>NC_090440.1:605459709-610459709 GCF_031143425.1 Pleurodeles waltl | reverse complement strand
GGTCTGGCTCGAGGATTTTTGAGCCCCCCTGAATCTAATCCTATACTCCTCAGTGGAGAATCCAAAGCCCTCAATCAGGGTACCCTTCATGAGGTCATAAGATTCTGCATCTTGTCCAGAGAGTGTGAGGAGTCTATCCCTACACTTTCCTGTGAACATTTCCCAAAGGAGAGCACCCCAGTGAGATCTGTTCACTTTTCTGGTTACACAAGCCCTCTCAAAAGCTGTGAACCATTTGGTGATGTCATCACCATCTTCATATTTAGTTACAATCCCTTTAGGGATTTTCAACATGTCAGGAGAATCTCTGACCCTATTTATGTTGCTGCCACCATTGATGGGTCCTAGGCCCATCTCTTGTCTTTCCCTCTCTATGGCTAGGATCTGTCTTTCCAAAGCCAATCTTTTGGCCATCCTGGCTAACTGGATGTCCTCTTCACTGGGGCTATCCTCAGTGATTTCAGAGGTGTTGGTCTCTCCTGTGAGGGAACCAGCATCTCTGACTATTATTTTTGGAGTCAGGGTTTGAGGGACCCTGTTCTCCCTAGATAGGATTGGTAGGGGGGGATTTTCCTCCAAGTCACTATCCTCTTCCTCTGAGTTGCCACCCTCAGAGGGGTTGGCCTTTTCAAACTCTGCCAAAAGCTCCTGGAGCTGTATTTTGGTAGGTTTGGGGCCCATTGTTATTTTCTTTATTTTACAGAGTGACCTTAGCTCCCTCATCTTAAGATGGAGGTAAGGTGTGGTGTCGAGTTCCACCACAGTCACATCTGTGCTAGACATTTTGCTTCTAAAAGTTGGAATACTTTTTAAGAATCTACAACTGGTTCTAGAATCTAATTCAAACTTTTACAAACTTTTAAACTCTAAAAGAAATGCTAAACAGGATCTAACACAAGGCCCTAGCAGGTCTTTTAAGAATTTAGAAAACTTTTCAAATTGCAAAAATCAATTTCTAATGACAATTTTGGAATTTGTCGTGTGATCAGGTATTGGCTGAGTAGTCCAGCAAATGCAAAGTCTTGTACCCCACCGCTGATCCACCAATGTAGGAAGTTGGCTCTGTATGTGCTATTTCAAAGTAAGGAATAGCATGCACAGAGTCCAAGGGTTCCCCTTAGAGGTAAAATAGTGGTAAAAAGAGATAATACTAATGCTCTATTTTGTGGTAGTGTGGTCGAGCAGTAGGCTTATCCAAGGAGTAGTGTTAAGCATTTGTTGTACATACACATAGACAATAAATGAGGTACACACACTCAGAGACAAATCCAGCCAATAGGTTTTTATATAGAAAAATATATTTTCTTAGTTTATTTTAAGAACCACAGGTTCAAATTCTACATGTAATATCTCATTCGAAAGGTATTGCAGGTAAGTACTTTAGGAACTTCAAATCATCAAAATTGCATGTATACTTTTCAAGTTATTCACAAATAGCTGTTTTAAAAGTGGACACAGTGCAATTTTCACAGTTCCTAGGGGAGGTAAGTATTTGTTAGGTTAACCAGGTAAGTAACACACTTACAGGGCTTAGTTCTTGGTCCAAGGTAGCCCACCGTTGGGGGTTCAGAGCAACCCCAAAGTCACCACACCAGCAGCTCAGGGCCGGTCAGGTGCAGAGTTCAAAGTGGTGCCCAAAACACATAGGCTAGAATGGAGAGAAGGGGGTGCCCCGGTTCCGGTCTGCTTGCAGGTAAGTACCCGCGTCTTCGGAGGGCAGACCAGGGGGGTTTTGTAGGGCACCGGGGGGGACACAAGCCCACACAGAAATTTTACCCTCAGCAGCGCGGGGGCGGCCGGGTGCAGTGTAGAAACAAGCGTCGGGTTTGTAATGGAAGTCAATGGGAGATCTAGGGATCTCTTCAGCGCTGCAGGCAGGCAAGGGGGGGGTTCCTCGGGGAAACCTCCACTTGATCAAGGGAGAGGGACTCCTGGGGGTCACTCCTCCAGTGAAAGTCCGGTCCTTCAGGTCCTGGGGGCTGCGGGTGCAGGGTCTCTCCCAGGTGTCGGGACTTAGGATTCAAAGAGTCGCGGTCAGGGGAAGCCTCGGGGTTCCCTCTGCAGGCGGCGCTGTGGGGGCTCAGGGGGGACAGGTTTTTGTACTCACAGTCTTAGAGTAGTCCTGGGGTCCCTCCTGAGGTGTTGGATCGCCACCAGCCGAGTCGGGGTCGCCGGGTGCAGTGTTGCAAGTCTCACGCTTCTTGCGGGGAGCTTGCAGGGTTCTTTAAAGCTGCTGGAAACAAAGTTGCAGCTTTTCTTGGAGCAGGTCCACTGTCCTCGGGAGTTTCTTGTCTTTTCGAAGCAGGGGCAGTCCTCAGAGGAGGTCGAGGTCGCTGGTCCCTTTGGAAGGCGTCGCTGGAGCAGGATCTTTGGAATGCAGGAGACAGGCCGGTGAGTTTCTGGAGCCAAGGCAGTTGTCGTCTTCTGGTCTTCCTCTGCAGGGGTTTTCAGCTAGGCAGTCCTTCTTCTTGTAGTTGCAGGAATCTAGTCTTCTAGGGTTCAGGGTAGCCCTTAAATACTAAATTTAAGGGCGTGTTTAGGTCTGGGGGGTTAGTAGCCAATGGCTACTAGCCCTGAGGGTGGGTACACCCTCTTTGTGCCTCCTCCCAAAGGGAGGGGGTCACAATCCTAACCCTATTGGGGGAATCCTCCATCTGCAAGATGGAGGATTTCTAAAAGTCAAAGTCACCTCAGCTCAGGACACCTTAGGGGCTGTCCTGACTGGCCAGTGACTCCTCCTTGTTGCTTTCTTTGTTCCCTCCAGCCTTGCCGCCAAAAGTGGGGGCCGTGGCCGGAGGGGGCGGGCAACTCCACTAAGCTGGAGTGCCCTGCTGGGCTGTGACAAAGGGGTGAGCCTTTGAGGCTCACCGCCAGGTGTCACAGCTCCTGCCTGGGGGAGGTGTTAGCATCTCCACCCAGTGCAGGCTTTGTTACTGGCCTCAGAGTGACAAAGGCACTCTCCCCATGGGGCCAGCAACATGTCTCTGGTGTGGCAGGCTGCTGGAACTAGTCAGCCTACACAGACAGTCGGTTAAGTTTCAGGGGGCACCTCTAAGGTGCCCTCTGTGGTGTATTTTACAATAAAATGTACACTGGCATCAGTGTGCATTTATTGTGCTGAGAAGTTTGATACCAAACTTCCCAGTTTTCAGTGTAGCCATTATGGTGCTGTGGAGTTCGTGTTTGACAGACTCCCAGACCATATACTCTTATGGCTACCCTGCACTTACAATGTCTAAGGTTTTGTTTAGACACTGTAGGGGTACCATGCTCATGCACTGGTACCCTCACCTATGGTATAGTGCACCCTGCCTTAGGGCTGTAAGGCCTGCTAGAGGGGTGTCTTACCTATACTGCATAGGCAGTGAGAGGCTGGCATGGCACCCTGAGGGGAGTGCCATGTCGACTTACTCGTTTTGTCCTCACTAGCACACACAAGCTGGCAAGCAGTGTGTCTGTGCTGAGTGAGAGGTCTCCAGGGTGGCATAAGACATGCTGCAGCCCTTAGAGACCTTCCTTGGCATCAGGGCCCTTGGTACTAGAAGTACCAGTTACAAGGGACTTATCTGGATGCCAGGGTCTGCCAATTGTGGATACAAAAGTACAGGTTAGGGAAAGAACACTGGTGCTGGGGCCTGGTTAGCAGGCCTCAGCACACTTTCAATTGTAAACATAGCATCAGCAAAGGCAAAAAGTCAGGGGGCAACCATGCCAAGGAGGCATTTCCTTACAACGAGCAACAGAATGTTTGATGGAAAAGCTTCCAATAGTACTTCTAAACCACGTGGAATACAACAGGCATCATTTCCTTTAAGTTTGACTTGTATGTCCCCTCAAGAATGCAACTACTCTTTTTGAAATTGTTGCAACCATTCCCAAATGAATCAGTATGGTCCAAACTGTCAGGCTACATTCTCGGCACACAAGGAAAGGCAACCACAAAGACATTTGTCCCAGGTGCCCGCTCAACAATTTTCATTACATTTTAGGTAACTCCCAAGCACAATCAATGCATCTTGTCAGCAGCACATGGCTCATTGTGCCTACTGCCTCAAGCTACCAGCAAATGACGTGGACCATTGAAGCAATGTATAAAGGGAGGGGAAGGGGGCAGCTCTGCAAACAGAGTGAGGGCACCATCGCAAAAAGCACAGGAATTATTCACTATGGCAAGGTCGCCAACCTCACGTGCCATAGCTCGCAAAATGAGTGGCAGAGACAGGGATTTAAAACCATGCTCCCTAGAAAGGCAATCTTAGGACAGTGCCATTTCCTGTTGAGCCATTACAGTACAGTTCATATGCTAGACAAAGAAAATTCTATATCGCTTAAAGACAACCTTTACATATCCTGTCTGCAACTTATCTGCCTACCGGTCAAACAAGGACCAGATACTAGGCCAGCTTCCAACATCTTACCGATCGATCAAGAAAGGAAAACGTCTGTGCCAATACCACACACTAACAAAGACCAATTAAAACCACTTGAAAGCAGCCAAGTAGAAGCTTGCTGATTTGCTTTATCTACCACAACAGAGTTTAAAGATCACTTTGCTCCTCTGATCATGTAATTAGCTACCCATATCAATGTCACAGTTTACGGTGCATCATATACTACTTATAGAAATAACATTTATTTCTTCCCAGAGGCTGCCATTCAGTCCCAAAGGGTGGCTGAGGGGAGAAGGTAACAGACGAGTTCTCAACGTGGACCTTTTCGGGCGAGTGGTGCGACTGGCTACACGTAGGTCAGGGATTCAAACATCTGGGGTACCAGAAAAGTTTTTGTCCCTGCACATACTTCCAATTTTTTATTTTTTTTGATAAATATAAAAAGGAGGGGGTATGCGATATTCTGCACACCAGGCTGTTTTTTCTGTGGGGCCGAACTGAACAATGGGGTGCTTATTTGTACTTTTGTTTTTGGTCGCTGGTGATGGGACAGGCTTACGAATCTGAAGTCTTGCTGCAGGATGGTGAAAAGTTGGAGTGTGAGTTTTGGCCCTGAGCCGACGAGCTAGCTCTGGGTGGGAGCCAGGAAGAGTCAAGTCAAAATACTCAACAAGTGGAGTGGAGGGACATGGAGTGGAAGGGAACGGAAGAACGAGTTACTTACCTTCGGTAACGACTTTTCTGGTGGATACATTAGCTACCTGTGGATTCCTCACCTCATGAATACTCCCATGGCGCCAGCATTCGACGGAAATCTTCTTACTAGTCTCTGCACGTCGACGAGGACGTCACTGTCTCGCACGCGACGCCGTCTGACGTCATACAGGCAATAAGAGGTCCTCGACGACGTGCAGACGTCAGTACCAATCATTTTTTACGTGCATGAGAACAACCAGGCAATGCAATGAAAGAGCAAGGCAACATCCATTATATTGTAAAAATACACCACATTGTATGAATAACTGTAAATCTTTTTATGTACATATATATATATATATATATATATAAAACTCTCTCTTTTCAAAATATATACACACACCAAGTATATACATAAAGATATATACACATATACATATATCTATTGCACCCTCAAAGACCAAGAGGAGCGCACTCAAGGATTACTTGGCAAGACCATAAAGGCAACGGGGAGGCGGGTGGGACCGTGAGGAATCCACAGGTAGCTAATGTATCCACCAGAAAAGTCGTTACCGAAGGTAAGTAACTCGTTCTTCTGATGGATACAACTACCTGTGGATTCCTCACCTCATGAATAGAGTCCCAAAGCAGTACCACGCCCGGCGGTGGGTGCCTAAATGGTCAAACCAAGAAATCCTGCAGCACTGACCGTGCAAAATGACCGTCCCTTCTAACCTCAGAATCTAAACAGTAATGTTTTGCAAAAGTGTGAAGGGACGACCAAGTTGCGGCCTTGCAGATGTCGACCACAGGAACACCTCTGGCTAAGGCCGAAGTGGCCGACTTAGCTCTGGTGGAATGAGCTCTAATGCCCTCAGGAGGATCCTTCTTTGCCAAAGAGTAACATATTTTAATGCAAAGAACAACCCACCTGGATAGTGTTCTCTTGTGGACTGCCTTTCCTCTCCTCTTGCCCACGTATCCAATAAACAGCTGATCCTCCAGCCTGAAATCCCTTGTTCTATCGATAAAGAAGCTCAACGCTCTCTTTGGGTCCAGACGGTGCAGTCTTTCTTCCTCTTTGGAAGGATGAGGCGGAGGATAGAACGTGGACAAAGTAATTGCCTGAGCCAAATGGAAGGGTGAAACAACCTTCGGGAGGAAAGCAGCCTTGGTCCTCAACACCACCTTATCCCCATAAAAAGTTGTATAAGGGGGTTTTACTGATAAGGCCTGCAACTCACTCACTCTCCTTGCTGATGTTATAGCTATCAGGAAGACTGTTTTTAAAACCAAATACCTCAAGGGGCAAGAATGCATAGGTTCAAAAGGGGACCCCATAAGGAAAGTCAGGACTAAGGACAAATCCCATTGCGGCATAACGAATGGCTTTGGAGGATATTGATTTAGAAGACCTTTCAAGAATCTGATAACAATAGGGGATTTAAATAAAGATGGTTGGTCTGGAAGACATATGAAGGCTGACAAGGCCGATAAATAACCTTTAATGGTAGCCACTGCACAACCTTTCTGCGCCAGAGATAGAGCAAAAGACAAAACGTCCGATAGATGAGCATGTAAAGGATCAATCTGCCTCTCTCCACACCACGCAACAAATTTAGACCACCTATTAGCGTAGATAGATTTAGTGGAGTGTCGCCTGGCCGCTAATATAACATCCACTACCTCAGGCGGGAGAGAGAAGGAACTCAGGTTGCCCCGTTCAATCTCCAGGCATGTAGGTGCAGACTCTGGAGGTTGGGGTGTAGAACCTGCCCCTGCGACTGTGAGAGGAGGTCTGCCCTGAAAGGGAGACGGAGCGGCGGGCACGTTGAGAGTTGGAGAAGGTCGGAGTACCACACCCTCCTTGGCCAATCCGGAGCTATTAAGATTACTAGAGCCCGGTCTTGGCGAATCTTCCTCAATACTCGAGGAATCAAGGGTATGGGAGGAAACGCGTAAAGCAACTGGCCGCACCAGGTCATTTGAAACGCGTCCCCCAACGCTTCCTGCATCGGATACTGAAGGCTGCAGAACAACGGACAATGCGCGTTCTCTCGAGTGGCGAACAGATCTACCCGAGGAAACCCCCACTTCTGGAAGATTAAACGGACTTGATCTGGATGGAGACGCCACTCGTGGTCTGCCGAGAAGTGGCGACTGAGACTGTCCGCACGCACGTTCAAAACTCCGGCCAGATGGTTTGCTATCAAGCAAATCCGATGGTCCTTTGCCCAGGACCATAGTCGAAGAGCTTCTCTGCAGAGAAGGTACGACCCCACTCCTCCCTGCTTGTTTATGTACCACATCGTGGTAGTATTGTCCGTTAGGACCTGTACCGACTGACCACGAAGGGAAGGGAGGAAGGCCTTGAGAGCCAGACGTACAGCCCGTAACTCTAACAGATTGATGTGAAAAATCTGTTCCTCTGGAGACCAAAGACCTTTGATCTCCAGATCCCCCAGATGAGCTCCCCACCCTAGAGTGGAAGCATCCGTTATGACTGTGGCCACTGGTGGCGACTGCTGGAACGGCTTTCCTTGTGAAAGATTGTTGCTTGCAATCCACCACTTCAAATCCACAGCAGCATCTCTGGAGATCTTGACAGTACCCTCTAGATCCCCTCTGTGTTGAGACCACTGCCTTCGGAGGCACCACTGAAGAGCCCTCATGTGCCAGCGAGCATGCGTGACCAACAGAATGCAGGAGGCAAAAAGACCGAGCAGACGAAGGACCTTGAGGACTGGAACCACCGCTCCATTTCGAAACATTGGAACCAAATCCTGAATATCTTGAATCCGCTGAGGCGGAGGAAAGGCCCGACCCAATGTTGTATCCAGTACTGCCCCTATGAACAGGAGGCGCTGAGAGGGCTCTAGGTGAGATTTGGGCTCGTTCACCGAAAAGCCCAGGTCGAACAACAACTGGGTTGTTGACTGCAGATGACGCAACACAAGCTCCGGGGACTTGGCTTTGATCAACCAATCGTCCAAGTAAGGGAATACTGCTATCCCCTTCCTTCTGAGCTCTGCCGCAACCACCGACATCACCTTCGTGAAGACTCGAGGTGCTGAAGTAAGACCAAACGGAAGGACCGCAAACTGGTAGTGTTGCGATCCCACCACAAACCGGAGATACTTCCTGTGTGACTTGAGTATCGGGATATGAAAGTAAGCATCCTGCAAGTCGACAGACACCATCCAGTCTTCCATGTTCAACGCCAAAAGCACCTGTGCTAGGGTCAGCATCTTGAACTTTTCCTGCTTGAGGAACCAATTCAAGATCCTCAGGTCCAGAATTGGTCTCAAACGACCATCCTTCTTGGGAATCAGGAAATACCTTGAGTAAACTCCTTGACCCCTTTCCTGCTCCGGGACCAACTCCACCGCGCCCTTTAAAAGGAGGACTTCTACCTCCTGTTATAGCAACAGGAGGTGTTCTTGTGAACAATACGAAGGGCGGGGCGGGATGAGGGGCGGAAACTCCCGAAAGGGAAGGGTGTAGCCTTTTCCCACAACACTGAGAACCCAAGTGTCCGACGTAACAGTCTCCCATTTGGTGAGAAAATGCTGTAATCTTCCCCCTACAGGAGAGGAGTGAGTGGGAAATGGTGGAAGCCTAAGGCTGCTTCCCCTGCTGCACCCCGCCAGAGGATGAGGAAGAGGCAGAGTGCTGCTGAGAAGCTCCCCTGGTGCGGACCCTACCCCTCCCCCTAAAAGATCTATAGGGATGGGAAGAGGCAGGTTGCTGATATCTTCCCCGAAAGGAAGAGGAGGAAGAGCCACGCCCAAATCCACGAAACCTCCTGAAGAATCTGGATGAGGCCGTGGAAGAAGGAGCTTGGAGTCCCAACGACTTAGCCGTGGCCCTGCTCTCCTTAAACCGTTCCAAGGCCGAATCAGCCTTAGCCCCAAACAGTTTGTCCCCATCAAACGGGAGATCCAACAATGTGGACTGTACATCTGCCGAAAAGCCCGAGTTACGGAGCCAGGCCTGTCTCCTTTCCACCACAGTTGTGCCCATTGCTCTGGCTACCGAGTCGGTGGTATCCAGTCCCGTCTGGATAATTTGGGTCGCAGCAGCCTGGGCATCAGAGACAAGATCCAAAAGACCCTGGGGAAGCTCTGTAAACGAAGAGGAGATGTCATCCATCAGAGCATGAATATACCTCCCCAGGATACAGGTTGCATTGGTGGCTTTTAATGCCAGACTGCAGGACGAAAAAATCTTCTTCGACTGCGCCTCCAGCTTTTTTGAATCTCTGTCCCCAGGCACCGTCGGAAAGGAACCAGGCGCTGACTTGGACGAACAGGAGGCCTGCACAACCAAGCTCTCCGGCGTAGGGTGCCTAGATAGGAAACCAGGATCAGTTGGAGCCGTCCGATACCTCCTGGCCACGGCTCTGTGAACTGCTGGGGAAGATGCCGGCTTCTTCCACACCTCTAAAACCGGATCCAGCAGAGCGTCATTAAAAGGTAATAGAGGCTCCGCCGCGGCTGAGGCCGGATGCAACACCTCTGTCAAAAGGTTTTGTTTCGCCTCCACCACCGGCAAAGGCAGGTCCAAAAAACTAGCTGCCTTCCGTACCACTGTATGAAAGGAAGCAGCTTCCTCGGTATATTCCCCCGGGGACGAAAGGTCCCACTCAGGGGAAGTGTCCAGCCCACTGGCCGACTCCAGTCCACGCAGCCCATCACCCGAGTCCTCTAGCTCTCCTTCCTCTAGGGCTCGTTGGTACTCCTGCTCTTCTAGTACCCGGAGAGCACGCCTCCTTGAATGCAGTCGTTGCTCAATCCGCGGAGTCGACAATACCTCCGCCGAAGTCGGAGATCGGCGCCGATCTTCCGAAGCCACCGGCGCCACAGGTAACTTCGGCGACGACTGAAGAGCAGTTGAAACGGATGGACCCACCGGAGTCACAGGCCGAAATCTCGACGTCGACGGGATGGAAATCCCTGGGGCCAATCCCTCCGAAGCCACCGGAGCGGCCACCGGCGCCGACACTGGCACCGAGCCCACGTTCCCAAACGGGAGAAAGGGCATAAAGGGTGCCGGCCGAAGAGGCGCAGGATCACCCAAAGAAAAGGCCAAAGGCCCAGCCGGAGCACCCCCTGGAGCCATCTGTTGGAAGATGGCATACATCGCATTCAAGAATGCGGAACTATCGGCTCCAGGGGTGGGAAAAGCCGGATACTGGGGTGCCTGACTCGGAGGCGACCCCGACGCCGGCCTCGGCGTCTGCGCCGGAGAAAACACTTGAGGCTCCAATACCTCAATCACCGACGCCTGTCCAGGCGAAGTTGGAGACGCCGGAGAGGGCAACGGCGTCGAAGGATGCGGCGTCACCGTGGGGCTGACCTCCCATGTCCTTCGTCGCCGATCCGGAGACCTTGAACGAGCCTCCCTTGAATGACGCCGAGATTCTCTACGGCGCCGGGAGTCTCGATGACGCCGATGTCTTGGAGAAGACTTTTTCTTGTGATGCTTCTCCGTTGACTTGGCCATAAACAGCTTCGCCTCGCGTTCTTTAAGGGCCTTCGGATTCATGTGCTGACATGAATCACAAGTCGAGACGTCGTGGTCGGAGCTCAAACACCAAAGGCAATCGGAATGAGGATCCGTCACCGACATCTTGCCTCCACACTCACGACAAGGCTTAAATCCAGACTTTCTCTGCGACATTATTTCCACAGAGAAAGAGTACGCAGCAAGATATACACTGTAACCGCAAGAGTAACAGTTGCTCCCTCGAAGATAACCGTTTCGAATGCACGGAAAAAAGGGAACTGACGTCTGCACGTCGTCGAGGACCTCTTATTGCCTGTATGACGTCAGACGGCGTCGCGTGCGAGACAGTGACGTCCTCGTCGACGTGCAGAGACTAGTAAGAAGATTTCCGTCGAATGCTGGCGCCATGGGAGTATTCATGAGGTGAGGAATCCACAGGTAGTTGTATCCATCAGAATGGAGTGTTACAGAGTGGAGTGGCACGTCGTAAAGTGGTATCTAGTAGAGTGGAGTGACATGGAGTGGTGCGTCGTAGAGTGGTGTGGCGTGTCAGGGGGTTGGCGTGCTGTAGAGTGGCATGTCCGAGTGGAGCAGAGTATTGTAGGGTGGAGTGGCGTAGTGTGCAGTATGCATAGTATGGCAGCTCACTGCCATTACATACAATAAATTTTGAGAAGAAATTACCAGTACAATTGCACAGACATAGTTTTACAAAAAAAACTATACAGTTCACAAACTATAATGTGTGGCAATGTCATCACCTAGCGTATTGATTTGTTTTGATTGTATTAAAATATTTGTTGAAATCACACATCAGAATTACAAAAAATATGCTTAATCTTTGCTTTTCTAATTTTTATATATTCATAGACAGCTCTGAAGTCTGAAATCATCTCACTTTGAAGTCTGAGAAAGAAAATTAAAAGCAAGTTTCCTCAAAAGACAGAGCTTGACATTTGACCTCTGTCTTTGAATACACAGCAAATGTGACAAGATAAGAACAAGATTTATAAGCACTTGTGGAAGCATACAGTAAATACCCTATGTTCCACAGTAAAGACAAACTCAAGCTGGAAAACCTAAAACAAAGCCAGCAAATAGAAGCAAGCAGAGTTGAGTAACAAAACACAATGTCAATGGTAAGTAAAGCGCGGAATACAGCCCCAGGGAAGCGTTCAGAATGTCCCAAATACATCTTTAACAAACCGGACAGCTGTGCTGTCTGGTAGGCTGCGACCTAAAAAAGTAATGGTTTGTGGACAGCAGTAATATTCAGGGGGCAAGGAAACGCGGAAGATAAAGGAAAGGTGATGTTAGGGCAAATAGATTGACAAATATTGGGGTGAAGGGGTCTGTGACATATTTAAGGAAGGTAGCAATCAGTCACATGTGGGAAATTTAGGGGCGGGTTGGGCAATAGATGTACATACACAGGGCTTGATTCACAAAGGCAAACTTACACATTTGTGCAAGTTTTACTCTTTTGCAGTATTCACAAAACTGCGGTATAATAGTAAGTTTACATCTGCAGAGAGACTGCAGTTGGGGCGGAAAACTCCACTCCGATGAACCCAATGAAGAGTTGGTCATTCAACTGATGCTGTTTGTTGTGATCAATATAGCGAGACAGAGAAATCTCAGAGTCCAAATGATGGAGTCTCTCCTCCTGCTTGGGAGGCAGAGGGTAGAAAGTGGGCTGAGTGATGCTCTAGCCAATATGAAAGTGAATGACCACCTTTGGGTGGAAAGAGGCATGCATCTGAAGGATCAGCTTGTCCGGAGAGAAGGTCACGTGAGAAGGGTGAACCGGCAGAGCCTGAAGCTCACTGACCCTCCTGGACAATGTATTGGCCACCAGGAAAGTAGTTTTGATGGTCAAGAGCCACAAAGAGCAGCTAGGGCTCAAAGGCAGAACACATGAGGCGACTTTGTCCGCCCTGGCATTCAGAGAGTCTCCTAGGTGCTGCACGAACAGAAAAATGTCCTGGCTTTCCAAGTCCAGAGGTGCAGAGTCTCTTGGTACAGGGTCCACAACCTCACTCTGCCCTGTGTGCTGCAATACCACACAACTGTGTGGTTCTTCATGAACACCTTAACCAGCCTTACTTTGATGGACGCAAGGAAGACTTTCAATGCCAAGCAAACATCTGTCAACTCCAACAAAGTGAGAGCTGAGACTCTGCCAGAGACCAGAGTTGTCTGAGCTCCACCTGCCCCAGGTGGCTGTCCCAATCTAGGACTGACTCATCTGCCACCACTGCGAACGCTGGCTGCAGAAAGGAGAGGGGTCTGCAGCTGACCCGATTGCAGCTCATCAGCCATCACTCCAGATCTTTTGCAGTTCCCTCTGGTATCTAGATCAGGCCAGATTCCCCGGATGCTGCGGCCACATGTGCTATTGGCCATGCTTTACCAGCAGGATGCATGCAACCCAGAAGTTTCAGAGTCAGTCTCACTGAGACAAAACATGAGAATCATAGCCTGAATATCCCCGATTCAGCGCTCCAGAAGACCGACACAGAACTGCACTGTGTTCAGAATAGCTCAGATGAAAGGGAGTGTCCAAGAAGGGACCAGGTATGAATTCGGCATGTTGGTAGTGAACCTCAGTGAATACAGAAGGTTTGCCTTAGTCTGGAAGAGGGCGACGAATGCCTGGGGTAAGCCTGCCTTCAACAGCTAGTCGTCAAGGTAGGGGAAGAGTGGAAACCCCGACCTCCACAGATGTGCTGAAACCACCACCATTACTATCATTAAAACTTCAGGGGCACTGGTGAAGTCAAAAGAGCACAGGGAAATGGAAATGCTCGTGGGCCATTGCAAACTGTAGGGCGTGCCTATGGGCCAGCAAGTGGAAGTGCATTTTCTGCAGGTCCGGCGTTTCTACTCAATGTTAGGATCCAGGGAAGACAGAATGTAGGAGGCTGACCTGGCTTGTAGTGGGTACCAAGGGGTACTTACACTCTGTACCAGGTCCAGTTATCCCTTATTAGTGTAGAAGAGGTGTTTCTAGCAGCTTAGGCTGATAGAAGGTAGCTATAGCAGAGCAGTTTAGGCTGAACTAGGAGACATGTAAAGCTCCTACTATACCACTGGTGTCATATGCACAATATCATAAGAAAACACAATACACAGATATACTAAAAATAAAGGTACTTTATTTTTATGACAATATGCCAAAAGTATGTCAGTGAGTACCCTCAGTATGAGGATGCCAAATATACACAAGATATATGTACACAATACCAAAAATATGCAGTAATAGCAAAAGGAAGTAATGCAAGCAGTGTAAAGTTACAATAGTTTGCAACAGGAGCACATAGGTATAGGGCAACACAAACCATATACTCCAAAAGTGGAATGCGAACCACGAATGGACCCCAAACCTATGTGAGCTTGTAGAGGGTCGCTGGGACTGTAAGAAAACAGTGAGGGTTAGAAAAATAGCCCACCCCAAGACCCTGTAAGGTAGGTGTAAAGTGCACCTACAACCCCCAGAGAGCACAGAAGTCGTGATAGGGGGATTCTGCAAGGAAAACCAACACCAGCAAAGCAACAACAGTGGATTTCCAGACCTGAGTACCTGTGAAACAAGGGGACCAAGTCCAAGAGTCGCGACAGTGTCGAGAGTGGGCAGATGCCCAGGAAATGCCAGCTGAGGGTTTAAAGGAGCGGCCACTGGATGGAAGAAGCTTGGTGTTTTGCAAGAACGAAGAGGACTAGGAACTTCCCCTTTGGAGGACGGATGTCCCACGTCGGGAAGAAGCTTGCAGAGGTGTTCCCACGCAGAAAGACCGCAAACAAGCCTTGCTAGCTGCAAGGGTCGCGGTTAGGGTTTATGGATGCTGCTGTGGCCCAGGAGGGACCAGGATGTCGCCACTTGGATAAGGAGACAGAGGGGGCGCCCAGCAAGTCAGGGAGCCCTCACAGAAGCAGGAAGCACCCGCAGAAGTACCGGAACAGGCACTTAGAAGAGGAGTGAACCGGAGTCCACCTGAAGTCACAAAAGGGAGTCCCACGACACCGGAGGACAACTCAGAAGGTTGCGCACTGCAGGTTAGAGTGTCGGGGACCCAGGCTTGGCTGTGCACAAAGGAAATCCTGGAAGAGTGCACAGGAGCCGGAGCAGCTGCAAATCACGCGGTACCCAGCAATGCAGTCTAGCGTGGGGAGGCAAGGACTTACCTCCACCAAACTTGGACTGAAGAGTCATTGGACTGTGGGAGTCACTTGGACAGAGTTGCTGAGTTCCAGGGACCACGCTCGTCGTGCTGAGAGGGGACCCAGAGGACCGGTGATGCAGTCTTTTGTTGCCTGCGGTTGCAGGGGGAAGATTCCGTCGACCCACTGGAGATTTCTTCACAGCTCCTGGTGCAAGAAGGAGGCAGGCTACCCCCAGAGCATGCACCACCAGGAAACAGGTGAGCAAGCCAGCAGGATGAAGCGACACAAGGTTGCAGTAGTCATCTTTGCTACTTTGTTGCGGTTTTGCAGGCGTCCTGAGCAGTCAGCGGTCGATCCTTTGGCAGAAGGTGAAGAGGGAGATGCAGAGGAACTCTGGTGAGCTCTTGCATTCGGTATCTGAAGAATTCCCCAAAGCAGAGACCCTAAATAGCCAGAAAAGGAGGTTTGGCTACCTAGGAAGGAGGATAGGCTAGTAAGAAAGGTAAGAGCCTATCAGAAGGAGTCTCTGACGTCACCTGATGGCACTGGCCACTCAGAGCAGTCCAGTGTGCCAGCAACACCTCTGTTTCCAAGATGGCAGAGGTCTCGGGCACACTGGAGGAGCTCTGGGCACCTCCCCTGGGAGGTGCAGGTCAGGGGAGTGGTCACTCCCCTTTCCTTTGTCCAGTTTCGCGCCAGAGCAGGGCTGGGGATCCCTAAACCGGTGTAGACTGGCTTATGCAGAGATGGGCAGCATCTGTGCCGATCAAAGCATTTCCAGAGGCTGGGGGAGGCTACTCCTCCCCAGCCTTCACACCTATTTCCAAAGGGAGAGGGTGTTACACCCTCTCTCAGAGGAAATTCTTTGTTCTGCCTTTCTGGGCTAGGGCTGCCTGGACCCCAGGAGGGCAGAAATCCGTCTGAGGGGTTGGCAGCAGCTGCAGTGGAGACCCCGGAAAGGCAGTTTGGCAGTACCCGGGTTCTGTGCTAGAGACCCGGGGGATCATGGAATTGTCTCCCCAATGCCAGAACGGCATTGGGGTGACAAATGCCAGAATGGCATTGGGGTGACAATTCCATGATCTTAGACATGTTACATGGCCATGTTCGGAGTTACCATTGTGACGCTATACATAGGTAGTGACCTATGTATAGTGTACGCGTGAAATGGTGTCCCCGCACTCACAAAGTCCGGGAAATTTGCCCTGAACAATGTGGGGGCACCTTGGCTAGTGCCAGGGTGCCCACACACTAAGTAACTTTGCACCCAACCTTCACCAGGTGAAGGTTAGACATATAGGTGACTTATAAGTTACTTAAGTGCAGTGGTAAATGGCTGTGAAATAACGTGGACGTTATTTCACTCAGGCTGCACTGGCAGGCCTGTGTAAGAATTGTCAGATCTCCCTATGGGTGGCAAAAGAAATGCTGCAGCCCATAGGGATCTCCTGGAACCTCAATACCCTGGGTACCCCAGTACCATATACTAGGGAATTATATGGGTGTACCAGTATGCCAATGTGAACTGGTGAAATTGGTCACTAGCCTGTTAGTGACAATTTGGAAAGCAGAGAGAGCATAACCACTGAGGTTCTGGTTAGCAGAGCCTCAGTGAGACAGTTAGTCATCACACAGGGAACACATACAGGGCACACTTATGAGCACTGGGGCCCTGGCTGGCAGGGTCCCAGTTTCACATACACTAAAACAACATATATACAGTGAAATATGGGGGTAACATGCCAGGCAAGATGGTACTTTCCTACACAGAACCTGAGTCAACATGAGCATTGTGAAAGCCTCTTTCCTCAGAATAAAGATGAGGGCACAGAAGCAGTATACGGCAAAGACCTCTGTTTGATAAGGCAATCCAAATGGATTAGGCAGTGATACAGCTCTAGCAAAAGCACTCGAGTGCCGCACTAGCCTTGTCGCCAGATAGGCAGGAGCCACTGAAGGGCATGTCAATCAGTGATGACTAGACAGTAACTAGGAGGGGCAGTACAAAGCCACCATAGAAATCATGGCTCTACACAGGGAGTGTGTAGATTTCCAGTCCACACTGGGTGGCAAACTTTGCTGCATCCGTGCTGTCTATGAAAGCATGGTTGAGAATGACGTGGCCCTCCTGAGGCAGCATGAGAAGCAGCTGGGGAACCTAGTCCCACAATGCATGGTAATATCAGCCAAAGAGACTCACCAACTGCAATGCAGGGCTGGTGGAAGAAAATATGAGCTTCTCAAGGGTATCCAAGCTCTTGGATTCCTTACGTCGTAGGGGATGCGTTTGCATTGACCATCGGTGCTGAGGGCTGCACCACCAGGCTCCCAGGGGACCTTGGAGAGGAAGGCTGGGTCTCCTGGGGCGGGACAGTGTCGATGGGCAAACATTTGATGGATGTGCAGGAGCCCCTGTGCAGGGTTTCGTCCAGGTCCCCAGGAACACCCTGGTGTGGCCTTCATTAAAGGGGAGCATGGACTCAGGTTGAAACACCTTCATCAAGACATTAGACTTGCTCTACAGAAGCAGCTAGAGAGCAAGGACCTCTGTTGCCCTGTGCATCACGGTGGCAAAAGGTGCACCTTCCTCCAAACTCTGGGGAGGTATCCACCATCCAGCTGCTCATACCAGTTTTCCTCTTCAGTGTCCTCATCAAGGAGACCATACACCTCATCCTCGTCTCCCTCTTTAGGGAGGTAGGACCTGTCAATGGGTTAAAGTCTAGGTGAGGGCATGGCCTGGATGGAGCCGATATCTAAGTTGAGCGGCACCGGGGTGGTCTTTGGGGTTATGACAGGATTATCATCAAGCAGCGCTAGTGACGCCACTGAGTGGGATGGAGCTGCAGTGGATTGAGGCACCTGTGGTGACGTCAGTCCAGACCCCGTAGCGGATCGTGAAGGCCTGACTGGCGTCCAGGGCAAATTAGTTGACGGTAACCTAGCAGGTACACCTCTCGGCTACATGGGGCCAAGGAAGTCAGTAGCCCAAAAGTGGCATGCATGGCATCATAAAATTCCTTAAGTTGGGCAGGTGTTGCTCCAGCACTGGGAAACTCAGGCCCTGACGCTGGCTCTGCAGGGAGAGTACAGGAGTGGGGCCTAGAAGCACAAGGTCAGTGGGAGAAGCCAAAGAACGCTTCAACTTCTTCAACCTACCAAATTCTGAAGAGGAGTGAGGAATCTGCATTTAAAGTATCTATCAGAAATAAAGGTATGTACAAAACCCTGTGTCAATAGATTCATAGAGAAGCAAGGTAAGAGCATCCAAACCGCCAGAAATGCCAACAGAAGAATCAAATTACAGTAAATATATACATGTAAAACTCAACAAAAATCACATAACCACAACTAATGTATGTCTTATAAGTAAAGAGTGAAATTACAAATTTAAAGGTAAGTAATAACACAAAAAAACGGCCAAGCCAGTCCAACACAGTGTGCAAACAAATAAGGTTATACAAGATTGTAATAAAGAAGACGCCCCAACAATTGCAGTAAAAGAATACACTATGGTGCGAAACCTGAATTAATTTATCAAACAAGTGAGAATCGATCACAAATAAGACAGGGAAACAAGGGGTCAGATCCACCAGTGTATTGAGCTCAATGGCAGAGAAAGGTAAGGCCGCCGCCCCACATTAAAACCTCCACGACTTAAAAATGTAGAAAGCAGTGGTGTGTGTATATATGGTACATGGCTACCAAATTGGAGGTACACTAGAAGGTTGTGCAGGGCTGAAAATGATGCAATATACTGGTTACCTCAAAACATTGTGGACAGCCATTTGGTAAGGATACCTCATTTTGTAATACATCTTTGTGGCCCCTGTCCCTTGGTTCCCTCCATTGCCTGGTTCTGAAAGTTAGGAACTAGTGGTTATCTTCGACACTAACTTTATTTTCAGAGACCAGATAAACAAACTTACCTCATCTTTGTAGGAAAGTAGCCTCTTTCTAGCCTTGTTACCCTACTTTTGGCCTGTTTGTGAGTATATGTCAGGGTGTTTTCACTGTCTCACTGGGATCCTGCTAGCCAGGGCCCAGTGCTCATAGTGAAAACCCTATGTTGTCAGTGTGTTTGTTATGTGTCACTGGGATCCTGCTAGCCAGAACCCCAGTGCTCATAAGTTTGTGGCCTATATGTGTGTTCCTTGTGTGATGCCTAACTGTCTCACTGAGGCTCTGCTAACCAGAACCTCAGTGCTCTCTCTGCTTTACAAATTTGTCACTAACAGGCTAGTGACTAAATTTACCAATTCACATTGGCATACTGGTACACCCATATAATTCCCTAGTATATGGTACTGAGGTACCCAGGGTATTGGGGTTCCAGGAGATCTCTATGGGCTGCAGCATTTCTTTTGCCACCCATAGGGAGCTCTGACATTTCTTACACAGGCCTGTCACTGCAGCCTGCTTGAAATAACGTCCACGTTATTTCACAGCCAATTACCACTGCACTTAAGTAACTTATAAGTCACCTATATGTCTAACCTTCACTTGGTGAAGGTTGGGTGCAAATTTACTTAGTGTGGGGGCACCCTGGCACTAGCCAAGGTGCTCCCACATCGTTCAGGGCCAATTCCCCGGACTTTGTGAGTGCGGGGACACCATTACACGCGTGCACTACACATAGGTCACTACCTATGTGTAGCGTCACAATGGTAACTCCGAACATGGCCATGTAACATGTCTAAGATCATGGAATTGTCCCCCCAATACCATTTTGGTATTGGGGGGACAATTCCATGATCCCCCGGGTCTCTAGCACAGTACCCGGGTACTGCCAAACTGCCTTTCCGGGGTCTCCACTGCAGCTGCTGCTAACCCCGCAGACAGGTTTCTGCCCTCCTGGGGTCCAGGCAGCCCTGGCCCAGGAAGGCAGAACAAAGGATTTCCTCTGAGAGAGGGTGTTACACCCTCTCCCTTTGGAAAAAAGGTGTGAAGGCTGAGGAGGAGTAGCCTCCCCCAGCCTCTGGAAATGCTTTGATGGGCACAGATGGTGCCCATCTCTGCATAAGCCAGTCTACACCGGTTCAGGGATCCCCCAGCCCTGCTCTGGCGCGAAACTGGACAAAGGAAAGGGGAGTGACCACTCCCCAGACCTGCACCACCCAGGGGAGGTGCCCAGAGCTCCTCCAGTGTGTCCCAGACCTCTGCCATCTTGGAAACAGAGGTGTTGGGGGCACACTGGACTGCTTTGAGTGGCCAGTGCCATCAGGTGACGTCAGAGGCTCCTTCTGATAGGCTCTTACCTCTCTTGGTAGCCAATTCTCCTAACCTGGTAGCCAAACCTCCTTTTCTGGCTATTTAGGGTCTCTGCTTTGGGGAATTCTTTAGATAACGAATGCAAGAGCTCACCAGAGTTCCTCTGCATCTCCCTCTTCACCTTCTGCCAAAGGATCGACCGCTAACTGCTCAGGACGCCTGCAAAACCGCAACAAAGTAGCAAGACGACTACTAGCAACCTTGTATCGCCTCATCCTGCCGGCTTTCTCGACTGTTTCCAGGTGGTGCATGCTCTGGGGGTAGCCTGCCTCCTCCCTGCACCAGGAGCTCTGAAGAAATCTTCTGTGGATCGACGGAATCTTCCCCCTGCTAACACAGGCACCAAAAGACTGAATCACTAGTCCTCTGGGTCCCCTCTCATCCTGACGAGCGTGGTCCCTGGAACTCAGCAACTCTGTCCAAGTGACTCCCACAGTCCAGTGACTCTTCAGTCCAAGTTTGGTGGAGGTAAGACCTTGCCTCCCAGCGCTAGACTGCATTGCTGGGTACCGCGTGATTTGCAGCTGCTCCGGCTCCTGTGCACTCTTCCAGGATTTCCTTCGTGCACAGCCAAGCCTGGGTCCCCGACACTCTATCCTGCAGTGCACAACCTTCTGAGTTGTCCTCCGGCGTCGTGGGACTCCCTTTTGTGACTTTGCATGGACTCCGGTTCACTTTACTTCCAAGTGCCTGTTCAGGTACTTCTGCGGATGCTTCCTGCTTCTGTGAGGGCTCCCTGGGTTGCTGGGCGCCCACTCTGTCTCCTCTTCCAAGTGGAGACATCCTGGTCCCTCCTGGGCCACAGCAGCACCCAAAAACCCCTACTGCGACCCTTGCAGCTAGCAAGGCTTGTTTGCGGTCTTTCTGCGTGGGAACACCTCTGCAAGCTTCATCTCGACGTGGGACATCCGTCTTCCAAAGGAGAAGTCCCTAACTCTCTACTTTCTTGCAGAACTCCAAGCTTCTTCCATCCGGTGGCAGCTTCCTTGCACCCTCAGCTGGCATTTCCTGGGCTTCTGCCCTCTCTCGACACTGTTGCGACTCTTGGACTTGGTCCCCTTGTCTTACAGGTACTCAGGTCCGGAAATCCACTCTTGTTGCATTGCTGGTGTTTGTTCTTCCTGCAGAATCCCCCTATCACGACTTCTGTGCTCTCTGGGGGTAGTAGGGGCACTTTACACCTACCTTTCAGGGTCTTGGGGTGGGCTATTTTTCTAACCCTCACTGTTTTCTTACAGTCCCAGCAACCCTCTACAAGCTCACATAGGTTTGGGGTCCATTTGTGGTTCGCATTCCACTTTTGGAGTATATGGTTTGTGTTGCCCCTATACCTATGTGCTCCTATTGCAATCTATTGTAACTTTACACTGTTTGTATTACTTTTCTTGCTATTACTTACCTAAGCTTTGTTTGTGTACATATTTCTTGTGTATATAACTTATCCTCATACTGAGGGTACTCACTGAGATACTTTTGGCATATTGTCATAAAAATAAAGTACCTTTATTTTTAGTAACTCTGTGTATTGTGTTTTCTTATGATATTGTGCATATGACACCAGTGGTATAGTAGGAGCTTTACATGTCTCCTATTTCAGCCTAAGCTGCTTTGCCATAGCTACCTTCTATCAGTCTAAGCTGCTAGAAACACCTCTTCTACACTAATAAGGGATAACTGGACCTGGCACAAGGTGTAAGTACCTCTGGTACCCACTACAAGCCAGGCCAGCCTCCTACAATCTTGTTTCTTTATTTTAAAATGTAGAGAAAATTCTCCCTTTTGACTTTCAAAAGTCAGCAGTCACTGCAATGTTACTGTCCAGGCTAAACTATTGTAATGCCCTTTATCAAGGTGTTCCTCTATGCTCCTAATATAAACTTCAGTTTTTACAGAATGCAGCAGCCCAGCTCCTAAAGAAAGTACCCAAATTTCAAATCAGTGTCCCAAGCTTTAGTGGAGCACCACTGTTCTATTGCGCATGGCGTCTACAATATAATGCAGCACCATTTTTTTAATTCACTGATCTGAGATGGATTCATAAATAAAATAACATTTAAAAATGGGCAAGCAGCAGTTTGCTGCCTGGTTCTCCATAATAGAAATACATACATAGATAAATATTTTAAAGGATAGGCCACTGTTAAGCGTGGGGGCAGCAACGGAGCGCAGGAGGGAACAAGCAACATTCAAGGGAGAAGCACACAAACAAAGCATAGCAGAGGGAGAAGCACAGGAACACAGCAGGGAGCCGGGCTGAAGCACAAGTGGGAGAGAGCAACACAGAGCACAGCAGACATAGCGGAAGAGAAACACAGGAGGGAACAGAAGAAAAACCCATGCATAGGGAGCATGGCCTGACGCAGCATGGAGTAGGACATACTTTGTGTATGCTCCGGCCCCCCGGGGCCTCTTCACTCACTATCATCTGCATCTGGGTCCCATATACCCCTGCCTGAGCAGATAGACTCTAGGGTGCTCGTAGATCCAGCGTGGAGCCTCGGCTACTACTGTTGGTCCTGTGGGAGCCCCCGCTGGTGCCCTGGCTTGGCCAGCATTCGAGGGACAGTGCCGCCACCATCTTGCTGAGATCCCCTTAGCATCAGCCTGCCAGTGATGTGGACGGCTGGGCTCAAACTTTCCCCGGCGCTCAGCGACCTGTGTGGCTGAGGGGGAGCGATATCGGGGCCTCCCTTATCGGTGGGGCCCTCGGGAGGAGCGGGGTTCGGCGATGCACACCTGGAGGCCCTGCGAGCTGAAATGATCTGAAGAGCGGACCCAAGGACGGCCCCGAATGCAGAGAGTGTAGTGTCCCTGCACCGCAACGCATCTGGGACCTGAGATCCTCGCACAACAGAGGAGAACTGAGCAGCAGGTGCCCCTCTTTGGTATGGCGTGGGCCCCACCATCGCCTTCCTCCTTGCCGGGCCTTCACCATGAGGTCCTACGCTGTAGAGTACAAGTGCACCGAAATTCCCCCTAAGAGTCATGACACAGCAGGACCGACACTTAAGTGGCCCTCACCTGCAAGGCTGCCTCATACTTCAACAGCACTTTCCCGGAATGGCACTTTTTTCAGGGCGGGTCCGACCTGGGGGATGAAGCTCTACTCCCTTTTTGGAGTCACCCGAACCTCGGGAGACCATTGTCCTAGCCTCACTGAAGATCCACTCCCCTAGCTTGCCCTGGTTACACAGGACCCTTTCTCGGGGAACGCCCACCCCCACCAGCATGAGAGACTAGAAGCAGACCATCAGAGCGGCATCGGGCATGGATTCCTCCTCAGGGTGGAGTGGCATCTGCTCATCACCTTGCACCTGCTACCTGCCCCACCACAGCGAAATCCTACGTGGTGGGCTGTGGACCAATGCCGTGATGGGCTTGAACAAAAACCTTAATGTAAGCTCACTTCAGAGCCACTCCAAACTTTGTGTTCGGCGAATGGTATCCCTCTACGACGCAACCTCCTCCTCTGCGGGTGCGGTTGAGGACAGGAGGGGTCCCCAGTGGGGGTTCCTCATCTGGGGTAAAGCTGCCCTGCCCATTTAGTGCCATTTGGACCTGCTTGGGGCACCCCTGGAGCCCTTCTGTTGCGACTTTCTACTCAGTGGGGGCCACCAAATTAAACGGTGATGTACCTTGATTGCTCCCACAAGCACCTGGGGGCTTGGGTTGCGCTCGAGGGGGAATGCCTTGACCTGGTCCTCTCACCCGAACCTTGCACTTGCATTCACCTGGAACGCTCAGCGGTATATTGGGGGGGGGGTCCTTGCCTGGATTGTGAAAAGTGGGGTCGATACACTTAACTGCACCCTATGACACCATAGGAAACATCCGAGGACTGGTGAGATCGGCCACCCTGCCTGGAGCGTGGCTACTGCAACTCCTCGCCACAATCAAGACCTCTGCTCTTTGCTCCAGGTTCTTTTCCACTGCCCGACGCTGCAGCTCATTCTTTAATCTTCTACCCGGGGGCTCTGCAAGTGGGTCCTCTGGCAATGCCCCATGGCAAATCCACCAAGGCGACGCCAGGAGCTACAGCGAAAGATACCTCACTCACCTCCCTCAGCAACAGGCCATGGATTCCTCACTGGAGACGGGGGCTTTGACGCCGGACTTCAGGCTTACATGAACAACTTCCTCAGCAACCTGCACGCAGAGATCATCCCTTATAACTGAATTCAAATCCTGTATCCATGAAATCAAAACAGGATGTCGACAGCCTAGGCGAGAGAATCAATGACATGGAACAGGTCATGGACTCACAGATAGAACACCTGGAGGTCTATCTCATCAAATAGTGACATTGGAAGATCAACAAATGGACCTCCACTTAAAACACGAAGACTTGAAAAATCACAATTGGACGAAAAATATTTGCATCATGGGCATTCCTAAGGGAATGGAAAGCCCAGATATTATGTCCTTTGTAGCAGAGTTGTTACATGCCATGCAAGGGTACCTTGAATCCTCACCCCCCTATGCTGGATAAATCACACAGAGTAGCAGGATTTTCAGGTCTCCCTGATCTCCCTCCTGAGATCCTAACCCAGTTCACTTTTGTGTTGAGAAAGAAGATATCCTTCAGGCCTCCAGGATGAAAATTGATCTGATATACAAGGGACACACGGTCAACTGTACCAGGACCTGACCCCCCTCTACTCTGTGACATCGCAGAGACTTTCGCACGATCACGGAGACTCCGTGAACTCCACAACCGTTACCAATGGGGCCAACCTTTCGTCCTCATCTCTGAATGGGAGGGCAGGTGCCAAACACTGCAGTCCCTGCATGGAGCTCAACACCTGCTGAATTTACAAACAGATTCAGAGGGAATTAAACTGTCGCCGTCTGCCACTCCCGACAGGCAGACCTCCCCCCGACCCTCCTGTTCCATTGCCTCCTCTCATCCTGCCTCTAAACAGAATAGAGATTGTCAATCCTGGGAAGTCAAGCAAGACATCCAGCAGCATCTGAAAAATCTGAAGACCTCTCCAGGGCCTTCAACACACAGTGCAGACTCTTCCTGAAGCCATAGGCCCGCAATAAACTCTCACAACAGCAATGACCTGTTTTCCCCATGGCTTTCACACAATACATCATCAAATTGACTGAGACTCTTTGGGATAACCGACCACGCTTTCAGACTAATGCATGGTGACCGCTCCCTTTATTATCAGATACTGGCAAGGGATGCTCCCCATCTTGGGCTGCCCAACACCACTTGAGGGTGATGAAGTGAGCACCATTGCGCAGACTGTAGACCCTGAATGATATAGGCCCGGGGGTCCCACAAGCCCGACCTTTGTAGCATTTGACTTCAATAAATTCTGGTGGCATGCCCCCCGAATCCAGAAACCTGAGGAGTGACTTTCCCTGGTCAGCCAGCACTGACGTGCACTGTTTCCCACTCTGCACTGGACCACTTGTTTAGGCCCTGTTGGCCTGATGTTTTGTTGTTCCCTGTTGTGCACACTTACTTGCATAAGCATTCAACTACCCTGGAGTTACCCCTCCGTGTTTCACATACTAGCTAGTCCCAGTGCACTACCCCACCACCCCAGGGCTCTAGGGATGACACAAACTTCTTTAAGACAACCACCACTGCCATTGCTCCCCTCCCCGCCTTCACTTATTTGAGGTTCTCCCTTTGCGAAGGGTATCACACCCCAATCCCTAATGCTCCCCCTTGACCACTGCTACTGGGATTAAATTCCTCTCACTCAATGTTCAAGGGGCATAACTTTCCAAATGAAAGAAAACAGATATGGTGATATCTCCTCCAACATTGGGATGCACATGTTATCTTCTTACAGGAGACACACCTTCTTCCACAGGGCACCCCACGCATGGCACATCCCAAATATCCCCTCCGCTACTGGGCTTCCGCAACCACAAAAACAGCTTGGGTTGCGATCTTTTGTAAATCCTCCTGCAATACAAAGCTCCTCCGGGTGGTACTCACTGCACATCACAGTAAACGCCCCCTTACACTTCTCAATGTTTATGCCCCTAAACATAAAGAAGATGCTTTCCTTCGGTCCTTGCTCAGGGAGAAATTATCCCAGGAAGATGGGGACTTAACCCTCGGAGGGGACTTTAACCCTTGCCTGGAACCCTTTCCCCCTTTTAGATCGCAGTACATCCACCATGTAGAGTACAGGCGCCTTGTCGGCGGCCCTGAAGCACGAAAGCAGAGACCTGGGCTTGGTAGATGCCTGGAGGAAACGCAATCCGAATACCAGGGATTACTCATTCTTTTCCCATGCACACCAATTACACTCACACATTATTTCTTTCTCACACACTCTTTATTAAGAGATCTTAAGAGATCTTGACTCTTCCCTCATTTCCGACATTTCAGTTTCAGATCACGCACAAGTAGAATTGACTTAGATTAGATAGGCGGATAGCCTGCACTTGTCCAGCACTGGCACCTCCACCCAACAATATTAAGATACCCGGTGGATGTTGAGGAAATCCGCACCTCTATAACTAACTACTTTGACTCGAATGAACACCCCGACATCTCAACACATACCCTTTGGGATGGGTTCAAAGCCACCGTCAGGGTGGTAATCACATCTATCCCCACTGCACGGCTGAGGGAGGCCAGACTGGCAGAGAATGGCCTAACCACAGAAATCAAAGACCTGGGACGTCAGGAGCATGCCAGCCCCTCCAACTAATTAAACTACAGCTCCCCTACAAGGACAAAAATGCTCCCTTCATACTAATAAGGTGGAGCATACTCTCATTACGCTGAAACAAAGTATCTATGAGGGAGGCAACAAGGTAGGGGGTCCTACCTGGCACGTAAACTAAGGAAACAACATGCATGTGCCCACATTTCAGGCCTGCAGACAGCACCGAGGCACTGGGCTATAGCTAAAAGACGGGCCTTCAAGAAACACTATAAAGCCTAGTCCACTAGCAAGGATGCCCCTCCGGAGGACTCACTTGAAACGCCCCATGTAGCCCTCCTAGAGGCTCCCCCCCATCACCCTGGAGGCGGCTCCAGAAATCACTGAAAGGTTTCCCCATCTGTAAATCCCTGGATCAGATGGCCTACCAATGGCTTTTTACCGTGAGTTTTTTCCTCAACTGCAGGAGCCTTTACTGTCCCTTTTTACTCATGCTTCGGTCTCACCCCTACTATGTCTGAGGCTGAAATCTCTCCAATTCTGAAACCGGGTAAGCGAATAGCGCTCGCGCTCATGGCAGCAGTGGCGTTTTGAATTGACTTTCTTCTGTCAACTGTTTCACTTTTCATTTTCAATTTATGTGGCAAGAAAAGTCCAGTTAGGAACTTACAACGCTAATAGCTCTAACTCGAGCAAACGTGAGACCCATTGCATTGCAAATGCTTGCTGCTTTAGCGGCGGTACTCCTGAAGGATACCATCTGGCAGACGGAGGCTATAGTGGGGATACCCTTTGGTGGGCGCACTCAAAAGATCACACTGATTGCTGACAACCTTTCCTTGACCCTCACACAGCCACAGAGATCGATCACTACCAGCGTTAGTCGATGTACTCCAAGCCTTTAAGAGAGCCTCTGGCTTCACGATCAATCTAACTAAATCGCAGGCCCTAAAGTTAACTACACCCCAGATGGAACGACCATCAGTCCAATCACTTACTCCTTTCCAGTGGGCCCCAGGGTCTATTCAATATCTTGGCTTATGCCTTACACCCACACCTGGTTGAGCATCAATTGGTTGATCTGCCGGAAAACTGCCTTGGAGGATCTACGCTGCTGGAAATCAGTTCAGGTGTCCTGGCTGGGATGCCTTAATGCGGTCAAGACGTTTCTGTTGCCAAAAAATTCTATACTGTTTCCAATGCCTTCCCACGCCTGATTCACAAGACGAGATTTTGCGGCTCCAAAAAGACATCCACTCTTTCAAATGGGGGGGGCAGGGGTTAGGGGGCAACCTTGGTTTGGGATTGGGGTGCCTCAAACTTCTTGAATATTACTGGTCGGCACACCTTTGCTTTGTCTCCGAGTGGATGGTATGTGAAAGTGACAAACATTGCCTGCACATGGATTGGCTGCTGTAGGCTATCGCGTTCTCTGGGACTTAGCATGGCTCCCCAGGCACGCAAGACCTCACTATTCCAACAAAAACTGACCTGGAAATATGGGACAAAATTGTGCAACACATGGCCTTCCCTCTCCTAATACATCGGTAACACGCAATTCTGACTTCCCCCTGGCATTGCAACCTAACTCATACAGATGCTGAAACAAGGGTGACTGCTGGACTCTCAAAGATCTTTTTGAGGGCGATACCTTCAAGACTTTTGAGAAATGCCGCCGGGAGTTCAAACTCCCTATAACTGCTAAAGTCCAATATGACCAACTCTGTCACTGGGCTATGGTTCCATTTAATAGGCTGGGAGCCACTCGCAAACGGAAAGCCTTTAAGGTACTCATTTGAACCTTCAATAGATCACATGAACTAATTTTGCACACATATCAGGTTCTCCAGCACTTAAACACCACACAACCCCACCCTTACCAATCCCAATGGCACACAGACCTAGGAGATGATCTGCCTATAAAACACTGGAAGCACCTTCAGGTGCGATATCCCCAAAATCTTCAAGAGCACTACCCAAAGAAAAATAGCCTATAAAGTCATGACACGCTGGTACCTTCCTCTGACTCAACTGCATGAGATCTTTCCCTCAACCTTTCCCATTTGCTGGGGTTACTCTTCAGCCCCGGAGAATTCCTCCATATCTGGTGGTTTGGCCCCAGCATTACCACCTTCTCGAAGGAAATACTTAGCCATATTAAGGGAACACTAGGTTACCCAATTCCAGATTCATTCACTATTGCTCTACTTGGCATCCAACCCCTTGCCCTACAGGCGATGACACATGCGCAATGACACTTAGTTGTCCAAATGTTGGGAGCGGCCAAACAGCTTAATGTGTTACATTGGAAACACCCTGTGGTCCGCAAACATCCTCATGGCTTATACGTCTTTTGCAGGTCCTTTCCATGGAACTATTGTCACACATATTCACCCACACTAAGAGGAAATTAAGCCGCATTTGGCACCCGCTAATATGCAACCTCTCTAAGATAGTAGTAGTAGTAATCTTTGTTGTTTAGTTAATAAAAACCTTAATCAGCTCATTGTATACAATATATAAAATTCTATAAAATCCTTTCAAACAAACATCTATAATCATATTTATACAACTTGAGATGTCTGTGGTGCGGTTGGTGTTACATGCTGACTGAATGTGTGCAGCCCGAGGACCTGCTGTTATACCTCTTTAAGATAGAATATACATGCTTCACACCACCCAGACTCAAAGCCTTACACCTCTTTGATTGATACCTTCCCTCTCACCGGAGACCACCGCTTTCTCTCTCTCTTCCCCCTCCCCAACCCCAGTCCTCATGTTGCCCTCTCCAGTGATAGTGGGCGTTAGTAGAAAATTGCCTTTTGCTCACTACATTCGGATCTTTATACTGTACACTTTATTTGTTTTCTTGATCTCTTACCCCTGCCCACAGTCCTGTTTAGTGGGGGGAAGGATATCTTTATCATAATCACTCTGGTGTGCCCCAGCTACCTTTAGGGTTTTCTGCCCCCTCCCCACACCCCCGGTTCCCTATACATGACTTACCTGTTGCACTCTGAAACTGGGGACAGTTGTTTATTAAACGTATTGGATTAATGTGGCCTTGCTGCGTTAAAGGCATTCCGGCTCTGTTGTCATATCCTAACTGAAAAACTTTAATAAAGAGATATTTAAAAAAATAAAAAAAACATGCAATCTCATTAAGTGCTTTACTAAAAAGAAAAATGCTGTTCCTAAAAAGTAAACTGCGAAAGGACACCAGTAAAAAGGATATGCTCCAGAGAAGGAACAGACACAAAAAAGGTAGGCAAGTTCACACTAGGCAACAAATAAAAAGCAAGCTAATGTGAATGTCAATAAAGCCAGTCAATGATAAGCAATGTGCGGACTCTAGGGCCAGTTCAGGCTGGACTATTCCCATGAGGAACAGGGTCAAGACTGATTTGCATATGGCTGGTTCCAAACTGGGGTGGCATGGTGAGCAAAAGAACGATGGATTAAACCCAGATCTGTGACTGGGGGTGAGTGTTTGCATTGTCAGCACTCCGTCCATCATCCTTTTGTGTTGCTAAAGTTGCCCCAAGTGGGAAGGGTATGCCCAGACGTGGGTCCCTTGCTCACTGTGACACAGGAATCAAGCTAGCCTGGCTGAAGAAGGGTGATACCCTGAAACCGGTCCCAGTATGCTTGTTTCTGGTCCAGGGAGGACATGGCCTGGCAGTTCGGGCCGGACTGTTCCCATGAGGAACAGAGTCAAGACTGATTTGCTTATGGCTGGGTCCAAACTGGGGTGGCATGGTGAGCAAAAGAATGATGGATTAAACCCAGATCTGTGACTGGGGGTGAGTGTTTGCATTGTCAGCACTCCGTCCATCATCCTTTTGTGTTGCCACTGTAAGTTCACAACAGGTCTTTCACAACAAGATAGCTTGAACTATCTGGTATGCACGACCTAAAAAGGAAGGCGAGTCTTACAGTCAACATGAAACAAAGGTAGCTAACAATCTGAACACAGGGAAAACACACATAAGCCAAACAAAGACCAATAGAAGTAGGATGAATGGAAATTAGAGCCATAGAAAAGCACTCCACTGATAAATTCAGCCCCTTGTTTTTGTTCATCCAAATCTGCTTGTTTTCTTGCATGAACAACATAATGTTTTCTTAATGAACAGTTCTTTACATCAGTGAACCATTACAGTTTACCAGCTTCACTCCAAAGGGACATGCTGGACAAGACATCTGGTTCTTGATTGGTGTTGAAGAGTTTGAGGATTTTGTGGGCGATTTTACCAACATATGGAACATAACACATGCTGAACACAGTACATCACATTCTTAGTAACACAATTAAAGAATGGTCCAACATACAATTAAGAGTGAACAAGTACAGGTAGTGTTACAGGTTATACAATTTCCACAACAGAATTTCTTTGGAGTTGACATAAGGCTCAGAGGATCACTATAGGCACAAAGAAGTCTTTCTGGTAGAGACTCTATTTAACCACCATTTCCTCCCCCTTTTGATCATTCCCTAGGCATCAGGCAACATTTCCAGCAGTACCTCTATATGCTGGTAGATGGCACTGTGCTGCACAGCGCTGACATCATTATGCGGCTGAAATGACAAGTAGAGCCACTTCCATGTGCTGACGTCAGTAGCTTTCAAAGCAATCTGTGCCCCCAGATGCAGAGCCCAAAAGCAAATTGATTGTAAGCAGTGTGCAGATTCCTAGACTTGGGAATGTATTAATGGATAGAGTCCAATTCACAAAATGGGAACGATGGGACAGTCGGTGAGGAATCTCTGGTCAGATAGCATCTCTACCACAAAGAGCTCTAGTGTAGTTAAGTAATTTGCTCTTTTGATATCGACTTCTAACTGCAGACTCCTCACTTTCTGAACAGATACCAAACCAGTATCTATTTGGAGAGATGGGTCTGGGAATAAACTCAAACGAAAAGGTCCTTTATGACTGAGCAGTAAAAAAATGCCCCTCTCAGCAAACCTGGCTGTCAGACAGTAGTGTTTTGTGAACGTATGGAGTGACGCCCATTTAAGTGCCTGGCAGATGTCCAGGACAGAAACTCCATGTGCCAACACAGTGATAGCAACTTTGGCCCAGGTGCAATGAACTTGCAAGGTTTCGGAAGGCCGCCTCTTGGCCAATTTGTAGAAGATTTTAATGCAAAGCATGATCCAGCAAGAGATATGTGCTTCTGTACGGCCTTGCCTTTTTTGTACTCCAGCAAACCCCACAAAGAGCTGATCGTCCATCTAGTGTTCTCCAGTACAATCAATGTAAAAGCTCAGTGCTCTTTTGGGGTCGAAGTGATGCGGTCTCTCCTCCTTCAAGGGATGAGGCAGAGCATAGAACGCCAAGAGTGTGACGGTTTGCCCAACGTGGAAAAGAATCGCAACTTTAAGCAAGAAGATGCTTGCGTCCACAGTAGAAGGCGTTTCAAAAATTTCGAGCAACCAACGATTTAAGTAATAAAGTTTGATCCGGCACCCCAAAAAAGATAAGAGTTGAAAGATACCCTTTAGCTACTCCTAGAGCAAAGCTTAGCCACGCAATAGACTAAACAAAGCGTCAGAGAAATTTGCCTGCAGAGGCTTTATCTGCCGTGTGTCGCACCAAACAACAAATCTGTCTCACAAACCAGCATTATACGGATTTCTTTCAAGGGATGACTCAGTGCCCTGATGACATCAACTTACTCCTGGGGAACATCAAAGGTGCTCAGCTGTCGCCACTCAATTGGCAGACATGAAGGTGGAGATTGTGAAGGCCTAGATGCAGAAGCTTTCCCGGTTGCTGCAACAGGAGGCTGTCCCGGAGGGGCACAATGATCGAAGGACAGATGCTCATGCCCAGGAGCTCTGGATACCATACTCCTCCTGCCTAAATGGGACCACCGGAATGACGTGGGTCCAGTCAGTCCTGATCTTCATAACACGAGACAGAAGAGATATCAGCAGGAAGACATAAAGGAGTCCAGAGTTCCACCATAGGTGGAACGCATCTCCTAGCAAGAGATGCCTTGTAAACTCCAACATGCAGAACTGCTGACATTGCGCACTCTTGACAGTGGGAAATAGATATAGCCAGTAAACTCCCCACTCACAGAAGAGGCCTTGCACCACCGCTGGGTGCAATTGCCATTCATGATCTGCTAGGAGTCGATGGCTGAGTTTGTCCATCCTGGTATTCAAGGATCTCCACTAGCAAAAATGTCTCGATGGTCCAGCCGTTCCAAAGTCACAGGGCCTCCAGGCATAGGTTCTGTGACCCCATCCAGCTTGTTGCACTATCATATGGCAGTGGTGTTATCCGTAAGCACCTGTACCAGCCTCCTAATAACGTATGGAAGGAAGGTTTTCAAAGCCACCCAGATGTCCCTCAGCTCCAGAAGGTTGGTGTGGAGCCAGGACTCTGCCAGGAAACCAGAGGCCTCTGATCATCACCTTTCCTAGGTGACTGCCCCAACCCACGAGTAATGCACTGATCACTACTGTCACATCTGGGCTGGATAATGATAGGAGTCTGAGCTGAACCAATCGGACTCCAAAAGCTACCTCTGCACATGTTTTGCAGTCTGCTATGAAATGTGGACATGGTTTGAAAGGTTCCCTTGATGTTGGGCCCAAAGAGACTTCAGATTCAACTGCAAACCTTCATGTGCCTCCTAGTGTGCTTGTCCAGCAGGAGGCCATCCGTCCCTGAAGCTTCAGAGTCCACCTCACTCAAATCCAGACAGAATGGTTCCAATGAAGGGGGCGTCTGAGAGGGAATCAGGTGTAACTTTTGCACACTGATAGTGAACTCCAAACAAAACATGAGGATTGCTGTAGTTTTGCGGTGGTTGACTACTGCCTGGAGCACGCCTGCTTTCAACAGCCAGTCGAGGTAGGGGGAAGACTGCAATCCACAGCGTCAGAAGGTGTGTTGACAAAACTGCCATCACTTTACTGAACACCCCGGGGGGAGGGACTGATGAGACCAAAAGGGGAGCACCACAGATTGAAAATGCTCCTGTCCCACCATGAAACGCAGGTAGTGCTGAATGGCCTGCAGTAAGTAGATATAGAATTAGACATCCTGCAGATCCAAGGTCATCATCCAATCTCCAGGGTTGAAGGCAGACAAGACCTGAGCCAGTGTGACATTCTGAATTTGTCCTTCCTTGGCAGCAGACAGAAAGGGCCAGGAATAACAGCCACAACCCATCTCTGGTGCAGGCACCCTCTTGATAGATTGTTTGGCGAAAAGGACTTGCGCCTCCTGATGTAAGACAGGCAGATGGTCCTTTGTCAGTTGATTCAGTGGAAATTGCAGTGGAGTGGCTATGAAGGGTAGAATGTATCCCTTATATAAAAACATCAGGCCCCATCTGTCTGGTGTTATGGCTTGCTACCTCGGCAATAACAATGGTTGGACCCTGCATCAAACTGGGTGGCTGTGCTTCACTAAGGGGGTTTGGCAGGTTGGGCCGCTGGTCACAGTAGGCTGACTGGCAAGTTGACCCTGACCACAAGGTCGGTGGCTGCCACAGCCTGGACTATATAACTGCTGAGACTTAAATGGCTGCAGGTATGGGGTTCCTCTACCAAAACCGCTAAAGGAATGGGAGGGCAGATACAACTGGCTAGGCAGTGTAGACCCAGGGAGCATGGTGTGGCCCCCTCTATTTGAAACACCCTGTCCCCAAAAAGAGGAGTCCTGTCAAAGGGCATATTCATAAGGGATGACTGGACATTACCTCAAAAACCCACTGACTACCGCCAGGAAAGCAACGAATGGCAACACTGATACCAATGACACGACTGATGGAACTAATGGTATCTAGGCTTCAACAAATTGTCAACTTGGCCACCTCACAAATGTCTTGCATAGCTTTGGTCAGGACAGGTCAAAGGTGTTGAGTCACCAAACCCCGAACATCGGGGGAATAGCAGCTCAGAAGGCAACTGGCATTGACAGACTTGAGGGCAATACCGGTGAAAGAAAATACCCTCTTCCCAAGGTCTCCATTTGTTTGGACTCCATATTGTAAGGTGCGGGTGGTTGGGTGAGGGAGGAGGGACGGTGATATTTAAGTTTGACATAGTAGTTAACTGCACCACTAAACGCTCAGGAAAGGGGTGCTGAGATAAAAATACAGGGTCGCCCTGGGCAGGTCGGTGGCGTCTCACAATCTGGGGACTGACTGGGTGGCCAGAGCAAGTTTTGGCCCACGCCTCTAGTTGAGTATCAGTGAGTGTCTTGTTAAAAAGGTAGTAGGGGCTCATATGTATGCCCCTGCTGAAAAGCTTTGGTCAAGACATGGGTTTTGACCGCTATGGTGGGGAGCTGGAGGTCAACAACTTCAGCCACCCTCTGCATGGCCATCACTAGGGAAGCACTCTCTTCTGAGACGGGACCTTGGGTGGTGAGAAGGCCAGAATCATGAGAGGTCTCAAGGGCACTGGCCTCTTGCAGGTCATCAAACCAATTCCGTTTATGGTAGGCTTTGCAAAATTCATCTCCTGTGTCATAATCATCATTAGAATGTGTGCCAAACAAGGAATGCAATGTGTGAGATCTTCCTTGTGAAGGTGAGATGCCTAGTGCATCTTGCTGTTCAATGGAAAGTGAGTGCGGTCTCAGTCGAGATCATAGCAACACAGAATCTGAGGCAGAGAGCACTATGGGCACCTCGTCCTCCAGCAGCAATGAAGTCAGCATTAATGATCCAAGAACCTGCATGAATTGTAGAGCCAGAGTTGGTAGAGGAGCCAGGGAAGGACCGATGTGGTGTGTCAGAGGGTCCAAATGGTGCTGAGGGCGAACCCACAGACGGTATCCCAGAAAGAAGGCTTCTCAGCTTCTTGTAGCCCACAGGTGTGCTAGAGGGAGTCAGAAGGCATTGAAGAGTCAGAGCATGACCTTGTGGAACTCCTGGGCCTTCCTCTGTATCACAGATGGCCTCAGAAACTTGTGTTGTGCAACAATAAGTTGTGGGATTGGCTCCGAAGTCAACCAGCATTGGGAGCGAGATCAAGAGAATGGTGACTCCCATGCCTTCTCAGGAGTATAACAGTGGCAGGAACGGCTATTCTCTGCTTGAATTTTTATGTTTTTTCTTCACCTCACTCGAAGATTTGAAGAGCGACGACAATCAACCTTGGTAGTAAATTCTTCTGGAAATGCTCCCGTGCATTGGGAGCGAGATCGAGAGAATGGTGACTCCCATGCCTTCCCAGGAGTATAACAGTGGCAGGAACGGCTATTCTCTGCTTGAATTTTTATGTTTTTTCTTCACCTCACTCGAAGATTTGAAGAGCGACGACAATCAACCTTGGTAGTAAATTCTTTTGGAAAGGAAACAGGATGAGACAGATTTTTGGACTTCGATTAATGTCGACAACAAGTATTCCAGTGCTTGGCAATGTACAGTTTCGCCTTGCAATCCTGTAGGGCCTTCAGGTTTTTTGAAGGGCATTCACTGTAGGCCTTAGAGTTGTAGCTTGACCCCATTCACACTGCAATTTTTGAGGTAACAGATCAAAGCGACAAGAGATAGTACCGGATTCGCATATCGGGGGGCACCCAATGAAAGTAACATCAGCATGCGGGAGTGACGCTTACAGAGGCTCCACATGTCCTTTCTGAAGCAAAGCGGCATCCGTGCAGAGCTGCACGGTACAACCTAACACTGCACAGAGGTACTACTGGAAAAGTTTAGAGATCCAGTATGATGCCTGGGAAATATTCAAAAGGTGAGGAATCTGCAGCTATATCAGAATGCACTTCTAAGAGGGATTGGCAGTCTTTAAGCCAGGCGCACTATAATGACCACATGAGTAGCCTGTAAGGGTCCTCCTACCTGAAGTTTGATCGCTAGAGTTCTGCCTTGGCTAAAATAATCAGATTTTAATACAGTTGCCGCTCAAGTGTGGAAACTGTCCAATGGGAGAATGTATTTTAGGTTATGCTTAAGGAGAGTATTACATGTTATACATTTCTGCTTGACTGCACAAGTTAAGAAAAATTATAGACTTTTTTTTTAAAATAAAAGTCTAACCTGAAATCAAGATTGCTTTTTCTTTTAGACCCTCTCCAAATCAGCACCTTATCAATATTGCTAAATCCATTTGAAAAAGTATGTGTTTGAATAGACTGTTGTCATGAAGTTGATGCTGACATGAATGTCTTCTCCCAGTCATGCCCAGACATTATTCCCACCTCCCTCATTGACTTCACTGAAGACAAGCATAATATTTCTGCAATTAATACTGGGGTATTACTTACACAATCAGCATTTCTACAAACACCAGTGTGCAGGAAAGATTTCAGTCAAAAGAGAGTTGTTACAGGAATTAGGCAGCAAATCTAGAGGATTAATTAGCAGATGAAAGTCAGGCGTTCAAACCTAGTGGATTTCGAGCTGGGCTTTTGGTTTCATATCTGCCTAGCTGCTAAAGTGTCATGACAGGGCAGCCGCAGATGAATTCTTAAAAACAGGACTCACTTGAAACATTCTGTAATTGTAAATTTCAAGCAACCTGATGTGGTGACAGCCATAAAAAGGCTATTAGACGTTATTACATAAAGTAGTTCTTTCTCAAAGGACTGGCATAAGTTGAAGACTGCCACTAAGCTTATTAGGGGGAAATTAAAGATTTCAAAAGGACTGCAAAAAGAAGAAAGATATAAGTGGATCCATGAGTACAGAAATACAGAAAAGGATTAGAGCAGTAAGAGAATCAGGCGGACTAGGTGGGATGATAGCATAGTTGGTTTTCATTCCACAATATAATCCATAACCTTACACTTCATCTCAAATCAAACCTACGATCTAAATGCAAGCGCCCCACTCTTGTGATACACACCACCATCAGTATCATTACAGCATGTAATTTCCTGTTCACCAGATCAGAAGCATGGTCATCTAACCAGGTGTCAGGAGCATAATGAAAATACAATTTGAACATGTTTAAATCTATGCAAATAGAAAAGAATGGTGTAAAAATAATGTAGAAGCATCCCTATATACATAATGGATTCGCTTAGACCTCTCAGGTGCAGTCACTACTGTGCATTGTAAAATCCTCCTCCACCAACTGCAAACCGTTACCAACATATCCATCAAAGCTCTTCTAACTATCAATGTTTCCTGCCCAGCCACACCTCCTCCCATGATAAAGTTTTACAAAAAAACATACCTAAAGAAAGCATACATTGGCGAAGTCATAAGGCTGGCAACTGTCAGACCTCTAGACAAAGCCAATGCCTATTAATTGTAAGCATATGTGTTGAGTATGTACCTATAGATGTCATAATTTAGTTCAAATTCTCTCCGCCATTATCTGAATCCTACTAAGCTATTTATTCTTTTCTCTGACCAAGATGCTTGCTAAACTGCTCTCCTCTCGTTCACAGAATGGTTCCCCTCCTTCACATTACTATTTTAGCACTGCCCCAAGACGTCCCTGCTGACCTCTCTGACACCTATGCCAGCTGTGCAAACAACCCTCTCCAAGCCAAGTTGTCAAGTTTAGCTTGGTCTCACACTTTAAGTTCAGCCAGTAAGCAATCTAGCCCCCTTTTGCCTACAGACCACCTGTCATCTGTTCACTTGTTTCTGCCCACACTGCGTTATGTATAGTTTTACTCTGTGGTCTTGAAGTTCGTGTATATGCAGCATTTCTATTTTGTATATGCTTGCCCACGTTTGGACTGTGTCCCCTTTCGGGGTATTGCTCAGGCAGCACTTAACATATATACCTGCCTAACTTAAATGTCTCAGGGCAATACTTAGCTTGTATGTAAGACGTAACACTGGGATGTGCGTCTGCCTTCTACCTTGGCCTTCCAATAAACCTTGGTACCTCAACAAACATTTCATCTGTTCCCGGCGACTTGCCTGGTGTTCGTGTTTTCTTTGCATCACTCTGAGGAGGGTTGGAAAAGCAGTTTCCCAAACAAATGGCATCAGAAGTGGGATGCGTGAGACACCACCACTGGTAAGCTAATTAAATACTTAGCTTTTGTGGTTTTTCAACGCTCACAAAATAGCTGATAGCAAAACTGGAGATTGAGGTGTATATCCAAACATAGCTGGCAATTAAACAGGGGACTGAGGAGTAACTAAGTTATCCGTATCATTACGTTAAATGATAGTGGCAAATTCTTATGGGAATAGTAAGATCACACAGGAGAGCCTGAGCCAGAGAGAAGAGAAACATTTTATTTTTTCATTTTAAGGGAACCCCAGAGAGAAAATAATTAAATAAAAACCCTCCCAGAGTGTAGCTTGGGAAACAACACAGGGAAATGAGTTTGAAATGTGCACAAATAAATAGTCTGTCATTGATCAATGGCTGTATTTGAATTATGTGTTGATTAAGTGTAAATGTGCCACTATGTTTCATTGCAATGTTTCTTTGAATTATATGTAAAATAGAACAGAGAAGAAAAAGTGTTCATGTGGTGTTTTTAAGTTGTCAACTGCTCTTGATTTTCTCTCTCTCTCTCTATCCACCACTGCATAACACATTTTTTGTCATGTGATTCACAATATATAAATCGATCGCTTGCAGCAGTGGCTTTCAGTTGCTAAAAAGAAAGCTCTCCTTTAAAAAAAATGAAAGGCCAGGAAAATGTCTCCACAGAGTCCAGAGACTGTTCTGCAGTAGCAGTGGTGAACAGAAAGTGCGAATAACCTAATAAAAAGGAGATAGAACTAGCAAAGGATCGGCCCACAACATATAGCCAATGTTTATTAGAATTAAGTAACTATGTGCAAACAGAGCAACTTTTTTTTTATAACTATGTAACCACTGTGGTTTGAAGACAGCTGAAGTAGACAGAGTTAAAACAATAACAAATTCTACTACTTAGTAGGGCTGCTGCTCTGCTGTGAATTAGGACTCACCACCAAGTGTATATTGACATAAATAAATTGAAGAAGAGGTTTATCCCCTCATGGCCTTTATTTAAAATTAGGGGAAGGAGAAAGCAATGAGCAAAGAACTGGTAGTACTTTAACTGATGAAGAGATACTGTTGTTAGAAGAAGAAAGGAAAAAGACAGAGATTGGGTGTGAATAGTGAATTCAATTCCTGGAGCACAGGTAGAGATAACAATGAGAGCAGTCCTCTTACATTGGAACAAAGCATCCATTCTGCACGGCCAGTTCTTCCTCCTCAAACAACTTCAATGTACCCATCACTTTTAGGCACCTATATACACTGTGAAAGAAATAACACACACAAGCAGGTTCTGGGTCCAAAATAAGGCTTTCCGACTGTGCCTTATTTCCATCTATCCCTTGAAGGTGATTTAACTAGGGTATCTGACAAGCCGAGTCAAAGAGAAGACGGTGCCACAACACCAGTCCTGAATAGTCACCTATCCTTTGTGGGATGGGTGGGGGGGGGAGATACAGCTTGCTTTTGAAACCCCTGCCCCAACTTCCACTTTTGGTCTAAGTGGGGGATTTAGGGCTGAGTGCATAAGAGAAAAACAACGAGGAGGAATGCGAGCAGTTAGCTCACCTAAGTCGGGAGGCAGATAAGTTCCAGGAAGAGGTGAACACAGAAAGGGAGAAAATACAAAGCTCCATTAATAATTTTCAGGATAAGATAGATAGCAGAGAACGGCTGATTCTTACACAGTCACGCACACGGGTGGCTAAAGGGAAAAGATGAGAACTCATATACTGATGAAGCATTATTAAACCCTAAACTGACTGCACCAAAAACAGTGTTAGGAGGGACAGCAATGTAAAAGTCATGGACCCCCTTGGAAGCAGCTCAGATGGCTAAGGACGCCCCAGACTCATTCACAGCCAGTGTGAAATAAAATGAATGGCTCCATAAAATATACATTGTTTATACCCCCCCTCCTCAGAGATGTAGAAATGTTACTAAAACTAGGAGATGGTACCAGATGGTCTTTGATAAAGTGTCCGTTCCAAATTCCACAGGAAAAGATTGGACATACTGACTAATAATATGGATGTCAGAGCAAATAGACTGATGAATTTGTTAGAGTCTGTCAGGGACACAATAAATGGCTTAGCAGTGAAACATAGTGATTTTTCTCAAGTAACAGCCACGTTGCAGAGGTCAGACGAAGCAGTGGCTGAGTACATCCTATAGTTCAATGAAGCATGGGATAATAGTGCAGGGGTACCACGCACAACAGAGGCATATAAAGTATTGGCTAATCAGACATTTATGAATGGATTATTAGCATCTGTGGCACATAGTTGTAAACTGCACCACCCTGACTAGTCTACTAAAGGATATCAAGAACTATGCACGCTTCTGGCAACTATGGAAAGGGATGGTATTTTCAAAGTAAAGAAGGACTCAGCTAAAACTAACAAAGGGATGTTGTTGTAGCAAGTACAAAGAGAGGAGGGGCATAGACAGGATGAAGGACAAGGATTCCAGAAAAGAGACAGGAGTAGTAATCAGTGCTATGTTTGCAGGAGGTATGGGCACTGGGGCAGAAATTGTAAAAGTTATAGAGGTAGAAGAGATAGAAATGACAGGTATGAGAGAAAAGATAGAAACAGGTATGACAGGGATGAGGTCCAGCCATTAGAACCACCCATGCCTAGAGACATAAAGCAAACTCAGCACTCCCTGAGGAACCCTTTTCAGGAACAACATGAATCAGGATGGGACCACGCAGAGAGAGGACTGACCTAAGCAGCAGAAAACGGACAAGGCCAGTGCTTTATGATGAAGGTATCTAACACACCTGAGGAGAATCCCATATTCCTAATTAAGGTAGAAGGTAAGGAAATTGATTAGTGGGGCTACCATCTCAACAGTAAGAAACAAGTTGGGTCCCAGTAGTGGCGAAACAGTAACTACTGTAGCGGTAAATGAAATGCTGATACATGAAGAATTATCAGAACCCCTACCAGTTTCTGAGGAGGATTTTACAATGACCCATCAGTTTCTCCTGTCACCAGATGCACCCATCAATTTGCTGGGAAGAGACCTCCTCTGTAAATTGAATGCAATATTATATTTTTTTCACAAAATGGGATTTACTAACAAGTACCTGAGGATATGTTAGAATTGGCTAATAAAACACTTACTGCTTGCAAATTAAGTTAGGATTCTAGGTTATGTCCAAACCCTGTCTTGTCTCTCTCCCTCCCCCCCCAACACGCTACCAATGGACTCCGTTACGAGGAGATTTCTACAATGACATGTTTCAAGAACTGTTTAAATACAGCCCTGACATTGAGAGTGACCTGGTGACTAAGTTAGTGCAGTTTGCATTAGTACCTGGGCCCAGACACTGTACTGCAGCATTTTTTACAGGCCCAGTGCCTGTACACCTACATGGCAGACAAATATTTGTACTGGACAATGGCATTGCACGAAGACACATTGTATGTAGGAAAAGAAGGGTGTGACATGAGCATTGAGCTAGGACCACAAGTAGAGAGTTTATTTCAAGTACCAGCTTCAGAACCACACGTGTCTATAGCTGACGCACCAAGATTCTGCCCTAAAGATTTGGCCCCCGTGGTCAAACTTCTCCACGACTTAAAAGGATTTTACATTTTCTTTGGGAGTTGTGTCTGTGTTGGTAGATGTAGCAGGATGGTGCTGGATGTTGTGTATGCTCAGAAACGACAGGGCTACAGTTTTTGACAAGCGTGAAGGGAACATGGCTTTACAGCGGACTTAAAAAAAAAAAAAAAAACCACAAGGTCCTAGAACAAGTGAACTCAGAGGTTTGGGCAAAACACAAAAATGATTCAGAATTGTTAAAAACATGTCCTTCCCATAAAGGGACGCTCATTAAAAAGACCAATAGCCCCTGTAATAGTCCAATAATTCCATTGCTCAAAAGCAACACTGGGCAATATAGATTCATACAGGATTGATGTCAGATAAACAACACTGTGGTTCCTTTAGCACCTGCTGTGCCTGACACCAATACTATATTATCTTCTAAACCTGCAGAAACAGAGTACTTTTCAGTTAAAGACCTCACAAGTGCGTTTTTCAGTATTAGAGTCCATCCACAGAGTGAGTACCTCTTTGCCTTCACAATAAAAGAGACACAGTACACTTTCACAGGATTCGTCCAAGGCTTCATAGAGAGTCCCACGGTCTAAGCACAGGCAGTAAAGAGAGACCTGGACAGCCTACACCTGGAAGGCAGCAGTGTCATCTTGTAGTAAGCTGATTATCTCCTCATTGCATCTCCATCACTTGAGGCTTGTGAAAAAGACTCTGTAGCTCTGCTGAACCACCTCCAGGAGAGAGGACACAACCCCTCATTGTCAAAATGTCAGTGCTGCCAAAAAGAGGTGACTTACCTGGGTTATGTGGTATCCAAAAGGTACACGCTGCATATCTTCTGACAGAATAAAAATTATTCAAAGCATGCAGTCCCCGTCCACCAAAAAAGGGGATGATGAACTACTGCCACCAGTGGATCGCCGAGTACAGATCCTATGTTGTAATCTTGAGGAAATGCACACTACAAAGTGCACCCAAAAACATTGTATGGACTAATGAACTTGCAGAATGATTCAAGAAACTGAAGGGGACATTGTGTGCAGCACCAGCATTGGGGCTGCCTGTTTACAAACTGCGTGTCAGAGTAAAGTGGCATTGTAAATGGTGTGCTGACACAGCAGCATGGCTCTGGAAAAAGACCTGTGGCATATTACTATGTGACTTTGCCTTCAGCAGTGACTGGGCATCCAGCTTGTTTGAGAGCAGTGGCCGCAGCCGCTGGGATGGTAGACAGGGCAGCTCCCACTGTGATGGACTACCCTTGTAATGTTTATTTGCCACATTTGGTATGGCTGTTGCTGTCATCAGCAGCAACAATACAGCATTTTTTGGCGGTCAGGCACACAGGTTATGAGGTCACGTTGTTGTCTGACACTAATATCACCATTAAAAAAAGCCCACCTGTTAATTTGGCAACATTATTCCCTTTAATAGGTGATTATGATGAGATCTCCTGACCATGATAGAGTTAAGGTTGTAGAAATATTCACATCCCAGACCAGATTTACAACAGACACCATTAGAAAAGGCAGACTATGTATGAGTGGTACACTGATGATTCCTCCAGCAGACTAACAGACACGGATTACAGAGCAGGGTATGCAATAACAGTAGACACCATAATTGAAAGTGCAGCTCTGCCCCAGGCAAATCTGCCAAGCAAGCTGAGCTGTATGCTGTAACAAGAGTATGCATTCTAGCCGAGGGGAAAACTGTTCACATTTATACTGACTCTCGCTATGCCTTTGGAGTTGTCCACGATTTTGGCCAGCTGTGGCAGTATCGTGGTTTTGTAACAGCAGCAGGGCGTCCCATTCAAAATGGCCTTTTAGTAAAGAACTTGTTAAAAGCAATACTGCTTACTACCCAACAGCAGAACAGTCATAAAATGTGAGGCCCATACAGGAGCTAATACCAAGATACCCAGAGGAAACGCAATGGATGACACAGCAGCAAGAGAGCATGTTACAGCCAGTACAGATGGTGCCCCTAACGGCAAAAAGCATTCCATAAATTCAGCATATTCAGAGACAATGGTTGCTAGCTGATGTAAAGGAAGTACAATGGTCTGCAACACCAGGTGAGGAGTGTGGACTGATGCTGGATGTGAGCAAAATGATGAGGGATTGTGGGTCCACCGGGATGGGAGACCTGTGGCTCCTTGCAGTATGTTCCTTCCCCTTACAAGGCTTGCTCATGGACCCATTCACACTGCACGGGGATGAATGACCTAATTAGATAGGAATGGTTTGCACCAGGGATAAGTCTTCATTGCACAATTCTGCTCCTAATGCCTTGTCTGTGCCCAACATACTAAAGGCAGGTCACGTGCTTCACATGATCACTTACCAGTACCACAGGGTCCTATTACTAACGTCCAAATAGATTTTGCCTATATACCTCCAGTAAATGGATTCAAATATTTGCTGGTGAGTGTGGATCAATTTTCAAAATGGGTGAAGGCATTTCTCACAAAGACGATTGATGTAGCAACTGTTATACGAGGCTTGACAAAAGATATCATACCCCTATTTGGGGTCCCCAGGGCATAAATAGTGACAGAGGGGGTGAATTTGTGGCTGCAGTTGTGCAAAAGATGTGTGAATGTTTGGGAATAGAATGGAAACTGTAGGCCCCTTACCACCCCCAAAGTTCAGGGCAGGTGGAGAGGATGAACTCCACAATGAAAAATAGATTAGCAAAGACAACTGATGTAACAGGTCTGAAATGGCCTGATGCACTGCCTTTAGTGCTGCATGCCTTAAGGGCAAAGCCATCTAGAACAACCTTTTTCATCCCCCCCATGAAGTACTGATGGGGTGGCATATGTGTGTGGGGTTGAGGTTGCTTCTCCCAGCATCTCAGGCAGTACTGCTGTGGACTGATGAAAACATTTCTGACTATGCTATAAAGTTGTCAGCAGTCTTGAGGCATCACCATCTCCAGGTGAAGGAAGCTTTGTCCCATCCATCCTCAGAGCCAACACACCCTTTTGAATCTGGAAACATGGTCATGATGAGAAAAAGAAAAGATGTTTCTCTTAGTTCTAGGTGGACTGGACCACACCTCGTGCTCCTAGTGATGCGGACAGCGGTGAAGGTGCAGGGATATCCTGAGTGGATTCACAGCACTAGGTGCAGATCCACACCAACAACCACCGAGACAGAGGTTCCTGCAATGCATGAGCATTTGCAACCCGTGGAGCAGCGCAACATACCAGAAGAGGGGAAGACAGACTAGACCATTCCTAAGAGCCACTCTGAGGTCCCCTCATCAAGTGTCAGGTGACACTAACTGATGCAGTTGAGTGAAGCACACGACATAGTCTCGAAGAAAGGTGATGGTCACAGGGCAGGTCCATAAAACGGCCCCCAAACAAAACAAATGCTCTCCAGTAGGAGAAGCAGAAGACAGCACGCGGCATACCGTTGCCTTACTGACAATTAGAGAAAGTGGCTTAGAAATGACTAACAGGAAGACTTCATATCTATATCTTTTGAAGAAAAAAAATACGCATTGCATAGATCGCATAGCACAAATAATGTTTTAATACCTCAATTTCGCATGCGCTACCGGTATTTAGACAACCAGCTGACCATCCATTCATTGCAGTACATGAGAAAGTAGCCCAAGTCTTAGGTCTTGAAAATTGCTGGGTGTGTCGAGAATTTTCCAGACACCCCAGTGACACCACTGGCTCACACGGGGCACCTGTGCCTATCCAGATTTAGGCACAAGGAAGGGGATGCCTTATACCAAATGTAACTTGGGACTCTACAGAAGGAAGGATTGGGAGGTACCCATGTTGTACCATACTGTGAAAAATTCAAGCTGAATACCCAGTTTCTCCTATGGTGGGAAACAATGCAAAGGACAGTGTTTTTCCTGTATGTATAAAGCAGGAAGTGTACTAACATATAAGAATTTGATGATATCACTGGTAATTGACATATAAGGGACAGACAGTTAATAAGTAGGATCTGGACAACTAAGATACAAGGAAAAACTGTTAACTACACTTTACATTACTGGAACATCACTATGCGTGGAGAGACATTGTTGATAACACCTGATGGTCTTCTATACAATCCATTAATTAAGAAAATGATTATGCTATTGCACCAAATGTGATTTCTAAAATATCCTTTATGGTCAGCTCCCTGCTCTTACATGGGACCGTGGGCACATGTTACTCTAATAAATTCTGCACGGATTGATTATAAATGGTGTGATCAATTTCAGAACTCTTTCCCTGAGGGGGTAGGCCTTCCTCTCAGCAAATATCATACACTGGACATACAGTTACAGGGCGGTATGTATTTCATTTGTGGAACTAAGGCTTACAAGATGTTTCCCCATCACTGTGAAGGCATGTGTGCTATTTCTCTTCTAACACCAAACATTTCAGTTGTGCTGCATATTACAGCACATGAGCCATTAAATTTGGGGAGTTTCGCTCGTAGGTATAAAATAGATATACATACACCTATCCTGGAGGCTAGACAAAGTCTATTTTTTGAGCTAATGCATATATTAATCCCTAGATATGGTGTATAGGATTTGGAATTGGCCCTTGTTAACATGTCTGCTGAGCTCGCAATAGCATTCAATGGCACAAGAGATGCACTTCAAGAGTTGCAGGCAGAAATAAATGCAGTGGCTGTTATGAATGTCCAACACAGAATTGCCCTTGACCTCCTGACACTACAAGGAGGACTGTGTATTTTACTGAATTTCTCTTGCTGTTATTATTATTTTTAATGGAAGAGGAAACATAGCAAGGGATGAGGCCAACATTAAGAAAGCAGTTAGAATATTTCATGGAGCAGAGAAAATGACACATTCGGATGATTGGTCCTGGCTGTGATCCTAGTTAGCAACAGTAAGGTTGAAGAGTTTAGTTCTAGCACCATTTGGGATCTTTATAACAGTAGTGGTACGGTGTGCTGTCTTCAGTGTTGTTGCCCCATGCTCCAGAAATTCTGTAGTAGGAGCATCCATTCAAAACCAATACACTCTATGCCAACTACTCAGCACCACTTCACTGTACACCACTATACTCTACTCTGCAACCCTCTAGGCCACTGCACCACTCTACTCTGCACCAATCCACTCTCCGCCACTGAACTCAACATCACTTTACTCTGCACCACTCAACTGTATGCCACTCTACATCAGTGCACTCATTAGCACTACACTCTAATCTATTCTGCACTACTGCACTCCATGCCATTGCACTCTACACCACCTCTACATTCAACCATACACTGCTTGTGACCTCAGTTATCACATCACTCATGGCACTGGTGTCATCATCCAAGCTGTTGCTCCTCAGATAGCTCTATAAACCGTTTCATCACTTAGAAAGAAAAAAGTAGGTAGTAAAGGGCCCAAATAAATATACAGCACAGATAGAGTTTATGTACATGTGCGAAATAGAAACAGTGTAGTATTGGAAAAAAGTCTTATTCAGTATGGTAAAAATTAAACGGGGCACACTTTTGCTACCAGTGAAGCTCTGAGCACAAGTAGTACTTAATTTAAACAAGGTAGAGACTAAACACAACTAGTGAGAGTTGTAGACTTAGCTTTCTAATACGTTGGTGGTTAACGCAAAAGCATGTTTCCTAAACAAGTGCAAAAAATTAAAGCTTCTCCTTACAATCATTGTTCACCAATGGTTTTCTGCACACATAACGTTACAGAGTTCCCGTGTAGTGCCATCAACAAATTCTATACAAGTTGGAGATTCATACAATGCAGATATTTACTTCCACAAGTTCAGAAAGAAATTCTGAGACAGTATACATTGTGTTAAAACGTATAGTGTATGGGAGATACATACAGACGGTTCAAATCGCAGTATGATTTCAAGTGTTCTTAAAATGGTATACGTCAGTCTGCTCAGGTCAGGAATATGTGTATGCTACTTTTACAAACCACAGACAGTTGTCCATAGGGACTGCCTATGCATTCCTTATCATTGGCTAATGTATGGATGTGAAGATGCTCATTTAAAATTCTGTTATATGAGTTATTTAGCTGGAACATCTCCTTAAGTTAAATAATAACCAAACACTGTTTTGGATGGCATTCAAGGTTTAATAAGGTGCTGATCTCAATAATGTCTATGAGGCATTACGTTTGTATGCACTTAAAGACCAGTAAAAAAAAAAAAAAAAAAAAAATTTAAAACAGATATCTAAATAATGTGGGTGATTTCAAAGATATGCTTCATATTATACTAGCTGCGAAATGTTACACCTATTGTTATCATAGAGAATATGGAAAATTGGCTCCATGTGCACCTTACTGAATACCCTCCAGTATGAAACGGTTACAGCCAGTTTTCATATCCAATGGATGTTGTCACCAGTCACGTTAACCTTTGATTTTTTCAGTGAATTTCTAGTGGCGTTTTTTTTTTTTAAATTTATTTTTTTAACATAAGCTAGAATCTTATTACCTTGCCCAACTGCCTAACCTTTATTTTTTTCAGTGAATTTATGAGGATTTTTCGACCTAGGGGAAAATATTAGTACCATACCTAACTATAAGGTGACTTTAAGCTTCCCTATACATGACTTACCTGTTGCACTCTGAAACTGGGGACAGTTGTTTATTAAACGTATTGGATTAATGTGGCCTTGCTGCGTTAAAGGCATTCCGGCTCTGTTGTCATATCCTAACTGAAAAACTTTAATAAAGAGATATTTAAAAAAATAAAAAAAACATGCAATCTCATTAAGTGCTTTACTAAAAAGAAAAATGCTGTTCCTAAAAAGTAAACTGCGAAAGGACACCAGTAAAAAGGATATGCTCCAGAGAAGGAACAGACACAAAAAAGGTAGGCAAGTTCACACTAGGCAACAAATAAAAAGCAAGCTAATGTGAATGTCAATAAAGCCAGTCAATGATAAGCAATGTGCGGACTCTAGGGCCAGTTCAGGCTGGACTATTCCCATGAGGAACAGGGTCAAGACTGATTTGCATATGGCTGGTTCCAAACTGGGGTGGCATGGTGAGCAAAAGAACGATGGATTAAACCCAGATCTGTGACTGGGGGTGAGTGTTTGCATTGTCAGCACTCCGTCCATCATCCTTTTGTGTTGCTAAAGTTGCCCCAAGTGGGAAGGGTATGCCCAGACGTGGGTCCCTTGCTCACTGTGACACAGGAATCAAGCTAGCCTGGCTGAAGAAGGGTGATACCCTGAAACCGGTCCCAGTATGCTTGTTTCTGGTCCAGGGAGGACATGGCCTGGCAGTTCGGGCCGGACTGTTCCCATGAGGAACAGAGTCAAGACTGATTTGCTTATGGCTGGGTCCAAACTGGGGTGGCATGGTGAGCAAAAGAATGATGGATTAAACCCAGATCTGTGACTGGGGGTGAGTGTTTGCATTGTCAGCACTCCGTCCATCATCCTTTTGTGTTGCCACTGTAAGTTCACAACAGGTCTTTCACAACAAGATAGCTTGAACTATCTGGTATGCACGACCTAAAAAGGAAGGCGAGTCTTACAGTCAACATGAAACAAAGGTAGCTAACAATCTGAACACAGGGAAAACACACATAAGCCAAACAAAGACCAATAGAAGTAGGATGAATGGAAATTAGAGCCATAGAAAAGCACTCCACTGATAAATTCAGCCCCTTGTTTTTGTTCATCCAAATCTGCTTGTTTTCTTGCATGAACAACATAATGTTTTCTTAATGAACAGTTCTTTACATCAGTGAACCATTACAGTTTACCAGCTTCACTCCAAAGGGACATGCTGGACAAGACATCTGGTTCTTGATTGGTGTTGAAGAGTTTGATGATTTTGTGGGCGATTTTACCAACATATGGAACATAACACATGCTGAACACAGTACATCACATTCTTAGTAACACAATTAAAGAATGGTCCAACATACAATTAAGAGTGAACAAGTACAGGTAGTGTTACAGGTTATACAATTTCCACAACAGAATTTCTTTGGAGTTGACATAAGGCTCAGAGGATCACTATAGGCACAAAGAAGTCTTTCTGGTAGAGACTCTATTTAACCACCATTTCCTCCCCCTTTTGATCATTCCCTAGGCATCAGGCAACATTTCCAGCAGTACCTCTATATGCTGGTAGATGGCACTGTGCTGCACAGCGCTGACATCATTATGCGGCTGAAATGACAAGTAGAGCCACTTCCATGTGCTGACGTCAGTAGCTTTCAAAGCAATCTGTGCCCCCAGATGCAGAGCCCAAAAGCAAATTGATTGTAAGCAGTGTGCAGATTCCTAGACTTGGGAATGTATTAATGGATAGAGTCCAATTCACAAAATGGGAACGATGGGACAGTCGGTGAGGAATCTCTGGTCAGATAGCATCTCTACCACAAAGAGCTCTAGTGTAGTTAAGTAATTTGCTCTTTTGATATCGACTTCTAACTGCAGACTCCTCACTTTCTGAACAGATACCAAACCAGTATCTATTTGGAGAGATGGGTCTGGGAATAAACTCAAACGAAAAGGTCCTTTATGACTGAGCAGTAAAAAAATGCCCCTCTCAGCAAACCTGGCTGTCAGACAGTAGTGTTTTGTGAACGTATGGAGTGACGCCCATTTAAGTGCCTGGCAGATGTCCAGGACAGAAACTCCATGTGCCAACACAGTGATAGCAACTTTGGCCCAGGTGCAATGAACTTGCAAGGTTTCGGAAGGCCGCCTCTTGGCCAATTTGTAGAAGATTTTAATGCAAAGCATGATCCAGCAGGAGATATGTGCTTCTGTACGGCCTTGCCTTTTTTGTACTCCAGCAAACCCCACAAAGAGCTGATCGTCCATCTAGTGTTCTCCAGTACAATCAATGTAAAAGCTCAGTGCTCTTTTGGGGTCGAAGTGATGCGGTCTCTCCTCCTTCAAGGGATGAGGCAGAGCATAGAACGCCAAGAGTGTGACGGTTTGCCCAACGTGGAAAAGAATCGCAACTTTAAGCAAGAAGATGCTTGCGTCCACAGTAGAAGGCGTTTCAAAAATTTCGAGCAACCAACGATTTAAGTAATAAAGTTTGATCCGGCACCCCAAAAAAGATAAGAGTTGAAAGATACCCTTTAGCTACTCCTAGAGCAAAGCTTAGCCACGCAATAGACTAAACAAAGCGTCAGAGAAATTTGCCTGCAGAGGCTTTATCTGCCGTGTGTCGCACCAAACAACAAATCTGTCTCACAAACCAGCATTATACGGATTTCTTTCAAGGGATGACTCAGTGCCCTGATGACATCAACTTACTCCTGGGGAACATCAAAGGTGCTCAGCTGTCGCCACTCAATTGGCAGACATGAAGGTGGAGATTGTGAAGGCCTAGATGCAGAAGCTTTCCCGGTTGCTGCAACAGGAGGCTGTCCCGGAGGGGCACAATGATCGAAGGACAGATGCTCATGCCCAGGAGCTCTGGATACCATACTCCTCCTGCCTAAATGGGACCACCGGAATGACGTGGGTCCAGTCAGTCCTGATCTTCATAACACGAGACAGAAGAGATATCAGCAGGAAGACATAAAGGAGTCCAGAGTTCCACCATAGGTGGAACGCATCTCCTAGCAAGAGATGCCTTGTAAACTCCAACATGCAGAACTGCTGACATTGCGCACTCTTGACAGTGGGAAATAGATATAGCCAGTAAACTCCCCACTCACAGAAGAGGCCTTGCACCACCGCTGGGTGCAATTGCCATTCATGATCTGCTAGGAGTCGATGGCTGAGTTTGTCCATCCTGGTATTCAAGGATCTCCACTAGCAAAAATGTCTCGATGGTCCAGCCGTTCCAAAGTCACAGGGCCTCCAGGCATAGGTTCTGTGACCCCATCCAGCTTGTTGCACTATCATATGGCAGTGGTGTTATCCGTAAGCACCTGTACCAGCCTCCTAATAACGTATGGAAGGAAGGTTTTCAAAGCCACCCAGATGTCCCTCAGCTCCAGAAGGTTGGTGTGGAGCCAGGACTCTGCCAGGAAACCAGAGGCCTCTGATCATCACCTTTCCTAGGTGACTGCCCCAACCCACGAGTAATGCACTGATCACTACTGTCACATCTGGGCTGGATAATGATAGGAGTCTGAGCTGAACCAATCGGACTCCAAAAGCTACCTCTGCACATGTTTTGCAGTCTGCTATGAAATGTGGACATGGTTTGAAAGGTTCCCTTGATGTTGGGCCCAAAGAGACTTCAGATTCAACTGCAAACCTTCATGTGCCTCCTAGTGTGCTTGTCCAGCAGGAGGCCATCCGTCCCTGAAGCTTCAGAGTCCACCTCACTCAAATCCAGACAGAATGGTTCCAATGAAGGGGGCGTCTGAGAGGGAATCAGGTGTAACTTTTGCACACTGATAGTGAACTCCAAACAAAACATGAGGATTGCTGTAGTTTTGCGGTGGTTGACTACTGCCTGGAGCACGCCTGCTTTCAACAGCCAGTCGAGGTAGGGGGAAGACTGCAATCCACAGCGTCAGAAGGTGTGTTGACAAAACTGCCATCACTTTACTGAACACCCCGGGGGGAGGGACTGATGAGACCAAAAGGGGAGCACCACAGATTGAAAATGCTCCTGTCCCACCATGAAACGCAGGTAGTGCTGAATGGCCTGCAGTAAGTAGATATAGAATTAGACATCCTGCAGATCCAAGGTCATCATCCAATCTCCAGGGTTGAAGGCAGACAAGACCTGAGCCAGTGTGACATTCTGAATTTGTCCTTCCTTGGCAGCAGACAGAAAGGGCCAGGAATAACAGCCACAACCCATCTCTGGTGCAGGCACCCTCTTGATAGATTGTTTGGCGAAAAGGACTTGCGCCTCCTGATGTAAGACAGGCAGATGGTCCTTTGTCAGTTGATTCAGTGGAAATTGCAGTGGAGTGGCTATGAAGGGTAGAATGTATCCCTTATATAAAAACATCAGGCCCCATCTGTCTGGTGTTATGGCTTGCTACCTCGGCAATAACAATGGTTGGACCCTGCATCAAACTGGGTGGCTGTGCTTCACTAAGGGGGTTTGGCAGGTTGGGCCGCTGGTCACAGTAGGCTGACTGGCAAGTTGACCCTGACCACAAGGTCGGTGGCTGCCACAGCCTGGACTATATAACTGCTGAGACTTAAATGGCTGCAGGTATGGGGTTCCTCTACCAAAACCGCTAAAGGAATGGGAGGGCAGATACAACTGGCTAGGCAGTGTAGACCCAGGGAGCATGGTGTGGCCCCCTCTATTTGAAACACCCTGTCCCCAAAAAGAGGAGTCCTGTCAAAGGGCATATTCATAAGGGATGACTGGACATTACCTCAAAAACCCACTGACTACCGCCAGGAAAGCAACGAATGGCAACACTGATACCAATGACACGACTGATGGAACTAATGGTATCTAGGCTTCAACAAATTGTCAACTTGGCCACCTCACAAATGTCTTGCATAGCTTTGGTCAGGACAGGTCAAAGGTGTTGAGTCACCAAACCCCGAACATCGGGGGAATAGCAGCTCAAAAGGCAACTGGCATTGACAGACTTGAGGGCAATACCGGTGAAAGAAAATACCCTCTTCCCAAGGTCTCCATTTGTTTGGACTCCATATTGTAAGGTGCGGGTGGTTGGGTGAGGGAGGAGGGACGGTGATATTTAAGTTTGACATAGTAGTTAACTGCACCACTAAACGCTCAGGAAAGGGGTGCTGAGATAAAAATACAGGGTCGCCCTGGGCAGGTCGGTGGCGTCTCACAATCTGGGGACTGACTGGGTGGCCAGAGCAAGTTTTGGCCCACGCCTCTAGTTGAGTATCAGTGAGTGTCTTGTTAAAAAGGTAGTAGGGGCTCATATGTATGCCCCTGCTGAAAAGCTTTGGTCAAGACATGGGTTTTGACCGCTATGGTGGGGAGCTGGAGGTCAACAACTTCAGCCACCCTCTGCATGGCCATCACTAGGGAAGCACTCTCTTCTGAGACGGGACCTTGGGTGGTGAGAAGGCCAGAATCATGAGAGGTCTCAAGGGCACTGGCCTCTTGCAGGTCATCAAACCAATTCCGTTTATGGTAGGCTTTGCAAAATTCATCTCCTGTGTCATAATCATCAGTAGAATGTGTGCCAAACAAGGAATGCAATGTGTGAGATCTTCCTTGTGAAGGTGAGATGCCTAGTGCATCTTGCTGTTCAATGGAAAGTGAGTGCGGTCTCAGTCGAGATCATAGCAACACAGAATCTGAGGCAGAGAGCACTATGGGCACCTCGTCCTCCAGCAGCAATGAAGTCAGCATTAATGATCCAAGAACCTGCATGAATTGTAGAGCCAGAGTTGGTAGAGGAGCCAGGGAAGGACCGATGTGGTGTGTCAGAGGGTCCAAATGGTGCTGAGGGCGAACCCACAGACGGTATCCCAGAAAGAAGGCTTCTCAGCTTCTTGTAGCCCACAGGTGTGCTAGAGGGAGTCAGAAGGCATTGAAGAGTCAGAGCATGACCTTGTGGAACTCCTGGGCCTTCCTCTGTATCACAGATGGCCTCAGAAACTTGTGTTGTGCAACAATAAGTTGTGGGATTGGCTCCGAAGTCAACCAGCATTGGGAGCGAGATCAAGAGAATGGTGACTCCCATGCCTTCTCAGGAGTATAACAGTGGCAGGAACGGCTATTCTCTGCTTGAATTTTTATGTTTTTTCTTCACCTCACTCGAAGATTTGAAGAGCGACGACAATCAACCTTGGTAGTAAATTCTTCTGGAAATGCTCCCGTGCATTGGGAGCGAGATCGAGAGAATGGTGACTCCCATGCCTTCCCAGGAGTATAACAGTGGCAGGAACGGCTATTCTCTGCTTGAATTTTTATGTTTTTTCTTCACCTCACTCGAAGATTTGAAGAGCGACGACAATCAACCTTGGTAGTAAATTCTTTTGGAAAGGAAACAGGATGAGACAGATTTTTGGACTTCGATTAATGTCGACAACAAGTATTCCAGTGCTTGGCAATGTACAGTTTCGCCTTGCAATCCTGTAGGGCCTTCAGGTTTTTTGAAGGGCATTCACTGTAGGCCTTAGAGTTGTAGCTTGACCCCATTCACACTGCAATTTTTGAGGTAACAGATCAAAGCGACAAGAGATAGTACCGGATTCGCATATCGGGGGGCACCCAATGAAAGTAACATCAGCATGCGGGAGTGACGCTTACAGAGGCTCCACATGTCCTTTCTGAAGCAAAGCGGCATCCGTGCAGAGCTGCACGGTACAACCTAACACTGCACAGAGGTACTACTGGAAAAGTTTAGAGATCCAGTATGATGCCTGGGAAATATTCAAAAGGTGAGGAATCTGCAGCTATATCAGAATGCACTTCTAAGAGGGATTGGCAGTCTTTAAGCCAGGCGCACTATAATGACCACATGAGTAGCCTGTAAGGGTCCTCCTACCTGAAGTTTGATCGCTAGAGTTCTGCCTTGGCTAAAATAATCAGATTTTAATACAGTTGCCGCTCAAGTGTGGAAACTGTCCAATGGGAGAATGTATTTTAGGTTATGCTTAAGGAGAGTATTACATGTTATACATTTCTGCTTGACTGCACAAGTTAAGAAAAATTATAGACTTTTTTTTTAAAATAAAAGTCTAACCTGAAATCAAGATTGCTTTTTCTTTTAGACCCTCTCCAAATCAGCACCTTATCAATATTGCTAAATCCATTTGAAAAAGTATGTGTTTGAATAGACTGTTGTCATGAAGTTGATGCTGACATGAATGTCTTCTCCCAGTCATGCCCAGACATTATTCCCACCTCCCTCATTGACTTCACTGAAGACAAGCATAATATTTCTGCAATTAATACTGGGGTATTACTTACACAATCAGCATTTCTACAAACACCAGTGTGCAGGAAAGATTTCAGTCAAAAGAGAGTTGTTACAGGAATTAGGCAGCAAATCTAGAGGATTAATTAGCAGATGAAAGTCAGGCGTTCAAACCTAGTGGATTTCGAGCTGGGCTTTTGGTTTCATATCTGCCTAGCTGCTAAAGTGTCATGACAGGGCAGCCGCAGATGAATTCTTAAAAACAGGACTCACTTGAAACATTCTGTAATTGTAAATTTCAAGCAACCTGATGTGGTGACAGCCATAAAAAGGCTATTAGACGTTATTACATAAAGTAGTTCTTTCTCAAAGGACTGGCATAAGTTGAAGACTGCCACTAAGCTTATTAGGGGGAAATTAAAGATTTCAAAAGGACTGCAAAAAGAAGAAAGATATAAGTGGATCCATGAGTACAGAAATACAGAAAAGGATTAGAGCAGTAAGAGAATCAGGCGGACTAGGTGGGATGATAGCATAGTTGGTTTTCATTCCACAATATAATCCATAACCTTACACTTCATCTCAAATCAAACCTACGATCTAAATGCAAGCGCCCCACTCTTGTGATACACACCACCATCAGTATCATTACAGCATGTAATTTCCTGTTCACCAGATCAGAAGCATGGTCATCTAACCAGGTGTCAGGAGCATAATGAAAATACAATTTGAACATGTTTAAATCTATGCAAATAGAAAAGAATGGTGTAAAAATAATGTAGAAGCATCCCTATATACATAATGGATTCGCTTAGACCTCTCAGGTGCAGTCACTACTGTGCATTGTAAAATCCTCCTCCACCAACTGCAAACCGTTACCAACATATCCATCAAAGCTCTTCTAACTATCAATGTTTCCTGCCCAGCCACACCTCCTCCCATGATAAAGTTTTACAAAAAAACATACCTAAAGAAAGCATACATTGGCGAAGTCATAAGGCTGGCAACTGTCAGACCTCTAGACAAAGCCAATGCCTATTAATTGTAAGCATATGTGTTGAGTATGTACCTATAGATGTCATAATTTAGTTCAAATTCTCTCCGCCATTATCTGAATCCTACTAAGCTATTTATTCTTTTCTCTGACCAAGATGCTTGCTAAACTGCTCTCCTCTCGTTCACAGAATGGTTCCCCTCCTTCACATTACTATTTTAGCACTGCCCCAAGACGTCCCTGCTGACCTCTCTGACACCTATGCCAGCTGTGCAAACAACCCTCTCCAAGCCAAGTTGTCAAGTTTAGCTTGGTCTCACACTTTAAGTTCAGCCAGTAAGCAATCTAGCCCCCTTTTGCCTACAGACCACCTGTCATCTGTTCACTTGTTTCTGCCCACACTGCGTTATGTATAGTTTTACTCTGTGGTCTTGAAGTTCGTGTATATGCAGCATTTCTATTTTGTATATGCTTGCCCACGTTTGGACTGTGTCCCCTTTCGGGGTATTGCTCAGGCAGCACTTAACATATATACCTGCCTAACTTAAATGTCTCAGGGCAATACTTAGCTTGTATGTAAGACGTAACACTGGGATGTGCATCTGCCTTCTACCTTGGCCTTCCAATAAACCTTGGTACCTCAACAAACATTTCATCTGTTCCCGGCGACTTGCCTGGTGTTCGTGTTTTCTTTGCATCACTCTGAGGAGGGTTGGAAAAGCAGTTTCCCAAACAAATGGCATCAGAAGTGGGATGCGTGAGACACCACCACTGGTAAGCTAATTAAATACTTAGCTTTTGTGGTTTTTCAACGCTCACAAAATAGCTGATAGCAAAACTGGAGATTGAGGTGTATATCCAAACATAGCTGGCAATTAAACAGGGGACTGAGGAGTAACTAAGTTATCCGTATCATTACGTTAAATGATAGTGGCAAATTCTTATGGGAATAGTAAGATCACACAGGAGAGCCTGAGCCAGAGAGAAGAGAAACATTTTATTTTTTCATTTTAAGGGAACCCCAGAGAGAAAATAATTAAATAAAAACCCTCCCAGAGTGTAGCTTGGGAAACAACACAGGGAAATGAGTTTGAAATGTGCACAAATAAATAGTCTGTCATTGATCAATGGCTGTATTTGAATTATGTGTTGATTAAGTGTAAATGTGCCACTATGTTTCATTGCAATGTTTCTTTGAATTATATGTAAAATAGAACAGAGAAGAAAAAGTGTTCATGTGGTGTTTTTAAGTTGTCAACTGCTCTTGATTTTCTCTCTCTCTCTCTATCCACCACTGCATAACACATTTTTTGTCATGTGATTCACAATATATAAATCGATCGCTTGCAGCAGTGGCTTTCAGTTGCTAAAAAGAAAGCTCTCCTTTAAAAAAAATGAAAGGCCAGGAAAATGTCTCCACAGAGTCCAGAGACTGTTCTGCAGTAGCAGTGGTGAACAGAAAGTGCGAATAACCTAATAAAAAGGAGATAGAACTAGCAAAGGATCGGCCCACAACATATAGCCAATGTTTATTAGAATTAAGTAACTATGTGCAAACAGAGCAACTTTTTTTTTATAACTATGTAACCACTGTGGTTTGAAGACAGCTGAAGTAGACAGAGTTAAAACAATAACAAATTCTACTACTTAGTAGGGCTGCTGCTCTGCTGTGAATTAGGACTCACCACCAAGTGTATATTGACATAAATAAATTGAAGAAGAGGTTTATCCCCTCATGGCCTTTATTTAAAATTAGGGGAAGGAGAAAGCAATGAGCAAAGAACTGGTAGTACTTTAACTGATGAAGAGATACTGTTGTTAGAAGAAGAAAGGAAAAAGACAGAGATTGGGTGTGAATAGTGAATTCAATTCCTGGAGCACAGGTAGAGATAACAATGAGAGCAGTCCTCTTACATTGGAACAAAGCATCCATTCTGCACGGCCAGTTCTTCCTCCTCAAACAACTTCAATGTACCCATCACTTTTAGGCACCTATATACACTGTGAAAGAAATAACACACACAAGCAGGTTCTGGGTCCAAAATAAGGCTTTCCGACTGTGCCTTATTTCCATCTATCCCTTGAAGGTGATTTAACTAGGGTATCTGACAAGCCGAGTCAAAGAGAAGACGGTGCCACAACACCAGTCCTGAATAGTCACCTATCCTTTGTGGGATGGGTGGGGGGGGGAGATACAGCTTGCTTTTGAAACCCCTGCCCCAACTTCCACTTTTGGTCTAAGTGGGGGATTTAGGGCTGAGTGCATAAGAGAAAAACAACGAGGAGGAATGCGAGCAGTTAGCTCACCTAAGTCGGGAGGCAGATAAGTTCCAGGAAGAGGTGAACACAGAAAGGGAGAAAATACAAAGCTCCATTAATAATTTTCAGGATAAGATAGATAGCAGAGAACGGCTGATTCTTACACAGTCACGCACACGGGTGGCTAAAGGGAAAAGATGAGAACTCATATACTGATGAAGCATTATTAAACCCTAAACTGACTGCACCAAAAACAGTGTTAGGAGGGACAGCAATGTAAAAGTCATGGACCCCCTTGGAAGCAGCTCAGATGGCTAAGGACGCCCCAGACTCATTCACAGCCAGTGTGAAATAAAATGAATGGCTCCATAAAATATACATTGTTTATACCCCCCCTCCTCAGAGATGTAGAAATGTTACTAAAACTAGGAGATGGTACCAGATGGTCTTTGATAAAGTGTCCGTTCCAAATTCCACAGGAAAAGATTGGACATACTGACTAATAATATGGATGTCAGAGCAAATAGACTGATGAATTTGTTAGAGTCTGTCAGGGACACAATAAATGGCTTAGCAGTGAAACATAGTGATTTTTCTCAAGTAACAGCCACGTTGCAGAGGTCAGACGAAGCAGTGGCTGAGTACATCCTATAGTTCAATGAAGCATGGGATAATAGTGCAGGGGTACCACGCACAACAGAGGCATATAAAGTATTGGCTAATCAGACATTTATGAATGGATTATTAGCATCTGTGGCACATAGTTGTAAACTGCACCACCCTGACTAGTCTACTAAAGGATATCAAGAACTATGCACGCTTCTGGCAACTATGGAAAGGGATGGTATTTTCAAAGTAAAGAAGGACTCAGCTAAAACTAACAAAGGGATGTTGTTGTAGCAAGTACAAAGAGAGGAGGGGCATAGACAGGATGAAGGACAAGGATTCCAGAAAAGAGACAGGAGTAGTAATCAGTGCTATGTTTGCAGGAGGTATGGGCACTGGGGCAGAAATTGTAAAAGTTATAGAGGTAGAAGAGATAGAAATGACAGGTATGAGAGAAAAGATAGAAACAGGTATGACAGGGATGAGGTCCAGCCATTAGAACCACCCATGCCTAGAGACATAAAGCAAACTCAGCACTCCCTGAGGAACCCTTTTCAGGAACAACATGAATCAGGATGGGACCACGCAGAGAGAGGACTGACCTAAGCAGCAGAAAACGGACAAGGCCAGTGCTTTATGATGAAGGTATCTAACACACCTGAGGAGAATCCCATATTCCTAATTAAGGTAGAAGGTAAGGAAATTGATTAGTGGGGCTACCATCTCAACAGTAAGAAACAAGTTGGGTCCCAGTAGTGGCGAAACAGTAACTACTGTAGCGGTAAATGAAATGCTGATACATGAAGAATTATCAGAACCCCTACCAGTTTCTGAGGAGGATTTTACAATGACCCATCAGTTTCTCCTGTCACCAGATGCACCCATCAATTTGCTGGGAAGAGACCTCCTCTGTAAATTGAATGCAATATTATATTTTTTTCACAAAATGGGATTTACTAACAAGTACCTGAGGATATGTTAGAATTGGCTAATAAAACACTTACTGCTTGCAAATTAAGTTAGGATTCTAGGTTATGTCCAAACCCTGTCTTGTCTCTCTCCCTCCCCCCCCAACACGCTACCAATGGACTCCGTTACGAGGAGATTTCTACAATGACATGTTTCAAGAACTGTTTAAATACAGCCCTGACATTGAGAGTGACCTGGTGACTAAGTTAGTGCAGTTTGCATTAGTACCTGGGCCCAGACACTGTACTGCAGCATTTTTTACAGGCCCAGTGCCTGTACACCTACATGGCAGACAAATATTTGTACTGGACAATGGCATTGCACGAAGACACATTGTATGTAGGAAAAGAAGGGTGTGACATGAGCATTGAGCTAGGACCACAAGTAGAGAGTTTATTTCAAGTACCAGCTTCAGAACCACACGTGTCTATAGCTGACGCACCAAGATTCTGCCCTAAAGATTTGGCCCCCGTGGTCAAACTTCTCCACGACTTAAAAGGATTTTACATTTTCTTTGGGAGTTGTGTCTGTGTTGGTAGATGTAGCAGGATGGTGCTGGATGTTGTGTATGCTCAGAAACGACAGGGCTACAGTTTTTGACAAGCGTGAAGGGAACATGGCTTTACAGCGGACTTAAAAAAAAAAAAAAAAACCACAAGGTCCTAGAACAAGTGAACTCAGAGGTTTGGGCAAAACACAAAAATGATTCAGAATTGTTAAAAACATGTCCTTCCCATAAAGGGACGCTCATTAAAAAGACCAATAGCCCCTGTAATAGTCCAATAATTCCATTGCTCAAAAGCAACACTGGGCAATATAGATTCATACAGGATTGATGTCAGATAAACAACACTGTGGTTCCTTTAGCACCTGCTGTGCCTGACACCAATACTATATTATCTTCTAAACCTGCAGAAACAGAGTACTTTTCAGTTAAAGACCTCACAAGTGCGTTTTTCAGTATTAGAGTCCATCCACAGAGTGAGTACCTCTTTGCCTTCACAATAAAAGAGACACAGTACACTTTCACAGGATTCGTCCAAGGCTTCATAGAGAGTCCCACGGTCTAAGCACAGGCAGTAAAGAGAGACCTGGACAGCCTACACCTGGAAGGCAGCAGTGTCATCTTGTAGTAAGCTGATTATCTCCTCATTGCATCTCCATCACTTGAGGCTTGTGAAAAAGACTCTGTAGCTCTGCTGAACCACCTCCAGGAGAGAGGACACAACCCCTCATTGTCAAAATGTCAGTGCTGCCAAAAAGAGGTGACTTACCTGGGTTATGTGGTATCCAAAAGGTACACGCTGCATATCTTCTGACAGAATAAAAATTATTCAAAGCATGCAGTCCCCGTCCACCAAAAAAGGGGATGATGAACTACTGCCACCAGTGGATCGCCGAGTACAGATCCTATGTTGTAATCTTGAGGAAATGCACACTACAAAGTGCACCCAAAAACATTGTATGGACTAATGAACTTGCAGAATGATTCAAGAAACTGAAGGGGACATTGTGTGCAGCACCAGCATTGGGGCTGCCTGTTTACAAACTGCGTGTCAGAGTAAAGTGGCATTGTAAATGGTGTGCTGACACAGCAGCATGGCTCTGGAAAAAGACCTGTGGCATATTACTATGTGACTTTGCCTTCAGCAGTGACTGGGCATCCAGCTTGTTTGAGAGCAGTGGCCGCAGCCGCTGGGATGGTAGACAGGGCAGCTCCCACTGTGATGGACTACCCTTGTAATGTTTATTTGCCACATTTGGTATGGCTGTTGCTGTCATCAGCAGCAACAATACAGCATTTTTTGGCGGTCAGGCACACAGGTTATGAGGTCACGTTGTTGTCTGACACTAATATCACCATTAAAAAAAGCCCACCTGTTAATTTGGCAACATTATTCCCTTTAATAGGTGATTATGATGAGATCTCCTGACCATGATAGAGTTAAGGTTGTAGAAATATTCACATCCCAGACCAGATTTACAACAGACACCATTAGAAAAGGCAGACTATGTATGAGTGGTACACTGATGATTCCTCCAGCAGACTAACAGACACGGATTACAGAGCAGGGTATGCAATAACAGTAGACACCATAATTGAAAGTGCAGCTCTGCCCCAGGCAAATCTGCCAAGCAAGCTGAGCTGTATGCTGTAACAAGAGTATGCATTCTAGCCGAGGGGAAAACTGTTCACATTTATACTGACTCTCGCTATGCCTTTGGAGTTGTCCACGATTTTGGCCAGCTGTGGCAGTATCGTGGTTTTGTAACAGCAGCAGGGCGTCCCATTCAAAATGGCCTTTTAGTAAAGAACTTGTTAAAAGCAATACTGCTTACTACCCAACAGCAGAACAGTCATAAAATGTGAGGCCCATACAGGAGCTAATACCAAGATACCCAGAGGAAACGCAATGGATGACACAGCAGCAAGAGAGCATGTTACAGCCAGTACAGATGGTGCCCCTAACGGCAAAAAGCATTCCATAAATTCAGCATATTCAGAGACAATGGTTGCTAGCTGATGTAAAGGAAGTACAATGGTCTGCAACACCAGGTGAGGAGTGTGGACTGATGCTGGATGTGAGCAAAATGATGAGGGATTGTGGGTCCACCGGGATGGGAGACCTGTGGCTCCTTGCAGTATGTTCCTTCCCCTTACAAGGCTTGCTCATGGACCCATTCACACTGCACGGGGATGAATGACCTAATTAGATAGGAATGGTTTGCACCAGGGATAAGTCTTCATTGCACAATTCTGCTCCTAATGCCTTGTCTGTGCCCAACATACTAAAGGCAGGTCACGTGCTTCACATGATCACTTACCAGTACCACAGGGTCCTATTACTAACGTCCAAATAGATTTTGCCTATATACCTCCAGTAAATGGATTCAAATATTTGCTGGTGAGTGTGGATCAATTTTCAAAATGGGTGAAGGCATTTCTCACAAAGACGATTGATGTAGCAACTGTTATACGAGGCTTGACAAAAGATATCATACCCCTATTTGGGGTCCCCAGGGCATAAATAGTGACAGAGGGGGTGAATTTGTGGCTGCAGTTGTGCAAAAGATGTGTGAATGTTTGGGAATAGAATGGAAACTGTAGGCCCCTTACCACCCCCAAAGTTCAGGGCAGGTGGAGAGGATGAACTCCACAATGAAAAATAGATTAGCAAAGACAACTGATGTAACAGGTCTGAAATGGCCTGATGCACTGCCTTTAGTGCTGCATGCCTTAAGGGCAAAGCCATCTAGAACAACCTTTTTCATCCCCCCCATGAAGTACTGATGGGGTGGCATATGTGTGTGGGGTTGAGGTTGCTTCTCCCAGCATCTCAGGCAGTACTGCTGTGGACTGATGAAAACATTTCTGACTATGCTATAAAGTTGTCAGCAGTCTTGAGGCATCACCATCTCCAGGTGAAGGAAGCTTTGTCCCATCCATCCTCAGAGCCAACACACCCTTTTGAATCTGGAAACATGGTCATGATGAGAAAAAGAAAAGATGTTTCTCTTAGTTCTAGGTGGACTGGACCACACCTCGTGCTCCTAGTGATGCGGACAGCGGTGAAGGTGCAGGGATATCCTGAGTGGATTCACAGCACTAGGTGCAGATCCACACCAACAACCACCGAGACAGAGGTTCCTGCAATGCATGAGCATTTGCAACCCGTGGAGCAGCGCAACATACCAGAAGAGGGGAAGACAGACTAGACCATTCCTAAGAGCCACTCTGAGGTCCCCTCATCAAGTGTCAGGTGACACTAACTGATGCAGTTGAGTGAAGCACACGACATAGTCTCGAAGAAAGGTGATGGTCACAGGGCAGGTCCATAAAACGGCCCCCAAACAAAACAAATGCTCTCCAGTAGGAGAAGCAGAAGACAGCACGCGGCATACCGTTGCCTTACTGACAATTAGAGAAAGTGGCTTAGAAATGACTAACAGGAAGACTTCATATCTATATCTTTTGAAGAAAAAAAATACGCATTGCATAGATCGCATAGCACAAATAATGTTTTAATACCTCAATTTCGCATGCGCTACCGGTATTTAGACAACCAGCTGACCATCCATTCATTGCAGTACATGAGAAAGTAGCCCAAGTCTTAGGTCTTGAAAATTGCTGGGTGTGTCGAGAATTTTCCAGACACCCCAGTGACACCACTGGCTCACACGGGGCACCTGTGCCTATCCAGATTTAGGCACAAGGAAGGGGATGCCTTATACCAAATGTAACTTGGGACTCTACAGAAGGAAGGATTGGGAGGTACCCATGTTGTACCATACTGTGAAAAATTCAAGCTGAATACCCAGTTTCTCCTATGGTGGGAAACATTGCAAAGGACAGTGTTTTTCCTGTATGTATAAAGCAGGAAGTGTACTAACATATAAGAATTTGATGATATCACTGGTAATTGACATATAAGGGACAGACAGTTAATAAGTAGGATCTGGACAACTAAGATACAAGGAAAAACTGTTAACTACACTTTACATTACTGGAACATCACTATGCGTGGAGAGACATTGTTGATAACACCTGATGGTCTTCTATACAATCCATTAATTAAGAAAATGATTATGCTATTGCACCAAATGTGATTTCTAAAATATCCTTTATGGTCAGCTCCCTGCTCTTACATGGGACCGTGGGCACATGTTACTCTAATAAATTCTGCACGGATTGATTATAAATGGTGTGATCAATTTCAGAACTCTTTCCCTGAGGGGGTAGGCCTTCCTCTCAGCAAATATCATACACTGGACATACAGTTACAGGGCGGTATGTATTTCATTTGTGGAACTAAGGCTTACAAGATGTTTCCCCATCACTGTGAAGGCATGTGTGCTATTTCTCTTCTAACACCAAACATTTCAGTTGTGCTGCATATTACAGCACATGAGCCATTAAATTTGGGGAGTTTCGCTCGTAGGTATAAAATAGATATACATACACCTATCCTGGAGGCTAGACAAAGTCTATTTTTTGAGCTAATGCATATATTAATCCCTAGATATGGTGTATAGGATTTGGAATTGGCCCTTGTTAACATGTCTGCTGAGCTCGCAATAGCATTCAATGGCACAAGAGATGCACTTCAAGAGTTGCAGGCAGAAATAAATGCAGTGGCTGTTATGAATGTCCAACACAGAATTGCCCTTGACCTCCTGACACTACAAGGAGGACTGTGTATTTTACTGAATTTCTCTTGCTGTTATTATTATTTTTAATGGAAGAGGAAACATAGCAAGGGATGAGGCCAACATTAAGAAAGCAGTTAGAATATTTCATGGAGCAGAGAAAATGACACATTCGGATGATTGGTCCTGGCTGTGATCCTAGTTAGCAACAGTAAGGTTGAAGAGTTTAGTTCTAGCACCATTTGGGATCTTTATAACAGTAGTGGTACGGTGTGCTGTCTTCAGTGTTGTTGCCCCATGCTCCAGAAATGCTGTAGTAGGAGCATCCATTCAAAACCAATACACTCTATGCCAACTACTCAGCACCACTTCACTGTACACCACTATACTCTACTCTGCAACCCTCTAGGCCACTGCACCACTCTACTCTGCACCAATCCACTCTCCGCCACTGAACTCAACATCACTTTACTCTGCACCACTCAACTGTATGCCACTCTACATCAGTGCACTCATTAGCACTACACTCTAATCTATTCTGCACTACTGCACTCCATGCCATTGCACTCTACACCACCTCTACATTCAACCATACACTGCTTGTGACCTCAGTTATCACATCACTCATGGCACTGGTGTCATCATCCAAGCTGTTGCTCCTCAGATAGCTCTATAAACCGTTTCATCACTTAGAAAGAAAAAAGTAGGTAGTAAAGGGCCCAAATAAATATACAGCACAGATAGAGTTTATGTACATGTGCGAAATAGAAACAGTGTAGTATTGGAAAAAAGTCTTATTCAGTATGGTAAAAATTAAACGGGGCACACTTTTGCTACCAGTGAAGCTCTGAGCACAAGTAGTACTTAATTTAAACAAGGTAGAGACTAAACACAACTAGTGAGAGTTGTAGACTTAGCTTTCTAATACGTTGGTGGTTAACGCAAAAGCATGTTTCCTAAACAAGTGCAAAAAATTAAAGCTTCTCCTTACAATCATTGTTCACCAATGGTTTTCTGCACACATAACGTTACAGAGTTCCCGTGTAGTGCCATCAACAAATTCTATACAAGTTGGAGATTCATACAATGCAGATATTTACTTCCACAAGTTCAGAAAGAAATTCTGAGACAGTATACATTGTGTTAAAACGTATAGTGTATGGGAGATACATACAGACGGTTCAAATCGCAGTATGATTTCAAGTGTTCTTAAAATGGTATACGTCAGTCTGCTCAGGTCAGGAATATGTGTATGCTACTTTTACAAACCACAGACAGTTGTCCATAGGGACTGCCTATGCATTCCTTATCATTGGCTAATGTATGGATGTGAAGATGCTCATTTAAAATTCTGTTATATGAGTTATTTAGCTGGAACATCTCCTTAAGTTAAATAATAACCAAACACTGTTTTGGATGGCATTCAAGGTTTAATAAGGTGCTGATCTCAATAATGTCTATGAGGCATTACGTTTGTATGCACTTAAAGACCAGTAAAAAAAAAAAAAAAAAAAAAAATTTAAAACAGATATCTAAATAATGTGGGTGATTTCAAAGATATGCTTCATATTATACTAGCTGCGAAATGTTACACCTATTGTTATCATAGAGAATATGGAAAATTGGCTCCATGTGCACCTTACTGAATACCCTCCAGTATGAAACGGTTACAGCCAGTTTTCATATCCAATGGATGTTGTCACCAGTCACGTTAACCTTTGATTTTTTCAGTGAATTTCTAGTGGCGTTTTTTTTTTTTTAATTTATTTTTTTAACATAAGCTAGAATCTTATTACCTTGCCCAACTGCCTAACCTTTATTTTTTTCAGTGAATTTATGAGGATTTTTCGACCTAGGGGAAAATATTAGTACCATACCTAACTATAAGGTGACTTTAAGCTTTGGTTTTTTTCCAGAGAATATCTAAGTTTTTTCTAACGTATAGTAAGATGTTATTATGGTGACTAAATATAACAATACTTAGCTTTTGTTTTTGTCAGTTAAAGTTATTGTTTTATTTAAAAAAAATGTTTTATCAAATTTGTCCAGCTCCTCACGGGCATCCTAACCCTCCCCCACCCCCGCAGATTCTCCACCCGAGATGTTTCCCATTTACCTATTATTATTTTTTAATTTGTATGCTGTACTCCCACTGTACTGCCACACAAGCTTCACCTACATGGTACCGTGGAACCATGCAAGCGACTCTTTTTGAATCTTGCACAGTCCCGCAGTACCATAGAGTGCCACTTCACCTGCAGTACAAAAAAAGGTGCCCGGGGTTAAGAGTATCATATCCATGCCCCATATATGTTTTTTTTTTTAATTCATCTTTAACACACAGGGAATGAGTCCACTTATCCTGTAATGGTGCACGCAAAATTCCTGTTCAAAGTGGGACCGACATGATCAGTGGGGGTTAAGCTCCCTTGGAGAATCAGATTGTCTATTTTTTAAATTTTCAGCACTGGAGTCCCGCAGGACCAACTGCCCAGATCTACCTATTTTTTTTATTTTTATTTTTTTTAAACATTTCAAGCCCACCCGACCACCTCTTAAAACACAAATTTCTCAAAAACTGAAAAAAATGATTTACATCAAATTACGAGAAGCGCACTTTCTGAACAAAGTTCTAACTTCCTGACAAAGTTGATGTAATTCCATTAAGCAGTTTATTTCTGTATCGCTTCCCAAAATTTCATACGCGAATTTACATGGGAAAACAACTTTTTGGTAGCCCTCACCCCCTCTTCTAAAGCCTTACTTTAGGATAACCACAAAACTTTTCAGGAAGGAGCTGATATAAGACTTTTTTTATGTTCGAAAATTCGTCAAATGGCATAAAAGTTATTAGCAATACAAAAAAAACTATCTGCCTATGGAACCTCTGACCAAACTATAACTACACGGTGGCCGCTGTGTAACGTAAACTGGGAAAAAAATGTGAATGACAGAACAATAGACCAATGGATTTAGAGGGCTGGCTGAAAGCCCCTATAGGTTAAGTATTTTATAAATGTAATTTTAGTAAAATTAAATGGTCTTTGCCAAAGCCAGATCTACCACAACACTTGGACACAAACACACATAGGTGTGCACCACATGCAATAATAATTTACAGCTCAATAACAGGTAAACATAGAATAAAAGAATGTGAACTGCTAAAGCACAAACAGTGGGCCAGAGGTACGGGCTGACTTGAAGCTATGCCTTCCAAAAGCAGAGGCAATGCCGTACGTTTCTTATTTGCATTGAAGCGCGTATGTTTTTTTCAGCACGTGAACGATGGTAGGGTTCTCTGCATAGTGGTGAAGTCTTGCAGTTGATTATCTCTGATCCCAAAGACTCTACAAGCAAGTCTCTAAGACTCTGGATTCCCCTCAATTAAGGATATCCTGTAGGGTGTGGGGCAGGAGGGAAGGAGACAAACACACAAGGGAGGTGGCTGACACAACAACCAGCTGCTGAAACAGACACGTGGGGGAGGGGGTATGCCAGGCCACAGTGCAAAGGAAAGTACCCCCCTTCCCCACTGCTGGTTGCTTAGGTTTCACTCTTCCTTCTGCTGACTCTGGCACTTAATCCACATCAGTGCATAGGCCATCTGCAGCGCAACTAACTAGATCACTGCACGTTTATTTGCAGGCCTGTCCGACAATATAGAGCATTGTTCAAGCCCCAGTGCATCGCAGAATTTCCTAGGCTACGCCACAGAAATATAGAGAAAGGATTGGAGTGAGGTAGAAGTGATTTCACAAACTGGGCCAACGCACAAGCACTGCATGTGAACGCACAAGCACTGCATGTGAATGCACACTTTGATACACATCACCTAAGATTTCTCAACCATTCATTAACGTTGGCCCCATGTCCTTCAGTAGCCCATGTCCATGTCTGTTGTAACACAAAGCCCACATTACTAAGCTGTTTGTGGTTGATTGAGCTGATTCCACTATGGGACCCTATCACAACCATCTACATGTCTCACTGAGGTTCTGGTTCATGGCAGTATAAATACACACCAAAACATTAAGTATGGATGAACCATTCATGCACTTGTGATTTCAGTGCATGGATCTGTTGTAGATTAAATGCGCAGGGTTGCGCCATGCCAATGATGCCACCCAAAAACACGCAAGTGATTACTAACCTGGAAGATGAACATCGCCTATCACTGCACAAATATACCTGGTCCGCCCAAACCACCACCCATATCCAGTGAGGTGTATAGCATAATCATTGAGAGATGTGGTCCAGTGGCTTGATTGCCAATTTAACATCCTCGAACACTTGCTTCTTACTGCCTGCTTCCGCACCTGACCACATGGTGTGATCCTAGGATAATTATTCATGCACCTCTGTTCAAAGCGGTCCTTCATGCTAGCATAATACGACATGTAAATAATAAGGCATATACTTTAAATAGCAGAATGCTGCGTTCATTTTAAACATACTTTAGGAGTATCGTCATCCAGACAAGCGTGTGGGGAGAAACATACCCAGTCTAGAAAGTTAGCTGCAACTTAAAATGTGAGCTACACCAATAAGGGTAAAATGTTTGCAACATAGCACCTTGTTGCTTTTAGTTATGCAAGCTGTAACTGGCTTGGTTTAGTTAAAAAAAAAAAAAAAAAAAAAAAAAAGCTCCGTAAGAGAAACTACGTATACTTCTACGAGTTGGTCGCATAACCCTCCAGTACTACAAACTTAGATCCCGAGGGCAGAGATTGCCAATAGAGCAATGAACTCCCTTCTCGTAAAATTCACTAATCTATATTGTCAGGTGGTACACCATGTTCACTGGCCATCCCTTCTGTATCATACACCTAACACTACCTTTGAGGACAATATACAATATTATACATAACAAGCCTCTCTTGCTCCACGCACAAACACACTTTTGACAAAATATCGTGAGAACACTGCACATCTACCTTCAGAAAGAAATTAAGCCATGGGGGCAACGTGAACACCAAGAGTACAACAAATCCTTTCTGCACAAAGCTCTTAAAGGCAGGTTAACCACAACATACTGCACTACCTTCTGTGGTATTATATACCCAGTATGCGGAACATCAGCACCTGCACCATAGGCTGAATACCCGTGGGCAGAGCCGCCTTCTTGCACGATGCACAACATATCCGGAGGACAGAGAAAGTACCACGGCCCCTGTAGATAGAACATATGCCAAGAATCCCTCACAGCACCGAGACCCGAAGGATAACACGAACCTAAAACAACGGTGGACGTCCCTGTATTGCCATGTCCATCGGCCAAATACCGCATACACCACGTAAAATCGGAGTATACAGCAAAACACCCGACTGCACCATTCATTGAAATTGTGGCAAATACATACAAGAACATAGCAAATCGCGTATGTGCCGTTTACCGACACCCGAATGACACTGTATACATTGAAAATAAAGCACATCCATCCCTTCATGCACCATGCCCTTATGCGGATTCTCAGCAATAACGCACAGCTTTAGATGGAGGCTCTGCTTGTGCAGAGGCGTATGCCAAGAAACAGCCCACACCTCTCCAGTCCCATGGACGGGGACAGAGTCAGACAAGATAATAATGCACCCACAACCCACCCGTGACCTAGCTATGGGAAAAAACACCCATATGATGCAGTATATCCCTCCTGCAACCACAGGCTGAAAGCCTGTGAGCTGGATTGTTGCTCATGCGGAGTGCTGGGGATGTGACTTACCCCGAGCTCCTCTGGGCGTAGCTCTCGCGGCCAGGTACGGGGGCTCAGGCTACCAAGCCCTGCCGCAGCCCCTGAGTGGCCTCGTGCCCACAAGGTCCGTACCGCATTGGCACCAGCCCCGGCCACTGAACAATGTGCAGCGACGGCACACGCCCAGCCGGAGCCCACGCTAGGCACACCCACCACCCGCCTTCCAAGCGAGAAAGAATGAGCAGGACCTCCCCTCACACCTCATTGGCGGGACCTAGTTGTGTTTTCTTTCTGTTTTTTTTTTTTTAACGACGTCAATTGGGACGCGTCTTCTAACGGCTTTTAGGTGCTGGAGCTGGGCGCCTGCGCACTTCTCAGACGCGTGAGCGTCTTAGAGGGGTATGTGGGGCGCTGGCTCTCTGCGAGAAGGGTTTGGTGCTCTTTTTTTCTGATGTTCTACCCAGACCCTTATCCTATGCGAACGTGTTTTAGTTAGTCTTAATGAAGCGTGGAAGCGAAGGAGAAAAATGCATTCATTGGCTTCTGTGCACGGTTTGGCACGTTCGCTTTATGAGTGCGGTGATGTTAGACAAAATATAAAATTGCCAGGGTTTCACAGGTAGACTAAATTATGTGGCAAGATAAGGCAAATTTTGTGGTGTAATGTGACATATTTTGTGATAGTGTTCATTATTTTGTCATTTTTAGGGTCGAGCCTGCGATAGCGTGAAGTTGTTATAGTTAGAAAAGGGCTTAGAGCCTGCCCCTTGCTTATTTGTTAGATTGCATGGCACTCTTTACAGCCTCGTAGTTGGTCACGGTTGCCATATCACCAGTTCGGTTCCTGTCCGTGGAGCAGGGACCAAATACTGATTGTTGCAACTTAATCAGTGCCCGTCCGCTGCTCCCGATGTGACTGATGTACTATTTTGTTCTTTTTAACTTCTCACGCCCTGCAAACAGAAGGTGCATGACTGGCAAAACCGTGCTCAGCAGGACAAACAAAATTGCAAAGTTTTATTTTCTACAGTTAACTTTTTTTTTTTTGCCAAGTTTTCTTTTCTCAGTTTGCACTTATGTTTTGTTTTTGCTCATGGGCGCTATTATCAAAAGATGACTATTATCTTTTTCTTAATATTGCAAAGCAACATTGTTTTTTTCTTATGTCTAATTTTCAAAATTATGCTTTAACACATAATTGTGCAGTACACTTCAGTCCAATCCAATCAGCCCCACTCCAATCCAAAACACTCACCCCAATCCACTATAATTAGTCACACTCTAATCTGACCCACTCCAATCTAAAACTATCTGCCCCACTCCAACCCAAAACAATCTGCTCCACTCTGATCCGCCCCACTACAATCCAAAACAATCTGCCCCTCTCCATCTGCTCCAATCCATAACAATTTGCCCCATTGAATCCAAAACAATTTGCCCCACTCCCGCCCAATCCGCCACACTCCAATCCAATCTACCTCATTCCATCCCAATCCACCGCACTCTAATCCTCGCAACCCACCCCACTCTAATCTTCCCCACTTCAATCCAAACCAATCTGCCCCACTTCAGTATAGCAATCCAAAACAATCTGACCCACCCCAAGCCACAATATGCTCCACCCCAATCCAAAACAATCTTCCCCAGTCCAACCTGCCCCACTCCTGTCCAAAACAATCTGCCCTACTCCAGTCCAACACAATCTGCTCCTCTACAATCGAAAACAATCTGCCCCACTCCAATCCAAAACTGCCTCACTCCAGTCTGCCGCACTACACTCCAAAAAATCAGCCTCATTACAATCCTAAATAATCTGCCCCACTCCAGTCTGTCCCAGTATAGTTCAAAACTATCTGCCCTACTCCAAAATCATCTGTCCCACTCCAGTCCCAATCTACCCCACTACAATCCAAACCAATCTACCCCACTACAATCCAAAACAATGTGCCCTACTTCAACCCAAAACAATCTGCCCCACTACAACCCAAAACAGTCTGCCCCACTCCAATATGTTCCAGTACAATCCAAAACAATCTGCCCCACTCCAATCCAAACATTATCAGCCCCACTCCAATCCAAAACAATCTGCCCCAATCCAAAACAATTGACCCCACTCCAATGGAAAACAATTGGCCCACTCCAATACAAAAAACGGACCCCAATCCAATCCAAAACAATCTGCTGCATTCTAATCCAAAACAATCTGCCCTACTCCAATGCACAATATTCTACCACACTTCAGTCTGCCCCACTCCAATAAAAACAATCTGCCCCACTCAATCCAAAACCACACACCCCACTCAAATCTGCCCTACTCCTAACCAAACCAATTTGCCCCACTCCAATCTAAAACAATCTGCCCCACTCTAGTCAATAAAATCTGCCCCACTCCAATCCAAAACAATCTGACACACTTCAATCCAAAACAATCTTGACACACCCCAATCCAAAACAATCTGCCCCACTCCAATCCAGAACAGTCTGCTCCACTGCAAACCGGTCCATTCCAATCTGCCCCACTCCAATAAAAAACAATCTGCTCCACTCTAATAAAAACATTCTGCCCCACTCGAGTCCAAAAGAATCTGCCTGACCGACCACACCCCAATTTATTCCAGTCTACCCAATCCAGTCCAATATCTCACTCCAACCCACCCTACTACAGTCCAACCCACCCCACTTCAGTCCAACCCATCCCACTCCAATACACCACATTCCAATACAACCCACCTCAATCCATCTAACCCAATTCACCCCACTCCAATCCACCCGCCTCACTCAAATCCATCCCAGTCCAATCCACCTTATTCCACCCCACTACAAACAAGTGCACCCCACATCACCTTAATCCACCCCACTCAAATCTACTCAACACCAATCCACTGCATTCCACACCAATCCAGTCCACCCCAATGACTCTGTTCCGCCTCACTCCATTCCTGTCCTCTCCACTCCTGTCCAATTCACTCCACTCAATCCAGCTCACCTCACTCAATCCAACTCACCCCACTCCAAATCACACACTTCAATGCATTCCACCCCACTCCAATCCCCCACCACACCTCAATCCAATCCAGTCCACTCAAATCCACCTCACCCCACTCTACTCCAATCCCCCCCACACCACTCCAATCACCCAGACCACTCTACTCCAATCTACCCTACCCCAATCCAGTGCAAACCACCACAGTTCAGTCCACCTCACTCCAGTCCATCACCCTCAAATTCAGTTCACCTTAACCCAGCCCACTCCAGTCCGATACAGCCCACCTTAATCCACCCCACTCCTGTCCAGTCCACTCCAAACCACCTTAATTCAACCCACACCAATCCAATCCACCCCACACCAATCAAATTCACCCAATCCACCCTACTCCAATTCTCCCCAATCCAGCCCTTTCCTTTCAACCCCAATCCACCACAGTCCACACTACTCACTTCCGTCCACTCCAATCCAATCCACCCCACTACAAAAATCAATTCCTTTCCAATCAACCCCACTCCAATCCACCCCAATCCAACCCACCCTAATCTAGTCCACCGCACTCAATCCAGCCCTGCCCACTCCATTCCGCTGCATTCAGTTCCATCCCAATCCCCCCCACTCCACTCCAGTCCTATGCACCTCATTTCAGTCCAATTTATCCAACTCCAATACACCCCACCTAAGTGCAATCCACCGTGCCCCAATCCACAACACCTCATTCTAGTCCATTCCACTCCACCACTATTCAGTCCAGGAAGCCCCGCTCCAATGCGCACCACCCCAATCCACCCCACTCTATCCAAATCAAGTCGACCCCACCCTAGTTCAGTCCACCCCACTGAAAACCACCCCACCCCATTCCAGTCCACTCCAATCCATCCTACTCTAGTCTAATCCACCCACTCCATTTCACCCCACTCAAATCTGCCCCAATCCAATCCACCTCACACTAGTCCTATCACTTCACTCTATTCCACCCACCTCAATCCAGCCTAACCACCCCACTCCAATCCATCCCACTGTGCTCAAATTCAATCCACCCCACTCTACTTCAATCCACACCACTACCCCAATCCACTCCAACTCACTCCATCCTATTCCACCCCACAACACTCTCTGCCACTGAACCATAGAACTCTACTCTCCTTCCCTCAACTCTGACACTCTACAAAACTTCACTCCCCCACTCCACTCTCTACAACACCACACCACTAACTTTTAGCAGCCACACTGATGTACAACATGGCAAAAACACATTGCCAAACAGGGCTCGAAAAATCAGAACAATGTTACTAGACTTGCAGGTCGAGTAACTTAAATAATCTACTCAACCTAACTGTAATGTACTTGATCCATAAATGGGTCTCAAATTGAGTGATCCTAGGCAAATAGTTTACATAGTTGCCTTTTTCTCAATTCTTACATATGATTGAGCTCAGCATTTCTGCAGTACAAAAAAACCTCTTTTGTTTGATTAAGTAGACTAATGTTTGCTGCAAGTATCACAAGAATCTAGCCCACATATAGGGGACACACGACCCATGACTTCTTTTAGTTTACTAACAGCATTGCCATCAGGGCAGGAGTGTTTCTCAGTTTGTTTAAACACTATTACTAAACTATGATGTAGCATATTGTCATCTACATACAGTATATTGACAAGAAATGTCAAAATACCTTTCCACTAACTTGCAGCTTTACTATATAGTGTACTAACATAGTATACTAACTATATAGTGTATTAACAATCAGTGAATATTGGGTTTCAGAAAACATATAATTTGCACATCAACACACAAAGTATTCTGATTTACTTTCATCTTATTAAAATATTTTTTTAATCACATAGAAATACAAAAAATGGGCTTTCACAGCTACTGAAATGTTTGCCAAGTTGACTTAGTCATTTAAATGTTGTATGTTAGGAAAAACCTAACACGCTATATCCTTTTATTTTACACTCTAAACAACATGTCACATAGTTCACCTTACAAAGGCCTGGAACTCTGCAGTCAGAAGGAAAATTAATTGTAAGACAAACTGACTTTTGACCTCTGTCTGTGAACACAGAGCAAATGTGACATAAGAACAAGATCTAAGGGGCGGAGCCAACCAAGATGGCCGACTAGTTGAGTCACTGTAGGCTCCTGTCTCAACAAGGGGCTATTTTACATCATCCTGATGCCCAACCGGCCCTGAACCTCCTAAGAGAACCCTCCCCACCCAAGGCTCCGTTCCCCGAACACGGCATGTAGCAGCGCAAAATCAATGAAGCAGGCGACCGAGGAACAGAGGGCCTGCTGGGCATAGCGCGGAGGGTATGCCTCTTTCGCGCTTGATCGCCTGAGCTGCATGGAGGTGTTGGGCCCCGGAGACTGGAGGTGGGGTGCTCCGGGCGCGACTGATCCTGGCCTGCTCAAGCGGTGAGGGCGTGAGAGGTCGTGGACCTGCTGCCAGTGTGACGTGAGGAGCCAGGTGATTGGAGGCCCCAGTTCCGGCCCGGCCGCTGCCCATTGATCCTGCAGAGAGGTGCAGCCCATCGGTGAGGAGGCAGGAATGCGAACGGGAGGTGAGAGGTCTGTCCCAGCCCCTGGATAGGGAGAAATTGAAGCGGTGCGGTACGGTACAGGGGTGGCCGGGTTTTGGCCCCAGGCCCCGAGATCCTGTAGGGATTGCCAGATGGCGTGGCTTTGATCCCACCAGGAGCCCCGATGCTGTGAGTCTGAGATTACCAGCAGCAGCCCTTTCTGTACTCTGGGGTTCCCAGTTAAAATCAAGTGAGGGTCAGCTGCCCGGTCTGCTCGGTCCCAGCGATGGGAAGTGTGTGTGCGGGACTGGATTTGACTGCGGCTTCGGCTGCACTGCACAAGGGAGGCCATGATGGTGAAAGATAAGCACCAGAAACTACCACAGTCTAACAAAATCATCAACTACACACAGACATTGCCGGCCACGGGGACGGGCATGGGACCTTCTGGAGACGGTGGGGGGGGGGGGGCAGAGAGGGAGTTGGTCTGGCTGATTTCATGACGACAATACAGGAATCCAAATCTGAAGTGGTACATAAAATCGACATGGTGCCCATTTGAGGTCAGTCTGCTTTGTGCGGACCTACGCAAGGTGTCGGCAGGCCTAGCGCAGACGGAAAAGAACGTGGAGATGCTACAACAGGAGTTTTGCACTGAACAGTGTTAGATTTACAGAGATTGACGGCACGTCTAGATGACAGACTGGAAGATGCAGAGGGCCGATCCCGCTGAAACAATGTCCACCTTGTGGGGTTTCCTGAGAGAGCGGAGGGTCCCTCCACCAAACTATTCTTGGAAGAGTGGTTGACAACATTGCTCAATCCCCAGAAACTGTCAAATTTCTTCACCATTGAAAGGGCACACAGAGCGCCGGCCCCTCCTCCCAGACCTGGAGCCCTGCCTAGACCTATTATTGCTCGTCTTTTCAACTTTGGTAATAGGGATGCAATTCTCCAATGGAAGAGAGCCCATGGTCTGCCAGTGTTTCAGGGGAAACCGATATCTATCTTCCCAGACTACACCCAACGAGTGCAAGATCAACATAAATCTTTTACTGCGGTTTAACAACGCATGCACACCAGAAATCCGAAATACAGCCTGCTGTTTTCTGCCAAGCTATGTGTCCAACATGGGGAGATGGTACACTTTTTCTATAGCTCCTCGGAGGCGAGCGAATAGCTTGACTCGCTACCGCAGCCTCTGGACCAGGAGCGGCGGCGATAAGCCAGAGACTCAACCACACGGCAGTGACCCCGTCCTGGCTGCTGGCTGCCTCCCGCGAGGGTGACGGCAGACGACTGGTCCGCGGACATGATCAAAGTATGCCCCAACGGTACTTTGCGGGAGACTGGGGATCGGAGTCGACCAGACGATTCATCCCAGCAGGACTCCGGTAGCCCTGGATTATCATATGGATTATCATATGACAACGGCGATGGTGTCTGACTGTGAGGGTTGTTGGTATTCGAAATACTGCTGCTTAATAGGAACTACATATATAGTGGGTCCACAACCAAAATACTGCTTCATGCCTTTATGTTCTCTGGAGGTGGCCATTTGAGGGGGGCACATTCAATGAGACTGCTGTAAATGACACTTTTGCATATGTTTGTCTTTTCTCCTTATTAGCATTGGCCCAGAGTGGGCGGGAGCCTACACTTTCAAGTGGGAGGATACGGAGTGGGAGCTGAGACGTGTGCACGTCACACCCCTGCGAGGCCCCTCCCCCCCAGCTTAGCAACTAAGACTGGTCCTATTGTTGATGTATAGTTGTATTTTTGATTCTAGGTGACTACGGGTAATTGGGTAAAGGGTCGGTTCCTATGGGTTCGCTACTTGCCACAGGGTAGGTGGGTGCACTTAGTAGGGCTGCCCAGAGGGGGGGACTTGGGGAGTTGTAGTTGGGAATAAACAGGTTCCTCCACATCTGGCTTTCATTTACACTACCCGCAGGGCAACAGGAGGGAAAGGGACGTCAAACAGAAGATATATATATATATATATATACATATATATATATACATATATATATATATACACTTTTTCCATATGAGATGGACCTCCGCACTAAATTCATAACAGGGAATGTTAGGGGAATTGCTCATTTGGAGAAATGCAGGCAGATTTGTGCCTTTTTGAAACATTATAGGTCTTCCACAGCTTTTTTGCAGGAGACACTTGTCTGGGAAGACTGTATCCGGTCCCTAAATAAAATATGAAGAGGACAACTATACTCTACGTCCTAGGGTAGTATTGACCTGGATAGCCCCAGGTGTTCCCTTTGCACACAAAAGCATGTTATATATTCCAAAGGTCGTTTTTTAATTGTTTATGGTCTGCTCAATGGCCATAAAATTTGTACGCCCCTAACTTGGACTGTCCCACCTTTAATACGTCTGCTGCTTTTCTCAAAGCTGAGATAATCTTAGCGGGAGATTTTAATAGTGCCCTTAATGGGAATCTAGACCGATCGCTGCCCCGGCTTCACACTAAACCACATAAGACTACTGACTTCTTCTCCCTGCTAAACTATTTGGGGCTCTGCGATGTTTGGAAAGTTCGCAACCCCACCACATTTCAGTTCTCTTGTTATACTCCTGCTGCAGGCACTCACAGTCGCCTGGACTACTTCTTCAATTCGAAGAGTCTCACTCCTGTGGTAGTCAATATAGTATATCTTCCAAGATTCTTGTCCGACCCTTCTCCGGTCCTCCTGGACCTGGAGCACCATGGCAGATGCTCACCTATACCGATGTGGCGCATGCGCTCGGATGCCTTGGCAGACCCTCCCTTTGAAAGAATATACGCACAATCCCTGTCCTGGTATTTTTGGGAAAATTGAGGCGCCTCGGGTAGTAGAGCCCCTGAATGGGACGCAATGAAATCAGTCCTTCGGGGTGTCTGTATTAAGACATCTCATGGGGTTCGACAACAATTAAAGAAGGATATACGCACGCTTGAAAATAACCTTGGGGGAATAGAGCAGGAACTCCCGACACAACATGACCGTCTAGGAGACTGGACTGAAACCCAAAAGCAATTGCTAGATGCATGGGTACGGATGGAAAAATATTTATATATGGCCCACCGCCAACGTTTCCATGCTGAGGGCAACAAGACCAGAGCGATGTTGACCCGTTTGGTAAGACAGGAAACCTTGCACACTCCTATCCTCTCCATTACTGACGCCAGAGGTCAGACAGTCTATTCCCAAGAAGCTATTAAAGATGTATTCCATTTACACCGTAGTACTTGCTACGCCCCTCCACCCTCGATAAACATAAGAGATACTGATGCATATCTAACACGGGTGACTCTCCCAGTCCTGTCATCGGAAGCCCGCAAGACCCTTGACCACCCTCTTACCAAGGAGGAGTTGGCTTCAGTAATCCGATTACTTTAAACCTCGAAGACTCCTGGCAATTACAGATTCCCAGCAGAGTTCTACCGTAAATATGGCAATATTCTGTAGAGAGACTCCTTGAAGTTTTTGAGGAATCCCTGACACTCGGTCGGCTTCCTCCCACAATGCATGAGGCGCATATAATCATGGTTCCAAAGCCAAATAAAGACCCCTCTGTGCCATCAGCATACCGACCAATCTCACTACTGAGTATCAATGTTAAAGTGTTGAGTGGTGTTTTGGCCCGCCACCTTTTACCCTATGTCTCCTCCCTGGTACACTCGGACCAATCGGGGTTCATCCCCAAGCGCAGCACCTTACATAATTTACGCCGGCTGTCCTATGTATATCATTCCACACAGTCTTCCCCAGAGGAAATGGCATTGGCCTTTCTGGATATTGCACAGTCATTTGATTCTCTACATTGGCAATATTTGTGGCAGGTGTTGCGTAAGCTTGGTTTCGGAGCGGCCTGTATACGTTGGATACAGCTCCTACATACGGCCCCATGTGCTAGGGTGAAGATGGGGATGACTGTCTCGTTGATCTTTACTCTTGGTAGGGGAACTAGGCAGGGATGCTCTTTTTCCCCATTGCTTTTTGCGCATGCCATGGAGCCATTAGCAGCACACCTTCGCCAGACACTGACTCCATGGGGCATCCTGACTGGTGGGACCGTTCACGTAGGCTCCCTATATCCTGATGATACCTTGGTATATCTGCGAGATACATCAGTTTTGGTACCATACCTTATGGTATGACTGCAGGAGTTTGAGAATGTCTTGTCCCTCCAATTTTCACCCCTCCAAGTCAAAATTGTTCCCCATGGGGTCACGCTGGCCACTCAACGCCCTCTCACGACTAGCGATACCATGGGATATCGCAGACATCAGATATTTGGGGATCCGATTGACACCCACGGCACAAGCCTTTCATGAATTCAATATAGGTAGAGTCATAATGGGTCTCCAATCTCCAGTGAAATTCTAGCGGAATCTTCCTCTGTCACTTATGGGGAGAATCGCTATAGTAAAAATGATAATACTCTCTCGCTGCCTTTTTACCCTGCAAGGGTCTTTTTACATGAACCCCAGAGCATACTTTCGGAAAACCAACACTATCATGGTTGATCTACTATGGGCCGATAAACGTAAAAAAGTCAGAATTTCCACCTTACAACACAGGTAGGAGAAAGGAGGATTGGAAGTCCTGAACATTGAATTATACTACATGGTGGCTCACTTGCAACATGCAGTATATTGGTTTTCACTGGATGCCTCTTGGGAGAAACGGTTGCTGGAGAGCTCCTGTGAAACAGAGGAGTTACCATCCCTTTTAATGAGGGGAACCAGACTACCCCTGGATGTCCCTTATGTGATCCGACACGTAGGCCACTTTTGGGAAAACACAGATATCAGGGTAATCCGCCGAGCACCCTATGCCCCTGACATGCCTCTGTGGTCCCTACAACCAATTCCCAAAATTACAGAATCTATGTCGGTCCAACATTGGAGGGAGGGAGGCTTTACCACACTAGAGGATCTTTACCTGGGAGGCCGTTTTATTTCCATGACGGACATCTTTTGACATCTTTCACCTAGGACCAGGGCAATTCCTACAGTACTGTAAAATCTCTGTGACAGACAGGGAGATATGAACGACATTCCCAGAGTCCCCCTAACCTCTTCTACACTCTCCAAACTCCCCAGGGGACCAGCTGGACAATGCCAGGTGTCCCAAACATACCGAGCACCACAAGATGATTTGCCTGGCGCCCCGTTACGGGTCCAGACCCGGTGGGGGGAGGTGCTCCCGGACCTTTTGACGGAGGTGGATCGGGTAAATATTTTCTCTGGAGTGAGACTGGCCAGCTCTAATGCCAGATCCAAATTAACACAGTATAATTTTTTACACCAAACTCACCTCACTCAATTGAGACCACATGCAATCTACAATACATGCCCAGACACCTGCCCCGTTGTGACACCCCAAGGGATACCTTTGTACACATGATATGGGACTGCGAGAAGCTGCTTCCCTATTGGGAGCAAATCTTAGAAGACACTAACAGGGCCTCTGGCTGGCACATTCTGCTGACCATCAAACAAGTCATATTAGGTCTTATAGCTAATCCGGCCAAGAAGATACTCAGTAGAAAATTTGTACTCCTCTGTCTTACCCTAGCAAAGCACTGCTTGGTCATCTGCTGGCTCTCCCAGGAGCCCCTTAAAAATACAATGTGGCTTAGAGATGTTTGTGAATAGTGAGGGGCAGAGGAACTCAATTTGAAACGTGTGCGCACAGATGAAAAACTAGACGAAGACCTTCGGGCATGGAACGCCATGCTGTCTGATAGAAGTCGAAAAGAGGACTGCACAGCTACTACCCTACCTGCTATGGACTCTGATTTACACTAAAACATTTTAATCAAAAACTGTTGTTTATTCTTTTCCATATGTGCCCTTAATCTATTTACAGGTCAACATCAGATTAACTATACCACATATGTAAAAGGGGGAAAAAAGGGGACGGGATGCACTGTTTGATGTTATATATAATTCTCCGTGTCACTCTGCACATTTCGCGTGATGGCTGCTACTTATCATAATGTAGGATATGTGAGAATTTATGCTGTTGATCCAGTTGTGTATGGGTCATGGGGATGTTTTGTGGTTTTGCTTCTTAAACTTAAAAATCAATAAAAACTTTTTAAAAAAACAAGATTTAAAGACATCTTTTACTGCCCCTCCACCTTTCAACTGAACAGAACACCTGATCTTTGTCAACTCGCCAGAAGGGGCAAGTAAGTACTAAAAATAGCTCAACCTGATCAAATATGACTCGCCATAGCGAGTGGTCGAGTAGATTTTTCGAGCCCTGCCAAAGCCAATAGCTCTTGTATAGGTGAGACCTATTGGCTTTGCCGATGCTTATTATTCATGTTAAAACTGTCTGAGCAAAGCTTTCAGTTCATTAGTGGTATAGTGGTTTTAATGAAAATGCATAATTGTAATAACACAGTGTTGTTGGCACATAATGATGCTCTGTGCTGAAGGTTTGTTCATTTTAACAATGTAGGCCTCAGTTTCAAAATGGTTCTTGCTGCCTTTCGCTGTCATGTTCCTGCACATAGTCATCTTTCTATCCCTTTTATACTGTACATTCAAACTATGAAAGATATTTTATAGTCAAAGTTTTGAACCCATTTCATTCTCTCATGTACAACATGATGCTTTGTTTTCAAGCTTCGCATTCATGCTGTGTTGGCAAAGCAAATGCTTTTCCAAGGTCTAATTGATTGACACGACTATGTGATTCTCATGAAAACTTGTAACCTTTGTTCGTAGCAATTTGTTCTAATTACTCAGGTGTCATAGGAGCACCAGGGACTGGAACAAAATGATATGCGTCTGTGGGACAGTTCTAACAAAAGTGATTTTAAACAGTTTTTTTCTTTAACTCGATTGGATGGGATTTCTGGGCCTTTGTACATTCACACCAATTGTATGATTCATAATGTATTTACACTATGTAATTAGCTTTACCATAGGATGTTGATCCCACTCTTCCTGATCTTTAGAAGGCCACACTCTGTCGGTCTGATCTCTGATCTATGACTGAGCTGAATTAATACTGTTCTGCTATTTCACATATTACATCTTATTCTGAGTTTCATGCCTTTACATGGCAAATGACTGACTGATCAACTCTTTGCCATTTATTGCTTTCTGTAATGCCTTTAATTTTTCAGTAAGCCTTTATGATTTTGATTATAATTCTTGTCAGCCTTTATTGTGAAGCCTAATGCCCTTTACATTTAGCTCTCAAATATTATATGATATTGAATTTACATCTTGACCAAATCCAGTTGTGGAGCAATAAAATCCTCAGGGAATTAACACTGCTCCTGGTTTGTTGGGACAGAAATGTCCTCCTTGTTGTAATCGACATGTACACCTTTCTTGAATGCCCCAAATGTGCTGAAGTCTGGATCCCTTATGCCTATTTTTGTTGTCACATGCAAACACGAATCACATGTGCAGCATGACATATGCCTGTCTCACAGATGGTGGTCTTTTTGGACTGGGAGGGGTGTCCAAAGCGGTACCATAATAGTAGTGAAAGGGTACTGCCTTTACCATGAGGTAAGCAGCATGAGCGCAGTGGTGGGGGACTTTTTACCCGTGTCACTGGAGCTCGGCCTACAGGTTCATTTGGGTAAAGTTAAGCTGCTGTGTGCTTAACTCATCCTTGGCCTGCATCAGTTTAGTGTGTAGTGCTTTGCCGTGCAGGTTTGTTTGATACATTACTTAACCAGAGCAACTTAAATGCTGCAAGCTAGCAGTAGAACTTGAACCCCCTCCCTAAATTTGAGGACTCTGCTGTTTGCAGGGCAAATGCTAGTTTAAATTCAACACACATAATTCATCAGATGTTTTTAACACTGTTAATATGTGCATCTTAAAGACTGTTGAATCTCAATATTCTAGCAGAAGCACTAGTTTACTCAAGAACACTGAAGATTGCAGGCTAATGAACTGTCTAACAACAACATACACAAATCTACAACTGTTCTTTTGTTCCTTTCTTTCCTTCTTTTACCTTGCTAATTTGCACATGCGAAGACCGCCGCCTCTTACAATGCCTGAAAAACAAAACTGTTCATTAGTATGAGCTAGGTTGCATATGATTTTATTCACAATATTTTCTTTACAGTGTAATGATTTTGATTTATCTCACAGTAAAATATTTTTACATTTACACATTAAAGCGTTAATGCAAAATACAAAGCAGTGAGGAGAATTAACGATACTTCGAGGACAGGTGGTCAAAGACAAAAGAGGGCAAGGTGAAAAAGATAGTGTTGGGGCTGAAGGCGGTGTGCGTGAGTGTGTCTGAGGTTAGAATTACTGGTGAGTTCCCCTTGACAGAAATACATGGAGGAGCGTATGTGCATGTTCCTTGAAATCGATCTGATCTTTCATTTACCAGGAATTTACCCAATCTGCAGGGAGAGCCTGGAAAATGGCATGAAGAAGTAGGAAGGAATGTGACTGTCTCAAAGGAGCTTTGGGAAGATTTGAATATAGTGTATGAGGTTGTCATCTCAAAAGATTTGTCGATGTAGTGCTAGGGTGTTGTGAATTGGCCCACACAGGCCCCCACTAGAACACCACAAAATGGTCCATTCCTGATGTTATGACAGCATATAGGAATGTCAGCGAGCATTTGAAACAAAGTTTCACAGAAAGAGGTGCTTATGAGGGCAACCCAGGAGCCAGAGGAATCTGTGCATGCTTATGAGAGGTTAATGTAGCTATACGGACAGAACAGTGGAGTAGAAGACCCAGTCCTGGAAGGCCTTAGTGGGGTGTTTCAGAGTTTGTGCTTTGGTTTCACCCAGAGCTCCCTGCTTGCTGAAACAATGTCACCCAAGTTAATCCTTGAGGCTTACCCAGTCAGTAAAGGGCATTTTGGGAAGAAAAAATAATAATTTTATAAATATATATATATCACCTCGTCCAAGGCACAGAAGCGATTAATCTGTTTAAAACAAACAATTGAAACCAATTGTGACGCTGCACTCCAGGAAAGTTGATATGCTTTTTAATTCAGTCGAGCAAGACCGGGAGGTCGAAACGCGTCAGTGGTGATGGTTGGTGGTGTACACAACTGAATCAAAAAGCATATAAACTTTCCTGGAGTGCAGCGTTACAATTGCTTTCAATTGTTTGTTTTAAACAGATTAACCGCTTCTGTGCCTTGGACGAGGTGATCTCGTCCAAGGCACCGGTTCCCGGGTGCCTTGGACGCGATCACCTCGTCCTGCACCCGGGAACCGGGGGGAGCGCTAGCGCTCTCCCCATAGGCCCCCACCCACACACCCCGGTCGTGGATGGAAGGGGAAGCCCTTCCCCTTCCACCCCCGACCCCCCCCCCCCATCGGCAATCCGATGACCTCGGCGCGCTCACAGCGCGCCAACGTCATCAAATATTGCCGAGGGACGCGCTGGAAGCCATTTGCTTCCAGCGTGTCGAGGGAACAGGACCTACAGGTGAGTCCTTCCCTCTTTGGGGGTGGGTTGGGGGAAAACAGACACGGGGGGAAAGGAAAGGGTTTTTCCTTTCCCCCTGTCCCTGTTTTCAGTGGATTCCTGCTCCACGATCGCGAGCAGGAATCCCCACCAGGCACCAGGGATTTCCTTTTTGTGTTAGTTTTGGGGGGGCGACCCCTTGGGACCTTGGGAAAGGGTCGCTCCCATTGGGGGGCATTATTTTCCTTTTTCGGCCCCCTCTGGGGGCAGATCGGCCGATTTTTCGGCCGATCTGCCCCGGGCGGGGGGCGAAATCCACTAGACACCAGGAAAATTATGTTGGGCATGCATTTTAGGGAGCAACCCCTTGGTCAAGGGTCGCTCCCATTGGGGGCTAATTTTCTTTCTTATTTCGCCCCCCCGGCAGATCGGCCACTAGACACCAGGGAAATTATTTTCTTTGTTTTAGGGCAGCGACCCCTTAGGCAAGGGTCACTGCCCCGGGGGCAATAATCTTTTTATATGTTTCGGCCCCCCCTGGAGCTAGATAGGCCATGTTTTTGGCCGATCTGGCCCACGGGGAGGGGGGGCTCAAAACCCACTAGGCGCCAGGGATTGTGAAGTGTGTGTGTGTTTTGTGTGTTTGGGGGCACCCCTTGGGCCAGGGTCGAAATTTCGTATTGGCCATCTCTGCCCCCCTGAGGGGCAGATGGGCCTATTTTTGTAGGCCCATCTGCCCCCAAGGAGGGCAGAAACCACCAATATGGCAGGGATTTTTTTTTGGGTTCCCTTTTTTTTGTTTAGTGCTGGGGGTGCCCCTCGTTTGCCCCCTTTGGCCAGGGTCCCCCCTAAAGTGGGCACAGAGCTGTTGGCCATTTCTGCCCTCCTTGGGAGCAGATCGGCCAATTTTTTTACGCCCATCTGCCCCCAAGGGGGGCAGAATCCACTTAGGTACCAGGGATCCTGTGTGTGTTTTGTGTGGGGGGCGGCGGCACCTTTGGCAAGGGTCACCCCCCAAAGGGGGCACATTTGTGATGGCCATTTCTGCCCACCTTGGAGGCAGATCAGCCTTTTTTTTTTAGGCCCATCTGCCTCCTAGTGGGACAGAAGCCACTTAGGCACCAGGGACAATTTCTAAGTTCTTGGTGGTGGGGTGTTTGTCAACTGGCGAAGTATTTGTATTTGTGATTATAACAGTTTATTTCTTCTTTTTGTTCTAGTTCAAAGCTTTTGCTTCCTTTGCTGTGGATCCTTGCGGTTTTGGCAGTAGTTGTCCTGCGGTTTGCATAGTTGCATGTTTTAGGTAAGTGAAAGCAATTTACTCCAAAGGAGTATTGCTGACATGCATGAATGACATGTTTGTAGGTGGTGTACTAAATGCAGTATTGTATGTGAAATTGTCCTTAGATTTGAGCACAATGATATTTGTGTTGTCATATGTCTACTTTTCTGTTTTCTTTTTTCTTTTTAGTGGGATATCATTGGTGATTGCTGTGTCTGTGCAGAGTAGTTGCTGGTGAGTAGCTTTTTCAGGCAAGTGAGTGGTATAGTTTTTTAGTACATAACTCTTTGTGATAAAGCTACACTTTGTTTATTACTTATTTTAGTGCTAGGTGTTGTTGGCAATCCATTTGTTGTTAGTGAGGATCAAGGCTAGCCGCAGAGTGACCGCTCAGCAGGTAGTTGGTGTGCTTTTTGAGTCGTCTTCAGACCATGATTACGAGACTGACTCTGCATCTGAGGCAGAGGAGGAAGTGAGATATTCTGGCAGTGAGTTTTCTGTCCCAGAGTATTCTTCTGATAAGGAAGCTACTCTCAGTGCAGATGAAGGGCCTGTTGTAGAGGAGGACATTGATGTGCCAAGAGTGCAGCAGCCTGGGGCTGAAGGGTTTCCCATTAGAAGACCTGACACCTGGATTGCCCCAAACATGGAGCAGCCACAGTTACCTGCATTTACTGGTCTCTCAGGGTGTAGAGTCAATACAGAAAACTTTTTGCCTGTCCATTTCTTTCACTTGTTTATGGACGATGTATTTTTGGAAGAGATTGTGGAGCAGACTAATTTGTATGCAGAGCAATATTTGAGGGACAATGCTGCCAGACGTAGGCCTCAGTCTAGAGCTACTCAGTGGGTTCCCACATATCTGGAAGAGATGAAAAAGTTTTTAGGTTTGACTTTTTTAATGGGTTGATCAGGAAGCAGTCACTGGCTTCTTATTGGTCTACCAGTCCCTTGATGGCAATGGCTATATTTCCTGCAACTATGGCACGTAATCGCTATTTGCTTCTTTTTCATATGCTGCACTTTGTAGACAATGCTTTAGCCTTGCCACGAGATCACCCTGATTGTGACCGTCTTTTTAAGATTAGGCCTGTCCTTGATCATTTTGTAGATCGGTTTTCAGAGGTCTATGTTCCAGGCAAAGAGATAAGTGTGGACGAGTCTTTGGTCCTTTTCAAGGGGCGTTTAGTTTTTAAGCAGTACATTCCTAGTAAGAGGGCACGGTATGGGATTAAATTGTATACGCTATCAGAAAGCAGTACAGGATGTGTGTATAATTTCCGGGTCTACACTGGTAGGGATTCCAGTATTGACCCTCTTGGTTGTCCGGCCACTTTTGGAGTTAGCGTAAAAAGTGTGCGGGAACTTGGTAGACGACTGTTTAACAAAGGTCACCATTTGTACGTTGATAATTCTACACTGGAGTGCAGTTGTTCAAGGAGTTGTTTAGAGTGGACACTGTTGCTTGTGGCACAATCCGTTCTAAACGGAAAGGGTATCCAAGGGAGCTTGTCTGTAAAAAACTTGAGAGGGGACAGTGCATTGCCTTGCGGAATAATGAGCTGCTAGCTCTGACATTTTCAGACAGGAGGGATGTATACATCATATCTACCATCCATGATGAGAGTACTTCCCCTGTGACTGTTTGGGGTCAGGTTGCGGAAGTGCGCAAACCTGCGTGCATTTTGGACTACAATAGGCACATGGGTGGTGTTGATAAAGTAGATCAGAGGTTGGAACCTTACACTGCTCTTCGTAAGTCTTACTTGTAGTATAAAAAGTTGGCCCTACATTTATTTCATTTGGCAACTTTTAATGCTTTTATTGTGTTCAAGGATTGTTCACCTAAGTCAAGGATGACATTTGTTAAATTTCAGGAGTCAGTGATAGAGAGCCTTATTGTGGTGGAACGGGCAACAGTTGCTAGAGTAGAAGTGGTGGAGGAAGTGGCTAGACTGAAAGATCGCCACTTTCCAGATCACATTCCTCCCACTCCCAAAAAAGACTTGCCCACAAAGAAATGTAGAGTATGTGCCCGGAGATCAATCCGGAGGGAGAGCCGGATGTACTGCCCCAAATGCCCTTCAAAGCCTGGGCTGTGTGTGCCCGGCTGTTTTAGAAGTTACCACACAAGGAAAAACTTTTGGGAAATACCGTGAACGTAAACTGCCTATTTTATATTTTCATATGTTCAGTTTCACGGTTGGCATTACTGTCATGTATTTAGTTAGAGCTTTTGTGTTTGTAGTTTTGTACTTATTTTATAATTAGTTAATGGTTTCTTTGTTGTTTATAAACAAAAGAAAGTGATGGCGGTGTGCGTGGGGTGGCGATTGGCTGGCGGTTTGCGTGGGGTGGCTCTTGGCTGGGGGTGTGCGTGGGGTGGCGCTTGGCTGGCGGTATGGGTGGGGTGGCGCTTGGCTGGTGGTGCGCTTGGGGTGGCGCTTGCATGGCGGTATGGGTGGGGTGGCGCTTGGCTGGTGGTGTGCGTGGGGTGGCGCTTGGCTGGCGGTATGGGTGGGGTGGCGCTTGGCTGGCGGTGTGCTTGGGGTGGCGCTTGGCTGGCGGTATGGGTGGGGTGGCGCTTGGCTGGCGGTGTGCTTGGGGTGGCGCTTGGCTGGCGGTGTGCTTGGGGTGGCGCTTGGCTGGCGGTATGGGTGGGGTGGCGCTTGGCTAGCGGAGCCAGCCAAACGCCAGTCCACACACTCATCAGCTGGTGTGAATGCTGTATCAGGCATGTGGGCGTATGAAAGTGATGGGCCCTTGACTGGCGCTGTCTGTCGATGCAAGTGTTGTAATGTGCTGGGCCCGTGGCTGGCGGCGTGAATGGTCTTGTGCATGTCGTGTATGAATGGACTATAAAGCGGTTGGTGCCTTGCCGTGGATTTACAGCTCACGAGCTGTGAGTCATTGGTTCTGTTTTTTGGCCTTTCAGTTATTACCAGTGCATTTCACTTTTGTGAAATCTCTTGTTAATAAAATTTGATCTACTGAACCATCACTCACCCTCGTGCCAAATCCAACCCGTATGTGTAGTACAAATGACATAACCTGCTCTGCTGTAATCAGGCGTCGCAGCACACTTGAGACACGCTAGGTGTCTCAGGTGGGACCCCGATGATGAAGCATGCCACCAACTTGGTTGGTGGGTGAGGGGTCTTTTTCACATAACCTAAGTGCTTTTCTTTTCTCAATTTTAGTGTTTGGCACATCACAGACGTATGTGGACACATCAAAATGGTATATTACAAAACTACCTGTGTTTGGGGGGGAGGGAGCACCTATGTTTTTGGTCCTGGGTGCGGCCTTCATCTAGGGAAACCTACTAAACCCAGACATTTTTTAAAACTAGATACCCCAAGGAGTCCAGGGAGGTGTGGCTTGCGTGGATGCCCCAACATTTTCTTACCCAGACTCCTCAGCAAACCTCAAAATATGCTTAAAAAAGCACATTTTCCTGACTTTCGTTTGTACGATCACGGCTCCAGCACAAACTTCCTACTCCCCAGCGTTCCCCTCAGTCTCCCAAGTAAAATGACACCTCACTTGTGTGGGTCCCCAAAGCATAGTCAGCCGTCAGCCTAAAGATGTATAAAAGAAGAATATGTCCTTATCAACTCGCTGTGCTATCCCCTCTATCTCTACACATTTTTGGCCTTATTCTGTTGCAGGCACCTGGCCCACCCACACAAGTGAGGTATCATTTTTATTGGGAGACTTGTGGGAACGCTGCGTGGAAGGAAATTTGTGGCTCCTCTCAGGTTCCAGAACTTTCTGTCACCGAAATGTGAGGAAAACGTGTTTTTTTAGCCAAATTTTGAGGTTTGCAAAGGATTCTGGGTAACAGAACCTGGTCAGAGCCCCACAAGTCACCCCATTTTGGATTCCCCTAGGTCTCTAGTTTAAAAAAATGCACAGGTGTGGTAGGTTTCCCTAGGTGCCGGCTGAGCTAGTGGCCAAATCTACAGGTAAGCACTTTGCAAAAAACACCTCTGTTTTCTGTCAAAAAATGGGATGTGTCCACGTTGTGTTTTGGGGCATATCCTGTCGCGGGCGCTAGGCCTACCCACACAAGTGAGGTATCACTTTTATCGGGAGACTTGGGGGAACGCTGGGTGGAAGGAAATTTGTGGCTCCTCTCAGATTCCAGAACTTTCTGTTACCGAAATGTGAGGAAAATGTGCTTTTTTAGCCAAATTTTGAGATTTGAAAGGATTCTGGGTAACAGAACCTCGTCAGAGCCCCACAAGTCACCCCATCTTGGATTCCCCTAGGTCTCTAGTTTTGAACAATGCACAGGTTTGGTAGGTTTCCCTAGGTGCCGGCTGAGCTAGAGGCCAAAATCTACAGGTAGGCACTTTGCAAAAAACACCTCTGTTTTCTGTCAAAAAATGGGATGTGTCCACGTTGTGTTTTGGGGCATTTCCTGTCGCGGGCGCTAAGCCTACCCACACAAGTGAGGTATAATTTTTATCGGGAGACTTGGGGAAACACTGGGTGGAAGGAAATTTGTGGCTCCTCTCAGATTCCAGAACTTTCTGTTACCGAAATGTGAGGAAAATTTGTTTTTTTAGCCAAATTTTGAGGTTTGCAAAGGATTCTGGGTAACAGAACCTGGTCAGAGACCCACAAGTCACCCCATCTTGGATTTCCCTAGGTCTCTAGTTTTAAAAAATGCACAGGTTTGGTAGGTTGCCCTAGGTGCCGGCTGAGCTAGAGGCCAAAATCTACAGGTAGGCACTTTGCAAAAAACACCTCTGTTTTCTGTCAAAAAATGGGATGTGTCCACGTTGTGTTTTGGGGCATTTCCTGTCACAGGCGCTAGGCCTACCCATACAAGTGAGGTATCATTTTTATCAGGAGACTTGGGGGAACGCTGGGTGGAAGGAAATTTGTGGCTCCTGTCAGATTCCAGAACTTTCTGTCACCGAAATGTGAGAAAAATGTGTTTGTTTAGCCAAATTTTGAAGTTTGCAAAGGATTCTGGGTAACAGAACCTGGTTAGAGCCCCACAAGTCACCCCATCTTGGATTCCCCTATGTCTCTAGTTTTAAAAAATGCACAGCTTTGGTAGGTTTCCCTAGGTGCCGGCTGAGCTAGAGGCCAAAATCTACAGGTAGGCACTTTGCAAAAAACACCTCTGCATCCTTTACTTAACCTTCTCACCGAAGAAACTGCATATGCACCCTCCAGGAACTCTACAAACTGCAACAAAGAAGCAAAGACGACTTCTGCAACATTGTATCTGCAGCTCCTGCTAGCAACTGCAACTGTTTCCCGGCGTAGGATCCTTTGTTGTAGTGCTGCGTGGGCCTCCTATTGCACCTTCCTTGTCCCCGTGCCATGTGACTCCTGTGCACGCTGCCTGGTCTTCTGAGGACTCTTAGTTACTGAGAGCCCCCTCTGAGTCCCCCTCCTGGGTAGAATCAACCAGGTCCCTCCTGGTCCTGGGCAGCGCCATTTTCTGCTAAAAGCGAGCTTTGCGTGTGCCAAGGCTTGTTGGCGGAATCCAGTGATGCAAACCAGACTGCAATCGTCCATCCGGCGAGGGACATCTGCTGCACCAACCAGGAGCTTGCATCCATCTTCTTGGGTGCAGTACTGACTGTTGTTCTTCATCGGTGGTTCTTCTTTTGCACCTTCATCCGGGTTAGCATGGGTTCCTGTTCTCCCTGGACTCTTCAGTGCTTCTTGGACTTGGTCCCCTTCTTCCACAGGACTTTAGGTCCAGGAATCCACTGTTGGTGTCTTGCAGTCTCTTCTGGTTCTTGCATTATCTTATTTCTCGTGTTCTTGTGTGTTCTAGGAAAGTTACTGTGATTTACTCCTGCTTTCCTGGGCTCTGGGGTGAGTTCTATAACTTACCTTTGGTATCTTCTAATACTCCCAGTGCTCCTCTGCACACTACACTTGCCTAGGTGGGAAACCGACATTCGCATTCCACTTTCTTAGTATATAGTTTGTGTTCCCCCAGGCCCATTTGTAGCTATTGTGATTTTCACTATTTGCACTGTTTTCTAACTGTTTTTACACCCAATGTTTCTCACTAGTGTATATAATTTGTGTATTACCTAAACCTCCTAAGGGATTATAGTCTCTATTGCCTTTTTTGCATTTGTGTCACCAAAATAAAGTACCTTTATTTTTGTAACACTGAGTATTTTCTTTCATGTGTGTCAGTACTGTGTGACTACAGTGGTATTGCATGAGCTTTGCATGTCTCCTAGATAGGCCTTGGCTGCTCAGCTACAGCTACCCCTAGAGAGCCTGGCTTCTAGACACTGCCTACATTTCAATAACAAGGGATAAGTGGACCTGGCACAAGGTGTAAGTACCATAGGTTCCCACTACAAACCAGACCAATCTCCTACGGCAGGGTCTGGCTGCAAGCCAGGTCTTGCAGGCAACATCCGCTGCGCACGGGCGCAGGCTGTGCATGGTGCAAGGCTGAGTGCTTATAGGGGGTTGGCCACGTGGCCAACCCTTGCAGCTCACGTTCAAAGGCCATGCACGGCAGTGGTTGGATAAACGTATAGTAATGAAAATTCCTACATGTTAAAAAAAACGTAGAAAGTCACTGAAAAAAACAAAGGTTACAGGGACTTTATAGTTAGGCTGACATTTTAAACGTACGAAACCATAGAAATTTACCAGTTATAATTAGAATTATCTCAAGTAACTATAACTCATGCCCTAAGGTACCTATAACTCTCGCTCTGGCCATGCACTGCTAATTACCCCACAAATTACGACACTCATGACATCTTTGATAATATCATTGTAATATTTGCACTTACATTTTTGAAAAAAAAACTGCATGGCGATGGCGCTTGTTATAGTTACCTTAGGGCACGAGTTATAGTTACTTGAGGTAACTCTAACAATAACTGGTGAATTTCTGTGGTTTCATACTTTTAAAATGTGAGCCTAACTATAACATCCCTGTGACCTTTGGTGAAGTGAATATTATATATATGGAAAAAAACATACAAGGGTTACTTGTTAATTCAGTATAACACATTTAAGCATGAAGTACATACATTTGGCTGTTTTGATAACATTCTGAAAATAAAATGAGGTTAATATGTGTTGAGACATTATAGTTTAGTAAGATAGGTGGTCTCCACAAGCACACATCAGAACACTTGCAACACATTTGTGGGAAATATTTAGCTGAAAAAGCTATTTTTTGGTATTACAACACACCATTTCTTCTAGCATAATGCAAAGAAATAAATTGATAGTTGCTGGCTAATATACTGTGCTTGTACTTGTCTCCACTCCACCTGTGATTCCCGCAAAGCCTTCAGTGTGTAGGATCCCATACATATTTTCCTGCCAGGGCAAGAGGTCCATAGGCTTGGGAGACTTCATGAGTATGCTGGACTGCTATGTGTGCTTTGGAAGCAAGGAATCTTACCCTCCACTGCAGATCATACCAGCGCTTGTGTGTTTCCTCCTGTGAACACCTGCTGTTTGATACAGCATTCACTCTAGAGACAAACCTCTCCCATATTTGCCTTTTCTAATTGTGGACAAAGGCTCCAAACAAGTGTGGCTCTACCCTAATGATCTCATTCACCATGAATGTCAATTCTGTGAATCTGGGTTTCTTCTACCAGTCATGGTTTTCAAGTAAAAAATCAGTTAAAGTAACAAAAACAAATTAAATGTTTGGTAAATTGAAAAGAAAAAAATCAGGGAAAGCAAAATGGAGTGACAAAAAAAGCCTTGGTGCTGTTGGTTGCTTGTGAGAAAGGCAAAGGTTCATGGTATGGCATGGGGTGTGTTTGGTAGTGTGCTCTGGAGGTGAATTACTTACTATCAGGTCTGTGATTTACGCGTCCATCTTTAAGACACAAGATCACACCACGCCAAAATGGGGCTGCAACATATTTACTCCAACAGAACTCTCCAGTATCGGACATATATAAATTTGGCTGATGGAATCCCGCCATGTCAGTGCCAATGGAGTGTTATCCGACAGCACATGATTTATTGCTGTCTGCGCAGTTGAACCGCTAGTAGGACCGCCCTGCTTTTGCTAAGACTGCCAGTGGTTCTACAGTTCAACCGCCAGACTATAAACTAGGCCCTTAGTCATGACATGCAAAGGAGGGCAAATATGTACGACAGAGGAAAAAAGACAAAATGAAACTCCAGAAATAGTGAATTCTGGAGCGAATGTTAAGAAGGTTATTTGGCAAATAATATCCTTTTGACTGGACAAGAACCTGTTATTAAGGGGATCTATTGTGTGTGGGAGAGGTGCCAATTTTAACCGTCCCCATAATTAGATGGGTAGCTGCTAAGTAGGCTTAGTTTTTCTTCATGTTTTCATGTCAGTGAGTTGAGTAGGAAGGATAATACATTTGTGAAGAGAGAGAGAGAGAAACATAGCACTGGACAGGTGGTAGAAGATACATTTGGTGCTATGATTCCTATGATTTGTATAGCTTTTATTGATGTAAAGTTTGTCTACACTGGTGGGCAGGCTGGCTGCTAACTCAGCAGGTGCTTCCACAAGGATTAGTAAGGACTTGATAGCTATGTGAGGTATGATTATGCAAAACAGGATAGCTTTACATCTGTTATTAGTAAAAGAGGGAAGAGTCTGTTGTACTTTGAAGATTCAGCAATGCTGCACGTATCTGCCTGATAACAGTAATCAGATTAAAAGGTATGTTTTTATCATTACTAAAATCATGTGTGAGATAAAAGTTCTTGAAGAATCAGGTGCCTGGGAACAATTAGGATGGACTGCTGCTGCTGGAAAATGATTTTCAAAGGTTTTTGAATAGTTTGGTAACTTCAGTAACTGCATTAACAACTGCCTAATAATTCTTATAAAAATAAGTTTAGTTTGTGTAATGGGTGTCAGATGTCTTATGTTGAAGACATAGGAATAATAACCCCAATAAAATAATTTTAGTTTATCTATTGGGTGTCAGATGTCTTATGTTGAAGGGAAGGGTGGGAGTACTGAGAAGCTGTTAGCTATGAGCAGAAGGAAAAGAAAGTGTGACAACCTTGAGGTGAATGAGGTCCGATCTACGTTCTTTGGTGAGATGGAGGAGTTGGAAAAAGCCAGACACAAGAAGCTGAAATCAGAGAAAACTGTACTGAAACAGAATGTAAATGGTGAAAAAGAGTGATGATGTAAAAAAATCATCAGAGGGAGGGTTGGTAAAGCAGTTTTAATGAAAGTGCATACCTGAATTAATGCACTGTGATTAACACATACAAATTTATGATATTCTGCTGCAAAGCTATGTTAATTTTAACATTGATAATGTAGGCCTCAATTTCAGAATGGTTTTTTATGCCTATCACCATCATATCCTTGCAAACAGTCCCCTTTCTGTACTTTGCGCACTGTACATTCAGTGTAGAAAACATAATTTGTAGACAATGTTTGGGCTTAATGCCATTCTCTCATGTATAACACGATGCTTCATTCTCAAGCTTGGTTTTCATGCTGTGTTAGCAAAATTAATGTTTTTCCAATGTCTCACTTACTGGGTCTACGTCGTGTTATTCATAAAAATATAACCTTGATTTGTAGCAATTTGTTCTAACTATTCAGATGTCACAGGAGTACCGGGGATGGGACCTTCATTATATGAAACAGTTTGAGAGAGTTGATAAATGTGATTGTTGCTGTTAATGTTTCAATAATCCTTAATGGTTTTCATTATAATACTTGCCAGTCTTTATTTTGAAGCCAAATGTGTTTTACATTTAGGCCCTCATTATGACACTGGTGGTAAATCCCGCTTACCGCCGAGGTGATGGCTGTCAACATACCGTAGCGGAGGTGAACATCAGTTTGCCAAATTATGACAAACACACACACCAATCTTACAGAATACTGACACATACACAAATCCACCAGCCCAGAGGTCAGGGCTAAAGTGGCGGTACCAACACCCATTCCGTTACACCAACAAAACTACACCCACCACATTATGACCCACGAATGACAACAACGGACATTCAGTGGCGGTAATCCATTGGCGTACACACCGGCGCGCTCAAAATGACACCCATATACTAAACTACACAATACTGGCCAATACCAAAAACATACACCTGACACTCATACACACACCACACCCACTCACCCACAGCACTATAAAACCCACACCCACATTACCCACAACCGTTTACGAACACCAATTATTGCCACTAGACTGACACCAAGACCACTGCGACAACTAGACACACACACCACATACACCCATACATCCCTCACGCACCCCACTTCACCCACCCACCCACAGTACCCAACACCCACATACTTACACATACCACACATGTCCCCACAAAGGCAACCCTGTTTCACAGATGAGGAGCTGCGGGTCATGGTGGAGGAAATAGTCAGGGTGGAGCCACAGCTGTTTGGAGCACAGGCACAGCAAATATCCATTGCCAGGAAGATGGAGCTAAGGCAGAGAATCGTGGACAGGGTCAACGCCGTGGGACAGCATCCAAGAACAAGGGACGACATCACGAAGAGGTGGAACGACCTACGGGGGAAGATACGTTCTGTGGCAGCAAGGCACCAGCTTTCCATACAGAGGGCTGGTGGTGGACTTCAACCTCCTCCCCCACAGCTCACAGCTTGGGAGGAGCAAGTCTTGGCAATACTGCATCCTGAGGGACTCACTGGAGTTGCCAGAGGACTGGACACTGGTGAGTCAACATTTACTACTTATCACCCCCATACCTGCATGCCATTTCACACCCTCACCCTCACTCCTATCCCTCCACTCCATCCCACACACCGCACCTACAGATATGACTAACCCCAATGCAAAGCCATCCAAGCTATACCAGTGCATGGACAGCCCTCCCAGCCCTGTACAGACTCCCATCACAAAAGCATGAACAGCCTAGGGGAACTAACAATCCCACAATACATCCCCATACCCAAACAAAGGTAGCAGGGCAACAGCAACGATAGGAATGTACAATATGTCACAGACATGAAGCATAATACACCACTTATATCCCCACAGGAGCGCCAGCCAATATCAGCGGAGAGGAGGTGCCACGACAAACCAGTCCCCCAACAGAAGATGCCCCAGTGATGACAGTAACTCTGGATTTCTGGATCTGGATGAACTACCTGGCCCAGCAGGGACCACTGGTCTGTCAGTCACCCCAGCCCACTCCCAGTCAACCACAGAGCCTCCCTCTTCAGTATCCAACACCACAGCCCGCACCCAGCGTCCCCACACCTGTCTCCAGGACACGTCAATCAGCAGTGTGCCTACCTGTACAGGAACCCCAGTCCACACCTCGCCCCAAAGACAATCAGGGACCTGGGGCCAGTGGCAGTGGGCACACCATTCAGGGGACAGAGGCAGAGCGCAACAGGGACACTGGGAGGACTGCTGTGCGCCAGGGGGAGGACAGGCCCAGGGAAACGACTCTCCAGGAGGCACTCACCAAGATCCTGTTGGCCTACCAACAATCCCAGGACACGATGGGGCATATCGTTAACGTGCAGGAGAACAAGTGGCTGCAGGAGGAACACCATCAGGAGATCAAGGAGGACTTGGAGGCTCTCAACACCACTGTGATCTCCATAGCAGGGGTGCTGGCAGACATGGCCAACATAATGAGGGAATCGACAGCACACCAGCGGGCCCCTACCACTAGCCAGTCTATTGACCAGCCCTCCACTGCCGCTGCAGCTAGTGGGCAGGCCCCACCACAGGACCCACAGGCCACCAGCACCCCTCCCCCTGCAGAAGGTGAACCACCCTGCATACTTTCTCTGCGACCCAGACAGAAGCCAGAGACACGTGCCAAGACCAAGACCACCACCAGGAAATGAGACTCTCCTGATTGTCCCCCTTGTGTCCCACCCTGTCAATTTGTCTACTTTGAACTGCCTTTGCTCCCCTTCTGATGGCCCTTTGGACACAGGACCTGTGTACAAACAGACTGGAACAATACCCCGGACTTACCTCTGCCATCACCCCATTCCATTGCACTTTTCAGTCAATTATTTGCACTACAATAAACACCCTTGAACACCACTTGAGTGACACCGTTTTATGTGTTGAAAATGTGCATTTATGGGAACAGTCACATCTAGTGCAAATGATCTGAACACTGTGATAACATACAAATAATGACCTATAACTGTCTGCAGTAAACACATCAGGGCACTGTTGTCATATCACCAACATCTGTATAAGGACAAGCCATAGCTGACAGCTGAGATGCAAAGAAAGTGAATGCCTTCATGCTACAGCCACACAGAAAACATCAATAGTCAGAGCAATGGTCAGTTCCACTGTTTCACCTGAGTGTCATTGGAAGTATTGTCGTAGGTCCTCTCAACTATTCTCCTGGTTTGCCCAGTGCATCACTATAACTGTTCTCAGCCCCAGTCCTGGAACTCCTCACAGGGGTCAGGAGCCATGATAGGTTTGGGTAGCCAGAGACACTTGCAAGTATTGAGGGACAAAACTTATCCTTAAACAATACTATGGGGATAACACTTGAAGGCATACACTGACATACAGTGGATGGGGACTCTGGCTTTCATATTAGCCACACCCTGTGCCTCTGTAGTTGGGCCATCACATTTGGGATGCTGCTATTCCTCAGAACGAAGGTGTCATGCACCGACCCAGGATACTTGGCAGTAACGTGAGAGATGTACTGGTCCGCCAGGAACACCATTTGCACATTGAGTGAGTGGAAACTCTTCAGATTCCTGAACACCTGTTCATTCTGGCTGGGGAATGTGAAAAATGCAATGTGAGTACCATCAATCGCCCCAATAATATTGGGAATATGTCCCATTGCATGGAATCCCGCTTTCACAGTGGCCAAATCTTCCACCTGGGGGAAAGAAATGTAACTGCACATGTGCTTCACCAGGGTAGACAATACCCTTGCCAGCATGATTGGGTGCATTGGCTGTGACTTTCCTGCTGCCAAGCCCATCGTCCCTTGGAAAGGACCAGTTGCCAGGGAATGGAGCACTGATAGATCCTGCACAAGAGGGGGATCCCAGTGGGATGACGGATAGCTGATATCAGGTCAGGCCCCAATTGGGCACACAGCCCTGTGATTGTGGCACTGTCCAATCTATAGTTGAGTATAATGTGCCTGTCCTCCAGTCTAGCCAAGTCCACATGGGGTCTTTACACTGGGGTTTGTCTCCTCCTCCTATTCATCTGTAGTGGTAGGTATCAAAGGGACATAAGAGTGAGTAGGCTGTCACAATTTGTACAATGGAACCACCACCTCAGTGTGCATACAACATTAATGTGATGGTACAGTGGGAATGGCAATGTATCTGCAATTTACAGCAATGATGCAGTTATGGAAGATCTGTACATAGTCCACCACCATGAAATAGCGACCGCCTGTCCTGTATCTTGGGACAGGTGGAAGTGAGGTAACTCCACCGACATTGGGCATCGTGGTAGAAGGTGGTCTTGCACCGCCGTGCAATTCCTCATTGGCTAATATGGCTCTCAATATAGTACTATGGCCAATGGGGATCAGCATCGGCGGTGACAGTGTACACCGCCGCGGACATGACTGCCATTTCCTGTCTATAACCACACTTGATTCCTGACTTTCTACAGGACAACACCTACACTGCGTGTGCTGCGGTGACCTGTGTCTGGAACCTATCACGGCCCGTGTGACCGGGGAAAGGGCCCCTGCCTTCATTTCGATGGAGTTGGAGCGCTTGGTGGATGGGGTCCTGTCCCAGTATGGACAGCTGTATGGGCCTCCAGACCAACAGGTGAGAACACCTTGGCCACTTGGTTGCATGGAGATGTGTCTTCAAGCATCGTGTCATTTGTGGGGTGGTATTTCTGGTGGTAGTGTACATAGTGTGCGCTGGGGATGTGTGTGCCAATGGAGTTGGAAACTAGATTTATGGGCCATATGTGTGACAAGCTGGGTTGTATGTGTAATGCTGTCCTCCTGTCTGTTTTCCCTCTGCAGGTCAGCGCCAATCAAAAGAAGGGATTATGGCGTGCCATCGCCAAGGACGTGCAGACCCTGGGGATCCACAGCAGGCAGAGCACCCACTGCAGGAAATGGTGGGAGGACCTGAGACGCTGGGCACAGAAGACCGCGGAGGCCTTGCTGGGGATGGCCTCCCAACGAGGAAGGGGTGCCCATTGGAACCTGAACCCCTGCTGCCCGCATACTGGCGGTGGCCTACCCAGAGCTGGATGGGCGCTTGAGTGCATCACAGCAGCCACAAGGGGGTGAGTACAGTGGTCCTTACTGCAATAATTGTTAGGTGGCATGGGATCCGGGTGGTGGTTGTGAGTTAGTGGGTGCCCCTTAATGCCAGGACAGACACTGCAGCGTGATCCAGCTCAAGGGTAATGGGTGTATGGCAAATCCATAGCTCATTGCATTCATGTCATTCAGGGCTTTGTCAGTCCCAGGAGGTGTGCAGCTGGCGGTGTTTGGCCCTCATCTTGCTATGGCATCTAGCCAATTCAGTGCCAGTGCAATGCATAGTGCTCAATCCTGACCCCTGTGTGTGACGGTGCTGTGTATGCCAACTGTGGTGTTGGTGCTGTAATTAACCCAGTGCTCCCTTTCTCTCCCTACCCCCCTTTCTCCTTCTGTCATCCTGTCCATGTGTGCATTAGCATCATCTGGCGGAGGAGCAGGGGCACCGGCGACAGAGGGAGCTGCATCCCACAGTACCCAGGAGGCAGAGTCCAGTGACGCCAAGGGAACCAGTGGGACAGAGGGCGAGGGGAGCACCACGGCAGAGACAGTAGGTGACGACACTGACTCAGATACCTCCTCCGATGGAAGCTCCCTGGTGGCGGCGAAAACCTCTGTAACCACCCCAGCTGCAGGTACAGCCGCCACCCCCGTACCAGCACCGCCCTTCCAATAGCCCCTCAGCGAGTTGCCCATGCCCGCTCACCCAGGAATATGGGCATTTCCTTTGCCCCAGGCACCTAAGGCCCTGCCCCAGTGAGACCTGCTGCCCTGAGTGACGAGGCTATTGACCTCCTGAGATCCATCTCTGTAGGGCAGTCAACCATTGTGAATGCCATCCAGGGGCTGGCATCCCAGATGCAGCAATGCAATGCATTCCTGGAGGGCATCCACAGTGGATTGGCGGCCCAACAGAGATCGATTCAGGCTCTAGCCTCCTCTCTGATGGCAACCATTGGCCCTGTTCCTACCGTGCCCCCTCCAAACACCACTTTCCGGTCCCAGTCTCCTCAACCCCAACCCATCCATGCACACATACAGTCGAGCATGCACACAAGACAACACACAAGAGTGGCATAGTCAAACACAGGCACCACACTTCAGTCCACGAGCACTCACACAAACAACAAACAGTTGCACACACATCCCCATCCACTGCCTCCACTGTCTCCCCCTCCTCCTCCATCTCCCTCACAGTCACGTCCACACTCACACCTGCATGCACTGCTTCAACAGGCACCACCAGCATCACCACACCAAGCAGCACACACACCTCACTAGCAGATACCTCCACAAAATCCATCCATGCGTCCCCTGTGTCCTCTCCCACCCTGTCTGCCCCCCCAAAGGACACAAACGCAGACACTTAGACACCCAATAGCCATCCACCTCACATCACCACACTGCCCATGCACCTGCACCCAAGTCCAGCAGACGTACTCCTCCAACAATCGCTCCCTCAACCTCCACTCCCATACCTCCTCCCTCATCCCGTCCCACCGTCCCTAAGAAGCTTTTCCCTGGCCAACTTGACCTCTTCCCGCCCCTCCCCCATCCTGCCCGAAAGAACAGGGTCCCAACGACCCAGCCCAGCACCTCAGCCAAACAGTCCACAGGGAAAGAGGAGACACATCCTGGTCGTGGAGGCAAGACGGGAAGGTTCCCACTCCACCAGCCAGGAAAGGGAAGGATCCCACTGCACCAGCCAGGAAAGGGAAGGATCCCACTGCACCAGCCCCCACTCCACCAGCCAATAAAGGGAAGGATCCCACTCCACCAGCCAGTAAAGGGAAGGATCTCACTCAACCACCAATGTCAGAAAAGGTTCCCACTCAACCACCAATGTCAGAAGAGGTTCCCACTCAACCACCAATGTCAGAAAAGGTTCCCACTCAACCACCAATGTCAAAAGAGGTTCCCACTCAACCACCAATGTCAGAAGAGGTTCCGACTCAACCACCAGTGACAAGCAAGAAACCCTCATCTCCAGCAGAGGCTGCCCAACAGACACCTCCTCCAGCAGAGACAATGCAGCCCTCACCTCCAGCAGAGGATGCCCAGGAGAGACCTTCCCCAGTAGAGACAATGCAGCCCTCACCTCCAGCAGAGGCTGACCAGGAAACATCTCCCCTAGCAAGAAAGGAGTCTATAAATTGGGCAATGCAGACTTGCTACAGAATGCGATGTATGTCATAAAACTGATGATGAGTCACTGTGCATGTGCACAGAAAAAACTAATTTATATTCAGTGATTGTCTGAAAAATAGTATATGGGCAGTACTGCACAAACTCATTTGGTGATTGTCTGAAAAATAGTATATGGGCAGTACTCCACAAACCCGTCATCTGTGTAAGTTTTGAGAGATTGAATGCTATCAGGTGAAAATGAACCAGGTGTTCCTTAAATAAGCTGATGTAAAGTACACTTCACTACATTCAGCACATGAAATTTGAGCCTAGTTGAATGTATAATCAGTATACAGTCAGACTAACAACCTCACCAAAGATGAAACTTGTGCTGGAAAATGATGAAGAATTTTTCTGTTATGCTTTAAACAAAGTCAATAAATCTTTCCACCCAGTATGAAGGGGTGGAGAAATAGTTCAATCAGGATCCCTTCAAACAGCACAATTTAAAATGACATAATGACCCATGTGGCCACACAAGGAAAACTAAAGTCTGAAATAAAGGTAAGGGGTTTTATTACAAGCTCACACTCAGTCATGTAGACAATTCTCAAAACAAAATTATGAAGATACAGAATCTCCCTGGGTTGACCAAGGTGACTGAAAATATTGAAATGAACTAACATCAAAAGAACTAAACATTCAATAATAAAAATACAAAACATCAAAAGTATGATCTGCTATGTAGAAAACAAGCGCTGATCAGTTCTTTTAAGCATTAAGGCGATTTCAATCATCTGAGCTTAGCTAGCTAGGGCAAGGGATAACCCTACAGATTAGCAAGTCAAAAGTTAACATGCTGGGCTAAAACATATGTGGGCAAAAAGTAAAAAGAAAAAGGGCAAAAAGAATTTGGGAAAATGACATCTGTGGCAAAAGGTGACTAACCAAGGTTGGCAAAAAGTAAGTAAAGAGGAAAGGTGTCAACATTTCAAAAGCTTCATCAAGAGTTTTCTTCTTGGGGTCAGGAAAAAAAATTCTTAGTCTCAGCAAAGCATTTTAAATGAAGGGGTAAGGGTAGAGAGGTCTGTACCTATCAGAGTCCAAGTAAGAATGTTGTTAGTCCAACTAGGGAACGGTATATGAAAGTCCATAGTGCAAGATGATTTTCTCATCCATCAGCAAGATAATTTGCTCATCCATGGCTCAGAAGGTGTATTTATCCAATGAAAGGTCATCATATGTCATGGAACGGCAACATCTGGAAAGATTTCCCTTACCAGCATGTAGAAGGCATCCATCTTAGCTCATACCTGTGGGTTGAAATACTTGTATACATATTTCATTTCCACAGTTCCTCAATGTACTGGGCACAAGGTTACTTTCTTAGGCTCACCATGTGTAAAACAATAGGAAATCTGTTACCAAGCAAACACTTCATGGGAATATAGTCTGAAAGAAAAGTTCACGTTAACAAGAATGGCTAAACATTTTTCTACACAGTCGGAAAACAAAGCCTTGCAGCCCTCAGTTAGGCTAAGTAAAATGAATTTGAATGGCACATTCATTTTTACAAATAATGCACATATAACATTCAGAATTATGAGTTCATCATTAATAGGCTTTGCCAGTGTTCATGTTACAATAAATATTAAATGAATTAAATCTCATACATTGTGTTAACTATAGTCTAGAACTGCAATCTTCAACTTTTGCATGTAACATTTAAAATATTTCTTTTCAGAAAACCATTAGCGTTTTAGTGCAAACTATCAATTAATATAATCAAGAATCACATGGAGTTTAATTAATTGGTTATACATGAAGTTTTAGGGATATACCACAACAGTTTAGTTCTCTACTCTACAGTGAATGCATTTTAATATAGATTTTCAGTGCACCACTTTACAATTAATCCATTTATAGCAAAATGCAAAGGTTGTCACATATAGATGATACTGTGATGTCAAAGGTAGCAATAATGTTTCTGGCACATCAATCTCCTCCCCCTCTGATGGCGAATCAAGCCATCACATTAGATTACAATCCCTCATTTCAATGAGACATATCAAAATCTTTGAGGTCGATCCAGGAAAGATCTTCTGGACTCCTCTAACTGCTTATTGTCACTGTAATATATACTCCTTCTAGTCTCCAGCTCAATTTCTTCCTTTCTTTTTTCTCTCTTTGCTCTCATCTCTTTCAGGTTATTGTACAACTTGTAGAGACCAAGTGCAACTGAGGCACACAAAGCTATTATCAATATAGATCTCTGAATACTACCAACAATTATATTTCCTTAACTTCCAAGCCACTTTCCAACTACTGAAAAACCACTCCCTATTGCTTCTCAGGCACCTGTTGACTCTAACTTCTTCAGGTCCTTTTTTCAGGATGTCATATTTGCAATATATTTTCTCAGCTCTTTACCACTGTCAGGAAGGTAAGTGCAATATTGTTGAACCTGCAAAATTTTGCAAACTCCACCCTCTTTTGCAAGAAGGATGTCTAACGCAAGACAATTTTGTAAAGTCATTGATCTTGCGGGAACCATTTGTGTGTCTACTAAGAAGAAGGCGCCTGCTGTATCTGTAGATAGGTTATCTACAATTGTTGACAACTTGCTTATCTTGTGATCATTCAGGATCACTCCCACAGATGTAATTATGGCACCAAAATATCTCATGTCTCTGAAGCACTGGCACCTCTTTTGATTTGAGTGTTTGACTACTCATCCCAAACAAGATCATTGACATTGTCCACATGATAACTCTTTGAAAAGACTATTCCTAGATAACATGTTCCATACCATATTTAGGTAGCTTATAATAAGACTTTTTCCCACAGATGAAATAAACATTTGGTATGGCGGGGTCTTGCCCAGCTAACATGAAAGTCCAAACACTCTTAAACAAAAACACATGTCTGCGTTCATTAGTCACTACAAAGTTTGATTCCATTTAGGCCTATATACACACAGCTTCCCTACATGTTGCCAATCTAAGGCAAGGGATCTTTGACTTCCTACTAAGAAATGGGCTTCTTCTTCTCCACTCAACTATGTAGCGCAACTCCTTTTCCACCTTTGCTTTTATTGCTCTTCTTTTGTCTTCAACTTGTCCTATAAACTCCTTTTCTACTGGGGGTGAGAATACAGATCAGATAGTTTTTATGGGCATAGACTGTACCAAACCTCAACGCAGGTACAAAGAAACCTCCCACTGTGTCAATGTTTTTAGCTTTGGCAACGCTACTCAAATGTTTCATGATGGGGACAATTGAGAAAACTAGATCATAGTTTGAATAATAATACTGGAAATATTCTTGCTGATACAAAATAGTCAGCAACAAACTACAGGAAATTCCATAAGCCCATTCCATAGTAGGGGGTACTATGATAAGTGATTTCTTCACTAACTGATGAAGGCAGTTGGGCGCAGACATAACAGTATTTAACCTCCATTGTATTTACATATTCACTTAACCTTTTATAATATACATTTGTAGACAGGTCACCTTGGGAACCATCTACCAGTAAATCTTTCTCATTGAACAAGGACTTTTTATGTGCTAACAGTGTCAACATAACTGTTTGCGAGAGTATGTACCTGACGGTAGCACAATGCCCACAGGACAAATTTCATTGAGTAAGTAGAGTATTTAGGATAGGAGTTTCTGTAATATAAAGATGAAGTCTATGGATGTGTAAATAGATTAAGTGGGATAGATGAAGTGAAGGAATGGTGGAGTGGATACAATGATTAAAAGGGTTTTAATGGGGGGTTCAAATATGGTTTAGTAAAAGTTGTGAAAAAGTTGTTAAAGCTTTTCATATAAAAAAACACATTTTGGTGTGAATAGATAGTGAAGTATTTTATGGTTTTGATCTTGTGATGGTGATTTTGTGTATATATGTATTTTCGGCCCTGAAGAAGTCCGGTTATAATGCGTTGGCTGGATCTGTCTTTATGGATTAAAGAATGGCTTAAGAGCCTTATGGAAATAAAGGAAGTCTACAAGCTTATTTGTCTAGAATCCACTTCAGTTTTGATTTAAACTCCACTACTTGACCATCCATTGGAACAACTGAATTAGTTTCCCTCCTTGACATCTGAGATTAGTATATGTAAATTCAAACTGCTTTCTCCTTTGTTGTTGTTTGGACTTTGGTTGGTTCTGGTGGCGGTCGGAACTATATGAGAGTGTGAAGAAGGACAAAACAATTGAGGTTAAAGGACCTGTGCGGTGTTCTATACCATGACTGCCATTGGAGGATTTACTTATAAATCTCTGAAAGGGCGCACATGAAATATTCCAGTATTTATAAGGTTCTGCACAGTGAAAGGGATGGGAAATGTATGCTGGCAGGGAGAAATTCATTGTCTATTTACCCTGAAACTAGCAAACTTTACATCATATGGCCCTAATCAATATAAGTGGGAAAAGTACTAATATAAGTGACAAAAGTGCTTCTGGTTTGAAAATATAAAGTATTGTGGTCCCATTCACCTGGGACTAACAGCAGCTTGTTTTATCAGTAGCAACTAGGAAATGTAAAGGAGCAATCATGGCAAAAGTTATAATGTGGAGAGACTCGGGTAAATGTATTTGCTACACTATGTTGCTGTATGTGTCATATAGAACATAGCAAATACATTTACCATAGTCCGGCCAAATAAAAGCAAAATATAAATTGTAGAATAGCCGAACATTCATGACATTTTATGTTACAAACCATTTCAGGTGTGTAACAGAGATCGGAACAAAGAAAGCCTAGTTCACAAAGAGCCCTTCAAAAATCGAGCTATCCGATTTTTGTGTTGTATGGCTCTTACATGATAACAAAAATGAACAAACTTATTTGGGTCTAACCCTTACCCAACTTTCACATTTGAAAACTGTAAAACGTGCACTTTCTTATGTTTAAATAAAGCAAACATACTGTAAAATCAGTTTTGCCACAATTGTTCATATATATATGTCCTAGTTGGTCCTTTAACAACCTGTCTACGGTGCATATGTTTAGGGCTCCCATTTTTCCATATGGTTTCCCATTTTTTGCAGCTTATGAACACCCGTTGGTAGTTGGAGGTCATCAATTCCACTTTAAATCGATTGTGTTAACTGTGCTCTCTTGTGTAACACTTCAATGAGAATTAAACAGTATAAGTAAGATCTACAGTCATTTGGTGACTCAGGTGCTCTAAAAAGAACTGAAATTAAAAAACGGCCAGTAAGGTGTTCACACTGCAATATCGTTAATGTAAGTATTGCTATTATGAATAATAAATTTGAAAGAAAATACAGGGTGGACATTGATGTTCATAACTCCTTCTTTTTAAAGCGCTTGTTGCGAAGTAGCGCTGCCTGTAAAGCACAAGTTGGTGAAGAGTGGTGGCTCTCAAGGGTGAAAGGCTAACTTGACTGTGCCTGGTTTCTGTTGAGGCTGTCGACTGCCCACATACTCAGCAGCACAGGCGTCATCAATTAACCTTTCAGATTCGTAGCTTGCAGAGGTTACAAGCGGCAGGGCGGAGTGCTGGGGTGGTGGTGGTGTGGGGGGGGGGGGATATTAATAATATTAAAAAATAAAGGAAAAAAAACTGCCCGCCAATCCTCTGTCTCCTCAGCAGACAGCACAGGCTCCCAGCCTGCCCTGTGACCAAACCTGATGCTGATCAGAGCAGTGCCTTTTCTCTCCAGCACAGCAACAATGTGCCAGGCTGGAGAGAGCACAGTGCACATGTGTGTTTGGCAGGCCCAAGACTGCCGGCCAAACCCACTAGCACACTGAGGGGAGTACACAATGCACTCCTCTCGTCCCCGTCAACCCCAATGTCCCACCCTTTTAACAACAAAAGGATAATAAACTTGGTTTATTATCCTTTTGTTGTTAAATGATTTGCTGCGGTTGCTGCTGGCAGGAAGGCGACGCTCCTCCACCATAGCGGAGGAATCGCAGCTGCCAAGGAAAGTTAAGTAATGAGTGAGTATTACTAAAATGCAATTTTTTTATAAATGGTAATTACGTCACACTACCTATTTCAGATTTTTTGCATTTCAAAACCTGCTCACTGACGCAGGAAGTGTAACCCCAAAAAAACCCAAACATTTGCAGAGCCAATAGGTCTCACATATACAAGAGCTATTGGCTTGGCAATGTGTTTTCGCCATGTTGTATACCAGTGTGGCTGCTGTTCAGCATGGCTAAATGTTAGTGGGATGGAGTGTCACTGAGTGGAGTGGGAGAGTAGTGTTGTAGAGACAATTTGTTAGAGTTGAGTGTCGTAGAGTGGAGTTGGGGTGAAGAGTGTCATAGAGTAGAATAGAGGGGAGTAGATTTCAATGGCAGAGAGTGTCGTAGAGGGCAGCGTCATAGATTGGAGTGGTGTAGGGATTTGAGTGGGGTGGAATAGGGTGGAGTAGGTTGGAGTGGACAGAAGTAGTCTATTGGATTGGATTGGATTGGAGTGGGTTGGGTTGGATTGGGGTCAGTGGGGTGGATTGAAATGGAGTGGGGTGGATTGGCGTGGGACTGATTAGATTGGATTGGGGTGGGTGGATTGAATTGGAGTGATAGGACTGGTTTGGGTGGACTGGGTTGGTATGGGGTGGTTAGGAGTAGGGTGAATTGAAGTGGGGTGTACTGGAGTGGGGTGGAATGGACTGGAATGGGGTGGGGTGGATTGGATTCAGTGTATGGGAGTGGGGTGATTGAACTAGAGTAGGATGGACTGGACTAGAGTGGGGTGGATTTGAGTGGGGTGGGCTGGATGTATTGGAGTGGAGTGGACTGAACTGAACTGGGGTGGGTGACCTGTATTTGGGTAGCGTGGGGCGGATTGGAGTAGACTGGATTGGTGTAGAGTGGGGTGGACTAGATGGGGTGGAATGGATTGGATTGGGGTGGAATAAAATGGGTTGGACTGAAGTGGGGTGGATTGGAATCGGTGGGTTAGATTTGGTGGGGTGGATTGGAGTGGGGTAAATTGGATTCAGTTGGGCGGACTGGAGTGGGGTGGAATGGTGTCAGTGGAATGGAATGGAGTACAGTGGATTGGGTGGGGTGGGGTGGATTGGACTGCAGTGGGTGGATTGGAGTGAGGTTGTTTGGATTGAGTGGGGTGGAGTGGATTGGATAAGGGCAGGGTGGATTTGAGTGGGGTGGATGGAGTGAGGTGGATTTTTGGGGTTGGGTGCATTGGGCTGGAGTTGACTGCATTTAAGTGGAGTGGGTTGTGGTGATTTGGACTGGAGTGGGGTGCATTGGATTGGGGTGAATTGCATTGGAATGGAGTGGGATGGATTTTTGGAGTGGGATGGACTGGAGTCGGGTGGCTTGGAGTAAGGTGAACTGGATTGGTGTGGGGTGGATTGGAGTGGAGTAGATTAAGGTGGTTTTGAGTGGGTTGGATTGGAGTGGATTAAGGTGGACTAGATTGTACTGGAGTGGGTGGATTAAGGTGGCCTGGGTTGCAGTGGGTTGGAGTGGGGTGGAATGGATTTGTGTGGGTGGATTAGGTTAGACTGGATTGGAGTGGGTTGCACTGGTTTGGTTTGGATTGGACTGGAGTAGGGTGGAGAGGTGGGGTGAGGTGGATTGGATTGGAGTGACACAGATTGGAGTGGGGCAGATTGTTTTGGATTTGAGTGTGTTAGATTGGAGTGGAGGTGACTGGAGTTGGGCAGACTGTTTCAGATTGGAGTGGGCCAGAATATTTTGGATTGGAGTTGGGCGGATTGGAGTAGGGCAGTGTTGGACCTACCCATTTTTGGAGGGTTTAGGACTCTGGGAACTTTACCACTGCTAACCAGTGATAAAATGCATATGCTCTCTATGTAAAATGTATTGGTGGTTGGTTTATCCGTGATTGGCATATTTGATTTACTAGTAAGCCCCTAGTATAGTGCACCAGGTGTGCCATGGGTCTGTAAATCAAATGCTACTAGTGGGACTGCAGCACTGATTTTGCCACACACCTGGTAGAGCTCAAACATGTCTCAGGCCTGCCATTGCAGTGTCTGTGTGTATGCAGTTTTAAACTTCTATGTCGACCTGGCAAGTGCACCTACTTGCCAGGCCCAAACCTTCCCTTTTATTAGCTGCAAGTCACCCCTGAGGTAGGCCCAAGGCATCCTCATAGATAGGGTATAGTGTTGCAGTGTATTTAAAAGGTAGCACATGTACTGGTGTGTTTTACATATCCTTTTTCACTATTGCAAGACCTATCTCTCCCATGTGGTAACAAAGGGATTGCCTTGAAATACCTTTTAAGTGTAATTTCCCATTGGGAGCAGATAAAGATTGAACCCAAATCCTGCACCATTGATCCCCAACACTCCCAAGACCTCTGCAACTTCCTCTCCAACTACTTCCACCGTAAAATCGCATACATACACGACAGCTTCACATCATCAGCACCCACCATCACCACCACTGACACAACCAACACCACAACACCCTGCCGCACCAACCTACTGAACATCTGGACCCCCACCAACGACGAAGAAATCAGCAAAACCATGAGCTCCATCCACTCAGGCTCCCCAACAGACCCTTGCCCCCACCACATCTTCAACAAGGCCAGCCAAATCATCGCTTCCCAGCTCCGGGCCGTCCTCAACAGTTCCTTCAACACCGCAACCTTCCCAGATATTTGGAAGCATGCCGAAGTCAACGCTCTTCTCAAAAAACCCAAAGCAGACCCTGAAGACCTCATGAACTACCGACCTATCTCTCTTCTCCCCTCCCCTCCCCCGCAAAGGTCGTGGAGAAGATAGTAAACATACAACTGTCTCGCTTCCTAGAAGACAACAACATTCTTGTCGTCTCCCAGTCTGGATTCCACAAGAACCACAGCACTGAGACCGCCCTCATCGCCTGCACAAACGACATCAGGATCAGATTACACAAGGGCGAGACCGTTGTCCTCATCCTCCTAAACCTCTCTGCAGCTTTTGACACTGTCTGCCACCAAACCCTCAGCGCATGCCTTTTTGATGCCTGAATTCGCCACAAAGCCCTGGACTGGCTCACCTCCTTCCTCTCTGAAAGAACCCAGAGAGTTCGCCTCCCTCCTTTCCGGTCTACAGCCACCAAGATCATCTGTGGGGTCCCCCAAGGATCCTCCCTCAGCCCCACCCTCTTCAACATCTACATGGCTCCTCTCGCCAACATCCTCCGCCCACACGGCATCACCATCATTTCATACCCTGACGACACCCAGCTCATCATCTCCCTCACTAGGAACCCAGCCACCACCATGATTAACCTGCATGCCGGACTCCTCGACATCGGCAACTGGATGTCAGCAAGCCACCTCAAATTGAACTCAGACAAAACAGAGATCATCATCTTCGGCCCTAACAAGGCAGCATGGAACGACTCTTGGTGGCTCACCACCCCCAACACCAACCACCCACGCACGTAGCCTTGGCATCATACCAGACTCGTCTCTCTCAATGACCCAGCAAATCAACACCATATCATCCTCCTGCTTCAACACCCTTTGCATGCTACGCAAGACTTTCAAATGGATCCCTTTAGAAACAAGAAGAACAGTCACCCACGCCCTCATAAGCAGCAGACTGGACTACGGCAACGCCCTCTATGCAGGGACCACAGCCAAGCTTCAAAGAAAACTCCAGCAAATCCAGAACGCAGCCGCACGTCTCATCCTCAACCTCCCTCGCCACAAACACATATCCACCCACCTCAGATCCCTACACTGGCTGCCCATCAACAAAAGGATCATTTTTAAAATCCTTGTCCACGCTCACAAAGCCCTCCACGACACTGGACCATCCTACCTCAACGAACGAGTCAGCTTCCACATACCAACTTGACAGCTCCGCTCTGCAGACCTCACCCTCGCTACAGTCCCCCGCATCAAACGCACCACCTCTGGCGGCAGATCCTTCTCACACCTCACCGCCAAGATCTGGAACTCCCTCCCCACCAACCTACGCAAGACCCAGGACGTCCTAACCTTCAGAAAGCACCTAAAAACATGGCTTTTCGAGCAGTAACTGGACCCCCCCCCCCAGCACCTTGAGACCCTACCGGGTGAGTAGTGCGCTTGAGAAATAATTTGATTGATTGATTGATTGATTGAAGTTTGGGGTCTCTGAGCTCACAATTTAAAAATAAATCTTTTAGTGAAGTTGTTTTTTTTAATTGTAAGTTTTAAAATGCCACTTTTAGAAAGTGGACATTTTCTTGCTTAACCATTCTGTGCCTCTGCCTCTCTGCTGAATACATGCCTGGGTCAGGATGACAGTGGGCTGTTTGTGTATTCACTCCAGACAGTCACACAAAGGAAGCTGAGGTGTGCCCTGCATTTCCTGATGGCCCATCACCAGGCTGATGAGTCTTTCTGGGCTATTGTGGTGGGAGGGGCTGACACTTGCACCTGGATAGGGCTGTGCCTGTCCTCTCACAAAGCAGGCCCCAGCCCCCTCGAGTGTGTCTGGGGCTAGGGTAGGGAAAGGCAGTCTTGTGCACTATAAAGACTTCTCTTTGAAGTTTGCCTACTTCAAAGACATAAATGGGAATGAGTATGGGACCTCCGACACCTTATAGTTAGAATCCTTCTGGACTAAGGAAATTCTGCCAGGAAGGAGGGCTGGGTCCTGTAGGAGGGACTCCCACCATGCCAGTTGTTTGTTGTGCTAGCCTACTGCTTGCTGCTACTGTCCTGGGAGTTAAAGGGCTTGACTTTCTACAATCTGCTTCCAAAGGTTCTGCAAGGGCTTGGACTGAGCTTGCCTCCTGCTAAGAAGTGTCAGGGACATCAAAGACTTCATCTGCTAGTGCCTGGCCTCTTTTGCTGAGAGTCCTGACTTGCCACGTGGTGCCAACTCCAGTCCCAGGGCCCTTGGAAGTGCAAGCTAGTGATCTGAAGGAGAAAATCCATGTATCAACGAACCGCGCTGGAAGAATTGATGCAGCACGTCTCAAGGCTGAAAAATTGACGCAGCACCTGTCTCATGGCCGAAGAATCGTCACACCTTTCTTGCTGCTGCAGAATTGACGCAGCGCCTGGTTCACTGCGGTTCCATCTACAGCACTTCTGGATTTTCCACATATTGTCCCTGGGTGCCAATTTTTCATCAACTCCCAACCCGCACCGCACTGAGGAACCGAGGCTGCGTGTCCGGAAATCGATGCATCACCTTTCCTGCAAGGAAAGAATCAATGCATCACCTCCCCTGCCAGTAAGGAACGGACACATTGTCTCACCTGCTAGGAAAGAATCGATGCACCACCTCCCCTGCGCAGTAAGGAAACATCGATTTGCTTTTCCAGCACCTCACCTCCTCTGTGGCCCGAATAGTTTTTGTTCTTGACGCATTCCCAGGTACTTTGTGCTAAAGAGATACATCCATTGATTCCTATGGATTAAGATTTGCTTAAACCTTTAAAAAGTGGTGTCCTAACTTGTGTATGTTGGATTTTTGTCATTTTTGTCTTGTTTTACTCAGATAAATATTGGCCCCTTTTCCTAACTGGTGTGGAGTACTTTTGTGTTGTTTTCACTGTGTTACTGTGTGTGTGTGTGTGTGTGTACAAATACTTTACACATTGCCTCTGAGATAAGCCTAACTGCTTGAGCCAAGCTAACAAGCGGGTGAGCAGGGATTATTTTAGCTGTGTGACTTCCTTACCCTGACTAGAGTGATGGTCCCTACTTGGACAGGGTGCAAACTACTGCCAACTCGAGACCCCATTTCTAAGAAGCAGATTGTTTTGGATTGGAGTGTGGCAGATAGTTCTGGATTCTAGTGGGTTAGATTTGAGTGGGGCAGATTGTTTTGGATGGGAGGGGTGCGGATTGTTTTAGATTGGAATGGGGCAGATTGTTTTAGATTGATCGGAGCAGATTGTTTTGGATTGGTGTGGGGCAGATTAGAGTGGGGCACATTCTTTTGGATTGGAGTGTGGCAGACCGGAGTGGGGCAGATTGTTTTGGATTGGCTTGGGGAAGACTGGAGTTCGGTATATTGTTTTGGATTGGAATGGGGCAAATTGGAATGGGGCATATTGTTTTAGATTGGAGTGGGGCATATTGTTTTAGACTCGAGTGGGGCAAACTGTTTTGGATTGGCGTGGGGCAGAATGTTTGGGACTGGAGTGGGGCAGATTGTTTTGGATTGGAGAGGGGAACATTGTTTTGGATTGGGGTAGGACAAATTGTTTTGGTTTGGAGTGAGGCAGATTGTTTTGGATTGGAGTGGGGCAGGATTTTTTTAATTGGAGTGGAGCAGACTGCTTTAGATTGAAGTGGGGCAGACTGTTTTGGGTTGGCATGGGGCAGATTAGAGTGGGGCAGAATGTTTAGGACTGGAGTAGGTCAGATTGTTTTGGATTGGAGTGGAGCAGATTTGAGTGGCGCTGATTGTTTTGGATTGGAGTGAGGCAGATTGCAGTGGGGAAGTTTGTTTTGGATTGGAGTGGAGTAGACTGTTTTGGATTGGAATGGGGCACATTTGGGTAGGCAGATTGTTTTGATTTGAGTGGGCAAATTGTTTTGGATTGGAGTTGGGCACATTGGAGTGGGGCAGACTGTTTTGGATGGGAGTGGTGCAGATTCTTTTAGATTGGAATGGGGCAGATTTTTTTAGATTGATTGGGGCAGATTGTTTTGGATTGGTGTAGGACAGATTAGAGTGGGGCACATTCTTATGGATTGGAATGTGGCAGACCGGAGTGGGGCAGATTGTTTTGGATTGGCTGGGGGAAGACTGGAGTGCGATAGATTGTTTTGGATTGGAGTGGGGCAAATTGGAATGGGGCGGATTGTTTTAGATTGGAGTGGGGCATATTGTGTTAGACTCGAGTGGGGCAAACTGTTTTGGATTGGCATGGGGCAGAATGTTTGGGAATGGAGTGGGGCAGATTGTTTTGGATTGGAGTGGGGCATGTTGTTTTGGATTGGGGTAGGACAAATTGTTTTGGTTTGGAGTGAGGCAGATTGTTTTGGATTGGAGTGGGGCAGAATTTATTGGATTGGAGTGGAGCAGACTGCTTTAGATTGAAGTGGGGCAGACTGTTTTGGGTTGGCATGGGACAGATTAGAGTGGGGCGGAATGTTTGGGACTGGAGTAGGTCAGGTTGTTTTGGATAGGAGTGAAGCAGATTTGAGTGGAGCTGATTGTTTTTGGATTGGAGTGAGGCAGATTGGAGTGGGGAAGTTTGTTTTGGATTGGAGTGGGGTAGACTGTTTTGGATTGGAGTGGGAAACATTGGGGTAGGCAAATTGTTTTGAGTGGGAAAATTGTTTTGGTTTAGAGTTGGGCACATTGGAGTGGAGCAGATTGTTTTAGATTGGATTGGTGAAGGCAGATTGGAGCAGGGCAGATTGTTTTGAATGGAGTGGGGCAGCCTGGAGCAGGGCAGATTGCTTTGACTGGAGTGGGGCAGATTGTTTTGGATTGGTTTGGGGCAGATTGTTTTAGATTGTAGTAGGGTAGATTGTTTTTGCATTGGGGTGGGGTGGGAGGACTTGAGTGTAGCGGTGAGCGATTTGGTTTGGAGTGGGGTGAATTGGATTGGTCTGGGGTCAACTGGATTGAGTGGGGTAGAATGCGTAGGGTGGCTTGGTATGGGGTGAGATGGCGTGGATTAGAGTGGGGTGGATTGGGTTGTGCTGCACGATTGTATTAAAGCATAATTTTGGAAATTGCAGGTGTGACATAAAGTTGGGCTTATAGTACTTGCATATTCTTTATTCTGCTGCCATGAAAGATACTAGCATAATCCTGCTGTGAAAAGGAAGCAGGTCAGTGGCCTGGCATAAGCACATCATGGGTGCCGCAGGAGCTTCAAGGTCAGTTCTAACCCTTTACAGTACACAAACAAGTGTAAATTATGAAACTAATCTAATTGCATGGCCATGACCGCTTTAGTATACTTGAGACACCAGGTCACTCAAAGTGTCACAAAAAAAAGGTAGTGAGATGCTACACATAATTACACTGAAAATGTGGGGAAAAGTCACACAATGATTCAAGTGTGCGAGAAAGGCTTTGGGCCGGGAAGTGTGTAAAATAGGCACGGCCAAAAAATTGTAACTAGGAATCCTTTCCAGTAGGTGTGGCCTATGTAGTAAATGACATGACTTTAAACATGTGAAAGAGTCCCGTGCTTTATACAGCGTGCTACCCCATCAGTATTCGCGAGCCTCTGAGATTTCTGCATCCAGATATATCACAAATTGATGACCCTACACCTTAAAAGATGGGGAAGTGAAAAAATGTAGCATTTGTAGAGAGATGTGACAGTGAAAAGATATACAGACTGTGGAGAAATTATTGTGGACTATAGAGAGAAGTTGGGGGTAGTTGAGGGATATGGAGGTGAAGAGATGTAAGACGCGATACTGAGAGATGGTGCAGTGAAGAGATGCAGTAGCTATGAAGACACGGAACAGTGAAGAATTAAAGGGGCTATGGAGAGTTGTGGCAGTTAAGTGAAGGGGCTGCTGTCAAGAGATGCAGGGGTTGTGAAGAGATGTGGCAGGGAAGAGATGCACATATTGTGGAAAGAAGAGTTCCTTGAGAGATACAGAAGCTGTGGAGAGGTGTGATTGTGACGAGATGCAGGTACTATTGTATAGAAATTGGACCATGATGCATGGGATGAGGAGAGATGTGTTAGTGAAGAGGTGCTGGGATTGTGGCGAGATGGGAGAGGTGAAGAGAACCAGGAGCTGTGGAGAGATGGCGTTATGGTGAGATACGTTCAAATGGCTTGTACGTTTCAGGTTCCTGGTACACAAATGTTTTAAATTAAATCAAGGTAAGCACTGGACTCTTACTGCAAATAAGGAGGCAAAAAAAGGTTTGTTAAGGCAACCCATAAACATGGTGCATAGGACAGTGATGATAATGCAGTCTTCCTTGTGGCCTATGAAGCTGTTTATCACCTGACCCCACCTCTGCCTACAAGTGAACCTATCTTTCACTTGCCAAGCTTAAAGGGGGGTCGCTTCCACGGATCAGGTCATAAGAGCTGGCCGTGCCCAGGGAGTCAGATCATCACATGCAAAGCCCACCAGGTTCAGAGGCTGTCTCAGGTTTACACCCCTTCTATCCACAGAACAGGCCCTCTTTTCACAGTAGTGCCTTTGTACCAGTTCTGCCTAGGACTAAATGATTCGGTTAAGGAGTGGCCATATGTGGTGGGCCCACTACGGACTTGTTGAAATGCTACTATAATCCTACCATTGCATCCTCAGAATAGTTCATGTTGGCATCACTTATGAGGAGCAAGAAGCCCACGTGTTGCCATTTTAAAGGTGATGTGAGCGGCAGGTAAAAAGTGTATTTAAAGTGAGTGCAGCAGATCACTTCCTTTACGGAATCCGGGGCCTTTATCAAAGCGGAGTGGAGACACCTGTGCCATATTAAAGAGACAAGAAACCTCATCTAAAAGAGGCAAATTATGTAGATTAAAAAATAAATACTCTTTTGAAAGGTGTCCTCGTGTATTTAAACCAGCGCTACCTTCGCAGTGTCAAGAGATGTATTCTGTATGTCAAGGCAAGGTTTTCCCTGAGCATTGAAAAGGTGTTATATCGTTTAACAGGAGGTACTCTGTGCATTACAACAAAGCACTATTAAGTTAAGTAAAAGCTCCCTTTTTTTGGGTTCAACTTCCTGTGCTTGGGACTGTCGTGGGGAGGAGGCGGGGAATTGAACCCTGGTCCCGGCCAGATTTCTGCATCAGGGTCTACCAATCTAACCAACAGTAGAGCGGTGGCACCAGGTCTCGGTGTTAGGGTATCAGTCCAAAGCAATTATGTAGCACAACCAGTGGTACGAAGTCTTATTTTCCTTGCTTGCACTGGGGCCCATAGCACCCTGGCTACACCTCTGTAAACGACTAAAGCAACTTTACATCTGGAAAAAGGAAAGACTCAGTGAATTCACTGTAATAAACATGGGAAAAGAGAACGGGTTCTGAATTGATGACAGACTTCTTTAGCCTGTGTTTCCCATTCAGTAATCTAAAACTCACCTGTACCTCTTCGGTTCTACTAAAAGGCTGCCAGAGATCTGTGCGGCCCGTTGGTGCAATCATTGTTCGGCCCCGCTTCAGCTGAGCTATAGAGTCACTTTCTATTGCCCTTATGTCATTATGGATTTATAGCAGGCTGGAGCACAGCGTTGTTTAGCGTATCCTTGTCTGGTCCAGAAATATAAGTAATGTAGAAAGCAAGCTGCCGAACATATTGAAACAGACAGTTCATGCTGCCAAGTTTGTGTGACGGGAAATTGCCTTTCTCTTTCCTTATGCACACAGACACCAAGAGAAGCGAAACATTCTGGTTTGACAGTCCTTGGTGGGAGTCCAGCTGCTGCTTGTGTGCGTGTACCAGGAGAAGCAAAGAGCCCGAGAGCAGCGCATGCACATTTACTGTGCACGAGTGTCTAGGTTGGAACACGAATGACACATTCATGGTGACAGGATGTCACTATTTGTTACCCGCGCGCAATAAAAATGCATAGGCCTAAGGACTGTAAGTATACCACCCCGCAGCCCAACTAAGACAATTTTCAACAGAGAAACCGCCAATTAGTCCACCTCCCATAGGAGGGACACAAAAAGTCCGGGTCCCGAAAAAAGAATGTAGTAGGCCCCTCAAGCACAAATGTACCACTGGGCCTGGCAGGATTAAAGGTAAAATGTAATTCCCAAGAGGTGTACAGCCAACAATCTCGATCTTCCACCCGTTCCAACCTAGGTGCTTTATTATGATAATATGTAGTTTAGGAACCCAGGGAAAAATTGGAGAAGAGAAATGAAACCGGGGACACTGGTTCGAATCAATATTGTCTCAGAACCACTCCTGCGATATCTTGATAAAATAAACAAAAAATACACAGAGGCACCTTGTAGGAAAGTACCATCGTGCCTGGCATGTTACCCCCATATTTCACTATATGTATGTTGTTTTAGTCCATGTGTCACTGGGACCCTGCCAGGCAGGGCCACAGTGCTCATAAGTATGTGCCCTGTATGTGTTCCCTGTGTGATGCCTAACTGTCTCACTGAGGCTCTGCTAACCAGAACCTCAGTGGTTATGCTCTCTCTGCTTTCCAAATTTGTCACTAACACGCTAGTGACAACATTTTCCAATTCACATTGGCATACTGGTACACCCATATAATTACCTTGTATATGGTACTGAGGTACCCAGGGTATTGGGGTTCCAGGAGATCCTTAAGGGCTGCAGCATTTCTTTTGCCATCCATAGGGAGCTCTGACAATTCTTACACAGGCCTGCCACTGCAGCCTGCGTGAAATAACGTCCACGTTATTTCACAGCCATTTACCACTGCACATAAGTAACTTATAAGTCACCTCTATGTCTAACCTTCACCTGGTGAAGGTTGGGTGCAAAGTTACTTAGTGTGTGGGCACCCTGGCACTAGCCAAGGTACCTCCACATCGTTCAGGGCAAATTCCCCGGACTTTGTGAGTGCGGGGACACCATTACACGTGTACACTATACATAGGTCACTACCTATGTATAGAGTCACAATGGTAACTCCGAACATGGCCATGTAACATGTCTAAGATCATGGAACTGTGGACAATTCCATGATCCCCCGGGTCTCTAGCACAGAATCCGGTACTACCAAACTGCCTTTCAGGGGTCTCCACTGCAGCTGCTGCTGCCAACCCCTCAGACAGGTTTCTGCCCTCCTGGGGTCCAGGCAGCCCTGGCCCAGGAAGGCAGAAAAAAGGATTTCCTCTGAGAGAGGGTGTTACACCCCCTCCCTTTGGAAATAGGTGTGAAGGGCTGGGGAGGAGTAGCCTTCCCCAGCCTCTGGAAATGCTTTGATGGGCACAGATGGTGCCCATCTCTGCATAAGCCAGTCTACACCGGTTCAGGGATCCCCCAGCCCTGCTCTGGCGCGAAACTGGACAAAGGGAAGGGGAGTGACCACTCCCCTGACCAGTACCTCCCAGGGGAGGTGCCCAGTGCTCCTCCAGTGTGTCCCATACCTCTGCCATCTTGGAAACAGAGGTGTGGGGGGCACACTGGACTGCTCTGAGTGGCCAGTGCCAGCAGGTGACGTCAGAGGCTCCTTCTGATAGGCTCTTACCTCTCTTGGTAGCCAAACCTCCTTTTCTGGCTATTTAGGGTCTCTGCTTTGGGGAATTCGTGAGATAACGAATGCAAGAGCTCACCAGAGTTCCTCTGCATCTCCCTCTTCACCTTCTTCCAAAGGATTGACTGCTGACTGCTCCAGGACGCCTGCAAAACTGCAACAAAGTAGCAAGACAACTACCAGCAACATTGTAGCGCCTAATCCTGCTGGATTTCTCGACTGTTTCCAGGTGGTGCATGCTCTGTGGGTAGCCTGCCTTCACCCTGCACCAGAAGCTCCAAAGAAATCTCCTGTGGGTCGACTGAATCTTTCCCCTGCTAACGCAGGCTCCAAAAGAGTGCATCACTAGTCCTCTGGGTCCCCTCTCATCCTGACGAGCGTGGTCCCTGGAACACAGCAACTCTGTCCAAGGGACTCCCACAGTCCAGTGACTCTTCAGTCCAAGTTTGGTGTAGGTAAGTCCTTGCCTCCCCACGCTAGACTGCAAAGCTGTGTACCGCGTGATTTGCAGTTGCTCCGGCTCCTGTGCACTCTACCAGGATTTCCTTTGTGCACAGCCTAGCCTGGGTCCCCAGCACTCCTTCCTGCAGTGCACAACCTTCTGAGTTGTCCTCCGATGTCGTGGGACCCCCTTTTGTAACTTCGCGTGGACTCCGGTTCACTCTTCTTCTAAATGCCTGTTGGGGTACTTCTGCGGGTGCTGCCATCTTCTGGGAGGGCTCTCTGAGTTGCCCTCTCTGTCTCCCCCTCCAAAAGGCGCCATCCTGGTCCTTCCTGGTCCTCTGCAGCACCCAAAAACCTCTACTGTGACCCTTGCAGCTTGCAAGGCTTGTTTACGGTATTTCTGTGTGGGAACACCTCTGCAAGCTTCATCGTGACGTGGGACATCCGTCTTCCAAAGGAGAAATTCCTAGTCCTCTTCTTTCTTGCAGAACTCCAAGCTTCTTCCAACCGGAGGCAACTTCCCTGCACCTTCATCCGGGGTTTCTTGGGCTCCTGCCCCCCCACTGGACACAGTCGCGACTATTGGACTTGGTCCCCTTGTCTTACAGGTACTCAGGTCCGGAAATCCGTTGTCAGTGCACTGCTGGTGTTTGTTCTTCCTGCAGAATTCCCCTATCACGACTATTGGGCTCTCTGGGGGTAGTAGGTGTACTTTACTCCTACTTTTCAGGGTCTTGGGGTGGGGTATTTTTCTAACCCTCACTGTTTTCTTACAACCGCAGCGACCCTCTACAAGCTCACATAGGTCTGGGGTCCATTCGTGGTTCGCATTGCACTTTTAGAGTATATGGTTTGTGTTGCCCCTATACCTATGCTTGCCTATTGCAACCTATTGGAATTCTACACTGTTTGCATGACTTTTCTTGCTTACCTAATTTTGGTTTGTGTACATATAACTTGTGTATATTACTTACCTTCTTACTGAGGGTACTCACTGAGATACTTTTGGCATATTGTCATAAAAATAAAGTACCTTTATTTTTAGTAAATCTGTGTATTGTGTTTTTTAATGATATTGTGCATATGATATAAGTGGTATAGTAGGAGCTTTGCATGTCTCATAGTTCAGCCTAAGCTGCTTTGCCATAGCTACCTTCTATCAGCCTAAGCTGCTAGAAACACCTCTTCTACACTAATAAGGGATAACTGGACCTGGCACAAGGTGTAAGTACCTGTGGTACCCACTACAAGCCAGGCCAGCCTCCTACATTGGTTGTGCAGCGGTGGGATAAGTACTTGTAACTACTTACCACTTTGTCATTTTGTACTTTTCATAAGAGAATAATATACCAAACAGTTCAGTGTATGTACACTTAACCAAAAAGTTTGCTTTTCTTCTCTAAAACTTTTTACAAAGTTCTGAAAAGTTTCTTAAAACTTCTAAAAGTTAGAAAAAGTTTTTTTCTCTGTGCTTTAAAAAGTTCTGAAACTTTTTCTTTCTTCTCAGTATCTCTAAACCTTTTTGCTATCATATCTGTGGTAGATTCTGCTCCCAAAACTGTCAATGCTACTTATGACAGTTTGAATTACAAGAGCCTAAGGAGTCTCTGCTTAGATAGAGGTTTAGTTATAGGAAAGAATCCTACAAAAGAGTTTCTGTTCAACATGCTTATTGCAGATGATGAGACCCAAGCTGGCCCATCAAATGAGAGGTTAGAACATGTAGAAACTTCCCAGTCTGATTCAGGAGAGTTCCCTGAGAAGAGTGGGGAGGGTTCTGAACAGGGTCTGCCCCCTAGCAGGACACCTAGTAATGTTGATAGTAATGGAGGGTCCCATCACAGTAGGGCATCCTTTATTCCTAGAGGCCAAGTTACCAGGGTCCAGATAGATAGGGACAGATCCCCCTCTGAAGTTTCCAATTTGTCATCTGTGTCAAAGCATTCCCAACCCACCCACCCTGAGGATAACTTGTTAGAAAGGGAACTCAAAAAGTTGAGGGTTGAAGAGACCATACTGAAGATTAAACAGCAACAGCTGGCCTTAGATAGGGAATCCCTAGACATTGAGAAGGAAAGAAAGAGGTTGGGGTAGGACCCCATGGTGGTAGCAGCAGTATTCCTGATAGTAATCCTGTTAGAGAGCATGATTCTAGGAATCTGCACAAGATAGTCCCCCCTTACAAGGAGGGGGATGACATCAACAAGTGGTTTGCTGCACTTGAGAGGGCCTGTATGGTACAGTTGGTCCCTCAAAGGCAGTGGGCAGCTATTTTGTGGCTATCTTTCACTGGAAAGGGTAGGGATAGGCTCCTTACTCTTACGAGTAAGTGAAGCTAACAACTACACAGTATTGAAGGATGCACTCTTGGATGGATTTGGCTTAACCACTGAACAATACAGGATTAAGTTCAGAGACACCAGAAAAGAGTCCTCTCAAGACTGGACATATTTTGTGGACTGTTCGGTGAAGGCCTTGGAAGGGTGGTTACATGGCAGTAAGGTATCTGACTATGAAAGCCTGTATAATCTTATTCTGAGAGAGCATATTCTGAATAACTGTGTGTCTGACTTGTTGCACCAATACCTAGTGGACTCGGATATGACCTCTCCCGAAGAATTGGGAAAGAAGGCAGACAAGTGGGTCAGAACAAGGGTGAACAGAAAAGTTCATACAGGGGGTGACAAGGATGGCAAGAAGAAGGATGGTAAGTCTTCTGACAAGGGTGGGGACAAAGGTAAAAATACTGAGTCTTCATCAGGCCCACAAAAATCCTCTGGGGGTGGTGGGTCCAAATCCTCTTCCAATAATCAACCTAAAAAGCCTTGGTGTTATTTGTATAAAGTCAAAGGCCATTGGGCAACTGATTCCAGTTGTCCAAACAAAAACACCAAACCTCCCACTACCACAACCCCTGCTGCAAACTCTAGTGCCCCTAGAAATAACAGTGGTGGTGGGAAACCTACAAATAGCCAATCCAAGGGTGTAGTTGGGCTCACTATTGACAATGTAGTTGGGGTTGGTCTTGTTAGGGAGACCACAGAGGCTGTTTTAGTCTCTGAAAGTGCCATTGATTTAGCGACCGTAGTTGCCTGTCCCCTTAATATGGATAAGTACAAGCAACCTCCCCTAATTGTGTTGAGGTTCAGGCCTACAGGGACACAGGAGCCAGTGTAACTATGGTGACAGAGAAACTGGTCCACACTGAACAACACCTACTTGGTCAGCAGTACCAAGTGACAGACGCTCATAACAACACTCTTAGCCACCCCATGGCTGTTGTGAATCTCAACTGGGGGGGGGTTACTGGTCCAAAGAAAGTTGTGGTTGCCTCAGATTTACCTGTAGACTGTCTACTAGGGAATGATTTAGAGACATCAGCCTGGGCAGAAGTGAAGTTGGAGGCTCATGCAGCAATGCTGGGCATTCCTGGGCATATTTTTGCTTTAACCAGGGCTCAGGCCAAAAAGCAAAAAGGACAGGGTAACTTGGATCCTGGAACAATGGACCAAGTGCTCCCTAAAGCTAGGGGTAGAAAGGGTAAATCCTTACCCACTATCCCTCCCTCTACAGATGATTCCCCTTCTGAGGAATAGGAATTTCCTCCCTGTGCAGAACCTTCACCAGATGAGCTGGCAGCAGACACTGCTGAGCTTTTGGGTGGAGGAGGGCCTGCCAGGGAAGAGCTGAGTGTGACACAGCAAACCTGTCCCACATTAGAGGGTCTCAGACAGAAAGCTGTCAAACAGAAAAATGGGGATGTCAGTGACAGCCATAGAGTTTACTGGGAGGACAACCTCTTGTACACAGAGGCAAGGGACCCAAAACCTAGAGCAGCCAGGAGATTGGTCATTCCCCTGCAGTACAGAGAGTTCCTCCTAACTCTTACACATGAGATTCCTTTGGCTGGGCATTTGGGCCAGATCAAAACATGGGAAAGACTTGTCCCCTTGTTTCACTGGCCTAGAATGTCAGAAGACACTTAAGATTTTTGCAAGTCTTGTGTGCCCTGCCAAGCCAGTGGCAAGACTGGTGGCACTCCAAAGGCCCCTCTAATCCCACTTCCAGTGGTTGGGGTGCCCTTTGATAGGGTAGGGGTTGACATAGTTGGCCCCCTTGACCCTCCTACTGCTTCAGGAAATAGGTTTATCTTGGTGGTTGTGGACCATGCCACAAGATATCCTGAAGCAATTCCTCTAAGGACCACTACAGCTTCTGCAGTGGCAAAAGCCCTCCTGGGAATCTTTTCCAGGGTGGGTTTTCCTAAAGAGGTAGTATCAGACAGGGGTAGCAACTTCATGTCTGCATACTTGAAAACAATGGGGAAGGAGTGCGGTGTTACCTACAAGTTCACCACTCCTTACCATCCACAGACTAATGGACTGTTAGAGAGGTTTAATACAACTCTCAAAAGTATGATAATGGGACTCCCTGAAAAACTCAGGAGGAGATGGGATGTACTGTTACCTTGCCTCCTTTTTGCTTACAGGGAGGTACCCCTGAAAGGAGTGGGCTTCAGCCCCTTTGAACTCCTCTTTGGACACCCTGTAAGAGGTCCACTCACTCTTGTGAAGGAGGGTTGGGAACAACCTTTAAAAGCTCCTAAACAGGACATAGTGGATTATGTACTTGGCCTAAGATCCAGAATGGCTGAGTACATTAAAAAGGCCAGTAAAAACCTTCAGGCCAGCCAGGAGCTGCAAAAGCAATGGCATGACCAGAAGGCTGTTCTGATCCAGTACCAACTGGGACAGAAGGTGTGGGTATTGGAGCCTGTGGCCCCAAGAGCACTCCAGGACAAATGGAGTGGACCCCATCTAATTGTTGAGAAAAAGGGTGAGGTTACCTATCTGGTAGACCTGGGCACTGCCAGGAGTCCCCTTAGGGTGATTCATGTCAACCGCCTAAAACCCTACTATGACAGGGCTGATCTCACCCTGCTCATGGCAAAGATGAGGGACAGGAAGAAGAGAGTGACCCTCTCCCTGATCTCTTTTCCACCACTGAAGCAGATGCCTTAGTGGAGGGAGTCGTTTTGGCAGACTGTCTGACTGCAGAACAGAAAGACAACTGCATCAATCTCCTTAGACAATTTTCTGACCTCTTTTCAGTTGTGCCAGGTACAACATCCTGGTGTGAACACACAATTGATACTGGAGACAGCTTGCCTGTCAAAAGTAAGATTTATAGGCAGGCTGACCGTGTCAGGGACTGCATTAAACAAGAGGTGTAGAAAATGTTGGATCTGGGAGTGATTGAGCCTTCTGAAAGCCCATGGGCTAGCCCAGTGGTGCTTGTACCAAAACCTCACACCAAAGATGGAAAGAGGGAGATGAGGTTTTGTGTAGACTACAGAGGTCTCAATCAGGTAACAAAAACTGATGCTCACCCTATACCCAGGGCAGATGAGCTCATTGATACACTGGCATCAGCCAAGTATCTTAGCACTTTTGATTTGACTGCAGGGTATTGGCAGATACAATTTGCAGAAGATGCTAAACCTAAGACTGCATGTTCAACTATAGGAGGGCACTACCAATTTACAGTGATGCCCTTTGGTTTAAAAAATGCACCTGCCACTTTTCCACTTTTCAGAGGTTGGTGAACACAGTCCTGCAAGGGTTGGAGGCTTTCAGTGCAGCATATGTTGATGATATTGCTATCTTTAGCTCCACCTGGGATGAGAACCTGGCCCACCTTTGGAAAGTTTTGGAGGCCCTGCAAAAGACAGGCCTCACTATCAAGGCCTCAAAGTGCCAGATAGGGCAGGGTAAAGTGGTTATCTGGGACACCTGGTAGGTGGAGAACAGATTGCACCACTACAGGGGAAAATCCAAACAATCATGAATTAGGTTCCCCCTACAACTCAGACCCAGGTGAGAGCCTTTTTAGGCCTCACAGGGTATTACAGGACATTCATTAAAAACTATGGCTCCATAGCATCCCCTCTTAATGATCTCACAAGTAAGAAAAGACCTAAAAAGGTATTATGGACAGCTAGCTGTCAGAAAGCTTTTGAGGAGCTCAAACAGGCCATGTGCTCTGCACCTGTCCTAAAAAGCCCATGTTACTCCAAGAAATTCATTGTTCAAACTGATGCATCTGAATTAGGGGTAGGGGCAGTCTTTTCACAACTGAATTCTGAGGGCCAGGATCAACCAGTTGCTTTTATCAGCAGAAGGTTGACCCCTAGAGAAAAGCGTTGGTCTGCCATAGAGAGGGAGGCCTTTGCTGTGGTCTGGGCACTGAAAAAGTTGAGGCCATACCTGTTTGGCACTCACTTTATTGTTCAGAGAGACCACAAACCTCTACTTTGGCTAAAACAAATGAAAGGTGAAAACCCTAAATTGTTGAGGTGGTCCATATCTTTACAGGGAATGGACTATACAGTGGAACATAGACCTGGGAGTACCCACTCCAATGCAGATGGACTCTCCAGATATTTCCACTTAGACAATGAAGACTCATCAGGTCATGGTTAGTCTTATTGTCCTTCGTTTGGGGGAGGGGGTTGTATAGGAAAGTACCATCTTGCCTGGCATGTTACCCCCATATCTCACTGTATGTATGTTGTTTTAGTCCATGTGTCACTGGGACCCTGCCAGGCAGGGCCACAGTGCTCATAAGTATGTGCCCTGTATGTGTTCCCTGTGTGATGCCTAACTGTCTCACTGAGGTTCTGCTAACCAGAACCTCAGTGGTTATGCTCTCTCTGCTTTCCAAATTTGTCACTAACAGGCTAGTGACTAAATTTACCAATTCACATTGGCATACTGGTACACCCATATAATTCCCTTGTATATGGTACTGAGGTACCCAGGGTATTGGGGTTCCAGGAGATCTCTATAGGCTGCAGCATTTCTTTTACCACCCATAGGGATCTCTGACAATTCTTACACAGGCCTGCCACTGCAGCCTGCGTGAAATAACGTCCACGTTATTTCACAGCCATTTACCACTGCACATAAGTAACTTATAAGTCACCTATATGTCTAACCTTCACTTAGTGTGTGGGCACACTGGCACTAGTCAAGGTGCCCCCACATCGTTAAGGGCAAATTCACCAGACTTTGTGAGTGCGGGGACACCATTACACACGTGCACTATACATAGGTCACTATCTATGTATAGCGTCACAATGGTAACTCCGAACATGGCCATGTAACATGTCTAAGATCATGGAATTGTCACCCCAATACCATTCTGATATTGGGGGGACAATTCCATGATCCCCCTGGTCTCTAGCACAGAACCCGGGCACTGCCAAACTGCCTTTCCAGGGTCTCCACTGCAGCTGCTGCCAACCCCTCAGACAGGTTTCTGCCCTCCAGGGGTCCAGGCAGCCCTGGCCCAGGAAGGCAGAACAAAGGATTTCCTCTGAGAGAGGGTGTTACACCCTCTCCCTTTGGAAATAGGTGTGAAGGTCTGGGGAGGAGTAGCCCCCCCCAGCCTCTGGAAATGCTTTGATGGGCACAGATGGTGCCCATCTCTGCATAAGCCAGTCTACACCAGTTCAGGGATCCCCCAGCCCTGCTCTGGCGCAAAACTGGACAAAGGAAAGGGGAGTGACCACTCCCCTGACCAGTACCTCCCAGGGGAGGTGCCCAGAGCTCCTCCAGTGTGTCCCAGACCTCTGCCATCTTGGAAACAGAGGTGTGGGGGGCACACTGGACTGCTCTGAGTAGCCACTGCCAGCAGGTGACGTCAGAGGCTCCTTCTGATAGGCTCTTACATCTCTTGGTAACCAATCCTCCTAACTTGGTAGCCAAACCTCCTTTTCTGGCTATTTATGGTCTCTGCTTTGGGGAATTCGTGAGATAACGAATGCAAGAGCTCACCAGAGTTCCTCTGCATCTCCCTTTTCACCTACTACCAAAGGATCGACCGCTGACTGCTCCAGGACGCCTGCAAAACCGCAACAAAGGTGCAAGACAACTACCAGCAACATTGTAGCGCCTAATCCTGCCGGCTTTCTCAACTGTTTCCAGGTGGTGCATGCTCTGGGGGTAGCCTGCCTTCACCCTGCACCAGAAGCTCCGAAGAAATCTCCAGTGGGTCGACAGAATCTTCCCCCTGCTAACGCAGGCACCAAAAGACTGCATCACTGGTCCTCTGGGTCCCCTCTCATCCTGACGAGCATGGTCCCTGGAACACAGCAACTCTGTCCAAGTGACTCCCACAGTCCAGTGACTCCTTCAGTCCAGCCTCCCCACGCTAGACTGCAAAGCTGTGTACCGCGTGATTTGCAGCTGCTCTGGCTCCTGTGCACTCTTCCAGGATTTCCTTCATGCACAGCCTAGCCTGGGTCCCCAGCACTCCGTCCTGCAGTGCACAACCTTCTGAGTTGTCCTCCGATGTCGTGGGACCCCCTTTTGTAACTTCGCGTGGACTCCGGTTCACTCTTCTTCTAAGTGCCTGTTGGGGTACTTCTGCAGGTGCTGCCTGCTTCTGTGAGGGCTCTCTGAGTAGCTGAGTGCCCCCTCTGTCTCCTCCTTCAAAAGGCGACATCCTGGTCCTCCCTGATCCTCAGCAGCACCCAAAAACCTCTACCGCAACCCTTGCAGCTAGCAAGGTTTGTTTACGATATTTCTGCGTGGGAGCACCTCTGCAAGCTTCATCGTGACGTGGGACATCCGTCTTCCAAAGGAGAAGTTCCTAGTCCTTCTTTCTTGCAGAACTCCAAGCTTCTTCCAACCGGAGGCAGCTTCCCTGCACCTTCATCTGGGGTTTCCTGGGCTCCTGCCCCCCCCGGACACTGTCGCGACTATTGGACTTGGTCCCCTTGTCTTACAAGTACTCAGGTCTGGAAATCCGTTGTCAGTGCACTGCTGGTGTTTGTTCTTCCTGCAGAATTCCCCTATCACGACTATTGTGCTCTCTGGTGTTAGTAGGTGTACTTTACTCCTACTTTTCAGGGTCTTGGGGTGGGGTATTTTTCTTACCCGCACTGTTTTCTTACAGCCCCAGCGACCCTCTACAAGCTCACAAAGGTCTGGGGTCCATTCGTGGTTCGCATTCCACTTTTGGAGTATATGGTTTGTGTTGCCACTATACCTATGCTTGCCTGTTGCAACCTATTGTAATTCTACACTGTTTGCATTACTTTTCTTGCTCTTACTTACCTCATTTTTGTTTGTGTACATATAACTTGTGTATATTACTTACCTTCTTACTGAGGGTACTCACTGAGATACTTTTGGCATATTGTCATAAAAATAAAGTACCTTTATTTTTAGTAACTCTGTGTATTGTGTTTTCTTATGATATTGTGCATATGATATAAGTGGTATAGTAGGAGCTTTGCATGTCTCCTAGTTACGCCTAAGCTGCTTTGCCATAGCTACCTTCTATCAGCCTAAGCTGCTAGAATCACCTCTTCTACACTAATAAGGGATAACTGGACCTGGCACAAGGTGTAAGTACCTCTGGTACCCACTACAAGCCAGGCCAGCCTCCTACACACCTATGCAATGCAAAACATATAATTCATAGCGTATGCAACTCCAATGGCATCACAAGACCTCTCTCCTGGTGAGGAAAGGCTGTACCCAACACCAGTCCTATCTGGAATCAGGCCTAGAAGCAACAGCCGAGGAGGAACTCCGTGGCTATTGAGATGGAGGAATAAGCACGCATGGGATGTAGTGGCTAAAAAATGAATCACACCAATGGAGAGGCTGTCACGAGGCTGGGCTGCGGCATCTGTAGCAGAGCACACAAAAGGCGAATGTCAAGGAAAGGTAGCATTCAGAAGGTAAGTGGGAGGTATCACAGAGGAAAGGGCAAAGGGTCTGGAGGGGCAAGGAACTGAAGGGAACAAGGCCACAAAAATGAGGGGTTCAGAATTTCAAGTGATGAAATGCCCAGCAGCAACGGAGCTAAAACAACTGCGAAAAGTAGTCAGGTAATGACCTTGTGCCTGCACCAAGTCTATGTAGTCAGTGTCCTCAATAAGCCTAGACCACAATGCATAAGTGTCTGTCAATCTCCAGGATCCCATCCTCCATATAAGCCAATCCCGACCTCTTCTGAACTTGAATGAGAACTTGAAGCTTGCACGTCTACTTATCAGGCGATAATTGGAAGCCACGTGTAGATTTTTCAGTCTCTGGGAACTAATTGCAGCACTTTGCCGACACTTTGTCGAGTACCCAGTTGTATTTCCTTTGCAACATGCGTTTCTTGTAGCAAAATAATTTGTGGTTTGGCCTCCTTCAAACAATGACACATCTAGCCGCATTTCTTTTTAGATAGGTCTTTTATGTTCATGCTCAAATTTTGTAGGCTTGCCATACAGCTCTAAAAATGGTTTCTTCCAAAATGCTTTGACTCTTCAGTTTTTTTATTTTTTGTTCCTAGCTCCAAGTCCCTGTTCTTCCTTCCAACGTTTTCTCTACCATCCCCCCAACACTCTCCCCTCCGCTACTCCCTTGTATTCTTACCATGACATCCCTAAGCAGGAGCTGGGGCGGGCCTCTATGGATGCCCGCTTGATGAGTCTTACAGTGCAGCGTGTGTGCATTGGCATTTCTGGGAAAGTATATGATTAAGTCTGTGTAAAGACTTTCCTCTCACCCAAAGGCTAGTCTAACAAATCTAACACCATCTTGTTTTCCATAAATTAATTGTTTTCCCAGATCAAAGAGACATTAGAAAAAAGACAAAGAAAGGAAGAAAAACTAAATAAATTAGTAAGGTGACCAGTCTCTTTCAAGTATATTGTTGTCTTATAAGTCAGGTTTTTGGATTTGTCTTAAGAAGTTACAAGCCTCTTTAAACTATTGAGATACATTGAAAGAGCCACATGGATTTAGTAGTGGGTAAAGTCATATGCAGCAAAACACTGGTCAATAAGGTGAGTGTCTGTATACTTGCCTTACTACTAAAGGCATGGAAATCAGTGGCACCCTAGGGATCAACTGAGACTTATTAGTCACAAAGATACCAGATGCACTCTGAACACAAAGTCAAAAAATATGTTTTATAATCCAAATAGTAAGGATGGTTAGGAACCAAATGGAGTTTAGAACTTGAGCAAAGAAGTTACGAGCTCGTATTGTGAACAGCTTGTTGGAACGAAGACTCAGCATCTCAGATGGGGATTTATCATGGTCCGCAGATAGCTGACCCATCACTTTCCAAGAATATACACGTAGCTAACGATGGCTGATTAGGGGGAACACAATATATTTACCACTAGATCTTTGGCACATATCTCTAGATTGTTCCATTATACACAGCCCATTTTCAAGAGGATCTCTTTGCCCAAGTGTCGACCATAAAATAATTTTTCATATTTCTCTGTACATGTTGCCTACCTTTAAAACAACTTCTTTGCTGAAGTTCTGAATTTTGGCTGAATGGAGTGTTTTCTGGATACAGACATACTTTTGACATTCCTTGTGGAGCATCACATTTTACTCCCAGTGCATACAACGGGTTTCTTGGCCTATTTGCATTACCTATTACGACCATTAAACAATTCAAGATTGGACTATTTTTTACAATTTCTATAACCTTGAAAAAGTCACGAACATGACAAAACACGTGCCGGTTGTTGTGGAGGGAATTTGTAGACTTGGAAGAATTGATTTCGCTATATACCAATAAAAGATTGCTCCATCTGGTTTCTACGCATCCTTACTATTTGGATTATAAAACTTATATTTGGACTTTGTGTTCAGAGTGCAGCTGGTATCTTTGTGACTAATCAAAAACTTTCATGTGGCCAACTGCAAATTCATGTTGTTAAGATATTATCCCACCCAACCTTTACCTAGTCCTTCCTCTTCATTGACAGACCACCTTCAGGCAACATTAAATTTAAATGATTCAATGACGATGATTGTGCTAAACCACCCCAAACTAAGGGCCTGATTATGACCTTGGTGGATGGTGGATGGGATCCTCCGTCACAAACATGACAGATATAACGTTAGCCGTATTACAAGTTCCATGAAATCCTATGGAACTTGTAAATTGGCGGGCTGGATATCCGTCACCTTTGTGACGGAGTATCCCATCCGCCAAGGTCGTAATCAGGCCCTATATGTCCTCAGGATGTTAACATTTAGTTTGACCTACAGGATGTAACAATTACCAAACATATCACATTTAAATTAAAAATCTCACCATCTGACAAATTATATCTGCACCAGGCAGATGTGTTGGACACACTAAATGTCTCATTCTTCCCCATCAGTAACCTGTAACATTCTAGTAATCTGTATTGACCATCATTTTATCACCATCAGCATCAACTTACCAGAGCAATCATCAACATTACTTTTTATAACAACGGCATGTAAAGATATTAGAAAAGTTTGACGTCCTAGCAATAGACTACCTCCACGCTACAACCATGATTTATAGAAGACCACAAGATGGGATCTTTTGCAACTGTGTTTATGTAAGTCTAGATAGTATGGGGACTGTAAGCTGTGTCGCATCATTCTTGCAGACTGACATTTCGACATCTGCACTGCCTAAATACACAGCGCTGTAGCTGTAGGTTGAGAAGTGCCTGTGGGCAAAGTGGGAAGAGGAGCAGGAGTATGGTGGGAGTACCTCTGTAAAAAGAGAAAAGAAAGCGGCAACTACCTCAGGGCAAACACCAGGGTCGAGAGATTCACATGGAACAAAAAGACAAGAAAATTAATACATAACTTTCTGTGTCCGACAAGTGGAGGAATTCACGGAAAGAAAAATACAAACTTCAACTTCACTGCTATAACAAAGTGTACAATGTAGCAATTAGAATTATGAAAATACATTATTGCTACACAAACAAGGTCATCTCAGAGATTGAAAAATTAGAGGGCCGCCTCATGTAGAAAGCAACTACCATTTCACTCTCAAATGGCAGAACCTTCACAAGGAGAGGCACAAACAATTAAATCCACAACCTTGTCAAGGTAAGCAGGCTACCGCGATTGCCACTGGACCCAATCTTTCAAAGTCCTTTTAACAACCTGTGCTAGTACTGCAGCTAGAAGATTACCAAATGGTTTCTACTCATCCGAGTTGAAGGCTTCCTAAATCAGTACAGTCCTCAAAAAGAAGTACCTTGACCCTGCCGACCCAGCAAAATACAGACCAATGTCTAAAGGCCCATTCCTAGGTAAATTAACCGAAAGAGTTGTCTTCACCTAACTCTCCATTTTATGTGAGAAAAATAACTTTTTGTTGAAACAATAATCGGAATTTAGGGTAGGAAGAGGCAGGCAGTAGGGCCATCCATATAAGGACAACTTAAAACTTTCTGCAGACAAAAATGGTATTGCTGCACTACTGCTTCTGGACTTTTTAGCAGCTTTGCGCATGGTCTATCATTAGATGTTATCACTTAGACTTCAACTTCTTAGTATAAGTGAGAACACTATAAAGTGGATCACCTCCTACATCAAGGACAGACAAAGCCTAGGGGGTAACCCAACCTTTGCATGATCCCCTCATGCTATGCACTGTGGCATCTCATGGTGATCCATCATTTCTCCTCTTTGATTTAACCCTTAGTTAAGCCCATTTTCGGATCTGTTAAAGTCTTTCAATCTCAAGAGCTTCAACTGCGTGAATGACAGGCAAATAACCCTAAAACTAAGCTAGTCAGAACACCTCCAGATGTCAAGACGTGATCACTGACTCTACACCTTAGATGCTTGGATGAAGAATAACCACCTATAAATCACAAATTTAAAATCATGACCTGCAGACAGTGACATAAACATCAACTTACTACTATATGGTCCAAGGACATTGACACCCCATTAGCAACATCAAGAGAAGTGAAGAACCTTGGAGCGAATGTTGACTCCAATGCCACATGTCAGCAATAGCCACAAGGAACACCTGACACACAATCGGACACAACTTCCCATACATGGGATACCAGCAAAAGCTACAAGCTACCCTCACCCTTGTGATCCCCAAGGTTGATAATGCCAAGAGCCTATACCTTGGGGGACCCTACTTCCTTATATGCAAATTACAACAGATCCATTAACCAAAGGAGGGCTTCTTCTTCATCTACATGATGTCAGTTATAGAAGTCCTTCACTGGCTACCCAACGGTAGACAGTGTTAAAGGCATTGTGCACCATCGATAGAGCTACTGAAGAAAAAGGACCAGTATACTTATATGTGAAATTTAGACAATACTCACAAAACAGGACACTATACTCAAGATTTTCACAATGGATCTTTGTACCACAAATAGGAAGAGGCTCCTTTTCAATCCAAAGATAAAACAGTGTTCAGCCAAAACACAAATTAAAATTAAAATTCAGAAGTGAAAACATGTCTGTTTTGTAACTAGTCCCAGTCTATCGATACAAAACATATCTTTGAGCACTCATCTACTGCCACCCTAGTTATGGCCAGTGTCAGTCAGACAGCTCCCTCATCAGTTGCACATGATGTGAACAAAAATAGAGATTCTCATCTGTGCCAAAGTGCCACTGCCTCCCTACGAGCACCCAAAACTACCTACTATGTTCTCATAATAGACTTTCTGCCCCGTACCGGAGGAACATAACAACAGATCCATCTCCAACCTATAAAACATGCTTCAACCATCCTAATTTTTCATGCGTCAACTAAGCATGTAGTACCGAGTGAAGGGGTCCTCATAGTGGTTGAGATCAGCATCTACCAGCTGAAAAACAGAGAACTCTAATATAGACCATTCCTGCAGATCTCAATCCATACCTAATACTCCCTGTCTCTACCACTAACCATGCATAGGATGACAGCAACATACATGAGCCCACTTACCTAAACACTCAATTGTAAAAGGGTGGGCACACACAATGATTAAGATCAGTACTACTGCCTGGTTAAATGGAGGTCTCTAACATAGTTCTTCATGGCAGATCTTGACCTATACTAAGTCCTTCCCATCTCTACTACTGATCATATGTTGAATGACTATAACATAACTCACCCAGGCAGATCTCCAGTCCTCCTCCCCATTCTTTTATCTTGCACACCCACCTGAGCCATCATATCTCAAATGGATACACTTCAGCCGGAACCAGTGCAGTAAGGGAGCATGTTCAACCCCCACAGATCTGCAGAGCTAACTATGGAAACCAGCCAATGCTTTAAATGGCACATCTATCTGCCTCAACCTTCACCCATCATGATGCTAACTGCTGTGTCCCAAGACAAGATAAGAGCACCACTCTGGTCACTTAAGCACAGCAAGAAAAACCTTTGCACCAATGCTCACAACTCGCACAAGAACGCTTCCAACCACACATTGCTGCACAAGTAGCTTGCTGCCAGTCCAGGAAGGTGCCTTGGCGCCTCACATATGGGTATAAATGCTTTTAGATCAAAAGTTAAACATTGTTTAGCAGGAATGTAAATAGTCCCAATATACTAATGAGTGCCCCCTAGAAAACTCCAATTCATGCAGGCCCGTGTAGATGCTCACTGGGGTAGGCGCTTGAAACTGCTAAAAGGAATGGTTGGTGGAGGCACACAATACTATCATTGAGGAGAAAATGCACCTGAGGCCTCTTCGCAAAGTGTCAGTACTCCTCTGGGAGCTGGAAGGGGGACAGATACTGCAATAGTGATGTGGTCAGTGCGGAATTGGGTTGCTGTGCTTGCGTGGCACCTGAACTGCATCCTTAATTGAGTTTGTTAATTTGTACCAGTGGACCAACCCATATGAAAAGGAAGGTCAACCCCCAGACCAGCGGAACTGGACAGGTTGATCAAGGCTGAAGTGCAGGTAGAGAGCAGAGAGGAATCAGCAAATGCTTCACTTTCCACCACATAATTTTGTAATTGATATAGGACACCCCCTCTGCTTTAAGGTGGAAGTTCAGAGAGATGCAAGCTAATGTGGTTCTGCTGCGTCACATTCTGTGGAATGTGGTTTATTTGGACACGTAGGCTGTGGGGGAACCTTGCAGGGACTTCAGACAACTATCACATGCCTGACCTGGGGCTAAAGGAGAATAGGTTGAAGACACCCAATTTAGGACCCAATGGAAAAACCTTTGCCTAGTGACGTTCATAAAGATGGTGGAGTGGACAAAATCTGAACATGTCATTGAATTCTGGCTCTGATCCATGCCTTGTACATACACCTTGTTATCGTTTTTCTAAATAGAACATGTACATCTAGGTTTGTTGCTCTGTTTACTGCTCAGGGCATCCTTAAGACTATCCTCGCTAAGCTCTTTAGTTATAAGGCCTGCAACTATATACTGAAAGGGCATGCAGAATAGGTGAATTTGTTCATGACTTGTTTAGTTGGAGGAGGTCTGAAAGTAAACAAAGTTGGTTCAAAACCTGCACACATCTTTCAGAGGTTAAACAATACTGAAAGCAGTGCAGCTGGGCTCCATGCTGCTATACCCAGCCAAGTTAACGGCCAGGTTTCACCCAGACACCTATATTTTAGAATCACCTGAGATGACCTGGAACTAGCCTGCAAATCATATAGACCTCTTGTCGTGACAGCTCTGGAATGGGACTGCAACATCAGGGGCTAAGGTCTCTAGAGTGAGGCCAGAGGAAGAAAATACACCTGTAAGCTCAGGTGCACTAAAGTGAGAGGCTTGGGAGAGGTCCTTTATTAGGCACAAGAAACCAAAAAAATCACGAGCGCTGCGGGCATGGTTTCTGACAGGGAAGACATTAATTCAAATGCTCTTTGGGATGTCAATGGCTCAGACTAGAAAGGTGTGAACACACCTTCCACAGTTAGAGGCTCACGGGTGAATGACCCTACACATGTGGATCATTTGCTGGAACCAGACTCTGCTATGCATACCATTCTGAAGGATACCTGGGTGTCTCTGGTTAACGGCCTCAGCAGAAATTCTGGGGGCAGGAGATCAGCCCTGGAGCTCATTGCAGACAGTGTGGAAGCAAGATCCTGAGTCTGGCAAACAAGATGATGGCTCCGTACATGCAGGCTAGACTGCCTGCTAAACCTGATTCAGAGATAAGCGTGGTCTTTCCCTGTAAATTAGGCCATGGTTGACTTGCTCAATGCTTTTTAGTTGTGAGGGAAATATTTAGGACTAGGCAACCAAATGCTTGTGGGGTGAGAGAAGGTTTGGAATGTGTATTCAGTACTGCTACGTTTTCTACGTTTTCTACGTGTTGTATTGTTTTTTGGTGTTTTCACAAATTAATGACAGGATTAATGGAAGATACACACCGATAAAGAGAAACAAACAGCTGTTCCACGTGATTTAAAGGAACATCAATGTTCTAAGGAGAAAGTCAATGGGAGTACTATGCTCCAGTAAGCATAAGCCCCAGACATACCAATGCAGCAAAACAATAATATGCTGGGCACACAATGCACCTTCATCCGCAGGTTCTTGAAGCTTCTCCAAGTAGTCTTCAATAATTGACCCATGGTTGTAGCCATTCTAGGGCAAGCACTTCTCCTTTCTAGTGCAGTATACCCACCTTTGACACTTCTAGGGGATAGGTTCGCAGAGGCTGAGGTGCTGAATTGCTTTGTAAACATGTATGTGCCATGCTTCCACTGTCTCAAGGTGTCCTAAATGTCCTTCTCTCTATGCTTGCCCAAGCACCTCTGAGGTTGACGATTACTGAGGGGCCTGGTGAAGGACTTGCAGATATACGGTGCCTTTCACACGCAATTATTGAATTACGTTTTATTATACGGCACATTGGGCCTTCTCCCAGTTAAATTACATCCTTCTTAAGGATATTGACTGACACACACACCTGGTGTTCGAGACAACAGTACTTGCCAGCGGGTGGTGTATGACCTAACAAAGACAAGGGGAAACTGCGTGAAACAACAGAGCAAGAAGACTGTGTCCTAGACCTGGAAAAGAGGTTTCTCGCCACAGAAGTTGAAGGGGTCTTGCTTAAGCAAGAGCAGGGTAGGCCGTCCTGTGAACAAATCATGCAAGTACTGGCTGCAAAATGATGGCCCATTTTAATTAGCGAAGTAGAAGGGAGGAGACAGCTTGTCATATCTGAGGGTTCCTGGATGATAGTGGTAAAATGGTACTTCCTGGAAAGGATTTAGCTCGAAGGGGTCACTGATGATGCTCTGTGTAGAAATCCTCATAGTAATCCGTAAATGCCGAGCTATATCCTTCCTGGACCATTCTAGCAAGACCCAGTCAATGTTAATCAGGGTCACAAAGAAGCCAAAAGAGAAGCATTAGTAGGGGAACTCCCAGCTGAACAACTATTCTCATGCTCTTGAATAGGTCCAGTCAAAGAAGAGTCCTGGGCCCAGTCACCTAACAGTGGATGTTTTTAAAAGCTTTCACAGCAGACTATCAGGTATATGCACTGAGTGGTAAAGAGATCAACTGAAAGTAGTGTGCTCTCTTCAACCTATATGCGGTGGTAATTTCAGTTATCCAAAAGGCAATTTGCCCTCTGTAGCTGTGGGTCACTACTCCTCACAAACACCCACATGGAAGCCCAGCAGAGTCAAAATCATGGCCAAAACAGGACCAGCTACATATCGGATGGGACTCCTAGAGTACAGTATCACTCCTGGAGTCAGGATAGGTTGTGGGGAGATTTAACCTACCCCCCACCAATAGCAACTAAAACAATACTACTGTGCTACACATTGCAGAACACAAGTGCAGGCATTACCTCCCAGGGCCCAATGAAACTGATGAGCAGGAAGAGCAGGGCGATGAGAATGTGGAAGATGGAGAGCAAGCACAAAAGTGTAACATCAATGGTATCAACATTGCTGAGATTACAAAAGCTAGTCGTGTGTGGTACATGTGTGAGTGACTCACACAATGTTAGAACAGCGTGAGAACAAGAAAGAGTGTACCTATATAAGATAACACATTGTATTACAACCAGTGTTTAGCGAAAATGACTGCCCAGTCACAGTGTGAGAAAGTCATCCAATCTGCATATACTACAAAAGATGAGTCACAGAAAATGGTTTTGAATGACCCTCGTTGTACCGTGTCTGCTAATGAGGCCTAGGACCACTACTCAGAATAAAGGCATATGTCACATTGGCACAAGCACAATTTCCAATGACAGACTCCTGTAAGGCCCTAGTACATAATAGGGCAAGGCTGAATCATAATAACTCTAAGTTCCTAGTATATAACAGGGCAAGGCTGACATAACCTGTCAGTCCCTAGTAAATAATAGGGCTGTGGAGTTTAGATTTACAGTAGGATTCCTGCACTTGACTGTACAGTATTGTGTTTTCTGCCATCCCTGTATGATGGCAGCCCTGCCATGCAGACTGTGTGCTAAACGTGAAGTCTTTGCCAAACTACATGGTGAGGAAATGTACATAGAAAGGGTAGGTTCAAAGAACATTAACACAAATTTCGCCCTCAATGTCCCCCCTAGGTGCCCAAAGGTTTGTGTGGGCTGTAACTTTGAGCAGGGACAAATACAAAGATGCCTCATAGGGCCTGGTGTTTTGAAAACGCCACCTCTAAACATATAGATACATTTAATGTACCTACACAGAGTAAAATGTGAATCACTGATATAAGCAAATACATTGCTCCGAAGGAGTGCTATCAGTCATAAAAGGACTTAAAAGATTGTTGAAGTGATATCCTAAAACACGCCACTGTAGTAGGCCAAACAAATCACACATTAAAAGCACATGCCACTCAACGTGCATATCACACAAAAAACATCCATGACACATGTCTGTCCAGCACATCCCAACACTTGCCTGCCTGGGGAACTGTAAGTTACCCATGTTCCATGACAGCCTGACGTCTGCCTCTTGGGGCACACCATAAATTGTAACACGTATGCACAGTCACTGGGTGGAGGGTGAGCTGACCACATTCCAAGCCAAGTCACCAGCATCCCTGGGTAAGGGTATGTTTTGCACATGGGGCAGCTATCCTAAGCTGTGTGGTTGAACCAACAGAAGAAATGTGGCATCTGTGTAGAGTGATACCACTAATGTATTTGCCATCACATATGTACACTCACTGAAGCACTGAAAACACATTGTAGATGTAGGAAGACAGGAAGGTGGTAAGCACAACTGTTCACATGCACAATTGCAATCCAAATGATTCCTTCCATGCATTCCGCATAACAACTTACAGTACGACACACATATTGCTGCTTGCGTAAAAAAAACCAAAAAAAAAACCTTTGGTCATTCTCAGCCATTGTGTAAGTTCAAAAATGATGCATCGTTCCCATGCATCAAAATTTCAACAGTGTACCTTGTCAGTCTCCCATTAAAAATACACGCATGGCCGTCATGCATACGCACAGGAAATTATGCAATTGTAAATCCTTTCTGCAAACCAGGAATTGCGAAGTTATTTTCCCTTCCAGTCACAGTCTTTTAGTCTGTGCTTGGGAGAGGTTGTGTGTTGCTTGTGCTGTTTTGAGGATTGGTGTTTGTGTGCCTTGTGCTGTGTGCTGTGTGCTGTCTGTGTTGTGTCCCTAAAGTCTTTATTGTTGTGTTTATTGTCATTTTGTGTTGTATTTCAGTATTCACTGTTGGGTGTCTGTCTCTGGGGTAGTTAAGTTAGTTGGGGTAGTTTGGTTTCTTTTTTTGTTTGTCAGGTGTACCATGGGTTTAGGTTGGTCCATGTTGGGCCCAAGGAAAGGGCGCCTTTCCTTGGGGAAGGAAAGGGCCCGTCACTTGAGTGGGAATGAGTTGGGAGGATTCACCTGGAAGGCGACACATTACCTCCCTAATATGGTGGCCATAGGAGGCCGAGTCTTCCAGGGATGTAAGACGGAGGCACGGAAACTGCTGTGGGGGAAGGTCCTGATGCACATGTTTAAGGTTGAGGGCATGGACGTCCAATTAAAACATCGCTGGACTGAACTCATTGCCCGAGAACGGGACCTTCTGGACCCCCTAGGAATCGAGGTCAGTGGAACAATTGGTAAGCACACCATCTATGTGGCTGAGTCCTGTATTACTTTCGCAATTACATGTCTGTCGGCCATAGGGCCTCCTTTACCATATCATGACAAAGGGCAGGGCTGCAAGTTGTATGTCTGCTCCAAACAGCATCCATGACCAAGGCAGCAATGCATCACCAATGAGACAAATGGCATATTCAAGTCCTTGTCCCCTGTGCTTAGCCACAAAATTCTGATGTGCACCAATGCCAACACACTTGTATCATGGTGCAAGGGTACGTGGTTACCAGGGACAAGTGTCCATGTCCATTAAGGGTCTGATTACTGCGGTATGTTGCATAGTCATGTACATGTGATGATGAAAGTAACAAGGAGTAATGGAAGTCATGGCTCAGTGTGTCCTGTGAGTCATGTATGTGCAGAGTGTCACTACAATTGACTATGCTTGAAAAATGTTTCAGTAGAAAGTCATCTGCAAACCGTGAACAATGTAGCTGAGACATGTATGTATGGTTCAAGCACATATGTGTACATGTCAGCCTGGCCTACCAATGTATGTCACTGACACATCTAATGGCGTATTTGGATATTGACTAGCCTAAGTCTTCTATACCCATTCGCAAATCATGTGTAATTTGCAATAGATGTCCATAGAGTTCACTGTTCAACATTCACAGTGCTATGTCTCATGTTATGTCTTGCAGGTGGACCATTGGAGAGATGGCAATCTTTGCAGACCCTGATGCTACCAGTGAGTGTCATCCTGTATGTGTAATGTGTAGTGCAAGGATTGTGTGCAATGTTGTATGCTGTGTGCAATGACATGTAGCAAGTGCATGTATGCTAATTTATACACTATATGCTATACATGGACAGTATTGTCGATGTTGTGCCCAGGATGTGCATCCCAAGAAACATGATGTGCTGGTGACAAAGTGTGCTGCAGGGGTTTTGTAATTGTTGCACATGGTGTGTGAGCCCACACACAGTGATGACAGTAAGGACATGTGTCAGTAATACTGGGTGCTACAATTGTATGCAGAGTGGCAATATGTTGTTGACAAAACAAGTTACTGCTCTGTGTGCCACACGTGGCAAAAAGCAACTCAGATAATGTTAGGATAAATGATTGTGGTAATAGGTCCCTAAGATTCCCAAGGCAGGGGTCAACATACCACAATTGAAAATGCAGTTCAATTGCCCAGCCATGTGGTGTAATGCCCCATACTCTGTGTTGTATGTAGCAACATTGCCAACCCATGTTATCCTCACAGATCTTGACATGTGTGTTTGACCTGAGGAATGTCCATATAACATTGTCATATGACATACCACTGCTCAAAACATCTTCAGATCGTGCTGGTCCCGATATTGGCCATGATGTCATGCAAACAGCTTCACAAAATGAACAGCATTAGCCAGTGCTGTTCCAAGATCTTTGTTCAGACAAAATGTAAGGTGTGCATGCACCCATATATGACATGGCAGTGCTGAGTGCTGTTGTCCAACATGCTGACCAGATTTTTGGACACAGATACAAGCAATGTGCAGCATAGTGGGACACATCAAGTTAGTCTGAGACTATGCATGAAGTCATGGCACAGCCCACTATGTAGTGACCTGAGTGGATATGAGAGTAGTTTCATGCATCTGTATGTGACATTAGTGAGTGATCCACCCTGCATTCTCAGGTATGATACCTGTTACATGTATATTCCATGTAGCAGTGTGTCCAGACACCTGTCCTTGCCATATCAGGCACAAACTGTTGAGACTACATTTAACTTCCAGTCCTTGCTCAGATGCTTCTGGTACATGCCAATGGATCTAAGAACAATGGCATATGCAGATGGGACATTGCTGAGTAATCCATCATCATGAGTGTGACCTATCATGGTCCCATAACTGATGTTTATGATGAGCATAGTCAGTGGTGACATGGCCCTCTGAAGATGTTCAATGGTATTGTGCAAGATTAGCTAGTCTTGATACCTTGGACATGAGCAATAAGGAGATGATGGTTGTTATGCAGATGTGTGTCAACCTTGCTCTTCAAAATTTAATTGTGATCTGTGCTGGCCAATGTGTGACGTCTGCAGATGGTGTTTACATTGCATGCTTGTTGTTCATTTGTCTAATACGAAAGGAAGCAAGTATGGGGCTCCTGGAGGGCCTTTGCACAAGGGGGACCACCTAACAGACCATCCACTTCCAACACCCACACATCAGGCAAGTTTCGGGCCACAGACAGGGCTAGATGTGCAGGTGCTGGCCAATGAACATCAGCTGCCACAATCAGTGCCACCTCAACTTCCAAGGCTGTACCTCCAGTCATTGTGCCAGACTTTGTGCAGGAATTGCGAACAGAGATAGTGGACATGAGATATAGGATTGCAAAACTGGTACATAAGACAGACCAGATGCTGGTTTTGCTTAGGGACATTAAGTCAGCATTGACCAGGCGCTGAGGATGACAATGGGCCTGATGGACACTATTTCCCTTTCCCTTGTAGTTTTATTCATAGTTGGGGTATTTAGATAGGGTTAGAATAGTTAGTGCAGTGTAGTTGTTTAGTATGTATTGGCATTTCTTAGGGGCGTGGCTTTTCATGTTTCTCTTTTTCTTTTGTTTCTGGGGGCGGTGATGTTTTGGTATGTGTGTGTGACAGGGTCAGAGTACTGGAGGCTCAGAGGCATTATCGTGGTGTATGATGATTTTATTATTTTAACATAAGTATGAAACAGTTTTTCGTTCTACAATTCCTTTTCTTCTTCTTTTTACGTTCTCTCTTTCTTTTCTTCTCTTTCCTCTCGTACGGTCTTCACCCTCTTTATTCTTCTTTTCCAGGTGGTGACTCAGGAGGCGCATGGAAGGAAAGAAGAATACATAAATGGTGGTTTAGAAGGTATTTATTTCAAATGATATATTTTCTCTCTCTTTCCCTTTTGTCTGTCCCTTTCTTTCCGTCTTTGGGTCTTCTCTTCTCTTGCTTTCTGGCTTTAACTTTCCCTTTCTGTATTTGTTATTGTTTTCCTTCTGTTTTTTCTTTCTCTCTCTCTTTCTGCTTCTTTTCTTTCTTCCTGGGTTCAGGAGTTTTCTGCTGTTTTGTCCTATTTCCTTGGTTTCTCTCCTGTTTTTATTTTATTTTCTCCTCTATAATTATTATCTTTTCCTTTTTTGCCTCTTTGACCTCAGTCTGCTCTATCTCTTAGTCCCTTGGTGCCCGAGAGATTGTGTAAAGAACAATAATAACCAAAAATATAACAAAAACAAACACAAACTAAACGGTAGTATGAAAAGTATAGTGTGCATACGTTCATATTATAATCATTCCGTTCCCTTCTCCTCCTCCCCACGTTCCCGTTAGTCCCGGTCCCCATCCTGCCTTAGGACCGTATCTGACTGGGCCACGCTCTTCCCAGAGTAGAAGTATTTGGAAACGGGAAAATGTGTGTTGTTATGGCCGTTTACATGTGAGGCCAAGGGATCCCATCAACTATCTACAAACATCATTTAGCAATGTGAGTGAGAATCTGGATGTGAAAGGATACACATCCCATCACAGGTGTTCATGTGCATTTGCTCTGTATTTGTAAGTCATGGGACATGGATTTATAGAATGTTGTGAATGCACTCACCCTAAATCATGTATTTGTATCTCATTCAGTTTGGCTGTCCCTCACTGACTTCATCTAGCAACATTTGGTTGTCACATCAATGTAAGAGTTTTGCTACTGACCTTGCTTTGACCAGCCACTTGTGGTGTGAGTTAGCTGTCACAATAACTGCATATCTGTTACATTACATGCTTATGAGCACAAAACAAAGTTTTACAACAACGTATCCTTCACATCCTCCAAGTATGTTAACTCAGTCTGTGTGGCTTTTCCTCAGATTGCAATCCACAGATATCCCTTTGTTAAGCAGTCAGTGTACTAGCTTCGCACAATCTAACATATTCAAGTTGTGTCTGCTCCAGACACACATACACCAAGGTTGTAGTAAGTGATTGTATTTACATGTGTTGAGGTATGTGCAGCACTTATGTACATTCCATGGGACAACAACCCCAACAGATGTCTTGAGCCATTGAATGTCCAGACAGAGTCAATGGGGGTGAACATGTCACAGGACATGTGTAGAAGAGGAGTGCTTTAGTGAGGAGGACCACATTACCATTAGGGAAGATTGGCCACAATGCCAGTTCACATATGTGAGAGGTCAACAGTGGGAGTTTCCAATTGAGGACAGTGGCAGGTATTTTGACACTCGTGTGATCTTTGGCACAGAGCAAAGGAGAAAGGGGCCATGCCCCACAGAGTAAAGCTACTGGACAATTTTTTTGGTGAAAGATGTTCCTTCCACATCTTTATCCTCTGATGTATGTGGTGCCGCCCATGACTGGGGTGCTGTTGGTGCTGAAGGAGAGGGGGGAACACACACATCTGTGGCTGAAAATGTGGATGCTGTGTCCACAGCAGCTCTCATCTGTGGGAACACAAGAGGCAGCACAGCAGCAAGGAGGACCTGCAGGGTATGCAACACACACTGCAGCAACATCAAGGTGAAGTGCACCCAAGGTGGCAGTGAGGGAGTCCTGCTTCTGCTCCATGGACTCCAGCAGGACATTTTGTATTTCCCCCAGCCGGTTGGCAACATCTCTGGTGGCACTTAGGCTGGGCATTTGCTCGTGCCCCAGTCGCATGACACCAACAATGTCAGCCAGGGACTGCTGGAGGCCAGGAAGTGATGAGCTGGTTCCTCGTATGGATGTCAAGATGTCCTCATTTGGACTGCGGCACTTCAGGACTCCCTCTAAGGTTCCCACCACACTCTTCATCCCCAGCTTTCCTGTGTCTGCCAGCACCTGCTGGATTCCTACCGCTGTTTTTTGAAATGTAAGTGCTGGGTCATGGGAGTCCAGGACTGTGGTTGGGCTGGCAGGTGCTGATTGTTGGGTGGTTCATGCGGAGAGCCCGAAACGCTGTCTAGCCTCCCTGCAACCGGATATGATGTCAGTATGGCACCCAGGATTTCCTGGAGGGTATCCAGATATATGGGTTGCAGCTGGTCATCCACATCATCGGAAAAGTCCAGGGCAGGCAACTGGGCAGAAGGTATGGTGTCATCCGCAATGAAATGGAGGTAAGTAAATGATGAGCTGTGATAGATGTTGACATGAGTGATCAGGCTTACAAGCAAGGTTTCCAAGGGAGTTAAATCAAATCAAATCACAAGCATTTATAAAGCGCGCTACTCACCCGTGCGGGTCTCAAGGCGCTAGGGGGATGGGGTTACTGCTGCTCAAAGAGCCAGGTCTTGAGTTGCCTCCGGAATGCGAGGTGGTCCTGGGTGGTCCTCATGTTGGTGGGAAGGGAATTCCATGTCTTGGCCGGCAGGTAGGAGAAGGATTTCCCACCTGCCGTGGTGCGGCGGGTGCGAGGGACGGTGGCGAGCGAGAGGTAGGAGGATCGGAGTTGACGGGTGGGCGTGTAGAAGCTGAGGCGACGGTTGAGGTATTCGGGTCCCTTGTTGTGGAGGGCTTTGTGTGCGTGGGTGAGGAGTCGGAAGGTGATCCTTTTGTTGACGGGAAGCCAGTGCAGGTGTCTCAGGTGGGCAGAGATGTGGCTGTTGCGGGGTATGTCGAGGACGAGGCGGGCGGAGGCGTTTTGAATTCGCTGCAGACGTTTCTGGAGTTTAGCGGTGATTCCTGCGTATAGGGTGTTGCCGTAGTCCAGGCGGCTCGTGAGGAGGGCGTGGGTCACTGTCTTTCTGGTGTCGGCAGGGATCCAACGGAAGATCTTTCGGAGCATGCGAAGGGTGAGGAAGCAGGAGGATGATACGGCGTTGACTTGTTTGGTCATGGTGAGAAGTGGGTCCAGGATGAATCCAAGGTTCCATGCGTGGTCAAAGGGGTTTGGTGCAGTGCCAAGGGCCGTGGGCCACCAGGAGTCGTCCCAGGCGGACGGGGTGTTTCCGAGGATGAGGACTTCCGTTTTGTCTGAGTTCAGTTTCAGACGGCTGAGTTTCATCCATTCCGCAACGTCTTTCATTCCATCTTGCAGGTTGGTCTTGGCGCTGGTGGGGTCCTTGGTGAGGGAGAGTATCAGCTGAGTGTCGTCGGCGTAGGAGGTGATGTTGATGTTGTGTTTGCGTACGATGTCGGCGAGGGGGCTCATGTAGACATTGAAGAGAGTCGGGCTGAGCGAGGAGCCTTGAGGGACGCCGCAGATGATCTCGGTGGGGTCTGAGCGGAAAGGTGGGAGGTAGACACTTTGGGAGCGGTTGGAGAGGAAGGAGGTGATCCAGTCCAGGGCCTGTCCTTGGATCCCGGTGGAGCGGAGGCGGGATATTAGGGTCCGGTGGCAGACGGTGTCGAAGGCAGCCGAGACGTCGAGGAGGATGAGGGCGACTGTTTCTCCGTTGTCCATCAGAGTTCTGATGTCGTCTGTGACTTAGATGAGGGCGGTTTCTGTGCTGTGATTGGCTCAGAATCCGGACTGAGATGGGTCGAGAAGGTTGTTGTCTTCAAGGAAGTTGGTAACTTGCTTGTTGACGGTCTTCTCTATGACTTTGGCAGGGAAGGGGAGGAGCGAGATGGGACGGAAGTTCTTCAGGTCGCTGGGGTCCACCGTAGGTTTCTTCAGTAGGGCGTTGACTTTGGCGTGTTTCCAGCTCTCGGGGAAGGTGGCAGAAGCAAACGAGCTGTTGATGATGGTCTGGAGATGCGAGGCGATGATGTTGTCGGCTTTGTTGAAGATGAAGTGTGGGCAGGGGTCCGAGGGGGCACCGGAGTGGATGGAGTTCATGGTGGCTTTGGTCTCTTCCGTGTTGATGTGAGTCCAGGCGTTGAGGGTGATGGCTGGGGTTTCAGGTTCTGTGGTGGTTGGCTGGGTCTGGTGTCCGAAGCTGTCGTGAAGGTCGGTGATCTTACGATGGAAGAAGGTGGCGAGGGAGTTGCAGAGGTCTTGTGAGGGCGTGATGGCGTTGGCGTTGGGGTTGGAGAGCTCTTTGACAATGTTGAAGAGTTCTTTGCTGTTGTGAGTGTTCTTGTCCAGTCTGTCTGTGAAGGAATTTCTTTTGGTGGCGCGGATCAGTTGGTGGTGTTCACGGGTAGCGTTCTTGAGGGCAGACATGTTCTCTGCGGTGTGGTCCTTGCGCCAGGCTTTCTCGAGGGTGCAGCAGTTTTTTTTAGATTCCTTGAGGGTGTCTGTGAACCAGAGAGGTTTTTTGGTGTTAGTCTGTCTTGGGAGGCGTCTAAGGGGAGCACTTTCAAGGCCTCATTTCAGAGTCCTGTCAGCACACTACGCAAATGAAGGGTCATAGAACTTGATGCTCCAGTGGCACAGTTTGCTGGCTTATAATTTACAAGACCACACCACGCCAACTTGTGTAGCTTGTCATGGCCCTGCAATTGTGTGCCCCTCTCATGCATTACACTGCATACAGGGTGAGTTCCTTAGGTGTTGCTGTGGGCGTTCCCCCGCAACACCAATGGAAAGTAAAGGAATGTGGCTCATTATGTGGAGATGCGTCAGATTCCTCCACAACCTCAGGGGTGACATTGCAGTGGTGCAACATAGAGATTTACTATTTTAGTCCCCATGTTTTCAAATTTCAAAGTTTTCTGCAGCACACATGGAAAGTGGAAGACGACATTCATGAGTGTTCAAGTTCAAGGAAGTGTCCCTTTCAGCAAATGAGCTCCCATCCCTGCAACACAGGAACCCCTACACCATTGTGCAAAGGTACCTGTGTTGGTGCTAAGAAGCAGTGTGTAGACCATCAAGTAGGAAAAGTAAAGATATGTGTTGCATTTAGGTAAATACCACACATCCCTGCACTTTCCAAATGGTACAGCACAGCATGGCAAGCTGGGGTGCAGCACCACATTTCTTCTTTTCCTCATACATGGGGTAGTGAGTTGGACAGTGGTGTGTAGTACACCTGCTGGGCATGGGTATTGATGCACATTGTCTCAAAATATACATTGCTAATTGATTGTTCTCACAGCCACTATGTAGTTTGGCTCACTTACATTCCCCCATGACATCCTGATGAGAGTTGTCTCTCTGCAGAGTGTCACACATCATATGACTCAGGCCCACGCCATTGTATGCGTTCAGACCTTCTCAAATTACCCACTTTTGATTCCTGGTACACAAGTAATTGTCACACAGTGATCCGACCCAACTCATACATTCATTCACACATGCCTACAACAGGTCGATCATGCATGTCCATATCCAGTGGTACTACATGATAATTTGTTTTAGACAGCAATTTTTGGGTCCTCACACCACATTGTAGTGGTGTTGTGATTGGTGGGAAGTCTCTACATCTGAATCCCACATCAGTGGTCCCAGCCACTTCAGCCTGAGTTACTCCATGGATCCCATAATTTGCGATGGTTTGGTGTTTCTTGGTATCCCTTTGTCAAATCCCTGTTTGACATCATACAAGTTGTACATGTGGCGCCATAAGACATTGTTACATCATACTTCTTCCTGCCATGTGCACATGCTCTCCCCAGTCCACATGACATGTAGGTTGTAGTAGTCCCCCAATGGGTTTTTCTCTGCCATCCCTTCCCAGGTGTGCCACAAGCGTTGCACAGTCGGACCCAGTGACACATGTGCATTTGTGTAGGTACCATGCAATATACATGTTCATTCCCACCTCCCCAGTATGCAAAGACTCCCTGTTCAAACCAAATATCATTAAACAATGAAGAGTCAGCACCGACCATGCAGAGCAGTAGCAATGTCCCAACATGCCCACGCATAATCATTAGTTTGTACACACATAGTCTAGTGTTGTGCTTTTCTCACATCACACACCCTCCAACTGATTATTTGTGTTGAGTTCCTGTGGTGCCTTCCATGGCAGCTGACACCTGTGTGCACTCCCCTGCCGCCATTTCAGCTGGTTGCGATTTAGTTTCATGCAGGGTACAATAGACATGTCTCTTGCCATGTCCCCACATCGCCAACACCTGGCCTGCCTCTCAGATGAGTTGTGTGCCACTGATGCCTCATAAATGAGGCCCAAAGTGAGGTATACTTCATACAATGCAGTCAGTGAGGTAATGGTTGTGGCCTGGGATATGCTAATTGTGTGAAGTCAGTGCGCATGACCTTTCTTTGGTGTTTCACCACAAGTGTGTCAGCATACTACACTATGGCCTGCACACAGTGCATTTTTTTACTGGGACATGGCTGCCACCCCTTTTGACTTTGCCTAGTGCCCAAATTGCCTCCCCGCTGCAACTTACCCTGTGGTTGTAATAGTTCGTCATATGCTGCACGGTCGAGTCCTGGGACTCCGGTCACCAACTCGTTAGGGATGACAGCTGCCACCATCTCCTCCAGGTCATCTAGCTCATTCTGGACTTCCACCTCAGGCCTGCAATGTTGCCTTGCGGTCCTGGCCAGTTTCTCCTTTGTTCTGCCCTTTCAATCATGCCAGTGCTTCTTACAGTAAATGACTGTCCTCTTGGTTTCTGCCACACTGTTGACTTTGTCCACTGTGGACTGCCATATGTCCTCTTTCCTCCCTAACGGTAATGTGGAGGTGACAAATAGATGTTGTTGATGCTGCATCACCTCAAGGATTTACTTGTTGTTCTACTCCTCTCTGAAACTGCTCTTCCTCTTCTCCAGGGAGTCTGTCTTGACATCCTGGCTTATACTTGGTTGTTCGGGCTCTGCTGGGTTGGCTGGTCTTCAGGGGGTCTCTATTTCTGGTTCTGCAATGTCACCTGTTGTGGTTTTGTCTGAAGCAGCAGTTTCTGGGTGTTTTTTTGATGCTTTTAGGAGCAAAAGTGATGCTAGGCTGGCTAGCGTCAAATTACGTGCTACAAATTAAGCTAGCGCCACTTTTGCAGCACTAGCGTCATTTTGGTTAAGATGCGGCACACAGACTAGTGCTATTTTTTTTTTTACACTGCCCCAATCGTAACGCCATGTAGCATCGTCTTGTAAATACGGTGTAAGCATGGCGTTAGGATCTGTGGTTAGCCGGCGGTAAAAATGTTGACGCAGCGCTGCAGCGGTTTTCTATCATTTCCTGTAAATGAGACCCTATGACTTCTCGGGGAAGTCGTTGTGGAACGAATCTTACCCTTTTCTCTCAGTTACACAAGTCTCATACATGCAAAAGACAAACAGAAGCAGAATCTGGTTCAATACAATTTACTGAAACAACTGCGTTCTGAGTAAAAAGGCATAAATTGTGATTATTAGGACAATGAAATACAACACTATTATTACGGTGACCAGAAATATGAAACAGATAAAAAGTCCCCAAATCCTGTCACAACAGTGAATCTAAAATCTCTACCTGCATTACTAAAAATCTACATGAGAGCATACACGGAGCCGGGTGGCGACGGATTAGGAGGCACTGGTCCCTTGACGAATGTGTGACTACAGGCTGGTGCTCCCACCTGGCTCCGGGTGAAAAATGAATTAACGAAAACTCGATAACCCAAAGTGTGTATACAAACAGGGAGAAATATTCCCGGATACACAGAGTGATATAAGCCCTGATCTATGACAGGTAGGGGAAAGTAATAACAGGGATCTGTGGAGGTCCTGATGAAGGCCGATTGACCCTAGGGGCAGTAAAAAAAGGCCAAAACATGTTGACTGATGAACAGGTACTGGGGTGAAAAGGTAATGGTATCCTGATATCATCACCCGGGGTCCAATTTTAATCTTGTCCAGGGTGGTCCTATAATAAAATTAAGGAAGGGGACACACCTGAGACAGTTTTATGTCCTGTGTTTGTTCTGGTCCCCGTCTGTGTTTTTGTGTTGTTGCGTCACATTTTTTGTTCCCCACCCTTACCGCTCCACTCTGATGTGGGATTACGTGGGAGTGTGTTAGCGGCAGCCCAATGATAAAGCATGCCACAATAAGTGGGTGAGGGCAGTTTTTCACACTTGTGGTCACCCACCCGTGGGGGTGGGGGGCGGGTGCACTGGTTTCTCTTGTCCTTTAGTGAAAGTGGTTGATGTGTTCCAAGGTTGGACAAGGAGAGTTTTTCCTCTCACCCCTTTATAGGTGCTGTGTAATCTAAAATCTCTACCTGCACTACTAAAATCTAACTGAAAGCATTACCAGTGTTAGCCCTAATCTGCCTGTACATAGTCTCTGAAAGGAAGCCCCACCCCCATACCTGAAAAAACGATGGGGTGTTGCCTGTTAGTCTGCTGGCAGTCCTTCCAAGTGGATGGAGTGACGATATGGTAGAGCGTGAGATGGCTGGCTGGAATGTACCCTCTAACTTAGTTTGGGGCAGCGTGTTGCTTTATAATAAAACATGTTGTTGTTCTAAAAACTGCCCTGACATGAAAATGCAGCTTTTCTTTGTAAGGTAGACATTGTACTCTGTGGACCGGCAATACACAGCAATAAATCATGCACAGCCTTGTGGAGAATTGGGCTGAGCACAAGATTAAATGTTGTGCAAAAGAGCTAATAACACATTCTGCGTGAAAGGGCAAATGATAATAATAAAAACACCGCTAAAATGAAGCTTTTGCTAAAATAATAAAAAGGATTAAATGAAATTAACTAAGTAAAAGGGCACAGGCCACAAGCCCAGAATTAAAATAAATATACCCATGCAAAGCGCTACAATAACCCCACAACAACCTTCCCACTGTCAGTCCGTCCAAGAGTGCAGAGGTCTATTCTAAATCCCTATGCTAAAATCACTATTTCTACACTACTATTTGAATGCAGGTTAAAATATACATAAAAAGAGATAACATGTCCATGTTGACAAGTAGGACAGATCGAAGTTGAGCCAAATTAACCTGTCAATTTAGAATTTGATCAAACGTGAATGCAAATAAGGGCCAAATGTCAACATTCAGCAATAATCGTCATCCCTCCAAAAAATCGCCAATGTCATCAATGGTGATGGAATCCAGGAAAGATCCCACTCCGCAGGTGATATGAACCAGCTCATTGGCAGGAAAAGCGATCGGCTATAGAGCTGGCTGAAGAGACAGCATTCCATGTAGTGCCATGTGTGATAGCACCAGGAGCCACTAGATCCACGAAGGGTGGCTCATAGGAAGCATCTTGCAGCAACCGCGATCTTAATGGGCACTTCTGGCAAGGAACCCTCAGTGAGGACACAATCAGACCTACATCCAAAGAAGGTATAAACTGCATAGCAAAACACATTTCTGGTGCATGTTCGAATGGGAAGCATTAACATCAAAAGTTGGGCATCATTGAGTTCAGAACAGGTCTGAATGACAGTGACCAGTTCAGCTCCAGTTCTTTCAGGAGTGGTACGCCATATTCATGCGTTCACGATGCAGTTGGGCTGGTGGAAGCACCATCATTCCTCTTTGTTGTGATGGAGCTGCCATTGCGAATGAAAAACAGCAACAGCAGAATACCAACAATTAATGCCAAAGTTATTGAGAATCCTGCAAAAAAAACTTGAAAATAGTGAATGTATGGCTGAAGGTATTTTGCCAAAGACAGATTGGAAGGTGCTGACAAAACCAGAACCAACAGACATTAAAAAGTGTACAATCCCAGAGGTGTTAGACTCATTAAAAATCAGTTCACCAAAATGTTTTGGAAAGTTGGTATTTAAAAGGGACTGTATCTCTGCAGAAGAACTTGCTACTTGGAGATCAGAGGTCTTGCAGGCAGATGTAATCACCATGTGTTTTTTAAACAAAAGAGCCTTCAGTCTGCTCAGATTGTCAAAATTTACTTTGGAAGTAGCAAAATGAGGCCATGTGTCTACCACTTTTATCTCTCGTGGTGGGGGAGGGGGGTTACAGTCCCGTAATAAGTCACAATTTTGGAGACCGAAACCATGTTGCTGATTCTGGCCTGCATACCACAGCAGCCTTCATCGTTCAGCATCACATAACTCCCATTCTAGAGCAGCTGGAACACTGGACAAATCAAAGGGACAGAAACAGCTGTCAGATAACAAGCTAAGTTTGCTGCTGAAGCATTACAAGCTCTGTGCAAGGACAGCTGTTTAGAAATCATTGAACGGCTTACAGAAGTCTCGTATTCTCTGCCACTAAGAATGACCTCCTTCAAGTCATTAAATTTTTTTTATGTAAAGGGTGGCTCCTACATATAATGAATGTTATTATCTCCTAGATGCTCAAATCTGCCTACTGGAACGTGTTTCGAGCACAAAGTAAACTGACATGTTGAAATGGGCAGATTAATTACCGCATGTATTAACCATACTCCTGATGGAATTTCTGCCACAGTTGTCAGGAATCCCCAAGGTGCCTCCTGCATTTTCTGTCAGCATCCCCAGGGATTAGGGTTAAATCATATCTCTGTTCTTGGTTAAACCTTCATGTTTCTAAGTAAACATAATGTGCTGTGTTACACACTGGTTTTATCAATGCTTGTTTTACCAATGCTTGTTTGCTAATGTGAGCAGGTGTAGACATGTGCTTCTAATTGGGTGTGGTGTAGACATTTGCTTCTAATTGTGTGTGGTGACTCATCCACATGTGGAAACGCAACTGCTTTCCTGATTGGCTATAAATAGCAGAGTGAAGCATGCCTCCCTGGTTGGCTTTGTTTTGCTTTCTGATCTCAGCATCTGATTTGGCAGTCCAGCCCCTGCTGTCATCCTTTCAGGACTTTTGAGGAAATTATTTTCTTTGTTCCTGTACCAGCTGACACCCTGCCATTCCTCCAGCACTCCGGAAAAGACTGCAGCTAAATGACTAATATTCTCCAGGGAGTTTGTTCTTTGAGCGCCGCGCTTTCCTAGAACAGCTGGTGTATTTCAGACCTCGTATTTTGGCAGCATGCTTATCTTGAAGAGACAAATGCATTTCTGAACATTCTACATTATTATTGTAGTTACTTGCCTAAATGTGCTTCAGGAAATCTGCTTGAGCTTAAGTACTACAAAAAGGGACAGTGCAATTTTAAAAGAGCATTTACGTGACTTTTCTTTCTCTAATAGCATAACTCTTGGATTTAAATTGTGTCATTCATGCTTGTGTTTCAGGTTTGAGGAAGTTGCTTTTGAAGGGTTTTTCACACACACAGTGAAACCAAACCAAACTGTGCCACCCTAACTGTTTACACCCAGAGTGGACATTTGTATTTCTTGGACTGATTTTGTTCCTTTTAGTTTAACCCTATGCATGCAGGAAAGTTATACGTGATATAATTAATGCCCTTGTTTGTCTTTCTTGTACATGATAAGTGCAACCACAGTTCTTATTGTAGTGTGCAACAGTGAATCTCTGTGAAGCCAGCCCTAGTGTCGCAGTACTTATTGTTATGGTACTCAGTTTGGATTTTTGGTAATGCAGTGTTAGTAATTGTGCCAACAGGTATTATTATCCAAGAAAAGTGCTAGAGCATCCCGGTGTTCTTCTACCGCTCCCGTGCCCATATCAGAAAGAGAGATTCAGTTTCCAGGAAGTTGAGTGCACTAACTCTACTATCACTCTGTCAACAATGCCCTGCCCCCCGAAGATACAGCGCTGCCTGGCTGGCCCGGCAAGACATGGTAGTGTTTTGTCTATTTCTCTTCCACTCCCCCTTTCCTTTTGGGACACCTGCTGGGGTTTCTGTGTCCACCAGGAAGTGCTGAGAGGTGTTCCAGGAGGTCGGGGGCATACCATCACCCCTGCAGACATCGTGCTTTTCAGGTGAGTGGCCCTGTCTCGACAACAGGAAAAGGCAACTTTTCTAACTATTCAGTGTTAAGCATGATGTAAGTTACTTATTTCTTATCTATTATCTGTTGTTTTCATGTCAAATTAAATGCAACAAATAACTCACTGGATTTAACGTATTGCCAGGGCATGCAGCCACTTTTCAGAACTTGTATCATCCAACCTAACTGCATAACTGTGTCTGTACCCATGTCTGTATCCATGATGTATAAATGGCATATTGTTTTGAATTATGTCAACTGCAGATGACACAATATTGTTTATGGTGTATATGCGGTTGGATAACATGTTCATACCATTATCGAAATGTTCTGCCAACGGCTAGAGCTTTCTGCAAAATTTCCTGATCTATTAGCCTTTACCGGGCAGCGGCTTCCTTTTACTAAAGCTTTCAAATGTCATTATATATTGCATATAAGAAATGTTTTGTGCGCGGTTTCCTGTAAGTCTGTATCTTCTGAAAAGAGACTAAAGTGTTCTTTAACAGCCGTGTGGAAGATTGTAACCATAGTTGACATAGTTTGACCGAGCTATATGTGGTGATGATACCAAAGTATTCTGTGTTGATGTAAGGAGGCTCAGGTTGGCTCGCTCTAAAACCCTGTGTGGAGTTTACAAAATGTGCATGACAACCGTTTTTGTCCAATAATCACCTGTTGGAACCTGAAAGTGTTGAATTAAAGGTGCCATTCTAGACCTACCCATTGAGCTGTTCTTCAATGACATTTAAAATCGTTTGCCATTTTTCAAATTTAGCTGGTGAAGGAATACTGGGTGCATTTAATTCCTTAATCTTCGCCAAGCCTAAACAACTTGTTTGTTGTACAGTCTCATTGAGAAATATAATTTTTAATGGAATAAGGCATGTTCTTAATAAAGCTTCACTACCCTGTATTTGTCAATCTCTAGTTCTTCACACACATTTTAAGTCAATCGGCTTCTATAGCCAAGTGGGAAACTAAAGAGTCATAGGTGGTAATTTAAAATGACAACACTGACCATTTTTGACATCATTCTCAGTAACATATAAGAATATTTCTATGCATGTTTTGGAACTCCCCAGACAATGTTCCCATTGTGTGAAATTATAAACCGTTCTCAAAGTGCTGGCATTGTGCAGAAAATGATGCTCATAATGATAGTAACAGAACATTTCCCCATAATTCGTAGTTGTTTGATACACATCTTCACTCTCAAACACAGTATAATTTTCAAGCTCAAAAAGCACAGAATCAACTGTTTTTACATCCCATTCATTAGAAACAACCCCTGGTGTTACAGTATCATTCAAAGATACTTTGAATACATATGGAATTTGAGTCATTTCTTTAGGACCGAAGATATCAAACAATACTTTATCCCAAATAATCCCATCAGGAATCAGAACAGCTGAAATGTCCACTAGGTACAAGTCTCTTCGGACCTTATGTGAGGACATGTATGGTCTTAAAACCTCATCCACCAGGTCAACAGCAGAGCATTCAGGAAGATAGTGACCATGTATCAGCTGAAGGAAAACAATGAAAAAACACTCCAAAGAAAGAAGGCAAACAATGTCAGAAATGTCCACAGATAATACCATGGACAAATCAAATAGTTGTTTTTAAGTCAGTTGAAAAGCTTATGTTCTGCTGATAAAGGTGCTGCAGAAAATGCTGAAGAATTTGAAAATGAGTCCTTGATGTCGGCAAAATAACCAGAAGCAGTTTGCATAAGTACTGGAGCCGGTGTAGGTGAAATAGAACTGGCAGGTGCATCCCTTGGTTATTCTTAGTAAACGATTCCATCAGTTTGTGTTGAATTTGAACAGTATAAATCAGCATTTTGGCCATTTCTTGTCGATGATGTGGTTATAGGAACAAATGAAAGTTCATTTTCCACCCTCCCCAAAGTCGGGGAAGTATCTTCAGCGTTGTTTAATGTTTGTAAATGGTACATCCTGATTGGCAGTCAGAGGGGTACGGGAACTACTCATGAGTCCTCGTGGTTTACTGTGAAGGAATGGCCACATGGTGTAGCTTGACATTGTCAACTGAAATGAAGCAGTTTTATTTAGAACCAGGCAGCAGTGGTAAAATGACAGTTCTAGTACGGTGTATTTCCAAGACGGGAACTAGTGCTCTATATGAATGGCCACATTCCTTCTTTACAGCAATTTTTCACGCACTAGATCCCCAACTTTAGGAATCCAGCTGGTGTATGTTGTTGGCAAATCCCTCATTCCCAATATGGCAGCATTTGCAGATGGATTTTCATCATGAAACTATTGTAATTCCTGCAAGACATTGACACATTAATTTATGTCAAAAGGTGTTTCTGCAACCACAGTCCCAGAGCCATCAAGATCCGGACAAACTCAGGTTTCCATACAGGACTTTGTATGGAGTATGTCCTCCCAAAGACCTTATGGGCAGATTATTTAGTGCTCTCTGGATTCCGTACAGGTAGTTAAGCCAACTACGACCCGTACCTAGTACTCTTGCTATTAAGGATTGATTTAAGTTTTTCCGCTCCTCAACCACCTTTTCCTCAGGGTGGTAGGGAGATGACAAGTTGAGTGGAACACCCATCGTTGCCTTGGCATCCCTGAATGCCCTACAGGCAAAGGCAGGGACCTGGTCCGAATGGAATGCTGCAGCTGCATATGCCCAGATGAAAACTTGCAAATCTTTAATAACAGTTAGAACGTCGGCTGATCGTTGTGGCCATACCCATAGAAATGTGGAGCATGAATCAACAGCAATTAAAATATATTTCTATGCACCATCAGGTTGGAAGGAACCACAATGGTCCTGGTACACACATTGATGTGGTTTGTTGGAAATTAGTGAGAGGTGTCTGCGGTGGGCCTTTGACGGTGGACCCCTTAATTTGTTGGCAGATGTCACAACAGAGGACATACTGTTTGGTCTGCTTGTATAGACCTGGCCACCATTAGCGTTTTTGAAGTCATGAAATAGCTGCAAAACCTGAATGGGCAGAAGCAACCTCCCCATGCGCTGCTTTTAATGAGATACAGTCTCTGGTCTTGGTTGGGGATCACGCAATCACCCACCCCTGGTATGGTTGTGAATGCAGTATTTTGGGCACTTAAGTGGTAGGAATATTTGGCAGGATATGCCTTTGGTAAGGGCTTGCTGTCAGCCGAAGCCTTCACAACAGCCTGTTTTTCATCATCCAGTCTTGACCGGGAACAGAAAATTGAAGCAACAGAAGCCGTGGCTACTACAGATTTGGCTGCCTCATCGGCCAAAGTGTTTCCTGCAATATTTACTCCGACACGTTGGTGATCCAATGTATGAACAACATAGGCCTTTGGTAGCTTGTCTTTAAGATCTGCTACCTTACCACACAAGAATTTGTGTTTGATGTTGTTTCCATTTGAAGTTCTGAACCCGTTTTGGCACCAATGGCGCAGATATTCATTGAAGGACAGGACACAGTAATCCAAATCACACACAATCAATGTAGAAAGTTCAAGATCCGTGTGTCCCAGTGCCAAAATTAGAGCCTTAAGCTCTGTAAGTTGTGCAGTGCAGCCCCTTAGGGTCTATGTGTGGGTATTTTTTGAGGGAGGAATTTACCATCCCTCAATACTTCGCTCAGTGTTGCTCAAGCAGTAGAGTATTGCTGTTTGGTAGCTACAGCTGCCTGAGCGGAATCTGAAACGCTTCTCTTTTGTAACAGCCCCTAGGGCTGGTTTTGGGGTAACAACAATAATGCGTTTGCCCTTGGCCAGAGATCTCTCTTTAATGACAGCTATTTGAACAGCAGTCAGAATTTTCCCAGTGGGAGCAAACCCCTTTTCTGCAGTGGAATACAAATGTGATTTGTTTGCTGTAGGAACGGTGTCACTTTCATTTAATGTTACATAGGTGAACCCGATGGCACCAGCAATCACTCTGATGACCAACTACATTTTGTTATCACGTATGTGTAAGTGCTTAGCTTCAAGCATGTCATGTTGCAATGCTCTAAGAATGCATGTATGTTCAGGTGTGCATGAAAAATCTGGGCGTATTAAGTCATAAAGTGATTTTATGCATTGTGCATAATCTGGAATATAAATTCTGCCAAAGTTGAAAAAGCCCAGCAATGACTAGCTTTTTGATGGTATTAGGAGGCTGTAACTGTACTCACTTTTCTAGAAAGTGGGGTGTCAGACTCTTTTCCTCATCTGATAACTCGTATCCCAAATATAGAACACTGAGAAAAGCAATTTTAGTCTTCTTGAAATAAAATTTGTAGCCTAATTGGGCAAATCCTACAAGAATGCGGTCCACCTGTTTTAGGTGTGTTCTGAGGTGCTGCAGCATGTGCATTATGTATTACAAATGTGCATGTACTGCTAAGGTGTCTTTAATCGAATAATCTTCTGTACGAATGGCCTTGCTTAGCTCTGGGGAAACAAGGGGTTATTCATTGGTGAGACACAGGGTTCAATTACTCCCTGGTACAGAAGTTATGAGAGTATTTCTCTCACTTGTGCTTTAGCTTCATGTTTAATAAGGTATTGTGTTTAGACCTGTGGATTTGATTTAATTGGTATTACATGAAAGGGGGAATCTCTATCCCGCTCTACATGGTTACGGTACATCACTAGAGTGTGCGCCAATGCCCAATCTACAGCATAAGCTTTTTTAGTGTATAAGGAACTAGGACCAACAAACATGGCAAAATGATATCTTCCCCTTGTGGAGATTACGGACAAATTCAGGTTGCCAATCTTTTTCTGCCAGGAGGACATCATAACTGTTAATCTTCCCCCAAATATAACTTTAATAGTGCGTTCTATGTCTGCCTCAATTTGAATTTTCGCTTTGTAAACCCAGTGGGGGAGGGAAACACGCCTATCCGCAGTTTCAACTTCAAGAAAGTCATTAGTTGCAGTCACATCCAGAAGCTTTTCAAGATACTGGCGAACTATTGAGACCACTGCTGCGCTGTCTAGCAGTCACTGCCCACTTCCTATTCTTCAGCAAAGTTCTGAATATGTGTGGCATTTTTCGCCAAGATGGCTGCAACCTTTTTCCCTTTACATTGGGGCTTTTGCTGTAGAAGTTTCCCTTCCTTTTTAATAAAACTTGAGATGAGCCTTGTGAATCTTCTCTTGGTTTCACATGCTTGCTTTGTTGTTCTGACCGTCTGTAGGAAGGTGTAGGAAGGTAACCTCTTTCTAGCCTTGTTACCTCCACTTTTGGCCTGTTTGTGAGTATATGTCACAGTGTTTTTACTGTCTCACTGGGATCCTGCTAGCCAGGGCCCAGTGCTCATAGTGAAAACCCTATGTTGTCAGTATGTTTGATATGTGTCACTGGGATCCTGCTAGCCAGGACCTCAGTGCTCATAAGTTTGTGTCCTGTATGTATTCCCTGTGTGGTGCCTAACTGTACCACTGAGGCTCTGCTAACCAGAAACTAAGTGTTTATGCTCTCTCTGCTTTTAAAATTGTCACTGCAGGCTAGTGACTAATTTTACCAATTCTTATTGGCACACTGGAACACCCTTATCATTCCCTAGTATATAGTACCTAGGTACCCAGGGTATTTGGTGTTGCAGGAGATCCCTATGGGCTGCAGCATTTCTTTTGCCACCCATAGGGAGCTCAGACAATTTTTACACAGCACTGCCACTGCAGCCTGAGTGAAATAACGTCCACGTTATTTCACAGCCATTTTACACTGCACTTATAAGTCACCTATATGTATAACCCTCACTTAGTGAAGGTTAGGTGCAAAGTTACTTAGTATGAGGGCACCCTGGCACTAGCCAAGGTACCCCCACACCGTTCAGGGCAAATTCCCCGGACTTTGTGAGTGCAGGGACACCACTACACGTGTGAACTACATATAGGTCAATACCTATATGTAGCGTCACAATGATAACTCCGAACATGGCCATGTAACATGTCTAGGATCATGGAATTGTCCCCCCAATACCATTCTGGTATTGGGGGGACAATTCCATGTATCCCCGGGTACTGCCAAACTAACTCTCTGGGGTTTTCTTTGCAGCTACCGCTGCTGCCAAGCCTCAGACAGGTTTCTGGGCAGCCTAGTCCCAGGAAGGCAGAACAAAGGATTCCTCGGAGAGAGGGTGTTACACCCTCTCCCTCTGGAAATAGGTGTTAAGGGCCTGAGAGGAGTAGCCTCTGGAAATGCTTTGAAGGGCACAGATGGTGCCCTCCTTGCATAAGCCAGTCTACACCGGTTCAGGGATCCCCCAGCCCTGCTCTGGCACGAAACTGGACAAAGGAAAGATGAGTGACTGCTCCCCTGACCAGCACCTCCCCAGGGGAGGTGTCCAGAGCTCCTCCAGTGTGTCCCAGACCTCTGCCATCTTGAATGCAGAAGTGTGAGGGCACAATGTAGACCTCTGAGTGGCCAGTGCCAGCAGGTCGGTCAGAGACGCCTCCTGATAGATGCTTACCTCTCTCTGTAGCCAATCCTCCTCTGAGGGCTATTTAGGGTCTCTCCTGTGGGTTTCTCATCAGATAACGAAGGCAAGAGCTCCCCAGAGTTCCCCTGCACTTCTCTCTTCAATTTCTGCCAGGGATCGACCGCTGACTGCTCCAGGATGCCTGCAAAACAACAACAAAGTAGCAAGAAGACTACCAGCAACATTGTAGCGCCTCATCCTGCCGGCTTTCTGGACTGTTTCCTGGTGGTGCATGCTCTGAGGGCTGTCTGCCTTCACCCTGCACTGGAAGCCAAGAAGAAATCTCCTGTGGGTCGACGGAATCTTACCCCTGCCAACGCAGGCACCAAACTTCTGCATCACCGGTCCTCTGGGTCCCCTCTCATCTTGACTAGCATGATCCCTGGAACACAGGAGCTGGATCCAAGTGTCCCCGACAGTCCAGTGGCCCTTCTGTCCAAAGTTGGTGGAGGTAAGTCCTTGCCTACCCATGCCAGACAGTAATCATGTGTACTGTGTGAACTGTAGCTGCTAGGGCTTCTGTTTACTTTTGCAAGACTTCCTTCGTGCGCAGCATAGCCCAGGTCCCCAGCACTCTGTCCTGCATTGCCCAACTCGCTGAGTTGGACTCCGACTTCGTGGGACCCCATTTTGTTGTGCTGAGACGACTGCCGTGCTCAGATCTTCTGAACGTCTGTTCAGGTGCTTCTGCGGGTGCTGCCTGCCTCTGCCTCTGTGTGGGCTCTCTGTGTTGGTGAGCACCCCCTCTGTCTCCTCCTCCAAGGGGCGACCTCCTGGGCCCTGGCAGCACCCAATATCCTCAACTGCGACTCTTGCAGCTAGCAAGGCTTGTTTGCGGTCTTTCTGCATGGAAACAACTCTGCATCCTCCAGCATGCCGTGGGACATCTTCTGACCAAAGGAGAAGTTCCTGGCACCTTCCGTTGTTGCAGAATCTTCAGCTTCTTCCACCCAGAGGCAGCCCTTTTGCACCTTCATCCAGGGTTTAGTGGGCTCCTGCCTCCCCTGGACACTTGCGTGACTCTTGGACTTGGTTCCATTCCTTTACAGGTCCTCAGGTCCAGGAATCCGTCTTCAGTGCTTTGCAGTCAGTTGTTGTGTTTGCAGAATCCCCTATCTCGACTTTACTGTCTTTCTGGGGTAGTAGGGTAACTTTACTCCTACTTTTCAGGGTCTTGGGGTGGGGTATCTTGGACACCCTTAGTGTTTTCTTACATTCCCAGCGACCCTCTACACACTAAACTAGACCTGGGGTCCATTCCTGGTTCGCATTCCACTTTTGGAGTATATGGTTTGTGTTGCCCCTAGGACTATTGTCTCCTATTGCTATTCTATTTGTGTATTTTACTCCTAAGGGAGTATATCCTCTGAAATACTTTTGATATATTGTCACTAAAATAAAGTACCTTTATTTTTAGTAACTCTGAGTATTGTGTTTCTTATGATATAGTGCTAAGTGATGTAAGTGGTATGGTAGGAGCTTTGCATGTCTCCTAGCTCAGCCTAGGCTGCTCTGCTATAGCTACCTCTATCAGCCTAAACTGCTAGAACACCTCTAATCTACTAATAAGGGATAACTGGACCTGGCACAAAGTGTAAGTACCACAAGGTACACACTATAAGCCAGGCCAGCCTCCTAGACCGTCAACCTTTCTCACTGCGTCTAGGGGGCGAGTCCTGGAAGGAACAAGATTGGCGAGTGTCTGTATACTGCTATCAGGAGTTTCTAAAGTTTCCCTGTTTCTAAGATTATAGTATTTCTCAGAGGTGTCCAAACGTGGAGATTCTTCTCTTTGTTTTCGATTCTCTTTATTTTGTTTTTGTTTATCCCAGCATTTCTTAGAGCCCTCTTGTTCCTGTTTGGTAGAATCCTTATTGGATTTACCTTGTAATTGTGGTTTACCTGGTCTGGCTCCCAGACTATCCTGACCTATACTGGTATAGGTATCAGTGATAATTTTTGGCAGCTCACGTTCTTGATCCTGTGCAGGAACGTCCCAGAGCTGATGGCGTACTGCCAATGCTACTGCTTCGCCCTTAAGGTTAATTAATATTATTGAGGACACATGGACCCCAGGTACAGTACCTTTGAAAATGATGAGGAAACAAAGACATTGCACGGAGTCGGGGAGGTGAGGCGTTGCTGGAGCCGATGTGGCGTCAGTTCCTTAATGCTACAGAAGAGGTGAGGCGTCAGTTCCTTATGGTTGCAGGGGAGGTGATGCTGAATCAGTGGTGAGGCGTCAGTTCCTTATGACTTGGCGTGGTTGATCAATCCAGCAGGTCAAGAAGCAAGGCGTCAACTTTGTGGTGTCACGATCACACCAAGGGGCCAAAGGTGCTGTGCAGCATTAGAGCCGGGTGCCACAGACGTCAGTGGCACAGTGCTCTGGACTCACGCTGCAGTGGGACTTCAGAGGTGCTGCAGCGGCATCGGGCCTGAGGCGTTGCACTCAGCGGGGACCACTGCTCTGGTGCAGGCAGCGGTGCAAAGTCGGAGAGTTGTGCCAATTCCGAAGTTGCTCTGGAGTCAATGTGCTTAGAGTTTTCTTGTTACACTATAGCTCACTTCCAAGGTCCCAGGAACTGGATTTGGCACCACTTGGCAAGTCTGGACTCTCAGCAAGAGAGCCCAGGCACTGGTAGGTAAAGTCTTTGATGGCCCTGAGACTTCTTAACAGGAGACAATGGGCAGTTCGAGCACTTGGAGAACCTTAGAAAGAAAAGTCCAGTCCTTTCATTCCCAGGACTGAAGCAGCAAGCAGCAGGCCAGCACACAAAAGCAACAAGCAGAGTGGCAGTCCCTCCTACAGCATCCATCCCTTCTTTCTTGCAGAATGTCCTCAGTCCAGAAGTGTTCTAACTCTGTGGTGTCAGAGTTCCAGTACTTATACCCATTTCTGTAACTGAAGTAGGCAAGCTTCAAAGAGAAGTCTTTGTAGTGCACAAGACCCTGCCCTTCCCTGCCCTGGCCCCAGACACGCTATAAGGAGTTGGAGACTGCTTGGTGTGAGGACAGGTAGAGCCCTATTCAAGAGTCAGTGTCTCCCACCACTCTAGCTCAGAAAGATCCATCAGCCTGGTGATGGGCCATCAGGATACACAAGGCACACCTCAAGTCCCTTTGTGTGACAGTCTATAGTGAACACACAAACAGCCCAACAATCATCCAGATCCAGACATGTTTTCAGCATACAGGTAGAGAAACAGAATGGTTAAGTAAGAAAATGCCCACTTTCTAAAAGTGGCATTTTATAACTTACAATTCGGAAACCAACTTCACCAAAATATCTATTTTTAAATTGTGAGTTCAGAAACCCCAAACTTCAATCTCTATCTGCTCCCAATAGGACATTACACTTAAAAGATATTTCAAGGCAATCCCTTAGCAAGATAAGTAGGTAGGTATGGTAAACGATATGTGATTGCAGGAGCTTGGGATGGTACCATTTCAGCCTGTGGCATGGCTGAGAACACTAGTTTTATCTCTAGTTTGAGGTGGCATAGATCGGCAGGCAATAGCACTGCCATGAAAAACTCCCAGTGGTGGTTTCAGTTTGAATCTAGGATCCTGGTCTGTGATAACCTATCTCTATGATGCTGCTTGCATGGTACGTCCCATTTGGATAATACAGAGTCCTCCACTTGTGCAATTATGGATATCCTCCTTTCACATGCAGTAGATTCCTTGCATAGAATCCCCAATGTAGCATCCTCTATGTACCTAACATTGCTTGGATGAGCATGAACTTTTATGAGTGGTGAATGTAGAAAGCATGGAAGCATGCCATATGGACTAGAAATGACAAGTATTTGTAGAGGGGTTGTTCAGCATGACTACAGGTGCAGATAACAGTCTAGCTTCATGTTATGAAACAGTTAAGAAACTGCCATAATATAATATACACTAGAAAGCTAAACCAACTCCATAATAGAACTTAGGCTTCTCAACAAGTAGGTTGTTCTTTCCAGCTACTATACCAGCAACTGTAGATATGGCTGATATGCATTCAATGGGAAGGCATCAGCACTTCTCACCAAGAGCTTGTAGTAACAAATAACAAGGGGGTGTTTTTGTCATATTGGTAAGCCATTTGTAAAAACGCAACAGGAATCAAGTAAGAATGGTTAGACCTTAAGAGGACAAAAGGAACACCATGCAAGGTGATTTTTAGACCTTACAGTACGATTCTTTTTCACAAAGTAAGTGCAACATTGTGCATTGAAATCACAATGGGCTAGCTGTACTGACGAAAACATAAGCTATAACTTTCACTTCAAACTCCAATCACCTTTTCTCCATGAATATCTAGCTGTCACTTTGACCCTTGAGGCTCTGTTTTACTTTCTCTATGCTCTCCTCTTCTCCTAATCCCTGTCCCCTCTGACTGTCTCACTCACCCTTTTCCCCAGTACCCACTGCTGTTTACCACTGCATCTGTAGTTCTTCCCGATCCTGTCTCTCCTGCTATCTCTCTCACTGTTTCTGTTTAATCTCCTTTCTTTCTTTTCCTCTCCTCTCCTTTTCTAGAACCTCTTTCCTCTATCTTCTCTGTACTTCTCAATATTTTTATTATCTCCTTAACTTTCTTCTCCATAGACCATATATGGCAACTAAAACCTCTTCTTTGCTGTGCATTGGCATGAGCAGCTACTGCCAGCTTTCCTTGGCACAGTGCATTTTATTGTTTCTGAGACCCTGAAGCCTACCATCCTTTGGGCCTTCAGGAACTACAGAAATCTCCTACAACCTTGGAACAAAGAAGTTAGGGCAATGCAGCCATCCTATCCCTGCAGTTTGTTGTCCATTCTTGCTCGACAGGAAATCCAGTTGCATGGGCTAGGTGGGTTTTAACTGCTTTATGGAGGAAGGACAATACACTGATGACCACTGCTCCACCTTCACTGTGCAGTGGACCATAACAGTCTACAATACTGAAAAAGAAAATGTTTCAGCTAAAACACCAGAAACATGGTCTTTTCCAAAAACCAAAGGGTGGAAGCTAATTAAATGCTTCCCTTGGGTCCCGGAGTTTGATTTTTTGTTTGTTTGATTTGCTGTATTGAGTATCACACTGTGCATTCTGTTGTCACAGCAAAACAAAAGTGAAAGCAGACCATGCTAATGGAATCTGCATAGGTCCACAAAAACCTAAAACATGGCACTCCTACACTTCTTCCAATAACAATAGTATTCTACTTGAGTAGCTGGGCTCTCGCCCAAGAAAGGAAAGCCCTTAAACTCAACAAAGAAACATCTAGATCTTGCCTTTTAAACTGGCCTATTCAGGGTATGTAAGTAGCTATGATATTTAGGCCAGGGCTGGGCCATCGACTAGGGATGCCTGCCAAGCCCAGACATTTCTGAAATCAAGGCACCTTGGACAGTCCGGGGTGGTATGAGTTACATGGATCCCAATACCTTCTATTAGGGAAAATTCTGGAATCTCTGAGAATTAATAAAATTCCTAGCAGTCAATGTTCCCTTGTTTCTCCCAATAAAACAGTACCCCAAATGTTCACAAATTATTATGCATGTAGTACATTAATTACACAGGATTTCATAACAACAATTTATTTGCTATGACCATAAACTAGATAAAGATAATGCAGAAGCCAATAAATTTGAAAAGGCAGGTTTATACCACACAGATCTAAGATTACAATGTATAAAAATCAGAAAATGTTAGACGATGCTGTTTGGAGGTCACTTACAATACAAAGGCTTTCAGCCTCAGATGCCCTGAATATGGTTTCCACATATTTGGTGGAAGGTGATGAATCCTCAGCATTTTGACTCTGGTAGGGTTATTTAGATATTAAGCCATCTGTGAAAGACAGACCTTTAAAACAGCCCTTTGTCACATGGTAGATTATAATATGTCACTTCAGATTCACACTACTGCTTGTTAAGGTATTTACATACCCATGCAGCAGGCACATTAGCGTAGCAAACTATCTGGCTCCTGCAAACAAACTAAAGATATCTAGAGTAGATAAATTATCTCACTGGGCTATATTCCATAACAGGCTAATGTCCCTAGAAAGGAGCAATGTCAGTCAAATGCAAGTTAAACCTGGCATGTGATGATTCTGTCCCGGCCAATAGGCTAAACCAAGCACTATGCCACACTGGAATGAGTATATTTCCTAACTGAACATTGCTTCTGAATGTCTGGTAGGTTTAGGTTGTGACATCCATTTATGTATTGGGAATAGGAAAGGTCATGAAAGTTGCTGACTTTGAAACATCATAATTCAATGCCCTGCACATTTGTGCAATCTTTTTACACAGCAAAGTCTTATTCAACATACCATATGAAAAATGACAAGGGAATTCAGCTAATGACCATTGAATTCTTGGCTTTTGAGCTCTGACTGCAAACTAGTGTTGGTAACAACTTTCTCATCAACTCTTCACGCACAACACTGTGACATCCCCTCAGGGGTCCATCATATCCCCTCTATTATTCAAACCTCCTTACCAATCCTGATTACATCATTCAACCTCACCTGTTACAACTATCCAGATGGCACTCAAACCATTTTAAAAATGGATGAAGGTTTCTACAATTTAAAAGTTGATGACTGCCGCCAGGCCATAAACACATGGATGATGAATAACCATCCAAAGCTCACATCTTGGCTCACAGATAATGGCAAAAATACCTGCCTACCACCAAATGGCCTAAGGAACATGAGACCCCTCCAACAATTTTTAAGAGTAGTCAGAAACATAGGGGTAATCATGGAGTCAAATCTATACTTAATACCACATGTTGACAATTTAACAAAGCGTCTTCCACACAATGAAAATACTACATTGCATGTTCCCATACCTTGGATACCAACAAAAGCTGCAAGCTATCCTCACGCTCATAATCTGCAAGCTTGACTATGTCAATAGCCTATCCCTTGGTGCATACAAATTAATTATATGCCAAATGCAACTCATTCAAAATGTTGCCACAAGACTTCTTCTCTTTACCAAAGAGAACGCATGAATCCAGTCCAACAATTACTGCACTGGCTATCTATAGATACAAAAGCAATGTTCAAGGCACTTTGCATTGTCCACATAGCCTCCCAAGGAAAATTATTGCTATGCCTACAAGTTAAATTCAAGCAATAGAAACAAAACAGGACACTTCTCTCCAGGCTTGCATTACACATACCATTTCACCATAGGAAGACTACAGGAGGCACTGCTAACTAAGAACCAATCACCGAGCTCTGGAACTCGCTACCAGCCAGCACTCAAAGTACCCAGGGGCATATATACTTAAGAAGAAAGTTGAAAACATAGCTATTTCCACTCAATCAGTTTTTGTAGAGCACAACTACTCACCTGTGAGGGTCTCAAGGCGCTGAGGGGTGGGGAAGGGGGGAACGGATGGAGCATCATCTGAAGAACCACATCTTGAGGTTCTTCCTGAAGACGGTGAGTGATGGGCTTTGTCTGAGGTGTATGGGTAGGCTGTTCCAGTTCTTCGCTCCGAGGTAGCTGAAGGACATTCCTCCGACGGTGGTTTTCCATATGCATGGGACGGTAGCCAGTGCCTGCTGGGTGGAGCAGAGCCAAGGGGTCTGGCGGGGTTGTGGAAGGAGATGCAGTGATTTAAGTAGGTTGGTCCGATGTTGTAAATGGCTTTGTAGGTGTGGGTCAGTAGCTTGAAGATGATTTGTTTCTCCACAGGGAGCCAGTGGAGGGTCCTCAGGTGCTGGAAAATATGTTCCTGGCGGGGGAGGTTCAGGACAAGTCTGGAGGCGGCGTTTTGGATGAGTTGCAGTTTTCTGATGTTTTTTGTTGTGGTGCCGGCGTAGAGTGCATTGCCGTAGTCGAGCTTGCTTGTGTCTAAGGCATGTGTGACTGTCCTGCGGCAGTTTACTGGGATCCATTTGAAAATCTTTCGAAGTTGGCGGAGGGTGTGCCAGCAGGAGGAGGTGGCCGTGTTTACCTGTCGGGTCATGGATAGGTAGGAGTCAAGGATGATTCCTAGGTTGCGGACGTAGTCAGTCGGAGAAAGCGGGGCGCTGAGAGATGTGGGCCACCAGGAGTCATCCCAGGCTGAATTGGAGTTTCCAAAGATGATGAGCTCGGTCTTATCTGAGTTGAGCCTGAGGCAGCTCTCTCTCATCAAGGCGGCGACAGCTTCCATTCCTGTGAGGAAGTTCCTCTTGGCCACGTCTGGGTCTTCAGTGAGGGATATGATGAGTTTTGTGTCATTGGCATAAGACACAATGTTCATACCGTGGCCTCTGACGATGGCTGCAAGTGGGGCCATGCATATGTTGAAGAGTGTTGAGCTCAGGGAGGATCCATGAGGAATTCTGCAGCTGACTTCTGTACGTCTGGATGTGTAGGGTGCGAGCCTGACTCTGTTTTCTTCTAGAGTTGAAGGAATAGATCCTTTGAAGGGCTTTTCTGCTGATTCCTGCGGTGTGGAGTCTGGTGCAAAAGGTCTGTGGGTAGACTGTGTTGAAGGCTGCTGAGAGGTCGTGTAATATGAGTGCTGCGGTGTGGCCATGGTCTAGGAGTGTGTGAATGTCATCGGTGGATGCAAGAAGAGCTTTCTCTATGATGTGGTTGCTGCAGAACCCAGACTTGGATGTGTCCAATGAGTTGTTGTCCTCGATGAATCGCCGCAGCTGTGAGAAGATGGCTTTTTCCAGTACTTTGGCTGGGTATGGTAGCAGCAAGATGGGCCTGATTTTTTTTTTTAGCTCATATAGGTCGGCCAAGGGTTTCCTCAGGAGAGGGAGTACCTCTGCATGTTTCCAGCCTTCGGGGCAGGTGGCTGTGTTGATGGAGCAGTTCATCATCTTGCGAAGCTCGGGGGCGATGGATGTGCTGGCTCTGATGTAGATGTGGCGGGGGCAGGGTTCTGTGGGTGCTCCAAAGTGAGTGCTGTTCATGATGCTTTCTGTGTGCTCGGTGGTGAGAGTGGACCAGCTGTTGATGATTTGGGTGGGTTCTAGAGGAGTGAGTCTGCCGTAGTTTCTGATGCTGGGCTGGTTCTCTGGGAGGAAGCTGACGTAAATGTTTTTGATCTTGCGGTGGAAGAAGATGCTGAGTCTAACACTGAGGTCTTGTGAAGGGGGGCCGCTGGTGGCTTCGGAGGGGGGAATTGGTGAATTTGTTGATAACCATGAAAATTTCCTTTGTGTTGTGTGTGGAGGAGTTGATGCATTCCTGGAGTGTGTTTATTTTCACGTTCTTTATGCATCAATGGCGGATAGCGGTGGCAGCTCTGAAGGAGGCAAGGTCTTCACTGGTTTGGCTGCTTCTCCATTTCTTCTCTAGGCACCTGCAGGTGCGCTTGGATTCTTCAAGTTCAATGGTGAACCAGCTGGCTTTCTTTGTGATGCGGTTGGCTGATGTTGAACGAAGGGGGGCTAGGGTGTGGGCACATTCGGTGATCCAGGAGTTGAGGTTGTGTGCTGCGATGTTGGCGTCATCGGAGGGAGGTGGGGGTAATATGGCGAGTGTTGTGATGAGTTGCTCGTCTGTGATTTCATGTAATTTCCTGTGGGGGGCCCGGGGGCACGTATGCGGCTGCTGGGTGCAAAGATGGTGAAGTGTAGGCAGTGGTGGTCGGCGCAGTCTGGGGTGGAGATAGTATTGATGGTAATTCAGTTGCTTCAAGTAAAGATAGGGTCCAGTGTGTGTCCAGCGGTGTGCATGGGTGGGAGCTTCCAAGACAACTACACCACCCCACATCCCAACAACAGAATCTGGAAACACAGCCGCAGACTCAGACTAGGGCCCTCGTTACAACCCTGGGGGTAAATCCCACTTACCGCCGTGCAGAAGACCCCAACATACCGCTGTGGCCACGGAATTCCGCTACAGGTTTTACGACCCACAGCCCGGAATCCACCACAATACAGACACCCACACAAGTCCGCCACACCAAAGGTCAGTAATAAGTTGGCGATAACAAAACCAACATCGTCACGCCAACAAGAATACGCCCACACTATCACGACCCACGAATCAACACAGCGGTCTTTCAACCGCGGTAATCCATTGGCGGTACACACCGCTGCGCTCAAAATACACACACACTTACAAAACACAACCACATTGGACAAATCAAAATACACACACCACTCCCACACACCCAATCCAATATAAAGCACACATCCACATTACCCACAGACCCTTACTACCAGAAATTTGAAAGCAGGCCAGAGAGAGACACTACCGAAAACAACACCATCACTTACACAACATCCACACACCTCAAACAACACACACCAACATACCCCCTCACACATCACAACAGACACCACCTCACACATCACCCATACCACATCATGGCTCCTCAACAACACCCCAGGTTCTGTGAGGAGGAGCTCAGGGTCATGGTGGAGGAAATCGTCTGGGTAGAGCCACAGCTATTCGGATCACAGGTGCAGTAGACATCCATTGCTAGGAAGATGGAGCTATGGGGCAGAATTGTCAACAGAGTCAACGCAGTGGGACAGCATCCAAGAATACGGGATGACATCAGAAAGAGGTGGAACGAACTACGAGGGAAGGTGTGTTCTGTGGTCTCCAGACACCAGATTGCTGTACAGAGGACTGGCGGTGGACCCCCACCTCCTCCCCCACAACTAACAACATGGGAGGAGCAGGTCTTGGCAATACAGCATCCTGAGGGCCTCGCAGGGGTAGCAGGAGGACAGGACTCTGGTAAGACAAATCTTTACTACCTTATCTCCCCCCACCCCACCTGCATGCCATCACATACTCCCACCCTTACCCTCACACCCATCACCCCAACAACCCACAATACCCCACCAACACAACCCACACATCCCAAAACCAAGCCCTGCATGTAACACCAATGCATGGACACTCATCACCTAAGCACGTCCACTACAGAGACTCACTCATGCCCGAAAATCACCAATCACACAAGGACCAAGCCAATAATGCAAGCACTGGAGTAGAGGGTCAACCACCCATTGCACAAGATGGCACACACAGAGACATATCCAGTCCCCCCACAGAAGAGGCCCACAGTGATGACAGCAGCTCTGCACAACAGGATCAAGATGACCAGCCCGGCCCATTAGGGACCTCGGGACAGTCGGTTCCCCTGACACTGTCACAAGCCACCACAGAGCCTCCCCCCTCAGGAAACACCAGCACAGCACCCAGCCAGCGGGCCCTTCCCTCTGTCCCCAGGACACGTCAATCAGCAGTGTGTCCACCACTACAGGGAACCCAGGCAAATCCACCAACCCACCAACCCAAGAAAATCAGGGACCTGGGGGCAGTGGCAGTGGACACATGGTTCAGGGGACAGAGGCACAGGATCACAGGGAAACTCCACGAGGCACTCTCCAACATCATGGGAGCTTACCATCATTCCCAGGAGACGATGGCAACGGTACTGGCCAAGTTTCAGGAGACCCAGCGGCTGCAGGAGGAACACTACCTTGGGATCGGGGAGGACTTGAAGTCCATTAACACCACCCTGGTCACCACTGCAGGGGTTCTGGCAGACCTTGTCAACATCAGGAGGGACGCAGTGGTACAACAAGGGGCCCCTGACACTAGCCTGGACGGTGAACAGCCCTCCACCTCCACCGGTGCTAGGGGACAGGAGGCACTGCCACAGGAACAACAGGAAACCAGCACCCCACCCCCTGCAGATGGAAAACCACCCCGCAAACAGTCCCTGAGATCCAGGAAAAAGACAGAGAACATTGCCAAAACCCCTGCCAGGAAATGGGACGCCCCTGAATGTCACCCTTCTGTCCCACTATGTCACCCTGTCCATCCTTAAACTGCCATTGCTCCACTTCCTATGTCCCTTTGAACAATGCACCTCTGAAACAAATAGACTGGACTATGCCATGGACATTCCTCCACCATCCCCCCAGCCCATTTTACAACCCCCTCCACTTATTAGCACAAGAATAAACAGACTTCAATCACAAAACAATCTGGAGTCAGTCTGTGCTTTCACAAATGTGTAACTGCAATAACTATGGAATATAGCAATGTCAATTTACTTATTCACATACCAATGTAACACAGCTGTAGGCCAGCAGTAAACATAGCAGTGGGACCCAGATCTGTGAAATGGAAAGTCAAAGTGACAAGACAGGGTACATACACTAAATGAGAATTACAGACTTATGCTAGTGCCAACAATAGAATGAGATGTGGGAAGCAGTGGCATCTTCTTACTGTCTCACTGGAAGTATTGCATGATGATGTTGTTTCGGTTGTCGATATCCTCTTCTTCTGCCTCCTCTTCTTCACTGTCCACAGGCTCCACAGCTGCCACAAGACCGCCATCTGGCCCATCCTCCTGCAGAAAAGGCACCTGGCATCGCAAAGCCAGGTTGTGCAGCATACAGCAGGCCACGATTATCTGGCACGCCTTCTTCGGTGAGTAGTATAGGGAGCCACCTGTCAGATGGAGGCACCAGAACCTGGCCTTCAGGAGGCCGAAGGTGCGTTCGATCACCCTCCTAGTTCGCCCATGTGCCTCATTGTAGCATTCCTCTGCCCTTGTCCTGGGATTCCTCACTGGGGTCAGTAGCCATGACAGGTTGGGGTAACAAGAGTCACCTACAAATGTCGAGGGACAACTGTTAGACACACACTAACCCTTAGGGATAGCCCCATACCCAGACAGCTAATGAAACTGTGTGGGAACTTTAGGCTCAACTTATAGCCACACACAGTGCCTCTGGAGTTGGCCCATCACATAAGGGATGCTGCTATTCCTCAAAATGTAAGCATCATGGACTGAGCCAGGATACTTGGCATTGACATGGGAGATGTAGTGGTCTGCCAAACACACCATCTGCACATTCATAGAATGGTAGCTCTTCCGGTTTCTGTACACCTGTTCATTCCTGCAAATGGGGGGGGGGGAACAAATGCCACTTGTGTACCATCAATGGCACCAATGATGTTGGGGATATATCCCAGGGCATAAAAGTCACCTTTCACTGTGGGCAAATCCTCCACCTGAGGGAACACGATGTAGCTGTGCATGTGTTTCAGCAGGGCAGATAACACTCTGGACAACACGTTGACATTGGCTGCAACATCCCTGATGCCATGGCCACTGTTGTTTGAAAAGACCCACTGGCCAGGAAATGGAGTACAGACAGGACCTGCACTAGAGGGGGTATGCCTGTGGGATGGCGGATATCTGACATCAGGTCCGGCTCCAACTGGGTACACAGTTCCTGGAATGTTGCACAATCAAGTCTGTATGTGATAATTATGTGTCTCTCTTCCATTGTCGACAGGTCCACCAGGGGTCTGTACACCGTAGGATGCCGCCATCTCATCACCTGCCCCAGCGGACGTGCCCTATGGAGGAGAACAGCGAGCAGAGAGTCATCCAACACTGAGGTATTACAATCTGTTATTTGCAGAAATGTTATTAATCCGCAATGTGCCGGTATCTGTCTATATTCCCGGCCTAGATAGGTGTGACGCAGTTAACATCCATCCCATGTGGCCTCCTGAAATGGCGGCTGCCTGACCTGTAAGGTGGGACAAGGGGATATGAGGTAACTCCGCTGGCATTGTACACTGTCGCAGTGGGCGGTCGAAGACCGTAGCACAATTCTGCATTGGTTAACATTGGGCCCCATGGGTCCCAGGAGCCAATGACGATGTACGCCAGCGGTGACGGTACGCACCACCGCGGACGTGACCGCCATTTTCTGTCTGTTCACTCACTTGATACCTGACCTTAAACAGGAGAGGACCTACACTGCAAGTGCTGCTGTGACCTGCGTCTGAAAGCGACAATGGCTCATGTGTCTGGGGAAAGGGCCCGTCTTCACTTCGGAGGAGATGGAGAAACTAGTGTATGGGGTCCTCCCCCAGTACACGCAACTGTATGGTCCTCCAGACAAACAGGTGAGTACACTGTGAGCATGCTGCATGGGCAATGCCTGTTTGGATTGGTGTGAATGGAAGATACATGAGGGGGGGTCTGATGCCTGCATGTGCGGATGGGGAGTGTATGTGCGTCAGGGCAAGGGTGGAAACTGGGGGGCAATGAGTATGACGGTCCAGACGGGTAAGTAATTTCCTTTCCCCCTGTACCATTCCTCTAGGTCAGCGCCCACCAGAAGAAGGGTATTTGGCGTGCCATTGCCAAGGACGTTCGGACCCTGGGGGTCTACCACAGACGGAGCACCCACTGCCGTAAAAGATGGGAGGACCTGCACTGCTGGAGCAAGAAGACGGCAGAGGCCCAGCTGGGGATGGCCTCCCAACGTGGGAGGGGTGCCCATCGCACAACAACCGCCCTGTTTTTCCGGATCCTGCCGGTGGCGCATCCGGAGTTGGATGGGCGCTTGAGGGCATCACATCAGCCACAAGGGGGTGAGTACACTCTCATTCAGCTGACTCTGCGCGCATTACGAGGTGTCTGGGTGGGGGACGTGGGCAGTGGGTTCCCCTAGGCCAGGGCGAACTTGGTAGGCAAGGTCCCTTGTGAGGCTGGCCATGTGGCACCCGAAACCCACCAGTGGTAATAGCCATCAACAGCTAGTCAGGCCCCTGTGACTTCCAGGTGTGCAGCAACTGGTCTTAGGCCTCGTACCCCATGGTCATCTGAAATTTCTAGGAACTGTCAGTGCATGGCGTAGTGCAGAGGGCTGCTTCCTGTGTGTTGTGTCCGCCAACGGTAGTGGCATTGCATGCACAGACCATGTCTTTCTTCTGTCCCCCACCCCTTTCTGTGGTCTTCCTGTTCTTGTGTGCAATAGCATCATCAGGCGGAGGAGCATTGGCACCGGAGCAGGAGGGAGCTGCAACCCACTTGGCCCTGGAGGGCGAAACAACGGAGTCTGAAGCCACCAGTGGGACGGAGGGCAAGGGGAGCTCCATGGCAGGGACAGGAGCAGACAGCAGTGACAGCGACTCCTCCTCTGATGGGAGCTCCCTTGCGGTATCGGGCACCTCTGTGCCCACCGCATCAACAGGTACAGCCGCCACCCCCTATACCAGCACCGCCCTCCCAGCAGCCCCTCAGCGTGTGTCCCGTGCCCGCTCACCCAGGAGGGTGGGCATCTCCTTCGCCCCAGGCACCTCAGGCCCTGCCCCAGTCAGCCCTGTTGCCCTCAGTGAGGAGGCTATTGACCTCCTGAGATCCCTCACTGTTGGGCAATCTACCATTGTGAATGCCATCCAGGGTGTTGAGAGGCATTTGCAACAAACAAATGCATACCTGGAGTGCATTCATTCTGGGCAGGCAGTCCAACAGAGAGCATTTCAGGCTCTGGCCTCAGCACCGATGGCAGCCATTGTCCGTGTCCAGCCTCCCCCCTCCATCTTCCTCCACCCAGACCCAATCTCCTCAACCTCAGCCTATCCCAAGCACACCATCAGACCAGCATGCCCACTCATCAACACACAAGAGTGGCTCAGGCAAACATAAGCACCACACATCCCACAGGCACTCACACAAGCACCATCCCCATGCAGACACAGCAACATCCACTACCTCTACTGTGTCCCCCTCCTCCACGTCCTCCTCCTCCCTCCCTGTCTCGTCTCCACTCACACCTGCATGTACTACATCCTCAGCCACTGTCTCCATCACCAGCACACCCATCACCACACCACTCACGTGCACTCACCACCCCCACTACCATTCACACATCCCCAATGTCCTCTCCCAGTGTGTCAGTGAGCCCTCCTCCCAAAGTACATAAACACAGGCACACACCCACCCAACAGCCATCCACCTCACAACAGCCTCCGGCCCATGCACCTTCACCCAAATTCAGCAGACATACACCTCCTACAACCACTACCTCTACCTCCACACCCAAACCCCCTCCATCTTCCCATCCCAGTGTGTCAAAAAAACTTTTCCTGACAAATCTTTACCTCTTCCCTTCACCTCCCCCCCGTCCTTCCCCTAGGGCCAGGCTTTCCAGGTCCCAGCCCAGCACTTCAGCCACCAAATCCCCAGGCATAGTGGTGCCAGCAACTGCGGGGTCATCGAGTGCGCCACTCATCAGGGCTGCCAGTGTGCCACGTAGCAAGGGCAAGGACATTCCGCCACCTGCCAAGGTGAAAAAGGAGCCCACATCCCAGAGGGAGAAGCCGAAAGTACCAGCCACCAAGGGCTCAGCAAAAAACAAAGGGGATAGTGGCAAGACAACTGCGGCACCATCAAAGCTGGGGAAGGGCCAAAAGATGAAGAGCAGGTCAGGGGAGGGCATGGTGGCCCCTACTGAGGTACCAGTGTCACACTTTCTGTCCATGACCATGCCACACTGTACGGCAGCGAACACCGCTAGCTGCCCCGCCACCACAACCGCCACCTGCACCGCCACATGCACCGCCCCCAGCACGTCTACAGCCTCAACGACAGTCCCCAGCCTCTTCCCCAGTGGGCAGCCGTCCGAGGCTGCAGGAGACGTCCTGCTGTGTCCCTCAGCAGGTGCTGAGCCATGCACTGCCGTCAGCACTGCCGCAACAGACACCACCGCAAACACCGGCACCTGCTCTGCCCCCGGCACGTCTACAGCCTCAGTGACAGTCCCCAGCCTCTTGCCCAGTGGGCAACCGTCCGAGGCTGCAGGAGACGTCCTGCTGTGTCCCTCAGCAGGTGCTGAGCCATGCACCGCCGCCAGCACCGCTGCCAGAGACACCGCCGCAAGCACAGCCACAAGACCTGCGGCGTCCTCGGACACAGGCACCACCGCTGACATGGCTACCATCCCCAGTGGTCAGCCGTCTGAGGCTGGAGGAGAGTTCCTGGACCCTGGGCAGCTTCCATGAGGCATTTCTTCCATCACTGTTTGCACCTGCAGGTGGAAGGCGTAGCCGCAGCAGTGTGGGGTATTTTGCTGCCTCCATGGTGTATCATGCTACCTGAACCTTGCAAATCTCATGGCACGCACACCCAGGTGAGGGAATTGTACCGGCCACACTGCTCGTGGAGCACTCTGGACACCAAGCCCCCTTCAGAACCAGTGGAGTATCACATCCACTACCTCAGTCCTTGGCAGGATGTAGCACTCTGGGCACAAAGCCCCCTCCAGAACCAGTGGAGAAAGGCATCCACTACCTCAGCCCTTGGCAGGATGAGCACTCTGGGCACAAAGCCCCCTCCAGAACCAGTGGAGAAAGGCATCCACTACCTCAGCCCTTGGCAGGATGAAGCACTCTGGGCGCAAAGCCCCCTCCAGAACTAGTGGAGAAAGGCATCCACTACCTCAGTCCTTGGAAGGATGAAGCACTCTGGGCACCAAGCCCCCTCCAGAACAGTGGAGTATCACATCCACTACCTCAGTCCTTGGCAGGATGAAGCACTCTGGGTGCCAAGCCCCCTCCAGAACCAGTGGAGACTGTTATCCACTTGAGAGACTGTGGCTTTGCACTCCCCAGGATAAAGCAGTGGGCAAACCACCCACTGGAGAGACTTGAGAGACTGTGGCTTTGCAATCCCCAGGATAGAGCAGTGGGCAAACCACCCACTGGATAGACTTGAGAGACTGTGGCTTTGCACTCCCCAGGATAAAGCAGTGGGCAAACCACCCACTGGAGAGACTTGAGAACCAACATCCCAGAACCTAGGAAACTAAGTTCCTGCAACCTAAAGAAGAAGAAGGACTGCTGACTTGAAGCCCTGCAGTGAAGACGGAGACGACAACTGCTTTGGCCCCAGCTCTACTGGCTTGTCTCACAACTTCGACGAAAACTGCAACAGCGACGCATCCAACAGGGACCAGCGACCTCTGAAGCCTCAGAGGACTGCCCTGCACCCAAGGACCAAGAAACTCCCATGAACAGCGTCTCTGTTCAACCATCTGCAACTTTCTTGCAACGAAGAAGCAACTTCAAGGACTTCACGTTTCCTGCCAGAAGCGTGAGACTTTCTACTCTGCACCCGACGCCCCCAGCTCGACCTGCGGAAAACCAACACTACAGGGAGGACTCCCCGGCGACTGCGAGCCCGTGAGTAGCCAGAGTTGAACCCCCTGAGCCCCAACAGCGATGCCTGCAGAGGAAATCCAGAGGCTCCCCCTGACCGCGACTGCCTGTAACAAGGAACCCGATGCCTGGAACCAACACTGCAACCGCAGCCCCCAGGACCTAAAGGAACCGAACTCCAGTGCAGGAGCGACCCCCAGGCGACCCTCTGCCTAGCCCAGGTGGTGGCTACCCCGAGGAGCCCCCCCTGTGCCTGTCTGCATTGTTGAAGAGACCCCCGGGTCTCCCCATTGCTTTCAATACAAAACCCGACGCCTGTTGCACTCTGCACCCGGCCGCCCCTGTGCCGCTGAGGGTGTTCTTTCTGTGCCTGCTTGTGTCCCCCCCAGTGCCCTACAACACCCCCCTGGTCTGCCCTCTGAGGACGCAGGTACTTACCTGCTGGCAGACTGGAACCGGGGCACCCCTGTTCTCCATTGAAGCCTATGTGTTTTGGGCACCTCTTTGACCTCTGCACCTGACTGGCCCTGAGCTGCTGGTGTGGTAACTTTGGGGTTGCCTTGAACCCCCAATGGTGGACTACCTTGGACCCAACTTTGAACCCTGTAAGTGTGTTACTTACCTGTGAACTTAACATTTACTTACCTCCCCCAGGAACTGTGATTTTTGCAGTGTGTCCACTTTTAAAATAGCCTATTGCCATTTTTGTCAAAACTGTACATGCTATTGTGATTATTCAAAGTTCCTAGAATACCTGAGTGAAATACCTTTCATTTGAAGTATTACTTGTAAATCTTGAACCTGTGGTTCTTAAAATAAACTAAGAAAATATATTTTTCTATATAAAAACCTATTGGCCTGGAGTCAGTCTTTGAGTGTGTGTTCCTCATTTATTGCCTGTGTGTGTACAACAAATGCTTAACACTACCCTCTGATAAGCCTACAGCTCGACCACACTACCACAAAATAGAGCATTAGGATTATCTCTTTTTGCCACTATCTTACCTCTAAGGGGAATCCTTGGACTCTGTGCACACTATTTCTTACTTTGAAATAGTATATACAGAGCCAACTTCCTACAGTTTCTGCTAAAACACCAGAAACATTTTCTTTTCCAAAAACCAAAGCGTGGAAGCAAATGAAATGCTTCCCTTGGGTCAGAGAGTTTGAAGAGGCAATTTGTCAGAAAACATAGCCAGACATTTGAACGCTGTCTTTGGACACACAGAAAATATATGAAGATAAAAACACAAATTAAAGGGATTTTTATTGCTCATTCAGCTGAGCTCCAGCATGGTTATGACGATTATACTGCATGCATTCAAATGTCAATGCAGTTTCTTTAAATAAACTGAATTTTCAATAAATGCTGTCCCAGTTGCCTGGAACATTTGGGAGGAACAAAGATTACCATAGGCTGGCCTGGCCCCCAAATGCCGCCCTGTGGCTACAGCCCTGCCTCATCCACGCCTCTCACACTTCTACCCCTTTTAGCAGCAATAAAATAATAACATTGATTTGTCCTCTTGTAATTATATAATGCTTATTACTCTGGACAAAGCTTTGATGTATCCTGATTTGCACTGAGATTCTAGTCACCCTTTTGAACTGTATTGTTGAATAGGATGTTGGATGTAATGTGGCCCATACGGGAGATATTGGGTGACGCGCATAAAGTTTAAAGACATAATTCAAATATGATGCTGTGACATCACTGCACATAAGTATGATTTGCTGCAAAAAGTGTGAAAACTGACCTATTATTTTGATGCAGACAATAACATTCAATTAAGATAATTATGAATTGGTACAGCTACATTTTCAGTCACCATAAACAAATGCTACCTGCTTTGGGGGGGGTAAAGGTTCTTAACAACAAGCAACATGTATACAGAAATCTGGCAGGTTCAATGCAAGGCACGCACAATTTTTCTCTCATTCTCCAGGGACCCCTTAACTATGGCTTCCTCATTGCCTTCTGATTTTACACAGTACAACAACATTTAGGGGGTTATTCTAACTTTGGAGGAGTGTTAATCCGTCCCAAAAGTGAGGGTAAAGTGACGGATATACCACCAGCCGTATTACGAGTTCCATAGGATATAATGGACTCGTAATACGGCTGGTGGTAAATCCGTCACTTTTCCGTCACTTTTGGGACGGATTAACACCTCCTCCAAAGTTAGAATAACCCCCATAATCTCCATTAGTAGTTGGTACCCTTTAATTAGCCTGCAGTAAAAACACAAATTGCTCTAATAATGTTGACAAGAACCAGTTTAAAGATTCTGGCCAAGATATACTGATGGTTTCTGCTGTGTTTGTATCAAAAAAGTGACGCAAACCCAGCACAAAGGGGGTCATTACGACCTTGGCGGGCGGCTACCGCCGTGCGACCCCCATTATGACATTCCCGCTGGGCCGGCGGGCGCAAACCAAGTTTGCGCCCGCCGGCCCAGCGGGGGATGAGGCCGCAACATAGGAGCCGCCTCCTAATGGAGCCGGCGGTGTTGCGGCCGTGCGACGGGTGCAGTTGCACCCATCGCGCTTTTCACTGTCTGCTAAATTCTCTTTGTATGCCAGCAACTAACTACACCTAATCCAATTAGAAGTTTTGAACCACTGTGTCAAAGTGGGCAAGCACAACAGTGTTTTAATGAAAATGAACTGCCACCTGCAAACCTTAGTAAGTCATCCATACCAGACCTAGAAGACAAGCTGGTGAAAGTATAAGAATTCATGGTCCTCTACACGTCTAACAAATGAACAACAATTTCCTCCAAACATTGTAGAAATTCAAGGGAAACCAGAAATAGGCTGTTACTTCTCCTGCGACACTGAATGCACACTGGGATCGTGGAGGTTCTTGGCTGCTTGGAAGTGGTGTGCATTCTTTTCAGTTTAAGAAGATCTGAACAGTTATTTTTATTTTTATTTTTCAAAAAGGTAAAGATGTAAAAGGACAAAACTCCAACGGTGCACTTCCATCTTAACCCCATTTTTACTTTCCATTGGGTTATGAATGAATTGAACTCGTTTTACTAAAAAAGTAAAAAAATAACAATAAAAGGTGCCTCTACATAGAAGTTATTTGTTTATTGTTGGCGATGTATTTTTCCCTCTGTTAAAGAATTAGTACAGGTTCTCTCGCAAGCACAAAATAGTGAATTGGTGGTGCATATTAATCATTCAAATACTGGAAAAAGGAAAATACCTTCTGCTGCACTTCTGAAGCTGAAGCTACTTTATGTTCTGTGAATCAGAATCTACGCAGCAAACTGCCAACGCACTGGTAAAACAAAACCTTTTGATGTTCAAATACTTGCCTACCTGCCAGTGCTGAATGAGTTGAGTTTAGTACCTTTAGCAGTGGCGGATCGTGGGAGGGAAGAGGAGCACGGTGACGTGGAGCGGCGTGTGGGGGCAGAAGGAGGGAACGAAAAAAATAATATATATATATATATATATATATATATATATATATATATATATAAATAAATAAAAAATAAACGTACCTTTCTCGCCTCGCCGCTCCTCGGTCCTCCACTGCAGGCACAGGCTCCCAGCCTGTCCTGTGTCCAAACCTAATGCAGCTTTCATGCTGCTGGCAACATGAAAGCAGCATTAGGATTAGACAGAGTGAGTCTCTGCCTGCTCTCTCCAGTTAGGCAACACAGTGCCGGGTTGGAGTTAGCCCTGTGTGCATGTGTGTTTGGCCGGCCCAAGATGGCAAGCCAAATATAGATGCGCCCTGAGGGCCTCCCCCTCCATCCTGGTCATTGCCCATGGTTATATTGCCATGATAATAAACAGGAGCAATTGCCAAATATGCCCTGGAAAGAAACTGTGGTCTCATAAGCTTTAAAACATTGGACTACTCAAAACTTGGGGGTGTCAGTAAACACTGGATCTGACACTGATGGGTACTGTATTTACTTCTCTGGCTGAAGGCAAACATCAACCTATCTTGGATAAACATCTTATCAGAAAGACCTAGAGCACAAACATCCAACATCAATCAACATGAGAGAAGCTAGTTTTGCAGAAAGTTCTTTCCAGGCTACAATATGTTGTGGCCAATCCCAAAACAACCATAAAGCTCTACTTACATCATGGGATTAATCAAGATCAGAGAAAAAAAGTTAAAAAAGAGTAGGTCTGAGCGAAATTTAAATTACCCCAGCACAATTCACGTAATATTGGGAATTACACCATTATGCCACTTTGCGTAATTGTTTGCGGTAAAAAAAAATCCACAAACGCACAGAACAACAAAACATGAAAGGCTGTGAATCACAGTGCATTTGTTTAAATGCATCCTCATTCCAAAAATGGACAAGAGAACACATTTCATGCTAAAATATAGCGTAGGATGACAGATTTTAATTTTATTATATTCTGCAAAATGTTGCCAAAATTTTGCAAAAGAAAATTATGCACATTTCGCACTCTCCTAAAACAGACCCCTTTCAGAAGTTGACAAATCATTATGCTCTCTAACTGGAACATAATTGATCAGTTTGTATGCTCCTGTAATCACTGACTAACAGGTATGGAATGCCCTATCACACAGGCCTGCAAACACCAATTCCCAAAGAAAGTTCAGGATCTGAACAACTTCAACTTCTGTGTGATCCAAATCCTGCTCCAGGCACCAAGGTGTCCATCGGCACCAACCAGACTGAAGTGCTTGACCATACAATCTGCTGCACTATGAAAATGAACAAGAATGCCTTTGTCAACTTCGCTACTGTCTGAGAGATGGTTCCCCAAGCCGACTGATGAGTAGTGTACTGCCAACACATTGTCCATCCTCATCAGGATGTAACAGATGACTATGGCCCTCATCCTGACCTTGGCGGGCGGCGGAGGCCGCCCGCCAAAGTCCCGCCGTCAGGTTACCGTTCCGCGGTCGAAAGACCGCGGCGGTAATTCTGACATTCCCGCTGGGCTGGCGGGCGGCCGCCTTCAGGCCGCCCGCCAGCCCAGCGGGAAAGAGGCTTCCACGATGAAGCCGGCTCGGAATCGAGCCGGCGGAGTGGAAGCTGTGCGACGGGTGCAGTTGCACCCGTCGCGTATTTCACTGTCTGCGCAGCAGACAGTGAAATACATTTAGGGGCCCTCTTACGGGGGCCCCTGCAGTGCCCATGCCAGTGGCATGGGCAGTGCAGGGGCCCCCAGGGGCCCCGCGACCCCCCCTACCGCCATCCGGTTCCCGGCGGGCGGACCGCCGGGAACTGGATGGCGGTAGGGGGGGTCGGAATCCCCTCGGCGGCGCAGCAAGCTGCGCCGCCTTGGAGGATTCCAAGGGGCAGCGGAAAACCGGCGGGAGACCGCCGGTTTTCCTGCACTGACCGCGGCCAAAGCGCCGCGGTCAGAATGCCCTGCGGGGCACCGCCGGTCTGTCGGCGGTGCTCCCGCCGACCCTGGCCCCGGCGGTCTAAGACCGCCGGGGTTAGAATCACCCCTATGTCCCTTGTCCTACACTTTCTCATGAAGGAACCTGTTAACAGTTCCATGTAGCTAATATAAAGCTTTAGCCCTTCCTTTAATCACAGTTCTTCTGTACGCTAATTCCCACATCTGGCTCTTAAACTGAGCACCTGGTCTAGTGGATCCTATTTGGTTTTATTGGTAATCAGGAGATAGTTTAGCCTTCTGGCCTGCAGGCCTGTGCACCCGTCACCCAGTGACTTTTAACCTACTTAGCCTGTTCTGTTTTAGCACATTTATTTAATTATTTCTTCCAAAATGGCTGCTATGTTTATAGTTAGGAAGATGTTTAAATTTCATGTTATCAGTGCCACTCTGTGAAGGTGTCAATATCAGCGTCAAAGATAAATGATATATGTAGGTATTCACATCATGTACTTTCCAACTTACGTGTGAAAGTAACATAATGTACCTTTCCAAGGAATTGTTTATATAATTGCTGCCCTAAGCATGCCTTCTGATCTACTGTTTGGGAACATACCTCAGTCAGGGGTTCTACAAGATCTGTATAAATACATCTCACGCAGACGGGTTTATCAGAGGGATTCCTACCAGATGCCATCAACGCTATCTATGTTGAACCTCGCTTTGATGCAGACCCAGCCTTCGTGTCCCAACGGAGTCTGATGTAGAGACCTCATTCCAAGGTAACAAGGGTTCAGGGGCTCTTCTCATGGACATGGTACTGGCAGATTAGGTTTAACACACTGAGTACTCTTTAGGTTAGAGATTAGGTTCATCATAATAGGGTGGGTATTAGGGCCTATTTCACATTTCACAAACAAAAGTGCTGTCATCCCTAAACCAGCAGTCTTGCCTACAGCAAAAGTCCAACTACGACACTGGCACCAAACCCGGTGTCAAACTGAAAACTCTTTCGATTCCAGAACTCCAAGTGATTCAACCACCACTAGAGTTCCAAACTAGCCTTGAAGCCCAGCATTACTAATGCCGGTTACATCAGGCACCTTCACGTCTTAATTTCCCAGCAGAATTCTGAATAGGAGGGGCCTGCGGATAAACCGATTGGCTTGACAAAGCCAACAAGAGTACAACTAATGCTAGTTGTCTCAACAGCTTCACTCTGAACATTTCTCTGCAATTATTTCCCGGTGCCTATGGCTTTCTACTGTGACAGTTTCATTGCTACTTGCACAGAATCTATTACAAACCTCAGGACTGCCATTGTGTGTTGGGGAACCAACTCCAATTTAGCTCCATTGATTACAAACCCTAAGCACTGCAAAAACTCATCTGCCAAAGTCAAATGCTCTTGCAATTTGTTTGGGCACGGTTCATTAGGAGGATGTTTCCAGATAAATAGTCAACCTGACTACTCTGCACTTAAGCTCTACGATTGGTTTCATTACCCTGGTAAAGAGTCATGGCACTGTGGAAAGGCTGAAAAGTAGAGCTGTGAATTAATATACTGGTATGTATTCACAACCCCTCCAAATGAATTGGAGGAACCTGCACTCTGATGGACAAATGAGGACCACCAGATAGACATCATGCAGGTCCATTCTCACCATCCCATTTGCTGCACGCAGCACATCTTGGAGGAGGTGAATGCCCACAATCTTGACTTAATTGGTAGATCAGCCACTCATGAGATTCCCAGGGGGTGATGACATGATAATGTCCCACATCTCTCATTTACACTAGGAAAAGGATTTTGAGTCACACACTTGGGTGCAGGTTAGAGTTCACAACAGCCTCCTTCTCTTCTAAGGCTACCACTGTTTGAGATCACTTCCAAGGTTACCACTCCTTGAGATCACATTATGCACCTGAAAAGGGTACAAAGCCTCTTCTCTTGTTCTCCACAAAACTATATGGAAACCTGTGACATCATTAGTACACATGCATCCCTAGTAATGCATTGTCACTTCTGGACAAAGTTCTCCAACCTCCCTTTGACTTTTATAAAATAATCCATACCCGAGTGCCTTCCAGACATGTTGCCGATCTCCTATAATTCTCCATGGGATGCACAGCCCCTGTATGCCTTGCCCCCATCTGAGCTTCTTGTAGCTCTGTTCTCTCTATGAGATTTGTAGTGAGCAAGTAGCTAGATGAGTGCCCCCTGCCACAGCCAGCCCCTGAAAAAATCTTGGAACTAAGGGCCTCATTTACGAGGCCCGTGAAGCACTGTGTGCGCAGCAAGTGCCTTGCTGCCTCGCCCTGCCCCACCGGGAAAGGGCAGAAATGCACTGTATCTACTAGATACAGTGCATTTCTGTCCTCTCCCCTTGCACTGGTGCACAAATTGCTGCCTAGTGCCAATGCAGGCACCCTTGTACCATGGTGCATGGGTGCCTGTTTTTGAGGGGGAGGGTTTTTTTTGTGCAGGAAGGGACACCTTCCAGCACAAAAACAATCACAAGAGGTAGTGTTGCATAGGCTCTCATTATTCTAATGAGACTACTAGATTTTGAGCGGCAGATTCGCCCACGGTGTGGGAGACTGAGTCCGACCCACTGCGGGTGACACCTGTCGCTCCAATCTGGGTTTTGCTCCGGCTAACTAGTAGTGCATCATCTCTACCAAAGGATAGTGATGATTGAGCAGCCGAGAGCATGACATACTAGGCTTCTCTGGGAAGTCGTGGTCACTCAGGTCGCATCCGGTTTTCTCATTTACAATTCAGTCTTACATATGAATGACAATCAGAGGCAGTATATGTTTCAATAATGAGTTTAATAAAACGACTACATCTTAGATAGCAAAGCGTGAGCTGCAATAACCAGGACGACACAACATGACAGTATTACAATTGTGACAAGAAGAGTGAAGCATAAAAACAACGCTATCATATTGTCACTATGATCGATTGACTATTTCCTATCTAGGTTATGATTGAGCACAGCATGTTAAGCTCTATTTCTGCCTTTCAGGTTCCCCTGGGAAGACATCAACCCCCATACCTGAGCAAAGGCCTGTGATCTGCGATAGCATCTGTAGCGAAGCATTCAGCAATCAGCATACAGTCGTGATTCCCTGGCTGGAATCTCCCTCTAACGTGTAAGGGTCAAGGAAGTGTTTATATAATAACACAGATGATGCCTGAGAAAATGCCCCTCTGTGTGTTTTCTACGAATATTGGAGACTAAATTTCTACCACGTTCACCGGCAATGTACCGAGCAGCAGCCTTGAATGAAGCACAGAGTGATCAAGAATGTCTTGTTTAAGAACAGAGTGCTGGCCTAGGCAAAAACAGTTAGATAGATGAAAATAAAACAAGACCGTAAAAATGGTTATTGTAATAATAATAAAGCAAAGCTGAATAAAATATATCTAGGTTAAAGTGCATAGCGGCCTAGTGTGTTAAAAATAATGTGTATGGAGCTATAACTAAAATGGCTACACAACAGCAGAATGCAGCACACATAGGGGGTCATTTTGACCCTGGCGGTACGAGACCGCTAGGGCTAAAATGACGGAAGCACCGCCAACAGGCTGGCGGTGCTTCCTGGCCTATTACGACCACGGCGGAAGCGCTGCGGTCGCACCGCCGGCGGTATTCTGCCACATTTGCCCCGGCGGTGATAATCCGCCTGGGCAGCGCTGCTAGCAGCGCTGCCCAGGGTATTACGAGTCCCCTTTCCGCCAGCCTTTTCCTGGCGGTTCAGGCTGGCGGAAAGGGGAGTCGCGGGGCCCCTGCACTGCCCATGCCACCAGCATGGGCAGTGCAGGGGCCCCCTGATAGGGCCCCATGGAGCTTTTCACTGTCTGCATAGCAGACAGTGAAATGCACGACAGGTGCAACAGCACCCATTGCACAGCCGCGGCGGGCGGAAACCAGGTTTCCGCACGCCGGCCCAGCGGGGATCTCTAAATGGCCGCGGCGGGAGTGCAGCTGCATTGCCGGCCGCCCGGCGGTCCGATCGTCGTAATGACCCCCATAGACAGAGGAGGCGGCGTAGGAGTCTGAAGCATTCCCAGACTTGTAAATCTGGGAATGAGTCACATTCCTTTGGGTTCCATGGGTGTTGCATTGGAACACCCCAAGCAACACCCATGGAACTCCCCTTTCACGAAGACCTCTTGGTCAGCATCTGTTCGCCCTCCAGCGTGGAGCTACACCTGTTTGCTGCTGCCTCTGCTGCAAGTGAACTGAGAGCCCGCCTGACTCTCAGTTCGAGGCCCACCTCCACCCGCAGGTTCCCGCCTGAGCCTCATCCCTGGTGGCCTAGTGGCAATCTGAGTGTCAGTATCTGCTGTCTCTTTTTCTTTTGCTATTTGTTTCTGTCATCTGTATTTATTTTTTCCTTTCTTTTTGTTCTTGTCTCTTTCTCTATCCTTTCAGCCTTTCACTCTCCCCGCACTCCATTCCCTGCCGCTGCTTTCCCACCCTCCTCCCTAGTATAACGACTGGAGGTACAGCCTTGGAAGTTGAGGGGGCACTTGTTGTGGCAGCTAATGTTGATGGGCCAGCACCTGCAGATTCAGCCCTGTCTGTGGCCCGAGACTTGCCTGATGTGTAGGCGCTGGAAGTGGATGGTCCCTTGGGTGCTTCCCCTTGTGGAAAGGCCTTCCAGGAGTCCGGTGCTCGCTCCCTTTCGTACACCCGCCCGAGCCCTTCTGCACCTCACGGATGTGGAGGTAGCGTTCTACCCGCTTCTCAAACTCCTGCACTTCTGTACCTCACGGATGTGGAGGTAGAGTTCCACCCGATTCTCAAACTCCTGCTTCTGGGATAGGGTCATGTTGGCACCTGAAACATAAATGAGACACGTCATCCAGATGTATATTTGGCAAATGAGCGATAGCATGAAATGTAAACATCATCTGCAGACGTCACACGTTGGCCAACACAGATGACAATGACAAGGGAAGGGAAAGATTAGCACACATCTGCACAACAACCATCATCTCCTTATTGCTCATGTCCAAGGTATCAAGGCTAGCTAATGTTGCACAATATCACTGAACTATCTTGGAACATCTTTAGGGGACCAAGTCACCATTGACTATGCTCATCATAAACATCAGTTATGTGACCATGGTTGGTCACACTCATCATGTGGAATTGCTCATCAATGTCCCTTCTGCATAGGCCATTGCTCTTAGATCTATAGGTATGTACCAAACTCATCTGAGCAAAAACTGCAAGTTAAATGTTATCTCACAACAGTTTGTGCCTGATTTGGGAAGGACAGGTGTCTGGACACACTGCTACATGGAATATACATGTGATAGGTATCATATGTGAGAATGAAGGGTGGATCACTCATTCATGTCACACAGAGATGCATAAAACTACTCCTGTATCCAATAAAGTCACTAAATGGTGGGTTGTGCAATGACTTCATGCACAGTCCCCAGACTAACAGAATGTGTCCCAGTATGCTGCACTTTGCCTGTATACCTGCCCACAATTCTGGTCAGTGTGTTGGACAACAGCACTCAGCACTGTAATCCCATATGTGGGTGCATACATGCCCTACATCTTATCTGCGCAGGATCTTGGAACAGCACCGGCTAGTGCTGTTCACTGTATGAAGCTGTCTGCATGACATTATGGGCACTATCAGGACATGCACGATCTAAAGTTGTTTTCAGTAATGGCATGTCATATGACAGTGTTGTAGGGACATCCCTCAGGTCAAACACACATGTCAAGATCTGTGAGGATAACATGGGTTGGCAATGTTGCTACATACGACACTGAGTATGGGGCATTACATCACATGGGTGGGCAATTCAACTACTGCATTTTCAAGTGTGATATACTGATCACTGTCCTGTTAATTTTAGGGAGCTATTCACAAGGTAAATTAGCCTAAAATGACCTGAGTTACTGTGTGCTACATGTGGCACACAGAGCAGTAACATGTTTTGTAAACAACATATTGCCACCCTGCATACATGTGTAGGACCCAGTACTTCTGGAACATGGCCTTACTGTCATCACTGTGTTTGGACTCTTTAACCATGTCCCACATTTACAAGGCCCTTGAGGTACACATAACCATCAGCGCATCATTTTTTTGGGATGCATATCCTGGGCACAACATCAACAGTACTGTCCACATCCATGTATACCATATGGTGTCTGAATTCGCATAAATATGCTGGGTTCACAGTATTGCACACAGCATACAATATCACACACATTCCTTGCACTACACATAAAGGATGAAACTCACTGGTAGCATTGGGTTCTGCAAAGCTTGCCGCATCTTCAATGGAATATGGCTCAGGTTCACCTGCAAGACATAACATGAGACAAAGAGTTGGGAATGTTGAGCAATGGACACTATGGACAACTATTGCACATTACACATGATTTGGAAATGGACATAGAAAACTTAGGTTAGTGAATACTCAAATAGGCCATTAAACATGTCTCAGTGACATACATTGGTAGGCCAGGCTGACATGTACACACGTGTTAGAACCATTCATACATGTCTCAGCTACAGTGTTCAAGTTTTGCAGATCACTTTCTACTGAAACATTTTTCAAGCATAGCTAACCTTAATGGCACTCTACACATACATGACTCACAGGACACACTGAGCCATGACTCCCTTTACTCCTGTGTCACTTATATCATCACATGTACATGACTATGCAACATACAATAGTAATAAGACCCTTAATGGACATGGACACTTGTCCCTGGTAACCTTGCACCATGACACAAGTGTGTCAGTACAGGGGAAAAGGACTGGAATATGCCATTTGTCTCACTGATGGTGCATTGCTGCCCTTGTCATGGATACTGGTTGGCACAGACACACTACTCATAGACCTGCCCTTTTTCATGTCTTGTTAAAGGAGGCCCTATGGCCAACAGACCTGTAATTGCAAAAGCAATACAGGACTCAGCCGCATAGATGGTGTATTTACCCACTGTTCCACCAACCTCAATTACCAGGTGGTCCAGACGTTCCCGTTCCCAGGTGATGAGGTCAGTCCAGCGATGTTTTAATTGGTGGTCCGTGCCCTCAACCTCAAACGTGCACATCATGTGGTACAGGACGTTCCCCCACCGCAGCTTTTGTGCCTCCGTCTCATATCCCTGGATGACTTGCCCCCTCCCAATGGCCACCATATTAGGGCGGTAGCGGGTCACCAGCCAGATGAATCCCCTCAACACATCCGCACTCAGATGATGGGAACTTTCCTTCCCCAACATGTCCCCACCTAAACTCACAGTACCCCTGACAAACAAATAAAGAAACCAAACTACCCCCAACTACCCCACAGAAAATGACAATAAACACAACAAAAAAGACTTTAGGCACACAACACAGACAAACACCACTCCTCACAACAGCAACAGCACCACACAACCTCTCCCAAGCACAGAAAAAGACTGTGAATGGAAGAGAAAGTGAATATAACTTCACATTTCCTTGTCTGCAGGAAGGATGTAAAATTGCATCATTTCCAGGGCATATGCATCATGTTTTGAGGCAATGTGTCATTTTTAAAAATGCATGACGGCCATGCATGTATTTTTAATGGAAGGCTGACAAGGCACACTGTTGAAATTTTGACGCACAGGTACGATCCATAATTTTTTCACTTACAGGATGGCTGACAATGATCGAAGGCGTCAGTTTGTTTGACGCAAGGAGTGAAATGTGTGTCTCAATGTAAGTTGTTATGTAGGATGCATGGAAGGAGTCATATAGATTGCATTTGTGCATGTGAATACTTGTGTTTACCACCTTCCTTTCTTCATATGTGTTCTGTGAGTGTAAATGCATTAGTGAGATCACACTAAACAGATGCCGCATTTCCTCTGTTGGTTCAACCACACATCTTAGGATAGCTGCCCCATGTGCAAAACATGTTTTTGCACATGATACCCTTACTACGTGAACACCCAGGGATGCTGGTGACTTGGCCTGGAATGTGGCCAGCTCACAGCCTCCCTGTGGCTGTGCATGCGTGTGACAATCTATAGTGTGTCCCAAAGGGCAGACATCAGGCTGTCATGCAACATGGGTAACCTACAGTTCCCCATGCAGGCAAGTGTTGGGATGTGCTGGAAAGACATGCGTCATTAATATTTTTTATGTGACATGCAATTGAGTGGCATGTGTTCTTCATGTGTGATTTGTTTGGCCTACTAAGTGGCGTGTTTTGGGATATCACTTCAACAATCTTTTGAGTCCTTTCATGACTCATAGCACTCCTTCGGAGCAATGTATTTGCTTATATCAATGATTCACATGTTACTCCATGTAGGTACATTTTTAAGGAATCTAAATCTTTAGAGGTGGTTTTCAAAACACCAGGTCATATGATGCATTTTTGTATTTGTCCTTGCTCGAAGTTACAGCCCACGCAAACCCTGAGGCACCTAGGGGGAACATTGAGTGTGAAATTTGTGTTAATTTTCTTCGAACCTACTCTATATGTACAATTCCTCACCATAGTTTGGCACAGATTTCATGTTTAGCACATAGTGTGCATGGCAGCACTGGCAGCCAAAACAGCAGTGTACAGTCAAGTGCAGGAATCCTACTGTATATCTAAACTACCTAGGCCTATTATCTACTAGGGACTTACAGGTTGTTTATGTCAGCCTTACCCTACTATCTACTACGGACTCAGAGGTATTTTGATTCAACCTTGCCCTATTGTCTACTAGTCACTTACAGGAGTAGGTCAATGGGAATTGTGTCTGTGCCAGTGTGGTATATGCCTTTATTCTGAGCAGTGGTCCTAAGCCTAGTAGGCAGAGACAGGGTACAGCCAGGGTCATTCAAAACCATTTTCTGTGATTCAAATTCTGTAGCATATGCAAATTGGATGACTTTCTTACACTGTGACCGGGCAGTCAATTGGGCTAAACACTGATTGCGATGCAGTGTGTTATCTTAAGTAGGTACAGTGTTTCTAGTTCTTGCATTCTTCTAACATTGTGTGAGTCACTCATGCACGTACCACACACAAGTAGTTTCTGTAACCTCAGCAATATTGATGCCACTGATGTTAAACTTTTGTGCTTGCTTCCCAGCTTCCACATACTCATCTTCTAGCTCTTCCTGATCATCACTGTCATTGGGCTCTGGGAGGTTATGGCCTACACATGTGTTCTGCAGTGTGCCGCACAGTAGTATTGTTTTAGTTGCTATTGGTGGGGAGTAGGTTAAATCTCCCCAAGACCTATCCTAACTCCAGGAATGATACTGGCATACACTGGGAATCCCTTCCTCAATGTAGCTGATCCTGTTTAGGCCATGATTTTGACTCCGAGTGTGTGAATGTAAGTGTATATGTGTGTGTATGCATGTGCCTATGCATGTTAAATGAGTGTATAAATGTTGAAGTGAGTGAGTCTATGAATGTTGAAGTGAATGTGTGTGAATGTTGAAGTGAATGCATGTATGATTGTTGAAGTGAATGCATGTATGGATGCTTGTGAGTGAATGCATGTATGGATGCCTGTGAGTGAATGCGTGTATGTCAGTGTTGGTGAATGAGTGTATGGGGGTGCGTGTGGTTGTCTGTGTGCGTGTATGCGGAGGTGGGGTGTGCTGTACTAGACGGGGAGGGGGCACTGTACTAGAAGGGGGATGAGGGCGCTGTACTAGATGGGGGAGGTGTGGGGTGCTCTTCTGGTGGGGGATGCGAGGTTCTGGTATGAAGGAAGTGTGGGGGTTGGTATTGGGCTTGCAGGTGGGGGGGGAGCCGTATGCAGGTGACAGGAAAGAGATTTCCTGTCACCAGTAGCCTTTCACCCAGTGTTTCGTGGCACTGTGGAAACCCTGGTGGAAAGGCGACTTCTAATACTGTTGGCGGTTTTCATTGGACCGCTGGGTCGGAGATGCTAATCTCCAGCCCGGTGGGTCCAACTGCCCTTGTGGTACAGACGGGGATGTGGTGGGTTGGCATAAGCCAACCCGCCACACTCATCATGTGGCAGTCTTTACTGCCAGCCCGTCGGCCGTGAGACCGCCACTGTGGGCCGGTGGTCAGAAGACCGCCAGGGTCATAATGAGGGCCTATATCCTATGTCAGTGATTCAGGGTTGTTGGGGGTAATGGTCTTTGTAGCTAATGGTCCCACATACATATACAAGGCATTTGGGTGGTCATTATGACCCTGGCGGTATTACAACCGCATGGCCAAAACGACGGGAGCACCGCCAACAGACTGGCGGTGCCTCCCAGCGTATTTTGACCGCGCTACGCACCGCCGGGGCCGGCGGTTTACCGCCACAATGGCCCCGGCGGATGTAATCCGCCAGGGCAGCGCTGCCCAGGGGATTACGAGTCCCCGACCGCCAGCCTTTTTCTGGCGGTCTGAACCGCCAGGAAAAGGCTGGCGGTACGGGGAGTCGTGGGACCCCCTGACAGGGCCCCATGTGGCTTTTCACTGTCTGCTGTGCAGACAGTGAAAAGCGTGACGGGTGCAACTGCACCTGTCGCACGGCCGCAACACCGCCGGCTCCATTTGGAGCCGGCTCCCATTTTGCTGCCCACATCCCCGCTAGGCCGGCGGGCGGAAACTTGGTTTCCGCCCGCCGGCCCAGCGCGGATGTCCAAATGGGCACCGCGGGAGTGCGGCCGCATTGGCGGCCGCACAGCGGTTACAGCTTGGCTGTTGTAATGAGGCCCTTGGTGTTCTAATGTACTCAAACATATTTGCAACAGCATGGAAAATGCAATGACATTGATTGGCATACATGCAAGATAATAACTGACTAGTCAGACACTGTGCTGCACATACAGATGTGATACAGTTAGTATTTGTCATACATGTGAGTGCAATCAATGTGGATGTTCTGATTTCTCATCAGTGTTATGAATCTTTCACCCAATGACTTGACACATATCTCACACTGATCATATGTTGCAGTTCCTGACACCTATTTACAGAGCTTGGCATACAGTGTTGACCTGATGCATCATGTAGTGATTCCTATCTATCTGTTTTCCTTTTAAAACAACAGTTCAATGGCAGATAGGAGTGTTTTCAGATGAAGATGTTTGGCAGGCAATGCAAACATTACACACCACACTTTTAAGATCTCAGTGCATTGTGTCTGGTAATTAGACAATGACAACTGTGTTCACACTATATTGACAACTCTAGGGGCCTACTCATGGTTTCATGGATGTTGTTTATTTAGGAAATGTGAATGTGACAAACACTCCAAGACATATCTTGTATAGCTTAGCCCATTAACATGTTTTGCAATCATGCCTTACTCATGGAACAAGAAAAGAAATGCTGCACAATGTTGTCACGTTGCTGTGAACTGGCAGCAGTGTTCCAAAATGTCTGGATGATTTAGGATCTCATCCTCTTCTGGGTGAGCCTCCTGCTCTTCAAACCAGGGGACTTTGGTTTTTACACAGATATTAGGCAATAGGGAATATGCAAGGATCATCTTGCAGACCATGGGTGGGGAATATAGCAGTCACCCACCTGATACATCAAAGAAGTGAAAGCGGGCTTTTAGCAAGTCAAAGGTGCTCTGCACAATGTTCCTGGTCTGAACATGTACCTGGTTGTAGGCCCTCTCAGCGTCTGTTGGTGAGTTTGCAAAAGGTATCATCGCCAATGTCTGGATGCCGTAACCTTGGTCAGGTGAATAGTTAAAGGATAGAAAAGTGTCATTGCTTTGGCCATGTGTGTCATGTGTATTGGTATTGTTATGCACTGCTCCCAATTATGAACACATGATCTGTCAATCATGCCATGTAGTGCCATTTACATGGGCCTGTTCACTCACTGTATGTGATGTCAAATGCAATGCATGGGAAGATAAATCATAGAATTCAACTTCCTGACTGGTCTATTTGTGCAGCACGTTTGGCTGGTGGCTGATTCCCATCACACTAGTCCACACAATGTTTTGTGATGCCATTACATGTGTGGTGAGACAGAATGGGGCTGTGTATTTTTTTTGTAGATCCAGGCTAGGTTGTTAGTGACATCAGACGGCTCACACAGAACCATGGATGGATCCATTCTTCTACCCAGATGTTGGTGTTGCCCTACATTACATTTGGGCATGCCTTGGATTGTCCTATATTGTCCATGACAGTTGACAGGATGCTATCCACAACTGTCATGATGCTATCCACACGGTATGCCCTCACACATCTCAAATGAGTGACATGATGTGACAACTCACTTTTCAAATCCATGGTTGGATGTCACGGGGGTGTAACATTGTGTACATGTGTGACTGAGTTGTGCCCAATGTCCACACAACACATGTATTCGGCAGAGTTTTGTATAGTCTTCTGCAGTCCAGCAACACAACTTCCTGCACTGTACTACATCTCTTAGAAGGGGAACTAGTACACATTACTTGGGGCCTCCATGCAACTAGACTTACACACAAGTTGCCTAGTGAGTATACATTCACACTTGCATCAGGGGTTGTTGGTGTTCTGCTTAGCTTTCAGGATGGAATTTGTCTCTGCGGGAGCACCTTCCAGCCAAGGCCTCTGCCTCCAAGGCATGGTGAGCGATGCCTGTGTGTAGCATTACACTTCACACATGAGATGTGAGTTCTGTGACACAGCACTGAACACTTGTACAGTTACATATCAACTGCCCATGGTAAGTGTCTTAACACCTAGCACTTCAGGCCTCATTTTTAGGAGGCCCATGGCACAGGGCGGCACAGCAAGTGTCTTGCTGTGCTGCTAGGCACCACCAGGTAAGGACAGGAAAGCGCCATGTCTACAAGCTATGGCACCTTTCTGTCTTCTCCTCCTGCACTGACGCATAAATTGTGGCCTAGAGCCAATGCCGGCAGCCTTGCACCATGGTGTCAGGATGCCTGTGTTGTGAAGATGATTGTTTTTTTGCAGGAAGGAACTCTGTCCTGCACAAAATAAGTATCACAAGGTGTTTCCATCTATGTATGCTGCAGATGCTACAGTTAAAATGTCAAATTACTTGGGTGTTGCATGGGTATACCGCAAGCAACACCCCTGGGACACCCTTCAGTGTCATGTGTGTAAGTTGTTCATATTTACAAGGCTATAAAAAGCCACGCAAGGTGGCTTTGCATGGCCTTGTAAACGTGGAGTGGCACACTGTGCCAGCAGAGCATCCATATAATGTTGCTCTGGTGGCACAGAGGGGCGCAAGGGCCTGGTAACTGAAGCCCCTAGTCCGTGATGTATGGGCCGAGACACAGCTGATGCCCCATGTGTGTTGCATGTGACCAGCCCTAGTATATATGTTACACCTTCCTTGCACACAGATATGAAGAGCAAATTTCCTGTCTGCCATGCATGGCTGTGTGCCTTTACATCATGCAACGTGTGCAATAGTGGCTTGAGATGTGTTCATATGTATGTCAGGATGGTTTGCATTTGATATGTGCACAGAAATATGGTTCATCTATGTGTGGCAGGCCTCATCGTGCAGTCCCTATCTCTGTGGGCAGACAGTTGTCTGTGTATTGTGTCCCCCATATCTATTTGTTAGTGTGTGTGTTAGTTAAGTGCTGTTTGCTTACCTACAAGCAGGCCATTTCCATACTGTCCGTCCTGGAATCTCTGGCTGCTGATGCACTGTCGGAAGATATAAGCGTCATGGACGCTGGCCGGGTATTTGGCTAGCACATTGATGAACAACCCAGGGATGGGCTGCACATTCATCGAGTGGGTGTGTTTCCTGTGGCAGTATACATGTTCCGTTGCAGCAGAAGGTACAAGTTACTCGTGTGCAGTCCATGTCTCTCAGAACATGGTGAAAACCAGCAATAGCTGGTGCAAGAGTAGATCCATTGTGTACTTCAGGTTCCCAAAGTGGATGTGTTCTCCTCATATACCACTGCCCAAGCGTCATGCCATGTTTATGGCTGGTCTGACCAGGCGTTAAAAGTTTGACGCTAGTTAGAGTTAGTGTTAGAAATGGGGTCTTTGATTGGCAGTCAGGTTACCCCCTGTCCAAGCAAGGACCCTCACTCTAGTCAGGGTAAAAGAGAATCACCCTCAGCTAACTCCCGCTCACCCCCTTGGTAGCTTGGCAGGAGCAGCAGGCTTAACTTCAGAGTGCTAGGTGTAAAGTATTCGTACCAACACACACAGTAAATTAATGAAAACACCACAAAATGACACAACACAGGTTTAGAAAAATAGAAAATATTTATCTAAACCAAACAAGACCAAAATCAAAAAAATCCACAATACGCAAGTTGAAAAAACCAAAAAGAGTCTTCATGTAATTTTAAACACAACGCTAACGCTGTTAGCATGGAAATGTACCAGGGTGTGTCAAAAATAACCCGCACGGGTGAGTGTGCGCCAAAGGGTTTGCGATGTGTCAACATCAATCACGAGCGAGACCGTGTATCGATTCTCCTTCAGTCGAGTTGGCGTGCATCGTTTCTTCTCTCTGCAGTAGAGTGATGCACCGTTTCGAACCCCACTCTTGGGTCCTGGCAGCCCTTGCGTCATTTTTACATGCCCAGCGATGTTTGCATTGAAAATCCTGCCACACAATGTTGTTAGTCCAGACGCGTGGGTTGATCTTCCAACCACACTCCAGACGAGCGCCAATTTTCACATGGGAAGCCGGCGGCGCGTCGATTTTTCAGCCACAGATCACTGTTGCGACGGTCTTTTCCCCGCACGGCAGTCGGTGGGTGGATTTCTCAATCTTGTTCTGCCAGCTTCTCCTTTCAGGATCCCGGGAACTGTATGGGCCCCACTTGGCAGAGTAGGAGCCACAGCAGAGGCTCCAGGTGCTGGCAGAGAGAAGTCTTTGCTGTCCCCGAGACTTCAAACAACAAGAGGCAAGCTCTAAATCAAGTCCTTGGAGAGTTCTTCACAAGAAGGAAGGCGCACAAAGTCCAGTCTTTGTCCTCTAGCACAGGCAGAAGCAGCATCTGCAGGATAGCTCCACAAAGCACAGTCACAGCAGGGCAGCTCTTCTTCCTCAGCTCGTCAGCTCTTCTCCAGGCAGAGGTTCCTCTTGGTTTCCAGAAGTGTTCTAAAGTCTGTGGTTTTGGGGGCCATTCTTATGCCCGTTTTGCCCTTTGAAGTAGGCTTACTTCAAAGAAAAGTCTCTCTTGTTTGTGAAATCCTGCCTTGCCCAGGCCAGGCCCCAGACACACACCAGGGGGTTGGAGACTGCATTGTGATCACTCCTCCCCTCCCTCCTAGCACAGATGGCTCATCAGTAAATGCAGACTACACCCCAGCTCCCTTTGTGTCACTGTCTAGTGAGAAGTGCAACCAGCCCAACTGTCAAACTGACCCAGACAGGGAATCCACAAACAGGCAGAGTCAGAAAAATGGTTTAAACAACAAAATGCTCACTTTCTAAAAGTGGCATTTTCAAACACACAATCTTAAAATCAACTTTACTAAAATATGTATTTTTAAATTGTGAGCTCAAGATCCACATATCTATCCACTCCCAAAGGGAATCTACACTTTAATCATATTTAAAGGTAGCCCCCATGTTAACCTATCAGAGGGACAGGCCTTGCAACAGTGAAACAATGAATTTAGCAGTATTTCACTGTCAGGACATATAAAACACATTACTATATGTCCTACCTTAACCATACACTGCACCCTGCCCTTGGGGTTACCTAGGGCCCACCTTGGGGGTTCCTTACATATAAGAAAAGGGGAAGTTTAGGCCTGGCAAGTGGGTACAAACTGCGCACACAGACACTGCAGTGGCATGTCTGAGCCATGTTTACAGAGCTACTAATGTGGGTGGTAAAGTGCCCAGAGTAACAAAAACAGAAAAAACAGAGTCCAGCACACATCAACAACCTGGGAAACAGAGGCAACAATTTAAGAGAGACCATGCAAAGGATGAAAAGTCTAACAGTTAGGATGACTTTTCCTAAGTGCGCAGCATTTTTCAGAAGGCTGGTAAATACAGTGCTCGCAGCCCAGCGTCATTTTTAGAGCAGGAACGCGTACCTTGCATATCTTAGTTGATATCTGACACAGGCAGATACGACGCTCAGCAAAAATGACGCACACACAGGAAAAATGGTGCTAGGCAGCTCTAGCGCCTCTTTGTAAATATGGCTTTAAATTAGCAATGCCTCTGCGTAATAAAAATGACGCTATGGTGGCGCTAAATCCTTGTGAGGCCCTAAATATTTATCAGACATGTTGTGATGAGTGTCTCTCCATTACATGGTGGCAGGTCTTGCAGGAAAAATTGATTATACATCTGGCAGGGTGCATGCATCCTGAGGTATATAAATCTCTCCATAACTGTACAGTCACTAGATGCATAGTCCAGTAACTGTCCTGCTGGATACACAAATCAGATCGCATATAACCTCCAGTGTCTCAGTGTGGAGTACCTGCGACTCCTTTGTGAGATGAATCAGTGGATAATGTGTTGGTGGCTGTGCTGGAGCATGAAATACTGGTAGTTTTGATTTGCAGTGGATACTCTTCCATTTATTCTACTCTAAAGCAGGCTTAAAATAAAGAGTTTAAAAAAAGTGTGACTTTCTTGGGTTTGTGTGCACACTTGTGGTGAAAGGTTGCTACAGCCTACAATACATCAAATATGCATGACACTCTCTTACACATTTGCTACTTGCCCATGTTTTCCAGGTAAGTTTAAGAGAAACGTATAGGTCATAATTGTCTGCTCCTTCTTTTAAGTTGGTAAGTTAGTCCAAACCTGCGTTTGCCAATGGTCCAAGAAGGATTCACCAGGTCGTGTGAACATTTGCAAAAGCATAACATGGCACACAACTAGCCGGTTATCTGAGTACTCTGAGGAGTCACACATAGGTATCTGCTAATTATTACTAGTGGAAGACGTTCACTGTAATATTGGTATTCTCCCTCAGCTCATACAGGAACTTCCTATTCTGCTAGAGGAGTTGCTCAGTGCTTAACTACTGAAAGAATTTCCCCACTATTCAACTGAGCTTTAATCCACGCTCTAAAATTTTTGAAATGTGAAATGGGGCAGTTCAGATAGGGGTAAGTGTTAAGGGATAAATAATCATTTGACATCACAAGGGTTTCCTGCTTCCGGAGGTGTACTCATTCTGGTAGTTACAGCAAATCCAAGTTATCCATTTGAAATGTTCTACGCACTGGGAGAGTTTGAACCAGTTGAAGATCTAATTGACACTTTGCCACACATAAGCCAATACACCCACCTGCAATATATATAACACATGAAAGTCAGGAGATCCCCATATTCTACAAAGAACACACATTATGGTAGATGGAGAATTCTCAAGTCAAGTCAAATATTTTACTTTTATTCAGACTTTTGGTCTTTAAAACCAATATAACATTGAGCATAGCCTGGTAGTAGTGGTATCAGTGGGTGCACATCCTCCACGTAGCCGAATGTAAATAGCAAAACAAGTAAGAGTAACAAACACATAATAATGTATCACGTGGTGCTGAACAGTAGATTATCCCCTATTACCTATAGGCATATTAGTGCACCCCAAAAGGTAAAACTATACATATACTGTAATGATTACAGGAATACCACAGCACTCCTAATCAGTCCACAATATTGTATCAATCCAGATGAGTCCATATGAAGCGAGATCCTTTTATTGATATTTAAAAGCATCAGTCTTGCAAGTAAACAAATGTAGAAACATCCACAGCTAACACGCTGTTCATCACAAATGTGACTTTTTCAAGGCCAGTGCATAACCAATTGCAGCCAAAGACAGAGTAGTCAAGAAGCGATGCAGCAAAATGTAGTGCTCAATTCGGCAACTGATGCCATGCACTGTGTAAACCTCATCAGGAATTATCCTAGTTTTTATCCAAAACACAACAGTAATAGCAAATGCAGAAGATGTCGATAAGGGTTGCACATGTATCTTGGTACCCAGTATCTTATAAGCCTTTGGGTTCCAGAAAGTACGGTAACAACTAGCTTCAATTAATTCACACAAGTGACCTCATATCAATGCCCAATCAAAACTTTTGATAGCAAGTGACCATGGTAAGTCATGTGCCCGGCAGCCCGTATTGGTCAACAAGGCATCCTCTGTGCAAGGGGGAGGCTTATGGAGTCTCCTTGCACTGAGGGCGCTGTCTTGACCGATACAAGTTGCTGGGCTTTAGGTCCTCTGAGGATATTTTTCAAAGGCTTGTGCACTCAGCAAGGGAAAACAGAAGTTGCAAGCAATTTATCGGAGACAACTTCCTCATTCTTTTTCCCATTTGAATTTGGTTGTAAGGGCTTCAGATTGACCCAGAGATTACTGTTCTCTTGATACAGGTGCCTATAGAAATTAACCTTTTGTCATTATCAACTTGAGAACTTCTTGCAGGATTTTCTGCATTAGAAACATTACATCCAGCATGGAGGCTGTAGGGGAAGTTGACATTTCCAATCCCAATGAGGACTTGAAGGGTAAGGAAAGCTGCCTCATTTGGGATTCGTCCCCCAATAAGCTTACCGTCATCTACAAGATCTTTAATATTGTGTGATAAAAGGGCACCATTTCTGTCTGGGGAGTCAAAAAGTTCTGAATCCAAATCCAACGCCATCGTTTCTTTTACAGAATCCTCCACCACAAACAGGGTGATCCGGGGAGATGACAAGAGTCTTGGCTCAGACGAGGCCTTATCACCTGCTACGGAGTCAAATTCCTTCCAACAGTCCTGATCCTGTCCAAGCTCAGGTGCTTCACTGCTCTTCTCCCTTCCTTCCCTTGCATCGTGGATTTTAGGCTCCTAAATTGCCTATCCTCGAAATATTTTACTGTATGTACATAGGGGTTCTTCAAGAGTCTTAAAGTTCCTTGTTGGGGGCCGTAAATGGCCCCCCTTTTCTTCCTGGACATCTGCCTGCTCCTCCACTGTACTTTCTATTAGTACACGCTGAGGATAACCTGCTCTCCGGGCCTGCCTTCTTCTTGGCGGCATTGCTCCTAATTTGCCTTAACTTACCTTTAACAGAGTAAAACAGGGTTCTATCGGGAAGGACTGGAATGGGCTCATGTAACATGTTCCCCAGCCCCCACTTCCAGGGTCTATTTAACAGTTGCTCCATCCTGTACAAAGACCCCAAGAGGTGCAAAAGTTACACGTTCAAAGGGAAGACCACTCCGCTCACCTCCCTTTGCGGGGAGCACAAAAGCAACCTCTTCTTCAGCTACTCTGCTCCCGATGCCACGACCTGATGTTGTAAGTTTAGGATAGGTTTATGTTCCTTATACTGGTGCCTGGCCCTTCTGCGCAGTTTACCCTGCCTCCGTCCTGTTCCACGCCGGACTCACCTCGGCAAACACAGTGGTGGGGAGGCTAGTCCAAATGCTTTTGCTCAGCAAGGGTACTGCAGAGCCACAATACTGCAGAAAAACAAAACCCCGGCTAGGCCCTGACCCTGACACACCGGCGTCGATCATTGGTCAGCAACGCAGGCCGGGATCGCAGGCAAGAAGGTGGGCATGAGCACTGCAGTGGGCCCTCTGAAGCGTAATGATGCGCCACAGATGCAGCCGAAGGGAGGGATTTGGCCAGGGAGCAGTCTATAGTCCGTGAGGAGGGGCAAAATTTTCACCTTCACCCAACATATAAGGCCAGTGTTAGCGGGATACACACCTCACAATGCAAATCAATTAAGAGACCCTTTCTGCGAATTAGTGACAGTATATAGATAAGTGGCACAGTAAGTATTACAGACAGCAGGTTCTCGTCCTGGGACTCCAGAAGTCACATAGAGACCTATAAACAATCCCCCCCAAAAATTCAGACCATACATGCTGTTGGGGGCAAAGTGCCAGCAAAGCAAGATGAAATCCCATTTTGAATTGCTTATAAAACTAATCAATCAAAAACAGTCTGACCTCATAGAACACTCCAAGATAAGCACATATGGAGTCATTATGATCCCAGCGGTGAGTGTAAATGTGGCGGTAGTACTGCCAACAGGCTGGCGGTACATACCGCCACATTATGAGAATGGTGGGTTAGCTCCAGCCAGCCTGCCACTTCTCCACTCATACCGCCATGGCAGTATCAGCCACCGGGCCGGAGATATCAATACCCCCAGTACCTCCCTGGAGGCATTGTGAGCCTGCCAACCACCATGGTTTTCATGGTGTTAGCAACTCCACAGAAACCATGGCGGTAGGCCCTACCGGTGACAGGGAATTCATTCCCTGTCACCGGTAGGCAGCTCCCCCACCACCCAACACTCACCTGACAATCCCCCACCTCTGATCCTCACACACACACACCCACCCCCTCTGATCCTCAGACACCCCCGTCCCTCCGATCCTCACACCCCTCCACGCCCTCTGATCCTCAGACACCCCCCCAGCCCCTCCGATTCTCACACACACACACCCCAATACAAGCACACTCCCGCAGACACACACCACGCATACACTCAATCACTCACACTGGCATACATCATTCATACACACACTGGCATACACGCATACATCCAGACATGTTCACACACATTCTTACAATGATCACACTGACATGCAGACACGCACTGACTTCACCATTCTTACACGCATTCACTCACATGCATACAACCTCACAAACAAAACACACACACACACGCATTCACACTCACACATTCATGCGCATACTCAGACACACACAACACCCTCTAGCCCCCTTCCCTATCGGAAGCCCGACTTACCTTGAGCGAGGAGTTCTTCCGGCAGGGAACAGAAAGGGGCGCTGCTACCGCCAGCAGAACACCGCCAGGCAGTATGAATTGCCATAATACGTCTGGCGGCATTCAACTGGAGTGGCAGTGCTGGTGGTAGCAGCGCCACCTTACCACCGTCCACCACCATGAACACTGCTGGATTTCTGCCCTTCTTGTGGCAGAAGTCCGACAGTGCTCATAATATGGCAGACGGATGGTAGCCGGGGTGGTGGTACTTTGGCGGCCGTAAACCTGGCTGTAGGCGGTCTTTACCGCCAATGTCTTAATGACTACCATAATCTTGAATCTGTGACTTTCCCTAGGAATGAATCAACTGGCTGTGATAGAATATTTAATTTAGTCAACAGGTACATTGTGGGACAGTTTTGGGCTGACGACTCAAGAGACTGCCAGAAAAAAAATTGCGTTTAGATATCGACAAAAGCTATGATTCACTTGCTTACTTTTATTTTCAACGGCCTGCATTAATAAGTATGGTTTTGGTTACACAGTATATAGACACGCTTTCTCCCGAAATTTTAGACTTTGTAAGTATGAATGTATGTATGTGGGGTCTGTATAACGTGAACTTAGCAACAGGCAACAGAGCGTTGTACAGGGACAAAGGCAAACATACCATCAACGAGTGATAGGAAAGGTAGCTGGATCCTGCGACAGAAGTGTACTTTTATTGCAATATGACGGAGTGTTCTTTAAAGAGGTGGGTCTTCAACTCTTTTCTAAATGTTGTTTCCGTTCCTGGATGCATAGATGGAAAAGACCTGTTACCTTGTTTTTTTCTGTTTTACACCTCTTAGTCTCCAGTCTGATGGTGATCTGCTGTAGGTGTGGAGACTGCATCAGAGATGGTGAGCTTATCTGCAGGATAAGCGGTCTGCTGGTTATGATTGCTTTATAAATGACAAAGCTGTTTTTTAAGATAGGGCTAGCAGAAAGAAGAACCAGTGGAGTTCCGTTTGGGTGCGATGCTGTACTATCTCTTCAGGACCAGGTTGAGAGGTGCTGCCGTTGGGTAGGATGCCCTTAACTGAGGCTAACATGTAGTCTGAAAGGCTATGAAGCAGGGTGTGTGATTATGAGGGCTTCAAAAGCATTTCTGAAGTCGCTTTCTGTAAGGAACCATTTTACTTTGTTTACAAAAGAGAGCTGGTATAAGGCTATCTTTGGTTTTCTGGCAATATGTTTCTTGACAGTGAGGTTGGTATCCAGAGCAAAGTCTGGTGACTAGGCATTCAATGAAGTTGGGATTTGATGCTGTCACGGTTTATGTTATTGAGTCATTTCATACTACTTCCTCCATGTGGGGTTGGCGCTGGACATCGCTGGGCAGAATTTTGATGCTGTTATCTGTGAGTAGTAACCCAGGAGGCTCCATGTAGAGTATGACAATGACAGAGAACATAGGCCCTCATCACGACCCTGGTGGGTTGGAGATAAAGTGGCGGTAATACCGCCTACAGGCTAGCGGTAACTACCGCCAAATTATGACCATGGAGGTGATATCTATGAAAGACAGCCAATGAACCACACCGACCGCCAGGGCGGAAACAACAGTCACCACGGCGGTAGCCGCCTACCGCCAGGTGGAAGACAAAGTTCCACCCACCATATTATGACGCTACAATCCACCACCTTTTCCGGGGTGGTACCAACGCCATCAAAAGCCTGGTGGAAACAGAGCTCAGAAGTCAAAGGACAATTTGTCCCCAATAATTGGCTGAATAATGCAAGGACAACAGCAATTGACGAAAGTGATTGTAATAAGATCAACATCAAAACTAATAAGTCGATGTGGCAATGCAACAAATATGTACAAATGTACAAAAAGGGACACTGCCCAGTCCACAGGGTCCATATGGCCACAGGGCAAAGTCCAAGGCCCCACTCAATCCCTGCAAATAAGCAGCACCCCAGGGGGAGGGAGGGCACCTCAGCAGGATGCAGAAACAAGACCACTGGTCCTGGAGGGGGTAACATGCCCTGTGCTTTGTCGTGGGGAGTCCAATGCCACAGTCTCTCAAGTGGGTGACTTGCCCACTGGTCCTAGAGGGGGCAACATGCCCTGTGCTTTGTCCTGGGGAGTGCAAGTCCACAGTCTCTCAGGTGGGTGACTTTCCTACTGGTTCTGGAGGGGGCAACATGCCCTGTGCTTTGTCCTGGGGATTGCAAGGCCACAGTCTGTTGAGTGGTGTTTCTTGCCCACTGGTTCTGGAGGGGCCAGGCCGCACAGCAGCCCATGGAGGCTGGATCATATGGCGGCCACCGGCAGTGACGGCTGCACTGTGGTGGTTGTTGTGGGAGGCTCCTGCTCAGCCCCTGCATTCTCTGACAGCTGCACAACCAAGGCTGGCAGTGTGGTCTCTGTGACAGCTGCTGGTGCAGGCACCTTCCCCTTCTTGCTGGCTGATGCAGGCTCATTCCCCTTCTTTCTGGCTGGTGCAGGCTCCTTCCCCTTCTTGCTGGCTGGTGCAGACTCCTTCCCCTTCTGGCTGGCTGGTGCAGGCTCCTTCCCCTTCTGGCTGGCTGGTGCAGGCTCCTTCCCCTTGTTGCTGGCTGGTGCAGGCTCCTTCCCCTTCTTGCTGGCTGGTAAGGCTCCTTCCCCTTCTGGCTGGCTGGGGCAGGCTCCTTCCCCTTCTGGCTGGCTGGTCCAGGCTCCTTCCCCTTCTTGCTGACTGGCAGAGGCTCATTCCCCTTCTGGCTGGCTGATGCAGGCTCCTTCCCCTTCTTGCTGGCTGGTGCAGGCTCCTTCCCCTTCTTGCAGGCTGGTGCAGGCTCCTTTCCCTTCTGGCTGTGCTGGTGCAGGCTCCTTCCCCTTCAATTTTTGTGGCCTGGAATCCTTTCCACCTCGAGTAGGTGCTGCTGTAACTGGGCCTGTGGACTGTTTGGCTGAGGTGCTTGGCTGGGACCTTGATACCCTGGCCATACGTGCAGGACAGGGGGGAGGGGTAGGGAAGACGTCAATTTGGGAAAGTTAAAGCTTTTTAGGGATTTTGGGGCGGGAGGAGTGAGAAGTAATGGGAGAGGAGGATGAGGGAGTGGTTGTTGGAGGTGGATGTCTACTGGATTTCGGTGCAGCTGCATGGGTTTTATGTTGTTGTGAGGTGGATGGCTGTTGGGTGTCTGAGTGCCTGCGTTTGTGCACTGTAGGGGGGGACAGACATGGTTGGACAGGACACAGGGGGACGTGTGGATGGATGTTGTGGAGGTGTCTGCCAGTGAGGTGTGGGTTCTGCTTGGTGTGGTGATGATGCAGGCAGTGGATGATCATGTAGTGCAGGCAGGTGTGAGTGTTGACGTCACTGGGCGTGAGGTGGAGGAGGAGGAGGGGCAGACTGTGGAAATAGTGTATGTTGCTGTGTCTGCAAATGAATGTTGTTTGTGTGAGTACCTGTGGGATGGAGTGTGGTGCTTGTGTTTGCCTGTGACACTCGGGTGTTGTCTTGTGTGCATGCTCGTCTGGCTGTGTGCTTGGGATGGGTTGGGGATGAGAAAAATGGGACTGGGAAGTGGAAAATGGAGGGGGGACGGTTGAAACAGGGTCAATGGCTGCCATCAGAGAGAAGGCCAGAGCCTGGACCGATATCTATTGGGCCGCCAATCCACTGTGAATGCTCTCCGGGAATGCATTAGATTGCTGCATCTGGGCTGCCAGTCCCTGGATGGCATTCACAATGGTTGACTGCCCTTAAGAGATGGATCTCAGGAGGACAATAGCCTCCTCACTCAGGGAAGCAGGGCTCACTGGGGAAGGGCCTAGGTGCCTGGGACAAAGGAGATGCCCACCCTCCTGGGTGAGCGGGCAAGGGCAAATCGCTGAGGGGCTGCTTGGAGGGCAGTGTTGGTATAGGGGGTGGCGGCTGTAGCAGGGGTGGTCACAGAAGTGTCCGCCACCATCAGGGAGCTCCCATCGGAGGAGGTATTTGAGTCTGTATTGTCCCCTCCAGTCTCCTCCGTGGTGCTCCCCTCTCCCTCCATCCCACTAGTGCCCTTAGAGTCATGCACATAAAGACAGGATGACAAAACAAGAAAGGGGGAGAGAGAGACAAAGGATACCCTGGGTCAGTGACTGCACCAACACCACCGTTGGTGTACCCAGCACCCTCACACACAGGGAACAGGCCTACATACTATGCATTGCACTACCAGTGATATTGCTAGCCACCAAGGCATGAGGAGCACACACCGCCAACTGCAGCACACCCAGGACCCACGCAGCCCTGACCAGTAGTGGATGCTAACAAGCTAGGTAGGCAGTATTTCCCCTTCAGACCCTTAGCCACCAGAGGACCTACGCTGCTATGTCTGGCCTGGCCTAGGGGCACCCACTGACACACAACCACCACCCGGATACCACCCCACCAGCAATAAGTTGTAATAATAGCCACTGTACTCACCTGCTTGTGGCTGCTGTGATGCCCTCAAGGGCCCATCCAGCTCTGGATAGGCCACCGCCAGTATGCAGGCCATCAGGGGGGGTCAGAGTCCAATGGGCACCCCTTCCTCGTTGGGAGGCTATCCCCAGCTGGGCCTCTGCGGTCTTCCGTGCCCAGCATCTCAGGTCCTCCCAACGTTTGCAACAGTGGGTGCACCTACTTGGCGATGGCACAGCATATATCCTTCTTTTGATGGGCGCTGACCTGCAGAGGCAATATAGATAGGAGGACACCATTAGACAAACAGTCCAGCCAGTAACACGAATGGCCCACCATACCTGTTTCCATCACTATGGTACACACACATAGCCCAGCACTCAACGTGTACCCAGCCAAGAGGAGATCCCTCCCCACTTACACGATGCCTTCACACACACCTCTATGCATTCATGCCATATACATCGTGCCCACAGTGTACTCACCTGTTGGTCTGGAGGCCCATACAGCAGTCTGTACTGGGGTAGGACCCCATCCACCAGTCTCTCCAATTCCTCTGAGGCAAAGACTGGGGCCCTTTCCCGGGTCACACGAGCCATGGTAGGTTCCAGCCACAGGTCACAGCAGCATATGCAGTGTAGGTCCTCTCCTATGGAAGGTCAGGAAACAAGTGAGGAATCAGATAGAAAATGGCGGTCACGTCCACGGCGTAGACTACCATTGGCCACTGTACCCCATAGGGCCCAATTATAACCAATGAGGAACTGCACGGCGGTTCCCGACTGCCTCCCGCCACGGTGCACGTCAGCCGAATTACCTCACTTCCACCTGTCCTGCCACAAAAAACAGGCGGATGCCATTTGGGGGGGGGGGGGGGGGGGGGAAGGCCTATGGAATAATGCTGTGTCACAGGAGAAATAGGCACATACTTGACAAATTACACTGTCCCATGAAATTTTGCACATTGCGGACTACTGTTGTAGCTCCATTGTTCAGTTTGTGACAGTCTCCTCCCTCTTGTGTCCCTTAGATTCCTATCCTCTGCTGATGAATGGGAGATGGAGACATAGCCCCGTGTACAGACCCCTGGTGGACTTCGCTACAATGGAGGACAGGCACATTATTCTCACCTATAGACTGGACAGGGCCACAATCACAGAGCTGCATGCCCAATTGGAGCCTGACCTGAAATCTGCTATCCATCACACCACTGGGATCCCCCCTCTTTTGCAAGTGCTATCAGTACTCCATTTCCTGGCAACTGGTTTTTTCCAAGTGACAGTGGGCGTGGCAGCAGGAATGTCACAGCCAATGTTCTCAATAGTGCTGACAAGAGTGTTGTCTGCCCTGATTAAAAACATGTGCAGCTACATAGCATTCCCCCAGGTTGAGGATTTGGCCACTGTGAAGGCCATGTTTTATGCAATGGGACACATCCCCAATGTAACTGGGGCGATTGACGGAACACATATTGCAGAATGAACAGGTGTTCAGGAATTGTAAGAGTTTCCACTCTATGAATGTGCAGATGGTGTGCTTGGCAGACCAGTATATCTCCCACATCAATGCAAAGTATCCTAGGTCAGTGCATGATGCCTTTATCCTGAGGAATAGCAGCATTATATGTTGGTGTATGCCTATGCTGTTGGCCATATAGGATAGAGTGTGGCTAAATGTTGTCCCTCAATATTTGCAGGTGACTCTGGTTACCCAAACCTATCATGGCTGCTGACCCCTGTGAGGAATGCCAGGACAAGGGCATAAGAACGTTATAATGAGGCACATGGGCGAACCAGAAGGATCACTGAAAGGACCTTTGGCCTCCTGAAGGCCAGATTCCAGTGCCTCCATCTGACAGGTGGATCCCTGTGCTATTCACCCATAAGGTCTGCCAGATAGTAGTGGCATGCTGCATGTTGCACAACTTGGCCCTCAGATGACATATGCCTTTTCTGCAGGAGGAGACTGGAGATGCCCCTATGGCAACAGTGGACCCTGTGGACAGTGAGGATGAGGAGGCCGAGGATGAGGATGTGGACAACAGAACATCTGTAATCTGTCGGTATTTTCAATGACACACAGGTGAGACATTGCAACTTTACATTTCATTAACTTTGGTTGTATTCTGTGTGGCATTGGCATGCTCATATTTCCCAGCTCTATACCCACTTACTGTTACTTTTTACTATTCATTTTGCAGATGTTGGTGATTTGACAAATACTCCTGGTGTGATCACAACAGCCAGCTACAGGTCATTGATTCTATGCTCATTCTATGTACAGTTCATTTGCACTGGTTGTACCTGTTTCAATCAATACATATTTGAAATACATGACATACTCGAAATCGATTTATATCAAAGGGTGTTTATTGAAGTGCTAATATATAGAGGGGGAAGTGCAATATGATAGGGTGATGATGGAGGAAAGTCCTGGGTATTGTTCCAGTCTGTTCGTAGCACAGGTGCATTGTCCAAGGGGACATAGGAAGGGGTGCAATGGCAGTTCAAGGTGGACAGGGTGACTGAGTGGGTCACAAGGCGGACAATCAGGAGAGTCTCATTTCCTGGCAGGGGTCTCAGCAAGTGCCTCTGGCTTCTGTCTGGATTGCAGGGAAAGTTTGCAGGGTGGTTCACCTTCTGCAGGGAGAGGGGTACTGGTGGCCTGTGAGTCCTGTGGCGGGGCCTCCTGGCCACTAGCGGCAGCGGAAGTGGAAGGCTGTTCAGATGAATGGCTAGTGGCAGGGGCCCGCTGGTGTGACACTGCCTCCCTCATAATGTTGGCCATGTCTGCCAGCACCCCTGCTATGGAGATCACGGTGTTGTTGATGGCCTGCAAGTCCTCCCTGGTCCCCTGATACTGTCCCTCCTGCAGCCCCCTGTTCTCCTGCACATTGTCTAGATTCCGGCCCATCGTGTCCTGGGATCTCAGAGAGCGCATCCTGGAGAGTCGGTTCCCTGCTCCTGTCCTCCCCCTGGCACACAGCACTCCTCCCAGTTTCCCTGTTTGCATTTGCCTCTGTCCCCTGAACTGTGTGCCCACTTCCACTGACCCCAGGTCCCTGATTGTCTTGGGTGCGAGGTGTGGTCTGGGGTCCCTGTACAGTTAGGCACACTGCTGATTGACGTGTCCTGGGGACAGAGGTTTGGGTACGCTGGGTGGGTGCTGTGGTGTTGTTTTTTGATGGGGGAGGCTCTGTGGTTGTCTGTGACTGGGATTGGGTAACCGGCTGTCCAGTGGTCCCTGATGGGCCAGATAGATCATCCAGATCCTGAAGACTGGAGTTACTGTCATCACTGTGGGCCTCTTCTGTTGGGGGACTGGATAGTGCTGGCACCTCCTCTCCAGTGACATTGGCAGGGGTACCTGTGGAGATGTAAATGATCCATTTTGCTTCATGTGTATGACATATTGTACATCCCTGGCTTCCCCTCTATGGTTGGTGTTGCCCTGCCAGCTTTTACTTGTGTATGTTGGTGTAAGGTGGGATTGTTAGTTTCCCTATGCTGTGCCTGCTTTAGTGATGAGTGTCCATGAAGGGCTGTAAGGGGTGTCCATGCATTGGTACATCATGCAGGGCTTGGCATTGGGATTAGTGCAATGTAATGGTGGAGTGTTTGGAATGGAGTGGAGTGATGGGAGTGAGGGTGAGGGTATGTGATGGCATGCAGGTAGGGGGGTGATAATTGTTGAAAGTTGACTTACCAGAGTCCAGTCCTCCTCCGACTCCAGCCAGGCCCTCAGGATGCAGTATTGCCAAGACTTGCTCCTCCCATGCTGTGAGTTGTGGGGGAGGAGGTGGGGGTCCACCGCCAGTCCTCTGGATAGCAAGCTGGTGTCTTGCTGCTCTTGAACGTACCTTCCCCCTATAGGTCGTTCCACCTCTTCCTGATATCGTCTCTTGTTCTGGGGTGCTGTCTCACTGCGTTGACCCTGTCCACGATTCTCTGCCATAGCTCCATCTTCCTGGCTATTGATATCTGCTGCACCTGTGCACCAAATAGCTGTGGCTCTACCCTGACAATTTCCTCCACCATGACCCTTAACTCCTCCTCAGTGAAACGGGGGTGCCTTTGTGGTGCCATGGGTGTTATGTAATGTGTGTTGGTGAGGGTGTGTTTGGTGATGTGTTGGGGTGTGTGAAGTGGGGTCAGTGAGTGATGTATGGGTGTATGTGGTGTGTGTATGTAGTTGTAGCAGTGGTCTTGGAGTCAGTCTTGTGGCAATGATTTGTATTCGTAAAGGGTTGCGGGTAATGTGGGTGTGCTTTATAGTGGTGTGGGTGTGGTGTGTGTTTGGGTGTCAGGTGTGTGTTGTTTGAGTTGTCCAATGTGGTGTTGTTAGTATGTCGGTGTTCATTGTGAGCGCTGCAGTATGTACCGCCAGTGGTTTACTGCCATTGAATGTCCGCTGTAATGATTCGTGGGTCATAATGTAATGGGTGTTGTTCTGTTGGCGTAACAGTGTGGGTCTTGGTACCACCAGTTTATGAATGACCTTTGGTCTGGCGGATTTGTGGCTGTGGCTGTTTTCTGTCGGATTGGTGTGTGTGTACGTGTCTCATAATATGGTGAACGGGTATCTGCCGCCGCGGTAAGTTGGCGGCCGTCAGCGTGGCGGTTAGCAGGATTTACCACCAATGTCATAATGAGGGCCATAGTTCTTTGTAGATAATTGTCACGCTTATTGGCATGAAACCATCCCAGAGAAAAGTATTTGGGCTACTGAATCCTGATTAATTGAGGGATTTGGCACACTATTTCCTGCTTGCTTATTTCCAAGAGATTTCATTTTTTTAAATAACACAGAGTTTTACCTCACTGAAAGACTGGAAAACTCCATTAGCTCTACACACTAACTTCACACACTTTCCATAATGGAAATGAGGAAGGGCTTTAGCCAATGATGAAATAAGTTGATTAAAAGTGGTACATTTAATATTTCTTCATACCCTTCAAATGTAGCAACGTGGCCAGTTCACACAAACTATTTTTTTTAAATGTGTTTTATTGCAATTTGCAAATAATGCAAGAGAAATAAAAGAAAGAAGAGAGAACAAAAAAATTACAATTGTGTTTCAAGCTTACATGATTGCGCATTTGTTTTCATGTTTCGATCTTAATCCCACCTGTATTTGCGGAATGCGATTATCGATCTTTTATTTAGGCGAGGCAATTTGGAAACGTTGTGCACTCAGGAAACACAATGTGACTCATGACATAAACATATTAAAGGAGAAGTGATATTAGAGAGAGAGGAGAAAAGAATGAAGTTAAGATAGATCTGGTTAAGCATCCGCGTGCGGGAGAGGAGGGGGTAGGAGGGGGCCATGGGGAAGACGGGGCGCAGCTCGTGCCTCGCGCAAGCAGTCCCTCCGATGACACTTGAAGTGGGATGATATATTTGCTCAGCGTGTTTTCAGATCTGGGTGAGCGGGGCGAATCTACGGTCATGTGTTCTCAGGGGGAAGGGGTCATGGTATGGGAGCACATGTGTGAGTTGAGTTCTACGAGGTAGGGACGTCCGGGGTGGCTGGGGTGTTTCTGCCCTGCTCTCGTTCAGTTGACTTATTATCTAAGTGCATCTGCGTACCATCAGAATCCTTATCTTGTTTCTAAAGTTCCTGTTGTTATAGTCACTGCTCGCTAAGTGGCACCACACTGCATTCGCTAGTGTATTGAGTGTGTAATCCTCATGGGCACATTCTATGGATTATTCAACAGTGCCAAACATTGTCATTTATTCATGGGGGAAGTTTGTTGTCTTTATTTTCTAGAGTTATCACAAAGGATTTCCAGGTTTCTACGCCCTTGACCTGTACCCCTTTATCCTGCAGTGCTTGCAGTGTTTGCGCTTCCGCGTTTGCCCAGCGCACAAGCTCGGTTTGCCACTGGTGAGTGCTTGGCGCACTTGGCGCTTTCCAATGCATGGCTATTAGGCGTCTATACATCACCAGTGCTAATGCTATGCATCTGTGTGTCTTCTTATGTTTTTTAGGTCTTACCCCTACCGCCAGCAAGCATAGTTCCAGGCTGGGAGACATTGGAGTGTTGGTCCATTCAGTTAACAAATTTATTATATCAGTCCATGTGTGCATAGTTGGTGGGCACTCCCACGTCATGTGAAAGAAGGTGGCTTCCGTGGTGCCACATCTGGGGCATCTTTGTGGTGATAGCGAAATCGGGTATTCCGCGACACTTCATATATCATTTTCATAGCCTGGCTCCATGCCTGCGTGGGGACCGGTTCTGGAAGGACTTGATCCCATCTATTCTTTGCTTGTTCCTGCCCGTGTTCAGTATGAGTTGCTAGGATTCTATATATCTTCGATACATTTATTGGAGTTGCTACGTTATCTAGTAAATCATGTAGTATAGGGGATGTTTTTGGTTCATGTTGCCCGCAGTTCCAGCATGAGTTTACTAAGTGTCGTAATGCGCCGAATGCTGTGAAACTTCCTTGTCCCAGACCGTAAGCATTAGCTAGTGTTTCATATGTTAGAAGGCGTCCTTCTCCGTAGATATCGCCTACTGTTTGTATGCCCTTTCCAGGCCATATACTCAAGCCAACCTCTTCTGCTATGTTTCCAATTTTCGGAATGGCCAACAGTGGGATCTTGGGGGAATACTGAGGTTTCTTGACCCCATCTAGTGCGAAGCGTCCCCAAACCCAATAAGCCACATTCAGTAAAATGTTTTGTGTGTGCATTGCATTAGTTCGGTTCATCGAATAATTTAGTATGCTTGTGTGCCTTAGGTCTCTGAGTACTGTCTGTGTTTCTTCAATCATAGGATTTCCAAGCCATTTAAACACCCATTGCAACTGGGCGGAAGCATAGTATAGTTTGAATCTTGGAGCCCCTAACCCTCCTGATGTGAGTGGTTGTTGTATTTTCGTCAGCGCCACGCGCCGGCAGCCTTTGCCCCATATTAAGTCAGTTAGTATACTGTTCAATGGTTTAAAAAAGGAAGTGGGAAGTACTAGTGGGAGCGCCATGAAGAAATACAGCAGGCGCAGTAGTATTATCATCTTTGCTATGGCCACTCTGCCCATGGGAGAGAGTGGGAGCGAGCACCAGAAGGATAGTGAGCCTCTGACGCACCGGATTACTTGTCCCAGGTTTCCATCTTTGAGGTCCTGTGGATCGTGATATACATTTATTCCCAAGTATCTAAAGGTGGTGTAACACCACTTCAGGCCTCCCGGGCTGGAGGTCAAGCAGTGTATGTCCGGAACCGGACTCATTGGAAAAAGGCAGGACTTTGACCAATTCACTTTTAATCCGGACACCAATCCAAGTTGGTGTAGTAATTCCAGTAGGCCAGTTAAGGATGCTAAGTGATTTCGTAAGAATATTAGTGCGTCGTCGGTGTACAGTGACACTATGCGGTGTGTGTGTCCATCCCTGATGCCCCACGCCGGGGCAGGTGTTCGTAGCCGGGCAGCTAAAGGTTCAATAGCTAGAGCAAATAATAGTGGGGATAGCGGGCAACCCTGTCTGGTGCTTCTGTCAATGTTGAATTTCTCGGATATCATGTCGCCTGTCTTGACTCTAGCTGTAGCTTTAGAGTATGAGACCCTGACCCAACTGATATATGTGCTACCAAATCCCATACGGTTTAGCGTTTCTATCAGAAAGGGCCACCCCAGCGTATCAAACGCTTTTTCAATATCTAGTGATACTGCTACTTGATTATATTCGCCCTCTGGGGAGTTTGCCATTAATCGTAGTAAATTCTGTATGTTAGTGAAAGTGTTGCGGCCGGGGATGAAGCCGGATTGGTCTTGATGAACCAGGTCCGGCAGCCCTGGAAGCAGGCGGTTTGCAAGGATTTTGCCCAGCAGCTTACAGTCTGTGTTCAGCAACGATAGTGGTCTGTATGAGCGAACGTCCAATGGATCTCAACCAGATTTAGGTAGCACCGCTATCAGCGCCTCTCTTAGAGTGTCCGGTAATTGACCATTTTTTAATGCTTCAGTAAGCATTTCTAGATACGGGGTTAATGTTTGTGCCGAGAATATACTGTAGTACTCTATGGGGATGCCATCGCTACCTGGGCCTTTACCGTGTGTTAATTGTTGCAGAGCTTGCTGTATCTCTGCTAGGTCGATCGGTTTATCGAGGTCTACCACCTGTGTGGGAGTTAAGCTGTTTAGTTCTATCCCACTGAAGAACTCGTTTAGCTGTTCTGTTGAGGGGGGTGGGGGGGGGGGTAGAGCACTGTGTGCTGTAATACTCTTTGAAGGCGTTATTTATTTCTGCTCGGGAATTTACTATTAATCCCGTATCGAGGTGGATTGCTCCAATGGGGGAGTTCCGTCGTCCCCACCCCCCCCAGTAGCCATGCTAGAAGTTTACCTGATCTGTCGCCTTCTGAGTGTGTTCAAGCTAGATAATGACGGTAGTCGTATTGTCTCAGGCGCCGATCTGCCTGGTTCCATTCTGTACATAGTCTAGTTAGTTCTGTCTCTTCGATTATGCCCGCTGCTTGTTTGCATTCTGCGGTGCGGAAATCTTGCTCTAACTGGCGGAGCTCCCGCGTCTGTCTTATTCCCATTGCCAGCGAGATACACGTGCCCCTTATAACCACCTTATGTGTGTCCCATTCATTTGCTCTGGAGCTAGTAGTCCCCTTATTTAGGGCAAAATATGAGGCGATGTGTGTAGCTATTTCTTTCCTAAAAGGAGGATCCTGCAGTAATCGTGGTTGAAGCTGCCAGGTTGGGATGCAAGCGCGTGTCCTGCCCCATGTGATGTGCGCTATGAGTGGGCAGTGATCGGAGATTACCTTTGCGGTATATTCCGCACTCGTAAATCTGTGTGTCAGGTCCTGTGAACTAAGTATTAAATCTATTTGTGTGTGTAGTAAATGTACGGGGGAGTGGTATGAGTATTCTCTCTCTAGCGGGTGTAGGTGTCTCCATACGTCTATTTGGTGTCGGTCTGCTATCCAAGACTGTAGTATCTCTGAGTTTTTCCTCACTGGGGCGGCCACTAATGGGGGGGTGTGATCTGTCCATCTCTATTTGTAGGACACAGTTCATGTCCCCTCCCCAAATACTGGGTGTAGTTATGTCGTTTGATAAATGTGAGATTGTGTTGCGTAGGAATTCGCCCTCCTTGACATTCGGGACGTATAACCCATTAATTATCAGTGTTTCACCATCCAGTGAGCCTTTTAACTGTATGAACCTGCCGTCTTTATATGTTGTGCTTCGTTCTACTGTGTATGGAACCCCTGGGGCTATCCAGATCAGTACTCCTCTTGCAAAAGACGACGTCCCTGACCCGTGTATTTGTCCTGCCCATTTCTTCTCCATTTGTTTAATATCTTCAGGTGTGATATGTGTTTCTTGTAGTATGGCGATGTGTATGTGGTGGCGTTTCAGGTGTGCGAATACTCTGTTGCGTTTGGACCTTCCTGCCATTCCCTTCACATTCCAGCCAGTTCACACAAACTATAGCATACAAATATTTTAGTCAAAAACCTCTGCTCTTTTAGCGTTTAGGGTCAATCCTACACAGTCAATTGTTACTGTTACCACCTATTGTGTTGAAAAACTATGCAAACCATCATTTGGTGAAAAAACACGTTGAAAATACAAGATGACAAAAAAGAGAAGTGTTACTCCCGATCACCTATATAGTTTGGTCTAATAGAGTGATGCTTATTGTGAAAGCAATGCTTCTATATGTCTTAGACTATAAAGATAAGGAAGTGTTGCAGGATACCTTTTCTGTCACATGCAATTGTTTGCAAACACTATTTGCACAAATCTACTCTACTTCTACTACCGCTTCATCTGCTCTGAAGCCATTTAAAGAGAGCATGTACACACTATGGCTATAACAAATTCAAACGCATACCATCACAAAAAAGCACTGGGCTCTGCGGATGCTTAACCGTCATTGGATGCCAAGTTTCCTCCTTAACGGAACTGCATTCTTTGCATCTCACAAGCTTACTTTGTATCAGCACTACTCTACCAAAAAGGAAGCAAAATGCATTCACTTTTCTGTCCAAAGGATGCAAAGGCTACCCTTTTCTCCTGTTGGTGATCTTAATCTCATATAGGTGATACCTGGGACTCTGACTCTGCTGCTCACGCTTCTCGCTTTTATGGCTGCGCACAACAAATATACATAGGGTTGTACGAACCAATACACAACTGCTATCTCCTACATTGTTGGAAAACTGTTTCAATTTAATTAGTTATGAATGATGCTTCTGTCCTTATAAGCTCATCTTTAACACTTTAGCACACTTTCTGCTATGTGAAACTAGTGCTGTGCTCACCTTTTGTGACTTTCAAAGACCTGACCTTGCTTGTTGCACCTGGTACTCCTTTCTACACTCTTCTTGAGAATGATAGCAATATTTTAAGAACTAATGCCTCATGTTGTGGGATAATTTAAGCCTACTTTTTTTTGCAGTCTAACCTTACGTACCAGTAAAGTACAGTGAGGTGACACTGTAGCCTCCTCCAGCAAGAGATTGTTTGACCCAGGGCTAAGTGGAATTCTAAAACAAATTATTAGCTATATGTGAGACCTGTCAGCCTTAGAGGAGTCTTCCCCCAAACTAATTTTTGCCACTCCTCCTTTTTTAGCTGAGCTTATGTTTGTTGGCCTTACCAATGCTAATGTGCTAACATGCTTGTGCTCACTACCCTCAAACACTGACAGTGGAGGCAGCCTGACTGTCAAAAATAAAATGTATAGGCTGTCTGACAAGGGGAGGGCTAGCATCAAAGCAGACGTCTCTAAAATGCTGGAACTAGGGTTCATTTAGCACTCCAGTAGTCTTTGGTCCATCCCAGTGGTGCTAGTACTAAAGGAAGCCCCACTGAGCACCGCCCCAGAGCTTAGATTCTGTTTTCAGTACTTATTAACTTATTTTCCAAGAATGATACACAGTCCTACCCTAGAGCTGATGAGCTCACTGATAGCTTAGGGGCTGCCAAGTTCCTGAGCACTTTTGATTTGATTTCAGGGTACTGACAGATGCCCTGACTGAGGGTGCTAAAGAGAGGTCAGCTTTCTCTACCCCAGAGGGCCACTTTCAATTTAAAGTGATGCTCATTGGAATGATTAATGCCCCTGCCACCTTCTGGAGTATGGTGAACCAGGTCTCTGCTGGGATGGAGGCACACAGTTCTACATATTTAGATGACATAGCTGTCTTCAGCAGCATCTGGCAGGGTCACTTATTTCACCTGCAGGAAATGCTTTAGGCTCTGCAAGCCTCACTATGAAGTCCAGAAAGTGCAAGATAGGGCAGGGCTCTATGGTATACTGGAGGTACCTAGTGGGCAGGACTAAGGTGAAGCCCCACCAGGCCAAAACAGAGATTATTCTAACCTGGGAGTCTTCAAACCTAAAACAGAGGCCAGGGCCTTCCTGGCCCTCAGTGGGTATTACCGAAGGTTTGACAAGGGATATGGCACCATTGTTGCCCCTTTGACTGAGCTGACTTCCAAGAAGGAGAAAAGGAGTAAGACATGTTAGACCTGTCAGCCTTGGGGTGTTCTTCCCCCAGTTTCTGATTAACTTATTCTTTAGCCTTAGGACACTTCAGTTGGGATGTGGGGCATAACCATGCCCATGATGGTGGCCAGCCCCCACCCCTCTATTTAAAAAAAAAAATGCTTCCCTGGTGTCTAGTGGGTGTTCTGCCCATCCTGGGGGGGAAGGTCAGAGTTAATACTCCCCATCTCCCCCCAGGGGGGCAGAAAGACTGTGCCCATTTATTTTGTGCGGGCATTGCCATGCCCATTCTGAGTAGCCCCTACCCCTACACGAACAAAAAAGAATCCTTGATGCCTAGTGGGCTTTCTGCCCCCACAGAGGGGGGTGTCAAATGGGGGCCCATTGCCCCTTTTGCCCCCCCAGGGGGGAGCATAAAGACTGCTGATGTTTTGGGGGGAGGGGTAGGGGGACTGCAGCCCCACCCCTAGATGAATAAAAAAAATCCCTAGTGCCTAGTGGGCTTTCTGACCCCTCCCGGGAAACAGAAAGACTGTGCTGTTTTTTTTGGAGCACAAAAGGACGATGGACGGATTGCTGAAACTTTTCAAACATTCACCTCCAGTTGAAGAACTGGGTTTAATTCATCGTTCTTTTGCTCACTTTTCTTTTGATGCATAAGAGCACCCATCGTGTAATGGTCCTCTTTCGCCTTCCCCTTCTTTGCACCCACATATCCCACAAAGAGTTGATCGTCCACCCGGAAGTCTTTGGTACGATCAAGGTAGGACACCAATGCTCTTTTTGGGTCCAGATGGTTGATTCTCTCCTCTTCATGAGAGGGATGTAGGGGTGCATAAAAGGTAGGCAAGGTGATGGACTGTCTGACATGGAAGGGTGTCACTACGTTAGGTAGGATAGAAGCCCTTGTGCAAAGTACCACTTTGTCAGAATGTATTGCCAGGAAAGGTGGCTTAGATGACAGAGCCTGGAGCTCACTTACTCTGCCGGCAGAGGTAATGGCAACTAAAAAGACAGTTGTAAGGAAATGCCTCCTTGGCATGGTTACCCCCTGACTTTTTGCCTTTGCTGATTCCAAGTTATGATTTGAAAGTGTGCTGAGGCCTGCTAACCAGGCCCCAGCACCAGTGTTCTTTCCCTAACCTGTACCTTTGTCTCCACAATTGGCACACCCTGGCATCCAGGTAAGTCCTTTGTAACTGGTACCCCTGGTACCAAGGGCTCTGATGCCAGGGAAGGTCTCTAAGGGCTGCAGCATGTATTATGCCACCCTGGGGACCCCTCACTCAGCACAGACACACTGCTTGCCAGCTTGTGTGTGCTGGTGGGGAGAAAATGACTAAGTCGACATGGCACTCCCCTCAGGGTGCCATGCCAACCTCACACTGCCTATGGCATAGATAAGTCACCCCTCCTGCAGGCCTTCCAGCCCTAAGGCAGGGTGCACTATACAACAGGTGAGGGCATAGGTGCATGAGCACTATGCCCCTACAGTGTCTAAGCAAAACCTTAGACATTGTAAGTGCAGGGTAGCCATATGAGTATATGGTCTGGGAGTCTGACAAACACAAACTCCACAGCACCATAATGACTACACTGAAAACTGGGAAGTTTGGTATCAAACTTATCAGCACAATAAATGCACACTGATGGCAGTGTACATTTTATTGTGAAATTCACCCAGAGCGCATCTTAGAGATGCCCCCTGAAAACATACCCGACTTCCAGTATTGGCTGACTAGTTTTACCAGCCTGCCACACACCAGACATATTGCTGGCCACATGGGGAGAGTGCCTTTGTCACTCTGTGGCCAGGAACAAAGCCTGTACTGGGCGGAGGTGCTTCTCACCTCCCCCTACAGGGACTGTAACACCTGGCAGTGAGCCTCAAAGGCTCACCCCCTTCGTTACAGCGCCACAGGGCATCCCAGCTAGTGGAGATGCCTGCCCCTCCGGCCACAGCCCCCACTTTTGGCGGCAAGGCCGGAGGAGATAATGAGAAAAACAAGGAGGAGTCACTGGCCAGCCAGGGCAACCCCTAAGGTGTCCTGAGCTGAGATGACTCTGACTTTCAGAAATCCTCCATCTTGCAGATAGAGGATTCCCCCAATAGGATTAGGGATGTGACCCCCCCACCCCCCCACCGGGAGAAGGCACAAAGAGGGTGTAGCCACCCCCAGGGCTAGTAGCCATTGGCTACTAACCTCCCAGACCTAAACCCACCCCTAAATTGAGTATTTAGGGGCCTCCAGAACCTAGGAAACTAGATTCCTGCAACCTGAAGACGAAGAAGGACTGCTGACCTGAAGCCCTGCAGAGAAGACGGAGACACCAACTGCTTTGGCCCCAGCCCTACCGGCCTGTCTCCCCACTTCGAGAAAAACTGCAACAGCAACACGTCCCCCAGGGTCCAGCGACCTCTGAAGCCTCAGAGGACTACCCTGCATCTAAAAGGACCAAGAAGCTCCCGAGGACAGCGGCCCTGTTCCACAAAGATTGCAACTTTGCAACAAAGAAGCAACTTTTAAAGACTACACGTTTCCCGCTGGAAGCATGAGACTTTCCACTTTGCACCCGACGCCCCCGGCTCGACCTATGGAAAACGAACTCTACAGGGAGGACTCCCCGGCGACTGCGAGCCCGTGAGTAGCCAGAGTTGACCCCCCGAGCCCCCACAGTGACGCCTGCAGAGGGAATCCAGAGGCTCCCCCTGACAGCGACTGCCTGCTTCAAGGAACCCGACGCCTGGTAAAGACACTGCACCCGCAGCCCCCAGGACCTGAAGGAACTGAACTCCAGTGCAGGAGCGACCCCCAGGTGGCCCTCTTCCTAGCCCAGGTGATGGCTACCCTGAGGAGCCCCCCCCTTTGCCTGCCTGCATCGCTGAAGAGACCCCTGGGTCTCCCATTGAAACCTATTGCGAACCCGACGCCTGTTTGAACTCTGCACCCGGCCACCCCTGTGCCGCTGAGAGCGTACTTTCTGTGCCTGCTTGTGTGTCCCCCGGTGCCCTACAAAACCCCCCTGGTCTGCCCTCCGAAGTCGCGGGTACTTACCTGCTGGCAGACTGGAACCGGGGCACCCCTATTTCCATTGAAGCCTATGTGTTTTGGGCACCACTTTGACCTCTGCACCTGACCGGCCCTGAGCTGCTGGTGTGGTAACTTTGGGGTTGCCCTGAACCCCCAACAGTGGGCTACCTTGGATCCAACTTTGAACCTTGTAAGTGCTTTACTTACCTGAAAAACTAACAAATACTTACCTCCCCCAGGAACTGTTTATTTTTGCACTGTGTCCAATTTTAAAATAGCTTATTGCCATCAACTATACATACTATTGTGATGATTCAAAGTTCCTAAGATACCTGAGTGAAATACCTTTCATTTAAAGTATTGTTTGTAAATCTTGAACCTGTGGTTCTTAAAATAAACTAAGAAAATATATTTTTCTATATAAAAACCTATTGGCCTGGAATTGTCTTTGAGTGTGTGTTCCTCATTTATTGCCTGTGTGTGTACAACAAATGCTTAACACTACCCTCTTATAAGCCTACTGCTCGACCACACTACCACAAAATAGAGCATTAGAATTATCTATTTTTGCCACTATATTACCTCTAAGGGGAACCCTTGGACTCTGTGCATGCTATTTCTTACTTTGAAATAGTACATACAGAGCCAACTTCCTACAACAGTCTTGATGGTTAAGAGCCGTAAAGGGCAGTTATGAAGCAGCTCAAACGGGGCACACATAAGGTATGTAAACACCAGGTTTCGATCCCATTGGGGCATGATGAATGGGATAGGAGGAAAGAGATGTGTGAGGCCTTTAAGAAACCTACCAACAGTAGGAGATTTAAATAAGGAAGGCTGATCTGGTAACCTCAAGAAAGCAGAGATAGCAGAAAGATATCCCTTAAGAGTGCCCAGGGTGGAACCCTGCTGGGCAAGGGAAAGAATAAGGAGGAGGACTTAAGAAAGAGGAGCAGATAGAGGATCGACAGATTTGTTGATGCACCACGCCATAAATTTCTTCCAATGACAGGCGTATACGGTTTTGGTTGAGGAACGCCTGGCTGCCAAGATAATGTTACAGACTTCAGGTGGCAGGTCAAAAGACGTCAACTGTCGCTGCTCAATCTCCATGCAAGGAGGCGGAGGGTGGACAGGTTCGGATTGAGGACCCTCCCCTGCTGCTGCGACAGAAGATCCTCCCGAAAAGGCAGTCTGATCGGCGGAGCTACGGCCATGCTCAACAGCTCGGATACCAGACTCTTTCTGCCCAGTCCGGAGCCACCAGTATAACTTGGGCTCGGTCTTGCCTGATCTTCTTCAGAACTCTGGGCAGAAGTGGTATGGGTGGAGGAGGCCTGTATTCCACTCAAGAAGAAAGGCGTCGCCGAGCGAGTGCCGCCTTCGAAACTCCAACGCGCAAAACAGCTGACATTGCACGTTCTCTACGGAGGCAAACAAGTCTTACCAAGGTTCTCCCCACTGAAGGAAAAGATCTTGTGGCTCCTCCAGATGGAGACGCCATTCGTGATCGAATACGCATTGTCCGCTGAGTTAATCTGCTCTGGCATTCAAGGAGCCCACCAGGTGTTGAACCACCAGGGAAATGACCTGATGTTCCAGCCAGGCGAAGAGCCTCTTGACAAAGGGTTCACAACCCCACTCCGTTTTGTTTGTTGCAGTACCACATGGCGGTGGTGTTGTCTTTGAACACTTGCACTGCTTTCCCCTTCGGAGAGGGAAGGAATGCTTTTAATGCTAGTTGAAGCGCTCAGAGCTCCAGATGATTGATATGGAGCCCAGTTTCCGCCGGAGACCAGAATCTGCCTTTGACTCAATCCTGATTCGTTAACTACCACTGCAGGTCTCTCACAGTTCCTTCCGAGATCTGGACCTTGTCGGAGACATTCCCCTGATGCAGCACGCACTGGAACTTCAGGTCCCACTGTAGAGCCTGCATATGCCTTTTGAACTAGCAGGATGCAGGAGGTCATGAGGCCCAGCAGCCTCAGAGTCATTCTCACTGAAATCCAGGATTGAGGCTGAAACATTGGTACCCTAGCCTGAATATCCTGGACTCGCTTTTCAGGAGGATATGCCCAAAACTGCACTGTATCCGGAACAGCTCCAATGAAAGGGAGCGTCTGAGAAGGAGTCAGGTGTGACTTCGGCACGTTGATAGTGAACCCCAGCGAATGCAAAAGGTTCGCCGTAGTCTGGAGGTAGGAGACGACTGTCTGGGGCGAGTTCGCCTTTAACAGCCAATTGTCGAGGTAGGGGAAGACTGGGACCCCTAACCTGTGCAGATGAGCTGCCACCACTACCATCACTTTCGTGAACACCCGAGGGGCACTGGTAAGGCCAAAAGGGAGCACGGTAAACTGACAGTGCTTGTGAACTACCACAAATTGTAGGTAACGTCTGTGGGCCGGCAAGACGGGAATGTGGAAGCATGCGTCCTGCAAGTCCAACACTACCAACCAGTCTCCAAGATCCAGGGCAGATAGGACCTGAGCCATTGTCAACATTCTGAACTTCCCCTTTTTGAGGAAGAGGTTGAGAGACCGAAGATCTAATATAGGACGAAGTCCCTTGTTCTTTTTCGGCACCAGAAAGTTGCAGGAATGGCAACCACAACCTACTTCTGCCAACTGAACCCTCCCTATAGCTCCTTTGGCCAAAAGGGCTTAGACTTCCTTGCGGAGAAGCGCCATATGATTCTCCGATATTTGATTGTATAAAGGTGGCATCGCTGGAGGAGGTGTCTCGAAGGGGAGGGAGTAGCCCCTTCGGACAATCTGGAGGACCCACCTGTCCGAGGTAATGGATTGCCATTGGGGCAGGTGATGGCGAATCCTGCCGCCAACTTGTTCCTGGTGCACCTGCAGACTAGGAAGATTTGGAGGCTGAAGCGGGGGCTGGGGTGGACTGGGCGACTCCCTGATCCCCGGGGGCGTGGGACCCCCCCATCCGCGCACAGGACGATGGCCAGGGGGGAAAGGACGCGGTTGGGTGCCCCTTCCGTAGCCACAAAAGGGGCGAAAGGCGGACTGCTGGGGTCTAGGAGAAGGCGCGAGGCCAAGGGACCTCGATGCTGAGTCCGCCTTGTCTTCAAAGATACGTGTGCCATCAAAGGGCATGTCCATCAAGGAATGCTGGACATCCCCTGAGAAGCCACATGTTCTCAGCTAGGCATGGCGTCTCAATACCACCAGAAAGTTGGTCATATCCAGTCCACAACGAATCATGAACTTCGCTGCGTCACTCCCATCTGTTACGGCTTGGGAAAGGATAGTCCGGGCTCCCTCCGGAACTCTAGGCAGCACTTGCGCGACCGTTTCCCAGAGAGTATGGGACTAGCGGCCCAAAAGGCATGCAGTGTTCACGGACCGTAGCGCTAGACTGTTGGAAGAAAACAACTTCTTCCCCAAGTTGTACAGTCTTTTTGATTCCCTATCCAAGGGTACGGCAGGGAATGCGCCAGATGAAGAAGAAGCCTGGATGACAAGGCTCTCAGGCATGGGGTGTTGGGTGAGGAATTTTGGGTCTGTCACCGCAGGTCGATGGCGGCAGGCAATCGTCCTATTCACAGGAGCCCCTGTGCTGGGTCTGGACCAAGTACCCAAAATGACGTCCGTCAGTGCCTCATTAAAGGGAAGGAGGGGTTCTGCGTACTCTACCCCTGCCCCTGAAGGATCTGTAAGGAAGAGTTCCTGCAGATTGTTGTCCTGCCGCATGGAGCCTGCCATGAAAGGAAGCGCCACGACCAAAACCTCTAAACCTCCTAATTTATCTAAAAGTAGGGGAAGTGGCTGCCTGGAGACCCAATGACCTCGCCGTGGCTCTACTCTCTTTAAAACGTTCTAGAGCAGAGTTGGTTTTTGCTCCAAAAAGTTTGTCTCCATCAACTGGCAGGTCCAGGAGAGTAGTCTGAACATCCGGGGAGAACCCTGACGAACCCAGCCAGGCCTGCCGTCTCGTCGCTATGGATGTGCCCAAAGCACCGAATCCGAGGTGTCCAGCCCAGATTGAATTACCTGGGTCACTGCCGCCTGAGCGTCGGACAACAGGTTCAACACCTCATGTGACAAACCAGGGTGGCCCTTAGCCTCATCCATAAGGGCATTAATATAAACCCCCCCAAAATGCAAGTCGCATTGGTAGACTTTAAAGCCATGCTACAAGAAGAAAAGGTATTTTTCGCTGCCTGGTCCATCTTCTTAGACTCCCTCACCGCAGGGGCCCCGGGGAATGAACAAGGAGCAGAATGGGAGGAGCACGACGCTTGGACAACCAAACTCTCCGGAGTTGGGTGCTTGGTCAGAAAGTCTGGATCACCTGGTGCTACACGATAGAGTCTCGCTACCGCCCTGCTGACGGCCGCCGAAGTCACTGGCTTTTTACAGATGTCCTTCATAGGGTCCAAAAGAGCCTCGTTGAAAGGCAAAAGAGGCTCTGCCACCGTCGACGCTGGATGCAGCACTTCGGTCAGGAGGTTTGTCTTCACCTCCACAGCAGGAAGTGAAAGGTCCAAAAAGTCTGCTGCCTTCCTTACCAAAGCATGAAATGAAGCAGCCTCCTCCGTATACTCCCCCAGGGAAGCCAGGTCCCATTACGGGGAAGTGTCCAGGCCACTTGCTGTATCTAAGCCATGCAGGTCCCCTGAAGGCTCCACGATTTCACCTTCCTCCAAATGCTGCCTGTCATACTCCTCTTCTTCCAGCAGCCGTAAAGCCAATCTCCTGGATCGGAGCCTGGACTCAAGCCCCGGCGTCGATAAGGCGTCGGCCGACGCCGAAGATCGTCGACGGCGCCGATCCTCGGAGCCATCCGACACGGGACCCTCCGGCGCCACAAGCAACTTCATCGTCGACTGGATCCGTGCCGAATCCACTGGCGCCGGAACAGCGGAGGTCGTAGGCGTCACCGGCCTTCTGGGCGACGCCAAGGGCATCGGCGCCGAAGCAGTTCCAGAAGGAAGAAAGGGCATAAACGGTGTCGGCTTGTAAGGAGCCGGAGCACCCAAGTTAAAGGCCAAAGGACCTGACGGACCCGCATGCCCACCACCAGGCGCCATGGTGGCAAAAATATTGAACATTGCATAAAAAAATGCAGCGGGGTCCGTGCCCGGCGCCGGGAAACCTGTATAACTTTGAGGAACCGGCGCCAGAGGGGAAGCCGATGATGGTCCAGGCATCTCCTGTTCCGGAGAAGCCCTCGGCTCCTGATGTGGTTCGACTTCAAGTGGAGACGTCTTTGAAGCCGGTGTCGTTGGAGGTGGAGGCGTGACAGTCGGGCTGATCTCCCACGTCGGCTGGCGCCAAGCTGATGGCGATCTTGAACGGGAACGTTCCCTGCTCAATCAGCACCGTGATTCATGACTACGGCGAGAGTCCCGATGGCGCCGATGAGTCTTCGAAGATCTTGAAGAAGACTCTCTCCGAAGATGCCTCTCCTTCCTCTTTTTAGAACGGGCAAGAAACAATTTTGCCTCTCATTCCTTAAGGGCCTAAGGATTCATGCGTTGGCATGAGCCGCATGACTCGACCTCCTGGTCGGAACTAAGGCACCATAAGCAATTTTCATGGGGGTCCGTGACCGACATTCGACCCCCACACTGTTTACAGGGTTTAAAACCCGACTTCCTCAGTTGTGACATAGTTACACTGGAGTGAAACTGTAGCTCCCTGGTAGCTCCGAAGAAAAAACTTTACTTGAAGGCACGGAAAAAAGGCAACTGACGTCTGCACGTCGACAAGGGCTTCTTATTGCCTGGATGACGTCATGCGGCGTCGCGTGGAGTCGGGCAATTTTGACGTCATCGTTGACGTGCAGAGCTAGAAGAAAATTTCCGTTGAAGCTGGCGTGTGGGGGGAAATTCTTGAGGTGAGGAATCCACAGGTAGTTGTATCCATCAGAAAAATACTTTCTTCTTTTCAAAATTTTCCCCGTGCCTTCTTCAAAGTGCTTGTAACTCACTGCCCGACACTCCTTTGTCACTGGAAAAAAAGAAAAAGAAAAGGAAATAGTTACCATAGGAATGAAGACAATGTTTATAGCAAATATAGCAGTCACATTAAGACACCCAACAGCCACCAAACTCCCAGCATGCACCACAGTGACAGTTGCTTTGATCTAGTTAAAAAGTTAGAAAACCACAAAACCTTGTACCCATTCCAATGGCTGTATTGGGGGAGGTGAGCGGATGGTTGCTAATTAAGATACCTGTAACAGTAGACAGTGCCTTAGTCTCATTAGTCTAGGCTGGAGCATGGCAAGGCTCGACACATTAAAGAAGGAAAAATAAGGAGGAGGACTGGGGTTGCCAGAACTGTAGGTTTATTTTATGGCAGCACAGCTGCAGTATGCAGCCCAGTGATGCACAAAGGGAGAAAAGTAGGAAAAGATACTCCGCAGGAGGTTTGCAGGTGAGGATGAATTGCTGGTAAGCCCGATTAGAAAGAATCCTGCCTGAGCAAGATCTGTTTGTATTGCGCCAGATCACCTCAGAATGAGAGGCAACCATCAAGAGGTTCTTACGCTACCACTCGTTCTCTGGACTGTTGACAATTTGGTGACTACATCCCCTGAGCCAAGATATGAACCAATGGAAGAAGGGAACGTGTCAGACCCTCTGGGACCTTTTCCCTGAAGTAACATTAATCACATTTCAGGAGGCGCAGGAAACAATTGGAGTGGGACAATACCTCCAGTTTGCTAAGCTCAAAAACAAACCAAGAGATATGTTGGGCTTCCCTACCACTTTGGCGGCATCCTTAACGCTGGAGGTGATGGAGGAGTCGGGTGGAGGAGGGATGCTGGTCTCATGGCTCTACAGGACACTAATGACAAATCAGAGGAAGCTTTACTTGGAAGTACGGGAGAGATGGGGGAGGAGCTGCCGGAGCTTCTGATAGACAGCACTGGGAAAAAGCGTGTGACCAGGAGCAAGAGGTTTTTCGTTACAGCAAAGTGGCAGCCCAGTACTCTCAGAATCTGGGCAATCAAGACAATTATGAACACACTGATTCAGTCGGTTAAACGTTAACAGGAAGTATTTAAAGTATAAAATGAGGCCAATAAATGGTTCTCTGTAAGAAATTAATGAAAACACACATCACATGCAAATGAAATGGTTCTTCAAAATGATACACATTACTGACAAAACGTTGATCCAAAAGGCACTAATTTGTGCAGCGGCACAATGCTTGTGAGGGGTAAGTGAACTTAAAGAACAACAAGATAGAATATGCACTAATCTAGTTGCGCTTCAGTAGTATAATAGACAAACTCGAACATTTCCCAAGTTAAATCAAAATATAAAACATCACATCTAGGCACGAATATGTTTATGCATCAACATTTTGACCCATAAGGATTCAATTATTTGGATATCAGGTCTACATCAGGTCAGATGAATATTTGAGACACCCTCCAAAATTAGAGGGATGGAAGGGCAAATGAAGTTGTTGTGTTACAGGGATTAAAATGGTACCCAAAATTAATACGAATAGGGCCTAGATGCCAAGGGTTGGGCGGGTGGATAAATCAAGGCTCTCGAATAAATTAAGGTGTATATACTAGCAGCGTTAAGAAACTCCTTAATAGCTGTGTGCCCGCTCAAATGGTAATGAGAGCAGCAAGCAATGATGGGTTCAAATTCATGCATTTCCACGATGCACACTGACAGCCAGAATTTATCCAAATAGGTCCTCTGCCTGCCCTCGTTGTGGTGACCTGGAGTCAACCTTTCTGCTTATGACCTGGCATTGTTGGATGCTAGGGGGCTACTGGAGAGAAAAGGTGGCATGCTTGAAAGTAGTAAAGAGGGTTGGTATAGATGTCGCACCATAACACTCTGTCCTGGGAATCACGCCCAGGCCTAAAAAGCAAAAACCCAAAAACCCCAATGCAGATTCACTGCCTTGCATCTGTTATTGGCAAAGTGAAAAATAACAATATGTAGGATATAACCGATAGCCCTCAAGACAGAAGTATTAAAGAAAGACATGCTGGAGTGGGCTCTGGCAGAGGAGCTGCACAAGAGGTCAGTAAGGATGGGCGAGAGGGCGTAGGAAGATTTGGAGAAATGGGTTTTAATGATAAAGAAACTGGGGCCACCACATGAGAATAACTTAGCACAGGGGTAACTGGCAGCGATGAGGGAAATGATACAGAAAGGTCACATTGATAGTGGGCTTAGAAGTGCTAACAAATATAACATGCATGCTGTGGGAAAGGAATGAGGAATGAAGACCACTTGAAAAGGAAACAACAGTGAGCAGTGAAACAACCATGGACTCTGATGGTAGGCATGAACACTGCTAGTCTGAATAACAGCGCATTGTGACAGAGGTGATGTACTGAACACTTACAATGTGAAAATGCTAAAAGACAGGAACTGTGTAATCTTTTGTAAAGGGGGGAGTCTTACTGCATAAAGGCTGTGTATGATTGTCGGATTTGAAGTTATTTTTATTGCACAAATATGAATAAACTATTAATAGAGACATCTGTGTTACTGATACACTACACTATCATGGGATGTTCATTATAATAGTTATAAACATTACACTGGAATAGAAAGCTAATCCCACTGTAGGGGGTTGGAGAGCCACAACAAATGGATGCAAGAGAAATACTATGAATATAGTGCGAAGTTTGGAAAGAAAATAACTGTACTACCTGAGAACCAACTTTACTAAAAAGATATGACAAGCTATATTCATTGTTTCCTATAAACAAATAGACATTCTCTTCCCCTGAACTTCTTCCATTTTGGAAATGTTCACATAACAAGGCCCAGGAGAAAATAATTCAAAACATAGCAAAATATTGTAATTTTTCAATTTATTTTTATACCCTTCAGAAACAGATACAAAGGGGGTTATTACAACTTTGGAGGAGGTGTTAATCCGTCCCAAAAGTGATGGATATACCACCAGCCATATTACGAGTTCCATAGGATATAATGGACTCGTAATACGGCTGGTGGTATATCCGTCACTTTACCGTCACTTTTGGGACGGATTACCACCTCCTCCAAAGTTGTAATAACCCCCAAAGTCTTGTTAGCCATTATAACTCAACAGATAAGATTTCATGTCAAGGAAATGCTTTTTCATGCCACTAGTGTGAATCACTGGCAAGCTATGATGGTCAAACTTGCCCTGTAAAAAAATTACCTATGTTCATTCTAGTTTTACAAAACCTTGAGCTTGAATATTAGTAAACATCGGGAAGTCTAGCAAAGCACCCTGTAGAAGAAATGATCAAGTATTGCTGAAAAACATATACTTGCCTTATTCTGTAAGGCACAGAGGATTCCTCAAGAAGAAAATGGCCGTTTATGACCGATAGCTAAACATTTTTTGGAAAAGGTGAAAAAAAACATAAAGGGATGCAAAATAAGCATGGGCGGCCCCTTCACATGAGCGGAGGAGCGCCGCCCCACTACAAAAGGGCCCCAGAGCTGCAAAATAAAATAAAACATTCTTTATTACCATTTTATTTTTCAGTACCCTGTCCTGAACCAAGTGTCAGGACGGGGTGGAGAAAATTGCTGCTGAGTGGTAGCAGGAAGCTGTGCTTGCGACGGCCAGCCAGAAATGCCCACTTTAAACATCTCTAATGGTTAGAGAAAGCACAGGCCTCCAGTGCTCTTGTGAGCACTGAGAGAGCCAGCTTCCACCAATCCTGACACTGCTTTCATGCTGACTACCAGCATGAAAGCAGCGTCAGGATTTCTTAGTGCTGTTTCCTGGACCCCGCAGCAGCGTTAGAGCTGCCACGACGAGAGGAGTGCCCCCCGTTCCCGCTGTGACTACAAGGCAACCGCCACTGAAAATAAGATAACGAAAAAACATCCAGTTAATAATCTAAGAAGTCTAGAATAGTAGGAACTATTATGAGGATTGTATAAGCCAAAACATTTTTAATTGCTTTTTAAGGCATCTGAGATTAAACAAATTCTCTTGAATTTAAGAAAAAATACTGAGAGAAGAAGCTCAATCATGAAGTGGTTTTGAATTAGGGTGAAAGCATGCAAAACACCCAGTGTCCAATGTTAGATTTTTATTGTACCACTCCAGCTGAGTAAAGTAATACATTTATTGGATGCTCCACTAAAGCTGATAAATGGCATCAACAAACCAATGACTCAAAAGATGGAAGAGCAATCAATCTGTATTTCTATAAAGTTTAAGAATACACATCTTATAAACAAAGCACTGGATTTAGGTAATACTGCTGCAGCAGTGTTTCCTCCATCATTATGGATTTGCCGTACTTGCTGCATATTCTAACATCTGCTACATGGTTTACAGAGTTCAACAAAAACCTTTTTAGGAAAAGAATAAAAAGTTTATAAAACATCCCTGAAAATTTATAGCAACAAAGAGATGGCGATAGACACTTTGCGAATGCTAACAGGTCACCTTTCGAATGGTGCATGCTATATTAATTTTGGGGGTGAACGGCTGAAGGGCATCTCAATGTTGTTCAGGTACCCGTCGAGCAATTAAGGACTGGTCTTAATCACGAGAACTAAGCTGCTGGGGTCTGGGCAGATACTTTTAGCCTTTTGAGCATTTTAACAATGTACTGATCTTTCTACTTATTCCTATATCGGCACCATGCACATTGAATATTTAACCATCTTTTACTTGGTTTTATATTTAGTTGCTATGGCTTTTATTAACTAAAAATAAATAAAGTTCTATTGAGATTAAACTTTTACCCAGATGGTATAAATGTCCCCAACGGTTGATCGGACTTTTGTAGGAATCATAAAAAACTGGTATTTAGATGAAATTCAGGCAGTGAGGAAGTAATTATTTAAAATGTTTGCTTTCGTTCCTGCAAGTTGATATAACAGTACAGACACTGTTCTCAAAGCAGCAGTGATTTCTAGAGTACACTCAGATACCTTGTCTCCTGTGAAGGCGCAAATGTTGACCATATAAACTGTTCAGTACAGTCCTGCATAGCTGTTTCTTAATGCAAATAAGTGTTTCTAGAAACAAACAGCATAGACACAAAGTGAATCCCAAACTTAAGACTAGGTATAAAGGATAGCTTGAATGAACGGAGTAAAGTGTACATGCAAGCTTGTTTTGTGCTGAGGTTAGCACAAACAATGTTATTAAAATGGTGTTCCTGTGTGTACATTGCTCAAGAAATATATGTATTTTGCAAAGCACTGGTCCCTTTTTTATTACTGTGCTAAAACAATAAAATACAGAGATAATACTGCCATACAGTGAGACACTTTATTTGCTGTATAATACAGTGATACTTGCAGCATTAGTCGGTCCTCCTTCGATGCATAATTCTAGTGGTGCTGCCTATAAGATTTACCAGGATCAATATGGTCAACAATAATTGCTTATGAAAAAACCCCGAGCACTCATTTAGACTCACACTGTTAGTCCTGGCATCCTTAGGGTGGTCTTACGCCAGTCCTTCTGCCTTTACCTCCTGTTTTGTTGCTGTATTTTTTCGCTGGCCTTAGGAATCTGAGCACTTTACCATTGCTAATGAGTGCTAAAGTGCATGTGCTTCTCCCCTAAAACAAGGTAACATTGGTGTATCCACAACTGGCATATTTAATGTACTTGTAAGTCCCTTGTAGAGTGGTATATCATATACCCAGGGCCTGTAAGTTAAATGCTACCAGTAGGCCTGCAGCACTGATTGTGCAACCCACTTAAGTAGTTATGTAAACAAGTTGCAGGCCTGCCACTGCAGAGCCTGTGTGCAGTCTCACTGCCATCCCGACATGGCATCTAAAACCTCTTGCCAATCCCAGAACTCCTCTTTTCTTATATATAATACACCCCTAAGGTATGCCCTAGGTAGCCCATAGGGCAGGGTGCTATGTAAGTAAAAATTATGACATGTACTTGCAAGCTTTACATGTCCTGGTAGTGAAAATCACCCAGAGTTTTTTTCTACTATTGTGAAGCCTGCTCCTCTCAAAATCTAGCAGTGGTATTGTCATGTTTGGTATGGCTGGATTGGTAGTGGGAAATCCTACTTGCTGGTGAAAGTGGATTTAACATTACTATTTTACAAACACCACTTTTAGAAAGTAGACATTTCTCTGTACTTACTGTTCTCTGTGCCTTACAGCCTGTCTCCAGCCCAAGTCCGGTCTGTGCTGGTTGATAGCTCCCCTAGAGCATTCCACCCAGACATTCATAAACACAAGACACTCAGCTGCATCTGCATTCGTCTGCATACTGATGAATATTCCTGGGCAAGAAGGATGGAGAGGCTCTCATGTGCACTTCAAAGGCTGGTGGCCTGGCCTCACAAAAAGGACTGATAACTCCCCACAAGTCTCCTGGCAGACAGGACTGGGTTGAAAAGGGAACTGGTGCACTTTAAAACCACTCTTTGACGTTTCCCCCACTTCAAAGGCACATTTGGGTGCATATATACTGGGTCTGTGACTCTCTAAAATCAGACACTTCTGGACCTACAACAGGACTCTGTCCGAGGGACAGCCGTGCTGCCCAATTTACTCATCTGGACTGCTCTTCTGGAAGAACTGGTCTCCTACATGTGGCCCTTCTGCCTGCTGCTCCCTGACTCTGCTGGAAGGACTCTGCCTTCCCCCACAAGTGACCTCCAAGGGCTTGGACTGAGCGTGCCTCCTGTTAAGAAGTCTCAAGGCCATCAAAGACTTCACCAGAGAGAGGACATCCACTGTGTCCGAAAATTGACGCAATATCTGCAAAATTCAACGCAGCGCCTGTCTCCCAGCTGAAAAATCACTGCATCACCTACCGGATCGACGCAGCACAGGTTTCATCCTCCCAGCGCAGTTTGGATGTTCCACTCAAGGTCCCTGGGCATCAAAATATCCCAGCACCACAGTAAGGAGCCAAGGCTGCCCAACCGAAAATTGACAAATCACCTTGCCCGCGAGGAAAGAATCCATGCATCACCCCCTCTGCGGCCCGCTGCATTGTTATTTTTGGTGCATCCCAGGTACTTTGTGCTAAAACAATACAATCATTACCTTCTATGGATTAAGACTTACCTAAACTCCTAAAAAGTGATATCTTGACTTGTGCGTATTGGATTCTTGTTGTTTTGGTCTTATTTTATTCAGATAAATACGATCTATTCTTCTTTAGCTGGCGTGGAGTATTTTTTGTAGTGTTTTCACTGTGTTACTGTATGAGTTATAGCACAAATACTTTACAGTTGCCTTCTAAGTTAAGCCTGTCTGCTCTGTGCCGAGCTACCTGGGGTGAGCACAGGATACTTTAAGCTGTTTTGTGACTTACACTGACTAGGATTGTGGTCTCTACTTGGACAGGGTGCATACCTCTGCCAACTGGAGACTCAATTTCTAACACACATTAACAATAATTTAGAAAAAAGAAAACTTCAGACAATATTCACTCTTCTGAGAAGAGGGGAATCATGAAATGTCCCTTACTGTTTGTAAATTGATCTCCACAACATAGTAGATATGAGCCTGCTGGGTGGTAGATAAGTATATCAGTTATAAATAAAGTAACTACAAATTCATTCTCCTTCCCTATCATCGTGTTCTGCTGCTCCCAATGAAGAAACAGGTAAGGGTAACGTCACTATCAATCTGGCACATTTTTAGGCAGAAGCCTACCAGACAGCACAGCCGTCTGGTTACAAAAAGACTTCTACTGCGCATTCTGAGAGCTTCTCTGGGATTGCATTTAGCCCATTGCTCACTATTGGCTTTGTGGTTTGTAACTCACATTTTCTGGCTCTCTACTTGCAGGAGGGACGAGAGCATGCCCTCATCCCTCCTGAAAAGCAAAGCGTGTTGCTTCTTGCACTCTTCCATGAGTCCTCACTTTCTGTAAACAGGCCTTTACATTCTGTTCTTATCTTGTCACATTGGCTGTGCATTCAAAGACAGAGGTCACATGTCAGGCTCTTTCCTCTGAGGGAGCATGGTGTTTACTTTTCTGTCACTGACTTCAAATTAAGAGGATTTATTTGACAATCATGCAGGTACTGGGAAGAAAACTTTTTTTCTACCAAATAATAAAACTTAAATGTCTGTTGATGAACTGTGCAAGTATTTTGAATATATCAAAACCAGGAAAGCACAGATGAATGATAGCTTTGTAATTTGGAAGTATGGCAGAAACAAATATTTTAATGCGATCAAAACAAATCAGTACACTAGGTGATGCCATTCCCACACATTTTTGTTTGTGCGCATTATAGTTTTATCAGTAAAACTGTATATGCAAATGTAACAGCCATTTCAATTGAAAATGTGCCATCAATAACTGCAGTGCGTCATCACACTATGCACACTCCACATTACACCACTGTACACTCCACTCTATGCCCCTCCACTCTCAGGCATGTGGAAACGCCCAGGATATATTGTCTGTAGTCAAGGGTATGTTTTCATGTTTATTTTGTTCATGGAACAGGTAGGCCTAACCCCTGCAGCATAAAACCCTTTGTCTGCCAGTTTACAATACCAAATTATGGTCCTTGGAAGGGCATTCATTGTCCGCAGCTTAAGTAATATTTGTGTCCATATGTTAATGCCATCTTGTATTTATGGTTCATTAATGCAAAGCCTTTATTATTAGGGTGAGAGCTCTAAGGAAATGTAAGCTCAGACTGCACTATTGACAGAGGTTCCAGCATAAAAACGTGTACACGCGTTCCCAAGGTTTACCACTGTGAAGCTATGTATAATGCTCCCAGAATGCTCTCGGATAAGATGCAAATATTTGTAGACACTTGAAAGCAAGATTGATGATTCTTTGCTTAGAAAATAAAATGTTCCCAAAAAATGCAACTAGGAAAAAAAAGTTTTCCTAAACAAACTCCTGTGAAATTTTAGATACCATTTCTAGTAATTTGTGTTGAGGCATGCTAGTATTTCCCAAAAATATACATAATGGAAAATCAATGTAACCAAGTTTCAACAAGATTATGGGAAACATGAAAATAAACAAGCATTGGCAAAGCCAATAAGTCTGAAAGTGATCATCCTTTTGGTTTTGTCAATGCGTGTCTTGTTTTGCCATGGTTTTTGTGAAGCTTTATTGTTGTGTTGTGCTACTAAGCCCTGAAAAAGGCATTCCATGGGTGGAGGGTGGGTGTTCCCACGCATCCATCCATGGATTTTGGCACATTCCTAGATTTGCCATTACTGAAAGACCTGGAAAAGCGTCAAATTCTTATGCCTCCCCAGGTGATGTGCAATGAAGAGAAATATATTTATTTCTCCTCATTACTTAATCTTTCTATGTGTGCTGCATTTTTCTGTGTCGGCGCTAGGCAGCACATTGTGTGCCAGCAAAGGGAAAGGACAGGAATGCGCAGCATGATTTTAAATATGGAACATTCCTGCCCTTTCCCTATCACGCAGCATAGCAAGGTGACTTGCTGCGCGATTTCCTAATAAATATGCCCCTATGGCAATTGCTAGTATTCAAATCCTACTATATTATGAGCCCTGGGATAATTGGAGAGGCTATTATCGGATCTTTCATAAATTGAGATTGCTGTCATAATTTGTTGTTGCATTACGTGGCATTAAAGGGACAAGTGGATTTTTTGTACAGGATATCGAAATTTGTAAAGCAACCTGTCCCACAGACAAGTAGATATTTTACTAAATTCCAAACTAGTTTGTGTTCTGTTTCTTATAGCCCTATCTATTCTATTATACTTTGCGAACTACAAGTACCGAAGTGAAAAAACCCTCCTTGGCTAGATCAGCTACCCAGTCATGGAACATGGAAACTTGACAGTTAAAGCTGAAGGTATATCACTTCAGATGTACACAGAATGGACAAATGCGCACACAAAATACTGCAGTCGATTAGTTTTGAGCTCAAACTCACTACTGTCAATTATTTTACGAAACATTAAACTGACCAAAGTAGACTGCTCTTAATTTGGCTGTGTTTGCAATATATCTGAATGTTCCATAATACGACGTAAGAAGGTAAGGGAGACTGGACTTGCATTGATTTCTCTCAAAAATCTAACACATTATAAAGGATTGCAAGTTTAATAGGAAACGTGCTGGTCGCAACTGTAAAAAGCATAAGTGAATAAAAATAAAACTCTTGGCACTAAAATCTGCAGAAGTAACTCGCCAGGTAAAAATCTCCCTCTAATTGGTGTCCAGAAATGAAGCACACACTGCTTTATTGAAAGGCAATAACTGACTCTAACTGCTTCTCGGAGAAGTTTCTTAAAATCCTGAAAGGCCTCTCTCAAGAGTGTTAATTCCTCCCACACAGACGCTCCGCATTAAGTGGGAACTGTCCCAGACCTGCATCACCCTGGGTCTTCATTCAAAACATAGAGGAGCACAAAAAAAACCTGAGAGACCCTGGCCGCCACCTCGATGTAAATACTCCGGTAGTGGAACTACTCTCCACAGGATACTGATGTTTACACACCCCAAGCGGTGGTGTGAACCGTAGGAACCGTCCCCTTCCTGCTGCTTATGTGAACCTGACGTTAATCAGAATAAACACAGCGTGGTCGTATCCGGTATTCTGAGAGGAGGTTTAGAACTTCCTCTCCATCAACTGGACCAAGTTCACTTAGCAGTCGAGGCAGGGCAGAAACCTCTCAGAGATAAACATGCGTCTATCCCCCTCATGTCAAATGCACGCGATTCCAAGGACCCACAGGAATATGTTTTGTGAACAGAAAAAATTAATTTCTGGTCAGATTTGCAAGTGGAATCATAAAAAAGCTACCCTGTTCTCTTGGCATCATGTAAGTTGGTATAAAAAATGAAGCGTGTTATCATTGTCACGGTTGGGAGTCAAAACGCAAATATACGATTCTTAGCATACTAGGGAATTCGGGGGTTTTGGGAGTCCTCAACTGGCATATTAGCTTAACACTGCTCATTCCCTATGAAGTGCATGATAGCGCAGCCTAGATCAAGACCCGAATGGACCAGGCACGTTTGTTTCACGCTTGCTGCTGAGTGACCACATCAAAAGTCTGAATTCTGGGGGGGGCAAATCCAGCCCAGCCTTTCATCCTTTTCAGTTCACTAAAATGGGAACCATGAAACTGGGAAGGTGTTACACCTGTTACAGCACCACGAAACGGCAAATCAAGCACTAAAAGCATGTTCTAATTATTGGCCTGGACTGGTTTGCTGCCTCAGTCCTCCTTGTTATCTCAACCTCGCCCGCTCCTGCAGACTTTGCTGGTAGTTCCAATCAATCAATAGCTGCAATCAAGTTATCTTATGTTAGTCTTATTTGCTACCAGTGGCTTCTATTTTAGCTCTACCTAGCTTGTTGTGGTTGACGCATGCTGGTTTGGCCTTGCTCAATGTTGATTCATTCCCTGTTTGCTAAGCCATGATCCTTGCCACTGAGTTCCTTTTTAAATCGGGTTGTTACCATTATCTTCCATGTTAGCCTGGCATTACTTACTGTCATTGACTTCCGTGCAGTTCTGTTCTGGCCCTGGAGATAGATGTACCGTCAGAAGTGGATAAGAAAAGTAAACCTTCCTACACCCCTAAGTGACCTTTGGTCACTATTAATCAGACTAGACATCCAAGGTCTTCTCATCCCAGACAGCTGTGATACCAAGGGTGCTGAAATGAGGCAAGGGCAATAATCAGTTAAATGGCCTCAAAGTACTATGGTACTCTAAACTGTAAATCATTCACACCTCCCTGCCCACTGCCAGACTTCCCAAGTGATCTATCTGGTCCAAAATGCATTGCAGTAGATCATCTGAATTCTCAGCAGCAAATTCAGAGAAATTTTGAAAAATACCTGGTGAGACTGTTAGGAAGCTGACAAAAATACATGTGAGTGGAGTAATTCAGAGCGATAACCACCTTCCACCAAGCATAGCTTCAATGAATCAGGAGTGAATGACTCAAAATATGATGAGTCAACAGAGAGGTACGAAGTAGGGAGGAGCAAGAACTGAAGGAACTCCCAATGTTAGTCATTGGAGGGCGCTGCCTCTTTCCTTGATGGGTAGGACGGCTCTGTATAAAATGGTGGCACCACTTCGACTTTTATATGTCCTGCAGAATACACAATTCTTTTTCACAAAGTGGATCAGGAAGTTTGTCTTCTTTTTTTGGGCTGGGGGGAGTTCCAGAATAGTGCTGCACAAGCTCCAAAGGGGTGTGTACGATGGTGGCCTGGTTGTCCCAGACATCCTTAAATATTACTGGGCCTCTCAACTGATGGTCATAAACGAGTGGGTATATGCTGCCCGTCATGAGCCAGCACTCCAGGTGGATAGAGGCCATAAGCCCCATAAATTACCCTGCACTCCTTTATAAGACAGGACGGAGGCGAGACTCACAGATACACACTGGGGCAGTGGTGGAGACATGGTCAGCAGCCCTGGGATTTCTGGGATGGGTGGGGAGGATGACAGAGCAAACCCCCTCGTGGTACAGTAATTTGCTGTCAGAAGTGGGCAGCTTGGTGGGCTTCTCACTCTGGGAGCTTCTGGGTACTGACCGATTAGGGGGTGTTTGGAAAGAGACGGGCCTCCGGTCCTTTGAGGCATTACAGGCAGAGTTTCAACTCGCAAACTTAAAATATTACTGTTATCTAAAGGTAGTATGTGCCCTGGCCGTACACCTGCCGAAGGGGACCTCAGGTGGAAGAGTCTTCCCCCTTAAAGACAGGTTACTACTTGACCCTATGGCAGTCAAGGCCACCTCCCTAACATATAAGAAAATTATGAAGCAAGCACTGGGCACATTGGGCCCCCTTAGGGACCACTGGGAGGCAGATTTGGGAGAAATCGGTGACGAAGAATGGACTGAGGCATTGGAGGGTCCGAGAGTCATAGTGGTAAGGGCAGAGTTTTGTCTGGTCCAGCTCTGAATCCTACATAGTATACACTAAGCAACAACACTGCTATACAAGAGAGGTCAGGCACCCACATGATACTGCACAAGAGGTTGGTTGTGGTCAAGAGGGTACGTTTATACATAAATTATGGGCATGACCACTAATCCAATCCTTTTGGGAGGGTGTAACAAGTTTAAAGTGCAGAGTAGCGGCTAGAGAGGTCCTGATTGACGCCAAATGTTTTTTATGAATGTACATGGAGAGGGGGCTTGGCCTAAATATACAAAATTAAGGCTGGAGTTCGGGGTCGGAGTGGTAAAGAGAAATACAGCGAAAGCATGGGGCACATCAACGCCTCCCAAGATTCAAGACTGGTGGGGAGAGACATGGACTGATGCCATCAGGCTGAAAAAGAGGTGTACCAGGGTAGGGACTGAGTCAAAAGATGAGAGAAGATTTGGGGCAGTTGGTGTTCTTTCAGTGAAGATGGGATGGACCTGGAATAGAGATGTGCTATCGTATTATACCTGCAGTACTGTTCTTCAAATAAAAGGATTCTTCAAATAATAATAATAAAAAAGAACTGAAGGAACTGTCCCAGTGGAGAAAAGAAAGTAAGGTTGGCACTAGAGCAAGTTTCAATGACTATGCAGTCAAGGTAGTAAAGCAGGCAGGAGGAGGGATGGTCAACACAAGCAGTCATAGCAAATGAAACCACGTTCTGAGAAAGTTGCTCAGACAGTGCCCTTTTGTGGCACCACCTTTTTATAGGCCTATCCATGAGCACTAATTAGCATGAGGTAAACACTGGATAGGTGTGTGATGTGAGTGAGACAGAGCTGGCCTTCACCATAATGACCTGGACTCTAAAGACAGACCTTATATGAAAGCAGCAATCAGCACCTTGCATTGTGTCTGTGCTTCCTGGAGCCTCCTGTGTACAGTACGCAACCCCATAAGACAACTACTGTTTTCATGGTGCTTTTGCCCACTGCTGCAGTCTCCTGTGGTAAACTGTATGCGCTGGAATAAGGAAGACGGGTTGGTGGTAGGACAAGTGCAGCAGTGCTCAGTCTGGTTTATTTGCAATTGGCGTCCATGTTGAACAACAGTGGTGGTCTACAGTGACTGCCATATAAGTTTGTACTTTTCCTGCCACTGACCTCCCTGTTAGGTCAGTCGTGTACTTTATTGTTTGTCTTCCATGTTCGCCTGTGCTTTCCCATTGCTGCTGACGTTCATGGCAGTTCTGCCTTGCTTGCCACCACTGACTTAAATGTCAGCTTGACCTGGTTCTTTTGCACTGACTTTCATTTTAGCCTGGCCTTGTCCGCTACTGCTGGCTTCCATGTTAGGTCAGCCTTTTCATTTGCCACTGAGTTCCATAACATGTCCCGCTTCTGGCTGTCACTGATTTCAACATCAGCCAAGGCTTTCTTGCTGATGTTGTTCAGTCTTGCTGGGTACATTTAACTTCCAAGTTAGAGTAGTCTTGATTGTTGTCAAATATGCAGTGAAATGTAATGCACTACTGTAGGGAAGGTCAAAATGATTCTGCAACAGGTAAGCCAAAAGAATGCATTTTGCACATTTTCTGAAACACACTTAAAACCTATTTAAACCTATATAAACCAAATTAGCACTGACTTTCTCATTGTATTGTATTATAATGGCATTTATATAGTGCTTCCTACCCCGGATAAGGTGCTGAAGCCCATTACGCTGTGCAGCACGCTGCTCCAGAATCCAATATTAGTGTTTACTCCAGTATTATTGGTTATAGTAAGTAAGTAGGATAAGTCTTGTATGCTCAAACAAACCATTCAATACATTTATTGCAGTTGTTCTTGGACAGATGAAATTAATAGAAGTTAGGTGTGATCATTAGTGGAGCAGGACTATGTGAGTTCATGCAGATGTTTGGTGGGATGAACAGATGAGCTGAGGAGATAATGGCCCTCATTACAACCCTCGAGGTAAAGTCCGCTGACCGCCGTCCGCCAACATACCGCATCTGCGGCGGTAATCCGCTACGGGTATTATGACCCACACTGAGAAATCCTCCACAATACAGACACCCACACAAGTCTGCCACACCAAAGGTCAGTGATAAATTGGCGGTACCAAAACCCACACCATCACGCCAACAGGAATACGCCCACACTATCACAACCCACGAATCAACGCGGCGGTCATTCAACCGTGGTAAACCACTGGCGGTACACACCGCCGCGCTCCAAATACACACACACTTACAAAGCTACACCACAATGGACAATTCAAAATACACACACCTGACACACATACACACACCACACCCACACACCCAATCTAATATAAAACACACACCCACATTACCCACAACCACTTACAACGAAAAAGTTTGAAGAAGCAGAGAGACAGAAAAGCAAAGACCACACCAGCATCCAGAGCCACACAACACCATCACTCATACACCATCCACGCACAAAACACGACACACCCCAAAACATCACCCCACACATCACATCACACATCACCTCACACATCACTCACACCACATCTTGGCACCTCAAAGACACCCCAGGTTTTCTGAGGAGGAGCTCAGGGTCATGGTGGAGGAAATCATCCGGGTAGAGCAGCAGCTATTCGGATCACAGGTGCGGCAGACATCCATTGCTAGGAAGATGGAGCTATGGCAGAGAATTGTCGACAGGGTCAACGCAGTGGGACAGAATCCAAGAACACGGGATGACATCAGGAGGAGGTGGAACGACCTACGGGGGAAGGTACGTTCCGTGGTATCCAGACACCAGGTAGCCGTACAGAGGACTGGCGGTGGACCCCCACCTCCTCCCTCACAACTAACAACATGGGATGAGCAAGTCTTGGCAATTATGCATTCTGAGGGCCTCGCAGGAGTAGCAGGAGGACTGGACTCTGGTAAGTCAAATCTTACTACTATATCCCCCTCCCTACTTGCATGCCACCACAAACTCCTACCCCTACCCTCACACCCATCTCTCCACCACCTCACATATACCCCACTATCACAACCCACCCATCCCAATACCAAGCCCTGCATGTTACACCAATACATGGACAACCATCACAGACTTGCATGGACACCCATCACTAAAGCATGTCTACGGGAGAGCCTCACCCAGGGCACACAATCAGCACTCACACAAGGGCCAAGGCTTGATATTGCAAGCACAGAAATAGAGGGAAACACACCCATTGCACAATATGGCACACACAGATCCAATAACAATGCATTTACACCCCGACAGGACCCCTACCCAACATCACCGGACAGGAGGTGCCAGCCATATCAAGTCCTCCCCACAGAAGAGGCCCACAGTGACGACAGCAGCTCTGCACACCTGGATCAAGATGACCAGCCCGGCCCATCAGGGACCTCGGAACAGTCGGTTCCCCAGCCACAGTCCCTACCCACCACAGAACTTCCCCCTTAGGAAACACCACCACAGCACCCACCCAGCGGGCCCATGCCACTGGCCAGGACACGTCAATCAGCAGTGTGTCCACCACATGGCTTCATTATGTGGCGGTGTGGGCCACCATGCCGGCTAGCGTAATTTCCTGCCACCGCTGGCATGGCGGCCCACACTGCCATGTACATAATGATCATTGATGAAATAATGTTGTTTAACAGTTTGGGTGAAGACAATATGTCCTTTGCCCTGGGGAAAGGGAGTTGGGAAGAAAGTTGTTTGGTTACGGTTCAATCCATGTTGCGTTGCCCTGACAAGCCACATATCTATACAATATGGGTTATCCAATTCACTGCTAATGGGTACTCCATTAAATCTGAAATTCCTTGCATGGAATGTTCGAGGGATACGCTCCATGACTAAACGCCATAGGGTATTCTCCTTCTTCACTAGACGGGGGAATCCAAATAGCAATGCCCTTCAGAAGCGGTGGTGGGGTCAGGTTTACTGTACCGACTATTCCACCTTCGCCAGAGGGACACTGATATGGGTCAAGTCCGGGGTGCCGTACCAGCACACGACAACCATCATTGACCCACTAGGCCGCTACACTGTAATTTCTGGAAAACTAGATGGAAGAGAGATAACCCTAGGTATTGTGTATGGCCCTAACACAGATCAGGGGGGATTTTTGGCCTCCATATCGACACAGCTGGCAGCACACTTACTCTTAACGGGTCCAATACTCTTGGGAGGCGACTTCAATTGTATAGCAGATATAGGGGGTCATTCCGACCCCGGCGGGCGCCGCCCGCAGGGCGGAGACCGCCAAAAGACCGTACCGCGTTCAAATGACCGCGGCGGTCATTTTGACTTTCCCGCTGGGCAGGCGGGCGACCGCCAAAAGGCCGCCCGCCCAGCGGGAAAGCCCCAGCAACGATGAAGCCGGCTCCGAATGGAGCCGGCGGAGTTGCTGGTGTGCGACGGGTGCAAAACCGGGACCCAAACTTACAGAACATGGCAACAAACTGGGGACTAGTGGACACTTGGCACGTCCAACACGTAGAGGACCGAGACTATTCATTCTATTCACCTATGCATGATTTGCATGTCAGATTAGATAACCTTCCTTTGTACGCCAGAGATACATGAGCTGGCCCATATGAGTGAATACCTTACCCGCACAATCTCTGATCATAACCCACTACTCCTTAGTCTAGGATGGTCCCGAATACGAACGCCAATACCTACATGGCGGCTCCAACTTTCTTTATTAGAAGATGAGGCCTTTAAGCACACCATTGGTATAGCAACAGACATTTACTTTGAGAATAATGAGGGCTCGACAACTTCAAAATCATTAGAGTGGGATGCGTTCAAGGTGGTCATAAGGGGGAATTGTCTCTCAGCGGTGGCCGGTGAACGTCGCGCACTGCTCCGAGAGATAGAAGTAGCCGAACAGAATCAGCAGAGGATAGAGCGGCAGCACCCCAATGCCCCAGAGCTACAAACGTCACCCCTGACCACGCGAGAAACAACTATAGTGAGGATGGACCGTTTGCGCTGGTATGATTATAATGCCTTCTTGGCATGAACACACGTGGAAAGAGATCGTACGAGTTCCTTGTTAGCATAGCTGGCGAACCCAGCAAAGAGAGGCTCTGTTATAGTAGAACTCACGCATCCTGAGGGAAATAGCATTGGTACCCAATCTGCAATTAATGATGAATTCCGTAAATACTATGCAGACCTACATACCTGTAAGGTACACCCAACAGATGAAGAGATACATGCCTTTCTGCGACATCTTCTGCTCCCTACTGTGTCAGTCCAAGATGCAACAGCACTGGGTGCACCAATCACGGTTGCGGAGGTGAAGGAGGCCATAGCCAATATGGCACGTAATAAAACACCTGGCACAGATGGGTTTCCGATAGAATTCTCTTCGACTTATCTGTCCAAGCTGGGACCGAGACTAGCAGCCGTTTATGAAGGGGCTGCTGTGTGTCAGACTCTCCCTGTATCTGCCCGTGAAGCCCTGATCATCCCATTGTTGAAACCTGGGAAAATCCTGACAAATGTGGCTTCATACCGCCCTCTATCGATGCTGGCAGTAGATCATAAAATACTGAGTAAAATACTGGCGCTGCACCTGATACATATGGACAAAGCTGGGTTTATACCAGGATGCCAAACGGCGATGAATATACAACGCATCCTTGCTCTACTCTATGGCGATGGCTATGACAAGCAGGAGGCGGTAGTCTTTGCCATTGACTTTGAAAAAGCCTTCGATAGTCTGGAATGGAGCTGTTTATATGAAGTACTTCGCAAGTTTGGGTTGGTGGACCGATTCATAGCCTGGACGAGACTGTTGTATAGTGACCCGACGGACAGAGTCCGAACAGTCAACACTATGGCCCTCATTACAACCCTGGTGGTCGGTGTTAAAGCGGCGGTAATACCGCCAACAGCCCGGCGAAAAAAAAAAATGGAATTACGACCATGGTGGAAACCGCCAACATAGACAGCCACTTTAACACTCCGACCGCCACGGCAGTAGAAACAAACAGTGCGGCGGTAACTGACAACAGACAGGCGGAGGACAAAGTACCGCCCACTGTATTTCAAGACGCCTATCCGCCACCTTTTCCGGGGCGGTACCAACGTGATCAAAAGCACGGCGGAAACAGTACACAGAAGGAAAAACACTCACCTCTCGGCACCCAACGAGGAACCAGGACGCCATGGAGCCCGAACTACACGTCCTGCCCATGCTGGTCTTCCTCCTGCTCTATCAGGAGCAGTACAGATGCCGTCGACGACCACAGTGTGTACTGCACCTACAACACGGGGGAGGGAAAAGAGAGTGACACACACACGCAACACGCAATACCCCCACCCTCACCCACAACAACATACACACAAATACATGCAGCAACATTACATATACACCTCCACCCCCACCCCCTGGAAGAACGCAAGGACAAAAGGAAATGATTGTAACGATTGTAATCATGAAAACTCAGATAGTAAAAATTCAGTATATACAAATATGTACACCAACTACACAAGTCTGGATAGTGTACCAATCATTGTCCGTGGACCACTGGGCCCAAAATGCATGGGTGAAGCCTACACATGATACCTGACTCGAAACGGAGGGAACACAGCTGGGGCATCACACCGAAAATATACAGGCACCTCAGGGGGAGGGGGTGTTCTGCTTTCCTACTTATCTCATATCAGAGCTTACAGAACCTCTCTGGAATGCACTTCTGAGTTCAAAGAAGACCTTTATTGTTGTTAATTCTTCCCCACCCACAAGTTCTTGAGAGACGAATTAATAGATTTCAAGCACAAAGTAGTCGCAGCAAGAAAACAAAATATATCACAGTACTTCTCAGTTGCAATGTACACAGCATATAGATAATATATGATTATAATAGCAAAGCATAAAAGTCAAAATTCATCACCGTATGAGCAAGTAGGACCTATCTTCAGCTTCATCTTTCTGGGGTCTGCAAGTTGATGACTCCGGTCAACTGCGAGAAAGAGATTATCTACCCACACGGGAGACTGGCAACTGACGCCTAGTTCTAGCCTGAAGTCAAGCAGATTCGAATCTAACTCACTGTAGCCCCGAGTCTTCCTTACAAAAGCGTGCCCCCTCCTCTCAGACTCTGGAAAACTACTCAAGCCTTTGGAGACTGGCCAGATCTCCTAGACTTCTCCTCTTCCCAAGCCTGAGCAGAAAGGAAAACACCAAATGTATTCTCTCTTATCAGGTCTAGTCTGGTGTGAAGAAAACAGCTTGGTTCACCTTGTGGAAAAACACAGCTTGGAAGAATACAGACATCTGCGATGTTTTCAACTGCAATGTCTAACTCCACGTTAAAGCCAATAGGCAGCTAACCTAAATATCAAATGTCATGTCAAAGCCAATAGGCAGCTAACCTAAATATCAAATGTAATGTCTAATATCATGTCAAAGCCAATAGGCAGCTGAGCTGAATACAAAATGTAATGTCTAATATCATGTCAAAGCCAGTAGGCAGCTGAGCTGAATACAAAATGTAATGTCTAATATCATGTCAAAGCCAGTAGGCAGCTGAACTGAATACAAAATGCAATGTCTAATATCATGTCAAAGCCAATAGGCAGCTGAACTGAACAAAATATATAATGTGCTACTGGTGAACACTGAGCAACTAATATGCGCTGCGGTGAAACACAAAGTCATTGGTCAAACACAATTAATAGCATCACAGGGGGGACACCTCAGCCTGATGAACTCACGACGCCACTGCTGCACGAGGGGGCTCCATGACCATTGCTGTATCCTGGGGTGTGCAAAGCCACAGTCTCTCAAGTCTTTTCAGTGGGTAGTTTGCCCACTGCTGTATGATGGGGAGTGCAAAGCCACAGTCTCACAAGTCTTTCCAGTGGGTGGTTTGCCCACTGCTTTATCCTGGGGAGTGCAAAGCCACAGTCTCACAAGTCTTTCCAGTGGGTGGTTTGCCCGCTGCTTTATCCTGGGGAGTGCAAAGCCACAGTCTCTCAAGTCTTTCCAGTGGGTGGGTTGCCCACTGATTGGTCCTGGGGAGTGCAAAGCCACAGTCTTTCAAGTGGATAACAGTCTCCACTGGTTCTGGAGGAGCCTTTGTGCCCAGAGTGCTTCATCCTGCCAAGGACTGAGGTAGTGGATGTCTTTCTCCACTGGTTCTGGAGGGGGCTTGGTGCCCAGAGTGCTCGACATGCAGTGTGGCCAGTACAATTCCCTCACCTGGGTGTGTGTGCCACGAGATTGCCGAGGTACAGGTAGCATGATACGCCATGGAGGCAGAGACATACCCCACACTGCTGCGGCTTCGCCTTCCACCTGCAGGTGCAAACAGTGATGGAAGTCATGCCTCATGGAAGCTGCCCAGGGTCCAGGAACTCTCCTCCAGCCTTGGATGACTGACCACTGGGGATGGTAGGCATGGCAGCGGTGGTGCCACTGTCTGAGCACGTCGCGGGGCTGGTGGCGGTGCTTGCGGCAGTGTCTGTGGTGGCGGTGCTTGCGGCAGTGTCTGTGGCGGCAGTGCTTGCGGCAGTGTCTGTGGCGGCGGTGCATGGGTCAGCACCTGCTGAGGGACACAGCAGGACGTCTCCTGCAGCCTCGGATGGCTGCCCACTGGGGAAGAGGCTGAGGACTGTGGCTGAGGCTGTAGACGTGCCGGTGGCGGTGCAGGTGGCGGTTGTGGTGGCGGGGCAGCTAGCAGTGTTCGCCGCCGTATAGGTTGGTTTGGTTGTGGACAGAAGGTGTGACACTGGTCCCTCAGTCGGTGCCACCATGCCCTCTCCTGACCTGCTCTTCTGCTTTTGGCCCTTCTCCACCTTTGATGGTGCCGCAGTTGTCTTGCCACTATCCCCTTTTATTTTTGCTGAGGCCTTGGTGGCTGGTTGTTTGGGCTTCTCCCTCCGGGATGTGGGCACCTTTTTCACCTTGGCAGGTGGCGGAATGTCCTTGCCCTCACTACGTGGCACACTGGCAGCCCTGATGAGTGGCGCACTCGATGAACCCGCAGTTGCTGGCACCATGGTGCCTGGGGATTTGGTGGCTGAGGTGCTGGGCTGGGACCTGGAAAGCCTGGCCCTAGAAGAACGGGGGGTGGGGGGGGGGGGGGGGGGGGGTGAAGGGAAGAGCTCAAAGTTTGTAAATAAATGTTTTTTAGACACACTGGGACGGGAAGATGGATGGGGTTTGGGAGTGGAGGAAGAGGTAGTGGTTGTAGGATGTGTATGTCTGCTGAATTTGGATGAAGGTGCTTGGGACGGAGGCTGTTGTGAGGTGGATGGCTGTTGGGTGGATGTGTGCCTGCGTTTGTGTACCTTGGGAGGAGGGCTCACAGACACACTGGGAGAGGACACTGGGGATGTGTGAATGGTAGTGGGGGTGGTGATTGCACGTGAGCGGTGTGTGGTGATGGGCGTGCTGGTGATGGAGGTAGAGCTCAAACTTACACGTGTTAAAGGAAAAGGAGCAATTCAAAATGGATTCTTACAATCGACCCTTTTGGAGTTTTTTTCTCCCTGAACATAATCAGCATTTGAAAGGAGTTCTAAATTTCCTCATATATGTTGAATTTTACTCCTACTTCCTTGGAATTGACATTCATGGGGACATAAACAACCGATAGGTATGAGCAACCAGTATCTGTAGTGAGAATAGTGGGATCAATAGCCATTAGGGAATTTATCTCTTCTCTCTGCATCATAGTTCAATTGGTTTCTAGTATTTTCACTGGAGGAAGTTTACACAATTTTAAACAGGAACAGAAAGCAGGTAAGCACTGTACTAACAGACAGCGTAATATAATAGCTATTATTATAAAAAGTATGTCTTTAATCAACCAGCCCCACCCGCCAAGCCAAGACCATAACCATGATAAACTTAAATTGCCTCCTTCATACTGGCCCCCCTTTTCAAATACCTGTACTGCTTCTTTTATTTTCCCAATATCCAATTCTGATGACTTGTTGACAAAGTAGCAGCATTTTTGCTGGTACTGATGTTGGATTAAAACACATACTCCTCCTTGTTGTACCGTAATCAAATCTAGAGCAAGCCGATTTTGTATCGCCAATTGGGCGGCAGAGTTTATTTCTAGCTATACACTTCCTATGGCCTCCCTGGTGGCATTAAATGCAATGGCTAATTCAGCAGACATGTTCATCATTGCCAGCTGTAAGTCGAAAATTCCAAATCCTGGAATAAGAACATGTAGTACTTGAAATACCCAATTCTTTCGTTCCTCCAATATGGGTGTCCCTCGTTTGTACCTATGAGCAAAACTCCCCATGTTAAGGGGCTGGGAAGATGATATATTTGATATCACAGTAATGCTGGGTGCCAAATATGCCAGTGAACATATCCCTTCCCAGTTTAGAGGGAGTACTTTATATGCAGTTCTTCCACATACAAAATACATGCCTCCCTGGATTTGTGAATTTATAATAATGTATTTTATTCAGGGCAAACCCACACCCTTGGGTGTGTCATGCTCAGAACTATTACAATACTTGTAATCCGCCCAAATTTCATTTAGCAATTATACATTTGCCCAGGGTGCAACTTAAGAACATCTAGCCGTCCAGAGGGGGCCAAGGAAAACCCGGGACAATATTACAGGTGAATTCTTCCCATTTCTATCTCGTTCCCTGGAGGGATCATATAACAATCCTTCTGGATCTACCATAACCTCATTTCCTCCCATCGTCAGGTTCCAATAATTTACAGTGTAATTTTGCTGAGTCCCATTAATTAATGCAGTCCAATTTCTGTCTATTTTCTCCTCTCCTTCAAGATCCCAATTCCCTGTTTTAATATCAAATAACAAATTATAAACACATTGTTCAGGTGGAATCTTCCCCATGTATTTTGCCTCTGGGTTTTGCCTGTAAAAATAGGTACCAAAACATATGGGAAACATTTTAAGTGTGCCATTCTCTCCAGGAATCGGGGAAAGCTTGTATTCTGCCTGGGTATTAGGGAGCACAACACACCTAGGGTACCACTGATATTCTCGTTGGTCACATCTCCAAGTGGTATTTGGTACAAGACACACTTCCCCTCTTTCATATTCACTTGGTGATACTGGTACTTCATAAAGGCCTATAGGGTCCTCAGGGTGTCTAGACAAGTGCCCGCAAATCCAGCAGTCAGTGAGACTTAATGTCTCAACCAACTTTCCATGAACCGTTATCAATGGATGTAAAGTGGGATTTTGCAACAATGATTCAACACCGCTGGACATTATACATATTAACATGAGGGTCACTAGGTACTTCATTGTTGTTTTGTAGAAATAGTTATAAGACCACTCTTCTCTATTCTCTCAAGGGCTATTTGTCCTGCCAAATGGATATATTTTCATAATTTTATTCTACTCTCCTCGTTTTTACAACCTTTCTATGGTGCCGTTTTACTCGTCTCGTCTCAACCACCTATGTGTGTTCAAAAATATACCCACACAATTACCAAATATGCAAATGCAAAATATTGAGACCACTATACTAATAATCATATATGTATATATACAAATAAGTGAGTTTCCTTCTATGTTCACACCCCACTAGGGTTCAGCAACGCCGTGCTTCCCACTCCAGCAGTTCGGCTGCACTGGTTGGTCCATGAACTAGTTTTTCAAATACTGGACAATAGATGTTGGCTTGATCCTAGGTCCCTTGACCACTCTTTGTCGAGTTTTAACTCCTGATGAGAACTCAACTCCCAGTGAGTAAGTCGCGATACTTCAAAGTTCGTCTTCAGTATAGTTTGTCAGTTTTGTTCAGTGTTTCAGCAAAATGAGGGAAGAGGCCAGCAATTGCAACCAGATCGGTGGTGTGCTGGGTACTTAAAAGAAAAAGGCACCTTCTTTCCTGCTGGGGCAACAAACCGCACCAACCCTAATGACTGTCTGCTTCCGTAGAACTGGTACTTGGTTTTTCTCACCAGTCACAGAATGTTCTGGTGTTGTTGCACAGGCTAGTCACCCATGTTCATGTTCATGCTGAAGTTTTAGTAATCACAGTCATTTACAACCTCGTCGCCCAAAGTGTGCGTAACAACAGTGAGGATAGCTCGTTTTAATGCTGGTACATCAGGGGCATCGGAAATGCATGTGACGGTGAAAGCGGGGAACTGTATTTCATGAAGGCAAGCGTGCCGTATTCTGCTGAGCAAAGGATTCTTTGGCCATTCAGAAAAGACCTCCGTTTGCAGTTCCAAGCTGGGAGCTATAAGGGTGATGTAAATGTAGCTTTTTGTAGGGGTCACCACTTTACGCACCTTCAGAATTCTGTTCATTTGGGTGGGCAAGAACGCAGATTGTATCGATGAGTTTGTTGATCTTCAAACAGCAAACCTTCGTCACTGGGCTGCTGTGTCACCTCAGGAGCAGAAATGGTAGCACTTGAATCATGTGGAGGTGTTTCCTATCTCCCTACTTCTCTGTAAGCAGGAGACAACGGTAATTCTGCTGTTGGAGTAGATTGCAGTGGAATTGGTGCACGCTTACAATGGCTAGCATGTATCCAGTTTTTCCTTCCTTCCACTTTCACTGCCGTATGTGTTGCAAGCAGTACCTGGGCTGGCCCCTGCCACCTGGGCTGAAGACTGTTGGTTCTTTGAAAGTTCTTTGTCATACGCCAATCCCCTGGCTTGAAAGGGTAACCAGGGCCTTCAAGGGGAGTCGGTAGGCTGGCCTTGACCTGTCGGTGGATCAAACGCAAATCTTTAGTCAATTGTTTACAATAGTCTACAAACAAAGGATATTGTACTTCAGAAAGCTTCTTTGGTCGTGGTACCCCCCAGATATTGGCTGGCCTTCCCATGACTACTTCATAGGGGGATAATCGTGACTTGCTACTGGCAGTCGTCCTAATGGACATTAATGCCAGGGGCAAAGCATCTGGTCATTTTAAATTGGCCCCGCACAAATCTTAGCTATTTTGCTCTTCAAAGTGTAATTATACCTTTCTACGAGGCCCGCTGATTGCGGGTGATTTGCAGCATGAAATCGCTGTTTGATGTTAAGGGCGGTACAGACCTATCCCATTACCTCATTAGCAAAATGACAGCCATTGTCACTCCAGACTAATCTTGGCAATCTGTATATAGGAAAGTATTCTTTTAGTAATATTTTGGCGGTAGAGAGGGCACCATTGTCTTTTAATGGGTAGGCCTCTATCCATTTTGAAAACATACATACTACCACTAACATGTATTTCAGTTGTTACATGGTTCTATGTGGCTAAAATCCATCTGTATAGCCTCAAAGGGGAGGTCAGGAGGGGCAAAATGGCCAGGGGGCGTATGGGTCCCTTTTCCTGCATTGTGTACTGCACACACCATACAACTTTTGACCAGGTTATTAGCAGCTTTGGATATCATGGGATTACTCCAAACGTGGTCCAAAGTTGTCTTGATGCCTTGGGCACTGATGTGTACAGGACTGTGGGCCATAGTAACCATAGCGTGTACATAACAATTAGGTAACATCCATCTTCTGTCTGTGTCATCTGTGTAACAACCCTCACTGTCTATTCTACTGTTCTTCTCCCACTGTTCCCTTTCCTCTGCTGTTGCTTCTGATTGAATATCTCTCACACACTGCAAGGTATTTTCTAGTACTTCGTTCTTGGGCTCCCCCCTGATACTACTCTCAACGTATGCATTGTCAAATGGTGCTCGTGCTGTTGCTTTCGCAGTAGAATCTGCAAAAGCATTTCCTAGTCCTATATCATCAGTAATTTTCTTGTGGGCACTACACTTAATGATTGCGAGTTGACGGGGCAGGCTGAGAGCATTCAGAAGTGTCACAATCAAGTTGCTATGCTGAATGGTAGTGCCATGTGACGTGATAAAGCCTCTATTCGTCCAGAGTCGCCCAAAATTATGAGCTACTCCAAACGCATACTGGCTATCAGTGTAGATATTAACACTAAGATGTTCACTTATTTCACAAGCTCTGGTGAGGGCAATTAATTCTGCAGCCTGTGCCGAATTTTGCGTGATTCTATGAGATTCAACCAATGTTTTTAATGTGGTGACGGCATAGGTTGCAGTGGTTGTACCGTCTGGTAACTTGAAGCAAAACCCATCTACAAACAGCTCTCCCTGTGGGTCAGATAGGGAAGTATCTGTCAAGTCTACCCGTCCCTTGGTTCCTTCCTCAGTGGCAAAAAAGCAATTATGATCAAATTCCACATTGTCCTGATGGAGGGGTAGTAACGTAGCTGGGTTCAAGACATTGCACCGCTTCAAAGTAATATTTGGACTGAACAATGTTAATTCATAACTCGTTAGATGAGCACTGGTGAGGTGCTGCGTCTGTGTCTTGTTTAACAAAATATCTACTGCATGAGGAACCATCACAGTGAGCGGATTGCCACCAACAAACCCTTCACTTTGTTTCACCGCAGCAGCTGCAGAAGCCACTCATCTAAGACAAGTAGGCAAAGCTTGCGCCACAGTGTCCAAGGTGGAAGAGAAATATGCACAAGGGCGTTGTCTCCCACCTTGATCCTGTGTCAAAACAGACAATGTACAGCCATGCTTTTCATGCACAAATAAAACAAATTGTTTGCTGTAATCCGGATTACCCAATACAGGAGCAGAGCACATCGCCTTTTTTAATTCCTGAAAAGCCTCCTCACATCTGTCAGTCCAAGGTACAGGAGAGGGCACATCTGAAAGTGTCAGAGCAGTCAATGGTTTTGCTATAAGTGCAAAATTTGGAATCCACTGTCTGCAAAAGGATGTAAATCCCAAAAATGCTCAGACTTCAGAAGGGGTGCGTGGTGCAGTCATTGTATGAACCAGTTTCATTCTGTCTGGATGTAATCTCCTTCCCTCCTTAGAGGAGGTGTCCTAGATAGGTGACCTCCTCTCTACAATACTGCAATTTTGGGAGGAACACCTTATGGCCCAGAGATGCTAAATGATGTAATAATGCAACAGTATCAGTCTTACATTGTGTCATGGAATCTGAGGCAATTAGAATATCGTCAATGTACTGCAACAGTGCAGAGCCTGAAGGTGGATTGAATTGGTCTAGTTGACGTTTAAGACATTGACTATATACACTTGGGGACTCCACAAACCCTTGTGGAATGCTTGTCATTGCGAATGATCTACCAAAAATTGCAAAGCTGAACAAATATTGGCTTTCTTCGGCAATTGGAATACTAAAGAACGCATTCTTCAAATCAATCACGGAGAAATAACACGCAGAGGGTGGGACCATGGTGAAAAGACTATTCATGTCTGGGACCACAGGAAACTGGGGAATTACTATTTTATATATTTCTCGAAGATCAATAACTAATCGATATATCGTGTTATCAGTAACTGATTGCTCACCATCTGATCTATTAGCATCGTTTTGTTTCTTTACAACAGGAAGAATTGGACTGTTACAGGGGCTGCTCACTATTTCCTTTATTAAACCTGCATGCACAAGATCAGAAATGACTGCCTTGAGCCCTTTTTCGCTTGCTTTAGGTAATTTGTATTGAGGAACACGAGGTAACCGGGCACCTGGTTTGATTTTTATTACAATAGGGTCGATATCCATAATGCCTACATCATTTTTGCCTTTGGCCCATAAGCGAGGGTCTATTTCCTTTAGCTCTGGGGGTAAGTCGTATTCCTGTGAGAACATGCACCGAGTAGGGGTAACACTATCCATAGTTACATAGACACCATCCATTGAACAGTGAATAACTGCATTTAATTTCTTTAACATATTTAATGCAAACAAGTTTTCATTGCAACCTGAGGTTAAAGAGAGTGGCATGTGTACTGTAAATAGTCCTACAGTTACTCTCATAGGTGCTGAGATGGGGCTCACCACGGGGATCCCAGAAATCCCAATTGACGTGGTATGAAGCCCAGAGAGGGGAGCCCCGGGGACTGCAGAATGTGCAATAGATGTTCTGGTGGCACCAGTATCTAGGAGAAACTTATGGCCCTCTCCTTCGATTTTTACATCGATATAGGGACCACTCTGATCTACAGGAATACTTACTCGCCCCTGGCCCTGTCTGTGGCTGTCCTAATAATTGTGGGATTCAGAAAAGGAATCATCAGCATAATATTGTCGTTCAAATGCATTGTCAAAAATATTAGTATTATGCGGGACCTGGTTCTCATTGTGCAAATTCTGACAATTTCTACCTCTTCCTCGCCCTCGTGCATTACCTGATGCGTTCCCTCTATCAAGTGACATACTTTGCCTTCCTTCCAGTAATGGGCAAGTATCACACCAATGGCCATCTTGTTTACAGTAGGCACATTGGTTGATATTCAATCGGCGGACTTGAGGTGGTGCAGATGCACCTCGGCCTCGACCCCTTCCCCGTCCCCTTGGTGGGCCACCCCCTCCGCTGAGGGGTTGTGTCCTGCTGGGGATATGCCTGCTGTAATAGTACCTTTTTCTTCAATTATTTTACTGACTTCTCATTCTTTTCTAATTTTTCCTTGTACCTGCTCTCATAATATTGTGCCATATGTAAAATCTCTTCCTGTCCCTTCGTCATCCACAACCTCTCTGTTGCTTTTAATTTTTGTGATATTTCAGGTAGAAGTCCATTAACAAAGCGTTCCACAAATAGCGTGACACCTGTTACGGTGGCGAGGTCTTGACCGCTAAAATCTATGAAAGCTTGTTCAATTCTAGTAAAATAATCTGGGACATCTTCACCTATTTTCTGTTTATAAGTGGCAAGTTTTCCCCAATCCACAGTCTGAAGGGGATTAACAGTTTCTAATTTAGTCAATATCCGGTTAGGTAAATTTTAAATATCCTGATGAGGCAGGGATCCTGGTGCCCCCTGTGCTTCATGTGCTTCTAAAAACCCCCATGTAGCTCCCAAAGTAGGCGCATCATCTACTCTGTGAATTTTATGCCAAACTTCAGGGCCCAATAAGACACCAAAAAAATAATCGATGTCTTTGAGTGTCATGGTGGTGGTGGAAATAGCAATTCAAAGGTCTCAATAGAATCCAGCTGGATTATTTTGAGGATCTGGCAAGTCTTTTTTTATAGCCATTACCTCCTCCCTTTTCCATGGGATATGGACAAATCGGGCCACCGGTACGGGAGGTGGTAGTTGGGCGCCAGCTGCTGCTGCAATTGCAGCTGCAGTGGGAAGATCAGGGTGTACTTCCCTCATTGGGTACTCCTTGTCATATGTATTGAGAACATCTTCTCTGGCTATAACGCAAATGCGTACTCCTTCAGTTATGCCCTTACTATCAAGTTTACAAGCCACACTGTCCCGCCAAAATTGGTGTAATTCTTGTTCATAAGGGAGAGGGGTAGAGTCGCTAATACAAGAATTCCAATCCCTTTCCAATTTTTCAATCATGTACTGTATTGCTAATTGCTGTCCAAAATGTGACATCTGTTGTATTGTGCGCATAATATCGGTGTGAGTGTAAATAGGATGTGCCATCCAGGTCTCTGACTGATTTTTGATAACACGTTTTTCCTCCTCCCCAATAGTGGAGCAGGTACTAGGGGGCGAAATCGACTTCATAGGTGTACTCCACATGGGTGAAAGTGGATGAATTGCTGTACATCGTCGGCGTTGTCCATTTGGGGTATTAGGGGCAGAGGACATTATTGGTAAACTTGCAGTGCTGGCTGGTAGTGGTGGAGCAGGTGGCGGAGGGATTTGGACTTGGGCTAGAGTCTGTGGTTGCTGTGGCACGTGCTGCTGTGGTGGTGCACCTGGATATCCCAAATTGTGCCCTTGCCCTTGCTGCTGTTGCTGTGCCCCCATGATAGGTTGGGCTACTGCAGGGGGTGTATAAGATGGAGGTGCAGTGGGGCTATTATCTAATATCTGTAGCAATACCTCATCTTCCTCTAATGCATGTTTGGATTCTGTTGACTTTGATACTTAACTTCCCTCCACCTGGGCTCTGTGGACTCTATCTTTAGACTCAATTCTTTTCTGGGTTTGGGAATGGTGGTATTGTGCGGCTTTTTGCATGATGGTTTTCCTTTGCTCTTTCTCTATCAGTTTATCTGTCTTAATTTTTCTTTTGGTGGCCTCCGTTTCCCATTTTCTGTATACCTCAAACATGTGTTGTCTAGCCTTTTTATGAAACAAACATTCCTGTAGGTAGGTTATTTTCTTTAAATCAAAAGAACCATCCACCGGCCACTGGAGGTCAGGACAATGTCTAGTATATCTGCGCCATATACTGTTATACAAATTATTCTCTAAACCATAATCCCTTAACATGTCCCACCCTGGTGTTCCCTCTTTTGGGATCAGTTTTTTTTTAGCTAAACGTGGAAAATGATATCGGCGAAAACGACATAGCCCTTGCCAGCATTTTTTATTTCCCATATCTAACCTTTTAAATTTCAAAATGTAACATGCAACAAAGAAACCTTTTTTTTTTTTTTTTAAACCGCTTTTCAAATGTTTACCAACTTACAAATTGCTCCAGGCCTGGGCAAAATATTAAAAATTAACAAAACACGTGTAATACAAATTGTCAAATGGTACCTTGTACAAATGCAAATTTACCAAGAACTAATCATTCTCAAAATTGATAAGTTATCCAAAAACAATTATTCTCTCAAATGCAAGTTAAAGCAGACAAATAGCCAGCGAGGAACAGTCTTACCTTACTATCTGCTTTTCCTGGATTTCTCTCCGGCCGCCCGTGTCAGACTAATCAGTCAAGTAAAAAAACGATGTTCAGGGTCTTCGTTTGGACGTAGTGAAAAGCGGGGAGAGGCCTGCCCGGTGGATAAGATGCAGCTGCTTTGAAACTAAGTCTTTGTGCAGGGGCCCCTGGAATCTACACCACCGGAACGGCGTCCTCCCACTAGCAGCACGTCTCGTGACAGCGCTACTGAAGACATCCACTGGAAGGTCCCTCTTCGGGCGCCAAATTGTCAGGCACGTTTTTGTAGATACTTACAAAATCATTTACAAAGGAGTTTTGACACAGAGAGCCGGAGTGAAAAATCAATGACCAAAGGTCTATTTATTTTTGCTGCAGCAAAAGAGGACAGGTTTACCACTGGCATCCCTGGCCCGAAGTAAAGTGTGCTAGCATGGAGCGTTTAACAGTGATATTTATACTCATACATCAAAGGATACATAAAGTATGTAAATAATGATATACGTCATACAGATATTTTAAGGAGTTAATCAGTTTTCCACACACCGGTTCCATTCCCTGCTTCGTCCTCGACTCCCTTCTGCAGCTGCCTGACTTCCCACATTCTTGAGACCCTTCAAAGGATTGCGTGGTTCAAAGGTATAGATATCAGCCTTTCCCTCCCCAAAATACAACAGCCGAGGTCGGTTAGTTATTTTTACCACATGATTATAATGAGTAACGTGCCCCAGCTAGGGAAAGAAACCAGCTGCAAGCCTGTGGAATGGAGCCAGGCTTATTTTACTTAAACAAATATACATAAGATAACATATGTGATAGGCAGTGCGTTCAGAGAGAAAGAGCTCAAACTTACACGTGTTAAAGGAAAAGGAGCAATTCAAAATGGATTCTTACACCCCACCCAGACACCTCGTTATGCATGCAGAGTCAGCTGAATGAGAGTGTACTCACCCCCTTGTGGCTGTGTGATGCCCTCAAACGCCCATTCAACTCCAGATACGCCACCGCCAGGATCCGGGACATCCGGGGGGTCATGCTGCAACGAGCACCCCCTTCCACATTGGGAGGCCATCCCCAGCTGGGCCTCCGCCGTCTTCTTGCTTCAGCGGCGCAGGTCCTCCCATCTTTTGCAGCAGTGGGTGCTCTGTCTGTGGTAGACCCTGAGGGTCCAGACGTCCTTGGCGATGGCACGCCAAATACCCTTCTTCTGGTGGGCGCTGACCTAGAGGAATGGTAGAGGTGGAAAGGAAATTACTCAGCTGTCCGGACTGTCATACTCATTGCCCACCAGTTCCCACCCATGCCCTGACGCACATACACTCACCAGCCGCACATGCAGGCCTCAGTCCCCCCCCCATGTATCTTCCATCCACACCACTCAAAGTAGGCATTGCCCATGCAGCATGATCACAGTGTGCTCACCTGTTTGTCTGGAGGACCGTACAGTTGCGTATACTGGGGGAGGACCCCATCCACTAGTTTCTCCAAGTCCTCTGAAGTGAAGGCAGGGGCCCTTTCCCCAGACACTGTAGCCATCGTCGCTTCCAGACACAGGTCACAGCAGCACTTGCAGTGTAGGTCCTCTCCTGTTGAAGGTCAGGTATCAAGTGAGGGAACAGACAGAAAATGGTAGTCACTTCTGCGGCGGTGCGTATAGTCACTTCCGGCGTACATTGTCATTGGCTCCTGAAACCCATAGGGCACAATGTTAACCAATGCAGAATTGCGCTGCGGTCTTCGACCGCCCACCGCGACGGTGTACAACGCCAGCGCAGTTACCTCATTTCCCCTTGTACCACCTTACAGGTCAGGCAACCGCCATTTCAGGGGGCCACATGGCATGGAAATGAACTGCGTCACACCTATCTAAGCCAGGAATACAGACAGATACCGGCACATAGCATATTACTAATGTTTCTGCAAATAACATATTGTGATACCTCAGCGTTGGATGACTCTCTGCTCGCTGTTCTCCTCCATAGGGCACATCTGCTGGGACAGGTGATGAGATGGCGGCATCCTCTGGTGTACAGACCCCTGGTGGACCTGTCGACAATGGAAGAGAGACACATAATTATCACATACAGACTTGATTGTGCAACAATCCAGGAACTGTGTACCCAGTTGGAGGCAAACCTGATGTCAGATATCCTCCATCCCACAGGGATACCCCCTCTAGTGCAGGTCCTGTCTGTACTCCATTTCCTGGCCAGTGGGTCTTTTCAAACAACAGTGGCCATGGCATCAGGGATGTCCCAGCCAATGTTCTCTAACTTGTTGTCCAGAGTGTTATCTGCCCTGCTGAAACACATGCGCTGCTACATCATTTCCCTCAGGTGGAGGATTTGCCCACAGTGAAAGGTGACTTCTATGCCCTGGGACATATCCCAACATGATTGGTGCCATTGATGGTACACATGTGGCATTTGTCTCCCTCCCCCGCAGGAATGAACAGGTGTACAGAAACAGGAAGAGCTACCATTCGATGAATGTACAGATGGTGTGTTTGGCAGACCAGAACATCTCCCATGTCAAGGCCAAGTATCCTGGCTCAGTGCATGAAGCTTACATTTTGAGGAATAGCAGAATCCCTTATGTGATGGGGCAATTTCAGAGGCACCGTGTGTGGCTAATAGGTGAGGCCAAGGTCCGAATACAGTTGACATAGGTGTCTGGGTCTGGGGTTGTCCCTAAAGGGGGTCTGGGGTTGTCCCTAAAGGTTAGTGTGTGTCTAACAGTTGTCCCTCGACATTTGCAGGTGACTCTGGTTACCCCAACCTGTCATGGCTACTGACCCCAGTGAGGAATCCCAGGACAAGGGCAGAGGAACGCTACAATGAGGCACATGGGCGAACTAGGAGGATAATCAAACGCACCTTCGGCCTAACTGAAGGCCAGATTCCGGTGCCTCCATCTGACAGGTGGTTCCCTATACTACTCACCGAAGAAGGTGTGCCAGATAATCGTGGCCTGCTGTATGCTGCACAACCTGTCTTTGCGACACCAGGTGCCTTTTCTGCAGGAGGATGGGCCAGATGGTGGTCTTGTGGCAGCTGTGGAGCCTGTGGACAGTGAAGAAGAGGAGGCAGAAGAAGAGGATATCGACAACCGAAACAACATCATCATGCAATACTTCCAGTGAGACACAGGTAAGAAGATGTAACTGCCTCACACATCTCATACTATTGTTGGAGCTAGCATAAGTCTGTCATTTTGTATGGACACTGACTTGTCACTTTGACTTTCCATTTCAAAGATCTGTGTCCCACTTTGTGCCCTCTGCTATGATTACTCCTGGCCTACAGCTGTGTTACATTGGTATGTGAACAAGTAAATTGACATTGCTATGTTCCATTGATATTGCAATTACACATTTGTGAAAGCACAGACTGACTCCAAATTGTTTTGTGATTGAAGTGTGTTTATTCTTGTGCAAATAAGTGGAGGGGGTTGTAAAATGGGCTGCGGTGATGGTGGAGGTATGTCCATGGCAGAGCCCAGTCTATTTTTTTCACAAGTGCATTGTCCAAAGGGGCATAGAAAGTGGAGCAATGGCAGTTTAAGGATGGACAGGGTGACATAGTGGGACAGAAGGGTGACATTCAGGGGGGGTCTTATTTCCTGGTGGGCACCTGGCAATGTTCTCTGTCTTGTTCCTGGATCTCAGGGACCGTTTGCGGGGTGGTTCTCCATCTGCAGGGGGTGGGGTGCTGGTGTCCTGTTGTTCCTGTGGCGGTGCCTCCTGTCCACTAGTGCCGGTAGAGGTGGAGGGCTATTCATCATCCAGGCTAGTCTCAGGGGCCCGTTGGTGTGCCACTGTGTCCCTCATGGTGTTGAGAAGGTCTGCCAGCACCCCTGCAATGGTGACTAAGTGGGTGTTGATGGACTTCAAGTCCTCCCTGATCCCCACGTAGTGTTCGTCCTGCAGCCGCTGGGTCTCCTGAAACTTGGCCAGTACCGTGCCCATGGTCTCCTGGGAATGGTGGTAAGCTCCCATGATGTTGGAGAGTGCCTCGTGGAGAGTGGGTTCCCTGGGCCTGTCCTCCCCCTGTCACACAGCAGTCCTCCCAGCTTCCCTGTTATTCTGTGCCTCTGTCCCCTGAACCGTGTGCCCACTGCCACTGCCCCCAGGTCCCTAATCATCCTGTGTTAGTGGGGTTGCCTGGGTTCCCTGTAGGGGTGGACACACTGCTGATTGACGTTTCCTGGAGACAGAGGTGCTGTGCTGTGGGAGGAGGCTCTGTGATGGTTTGTGACTGTGTCAGGGGAACTGACTGTCCTGAGGTCCCTGATGGGCCGGGCTGGTCATCTTGATCCAGGCGTGCAGAGCTGCTATCATCACTGTGGGTCTCTTCTGTGGGGGGACTGGATGTTGCTGGCACCTCCTGTCCGGTGACGTTGGGAATGGGTCCTGTTGGGGTGTAAATGCATAGTTATTGTATCTGTGTGTGCCATCTAGTGCAATGGGTGAGTGACCTTCTACTCCTGTGCTTGCATTATTGGCTTGGTCCTTGTGTGATTGGTGATTTTGGGGCATGAGTGAGTCTCTGTAGTGGACATGCTTTAGTGATGGGTGTCCATGCATTGGTGTTACTTTCAGGGCTTGGTTTTGGGATGTGTGGGTTGTGTTAGTGGAGTATCGGTGGGTTGTTGGGGTGATGGGTGTGAGGGTAAGGGTGGGGGTATATGATGGCATGCAGGTCGGGTGTGGGGGATAAAGTAGTAAAGATATGTCTTACCAGAGTCCAGTCCTCCTGCTACTCCTGCGAGGCCCTCAGGATGCATAATTGCCAAGACTTGCTCCTCCCATGTTGTTAGTTGTGGGGGAGGAGGTGGGGTCCACCGCCAGTCCTCTGTACGGCAATCTGGTGTCTGGATACCACGGAACGTACCTTCCCCGTAGGTCGTTCCACCTCTTTCTGATGTCATCCCGTGTTCTTGGATGCTGTCCCACTGCGTTTAACCCGTTGACAATTCTGTGCCATAGCTCCATCTTCCTTGCAATGGATGTCTGCTGCACCTGTGATCCGAATAGCTGTGGCTCTATCCGGGCGATTTCCTCCACCATGACCCTGAGCTCCTCCTCAGAAAACCTGGGGTGTCGTTGAGGTGCCATGATGTGGTGTGGGTGATGTGTGAGGTGGTGTTGGTTGTGATGTGTGTGGGGATGTGTTGGTGTGTGTTGTTTGAGGTGCGTGGATGTTGTGTAAGTGATGGTGTTGTGTGTCTGTGGGTGCTGGTGTTGTTTTAGGTAGTGTCTCTCTCTGGCCTTCTTTCGAAAAACTGGTAGTAAGGGTTTGTGGGTGATGTGGGTGTGTGTTTTATATTGGATTGGGTGTGTGGGAGTGGTGTGTATATGTGTATCAGGTGTGTGTATTTCAAATTGTCCAACGTGGTTGTGTTTTGTAAATGTGTGTGTATTTTGAGCGCAGCGGTGTGTACCGCCAATGGAATAACGTGGTTGAAAGACAGCCACGTTGATTCGTGGGTCGTGATACTGTAGGCATATTCCTGTTGGCATGACGGTGGAGGTTTTGTTATCGCCAGTTTGTCACTGACCTTTGGTGTGGCGGACTTGTGTGGGTGTCTGTATTGTGGCAGATTCCGAGCTGTGGGTCGTAATACCTGTAGCGGCATTTCGCGGCCGCTGCAGTATCTTGGCGGTCTTCTGCACGCCGGAAAGCAGGATTTACCGCCAGGGTTGTAATGAGGGCCTATATCTCAAAGCTATAGGATGGCTAGGGGAACTAGGCAGGGCTGCCCTCTCTCCCCTCTGCTCTTTGCATTAGCAATAGATCCACTAGCTTGTATAGCCAGAGAAGGGAGAGCTTATAGGGGGATCACTCTGGCAGAGCAAATCCATCATATAGCGTTGTACGCAGATGACCTCCTACTCTTTTTGAGGAATGTGAAAGATGATCTGCAGAGAGCTCAGACATTGTTAAAAGAGTTTGGTGAATTGTCTGGGCTGAAAGTGAATTGGTAGACACCCAGTCTATTCCCAACGATGGAGGGAGGAACTGCCCCCCACCTGACACTGGGGAACTGCAGTGGGAACCTAGACGCCTGACATATCTAGGAGTCCACGTTTATCATGGTGCCCAGGACCTGTTTGAGGGCAATGTACAGCGGCTCTGATGGGTGTTCGGGGATCCATGGTGTTCTGGGCTACCCTGCCAATTTCAGTCGTGGGCAGGGTGGCGCTTCTGAAGATGATAGTGCTGCCCCGACTGCTATATCTTTTTACGACCTTACTGGTATGGATCCCGAGTGGTTTCTTTAAAGAACTGAATTCTATAGTCACGGGATTTATAAGGGGACAGGCAGACGACGGCTGGCGCTCACGGTGCTACAACGTTCACTCGAGGAAGAAGGACTGGCCATCCCCGATTTTGAAGCTTATTATCTAGCAAGTCAGCTACAACGGCTAACTAGATGGATGGCGAGCCGTGTGACACAGGAACGCGAGGTGTTGCCTTTCAACCCCGATCTACCCTCACTAGCCAGGGTCATCTTTGGTCTTGCCCCCCCCCCCCCCCATTGAACTCTAGACCTCATGCATTAGTGGTGATCCATAAATGTTGGCAGCGTCACCTCCGTAAAATAAGGTGTCTTAGGTCTTATGCTCCGGAGACACCGCTGAGGTGCCTGCTGTCACTGCTGCATAGGTGGAACTGGGGAGGAATCTGGAGAAGGAAGGTGGCGGGAGCAACTACCCTGGGTGCCCTGTACGAAGCCGACTCCCTGTTGCCCTTTGAAGACTTCCGAATCCGATATCAAATTCCTGCAGGGAATTTCCTGCTCCACAGGGCACTCACTGACACGATAGGCCGACACTGGCAAACTGGGAGTACGGAGCCCCCTACATCAGAGGTGACTCAATACCTGGTAAGTCCCACAGGGACACACAGGGCAGTGACCTGCCTTTACAGAAAAATAAGGACTACAATGTGCCAACCGCTGACAGATCTTAAGCAAAAATGGGAAGCAGACTTTGGCTCCTCCTTAGAAGACAAGGACTGGGAGGAAATTCTGACTTGGACCCCGAGAGCCTCTAGGAACGCCGATTTAAATTGATCAACACCTATGTCTTACACAGAGCATACTTGACCCTGGGTAGGATTAAGAGACACTTTGGGGCGCCAGGGGCCGGGTGTCCCAGATGAGGGGAGGAGGGTGCTGAATTCATCCACATGTTCTGCCACTGCCCAACATTACGGGAATATTGGCTCATGATCACGCAGCTCCTTACTGAAACTTGTGGGCGAGAGATACCTAATGATCTCAGACATTGTCTGTTGGAAGGCTATCACCATCAGGCCAAACATAAAAACACTAATCAATTCCAAGATATGGCCTTGGTCTTGGCCAAAAGAGAAATAGCAATGACATGGAAAGCAACAGCGGGGCCATGGATACACACATGGAAAAGGGACGTCCTAATATGGGCAAAAGCAGAGGAGACAATAAGACATCGAGAGACACGGAGAGGGCAGGGGCCAGTGGAGAGAGCCAGGGCTTGGAGCACACTAGTATATGACTGGGAACCGCGGGAGGAGGGAGCATCGCTAGCCACAGAACACCCCTAAATACCCTGAAGAACCTCATTAACAGGGGCATTAGCGCAGACCTCCGAAACAACCCACAACAAAGTAATTATCCCCAGAGACAGGAACAAACTAGTGGAGCTGACTACTGGTATACATAAATCACCGCCCTACAGAGTAACACTAGAACCCGAAACCTTCTGACATACAGCACTGACTAGGCACACAAGCGACAAGCGAGGAGGGAGGGGGGAGGGAAGGAGTTTGATCCGCTCAGTGAGAGGTCCATATCATAGAAACGTTAAGAATGTCTATTTGGTCATTACATAAAACTTGGCTTGCCGAATCTCTAATGGATGCCTATGCATAAGAAGTGATTCAGTGGAAATTGTAAGTTGCATGTCAAGTATTGGCAACTGTAGAACAAGAGATAGGAATTATTGAAAAAGATTAACATGACATATTATTGTTGAGCTCCAGAGCCCTCCTTGGGGGGGGGGGGGGGGGGGGGGGGGGAAGCATATTGTGTTATATGTTTCATATTGAAAACCAATAAAATACGTTTAAAAACAAAACTGGTTTATAAACTCATCATCTGAATCACTCTCATACTTTACTGTCTTCTTACTCTCAGCTTCTGCTGTCTGTCCTACTTTTTCTGCTTTATTTCGGGTCTTTAGCTTTGTACTCTCATCACCTTCCTCTAAATAGCTGGAAACATTCTGACTCCATCTAATATATCTCCTCTCCACATTTTCTGTTCTGCAACCCATCTAGCTTCTGAAAGTGTTGTAATTGCTTTCTACATTCTATTCTCATATTTAGCTGACATTCTTTCTCAGGCAGCAAGTTCTCAAATACTAAGGGCTCCTAATTGTACGGGTCTTAGAGGCAGTCTCATTTCATACATTATTCACCTCAAAATTAAATGTTCCATATCTGGGAAAAGGTAAAGCACCATCTTTCTCAGTAATATTACACCATTGTTCCAGTCAAATACATGCATGAAAACCTTTAGTGGATGACAAAATCTAACCTGTAGTTCCTTCAGGTGGTGTTTTTATACCTTCTCTAACTGGAACAAATACCTCTCCCCTTAACAATCTTTTGAGTGCTTTAAAAACCTTCATTTTCGGTCAAAGTCAATTAATCACAACAATTTGTGATCGAATCAGGAAATAACATCAATCCCACAAGTCTTTGCTCTCACAATTCTAAACCAATCGCAATGTGTCACTGTTGGCCAATTCCAGTGCTGCTTCACACCTTCCAACCTATATCAACGCGGCACACAATATGACGTCACACTCACTTCTTTCAGCAATGCAGTCCTTTTGCAATTGTCTCTCACACAATGGCTCACTAACACCCAATGCAAAATATTGCCAGCAAAAACAACAACCTGTCTGCATGTTACGGGTAGGAACTCAAACACTTCAAAGCTTACACAAGTGAAACTTGACCAGCAATTCTCACTCCTGTTGATACAGATCTTCCATGTGCACTCAGGATTCACTAAATACCAACCAACAACTCACACTCACTCAAGGAAAACTATTGGCACCGTCAACAACTTTTCATGACAAGTACCTCACTGCAGACAATATATTGATTGTGTGTTGTCCTGTGATCTTAGTCCACGACGGACCCGACAACAACAAGGGCGAACATTTTTGAGCAAAAAGCGATGCAATCACTTTGAGTACGATGACCCTGCAAAACACTTCACAAGATCACATTTCACTGCATTCTGCAAGCCAAAGCAATGCTAGCGCAAAACCCTACTTGTACTCATGCTCCTGTCACTTGTAGGCATGACGCTGGAACTTCATCAGTCTTCAGAACGAACCATTGGACAAGATATGGGGTGGACAATCTTTATACTGGACATTCGTACGGGGTCAATTCTATCTCCCTAATGCTGCACTAAAATGGTTCTCCCCCTTATGGGACAAAACCATAATTCTGCTACCAGAACTGCTGCAGCTTTTCATCCTTCACAGGAATCAATGCTCTTTGAGATATATGAATGTTTGGACCCAGTAAGTAGTGTGGTAGAACCACCAACAAAATGTCAGTACAGACCCAATTATTTTAATCACCATGACGAACGTGAACATGGAAGGAAAACTCCAGTCAGAAATAACGTTAAGGGATTTTGTTAGAAACACAAGCTCAAACTAATATAGACAATGCACAAAACCAACTTAAAAAGATACATAATCACCAAGGGTTGCCCAAGGCATTAAAATAAGTTTAGGTGAACTAACATTAATAAAACTATACATTCAAGAAGCATAATGCATATGATACACAAGAATATCTGAGTTGCAGAGATGATATATTGCTCAGAGTTAACAGCCATCAGTCACTTCAAAATTAGCAGAGTCAATAAACTTTGGTTGGGCACTGGTGAACCCTACAACTAACCAAATCAGGCAAATAGATGTGTGGGGAGAAACAAATGCGGGGAAAAAGCAAAAACCACAACAAGGACAAAAATAATTTGAGAAAAGATAATGTTGGACTGCAGGTCACTAACCAAGTTAGGCAAAAAGATAGGTAAGAACAAGAAGTGTCAGCATATTAGAAGCTCAGTCAAGAGTCTTCTGACAGGGACATAAAACGAATTTCTAAATCTGAAAGGGTATTTCAAAGGGGCAATGATTGAGAGAGAGATACCTCTTCAAGAGCATCCAGAAATTCTTCATCAGCAAAGCATCAGGACCAGCAAGGCATCTGCAAGCATCAGGACAGCATCTGGAAGCTGCTAGGATCTGCCAGGGACTGCTCAAAATTCCCAAAACATTCTGATTCGTCAAAGGTATCAGTCCATGAGAGGTTAAAAGGGCATCATCCAATAGAAATCAATCACAGGACTCCAGGTTGAAACATCTCAATTTCCCAGGTCTGTCATGGGAACATCTTCCTTCTGTGAGACTCCATGCAAGTTTGAAACAATTGTATATGATATTAGTCCATGTTCCACAATGTTCTTCGTCAAGGACACTATGCTACATTCTCACTGTGCTTAAACAATAAAGCCTGTTACCAACTAGCTAAGCTTCTCATGAGAACACAACCTAAAAGAAAGTTTGCATTAGGAAATGAATCAGCATTTCTAGCATGGTCACAAATTACAAGCTACAACAGACCTCACTTATGTTAACACAACAAAATTATAATAATGCATTTAATTAATATGTCTTAGTAAAACACGTATAAAATGCATTTCTATAACTTCAATATTAAAAATATTTCATTAATATGAGCAATACATTTCATTTTAAATGGAAAGGCTTGCTAATGCATTTCATTAGGTAAAACAAAGAAGTGCAATTCTCTCACTTTTGCACATATGTTTTAAACATTAATCTCCAGAAATCCAATATTGTTTCTATATGTATTGTTAGTCTATAGTCTAAATTACATTATAATGTCAATTGTATCCTTCTAACATGTGATTTAACTAAAATATCACCTAAGTCGAATTGTGAAATACAAGCAAGTGCACATTTAAATTGTGTGTCAGTGCAGCTTCTGCGTTTAACTGTTAGCATTTTGGTTAGCATAAGACATAAACTGAAACATTCTGATGACCTTTGTGACAGAGGGCTCCTCTAAATTTAAACTACATCATTGTGGAGTAGGGTGTTGTGGAGTGGGGTAGAGTGTTTTGGAGTGGCACAAAGTGGAGGAGTGTTGTGGAGTGACATCGAGTAGTGTAAAGTGGAGTGGAGTAGAGTGTCCTACAGTAGCTTAAAGAGGAGTGGCATAGAAAGTCATAGAGTGAAGTAGGGTGTCGCAGAGTGCAGTGCCCCAGAGTGGAGTGGCATGCAGTGGAGTGTCGTGAAATGGAGTAAAGTGGTATAGAGTGGCATGGAGTGTTGTAGAGTGGTGAAGTAGAATCTCATGGAGTGATGTAGAATGGAATAGTATGTTGTAGAGTGGATAGAAGTGTTGTAGAGTGGAGTGTCGTAGAGTGAGGGGCCAGTATGTCAGAGTGGAATGTTGCAGAGTGAAATGTGCTAGAGTGGAGTAGAGTGTTGCGGAGTGGCATAGAACAGAATAAAGCGATGTGGAATAGTGTCGTGGAATGGCGAACAGTGGAGTAAAGTGACATGGAATGCCCTTACTAAACTAATTGGGGGTGGAAAAAGGAATGTTTTGGCCTGATTGTTGTAGGTTGCAATACATGAAAAAGGAGGGAATGCAAACAACATCTCATGTTCACATTGTGGGATACAGGGGAAGAGCAGTCTCTAAACCATGATTTTGTAGTTGGTTCATTAATGAATATCTCAACCAGCTGTGATAAAAAAGGCTGGATATGTTGAATTATGAGTTTTCGTGTGCACTGTGTGACACCCTTAAAATGCATACTTCCGATGTCATTCTAGTCCAAAGTAGGTTACTGTCCACAAACAAGTTTTGAAGGAGGTTGGCCATGAATACGACAGACAGGACATGCTCGTTGAAAATAAAATGCATTTTGTGCATCTTTGAAAGTAATGGGCAGACAAACATACACTAAGGTCATGAATATCATCATGTGGGAAATAAATGAACTGTGGTATGCAACATGAAGGAGAAACACATACTGTAGTCCTCCTGGTACCACCTGAACATTTGCATACAAACATCCTTGATACTTTGTTTCATTCCCATACATTTCATTAGCATTTGTAACCACTCCTGAATATCTATACATTAAATTAGCTGTTAGATTAACGTTAATCCATTTAATGAAAGTTACTTGAGGTCGAATCGAGCTATTATTCTTATAGAGAAATACACTACGTGACAGTTTTATTGGACTTTAATACTCATGTGTGACCAACTTAAGCCATCCATTATTATATTTACATATTTGTACTTTTTGTAGTTTGTTGTTCGATTTATGTATTATAAACCTAAAATGACAGTTGAAACAAGGAGCTTTGACGTATGCTTCAGAATGTTAATCATGCGTCAGTTTGCAGTCCAGCAATCCACCATTATTCATGCTGCGTGGGACACGCATCCAGAGTGCGTGGCACCATATTAAATCTTACAGTCTCATTGAGGGGGCACCGAAACACTGTGGTACACAGTGCGCAGCTAGTGGCTCGTGTACTGTTTCTGCGTCCTTGGTTTCACCTGTAAACGTTATTGAATAAAAAGAAGATTTATTTACATGTGGATTTTCAAGTGTGCATTTTGCTTTAATACCGCCCAACGCTATGAAAATCACAGGCAGTTCTGTCCTCCCAGTGCGAGTTCACACTAGTGACGTACGCCAGAAGTACAGCAGAATGATGCAAGTAACAAACTGTTCAGGAAGACTACCGCAAGGAGCATCTCTTTCACTCCTCAGGGTGTCTGCCACGTTAGGATAAATCATTTAAACGATATAAAGACTAAAACCACACAATATATACCCAATTGTTGTTTTTATTTTTGCATATGCAATAACACTGAGAGTTAAGCCATTTTCCAAATCGTCCAAATTTCAAAGTGAAGGTATATGAGGACCAGCCGGAGAGATGAGAGGATCTGCGCAGGCTCACACAAGGGTGAAGCTTGAACAAGAACCAGGACCACTGGAATTGTGCGGCAGAAGAATACCAAATTATGTGACAGTTAACTAGATTATGGAGCAAGAAAATGCAAAATAAGTGGTATAATTGCTGCACATTTTGTGACAGTATTACGTCATTATTGTGCCATTTCTGCACGTTAAGAGTGCTTGGGCAAGGCCTCACGCTCATTAGTATCAGTTTAACACCTAAAAGCACCAATCAGGAACTCTGCAGTAGCACTTTTAGTAACTTGATCCATTTGAGCTATGTTTTTTACAAGCTGCAAATTAGGCAGGTGATGGATAAGGTGGCAATTGCAGCAAATCCACGCAAATCTGGAAAACACTGCAGCCACAGACTCTCACTGGCCCCGACTACAGCTCAGTTCTTGTGGTCAAGAGTGTAGCACAAGGGTGCATGGGAAGGAAATTCATAAAAGATTCAGTAAAAACCCAGGTAATGGCAGCTTATTGTTTCCCCGAGAACCCAGGAGAGGATTAAACAGGGGATGGTGGTCCCGATACCAATGGAGTGAAAATGTGCTGCGCTCTTCAGGGCTCACAAGGTCGCATAAACGATTTCTTGAGGGAAACGTCCCACAAGAGCTGGAGGAACAGCAGAAACTTTGTAAAGAGTTATGAATTGCTGCCTCTCAGGATTTTTCAGTCAGCGGAGTCCCTCTGATGACTCATTTTCCAGCAGTTCTGCGGGACATGGCGATGGCAGTCATATTGTCCCTTTGCAAGCACAGTCTCAGGTTAGATTAACCCAGACATCAGGCAAGTGCGGTGTCAAGCACAGATGGAGTGCTCTGTTGGCAGCCCCCCAATTTAGTTCAGCCCCAAATTATGCCTTTCACTGGCAACACCAGATGGAAAGTGTATATGGTTAATTTTTTGCCAATTGACTACGCCCATCTATTTTTTGGCTCTCGACTTCCAGGAGCAAATTGTGCAGCAAGCACATTTGTGCGCCAAACAATTTCTGAGGGAGCATGGAGGCTCCATAGGGCTTCATTCTAGGACATGCCAGTGGACTCCCCCTTCACTGGAGGAGTTAAAGATAGTTTTGTGCCTTGCTCTCAAAATGGGGTTGCTGCAGAAACCAACATTACAGTTCTACTGGTCTACTCACACGGTTTGGGTAACCCCCATCTTCACATCGTACATGAGTAGAGATTGTTTTCGCTATTGCACTGCATTCTGCATTTTACTGACAATTCTGCTGCATTGCCCTGGGACCTTCCCGACCATGACTGGTTGCTCAATATGTGACGTGTCATGGAACGTTTGTATGCCAGGTTTCTAGAGATGTATGCTCCTGGAAAGAATATAGCCATCAGTGAACCCTTTATTCTTTACAAAGGACAGCTGCTGTTCAGGCAGTAGATTAAGAGCAAAAGAGCTTATTATGGCATCAAGCTCTACATACTGCGTGAGGGCTCTAGTGGCTATGTGTACAGCTTGAGAGTGCATACAGGGAAGGACTCCACTCTAAACTCTGAAGGTTGCCCTCCCATGCTAAGAGTCTCATGAAAGATTGTATGGGAGCTTGTCCAGCCACTCCTTTACAAAGGTTATAGCCTTTATGTGGACAATTTCTGTACTGGTGTAGAGCTGTTCAGTAAGCTGTACATAGCTGGCACTGTGGCCTGCGCTACAGTTTGTTGTCACCGCAAAAGATTCCTGCAGTAGCTTGTTTGTAAGAAGCCCCAGAAATCCCAGAGCACTACTTGTGTTCCAACAAACTGCTGCAGTCAAGTTGTCGGATGTGATATGTATGTGCTCACTACAATTCATGATGAGAGCACTTCCCCCGTCACGGTTTGGGAGCAGATGGCCAAAGTTCACAAGCCCACCTGTATAATAGATTACAACCAGTACATGGCCGTAGTGGATAAGAATGACCAGGTTCTTCAGCCATGCAATGCAAGTCTTAAAATTAACACTTGGTACAAGAAATTGTTTACCAACCTGATCCAGATGGCAAATACAATGTGCATGTTGTTTATTGTCCGACAGCCATAGGAAGACTCATGTCTTTCCTTGACATTCAGTTGTTCATCACTGAAAGTCTTGCTGCTACCGAAGCAGCAGCCTCCACTTCATATGTTCTGGAGGAGGTGGCAAGGCAGCAGGAGCAAAACTTTGCTGATCGCATTCCTGAAATGCCTAAAAAGGCTCAACCATGTTGTCATTCTAAAGTCTGCTTTAAGGACTGTAAGAGGCAGAAGTGTCACCAGTGCCCATCTCAGCCAGTTCCCCTTATTACTTTAGGGAACCTAAACAGTATTCCCCAGCATGTCTGCTTAGTGAAATAGTAGATCTGCTTGCTGAGTTTGAGGAATGAGGCCTCGGAAGGCATACTTGGGCATCCCAACTTGCATCCACAAACTGGAAGGAGTTGGATTTAGCACAGTACGTGCGTTGAAGGCACATGAAAGACACATTTTTTTAGCTTTAAGTAACTAGGAGCAGAAAGCATTAGTAGAGATTCACTTGCAAAGTATACAGGATTAGTCAGGACTCTGATAAGGACAGAGACATGAACAGGTAAGAAGAGCTTACAGAAGGTGTTTTTTCACAGGGATATTGGATAGGTGAAAGGTAGATAGTAAAGGAAGTGTAGGGACACGTGACCACTTCTTCACCTCACCCTGATACTAAATTACTTCCTCACTCAACTATGCAGATGACTCCAAACCATACAGAATGCAGCCTCCACCCCCAACATCCCAACACACACACACCCGGCACCTGCAACAACTTCACTGACTCCTAATCGACAGCTCTTTTTAAACTCCTGAACACACACATTCAGCACTGGTCCAGCATACCTCAATACCGCCTTAGATTTCAGAAACCTTCCAGGCACTTTCGCTCAACATAGGCGCACCAAATCAAGGAGAATAGACTTCTCCTAATTGGCTCCAAAAGGGCAGAATGACCTGCCTCTACACATATGTGCAGTGTCTAGAAGTAGTGCATTCTGCACAGAGCTGAACACTTGGCTCTTTGACTAGGTTACTCCATGGATCACCTATGATGGCTTTAGCATCTGTGACAGGATACCCTCTCGAGTGAGCGTTTTACAATAAAAATATACTATTACAGAGAAATCTGCTACCAGCGCTACACGTATGGGTAAAATGCTTGACCTGCTTGCCATGTTTATCCTCCATCAGAATTTAGTAGATGTTCAGTTTGCTGCATGATAAGTGCATTTCAGTCACAGCACAGCACATAACGGTAGCTGGGACCTATGTTACGTTCTCACAGATTACCCTGTGTGTCAAAAACTACAGTTATTGTGCTGAAGATGCATGTAAGACATGTCTTTCCGGGCCTCATGTGGCTGTCATGGGAGCCATTAGTAAAGGTTCACTAGGCATAGGTTCAGTAATGTTCAGAAAGAAGAGGGGGCTACTTAACAGATGGTAAAATGTAGTCAAACTGATTCCATCCTGTGGTGTATGAATGTGATGGGTCCTTGCATGGCGGCGGTATGTTTTTTTTTTTAGAATATATTTTTATTAACATTTTGCTATTACAACGTTACATATTTATTCATTTCACATGCACTTTTATATCTGCTTCTTATTTTGTACTTTTTCGCTTATTGCTCAATCTTTATTAACAGTCGTTTTATTTCTCTTTATTCAACCAGTTACTCTTTTACTTATTCAATCACTTTTCTTTGTTACAGCTCTTTGTTCTGCATAAGCAATAGTCAAGCAACAGGTTTAAACCCCTTCTTCCTTGTAACTTGGAATAATGATATAGAGGGTTAGGTGCCACCCAATTGGGTGTGGGAGGAAGGAGGAAGAGGCGGGAATAAAAAAGAACAGGCCACACAGGGCCAACCATGCGGCTATGTGCAAATGATTTTTATAGTTGTTGAACTGAAGGTGCTATGTCAGATCCACTTTTTATTTTAATTTTAAGCAGGGGGTAATATCGACCCAGGGCGCAGGGACGCGCCGTGTAGGCGGAGGGGCACGCACACTGCCTATCATGTTCGATGGCGAGGTGGGGATCCACGGCCCAGCTGTCTTCAGGCCTCTACACTTAATGAAAGCCACGTGGGGGTCGGGTTTGTTCTGGGCGCCTATCTATGTGCTACAATCGCCTGGCTCCGACCTCGGCGTGGGTTGGGAGTCGCTGGTTTCTCTTGCTGGGTTCACCAATCTCCTAGTTATACTCTCCCAATTCGTCACTAAGTTCTCCCACCCCGGAGCTATGGGAACCCGGCGGATACTCCTGGCTTCTTCTGCCTTTAGGACCTGTAATTCAGCTCTAGCCCACGTTAATGTATCATTCTCCCAGACAGTCAGTAAAGGACAACCCGCAGCTTTCCAGCCCCTCGAGATTAGTCTCTTATATAGTGCCAGGGTGAGGTCCAAAAAGCGCCCCTTCACTTTTCCACGGAGTGCCGTTGGTCCAAGGCCCAGCAAGCACATCTCGGGGCTGGGTCTTAACTCAACCTCAAGCAATTCAGTTAAGGTAGTCAACATTTCCTTCCAGCCAGTCTGGATCACCGGGCAAGTCCAAACCATGTGGTCGAAATTCGCCCCACCCCCCCCGCATCTCGGGCAGGTCGCTGGAGATCCACCGTATATACGGAACAGCCTGTGGGGTGTGAGGTATGTTCTATGCAGGTAATTATATTGAAGGTACCTTAAGCGTGTATTACGGGACACCATCCGGGGGTAAGCCAGTATCTTTTTCCACTCTGAGTCTGTGAGTTCTCGACCAACCGTGCCCTCCCAGCCTCCTCTCAGTGAACGTAGGGGGTCTAAAGCTGCCTCAACCTGGGACCGATATATCTTGGTGATGAGACGTGTTTCCTCACCTAATGTCATCAGTGAGTGCAAGACCCCGTGTGTGTCAGGTTCCGCATTTGCCGTGTCCCAGTGAGCCCTAAGGGTATGTACCAGTCTCCCGTACAGTAGAAACTGTCCACCGGGAACACCCTCTTCCATCAAGTCATCAAATCCCCTCAGGACTCCCTCTTTGAAAAGTCCTCCCACTACTTCTATTCCCGCTGCTAGCCAATGACTGAGTCCCATACTTCCCGGCCCCCTCCCCCTGGGTTCTATAGCAAGTACTGCCAGCGGCAGAGCTGGAGAATACGGGTGACCAACTCCTACTCTTTTCGTGCATCTTTTCCAACATCCTATTGCCACTTTTATCATTATGTTGTTCCCAGGGAGAGTTATCTTCCTGTTTGCCATGTTTGCCGCAATCCACGCCGTATCAATCACTCCCTGGGCCGTATATAAATCCAATTGGCCCCGACCCGTAAGCCACCCGGCTATCCACTGCAATTGGGATGCAAGGTAATATGCCTCAAAGTCAGGTGCCCCCAGGCCTCTCGCTTGGGGAGGCCTGCAGATGGTCACGAGAGTGGTACGTCTTCGCCCACTATCCCAAATTAGTTCTCTAAGCAATGTGTTCAGATCACGGAACCATGCCCGGGGTATTAGCAGCGGTAAATTGGCAAAGTAATAGAGCAGTCGGGGGAGCATGATCATTTTGGATAGCGCCACTCTAGCCATCACTGACAATTTTAAAGAGCGCCAGAATGTTACTGATGATCTCAGCGAACGAAGCACTCCACCTAGGTTACCCTCTCTTAGGTCAGCCATACCATGGTAGATCTGGATCCCCAAGTATCTAAATGTACGCGGAGCCCATTTCAGGTCCACCGGGCACGCTATGGGGCGACCATATCCAGACGTCAGGGGGAACACATATGTTTTATTACGGTTAAGTCTTAATCCTGATACTAAACCAAATTCCTCAAGTACGTTCAGGGCCCAGGGGAGTCCACTCGCCCCGTCTCTAAGGTATATCAAAATGTCGTCTGCATATAGCGAGATAATGTGATCCCCTGGTCCCCACCGAATCCCTCTGCCCGCTCCTTCACCTCGCACCCACGCCGCTAAGGGTTCCATCGCCAACGCGAACAACAATGGGGACAGGGGGCATCCCTGTCTAGTTCCCCGATGCACTGGGTAAGCAGCTGAGACCGTCCTACCCGTCTTGACCCTTGCCAATGGGGACGAATATAACAGGTCCACCCAGGCAACCCAGCCACCACCCAGGCCCATTTTTAACATTGTCGCCCTCAAGTAATCCCATCTGATCGAGTCGAAGGCCTTTTCAAAGTCCACAGCTAGCAGGGTCCCGGCTGGTGGCTTCGCCTCATCAGGCATATGCATTATAGAGAAAATCCGCCTAAGATTCAAGGAGGTGCTGCGACCAGGAATAAAACCATTCTGGTCAGGGTGCACCAGGGTCGGCATAAGGGGCAGTAACCGATTAGCTAGTATCTTACTCAAGATCTTAAAGTCGCTATTTAGCATTGATAGTGGTCTAAATTCTGTTACCGATGGATCACTAATGTTTGTTTTTGGGAGCGGCACAACCAATGCTTCACGGAGCGTGGAAGGGAGCACCCCATTCTTTACCGCCTCCATATACATTTCCTTCAGTCTGGGAGTTAATAAGGATTTATACTTTTTATAAAAATCCATCGGAAGACCATCTGTGCCCGGGGTCTTACCAGGAGCCAGCTGCGTAATTGCTTCGTTTATCTCTTCTACAGTCACTGGACCCCCCAGGCCGGCCCCGTCCTCCGGGCTCAAAACCGGCAGAGACATCCGAGTCAGGAAACCATCGAGGATCCCCACCTCCAAGTCTGTGGGCTTCCTATACAAGTACGTATAATAATCTTTGAATGCGTCGTTAATGGATTCTGGACTAATTCTGCGTGTCCCACCCCTGTCCAATACACTTGCAATAGGACCACTATCACCATTCGGGCGCACTAGCCACGCCAAAAGTCTACCGGATCTCCCCTCCTCTGATTGCATGGATACCAAGTATCTTTGCACACTGTGGCATCTAAGACGCTCTTCTATTCGGGAGTGCTCCCTACGCGCACTCTCGTACTCTTCATCCGCTTGTCTTGTGGGGCCCTGTCTCAACTCCCCCTCGTGGATGACCTTCTCCAGTGCGTTTAGTTCTCTCTCAAGTGTACGTTTTATCCCCACTGACTGTCCCAGACAATGACCCCGCGTCCCCACCTTGAGTGTCTCCCACTCTATGCCTCTGGAGGAAGTGGATCCCCGGTTATCCTCTATGTGTTCCTCTAAGTAGCTTTGTACCCCCTCCCTGTACGCTTGGTCCTCCAAGGCCGACGGAAGCATTCTCCATGCCGGTATAGGAGGTCTGTCCCGAGATACATTCAATGTCATCAATAGAGGATTATGATCAGATATTGTGCGGGCAAGGTACTCCGCGTGGGTCATATTTCGGGCCAGCCCTGCTGTGCAAACTATTCTGTCGATTCTAGTATGTACCTGGTGGAGGCCCGAGTAAAACGAATAATCCCTGGCAACAGGGTGTTGTAGCCTCCAAGCATCCACCAGTCCCCAGGCGTCCAGCCACTCTGCTAGTTTTTTTGCTGCTTTAATTGATGTTGCTCCCTGCAGTGGGGGGTTAGACCTATCTAGGTCGATATCAAGCACTGCGTTAAAGTCTCCTCCTATTAGTACTTCCCCCGTGCATTGACGAGTGAGATGCCCATACAGGCCCGTCATGAATAATGCTTGTTCCTGGTTGGGGGCGTATATACAACTCAGGGTCAACTGGAGCCCCTGTAGTTTCCCTTCTAGAATGACAAATCTTCCCTCCCTGTCTATGTTGGAGGAATCTAGCACAAATGGAACTCCCGCTCTAATCCAAATTAGGGTTCCTCTTGCGTAAGCTGAATATTCTGTGGCAAATACCTGACCCCTCCATCTCCTCCGTAGTTTCTCCCCCTCTCCGGGCGCGAGGTGAGTCTCCTGTAGCATAGCTATATGCACCCCTCTTCTTTTTAAAAAGGAAAGAATTCTATGTCGCTTACTCGGAGTGCCCATCCCCCTAACGTTCCAGGTCATAGTGTTGTAGCCCCCCATCGTATTCTTAGAACCCGTTGTACATGGAGTCTACGCGCCCCCGGCCCCGGCCAAGCCCCCCAGAAGCTTGCACCTTCATTATGATCAGCCCACATCGCATATATAGCCGGTATAACTAATAACAAAAAAACCCAACTCCCCTTCCCCAGGGCGCCTCCAAAACTGTAGGCTGCCCAGTAAGTCCTACAACACTGCAGATCACACAAACACATCAAGTCAATACTCGCCGGTCAGGGTTGACAGGCGAGAAACAGGTCCGGGGGGGCGGCCAGGTCCGGAGGGGCCACCGTACTTCTTATCTTGACTCGCCTTTCAGCGCCGGTGCAGGTTCTGTTTAGATCAGTTCATCAGCCGTTTGTGGGGTTACCTCCGGCGCACTAGTCGATCCCCCAGAGCCCTCGGGCGAGGACACCACTATGTCTTCTGATTCCTCTTCAGAGACCGCCGGCGGAGACGATTCCACTCCCATCTTGGCTGCCGCTTTTAGGGCTTCTCTCTTTCCAGTCTCCCTTTGTGCCTGCGTGGGTGCTAGCCGTCGGGCGCCCCCTGGCCTTCTCCCTCTCAGGGCCCGCCGGGACCCCCCCCCACCGCGGCCCCCCGGCGCAGGCCGCGCCGGGCCCGACCCCGAGCTCTCAAGCCACTCCCATGCCTCCTCCGGAGTCTGGAGGAAAGTGGTTTTCCCCTCCACAATCACTCGTAGTCTTGCTGGATAGAGCAATGAGTACTGTATCCCTTCTTCTCGTAAAGTTCTTTTAACGGCCAGGAAGGAGGCACGCTTGTTTTGGACCTCCAAGGTGAAGTCAGGGAACAGTGTTGCTTCGCCATTGGCCACTTTAAACGGACCCAATTCCCTGGCTTTCTGCAGGAGGATGTCTCTGTCACTATAGTGCAGGAGTTTAGCAATTACAGCCCGGGGCGGTCTGCCAGGGGCAAGCGGTCTAGCCGGCACCCGGTGTGCACGTTCCAATGAATAAAAGGGGGTCAGGCATCCTGGTGCCACAACCGTACTTAGCCATTTCTCCAGAAACTCCACCATGTTAGTCCCCTCGACCCCCTCAGGGAGACCCACCACGCGAATATTGTTTCTCCTGTTTCTGCCCTCTGCGTCCTCAGCTCGCCGTTCGAGCTTCGCCACTCTGTCTGCCAGAGAGGTCACCTCCGCTGATACTTCTGCTTGTTTTGGAACAACTTCCTCTAGTGTTGCTTCTGCCTCCTTTACTCTGTCGGCCAATTTGTGGTGGTCGGCTCTCAATAGCCCAACCTCTATCGCCACCTGATTAATGTCACGCTGTAGAGTGGATTTGGTGTCCTCAATGGCACCCAGTATCTTGTCCAGGGTGTCCTGAACCTTGGTTTGTGACTGGCTCTGTGTGGTCAGCTCGTTGTCCGCCATTGGTATCAGTGTCATGGGTTCCATGGCTTTGTTCTTGTGTCTGCCCTTGGAGGGCATTGGATATGCAGAGGAGGGCGTCTCAGCGAGGCCGGCGAGCTGCACAGGTAATTATGCTGCCTGCTGTTGGCCTGCTCGTTCACCCAATCTGTTGCCGTCAAGATCTCAGGTTCTGGTCGCTCTAGGAGGAGTCTCAGCCACCAAGCCAGTCATCTCCAGCTCGTTGGGCCACAGTAAGCAGGTGCGCCCAGGATCCTCGATGTCGCCGTGTAGCTCGCCTCCGCCGAGCGTCCCCACCAGCGGCGTAGTCGGTAACAAGGTGGTTTGGATCGGGTCGGGGGCGGCGCCTCCCCCAAGACCGCGCCGCCCTGCGCGGGAGGGGCAGCCGCGGCAGGCCCCCAAGGCCGCGCCGTCTCCAGTAGCCAGGAGGGACCCCAACAATGGTGCGCAGTCTAATATTTCGGATGATAACAGCAATCAGCACGGGGCGGACCCTCGCCGCCACACCCCGCGACGGGCGATCAGCGTCCAACTTGAACCGTCCTAGGCACAGGGGGCCCCCCCGCCACCACACAGGGGCCACCCGGGCAACAGCAGTCGTACGGCCCCCAGGGGGCACAGGAGAAGCGGGCTCCCTATCAGTCCTCCTCGGGGCGCCTCTTGTCCCCTTGTCTCCTCACCGTCCGTGCCCCCGCAGCCGGGAAGCACCAGGCCAATTTCACTCCGTCCGGCGCCCCCACTCGGCACTCCGATCTGCCCCTCACACCTCGGGGCGGGCCCGCGCACAGCCTCCGCGCCCGGCGCGGCACGCCGCACGTCCCAGGACCGCGGCCGCAGCCCGCCAGCAGGCCCCCGGGCACGATCCCCGCCGGGCCACACGAATCCGCAGGGGGCCACCCCCGGGGCAACGGCCCCTCGCCAGTGGCCCCACCCGCAATCGCCGCTCACCTCCTCCTTCGCTCCGAGCCAGCGGCACCTCAATTCAGCGCGGGGCGGCCCCGCCCGTCAGCTAGGCCGCAGCCACTCCGCAGCCCCGATCAGCCCCGGGAACCCAGGCGCTCACCCCGGGGGCCAAGCCGCGCCGCCACCGTCTCCCCACGTCTTCAGCAGTCGTTCCGCTCCACTTTGAGCGCGACACTGCCCGCCCCAGCGCGTCTAGGCATACGTTTGAAGTCGGCCCCTCCGGAGCCGAGCGGTTAAGCGTGCGCCATGCTCAGCTCCGTGGCCACGCCCCTCATGGCGGCGGTATGTTGATGTGAGTGTGCCAATCTGTTAAATTGGGCCTGTGGCCAGCGGTATGAAAGGCTTGTGCGTGGTGTGTGAATGCCATCTGAACAGACCATAAAGCGGTTGGTGCCTTGACATAGCTTTATGGCTTTCCTTCAAAAGTCTTGGTTCCAGTATTCAGATACTTTGATAAGTATTTGCGCTTTGAAGCTAGCATTTCTGTAGGTGCTAAACCCAACCAGTGTAAGTGGTGGATTCAATTACAAAAATTAGTACCAGAACCAGGTTTATATCTGTGGCGGTAAAAGGGCCCTTACTAAGAACTCCTTGCTTTTTTTTTTTCTTATTGTGGGTAGCTGTGGATTTTGGGCCCTAGTTCAGCTGGCAGCTAGGCAAACCTGCACATTTTTGAAAATGAGACAACCAGGTGAGTCCTGGGGTGCATGACTCGCGTTGCTCTCACCAGGTAATATTACCCAGAAGCCCTTGCAAATGTCAACCTTTGGTAAGAAACACACATCTGCATCACTTTTCTGTGATGGAAAAATTTTGAATTTTCATGGAGCCAAGGTTTCCTACCACGCTGAGTTTCCACATGTCTCCCGATAAGAACGACACCCCATTTGTGTGGTAGTCAAGAGAAAACAACACAAAGGCCCTAAATCGCTATGTTCAGAGATAAGCAGTAGGGTAGGTGCAGTATTCTGGCCCATGCTGTGGCTCCACCTATGCAAACCTACGAACCACAGACATTTTTGAAAACTAGACAACCGGGGTGGTGTGTTTTGGATGGATCCCATGAGGTTTTCTTACCCACAGTGCTCTACAAGCCTCAGACTCTGACTGAAAACACACATTTTCCTTCCAGTTCTGTGATGGAAACTTCTGGAATCCACAGGAATCCACAAAATTCATTCTACTGTGCATTACCCCATATGTGCCGATATCAATGCGGCCGCACTTGTGTGGCTGGGCCTAGTGCCCGCTACAGGAACAGCTCTAACCAAGGTCAACAGGAGCCCTCTTCAGGGGGACCTTAGTTTGATCCGTTTCTCTTACGGGCACTAGGCCTACTCACACAAGTGAGGTGCCATTTTAATCAGGAGACATGGCAAAATGCCAGATGGATGAAAGTTTGTGGCTCGCCGCAGATTCCAAAACTTTCCATCCCAGAAATATGAGGAAAATGTGTTTTTTTAGTCAAAGTTTAAGATTTGCAAGGGATTCTAGGGAAAAAAATTAAGCTTGGTGAGACCCCCGCAAGTCAGCACACCCTGGAGACCCCTTGGTGTCTAATTCTCAAAAAGTTACAGGTTGACTAGGTTTCACAAAGTGCCAACTGAGCTAGGGTCCAAAATCTAGATCTACAAATTTTTGGAAAAAAGAGGGCAGTTTTAAGTCAAAAAATGTGATGTGTCCATGTTGCATTTTGGGACGATTCCTGTCGCGAGCACGAGGCCTAACTACACAAATGAGATACCATTTTTATCGCAAGACTTAGGAGAATTTCAGGTGGAAGGAAGTTTGTGGCTCCTCGCAGATTCCTGAACTTTCCATCACAGAAATGTGAGGAGAATGTGTTTTTTAGGCAAAGTTTGGGGTTTGCAAGGGATTCTGAGTAAAAAAACCTTTTGAGGCACATGCAAGTCAGTGCACCCGGATCCCCTTAGATATCTAGTTGAAAAAAATTTACAGGTATGCTAGGTTTCCTTAGGTGCCGGCTGACCTAGGATCCAAAATCTAGAGCTACTCGCATAGGATGAAAAAGGTTAAGTTATTTGTTGAAAAATTTGATGCGTCCATGTTGCTTTTTGGGCCGTTTTCAGTTGTGGGCACCAAGTCTACCCACGCAAGTGAGGTACCATTTTTATTGGCAGACTTGTGGGAGCATAGAATAGTAGAACATTTGTTATTACCAATTGGATTTAGCTCCATTTGTGCCTTTCAAATGTAAGCCAGTCTATAAGAAAAGGGACATTTAAAAAAAGACGTTCTAACCCATACTGTAGGACGAGTACCCACTAATTCAGAGATGTATAAATAACCACTGCTTCTAAACTCCATATCTTATGCTTATTTTAGAAAGACATCGTTTCCTTGATACCAATATTTCATTCTGTCTTTTTCTTTATATGAATTGGTCTGTAATCAGGACTCAATGAACAACCATTGTAATGTGTAGCTCAGTTGTTGGCTCTGGTACCTTGGGTTCTTGGGGAACCTACAAACCCTACTTAGCCCCACAACCAGAGGGATTTAGTGGACGTAATGATATAGGGGGTCATTCTGACCCCGGCGGTCAGAGACCGCCGGGGCCAGGGTCGGCGGGAGCACCGCCGACAGACCGGCGGTGCCCCGCAGGGCATTCTGACCGCGGCGGTTCGGCTGCGGTCAGATGCGGGAAACCGGCGGTCTCCCGCCGGTTTCCCGCTGCCCTGCAGAATCCTCCATGGCGGCGGAGCGCGCTCCGCCGCCATGGGGATTCTGACACCCCCTACCGCCATCCTGTTCCTGGCGGGCGGTAGGGGGTGCCGCGGGGCCCCTGCAGTGCCCATGCCCATGGCATGGGCACTGCAGGGGCCCCCGTAAGAGGGCCCCACAAAGTATTTCAGTGTCTGCTATGCAGACACTGAAATACGCGACGGGTGCCACTGCACCCGTCGCACCTTCCCACTACGCCGGCTCAATTCTGAGCCGGCGTCCTCGTGGGAAGGTTGATTTGCCCTGGGCTGGCGGGCGGCCTTTTGGCGGCCGCCCGCCAGCCCAGGGCAAATCCCAAAATACCCTCAGCGGTCTTTCGACCGCGGAGCGGTATTTTGGTGGGGGAACTTTGGCGGGCGGCCTCCACCGCCCGCCGAAGTTAGAATCACCCCCATATTGTTTTTCTAAATCGGCTATTGTGACAAAAGGTTACAGATGAAAATGTTTTCACGAATGCCTGTTTGTTCTTACTCCTTTTCAATATTTCTTTATTTCAACAGTTATTTTCCGTGGGAAAACCTTGAGGGGTCTTTATTCCAACAGTTATTTTCCATGAGAAAACCTTGAGGGAATTTTTTCTACTTTTCAGAAATACACTTCTCTCCTGGATCACCCATGGGTTTCAAACTGGTTTCTAGCACAAGCTGCAAGTAAATTGAGAGCACAAATACATAGGAAAAATTGGCTCCTATTTGAAAAAATGCCTAAACGGTGGTAAAAAATTACCACATTTTAGTGCAGCAAACCGTTCAGTGATGCCATTTTTAGGAAAAAATAGACACTTTTATCTAAAGCACTTTTCCTTATTTTTCTAAAAATAAAGCTCCAAGTTTTGCTATATTTTGCCTATTTTCACAGTCCCCTGCAGGCAAAATCCACAAACCCAGGGTACCTTTAGAAACCCCAGGATGTTGGGAAAAAAAGGATGTAAATTTGACATGGAAACCTTATGTGGAAAAAAGTTGAGAAGCCCTAAGCGCAAACTACCCTAGGCTGGGAGAGGTGTCTAATAGGTGCACCAGAACAATGTTCCCTTTGATTAAGTGAGTACGAGGGGGGCCTTTGGGGGCCGGGCAGGGTGGGAGGAGCCTCATGAGACTGGACGGAACTCTTAACTGCCCATACCATTTTGGCCTGGGGTGAGCGGGGTGGGGTAGCCTTGTGAAATCGGACGGATCTCTTTCCCTGCCCACATAACTTTGGCACACATGTAAAAAGACAGACACTGACTGATATAATTCTACCAACAAAAAGCCCTTCCTTTTGCACATACGTCATATGAATGGGGAGGTGGGGAGCCTTGCAAGACTTAACAGTTTTCTTTCATTGCATGCAGATTGCAAGCTGATACTACAATGATGGCAGGAACCGATATGGTTTCACTGGTTTTAGCCCTTTTGGCGCAATATGTACTAGCGGTTATGTAGGCACTCTATAACCTCACAAATAGCCTCTGAGTTTCACTCGATCCACTCTATCGCCTGAATTTTTGTGCTACCAATTTATTAAAACATGTTTCTAAAAACCCGGGGCCATTCTTTTGTTTAAAGGGGGCTCTGGACAGCATTTGATTAGGTAAATTCAAGTAATTTTTTTTAGTGGGGAATCTTTATAAGAGAAAATAGCAGACAAAGGATGATTCCTGTCTTTTTGTTCTGTATTAGTAAACGTTCTGTGCTAGACCAGCACAAAAGATGACATAAGTGTCTCTGACTGTACCCCTATCTATCACCCTCTTATGTGCAGTTTTTGCTTTCCATGGCAGTAGGCTTTTGTACTTACTCCATCTCTCTACAGTGTGTGACTACAAGGGGCTTCATCCCCATCCCAGACCAGAGGTCAATATCCTGTTATCTCAGGGTGAGGACGTTTAAGGATGTTTTCACAAACAGGTTGTGCCACAAGGCAAGCATAGTGCAGTTTTAAGATGCACTGACATAGTCTAGCAGTGTGTCAGTAAGAGCGTCTAGTCCAAGCATAGGGATGCATGTGTTTTTCCAGCACCAATAAAAAGACTAATATGTGCAGTGGTTTGCAGTGTTGTTTCATTTTGCATGTTCACCATAATGTTTCAATACATGTTATGACATAGATTGTCTACATACGTCTTGATATGTTATCTCTTCCTTATAGGTGTTTAAATGATTACTTGCCATTCGGGTAGGACCTGAGTGTGTTATTTTTAGCTACCATTCAAGTAGAATAGGTGCTTATTTACTACTATCTAACTAGGGATCCATAGCCTTGAGGAATGCCACAGACCAGCACAGGCTCAGATAGAGGGCAGAAACATGTTGGCTGTCTTAATGACGGGCTGAGCGATTATACTCATGCCGACAGTCGACCAACGTTTTCAATCATGCCAGCGGCCACCCTTATTAAAGGTATAATTACTGGTAGTCTGTTATGTATTTTTAATGTCCTGGATCCCAGCATTATCCAGTAAGCTTTATCTAAGAACTCCCTCTGGTATGTCCGAACCATGAGGTTGAGTCCGCCTAGGTGGCACTGTCCTACCAGAGGTGGTCTATGATGAAGCATCACACAACTAAGTGTGTGAGACCACCTCTTCCATAAAGGAGGAATTCCCCGTATATTCACCAATACAGTACATTCTGCATGAAACTATTAATGGTATTAGGGTCACGACCCACAACAAATACGATTTCTCCCACCACCTCTTTTGTGTTTACTGTTGCTACGTAGAAACCAGGCATCACCATGCTGTGCAACCTGTAAATCTTATGTTACTGGCAAACTGCTGCAGTGGACGTCTCATTGCACTCTCCTACCAGCACTAGAAAGGATTGAGATAGCACAGCCTCATGTTAGCTCTTGTAGCTGAACCCTTGCTCACTGCAGACACCCACGAGCTCTTATAGTTGCACCCTCCCTTCCAGCACCATCTATTTTAGCAACTGCATCGTCTTGCCTTTCCTTCTGTGCCGTTATCACCTTCTAATCCAGTTCTCTTGTCCAATCTCACCTTTTCAGTTAGATTAAGCTAATCACGGGCTCCAAAGCAGTACCAACACCTTGCTCACTGCAGAGACACTCACTTGCATTCAGTTATGACATCTTAGATAACACTGAATTGGCAGACATACCTGTTCTCAAATTCATTCTCATACTGCTTCGTTAACCCTTGCATCAGACTGGGTGCAGCTTTGCACTGATTTATTTAGCAGGTTTTCAATTTTAAACATCTTGTTTTTAATTGTCTACTGTACTCTATCTTCTTTGTCCTGCAACTTAATGCCCTAATTTAGGACTGCCAGAGTGACCCTGCCTCTGCCTCACCTAGTCTCCTTCACCTTGCACAAAGTCCACAGTCCATCCTCTCCCACCACCATCCACCAAAGACCAGTGCTTCAGGAAGTTTAAGCATAAGTCCCTAGCTAACAAAGACTTCATTTAATTTCTAAAGGGATCCCAGTCACCATACTCCTTACCTCAGTGTATGGATCTCCACTGTTCAGCCATAGGAATGCAGGCAATACACTTTCGCTGTCTCTGGAGTTGTTTTAGCCCTCTATCTTGTGTCATTATACAACCAGTGCCATCTGAAATGGATTCCAGTTTGGTTTGTAATTAGTACTGGGAGCCAAACTTGAGGACGAACATCACAAGAGACACCCAATCCAGCGTTTGTAGAATCATCTTCTTAATGTTCAAATTATTTTCCCATATATTTTCACACATTACTATGATCTTAAAATTACTGCTCCAGTCTAGCACAGCCTAAAGTTCTTGATATTTCCCAGTGCATGCATCCAGCCATCATGTTTTGCTTCCAAACCCTGAGCTGGTCAGCTGTCGTTGATGAAGTGGTAGTCTAGTGTTATACAGTTCCTATTCAGATAATAGGACTGCTTGTTTAGGACAGCAGAACTTCAGAATGTGGGAGACTGAGTCCATCCACACCATCAGTAACTCGTCCAACTCCTGACTAGCTCACAGTTCCTCATCTGTACCCCCAAACCTAGCAGGGTGGAAGGTGAATATGGCAACCTGAATATGACACTCAGACTCCCAAGGGAAGTTGTGAAAACAGAGCTTACCCTTTTATGGTATTACTCATGCATGCAAAGCGTAGACACAAAAAGATGTGAGCTAAGTTTTCAACACATATATTGAAACAATTGCAATCTGGCATATAGAGAGTGAGCTGTGATAATTAGGATGATGAAGCAAAACAAAGTAATCAGCATTACAAACATGGTAAAGACGATGAACAATCCAACCATGGTGTAAGTGGTTCTAGAGATTCCTACCTAATCCTAGGTCTATGCTGAAAGCATAGCTGATGTACCCTTCTGCCTGGCCCGATCTAAGGGAGTAGCCCCAACCCCATACCTGAAGACAGTGTCAGGAGTCAGCCTACAGTGTAGATGGCAGTCCTCTCAGGAGGCTGGTAGATTAGAGCCAGCAAGCTGCATGTCACACAGCATTTGTCCCAAGATGGTCATGGCTGGAAAAACCTCTGCCCTATCTTGGTCAGTGCAACATTTATATAATAAGGCCATACTGTGTTTGACGCACAGTTCTAATGCAGTGCTGTGTCTAGATTTTAGAAGCTGTCTCCTGAAGGGGCAACACAAGAACTACAATATTGTGTCCAGCATTTCTGCCCTTGAACAGAAAGTACAGATTACATGTCATGCAAAGGTTAACTAAACAAGCAACTCATACCACATATTCCTAGAAAACTATCATGCAAGAAATGCATGTAAATGTCATCGCTAAAAGCAACTTAGCTAAAGTGAATAAAATATGAAAATGTAAAACTGAACTAAAAACAGGAGTGACGTACTTGGGTCCAGAAGGTCCTTATGCCACCCTCCCCTTGCCAGTGAAAAAGATAGATTCTAAAAAAAGGGCCATCTAAAATACTAAACACATAAAAAGTTCACTCCAACAAACTATTAAAATCAGGCAATCAAAACAATCAATTTGATTAAAACAGAGACCACATTTGAAAGTAATTGGAGGTAGCCATGGTGTCAGCCAGAATATCAGTTAAGATGGAATCCAAGAGGGATCCCTCATCTGCAGACAACATAACCACCAAAGCCTTGGTGAGTAAATTGAAGGAACAGACATGATCCAGATACTCTGCCGAAGAAGTAGCATCCTGTACAATGCCCACAGTAGTTGAGCCAGATGAAAACACTCTTGGAGCCGTGGCTTCCATCTTCATGTAGGATGGCTAATCAAAGGCATCTTGAAGCACCAATAGTCTCAGAGGTCAACTCTGGAAATGATCCATCAATGGAAACATTACAAGAGCCATGTCCTTAGATAGTACCAAATGCTGTGCAAGACAGGCATCCAGTGTGCAGGCACCAAAGGCAGCGGAACACATTGCTGCACGCAGTAGAACCATATTGATCCAAAAGACAAAGACCAGTTCTATTTTAGTTCCTCCAGCAAACATATACCAAAGTGCTGTATTACACATTTATGACACATGTGACATTTGGTAGTTCCACCACCATTCTACTTTGATATGGGACATCCATTGCAAAGCAAAAGTAGAAGTAGCAAAACAATGCAAGAGGTATGCCTCCAAAAATACTTGAAAACAAGGAGGGTATAAAGGATGGAATTACTCCAAAAACAATCTAGAAGGTGCTGACAAAACCAGATCCAATCACCTTAAAAAAGTGTACACCACCTGCGGTAGTAGTCTAGCAGTAGACAAATGGTTCACTTGCTTCTTGCGCCTTTCAGACGTACCTAATATATCACTATATTCACTTACAAAATATGGTGTTTCAATATACTGCCTTGCATCCTCAAATTGCATGCTATCTTTAAAAGTATCATCTTTATTTCTAAATCCATTATAAAAAACTATTACGTAAAACGTTTGGTTTTTGCATCCTTTTTTCTTTCAGACTGCCCTCTTCTTCCCATCCATCTGCTGCCTGCCTCCTCTCTGTGAGCGCAGCCTCCTCAAACTCACTTGCATATTTCCCTTAATATCTGTGACTGTATTTCTGAAAATTATCCACAACTCACGTCAAAAAGCACAACCTTTCCATCTTTGAAAGGCATTTCCCTGCAACCTGACAATACATATACCCTCATTACAACCCTGGCGGTCGGTGATAAAGTGGAGGTAATACCGATAACAGGCCGGTAGTTAAAAAAATGGAATCACGACCATGGCGGAAACCGCCAACACAGACAGCCACTTCAACACTCTGACTGCCACGGCAGTAGCAACAAACACCGCGGCGGTCACCGCCAACAGACAGGCGGAACACAATGTACCACCCACACTATTACAAGGCACCAGGAAACAGTACACAGAAGGGAAACCACTCACCTGTCGACACTCAACGAAGAACCAGGACGCCATAGAGCCCGAGTTACAGGCCCTGCCCATGTTGCTATATCTATTAATACACCACGAAGTGGAAAGAAGGCGCCGGCGATGACGATGATGGTGAGTACTGCACCTAGCACACAGGGGAGGGGAGGAGGGAAAAGAGAGTGACACGCAAAACGCAACACCCCCACCCACAACAACACACACACACACACATATCCAAAAACATCACAGATACACCCCGTCACCCCCTGGAAGAACGCAAGGACAAAACGAAATGAGTTCAACTAGTGTAATATTCGAACAATCAGATAGACCAAGAGAACAGCAAATAATCAGTATACACAAATATACAGCAAGTACACAAGTCCGTACACTGTCCCATGAAATGTCCGAGGACCAGTGGTCCCAAAAAGCATGGGCGAAGCCCACACATGACACCTGCCTCAAAACGGAGAGAACGCTGCAGGGGCATCAGGTCGGAAAAAAAAAACAGGCACTTCAGGGGGAAGGGGAGGGGAGCCACCTCAGCTGGATGATGGTACGACGCCACTGCTCCTCGCGGGAGCTCCATGCCCACTGCTTGCTCCTGGGGAGTGCAAAGCCACAGTCTCTCAAGGGTGGATTGCCCACTACTTGGTCCTGGGGAGTGCAAAGCCACAGTCTCTCAAGTCAGTGACATATTCCACTGGTTCTGGAGGGGGCTTTGTGCCCAGAGTGCTTTATCTTGCCAAGGGATGGGTTAGTGCATGCTTTTTTCCACTGGTCCTGGAGGGGGCTTTGTGCCCAGTGATGCTGCACCTGGGGTGTGGCAGTTGACTTCTTCTCACCTGGGTGTCTCAGCCACGCGATGTACCTGGAACAGGTAGCATGATACTCCATGGAGGCAGACCCACACTCCATCCTGCGGCGACTTAGGCTGCCAATTGTCGGTTCGTGTCAGTGCTGGAGGTGGTGTCTCATGTGCCCTTTGGCTTGTGGCCCTTCCCCATCTTGACAGTCGCTGCAGGGACCTTGGCACTGTCCACTCGGTGTTTGTGCGAGGCCTTGCTGGGTGGGTGGTGTGACTGTCCCCTGCTGGAAGCTGGTCCCTTTTTGAGCTTTGCAGGTGGTGGAATAGGGTGGTCCTTCTTTTCTGTCGGTGGCACACTGGCAGCTCTGACGGGTGCCCCCTTTGACCGTACTGGAGTAGCAGGGACCACAGTGGATGCAGATTTGGTGGCTGAGGTGCTGGGCTGGGATCTAGACATCTTGGCCCTAGGGGAAGGACGGGGGGAGGTGTAGGGAAGAGGTTCAAGTTAGCTAGGAAAAGTTTTTTTGACACAATGGGATGGGAAAATGGAGGGAGTTTGGGAGTGGAGGAAGAGGTAGTGGTTGTAGGAGGTGCACGTCTGCTGAGTTTGGGTGAAGGTGCATGGGTTGGAGGCTGTTGTGAGGTGGATGGCTGTTGAGTGGGTGTGTGGCTGCGTTTGTGTACTTTGGGAGGAGGTCTCACAGACACACTGGGAGAGGACACAGGGGACGTGTGAATGGTAGTGGGGGTGGTGATTGCACGTGAGCTGTGTGTAGTGATGGGCGTGCTGGTGATGGAGGTAGTGGCTGTAGTGCATGCAGGTGTGAGTGGAGACGAGACTGGGAGGGAGGTGGAGGACGTGGAAGAGGGGGACACAGTGGAGGCAGTGAATGTTGGTGTGTCTGCATGGGTATGGTGCTTGTGTGAGTGCCTGTGGGATGTGTGGTGCTTATGTTTTCCTGAGCTACTTTTGTGTGTTGATGTGTGTGCATGCTGGTCTGATGGTGTGCTTGGGATAGGCTGAGGTAGAGGGGATTGGGCCTGGGTAGTGGAAGTTGGAGGGGGAGGCTGGACACAGGGACAATGGCTGCCATCAGAGCTGAGGCCAGAGCCTGAAATGCTCTCTGTTGGGCCGCCACACCAGAATGAATGCCCTCCAGGTATGCATTTGTTTGCTGCAAATGCCTCTCAACACCCTGGATGGCATTCAGAGTGGTTGACTGCCCAACAGTGAGGGATCTCAGGAGGTCAATAGCCTCCTCACTGAGGGCAGCAGGGCTGACTGGGGCAGGGCCTGAGGTGCCTGGGGCGAAGGAGGTGCCCACCCTCCTAGGTGTGCGGGCACGGGAACGGGAAACACGCTGAAGGGCTGCTGGGAGGGCGGTGCTGGTAGGGAGGGTGGCGGCTGTACCTGTTGTTGCGGTGGGCACAGAGGTGCCCGCCACCGCAAGGGAGCTCCCATCAGAGGAGGAGTCACTGTCAATGGTGTCCTCTCCTGTCCCCGTCGTGGAGCTCCCCTCACCCTCCGTCCCACTGGTGCCTTCAGACTCCGTAGATTCACCCTCATGGGCTATGTGGGATGCAGCTCCCTCTGTCTCCGGTGCCTCTGCTCCTCTGCCAGATGATGCTAATGCACACAAGTACAGGGTGACACAGCACACAGGGAGCAGCCCTATGAGGTAGGCCATGCACTAGCAGTTAGTAGGAAAATTAGCTGCCCATGGGGGACTATGCCTAACACCATTTGCTGCACACCTGGAACCCACAGGAGCCTGACTAGTTGTAGATGCCCACTAACACAATTGGGGTTGGAGTGCCTCTGAGCCTGCCTAACAAGGGACCTACCCTACCAAGTTTGCCCTGGCCTAGGGGAGCCCACAGCCCACATCCCCCACCCAGACACTTCGTAAAGCGCGCAGAGTCAGCTGAATGACACTGTACTCACCCCTTGTGGCTGCTGTGATGCCCTCAAGCACCCATCCAACTCCGGATATGCTACAGCCAGGATCCGGAGCCATCATACTCATTGCCCGCCAGTTCCCACCCATGCCCTGATGCATATACACTCACCATCCTCACATGCAGGCCTCAGCCCCCCCCCCACACAAGTATCTTCCATCCACACCACTCCAAACAGGCATTGCCCACGCATCATGCTCACAGTGTACTCACTTGTTTGTCTGGAGGACCATAGAGTAGTGTGTACTGGGGGAGGACCCCATCCACCAGTTTGTCCAACTCCTACGCAGTGAAGGCAGGGGCCCTTTCCCCAGACACATGAGCCATTGTCGCTTTCCAAACTGAGGTCACAGCAGCACTTGCAGTGTAGGTCCTCTCCTGTTGAAGGTCACGTATCAAGTGAGTGAACAGATAGAAAATGGCGGTCACATCTGTGTCACCACCGGCGTACATCTTCATTGGCTCCTGGAACCCATAGGGTCCAATGATAACCAATGCTAAATTTCGCAGCGGTCTTTGACGGCCTACCGTGCCAGCGCAGGTACCTCATTTCCCCTTGTCCCCTTGTCCCTCCTTACAGGTCAGGCAGCTGCCATTTCAGGGGGGCACATGGCATGGCACCTAACTGTGTCACAGCACATTTTGGCAGAAATACAGACAAACAACACCACACGGATTTATTCACATTACTGCACAAAACACTTGTGCAACCTATGTGGTACATGACCCTCTGCTCACCATTCTCCTCCATAGGGCACATCTGCTGGGGCAGATGATGAGATGCATCATCCTCCGGTGTACAGACCCCTGGTGGACCTGTCGACAATGGAAGACAGACACATCATTATCACCTACAGATCTGATCGTTCCACAATTCAAGAACTGTGTGCCCAATTGGAGCCAGACCTGATGTCAGCTATCCGCCATCCCACAGAAATACCCCCTCTAGTGCAGGTCCTGTCAGTGCTCCATTTCCTGCTAAGTGGCTCCTTTCAAACTACAGTGGCCATGGCATCAGGGATGTCTCAGCTAATGTTTTCTAACGTGTTGACCAGAGTGTTGCTAGCCCTGCTGAAACACATGCGCAGCTACATCGTTTTCCCCCAAGTTGAGGATTTGCCCACAGTGAAAGCTGATTTTTATGACCTGGGACATATCCCCAGGATAATTGGTGCCATTGATGGTACACATGTGGCATTTGTCCCCCCGCAGAAATGAACAGGTGTACAGAAATCGAAAAAGCTACCATTCTATGATTGTGCAGATGGTGTGTTTGGCAGACCTGTACATCTCTCATGTGAATGCCAAGTATCCTGGCTCTGTGCATGACGCTTACATTTTGAGGACTAGCAGTATCCCATATGTGATGGGCCAACTCCACAGGCACCGGGTGTGGCTAATAGGTGAGCCCAAGGTCCCCACACAGTATGAATAAGTGTCTGGGTATGGGGTAGTCACTAAGGGTTAGTGTGTGTCTAACAGATATCCCTCGACATTTGCAGGTGACTCTGGTTACCCCAGCCTCTCATGGCTACTGACCCCAGTGAGGAATGCCAGGACAAGGGCAGAGGAACGCTACAATGAGGCACATGGGTGAACTAGGCGTATTATTGAGAGGACGTTCGGCCTACTGAAGGCAAGATTACGGTGCCTCCATCTAACAGGTGGCTCCCTATACTACTCACCGAAGAAGGTGTGCCAGATAATCGTGGCATGCTGCACGTTGCACAACCTGGCTTTGCGACACCAGGTGCCTTTTCTGCAGGAGGATGGGCCAGATGGTGGTCTTGTGGCAGCTGTGGAGCCTGTGGACAGTGAAGAAGAGGAGGCAGAAGAAGAAGATATAGACAACCAAAACAACATCATCATGCAATACTTCCAGTGAGACACAGGTAAGAGACTGGCACTGCTCCTCTCATATCAGACTAATGTAGGACATTGTATAAGTCTGCCTGTTTACCTCTGTGTATGGACCCTGACAGTTCACTTTGCCTTTCCTTTTCACAGATCTGGGTACCACATTCTGTCTTCTGCTATGTTCACTGCTGCCCAACAACTGTCATACATTGGTATGAGCAAATGAACATTTACATTGATATTTGTGGATGATGTTGTAATTATACATTTGAGAAAGTACAGACTGACTCCAGACTGGTTTGTGATTCAAGGGTGTTTATTTATGGGCTAATGTGTATAGGGGTATGTGGAAGGGGCTGGGGTGATGGTGGAGGAAGGTCCATAGTAGAGTCCAGTCTCTTGGAATCACAGGTGCATTGTCCAATGGGGCATAAGAAGGGGAGTAATGGCAGTTCAAGGTGGACAGGGTGACAGAGTGGGACAGAAGGGTGACAATCAGGAGAGTCTTATTTCCTGGTGGGGGTCTTGGCAATGTTCTCTGTCTTCTGCCTGGATCCAGGGGTGTGGAATTTATTAAAATATCTACTTGTCCAGGGGACAGGTTGCTTCTCAAATCTACTTGTCCTGTAAAAAGATCTACTTGTCCCTTTGGTGCCATGTAGTCTGGTGACAAATTATGGCAGCAATCTCATTATGTAAGAGCTCTGATAATAGCCTCTCTGATTATGCCAGGGCTACTACCTTAGTAGGGCTTGAATACTTGCAGTTTCAATCCCTACTGTAGCAATTTCCTTATTTTGCCACCTTTCTGCAGATCTGCATACTGGGGCTGGAGGAAGCAGTAAGCAATAGTTCCAGGGCTGGAATGCCTTTGAGTCTGCAAACCTACTAACCTGCATGTTTTAAAGATTTTCACCAGCTTCTCTCTAATATTTTCCCATAATAAGAAAGGTTGGACATGCACTCCTGACAATGGCAGAATTAGAACTTCTTCCAGGGTTGGGAAGAAAGTGGCTGGAGGGAAAATGACCTTGCAAATGCTCAATAGATTTTCACATGAGCAAATCTACACATCTTATTTCCCCATGCTAAAATACAGTTCACAAATATTTTATAGGGGTACGACATATACCATGGGTGCACTTTTGTGACTTTCTTTAAGAATTTTGGGCCACATGTCGGTAGGTTCAGATTTGCGACCCGCAAATTGCGAGTCGCAAATCCGAATGTAGGATGGTGTCCCATCTGTGATTCGCAAGGGCTTCGCAAATGCCAACCTCATTAATAATTATGAGGTGGGTCGCAATTTGCGACCCCCTTGCGAAAGGCGGCCCTCACAGGGATGGTGGCCTGCTGGAGACAGCAGACCACCATGTCTGTGACTGCCTTTCAATAAAGCAGTTTTTTTTTTTTGTAATGCAGTCCGTTTTCCTTAAAGGAAAACGAGATGCATTACAAAAACGAAAAATGAAATGTTTTCGTTTCATTTTTTCAGAGCAGGCAGTGGTCCGCAGGACCACTGCCTGCTCGGAATTTTTTTTTACAGTGACATTCACAATGGGGAAGGGGTCCCATGGGGACCCCTTCCCTTTAGCGAAAGTGTTAGCACCCATTTGAAATGGGTGCAAACTGCGATTGGTTTGCGCCCGCGTTCGCGGTCACAAAACAATCCTACATTGCACTGCGAGTCGCAATTAGGAAGGGAACACCCCTTCCTATTTGCGAGTCGCAAACCCGTTTTGCGATTCAATAACCAGGTTACCGAATCGCAAAACTGGGTTTGTGCATCGCAATGTGCTTTTTGCATGCCGCAAACAGCGAAAGTAGCTGTTTGCGACATGCAAATAGCTACCTACATGTGGGTCTTGGTCCCTAATTAGGTCTGGTGTTAACAAAGACATTTTGTTTTTTATTAAACTTCTATTTCTCTCTCTTTCGGCTGGCTTTACTGTGAGAGATCGCATTCTGCCCTTCCACAAGGAGCATATTGGCACACAAAGTAGTTTTGTTCAGTGTCAGGAACTACAGTGGCAATCAGTGACGTAACGAAACTGGAGGCTGCCCCTTTGCAAAGAACATGGAGGAGCCCCCTCTCCAGACTCACTCAGGCCAGGTGCTGTGCTGAAGGGGCCCCCTGGAGGGCGGCTGCGGGGCCTTTGTTATGCCACTGGTGGCAACGTGTGCTTTTAGAGTTCAAAAGCATTTTTTTTTGCCAGTGTTTGTTACAGTGTTGAGGGCCTGATAGCTCCCACAACAATAAAGTGTTACAAAAGCCATGTCAAAACAAGACACGCATTGATGAAACTAAAAGACTTATAAAAATATGTCAGATCAGTTGGCTTTGTCAGTGTTTGTTTATTTTCATGCTTCCCATAATCGTGTTGAAAATGGTTAGACTGATTTTCCATTAGAAATATTTTTGGGCAATAATAGCATGCACCAACACATTTTACTAAATGACACTTCATTTGCATTTAATCAGAGAGCATTCTGGGAGCATTATACTTAGCCTCATAGCCTAAACTTTTCAAACATGTGTATACACTTTTTTTTTTTTGTACTGGAACCAATGTCAGTAGTGAAGTGTGACCTTAAAACATTTATTTACAGCACTCACCCTAATAATGAAGGCTTTCAAATAATGAACCATAAATACAAGTTCGAACAGCATTATCTTTTGGAAACACATTACCTCAACTGCAGAGAGTTCCACTCTCTGTAAACAGGCAGCCAAAGGGTTTGTGCTGCAGAGGGTTGGGCCTACTTGTCCCAAGGACAAAGTAAACATAAAAACTTGTTGCCCTTGACCCCAAACAAGATGTCCTGTGCGTCGGGCTGGATCGCAGGGACCGTTTACGGGGTGGTTCTCCTTCTGCAAGGGCTGGGGTGCTGGTAGCCTGTTGGTCCTGTGGCAGGACCTCCTGTCCACTAGCGCCGGCGGACGTGGAGTGGGCTGGTGTCAGGGGCCCAGTGGTGTACCACTGTCTCCCTCATGGTGTTGGCCATGTCTGCCAGCACCCCTGCAATGGTGACCAGGGTGGTGTTAATGGACTTCAAGTCCTCCCTGATCCCCAGGTACTGTCCCTCCTGCAGCTGCTGGGTCTCCTGAAACTTGACCAGTACCGTGCCCATGGTCTCCTGGGAATGGTGATATGCTACCCTGATGTTTGAGAGTGCCTCGTGGAGAGTGGGTTCCATGGGCTCTCCTCCTGTCGCACAGCAGTCCTCCCAGCTTCCCTGTTGTCCTGTGCCTCTGAACCGTGTGCCCACTGCCACTGACCCCTAGTCCCTGATTTGCTTGGATAAGTGGGTTTGCCTGGGGTCCCGGAGGGCCATCTTAGGCGGCCCTCACCCACCACCGCAGCTGCCCCTCGGATAATGATCCCGAATCCCCCAGCCTTTCCCTGGCAGGTTTCCCTGTCAGGGAAAGGCTGGCGGAAGGGGTACTCTGGGGCACCCTTGGGGGCCCCTGCACTGCCCATGCACTTGGCATGGGCAGTGCAGGGGCCCCTGTGCAGTGCCCCATCGCACAGGTCACTGCCCGCTGCGCGACGGGTGCAGCTGCCCCCGCCCCACAGAGGCATTGGCGGAGACTCGATGTGGAGCTGCCGTCAATGTCCCGGCCAGGCATTCCTTTGGGCCGGCGGGCAAAAAACAAAGTTTCTGCCCGCCGGCCCAGAGGAATGTCCATTATACGGCCGGCGGAGTTCCGGGATAGCTGGCGGTCACTGGGAAGACCGCCAGCATGAACACGGTGGTTTTGACCACTGTGTTCATAATGAGGGCCATAGTCTCTACTGTGCAGCACACAGTGAGTATGGGGATGGTGAACTCAGCATTCAACAGCTGGAAGCTCCGGGGTACCCCCGGCCTGTACCCCCCCCCTTCATCAGTTTGTGTAACATGTATGAGGGGTCAATATTGAAAGAGGGAGTCTTCAGTATCAGTAGCGAGGGTGAAGTATGCTTTACTGTTCGCGTTGTCTATTCAGGATCTTACCTACTGAGTGACCCAGCATAGTGTTAGTAAAGTCCTGTCATGGCAGAACTTCTCTTTCAAATCAGTTCATCAGCCATGCCTGAGGTGACCACAGGCAGCACTATGCTCGACTGAGTGGAGGTCACAGTCTTGCTATCGGAGTCCGAATGTCCATCTTCCTTCTGTAGGTTCGAGGGGGAAGCCGTACCTGACCCCTCAGGTGTTCCGCCTAACATCGCGACCGCCGCCATCACCCGCTGTCTTTCTTCCTGTGCTTCTTCGGGGGTGGGTGGGTCAATCCTGTGTGATGGTTGTCTCCTCCTCGAACTAGGCGGTCGTTTCTTCTTGTTGTGGTGTGACATGGTGTTTGGGCCTGAGTCTGATCTGGACTCTAGCCAGGCCCCAGCCTCCTCTGGAGCATAGAAAAATTCCACTCCTGATGGTGTGACCACCCGGAGTCTAGCTGGGAACAACATAGAATAAGAAATTTCTAGATCATGAAGTTTGCGTTTCACGGAAGTGTATGCTGCCCTTCGCCGTTGCACTTCCTGAGAAAAGTCTGAGAATATAGAAATTTTACTGTTTGCTATTGTCATCTCACTGTTTCGCCGGGCTTGGCGTAGTATATGGTCTCTATCTCTAAAATGTAGAAGTCTTGCTATCACCTGTCTCGGAGGAGTACCCAGAGGTGGTGCTTCACTAGGTACTCTGTGAGCTCTTTCCAGAGTGAAGAAGGTAGAGAGTCCCTCTGGGGCAACCACTGTTTGCAGCCAGTGCTCCAAATATCCCACCATATCTGAGCCTTCACTCTTTTCCGGGATACTTATTATCCTGATGTTATTACGCCTTGCTCTGTTTTCTGCGTCTTCCCCCCTATTTTCCAGTACCTTAAGGCGGTTGTCTATGGTGTTCAGTCGGTTGTTTGCTAGAGCCAAGGCTGGAACCGCATCCGCCAGGTCTTGTTCCATCATAGTGACTCTCTCCGTCAGTTGCTTATGGTCATCTCGTAGGAGGCCCAGGTCTATACTCAGCGTGTCTATTTTAACTTCCAACGCTGTCCGAGAGGCCGCTATGGCTTGAAGCACATCCTGGAGCGTTGGCACGGCATGCGCTGTCTCAGTGGCGGGGTGTGCAACTGGGTCTGCCACCCCCATGCATGGCCTGGGTCGTAAGGGGCCACCCATGTTTTTTCAGGGCCTTCCCCATTCGTATATCAGGGGTATTACTCCTGCTTCTCACTTGCGTTCGTAATTCTGTGTTGTACAGTGGTAATCAGCGTTGTCCCAGAGCAGAGTGTATACTAAGCCTGAGCAGGGGGCTCACGGTGTTGTGTGCCTTAAATTTGAAAATATGTCCTATCCGTGCAATGTCACCACACCCGGGGAGCATGGGGTCTGTTGTGGTACAATGCTCCCTGTTCCCTAGGTTCAACAGCTGACCCTGGCAACGGGCTGTGACGAGCTTTCGTTTGCGGTCCCAGCCGTGCTCTCCCTGCACCTCCTCCATCTATGGGGCCTTTCCAAGTCGTCTTCACCCCCTACTGGGTTCTTCGCTCTTCTACGCTAAGGTGCCAGTAACGGATATCAACTTCCCCCGTGGTCCAGGGTCTTCATCAGTGTGCGTAAGTGAGAGCCCCACCATCGTGACCCTTTCTTACTGGCAAGGTCGCATGAGAAGCACACTCTGCCTCCACGTGCCTCGGTTGGACTCTCTCGGTCCCCTGAGGCCCAGGCGCTGAGTCCACGTAGGCGTCGCCCCAGTCTTCCGGGCACACAGGTCTCTGGTGTGGACTCCAGTGCTCGCGTCCGTGCTTCTCCTGGAGTACAAGCCTCCCGTTCTGCCCCGCCCGCCGCACCTACGCGGCAACGTCACCTGGCTTTCAGCAGCAGCAGTGCCCAAGCGTGGCCACCATTAGGGGTGTATGTCCGTCCGCTGATCTTGGCGCCCTCGTCGGCCCCCGCGCCGGTGCCCCTTGGAGCTCCGCCGCCTCTGTCCCCCACCTGTGCCAAGAATCGAGGGCGTTCGCCTCGCTCTCATCACCCCTCCTCACAGCGTTGCTCCCGGTTCTCATCCGTCTCTGTTCCACGGCTCAAAGAGTCAATTCGGAGCTACACAACTAACCCCAAGAGCGTCTGCCAGTCTCTCGGTCACCTCGGGGTCTTGCAGGGTCTCCCCCACTCTAAGCCCTTTGCAGAATAGGCACTGTGGGATAACGGGCAGTCGCGGGTCCCGGAGCTCCCGTATTCCACTCATGATGAGTTTATAAACCAGTTATTAATGCATCGTCCACCATCGTATCATTCAGTTGATACAGGAACGGGAAGAGAAGCAGTACAAAATGTAGTCCTGAATGTGCCAACTGCTCCCGTTGCACAGACCCCAAATCAGATTGTTATAGGTACATCTGTAAATTCAGTGACACAAGTGCCTGTTGTTTATACACTAGTTTTGACTGTTAACACAGTTCAGCCCATTCCAAGTTGTTGCAAATCAAATAATTCCAGATCACAATGTGAGTCAAATGGTGCAGACGCCTTGTGTGAATCAACCCATTCAAAATTGTGCACCGCGTCAATCAGTTCCAGTGTTTAAACATTAGTTTGCAAGGTTTCACAGCACGGCAATTAACAGACTGGTTAAATTGTTTCAGTCCACAAGTGCAACAGGAGTGACAAATGGCAATACCAGAACAGAAGAAACATCAGAGAGATAGATCAACAAATGTGCTCAGATTGAAATTAGAATTAAATGAACTGATTTTAGGAACGCTAGACATAGCTCAATCAGAGACTTACATAGAAGACGAACTGCGATTCATGTGTAAAGAGGTTACTGAAGGTGCAGGACAGGCAAATGAGAGGTTAGCTGAATTAGCCAACAGATATGATGTGAATTTACAATATCAAAACCCTTGAAGAGAAGTTACAGAATAGAGTTTAGTTCAAAAGACATAGCTAACATGAGATTGCTCTGAATGAAATTGCATATTAAGGAATTGAATACATACATTAGATAAGTGGGAAGGCAGGTGGGCAAAGAAAAGAGATCAGAAGAAAGCAAAGCCAAGTGTGCATCTGGCAGGAGCAAATCAATATTAGGACAGTGTGAAAATGAAAATAACAGGTGGAGGATATGACCATGTGCCTTGGAGTAGGAGTGATAAATTGTCATTCACAAATTATTACCCAAGGTTGAAAGAAAAGCCGGTGGAATGGTAAAAGCAGACAGAGAGATTTGTGAAACTTGCGAAATGCCTATGGGAAGATTTGAATACACTGTTTGACATTCTGGTTGCAACTGATTTGTAGACTGCGTGCAAAGTGCATGCTGATTGGCCTGAAAGTGAGCCTCCAAGAGATCCAGTAACAGGTGCACCATCCGAAAAGGTAATGAAAAAGCATTAAAATGACAGAACTTCTCAAGAGACAAAATAATCTATTCATGCTTATTATGGGAGATTGTTACAAGCTCTTAAATATCATAGTGATAATGAAATCATAGAAGCTAAATATATGGGTCATATTGTTTTTAGATGTGTACAGGGATTGAAGCCCGACATAAGTGAGATGATTCAGCAGCACCTGATTTGTTGGCAGAATAAACCAGCTGAGGAGATTCTGCGTTATGCAAAATACCATAATGATGAAATAGAGCTGAAATACAAAAAGATGCAATTGAAAGCAGAACAGAAAGCAAATCAGAATCTGCAGATGACGGTGAACACAAGTGCGATGCAAGGAGTACCACAGCAGGTAACTAAAGTTATCCAGCCTAGAGGTGGATGACTTGGTGTTCACGTAGGTCAGAGTAGAGGTGTTCTTGATGCCCAGGCTTTGAAGAAGACTAATATGTGTCACACGTGCAGAGGCTGTGGTCATTGGCGACGGGAATGTCATATAGTAATGTGAATGTTCAAGTACAGAATGCTGGAGTTGCTCAGACTCTGGGCAATACTCAGGTTCAAATTCAAAGAGTTCAAAGACACCAAGTTCAGAATATGAATGTGCCCCCAGGACAGCAGATGCAGGTACCACAAGCCCCAATGACAGAGCAGCAGGTGATTGTTCCTCAGCAAAACATGAATCAGATGGCGAATGCAAATATGAATCAAATAGCATCACAATTTCCCTTAATTGATTTGAGTGATGAGGATTTCAAAGAGACATTTCACAGGTATAGTTCTGATGATGAAGACTGCATGCTAGGTGCATTGTTGGAAGTACATCAACGTGGTTCCTACGTAAATTCAAATGTTATGGGTCATGATGTGTCATTCTTGGTTGACACTAGAGCTACACGTTCCACTGTCAGAACAGGTGAAGTACCAAATTTGGCCCTTTCTGGAAAAATAATTCAGGTGATAGAAGTAGCAAATAAGGAATTAACAGAGCATGGCCATGTAAAAATAAGTTTATTTGAAGATGAGCACCAATTTATGGTTTGTGATTCAAGTCCCATAAGTTTGTTGGAACGTGATCTGTTGTGTGAGCTGAATTGTTCCATTAGCTGCACACATAAAGGATCAATGATTCAGACAAATGAAGAAGACTTGCCCTGTAAAATTGTAGAGCCGTACCAGAGTGTCACATTGTACCCAATGATGACGTGTAATGATTTGCCCGAAAATTAAGTTTGGGATTTTTCAGGAAAGAAAATAGGACTCATTAAAGGAGTCAAGCCCATTAAAATAACAGTGAAACAAAATGAAGTATATTCAAAACTTTCCCCCGTACAACATGTCACCAGAGACAGCTGCTAGAAATACCCCTTTGTTTAACTGAGCAGGATATCTTAAAAAGAAATTATGGGAAGTCCATGTAATTCCCCCATGTTAGGATTACGGAAACCCAATGGAAAGTACTGCATAGTCCAGGATTTGAGAAAACTGAACCAGATTGTCGTTCCATGTTGTCCTGTGGTACCAAATCCAGCAGTGATTTTGTTTCAAATTCCCTGTGAGGCGGGACAGTTTACAGCCATTCATCTTTGCTAGGCATTATTTTCCATTCCCCTGCATGAAGAAAGACAGTACTTATTCGCATTTAAATTTGACAGTCATGTTTTGGAATGGTGCCGAACTCATCAGGAGTATACGGAGTCACCGTCTATTTTCAACCAGATCTTGAAAAATAATTTGGAGTCCCTTAAAATGCCCTATCATTCAGTCCCAGTGCAGTACATTGACGACCTGTTGGTTCTGTCAAATACCTGAGAAGCATGCAGAAGAGATACAACTGCCGATTTGAATCATTTAGGAGAGAATGGCCATAAAGTTCCCCCTGCAAAATTACTATATTGTAAGAAAGAAGTCCTGTATATACGACTCTACATTAAGAAAGGTGTGAGGAAAGTGTCACAAGAGAGAATCTCAACAATCATGATAAAGAATCCTCCTGCAACACAGAAAGAAGTTTGAATGTCTTTTGGGAATGGTTGGCTACTATTGTCAGTGGATTCCAAGCGTTTCCCTTTTGGCCAAGCCTTTACAGAGGCTAACCCACAAAGATGTGACTGATCTGGTATCAATGGATGACAACTATAAGCGTGCCTTCACTGGGCTGAGAGAAATCATATGCCGAGCCCCAGCTTTGGGAATGCCTGATTACAAATGCTTTTCTTTGGTGTGAAAGAGGTGGATGTGCACTTTCAGTTTTGAAACAGTTGCATGGAAATGCAAACAAGCCTATAGCTTATTTTTCTGCTACACTTGATCCTATAGCTGCAGCGTTGCCTGGTTGTTTAAAAGCCATCGCTGCCCTTAGTGCCAGCATAGAGCAGTGCAAAAGCATTATTATGGGACATCCAGTGAAAGTTTTTATTCCCACTCAGTGGAAAGTTTGTTGACCTATACAAAAACCCAATACCTAACAAGTGCCTGTGTGACCCATTATGAGCAAATGATCCTTGCCCATTCAAATGTGGATATTAAGAGGTGTGCACTTTTAAATCCTGCCAATTTGATGCCCATTCCTGTTGAAAATGCAAGTGACTGCGAAGATGACAGTCTTGATATGACTGAATTAGGCACCAAACATTGATCTGATATTCAAGATGTCCCCTTAGACCAAAATGACTGTCATGTTCGTTGATGGTTCTTGTTTGAGAGATAAAGATGTTACCCTGAAAGCAGGCTATACAGTTTGCACAGTCTCAGGTGTGATATAAGCGTTCTGGCTTTGAGGAGTCTTTTCAGCCCAAGTAGCAGAATTGGTTACTTTTACTAGATCATGGTGTGGTTCTGAATAGCTTGAAGTGACCATTTTCAATGATAGCCAATATGGGTTTGGTGCTGTTCATGACTTTAGACAGTTATGGTCCCAGAGAGGTTTTATGACCTCTACTGATTCCCCAATCCAAAACAGTGACAAAATATATCACCTGTTGAAAGAATTACAATTGCCAGCAAAGTTTGCCGTTGTTAAATGCCTAACTCATAGAAAATTAACTGATTATGTTACCCTGGATAATACATATGCAGACGAGGTTGCTAGGTATTGCACCCTTAGTTGTACCTCCTTCAAAAGAGAGCAGAACAGTGATAAACAGGATGAGATAAGCCAACATTTCTTACTGACTGCTGCTGACAAAGTGGAGGAAGTGAAAAGATTGCAGGAAGAAGAGACAGAGAAGAACAGCAAAGTTGGGTTAGAGCAGGATGTGTCAAAGAAATGAAAGATGATGTTTGGGTGATGGAAGAGTAGTGTTGGCAAACAGCTTACTGTCTCCAATGGCAAGACATTACAATGGACAGGCACATATTGGTGGAGATGCAATGATCAGAACATTCAGATAACCATGGTTTAATCCTAGGTTTAGAGTGAGTGGTGAAGTCACAGGTCAGCTGTTATACTGAGTCACACAGGTAGGTCAGGAGGACCTTTCAACAGAACGCATGCCGCGTTTTTTCTTCAAACGATTCCCTCCGTCATTGCTATATATGATCGTGTTTTGTGTTTCAGTGTATGAGCACCCAAATTTCAGCAAATCCCCTCACAGACCAAGATTAATTTCACACAGATGAGAAGTATTTACACATTGATAATTCTAAAGGTGATTTATCAGCAAATGTATATTATATGTTACTGTATGAGTATGTTGAGACAACAGAAGTTCGAGACTGTTACGTGTGTGCACAGCTGCCTTCAACAGTACGTGAAGGGATAACATATCACAATGAACCCCTAATGTGAAAATGGCCCTTTTTGCAGGGTTATCCCCAAACGTTTTGCCTTCTTCCTCCTATTTTTTTATCTGCTTTTGCTGGTTTTAGGACTCTGGGCAATTTTCCACTGGTGACCAGTGCTACAGTGCAAGTGCTCTCTGTCTAAATTGTATTAGTAATCGGTTTACCCATGTTTGGCATATTTGATTTACCAGTAAGTCCCTAGTAAAGTGCACTATGTGTGCCCAGGGCCTGTCTATCAAATGCTACTATTGGGCCTGCTGCACTGATTGTGCCACCTACATGAGTAGCCATGTAAACAAGTCTCAGACCTGCCACTGCAGTGTCTGTGTGTGCAGTTTTAACTGCCAGTTCAATCTGACAGGTGTACCCACTTGCAAGGCCCAAACCTCCCCTTTACTACATGTAAGTCACACCTAAGGAAGGCCCAAGGCAGTCCAATGGACAGGGTGCAGTGCATTTAAAAGGTAGGACATGTAGTAGTGGGTTTTACATATCCTAATAGTGAAAAAGTGTTGAATTCGGTTTTCACTATTACAAGGCCTATCTCTCCCATAGGTTAACATGGGGATTGCCTTGAAATATCTTTTAAATATAATTTCCCATTGGGAGGAGATAGACATAAGGAGTTTGGGGTCTCTGAACTCAGTGTAAAAATAAATCTTTTGAAAAATGCCAATTTTAGAAAGTTTGCATTTTTTTGCTTAATCATTCTGTGCCTCTGCCTGGCTGTGGAATACACTTCTCGGTCAGGATGACAGTTGCACTGTTTGTGAATTCACTCTAGACCAGAGGTCTCCGATGTGGAGGACGCACACCCCTAAGGGCGCTGCGCATTCACCCAGCTGATTGTTAAAATGCCTCAGGTGAACTTTGATGTTTTGAGTCTCCTGTCACAGACAGCTAAGGAGGCCTTCATACCAGGGTGCCTGCTTCCTGAATGAAATGCAAATGTGCTCTACGAGCTGATCTGCAAAGGTAAAGGGTAATCTGCAACTGGAAAGGATGCTTGGGAGCTGATGGAATCACTCAAAGCTTTGTGATGACAAACATATTCTTTTTTAGGGGTAGTGCAAAGAGTTAAGAAGTGTCTGTGCTTTCAATTGTTGTTACACAGGGCTTATTCACCTGGAAGTGTTGAAGGGACAGCTATTAAAAAAAGGTATTGCATATTAGTTAAATCTACATTTTGGAAGCACAGTTTTATCTTAAACCTTTTTGTAGTGGCCTATCTTATACTGTGTGTAACGCAAGTATAAAGTAATGCTTACATATTCACAATGCTTTCTGTCACAGGCTGAATCCTCGTGGCACTAAAAATACATGTCACTATTCTCCACTGCAGCAACCAAGATTTAATTCTAATGCTCTCTGGTTACACACAGACCTCTGTGATGCATTAACTAATAGAGGTTTCATAATGCACTACAGTGCATTTCCCAAAGAGTAAAAACTTTCTTTTATATATTTTTCATTTAAGCTGGCTGTCATTTTATATGTAGCTACCTGTGGTGAAAAACTTTAAAACAACGTAGAATATTTTGGGGTTTATTTATGAGAGGCTTGTGCTGCTGAAGCATCACTTTTTTTGACGCTCCAGAGGCGCAAGCCACTCAATCATACGTATGAGGTGACGCAAAGCCACCCTGCGTGGCTTTGAATGGCCTCATTGATATAGAGTAAGGCAAAGCAGCGAAAGCCATTGCATTGCCTTACTTTGCGTCAAGGAGGCGTTCTATGGGCATTGTAGTGGGTGTTCCCACGCAACACCCATGGATTTTGACTCTACCCCAGATTTACAAAATCACGTAAACTGGAGCAGTGCCAAAACCTTACGCCTCCCCAGAAGACCAGGAGGTACGGTCTCACTCCAGAGAGTTAAAGGTTCAAGTTTAGGGAGAGTGCTAAACATGGGTCACAAACTTGGGTGGAGTATGTTGATTTGTTCTGCAGAGCACTAGATAGTTGGGTGAAGGGAAGCAAGGCTACCAGGGTCTGTACAATTTGATTGCAGGGGAGCACTTGTCTAGACATTGGTTTCCAGAGCTGCACCAGCACTTGATTGACAGCAAGCTTACTGACCCCAGGATGCTTGCCAAGGAGGCGGACCGCTGACTCAGTACCAGGGTCCAAAAGAGGTGCGTGGGAGACTCAGCCAAGTGTGGGGAGGGTCCCCAACAGAAGAAGGAGGGAGGGGGCTCAAGGGAGACACATACATACGCCAGGATAAAGGGGAGGGGGGAGAAAAAGGGTCCCATGTCCCTTCTGACATGGAGGGAGGTTCTGGTGGGCGGTGGCCCAGGGCGCCCCATTTTCAACCCCGTGTTCCTAGCTAAGACACAAGAAAGGGGACTCTGTCTGTCTTAGGAACACCCCTACTGGTGGCCCCTCTACAGGGGTGGTCAATGTGGCCTTAGGGGGAGGTAGGGCAGGTCATAGACCATGTAGTGATATCCCATAGTTGAGAGGTGGTCTCAGAGGGTGAGCTGGTGATCCCTGAGGGTGGCAGTTGTCACTTCCACCAGGTGACAGTGAATGGGGTCCAAGTCACTGCTCTGGCGGAGAGTGGCGCTAGCTATACCAGGATGGTGAAAAGGCATGTCTTCCCAGAGCAGTACACTGGTCAGGTGAGTAGGGTGACACCAGCCCATGGGCAGGACTTCTTCCGCCCTATTACCTGGTATCCCTAGAGTGGGGTGGAGAAGTGACCCAGAGGAGGGTCATAGTTAGTCCCCAGATGCCCATAGACTGCCTTCTGGGGAATGACTTGCCCCTGGTGTCAGGGGAATTGGGAAGGGTGGCTGCCAAAGGCATTCTAGCAGTTCAGTTTTATTGGGGTACCACTCCAGAGAGGAAGGTACAGGACCCAAGCAAAACGGACAGGGGGAGTAAGGGCCCACCCCTGTCCTCTGCTCAGCATAAGTGTACAGACCCTAGGGTGAGTGACCAGTCTCAGGATACCACTCCTGAACTAGTAGGAGGTGAAGTGGAAAAAGGGTGCCAGGCATCTGCTCCCCACTGTTTGAAACCACAGAGGCTAGAGACCCTGGGTTGGCCTGGGGCCTGGTCTTGACACTGACAGCTATCAGTGGCCTCTGTTGGTTGTTGTCCTTGTGGTCAGAGTTTTCCCTGGGCTGGGGAACAAAGTCAGACCCAAGGGGTGGAGTGGCCACATCACAGTGTTAGCCATGGTGGTACTGTCTGCCTACAAAGATGCATCTGTGAGCAAGTTAAGGTTGAGTGCCGCACAGATGGAGTCCACAGATGAGGAGAAGGGTTCGCCCTTGGTTAGTTCAGTGGGCCCTGAGAGTATAGGCTGAGGGATCCACCTGGGTTCAGAGAGGAGTAGAACTGGCAAGAGCCCCTGCAATAGTGGGCCATTGCCCAGGTTCTATCGCCCTAAGCAGGGAAGTCCAGGAAGGTATTGATTGGCCTGCCCTCCCTATAGGCTGGGAGGGGGTCACGTTGGAAACAGCCCTTATTGCAGGGTGTTAGAAATGGGGTCTCTAGTTGGCAGGGGTATACACCCGTGTCCAAGTAGGGACCACAATCCTAGTCAGGGTAAGTGACAATCCAATCCAAATTATCCTGCGCCCACCCTCTTGTAGCTTGGCACTGAGCAGTCAGCCTTAACTTAGAAAGCAATGTGTAAAATATTTGTGCAATAAATCATACAGTAATGCAGTGAAAACACCACAAAAATACACTTCACAGGTTTAGAAAAATAGATAATATTTATTGAATAAAATAAGGTCAAAACAACACAAATCCAATAAGTACAAGTTAAAATATCACTCTTAAAAGGTTTAAAAGAGTCTCAATCCTTAGAAATCAATAGTTGTTTCTTTGTAACACACAGTACCTGGGATGCATCGAAAATAACGATGCACAGGGACCGCAGAAGAGGGGATGTGTGGTAAAATAAGGTGTTGCATCGGAATTTCCGGCGCAGCACAGACGATGCATTGTTTCTTTCCATGCTGCAAGGGTTTGTGTTGTTTTTCCGGCTTGCAGTCTTGGTTTCTCACTGCGATGCTGGGGTATTTTGATGCCTAGGGGCGATGCGTTGAAAATGTTTGATGCGCTGGTAGAAGGAGCAGCCGCTGCGTCGATCCAGTAGGAGATGCGTCAATTCTTTTGGCGCAAGGCAGGTGATGCATCGAATTCTCCATCGGGAAGTTTGTGCTGCTTCGTTCAATGCAGGCTTTACGTTGATTTCTGCAGGCGTTGCATCGATTTGGAATGCATAAGGAGTTTCTTGAAGAGGTGAAGTCTTTGTTGGCCCTGAGACTTCAGAAACAGAAGGCAAGCCCAATCCAAGCACTTGGGGAGCACTTCAGGAGGAAGGCAGAGTCCTTCCAATAGAGTCAGAGGTCAGCAGGGCACCAGGGCAATAAGCAGGGTAGCAGTCCTTCTCAGCAAAGCAGTCCAGATGAGTCCTTTGGGCAGCCAGGCAGCTTCTCTTATAGGGTGCAGGTGTAGGTCCAGAACTGTCTGATTTGGTGTGGTTAGTGACCCAGTTAATATACCAAAAAAATCCTTTGAAGTGGGAGAAACTTCAAAGGGTGGTTTTGAAGTGCACAAGCTCCCCTTCCAGCCCAGTCCCATCTGCCAGGATCCCTGTAGGGGGGTTACCCGCCCCGCCACTAGCCTTTGAAATGTAAGTGTGAGACCCTCCACCCTTCCTGCCCAGGAAGATTCATTCAGTATGAAGATGAACACAGATGTGATTGAGTGCCCTGTGTTTATGGTTGTCTGGGTGGAATGCACAAGGAGAGCTGTCAACCAGCACAGACAAGACGTGGATTAGAGGCAGGATGAAGGGCACAGATGGCAGTAAGGGCAGAGAAATGCCCACTGTCTAAAAGTGAAATTTCTAAAATTATAATATTAAATCCGACTTCACCAGTAAGCAGGAATTTCTAATACCAGTCTGGCAATACCAAACAAGACATGGCTACTCCTTCCAGATCAGAATCTATCTCTTAAGAGTATATGATGGCAGTTCTAATGCTAGTCTATGAGAGAAGCAGGCCTCACAGTAGTGGAAAATGAATTTAGATGTTTTCACTACCAGGACATGTAAAACACCTAAGCACATGTCCTGCCATTTACCTACATAGCACCCTGCCTTATGGGTTACCTAGGGCCTATCTTAGGGATGACTTATATGTAGAAGAAGGGGAGTTTAAGGCTTGGCAAGTAGTTTTAAATGTTAAGTCGAAGTGGCAGCGAATTGGCAGGCCTGAGACATGGTTAAGGGGCTACTTACGTGGGTGGCATAATCAGTGCTACAGGCCCACTAGTAGCATTTAATTTACAGGCCCTGGACACAGGTAGGTGCTCTAGTTGTAGTCGGATTTTACAAGTTATACAAGTTACTGAGGGCCATATTTTTACTTTTTGACGCAAAACTGCGCTAACGCAGTTTTGCGTCAAAAAAAAAAGCGCCGGCTAACGCCATTCTGAAGCGCCATGCGGGCGCCGTATTTAATCAATGACGTTAGCCGGCGTTAGCCGCCGGCGCTGCCTGGTGTGCGTGAAAAAAAAAACACGTACACCAGGCAGCGCCGGCGTAGGGGGATATGGAGCTTGGGCGTGAAAAAATGGGGCAAGTCAGGCAGAGGCAAAATTTTCGCCTCAACCCGATTTGCGCCATTTTTTTCGACTCCCAACCCCCATAGAAATGACTCCTGTCTTAGCAAAGACAGGAGTTATGCCCCCTTGCCCAATGGCCATGCCCAGGGGACTTCTGTCCCCTGGGCATGGTCATTGGGCATAGTGGCATGTAGGGGGGCACAAATCAGGCCCCCCTATGCCACCAAAAAAAAATTAAAAAAACACTTACCTGAACTTACCTTAATGTCCCTGGGATGGGTCCCTCCAGCCTTGGGTGTCCTCCTGGGGTGGGCAAGGGTGACAGGGGGTGTCCCTGGGGGCATGGGAGGGCACCTCTGGGCTCCTTCCGAGCCCACAGGTCCCTTCACGCCTGCCTTTTACAGGCGCTAAAAAACGGCGCAAAAGCGGCCGTACGTCATTTTTTTTGACCCGTCCACTCCCGGGCATGAATTTTGCCCGGGAGTGTAAATACGGCGCACATGCCGCGGAGTCAATTTTTTAGACGGGAACGCCTACCTTGCATATAATTAACGCAAAGTAGGTGTCCACGCTAAAAAATTACGCTAACTCCATGGACTTTGGCGCTAGGCGCGTCTAACGCCAAAGTATAAATATGGAGTTAGTTTTGCGTCGGAATTGCGTAAAAAAAACGACGCAATTCCGGCGCAAATGGAGTATAAATATGCCCCTGAAAGAGAAAAAGAGCTAACAGTAGACAGAGAAGGGAAGAGATAGAAATAGAGACTCAGAGAAGACTGTATTACAGTAATGGATTTCAGGAGATCTTCCCTGAAATGATTCTCTGAGGTTTTCGGCTGTCTCATTGAAAATGAGAGTGGGAGTAATTTATGATGGCATAGTTGCCATCAAAGAGGGGACGGATGTAGTTAAAATTTTAGTATAGCCCCTCGTGTCACAAACGTCATCAGAATGTGACTGTTTACTTCTTATGTTAATCAAAGTGCTAACAGAAGCTGCACGGACACGCAATTTAAATGTGCACTTGCTTGTATTTCAGAATTTGACTTAAATGGTATTTCAAATAAATCACACGTTAGAAGGGTAAAATTGTTGTTATATTGTAATTTAGACTATAATCTAACAGTGCATATAGAACAATATTGTATTTCTGATGATTAATCTTTTAAAATATGTGCAAAACTGAGAGAAATGCTCCTAAAGAAATGCATTAGAAAGACTTTCGATTTAAAATGAAATGCATCACTCATATTAATGAAGTATTTTTAATGGTGACTTTAAAGAATTGCATTTTACATGAGTATTATTAAACCTTATTAATTAATTGCATTATTATAATTTTCTTGAGTTAGCATGAGTGAGGCCTGTTGATGCTTGTGATATGTGACTGCTAGAAATGCTGATTCATTTCCTAATGTGAACATTTTTTTAGGTAATGTTCTCATGAGAAGCTTAGCTAGTTGGTAATAGGCTCCCTTGCTTAAGCATAGGGTGAATGTAGCATAGTGTCCTTGATGGAAAAACATTGTGGGACATGGACTAACATTGTATACAAGTATTTCAAACTTGCGTGGAGTCTCACAGATGGAAGTTGTTCCCATGCCAGACCTGGGAAAGAATTGGAGTCCTGTGACCGAACGATTTCTTTTGGATGATGCCAATTCAACGTGTCATGGACTGATACCGATGACGAATCCAAATACTTTGGTAATTCTAAAATATTGATGGACATTTGAAGTTTGAGCAGTCCCAGGCATATCCTAGAAGTTCCCTGATGCCTGCTGATGCCCTGCTGGTCCTGATGCTTTTCTGATGAAGAATTTCTGAATGCTGTATTGCTTGGAGAGGTATCTCCCTCTCAATCATTGCCCCTTGGTAATGCCCTTTTAGATTTAGAAATTATTTTTATGTCCCCATCAAAAGACTCTTGACCGAGCTTCTAATATGCTGACACTTTATCTTTTTACTTATCTTTTGCCTACTTAGTTCATCCACCTCGAAGAAGACTGATTCCTGCGAAGAATGAAATACTACAGCAACACAAATCTCCTACTATAGTGGTGTAATGAAACTTCAGACCAACCCACCGCAAATTACATGGAGCCCCAGTCAGGAGCTCTCAGGCCAGGAGCCTGCCACCCGTGCACAGTGTACTATGCTGAGGGGGCCCTCTGGAGCTCAGGGGCCCCCAGGCACTCTGGAGGCTGCAGGGGCTAATGTTACGTCACTGCTCTACTCTACACCAATCTATTCTACACTGTATGACACTCTGCTCCACTATAAGCCACCCTACTCCACTATATGCCACCCTGCTCACTCTACCCTTCTCTAGGACACTCCATTCTACGCTACAACATTCTGCGACACTCTACCCAACTCCACTCTACAACACTCCACTGTACACCACTACACTTTATATCATTCCATTGTATGTCACCCCATGGCACTCACCTACGCCTACGCCACAAACACTTAGCCATGCTGAATAGCAGTCATGATGTACAACATGACTAAAACACAGTGGCAAAGCCAATAGCGCTCGCATAGGTGAGGCCTGTTGGCTTTGCCAATGCCGGTGTTACCGTAACCAGAAACCACTGATTGTTTCTGGGAAAAGCGAGAGACTAGAAGCTTTAAACGCAGACTGCGATTTGACCAAACTGTGTGATCCTAAGTAGATCACTTTACGCCCCTTTCTTTGGCTTAGCGTCCATACTTTTCAAAAAGAGGCTCACCTCATTGTTAAGCACAAGTACAAAGTGGATTTGTATATTTTAAAACAGAAGGAAATGTGCCTGCCTGCTACTCTTCTGAAGACTATTCATCCTACTAGCGGCTTTTTCACACCCACAGGCAGAACTGTCGGCCACACACACGCAGCCAGGCTCTTGTTACAGGGAGGCGGTCTGATGTGTACATATTTAAATCAGCCTGCTTTCGTGACTTGTTGCCATGTCGACCAGGGCATTGCCGAGGCTGAAACCATCACACAGCCCGTGCAGCAGGTCGGCCTTTGGGTTCCCACTAGGAAACAACTGAAGCCCTCCGTAGGAAGGTGAGTGGCTTTCAATCTGCATCCCGATCTTTTTTTGCTAAGTTGTTGTCCTCCCCCCTAGAGACTTTAAAACTTAGGCGATAGCCTTAAACGAGACAAGGGCAGCGTCAGTACAGCCTGGCGTTCGACTTTCTGGCGGAAAAAAGGTACAAGCAGGATTTCTACTCAGTTTAAATATTGTGTTCGACTGTTCCATTCTTAAGAACATAAACACACCATGATGGTGTTGGGGACGGGGCTTTACTATCACTATCTCTGCAAACAGCCCTGTGTGCGTTTGTTATGCAGGCTGCTTCCACTCTGGATGAGAAGACTGAAAAGTTATGATTTTATTGAGACCTGATGACTTTGCTCAGCCTACTACAGTATTAATGTTTTAAAAACAAGATGACGTGGATTGGATTTTTGACGTTTATTAGCTGACGTACAAGAACCCATGCCCTGTGGAAAGCTTTCTGACTGGAGTCCGCCCTAAATGCTTTCATCCATGAAGTTTTGAAGTTTGTTTACCTGTTCAAGTGGCGTAGAGCAGCCTTGCTGGCACTCTGCTTATGTACAAGTCGGATAGATGTTTCCCAAATATCTCAAGTTCCTCACGCCAGTTGTGTGTAACTCGTCCAGTGTTGTTTTGTAGAGTAAATTCACTACGAGAAAAGCAAACAGCAAGCACCAGCACACACGTCCTAAAAATAAAAGGAAGTGGGGGGACTAACCAAGTTATGCTGTATGAAAGTGACATCAGGGCGCATGACAGGGCGAATCACAGGAAGTGGCATCACAACCCATGACCTCACAGGAAGTGACATCACAATAAGTGACATCAGATTTTAATACCTCATACATATGTTTCGCAGTTCTATCATTAGTACATTTAAGTGCATTACGAGATTTAACAAATGAGATTTTGTCGTGGGTGTGACAAAAAGTGGCGCAACCCCAACACAAAATGTGAGCCTCAACTTATACATTTATTTTTCAAAAAACTTGGAGAAATGTAGAAGTACATCTATTCTGCTTAATTGGTTGCAAAGTCTGTTTAAAAAAATATTTTATGGGATTAAGGCAACTACAGCAGAGATTTTTGTGCACCCAGTAAATCTCAGGCAATAATAATAATGGTCAAATAACTCTAGAGGTTAACTGCTGTAGAGATCTGCAAAGAGCGGTATTCACTGGAGAGATCTGCATTTTCTCTACTCCTAGGTTTGAACCAAAGTACCATAGATATGTCTCCTGCAGAGCACATTATCTAACATGCAGATGACAAGATTTTATTTTATGTAGCTAGGTAAGTGGGTTATTGCTTTTAACACTGATCATTTTGTTACTTGCAGTTCTTAAATTGTAATCCTTCTAATGTAGCACAGCAAGCTATGAAGGACGTGACTCCTACACCTTATGACCCTGACCCTCTTATGTAACACATCCTGTACATTTATATGTACAATGTGTATGTGTGATGTAAAGCGCTCCAACACCATGCACTGCGATGAATAGTGCTATAAAAGAAATAAACCAAATAGTGGTATTTAAATTATCTGTGTAAATACTAGGACGAACCAACACATCTGACATTCTTACAATGCATGCATATTTCTCATATAAAGGAACTGAACAAAGAAAAAACATTTCTCTTAAGTATTTGTGAAGTGATAACAAGCTGTGTGCCTCTGTTTCCCCTCCCGTGCATTTGCATTGAAGTGTGAGGCTCTGATTGCTACCAGCCAGGATAGTAGAACAAAAGAAGGCCTGATGACCACTTAACCGGCCTTTGTTATAATGGGCCCAGCTGAAATCTAAAATATGAAAACCCTCTCGCCGCCTGCATGCTACTTGCACGTTGCTGCTTGGGACAACAGCAGAAAACATGCAGGCTCTGCTGAATGTGTCCCGGTGTCTGAAAATTATACAGGGACAAGTTCAGCATATTTACGTGGGTCCAACTTCTTGCAGTGTGGATGGCGTCCACCCTGTGAAAGTGCATGTACCCCTGACCTATGCCCTGGCAAGCACCTGAAGTTTTGGAATACATACAGGTAACAGGGCAGAATGGTCACTTTGAATAAGGCGACTTTTCCTAAGATCTCCAGTGGTAATGACACCCATCGGTGTAAATCCACTTTTGCTGTCTGTATGAGAGGGATTAGAGTAAGGTTCCTGGTGACCTCAAAGTTAGTGGAAATGAGAATTCCAAGTTATCTGAATCTTGTGTGCTGTATGGGTAAGGAAGTGTGCCACATATCTCCTCCATGAAGGAGAAAAAGCAGAGATTTCCTCTGGTGGCCCAACGCCTCCCCATATTGTTCCTGTATTTTGGTACACCCTGGACTAGAGATTTGTGGATACGAGAGGAAGAGAAGAATGTCATGTGCGCATAATTGCAATGCGACCTTCACTGCCATCTGCCCAACTCCGCCTTAATACCCGAGCATCGCCTCATAGAAGATGGGCCAAGGGTTCAGTGGCAAGGGCAAGGAACATCAGGGAAAGTGGTCATACTGTATGGTTCCCCGATGAATGGGAAAAGAGCCTGATAGTACTCAATTGACCAATGTGAAATCCTGAAGTTTTGAACTGTTTGTGCTGGACTTTGACAAAGTAACTTTATTTAGCAGGACTAACCTAGTCCCTGTATCCGGCCTGCACTATCTTGGTTGGCCTGAACTGGTGACTTTGTCCTGGTCTAGCGTGACCAGATAATCACAGTTAGCGATTTCTACTTCTTGGTGCTATTTTAACTTAAACATTTAAAACTGCATATTTCCAGCTCTACTGACTGGATTTTTGTAATTTTGATCTCATTTTATTTATTAAATTTTACTCTATTTTGCTAACTTGGTGTAGGATATCTTGTGTTGGGTTTTCACTTTATTACTGTCTGGGTGCTGCATAAATACTTAACACAGTGCCTCTTAGTTAAGCCAGAATGCTTTTGTGTCAAGCCATCAGACGGTTAACCACAGGTTAACATAGTGACTTTCGTGGTTCACCCTGACCAGGATTGTAGTTGTTGCGTGAGAAGGGTTTTCACCCACCACCCCAATGAAACACCTGTTGTTTTAATCCCACAAGACGTTTTTTGCAACTAGGCAGCTTAAAAGATGTCTGGTAGGTGAGACCTAACAAGTCTACTTTCCAGAGTGCTCTGCTACCTGGCCGAAATGTAAATCTGTGCATGGCCTGACAGGTCCATCAGCTAATCTAAATGCTGTTTGGGAGCCATTACAGGCTTTTATTCATAGAATTAGTAGATGTAAGAGTGTTATGAGTTCTGAATGCATCCTTTTAAAGGAAACCTGTAAAAAAAGGTTTGCCCTAGGTACAGGCTCTGAATTACCAAAGATATACCTTTTGAAGCTACTTAAACACCAAATCTTCTTTTAAGTTTTGTTATTTCTAATTGGAGCGCTAACCCCATCCTCATTGTAATTACGATCACAATTCCCATACTTTTTTTTATGCAGTTTGACCGATACATAGTACTAGCATTGAAGAGGATATTATTTTTGAGATTTAGCGTTTCCTCCCGACAAAATTTCCTTTACCACTAGGAGTGGGTGATAAATTCCACTCTGCCGGCATAGTTGGCAACATTTTGGTCACTCTTCGTTGAGCTCGCAATGCGGTGTTCCGCCCAACTTCCGCCAACCACTGCTTGGTGGAGTTTCTATTGTGCAGCTGTATACCAGTGGTAAGCTGGTGAATGAGAACGATAACTGGCATCCCCAAGCGCGATTTTCAAGAGTTAGGAGGGCACTTGATGGGATTTTCTCATCACGAATGGTCGCAACCATTGCGGTGAGAAAGCTGTCACTCGGATAGAAAATCTACTCAAGCGGCAGCAAAATAAACTTGAGCAGCAATGCCTTCTGGCACACAGCGAGGTGCTGTTTGCACTGATTTTTCAGCACGGAATGAGCTCCCAGCACTAAAGATCAGTGGGAGGAGCGTGACGTGCTGATAGCCGACGGTTCAGGGAACTCTGCAGAATTTTGCCGCATTTTCATGTAACTCCACTCAATTCCGCCCACCCCTAATTACCACACAGGTACAGAAATGTGGCTGGCTATCACCTCATCTTTGGTGGAGAGGCTCAATAGATGGTACTCATAGGTACTAAGATCATGTTGTTACTAACCGCAGTGATACCGCAATATGTCGCCTTCCAAACAGTTATATTCTAAACTGCTGTTATCTAAACAATGAACAAGCACTTTGACAAACTTTATTATATGGAATTTTAATTCTATTTTCAGGTTTCTTTTAGATATATATGCCAGTCCACTAGTTTTCTATTTTGATGCACAAACTTGGACTGCTGAGTGGAGACGTTAAATTACTTAATTTCTCAACAGTCTTCAGTGGGGCAGAGTCATGGCAGGAGCTCACCTCATCTTTTGAGGTAGGTCCATTAAAATGAGCATGCACCCACTTTCATCATATTAGGCACTGCTACTCTTTGAGTGGAATAGCACAGCTGTGGCTTACAGAGGGTGTGGAGTTCAAAGTGGTGGTCAGCCATCCATGTGGTTATTCTGAGATAATTTTTTCTTGAAGAGATGGGTTTTCAGCTACTTGCAGAAATGGAGAAAGGATTAAACCTGGCCACTGTGGACTGCAGTGGGGTTCAGATTCTAGGAGAAATCCAGGAAAACTCCTAGGCCCATATTTATACTTTTTTAGTGCTGCATTTGCGCCACATTTTGACGCAAAAATTGCGCTAAAAAAGTATAAATCTGGGCCCTAGTGTTTCACAGACCCTGCCTTTGATTTGGCAGGGCGTAGATTGAAGTAGGGCTTAAATAAATATCCAGGACCGGACTTCAGCAAGGACATATTTCAGGCAATAAAAGTCAGAGCCAGCCAGATAATATTCTCAGAGGCTCCATATACAGGTTGAAGGTCACTGGTGAGAGGAAGGAGACTTGGGGAGTGCCACAGGAGATATAGGGATGGAACTGGATCTAGAGGAGCTTACATTGACCACCTCAGTTCTGTTATCCAGTTATGAATCAAACCATGGCAGGCCAGTGTAGTCGAAGACCATTTGGAACATGAGAGTGCCCAGTATAGCTCACAGGTCAAAAGCGTCACAATTTAGAGACAGGCTGAACAGAAAGCAGTAATGGTCACTGCTGTTGTTGAACTGTAAGATGTCATCGACCACTCTGACGTGTGCTTTCGCCACACTGCCATCAGGTGCAAACTTGCAGTTTTGGAGGATACCATCACTTTTGACTTCAGTGCTGACTTGATTTGCAACACCTTCTTAACGATTTTCACCAAGAAATGCAGATGAATGAAAAGAAGGTTACAACTTGAGGCTTTGTAGGAGGGTGAAGATCTGTCTTGTCCTGTCTTGAGGACACCTGGAAAGGAACCTCTGCAATGAGAGAAGACTCAAGGCTTAACAAGAGATTCCTTTCATTACGCATCATTGGAAGGCATCATACTTTACAAGCTGGCCTTCAGCATGGTAGGAGGACTGAATGTGGTCCACTTCGCTTCGGGTGGGACTGACTTAGTGAAATAACAGTGTATTTTCAATACGCTACTGGGTCTTGTAAGTCTTGTCTTTGTGGAAGTTATCCTTTGCTCTGCATTTTTTCTAGAGTTTTGCGGCTGCAAATCAGATACGAAGGTTACATTCTACTTGATCACCTTAAAGGGCACTCTGCTTCTGCCCAGGATAGTATCATTAGTTGTCATTTCCTTGACCTTTGTGAGTCTCTTATAACACTGTCTTGGTTGAAACTGCTCAGTCAGTAAGACATTCTCCTGATCAGATACAGGCTGCTGCACTACAATGGCATCTCTAAATATAAAACAAACAGCAGACATCCCTGCCCCCAATAATCACCTTTTCTCATAAAAATCTGAAGATCATGGACTTGAAATGTCTCCCCTGAGCTTGTCTGACCATCTAAATATTAATTTCATAATTTTTCTCACGCCCTTGACTAAATCACAGCCTCCAACACTTAAGGTGAAAGGAAGAACAAAGTATGCTGCTTATTCTAAAGCTTGACAATTATCCAAAGAAGTCAATGATTTTTATAGTTTTAAAAAAAAGTAGGATTAAACTTTGGATGAACTAGTGCCTAAAATAAAACGCAGAACACACTCTCATGTTGCTGCTTGAAATATACTGGAGCAGACAGCATTAAAGCAGAACTGACCACTGCCAGTAAAATTCTGATTGCTGGGCCATGGTAAACATTGAAATACCAGTGGTAAGACACTTTTAAATGATAACACTTGCCATGAAAAGCAGCTAATTTGCTCCAATAATATATCTAAAGATCTCATAAAAACTGCAGAAGCTCCTCAAGCATCAAGAACAAACGTGTTTCCTTCACAAACAGCATATGATAGTCATTTTTTCTGTAGCAAAGTTACCTTTACATGGAACAGCATAAAGGTAACTCCTAAATCATTTGTAATCCCAAATATGAATCCTCCCCCACCCCCCCAAAGAATTCCTTGCTCTCTATGTAATGTACCGTTATTTGGCCTGGATAATATGATCCATACACTAAAACCCCAACAGACGTAAGCCCAGATTGGGTAATGACTATGTTTCTAGACAAATCCGGTCTTGGTGGTTAACAGCTGTTAATACCTCACTAAACTGACTATTTCCAGTGAAACTGAATGCGCAATGATCACATCATTATAAAAAACAAAAGGCTAATTTAGACCCAATCAACTTGTACACTATTACACACTTACCAGTTAGTGAGGTTCGGGAAAACATCATTATATGGCAGCCCCAGTGCCATCTTGATGCCCATGACCGTCTACACCAGGCATGTCCAACATAAGTGCAAGAGAGTTTGGCCTAAGACAGATTTTCAGTATAACCATGGACAAAGTAAATGTGTTCCATTTCGACTAATTATAGGTAATTGAATTTTATGTGGATATGCTGACATTCTAGCAATTAGTTCACCCTTCTGGCCCTTAACTGGATATGCCCCATCAAGAGTGTGTTGGGGATGACTTATAGCAACCTTTCCAAGACATTACTGATTTCACGATCCAATGCCAAATGGATTTTGAACCATTTTCAGGACTGCAAAAGGTCTCCTGGTAGTGGCTGTAATCTAACTTGGGGATACAAACCATTAAAGGTGTGCTATCCATATTCTTGTTAAAAAAACAGAGGTTATGCCCCTAGCAGGGGTCTTGCATGGTCTATAACTATCAGAGATGAAAGTTGGTGATAACCCACCCCACAATCTGGTAATCACTGGATAACAAACAAGAGAGCATACAAACATAAAACTGGCCTTCTGGTTAAGGTCCTGTGTTCAGGGAGTACAGTGGTCACCAACTTCACTAAATTTGAGTATGCGGTAGGCATGGCTGGGAAATAAAAACAATGCTGCTTATTAGAAAGTATCACTGTCAAAGCAGCAATAAATAGCATTAGAACATTTAAACAATGCACACACTGTCAGAAAGAAGTACACCTAAGCCAAGTAACAGCCTGAACTAGATGTTCATCAGACAGAGAAAGTGTCAATCCCAGAGGAGGTACCTCAGGAAAGATGCACGCCGAGAGAAGAATAGCCTCTAGAAATACACAAGGAGAACCAGAAAAAGTTCAGAAAGGACTCAACTGTAATTTGAGGGACAGAGGAAGGAAAGCAACAAATGTGCAAAGATGCAATGCCGGAGAAAACACTAAGCAAAGTGAAGGGCTGCAGTTTCCAGGCACCAGATATGCCTCTGTAGTCCTCCACTGCCTTTTACAATCTGGACGTCCTGTTCCTAAAAAAGGTCAAGATCTGGGTGGTCCAAGGGCTGCCTGGCTTCCCAGATGCCAAGCACAGGTCTGCTACAGATGTTGATACATGTTGCTGCTTAGCAGAAGACACCTCCCAATGGCCCCACAATTACCTTCAACAGTTATGAGATGGTACTTCCAAGTTTTTCTGACATTCTGTTGTGGGCACAGTACACTGCCTATCCATTTCTTTACAGCCCTGAAACTGGAGTTGACTCATGGGATGGGGAGAACCTTTATATCTTCAGTAGTAAAATATGTGTTCCTGTACTTCAATGAAACCCAAATCACCCATTTTTCCTGTGTTGCTAGATGTCACCTAGTAACCATAACTTTGGGATGCAATCTTTAACTGTGATCAACACAGCACCATGCCTGTAAAGACCTGAGAAGATCAAATCAAAGAATGCTGCTCCTCATGACTGGTGCTCGAACCCTGTAGAAGATATCAGACTGTAAGTCATGGTCACTCTTTACTTGGAAAAGGGTTCCAGTCTGCTCTCCAAAGTAAGATAAATATTGGATCTCTTGAGCCAGTAACTTACTCCGCCGACTTTGAGGGGACTCTGCACACTAGCGCTGAGAAGACATTTGACAGAAGAAAGAACTTGCTGGGTAATGCTTTCATTTTGGTCTGGAAACAAGTCTTGAATTCTAGAACACATTGCTGCTGTAACCTGAATGGGAAATGTGAAGTAGAACTTCCCAGCCAGGAGAAAAACAGACATCTCACTGTCAGGAAGATTTGCACAAGGTCCAGCTGACTATCAAATCTGAACGGAAGCCAACTTCCCACACCAAGAGCTGGAAGTATCGTTTTACTGGTAGCACATACTGGTCACAATTTTCAACCATTTGTTTTGTGACCAGCATGCAATTTTGCACACCAACCCACATACTAACAGGCCAGTTCGGAAAATTCTGATTCGAAGTGGTTTGCAATCTAACCTAACTAATTAATATTCACTAGGTAGGTCGTAAATTACGATTCAACACATGGATTGTGGCCTGCAAAGGTCAACAGACCACCAGATGCTGCACAACCAAAGAATAAGCAATACGAGAGGTAGAAGGCTTGCAGGATGGATTTCCAGAACAATATCAGTGGTGAGCTGAACCATCCTGAATCTGCTTAGTGTGCCCTAAAATCCCTCATTCAGAGGTTTTTACTCTCCATCTCAATCACTGCGGTTGTGTTGGAATAGTTGTGAACAGCCACCTTGATCTTAAAGCTCTGTAAATCATTTCTCATATAAAGTCCAAGTTCCCTTCTGTAAGTTGTATTCCAGTTCCTGGGGGGGGGGGGTTGACTGAAAATGATTGAGTCACTTGGTTTAGGAGGTGGCTCCTGTAAGGAAATGGCTCCCTGTTGCAGTTACCCCCCACTTTTTGCCTGATACTGATGCTGACTTGACTGAGAAGTGTGCTGGGACCCTGCTAATCAGGCCCCAGCACCAGTGTTCTTTCACCGAAAATGTACCATTGTTTCCACAATTGGCACACCCCTGGCACACAGATAAGCCCCTTGTAAAAGGTACCAGTGGTACCAAGGGCCCTGTGACCAGGGAAGGTCCTCAAGGGCTCCAGCATATGTTGTGCCACCCTAAGGGACCCCTCACCCAACACATGCACACTGCTATTGCAGATTGTGCGCGTTGGTGGGGAGAAAAAGGTAAAGTCGACATGGCAGCCCCCTCAGGATGCCATGCACACAAAATACTGCCTGTGGCATAGGTAAGTCACCCCTCTAGCAGGCCTTACAGCCCTAAGGCAGGGTGTACTATACCACAGGTGAGGGCATAGCTGCATGAGCAGTATGCCCCTACAGTGTCTAAGTCTATTCTTAGACATTGTAAGTACAGTGTGGCCATATTAGGTATATGGTCTGGGAGTTTGTCAAAAATGAACTCCACAGCTCCATAATGGACACACTGAATACTGAGAAGTTTGGTATCAAACTTCTCAGAATAATAAACCCACACTGATGCCAGTGTTGGATTTATTAAAAAATGCACACAGAGGGCATCTTAGAGATGTCCCCTGTATTTTACCCAATTGTTCAGTGCAGGACTGACTGGTCTGTGCCAGCCTGCTGCTGAGAGACGAGTTTCTGACCCCATGTGGTGAGGGCCTTTGTGCTCTCTGAGGACAGAAACAAAAGCCTGCTCTGGGTGGAGGTGCTTCACACCTCCCCTCTGCAGGAACTGTAACACCTAGCAGTGAGCCTCAAAGGCTCAGGCTTCCTGTTACAATGCCCCAGGGCACTCCAGCTAGTGGAGGTGCCCGCCCCCTGGACACAGCCCCCACTTTTGGCAGCAAGTCCAGGGGAGATAATGAGAAAAACAAGGAGGAGTCACCCACCAGTCAGGACAGCCCCTAAGGTGTCCTGAGCTGAGGTGACCCCTGCCTTTAGAAATCCTCCCTCTTGGTTTTGGAGGATTCCACCAATAGGATTAGGGATGTGCCCCCCTCCCCACATGGAGGAGGCACAAAGAGGGGGTAGCCACCCTCAGGGCCAGTAGCCATTGGCTACTGCCCTCCCAGACCTAAACACACCCTTAAATTGACTATTTAGGGGGTCCCAGAACCGAGGAAGAGAGATTCCTGCAACCTAAAGACGAAGAAGGAAGGCTGACCTGAAGCCCTGCGGAGAAGACGAAGACACCAACTGCTTTGGCCCCAGCCCTACCGGCCTGTCTCCCCACTTTGAAAAAAACTGCAACAGCGACGCGTCCCCCAGGGTCCAGCGACCTCTGAAGCCTCAGAGGACTACCCTGCATCTAAAAGGACCAAGAACTCCTGAGGACAGCGGCCCTGTTCCAAAGAAACTGCAACTTTGCAACAAAGAAGCAACGTTTAAAGACCACATGTTTCCCACCGGAAGCGTGAGACTTTCCACTCTGCACCCGACGCCCCTGGCTCGACCAGCAGAAAACTAACTCTACAGGGAGGACTCCCCGGCGACTGCGAGCCTGTGAGTAGCCAGAGTTGACCCCCCTGAGCCCCCACAGCGACGCCTGCAGAGGGAATCCAGAGGCTCCCTCTGACCACGACCGTCTGCTTCAAGGAACCCGACGCCTGGTAAAGACACTGCACCCACAGCCCCCAGGACCTGAAGGAACCGAACTCCAGTGAAGGAGCGACCCCCAGGTGGCCCTCTTCCTAGCCCAGGTGGTAGCTACTCTGAGGAGCCCACCCCCCTTGCCTGCATCGCTGAAGAGACCCCCGGGTCTCCCATGGAAACCTATTGCAAACCTGACGCCTGTTTGCACACTGCACCCGGCCGCCTCTGTGTCGCTGAGGTTGTACTTTCTGTGCCTGCTTGTGTGTCCCCCGGTGCCCTACAAAACCCCCCTGGTCTGCCCTCCGAAGTCGCGGGTACTTACCTGCTGGCAGACTGGAACCGGGGCACCACTATTTCCATTGAAACCTATGTGTTTTGGGCACCATTTTGATCTCTGCACCTGACCGGCCCTGAGCTGCTGGTGTGGTAACTTTGGGGTTGCCTTGAACCCTCCACCAAAAGACATCCCTAATTGGGAACAGATCGGCCTTTGTAGGCAGGCAATATAAGGTGACTGTCCATGAGGGATTCACACCGGTCTTGAAGTGCATTAAAGTGTGTCACGAAGTCCATGCTTCTGATGGTAACTAATACCTGGGATAACTCAGTTGAATGCGTTTTAGCAACAGAGGGCAAACAGGAGAGGAGCAAGTAGTGTGACACTGGGCTATATATCACCCAGACTTCAACCAAAGGACATTCAGAGACTAGATGTATGGATGCCAAAATGCCCTGAAAGCATTGCTAAACCCTGGTGGTATGGGTGGTGATTTCAATCTCACAATGTATGATGATGTCAATAGGCTTTCTCAGAGCACTGATGGGGAATGAGATCATTTTGCTACGTCACTTACTGGCTGGATGGAAAGACTGCCACAATGGCATTAAACATGCTATGTAGAGTGGTTTACTATAGTGGATTTGTCCTGCCAAATCTTTGAAAATACTACTGGGTGTCACAACTGACTGTGATGTATTTGGTTCACAGCAGAGCTCAGTGCTAATCACAGAACAAAAGGGAGACTGGTGAGAGGGGTTATCTTGGGGTACTATTTAGGGTCAACACATACTGCAACAGTGGCCAAAATGTAGCAAAACCTAAGCTGATTAATGGGAAGGGAAGTTAAACCTACATTGGAAACACCACTTTGTCTCACAGCAACAATGAAGTAATAATTACTGACACTAAAGGGATACCAGAGGTGGGATTGATTGGCAGCTCCAAACTGGGTGACACATTGGACCAGGGGGTGGTGCTGACACTTAAGGAAGAATATTAACTAGCAATCTCTCAGCAATATGTCAATCTCCAACTGTCCCATGCACTGACAGTACATATCGGGCCAGCGCAAGAGTTGTATATGAGTCCTTGCTGGAATACAGGGTGATGTCTGCCCCACTCCACAAACGTGGTATCTCAAGCTTATAATATGTTAACCAATAATCTCTAGCCACTACTTGATATGCTCAAAACCAGATGGGAGAACGGACTGGGATCCTTTAAGACACTGGCTAGGATGCCACATGTAAATACCTGAGGGAAGTGGCCATAAGAGTAGGCTTCAGGCTAGTCCAACTGAAAATACTACATCATGCTTATTACAACAGAACACAACTGTCTAGATTGATAGAACTCAAGCTAATAGCTGTGTGAGCTATTCTGAAATGTGTACACTTTCTTGCACACAATATGGGCATACCCTGAAACATAAACCTTCTGGGGTGAAATAAGACAACTAATACAATTGGGTTGATATTTGAGATGCCATTGGAAATGGCTTTACTTGAAATATGGAAGTACAACATACTTGAAATATTTTTTACAACCTAGCAATGATGGTGGCCACAACAGACAATGCCAGATTGTCAGAAGGACAACTCCAACAACAAAAGAAGCTTGAGACCAGAATATGAACTGGTGCATGGTGGGAGAGAAGTCAATATACTCAGCTAGGGGCTACTCTAAGACGTTTTGCAAAAAATGGGGAGTGTAGAGGGATAAAAAGTATGTTTGCCACATACCACTTGACTACAATGTTACGAGGGGAAACAGATAGGCCTAAAAGTAATTATGTGTCATAAAGAAGTATAGTAAAATAAGTATTTAAAGCAGTAATTGAACTGTGTAACAGGTGGGTAAGTGATAAGATGTCACTGTGGGAGGTCTAATTTTAAATTATTTGGTTACTGTGGGCCCAATTTAGAGATTGGCAGATAGAATAAAAGTAGTCAGGGTGAAGGAGGGCTTTATCACTAGCTTACAGTGGGCTTAGAGTCCACAGATTGGTTTTATTGTCACTCTCATTTCATTTTCTTTCTTCTTATTTGTTAGCGTCCATGATTTTTTTTCTTCTTCTGGTGTTAGTCCCTCTATTGGAGCATGGACTCATAATGTGTGTCCGTATGCTTCCCCGACCATCTGCCCATCCTCCTTTGCCTGTTTGCTTCTCCATATGTGCCACGTGTCCGCACACCCTCTGTCGTCTGTATGCTCCTCCATGTGTGCCTGTCCATCCTCTATTGTCCGTGTACTTCCTCATCAAGACTCCAACTCCACAGTCTATGCATTTCCATCATTCCCTGCTCACTTTCTGTTGCCCATCTGCTTCCCCGCCCACCTACCTTCAATTGTCTATGTGATTTCCCATCCTCCCCACCCTCCGTTGTTTGTGTACTTCCAATTCCTATCTTTTGCTTGTCCTTCTCTCCAGGTTGCCCCGTCTTCCTGCCGCTCCCCAACCCAGTTTGTTTAAAAAAAAAAAAGAAAATTACCTCTATATCAAAAAATGTGCATTAGCACTAAATCATAAAAGTGCATTTCAAACACCTTTTTATTTACTAATCCATCACAAATTAGTAAATAAAAAGGAAAAAAATGCTCACCTCCGTGTTGGTGCTCACCTAAATAAATTACATAACAGGGATGTCATAGTGCCTTTTTTTACATTCTTTCCAGTCATCCTACACAGCAACTGTACATCTGTGCAGCAATGATAAAAAATAGGTCTCATAAGCAAAAATTGCTGACAATGCCAATGGTTGTTTTGTTTTTAATGTCCCTCACCACCAAGATATACCTGGCGCTGGCAGACAGTAACAACACACTATTCGACCGCCCACTCAATATTGTGTAGGCAGTTGAACGCCTTTCTTCCGAACGCCTGCACTCCCTCGGGCCATTGGAGGAGGTTTACACCGACTGAGTAAATTTTACTTCCTCAGTGTAAACCTTGAGGTTCTGTAAGTATGTGTACTCGCAAGGAGTTAAGGTACGTTCTTAGTTCTTCTGTGGGGCAGTCTTCTGCAGAGCAGAGACATCTGTAGTACTCCCTAAAGGCCTGTATGATCCCTTAATCGTCCCTGATGCCAATACGTTACTGAATTTAAAGGTCTGCATCCTATGTTTGGCTGTCTTGACTTGAAGCCTATTCTGCTCTATCCATGTCTAATTTTAGTTGGGCTCTCGCAGCATTAAGCATACTCCATCTTTTGTGTGACCTGAACCTCCTATGTGTGAACTCCAGTTCCCTAATCTGGGCCTCCAGCTCTGCTCTCTTCTCTTTTCTACCTTTATTTACCTGGGTTGACAGAGATATTTGGGTCCCACTAGTGACTGCTTTAATGGTGTCCCACAAAGTGCTGGGTTCTGTGGGTACTTTGTCATTTTCTTCAAGAAAGTACAGAATTACTTTCTGTATTTCTGCTCTGGTATGTTCACTCCTTAGTAAATTATCACAATGTCTCCATCTGTTTGCCATGCCTGACTGTGAGTAGGAGACTGGTGACAAAAATGGGGGAATGATCTGAGGTGGTTGAGACTCCTATCTCAAAGTTTACTATTTTATCAACTATCTGTGGGGTCCTCAGGAAATGGTTTAATCATGACAAAGTGTGGTGGAACACTGAGAAGTTTATCTACTGTTTGTGTCTAGTTGCTGGGAGAGCCAAATGCCATATAGTCCTCTCTTTTTCTCCCTCGAGTTGACATGCACCCTCTGACTTGATGTGTCCATGCAATAGTCCACCACTATATTGACATCGCCACCAATACGAAGGTCCTCGGAACAATTCTTTTAAAAATTTCTCATTTGGGACAAAGAATGACACTAGAGTGAACATGCATTGCTGAGTATCCTAAACTGTATTTGTTGAGGCACCAGTAATCACTGCAAACAGTACAGCAAATGGGTAGAATGAGCTGAACAAGGAAGTTTGAAAATGAGCCTGGTGGCATCATTTATGACCACCTGTACTGTATTTAAAACAGAGGCCGGAAGAAGAAAATAAGTTGTATTCGCATAGTCGATGCAAGAGAGAATTTTAGCCGAAATCACTGTAGCTAATGCCTCGGTTGACAGAAGAGGGCCAGCTTCCTAATAGAACAAGCCGGATGATACAAGTTGCTGTGTCATCCAGTTTACCCATAGTGTACATATAAATAAATCAATAAAACAAAAAAGTTTGACTAGAGAGAAGAAACAGCAAGAAACATATAATATATAAGAAAAACAGCATTAGAACAAAACAAGATTCCGGATTAGAGCCACCTAGTCGTCCAGGTTTGCTCCATAATACCCTAGTCGGTATGATGCATGCTTGTGTACCCACCAGACTACATTACATCAACCATCTGTGATATAAATGTGCCCATGACAATTCTGAGGCATAAGTTATGGCATCCCTCCCCAGGCATATTTTATGACTGTTGTGGTTATGTCCCTCATGTGCCCTATTAAAATAAGCCATTGCCTCAGGGTGGACAAACATCTGAGTTCACCTCCACTTTCTCCAAATACGTGTCCAACAACGTAAAGCATTCACCTTCGCTGCCCCATCTCTGTTACAGGAACCTGACAGCACCACTATCTCTGGATCTCCAATCTTGGGATACCTCTCCAGTTGAATCTAGAGATTCTGTAGATGAATTAACAGACCCCATGCATTTTAGCCGATTATTCTCGCTAAAATGTATTCCCAGGCGATGCTCCCACCACACCTCCAGGGTTCTCGTGGTTGGCCCGTACAATTGTAGCAACGCCGAGTACAGACATGGGACCACCTTCCTGTATGCGTCATATACCAACACCACTTGTAGTAGCTGTGAGGTAGGGGGTACTGCATCCCCACTGTTCCACTACCGGTGTGCCTTTTGTACCTGTGCAGTGTAAAGCAGGAAATGATAGGGGCCCAACCCAAAATTCTCATGCAGTGTATCAATGGACTTCAATGTCTGATCCTTGTACATGTCATCCCAGGTCTATATGTCCACCTTGGTCCAGTGGTGCACATTGTGCACCCTGGATAGTGCAACACATCCTGGGAGCAACTGCAGCAGCAGGTCTGGAGCATATGGTGGGGCATGAGGGTTCTTATGAATCTTTTTCAATACCACTGCACAGCCCCTAGGAAAATGTTGTTGTTCGCCTGTCTCCCATCTCTGCCCCTCAACCAGTCTAGAATCAGTGTGTCCAGTAACTGATGTGGAATGTCCCTACTCACAGGGTCTGGGGCACTGACAATCCACCATGCCAACCATAAGAGCTTGGCCGCTGCGTAATATAGTTCAAAATTAGGTGATTCAAGTCCACCCTCTGTTGGTGCGGCATGTACTCAAGAGAGTGCTATATAGCATCTACCAGTGCCACATATAACTTTTTTTAATAGAGACTGTAGGTCTTGAAAGAACTGTTTATTTAAGATGACAGGTAATGGCAAAAAGAAATATAGTAGCCTTGGCAGAATCAGCATTTTGGAGATTGCGACTCTGCACAGCATGGATAATGGCAGTGCATTCCAGAAATGGAGTGAGTTTCTGATCAATGAGATTGCTCTGCCCGGGTTACCGTCCACCACGTAAATTTCCTCATAATATACATTTACCCGTAAGTATTTAATTGTATAAGGCATTAGTCACAGATCCGTATGTGGAAGATGTAAATATCACCCAGACACTTGCTTAACCATTCGGGAGAAACAAGACTTGTCCCACCTGATTCGTAGTCCGGACTATTTAGCATAGATGTCTAATAGTGTTATCAAGGGAGGCAGAACATCCCGGACATCCTTCAGATATACCGGTGCATCATCTGAGTACAACAAAATAATATGACATTCATTGTTTATGTGATGTCCCATTCCGGGCCCTGCAATCTAAGTATGCATTCAAGAGGCTAAGTGGCCAGTTCAAAAATAACAGGAGATAGTGGATGGCTCTGACTAGTACCCCCTTTGATTCTTACAGGATCAGATATCTCCATTCCAGTACACATCTAGGCCATCGGGTCAATACATAGGAGTTGAATCTAACTCAGAACTTCGTTGGCCAGTCCCATTTGGTGCTGTACCGCCATCAAGAAGGTCCAATTCAATGTGTTGAAAGTCTTCTCAATATCTATGGAAACCGCCCAGTAACCAGCCCCTTACCCCCTGGCCCAGTCTTTCAACCAAAACAATCTGGGTACGTTCATTAAGGTGTTCCTATCTGGAATGAAACCATTCTGTTGTTATGTATCAGAATTTATGTAATTGGAATCAAATGACTGGCAAGCACTTTCCCCAGGATTTAATAAACCAGGTTCAGTAATGATACAGGTCTATATGAACTCACCAATAAGGGTCCCTACATGGCTTGGGAAGCACTGTGATCAGAGCCTCATGAATAGAAGCAAGCAAGCGCCCCAGCTGCTTAGCCTCCTCATTCACCAGTAACAACCTAGGGATCAGTGCCACGCAGTACACAGCACAGGACTCCACTGGTAGCCCATCTGGCTGAATGTGCATCCCTTTAGGAGGATATTCAGTGCCAGGAGTTTCCCACTCTCCTCCACCACTATGTTAAAAACGTCTTTAAAGGTGTTAGAAAAGAAGATTGCCAATGGGTGTGTCCTGAGAATAGGAATTCACATGAGAACCACTAAATCTCAAGTGTGGCCAATATTTATTTTAGCATAAGTGTCTCTTGTAGGAGACAAATCTCACAAACTGTGTCCCAAAACACTGACAGGAAAAGCATGGTAAGACTGCTAACATTTAGCTCATAATTATAGTTGTTCCCATGTTCTTGGTATTGAGGGGCTCTAGGGCCTGCTCTGCCCAATATATCTTTTGTATGTTGGTGTTGGGTATTGCTCAGCTTCTATGTGAAATGTTGTTTGCTCTTATGTCTATTTGTGTTATAGTCTCTTCCCATACTGTCCCCCTCCAACAACAATTAAACATTTCTGGACTCCCTTCTCTTTGGAAACATCAGGTGTGGGAGCCTTTTCTTCCCTTGTTTCATTCACATTTCCTGCCACTGAACCTTCCTCTGTGTTGTCCTTTTGTGACACACACCCAGGCCACCCACTAATTATTACCTTCTTTCCGTCTTGACCCCTGCTAATATTATTCCATGGCATGGATTAGACCACTCGTCAGTCTCTGATTGTGTCCATTGTTTTTCTGTCTATATCTCAGCTTCTGGATCACCTGCCTGTTTCAACTGATCTATGACTGTCTACTACTCTTGGGTAATTCTGTCCAGAAAGGGTCTTACATTTCCTTTCTTGCCTGTGACTTTCTTCCATCTCCTTTTTTCTGAGGCTTGTAATTTACACTCTAAGGTGTTTGTTCCATATCCAGTCATTTATCCCACTTTTCCTGAAAGTCCAGGAATTGGTCAGCCTCTGCAAGAGATCTCAGATGGTGAAGCAAGTTTTGCCCGTAAAATATGAGGAAGAAAAGATGGTCCCATCTGCATTTTAGTTTATTCTCTCTCAGGAAGACTGCCATGGATCGAAGCACTCACTGTTGTAATGATGCTCTCCTTTTGTGTTAGCCATGATGCTTTCTGCTTTAAGCTGGGAAGAATGGTTTTGGGTGTAGGGTCAGGGTTTATCCAGTTTTTGGTTTCTGTTCTCGTTTGTGTTTGTTGCTTTGGTCAGAATTTCTTATAGGCTGTTTTTTTTCTTAGATTTGTTGGAAACCATTACTGATGCTTTTGGGGGAGATCTCTTCCCTTTCATTCATCCGATGGTGAGGTGCTGTTGCACTTCTAAATGGGTGTGGTACTGGCTACAGGCCGCTCCACCCGGGCTCTTAATACTGTACATTAGATATGCTTTCAGGATGCTTTGTGTCCCCGCTTCCTCTCCAATGCTGACAAACTATCCGAGGTACAAGGCAAAGGGTCCTACCGACCAGTCCACTGATAGGGTGAATTTCTTATGTGGAAGACAGCTATATCAGTCTTTGGCTCTTCTCATACGGTCAGAGGCAGTAGCTGCTTGTCTGATTCTAGGCCCCCAAGTGCTCTTTGGAGTTTGGCAGCTAAAGTCTCAGTAAATCTTAAACGGGTAACTGGATTTCACATTTCACTTTATATTACCCTTTGAGACCATGGGTGTTAACCCACAGCTTTCCCCTAGTGTGGTTGGCTCCATATCACCAGGATATATCCATGCAGGATTTTTACAGCATTGTAGTGCTTTTGCAGTCTGTGAATTTGTCCATGTGGAGCGTTGTCTCATGTGCATGTGCATTTGCCTCTGCCTCCACTCACTGCTCCAAACGTCAACGACAATTTCTGTCCCTCACTCTGCCTACAACAAGCAGAGCGCTTGTAAATGTAGCAGTAGTTGGCTTATAAGTCACGCTGTACTTCTTCTGGGAGCCCACAAAGCCCTTTCATCATTTTCCCAGGCACTGACATCTTTTAACATGGAAGTCCCACCATGCCTAGAGGTGATTCTCCCCTTCGTTCCCAATCACTGCTGTCCTCAGTGTGCGCCTCTTAAGTCAATGGTTCAGGCGTTTGTCTTTACTTGAGGTGTAATCCAATGGCAGCCGCAGCATTCTGGGGGTAATCTTATGCATAGGGTGTCACATTCAATCTTAGTCTTCAAATTAATTGTGGAGGGCAGCCCATTTGCTTGGGGGTCAGTGCAGAGGATTAACACACATGTTCTATGCTGTTCCCTTTTTCCTTCACCCCTTAAATTTGCTTTTTATAGACAGCCAAGCCCATTGCAAACCAATTTGCATGATGGTGTTACTGTTTAAGTTAGGGGCACTAAGCAAGATTAAAAGGCTTCTTGACCTGAAGCAAATTTTGGAAAATGGAGCTCCAGGATCAAAGACAATCTTTAACCTTAAGTTTATCTAAGATGGCTGATAAAGATTACAGTCTGGATCTTGTACAGGACTTCCCAAAGTGGTTCTGGACTGGGCACTCTCACAGCATATTAGAGGGCAATCACGGGTGTCAGCTTAATACCAACCCCGCAAAATAAACTTGTGGCAATGCTATGGGGCTTCAGGTTAACGGATGGATGGCAAGAAGTGCTGGGGCAGGGCAGAAACTTGCCATGCAGTCACTCGTACTTTTTATTTTTGGTAGTGTCCTGATCCTTCCCTCCACCACAAGTGCTTGTCCTCAATTAGAGTGAGATATGTGTCCCAGACTGATTATAGCACTGTTCATGAGTGAGATCTTAGGTTTCTTGTGTTTTGCTTAAATGTGATGTAAACTGAGTCTCTGGCTCAGCTTTACAAGGTTTGTTTTCACACTCACCGGTGACATGAGTGAACTTAGTGCAATGCACCAGTGCTGAATGTGGAAAACGGGTTACTGTAGCCCCGTAGAAACCTACCCAGTACATAAATGAGGTGGTGTCAATGCTTTTGGGTTACTAACAAGGAGCAGTGGTAATCCAAACGATTGTTCATTAATACACACTGAAGACTACTTGAAATGGAATATTTATTTAAACATATTTATTTTACCATTGTTATTTTAAAATGCCGAAATCCAGAGCACTTAATATTAGCAACATCAGAGAAGATAATAAAAAACAGCTACGCTTTTCAATAACAGTAAAAACAGGCAAACATTGTAACATCACATTTTATAGCCCTTGCACCCTCACTGTGCTATCTCTAAACGCTATGCTAGTTAGAGCAGATGAATAAATAACAAGTGTTAGAAATTGGGTCTCAGGTTGGCAGAGGTATACACCCTTGTCCAAGCAGGGACCACAATCCTAGTCATGGTAAGTCACACACAATCTAAATTATCCTGTTCCCCCCCGGTAGCTTTTCACTGAGCAGTCAGACTTAACTTAGAAGACAATGTGTAAAGTATTTGTGCAATAACTCATACAGTAACACATTGAAAACACCAACAAAAAAACACCACACATGTTCAGAAAAATAGATAATATTTATCTGAATAAAATAAGGTCAAAACGATAAAAATCCAATGTACACAAGTGAAGTTATGAATTTTTAAAGAATAAATCCTACTAAAGTGCTTAGAAACACAATAGCTCAACTTTGGGCTATCATGGCGTCGTTGACAGAGTTGTTCCCAGTAATCCGATGCCACAGGTGCCGGTCACGGAGTTGCACGAACCACCAGATAGAGTACCAGCTCAGGGTCGTGGAGGTGATGCGTCGCAGGAGCCGGTGCAGCGTCAGTCCCTTACGGCATCCGGAGAGGTGAGGCGTCGGTTCCAAACTGCAAGACAGGCGAAGGCAAGGCACCGGTTCCATCCGGTTGCAGTGGGAGCAGGTGCGGCATCATTGGCAAGGAGTCGGTTCCTTGTGACACGCAATGTGTTGACTTCACAGTGTCGCGATCACACTGAGGGAAGTCAGCGGCGTTGTCAGGCTTGCGTTGCAGCCTGCAGTTGTTGTGTGCAGCGAGGACCACAGAGCCGGAGTAGGCAGCGGTGTGGCATCGGGCAGCGACATCTGTGCTGGAGTCACTAAAGTTGGTCCTGAAGTCGCTGAAGTCGAAAAACTAGCTACAAGCTAGTAGGTGAAGTCTTTGTCGGCCCTGAGACTTCAGAACAGAAGGCAAGATCAATCCAAGCCCTTGGAGGGAACTTTTGGGGAAGGCAGAGTCCTTCCAGCAAAGTCAGAGGCCAGCAGGCAGCAGGGCAACTAGCAGGGCAGCAGTCCTTACAACAAAGTAGTTCAGATGAGTCCTTTGAGCAGCCAGGCAGTTCCTCTGACAGAATTTAGGTGTAGATCCAGAAGTGCCTGATTTGATGGGGTCAGAGACCCAGTTTATATACCCAAACATGCCTTTGAAGTGGGGAAAACTTCAAAGAGTGATTTTGAAGTGCACAAGTTCCCTTTTCAGCCTGGTCCTGTCTGCCAGGATTCCTGTGGCGGGGTTATCAGTCCTTCGTGACAGACTAGACGTGGACTGGAGACAGGGCTGTACGGCACAGATGGCAGTAAGGGCAGAGAAATGCAAACTTTCTAAAATTGTCATTTCTAAAACAGTAATAATAACCAGTAGGCAGGATTTTCTATTACCACTGTGGCAATATTAAACATGACAAGGCTACTCCTTCCAGATCAGAATCTACCACTCAAAAGTATATGAGGGCAGTTCTAATGCTAGTCTATGAGAGGAACAGGTCTCACAGTAGTGGAAAATGAATTTGTGAGTTTTTCACTACCACAACATGTAAAACACATAAGTACATGTCCTGCCTTGTACCTACATAGCACCCTACCCTATGGGTTACCTAGGGCATACCTTAGGGGTGACATATGTAGAAAAGGTGGAGTTTAAGGCTTGGCAAGTAGCTTTAAATGCCAAGTCGAACTGGCAGTGAAACTGCCCACACAGGCCTTGCAATGGCAGGCCTGAGACATGGTTAAGGGGTTACTTATGTGGGTGGCATAATCAGTGCTGCAGGCCCACTAGTAGCAATTAACTTACAGGCCCTGGGCACCTCTAGTGAACTTTACTAGGGCCGTACAAATAAATTAAATATTCCAATTGGGTAGGAACCAATGTTAACATGTTTACGAAAGACAGCAAATGCACTTTAGCACTGGTCATCAGTGGTAAATGTGCAGAGTCCTAAAACCAGCAAAAACAGGGTCAGAAAAATAGAGGGAGGCAGGTGAAAATTTGGGGGATAACCACCCTAGGGCTGCTAGGACTAACAATAAGCCTCAGTTCATGGGTAGTGCGAATATCTGGATGACAGGGTAAGCCATTTAACCCCTTCGCTGCCAGGCCATTTACCCCTCCTGTGCCAGGCCTTTTTTTGGCTATTTGGGGCAGTTTGCGCTTAGGCCCTCATAACTTTTTGTCCACATAAGCTAGCCAAGCCAAATTTGCGTCCTTTTTTTCCAACATCCTAGGGATTCTAGAGGTACCCAGACTTTGTGGGTTCCCGTGAAGGAGGCCAAGAAATTAGCCAAAATACAGTGAAAATTTCGTTTTTTCCAAAACAATCGGAAAAAGTGGCTGCAGAAGAAGGCTTGTGGTTTTTTCCCTGAAAATGGCATCAACAAAGGGTTTGTGGTGCTAAAATCACCAGCTTCCCAGCTTTCAGGAACAGGCAGACTTGAATCAGAAAACCCAATTTTTCAACACAAATTTGGCATTTTACTGGGACATACCCAATTTTAAAAAAATGTTGTGCTTTCAGCCTCCTTCCAGTCAGTGACAGAAATGGGCGTGAAACCAATGCTGGATCCCAGAAACCTAAACATTTCTGAAAAGTAGACAAAATTCTGAATTCAGCAAGGGGTAATTTGTGTAGATCCTACAAGGGTTTCCTACAGAAAATAACAACTGAAAAAGAAAAATATTGAAATTGAGGTGAAAAAAACAGCAATTTTTCTCTACGTTTTACTCTTTAACTTTTTCCCGCAATGTCAGATTTTCGAAAGCAATATACCGTTACGTCTGCTGGACTCCTCTGGTTGCGGGGATATATAGAGCTTGTAGGTTCATCAAGAACCCTAGGTACCCAGAGCCAATACATGAGCTGCACCCTGCAGTGCGTTTTCATTCTATACCTGGTATACAACAATTCATTAGCTGAAATATAAAGAGTGAAAAATAGCTATCAAGAAAACCTTTGTATTTCCAGAATGGGCACAAGATAAGGTGTTGAGGAGCAGTGGTTATTTGCACATCTCTGAATTCCGGGGTGACCATACTAGCATGTGAATTACAGGGCATTTCTCAAAATAGATGTCTTTTTTACACACTCTCTTATATTTTGAAGGAAAAAATGTAGAGAAAGACAAGAGGCAATAACAATTGTTTTGCTAATCTATGTTCCCCCAAGTCTCCCGATAAAAATGATACCTCACTTGTGTGGGTAGGCCTAGCGCCCGCGACAGGAAACGCCCCAAAACGCAACGTGGACACATCACATTTTTTGAAAGAAAACAGAGGTGTTTTTTGCAAAGTGCCTACTTGTAGATTTTGGCCTCTAGCTCAGCCGGCACCTAGAGAAACCTACCAAACCTGTGCATTTTTGAAAACTAGAGACCTAGGGGAATCCAAGATGGGGTGACTTGTGGGGCTCAGACCAGGTTCTGTTACCCAGAATCATTTGCAAACCTCAAAATTTGGCTAAAAAAACAAATTTTCCTCACATTTTGGTGACAGAAAGTTCAGGAATCAGAGAGGAGCCACAAATTTCCTTTCACCCAGCGTTCCCCCAAGTCTCCTGATAAAAATTATACCTCACTTGTGTGGGTAGGCCTAGCGCCCGTGACAGGAAATGCCCCAAAAGGCAACGTGGACACATCACATTTTTTTAAAGAAAACAGGTGTTTTTTGCAAAGTGCCTACCTGTAGATTTTGGCCTCTAGCTCAGCCGGCACATAGGGAAACCTACCAAACCTATGCATTTCTGAAAACTAGAGACCTAGGGGAATCCAAGATGGGGTGACTTGTGGGGCTCTGACCAGGGTCTGTTACCCAGAATCCTTTGCAAACCTCAAAATGTGGCTAAAAAAACACATTTTCCTCACATTTTGGTGACAGAAAGTTCTGGAATCAGAGAGGAGCCACAAATTTCCTTCCACCCAGCGTTCCCCCAAGTCTCCCGATACAAATGATACCTCACTTGTGTGGGTAGGCCTAGCGCCCGCAACAGGAAATGCCCCAAAACGCAATGTGCACACATCACATTTTTTTGAAAGAAAACAGAGGTGTTTTTTGCAAAGTGCCTACCTGTAGATTTTGGCCTCTAGCTCAGCCGGCACCTAGGGAAACCTATGCATTTTTGAAAACTAGAGACCTAGGGGAATCCAAGATGGGGTGACTTGTGGGGCTCTGACCAGGTTCTGTTACCCAGAACCCTTTGCAAACCTCAAAATTTGGCTAAAAAAACTAATTTTCCTCACATTTTGGTGACAGAAAGTTCTGGAATCAGAGAGGAGCCACAAATTTCCTTCCACCCAGCGATCCCCCAAGTCTCCCAATAAAAATGATACCTCACTTGTGTGGGTAGGCCTAGCGCCCGCGACAGGAAATGCCCCAAAACGCAACGTGCACACATCACATTTTTTGAAAGAAAACAGAGGTGTTTTTTGCAAAGTGCCTACCTGTAGATATTGGCCTCTAGCCCAGCCGGCACCCAGAGAAATCTACCAAACCTATGAATTTTTGAAAACTAGAGACCTAGGGAAATCCAAGATGGGGTGACTTGTGGGGCTCTGACCAAGTTCTGTTACCCAGAATCCTTTGCAAACCTCAAAATTTGGCTAAAAAAACACATTTTCCTCACATTTTGGTGACAGAAAGTTCTGGAATCTGAGAGGAGCCACAAATTTCCTTCCACCCAGCGTTCCCCCAAGTCTCCCGATAAAAATGATACCTCACTTGTGTGGGTAGGCCTAGCGCCCGTGAAAGGAAATGTCCCAAAACACAACGTGGACACATCACATTTTTTGAGGGAAAACAGAGGTGTTTTTTGCAAAGTGCCTACCTGTAGATTTTGGCCTCTAGCTCAGCCGGCACCTAGGGAAACCTACCAAACCTGTGCATTTTTTAAAACTAGAGACCTAGGGGAATCCAAGATGGGGTAACTTGTGGGGTTCTGACCACGTTCTGTTACCCAGAATCCTTTGCAAACCTCAAAATTTGGCAAAAAAAACACATTTTCCTCACATTTCGGTGACAGAAAGTTCTGGTATCTGAGATGAGCCACACATTTCCTTCCACCCAGCGTTCCCCCAAGTCTCCTGATAAAAATGATACCTCACTTATGTGGGTAGGCCTAGCGCCCGCGACAGAAAATGGCCCAAAACACAACGTGGACACATCACATTTTTTCATAGAAAACAGTGCCTACCTGTGGATTTTGGCCTCTAGCTCAGCCGGCACCTGGGGAAACCTGGCAAACCAGCGCATTTTTTAAAACAAGAAACCCAGGGGAATCCAAGATGGGGTGACTTGTGGGGCTCTGACCAGGTTCTGTTACCCAGAATCCTTTGCAAACCTCAAACTTTGGCTAAAGAAACATGTTTTCCTCACATTTCGGTGACAGAAAGTTCTGGAATCTGAGAGGAGCCACAAATTTCCTTCCACCCAGCGTTCCCCCAAGTCTCCTGATAAAAATGATACCTCACTTGTGTGGGTAGGCCTAGCGCCCGCGACAGGAAATGGCCCAAAACACAACGTGGACATATCAAATTTTTTCATAGAAAACAGTGCCTACCTGTGGATTTTGGCCACTAGCTCAGCCGGCCCCAGGGGGGGCAGAAATGGCCAAAAATAAATTTGCCCCCCCCCCGGAGCGACCCTTGCCTACGGGGTCGCTCCCCCTGCGTGACATTGGCGCCAAAAAAAAATCCCCGGTGCCTAGTGGTTTCTGCCCCCTTGGGGGCAGATTGACCTAAAATCGGCCAATCTGCCCCCAAGGGGGGCAGAAATGGTCTAAATACAATTTGCAACCTAGCGGAGCGACCCTTGCCTAATGGGTCACTCCCCATCTCTAAAAAAAACAAACAAACACAAAATAAAAAAACACACCAAAAAAATTGCCCTGCCGCCTAGAGGTTTCTGCCCCCCCTGGGGGCAGATCGGCCTAATAACAATAGGCCGATCTGCCCCGGGGGGGGGGGCAGAAATGGCCTAAAATAAATTTGCCCCCCTCCCCCGGGAGCGACCCTTGCCTACAGGGTCGCTCCCCCTGCGTGACATTGGCGCTATAAAAAAAATCCCCGGTGCCTAGTGGTTTCTGCCCCATTGGGGGCAGATTGACCTAAAATCGGCTGGGGGCAGAAATGGCCTAAAATAAATGTGCTCCCCCCCCTCCAGGAGAGACCCTTGCCTACGGGGTCGCTCCACCTGCGTGACATTGGCGCCAAAAAAAAAATCCCCGGTGCTTAGTTTTTAGGCAGATTGACCTAAAATCTGCCAATCTGCCCCCAAGGGGGGCAGAAATGGTCTAAATACAATTTGCCCCCTTGGGGAGCGACCCTTGCCTAATGGGTCGCTCCCCATCTCTAAAAAAACAAACAAACCGAAAAAAAAACACACAAAAAAAATTTGCCCTGCCGCCTAGAGGTTTCTGCCCCCCCCTGGGGGAAGATCGGCCTAATAATAGGCCGATCTGCCCCGAGGGGTGGCAGAAATGGCCTAAAATAAATTTGCCCCCCCCCCACACCCCTCAGGAGCGACCCTTGCCTACGGGGTCACTCCCCCTGCGTGACATTGGCGCCAAAAAAAAAATCCCTGGTGCCTAGTGGTATCTACCCCCTTGGGGGCAGATTGACCTAAAATCGGCCAATCTGCCCCCAAGGGGGGCAGAAATGGTCTAAATACAATTTGCCCCCCAGGGGAGCGACCCTTGCCTAGTGGGTCGCTCCCCATCTCTAAAAAAACAAACAAACAAAAAAAATAAACACAAAAAAAAAAATTGCCCTGGCGCCTAGAGGTTTCTGCCCCCCTGGGGGCAGATCGGCCTAATAACAATAGGCCGATCTGCCCCCAGGGGGGCAGAAATTGCCTAAAATAAATTTGCCCTCCCCAACCACCGGGAGCGACCCTTGCCTACGGAGTCGCTCCCCCTGCGTGACATTGGCACCAAAAAAAAAATCCCCGGTGCCTAGTGGTTTCTGTCCCCCTTGGGGGCAGAATGGCGTAGCAAAAAAGGCCAATCTTCCCCCAAAGGGGGCAGAAATGGCCTAAATACAATTTTCCCCTCCAGGGGAGTGACCCTTGTCCAAGGGGTCGCTCCCCATCTGTAAAACAAAAAAACAAAAAAAAATCCCCGGTGCCTAGTGGTTTATGCCCCCCTTGGGGGCAGATCGGCCTAATCAAAATAGGCTGATCTACCCCCCAGAGGGGCAGAAAGGCCTAAAATCCCCCCCCCCCCCCCGGGGAGCCACCCTTGCCTAAGGGGTCGCTCCCCTTGTGTGAAATTCACGTAAAAAAAAAAAACTCCCTGGTGTCTAGTGGTTTCTGCCCCCCTTGGGGGCAGATTGGCCTCATCAAAATAGGCCTAAGGGGTCGCTCCCCACCTAAAAAAAAACAACAACAAAAAAATTTGAAAAAAAAAAAAAAAGATCCCTGGTGCCCTAGAGGTTTCTGCCCCTGGGGGGGGCGAAAAGGCCTTCCTAAAAAATGCCCCCCATTGGGAGCGACCCTTGCCCAAGGGGTTGCTCCCTCATTTCTATTTCACACAAAAAAAGACATCCCTGGTGTCTAGTGGGCGTTTCAAAAGCCGGATTGCAAGCAATCCAGCTTTTGAAACGCTTGGAGAGACTTCAAAGGGAAGGAAATAAATGTCCTTCCCTTTGAAGCCTCTCCTTGCCTCCCCCACATGATCGAAAGAGATTGCATTTCTCTTTCGATAGCGCTGGAAGCTGTGCTTCCAGCGCGATGGGGGAGGCCCTGTGACAAATCAGCGCGCGCTCGCGCGCTGACGTCACAGGGGGGTTGGGGGGATCGGGGGTGGAAGGGGAAGGGCTTCCCCTTCCATCCCTGCCTTGGGGGGGTGGGTGGGGAGCACAGGGGGGGAGCGCTAGCGCTCCCTCAAGTTCCTGTGACTTGGACGAGGTGACCTCGTCCAAGGCACACAGGAACTGTAGCCTTGGACGAGGTGACCTCGTCCAAGGCACAGAACCGGTTAAAGCACAAGGCCAGAGCTGGGAGATGTGCCTACAAGAGAACACAATCCTTGCACCAGTTCTGAAGACAGAATGGAATGTTTAACAGAGCCTCAGAGAGCCTTGCTAGAGGCTTTGTCGGTCGAGATTGAATCTGGTGCCATGCTCATCTGAATCTGCGATCTGCAACTGTGACCTGAGATACATTTCTCTCCTAGCTACGTGTTCAAGTGGTAGTCCTTATATATTGTATCTTCTTTAAGATGGACTTTGCAGTGTCACCTTAGGAATGTTTTGACGTAATCATATACATCAGTGGATGTACTAATAAGCTAAAAATATGTCAATATAGACTACATTATTTGGGTTATGTTTGTCAAATGACCTTCGTACCGAGAATTATGTCGCACTGTTGAGGGTTTTGTTGAGGTCTATATGTGAATGACTTGAGACTTTCACAGTTGTTGGAAAGATAGACACAAATGGCATCTGTTTCAAAGGCAGACATGCTGATGATTCTGCTTAATTTGACAAAAAATGGCAGCATCCATGGTCTAAGATGGTGACCTCCATTACCTAGGATGTATTTAGTGCCCAAGGTAAACAAGCTGGATGTGCTAACTAAAATGGAGGCTATAGCTTAAATGTAACCTGTCCTGTTTGTGCTTAGGAACCTAAAACTAAACGAAAGAAGCCTAAAAGCAAATGATTAAAATAACAAAATTATGGAGGGAAATAGTCATAAGATTTATGACATTCCTAGAATAACTTAAGTTAAAAAGTCATTAAATTTGAACCAAATATGTTTTTGATTTATCTTCCTATCAAACATATTCATTATACACTTACAGATTAAAAGCACATAACAGAAACGTGCATTTGATGAAATAGCATTCAACACTTGTTACATGTTCAATAACATGTCCTCAAACAGAAATAAACAAACATGGGTTTCGCTTTTGTTTTTTCTTTTTCTCTAACTGGATTATAAATATTAGAAAAATGTTATAATAATGTTTGTTTTAAATTTGATAAACTGTTAATAGTTGTTTACGTAGTTGTTTATTAATTCAACATACATCACAACGTCAACATCATATTAAGATGATGTGGTACTGTATTAAAGTGTGTCTTAAGATGAATGGGAAAGTAGAAACACAGGTAATACAGGTTTACTTTTATTGGGCGCTCCAGCTTAAGTACAAAAGATTCATTGCAGTTAATTTTACCTGTGTGACAATACAGTTTAGGCAGTATGTTGTGTATTAATATCATCAATGTAATGGGGGCCATGACCCATGAGTGACAAAACCTTGAGTGGGTCATACTGCCTCAACATCCATCAAAAAGGGGGATAAAGTAATATAAATCTTTATATAGTTTTTGGCAGATTGTTATGTAAAGAGCATTTCAAACAGGTATGTAGGCACAGTCTCAATGCATAGATCCATTGCGTGAAACCGTGATGAACTAGCCTGTGATATGGGCCCAGAAGATGTAGCTCTGCTCTGCTAAAAAAGATTGGAGGTTGATCATTACGCTGTGGTAATAAATGCCAGAATTTGAGTTTTATTGGACCATATTTAGTTCCACATACATGAGCTATACATATGGAGATTTTCTTTAACCATGGAGTGTAAGGAGGAGGTACGAGTCGGTGCAATGCCTTGTGTGAGTCTCGATGTCCCACCCTCTTAACCCTCCCAACAAAGGAAATAAATGGTACATTACACTCCGCACATGTGGTTTATGCTACTAGATTTTTTTTTCATGTGCAAATATTTAACCAAAGCAAACATGCAAGGGGCCATTCGTCAGTGAAAATAAAGGTGACCTAATGAACCATGATATTTGAAACAAGTGTAATAATCACAGACTCAAACATTTACTTTAGTGCAAAGACCAGAACTCTGGCTTCTTTCACAGCATGCGCGCATCTTCTACACATAGATTATTACTGCTGCACAAAATGGGCCTATGCGATTAGATTGCTCTGCGAGTTTGCTTAAATATTTTTTAACAAATGCACATTAGGGAACAACAAAACATACACCACACCTGCCAGCACAGCTGTAGCTCAACATTTAAGTTCAGGAGAATGTTGAGTAGTCCATTCTAAAGCAAATAACTATTCTTCACACACATTGGTGCAGGAGAGTAGCCATGCAACTTAATGTGGGTGTTCACACTGGCTGGGGTGGCTACTAGTTCGCAATCCTATTTGTTGGGGTCCTATCCGGCATATTAAAAAAATGCAGCAGACCCCTCTCTTGCAGAATCGGGTGCATGCTCTTTGTTAAAAGTATAGGTCAGACTTAAAATCCAAGTGTAAGCTAACCAATATCATTCTGTAGAATGATGACATGTTCACCTCAACAGCAGCGAAGAAAGAAGGCAGAAGACGGAATGTGGTGAAGAAGAAAGAAAGGCAGCGAAGAAAGAAGACAGAGAAGATGGCATGCGGCAAACAAGAAAGAAAACGACAGTGAAGAAAAAAGACAGAGAAGACGGCATGCAGCAAAGAATGAAAACATCATTCAGCAAAGAAAGAAGACGCATGCTGCAAAGAAGAAGGGCAGCAAAGAAAGAAGACAGCATGAGGCGAAGAAGAAAGAAGACAGCAGCAAAGAAAGAAGACAGAGAAGACGGCATGCAGCAAAGACGAAAGAAGATGGCAGCGAAGAAAGAAGATGGCATTCAGAAATTAAAAAGAAGTACCTTCAGCATCGTAGTCAGAGGAAGGACACAGGCCAGTGTCCAATGGCAACTGACCAGAAGGAGTACTGGGTCCAGAGGAAACATGAAGGCATGAACGACTAAGAAGGCAGTAGGAAGTGAAGCAGATGACGTGCTGATCAATCAGAAGCACGTAAATTAGTGCAATGTTAGACCACGCCAATGGTAAGTTCAGGCAGGGAAGGGGTGGTTTTTAAGCCCCCTTTTAAGTTTTTTTATCAACCAAAGATTTTGCAAGCACAGTGAGCAAGCCCACCCGTGCAGGCAACACCTAAATTGGGGTCTCTGTACTGGAAGACATGATCCTTACAGCACAAGAGAGAACGTAGATTGGAAGTGCAAGCTGGACAGTTCTCATTAGAGTAGGGCAGAGATTGCTTGGCATATGGTTGGGTCCACTCGGAGATAGCACAATGGGGAAAGTAACGAAGGGTTTGTAGGATTCCCCAGGCCGCTGCCAGTGGTTAAACTCACTGCAAGCATTCCTCCCATCACATTTGTGTGTTTATGTTGCTTTCTGCAAGAAATTGTTTCACCTTCTTTGAAAGACCAAGCTGGTACTGGGTTAACTTTGTTTTTTGGCAATATGTTCCTTGAAAGGTGAGATTGGTGTCAACAGTGAATTCCAAGTCGAGTGACTTGTCATTCAGTGAAAGTTTGGGTTCAAAGCTGTCAAGGTCCATGTCATTATGTTACCTTTGTACTGTTTCTTATTTGTTGTTCTTGGAAAATAACCAGAAAATAACCAGAATTCTGTCCTTGTTCGTTTGAGCTTCAGGTAGATGCTAGACATCCAGAATTGAATGATGTGCAAACAGCATTTAAGGCATTGGATGTCTGAAACAGAGGAGACTTTCAAGCAGATGTGTCCATCATTGGCATATTGGTGAATCTTGAGGCTATCTGTGAATAGTATACAAAAAAAGTGGTGGATGAAATGCTTGAATTAATCTCAGCCACTGGTAATTACTTGAGGCCGCATCCCAAACCATTATTATTTTTCACACCATGCCACGTCATTTTGGACCCAGCTGTATACAAATCAGTCTTGACCCTGCTCCAATAGGAACAGTACAGCTTGAACTGCTGAGTCAGGTCCTCCCTGAACCGAAACACAAGCAACCCAGGACTGGTTTCACTCTTGTTATGGGCTCATCATCCAGGCATGGCTTGGCTCCAGTGACATAGTTTGCACGGACCCACATCGGGGCATACACAGCCCACTTAAGGTGACACATCAAAGCATATTAAAAAAGTGATGGATAACATACTCAGCCACTGGTAATTAGTCAGGCCGCATCCCAATCCATTGTATTTTTACCAACATGCCAAGTCATTTTGGACCCAGGTATAAGAAAATCAGCCTTGACGCTGCTCCAGTGGGATCAGTCCAGCATGAATTGCCAAGCCAGGTCCTCCCTGAACCAGAACACAAGCAACCCAGGTCCGGTTTCACTCTAGTTATAGGCTCAACAGCTCATGTGAATAACTGGTGTTGGTTAGAAAGGTAGAAGGAGGACCAGTGAAGGTCACTGCTAATAAATCCCAATCAAGACTTCAGGGTGCATTTGACGGTGGGATGGTCGACTGTGTGAAGGCGGGTCAGATGTCCAGCAATATCAGGAGAGTCATCTTCTGTGATCATGAGGGTGTAGTCCATAAGTTACATAGTGGTTTCTGTGCTGCAGTGTATTCTGCAGCCAGACTGGTAATCATGCAAGAGATGGTTGCCATTAATGTGATCTTAAAGTCAAACATAGACTTTTTAATGGGCTTGCCGATGAATGGTTAGTCAGTCATGGAACTGTTGTTGACAAGGTGAACAGGTCTAGTGTAGGTGTAGGTTTCTTTAGGAGTAGGCAGATATGTCCTGTCTGGAGTGCTGCTGGAAAGATGCCTTCAGTGAGAAAGCCACCAATAATGGTGGGTAGGGGTATGAGAGAATTCCTAGAGAGAGCTTTGATGAAAGAGAAGGGTAAGAGATCTTCATAAGAAGTAGCTTTGAGGGACTGGAGTATTTTGCCAAAGATCTGCATGAGGTATTGCCTTGAAGGATTATCATTGCAAGATTCTACAGGAAGGAGTGAGCATCAGAAATTAAACAGGCTTAGTGTTGTTGATGTGCTGTTGCATCTTCTATATTTTTTCAGTGAAGAAAAGATTGATGGTAGTGCACTTTTATATGGCATGAGGAGTAGGAGGGTCCAGCAAGGGACTGGTTCAGTGCTTGTCTTTCAAAGCATTCTGCTTCTGTTGGTCACTTAATTAATGGTGTTGGTATAGGGATCCATGTAAGTCACAACACACAGGTCTAGCCTGGGAGTGAATTTTTCAGAAATGTCTGAGGCTGGTAGGTTTTCCTATCTGTTGGCTCAGCTCGGGTCTAAATACTGCAGTTACCCACATAAGTAGAATGAGTGAATTTTAAAAGAACATCTTGATGTTTCCATGTTGCATTTTGGGGCGTTTCCTGTCATAGACGATTGGTCCAACTACACAAGTGGGTAGTGATCTTATTTGAAAATATGTGGGAACCCAGAACACTAGAGCATTTGTAGTCATCAACTGAATTTCTCTCCACTTTTGGCGTCCAAAAGTAAACCAGTATAAAAAAACACATTTTGCAAAGTGTCCTTTGAATCACATATCGTGAGTAACCCAAAATTCAGATTTGTACAAAATAAGGCTCTATTCCTAAACTCATTATTTTGGCCACAATTCAGAACTGCAAAAGTTTCCTTCATAGACATTTTTCATTCATTAGATTTTACCATATAAATGGATGCATTAAAAGTCATTATAAGCTACCACTCACTTGATGGCTCTGAGTATCAGCCGTTTTTGGACAAAAACAATAAATATTTCTGTGACCACAGTCTGATGGATATAACAGTATATATTACTTTTGTAAATTGGTATGGGTTGTTCTGCTGCTTCTAGAAAAGATAACCCGTGTTTCTTAGAACTGTTTGTGTTCTTTCTCTGCCAATGCCTTGTGACTATGTACTGAAACTCAACAGTGTAGCACATACAGTTTGTTTTCATTCTTGTTTGGTTGAATGCCACAAAAGGGAGTCTCTTGACAAGATGGAGGTAAAGTTCTGTTTCCTATCTCCACACTGTATATAATATTACTTTTGTAAATCTGTCATTAGGGCAAAAAATACAGATGAAAACATTGTCACCAATTTTTATCCAGGTGGCATCCTTAACAAACTGCCTCCTGGATGCTAACAAAAATGCATCTCCCCTCCGGTTTGATGCCACTCCAAGATGCTGAAGGTGCCTCCATGGATGCTGCTGTTTAGATTCCCTTTAATATAACGATCAGTGGCAGAATGAGATTGTTGAACGCTGAATGTTGCCCTATGTATTCACTTATGTTGCAGTATCATCCCTCTAACACCTTCATAGTTTCATAGCTGTAAAGTAACTCTTTTTGATGACAATGCCTTCCATCTGTGAGGATTTCTACTCAACAACAAGGTGAATTCTGGAACTTTTGGGCTCACTTTTATAAATGTCCCAGATCCACTTTCAAGTGCCTCGTACTGGAAGTGTTTATGCTTTAAATTCTCTAAATTGTAGTGCTGGGTTTATAATGGGCTCAACATGATAACAAATCTCAAAATGCAAGGAAAAAAGACTGAAAAAGCTACTCACGCATGACGCTGGGAAACTTGGGGGTTCGTTGATTTTAGGTACGGTGTCTGAAGTGCCAACACGCAGAATTCTAAACGCCAGGAGTAACAGAAGAAGCAACGCACGACACATGGCCACTTGACACAGCAGCTTTTCTGATTTGTGTAGATTCCTTCCATCCGCAGACAACAAAACGATCTGCTACGTTCTTACCAATCCTCTAAAATAGGGTGGCACAGAGCAATCGGCCATTGTTTGATCTACAGTGGTGACACTAATATCCGCGTATCAAACGTTTCCATAGCTATCGCCGTTTGAAGCAAAAGCTCACTCACCCTTGTTGAGTCGTTACACCATTTTGACCTATTGGGAGAGCGAGGCAGGAAGTGACGTCATTACCGCCTGCTACTGTGCGGCGACAGCAGTCGCCATCTTGCTGGTGGGAGATGATGGAAACCCAGAAGTAGTTTATAAAAAAAACATAAAAACACAGATAATGGCTACACATACTCAAGAGTCTAAGGTTCAAGATTCCCCCGACCCATGATTCCCGCGGCCTATGCAGGAAAAGCAAGAGCGAAAGTCCAGGAAGGCGGTAAGTGGCCCAGAGGGGTTGGGGCAGCTACCGAAAGACAGAAGTCTCGACTTTCCCGCGATTGTAACTAATATGCCCCCCTAAATTAGCATTTTTTGGTATTTGTAGTGGGGCGACCCACATGTACTCCAGGTGTTTCAAATGCTTTAGGACCTGCGTTGTCATAGCTGCTGGGTTTTCACTGTTTAGCAATAACGTTTCCATGTTTTGAGTGCAGTTACGTATGGCATTTCAATGACTTGCGTGTTTTATAGTGAGTTACTCTATTATCGTCAGTAGAATAAAGCCAAATAGCATTCTAATTAGTTATTTCTGAAATTATTCTGTTTTGTGAAGTTTAATGGTCGGTAACAGGCGTTAGCAGATTTGTAATAGAAACACGTCATAACTTTTTATGGAATGACACAGACCTATTCTTTTTTCTGATGTGATCACGCTGAAAATGTTACTATATGCATAGATGAGCGTGAAAGTACAAAGTTCCGCTTGGCAGCTACGTATAAGCCTAACTAAGCACAACCCTCTTAGAAAATGACAGAACTGTAGTGCTGCTTGTGGCTATTTATTCGTGACCCATTGCTGCAGAATTGGTAGGGAGTAACTCTGTTCTCAATTGAACGTCAGTCATGTCTAATATCCCCAGCTAATCCTAAATTTGTGGTTCTTATTTTGACATTCTTGATTTATAAGTCGAATTAAACAAGTGAAAGTACCCAGGTCATGCCGAGGAGTTTCACACACACTCCTGAGACCTTACTCTGTGTCTCTTCTATACCTTATACTTCTAGATGAGACGGAGGGCTTACACGTCCTTTTTCTATACATACACGCCAGCTTAATTATCAGGGAGCAAGACACAGCGCCTCCAACACAAGAATTTACCCAAAAGAACTGTTTTGTTTATAGATCGCATCGTAAAAGATTTTGGATCCATACGTGCTGACTTATGAGTACTCCCTCACGAAGACTCAGGGATAATAGTGTTTTGCCCCGTCACATGATTCCCACTACTCTTTCTCTTTTGATCGTACATTATCTCAAAGAGTTTTATCTGATTAGGATAAGCCATTTATTCATGTTAACACCTTACTTATACTTTGCCCTGAGGAAGTCAATGAGATTAATTTCTCGGAGACGAAACACCTGTTGGCTGTTGGATGTTGTTGTGATGACCACATATGGAATCTTTCTGATGTGATGAACATGTATGAAAACCTCGCACAAGAATAAAGACACTGAACTTTAACTCTGTTTGGATTATATATTGATTCTCCGAAGAGCAAGAACCTAACTGCACAGACTCTTATCTTATTTCATACGAGTGCCCTGGCCTTTTGAATCAGTTTGGTTTTTCCTATTGGAGAAACACTGGAGGTGCTGGGAGGACGCTCCGTTCGGGAGCACCGTATTTACTATCTATTGTTAAAGAAATGTTTTGGTGATATTCTGTTAGCGCCTATCCCTATAATTTTTCCCCCTTTTCTTCACAACTTTTAAGTGAAGGTACCCAATATAATGTTTTTGCTTTCTTGTACTAGTAGCGCTGAATGTATAATGGGATACCAGTAACTGCAATGAAAAGACGTTGATTGGATCTACTCTGAGCATTTTTGACACATGCAGGACACTCCAGTGACCTGGCATAGTATTTTGTCAGCTGGGAGGATGTTGTATGGCACTCTGAAAACACTGCATCTTTACCAAAATACTTATATTTCCACTTAAACCATCTAAACTTACATAACTGTAGAGTATGTCATTCCTTAGATGAAGGTATACATTTGGGACATCTGACATGCTATCTTACATTTAACATTTACAGCGGAAGGGTTGCTACAGAAACCAATTCACCAACTGACTCTCTGTCTACTTACTTATTCAACCAATGATCTCAAGTGACCTTCTGTTAACGTGTAGTCATACTGTGCAAAATCAGTCAATGAATAAAAAAAAACATGTTTCCCAGATGAAGCATCTACTCTGAAATGTTGATAGATCTCCATTTGCAGGGATAAACAATCTTTTATCTGGCACCTCTGGTCTTGGTATTGTAAAGCAAATATCAAACTAGAGAAGGGCACGACTGTTGTGCAAGAAAACCTATCCATGTGGGCTTACAGACTTTATAGCAGTGCAGTGTCAGTTTCTCTGAGTTTACAAACTGAAAATAGTTCACATAATAACGCACCCTGAGCTGCAGTCGGCTCACTCTTAGACTCTGCACTCAACTGTTATCCAGTCTTTCTCCTCGTTGGGAGGCTCATCTACTTGAGAGTTCAATTTCCCTGGAGGGCTGGTGCTAGTACGTTGCATGCGGGTCCCAGCTGCCTCAGACTGCATTAGACTGTTGAGAGGAGCGGCTCGGCCTCCGGCTTCTTGAATGACAGTCCCATCTGGGGACTTTTGTGTATGGCTGCGACTTCTAGCTCCTGAATCGTCTAAGATCGGCACCAGATTCCTTTTCCTAGTTAGGTACTTCTGGCAGAGGTACAGTGCAGGACTCGTGTCTAGCCTTGACCACGGATCACCGAAACAGCCGGGTGCAACTTGACTCAAACTGCGGTGGACGTAGAGGGGAGGTAACACTTAAAACTAACCATAGCAGACCGGTTGTCTCAGCAAAGTCAACATTACTTGTGCAGAGCTCCCTTCACTGTTCTGATGCAGTGCATAACATTGCTCTCATCATAACCGACTTTAATATAATTTACAGGTGTTTTGGGGTTCTGCCTATAAGACTGTTAGTACGATGAAAACAAGTGTTCCTTCGTTCCCTTTCTTTATCGCACATTGGACCATTAGACCTAGTATCATGTGGAATGTCAGGGTATTGTTTATGTAACAATCTGTGGCAAATAATACATTTTAAGCACTCTGCGCCTGTTACACCATCTTGATAAGACACAAAAAAACACATTTTACAAGATATTTAACAATTGTCCACCCCATCCTCTCCCCCTCCCCACGCAGTTCCCCTAAACGAGGTTTAGGCAGTTGGTATCAAGCCATGCAGTTAATGCACATTTCTTTCGTTATTGTACTGTTGATACTGCGCTGTCCAGCACACATACTTTTATGTTGTTTGCACGTTAGGATGTTAATATAGAAGGCAATTCTTTTGCTGTCAGGTACCGGAGGATGTCTCATGTTCCAGTTCTGTAACACGAAGGCCTAGTCTATGTTCTATTGCAGATCGTGGTCCAAATCTCACCAATTATTCTTGAATTTAAGAAGAATGGGTAGTGACGGAGTTTGTAACTTACCACGTTTGGAAAGAGTTGCAGTAATAACATGGGGGGGGGGGGGGGCAGAAATGGACCACATGAGTGTGATTATCCATAGTGAATCTTTAAAGGCCGGAGCATTTCCTTTCTCTACACCAGCATCTGTGCAGCTATTAAGTGGTTATATAAGATGTAAGCATGAGGTCAACTTGCCATTGAAGGTAAAAAGCATGTGATTCCACTTCAGCATTTATGCCATTTGAGTGGAAGCAAAGCATTGATATACAAGCTTGCAACACACATATGAATAGGATCGGATTATTTAAAAGTCACACCATTAGTGAAAATATTTAGCAAATGTGCAAGGATAATTTTGTTCTAACTTAAGCCTGTGGAATGCTGAGTACATGGTGACTACATTTCCATCTAATTATTATGGAAGCGAAAGGGAGCATGAAATAAGACTTCTTGTGGATATATTCGGTCATAAAATGAAAGAAGGGAGAATATCATAGTAGAGGTGGGAGATCCGAGTCAGGAGGGTCAGACTGGGCTCTAGGAACATAAGAAAAAGCCAAGCCAGTAAAATGTTTGGCAAGTAAATCGTGCAGCAAACATCTTGTAAACACTGAATAATGACGTGTCACACTTCAAACATGTTTTTTTGTAATGTGTGATCTGTTCACTTTAGTACATTAGTTTATTTAGCTGAACGGCAAGTCACTTGATAGAATTGATAATAACATAAGGTGAACCAAGAAACATTCAGGCCACCCCCCCCCCGACGGCGATGCCAGTAGCAAACAAAGTGGCAAGTCTGGTGAAACCTGCCTCCTATATGTAGGGCACGTATAAGAGAGGATTTTATATAGTGCGCAATCCTGAAGTGATGTAGTTCAAGGTGTCCGTCAAATGCGCTGGTGAAGGAAAGGGATAAGCATTAAAATAAAATAATTGCCTAAGATGATACAGTTTGTTCACCTGAGGCGAGGAAGCCGGAATTAATCAGAGATATTTTGGATTCACATTGTGTAGTTGAGCCATTGGCCTTTCCTGACAGTGCTTGCACAGTGAAAGCTTTATACATTTTAAATTACCCCCTTGGGTGCGGGTGAAGGAAGACCCTTTGCAGCAAGGTGGCTGAGGAGGTGGTTTGGGAAGGTAGCTTTGAACAATGAGGTAGGGGTGTGGGTGGTGGGGTAAGGAAAAGCCATTAGAAGTGTCGGTTCGTTGGAGATCAAGGTTCCAAGAGGACCTTTAGCGGAGCCACAGCCCGCCATTTGGCTCAAGTCTGGCTCGTGCCTCAGTGGCTTTCCCACCTCTACATATGAGACTCTCTTCTAACCGAAGTGATTGAGCTAATTCACAGCAACTGAAAAATGGTTTTGTACAAACAGGAGTAATGATAGTGTGGAAACACGGCTGAGTTGTATGCAAACTCGTGGCCAATGTGTTGCTTCAGTTAAAAAATTAGACACAATAGATAGACCTATCAAATCCCAAACTACCTGCAAAACGTAAACTATAAAAACATTAGAGATGCAAAAATTATAGATATATCTTTAATTTATAATTCACACACCACCTTTAAATTACTATACCGTTATTTGTTCTTTCTATAAAAACAAAACTTAAGCTATTTGAAATTTAGAAATTCTAAAGTTAGACTTATACCTTTAATTTATAATTTACACAACACCTTCAAATTATTGTAAGCCGTGCACCTTCATACACAGTGTATTTAACTTGGTAGCCACAAAACATTAACTGTAACTTGCACCTTCTCTATTCACTGCTTATACCCTTGCATAGTGCTTGTATAGTTTGTTATATATCTATGTATATATCTTTATATATATATATATATATATAAAACCTGTAGTAGGTAGTTATAGTTTTATAGTTAAGACCTGCTTTCCATAGGAAAGGCATTTTTTGTTTTGCCAATAACTTTGTCGGTGTTTGATGAATCCTCATAAAAATTTCAAAACCTGTTTGCCAGTCACTTCAGCTACTGTGTTAAAAGGTTCAGGATAATTTGTCAAGCAGAGGCTTAGCAAGGAGTGGGGGGGGGCAAAACATGTGTTCCTCATGCAATTTCCTATAGGTATTTTAGACAAAACAACACCCCAAACTGCTGGATGGAATTACACCAGATTTGACAGGAAGGTAACTCTTGGTCTAGAAAGAGGCCTATTTGTGATTAGGTGTACATCCGTTCAGTACTTTAGGAGTTAATACAGAAAAAACATCAGTATATTTAGGGACAAAGATCGTCTGTCGATCTGACAGATCTCATGCTGAGATCTGATTGGTTGGCAACACCTCAACCAGGAAATGTTGGCAGCCATTTTGGGACTTGGACTAAGTCGAGTCCCAAAAAAAATAGTGTAAAAAAACAAAAGAGAAGGGGAAGGGTAAGAATACCCGGACCCCTTACACCTGGTGGTGGGGTCCCACAGGGACCCCAGCAAGTCCAAAAAGCATTTATTTTTTCAATTTTGCCACGAAAATCTCAGAGGCTCCGCGGATCTCAGAAAAAATTACAAAAAACAAGTGCAGTCTCCTTCAGTTGTTTTAACTTCAGCCCCCGGGTAGGCAAAATTAAGTAATTATATTGGAGAGAGGATACACACTGCCCCCCTCCCAATGGCCGATTTCGTTCCTGAGGACTGCCACTTCCTCTGGGCTGGCCAATGTAAACTAAGGGTTAGGGGTGCTGCGTGGCCATCCATCCCCAGGCCATTTATGGCCCCGGGATTACCACCTCCCTGGGGCAAAGCTCATGATTTGAGAGGGAAGGGGGGCTGTACAGACCCCTTTCCTGGCACCTCGGAGTGGCAGTCCCTAGGGCCATTAATGGCTCCAGGAGTGGGGTCATGCAGCTCCCCTTTCCTTGCTAAAACAGTCTTGCCCCAGAAAAGTGGTGGTACCCAGCCAAAGTGCAAGGGTGGGTGCCTGCAGGGGCTGGCTGTAGGGCCGCTCCCGTGGCTGACCCAGCATTGCGCAGAGCCATAGTCCGACGTGGCGGGGGTTGGGTGCCTACACACACATACACAAAAATTCTTTCTCGAAAAGTGTGAGAAACCGGCACTCTAGTAAGTAGTTCATGCAGTTTATTCTCAGTTCATGTCATGCAAAGGAACAGCAACCTGATTCGGCCACAAACGGCCTTGATCATGACCAGTGTACATAAATAAATATCTATACTTAAGATGAATCTTATTTGATATAGTTTCATCCTTATTTTTTGAAGTAATTAATTGTGTAAAATTATATGACAATTTAAATTAAAATTAATATATTCAATTAGATGTATTTTTTTAAATCTAAATACTTTTTAAACATTTATATAATTTAGTTATGCCTCTGAAACCACAAAAAACCCCAATGACCAATATAAGCTGACAAAAGCTGAGGTGGAGCAGGGTTGGGTGCCTGCAGGGGGTTGGCCGCAGGCCAGGCCCTGCAGCTAATATTCGCAGAGCACAGCCTAAGGCCGTGCATGGTTGGGTGCTTATGGGGGGGTGGCTGCAGGCCATGCGTGGCACTGGGTTTAGTGTTAAGAGGGGGCTGGCCGGCCAGGCCCTGTGGCCAACCCTATCCACACACGACCAAAGGCCATGCACGGCAAGGGTTGGATTAATGTAAGGTAATTAAATATTACTTAACGTTAAAAAACCCTAGAAATTCACTGAAACAATTAAAGGTTTCAGAGACATTATAGTTAGAAAATAGAATTAAAAAAAACTGAGATTCACAAAAAATCCAAAGGTTACAGGGATGTTATAGGTAGGTTCACATTTTGTACACACAAAACTAGAGAAATTCACCAGTTATAGTTATAATTATCTAAAAAAACTATCACTTGTGCTCTGATGTAATTATAACTCATGCCCTTGCCATGCAGTGTTACATTGTCCCATATATTGCATCATTAATGCCATCTTCTATCACATAGTTCATAATATGACTGCAACATTTGCAATAAAATTATTAATGGTTAAACTGTGCATGGCGAAGGCGTAAGGATGGTGGGCTGTTGGCCGCAGGGCCTGGCCTGCCGCTTGGCTCTGCGCCTTGACTCTGCGCCTAACCCCTGCATGCAGCCAACTCCCGCTGCGCATGGCTGGCGTGGAGTTGGATGCTTACGGTGTGTTTGCTGCACACAGAGGGTTGGGCACAGGGGCCTGGCTACAGGCCAGGTGCATTCAGCCAATCCTCCACTGCACTCACCTGAAGGCTGTGCACATCGGGCTTTGTCTACACGTGGGGGGTTGGACGGAGAGCATGGCAGCAGGCCAGGCCCTACACCCAAACCCCTCGCTATGAAAAAAAAAATCTAAATTCACTGTAAAAAGCAAAGATTATAAAGGCGTTATAGTTAGGAATTAGCATTTTAAAAACCTTAGAAAATCACGAAAAAACTTAAAAAACATAGAAATTTCGCTGTTAGAGTTATTTCAAATAACTATAACCCGTGCCCTAAGGTAACTATAACTCACGCCCTCACCATGCACATTTTTCTCATCAATAATTGTGCAGCAAATGTTGCCGAGATATTATGTCATATAAGATGTGGTGAGTGTTGTAACATGGGGTAATTAGTAGTGCATGGCGAGGAAGCGAGTTATAGTTCCATCAGGGCGCGAGTTATAGTTTCCTGAGATAAGTATAACTATAACTGTTGAGTTTCTATATATATAATATTTGTTTTTACATTTATATAAGTTAATTATAATTTATGCCTCTCAAACCCCCAAAACCTGTAAGACCAATATAAATTGCCTATCTGTGAATCCTAAAACTCCTCACTGCTGCTATAAACTAACCATCCAAGAACCCTACTATCTAATTTCTACCCCTATACAATTCCCTGTACCCTAAAACCAATACTGCCCCTGTACATGATGTCATTGCCACCTACAATCCCTTACTACCCCATAGACAACCGATCCCTAAACACACAAAAAAACACTTTCTCTATACATTACTCTTTCCTGAACCCTAAAAACTCCTTACAACCCCTATACACTACTGTAGGAAAGTACCATCTTGCCTGGCATGTTACCCCCATATTTCACTGTATATATGTTGTTTTACTCTATGTGTCACTAGGACCCTGCCAGACAGGGCCCCGGTGCTCATAAGTATGTGCCCTGTATGTGTTCCCTGTGTGATGCCTAACTGTCTCACTGAGGCTCTGCTAACCAGAACCTCAGTGGTTATGCTCTCTCTGCTTTCCAAATTTGTCACTAACAGGCTAGTGACTAAATTTACCAATTCACATTGGCATACTGGTACACCCATATTCCCTAGTATATGGTACTGAGGTACCCAGGGTATTGGGGTTCCAGGAGATCCCTATGGGCTGAAGCATTTCTTTTGCCACCCATAGGGAGCTCGGATAATTCTTACACAGGCCTGCCAGTGCAGCCTGAGTGAAATAACGTCCACGTTATTTCACAGCCATTTACCACTGCACTTAAGTAACTTATAAGTCACCTATATGTCTAACCTTCACCTGGTGAAGATTGGGTGCAAAGTTACTTAGTGTGTGGGCACCCTGGCACTAGCCAAGGTGCCCCCACATCGTTCAGGGCAAATTCCCTGAGTACGGGGACACCATTACACGCATGCACTGTACATAGGTCACTACCTATGTACAGTGTCACAATGGTAACTCCGAACATGGCCATGTAACATGTCTAAGATCATGGAATTGTCACCCCAATGCCATTCTGGCATTGGGGGGACAATTCCATCATCCCCCGGGTCTCTAGCACAGAACCCGGGTACTGCCAAACTGCCTTTCCGGGGTCTCCACTGCAGCTGCTGCCAACCCCTCAGACAGGTTTCTGCCCTCCTGGGGTCCAGGCAGCCCTGGCCCAGAAAGGCAGAACAAAGGACTTCCTCTGAGAGAGGGTGTAACACCCTCTCCCTTTGGAAATAGGTGTGAAGGCTGAGGAGGAGTAGCCTCCCCCAGCCTCTGGAAATGCTTTGATGGGCACGGATGGTGCCCATCTTTGCATAAGCCAGTCTACACCGGTTCAGGGATCCCCAGCCCTGCTCTGGTGCGAAACTGGACAAAGGAAAGGGGAGTGACCACTCCCCTGACCTGCACCTCCCAGGGGAGGTGCCCAGAGCTCCTCCAGTGTGTCCCAGACCTCTGCCATCTTGGAAACAGAGGTGTTTGTAGCACACTGGACTGCTCTGAGCGGCCACTGCCAGCAGGTGACGTCAGAGGCTCCTTCTGATAGGCTCTTACCTCTCTTGGTAGCCAGTCCTCCTTCCTAGGTAGCCAAACCTCCTTTTCTGGCTATTTAGGGTCTTTGCTTTGGGGGTCTCACCAGATAACAAATGTAAGAGCTCACCAAAGTTCCTCTGCATCTCCCTCTTCACCTTCTGCCAAAGGATTGACCGCTGACTGCTGAGGACGCCTGCAAAACCGCAACAAAGTAGCCAGACGACTACTAGCAACCTTGTATCGCTTCATCCTGCCGGCTTTCTCGACTGTTTCCAGGTGGTGCATGCTCTGGGGGTAGCCTGCCTCCTCTCTGCACCAGGAGCTCTGAAGAAATCTCCCGTGGGTCAACAGAATCTTCCCCCTGCAACCGCAGGCAACAAAAGACTGCATCGCCGGTCCTCTGGGTCCCCTCTCAACACGACGAGCGTGGTCCCTGGAACTCAGCAACTCTGTCCAAGTGACTCCCACAGTCCAGTGACTCTTCAGACCAAGTTTGGTGGAGGTAAGTCCTTGCCTCCCCATGCTAGACTACATTGCTGGGTACCGCGTGATTTGCAGCTGCTCCGGCTCCTGTGCACTCTTCCAGGATTTCCTTCATGCACAGCCAAGCCTGGGTCCCTGACACTCTAACCTGCAGTGCACAACCTTCTGAGTTGTCCTCCGGCGTCGTGGGACTCCCTTTTGTGACTTCGGGTGGACTCCGGTTCACTTTTCTTCTAAGGGCCTGTTCAGGTACTTCTGCGGGTGCTGCCTGCTTCTGTGAGGGCTCCCTACGTTGCTGGGTGCCCCCTCTGTCTCCTCATCCAAGTGGCGTCATCCTGGTCCCTCCTGGGCCACAGCAGCACCCAAAAACCCTAACTGCGACCCTTGCAGCTAGGAAGGCTTGTTTGCGGTCTTTCTGCGTGGGAACACCTCTGCAAGCTTCTTCACGACGTGGGACATCCATCCTCCAAAGGGGAAGTTCCTAGTCCTCTTCTTTCTTGCAGAACTCCAAGCTTCTTCCAACCAGTGGCAGCTTCCTTGCACCCTCAGCTGGCATTTCCTGGGCTCCTGCCCACTCTCGACACTGTCGCGACTATTGGACTTGGTCCCCTTGTCTTACAGGTACTCAGGTCCGGAAATCCACTGTTGTTGCATTGCTGGTGTTTGTTCTTCCTGCAGAAACCCCCTATCACGACTTCTGTGCTCTCTGGGGGTAGTAGGTGCACTTTACACCTACCTTTTAGGGTCTTGGGGTGGGCTATTTTTCTAACCCTCACTGTTTTCTTACAGTCCCAGCGACCCTCTACAAGCTCACATAGGTTTGGGGTCCATTCGTGGTTCGCATTCCACTTTTGGAGTATATGGTTTGTGTTGCCCCTATACCTATGTGCTCCTATTGCAATCTACTGTAACTTTACATTGCTTGCATTACTTCCTTATGCTATTACCTGCATAATTTTGGTTTGTGTACATATATCTTGTGTATATATTGTATACTCATACTGAGGGTACTCACTGAGATACTTTTGGCATATTGTCATAAAAATAAAGTACCTTTATTTTTAGTACTTCTTTGTATTGTGTTTTCCTATGATATTGTGCATATGACACCAGTGGTATAGTAGGAGCTTTACATGTCTCCTAGTTCAGCCTAAGCTGCTTTGCCATAGCTACCTTCTATCAGCCTAAGCTGCCAGAAACATCTCTTCTACACTAATAAGGGATAACTGGACCTGGCACAAGGTGTAAGTACCTCTGGTACCCACTACAAGCCAGGCCAGCCTCCTACATTGGAAGCAGCGATGGGATAAGTACTTGTAACTACTTACCACTTTGTCATTGTGTACTTTTCATAAGAGAATAATATACAAAACAAGTTCAGTGTATGTACACCTAACCAAAAAGATTTGCTTTTCTTCTCTTAAACTTTTTACAAAGTTCTGAAAAGTTTCTCTACACTTCTAAAAGTTTCAAAAAGTTTGAAGAAGTGTTTTCTCTGTTCTTTAAAAAGTTCTTAAACTTTTTCTTTCTTCTCACTGTCTCTAAACCTTCCTTTATCATGTCTGATGTAGAGTCTGCTCTTAAAATGGTCAATACTACCTATGCCAATTTGAATTACAAGAGCCTAAAGAGTCTCTGCTTAGATAGAGGTTTAGTGATAGGAAAACACCCCACAAAAGAGTTTCTATATAACATGCTTATTGTGAATGATGAGTCCCAAGCAGGCACTTCAAATGAGAAGTTAATAGATGGCTCCCATTCTGACTCAGGGGATCTCCTTGAGGGAGGTGGGGAGGGTTCTGTTCAAAATCTGCCCCCTAGGAGACCACCTAGCAATGCTGGTAGTAATAGAAGCTCCCATCATACTAGGGGTGTTTTTATTCCTGGAGGCCAGGTTGTTAGAGTCCATTCAGTTAGGGACAGATCTCCCTCTGTTGTTTCCAATTTATCTTCTGTGTCCAAGCATTCCCAATCCACCCACCCTGAAGACAACATGTTAGAAAGGGAACTCAAAAAGTTGAGAGTGAAAGAGACCAGACTGAAGCTTAAACAGCAACAGTTGGCTCTAGATAGGGAATCCCTAGACCTAGAGAAGGAGAGACAGAGATTGGGGTTAGGACCCCATGGTGGCAGAAATAGCAGTATTCCTGATAGTAATCCTGTTAGAGAGCATGATTCCAGGAATCTGCACAAGATAGTTCCCCCTTACAAGGAGGGGGATGACATCAACAAGTGGTTTGCTGCACTTGAGAGGGCCTGTATGGTACAGGGAGTCCCTCAAAGGCAGTGGGCTGCTATATTGTGGCTATCTTTCAATGGAAAGGGTAGGGATAGGCTCCTTACTGTTAGAGAAAGTGATGCTAACAATTTTGCAGTTTTGAAGGATGCACTCTTGGATGGATTTGGCTTAACCACTGAACAATACAGGGTTAAGTTCAGAGACACCAGAAAAGAGTCCTCACAAGACTGGATAGACTTTGTTGACTGTTCAGTGAAGGTCTTGGAAGGGTGGTTACATGGCAGTAAAGTTTCCGACTATGAATGCCTGTATAATCTTATTCTAAGAGAGCATATTCTGAATAACTGTGTGTCTGACCTGTTACACCAATATCTAGTGGACTCAGATCTGACCTCTCCCCAAGAATTGGGAAAGAAGGCAGACAAATGGGTCAGAACAAGAGTGAACAGAAAAGTTCATACAGGGGGTGACAAGGATGGCAAGAAGAAGGATGGAAAGTCTTCTGACAAGGGTGGGGACAAAACTAAAACTGAGTCTTCATCAGGCCCACAAAAATCCTCTGGTGGGGGTGGTGGGTCCTAATCCTCTTCAAATCAAGTTAAAAAGCCTAGGTGTTATTTGTGTAAAGTCAAAGGCCATTGGACAACTGATGCCAGTTGTCCAAAGAAAAACACCAAACCTCCCGCTACCACAACCCCTACTGCAAATTCTAGTGCCCCTAGTAATAGCAGTGGTGGTGGGAGCAAACCTACTAATAGCCAATCCAAGGGAGTAGCTGGGCTTACTTTTGGTAATTTAGTTGGGGTTGGTCTTGTTAGGGAGACCACAGAGGCTGTGTTAGTCTCTGAAGGTGCCATTGATTTGTCCACCTTGGTTGCTTGTCCCCTTAATATGGATAAGTACAAGCAACTTCCCCTAATAAATGGTGTTGAGGTTCAGGCCTACAGGGACACAGGTGCCAGTGTTACCATGGTCATAGAGAAACTGGTACACCCTGAACAACACCTACTTGGTCAGCAGTACCAAGTGACAGACGCTCATAACAACACTCTTAGCCACCCCATGGCTGTTGTGAATCTCAACTGCGGGGGGGGGGGTTACTGGTCCAAAGAAAGTTGTGGTTGCCTCAGATTTACCTGTAGACTGTCTACTAGGGAACGATTTAGAGACATCAGCTTGGACAGAAGTGGAGTTGGAGGCTCATGCCGCAATGCTGGGCATTCCTGGGCATTCCTGGGCATATGTTTGCTTTGACAAGGGCTCAAGCCAAAAAGCAAAAAAGGACAGGGTAACTTGGATCCTGGAACAATGGACCAAGTGCTCCCTAAAGCTAGGGGTAGCAAGGCTAAATCCCTACCCACTATTCCTCTCTCTACAGATGATTCTCCTTCTGAGGAAGAAGAATTTCCTCCCTGTGCAAAACCTTCACCAGATGAGCTGGCAGCAGACACTGCTGAGCTTTTGGGTGGAGGGGGGCCTGCCAGGGAAGAGCTGAGTGTGGCACAACAATCCTGTCCCACATTAGAGGGTCTCAGACAGCAAGCTGTCAAGCAGCAAAATGGGGATGTCAGTGACTCACATAGAGTTTACTGGGAGGACAACCTCTTGTACACAGAGGCAAGGAACCAAAAACCCGGAGCAGCCAGGAGATTGGTCATTCCCCTGCAGTACAGAGAGTTCCTCCTAACTCTGGCACATGACATTCCTTTGGCCGGGCATTTGGGCCAGATCAAAACATGGGAAAGGCTTGTCCCCCTGTTTCACTGGCCTAGGATGTCAGAGGACACTAAAGATTTTTGTAAGTCTTGTGTGACCGGCCAAGCCAGTGGCAAGACTGGTGGCACACCAAAGGCTCCCCTTATTCCACTACCTGTGGTTGGGGTCCCCTTTGAAAGGGTAGGGGTTGACATAGTTGGCCCCCTTGACCCTCCTACTTCTTCAGGCAATACGTTTATCTTGGTGGTTGTGGACCATGCCACAAGATATCCTGAAGCAATTCCTCTAAGGACCACTACAGCACCTGCAGTGGTAAAAGCCCTCCTGGGAATCTTTTCCAGGGTGGATTTCCCAAAAGAGGTTGTATCAGACAGGGGTAGCAACTTTATGTCTGCATACTTGAAAGCAATGTGGAAGGAATGTGGTGTAACATACAAATTCACCACACCTTATCATCCACAGACTAATGGACTGGTAGAGAGGTTTAATAAAACTCTCAAAGGTATGATAATGGGACTCCCTGAAAAACTCAGGAGGAGATGGGATGTCCTGTTACCTTGCCTCCTTTTTGCTTACAGGGAGGCACCCCAGAAAGGAGTGTTCTTCAGCCCCTTTGAACTCCTCTTTGGACACCCTGTAAGAGGTCCACTAACACTTGTGAAGGAGGGTTGGGAACAGCCTTTAAAAGCTCCCAGACAGGACATAGTGACTATGTACTTGGCCTAAGATCCAGAATGGCCGAGTACATGAAAAAGGCCAGTAAAAACCTTCAGGCCAGCCATGAGCTCCAAAAGCAATGGCATGACCAGAAGGCTGTTCTGATCCAGTAGCAACCAGGACAGAAGGTGTGGGTATTGGAGCCTGTGGCCCCAAGAGCACTCCAGGACAATTTGAGTGGACCCCATCTAATTGTTGAAAAAAAGGGTGAGGTTACCTATCTGGTAGACCTGGGCACTTCCAGGAGTCCCCTTAGGGTGATTCATGTCAACCTCCTAAAACCCTACTATGACAGGGCTGATCTCACCCTGCTCATGGCAACAGATGAAGGACAGGAAGAAGAGAGTGACCCTCTCCCTGATCTCTTCTCCTCCACTGAAGAGGATGCACAGCCAAGCCTGGGTCCCCGACACTCTAACCTGCAGTGCACAACCTTCTGAGTTGTCCTCCGGCGTCGTGGAACTCCCTTTTGTGACTTCGGGTGGACTCCGGTTCACTTTTCTTCTAAGTGCCTGTTCAGGTACTTCTGCGGGTGCTGCCTGCTTCTGTGAGGGCTCCCTACGTTGCTGGGCGCCCCCTCTGTCTCCTCATCCCAGTGGCAACATCCTGGTCCCTCCTGGGCCACAGCAGCTTCCAAAAACCCTAACCGCGACCCTTGCAGCTAGGAAGGCTTGATTGCGGTCTTTCTGCGTGGGAACACCTCTGCAAGCTTCTTCACGACGTGGGACATCCATCCTCCAAAGGGGAAGTTCCTAGTCCTCTTCTTTCTTGCAGAACTCCAAGCTTCTTCCAACCGGTGGCAGCATCCTTGCACCCTCAGCTGGCATTTCCTGGGCTCCTGCCCACTCTCGACACTGTCGCGACTATTGGACTTGGTCCCCTTGTCTTACAGGTACTCAGGTCTGGAAAGCCACTGTTGTTGCATTGCTGGTGTTTGTTCTTCCTGCAGAAACCCCCTATCACGACTTCTGTGCTCTCTGGGGGTAGTAGGTGCACTTTACACCTACCTTTCAGGGTCTTGGGTGGGCTATTTTTCTAACCCTCACTGTTTTATTACAGTCCCAGCGACCCTCTACAAGCTCACATAGGTTTGGGGCCCATTCGTGGTTCGCATTCCACTTTTGGAGTATATGGTTTGTGTTGCCCCTATACCTATGTGCTCCTATTGCAATCTACTGTAACTTTACATTGCTTTCATTACTTCCTTTTGCTATTACCTGCATAATTTTGGTTTGTGTACATATTTCTTGTGTATATAACTTATCCTCATACTGAGGGTACTCACTGAGATACCTTTGGCATATTGTCATAAAAATAAAGTACCTTTATTTTTAGTACTTCTGTGTATTGTGTTTTCTTATGATATTGTGCATATGACACCAGTGGTATAGTAAGAGCTTTACATGTCTCCTAGTTCAGCCTAAGCTGCTTTGCCATAGCTACCTTCTATCAGCCTAAGCTGCTAGAAACACCTCTTCTACACTAATAAGGGATAACTGGACCTGGCACAAGGTGTAAGTACCTCTGGTACCCACTACTAGCCAGGCCAGCCTCCTACAACTACACATGCCTGAACCTTAAAAACTCCTTAAAGCCCCCTAATGAGAAGAGATTTGCCAGCGCTTCATAATGACAAATCCATCCGAAGAAGAGCTAAAAAGAGGATGGGTAGATGTGCAAAAACATTTGTGTTAGATTTTGAGATTACAAAGGTACTCTTGGTGTGTCCACCATGTTGTTTCAAGCCTTAGGAATAATAACTGAGAGCACATGACTACCTATTCTAGATTTCTGTAAACCTGGTAATGTCCAGTAGATGTTGAGATAATTATCTTAATATCCTTGTAGCTGCTTATAGGATAAACAGTGATGTATGCAGTCTTCCTTTCAATATAGTGAATGCTTCTTCTCTGTTTCAAGAATGCTGTCTGCAAAGAGTTGATCCTGCGGCCTTGCAATGCCCTCTACAATAGATTAAGTAGACACTGCTGTTTCTGCAACAGTGAGAGTAGTAATATTTGCCAACAAGGCCTATGAAAGACATCGGTCTACCAGTAATAGTCTGAGGATAGGTAACATATGCAATTTATGTTGCTAAAGGGATTAGATGGGTAACCAGACTCTTGTACCATGCTTTTGAGTTGTATCATAAGATTGAAGTAGCTCTCAATTTTATCAACTGCACTTAAGTACGTATTATCATCAAGTATGCAATTGGGTCTATGCATTTCTGCCAGCTGACTACAAACTGTGACTGCAGACCGGAAAAGTGGTCTCATCATGAATTGTGTGAGCACACGTACTTCCCTTCTGCCTGAGAATTTCACAGCCAGCAGTTTGTTGCAACACAAGGCACTGTACTTTACATTTATGGAGCTTTTTGCAAATGAGATCCAGAATGAATTCTTTGCAGTAACTTCCACTTGTCTCAGATGCCACAATACCTACATTGTACAGCTCGTTGAACAGCTGTCTTCCTTTATAGAATGTGTCTACAGAAAGGGTACAAGCTTTATGAAATAATGATTGAGCAAGATGCTGCACAATTTTTATGCTTGTCTTAAAGTGGAAGAGCAACCAGCAGGATTGATGCTGAAGTCCTTTCCAGTATACAGTTTTGGGCTGCGTGCTCAACCAATGGAACTCTCGCATAACCTATATAGCTTGATGCCATACTGAGCTCTCTTGCTCAGTTATACTACCTAAACAGCAGCCGTTCGTTTTAGAGGATCAAAGACTCATCAACTCCTGTAGTCTTCTCTTGTGTATACACCTCAGGAAATTTGAGAAATGTTCCATCACATGCTGAATTTTGAACAATCTGTCATGGTCTGTATGGTTAGATGTTGTGGATTTATCGTTGAAATGTAGCATACACTGCAGAATAAACAAGCATTTGCAATGCACTAGGGTCTCGCATTTGTCGGAGTTACAGCTGTTGTAAACTCCCAACCGGATTTTTCCTCCACTTAAGGAAAAAAACAGCGTGAACGCGCTGTACAGTTCACACAAAGTGCGTTTATTAACGTAACCGGCAAAAGTGCGAATAACAAAGCGCTTGACTTTCGCGCTCTGAAACAGAGAAAAAGTAGTCCACAACCACAGCGAGCCTCGCATGTTTTACGTACTTGGTCGCTGCGCTCGAGGAGGGCTAACCATGGAAAAGGCATGACAAATGCAAGCCTTCCACCAATGAAAAGAAGCGGATTCTAACAGGCAAGCCAACTTGCCAATGAAAGACACTGACGTGACGTCGACGTGGCTCTGAGCCCTTTTCTAATACCTAAAGCGTCTCGCTAGCGATACGCATGCACGAGCGCATGCGACGCAGGCTCGACCCTAAAAAATGATCTCTTCTCATGACAGATGAGAAACTGTGCTTTGCCTAAACCGGAGAGAAGACCAGCAAGGCTGTACTGATGGTTTGCGCAGTAGTCCTATGAGCAATAAAAGACCCCAAATAAATTAATTTCTACTCTTCAAGTAAAGTGAGAGTCCACAGGTCTACTCTAAAATGAGGCGCCATAAGTGCTTCATGCTCCCTCAAAACCTGTTTGGCACACAGGTTAGTGTGCTGTATAATTTCCTTAAGGAACACTTCAACCAGGTTGAAGGTTGGAAGTAGTCAATGGACAAAAAAATGCAGTATTGATTTTACTTCAAGCTTCTGCAGTGGAGTGGATGAATTAGAGTCTGGAACCTAATACAGGGCTGCCAAGTGAGCACCCATGCTATGCTAGGTGCGGTACCTGCTTGCTCTCTGGATTATGCTAAACTGGCACTCTTTTTCAACAGCACAGGTTGCACCTATAAAGAGACATCACAGCTGCGTTGCTGTGCTGCATGGCTATGTTCTTAAAAATCAATTGAAGAGGAGTCATCAACTGATGGAATTTCACCAACTGAAAAATAACTTCCAGCTTCTGATCCACACTCTTATCCCTGAACATCTCTTAAGCCTATAAACACACACATCAACAAGGCATACTGAAACACAAAAGCAATAACAATATTCAAAGAAGCAACAAAGCAAAACTGTACAAATGAAGATTGATGGCAAAAAACAGTTAAGACAAAAACTCCAAGTGCTATCCAAATAGGGTTAAAATTCCTGGTCACAAATCACCTTGCAGAGGAATAGGTGCACACTTTATATTATCCACTAGGGAAAGGTGACTGAAAACATCCCGGCACAGAGGAAGTAACTCATAAATTGCTGCCATTTTCCCTTCCCTAGGTTGGGTGGCAATTGGTGAGGGCCCCTGCAGGGTCAGCATAAAAGTAAAAAATTAATTTGCCCCAGTTCTAGGAGGCAACGCAACCCTCAAAACAAACTGATACCAGGTATGTAGTGGTGGATTCCTGCTTTGTGATGGCAAGCTTAGCGATGATCCCAGAGGAGGAATCCTTTGTCAAGGGGCACCATTGGAAAGAGGAGACTTCCCTCTTTCCAGTGGTGCCCCTCTTTGTAATATATGTTCCTGGAGTACAGCACATGGCGCCCTGGGACAAAACGACGTGACAAAGTACTTCCAGAAAGCATGGTGAATGTAGTAGTAGAGGTGGGAGCGCCGAGACAGGAGTCTGTCTGGGTGGCCACCATATTCCTATTCCTGTGGGGTCTGGTCTGGGAGGACTGAGGTCCAATCGCCAACTCCCCACCTCCAAAAGGGGAATGGTTCAAATGTATGTGCCTGATGGGGATCAGCCCTATGCTATGGGGTAAGGAACCCCCCCCCCACATCCTTCTCAAAGAAATCCATGGTGGTCTAGTGAAGGACTCCTACTTGAGGATCCCAGCCTGGCCATGGTCCCTGTGCAGCAATCCTTCCAGAGAGGCATAGTTAGAAAGGAGAGGCTCTCCACTTTCCATTATGACCCCCAACGTGGGCTGGGAGTCTTACCAGTCTTCAGTGGCCATGTCATCCAGACCAGTGATGGAGTCAGCTGCGTCACCAACACACTGATGTCCTCAATAAGCTGTAGAAGAGCTGATGTGGAAATCATTCTGTGCCATTCTCCTTTGAAGACATAAATGGGTATAAGTCTAGTGCAAGCACCAGAAGTTCCCCTGTACCTTCTTGGGGGAAATATTATTTGCATACTCCTTACTCCCAAAACAACAGGATTTAAACCTTGTTGGGGCTGTCAAAAACAAATGTCTTTGACAAATCCCCATGAGGTACCCCAAATGAACTTGAAGCCTATTCAGGACCAGAATTTGAACTTCTACCTTGCTAAGCTTCGGAATACTCTGCATTGTGCCCAGCCAAAGTTGAAAAAAAGTTGCTTTTTATGCTCTTGAAGTAGTTCCCGCAACGGGTCCTTATCGAGGTCAAAATCATTGGCTAAGTTTAAAAACAAGCACAAGAAATTGAAGTGGGAAATGGCCCCATCCACTGCTGTTGAACTCCAGAGAGGGTGTGAGGGCATCAGTGTGCCGAGTCCTAGTTTGGTCCTGATGCAGCTGGAGTTTTCGGGTTAGTTGTTGACGTTGCACCAAACGCAGGCCTTTAGGGAGGCCATGTTGTGTATATTTGGCACGCTTCCGGCTCCAGTTGCACTTCTTCGGGCCCAAGGATCCGCAGAGGCCCCTATTCAGGATCCTGCTTGCAGGTTAGCCATTGGTGTTGTCTGCGCTTCTTAAACTCGCATCACGTTCCGCACTGGCTTCGTTGACGACTTCAGTTAAAGCACCACTCACCACGCTAGTTCCTTTGTCATTGATATCAATGCTGACTCAGCTGGAAGAGCAGCCATTACCTATAGTGGTATATGACTCCAAGCCGGCTTCAACTCAACCAAGACTACACCGTAGTCCCATGATGGAACGCATCCTATAACCATTCCTCCAGACTCTGAAACCTTGTCCTCACTACTCGGAAGAGCTCATTCCTTGCATCAGCTCTTTTGGTCAGATTCTGACAATAATGACTGATGAAGGGGATGACTGTGCCCCTCAATACTATGAGTACAGTTGGTATGACAAACTATAATATGCCAGTGATCTGGGCACTTCCCCCAACACTGGGCATGTCTCTCCCCCCTGGTCCCTCCACTGAGTAGAGTGTCTTTTTCACCATGGCCATGAGGCGGACTGCAGAGTTCCTTGAACTACAGCCTCCTACAGTGGAGTTAAAATCTAACATCTGGACGAAGGTTCTTCAGCCTGACGCATTGCATACCTGACCGGAGAAGAAATGACGCACTGTCTCACTTGCGAGTAAGAAATCGACGCATCACTGACTTTTCTGATGCACGCTCACCCGTGCAGCTTTATTTCTGACGCATACCAGGTACTTTGTGTATAACCTACACATCCATTGATTTCTATGGAGTAAGACTCTTTTTAATTTAAAAATTCATAACTTTGCTTGTGTATGTTGGATTTTTGACGTTTTGGTTATGTTTGATTTATATGAATATTGTTTCATTTTCTAAACTGGTATTGTGTCACTTTTGTGGTGTTTTCACTGTATTACTGTGTGTTTTGGTAAAGTACATTACACATTGCCTAGAGATAAGCCTGACTGCTTGTGCCAAGCTACCAAGGGGGTCAGCAGGGATTGTCTTAGGAGTGTAACTCCCTTATTCTGACTATAGTGAGGGTACCTGCTTGGACACAGTGTAAACTGGCTGCCAACCAGAGACCCCATTTCTAACACTTCCTTGTGTCGTAGGACGGAGGCCTTCATCCTATTTTAGATCTCCATCCTCTCAACACCTTCCTGTGGAGGGACTAATTCAAGATGGTAACACTGACCCAGGTCTTGTCTGTCCAGGATTCCGAAAACCCGATGGTAGCATTGCACCTTAAGGACGCATATTTCCAAATTCCCATCCTTCAGGCGTACAGGCATTATCTGCGGTTCACAGTGGGCCAGGAGTATTTCCAATTTGAGGTGCTTTCCGTTGGCCATTCCAGTGCTCCTCAGTTGTTCTCAAAAGTGATGGTGGTGGTTGTAGTGCATCTTCGGAGGACCAGTGTATCAGCCTTCCAGTACCTTCACAACTGGCTGTCGTGCTTGCTTTAGGCATCGTTGGGATTCGCTGTCAACATGCTGACTCCACCACAGTCGCTCCTGCTCAGTGGAGACATCCTGGATACAATGCAGTATCATGAGCCCCGCCCCCAAGAGCCGAAAATGCAGGACATTCAGACTATGATCTTGATGTTGCAGGCTCTGTCCTGGATATCAGTGATGCCTCTTGTTTGTCCGACACTGCAAATGGCACATGCAGGCTCTGTCATGCGATCTGAAGTACAAGTGGGCACAAAAAAGGGGAACCTATCGGATTACATCTAGATTTCGGAGGGGACTGCAAAAGATCTGCAGTAGTGGCGGATAGACTGTGACCAGCCTATGCAGACCCCTCACAATACCACATCTGGAGCTACCAGTGGTCATGGATGCTTCATTGCTGGGTTTGGGAGGCCATCTCAGAGAGTTGAAGATTATAGGACTCTGGGCTCAGGCGGAAACCCACCTCCACATCAATTTGTTGAAGATGTGAGCAATCCACTTGGTGTAGTAGCCCTTCCTACCATCCATCAATGGGAAGGTACTGTTTAGTATCTATTCACAAGTTGAGGAGTCTGCGGTTAGAAGTATCCATCATGTGTAGGCCTGTATAAGTACTCACAGAAAACACCACTGCCGTGTGGTACTGACGCAAGAAGGACAGAGAGGGTTCTTGTGGTTTGTGTCAGGAATCTCTGCCCCTCTGGAAGTGACTGTCATACCAGGATATTCCTCTGTCTTTGAACCCCAAGAGGGGTTTTGGGTTTTGTGTCAGCAAGCTCTGCCCCTCTTGAAGTGGCTGTCTTACCAGGATATTTCTCTGGCCATGAACCACCTGGTGGGATCCCTGGAACACCAGAGTGGACAAACTATTCTCAAACGTATAGCGAGCCATGAATTACAGTTATACCCGGAGGTGGCACATTACATTTCCAGTATTGGTTAGGGCTCCGGCTCTGTTTTTCACCACTCTTGTCAATGTGCAGTGTCAGCATTTTTGCACACTAGAGTTCCCAAGAAGGCTCTCTCTCAGAGACGCATTTTGGCTAAAGTGTTTTTTGGGACTCCTTAATGATACCATTCCTCCTCTATCCCTTTTGGCTCGAGTTCTAAAGAAGAACAAGACGGATTGGAGTCAAGTCGTACTAGTGAGTCCATACTGGACCAGGAGGATGTTGTATCAAGAATTCCTGAGCATGAGCCTCTGTCCTCTGATCAAGCTGCCACTTCGGGAGAATGTACTATGACAGCAACAGGGTAGGATCCGGCTTCCGGGCCACCAAACTCTGCAACTGCATGCAAGGAGATTGAGTGGAGGCAACTAGTCTCTTTCCAGCTTCCTCCTCAAGTTGTTGATGTGATTCAGCCTGAGAGCCAGATGTCCATCTACTAAATTTGTGCATGCCGGGTACTGGGGCAAGTTTGTCCTTGGTGAGACACCTGTTGGATTGACCTGTTACAAGCCCTGTAGTCTTGTTGTTTGTGTTGTTGCTGGCCCAGCAAGGACTTGAACTAAGCACTGGTAAATACTGTTTGCCAGTTTTTTCTGCTTATTTGAGGCTGCTGGATCAGTCTTCTTTGTTAAGATCACCTCTTGTGATGTCATTTACTAAAGGTTTGCAGCACATTTTCCACCAAAACCCTTTGTGATGCCACAATAGGACTTGAATATGGTTTTCACTTTTCTAATCTGTACCCCATGTAAGCATTACAAAGCTGTCCTCTACATCTGTTGACCATGAAAATGTTTTTTTTCTGGTGGTCATCACTTCAACTTGTCATGTTAGTGAGCTTTAGGACCTCTCGATCTAGTCTCATTATGTGCCATTCTTCCCAGACAAGCTGGAATTAAGAACTCAACCTTCATTTCTGCTGACAATAGTAACACTTTTACATGTTGGGCAGGCTATCACTCTTCTTAATTACTTTGCTCCACCTCACCCCTCGAAAGAGGAGGCGACACTCCATCTTTTGGACCCTTGGTTTTTACATTGATCATCCCAAGGATCATTTGGTGGATGATCCACTCTTTGTGGGATTCTCTGAAGCAAATACTGGCAAGTCAGTGCAGAAAAGAACCATCTCTATATGCGTAGTTCTCTGCATATAAATCTGCTACACCTTAGCTAAGAAGCAGCCACTTGAAGGATTAAGTGCTCGTTGTACTCATGCCAAGCCTGCTACTTCTATGGTAGCACAAGGAGTACTTGTGCTGGATAACTGACTGGCTGGTACGTGGCCATCAGTGCACACTTTCACGTAGCACTTTTACCTCGACTGTCCGATTCGTTGGGATGGGCATTTTTCTCATTCGGTCCTGCAGGACTTTTTGGTTTGGGCCATTCCACAGACCCTCCACTGGGGAAGGTACTGCTTTGGTATCTGGTTTCAAGTTGAAGAATCTGCACTTACAAGCATCCATCAGTAGAACAAGTTAATAATCTTCAGTAATGCTCTTTTTTGATGCTCACTTAGTCTAACTGCAGATTCCTTACTGATCCAACATCCCTTCACCCCACCTCCCAGTTGTGTGGAATTGACTCTTTTCCCATCCAAAAAGGACCAAACCTAGAAATCTGCACATTGGTCAGTCAAATTTACTGATGGACTCTGCATCCGAGGGACAGACAATCCTTAGAAATAACTGACATCAGCACACCTGTCTCGTGCTTATGTGCGACCCCACTTGTTACTTCCAGATTGGAACAATGCTGGTGTGGAGTCACACAATGCGAACTACAGGCACGTAGGAGTACTATTGTTAGGTTTCTCAATCCAGCAAGACAGCTGGGGGAATATTTACAAAGGAAGGAATCTGCGGTTAGACTAAGTATCCCCCAGAAAGAACATTTCTGAATGTAAGTAACTTGTTGTTTGGTGAACTTCTGTAAACATCCAATAGTGAATGATAAACAATTATGCCACTTGGTACTATTTTGAATTTTCAGATCAGACTACCCCAAAATCCCCTCACTGCAGAGTATTGATGTTAGCTCAGTTAATTTTAATAAACCAAGGGGAAGGAATTTAGACAGGAATTATGTTACGTAATATCACACTACTGATTTCCATTTGTTCTCCATCCCTGCCAAAAGTTCAAAACAAAGAGTAATAGGCCACTCTCATTTACTCAGAAGGCTGGCGGAATTCCGGCTACAGTCATGGCTGCGGATGGCGGTAAGGTGGCGCTGCTGCCAGCAGCAGCGCCATGCCAGCAAAACACCTCCTACCATATCATGTCCCATGATACGGCCTGGCAGTGTTTTGCTGGTGGACGCTGCTGCTGGCAGCAGCTCTGCGTCCCGTCTCCTGCTGGAGGACCCCCTGCAAGCAGGTAAGTCGGGTTCTCTCACAGGAGAGAGGGGTGGGGGGTGTTGTGCGCGTGTGTGGGGGTGTGTGTGACTATGTTTGAATGTATGCATGCGTGTGTGCATGAGTGGGTGTATGTGTACGTGCATGTTGTGTCGTGTGATTGCGTGTGTGCCTGTATGTATGTTTGTGAGTGTTGCTGTGAGTGTGTATGAATGTATGCATGCGTGGGTGAATGTGTGTATGCAGGTGTGTATGGGTGTGTATGTATGTGCGTGTATGTGTGTATATGGGGGGGTCGGGAGTGGGAGGGTGGGGGAGGATTATGGGGAGGGAGTGGGGGGGTGGAGGAGAACCCCTATCAGTGCCAGGCAAGGAATTCCCTGGCACTGATAGTGCCTACACCATGGTTTCCGTGACGGTACAGAAACCACGGACACCATGGCGGGATCAAAATTCCATGGGCGGCCTAGTGATGGCCGCTGGGCTAGAGACTGTAGTCTCCAGCCCGACGGTCGCTACCGCAGTGGTGGTCGGTGTGTTAACTTGGTGGTTTGGCTTTGGCAATGTCATAATAGTGGAGGTATGTACCGCCAGCCTGTTGGCGGTACTACCGCCACTATTACACCGACCGCTGGGGTCATAATGACCCCCTAAGTTATTAAGTAAAATTGATTATCGGAATTAATCTGGTTAATGTATCCAGCCCATGCTCTATCTCAGTCCACCAGTTATTGTGCCTCAGTCCTGATCTTCTGCTCCCATAGACTATCACTGGCTTATAATGCTCTTTGGTGTTAATTTCCCCTAAATCTTAGAACCTCATATCTTCATTTCTCCACTATTTTGGGATTTTTGTCATTTTGGTGTACTTTAATTATTACATTTTACTTGATTTTTCAAATTCGGCTTGGGATTTTTATTCTTTTGGATTTTAAATTCATTACTGTTTTGGTATTGCATAAATGCTTTACACATTGCCCGAAGTGAAACATGTCTACTCTGTGCCACCACTACCAGGCTGTTCAGTTCAGGTGAATTTAATGACTTGGAGAGTTAACCCTGACAAGGTTGTGATTCTTTCTTGGAGTGGGCAGACACACACCCAAATAATGGTCCAATTTCTTACAACTATTTTTCCCATCTCCATGATGCAGTAATTGCCAATATGTGCCAAATTCAAGTTCCCCGTGTCATTATATGCTATTAAGTGCCACCATGTGCCTGGGAACCACACCCTGTCACACACAGTCAGATATACAACCACTGATATGTGCACCTTCCTAAACCCCACTACACATACACAGATGGAGCATACACTGGTACTCACACACTCACTCTTGACTGCTCAAACACTTTTGCTGGCTCTCTTTCTCTCGGTCTCTCTCTCACTGGCTTGCATTCATCACCCCATTTACAGCACAGGCTTTCCCATCTTTCTAGGGAGAAGATCAAGGAGCAAAAAAGGATGGTTCTGGGTCTGCATGGACGCTGCTTCTGCGACCATTATTGCGTAGGCTGAAATCAGTAGACCTCTCTAATTTTCATTGGTGAATTGAAATACATGTGCCCTCTGAGTAGGACTTACACAGCCCAACTGGCTGCTTTTCAGAAATTTACAGAATCACAGCAGTAACAGTTGGGTATGTCTAGGCTGCCAAAGGCTAACAAGGCACCTTCCATTTCACAGGTGCAGGGAGGCCCTGGGTGCCTACTTCTTAAAGGTCTCGTCCATTAAGTATACTCATCATATATGTGAGGAAGTGTGTCAAGGCAGAGAGGTGTAAACGCAGGCACTGGTCTAGCCTTTGAAGGGACTACCTTCAGCCATACTTTAACTGACAAGCACAAATTACATCAATTTGCTCTCTGGCCTCAAACAGTGGTGTTCTAAGTGAATGAGTAGGTGCAGGAAGAAGGGAAGAAATGTGGTTGTTAGGTCTATTTCTGTCTCACAAAGCATGGGGCTCTTGATAACAATTCAGAATATCCATGAGGGTGTTTCCTAAGCTCCTGTTGGCATGTCTGTTGAAGGAATGGCTTTTGGATCTGGGACAAAGTGGAAGAATGAGACAATCATGGAAAACAGAGGAAAACCATTAAGAGAACTCATAAAAATTTGCAAAGTTTTACATATGCTTAATTGCTTCTTGGAACTTCGCAAATTATGCCTTCCGAAGCAAAGTGGTTGGGGATATGTTGAACAAGCAGGAGATGTGGTCAGGCTGAAAGTGAGGTGCAAATGGCGTGACGTTTTGCAGAAGTAAAAATACTGAATACTGACACATACAGTGCTGGCCTCCTGTTCAGAGACAGGAAATATGGAGTCTTCTAGCTTAAGTTCTTTCCTGTCATAAAATTCTGGAACTCTGGTGACACATACTTCAGCAGAGATGAGTACAGCCACTGCTGGCTGCATACATTCTGTTTACCAGAGTAATAATTTAATTTATGTTGCTGTACCCAGATTTTCTGATGTTTAATTTCCCTGGTGCGATGCTGACCCTGTGCTGTACATCCATACCATACATCGGGGTTGGCGACACGCTGTGTGACGGGATCTTTGTAAGTCCTCTAGGCAGTGTCTCCTATCTGTATTATAGACTTGGGCTTCCCCCCATTATTAAAAGTCATTATATCCTTTATCAATCATTTGCTTAAAAATTACAGTTTAAGAGTTCCACTCAATTTATTGAGACATTACCACATATTGGGCTGCTTGGTGCTTGTTGACGAGAGAGCATGGAATAAGGGGAGAACAGGCAGGATGTCTTGTAGATTGGTAGATAACTCAGGGCTTGAAATTAGACACACACAATGTCTCTCTTCCTCTCTCTCTCTAACTCTCTTTGTAAACACACCCACTAAACACACTTGCAAACAATCATCAGCTTACTGATTAGCAGTAACACCACCTCCCTCACTGGCAGTGTTTGTTTCCCCTTAACACTGCTATTTCTGTCCCAGCGTCCGTGGAAGTAGATGAAGCAGATATTTACTGATGTACCATGCAGTCCCATCACTAGGCCTGCTTGGGACTTCTGAAGCCAGAGAGGGTCATTTAGACCCTGGTAAACAGTCTGTGGGTCTACTACAGGGGCAGAATCCGTGACCTCTGCCACCCTGATAGAGACATCCACCCTATTTAGAGATCCCCAATTGCCTGCCAGGGAACTGTGCTGTGAAGTAAGCCACTGCCATAGTGGCTCCATTTTCAGCATTAAGGGCTTGCTAAGCAGGTGTCGTGTTTAAAGTGTCTTCTCATTTTATATATCACTAGCAACAAAGGCTACTTTGCTGGTGTGGGACAGCTTAGGAGGCAAAAGAGGACTGACTTCTTTCTGCTCACCTGTTACACCACTGTGATGAAACATGGAGTTTACACGAAATGTAAACAAGACATCCTATCAGAAATAGCTAGACAGTGTCTATAAAACACTTCAGAACACGATTGACCACGGGGTTTTGTCAAAAACTTTGAACAAATGAAAGATTAATTTGTTCTCCCAATTCAGAATGCTTCAGGTACCTGCAACTGCGCCACTGGTTAAATGACCCTGAATTAAGCAACAAGCGATCACAAACTTGACCCCCTTCAAGAGGTATATGTTCACTTGTAAGAAAAATCAGCACACCACTTCTTGAATCTGTGATATGCTTAATTGCAGATGGGTGGGTGAGAAGCCCCATTTTCAATAGATGAAGCTGAATGAGAGACAGTGGGATGAAATCCTAATTCGTACAGATATCTTTGCTACCCATACATGGACAAGAGAAACTATGCTAAAAATATTTTATAGCTGGCACTGTACGGCAACAATGTTATCACAGATGGACCATGGGGTAGGCACAGGGTGCTGGATTGGGCGTAAATAAAATGGCACTTTGATTCACATTGTCTGGTCCTGTCTCAGATTTCAAACCTATTGTAACTCACTGCTTTCTCCAATTCTAGAAATAACAGGCTTGGAACTGGCAAAGTGTCCAAAGGTCATTTTTTAGGATGCCCAGCTACAGAAATTTGCCCACTCCATAACAGGAAAACGCAGCCTTTTTCTTGTTTACCGTTAGGAGCAAAACAAACAATTGTATCACTCTGAGGCCAGCAGATGGCCCAAGAGAGAACAAATAGAGTGAGCTCCTTGGTGGCTATTGGAGGTGGTGAAACTATCAAAGTCATCCCAAGGCAGGGAAAAAGATTTTACAAAACTAGGTGACCCCCTGTTGGATTTTATTTTGGCAAACGTTACACTGCCCCAAGAGACTTTGGGTACTTAAGATTTTAAATAAATTCAAGATAGAGGGCTACTATTCTAAAATATCTGAAAACAAAAGCGTGCCTTTAACCCCTGGAACTTGCACCTAAGATGTTAAGTAAAATTGGTTATCCTGCATTGAACTACAACAGTGACAAGATGGGTGGGAGGGAAAAGACGGCGTTTAGTGAGAAGGGGAGGCTCTACAGGTTTTTGGGTGGAAAGGCAACGATCTATGGTTCTGATCTTTACTGTATGCTTTATCGATCTAAATGCTAATAAAACGTATTTGCAGCTAAAGTGTATTCCAGACAGACTTTTTAATCCACAAACAAACTCCCAAATCATGATTTTTTCTTTCTGTAAACAAAGTAATAAACTAATTTTACACACAGTTTTCTGTCTGCACGTGGGGGCCCTTCTCCATGCTCGTGTCCATTATGCATCAAATGACAGACATGGGTTATGGAAAAGAGTGATGGTCTCCATGGCCTCAAAAGAGCAAGGCAACAGACACTATAACCCATCAGTCCTGTGGTGTACGGACTACTGGGTCAGGGATTAACAATGGTGTAGTCATTGAGGGGTCTTCTGATGGTTACCCAGCAGTTCTTGCATAAATGGAGTGCCACATGTTTGGCAGGCTGGAGGACTGCCAGTTTATTGCATTCATTTAGCTTTGCAAAACCCTAAATAGGTTCTAGAGAGTTTTAGCTAAAACTGGGGAGCTCTTTCAGCCCATTGAAGGCCCAGTACTACCATGGCACACAGAAGAGCTGTTAGGGGCTAGAATATATCAAGTTGTGCTGACTTCAACTGTTTCCTGCCCAAATCCTCCTCTTCTTCATCTCTTCCCGTTGGGAGGTTGAGCCTGATAAGCTGTGTCAGTGATTCAGTGAGGGGAGGAGACAGGGACCTGTGGTGGCTATTTCTGTGCAGAAAACACAGATAATTCAGCACCCTAAGTGCAAGTGCAAATACAACTACAATCACTGACTTCCATGGCTAGAGAGCAACAGCTTGCTGTAACATCCATCTTTACATAGTAGTATGCAAGCAAAGCTGGTTACTAAGCTCATGTCCTGTACTCGGCTTACCTGCTGTGATTGTGGTGGCTGTAGAAAGTGGTAGGGCATCTATGGATACATTAGGACTGGCTGTCGCTGTTCTATGCTATTTATGGTGTTTAATGTGATAGAAGAGTCCCAAAAATAGACCAAAACAGTTTATCGCCCCTCAAGCAAATTCTGCTATTCCTCTTCAGTCTATTAATTCCATCATATATATTTAACAAAATGCATTTGAATCTCAACTTCGTGTAACCAAGTAGAATAGGTGCCATTGTGCAGCAAGTGAGATTAAGTGATGTCATTTTTGTCGTATGATCCTGTCCTCTCGCACACCGGATGGGCGTATTTCCTTTAGTTTTAAGACTTTGGTGGGACATTTAGACACCATGGCGGATCATGAATGGCGGCTGCATCCTGAGGTGATGCAGGACATCTTCCAACAGTGGGGTAGAGTCATGGCTGGGTCTTTTCTCCACCATCAAGAATACTCAGTGTCAAGACTTCTGAGTGTTGCAGTCCACAAGAATATTCTTTCTGAGAGACACGTTCAAGCTAGAGTGGAGCATGGGACTCCTGTATGGCTTTCCACCAATCTCCTGCTCCGAGTTCCAAAGAAGACCAGGAATGGCCAGGCCCCAAGTCATCCCAGTAGCTCTGTTCTGGGCCAGGGAGTGAGGCACCTGGAACTTCTGCACCTGAACCTGCGCAATCTACACCTCTATGCACGTAGATTGAGGGGTGGCAGTTGACTGCATTTGATGTGCCTCCTGAGGTTGTTGATGTCATCCTTGATTCCAGCTGTACTTTTACAAAGTTCATATACCAGGCACTGGGACAGATTTGTAGCCTGGTATGGAGTCCTCGACTCACACCACTTACAAGCTGAACTGTTGGATGTATTACTTATGGTACTTTATCCATTACAATCTATATATTCTGATTACTTCAGAATTGTGTATCATGTCAAAAACACTATGGATGTATGCCTTTCATGTGTGTCCCACTGGAGACAAAACAAAATACTAATCTCCCCAAACGTCCCCAAACCACTACTCTGACTCATCCTATTCCTCTTTCAAAATATCCTCTACCTACACTCTCTGACTCATCCCAACCCTCTTTTACTTCTATGAACTCCCAAATAACTCTTTCTAAACATTTCCTCCCTCTATCCATCATTTATCCTGGTCATCGAACTAGCAGGCTCACATGTCCATCACTCCCAATAACAATTTATATTTCCTTCTACGATCCACCTTGGGTCCGGGAGTAGCGTGGTACTTGCTGAAATTCTTCAACACCACATCAAGGATAGTAAGCGTTATATAAATACAATTACAGCTACTTTGCTGTGATCCATAATGTACTATTTGAAAGCATACTTAAAGTTTTGTCATAAAAAGATCTCTGAAAAACCTAAAATTAACGGGAAGGGAAGGTTGACAGGGGTGTCAAATGTGGTACAGCACAGCATTTCTAAAGAAACAACATTCAAAGTTTGAGGTTAATGATGTTTAAAATTGGGGGTACTATATTAACCTTCATTTTTGAAAGCAATGTCTTTTGAGATTTTGTGCCGAAGCCTTGTTTCATACCCATGTAAGCCTTGACTTCCCTTTTCACTAATGTGTAAATTAATTTCCTAGATTTTTGTGGATTGTGGGTTTTTAAAATGGTTAGGGTGGCAGTCAGTTTGAATTTTATGTCTCATATATAGTTTTGCAGAAACAAAAATGGCATTAGGTGGCATAGTCTCTTTTTTAACATGTATATATTGTTTTCGAATAACTTGGGAGGGGACATATCGTTTAGAAGTCGACTCAGAATATTTATTGGGTTTTAATAGTTTAATAGAAATCCCCTAAATCTGTTTGTTTAGTATGTTAATTTTATTTATTTTCAAGATGTCAGGAATATGATTTTTCAAACAACTCATGGCTTGCGACCAGCTTCTGTATGTGATAAAAGTGACAGTTGAGCCTGCCATGGCATCGGCTTTGCCCACACTGAGTTTGATGTGTTGTAATTCATGTTTGCCAACATTACAGTTTTCATCAGTGTTGGACCCAGTCGAACCTGTGGTCTGTACATGGTGCCTGCGATGGTTGGGTCCCCAATTTGGTTTCAAATAGTGGTGGACGTAACTCGCGGTATTATGCAAAATCATGCAAGATTACACAGAACTACCCAAGGGGGTTAACCCACTATTTGCTGCTATTTATTTAGCACAGAATGCACCCTCACATTCAAAATGGACCCATGGATGCATTTTGAGCTAAGAAATTGGCTCTAAGTGCAACAACAGCAGCCAGCAAATATCATTTGTTGGCTCTCAGTAGGTTTGTTGTTCCTGTGCTCCTGCTGTAGGATTTTGTTGCCAAATTACTCTTATTTATGTGAACAGGTGTAAATACATAATTTTCAGTTGTTTTGCATCAAAAGAGTTACATAAAATGAACCTACTTACTCAAATTACTTTGGCGTAGTTACAGTTTTTTCCCATGCCTGGTTTCAAATTGATTAGCAATGCCAGATCTGTTGAGGGATCAAAAACGGGATTTCCTATGGCCTAAAGTGTTAAGTTTTCCTGCCAAGGTATGTAATCATATGAGTCAACATACAAAACGTAATTAACTATTTAAACAGACAGCCTATCAAAAGAAACATTCAGAATGTTTGGTGTTGGAAATGACCCTTTTTGCAGGGTCATCCCTAAACCTTTTTCTTCCTTCCTCTGATTTGTTCTGACCAGTTTGTGTTGGTTTTAGGACTCTGGGCACTTTACTACTGCTAACCAGTGCTAAATTGTATAGTTGATTGATTTATCCATGATTGTTATATTTGATTTCCTAGTAAGTCCCTAGTAAAGTGCACCAGAGGTGGCCAGGGCCTGTAAATCAAATGCTACTAGTGGGCCTGCAGCACTGGTTGTGCCACCCACATGAGTAGCCTTGAAAACCTGTCTTAGACCTGCCACTGCAGTGTCTGTGTGTGCAGTCTTGCACTGCCAATTCGACCTGGCAAGTATACCCACACGTCAGGCCCAAACATTCCCATTACATACATGTAAGGCATCCCTAAGGTAGGCCCTAGGTAGCCCCATGGGCAGGGTGCAGTGTATGTTAATGTTGGGACATGTACTGGTGTGTTCTACATGTCCTAACAGTGAAATACTGCCAAATTCGTTTTTCACTGTTGCAAGGCCTAACTCTCCCATAGGTGAACATGGGGGCTGCATTTAAATATTATTAAAGTGTAGTTTCCCTTTGAGGGCAGATAGAAATTCGGAGTTTGGTGTCTCTGAACTCCCAATTTAAAAATACATCTGTTAGTGAAGTTGTTTTTTAAATTGTTAGTTTGAGAATGCCCCTTTTAGAAAGTAGGCATTTTTTTGCTTAAACCATTCTGTGACTCGGCCTGTCTGTGGATTCCCTGTTTGGGTCAGTTTGATAGTTGGGCTGTTTGTGAATCCCCTCTAGACAGTGAGACAAAGGGTGCTGGGTGTGCATCCTGCATATCCTGATGAGCCATCTGTGCTAGAGTGGAGGGAGGAGTGGTCACTTACACCTGAATGGGCCTGTCCTCTCGCAATGCAGTCTCCAACCCCCTGGTGTGTGTCTGGGGCCTGGCCTGGGCAAGGCAGGATCTTGTGAACAATAGAGACTTTCCTTTGAAGTTTGCTTACTTCAAAGGCAGAAAGGGGTATAAGTAGTGGACCCAAAACCCCAGACTTTAGATTTCCTCAAGATCACTTCTGGAACCAAGAGGAACCTCTGCCAAGGAGAAGATCTGAGAAGCTGAGGAGGAGTGCGGCCCCTCCCTGTGACTGTGCTTTGTTGGGCAATCCTACAGTTGCTGCTTCTACCTGTGAAAGGGGACAAAGACTGGACTTTGTGGTATATTCCTGCTTATGAAAAATCTCCAAGGGCTTGAACTGAGCTTTCCTCCTGTTTTGAAGTCTCAGAGGCATCAAAAACTTCCTCTGCCAACATCTGGACTCTCTCCTGCGACTCCTGCACTGGCAAGTGGTGTGCTATCCAGTCCCTGGGCCCTTAAAAGGTGAAGTTGGCAGAGAAGGGCTGAAAATTCACGCACAGAACACTGTGCAGGGAAATTTTCAACACACCATCTGCAATGTGGCTGATAAATGACGCTCCACCGGCTTCGCGGCTAAAATCGCCGGGAGATCGACACAACACTGTGCAACAGGATTTTCCACGCATTGTCCCAGGGCGTCAAAGACAACCCGACTGTGCGGATCCGAGGTGCCCCGTCCAGAAATCTACGCATCGCTCTCTTGCGAGGCAGAAAAACAATGCATCGCCGACCTGACCGGAGAAGAAACGACGAACGGCCTCCCTTACGAGGAAGGAATCAACGCATCGCTGCCTTTTCCGACACAAGCTCGCCCGTGCGGCTTTAATTTTTATGCTAACCAGGTACTTTGTGCGAAATCATAATTTCCATTGTTTTCTTTGGAGTAAGACCCTTATGCATTTGAACATTCATATTTTAACTTCTGTACGTTGGATTTTTGTCGTTTTAGTCTTGTTTGATGTAGATAAATATTGCCTTTTTTTCTTAACTGGAGTGGTGTCCATTTTGCAGTGTTTGTACTGCATTACTGTGTGTATTGGTACAAATACTTTACACTTTGCTTCTGAGTTAAAGTCTGCCTGCTCATGCCGAACTACCAAGGGGGTGAGTAGGGGTTAACCAGGTGTGTTTCTCCTTTGCCCTGACTAGAGTGAGGGTCCTTGCTTGGACAGGGGGTAACCTGACTGCCAACCAAAGACCCCATTTCAGACATTTGGCATCCTATATTGTGTAACGATTCCAACCATTGTAACTGATCAATAGCTCTTCCTTCCTCTGGAAAATTCATCAAGAAATGAAATTGTCACGTACTATGGTCATTAGACAAAAGGCAGTCCTTGTAACAACCTTAACTAAACTGACGGGGTAAGGTATTATTTATTGGCAGTTCAAGCTACACTTGAGTGCCTCCCTGCATGGACCTGCAAGGCATCTGGTTTGACCCTCTCATTCAAGAGAAGGAGAGCCTTACGAAGTGGTCATGGTAGTGAGTGATCACATATTACGCCTGCTCCCTAGAACTTGAGAACTTAATGTGATAAGGAGCAGTGCACCTAAAGAGAGTGTAATTTGAAGGCTGATGGACACACAAGTTAATCCCAAAAAAAAGATAGCAAGTTTAATTGTGGTGTAGCGGGAAAGATTTGGTTATTATCTGTATATGTTGTTCTGAGCTATAAGGTGGAGAAATACATCACACTCTCCTCCCCATTGTCTGTCTCCAACGCCTGAGACCCTCTCCTTTCTTTTCCTTGTCTTCTCCTCCCCATTGTCTGCCCTCTACATTGGCACAGGGCACCACACACAGGGCCTTTTCCTACACTCTGGTTTTTCTCAATTTCCCACTTTTTGTGCCGTTCTTAAAATCTAGTGTTTGGTCACTTTAAAAATGCAAATAGCTTTACATTTGAAATGTATATGCACAAATACTGTAATGAAAAGGAAACTCAAACTACAGTTAGTGCAGAAATGAATCAAGGAACTTTTGTTTTACTATTTCCACATATTTGTCAGAGACTGCTGCACTACCAGACTGTGCTGTCTTGTAATTTATCTTGAAGTGATTGCCAGGTAGGTTATCTTCGAGAAGGTGTAAGTTACCTGATCTGTTGGTGAAATGTCACCTTAGAAGATTTTGTGAAGCTGGTTCAATGTAAATGAATACCTAGGTAACATGAGTTCTCAGTGGATAAAATGTTTTCTTTTGTCCTTATATGAATGCAAAACTAGTGCTAGGTAACCAAACAGAGTTTTACAAACATGATTTCTTCCACGTTTATACAAAAGCTGGTATATGTAACGTGTTTGCAGAGTGGTCAAGCATATAAAAGGCAAATGCACTTAGACACACCTGTTAGCAAATAACATTGTTAGAGTTCAAAAGCAACACTCTTCATTATATCTATTGAGTAAGGAATGAGGGCAGAACATATGTAGCGCTTTATCATGGGTTGAACAGTCGTGGCAGACTGTGACTTCCATTATTTTTAATTTTCATATTGTGTCTCAAACCCATTACGATCCTATGCCAGTGTCTGCAGTGTTCAACGGTGCACGCAAGGATCCCTGTTTTTGGTGCTAAAAGAATGAACTACTTTGGAAAGTCTGTTCATTTAACTCCATCGCTGCCAGGCCTTTTCCCCTCCTGTGCTGAGCCTTTTTTGGGCTATTTGGGGCAGTTCACGCTTAGGCCCTCATAACATTTTCTCCACATAAGCTACCCATGCCAAATTTGCGTCCTTTTTTCCAACATCCTAGGGATTCTAGAGGTACCCAGGCTTTGTGGGTTCCCCTGAAGGAGACCAAGAAATTAACCAAAATGCAGCCAAAATTTCGTTTTTTAAAAAAGAAAATGGGAAAAAAGAGCTGCAGAAGAAGGCTTGTGTTTTTCCCCCTGAAAATGGCATCAACAAAGGGTTTGCGGTGGTAGAATCACCATCTTCCCAGCTTTCAGGAACAGGCAGACTTGAATTAGAAAACCCCATTTTTCAACACAATTTTGACATTGTACTTGGACATACCCAATTTTTACAATTTTTTGTGCTTTCAGCCTCCTTCCAGTTAATGACAGAAATGGGTGAGAAACCACTACTGGTTCCTAGAAAGCTAAACTTTTCCCAAAAGTAGATAAAATTCTGAATTGAGCAAAGGGTAATTTGTGTAGATCCTACAAGTGTTTCCTACAGAAAATAACAGCTGAAATAAAGGAATATTAAAATTGAGGTGAAAAAGACATACATTTTTCTTCACGTTTTACTCTGTAAATTTTACCGTTACATCTGCTGGACCCTTCTGGTGGCGGGGATATATAGGAAGTGTAGATTCATCAAGAACCCTAGGTACACAGAGCACATAAATGAGCTGCACCTTGCATTGGGTTTTCATTCTATACCGGGTATACAGCAATTAATTTACTGAAATATAAAAAGTGAAAAATAGCTATCAAGAAAACCTTTGTATTTCCAAAATGGGTACAAGATAAGGTGTTGAGAAGCAGTGGTTATTCCCACATCTCTGAATTCCGGGGTGCCCATACTAGCATGTGAATTACAGGGCATTTTTTTTAAATAGACGTCTTTTTTACACACTGTCTTACATTTGGAAGGAAAAAATGTAGAGAAAGACAAGGGGCAATAACACTTGTTTTACTATTCTGTGTTCCCCCAAGTCTCCCAATAAAAATGGTACCTCACTTGCGTGGGTAGGCCTGTTTTTACTTACCTAAAACATGGAACTATGCAAACCGCAGGTAAACCACCACCAAACTGCAAGGAGCCACAGCAAAGAAAGCAAAAGCTTTGAACTAGAATAAAAAGGAGATTTTTTTTAATCACAAATGCAAATACTTTGCCAGTTGACAAACACCCCACCATCAAGCATTTAGAATCTGGTGCCTAAGTGGATTCTGCCCCCCATAGGGGGAGATGGGCCTACTAATAAATAGGCCTATCTGCCCCAAGGGGGGCAGAAAATACCTTTAGTAGTGTGTCCCCATGGGGAGCGACCCTTGCCCAAGGGGCCACCCCCAAACAAACACAAACACACACACACACAATAACCTTGGTGCCTAAGTGGCTTCTGCCCCCATTGGGGGAAATGGGCCTAAAAAAAAAATAGGCCGAAATGGCCAACAGTTCTGTGCCTCCCTTGGGGGGGCGCCCGTTGCTCAAGGGGGCACCCCACCACATAAATAAACAAATAAAAAAACATTCCTGGCATTCCAGTGGTTTCTGCAGATCCGTCCCCAAGGGGGGCAGAAATGGCCATAAAACACATGCCCCCCAAAGGGGAGTGACCCTTGCCCGAAGGGCCGCCCTCCCATCCACTAAACACACACACACACTATCCCTGGTGCCTAAGTGGCTTCTGCCCACCTTGGGGGCAGATGGGCCTAAAATAAAATAGGCAGAAAGGGCCAACAGTTCTATGCCCCCCCCCACATAAATAAACAAATAAACCTGGTGTGCCAGTGGTTTCTGCCTAAAAATAATAGCCAGCTATGCCCCCAAGGGGGGCAGAAATGGCCATAAAACACATGCCCCCCAAAGGGGAGCGACCCTTTCCCAAGGGGCCGCCCCCCATCGACTAAACACACACACACGCACACTATCCCTGGTGCCTAAGTGGCTTCTGCCCCCAAGGGGGGCAGAAATGGCCATAACACACATGCCCCCAAAGGGGAGCGGCCCTTGCCCCAGGGGCTGCTCCCCGATACAGAAACAAGCAAGTTCAACAAAAAAAAAGAAGATCCCTGGTGTCTAGTGGGCATTCCTGCTACCGATCGCAATGCGATCGGGCAGCAGGAATGCTCAAAGAGACACCGGGGAAAAGGAAAGCCCTTTCCTTTCCCCCGATGCCTCTTTGTTTCAAACAGCCCACCTACCGGAGGAGAAACGTACCTGTTTCTCCGATCGCAATTTGGAAGCAAATGGCTTCCAGTGCGACCGGCACCCATTGCGCGCTGACGTCATTAGGGGGGTGGGGTGGGGCAAGGGTGGAAGGGGAAGGGCTTCCCCTTCCATCCCTGCCTTGGGTGGGTGGGAGGGAAGCCCAGGGAGGAAGCGCTAGTGCTCCCTCTGAGCTCCAGGCCGAGGACGTAATGGTTACGTCCTCGGCACAGGAGCACTTTGCCAGTGGACGTAATCATTACGTCCCCGGCAAACAAGGGGTTAAAGGGATGTTTTTGGTTTGCAAACGTTATACACACTGATGCAAAAGTTAAAAATGTTAATTAGTAACAAAATCTCTGCAGTCCTCCTTCTCTGTATGTAACAATAGCACTGGTCTGAGTACCAAAATCAACATGTTTATTATGAAACCTAGCAAAGGTATTTATAGAGTTAACATTCAACCCTCAAGGAAACACTTAGCGCTAATCACAGATAAGAGACCTTTATTGTTGTCTACCTCTGTGGTACTTATTTTGTCAACCTCAGAAGGATATGGTGCAGCAGGTGCATCAATGAACTGAATCAACAGACCCAGCATGCAGAGTTTGAAGATGTGTCTCAATGACTAGACATCCGAACTTCACACTTAGCTCAGAAATCTATATAACTAAAATACAACTCTGTTTAATTTAATAAAAAATAAGCTATTGCACCTCAAAACAAGAGCAAAAAGCAATAATGAATATTCAGTCTTTCACTACTTCTGTTAAATTACTTTCTTGGTTTGTTCACAGACCAGGCGGCATCAGCAACACCAAACCAGTCAAAGAGATTCTGCCTCTGCATCATCTGAAGAGGGCTTTGAGGTAAAGGTATCCTTATTTAGGTGTGTGTGTGTATTCCTTTATGTCCGCATCATTTCAACTGTAGTGCCCTTTATTCAGCCTTGGTTTTCCTCTGTAGAATGTTTATGTGAACTTGCAACTATATGGTACACTTTTCATGGCCTGCTTACATTAGTTTTAGCCCACTTCTGTCAGTGATTCTTGTGATGAATTAGATGCTAGCAGCTATTTTCCTTTTTGTTGTTTTCATGTGTACCAGTTACTGACTCTGACAAATCTTTTGAACTGTTAATACGAGCAAGCAATGTTTTTATCAAGGATTGGACTCCGAGAAGATCTATTGAGTTCCCTTCAGGATTGCCTGAGGAAAGGGCGATTTCTTTCATTTGCTTCTGTGCCACCCTGCTCAGAAAAGTGTATGTGAAAGTGTCTCCTTAAAAGGGCCGCATTAAGGAGGCGAAATCCAGAAAGGTGAAAAACCTCCTTGAAAATATTGTAGCTCTTGATTAAAGATTAAGATTTACACTGGAGTAATTGACAAGGCATCAAACTTCCTCAGAAGAATAAAAAAGCAAAGCAAGAATTCCAAGCATAGAAATGAGAAGAAGATCCAACTGCAGGAAGCAAAGATTAGGGATATATACAGTATTAAGGGGTTGAACAGCATGACGAAAATAAGGGAACATATGTGGTGCAAATCTTGCATCTTGTAATTTCCTCCTTCATATGTGATTGAAACCGGAACTCATATCACAGGAAAAAGGCTCTAATGCATGTTAAATAGGAAACCTCAGATGAAATCCTTTGGGAAGTGGTGGTTATAAGCTTTGTCAGGAAGATATGAAATTCATTTTGTAATTGAAAAAGCCCAAGTTTGACATCCTTTGTTCTTGCCCATGCTTTCAGCACTGATGTAATAGTATGGCACCCTTCTGGAGGTTCAGGCATATCAGGGTGCTGTTGAAAGAATCTGCAGACTAATAAGGGAGCATGAAAAGAAGTATCTTCCCAAGAAATGATAATCTTTCCAGAGTATCAGAAATTAAAGTCTACTTTGAAACATCTAAGAATCACAAATTTCTTGAACCTCATATTCTCGTTGTCTTTGTACTTTAAAGACTGTGGTTCTAATAGAAGCTTATGATTAGGATCGGGATTTCAGGTGGGCTGTATGAAAGATAGAATCTTCTTTTATTTTGACTTCCAAACGGCATACGCTTTCAGTAAACGTGCTACCTATGCTTCTGTTACTGATTAAAATAATCTGTGGTTGTCACAACCCAAAAATAAATTTAACAAGAAGATGGAAAATCTCTTAAATAATACTTGCATGCAAAAAAGATGACATCTTGGTAGGACTGTGAGTTGCATTTTTATAGGAACATTCTGCAATTTGTACATAGGAAGCTCAATTATCTTGACTTGCATTACATTAACACCTCTGCTAAAACTCCAAACTTTGATTTGTTTGGTCATTTTGTCCATCTAGGGATGATAATAATCAGAAAAATAGCTTGTCCGGCTTCCAGTGTTTTATTAAAAAAAAACTCTCCAAAACTGGAAGTATATTGCGTATCTCTATCTGAAACGATAGTATGAAGCAAACCATGAAGGTGAAACATTTCAGTCAAAAACATTGAACACAAATAGCTTATTGACTCAAATAGATTTCACTTTGTCAAACTACAGGGGTCTTTAAAATAGGATCTTGTAATTCCTTTGGGTCCCTTTGTTCTTGATTTTTTTCTAAGAAGAACTAACTTATCCAAACACTTGTTAAGAAGGATTTACAGGCTGGCAAATTCTTTGAAACAGAAATATAAATAATTATAAGATCAAACTGAGCAAATAATGTCCACTATCTTGACAGCTATTTCTTCTCTAAAGATTTTGTAAACACTGTAAATTCTGATGATCATTTTGAATTTCAAATGGTTAAAAAAGGACCCATCAACAGATGTCTCCTTTCAGTACAAGCCACCTTCGCGGCTAAGGGTTCCCTTTCAAGCATTGAATAGCTCAGCCCAGATTAAGACAAACAGAGCTAAATCAGACAGGATGTTGTTACATTTTGTATCTACCTTCTTCTTGCACCATAATTGGCAGCTAATTTTTCAGAGAGGTCTATTTCCCCAGTAAACATCTTTGACATATCAGGAAGACATAATATTGCTACTTGAATAAGCACCTGTTTAAGCATATTAAATGCTGCTGCTTCAGCTAAATCCTAGCAAAAACCTGTCTTTATATTCTCCTTTTTCAAGGTACATATCATTAATCATCACAGCAAAATTATTGCTAATTTGGTATACTAAACTTCTTCCTTTTCAGATGTGCACTTCACAGGTTTTCAGGACAAGTGATTTTTGATAAATTCTTGCGAGCACCAAGTTTGCATTTTCTTCTTGTTCATCAAGAGTCTGTGTGAACAGTAGACTGTCATCCAACTAAAGCAGTTCAAATTGATTCAAGAAATAAGAGATTATTGAAGCCATCAAATGCTAAATAATGCAGGATCAGTGCACAACCCAGATAGCATTACAGGGTAATTAAAATGCTCAAAAGGTGTGCGTAAAGCCATTTCCACTCATCTCTTTCATTTCTTATCAACAAATAATGAATACCTCCTAATTCAAGTTGAGTAAAACTTGTGCTCCTTGGACGGACTCTTAAGTGTCCTTTATAAGAGTCAGTGGATATCGTTCATTGATTATAATCTGATTTAAGCCTCTCTAATAAATACAGGGCTGGCGATGTTAGTTTGTTTTCAATACAGAAAGTAAAGGCACACCAGAATGTGAAGAAGATAGTACAGTTCAGCTATGCAAATGTGTGCGTAAATAAGCTTTTAGTATATCCTTCTCTTTTCAGTTAAAAGAGAAAATACAACCAAAAGAAACAGTAGTGCTAGATGCCATTGGTATGCTGCCATCATAGTCCCTATGAGGAGTAAGTGAGTAAAATTTAGGCTTAACAAAAAACTAGGGAAAAAACATGGTACTGTGGTGGTTTTGAAAAAAGGTTAGCCACTATTAAATTAGATGTCAAGTCCATATCTCATCACTCAGTGACCAATGAATTCCTGCAAAATAACCGTGATACTGACAAAACTGTGTTAACTCATATATTGTTTGAGACCAATTGACATGTAGATAATGCCTCTTCAACCAAACATTCCAAAATTATGGTGTAATCAGGAGAGTCAGTAATGTCAAAGGAAAACTCTTTGGTATAATCCTCAAATAAGACTTGCAGTTGAGATCATTAAAGTGGTACCAGTCAGGTGGCCCTATCCGACCTGAAATTAATGATAAACCATCAATAATTTGAATCACTTCAGGAGTCCTCCTCACTCTGTTATGAATGTTATTTTTTTGTGAGTCAGTTTTAATTAATGAACATTCCACAATGCACCACTTTATCCAACAATACAGAGGTAATGACAATGTCCTTCTTTTGTTTTCATAGCAATAATGATTATCAGCATTATTCATAGAAGATAAATACAAGAAAGCCTAGGTGCTCCTTTTTTTGCAGGAGATATTAGGGTCTGAAGGAATTCCTTTGAGACAGTTTAACACAGGCCTGAATTGTATATCCAGCTTTACCACAGTATAGCTGCAGCCCTGCCTTAGGGTGACGCCCCTTCTTCACTTTATATCAAAGGACACCTGATAGACCTTTCTTGCATAGCCTCTTCTTGAGACACCCGATTCTGTAAAACCCCTGATCCACCAGACAAATACACTCTGCAGAAATTCTTCTGGACTTCATTCTTTCCTTTTTTCTCTCCTGTAATCTGTGCTCAAACAACAACACTAAATGAATCATAGGTTCAGAAAATGTATAATAGATGTTGCAAAAATCAGTCTGTCCTTTACTTCTACTTTCAGACCACATTGAAAGAGTTTCACAGCTGCTTATTGATGAAAATGAGTCACACAAGTTAATACACCCATTCGATAACTTTGCGTATGGCACAGTGCTTCCTCAGCTGAGTACTCCTAGTCAGGACATTCAGACCACTTATTAACTAATAAGACTGCAAGAATCCGAATTTGGTATTAAAGGAGTTACCCACTTCAGAGCTGATGCAGTAAGGCTTTGACTTGGTCTTGACTAAACTTGCAAAGTGAAAAAATAAATGTGCCATAAGGGAATACAAAAATTATTTTAACTAGTTCCCTAGAAACAAGAGGGCACTTGAAGGGACCACTGGAATGTCAGTAGTCAGTGACAGTGTGGTCTGCATTACTGCGGATTTATCATGGCCCAGCTGTTGTAACTCTTGCGCTAGATCCTGATAAGGATCCATAGCTAAACCCATTGTGTAATTGGTGTTGCAATCTATCAAGGACCTGATGCTGAGAAGGTCTGTTTGGCTCATTATTTGGCAGCCTGAGGAAAGAGCGACCTCTCTCAGTAGCCACAGTGCCACCCAGCATAGAATAGTATACCTGAAAGTTGTCAAGTGTATCATTAAGAGGGCCACAGTTAAGAGGAAAAACCCGCGAAGTGGGGGAGCGGTAATTAGCAAGGTACCAAACTCCCTGTGATATCAGGAAAGAGAAAAGAGCCAAACAAGAATTCCAAGCATTGAATCCATAAGAAGATCCAACTGCTGGAATTAAAACTCAGAGGTAAAAATATTTTCAAGGGGGCAAAGAACGTGATGAAAAAAGAGAATGAGTGTGTTGAACCTAATCGTCCTTTTGAGATTGCCTCTCATATATGATTCAAACAGGAACAGACATCACATGAAAAAGGCTCTAAATGATCTTAGATTGGGAACTGCTGATAACATTCTGTGGCTTGACCACCATTTTGGGACGGCTCACTAGAAAGCTTGTCTTTTCCTCTCTACAGAAAGATGTTTGTTTAATAAACAAAGAAGCCCAAGATTGACATCCTTTGTTCTCCATTGAATTCCAGAGTTCCGCCACAGCCCTGTATGCCTAATGCTTCAGGTAGGTCAAGGAACACCCCTCCGCGTAACTGCCAGAGTGGAGAAGCCAGAGCATTCCAGGTGTTTCAGATGCTCAGCCATGAGCTGGACGTAGCACCCTGGGATGCACTACCTGGCATCATGTTACGCACTTCTTCCTTGCTGGCAAGCATCTACAGACAATTCTCGTATCTGTTTGTGACAGAGATGTAGAAGCTGAACAATAGATGCCTAGAAAAATTTGGTACACAAAGTTTTTTACTGAAACCATAAATTGCGTCTTAGAGGAAGCTCGTTATGTTTCATTAGGCTGATTACACATCTGCCAAGTTATCTCCTTCCTGTTTAATGGACTAATAACACACACATAGGTGCAATCCTTGAGCAGAATGTTACTCTTTGTGTAAAATTAATTTTTTTATCACATTTTTTTAAATTATGCTTAAAATTGATATTTCTAAATCCTTTAACATATGTTGTTTTGCAGGGTACACCACTTTCGCTTCCAGATGTTAAATCTGCTTCGTTTTAAAGAGACATCATTAAGGTATCAAGTAAAATTTTATTTTTGAAGAAGATAAGCTGTCACTCACTGCTGCTATCTTGAAAATTTCAATGTTTGTCGGTCAGCTGTCGCCCACAACCCAACCACACACACACATATATATATATATATATAATTATGAATTATGAATTACGTATAGCTCTTGTTTATCTCCTGTGAGCTACTTCTGAATCCTTACTGACTGCATACAGAAATCCACAATCATTTGCAGAATTCATAAACATACTCATTCAAGGCGATTGAGTAGAAAGCATAACTATGTGCAAGTTAAATGAATGTTACCATGATTGTGAAAGGCTTAAACGATTATTACTGAAAATAAGGGGGATGTTTTTTTCTGTCCTTGTAATACGACGCCTCAATCTAGACTTGTGAAATAATGCGTTTGACGTTTGAAAATGAATACTGATTCAAGCAATTACGCCTGTACTACTTATTTCTATTTTACAATAGTAGAATAGCTTTGAATGGTATTCTATTAGCAGCAGTTTAACGTAGATTTCTTAAGACATGCATTGTAATTCGTGAAATTTGGTTGCCAATTTAAAAGAACTAGTTAATACCGTTCAAATGAAAAGTATTTAGTATTGATTAGCAATGATTTCCTATTTTCCGAACTTGCTCGATATACAGTTATGTTTTTGTGGCGTTATGTGTTGCTTTTCAGAATTGCTGTTTTTTTGGAAACAAGGATAGGCCTGGTGGTCAGTGTTCTCTTCTATCCCCCAGTCTGTGAAGCAGGGGCTTTCTTTCGCACTACTTGTCTAGTAAATACTGCACACACACTTCTAGACTGTACTCCTTTGTTGGGTAGATTGTGTGGGTGAAGTGGAGACTCCTCCAAATAAAATCGGCTGCTCCTCAGTTTTGCAGTCCAGGGTCTGCTTCATTGTTACAATGTTTCTGCAGAAAAATGGTGACCATTGCGTTCCCTGACACCCATAACTTAATGAAAGCGAGCCATTGGATAAGGTTTGATTAGTCCATTGTAAATGGCACTTAAAGTAGAGGTGAAATGTGGGTATTGCGGGTGCATACCTATAGGAAAGCACACTGCGCTAATTTAAGTTGCCTCCATCGTGCTTGAGAGCTGCCATGACAGCTACCTCTCTTAGAGGTAGCATTTCAAACGGGTTCTAAATGCCCATTCGCGCTTCTTTAGCTGGGCTAGGAATACAATTGTGCACTGGTGTTTTGTGATCGAATTGCAGTTGTAAGCACTACTTTGTTTGCAGCAGTATTTTATATATTTGGGTTTCTCAGCTTGTTCAGATTGCTGAGGCAGCTTTCGAAGGTGGTAGGCTTTTCTTTAAGCGAGCTATTTACACATTGGTGCTCCATAGGGTTCTGTTTCCCCATACCTCAGTTTATGCTACAGATTGTCTGCTTACACAACGGACTCAGGTTGGTGCGCAGTGCCATTATTATTCTTTTTTTAGTATGCATTTTCTTTGTATTCTAGAAGTTAAACGTTGTTAATGTTGCTTCTAGCTGGAAATCGAGATGATTTTGCGATGATTCATTGACAGCAAATAAGTGAAAAATTATTTTGGCTGTGCCACTTACTCAAACAACCTTTACGAAGAAGATAAAAGATGTTCATAAGGATGGAATTGTGGTTATTACGTTTAAAATGAGCACGAAAGCCTTTTAACTTTACGTTTGAATAATTCTAAAAAAATTGCATATAACTATTAAAAAAGAAATATGACGTAACTTGATAGTAAAAAGGAAATTTCAGTTAATGGTGTTTAGATCACTGTCTCTTAGTTTCCTTTAGTGTATGTCATCCAGTTATTATAACCTCATAGCCTGGGCCTTTAACCGTAGAGAGGGCCTTTAATGGCCGGTATAGCCAAGCTATGGAGGGCTGTAAGGCTATTAGAACATTTCACCCCTAGAGGGCAGAATGTTCTGATTACTAAGGCAAAAGCCTCACAGGGAGTGAGGGGTTGAAGCCCCCTCGGGCTCCATGAGGTCTTTGTTTACAGCTACAGCTGTGAAAAACATACATTAGAATGTTGATGCTTCTACCAGCCATTAGAAGCACTAAGCACTCCATTGTACCCAGTGGAGCTTCCGAGATTTCAGTGTTCTAATTTATAGTAGATTCCCTGCTGACTTCGCGTTTTAGTCAATCTACTCCAAACTCAAACTGTGTTCACTACTTGGTCCAAGTACTTCCTTTAACCATGATTTTTAATCTGTTCCACCACCAGCTGCAAATTATTTCCTATTGATTTCCTCGCTACAGGTGATGGTTTCCAGAGCCACAGTGATCTAGATACTAAAAATTTTTTTCTGGTTTTGAAGTGCTTCATACCCAAACCTCATATTTTAAAAAAAATTATTGCTACACATGTTGGGTGAATATTTAGGAATATATTCACTTTAAAGCAAACATACGTGATTTACATGATCTGTGACGGAAGTGAGTTCTGAAACTTTGCGTAACCTTTCGCATGTCCAGTGACATTAACAAAGAGGCTATGCATGAATAGATGGGAAAAGTGCATTATGGGCTAACGAGGGAGATTATTTTTTCAAATGTCTATCACTTAGCAGGAAGTTATTTCAGCAGTGGACAAAGCTATTATTGGATTGGTAAGTCATGCACTGATTATAGAAGTCCTGTAGGCTTTCCTGTAACACTCTGTCTAGTAAAAAGCCTTAAAATCTGATCGAAAGCGTACATGGAAAGCTAAATGTTCGTTGTTGCCTCTCTTTTCCACCAAGGTTGGGTACAGATGGATTCAAAAATGGATCCATACAATGCAACCCCCCGACCAGGAACAGCCAGTGTTCGGGTGATTGACATGGGTTGGCAAGGACCTCTAAATCCAAATCCTTTAAGCAAAGATGAGGAAGAGTTAGTTCTGGATGAATACCTATCTGTGCCTAAACTGGTGAGAAATTAATTTTTTTATAATTTATTTTCTGCTCCACTTCCGCTTATTGTTGATTGTCTTTTGTGTGTCTCAAGTAACTATATCTTGTGCCCTAAGTTAACTATAACTCGCACCGTTGCCATGCAAATTTTTTTCGCCAAAATCTTTACTACAAATATTACATTGCTGTTATCAATGATGCTATCAAAGATGTCATGAATACCGTAATTTGTAGGGTAATTAGCAGTGCATGGCTAGGGCGTGTGTTATAGTTACCGTAGCGCATGATTTATAGTTACTTGAGGTAAGTCTAACTATAGCTGGTGAATTTCTGTGGTTCTGTACATTTAAAATGTGAGCCTAACTATAAAGTCGCTCTAACCTTTGTTTTTTAAAGTGAATTTCTATGTTTAAAAAAATATATTTTTCCTAACTATAATGTTCCTGTAACCGTTGTTTTTTTCATGGAATTTCTGTGTTTTTTAAAAACGTTTAGTAATTTCTATTACTACCTGTTAATCCAACCACCGCTGCCCCCAGCCAGGCAGGCACCCAAACTTGCACGGCCTTCGCCCGTACGCAGCAGAAGTTGCCCGCGAGACCTGGCCTGCAGCCAGACCCTGCGCCCAAACCCTCTAACCACCAAACCCCATGCTGTGCACAGCCCTTTGGGCGTGAGCAGCAGGAGTAGGAAGCAGCCTCCCTGGGTGAGAGAATAGGTGTGAAAGGGTGCATCTGGGAGTAAGAGTGGTTGTGAGAGTGTGTGTCTAGGTGTGAGAGCGTGTACATCAGTGTTTTAGTGGGTGCATCAGTTTGTGCGCGGGTCTGTGAGGGCGTCAGTGGGTCTATGCGTGTATGTGTCTGAGAGTCTGAATGGGTCTGTGAGTTGGTGTGTGAGGGTCTGATTGGGGCTGTGAATGGGGGCGTAAATGTCTGAGTGGGTGTGTGAGTGGGACAAATCGATTAAAAGAGAGAGAGAGAGAGACAGAGAGAGATTTGTTAAGGCTTTGATGGATGATGTACTTAGAATGAGATATTTCTGCACAAATTGAAAAGACAAATGTATTTGCCAATTAAAAAGAGTAAGATCACCTTTTAGTATGAGCTTTAAACATTTGAATAAAAAAAGAGGGTAACAACCAGGGACACGCTTGGATTTGAACCCTCAATGCTCAGTGTGAAGGTCTACGACCTTCACACTTGATCTATGTAGGGTTTTTCTTTTGCCCTTTATGGGCTACTAGGGACCGCGAGGAAGCCTGCGGTCTCTCACTATTTTCAATTTATTTTATAATGTGCCCTTATGGGCCATAAGGGACCACGGGGGAAGCCTCAAAGCCTCTCCCACAGTCTCTCACTATTTTTAATAATTTGTTTATACTAAGCCCTTTAGTGGCTATCTGGGACCGCGTGGGGAGCCTCAAGGCACCCCGCTGTTCCATTGCTCCAGCAAACAGACAGCAGCTTTTAACACCAGCTGCCTGGTTGCTGGAGCAATGCTTTCATCTCTGATAATCTTAATATTGAGGTAGAAGGAGGGCTGTCTAAGTTCAAATACCTTCAGATGAAGTCCTGAGCTGGGAATGTAACAGAGGGAGTGGGAAGTGCTAGTGGACTGTTGGACCAGATGCAGCTGGATACCTCGATGAAGAAGGAAGTGGCTAAATGGTTTTGGCTGATGCTGGATATTGTGGATGGGGAATTTAACCTCCCGGAAGAAATCTGGAGGGAGTGCTTGCCGGAGCCGCAGCTTAAAAACCTTTGGCAAGTATCTACTACACTTTTGTATAACACTGTTAAACCTGCTGCGTTAAGGAGAAATCATCTATTCTCTATCCACAGAGCCTTCTGGACTCCCAAACAATTGTCCAGGCAGAGACACGACAACGTGGTGAGGTGTAAGAAGTGTGGTTCTGCATCAGCTGATGATTTACATATGTTTATTGACTGCCCTTTACTTCGTACGTTTTGGCAAGAGGTGGGGGATGCATTTAATGACATTCTTCCCTCAAGCCCAAAGGTAAGACCGTCAATTGTGGTGTTCGGCTGCTCAGATGAGACACCGAAGATGGGTAGAGATGGAGCTCAACTGTTGTTTTAAATGATGCTTGTGGCGAGAAGGGAGATTTGTAGGAAATGGATCAGTCCTGTCCCCCCTACTTTCATTGAATGGAAAAATGCTCTAATTTACCATTACAGGGAGTGCAGAATTATTAGGCAAATGAGTATTTTGACCACATCATCCTCTTTATGCATGTTGTCTTACTCCAAGCTGTATAGGCTCGAAAGCCTACTACCAATTAAGCATATTAGGTGATGTGCATCTCTGTAATGAGAAGGGGTGTGGTCTAATGACTTCAACACCCTATATCAGGTGTGCATAATTATTAGGCAACTTCCTTTCCTTTGGCAAAATGGGTCAAAAGAAGGACTTGACAGGCTCAGAAAAGTCAAAAATAGTGAGATATCTTGCAGAGGGATGCAGCACTCTTAAAATTGCAAAGCTTCTGAAGCGTGATCATCGAACAATCAAGCGTTTCATTCAAAATAGTCAACAGGGTCGCAAGAAGCATGTGGAAAAACCAAGGCGCAAATTAACTGCCCATGAACTGAGAAAAGTCAAGCGTGCAGCTGCCACGATGCCACTTGCCACCAGTTTGGCCATATTTCAGAGCTGCAACATCACTGGAGTGCCCAAAAGCACAAGGTGTGCAATACTTAGAGACATGGCCAAGGTAAGAAAGGCTGAAAGACGACCACCACTGAACAAGACACACAAGCTGAAACGTCAAGACTGGGCCAAGAAATATCTCAAGACTGATTTTTCTAAGGTTTTATGGACTGATGAAATGAGAGTGAGTCTTGATGGGCCAGATGGATGGGCCCGTGGCTGGATTGGTAAAGGGCAGAGAGCTCCAGTCCGACTCAGACGCCAGCAAGGTGGAGGTGGAGTACTGGTTTGGGCTGGTATCATCAAAGATGAGCTTGTGGGGCCTTTTCGGGTTGAGGATGGAGTCAAGCTCAACTCCCAGTCCTACTGCCAGTTCCTGGAAGACACCTTCTTCAAGCAGTGGTACAGGAAGAAGTCTGCATCCTTCAAGAAAAACATGATTTTCATGCAGGACAATGCTCCATCACACGCGTCCAAGTACTCCACAGCGTGGCTGGCAAGAAAGGGTATAAAAGAAGGAAATCTAATGACATGGCCTCCTTGTTCACCTGATCTGAACCCCATTGAGAACCTGTGGTCCATCATCAAATGTGAGATTTACAAGGAGGGAAAACAGTACGCCTCTCTGAACAGTGTCTGGGAGGCTGTGGTTGCTTCTGCACGCAATGTTGATGGTGAACAGATCAAAACACTGACAGAATCCATGGATGGCAGGCTTTTGAGTGTCCTTGCAAAGAAAGGTGGCTATATTGGTCACTGATTTGTTTTTGTTTTGTTTTTGAATGTCAGAAATGTATATTTGTGAATGTTGAGATGTTATATTGGTTTCACTGGTAATGATAAATAATTGAAATGGGTATATATTTTTTTTTGTTAAGTTGCCTAATAATTATGCACAGTGATAGTCACCTGCACACACAGATATCCCCCTAACATAGCTAAAACTAAAAACAAACTAAAAACTACTTCCAAAAATATTCAGTTTTGATATTAATGAGTTTTTTGGGTTCATTGAGAACATGGTTGTTGTTCAATAATAAAATTAATCCTCAAAAATACAACTTGCCTAATAATTCTGCACTCCCTGTATAAGTTTGACTGTTATAAACTTTGTAAGAGGACCAGATTTTGGAACCCGTTGAAGCACTGGTTGGGAAGTGGGGAGGTATAAATAGATAAGAGATCCTATGATTATATCCTTACCTCTGCTTTCCGCATCAGAGTTCTGGATGGAAGGTCTGTCCCGGACAGGGGTGACGAGGTCAGGGTCGGAGGAGTGCAGGTGGGTGAGAACCTTTGCTGTCCCTCCTCCCCCCTCACCCCCCTAATGGTCATGTGAGGGAAATTTGGAAGATATATGAGGATCAAAAAAACAAATGCTTTCATCTCTGTTCCCTGCACGCATATGGGATCCCGCTGTAAGAAAGCGGACTTTGTTTGCTGTGACTTGGATGCAACTGTCAAAGCTGCAGCCAAACCACAGCAAACAACTATGTCCCAGAGGTGGGCACACTTGGACATAGCAGGACCTAGTCCTGGGGGGTGATGGTCCCCAGGGCCATCAGTGGCTGTATGAGGGGGGCTGTGCAGCTACCCTCCAAAGAGAAAAACCATGGGGAGGACCCGCCTCACTTTTTTATTATAGGCCCTGGGAGGTGGTGGTGCTGATTCCCCGGGCTGCATGGGGCTAGGGAGGGGGGGGAGGAGGGTGGCCCCTCCCGCACCGAATATTATAAATGCCCCAGGGAGGTGGTGATCCCCGGGGCAGTGAAGAGGGAGACCGTACGACCCCCTTTCACTTAATATTTACAAAGCCCCGGGGAGGTGGTGGTCCCTGGAGTGCGTGGGGGCCATGCGGGCTGCACAAAAAGACATAAATGTCCCAGAGAGGTGGTGGTCCGCAGAGCAGCAGGGGGGGGCCAGGAGGCCCTCCCACTTAAATAATGCCCCTGGGATTTGGCCCATTCAGGGGCTCTAAAATGATGAAGCATAGCTGTTTTTTTGTTTTTTTTTACATTTTTGCCACAGAATCGTGTCCCCGTCGTGCGTCCATGGCAAAAAAAATATATATATTTTCAGCCCGGGGGTGGGGAGGGGGGGTTGTCTTTGGGACCACAGCACCAGAGCCAAGGGGTCAGGGTGTCTGTACCCTGGCCCCTTTTGGATTTTTATGTCTTTTTTTTTGTGGGACTCGGCTGAAACCAAGTCCTGACATGGCTGACAACACTTCAACGGCTTTCTTGTTGAAGTGTTGTCAGCCAAGCAGATCTCAGCATGAGATCGGGATGGGTCGTGAATCCTTCACATCCCTAGATATATGAATTTGGATTTTCTTTAATTTCTCTAAAACCACTGAACGGATTTACACCAAAACTAAAAAAAAAAGGTCGCTTGCTGGACCAGGACCTACTTTTCTGCCAAATTTGGTTTAATTCCTTCCAGTAGTTCCGGCGCTATCACTGTTCAATTTATTGTATGGAAAAATGAATGGGGAAAAAGTGTTTTCGGTCCCCCCTTTTTCTCGCTCCCCACTGTCAAAACCCCCTCCCCCCCCCAAGACGGATCACCCCAAAACTTTCAAGACAGCACCTGATGTGACTAGCAAATTTTTCAAGCGGCACCAAAGATATAGGCAAGTAAAAAAATGATTTTTATATAGAAGCTAGGTCCTAACTATAACTACCTAGTGGCGATTGCCACTAGGTAATATATATATATATATATATATATATATACATACATATATATATATATATATATATATATAATATAATACTCAACAAAGGACACTATTTCAGCGCGCTCTTACTGCCGGTGCAAGTGTCGCAAGTAGACCAAGCCTCCCTTTTAGTTTCCACACAAAAGATTAGACTCTGCACTTCTGGGAACTTAATATATTTAATTTTAATGGTAACCGCATACAAATGCCGAATCCCAATGCGTTTCAACAGTCAAGTCTTTCTCACTGTAAGTGAGTCCCTTCTTTGTGTCTCCTCTATATACGAAAGCCCACTTAGACTACTACGGGGCATTGTGAGACCTGTGGTACATATATAAAGTTTGTACAGAAATACAAGAATAATTATGATAGTCACTGGCAAGGGTATTTTAACTCATCTATGAGTAATGGTATACCAAAATAACTCGAAACATCAAAAACATGGCATTTCATAATAATATCTGTGTCACAGAAGTATGAGTCTTATAATATTGGTAAGCAAATGTTGCCCTTCTTTGGTAATGATGTTGTCTTCACATCATGAACATACTAAACAGCATCTGCAAAGTGCAGAAAAGATAATGTATCACATCTCAGCTTAGTGCTCATAGTCTCAGCTTAGTGCTCTTGTGACACATATTTAATACATTCAGTATGTTTTTATAACACCAGGCTCAGCCACACTAACTTTCTGAGAAACAAAAGGGAAGATCTCAACTAGTTGTAAAACAATCGAGTGTGATGTAGCTAAAATAACAATACATCATAGAGTTTACTTGGGGTTAATATGACCAACATTATGTTGTGACCCAACTTTAAAATATCTCTGCTCATTGCCTTATCAAGGTGAGTTATTATATAGACATATATATCAAACAGTTGAGATACTCCTTTTACCTCATCACTGATTTCTTTCACTCAGCTGCACACCACCACACTATACTCCAAAGCGGGCTGCAGAGATAAGGCAGCAGCATAACAAGATGCATTGTGGGGATATTCAAACTTTATAATTGAATTACATTTCTATAAAAGTGCAAGTGCTCATAATCATTGCGATGCGTGTCGGCACACAAGGCTGCTACTGACCACCATATGCAATAGTGAGATTGATTTTTAAAAAAGAAACAAAGTCACATGACTCTCCCAAACCAATTGAAACAAAAGAGTTCCTACTTATCATCACAAAGGCCCTCATTACAACCTTGGCGGTCGGTGTTAAAGCGGCGGTAATACCGCCAACAGGCCGGCGGAAAGAAAAATGGGATTACGACTGTGGCGGAAACCGCCAACCTAGACAGCCACTTTAACACTCCGACCGCCACAGCGGTACAAACAAACAGCGCGGCGGACACCGCCAACAGACAGGCGGGAGACAATGTACCACCCACCCTATCACAACACGGCTATTCACCACCTTTTCCGGGGTGAAACCAACACGAATAAAAACACGGCGGAAACAGTACACAGAAGGGAAATCACTCACCTCTCCACACCCCACGAGGAACCAGGACGTCATGGAGCCCGAGATTGTAGATACTGCTGGCGATGGTCTTCCAGCTCCTCTATCAGGAGCTCCAACAATGACGGCGACGACCACGGTGAGTACTGCACCTACAACACAGGGAAGGGAAAAGAGAGTGGCACACACATATGCAACACCCCCACCCCCACCCTCACCCACAACACCATACACACAAATACATGCTGCAACATTACAGATACACACCCCAACCCCCCTTGAATAACGCAAGGACAAAAGGAAATGATTGTCACGATTGTAATCAATAAAAATGCATTAGTCAAAAGTCAAAATCTAGTATATACAATTATGTACACCAACTACACAAGTCCGGATAGTGCACCAATCATTGTCCGTGGACCACTGGGCCCAAAATGCATGGGCGAGGCCCACACATGATACCTGACTCCAAACGGAGGGAACACTGGAGGGGCATCACATAGAAAATATACAGGCACCTCAGGGAGGAGGGGGAGAGGGAGGGGGGCACCTCAGCCTGATGAATCCACAACGCCACTGCTCCACGAGGGGGCTCCATGCCCATTGATGTATCCTGGGGAGTGCAAAGCCACAGTCTCTCAAGTCTCTTCAGTGGGTGGTTTGCCCACTGCTTTATCCTGGGGAGTGCAAAGCCACAGTCTCTCAAGTCTTTTCAGTGGGTGGTTTGCCCACTGCTTTATCCTGGGGAGTGCAAAGCCACAGTCTCTCAAGTCTTTTCAGTGGGTGGTTTGCCCACTGCTTTATCCTGGGGAGTGCAAAGCCACAGCCTCTCAAGTGGATAACAGTCTCCACTGGTTCTGGAGGGGACTTTGTGCCAAGAGTGCTTCATCCTGCCAAGGAATGAGGTAGTGGATGAGATACTCCACTGGTTCTGGAGGGGGCTTTGTGCCCAGAGTGCTTTATCCTGCCAAGGACTTTGTTAGTGGATGAGATACTCCACTGGTTCTGGAGGGGGCTTGGTGCCCAGAGTGCTTCATCCTGCCAAGGACTGTGTTAGTGGATGCCTTTCTCCACTGGCTCTGGAGGGGCTTTGTGCCCAGAGTGCTTCATCCTGCCAAGGACTGAGGTAGTGGATGAGATACTCCACTGGTTCTGGAGGGGGCTTTGTGCCCAGAGTGCTCCATGTGTATTGTGGCCGAAACAATACACTCGCCTGGGTGTGTGTGCCACGAGATTGCTGAAGTACAGGTAGGATGATACGCCATGGAGGCAGAGACATACCCCACACTGCTGCGGCTTCACATTCCATATGCAGGTGACAACTGTGATGAGAGTGATGCTTCATGGAAGCTGCCCAGGGTCCTGGAACTCACCACCAGCCTCGGACGACTGACCACTGGGGATGGTAACCATGTCTGCGGTGGTGCCACTGTCTGAGGATGTTGCGGGGCCGCTAGCGGTGCTTGCGGCGGTGGCAGTCGCAGCGGTGCTTGCGGCAGTGTCAGTCGCGGCGGTGCTGGCTGCGGTGTCAGTCGTGGCGGTGCTTGCGGCGGTGTCAGTCGCGGCGTTGCTGGCTGCGGTGTCAGTCGCGGCGGTGCTGGCTGCGGGGTCTGTGTCGGCGGTGCTGGCTGCGGGGTCTGTGGTGGCGGTGCTAGCGACGGGGTCTGTAGCGGCGGTGCTGGCTGCGGGGTCTGTGGCGGCGGTGCTGGCGGCGGGGTCTGTGGCGGTGCAGATGGCGGTGTTCTCTGCCGTACAGGTTGCTGTCGACGTGGACAGAAGGTGTGACACTGGTCCCTCAGTCGGTGCCACTATGCCCTCTCCTGACCTTCCCTTCAGTTTTTGGCCCTTCCCCACCTTTGATGGTGGCGCAGCAGTCTTGCCACTATCCCCTTTCGTTTTCCCTGACCCCTTGGTGGCAGGTGTTTTTGGCTTCTCCCTCTGGGATGTGGGCACCCTTTTCACCTTGACAGGTGGCGGAATGTCCTTGCCCTCGCTCCGTGGCACACTGGCAGCCCTGATGGTTGGCGCACTCCATGACCCCGCAGTTGCTGGCACCACTGTGCCTGGGGATGTGGTGGCTGAGGTGCTGGGCTGGGACCTGGAAAGCCTGGCACTAGGGGAAGGACGGGGGGGGAGGTGTAGGGAAGAGGTCAATATGAGCCAGGAAAAGTTTTTTTAGACACACTGGGACGGGTAGGTGGAGGGGGTTTGGGAGTGGAGGTAGAGGTAGTGATTGTAGGAGGTGTACGTCTGCTGAATTTAGGTGAAGTTGCATGGGATGGAGGGTGTTGTGAGGTGGATGGCTGTTGGGTGGGTGTGTGCCTGCATTTGTGTATGTTGGGAGGAGGGCTCACAGAGACACTGGGAGAGGACACAGGGGATGTGTGAATGGTAGTGGGGGTGGTGAGTGCATGTGAGCGGTGTGTGGCGATGGGCGTGCTGGTGATGGAGGTAGTGGCTGAGGATGTAGTGCATGCAGGTTTGAGTGGAGACGAGACTGGTAGGGAGGAGGGAGATGTGAAGGAGGGGGACACAGTGGAGGCAGTGGATGTTGGTATGTGTGCATGGGTATGATGCTTGTGTGAGTGCCTGTGGGATGTGTGGTGCTTATGTTTGCCTGAGCCACCCTTGTGTGTTGATGTGTGTGCATGCTGGTCTGATGGTGTGCTTGGGATAGGCTGAGGTACAGGGGATTGGTTCTGGGTGGAGGAAGTTGGAGGGGGGAGGCTGGACACAGGGACAATGGCTGGCATCAGTGCTATGGCCAGACCCTGAAATGCTCTCTGTTGGGCTGCCTGACCAGAATGAATGCCCTCCAGGTATGCATTTGTTTGTTGCAAATGCCTCTCAACACCCTGGATGGCATTCAGAATGGTAGACTGCCAACAGTGAGGGATCTCAGGAGGTCAATAGCCTCCTCACTGAGGGCAGCAGGGCTGACTGGGGCAGGGCCTGAGGTGCCTGGGGCGAAGGAGATGCCCACCCTCCTGGGTGAGCGGGCACGGGACACACGCTGAGGGGCTGCTGGGAGGGCGGTGCTGGTGGGGGGGGTGTAGGCTGTACCTGTTGATGCGGGGGGCACAGAGGTGCCCGCCACCACAAGGGAGCTCCCATCAGAGGAGGAGTCGCTGTCACTGCTGTCAGCTCCTGTCCCTGCCGTGGAGCTCCCCTCGCCCTCCGTCCCACTGGTGGCTTCAGACTCCGTTGTTTCGCCCTCCAGGGCCAAGTGGGATGCAGCTCCCTCCTGCTCCGGTGCCAATGCTCCTCCGCCTGATGATGCTATTGCACACAAGAACAGGGAGACCACAAAAAGGGGGGGGCAAGACAGAAGAAACACATGTTCAGTGCATGCAACACCACTACCGTTGGCGGACACTACAGACACAACAGCCCTCTGCACTACGCCATGCACTTATAGTTCCTAGATTAATCACATGCCATGGGGTACACGGCCTAAGTCCGATTGCTGCACACATGGAAGTCACAGGAGCCTGACTAGGTGTTGATGGCACAAACCACTAGTGGGGTTGGGGTGCCACTGAGCCTGCCTTACAAGGGACCTTGCCTACCAAGATTGCCCTGGCCTAGGGGAACCCACTTCCCACCTCCCCCACCCAGATGTCTCGTAATGCGCACAGAGTCAGCTGAATCAGAGTGTACTCACCCCCTTGTGGCTGCTTTGATGCCCTCAAGTGCCCATCCAACTCTGGATACGCCACCGCCAGGATCTGGAACATCAGGGGGGTCATGGTGCGACGGGCACCCCTCCCACGTTGGGAGGCCATCCCCAGCAGGGCCTCCGCCGTCTTCTTGCTCCAGCGGCGAAGGTCCTCCCATCTTTTCCGGCAGTGTGTGCTCCGTCTGTGGTGGACCCCCAGGGTCCGGACGTCCTTGGTGATGGCACGCCAAATAGCCTTCTTCTGGTGGGCGCTGACCTAGAGGAATAGTACAAGGGAAAAGGAAAATCTTTACCCGTCCGGACCGTCATACTCATTGGCCCACGTTCCCACCCTTGCCCTGACGCACATACACTCACCGTCCACACATGCAGGCCTCAGTCGCCCCCCCCCCATTTATCTTCCATCCACACCACTCCAAACAGGCATTGCCCATGCAGCATGCTCACAGTGTACTCACCTGTTTGTCTGGAGGACCATACAGTTGTGTGTACTGGGGGAGGACCCCATCCACTAGTTTCTCCAACTCCTCCGAAGTGAAGGCAGGGGCCCTTTCCTCAGACACATAGCCATTGTCGCTTCCAGACTGAGGTCATAGTAGCCCTTGCAGTGTAGGTCCTCTCCTGTTGAAGGTCAGGTATCAAGTGAGTGAACAGACAGAAAATGGCGGTCACGTCCGCGGCGGTGCATACCGTCACAGCCGGCGTACATAGTCATTGGCTCCTCGGATCCATAGGGTCCAATGTTAACCAATGCAGGATTGCACCGCGGTCTTTGACAGCCTACCGCAACGGTGTACAACGCCAGCGTTACCTCATATCCCCTTGTCCCACCTTACAGGTCAGGCAGCCGCCATTTCAGAGGGCCACATGGCATTAATATTAACTGTGTCACACCAACGTAGGCCTTAAATACGCACAGTAACAGCCACATTGGGGATTAATAAATGTGTGCAAATGACATTTTGTGATACCTCAGTGTTGGCTGACTCACTGCTCGCTGTTCTCGTCCATAGGGCCGTCTGCTGGGGCAGGTGATGAGATGGCAGCATCCTCCTGTGTACAAACCGCTGGTTGACCTGTCGACAATGGAAGAGAGACACGTAATAGCACCCTACAGACTTGATCGTGCAACAGTCTATGAACTGTGTGCCCAGTTGGAGCCAGACCTGATGTCAGCTATCCGCCATCCCACTGGAATCCCCCCTCTAGTGCAGGTCCTGTCAGTACTCCATTTCCTGGCAAGTGGTTCCTTTCAAACAACAGTGGCCATTGCATCAGGGATGTCCCAGCCAATGTTCTCCAACGTGTTGTCCAGAGTGTTGTCTGCCCTGCTGAAACACATGCGCAGCTACATTGTGTTCCGTCAGGTGGAGGATTTGCCCACAGTGAAAGGTGACTTCTATGCCCTGGGACATATCCCCAACATCATAGGTGCCATTGATGGGACACATGTGGCCTTGGTACCCCCCCACAGGAGTGAACAGGTGTACAGAAACCAGAAGAGCTACCATTCTTTGAATGTGTAGATGGTGTGTTTGGCTGACCAGTACATCTCCCATGTGAATGCCAAATTTCCTGGCTCAGTGAATGACGCTTACATTCTGTGGAATAGCAGCATCCCTTATGTGATGGAGCAACTCCAGAGGCACCGTGTGTGGCTAATAGGTGAGGACAAGGACCCTATACAGTGTGAATAGTTGTCTGGGTATGGGGTTGTCCCTACGGGTTAGTGTGTGTCTAACAGTTGTCGCTCGACATTTGCAGGTGACTCTGGTTACCCCATCCTGTCGTGGCTACTGATCCCAGTGAGAAATTCCAGGACAAGGGCAGGGGAATGCTACAGTGAGGCACATGGGCGAACTAGGAGGTTGATTGAAAGGACCTTCGGCCTCCAGGTTCCAGTGCCTCCGTATGACATGTGGTTCTCTCTACTAACCAAAGAAGGTGTGCCAGATCATTGTGGCCTTCTGTATTCTGCACAACCTGGCTTTGCGACGGCAGGTGCCTTTTCTGCAGGAGGATGGTCCAGCTGGTGGTGTTGTGGCAGCTGTGGAGCCTGTGGACAGAGAAGAAGAGGAGGCAGAAGAAGAGGATATCGACAACAGAAACAACATAATCATGCAATACTTTAGTGAGACACAGGTAAGAAGATGTCACTGCATCCCACATCTCATACTATTGTTGGAGCTAGCATAAGTCTGTCATTTTCACTCAGTGTATGGACCCTGACTTGTCACTTTGCCTTTCCATTTCACAGATGTGGGTCCCACTTTGTGCCCTCTGCTATATTTCCTCCAGCCCTACAGCTGTGTTACATCGGTATGTGAACAATTAAATTGACATTGCTATATTCCATGGTTATTGCAATTACACGTTTGTGAAAGCACAGACTTACTCTAGATTGTTTTGTGATTTAAGTGTGTTTATTTCTGTGCAAATAAGTGGAGGGGGTTGTAAAATGGGCAGGGGTGATGGTGGAGGAATGTCCACGGCAGAGTCCAGTCTATTTGTTTCACAGGTGCATTTTCCAAAGGGACATAGGAAGTGGAGCAATGGCAGTTTAAGGATGGACAGGGTGACAAAGTGGGACAGAAGGGTGACATTCAGGGGGGTCTCATTTCTTGGCGGGGGTCTTGGCAATGTTCTCTGTCTTGTTCCTGGATCTCAGGGACCGTTTGCGGGGTGGTTCTCCATCTGCAGGGGTTGGGGTGCTGGTGTTGTGTTCTTGTGGTGGTGCCTCCTGTCCACTAGCGCCGGCGGAGGTGGAGGGCTGTTCATCGTCCAGGCTAGTGTCAGGGGCCCCTTGTTGTGCCACAGTGTCCCTCCTGGTGTTGACAAGGTCTTGCAGCACCCCTGCTATGGCCACCAGGGTGTTGTTTATGGACTTCAGGTCCTCCTTGATCCCCAGATAGTGTTCCTCCTGCAGCCGCTGGGTCTCCTGAAACTTGGCCAGTACCGATGCCATCGTCTCCTGGGAATGATGGTAAGCTCCCATGATGTTGGAGAGGGCCTCGTGGAGAGTGGGTTCCCTGGGCCTGTCCTCCCCCTGTCGCACAGCAGTCCTCCCAGTTTCCATGTTTTCCTGTGCCTCTGTCCCCTGAACCTTGTGCCCACTGCCACTGCCCCCAGGTCCCTGATTTTCTTGGGTGGGTTTGCCTGGGTTCCCTGTAATGGTGGACATACTGCTGCTTGATTGGGTTGGGATCCTGCAGGGGTGTAAAGGCATGATTATTGCATCTGTGTGTGCCATCCTGTGCAATGGGTGAGTGACCCTGTACTCCAGTGCTTGCATTCTTGTCTTGGCCCTTGTGTGATATTTGGTTTGGGGTATGTGTGGGTATCTGTAGTGGACATGCTTTGGCGATGGTTGCCCATGCTTTGGTGTTGCATGCAGGGCTTGGTGTTGGGATGGGTGGGTTGTGATAGTGGGGCATATGTGAGGTGTTGGAGTGATGGGGGTGAGGGTGGGAGTATGTGATGGCATGCAGGTAGGGTGGGGGATATAATAGTAAAACTTTGCCTTACCAGAGTCCAGTCCTCCTGCTACTCCTGCAAGGCCCTCAGGATGCAGTATTGTCAAGACCTGCTCCTCCCATGTTGTTAGTTGTGGCGGAGGAGGTGGGGGTCCACCGCCAGTCCTCTGTACAGCAATCTGGTGTCTGGAGACCACGGAACGCAACTTCCCCCATAGTTCGTACCACGTCTTCCTGATGTCATCCCGTGTTCTGGGGTGCTGTCCCACTGCATTGACCCTGTCGACGATTCTGCGCCATAGCTCCATCTTCCTTGCAATGGAGGTGTGCTGCACCTGTGATCCGAATAGCTCTGGCTCTACCCGGACGATTTCCTCCACCATGACCCTGAGCTCCTCCTCAGAGAACCTGGGGTGTCGTTGAGGTGCCATGATGTGGTGTGGGTGATGTGTGAGGTGGTGTGTGTTGCGATGTGTGAGGGGTAGTGTTGTTGTGTGTTGTTTGAGGTGCGTGGATGTTGTGTAAGTGATGGTGTTGTGTGTCTGTGGATGCTGGTGTTGTTTAGGGTGGTGTCTCTGGCGTGGTATCAGAATTCTGGTAGTAAGGGTTTGTGGATGTGTGTTTTATATTGGATTAGGTGTGTGGGTGTGGTGTGTGTATGTGTGTCAGGTGTGTGTACTTCGATTTGTCCAATGTGGCTGTGTTTTGTAAATGTGTGTGTATTTTGAGCGCAGCGGTGTGTACCAACAATGGAATACCGCAGTCGAAAGACCGCTGCGTGGATTTGTTGGTCGTGATAGTGTGGGCGTATTCCTGTTGGCGTATCGGTGTCGGTTTTGTTATCGCCAGTTTATCACTGACCTTTGGTGTGGCGGACTTGTGTGAGTGTCTGTATTATGGCAGATTCCAAGCTGTGGGTCATAATAGCTGTAGCGGAAATCTGCGGGCGCATTGGTATGTTGGCGGTCTTCTGCACGGCGCTAAGCGGCATTTACCGCCAGGGTTGTAATGAGGGCCAAAGTGTTTAAACATCATTCCTCTATCTATGCAAATTAATACATTCATAATACAATTCAAGTGTCAGAACCTAGAAACGTTTTTGAGAAATCATCAAATCAATAAGTAAACCATTTATCAGCAGCTATTTTTAAGAGGTACCCGAGAATTCACTGGAATCTTATGTATATGGCACTTTGAGATACTTTGGGTGTTATTCTCATGCTTATACCTCTACTAATTTCCCTGTATGTAATGCCGTCTATCACACAGGGACAGACCTCAGTCACTCATACACTTAAGAAAGTTTGTATTAATACTGATGTAGCATAATAAAGCATTAGAATAACAGCACACCTATCCATACTTTCGGCATTGACTAGTAAACCAGTGAGGAGTATACTTGGACATATACCTTACTCATGGATGCCTTTCTAGCAGACATTTCTCCCTCTTCCCTTGAGGATTCCTTGACAGTGTCAAATCAATGGATTCTGAGTGAATAGATCTGGAATGTTATCTCAAAATATGGTTAGTCTAAGACATTTAGTGAGAAACATTTAGGCGCTCATTACAACCCTGGCGGACGGTGTTGAAGCAGCGGTAAAACCGCCAACAGGCCGGCGGTAAAAAAATTGGAATTATGACCGTGGCGGAAACCGCCAACAAAGACAGCCACTTTAACACTCCGACCGCCACAGCGGTACAAACAAACAGCGCGGCGGTCACCGCCAACAGACAGGCGGAGGACAATGTACCGCCCACAGTATCACAACCTAACAATCCGCCACCTTTTCCAGGGCGGAGTCACCGCGGATAAAAACACGGCGGAAAAAGCCATTTCAAAGGGAAAACGCTCACCTCCACACACTCCACGAGGAACGACGACACCATGGAGCCGGAACTCCATATTCTGCCAGCGATAGTCTTCCTGCTCCTATACGAGGATCATCAATGCTGGCGGCGAAGACCGCGGTGAGTACTGCACCTACGACATAGGGGAGGCGGGAGGCAAAAACACAGGGACACACACAACCAACATCCCAACCCCCACCCGAACCTCACCCAGTACAACACACACACCAATGCATATCTATACATTACAGTAACACCCCCCAACGCCCCCTTGGAAGAATGCAAAGACAAAAGGAAATGAGTTGAACCATTGTAATATATCAAAATACAGTAAGCAAATATATACATATATATATATACACATTAAACAAAATATACACCACGAGTAGTAGTGCAGGTAATGCACCATTCATTGTCCGTGGACCACTGGGCCCAAAATGCATGGGCGAGGCCCACACAAGATACCTGATCAAAACGGAGAGAACACTGCAGGGGCATCAGATAGAAATACAACAGGCACCTCAGGGGGTAGGGAAGGGGGGGGCACCTCAGCTGGATGAGTGCACCACGCCAGATCCACGAGGGGGCTCCATGCCCATTGATGTATCCTGGGGAGTGCAAAGCCACAGTCTCTCAAGTCTCTCCAGTGGGTGGTTTGCCCACTGTTCAATCCTGGGGAGTGCAAAGCCTCAGTCTCTCAAGTCTCTGCAGTGGGTGGGTTGCCCACTGTACCATCCTGGGGAGTGCAAAGCCACAGTCTCTCAAGTCTCTACAGTAGCTGGTTTGCCCACTGTTCAATCCTGGGGAGTGCAAAGCCACAGTCTCTCAAGTCTCTGCAGTGGGTGGGTTGCCCACTGTACCATCCTGGGGAGTGCAAAGCCACAGTCTCTCAAGTCTCTACAGTGGGTGGTTTGCCAACTGTACCATCTTGGAGAGTGCAAAGCCACAGTCTCTCAAGTGGATAACAGTCTCCACTGGTTCTGGAGGGGGACTGGTGCCCAGAGTGCAGCACACCCTGTGACGGTCCCAGCCGCAAATGGGCTAGCGGTGCATTCCATGGCGGTCTTTGCTCTGTTCAGCGGTCCCTGGCCTATTCAGCGGTGCTTGAGTTGCCAGTGTCAGACCTGTTCAGCGGTGCATTCCATGGCTGTCTTTGCCCTGTTCAGCGGTCCCTGGCCTGTTCAGCGGTGCTTGCATTGCCAGTGTCAGACCTGTTCAGTGGTGAATTCCATGGCGGTCTTTGCCCTGTTCAGCGGTCCCTGGCCTGTTCAGCGGTGCTTGCCAAGGCGGTCCTTCATTGCCCAGCAGGCTGTGGCTGGCGGTCCTTCATGGGTCAGCTGTGCTGTGGCTTGCGGGGCCCTCCTGGCCAGCTGGGCTGTGGCTGGTGGTGGCCTCCTGGCCAGTGACTCTGGGGCTGGCGGTGGCCTCCTGGGCAGTGACGATGGGGCTTGCCTCCTGGGCAGTGACTCTGGCGGTGGCCTCCTGGCCAGTGACGATGGGGCTGGCCTCCTGGGCAGTGACTCTGGCGGTGGCCTCCTGGCCAGTGACGATGGGGCTGGCGGTGGCCTCCTGGGCAGCGGGATTATGGCGGTCCTCTCCGCCGTGCTGCTCCTCCCAGACTTTGGAGATTTCTTCTGCCCCTTCCCCACCTTGGGAGGAGTCACAGCTGAGTCGACACTCCCCCCGGGACCCTTGTGAGCGGCTTTGCAGGCTGGAGTCTTCCCCCTCTCCCACCAGGCATTGTCCAACTTCCGGTGCTTCACAGGGAGGGGGGGAGGGGGGGGGGAAGGGGACTGGCTGTGCTGTGGCTCCGTGCCACACTGGCTGTCCTGGTGGCCGGTGCACTCCACATACCTGTAACAACAGGCACCACTGGTCCCGGAGATTTTATGGCTGAGGTGCTAGTACGGGACCTATGCTTTGGAAGGGGGGGTGGTGGGAAATAGGTTAAGGGGGGCCAGGAAAAGTTTTTGGGAGACACTGGGACGGGTAGATGGAGGGCGTTTGGGAGTGGAGGAAGAGGTGGTGGTTGTAGGAGGTGTACGTTTTGTGGATTTGGGTGCAGGTGCATGGGCTGGAGGCTGTCGTGAGGTGGATGGCTGTTGGGTGGGTGTGTGCCTGCGTTTGTGTATCTTCGGAGGGGGCATCACAGACACATTGGGAGAGGACACGGGACGTGTAAATGGGAGTGGGGGTGGTGAGTGCACATGAGCGGGGTGTGGTGGTGGGTGTGCTGGTGCAGGACGTAGTGGCTGTAGTGGTAGTGCATGCAGGTGTGAGTGTAGACGAGACTGGGAGGGAGGAGGGAGACGATGAGGAGGGGGACACAGTGGAGGCAGTGGATGTTGGTGTGTCTGTATGTGTGTGATGCTTGCGTGAGTGCCTGTGGGATGTGTGGTGCTTATGTTTGCCTGAGCTTCCCTTGTGTGTTGACGTGTGTGCATGTTGGTCTGTAGGTGTGCTTGGGATAGGCTGAGGTACAGGGGATTGGGTCGGGGTGGAGGAAGTTGGAGGGGGGAGGCTAGACACAGGGACAATGGCTGCCATCAGTGCTGAGGCCAGAGTTTGCAGGGTTCGATGAAGAGCAGCCTGACCAGAATCAGTGCCCTCCAGGAATGCATTTGTGTGTTGCAATTCCCTTTCTACACCCTGGATGGCATTCAAAATGGTAGACTGCCCAACAGGGAGGGACCTGAGGAGGTCAATGGCCTCCTCACTGAGGGCAGCAGAGGTGACAGGGGCAGGGGCAGAGGTGCCTGGGGCGAAGGAGATGCCCACCCTCCTGGGTGAGCGGGCATGGGGCGAAGGCTGAGGCGGTGCTGGTAGGGGGGGTGGAGGCTGTACCTGTAGAAGTGGGGGGCACAGATTTTGCCGCCACCACAAGGGAGCTCCCATTGGAGGACGAGTCTGTGTCGCTGGTTGCAGATCCTGTGACCGCCGTGGTGCTCCCCTCGCCCTCCGTCCCACTGGTGTATTCTGAGTCCGTGGTGTGGACCTCCATGACCATGTGGGATACAGCTCCTTTGTGCTCCGGTGCCACTGTACCTCCGCCTGAGGATGCTGATGCACAAAAGAACAGGGAGACCACAAAAAGGAGGGGGAACGACAGAAGAAAGACAGGTTGAGTGCATGGCTCACCGCTACCGTTGGCGGACAATACAGACACAGCAGCCCCCTGCACTACGTCGCGCTGTTGGGCTCTACAGATGCAATTCCTGGGATATGGCCTACATGGCTATTGTCGACATCTGCACACATAGATGACACAGGGGCATGAATACCTGTACTTGGCACTCTACAGAAGTAGGGTGGGGTGCCACATGGCCTGCATTACGGAGGGGCCTAGCCTACGGAACTCGCCCTGGCCTAGGGAAATCCACAGCCCTCCTCCCCCACCCAGACACCTTCACTGCGCGCAAAGTCCGCTGAATGATGTTGTACTCACCCCTTTGTGTCTGCTGTGATGCCCTCAAGCGCCCATCCAACTCAGGGTAGGCCACCGCCAGGATCCGGAACATCAGGGGAGTCATGGTTCGACGGGCACCCCTCCCACGTTGGGAGGCCATCCCCAACTGAGCCTCCGCCATCTTCTTGCTCCAGCGGCGAATGTTCTCCCATCTTTTCCGGCAGTGGGTGCTCCATCTGTGGCGGACCCCCAGGGTCCGGACGTCCTTGGCGATGGCACGCCAAATATCCTTCTTCGGGTGGGCGCTGACCTACATGACATGTACAGGGGAAGAAGAGAAGTCATTAACAACTGCACCGTCTAAGTGAGTGGCCCACATCCCTACCCTTGCCATGTGGCACATGCATTCACAGTCCTTCATGCACGCAGAACTGTGCCCCCTTCATTCTTACAACCAGCCCTCTCCACACAGGCATAGCTCATACAACATGCTTCCTGTGTACTTACCTGTTGGTCTGGAGGACCGTAGAGTAGCGTGTACTGGGGGAGGACCCCGTCCACGAGCTTCTCCAACTCCTCTGCAGTGAAGGCAGGGGCCCTTTCCCCAGACGCACAGCCATTGTCTCTTCCAGACCAAGGTCACAGCAGCACTTGCAGTGTAGGTCCTCTCCTGTCGAAGATCAGGTATCGAGTGATTGAACAGATAGAAAATGGCGGTCACGTCCGTGGCGGTCACGTCTGCGGCGGTGCGTACCATCACCGCCGACGTACATCATCATTGGCTCCTGGGACCCATAGGGTCCAATGTTAACCAATGCAGCATTGCGCCGCGGTCTTCGACCGCCTACCGCGACGGTGTACAACGGCAGCGCAGTTACCTCACATCCCATTGTCCCACTTTAGAGGTCAGGCAGCCGCCATTTCAGGGGCCCACATGCCCTAATTACCAACTGCGTCACACAGACCTAGGCCTTGTCGCACAACACAAATACAGGCCACATTTTTTTGTGTATGAATGGTGTTCTGTGTAGACTGTGGGTACATACCTCTGAATTGTTTGACTCTGTGGTCGCTGTTGTCATTCCTAGGCACTGTCGGCTGGGACATGTGAGGAGATGGCAGAATCCTCCGGTGTACCGACCGCTGGTGGACCTGTCGACAATGGAGGAAAGACATTTGATCATCACCTACAGGTTTGACCGTGCCACAATCCAGGAACTGTGTGCCCAGTTGGAGCCTGACCTGATGTCAGCAATCCGCCATCCCACAGGGATCCCCCCTCAAGTGCAGGTGCTATCAGTGCTCCATTTCCTTGCAAGTGGGTCATTTCAAACAACAGTGGCCATGGCATCAGGGATGTCCCAGCCTATGTTTTCCAGCGTGTTGTCCAGAGTGTTGTCTGCCCTGCTGAAACACATGCAGAGCTACATCGTTTTCCCTCAGGTGGAGTATTTGCCTACAGTTAAAGGTGACTTCTATGCCCTTGGACATATTCCCAACATCATAGGTGCCATTGATGGGACCCATGTAGCACTCGTCCCCCCCCACAGGAGTGAACAGGTGTACAGGAACCGGAAGAGTTATCATTCGATGAATGTGCAGATGGTATGTTTGGCAGACCAGTACATCTCCCAGGTAAATGCTATGTTCCCTGGCTCTGTGCATGACGCCTACATCCTGCGAAATAGCAGCATCCCTTATGTGATGGGTCAACTCCAGAGGCACCGGGTGTGGCTATTAGGGGACTCTGGTTACCCCAACCTGTCATGGCTACTGACCCCAGTGAGGAATCCCAGGACCAGGGCAGAGGAACGCTACAATGAGGCCCATGGGCGGACTAGGAGGGTGATCGAACGCACCTTCGGCCTCCTGAAGGCCAGGTTCAGGTGCCTGCATATGACAGGTGGATCCCTATTCTACTCACCAAAGAAGGTGTGCCAGATCATCGTGCCCTGCTGTATGCTTCACAACTTGGCTTTGCGACTACAGGTGCCTTTTCTGCAGGAGGATGGTCCAGAAGACGGTGTTGTGGCAGCTGTGGAGCCTGTGGACAGTGATGAGGAGGAAGCAGAGGAAGAAGACATTGACAACAGGGACTCAGTTATCCAGCAATATTTCCAGTGACACACAGGTGAGAACACATTCCTGCCTACTACAAGTACTTTCACACTTCTACCTCTATCCTGTCTGTCGATTTCAACCAGTATATGGTAACTGAGTTGTACATTTCCCTTACGGTTTCACAGGTGTGGTTTCCAACGTGTGTCATCTGCTTAGATTCCTCATGGACTTGAGATGTGTGACATAGGTATGTTGACATTACATTTGAAAACACATTTTGTCACTGTCATTGCTAATACACATTTTCGAAATCTGACTCCAGATTGTTTTGTGCTTCAAGGGTGTTTATTGAAGTGCTAAATATTGGAGGGGGGTTGTAACATGGTGAGGGGTGATGGTGGAGGAATGTCCATGGCAGAGTCCAGTCTATTAGTCTCACAGGTGCATTGCCCATATGGGCATAGGAAGTTGAGCTGGGGCAGTTTAAATATGGACAGGGTGACAAAGTGGGACAGTGGGATGACAATCAGGGTGGTCTCATTTCTTGGCGGGGGTCTTGGCATTGTGCTCTGCCTTGTTCCTGGATCTCAGGGACCGCTTGTGGGGTGGTTCTCCGTCTGCAGGGGGTGGGGTGCTGGTGTGGTGGTCCTGTGGCGGTGCCTCCTGTCCACTAGCGCTGGCAGAGGTGGTGGGCAGTTCATCGTCCAGGCTAGTGTCAGGGGCCCCTTGTAGTGCCACTGTGTCCCTCCTGGTGTTAAGTATTTCCTTCAGCACCCCTACGATGGTGCCCAGGGCAGAGCTGATGGTTATGAGTTCCTCCCTGAACCCCAAATACTGTTCCTCCTACATGCGCTGGTTCTCCTGAAACTTGGCCAGTACCGTTGCCATCGTCTCCTGAGAGTGGTGGTATGCTCCCATGATGGAGGAGAGGGCCTCGTGGAGAGTGGGTTCCCTAGGCCTCTCCGCCCCCTGTCGCACAGCAGCCCTCCCAGTTCCCCTGTGTTCCTGGGCCTCCCTCCCCTGGACCGTGTGCCCACTACCACTGCCCCCAGGTCCCTGTTGTTGTTGGGGTGGTGGGTTATCCTGGGTTCCCTGTAGTGGTGGACACACAGCTGATTGACGTGTCCTGGGGACGGAGGTATGGGCCCGCTGGGTGGGTGCTGTGCTGGTGTTACCAAAGGGTGGAAGCTCTGTGGTGGCCTGTGACTGGGTGTGGGGAACCGACTGTCCTGAGGCCCACGATGGTGATATGATAGTTAAGATTTAACTTACCAGAGTCCATTCCTCCACCGACTCCTGCGAGGCCCTCAGGATGCAGAATCGCCAAGACCTGCTCCTCCCATGTTGTTAGTTGTGGGGGAGGAGGTGGGGGGTCCGCCGCCAGTCCGCTGTACCGCGATGTGGTGTCTTGAGACCACGGAACGCACTTTCCCCCCGTAGGTCATTCCACCTCTTCCTGATGTCGTCCCGATTTCTTGGGTGCTGTCCCACTGCGTCGACCCTGTCGACTATTCTTCGCCATAGCTCCATCTTCCTTGCAATTGAGGTGTGCTGCACCTGTGCTCCAAATAGCTGTGGCTCTACCCGGACGATTTCCTCCACCATGACCCTGAGCACCTCCTCCGAGAACCTGGGGTGTCTTTGCCGTCCATGGCGGTGGTGGTGGTGGTGTAGGTGATGTGTGGGGTGGTGTATGTGGTGATAAGTGTGGTGATATGTAGTGGTGTGTGGTGTTTTGTGCGTGGAAGTAGTGTGGGTGATGGTCTGGTGTGCTTGGTAGTAGTTTGTAGTGTCTCTCTCTGGCCTTCTTTCTGTGTTTTTGTCGTAGGGGTTTGTGGGTGATGTGGGTGTGTGTTTTATATTCTATTGGGGGCGTGGGAGTGGTGTGTGTATGTGTATCAGGTGTGTGTATTTTGAATTGTCCAATGTGGTTGTGTTTTGTAAATGTGTGTGTATTTTGAGCGCAGCAGTGTGTTCCGCCAATGGAATACCGTTGTTGAAAGACCGCCGCGTGGATTCGTGGGTCGTGATAGTGTGGGCGTATATCTGTTGGCGTGACGGTGAAGGTTTTTTTTTCGCCAGTTTATCACTGACCTTTGGTGTGGCGGACTTGTGTGGGTGTCTGGATTTTGTCAGATTCCGAGATGTGGGTCGTAATAGCTGTGGCGGAATTCCGCGGCCGCTGCGGTGTGTTGGCGGTCTTCTGCGCGGCGGTAATCGTCTTTTCCCGCCAATGTTGTAATGACCCCCTTAGTTTGAAATAAACTGTTTCCATATTGTACATTTATTTTAAAACATTTGCAGAAGCTCTGCTATAAATTGGCTCTTGCCCGCCAATCTTGCGGTTTCCCCACCTCATTTAGAGTCGAGAGAACCTCTAGGTTTCCAGTAGTGTAACCTCAGCTTTCTCTTCTGTTGGAAACCCTTGTTCTGGTGGTCCTAAGCCCTCTGCCCCCACAAACAGGACTTATTTGAGATGTGGCGACTGTCCCCTAACTCCCTGCCTAGGTGTACCATTTGAGGCTCAGCAGACCACACCAAACCAGGAAAAGTAATACATTGTGCAAACTTGCATGGAGAAAACTCCTTGCAAGTCATGGACATGATTATTTAGCTTTTCTGACCTCTAACTCTCTTTTTATGGGGGGTGGTTTCTGGAAGCAAAATGAAATGCTCAACAGGCCAAAAAAATCATCTATTGTGCATCTGCTGTCCTGACAAATGCACTGTAGGCACACAGGTACCTGCCAAACAGGGAGGGATATCTAAATATGGCAGGCCACCCTCTCACCTTAAGTAAAATAATTATATTTTACATGTTTGAAAACAAAGATTTTATATCTTTTTTAAGCATAGCCTGACCAATACCATAACCTTAAAAATTACTGTCTCTTTAACTTGGAAAATGTACTATCCTCACTCCAGCCTCTGCCAATTTGGAATTGGAGTCAAGTGAAGGTAACTATAAATTAAGGCAAATTTGAACTTTTTGTCTAGAATCTAAGGGCCTTATTTAGAGTTAGGTGAACGCAAGTAATTCACAGAAAGTAGCGGATGTTCCGTCCATTGAATCGAAAATGCATAGATTTCAGTGGCACTCTAAATACAGTTGATGGGACTTCCACCACACTAGTGTTAACATAAATACATTTCAAACTAAATATTTCAATCTATTTGCTTAAAAGCAAATCTGGACTATCTGTCAAGTGTGAAAACACTAGCTGAAAGTAGTCACCAACTAAGCACTAGCGAAACGAAAGTCTACATCCTGACTGAGGCTTCCACATTATAGGGAAGTGATCCTCGTATCTACTGAGTACTGCAGAAAGCTAGGTCATAGTATCATATTCGGTACAGAGATGATCTTTTCTCACCTATCCATAATTTTATCTGTGAAAAATACAAACTGAGTCCTCTGATCTGGGGCAGTTAATGCTTTTGTAAAGGGTACAAATAACTAAGTCAAATCTTAAGCCTGTGTGTTGAGGGCTTGTGGAACCACATTTAAAGGTAAGTAACTTGTTGAAGATTTACTCGTAATTCAGACTTGATTCTTGTGTAGAAGACATATTGTAGCACATATTTAAGAAAAGAAAAAAAATATATGAATTTGTATACTGAAAGCAGAGCTCACCATACATGCATTTATGCTTTTCCATGCTTATAGAGGCCAAAAACATGTTATCAAAAGTAAAGCATTGTTTTAGGTCGCATAAGAATTTTTAACAAGTTAATTTATTTAATTTTTTTTATTGCAGCAGGGTTTAACTGGTTTTGATGATCTTCGCCAAGTAAAGACCTTGGAAATGTGTGTAGATACTCGAGAGAACAGCTTAGGCAACTTTGGTGAGTCAAATAATGTTGACTAATGTAAAGTTAGTCATCATCATTCATATTGTGTTTATGATTTGAAATAGTTGGATGAGCTCAGAAAGCTTAGACTCTAAAGCTTTTACCCTTTGAAGGTTTCACCTAATGGAGAAAAGCAAGCCGGTATGGTATGGACGAAGGAAGATGTTTGTTATGGAAACAAATACTAGGAATGCATGGTAGTATATTTTCAGGGAAAGACCCAAAAACAAGCCCTCTTGAAGACTGAGAGGATCTAGAGTTAAGTGCTTATTTGTTTGATGGAAAATACTTGCCTTGGTGAGCTGATGTAGCATGCTTTTGTGGAGTTTACATACTGATACTTAGAGGCTGTTGTGTTTTGTTGCATTTACAGAGCACACACTGACAAAATACCTAGCGATAATGCCTAGCTTTAAGGTATTTTATGTAACTAGTGTTTAGTGTATACATATATTCCTCTTCAGGCAATTATTTTGCTGGATAATGCCACATGTTTGCATTAACTCAACATTGCATATATACATTGTGTCAAAGAAAAGCTAGCCTGCATATTCAGAGCTCCCTAACACCTTGTACCTCTGCTCCATGTAAGTGAATTAACATCCTTGCCCGTTATCTTCTATATATATATATATATATATATATATATATATATATATATATATATATATATATATATATATATATATATATATATATAATAATGTAGGGAGGGTGGTCCAGCTTTTTCTTGCAGACAGTACTGTTGGAACGGGAATGTCCCCTTCATGGTATACAGAGATGGTCCCCTGTCCTGATTGACCCAGCGGCATGCAATTAATGTATTCTGACTTTTTGTTGGCCCTGAAAACATGCTAATCTAGTGTGTGCACTGTGGGCTAGGCTTGGGCATGATAATGCCTAGTTTTAAAACTTGTATTGTGACCCGGAGGGGTGCACCAAGTGTGCCATCATAACCAACATGGGACTACCGTCCGTGTCCTTGGTTGACGAAAAAGGGTGGTAACAGCGTGCCAAGTTTTGTGAGTTATTAGTCCTGCATGTTGAGTGCCTCTATGTAGGATGAATGTGTAGCATGTGCATGGTAACCTGAATGCATGCATGCTGAGAGTCTGAGTGCTGGGACCTGTGTAATCCAATTTGGATGGCCCCATGTTTAGCGTGGCACAAGATAGAAGGTGGATACAACCACTGCACAAAGTGAACGTGTTTTGATTGCATTGCTTGTTTAGATACTGGAGATCCAGACAATGAAGTGACAGAAGATGGAGACAGAGCTGCCCTTAGAAATTCAGTGACGTCCTTTTAGCAATGAGCAGTTGACTATTTCCTAAGCACATCCATTTTGATGGTTGTTAAAAGTGAGGATATTTCTAGGTAGAACCTGTCTAATATTTCCCTGATATCTGCTTCAGGAATGCTGATGACAGCCAGGTGCAGAGATCTTTGTGCTTTTGTATGCTAACTCCTGTTTGAAGCCAACCTCCTCACTACGTGCAGCGGGAACTTTCACATTGTACAAAGGCTGTGTCTGCAGTACAGCTAGAGAATGACATGTGAAAAGAAATCAATCTGAAGGTGTTCTAAAACCTAAACAGCGGATCCACTTCCCTTGTTGGAAAATTAGTATAAAAGTGGGAACCTTACAATCCCATTTTGCTCCAGTTCCAAGTTCTTTTTGTCAGAGGAAGGATGTTATTCGCAGCGTACTCAAAGAGCTGCAGTTTAACCAGGGCTGATGTCTGCATGACAGCCAGTCTCCCTTAGGTGACGGGACAGCATCCTAAGTCTGCACAACATGGTGAAGAAGCTGAAGGTTTGTCTAGCATCTCAAAGTCTACCTGCCTGCTTAGAGAGAGAAGGAGAGTTTGTGGCCTTGCAGGAAGACATACTGTCCAGGAGGAGAAGCCCACCTGTGTTGCTGAAGTGATGAACACCCAGAAGCAACTGACTGCGATCAGGAGCGGGGCCGGAACCGATCCATCTTGGTCTCTCACTGTAATTCCCATAATGGACTGTGTAAAGAAATCAAGTTCAGAAGTAACATTGTTCCATCTGGCAGTCCTTTTTTGTGCCTTAAGACTGTTGCTGCCATTGCCTGACATTGGTTTACCTGATGAGGGAGCCTTCGTCACCACTGAAGTGGACACATATTCTCAGCCTGGGGGAAAATAACTGCTGAAGATGATCTCTTACCTGAAACCAGTACGCAGACTGCATCTGCCAAAGATAAGCAACTGTCTAAAACTGGTCCAGAGGCCACACCTGCCAAATGCAAACCCACACTGAGCAGGCCTGTTTCACTGCTCCACCCCCAGCAGTCTGAGTCCAAAGGAATGCGGCCACCACTCTCCCACATCTCAGGAGCTGAAACTGAAGATGCGGCTCTGATGAGCACACCCATCAGTGCAGCACAAGCCACATGCCCGTGAGTCAGTAAAGCGGGGCCGAAACATGAAAGACTGAATTGATTCCACATAGTTAAATCTGTTATGAGAACACCAATGGTTGCCAGTGTGATCTCCTTTGCCAATGAATATACTTTTCCATAACTCTTCGTAGACATTGGAAGAACTTCCTAGAATGGGGAGAGGGCATCGTTGTGGGTGTAACATTGGAACATGAATTATAAGTGAGAGTGCAATCCTGTAGCTTAGCCACTTTTAATCTGTGTAATATTAAATACCTTTTTTTTTTTACCAAGATAAGCACTGGGCTTTACAGTATGTTATTGTATTTGTTGTTTGTTGAATTCTGAACTCTTGACTCCTCCATACTACCTACTTGATGACTCGCCTTCACTACCATGAAAGTCCAGTGCGAAGGCTGAAAATGTGGCCCACGCTACAGAGTCATAGTAAGACGGACCCTGAGACACCTGTGGCAAATAACCTCAACCCCCCACGTTGTGGGCCAGTTGTTCCTGTATGCATACACATTAAAATGTCAGAAACTCTCCTCCCGAACCTCCTTGCAAAGGTCCCTAACTGACTAAACCATCTTGCCCCTGCTCCTCACAGACAAAGGATGTACAGGATAGCAGGAACATTCCTGCCCTCCCAGGTGCAGCAGAAAACAAAAACAACCAAATAAAAACAAAGAAATCCACAAAACAGAAAATATAGCTTACTATGAAGCCAGTGGGTATTGAAGAGCTTGTACCTTGAGCAGACACAAGTCTCTGCTCATCAGTGTGTAAGGAGTGAAACCAGGAAACCATATATGAAGGTAAAGTCCAAATTAAAGCTGCATTTGCAGAATTAATACCCGTACTACTTCTGATCCATTAACATGGAATAGCCCTAAGAAGTGCAGTGCTCAAGATAGAAGAATAGCAGATTATATTTTATCATTTACACAAATCAAGATTTTATCCTGGTCTTACAAAGAAGGAGTTTGAAGAAAGGGAAGAACTTGTATCTAGAGATAGCGAATGCATGAACACTGAATAGTAAAAGGAAAATATGTCCTCTTTAAATAGGGCTGAAGTAATTAAACTGGCCAAGTTGGCATTTTGTGTGCATTAGACGTTACCATTACTTTCTTGGCACAGTCTTTCTGTGGAAAGAAAGTATTTTGTTAATGTCCTTCATGGATGGAATCTTCTGTCAACTGGCAGTTATGATGTCTGGCTTGTGGCTACCTTCTTAATACCTCTTACTTGTTGTCTATAAAAATTTGCCTTTGTTTCTTCAGGTGCCTATCTTCCTAAACTGAAACAACTGAAGCTAAACAACAGCCTAATTGTGTCTGTAAGGTAAGATAGTGCATCTTATTCTTAATTATTAACACAATCTGGTGCTGGGTCTTCTTATATAAGTGATTAAATAATATAGCTATGTTTTGCCCTGCAGGTTTGCACTACACCCCTTTAATATTCACTTCTTCTAGTAATGTCAAACACAATCTATAGTTTTCCATTATTTCGTTTCTATTAGGTAGAAAACTGATCAGGATCCAAGCTTCTTTTGAACTCATCCTTCTTCTCTTAGATCGCTATCTTTAAATTTTGCACCTTATGTGACAGAACCACAGTAACTCATTTATTATGTATCAAGTTACTTTTAAGAATGTTAGTGAATGTTTTGCTAACATTGAATTGGTTTAATGTTTCCATACATTATAAATTGTATTCATTAGATTTTAGTGCATTTTAAAACAATTAAACATATAATTCCCTGTGTGTGAAATATCCTGTCAACCTTAAGGCTATAAGCACAAGTGCTATTTTGAATTGTCAAGGGAGCTATTAGGCAAAAATGTGTTGTGATTAGTTTTTTTTTGGCACTTAATAGACCCCATTTGGAGGGACCACGAGGCAGGCAGGGGCTACTGGGTGTCAACAATGGTATCAGGGGTTGTTTGCAACTGATGTCCTTGGTTCGTCCTATGACTCTCTAAACTGGGACAAATACAATCCTTTCACACTTGACTCTCAGGGTAGCGAGGGTGAGCAGTCATAGGCTTCTCAGGGAAGGAGTTTAGGCCGTTCGAGCTCAGCACACAATAATCAACAAACAAACACAATAATTAAAAAATCCAGCCCATTGCTTTTCCTTTGAGAAAAAAGTAATTTTAGTCCCACAGCAGCAGTAAATATTATACAATCCAACTTTGTATACAGGATAGTGACACTGGGTAAGATCTTCCCTTGCAGGTCTACACCTGCCGAGTTCCATGCCAGTCCCACATGGGTGACCCTTCTTAGGCTGGTTCTCCTCTCAAGCAGTCTGGTAAAAGCATGAATCAATCTGAGGTGCAGTGGTATGTTTCTCCCACAAGTCAAATTCACACTCATTTCATGGATTTTTCAGTTCTTACTATTTGGTAGTGTGGCAGGTAGATAATAGCCTTATATTCGTTCCTTCAGAGTGGATCTGGTGACCCATTCCACTCCTGTGGTGGGGTCAGGCGGGGGTACCGGTAGTCCAAAGCAACCTGGGGTAGGTTAAGCACGGGCCACTTCTCAGTCTGCATACCTGTCAGACTTAGTCCTTCACCGCAGCGGCCCTGGCTGCTCCTGTTTCCTCTGGTGGCGATTAGGTTATGGACCCCGCTGCTGGGTAGGTCTGATGTGGGCTGCGTCTCGATCTGTGCCTCCATCCAGCTTGGTTCTGCGGCCTCGGCACAGCCGCAGCCCTAGCTGCTCCTGTTTCTTTGAGTGACTAGTAGGTCTGCCTGAGCAGACGTATGAAGGAGCAGAGTCAATCAGGCTGATGTCAAATGCACCCCGATCAGAGAAAGGCAGTTATTACAGCAGATAAAGCCCCAACCAGAACCAAGGCAGTTGGAGCCCTGATTGGGCCAGTGATCAAGGCAGATGCAGCCGTGCCCTGGGCAATGGCAGTTGCAGTCTCATTCTGATCAATGTGATGATCACGCCACATGCAGTCTCCACCGGGCGAGTGGCATTTGCAGCCCTAATTGAGTCCGTGCGATGATCACAAAAGATGCAGGCCCAACCATGTCAATAGCAATTGCAGCACCAGTTGGGCAGAAGTCAAAGGGACTTGAAGAAATTTCCTCCAGGAACCAGTTGTGAGAGACTAGGGGCTCTCTGCAGCACTGGTCTCTCCTAGCTCACTCTCACATGCTTGGCTTTCTCTGGATGCCTCTTAATCCCAAGGACATTCAGGACTTACTTCTTCTGGGTAGTCTCTCATCATACAGGGCCATGCAGGCTCCTTCCTGCTCTTACTCAACAGGCTTTTGGTCAATTGAGGAAGATCTTCAGCCCCTTCAGCACAAAGTGTGGCATCCTCAGCTCTTCCAGCAAAAAGTAGCAGATCCTCAGTTCCTCCTGCAGACATCAGGTAATATACCTTCATCTCTGGGAGGCTGGCTATCAGGTAGACACCACCCTCTGGTTGCACAGCAGTTTTTCAAGTACACAGCCTTTGTGCAGTGATGTTTCCTCACAGAAGGTAGAACTGGGGCTCACAACACAAGCACAGTGAAGTGTGAGGCTTCTTCACCTGACTGTCATCATCCCAAATGATGACATCTAGGTGTGACCTAGAAATGCTGCTTCAACCAAATAGAAATGCAAGTAGACCTCACTTTCAGTGACACAGGTAAAACGGTTTGGTCACACTGCTACTTAGGTAAAAAGGTTTAGTCACACTATTAATTTTCTAAATACACTATGCTAACACAACTGTGTTATGCACTATACCTAGGATGGGGACTGTAATCTTCCGCCCAAAATGAGTGCAGCATGTTGCCGCCATCCAGGTTACTGGACCAGATCCAGTACCTCACACGGTCAGGGACAGGCCTAAGCATCCATGCACATGCAAGATTAGCTTGACACTAGAGGTGAAATAAACGTAGGATACCTGATACACATGAAGTTTGACACTGGGCACAGAAGAACACACCTGTATAACATTCAGGGGACATTTCCATCTCACATTCAGTAGCTACAGTGAGTTGACATTGAGAATCTTCAAGGTAAACCAGAAACATTTCTTTAGCAGAGTCCATAGAGTTGAGAAAACTTTCAGCAGTGGTGTGGCAATTATTAAAAGAGGTTTTGCTCTTCCAGGAATTCTGTCCCTCTAATGCAGTCATTCTTCTGGAGTACTACCTCTATCATGCATCAGTCACAGAGCATAAAACGAGCCTCAAAGTCATGACCTCTCTGGAAAAACCAAATCATTAGTCAAGGTACTTGTGCCCTTCTGTATACCGTAAACAATTGGATTCAGTTATTGCTTTACATTTGTACCAAAATGTTACGGACTGATTTAGATTCTGGCGTAGGTGGATACTTCGTCTGTCGTATAACGATCCCATCAAATCCTATGGTGATTGTAATGGGGTGGACGGGATATCCGTCAGGTTTATGATGGATTATACCATCTGCCAGGATCTAAATCAGGTCCTATTTCCTATGTGGATGTGCAAAAGGTCATGTTAACCATTCTATAGAGGCATCTGAGATACTTATCTTGATAGCTACAAATCTATGGGACAGGTAGTGTCAGTTGGGTGAATATCCCTGGCAATGGAAATAGATGCCAAGCTGTTGCTAGAACATCTGCATACTACTCATCAGCCTGTGTGCTGCAGTTTCCATGGAATAGGTGGATTACAACTGATTTTCCGATTACTTTTATGAACACCCTGTCTTTTCCCTATGGTCTTGAGGTGTTAGTTGAACAGGGGCAGACACATCTTACTGACTCAAGACAAAGGTAATTGCTTTGCCATTTCATATTTGTATCTAGAATGGCAGACCTCTTGATTATGGTGGTCCATAATTCAGTAGCCGTGAAAGTGACAGGTAGGCTTTGGTGTGGAGCTGCTGCTATGGTGCAAGTGAGATGGTGAATGTAATGTTGTGGGAGGAAGCAGCCTTCTGAGGATGGTCTTGGGGGCTTGTTTACGGGTCCTTTTCATTCTATAGAATAGCAACTGTCTTTTTGGTCCCATCTTTATGGAGATGCAAGGAATATACCTGTTTGCTCTGTATGGAACTGCTACTACACCATAACTCCCTTGAGTACTTTTGGGCTTAATGCAACCAAAATATTTTGCCCATAGGTATAGTGAGAAATACAGCTTTTTAGGTTATTGTTTTAACCAAATGAGACCTTACTTCCTATCCCACAGCTGTATACACTAATTTGAGCCTTTAGAAGCTGTCAATTTAAAACACAGTGAAATAAAATAATTTCATGTATATCACAAAGAAGTCATAGTTTTTTTGTATTTGTGGGTATCCTGGACTTTATGTGTGAGATGGCCGTTTTGTTTCTTTAATAATGTTTGAGCCATTTGAGAGATCTACAAGTAGCTTGACACCAGCATGACCTGTCCAACTTAGGCCCTTCATCCCAAATTTGGTCTGGAGTGGTCAGGTGTCAGGTGATTACACAGAAGCATATTTAGAGGTATGTACAAACCCCATGTTAATGGTTGCAGTCATCTCCAGTAAAAACCACTTGACATATTTACACCCAATTTGACATCAAGACAGATTTACCCAGTATAGGCCCTTTTTTATGGGTTTTGAGTAAATTTAGTATTTATGATTAAAAACCATCAGTTACATGGATCTCATTACTGAAGATGACATGCCTTTTTGCAGTACATTTCAGTACAGTGATTAAGAGCACTATAGCTCTTATGACAATCCAATTTGTTTTCTAAACTTATACTAATGAAAAGCTATGTTGCTGGGGAAGCATCATCCCGGTTACAGCCATGAATGTCGACCCAGCGGCAATTCCCATAACCAATGGGTTCCAAGGGTTGCCTTTTTTTAAAGCTTTATTTTTGCATTTTAATAAGCAATAATAAGCATGACACATTGATCAAAATAATCTGCCTTCAGGAGAAAAAGCAGCATATCACAATAAGACGGAAAGACAATTTACATGATCAATGACAGTATGTTGCCACATTGGATGGGTGAAGCAGCACTAAGTACAGTGATAAGCAATAAACAATAAGCAGGGCCATGCGTCAGTATCCAACTGCCTAAGGGAAGGAAGCAGGAGCCGCCATGCGGGTGGTCCTCAAACTCTCCTAGGGGCTATATTGTAGCTTCATCGTGAGGTTTCTTCTTCCAGCTTGGAAGATGAAAGAGTCCACATGTCTGAAATACGGATGTTTTTTTACATAGTGAGGCGTACACCCCCTAACCTGTCTTGGTGGTGGATGTAGGTAAGGAAGGGATGCCACCTGGACTCAAAAGTAGTCTGTGTGTCTCTAACTATTGCAGTGGGTTTCTCCATACCATATATATTGCACACCTTACTCCACCACAGGTTTACAGTAAAGGCGTGAGGCTGTTTCCACATCTGGGCTATTCAGAGGCGTGCCACTAATAGAAGAAAATATATACATTTTCCTCTAGGAGTAGTTAGAGGGAGAGCCCTCTCAGCCCCAGGGTCCCTCAACAAACAAGCAGTGGCTCCCGTGGCAAAGTAATGTTAGTGATGCTGCATATGTTCTGCAGGATATTGTCCCAGAAAAATTGTATGGAGGGGCATACCCACCAAAAAAGTACCTCGATCTACACAGACCTACCAGCAAACAACTGAGCTCCCGTTCATTTTATACCTACGGACAGAGGTCAGGTACCAACTGGTGATAAGTTTGTATGCGTTTCAAACATATGGAAGAACCAGAAGTCGACTGCCATGTGGCATCATGGATCACTGTTCCCAGCTCCTTTTCCCACTCTGCTGCATAGGCGTGCTTCCAGGTGTGAGGGCCAAGATATAGCGATAGAGTAATGAAATGCCATTATGCTGAGTATTTGAGCTAAAAAGAGATTATATGTCAGATTCGTCATTGCTCCATCACAGCGCGTGCTCTTGGAAGTCTTGTCCTGTGTAAAGCTTGAACTAAGCGATATGACATGGGTAGACCAAACTGTTCACAGAGAGAGTCACCTCACTTCAGGGAGCCATTTATGTAGAAGGCAGGGTCTCATTATCATTCCAGGCATATACGCCATGGTGAGTAGCCCCAGGCGGAAAGTCACAGTTAGGGGCCAGTGGCCTGAGAGGAAGAGGGGTAAGAGGGGAACGTACATTTACACCTTATTTCCCCCAGGTATGTCAATAAGAGGAAAGTCAGTGGAAGAAGGGGTGGACCCGAGGGTCGCGAGAGAGAGAGGAAGTCGCAACAGGCCATCTAGGGGCACCCAGGAATACGCTTGTTCAACTTGGTTTATTGTCAGGGTTGTAATTTCAGTTAAGGGCGGGGTGTAGCTGCACTGCGAGGGTATAAGTATAAGTACGTATGTCTGGAAACCCTAGGCCTCCATCAGATTTAGCGTGGCTCATAGTCGCCCTTGCCACCCTCGGAGATTTATTGCCCCAGACAAAACTAGTCATTTTAGCATGAATATGGGCTAATGTGGATTTGGGGAGGGTCTGGAGAACATAGAGAAGACGTGGTATAGAATTAATCTTGAGACAGTTGAGTCTGCCTAACCAGGAAATCTCCAGCTTACCCGTCTGTAAAGATCTTTAAATAAGGCATTTAACGTCAATTTATGGTCCACGTGGAATTTAACCATAAGTTTAAAAAGGAAAGCCCAGTCTACCCTATCAAACGCCTTCTCAATGTCTAAAGAATGAAGGAGCAGGGGCTCGCCAGTGCGTTCTGCCACTTACATAAGGGCTGTAGACAAGCGTGTGTTGTCATTGGCTTGGCGATTTGGTATTAAGGCCCGACTGTTGTGGGGCAATGATGCGGGGTAAGACATATGTGAAATGCCAAACCAAGACAGACACAAAAATGTGAACATCGTAATTAAGGAGGTCAATGGGGATTGATGATGTGCATCTAGTGGGAGGTTTGTTCATCTTTAAAAGCAGAGTGATATGAGAATCCATCATTGTGTCAGTGACTGATGTGGTAGTTAAGAAATAGTTGAAGACTCCTGTTAGGGGTGCGGCTAGGAGATGAACAAAGACCTTGTAGAACTTAGTTAAAAACCCTTCAGGGCCAGGTGCCTTCTGCGCTGGTGACCCAGAGATGAACCTCTTCTGAGTTCATCTCGGACTCAAGTTGTAATAAATCTTCCATGCAATTTGGGGGGTCAAAACCATCCTAGTATTCACCCTGCCACCGCTTGAACAGAGACCTTCATTATGTCCAGAGTAGAGGAGAAGGGGCGGTCATCTCATTCCAGATTTCATGTATGTGGTTAGTGTGGAGTGGGGGCGTAGTTGTGTGCTAATCTATCCGCCTTGTACCCCGCTCATAGTATGTCTGACCAATGTAAAGGAGTTTCTTATCTGCCTCTTCCATGAGGAGGTGCTCCAACTCTCCCCTAATGTTTCTGAGGTCTTTTAGAGGGCTAGTCATACCGAAACGTTTATGGCGGGTTTCTGCCGCAGCCAAATTTGTTTCTAATTCCTGTCTTCGCAATGGTGCTGTGCGTTCAAACATAGCTGTGTGTGATATCAACTCGCCTCAGAGGGTCGTGGGGGACACTTCTCCTGGGTCATTTCCCTTGAAGTAATGTTCTACTGTATCTTTAATCCTATCACGAAGGGAAGGATCTCGAACCGCCTCCTCATTCATCACCCAACAACGAGGGAAAGGAGGCCGAGGGTCATCAGGCCCTATATCTAAATACACAGATGCATGGCCTGACAGGGCCCTGACTCCAGTCGCGGAATCGAGGAGCCGTGAAACCAAAACATTGGAGTCCAAAAAAGTGTTGATGCGTGACAAAGTTTTATGAACATTGGAGTAAAATGTGTGATCATGTACCCGAGGATGAAGATGTCTCCAAGCAACAAGCAGGGAGAGATCGGTCATGCCCTGCAATAAATCAGAGGGACGTTGTCTCCCGCCCGCTCCCTCTCCAGATCTGTCAATGCAAGGATTGAGTTTGCTATTTAGATCTTCCCCAGAATAATCGGTCCACAAGTGAAATGGGAGATGGTGGGGAACAGTGTAGTGTAGAAGGAGTCACCATCGATAGTGGGGCCATACATTGACATTAAGTTAACTATAGAAGGACCCAGAGAATCCCAGACTCCCACAAGGTGCCCCTCCGCATCCCTATGAATAGTGTCAAGTTGAAAGGAAAGCCCCCTACGAAACAACAAAGTCACCCTGTGTTTTAGAATTGTAAGATGAGTGAAATTGTGTTCTGTACCAGTATGATCGCAGACGTCTATTGTCGGCCCTAAGCAGATGTGTCTCTTGTAAGAAAGTGATGTTGACTTCCCGTGATGGAGCCAGTTAGTCAGGGCCCACTATTAAATGGGGGGAATTAAGACCCTGTACATTCAAAGTAGCCAACTTAAATGCCATAAGCTAACAAAAACTCCATCCCAGTGAGACCAAGACTAAGGTCAAAGGATGCCTTTTAATGAAAATAGGTCTGTGATCCTCATGACGTCTAGTACCAGCTACCAGTGGCCATAAGGTGCAAAAATTAATTAGGGTTTCAGCATCTTATCAGAGTTCTAAAGTGCCATGTAAGTGTAATATAATACAAGTGAATATGGCACACTTATTATTGTGACCCATATTCAGGATGCTCTGGATACTAACAGTGCCTACTTAGCCGATACCTCAGTACACCATTACGAATATTTCGTACAGAGAGTGCATAAAACTGTTATAATAAGTAGGATGGCAACTTTGAATTATACATGGCATCATCCTAGATTCAGATCATTGTGGAATTATTCCCTTTCATCTTTAAACTTAGATTGTAGGACAGCTGCTTTCAAATGTTGTTCCAAAATACATTTCTATTGCTTTACTTTCTTAGAAGTTTGTTTACATCTTACAGGTCTAAGTTAAAATATTTTAATTGGCTAGAGGTAATTTCTTGGCATGGTGTATAGTTTTTCCTGGATTAGTTTGTTCTCACAGTCAAGTTTTCTGGTCTGTGGTAAGAAATCATCTCACTTCGGACTACCTGTATTTGACATTTTTAGATATGTGAGTTGTATCTGTAATTCTACTAGCCTCCTTATTCAGAAATTCCTAGACAGAGGATTCAGAGAAAGGGGGGAAATGGTACACTGGTGAGCAGCATGTTTGGTCTGTCTGCTTCTGTCTCTGTTGAACATCTGAATTCAAGGTCACCTACTTAAATGCCATCTGCATCCCTACTTGGGGATATTGCAATCTTTTTATAAAGCATTGTTCTTACACTGGAAGATTGTTACAGAAAGAGCTATTGCTTGGAGGAGGAAGCTCACTTATTCCTACTTCCTTTTGTCTGTGAAAATCATTATCTCTTGCTTCATCATGATAGAGCAAGATGCACCAGGACTGGGGAAGAAGCTGGAAGCCCTGGAGATAAAAAAAAAAAAACTATTTCAATGAGGTCCTGGATGCAAGCGGCAAGGTCAAAAGTAGACACAAACCTCTCTGTACATTATATAGGCTCTTTGAAATTATCGTGCTGCCCCTCCTACACGCCATCAACACAGCTGAAAGATCTTTTCCTGCTAGCTATATCTTCAGAAATAGAACCAGTTCAGAAGAACCTTCCAGGGCCAGTAAGTGGTATATTGTTTATGTCTCCACTTTTGGTTTGCACGGAATGACATGATGGGACAAGAGGAAATTATTTTGTCAGATACAGGTGCCTGGAAAAAAATACAGAAAGACTAAAAAAGATTTGAGAAGTTTGGCTTTACACCTGCTAATGCTTCCTCTGAAAGATCCAAATTCTGTTTCTTAACACACACACACTTTCATTCACACCAGAATAACAAGCGAACTCTGACATAACTACAACAAAAGCTGATGAAGATTTCTTTGCACAGCTGTCATAGAATTCCCGATGTATGCCACAAATAATATTGGTATTATGAAAACCTACATACAATGTGCATAAGAACTTGTAAATTAATTGGGCTTCTGTGGGAGATGATGAGGGTAGGTGATGGAGAAACTGAGTATAACAGCAAGCCAAGTTGTACCTTTCAGTATCCTTTCTACCACTCTACCTTTAATTCTGAGGATCACATAAAAAGAAGAGAAGAGAGGGAGAGATAGTACCAATACATCTACAGTGTTTAAAACTGCTAAATTGCCTCCTGACATACCTTTGAAGCCTTACATTTGCATGCGCTGGTGGGAAACGCAATTGGACTGAGTGAATTTAATCATAGGAGAGCATTACACTGTTGGGTGCCAGAATGAGATAAAAACATTATCTCCTCTCAATTTCCCTGCCTAGAGTAGCTCACAGAACTCTATAAATGGAGCACTAGACACAGTAGTTCTCATGTACACCAGAGAAGCATGCACATAGGGAGCAGAATGGAACACCTTTAAACAGCTTCCACAGTATATAGAAATTGTGCCTTTCACCTAACTCCTTTCCCTTTCTCTCCTGACTTAACTGAGTTGGATATACTGAAAAGTGTCCCTTTTACGATGTTCTAGCAGCCTAAGTAGATTTCCAATTATAACATGCTTCCTGTCTTAACTCATATTGTTTGAGCAAACATTTTATTGTTGCATTATGTTTTAATGTGAATGAATGTATTCACATGAAACAGGTTGGTTGACAGAGCAATCTGTAATTAAAGTATGCATTGTCAGCAAAAATATACTTATAAATAAATGACTTACGGTGCACATGATTTCCAAGAGAAAATGGTTAATCCTTTTTCTGACACTATCACTGTCATGTTCCAATCATAAGTCTTATTTTTGCTTCACCCTCTTGTTTTGACACAAGCAAGTGCAAAATTGATTCTTTCCATTTATTTGGTAAAAACCGGGCAAGAATCTAAGGGCCAGATGTATCAAGATTTTTTGCATTCGCAAACGGTGCGAATGCCCGTTTGCGAATGCAAAAAGCCAGTTCAGAATGTATGAAAGACATTCTGAATGCAATTTTAAGGAATCGCAAAAATAGTGATTCCTTAAAATTGCCACCCTGTTTAGAGAGTCGCAAATTGCGACTCTCTGAATAAGAAATTGCAAATAAGGATTCCTTATTTGCGATTTCTTAGCACATGTAGGAAGCCATTCCTAAATGCGATTTGGGCATTTAGGAATCGCTATTTACCACCAGGTTGAACCTGGTGGTAACCATGTGCAAAATTTAAAAATGCATTTAAAATGTACATGTAAAGCACACATGCCCTTTTGGCATGTGTGCACCTTACATGTCCCAAAGAAATTTTTTGGGGTGCAGCAGAGGGGGCCTTAGGCCCCCAGCACCCTGGGGTTTTGCATTTCCAAAATTGCAATTTCTGGTTAAGCAATCGCAATTTTGGAAATGCAAAAAATTAGCAGATATGGGCCAACAGGCCCATAGGTGCGAATGGGGACAGATTCTTTATTTGTGATTTGGTAATAGCATTTGCGATTTTTAAGAAATCGCTATTACCGAATCGCAAAAATCATACATACCTTTTTGCATTTCTGAAATAGCGATTTCTTAAAAATCGCTGTTTGAGAATCGCAAATCGGTTGCATGATACATCTGGCCCTAAATATCTTGTTCTATTTGGAAATGACCTTTCCATGGACCTTTAATGAGTATTTATTGTTTAGTCCCAGATTTGAGATTATATACAATTTTGATCTGGGGAAAAATGTAGAAGAACATGCATAACAACTAATTGAAATATAAGGTATGTAAAGGGTGGGATGACTTGAAAGTGTTATTCAGAAGTCATGTAAGTGGCTATGGCATAAGGATACAAGAAGAAAAATATATTTTACCACTGTGCAGTATTCTAAAAATGTCAGCAACATTGTTTCATGAATTCATACTGATCAAGAAGATTTAGAATCTAAAGTAACTTGCATGTGGTCCCAAATGAACTCGTTGACTATTTACACTTTAAGGAAAAAATAGAAGGATTGTAAACTAAGGCAATATGAACTTTGTAACCGAGTGGGAAAATAGCATTCTTTTCAGATTAACCCATAAAAAGTCTAGTGCTCGGAATGTAATTGATAATAAAACTTAGCCTGTGTTTATGAGTAGATTATGTCTCCATTTTGAAAATGTTGCTAGTAATACATGATGTATTACAACATTGGAATATTGAGAGAACCATTGAAGACAGTGGAGCAGCAGTGGCCTATATAAACGGGTACGGGCGTGCTGCTCTTAACATTTCAGTGTACTATTGAGCAGCCTCTGCCGTTCTCTTTCCCTTGCCTTTCCAAAATACATTGAGTGGGCAGGGGAAAGCGAAAGGCAGAGGCTGTGTTGCAGGGCATACTAAAGTCTTCCGTCTCCCTCCTCCCTAGCTCAGACTCACTAGAGCCTCAGGAGGAGGGAGCGATAATGTTCTAACAGCCTTATAGCCTGCTGTAGCTGGGCTAATCTGGCCAGTAAAGGCTGGTTCCCTTGTTAAAGGCCCTCACATTCAGCTCAGGTCTTTAATGCTGGAGCAGGCCTTTAATGGTCGGTATAGCCCGCTGTAGCAGACTATAAGGCTATAATATCTGTTTTCTTATTACCTTATAGAACGATTTCTTTAACAAGTGTAGACCCTGTTTGTATATATGTGGATACAATATAGACACAGTATTATTAAAACTTTTTGTCGGTACAGTAAATAAATACTGTAAGCCCATTGATCATGAACATCAATACGACTTTCCTCTAAAAATATATTATTTTCTCTCAGGCTCCTGATTTGGTGATATATATTGTTTTAATGTGTCACAGAGGCATTCCCCTCTCCAAAGCCATTGTAAGGACATCTCAGAAGTCGGAGCATCCAAACACAATTTATTTCTTGAATCTTATCCCTGTGTTAAGTTCTTATTGCTAAAACATAATTAATTGTTACCTTTCAAATCAGTTCAAGATCAGTCTGGGTACTATGCAAAGAGCATTTTCATTTTATATAGCATGTCCAGCAGGCATAATTGGTGGAGACTGGAGGAGACAGTTGGTGGTTATAATGTAAAACTTTTATATGCAGACAGTATCATTTATTATTCTGAGAATTATATTTCTATTCCAGGGGATCCTTGTCGGTAGTTATAAGCACTGGATCCTGAATTGTTCCGAGCACGTGTGGGATCCTGGATGACTTTGCAATATATATATATGTATATGTATAAGAATACAAATAACGATAACTTGCACCCTCACCATGCACAGTGATGTCATCAATTATGTCATTTCAGTTGTCATCAGTGATGTCATCAGCCAAGCAATAGAGCAATAGAGCATGTCATGAGTGTTGAAATCTGTGAAGTCATAAGCAGAGCATGGCGAGGGCGCAAGTTATAGTTAGTCAACTGTACTTGCTGAATTTCAGTGTTTATTTGAGTTGAAACTGTTATGTTTTAGCTGACATGTTCACCTAATTATAACATCACTTTCACTTTTGGATTTTTCAGTGAATTTCTAGTTTTTTTTTTACGTAAAGTAAGATTTTATTACCAAACCTAACTATGTCAACCTGCAGTGGACACCAACTCCCCCTCCCTTTCTTTTAATTATTTTCCCATCCTGCAGGAGTTCTATAAGATTCCAGGGGTCCGGTTCTGGTATCCGTGGAATCGTGGTTCCCCCACGAAAGCCTTCCTTTTATTTTTAATTTGTACAAGGTCCTGGTGGTCAGAGAACCCCCTCCCTGCCCCACTTAGGCCTTATATTATTTTTATTATTGCCCGGACACCTGACCTCAGTTCTGTAATGGCAGCCACAATAGTTTTGTTCCAATCAGAGTGCAAGCTCCTGCGATACTTGTGGGAGCCTCACACTCCTGCAGGAGCAAGATGGCCGACGAGAAAAACAGCACCCTTGGCCAATCAGATCACTCTGTTTTTTAAAGATGCTTGCCTGCGAGAGGCCTGCTATTCCAAACTTCCAGATAGCTATAAATTATGAACCTTAAATTTTCAAAAACTATTGAACAGATTTACACCAAGTTAAAAAAAACACACTTTTCGGTTAAGGATTGACCTTTCTGGCAGATTTGGTATACTTCTGTTCAGCCATTTTGGCTGTGGCGCTGTTTAGAAATCCTCATAAAAATTGCATAAGGAAATAGCGTTTTGGAAACCTCTGTTTTTCTCTGCCCCAGCTTGACAAAGCGCCCTGAAACTTTCTAGGAAAGACCTGAGGTGGCTGAATTGTTTTTTGGGAAGTATTGTGAAGATTCATAAAATCATGTTAATGTTATTAGGAAAACAAAAAAATGCCTGTTCTGTGATATATATATATATATATATATATATATATATATATATATATATATATATATATATATATATATATATATATATGCACACACACACACACAATAATAACAAGTTTATAATAATAATATATATTATTATAATATATATATATATAAAAACGTCTCTGTCACACTATGTCTTCATCCAAAGATCAATTATTTCTGGCAAATCAACAAATCGCCCAACGCGTTTCGGGAGTCCAAGCAATTTTAGTCCATCTTTCCATCGCTATAAATTCCCTTCACCATAATCATAGACATAAATGACGGTCAAAAAAGCCCCACACCAAATACAGCGGCCATCTTTAAACATGTTTTTTCTCCTCACACCTTATACCAAACACAAATAACAGACTATAGCCATCTTATCCGATTTTTCGGCCATCTTAAAACACATTATCTATTAACTATTTCTCATTCATTATATAATACAATTATTCTATGAGAATCCACATATCCCCCTTTATATCAACCAGGTTAACCACTATCAAAACATAATTATAATCATCTAAAATGAATTTAATTTAAATTACAGCAAAGACGAAAAAACATTTCCAAAATATTTCCCATTTTTTTATATCCATGTTTTCTTCATTTAACATTTTTTTTCTCTCATTCTTATTCTCAGTTAAATTGACGGCTTACTTCCCCAATTCACATCATATTAAATCATTATTATATTATTTTATCTCCACATCTGAATCACAGATTTTTTCATTACATTTATCAAACATATAACTATGCTATCTACATTCATAATCCAACTAGTTAGTACTCATTGATTTTGCCCAAGTCGGCATAATTAATTGTGTTTTTAATATACTTTCATCCTTGCCTTATCTTGATAATTTATTCATTTCTAGTCTTAATCCATCAGTATTTTCACTAGAAGTGGTTAGCCTGTTACATCAACATATAATCTCGATTCAATATAGTAGCTCCATTGCTTTTCGATGACCATTTACATATATTTTTCTTCATATCTAAAAAGAAAAAAGAGAATATATCTTATTTTAAAAACCCAAAAGTGAAAACACATAAAGAATCTATTCCACTATCTACCACAATCATCCATACTGCTCATTTCCACTGCATCGTACAAATATCAATATTGTCCCATATTTTTAATCAATATATTAAATGTACAGCTAGTTCTTCATCTTTATTTAATCATTCAGGTATCATGGTATTACACTCGATAATTAAACGAGATTCCAATTTCCTCAATTCCAATATTCTAGTTCCTCCTCATATATTCATCATAATTCTATCCAATACCGCAAATTAAAGTTCTTTCACATTATTTCCATGATATTCCTTAAAATGTCTGGCCACCGGATACGATTTATCTTCATTTTTAATCGCTCTCATGTGCTCTAATACTCTTTTCTTTGCCATGTGTATAGTGCTCCCTATATAAAATTTGTCACAGGGGCATTTCAGAGCATAAACACAATGGTCATACAAAGATGTTACATGTTTCCTGATTTTAAATTGCCTTATATTCCCTGAGAACTTTACTTCTTTACAATTTCTGCTATGTTTGCAAGCTTTACATTTACTGCAAACTAAAAAACCTTGGATAGGTTTTGTCTTTTCCATTGCTGGTATCAAACATTGACTTAATGTATCTTTTAGGGATCTACTCCTTCTAAATGTAAATGTAGTATAATCTTTTATCACCTTCGCTAAGCTCTCATCTGTTTTTAATGCTGGCCAATATTTGTTAAACATCCTTCTTATTTCTCCTATTTTGTTGTGATACATTGTAATAAATCTCATTTGGTCCTTATCTTGCTTATCAGTCTTTGATTTGGTTACTAATAGGTCTTCCCTTTTCACTTGTTTAACTTTATTCAGTGCATTTTCAGTGCTCCTTTCCGAATATCTTCTATCTCTGAACCTTTTGACCATTAGAGTAGCTTCTTTTTCAAAAGTAATATCCAAACTACAATTTCTTCTAGCCCTAAAAAAATCCCCTTACGGAATACTCTGGATTAGATTATTTGGATGGTTGCTAGTGGCGTGAAGAAGACTATTACCAGCTGTATCCTTTCTAAATAATTCACGTTCCAATTTTTGTTTATCACACTAATTTTCACATCATGGAATAACAACTCACAATGATGTATTTCACAGTTAAATTATCATTCAACGTTGACACAAATTTCATGGCAGATTCTCGATTTCCTTTCCAAATACAGAAGATATCGTCAATGTATCTTACCCAGAGAACCGCCTGATCTTCAAAACCCGCGATATCTCTGACCACCCGTTCCTCCCACCAGCCCAGGTACAGACCTGCATAGCTGGGGGCAAAACAGGTGCCCATCGCAGTCTATACAGTGTATTCTCAAAAATAAAGAAATTGTTTGTTAAACACATGTAAACCATTTCCAGCAGCATCTCTGTATGTGAGAGATACAATAGCGATCTTGCTCTCAAAAAATACCTTAAGGCTTTTATACCATCTTCATGGAGTATACATGTATACAGACTGGTATTCTTCCCACATAATTCCATCTATTATCCTCAAAAAGTCTCTAGTATCCTTGATATATGAAGTTTGTGTTTCTACAAAGGGACGTCATTTATGTCTATGTCTATGATTATGGTGAAGGGAATTTATAGCAATGGAAAGATGGACTAAAATTGCTCGTGATCAAGGGAGCTTGGACTCCCGAAACGCGATGGGAGATTTGTTGATTTGCCAGAATAAATTGATCTTTGGATAAAGACAACGTGTGACAGAGACGTTATTTCTATGGGAGAAAACACGAGGAGGTATATTGAAGGGATTCGCGATCCCGTCTCTGTCTGCCGTAAGGGCGCAGACCGACGCAAATGAGGAAAGAAGTTTGTTTAACAAGATATTATGTATATATTACATATATATATATATATATATATATATATATATATATTATATACATGTGTATATATATGTGTGTGTGTGTGTGTGTGTGTGTATGTGTGTGTGTTTGATGGCAAGTGTGGCTGTAGATACGCATGCTCTGTGTACTTCTGCCATCTGGTGCTGGGTGTGGAAGTTTGCAAGTAGTTTTTCTTCAAAAGTATTTCGAGTCATGAGGTGTAGTGACTCCTCTTCATGCTGGTAATGTGCATGGTCATCAACTCCATTTTTAGATTGTTTTCTCTTGCCATCGGGTTTGGCATGTTTCACCAAGCTCCGGGTTTTTGGACTCTATTTGTTCGTGATCCAACCTTATTAATTGGTATTGTTGTTGAACGCGTATAGCCCCATCTTTCGTTCTTCTGGAACAAGAAAACATCACCCATCGGATTGACATACTTGATCAGAGGCCCTGTGGGTTGCACCCTTCGGGCTGCCATTTTCTCAGTTCCATCGAACTCGATAATGACTTGCTAATTGAATGGATTCCTTTCCGTTTTCGTCTAAGTTCAGGTCTGCAATCTCTGTTTGTATCCTGACAAAAGAGAGGGAGACTGCAAGGCCTGTCAGTCCTTTTGATCTAGAAAGACTGTGTGGGACCTAAGAGCACGTCGTAAAAAAATGCAGAGACAGGAGGTCGAAGATACACCCGATATCTTTCAACATCAGGATGTCGAGTGAGAGGAGGAGGAAATCCAAGATGCCTCTGTTACTGAGGAAGAGCCCTTTTCGATTGAAGATTCCGAGGTAGAGGTAGATCTCGAAATGCAGGATCTCCCACTGGTGCATCGGTAAGTACAGATATCCCCTTCCTGCCGAAAAAACACCCACTTTCCTCTGAAGCGAATCGTACTAGGCCATGACTGCCAGCAGGCCATGGTCTGCATCAAAAATCAGATTCGGTGGCAAGCTGACCAGCACCACCTTTAGCACCAACCAACACTGCTCCACAGTTGACGGCGACCACTTCAGCGTGAAAAATGCACCACAACCAATTTCAGCTTCAAACGTTTTGGCTCCGAAACACACATTTGCTTCAGCTCTGAATAAAACGAAACCCACACCACAATTAATCTGAACCAAGTGCTTCGGTAGAGCCAATTCTTCACAAAATCAAGGAAAAACTCGATGCCAAACAAAAAAAAATCCACATACAGCCTCAAACTGGCTAGATTTTGACAAAGTCTGTTATTAACACTTCTTCATCAAAACAACAACTTTCTTTTGAAGAGTCCATTGATTTGCCAGTGTCTGCTACCAAGAAGAAGAGGCCTCATAAAGATTGTACCACTTTAAATCCTCCTCTACTTGCTTGTCCTCCACCACCTTCATCTTCTCCCCTTCATTCATAGGGTGACCTGTTTGATATCACCCCTTAGGGGGTTCCTGCACTTTTTTCACTGGGGATAGGGGGAGGAGGGACGACACCTTTAACTTACCACAACCGTCTGACCCTTGGTCAGCTTATGATGTTGATTTACAACCTGACTCTGACCCAGACCTTTACCCCGCTTGGCCATCTCCTCCAGACGGTACCACCTCTTTCTAAAAACTTAATGGTAAGGCAGCCATTTACCACCAGATACCCTTAGATAAAGAGCCCATAGAGAATGACTTCTTATTCGAGACCCTCTCTACTTCACATAGGGCAACACAGTACCTCCCTATGCTAAAAGGAATGTTGAGGCACTCAGACAGCATTTTCAAAGATCTTGCTAGGGCACACATTATCACACCAAGAGTAAAGCAAAAATATGAAGCCTCACCCTCTGACCCTATTTTTATCAGAGGGCAAAACCCACCCGATTCTTCAGTGGTAGCCAGTGCCTGTAATAGCGTGAATTTCCCAAGTTGCCAGCGATGCTCCACCTCCTGACAAGGGGAGCAAGCTCATTGATGCCTCTTGCAAGCGTGTTGCAGCCCAAATCGCCAATCATTGGCTTATAGCCAACATTATGGGATTGTTAGCTAGTTATGACCACGCCCACTGGGACGAGATGAAGGAAGTCCTCCAATACCTCCCAGAGAAGCATAGAAAGAGAGGCCACAAGATAATTTATGAGGGGCAGCTCATATCTAATAATTCTATTAGATATGCCTTAGATGCTGTGGACACAGCTGCCAGAGGAATCATTACAAGTGTCCTCCTACGTCGTCACACGTGGTTGCGCATATCAGGCTTTAAGCCAGAGGTGCAGCAAACCATCTTGAGTGTTCCTTTTGATAAGGGACATCTTTTCAGCCCTCAAGTTCATCTAGCACTTGAAAAGATGAAAAAAGACACAGACGTAGTGAAGTCCATGAGTGCACTGCAAACACCTAACATCTGTGGTTCCTTTTGCTGTCCACCTTACAAACCAGGCTCCAAGCCAACATCAACAGATGCCTCATCATCTTATCATAGAGGACAAAGTCATCAGTCCTCCCCTAGAGATTTCTAAAGAGGCACATACAGGGGAAATAATACGAAATGCAGGGGAAAAACTGCTTCACCTCGTGGCACAACCTCTCCCACAAAAGAAGTGACTCCCTTCTTTCCCCGACTACTCCACACCTGTCAGAGGGCGATTACAACAATCGCTCCATATATGGCAAATATAACATCAGATCAGTGGGTGTTGGATATTACCCATCATGGTTACTGTCTGGAGCTCATTTCCACACCTTCAAACATTCCACCTCACACTCACAAACTCTCCAAAGAACATCTAACCCTGCTCAAACATTATGTTCAGGCTCTTTTACTCAAAGGAGCTCTAGAACCCGTATCTACTCAACATCAAGGGTCAGGTATACTCCCTATACTTCCTAATCCCCCCTAAAAAACGGATCTTTACGGCCAATTGTAGATCTGTGGCCATTAAATCATTACATCATATCAGTGCATTTTCACTTGGCCACCCTCCAGTTCGTGATCCCACCTCTTCAGCATCTTCAACAGCATCTTTCACTTTTCAAAATTCCAGTCATTAAAGCCTTCATGGAAGGGAGTAAATGAGTGAATCCACCAAGGTCTGCTCCAGTGCCTTCTTGGAATCTTAATATAGTGCTTTCAAGAGTCATTGGTCTGCAATTTGAGCCTCTATAGTCATGCCCTCTTTAGTTTTTAACATGAAAAGTGGCATTCTTAGTTGCTATTACTTCACTTAGACATATTAGTGAGCTCCAGGCTTTAACCTTACAAGAACCTTTTTTCCAAATACCCAAATATAAAGCAGTTCTTCGCAACTACCCTGAATTCTTTCCAAAGGTGGTATCTCAATTCCACCTCAACCAATCCATTGAATTGTCAGTTTTTTCCCTCATCCGGAATCTGTTGCAGAAAGAGCTTTTCACACACTATATTAATAGAACTAAAACTTTTAGAAAGAGTAAACAACTTTTCGTTGCTTTTTCATCATCACACAAAGGCTACCCTATATCTAAAATGTAAAATGTATCCAAAACTTGCTATGCAAAGGCCACAAGACCATTACCTATTCCTTCTAGAGCCCCCTACATTCGTAAAAAAGGAGCAGCCATATGTAAGGCAGCTACATTGTCCACACCACACACCTTCACCGAGTATTATTGTGAGGACATTGTAGTGTGCCAACAAGCTAATGTAGGAGAGGCACCGCTACGTACACTTTTCCAGACAACTGCAACATCCACAGGTTAGCCATCACATTTGGAGGGCTCTGCTTTATAGTCTATATAGAGCATGTTTATCTACAGCCACACATGCCATCAAACGGAAAATGTTGCTTACCCAGTATCTGTTTGTGGCATGCAGTGCTGCAGATTCACATGCGCCCGCTCTCCTACCTGGGCACCTATGGCCGTTGTAGCTTATTTCCCTTACAGGTACATTTGTATTTGCATGGACCTCTCCAGGTAGGTAGTTATAGTTAGGACCATGTTTCCATAGAAAAATGTTTTTTGACTTGCCTATATCTTTGGCGCCGACAAATCTTTATGCCATTTTCCCAAAAAAGTGTTGCTGTGAGTCTTGTTCGGCACTGAAAGTTTCGGGCTGATCCGTCAAGCGGGGGCAGAGAAAAAAGGGGGAGGGGGGGAGTTGTGTTTCCCATGTTGATTCCCATAAGACTTTTAGACACGTCTACAGCCGAACCACTGTACAGAGTTATACTAAATTTGGCAGAAAGCTAGTTTTGGGTACGCAGATTGATCTTTTGCTTATTTAGAGTAAATCCGTTCAGTTTTTTTTAGATATTAAAGGGAAAGTAAATTTGTATATCTCTGGCCGCAAACATTTCATGAATAATTCGTGAAAATTTGTCAATTTGTTTGAATCCGCGTGCGAAAAGAAGCGCTGTGATTGGCTGACGGCACCTTCACTAAAGAGTTGCGGTGGCCATTTTATTTCATGGTACACGGTCCCCGGGGGTGAAAATCCTAATTGAAAGTGGCATCAGGGGTCAGGGTGACGGTACCCTGACCCAGGGGTGTGATATAGGTGTGTTTTAGGGGCAAATTATGGGTTTAAAATAACTTTGCATCACCTTGTGCGATATTCATGGAACTTCATGAATTTTGAAAATTATTTGCAAAATATTTGCAAATGTAAACATTTTGAAAGAAAAACCACAGACTCATTCATACACTAATTCATTCACTCATACATGCACTCAGAGACTAATGCGCCTATTCACACACCCACTCAAATAATCATGCATCTACTCAGACCCACTCATAGACTCACACACCTACTTTCAGACCCACTCAGACATTCACGCGCCCACTGACAGATCCACTGACAGAGACAGGCCCTGTGGCCAACCTGCATGGCGTGGGGTTGTGTGGTTATAAGGGCCTTGCAACCAGACCCCGCCGCACACATCTGTAGGCCGTTCATGGCGGGAGTTGGAATAATGCACAGTAATTAAAATTACACTATGTGAAAAAAACATAGAAATTCACTTAACAAACCAAAGGTTACAGGGACGTTATAGTTAGGTTCTGAATTTACTCGTACAAAACCATAGTAATTCAGTGGTTGCAGTTAGAGTTCTTTCAAGTAACTATAACTCGCGCCCTAAGGTAACTCGCACCTTTGCCATGCACAGCTAATTACTCCACAAATGATATCATTGAGATCTTGTATGGCATCTTTGATATTATCTCTCTAACATTTGCATACATTATTGATAAGAAAATTGTGCATGGCAAGGGCGCGAGTTATAGTTACCTTAGGGCTTATAGTAGTCTTGGGGACCACCACCTCCCTGGGGTACGATTAAAAAATATGGGATGGGCCGCACTTTCCCCGCGCCCCGAGGACCACCACCTCCCCGGAATAGGATGAATTTATAATAGTAGGGGGAATCCTGTGGACGCCTCAGGCCCCAGGTACTGCCACCTCCCGGGGCTTAAAAAAATTAAAGCAGGGGGTCTGTTGTGGACCTCCAGCCCCAGGGACCACTACTTTCCCAGAGCAAAATTGAATAATGAAAGGGGGCCATGCAGACCCCCTCATGGAGCCATATGTAGCCCTGGGAACCGCCACCCCCCACTTCCAGCTCCTGCTACCTCCTGAGGTGCCCACCCTTGGGAAGTAGCTGAGAGTTTTCAACTCTTTCCCTGCCCGTTGACATGCGGGCAGGGAAAAAGATGAAAACATTGCTCCCTCAAGCAGGGAGCTGCTATTTGAAGCAGCTCCCTACGTGCGGGAGAAATGCGGGCAAGCCAGCTAGGACTTTGAGGCTCCCCTGCCTACCCGAGAATTCAAAAACAAAAAAAAAATAACTTTTCACGATGGAACTGCAGATGTGCAGTTCCACCTTGAAAAGTTATGTGAAAAAGATGCTCGAGGAACAATAACATTGCCAAAGTTAAAGACAGTCAAGGCCGCTTGAGACATTACCACGGCGTCTTTTAAGCAGCTTAAGTGTAGGAGATGCACTATACATATACCCAGTGAGGTAGCACTTACTAATTACGCAGTAGAAAGTGCTCCAGTTGGGTAGACATTCTGCACAAAAGATGGCCTATTCTTGGATAAATACACAGGACAGGATTCATTCTGGCACAATGCTTATTTGACAGAAATCAAACCTCAACGGGAAGCACATAAACAAGAAGCAGGTGCCCAAATTCAAAGTCCGCTTTGTAAAGTACTAATCATCCTGATTTCTTGCGCCCGGTCAAGGCATTTGAAGCAGCTCCCTGCGTGCGGGAGAAATGCGGGCTCCTGCAGGAGATGGAAGCCAGCTAGGACTTTGAGGCTCCCCCGCCTCCCCGAGAATTCAAAAAAAATAAAATAATAACTTTTCACGATGGAACTGCAGATGTGCAGTTCCACCTTGAAAAGTTATGTGATAAAGATGCTCGAGGAACAATAACATTGCCAAAGTTAAAGACAGTCAAGGTCGCTTGAAACATTACCACGGCGTCTTTTAAGCAGCTTAAGTGTAGGAGATGCACTATACATATACCCAGTGAGGTAGCACTTACTAATTACGCAGTAGAAAGTACTCCAGTTGGGTAGACATTCTAAACAAAAGATGGCCTATTCTTGGATAAATACACAGGACAGGATTCATTCTGGCACAATGCTTATTTGACAGAAATCAAACCTCAACGGGAAGCACATAAACAAGAAGCAGGTGCCCAAATTCAAAGTCCGCTTTGTAAAGTACTAATCATCCTGATTTCTTGCGCCTGGTCAAGGCAAAGCAAGTGTTTTTTCTTTGCATTTACACCTTGAAAAGTTAGCTGTAATCCTTGATGGAGGTGTTTGCAGCCTTGCTTTTGTTCAACGCAATATCTCGTGTTGTGACTGTGATGAGTGGGTTCTTGTCAACTGCTACTGAGAACCAACCCATGCCGCCATGTGCAACATGGGGTTGGTTGGTTATAGGGGGTTGGCCGCAGGGCCTGGCTGCAGGCCTTTGGCCGTGAGCAGTGGTGAATGGTTTAACGTATAGTAATTACAATTATTTTATGGTAAAAAACATAGAAATTCACTGAAAAAAACTAATGTCACCGAGACGTTATAGTTAGGAAATAGAATTAGTACTGCAAATTATCCCCAATTATTACAGCTCACATGACATATTTTATAACATACTATCACTGTAACATATATTGTAAAATTATTCATAAAAATACTGTGCATGGGGGGGGGGACACAAGTTGTAGTTACCTTAGGGCGTGAGTATAGTTACTTGAAATGACACTAACTATAAAACAGTAAATTTCTATGGTATTGTACATTTAAAATGTGAGCCTAACTATAACATCCCTTTAACCTTTGCTTTTTTAAGTGAATTTCAGTTTTTTTAAAGTTGGGTTTCCTAAATATAATACCCCTGTGACCTTTTTTTTTTTCCAGTGAAATACTTTTATGCTTTATGGAACACGGTTGATGAGAACTTGTGTGGAACTTTGGGCAGCCTGGCTCAAACCATCCAGGATGGTCATGATGTCACAAAATACATAATATGTTTTGGGCTAGATACAACCAACTTCTTGGGCAAAGCAGTTGGCTTTAGTACAGTGCTTTGGCTGCGTGCTTGGAAAAGATCTACGGGCTACTCTGGTTATGTGCAGACCTCTGACGAATAAGGGTTTGAGAGATCTCACCTGTTTGGTAAGAAGGCAGATTTAGCATTGGAGCATTTGAAAGAACCCTGTCCAGGGGCATGTTTTAGGCCTCTCTGCCCCTTTGATGTAGTGCTCCCAAACGTTACACCCCTTTCATGGCTGATCCAGAGAGTTGGTATACTGGTAAAGCCATTGACCACCTGGTCGGGCAGAGATCAAGCAGACAACTTCTAGGACACCATTGGCAGCACATTTCCTTGTCTCCCGACCCTGCGGATCAGCTCCCAAGCCACTTCAGTTTGCGCTTAGTGGGAGTTAGGATAAGCTGTTTCCTGCAAGAGTGGCAAAATTGTATTGTATTGTATTGTAATAGTATTTATATAGCGCTTACTACCCCTGATGAGGCGTCGAAGCGCTTTTCGGCGAGTAGCACGCTACTCTTAAACCCAACAAGAATTAGTGATGGATTAATATCGGGAAATATGAGTACAGTTTTAGTATTATTATGAGTTAATTTGAGCTGCAGATATGAGAGTTTGTTAGTTAGATTGACTGGAGTAATGGAGGGGTGGAGGAGGAAAGAAATCCAGAAGTGTTAATTGGGAGTATATCCCTCATTTACTCATCCCAAAGGTTTGGGATGAGTAAAGGGGGATGGAGGAGGGAAGAGCCTGTCGAAGGGTTAGGGAGATCATAGTAGCAGGGTGAGATAAATGAGGTAGAATTTAGTAGGGTTGTTTGGGAGGTCATGGTAGTACAGTGAGGTTTGGTGAGTTAGATGTGGAAGCGGAGGGAGGAGCTTAGGCAGAGTTATTTAGGAGATCAAAGTAGTAGAATGGATTTGGGAATGGAGGATAGATTGATAGAGACATGACATATGATGATGGGTAGATAAGTGTGATAAGATGAGAGCAGGGATTCATAGATATTTAGTATAACAACCCACCCAGGAGCCATGCAATGACCCACAAACATGCCAAGCACAGAACAACATACACACACATATATATATATATATATATATATACATATATATATATATATATATATATATAGCAAAAACGAGATGTCCTCAATGAAAGCGCGCTCCCAACTGGTTACAATAAGGGTTTTGAAAACAAAGCCAGCAACTCACGGTGAGTCCTTGAAGCATTTTCATTTTTTCTGGCCTTTAGTAGTAAAGTAGTCCTATATACATACATACATACATACACACATACACACACATACACACATGAATACACACACATATGCACACATATATGTACATACAATACATAATTAGAACCATGGGTAAATATACTTAGTCAAACAGGTTTAAAGAGTGTGTGTGTATTTTATTGTTATGGCATAGTAGCATTACATACTTTCTAAAGAACTATACATAACTAGAAATAGACACATAGGGGGTTATTACAACTTTGGAGGAGGTGTTAATCCGTCCCAAATGTGACGGATATACCACCAGCCGTATTATGAGTTCCATAGGATATAATGGACTCGTAATACGGCTGATGGTATATCCGTCACTTTACCGTCACTTTTGGGACGGATTAACACCTCCTCCAAAGTTGTAATAACCCCCATAATCAGAAAAAATATTTATCAACATAGGCATATGCAGTCCATAGTTGTTTGAATATGGTGGTTATGAAGGAAAGAGCCAACTCTTGAGTAGTTTTCTGAAGACAAGAAAGTTATCTGTGGCTCTTACAGTTGGGGGTAATGAATTCCATAGTTTGGCTGCTTGAACGGAGAAGGACGTACCACCTATAGTCTTTTTCTTGTATGGTGGTGTTCTAAGGCGAGGTGTCAGTCTTGAGCTGAGGTTTCTTTGTTGGATGTATTTGGCTATTTTGTTTCTGATAAAAAGCGGTCCTGTTCCATTTATAGCTTTGTGGGTGATACAAAGTAGCTTGAAAGTGCATCTTCTGGCAACGGGTAACCAGTGTAGTGCTCTCATGGCAGAGGAGATGTGGGCTTGCGGCTTTACATGTAATAGAAGCCTGGCTGCGGAGTTCTGAATATGTTGTAGTTTTTTCATAACAGATAGAGATGATCCATGGTAGAGGCCATTGGCATAATCCAGTTTGGATAGTACAAGCGAGATAGTAGCTTGCACCTTGTGTGGAAATCTGAGGTGGGGGAAGATGCGTCGTAGAGTCTTCAAGGTGATGAAGCTTGTTTGTGCTACTTTGTCCACTTGGGCATTCATAGGTAACTTGGAATCCATGGTGATTCCAAGGTTTTTAACTTCCTTGGATAATTGAGGAGGTGGTCCGAGATCGTCAGGCCAGCCGCACAGAGGGTCATAACTTTTCCAGTCACCACAAATGAGTATTTCTGTTTTGGAGGTATTTAGTTTGAGATGGCTCCAGGTCATCCACTGATCAACGGCTCTGAGGCAACTGAAGATTTCTGAGTTTTCAACGTTTTGGGGCATTTCTAATTTAAGTAGTATTTGTGTGTCATCTGCATAGTTGTAGCATGTGAGATGGAATTCATTGATCAGTTCTGGTAATGATATCATGTAGATGTTGAAAAGCAAAGGTGAGATGATCGATCCTTGGGGGACCCCTGCTTTTGGGAGGTAGGGTTTGGACGAGAAGGGGGGCGAGTAGATGATATTAGGGGGCATATTTATACTCTGCTTGCGCCGAATGTGCGTCAAAAAGTTTGACGCACATTCGGCGCAAACCCTGTCCCATATTTATACTTTGACGCCCGATCCCTTGGACGTCAAAATCCCACCATGTGCATACTTTTTTGGAAGGGGGAACCTGCCTTGGGTTAATTATATGCAAGGTAGGCGTTCCCTTCCAAAAAATGACTTTAAGGCCTGTGCGCCTTATTTATACTCTGGCTTCATTTTGACGCACAGAAGGGGGTGGGCCTTAAAAAACGGCGCACAGCCTGATGGGCACCGTTTTTTAACGCCTGGGCTAGGGCAGGCGTTAAGGGACCTGTGGGCTCGGAAGGAGCCCAGAGGTGCCCTCCCCTGCCCCCAGGGGCACCCCCTGCCACCCTTGCCTACCCCAGGAGGACACCCAAGGATGGAGAGACCCATCCCAGGGAAGGAAAGGTAAGTTCTGGTAAGTATTTTTTTTTATTTTTTAAGTGGCATAGGGGGGCCTGATTTGGGCCCCCCTACATGCCACTATGCCCAATGGCCATGCCCAGGGGACATAAGTCCCCTGGGCATGGTCATTGGGCAAGGGGGCATGACTCCTGTCTTTGCTATGACAGGAGTCATGTCAATGGGGATTGTGCGTCAAAAAAAATGGCACAAGTCCAGTGTGAGGCCTGATTTTTGCCTCAGACCTGACTTGCACCATTTTTTGACGCACAACCCTCATTTTCCCATACGCTGGCGCTGCCTGGTGTGAGTCCTTTTTTTTAACGCGTACCAGTCCGCAGCACCGGCTAACGTCATACCATAAATAAGGCGCCCGCATGGTGCGTTGGAATGGCGTTAGCCGGCGGTAAAATTTTTGACGCACAACTGCGTTGGCGCAGTTGTGCGTCAAAAAGTATAAATATGGCCCTAGATCTTTTTTGAAGACAGGAAGTAATCCAGTCGAGAGCAGTCCCTTGTATGCCGGCTTTGTGGAGTCTTTGAATTAGGGTGTCATGGTCAACCGTATCAAAGGCAGGTGAGAGGTCTAAGAGAAGCAGTGCAGCAACTCCATTGCGGTCGACTGTGTTTTTAAGATCATCCCAGATTGCTATGAGTGCTGATTCAGTGCCTCTTCCTGGGTGGAATCCAGTTTGGAAGTCTGAAAGTATAGAATTGTCTTCAATGAATTGTGACATCTGGGCGAATGCTGCTCTTTTTATCAGTTTGCCCAGGAAAGGTCCATTTTTGATTGGTCTGTAGTTGTTGGGGTTTTGCGGGTCTAGGTTTGTTTTCTTTAATAACGGTCGTATGTATGCCTTTTTCAGGTCTACAGGAAAAGTTCCTGTAGTTAAACAGTTGTTGATGATTCTTCTTACAGGTGTGGCAGCAGAAGTAGATAGAAGAATGTTCTTGAAGATTTGTGGTGGGCAAGGGTCAGAAGGGCAACCGGAAGGTCTGCTTGCTTTGACCAAATCCATAAATTCGCCTTGGGATATTTGTTGGAAGGACTGTAGAGGCTGGGTTGGTTTATTCTTAGAGGGTATTTTAGGAAAGGGGTTGGTGCTGATGGTTTTCTTCTGTTTTAAATAGGAGTCCAATTTGTCTGCCTTGGTTGTGTAGTGATTAGCTAATTTGTTTGTAAAATCTTGAGTAGTGGGATGACTTCCTTCCATGCATGTAGGTTTTCGAAATTCATTGAGAATTTTATAAACTTCCTTGGTTGTAGATTGAGCATTTTGCATTCTGTCTGAGTAGTACCTTTTTTTAGCTTTTTTGATTGATGATTTGTATATTCTGTTAAGTTTGTGTAGCTGCAGTTTGTCTTGACTGTTTATTTTGAGCCAGGTCTGCTGCAACTTTCTGATTTGTTGCTTTATCTGTTTAAGTTCTGTGTTTCTCCAAGGTGTTGGTTTTCTTTTGTCGTGTTTAGTTTTTCTGAGTGGTATTAGGATATCAAAAACTTCCTGTAGCCACTCATAAAGTTTTGGCACAGAATTAATTGTATCTAGATCTGTGTTGGCTGTTAGTTGTGTTTCTAAGTCATCCAAATTGAGTTTGCTCCATGGGCGATAGGTGCATGTATGTAAGTAGTTGTGGGGTGTGTTGATTTGTGGAGTTTTATGTCGGAAAGTTATCAAATGGTGGTCTGACCAAGTGATTGGCGTGATGCTATGAACGGTAACTAGTTCAGGCTTAGAAAAAAGGACATCTAGGATGTGTCCAGCGATGTGTGTGGGATTGTGTACAATCTGATGTAGGTTCAATGCGATTAGGCCAGTGGTGATAGCTTTTTGATGGGGCATATTGGGTTTGTCAAACCTAATGTTTAGATCCCCAAGAATGCATAGGTTGGAGTATAGTGTAATAAGGTTTGAGACTGTATCTAGAAAAGCATCTGGGAATGTAGAGTTGTTAGGCGGAGGTCTGTAAAGGAGGAGAAAGTTACAGGAGGAAGTTGGAGTAGGGTGGCATCTGGTAAAAAGGGCGTCACAACCTTGTATGGAAATGTTGTCTGTGTTTCTGAGGTTTATTGCCTGTTTGAATATAATAGCTAGTCCACCTCCTCTCTTGCCTATACGGTTTTGTGTGATGGTTTGATAGCCCGGGGGAAGGGCTTCGTGCAACACTGGGGCCATGTCATCTCCTAACCAGGATTCCATTATGAATAGTAAGTCAGGTTGTGTGTCTGTGAGCAGGTCGTAGATGTGGTGTATAACAGCCAGCAGGTAGGTCTTTCAGGTTGTTCAATGAAGCTGTGTCCTGCTACTTCTTTTAGACCCGCTGCATCTGCTAGTCACATCAAATCATCTTTTGGGGAGCACCTATACATCTTACTTCAAGAAGTGTAGGCCTTTTGGCCGAAGGAGAGGTTATAGCTGAGGAAATAGGGGCTGATCAACAGCCAGACGTCGAAGTAGGGGGAAAATGAAGCCACCAAGATCAGAAGGTGTGCTGGAACCACTTCCATCCCTTTTGTGAACATCGTATGGGCTCTAGTGACAAAAGGCACCATGTCAAACCGATAATGCTCTTGCTCCATCTTGAACTACAAGTAGTGTGTGTGGGACAGTAGGCAAACATGATCATCTTGAATTTGTCCTCTCAAAAGAAGGAGTTCAGAGGGCGGAGATCTAAAGTGGGATGAGGGCCACCATCCTTCTTTGGTGCTAGGAAATAGAAGGAGTCAAAACGGGATCACCAGTTAGTCATGTTCCTCCACCAAACAACGGTAAACCAACTGACATTTGTGGGGTTCTCTACCAACACGCCGATTCCTGAGTCTTTCTCAGAGAGACTCCCTTTTCTTTGAACCATCCTGGATATGGTGCATTTCCGGGCCTGCCTTCCATCACAAGTCTAGGATATTCAACATGTGATCTCAATGTTTAAGCCTCGGTCCTGGATCTCTGTAGGAGTGGCTCTAAGGCGTCTGGGCATCTTTACCTCCTGCATCCTGCTTGTCAGCTGTGCCACATGGCACATGTGGGCTCTGCAGTGAAATCTGAAGTGTCAGGCGGCCCAGCACCAGTGGAATCGGTCGGATTCCATTCCTGTTTCAGAGGAGTCTGTACAAGATATGCAATGGCGAAAGATGCGTTACTGTAGGGAGAAGTGGGGATCAGAGGACTCTGGTCTCCAGTGGAGCCATGTCTCCATATCAACCTGTTGGAGTTGCAGGTTATTAGCCTGGCTCTGAAAGCATTTTACTGTCCATTCTCATGGACAACACCAGAAAGCAGGGCGAAGTTGGGTACTGGGTCCTATGCCAAGAGGCAGTTCATCTCTGAAAACTGCTTGGAGCGCCAGGGGGTTTCCCACCTGCCAAAAGCTTTGAACTCCATGTTGGGCGAAGTTAACCAGCGGTGTCTAACAGATCACAAATTGTCGCAACACCCTGAGGTTGCACAGGGCATCTTCCAGTGTGGATAGAAACCTTGCTAGATCTTTTAGCCACCCTGTGCCCAATGTCACTTCAGTTGCGAGCTGGAGTTTCCAAGAAGGCTCTCTCTCAGAGACTCATTCTGTATAGAATGGAGCACATGTATACCTTTCGGCTTCTACCTCTCCTGCTGTGAATTTTGAAGAACAGGAATTACTAGGACCAAATCACCCTAGTGGCTGTAGATTGGATACAGAGAGTGTGGGACCTGGAATTTCTGGGTATGAGTATCTGATCTCTCCTCCAGTCAGGCTACTGGATCCCCTGTTGCAGCAGCAGGGCAGGGTCCTCCATCCAAACCTACTCAGTCTCTCTTCATTTATGGAAATTGAACTGTGGCGGTTGACTATGTTCAGTCTTCCTTCTGAAGTTGTGGATTTCATAATTGCTGCAAGGCATTCCTCTAGAAAGTTTCTCTAAGCTAGTCACAGTGACAAGTTTGTAGCCTGATGTGGGACCTGCAATATGGCCACATTACATACCAAATTGTTTAATTCCTTGTTGTTTGTGTGATCTCTGGCCCAGCATGGACTTAGTGTGGGCACTGTTAAAGATTATTTATCGGCCCTATCAGCCATTTTTCCTTTGATCAGATCAGCCGTCTTTGTTTAAGTCACCTGTAGTGATTATTTTCCTAGAGATATGACTCATTTGTTTCCTCCCAAATGCTTTGTGATGCTGTAGTGGGATCTTAATTTGGTCCTTACTTTCCCTAATGGGCACTCTATTAAGAAGCAATGCACCACTGTCCACTGCGTCTCCGGCTTTGAGGACTGTGTCAAACTATCTTTGGCTTGTCTCGTGAGCTAGTTCCACATGAGCAAGTTCCAGTCTTTCTTAGTGCAACCAGCTTACACCACCTTTTTCCCATATAAAGTGGTGTTGAGGACCTGTTAGACCTTTTTGGCAAAAGTTGTGACTGCTTTTATCTTTGGGCAAACCATCACTCTTCCAACATTATTTGCTTTGCTTCACCCTTTTCAAGAGGGGGGAAAGATTACATCGACTGGTCCCCTAAAGACCTTTAAGCTTATACATTGATTGCATCAAAGGCCATCAGGTGGATGATCAGCTGTTTATGTGGTTCTCTGGGACATCAAAGGCAAGGCAGTGCAGAAAAGGCCTGACAGCTGCAGCGTAAAACCTCCATTTTAAGTATTAGGAATTCACCCTTATATAAGGCTTGTAGCCCACAAGTTAGAGCGTGTGGTATTTAAAAGTTGGTCACGTAGAAAATTAATACACAGCTACTTTCACAATCTTGGCTGGCCACAGATTAAATACTAACGCTATACCTCCGGAATAGGACCAGCTAGAAAAAACAAACAACTATTGTAATAGTTAGTAAAAATCCAATTAAATGGCAAAGTCAGATTTTTAATAAATATTAAGGAAAAGTAACTTTTAGAAAGTTGCCCTTTAACTGCCTGAACTGTCAGAAGGCCAAGTCGCATGAGCCTTTGCCAGTCCTCAGCCTGTACTCAACCTTGAATAAGGAGCAAACGGTAGACTGACCTCGATGGGTAGAGATGTCTCCTCAGAGCTCAACAGAATATGCAGGGTGGGGCTGCCTGCCTTCTTTTGACAGCACCGCTTGACAGATCTGTTGAGCCATATGTAACACTTGGGGGGAACAAGAAAGGGAGAGAACAGGACGCCAAGTCGGCTATTGTCAATCCCCTGTCTGTTTGCTTAAGGATCTTGCTTTTGTTTTACCAGACATCTGTCTCTGGACTTCTTGTGAGTACAGTGCCTACCTCAAACTGGTTTTGGGAGGACACTAGTATTTCCATAGTTTACTCCCCAATCTTACCCCCTGCCTTCAGAGCCCAAGTTTAGTGTGGCCTAAGACTTTCACCGTCTTGAAAATGCCCTGACACGTGGCATTTTTGGCCTGCTTGCAGAAAGGCAAACAGGAACTACTGAAAATAGTTAAGGCTGGGCCTGGAAACTTTTACCTCATTTGTTAGGGAGTGTCCTGAAGTCACCAGACCCGCTGCCCCAGTTGACACCGCACTGGATCCCCCCCCATCACTGATGGAACCCAAGATGAGTGAAGTGGGTCCCTCAAGATTTCCACAGTGTGGTGGACAGGGTGATGGTGGTGGAAGGTAGGCTATCCGGAGCTGAGGATACCCTTTAGTGTCTCGAGGGTAAGGTTAACCACATCCATAAGAACATTAGGCACTTAGAAGAACAGGTGGAGAAGTGAAGGGGTGCTTTTGGTGCAACAACATCTGGATGGTGGGGGGGCCGGAGGGGATGGAGGATTCTCACCTAACGTAGTTGATCTCAGCTTGGCTCCAATCTTGGGTACCAGCAGAAGAGCTGTCCTGAAGCTTTTTCATGGAATGAGCCCACTGATCTCTGGTACTGACACCCCGTGTGGTGGCCTTCATTGGCCCTTCCTAATCCATCTTCTTAACTACAAGGATCGTCACACGGTCCTCCAGGCATAAAGAAAGAAGGGGGGGGCCCTCTTTTGGGACAAAAATATAATGGTTTTTCCAGACAATACCCGTCAAGTTCAGCAGCAGAGGATGTCTCCATGCCATGCAACTCACTTACATGCTCTTCTTCCCAGTGCGGTTGAAGGTACTGCATGATGGAAAAATCACACTTTTTCAATAGTTCTGAATTCCAGGACTGGTTGGAAGAAAGGAGAAGCCTTAGGCTCCCTCGAGCTCCACCGGAGGACCCCCTTGCAAGTTGTCCATCTACAGGGTCTGGGAGACCTGGACAACGTGACCCCATGCATGGAGAAAGCTTGGCAGTGCAGCCCCACCCAGATGCTGACGGATGCCAATCCCTCGAAGATATGACTGATTATTCTGATTGACCCCTGCAGCCTTAACCGCCACTCACAATCCACCCAGAAAACTATTCATGTTTGGGTGTGGTGGTTTCAGGTCTGTAAACTGTATCTTCTCCTGTTGTGCTACACTGAGTTACCACTGAGTAACCACCACAAACTGAACATTGATGGATCTCTGCTTCCTTGTTTTTTTCTATATTTGTTTTCCGTATATTTGGCATTATCGTGGGTATGGATGCTTAACTACATATTCTCATGCTGGGTGGCTGACTTAAGCTGAATAGTCTTGAACCAAGTTATATCTGGATCCCAGTTTGATATAAGGAAGAATTAATATAGTTCTGTGTTAGCATTGCTAACACAAATCTATATACTAAGACGAATGCTTCTTGGGAGGGGGGAGTTGGGTAGGTGGGTATTTTTGCTCTTGGATGAATGTGTTTTTCATAGTTGTGACAGAGAACACAAAATTGTTCACACCCACATGACAATATCTAATGGTTAATCAAAACACAGAGCTGTGCCCTGATTCCTATAAGATCCTTTCATTGACTGTTAATGGGCTGCACTATATAATCCCCCAAACATAATTGTGTATTGCTGTATTCCTATGAGCTGTGTGGCTCACGCTAGAGAAGGGAGAGAAAGATTCCTCCTGTACACTTCAAAAGGTGCTTGATTCAGTGATAGGTCACAAGTAAAGGGCCTGAACACAAGGGCCTGTGTTGTGGGATTGTCTTCAGAGTCTCTCCTGCTGTGACAGACATCCCGTGAGGAGAAAGAGAGAGAAAATGGTACACTTCAAAAGAAGCAGAACCCCAACATACAACTTCAAAGACCTAGACGGTGTTTGGAAATGGACTATAAGAAAGGTAGGTGGAGGCTCCAAATTTGTCAGCTGTCAAGCAGCCAGGCAGGCTGTGTGGAAGCTTTGCAAGACTTTAGTCTGTAATCTAGACTAGGGGGCAGTCTCCAAGCTGAGTGAGGGGCCATCACCCAGAAAAACCAAGGCCATCTGCTCTGGAGCACAAGCGCTTGCCTGCTTACCATAGCCAGTGCACCCTGTGAGGAAGAGGAGAGCGTTGGAGGGAGCAAGGACCAGTGGGGAGCCCTGCAAAGAGGACTCCGGGTCTGAGGTGTGAGGCGACGCCTGTGCACTGAATGTGTCATTGCCTGTGTGCAGAATTGAATCAGCGACCCCTGTATGCCAGGAGGGGGCCGTCTTGGACTGAGCCATGAAGTGAGTGCGTGCGGGGAATGTGAACCCATACCACCCTGTTGCTGTGACCCTGTATGCCAGGAGGGGCCACATGGAAGAGATTGTTGCAGACAAAGGGGGTCATTCTGACCCTGGCGGTCACCGAGAAAGCCAGAAGCTTTCTGTTGAAGCTGGCCGCACTGCTCTGAAGAGAGTCTGTACCTGCCAGGTGCGGCCGCTCGTCCATTATGCAGACCGACTCGACTGACCAGGAATGGAGCATTGCAAGTGCCCACAGTCGGGCACCTGATGGAGCAGGTAAGACTTGATACTGGCCTGTTTGACCCCAGGGGATTCGCTTTTATAGGTGCTGTGGCATCATAGACACTTTCAACTATTTCCCAAGAGTGTGAGTAGGGCCTACTAGTAAGCATTCCCTCAATATGGCCACCAGTAAATGGGGAATAACCCAAACCACATTACAAGGAAGACTATGCGACATGGATTTGCGAGTTAAACAGTAGAGCCCCCGGCCTCCAGGGTAATGTTTTATTGTTTGTGAATGTCGTGATACTTCTTGGAATGCGTATAGTTAGAAATAAAACACTTATTTTTTATATAAACACAAGTATTTGACTAGACATTGATTTATTGACATTACCGAGTGCACTTTGAGCTATGAGTTGTGTTCACTAACCTGTATCTACACTCCCTGACCCCCCACCCTCAACCCGAGGGAGCTTGTGACTGCTCGTCACAGGTGCCATTGACAGTCAGGTGCAGAAAGGGATACTTGGCCCAGTTGCTCAGGATTCATTGTAGGTCGAGCCCTGGGACATCAGGATTAAATGCCTCAAAACATTGCGGTTGTGCCTAATAGTCCCTGCTTGCCCGTGGCCCTCTGTAAAGGGATTTGACAATTTACAGCAAGCGGTGGGGCGCCAAAGCCTAGAAGCCTGGATACAGAGAAGGCATTGGCTATTTCCAATCTGTGCAAGCACTGCAGGCATAACGGTGACACACTTGGGTGATAGAGAACACAGGGTTGGTAATTGACCTCAGCACCATTTCCATAGATCAGATGAAGGATTTATGTAGGGATGATTTGTAGGAGCAAGGACGGGGAGGTCCTTGCTAATTTCATTAGGGACCAGTTTGAGACACTGGCTAAAAAGGGATAAGGATTTACATGATTTGGGGAGAGAACCGTCATAGGAACCCAGGAAGAGAGTGCTGTGGATTCAGGCTCTAAGATCCCCTGAGCAAAGATGTATCCCAGAAACTCATTGAGTGTGCCACCTAATGCATTCTCCAGAGTTTCAACTTTAATTTCTAGAATACCTCAGGTGTGTATGCCACTTCACATTTCTACACTTCCACTGTCACCACTTCCAGGAATAAATCTATTGAGTAGGGTGATTATAGCAGATGCCCTGAGCTTGGAGTTGCCAATTAAAAAATCTAAACCTGAGGAAGTTGAGAAAGCCAAAGAGCTTGACAGGGAGAAGCTATACATGAAGAAAGAAGTCAACGCAGTCTCATCTGCCTGTTTACACACCCTTCGCATGCCCTGCTAGATCTTCAGGTAGCTCCTAGCAAGCACCAGAAGGACTGTCACGCAGGCCCTCATTACATGCAGACTGAACTACAGAAACAAGCTCTACATAGGAATCACAGCACACCTCCTGAACAGACTTCAAACAATAGAGAACTCAGCAGCAAGACTCATACTCAATCTCCCCAGAAGGACCCACATCACACCCCAGCTCAAAAAACAACACTGGCTCCCAACTCAGAAGAGATGCCAGTTCAAGATGCTGATCCATGCCTAAAAGGTCCTGCACAAAAAAACACCAGCATACATCAACAAACGCCTGACCTTCCACCACCCGACCAGACACCTCCAAACAGCTTCCCCCTCCCTTGTAGACACCCCACGGATCAGTCGAGCCAACACCAGAAGACTCTTCTTCTCGTACCCGGTAGCCAAGGCTTGGAACAACCTCCTCCTGCACCTCAGGACCGCACCATGATTCTAGCAATTCAGAAGAGAACTAAAGACCTGGATGTTCAAATGATCATTCCTCCATGCAACAGCATACAGCTCCAGCACCTCGAGACCCTCACGGGTGATTTGCTGGGCTCTATAATTGTTTGATTGATGACAGCTGTGGCTTACATGAGATCTGTCAGGTCATGTTATGTCTGTTCGTTGATACCACATGAGGAAGCGCAGACAGGCTTTACTTGTCCCAAGAGGTAGCCCCTGAAAAAGCAAAATGTCTTCTCCACCTATACTTATGTAGGATTAGGGCCAAGATACAACCCAACAGAGTAGAACCCCACAGGGTAGAAGTAAATCTGATGCACTAGAAGACCAATCCCTCAGCACTGTACCATCTCACTGAGGAGGTCGGTGCATCCTGCAGCGATATCCAAACTGGTCTAGATAGGATGCGAGGGAAGGGCACTATAGGGGAGGATACTGTTTGGCCCCAAGACTTTCCAGAAAAGAGATTATTGGAGGTAGCAAAACCACCAAACCAATGCACAAACATGACCGCTCCTGCTTCCATCTGTGGTCCCAGAGTGGCCCTTAGCGTATCTGGGGCTTTCTTCATTATAAAATGGGCCACCAACATGGAGTTTCTGTGTAGGGTCATCCACCTCAATGATACAAAGGGATATGAGTCTCGTAGGGAAGGGTTGAATAACAGAATAGATACCTCATGTCAGGAAATCTGGGATACTGAGGTAGATATGTATACGTGGATAGAAGGGAAGGGGCAACCCCTAATTGAACAGAAACTCATGCTGTATTCCTTATGTTTCAAAGGCAAAAGAACAATTCCGCTAGGTATAAATGAAAACTGTGGCACAATCCTGCACCTTCAGGACATGCAATGGTGCACCTCCACACTGATGGACAGTTACTGTCAATGCAGCAGGTTTGCCTACACTCAGCTCGTCCCCGGGTGGCGTGGCCTCTGCTTCCTCATCACACACCCCAACCCTGGTCATTCCCGGAGAAGATCTGTCTGAGTTGTACTAACACCCGCTAAGGAAGGAGATGACTGTGTTGCATCAGGCTAAAGAAAATAGAACTGCTGATTATTTTGGCTGGGCTCAGTACAAGAACATTCTAGAAGAATTCAGGCTGTTCTTTGACCTACAAGTGTCAGCAGGAGGGTCTAGACCCTTCTTCACAGTGCAGACAAAAGCAAACGCCCGCTGGTTACAAATAACCAGGTGGGAAATACTCAAAATGATGTACAGCACTGAGCTTGGCCTTAATGCGATCAAGGAAGAACTGAGAGCCATCCGCCTCATGGTAATGCAACATTTGTATGTTTTAGACTTGATGACTGGAATGGAGGGTGGGGTGTGTATGAAGGTTGGTGCATCCTGCTGAACATGTATACCAGACAATGACATGGACAATGAAACTCTGACACTTGCCATCCAAGCATTGCACTGATTACAAAGAGAGATGCATGAAGAGGGAGGTGCTCCTGAACAGGAGTGTTTCATGAACCTGCCTGCTTGGTGGTGTCTCTGGGCCCTGCGCGGCTACTCTGTTTGGGCCCAGAGAGGTGCCACTTAAGGACCCGGTGCACCATCCTGGCCATCGAGGGGAGCACATCATCGCACCTTGAGACATTTTCCCCCAACTCATACTATCACAACCATCCTGCTGCGTTGATAGGTGCAGGTCTGCGTGGACAATCCCTCTACAATGCTGCCACCATATTGTATGCAGGCTTCTCTACCTGGAAATCACAGCCTCTTTGATTAACCCTCCAAATGTCATACAACTGTAATGCTTCATCAATAAATAGGTTATGATAGGGGATACCCAAACTCAGTAATCAATCCGCAGTTGCCTGTGACTCGACTGAGCAGTGGGACGCAGTGGATGAACCCAGGTCTGCTTGTGAGTCCACCTCTACTCCCCCACGCCCCCCCGGCCCTCCATTGGAAAGCAAAAAAAGAATTGTGGGGGTGAGGCAGGACTGGGTAGCCGAACCACATTGTGTCACTATCACACTGCAAATACTAGCAACACGCAGCACTGTCTCTTATCATGACAAACTGTCACGACAGGTCACCATTTCCACAGCTCGTACAAAACTATTGCTCATCGCTCGGTAAACGCCCGCTCCTACCGGCCCCAAGTAATCTATCCTTTACATAAACATCATGGGAAAACACTACGGGCAGTGACTAAACTCCAATTTAACGTGTAAAGAGCCACACGAGTCGCGGTTGACCCTCCTCTCCAGCCGGATATGGCAGATGCATCTGCAGAGAACCCTGGCGGTGCAGTAAACATAACAGCACTATTTCTGGCCAAAAAGCAGAGCTTTACATCTGTTGAGGCAAAAATGGACACCAGGTGTGCCAGGATAGATTCCATCACGAATAACCTGCAAAAACATGACAGCCGCATAACAGAGGATGAGCAGAGAATATTCACAGTGCAAGACACTATCTGAAACCAAGGTGAACAGTTGCTGAATAGGGAGAAAGTATTGAAACTTATTTCTGCCAAAAAATGAAGATCTTCAGGCGCTATCTTACAGAAACTACCTGCGGATATTGGGGATTCCGGAATCCACCAATACTGGAAGGATGGAGGAGAATCTGGAGAGGCTGCTGGTCATGCTCTTTGGTGCAGAATCATAATAAAAAATGCTTATCGTCGAACGCGCCCACTGGGCCTTGATGGCTCGCCTTCCGCCTGGCATCCGGGCAAGACCTTGCGACCAAGATGTTGCCCTTCAATTGATGCAGGAAAAGCATAATCTTCACTTTGACGGCAATACCGTGACCATCTACCCAGTCTTCACTGTAGCTGTACAGGAGGCATGGAGGAAATTTACACATGTCAAGCAGAAGCTGAGACTAGCCTTCATATCATACGCAATGCTCTACCCATCTCGATTTTGCATTTCCTTCCAGGGTAAAGATCATATTTCACGTCTCCACAGCAAGTAACTGAATTTATGCATCGTTGTGCCATAAGTTCATCCCTGGCAGGCTTGCCAAATACACTGACTAGACCGGCTATGCCAAAGAGATAGGCTGATTGATCACTTCGGGGACCTACACAGCTCCTACCTCAACTATGTTCAGTGACACTATGCAAACATATCTCACAGTTGCCTTGATTGTGTGACCCTCGGCGGGTTACTATGCAGCAGCTCAGGTGCACCCAGTCTGTCTCCTACATTTGCATCAAGTCCACCGACTCATCCTGTTCCCTTGTGTGCTAAATGCTTGCCTTGGCACAATGGGCTACCTAAGGGATCGTATCCTACACCTTGCACACCACTGTTCCTTCGGGATGAATCCGACTGGTTTTCTTGCAGGAGATCCCCTAACTCCAGCTGTAACATTCTGCCTTGCTCTCTTAATCATTTTTCATCACATGATTTACTGTGTTTCCCTATCATATTTCTCTTTGTCTCGCTGTTACTCTACCAATATCCTCTTTGCAACACCCCTCTCCTCCTGAAGTTATTCATTTCCTCACATCTTTCTCTCTTAAGAATACAGATGTCAACGCCACTGTTTTGTTATCATGGATCTTGTTCTGTTAAGAATTTTATGGGAGGGTTACACATTACTTAAGAGGTTTGGTGTTGGTGTGGTAAGAGGGCGGATAAGGGACTGTTTGAATTACTAACATGTGCACATGCTGTACTTCTGGTGATGCCGCACTGCATATCATTTGCAGATTTGCACCTCCACATATATTCTATCCCATAAGTACCTCTACACCCGCCTTGAGATGGCTAGTACTGACACTGCTCGGACCAGCAGCACACCAATAAAATATAACTATCTCTCCTGGAATGCCAGAGGATTGGGTGACCCATGTAAATGTAGACATAAAATCGCCTATCTAGAAAGACAAAATATACATATCGCCCTATTACATGAATCCCATTTAAAGGATTCGGCACGCACAACCTTTGCCACCCGATGGGTATCCCATAGGCAGTTTTCTACTTTTTCCTCTTACGCACGGGGAACTATTATTCTCATCCATAGGAGATTCTCATACGCACCACTGGAACCTATGAATGATGACCAGGGGTGGTACACATTGATGCGGGGGTGGCCTGCCTCAACAGTGGTAACTATTGCTAATTATTATGGCCCCAACACAGATGATCCAACGTTCTTTGACAGACTCTGTGAACAAATTGCAGACATCGGTTCCACGCATGTCATATGGGGTGTAGATTTTAACATAACATTAAATAAGACATTAGATATATCACACACCCCCGCCTCATATCATGGTAGAGCAGCAAGACATATTCGAGGAATAATGGAAGAGCATGAACTAGTAGATCTATGGAGGACACTTCAGACAGGGAACTTACCTTCTACTATGGTGTACACAATAGTTGGTCACACTTAGACTATTGGCTGGTGTCCAACCAAGGGACTGAGTAGCTGGACACACAAGGTCACTCACCTGGCACGTACGTACTCTGACCATGCCCCGGTGCTAATGGATCTGTGCCTCCCAGGACTTGTATCCCCAGGGGTAACATGGAGGCTATTCCCCACTTCCTTGTTACTAGATGTTCCTTTCCATGAGGAAATAAGACAGGGAATTGCCTACTTTTTTTTTCTTGAAACAGAGGCTCAGTTCCTGCACTATGTGGGAGGCGTTCATCGTCACCATGCGAGGTATCTGTCTAGCTAAAGGTGGTGGGATACTGGGATCAATACTTGATCAGCTTAGTGAATTAGAGACCAGCTTAAAGGATCTAGTGTCTAGACTGAGTGCATCTACAGATCCTAAACTTTCTAAGCAGAAACGCCTCACGATGTCCAAATATCAGGAAATGGCAGAGAGGGAAGTTCTTTACTGTGGTAAATATGTGCGAGCTTGGCCCTATGGTGAGGGTGAACGCCCGGGACAATACCCTGGCAACCGTGATACGCAAACCATGCTTTCAAAATTATATCATGGCAATACAGGATGCAGATGATACACTGCTTAGAGACATGCCAGATATCCTACGAACATTCTCTACGTTCTATGGTGCCCTGTATACTGCTTGTAGCCCGCAGGCCATGGACATTGATGCTTATCTTAAGAATGTGGCACTAGGATGGCTAAATGATGAACAAAGGCAATTATTGGTGGCAGAATTTGAAGATGAAATCAGGAAGGCATAATGCAACTGCAGTCTAGTAAGACTCAAGGCCCAGACGGGCTGCCTGCCGAGTTGTATAAAACGTATATAGATGCGCTGCTCCCAGTTCTGAATTTCTATCAAGAGGCACAGGAGCTGGTCCTCCTCCCGCCCTCTGTGCGAGAGGCCATGATTAACACTCTTACTTAAACCAAGAAAGCCGCCAGACTATTGTGAATCATATAGGCCACTATCACCTATTAATTGCAACGCCACGATTCTCACAAAAAATTCCTAGCTAATCGGCCTTCCCTACTTATGTCCTTTCTGGTTCGACCGTACCAGCCAGGATTTATACCACATCACATAACTTCCGGACCCTTTTTGCTCTGCTGCAAGATATAGATCCAGATATTGCTGCAGTGGCAGCTTTTTTATACGCCACCAAGGCTTTTGATCCATTGGAATAGGACTATCTGATGATAGCACTTCATCAGATGGGATTTCCCCCTTCCTTTTTGAAAATGAATAGCTCTCCCTTATTCTCAGCCCACAGCGAAAGTCAGAATTAATTACGCAGACTCAAAGCCCTACAATATCTAGGGACACCCGACAGGGATGCCAACTCCTGCCGTTGCTCTTTGCATTGGCGATAGAGCCACTAGCTGCAAAGCCCTGTCAACACCACCGGGAGTATGCCATCTGTTACCTATCTTGCCACATATTAGTCTCATTATCACAGTCTATGTAACGATTTACCTGAAAGAGCCATGTATTAGTCTAAATGCGGATTTTTAGCAAATTTGTTTGCTTTGGAGGGCTCTCAGGCGTCCAAATAAATTGGGGAAAGTCCCACTTATTCACTCTAATGCCTGCTACAGTACAGTTTCAGTTCACTCCATACTTACCTCTAGAGTGGTGAGATTCTGAGTTGTGATCTCTAGGAATATTAGTATCTAGCAACAAGAGAGAAGTTATACGTGCAAATTACGGAATCGCTCTTTCCAAATCCAGCATCACACAATGGATTTTGCTACCTTTGTCCCTGGTGGGGCGCACTTCACTTATGAAAATGATAATCGTACCAAAGTTTTTATACCTGTTTCTCAACATCCCCTACTACCTGTGCAAAACTTCTTTCACCCACTCAAAACGCAACTGGTCCGCCTGGCTTGGGCGATAAACAACCTCGCCTGGCATGAGCAACCCTCACAAGACCATTTTCTAAAGGAGGTTTTGAGGCTCCGTACATGGACCTCTACTACTTATGTACCCAGATGCACTACTCCATTCAGTGGTAAAGGCCAACCTCATATTTGCCGCACCTGGCAATTGAGGAAGGGTACATGGCCCCTATACCTCCTTCCTCATATTTGGGTTCACAGATGCCCTCCTCCATTAATGCGGATGCCACTGGCATAGGGCAAACTCACCAAAAAATTAGGCAAACCATTGCTTTATTCCCCACTAGTGCCATTCCCTTTTCATCCGTCCTTCCCAGTCACACATGAAGCAACTTGCAGACAGATGTTACAAAAATATAGGTGGTCATTCCAACCCTGGCGGTCGGCGTGAAAGCACCGGCTAAACCGCCAACAGGCTGGCGGCAAAAATATTGGCATTCTGACCGTGGCGCTAACCGCCAACAGAGGCCGCCACTTTAACACACCGACCGCCACGGCGGAACCAACAAACAGCGCGCCGGTCACCGCCAACAGACAGGCGGGAGTCAATGTACCGCCCACACTATCACAACCCACCAATCCGCCACCTTTTCCGGGGCGGTAGCACCGCAGATAAAAACATGGCGGAAACCGCTATACCGAAGGGAAAACGCTCACCTCAATACACCCCACGAGGAGCCAGGACAGCATGGAACCGGAAATTCACATACTCCCAGCGATAGTATACCTGCTCCTGTACCAGGAGTACGAACGCCGGCGCAGAAGACAACGGTGAGTACTGCACCTACGACACAGGGGAGGCAAAAAATTACGGGCACACACATACGCGACACACCCACCCTCACCCACTACAACACACACATCAATGCATAGCAAAACATCACAGTTACACCCCCCAAACCCCCCGGAAGAATGCAAAGACAAAAGGAATTCGTTTGAAACATTTGCATATATCAAAAAACTAGCTATTTAAATATTTACACCAAAACACAATAATAAATACAGTAATGTACAAGTCCGAGCATTGTAGCAGGCACTGTCCGTGGACCACTCGGGCCAAATCACATGGGCAAAGCCCACACAGGATACCTGAATCCAACGGAGAGAACACTGCAGGGGCATCAGATGGCAAAACTACAGGCACCTCAGGGGGAAGGGAAGGGGTAGCACCTCAGCCGGATGAGTGCACGACGCCAGATCCACGAGGGGCCTCCATGCCCACTGTTCAATCCTGGGGAGTGCAAAGCCACAGTCTCACAAGTCTATACAGTGGGTGGTCTGCCCACTGTTCAATCCTGGGGAGTGCAAAGCCACAGTCTTACAAGTCTATACAGTGGGTGGGCTGCCCACTGCTCAATCCTGGGGAGTGCAAAGCCACAGTCTCACAAGTCTATACAGTGGGTGGTCTGCCCACTGTTCAATCCTGGGGAGTGCAAAGCCACAGTCTCTCAAGTCGATGACAGTCTCCACTGGTTCTGGAGGGGGCCTGGTGCCCAGAGTGCCTCATCCTGTGCAGGACAGAGGTAGTGGATGCCTTCTTCCACTGGTTCTGGAGGGGGCCTGCTGCCCAGAGTGCTTCATCCTGTGCAGGACAGATGTAGTGGATGCATGTCTCCACTGCTTGTGGAGGGGACCTGGTGCCCAGAGTGCTTCGTGCAGGCCTGCCCGACACAGATGCGGCCCAGCCCCTGCCGCTCATGGGCCAGCGGTGCTTGAGACGGCGGTGCCCGATTCAGCGGTGCTTGAGATGGAGAGCCCAGTTCAGCGGTGCCTGAGACGGCGGTGCCCGGTTCAGCGGTGCTTGAGATGGAGAGCCCAGTTCAGCGGTGCTTGAGATGAAGGGCCCAGTTCAGCGGTGCTTGAGACGGCGGTGCCCGGTTCAGCGGTGCTTGAGTTGGAGGGCCCAGTTCAGCGGTGCCTGAGACGGCGGTGCCCGGTTCAGCGGTGCTTGAGTTGGAGGGCCCAGTTCAGCGGTGCCTGAGACGGCGGTGCCTGGTTCAGCGGTGCTTGAGATGGAGAGCCCAGTTCAGCGGTGCTTGAGATGAAGGGCCCAGTTCAGTGGTGCTTGAGACGGCGGTGCCCGGTTCAGCGGTGCTTGATTTGGAGTACCCAGTTCAGCGGTGCTTGAGACGGCGGTGCCCGGTTCAGCGGTGCTTGAGTTGGAGGGCCCAGTTCAGCGGTGCTTGAGACGGCGGTGCCCGGTTCAGCGGTGCTTGAGTTGGAGGGCCCAGTTCAGCGGTGCTTGAGATGGCGGTGCCCGGTTCAGCGGTGCTTGAGATGGAGAGCCCAGTTCAGCGGTGCTTGAGATGAAGGTCCCAGTTCAGCGGTGCTTGAGACGGCCGTGCCCGGTTCAGCGGTGCTTGAGTTGGAGGGCCCAGTTCAGCGGTGCCTGAGACGGCGGTGCCAGGTTCAGCGGTGCTTGAGTTGGAGGGCCCAGTTCAGCGGTGCCTGAGACGGCGGTGCCCGGTTCAGCGGTGCTTGAGATGGAGAGCCCAGTTCAGCGGTGCTTGAGATGAAGGGCCCAGTTCAGCGGTGCTTGAGACGGCGGTGCCCGGTTCAGCGGTGCTTGAGTTGGAGGGCCCAGTTCAGCGGTGCTTGAGACGGCGGTGCCCGGTTCAGCGGTGCTTGAGTTGGAGGGCCCAGTTCAGCGGTGCTTGAGACGGCGGTGCCCGGTTCAGCGGTGCTTGAGTTGGAGGGCCCAGTTCAGCGGTGCTTGAGACGGCGGTGCCCGGTTCAGCAGTGCTTGAGATGGAGAGCCCAGTTCAGCGGTGCTTGAGATGAAGGGCCCAGTTCAGCGGTGCTTGAGACGGCGGTGCCCGGTTCAGTGGTGCTTGAGATGGAGAGCCCAGTTCAGCGGTGCTTGAGATGAAGGGCCCAGGTCAGCGGTGCTTGAGATGGAAGTGGGCAGGTCAGCGGCCCCGGCCATGGCAGGGTGCTCATTTCCCACCTGACTTGTTGCTGGCGGTGTCCTCCTGGGCAGCTGGGCCGGGCCTGTTGGTGTGGTCCTGCCCACATGGGATGGGGCTGGTGGGCCACTCCTGGCCAGCTGGGCTGATGGCGGTGGTGTCGGCCGTGCTGCCCTTCCCAGCCTTCCCAGTTCGCCTGTGGCCCTTCCCCACCTTGCCCGGTGTGGCAGCTGTCTCCACACTCCCTGGCGGAGGCCTGGTCGGGGTTTTGGTGCCTGATGTCATCTGCCTCTCCCGCCGGCCACTGCCTATCTTCGGGTGTTTCTCTGGGGGTGGGCTGGCCGTGCCTTGGCTCCGGACCAAACTGGCTGCCCTGGTGGGTGGGGCACTCCACTGTTCCTGGCAGACCTTGATGGCAGGGCCTGGTTTTGTGGGGGCTGAGGTGCTCAATCGAGTCATATAACATGGACGGGGTGGGGGAATTGGTGGGAAGAGGTTGAGTTTCGACAGGAAGAACTTTTTGGGAGCAGTGGGATGGGTAGGTGTAGTGGTTATGGGAGTGGAGGAAGAGGTAGTGGTTGTAGGAGGTGTAAGGTTTGTGGTTTTGGGTGCTGGTGCTTGGGCTGGAGGCTGTCGTGAGGTGGATGGCTGTTGGGTGGGTGGCTGCCTGCGTTTGTGTATGTTGGGAGGGGGCGTCACAGACACACTAGGAGAGGACACAGGGGACGTGTAAATGGCAGTGGGGGTGGTGACTGCACGTGTGCGGGGTGTTCTGGTGTCTGTGCTGCTGAGGGACGTAGTGGCTGAAGATAGTGTGCATGCAGGTGTGAATGTAGAGGTGACAGGGAGGGAGGAGGGAGACGTGGAGGAGGGGGACACAGTGGAGGCAGTGGCTGTTGCTATGTCTGCATGGGTATGATGCCTGTGTGACTGCCTGTGGGATGTGTGGTGCTTATGTCTGGCTGAGCCCCCCTTGGGTGTTGAGGTGTGTGCAGGCTGGTCTGATGGTGTCCCTGGGATAGGCAGAGGTACAGGTGATAGGGAATGGGTGGAGGAAGTTGGAGGGGGAGGCTAGACACAGGGACAATGGCTGCCATCAGTGCTGAGGCCAGAGTCTGGAACGATCGCTGAAGGGCCGCCTGACCAGAATGAATGCCCTCCAGGTATGCATTGCTCTGGTGCACTTCCCTTTCTACACCCTGAATGGCATTCAAAATGGTAGACTGCCCAACAGTGAGCGTCCTCAGGAGGTCAATGACCTTCTCACTGAGGGAAGCAGGGGTGACTGGGGCAGGGCCTGAGGTGCCTGGGGCGAAGGAGATGCCCACCTTCCTGGGTGTGCGGGCACGGAACAAACGCTGAGGGGCTGGTGGGAGGGCGGTGCTGTTGCGGGGGGTGGCGGCTGTACCTGTAGTTGGGGTGGCCACAGATGTTGCCGCCACCACAAGGGAGCTCCCTTCAGAGGACGAGTCGGTGTCACTGTTGTCGGCCCGAGTCCCCGCTGTGGAGCTCCCCTCGCCCTCCGTCCCACTGGTGAACTCAGACTCCGTGGTGTGGCCCTCCATGGCCATGTGGGATGCAGCTCCCTCGTGCTCCGGTGCCACTTCTCCTCCGCCTGATGATGCTAATGCACACATGAACAGGAAGACCACAAAAAAGGGGGGGGGAAACAAAATAAAGACATGTTGAGTGCATGCATTGGCGACACCGTTGGCGGACAGGACAGACACAGAAGCCCCCTGCACTACGCCGCGCACTTGGGGTCGACTACTCAATCCCTGGGACATGGCCTACAAGCCTATGGACGACATCCGCACACATAGATGACACAGGGCCATGATCTCCTGTACTTGGCACCCTACAGAGGTGGGGGGCGGGGGCAGAGGGCCATGCCTTACGGAGGGGCCTAGCCTACAGAACTCGCCCTGGCCTAGGGAGACCCACAGCCCTCCTCCCCCACCCAGACACCTCCACTGCGTGTAAAGTCAGCAAAATGAGAGTGTACTCACCCCCTTGTGTCTGCTGTGATGCCCTCACGCGCCCATCCAATTCGGGGTAGGCCACCGCCAGGATCCGGAACATCAGGGGGGTCAAAGTCCGACTGGCACCCCTCCCACGTTGGGAGGCCATCCCCAGCTGAGCCTCCGCCGTCTTCCTGCTCCTGCGGCGGATGTCCTCCCATCTCTTCCGGCAGTGGGTGCCCCGTCTGCGGTGGACCCCCAGGGTCCGGACGTCCTTGGCGATGGCACGCCAAATATCTACCTTCTGGTGGGCGCTGACCTATATGAAAAGTACGGAGGGAGAAGAGAAGTCATTACCTTCTGCACCGTAAATGTGAGTGGCCCCATCCCTACCCTTGCCATGTGGCACATGCAATCACCGTCGTTTAATGCATGCCTCAATCCCCCCCCCCCCAACTTTCATACACCCCACTCCACATAGGCATAGCCCATACAGCATGCTCCCAGTGTATTTACCTGTTTGTCTGGAGGACCGTAGAGTTGCGCGTACTGGGGGAGGACCCCATCCACTAGTTTCTCCAATTCCTCAGTGGTGAAGGCGGGGGCCCTTTCCCCAGTCGCTTGAGCCATTGTCTCCTCCAGACCGAGGTCACAGCAGCACTTGCAGTGTAGGTCCTCTCCTGTCGAAGATCAGGTATCGAGTGATAAAGCAGATAGAAAATGGCGGTCACGTCCGCGGCGGTGCGTACCGCGACCGCCGGCGCACATCGTCATTGTCTCCTGGGACCCATAGGGTTCAATGTTAACCAATGCAGCATTGCACCGCGGTCTTCGACCGCCTACCGCCACGGTGTACAACGCCAGCGCAGTTACCTCACATCCCATTGTCACACTTCACAGGTCAGGCAGCCGCCATTTCAGGGGCCCACATGCCCTAATATTTTAACTGCGTCACACATACCTAGGCCTTGCTTCAACACTCATACAAGCCAATCTATGGATTAAGATTCTTGTTCTGTGCAAGCTGTGGTTACGTACCTCTGGGATGTTTGACTCTGTGCTCGCTGTTGTCCTTCATAGGCCCCGTCCGCTGGGACATGTGAGTAGATGGCGGCATCCTCCGGTGTACCGACCTCTGGTGGACCTGTCGACAATGGAAGAGAGACATGTCATACTGACCTACAGGCTTGACCGTGCCACAATCCTGGAACTGTGTGCCCAGCTGGAGCCAGACCTGATGTCACCTATCCGCCAACCCACAGGAATCCCCCCTCAAGTGCAGGTGCTGTCAGTGCTCCATTTCCTAGAAAGTGGGTCCTTTCAAACAACAGTGGCCATATCATCAGGGATGTCCCAGGCTATGTTTTCCAAGGTGTTGTCCAGAGAGTTGTCTGCCCTGCTGAAACACATGCAGAGCTACATCGTTTTCCCTGAGGTGGGGGATTTGCCTACAGTGAAGGGTGATTTCTATGCCCTTGGACTTTTCCCCAACATCATAGGTGCCATTGATGGGACCCATGTGGCTTTGGTCCCCCCCCCACAGGAGTGAACAGGTGTATAGAAACCGGAGGAGTTATCATTCGATGAATGTCAGATGGTGTGTTTGGCAGACCACTACATCTCCCATGTTAATGCCAAGTTCCCTGGCTCAGTGCATGACACGTACATCATGCGGAATAGCAGCATCCCCTACGTGATGGAGCAACTCCAGAGGCACTGTGTGTGGCAAATTGGTGACTCTGGATACCCCAACCTGTCCTGGCTACTGACCCCAGTGAGGAATCCCAGGACAAGGGCAGAGGAACGCTACAATGAGGCCCATGGGCGAACTAGGAGGGTGATCGAGCGGACCTTTGGCCTCCTGAAGGCCAGGTTCCGCTGCCTCCATATGACAGGTGGATCCCTATTCTACTCACCAAAGAAGGTGTGCCAGATCATCGTGGCCTGCTGCATGCTTCACAACCTGGCTTTGCGTCGCCAGGTGCCTTTTCTGCAGGAGGATGGTCCAGATGGTGGTGTTGTAGCAGCTGTGGAGCCTGTGGAGAGTGAAGAGGAGGAAGCAGAAGAGGACGACATAGACAACAGGAACACAGTTATACAGCAGTATTTCCAATGACAGACAGGTAAGAATACATAGCTGCCTACTACATGTACTTAACTACTACTACCTCTCTCCTGTCTGTCGTTTTCACCCAGTGTATGGTAACTGACTTGTCACTTTCCTTTGCGATTTCAGAAATGTGGCCCCCAGTGTGTGACATCTGCTTTGTTTACCCATGGACTACAGCTGTGTGACATTGGTATGTTGGCATCACAATGTAAATAAGCATTTTGGCACGGTAATGTCTGATACATTTGTTCAAAATCACAGCCAGACTCCTGAGTTTGTTGTGCAATAACCGTGTTTATTTGAGTGCTCTATATTGTGGGGTGGTTGCAAATTGGTGAGGGGGGATGGTGGAGGAATGTCCATGGCAGAGTCCAGACTATTGGGATCACAGGTGCATTGTCCAGATGCCTGTGGAAAGTGGAGCTGGGGCAGTTTAAGGATTGACAGGGTGACAATGTGGGACAGTGGGATGACCATCAGGGTGGTATCCTTTGCTGGCGGGGGTCTTGGCATCTTACTCTGTCTTCTTTCTGGATCTCAGGGACCGCTTGCGGGGTGGTTCTCCTTCTGCAGGGGGTGGGGTGCTGGTGGCCTGTTGGTCCTGTGGCGGGGCCTCCTGTCCACTAGCGCCGGCGGAGGTGGTAGGCAGTTCTTGGTCCATGCTAGTGTCAGGGGCCCTTTGTGGTGCCACGGTGGGCTGCAATGAGATGGCTATCAAATTCAGCACCCCTACGATGGTGCCCAGGGCGGAACTGATGGTTCTTAGTTCCTCCCTGAACCCCAAATACTGTTCCTCCTGCAGGCACTCGGTCTCCTGACACCTGGCCAGTACCGTCGCCATTGTCTCCTGGGAGCGGTAGTATGCTCTCATGATGGTGGTGAGGGCCTCGTGGAGAGTGGGTTCCCTGGGCCTGTCCCCTCCCCTGTCGCACAGCAGCCCTCCCAGTTGCCTTGTTTCCCTGGGTCTCTGTCCCCTGGACCGTGTGCCCACTGCCACTGCCCCCAGGTCCCTGTTGTTGGGGTGGTGGGTTAACCTGGTTGCCCTGTAGTGGTGGACACACCGCTGCTTGACGTGTCCTGGGGACAAAGGTATGGGCCCGCTGGGTGGGTGCTGTGCAAGTGTTCCCAGAGGGGGGAAGGTCTGCTGTGGCCTGTGACTGTCTGAGGGGAACCGACTGTCCCGAGGTCCCCGATGGGCCGGGCTGGTCATCTTGATCCAGGTCGACAGAGCTGCTGTCATCGCTGTGGGCCTCTTCTGGGGGTGGGGTGGACATTTGTGGACCCTCCTGCGCTGTGACGTTGCGTTGGGGTCCTGCAGGGGTATAAAGGCATGATTATTGCATCTGTGTGTGCCATGGTGTGCAATGGGTGGCTGCCCGTGTCCCCCAGTGCTTGCATTCCTGTGTGGGGGCTTTTGTGACGGGGCTTTGGGGGGGGGGGGGATGGGTATGTGCAGTGGGCATGCTTTGGTGATGGGTATCCATGCTTTGTGGTCACATGCAGGGCTTGGTGTTGTGATGGGTGGGTTGTGATGGCGAGACATTTGCAAGGAGTAGGAGTGATGGGGGTGAGGGTGAGGGTGGGGGTATGTATTGGCATGTAGGTGGGGTGGGGGGGATGAAGTAGTGAAGATGTGACTTACCAGAGTCCATTCCTCCAGATACTCCGCTGAGGCCCTCAGGATGCAGGATCACCAAAACCTGCTCCTCCCATGTTGTAAATTCTGGGGGAGGAGGTGGGGGTCCGCCGCCAGTCCTCTGCACTGCAATGCGGTGTCTGGATACCACGGAACGCACCTTCCCCCGTAGGTCGTTCCACCTCTTCCTGATGTCATCCCGATTTCTTGGGTGCTGTCCCACAGCGTTGACCCTGTCCACTATTCTGCTCCATAGCTCCATCTTCCTGGCAATGGATGTCTGCTGGACCGGTGATCCGAATAGCTGTGGCTCTACCCGGATGATTTCCTCCACCATGACCCTGAGTTCCTCCTCCGAAAACCTGGGGTGTCTTTGCGGAGCCATGGGGTGGTGTGGGTGATGTGTGGGGTGGTGTGTGTTGTGATGTGTGGGGTGATATTTAGTGGTGTGTTGTGTGCGGTGCGTGGAAGTAATGTGGGTGATGGTAATGTGTGCCTGTGGTTGCTAGTTTGTAGATGGTGGTGTCTCTCTCTGTGCCTCGTTCCTAATTTTTGGTTGTAGGGGTTTGTGTGTGATGTGGGTGTGTGTTTTATATTTAATTGGGTGTGTGGGAGTGGTGTGTGTATGTGTATCAGGTGTGTGTATTTCGATTTGTCCAATGTGGCTGTGTTTTGTAGGTTTGTGTGTATTCTGAGCGCGGCGGTGTGTACCGCCAATGGAATACCGCGTTTGAAAGACCGTCGCGTGGATTCGTGGGTCGTGATAGTGTGGGCGTATTTCTGTTGGCGTGACGGTGTCGGTTTAGGCGGTTTCCGTATTGTGGGTCAGAATGACCGTGGCGGTTTACCGCGGCCGCAGCGGTATGGTGGTGGTCTTCTGACAGCGGTAAGAGGCTTTTACCGCCGATGTTGGAATGACCCCCATAGTCTTACTGCATGGGGGGGATCTATCCCGCAAGTGCACATTCATCACATGGGAGCCACTATTTAAGTGGAGCCACTATTTAAGTGGAGAGACCCGCCCCCAACAAAATCTTCCTATACCTACGTATAGGTCATAATGTGGGGGTGGGCAACACCAAGTTCCAGCTAGAACCCTTGTTAGAACTGACAGCCTGCCTTCCTCCCTCCATTTTTCCTGATCTTATTTTTGCTGGTTTTAGGACTCTGACACTGCGGACCGGTGCTAAAGTGCTTGTGCTCACCCCCCTAAACATGGTAACATTGGCTTATACCCAGTTGGCATATTTAATTTACCTTTAAGTCCCTAGCAAAGTGTAATAGATGTGCCCAGGGCCTGTAAATTAAATGCTACTAGCCTTTAAGTACTTGCCAAGCCTTACATTCCCCTTTTCTTACATATAAATCACCCCTAAGGTAGGTCCTGAGTAAGGTGCTATGTAAGTAAAAGGCAAGGCATACTTATGAGTTTTACATGTCCCGGTAGTGAACAACCCCCATAGTTGTTTTTCACTACTGTGAAGCCCGCTCCTCACATAGGCCAGCATTAGAATTCCCTTATATGCTTTTAAGTGATAATTTCTGATCTGACTTGTCATGTTTGGTATGGTTGGAATGGGGTAGTGAGAAATCCTACTTAATGGTGAAGTTGGATTCTACATTACTATTTCAGAAATGCCACTTTTAGAAAGTAGGCATTTCTCTGCACTTACTGCCATCTGTGCCTTACAACTTGTCCCCCTGCAGTCCACGTCTGGTCTGTGCTGGTTGACAGCTCCCCTTGTGCATTCCACCCAGACAGCCATAAACACAGGACACTTAGCTGTATTTGCATTCATCTTCATACTTATGGGTCTCCCTGGGCAGTAAGGGTAGAGGGCTCTCTCTTACACTTCAAAGGCCAGCGGCCTTCCCTCACACAATGGACTGATACCCCCTGCCCCCCTCCCCACACACACACACAGGGCTTCTGGGTTAAAAAACACCCTTTGAAGATTCCTCAACTTCAGTGACACATTTGGGTATATACGCTGGGTCTGTAACCCCACCAAATCAGACACTTCTGGACCCACAACTGGACTCTGTCAGAGGGGCTGCCTTGCTGCCCAAAGGACTCATCTGGACTGCTTTGCTGGAAGGACTGCTTGTTGCCCTGCTGCCGGTTAACCCCTGAATCTGCTGGAAGGACTCTGTCCTTCTCCTCAAGTGCTCTCCAAGGGCTTGGATTGATCTTGCCTTCTGTTCTGAGGTCTCAGGGCTATCAAAGACTTCACCCAAGAGAAAAAAATCCAGCACGTCGGAAAATTCACACAACTGCAGAATTCGATGCAGCGCCTGCCGGATCGACACACACCTGCCCCTCGCCTGAAAAATCACTGCATTGCCTGCCGGATCGGTGCAGCGCCCGTTGCCTTTTCTCAATGTGTTCTGGATTTTTCACACATCATCCCTGGGTGTCAAAATATACCTGCATCGCAGTGAGGAACCATGGCTGCACTTCTGGAAAATGTTGCATCGCCTTGCAACGTGGACATAAACGATGCATTGCCTTTGCTGCACCGGAAAAATGTATGCATCCATTTACTTTTCCAGACATCTCCTCCTCTGTGGCCCTCTGCATCTTTATTTTTGACGCATCACAGGTACTGTGTGTTAAAAGGATACAACGACTGGTTCCTAAGGTTTGAAACTCATTTAAACCTTTAAAAAGTGATATTTTGCATTGTGCATATTGGAATTTTGTCGTTTTGTTCTTATTTTATTTAAATAAATATTATCTATTTTCCTAAACTGGTGTGGAGTACTTTTTGTGGTGTTTCACTGTCTTACAGTATGAGTTATTGCACAGATACTTTACACATTGCCTTCCCAGTTAAGCCTACCTGATCTGTGCCAAGCTACCGGAGGGTGAGCACAGGTTGTGTTGTGACTTACCCTGACTAGGATTGTGGTCCCTACTTAGACAGAGTGCATACTTCTGCTAACTAGAGACCCAATTTCTAACAACCCCTCATTCTAGATACTCTACACGTGCTGCTTAAGTCCACAGGTCCCAGACACCTAGTATCGATTTTGTACCACACTGCCCAACAAAAGTATCTCAACTCGAAGGGCAGAGCACACACCCATTGGTAACTAGAATTGGCGTCTCCTAACAGAAAAACAGTAGCAATACTGCTGTATGCAGACAGGGCAGTTAACCCCCAGAAGTAGATTATGCATAATACACTATAAATTTCTGCACAGACTCTACTATACACACCTGTTAAGTTACACCGATTCCGCCTGTCTGCTGATGATTGCTGTGCACGATGCTGGACGGAGGGAGCCAAATTACTTCACTTGGCTTGTTCATGAGCCCCAATACACGCATATTGGAATGAAATAGAAGCAGCATTGTCCCTTATGTTAGAGCAAAACATTACCATTACTCTCCACCAGGACATGTTGGGGAAGTTGACCACATCTGTCGGAAATATACAGCACTGAGTCTACTCTTCGCAAAGCACCGAATTGCCTGTAGATGGGGGCGGGCACCCAAATTTAAAGACTGGCTGAATGACCTGCTACACTGTCATGAACAAATGACCATTTATGCTGAACTACTACCCCTGTGGTCTAGGCCCAGAGACATATGGGGTTCCTTACAGTCCTACCTCTTGACTCTGACGCCAGACACGGAGACAGAGACCAAGCCTACCACCTCATGTTGAAATTCCTCACTCAACTCATATACTCACTGGGGTCACCGGCAACAATGTAAACACGTTTACACCATATTGCACTTGTGACCCCAGCACTCATCAATGTGATAGTTGATAATCACAAGGCCTGTGGTCGGTACGATAAAATGCCATAACACCAGACAAATCACATGGAACTTCATCCTTTTATGTGCACAGTCCCCCTCTTCTGAATATTGGCCTCTTCCTGCTAAATGTAAGGTGGTGTGAAGCAGATGTTGGCTTAATATACCAGAATTTAACAACTTCCAGTTGTAGCACAGTTGAACATAAATGTCATTGTTGTTTACAGTTACTTGTATGCAGTAACTGAAAAATTTCAATAAAGAAATGTATCCAAAAAAACGGAGCCAATCAAAACACAGCACACACAGTAACATGGAGCGATCACGTGCCCCTCAGACTGCACATCTGAATACTTTACGAGCTGGCCCACATTGTGTCCAGCAAGGTTGACAACCACCTGCATTGGTTATGAGGACCTTATTTATGACTCCAAAACAACTGTTCACATTCTTCATCTCAAAAGGAATGTTGTATTCGGTTTATTGTACCCATAGACATGTATAAAACACAGTTCAGAGCAACTGTACCTTGAGACAGTCCTCAGACCCCGGTTCTGTAACTGTTTTCCCGGCAGTGTTCTTTAATTAAGCAAACCGTTCCTGTTTTGCCAAACGCCTCTTGTCTTTTGTTATTTCAAGGTAAATTCACATTTGAGCAACAGAAGGAAACTTTCATTAGGTGGTTTGGGCTGAAGCCAGCTCAATTTCTGCAAAGATTCTGTGACTGCAAGAGAGAAGATGGTGTTGTGTGAAGAGAATCAGTGGGTAAGAGGGTTGGATGACAAGGATTTTCAGTTGAATGCGACAGAGCAACTAAAGTACCTGTCTGATCTGATACGGGGAATCCAACAAAACTTGCAGTGTTAGCTGATAAGTGGTTAACTAACAGGGCTCACAGAGGTCTCGGAAGGAGCATCATGACAAGGGAAGGCAAGGAAGCTCTTATAAGTCCCAGGTGGTGACTTGTTTTAACTGCCACAGGGTGGAACATTTTGAAAGAGATTGCCAAGAGAAAGAACTTGACTCAGTGACACCAGTGATAGCAAGCATGTTTGTTGCACATGGGTGAAGGTACCCGAGAGGGATCAGTTGCACTTATTTATCTATTAATTTATAAAGTACTACCATCATAACCGCTAGGCTCAGGAATGCCTGCCATTACAAAACCAATTATTGAGGAATTAGCCAAGCCTTCGACCTCTTTTAAAACCTAAGAAGATCAGGGATGAGACGATGACCTAGAGGCAGAGAGCTCTAGTGCATTGCTACTAAATGGCTGAAAGAGCGCCTGCCCATTCTCGATCTTCTGATACACTTGACTCTCACCATGAGCAGAGCAAAGATCCCTTGCAGGCTTGTAGAAGATGACTATAGCGTAAAATGGTAGGCCCTGTTCTTAACCTAGTGGCTGTGGACATTTGGGAAAGGGACCCAGGTGATTGGAAGTACATTCATCCTAACACAATTGGATGTGTGCAGGAACTTTGTATCAATGGGAGGATAGTGCCAACCCTGCGGGAAACTGGAGCCTTCTGCAATGTGGTTGAAAAGAAGTGCTTTATGCCTGAGGAGATTCTCGTTGGAACCAAGGGTACAGGTTTGGTAGCCAGTGAAGAGGAAATGGAGTATTTGCTTGCCAGGGTTGAGATTGAGCTCAATGGCAAGGCGGCCATGATTGATGATGGGGTATGGTAAAAGCAAACTGCTTAATGTCTCTTGAGCAATGCTTTTATTGCACCTGGCTTGGTGCCAAGATCAGAAGCCTTTGTGGCTTTGTCAACGGAATCTGAGTTAAATAGAGCATACATTGCACATCATTCTCAGAGTTAAACTAGGTTAATCTCTGATTTGCTGGGGACAGGACAAGATAATTTGCAGTAAAGGGCAAACTCCAGTAAGGCAATGGCTCTGTGGGTCATAACTTCTAATCCAGAGGGTGAGGACGAAGAGGCTCCTGAGGTAGACCATTTTCTGGAGCCTGGCTCACACATGTGTGTGTGGGGGGGGATTAGTGTGGTAGGGGGTGGGGGGGGGGCTACTTGTGAAAATTTACGAAAGGTACAGGAGGAGTACCCTATAGCTGTGGGACTTAGGAAGGAAGCCCAGGTACACCTCTGTAGAAGAGTAGTTGGTAAACAGTATGTTAGCTGGGAGGTTGGTCTGCCTTATTGTGTACCAATAAATCCTGAGCCACACACTAGCAAGTGGCTGGTGGTTCTATTAGTGCACAGGAGCTTCCTGTTGTGACTGGCCCAAGCGCTGATGTGGAATGGTATGGCCAGAAAGCTACACTGACTGGGAATCAGGAAAGTCAGGAAGTCTTGGTGCTAAAGTTTATTTATCCAAAAGCTTTGGAGGACAGATTTTGTGGGCCATACAAAGATGTCCAGAAGGTGTCTGATGTGAGGTAGTTTGCGGACACAGGTACCACAAGGGAACACAAGAGGGCGTTCCATGAGAACAGGCTGAAGCCTTAACTCCGGAAAGACAACACAGTGAATGTCATAGCTATGGCAGAGGAAGTTGATGAAGATAGTGAGCCTCTTCCTGACTTGCTGCATAATGACATGAAGGATGACACTGTGGAAGGGGTTCATTTAGCCCCTGAGTTAATGTCTGAGTAGCTGAGAGAGTGTAGAGATGCATTACCACGGTTTGCCAACTGCTTCATGCTGACTCTAGGGTTGACACCTGTCAATGCATGACACAAACCTTGGACTGTGCAGGTGGTTGAGATCTTTTGTGTCAAGAGGGCATCATCTATGATGGCATAAGGTTGCTGTCTCCATGATTCATTGTTCTCTGAAGCCAGACTGGTAGTCCTGCAGGAGATGGTTGGCGTTGATGTGATCTTGGAGTTGAACACATATTGCTTATTCAATAATCTTGCCGATAAGCAGTGGGCCTGTACTTGGCGAGGCCATCAGGGTCTATTGTAGGTATATATAGGAGTTACAGGATCTGGCCTGGTTTGAGAGCTTCTTGGAAGATGCCTTGAGTCAGAGAGGCTTTGACAGTGGTGAATAGATGAGAGAGCATCCACATAGAGCATTGATGAAGGGTGAGGCATCATCTTCATGAGAAGTGATTTTGAGGGAGTTGAGTTTGTCTCAGAAATCTGTGAGACAGGGTTTTAAAGACTAAACACTGCAGCATTCTACAGAAAGGGGTTGGCGTAAAAGAGGAGGCAGGTTTTGTGTCATTGATGTGCTCTCAGATCTTTTGTATTTTGTTGCTGAACAAGAGGTTGATGCCGTTGCACTTTTCTGTTGTTTGAGAAAGAGGTGGATCCGGCAAGTTTGAGGCAGTGCTTGGTTGTCTTGAAAAGCTGCTTCTGCTGATGCCTTCAATGATGATACTGCTTTAGTACTTTATTTAAGCTGATGTGGGGAACTGTCTGCGTGTAACAAGGAGGGTCATCAGTATCATGAAATCATCAGCAGTTCTGTTTTTCTTTGACTTTCTTTCCTTGCACATGAATTGTTCATTGTCAGAGAGGCCTTTATATTACTAGGCTCCTGACTGCTTTAGCTTACACTTGCATATTTGGATTTTGGTGTTTGTGTCACATACTTTTCTAAAAAAGTGTTGAAGTTGGTTAAAAGGGAGTTGGAGTCAGATGTGTACTTGACAGGGCGAGAGATTAATTCAAGCATTAGGTTGTCTATGAAGAAATCTTTGAAGGCTATGAAGGTTTGGCCTTCTCTTTTGTATTGACCTGGGCTTGTTGGTAGGATGCTGACCAGGGAGAGCAGGGAGATAGGGATAGCAATGTGGTTGATCCAGTCCAGTAGTTTGGGTGGATTGCATTGGATTCTTGATGATGTTGAATACAAGGTCAAGGATGTGACCTTTGCTGTGTGTTGCTTGTGTGACATGCTGTACCACGTTGAGTGTGTCAGTGTGTCAATGAGGTTGAAAAGGGTGTCTCTTTTTCGAGCTTGTGTTGACTAGAGGTTGAAGTCACCCAAGAAAGGTGGTGTGGGCAGGTAAGGATGGATGAGCTGGTGAGGAGATCTGAGAATTCATCAATGAAATCCTTGTTCTGCCCAGGAGGCCTGTAAATGAGGTGGCAGATGGTGGTATGAGTTGCAGAGAGGGGTAGTAGTATGTTAGCAGCTCAATTGAGTTAAGTGTTACTGTCTTGCCTAGAGTGCAGGACCAGGGGGGTATATGGATGACAATGAGGCCTCTTCTTATGTGCACGGTCCTCCTGATGGATGCTAAAGCATGTGGAAAGAAGGACATCTTGAATGTGTGAATATGAGGGGGTGAACCATGTTTCTGTGATGAAGAGGGCATTAAGCTTGTGATAAGTGATGGAGTCTGCCATGTCTGGTGCATGGAGTACTGCAGAGCGAACGTTAATCTGCACGATTTGGACTTTGAGTTCTGTAGTTTATGGATGTGTGGTAGTTAGTAGGATATGTACTAGGCTGGGTCACTGGGTTGTGTGACTGCAGTGTGAGTGTTTGGGTCATCTGGGTTTGGGTGCGATTGTGGGGATTGCCAGTTTGGAGTAATGGTGAGGTACATGATTTTGTCGTACTGTGTAAATTTCAATGGAGCAGAGCTTTTAGCTCAAGGGTCTTTCTGGCCCTAACAGATCCAAACAGGGGCTCTAACAGGGCTCAGTTCTTGTTATGGACTCAGGTTGCCTTCCTAAAATTTTGTGCACTAGCCATAATGTTGTGATGTCACTCTCACCACTTGACCCACTAAAATATTGCATTGCAGCACCTTGAACGGCCAGAAATATAACAATTTAAGAACATTAAAAGAAAAATAGTGTACCAGCGCCCTGCTGCAAACATAATGTTTAGATAGTATGTTGTAGTTTACAAGTTGGTGGCAGAGAGACCTACCCTGCACAGTAGGAGGCAGACTCTGAGATAACTTTTCATAACAATCCAAAGAATTGCCTTTTTTAAATAAAAAAAAGAATTTTAATTGCTCATCCTTAAGGCAATGTTACCACCTGTATTTTTCTCATGACCAAGAATATTCACACAAAATGCATTAACACCTAGTAGCAACTATTTGGAAGTTTGAATAATTATATATCGCCAATTCAAAGTAAGACAAGTCACTTCCAACAACCCAAGCAGACCTTTAAACAGAATGTTGATTCCTCTCTTTTCTGTTCTTTTAAAAGGGATCTGGGTACAACATTATCCAACCTCAGCGTACTATGGCTGGCTCGATGTGGGCTTGCAGATTTAGATGGAATGTCATCCTTCTCATCACTGAAGGTAGGTGGACTTACAGCATGTCACAGTAATGTGATAGTACGTAGCCTGTGAGCCGCAAAGTTGTCTTGTGTCCTCATCAAATATTTATGTACATTAAAGGCAATCAGTTAAACTGTAAAATTATCAAAAATGCTTTTCAGAGTTCTTTTTTCATAAGCAGATCCCCCAACAGCCCTTGAGTAGATGTGTGATTATATTATTGAAACATTGTTTTCCAGCCACACAGTACCATCAATTATTAATGTTAAACCTACGCCTCAAAGCATAGCCCTTTCTCTATTCTTGCCTTCTTTTTTCATCTCAGAACCCCAGCTCCTGGAAAACTGATCTCTAGATATAAGAATAAAATGTGCGTTTATTCTTTCTTGCAAAGCCTAAATGGCATGTTAAGAGCTTAGGATAACAACACTAAGCTTAGCCAAAAAACATACAGACAACCACATTAAGCAAGCCAAATACATAAAAGCAGGAAACAAATTACTTTCTTGCTATAACAAATACATTTAAAAAACACATTTTGTTCTCCTCTTCTTTACGGAAGACCAGTTAAAATTGGAAAAGATTACAGGATGTAGCCATATATCAACATGCTTCATAGAATTTAATAAATGTGATAAATAATAATGAAGAATCTCATCTTTCCAGGCTTTTAGGACTTATTACAGTTGCTCAAATCGGACTGGTGCAGGTGTTAATGGGAAGAGGTATGCCCTTTTGTTATAACCAGCTTGTAAAACATCATAACTGGTAGAGACGTTTCAGCAGACCCCACTACCATTAAGTAATCTAAGACATGTAGTAGCATACCCATCAGTTTTTGTAATCCTCCCACTCAAAACCTTATTTTCCTAAACAAATAACTTCCTTTAAACAAAGTAATCTGAAACACTGCTGGGATATAATACAAAGCCCCCTAAATGCCATTCTTTAAACTATGGGGAACAATGTAATCCTGTATTAGGGCATTTATGTGTCCTGGTCATTCCATATCAGACTCGTAGATAACATGGAATTGTTTTAATACTACCCTGTTCAAAAAGGTGGCCTTCCTTCCCTGATGTCCCCCGGGACTCACAGACATGGGGGATACTGCTGAGAATGGCTGGGGGTCAGAGACTGATCTCACATGTCTATAGGGTGCTGCAGGAGGATCTACCTTTGGGCGCATTTCCGGTGCTCACTAGGTGACATGGGATTCTCAGTGATCCTCTTTCCCATGAACAATGGGAGGGCCTCCATGAATGTGAGATTCAAACTGCTTCCGTATAATGTAGTTCACCAGGTATACCTAACCCGACCAGGCTGCATGGAATTTGCCTGGGGCGTTTGTTCTCCTGTCCCAACTGTGCCAGGCAAGGGATGGACTTTTTACATATGTTCTGGGGGTTCCCCAGATTAGATGCTTTCTTGCAGACCATATTGGAGACCTTACATCTGGCTACAGGGTGGGATGTTCCCAGGGCTGTTGGACAGTGCAGGTAGGGGATGATCCCGACTCAAAGGAAAAAAAGGCTTAGTGGGAAGTTTCTACTGTTGGGTTTGGTGCACGCTAAGTGGAGAGGTATCATTAGGTGGTTGTCTCCTGTCGCCCCAAGAGTGAACTGACTGTGAAATATGGCTGAGTGGGCGGTGGCGAGCCATATGCGAAAACATGCAGAGATAACAGGCTTATGCATGATCTGCAGACCTTGCCTGCAATACTTGCTGTGCTTCGGAAGCCCCCTGATGCCCTGTCCCAGTGAGCTGTGAGATGGAAGAGATGGTGGGTTGGAGGCTAATTTGCTCGTGTGTGATTGGTAAGAGCCATTACTACGTGCAATATTGTGCAATAATTTCTTCAAACCGCCTCTTGCAAATGGCCATTTTCTTTGTTCACCATTGTTAGAAATGGGGTATTTGGTTGGCAGTGAGGTTGCCCCCTGTCCAAGCAAGGACCCTCTCTCTAGTCAGGGTAAGTCACACACAATCCAAATTATCCTGTGCCCACCCTCTGGTAGCTTGGCACTGAGCAGTCAGGCTTAAATTAGGAGGCAATGTGTAAAGTATTTGTGCAATAGAACATGCAAAAACACAGTATAAACACCACAAAAATACACCACACAGGTTTAGAAAAATATAAAATATTTATCTGATTAAATGCAGGTCAAAACTATCAAGATTTGATAAGTATATGTTGAAATATCAGTTTGGAAAATGATAAAAATAGTCTTCAGTTCTTAAAAAGCAATAAGTGTCTCTTGCAAGCACAAAGTACCTGGCTTGCGCGCAAATTATCCAAAGGGCCCGCAGCGGAGGAGATGCGTGGAAAAGAGGGAGGTTTACGCCGGTTTCTCCGGGCGCACACAGACGATGCATCGATATTTTTCACAAAGCCAGGGCCTTGCGTCGATTTCAGGCGCGCTGACATGGATTGGGTTGCGGGTTATTTGGGTGCCCCGGGGACAATGCAGAGAAATCCTGGGCATGCAGGGTGATGTCACAGGAGCTGCGTCGATCCGGTGGGTGATGCTGGAAATTTCTGTTGCATGGCAGGCATTACGTTGATTCTTCTCGCAGTAAGTCGGGCTGAGTCGTTCCGGCTCGGCAGTGCGTCGATCCAGTGGGCCGTGTGTCGAAGTTCCAGTCGCAACGCTGGCGCTGAGTCGATCTCCATTTGGGGAGCCGGGCTGCGTCGTTCCGGTTCGGCGTGCGGTGATTTTGTCACTGCGATGCAGGCTGTGCGTCGTTTCTGGCAAGCTGTGTGTCGAAATTTTGCAGCACAGAGAGCTCTTTGCAAAGTTGAAGTTTTTTTGGCCCTGAGACTTCAGAAAACAAGAGACAAGCTCAATCCAAGCCCTTAGAGAGCACTTCTCAGCAGAGCCAGAGGGCAGCCAGGCAACAGGGCAACGGCAGGGCAGCAGTCCTTTGCAGAAAAGCAGTCAGGTGAGTCCTTTGGGCAGCCAGGCAGCTTCTCTTGGCAGATTGCAGGTTCTGGTGCAGAGTTTCTTTCCCAGGAAGTGTCTGAGTTGGGAGGGTCAGAGACCCTGTTTAAATACCCACATGTGCCTTTGAAGTGGGGGAGACTTCAAAGGGTGGCTTAGAAGTGCACAAGGTCCCCTTTCAGTTCCATCCTGTCTGCCAGGGTCCCAGTAGAGTGTGTGGCAATCCATTGAGTGAGGGCAGACCACTGTCCTTTGACATGTAAGTGTCAGGCCCTCCACCCTCCCAGCCCAGGAAGACCCATTCAGTATGCAGATGTATGCAGGTGTGACTGAGCAACCTGTGTTTGGGGTTGTCTGAGTAGAATGCACAAGGGAGCTGTCAACTACCCCAGCCAGACGTGGATTGTAAGGCACAGAAGGATTTAAGTTCAGAGAAATGCTCACTTTCTAAAAGTGACATTTCTGAAACAGTAATATTAAATGCAACTTCACCAGTCAGCAGGATTTTGTATTACCATTCTGGCCATACTAAATATGACCTGGTTACTCCTTTCAGGTCAGAATCTACCACTCAAACAGTAGATGAGGGTTGCCCCAATGTTAACCTATGAAAGGAGCAGGCCTTACAGTAGTGGAAAACGAATTTAGGGGTTTTACACTACCAGTACATATAAACTACACAGGTACATGTCCTGCCTTTTACCTACATAGCACCATGCCCTATGGGTTACCTAGGGCATACCATAGGGGTGACTTATATGTAGAAAAAGGGGAGTTTAAGGCTTGGCAAGTACTTCTAAATGCCAGGTCGAAGTGGCAGTAAAACTGCACACACGGGCTTTGCAATGGCAGGCCTGAGGCATGGTTAAGGGGCTACTTATGTGGGTGGCACAATCAGTGCTGCAGGCCCTCTAGTAGCATTTAATCTACAGGCTCTGTACACATGTAGTGCCCTTTACTGGGGTCTTACAAGTAGATTAAATAAGCCAATTGAGTATGAACCAATGTCACCATGTTTTAAGGGAGAGGGCATATGCACTTTAGCACTAGTTAGCAGTGGTAAAGTCCGCAGAGTCCTTAAAACCAGCAAAAATAGGGTCCAGAAAGTGGAAGGAGGCAGGCAAAAAGTTACGGGTGACCACCCTAAGGCTGTCAGGTCTAACAACCATGTGTACCTTTTTTGTGTTATGGTAGTGCATGTTGGGATGGGAGTGCAGGGGTTGTTTCCCTTTGGCGAAAATGGTATTCTGTTGTGATAAACTTGTGATATTTTAAATGCCAAAACACATTTATACAAAAAAAGAAAACAGGAGGCTGCAGTTCCAGGTGGGCAATGAGGAACACAGCAACAATCTACCCCTTTGGAAGAATTAATGGAGGCCACCTTTCAGCCAGAAGTATCTCTGGATTATCCAATATTGACACTCCGCCCCTGTATGCTTCAGTTTAGTACAATACATTGTACTAATATCACAGTGTACTAATGCCACTATATATTTAATAATAATAATGTTTCACCTAATAAAAATATGATTTTTAGCAAGTTGTCACAATTGGTGCTAGAGGTAAACATTCATTGTTAATCCATTTCAGGTTTTTCATAGTGACATTATGGGTAATGTAGGCTGTATACACTACACCAAGGTTTACAGTGTTGTTATTTTTGCCTAATGAGGTTGATGGGCTATCTAAAATATATTGTATATGCTGCATATGCATAGATGTGGAGCTCTTACTTTAGTAATGACAAAATGTTTAACTTACTTTAGAAAAAAATAAATAATATAACCACAAATACTATACTAGTATTTTTAGTATATTTTGACTTACAACAGCTCAACCTACGTTGTGCAGAACCAGGAGATCTAATATAGTTATACAACAGGGTGGGGACCTTTAACAAATGATTGACTACAAGGCACGCCGACACCTGTACCCTAAGGAGCCGGTGTGATCTACTGATCATAAGTAACGAAAATGCCATGTATCATTTGGTATGTAGGAGTATGGCATGAGAATGAATGAGCATAATTTGTTATGAAATTGCATAGGATTTAGGAATTGAAGGGACTCTTGGCCTGGTCCTGAGGAAAGCCACTAGACTGTTTTCTGGCATCATATGTGGCTGAAACTTGTAGAACACAGATGCTGCAGTCATCAGGACTTCACAACATCACCTTTGTTTTTAATCTTGCCAAAAGGATCCCTGTTAAAAATATTGGGCCTCATTACGAGCCTGGAGATCTTAAGACCGCCAGACTTGTGGTGGTGGTTGTATTGCTGCACTCCTGGCTGTCCGACTGCTAGATTATGACCCTGGCGGTCGGACCGCTGCCACCAGAAAGAACATGTTTCCTGATGGCGGTGGTTGTGGTCAGCCATAGTGGCGCTGATTTCAGCGCCACCGTGCTGATCACAAGTCCTCTTTCTGCCAGCCTTTTCATGGGGGTGGGGCTCCCGACATGTAAAGGCTGATGGAAAACCAGTACAGGGGGCCCCCCTGTCAGCACCTTGGAATGCACACTGTCTGCACTGCAGACAGTGCACATTCTGAGGGTGCTGGTGTGCCACAGCATTGGCCTCGTCGCCCTTAAGGGAGCCTAGGCCATTGCTGTGCCACTGTTTCCGCTGGTCTGGCAGGCAGATACGTCGTAATACAATGTTTCTGCCAGTCAGCCCGGTGGAAACATTGTAATACAACTGGGGAAAGGCCACCGGTATGACAGCAGCCTCCTCCCCGTGGCAGTCGTAAACAGGCCTTTAGTCTAGGGATACAGAGTGAGTAATTTTAATCTCAGATCCCCACCTTCTTGATATATGCTCCCTTGATCTCAAGATACACAAAGTATTGGGGCAACTCGATGATGAAATATACCCGTAGTAAACATAGTGGGTGAGAGTCCCTTACAAAGAAGGGAATTCTCCAGACTGGTTAGATTACGGAATCTTCATTACGAAGCAAGAGTTTTGACCCTCTTTTGATACCTGTGTAAAGGTTATTGACTCAGTGCCAGAATATTGTGTCCACAAATATCGGGATACCAAAATATTGTGTCAAAAATACTTTTGCCAAAAACATGGTGATCCTGTACTTATAATGTAAATTACAAATACATTGGGGGTCATTACAACAACCGCCCGCCAAGCTGTAACCGCCATGCGGCCGCCAATGCAGCCGCACTCCCGTGGTGCCCATTACAACATCCCCGCTGGGCCAGCGGGCGCAAACCTAGTTTACGCCTGCCGGCCCAGCGGGGATGCGGCCGCAACATAGGAGCCGGCTCCTAATGGAGCCGCGGTGTTGCGGCCGTGCGACGGGTGCAGTTGCACCCATCGCGCTTTTCACTGTCTGCTATGCAGACAGTGAAAAGCTGCACGGGGCCCTTTTAGGGGGCCCCTGCACTGCCCATGCAGTCTTCCCCTTACCGCCAGCCTCTTCCTGGCGGTGCAAACCGCCAGAAACAGGCTGGCGGTAGGGAAGTCATAATCCCCAGGGCAGCGCTGCTTGCAGCGCTGCCCTGGCGGATTATCACCGCCAGGGCTAAAACGGCGGGAAACCGCCAGCCCCGGCAGTGCGACCGCGGCGCTACCGCCGCGCTCGAAATACGGGTCTCCGTACCGCCAGCCTGTTGGCGGTACGGACGCCGCTTTAGCCCTGGCGGTCTCATACCGCCAGGGTCGTAATGACCCCCTTAGTGTCAAAATATAGTTTGCAGAACTTTATTCCACAACCAGACAAAAATATTTTTTTTTGAGCAAATATTGTCTTAAACGTAGTGCATTTTAAACATTTCACTCATGAAATATAAAATAATTTTAATTTAAATTATATTTACTTAAATTATTATATATGTATGTATTTGTAATTGGATAGATATATATTTGTAAAATAATTCAGTTTTTATAATACCCAAGTGTTTTAGCAGCAACAAAAAAATTAATTCTAAATAAATTCAAAATTAGCACATATTTATATATATACCTTTATGACAACAGAATTACTTACCTTATAACATATTAAAAGTAACATTATAAAATATATACTGTACACTAAATTAAAATTATTACTTAACATTTCTTAACAATATTTCTTTATACATAGTATTATAAAAATAAATTACAACACTATGGGGGTCATTACAACATTGGCGGTAAAAGGCGCTTACTGGCGTGCAGAAGACCGCCAATACACCGCTGCGGCCGCGGAATTCCGCCACAGCTATTATGACACACATCTCGGAAACTGCCGAAATTCAGACACCCACACAAGTCCGCCACACCAAAGGTCAGTGATAAACTGGCGAAAACAAAACCTCCACCTCCACGGCAACAGAAACACGCCCATGCTATTACGACCCACGAATCCACGCGGCGGTCTTTCAACCGTGGTATTCCATTGGCGGTACACACTGCTGCGCTCAAAATACACACACATCTCCAAAACACCGCCACATTGGACAATTACAAATACACACACCTGACACGCATACAAACAACACTCCCACACAACCAACGCAATATAAAACACACACCCACATCACCCACAAACCCCTACGACAAAAAATCTATCACGAAGGCCAGAGACACAGCACAGATCAGACAATCCCACCACGCAGAGGCACACAACACCATCACCAACACAACATCCACTCACAAAACACCACACACCACAACACATCACCATACACATCAACACTCACACCGCCCCACACGTCACACACACCACCCCATGGCACGCCAAAGACACCCCCGCTTTTCCGAGGAGGAGCTCCGGGTCATGGTGGAGGAAATTGTCCGGGTAGAGCCACAGCTATTTGGCTCACAGGTACAGCACACATCAATAGCCAGGAAGATGGAGCTATGGCGAAGAATAGTGGACAGGGTCAACGCTGTGGGACAGCACCCAAGAAATAGGGAGGACATCAGGAAGAGGTGGAACGACCTACGGGGGAAGGTGCGTTCAACGGTCTCCAGGCACAACATTGCGGTTCAGCGGGCTGGCGGCGGACCCCCACCTCCTCCCCCACAACTAACAACATGGGAGGAGCAAGTCTTGACCATCATGCATCCAGAGGGCCTCGGAGGAGTCGGTGGAGAATGGGACACTGGTAAGTCAAATCTTAACTAACATATCCCCCACCCTACCTGCATGCTATCACACACCCCCACCCTCACACCCTCCCCTATCACCCCAAATCCTCACTAATGTACTAATAACGCAAACTACACATCCCAACACCAAACCCTGCATGACACAACAAAGCATGAACACCTATCACCTAAGCATGCCCACTGCACATACCCAGAACAACCCTCTAACCATCATCACACAAGCCCCCACACAGGAATGCTAGCACTGGGGTACACGATCACCCACCCATTGCACACCATGACACACACACATGCAATAATCATGCTCTTATGCCCCTGCAGGAACACGAAGGACCGTCACCACACCAAAGCGTCCAGACAACACCACTCCACCCCCAGAAGAGGCCCACAGTGACGATAGCAGCTCTGCCCTACTGGAGCCTGATGACCAGCCCGGACCATTGTGGGCCTCAGGACAGTCGGTTCCCCTCGCACAGGCACAGCCCAACACTGACCTTCCACCCTCTGGTAACACCAGCACAGCACCCACCCAGCGGGCCCAAACCTCCCTACCCAGGACAGGTCAATCAGCGGTGTGTCCACCACTACAGGGAACCCAGGCAAACCCACCACCCCAACAACAACAGGGACCTGGAGGCAGTGGTAGTGGGCACACGGTCCAGGGGACGGAGGCACAGGAACTCAGGGGAACTGGGAGGGCTGCTGTGCGACAGGGGGCGGACAGGCCCAGGGAACCCACTCTCCACGAGGCCCTCACCTCCATCATGGGAGCATACCACCACTCCCAGGAGACGATGGCCACGGTCCTGGTCAAGTTTCAGGAGACCCAGCGCCTGCAGGAGGACCAGTATTTGGGGTTCAGGGAGGAGCTCAGGACCATCAGCTCCGCCCTGGGCACCATCGTAGGGGTGCTGAAGGACATACAGCAGACCCTGAGGGACACCGTGGCACTCCAAGGGGCCCCTGACACTAGCATGGACGATGAACTGCCCACCACCTCCGCCGGCGCTAGTGGACAGGACGCCCAGCCACAGGACCACCACACCAGCACCCCACCCCATGCAGACGGACAACCACCCCACAAGCGGTCCGTGAGATCCAGGAACAGGGCAGAGCAAGATGGCAAGACCCCCACCAGGAAATGAGACCACCCTGATTGTCCACCCACTGCCCCACTTTGTTACCCTGTCCATACTTGAACTGCCCCAGCTCCTCTTCCTATGCCCAGATGGGCAGTGCACCTGTGAGACTAATAAACTGGACTCTGCCATGGACATTCCTCCACCATCACCCATCACCATTTAACAACCCCCTTCCAATTCTGAGCACTGCAATAAACACCCTTGAAACACAAAACAATCTGGAGTCAGTCTATGATTTTTTAAAATGTAATATCAATGACAGTGTGAAAATGCCTTGTGAAATGTAAAAGCAACATACCAATGTCACACATCCAAAGTCCTTGAAGGATGCAAGTAGATGACACACGTTGGTAACCACACCTGTGAAACCGTAATGGAAAGAAACAACTCAATTACCAAATAATCCCAAGTAATTACACACAGGATAGAGGAAGACGTGTGACAGTGAATGTAATGTAAAATCTGAAAATGTTCTCACTTGTGTGTCACTGGAAATATTGCTGTATGACTGACTCCCTGTTGTCGTTGTCTTCTTCCTCAGCTTCCTCCTCATCACTGTCCCCAGGCTCCACAGGCTCCCCAGCTGCCGCAACACCGTTATCTGGACCATCCTCCTGCAGAAAAGGCACCTGGCGTCGTAAAGCCAAATTATGAAGCATCGAGCAGGCGATGATGATCTGGCACACCTTCTTCGGTGAGTAGAATAGGGAACCACCTGTCATATGGAGGCACCTGAACCTGGCCTTAAGGAGGCCGAAAGTGCGTTCGATCACCCTCCTAGTCCTCCCATGGGCCTCATTGCAGCGTTCCTCTGCCCTGGTCCTGGGATTCCTCACTGGGGTCAGTAGCCAGGAAAGGTTGGGGTAACCAGAGTCCCCTAATAGCCATACACGGTGCCTCTGGAGTTGACCCATCGTATCAGGGATGCTGCTATTCCGCAGGATGTAGGCGTCATGCACAAAGCCAGGGAACATAGCATTAACCTGGGAGATGTACTGGTCTGCCAAACAGACCATCTGTACATTCATGGAGTGATAACTCTTCCTGTTTCTGTACACCTGTTCACTCCTGTGGGGGGGGACCAAAGCTACATGGGTCCCATCAATGGCACCTATGACGTTGGGGATATGTCCAAGGGCATAGAATTCACCTTTAACTGTAGGCAAATCCTCCACCTCAGGGAAAATGATGTATCTCCTTACGTGTTTCAGCAGGGAAGACAACACTCTGGACAAGACGTTGGAAAACATAGGCTGGGACATCCCTGATGCCATGGCCACTGTTGTCTGAAAAGAGCCACTTGCAAGGAAATGGAGCACTGACAGCACCTGCACGTCAGGGGGGATTCCTGTGGGATGGCGGATTGGTGACATCAGGTCTGGCTCCAACTGGGTACATAGTTCCTGGATTGTGGCACGGTCAAACCTGTAGGTGACGATGACATGTCGCTCTTCCATTGTCAACAGGTCCACCAGCGGTCGGTACACCGGAGGATTCCGCCATCTTCTCACATGTCCCAGCTGACGGCGCCTACGAAGGACAAGAGCGACGATAAAGTCCATTTTCATCCAGGTATGTACCCACAGTTACACAGAACACAACACCACACACAAAACCCTTCCTGTATGTGTGTTGAGTGTAGGCCTAGTTATGTGTGACGCAGAATTAAATGAAGCCATGTGGGCCCCTGAAATGGCGGCTGCCTGACCTCTACACTGGGAGAATGGGATTGTGGGGTAACTGCGCTGGCGTTGCACACCGTCGCGGTAGGCGGTCGTAGACCGCGGCGCAATGCTGCATTGGTTCATATAGGACCCTATGGGTCCCAGGAGCCAATGAACAGGTGCGCCGGCAGTGATAATACGCACCGCCGCGGACGTCACTGCCATTTTCTATCTGTTCAATCAATAGATACCTGACCTTCGACAGGAGAGGACCTACACTGCAAGTGCTGCTGTGACCTCGGTCTGGAAGCGACAATGGCTGCTGCGTCTGGGGAAAGGGCCTCTGCCTTCACTGCTCAGGAGTTGGAGAAACTTGTAGACGGGGTCCTCCCCAGTACACGCTACTCTGCAGTCCTCCAGACCAACAGGTTAGTACACAGGGAGCACTTTGTATGGGCTAGGCCTGGGTGGAGAGGGCTGGGTGGAAGAGGGAAGGGGGCAGAGTTCAGGGAACATTAATGCATGTCAATGAATGGGCCACATGGCTAGAGTAGGGAGGGGGGCCACTCACATCGACGGTGCAGTTGGTAATGACTTCTCTTCTTCCCTTGTGCATGTCATGTAGGTCAGCGCCCACCAGAAGAGGGACATTTGGCGTGCCATCGCCAAGGACGTCCGGACCCTGGGGGCCCACCAGAGACGGGGCACCCACTGCCGTAAAAGATGGGAGGACATTCGCCGCTGCAGCAAGAAGACGGCGGAGGCTTAGCTGGGGATGGCCTCCCAACATGGGAGGGGTGCCCGTCGCACTATGACCCCCCTGATGTTCCGGATCCTGGCAGTGGCCTACCCGGAGTTGGATGGGCGCTTGAGGGTATCACAGCAGACACAAGGGGGTGAGTACAACCTCATTCTGCGGACTTTGCGCGCAGTAGAGGGGTCTGGGTGGGGGAGGAGGGCTGTGGGTGTACCTAGGCCAGCCAGAAATGCGTAGACTAGGCCCCTCTGTAATGCAGCCCATGTGGCACTCTACCCCACCTCAGTACAGTGCCAAGTACAGCTATAGTTGCCCCTGTGGCATCCATGTGTGCAGATGTCCACCATAGCGATGTAGGCCATATCCCAGGAATTGCATATGCAGAGGCCAGGAGCACGGCGTAATGCAGGGGGCTGCTGTGTCTGTCTTGTCCGCCAACGGTAGCGGTATGCCATGCACTCAACCTATTCTTCTTCTGTCTTCCCCCCACTTTTTGTGCTCTCCCTGTTCTTTTGTGCATCAGCATCATCAGGCGGAGGTACAGTGGCATCGGAGCACGAGGGAGCTGCATCCCACATGGCCATGGAGGGCCACACCACGGACTCAGAATGCACCAGTGGGATGGAGGGCGAGGGGAGCTTCACGTCGGCCACCGGATCACCAAACAGCCACACGGACTCGTCCGCCAATGGGGGCTCCCTTGTGTTGGCGGCACCATCTGTGCGCCCCACTACTACAGGTACAGCCGCCACCTCCCCTACCAGCACCGCCCTCCCAGCAGCCCCTCAGCGTTCGCCCCGTGCCCGCTCACCCAGGAGGGTGGGCATCACTTTCGCCCCAGGCACCTCAGGCCCTGCCCCAGTCACCCCTGCTGCCCTCAGTGAGGAGGCCATTGACCTCCTCAGGTCACTCACTGTTGGGCAGTCTACCATTGTGAATGCCATCCAGGGTGTAGAACGAGAGTTGCAACACGGTAATGCATTCCTGGAGGGCATTCATTCTGGTCAGGCTGTCCTTCAGCGAACCCTGCAATCTCTGGCCTCAGCACTGATGGCAGCCATTGTCCCTGTGTCTAGCCTCCCCCCTCCAACCTCCTCCACCCAGACCCAATCCCCTGTACCCCAGCCCATCCCAAGCACACCTACAGACCAGCATGCACACAAGTCAGCACACACAAGTAGCTCAAGCAAACATAGGCACCACACAACCCACAGGCACTCACGCAAGCATCACACACATACAGACACAGCAACATCCACTGCCTCCACTGTGTCCCCCTCCTCCTCTTCTCCCTCCTCCCTCCCAGTCTCGTCTACACACACACCTGCATGCACCACATCTACAGGAACCAGGAATCGCACCAGAACACCCAGCACCACAAGCCGCTCACCTGCACTCACCACCTCCACTGCCGTTTACACGTCCCCTGTGTCCTCTCCCAGTGTGTCTGTGACGCCCCCTCCCAAAGTACACAAACGCGGGCACCCACACACCCAACATCCATCCACCTCACGACAGCCTCCAGTACCTGCACCTAAAACACCTAAAGTGACACCTCCTACAACCACCTCCTCTTCCTCCACTCCCAGACCCTCTCCAACTACCCATCCCAGTGTTCGTCAGAAACTGTCCCTGTGTAAAGTTGACCTTTTTGTCCCCTCCCCCCACCCCACCCCTCCAATTCATCAGTCCCGTCGTAGCGCCTCAGCCAAAAAGCCTCCAATACCAGTGGTGCCTGTTCAAGGTATGTGGAGTGCACCGGCCACCAGGGCAGGCAGTATGACCCGGAGCCAAGGCACTGGCAGCCCACCCCCTGTAAAGGCTCTGAAATTGGAAAGTGGACGACTGGACCGTGTGAAGACTCCTGGTGGGAAAACAACTTACAGGGGTCCCAAGGGGATTGTAGAGTCAGCTGTGACTCCGTCAAAGGTGGGGAAGGGCCAGAGGAAGTCTGCCCAGCCTGTTGTGAGTCTCACGGCGGAGAAGTATCGTCACTGGTCAGGTGACCACCGCCGGAGTCAGTGCCCAGGAGGGCCCAAGTATCGTCACTGGTCAGGAGACCACCGCCGGAGTCAGTGCCCAGGAGGGCCCAAGTATCGTCACTGGTCAGGAGACCACCGCCGGAGTCAGTGCCCAGGAGGGCCCAAGTATTGTCACTGGTCAGGAGACCACCGCCTGAGTCATTGCCCAGGAGGGCCCAAGTATCGTCACTGGTTAGGAGACCACCGCCGGAGTCAGTGCCCAGGAGGGACCTGGCTGCCACAGCCCCGGTGCGATATGAGGGAACGTCATGCCACACACCAATGCCCAGACTGGGTATCGTCATGCCACACACCAATGCCCAGTCCATGGAACGTCATGCCACACACCAATGCCCAGTCTAGGGATCGTCATGCCACACACCAATGCCCGTTCCAGAGACCGCCATGGCAAAGCACCGCTGAACAGGGCAAGCACCGCCATGGCAAAGCACCGCTGAACAGTCCAGAGACCGCCATGGCAATGCACCGCTGAACAGGGCAAGCACCGCCATGGCAAAGCACCGCTGAACAGTCCAGACACCGCCATGGCAAAGCACCGCTGAACAGGGCAAGCACCGCCATGGCAAAGCACCGCTGAACAGTCCAGACACCGCCATGGCAAAGCACCGCTGAACAGGACAAGCACCGCCATGGCAAAGCACCGCTGAACAGTCCAGACACCGCCATGGCACAGCACCGCTAAACAGGGCAAGCACCGCCATGGCAAAGCACAGCTGAACAGTCCAGACACCGCCATGGCAAAGCACCGCTGAACAGGGCAAGCACCGCCATGGCAAAGCACCGCTGAACAGTCCAGAACCGCCATGGAAAAGCACCGCTGAACAGTCCAGAGACCGCCATGGCAAAGCACCGCTGAACAGTCCAGACACCGCCATGGCAAAGCACCGCTGAACAGGGAATGCACCGGGTAAGAATGTAAAGACCGCCACATCAAGCATCCTTATCACATGTGCATCTGGGACAGTGACGGGACAGGAACTTTCACGGGGAGACTGATCCAGTCTGGCCACTAGTCCCCCTCCAGAGCCACTGGCGGGTGTTATCTACTTGAGAGACTGTGGCTTTGCAGTCCCCAGGATGGTACAGTGAGCAAGCCACCCACTGTAGAGACTTGTGAGACTGTGGCTTTGCACTCCCCAGGATAGTACAGTGGGCAAGCCACCCACTGTAGAGACTTGTGAGACTGTGGCTTTGCACTCCCCAGGATGGTACAGTGGGCAAGCCACCCACTGTAGAGACTTGTGAGACTGTGGCTTTGCACTCCCCAGGATTGATCAGTGGGCAAGCCACCCACTTGTGAGACTTGAGAGACTGTGGCTTTGCACTCCCTAGGATGGTACAGTGGGCAAGCCACCCACTTGTGAGACTTGAGAGACTGTGGGTTTGCACTTCCCAGGATACATCAATGGGCGTGGAGCCCCGTCGTGGATCTGGCTTTGCAGTCATCCGGCTGAGGTGCCCCCCCTTCCCTTCCCCCTGAGGTGCCTGTAGTATTTCTATCTGATGCCCCGGCAGTGTTCTCTCCGATTGAGGACAGGTATCTTTTGTGGGCCTCGCCCATGCATTTTTGGACTAGTGGTGCACGGACATTGCTATGTGCATATCTGCACTACTTCTCGTAATGTATATATTTCTGGCTGATTTTCTTATATATCTGTATATTTTTGACAGACATGTATATTGATACATTACAATGTTTGATCAGATTTCGCTTTGTCTTTGCATTCTTCCGGGGGGATTGTGGGTTGTTACTGTGATTTTTTTGGATGCATTGGTGTGTATGTTGTAATATGTGAGGGTGGGGGTGGGGTTGGGAGTGTTTCGTGGGTGTCCCCCTAACTTTTGCCTTCCCCCTCCCCCATGTCGTAGGTGCTGTACTCACCGTTGTCTTCGGCTGCGCCGCTGTTGGTCTTCGTAGATGAGTAGGAATACAAGGGCCGGAAGAATGTGTAATTCGGGCTCCATGGAGTCCTCGTTCCTCGTGGGATGTGTTGAGGTGAGCGCTTTCCCATTGCAGTAGCTGTTTCCGCCGTGTTTTTATCCACGGTGAATCCGCCCCGGAAAAGGTGGCGGATTGGCGGGTTGTGATACTATGGGCGGTACATTGTCTTCCGCCTGTCTGTTGGCGGTGACCGTCGCGCTGCTTGTCTGTACCGCCGTGGCGGGCGGTGTGTTAAAGTGGCTGTCTTTGTTGGCGGTTTCCGCCAGGGTCATAATTCCCTTTTTTGGTCCGCCGCCCTGTTTGCGGTATTGCCGCACCTTTAACACCGTCCGCCAGGGTTGTAATGACCCCCAATATATATATATATATATGTAATATATATACTATTACTGAATTAATCAAAAACGATATTTGTGATGGAAATGATATTAATAACATTTTTGAAAATTATATTTCTCACTCAAATAAATCAATATTTTTGACAACGGCTTTCTGTCATGATATTTCTGTAGCAACATTATTTTTTGCCAATATTTCTGTATCTCAATATTTTTAACTCAGTATTTTACCCAAATACCAAATATATGTTTACATAAAAGGCTCAAGGCTCTGCAGCACACAGGCATCAATAGAGACAGGTGAACAGTTGTGTCCAAACATTTAGAAATTCTTTTGAAAGGTTGGCTACTTCAACAATGTATAGGAGAACTGCAAACATGCAGGTAGAGCGAGTCCATCACACCGGTGATGTAGTAAGGGGGCTTGCCCAAATAACAAACACTTTAGATAAAATGCAAACCACTAAAGCAAGAATTAGGGCAGCAAGGTCGGTTGGGGAAACTGTGGAGGACTGAAGTGTGAACAGTATTTCTGTTGATGACCCTGTTACCTCAAGGTGCACTAGAAGTTAGAACAGCAGATGAAAAGGAATACAGTTTTTCAACAGAAAGTCTTAACTACTGGATGACAAAAGTGCAAATATAAATACAGATAATTTAAGTCTTTTTTTGAAGTTAAACAAAAACCTGTTATTTTTCGGAAACAAAAATCTTTTTTCTAAATTCTGATTAATATATATTCAAATTTAAATTGCTCACCATCAAATGAGTTCGCAAATAAACAGAAAAGAAGTTTACTGATCTGTATTTTTTGTTTGCTCTTTCTTTGTAGTTATGTATGTGATGTGTACCTTAAAGATAGCTGTTTGTTACATTTCCACTGTGCACACGTCCCTCTGCAGCTCTTGCACTATTTTGTTCTGAATGGTAATCTGGGGGTGAAGGGAGTTCAGCAACTTCTTCATAAGATTTCTCACTTGCAGGGTCCATTTTATATTTAGGGTGTGGCTAATTTATGCAACATTACACAAGTAGCTATGCTTTTACAGCAAATAGCTAGGTCATGCTGTAGGGCATCCTCACTTTTGAGCAGATATCGGGACATGCCTTTAAGTAAGGCCAATGCAATGCATTTTGGGCCCCCTTTTATATTTTGTACCTAATTACAAACCTATTTCTAGTTGATTGTATTCTGCAAGTGCAAAATGTTATGTTTTCCCTAATTTTCTTTTTGTGAATGTTTAGTACATCCAAATAGGAATTCACTATTTGGGAAAAATATTGTTAGAGTTTCTTTGTATTAACAACACCCTATTTGGCAGTCACAAACCAGTTTAACTAGTTCGCAACTCCTTATTTTTTTGTATTGTACTTCTTCCATAAACATGCTCTCTCAGTAATAAAGTTTTAAATTAAATAGTTGAACAAGCACGGTGTATAGCTTTTTTTCTAGGAAGAACCTTTATCCCCATGTTGTCCACCTCTTTTGTTAGTATGATTTTTTCACAGGATTTTGTATGAGGCAGGAACTAAGAGCTCCAAAATTCAAGCACAGTCTGGCGAATGACTGTCTTGGACTTAAGCACACGTTAGAGTCCTTTTCTTTACTGTGGACAAGGTGTGATGTTACTCACTTTATAGAATTAGGAAAAGCTTTTAGTACAGGACACTCCCAGCATGAGATTTCAGACATTAATTGTGAAGCATCAAGAATTAATGTTTTGCTTGGGTCCGCACCTGACAAATAATGTCAGTTAGCTATGCTATTAAAAGTGGCATGCGGCAAGAGTGTCCAGTGTCGCCCTTACGTTTTGCAATAGCTATGGAAGCCCTTGCATGTCTGGCATGTACGGGCTCCGCCTACAGAGACCTCGAGGTGGGCCCCATCGGCCAGAGAATTGCGCTCTATACTGATGCCCTCCTACTTTTTCTTGACAACACTGGGGAGGAATTTGCGGGGTCAAGAACTCTGCTGGAGACCTTTGGCTCTTTTCGGGTCTCAGGGTGAATTGGCAGAAAACCCATCTCAACCCTGTGAAGGCCAACTCATCTGGGATCCATATTGCCTTTCCAGCTTAGGAGTCATGATATATCGTAACAACACTGACATGTTCAAGGGGAATCTGAGCCTTGCGACAAAAAGTTGAAGACTCATGTAAAGGTTTGAAGAACACTTTGCCTATCGGTAGCTGGACAAATAGCCATCCTAAAAAAAAAAATTATAGTCCTACCTAGATTTTATACTTCTTTGTAAAACTCCCACTTTGGATACCTAGGACATTTTTCACACATCTCAACTCCATTATAACATCCTTCATCTGAGGCACTAGAGGCCGTCAGGTGGCCCCGGCCATATTGCTGTGCCCCACCTCACGAGGGGGCATGGCAGCTCCGGACTTTTAATTCTTCTACTACTTGGCGGCTTAGTTACAGTAGTTCACTCAGTGGATTTCTGGCAGGCAGACCCCTGACAAAATCGTGGCCCCTATTGTCATACCCTTGGAAGACCTAGTACGAACTCTCTTGGGTATTAGAATTGTCCTAATAATGGACTCCTGGGAGTTTGCAGTTATCCGAAAATGTTGGGCCAGTTGTTTACGGAAAACATCCACTCGGGTTCCCTATCCTCCAAAACTCCCACTCAAAATCATACACGCTCTACTGCATGGTGGGGATAGGGGACGGCTAAACGAATGGGCAATGGTGGGTGTTAGTAAGGTGGGAGACATGTAGGGAATCAGTTTTAATCCCTTTTGATGATCTCTGAGCAGATCACAATTTACCCCAAGGCCATTTCTTCTTGCATCGATCTATGGTGGTGTCTATACGTCGCCACAGGAAATTAGAGGGCATTGAACCTAAAGTGTTCCAATTCTGTTGGTACATAGCGTTATCGACCGGTACACTCAAAGCCATCATCTGCTTATACCGCTCCTTAAAGGCAGACACCCTACTCCCACTAAAAGCCCTACAGACCTGTTAGGAAAACAACTTGCAAACCCCCATTTCCGACAGAGAATGGGAGATTATACTGGAGCACATCCCTAAAGTATTCAGGAATGCACATTTTAAATTGATTAGCTTTTACCTTTTACATAAGGTTTACTTCACCCTGGACAGAATCAATAGGCGTTTTGGAGTAGCTGACGCCTCATGCCCCTTTTTCCATATAGTATGGAAATGCCCCCACCTGACTACTTATTGGGAGGGGATTACCAGCACACTTGAGGAAATAACTGGAAAATAGGTCCCCCTCTCCTTGGGGTATTGCTTACTACACTGGTTCCCTCACACCTCTAAAACAAAGGTGACTAGTAAATTTCAGGATTTGTGTCTGATATTGGCCAAAGGAGAGCCCACCCACCATTAGAAGAACAAGATGGACCCCTGCCTAACAACCTGGCGTATGAAACTGGAAAAATGAGCACTCTTGCGCAGTGCGGTGTCTACTAGGGCCTAGGGAGCACTAGTAGACTCTGTAAAAATCCCTACTGCTTCCTTGCACAAAGCCTCCCCAATTTACTCACCTCTAGGGGGCCATCACCACGACTCCTCACCCCTTAACCCCCACATTTCACAGCTTTCCTTCGCCTAGTATATGCCAATCACCCACAGTGAATGCCACTTGAAAAACTAAGCCAAAGACATCACACACTGGGAAATGCCAGAGCAGCCACGTCATAAGACTCCTAGTGATTCCAGTTTCTGACTCGGGAACAGGGAAGGGGGGTTTTTTGGTCACAAGACTGTGAATTATCAATTATCAGTTCTTGTGAACATTCAGCACCATTATATTGCACAACAGAACATTCCGGTCTTGTCTTGACTATCTTGTATTGTTTGCTAAACTACCAATAAAATTGGTTTATGAAAAAACTCAAGAATCAATGAGATTTTCTTGTTAATGGACATGGCTGTGGAACTTACGCCCATAGTTATAATTTTTTTGCGCCGCTTTTTGACGCAAAAGCGCAATGCAAACTTAGAAAATACAATTCTATTTTCTAAGTTTGCGCCGCTTTTGCGTCAAAAAGTGGTGCAAATGCGGCGCTAAAAAAGTATAAATATGGGCGTTAGACTCTAAATAGGTTTATCTTGGGAACACTGCCCTGCTCAGCCAGGTCTGAGGCCTCTCTGTTTTTACAGATGACTAGGGGTGGCTCCTTTCGAAGGAGCATCACCCACTGGCTCAGCCAGAAGCAGAAAAATAAAACAATAGTTTACTATTGTTTTTTCTGCTAAAATAAAACAATAGTTTACTATGGTTTTATTTTTCTGCTTCTGGCACAACCAGCAGTGTTGGGGGGGGTAGTCCATGGGAGGTGGGAAGGGGGAGGAGGAGAGAGTGCACCTAAGTGCGCAAGTTTGTTTGGCTGGCAGTCTTAGGCCAGCCAAACACACATGTGCACTTAGGTTTCTCCAGCCCTGCTGTATTTAACAGCTTGGCTGGAGAAACTGCACAGACCCCAGGGCTTTGTCTGAGTAGCAGTCACTGACTGCCGCTCATACCAATCTTGATACTGCTTTCATGCTAGCTTTTGCTTGAAAGCAGCGCCAGGATTGCTGGGGAGCCTGTGCTGGTGTCCTAGCAGTGAATGCTTGGACACCAGAAGAAGAGGAGCGTGAGGTGGCAGGAGGCGGCAGAGACAGAGGCAAGGTAAGTGCTCTATTTTTTTTATTTTGACCTCCTCTCCATTCTACCCAACTCCCCCCCATTCCCCCCACCCCCCTTTGCCCGTTCCTTTGAGTTATGTGGCGGCAGATGCTGCAGCAGACAGATGCACAGAGGCAAATGGGAAAAAACACAATATATAGAATGGGATCTTTTCTTTTTATATTATGTTTGAGTTGAGAAATATGGTACAGAAAGCAAGAGTGATTTTGTTTTAGCAATTTAACTGTCTGTACCGCTTCCATGAGTATGGGTTACAAAAAAAATCAAATCCTCCCCATTGAGCCAGTTTTCAACTTTGATTAGGCACATCTAAGTTACAGCAAAAGAGTAGTACAACTGTGCTGAAAAGGTCACCCCTGATACAATGTAAGGCAAGACTGTAGACTAACCACTTGTATAAAGACAAAAACCTGCTTTCTGTGTGTGCTGATTGGTACAGGCTCAGCAGCAGTACTGCACCCCATGACCAAGCAGAGTGGGGCACTCTACTGCAGAGACTGGGATTGCCTCGTTTGATCCGCTTTCGCTCTTCAGTCCAGATCTCAGCAGTAACATCTTAGCTGCAGATCCTGGAGGCCTCACACCATGTTGTGTGAGACCTCTCCCTTTTCTCCAGATCTACAGCAACAGTCCTAGTCTGCAGACCAGTATCATACTCCCTTCTCTTTCTGCAACTGCTTCCTTGTCAGGTCTACCTCTGTTCCACCCCCTTATCCTGCTGAATCACTCACTCCTCTCCTCCATGCTCGATGTGCAGGACATCCACTTTTCCTCCCCGTAATGCGGAGCTACAAACCACTGCCCCAGATCTGGCTGTCACTCTCAGCTCTCTCAGGGAAACAGGGGCACAGCTATCAATGGTGCAATTGGACAGGGGCCCACCAGTCTGAGGGCTCCACTTCACTCCTATTGTAGGTGTTTATTTGCCACCTGATATTTATGCAGTCTAAGGGGGATTTTCTTTGGTTTCATTAGAGTCCATGGCACACATGGTGCAAGAAGACTCCCTCACTTCTTCAATAAGCACCTCTTCTCTACTGCCCCTTATCTCTCAGCCCCATGCAGCCAACTTCCATTCCATCTACTTCTCTCTCTCTGTTTTCTTCCTCCTCATCCCCTGGTCCAAAGAGTAGCCGCTACCACTTGGATAGTGGGCTTACTTGTAACCGGGTCATACTTCTGCTGCACCAAGTGTGTGTGTGAATGCTTGGAAGTGAGAGTTTAAATCAAAATTAAACATTTTCTCCTAAAATTAGTTGCTGTACCGTGTAAGCTCTTGTGATTTCGGCGTTCTAATGATACCATATGCTGTTACTTTGATGTTGTCCGTGAAATCCTGGTAGGTCCACAGTCCTTTAAGGGAACCTACTAAGCCACAAGTATGTAACTTGAAGTTTAGGCAGCCAACATTCCATGCAGTAGAGGATACCCAACATCCATGGCAACAATATTGCTCTATCCCTATGGATGTTGGCCCTCAATAAACGCCCCAAGACTAGACAAAGGGAATTTTTTTCAGTAGAAAAAAACTAGTGAACTTTTTTAAGACTGTGTAAGGGGTGGGGGGCAGTAGCACATAGCCAACTCCTGGAGCTCCTGGGAAAACCTGGGATGACATAATTATTTATACTCGAGTAGTATAAATCTGCACGTGACTTTTGTGACTTCTAAAAAGGAGCCTTTGTTATGCCTGACCTAATGATTAAGGGGTTGGTGAATTTTACCCATCACCAGGTAAGTTTGTTACACTTCTACTATTTTGCATTCGTTAGATGTTGGTAACAACTTATTTAAGTACCATATTTGTATCATTCTTGTAAATCGTAATTGGAACTTTGGGTGGCAGTTTCTGTCCGACACATGTGTATTGAATGACATGGGGCCAGTGTTTCTGCTCACACTTGCTTGTTGTTAATGTATGGCATGATGGAAGATAGTAGATAAACGCCTACTTCATAATCTTTATCCTACAGTTGGAAATGTGTTCTGTTTGCTTGATTTAGGAATTGTACTTGGCTTATAACAATCTCTCTGACATGAGCCAAGTAAGCATGCTGGACCATCTAGAGATCTTGGATCTGGAAGGGAACAACATTGATGATATAACTCAGATCCAATACCTGGGATTGTGCAGCAAGCTGAGCACACTTACACTGGAGGGGAACCAGATATGTCTGAAGCCTCATCCTGAGTCTCCTTCGGTAAGCCTCTTTTTCACAAACGTTTTAACACCTTTTTGCAAAAATAGGATAAACTAAAGATGGCAGATGTTAATTTTCTTACTGGCTTATAGTTCCTGTGGATGAAATATAGACATTTTAGTATCCTGTGATCCACATTTTGGTTTTGGCCTTCATTGTCTATGGGGCACAGATTATCCCTGTTATCAACAGGACTTTAGACATAGCAAAAACGTAGTGCATTTTTTTGTTTAATCTTTCCTAGTTTTTGATAGTTTTTCCTGATTGAAAAAATGCAATGCTTTGTCTTAATTGAAAGTAGCTTTTTTAAACCAATTCTTTGGAACTGCTTTCTCCCTAAGCATAACTTCATGAATGTTGAAATACAAAGCAAGGCCTTTAGAGTTTGATGGAATTGGAGAACCGCCCCAAATCAACTGTTAGGTTTCCACATCAAACTAGTGGGACCACCACTTCATTTAAAGGTTGGGGGGGGGGGGGGGAGCTGCTGGGATTCCAACGGCTCTACCATGGAACCATCCCTTCTGGTTCCATGGTAGAGCCGTTTTGCTACAAGGCCAACAGCTTCAGTGAGCTGGACAACCTGCCTTTTTTAGGGCAGGTCTTCAGTTGCTCTTGTGATAGGTTTGTTTAATTTGATGTATGTTTTTTTGAGTACCAACTCAAACTTGGCATACAATAAAATAATCACATTATAATATTATTCATAAAAATATAAACCTATACATACAACATTATATATATGAAAAACCAGAAAGGGAGCACCCTGTCTCACACTCCAGCATGCAATCAGCCCCAATGCATTATGGTAAATGCAGTCAAATTTCGTTTTTTATCCATAAAGTAAACTGTAGTTTTTACCTTAGTAGGTGCAGCAAGTGCTGTAAATCTCTGGACACGTTTTTCTGGGTTCAGCCATTCATCAGCAGAGAGCAGCTTTGTCTGTGGGGTTGCTGGAAATGCTGCCAAAAGTCCTCTCAGGTTCATGTACCAATCACTGGCATGCAGGTGCTCAACCAGATCTTGTCAGCTCGTTGGCTCAATGGAGCCCTCTTAAAGCAGGAAAACCAGAAAGGGAGCACCCTGCCTCACACGCCAGCATGCAGTTAGCCGCAATGCATCATGGTAAATGCAGTCAAAGTTTGTTTTTTATTCATGAAGTAAACTGTAGTTTTTCACCTTAGTTGGTGCAGCAAGTGCTGTAAATCTCTGGACAGGTTTTTCTGGGTTCAGCCCTTCACCAGCAGAGAGTAGCTTTGTCTGTGGGGTTGTTGGAAATGCTGCCAAACGTCCTCTCAGGTTTATGTACCACTCACTGGCACGCAGGTGCCCAACCAGAGTTCAAGGGAGCCTTCTTGAACAGGAAAGCCAGAAAGGGAGCACCCTGCCTCACACAACAGCATGCAGTCAGCCCCAATGCATCATGGTAAATGCAGTCAAAGTTCGTTTTTTATCCATAAAGTCAACTGTAGTTTTTCACCTTAGTAGGTGCAGCAAGTGCCGTAAATCTCTGGACACGAGTTTCTGGGTTCAGCCCTTCATCAGCAGAGAGCAGCTTTGTCTGTGCGGTTGCTGGAAATGCTGCCCAAAGTCCTCTCAGGTTTGTGTACCACTCACTGGCACGCAGGTGCTCAACCAGAGCTCGTCAGCTCGTTGGCTCAAGGGAGCCTTCTTAAACAGGAAAACCAGAAAGGGAGCACCCTGCCTCACACTCCATCATGCAGTCAGCCATGTGGTACCCAAACCACTCCGAATCTGCCACCACCTAATAGCCAAGGCAAGCTGTAATAGTCACAGGCCATCAAATGTGCCTCCAACTATCCATGATGACATTGTGTAGGCAGTCAGTCAGCAATGCATTATAGGACTTGCTAGGACTTTGTACTACATACCATGTACACACCACAGTGACAAATATGGGATCTCCAGGGGCACTTACCGCCTCCAGTACCAACCCATAGGTTGGAAGGTCACATCCCCACAAGTATAGCTCCTAGGAATGCATTATATTTGCCATCAGACCTCATCAATTTGACATGTTGCAGTATCCCAGGTTGGCTACCTACACATACCCTACAGTCAACAGATCACCTATATATTTGCCTATTCAGTTATCAGGCCATTACTCGGGTCCCATGAAGGCCAGTTCTGAAATGGAACTGTAATGGCAGCCCCACAATTTGTCACTACCATAACCAGTACATGATTAATATACTCCTACTGATATCAGGAGAGTGACACAGTTGCATATACAGGATAGGCTACAAAGATGGGAGTGGACAGACACCTCAGAGCCACTAATGCAGTTGGCTGGAACTGGTCATACACAATGCTTATGGTGATACAAACATTCACATCCATTGTATGGCCCGGATGGGGTGATACATGTGCCTATGACATTGGTGCATCTCTACATTACAGACATGGAGAGGTATGGAAATGCAAGATCTACATCCACTGACACTAAAGCATGGGGACACATCTACAAAATATACTCTGCCAGTGTGCCTAGTACCCATTTCCAATTGTTGATACACATGTAGCATTAACTTCAATGTCACTTTGCCTGCAATGAGGCACCAAATCCCATTTAAGGACACCTAAGTCCCAGGGTTAAGTGAGTACTCACCCCCTTGTAGCTACTGTGCTGCCCTCAAAAGCCCATCCACCTCAGTGTAGGCCACTGCTAAAATGCAGGCCATTGGTGGTGGGGGCAGGGGGGTGGTGGGGGGGTAAGGGTCCAACAGGCACCCATCCCTCATTGGGAGGACATTCACAGCTGGGCCTCTGCGGTCTTCTGGGCCCAGCGCCTCAGGTCCTCCCACCCCTTGCAACAATGGGTGCACTGCAGGCTATGGACCCCCAGGGTCCGCACTTGCATGGCAGTGACACACCAGATCCCCTTCTTCTGATGGGCATTGACCTGCATGGGTGACACAGAAGGAGAAAGTTATGTAGACTGGCACCATACCAACAGCAGTGGACTAAACATCAGACCGACCAAATGCCCACACATACCCATCCTCATGGTTCACACGCCTAAACACCATGCCCCCTACATGCATGCACTCCCTGACCGGAACATGTATGCCCTTCACCCTCACACACCCCTGTCACACATGACTATGGCATTGGGCTCACCTGTTGGAGGTCTTGCTTGTAAGAAGGTCAAAAGTCAAGTGAGCAAGGTTGCAGAAAATGACGGTCACGACCACCATGTACCGGACCGCCACCTTCGGCGGTGATCGCCATTGGCTGCAGTTCCCCATAGGCAGCAGTGTTATCCAATGAGAAGTTGCACGGCGGTTGCGACTGTCTACCTCCATGACGATAGACGCCGGCGGACTTAGGTCACTTCCATCTGTCCAGTGCTGCAGGACAGGCAGCTGCCATTTTTTGCTCATATCATGCCTTGATGGTGGGTGGACGGTTGTCGACGCGGCGGTGCTGGTGGTGGAACCGCCTCTTTCCCTCCCTCCTGAGTCCTGGTGGTGTTGGATTTGTGACTGTTTTTGATGGTCTTCATAGTGTGACTCTTAATACAGCAGTTGGATTACCGCCAACATGGCAGTCTTTTGGTGGTCGCCAAAGTCGTAATGAGGTCCTATTGTGTTTTCAAAGATTTTATCTGTTTACAGTCATCCGTAAAGCTAGCAACATTAACATTCTTCTTAATGTAGACCCAAATGTACCAACACATTTTCCCATAGAGACAGAATGGGTAAAACCCTTTCATAAAGCAGGCCCATAGTTTTTTTAGGATGTTGCTGTTCATTGATTCATCATTCCATACCACTAGAAGTAAATCTTTTACGATTAACCTTTCAGTATATGCAGAACCCTAAGGTGCCGTTTCCAATCATAACCAGGACTGCAGGCAAAATTTTTCAGCCAGGGCACCACAACCGGTTAGGCCAAGTTCTCTCCTAACAAGTGCCTGTGGAGTTGCCAGCTTCAGATAAAATAGTCATCTAGGAGCTACTGCTTTGTTGGAGTTAAACATACCTTAGACCTTCTCTGAGTAAATGGGGCAAGCATGCAACATAATTGACAACGGTTTTGCATTGAAACCATTTAGGAGAGGTACTGTGGAGAGTTTACATTACCTTCTCGCCCCCTCACTTTGCTTCATTACCTGTGAGGCAGGCATGCAGCCAGCACCCCATCAATGAGAAACTAAACGTACCCTACCCTTACCTCTTTCTGTTTTATCGGTGTCATAAAGACATCTGTCATTGGTTGTGCATGTTACACTGGCCTCAGCTTTGAATTTCAGATGGATTATTGTTTGTAGTCAGAGCAAATCCTTTTCAGTGGAAAGCTTTCGTTGCTGTTGGGGGTGAAGTGGTATGTGCGCTCTGACAAAGTCAAGAGACACGCTGTCATTAACTGTCTGCTCTCACTGGTAATCAGAGCTGGCACCTGATGGAGATCATCACTCTCTGAGAGGAGCAAATGCTCTCCCTGGGAGCAGTGTGTGAGCCAACCTGGAAGAAGCCTGGAAAGAAGGTAAGCTTTGTTGGTGAAAATAAACAGCTGGCATATAATATAAATTGAATTGCTGATTATTTCACAGCTATGTGAGTAAGATGCTGTTAATTAGTCCGAATTTTGTGAAAGCGGAATCGGGACCAGATTATTTAAGCCTGGAGATTTTCACTCTAAAGGCTGGGTGAGATGGAGCAACTTCCCTGAGGTTTGTGTGTTTAAAGAAGAAAAATGGAGACAAAAAGTAGAGAAAAAAGGAGGCATGTCTTGTCCTTTACTCCTGAGGAAGATGAAGAACAGCCAGAAAGGCCAGGCCATTTTTTGTTGCTTTAAACAGCTGCTTCATTTATGCTCCGTCACCTGGCCTGCCTCTCATCTCACCTGCTGGCTGTAGTAGCAGGTATTGTGGTGTTGGAACTCAACTGTAATAATTTATAATAGTTGAGTTCTTTTGTCTGTTCTTTATAATCGGCACCTGAGCGCATTGGAGGTCGGATCTGCCGCGGGGAGGACGCCACCATCATACTGGTGGCATCCCCCAAGCCCTATTACAATGTTCCCGTCGGGCTGACCGATGACAACATTGTAATAGAGTGTTCCTGCTGGTCAGTCCGGCTGGAACAGTGCTACAGTATAGGATTCGGCTCCCTTAAGAGAGCCAAGTTTTGGACCGTAGCACAGAGTGGGATGGCCAGCACTGTTGGAACGCACACTGTCTGCAAAGAAAACAAGTGCGCATTCCGATGGTGCTGGGCAGGGGCCCACCTGTTGCCCCCCCAGCACTGGCTTTCCGCCAGCCTTCTCATGGCAGTAAGCAACACAATTGTCCCCAATCTCTGGTCCACAGGGAGTTCGCCTATTCGCATGGCATCATAGTACATGACCAGGACTTGTGTTGATACCTTAGAAGCCATCCCCTTGTAAATTTCGACTAGGGGCTGTTGGGTTGGGGCCCATTGCCTTACCTACTTGTAAGGACCTTGGGGCTTCAGTGATTTCGGCTTCCAAGAAAGCATTCCCCGGAAAGTCTCTGTCAGTGACAGATAGGATTTGGACTTGGTTGTCCCTGAGGAACTCATCACACTCCTGAGGTAGTTGTATAGTTAGTCTTGTAATAGGTCAAAAGAGCTCCACCACTTTGTCTGCTGATTTGTGGTAAAAGCCTGCAGTGTCTCAAATTCGTAACACATCTCCTCAGATCTGATTGCGTTTCTCTAACCACACCAGTCGTCCGCCAGCTTTATTGCTGACTTCGTAGAGACGTCTTTGTATGCAAAGTGTTTTCTGGCTATATATTCGGCCAGTGACCGAAACTCACTCTCCTTAAGCCACAGCTCATGGCCACACTGTACATGTGGTGAGTTTGGGGCCCCTGCCTCCAGCCCCTGTATTTCTTTTTCTAGCACGTCTAGCGCAGTGCGTTTTGTTTTTCAACCTGCAATCATCTAGGTCGCCTGGCCTCGAAGCACCATTTTAAATGCCTCCCAGAGAATACTGGGAGAGTGAACTGTTCCTGTGTTTTCCTGAAAGTAATGCCCCTCTATTTTCCCAAGTTGTGACATCTTATCCTTATCTTTAAAGTACCAAGGGTATATGCCCGGCATTGCCTCTGACTACTTCCACCTCAAGATCGCAGACATACACAACAGCTTCACATCGTCATCACTCACCATCACCACCACCGACACAACCAACACGACAGCACCCTGCCGCACCAACCTACTGAACACTTGGACCCCCACCAACGACTAAGAAATCGGCAAAACCATGAGCTCCATACACTCAGGCTCCCCAACAGACCCTTGCCCCCACCACATCTTCAACAAGGCCAGCCAAATCATCGCTCCCCAGCTCCGGGCCGTCATCAATAGTTCCTTTGAGACCTCAATCTTCCCAGATATTTGGAAACACGCTGAAGTCAACGCTCTTCTAAAAAAAAAACAAAGCAGTCCCTGAAGACCTCACAAACTATTGACCCATCTCTCTACTCCCCTTCCCCGCAAAGGTCATAGAGAAGATCGTAAACATACAACTATCTCGCTTCCTAGAAGACAACAACATACTCGACGTCTCCCAGTCTGGATTCCGCAAAAACCACAGCACCGAGACCGCCCTCATCGCCTGTACAGACAACATCAGGACCAGATTGGACAAGGGCGAAACCGTCGCCCTCATCCTTCTAGACCTCTCCGCAGCTTTCGACACCATATTCTACCAAACCCTCCGCACACACCTCTTCGATGCCGGAATCTGCCATAAAGCCCTGGACTGGCTTACCTCCTTCCTCTCCGAAAGAACCCAAAGAGTTCGCCTCCCTCCTTTCCGGTCTACAGCCACCAAGCCCCACCCTTTTCAATATCTACATGGCTCCTCTTGCTAACATCATCCGCCCCCACGGCCTCACTATCATTTCATACGCTGACGACACCCAGCTCATCATCTCCCTCACGAAGAACCCATCTACTGCCAAGAATAACCTACATGATGGACTCCTCACCATCGCTAACTGGATGACAGCAAGCCACCTCAAATTGAACTCAGAAAAAAACGAAATCATCATCTTCAGTCCCAACAAGACAGCATGGAACGACTCTTGGTGGCCCACCACCCTTGAACCACCCCCAACACCCACCACCCACGCACGCAATCTCGGAATCATACTGGACTCATCTCTCTCCATGACTCAGCAAATCAACACCATATCATCCTCCTGCTTCAACACCCTTTGCATGCTATGCAAGACCTTCAAATGAATTCCTTTAGAAACAAGAAGAACGGTCACCGACGCCCTCATAAGCAGCAGACTGGACTAAGGCAACGCCCTCTACGCAGGGATCACAGCCAAGCTTCAGAGAAAACTCCAGCGAATCCAGAACGCAACTACACGTTTCATCCTCAACCTCCCTCGCCACGAACACATCTCGGCCCACCTCGGATCCCTACACTGGCTGCCCATCAACAAAAGGATGACTTTCAAAATCCTTGTCCACGCTCACAAGGCCCTCCACGACACCAGACCAGCCCACCTCAACGAGCGAATCAACTTCCACAAACCTACTCGAAAGCTGCGCCGACCTCACCCTCGCTACTGTCCCCCGCATCCAACGCACCACCTCTGGAGGCAGACCCTTCTCCCACCTTGCCGCCAAAACCTGGAACTCCCTCCCCACCAACCTACGCAAGACACAGGACCTCCTAACCTTCAGAAATCACCTCAAAACATGGCTTTTCGAGGAGGAAACCCCCCCCAAAGCACCTTGAGACCCTACCGAATGAGTAGTGCGCTTAAAACATTTGTTTGATTGATTGATTGATTGATTGACTTAGGGAGCGTCTCCCGAAATGTCACTGTAAGGGGCCAGTGGTCAAATATCCCTCTAGCTCCATGTCTTGACTCTGCAAATCTGGAGGCCGTCATGTGGTGAGTCATTAATTAGTTAAGTCTGGAAGCACTAGAGTGGGCTGCCAGTTAGAATGTATATTGGCGGTCCATAGGGTTATGCAGTCTTCTCAGATCCTGGAAGGCCCAAGGCATCCATGAAGGCCGGCAGTGGAGAGGGCTGTGACTCGCGGATCCCTGGGCCTGATCTATCTGTCAGAGGGTCCATCACTGCGTTTCAGTCCCCCCCATCACTAATATGCCTGGGTGCATCCTCACCAGTGTATCACTGGGGGCAGGTAGTGTTTGTGCATGCATATTTGGTGAGCTATAGACTTAGCAGACAATTAGTGCACATCCCTGCCAACTCCTGAATTGCGCCACATACCTCCCCAGGGGGCTGTGCCAAGTGGATTGTAGGATGTCCAGGAGTGATTCTTTCACCAGTATTCCTAACCTCCTGCAATCAGATATAAAACCTGAGTGTGCCGTCAGCAGATACCCCAGTCTAATTAGGTCTTAATAGTGATTACCCTTCAAGTGTATCTCTTAAAAGAGAACTATATTTGGGGAGTGTCTTTTTAAGAACTGTAACACCATCGTCATTTTAATTTTACTTCCCAGCCCACTGACATTACAGGACATTATCTGGAGCTCGGTCCTTGATGGAAAAGTCCTGCTCCATATGTCAGTCATCTGTCATGCCCCATTCTTATTTGCAACTTAGTCCCCTTGGTGGCCAACAGGCCACCTGTAGCCATCACCCGACTCATTAACATTTTTCTACTTTGCTATACAACTGCTAACATATATAGCAATAAATACTGTCATCAACATTTGCATTAAACACACCCCAACACCAATTGCAATAAACAGACGCCCAAGCCCCCCCCCCCGGGCAAAGCAGCCCTAAAACTGCCCCCCCCCCCCACCAACATAGTGTCTGTCACCGCAAACCAAAACCTTGTATTTGTTAGAACATGACTTGTACACCTCAAAAAAACTGTAGCTCGTATACCCAGCAGTCAGCCATCCCAGCTGTGTCAGTTGTCCCTATCCCCCCTCCCCAGGCCTATATGCCCACATGTTTTCTCTGCCTTCTCACCGCCATTTGCTGTTCGTAGCACTCCGACCCCCGCACTCGTGTTGGCTTGATCCATGGACTAAAGTCATCTGTTCTGCTCCCACCATTTTTTCACTGGTCCTCCTGGTCATGGACCAGAGATCGGTGTTCCTCCTGTGACAGGTTGCTTCTTTTGTTGGGTTTACATTTTTTACTGATGACGCACCAGCCCTCCAGCCAATCCGACATTTCCTCAGGCGTCTCGAAGTGCCAGGTCCTGCCATCTGCTATCACCCGTAATCTCACTGGGCACATCATCATATATTTCAAGTCCACCTCGCATAGGGATTTCTTGACCTCTATGAAGTTGCATCTTTGTCGCTGGACCTAAAGTGTGAAGTCCGGAAAAAAACAGGTCGTCGCATTTTCATACTGGATGGAGTCCTTTGCTCGGGCAGGTTGTAATATGGCATCTCAGTCCCTAAAATTGAATATCCATGTTATGATAGTCGGGGCGGTGCACCTGGTTCAGGCAGAAGGATTGGCGCCCTGTGTGCCCTTTCCATCGTAAAGAAATTTGAAAGTCATTTAAGCACCAGGGTTTTAGTCATGATTTCCTCCACAAATAGTTCAACACTGGGCCCTTCAGCCTTTTCTGGGACCCCGCGATTCTAATGTTATTGCAGCGCGCCCTTCCTTCTTGATCCTCCGGATGTGCTGCCATCTGGATGTGCGCCTTCTCTAGTTTATCCAGTTTCTCCTCCAGTAATTTCATGGTGTTCTGAAGGCCGCCCATAGTGGACTTAGTTGAGGTAACCTTTTCGGAAAGTTTCTGATAGTCTGCCTGCAGCATTGCAACATCAATTGTTTGGGCATCTAGTTTTGGCTCAATGGTTCCCTTCAGGTTCTTTCTGGCCACCTTGATTTCTCTGAGAGAGGGTTACTCCTCCCAGGTCAGACCTTCCTCCTGCCTCACCGGCGGTCCGTCCCCTAGCCATGAGGCCGAGAGAGCCACTGCGTAGTAGTCCATTTTGCTAATTTGGTGTGGACTCCCCCTGCGACATCCAACTATGCCAGGGCTGGACACCAGCCCGCTGCATCATCTCCCAGCGCCTTATGGGTCTCGAGGGTGTGGTGGTGTCTCCTCTCGTCGGGACCCAGGAAAATCACTGCCCATGGACCCCAGTGGTCTTCACTCTGGGTGGCCAAAGATTCACCCAGCCAACGTCTGTCCGTCCGTCGGCACTCCAGTCCTCCTCACGAGGAGCCACGGGGACAGTGAACAGCTCCTGCTGTTAGAGTCTGGAGGTCACTAAAGGCCGCCAGCCCTCTTGGAACATAGGGGTTCAGCTGATGGTGCTCGTCGGCTCCCCCCTCACATGTGCCCTTCCGCTCTCGGTAAGGGCCTTGTCGTCTCTAGTCAGGAGGGAGGATGGCTCACCTTATTGACTCCTGGTGGGCCAGCCAATCATCAGTGTTGGGCAGTCGGGTATACTTCGCCAGCGCGCCACATTGCCCCGTGGAGCAGCACCGCAGGTAGTCAGGGAGCCGATGGCCCCACCCCTCGTACAGTAGCCAGGGTGTCCACAAACCGAGCCAGCGGGCACGGTCTAGCAAGGGCCGCCTTCCCACCGCTCCAAAGCGTTCTCTGCCAGGGTCGGGACCTCTGGGCACCGGCCGATACCCCTGTTTCTTCCTCCACTGCTCCGTGCCACTCAGGCCTCGGGAGTGCCACAGGCCGCACTGGCCATGTCGTTCACTGCTTAGCTCCCGTCTCGTCTTTGGGTTCGCTGCACCCTCAACTCAGTTCGCTGGTGGATTGGGAGGTGCAGGTAGTGTGCAGATTTATGTCCCAGATGTGGGATGGCCGATGATGGTGAAGTGGAGCTGTTCTAAACCGACATTTCAAATGTCATACTCCAGAAGCACATAAGCATCTGACCATGCTCGATGAATATTTTTTTTTGCTAAAAGATGCTTCGCGTCTTCTGTACCCAGCACATAGTTCTCATTCTTCTTTCCACATCAGGGCTATTTTAGGCTTGATGACATACTGGTTAATCAAGAGCTCTTAACTTCACGACTTTCCACACCTAGAGTGCAGAGCCATGAAGTGAAGTGAAAAGAGCGTATCCAACTTAGGGCCCTGAAAAGGGGAATAACCCTAGCCTTAGAAATCTGTCCTCAGAGGGGGGAGGCATGGGTGGGTCTGTAAGGAATCTGCAGCTAGATATTGTCTCTACAGGAAAATACATTACCAAAAATAAGTAACTTGTTCATCTGATAGAGACTTCTAGCTGCAGATTCTTTACCTTTGAATAGATACCCAAGTCATACCATCTAAAAAGTCCTGGAGGACCAATTGGACAAAATGCCCGTCTCTGTGGGCCTGAGTGTCCAGGCATGTTTAGGTTGCTGTAATCACCTTTTACCCCGACAGATTTGGTGGTCAGGGTTAGGCACTGTGAGCTAGCCAGAAGTTAGGCTGACAGCTACCAGGCAATGTGGGTTTACTTAGTCTCCCACATTCAGTGGTGCTGCTGTCCTAAACAGCAGTACTATTAACTAAATGGGAGCTGCATAACATGGCACCACCAGTGTACCAAGGTCAGGTACTTATTTAACTGATCTCCTGAGTAGCTCTCTCGTCTGACAAAGATGCACTATTCACCTTTAATACAAGGACATCCTTGGTGTTAGGGAAAATCCTCCTCAGCTCTATAGGTAGCACCTATATTAGTTTGTATGTTGTTCAAGCTTGAACCTTAAAATGTTGCCCTGTTTGGCCTTTCTATCTCTGACCTCTGTTTAACAATGGCACAGCCAGTAGTATTCCAGTAAATTCTAGACATGTTGTCACATAACATTTATTTGCGAATGGGCTACCCAATGGGGATGGAGCTATTACGTTGATGATTGAGGCACATGATTCATACAGAACTGAAGCATTTTACTCATGGGTCAATTTTCCTGCACGCCATGCTTATTCAAACATATTTCACACATATACGGTGGTCAACCCATCAGCACAGTACAGCGCATACAGTTATTTAGAAATGCTATTAACATATCAGGAACATCAAAACTGGTTCCAAGGTGCCCTTTTACATATAATTGAACACGTTAGATTGGGATCCCTAAGTAATGATGGGCCTCATGCCCAGTTTTGGCTACTTATACCCCTTCTCCAAACATACAAAATTTACAGGCATCAGATCTGAGACCATTATACAATAATTCAGTAAGAATATACAGACACTTAATACAGTTCGTAATGCGAACATTGAATACTGTCCCAGCAAGGGCTGCTCCAGCTGTTCAACACCAATTGGCTACACCAGGGATAAATCTGGTAACTATCAATGGAATTATGGGTAAAGTTCCCACCAGGCGTTAAGAAATTCAGTTCTGGATTGCGGAAAGAACAAATCAGTTGGAAGCAGTGATTGCCCATACGGGCCCCATGATAAACATAGAATTCTCACAGTATGCTTGCTATTTGGGATGGTACGCTCTGTTGAAGTTTTTGCTTTTTCTGCAGTCTATACCATAACACATGGTACTCCATCTCTTTCGGTTTTCCATAGGTGTTGGAACAAATTCATAATGAGCACGAGCTGCCTCTGCCCTGGATTTGGAGTTGAAACTAATGCTCAGTTATTTTAGGAAATATTAGTGGGGGAAGCAGCAGCATTGGGCGTATTCGAACATCTCACACAGGTTCCACAAATAGACCAGGAACGCGAGCTACCAAAAATAATTTCCAAGAAGGAGAAGGACAGTACTAAGCAAGCACATGAGCTTTCTAAAAAGCATTGGGACAAACCAAAATCTGATAAGGATAAAGTAAAACAACGAGGAGAAACCCCGTGTTCAGAGACCTCGGAGAAATAATAGTGACAAATCGTGACAATTTGAAACGACAGTATACTGATACATGCCCTTCTCATTCTTTTCACAACTAATCCGACAAACAGACCAATAGAGGTGGGCGGTCAGAACGTAGAAAGGAGGAGTACATGATACTGAAAAAGGACTCACAGAGCTCATATGATGTCACAATAAAAGTGGAAGAGAAATGTCCACAACAAAAAAACACTGTTTAAAAAAAACAAGGTTTCAGTGATTTCGGCTAACTAGGCCACACATATTGAGAACATTACTGACGATAAGGGAGCTATACAAAATGGCAGAGGTCACAATAGTTCGCCAGAATCTTCAAGAGAATCTGGATGTGACAGCAACTAACAACTACATTGAAGTCGAAACCACAGACAGGTGGGTCGCCCCTCAAGACCGTGTTTATAAATTGAATATTCAAATTTAGGGGAACATAATGCGCACAATTAAAGAGATTTTCTGGGAGAGATTAACGCTCAGTTATGACATTCTGGTGGCAGAAAAAGATGGCTACCAGAATTTGTGAGAACACTCCCAGAAGGGGAAGATGTCATTTTGCCATCTTTCTCAGTCCTAGTTCCAGATCCAGTAAAATAACTCTATGCTGGAACTTGGGTTCTGGCACAAGCTCCAGTGCTGGGATAGGAACTCCACATACCATGTCATACATATATGATCCAGCCCACAAATACAACCTCAGTTCCTATAAAACATGATGCAAAAGTCCCTGTGAGGGAAATGATCTCACAACTTCAGTACCAGGGAGTAATTGAACCTTTGTATCTCCAGTAATCAATCCTTTGTTTACCGTAGGTAAGCCAGACCATTCATACAGAATAGTCTTAGATTACAGATATTTAAACAGCCACACACACATCCAAAATACAAAACTCACATAGCCCAGCTTTAATGAACAACATTGTCCGTAAAGAAATACAAAACAACCTTGGATATTTCCAGTGTTTTTTTCTGCCAAAGCATAGCGCCGGAAAGCCTGGATCTAACTGTTTATTTCACGCTCGGCTCATAGAGCCAATTTTATCAACTCCCCCAAGGGTATAAAAACAGGCTTGGATTGTTCTCAGCCTGTGTAAATCAGTATTACACGATATTCATCCTGAGGTGCTGTCTTATATAAATGACATTTCAATACACATTTGGCCAGGATAGATCCAAGGTCAATTTTCCTGCACGCCATGCTTATTCAAACATATTTCACACATATACGGTGGTCAACCCATCAGCACAGTACAGCGCATACAGTTATTTAGAAATGCTATTAACATATCAGGAACATCAAAACTGGTTCCAAGGTGCCCTTTTACATATAATTGAACACGTTAGATTGGGATCCCTAAGTAATGATGGGCCTCATGCCCAGTTTTGGCTACTTATACCCCTTCTCCAAACATACAAAATTTACAGGCATCAGATCTGAGACCATTATACAATAATTCAGTAAGAATATACAGACACTTAATACAGTTCGTAATGCGAACATTGAATACTGTCCCAGCAAGGGCTGCTCCAGCTGTTCAACACCAATTGGCTACACCAGGGATAAATCTGGTAACTATCAATGGAATTATGGGTAAAGTTCCCACCAGGCGTTAAGAAATTCAGTTCTGGATTGCGGAAAGAACAAATCAGTTGGAAGCAGTGATTGCCCATACGGGCCCCATGATAAACATAGAATTCTCACAGTATGCTTGCTATTTGGGATGGTACGCTCTGTTGAAGTTTTTGCTTTTTCTGCAGTCTATACCATAACACATGGTACTCCATCTCTTTCGGTTTTCCATAGGTGTTGGAACAAATTCATAATGAGCACGAGCTGCCTCTGCCCTGGATTTGGAGTTGAAACTAATGCTCAGTTATTTTAGGAAATATTAGTGGGGGAAGCAGCAGCATTGGGCGTATTCGAACATCTCACACAGGTTCCACAAATAGACCAGGAACGCGAGCTACCAAAAATAATTTCCAAGAAGGAGAAGGACAGTACTAAGCAAGCACATGAGCTTTCTAAAAAGCATTGGGACAAACCAAAATCTGATAAGGATAAAGTAAAACAACGAGGAGAAACCCCGTGTTCAGAGACCTCGGAGAAATAATAGTGACAAATCGTGACAATTTGAAACGACAGTATACTGATACATGCCCTTCTCATTCTTTTCACAACTAATCCGACAAACAGACCAATAGAGGTGGGCGGTCAGAACGTAGAAAGGAGGAGTACATGATACTGAAAAAGGACTCACAGAGCTCATATGATGTCACAATAAAAGTGGAAGAGAAATGTCCACAACAAAAAAACACTGTTTAAAAAAAACAAGGTTTCAGTGATTTCGGCTAACTAGGCCACACATATTGAGAACATTACTGACGATAAGGGAGCTATACAAAATGGCAGAGGTCACAATAGTTCGCCAGAATCTTCAAGAGAATCTGGATGTGACAGCAACTAACAACTACATTGAAGTCGAAACCACAGACAGGTGGGTCGCCCCTCAAGACCGTGTTTATAAATTGAATATTCAAATTTAGGGGAACATAATGCGCACAATTAAAGAGATTTTCTGGGAGAGATTAACGCTCAGTTATGACATTCTGGTGGCAGAAAAAGATGGCTACCAGAATTTGTGAGAACACTCCCAGAAGGGGAAGATGTCATTTTGCCATCTTTCTCAGTCCTAGTTCCAGATCCAGTAAAATAACTCTATGCTGGAACTTGGGTTCTGGCACAAGCTCCAGTGCTGGGATAGGAACTCCACATACCATGTCATACATATATGATCCAGCCCACAAATACAACCTCAGTTCCTATAAAACATGATGCAAAAGTCCCTGTGAGGGAAATGATCTCACAACTTCAGTACCAGGGAGTAATTGAACCTTTGTATCTCCAGTAATCAATCCTTTGTTTACCGTAGGTAAGCCAGACCATTCATACAGAATAGTCTTAGATTACAGATATTTAAACAGCCACACACACATCCAAAATACAAAACTCACATAGCCCAGCTTTAATGAACAACATTGTCCGTAAAGAAATACAAAACAACCTTGGATATTTCCAGTGTTTTTTTCTGCCAAAGCATAGCGCCGGAAAGCCTGGATCTAACTGTTTATTTCACGCTCGGCTCATAGAGCCAATTTTATCAACTCCCCCAAGGGTATAAAAACAGGCTTGGATTGTTCTCAGCCTGTGTAAATCAGTATTACACGATATTCATCCTGAGGTGCTGTCTTATATAAATGACATTTCAATACACATTTGGCCAGGATAGATCCCATTGTATTGGGATTTCTATAAGGCTACAAATTTAACTTCAAGAAAACAAAAATTGAAAAAATGCTTTTCTCAGTGGCCCATTCTTGGGATACAAACTTTCAAATGAGGGGAAGAGTCAGGCACCACACTTCCTAGAGAAGTGTGCACAATTACTACCACCAAATACCATTACAAAATTGCAGTCCTTGTTAGAATCCTTCAGTTTTGGCAGAACATACATACCAGATTCTGTACACCGCATAAAAGCACTTTATGATTTGATATGTCCAGAATTTTCAAGTAAACATTGTATACCACAACATACACAAATACTCCGGTCATTACAGACTGACATGCTTGAAGCACAACACTTACATACATATGAAAAAAAACAAATTTGGTGATTCGGGTAATTCCGGGTGCCATTACATTCACCTATATCTCGTTTAATCAAGGTGACACCATGGTGGTTGGACCGTGGCGGTCATAATGTGGCGGTCGGACCACCACGACCGCGGCAGTCCAACCGCCACCATGACCCAGGCGGTCACCATAATAACCCCATAAGTGTGTGTTATTTGTATTATTGTGTCCAGTTCTTCAATGGAAATGTACACTACTGGTGCCTAAATGGATTCAGAGATTTTAAAGGAAACACCATAAAGCATAGACTGCTCTGGGGAAGGTGGCAGAGCTTAGAGACAAAATGCCATGGGGTCATGTAATACATACAGCGCACCATTGACTTGCTGGAAGACACGTTGTAGGGAATTTACTGGCCGATGAAGTGGCCAAGTCTGCAGTTGTTATGGCAACTGTTGCTGCAATAACTCGTTCTCATACGAGAGTGGATGTGACATCTTGGCTGCCGTAAACGCTTTGGCTGATGGCAAGCTGCTACCAAAAGCATACCCAACAAAATAGTTCTACTATTTCAGCGCGCAGAACACTCCTTATGTAACAATACTAGGGGTGGGTGATTGTTTAATCCCCAACCAAGACCATAGGCTAGAACTTATTAAAGTAGCTCATGAAGGTGTTGCTTCGGCCCATGCTTGTGTGGGGGCCACTATACTGGTGTGGCGGCTACTATTTCATTGTTACAAAACATTATTGGTGGCATGGTCTCTACAAACAGACCAAACAGTATGGCCTTAGTTGTGACATCTGTCAGCAAACCAAAGATTCTACCGTCAAGCGCCCTACTCAGACACCCCTCTTATTGTCAAAGAAGCCTTTGCAGTGTGTGTTCCTGGACCTCTGTTGTCCCTCAAATTCAGACAGTACATACAAATACATCCTACTGGTTGTAGATCTTTACTCCAGATTCCTTTGGGTTTGGCAACAATGAACGGTTGATGCTTGTACTGTTGTTAAATATTTGCATGTCTTTATCAGAACATATGCGGTTGCTGCTTTCCTATTGGGAAATATGCAGGGCCCTGCATTTGCCTCTAGGGCTTACAGAGATGCCATGGAAATGTTGGGGTTTGCAGTACATTCTTCTTCTTCATATCATCCAGAGAGAAATTCGATAGTGGAAAGAAAGGTATGTGACTTAAAGCAAACCTTAACAGCTAGAGTATTAGGTTCAGGTCACCTATATGGGGTCCAGAGAGCATTAAATATTTTGCCTTGAAGATCTTAGGATGGTCGTACCTCATATGAAGTCCTGTTTGGCATCTCTCTGTTCGCCCCAGATCTTGATGGTCAACAGACACATCTTTTGACATAAATTAATGTTTCCCTGTTTTCCATGAATTACAACAGTTCCGAGATCATCGTTCCACAATGCACGCCATCAGTTTGGTAATGAGGGATTCAACAACTTCCACAGGTTGGATACCACAAGTTGTGGATCTGGTTTGAGAGAAGATTTCTGTGAAGGAGGTGCTTGGCCCATCTTACAGAGCACCGGCCCCTGTTCTGGGGATACAAGGCCACAGAACAGTGATTCTACCACTGCTGCCTGGCTCTAAAGACAATCCTTTTGTCTCCATTGGTCACATAAAATTGCATCATATGGCCGATTCTGCTCAGTAGACCACAAGGGTCCCTGGGTAGATCCCTTCCCCTCTCACTACACTACCAAGCATACCTCTTCAATCATTAAACAACACTGAAATTGTGCGGATAATGAACTTTAGTTGATTTCAGTTACTGCTACAAGTACAAGAAACATCCAAAATGTTAATTTGCAGTTCACTAATGGAACACAAACCGATGGGGTTGTTTATGATGAACCACCATTGGATGCATCTACCAGTTCTCTTTTGCCTGCACGGCTCCATTTTTTGCACAGACTGCTTCTGGTTATTTTGTGGACATATATGATTTTTTTCAACTTCAACTACTGCTTCAGTACATGGTATACTGGCTTAAATGCACTCATTTGATTTGTCCATGGTATTACCTATGGATTATACTGGCAATGCTTGCTTTTCTACTTTGGATTGAAATTTTTACTGTTTTCTTCTTGCCTATGCATGTGCATTTCCTTCCTGAATGCTCTGCTGCTGGACTAGTGGGTGAGGTTTTAAAATGTTACTTGTCTTCCCACAAAGTGTGAAGAGACTTGTCCCTAGTGAACATTTCTGCTGTTCCAATTGCTGAGGGGATTGTTTGGGATAAAGTTCCATATGATATATTTGGTCCTACTGAAATAATACAAAGGTATTATGTTTTAAAAATTTCTATGAATGCCATTATCACACCTAGAGTTGTGACAGATGACTGGCACATTAAAACTGTTAATTCTATGCTTTCTGAGCTTGAATATTATACTGTATTTTAAAATGAGGATATGTACATGAATTTGGCCAATTATGGCAAAAAGTTCTGTTATCATCAATATGGACACCATTACCTGCACAAAGCTTGTACCCTACATGTAGTTTTTAATTATACACAATGGGAACATTGTCTTACCCCACCACTGGGGAGTTCTAAAACTTATGTACATAAATTCACATATTTTTCGGTGCTTGTTGACACTAACCCTGAGTCCTTTTATTTCAAATTACCACCAGGTTAAAGTTAGGAAAACCCTGCATACGGACACTAAATTGATCTATTCAAATGTATTTGTTTCCCACTTAGCCCTACAAGGTGACGAATATTGGAAAAAGACAATTGATTTGAAAACAGCTGGGGGAATTAAAAATTGTCAAGTACAAGCCATGGATGCCTTATTAGAAGCAAGTTTGATTTTCTTACAAATTATTTTTCTGAATGAAACTATTCAATTAACAATATATCATGGGCTAGCAAACGTTAAAGAAATGAAAGTGCCCAGAATTCCCTCAATAGCAAAATTTGATAATTGGCAGAATGTTATAAATTTTACTGAAGATCAGCTCAATGGTATGGTTAAGAACGGTACATTTAATTCAAAACTTTCAGGTCCCAACGGGTCGTTACAATGGGTGGACACAAAATGGTTGTCATGCACGTTTTAGTAACTCTTCACAAGGTTTTAAAGCTAGCAGAATGGACGTACATTACATCACCAGACAACACACAAGTATAGTCACCACATATAGTGTGGGCAAATTATGTCAGCAATGGTTGTAACATTCCACATTGACAGCTGTTAATGAACACCACTATTTCTTCTGAAGAAATTGACTTGCAGGGTTTTTTGCTGGATCCTAAAAAAACACATTCTAAGAGATTTTTGTATGCAATAAACAACAAATATGGAAGCTTTCACAAATGGAAGATGCTGCTTGCTTAAGGCAAATAGATAAGGAACATTTTGAGAAAGCATTAGAACTTATCATCATCGTATAAACACATTGTCCACTAGAATTTACACCCTGAATAACATTATGTCATCTGTTATCGGCATAACGCAGAATGATATGTCAATGCTACAGCATCGACAAAGTCAGCTTAGGTCCATTATGCAGTTGAGTGGACATTGCAGGTTCTGAAGAAGAATCACATGCCTTATTAGCATGTGAACTTGACAGAGTTATTTTCTCCTTTAACCTTACTAGAACACAATAGATAATGCCAAAGAACAAAGTTAATTACATAGGCCCTCATTATAACATTATCGGTATATACCGCTTGCTGCAGCTACCAGCCGTCAGCCGGATTATGACCGTAGCCGGATTTCCGCCAGAAGGATGGCGGAAATCCGGCTGTGGTCATGCCGGCGGATGGCGGTAGATGGCGCTGCCGCCAGTAGCGGCGCCATGCTAGAAGACTGCCGCAGACCATCTCATGACCCATGATAAGGCCTGGTGGTGTTCTGCTGGCGGATGCTGCTGGAAAACCCCTATCAGTGAGAGGGAAAGAATTCCCTGTCACTGATGGTGCCTACCGCCATGGTTTTTGTGGCGGTAAGGTTGCCGCGAAAACAATGGAGGTAGGCGGGGTCATAATCCGGCGGGCGGGCTAGTGACAGCCGTCTGGCTGGAGACTGAAGTCTCCAGCCCGGCGGTCATTATTGCCGTGGCAGACGGTGTGGTACACCGCCAATGTCGTAATATGGGGAAAAGTAGCTCCAGCCTGTTGGCAGTACTTTTCTCCTTTTTACCGCTGTCCGCCGGGGTCATAATGACCCCCCCTTATTTATAGAAACATTAGAAAACTTGCCTTTTACTGTAGCAGAATCACCATAATCAGTGTGGTTAATACATAGGGTGATATCACTGCCGATATTGACAATCCAGTTCACTTCATGCTTGAAACATTTTCCATTCAGCAAATTTGAACATCTGGGATAGCGCTATATTCATGAGGTATGGGAACTGCCTTTCGATTACAAGTGTATGAGGGGGTAGAAAGAAGGTTTTCTTAGCGGACACCAGTGAGAGGCTTCTGTAAGCCATTCATTGATTTGTAAACAGGTTGCATTGCACGTAGATTACAATGCTTCAGTGGCTAACTAAGCCTGCTGCTTGAAGGGTGTTCCCATCTCTTTGATTTGCCCAGTATTTTAGTTACTTGATGCTGATTGATCAAGGCTGTTGTGGGATGAGAGCAGGTGTTGCATATCTGATTTCTGTTTCTCAAAGAGAGACCTGCTGTGAAAATGTACTTTTCCCACTCACACATAAGATAAAAGTAACAAATTTGTGGCCTCAGAATGTTACTTCAAATGTAAATTTCGACAAGCTGAGAAGGCTAAAGGCATTATTGTTCCAAAAGCACATGGTGCTGACATCTGCCTGTGAAACCTGTGACCTACAAGTGGCAAGGTCATCAGCTGAGATACAGTCTCTCTTAAATACCAACTTCCCACAACACAGCAGTGAAGGGATTGTACACTTTTTTAAAGCTGTAGGTTCGGGTTTTGTAAGCACATTCCTGTCCGTTTTTGGGGTGATCCCATTAGTTATACACTCATTTTTTTTAATGTTTTGGAGGTTTCCCACTGGTAGTGGCATTTATTGCTGGGTTTCTGCTATTGCTGTTTTCGATTCACAGTGGCTGCCTCATCTCATACAAGAAGAGAGATGGAGCTCCCACCAGCAAATCTGTATCGTGAACGTATGATGTAGTAATTTGGAGTATCACTGCTGGAGGAACTTAATAAAGACTGGTCACTTTTGTTTAGGCCAGCATTTGCTGTGTGCTGCCTGTTTTCTGATGCTTATTGTGCCGTTTCAAGAATGCAGTGGAAGTGTGTCTTGTTCAGCAACAGGTGCTTTCTGCGGGCATGAATCAGATGATGATCCCCTTGAGGTTTCAATCCCGGGTTGTCCTATGAGATTGTGGTTGCTCCATGATGCATCCTATGAGTCATTCTTCTTGGAACAAGTTTCTCTGCTCCTGCTGCCCTGTCATCTGGCACGTCTGCTGAAGTGAGGTCCCTCTTGAATTCCATCTCCATTGATGTATTTGATGACCTCATGCAGGATTCTGGTGAATTTTAATTCTGACTCTTTTTTTTTTACCAAACATCTTTTACTAAATAAACAATGTCCTTTTAATTATTTATCTTTGGACTGTTCTTCTTGTTGACATATATATTTGATGATTGTTATAGGTTTTATAGCATTTCAGACTATGTTATCCTTTATTCCTTTACGGATATTTGTAATCTGCACTCCTAGACTTGCAAGGAGAAGGTGTCATAAGGCCCTTTTAGAACCCAGGTGCCTTAGCTTAGTTTTACGGTTTGTGCCTTCTTTTGCATTTTACATTATATCATATTTTATTCGTATTTTAGCAAGCCTGCTTTAGCAAGCAAGTTTCTATCTTATCCTTTATTCCTTTACGGATATTTGTAATCTGCACTCCTAGACTAGCAAGGGGAAGGTGTCATAAGGCCCTCTTATTACCCTGGGGCCAGATGTAGCAAGCAGTTTGCATGTCGCAAACTGCAAAAACCGCAGTTTGCGCCATGCAAACGGCCGAACACGATGCACATACACAAATTGCAAGTCGGTACCGACTCGCAATTTGTGAATGCGACTCGCAAATAGGAAGGGGTGTTCCCTTCCTATTTGCGACTCGCATCGCAATTCAGAATTGCTTTGTGACCGCTAATGCGGTCGCAAAGCAACTTGCAGTTACCACCAGTGTCACACTGGTGGTAACTCATTCGCAAACGGGGAAGGGATCCCATGGGGATCCCTTCCCTTTTGTGAATGTCGAAAAATATATTTTTTCAGACCAGGCAGTGGTCCTATGGACCACTGCCTGCTCTGAAAAAATGAAACCAAATGGTTTCGGTATTTTTTTCATTTTGCAACTCGTTTTCCTTTGAGGAAAACGGGCTGCAAAATGAAGAAAAAAAAAGTGCTTTATTTAAAAAGCAGTCACAGACATGGAGGTCTGCTAACTTCAGCAGGCCACCATCCCTGTGAGTGCAGGGACTCGCTATGGGGTCGCAAAATGCGACCCACCTCATGAATATTGATGAGGTGGGTCTTTGCGACCCCATAGCGAGTCGCAGACGGTGTCTGAGACACCGTTCTGCATCCTAGATTGCGACTCGGAAATTGCGAGTCGGACAGACTCGCAATTTCCGAGTCGCAATCTCGGACCTACCTACATCTGGCCCATAGTGCCTTAGCTTAGTTTTACAGTTCGTGCCTTCTTTTGCATTTTGCATTATATCATATTTTATTTGTATTTTAGCAAGCAATCTTCAATCTCCAAGACACAGCATTACATCAGAGCTGCTGCCCAAACAACGTATGGGTCATTATATAAACTACTCTTAGACCCAGTAGAGACATAGGGCATTCTGGTCATGACCATCCTGGGATGCTTACCTCACAGCCAACAGCTTTGCTGACATCTGAGCTGATATTCAGCTTTCTGAGAGGATTGCCATCTATTCAGGTATGGGGCTAGGGCTAGTTCCTTGGGTCAGGCAAGGCAGTGGGTTACACCCCTATGCTCTCAGATCTAGACAAAGGGTTTTGGTAGGAATCTGTAGATTCTTTAGAAACACAGCATGGTGGGGTTGTAAAACTTATTCACTTTGGCTGTAATGTTGGTTACTGTGCTCTGTGTCATCTGCCTAATTATTGCAGAACATGCACCCAAATGCGATTATTTCAATAAATGCATTGAAATCCATTTTGCATTTTGTGTTTCACCTTGGTGTGTATGAGTAACCAAGCAAAAGGGGTACGATCTGTTTCCATGACTTCCCTGAGGAGGCAGAGTGTCATGTTTAGGTTGCCGTAACCACCTTTTACCCCAGCAGATTTGGTTGTGAGGGTGAGGCACTGCAAGCTGGCCAGGAGTTTGGCCAACAGCTACCAAGAGACGTGGGATATACTTAGTCTCCCATGTTCAATGGCGCTGCCGTCCCAAACACACAGTCCTATTATCAAAATGAGAACCACATAGCAGACTCTGATTTTATACATTGGCCCGCCTCTGCACCTAGCAGGCAGATCGGTCACTGTCCTTATGTTTCTTTTAAGTTCTAGTGTTGTTTAGGTGATAATGCTGTTACTTATTTGGGGTGAAATTTCATCCTTTTGATTTTCCGATACCTAGGAATGGTCATTCTTGAAATTAGCTGGCAACATAGTTGGCCACCATGATTGTCTGTTATTGAGAATAATGTGAACTGCATTCCACGAGAAGGGGCATGATACATACAGCTATTGCTTTGACATATTTTGACACCTCTTCTATTGTGCAAGTAAGGAGCCTATTTCTTTGTACACTTGTATTACATAGAGTACTATAAAGTCAAACTCGATGGTATGATTGTTATTCTTAAGGTGATATTTGGGCATGTTTGAAACTTCATAATAATCCAGACCTCGTGTTTGGTGTGTGTCCTCGCGCCACAGCCCTGAGTTTTTTGGCACGGTAGGCTTGAGTGGGGACAGAACACCCAACTATAGCGGGTAAGAACTCATTTTGTGTGGGTTCACAGTTACTTTCGTTCATACTTATGGCACTATTTACGTTTAAGAAACACAAAGGAAGTATGACTTTCACTTTGTTTTGAGGTGCACTGGATATATGTGTATACTCTTAAGGTACACTGTGGGCGTGTCATAGGGACACTGTTGGATGTATGATGTACTTACGATTTTACAATTTATTTCATAGGTACCTGACAGGTGATTCTCGTTTGCTCTTTGATGACCACCGTTTGTACCAGAATCTTTATGATTTTATTTTGCTAACGCACCTTACAGCAGAGTGATTTTTAATAGATCCTGACCAATGCCCCTACACCTCTTTAAGGGTAATTTTAGGGGAGAAACATGTTGACTTATTGATATAGTCAGGGATGAGTCCCCTCTCTGCTTCATTTCACTGTTTTTATTCCTGTCCCTGGCAGACAGAATAAAGTTGGAGGGTCTGACCTAGCAACAGTTTAATCCTTCATCGCACTGCACTCTTTGCAATCTGCTTAGCTCACCCACAGTTTAGACTGTGATAGGGCAGTTTGAACATCCAAGGGCTCCTCATACTTCAGGAGTTGTAGCCCACACCACAGCAAGTAATTGTGGCATGAGGAGGAACCCTATGATGAAGCATTCCACCTCAGGGCGGGTTAGGGTTCTCGCCCTAAAGAAAGTTTTGTTCTCTTTTGTCAGAAACATCGATTTGCAGTAAGTCTCTCTACATTCAGCCCAGTTTCCAGCGGCTAAGACCTAGGTTCATTCCCTACCCTCTCAAGATGCTCTTCAGCCAGGACCAGATTCCTCCTGCATCTAAGCTAAATGTGTCCTGTATTTTATTTAGTTCCCTAACACTATGTTTAATGGTATATATTTGTTCATGAATATTGAGGGAGATGATAGGTATGAATGAACAGCATACAGAACCAACTATATCACAGGCACCAGCCTTTACCACTAAGCCTACATCCAAAGCCATTCTATTTTGCAAAATTACAACCCTTCGATCCTCTAGTGAAAGACTTGTCTCAGTGCAACAATTGATGCATTTGCGCTTGTTCTAACGCTTGATCAGTTACTTTAACTTCACAAATTGCCTGTCCAGTTCCAACTATGGGGAAGAGGGTGGAAAAGAACCGATTTGTTTTCAGAGCAGCACAGGGTAGTCTTTCTCGATTAGTATGTTTGTTACAAGTGTGATGAATAGCAGGCAAGATAGAAGGTGTCTGCCAAGTCTCAAGGTAGGCAGGGGTACGCTTGTTTAGGGCATACAAAATATATGTTGTGTTCAGTATCTCAATCATGGTGGATATAGAAGATCCTGGTGGCCACACTGAATTGGAAAGGGGCAACAAAAAGAGGAATCAAATCAAGAACAGTGTGACAGCTCACAACGACCTGCATAGATGCTGCCAATGCGTGTCTTGCAAAACATTTTAAAAAAGGGTAAGCTTGATGAATGGGCAAAGTCATGACATGTTCTCCAGGATTGTGAAATGCTCGATTTTCGACGGAGTACTCCTTGGGGAATAGAAGACACTCCTCTATTTGATGCTCATAGAAGTAGAGATCTAGAGAGAATTCTGTTTTATTGCATGGTACAGAAATCATCTGTACACCGCTTGGAAGGCAGTGGGCAGCTGAGTGCATATCCAGCAAGAAAAAAGATGCAAATCCTGTTGGTAACCTTCCAAAAGCTTCAGGTTGGTATTTGAAGTGGCGGTTCCCTAGGTGGGCATCTGGCACTATGCAGTTCTTTTCCACACAATACTGTTCTCATCTTTGATGACTTACCACACAGAGATCGAAATCATGAGACTTGCAGCAAAGATGTATGGCCAGTCGGTCACCTCCAATTGTTGACCAGCCCTGCATGAAGTCTCCAGCTCCTTCCCCTCCTGCCCTCACCAGCTGCATGCTCTTCACTTCAGACATTAGGGCAGGCTGACTGAACAGACCAGGTCCAGGGACTGGTGGTGTGCGGGGATAGGATGCACAGCTGGAGCAACCTGGCGGGAATCAGGAGACACCAGTACACACTTGAATTGAATGAATCTAGGCAGGGAGCCCTCACCACTTCTCTGCAGCGTTGGTGAGCAATAGGACTTTGTTGGGCCACTTCCTGCTTGGCTGCAGAGCAGATTTCATTGATGCATCGCTACATTCACACAGCAATCAGGCTTCTGCTTGTGGCAGACTTCAGTTGGGAGCTCAGGCAGAACAGCTCAGACCTAGGAATAGAAACTGTGGAAACAGCAAATCAGTTGTCTGCAGCACATTAAAACCAAATAATCATTTAGTTGCAGATCTAGAGTGGTGGGTGAAATTGGTAGTTTCGAAGGAAACAGTATGGGTGTGCCTCTCACGATTTAGAATGGGGTCAAATTTGGCTTTTCCTTGGGCCATTTCAGTTGGGTTTTAGAGCAAATCTTGGCTATTTTGTTCTTAATTGTAGAGTTACTTTGCTCCTCTTTCCCTGCAGGCTCTGGGTGGTAAGCACTATGGGAATATTTTGTTCCTAATTCTTAAAAACAATTCTAAACTACAGAAGAAACAAAGGGGGTACCATGATCACTGGAAAGGCAGTAGAGCATTCTGAAGCAGGAAATAAAATGTTCGATGGCATCTGTCGCTGTAGATACGCATGTTTTGCAATAGCTCGCCATCTGGTGTTGGGCCGGAGTGTTACAAGTTGTTTTTCTTCGAAGAAGTCTTTCGAGTCACGGGACCGAGTGACTCCTCCTTTTGTGTCCATTGCGCATGGGCGTCGACTCTATCCTCGATTGTTTTTTTTCCGCCATCGGGTTCGGATGTGTTCCTGTCGCTCCGAGTTTCGGAACGGAAAGATAGCTAAATTCGGAAGATTTTCGTCGGTATTGTTGCGTTCGGGATCGGCGTAGTTAGATTCAACACCGCATCGAAGATCGAAGAGCTCCGGTGCCCTTCGGGGTAGTTTTTCGATCCCCCGTCGGGGCCTGGTCGGCCCGACCGCGTGCTGAAGAACGCCGATGGAACGGACCCGTTCCGTTTCTGTCCCAAATGCCACAACAAGTACCCCTATACAGACCAACACTTGGTCTGTAACCTGTGCCTGTCACCTGAGCACAGTGAAGACACCTGCGAGGCCTGTCGTGCGTTCCGGTCCCGAAAAACACTCTGAGACCGTCGAGCCAGAAGACTTCAAATGGCTTCCGCGCCGACAGCCCACCGAGAGTTCGAGGAACAAGAAGAGGAAGGTACCTTCTCGATCCATGAATCGGACTCCGAGGAATTCGATGACCCACAAACCGTGAGTAAGACGTCGAAAACAACACATAAGAAGATTGACAAGGCCCAGGGGACGCCACTGCCACCAGGCCATGGCTCGACCCATAAATTCGGTGACCGACCGTCGGCACCGAAAAAGGCCCAAACAGTGCCGAGACAGTCCGACTCCGGTCGAGACACCGGTACGCAGCCTTCTCGGGACCGAGAAAGTGCTGGAGACAAGCATCGACACCGAGATAGCGGTGTAGACACGGCTCGACGCCGAGACAGCGGCACCGACGAAGATCGACGCCGAGAGGTTTCGGCCCCGAAAAAAAGAAAAGTCAGCTCGGAGCCGAAAAAAGATGCAGACAGGGTTTCGGCGCCAAAACAACCTGCAACCGACCCAGTTTCAGGCTCTTATAGAGAGGAGCATTCACTAACCTCCCAAATGCGAAAGCATAGGTTCGAGGAAGAGCTGCAATCTACCGATGTAGACCATACGCAAAAGCGTATCTTCATACAGGAGGGAACAGGGAAAATAAGCACCCTTCCCCCTATTAGAAGAAAGAGAAGACTGGAGTTCCAAACTGAACAAACACCACAAACAAAGGTGGTGAAAAAGGTTACTCCACCACCCTCTCCTCCACCTGTGATTCACGTCTCACCAGCACAAACTCCATCACATTCCCCAGCTCACACCACCATGAGCCAGGGTGACCAGGATCAGGACGCATGGGACTTATACGACGCCCCAGTGTCAGATAACAGCCTGGAGGCATACCCTACAAAGCCATCTCCACCAGAAGACAGCACTGTGTATTCTCAAGTGGTGGCTAGAGCAGCACAATTTCACAATGTAAGCCTCCACTCAGAACAGGTCGAGGATGACTTTTTATTCAACACCCTCTCCTCCACCCACAGCTCCTACCAAAGCCTGCCTATGCTCCCTGGTATGCTCCGGCACGCAAAAGAAATTTTTAAGGAGCCGGTCAAAAGTAGGGCAATCACACCAAGAGTGGAAAAAAAGTATAAGGCGCCCCCTACAGACCCTGTTTTCATCACTGCACAGCTGCCACCAGATTCCGTCGTTGTAGGAGCAGCTAGGAAAAGGGCTAACTCCCACACATCTGGGGATGCACCACCCCCGGATAAAGAAAGCCGCAAGTTCGATGCAGCTGGAAAGAGAGTCGCAGCACAGGCTGCAAACCAGTGGCGCATCGCCAACTCTCAAGCACTACTTGCGCGCTATGACAGAGCCCATTGGGATGAGATGCAACACCTCATTGAACATCTACCCAAAGACCTACAAAAAAGGGCAAAGCAAGTGGTTGAGGAAGGTCAAAACATTTCAAACAACCAGATACGCTCCTCCATGGACGCAGCAGACACAGCTGCAAGGACAATTAATACATCCGTGACCATCAGAAGGCATGCATGGCTACGAACGTCTGGGTTTAAACCAGAGATACAGCAGGCAGTTCTCAATATGCCTTTCAATGAAAAAGAACTGTTCGGTCCAGAAGTGGACACAGCCATAGAAAAACTTAAAAAGGACACGGACACTGCTAAAGCAATGGGCGCACTCTACTCCCCGCAGAGCAGAGGAAACTACGGCACCTTCCGCAAGACACCCTTTAGAGGGGGGTTTCGGGGTCAGGCCACACAAGCCAGCACCTCACAGGCAACACCGTCCAGTTACCAGGGACAGTACAGGGGAGGCTTTCGGGGCCAATACAGAGGAGGGCAATTCCCTAGGAATAGGGGAAAATTTCAAAGCCCCAAAACCCCTGCAACTAAGCAGTGACTCACATGTCACTCATCCCCTCCACACAATACCAGTGGGGGGAAGAATAGGTCATTATTACAAAGCATGGCAGGAAATCACTACAGACACTTGGGTTCTAGCAATTATCCAACATGGTTATTGCATAGAATTTCTACAATTCCCTCCAAACATACCACCAAGAGCACAAAATTTATCACAACATCATTCCGAGCTCCTGGAGACAGAAGTTCAAGCACTATTGCAAAAGAATGCAATCGAATTAGTACCAAACACACAAATAAACACAGGAGTTTATTCACTGTACTTCTTAATACCAAAGAAGGACAAAACGCTAAGACCAATCCTAGACCTCAGGATAGTAAACACATACATCAAATCAGACCACTTTCACATGGTCACACTACAAGAAGTGCTACCATTGCTCAAACTACACGATTACATGACAACCTTAGACCTCAAAGACGCGTATTTCCATATACCAATACATCCATCGCACAGGAAATACCTAAGGTTTGTATTCAAAGGAATACATTACCAATACAAAGTATTGCCTTTCGGTTTAACAACAGCACCAAGAGTCTTTACAAAATGTCTAGCAGTAGTCGCTGCACACATCAGAAGGCAGCAAATACATGTATTCCCGTATCTAGACGACTGGCTAATCAAGACCCATTCGTTATCAAAGTGCTCACACCACACAAATCAAATCATACAAACCCTCTACAAACTGGGGTTCACCGTCAACTTCGCAAAATCCAACATCCTGCCGTGCAAAGTACAACAGTACCTAGGAGCCATAATAAACACAACAAAAGGAGTAGCCACTCCAAGTCCACAAAGAATTCAAAACTTCAACAACATCATACAACGCATGTATCCAACACAAAAGATACAAGCAAAGATGATATTACAACTCCTAGGCATGATGTCTTCATGCATAGCCATTGTCCCAAACGCAAGACTGCACATGAGGCCCTTACAACAGTGCCTAGCATCACAATGGTCACAAGCACAGGGTCACCTTCTAGATCTGGTGTTAATAGACCGCCAAACTTACCTCTCGCTTCTATGGTGGGACAATATAAATTTAAACAAAGGGCTGCCTTTCCAAGACCCAGTGCCACAATACGTAATAACAACAGATGCTTCCATGACAGGGTGGGGAGCACACCTCGATCAACACAGCATACAAGGACAATGGAACGTACATCAAACAAAACTGCATATAAATCACCTAGAACTGCTAGCAGTTTTTCAAGCACTAAAGGCTTTCCAACCAATAATAGTTCACAAATACATTCTCGTCAAAACAGACAACATGACAACAATGTATTATCTAAACAAGCAAGGGGGGACACACTCAACACAGTTGAGCCGGTTGGCACAAAAGATATGGCATTGGGCAATTCACAACCAAATTCGCCTAATAGCACAGTTTATCCCAGGGATTCAGAATCAACTCGCAGACAATCTCTCTCGAGATCACCAACAGGTCCACGAATGGGAAATTCACCCCCAAACTCTGAACACTTACTTCAAGATCTGGGGAACAACTCAGATAGACTTGTTTGCGACAAAAGAGAACGCAAAATGCCAAAACTTCGCATCCAAATACCCACACAGGCAGTCCCAGGGCAATGCCCTATGGATGAACTGGTCAGGGATATTTGCCTACGCTTTTCCTCCTCTCCCTCTCCTTCCTTATCTGGTAAACAAACTCAGTCAAAACAAACTCAAACTCATATTAATAGCACCAACTTGGGCAAGGCAACCCTGGTACACAACGCTGCTAGACCTATCAGTAGTACCACACATCAAACTGCCCAACAGACCGGATCTGTTAACTCAACACAACCAACAGATCAGGCACCCAGATCCAGCATCGCTGAATCTAGCAATCTGGCTCCTGAAATCCTAGAATTCAGACACTTACAACTTACACAAGAGTGTATGGAAGTCATAAAGCAAGCCAGAAGGCCATCCACCAGGCACTGCTATGCAAGTAAATGGAAGAGGTTTGTTTGCTACTGCCATATTAATCAAATCCAACCATTACACACAACTCCAAAAGATGTAGTGGGTTACTTGCTTCACTTACAAAAATCTAACCTAGCTTTCTCTTCCATTAAAATACACCTTGCAGCAATATCTGCATACCTGCAGACTACCTATTCAACTTCCCTTTATAGGATACCAGTCATTAAAGCATTCATGGAGGGCCTTAAAAGAATTATTCCACCAAGAACACCACCTGTTCCTTCATGGAACCTAAATGTTGTCCTAACTAGACTTATGGGTCCACCTTTCGAACCCATGCACTCCTGCGAAATACAGTTCCTAACCTGGAAGGTTGCATTCCTCATCGCCATTACTTCCCTAAGAAGAGTAAGCGAGATTCAGGCGTTTACAATACAAGAACCTTTTATACAACTACACAAGAATAAGGTCGTCCTGAGGACTAATCCTAAATTTTTACCAAAGGTTATTTCACCGTTCCATCTAAATCAAACAGTGGAACTTCCAGTGTTCTTCCCACAGCCAGATTCCGTAGCTGAGAGGGCACTACATACATTAGATGTCAAAAGAGCATTAATGTATTACATTGACAGAACTAAAAACATCAGAAAGACTAAACAACTATTTATTGCATTCCAAAAACCTCATGCAGGAAACCCAATATCAAAACAAGGTATAGCCAGATGGATAGTTAAATGCATCCAAATCTGCTACCTTAAAGCTAAACGACAGCTGCCCATTACACCAAGGGCACACTCAACCAGAAAGAAAGGTGCTACCATGGCCTTTCTAGGAAACATCCCAATGCAAGAAATATGTAAGGCAGCCACATGGTCTACGCCTCACACATTCACCAAGCACTACTGTGTAGACGTGTTATCCGCACAACAAGCCACAGTAGGGCAAGCCGTATTAAGAACATTGTTTCAGACTACTTCCACTCCTACAGGCTGAGCCACCGCTTTTGGGGAGATAACTGCTTACTAGTCTATGCAAAACATGCGTATCTACAGCGACAGATGCCATCGAACTGAAAATGTCACTTACCCAGTGTACATCTGTTCGTGGCATCAGTCGCTGTAGATTCGCATGTGCCCACCCGCCTCCCCGGGAGCCTGTAGCAGTTCGGAAGTTACCTTCAACTATTTGTATATATATCATTTCAACCTTATATAGGTACATACTTAGTCACTCCATTGCATGGGCACTATTACTACAATACAACTCCTACCTCACCCTCTGCGGGGAAAAACAATCGAGGATAGAGTCGACGCCCATGCACAATGGACACAAAAGGAGGAGTCACTCGGTCCCGTGACTCGAAAGACTTCTTCGAAGAAAAACAACTTGTAACACTCCGGCCCAACACCAGATGGCGAGCTATTGCAAAACATGCGAATCTACAGCGACTGATGCCACGAACAGATGTACACTGGGTAAGTGACATTTTCATTCTCAGCAATCTTTTCACCACTGCCACAGCATCTTCTTGGGAACAAGGATAAGCCTTGACCCACTCCGAGAACATTTGCACAAACGCGAAGACATAGGTGTATGATCAACACTGATGTTATGAGCTTGGCAAGTGGCACACGAGCAGAGATAATTTTGGGTGATGGAAAAAAAAACAAAGAACCATGTGGCACAAATTATACCATCCCTTCAAACGTGAGCTAGGCCATGATCAAACTGGCTACTTTGGCAAGTATGTGTTTGGCGGCAACCGCTTTCCCAGTGCTGTCACTCCAGTCGTTTACATGTCTGCTTGATCCATGCTTACTTCTTCACATCAGATGCCAGTTCCTGCAATGAGAGGGTGCGTAAAATACATCAGTTTGGAAAGCATTCATAACGGTCTCACTGTTGGAAGACAATGCAGCATGTTTGGCTGCCTGGCCTGCCAATGCCTTTCAAGGGATACTTTATCTGAAGTAGACTGATGTGCAATACATTTTACAGTTACTATTTTCAAAGGGAGCATGAGTTGGGGTGTAAAGTTGGTGATGAGTTTGACTTTAGTGAGTGAATTGACTGAGCACAACTTCCATAATATATTCGGGCAGTTTAGAAAACTAAAGGCCCAAATGTTACTTTTTTAAACCACATTTTGATACAGAATTTGCTTGAAAATCAATAAGGAAGCAGTAAGTAAATACTACTAAGAAAGAGCAAAGGTCTCTGCACGTGCACAGAAAGGGTCCAGACCAATTTTCATAATGGATGTTTGAAATGTGAATTTCATTGCAAATTAATTAGTACACCAGTTTGGGCTACATGCTTTCATGACAATTATTGTAATGCAAAATATTTTATATAATGTTTTGTGTGGTCATTGAACACATCAAACATAATTAAATAAAACATTCAACATTAAAATGATGTGCAAATTATGACCCAGTTTGGCATATTAAACTCCTGCTTCAGCTCTGACCCACACGTTCTGTGAATTGCCCACTTAAGACGTGAGTAACAGTCAGTCAGTCAGTCAGTCAAAGATCTTTATTCGGCAATTGCCATAAAAGTACAGATAAAATCACATATCCAAGTGAAAGGGCAACAGAATAAAGAACAAATTAAAAACACAGCTCAGAAGATCATATCATACATAAATTACAAAAAAGAGCACAAAATAGTCTAATCCAAATTCCTCTTTCATGGATATTCCAATAATTCTTATCAAAACGTTTACTAATATCATAAAATGTAATACCAAAGATTTTTTAAATACCCTAAAATATAACAGAAATCCTTACTCCATATAGAATAAGACTATACTAAACCACATATGAAGTATAAAAACAATTTCAGAGCAAAATATAGCATAAATAAATTAATAAATTACAAAATGTTATTACTGGTTCCTAATAGCAATAGATGATCTAATAAAATGTAATACCTGAAAAAAAATGTTATATTTGATAATTTCTGAAAATATATCAAAGCTTCCTTATAATGGATGGGTCTTAATTTACGTAAAATTGGCAAAATAAAAACATTTCTAGGGATAGTGTAAAGAGAACAAAAAAGAAAAAAGTGGGAAGTACTCTGCTTTGAACTGGCATTGCAGGGGCAAGGTGGTAAATCTTTTTGCCAGATACACTGATTGGGAAAGGCCACCTTAAAAGGAATCAAGTTCAGTCTAAATAGAGTTAAAAGAGAATATATTTTTGGACATGAAAACCAAGTCAAATAGGGTTTTATATGTGAGGCTGTAACAATCTGAGCATAGGAATCCAAAGATTTCAGTTTCAAACAACTATGAAGTCTTATGTCTAAAGTATGCTCAGAATGACATGATTTCAGCAGAGACCTTGCAGTTGTGGTTAGCAATTGTGGTTCTTCAAACATATACCTATGCCCCAGCTTTTCAAAAGATGATCGCAAATACGAGAGCCAGGGAATCCTGTTCGAATTGGCCAACTGTATGCACTCAGTAATACATTCCTGCACAAGACTTGCCGCTGGATTCGTCCAACATCTAATCCACAACAAAAGGGGGGCAGTAGAGACCGTGTCCTCTAAAAAGCATTGGCCACCTCCTCGTGGCTAATGATATTTGCTATACACTTGGGTACCATCAGTAACCTATGCATACATTTATTCTCAATACGTTGGAGAGTGGGTACTTTGATGTGACCCCAGACACCTGCCCCATATAGGGCTGCTCAGACACACTTGGAATTATATAGCATCATGATCTGAGAAGACGGTCTATCACCAAGTTTACAAGTAAAACAAAAAATCGCTTCAATATTCCTTGCCATTTGTTGGGTCTTAAATTCAAGGTGAGTATTCCAATACGTGGAAGAACTTATATGCATACCTAAGTAACAAAAATTCCTCACCTTATTAATAATATTGCCCCCCATAGTAAATTGTTTAGACTTAGTAGTTCGAGGGCCACATGTCATAACAAATGTTTTAGAATAATTAACTTTCAAATCAAGGTCCAGCATGAAGTTCAAAAAGAGGTCCAACAGGCCTTCTAAACCATTTGCAGTGTGGGCAATAAGTACAGCATCGTCTGCATATAATAAAACAGGAAGCAATCTCTGACCCATCTTTGGTACATCTTTCCCGTTTTTTATCAAAAAATCATAGAGCCCATTTATATATATCAGAAAAAGAAAAGGGGCTAAAATACATCCCTATCTAACTCCCCTAAATGAGGAAATGGGGGGCGGTACTGTGTCCCGATGGGCCAAACTGAACTGAAACCTTTAAATCCATATGGAAGCGCTTTATAAGTTCCAGTAGGGTCACATCGCACCCCAGGGTTTCCATGATTTGCCATAACTTCTCCCTATTTACCAAATCAAAAGCGCTAGATAAATCAAGAAAAGCCATATGAATGGACTCCTTTTTGGCAGTTACGTATTTACTAAGAATAAGATGCAAGTTTAATACTTGCTCAACTGTACCCAAACCAGGTCTAAAACCAAATTGAATTGGAGATAAAATCTGTGCCTTTAACACCCAATCCTCCAGGCGAGATAAAATCACTCTGCCCAGAATATTGGCCGTGGAATCAATCAAAGATATTGGTCTATAACAAGAAGAGTCTTGTCTATTGCCCTTTTTGAATATAGGAATAATAGTTGCCAGTTTCCAAGAAGAGGGTATATTACTTTTAACAGCGCTTCTTAGGACATTTGTGACTAGGGGACCCCAAAGATTAGGCATGGATTTAAAGATATCAACGGGAACACTGTCAGGGCCCGGGGCCTTCCCTTGCCTTGATCGATTTATGTCTCCAAGGATCTCATGTAGATCAAGTGAAATATCTAGGGCATTTGTATTAGGGTCTATGTTGATCCATTTGGTAATATTATCCTCCTTAGTCAGAAAATCATTATCTGGATCAAATACTTTCCTAAAATGATTCAACCATACCTCTTCTGCAATAAGACAATCATCAACCTTAATGTTACTGTCCGAGAAATATGAATGATTTACCACCTTCCAAAATTTTGAAGTATCCTTCAGATCGGAAGCAGCCTGTAACTCATCCCATGCCTTTGTCCTTATTTCTGATTTCCTTTTTTCCAAGGTGGCCTTATACTCAGCCCTAGCTAATTTAAATAACAGGAAGGAGGAACTGCTTAAGGGCATCTTTTAATTTTTTATGAGCAGTTGAACACGCAGAATCAAACCATCTATGGGCGGCCAAACCCTTGGTAGGCCTATCCACCACAAGCGCATGCGAAATAGCACTACTTAATAGTTAATATTCTTGAACTATATGATCATGGTCAAGCTGCTGGGACAAACAAATATTAATGGAGTCAAACCTAGATCTTATAATTTCTTGATTGAAAGTCGTTGGATTTATTCTCTTCCAGGGGATCCTCATCAATAGTCATAAACATTGAATATTCCCGCCCTTGTGCGGGGACCCCGGAGCATATATATATAAAATACATACATATTATCAAGTGTAAAACAGCAATGCAGGCTATAATCACAAATAGGCTAAAATGCTTTATTTCTATGCAAGTTTTTATTTTTATTTTTATTTTTTTATATTATAAAATCACAATAGATCATAAATATCTACCTAAGCCCCAAAAACTGGACTTAGGGAAGTAAACAGCAGTAAATAGCAGAGAAAAATAGAAAAAACCACATTGAAAAACAATGAAGCATTCTTAGCCAATAGGCTGCATGCAGGTTAACACAGGAGAACCATAAAAACTTTGGCACCGTGCCTTTAAGACCCTGAGCACCTCCAGTATCCCACCATGCCTCAGGGGTGAAGGGAAGGTGACAGTTGGTTCACAGTTAGGTCAGTTCTTTTTTCCGGCTTCTTCTGAGAGGATCCTGGAGCATTGAGCTCTCAGTTTTCCTGAGTTTTTTCTTCAGAAAAATCCCTAAAAATAGTGTTTTTCCTGTTTACTCGACAGATAACATCTTTTGTCTGAGTTTGGCAGTCTTTTCTGACAGAAAATGCCATCTCTTTTTGTAAAATGTCCTTCTTGTGAAGAAGAAGCCCAGTCAGACCCACACTCTCTGTGTATTGTCTGCCTGCCACAGAGTCACTGTCCTGACACCTGCAAGTATTGTAAGAAGATGTCAAGGAGGACTCTCAAAGACAGAGAGAAAATCAGGCTACATGGGCTTCAGGAGAGGAAAAAGTCAACATCCTCTTCACTTCCCAGGCCTACAACAGAAGGAATGGCCAGATCGACGTCGACAGGTAGGATTGTGCCTGTTTGTTCTCCATCGACGTCATCGGCGCCACCGTCTCACCAGCATAGATCACCGTCGACGGTGACCAGACCGACGTCGAGGGACAAAGCGTCGAAGCATGGACAGCACAGGGGTACATCTCCGTCGACGGCAGACCGCCGTTCGGCGTCGAGCCATCTCCGGCGCTCCCGTTCGCCGTCGAGAACATCTCGCCCCTTGGCGTCGAAGGACCACTCGCAACTCAACGTCGAGACACACGACGGCGAGTAGGTCCAGGTCCTGCGATCGGCGTCAAGACATTCAACGTCGAGGCCTTCGACGTCAAGACCTTCGACGTCGAGAACAGACCAGCCATCGCAACTTTCGACGTCGAGGATGCAATCGACGTCGACACAACCTTCAGCTGTGTCACAGGCAGTAGAGCCAGCGGATAAAGCTCCCTCACCGGTGGTCTCTATACGGAGGGCATCATCCCATTCCAGAGCGGGCTCATCGGGGCATGTTTCTCCCATCACTCTATCACCTAGATGGTTAGAGAGCCTGAATAGACCGGCAGCATCCCCGGATTCCCAATACTCTAGGATGTATTCTCCTACTGCCTCATTACCTAGAACGCCATCGCCTACAGCTAGAGCAGGACGGGCTCGTTCTGCTACTCGTCAGCCGACCACAAGACCTGCACACTCTGCTACAGCTTCTCGTAGCAGGTCTCGTTCCCGAAGGAGAACCAGGTCGCGAACACCACACAGAAGATCACCTTCTTGGTCTTCTTCAGGATCGTCTGTTGGGCGCTACTCCCCCACACTGACAGATTCTCCACCTGCTAGGATCTCACCGGTGGATGATATCACCACTTTTAATGAGGTTCTTTTAAGGGGAGCGCAGAAACTAAATATTGAGGTACCGGAGCCGGCCACCTCATCCTCAGTTATCTTTGAGACCCTACAACACAGATCAGTCTCGAGAAAACTGCTGCCACTAGTACCAGGTTTGCTGCAACCTACTATGGACACCTTTCTGACTCCAGCCACTCTCAAGTCTGCCCCGGCTAGGATTCAAAAGAAGTACAAAGCTCCGGAGCAAGATCCTTTATTCCTGCGGAAGGATCCGCCACCGGACTCTGTTATCTTAGCCGCAGCCAGAAAAACACGCCTCAGCACTTCTGGGCAGATATGACCGCTCTCTGTGGGACTCACTCCACAGATTTACAGAAAAGTTGCCCAGGGAAGATAGACAGGACTTCCAGGAAATCTTGCAGGAAGGGGGCCTAGTATCTAACCAGATCATCAGCGCGGCGGCGGACGGGGCGGATTTGGCTGCGCATGGGTATGCGCACGGAATCTGCGCTAGGAGGTCTTCCTGGCTACGGCTCACGGGTCTGAAACAGGAAGCACAGCAACGCATTTTAAACCTCCCATTCAGCGGGAATTCGTTGTTCGGTACCCACGCGGATGAAGAGATGGCCCGAATGAAAACGGAGGTGGACACTATGAGGGCAGTGGGCCTGGAACGTAAGAAAGACTTCAGGCGGAGGTACAGGCCGTACGACAGACGACCATTCCAGCAGAGGGTTCAAACCCCTCACTGGTCTCAGAGGCCACAACAACGACAGGGACGTCCCCTGTTTCAGGCACGTAGACCCACAAGAGACCGAGGGGCAAGTAGACCTCAACAGTCTACAGCAAAGACACCAACAAAGCAATGAAGCATTGCTTCCCTCAGCACTGTGCACCACTCCGGTGGGGGGAAGTATTACACATCATCTTCACGAGTGGCACTCCATCACAAGAGACAAATGGGTGCTCAATATTGTCGAACATGGCTATTCTCTCCTTTTCAAAAAACCTCCGCCACACTTGCCGCCAGCAAGATGTTTTCCTTCTCATCTCAGCCTGCTACGCAAGGAAGTTCTTGCACTCCTACAAAAGAAAGCTGTAGAAAAGGTTCCTCCGGCACAAAAAGGAAAAGGGGTGTACTCCCGTTACTTTCTGGTGGCGAAAAAAGGTCAACAGGGCATCTTCAGGCCAATTCTGGACTTACGGCTCCTGAACAAGTACATAAGAAAACAGAAGTTCAGGATGCTAGCCCTTCACCAGATTGTTCCGCAACTGCATCAGGGAGACTGGATGTGCTCCATCGACCTACAGGATGCATATTTTCACATCCCAATAGCATCCAAACATCGGAAATTCTTACGTTTCCAGATAGCGTCACAGCACTACCAATTCAGAGTCCTACCATTCGGCCTGAAGTCTGCACCCCGAGTCTTTTCAAAATGTGTAGCAGTGGTAGCGGCACATCTTCGAAGGCAAAAAATATTTGTCTACCCCTACCTGGACGACTGGCTATTGAAGGCTTCCTCTCCGGATCAGGCGAGAAAACATCGAGACATTGTACTAAGAACTTTCGAGTCTCTAGGTCTTCAATTCAACCACAACAAGTCAACCTTGATTCCAACACAAAACCTCCACTACCTGGGAGCTATACTAAACACAGAGCTCCAAAGAGTGTATCCTTCGGAGGGACGACTTTTATCAATCCACAGGAAGTGTCAACAACTATTAACAGCCGATGCACCTACTGCTCGTCAGGTGACATCGCTTCTGGGCTCCATGGCTTCATGCATCTTCATTGTCCCGAATGCCAGGCTACACATGAGGCCCCTTCAGGAGGCATTAGAGAACAACTGGAGCCAAAAGACTGGTCGCTGGGAGGACAGAGTACGACTACCAGCAGCGGCTTTTCAATCACTACAATGGTGGATGCACAGACCTCACCTGTCGATAGGTTCTCCGTTTCACCAGACAATTCCAGCCGACACTCTGGTAACGGATGCGTCTCTTCAGGGTTGGGGTGCTCATCTGGGTTCCTTCCAAGCTCAGGGTCTGTGGTCCGACAAGGAAAAGAGCTATCACATAAATCTACTGGAGCTCAGAGCGGTCCATCTGGCTCTCAAATCTTTCTCTCCATTGGTTCAGGGGAAATCTCTCCTAATTCAGACAGACAATACAACCACAATGTATTACCTGAACAAACAGGGGGGAACAAGATCACTACCTCTGTCTCGAGAGTCCCAAACGATATGGCATTGGCTCCTGGCCAGGGGAATGTCTATCACAGCGATACACCTGCCAGGTCAGCAAAACGTAGAGGCAGATTTCCTGAGCAGACATCTAGAAGACGCGCACGACTGGGTCCTACACGACGAAGTCGTCGAGGACATCTTCGGTCAATGGGGTCGACCCCAGTTGGATCTCTTTGCAGACGAAGCAAACAAGAAATGCCCAGACTTCGCATCCAGGTTCTGCCGTCCGGGATCTCAAGGGAATGCCCTGTTGATCAACTGGTCAGGGATATTTCTCTACGCCTTTCCACCGATTCCCCTCATACCGGCAGTAATCAACAAACTTTACAACTCCAGAACCAGAATGATTCTGATAGCGCCACAATGGCCCCGCCAATTCTGCTACACGGATCTACTCAACTTATCGGAAAAACCTCACAGGAGGTTGCCGTGCAGACCGGATCTCCTGAGCAGAATGGAAGGCAGAATCCTACATCCCAACCTTCCCTCTCTGAGCTTGACAGCATGGCTCCTGAATTCCTACAGTATGGGCACCTAGGGCTCTCACAGGAGTGCATGAACATCTTGAAAGAGTCAAAACGACCTTCCACGCGGCGTTCTTACGCTTTTAAGTGGAAGAGATTTTACATCTGGTGCTCTCAACAAGGTATAAATCCCATACGAGCTCAGGAGGATGTCATACTGTCCTATTTGCTTCATCTGGCGAAGTCTGGTCTGTAGGTATCTTCTATTAAGGTTCATTTGTCTGCAATTACAGCGTATCGTAAGTCGCCTTCTCAGGAATCCTTCTTTACGATACCTGTAGTCAAGGATTTCTTAGAAGGCTTGAAAAAGGTTTTTCCTCCCATTCGGAGACCTTCTCCTCCATGGGAACTGAATGTAGTCCTGTCAAAACTTATGGGCCCTCCCTTTGAACCTATCCACAAGGCCTCTTTACAGCACCTTACGTGGAAGACGGCTTTTTTGGTGGCCATTACTTCAGCGAGGAGGGTCAGCGAAATTCAGGCTCTGTCTTGCAGAGAACCGTACACGGTTTTTCACGATAATAGAGTGGTTCTGCGAACTCACCCATCTTTCCTTCCGAAGGTGGTGTCAGAATTCCATATCAATCAGACTATATCTTTACCGACTTTCTTTCCCAATCCGGAGACTCCGGCTGAGAAAGCATTGCATTCTTTAGACTTGAAAAGAGTGCTGAAATTCTATTTGGACAAAACAAAACCGATTAGACATTCTAACCATTTGTTTCTAAATTATGGTCATTTAAGAACAGGAGAGGCAGCGTCTAAACGAACGATATCAAGATGGATTGTGTCTTGTATTGTTAACACTTACCAACTGGCTAATAAGCAATTACTGGCTAGGCCAAAAGCGCATTCCACAAGGGGAAAAGCGGCTACTGCTGCCCTCCTTAACAATGTACCAATTTCCGAGATTTGTAAGGCTGCTACATGGAAGTCTGTGCATACCTTTACTAAGCATTACTGTTTAGACTCGGATGCAAGAGCGGTTGCCCAGGTGGGGCAGGCCTCTCTTAGAAATCTATTTGCATGAATATGTATTCTTTCCTGCACTTCTTTCAGACAGTCCGCAGAGTTTAGGGATGGGCTTGCTAATCTATTCAATGTTTATGACTATTGATGAGGATCCCCTGGAAGAGAAGGATAAGTTACTTACCTGTAAATCCTAGTTCTCTTCCAGGGGTATCCTCATCAAAGTCATAAACAACCCACCCTCCTCCCCGGACTCAAGTCTCCTAGAAGTGCAGGACAGATTATCTTTCTGATCAGTTACACAGATTGTCACGGTAAAAAAGTACTGACCTAACTGTGAACCAACTGTCACCTTCCCTTCACCCCTGAGGCATGGTGGGATACTGGAGGTGCTCAGGGTCTTAAAGGCACGGTGCCAAAGTTTTTATGGTTCTCCTGTGTTAACCTGCATGCAGCCTATTGGCTAAGAATGCTTCATTGTTTTTCAATGTGTTTTTTTCTATTTTTCTCTGCTATTTACTGCTGTTTACTTCCCTAAGTCCAGTTTTTGGGGCTTAGGTAGATATTTATGATCTATTGTGATTTTATAATATAAAAAAAAAAAAAACACTTGCATAGAAATAAAGCATTTTAGCCTATTTGTGATTATAGCCTGCATTGCTGTTTTACACATGATAATATGTATGTATTTTATATATATATGCTCCGGGGTCCCCGCACAAGGGCGGGAATATTCAATGTTTATGACTTTGATGAGGATACCCCTGGAAGAGAACTAGGATTTACAGGTAAGTAACTTATCCTTTTGTCCCATTTCAGACCTAGGCCAGAATTTGTATGAAAAGTGGTGTTTCTTCTCAATCCCTTATCCCTAGAGACCTGGTCAATGTTTAAGTCGAGGTTAATACGTAAGGGATTGTGGTCACTAGCACAGTGAGTAACAGTGAATAAAGGATTACTCAGACTGCTCAATGTAAATAAATAACATGGGAAACTGCAGAAAGAAAACACTAAAAACTCTGCTCAGAAAGCAAAGGGAAAGTATAGGTGCAGATTAATAGTTGAATATAGGCTTCTGTGGTGTGTGTGTGAATAGGCATGCTTCTAGTGAGCAGGAACAGACCGGTATAGTAGTATTCAATTCAGTGGCTGCAGGCAGTCATGTGTAAGTGGATTCGGTATGTGTCAAAAGAAAGGTCAGGCAGTCACCAAATGAAACTTGAAACTGACAGAGTAGTGGGAGGTCAGCTTAATGAAGTAGGGACCCACCTTAAAGCGCAGATACAGCAGAGTAGCTGCAGCATTAAACGGAGGCTTAGAAACACCAGAGCAGTTGTGGAAGAATAAAATCATAAAGTGAAGTAGTCAGGAAGACTGTCACATAACTCTTGACTAGCTGCTACATACCTAAAGGATGGTAGTGGGGAGGAGGTACCTGGTGATGAATTTTGCCACTCGACGAGGTTGATGCTAACCATCTTTTTTTTGTTTTGTTTTTAAATAGCAAGTTGGTAGCACAAATAGGGTAGGATTATATCACTCATGTTCTGAATTAGATCTCATGCCTAAACTATACTTAGGGCATACTGCTACCTTTTTATGTGTGACCCTGTATCAGACCATGTCAGACTGCCAGGGGTGCATCTGCCACATGCCTGACAATAACCCAGCGCCAGAAATGTTCGCAAGTTCAGCTTTCATATTCAACTTTTGAACAGCCCTGCCAGCCTTTCCAAGTTACAGCTGACATACGCCTGACACACACAGCATTATGGCAGGCACGTAAGAGATGTACCTTACATGTTTCTGTCTCTGTTCTTGCTCCAGCATTCAATAATAGGTGCAACTAACAGGTGTTTGACTCTTTTTTAGCAATATCTGCCTTTCTATCAAAGGTGCACTTGATGTATCAAAATTAGTCCTAACAGCCTTAAAAAGGTGCGCCTGGCATGTGATTTGCTCTGATGATACTTACCAACCTTTCAGAGGGACACCAGACATGCACCTCATTCTGTTCTGTCACTATCTGCCTTTTAGAGCTATGGTTGACATGTGAGTGATGGTGTGCCTAGCCTTTCTGACCTATCATAGTGGTGCCTGACATTTGAATAATCTTACTGCAGCCCGATGAGCTTGTCAGATGTGCGTGTGCCATGTGACATTCCTGCTTTAGCCCTACTGGTTTGTTAGAGATATCCTTTGCATAATACAGACTCCATTACTTACTTTTATCTCAAATTTTGTACTTACCATACCGGTGCCAAGTAATTGTAATCAGTTGGGTTCACTGCAGGATCCCCTAACCTCGGGCAGCCCCTGCATACACACATACCATGAGTGCCAACAGCCAGGAAACTGTGTGCAAAGGAAATACACCGGCAGCAGCACACCAACAGAATGAAACATGGCCAATCAGTGTGTGGCTTATAAATAGATTTACACAGTGATTGCCATTTTCTGTCATCCACCCGCCCCCTCACTGCTGTGTCTGCCCATGTGCATGCCGGCCCAAAAGAGACATTGTACCAGCCAATCCAGACACTGCTCTCATGCTGTAAAGAGCATGCGAGCAGTACCAGGATTTGGCTGAGCAGGTTAAACTGATGCTCCATTGAAGCCCTGGAGGCTGTGTCTGTGCAGTCCCTGGCTCCCTGACAGTCTATATAGTGGTGCCTGGACTGTGCATGTCAGGCTGGACACAACCAGACACCTGTCCAGCTGGACATGCACACTTCAGAATTGGCCAGTGTAGGAAAGTAGCCTCTTTCTAGCATGGTTACCTCCACTTTTTGCCTGTTTGTCAGTGTGGTTGACCATGTTTACTGGGGTCCTGGGTATGCTGTCTCCTTTTACCCATGGCTGCTGGAACTTTTTTCACCCCACATTTGGCATACTGGTGCCCCCCCATGTAAGTCCCTAGTATATGGGACCCAGGTACCCAGGGCATTTGGTACCAGGAGATCCCTATGGGCTGCAGCATGTATTAAGCCACCCATAGGGAGCCCATGCAAAGTATTTTGCAGGCCTGCCATTACAGCCAGCATGAAAGGGTGCATGCACCCTTTCATTACCAAGTCACTTCACCAGATCACTGTACGTCACCGTTGTGACAGGCCCACCTAGCACAGAGGGCAGGGTGCAAGTACCTGTGTGTGTGAGGGCACCCCTGCACTAGCAGAGGTGCCCCCACAAACTCCAGCTTCATTTTCCTGGACTTTGTAAGGGCGGGGAACTCCAAACCTAGGCATGTTTGGTACCTAACATGTCAGAATCATACCCCAATACTGCTGCAAGTATTGGAAGTATGATTCCATGCATTCTGGGGGTCCATAGAGGACCCCCAGCATTGCTACCACCAGTCTTCCAGGGTTTTCCAGGCAGCCCAAGCTGCTGCCACCCCTCAGACAGGTTTCTTCCCTCCTGCTGCTTGATCTGATCAAGCTCAGGAAGGCAGAACAAAGGATTTCCTTTGGGTGAGGGAGGTAACGCCCTGTGTGACTGGCTTGGAAGGGCTACCCTCCCCTATGCCACTGGTGTGCTTTGAAGGGCACATTTGGTGTCCTCTGTGCATAAACCAGTCCACACCGTTCAGGGACTCTCAGTCCCTGCTCTGGCACAAAACTGGACAATGGAAAGGAGATTGACCACTCCCCTGTCCATCACTACCCCAGAGGCTGTGCTCAGAGCTCCTCCAGAGGGCCCCTAGGTTCTGCCATCTTGATTCCAAGGTTGTCAGGGCCCTCTGGCAGCATCTTAGTGGCCAGGCCAGGCAGGTGATGTCAGAGCCCCAACTTTCCTACTGGGTTGGTTAGTAGGTAAATGCTATGGTTGCCAAGGTCCTCTAACAGTTTCCGTGACAGTTGGCTTGGTAATATAAAGCCTGTTATGGCTTTTCTTTGTGGGAGATCTGTATGTGTGGACATCACCTGCAATCGTGTTGAGATGAGGTACCACCCAGTCATCAGCTTAAATGCATTTTCCTTGTGTCAGACACACATAGATGACCCAACCACCCTCTTCCAAATCGCTTTTCAGGTGTCTTCTGGGATTTCTCTCCCTAATTCCTTCTCTCAGCTTGTGGTATATGAGCCATCCCTTGTTAACTATTTTGCTCCTTCAGGTACTTTGGATGGTGCTGCCTTCGTGGGTGATCCTGCACTTGAGGCTTCTGCGCATTTCTGCTCTATGTATCCGTCTGCCAATCCTGTCATCGATCTGACATCTGACGATGCAGAGTCATTCCTGGATGTGTTCCGATTCAATACATTCGGAGACATTCCTCAAGAACATGATTATTATTAACTGATTTGACCATTGGCTTTATTCAAAATTTTCAAATTCTTAAATTAGATTAACTTTGACCTGATGTGCTTGTCATGCTCAACATTTATCTCTGTGTAAGTTTTTAGCTAGTTTAGACCATTTTAATGTGGACTCATGCACCCTCTATGGGATCATCATTATGGCATCATCCTTGTTCCGGCAATGGGGAGAGTGTAGTGGATCCTACTTAGTTTTAAAGGGAATCAGGAGTTTAGCTTAGCCTTTTGGCTTGCAGGCCAGTCCCTATCACCTAATGACTTTTAACCTTATTATCCTGCTCTGTCTTAGCCCATTTATTTTATTATTTCTTTTAAGATGGCTGCCTTTGTTTAGAGTTAGAGCAATGTTTTGATTTACGTTATCAGTGTCACTCTGTGAAGGCATCACTATCGGCGTCAAAAGTGATGTACTTAGGTATTCACATAATGTCCCTTTCCCACTTACGTGTGACAGGAAGATAATATTCTTTTGGTGGGAATATTTACATAATTGCCGCCACAAGCCTGCCCCCTTATCTATTGATTGGGAACATGCATTACTGTGTCAGGGGTCCTACAAGATCTATATAAATACATCTCACACAGACAAGGTTTTCAGAGATTCCTACCAGATGCTATTGATGCCATCTATGCTGCACATCACTTTGATACAGACCCAGCCTTCGTGTCATCACAGAGTCTGATCTAGAGACCTCATTCCAAGGTAAAAAGGGTTGGGGGTGCTTCTTATGGACATGGCAGATTAGGTTTATCACACCTAGCTCACGTTAGGTTAAAGATTAGTTTCTCCATGCTAGGGTTTAGGGATTTTACATTTCATATTTATTGCAAGATGGGGGGGGTCTTTGTATTCACGACTCTCATCTTTACAATTCTGCTTCGTGCATTGTTCATTATCCTAATCATTGCAGCTCATGCATTTCACATTAAATTGCAGTCTTTTTAATAAATAAATTGAACACTTTCCTGCATCTCCTTTATTGCCTGTGTGTGATTGAGACTTATTAACTAACATGAGAAAAGGGTCATTTCTGTTCCACCACGACTTCCCTGAGATATCGTATTCTAGAGTCCATGCGTAAAGGCTAACAGAAATCACCTTTTACTGTTTGAGTTTTTGCTGAAGTACTGCTTGTGAGCCAGGAGGGTTCGGCTGACAGTTGCGACTTGTTGTAGGATTGGCCTAGTCTCCTACAAACAAAAGTGCTGTGATCCTTAAACCAGCAGTCGTTCCCCGGAGCGAGAGTCCAATACCACAGCCATGTTCTATTTTGCCAGGCAAGGGGGAATAAAATCAAAGATACTGTGCTCTCAAGCCCAGCAAATATGGAGATGGTTACTTACCCACAACATCTCTTTACAAGCGGAGCATGTCCCAAGGGTGGACAATGAATGGGCAGATTCTCTGAGCATGTCTGCGAAATAGTGTCACGAATGGGAAATTAACCAAGAGCAGTTACTTCAGATCTTCAAACACTGTGGTACCCCAAAACTGGATTTGTTTGCAACTCTTCAAAACAAGAAATGAAAGGTGTACACAGTCAGATGTCTTCAGAAAAGGTATTGGGGGAATACATTCCTAGTAGCCTGGACAGGAATGTTGGCTTACACTTTTCTTCATTGTCATTCCCAGTGTTATTCCAAAAATGAAGCAGGAACCGTGCCGCCACATTCTGATAACTCCAGCGTGGCCAAGGCAATTTTGGTAGACAGAGCTTCTTCTCCTATCAGTGTGCCCACATATCCAGTTCAAGCATGTGGAGAATCACATTTCCATGAACAAAGGTCAGATTTTCCATCCTCAGATAAAGTTGTTCAATTTATCAGTTTGGCTCCTCACTACAATGAGTTTGGATTGCTGAATATTCCATAAGAATGTAAAATAATTCTTGATTAATCACATGCTATGACCACAAGTAAATTCTACAGTGCGAAATGGAAAATATTTTCCATTGGTGTAATAATAACAACCTACATCCCTTTAAATCTTCTCCGGAACAGTTACCATCTTCATCTAGGGAAGTCATTCCTAGCACATACTTCAATTAAAGTATAGTGATCACCAGTTTCAAGATTTTGGAAAAGGAGAGGCATAGTCTCTTTATGGTTGATTAATTATGGCTTTATAGAATAATAAAGGAATTTATGAAAGGACTATTCAGACTTTTTCTTCTTGTGAAACGTTCTCCGGTATCCTGGCAGTTAAATACAGTCCTATCACAGCTCATGAAAAGCCCATTTTAACCTATTCATAAGGCAGGCATAAAATATGTCTTGTGGAAAATGGCCTTTCTCTTGGCCCTCACTTTAGCAAGATGAATAAGGGAAATTCAAGCTTTTACAGAACCTTTATGCAATTTAAGGAGGACCGAATGATGCTGAGAACTAATCCCAAGTTCATTCCCAAGGTCCCAACTTCGTTCCATTTGAATGAACCAGTTGTATTGTCAACATTTTTTTAAAATCCCTCATCTAGAGCGGAAAAGGCTTTATATTCTCTGGCTGTCAGACGATTTTTTTCAATTTTTATATAGACAGGACAAAGACTTTTAAAAAGTCTGACCGTCTTCTCATATCTTTTGCTCCTCCTAGAATGGCTACATGTTCTCATGTTTTACTCATTGGGTTGCTATTACCTTTTGCCACGGCAAAGTAGGAAGGCTACTGTCAACAATGATTATGACACATCCTATGAGAAAAGTGGCTTCATCCATGGCCCTGATTGCTGTAGTGCCACTACCAGACATTTGCAGAGCGGCTACATGGACTTCTGTCCATACATTCACCTAGCATTATTGTTTGGACTCGTGGAAGAGTGATGCCGCTGTTGGACAGGCAGTATTACGGGTCCTTTTTCAGTAACGTACAAACTTTTATAGAGATTTTCAGGCTTGAAAAAAATTATTTACAAGTTTGTCTTTTTCTTCTGATAGTTGACTTTGTACCTTATGTTTGATTCTTTATACGAGAGTTGTTTTGCCATACTTGCCACTTTTTTCCATGGTACTGCTTACTGGTCTGATTCAAGCATATGAATCAATAAAAAAAACAATACTGAAGAAATGAAACAAGTTACTTACCTGTACGATGTGGTTCTCTAGTATTGATGTCTTTCATAGATTCACATGCAACCCTCCCACCTCACTTAGAATTCACCACTCTGAATACCAGTTGGACTTTGCCTTTCACACCAATGTCAAAGTCACCTTATCCCTTACAAATAGGTATCCTCTAAGGAAGGCCTATAGAGCCCTATGGCAGGGAGCTGTATTTTGTTAAGTAGGACATATAATTTTAATATGTCCTATTAGCAACACTTCCAAATTGTCGTTCTACTGTGGGTAAGTTAGTAGCCCCACTGGCTAGCACAGGGTTACCAGTTGGCACTGCAACCCGGCGAACTCCTGAATTGGACTACCTAACTGGGTCATGTAAGGTATCAAATTAATCATGGCATTACACCAGACTTGATCCCCAGGTCGAATTTAGAAGCATAAATAAAGTTTAGCACATTCTAGAAAGTTGCCTCACTGTACTACAGTTAGCCCAGCAACCTGACAAAGGCCCTGGCACACAGACAGCTTTCTGACTGCCTCAGGAGATGTGTGAACGAATTCCGGGCCCAGGAACAAAGGTAGTTGCTGCAGAGTGAGGTGTCACCTCCTCTCCCAGAATGGCTAGTTAGGGTGTTAGCCCAAAAAGCTGACCTTCTAAAGTGTAAGGGAAGTACCGCCAACACCCCTGAACAGGACGCCTTTTGTTCCTTCAGATAGAGTGGAGACAGAGCCAAGCAGGGAAAACTTGCCCATAAACCAGTTTTACTGTGGGAATGTAGACCTCTGTTAGCCACACCTCTAGGATGGGCTACCAAGCTCCTACTGACCAAGGAAGTGTTGTGTCATCTTCAAAGGGGCAAGAATGTGGCACTCTGGGATAGCCAATTGCCACACATCACAGGAACCTCATCACTAGGTGAGAGGAGACCCAGTAGCTCATTGGCTAGTGATAACATGGTCCCTTCAAGACACTTTCCTAAGGGGAAATATGGCACCTGTGACACCCTGACCCTCAGATCACGGTGGAATTGGAGAGAGGACCGAAGAAGGACCGCCCAGCTGCCCTTGGGCCCCCACAAAGAGAGGCTGCACCTTCAGAAGGACTGCGCCTGTCTCTCTTTGGGCTAGCAGACTTTGGACTGTGCCTGTGGCCCCTGGCTCAGGAAAAAGTTGTTTCCCAGTTCTAACCTACAGCAGTGACTTGAAGGATCAATTGACCGATCTCCTGGAACCAGCTCCAGGGACACAAGAGCTGAAGAAGCCCAAACCAACAACTTGGTAGCCACCACAGACGTTCTGTCGCAATCAGTCACCTGGTACCCAAAAGGGCAAATCTGAGATAGCCAAAAGTTGCAACCGAGTCAACTTGACCTGGGAGTGTTATCCAAAACCGGATTTGTTGCACCAAGAGACACTAGCCCCCACCTAAGGATCTTGCCCCAACCCGGGTGCAAATGACTAATTGCCCAGCATCGGCTTGCCTGCTACTTCAACGTAGAGGGCTTTGAGGGACCCCGATCTCTAGCCAAGTTAGCCCCACTTCACCCGTTGACTGAGGACCAACCACAAAGACATCCCCGTCGACCTTACCCCTTCAATCGTACCACAACTGAAGCATCCTAAGAGCATTTTTTGCCTGCATCCTTCAGTATCAGGAAGACTGCATTGATGTCTATGACAGTCATCCTGTAACGTTTGGATCTTGCTTTAAAATCGCTCTGGTGACCAGGTAACTGTCCAAAGTGTCCACTCTGGCCCCCGAGACCTCTGTCCTGCCAGTACTGGTCGCCCAACCTGGGACTCATTGGGCAAACTAACTGTTTCAAAATTTTCAAAAGTTTCCAAAGTTCTTGTTGACTAATGCTTGTTTGCAGTTGCATTTAAAAGTGATAATATCTTCTAAAATCTGTATCTCCGTAACCCTCTGGTGGATTTTGCTCATCAAGAACTTTAAAAATTAATTAAAATATAATCTATTCTTATAAATTAGTTTCTTTCCTTTGTGTGTTGTGACTTTCTAATCCCGTTATTTGATACAGTTAAATGCTTTATACATAGTTCCTTTGCCAAGCCTTACTGCTCGCAGCCACAGCTACCCAGGATTGCACTTAAGGTTAAACAAACAAGCTTAACTGGACACAAGACAGTATTTGTGAGTGTACTGCACAATAAGGCCCCACAGCCATATCATATAGTGCACCCAAATCTTCACAGAGGATCTTTACCTTGACTTGTAGAAACAAGCTTTGCCTCTCAGGGAAGAAGTGGACCCTTTTACCGTCTAATGTCCACGGGCCATGCAATCTGGCCATCTGCAAGTCCGGATCCCAATCTTTGAACTTCAGCAGCCTTGCAACCATCGATCTCTGTAGTGCCCCTGGGGCTGGTAGGCATCCGGGACACGATGCTCCCTCTCAAATGAGCACAAGGTCGGGGGCACCAATATATATATATGTTCGATGGCATGTGTAGCTGCAGATACACATGCTGTGCATTGTTCCTGCCATCTAGTGTTGGGCTCGGAGTGTTACAAGTTGTTTTTCTTCGAAGAAGTCTTTTCGAGTCACGGGACCGAGTGACTCCTCCCTTTCAGCTCCATTGCGCATGGGCATCCACTCCATCTTAGATTGTTTTCTTTCCGCCATCGGGTTCGGACGTGTTCCTCTTCGCTCCGTGATTCGAATCGGGAAAGTATTAAAATCATCGAAAATCCGTCGGTATTGTTGTGTTCGGGGACGATCTCCTATCGAGACATCGGCACCGACGAGACAACTGCTTCGGCGGCCCTTCGGGGTTTCTGTGCCCAGCTGAGGCCTGGTCGGCCCGACCACACCCGTCATCAAAGCCTCATGGACCGGACCCCCTTCCGTTTCTGTCCAACGTGCCACGCCAAGTATCCTTATACAGACCAGCATCGGATCTGTAATCTGTATCTGTCACCGGAGCACAGGGAGGATACCTGCGAGGCCTTTCGGTCAAAAAAGACCTTAAGAGATCGGAGGGCGAGGCGCTTACAGATGGCGTCGAAATCGTTGCAACACCTCGACGTCGAAGAGGAGGAGATGGCTATCTCTATCCAGGGATCGGAATCGGACGACTCTGACGGAGACCGACCACCGACAGCGGGCCAAAAAGTGAGTACGCCTGCCCCGACCCAACCCCAAAGTCAGCCAAAAATGCAAAAGGCCTCGGGGACGCCACTGCCTGAAGGCCATGGCTCGACCCACAAAAAGAGCGGCGACCAAGCCACTTCTTCGGCACCGAAGAAGACCAAAATCGTGCCGAAGTCTTCCGACTCGAGTCGAGAAACCGGCGTCGAAAAAAGTCGACATCGACTGGTCGAAACCACTAAGCCTTGAAAGAGCCTTTCGGAGCCGAGGCCAACCGTGACCATGGGTATTTTGTGCTGAGAAAGCCGGCTTCAAAGCCGAAAAAGGCCACTTACACAGAAGAACATGGGCTCTCCAAACAACTAAAGGAGAGGCACAGGTTTGAACAGGAGTTGGATGTTGAAGTGTGTGATCAAAGTCAACCAAGATTACAGATTCAAACAGTCCCTCCTCTCAAATTTAAGAGGAAATTGGCTTTTCAAACAAAGGCAGAGACTGAAACTGATCAGCCAAGATCAAGAGTGGCTAGAGAGAAGTCACCAACTCAACATTTCTCACCAGAAATATCGCCACCACATTCGCCACAAAAGACAGGGTCGCCATTTGGCACACCAACTGCACAGTCACCCACACATACTGTGCAAACACAGGACGATATAGATCCGTGGGACCTCTACGACCCCCCCGGTTACAGACAATAGCCCTGAGTGCTACCCCTCAAAGCCATCTCCTCCAGAGGATAGCACCTCCTATACACAAGTGCTAACCAGGGCTGCGACATTCCATAATGTCACTATGCACTCAGAACCATTGGAGGATGACTTTCTTTTCAATACCCTGGCGTCCACGCATGCGTCATACCAAAGCCTGCCTATGCTACCAGGCATGCTTAAGCATGCACAACAAGTGTTTCAAGAGCTGGTCAAGGGAAGAGCCATCACACCGCGGGTGGAAAAAACGTACAAACCACCCCGTCGGACCCTGTGTTTATTACACAGCAGCTCCCTCCAGACTCTGTAGTGGTGGGGGCCGCAAGGAAGCGTGCAAACTTGCAATCATCAGGGGATGCACCACCTCCTGATATAGAAAGCCGCAAGTTTGACGCAGCGGGGAAGAGAGTGGCGTCGCAAGCTGCCAACCAATGGCGTATCGTAAATTCACAAGCCCTCCTCGCCCGTTATGACCGAGCCCACTGGGATAAAATGAATGATATCATTCAGCATCTTCTGAAAGAATATCAGAAATGGGCTCAACAGGTGGTTGAGGAAGGACAAGCCATCTCCAACAACCAGATCCGTTCGACACTGGACTCTGCTGACACCGCCTCAAGAACTGTAAACACGGCGGTCACAATCAGGAGACATGCCTGGCTATGAAGTTCAGGATTCAAACCTGAAATACAGCAGGCGGTGTTAAACATGCCGTTTAACCAGCAGCAACTATTTGTGCCGGAGGTGGACACCGCCATCGAAAAAAATGAAGAAGGACACTGACGCGGCCAAAGCCATGGGCGCGCCTACTCTTCTCAGTATAGGGGGACATTTAGAAAGCCACAATTTAGGGGAGGTTTTAGACAGCAACCCTCAGAGGCATCCACCTCTCAAACAAAACCCACCTACCAGTCACAATACCAGAGAGGGGGGTTTCGTGGTTCATTCAGGGGACAATTCCCAAGAGCAAGGGGAAAGTTTCAGCCTACCAAGCAGACCCCCGGTAACAAACAGTGACTTCAATGTCACACTTCCCCAACACACATCACCAGTAGGGGGAAGATTAACACAATACCACAAACATTGGAGAGACATAACCACGGACACATGGGTTCTATCAATTATCCAACATGGTTACTGCATAGAGTTCACACATTTCCCTCCAGAAGTTCCCCCAAGAGCGCACAAACTGTCGGCACAACATCTAGACCTGCTGCAAATCGAGGTACAAGCACTATTAACAAAACAAGCCATAGAACTAGTACCTCACCACCAAAAAGGAACAGGGGTTTACTCCCTATATTTCCTTATTCCCAAAAAAGACAAAACACTAAGACCAATTTTAGATCTCAGGACATTAAACCTCTTCATCAAATCAGAACATTTCCACATGGTCCCACTACAAGATGTAGTTCCCTTACTAAAACAGGGAGAATACATGGCAACAATGGATTTAAAAGATGCGTATTTCCATATACCCATCCATCCATCTCACAGGAAATACCTCAGATTTGTCATACAGGGCAAACATTACCAAATCAAGGTATTGCCCTTCGGGATAACAACAGCGCCCAGAGTATTTACAAAATGCCTCGCTGTAGTCGCAGCTCATATAAGGAGACATCACATACACGTATTCCCATATCTCGACGATTGGCTAATAAAAGCTAACACTCAACACCGGTGTCAAAGTCACACGCAATATGTAATAGATACCCTTCACAAACTAGGTTTTTCTATAAATTACCAAAATTCGCACTTGCAAACATCCCAACTAAAACAATACTTGGGAGCAACACTCAACACACAAAGAGCAATTGCCACTCCAAGCCCACAGAGAGTTCAATCGTTTCAAACTATGGTGTCAAATATACAACCAAATCACCAGTACATAGTCAGATTTGTCATGAAACTACTAGGCATGATGTCCTCATGCATCGCTATTGTCCCAAACGCACGGCTACACATGCGGCCCTTACAACAGTGCCTAGCAAAACAATTGACGCAGGCACAGGGTCAACTTCAGGATCTAGTGTTGATAGACCGCCAAACACACTCTTCGCTTCAATGATGGAACCCTGTAAATTTAAACAAAGGGCAGCCATTTCAAGACCCGGTGCCTCACGCCATTATCACAACAGATGCTTCCATGATTGGGTGGGGAGCACACCTCAACAATCACAATATACAAGGACAATGGGACAATCAACAAAAACAACTACACAGAAATCACTTAGAACTACTAGTGGTCTCCCTAGCACTAAAAGCTTTTCAACCCCTTCTAGTCCACAAACACATTCTTGTCAAAACAGACAATATGACAACAATGTACTATCTAAACAAACAGGGGGGGACACACTTGTCACAACTATGCCTCCTAGCACAAAAGATTTGGCATTGGGCAATTCACAACAACATTCGCCTGATAGCGCAATATATACCAGGCATTCACAATCAGTTAGCCGACAATCTCAGTCGAGATCACCAGCAAACTCATGAGTGAAAAATACATCCCCAGATTCTAGAGGATTACTTCTACCGCTGGGGGACACCAGACATAGATCTGTTTGCAACAAAACAAAACGCAAAATGCCAAAACTTCGCATCCAGGTACCCACACCCTCAGTCCAAGCGCAATGCTCTATGGAACAATTGGTCAGGGATATTTACGCTTTTCCCCCTCTCCCACTCATTCCTTTCCTAGTCAACAAACTGAGAAAAAACAAACTCAAACTAATACTCATAGCACCAACGTGGGCTCCCCAACCGTGGTACACCACACTGTTAGACTTCTCAGTAGTACCTCACATCAAACTCCCAAACAGACCAGATCTGTTAACACAACGCAAACAACAGATCAGACACCCCAAGCCAGCATCGCTCAATCTAGCAATCTGGCTCCTGAAGTCTTAGAATTTGGCTATCTAAACCTTTCAAATGAGTGTATGGAAGTCATTAAACAGGCAAGAAAACCGACAACAAGGCATTGTTATGCTAATAAATGGAAAAGGTTTGTTTTCTACTGCCAACAAAATCAAATCACACCGTTAGATGCCTCCATACAAAACATTGTGTATTTACTTACTACACCTACAAAAAGCAAATCTCGCTTTTTCTTCCATCAAAATTCATCTCACTGCAATCTATGCTTACCTGCAGATTAAACATACAAAATCACTTTTTAGAATCCCAGTTATTAAAGCATTTATGGAAAGACTAAAAAGGATTATACCTCCAAGAACCCCACCAGTAACCTCGTGGAATCTAATCTAAATACAAGCGTTCACTATCGAGGAACCAGTTATACAAGTACACCAACATAAAGTGGTTCTCCGCACAAATCTGAAATTTCTGCCAAAAGTAATTTCACCATTTCATCTAAACCAAACTGTAGAGCTCCCAGTCTTCTTCCCATAGCCAGACTCAGTATCAGAAAGAGCACTGCATACATTAGACATAAAGAGAGCACTAATGTATTACATAGACAGAACAAAATCATTTCGGAAAACTAAGTAATTTTTCGTTGCTTTCCAAAAACCCCATGCTGGCAACCCTATATCCAAACAAGGCATAGCCAGATGGATAATCAAATGCATACAGACATGTTACCTTAAAGCTAAAAGAGAGTTACCCATTACACCAAAGGCTCACTTCACTAGAAAGAAAGGAGCAACAATGGCCTTTCTAGGTAACATACCAATGACAGAGATTTGTAAGTAAGCCACTTGGTCTACACCTCATACGTTTACCAAACATTACTGTGTAGATGTGTTAGCAACACAACAAGCCACAGTAGGACAGGCTGTACTAAAAACATTATTTCAAACAACTTCAACGCCTACAGGCTGACCACCGCTTTGGGGAGGATTACTGCTTTGTAGTCTATGCACAGCATGTGTATCTGCAGCTACACATGCCATCGAACGGAACATGTCACTTACCGAGTGTACATCTGTTCGTGGCATGTTGCGCTGCAGATTCACATGCGCCCTCCCACCTCCCCAGGAGCCTGTAGCCGTTTAAGTTGCATTAAAATTGTATATATGTAAATAAACATTCCTTTACCACAAACTATGTACATACATATTGTAAGGAAATGCCTCCTTGGCATGGTTACCCCCTGACTTTTTGCCTTTGCTGATGCCAAGTTATGATTTGAAGGTGTGCTGAGGCCTGCTAACCAGGGCCCAGCACCAGTGTTCTTTCCCTAACCTGTACCTTTGTTTCCACAGTTGGCACACCCTGGCATCCAGGTAAGTCCCTTGTAACTGGTACCCCTGTTACCAAGGGTCCTGATGCCAGGGAAGGTCTCTAAGGTCTGCAGCATGTCTTATGCCACCCTGGGGACCCCCACTCAGCACCGACACACTGCTTGCCAGCTTGTGTGTGCTGGTGGGGATAAAATGACTAAGTCGACATGGCACTCCCCTCAGGGTGCCATGCCAACCTCACACTGCCTATAGGTATAGATAAGTCACCCCTCTAGCAGGCCTTACAGCCCTAAGGCAGGGTGCACTATACTATAGGTGAGGGCATAAGTGCATGAGCACTATGCCCCTACAGTGTCTAAGCAAAACCTTAGACAATGTAAGTGCAGGGTAGCCATAAGAGTATATGGTCTGGGAGTCTGTCATGCACGAACTCCACAGCCCCATAATGGCTACACTGAAAACTGGGAAGTTTGGTATCAAACTTCTCAGCACAATAAATGCACACTGCCAGTGTACATTTTATTGTAAAATACACCCCAGAGGGCATCTTAGAGATGCCCCCTGAAACCATACCCGACTACCAGTGTGGGCTGACTAGTTTTAGCAGCCTGCCACACACCAGACATGTTGCTGGCCACATGGGGAGAGTGCCTTTGTCACTCTGTGGCTAGTAACAAAGCCTGTACTGGGTGGAGGTGCTTCTCACCTCCCCCTGCAGGAATGTAACACCTGGCGGTGAGCCTCAAAGGCTCACCCTCTTTGTTACAGCACCCCAGGGCACTCCAGCTAGTGGAGTTGCCCGCCCCCTCCGGCCACGGGCCCACTTTTGGTGGCAAGGCCGGAGGAGATAATGAGAAAAACAAGGAGGAGTCACTCCCCTAAGGTGTCCTGAGCTGAGGTGAATCTGACATTTAGAAATCCTCCATCTTGCAGATGGAGGATTCCCCCAATGGGAATAAGGATGTGCCCCCCTCCCCTCAGGGAGGAGGCACAAAGAGGGTGTAGCCACCCTCCAGGACAGTAGCCATTGGCTACTGCCCTCCCAGACCTAAACACACCCCTAAATTGAGTATTTAGGGGCCCCCAGAACCAAGGAAGATAGATTCCTGCAACCTAAGACGAAGAAGGACTGCTGAGCTGAAAAACCTGCAGAGAAGACGGAGACACCAACTGCTTTGGCCCCAGCTCTACCGGCCTGTCTCCCCCTTTCAAAAGAACTGCTCCAGCGACGCGTTCCACAGGGTCCAACGACCTCTGAAGCCTCAGAGGACTACCCTGCATCTAAAAGGACCAAGAACTCCAGAGGACAGCGGCTCTGCTCCAAGGAAGAAGCATCTTTGCAACAAAGAAGCAACTTTGAAAGAACACACGTTTCCCGCCGGAAGCGTGAGACTTTGCACTCTGCACCCGACGCCCCCGGCTCGACTTGTGGAGAACCAACGCTACAGGGAGGACTCCCCTGCGACTGCGAGCCCGTGAGTAGCCAGAGTTGACCCCCCCTGAGCCCCCACAGCGACACCTGCAGAGGGAATCCAGAGGCTCCCCCTGACCGCTACTGCCTGCTTCAAAGAACCCGACGCCTGGTAAGGACACTGCACCCGCAGCCCCCAGGACCTGAAGGATCCGACCTCCAGTGCAGGAGTGACCCCCAAGTGGCCCTCTCCCTTGCCCAGGTGGTGGCTTCCCCGAGCCCCCCCCCCTTGCCTGCCTACATCGCTGAAGAGACCCCTAGGTCTCCCATTGAACTACATTGCAAACCCGACGCCTGTTTGCACACTGCACCCGGCCGCCCCGTGCCGCTGAGGGTGTACTTTTTGTGCTGACTTGTGTCCCCCCGGTGCCCTACAAAACCCCCCTGGTCTGCCCTCCGAAGACGCGGGTACTTACCTGCTGGCAGACTGGAACCGGGGCACCCCCTTCTCCATTGAAGCCTATGCGTTTTGGGCACCACTTTGACCTCTGCACCTGACCGGCCCTGAGCTGCTGGTGTGGTAACTTTGGGGTTCCTCTGAACCCCCAACGGTGGGCTACCTTGGACCAAACTTTGAACCCTGTAGGTGGTTTATTTACCTGCAAAACTAACAAACCCTTACCTCCCCCAGGAACTGTTGAAAATTGCAGTGTCCAGTTTTAAAATAGCTTATTGCCATTTGTGTGAAAACTGTATATGCTGTTTTGCTAATTCAAAGTTCCTAAAGTTCCTAAGTGAAATACCTTTCATTTAAAGTATTGTTTGTAAATCTTGAACCTGTGGTTCTTAAAATAAACTAAGAAAATATATTTTTCTATATAAACACCTATTGGCCTGGAATTGTCTCTGAGCGTGTGTTCCTCATTTATTGCCTGTGTGTGTACAACAAATGCTTAACACTACCCTCTGATAAGCCTACTGCTCGACCACACTACCACAAAATAGAGCATTAGAATTATCTCTGTTTGCCACTATCTTACCTATAAGGGGAACCCTTGGACTCTGTGCATGCTATTTCTTACTTTGAAATAATACATACAGAGCCAACTTCCTACACATATCTATTCTATTGCATGGACATCTTTAGTATCCTCATTCTACCACTCCTACCTCACCCTATGCGGGGAAAACAATCTAAGATGGAGTCGATGCCCATGCACAATGGAGCCGAAAGAGAGGAGTCACTCGGTCCCGTGACTCGAAAAGACTTCTTCGAAGAAAAACAACTTGTAACACTCCAAGCCCAACACTAGATGGCAGGAACAGTGCACAGCATGTGAATCTGCAGCGCAACATGCCACGAACAGATGTACACTGGGTAAGTGACATTTTCCATTTATGTATATATATATATAATCAGTGAGCCATTGCTCCAAGTAGGGTTCCACTGATTGTCCCTCAATCCTCTTCGGTAGGCCATCATCCAGATGTTGTTTCGGAGGGAGCAGCTCTCCTTACCCTTCACTCGTTCCTGAAGTGTCTGTACCACAGAGGCCAGATCTCATAGAGTTGGATCCTCATCTCACAAATGTCTGGGGTCATCTGACCCAGCATGTTCTCAGTGTCTGTGACCCTGGAAGGCCAGTTTTCAGTGGCCACCCTGAGAAGACCCAGATCTAGTGCTGCCCAGTCTATCTTGCCCGTCAGAGATGATTTTAAATCTGCAATGGCTCCCAGGATTTTTCCCAGCTGCTCTGCTAGGTTTGCCAGGGCACCTCCCATGGACCGGACTGTGGGCTCCTCGGCTCCCATCTGGCTGTGCTGACAGTAGAATTTTGCTGTTTCATCAGGGGGGTCTTGTCTCGCTTAGGCTTGACCATTGTCAGGCTTTGTTATTAGGGTCTTTGCCATCACAAGTTCATTAACCCATTGTGCACCAGCCGAGTGTTCAGCACCGGGTGTGGCTTTGCGCCTAGGCTGCCCACCTCTTCTTCTTGGCAGTCCTGGTCACCTCACTCTCCCGTGTCCCTTTGTGTGGGCCTCTCTGCTGTAACTTACATGGGGATGGGGACACTCTGAGCTGCCACGTCGGAACCCCAGAGAAGAGCGGGTCTCTAAATCGCTGCTGCCTTGCCTCATTGGGCCTTTCCATGCCCCCTTTTAGTTCTAATGTGCGCCACGGATCAGTTTAGAAAGGAGTATTTGGGCAGCCTCTCACCCACCAGCTCTCCGGCGGTCCCCCCAGCCTTCTGACACTTGCTCCACTGCGCCACAAGATGAGCCTCTGCCCCTCCTCCCTTGCAGGGGGGCGGGAGGAGTCCATTTAATTTCCCCCGCAACCATCCCGTCACCAATCTCCTTCACTTCTTTTTCCGGTGCAGGGGATGGTTCCACTTCGGCCTTGTCTGCTCCCCAATTTAATGTCAAGACCTGGAGAGGCCGCAGTCAGGCAGTAGTCCACGCTGGCTCCCTGACTGGAAGCCTGTGCTTTACCATTTCTCTCTGCTGGGCCTCCTCTTGCTATCCATTCTGGCCCATTCCCCACCCACATCAAGGTGGGAGGGGGTCACAGGATGAGTCCAGTCCGTGGGGGCAGCGCTAAGAGCAAAAGCAGAGTAGCTTCACAGGCACAACATTGATCCACCACAACCTCCTTTTCTTGCTCTGTGGTTTAGCATCCCTCCACCATCTTGGAGGGATTTGGGCTTGCCACGTCTCTCAGACGGTAGCTGCTCTGCCGCCGCTTCTCTCCTAGCAGAGGGGATGCTGCAAGAGGAATGCTGTAGTACAGGATTATAGGTTGGAGCAGGGATCGATGGCAGGAACTCTGAGATGTATGTCCTACACCAGCTTGGTCTTGGTCACACTCCCAGCTGGTGACATTTTGGTGAACCATGAGTAATGGGCTGGATTGCCCTCACGAAGATGGCCATGCTTCCTCACTTACTTTATTACTTCACTAATCTTTCCCTGTACGCGAACACAAAATGTTTTTGCTCCCTGGACACTATACTGAAATAATTCCTATGGCGGAGGCTGACAAAGGGTAGCTTTGGCAATACTACTGCATCCCACTGATCAGGGTGGCATTAGAGTGCCTCATTTTGAGCAGTTACGTCAACTCCCAACTCCACTGGCTCTGTTGATAATTTGCCGGTGTCTGCTTGGATGGCACTGCTACTATACAGGTAGTATGTTAAATTACTGAGGTGCTCTAGTGCTTTTGCCCTGCAGACCGTAGCATGCACCCCTCCCCAGCTCCTCCAAGTAGCACAGTTATGTTACTGCGGAGCCCTGCGCATCACAAGGCATGCCCACCATTTATCCCATCCACTCAGCTTGCTCTGCACCAATGCTCAACAACCCTGAATAGTGGCATGCCATGGGTACAGAAACATTAAGGGGTCTCTTCCGCAATGGCACTTTGCTTCCCTTCACAGATCTCACAGATCATTTTGGTGCCCCAAGGCCCCTTTCTGACATACAGTGCATTACTGCCCACACTGAGACACAGCTGGCAGGTAGTGGCTGTGGAACCCTCAACACATGAAGTGCTACAATCCCTTTAGACTGTGGGCAGTGGATGCCACCTCATCAGTGGTTTGTCAAAAGTGCTCCTGACACATACACTGCCTTCCCTGACGGCTTTGCAAGAAGAATGGGAGACCAACCTCAGTACTCAAAATACTAAATGGGAGCTTACACAGTCCTATATACTGCAAAAGGGCCTGTCTGAGCTCTAACAGCATAAGCACATTTTTCCTGGGTGCTGACTCCTGTCAGCTACAGGGAGTTGATGTACACTATATGCTCTGGTCTTGGCCAGCTCTGATGCAGTTTTGGACAGAAGTTTTAGACCAATTAAAGAAATTGTTCGGATGCCACAACCTGCATGGTTTGGATCTAACCACTCTGGTTTTGTTCAAACATCCCAAAAAGCATCCGTCTATCCCACGCTTCCTAGCCTTGTCTCTCATAGTGTTATATAGATCAATGGCCTCTGAAAGGCCTCTGTAAGCACCCCCGACAGCAGCTGCAAGGGGCTGCCCTGCCAAGTACCACACATCAGTGGTTAGACTAAAGCATTTTAATGCTGGTGTCTGCAACACCACACTAAAATGCATTAGTCAAGCATTATAACGCCCCAGAGACCATTCCAGGACGAGGAACCTGCTTAATGAGGTGTGGACGTGCTGTCAGCTACTTTTCCAGCCAGCGTGGTAAAACTTTCTTGCTCTTCCTGCCACAGCGCTGTTTCTGCTGCCCAGAGCCTGCTCCCTTACAAAATTAATTGTCTCACTCTCTCACGGAATCTACATTACAATACTTTATATTCATCACACAAAACAGAGCTGATGATCAATGTTGTGTACCATATGCAGATAAGTAAAGGCGGGCCTGGGCTTGAGATCAATCAAGCGCAGCCCGACCTGCCTCTGAGTCTCTCAGAGTGGACCACAGCCCATGTGGTATGACTTAGCGACACCTTTGCTGAGTTTACATAAACAAGCATTGGCAAAGCAAACAGGTTTCGCCTACACAAGAGCTTTTGGCTTTGGCAATGTGTTTTGCCATGTTGTACACCAATGTGGCTGCTGTCCAGCATGGCTAAAAGTTACTGGCGTGGAGTGTCAGAGTAGAGTGGGGGAGTAGAGTGTCGTAGAGTGGATTTGTTGGAGAGTTGTAGAGTGGAGTAGAGTTGAGTAGAGGGGAGTAGAGTAGAGTTCAGTGGTTCAATGGCAGAGAATGTTGTGGAATGGAGTGGGTGGGTTGGAGTGGATGAAGGTAATGTAGTGGTTTGGATTGGAGTAGAGTTGGGTGTATTGAATTGAGTGGAGTGGGGTGGATTGAGTGGAGTAGGGTGGATTGAATTGGAGTGGGGTGGATTGAAATGGGGTGAGGTGGATTGGATTAGGGTGGATTCGAGTGAGATGGATTAGATTGGATTGGGGTGTGTGGATTGGATTAGAGTGGCTTAGATTCACTGGATTGGAGTGGGGTGGATTAGACTGGAGTGGGGTGAATTGGACTGGCGTGGATTGGATTAGATTGAAGTGTGGTGAATTGGATTGGAGTGGGGTGGACTAGATTGGTTTGGAGTAGGGTGAGCTCGATGGATTTGATTGGCTTGTGGACGACAGAACTGGGATGGGGTGGGATGCACTGGATTGGGATAAAGTGGTGGATTGGATTAGAGTAGGGTGGATTGAAATCAGGTGGGGTGGATTGGATTGGGGTGTGGTGGATGCAGTGGGATGCATTGGATTACAGTGGGATAGAATGGATTACAGTGGGGTGGGGTGGATTGGAATGAGGTGTGTTGGATTGGATTGGGGTGGATTGGAGTGGGGTGGATTACATTGAGGTGGGGGATTGGAGTGGGGTGGGTTGGATGGATTGGATTGGAGTGTGGTGGACTGAACTGGGGTGTGCTGGATTGGCGTGGAGTGGGGTGGATTGAATTGGGGTAGATTGGATTGGCGTAGGGTGGACTGAACTCGGATGGGGTGTGGTGGATTGGAATGAGGTAGAGTGGGTAGACTGAGGTAGAATGGAGTGGGGTGGATTGGGAGGGAGTGGATTGAAATGGGGTGGGGCGGAGTGGAGGGGTGGATTGGATCGGGGTGGCATGGGGTGGGGTGGACTGGATTGGGGTGGGCTGGGTGGATTGAAGTGGTGTGGGGTGGATTAGAGTGAGGTGTATTGGATTGAGTGGGGTGAACTGGATTGAGTGTGGTGGATTTGGGTGGATTGGATAGGGTTGGAGTAGGGTGGATTGGAGTGGGGTGGGTGAATTGGGGTGGATTGGATTGGAGTGGGGTGGATTGGATTGGTGAGGGATGGATTAATTGGAGTGGGGTGGATAGGGTTGGAGTACGGTGTATTAAAGTGGACGAGTGGGATGGATTACATTGAATTGTATTGGAGTGGGATGGATTGGATTGGGTGGTGTGGGTGGATTGGATTGGAGTGAGATGGATTGGGTAGCAGTGGACTTGATTGGAGTGGTGTGAATTTGAGTGTGTGGATTGGTTGCATTGGATTCGTATGGGTTGTACTGGAGCTGGCTTGACTGGATTGGAGATGGGTTGGAGTGGGTAGGCTGGATTGGAGTGGAGTCGATCAAACTGGAATGGGGTTGATTGGACTGGAGTTGAGTGGATTTGGGTGCGGTGGATTGGATTGGGGTGAGGTGGATTGGATTGGTGGGTGATGGACTGGATTGGAGTGGGGTGAATTAGTATGTAGTGGAGTAGATTGGATTGAAGTGGAGTGAAATGGAGTGTGGCAGATTGTTTTGGATTGGAGTGGGCAGATTGGAGTGGGTCAGATTGTTTTGGATTAATGTCGGGGCAGATTGGAGTGTGGTAGATTGAAATGGATTGAAGTGGGGCAGATTAGACAGGGGCATTTGGAGTGGGACAGATTGTTTTGGATTAATGTATGGCAGACTAGAGTGGGACAGGTTGTTTTGAGTTGGACTGGGGCAGATTGTATTAGGGCAGATAGGAGTGGGGTGGATTGGATTGGTGTGGGGAGGGCGTGTTGTATTGGGTTGGTGCTGGGTGGATTGGATAGGAGTGGGGTGGATTGGACTAGGGTGAATTGGGATTGAGTGGGGTGGATTGAATTTGGGTAAATTGGATTGGATTGGAGTGGGGGTATTGTTTTGGATTGGAGTGGGGCGAATTGGAGTGGGACAGATTGTTTGAATTAGAGTGGGGCAGATGGGAGTGGGGAAGATTGTTTTGGATTGGAGTGGTGCAGATTGTAGTGGAGCCGATTTGAGTGAGACAGACTGTTTTGGATTGGAGGGGGGCAGATTGGAGTTAGGGAATGGAAATGATACCAGGTCTGTAGCGATGAATTACGAGGCTGTAAACCAGAGTGCCACTCAAGCCAACAAATTGAAAAGTACAAGCGGGTTCCAAGCCCTTTACTGTACACAACGGTGTCTTGCAAGCAAGACACAAAGCCTTGTGAGTCTCAGCAACGCTTAGTTTGGTACTGTGCCTTAGCTGTTGTTTTCCAACAAAAGCACCACCGCAGGTAGCAGATTGACCCAGGGACATACTCATGAGGCGAGAAGAGCCTTTGATTTAAATCTGCCTTCCAACCATCAGCAGACAAGTGTGGTGCTTCCATCCACGACCCCTCGCAGTGCTGTTTTTACTGTGGAGAGGGTCATCAAGCAGAATGTTGTTTTCCAGTAGCACCCTGCTGCGCCTGTAGTCCTGTCGACAGGCAATGTATCACCCTCTTCACAGTCTGCAGTCAAAACTAAGGTGAATGCCCCTTGGTACCAGTAAGATACGGAAAAGGGGTGAGCTGTCCTTTTGCCATGGCTTGAGAAATCGTTTTTCAGAATAAGGCACAGTTCATTTTGATGAAAAGGGTACACAATCTGTGACTATTGTGCATTCTCAATGGGCTGTTGCTTTAAGGAACAATTGAAGACATATTACATAAAGTATTTCAGCTGGTTTCAGTCTGTTAAGTCTAAGCGTTCAGGTTTTTTCAATAAAATGGCTTATGCCTGACTATGTTCACTTGATTAAAAACAATATGGGCGATTTAAATATTACAGAGGAGCTATGTAAACACCTCAGAGGTCAGCAACCTTCACTGTGTCACATCCTGCATGCTCAATGTAATGTCAGAGCTACTACTGCAGAATGGTGCACTGCATAAAATGTCTGTGAGAAGGCGTGACAGTGACAGTGAAATTGCACTGCAGAGAACTCTCCAGATGAATGAAAAATATCATGTATGCTACACAGACCTCTCTGAGACAGGATGATTTAGCAGACACAGAAGAGATGTGGCCAAATGGTCAGAGGGGCCGACTTTGGAAGTGGGGAACCAGGTTTGACTCCCTGTGTAAGCTTAACATTGTGTGATTCTGGGAAAATCACTTAATCTCCCACTTCCTTAAAAAAGCACAACAAAGAAAAACACCTGGTTCTTGTGCCCTTTGGTCCAGTTTACCCTGTATAATAACTCAGGGTTTGAAGTAGGATGAAAAAGCTGGGGGTAGCTCGCTACTCCGGAACCCAAAAGGATTAGTGGTGTATTAGTATAGAGATATACAGGGAGTGCAGAATTATTAGGCAAATGAGTATTTTGACCACATCATCCTCTTTATGCATGTTGTCTTACTCCAAGCTGTATAGGCTCGAAAGCCTACTACCAATTAAGCATATTAGGTGATGTGCATCTCTGTAATGAGAAGGGGTGTGGTCTAATGACATGACCACCCTATATCAGGTGTGCATAATTATTAGGCAACTTCCTTTCCTTTGGCAAAATGGGTCAAAAGAAGGACTTGACAGGCTCAGAAAAGTCAAAAATAGTGAGATATCTTGCAGAGGGATGCAGCACTCTTAAAATTGCAAAGCTTCTGAAGCGTGATCATCGAACAATCAAGCGTTTCATTCAAAATAGTCAACAGGGTCGCAAAAAGTGTGTGGAAAAACCAAGGCGCAAAATAACTGCCCATGAACTGAGAAAAGTCAAGCGTGCAGCTGCCACGATGCCACTTGCCACCAGTTTGGCCATATTTCAGAGCTGCAACATCACTGGAGTGCCCAAAAGCACAAGGTGTGCAATACTCAGAGACATGGCCAAGGTAAGAAAGGCTGAAAGACGACTACCACTGAACAAGACACACAAGCTGAAACGTCAAGACTGGGCCAAGAAATATCTCAAGACTGATTTTCTAAGGTTTTATGGACTGATGAAATGAGAGTGAGTCTTGATGGGCCAGATGGATGGGCCCGTGGCTGGATTGGTAAAGGGCAGAGAGCTCCAGTCCGACTCAGACGCCAGCAAGGTGGAGGTGGAGTACTGGTTTGGGCTGGTATCATCAAAGATGAGCTTGTGGGGCCTTTTCGGGTTGAGGATGGAGTCAAGCTCAACTCCCAGTCCTACTGCCAGTTCCTGGTAGACACCTTCTTCAAGCAGTGGTAGAGGAAGAAGTCTGCATCCTTCAAGAAAAACATGATTTTCATGCAGGACAATGCTCCATCACACGCGTCCAAGTACTCCACAGCGTGGCTGGCAAGAAAGGGTATAAAAGAAGGAAATCTAATGACATGGCCTCCTTGTTCACCTGATCTGAACCCCATTGAGAACCTGTGGTCCATCATCAAATGTGAGATTTACAAGGAGGGAAAACAGTACACCTCTCTGAACAGTGTCTGGGAGGCTGTGGTTGCTGCTGCACGCAATGTTGATGGTGAACAGATCAAAACACTGACAGAATCCATGGATGGCAGGCTTTTGAGTGTCCTTGCAAAGAAAGGTGGCTATATTGGTCACTGATTTGTTTTTGTTTTGTTTTTGAATGTCAGACATGTATATTTGTGAATGTTGAGATGTTATATTGGTTTCACTGGTAATAATAAATAATTGAAATGGGTATATATTTGTTTTTTGTTAAGTTGCCTAATAATTATGCACAGTAATAGTCACCTGCACACACAGATATCCCCCTAACATAGCTAAAACTAAAAACAAACTAAAAACTACTTCCAAAAATATTCAGCTTTGATATTAATGAGTTTTTTGGGTTCATTGAGAACATGGTTGTTGTTCAATAATAAAATTAATCCTCAAAAATACAACTTGCCTAATAATTCTGCACTCCCTGTATGAGTACGGTATTAGTAATATTATATGGAGGTATGAGTTAATTTACAGGTATAGCGCAGTGGGTCCCTAACATTTTCGACCAACAGCTCCCTTGATCTATGGGTCGTTGACTGTGGCTCCCCATTATGTAACTTTTTTGGGCTGGTGGGTGATGTAAGCCCGGCCTAGGGAGTACTTCCATCTTTCTCCCTAAAACTAATTGGGATGAAGCCGATGAAGGTATTGCTATTATAGATATAACTGTAACAAAATAAAAAGTTGTTTAATTACAGCATGTATAGGGCTGTTTAGTAAGGGAGCAAGATTGACAGTAAAAGAGGGCAGGTTTAATTTTTAGGGTCTGCTGTAATCTCTCTGTGGGCTTTTAACCACACTCATGTCACGCCCACCAGTTTAGTTGGTTCGTGGGCTTGCCTTTTAAAAATCGCTTAATTAGTGAAAGGCATGCATACGTCATTCCTTTTCCAGTGTTTAGCCCTCTTCGAGCGCACCGGCAACTACTGAAAACATATGAGGCTCCATGTTTTCAGCATGGTTTCTGGACTAATTTTTCTTGTAAACCGGTATTACTTTTCATTTTCAATTTATGTGGCAATAAAAGCCCGGTTAGGACTTTACGACGCAAATAGCTCTAAGTCGAGCAAATGCGAGACCCATTGCATTGCAAATGCTTGTTTTTATAGTTATAATTAATTTTTGGATTTAAACATTTTGACTCTCCTGTCTGAAGCTCATTTATGGCCATGCTTGTACCAGTGAGGTGACATGAGCAGAATAAAACATGTTTTGCACTATTGTTTAATGTCTATAATTTTACATGACTAGATGTGCTGGCCATAACACAAGCTATAAAATGAAACACCATCAACCATTGTCTTACTCTGACCCCATTTGCTCTCTGCACCAGAGCATTATAAATTCTGTTTAATGCACACTTAATATTAAGCACTTTTAAACACTGAAACATATTAAAAGAACTTTTGAAATGTCAGTGAATGGCACCAAATTGATGGACTTGAATCTATTTCGAAGTTGCTCCTAGAAGTGATTTTTGTATTTAGCTTGCTTACAGTACACTACTAGGGTTGTCACCTAGACATTTGTTTTACTGGCACAAGTATTTTAATGCCACAGCAGACCGCCGGCGGCATTATGAGCCGGCCTACCACCATGTTTTCCGCAGCAGTAGCCCCGTCACGAAAACCATGGCGGAGAATTCCCTGTCACTGGTAGACGGCCCTCTTACCCTCCCAACAAGCACTTGGCCCCACAACCCACCTACACACATAGCGCCCCCGACTGTCACAGCACCTGCCAGCCCCTCCCTGCATACATGCACACATACACCCACACGCACCACGCATACACCCATTCACTAACACTCATCCATACACGCATTCACTCGTACTCATCCATACACGCATTTACTTACACATACTTACACGCATTTACTCACACATACCCACACGCATTCACTCACACATACTCGCACGCATTCACTCACAAGCATTCACTCACATGCATTCACTCACACATACTCACACGCATTCAGGCACGAACACACACATACATCCAAACATGCATACTCACACACATACACACTGACATTCATACACGCACTCACTGCAACATTCATACACTCATTCACTCACATACATACAACTATGCATACACCACAACACTCACAGACGGATTCACACACGCACACACATTCATACACTCAAGCAGACACCACACACTCACTCACAACACCCCCTGCCCTCCCACCCCCTTCCCCTGTCAGACATGCGACTTACCTTGTCCAGCGAGGAGGTCGCCCGGCTGGGAACGGGAAGGGGCCTGCTAGCGCCGGCAGCGCCCACCCAGCAGAACACCGCCAGGCCGTATTATTGGTCTTAATACTGTTGGCGGTGTCTTACTGGCGGGGCGGTGCAGGTGGTAGCACCGCCAGGCGCCACCGCCCGCCAGTATGGCTACTGATGTATTTCCTCCCTAAATGTGGTGGAAATCCGGCAGTAACCATATTATGGCGGGCGGAAGACCACCAGCACTGATGGTCTGCTGGTGCCCGTGGCTTTGGCGGTCTTGGTTAGAGACCGCCAAAGTCATAATGAGGGCCATAATCAAATTATAACATGTTTACGTACACGGGGATATGCAGTCCATTGCTGTTTGAGTATGGTGGTTATGTAGGAAAGAGCCAACTCTTGAGTAGTCTCCTGAAGATAAGATAGTTATCCGTGGATCTTATATTTGGGGGCAGTGAACTCCATAGTTTGGCCTCTGGAACAGAGAAAGATGTACCACCTATTGCATTTCTCGTGTACGGTGGTGTTTTGAGGCGGGGTGCCAATCTTGAGCGGAGGTTTCTTTGTTGAATGTATTTGGTGATTTTATTCCTGATGAAAAGCGGTCCTGTTCCATGTATTGCTGTGTGAATGATACAAAGCAGCTTAAAGGTGGATCTTATGGTGACCGGTATCCAATGTAGGCACTCTAGGCAGGGAAGATGTGGGCCAGTGGCTTTATATGTAGGAGTACTCTGGCAGCCGAGTTTTGAATGCATTGTAGTTTTTTCATGGCACATAGAGATGATCCATGGTAGAGGCCATTGGCATAATCCAGTTTAGATAGTATAAGAGAGATGTGTGGAAATCTGAGGTGGGGGAAGATGCATTGTAGAGTTTTCATGGTGGTGAAGCTTGATCTTGCTAATTTGTCCACCTGAGCATTCATTATTAACTTGGAGTCCATGGTAATTCCAAGGTTCCTTACTTCCTTAGATAGTTTATGAGGTAGCCCCAGATTGTCAGGACAGGAGCAGAGTGGGTCATAATTTCCCATTCGCCACATGTGAGTATTTCTGTTTTGGAAGCATTCAGTTTGAGAGGGCTCCGCGTCATCCAATGATTAACGGTTCTGAGGCAACTGAAGATTTGTGAGTTTGCAATGTCTTTGGGGCATTCGAATTTAAAGAGTATTTGTGTGTCATCTGCATAGTTGTAGCATGTAAGTTGAAATTCATTGATCATTGCTGGTAATGACATCACGTAGATGTTGAAAAGCAAGGGTGAGATGATTGAGCCTTGAGGGACCTGTACTTTTGTGAAGCAGGGTTTGGATGAGAAAGGGGTAGTATGGATGATATTAGTTCAGTTTTGAAGGTAGGATGTGATCCAGTCAGGAGCAGTCCCCTCCATGCCGGCTCCGCAGAGTCTTTGTATTAGAGTGTCGTGGTCAACTGTGTCAAAGGCAGCTGAGAAGTCCAGGAGAAGTAGTGCAGCAACTCCACTGCAGTCGTTTGTGTTTTGAGATCATCCCAGATGGCATTGAGGGCAGATTTAGTGCCTCTTCCTGGGCAAAATCCAGTTTGATAGTCTTAAAGTATGGAGTTATCTTCAATGAATTGTGACATCTGGGTGAAAGCGGCTCTTTCTGTTAGTTTGCCCAGGAAAGAACCATTTGTAATCGGTCTGTAGTTGTTGGGGTCGTGATGCACAGGTTTGTTTTCTTTAATAACAGGCGTATGTATGCCTTTTTAAGGTCTTCAGGAAAAATTCCCGTAGTTAAAGAATTATTGATGATTCTTCATACTGATGTGGCAGCAGAGGTCAATAAAATAATATTCCTGAAGATGAGTGGTGGACATGGGTCAGAAGAGCAGCTGAAAGGACATAAATTCACTTTGTGATATTTGCTTGAAGGAGTGCAGAGACTGGGTTGGCTTACTCTTGGAGGGGATTTTTGGAAACGGGTAAGTGATGGTGGTTTTCTGTTTTTTTTTAAATAGGAGTCCAACGTGTCTGCCTTGGTTGTATAATGATTTGCCAGTTTGCGAAATCTTGAGTAAAGGGATGAGTTCCTTTGAGAAATTTATCAAACTCTTTATTTGCAGATATAGCTTTTGAATTCTGTCCGAATAGTACCTTTTTTTAGCTTTTTTGATTGTTTATTTGTATATTCTGTTGTGTTTGCATAGCTGAAGTTTGTCTTGAATGTTTTTTGATTTGAGCCAGGTTCGTTGCAGCCTTCTGATTTGTTGTTTTATCTTTTTTAGTTCTGTACTTCTCCACGGTGCTTGTTTTCTTTTTTCCTCTGTAGTTTTTCTTAGTGGTGTTAGGATATCGAAAGCTTCCTGGAGCCACCTGTAATTTTTTTAACAGAATTTATTGTTCCTAGAAATGTGTTGGGTGTTAGTTTTGTTTGTAAGTGTTCAAAATTGAGTTTGTCCTATTGTTGATAGGTGGATGCATGTAAGGTGGTCTTGGGTGTGTTGACGTGTGGTGTTTTATGTGATAAAGTTACCAAATAGTGGTCTGACCATGCAACTGATGTGATACTTTGAATGGTAACTAGTTCTGGGTTTGCAAAAACGACATCTAGGATGTGTCCAGCGATGTGTGTTGGATTGTGTACAATCTGATGTCGGTTCAGTGTGGCTAGGCCAGTGTTGATAGTTTGGATGGGGCATATTGGGTTTGTCAAACCAAATGTTTAGGTCTTCAAGAATGCATAGGTTGGACTATAGTGTGAGAAGGTTTGAAACTGTGTCTAGAAATGTGCCTGGGAGTGTAGAATTGTTAGGTGGTGGTCTGTAAAGGTGGAGGAAGTTACAGGAGGAAGCTGGTATAGAGTTGCATGTGGTGAGGAGGGCCTCACAACCTTCTATGGAGAGGTTGTCTGTTTTGCTGACATTTATAGCTTGTTTGAATATAACAGCTAGTCCACCTCCTTTTTTGCCTATACAGTTTTGTGTGATGGTTTGATAGCCTGGAGGAACTACTTCATGCAACACTGGAGCCATGTCATCTCCCAACCATGATTCAGTTATGAAGAGTAAGTCAGGTTGTGTGTCAGTGAGTAGGTCGTAGAGGTGGTACTTTTTTTCAGAGAGTGATCGAGCATTTATGAGTAGGCAATTTAGAGAGTGTGTTTTGATGGTGGTGTGATTTTGTTTTGTAGAGGAGTTACCAGTATATTTTGAACTTGTAGCAGATTTGTCGTTAGTGCTAACTATACGAGGGTCACAGTAGTGTTGCTTTTCTATATTGTGTTCATCATCCAGCAGGCTTAGAAGGCATTTTATTGGGTCTGTGTGGTGGAGGTGGTGGTTGTGGACGAGATTGTGACTAGTGCCGTTTTTGTAGAGTAGCCTTGTTGTGTAATAGGCATGGGGGTGCGAAATTGTGAAGGCTGGCATGTTGTATATTTTGTTTGTATCTGTCTAGGGGGAAAGGAGTATGGGTTACGGTTGTGGTGGAGCATGTGGGTCATATTGTAAGGCTCTAAACTTTGCAATCAATGAGAGGCGGGTGAATGAATGTTGCTGTGTTGGGGTGTTTGTGATAGATGTTGGTGAAGAATGTGAATGTTGGAGTAAAGTTGGTTTTGGATTTGCATTATTTGTGTAGTCAGGAGGGTGGTAGTGAGTGTGATGGAAAGTATTTTGAAAGCATTTGTGATTTTGATGCTGGTGTGTGTTGTTTTGTTTTTGTGCAGTAGTGAGGGGGATATGGATGTAGTGTTTTTGTGAAGGATTTGTATTGAGCTACTGCAGGTAAGTGGTGTTTGAAAAGTATATGTGGTGGTGATGTTTTTTTGGAGAAGAGTGTATGATGTAAGCAAGAGTGTATGGGCAAGAGTTATGATTGTGTTAGATTTGATCACTGGAAGAGGTAATATGTGTTGTGGATTAAAGTGTAAGAAGTTGTGTGTAATTGGTAAAAAGAGGAGGAGGTTGTTTGCGGATGGTGTGATGGAAGGCTAAGTATAGGTTTTGTAATTATAAAAAGGAGTCTGTCATGAGTAAGTAGAGGAAGGAACTGGTGTTTTTGTATGAACATGGAGTGTGTGTCTGGATGCATTATACTTTTGTATAATGTGGCTTTGTGTTGTGCTTCTAATCTGTGGATGTGTTAGTGGTATGGGGAAGAGTTGTATTTTGCCTGGGAATGAAGGTCCCATAGTGCTGTAATTGGGGTAGAATGGAGTATAGGTATGGTTTCTGTGGCTTTGTAGTGGTCGATGAGACATTGAGATCTGCATGAGGTTTGTTTGTTGTGCATGTGTAGAATGCATTTGCTGATATTGTGTTTGGATGTTGGAGGATGTGGAGGAATTAAGGTCCTTTTTAAACAATGGACAATTGGTCTCTATTTCTGGCCCTAGGCCCGACCAGCCCCAAAAGGGCCCAAACAGGCAGCTGCTTTTGTCTTCTCCACCCTTATCCTTGATGCACGGGCTGAGCCGCCCTGAGCCGTACTCCATAATAGTCCTATTAGCCAAAGGAACCCTAAACAATCAAAATCCTAACCCTAGAACTAATGGGAGCCCTGGCCCTATTAACCAATCACAGTCCTAGCCCTAACAGCCAATACAAACTGTAACCCTAAACCCTTAGTCCAATAGAAACCCGAGCCCTAGTACCAATCAGAACCCTAGCCCTGACAGCCCGTCAGAACACTAATCCTAAACCCTTAGTCCAATAGGAACCCTAGCCCTAATACCAATCAGAACCCTAGCCCTGACAGTCAACCAGAACAGTAACCCTAAACCCTTAGTCCAATTCAAACCAGAATCCTAATACCAATCAGAATGCAAACCCTAGATTCTTAATCCAGTAGGAAACCCTAGCCCTAGAGCCAATCAGAACACAAACCCTAAGGCCTTAAGCCAATACAAACACTAGCCCAACAACCAATCACAACAACAAATAAAACCACCAATAGAAACTTATATACGGACCAAGTCACCTTAAGCCCAGGCCCCTGTGAAAGGGAGGTGCTCCTCTATTCATAATCTTCTTGGACACCGACAGGCACAATCCACACTTCCAAACTAGCAGATTCTACTTGCAGGTAAGGGACAAACTTGAAACCACTGAAATATTGCTGTCGCAAACTCAAACATGTGACCTTTTCAATGCAAAAACAAGTGGTGCATACACTTTCAAAACATAGTTTAAACCACATGGCAGAATAAGCATTCTCCTAAACACACTCTAGTTAGTCACTGAGATATATGTAACCCTTTGTAAAAAAAACTAAATTGGTAGGTGATAGCTTAATGCAGTCTTAGTGAAAAACTAAGAGAGAAACTTTAAACAGTCGCGGGTAGAAAAAAACAGCAGGTTAAAGGCACCAAGTTTGCAGAAAAAATAGGGTGCCAAATGTAAAAGGCACGTGTAGGAGGCTGGCCTGGTTTGTAGTAGGTACCTTGGGTACTTACACCTTACACCAGGTCCAGTTATCCCTTGTTAGTGAATGTAGTAGTGTTCTAGCAGCTTAGGCTGATAGAGGTAGCTATAGCAGAGCAGCTTAGGCTGAACTAGGAGACATGCAAAGCTGATGCAATACCACCTATAGTTACACAGTACTTATACATAAGTAAAGACAATACTCAGTGTTACCAAAAATAAAGGTATTTATTTGGGTGACACAGTGCCAAAAATATCTTAGAGAAAATACTCCTTCTGGAGGTAAGTATTATACACAATATATACATTAGACACCAAAATTAGACAAGTAAATAGTCATAGAACAATACAAATAGTAGGAAATCCTATAGAATGCAATGAGAGAAAATAGGTCTAGGGGCAACACAAACCATATGCTAAAAAAGTGGAATGTGAATCACGAATTCCCCCCTAGACAAGTGTAGTGTGTGCAGAATCACTGATTAGGGTAAGAGTACAGTAAAGGTAAGTAAATTACCCCACCCCAGAGCCCAGAAAAGCAGGAGTAAAGTACAGCAAATTTCCTTAGGACACACTACACCTCGTTTTGGGGATCTTGCAACAGCCAACCAAGTCTGCAAAGAACAACTGCTGGATTATTGGACCTGAAGACCTGCAAAGTAATGGGACCAAGTCCAGAAGTCGAAAGAAGTTCCAGGAAGGACAGGAGCCCCTGCCAACCCAGAAGAGGGTGCAAAAGAAGAGTCCCCAGTCAGTCGAAGCCTGCAGAAATGCACCCTAGGAAGATGCCAGCGGGTTCCTGCATGATGCAAAAGATGTCCCACAGCGTGATTTCGCGTTGGAAGGCGCCAACAAGCCTTGGCTACGACAAAAGTGAGTTTTTTGTCAAAATGGTGCTGGATGGGCCCAGGAGGGATCTGGGGGCCTCAACTCTGTCTGAGGAGGAAGAGGAGGCTCTCAGCACTTTAGAGAGCCCTCAGGATGCCAGACAGCACCCCCAGAAGCCGCAGTATCCGGGTTCACAGGAGGTGCAAAACGCAGTTGATGCAGCACAACAAAAGAAGGTCCCATGCCGCCAGAGAACAACTCAGCGTCGCAGGGTGGAGTGCTGGGGACCTGGGCCAGGCTGTGCACAAAGGAATTTTGCAAAGAGTACACAGAGGCCTCAGGAGGTGAAGAAGACACAGTACCCAGGGGTACCGTCGTTCTCGGGGAAGCACCTCCTCTGAATTGCGTCAGCAGGACCTCAAGTCAGTCTATGTCGATGATGTCCACCCTCTGTGTCCTTAGGAGCACGCTCATCATTGTGAGAGAAGTCCCAGGGTACCGGTCGTCGTCTTGGAAGGTGCCTGCTTGGAGCAAGGGAGTGACTCCGTCACTCCATGGGAGCTTTCTTTGGGTCTTCTAATGCAGGATGAAGACAGGGCGTCCCCAGAGCACTCACACCGTGGAAACTGTTGCAGTTGCTAAGGTTGCTGAAGAAAAGTGTCTCTTGTAGACACTTTGTTGCAGTTACAGCGTTTCTTGGTGCAGGCTGCGGTTGATCCGAGGTCAGAAGAGTCTGAAGTTGTTGCAGAGGATTCCTGAAGGAAACTTGCAAGCAGAATCTGAAGAGAACCCGAGGAGAGATCCTAAAATAGCCCTGAGAGGGTAATTGGCTACCTTATCAGGTATGGACCTATCTGACGTCACCTGCTGGCACTGGCCACTCAGAGCCATCCAGAGTGCCCCCACACCTTGCAAAGCAAGATGGCTGAAGTCCGGGACACACTGGAGGAGCTCTGGGCACCACCCCTGGGGTGGTGAAGGACAGGGGAGTTGTCACTCCCCTTTCCTTTGTCCAGTTTCCCTCCAGAGCAGGGGAGAAGGGGTCCCTGAACCAGTGTAGACTGGTTTATGCAAGGAAGGCACCATCTGTGCCCTTCAAAGCATTTCCAGAGGCTGGGGGAGGCTACCCCTCCCCAGCCTGTAACACCTATTTCCAAAGGGAGAGGGTGTAACACCCTGCTCTCACAGGAAATGCTTTGTTCTGCGTTCCTGGGACTTGGCTGCCAAGAACCCTGTCTGTGAGGTGGCAGCAGCTGTAGCTGCAGTGCAAGCCTCAAAGAGCTGGTTTGGCAGTACTGGGGTGCATGGTGGAGCTCCCCAATACCAGATCTGGAATGGGGGGACAATTCCATGATCTTAGACATGTTACATGGCCATATTCGGAGTTACCATTGTGAAGCTACATATAGGTATTGACTTATATGTAGTGCACGCGTGTAATGGTGTCCCTGCACTCACAAAGTCCGGGGAAATGGCCCTGAACTATGTGGGGGCATCTTCGCTAGTGCAAGGGTGCCCTCAAACCTATTAACTTTGCACCTAACCTTCAGCAAGTAAAGGTTAGACATATAGGTGACTTATAAGTTACTTAAGTGCAGCGAAAATGGCTGTGAAATACAGTGTGCACTATTTCACGCAGGCTGCAATGGCAGTCCTGTGTAAGGGGTTGTCTGAGAAATGCTGCAGCCCGTATGGATCTCCTGGAACCCCAATGCCTGGGTACCTAGGTACCATATACTAGGAACTTATAAGGGGTGTCCAGTATGCCAATAGAAATTGGTAAATGAAGTCACTGGCCTACAGTGACAAATTTAAAAGCAGAGAGAGCATAAGCACTGAGTTTCTGGTTAGCAGAGCCTCAGTGACACAGTTAGGCACTACACAGGCATACATATTAGGCCATAAACTATGAGCACTGGGGTCCTGGCTAGCAGGATCCCACTGAGACAGGCAAAACACACTGACATATAGGTTTTTATCTATGAGCACTGGGGTCCTGGCTAGCAGGATCCCAGTGACACAGTAAAATCACACTCACAAACAGGCCAAAAGTGGGGGTAACCATGCTAGAAAGAGGCTACTTTCCTACAACACAGATAGGGAAAAACACTTTTTTACAAATAAGAATATACAGAAAGTCTATGGTCTTACCAACCTTCTAGGACTCTTGCTCACTGGTCTGTGTTAGGGTGCAGAGAAGCTGAGCTCACAAAATGGAGGTGTTCTGTGCTTCAGTTCTGAAATGATGATACATCAAAGGCAGTGAAGGGTGGTACTGCTGTCGAGTTAAGTTCTTTTTTCACAACGAGGGTGGCAAAAATAGAGAGCCAAAGAGCAGTCCTAACACCTGTTTTTTAGAACTGCTGGTGCTGAGCACTGGCAGGACCCAGCCCACTTAAAGCCCTATAAGAAATGCAAAAAACAATCAAATCCCAGACTTAGCTACAGCAGTGTACTGCAGCAGAGGCTGATATTATAGATACAGCTCTGAAACAAAGCAGCATAGACAAGCCTGACAGAATACTGTAGGATACACAGACCAAACAAAGACTATGCTAGGAAAGAGTACCAGGCAAGGGACTGACTAGATAGAGACAGTATGACGGAGAGCCAGGCTCTACATTTACCTGTCTGAGCCACAGTAATGTAGCTGAGACAAAGATCAGAGAGACCCCTCAGGTGCACAATAGTGTAGCAGAGATGAACACAAGAGAAACATCTGTGGTGGAGAACTGCCTTAACAGAATGACTCTATGGAGACTGCACTGAAGCACAATACTATAGCAAAGGCAGACACTAGAACCAACTCCTTGGGACTAAAAAGCCAAGACACCCTTCAAATCTTGTTGATCAAAGTTCTACACACAGACTCTCCAGTTACCTCTGTGTTCCTGAATGTGTTACAAAGACGTTTTTTTAAAGTATCTCTCTGTACAGGCGCAACCTGCACAGAGTCTACTTTTCAGATGTCAACTGATGCCTGAATTTTACTCAACTACAGCAAGAAGTTTGGTCCCTGTTGGTGGGAGACGTAGCGAGTTTGGCGACGGGGTTTCCAGACCTTAAGTGCCTCTTGTGCACACTGCAGAAGATACCTTTCCTGCTGTCTGATAGGTTGATTGTATGATTTAAATGGGTTAAACCTGCTTTCGAATATTATGTTTCACAAAAACTATAGCATGTTCAGATTTTACTTCTAAAAACTGAATGGTTGCATTAAAAAAACTAGATGAGATCACTGGAGGTTTTCGCTGTAAGGGTGGCAGATGCTGGATCCCCCCTTCCTATATCTTTCACCCCAGGCTCTCCTGTGGGTTATTCAAGAGCCTGAGACTTTTCTGCATCCAGGCTAAGGATTGAACACGTCATGATCTTCATGCATAAGCTCTTGAAGGCGTATTGCAGCAATTTTAGATTATTTCTATACCACTCCCACTTTAGAAAAGGGTGTAGGTTTAGACATGTATGCTGTTATTTGAACAGAGATGCATTTTCAACCCACAAGTGTCACACATAAGGCTTGAACTGTCACACAGAAGTATACTTAAAATGTGGAAATGTCTCACATAAGTGCACAGAAGACTTAACAGCTATCATGGTGCTAAAGGGTAACTTTATGGGCCAAGTCTGAAAGTACTCTCCTTTGTTGAGAAGAGGATAAGGGCCTCTGTAAATATGCTCTTTCACCGATCAGAGATGATATAGTTTAAAATGTTCGTTTGCAAGCTAAGGACTACACCCTACCCCTGTAGATGATCTCGGGGGAACTTGCTCTGCCTTTCCCGCTCAGAGGTGACTTCTGGAGCACAAGTACAGCTCTTAGTAGCTCCTGTGTGTATGCAACTTTTCAGTAAATTTGCGCCTCGCTCGCCGTCACCCTCCAAGCTTCCTATTGCCTGCTATACTGACACATTTGCATAAACTTCAAACAAAGACCATTCCCACTCATAAATGCACAGCTTACAGTTGATGTGGTTGAAAGTTTGTGGCCCCGGTTTTATTTCACTTTTTTAACCCAACCAACTATTTTGTTGCCCAAATCAAGGCATACCGTAATGATAGCAGGTCATACATCAAGTCATAAATCAATCAAGCAGTTCACCAAGTCATAAATCAATTCGAGGCTTATGACACATGATCATAAATCAAAACATATATCATTCCACTGGATCATTAGACCATAAATCAAATGACCTAACACATTTAGATTATAGCCAAAATTAGCGCCTGTATCAGTCTGGCATTTATTGCTGGTAACTGGGGTCCTTGAGCTGGAGCTTTGCCATTTTTGCGGGGGTGGGGGGAATATTCCACAATCTCTTTAGTTTAGGCCCAACTCTCTTCCTTGGATTATCCGGGGTGCTCGGGCCAGGCTGCAAGTGCCGTGTTGTGCGCCCCTTACCTTCTCAGACCGCCTTACCCTGCAGTGAGGCATCCCAAGGCAAGTACGCAGTCACCAGCCCTTGGTGACCTTTCAAAACTTCTTAAGCTCCTTTAGCTGCCTCTTTCCCCCTTGCTGCTGCGACGATCCTTTGTTTCTTGGGTGTGGGCGGGTTAGTCTCTGTAGTCCAGCGTTGTCATCCAAGCCCAAAGCAGTGGCTGGGCCCCACATTTGCCTCCCACATATTCCGGCTTAGTGCCCTGAGGGCACACTTCAAAACACGCACAGCCTCCGATTGGTTGTCTTTTCGCACCACTCAGTCCTGCTTTGGTGTCCTTGCCTTTCCCCTTCACCTTTGTGGCAGGAAATGCAGGGAAGGAGGGAAGGCGGGGTGCCACTTGTGTCCGTGGGACAAGCTGTTGCTGGGCCTTTGCGCCATTTAATGCACCAGCTCCTTAAGCCCCCTTTGGGTGCGGGCCTCTGCTATAAACTTCCCACGCGACTACTCCCACTCATAAATACACAGCTTACCCTTGATACATTTGGAAGCTCACGGCTGGAGCTTTATTTCACTTCTTTAACCCAACCATTTTGTTGCCCAAATCAAGGCATACCGTGATGATAGCAGGTTATAAATCATGTCATAAATCAATCATGCAGGTCACCAAGTCATAAATCAATCTTGCTGTTTATGACACATGATCATTAATCAAAGTATAAATAATTTCACTGGACCATTAAGCCATACATCAAATGACCTGACACAATAGCCAAAATTAGCGCCTGTATCAGTCCGGTGTTTATTGCTGGTAACTGTGGTCCTTGAGCGGGAGCTTTACTAGTTTTGCAGGGGGGGGGGAGTCTTTCACCATCTCTTTAGTTTAGGCCCAACTCGCTACCTTGGATTATCTGGTGTGCTCCACCGGCCTGCGGGCTGGGCTGCAAGTGCCATGTTGTGCACACCTTCCCCTCTCAGACTGCCTTACCCTGCCATGAAGCATCTCAAGGTAAGCACCTGGTCCGCCACCCCTTGGTGGCCTTTCAAAGCTTCTTAAGCTCCTTAAGCTGCCTCTTTCCCGCCACGCTGCACATGGGCTTACGTCCTCGGGCAGCTCCCAGGCTCAGACTGCGATTGTTCTACTGACAACCGGCAGTACCATGGCTGCCCAGAGATTGGACCAGAATACCTCCAGTCCTGCGTCTGATAGGTGCACCCCACCTGTGTGAAATAGTCCGGGTGCTTTAAATTGATCAGCCCGTGCTTGATGCTTTCAAAACCATTCGCCCTACAAAACGTAGCCACAGCCACATTGAGCTTCTTCTGTAGTTCAGAAGCGTCATCCCAGCCCAAATAAGGGGCTGGTACCCACATTTGTTCCTCACTTATAACGGCCTGGTTATCTGAGGGCATAATTTAAAACATGCACTGCCTTCCATTGGCCGGTTTTTTGCGCCACTCAGTCCTGTTTTGGTGCCCTTGGTTTCCCCTTCACCTTTGCACCAGGAAAGTGGGGGGGGGGGAGGGAGGGAGAGGGCAGGGGTGCCACTTCCATCCCCCATTGTCCCTCGCCCTGGACAAGCTGTTACCAGGCCTTGGCGCTGTTTACTGCGCCGGCCACGTAAACCCCCTTTGGGTGCGGGCCTCTGCTATTACATACTGGCCCCATCGACTGCTGTCCTGGCGTCTACAAACGGTTTTCATAGCTGCAACTTCTCCCTCCCCCTCATCTTTTCTAACAAAAGTGTTACTGTTTTTTAGTTGGTATTATTCAAGGGTACCCATACAGATTCTTTGCTGCTCTGTTTTTTACCAGTGTCAAAATGAATTGGGCAGTTACGAATAATGGCCGCTTAAGATAGGTTGTTAAAACTTGCTGCATGTCGAGGACTAAATAGTTGTCTGAAATACTGACAGTTCTTACATACTTAGTCCCCTTGTACTATGACTACTTAAAACATAATCTTGAGAAATTATAAAAACAGGGATAAAAATGAAATTCTTCAATCTGTGTACAACTGAATTGTCTGTGCACATAAAATGAATATCATCAGGAAACAAGTGATTCAATGTGTTAAGGATACAAACTTTTAAATTGGGACAGGAGTTGACCATTTTATCTAAGACCTTATATTAACTAGTGATTTTAACTAGACGTTCTCCTAATCCATATGGAATCGTATAGAAGTTGAAATGCTGAATCAGTCAGTTCTACTTGATTTTCCTCGGGGAGTAAGAAAACGTTGTCTTTTACCTAACTAATTTTGCTACCACCTGCACATGCATTTCGTTGCTTTAAGAAGCTATTTTTAAAGTAGGGATTTTTTTTCGGTCCCCTCTTTAAGGTCTTAGATTACCCAGGCAGTTAGATTTTTAGTTTTCATATGTTTAAAACATGCTATATATTTGGCACACCATTTGCATCCAGGATATAAAAGGCGTCGTGGCACAGATGCCACAGAAATAAAGGATTCTAATAACACTCATCTTCGAAACGATTTCTTCTGTACAGATGTAATGGGAGTTTACTTCAATAACATGTTTGCTACTGAGTAGGAGTTCAAATGCTGCGATGAGTCAGTTCCGTTTTCTGCATTCTGCTTCCATGTGCGTCTTCAGGTGCCTGTGTTATAACTCCTACAGACACTATTGAGCACTCATCAGTTTCTGGGGGCGGACAGTCGGTTCTTAATCATCATAAAATGTATGGAATATTTTTGTCTCCAGCCGCATGTTGGTAATCGTCCTATTCATCACATTACATTTTTAGTTAAGGCTCAGTTGTGACCTTGGAGATGGTCAATGAAGAGGTGTGAGGGGAGAGCATCCTAAAGAACTGCACATCCTGTCCTCCCCACTCCTGAAACCTGCGAGTGACTGGATTCTTCATGGCACTCTGTATTTGAAACCTGACTATCGTGGATTATTGTGGCTGCAATTCGATCCTCTCCACTTCCTCTTCTTAATTTTCTAAACATGACACGAGGAGTGTGGGAGAGAGCAGTTGCCACGTCGAGTAAGGCACAGTCATACCTGACCTATTATGACAAATACCACAAGGTATACCATAGACTTTGTTTCTTGCCTATAATACATACAGGGCCCGATGTATGATCTGTACAAATTGCAACTCGCAATCAGTTGTTTTTTTTGGCGAGTTTCAAATTGCGACTCACAATCTGTAATGTATTACAGTGTCTGAGACACTGTTAGTGATTCCCAAATCGGTCGCAAAGGACCTGCTCATTAATACAAATGAGGCAGGTTGCAATTTGCGACCCATTTGGGAATGGCCACACTCACAGGGATGGTGGCCTGCTTGGGTCAGCAGACTCCCATGTTTGTGAGTCCTTTTTCAATAAAGCAGATTTTTTTTAAAAGCAGCTTGTTTTCCTTGTAGGAAAACGGGATGCATTTAAAAAATAAATAGGAAAAGTTTTCTTTTCATTTTTTCAGACTAGGCTGTGGTCAGTGAAACCACTGCCTGCTCGGAAATGTTTTTTTTGTTGCTACCATTCACAAACGGGTAGGGATCCCGTGGCGACCCCTTTCCAGTTCCGAAAGGGTTAGCACCAATTTGAAATTGGTGTTACCTGGGATTGTTTTGTGACTGCATTCAGGGTCACAAAACAATCATACATGGGCCTGCTAATCGCAATTAGGAAGGGACGCTCTTGGAATACACCTTCCTAATTGTGAGTCGCAATCACTATTTTGCGAGTCGGTAGCAGGATATTGATTTGCAAAATAGGGATGGTACATTGTACAAGGCCATTTTGTGGTTGCAAACGGCAGAATTTGCCTTTTGGGACTGCACAATTGGTTTGTACATCGGGCTCATAGTCCTTTGGAAGTGGTCATCTCCTGCCAATGCTAGCCCTTTTAAAGGAAGAAATATGAGACAGGGTTAAAATCCATCCTTTTATTGACCACAGCTTGTAATTGTTATGTTTCCAGACCACAGCAACAGAAATGTAGTAGACGTTAATCACATTAATAACCAGCGTTTTCAGTAAGTTGCTACTCATGTTGTACTTTTCTGATGACCAAAGCATGTCGAAACACATTGCATCTCGAAATAAATAATATACTTTATTGCCCAAAGACTATAGGCACTAGAGTCATTAAGCTTCCTATAAACTCCTACTGAGACTAGTTACCTCACCTTTAGAAAAAAACTAAAATTCGATGGATGCTGGATTAACTGTACATCATCTCCTCCAAACCAGAAGCACCTTGTTTTAACTTGTGGATCTTGAGTGTGTGCTGTTTTATGCCCTGAGTTTAGCATAAACTGGCAATACTTCTTTTCGTAAAAATCTATTGTGCACAAGAAGGATAACTGCCCTTGGAAGGGACTGCGCACCCTTCCTGAATAGTGTCTGGCCTGGGCAGGCTGCCTGCTGCTTTGTTTCACCTTGAAGTGTGCTCTCCAGGCTTGCCCCCTCTTCTCTTGTGGAGGTCTTGGGTACATCAAAGATCTCCTGCAAGGGACCCACACTGTCTGCCTGTGACACTTGGGAGAGCAGTGCCCTTTTAAGTGCCCACATCGTCTGCTGGATTCCAACTAACAGCATGGCGTTAGCACAGCCCCAAGAATTGTGCTTGGAGACCGAATTGCCTGGAGTGGAGCCCCAAAAGTATTGCCCGCATCTAAGGAGTGTGGCCCCAGAATCATGGGGCCTTAGCACACATAAGCATCTTGTTGGTGGTGAGCGGGTTCCCTGGTTGCGGGGCCTCGTGTGGCCCACTTTGTCGATCGTCCCGCATCTCTCTCATGCATCACGCCGACTGCATGCTCATTGCATGCAGTGTCCGGTTCACAGGTTGCAACCCTCAGAGGTGGGGGTGTAACCATAGTAGTGCCTCATTCTACCTCATGCAACACTACTGAACTTGTGCCTTTTGTGGGACCGAAACTGTCTGGTGCAACCTGTATCAACACGCACTGGGCGCTGTGCCTAATTTCCAGGGAGATACTGAAATTTGCAACTCTTTGACTGTGCGTTATTGAAATGGCCTGCACTCTTATCAACGCACACCAGGCATGGTGCCTCATTTCTCTGGAAGCATGGACTTGGTAACTCTTCACCGTAAGTGATTGGAAGTGGCTGGTGCGGCTCATATCTACGTGCACCAGGCATTGTGCCTCATTTCTCGGGTGGTACATGATTGATAACTCCATTGTAAGTGATCGGAGTTGTCTGGTGCGACCTGTATCAACATGCACCAGGGGTTGTTCCTCATTTCCATGGAGGCACAGAAATTGCAACTCATTGTTGTGTGTGTAACCGGAATTGTCTGGTTCAACTCTGATCATCGCTCACCAGACATTGTGCCTGGATTGCTTGTGTACAACTCTACTCACTGTGGGATTGCTTGTGTACAACTCTACTCAATGTGTACCTGACAGGGCCTCTACCTTCTTAGAGGCTCCTCTGCTACATTCCCCTCTTCATTGATCATTTCTTTTGGAGCCTCTGAGTGGCGAGCTAACTGTTGTCTCCTCACCTGGCCCCGAAGACAGCGTGTGACAGGTAGTATTGCCCGGACCGGGCCTGGGTGGTGAAAATAATTGACTGGGCTGAAGGAACGCTTCTGAGAGCGATCAGAAGTGGGTCAAGAGACTGGGCAACCCTTCCCCCTCCTTCCCTGTGTTTCCCTGTGTTTCGCAGAACTTGGCTGGTGCTAGAAGGCACATTACAGAATTCTTTAATTGAACAAACTATTGCCCTCAGATACTTCTGCTCCACATCCTGTGGGTGAACTTCTTGAGTGGTGGCTAACCCCTTTTTATTTGTCAAGTGCCCCCTAATCAGTCAGGTTACCTACCCCCACCATCTTCCCTGGGACCTCAACTAAGTGTGACTTTGGCAGAGAGAGGCAATCTCTTTCTAATCCATAACAATGGGGTAGTCGGAGTGAGACAGAGGGTGGAGGAGGGCTTGTGCCACGGGGTCTGCAGTGTGTTACCAATTGACCTGCTGGATATCAGTTGCACCACATTACAGTGCTGCATGCATGTGTGTGTGTGTGTGTGTGTGTGTGTGTGTGTGAGTGTGCTCCATATGGACCTGCCTGATATCTGCAGAACCGAGTGAATATGTGCTTGTGGGAGTGCTTGTATGAAAACCGCCTGCTAGTAATTGCATTGACCGGCAGTGCTGCTTTACACATTGATATGCTGCTTTACACATTGATTTCTTGCCAGCTGGATACTACGTTTGACCTTGGTTCTACCCGTGCATCCTTGGCCCACGGTGCTGTTAAAAGTGTTGTCATTATCAGTGTACATAGTCCTGATACAGTTGTGATCTGGGGTGCATTCTATAACTGTGTGGCACTGCATTACATTAATTGCCAGGGTGGGCCTAGTTCTAACAACGTATCGCACAGCATAAGGGTGCTGGGGGGAGGGGTGGGGAACATCAGGTGTCTCCCAAATGTGCATGCTACCGAGTTCACTTTAACATGGTTGGACTTAGTACTGCTAGTAATATTGCTAAGTGTGATTTATTCCCAGAAGTTCATGATTTTTATGTTGTGTTAATTTTGTGTGTATTGAATACAAACTGTCTCTTTTCATACTCAAGTCAGTTGATTGAAAAATGGAACTGAAGAACAAATGGATGTCAGAATCTGTATTTTATGTTAACTTGTGGCTCAAGTGTGTCCTCTAATTTAGTTGCCTCCCAGAAGGCTGTGGACACTGTGGCCCCACAAGCTTTAAAAAAGGCTTGGATATATGATGATCTGAAGCAAATGAGAAATTGAGATGAAGAAAGCATCCTTTGGGACTCCTATCACAAAAACAGAAACTGTCCTTTTGAAAAATGTCTAGTAGAGACGAAAAGAGCATGCACATCTGATTCCTTTTCGAAGAGTATAAGTGCGGCATAGCAATGATAGCCAAAATGAGAAATTAAGCATCTCTCAAACAGCTTACAGTTGTAGTTCCTTGGCTCTCAGGTTTATTGTTTGACACCACTATGTTAAAAGTTACATATTGAAGGATGTTCACAAGCTGTTTTACCATGTTAAAAGTTACATACTGAAGGATGTTCACAAGCTGTTTTACCATTCACCATTGTTATGAACTGCCAGTATAGCTGGGCAAGAAGCAAGAAATATAAATAGAGCAATAAGTCTTATTCATTGCAAGTGGAGAACATAAAATAGTCAGATCTGCTGTATAGTGTCCAAAAAGGCATTGGGGGTCATTCCGACCCTGGCGGGCGCTGCCCGCCGGGCGGAAACCGCCCAAACACCGCCCCGCGGTCAAATGACCGCGGGGACCATTCTAACTTTCCCGCTGGGCCGGCGGGCGATCTTCAAAAGATCGCCAGCGGGAAAGCCCCAGCAAAGATGAAGCCGGCTCCGAATGGAGCTGGCGGATTTGCTGGGGTGCGACGGGTGCAGTTGCACCCGTCGCGATTTTCAGTGTCTGCCAAGCAGACACTGAAAATCTTAATGGGGCCCTGTTAGGGGGCCCTTGCACTGCCCATGCCAGTGGCATGGGCCGTGCAGGGGCCCCACGACACCCGTTCCCGCCAGCCTCTTCCTGGCGGTGTAAACCGCCAGGAACAGGCTGGCGGGAAGGGGGTCGGAATCCCCATGGCGGCGCTGCATGCAGCGCCGCCATGGAGGATTCCCCCAGCCGGGGGAAATCCGGCGGGAAACCGAAGCCGCGGTCGGAATACCTGATGTAGCACCGCCAGCCTGTTGGCGGTGCTACCTCCGGCCTCCACCCTGGCGGTCTATGACCGCCAGGGTCGTAATGAGGCCCATTGTCTCCCTGAGTCAAAATCCAACTGTTCCACTGCCTCTGGGCTGAATTATGGTCCTTGGAAGTGCTGGGTGCCGAGGAGCGATAGATGAAGTGGGCACTTCAAATAAAGGAGTTGGGATTAGCTGGCTTGCAGAGTTTTAGTTCATCATGGATAATGCATTTTTCCAGTTAACAACCAGCATGTGAGCATTCCTGAGAAGATCATGATGCAAGAGTGGAAAAGAAGATAGGGGAACTGAACATTCTGGGGAACATTTCAATATTGTCTTGATCCAGATCTGTGATGTACACAGAGTCAGTATGTGTGCTAGGCAGAGAAAACAAGAGATCAATCACAAGGAGGATGCGAGAGATTCATTTAGCACTAGTGGCCCAACCTGTAAAAATATATTCCTTACCAAAACTTATGATATGGACTTCGAATGTAAACATAAGGGGTTTAAGATTTTGACGAGAGGCAGTGCAGTCTACCCCTAGGGCCCTCATATTTTCTGTAATTTAAGAAATGCAGAACTGCATAGTTTCCAGTCACTGTAATTAAGAAAGTGTCTGTAGTGCCAATCAGTTTCTTCATTGCTCTTCCTTATTCATTCCATAAAAATATCTCAATAATGTTGATTGTCACGGGAAAGCTTCCAGCAACTTTTAGCTGGTTTAGGTAACATTCTCGATCTCATGGCCCAAAAAGAGTAATGTGAAGGACCCCTGATATAGCAGCCATGCAGGGAAGAAATGGTGGGACAAACCTGTCTTTGTCCAAGTTTTGATTTAATAATTGATATGCAGAATGGACTCATTCTGCCATTAAAGCACTTACCACACCATGCTCACAACCATGCAGGTTTCCATCAGACTCTAAGGGTAAACCTGGAAAAACAAAACTGAGGATGACACTAACTTTGCAGTGCTCCATGTGGCCTAGCCACCTACCTACCTCCAAGTGAGCCCCCTGATCTATCTCCAGATGATCAAAATTAATGTTGAATCGTTCTTTGAAAGGCAGATCATGTATAGGACCTAGAAATACTGAGACCAAGGCTGTCAGTTTTGGCTAGCTGACAAAGGTGAATAACAGATTAGGAAAATGTGAGATGTAATCCCTTCTTGATAATCCCTCTTTCTATCAATGGGTGTGTTAGGTTCTTTTCTATGTAGTACCTGGATATGATGCTCACAGTTGCTTTTGCTTGCAGTCTTAACAAATGCGACTGTTAACAAGTATTCTTCTTATTCACAGCAGCACAATTAATGGGGGAGATCCAAAGATATCCGTCAGCTTTCGAGTAATTCTTTCTTTGGGATAAAAATAAATCTCCTCATTTTCCTTGGTTTAATTATTGATCAGTATTAATTCTAATAAGTCTAAAGTTAGCTTTACCTGAAGCATCTTGGGAAAATAAACTGTAATAACATAAAGTATGGCTCTTTCCCAATCTAGTGGCTACCAGAAATGTATTCAGAAACCGTTCCCTTTGAGCATCTCTTCTAACTAAATTTAAATTTCCAAATTTCCAATCTCAGTGAGAAAGTAGTCTTAGTTTTTAACTGAAATAATAATTATGAGAAAGAAATGTCCCATCTTATTTTCCAATTGAATAATAATTATCAGTTAGTTTTATGCAGTTTTAACCACAACACTGTAGCAACACAGTTGCGATCTGATCCTGAAACTTAATCTAACTGGCTTTCCCTAACTAATTTACTGACTCACGAAACCTCCAAAAAGTCACTGGAAAGCCTGTGCTTTAAGAAAGGCTGGGGTGCTGACTGAAACTATAGACGCTTACTGCATCTCCAGGAATGGAACAGATTTGACTGATACAGTGATCTAAATGGAAGCGTTTATGAGATATTCCATCCCCTTACTTAATGTCTACAGGGGCTGCCTGACTTCCTGTCACACGCATCATCCAATTCTTTGATTCTTCAATCTGCCTAGGGAACATAGCTTATCTTGTCAGTCATTTTAGCAAATGCAGTTTCACAAGTTCCTCAGCAGTATAGCATTACTCCTGCCACTTGAGAGCAACGACTTAGGATATGCAGACAGTGTATTTGGACAAGGTGTCTCAGGGAAGAGAATTTTGTTTCTATGTACCTATTTAAGTGGTATTTGTATAGTATGAAGCTAGCCAAAAGGCAGTGGAGCTCTGTACATAGTCAAAAGCAGGCAAGCAGTCAAAGAGTGATAGGAGAGATAGCTGGGTTCTAAATTGTGCTGTTCCTGCGTTATGATGTAGTGTTCTTAAAAGAGCTGTGCCTGCACCTCTTTCCTGTATTGGGGCAGTGTTGGGGCAGCCCTGATGGATACTGGCTTGTTGTTCAAGCTCCTGGGCGCATAGAGGGAAAAAGCCTGTGCCTTGTTTTTCTTATTACTATAAAACCTAGTCACTCTGCTTGTCAGGAAGGGTAATAAAAGATTTTTCTCAGTTGATTACAAAACTAACCTTTTAAAAGAGCTCTTAAGCAAACTTCAGAAGACATTGGAGGACATGTTTCTTGACCCATAAGCATACACCGTCCCGGTAAATCACTTAGTGCCCGTCTAAGCCACTAAGGACAATGCAACTGGTTTTATTAATTTGATAAAGCTCTTCACAAAGCCGGAAAAGAAAGCACATATCCATGGAAGAGCTATATCCATTTCTCCCATCAGGAATTTGGAGTAATGAGACATCAGGAGTGAAGATCACAGCTGGCAAACTGATTTCTTTCTTTTAAATCATAAGCAGTCCTGGATTGCCCAGACGTAATTGTACATCATTTTTTGAAGTCCTGTAGGCATGACCCCAACTGGATGTAATTTCAGTATATTGTTTGGTCCTTTGAAGGAGAGATCTGACTGCTTTTAAATCAGAAAATGATCTTTCTAACAGATGACGTGGCAGTTTCGAGGAGTGAGCATAATATGAGCACATCATGGAAAGCCTTAAACTGTCTGTATATAAGAACGGTCCGAGAAAATACTGTGTCATTTTTTGCAAAACAGGCAAGCCCCCTTCCCCCACCTTATTGGAGGAGAAGGAACAACACTTACATCTTTTGCAGTCACTTTTGGTCCCCTCTGCTCCCATGAACTAAATAACTACTTCCATTTTGTGGGAGGAAAACCTGTTGCTGGTTTTGGCTCATGTAGGGAATGCATCTATGGAAACATTGGAAGAGAAATGATGCCTGGGCAGGGCTGGCACATTGTATTCCTCCTCCTGAAGCCCTTCTAACAACCCAAATCCAGCTGCCCCCATTTTTAAAGACAATTGTCTCTTAACAATTGGCATAAAGTTTGCCAAGTTTATACATTTTGTCATGCTGCTGAAAAGGATGCCTTATGCTCTATTCTAGTGCTTCTTAATCTTTTGACTTATGTGGCCTTCCACTAAATCATTACCTGAAGCCAAAGCAAATTTCTGTAAGTTGAGCCTCTAGACAACATGCAAAAATACAGAAACAAGTATACCTGCAACAAATGCCCACTTCATGGAATATTTTATCTGATAGAGACTTCTAGCTGCAGATTCCTTACCTTAGAATATCCCCAGATGTCAGACTGGTTCTGGAAGATTTTCAAGGAGTACCCCTGAGTGCCGCCAGAAGTGACGTGCAAGGTACCTATGTAGACTCCACCCCAGCATTCTGACATCAGTTCTTTCTGTTCTGTGCAAGATAGGCTTGATCCAGTCTGAGCTATCTCAGTCAGTTTTTGACTGGCTTTTTTCACCCTTTTGTCAAACTTTTTTTAGAAGATTTTTTTCTTGTGTGAGGATATGTCACCCAAAAAAACCTGGCTTCAAACCATATGGGGCTTATCACAGGCAAATGTCAGTGACAGACCCCCACTGGGTGTGTTTGTGGTGCTTGGAGTGGGACCACAACTCAAAGACCTGCGAGGACTGCCACACTATGCATCACAGGGCACTGAGGGAGTTCTCCCTCAAGGTTCTTGCTGACCAACATCAGTTGACTCAGCAACGCTCGAGGTCCCAATCGCACAGAAGGTCCTGGGATCGTTCGCTGAGTCCTTCTTGACAGTCATTGTGGCACTAAAGAAATTGAAGAGGTCTTTGACTTTGGGGTGTCTATCGAAGTCTTCTAACGAAATGTGGGAGCATCGTCACTCCAGGCCGCATGAGTCGGTGGAACCTGAACCCAATTCTGCTCTGCTCTTCCCCGATTTGTCCAAAGCCAGAGCAAGCCCCACCCAGCTAAAACATTTATATTCATATTTGGGCAGTCTGGCCTGTCTGGGGTGCCTTTTGGCTTCACTGGCATGGAAGGGGCCCATACTGGACCCATGCCAGGGGGTTCACCCTCAGCACCAGTTGGGCCCCATGGATCCCTGACAGGATCTGGAGTGGGGTTGCCAATGAGACTGAGACCTTCCTTGGTGCCTGCTCCAGTGCTGATGCCCCCGGTGGCGCCAATGCCCCTAGACAGCACTGCCCACATCATTATTCCCAACTCCGACATAGAGCTGGATGGGCACAGTCTGATGCTGGCGTCCACTGGGTCCATGCTTCTTGGAGCAGAGCCAGTGCCTTATTTGTTTGATAGGCCTGCACAGGAAGACACATTGGAGGGGTCTATGGGCCCTTATGGTTACCAGCTCTCAAAAGATGAACAAGGACATGACAACTAGTATGAGGAATTTGCAGAGGGTTGGTGTAGGAAGTTGGCTCTGTATGTGCTATTTCAAAGTAAGGAATAGCATGCACAGAGTCCAAGGGTTCCCCTTAGAGGTAAAATAGTGGTAAAAAGAGATAATACTAATGCTCTATTTTGTGGTAGTGTGGTCGAGCAGTAGGCTTATCCAAGGAGTAGTGTTAAGCATTTGTTGTACATACACATAGACAATAAATGAGGTACACACACTCAGAGACAAATCCAGCCAATAGGTTTTGTATAGAAATATATCTTTTCTTAGTTTATTTTAAGAACCACAGGTTCAAATTTAACATGTAATATCTTGTTTGAAAGGTATTGCAGGTAAGTACATTAGTACTTTGAATCATTTCAATTGCATGTATACTTTTCAAGTTATTCACAAATAGCTATTTTAAAAGTGGACACTTAGTGCAATTTTCACAGTTCCTGGGGGAGGTAAGTTTTTGTTAGTTTTACCAGGTAAGTAAGACACTTACAGGGTTCAGTTCTTGGTCCAAGGTAGTCCACCGTTGGGGGTTCAGAGCAACCCCAAAGTTACCACACCAGCAGCTCAGGGCCGGTCAGGTGCAGAGTTCAAAGTGGTGCCCAAAACGCATAGGCTTCAAGTCTGCCAGCAGGTAAGTACCCGCGTCTTCGGAGGGCAGACCAGGGGGGTTTTGTAGGGCACCGGGGGGGACACAAGCCCACACAGAAATTTCACCCTCAGCGGCGCGGGGGCGGCCGGGTGCAGTGTTAGAACAAGCGTCGGGTTCGCAATGGAAGTCAATGAGAGATCAAGGGATCTCTTCAGCGCTGCAGGCAGGCAAGGGGGGGCTTCCTCGGGGAAACCTCCACTTGGGCAAGGGAGAGGGACTCCTGGGGGTCACTTCTGCAGTGAAAGTCCGGTCCTTCAGGTCCTGGGGGCTGCGGGTGCAGGGTCTTTTCCAGGCGTCGGGACTTAGGTTTCAGAGAGTCGCGGTCAGGGGAAGCCTCGGGATTCCCTCTGCAGGCGGCGCTGTGGGGGCTCAGGGGGGACAGGTTTTGGTACTTACAGTCGTAGAGTAGTCCGGGGGTCCTCCCTGAGGTGTTGGTTCTCCACCAGCCGAGTCGGGGTCGCCGGGTGCAGTGTTGCAAGTCTCACGCTTCTTGCGGGGAGTTTGCAGGGTTCTTTAAAGCTGCTCCTTTGGATAAAGTTGCAGTCTTTTTGGAGCAGGTCCGCTGTCCTCAGGAGTTTCTTGTCGTCGTCGAAGCAGGGCAGTCCTCAGAGGAGTCAGAGGTCGCTGGTCCCTTTGGAAGGCGTCTCTGGAGCAGAGTTCTTTGGAAGGCAGGAGACAGGCCGGTGAGTTTCTGGAGCCAAGGCAGTTGTTGTCTTCTGGTCTTCCTCTGCAGGGGTTTTCAGCTAGGCAGTCCTTCTTCTTGTAGTTGCAGGAATCTAAATTCTTAGGTTCAGGGAAGCCCTTAAATACTAAATTTAAGGGCGTGTTTAGGTCTGGGGGGTTAGTAGCCAATGGCTACTAGCCCTGAGGGTGGGTACACCCTCTTTGTGCCTCCTCCCAAGGGGAGGGGGTCACATCCCTAATCCTATTGGGGGAATCCTCCATCTGCAAGATGGAGGATTTCTAAAAGTTAGAGTCACCTCAGCTCAGGACACCTTAGGGGCTGTCCTGACTGGCCAGTGACTCCTCCTTGTTTTTCTTATTGTCTCTCCTGGACTTGCCGCCAAAAGTGGGGTCTGGGTCCAGGAGGCGGGCATCTCCACTAGCTGGAGTGCCCTGGGGCATTGTAACACGAAGCTTGAGCCTTTGAAGCTCACTGCTAGGTGTTACAGTTCCTGCAGGGGGGAGGTGTGAAGCACCTCCACCCAGGGCAGGCTTTGTTTCTGTCCTCAGAGAGCACAAAGGCTCTCACCGCATGAGGTCAGACACTCGTCTCTCAGCAGCAGGCTGGCACAGACCAGTCAGTCCTGCACTGAACAATTGGGTAAAATACAGGGGGTATCTCTAAGATGCCCTCTGTGTGCATTTTTTAATAAATCCAACACTGGCATCAGTGTGGGTTTATTATTCTGAGAAGTTTGATACTAAACTTCCCAGTATTCAGTGTAGCCATTATGGAGCTGTGGAGTTCGTTTTTGACAGACTCCCAGCCCATATACTCTTATGGCTACCCTGCACTTACAATGTCTAAGGTTTTGCTTAGACACTGTAGGGGCATAGTGCTCATGCACATATGCCCTCACCTGTGGTATAGTGCACCCTGCCTTAGGGCTGTAAGGCCTACTAGAGGGGTGACTTACCTATGCCACAGGCAGTGGGAGGTTGGCATGGCACCCTGAGGGGAGTGCCATGTCGACTTAGTCATTTTCTCCCCATCAGCACACACAAGCTGGCAAGCAGTGTGTCTGTGCTGAGTGAGGGGTCCCTAGGGTGGCATAAGACATGCTGCAGCCCTTAGAGACCTTCCCTGGCATCAGGGCCCTTGGTACCAGGGGTACCAGTTACAAGGGACTTACCTAGGTGCCAGGGTTGTGCCAATTGTGGAAACAATGGTACATTTTAGGTGAAAGAACACTGGTGCTGGGGCCTGGTTAGCAGGGTCCCAGCACACTTCTCAGTCAAGTCAGCATCAGTATCAGGCAAAAAGTGGGGGGTAACTGCAACAGGGAGCCATTTCTTTACAGTTGGATACCTCACTTGACACTGGCCTGGTCTCTCTTCCTATTGTGGCTACGGAGGAAGAAGCCTCTTTTGCAGTGGTGGTGTGCAGTGTGCCTGAAGCCCTGGACTTTACCCTACCCTCCATGGCAGGCAAGACAAACATCTTGGTGGAGGTGCTTCAGATGGGAGTCTCTCCTCTGAACCCCCTACTTCCCTTCATTGAAGACCTTACAGATGTCCTGCACAGGGCCTGGTCCAATCCAAGCACAGTGCCTCTCTGCATAGATCAATTGCCCGCTGCCCGCTGTGGGCCCAATTTTTTTACCCAGTAGAGTACTCCAGAGAGCTGGGTGGTCCAAGCCTCCACATCCAGAAAATTCCACTGCAGTCCTTACCACTCCACCGGATAGGAAATCCAAGAGGCTGGACAATTTTGGCAAGACAATGTGTGTCTTTCACCAGCCTGGTGCTGTGGTTGGTGAACACTGCATGCCTATTCAGCCGTTAATTCCATATGATATGGGACTTAGTTGCGCAAGTGCTGCCTATGGTTTCGGAGGAGGCCCGATCCATACTTAACCAGGCCAGTGCAGATGGGCAAGATGCAGCAAAGTTCACCATAAGGTATGGGTTTGACACGACTGACTCGCTGGGCTATGCCTGAGTGAGAATGACTGGCTTTTCAGAGGTTGTCCAGCGTTCTCTCATAGACATGCCCTTAAGTGGCTGACACCTTTTTTGGATAGAAGGAGGATACATCCCTAGAGAGCTTTAAGGACAACAGAGCTATGGCCAGGTCTTTTGGCTTGTCTATGGCCCCTCACCAAGCCCAATCTGCAGTCTGCGCCTTTTGTGGCTATAAAAGGGGTCTCCCACCGTGCCCATACCCTCCCAGCCATCACAGCTAACAGTCTTCCTAGCCTTTTTGTGACCGTGGGTGCGTGTCACCAAGCCAACGTGGAAAAGGCGGCCAGTGATTCAGTCAGTCCACCGCTCCTCGGCAGTCGCTGCTTCCAAGCCTCTTCCGTTTGCCTGTCAACCACCATGGGCACCCAGTGGGAGGCAGGATATGCCATCACTTGCTCCACTGGCGGTCAGTGGCATCAGACTGCTGGGTCTTACAGGTCATCTAAAGGGGCTACTCCCTCCCCTTTGTGAATGCTCAGCAACTCATGCCACCCACTTATGATCTGCTTATGGAGGACCATTTCTCCTTGTTCAGCAGGCTCTCTTGGCGAAGGGAGCCATAGAGAGGTTTCCTGCATCAGACGTAGATTGTGGTTGTTATTCCTGCTATTTTCTGGTGCCGAAGAAGGTTGGTGTATTATGTCCTATCCTATACCCACTCCTTCTCAACCTCTTTTTGACAAATGAGAAGTTCGAGATGTTCACGCTCGCCTAAGTTCTGTCTGCCCCGGACCTCGGAGACTGGATTTGTGGAGGCTGCGGGTCCAGTCTTCCCCTACCTCAGCAATTGGCTGTTGAAGGCAGGCTCACCACAGGCAGTTGTCTCCCACCTTCAGACTTTGGTGAACCTCCTGCACTCACTGGGGTTCTCTACCAACATGCCGAAGTCCCACCTACCTCCTTCTCTGACACTCCCTTTCATCAGAAATACTCTGGACACATTGCAGTTTCAAGTCTATTCTCGCAAGTGGCGAGTCAAGGATATTGAGGCTATGATTCCAATCATTCACCCCTTATCCTGGATTTCAGTAAGACTGGCTGAGGCTGTTGGGCCTCATGGCCTCCTCCATCCTGCTTGTGACCCATGCCTGTTGGTGAATGTGGGCTCTGCAATGGGACGTGAAAGCCTACATGGGCCAGCATCAGGTGAATCTCTTCAAAATGGTCCAGATCTCGGAGGAAACACCGCAAAAGATATGACATGGCTGCTAACGAACTGCGATTGAGTCTGTGGCAGACCCTTCTCCCCCCCCCCCCAACCAGAGTTGATTGTAGTGACAAATGTGTCACTTCTGAGCAGGGGCGGACATCTGGGAGAGGTGGAGACCAGATGAATCTGGTCTCTGGCAGAGTCCAAACTCCACATCAACCTGTTGGAGCTTTGGGTGATTCATTTGGCATTGAAGGCCTTTCCTCCTTCGATCAGGGGAAGTCTGGCTCCTTCTCTGACACTCCCTTTCATTGGAAATACTCTGGACACATTGCAGTTGCAAGTCTATTCTCCCACGTGGCGAGTCCAGGATATTCAGGCTATGATTCCAATCATTCAGCCCTTATCCTGGATTTCAGTAAGACTGGCTGAGGCTGTTGGGCCTCATGGCCTCCTCCATCCTGCATGTGACCCATGCCTGTTGGTGAATGTGGGCTCTGCAATGGGACGTGAAGACCTACATGGGACAGCATCAGGTGAATCTCTTCAAAATGGTCCAGATCTCGGAGGAAACTGCAAAAGATATGACATGGCTGCTATCGAACTGCGATTGGGTCTGTGGCAGACCCATTCTTCCCTCCCCAACCAGAGTTGATTGTAGTGACAAATATGTCACTTCTGAGCAGGGGCAGACATCTGGGAGAGGTGGAGACCAAATGAGTCCGAACTCCACATCAACCTGTTGGAGCTTCGGGCGATTCACTCGGCATTGAAAGCCTTTCCTCCTTCGATCAGGGGAAGGCTGGGGCAGGTGATCTTGGACAACACCACTGCCATGTGGTTCTGCAACAAACAGGGTGGAGTGGGGTCTTGGACCCTCTGTCTAGAGGCCCTGGGTTTTTGGATATGGCTGGAAAGTGAGGACATTTCCCTGGTGGTTCAACACCTGGCCGGCTCTTTGAATGCCAGAGTGGACAAGCTCAGCCAAAGACGCCTAGAGGATCATGAATGGCTTCTGCTTCTGGGTGGTGCAAGTTCTCTTTTAGCAGTGGGGAGAGCCTCTGTTAGGTCTTTTCACCACCACTGAGAACACACAATAACAGCAGTTTTGCGCACTGGAGTTTCCAAGGTGGCAGTTTGTCTGGAGTTCAGCTTTGGCGTTCTCCACACCTTTCTGCCAATACCACTCCTGCCCAGAGTTCTCAAGAAGACTAAGAATGACTGGGCCTAAGTAATCATTATGTCTCAGAGTTGGGCACAGAGAATCTGGTATCCTGAGCTGTTGAGCATGACCATTGTTCCTCCTGTCCGGCTGCCTTTTTGAGAAGATCTTCTGTAAGAGCAACAGGGAAGGGTTCTGTGCACCCACCACCTTTATGCATGGCGATTGAGTGGCAACAGTTGACAACTTTTGACCTTCCTCCTGAAGTTTGTGATATTATTCTGAGAGCCAGGTGTCCCTCCACCAAGTCTGTATGTGCCTGCTATTGGGATAGATGTGTGTCATGGTGTGTTCCCCACCATGTGGACCCCCTTTCTGCACCTTTATCTCAGGTTCTCTTGTTTGCTTTATCTTTAGCCCAGCAGGGCTATGCTCCTGACACAGTTAAAGATCATCTCTCTGTCATTTTTGTGGTTGCCGGACCAACTTTCTTACTGTAAGTCATCTCTTGTGGCTAGGTTCCTCAAAGTCCTCCACCACGTTTCCACCTCCTTCATTTATTATACCTCAGTGTGACCTCAATCTAGTCCTCACCTATCTCAGGTGTGCACCATTTGAGCCTCTGCACAATTGTCCTCTTAGGTTATTGACCATTAAAACTGCCTTTTTAGTGACCGCACCGGCTTGCACTATTTCTGTGCACCAGCCGGTCACCATATTTATGGAATGGTGCAACCCGATGCAATGGGAAAGCTACCGTAAAAAAAATAAAAAATGATGTTAGTCGGGTGGGGCTGGCGATATGGAAGAAGGGGGTTTTGCACCAAAAAATGACGTTAGGCAGGTTAGAGTTTAAAAAAATGACTCTAACCTGCCTAGAGTAATTTTTTGACGCAAAACCATCCATACCACATAACTCCTGTCTTAGAAAAAACAGGAGTCTGCCCACCACCCCAATGGCCAGCACAGTAGACCAGGGTCCCCTGGGCATGGCCATTGCACCCAGTGCCACCCAGTGCCATGTAGTGGGGCCCAAATACTTACCTATACTTGCCTGGGATGGGATCCCACATCCTCCGCTGTCCCTCTGGTGTGGGTGTCCCTGGGGCCTGGGGAGGGCACCTATGGGCTTATTCCATGGTGTTCCACCATGGAAATAGGCCCACATGTCCCCTAACGCCTACCCTGACCCAGGCTTTAAAAAATGGTGCAAAGCAAACTTTGCACCATTTTTTGACCCCCTCCTTCCTCCCGTGTGTGATTTTAGCACAGGGGATAAATATGGCGCTAAGGCCATAGAGTCATTTTTTGCACTGGAACGCCTACTGTGCATCTTTTTGACGCAAAGTAGGTTTTCACGTCCAAAAAATGACTTTAACTCCATAAATTTGGCGCTAGACGGGTCTAGCGCCAAAGTATAAATATGAAGTTCGTTTTGCACCGAATTTGCTTTAAAAAAATGACGCAAATTCGGCGCAAAACAAATATAAATATGCCCCTGAGTTTCTTCATTATGCCCTCAATCTTTATTGTGGGATAAATATATATTCCTTAACCTGGCTATATCGTTAAACAAATACATGCCTTTTATATAGAAGCCTTCTGTCCTCTCCTCTGTGTACCGTTAGTTTGGAGCAGTGCTCGGCTTCTTTATCTTATCACAACGTCCCTGTTTTACATTTTCTGTTTCGTTTTGTTCTGCCTGCCCCGTGGTAAAATATAAATGAGCTGCAAGAGAATTGAATGGAAATATAATGCATTCATTCGGCTACAATTTTCCGAATCCTTGGCAGTAGTGCCACCAAGCGATTCGAAATGAAAATTCTGCAGCGTTATTAGTAATGTTGGCCCGTACAAGATGAGGGGGCATTCAGGGATCGTTTTACAGTGTGCCAGCACATGGCTCGTTGTACCTTTGTAATCATAGTACAATGATAACGCATTCACTGTCCAGATTAAGAGATTGTATATTTATGTTTGATTCACAGATTTATAAATTGGGATGTAATATTGTATTGGTAACTAGTTCACCATCATATATTCAGTTATTGACTTTAGCTAAGGTAATGCTATACTAACATTTTCCTGAAAGTCACACATTTCCCATGCAGTCTTTCGTTCAGTTGATTTGGCCAGATATCGCCGCAGAGCAGTCTAATTTGCTTGAACAGCTGCTCCTCCAGCATTTCTTGCAAGGTCAGCTTCAGACTTTGTTGAACCGACGGTTGAACCGCAAATGTGTCCGCTGGGAAATATCCGCCACCTATGGTTCTCTAAATTGAGTGATCAGATTTACCACCTTACGCCAAATCAGGACTTCCTCTTAAAGTAGGAAAAACCTCTTTGTGTTAGTGAGTACCAGCATAGGTAAAGTACAGATGTCGGAAAATTTCTAGTTTAGTTGATGGGAAGGACTTCTCTGTTATAAAACGCACTTTTGGATATTCACTGAGGCATACATGTCACACACCTGAGTATGCAGCGCTCTCATGGCAGCGTGCGTCATATCATCAACAACTGAATAGATATCAAAGTAGAATCACAAAAAATGACCCTTTTCAATCAGAAAGATATCTGATTTACAAGAATTCAAGTTGGCGAATTTCACATCCACCTGTCTACTCTCGACTGGAAAGTGGAGGTGGGTGCCTTCGGCACACATAGAACATATGGATTCCTTAGAATGGAGAAAAGTGTGTCCTGCAGGATAATGTATATTTACCAGGTTTAAGCCTATACCTAGTAACCCAACCGAAGAGACCCACCTGCGAAGAAGTGGATGTTCATCGGTGTTGAGAGAAGCTATCAAATTTATTCAAAAGCAGTGTTCTTTCACTGCTGCTGTTACTTCCGTTATGAAATCACTCAGTGCTGCAAAGACATCATCTTCTGTGTTTGTTCTTAGGAGAAAATCTGATGGGGGAGGTGAAAAGACGCTATCCAGAGATGGTGAGAAAAGGTCTTGTTTGTTAGGGATTCCACACGTTTTTTGCAGTCCTCCCACTGATATCATATGAGGCGAAAGCTTTCATAATTATGGCATCTTGCACGTGAGAACCATCATCGTGGCCTGTAGTCTTTAGGCATACTCTCTGACGCAGTCTTCTCTAATACCTGCATTCCAGTGTTCAATGTTACAAACATAAACATGGGCATGCCGCCAGACCCACTTTATAATGCTTGTGTTGTCATAAGATTAGTTATTCTTAAGGTGCTAGAAAACAGACAACTGCCTGGATCGTATGGATATCGTGTTCTTACAGATAGTTAGGCCAGAATTTCTTGAGACTGAGTCAATCAATAAGCCTTAGCAACTGGCTTTAGGTGACTGGGTAGAGCCACGGGTCTTCAGCCAACTCCAACCTGAACACAGCCTTGCACAAGTAAGAATTCACTTATGTTTTTTAGCTAACGCAAACTATGGCCTTTTGTAGTATCTGTGTGAGACGCATCGGCCAGTGAGCAAACATTTTCAACATATTTTAATATTTAATGCGTCATTAAGTTCATAACACTGGGATTTTTAAAATTCATATATAAAGGTGAATAGTTGTTTAAACTCGAGTATAGGCTTTTCGGTGTGTGTGTGTGTAGACATTACATGTTGGATTCAAAGGAGTAAAGCTTGATAAACCGCGTATGAAAGTACAGCAGTATTGGACTATCAACGTGACATTGCAAATCGTGATTTAACGATTTGTTCGAGTGAAATCTATTCACTACTTAAATTTATCATTATGTTTGCAGATCTGTATAGTGTATCATTTATGCTGTTATGGCCACCTCGAAATTACAGCATTCTATCATTTGAATATTTTTACTTGGAAGACTGTCATCAATTTGCTATTTCTCTCTCAGGAAAGTTTGTGAACTGCATGACAAGCTCAAGCGGGGATAGGCGGAACAAATGATTTCCTGTGGGAGAGGGGTGTAACATTCTCTCCTTTGGAAATAGGTGTTACAAGGCTGGGGAGGGGTAGCCTCCCCAAGCCATAAGTTTGCTTTGACGGGCACATGTGGTGCACTCCTTGCACAATCCAGTTTGCGCCAGTCCAGGGACCCCTGGTCCCTGTTCTGGTGTGAAACTGCACAAAGGAAAGGGGAGTGACCACTCTCCCCTATCCATCACCACCCCAGGGGTGGAACCCACAGCTCCTCCAGGTGGCCCCTTGATTCTTCCATCTTGAAAACAAGAGGGGCAGAGGACTCTGGGAGCATCGGACTGGTCAGGTTAGGCAATTAAATCAGTGACCCCCTCTGAGAGGTGATCACCTTGCAGAGTGACCAAGCCCCTTTTTGGCTTTATTTAGGGACTCCCTTGTGGGTGGGTTCCCAGATTTGGCGTACAAGACTCCACCAGGTCTCCTTTGCAACAACCTCTTTTGTTCCTGGCCACCAGAACCGTTGCTGAACTTCACAGGAACTGAACAAGACTACAACACCAAGACGACCTCTCCTTGCAACATTGTTTCCGTGGCTCCTGTCATCAACTTGCAACATTTCCACGGCTGTGCATCCTCTGGGGTCGGTAAGACTTCAGCTGCACCAAAGAATCAAGAAGGAATCTCCCTTGGAGTGAAGGAGTCACTCTCTTGCATCTGCAGGCACCTAAGGTAACAACGTCTGGCTGTCGGGATCTGCTGTCCTCTTGACCTTCAAAGATTATCCAACACAGATGGCGGTTCTGAGGGGTCTTCTGTGTCCTCTCTGCCTTCTGTCTAACTTGGGAGACGGTGCGTTCTTGCCTCTTCCTCCAAGACAGAACCCCTGTGCACCGCGACTGCTGCAGCAACCAAGGCTTGTTGACTCCTGCTCTGAGAAATCTTCAGGCTCCCTGGCCCCCAGTACTTTGCCTCTGCAAGGACAGTCTCCTTTCTTCTGCTGCAGCGACGTGGGACTCCTCTTCAGGTGTGCTGCCTGGGCCTCACTGCGACTTACTGTGCCTGCTGCCAGTGAGTTGCTCGTAAGGGCTCTTACTGCTTCTGCTCGCTCTCCTGTCTTCTGAGGGTCAGCCGGGACTCCCCTCCAAAGGTCGAGTACCCAGGACCTTGCTGGTCCTCTTCAGCTCTGCAAATCTCCAACAGCTTCAGTTGCATTTGCTTGTGCTTGTTGGTGGTCCTCCAGCAACCGCCGAGGGACAGCTCCTAGGTGACTTCAGGGACTCCTTTACACCTCCTGGACTCCGCAGCTGTACTTCATCCACCACTGTCGACCCGGATCGTCACCCACAGAAGGGTGGGCATTGCCACCTGCCCCACCTGGACACTCCTGCGTGGATTGGACTCTGTCCCCTTCTTTTGCAGGTCCTCTTTATCCAGAATCCATTGTTGGGTTCCACCGACCTGGTCCTGTTTTTGCAATATTCCATTCACAAGTCCCATTGTTAGCCTATGGGACAATCAGGTAACTTAGCTCTGCTCTCCTGTTTGCTTGGGTCTTCTAGATACTTACCTCTTGGGGCCCCCCTATAAGGCCCTTGCTATTTTAGCTATTTCCTAATACTTACCTGTGTATATTTTGTGTGTACTTACCTCCAGAAGGGGGTTTGCCTATAGTAATTTAGTTGGGTGTTCCTGTAATAAAGTACCTTTATTTTTCCAACACTGTGTGGTTCCTTTCATGTGTGATACATTGCTGTGCTTCACACTCCTTCTAGATAAGTCTTGGCTGCTCACCACTGCTACCACTAGAGAGCACTGGCTACTCAGACAATGTATAAGGCTTACCTGTACCCAGTATAAGGTGTAACACCATTGATATCCACCACACACTGGGCCAGCCTCCTACAGTTATTTGATAGTCATTTACACTTGGCATGACCTACAATACCGAGAAAGAATGTTTGCTTCTGTTAACTGAATTGTATTGACTGAGTAGCTGGCTCTTAGCAGTTAGTTAGATACAGAATACTCATTCTTTGTATTGCACTTTCTTGTAAAATAATCCTCAGATGAGTTAACAGCACACATGCGACCAGCTTGAATATATTTTCTTTGGAGTAAATGACATATGTACAAAGTCCGAGAGTATTTTTGAGGCTAATACATAGAAGCTGTTTTTTCACATGTATTACCGAACAATCTCATCTTGGATGTGTTAGAAAGTAGCCTCTTTCTAGCGTGGTTACCCCCACTTTTGGCCTGTTTGTGAGTGTGTGTCAGTGTGTTTTTTACTGTGTCACTGGGATCCTGCTAGCCAGGACCACAGTGCTCCTACATAAAAACCTATATGTCAGTATGTTTTGCCTGTCTCACTGGCATCCTGCTAGCCAGGATCCCAGTGCTCATAGTTTGTGGCCTAATTATTTTTTTTGTTAAATCTGTTTATTGGTATTTTAATTTGGATAAAACATACATAATAAAACAGCTCTGTATAAGTGATCTGTTACATATCGTTATCGGGCTGTTATACAATCACGCACAGCAAACAAAGATTACAATTATGGAGAAGGGAAACATATCTGTACCAGCCGGGCATCACCCATTATCAATAATAGGCATAAGTAGGGCGGTGCATCGTGCGTGAATCAGATGTTGAGAGATATTGTATTACATTCATACAGAATAGAGAAAGTCAGAAATACATGAGCTAATAATTGAGTATACACGATTCTATAAATAGAGACATTATGGGGCGTAATGTAATCCAAGACAGGAAAAATATAGTAAGCTACAGGAACCAATAAGGTCTAAAAAAACAATGAAAACAACAATAAAGAGCTACCTGGTGAAGAGGAGGTGCGTCGGCGTTCGCTTTGGATAGGCACATCATCGAGGGGGGCGCAATAGTTTGATGTGAAATAATTACGATCGGAGAGGGTGAGGGGGGGAGAGGGAAGCAATAAGTGATGTGACACAGTAATTGTAAAGTCGGGTGGAACGATGTGAGGAGGCAGGGAGTTCAGAGCGCGAGAGCTGCTGGTGGGTCGATACCATGGAGCTGACACATACGATTAGTTCAGCTAGGGTTGGATGAGGTGTCCGCACAAGGTGAAGCGATAGGGGCAGGAGCGGCCAATTTATCTTCTACTTTCACTAGATAAGTGTCCCATAATGTAATCCCACCTTCACCCCCACGCTTGCGGCTGTCATATTCAAGTGCTTGTGCTTCAATCGTAGCCCAGTGTAGCACCCCTCAAAGCCATTGCGATATATCAGGAGGTTTCGGGACTTTCCAGGTCATAGCAATCAAGCGTTTAAAGAGGATAAGAGCGAGATCCACAAACTTTCAATAATACTTGGACAATTTAGATCTGCGAGTTATCCCTAAGAGGCATAGCAGTGGGTCTAATGGGATGGGAACGTCTACAATATCAGAAATATGCTGCACAACGTGTGCCGAGGTGAGGGATATGTCAGCGCATTCCCATGTCATATGTAGGAAGGTGGCATTATTTTGGCCGCATCGTGGGCATACCGAGAGAGCTCCCGGAAATATTTGATGCAGTCTATGAGGGGACAGGTAAGTTTGATGAATGTAATTGAAGTGTGTAAATTTCAGTCTGGCATTCCGCGGTACGTATTTGACTTGTTGTAAGGCCATCGTCCATTGGGGGTCTGTGAGGGTCACTCCCAGGCCCTGGTCCCGTTTGGATCTACTATGGGAGTGGGGAACTGCAGTTGTCTCTCTCAATAGGGCATATAAATTAGTAATTGCTTTCCTTTCCCCCGTCCTGGTCAATAAGTGGTGGAGTATGGCGTGGACTGGAGGTTCCAAGGAACCAAGGCACCATATTTGTCGAACTACAGCCTGTAGAGCTGCATGGGCTAGGAATTGTCTGGGATCTAGATGATAGAGGGTACTGAGTGTCTGGAAAGTATGCAGTTTCCCATCTTGAAACAACTCACCGACGCGGGACAACCCTCCCTCGCGCCACATGTGAAAATCTTATCGTCGCTGGAGGTCGTGAACCTGGGGCAGTTCCCAGATTGGGAGCTCCGGGGAGTAGGGAAATCACTGTCGACGTCTGTGAATAAACTTAACCCAAGTGGCTTTCGCCGTGCGAAGGAGCAGGCCCACGCGTTTGCCGGGCTGAGGACGGTCAAAGAGCCAATGCAATACCCCCGCGCCACCTGTCATCTGGCGAATCATGGTCCCCTCTGTGGAAGGGGTCCCTGATAGCCACGTCATAAGCCAGTGGAGTTGAGCCGCAGCATAATAACGGCACAAATCCGGAAACGCCATACCCCCGTCTTGAGTTGGGTGGTGTAATATATCGAGGGAGACCAGTTTGCGGCCCGAGCCCCAGATGAGAGAGGTCAATAAACTGCGTGCAGCTGCGAAAAAAGGTCGCCCCGGAAAGAATGGAAGGGCCATGAAGAGATATAAGAACCGGGGAAGTATTAGCATTTTGGCAATAGCCGCTCTACCCATCGGGGAGAGAGGCAAACGCAGCCAAAAGGGCATGGACCCACGATTGGGAGAGAGCACTCTAATATAATTGCCTTCCACAAAATCTATGGTAGTGTGATATACATCTACACCGAGATAGCGGAAGCTGTCGGCCACCCATGGAAGTCTGTCCTGAGGAGACGTCCAGGATGCAGCGTTGCCATCTCTGCAGAGGGGGAACATACAGGACTTACTCCAGTTCACTCGGAGGCCGGACAACTCGCCGAACTGGTCTAACAGGAGGAATAAATCGGCCAGGGCAGTAGTCCTATCGCGTAGATAAATTAGTACGTCATCAGCATATAAAGAGGTAATGTGCCAGTTACCATCGGCCCACAAGCCCCACGCAGTTTCCTCCTGCCGTAATCGTATAGCAAGAGGTTCCATCGCTAGGGCGAAGAGTATCGGTGATAGGGAGCATCCCTGCCGGGTCCCCCTTTGAATGGTGAAGGAATCAGATACGCAGTGTCCAGTACGAACCCTAGCACGAGGAGCTGTGTAGAGAAGTTTTATCCATCTCAACATTTGGGGACCAACACCAAAGCGCCCCAATACACACAATAAATATGGCCATCCCAGAGTATCAAACGCCTTCTCAAAGTCTAAAGACACTGCCACCGGACAGTGTATCAATGAGGTGGCAGAGACGTCGAACGTTACCATAAGTAGTTCTATGAGGAACAAAACCATTTTGGTCGGGATGAATCAAGGAAGGAAGTAGGGGGACCAACCTGTTGGCCAATAGTTTACTAAGGATCTTATAATCAATATTGAGCATGGAGAGGGGACGATAGGAGCCCACTTCGAGGGGATCTTTACCAGGCTTTGGAAGGACCACAATGAGTGCTTCGTTCAATGTAGAGGGGAGTGCGCCCCGTTGGTACGATGTCTCGTACAAAGTCAATAATTTGGGTGCGAGAGTGGTCCCATAAGAGGCATAGAACTCTACGGGGAGACCGTCTGGACCTGGAGTCTTCCCTCTAGCCATCTGTTGTATTACGAGGTTCACCTCATCTATTTGCAGTGGGTGGTCTAGGTCCTGTCTCTGTTGTTGTGTAAGGGAGGGCACCCGAAGATCCTTTAATAACGGGTGAAGATCAAACGTAGGGGGGGGTCGGTCCTGCTGTATACAGATTTTTATAATAATGAGCGAAGGTTGCGTTAATTGCTTCCTGTGTATTGACCACTGTACCATGTTCGTTACGGATTGCACCTAGTACTGTTTGTGGAACCTCAGAACGCAGTAACCACTCTAATATATGTCCTGGTTTGTCACCCTCTCTGTGTTGTTGCAGAGAGTATGTCTTATAATCTAGTTTGCCGAGTCTGTGGGAGTCCTCCCGATGTTGGCGGCACCGCGTGGATAGATGTTGACGGACGGAAGGGTCAGTGACAGCTGCAACTTCCAATTGCGGTATTTCGTGTTCAAGCTTCCCTATACTGTGGGTAAGGGCCGGTCTTGCTCCCCAGGAGGAGCCCATGCAATGGCCTCGAATCACAACCTTCATAGCATCCCATTCTGTTCTAGGGTCCCCAACAGAGCCTTCATTATGTTTAAAATACTCCGTAACAGTGGTACCGAGTTGAGTTTTAAACGGCGTGTCTTGGAGAGCTGCCACTTGCAGCCTCCATAATGGGATTCGCGGTCTGGTTGGCCCCCATTGGAACGAAACTCTAAGGGGATTATGGTCCGACCAAGTTCTACCCAGATATTCAGAGCTACGAATGTGTGGCCACAGAAGGGAATTACAAAAAATAACATCTAGTCTAGTGTGTATATGGTAGCAGGGGCATAGTACGAATATTCCCTATCGTCTGGGTGATGTAAATGCCATATGTCAGATAGGTGCATAGCGCGTGACCAGCGTTGAAAATGTTTAGTGGCTAGGAGGCCAGGGGTGTTTGGCATGGGAGGAGCCGAGCGATCCATTGCAGTATGTTCAATACAGTTAAAATCACCACCCCGTAGACTAGGGGTATTGGGATCTGTGAGAAAGTAGCCTCTTTCTAGCCTTGTTACCCCCACTTTTGGCCTGTTTGTGAGTGTATGTCAGGGTGTTTTCACTGTCTCACTGGGATCCTGCTAGCCAGGGCCCAGTGTTCATAGTGAAAACCCTATGTTTTCAGTATGTTTGTTATGTGTCACTGGGATCCTGCTAGCCAGGACCCCAGTGCTCATAAGGTTGTGACCTATATGTATGTGTTCCCTGTGTGATGCCTAACTGTCTCACTGAGGCTCTGCTAACCAGAACCTCAGTGGTTATGCTCTCTCTTTACAAATTGTCACTAACACGCTAGTGACTAATTTCACCAATTCACATTGGCATACTGGAACACCCTTATAATTCCCTAGTATATGGTACTGAGGTACCCAGGGTATTGGGGTTCCAGGAGATCCCTATGGGCTGCAGCATTTCTTTTGCCACCCATAGGGAGCTCTGACAATTCTTACACAGGCCTGCCACTGCAGCCTGAGTGAAATAACGTCCACAGCCATTTACCACTGCACTTAAGTAACTTATAAGTCACCTATATGTCTAACCTTTACCTGGTAAAGGTTGGGTGCTAAGTTACTTAGTGTGTCGGCACCCTGGCACTAGCCAAGGTGCCCCACATTGTTCAGGGCAAATTCCCCGGACTTTGTGAGTGCGGGGACACCATTACACGCGTGCACTGTACATAGGTCACTACCTATGTACAGCGTCACAATGGTAACTCCGAAACATGGCCATGTAACATGTCTAAGATCATGGAATTGTCCCCATTGGGGAGACAATTCCATGATCCCCCGAGTCTCTAGCACAGACCCGGGTACTGCCAAACTACCTTTCCCGGGGTTTCACTGCAGCTGCTGCCAACCCCTCAGACAGGTTTCTGCCCTCCTGGGGTCCAGCCAGGCTTGGCCCAGGAAGGCAGAACAAAGGACTTCCTCAGAGAGAGGGTGTTACACCCTCTCCCTTTGGAAAAAGGTGTCAGGGCTGGGGAGGAGTAGCCTCCCCCAGCCTCTGGAAATGCTTTGATGGGCACAGATGGTACCCATCTCTGCATAAGCCAGTCTACACCGGTTCAGGGATCCCCCAGCCCTGCTCTGGCGCGAAACTGGACAAAGGAAAGGGGAGTGACCACTCCCTTGACCTGCACCTCCCCTGGGAGGTGCCCAGAGCTCCTCCAGTGTGCTCCAGACCTCTGCCATCTTGGAAACAGAGGTGCTGCTGGCACACTGGACTGCTCTGAGTGGCCAGGGCCAGCATGTCACGTCAGAGACTCCTCCTGATAGGCTCTTACCTGTGTTGCTAGCCTATCCTCCTTCCTAGGTAGCCAAACCTCCTTTTCTGGCTATTTAGCGTCTCTGCTTTGGGGAATTCTTTAGATAACGAATGCAAGAGCTCATCAGAGTTCCTCTGCATCTCTCTCTTCACCTTCTGCCAAGGAATCGACCGCTGACTGCTCTGGACGCCTGTAAAACCGCAACAAAGTAGCAAAGATGACTACTGCAACCTTGTATCGCTGATCCAGCCGCCTTCTCGACTGCTTTCCTGGTGGTGCATGCTGTGGGGGTAGTCTGTCTCCTCTCTGCACTAGAAGCTCCGAAGAAATCTCCCGTGGGTCGACGGAATCTTCCCCCTGCAACCGCAGGTACCAAAAGACTGCATCACCGGTCCTCTGGGTCCCCTCTCAGCACGACGAGCGTGGTCCCTGTAACTCAGCAACTCTGTCCAAGTGACTCCCACAGTCCAGTGACTCTTCAGTCCAAGTTTGGTGGAGGTAAGTCCTTGCCTCCCCACGCTAGACTGCATTGCTGGGTACCGCGTGATTTGCAGCTGCTCCGGCTCCTGTGCACTCTTCCAGGATTTCCTTTGTGCACAGCCAAGCCTGGGTTCCCGACACTCTAACCTGCAGTGCACGACCTCCTGAGTTGTCCTCCGGCGTCTTGGGACCTTCTTTCGTGACTTCGGGTGAGCTCCGGTTCACTCTTCTTCGTAGTGCCTGTTCCGGCACTTCTGCCGGTGCTGCTTGCTTCTGAGTGGGCTCCTTGTCTTGCTGGGCGCCCCCTCTGTCTCCTCACGCAATTGGCGACATCCTGGTCCCTCCTGGGCCACAGCAGCATCCAAAAACCCTAACCACGACCCTTGCAGCTAGCAAGGCTTGTTTGCGGTCTTTCTGCACGGAAACACCTCTGCAAGCTTCTTCACGACGTGGGACATCCATCCTCCAAAGGGGAAGTTCCTAGTCCTCTTCGTTCTTGCAGAATCCACAGCTTCTACCATCCGTTGGCAGCTTCTTTGCACCATCAGCTGGCATTTCTTGGGCATCTGCCCACTCACGACTTGAGTGTATTTCTTGGACTTGGTCCCCTTGTTCCACACGTACTCTCGTCTGGAAATCCATCGTTGTTGCATTGCTGGTGTTGGTCTTCCTTGCAGAATTCCCCTATCACGACTTCTGTGCTCTCTGGGGAACTTAGGTGCACTTTGCACCCACTTTTCAGGGTCTTGGGGTGGGTTATTTTTCTAACCCTCACTGTTTTCTTACAGTCCCAGCGACTCTCTACAAGGTCACATAGGTTTGGGGTCCATTCGTGATTCGCATTCCACTTTTGGAGTATATGGTTTGTGTTGCCCCTATACCTATGTGCTCTCATTGCAATCTATTGTGACTGTACATTGCTTGCATTGCTTTCTATTGCTAATACTGCATAATTTTGGTATTGTGTACATATATCTTGTGTATATTTGCTATTCTCATACTGAGGGTACTCAGTGAGATACTTTTGGCATATTGTCATAAAAATAAAGTACCTTTATTTTTAGTATATCTGTGTATTGTGTTTTCTTATGATATTGTGCATATGACACCAGTGGTATAGTAGGAGCTTTACACGTCTCCTAGTTTAGCCTAAGCTGCTCTGCTAAGCTACCCTTTTCTATCAGCCTAAGCTGCTAGACACCTCTTCTACACTAATAAGGGATAACTGGACCTGGTGCAGAGTGTAAGTACCCCTTGGTACGACTACAAACCAGGCCAGCCTCCTACAGGATCTAACAATAGGGTAGGAGTTAAATCATCGAAAAACGTGCCTGGAAGGGTGTTAGGGCCATATACAGAAGTCAAGAGAATAGGGCGCCCATTTAGAAGGGCGCCCAATATGACATACCGACCCTCCCGATTAACATGAGATCTAGTTTTAGTGAATGGTACTTCCGGCGCAAGCCATTTCAGGGCGCCTCTGGCATACGCGGAATAGCCGGTGCCAAAAACTTGACCCTTCCAGCGCTGCTGCAATTTAACCCCTTCGCTGCCAGGCCTTTTCCCCCTCCTGTGCCAGGCCCTTTTTTGCCTATTTGGGGCAGTTCGCGCTTAGGCCCTCATAACTTTTTGTCCACATAAGCTAACCAAGCCAAATTTGCGTCCTTTTTTTCCAACATCCTAGGGATTCTAAAGGTACCCAGACTTTGTGGGTTCCCCTGAAGGAGGCCAAGAAATTGGCCAAAATACAGTGAAAATTTCGTTTTTTTCAAAAAAATTGGAAAAAGGGGCTGCAGAAGAAGGCTTGTGGTTTTTCCCCTGAAAATGCCATCAACAAAGGGTCTGCGGTACTAAACTCAGCAGCTTCCCAGCTTTCAGGAACAGGCAGACTTGAATCCGAAAACCCAATTTTTCAACACAATTTTGGCATTTTACTGGGGCATACCCCATTTGTGCAATTTTTTGTGCTTTCAGCCTCCTTCCAGTCAGTGACAGGAATGGTCATGAAACCAATGCTGGATCCCAGAAACCTAAACATTTCTGAAAAGTAGACAAAATTCTGAATTCAGCAAGGGGTCATTTGTGTAGATCCTACAAGGGTTTCCTACAGAAAATAACAGCTGAAAAAGAAAAATATTGAAATTGAGGTGAAAAAACCATCAATTTTTCTCTACGTTTTACTCTGTAACTTTTCCCTGCAATATCAGATTATCGAAAGCAATATACCGTTACGTCTGCTGGACTCCTCTGGTTGCGGGGATATATAGGGTTTGTAGGTTCATCAAGAACCCGAGGAACCCAGAGCCAATAAATGAGCTGCACCCTGCAGTGCGTTTTCATTCTATACCGGGTATACAGCAATTCATTTGCTGAAATATAAGGAGTAAAAAATTGCTATCAAGAAAACCTTTGCATTTCCAAAAAGGGCACAAGATAAGGTGTTGAGGAGCAGTGGTTATTTGCACATCTCTGAATTCCGGGGTGACCATAGTAGCACGTGAATTACAGGGAATTTCTCAAATAGATGTCTTTTTTACACACACTCCTATATTTGGAAGGAAAAAATGTAGAGAAAGACAAGGGGCAATAGTACTTGTTTTGCTAATCTATGTTCCCCCAAGTCTCCAGATAAAAATGGTACCTCACTTGTGTGGGTAGGCCTAGCACCCGCGACAGGATATGCCCCAAAACACAACGTGGACACATCACAGAAAACAGAGCTGTTTTTAGCAAAGTGACTACCTGTAGATTTTGGCCTCTAGCTCAGCCGCCACCTAGGGAAACCTACCAAACCTGTGCATTTCTGAAAACTAGAGACCTAGGGGAATCCAAGGAGGGGTGACTTGTGTGGCTCGGACCAGGTTCTGTTACCCAGAATCCTTTGCAAACCTCAAAATTTGGCTAAAAAAACACATGTTCCTCACATTTCTGTGGCAGAAAGTTCTGGAATCTGAGAGGAGCCACAAATTTCCTTCCACCCAGCGTTCCCCCACGTCTCCCGATAAAAATGATACCTCACTTGTGTGGGTAGGCCTAGCACCCGCGACAGGATATGCCCCAAAACACAACGTGGACACATCACAGAAAACAGAGCTGTTTTTAGCAAAGTGACTACCTGTAGATTTTGGCCTCTAGCTCAGCCGCCACCTAGGGAAACCTACCAAACCTGTGCATTTCTGAAAACTAGAGACCTAGGGGAATCCAAGGAGGGGTGACTTGTGTGGCTCGGACCAGGTTCTGTTACCCAGAATCCTTTGCAAACCTCAAAATTTGGCTAAAAAAACACATGTTCCTCACATTTCTGTGGCAGAAAGTTCTGGAATCTGAGAGGAGCCACAAATTTCCTTCCACCCAGCGTTCCCCCACGTCTCCCGATAAAAATGATACCTCACTTGTGTGGGTAGGCCTAGCGCCCGCGACAGGATATGCCCCAAAACACAACGTGGACATATCACAGAAAACAGAGCTGTTTTTAGCAAAGTGACTACCTGTAGATTTTGGCCTCTAGCTCAGCCGCCACCTAGGGAAACCTACCAAACCTGTGCATTTCTGAAAACTAGAGACCTAGGGGAATCCAAGGAGGGGTGACTTGCGGGGCTCGGACCAGGTTCTGTTACCCAGAATCCTTTGCAAACCTCAAAATTTGGCTAAAAAAAACACATGTTCCTCACATTTCTGTGGCAGAAAGTTCTGGAATCTGAGAGGAGCCACAAATTTCCTTCCACCCAGCGTTCCCCCACGTCTCCCGATAAAAATGATACCTCACTTGTGTGGGTAGGCCTAGCGCCCGCGACAGGATATGCCCCAAAACACAACGTGGACATATCACAGAAAACAGAGCTGTTTTTAGCAAAGTGACTACCTGTAGATTTTGGCCTCTAGCTCAGCCGCCACCTAGGGAAACCTACCAAACCTGTGCATTTCTGAAAACTAGAGACCTAGGGGAATCCAAGGAGGGGTGACTTGCGGGGCTCGGACCAGGTTCTGTTACCCAGAATCCTTTGCAAATCTCAAAATTTGGCTAAAAAAACACATGTTCCTCACATTTCTGTGGCAGAAAGTTCTGGAATCTGAGAGGAGCCACAAATTTCCTTCCACCCAGCGTTCCCCCACGTCTCCCGATAAAAATGATACCTCACTTGTGTGGGTAGGCCTAGCGCCCGCGACAGGATATGCCCCAAAACACAACGTGGACATATCACAGAAAACAGAGCTGTTTTTAGCAAAGTGACTACCTGTAGATTTTGGCCTCTAGCTCAGCCGCCACCTAGGGAAACCTACCAAACCTGTGCATTTCTGAAAACTAGAGACCTAGGGGAATCCAAGGAGGGGTGACTTGCGGGGCTCGGACCAGGTTCTGTTACCCAGAATCCTTTGCAAACCTCAAAATTTGGCTAAAAAAACACATGTTCCTCACATTTCTGTGGCAGAAAGTTCTGGAATCTGAGAGGAGCCACAAATTTCCTTCCACCCAGCGTTCCCCCACGTCTCCCGATAAAAATGATACCTCACTTGTGTGGGTAGGCCTAGCGCCCGCGACAGGATATGCCCCAAAACACAACGTGGACATATCACAGAAAACAGAGCTGTTTTTAGCAAAGTGACTACCTGTAGATTTTGGCCTCTAGCTCAGCCGCCACCTAGGGAAACCTACCAAACCTGTGCATTTCTGAAAACTAGAGACCTAGGGGAATCCAAGGAGGGGTGACTTGCGGGGCTCGGACCAGGTTCTGTTACCCAGAATCCTTTGCAAATCTCAAAATTTGGCTAAAAAAACACATGTTCCTCACATTTCTGTGGCAGAAAGTTCTGGAATCTGAGAGGAGCCACAAATTTCCTTCCACCCAGCGTTCCCCCACGTCTCCCGATAAAAATGATACCTCACTTGTGTGGGTAGGCCTAGCGCCCGCGACAGGATATGCCCCAAAACACAACGTGGACACATCACAGAAAACAGAGCTGTTTTTAGCAAAGTGACTACCTGTAGATTTTGGCCTCTAGCTCAGCCGCCACCTAGGGAAACCTACCAAACCTGTACATTTCTGAAAACTAGAGACCTAGGGGAATCCAAGGAGGGGTGACTTGTGTGGCTCGGACCAGGTTCTGTTACCCAGAATCCTTTGCAAACCTCAAAATTTGGCTAAATAAACACATGTCCCTCACATTTCTGTGGCAGAAAGTTCTGGAATCTGAGAGGAGCTACAAATTTCCTTCCACCCAGAGTTCCCCCAAGTCTCCCGATAAAAATGATACCTCACTTGCGTGGGTAGGCCTAGCGCTGGCGACAGGAAACACCCCAAAGCGCAACGTGGACACATCCTAAATTTTGGAAAAAAACAGAGGTGTTTTTTGCGAAGTGCCTACCTGTAGATTTTGGCCTCTAGCTCAGCCGGCACCTAGGGAAACCTACCAAACCTGTGCATTTCTGAAAACTAGAGACCTAGGGGAATCCAAGGAGGGGTGACTTGCGGGGCTCGGACCAGGTTCTGTTACCCAGAATCCTTTGCAAACCTCAAAATTTGGCTAAAAATACACATGTTACTCACATTTCTGTGGCAGAAAGTTCTGGAATCTGAGAGGAGCCATAAATTTCCTTCTACCCAGCGTTCCCCCAAGTCTCCCGATAAAAATGATACCTCACTTGCGTGGGTAGGCCTAGCGCCGGCGACAGGAAACACCCCAAAGCGCAACGTGGACACATCCTAAATTTTGGAAAAAAACAGAGGTGTTTTTTGCGAAGTGCCTACCTGTAGATTTTGGCCTCTAGCTCAGCCGGCACCTAGGGAAACCTACCAAAACTGTGCATTTCTGAAAACTAGAGACCTAGGGGAATCCAAGGAGGGGTGACTTGCGGGGCTCGGACCAGGTTCTGTTACCCAGAATCCTTTGCAAACCTCAAAATTTGGCTAAAAAAACACATGTCCCTCACATTTCTGTGGCAGAAAGTTCTGGAATCTGAGAGGAGCTACAAATTTCCTTCCACCCAGCGTTCCCCCAAGTCTCCCGATAAAAATGATACCTCACTTGCGTGGGTAGGCCTAGCGCCGGCGACAGGAAACACCCCAAAGCGCAACGTGGACACATCCTAAATTTTGGAAAAAAACAGAGGTGTTTTTTGCGAAGTGCCTACCTGTAGATTTTGGCCTCTAGCTCAGCCGGCACCTAGGGAAACCTACCAAACCTGTGTATTTCTGAAAACTAGAGACCTAGGGGAATCCAAGGAGGGGTGACTTGCGGGGCTCGGACCAGGTTCTGTTACCCAGAATCCTTTGCAAACCTCAAAATTTGGCTAAAAATACACATGTTACTCACATTTCTGTGGCAGAAAGTTCTGGAATCTGAGAGGAGCCACAAATTTCCTTCTACCCAGCGTTCCCCCAAGTCTCCCGATAAAAATGATACCTCACTTGCGTGGGTAGGCCTAGCGCCGGCGACAGGAAACACCCCAAAGCGCAACGTGGACACATCCTAAATTTTGGAAAAAAACAGAGGTGTTTTTTGCGAAGTGCCTACATGTAGATTTTGGCCTCTAGCTCAGCCTGCACCTAGGGAAACCTACCAAACCTGTGCATTTCTGAAAACTAGAGACCTAGGGAAATCCAAGGAGGGGTGACTTGCGGGGCTCGGACCAGGTTCTGTTACCCAGAATCCTTTGCAAACCTCAAAATTTGGCTAAAAAAACACATGTCCCTCACATTTCTGTGGCAGAAAGTTCTGGAATCTGAGAGGAGCTACAAATTTCCTTCCACCCAGCGTTCCCCCAAGTCTCCCGATAAAAATGATACCTCACTTGCGTGGGTAGGCCTAGCGCCGGCGACAGGAAACACCCCAATGCACAACGTGGACACATCCTAAATTTTGGAAAAAAACAGAGGTGTTTTTTGCGAAGTGCCTACCTGTAGATTTTGGCCTCTAGCTCAGCCGGCACCTAGGGAAACCTACCAAACCTGTGCATTTCTGAAAACTAGAGACCTAGGGGAATCCAAGGAGGGGTGACTTGCGGGGCTCGGACCAGGTTCTGTTACCCAGAATCCTTTGCAAACCTCAAAATTTGGCTAAAAATACACATGTTACTCACATTTCTGTGGCAGAAAGTTCTAGAATCTGAGAGGAGCCACAAATTTCCTTCTACCCAGCGTTCCCCCAAGTCTCCCGATAAAAATGATACCTCACTTGTGTGGGTAGGACTAGCGCCCACGAAAGGAAAGGGCCCAAAACACAACGTGGACACATCACATTTTTTTATAAAAAGCAGTGCCTACCTGTGGATTTTGGCCTGTAGCTCAGCCGACACCTGAGGAAACCTAGCAAACCAGTGCATTTTTGAAAACTAGAAACCCAGGGGAATCCAAGATGGGGTGACTTGCGGGGCTCTGACCAGGTTATGTTACCCAGAATCCTTTGCAAACATCAAAATTTGGCCCAAAAAACACTTTTTCCTCTCATTTCGGTGACAGAAAGTTCTGGAATCTGAGAGGAGCCACAAATTTCCTTCCACCCAGCGTTCCCCTAAGTCTCTCGATAAAAATGGTACATCACTTCTGTGGGTAGGCCTAGCGCCCACAAAAGGAAATGGCCCAAAACACAACGTGGACACAACATATTTTTTCGCAGAAAACAGAGGTGTTTTTTGCAAGGTGCCTACCTGTGGTGTTTGGCCTGTAGCTCAGCCGGCCCCAGGAGGGGGGGGGGGGGGGGGCAGAAATGCCCTAAAATAAATTTGCCCCCCCAACCCCCACCCCCCCCCCCGGGAGCGACCCTTGCCTACGGGGTCGCTCCCCCTGCGTGACATTGGCGCCAAAAAACAAATCCCCAGTGCCTAGTGATTTCTGCCCCCTTGGGGGCAGATTGACCTAAAATTGGCCAATCTGCCCCCAGGGGGGCAGAAATGGTCTAAATACAATTTGCCCCCCCAGGGGAGCGACCCTTGCCTGATGGGTCGCTCCCCATCTCTAAAAAAAGAAACAACAAAAAAAAAAAAACACAAAAAAAAATTGCCCTGGCGCCTAGAGTGTTCTGCCCCCCCCGGGGGCAGTTCGGCCTAATAATAGGCCGATCTGTCCCCCGGGGGGGCAGAAATGGCCTAAAATAAATTTGCCCCCCCACCCCCACCCCCCCCCCCCCCCCCGGAGCGACCCTTGCCTACGGGGTCGCTCCCCCTGCGTGACATTGGCGCCAAAAAACAAATCCCCGGTGCCTAGTGATTTCTGCCCCCTTGGGGGCAGATTGACCTAAAATTGGCCAATCTGCCCCCAGGGGGGCAGAAATGGTCTAAATACAATTTGCCCCCCCAGGGGAGCCACCCTTTCCTGATGGGTCGCTCCCCATCTCTAAAAAAAGAAACAACAAAAAAAAAAAACACAAAAAAAAAATTGCCCTGGCGCCTAGAGTGTTCTGCCCCCCCCCCGGGGGCAGTTCGGCCTAATAATAGGTCGATCTGTCCCCCGGGGGGGCAGAAATGGCCTAAAATAAATTTGCCCCCCCAAACCCCACCCCCCCCCGGGAGCGACCCTTGCCTACGGGGTCGCTCCCCCTGCGTGACATTGGCGCCAAAAAACAAATCCCCGGTGCCTAGTGGTTTCTGCCCCCTTGGGGGCAGATTGACCTAAAATCGGCCAATCTGCCCCCAGGGGGGCAGAAATGGTCTAAATACAATTTGCCCCCCAGGGGAGCGACCCTTGCCTGATGGGTCGCTCCCCATCTCTAAAAAAAAAAAAAGAACAAAAAAAAAAACACAAAAAAAAAATTTGCCCTGGCGCCTAGAGGTTTCTTCCCCCCCTGGGGGCAGATCGGCCTAATAATAGGCCGATCTGCCCCCAGGGGGGGCAGAAATGGCCTAAAATAAATTCCCCTCCCCCCCAGGGAGCGACCCTTGCCTAAGTGGTCGCTCCCTTTGCGTGAAATTCACGCAAAGAAAAAACTCCCTGGTGTCTAGTGGTTTCTACTCATCAAAATAGGCCAATCTGCCCCCAAGGGGGGCAGAAATTGGCAAAATATAATTTTCCCCCAAGGGGAGCGACCCTTGCCTAAGGGGTCGCTCCCCACCCAAAAAAAAAAAATGAAAAAAAAAAAAAAAAATGGTCCCTGGTGCCTAGAGGTTTCTGCCCCCCCTGGGGGCAGATCGGCCTAATAGTAAGCCGATCTGCCCCCAGGGGGGGCAGAAAAGGCCTTCCCGAAAATATGCCCCCCTGGGAGCGACCCTTGCCCAAGGGGTCGCTCCCTTTTGTCAATAACAATAAAAAAAAAAAAAAATCCCTGGTGTCTAGTGGTTTCTACCCCCCTTGGGGGCAGATTGGCCTCATCAAAATAGGCCAATCTGCCCCCAAGGGGGGCAGAAATGGCCAAAATATAATTTTCCCCCAAGGGGAGCGACCCTTGCCTAAGGGGTCGCTCCCCACCTCAATAAAAAAAAAATGAAACAAAAAAAAAAAATGAAACAAAAAAAATGGTCCCTGGTGCCTAGAGGTTTCTGCCCCCCCTGGGGGCAGATCGGCCTAATAAGGCCGATCTGCCCCCAGGGGGGGCAGAAAAGGCCTTTTCAAAAAAATGCCCCCCCTGGGAGCGACCCTTGCCCAAGGGGTCGCTCCCTTTTGTCAATTTCTACGAAAAAAAAAAAAAATCCCTGGTGTCTAGTGGGGTTTCAAAAACCGGATTGCAAGCAATCCGGCTTTTGAAACCCTCGGAGGGACTTCAAAGGGAAGGAAATACTTTTCCTTCCCTTTGAAGCCCCTCCGGGCCTCCCAAGTGATTGAAAAAGAAATGCTTTTGCATTTCTTTTTCAATCGCGCTGGAAGCAGAGCTTCCAGCGCGACGAGGGAGGCCCCTGTGACACATCAGCGCGCGCGTGCGCGCTGACGTCACAGGGGGGGGTGGGGGGGGTCGGGGGTGGAAGGGGAAGGTCTTCCCCTTCCATCCCCGACTTGGGGGGGGAAGGGGGGTGCACGGGGGGCGCGCTAGCGCGCCCCCAAGTTCCCCTGTGCCATGGACGAGATGATCTCGTCCAAGGCACAGGGGAACTGTAGCCTTGGACGAGATCATCTCGTCCAAGGCACAGAAGAGGTTAAGTAATTCACTATGAGTCAAGTGTGTTTCTTGCAGGCAGGCGATGTGGATATGGCGCCGTCCGAGGTAAGTGTATATTCTATATCTTTTTATGGGATTCCCCAATCCACGGATATTCCAGGTTAGTATATTATAGTCCGTAGTCATAGGCAGTAGGAGTGCAAAAGCATAGCAATACTCCCTCCCCCCGAATCCCCAGAAGTAAGCGATCTCCCTCATGTCTAACACCAAGCAGGCTCTAACTACAAAAACCATTAGAACAACTCCCAGAACCCAGGCCTGTATCGTAACAGATAGCATGCCACAACCCCATAAAAAAGAAACAAAAGCACGTAACACTTTATAGGAAAGAGCTCTGATTAAGAGATAGTATACATGCAGTATCCCCTGCGGTCGTGGGGGGGGGGGTTGTATGTATCATGAAGTATAATAAAGAGCATCCCAGGGACCCCGGAATAGCTTCATACAATTGCGCCCTGGGGCCACGAGAGAGATAGGAGGCGCCACTAACATAGAGACACGGGACAAACATCACCAATATTTAGGAGCCATAGATTGTGGTGTGTCAAAGATCATCAGCCAGTCTTGGAGTTATCAGGGGGGCACGTTCATCACCAGAGGTCTTGGAAGTTGACGTGGCCCCAGTATCTGAATTGGAAGGGAACTGGAACTTGTCGGATAAGGCCAAAAAGGAGTTGTGACAGAAGTGCGCTGCTTCCTGTATCGCTTTCTCTTGTTCAGTGACAGCTTGAGCGCGAGAGGGGCCAGCTTTACTTGATTTCCGCTTGCGTCGTTTGGAGTGTGGGGTCAACCAAATGGTGTCCTCCAGAGTATCTGAAGCTGAGTGCACCTATCCCTTCGCATGCAACCTGGTCCAAGCATCCTCCGGGGATTGAAAAAGTCTAGTGGCCTCACCGTCAATCACCCGTAATTTAGCTGGGAATAAGAGTGCATATTTGTAATTTAGTTCCCGGAGGTGTTGTTTTACTTTGGTGAAGGGGTTACGCTTCGCCTGTACTTTGGCTGTAAAGTCAGGATATGCTGATATTGCGGCATTTTCATACTGCCATGGGCCGTGGGAGCGAGAGCGCTGTAAAATTAAGTCTCTATCGCGGAAATTCAATAACCGGGCGATAATAGGTCGTGGCGGTGCTCCTGGGCGGGGTGCCCTGCCGGGGACTCTGTGTGCTCTCTCTACGGAGAAAAATTTTGGAGGCCTGCCGTCTAGCACGTGGTCAATAAGCCATTGTTCCACAAAGAGTTCAGTATTGGGTGCTTCAACTTGCTCTTGAAACCCCACAAGTCTAATGTTATTCCGACGAGACCAGCCCTCGGCGTCCTCTGCGCGGTTATGTAGGGTAGTCAGATCCAATTGCATTTGTTTCAGTTGGGAATGCAGGTCTTGCACCGTGGGACAGAGAGCTGCCAATGAGGATTCAGTTTCTTCCACACGATCAGCCAATTTACGATGGTCGGCCCGAAGTAGGGTAACATCTGTGGCGATTGTGTCGATTCTGGTTTCCAAGGACGTTTTGGTGTCTAGAATAGCCTGAAGAACCTTATCGAATTGGGCAGAATGGGATTTGAGTGTAGTGTCTAGTTGTGCCAGGGTCTCCAAGACTCCCCATTCCTTTGAGGTGAGATCAAGCTCAGGCCCCGGAGCCCTAGGTGCCTTAGGTTTGCCCATCATTGCCGCCCGAGGAGGGATATAGCGGAGCAATTGAGAAGAACACCGGGGGAGGCAAGCAATGAGCAGAGGCAGCTCTGTGAAATCGAGGAGCAACAACAAGAGCAGGCAGCGTCAGAGCGAAGGGAAGTCGCCAGGTACCCTCAAGGCCCAGAGGAGTCGCAAAAGTTTCTAGGTAGGTAATAGTTGAGGCAGTACTTTCTTGCACCTATGATGCAACCAGCTCGAGGTGGACCACTCCCTGCCAATATCAGATAGTCCAGTAATCGGCAGCGTTAGGGTGCTTTTAACAGTTCTGCTCACCTCTGCGTAGAAGTCCGCCGCCTTGCTGGATGCACCCGCAGATGAAAATCCCTCTCGGTGTCTTCAGAACGTGCGCCGTAAGTACTATATCCAGGGACACCGGTAAGAGGAAGGGTCGGCTGCCGTAGTGGAGCAGCTCGTTGCGGGTAGCCAGCGGTCACCAGTGTCTCAGAGTCTCCAGAGATGTGTCCCAAAAGCTTCGGGGCCCCTGGGCAGGGGCTAACTAGCAATTCCGGCATACAGCGTAAGTATGTGGGGCCATAGGAAGCCCAGCCGGGTAGATCGTGCTGGCCGCCGTCACCAGTGGGGGAGACCGGGCGGTGGGGGTACGGCACGAGCACCCGCAAGAACGATGGCGAGACGTGCAGCGCACGTGGCCCTCCAACGGGTCAGGAGGCCCCACGGATCCGGAGGCGAGGCACGCCCACAGCGAAGGCCGAACGCTCGCCCAAATACACCCAGGTAGTATCGGGTCCGGTTGGGGTATCACGGTAAGGGACCTCCACGCTGCCCCACTCAGCGCTTACTTGGTTGGTGCTGGCGCGCTAAAGTGTGCCATCCGGGAGGGTCCCTTCTCCACTGGCGCCGCCTCAGCGCAGCGTCAGGCTGCGCTGTCAAGGCCCCGGCCACGGTGGTGCGTACAGGGCAGCGGGGGCACCTCGCCACCCCAAAAACACCAGCCAGCTGTCTCCGGAGCCACCAGGCCACCTCCAGACAACACTCCCTCGGGCCCCAGGGCAGCGATACCGCTGTGCCAGGAGAAATGTTCCGGGCCGGTGCGAAGCTCTGAACTACGCGTCCGCTCCGGCCGCCATCTTGGCTCCTCCCCCATAGTTTGTGGCCTAATGTATATGCCTGTGTAGTGCCTAACTGTGTCACTGAGGCTCTGCTAACCAGAACCTCAGTGCTTATGCTCTCTCTGCTTTTAAATTTGTCACTGTAGGCCAGTGACTTAATTTACCAATTTCTATTGGCATACTGGACCCCCCTTATAAGTCACTAGTGTATGGTAACTAGGTACCCAGGGCATTAGGGTTCCAGGAGATCCATATGGGCTGCAGCATTTCTTTTGCCACCCATAGGGGGCTCAGACAAAACCTTACACAGGACTGCCATTGCAGCCTGCGTGAAATAGTGCACACACTATTTCACAGCCATTTTCACTGCACATAAGTAAGTTATAAGTCACCTATATGTCTAACCTTCACTTGCGGAAGGTTAGATACAAACTTACTAATTGTGAGGGCACCCTTGCACTAGCAAAGGTGCCCCCACATAGTTCAGGGCCATTTCCCCGTACTTTGTGAGTGCGGGGGCGCCATTACACGTGTGCACTACATATAGGTTAATACCTATATGTAGCTTCACAATGGTAACTCCGAATATGGCCATGTCTAAGATCATGGAATTGTCCCCCCGTTCCAAATCTGGTATTGGGGAGCCAATTCCATGCATCCTGGGGGCTCTACCATGAGCCCCCAGTACTGCCAAACAAGCTCTCTGAGGCTTGCACTGCAGCTACAGCTGCTGCCACCTCACAGACAGGGTTCTGCCCTCCTGGGGTCTGGGCAGCCCAGTCCCGGGAAGGCAGAACAAAGCATTTCCTCTGAGAGCAGGGTGTTACACCGTTTCCCTTTGGAAATAGGTGTTACAGGCTGGGGAGGGGTAGCCTCCCCCAGCCTCTGGAAATGCTTTGAAGAGCACAGATGGTACCCTCCTTGCATAAAGCAGTCTTCACCAGTTCAGGGACCCCTTCTCCCCTGCTCTGGTGGAAAACTGGACAAAGGAAAGGGGAGTGACCACTCCCCTGTCCATCACCACCCCAGGGGTGGTGCCCAGAGTTCCTCCAGTGTGTCCCAGACTTCAGCCATCTTGCTTTGCAAGGTGTGGGGGCACTCTGGAGGCCTCTGAGTGGCCAGTGCCAGCAAGTGACATCAGAGACCCCTCCTGATAGGTCCTTAGCTGATAAGGTAGCTAATCCCCCTCTCAGGGCTATTTGGGGTCTCTCCTGTGGGTTCTCTTCAGATTCTGCTTGCAAGTATCCTTCAGGAATCCTCTGCAACAACTTCAGACTCTTCTGACCTCGGATCAATCGCAGCCTGCTTCAAGAAACGCTGTAACTGCAACAAAGTGTCTACAAGAGGCACTTTTCTTCAGCAACCTCAGCTCCACGTCAGCAACTGCAACAGTTTCCACGGTGTGCATGCTCTGGGGACTCCATGTCTTCATCCTGCACCAGAAGGATCGAAGAAATCTCCAGTGGAGTGACAGAGTCACTCCCCTGCTCCAAGGAGGCACCTTCCAAGACAACGACCGGTACCCGAGGACTCCCCTCATGGCAACGAGCGTGCGCCTAAGGACACAGAGGGTGGACATCATCGACATAGACTGTCCTGAGGTCCTGCTGAAGCAATTTGGAGGAGGTAAGACCTTGCCTTCCCCAAGAGCCACTGGGATCGATTGACATTTTGATGCCCTTGCAACTTCTCTTTAGACAGACACTGGCAGGATTGAGTTGAGTCCCATTCAACTTCTTATGCTTCATTTTTTACATACTGGATAACTTGAAACGTGAAGAAGACCTGTAATGGGATCAGCCCTAACTGTCCGGGCCCTCAATTTGGAGCAGACTCACATGAGGTCCGCGACTTCTCTTGTTGTTCAATGATATACAGCGTCACTTCACAGTCCCAGATGGCCTTCGGGTGCAAGAGGGTGCTTTTTTAGCATAACTTGGAGTTGTGCCCTTAATCCCAACACCAAAGGCACATCTCATGTGGGTCCATTACTGGCATCTGTTTTGGACAATCACAGCATGATTCAAACCCCTGTTGGTGGGAACATTGTTCGCTTGCACACTGGAATTCAATTCAGAGAAAATCATCAAACGGAAAAAAATGGAGCAGAGGTTCAGACCCATGTTCAAAGGTGAGTAAAGAAAGCAACTGCTGTTAAAGTGCAGGTGTGGCCTGTGTATGCTGCTCTGCTCCATCACTGCTGGGGAAGAACAAGGCCAACGCAGAGCCACATAGAGCCACCTAGAGGTGATAGTACTGCAGTAAAACTGTTTGGGTCCAGTCTAGCGCTCGGGAATATTGTACAGGTGAGAAACCTGCAGTTAGATGTATCCATCAGAATTTGTGCCACTCTGTAGTACAGAAGGAAATATAGGAGATACAGATCTTCTTGTGATTTATGCTTCTGTAGGTGTCTAAACGGTAACCTGGAACCCGTAACATTCCAAATTACCCTAGAGATGTCCTTATGCTACATATCAAAAAAGTCCTGAGCCGCAATGATCAGGAATGCATGAAAGATGCCAGTAGGCTTGATACTTCCCTTCACCTGATGCAGGGTTGATTACGTCCCTTAGACCCACAATGGAAAAGTAATTCCATTGCTGTTGTGATTAGATGAGCAAATATCCTTATTGGGATTTTGCACCCTGTGCCAGCCTCATCTGAGCACTTTCTTCTGTTTCATGAAGACCTAACTGGCACCCTCATGGGCATTTTGTCTAAGCCTTGCTCTTGCTCCCCGGTGGAAAGGCAGATGGCCGGATGTCACATACTGGCACCCGGCAGCCTGGATTTTCTTATACAGCACTCTACGCCTGAGAATTAGGTGATCCAGGCTTCCAACAGTGAAGCAACTCCTAATGCATTCCCCATGATCCCTCCAAGGAGTCGAAAAGGATTGAGATTTTCAATAAAAGGATGTTCTCTTTCGCCAGGCTATCTTATTAGGCTAGTATACGTACTCCCTCTTGGGACAGGGCCAGCAAGATCTTGCTAGTAGTCCCAGGGGAGTTTAGGTCCCCGTTGGCTCAAACCATTAAGGATGGCCAAGACTTGTGATTCAGGCTGGTCTGGATACTACTGATTTCTTGGGGCGAATGGTTGACATTAGTGAGGTGCTCTGTCCCATGCATAGATGTGATCCACAGGATTTTCTGGAGATGGGCAGGCTTCCCTCATGAAAATGCCTTTTGATGGATCCTGCCTTTTGTCAAAAAGGGCCCGCAGACGGACGGACGCATAGGCTGCTGCCCGCCAAAGTCGTAACGAGGCCCATGTCTTCAAACATGTTACAAAGCAATTACTAATTTATAACCTCAGGTTTCTTCAGTGAGACCCTCACATTTAAAAAGCTCACAAGTTTATTGGTATTGTTCAGTTAATTAAAACCATTGCAAAATTAAAACATTACGAGTCATAATTAAAATAGCAAGTTTGATAGCAATAGCACCAATCATCTTTAATAAGCTTAGGATCAACAGTTGTGAATACAGTTGTGTAAAGGTGCCAAGATGTTTGTGGGCAAAAGTGCATACTAGCAAACAATTGCAAATTCAAAACTTTTGAAAACATAGTTACACACATGTATGACAAGCCTGCAAGGTCGCTAGGTGGATCAAGAGAAGGGAGAATGTTAAGCTCAATTACATACAGTTTGCCCAACAATCAAAAAGAGTGCTAGAGAAAATGCTAAAAGCCGCTAACAAATACATAAAACTCTACCTCTGGTCATAAAAATTCTACCACAGCTTCACCTGCGAGCAAGTAACATATTAAGGGGCGTCTAACTCACATTTACAAACACTGGTGGTGTTCGAGGTTGTCCCTCGCTTCTGAAATCTCATTGGTTTAAGTAGAAGTCACAGTGGTGTGTAAGAGAAAAGCTAGAGGAAGAAGTGCAGTCGATTATCCGTATGCAGGTAGTCTTGATCAAGGATAGTTAGCTACAAAGGAGGATCGAAAGCAAGCCAAGGCCCCCTGGTGCAGCCCTCACTGTTGACAATGCCTATTAGAGGGATTTAAGAAGAAATCCCCATCCTGCTTCATCAGTGCTTGTTTGCTGTATGCACAGTAATTCACTGGGGTTTGTATATACAAATCTAAACTAAATACAGGACAGCCCATATGGGCTTCCAGTGAAGCAGGATGTGTACAGTAGGATCAGGAAAGCTTGGCTGGCCCATGCAGTCTGCCCAGGCTGTCATTTTCCCTTCCACCCTTTTAAGAAACTTCACTAGGCGGCAGGTCAGCTGCGGGACTCCTGGAGCTAAGCAGGCCAGCACAGCCTCCCTTTGTGTACGGATTCCTTTTTGATTGAAAGGTGTTTTATCAGGAGTCTGCGATCTACCCTTAGCTCCTTGCAGGAACATATTTGATGTGGCAGATCTTCTTTGCCATTGTCACCTAGGCTGAAGCTGCTCAGAACTGGGTTTTGCTTCCAAGGTGGTAGATGTAACACAGATGGGAGCAGGCCAAGGTGTTATTTCAAAAATGTATCTTTGACAGAGTTTGTATACCCAGTATGGAAGTAAGGTTGGGGAGCCAAAATTCAGTAGTTGTTCAGAACAAGCCAAGTGTGGGCTCTTCCTGCCAAGGCTGCCTTGTCCTCGATCACTGAGAAGAATTTGATGGTTTTATTGACCAGTTTTGTGAAGCATAAATGGCCGGTGAAAGTTTCCTAAAGTTGTTTTAGTCCTGTTGGAGTTAGTGACCCATTAATGTATTCTCTGGCAGGAGAGTTGTCCCTGCTCTGCAGCTCCATCAGAAGGTGTAAGTTCAGGGTTTTGGGAGCTGCCTTCCGGATTTCATTCCAGAAGTTTAGAAAAGTCCCCCTTCTGGCCATAGTCTGGTTCTGGAGAACAATTTGAAGCCTGATCTGTGCCGGACATCTATAACTGGGGAGGTTAATGATCATTCAATACATCCTGACCATTGAAGCAGACTAAGATAGATGCATTCCTCCCTCACAGTGGCTCACTACCATACGCTATGGTAGGTACCAGCTTTGCTTGGAGTATTCGAAGTAATGGCATCAGCATTGGACCAGATAATTTTTCCTTTCGGTTTTTAAAAGTTATGGCCAGTGCATTGCCTTTTCTTTTCAGAGCCTCTTTCTGGGGATAAATGACCCACATGTATCTATGATGACACCCAGATATTTGTATTCACCTACTGACTCGAGCCGCTTCCTGGCGAAATACCAGCTCAGTGATCTTCTTGGTGCAGGGTTAATTGACATGGGTTTTGTTTTTTCTAAATTGATAGCCGGGCCATTTTCTATTGAGTAATCCTGCGTGATGTTAAGGAGCCACTGCAAACCCGTCTGGGAACGGCTTATTAAGACCAGGTCGTTGGCATATAGAAGGCTGGTGATGGCCATGCCTGCTAGTTTCGGAGCGTGGGAATTACAGGCATTTAACGTTGGTGTTAAATTTGCCAGGAAGAGATTGAGCAAAGTCAGGGCAGGGACGCACTCAGGCTTCAGCCCTTCAGTTGTTGGAATTCATCTAGAGAGGTGTGTTCCTGTGACCAGGTCGACCTGCACCCAGGTATTCGTGTGCAAAAGTATGAACACATTCAGTAGAGCTGGTGGAATATTCCAGTTTGTGCCAGAGTTTGCTATGGTCATCATGGTCAAAGGCTGATCTGTAGTCAATAAAGCATAAGTACAAAGGTAGCCTTGCTTTCTTTGCTGCGTCAATCAGAACGGAAAGAGTAAAGATGTTGGTTGTGTTTCCAGTGTGTTTGGGTAATCCTATCAAATTTGGAGGGATTATGGCCTTGTCAGAGGCTCAAGATGCTAGTTCATCAAGGAGTGTGCCAGCAAAATACTTAGGGGGTCATTCCGACCCCGGCGGTCAAGGACCGCCGGGGCCGGGGTTGGCGGGAGCACCGCCAACAGGCTGGCGGTGCCCCGCAGGGCATTCTGACCGCGGCGGTTTGGCCGCGGTCAGAACAGGAAAACCGGCGGTGTCCCGCCGGTTTTCCGATGCCCTGAGGAATCCCAAGCTGCGCCGCCATGGAGGATTCCGACCCCCTCACCGCCATCCTGTTCCTGGCGGTTCCGACCACCAGGAACAGGATGGCGGTGAGGGGTGTCGTGGGGCCCCTGGGGGCCCCTGCAGTGCCCATGCCAATGGCATGGGCACTGCAGGGGCCCCCGTAAGCGGGCCCCACATAGGATTTCAGTGTCTGCATTGCAGACACTGAAATTTGCGACGGGTGCAACTGCACCCGTCGCACCCTTTCCACTACGCCGGCTCCATTCGGAGCCGCCGTCCTCGTGGGAAGGGGTTTCCCGCTGGGCTGGCGGGCGGCCTTGTGGCGGTCGCCCGCCAGCCCAGCGGGAAACACAGAATGGCCGCCGCGGTCTTTTGACCGCGGTGCGGTCATTCGGCGGTTCCCGCCAGGCGGGCGGCTCCCGCCGCCCGCCGGGGTCTGAATGACCCCCTTAGCCTCATTATCAGTGAGCACCACCAGTTGATAGTTTTTTGCATAAGATTTATATCTGTTCTTGAAGATGGAGAAAATTATGGACTCTCTCCATGAAGCCAGTATTACTCCCTTCGGGCTACGTGAAGGAAGGCAGGTTCAAGTTTCTCCTCCCAGTACCCAGCATCATACTTAAACTGGGCAGGAGGGATACCGTTTGGGCTCTTGGCCCCCTCGCGTCTGCCCATAGCTATTTGTTGTCTGAATGTTCCAGTGTTTATTGAAGGTGTAACATTCTACTGAAAGCTGTAAGGGAGCCAGTGGTTTACAGCATAAGTCAGAGTCATGGCTATGGACGGTTGCTGTTGACGGGCCATCGAGGGCCTGGTTGGTGGCTTCTCCACCAGCATGATGACTGAAGTGATTGATCAAAAATATTGCTCAAGTTTCCTCTGACAGACGTGAACTGATTCCTCGTTGAGGAGGTTGCTAAATCTTGACTGTTTCCCTGAATTGCACACTGTTGTTTGCCCTTATATCAGAGAGCAGTGTGACCCAAAATAAATCATCCTGCTCTCTTTTTATAGCCCAGTTCACTTTCTTTTTTTATTTTTCTATGAACTCTTTTTACTGATTTTATACAAATAAAACTAAATAATAATACAGTGCAAAACATGTGAGACCCCCCCATTCAGTGGCCTCTTACGAGAGTTACGCACACGGTCAGAAGTACATGTCAACTTTGTCTTGTCAAGAGGAGCATCATATTAGTTCCCAACACATGGTAGTGCTATAATGTAACCAAACATTCAATGCATACCAGAATTTCAAAATAAACACAGTTGGTCGGCACAATAATTCAACTCATAAGTTAACCCCATCTATCAGTCTTCAGTTGTTTTTCTGCCACTCCCCACTCCAGGAGATCCTGCATCCAGTATTGAACCAAAGAGCTCTGAGAGCTATCCAGCCTACGGCCACCCTGCGTTTGGCCAACACGAGAGCCAGCTGTTCTAATTTGTATGTGATTGTCCATCCCCTGGGTTGCACCACCACCCCAAGTATGCACGTCATTGGTGTCAGATCAATAACCAAGCCCATAGCCTCCACAATCTTGCAAAACTACCTCCCGCCAGAATAGCTGAACCCCTCCCAAAGGACCATGCCAGGTGCAGAAAGGAGGCATCTCTTACCACAATGAGTGCACCCAGCCCCCCTAGCTGGATCAATCTTGGCAAGATGATAAGGTGTGATATTGGTACGGTGTACAAAATTAAAGTGTAGGAGCTTAAATCTATTATTGTCTGAAAAGGTGTGCGCTAACGACAACGCCCGACCCCAGTCGGCGTCCGCGACTGGTTCCCCTAACTCCCGCTCCCATGCCCAGTGCGCTGCATAGGCTGTACCAGGCATATCCTTGAAAAGAACCATTTAAAATATGGTAACTAAATGCTCCCTTCCCCTCAGTTTATCAGTCCACCCAGCACCTTGGAGGATGGTGGGGTAGCCGGGAAATCTCGCCAAACCTCCGGTACAACGCTTTCAAGTTTTGCATATTGCAGGTATTGTCCCAGGCCTAAACCAAACGTGTCCTGTGCCGCCTCCTGAAATGAAAGGAACATCTCATTAGGAAATAAATCCCCCACAACTAGACATCCACTCACTCTTCAGCAGTCCATAGACATGTAATTTTCAGTGTCACACAATGGAGCTAGGTCCAACACCTTCAATTCCCTGTCAAACTGAGTGCGACAAAGTACCTTCTTGACGGCCCTTTGCCAGATCCTTGCAGTATTGTAAACCAGGTAAGGGATTGCTCCCTCTGAATGGCCACTTCTCATCAGAATCCACGCTAGTTTATCTGTGCCCAGCATGCTCTCAAAAAAATGGTTTTCCCATGATTCCGACTTGACCAGCCACTTCTCAGCATGCTGCAGGTGTGTAGCATAATAATATTGGGGATAGCCACCCGCCATCCTCCAGATCTCTCTGCAGTGTAGACAGGGCCATCCTGCTGCGGTGTCCAGCCCAAACCAAAGTAATCAGCAAACTATCCTGCCGAGCAAATAACCGAGGGGCCAACGGAAACAATGAGTTCTGCACCAGATAAAAACAGAGCGGGAGGAACACCTATCGACTTCCCATTACAGAGAGTGGCAACCTGTTCCAAAACAAAAACGAGCGCTCCAGACCCGACACAACTCTTTCCACATTGAGTGCCTCATGGGCCGTCGCGGTATGAGCAAATCAAATGCCCAAATACCGAAAGCTCTTTAATTCCCAACTAAGACATACCACAGACAAGTCATTGAGAAGTCTAACAACAAAGCGTACCCAGAGTGAACAGAAGTGACTTATGTGGATTCACTTGTAAGCCAGAGATGGCCCGAACTTCATCAACAGCCGCAATAATAAGGGAACCCACTCACCTGCGACCGAAGGTACAACAGCGCGTCATCTGCATAAAGTGAGATGATGTGGGTGGAGAGACCCACCCGAATCCCCCAAGGAGCCAGCTCCCCATGCAACAAAAAGGCCAACGGCACCACTGCTAAGGCAAAAAGGAGTGGCAAAAGAGGACAACCCTGCCGACCACCTAGGAATCTGAGAGCTCACCCCCCACCCGAACTTGCACTCTGGGCTCTGTATAAAGGACGTGGACCCAGGCTCAGAACTTGGGGCCAAACCGCATTCCTCGCATCACGGCCATTAGGTAGCTCCCTTCAACAGTATCGAAAGCTTTTTCAAGGTCCAGCGATAGCAATGCCAATTCTTGCACCACATCCATAGTTTCATGTAGGGCATGGGCCAAACGGCGTAAGTTAAAAGTTGTGCTTTGGGCCGGTATAAAGCTGCATTGGTCTTCATGGACCAACCCCCGAACAACCCTGCACAGTCTGGTAGATAATATCTTACAAATAATTTTGACATCACTATTTAACATTGTGAGTGGCCTGTAAGAAAAGGGGTCACTCGAATGGCCCCCAGGCGTGAGTATAAGATAGACAATACCCTGCTGCATCGATGCCGGCAAGATATCCCAATCACGTGCCTCCCCGAACACCGCCAACAATTTCTCTCAAAGGAGGGAGGAGTATGCCTGAAAGAGCTCAACAGGGAATCTGCCCTCCTCCACCAGGATATCACTATCCAACTCCCTTGTGCACTGAGGGGCCAACTGCAGGAGCTCCGACCGCTGCAAAAAAACCTGCATAGCCTAGTCAGACCCAGAGAGCCAGCTCAAGACATTGTTTGCATGTGCTCTGCCAACACATTTAAGATGTCCCTACAGTTGGTAACCATCACACCCGCTGAGTTTCTAACATGCAAAATAAGAGGTGATTCGACCTCTCATTTCAGGATCTATGCCAGCAGCCTATTGGACATATCCCCTTCCCTGTGCAGTCTCTGACAATAAGATCTAAGTGCTGGCTTATCCAGTGTCTTCCAACTCCTGCCTTCTTCCCTACTCAGGCGAAGATGTTCTCTTTGCGCCTTCCTAGTAAGGGATTCACGATGTTATAAATACGCCTGTTGCGCCTCCCATTTCTTAAGATCATGTTCCATTTGTCTAAGAACTTTACACGTGGTCCTTATACATGTTCCTCGCACAGCCGCTTTCATTGCCTCCCACTCGGTACCCCTGGTTGCCGTGGTACCCCAATTTGTATCCAGATAATTTGTTATCGTGGTGGCCAGTATCTTGTGACATGCAGTGTCTGTCAGGCAGTCAGAAGGCATGTGACCACTCTGTTAGCCGGCCGCCCCCCCCCCCCCTCCTCCACCCCAGCCACAGAACGACATGGGCATGGTCAGTTAGGAACCGCCCTAAGTGCTTTACCTCCATCACCTGTGAGTAATCCAAGCCACCCAGTATAAATTGGTCTAAGCGGCTATATGTGTTATGCATCTTTGAGTGACATGTGTATTCCCTACTTTCTGGGTGCAATCCCCTCCATCCATCCCTTAACCCCAAATTATGCATAACCGGGGTAAGGGATCTTACCTTCAAAGGCTTAGTGCCCTGTTTTTGGGGATGACGCGCCCTATCCCCATCTAATATGAAATTGTAGTCCCCAGCTCAGACAATGGGGGATCCTGTACCAGTCTCCAGCACCTCTTGGACATTGTCGTAAAAAGAGCAATCATCAGTGTTGGGTGCATAAGTGTTTAGAATTGTGAGAGGTGAACCATCCAGTGTACCCTGCAGGAGCATGTATCACCCCCCTACATCAGCCTCGCTATAGGTGTGCTTGAAAGGAATACCTGGCACCACCCATATCGCCACTCCCCTGGCATAAGAGGAAAGGGGCGCGGAAAACAACTGATCCTGCCACTTCTTGGCAAGTTTCTTGGACTCATCATCCATCATATGTGTTTACTTGTAAGCAGGCTATTTGGATCTTGTGCCGCCACAGGAATTAGTGCACCCTGTATTGAGTACTGTAGTCATTCAGTCCCCTGACATTCTAAATCACTATATTTACCTGTCAAACCATAAGACCATTATGAGCTCCCCCTCCCTGGCCAACTGCCCCACCTCACCCCACGTGGGTGGGATAAGCATTCTCACAGTCCCTCCTACATCCTATGTAGGAATTTGCACTACGAAAATAACTAGTAGGCATATAAAAACATGCACAAAAAGAACAAATCCCAACCCCCACTTCCCACCCTGGATAAACAGTAGAATAGGAAGAACAAAGCACACTGTAAATCCATACATATACGCAGTCAGGACAAACAACCTAAACCCAACCCCCCAAACTTAACCTACCACAACAGTGGAGGTAGCATCCCGCACCCGTAAACAAAGTGTACTGTGTGTCTGCGCTACGATTATGTCAAACCCCAGAAAATCTGTGACCAACCCCCACAAGCTGGTGCCTTTAAGGGCACAGGGGCATTATACCTGCCTACAGTGGCTAATCTAATGCTAACCATATTTCCTCCAGGATGGTCACACACTCACCACCTCATACAACTTAGGCAAAGTACATTCACCACAAAGATGCATTCCCTAGAGTAAGAGAAGTTAAAGGCAAATCTCTGAAAAACAAGGCTAGTTGGCATCCAACGCTGACCCCGCTCCCAAGTCCAGCACCTGGGACAGTCCATCAGGGGCCGGCAACGAGCCAGGGGGGACAACCGCCATTGTACCATCCTGCTGTATTTCGATTCTGATGGGGTCTCCCCCCAAAGGACTCGGTGAGGCATCCATCCGCTCTGTGCCGTGTTGTCTCCAGTTGGGACTACCAGAACCTCCCATTTGCCCAGAGTCAGAGCGGGCCCGACTCGCCCGGCGGCACCTTGTCCCACATCTCAAGCCATTTCCAGACATGTTCAGAGCGATCTAAGAAGTGGAACCAGCCCCCAGAGATTACCTTCAAACATGCCAGGTGTAATAATATATAACGCACATTCATGGAACGAAGCGTGGCCTTCACCTTCAGAAAGCCCTTTCTCGAGTTCTGCATTTTGTGTAATCCGGGTAAATGGAGATTTTATGATTTTCAAAAACAGCATTGTTGGATTCCCGGGCCCGTGGGGGCACCCCAGGTCTAGGACGAGCAACAAGCGCCCTGTGCTCACGTTCTGTTGTGAACATAGTGGATAACCCCACAGGGTTCAGCACCTTTCTATTCCAACACTCCACAAAGACCTCCGTGGAGTCCCCCTCCGGACGTTTTGAGAAACCAAGAAGTCAGACATTATTACATCGTGACCTGCCCTCACCATCCTCCAGCCTCACCTCCAGAGCCCACGATTTGGAGGTAAATTATGCCAATTGTATAAGCAGGGTGGTGACCTCCGTCTGTAACTCCATGTTGGAGCCCTTTGCCACTTTAACCTTACGTGAGACCTTCCTAAGGTCTGCTCTGAGGTGGTTCACTTCCAATGCTACAGTCTCTATTTTCCCCTCAAGGGCCACCCTAGAGCCCTGGATCACTGTTAGAAGTTCAGCACGAGATGGCTCCTCCATGGTCGCAAGTGTCATCTGTTCATCTCCCAGCCCACCCTGTTGTGTCTGGTGCCAAGGAAGGGGGGTGGAAGTGGTATAATATTCCAGAGTATTCCCCTGCGAAGGAGCCGCCTGCTTATGTCTTCCCATAGCTGCGCATGCCAAGGGGGGAGGAAGGAGCGTCACCCCACCACACAGTTCCAGGTGCACCACATACCCCGTACCTCTCTCCCCTACCACCACAATCCCTTTGGCGTTCAGGGGACCATCCACTACTGACACCGGTCTCAGGGTCAGGGGAAGAGACAACCAGGGCCCAGCCCAAAGAGTCCAAAGTTGCACAGCACCCCACCTGCTCAGCATTAGGGGCAGATCCAGGGGTGCACTCTGATGGGACAGCATACCATGCAGAACTCAACAATAAGCAATCAAGACAGCACCAGGGTATTACGGTGCACAGTAATGGAACATCAGCACGGTGTCACCAGTCCTCCTTCACACCACAGCAAAGGGATCAATGTAGAGAGAGGCCACGAGTTCCATTCCAATATCAGTGGTCTCTTCAACTATCCTCTGCATGATGTACATTGGCCCGGCAGGCTCCGTCCCAAGAGACCACCTAGGCCACACCAGCTACAGCGTGGCGCAGCGCTCTGCTCCCTGTTCTGCTGGACCAAGTTCTGTCGGCCCCACCTATGACAGCTCCCACAAGCACCACGTCGCGGAGGCCCAACACCACGGGCCACAGGCTGGCTGGCCCGCCGGCTTACATACAGCCTCCACCAGCCACCTCTGAACAGTAATGAGCATCAGCACCAGCTGGCCTGCACAGCCAATGGCAGCCCCAGCGTGACCCCGCACACCGGAGGCCCGATCTCCTCAGTGCCAACGACTTGCTAAAGGTAAAACGAGGACAGGATCTCCTAGTGCCAGACCCTCAAAGTCCTCGCCGGGCCTCCCCGTATGCCTGATCAGCTAAGCACTCCCCGCGTTTCAGGCTGGTGGCGCCCACATCAAGCCACACTCCTCTTGAGGGTAGGGTGGCATCCTCACCCACAGGGAGCAACACTGAACACCTCTGCTCCTCCAGGCAAGGATGGGTAAATGGGTCCACCCTGCCGTCCACTCCAGGCTAGCCCTCCGTCAGCCCCCTCGGGGTCCTGGCCCGTCACACCTCACCACCAATCTGCGCGGCCCTCAGCACTCCGTCCCAGGGTGGGAAATGCTGAGTAGGCAGCAGCACTCTCTTTCATGCCTAGGGAGGCTCTCACAAATGGCAGATACAGCAGGATTCCGCAGGATAAGGCAGAGGTGGGAAGGAACTTCCTAGAAGAGCTTCCCGCCGCCCATATTGCTTGGCCACGCCCCCCCATTTCACTTTCTTTGATATAGTTTTATGGTGCCTTAGTGATTTTTGCAAGTTTTCAACCCTTGGCCTGCGATGAAGGGCTTTCAGTATTGTGTTCATAGTCTTTTTAAATAATTTGAATTGCTTAATCTGAGGCAGTGAAGTAGAGCCCTGTTGCTGGGTGCCCTACGTTTGTACCCTTGGTCTTTTTGGGGTAGCAAATATGTTGGCGAGCTCTTTGGTGAAAAACTTGCAAGTAATTAAAGCGTTATTAGACGTTGGCAAGTACTGATGTAACAAAGCCTTCGCTGATTCCATCAGATCGCTTATGGTTGAAGGAGAAAATGTAATACATTAGTTGTTATGGTTAATACTGAGCCAGGTGCCTCCGCTAGACGGCAAAAGACATCAGGGGCTGCCTGGAAGGTAACTTTTTGCGGGAGGTGATCACTATCCTCCTTCCTGCTGGATGGTATGAGGGGACATTGCGCATTAATGGAAGGGTGACAAAACTGTAATCTAATGTGGAACTGGTAGAATTTGAGTGGAACGAGGCTGCCGGATTGTCCTTCAGGAATCGGCTGTTAAGTGCACAGAAGTTTAGATGCTCTAGATCTCCTAGAAGTTGTCTGACAATGTTGTTAAATTTGCCAGTTCCGTTTCCACCCTGAGCTGGTCCCAGTGTAAATACTGAGGGGATATGAACTCTTCTTCAGAGGAAGATCCTAAAAGATGTAGGTTGAAGTCACCTGACACCACAAGGTTCAAGGTTTGTTCTTCTTCCAGATACCTCAGAATTTAATCTATCAGCAACCTTGAGGCCTTTGGCCTGTCGTTAGGGTGTATGTACACATTGGCAATTACAACCTCAGTTTTGGCATTCTGGTAATAAATTGTAGTCCTTATTGTTTATTGCAACTAAGTTCGAATGAAATGGCATACAAAAGCCTATGCTTATTACTTATGTATAAATTGCCAGGCCGCCCCTTGTGGGGCCGTATTTTGCTGCTTTGCAGGCTGGCACAGAAAAATTTGTGTAGCTCTGTATGTGTTTGTAGATTTATATAGCTTATCACCTGTGATGGTATCCAAGCGCTGTCCATAGGCAGAGGGAAATTAAGGGGGTCATTATGACCCCTGCAGTCGGCGTTAATATGGAGTAAAGTACTGTCAACAGGCTGGCGGTACTTTTCTCCATATTATGACATTGGCAGGCTGGAGACTTCACTCTCCAGCCCGGCGGCCGTCACTTGTCCGCCTGCTGGATTATGACCCCGCCTTCCGCCATGGTTTTCGTGACATCCTTACCGCCATGAAAACCATGGCGGAAGGCACTATCAGTGACTGATAGGTGTCTTATTCGCCCCCCTCCCCAGGTTCCTCCCTCCCACCCCCCCCCCATTCCTCTCCAGATCCCCCCTTCAACCAGACCCCTCCCTTCACACATGCACACGCATACACACACCCATTCCAACATTCATCCACGCATGCATACATCCATTTACACACACATCCACACACACTTACACGCAGACACACATTCACACAACTCAACATACACGCACTCACACATCCATACATGCACACACAGACAACACGCAACACACACCGGAATACACGCACACGCAGACATACACACACACCCCCATACACACACACACACAATACCCCCCTCCCCTGTCAGAGCACCCGACTTAGCTGTGTTCAGAGGGTCCTCCGGCAGGAGACGGAACGAGGCACTACTGCCAGCAGCAGCATCCGCCAGTAGAACACCGCCAGGCTGTATTATTCTCATAATACGGCCGGCGGCGGTCTACTGGCGTGGCACTGCTGCTGGCAGCAGCGCCACCTTACCGCCATCTGCCGACATGTCCACAGCTGAATTTCGGCCATCCTTCTGGTGGAAATCGGGCTGTGATCATAATCTGGCAGACGGATGGTAGCCGTGGTAGACAGTTTTTACCACAGGGTGCAAAATGAGGCTCTAAGTGATTTGCCCAGAATCACAGGATGTTGCGCCGAGCCCCAGCACCCAAGGCGGTCGCTCTGACCGCTGCGCTACATCCTCTCCCCTAATGTGGAAGGATTCTTCAAGCCATGTCTCCTGGAAAAGGATGGATGAAAATTCTGGCTCTGATGCTTTGTTTGCTGGGCCGTTGATATTCGAAGAACACAGTTGTAGCGATCCTAACCTTTCTTTGGAGAGCTTGCAGTGTGCTGGGCTTTGTCACAGGTTCCTAATTGAGCAGTTTGTTCATGAAAGCCCATGAAAGCTATTTGGGAGTATGACCCTGATTGATTACTAGATGGAGTTCTTGTGGGGGTGCTTTGCACCCTTAAGGACTGAAAGTGTGATCTTAGTTGGCTGAACATCGTCTCTGGATTGATCCGGGCCTAGCAAGGGAAGAGGGTATTTTGGTTTGTGATGGGGTCTCAACCTTATTCCCCAACTTCTAAAGGTCAGCCATTCATTCAGCACTCTCCAGGGCTATCTCTGGTGACTTCCAGGTGGCCTTAGTTGCCACACTCTCCAATGGACTTCCAGAATGTAAAAATTAGATTGAAGTAAGGTCAATTTACCTTAGATCTTCCAACTTGGAAATCAGGGTTATTAGGCGAAAAATATTGCCCCTGTTGAGGGTATCACAGATGCCTTCGATTTATATTCAGGTAGGAAGATTATTATGTTTGTGTCTGGTTGGGCTTCAGGCATTATCAGAGGTTGGTATTGAGATCTGTGCAGGTGTTGTGTACTTAATGAAGGAGCCTCTGGCCTGTTAGGCACAGTTGTCCTTGAGACAATGGGGTCGTCAGTTAATACAGTAAACACAGAACCAAACCTTCTAAACAATAACTGATGAAACCGCAACTAATGCAGTCTAAAGGTCTGTTACAAACACCACAGGGAAGATATCATCCCTAAACTATCTATTTGTCTTGAAAATAACAAACTTACAATAGATGCTGTAGGTGGAATTCACACAGGATAATTTGGGAAATGAGAAAAGGGCTGCCCTTAATCAAAAGAAATTAGACTTGAGGAGTTAGAGGAGTAGGGATTTGAAGAATTATATGTCTGAATATGGGTAGTATGGTGGTATAGCTATCACTGAGATTCCACATTCTTTTGTGTTCCCGTTACCAAATGCTACCCAGGTTATTTATATTACCGTCACAAACCTTTGTCAAGTATATATTTGTGTGAATTTTGTTTCAGACAGAAGATTATGATTACCGAACAGAAGTGAAAAAACTCATCCCTCATTTGAAATATTTGGATGAAGTGCCAATGGACCATATCTGCCGTCGTCCTTCTAATTTCCTAAATGAAGACTGGCTTATGGTCAAGGAGTCCATTAAAGACAGCAACATAGTTGAAGATGATGCACAACATGGTATGCATTCATATAAGTAAATTTACTGGTTTGTAAAATCTGTTTATTTTCTTTGCCCTAAACCCCATTTTTTTATTGGGAAGTAGTGAATTAACCTTTAGATCATTATGTGAGATCTGTAAAGCCAGAGCTTTCTGAGAGACATAATCAAACATTCTTTCATTCCAGCTGTTGGGTAAGTCGCATAGGATGCATTGATATGCTGCAAAACCTTCTTAGTTTGAATGGACATAGATCTCTGTATAAAAAGGCTTCTGGAAATGCGATGGAGATGTATGTCCTACGTTACATGCCTGAAGATAGGATCATTTGAATGGGTCACAGTAATAAGTCTACTACTGTATATACTCAAGAACAAGGTCTTACATGGTTTTATTCTTCAGTGTAATGAAGAGATCTGCTGAATACAACCTGTTTGGGTAAATAACAGACCTGCCCACTAACCCACCATTTGCTTCTGCACACCACAAAATGTATTTATGTATAATTCATGTAGGATTAAATTAGACTTGTACTTCGTGTGTGTAGATAAATTACCCAGCCAGGATGTGGCCAGCTAACACTTACCTGTATGTCACTGGTTGCAAAAAATGCTCTAATATCGCACTACACACACACTGCAGTATTATGAACGTTACAAGTTAGTTTAAATGTGTTCTTTCTTATTCAATTTTTACATACAAATATACAGACAAATGGTGGTTCAGCCTTAGATAACAATACACTTCCATCACTCCCATTCTCCCTTTTTAAATCTAACTTCTGTCCAGAACACAACTACCTTCCTATTAGCAACAGTGTTGCTGGGCTTGAGAGAGCCTACCGCGCATGTGTGTTTGGCCAGCCCAAGACGGCCGGCCAAACATACATGCTCAGTGAGGGGGAGTGCTGAGCACTCCCCCCATACTGCTCCTCATCCCAGATGCCCGACCCTTTCACAACGAGGGGATAATAAACACAGTTTTGCAGCTTCTGCTGCTGGCGGTGGGGGGAGGAAGGGGGAGGAGGTGGCTCCTCCGCCCTAACGGAGGAGCCGGCCCTGCTTTAAAGTTTCTTATTTTTAGTTTGGCCCTAGAAGGAGGGCTTTAAAGAAGAGATGGCTGAATAGAACAGTGAAGTGGTCTGATCAACCAACTTGACCACTGGGGCTTTCATTTTTTGATGCTGTCTTCTTTGGTAGTTATGAGGTCCAGGGTGTAGGAAAGTACCCTCTTTTTGGCATGGTTATCCCCACTTTGTGCCTTCTATAAGTGTGCTTAGACTGCTTTCACTGAGATCCTGCTAACCAGGACCCTAGTGATTGTGCTCTCTCCCTCCAAATTTGGTTACCTTGGACTTTTGTGCACTCTACAATTGGTATACTGGTGTCCCCTTAAAAGTCCCTAGTATATGGTAGTTAGGTACCCAGGGCATTGGGACACCAGCAGTCCCCCCCTGGGCTGCGCATGTATTATGCCACCCATGGGAGCCCATGCAAAATGTATCTGCAGGCCTGTCATTGCAGCCTACGTGAAAGGGTGCATGCACCCTTTTATCACAGGTCACTACACCAGGTCACTGTATGTCACCCCTGTGGTAGGCCTTTATAGCCCAGAAGGCAGGATGCAGGTCCCTGTGTGTAAAGGCACCCCTGCATGAGCAGAGGTGCCCCTATGAACTCCATTCCATTGCACTGTACTTCGTAAGTGCGGGGAAGCCATTTTACCTGTGTACTGCACACAGGTCACTCACTACCTGTGTCCAGCTACATATTGGTAACTCTGAGCCTGGGCATGTTCAGTATCAAACATGTTGGAATCATAACCTAATATTAATGCCAGTATTGGTTGTATGATTCTATGCACTCTGGGAGCTCCTTAGAGAATCCCCCAGTAGTGCTCCTACCGGTCTTCCAGGGTTTTCAAGGCAGACTGTGCTGCTGCAGCCCTTCAGACAGGTTTCTGCCCTCCTGCTGCTTGTCCAGCTCAGGCAGATGAAGGCAGAACAAAGGATTCCCTGTGGGAGAGGGAGGCAACACCATGTCCCTTAGAAATGGGTGGTACAAGGCTTGGTAGGGGTGGCCTCCCCAAGCCACCGGTTTGCTTTGAAAGGCACATTTGATGCCCTCCATGCGAAAACCGGTTTGCACCAGCTCAGGCACCCCTGGTCCCTGCTCTGGCACAAAACTGTACAAAGGAAAGGGAAGTTACCACTCCCCTGTCTTCCACCACCCCAGGGGTGGTGCCCAGCGCTCCTCTAGGTGGCCACTTGATTCTGCCATCTTGAAAATAAGATATACAGAGACCCCTGGGAGCATCTGAGTGGCCAGGTTAGGCAGGTGACGTCAGTGACCCCATCTTAGGTACTCACCTCTTTGTGTCCCGGGATCTCCCAGCTCCCCTCTAACAACTCCATATCCTTGGTTGGGGGACTTCTCTTTGCGTTCCACTATTTTATTTTTTAGTATATGGTTTTTCCCTCCCCTAGGGCATTCACTATTTTTCACTAATTCTTACCAATGCTTGTTGTTTCTTGTGCTAATTCCTAATTATTACTGTGTGTATAAATAGTGTATTCTTACCTCCAGTTGTGGGATAGCCTATATTTCAGTGTTACAATAATAAAGTACCTTTATTTTTGCAACACTGTGTGGTTCTTTCAGGTGTGATAAGGTGCTGTGTGACTGCTGTGGTATTGCAAGTGCTTTACACTCCTCCTAGATAAGTCTTGGTTGCTCATCTACAGCTACCTCTAGAAGGCCCTTACGACCTAGACACTGTGTTCATTCACTAGTAGGGGTTGCCTGGACCTGGTATAGGGTGCCACAGGGTGTGGAATTTAATAAAATAACTACTCGTCCATGGGGCAGGCTGCTTCTTAAATCTGCGTGTCCCTTTGGTGCCATCTAGTGCGGCGACAAATTATGGCAGCAGTCTCATTATGTTGTCACGTAGGCTCTCATTGTTCTAATGAGACTACTGGATTTTGAGCGGCAGAATCGCCCGCAGTGTGGGAGACTAAGTCTATACCACTGCTGGTGACACCTGTCGCTCCAATCCAGGTTTTGCTCCGGCTAACTAGCAGTGCCTCATCTCTACCCAACGATAGTGATGACTGGGCAGCCGAGCGCATGACATATTTGGCTTCTCAGGGAAGTCGTGGTCACTCAGGTCTCATCCGGTTCTCTCATTTACAATTCAGTCTCATATATAAATGACAAACAGAAGCAGTATATGTTTCAATAATGAGTTTAGTAAAACGACTGGATCTTAGATAGCAAAGCGTGAGCTGCAATAACCAGGACGACACAACATGACAGAATTAGAATTGTGACGAGAAGAGTGAAGCATAAAAACAACACTATCATATTGTTACTATAATCAATGGACTAATCCCTACCTAGGTTATAATCGAGCACAGCATATTAAGCTCTAAATCTGCCCTTCAAGTTCCCATGGGAAGACATCAACCCCCATACCTGAGCAAAGGCCTACGGTCTGCGTTAGCATCTGTAGCGAAGCATTCAGCAATCAGCATACAGTTGTGGTTCCTTGGCTGGAATCTCCCTCTAACGTGCAAGGGACACGGAAGTGTTTTTATAACAACACAACTGATGTTCTGAGAAAATGTCTCTACATAAGGATGTGCATTTTCTACAAATGTTGGAGACTAAACTTCTACCACGTTCACCGGCAATGTACCGTGCTGTAGGCTTGGAAGAAGCACAGAGTGATCAAGAATGTCTTGTTTGAGAACAGAGTGCTGGCCTAGGCAAAAACAGTTAGATAAACGGAAAATAAAACAAGACCATAAAAATGGTTATTGTAACAATAATAAAATTAAGCTGACATCTAGGTTAAAGTGCACAGCGGCCTAGTGTGTTAAAATAACATGCATGGAGCTATAACTAAAATGGCTACACAACACCCTCCCCTTGTCGGTTGAAAGTGGTTCAAAGCCAAACAAATAAAAATACTGCTAAAAAGCTCAACCTAAGATATATATATAGAAGCAATGCTAATGATCACAAGTCGAAGGGACGCATGAGCATCTAAGTTGACAATTTAAAATATGAGCATGTGGTATTATACCGAATTTCAAAAGGCAAAGTCAATTTTGAAAAGTTCCAATTGATTCCGGGACCATAGAGGACAGGAGATCTTCCACTTCAAGCAGCATTTGTGTTCCGTAGCCTCAGCTTCAGCCTCAGCCAATGCTGCATTCCGTGGTATGCCCAGTGATGAGTCGTGAGCTACATTCTCCAAGAAGGGTAACTCATAAGTAGCTTCTCGTAGCAAACGCAACCTCAATGCGCATGTCCGGTAATGAACCCTCAGCGAGAACATCAACAGATCAGCGTCTAATGTAGGCAAGCGCTGCGTCGAAAGACAAACTTCCAGTGCATGTTCGAAAGAGCACCAGAGGCACCGAAACATGGGCTGCACACAATGCAAGAACGCTCTGAATGACAAAGACCAGCCACACTCCAATTGCTCCAGGAGTGTTTCTCCAAAATACTGCATCATGCGTTCATGACATAGCTGCGCTGATGGGAGCGTTTTCATTCCTCCTTGTTGTGGCGGGACAGTGATTGCGCATAAAAAATAGCAGCAGCAAAACGCCAGCTAATAAAGCCAAAGTTATCCGAAATCCCCGGAAAATACTAGAAAAGGTTGAGTGGATTGCTGATGGTATCAAACCGAATACGGAGGAGAAGGTTAGAATGAAACCAGAACCAACAGCTTTGAAAAAATGTGCGATTCCAGTTGTACTGGACGCATTAAATATTCATCCCACGAGTTCACCAAAGTGTCTCGGAAAAGTTTGAATTTAAAAGGGACTGTATTTCTGCTGATGACCGAGAAGGGAAGCTCCCACATCTCATGGATGTAACTATCTCCCAGCCTTTCAAATCTGGCAACCGGAATGTGTTTTAAACAGGAGGTGAATTGAAGTGTAGAAATAGACAGATTAATGACCCAGTGTGTTAGCCACTCAGCAGATGGTATTTCAGCCACAGTAAAAGGCAACTTTTCTAATTTCTCAATATTAAGCATAACATAAGTTGCTTCCTTCTTAGCCATTCGTTGTTGTTGTCGCGTTAAATTAAAGGAAGAAAATATCTCCCTCGCACTGACAAGCTGCCAGGGAACACGTCCCCCCTTCAATGTTTGAAGTGTTCAACCCAACTGCATAATGGACCTGGTGTAAAGAAGACATATCTGTTTGTATAATTCCTATAGCAGAGGCGATGATGTTATTTAAAGTGTATATCCGGTCGGAAAAAGGTATTAATCCCATTATCCACAACAGCTAATGCCTTTTTCAAATGTTCCTGATCTATTTGCTTCTACCGGGCAGCTGCTTCTTGTTGGGCAAGCTTCCAAATTTCACTATATACTTCATATAAGAAACGCTTCCTACAGTGTTTTCTGGGTCCTAACAGGAAGTCCTGTAAGTCAGTGTTATTGGACAGGAGACTGAGGTGTTCTCTAACCGCATCTAGTGAGGATGTTCTTAACCATTGCTGGCACAGTTTCCCTACACTATATGTTGTGACTATACCCGCATGTTCGGATGATATATAGCGATCTTCAGTTGCATTTGTATATTTTTGCCATTTATAGAATTTTGCAGGAGCAGGTATACTAGGCATGTTTAATTCCTTCATTTTAGCTAAGCCTAAACAACTTGTTTGTTGTACTGTTTCGTTTAAGAATATAATTTGTACAGGTATAAGGCATGCTCTAAATAAAGCTTCCTTTCCCCTAATTTGCCAATTTCTTGTTCCCCATACACTTTTCAGCTCGATCGACTTCAGCCAATAATCATAGCCTTCTATAGACAACCTGGAAACAAAAGATTCTGAATATATACATTTTGTGTTCGTCATTAGTATATGTATATCTTTAGTAGGTGGTATTTTAAAACAGTAAGACTCAGCATTTTTCACATTGTGCCCAGAAAAATAGGTAAACTTTTCAGAATATGTTTTAAAACTCTCTAATAGTGGAGTCGGACAATGTTCACATTGTGTATGATTAAAAACAGTTTTGGGGCTGCTCGCTCTATGTATGAAATGGTGCCCATAATAATTATAGCAAAACATATCACCATAATTCTCTTTAGATTGATAAACGTCTTCGTTTTCGAACACAGTGTAATACTGTAATTCAGTCATCATAGAATCAACTGTTTTCCCATCTTGATCATCAGAAATAAAGTCTGGTATTATAAAATCATTCATTGATAGTTTAAACACATATGGTAATTGAATAACGTCCGTAGGACTGTATATATCAAATATTACTTTGTCCCAAACAATCCCATCAGGAATTGGTACTGTGGAAATGTTCACAAATGATAAGTCTCTTCGGACCTTGTGTGATGAAAAATGTGGTTTTAAGACCTCCTCCACCAATCCAACTGTTGATTTTTCAGGAAGAAAATGACCATTTATTAACAAAAAGAAAGTGATAACAAAACCAATCCAATGTAGAAAGGCTAGAACAGTCAAAGAGAACCATAGATAGTTAACTGGAAAAATAAAATATGTTTCTTTAAGCCAGTTTGTTAGCTTACGTGCTCCAGACAAGTCAGGTGTCGAAGAGGCGAATGAGTCTGAGACGTCATCATTGAAGTCGGCAAAATATCCAGAAGCAGTACGTGCAAATGCTGGAGCCGTGGTCATTGGTGGAGTTGTTGTTTCACGTGGTGGTACACAATAAATAGCACCATCAGTTTGTGTTGGGGTTGAGTCAACTTGATCAACAGTTTCTGTATTGTTCGATGTTAGTGGAACCAATGCAAGAGCATCTTCCCTCCTCCCCAAGCTCGGAGAGGTGTCAGTGTTGGTATAAACGACTTGTAGAGGAACTTCTTCACCAGTAGTGAGAGGGATTCAGGAACTACTGGATGTTCCTCTTGGTCGGCTGTGCAGGATTGGCCAAATGGTGTAATTTGACATTGTCGATAGAGACAAAATGATTTTCTTTGGCACCTGCCAATGGTGGTAGAATTACAGTTCTGGTACCATGTATTCCCAATACTGGGACTGGTGCTCAATAGGAAGGGCCAAATTCACAGTGACCTTTTCACGTACAAGATCCCCGACTCTGGGAATCCAGCCGGTAGGTGTTACAAGCACATCCTTAATTCCTGTGGAGGCAGCACTGATAGAAGAATTATTGTCACAGAACTGTTGTAATTCCTGTAAAACAGTGGCACGTTCATTTATGTCAAAATGTGTTTCTGCTGCCTCCACACCAGGACCATCAAGATCCGGAACATACATTTGAGTTCCGAACAGGCACTCATATGAAGTCATATGAAGTACGACCCCCCCAGGGACCTTCTAGGCAGATTATTAAGTGCTCTCTGGACGCCACCAACTACGACCCGTACCTAATACTCTGGCTGTTAAGGATTGCTTTAAATCACGGTTTAATCGCTCAACTATGCTAATGGAGACGAGTACTGGAGTTGGACCCCCAACTAAGCCATGGCGTCCCTGAATGCTGCGACTGCTTCTGCTGGCTCTTCTGACTGCTGAGGGTCAGCCCGGATTCCCTCCAAGGGTCGAGTCCCCTGGACCTTGCTGGTCCTCTTCAGCCTTGCATCTCTTCTTTTGCCTCCTCTTGAATTTGCCAAGGCTTGTTTGTGGTTCTTCTAAGCACTGACCATGTGTGACCCGGTGACTGACCTGGGACATCATCTGCATGGTTCCAAGGACTTCTCTGCAGCTCCTGAATGCCGCAGCTGATTTTCATCTCTCCTCGTAGACCCAAATCTTCCTCCAGAGAATGGTGGGTAGTGGCTCCTGCCCTGAATGAACACTCCATCATGGACTGGACTCTCTCCCTTTCTTTTACAGGTTCTCCTCTTCCAGGATCCACCTTTGGGTTCCTCTGGTCTGGTCCTGTTCTTGTTAGTCCTTGGGAAGACCAGGTACTCACCTCTGCTCTCCTGGTCGCAGGGGGTCACTTAGGTACTCACCTCTTGGGGTCCTGGGTTCTCCCCGTTCCCTCTATCAATTCCATATCCTTGGATGGGGACTTCACTTTGCATTCTACTATTTTAGTCTATGGTTTAGCCCTCCCCTGTGTCCTTGCTATTTTACACTAATTCTTACCAATGCCTGTTGTTTCCTGTGCTAATTACTAATTATTACTGTGTATATATTGTGTACTTACCTCCAGTTGGGAGATAGCCTATAAGTAATCTAGGTCAGTGTTACCATAATAAACTACCTTTATATTTGCAGCACTGTGTGGTTCTTTGAGTTGTGATAAGCTGCAATGTGACTGCTGTGGTATTGCAAGTGCTTTACACTCCTCCTAGATACGTTTTGGCTGCTCACCCGCAGCTACCTCTAGAGAGCTTTGATTTCCTAGAAACTGTCTTCTTTCACTAACAGGGGTTGCCTGGATCTGGTATAAAGTGCCAACACCATAGGTGTACACCACGCACCAGGCCAGCTTCCTACACAGAACCATACCTTTCACATAGGTGGGCTTAAAAAGAATTATACTAGGTCTTTATCCTCAAAAAAGTGTGTTGATTCAGAAGCACCTTGTGTTTGTTTATACCTCAATGAGAATTGAAGTCCCAAAGAATATATTATTTGTTTTTTCTACTATGCAGTCAACTAGGTGTTTGACATATGGAGTATCTTCGCCTGCAGGATAATACATGATTGGAAATAATACAGAGTTAGCAACAGATGTTTGTTTCAACAGCCAAACATTCAGTTAAAGGAATGGTCAGCAGATATGTGATATACATTTGAAAGTGAAATTACTGTTTTTAGTTAAAGTTGGCAGTGCAATATTAATGTCAGCATGATTACCAAAGTTGATTGTTCTACTGTTGAGATAAAGTTTATAAGTTCGGCCAGATGATCACTGGGATTTGAGACTTGATAAAAAGAGGGTCTGCTAGACATTCTTTGTTATAGGTTGAGAGTAGCGATGAATTGTCATCAACAAACAGGCTATGGGAGGATCTTTTAGGGCGTCCCTTTATTGCTGCAAGGAATGGATGTAAAATGATATGAGACAGTAGAGGAAGACAAGCAAGGTGCTAACTCAGACTTTAGGCTTTGTCTAAGGGTAGCCTTTGAGGATGCAGTACTAGGGGGAAAGGCAGGGTGAGCTTTGAATTCTGGCAGCAGTGAGCCATGTTTTCCAACTAGGGAGTCTAGTGTGCCCCGTGTTTGAAGAAGCTTCAAGGCAAACGTCTTAATTTTAAGATTCAAGAGGAGCATGGGGTATCATCGTGTCCCTTGAGAAATCTTCATTCTCAGTGAATGTATTGGAGCTACCTTGGTCAATTTGTTTGTCCAGCAAGAGAATCTGATGGGATATAAAGAGAGAGTAGGGGAGTTCATAGGGAAAATTATACTATCATAAAGGTAGTGATGTCTTTATTAAGGAGAAGAGAGTCAAAAGGATGGAAAGAGGAAGGACTTATTAAGGTTGTGGGAAGGAAGGTTGGAGGGCTTGGGGAGAATTATGGAGGACAGCAAGAAGAGACAAGAGGACACACCTAAAGTTCTGACTGGACTGGCAAGTTTGTGTAGTTGTAGTTATGTTTGCAAATATCATGCAAAGTAATGTTTGATAAAACTGCTGGGCTGGCGGTAGATACCACATGTGATACACGGCCAGGTGACAATTATGATTCTTCCTTACAAAATGCTTGTTATAATTAATGCAGTTCTGGCCAATGTTACTGGACGAACGCTTTTTAAAATGTGCCATGCATTATAAACATTCCAAAATTGCTTGGTAGTGAGCACCGCACATTCCTATAAGATGGTCTTAATTTGCTTCCAATTCTGACCAGTTACTCCTCCAGTACGCTTTTAAGTGCATGTATTTACCTCAGCACATGTCCACTAAGTTCCTTAGGAAAAGACTCAAAGTGTCATTTTGTAGCAGTGCAAGCTATGTGGCTGATGGGGTTATAACATCATGCATTCTCACAGTTGTCCTGTCTTCCAGTTCGAAATAGATATGCACGAGCACAGGCATATCAGACTGCTCAAAATTGACCTCCAGTGTCTACAGGACCACAGAACCTGGCCTCTAAAGATCTCTGTGTTATATGCTGGTAGCAGAGCCTGAAATATGAACTCCACTTCCTGGTATTTGTAAGACGTCTGATGTAGGATGAAAGATCCAATTGAAAAAAGTAAGGAATTGCAGAGAAAAAAGATGAACTCTATATGGATTAGTGGTAGAGAGGAAGAGAGGGATTCTTAAAGAATTTAATGAGTCAAAGACTGCAGCGAAAGGCAATAACCTGAAGCAGGTGTTAAGATACTGTATATGCAGAATTGTGAGATTTTGTAGAGAAGTGGTGAAATAGAGGAGTAAGGGCAAAGCATAGAATGAGTTACAACTGCAAAAAGAGGAATGAGATTGAGGAGGTGATGAAAGACTGCACAAGGGAGAGTTTGGTGATGGAATTAGAGGCTATACATGGGTAGATGAAAGTGGCAGATGAGAAAGGAGAGTGTGTATAAACAGAGGGAAGATTTACAAAAGAGGGATTTAAGATTGCGAGCGAAAGAGGAACGTGAGGTCAAGCGAAGGGAGAGTGAAAAGGAGATGTATATGAGGTTCTAGACAGATTGATTTGAAATATAGGTTGTTTGTTTAGAGGAAGAGTACAGATAACAGGCAACAGAGTGGGAGATTGGAGCGAGCATAGGGATGTGGGTTTGTAATAAGGGTATAGTACTAATGATAAAGAAAGATACAAATGAGTTTAGCGGGTGATTGGAGAAGTAATGGATGTGAGTTTGAAGTGTGGATACTCGGGAATAGAGGCAGCAAGATCTCTGGGAGAAGGGAATGAGACATTTTAAGATATTAAATATGAGACTATATAAACTAGTAATAGTTTCACTGAAATTGAAGATAGTCAAACGTGAACAATGGGGGAAAGCATGTGACAGTTGAATATTCCTCCACATGTTAAAAAAGGTTGTTTTCTTTTGGCAATTTGCTCTGACTGATTTCTGGGAAAGGCTAATTAATGGTTTGTTAACATGACTGTAAGAAAAAAATCAATAGATGTGTTTCAAAAAGATTAGTGTAAGATTAAAGTCATAAACCCAAACTGAGATATGAATCCGAAGGGAGACTGAGGAAGAACACAAGACTTTGTCCGTAATGTGAGCTTTAGAGATGTCAGGAACAAGATGAAGAAAAGAAGGAACTAAAGGATGAGAGAAACATTAGAATGAAAGGAAGGAAATGTAAGCAGAGAATAAAGCAAGACACCTATAAATCAACTCCTCTCACATTGTACAATGCTTTATACTTCATGGTCTTGGTGTGTGATTCTTGCTGTATAAAAACTCCTGAAGTTAAGAGTTAAAAGAAATACTCACTTAATCTGATAGAGACTTCTAGCTGCAGATTCCTTACCCTTGAATTCCCTGGTGTCAGTTTCGAATCCGGAATGTTTTTTGCTGAGCAATACCCTGTGTGCGCTGTCTGGTTGCATCATTCGTATCCTCTTGCGTCGTTCGGTTCTGCATGGTTTTGACAGCGTCGTTGGAGCTGTCTGTGACATCACGGTTGCCTATAAAGGCACCACCCCGAAGCGTGTACGTCAGTTCTTTTCGGTCCGCGCCAGGTAAGCACAGGTCCAGGATCAAGCTATCCTCTGCCTTTCTTGGCAGGCCTTTTTTCGACCGTTTGGTCGAAGATTTTTTGTGCCTGTGCGAGTGGTGCCTGCTATCGTGCCATGTCGGTGACTGACCCCCACCAAGTATGTCTCTGGTGCCTCGACAAAGTCGTGCTCCGACTGCCGGGCCAAGGCCCCGAAAGCTTTGGGAGAGCGATCTCTGAAGCTCATGCGGGCCCAGCCGTTGACGCCAGTTGGCGCAATTCCTAAGAGGTCACTGTCCTGCTCGAGGAGGAGGTCGCGGGACAGCTCCAGGTGCCTAAAGTCCTCTTCTTCTCACTCGAGGTCCTCAGGGCACTCTGGGAAGAGGCACAAGAAGAAGAAGAAGTCCAGCCCCATCCTCATTCCAGATGATCCAGAACCGGAACATCGTTCGACACTGATTCCCACTTCGACGGCGCCGACACGGCCCAGATCAGTGGCTGAGGCTTATTTTGAAAAGCCAGGCAGAGGTGAGGAATGGGAGGGGACTGAGGACCCTTTATAGTATGGATTAGAGGAGCAGGACTGGTATGAGGATCTAGGGGAAGCCAGTGGACTAGATACTTCTCCAGATGCTGGTATGCTCTCACCTACGAAGGAGGGAGCGTTGTATGCCATGCTGGTGCATAGAGCAGCTGAGGTACCTTCATACCCAGAGGGTCTAGTTAGAGTTCAGTCACCACCCAGCCCCCCTCTTCCGCAACGCCCAAGTCCTCCTGATATGGTTCTGCAAGACCATATTCGTCCAGTTGTAGGGATGATTTGATTTAATCTCCCTCACTGGTGGTTCATAACTTCGGACAAATGGGTCTTGCAAATTATACAGAAGGGCTCTTCCCTCCCCTTCCAGTCTTTCCCTCCCTCTATCCCTTCATTGAAAGAACGGCTGATGGAGGATCATTTAATCTTGCTCCGTGAGGAAGTTACGGCTCTCTTGGCCAAAGGAGTCATAGAAAGGCTCCCGATGTCAGAAGTAGGCAGTGGTTGTTATTCCCGCTACTTTCTGATTCCAAAAAAGAGCAAGGGTCTTCGCCTTATCTTGGATTTAAGGAATGTCAATCTCTTCCTCAAAAAGGAAAAATTCAAGATGCTCACTCTTGCTCAGGTCTTGTCTTCCTTAGACCAAGGAGATTGGATGGTAGTGTTGGACTTGCAGGATGCATATTTTCACATCCCCATCCTGCCTGCCCACAGGCTTTACTTGCGGATCAAGGTGGGCCATGAGCACTTTCAGTTTACTGTGCTCCCCTTCGGTCTCACCAGTGGCCCTCGGGTATTCACCAAGGTGATGGCGATGGTAGCAGCTCATCTGCGCAGATTAGGGATTTCAGTCTTCCCCTACCTCAACGACTTGCTGTTGAAGGCTCCTTCGCCCCAGGCTCTCGTCACCCTCCTTCAGACTACAGCAGGACTCCTGCATTCACTGGGGTTCACTATAAATGTGCCAAAGTCACACCTGACTCCCTCTCAAAAGCTCCTTTTCATCTGGGCTGTTCTGGACACAGTGCAGTTTCGGGTTTATCCTCCCGAGCAGCGAGTCCAGGATATTCAGGTTATGGTACTGATATTTGGGCCTCTATCCTGGATTTCGGTGGGACAGCCTCTGAGGCTGTTGGGACTCATGGCTTCCTACAACCTGTTAGACAAATATGCCAGATGGCATATGAGAGACCTGAAGTTCCAGTGAGCACAGCATCAGGGAAATCTTACCGACACAGTTCAGATCTTGGAGGGAACTACAAAAGACCTACAGTGGTGGTTAGTGACCTGCGATTGGGTCGTAGGCAGACTCCTCTCCCTTCCCCAGCCAGATCTCACAGTAGTGACAAATCCGTCACTTCTGGGATGGGGCGGCCATCTGGGAGAGGCGGAGATCAGAGGCCTCTGCTCTCTGGCGGAATCCAAACTCCATATCAAGTTGATGGAGCTCCGGGCAATCAGACTGGCATTGAAAGAATTTCTTCCCGTTGTGAAAGGGAGGATAGTACAGGTGTTCACGGACAACACCACCACAATGTGGTACTGCAATAAGCAGGGCAGTGTGGGGTCGTGGACCCTTTGTCAAAAGGCTCTGCATCTCTGGACATGGCTGGAATAGCAGGGCATAACCCTGGTGGTTCAACACCTGGCAGGTTCTCCGAACGCCAGGACAGACAAACTCAGCCATCGATGCCTGGTGGATCACAAATGGTATCTCTATCCGGAGGTGGCTCAAGGACTCTTTCAGCAGTGGGGAGAGCCTTGGTTAGATCTGTTCGCCTCTGCAGAGAACGCACAATGTCAGCAGTGTTGTGCATTGGAGTTTCCAAAGCATCAACTGCTCTGCAATGCTTTTCGCCGCAAGTGGAGCTCAGGCCTCCTGTACGCTTTTCCACCCTTACCACTTCTGCCTAAAGTTCTCAAGAAGATCAAGAATGACTGGGCCCAAGTCATCCTAGTGGCTCCGGATTGGGCACGGACAGTCTGGTATCCCGAGCATCTCAAAATGAGCATCAATCCTCCAATCAGGCTGCCCCTTCATGAGGATCTTCTGTCGCAGCAGCAGGAGAGGGTTCTCCACCTGAACCTGTCAACTCTGTGCATTCTTGCGTGGAGATTGAGCGGCGGCAGTTGATGGCTTTTGACCGTCCTCTCGAAGCCTGTAAAGCTTTTTTGACAGCCAGGTGTCCCTCCACTAAAACTGTATACTCCTGCTGTTGAAAATGCTTTGTATATTACTCTACAGAAAGGTCTATTGATCCTGTTTCTGCTTCTCTTTCTGATATCCGTCTCTTCATACTTTCCCTTGCCCAGCAGGGTTCTGCCTTGGGTACTCTCAAGGGCTATCTTTCTGCCTTATTTGCATTCCTTGGGCTGCTTGATCAGCCACCACTGTCCTCCATTGTACATAGATTCCTCAAAGGGCTTGTACATATGTTTCCCCTTACGCCCTTTGTTATGCCCCAGTGGGACCTAAAACTTGTCCTCACATTTTTTATGCGTGCTCCCTTCGTGGGTCGTTCTCTGCATCAAGATCTGCTACGCATTGGCCAGGAACGAGCCTCCTGAGGGCTTGAGGGCTCATTTACCAGGGGCTAAGGTGCTACCACTGAGCTAGCTTGGGCGTTCCAGTCCTGGAGATTTGTCAGGCAGCAGCGTGGGCATCTTTGCACACGTTTGCAAGACATTGCTGCCTGGACAAACAGGTACTGAGAGACAGACATTTTGCCCTTTCAGTCACACATTTAGTGTAAGTAGAGGTATTTGCAGCCCTCCGCCAGGAGGTTATGGCTTGGGTATCTATTCAAAGTTAAGGAATCTGCAGCTAGACGTCTCTGTCAGATGAACAAGTTACTTGCCTTCAGTAACGCATTATCTGTTAGAGACTCTACCTAGCTTCAGATTCCCTTTTCCCACCATGCCTCCCCGCTCTGCGGATATGTCTAGTAGGGTTAACGTTTATCCCTTTCAGGGCCCTAGTTTTGCGCAGACAAAAATGTTGGTTCTATTCATGACTCTGCACTTCTGGCGTGGAAGTTTGTGGATAAAAGAACTGACAAATGTGCACTGGGATGGTGCCTTTATAGGTGACTGTGACACAACAGACGGCCCCAGTGATGCTGACGAAGCCACGTGGAGACAAAGGACGCACCCGGATCCGAATGACCCCACCCGACGGCCCACGCAGAGTATTGCTCAGCAAAATATTCAGGAGTCTCTACCAGATAATGCGTTACCGACTCACTCACTTCTCGTTATCTCCCTCCCTCCAGGAGAGACTCTTAGTCGCTCCTTAACAAGCTGTCCATACAAATGAATCCACCACCAGAGTTTGACAGTAAGGGCATTTGTACATAATTGCTAACATGCAGTTTCTCAAAGGCTTGAGTCCTACCGTGGCTCGTTCAACAATTCAGTACTCCAGTGTATATGAAATGGGCCACAATGAGTTGAAAGAATAGTACCACATGTTGATAGGGGGGATTAGCAGCAGGTTCATTATCAATTAAGTGCTACATAAGAAAGATTAGTATTGTGTGTGTGTTGGTTCCAGTATTAGTAAATGGGAGGTTTTCTGGCAAAACTGAGAGTGCTTTGTTAGAATCCTGTACTAGGCATCATATGGATTGGCAGTTCGTTGCAAACCACTTGAAACAAGTGATAAAAACAGACAGCGACTGACATGCATTTGCAGCGCCTTCTGAAAACGGAGTGTTAGAATTCAGGGGCTTTTCTTGACAGCTGAGCTGTGTGCTCGTTTGGACAGACAAGTTCTTTACAATTCACACTGAGGGCTGAAATTCTGGGCTCACTGTCTAAGCTTTTGTAGAGCAATTCTCAATGGCATTGACAAGCTGTAGAACGTAATACAATATCAGCTCCCAAGATCACCACTAAAGTTAAAGTAGTAGGTAAAAATGTATTGTGTCATTTAATTACAAAAAACTACAAGAAAGTGTGAAGAAATATATATATATAAGTAAGTAACTTAAAAGTAACATGTAAAAGTCTTTTGTTCTGCCAAAGTGCTTTTGTGCTGTGCCGACTAATTGTCCTTAATCGGTACATGTGTAAATGCTGCAGTTAAAAATTTAATTGTACAGCTAATTTTTCTATTGGATATTCCTTGGAAACACATATCTGTGGCTTCTTGGACGGTTCTTACACCATTCATTAGAAACACAGGTTTCAAGTATTTAATCTTCAGCGGTGTTAGGTCAGGACAGAGGCAAAGGACATGCTCAATTGTTTCAGGTGATCCGGCACACAGATGACCTTTACTACCACTGTTTGAGGGCTGTAACCAACATCCTTCAATTTGCAGAAAACGAATGTCGAGCATTCTCAATCTGTGAAATACAATTTTGATTGATGGGTCCAGACTGAAGTCCAAATATGATTGCCTGTGTATTGTGTTGGTATTTCGAATGTACATTGAGGTTTTATATTTCTATATAGATTCCATGCCCATTAGTAATAGGCCTTTTAAATATTTTTCTTGATCATAATTAGCAAGGTCCTCTTCTCCAGCGCTAATAAATTGAATATGGAAGGAAGGAGCTTTTATTAAAGATGTAAGATCATAATCTTTTATCATGAAGGCCTAATCTGATAGAGACTTCTAGTTGCAGATTCCTCACCTTAGAATTTCCCCCAGGCATCAGTGTGGATTTGTAGATTTTTCTCAAGCAGCACCCCTGCGTGATGTCAGGTGGGGTTGTTCGGCTCCATGTCCTTCGTTTGCGTCGTGCGCCCTGGACATGACACCACAGGTACTATATAGGCCCACCCGGCGTACTGACATCAGTTCTTTTCTATCTCCACCAGCGCTGAGCCAAAGAAGAACTACCCACTCAGTCACTTTTTGACTGATCTTTTTTGTAGAAGATTTTTGAGTGTCTACAATCCTGGTGCGTCAAGGATGTCTTCACGTAAGACCTGGTTCAAACCCTGCAGATCCTGTCATCGGGCGATGTCCGTGACAGATCCGCACCTCATGTGCTTGTGGTGTCTGGAGCAGACGACGTTATACTCCTGGCTGCAGTTACCATTACGGGGCTTTATTTCCGAGCAAGACGCTGCTGGAACGCTTTCTCCATATTTTATGCGTTTCAGTGTCTACTCATTTAACTTGGTGGGAGCTGTCATTTTACTTCAGAGGCACTGACCGCCTGATTTTTTATGTTGTATTTATCTGTTTTAATATCATATATATATAAGTAACAGCGCGTTATGAGTTGGTCAGATAGTCTTCATAACAACGTATGCTCTTTCACCTAGTGATACCTTCCTTGGTGGAAGCTGTCATATCTCTACAGTGCCAGGAAACATTTGACTAATGAGGCAATATTTACCTTCTTGGGATCATTTATGTTCAGATGACCGTGATGTATGGTGGCTGCTACTTTCTTATGGTAACAAAGGTCTTTTTACTCTCCTCGCCCCAGGTATAAGGCTGATGATATATCCACAACATTACTAAATGCATATTACCACATGTGTGCTGTAAGAGGTATTTAGTAGGCAATAGCTTTGCTCACTGTACATTCTTTAACTGTATTTATGACATGTGCTTTGTTGGTTTACAAGTGTCAACTTACAATAGTTATTCACCATGAAATCCCTTTTATCTCTTCCATGACATCCATATGTATGTAGATGTCCGTCAATGACTGGACCGTTGAAGTTCTCTGACATCCCTATGGGGCCCATCCTTTAACGTGAGGAGGGTAAGGGTGTTCTTCTTCATCAATGATATGATGTGAACATCTGTTTTCACAGGGTGTTGATCAACACACCAGGGGTCGTTTCACCAATGTGTTTTGTCTCTCTTGTGTTCAACAGTGCACTTGGCATGAGTCTTATACTGTGTTTCATGTTCTTTCGTCTTTCTTTTACAGGTTCCTACATCATATAATTAATTTAGTCCATCAGTGGAGTGAGGATTAGGTAGGTGATTTGAGGTCCTGATGAATCGCACTAGATCTTGAATGACTACTTAAGCGAGAAACATGTTGACCTACTTGAGGGCAGAATAGGGACGACCGATCCTGCCTTAACCACATTCCCAGAAAATAGGGATTGTGGATACTAAATATTGTATATAATAGGGTAGAGTAGACGTTATTCTATTTTCCCCTTACTCATTGTTTTTAATCATGACAGAGGGTTTTGTTTTTTGCTAGTAAATTGTTTATTTAGATTTTTCCCTCTAGTCATTTTTAACAGCTTCTTTACCAATCCCCACATTATTGCATTCACCCACCGGCTAACATCTTCAACAAAAGATCTCTGGCAAAGAGCCCCCTTGAGGGGCCCATCAGGCAATGCAGCGCCGTCCCGATGAGGAGCAAAGCCCGATGATGAAGCCTGTCACCAGTTGGTGGGTGAGGGCTCTTGTTCCAAAATATTGGATATTTTCAGGGACCTGTTATTCTTTATTCCTTTTTGTTGTCCCCTCATTGGGTTGAGCATTCTTTAACTTTTTTTGGAACTGTGCATCTTGATGTTTTGTGATTTACATGGGAGTATTATGCACAGGGCCATTCTTTGCTGTCTTTTGAAATCTCCCACTATTCCAGCCCTCTTTTTGTTTTTGTTGTCTGGAGCATGACTACAACCCAAATTCGTGCTCCAAGTGCCAGGTCATGAATCTGATAGCTTTGAGGGAGCAGTTTCTAAAGCTTCTTGCCGCCCGGCGATTGGCTCTGTGTCACTCCCGATCTCAGTTGAGAGGAAGGTCCAGCAAATGGTTGTGGAGTCCCCATTCATCGTCATCCCACTCCAAGTCCTCGGGATGGGCGGATAAGTTGAGGCATAAGAAGAAGTCAAAGAAGCATAAGTGTTCTTCAACTTCACCCCGTCTGTCAGCTGACAAGACGAGGGAAAGGCAGCGTCTCATTCTAGGTTTCCAACCTCAAAGCCTGCTTCTGGGACGGCTCCGTGCCTCCCCGAGTTTCCGTAGCTGCCCAACTTAGAGAGTTTTATGAGGCCATGTGCCTCATTTTTGGGCAGTCAGACTCTGCTGGAGCATCTTGGGTTCTCCAATGGCACCTTCAGCCTCAACTCCAGGGGGCACCCTTTGGTCAGTTCCCAGATCCGAACTGGCGTCAGTCGTACCACTCAGTCGTACCACCTCACCCTTCCCGATGCCGGTTCCAACATTGACGCTCCCGATGCCACCCGTGCCCCCGGGTGGCATTGACCCCATCCTTTTTGCCAACTTTGGCAGGGGCCTTGCTTCCTATGTCGGATTCTGACCCTTATTCTTATGGGTTGGGGTACGGTGAGGAATGGAAGTGGTCGCTGGACCCTTTAAAATACCAGCTCCAAGATCCTGTGGACTGGCGAATGGACCTGGGTGAGGCCAGTAGTCTAGATACTTCCCCAAACACTCTCACGCTTTCTCCCTCTACTGTGGCTATGGAGAAGGGAGAGTCCTATTCAATGGTGGTGCGAAGAGCGACCAAGCTACTTATGGTTGCAGTCAGGACTAACCTCCTGACAGAGGTGCTTCAGCCTAGGACTTCATTCTGTGAACTCCTTTTGCCCTTTAATGAAGACCTTACATATGTCTGCAGGGTACCTGGTCCAAACCCAGCATGGGGGCTGCTGTGAACAGGACAGTCGCCCGCTGCCACAGACCTGTTCCAATTAATCCAGCGTTCCTGATGCAACACCCCACTCCTGAGAGCTTAGTTATCCAAGCTACTATGTCCCAGGGCGCATTCCCTTCCACACTCCTGGATAGGGAATCCAAGCTGCTGGACCAGATTGGGAAGAAGATGTTTTCTTCCTCCAGCCTGGCATTGCGGTCTGTGAACACTGCTTGCCTTTTGGGCCGTTATACCCATACTCTATGGAATATGGTTGCATAAATGCTGCCACAGGTCCCGGAAAAGGCCCGGCCATTGTCTCCCAAGCTGTTTCTGATGGGAGTGGCCCAGCAAAGTTCACAATCAGATGTAAGCTAGACATGACCAACTCACTAGGCAGAGCGGCTGCATCAATAGTGGCCTTAAGTCCCCACGCATGGTTGAGGGTTTGTGGCTTTTTAGGGGATGTCCAATCTACCCTTATGGACATGCACTTTGATGGCATCTGTCTCTTCAAAGACAAAGCAGACTCGGCGCTCCAGCACTTCAAGGATTCTCGTGCTACGGACAGGTCCTTGGGCCTTGCAGCTGCCCCTCGCCCCCTTCAGTCTGCTTTTCATGGTGATGGAAGGGACGTGCCATCATGTTTGTTCCCCTCCAGCCACTTTGCTATGCATGCTACCCTTCCCTCTGCGTGGTCAGGGACGTGGGATCCACCGTCCTCATGGCTCAGGGAACCAGTGGTCTGCCTGGCCCCCGAACCACCCACACTCCCACTCCTCCCCTACCCCTCCCCAGCTGCCTCCAAACCTTCCTAGTCTGACGATACCCCACCAGGGACCAGTCGGAGGCAGGATCGCCATCACCTGCTCTGCTGGCAGCCACCTCTTCAGACAGATGGGTTTTGCAAATAGTCCGAATCGGCTACTTCCTCCCCTTCAAGACGACCCCTCCATTCATGCCACTATCCTACAATCGGATGACGGAGAATCACTCGGCACTTCTCCACGAGGCAGTTATGACTCTCTTGGCCGAAGGAACCATAGAGAGGCTCCCTGTACCAGAAGTAGGTTGTGGTTGATATCCCCTCTACTTTCTGGTACCTAAAAAGCACAAGGGCCTACACCCTATCCTAGACCTTTGGTCTGTCAATCTGTTCCTCAGAAAGGTGAAGTTCAAAATGCTCACTGTAGCTCAGGTCTTATCTGCCCTGGACCCAGGAAAGAAGCGTTAGACTTGCAGGACGCTTAATTTCACACCTCCGTCCTGCCTCCCCACAGACATTACTTGTGGTTCATGGTAGGCCATGTGCACTTTCAGTTCACCGTTATCCCCTTTGGCCTTACTAGTGCCTCTCATGGTATTCATGAGGGTGATGGCAGTGGTCACAGCTCATCTGGGGAGGTTATGAGTGTCAGTCTTCCCCTATCACAGCGACTGGCTGTTGAAGGCGGGCTCTCCCCACGCTGTTGTCTCCCATCTTCAGACTACAGTGAACCTCCTGCATTCTCAGGGGTTCACTATAAATGTGCCAAAGTCACTCCTTCTTAGATGCTCCCTTTCATCAGAACTTTTCTGGACACAGCACAGTTTCGGGTTTATCCTCTCTGACATGATCCAGATCTCAGAGGGAACTGCACAAGATCTGTTGTGGTGGCTAATGAACAGTGATTGGGTCAGAGGTAGATCCCTCTCCCTTCCCTAGCCTGATCTGACAGTAGTGACAGATGTGTGGGATGGGGCAGCCACCTGGGAGAGGTGGAAATCAGAGGCATCTGGTCTCTGGCAGAGTCCGGACTCCACATCAACTTATTAGAGCTCCGGGTGATCAGACTGGCATTGAAAGCATGTCTTCCCTCTCTCAAAGACAAAGTAGTGCAGGTGTTCACAGACAACAACACCGCCATGTGGTACTGCAAGAAACAGGGCTGGGTGGGGCTGTGGACCCTTTGTCAGGAGGCTCTGTGCCTCTGGACATGGCTGGAACATCAGGGCACTTCCCTGGTGGTTCAACACCTAGCGGGCTCTCTTAACGGCAGAGCGGACAAACAACTGACAATGCCTGGTCGATCACGAATGGCGTTTCCATCCGGAAGTGGAGGGAGAGCCTTGGTTAGGTCTGTTCGCCTCCACAGAGAATGCGCAGTGTCAGCAGTTTTGCGCTGGGGTTTCTACGGTGGCACTCACTCTGCAACGCTTTTTGTTGTGGGTGGAGCTCAGGCCCAGGCTTCCTGTAAGCCTTTCCCCAATCCACTTCTGCCCAGCGTTCTCAAGAAGATCAAGATTGACCAGGCCCAAAAAATCCTTGTGGCTCCAGATTGAGCACGAAGAGTCTGGTATCCTGAACTGTTGAGCATGGCCACCAATCCTCCGATCAGACTGCCCATTCAGGAGGATCTTCTGTTGCAGCAACAGGGGAGGGTTCTCTACCCAAACCTGTCCAGTCTCCGCCTTCTTGCGTGGATATTGAACAGCGGCAGTTGACAGCTTTCGACCTTCTGTCCGAAGTCTTTTGGCAGCCAGGCATCCCACCACCAACACGGTATATGCCTTTCATTGGAATAAATTTGTGGCATGGTGCACAGATAAGTCTGTTGACCCCCTCTCTGCCCTTCTTTGCGAGATCCTCTTGTTCATACTTTCTTTGTCCCAGCAGTGCTCTGCTCTGGGCACCCCAAAGTTTATTTGTCTGCTGTCTCTGCATTTCCGAGATTACCTGACCAACCCTCTTTGTTTAAGTCTCCTATTGTTAGTAGGTTCCTTAAGGGTCTTACCCACATGTTTCCTCCATCCCCATTCATCATGCCCCCAATGGGACTTGAATTTGGTTCTGACATTCCTAATGTGCACTCCGTAATTGTCCTCTCAGGCTTCTGACATTAAAAACAGCCTTGAGGCCATTACCTCTACCCGCAGGGTGAGTGAACTGCAGCCATTATCATCTAAGCCGCCCTACCTTTCCATCTATCCTGACAAAGGGGTGCTTCGCACTGGGGCTTCATTTTTTCCAAAAGTGGTCATGCCCTTTCATGTAGGCCAGTCCATCACATTGCTTACTTTTTACGCACCCTCACATCCTTCTAAGGAAGGGGAGAGACTCCACCGCTTGGACCCAAAAACAGCATTGGCGTTCTACCTTGGTCATACTAAAGAGTTCCGGTTGGATGATCAACTCTTTATTGGTTATATGGGTGTAAAGAAAGGTTGGGCAGTGTAGAAGAGAACCATCTCCAGATGGGTCATTCTCTGCATTAAAATGTGCTAGGCACTGGCTAAAAAGCAACCACCAAAGGGTTTGTGCACTCATTCTACCAGAGTGGCAGCTACAACCACTGCGTTAGCACATGGAGTTCCAGTCCTGGTCATCTGTCAGGCGGCAATGTGGGCATCCTTGCACACGTTCACCAAACGCTACTGCCTGGTGTAATGCTATCTGTATTTAACCACTGACTGCATCTTGACCACAGACTCCATTTTGTGCTTAGCTTAGCTTCAGATGCCGTCACAATGGTGGCGCAGGTATTTTTTTCACAAAGCTTGTTTTCTACACTGAATGTGTTCGCCTTCTTCTCACAAGCAACGGGTTGCACTGTGCAGGAACATAACATGGGGGATGTGGACAGTAGATATGATAAGAAAGTCTCAGCCTGGAAATGGTTTCAGTGTTTTCAATATGGAAAAGTTTTGCTCCTCTGCCTCTGGAATGCGCATTGCGTTCCTTTGTGTATTTTCGACACAGACTGAGTACAGCCAACATTTGAAGTCAACAACTGAAGGAAGGGAGGAGTTGATTGCTTGAGTCTTCCTCTTAAGTTTGTTTAAGGTCTATAAGGCAGGGAAGCTTGGTGCTGAGGTAGAAGGAAGTCATTTTGGGTATGTGTGCACTGCCCAGAACAAAATCCCATCAGGGAAGGTTTCTCCTGTCTCAGCTGCCCAGAGTTCCACAGCTTGACGTTGGCACCAGGATGATGATGTTGAATTCGATCCCCACAGTGATGCATTTTTATTCTTAATTATCTAGCTTGGCTGTGCACACATACATACATATATATTGTTCGATGGCATGTGTAGCTGCAGATACACATGCTGTGCACATCCTGCCATCTAGTGTTGGGCTCGGAGTGTTACAAGTTGTTTTTCTTCGAAGAAGTCTTTTCGAGTCACGAGATCGAGGGACTCCTCCCCTTTCGGCTCCATTGCGCATGGGCGTCGACTCCATCTTAGATTGTTTTCTTTCCGCCATCGGGTTCGGACGTGTTCCTTTTCGCTCTGAGTTTCGGTTCGGAAAGATAGTTCGAATCTTGGAAAATTCGACGGTATTGTTTGCATTCGGTATCGGGTTAGGTACAACAGATCGACACCGAATTTTGAAGAGCTCCGGTGGCCCTTCGGGGTTTTCGATCCCCCGGCGGGGCCTGGTCGGCCCGACCACGTGCATCTTCAAGGCTAATGGAACGGACCCCATTCCGCTTCTGCCCCGAATGTCACAACAAGTATCCTTACACAGATCAGCATCTGGTCTGTAATTTTTGTTTGTCTCCCGAATACAAAGAGGATACCTGTGAGGCCTGTCGAGCGTTTCGGTCGAGGAAGACATTAAGAGACCGAAGGGCGAGAAGACTACAAATGGCGTCAGCGCCGACAGGACAAAGACACTTGGAGGAGGAAGAAGAAACCTTCTTCATCGAGGATTTGGATTCGGACTCGGACGAGGTCGATCCCGAAAAGACGCCAAAAACCGTGAGTAAGACGTCAACACACAAAACACACGGAAAGTCCACTAAAGCCCAGGGGACGCCACCGCCAGCAGGCCATGGCTTAACCCGGAAAGGAGGTGACCGACCATCGGCACCGAGAAAGGGCACGCATGTGTCGAAGGCATCCGACTCCGGTCGAGATACCGGCACAGAGCAGACTCGACCTCGAGAAAGCGGGTCAGAGCAATTTCGGCACCGAGAGGGCGGCACCGAAGCGAGTCGGCATCGAGAGACCGGAACGCCGAAAATTCAAAAAGTGGCGTCGGAGCCGAAAAAGACTGCCGAAAAAGTTTCCATACCGAAACATCCGGCCTCGGAACCGATATCAAGTTCCTACACAGAGGAACAGGGACTGTCCTCACAAATGCAAGGACATAGGTTCGGACAAGAACTAGAGTCAATGGAGCCAGATTACACTCAAAGAAGGCTCCACATCCAAAAAGACACAGGGAAGATAAGTACTCTTCCCCCAATTCGGATGAAAAGAAGACTTGCCTTCCAAGAGAAAGACAAGCAGCCACAGGCAAAGGTGGCAAGACAAGTAACCCTGCCACCATCTCCACCACGCTCAACACAACCATCACTGATAGCCACTCCACCACTGATGCAGTCTCCAACTCATACTGGAATGAGTCAGGATGATCCCGACGCATGGGATCTTTATGATGCGCCAGTATCAGATAACAGCCCAGACTGTTATCCAGCGAGACCGTCACCACCTGAGGACAGTACAGCCTACACACAGGTGGTGTCAAGAGCAGCAGCGTTTCATAATGTCACCCTGCATGCAGAGCCTATCGAGGATGACTTTTTATTTAACACACTATCGTCCACACATAGCCAGTACCAGAGTCTCCCTATGCTACCTGGAATGCTAAAACACTCCAAACAGGTGTTTCAGGAGCCTGTGAAGGGCAGGGCCATAACTCCAAGGGTGGAGAAGAAATACAAGCCGCCACCAACAGACCCTGTATACATCACGCAGCAATTAACACCAGACTCTGTGGTAGTAGGGGCAGCTCGCAAGAGTGCGAACTCACACACCTCAGGAGACGCACCACCTCCAGACAAGGAGAGTCGCAAATTCGACGCTGCGGGGAAAAGGGTTGCAGCACAAGCAGCCAACCAATGGCACATTGCCAACTCACAGGCATTGCTGGCGAGATATGATAGGGCTCATTGGGACGAAATGCAACATTTCATTGAACACTTGCCCAAAGAGTTCCAAAAAAGGGCCCGACAAGTGGTGGACGAAGGACAGAGCATCTCGAACAATCAAATACGCTCTGCAATGGATGCAGCGGATACAGCTGCTAGGACAGTAAATACAGCAGTGACCATAAGGAGACACGCATGGCTGCGTAGATCAGGATTCAAGCCGGAAATACAACAAGCTGTGCTGAATATGCCATTTAACAGACAGCAGTTGTTTGGGCCGGAGGTGGACACTGCTTTCGAAAAACTCAAAAAAGACACAGATACGGCCAAAGCCATGGGCGCACTCTACTCCCCACAGAGCAGAGGTACATTTCGAAAATCACAATTTCGAGGGGGGTTTCGAGGACAAAGCACGGAACCCACAACCTCACAAACAAGGCCCACTTATCAGAGCCAATATCAGCGGGGAAGTTTTCGGGGGCACTATAAAGGGGGACAGTTCCCAAAAAGTAGAGGGAAGTTCCAAAGTCCCAAAACTCCACAGAACAAGCAGTGACTTCGACATCACAAATCCCCAACACATAACACCAGTGGGGGGGAGACTAACCGAGTTCTACAAACAATGGGAGGAGATAACAACAGACACTTGGGTCCTAGCAATTATCCAGCACGGTTATTGCATAGAATTTCTAAAATTCCCTCCAAATGTCCCACCGAAAACACACAATGGGCCTGATTCTAACTTTGGAGGACGGTGTTAAACCGTCCCAAAAGTGGCGGATATACCACCTACCGTATTACGAGTCCATTATATCCTATGGAACTCATAATACGGTAGGTGGTATATCCGCCACTTTTGGGACGGTTTAACACCGTCCTCCAAAGTTAGAATCAGGCCCAATATGTCAAAACAACACATGGATCTTCTACAACTGGAAGTCCAAGCATTGTTACAAAAAGATGCAATAGAACTGGTACCAATTCATCAGAGAGGAACAGGAGTTTACTCGCTGTACTTTCTCATACCCAAAAAGACAAAACTCTAAGACCTATATTAGATCTCAGAACATTAAATATCTACATCAACTCAGTTCACTTTCACATGGTGACACTGCAGGACGTAATCCCATTGCTCAAACAACAAGACTACATGACAACACTAGACCTAAAGGATGCATACTTCCATATAACAATACATCCTTCACACAGAAAGTACTTAAGGTTTGTATTCCAAGGGGTACATTACCAATTCAAAGTGTTGCCATTCGGGATAACAACTGCGCCAAGAGTTTTTAACAAAATGCCTGGCAGTAGTGGCTGCTCATATCAGAAGGCAGCAAACACATGTGTTCCCGTACCTAGACGATTGGTTAATCAAAACCAACATGCAAGAACGGTGTTCACAACACACAAAGTATGTCATAGAAACCCTCCACAAACTAGGTTTCTCACTCAACTACAACAAGTCACACCTTCAGCCGTGTCAAACACAGCAATACTTAGGGGCGACAATCAACACAACGAAAGGGATTGCCACTCCAAGTCCACAAAGGGTCCAAGCATTTCACAATGTAATACAGGCCATGTACCCAAAACAAAAGATACAAGTGAAGATGGTGATGAAACTACTATGCATGATGTCCTCATGCACAGCCATTGTCCCAAACGCAAGTTTGCACATGCGGCCCTCACAACAGTGCCTAGCATCACAATGGTCACAGGCACAGGGTCAACTTCAAGATCTAGTGTTGATAGACCGCCAAACATACACCTCGCTTCAATGGTGGAACAATATAAATTTAAACCAAGGGCGGCCTTTCCAAGACCCAGTGCCTCAATACGTAATAACGACAGATGCCTCCATGATAGGGTGGGGAGCACACCTCAACCAATACAACATCCAAGGACAATGGGACACTCAGCAGAGACAGTTTCACATAAATCACTTAGAACTACTGGCAGTATTTTTAGCGTTGAAAGCATTTGAACCTATAAGCCACAAACACATTCTTGTCAAAACAGACAACATGACAACGATGTATTATCTGAACAAACAGGGAGGAACACACTCGACACAGTTGTGTCTCCTGGCACAAAGAATATGGCATTGGGCGATTCACAACCACATTCATCTAATAGCGCAGTTTATTCCAGGGATTCAGAATCAGTTAGCAGACAATCTCTCTCGGGATCACCAACAGATCCACGAATGGGAGATTCACTCCCAAATACTAAACACTTACTTCCAAAAATGGGGAACACCACAAATAGACTTATTTGCAACAAAAGAAAACGCAAAATGCCAAAACTTCGCATCTAGATACCCACAGGATCAGTCTCAAGGCAATGTGTTATGGATGAGTTGGTCAGGGATATTTGCATACGCTTTTCCCCCTCTCCCACTCCTTCCATATCTGGTAAACAAATTGACTCAAAACAAACTAATAGCACCAACTTGGGCAAGGCAACCTTGGTACACAACACTTTTAGACCCATCAGTACTACCTCATATCAAACTACCAAACAGGACAGATCTGTTAACTCAACACAAACAACAGATCAGACACCCAAATCCAGCATCGCTGAATCTAGCAATCTGGCTCCTGAAGTCTTAGAATTTGGACATCTAGACCTCACACAAGAATATATGGAGGTCATAAAACAAGCAAGGAAACCAACCACAAGACATTGCTATGCAAATAAGTGGAAAGGATTTGTTCATTACTGCCATGATAAACAAATACAACCCTTACACGCATCTGCTAAAGACATTGTCAGCTACTTACTGCAATTACAAAAATCAAAGCTAGCCTTTTCATCCATTAAAATACATCTCACCGCAATTTCAGCTTATCTGCAAATTACGCACTCAACATCACTTTTTAGGATCCCAGTCATAAAGGCTTTTATGGAGGGTCTGAAAAGAATTATCCCACCAAGGACGCCACCAGTTCCTTCGTGGAACCTTAATATTGTCTTAACCGACTCATGGGTCCACCGTTTGAACCCATGCACTCATGTGAGATACAATACTTAACATGGAAAGTAGCATTTCTAATTACCATCACATCTCTAAGAAGAGTAAGTGAGATCCATGCATTTACTATACAAGAACCCTTTATTCAGATACACAAGCATAAAGTAGTTTTACGAACAAATCCTAAGTTCTTACCAAAAGTCATATCACCGTTCCACTTGAATCAAACAGTAGAACTACCAGTGTTCTTTCCAGAACCAGATTCTGTAGCTGAAAGAGCACTACATACATTAGACATCAAAAGAGGGTTAATGTACTACATTGACAGAACAAAACAAATTCGAAAAACAAAACAATTGTTCGTTGCTTTCCAAAAACCTCATACAGGGAATCCAATATCCAAACAAGGCATTGCCAGATGGATAGTTAAATGCATTCAAACCTGTTATCTCAAAGCAAAAAGAGAACTGCCTATAACACCAAAGGCACACTCAACTAGAAAGAAAGGTGCTGCCATGGCCTTTCTAGGAAACATTCCAATGACTGAAATATGTAAGGCAGCCACATGGTCTACGCCTCATACGTTTACCAAGCACTACTGCGTGGATGTGTTAACAAGCACAACAAGCCACAGTAGGACAAGCAGTACTACGAACTTTGTTTCAAACAACTTCAACTCCTACAGGCTGAACCACCGCTTTTGGGGAGATAACTACTTACTAGTCTGTGCACAGCATGTGTATCTGCAGCTACACATGCCATTGAACGGAAAATGTCACTTACCCAGTGTACATCTGTTCGTGGCATGAGACGCTGCAGATTCACATGCGCCCACCCGCCTTCCCGGGAGCCTGTAGCCGTTTGAAGTTGATCTTGAACATTTGTAAATTTGTAAATATATTGCTTTAAACCACATTATGTACATACATATTTACTCCATTGCATGGGCACTATTACTATAATACACAACTCCTACCTCACCCTCTGCGGGGAAAACAATCTAAGATGGAGTCGACGCCCATGCGCAATGGAGGCGAAAGGGGAAGAGTCCCTCGATCTCGTGACTCGAAAAGACTTCTTCGAAGAAAAACAACTTGTAACACTCCGAGCCCAACACTAGATGGCGGGATGTGCACAGCATGTGAATCTGCAGCGTCTCATGCCACGAACAGATGTACACTGGGTAAGTGACATTTTCCATATATATATATATATATATATATATATGCATATATATATATATATATATTCACTGCATACCTATTCATTGTTGATGCATTGTATTTTTTTTTATACCTATCATTGTTTAACTTCTATGAGTACTTTAGAATTTCACACATATTTTACTGCACTCAAGTTAAATGCTCATGTTCATGTTTTTGTGTGCTTTATTTTGATATCTGGGAAGTGCCTTAATATATTCATTACTCAAACTAGGAGTACTGTATTCCTTGGCATCCTTTTCCTCTTAGTTTGAAGCAGAACAGAATACCTGGACAGTCAGGTCCGAACGGATGGGCACTTTGCCCATTTGGTCCTGAAGGACTTCCTAGTATGACTTTGGTTCGCAGACCCACCTCCGGAAACAGTATTTCTTGAGTATCTATTCTAAGGGAAGGAATCTGCAACTAGAAGTCTCTACCAGATGAACAACTCACTTACCTTCAGTAATGCCTTATCTGGTAGAAACATATTCTAGTTGCAGATTCCTTACCGACCCTCCCATCCTCCCCGCTCTGCGAACTAACTTCTAGAGACAGGGACTTCCCTTTCAGAGCCCTAGTTTTGTTGCACCAGTGGTCAGTGTTCTTCATGGCTCTGCACTTCTGGCATGGAAAGTCGTGACAAGAAACTACTGCCAGTGCACCGAGGTGGCGCCTATATAGGACCCGCAACATCATGTCTGGTGCGCACGGTGACCGACAAGGAGCCGACCGCTGCCACCTAACAGTGCCCAGGGGTACTCCTCAAGAACAATCTCAGGATCCAGACTGATGCCTGGGGAAAATTCTAAAGTAAGGAATCTGCAACTAGAAAATGTCTCTACCAAATACGGCGTTACTGAATGTAAGTAACTTGTTCATTTTGGACCAAGCTCCATCTGTTTTTTATTATAGTTTTCACTGTTGAAATATCAGCTCTATCACAAAATTAATTGAGCAAATTGATAGAGTTTAAAGCTTTTAAGGGTGTAGGGACAAGTCCTACTATCATTTGAGAATAAGGGGATGAGGAGCTTAGCTTGTGAATTGATTGTACAAGTTTCAGAAATAGTAGGTGTAGATATGTTATAGGCTGTTTCTTAAAAATGATTTAGGGTATAGAAAGGCTGGAAGTATTTTGTTTTTTAAAACTGTGATTGTGGGACAAATTTCCCTGCCTGCATAGTTGTTTGTAGATCGCTTAATGTCTTCAGTGTTTGCAGTAGTAGTACATGTACGTTTTTCTTTGTGTCCAGGCCAGTTTAGATTTTCCTCAATTTCAAGACCAAGGTAAGTATTTTGCAGCACTGGGTCTATTTTGGTGTTGGCAGTTGTCGAAACATAATTTGCATTTATGCAGCCGAAATGCATTATTTGTTTTGTTAAGATTGATTAGCAATTTATGTTGTTTGTTGTAGACCTCTATTTTGTCAACTTGTCTTTGTACCCCCTTCTGTGTTGTTGATAATAAAACAAGGTTGTTTGTGTATACCAAGTGTGAAATTCGATGTTGCCCAAATATCTGAGGATCACAGGCACTTTAGACTAAGAGTTGCATGAAATCAGAAATATATATTGAAAAAAGAAGAGGGGAACAATAAACACCCTTGCTTCAAATCATTATCAGACCAGTACCGTTTGTTAGTTTAACCTGCAACCATGTTTCGCAGTATTGCTTAGTTAGCAGGTGTAGTTGCACTTGATGTAGTCCCCATTTTTGTAATTTTGACCAGAGAATCTTTCTGTCTTACCTAAGGACGTGGATTAGTTGATAAAGCATACAAATAATTTAAAAGTTTTAGTTTCTGCTCATCAACGTGCCAAGGTAGTTTAACATGAATATATTATCCATCAAGGAGCAGCTGGGTCTGAATCCTGTCTAATTTGGAGGAATTATTTTGTTAGTATAACCTATTTTTCTAAAAAGGAGTAAATATAGTTGACAAAGATTTTGCCATCAGTGTTTAGTAACGCAATGATCCTCTAATTATTTGGGTTCTTATTTTGGCCTTTTTAGGTCTCGCCTACACAGCGCATGCTGGGTTTTTGTGAGGGGTACTGTTTACAATAAAGGGCTTGGAGCCCGCCTTTGCTTGCCATTCATTGGCCTCATTGTCGCTGTTCTTTGCTGGCTCCTGCTGGACCAGGGCACACCATGCGTCACTTCTGGTTTTGCTGTCGCATGGACTAAGTACAGATCGATTCATGTTGATTAATGGTTGTCCGCTGTTCACGCCGTCATTGAGGTACTATTTCTTTACCTCCCATGTTTCTCCATCTTTTCCATGTTACTGCCCTCTGTGCCACTGCCCCCCTTCCGCACCCATCGCTGCTTGCACTGCCAGCTAAGCTGTTTACTTTTTAAAGCACTCCACGAGTGCGTGTGTTCTCCAGCGAACCATGTTTTCCTTGTTACTGCTCCCCGTGTCACTGCCCCCCTCCAGCACCGGCAGCTAAGCTGTTTACTTATTAAAATACTCCATAAGTGCATGTGTACTCCAGCTGATCATCGTTTCCCTGTTACTGCCCCTCCTGTCACTGCCTCCCTCCCGCACCCATCGATGCTTGCACTGGCAGCTAAGCAGGTTACTTTGGAGTGTGTGTGTTCTCCAGCTGACTCTTGTGTGATCCTCTCCCCTCTTCAGCGCGTATCGCTCTCTCGCCTGACTGAATACTTTATTTAAAATTCATTTCTCATGCTCCGCTCCTTAAATGTGTTCCCATATTTTGCATCTTTCCCCTTACTGTTGCTAGTCTTGCCCACCCCCACTCTCCAGAAGAAAAATAGAGTGCTATGACACAGCCGTTACTGGCCGCATCATAGCATTTTTTTTCTAACGTTTGTTTTATCCATGCTGCACAGCCACGCTGATATACAACATGGCTAAAACACATAGGCACAACCAATAGGCGAGACCTATTGGCTTTGCCAATGCTTTTTATATAAAGGGGTTGGATAATGGGTCCTTTCCATGAAGGTAGGACTTGTATACAATGAAATTATGTCATTAGTTAAAGTTAGAGTGATTACAGCTATAATTTGAGAACCTGACGCCAAGAGAGGAATGGTGCAGCCCAGCATCTTCCCAGCTCATTCCCGTTCACACCTATTACATTGGGGTTGTTATGTAAGCCCAGCATCGTAGCTTACCGTTGTTTTTTTACCCAGAAATAAAGAGCCCCCTAGCTCACACCTAAAGCATAGAAACAGTTTGCAGCACTGAAGGTTGATGAACTGCACAGATCAACCAGAAGCCCCTTACAAATTAATTTTTTACTTTTTGGTGATTTACAGTACCCAGGCCTCATGGTTGCCTGTCTTTGAGATAGTGGGCTTGATTGCATCATTCTGGTTATTATTGGCAAAGGAGGCCCTTCTTTCAGATATTGTGGCATATTTACAAGCCCCATGTGCCACCTTAGCATCGCCATAGTGTAATTTTTTTGCGCTAAGGCGACGCTAGGGTGGCTTTTCTGCCGCACCATATTTACAGAGTGGCGCAATGTTTGCATTGCGTGACTTTGTAAACCCTTGCGCCACATTATGCCTGTGTCAGGAATAATGTATGCAATGTGGGTGTTCTGGGGCAGGGAGGCCCGAAAAAATGCCACAGTGAAATTTACATTTTACTTCTCCATTTTTCTGCCATTTTTAACTCCTGCTCAGACCAGGCATTAAAATGACACACCGATTATATTCAGTGGGCCTTCCTGTGCTTTGCTGCACTAGTGTCAACATTTTTTATGCTAGTGTAGCAAAGCACCACAATACCATCAAAAATGTTGACGCTATTGTGCTAACGACCACCATGGTTGCGCCGTATTGTAAATATGGCACAACCATGGTGTCGTTAGGTGTCGGTAGGGGGACACAAGAAAAGTGGTGCATCATCTATGATGCGCTACTTTCTTGTAAATATGCCCCATTGTGGTTTCTCCTGAAATATTTGTCGCTGTCTGTTGCCTAGAACTGGCACTCATAAAAATTAACTTATTGTGGCAATCTCTGTGCAGTGGTAGTGAGATTGTGATAGAGACTCCTCACTGCAAATTCTGCACCTTTTCAATATTCCTTATGTGTCAGACTGGATCCAGAAATGTTTCAACAGGAGCTCTGCACATAGGTACGTGGTGCTGTGCGGCTCCACACTGATGCTGCTCTGCTCTGGAAATGACGTGCCATGCTTATATAGGAGCTACTCTTGCGCGCTGATGTCAGCCTCTTTCTATCTGTGCCTCCAGATGTGTATCCAGAGCTAACTCTTGTCTCTTTGAGACCCTTACCTTAATAAAAAACTTACAGCATGCAAGGGACTTGTCATCTCCCAAACCAAAAGGGCCTTTCGCGCCACTCACTCTCCTGAGAAGGTGCAGTGGCACCATCATACCTTCCGATCTCATTCCCGAAGCCGTTCAACTTCAGAGCCGATCTTGCAACGTGTTCCAGCACAGCCTGAGTTTCAAGGGCCTTCTGCGGCTCCTAAACAAATCAAAGACTTCTGTGCAGCCATGCTCTGGCTCTTAGGTTCTTTGTCGTCTCCCTCTCTTGGGCCTGCAGGCCGAATAGAGCTGAGAGGTTCTCCAGCTGGGTTACTGCTGGTGCTATCACCCTTTGCATCAGCTGGACCCTCTGAGTCCATAATAGGGCTCCACTCTTGACTCCACCTCCGGTGCCATAGTTCACACAGTTGGCTCATCAACGTAGATGCCTACTCCAGAAGACTAGTCCCCAATTGTCCTCTCTGATGTTGAGTTGACACTGGTTCGACCGCAACCAAAGTCATTCCTGGCCACTGTAGAGGTGCAATTTCCTCCACTTGACAATGACAACAGCACAATCTGCATACCCTGTTTGACACGGATTCAGATAACAATTACAATGTTGGTGATGAGATTGGCTAACCTTATCACTAGCAGAATTAGTATGACGTTCGGTGCAGGTTAGTGGCCTTGATACCTCCCCTGAGCCTGGACTCCTTTCACCCTCTGGTCCTGGCATTGTGGAGGGTGTTTATTACACCGTGTTTATGTGTAGTGCTGCTGAAGCTCCTTGGCCTCCAGGTCCCCACCTTGGAGGACAAGACTAATATACTTAAGGAGGTTCCTTGGATGCGGTTAGACATCTACTGAGACCCTTTTACCATTTAACAAGACTCTTATGAACACCTTGTTGGTGGCATAGGCCACACTTGCCTTCTGGTCAACCCCCAGATTGCATGAAACCACCTCCCTGCCCCGTGCGATCCTGCTTTTTTTATCTCCAACACCACTCACCTGAAAGCTTGGTGGTGCAAACATTTGCAAGCAAAACCAGTTCCAGTGCCTTTGTGGCTACTCCCCCAGGAGGGAGTCAAAGCAGATGAAGACATTCAGGAAGAGTCTTTTCATCCACAAGGTTGACGCTTTGGTCAGTGAATACCAGCTGTCTGCTAAGTTGCTATTCTCATGCCTTTTGGCACTTGGTGACTCATGTCTTCCCATGTGTCCCTGATGACCTCAGACTGGTCCTTGCCCAGGCCATTCAAGATGGTCGTGGTGCCGCAAGTTCCCAATTCGTTGTGTCTCGGACACCACTGATGTCATCAGGCTGGCCATTGGCACCAGTATTGTCATTTGCCGCTGCACTTGGCTGCGGTCCATCCATTTTTCGGATGATGTCCATTCATCATCATGGATATGCCATTAAACAGGATTTGCCTTTTTGGGGAGAAGGCAAACTCTGCTCTTGAGCTGTTCAAGGACAGCAGGACTACGGCATGCTCCCTGGGATTATCTGCCCAACCTCACCTGCAACATCAGCCTCACTGTTCATTTTGTGGTTTCAGCAGAGGTATTTAAGCCAATCCAGCACCAGCATGGCACCCAGCAGTTTTGTGGTCCCTGCCATGGTGCCCACTGCCCCCATGGTCAAGGCCAATAAGCCTCTCCAGTCCATTGCCCACACAGCCCCACCTACGAAACCTCTTTAGCATGCCCTTACTGGAGCACAGCCAGCCATTCGAGTCTTACCAGGTTTGCTGGTCATAATATCCACCCAATGGATCCTGCAAATTGTTTGAAGAACTATGCCCTACTCTTCCTTAACATTCTGGCGCAACGTTCACCATCCCCCCATTGACTTGACAAAGGACCATCTTTCCATTTTGTGGCAGGAAGTGCAAGCTCTTTTTGCCAAAGGGGCTATTGGGAAGGTGCCATGACAGAAGTAGGATGTGATTCCTATTCGTGCTATTTTTCTGGTCCCTAAGAAGGATCAAGGCCTTTGACCTATTTTAAACCTGCGCCCTCTCAATGCCTTCTTCTGAAAGGAAAAGTTCAAAATTCTCACACTGGCTCAGGATTGTCTGCCCTTGATCCTGGAGACTGGATGATGGCATTAGAACTCCAAAGCGCCTATTTTTATATACCCATCCTGCAGGCTGGTGTGGTTCACTGTGGGACAGGAGTAATTTCAGTTTCCTGTGCTCCACTTTGGTCTCACCAGTGCCTCTCAGGTCAAAAGTGATGGCAATGGTGGTAGCAAACCTTCGGAGGTCATGGTTGCCAGTCTTTCCCACATTGACAACTGGCTGTTGAAGGTGGGCTCCCCCAGGCAGTCCTTAGCCACCTCCAGATAATGACGAACCTCCTGTCATCTTAGGAGTTCACTTTAAACATGCAGATGTTACACCGGACTCCTTCTCAGACGCTCCCCTTTAACAGAGCTATTCTGGACGCAGTTTGGTGTTTGTGCGTTTTTCTCCAGTGATAAAAAGTCCAAGACATTCAGAATATGATCCTTATCTCTCAGCCCCGGTCTTGGATTTCAGTGAGGTCGACTCTGAGACTCCTGGGACTGATGGCTTCTTGCATCCTACTGAACGAGCACACCAGGTGGCATATTTAGTTTCTGCTTTGGGATCCGAAGTCTCAGTGGGACCAGCATCAAGGGGACTGAAAAAGTTCTGCAGTGGTGGTTACTGGATCGGATCAGCAGTAGATCCTTCTATCTTCCCCACCCAGAGAGGACAGTGGTGGCCAATGCATCACTTCTGGGCTGGGGTGGCTATCTGGGAAAGGTAGGGATCAGAGACTCCTGCTGTCTGGCAGAGTTCCAGCTCCATGTCAACCATCTGGACCTGAAAGCCTCCCACTTGGCAATGAAAGCTTGCCTTGCATCCAAGCTTCCAAGGGGTGGCTCAAACAGGTGCTTACGGTCAACACCACCGCCAAGTAGTACTGCACCAAACAGGGTGGGGCGGTGTCACTGACCCTATGCCAGGAAGCCTTGTGCTTCAGGAAATGGTTGGCTCACCTGGCAGGATTATTGAATGCCGAGGCAGACAAGCTTAGCCGTCAGTGCCTGGCGGATTGTGAGTGGCAGCTACACCTAGAGGGGGAGCAAGGTCTGGTCCAAGAATGGATAGAACCTTGGCTCTATCTGTATGCCTCCGCCAACAATGCACAATGTCAGAACTTCTGATTGCTGAAGTTTTCAAGGTGTCTCTTGCTCTGCAATGCCTTTTGCAGAGAGTGGTACTCTGTACTCCTAGATGCCTTCCCACCACTCCTTCCCCGAGTTCTCAAGAAGATCAGGACCAAATGGGCACAAGTCATCCTAAAAGGCCCCGATCTCTGCACGGAGACTATGGTATCCAGAACTCCAGGACTAGAGCAACTGTCCTCTGATCAGGCCGCTCCCCCGGGAGGACCTGCTATTGGTTCAACAGGGCAGAGATCTGCACCTAAGCCTTCACATCTACACCTTTATGCTTGGAAATTGAGTGGCGACAGCTGAACACCTGTGACCTGTCTCCGGACTAGGTTGATGTAATCTTGCCAGCTAGGCGCATTTGTGGCTTGGTGCAGTGCTCAGCAGATAAACCCCTTCAGGCCAAGTTATCTGAGGTATTGTTTGTTTTTTTCCTTAGCCCTGCAAGTCCTTGCTCTGGGCACTGTTAAACTGTACCTTTTTGCTCTTTTGGCTTTTTTGCAAGAATGAAGATAGCTAAGGCCAGTACTGTCCTGCTACACATATCGAGGGCCGTATTCAAATTTAGACAGAAGGCAGGTCACCTGTGTATTAGAGCCATACTCCAAATCTACAAACAGAAAGAAGTGGCTGCTGCCCTATATGGGACATATTATTTTCTGGCAATGCGCATGTTTCTTGCAAACAATACATTGCTTGATTATTAATAAACCTTAGCCCTTCCCCATCCTCAAATGGCCTATTTAACCCAGCAATATTCCATGATAAAATATTTATATGGTCCTCAGTGCCTCAACTTTTTTTTCATCTTGGGAGCAACATGCACCCACTTGCCATTTCCTGATCTGCAACGTTTGTTTAGCATTCAGTTAGATCCTTATAAGACCCAACATCTGCTATTACTTGCCAAGGCCAATGAAGCCGGCTGTGGATCACTGTCCTTGCCAATTCCTCTTTCATTTGCTCTGAGGTTGGGTAACTTGACTGTCCTTGTATAATCACCCATTGTAATATGTAAATTCTCAAAACGGACCTCACCGAAGGCGAACTCCATATAGAGTTTCAGTCCCTTATACAAATGCAGTTCTATTAGCCATGGATTTTTTGCGTCTTTACTTGAGGGCTGACTGAGCATTGCTGGGTTATTACTCAGTATTGGTTGTAGGTAACAAGGTAGGACATATATTCCCATAATATGCAGGTGATTCAAATGGCTTAAAATCAGCCTACTTATGTTTGAGGAAGCAAACTCCTCTTCAGCCCCAGGATGCCCTCCCGGATGAGTTGTGTGCTGTACAAATACACACAACACCTTTGTTGATTGATGCTTTTTTGTTGTGTTGCTGGGTGCTTTTTAAAGCTCATTCTTTTTATATTGTTAGTTGTTATTAAAAACAGTGCTGGCACCCAGTATAAAAGATGTAAAACGCATGATCTTATTAGAGGGTTGGATTTACTTGCATCAGTCGATAAACTCATACTGACACATGACAGCAAAAGTCAATTCTTGATGTATTTTCCATTCACTGAAAAAAACAAAGGTTACAGGGACGTTATAGTTAGGTTGACGTGTTGCCCATACACAACCATATAAATTCAGCAGTTATAGTTATGCTTATAGTTAAACTTATGTTAAGAAACTATAAATCATTGCCCATAGTTACTTTCCGGCACGAGTTATAGTTTCTTCAGATAAGTATAACTATAACTATAACTGCTGAATTTCTATGGTTTTGTATGGGTAAAACGTCGACCTAACTATAACGTCCCTGTAACCTTTGTTTTTTTTCAATGAATTGCAATCGTTTTTTTAATGCACACGTTAATATTTCTGTCAGGTTGCAGCCAGCCAATCAGGGCCCTGCTTTTCCCTGGCTTCTAGAAGGATCTGAGGAGGATTTGAGGATCCGCGGATCAACCAGAAAAAAAACAGGTAAATTTTTTGCCCATGAGGGATCCCTACTGGGGAGCTCAGGATACCTGTTTCCTGACCCGTTATATGTTTTAACACTGTTTTTTTCCCATCCCCCAGCCAATCCTAGAAACAAAATGGCGGCCCCAAATTTTCTGTCAGGTAGCAGCCAGCCAATCAGGGCCTTGCTTTTCCTCCGGATTTGAGGAGGATCCAAGGAAGATCTGCACCTTTAGATATACAAATTTATTTTTCCTTTTATAACCCCGAAACTACTGTATGGATTTACACCAAATAATAAAAAGTGTGATCTCCGGACCAAAACCTACCTGTCTGCCAATTTTGTTGTAATTCCATCCAATAGTCGTGTTCAAAATCCCTACAGGAATTAAAATGGGAAACACACTTTTTTTGGACCCCCCCACCCCCTTTTTTTTTTCTCAGCCCCCACTTGACAGATCACCTCAAAACTTTCTGTGTGCCACAAGACTCCCGGGCACACTTTTTTTTGGAAAAGTTCATAAATATTCAACGGCGCCAAAGATATAGCTAAGCCAAAAAAGTGCTTTTTCAATGGAAACTAGGTCCTAACTAGAACTACCTACTGGCAACTGCCAGTAGGTAATACAGCTTCCAGTGTTAGTGCTTTTAATATCTACCATTGTCTTCCCTGTGGCCAAGGTTATAGGTAGTTGATTTAAGGTTTGTGTTGAGACTCCCTTTCAACTCAAACAAACCGTTGCTATTAGAGGGCATTTACTCTGGGAAGTTGAATTATCATCAAGATTTGATATTGATCTTGTCCTCATTGTGTGGCAACACGCTTTTCCTTCTGTGGTAGATAGGGATTGTTCCTAGTTCATCATCACCCACACAGTTTTTATTTTTGGTTTTGTACCCCTATGCTAACGTCAAGCTAGTAGCTTCTTCTCAACCATATTTTGATTCACCACAGTACTTGTTTCTTTGTCTTTATCTGAAAACAGTCACCTTAATGAGTATACGGGGAGGGATTCTTTAATTGCCCTTCTGTACCTTCCATTCCATTTCCACCTCCTCATTGATATCAGGCATGGGCTCAGCGGCCACATCCTTGTCTTAGGTGGTGTTTATTGTTCCTTGGGTAATGTTTACTTTGGGGTGGCCTAGTGTCTTCTTCGTGACCTTCCTGTTTCTGCAAAAAGAACACTTGATGTACAGAATGCTGAACAATGTCAAACATTCACCCCCATTACAGAGATCTGGGCTTAACTCTGTCGTTTTTTGGGCACCATGCCATTCCAGTTTGGACCCAGCCATGTGCAAATTAGGGTTGACCCTGCACCCCTTGAGAACAGTCCAGCCCAAACTGCTAGGCCAGGTCCTCCCTAAACCAGAAACAAGCATCCTGGGACAGGTTTCGGGGTATCACCCTCATCAGCTAGGCTAACTTGACTCAAATGGCATGGTGAGCATGGGACCCAGGTCTGGGCATACCCGCCCCACTTAGGGCGACAAAAGCGAAAAGAACAATTGATGGATGGAATGCTGAACAATGTCGAAACTGGTCTCAGGTTGCTTGTTTCTGGTTCAGGGAGGACCTGGATTAGCAGTTCGGGCTTAACTGTTCCCATGGGAGCACAGTCAAGACTGATTTGCATATGGCTGAGTCCAAACTGGGGTGGGGTGGTGGGCAAGAAAACGATCGATTAAATTCAGATCTTTGTGACTGGGGTGAATGTTTGCATTGTTCAGCATTCCTTCTAACATCTGTTGTTTTTACTTCCTGTTGTTGCAGCATAATTTGCCACTATTTTACTATGAGCTCATCATATGGAATAAGAACAATTGGATCAATTGATAGCACCTCTTCTATATTTCTGGCCCCTGTTAAGGTCGTATTTGTATAGGTGGATAGTTTAGAGAACTCAGCCTTATTTATTGTAGCATCTGTCTGGAGAGCTGTATCACTGTTAGCCCTAGTGTTGGTTATAGTTTGGTATATCTTTGTTAATAAAGATGCAATGTGATTAGTTCCACCCAAGAATTCATCCATGAATAGAAGCATAGGAGTCAATATTTTATGCCTCCAAAATTATAGTATGTTGCCAATTTTCCGTTATTAAAGAATTCGATGTAGGCAGTTTTTGGTCAGGTATATTCAAGAAGATTGATTCACCTGGTTGTAACCCCGAGCTACGATCTACAGTTACTTTCGGGTTAGACTTATAAGGAACACTGTGCACTAGTGCTTCAGTGGTTTAATTTTTTCTCATCAGCTGCGATGACTAGGACATTGGGAAGGGTGAAATGTAACCGGAAAGGGCAACTGGCCAGGGCAGGAGTTTGTTATCTCCCTTGTAGTGGCCTTTTTCCTACCAGGCTTGACTGTATCCGTACAGCCAGCTATAATACTTGACTCAGTCTATCCCGGATAATCATCTAGTTTTCCTTGTACTACCAGCAAGATTGTTTTATCGCTACCTACTTGCACATGTATGCCAATTGCTTCCAGCTGTTCAGACTCCGGGGAATGGTTGCACTTATTCATTTTGTTGGCCGGCATATCACATATGATCACTTCACTTTAGTACAGCCATCAGAAATAATGTCCTCAGTTTTTTGTTTCTGGAAGAAATGTATTAATTTTGGCCCAGATTTCAATACAACAATAGGCTCATCAGTAGAGTTTGGTTGAGTGACATTACTAGCACTGATCTTGGTATCATTTTTTCACTTTGGTAATGTAGCAATCAGAAAAGTATAGGCTATCAGGGAGCACCCTAAAGCCATTTTTTGTTTTCTACTGGCTGTCAATTCATTCTGAACACAACTGTTCTTGGGGGTGGGAGATTTAAGATTCTGTTCTGGGAGTACTTAGATGTACAGTTGTAAATTCAAATCGTAATTTTGCACTGGATTTACTTTAGTCGCCTTCCTTATGGTGCAGGAGGCCAGTATATCGCAGTCTTTTAAAATCTTCTTTAAATACTGGGTTAAAACTGATTGATTTCTGAAGGACACAAGCTGTCTGCCAAAATATTCATATACTTGTTTTGTCAATTTTCAGTACCTCGCAATAGTTCGGAATTACTCAAAGTTGTGCAATTAAGCTCGAAATTATGAATGCTTGAGGAGAAAAATGCAGCAAATACAGCTGCAGGTAAAGGCGAGTTATGGGCCAACACAAACTAATCACACTAATTACTGCTGACTTTCTAGTTCAAATCTGCAGAAACGTTTCAATCCAACAGACGAAAACAGGATATCTGACCGGTTAGTTGGCCACTACAGGACCCTTCTGCCCTTTCAGTCACAAGCTGCACTAGAGCCGTCTTCTTGCTACCCCGTGCAGCACCGCAATTACTCACACAGCCACAACCCCCCCCCCCTCTTTAGTACCACCACGAATCAGAGCCTCCTTCTGTTGGCATCAAGACTCAAACCCACCCAAGCTGCCCATTCCCGAAATACTAAACGTAGTACATGAGTCGTTTTCTTGATTTGGCAAATCAATATAGGGCTTTTGGGTATGGCGCTCATGCGCTGTGGTGAGGGCCACAGCAGCAACCAACTGGCAGCCACTGTGACTAAAGACCTGGAGTCCGGGCTGGACTATAGGCTGCCTGGGCTTGTAGGCCATCACGCTCCATGTTCATTGTGCTGCAAGGCTTCCAAACCTACAATTTCCGACTCCAGCAGCTCAAGCAGCAAATAAACGTCCCTGAAGTTAGTTATCGATCCCAAGTCACGGCAAAGAGATAAAGGGAAGTTACTGCCTGGCGCCTGCAGCCCTGAACGCAACAGAAGGCTGCCAGAGCAGGGCCTACCAAGAGCCGGGCGCGGCGAAAATCTGAGAGAATCAGCAGAGCCAGTAAGCATGCCAGCTGCCTGCCCAGAGCCGGATGTCACACATAAAGACATCTGGCTTGTTTGTTTCGCTTGCTTCCTCTAAATAGGTTGACCAGCCATCACTGCTTGCAGGCTTGGGTCTTGTTACCGAAGACTGTTGGCACGACCTACAATGCAATGGGATGGCACCAGTAGTGGAAGCTTGAGTCCCTTGGAGTGATGTCGGGCATTACCCCCTACAGAAAGAATTTGGACGCTAGCACCTATGTTTTGATCAAATTAGGCACTAAGTCCATCTATGAATGGGTCTTTGCTCATAATAAGTTTTGGCCAAGGTTACCGATACAATTTACTTTAAAATGAACAGTTGACCACAAAATCTCTGGGAGAGTTCTCCCATGCTTAATCATTTTATATCAATATTACTAGCCCAGTGTACTTTAAAATGAATCATTTACCTCAGCCATAAAAAAAAAAAATAGAGACAGGATTAAAAACCCAACATCGAATAAATCGGTGTACAAAGAAAAATAAGTTATGACAGTTGTTTAAAACCATTGTACTTCAACATGTTTCCAAATTTATCAAGGGCCTCAGATCTTCCAACCAATTTACCTAAGTGGTTCATGGCCAACGCAAATGTCACTTTCATTATGATTTTTTAAAGTATCACGAAAAATATAACCCTGGCTGTTGAACTCTGAAGCAACTGCTGTGTCTCATGATTGTATGGCTCTGGCCGAACTATCAAATAATAAAAAAAAACATATTAGGTGTAAATGTTCGTATTGAAAACAATGTAAAACTTTACATTTCTTATGGTTTGATCTGTTGAAATGTGGTACATTAATGTCAGTCTCTGCTTAAATAAAATAGTTTGTGGCAAGGGTTTCTATAATCCGCACTCCACGCCTAAATGTCTGTTTTTTTCAGTGCCTATTCACTGCTTTCCCTGCACCAGAGATCCGCCAGGCTAAATTACTCAGAGATGTCATGATTGTTTTGGCGACCTCAGGAATACATCCAATCAGCTAGGTTTGAAAATCCTTTTGAAGTTTTAGATGACACGGGCCTCATTACATCTGTAATATTGTCTGAGCAGGTTGCAAATTTTTCTGCAGAAAGGAATTGTCACATGGAGACGAATTATGAAAATTCCTTCCTGTCTTATTTGGTGGCTTATTGGCTCATTCTACTGCCTCGTGGTGAGATTCCTGTGTAGAGCCATCGAGAATCACTGTGGTGGATAGAGGCATGGTTGTCTGGATACAATGTTCTCTCCTGCTTTTATCAAGTTGGATCCGTACTCATGAAAACTACCAATGCCTTTCCCAAAAGCCACCAAGGATTAGGCAATTTAAAGACTGATCTAATCCTGAGCATTTTTCGGCTGCACTCTGCTACCTCTTTACTATGACAAAGGATCATAATGCCTTATTTAAAAATAATGTTGGACATGCTGAATTGAGATTCAGGTAAGATTTAATAAAACATCTCAGCCACAACCTCAACAGGATTAATTGACAATCCTGGATCCCCCAGTGAGTCTTTCCCATTCTGCATATTATAATTATGCATGTAGCAAACAGCCTGTAAGATATCACTCACATTACCTCTTTAAACAAATTAATAACTAAGTATGCATTCGCACAAATACAAGAAATGAGAACTATATACATAGATATTATCCCATGACTAATTGCTCTTATAGCAGCATTTTTGTAAGCTTTCATGACACCAACAGAGAATCTCTGAGTGAAACCATTGCATTATCTCTCTCCCGGAGACCGCAAAAGCTATGGGTAGTCCTGCTCATCCACCACTTGGATCAACACTGTCCCTAGTACCTTAGAACTTGGCATCAGGTACCACAATAGTGTCTTCCAGGTACAAATGCCTGTAAATAAGAAGCTCTTACTAAATCCATTTTTAGGTCGAGCCTGCAGGCATCGCGCATGCACTGTCGCTATGGCAACAATCTTGTGTTTAAAAAAAAAAAAAAAAAAACCCTCTATACTAAAAAGGGCCTTTTAGCCTGTCCATTCCTTACCATTCATTGGCAACATAGTCGCTCTTCTTTGCTGCCTTATAATTCGGAGGCGCTTGCGACTTGTCACTTCCTGCATCACTTCCTGCTCTGTGTGGATCATGAACCAAGATGGTGCTTTAAATTGGCAGGTACTCTCCGGTACTGAGTACCTACACTTCTTTAATTTGAGAAGGAGAGTATCTGCACTTCAGCACTCCTGCTATAACCTCAATGGGAGAGTACCAGCACTTTGCTGGAGCAAACAGGTACTCTAAAGAGTGAGTGCCTACACTTCTATAGTTCCATTGAAATTGCTGGACCAAGTACACATTAATTACACTTAACTATTGCCCGTCTGCTGTTCGCGCTGTGATAGAGGTGCTATTTTTTTTCTTTTTTTGACATTTGTATTAGCACAAACTCGACCCGACCTGAAGGTAGGAGAGCGCTTATGTGCTGAAAACAAACAGTAGTGTTTAGTTGACTTAACGCTACTGTAAGCGCATAGCCTGTATGGGTTTTTGGTCTTATTACCACCTCTATCGGTGCTGTGTAAGGGACAGAGTTTAGATGCCGAAAAATGTCACGTCTTCTTGCAAAACTTAGAAAAACGAGATATTTGATAACTGTGACACATTAGGATGCACTTGCCTCTTTGTAGCCACTTTTCCTTTTTACTCCGATTTTTCATGAGATATTGAGATTTTGATGTATATTGCATTACTTGTGGTTAATATTCGTCTGTTTCTGACCAAAACACCCTTTCTTGCAGCAGACCTTTCCATCAGCAATTCTCTGTTTACTACTTTGCCACATGAACATTAACTCGTTTTGTTGCTGTTGATAATTTCCACATGTATTTGCTTTCATTATTTGAACCGGAGAAAGAGTCTTGAGTCTATCTATATAGCATGGCTCCCGTTTCTTTCAGGAGTTCTCTGGCGGACATCTTTATGACTAGCACTTTTTGCCGTCTACTTTGGTATTAAGCCGTTGGCAATGTTAACACAGGATTTAAAATGTCTAGATTCTTGGACAACAAAACACTGATTATTAGGGGGTAATATAGATGATTCCAAAAAGGCAGTTTTCCCCACAACAGCTGACCTTGGTTGTGCATTGGCTCCACGCTGTAGCTTCAGCTTACCAATGTGCTTACCTTTGTCAGGGACAAGTGGCGGGAAGGGGCTGCCGTGCACTTGACAGTGTGCGCCTTTGTAGGGTGTAAACAATATCTCATCATCCATTCTTAGCTGGACATCAGTCTCCTGGAGTGTTTTTGATTAATAAAACAAGGCAAAAACAACAAAATTCTAATCATTAGAACCGGAGATATTCACATTTAAAGGTTTTAGTAAAAATAGTGCCAAAAAGTGTCAAATGTGGCAATCTGGTAACACTGGACCAGAACAGAGACACAGGTTCAGGCCGACCGCAATGGAGTGCAGGCTGACCATAGGGTCCTTGGTAGGCCAGCTGAACAAAGTATCAGAGGTCTTGATTTCTGGAGTGTACTGAGGGTCCGGGTCAAAGCTGCGTTGCACAGCCGAAGTGATGCGTCGTTTCCAAGATGTGGCAAGGCTGTGATACGGAATCTGACATCATCATCAAGCTGCCATCGAAGAAGGATGCAAGGGGCAGCGCCAAGGATGTGCTGCACTGTGAAGGGTCTGATGAGATGATGTGCTGCGATGTGTTGCAGGTCTTTGCAACAGAGCCGATCCACGCAGCAACGCCGATGCATTGTTTCTGCTCGGGATTGCACCATACAGCAAAGGAGATGTGTCATTCTGCTGGATCCGTAAAAGTTGCCGAAGCACCTTAAACCCACTTCCAAGGGTCCAGGGCTAGAGTGGGTCTACTTGGCAGGGTAGACTTACAGGTGGCAGAGTCCAGGTGCTGGGGTCAAGGTTGTTGGAGCCTCCTGTCCCTGAGGCTCAAGTTAGGAGACTAGCCAACTAGCCCTTGGAGTCACTCTGGTATTCCTGGGTTCAGCAGATGCAGGTCCTTCTTATTCAGGCAGGAGGCAGCAATGAGCAGGTCAGCATAGCGGGGTGGCAGTTCTTAAGAGCAGCAGTCCCTCAGAGTGGCAGTTTTTTCAGCAGCACAGCAGTCCTTCTTCCTAGCACAGTATCCATAGGTCTAGAAGTGTACTGGAGAGTTGATGTCCAATATTTATACCCAGTTCTGCCTTTGAAGTGGTAAACGTTTCTGGAGTTTCCCCTTTGAAGTACACAGGTGTCCTGCCTTCCTGGCCCTAGCTCCAGACTAACTACAAGGGGTATGCAGCCCTTTGTGTGGAGGCAGGACCTATTCAAGTGTAAGTAAGGCTGTGCCTAGCTCCTCCTTCCCATCTTGCTAGTGATGGTCCATACAGGTTTACCCAAGCTCTCTATTGTGTGTGGTTGTCTAGGAGGAATACACAAATCCCAGCTGTCAACTACACCTATTCATATGACCCAGAGATAGGCTGCAGGCACCAAATGCCTAGGATAGGAAAACATCCTATATAAAAAACATTAAAACCAGTGTGACTGCACAGTGGGTGTTTGGTGAGAAACGTGCTGAGGGTGCCGGCCTGTGCTGCTCCCTGTTCGCCCATTGAGGAGATGAAACTAGCTGCCCTACCTGCATTGCTTCTTTGGGGTGCGGCCTGATGAATCCACATACAGTCTCCCCCTTTACCCATCCTCATAACGGAGCGGCTGGAGGTGTAAGTGGCAAATTGACTCCTGGGAGGGGCCCTCTCCCCCATCATCAGAACAAGAAGCAACCCACCTTTTCTGCCTACGGCGAGTAGAGGGAGCTCACTGGGAGCAGCTCTCTGAGACTCTGTGGGGTCCTTCTTCACTCTGCGATCACCACCTGCTGGGCTGTGGCTGTCAGTGCTGACCTGGACTGTTCACCTAGATTATACTGCAGCTGTAATCATTCCCCTCAGAACACAGTGATCACGATGAAATGACAACACCCCAAGGGCAGTTTGAATGAGGAGGCTGCAACTCACTTTTATTTTGCCTCCCCTGTATCGGACGGAGAGGACGTAGCCTCCACCTCTGCCATACAGACACAAGACGAAAGGTTTGACAAACTACTGCAGGCTATGCGGGATGTCAAAACCACTTTAGAACCCAAATTGGATGCCCTGGTGATCAACATGGGGCTTCTGTGGCCTGACCAGGCTAAACTGTGTGACCAAGTGAAAGCAAACAAATCCACACTGGCAAGGATATGCCCCTCGATATTGATGATGCAATCACACATCAAGGCCCTACAATTGGATGTCTCCCTCTTATGCGTTAAGGCTGATGATGCAGAGGGCCAGTAACGTTGAAACAACATCCACATAGTGGGACTCCTGGAGGAAGCGAGGGGCCCCAACATGGCACTCTTCCTGACTGGCTGTTCCATACGGTCCTGGGGGGTAAATTAATAAATTCAGGATTTGTAAAGCGCTGCAAATCACCCATGAGGGTTCCATGGCGCTGAATTGTAGGCATGGGGAGAATACGTGATTTGCCCAGAATAAACAGGATGTTCAGGTGAAGTCGAGACTCAAACCTGGTTCCCCCAGCTCTGGAGTCGGGAGCTCAGGCCGTTATTCCACATTCTCTCCTGGTAAGCAAACTACCTTCTTCTTAGTCGAGAGAGGACAGAGTACCAGTGAGGGCCCCTCCCACGACTCCTCCCTTAAGCCATTGGTTCCACATCTCTTCAGCTACTAAGACCGTGAACTCATCCTGTAGGTCCCCAGAACTAAATCACCACTGTGGAAATACAGAGACGCAGGGGCTCCTTCATGCCGATCAAAAGGAAACTTCACCTGATGGTGTTGTGCTACTCTCGTATGTACCTAGCCAAATTACATGTTATATACTCTGGAACCACGTTTTTCTTCACCACACCAGTGGATGCCTGGGAGTGGCTAGAATCAAGGGAGGTGTCTCTGGTGCCCCTTGACTCTCAATTGGACCGGGACTGGGCCACCAGAAATCACAACAACTGGAATGCAGAGGTCTCGGAGGCAAACCCACGCGCTGGCAAGCGGCAATGGAGAGAGCACTGGCAGTGACCAAACTGGAATCCTGCCACAGCCAAGATATAGGATCCCCTGACCACATTCCAGGCTCCCTAGCATGTGAGTTGGCCCACACTTTGGAGAACATTCCAGCAGAACTGCATTTAGGACCTATGACAGCAGACCAAGTGATCTGAACACTGGCACTATATCCATTTAAGCGGGGTTGCCGTACACACAATGGGGGTGATAGGCGGGTTCCTTACTTTTGAGTGGGGCCATGGGGCACCCATTGGGTATGTGAGATGGGCATGGGCTGTACGTGCTTTTAGGAACCCTTGGCTGCTATACCACCTTGATTCCAGATGGAACTGAATAATTTGTTGTTCGTTATGGTTGATGTATGGTCATGGGCTTGTTCTTGTCCTGACCTCGGGATGGAAGTTGGGGTACAAGTGCTAAACCCTTCTTTTAAAAGTCAACCACACAATACCACTGTTATTAGATGAGGACCAAATCTATGCATGGACACTAGGGGGCTGCCCTCTGGGGAAGTTGAGGGTCGATGTTACACTTTACCTTGACTCCTCATCATATAGACACTTTACCTGTATGTAATGTCTTGATGGGGATTGTCCGGCCACCCCTAGGCGGTGCCATCCGATATATTCTTACCTGAGACATAGACAGATACACATTGCATATCTGCATGAAATGGATATGACTGTTGCAGAACTTGCAAAACTATATAGGAGATAGAGAGGTGATATTGTGGGAAACTCCTATTCCGCATATGGAAGGGGGGTACTCATTTGGATGGCACCCGTGGTGCTGTTAGTAATAAACTGTAAAATAGTGGACCCGGATGGATGTTATGTAATTGTTGAGGGAGTACTGGATGGGGCACCGATTGCTGTTGTGGCACTACATGTCTCCAAAAGTAACCATCAACAATTCTTAGCAAACGTAGCCCCCTCGATGATACACAACCTGGCGGCGCCGAGCATATGGGGTGTAGATTTTACCAGTGTATATGACACCACCCTAGACAAGACTGCTAATACTTTTAAAGAATTACTCAGGCATAGAAACATACTTAACATACGGGATTCCATGCCCCTGACACAAGAGGATGCGTTTTCTTCTTAGCTGTCCATCAACTACAAATCAGAATCGATCTTCTTTGTAACCCAGACATTACATTATGGTGGTCATTACAACCCTGGCGCACGGTGTTAAAGCGGCGGTAAGACCGCCAACAGGCCGGCGGTAAAAAAAATGGAATTACGACCGTGGCGGAAACCGCCAACAAAGACAGCCACTTTAACACTCCGACCGCCACAGCAGTACAGACAAACAGCTTGGCGGTCACCGCCAACAGACAGGCTGAAGACAAAGTACCGCCCACAGTATCACAACCTACCAATCAGCCACCTTTTCCCGGGCGGATTCACCACACACAAAAACACAGCGGAAACAGGACTTCGAAGGGAAAACGCTTACCTCTACACACCCCACGAGGAATCCAGACGCCATGGAACCAGAGCTACACATCCTGCCAGCCCTCATCTTCTTGCTCCTCTACCAGGAGCACGAATGCCGGTGGCGAAGACAACGGTGAGTACTGCACCTACGACACAGGGGAGGGAGAAAACAGGGACACACACACGCAACACCCCCACCCCCACCCACTACAACACACACACTAATACATATTGATACATTATAGTTACACCCCCCAACCCCTGCGGAAGAATGCAACGACAAAAGGAAATGAGTGTAACCATTGTAATATATTAAAATCAAGTACGCAAAAATATATATATACACCATAAACAAAATATACACCAAGCTTAGTAGTCCAGGTAGTGCTCCAATGAAGCCCGTGGATCACTGGGCCCACACGGTATGGACGAGGCCCACACAAGATCCCCGACCATGACGGAGAGAACACTGCAGGGGCATCAGAGAGCAAGAAAACAGGAACCTCAGGGGGAGGGAAAGGGGGGGCACCTCAGCCGATTGAGTGCACGATGCCAAATCCACGAGGGGGCCACATGCCCACTGTTCCATCCTGGGGAGTGCAAAGCCACAGTCTCTTAAGTCTCTACAGTGGGTGGGTTGGCCACTGTTCCATCCTGGGGAGTGCAAAGCCACAGTCTCTCAAGTGGATGCCTTTCTCCACCGGTTCTGGAGGGGGCCTTGTGCCCAGAGTGCTTCATCCTGCTAAGGACCGAGGTAGTGGATGTATCTCTCCTCTGGTTCTGGAGGGGGCATTGTGCCCAGAGTGCTTCATCCTGCTAAGGACAGAGGTAGTGGATGGATCTCTCCACTGGTTCTGGAGGGGGCATGGTGCCCAGAGTGCTTCATCCTGCTTGTGACGGACTCGGTAGTGTCAGTGCCCTTGGTGCTCATGGGCCAGCAGTGCTTGTGGCGGCGATGACCTGTTCAGCGGTGCTTGGAGCGGCTGTGCCCTGTTCAGCGGTGCTTGAGGCGGCGGTGCCCTGTTCAGCGGTGCTTGGAGCGGCGGTGCCCTGTTCAGCGGTGCTTGGAGCGGTGGTGCCCTGTTCAGCGGTGCTTGAGGCGGCGGTGCCCTGTTCAGCGGTGCTTGGAGCGGCGGTGCCCTGTTCAGCGGTGCTTGAGGCGGCGGTGCCCTGTTCAGCGGTGCTTGGAGCGGCGGTGCCCTGTTCAGCGGTGCTTGAGGCGGCAGGCTCCTTTGCAGTGACTCAGCTGCTGGCGGTCCTCTCTGTCCCAGCGGTGCTTGTGCTGGCGGTCCTCTCTGTCCCAGCGGGGCTGGTCTGGCGGTCCTCTCTGTCGCAGCGGGGCTTGTGCTGGCGGTCCTCTCTGTCCCAGCGGGGATGATGGCGCTGGCCTCCTGGGCAGCGGGGATGATGGCGGTGGCCTCCTGGGCAGCGGGGATGATGGCGGTCTCCTCCGCCATGCTGCTCTTCCCAGACTTTCCTTATTTCTTGTGGCCCTTCCCCACCTTGGAAGGTGTCGCAGCTGACTCCACACTCCCACTGGAACCCCTGGGAGCGGCTTTGGTGGCTGGAGTCTTCTCCCTCTCCCGCTGGGCACTGGCCAACTTCTGATGCTTGACAGGTGGGGGACTGTCAGTGCTGTGGCTCCGTGCCAGACTGGCTGCCCTGGTGGCCAGTGCACTCTAGATTCCGGTGACTACAGGCACCATTGGTCCCGGAGATGTTGTGGCTGAGGTGCTAGGTTGGGACCTGGAGAGTCGGGCCCTAGGAGACGGATGGGGTGGGGGAGGTGTGGGAAAGAGGTCAAGGTTGGACAGGAAAAGTTTTTGGGAAACACTGGGACGGGTAGCTGGAGGGGGTTTGGGAGTGGAGGAAAAGGTTGTGGTTGTAGGAGGTGTTCGTTTGGTGACTTTGGGTGAAGGTGCATGCGCGGGAGGCTGTCGTGAGGTGGATGGCTGTTGGGTGGGTGTGTGCCTGCGTTTGTGTATCTTGGGAGATGGCATCACAGACACACTGGGAGAGGACACAGGGGACGTGTGAATCGTAGTGGGGGTGGTGACTGCAAGTGAGCGGGTGTGGTGGTGGGTGTGCTGGTGATGGCAGTAGTGGCTGTAGATGTAGTGCATGTAGGTGTGAGTGTAGATGAGACTGGGAGGGAGGAGGGAGACGAGGAGGATGGGGACACAGTGGAGGCAGTGGATGTTGGTGTGTCTGCATGTGTGTGATGCTTGCGTGAGTGCCTGTGGGATGTGTGGTGCTTATGTTTGGCAGCGCTTCCCTTGTGTGTTGAGGTGTGTGCATGCTGGTCTGAAGGTGTGCTTGGGATAAGCTGGGGTACAGGGGATTGGGCCTGGGTGGAGGAAGTTGGAGGGGGGAGGCTAGAGACAGGTACAATGGCTGCCATCAGTGCTGAGGCCAAAGTCTGAAAAGCTCGCTGAAGGGCCTCCTGACCAGAATGAATGCCCTCCAGGAATGCATTGGTTTGTTGCAACTGCCTTTGCGACACCCTGGATGGCATTCAAAATGGTAGACTGCCCAACAGTGAGGGACCTGAGGAGGTCAATGGCCACCTCACTGAGGGCAGCAGAGGTGACAGGGGCAGGGGCTGAGGTGCCTGGGGCGAAGGTGATGCCCACGCTCCTGGGTGAGCGGGCACGGGGCAAAGGCTGAGGGGCTGCTGGGAGGGCGGTGCTGGTAGGGGGGGTGGCGGCTGTACCTGTAGATGTGGGGTGTACAGATGTTGCCGTCACCACAAGGGAGCTCCCATCAGAGGACGAGTCCGTGTCGCTGGTGTCAGCTCCTGTCCCCGCCGTGGAGCTCCCCTCGCCCTCCGTCCCACTGGTGAACTCCGAGTCCGTAGTGTCGCCCTCCAGGGCCATGTGGGATGCAGCTCCCTCGTGCTCCGGTGCCACTGCTCCTCCGCCTGATGATGCTAATGTACACAAGAACAGGGAGACCACAAAAAGGGGACGACGACAGAAGAAAGACATGTTCAGTGCATTCATTACCACTACCGCTGGCGGACACGACAGACACAGAAGCCCCCTGCACTACGCCGCGCTCTTGGGCTCCACTGTTCAATCCCTGGGAAATGGCCTACTAGGCTATGGACGACATCTGCATACATGGATGACACAGGGGCATGACTAGGTGTACTTGGCACTCTACAGAGGTGGGGTGGGCTGCCACATGGCCTGCCTTACGGAGGGAGCTTGCCTACTAAAGTCTCCCTGGCACCCAGACACCTCCACTGCGCACAAAATCAGCAGGATGAGAGTGTACTCACCACCTTGTGGCTGCTGTGATGCCCTCAAGCACCCATCCAACTCCGGGTACGCCACCGCCAGGATCCTGAACATCAGGGGGGTCATGGTGCGACGGGCACCCCTACTACGTTGGGAGGCCATCCCCAGCTGAGCCTCCACCGTCTTCTTGCTCCAGCGGCGAATGTCCTCCCATCTTTTCCGGCAGTGGGTGCTCCGTCTGTGGTAGACCCCCAGGGTCCGGACGTCCTTGGAGATGGCACACCAGATATATTTTTTCTGGTGGGCGCTGACTTACATGAATTGTACAGGGGGAAGAGAAACTTATTACCAACTGCACCGTCACAGTCATTGGCCCCCATCCCTACCCTTGCCATGTGGCACATGCACTCACCGTCGTTTCATGCACGCCACACTCCCCCCCCCTTACATCCACCCCACTACACACAGGCATAGCCCATACAGCATGCTCTCAGTGTACTTACCTGTTTGTCTGGAGGACCGTAGAGTAGCGTGTACTGGGGGAGGACCCCGTCAACGAGTTTCTCCAACTCCTCCGATGTGAAGGCAGGGGCCCTTTCCCCAGACACTCGAGCCATTGTCTCTTCCAGACCGAGGTCACAGCAGCACTTGCAGTGTAGGTCCTTGTAAGGAAATGCCTTCTTGGCATGGTTAGCCCCTGACTTTTTGCCTTTGCTGATGCCATGTTATGATTTGAAAGTGTGCTGAGGCCTGCTAATCAGGCCCCAGCACTAGTGTTCTTTCCCTAACCTGTACTTTTGTTTCCACAATTGGCACACCCTGGCATCCAGGTAAGTCCCTTGTAACTGGTACCTCTGGTGCCAAGGGCCCTGATGCCAGCGAAGGTCTCCAAGGGCTACAGCATGTCTTATGCCACCCTGGGGACCCCTCAATCAGCACAGACACACTGCTTGCCAGCTTGTGTGTGCTAGTGGGGATAAAAAGACTAAGTCGACATGGCACTCCCCTCAGGGTGCCATGCCAACCTCACACTGCCTATAGGTATAGATAAGTCACCCCTCTAGCAGGCCTTACAGCCCTAAGGCAGGGTGCACTATACCATAGGTGAGGGCAAAAGTGCATGAGCACTATGCCCCTACAGTGTCTAAGCAAAACCTTAGACATTGTAAGTGCAGGGTAGCCATAAGAGTATATGGTCTGGGAGTCTGTCATGCACGAACTCCACAGCACCATAATGGCTACACTGAAAACTGGGAAGTTTGGTATCAAACTTCTCAGCACAATAAATGCACACTGATGCCAGTGTACATTTTATTGTAACATACACCCCAGAGGGCACCTTAGAGGTGCCCCCTGAAACCTTAACCGACTACCAATGTAGGCTGACTAGTTTTAGCAGCCTGCCACACACCAGACATGTTGCTGGCCACATGGGGAGAGTGCCTTTGTCACTCTGTGGCTAGTAACAAAGCCTGTACTGGGTGGAGGTGCTTCTCACCTCCCCCTGCAGGAACTGTAACACCTGGCGGTGAGCCTCATAGGCTCACCCCCCTTTGTTACAGGACCCCAGGGCACTCCAGCTAGTGGAGTTGCCCGCCCCCTCCAGCCACGGCCCCACTTTTGGCGGCAAGGCCGGAGGAGATAATGAGAAAAACAAGGAGGAGTCACTGGCCAGTCAGGACAGCCCCTAAGGTGTCCTGAGCTGAGGTGACTCTGACTTTTAGAAATCCTCCATCTTGCAGATGGAGGATTCCCCCAATAGGGATAGGGATGTGCCCCCCTCCCCTCAGGGAGGAGGCACAAAGATGGTGTAGCCACCCTCAGGGGTAGTAGTCATTGGCTACTAACCCCCAGACCTAAACACACCCCTAAATTGAGTATTTAGGGGCTCCCAGAACACAGCAAGAGAGATTCCTGCAACCTAAGACGAAGAAGGACTGCTGAGCTGAAAAACCTGCAGAGAAGACGGAGACACCAACTGCTTTGGCCCCAGCTCTACCGGCCTGTCTCCCCACTTCTAAAGACACTGCTCCAGCGACGCGTTCCACAGGGTCCAGCAACCTCTGAAGCCTCAGAGGACTACCCTGCATCTAGAAGGACCAAGAACTCCCGAGGACAGCGGATCTGTTCCCCAAAGACTGCAACTTTGCAACAAAGAAGCAACTTTGAAACAACACACGTTTCCCGCCGGAAGCGTGAGACTTTGCACTCTGCACCCGACGCCCCCGGCTTGACTTGTGGAGAACAAACACCACAGGGAGGACTCCCCAGCGACTACGAGACCGTGAGTAGCCAGAGTTGACCCCCCTGAACCCCTGCAGCGACGCCTGCAGAGCGAATCCCGAGGCTCCCCCTGACCGCGACTGCCTGCTTCAAAGACCCAACGCCTGGTAAAGACACTGCACCCGCAGCCCCCAGGACCTGAAGGATCCGACCTCCAGTGCAGGAGCGACCCCCAGGTGGCCCTCTCCTTTGCCCAGGTGGTGGCTAGCCCAAGGAGCCCCCTCCCTTGCCTGCCTGCATCGCTGAATAGACCCCTTGGTCTCCCATTGAATCCTATTGCGAACCGACGCCTGTTTGCACACTGCACCCGGCTGCCCCCGTGCCGCTGAGGGTGTACTTTTTGTGCTGACTTGTGTCCCCCCCCCCCGGTGCCCTACAAAACCCCCCTGGTCTGCCCTCCGAAGACGCGGGTACTTACCTGCTGTGCAGACTGGAACCGGGGCACCCCCTTCTCCATTGAAGCCTATGCGTTTTGGGCACCACTTTGACCTCTGCACCTGACCGGCCCTGAGCTGCTGGTGTGGTAACTTTGGGGTTGCCCTGAACCCCCAATGGTGGGCTACCTTGGACCCAACTTTGAACCCCATAGGTGGTTTACTTACCTGCAAAACTAACAAACACTTACCTCCCCCAGGAACTGTTGAAAATTGCACTGTGTCTAGTTTTAAAATAGCTATTTGCCATTTGTGTGAAAACTGTATATGCTATTTGGCTAATTCAAAGTTCCTAAAGTTCCTAAGTGAAGTACCTTTCATTTAAAGTATTGTTTGTAAATCTTGAACCTGTGGTTCTTAAAATAAACTAAGAAAATATATTTTTCTACACAAAAACCTATTGGTCTGGAATTGTCTCTGAGTGTGTGTTCATCATTTACTGCCTGTGTGTGTACAACAAATGCTTAACACTACCCTCTGATAAGCCTACTGCTCGACCACACTACCACAAAATAGAGCATTAGAATTATCTCTTTTTGCCACTATCTTACCTCTAAGGGGAACCCTTGGACTCTGTGCATACTATTCCTTACTTTGAAATAGTGCATACAGAGCCAACTTCCTACAGTCCTCTCCTGTCGAAGATCAGGTATCGAGTGATTGAACAGATAGAAAATGGCAGTCACGTCCGCAGCGGTGCATACCGTCACCGCCGGCGTACATCGTCATTGGCTCCTGGGACCCATAGGGTCCAATGTTAACCAATGCAGCATAGCGCTGCGGTCTTCGACCGCCTACCGCGACGGTGTACAACGCCAGCGCAGTTACCTCACATCCCATTGTCCCACTTTAGAGGTCAGGCAGCCGCCATTTCAGGGGCCCACATGGCTTCATTTTTAACTGCGTCACACATACCTAGGCCTAGACTCAACACACATACATGACACTTTTCGGATTATGATTCGTGTTCTGTGTAAGCTGTGGGTACGTACCTCTGAGTTGGTTGACTCTGTGCTCGCTGTTGTCCTTCATTGGTACCGTCCGCTGGGACATGTGAGGAGATGGCGGCATCCTCCGGTGTACAGACCACTGGTGGACCTGTTGACAATGGAGGAAAGACATGTGATCATCACATACAGGCTTGACCGTGCCACAATCCAGGAACTGTGTACCCAGCTGGAGCCAGACCTGATGTCAGCTATCTGCCATCCCACAGGAATCCCCCCTCAAGTGCAGGTGCTGTCAGTACTCCATTTCCTAGCAAGTGGGTTATTTCAAACAACAGTGGCCATAGCATCAGGGATGTCCCAGCGTATGTTTTCCAACGTGTTGTCCAGAGTGTTGTCTGCCCAGCTGAAACACATGCGGAGCTACATCGTTTTCCCTCAGGTGGAGGACTTGCCTACAGTGAAAGGTGATTTCTATGCCCTGGGACATATCCCCAACATCATAGGTGCCATTGATGGGACCCATGTGGCTTTGGTCCCCTCCGCAGGAGTGAACAGGTGTACAGAAACCGGAAGAGTTATCAATTGATGAATGTGCAGATGGTATGTTTGGCAGACCAGTACATCTCCCATGTTAATGCCAAGTTTCCTGGCTCAGTGCATGACGCCTACATCCTGCGGAATAGCAGCATCCCTTATGTGATGGGTCAACTCCAGAGGCACCGTGTGTGGCTATTAGGTGAGCACCTGGAAGCAAGACAGTGGGAATGGTTGTCTGGGTCTGGGGTTATCCCTACAGGTTAGTGTGTGTCTAACAGTTGTCCCTTGCCATTTGCAGGTGACTCTGGTTACCCCAACCTGTCATGGCTACTGACCCAAGTGAGGAATCCCAGGACAAGGGCAGATGAATGCTACAATAAGGCCCATGGGCGAACAAGGTGGATAATCGAGCGGACCTTCGGCCTCCTGAAGGCCAGGTTCAGGTGCCTCCATATGACAGGTGGATCCCTATTCTACTCACCAAAGACGGTGTGCCAGATCATCGTGGCCTGCTGTATGCTTCACAACTTAGCTTTGCGACGACAGGTGCCTTTTCTGCAGGAGGGTGGTCCAGATGGCAGTGTTGTTGCAGCTGTGGAGGCTGTGGACAGTGAAGACGAGGAAGCAGAAGAAGAGGACATCGACAACAGGGACTCAGTGATCCTGCAATATTTCCAGTGAGACACAGGTAAGAATACAAACCTGCCTACTACATGTACTTTAACACTACTACCTCTCTACTGTCTGTCGTTTTCACCCAGTGTATGGTCACTGAGTTGTCACTTTCCCTTACTATTTCACAAATGTGGGTCCCACTGCTTTGATTCTTCATGGACTAGAGTTGTGTGACATAGGTATGTTGACATTACAATTGAAAGAGCTTTTTGCCACTGTAATTGCTAATACACTATTTCAAAATCAAAGACTGACTCCAGATTGTTTTGTGCTTCAAGGGTGTTTATTTAAGTGTTCAATATTGGAGGGGGGTGCAAAATGGTGATGGGTGATGGTGGAGGTATGTCCATGGCAGAGTCCAGTCTATTCGTCTCACAGGAGCATTTCCCAAATGGGCATAGGAAGTGGAGCTGGGGCAGTTTAAGGATGGACAGGGTGACAAAGTGGGACAGAAGGATGACATTCAGGGTGGTCTCATTTCTTGGCTGGGGTCTTGGCATCGTTCTCTGTCTTTGTCCTGGATCTCAGGGACTGTTTGCAGGGTGGTTCTTCCTCTGCAGGGGGTGGGGTGCTGGTGTGGTGGTCCTGTGGCGGTGCCTCCTGTCCACTAGCGCCAGCGGAGGTGGTGGGCAGTTCATCGTCCATGCTAGTGTCAGGGGCCCCTTGTTGTGCCACAGTGTCCCTTCTGCTGTTGAGTACTTCCTTCAGCACCCCTACGATGGTGCCCAGGGTGGAATTGATGGCTCTGAGTTCCTCCCTGAAGCCCAAATACTGTTCCTCCTGCAGGCGCTGGGTCTCCTGAAACTTGACCAGTACTGTTGCCATCGTCTCCTGGGAGTGGTGGTAGGCTCCCATGATGTTGGAGAGGGCCTCGTGGAGCGTGGGTTCCCTTGGCCTGTCCTCCCCCTGTCGCACAGCAGCCCTCCCAGTTCCCCTGTGTTCCTGGGCCTCTGTCCCCTGGACTGTGTTCTCATTGCCACTGCCCCCAGGTCCCTGTTGTTGTTGGGGTGGTGGGTTAGCCTGAGTTCCCTGTAGTAGTGGATACACTGCTGCTTGACGTGTCCTGGGGACAGAGGTATGGGGCCGCTGGGTGGGTGCTGTGCTGGTGTTTCCAGAGGGGGGAAGCTCTGTAGTGGCCTGTGACTGTGTGATGGGAACCGACTGTCCTGAGGTCCCCGATGGGCCGGGCTGGTCATCTAGATCCAGTTGGACAGAGGTGCTGTCATCCCTGTGGGCCTCTTCTGTTGGTGGTGTGGACATGTGTGGACCCTCCTGTCTAGTGACGTTGGGTAGGGGTCCTGCAGGGGTATAAAAAGATGATTATTACATCTGTGTGTGCCATGGTGTGCAATGGGTGGGTGACCATGTACCCCAGTGCTTGCATTCCTGTGTGGGACCTTTTGTGATGATGGTTTAGGGGGTGTATGGGTTTGTGCAGTGGGCATGCTTTGGTGATGGGTGTCCATGCTTTGGTGTTGCATGCACAGCTTGGTGTTGGGATGTGTGGTTTGTGATGTTGGGACATTTGTGAGGAGTTGGAGTGATGTGGGTGAGGGTGGGGGTATGTGATGGCATGCAGGTAGGGTGGGGGATGTAATAGTTAAGATTTGACTTATCAGAGTCCATTCCGCCATCTACTCCTGCGAGGCCCTCAGGATGCAGAATCGCCAAGACCTGATCCTCCCATGTTGTTAGTTGTGGGGGAGTAGGTGGGGGTCCGCCGCCAGTCCGCTGAACCGCAAGGTGATGTCTTGAGACCACGGAACGCACCTTCCCCCGTAGGTCGCTCCGAGGCCCTCAGGATGCAGAATCGCCAAGACCTGCTCCTCCCATGTTGTTAGTTGTGGGGGAGGAGGTGGGGGTCCGCCGCCAGTCCGCTGAACCGCAAGGTGGTGTCTTGAGACCACGGAACGCACCTTCCCCCGTAGGTCGTTCCACCTCTTCCTAATGTCATCCCGATTTCTTGGGTGCTGTCCCACTGCGTTGACCCTGTCCACTATTCTTCGCCATAGCTCCATCTTCCTTGCAACGGAGGTGTGCTGCACCTGTGATCCGAATAGCTGTGGCTCTACCCGGACGATATCCTCCACCATGACCCTAAACTCATCCTCCGAGAACCTGGGGTGTCTTTGCCGTGCCATGGGGTGGTGTGAGTGATGTGTGGGGTGGTGTATGTGGTGATAAGTGTGCTGATATGTAGTAGGGTGTTGTGTGAGGTGCGTGGAAGTTATGTGGGTGATGGTCTGGTGTGCCTGTGGATGCTAGTATTGTTGATGGTAGTGTCTCTCTCTGTGCTTCTTTCTCAATTGTGGTCGTAGGGGTTTTTGAGGGTGATGTGGAGGTGTGTTTTATATTGTATTGGATGTGTGGGAGTGGTGTGTGTATGTGTATCAGGTGTGTGTATTTTGAATTGTCCAATGTGGCTGTGTTTTGTATGTGTGTGTGTGTATTTTGAGCGTGACGGTGTGTACCGCCAATGGAATACCGCGGTTGAAAGACCGCCGCGTGGATTCGTGTATCGTGATAGTGTGGGCGTATTTCTGTTGACGTGACGGTGGAGGTTTTGTTTTTGCCAGTTTATCACTGACCTTTGGTGTGGCGGACTTGTGTGGGTGTCTGAATTTTGGCGGATTCTGTGCTGTGGCTCATAATAGCTGTGGCGGATTTCCGCGGGCGCGGCAGTGTGTTGGCGGTCTTCTGCACGGCGGTAAGCGGCTTTTACCGCCAATGTTGTAATGACCCCCAATATGTCTCAGCATCAGAGTACCTAGGGCACACAGTTTCTGACCACAGCCCCCTCCCTCAAGGGGACTCTCCTTTGAAGCAGATGGCAGGCGCTGGTACCCACCTGGAGACTCCACACCCACACCTACGCACAGCACAATATGATGTTTCATGAGATGATTGACACACACATTAGCCAATATTTAGACTGGGCAAGCAGTGTGATGTATGCAGAATTTCTGAGCATTTATCCTCCAATCTGGCTATCCCAATGGGATGACCTCCTGTCCCATCAAAAGAGGAGGACAGCTAATTTCTTTTGGCTTGATTCCTTAAGTGGTCGGCGTCATTCTTGCATTCTGACTCCTTGCCATGAAGTCATTCTTTGCTGGGCACTGGGAAAATTTGTGACCTGATGTGGGAGTAAGTTAGCTAGACCTTCTGCAGACTAAACTTTCTGATGTATTGTTTATTTTGTCGTGCACCCAGCATGGTCTTGCAATTGACAAAGATAATGGTTACTTGTTAGCACTTTTGGCCTTTTTTTGTTTGTCTAACCAACTCTCTCTCTTTAAATCACTGATTGTGATATTGTTTCTGAAGAATCTGTTGAACATGTTCCCTGCAGAATCAATTGTTATGCCTCATTGGGGTCCCAATCTAATCCTGATGTTCCTTATGTGCACACCATTCAGTCTTCTGCACAGTTGTTCACTATGGCTTCTCACAACCTAGGCAGTCTTAATGCAGTCACTTAAACTGGCCTTTTGAGTGAACTACATGTGCAACTCCCTACACCACTTTCTTCCCAGACAAATTGTTGCTCCAGACTCAAGCTGCCTTCCTGCCAAACAAGGGTTTCACCCTTCTGTGTTGGTCAGTTGATAACCCTGCTGATATTATTTGTTCCGCCAACGCCCTCAAAAGAGGAGGAAAGGCTCTATTGGCTTGACCCTGAGAGGGCTTTGAGTTTGTGCAGTGACTGTAAAAGATACATTCTGATGGATACAACTACCTGTGGATTCCTCACCTAATGAATACTCCCATGGCGCCAGCATTCGACGGAAATCTTCTTACTAGTCTCTGCACGTCGACGAGGACGTCACTCTAGCCCACGCGACGCCGTCTGACGTCATACAGGCAATAAGAGGTCCTCGACGACGTGCGGACGTCAGTTCCCTTTTTTCCGTGCATTCGAAACGGTTATCTTCGAGGGAGCAACTGTTACTTTTGTGGTTACAGTGTATTTTTGCTGCGTAGTCTTTCGCTGTGGTAATAATGTCGCAGAGAAAGTCTGGATTCAAGCCTTGTCGTGAGTGTGGAGGCAAGATGTCGGTGACGGATCCTCATTCCGATTGCCTTTGGTGTTTGAGCTCCGACCACGACGTCTCGACTTGTGATTTATGCCAGCACATGAATCCAAAGGCCCTCAAGGAACGTGAGGCGAAGCTGTTTATGGCGAAATCGAAGGAGAAGCATCACAAGAAGTCTTCTTCTCCAAGACATCGGCGTCATCGAGACTCCCGGCGCCGTAGAGAATCTCGGCGTCATTCGAAGGAGACTCGTTCCAGGTCTTCGGATCGGCGCCGAAGGACATGGGAGATCAGTCCCACGGTTACGCCGCATCCTTCGACGCCGTTGCCCTCTCCGGCGTCTCCAACTTCACCTGGACAGGCGTCGGTGATTGAGGTATTGGAGCCTCAGGTGTTTTCTCCGGCGTTGCAGACGTCGAGGCCGGCGTCGGGGTCGCCTCCGAGACAGGCACCCCAGTATCTGGCTTTTCCCACCCCTGGAGCCGATAGTTCCGCATTCTTGAATGCGATGTATGCCATCTTCCAACAGATGGCTCCAGGGGGTGCTCCGGCTGGGCCTTTGGCCTTTTTATTGGGTGATCCTGCGCCTCTTCGGCCGGCACCCTTTATGCCCTTTCTCCCTTTTGGGAACGTGGGCTCGGCGCCAGTGTCGGCGCCGGTGGCCGCTCCGGTGGCTTCAGAAGGATTGGCCCCGGGGATTTCCATCCCGTCGACGTCGGGATTTCGGCCTGTGACTCCAGTGGGTCCATCTGCTTCAACTGCTCTTTCGTCGGCGCCGAAGTTACCTGTGGCGCCGGACGCGGCTTCGGTGGCTTCTGAAGATCGGCGCCGATCTTCGACTTCGGCGGAGGCATTGTCGACTCCGCGTATTGAACAACGGCTTCATTCGAGGAGACGTGCTCTCCGTGTATTAGAGGAGCAGGAGTACCAACGAGCCCTGGAGGAAGGAGAGCTAGAGGACTCGGGTGATGGGCTGCGTGGTCTGGAGTCGGCCAGTGGGCTGGACACTTCCCCTGAGTGGGATCTTTCGTCCCCGGGAGAATACACTGAGGAGGCTGCTTCCTTTCATGCAGTGGTACGGAAGGCAGCTAGTTTTTTGGACCTGCCTTTGCCGGTGGTGGAGGCTAAACAAAACCTTCTAACAGAGGTGCTACATCCGGCCTCAGCTGCGGCGGAGCCTCTTTTGCCATTTAATGACGCTCTGCTGGATCCGGTGTTAGAGGTGTGGAAGAGGCCGGCATCTTCCCCAGCAGTTCACAGAGCCGTGGCCAGGAGCTATCGGGCGGCTCCGACTGACCCCGGTTTTCTGTCTAGGCACCCTACGCCGGAGAGCTTGGTGGTGCAGGCCTCCTGTTCATCTAAGTCAGCGCCTGGTTCTTTCCCGACGGTGCCTGGGGACAGAGATTCAAAGAAACTAGAGGCGCAGTCCAAGAAGATTTTTTCGTCCTGCAGTCTGGCGTTGAAGGCCACCAACGCAACCTGTATCCTGGGGAGGTATATTCATGCTCTGATGGATGACATTTCCTCAGCATTTACAGAGCTTCCCCAGGGTCTTTTGGATGTTGTTTCAAATGCCCAGGCTGCTGCGACCCAGATTATCCAGACGGGACTGGATACGACCGATTCGGTAGCCAGAGCAATGGGCACAACTGTGGTGGCAAGGAGGCAGGCTTGGCTCCGTAACTCGGGCTTTTCTGCGGATGTACAGTCCACATTGTTGGATCTCCCGTTTGATGGGGACAAACTGTTTGGAGCCAAGGCTGATTCGGCCTTGGAACGTTTTAAGGAGAGCAGGGCCACGGCTAAGTCGTTAGGGCTCCAAGCTCCTTCTTCCACGGCCTCTTCCAGATTTTTCAGGAGGTTTCGTGGATTTGGGCGTGGCTCTTCCTCCTCTTCCTTTCGGGGAAGATATCAGCAACCTGCCTCTTCCCATCCCTATAGATCTTTTAGGGGGAGAGGTAGGGTCCGCACCAGAGGAGCCTCTCAGCAGCACTCTGCCTCTTCCTCATCCTCTGGCGGGGTGCAGCAGGGGAAGCAGCCTTAGGCTTCCACCATTTCCCACTCACTCCTCTCCTGTAGGGGGAAGATTACAGCATTTTCTCACCAAATGGAAGACTGTTACAACGGACACTTAGGTTCTCAGTATTGTGGGAAAAGGCTACACCCTTCCCTTTCGGGAGTTCCCGCCCCTCATCCCGCCCCGCCCTTCTTATTGTTCAGAAGAACACCTCCTGTTGCTAGAACAGGAGGTACAAGCCCTCCTTTCAAAGGGCGCGGTGGAGTTGGTCCCAGAGCAGGAAAGGGGTCGAGGATGTTACTCAAGGTATTTCCTGATTCCCAAGAAGGATGGTCGTTTGAGACCAATCCTGGACCTGAGGATCTTGAATTGGTTCCTCAAGCAGGAAAAGTTCAAGATGCTGACCCTAGCACAGGTGCTTTTGGCGTTGAACAAGGAAGACTGGATGGTGTCTGTCGACTTGCAGGATGCTTACTTTCATATCCCGATACTCAAGTCACACAGGAAGTATCTCCGGTTTGTGGTGGGATCGCAGCACTATCAGTTTGCGGTCCTTCCGTTTGGTCTTACTTCAGCACCTCGAGTCTTCAGGAAGGTGATGTCGGTGGTTGCGGCAGAACTCAGAAGGAAGGGGATAGCAGTATTCCCTTATTTGGACGACTGGTTGATCAAAGCCAAGTCCCCGGAGCTTGTGTCGCATCATCTGCAGTCAACAACCCAGTTGTTGTTCGACCTGGGTTTTTCGGTGAACGAGCCCAAATCTCACCTAGAGCCCTCTCAGCGCCTCCTGTTCATAGGGGCAGTACTGGATACAACATTGGGTCGGGCCTTTCCTCCGCCTCAGCGGATTCAAGATATTCAGGATTTGGTTCCAATGTTTCGAAATGGAGCGGTAGTTCCAGTCCTCAAGGTCCTTCGTCTGCTCGGTCTGTTTGCCTCCTGCATTCTGTTGGTCACGCATGCTCGCTGGCACATGAGGGCTCTTCAGTGGTGCCTCCGAAGGCAGTGGTCTCAACACAAAGGGGATCTAGAGGGTGCTGTCAAGATCTCCAGAGATGCTGCTGTGGATTTGAAGTGGTGGATTGCAAGCAACAATCTTTCACAAGGAAAGCCGTTCCAGCAGTCGCCACCAGTGGCCACAGTCATAACGGATGCTTCCACTCTAGGGTGGGGAGCTCATCTGGGGGATCTGGAGATCAAAGGTCTTTGGTCTCCAGAGGAACAGATGTTTCACATCAATCTGTTAGAGTTACGGGCTGTACGTCTGGCTCTCAAGGCCTTCCTCCCTTCCCTTCGTGGTCAGTCGGTACAGGTCCTAACGGACAATACTACCACGATGTGGTACATAAACAAGCAGGGAGGAGTGGGGTCGTACCTTCTCTGAAGAGAAGCTCTTCGACTATGGTCCTGGGCAAAGGACCATCAGATTTGCTTGATAGCAAACCATCTGGCCGGAGTCTTAAACGTGCGTGCGGACAGTCTCAGTCGCCAATTCTCGGCAGACCACGAGTGGCGTCTCCATCCAGATCAAGTCCGTTTAATCTTCCAGAGGTGGGGGTTTCCTTGGGTAGATCTGTTTGCCACTCGAGAGAACGCGCATTGTCCGTTATTCTGCAGCCTCCAGTATCCGATGCAGGGAGCGTTGGGGGACGCGTTTCAAATAACCTGGTGCGGCCAGTTGCTTTACGCGTTTCCTCCCATACCCTTGATTCCTCGAGTATTGAGGAAGATTCGCCAGGACCGGGCTCTAGTCATCCTAATAGCTCCGGATTGGCCAAGGAGGGTATGGTACTCCGACCTTCTCCAACTCTCAATGTGCCCTCCGCTCCGTCTCCCTTTCAGGGCAGACCTCCTCTCGCAGTCGCAGGGGCAGGTTCTACACCCCAACCTCCAGAGTCTGCACCTACATGCCTGGAGATTGAACGGGGCAACCTGAGTTCCTTCTCTCTCCCGCCTGAGGTAGTGGATGTTATATTAGCGGCCAGGCGACACTCCACTAAATCTATCTACGCTAATAGATGGTCTAAATTTGTTGCGTGGTGTGGAGAGAGGCAGATTGATCCTTTGCATGCTCATCTATCGGACGTTTTGTCTTTTGCTCTGTCTCTAGCGCAGAAAGGTTGTGCAGTGGCTACCATTAAGGGTTATTTATCGGCCTTGTCAGCCTTCATATGTCTTCCAGACCAACCATCTTTATTTAAATCCCCTATTGTTATCAGATTCTTGAAAGGTCTTCTAAATAAATATCCTCCAAAGCCATTCGTTATGCCGCAATGGGATTTGTCCTTGGTCCTGACTTTCCTTATGGGGTCCCCTTTTGAACCTATGCATTCTTGCCCCTTAAGGTATTTGGTTTTAAAAACAGTCTTCCTGATAGCTATAACATCAGCAAGGAGAGTGAGTGAGTTGCAGGCCTTATCAGTAAAGCCCCCTTATACAACTTTTTATGGGGATAAGGTGGTGTTGAGGACCAAGGCTGCTTTCCTCCCGAAGGTTGTTTCACCCTTCCATTTGGCTCAGGCAATTACTTTGTCCACGTTCTATCCTCCGCCTCATCCTTCCAAAGAGGAAGAAAGACTGCACCGTCTGGACCCAAAGAGGGCGTTGAGCTTCTTTATTGATAGAACAAAGGATTTCAGGCTGGAGGATCAGCTGTTTATTGGATACGTGGGCAAGAGGAGAGGAAAGGCAGTCCACAAGAGAACACTATCTAGGTGGGTTGTTCTTTGCATTAAAATCTGTTACTCTTTGGCAAAGAAGGATCCTCCTGAGGGCATTAGAGCTCATTCCACCAGAGCTAAGTCGGCCACTTCGGCTTTGGCCAGAGGTGTTCCTGTGGTCGACATCTGCAAGGCCGCAACTTGGTCGTCCCTTCACACTTTTGCAAAACATTACTGTTTGGATTCTGAGGTTAGAAGGGACGGCCATTTTGCACGGTCAGTGCTGCAGGATTTCTTGGTTTGACCATTTAGGCACCCACCGCCGGGCGTGGTACTGCTTTGGGACTCTATTCATTAGGTGAGGAATCCACAGGTAGTTGTATCCATCAGAAGAACGAGTTACTTACCTTCGGTAACGACTTTTCTGGTGGATACATTAGCTACCTGTGGATTCCTCACGGTCCCACCCGCCTCCCCGTTGCCTTTCTGGTCTTACCAAGTAATCCTTGAGTACGCTCCTCTTGGTCTTTGAGGGTGCAATAGATGTTGTATATATTATATGTATATATGTATATATCTTTGTGTATATACTTGATGTGTAGATATATATTTTAAAAAAGAGAGAGTTATATATATATATAAAAGATTTACAGTTATTCATGCAATGTTGTGTATTTTTACAATGTAATGGGATGTTGCCTTGCTCTTTCATTGCATTGCCTGGTTGTTCTCATGCACGTAAAAAATGATTGGTACTGACGTCCGCACGTCGTCGAGGACCTCTTATTGCCTGTATGACGTCAGACGGCGTCGCGTGGGCTAGAGTGACGTCCTCGTCGACGTGCAGAGACTAGTAAGAAGATTTCTGTCGAATGCTGGCGCCATGGGAGTATTCATTAGGTGAGGAATCCACAGGTAGCTAATATATCCACCAGAAAAGTCGTTACCGAAGGTAAGTAACTCGTTCGTTGTGTAGATGATCAGCTATTTGGGGTTCAGAGGGACCAAGAAAGGCAAGGCAATGCAAAATAGGATTCTGTCCAGGTGGATCTGCCATGCACTGGCTGAGAAGGAACCCCCCCCCAGGAGGCTGTGTACTTACTCCACCAGGGCCACTACGATGGAGGAGGAGGGAGTTGCTGGTTCTGGGTATGACCTGGGGATGAGTGAACATTTTCACAAAACACTATTACCATGTCAGCCATATCTTAGGGGCTTTTGGGGCCATTTTACCAACTTGCCCATGAAAGGCATCCTTATCTGAGTTCACTCCTCAAAACCTGCTGCATCTTTGGGAGGTACTGTTGCAGTATCTATTCCAAATGTGGAGAATCTGCAGTTATAAGTATCCATCAAAAGCACAAGTTGCTTACCTTTGTTAACGCTCTTTCTGGTGGATACTCTAACTGCAGATTCCTCACTGCCCTCCACCTCCTCGGTTAGAGGAGTGGACTCCCATACATCATAAAAAGGTCCCAAGTTAGATTTTGACACACTGTCACCTCTAATTTGTTCAAAGTGCTCCGTGTCTCTGGGAGCGGATGGAATGAGATTAATAAACTGACATCAGCATGCAGAGATGGAGTTTATATGGAGCTTTTTCTGTCACTTTCGCACTATGAAATCACAACAGAAACATATGGTGCCACCTACCGGCATGTCGGTATCATTGTTGGTTTCCATCTGAAAGAGTGTTCCCAAAGCTAAGTAACTTGCTCCTCTTAGCTGACCTTCATCGGGTATTGTTCCAAGCTCAAAGTTACCCATTCCACCCCCGCCTTCACCAAGCATTTGGACATTTTGTTGTATGCTGATGACTTGTTGCTGTTAGATCAGAATTCAAAAGGACTGTAATGGGACCTTCATTGTAAAGATAGTTACCAGTCAATAAAGAAAAATAACAAGTTTAGCCAGCTGACTCCAGGAAACTATCAAGTGCTTGCAACCTGTGTGAAAATAGAAACTGTTGTACAGTATAAAAATCTCGGAGTTACTTTTACAGTACACTTGTGTTAAAAGGAGCCTTTATGGCATTTAATCCAAATAGTGCATTAGCATCACTTAATATATTGTGCCACTTCAGTTGAATGGAGGGCATTCCGTAGTACTTCTACTTATTGACACAGTGACACACCCCTAAATTTCCTTTCCTTGTAAGGCACTTTAGTGCTAGTTTATAGTGGTGCGTGTAGGAAGCTGGCTCTTTATATACTATATCAAAATGAGAAATAGTGTGCACAGAGTACAGGGGTTCCCTAGAGTTTTAAGAGAGGCTAAAGTAGATAATACTAATGCTCTCTTTTGTGGTAGTGTGGTCAAGCAGTTAGGCTTATCAGAGGGTAGTGCAAAGCATTTGTTGTACACACACAGACAATAGAAGAAGCACACACTCAATGACTTAACTCCAGACCAATGGTTTTTATAACTCAAAAATCCATTTTCTTAATTTATTTCTAGAACCACAAGATTCAAGTTGCAGGTAAGTACTTTAATAGTCTTGTATTTCACACATATATCAATAGCACATTGTGTGAAATCGATAAGTTATGCAGTTTTTGAAATATTGGCAATTATCTGTTTTAAAAGTTGACAGTGCGATTTTCAGAAACAGTTCTGGGGGGGGGGAGATAGTACTATTTACAGGTAAATACTCGACTTACAGTTCCAGTCTCCGGGGGTTAGGAAGTCCACAGGTTGGGGTTCAAGTTAACCCCAAACACCCACCACCAGCAACACAGGGCCAGCCGGTTGCAGAGGTCAAAGTGTAGGCAAAATTAACATGGGCTCCTATGGAGACTGGGGGCACTTGGTTTCAGATCTGCAGGCAGGTAAGTACCCGCGTCTTCGGAGGGCAGACCTGGGGGGTTTTGAGGAGCACTGGGGGGGCCACAAGTAGGCACCAAATATACACCTTCAGCGGCGTTGGGGCGGCCGTGTGCAGGGTGCAAACAAGGTGTCGGTTCTCCAATGATTCTCTATGAGGGGACCTCAGGGGGCACTCAGAGGCTGCAGGCGAGGTCCAGGAGGTCGTCTCGGGCAAACCACAGTCTGGACATGGAGGAGGGCCACGTGCTGAACTTTGCTGCACCTGACGTCGAGTTCTCCAAGGCCTGGGGGCTGCGGGTGCAGCGTGTCTTTTGGTGTCGGATATCTTGGTCCAGAGCTTTCACGGTAAGGGTATCCTCGGGATTCCCTCTTCAGGCAGTGTCGTGGAGGGGTGGAAAGGCCAACCCAGGGTGGGCACTTGCTCAGAATTGCCTGGGGCTCCTCTCTAGCTTGTTGGGCCACCTGGACACAGGCCGTGGGTGTTGGTGCAGAGTGGTCAGGACTCACGCATTCGGAGTGGGGGGGGGAGTCCTTGGTTGTTGTTTCTTCTTTGGACAGGGCCGCTGTCCACAGGAGTTCTTGGTCCTTTTGGATACAGGGCAACCCTCTGGATCTTGGCAGAGGTTGCTGGTCCTGCTGGATGTGTTGCTGTACTTGTGCAGGTTCTTTGAAGCAGGAGACAGGCCGGTAGGGCTGGGGCCAAGTCAGTTGTCATCTTCCTTATTCTCTGCTGGGGGCTTCCGCTATGCAGTCCTTCTTCTTCTTGTCATGTCGCCAGGAATCTGGTGAGCTGGGTTCAGGGAGGCCCTTAAATTCTAGATTTAAGGGCGTTTCAGGGGTCAGAGGGCAGTAGCCAATGGCTACTGTCCCTGAGGATAGCTACACCCTCCTTGTGCTCACTCCCTTTGGGGAGGGGGGCACAACCCTAATCCTATTGGTCCCTGTCCTCCAAACCAAGATGGAAGATTCTGCAGGGAGGGGGTCCCCTCAGCTCTGGACACCTCTGGGGTGGTCCTGGCTGGGTTGGTCACTCCTTTTTGTTTTCCCTAATTTTCCTGCCGGACTTGCCGCCAAAAGAGTGGCTTTGTCCTGGGACACTGTAATCCGAGGCTTGAGCCTTTGAGTCTCACCACCAGGTATTACAGTTCATGAAGCACATCCACCCAGGACAGGCTTTGTTTCTGACCACTGAGAGCAGAAAGGTTCTCACCCCATGTGGTCAGAAACTTGTCTGAAAGTGGCAGGCTGGCACAGACTAGTCAGTCCTGCACTAGCAGTTTGGCTAACATACAGGGGGCAACTCTAAGATGCCCTCTGGGTGCATTTTTCAAGAAATCCCACACAGGCATCAGTGGGGGTTTATTGTGCCTAGACATTTGATATCAAACTTCCCAGTATTCAGTGAAGCCATTATGGAACTGTGGAGTTTGTAATGACAAACTCCCAGACCATATACTCACTATTATCTAAACTGCACTTACAATGTCTAAGAATGGACTTAGACACTGTAGGGGCATATTGCTCATGCAGCTATGCCCTCGCCCGTGGTATAGTGCACCCTGCCTTAGGGCTGTAAGACCTGCTAGAAGGGTGACTTACCTATGCCACAGGCAGTGGTTTGTGGGCACGGCACCCTGAGAGGGGTACCATGTTGACTTTGCTTTTTCTCCCCACCAGCACACACAAGCTACATAGGCAGTGTACATGTGCTTGGTGAGGGGTCCCCTAGGGTGGCATAATACATGCTGCAGCCCTTGGGAACCTTCCCTGGCTACAGGGCCCTTGGTACTGTGGTACCTTTTACAAGGGACTTAACTGTGTGCCAGGGGTGTGCCAATTGCGGAAACAAAGGTACAGATTTTAGGAAAGATCACTGGTGCTGGGCCCTGGTTGGCAGGATCCCAGCACACTTTCAATCAAAATTAATCAACACTAGGCAAAAAGTTGGGGGGGTAACCATGCCAACAGTGGCAGTTTCCTACAGTGCGTGTCTCCTAATTTTAATGAGCTATATCAAAATCCCTTTTAGTGGACCATGGGGCACACAGAGGCTACTGGGCCTAACCGTGATGGATAAGGCCTTTTACTCCTGATGGATTCTGAGAATGTTCAGTCCAATAATTACTTTTATAAGAAAAATAAGTATTTTATTACTGACTCTACACACTCGTAATGACATCATAAGCCATAACAAAGGTCGGGCTGTAAGTAATTGTCAGGCCTGTCCTACCCTTTATGTTATAACTTGGTCAGGATTATTCCCTATTCACTGGTGGCCTCATTCAGATAATTTTTTCTAATAGGCCGTACTCAAGAGTTCCCCTTCCACTCCTTAGCAATTAGTCAAAAGTGTATATGGTGCCACAATACCATTAGCATCAACTCACCCATGGCCCCACAGGCCCGCTTCCAGTACTAACCACTCAAGTGGTATAGATGCAAAATTCATTAGTACCCTGAAGTTTGGCAAACCTACTTCTCATCCTAAAATGTAACTCAGCATTATCCAGCACCTACTAATGCCCCAGTTACCTGCCCATAAACCAGCACTTTTTTCTACTTCAGGTGGCAAGCAGTTTGGTTGAATTTAGATTGAGAGTCATTACATTGTGTTCTTTACATCGGGAGTACCTTTACATCGCAGGTTATTATATGATCTCCCTATGTGTGTGTGTGTGTGTGTGTGTGTGTTTAAGATGAATGTACTTGTCCATTTTAATTACTTTTAATTTTAATATGTTAAAAACCCTTACTAACTCTATCCTAAACACCCACTCCCGAAAACCTCCATACCATCCCTATCCACTACCTTGCCTTAGCCATAAAAACCCTTACACCTCCTATACACTACAATTCCCTGAGCCCTAAAAACTCAATACTACAACATGTACTATACATCCCTAAGTCTTAAAAACTCCTTAATACCCCTTTGCAATACCTATCATGGCTCCCTAAAAATGCCTTACTACCTCTAAACACTACCAGTTCTTGAGCCCTAAAAACTGCTTATTACTCATGTGCATTGCCCATCCCTGAGTCCTGAAAAATCCTAACTACCCCTATATAAATTTTAAAAGTTCTAAAATCTATACCCAGCCTTTCTTAATAACTACTTATGTGTTAATAACTTTAAATCTAATTATTTAAAATTAATTTATTTTTCACTAAACAGTTCTTTAAATGTATTTAAAATATGTAATTACTATTTCAACTTTGAGTCACATAGCCTTAACATATATATATTTGAATGTGTCTATCTATCTATCTATCTATCTATCTATCTATCTATCTATCTATCTATCTATATTTATCTACATATATATATATATATGTATATATAAAACTGAAAATAAAGTGTACAGTAACGTTAATGTTAGGGGTATATTTTAATGACAATATAAACTATTTGAACTCAGAAAACCACAGAAATTCACCAGCTGTAGTTAGCAGAGGTTACAGCCCCGCGTTGCACTGCCTATGACCTCACATATTACATCACTCATGACATGTTCTGTGACATCATTTATGACATCACTCATGACACCTCAGATGACATATTGATGACATTACTGATGACGTCACTGATGACATCGTCAAATGAGTCTGCTAGTTTATTTTATAGGTTACATTGTGGTGGGTAACTACAGTATTAATTTTCTACCTAATTGTGTACAGCTTGTGTCCAGCTAATGGGTGTAAGTGTTTATAAAATGAATGTGTTTCTAATGCATCATAGGTGTGTAGAGGTTCTGAACATTATAAATCTTTGTTTTGAAGAGTAACTCTTTGTACAGATGACAGATGATGACTGTTAGTGTCCAGTATGTTCCACACACATTTTTTTAGTTCTGCAAAAAAGTTTTCAAAAGGGCAAAGATTCTGCATAGTGCTACTAAGTATTGTAAGTAGCCTAGATTTACTAGGCAGAATTGTTGTAGCATGACAATTTCTTCATAACATAGAAGACTTTATGCATCAGGTACTAACCCATGTACATGTGCCCATGTATATGTGCTTGTTTAGCTTTAAAAGATAGGCTATCTGTAAGGTGTGAAGACCGCAGATAGAATGATCTTTAGCCCCTTCAGACCTTGGTTATTTTAGGCAAATAGTGTATTTTGAGTGTACACTCTGTGGTGTATTTCTCATGATAGTTTCACTGTCTGCAAACAGTGTAGCACAAAGTAAAGTCTCTCCATAGAGTAAACACTGTTCACAGTACCCACTTTTCTACTCTACTTCAGCTTTTTATCTCATTATAGTTTTGGTGACTGTGAGGGGTTTGATACAAATAAAAGCTGTCTGTAGTAGGGCATTCATTCTGGAACAGACGTTGAGTATCTTGAGGAACTTAGCTTTCTGTGAACAATTGTATACATGTTGAACAATATGTGCAATGAGGGTTTCCCATATATCTGTGGTTGATTGTTAATGTGAACTAGCTACCTGTGAAGTGTATGGTATGAGGTCAGTATTTCAACACATGTGGCGTCAGATTGGCCCCTAGGCCTCGCTTGCAGTAAGGTACTGCATCCAACACCCTGCAGGCAACGATCTGGAGGCAGCCACCCCCATACTGCACACAGCCTACCTTTTAGCCTGCCTCTTCTACTTTTCTGACCTCGTTTTTGCTGACTTTCGGACTGTGTGCACTTCACCACTACTAACCAGTGCTAAAATGCTTGTGCTCTCTCTCTCCTAAACATGGTAAGATTAGCTTATCCCCAAGTGACATATTTGTATTTACTTATAACTTGAGGCCCAGGGCATGTAAATTAAATGCTACTTGTGGGCCTGCACCACTGATTGTGCCATCACTTAAGTAGCTCTTTAAAAGTCTCTGAGGCCAGTGTAGAGCCTGTGTGTGTGCAGTTACACTGCCATGTCAACCTGGTAAAATAACCCTTTCACCAGGCCCAAACTTTCCCTTTTTATACATATACGTCAGCTCTAATGTAGGCCCTGGGTAACCCAGATGGCAGGGTGCAATGTATTTAAAAAGCAGGACATGTACTTGTACGTTTTACATGACCTGGTATTGAAACACTCCCAAAGTTGTTTTTCACTACAGCAAGGCCTAGCTCTCCCATAGGATAAAATGTGGATTACTTCATTACATCCTATAAGTGTAATTCACAATCTGGAAGATAAGTTTTTCGAGTTTGCTATCTCTGAAATCGCAATTTATGGTAAAATCAGATTTTAAATTATAATTCTGAAAATCCCACTTTTAGAAAGTTGCCATTGCCTTTAGCCATTTGGTTCTTTCTGCTTGTCTCTGATCACTTGTCTGGGGTGGGTGACTGCTGGGCTTTTTGTATTCCCCCCAGACAGCCAAACACAGTGGGAGCTTAGGTGTGACTTATTGGGCCCTAATGGGCCATTCTTGCAGGATGGAAGGGAGGAGCTGGCCATAGCCTCACTCACACCTGAATAGGCTGTGTCCTGTCCCCACACAAAGGGCTACATGACCCCCTGTAGTGCGGCTGGAGCCATGGCAGGAAGGGCATAACCTTCAAAGGCCTGTCTTCCAAGTCTCCCCCACATCAAAGGCCAACTGGTCATAAGCACTGGACCTCTGACACCACCAACTCAGTACACTTCTGGTACTGCGACAACTCTACCAGGAAGGAGCACTGGTGTGCTGCTGAAGGACTGCTAGACTGCTGCTTTGCTGGACTCCTGTCTTGCTGAGCTGCCCTGCTGCCTGCTATTTCCCTGTCTGGGTGAGAAGGACTGGACGTGCATCACGTGAACCCAGTGTGACTCCAAGGGCCAGCTGGCTGACCTCCTGATCCGAAGTCTCAAGGATATAACAGACTTCCAACCACCCTGATTCTGCACCTGAACTCAGCCAACTGTGAGTCTGCTCTGCCAAGTGGTGCCACTCCAGTCCTAGACCCTTGGAAGTGAGCCTAAGGTGTTGGAACTAGTGGACTCAACGCATCCTCTGCTGCAGGAGCAGAATTGACACACCAGTGCTGTTGTGTGGAACAGAAATGGTGCCTTGCCTTCAGAACCTGCACTGTGATGCTTTTCCCGGCACCAAGTCTTTGCAGCCCCGTCGTAGGCAGCCTCAATGGCAATGCCGAAAGTCAGCATCACAGTCTCTGCACTCATCGGAACTGATGCGTCGCCTCGACTGCATGACGCATCCTTGACCCTGGTCTTCGCATCACTGGCGCTTGGAACCGCGATGTCAACACAGCAGGAACTTGCACCCAAACTCCAACGCATTTCAGAACTGGCGCATTGCTGCAGCTACGTAGAGAATATCAATGAATCACCTCTAGAGCGTGGAGAATGTTGACGCATCACCTCTACTGCGTGGTTCGCAACCTACACAGTACTCCACAACCAGGATTAAGGAACTTTTGTTCAGTGGGCCTAACTGGGTCCCTGAAGCTGGCCAGTGCTTTATCATGGTCGGCTTGAACTTTTCACTTTGTCCCAGTCTGGCGCGACCAGATATCCCCAATTGGTGTTTATTGCTTGTAAGCGCAATTTTACAGTTTAATCCTTAACAATTTATAACTCAAGTTCTATTTACTTTTATCGTTTAGCTCTTTGTTTTATTTATTAAATTAAGTTCTACTTTTCTAACCTGGTGTGGAATCTTTTTGTGTGCTGCATTCATTGTTTTACTGTTTGAAGTGTTGTACAAATACTTCACACACTGCCTCTTACATTAAGCCTGACTGCTCTGTGCCAAGCTACCAGAGCGTGAACACAGGTTAATTAAGGGTCTGTTTGTGACTTACCCTGACAAGAATTGTGGTTGCTGCTTAATGAGGGTGCATACCTCTGTCAACCAGAAACCTAATTTCTAACACGTGTTAAACAAAACAAACTGTTTTTTTAAGCTTGACTCTGAATCCTTTTGCACGTTTGTGCTAAGTATACACAGACGCATGACACATGTTAATATATGTCAAGTTCTGTGATGTATATTGACATCATCACACATTTAGGGGTACATGTAAACACCACTGCAATCTTGTAAATGCTATGGAAAAGACAGCACGCTATAAAAGAATGACATAAATACATGCCAGAGCCCCATTTGCACCCTGGGCCAATTTTGCATGTGATGTCAAAAGTTTTCATTTTAAGGATGTATTGTAGAACTCCTCACTGAATACTAAGCCATAACTGTGTCCTGGAAAACTTGTGTGAGTGCAGCTTGTTTCAGAAAACTAGGATAGCATTGTAGAATGCTATATTGTAGTCTGTCATGCTCAACACAAGAGCACTAAAGGTGCCCCAAAACACCTTTTGGTTGGTACACTTTTTGAGGGACGAATTGGAGAACTGGTCTGTTGGTAAAAAAAAAAAGGTGCAGCATCGCATAATTTGTTGTGCGACAGACACCACTGAAGGTATTGCTAGGGTTGTGATTGAAAAGAAACTTGGTGGATAACCTGTTCATTTGTGCAGTATTTCTTGACAGCATGATATATATTTTTTTTGTGAATTTCTTTCCTAGACTCACGACCAGGCAGTGCAGGAGGAAGACCATTTTCCAGCCGAAGACCTAACACTGCTCGGCCCTTGTTAACTTCGAGACCATGGACTGCTGAAAAGCCTGTATCTTTAGGTAGACCTGGCAGCGCCCGCCTTCTATCTGGTGGAAGCTTAAGTCCAGAATCTACAAGCTATAATGATATGTTGACAGAGGACGAGGCGAGCGATTTGACACATGGTAATGACTCATTTGGTATAATACTTTATTGTAGAGTGTACCCCCACTACATTATTGTCACTACATCGAAGGTACACTACATTGAGGTCACCAAATATATTTAGCAAGTACATTGATGATCTCTACTTAACAAACATAAGCAACAAGATTAAATTGAATGTAGCGGTTAATAAATAAATCAATGAAACCGGGAAAAACGCATTTATTTCATTAAATAAAAAAAGAAAAGTCGTTCCTCGAGTTATCCTGAGGTATATTAATTTCAGATTTTTACATTTCACTTAAATTTACATACATGTTTGACTAATTAGGTTTAGGGCCCATTCTAGAGTTTGGCAGACAGGTCACTCAGTCACAGACATGACGGATATCCCTTCCGCTGTAATACAAGTACCAGAGGATATAATACACTTGTGATATGGCGGACGGGTTATCCTTCACATTTATGACAGAGTAACCGTCTGACAGGCTGTAAATCAGGCCCATAGTTAGTTAGAGTAATGGCCAATCCAAAAATATTACATACATCGAAATAAACTAAAACATATTTAACTTAAAAAAAGGTTAGTTTCTCCACCCAACGAATGCTTTCATATTAGATTTTTTAATTTAATATAAGTAACAATTAGGGCAATTATAAGGATTAAGTTAAGGTTATTTCATTACAATAAATTAAATGAAAGTAAATTAAGATCATTAATAGGTATACAGTGAAACAAATGTTAAAGTTAAATTATGTCAGTTAAATACATTATAGATTTGATGTAATGTTGTTGGGTAGTTTTTAAAATAATGGTTCTCAGTGTAGTTCTACTGATGTAGTTCTAGAGTAGCAGTGACATACGATCTTATTTTCCAAATGTTCTTATTTTCCAATTTTTCTTTTAAAGAAGAAGGTACCAAAGGAACTCAAACCCTTAGCATATCTCAGTACTGGTGTTTTTAGATTTAATGACTTATTTAGGAAGTCAGTGGTAGACAAACTCTGCTCACCATTACTATGGGGATGTCTACAAATGTTCCCTGGCTTCTCCATTCCCTATGATACTTCACACCTATGCTGGCATTGGTTGTACCTCATGTGTATTTAGACACAAGCCAAGGGCCGGAGTCACTCCCCTTTCAACAATCGATCAAGCCATATTTGCTGGTGGTGTGAGGGAAGGGCTCTCTACAGGGTAAATACTTTACCCCTGGAGAAAATTATACAAGCTGCATAAAAGCCCATATGGTTTATTACATGATATTCCCAGAAGTATGCCTTGAAACGGTAGGTGTTGCAGCTTTCCAGGCATGCTACTGGGAAAATTTGTAATCTGGAAAAAGTAGTACATCTTCCACCACATATAATTGCATGGGTGCAGATTTACTACAGGTAAGTAAATAGGGCACACTGTTTTCTGAAAATACACTTCTGCTGATGAGGGCTTGATGAATCTAACCAGGAGGAAGATGGGTTGTTTTCTAGTTCACCCTTTAACATACTTTCCTAGATAAAATGAAATACATTCTGGGAGAATCCACTGGAAACATACAAAATATTTAAATTCCTCCTTGAGGGGAATCGTTTTTTAAGACAATGTGAGTACCTAGAGGCAGTGGTGTTGTATCTGCTATTGATTTGTGAGAAACATCTATCTCTAAAGATGCCAGAAGCAACAGCTCCATGCCATTCTTGGACACCCAATTTCTCTGGCCGCATAAGTAGAAATAGCAGTATGGCTGTGCTCCAAATCAAGATGTATTTATCTGGACGCACTGGTGTCTAGTAATTCTGTCTTTCATCATACTCAAGTACAGGGAATTACTGTAGTCCAACCTAGCCATAATTCAAAAGGATACAGGAATCTTATATTTAAACTCTGAATAATAAGTAATATTTTTCACTGTTGTCCGATACCAAGTTTTAAAATTAGTCTCTGTCAGCATTCCACTGAACTCAACTTACTGTGTATTCATTTTTTTCGATGCCAGGCAGCAGTTCTAAATCGGGAAGAAGAAAGAGTTAGCTTCAGTAGTAGTAAAACTGTACAGGCTAATGAAAATATATCTTTGCTTTCATTTTTAGGTAGACCTACTGCCTTCGTACACGTCTGTAAATCATATTCTACTGAAGTATGTTATGTGGTGGCTTATTCTCATCAAATCCTTTGCATCCTTAGAAAGTACCAGACCAGGTTTCTCATTGAAGGCTGATACTTGTGTCACCAACCATACTCAATCCTTAATTTAGTGGTAAAGAGTGAGTTGTGAGCTGATGGTAATTACAGCTGCTGCAGAATGGTCTTTGAAAGAGATAAGCTATGTTCAACTACAGCAAATTCTTTGTTTGCAACTAAAACTGCCATAAGAACACACACAGACAGCATAGCTGATAGTATTAAAACATACATCCAACAATCTATTGAATACTAAACATACTAAAAGAAGCGTTTTCATACATTTACATTTGTAATAAAAAGGTGCAAACTCCATAAAGAGCCATGTCCTGAAGAACTTTATACTATGGCATCAAATCCCTACCAAGATTTACAAGTAATTAATTCAGTGGACTAGATATATGATGCTACTGGAACATATATTGATGCCATGTTTGACCTGTACTATAACGCTAATATGTCTTTAGTATGATATGTAAACAAAGGCACTAACTTCGAACTACATAGCCAAATCTTTCTAATGCAAAAAAGCATAGGATGCAGGATAGTTCCACTGTGACCCACCTCACAGACACAGGAGCCATCAATATTCTCTGTTATGTTCCATTTTCCTGTGCAAGCATGTACTAGAAAGGTACCAAGCCTAAATATAATATTCATAGTGCAGCAGGATTCAACAGACAGCTCACCTAGGTATAATTAAAATCTGACTTCTGGTTCTGTTGTTAAGTACCTGGATACTAAAGAACTCCCTTTGGCACTTCAAGGTAACATCTTTTGCTTGGTGTGCCAAAAACGTTCCTAGTTCACCCTTCTCATGATTTTGTTTGAGTATTTGGATTGCCCAAAATGCCCCACAAACTAACTCCTATAGTGTTTTCTTATCATGTTTTCTTATCATGGGCCACCTGTTCACATTTTTTATGACTCTCCATAATTAAAACATCAGACAGTGATCTAAAATAAGTTTCCTCGTCTGGATTAACATGTAGCATAAATAATAGCACAACAGTATGTAAAGCGATTATGTCAGCATTGCGATTGATATCCAGTTCAAGCCTTAGAAAGAACTGAGTCAGACGCAGGGAAAATCTCAGAAAGTAATTCTCAAATCTTTAGCCCTCACTAACATTGATAACCCCTCCCCCCAACAATTCTGAATTGTACATTGTTACTGCGAGGCACCCATATTCTGCCTCAAGGTACATTCTCTTTTTTTACATCCTGGTCAACCTTTGGTCCAACTTACACCCAAGTAAATGAAGAAAGAGACTCACTCTAGAAGTATGTCCCTAATAGTTTGTTTTAGCTGATCTTCTTAATTATTATTTATTTTTGTAATATTAATAATAATGTTTTAAAATCAATATTTTCAAATGCTTCTAATAACAAATGCACTGTATGCATATTGGAGCATAACAGTTTTGGCTCTTGAATTTATAATTTGCAAGATAATCAACAATATCATTTTTAGCTAAACCCCAATGGTTATTGGAAATTCTTCTGTGTGTTCTCCTCACCTTCTATATCTAACTCTGGTTTGTGCAAATATTGCAAGGATACAAGCTCTGATTTACGCAGGCCCTTCTCACTTAATGAAGGCCATAGTTGATTGCGATTTACAAAATTATAGATTTTTAGACCTGTGGAGATCGTAAACAGAGGGACATTTCTGAATTGGGCATATTTGATGCTGATACAATATAATCTTATGCGATCTACAGTTCCTCTCCTTTTCCTAAACTCTGTCTGGTGGTTACTTAATATCCTGTTGCTATCCACTGAGGCCTCTCCAAAGTTTAATAAAATATTGCCATAAATGTTGCTTGCTCACGCCACCAATGCTATTGACCAGCAATTGGCCAGATTGGAGCAGCTCCCTTTTTATATAGTGGATCACTTATCACCAGTTGCCCGGTGCATAGGTACATTGATGATCACATAAAATAGAATGGTCAATATTTTTAGGTCTGCATAACATAGATCAACAGACACATTATCCAACCCTTGCACTTTACTGGGTTTTTAGCTGGCAGCTCCATATTCATGATAAGGCTAGCTCTGCTGTGGCGGATATGTGCCAAAGTCAAATCCTTGTTTGTCTTGTCAAGGCCTTACATGAAGAATATGACTGACTAAAGTGCTTCACCCTCTTGTTTTCTTGTGTTCCCAGTTCTAAAAGGTTAGTTCTCCCTAAGTAATTGCATGAAGTATTTCCCCAAAATGTTTTACCATTTTATTTACCCTTTATAATTTTTAACAACTATTTTATAAGGAGACAGAGGTGGTGTCTCCATCCGGGATTGAATGCTCTGGTCTTAGGGCTTTACTTAACTATTGATCTTTGTGGCCGATTGCCCATCACACATTCAAACTGCTGTGGAGTTGTGTAGGAAAAGACATTTGTCCTTTAAATGATTCTCATCAAGACTCATTAATTGTCCTCCCTGTGTGCAAGATACCAAAGCACTTTATTAAAAATAGATATAAACGACACATTATCCTTGGATGCTATTAAAAGGCTAATAATGGCCTGGTTTCATTTATTTTCATTTAAAAAATAAGCCAGTTAGTCACGAATTTAGCAAAAGCTGATTATAAACTGCTTACACAATTTTATTGTATACAAGAAAAAGGCTGCCAGAGACATGAATGCAAAAACTGGCACTGTGCCTTTATTGGCTCCACCTTTCCATCTGTGCCCCATCATACCACACAGGTGACAGTTACATTAGTTATTGTTTCCGACTCCTGGTACATGGTTCTTGGATCACTGAGATTGTTTTTTTAGCTTTTGTTTTCCTCTATGGAAATCCTTCACAGTTTTTTTCACTTGACGTCCATAAAGGCTAACAGTGTGTTACAGCCTTTTTCTAACAGAAAATGTTACATGTTTTTGCCAGAATACTTTTACTCTTTGTGAAGTTACCTGTCTGTGGCAAAAAGTAGTGCACCAAAACGAAGTGATGGATAGAATGCTCAAAATAGTTCCAGCCACTGGCAAATGCACTGGCCCCTCTCCCAATCCATCTATTTTCGCCCACCATACCAGCTCAGTTTGTCCGTCAATGGAATACTTCCTCTGGCAGCTCGACGGAGTAGGGACTGTCAAAGGATGGACTTTACACTGTCCACACTAATATACACTGTCCACCCTAATCTGATAGACTTCCATACACAGATTCCTTACCTTAGAATATCCCCAGGCGTCAGACTGGATCTAGAAGATTTTCAAGCAGTACCTCTGCTCGCCATCAGTGTCATCCATGCTGGAAATGAGATATGCCGTACCTTCTTAGGTGCATTGATGTCAGTTATTTCCTTTCCGTGTTAGACAGTGCTGACCTGATCTGAGCTACTCCTCAGTCACTTTTTTACTGCCTGTTTTCAGTTGTCAAATTATTTTGAGAATTTTTCTCCTGGTGCGAGGTATGTCATCCAACAAACCAGCTGGTTTCAAACCATGTGTGTCACAGGGAAATGTCAGTGACAGACCCCTACTTAGTGCGGTTGTGGTGCTTGGAGCGGGAGAACTGCCGCACCACGCACCTGGAGGTGCTGAGGGTGTGCTTTCTGAAACTCCTCACCACCCGATGTTGGTCGACTATGTGACTCTAAAGTCCAGATGATACAGAAGGTCTTGGGACCATTTGCGGAGCCCGTCACGATTGCCGATGTCACACTCTAAATCTTCAGGGAAGTCCGTTAAGTCCGACAAACATAAGAAATCCAAGAAGTTGAACAGGTTTTCAACTTTGCAGGGTCCGGCGAAGTCTTCCGGTGAGACATGGGAGTGTCTGCTCTCCAGGCTCCAGTAGTTGTTGGAACCTGAACCCGGGTCCACTCCGCGCTTCCCAGATTTTCTCAGAGCACAACAGGGTGGGGGTTTAAGGAGCTGGCCTACTGCACCCAGGCCTGCAAGTTCGTCCTCTGCACCAGTCAGGCTCCATGAATCCCTTGCTGGATCCGCAGCAGAGCCCCCAGTGAGGCCAAGACCTTCTTGTGCCTGCTCCAGTGCCGATGTCCCCGATGCTGCCAAACATCCCAAGCTGGCGCTGCCCCATCATTATTCCTGACTCCGACATGAAGCCAGATGGGTGCTGTCGGGCACTGACTCTGGTGCTGAACGGCTCCATACTTCCCAGAGCGGAGTCAGTGCCTTATTTCTTTGATAGGGCTGGAGAGGGAGCCGAATTGGAAGGGTCTATGGACTCCTATGTTTACCAGCCCCCAGATGAAGAACAGGACAACTGGTATTTAAAACTGTCAGAGACCAGTTGATTAGACACCTCACCTTACAATGGCCTAGTCTGTCTTCCGACCGTGGCTATGGAGGAGGGAGCCTCTTTTGTAATGGGGGTATGTAGGACAGAGGAGGTCTTAGACCTACAGTGCCCACAGTGGAGGTCAAGACGAATGTCTTGATGGAAGTGCTTTAGCTGAAAGTCTCCCTTTCTGAACCCCCACTCCCTTTCAATGAAGCCCTTACAGAAGTCCACCTCGGAGTGTTGTCCAAGCCCTGCGCAGGGGCTCCTGTGCATAGGATGATTGTCCACCACCATCGCCCCACCTCTGGGGACCCCAGTTTCCTTACCCAGCACCCCACCCTGGAGAGCTTGGTGGTCCAAGCCTTCCAATCCAGAATGAATCCTAGTGTGTGCCCTACCACTCCATCAGATAGGGAATCCAAGAAGCTTGATAAGTTTGACAAGAGAAATTTCTCTTCTGCCAGCCTAGTACTGATGTCAGTGAGCACCGCATACCTTTTGGACCATTATTTCCATACGATATGGGACTCAGTTGCGCAAGTGCTCCCTATTGTCTCGGAGAAGGTCTGAGCCATACTTACCCAGGTTAGTGCTGATTGGCAAGATACAGCTAAGCTCACCATAAGGTGTGGTCTCGACATGACCGACTGACTTGGCAGAGTGTTTTCATCGTCTGAGGCCTTGTAGCACGGTACCGAGGAGTGTCTTTTCAGGGTGCGTCTGAGCTTCCCTCAAGGACAAGCTCTTTGATGCTTCTCGCCTTTTTGGAGAGAAGGCATTTTTATCGCTTAAATGCTTTAAGGACACCAGAGCAATGGCCAGGTTCTTGGGATTGTCTGTGGCCCCTCCCTAACCCCAGTTCCCTGCTCCTTTTGTGGGCATGGAAGGGGTCTCCGGCCTTGCCTATTCCCTCCCAACCACCATGGGCAACAGGCCTCTCAGCTTTCATGGCCGAGGACACATGTCCCATATTCATTGTGAGACAGGAGGCCAGTGGTCAGCGCTGTACACCAGTCCCAGGAATGATGCTTCCAAGTCTCTTTAGTTTGCCCTCCGACCATCATGGGCACCTAGTGGGAGGCAGGATATGCCATAACCAGCCCACTGGCATTCAGTGACATCAGACATCTGGGTCCTATGGATCATCTAAAGGGGCTACTCCCTACCTTTTGCAATTACCCTGCCACTCATGCCACCCACTTATTATCAGCTGACGAAGCACCATATCTCTTTGCCCTGCCAAGAAGTGCAGGATCTCCTTGGCCAAGGAAGCCATAAAGAGGGTGCCTACATCAGAAGTAGATATTGTTTGTGTAGACGGGTGTCCGCGACCGCGTCTCCTACCTCCCAGAACTGGCACCGCTCTGACGGCTCGCTCAATTCACTTCCGCTTTCCCATGGTAACATGGGAACGCTGTTGGCCGTCACGGGAGCGGAGTTCCGGACGGGGGAACTACAAGAGAAGACAGACTGCGCGGCGCACGCGCGAGACGTGAAGCATGAAGAGTCGGAAGGGGAGAGAGACACAGACGCCGAAGCAGAAGAGGACTCCGGACTCACACGGAGGCGAGAGGAAAACGAAGCGGTTTCCCTCGAGGAACGAGAGACGAAGAACCAAGGAACCCGCCACGGCCCAGGAGGGTCGCCACGGCCCTCAAGGTACGGTCCCTACTGTGGAAAAAGGGACATAAGAGAATAACAGGGGCACAGGGGAAAGGAACCGGGGAGGTGGGATAGGGGGAGCACCAGTGAGCCACTGGGGGAGCACTTTTGGGCATAGTTCTGTCTACTAAAGAAAGAGACAGAACGTGACCCAAGTAAACAACCCTCACAGTGGATTACCCTTCACCACCAGTCACCCTGAGGGATCCCTCCCTGCATGTACCTCTAATAAAGGAAGGCCACGAAAGCGCCCCACAACGTACTTACCCTGGTTTCTCCTCTGTTTGTTTTCCGGTACTCTCGGGAGGCCCAAGGACCAGACGACCGCCGAACCTAGAGGAAGAACCAAAAGACAAGACGATTAACAGAGACTGGAGGATTCCACAAGACATATAAATAAAACAAAGTACTAGATTAACTCAACAATATATAAAGAAAATAAAAACTTATTTCACCCTATACAAGACTCAGACCCTTTGTACCGCCCAAAGCCTACCACAGTTTGTTATTCCTGCTACTTTGTGTACTAAAGAAGGACGGGGGAGTTTGTCTTATTCTCAACCTGCGGCTTCTCAACGGCTTCTTGAAAAAGAAGAAGTTGAAATGCTCACGCTCTTCCAAGTTCTGTCAGCCCTAGACTTGGGATACTGGATGGTAGTGTTAAAGTTACAGGATGCAGATTTCCATATCCCCGACTTGACTCTCTTAAGATGTTACCTGTTGTTCATGGTGGGCCTCAAGCACTTTCAGTTTGCCATGCTACCTTTCGGCCTTACCACCACCCCTCGGATGTCCATGAAAGAGATGCAGTGGTTGCAGCTCATCTGCAGGTCAGGGGTTTCACTATTCCCCTACCTCGATGACTGGCTGTTAAAGGCAGGCTCACCCCAGGCACTCATCTCCCACCTTCAGACTATCGCGAACCTCCTGCATTCGCTAGGGTTCACTATAAACATGCCAAAGTCACACCTGAATCCCTCTCAGATGCTCCCTTTCATGGGAGCTGTTCTGGACAGAGTGCAGTTCCGGGCTTATGCTCCCAAAAAGCGAGTCCAGGATATTCAGGCTATGATTCCAATGTTTCAGCCTCTATCCTGGATTTCGGTGAGAATGACTCTGAGGCTGCTGGGCTTCATGGCCTCCTACATCTTGCAGGTCCAGCATGCCACATGGCATATGCAGGCTCTGCGGTGGGACCTGAAGTTCCAGTGGGCGCAGCATCACGTGAATCTCTCCTACATGGTCCAGATCTCGGAGGGGCTGCACTAGATCTGCAGTTGTGGCTCTCAAATCCAGACTAGGTCAGCGGCAGATCTCTCTCCTTTCCCCAACCAGATCTCACAGTAGTGATAAATGCTTTACTCCTGGGATAGGGCCGCCACATGGAAGAGGTGGAGATCAGAGGCCTCTGATTTACGACGGAGTCCTGGCTCCACATCAACCTTTTGGAGCTCTGGGCGATCCGACTTGCATTGAAAACATCCCTCCCCTCTCTCAAAGGGAAAGTGGTGTAGGTGTTCACCGACAACACCACTACTATGTGGTACTGCAACAAGCAGTGCGGAGTGGGGTTGTTGGCCCTCTGTCAAGAGGCTCTTCACTTCTGGACATGGCTGGAATGCCACAGCATTTCACTGGTGGTTCAACATCTAGCGGGCTGTTTGAATGCCAGAGCAGATGAACTCAGCTGTCGATGCATTGTTGATCACGAATGTCGTCTCCATCCGGAGGTGGTGCAAGGTCTCTTTCACCAGTGGGGAGAGCCTTGGTTAGATCTGTTCGCCTCCGCAGAGAACGCGCAATGTCAGCTGTTTTGCACGTTGGAGTTTGCAAGGCGGCACTCGCTCAGTAACGCTTTTCGTCAAAAGTGGAGCTCAGGCCTTTATGCAGCAGCAGTTGACAGCTTTCGACCTTTCGCCCGAAGTCTGAAATTATATCTTGGCAGCCAGGCGTCCCTCCACCAAAATGGTATACACCTGTCATTGGAACAAATTTGTGGCATGGTGTATCAACAAATCTGTTGATCTCCTTTCTGCACCTCTCTCATAGGTTCTCCTCTTCATTCTCTCTCTTACCCAGCAGGGCTCTGCTCTGGGCATGCTCGAGGTTTATTTGTCTACTATCTCTTCCTTTTTAAGGCTGCCAGACCAACCTTCTCTGTTCAAATCTCCCATTGTTAGGCGGTTGTTTCAAAGGACTCACCCACATGTTCCCTCCTATCTTGTTCATAATGCCCGAGTGGGATTTGAACTTGATCCTCACATATCTCATGTGTGCTCCTTTCGAGCTGCTCCACAACTATCCCCTGTAGCTCTTGGCTCTTAAAACTGCCTTCTTGATTGCCATCACCTCTGCTCAGAGAGTGAGGGCCAGATGTAGTAAACTCCAATTTTGCGACTTGCAAATTGCGAGTCTGACCAACTCGCAATTTGCAACTCGCAAAATTGGATGCAGAAAGGTGTCTCAGACACCTTCTGCGACTCGCTATGGGGTCGCAAAGACCCACCTCATCAATATTCATGAGGTGGGTCGCAGTTTGCGACCCCATAGCGAGTCCCTGCACTCACAGGGATGGTGGCCTGCTGTAGTCAGCAGACCTCCATGTCTGTGACTGCTTTGTCAATAAAGCAGTTTTTTTTTCATTTTGCAGCCCGTTTTCCTTAAAGAAAAACGAGCTGCAAAATGAAAACTAAACCGAAAACATTTGGTTTTGTTTTTTTCGGCATTCACAAAGCCCTTCCCTTTTGCGAATGAGTTACCACCAGTGTGACACTGGTGGTAACTGCGAGTTGGTTTGCGACTGCATTCGCGGTCACAAAGCAACTCTGAATGGCGATGCGGTCGCAAATAGGAAGGGAACACCCCTTCCTATTTGCGAGTCGCATTCCCAAATTGCGAGTCGGTACCGACTCGCAATTTGGGGATGAGCATTGCGTTCGGCCTTTTGCATGCCGCAAACTGCGTTTTTTGCAGTTTGCGACATGCAAAAGGCTTTGTACATCTGGCCCTGAGTGAGTTCCAGGCTCTCACTTCGAAGCCACAATTTCTAGCTGTCCATCCTGACAAAGTGGAGCTTTGTACCAGGGCTTCCTTCCTTCACAAAGTGGTGACACGTTTTCATGTAGGCCAATCAGACACCTTGCCTACTTTTTATGCACTCCCACATCCCACTCATGAGGAGGAGAGACTCCACCACCTGGATCCAAAAAGAGCGTTGGTGATCTACCTCAATCATACCAAAGATTTCCGGGTGGCCGATCAACTCTTTGTGGCTTATGTGGGTGCGTAGAAAGGAAGGGTGGTGCAGAAGAGGAACATCTTGCGATAGGTAGTCCTCTGTATCAAGATGTGCTACGCTTTGGTGAAAAAGCAACCCCCTGAGGGTTTGCATGTTCATTCCACCAGAGCAACTGCTGCTACCACAGCGTTAGCACGTGGAGTTCCAGTCCTGGATATCTGTTATGCATCGACGTGGGCATCCCTGCACAGGTTCACTAAACATTACTGCCTGGATAGTCAGTTTCGCAGAGACGGCTACTTCGCCCGTTCGGTCATGCAGGATTTTTTAGTGTGATCTTAGTTCGCAGCCCACCACCGGAGATGGTATTGCTCGAGTATGTATTCTAAGTTAAGGAATCTGCAACTAGAGGTCTCTGTCAGATGAACAAGTAACTTACATTCGGTAACAATATATCTGGTAGAGACATATTCTATTTGCAGGTTCCTTACTGACCCGCCCATCCTCCCCGCTCTGAAAATTGATTTCTGGTACAGGAACTTCCCTTTAAGGGCCCTAGTTTTGGTGCACCATTTTCAGTGTTCTTCATGGCTCCATGCTACTGGCATGGAAAGTCGTGAAAAGAAACTGATGGCAATCTGCTGACGTGGCGCTTATATACGACTGCAACGTCATCACAGTGACCACAATGCCAAAGATGCCCACGGACTTGACCGACGCCACCTGGCGGCGCGCAGGGGTACTGTTCGAAGAAAAATCTCTGGATCCAGTCTGACGCCTGGGTGAAATTCTAAAGTAAGGAATCTGCAACTAGAATATATCTCTTCCAGATATATCATTACCGAAGGTAAGTAACTTGTTCAACAGGGTACGTTTTAGAGTTTAGGGAGGCGGGTCGGGGTAGTTTTTAAGACAGGGTGGGGTAGTTTTTAGGACAGGGTAGGTTTTGGGGTTTGGGTGAGGATTAGTGGTCAGGTAGTTTTTAGGGGCAGGGTAGGTTTTAGGACAGGGCAGGGTGGCTTTTAGGGTTTAGGGCAGGGTCTCATGGTAGTTTTTAGGACAGGGCAGGGTAGGTTTCAGGGTTTAGGGCAGGGATGGGGGTTGGGGTAGTTTTTAGGTCAAGTGGGCAGTTTTTAGGACAGGATAGGTTTAGGGCGGGGGCGAGGGGTTGGAGGGTTGTATCACACAGCCATTTATGGCATTACCACATATAGACTTACTAAGCATGCGTTTACAACGAAATTCGTAAAGTCATGCGTGGTAAAGATGTCATTGTGGTTCCGACCGCGTTGTTAAGCCATGCATGGTTCTGTCATACAACTCTCTGATTCCTTACCTTCTGCATCTACCAAGATCTGGGCTACATTTTTCATCAATTAAGGTACAACCTGCAGCTATCCCTGCTTATAGGAAATCCCCTTCACAAACCTTTTTCTTTAGTATACCATTTGTGAAAGAGTTCTTGGAGACCATTATAATTATTTCCTCCTACCAAGTCCCCATCTCACCTTGAGACCTTAACACTTTTCTTTCCAAGTTAATGCATTCACCATTTGAACCTATGGCACACCAAAGTTGATGGGAAGAATGCATGCAGTAAGCCTAACCACTGGCAAGCTCTCCTGGTAGAATTGTAACCCATCATTCTTTTGCCCACCATGCCATCTTATTTTTGACCCAGTCGTATGCAAGTCAAACTTGATGCCTCTCCAGCAAGAACAGTCCAGCCCGAACTGCCAGGCCTGAATCGTAACACAAGCAGCCCAAGATCAGTCTTGCTCTTACTGGAGCTTTTCAGTTGTAAGTGAGCTCCAGTGAGCATGGGGATGCACATCTGGGCACACCCTTAGCCATTTAAGGCGCTACAAAGGTTGATGGGAATAATGCTTGCAATAAATTTAACCATTGGCAATTGCTCCAGGTATCATTCCAACCAATCATTATTTTGTCCACCATGCTACTTGAGTGTGGACCCAGCCATATGCAAATTAGTCTTGACCTGCTCCAATAGGAAAAGTCCTGCCCGAACTGCCAGGCAAGATCTTCCCGGGACACAATTAGCCCTGATTGAGGCTCTTTAGTCAGGTGGATCTTGGCTCCAGTGGCACAGTTAGCACGGGACCCACATAAGGGCATACCATTGGCCACTTAGCATGTTACATCAAACACATGGATCCAGATTTGCCCAGTTTTATTCCTTCCATCTGACTGTCCTCTGATGTTTGGATGGGTCAGTTTTCATTACATGCACCAAAGGTTCAGATGATATGGTGTCTAGTTTAAATCATAGAAGAGCTTAGTGGGCTTCAGGTAGCTCATAGTCACTTCCCAACCTAGGGCCTGATTTAGATTTTGGCAGACAACTTACTCCATCACGGTGACGGATATCCTGTCTGCCGAAATCTAAATCCCATTGGAAATAATGGGATTTCGACTTTGGCAGACGGGATATCCGTCACCGTTGTTACGGAGTAACTCATCCACCAATATCTAACTCAGGTCCTTAGTTTCCACTACAATATACAAGGCAAGTGACCATTCCACAATGTTACTAAAAACTGAGGGGGTTATTTTGAGTGTGGTGGTTGCCGGCCATTTGCCAAAAATAAGCAGATGCCTGGTCCTCCCTTTTTACAACGTATAGCCATGCACACCCCAGCAATGCCTCTGCCACACTCTAAATAACCCCCATAGTCTATAGTCTATAAGAATAGTACTTTTGCTACTCAGTGATGGCACATCAGATCTAGTTCAACCATTTGAAAGAAGCCCAGAAACAGCCATCATATATGTCAACTGTTTCCCTGTTTTACTTCATCTTCCCGGTTGTAGAACAGCCTTAGGAATCCCATATGCACGTTCTTCCTCTGTTGTCTGATATCCCAGCAAACCTTGCACAGGACCAGCAGTAAATCACCTCTTACCAATATTAAGGCCCTCATTTTAACAATGATGGTAAATGCTGCCTACCGCCACCGCGACGGCCGCCACAAGACCATCGCTGTGGCTACCTACCGTCCACCAAAATATGACCGTAGCCGGAATTCCGCCAGAAGGCTGGTGGAATTCCGGCTATGGTCATGGCGGCAGACGGCGGTAAGGTGTCGCTGCTGCCAGCAGCAGTGACACGCCAGATGAACGCCGCCGACCGTATCATGTGTGGCAGATGATGCTGCTGGCAGCAGCGCCGCATCCCTTCTCCTGCCGGAGGACCCCCTGCAAGCAGGTAAGTCATGTTCTCTGTCAGGAGAGGGGGTGGGGGGTGTTGTGTGTGTGAGTGTGTGTGTGTGTGTTTGTGTCTGTGTGCATACATGCGGGTGTGGGGCGTGTATGTGTGTGTGTGCGCATGAATGAATGTGAGTGTGTGTGTATGTTGTGATATGTGAATGCGTGTGTGCTAGAATGTATCAGTGTGTGTTGATGTGTGAGGGAATGTATGCATGCGTGGGTGAATGTGGGTATGCATGTGTGTGCGTGTGTTTTGCCGTGACCATGGCGGTGAGCGGGGTCATATTGCCGTGGGCGGCCTAGTGACGGCCGCTGGGCTGAAGACTGTAGTCTCCAGCCTGGCTGTCGTTACTGCCCTGGTGGTCGGTGCGGTACATTGGCGGTTTGGCTTTAGCCAAACCGCCAATGTCATTATATGGCGGTATGTACCACCAGACTGTTGGAGGTACTACCTCCACATACCACCGACCTCTGGGGTCGTAATGACCCCCTATATGTCTCCTATGCTCAGCAGATTCATTGCTCAGATGCAAAATGTCATTGTCAAATGCTGTTACAGCTGAGATTCCACCTTTATTGTTTACACAGGCATTATTCTTAATAAAATATCAATTATATCCCTTCCAACATCTGTTTCAGTCAGTATGATGTATATAATATTTTCTAAAACAAAAAAGATCTCCTAATTCCCCATTTAAATAAAACATCTGCCTGGGTCAGCATAAGGGTTGCTAATGATGATGTTGATGACACCCATGTAGTCTGGGTAGGTTTCACCAACCCTTCCACACCCTTGCCTAACAATCTCACAGATGTTGTGACTCCCTATGGGCAAGTGGACAAGTTCTTGATGGGCCCTCAAAAGCCTCAGAATGTTACTTCTGTTGAGGATATCATAAGCTCCACAAGAGGTGTGAAAGGGAGAACGTCAGAAGTCGATTCTGCTCTTGATTGCTACCATACCCTACGTTGCCGTTTCCATCCGATTTTCATCCAGTTCCTCAGCTCCTTCCTCTGGAATGACTGTTGAAAAGGAAGCACCTGATTTAGAATGGAGATGCAACCTTCCCATTACATTTTACTCAGACCTGATAAAACTTGTAGGTATGTTATTCTGTATGGCCAAGAATGATGTGTTTGCCCCATAAGAGTCTTCTGGTTCATTGGCAAGTTCGGGCACTATTGACCTTTGGCCTGCCTTAATTTACTGATAGCGCAGGGTTCAAGTTCATTATGATCAGGCCTCAGTAACTCTTAGTGGTTGGTGTCAGATGGATGCAACAATCATGAAGCACGTCCCTCGCCTTGTCGACGGTGCTGGTGCTACGATGCTGGTTTCACCTCTGGCAGTGGTGGTAGATCAGGTTGCACATCTTGTCACTTCCAGTGACCCCCCTCTGGCATACTGGGTTACCATATCTTCCTTGTACATGGGCTCCGGCCCACTCAGCACAGCTACGTTTCTCAGTGGTGGCCCCTCCTAGCATATGGAATCTTGGCTCACCACAGTTTAAGGGCTATGGCTCTCACTGCACAGCAATCTTCATGTGGTGGCCCCTTCTTGCATATAGGTCGCAACCCCCTGCTAACCATGCACTCTGACCCGATTGGTGCAGTGATGCACACAGTTAAGTTCGTGGCGGCCCTCCTCTGCCATACAAAGGTCACCAACTTCGTCCTGAACAAGGGTAAGGACCCGATCAGAGCTGCAGTCATTTCTTCACATTGTGCAACAAGAGTCCACCAGACAGGGTTCCTTTCTGGACATCGCTTCCTCCAACTCTCATATTTCTCACAGGACACACTGGTCTGTCTACCTCTTCTCCATGTTCACTGTGCAGGCCTGGGTATCCCAAAATGAAACACAGGGCCCCCTATGTATTGTAGCATCCGCAGGCACACATACGCCCAGTGCATGTATCCTTCATGTATTGTACTACTTATAGGAAAATACATCCAGCACATACATTCAGCGTGTACGCATCGCACAGCATTGTATCCTTCATGTACTGTACCACTCAGGCACACAAACATCCAGCTCATGCATTTACCATGCACACACTGCACAGCACTACATCCTCCATGTATTGTACCACTCACAGGCATACATACATCTAGCACATGCATTCACCATGCACACATTGCTCTGTACTGCATTACTCTACTAGCAGATGTGTAAACACACTATTATATACACTGTAGTAATCAGGAAATAGAAAGCAATAGAAAACAGTGAAATAACAGTAAACAATAGCGACCGTAGGGGGAGACCAAACCATATACTAAAAAAAATGAATGCGAAAGTCAGACATCCACCCTGGTAAGTGGAATCTGTACAGGGAGATGGTGGAAATAGAACCCCATAAGTACCAGAGTGCCCCCCATGCTGGGCACCAGGAGAGAAGAGGTAAGTACCTGTTTTTGTCCCAAACCCACATAGAAACTTTGTAAAAGGACTGTGCAAGACCCAAGCAAGACTGGAAGAAACAAAAGATGGATCCAGACAGAAGAGGACCTGCAAATGAAGGGGACCAAGTCTAGTTCCAGTTGGAGTGGCCGGTTGGGGCAGAAACCACTACCCACCCTTCTGGAGGTGCAGGACCAGGTCGATGGTGAAGACCAGGAGTCGGCTATGCAGCACAGGAGCAGAAGAAGAGTTCCAGAAGTGATGCAGTCGATGTCCCAGGTCGGAAGAAGAGTTGCAGTCAGTCAGTGGTGTGGAAAAAACACCAACAAGCCTTGGCAAAGGCAAGAGTTGCAGATGCAGAGTTGCAGAGCTGCTGGGGACCAGGAAGGTCCAAGGGCACTCAATCCAGGTAGAGGAGTCCCAGGGACCCTCAGGAGTGAGGAAAGCCAGAAGTCTAGAATACAGCCTCCACAGGCAACCACAAGCAGCAGGCACAGGAGTCGCAGTGAGGCCCACTCAGCACGCCTGGAAAGGAGTCCCACGGTGATGGAGCAGCAGGCAGGAGACTATGCGTTACAGAGGAGAGTACTGGAGGCCGGGGCTACACGGAGCTTGAAGATCCCTTGGAAGGAGAGTCAACATGACTTGGTAGGTGCAAGAGTCAGTGCACAGGGGTACTGTCCTGCAAGGAGAGGCAAAGACTCACCACCTCCAAAGTGGACAGCTGGTAGATGGATCCATGCAGAGTTGCAGGATAGAGAACCCACACAGCCGGTCATCGCAGTTAATGCCTGCAAATGCAGGAAAGTGACTGCTTCACTCCAAGGGACATTCCTTCTTTCTTCTTGGTGCACTTTCCGCCCTCAGAGAAAGTACAGCGGATGAAATGTTGCACTTGCTGGAAAGAGCCGGAGAAACAGTGTTGCAGAGCAAAGTCGTCGCTGGAGCTGCAGATTGTAGGTTCCTGTGAAGTCCAGTTGCAGTTCCACTGGCCAGAAGTCGAAGTAAGCGATGCAGAGTATTCCTGCTGGAATCTTGGCAGTCGAATCTGAGGACCCACCCCAGAGAGAGAGACCCTATATATCCCTAAAAGGGGGATTGCTCACCTAGCAGGGTGACCACCTATTAGGAGGAAGCTTTGACGTCACCTCCCAGACCTTGCCACTCAAATGCTCCCCGAGGCCTCTGCCCACCTAGGATTCAAGCTGGCAGAATCAACTGGCCACCTGGAGGATCTCTGGGCACCACCCGTGGGTGGTGATGGACAGGAGAGTGGTAACTCCCCTTTCCATTGTCCAGTTTCGCGCCAGAGGAGGGACCAGAGGTCCCTTGACTGGTGCAAACCAGTTTATGCAAGGAGGGCATCAAATGTGCCCTTCAAAGCATACCGGTGGCTTGGGGAGGCTACCCCTCCCAAATAATGTAACTCCTATTCCCAAAGGGAGAGGGTGATGCCTCCTTCTCCCAAAGGAAATCCTTTGTTCTGCCTTCCTGGGCTTGAGCTGCTCAAGGAGCAGAAGGGCAGAAACCTGTCTGTAGGATGGCAGCAGCGCGGGCTGCCCAGGAAAACCCTGTAAACTGGTAGGAGGAAAGCTGGTGGTCCTCTAAGGAGCCCCCAGGGTGCATGGAATCATACAACCAATACTGGCAACAGTATTGGGATATAATTCCGACATGTTTGATACCAAACATGCCTAGGTTCAGAGTTACCATTAGGTAGCTGGACATAAGTAGTGGCCTATGTCCAGTGCATGGGTAAAATGTCTTCCCCGCACTCATGCAATCCAGGATAATGGAGCTAGAGTTCGTGGGGGCACCTCTGTTCATGCAGGGGTGCCCTCACACACAGGTACTTGCACCCTGCCCTCTGGGCTAGAAGGGCTTGCCATAGGGCTGCCTTACAGTGACCTGGTGCAGTGACCTGTATTGAAAGGGTGCATGCACCTTTTCACACAGCTGCAATGGCAGGCCTACAGGCACATTTTGCATGGACTCCCGTTGCTGCAGCCCATGGGGAACCCCTGGTGCCCCAGTGCCCTGGGTACCATATACTAGGGACTTACATGGCGTGCATTAGTATGCCAATTGTGGGGTGTACAAAGTCAGGGGACGACCAAATTTAGAGGAAGAGAGCACAGTCACTGGGGTCCTGGTTTGCAGGATCCCAGGTATCGCAGTTAAAACACACTGACAGCAGGCAAAAAGTGGGGGTAACCATACCAAAAAGAGGGTACTTTCCTACAATTAGGGTTCCAGACATCAGTACAGGTAAGCACTCAGGGCAGGTGTGCACATCCATTACAATGCAGGGGACTTTTCCATCCCAACTTTTGGCATGTCCTTTGGTTGACTGCATCATTTGACTAAGTAATCAGTCTGCAACTCTACATCCAGGGGAATCCTCAACTGATCATTAGATTTTTAAAATAGAATATTCTCTGTATTTGCAGTTGGAACCCTTTTCACATGTGTGTGGAAATTACATATTGCTGGAGACCAAGCTCTGCTGTGGTGTACAGCTCGCTGTGAGTTCTTTTGAGAGCTGTTGCAGATTGCTGTTGATTTGTCCATCTTGGTTTCTGTATTCTTCGCGCATCCTTTGCTTATTTTCATCAGTTTCCTAAGTCTTCTTAACTTCATCTTTGACAGTTTATTTTTCATTAGCACTAAATGTAGAATTGCTTGAGGTTCAGATAATTTAGACATCTCCAGGACAATGGAAACTTGCCCATTTATATCAGCCTCATTTTGCTGTATAGTATGCCAATTTAATAACATTTGATGGGAAGGCTTGCTGTTTGAGTATTTGAGCATTTTAAAGGAGTGTCCTCTGGCACAGGGAAAGCTCCACATATATATCATATACATGAGTATAAGAGTGTGTTCTACACGGAAGACGTAATGTTGACAGTTCAGGCAACATTGAAAGGGGACACCCCCAATGGTTTCCCTTTCAAATAATCTTATACCCTCACCAAAGGCAACGTTTATGTGGTTTCTATAAATAAAGTTGGGGATAGGCATATACCTAATAAGCAAGCTAGATTAGACTGGATTAAGGCATCCACAAAGGGTTAACTTCTGCTCATGGTGGCTTCAGTGCAAATGTATCAATGCTACACAATTATATTAGCAGCAATGTTTATCGCAGAATGCTAAGACCTATGCATAGCAATGTATTACTTGTCTAGAAAGGAAGAATTCTACTTCAGTAAGATTAGTGCTTATTCCCCTTACAATATCTGATGAACTGTTCATTGTCATTTTCCTCTACCATGTTGACCTGTTGTCAGCAGTCAATTAGTATAAATATATATTGGTTGTGGTTTATTCCTGCTCTAGATTCCTTCTTCGGTGTGGCCCTAAAAACTGCTACTGCCCAAGTGGTTATGGTTCTAAATCCTTTCCTTACAATCAGAAGCAATGTCTAGATGGATTTTTGGAGTTTACCTGAGAAATGTCCTAAACTCCAAAACGAGATCATGCCTTTTTTGGAGGAAAGAAGAACAGAAATGTGTCTCTCTTCTCCCCTGGTGTGTTATTTCCATACAATGTAAGGGTACTAAGGGTACTAGGAGTCTGATAATCTTTTTCAGAGAGCCTCTTACATCTGCAGATGATATAGCAGAGCAGAGCCCTGAACTCTAGAATTAGTAGCACTCAAATTGTGGTATTTCATAAAGGATTATATATACACCATGTAAATAAGAATTATCAATTTAAACATATATTGCTCAGCAAATAAAAATTAAATAAGTGTGAAGACCTGCTCGAAGTGTTTGTGCACCCCCTTCCCTCGTACAAGAAACGCTAGATGCATTACCTGCACTGTTAGCCACTGTTAGCCACTACCCATGCCGGAATCACAATTACTGGGGGAGATTCCAATCCCAATGTGGTTCAGCATATTGACGTATAACAGTCACATCCTACACAAACTTCCAGAAACCCATTACTCCCAGATTGATCAGAGATTGTGGGCCTAGTGCAATATTCTGAGAATTTGGCAGACAAATGAGAAAGCATATACTTTCTCTTATGCTGTATCCCACTCCCTCACATACATTTATCACTTTTTCTTCCTGCAGCATTGGGTTACACTCACAGTGTGATTCATGGGATATGGTGTTTCATCGCAGATCGGTTTGTGCATGGGGAGTTCTTCAACTTAATTCAGCAACATACCCTTGGGCAGGTGTACTAACCTGTGATTAGGGGGAGAGTCAGGCCCTTCCTCAAGTCCAAAGAACATGATAGGAAGTCAGAAAGAGTGGAACTGGAAAAGGTGCTAGAACTAGAAAAGGCATGGGTGGCGGTAAAGAACCAAGTATACTGCGGAAGGTTGATGCAACCATGGAAAAGCTTACAACACTTACCCAAGAGTTTACATAGTACCTGTTGTTAGCCTCACAATTACAAGTATGTATCATGGAGATAAGTTCAGAACACTACACATCAAGACAAACTAGCTAGAAAAATCACTCAATCATGTTGAGGAAACCAGGTAAAATGAATAAAGGGGGGCACCAGCACAGCGTGTTCTTTGTGCTTCTTCAACTTCTTCACACATCCAGTTTTGGAGTATTGCGATCTATCTTGAAAACCACATCCAACTTTTTTTTTTTGGTAGTATAAAAGTTTATTGCCATTTAAGATAAAAAGGTACAAACCACATTTTTATGCACTAGCAACCACCCAGAACCCACCACCTCTTCTCCCCCTTTTACTCTACCACAACAGTTGCATAAGACAAATCAAGGAGCAGAATCCAGGGTGAAATTGAAGGGATTAGCTGGGTTCAGGTTTCCGCAGCGACTAGTCTGTCTCAGGTGTTACACTTGTGTTAGCTCCTGAGTAATATGTAAAACAGCACCTGACCAAAACCTTCTCCTCCTCCCCTTATGTTGTGAATCATTCGATAAAGTTGCATCTGTCCTATACAGCCGGCAAGTCTAGGAGGGCCTGGCATCTAGGGGTTCAAGCAGGTCTGCCAACATCGCATCCCAAGTCTGCAAGTCATCAGCTAGTTTATTATCTTTCCGGCATTTACGCATACAGCTTTCTTCAACCACTGCCCATTCAGTCATATCTCTCACCCATTCTCGCACTTCTGGAGGGGTAAGAATAGCCACTCTGCGTTTTACAGAAACAAATCCAACAAAATAAATCTCCTACCAAAGCCCTTCTTATTACTTGTTGGTATCTCCCCCAACAGGTATTGCCTTAAATCTATCTCCGTAGTCGCATTTAAACTCATCAACTATGGTCTGCCAGGAAGCATTCCACTCAGGGCATTGCCACAGCATATGCAGAAAGTCTGCTGCATCAACTAAACAGCGGGGGAAGGTAGACATCCCCCCCAGGTTAAACAGCATGCAGTGTGATGGGAGTAGGATAAACCTGATGAATAACATTATAGTGGATCAGTTTAAATCTTGAGTAGGCAGTGGCTGTCTGTACCCCCTTGTGTATTCTCTCCCACTCCTTGTCTGAAATCTGTTCCCCCAGTGCTTCCTGCCATCTGCCCTGCACCAGCAACGCGCACAGTGGGATATTTTCCTGAAGTGCCCAATATATAAAGGACATTAACCTGCGGCCTCCAGTCATAGTGAGTAAAGTTACCAACCTTTGAGACTCCCTGGGCCCTTTTGTGAAGGGGGGCCAGATACTGCGAGTCATGGCAGCCATTTAAGCGAAATGTAAGAATTACTTGTGGCCTAAATTAAAAACATGTATTGCATCTGACAGTGTAATAAATCTATTATTCAGATACAGATCTCGTAGAGTAGCGCAGCCTCCCGCTCCACACTGATCGATCGCCATTGTTTGGGCTGTTTGTGTGAACGGACGCGAGGACCACACAGGGAAGTCTGACGCATATGGAATGCAATGCAACACCCGCCGAACCGCCCTCTCCCATGCCCTATACATCTGTATCACCATATAGAGAACCGAATGAGGTGCTCTCGACCCCAACATTAGGAGTTTGGGCAATGGCATCTTGCCAAAGTTGCCATGTAGCATTCACTTTTCCCAGTTCTCCCCTTCATACAGCCAGTGTGTTGCATGTTGGAGCGGTGCAGCAAGATAGTATATCTGCAAACTAGGTAGCTCCAGCCCACCCGCCACCCGGTTCGCTTCAAAGTGGCCAGGCTGAACCTCTTCCGACTGAATGCCAAAAAAAGGGCAACAATAATTGTATCCAATTCAATAAAGTATTTTCTGAGGATAACAAACAAGGCCCTCTGAAAAATGTAAAGACAGCAGGGCAAAACAATAATTTGCACGCATGCCACTTTACCCATTAGAGAAAAATGGACAGTGTTCCAAAATTTCACCAAATGTTTAAGACCCTCCAGAATTCTACCGATGTTCAGAGGCTCAAAAGTCCCCACCTTCCTCGCTATTCGTATCCCGAGATATCCCATGCTGATAGCCTCCCAAGGGAGCCCCAGTGTAGGGAGATCACTCCTAAAGTGCCCAGTGAGAACAGTTTGGACTTGATATGATTGACACAAAGCCCTTAGACCTCTCCAAATTCTGCCAGGGTTGCCAACTTAATGGGAACAGAGTACACCGGCTGCCTCAAATATATCAATGTGTTGTCCGCGTACAGAGAGACCATATGCGTTGTCTCCCCTATCGTCAGTCTCCACCCATGAAACACCGAGCGCAATTTACACGCTAGTGGATCCATTGCCTGTGCAAATAGCAATCGGGTTAACAGGCATGTCTGGTTCCAGATGAAGGGAGAAACAATGCAACACTGTCCTGCCAATACGGACCCTTGCCATGGGACCCTGGTAGAGCAACTGCACTCATTTGATAAACACCTCTCCCACCTTCCATAGTATTTGCCTTAGGAATTCCCACAATAGGGAATCAAATGCCTGCTCTATGTCAAGCAGTGCCAGAGCGTAAGAATTGTCCCTCAGTTCGGGTCCAAGCATTACTAGGGAAAGCCGCCTCAGATTACATAGAGTATTTTTGCCAGGAATGAAACCGCACTAGTCTTCATAAACCAGGGATGGCAGGTAGACAAGCTCCCTATTTGCTAGAATTTTGCTAAGTATTTTAACATCAATGTCTAGCATGGAGAGGGTGCAGTAAGAGGAGACCTTCCAGAAATCCTTATCCAGTTAGGTATCATAACTATTTTATTTCAGATTACCAAGGCACTCTGAAGTAGTCCACTAGTCCACTACTGCCAATTCGATTTCTACTCTTCACAGTACTAACTTGAAGGCTTATCATGGCCATTTCTTCTTGAATATTTCTGAACCGTTTCAGTATACGGAAGAGAGCCCAATATAGAATACTGTAGACAGCAAGGACTTTGCCATATGTTTGTTCGCCTTTTTTTCACCATTATGGCCCTCATTATAAGATTGGCGGTAAATGACGCATACCACCACGGCAACAGTCTTTTGGCGGCCGTCGCCGTGGCGGTATGCGTCATTTACCGTGCTAACATCCATTGGCCAAATTATGACCACAGCCGGATTTCTGCCACAAGCAGGGCAGAAATCCGGCTGTGGCCATACTGGCAGATGGTGTTAAGGTGGTGCTGCTACCACCAGCAGCGCCATGCCAGTACTCCGCCGCCAGCCGTATTACGAGGTGTTCTGCTGGTGGGTGCTGGTGATGGTAGCAGTGCCCCGTCCCGTCCCCTGCCGGAAGACCCCCTAGATGCATGTGAGTCAGGTTTCCGACAGGGGAAGGGGTTGGGGGGTGTTGTGTGTGTGTGTTGGGTTGTGTGCATGAATGTGTGAGTGTGAGCGTGAATGGGAATGTGTGTGTAGTGTTGTATGCGTGGGTGTATGCATGTGTGAGAATGCGTGTATGAATGTAAATGTGAATGAGTGTGTGCGTGTCAGGGGATGGGGGATCGGAAGGGGGGGAGCGTGGATGGGAGGGGGTGTATGGGGCAACTGGGGAGTGTTTGGTGGGGTGGGTGACCTCCAACCAGTGACAGGGAATGGATTCCCTGTCACTGGTAGGGCCTACCGCCATGGTTTTCGTGGCGTTACGAATGCCATGAAAATCATGGCGGTAGGCAGGCTCAAAATGCTGCCAGTGGTTAAATAGCAGCGGCCGGGCTGAAGATTGTTATCTCCTGCCCAGCGGCTGCTACCGCCATGGCAGTCGGAGTGGTATATTGACTGGTTGGCTGCAGCCAACCCGCCAATGTCATAATGTGGCGGTATGTACCGCCAGCCTGTTGGTGGTACTACCCCACATTATCACCGACCGCTCGGGTCATTATGACCCCCAATATGTCTTGAGAAAGTCTTGATGGTGAATCACGTGTCAGCTGTTGTGATTGGATTCATCGTGCCTAGGAAAGAATAAATCCTAACCATCTACAAGACGTGTTCAAACCTTTATTGACATGCTTTATAGAATATAGACTCTGTGGACTACTTTGGTGTGCCTTGGTAATCTAAAATACATTTGTTCAGTCCAGATTGGATTTTTAGTTGGTATTGCCACACCCTTGGTGGTTGGGTGTGAATACCAGTAGGGCACCCAATGGACATCTTGTAAAATGATAAGTTATAACTTCCCCCAGTAATTGTATGTATACTTAGGATGTGCAAACCTGTAAGCACAGCCACCTTTCTTTTGTAGTTCAGTTATCATAACTATAAGTGCTTCTGTCATAGAGTCTGGCAGCTTCCACCTCTTATAGGTGTCCTGCTACACCACCAGTAGACGATCTGCAAAGGAGCCCACTTTCCTCTGATATAGCTCAGCAGACAGGGCTTCCCTTCCCGTTGCCTTAGAAGTTTCCAATGTGCGGATAGCCACTAAACTTTCTTCTTTAGTGAGGGGTGCATCCGACTGTTCCCCTCCTCCCCCCAAACAAACAGGCCATCCATAGACCGGTCAGGTACCATCCCACATCTTGAGGTCACTATCTGATACTACATAGACCCCCTGTAAATACTCTGCAAAGACTTCAGTAATATCCTGCTCGGCGCGTACCTTCCTACCCCGTCCATCACATACAGCGACCACAGGTGCTCCCTGGGTTTTATTACAGAGAAGCATACAGTTGCTTTATATAGTTAGTGTGCACAAACTTATCCAGCCTATTCCAAGTCTCCAGCAGCTCTCCTTTGAATTCCTTCCATTACCCCAACGTTTGTGGTTCCGCAGCCACTCTTTCAGTTCAATTAGCTGCTTCTTCTGCACATCCAGCATACATGTGAGCTGCATTTTAACCCCATACATTATCTTCATGCTTTCCTCCCGCAAGACCACTTTCTTAGCATCCCGCTCAGTGGTCATTGTGTTCGTGCTTTTCCAGTTCTCCTCAAAGTAGTGGTCCAGTGCGTCCAAATCAGTATGTGCCAAGACTTGGTCTGCCAATGCCTCCACCCTCAGATGCCACGATGTACCCTGGGGGCCCGACTACTCACTTTATACAAAATCAATAGAGAAGAATGATCTGAAAATTAGCGTCCACAGTAGGAGATAGTAACAACATCCTGGACTAAGGTACCAGACAAGCAGTAATCAAGATGATTATACGTCCCAGTTGCTGGGGTAAAACACGAGTAGGTACGTCTCTGTGGGTTACACTCCCCCCACACATCCTTGACCTCCCATAGCACCCCATCCATTACTACCTTTGTATCTACTCGGGGGGGAAATTATGAATCACACCGTCTAGAATGCATTTTAGGTCCCCTGCGACTGTCACCTTAGGGCCAACAGAATCAGTTGCAGCCCTCAACAGATCGCCATAAAAATCAGCATTGTCCACATTAGGGACATAAACATTTATCAGGCAAAGTGCCCTGGCGTCCAACAAACCTGAATCTATAATGTACCTACCCTCTGAATCAACTGTCACCTCTGTGGCCAAAAACGGGGTCCTGGGTGCCACTCAGATCATTGCCTCCCGAGCATAACTAGAATAACTAGAATAGGAGGTCGAATATATCTGTCCCCTCCATCGTCTACTAAGCTGGCCTTTGCAATCCCCCCAAGTGTGTGTTTCCTGAAGGAATGCCACTGAGATTCCATACCTCCTCAGGTAGGTATACACCCTCCTCGTCTTAATGGGCTGCCCAAGTACCCAAACATTCCAAGAGAGAAATTTCAGTCTGGATTTGTCTGATCCATCCTAGTTGTTAAATACTACACTCCACTAACCCCCGTCTTCCACTCTGTCCCCACACACACTGCAGCCACTCCAGTCTTACAACCAGCAACCTTCCTTGCGCTTTGTAGAGCAACTCAAACAACCCCAGTATGAACAACAGCAAAAAGTCAAGAAACAGCCCCCCCACCCAAAGACAGTGTTTCCAAACAACCTGAGCCCATAACATCTGGGCCAAAGCTCAGAAACCACCACCCGAATTCCCCCACCACCAGAGACAAAAGCCTCAACCTCCCTAAGTGCCTCATGCCGCTGCAGCAAAGCCAGTGGCATTGAAGTTGCCCCAGCGCAACTGTAGCACTCCGTTGCTGCCCGCCAGCTGATATCAAAAGGACTGCATTCTCATTCAGTTAAATAGCATCACAGAAGAAACATTCCGCCCACCGAACAACAAAGGGATTTAAGCAGTATGACTCCCAAGCAGCACAACAGTGTGTTCAGTGACAGAATCCATGAGTATACATTACTGTACGGAAGATCCCAGACAGCTGTGAATCTAAAGACTCCAGGAGTCCCCAGCTGTGATGAGTCAATATACATTACAGGTCCGAGTGGTAACCCCAGGTGCAATGAACGGCCACACAGTCTAGGGCAGTTTCCATCTTACCAGGGTAACATTGTCCTTTCTTCAGCTCTTGTTAGCCCAAGTCTCTGTTATCGCTCGGGCAGTCACGGTCTCCCCTTTGGATCCGGAATGATTCATGAGAATGAGGCACACAATTGGAGTCCTCTAATGTTTCATCCAGGCAAACCACAATCCTCACCATTTGTCAGGCCACAGTCTATCCCTCTGAGCCCGTAGAGCTCTACCCTCCAGTCTGCAGCTCCAGGTAATTCTCCTCTTCCCTCCTCCCAGCGTGTCGAACCAATCGTTTGCTCATCCAAGGTAACAAAAAAGAATACCTTTTCATTGTGCTGTACTCTGGGTTTCGCAGGGCACGTGAGGCTGTACCGGAGGTCTAGATCGCGCAGATGCCTTATGGTCAGCATAAAGTCCTTACGAAGGTCTTGCGGGTGTAGGATGTGAAGACCATAACGTTTCTTCCCTCATATTGTGGAGCACCGTGCAACAGAATATGTTGCAATAGTGCGTTGCTGTCCCTGTAATTGAAAAGCCTGGTTATAATGCCACGGGGAGTTGCTCCTGGTATAGGCATGGGTGCCAACACTTGGTGGGCACGTTCTATCGTGAAGAACTTGGAAAGTTTCTGCAGCTTCAGAGCAGTTGTGATCCAGTCCTCTTGGAAGAGCTCTGCGGATTGTCCCTCTGCTCGCTCTGGGAAATCCACAAATCTGAGGTTATTCTTTCTGGAGCACCCCCTGGCATTTTCTCTCCGTTCCTCCATGTGGGCGGAGAGCGACTGGAGGGCAGCTACTGTCTGCATCGGTGTCACCACTTACTGTTCCATCATGTGTCTCTCGGCCTCAGCAACTCTCTCCAACATGTTGCGGAAGTCTGCATGGAGGAAGCCCACCTTTATAGCAATAGTATTGATTTTCACCAACATGGCCTCTTTCGAACCAGCGATTGCGGCCATAATGTCTAGCATTGTTGGGGCACCTGGCTCTGCAGATGCAACCTGGTTGGGCGGCACCCCTGCAGCACCTTCAGGTAGCACCAGATGGTTGTAGTTATCCATTTTGTTGGCCTGCACAGTCTTAGGGACCATATTGTTCAACATGTTGAAATGTTTGGGGATACTGCGCAGCACGAAGACACCCGATCACAGCCCCCAGCATGTACTGATGCCCGCTCCGGAGCCAGATACCCTTAGACTCTTTTATATCTGTCCCCCAGGTATCTAAGGATTTCAGTCCATTTGCTCCAGCCATATAGGGTTGGAGTAGGGCTACAGACTTCTACCCCTCTAAGTAGTGTTCTTCCCACTAAGAGGTTGCAGAAGGCAGGGACGTCTGTTCAAGGGGGTATCCCCGCCATCATCAGTAGGGGAGCCGCACTCCCCCTCATTCAAAGTCAGTAGATTTAAAGGTCCCCCAGGGACCCACTGTATCAACATCTGTTGAGCTCAGTGGAACCCCATGAGCATCAGTGTGCACCTCCAGTGCTATGGGCGCTTTAAAATAGGCACCCCTAACATACCAACCTTCATGGAGCAGTAAAGGCAGGAGGTGGAGGAGCACCCACCAGTCGTGCCCCAGAGGCCGCCAAAGGCCTTCGGTTGTGCCATATGGCCCTTTCGGGCTGGCAAAGCGCTGCTTTGATCACCACGGCACCTCCAGGCCCCTCCAGGCATGCCACGCCTCCAGGCCAGTGATGGATGACTCAAGCGGCACTGGTGCTCCTCGCTCAAGGATGTGCCTGGCCAAGTGCAGTGACGTGGCCACGTATCAGGTTTTCAGGCCTGGGTGCCGACTCTGCATCTTGGAGCAGATACGCCAGCAGGAAGGACCCCTTCGAAGAGAACAGCGCACTCTAATTGTGACCATGCAAACTGTTGCAGACCCATCACTGCACATTGTGTGTGTGTGTGAGCATACATCATGAGAGCACATTGAGAATGACATGTATGCTCACAAAAACCTCCTTCAGAAGTCCATGGTTGGAGTTGGGGTTGGGGGTAAGGGAGGAGTGAGATTGGTGTGGGGAAAGGGGTGAGGGAAGAGAGGGCGGTGTATTACCACTGCAGCATCAGCACATATATTTTCTGCCCCATGTAGCTGCACTAAGAATAAAGCAGCAGCTACAATGGGGCCGCTCGAAACTCCTGGCTCCAGAGCTGCTGCACCAACGGCAACATGGAGAGCTACACACTTCCATAAGACCATCATGTGTGATATGTTCAGAGGTAAACCGGCCTTATGGAACAAAAATCAGAGACTGAGGCCCTCATTATGATCTCTGCGGTTTTAACTGCCGAGATCCACGCTGGCGGTCAATAGATGACCGCCAGCGCGACTACCCCCCGCCGGCCACATAATGTTTTCCCCGCTGGGCCGGCGGGGAAAAGGGCCATAACATTGACAACGGCTCCAAATGGAGCAGCCACCAATGTTGGTGTGCGGCGGGTGCAGCTGCCCCAGTCGCACAGATCACTGCTGCCCAATGGGGCACTGCACAGGGGCCCCTGCACTCCCATGCCAAGTGGGTGGGCAGTGCAGGGGCCCCCAGAGCACCCGCCAGGGAAAGGCTGGTGGCAGAAGGGATCTTTATCCGAGGGGCAGCGCTGCTGTCGGAAAATGATTCCCTCCACCGCCAGGCTGCCTGATGGCGACAGCCTAGCAGTGGAGGAGGGTCGCCATAGGCGGCCCTCACTGTGTCCATAATATGGCGGCTCAGACCGCCATGCCGTTGGCGGTCTTTGCACCCGCCGCCGGCATGGCGGTCTAAACCGCCGGGGATCATAATGACCCCCTGAGTCTTGCTCAGCCATATACATATTTTGGAGGTGCTAATCCTCTGGCCTCACAAGTCACAGCCTACTTGCCAGTCAGTGTTACCAGAAATGTGAGCCCACAGCAGCAGCCCAAGCCCTGCCAAGCCCAGGGCAAAAAGCCAAGGCCAGGACTACTTGATGACTTCGCCACAGGAGGGAGGTGCAGCGCGCCTGGTGCAGCCAGCTGACAGTGACAAATTGATTGTAGCTGCTTTAAAACAATTTGTATTTGCAATTGGTCTTAAAGCGCAGTTGGCTTGGCAACAATCATTGTGTGAGTGCACCATTGTTACAGTCACTGTCACTGGCCCCACCCCACCTACAAGCCAAGTCATGTGTAAGCAGCCATAGCCAGGAATGTGCCAGGGCCCTGCACATCGCTGCCATTGTTGCATGCAGGGCTTTTGATACTGCCTGGTCCAACCCATCTTCCAGGACAAGGCTCTTCTGCCTGCCAACACCAACACTCACTGCACAGCTTCAGCAGCACCTGTGGAAACTGAAGATAAAGTAGAGGCCTACTGCTGGTGTTAATCAAGGTGGTGGCCCCAGCACAAAAATCCACCCCAACACTTCTGTCGTCCAGGGAAAATGCCCGTTACCTGCTAGGACCAGTCCTGTGCCGAGAATGGGGCCATAAAATTAGCACCCTGAAGCCAGCGTAACCAGGGGTCCTACTCTATCTTGGTATGGTTGAAGAAAAGGAAGCTGGAGGCCAATCCTGGGAGCACAGGCTGCACGGTAGCGTGCTGGTAATGAACTCTGATTCCCTTTAGGCCACCAACCATTGCGTGTCTCAGAGACACCACAGCCATCTTGGATTATCAGGTATAACTTTCATCATAGTTCACAGCATTCTTTGTTAGGCTATAATGTTGAATTCCGAATTTCCTTGCAAGGACTTGTTGTCCTTCAAAAGATTGCTTAAATGGGCATTTGGGTTACAGAAAAGTATCCTGAGGTTGACTTTCTGATGAAAACACACTTTGAAAGATTCTCTTCATCATTGAACTATTTGGAATGGGGTTGTTTACTAGTTTAACCAGCGTAGTAACAAGGAGGTCTGTCGATGTGGATTATCGCATATATAAATATGAATGTCATGTATAAATTCAACTGAACTAAAGTAGAAAATATAACTTATCCTTCACCACAAAGTGTGCACAGAGACGAAGCTTGAGTTTGCAGTAATTACTCAGCACATCTCAACTTATAAAAAACTGGGTGCTTAGGCTTTTACTACATTCTGCAAGTCTCCTTGACCAGTCAGGAACTGGAGACAGCAGTGATGGAATGGTGTGTCTTTTTTCTCTCTTATCCCATCCCCCCTTCCCTGCCTCTACCACTGGCTGTCATAGTTCTGTATATTTGGTCACTAGTAGGGGTGGTGAGAGACAGTAAAAAGATTGTTTTAGTTGGATCCTTCTCACATAGTTAGCGCAACCTGACATTTAGACCTTCAAGATGCGTATTTACATAGCAATTCAGTCAGCAATATCTCAGGTTATTGTTGCCAGTCAAACATACAAAAGGTGATAGAGGGATTGCATACAAGTTGTCTAACCATTGGCAATCTCTAGGGGTAGCATTCCAACCCAACGTCCTTTTGTCAACCATGCCACCACACATTAGTCCCAGCTGCATGCAGACTAGTCTTAGTCCTACATCAGTAGGAGCAGTCTACCCAGAACAGACAAGCCAGGTCCTCTCTGAACCAGAACACAAGCAACCCAATACCAGTTTTGCTCTGATTGGGGCTCTTTAGTCAGGTTTAACTTAGTTCCAGTGGCACAGTGAGCAAGGGACCCATGTCTCTTCCGAGGAAACCTAAAAGCAAAAAATTAACATCAAGGGCATAATAGCACAAACATCTATCAAGCGTGTTTCCGATGAGTAGGCCTCACTCTCAAAGAAAACAATTTATATTTGGTGCCATCCAAGGAATTAATATTCCTGGAATTGGTTCTGTACACAAATCAAGGAAGAAATTTAATTTCACAAGACTGGTTGGCAACAATTTTGGTGACGTCTAAAGACTTTTTGAAGCCCCCACAATATGGTTTCCAAGCTACAAGTCTCTTCTGGGACTCCTGTCCTTGTGTATCCCCCCGGTTCTGATTTGCAGTCCTTAGATGTGCTCAATTCAGCAGGCCTTAGAGCAGCAATAGCAATATGTTCTGGGATAATGAGACCATTTGGTTGTGATCACACATAATTTCAAACTATAGTCCTTTTATGATATTCTATGCCTCGGGAACCTGGCAGAAGTCCTACCTTTTAACTGCACTCTGTTGACAACGTGTTTAATCATGGAGCAATTGAGCGCCTCTCTGAAAGAGTTGTACTTCAAAAGTCTGTGGACGGAGGGTGAAAGGAAATTGCACCTAAATGTTTTGAAACTAATGGTAATCTGCTTTGGCCTCCAAGCTTTGTACCAATATCGTTCAGTGTTAGTGAGAACAAACAACAGAACAGACAGTGCATCATTAATTAAGGAGGGACTCTTGGGGGCTGGGCTTTCAACAACTATGTGGCATTGTTCATGGAACACCTCCTAGGACTGAGCAGTCAGGCAGCCACTCATCGTCCGATTGCCACAAATGGAAACTGCTTACCAACTAACTTCAGATGATCATCCTAAATTGGGGTAAGCCGCTGCTGGATCTGTTTGCTATCCAGTGTGATGAGTGCTGCTAATTCTTTGCCTGCAAACACTGCCAAGAGCGACCAGATGGAAAGTGTTTTCAGTAAATTGGTACAAGGTCTTTGTCTTTACTTTTCATCCTCAAAGCACCAAGGCTAGGTCTTCCACCATGACCCAAAGTCGCTCTGTTCCACAACCCGGCTCCTCCGAATGTAGTGGTTTGGCACCTAGATGCCCATAGGAATCCAAATAGATGTTGGGGCTTGTTCATGCATGTTCCACATCGAAGACCAATGATTCAAAATAAAATGCTTCTGTGTTTGATGGTCACAACAGGGTTTTCACTCTCTAACTTTGCAGCCATAGCAGTTTATTTATTTTGTCGTGCAACTGGCCATGGAATAACTTAAGCACAACTCTATCAGGGTTTCCCTAGCTGCTATATCTTAGTAAGGTTTATTCACAAGACTTATCACTTTTTCGCAAAGCGCCATTAAGGAATTCACAAAGGCTGTTTGCAAGGCCCTCAGCTCTGGGAGCTGAACACAGTACTGAGTCAGCTCTCTCTTTCCTAAACCTATACACTGTTCTGATTGGAAGTATTTATCCTGTGAAACCTCTTTCTTGCTGACTTTCCAACAGCCAGTAAAATATGAGAGATCCAAGGGTTCAACATCAAGAAAGCTTTCACATCAAGAAAGGGTTCAACATCAAGAGAGATGACGTCACAGTCAAGACATCCTAAATGTGCACTTCATCAGACCATTTTGTCAGTACCTGGATCCAGCGGTCACAGTTTCCACTTTTGTCTAAGACAACTTCTTCCTATAGCCACTGTGTGCTTAAAACTTAGGAATATTATATTGAAGGTGTCTTCTAGAAGGGTCATTATTTGGTGGAAAAAGCCAAGAGACATTAAAAAAACCTCCAGGCAGACTGGATATCCAAGGCTGAGATTGTAGAGTAACCTATTTCTCACAAAACTCAGCCCAAAGTAGGTGAGGGCTGGATACACATGGAGCAGAACACCAGGAGCAGATGAAGAGAGCTGGAATCTAGGTAGAACTCTCTAAAGAATACATAGAGAAAAATCAGTAACTAGGTGGAAAGAACCTGCCTACAAAAAGGTTTTGTGACGCATAGTACTTGATGATCCCAGATCCTTACATAAGAAGAAATAGAAAGTGAGTAAGATAAAGGAGCAGTAAGTGACATACAGGAAGTTACGTTGTTATGATGGATTGGGGTAATAGCTGACATAACACGGATGGTAGAAGTTATGTTGGTTTAGACAGAACAGTATGTCACTTCCTGTTTTGGAAGAGTGATATACAGGAGACTGGAAAGCGTGCTATCTTGTGTAAAGCCTAGTGATTTTAAAGTATCAAGAATGGTGTTAAGACATGAGGTAACAGAATAAACATTCCTCCCAGGTGGACCTTAGAAAGAATGCAGTGTATGTTAGGGCCTAATATTACACAAACCTGAGCTTGAGCATTTGTGCCCCTCTCCAGCAAGCTGCATTGGGAGGAAAACAGGGCCATCTCTACTGAGAGTTGGTGCATGCATGGTGGCAAGTCACTAAACAGCCTACAACCCATGCAGAATAGAAGTGCCTTGTACTTGATGCTCTCGTAGATCTGTGATCCATCTTTGAACCTGCTGACTTGCTTCTTTTTTTCCAAGTCAGCTTCCACAGCCAAAGGGAGCTTATCTTTACTTGATGTTCTGAGGTGAATTAAATTCTACATTGAAAAGAACAGAAGCTTAGAGATCTCAGATGAACTCTGGTCACCCAGTGAGAGAGCATAGTTTAAGAAGCAATGCACAAACAGTAGAAATGCATTACCTTCACCATAGGAAAGTCAAACTGTCCACTCACAGGAAAGGTGTTAGGCCATTGCACATGAGGTATGTTTTCTAAAGCTACACTCTGTGCAGGAGGCCATATGATACACTGCATGGCAGCTATGTTGATGAAGAGGCATACTTTGTCATACATTACTGGGTGGACCTGAATGCTACAGATGATTCATCAGTAGACCAGGTACTTCTGTATAACCTTTTTCATTAAGGGGAGTCTGCATTCCACCTTTCTAAACGGTTTGAGGTACTGCTGGATACTCTGACCTGGTAAATAGAATACTACTTTTGCTTACTCAAACATTATAAGATAAATGTTAAGAAATTTGAAGTTGCATTTCCTAGTGCAATTTTCATAGTACCTGTCTTCCTTGAAAAAATGTGCAGCACTGAAACGTCCAAATACATTGTGTAATTTATCAGCCCAAATGGAATTCTTGAGTTGTGGATGCACAAATCTGCTACATCATAATCAAAAGGTTAAGTCTATGTATCAGTTAATCTCATGCACTTTTACTGAGAGTGACTCGACTAAGGAACACCTGTAGTTTGAAAGAGTTACAAGTTGATATCATGAGCTTGTGAATCTATAAAAAATGAATAGCTGGTGAAGAAATCTGTTAGTGCCTGTAACTGCAGATCTTCATTGTTGGCATTTTTCATACATTCATATGCAGTCCTCCTGCCTTCCCTTTCAGATGTTACCTGGATTTCTTATTATACCTTCACTCTCGTACTATGATATTTGACAACATATGATAGTTGTGCAGTGCTCAGCACACTAACCTCGTTGGTTGAAGTTCTGACAGTTTCCAATGATGTGAGTGTGCTACAAAATATACGTTGTCCCTGTGGGAATGTTCATGTTTACCGCTATGTTAAAGTACCAGGGTTTCCCAGTCCGAATAATTAAAACAAGCAAATCAGCAAAATATATCAATACTGGAGAACTGTCATTAGATATAAATAGTGAAGAACCCTTCTCTTTCAACTGTTCTTCATTTATAGTAATAAGCACTGAATTGTCCTACCTACCCGTGATATCACGGAGCAAATTTTACAAAATATATACATTAAACCTTTGGTTTTGGAAAGTTAATTTGTTTAATGCTAAACATTTTCTTTTTTTTTAAATAGCAGCCTATTACAATCTGTCTTGTTCAATTTTCACTACTTGTCTTTAAACATTTAAACAAATTAAAATAGAAAGTGTCACTTTTTACTGAAAAGTGACTAGAAAACTCTTTCACAGACCTTTTTAAAAAGAAAGTTAGAGCAAACAATTGTAGGAAAAAAGAGGGCAAAGTAGTCAAACTGCAGCCGCAGAGAGCTGAAAAACTGTCATTGCTCCTTTAAAAATGCACCCAATCGGCTTACCATCATGCCTTTCCAGTGACAGATTGTTTCTTTTTTTTGACTCATAGTGAGAGATCCTGGAGCACTGAGCTCACATTTTTGACTTTTTTCTGTTTGGAAACTTTTGAAAGTTTTAAAAACCAACTTTATGGGTACATATTTTTTCCTCTGCAAAATCTCTTTCTTTCCTGTTAAATGGTTTTCCTGTGTGAGAAAAAAGACCCAAACATCAATCATCTCATGTTCCAGAAGTGTGTCCTTTCTGTCTAATATTTAAACAACGAATAGACAATTTGACTTTGTGGTCTGCAGCAGCAGGAATTGCCATCAGGCAGATCTAAGGGACAGAGAAAGGGTGCTCTCTCTACCACAGCTCACTCCAAAGTATCCAGGGTTTCCTCAAGAGTGAGAGTCAGTGAGTGGCCTCAACATGAAAAAACACATGTATACCCAATCAACTTTGAGGTCTGTAACTTTGCAGGTAAGGTCAGCCTCTACACCCAGCGTGTGGAGTGGAGTGCCAGTTTGCTTTTCAGACACCTTTCGAAGTTGAAGGTAGCAGGAAAATTGGACCCTTCATCAGTGTCAGAGCAGCATTTGACTTAGAGGGAACATGAATGAAGAAATAAATACCACATATGCTGGATTCAGATAATTCTAGAATGTGTTTGCCAACTCGTATGTCTATGCCTGCAGTGACTTTGTCTTCAGACTCTGCTTCCAAAATGCCCACATATGAAATCTCTAGCTCCAGAATCTCCTGTTCCTGTTTTTCTTGTGGCTCCAATAGCCACGGCACCACCAGCGCCTGTAGTTCCACTTTTGCTTCCTCATACTGTGCCTGCTACCTAATTAATAAGGTCCCAACCTAGGAAAACACCAACACCTGGAAAAAGATTTCATTCCCCAATAGGAGTCCTAGAAATTCTGGTCAACAGACTCATCACTTAAATTATTCCAGATAAGAAATTGGAGATGTTTATGAACACCATGTTGCTGAAAAACCCCACAATGTTCCCATACAACATCTCAGACATGGTCATTGATCTAATTGTTTCAAGAGTATTCTGCAGCCTTCAGTAACTTTCCTCCAGCTTGAGTATCAATGACATAACTTTAAATGAGTTACAGGTTAGAAAGGCTACGAGGCTTGGTAATCCAATTCCAATAGCACAGTCCAGTATATTCATAATACTTGAGACTCTGCATCATCACTCTTCTTCAAGACTACTGCTCTCTCTGGTCTTGGGTCTGTTTGGACCCAACAGTGGAGCTATTTTTAATACAGACCTCAGCTCACTTGACTCCAGCCCACTTACAGAAGAAATTCAAACTGCTGGACCAAGACTCTCCTTTCCTTCATACAGGTCATCCTCTGGACGAGTCAGTCATCATTTTAGCTGCAAAGAAATAATATGGCAGTGCTCCATCCTCTATTGTACCTGAATGCAGAATGAATACATCTGATGCAAGTGCCTTATTTGAAACGTACAACAGATACTTATGGGAGTCTGCAATGCTTCAATGAAATCCTCCACTGTTCTGTTTTTAGGAAGTGCAGATCAGAGTGGCAGCAGATTAACCTGATTTGTCTGATCATTGTTACTCTCTTTGACTAGCTTTAGGTCCTTCGTCAAGGTTCTACTTTACTGAATTCAAACCAGTGACGTTTAAATCATCTATCCACAAAGACGTCCCTTGCTTTCAAAATGGAAGAGATTATGCATCTGGTTTGTATTTGGCAGATTTGCTGGGCTGCAGTTTTATTTGATAAAGAATCATACAGTCATTACTTCTTACAGAAAAAGCCCTTCACAAACTTCTTTTTTCAAGGTCTATTTGTGCAATATTTTTTAGGAGGGATTAAAAGAAATTTGATCTTCCTTTAAGAATACCTTCTTTTCCATTGTAGCTTAATAAAATGCTTCAAATGTGAAGTGCTTTCCCTCCTTTTTTAACCGCATACAGTACCGACCCCATACTATGCCATCACACTACCCACCCTTGAACCAAAAAATCCCGTCACCACTCCTGAAAACTACCCATCCCTAAACTTTAAACAAAAACTTTACTACCCTTTTTTTTCAAGTGACAAAATTTAGCACCACGTTTCCATAGGAAAAGCATTTTTTGTTTGCTAATAAATTTGGAACCATTTGACGACTCTTCCAAATGTTAAAAAATATATATTCTTTCACTTCAGCTCCTTTATGGAAAGTTTCAGGATGATCTATCAACTGAGGGCCGATAAAAAGTGGGGGTTCCAAAACATGTTTTCCCCATTCATTTTTCCATAGGCAAATTAAACAAAGCTACAGCCAAAACGGTTCGGCTAAACAGAATTGCACCAAATTCTTGAGCAAGATCTTGATCCAGAAAGCGTTCATTTTGTGATTTGATGTAAATCCGCTCAGTAGTTTTTGAGAAAATAATTTTCAAAAACGTCGATTTCATGCCTCAGAGGATCCATGATGGATTTGTGAAGGAGACGTGAGCTCAACAGTGAGTTGTGATTGGCTGTCTGCAACCTGAAGGAAAAGTTAGGATTCCGGGATATATTTGGGGAGATTCAAGAGGGTAGGAGCACCCTGAAACCCTAGTCCCTGTGGGCAGTGGGACTCCCCACTCCCCGGGCCAAGTTTTATAAAAAACGTGGTCCTTGGATCTGTGGCTACACCACAACGCCCAACATGAGACCTCTAGGTATTCGCTTTGGGTCTGTGGCTCCTCCGTGAATTTGTAGCAAAATATTTAGGAAAACGTTTTTGGCCCCAGGCAGGATCCCTCTGGGACCCCGGCACCAGGCCTAGAGGGCCTGGGTATCCCTACTCTGCCTCCTTGTGTCTGTTTTTTACCTTTTTTTTTTAAGGACTCTGGACTGAGTCTTGAGTCCTAAGATGGCTGCCACCTCTTCCTGGTCGACACAGTGGCAATCCATCAGAGCTCACTTTGAGGTCCTTTGGCTCCTCTTCCACCTGAAATATACAATTATTTTATCCTTAATTTCTCCAAAACTACCAAATGTATTTACACCAAAACACAGAAGCACTCTTTCTGGTCCAAGATCTAGGTTTCTGTCAAATTTGGTGTATATGCGATCAACGGTTTGGGATGTAGCGGTGTCTAAAGTTCGACTGGAATAATAAATGGTGAAAACATGTTTTGGGATCCCCCCTTTTTCTCAACCTCGGTTTGACGGATCACCCCCAAACTTTCCTAGTGCAAATTAGTCCAGAAGTAACACTTTTTTTTGGAAAGTTTTGTGGAGATTTGTCAAACAGGGACAAAGTTATTAGGAACACAATAAGTGCATTTCCTATGGAACCATGATTCTAACTATAACTACTCAGTGGCGAGCGCCACTGGGTAATATATGTACTCAGTTAATGATATGTCACTTAAAAACATAAAAAATACTTACACTTGCATGGTAAAGTACTGTGTTATAAAGCTACAGAAAACCCTAATGGTATTACCTGCATTGTAAAAACGTATGCATTACTTATCTGCATGGTAACAACCGCTTTATAAAGGCTACATACCGAACAGGAGGGCAGCGAGGAGCCAGCTGTAGGAGTATCCATCAGAAACATCATTAATTATGTTAAGTAACTTGGTTTTCTGATGGATAGGTCTAACCTCAGATTTCTCACCTTTGGAATAGATACCGCAGCAGTCCTTCCAATGGAGAGTCTGAGAAGTGGACAGTGAGCTGACAAAATGGCCCTACAATTGGACATAGCTGTTTAAGCTGTAGTGCCCCATGAATGTGAGGACAATTCCCCACATTGCAGCCTGATAGTCCAAAACCTGCACCACCCTTGCCAACGCTATCACAGCAATCATGACCCTGTTGGATTGAGGCTGGCCTTTGGGAACTCCTTCTTAGCCAGCGTGTAACATAATGTAATTCAGAGGACTGTCAATGTGAATGGAGTCTTCTTTTGCAATGCTTTACTTTTCTTGGTCCCAGAAAACCCCCCAAAGAGCTGATCATCTACATGATGGGCAAGGTCAAGGTAGAAACTCAAAGCTCTGTTAGGGTTGAGCAGGTGGAGTTTCTTCTCTTTGAAGGGGTGCAGTGGATCGAAAAATGTTGGCTAGGTGATCGATTAATCAACATGGAAGGTTGATACCCCTCTGGCAGGAAGGCAACCTGCCTCCGAAGCATTATTTTGTCTGGAAGAAGGTGTTGTAGTGAGGTTGCAAGTAATCGCCTGTAGCTAACTCATGTAGCATGCAAAAGTGATAAGAAAGACATCTTGATCTTCAGAAGCCATCGCGAGCAACTGTGCTCAGTCTTGAATGGTATGCACATGAAGATCCGGATTAGATTGAGATTCCACTCAGGAATAACAAATGGTTTGAGGAGGAACTCTTCAGAAATACAGCACAACTTGTATTTAAGGAGAAGTTAGTTAGGCAAACTTAAAACTGCCAACAGTGCAGACAAGTAACCGTTAATTGTGCCTGCTGAAAGGCCTTGCTCAGCCAATGACAATGCAAATAACAATAAATCAAAGATTATGGCCTGCGAAAGGTGTAGGTGACCTACCCCCATAGCAGGTCACAAACCTTTCCCGTCACTCATCATATATGGACTTCATGGACGGACGTCAGGCTGCAAGAATGAGATCTACCACTTCAGGCAGTAAGTCAAAAGAATGTAGTGTTTGCCACTTTCCACACATAGAGCTGTTAGCTATAGAAATTCAGGTGCAGGACCCTCTCCTTTGCTGAGACATGAGGTCCCCTCAAAGGGGTAGCCGGATCAAAATGCAAGGGCTCAGGTTTAGGAGCTCTGAGTACAACACTCTCTTTGCCCAGTCCAAGGCTATTAAGATGACTTAGACCAGGTCTGTCCTAACTTTCCTCAAGGCAGGAGAGGCACTGATAGAAATGTGTACAGGAGACCCATGCATATGGAACGAAGACTCTGCTTGTGGTCCACCTGCCAGCATCTCCTCAGCTTGACTGCTCTGGTCCATCCACCTCCAGTGATGCAAAGGCTCCCGGCATAGGATCCAACGCTCTCCCTTGACCTGCTTGTTTTAGTACCATACGTCTGTTGTGTTGACTGTCATCACCACTAGCAGCCTTCCGGTGATGGTTGGTAGGAAGGCTTACTGGACCAAATGGATCATTCGATGCTCCGAAAGGTTCATTTGAGCTGGTTTTCTGCTGTGGACCAAAGGCCTCTTATATCCACCTCTCCCAAACAAACTCCCCTAACCCATCCTAGCAGTGATGTGTCTGTCACAACTGTGTGAAGTGTGAGTGGGGAAGGGAGAGTGGCCTGTCGCAGGTCATGGTGGCACTTGCCTGGCATTACATGAGGTTCTGAGCTGTCTCTTGTGAGATTTGGGCAGTGTCATTGACGCAACCCTGGTGTGGGGTCCCAGTGAAATCTTAGGTTGTATTGCAAAGACTGTATGTGCCATCTAGAGTATAGGACAAAGAGGATACTTGAGGTAAGGAGGCCATGAAGCCTCAGAACATCCTTGAAGATTCTCAGGGTTGAGTCTGAAACATCAGGATCATATCCTGAATGTACCGGACTTGCTGCGGCGGTAAACAGATTGTGAGCCATACCATGTCCAGGATAACATGTATGCTGGCATTCTTCTCCATAGGGCTCAGATGGGGCTTCAGATGATTGATGGAAAAGCTGAAGGAGATCAAGAGCCCAGCTTTGACTGGAGGTGGTCTGTGACAGACTTGAGCGAGCCTGCCTTGAGCAGTATACAGAACAGGGAGGATCTGGGCCAGAGTGAGCATTGTGAATTTGCACGTCTTCAGAAAAGCATTCAATTTCTTGAGGTAAGAATAGCCCTGAGGCCTCTGTCCTTCTTTGAGATGAGGTAGTAGCACAAATAGCATCAGATGGCAATCTCCAAGTCCAGTGTTACTTTTGGGCAGCTAGGAAATTACTTCATGCATTAGGATGGGGACGTGGCCTTCTGAAAATCACTCTGATGATAAAATGAAAGAAAGGTAGGGCATATTCTGTTTGAACAATTTGTAAGACACTTTGGTCTTACATTATGGATCTCCAGACAGGGAGGAAATATTATACAGTGCCCCCTAGCGGCTGGTGATAGGCATAGAAGGGCAGACCCAACCACCGTGGGAGTCGCTGTAGCACTTGAGAAAGAGTTAGAGGATTACTGTCCCTGCTGGTGTTAACAGCTTTGGCCAACACCAGTTTCTCTACCCTGAAAGGGATACTTTTGCTGTTTCGCCAGCTGGGAAGATAGGTGCTGGTGGTAAGCCAGGCCTTGGGGAAAGCCCATAAACTTTCTGTACTGCTAATACAATTGTCTGGCTGGGAATAATAAACCCAAGGATTAGCTGTGGCACAACTATCTTTAAATTGCACAAGTCTTGAGTCAGTCTTCTCTATGAACAGCCTATATCTATTGCAGGGCATGTCCATAAGGGACACTTGTACATCATCTCTAAACTGTGTGTACCTTCTCAGCACTACTTTGTTGCCAGTAGCACAGCCTGTGCAGTCACTGGTTTCTAGGCCTGCATGCAACACATACTTTGCTGCATCCTTGTTGTCTTGGATCGTTTGAGTCAGTGAGTTCCTGAGGTCCACCAGTACGGCCAGTAGTCTTCTTTGGCTATGTTCCATAAGTCATGGGTGTACCTGGTGTTGTGATTGAATCCAGACAGGCACTGACTGGTTTGGCCCTAGCATAGAAATAACTTTGACCAGAGTGAAAGCCTGGACCAGCTTTGTTTGGGGCCTTGGAATGGGTCAGGATTAGGGAAGGGCCTGCTGCTGGAAGTCCAATTGGGAGCTTAACGCTGCCTTGTATATACAGTGCCATGCACAGCTCCATAGGAGCATCACAAAAAGTGACACTCCGGTGGCGCTAGGGGCTTGTAAATATGCCCCTTAATTTTTAATATACATACAACTGCTACTTGGGTGTCCCTGTGTGGCTTTGCAAAACATTATTATCTTTACACAGTTTTCAGAGCAGATGTCCAGTTGACCAAGCTTCCATTTGGAATCTTTTTTGCTACCATGTTTCGTTCTTCTTGTATATTTCCTTTGCATTTTATATTAGTGGGCTTGATACTCTGTTCCTGGTTTATAAATATAAGTTAGATTCTCTAGAGGAGAAGGAATGTTTGGTCATCACTGTCCCTTTCAGAGAATAAAGATCAGAAGAATGAAAAGCCTGTTTTAGTTTTCTCTACTTCGTTTAAACTGAAGCTGTAATGAAGCTACGTAACCTACCTTTCACCTTGGTTGCGGGCTCTAATATTGGCAGCAGGCAATACCTCTTTCTGCAGCCCTGCCTTCTCAAAATATATTGGTACAAATGTGTTTATTGTATTATTTGCAGAGGAGGCTTCTCCGCCATGGCAGAGGAGAGTCAACCCAACCCCGCTATCAGAAGCAGCTGCAAAACTTGAAAAATAAAACAATAATAAACAATGCTTGTTATCATTTTATTTTTCTAGGGGGCAGGGCCATGGGGATGACAGCCATGGAGGGGGAGTGGTGAGCATTCCCCTCACTGTACATGAGGGGAAACCGACATGCACTCTGAGCTATCTCCAACTCAAGCTGTGTTGCCGGGTGGAGATAACAGGCACAGGCTCCCAGGCCACCCGGGAACGCAAATCGAGGGCGCGCAGGCCAATACTGATGCTGCTCGCATGCTGCCAGCTGCATGAGAGCAACATTAGGATTGGCTGCAAAGCAGGCTGGGAGCCTGTCCCTGCAGTGAGTGGAGCCAGAGGAGCAGCAAAGCGGCAGGTAAGTTTACGTTTTTTTTTAATTTCTATTTTTATTGCATTTTTGTTTTGTGCCTCCCCCCCTCCCCCCTCCCCCATCCTGCCACTTTGCCCCTACAGCAGCCGCCACTGATTATTTGGTGAACTCTGTGCTTACTGCTCTTTAGGAATATATCTATACACCACTTCTGTAGACCTTGCTGCTCTCCCCAGTGGACAGAATATGCTATTACAGTGAACAACGATTCTGAGTTGAGGCTTCTTAAGGTGCTTTGTGCTCTTTCAGGCACTGCCCCATTCAGTTATCTGGATGGTTCTTCTCACAAAACATGAAGGCTACTTGGGGAAGTTAAAGTCAAATGATGCACCCCTAGCCAATAACTTATTCTAAGCAAATACAACATTGGCCAAAGATACATAGGGGGTCATTCTGACCCCCGCGGGCGGCGGGAGCCGCCCGCCTGGAGGGAGCCGCCATATGGCCGCTCCGCGGTCGAAAGACCGCAGAGGCCATTCTGGCTTTCCCGCTGGGCTGGCGGGCGACCGCCAGAAGGCCGCCCGCCAGCCCAGCGGGAAACCCCTCCCCACGAGGAAGCCGGCTCCGAATGGAGCCGGCGGAGTGGGTATGTGCGACGGGTGCAGTGGCACCCGTCGCGTATTTCAGTGTCTGCAAAGCAGACACTGAAATACAAAGTGGGGCCCTCTTATGGGGGCCCCTGCAGTGCCCATGCCATTGGAGGGGCCCCCAGGGGCCCCACAACACCCCATACCGCCATCCTGTTCCTGGCGGGCGACCCGCCAGGAACAGGATGGCGGTATGGGGTGTCAGAATCCCCATGGCGGCGCAGCAAGCTGCGCCGCCATGGAGGATTCTACAGGACAGCGGAAAACCGGCGGGAGACCGCCGGTTTTCCTGTTCTGACCGCGGCTGAACCGCCGCGGTCAGAATGTCCTGAGGAGCACCGCCAGCCTGTTGGCGGTGCTCCCGCATCCCCAGGACCGCCGGGGTCGGAATGACCCCCATAATCATCAGTTATATTAGTATACTCTCGGGAGGTTGCCAGGAAGCCAACAACCAATTTTAAATTTTATTGATTACTCACTTTGTAAAACAAAATAGGAAAGGTCCACAAGTAGATATAATACTTGATAAAAAAATGTAATTGTACTTTATTAATGCCGGGGACCTGATGATAAAATCACAGTACTTAATGAAATAAGTTTATAATTAACGTAATCCATTTACCAAACACATTTAGGGGGTTATTCTAACTTTGGAGGAGTGTTAATCCGTCCCAAAAGTGACGGTAAAGTGACGGATATACCACCAGCCGTATTACGAGTTCCATAGGATATAATGGACTCGTAATACGGCTGGTGGTAAATCCGTCACTTTTCCATCACTTTTGGGACGGATTAACACCTCCTCCAAAGTTAGAATAACCCCCTTAATGTTGTTTATTATCAATAAGAAAATGAACACATCTGAAAAAGCTGCTTGGCTACCATGTCTTTTAGCGCTTCTTTTTGCTATTTTAGGTGTGAGTATCAGTCTTTAGAAGGGATGCTTTAATTGGGCTGTTGGATTCAAATGAGAAAATCTTTGCCTACGTTAGGTCACATCAGACCCCAGTCTACACTGTGGAGAGCGCATATCGCCTGGAGTAACTCTTGTAATGTCAAATCTAACTGTCTGTCCAACTATTGTGAAGCTCTGCAATTTGATCACCTTAAACCAAAGGGAATTAATTTGGTTCAGTGGAAAAGGCTATAAGTTTATATTTTTTGTTGTTTGTATTTTGTAGGTATCAGCAAAGTCATTTGTGGCAACCCAACCAAAGCTCTTCGTGCACGCAAGCAAAAGCTAGTGGTATGTTATTTTCTTTTATCTATTACAGTAAAACAGGTTTCTTTGTATTAATTTTTACATATTCCTTTCTATTCGAAGTTCCGCAGGACACCCATTTACACAGAGCAATCTAGTTGTAATACGCTACCCTAGAACTATGCCAAACATTTTCAAATGCCTTCCTTAACTAATACTTACATCACAATAAAGTTATATCTGAGTAAGCACATTGAGAAATGCTTGCCTCTGTTGCATCTTTTTGTGTGACGCAAGGTCACATCTCATGTTAATAAGAATTATTCACATACAGCAAACGGTTACTTTTGATTGTAATCAAGATGAATAAACCAAACCATTAGAGAAAATAAAGCTCCCGTAAGGAACGCAAAGTTCCTATGATATCTGTAGATAACCAGGTCATGACTGTGAGATGTTTATTTTATCACTATGGCTTGGACCTGCGACTGGTTGGTGAGTAAATGGATAATTTTAGTTTATTTTAGTTTGTGCAGTTTTCATGCAGGGAATGAAGGGTTGTAAGCTAATACATTATGGGTAGTTTTTTTTTCCCACCTATATGATATTGCCGTAGGTAACGCAAATGATATCGTAATCAGTCATTAACACAAAATGTACATTCTGATGAATACTTATAACTGCAGATTCCTCACATTACAATACTCCACTCTATACTGGATCCCATGGTGCTGTGTGGCTCTGCATTAACTCTGTATCACCTTGAAAGTGAAAGAGTGGAGCAGAATATAAGACCCACCCCTGCATGCTGGGGTCGGTTCCTTTCTTTCCATGCCTATGCCTTCTGATGTGCATCTAAAGCTCCACTCCCAATTCACCAGCCTTCTAACGACTCAGAAAAAAAATCCACTGTGCTGGGTAACAGTGTTCCCACCTAAGACCACACGTTTCAAACCATCATGCCGCAACTGTAGAAAACAGATGTGAAACACGGACCCACACAAGGTGCATCTCTAGTGCTTGTGTTTGGAACATGACTTGAAGTTTTGTGTCAAGTGTGCCCTCATGCACATGAACTTGATCTGGTTTGTTCTGTCTTTGACCCGCCACTGTTTTGCAATGGGCACCATCGGAGGTGATTTATTGTCCATTTTGGCCTCTTTGCATTTTCAGGATCATCCCTCCTTGTTTAAATCACCTATTCTGATGAGATTTATAAAAGGATTGGCATGTTTCTGTATGAATTGCCACAGTAGGACCTTAATTTGGTCTTAATGTTTCTCATGTGTCCACCTTTCAAGTAAATATGTAACTGCTTGCTGCGTTTCTTAACTTTGAAGACTATCATACTCATTGCAGTTTTTTTCAGCTCACCATGTTGGTGAGCTTCAGGCACTTTCAGTGCATCTGCACAACACTAGCTTTTTTCCTGAGAAATGTCTGTTAAGGACTTGTGGGGGCCTTGTTGCCTAAAGTTGTTACTCCTTTCCACATTAGGCCATTGTTTTTTTCCCAAACTCACCCCTTGAAAGAGGAGAAGTGGCTTCATCGATTGAAACTCTAAAGGGATTTAAGCTTTTATATTGATCATACCTATGAACGTTGTGTGGAGAGTCAGCCTTTTGTGGGCTTTCCCTTGGACAAAGAAAGGGAAGCTGTGCAGAAGAACCCCCTATTGAGATGGATACTCTTCTATACTAAGGCCTGCAATGAACTTGTCAAGAACCAGCCAGCAGAAGGTCTGAGAGCCCGTTCATCCAGGGCTAAGGCTGCTACCACTGCGTTGGCAAGCTAAGTGTCTGTCCTTGTCATCTGCCAGTTTGTGATGTGGTTTTCAGTGCATATGTTCATGAAGCACTTGACAGTCACGTCTGTCAGGAAGGACATTCCACTCACTTGGTCCTGCAAGATTATTTGGTCCACTCCACAGTCTCTCCACTTTGGGGGGTACTGCTTTAGTATCTATTTTAAGGTGAGGAATCTGAGGTTATAAGTATCCATCAAAAGAACAAGATGCTTACCTTCAGTAATGCTGTTTCTGGTGAATACTCTATATAATTGTGAATTCCTTACTGTCCTCTCATCTTTCCGTTCTGTGGAGTAGCCTCTTTAATACGTAGATATGTGCCAAGTTAGGAATCTGCACCTTGATACTAATTGTTCACGCTCCACATCTGAGGGTGCTGAAGGAGCCAAGTAAGATATTGAGGCCAGCGTCCAGGGGTGGCGATTTTTTGAGGCTTTGTCCATGTCACTTGGACTGACTGTGGAGTCCTTGTGGAGCTGCACGGCGCGACCTAGCTACAGCATTGTTGGAGAAAACATTTCTGGACTTCTTCTGGCACTTGGTGAGTATTGTAGTACTGTAGGGACTGTCGCAAACAAATGTGTGTAACCAACCCCAACGAGGTATGCCTGTTGTGCATTGGGTCGGAGCACGACTACTGCGCCCAGATAAAGCTCAAGGCCATCAGGGACCAGAAGCCAAATGTCTCTAAACAGAAGAAGTCTCTACTCTGCAACTGGTCGAATCCGACAGGAATGTCATGTTCCTGAAGCCTTTCACGTAGCAGATCCTCATTGCAGTAGTAGTCTTCAGGTAAGTCTAAGAAAAAGCATAAGTCAAAGCATGAATCTGGTCCTTCCCATCTCTCTAGGACTCCTGCTCTTTAGCCGTTTATGCTGAAGCTTTTTAAAAAACTTTTAGGCAATAAGGTTTTATTTTTCATTGTATCAGTGGTGCGATCTCTTTACCTGTTATTAAAACGAATACCGGGTGGGATACTGGGGGAAACTTGCACATTGTTGTTTTGACTTATCCCAGGGGCCGGGGATCATAGAGAGCCAATTTTTACCTCTCAAACCATAGAGTCACCAGGAGGTTGGCGCTCTAGTGTTTTTACTTTCAGCCCTTCCGATGGCAGCAGTGAGGTGGCCTCACTGGTGAAAGCTGAGAGCGCTGCTCCGCATCTGTTTATGATGAAGTTCTTTTAAAAACAGTTTTAAGCAATTAGGTTTTATTTTTTATTGTGTCAATGGTGCAATGTGTTAGAAATGGAGTCTCTAGTTGGCAGTCGGTTTGCACCCTGTCCAAGTAGGTACCCTCACTCTAGTCAGGACAGGGGAGATACCATCTCAGATAACCCCTGCTAACCCCCTTGGTAGCTTGGCACGAGCAGTCAGGCTTGGCTCAGAAGCAATGTATAAAGCATTTGCACATAACACACAGTAACACAGTGAAAACACTACAAAAGGATACCACACCAGTTTTAGAAAAATAGCCAATATTAATCTATTTAAAACAAGACCAAATACGATAAAAAATCCAACATACAGTAATAAAAATATGAATTCTGCAAGATTTACTCAAAAATACAGTTCCGTTCCTTGAAGTCAATAGCTCCAACTGGGGCTATCACTGCGTCGTGATCAAATAAACCAACAGTTCAGGCCAGCCGTGGCGTCGCGGGCCAGCTATGGTGTCGGGAAGACCCGCAAATAGTACCTTGGATTTGTAGGGTGTTGTGATCCTCGCGGTGAGCTCCGGAGAGCGGCGTCGCTGACGTTGCGGTGTCAATTCCAGAGTCAGTGGAGGAGTCGTCGGGCCCTTGAAGTTACACTGCGCTGGCGTGGATGGCGTTGGAGCTGCGGTGCAAAGCAGGACGATGCAACGTGTGGTGCCCACAGGTCATGGTGCAGGCAGCAGCTCGGTGACGGCATCCAGCGGCGTCGGTGAGACCAGGGCTGCGGTGTGAAGCGGGGAGGTGCAGCGTGTGGTGTCCACAGGTCACGTGCAGGCAGCGGCGTCGTCGTTGTGGAAGCGCTGTCGTCGGTAGGCCCAAGCCAGGGGTGCGGGATGGGACGGTGCTTCATGACCCTCACAAGTGGTGTCCACAGGCACGGTAGAGGCAGGGATGCCTGGTGACGACACTGGAGTCAATGGTGCTAGCGTCGGTGGACTGGAAACTGCGGTGCGGGACAGGACGGTGCTTCGTTCTTCTCACGAGCGGTGTCCACAGGCCACCTTGCAGGCAGCGGTGCCAGTGTCAGCAGGAGCATTGTCTCTGGGAGACCCAGGCTGCAGTGTGAGCAGGCAATGCCGGAGTGCGGGGCCCACAGGTCACGGTGCAAGCAGCGGCTTGGTGAAGTCGTCTGATGATGGCGTTGATGAGACCAGGGTCGCAGCTCGAAGCAGGGTAATGCGACTCCATGCGGCGTTGGCAGGTCACGGTGTTGCCAGCGGCTTCATTGGCGGCGGCGCAGTGGTTTCTCCTCTTGAATAGCACAAAACACACAGTTCCCAGTGCTGCAGGTCGAGGAAACTGAAGTCTTTGGTGTCCCTGAGACTTCCAACAGGAGGCAAGCTCTACTCCAAGCCCTTGGAGAGCTTTCTCAAGCAGGACACACAGCAAAGTTCACCCTTTGCACTCTTTTCAGGCAGAAGCAGCAACTGCAGGCCAGTCCAGCAAACCAACACAGCAAAGGGACAGTACACCTCCTTCAGCTCTTCAGTTCTTCTCCTGGGCAGAGGTTCCTCTTGATTCCAGAAAGATTCTAAAAGTCTGGGGTTTGGGGTCTTCTTCTTATACCCTTTTCAGCCTTTGAAGTTGGCAAACTTCAAAGCAAAGTTTCAAGTGTTTGCAATATCCTTCCTTCCCAGACGCACACCAGGGGGTCAGAGACTACATTGATGGCTCATCAGGATATGCAGGCTACACCCCACCCACTTTTGAGTCACTGTCTAGAGAGGTGCAAAACAGCCCAGACAGACAATCCACAAACAGGCAGAGTCACAGAATGATTTAAGCAAGAAAATACCTACTTTCTAAAAGTGGCATTTTCAGACAGACAATTTAAAAACCAACTTCACTAAAAGATGTATTTTTAAACTGTGAGTTCATGGACCCTAAACTCCATATTTATATCTGCTCTCAAAGGTAATCTCCGCTATAAGGATATTTAAAGGCTGCCCCCATATTAACCTATGAGAGAGATAGGCCTTGCACAGTGAAAAACGAATTTGGCAATATTTCACTGTTAGGACATATGAAACACACTAGTATGTGTCCTACCTTAAACATTCACTGCACCCTGCCCCTGGGACTACGTAGGGTCTACCTTAGGAGTGCCTAATATGTAGTAAAAGGGAAGGTTTAGGCCTGAGAAGTGGGTACACTTACCAAGTCGAATTGGCAGTTTAAAACTGCACATACAGACACTGCAGTGGCAGGTCTGAGCCATGTTTACAGGGCTTCTGATGTGGGTGGCACAACCAGTGCTGCAGGCCCACAAGTAGCATTTGATTTACAGGCCCTGGGCACCTCTAATGCACTTTACTAGGGATGTACCAGTAAATCAAATATGCCAATCGTGGATAATTCAATCAACAGTACAATTTACACAGAGAGCATATGCACTTTAGCACTGTTTTAGCGGTGGTAAATGTGCAGGGAGTCCTAAAGCCAACAAAAACTTGTCAGAAAAATTAGGAGGAAGGAGGCAAAAAGACTGGGGATGACCCTGCGAAAAAGGCCAGGGGCAACACAATGTTTGTTACAACTAATACCAGGGGAATTTTTAGTTGCTGTTGAACAAGTACTGGGGCGAAACTTGCAGATTGTTGTTTTGACAGCTCCGAGGGGCCGGGGATCTTAGGCAATTTTTACCTTTCAAAACATAGAATTGCTGTAGGCTGGCGCTCTAGCAGTTTTACTTTAACCAGGTAGTGAGACGGGCGCACAGGTGAGAAGGCTGCTCTGTACCTTTTTTTGGTGAAGCTCTTTTAAAAACTATTTCTGATGGATACAACTACCTGTGGATTCCTCACCTTATGAATTTGATCCTTGCGCCAGCATCCGTCGGAAAGTCTTCTTCCTAGCTGTCTACGTCGACGTCATAATGGCACGGCTCCACGTGACTCCGTCTGACGTGAACGTGCCAATAAGAGGTCCTCGCCGGCGTACTGACGTCAGTTTTCCTATTTTCCGTGCTTCAACGGTTTTTCTTCCTGGCCCGTTGGTAACTGTAACGATTTTTAAAGGTTACAATGTCGCCTCCGAAGAAGTCCGGTTTCAAGCCATGTAGGGAATGCGTAGGTCGGATGTTAGTGACCGACCCCCATTCGGACTGTATTTGATGTTTAAGCTCCGAACATGATGTGGAAGGTTGTTCTTCGTGCCAGAGCATGAATCCGAAAGCTCTGAAGGAACGCAAGGCGAAGCTCTTCTTAGCCAAGGCAAAGAAGAAGGAACACAAGAAGGTTTCCTCCCATGCTTCTCCCAAAAAACATAAGAAGCGGCGTCATCATGACTCTCGGCGCCGTCATGACTCTCGGCGCCGTTCGGAGCGGAGCCGATCAAGGAGTCGATAGAGGTCGAGGTCTTGTTCATCAAGACGCCAGAAGACATGGGAGATGAGTCCCACTGTCACACCTCAGCCGGATAGTCCGGGGTTGTCACCGGCGCCTTCAGTTTATGAGGTCACTCAACGTAGCCCTCATTTTTCGCCGGCGCCGAGGGATCCTGATGTTCCTCAGACATCAACTCAGCAGTACCTGGCTTTCCCGACTCCTGGGACGGATCCGGCTGCATTTTTGAATGCGATGTACGCTGTTTTTCAGTCCATGGCCCCTGCTGGTGCACCGACGGGTCCCACTGGGCCATTGGCATTCAATTTGGGGTCGCCGGCTTCATACAGGGCTGCTCCATTCATGCCCTTCTGCCCTACAGAGACTGCTGGTTCGGCGCCGAGGGTCTCCCCTGGCAGGAGTCCTTCGCCTGTGGCTGTGGACCCGTCAGCACGTCAACCGACTCCTTCACTGCGCCATCCGGCGTCGTTGTTGTCTCCATCTAGACCGGCTCCATCTCCGTCTGTCCATTCGGCTTCGAGAAGGTCATCTGCCGACTTCGGGTCGGCTCCAGCGCCGGTTGAATCCAGGAGCCTTCCTGACCCTGTTCGGGGTTCGAGATCGTCGGCGTCGATGGATTCTTTGTCGATGCCGGCTCTGGAAACACATCTCAGATCTCGAAGGAAGGCGTTGAGACTTCTGGAGGAAGAGGAATACAGAAGGCTTGAGGAAGGTGAGATCAAGCCTTCTGATGACTTCCACGGTCTTGCCACTGCTAGTGGTTTGGAAACTTCCCCAGAGTGGGACATTGCGTCTCCGGGGGAGTTTACTGAGGAGGCTGCTTCCTTCCATGCAGTGGTAAGGAAGGCAGCTGAGTATTTGGATTTGCCTTTGGCCACAGCAGAAGTAAAAACTAACCTGCTCACAGAGGTACTTGATCCATCTTCCTCCAATGCAGACCCTTTGCTGCCTTTTAAGGAGGCTTTGACTGAGCCCATTTTGGACCTGTGGAAAAAGCCTGTTACATCTCCTGCTGTGAACAGGGCAGTGGCGAGGAGGCATAGAAGTGCCCCAGGAGATCTGATTTTTCTGTCTCGTCACCCGACTCCGGAGAGCTTGGTAGTTCAGGCGTCATGTTCTGCAAAGACTGCTCCTGGAACATTCCCTGGAGTTCCGACGGATAGGGAATCCAAGAGGATGGAGCAGTCTTCAAAGAAGATTTTTTCATCTTGCAGCATGGCCCTTAAAGCTACCAATTCCACCTGTGTGCTAGGCAGATACATCCATGCCTTAATGGACTCGGCTAAGGAGATGGCAAGGGATCTGCCGCAGGATATGCAGAAATCTTTTGGGTCCCTTTTCACAGACGCTCAAGCTGCTGCACAGCAGATTATACAGTCTGGCCTGGATACCTCGGATTCTATTGCCAGGGCCATGGGAACATCGGTGGCTACAAGGAGGCATGCCTGGTTAAGGTCCTCTGGTTTCTCGTCAGATGTACAATCCACCTTAATGGACCTTCCTTTTGACGGGGAAAAGCTGTTTGGGGACAAGGCAGACTCTGCCCTTGAACGGTTTAAGGACTGTCGGGCTACAGCTAAGTCCCTGGGATTACAGGCATCATCTACATTGTCTTATAGACCTTTTCGTAGGTTTCGAGGATTTATTCGAGGCTCTGCCTTTAGAAGGTCACAATCTTACGCCCAGCAACCTGCCAATCCGCCCTATCGTGCCTTTAGAGGGCGAGGTAGGGGTAGGGCTAGAGGTCCAGCCCAGCAGCTCTCTTCTTCTTCTTCATCCTCCTCTGGTGGACAGCAGCAGAAGCAGCCCTAGTTTTCCCCATTTTATCAGCCATACTTCTCCTGTAGGGGGAAGATTGAGTCTTTTTCTACAGAAATGGAGGTCAATTACAACCGACTTGTGGGTGCTAGGAATTGTGGAAAAGGGCTATGTTCTCCCCTTTCAGGAGTTCCCTCCTCCCTTCCCCCCCCCCGTCCCTCCTTTTGTTCAGAAGACCATCTTCTGTTGTTACAACAGGAGGTTGTCACCATGTTGGCAAAGGGTGCTATAGAGTTGGTGCCGTTGCAGGAAAGGGGTCAGGGGTGTTATTCAAGATATTTCCTGATTCCCAAAGTGTACGGTCGGTTGCGACCGATCCTAGACTTGAGGATTTTGAATTTGTTCCTCAAGCAGGAAAAATTCTAAATGCTGACCCTAGCGCAGGTACTATTGGCGTTGAACGAAGGAGACTGGATGATGTCTGTCGACTTGCAGGACGCGTACTTTCATGTTCCGATAATCAAGTCGCACAGGAAGTATCTCCGTTTTGTGGTCGGATCGCAACATTACCAGTTTGCGGTCCTTCCATTTGGACTTACTTCAGCACCTCGAGTTTTCACAAAGGTGATGGCAGTTGTTGCAGCACATCTCAGAAAGAGGGAGGTGGCGGTTTTTCCCTACCTGGACGATTGGTTGATCAAAGCCAAGTCTCCGGAGCTTGTGTTGTCTCATTTGCGAATGACAACCCAGTTGTTGTTCGATCTGGGTTTTTCTGTAAATGTGCCCAAATCTCACCTGGAGCCCTTTCAACGGCTTCTGTTCATAGGGGCAATACTGGACACAACAACAGTTCAGGCCTACCCCCCGCCTCAGTGGGTTCGGGACATTCAGGCGCCGATTCCGTTGTTTCAAGTTGGAGCGGCAGTTCCAGTCTTCAAGGTCTTATGCCTGCTAGGTCTGTTTGCTTCTTGCATTCTGTTGGTCACTCATGCTCGCTGGCATATGAGGGCTCTTCAGTGGTGCCTCCGCAGACAGTGGTTCCAGCACAAAGGCGATCTCAGGGATTCAATAAAGATCTCCAGGGACGCTGTAGCGGATCTTCTTTGGTGGGCAGAGTACGGCAACCTTTCCCAAGGAAAACCGTTTTCACTGCCTCCTCCAGTGGCCACAGTGATTTCGGATGCTTCCACTCTAGGGTGGGGAGCTCATCTGGGGGACCTGGAGATCAAGGGTCTTTGGTCTCCAGCGGAACAGATGTTGCATAGCAATCTGTTGGAATTGCGGGCGGTACGTTTGGCGCTCAAGGCCTTCCTCCCTTCCCTTCGCGGTCAGTCAGTTCAGATCCTGACGGGCAACACTACCGCAATGTGGTATATAAACAAGCAGGGAGGAGTGGGGTCGTACCTTCTCTGCAGAGAAGCCCTGCGACTCTGCTCCTGGGTTCAGGACCATCAGATTTGCTTAATAGCAAATCATTTGGCCGGGGTGCTGAATGTACTTGCGGACGGTCTCAGTCGTCACTTCTGATTAGATCACGAGTGGCGTCTCCATCCGGATCTAGTCCTTCACATCTTCGAGATGTGGGGAACTCCTCAGGTGGATTTATTTGCCACTCGGGAGAACGCGCATTGCCCGTTATTCGGCAGCCTCCAGTATCCGATGCAAGGGGCGTTGGGGGACGCGTTTCAGATGTCCTGGAGCGGCCAGTTCCTTTACGTGTTTCCTCCCATACCTTTGATTCCTTGGGTCCTGAGGAAGATTCGTCAGGACAGGGCCCAAGTCATCTTGGTGGCTCCGGACTGGCCGAGAAGGGTATGGTATGCAGACCTGCTTCAACTCTCTCAGTGCCCTCCACTCCGTCTCCCGCTCAGGGCAGACCTCCTCTCTCAATCGCAGGGGCAGGTTTTACACCCCAACCTCCAGAGCCTGCACCTTCATGCCTGGAGATTGAACAGGGCAACCTGAGTTCATTTTCTCTCCCGCCGGATGTAGTGGATGTTATACTATCGTCCAGAAGACACTCCACTAAATCTGTTTATGCCAGTAGGTGGGCAAAATTTGTGCGGTGGTGTGGAGAGAACCAAAAAGATCCTTTAAAGGCCCACCTTTCAGATGTTCTTTTGTTTGTTCTTAATTTGGCGAAGAAAGGCTGTGCGATAGCTATAGTTAAGGGTTACTTGGCAGCTCTGTCGGCATTTCTTTGCCTTCCGGACCAGCCATCCTTATTTAAGTCTCCAATTGTAATTAGGTTCCTTAAGGGTTTGGTGAATAGGTTTCCTCCTACTCCCTTTCACATGCCTCAGTGGGACTTAAATCTTGTTTTGACATTCTTGATGGGTTCACCTTTTGAGCCCATGCATTCATGTCCTTTGGGATATTTAGTTTTGAAGACTGTTTTCTTAATCACAATCACTTCAGCCAGGAGGGTTGGAGAGCTTCAAGCACTTTCCGTTAGGCCTCCTTTTACCATGTTTTTCCCTGATAAAGTGGTTCTAAAAACCAGGGCTGCTTTTCTGCCGAAAGTTGTCACCCCTTTTCATATAGGGCAGACTATCACTCTACCTGCGTTTTACCCTCCTCCTCACCCGTCTAAAGAAGAAGAGAGACTCCACAGGTTGGACCCTAAGAGGGCCCTGAGTTTTTACCTAGAGAGGACTAAGGACTTTCGCTTAGATGATCAACTGTTTGTGGGGTATGCTGGACAGCGAAAGGGCAGAGCGGTTCAGAAAAGAACACTCTCCAGGTGGGTCATCTTGTGTATTAAGATATGTTACTCATTGGCAAAAAAGGTCCCTCCTGAAGGTATCAGGGCCCACTCTACTAGAGCTAAATCTACATCCTCGGCTCTAGCGAGAGGAGTTCTGTTAATAGATATATGTAAAGCAGCAACTTGGGCGTCCCTCCATACTTTCGTGAAACATTATTGTTTAGACTCTGAGATGAGGAGGGACGGTCATTTTGCTCGTTCGGTATTGCAGGATTTCTTAGTGTAATCAGGCGGGCACCCACCACCGAGTGCGGTATTGCTTGGGACTCTATTCATAGGGTGAGGAATCCACAGGTAGTTGTATCCATCAGAAGAACGAGTTACTTACCTTCGGTAACGCTTTTTCTGGTGGATACACTAACTACCTGTGGATTCCTCACGGTCCCTCCCGCCTCCCCGTTGCCTGCCTGGTTACACTCTTATCTTTCAGTTTTTTGATTAATAATTCTTCTTATATTTATATATTTGTATATATCTGTCTATATATTTTGGTATATTCATGCTTTTGAGGTGATAATGTAAATATATGGTTTCAATGGACAAGATTTTTGTGTTCGTATATATTTATATATTTCAATTTTTATGATCGGTTTACTCCTGCTAGCTGTAAAGGCACGGAAAAAAATGAGGTAAAACTGACGTCAGTACGCCGGCGAGGACCTCTTATTGGCACGTTGACGTCAGATGGAGTTGCGTGGAGCCGTGCCATTATGACGTCCTCGTCGACGTAGAAAGCTAGGAAGAATACTTTCCGTCGGATGCTGTTGCAAGGATCGAATTCATAAGGTGAGGAATCCACAGGTAGTTAGTGTATCCACCAGAAAAAGCGTTACAGAAGGTAAGTAACTTGTTCTTCAAGCACTAAGGTTTTATTTTTTATTGTAACAGTGGTACAATCTCTTTACCTGATATTAAACCGAATACTGGGGGGGATTTTTTCGTTGCTGTTGAACGAGCACTGGGGGAAATTTGCACATTGTTGTTTTGACTGCTCCCAGGGGCCGGGAATCATAGAGATGCTATTTTTTACCTCTCAAACCATAGAGTCGCCAGGAGGTTGGTGCTCTAGTGGTTTTACTTTCACCCCTTCTTATGTTGGCAGTGAGACGGGCGTGCAAGTGAGAGCGCTGCTCTACAGCCGTTTTTGCTGAAACTCTTTTAAAAACAGTTTTAAGCATTTAGGTTTTATTTTTTATTGTATCAGTGGTGCAATGTGTTTTACCTGTTATTAAAAAAAATACCGGGGGAATTTTCAGTTGCTGTTGAACGAGTACTGGGGGGAAATTTGCACACTGTTGTTTTGGCTGCTCCCAGCGGCCGAGGATCATAGAGAGGCAATTTTTACCTCTCAAACCATAGAGTCGCTGGGAGGTTGCCTCTCTAGTGGTTTTACTTTCACCCCTTCTTATGGCGGCAGTGAGACGGACGCGCAGGTGAGAGCCCTGCTCCGTAGCCGTTTTTGCTGAAGCTCTTTTAAAAACTGTTTTAAGCAATTAGGTTTTATTTTTATTGTATTAGTGGTGTGATCTTTTTTACCTGGTATTAAAATGAATACCGGGGAAGTTTGTAGTTGCTGTTGAACGAGTACTAGGAGAAACTTGCACATTGTTGTTTTGACTGCTCCCAGGGGCTGGGGATCATGGAGAGGCAATTTTCACCTCTGAAATCATAGAGTCCATGGGAGGTTGGCTTTCTAGTAGTTTTACTTTCACCCATTGCTATGGCAGTAGTAAAATGGGCGCCCAGCAGCCACAGGCAGCGGGTGCGCCAGTGGCATGCCGAAGGCGCACCAAAGGCAAGCCCGTTTGCGCCTGTCCGTGCCCAAACGGGTCTAGGGGCCAGGAATCCTGGCCAAACTTATCTCTGTCTTAAAAGTTGTACAAGTGAGCAACCAATGGCCTGCAGACAGCCACGTAGAAAATTACCATGCCCACCCGTTGACTTGTATCAGGTAGATGGAATGGGTCATCGCTGCTTCAACTGCAAGTTTGAGTTAAATCCATCCTCACTCATACACCATCACTACCTTCCAAGGAGGGGACAGAAGATTCACCCACTACTAAGCATTTTTGGAGGATGACGGTGATCAATAGCATAGCACTTCCCAAACTCAAGATAGAAGTTAGATCACTGCTAAAAGTAGAATGTTTGGACATCCTCTTTCGAACTGAAATATGGCTAAATGAAAACAAAGGCCCCAATCTGGTGATGGCTCTTCCACCTTGTTACTATATAAGAAGGCTTGATCACACAAAAGCAGCAGGGGATCGCTGTTATTCAAAAAGAAGAATTTAGCTCTGTAACATCCCCACTACCAGTTCCTGTCTGTGAGAATCTTCAATTTGATAACTTACTTTCCCCCACCTATGCTTTCTCTGATGTACTAATTTACAGACCCCCAGGTTGCAGCCAGCCATTAATGAAAGCTACACCTGAGATATTAGCTAGCCTAGCTATCAAGAAAAGTCTTATCATGATTTTAGGTGATTTCAATTTACATCTGGACAAGATAAACAATCCGATTGTAAAGAGATTTTTAATTGACTTAGAAAGAGTCCAATTTATCCAAAAAGTTTGTGCCCCTACACATGAGCCACGTCATACGTTGGACGCTGTTCTTAGCAATGATATAAAGATTCAGGTAGAACAACCTCACCCCGTACCCTGGACAGATCATCATTTCATCCCTTCCCATTTAGAGAATTCTTTAACTAAATCAGCACTTAATATGACTCCACAATCTGTCCCTTCTGTCCCTTCGTGGTTCAAGCTCTCCGCCACAACTTGGCTGAATATCCTCCTGGTCTCAAGACCAGAGCTAAGAGAGAACATAGATGAAGCTTATAGTCAGTGGGAACAATGGATTGAGCGATCACTAGACAAGAGTATCCCCTTTTCAAAACAAGATGCCAAGAGCAGCACAAGAAGAGCGCCTTGGTGTGATCATGGAGAAAATACTATGACCTTAAGCTAAAGTTTGAATACAAACAGACCATAAGAGTTTATCATAATGAAATTAAGAAAGCTCAAGCTTTGTTTTATGAGGGAAGATCAGTCAGGCATCCAACTCTCTGAAGGAGTTGTTCAAGATTGTCAAATCCCTTATAGTTAGTGGGCAGGGTAACTTTTTACTGCCATCCTCTATTTATCAGTTAAATGAATTAGCAGCTTTTTTTCAAAAGAAAGTTTTGGATATCTATCATTCATTGGTGGGCAATGTAGCTGCACCTATAGCCTGGGAAGACCTTATCCTCCCCACTTGGCTACCTTATCACAGTTTCCAGAGGTCAATGATGAGATCACTTGTGCCCTAATCAGGAAAGTCAAGTCAGGCTCTCCCCTAGACCCAGTTCCTTTGAACATGCTATCCATGGGTCTAGAAGTGCTACTTCCCTCTATTGTTACTCTGTTGAATCTGTCACTAAGATCAGGGACGGTGCCAAAGAAATGGAAACATGCAGTGATTAGACCACTGTTGAAGAAGGCTCACCTTGATCCAGCTATGCCTAGAAACTGTCAGCCATTTCCCTGTTATCTGGGATAGGGTAATTGCTAGAACAACACATCAGTGGCACTTTGGCACGCTTCCTAGAAGAGAATCACCTCATACATCCCTCTCAAAAGGGTTTTCATGCACAGCATAGCACAGAATCAGCACTTCTAGTAGTGACAGAGGAACTCAAAAGCTTTCTGGATCAAGGAAGCACTGCAGCCTTTATTCTTTTGGACTTAAGTGCAGCCTTCTATACTGTTGATCACACAGTGCTGGTAAGAAGGCTCAGAGAAGTGGGGGTTACAAGATGGAGCCCTGGAGTGGCTGTCGTCTCTCCTGGACGATAGAACCTTTCAAATAATTGAAATCTCCTGTTTCTTGGATATCGTGCCATCTAAGTGCGGGTGCCACAGGGCTCGTCCCTCAGCTCTACTATATTTAACATCAATATGCGTCTGCTAGCTAACATTGTACAAGAATTTGGGCTATCTTTCGTCTCCTCTGGGTACGACACTCAATTGGTTGTCTCCTTTACAAATGGCCCTAACATGGAAAATCAACTTTTAGCACCCTGCCTGGAAAAGTGCCTAAGTGGATGTCCAGCTGTTGTCTTAAACTAAATGGTGAGAAGACAGACCTCATGTTTCTGGAAAACAATTTTCCCCTCAGCCGGTCCATCGATTGGCCTAGATGCTTGGGTCCCTCACCTGTCCACAGCCCTACAATAAAAAGCTTGGGATTGTGGCTGGATCAAATCCCTAGGGATGGATGCCCAGCCAAAACAACTTGTAGCTACCTGCCTTGGTTTACTTCAAATGATCTGGAAGATAATCAACCTCATTCCTGAAAACTGAGAAAGAACGGTTATCCAGTCCTTGGTGGTCTCCCGACTGGACTAAGGGAACTTGCTGTTTTTAGGTTTGCTAACATTTGTTCTTAAAAGATTACAGGTAATCCAAAACACGGCAGCCAGACTTCTTCTCAGAATACCTAATTGTGAATCATTGAGGGAGGCCATAAGGGAATATTCATTTGTTGCCTAACAATGTGATAATTAAGTTTAAAGGCCCGTGCCTTGCGCACAAAGTTATTCATAATAAGGGTCCAGCGAAAATGAGGGATCTCCTCTCCCTCTATTCTCCAACTAGATCTTTATGATCTTCTCACCAACAGTTTTTAACAACTTTGAGAGTTACCTAAACTCTGAAACTCAATGTCCTACAATCTAAGGCATTTGAAGGAGGAAACTAGCTTCTGAAAAAAGCTTAAAGCTTGTCTCTTTCCCATGTAATGTTGCTTTACGTTGAGCCCTTCCTTTGATTAGTTAGCTCTCACCTAGCTCTGGGAAGCCCCTGGGCAGCCATGCGCTGTATGAATCCTATCACATAGCATAACAACGGAGCCGGTTCAGAGCCTAGTCCTGATGTATCCCTAGTTTCGAGGTCCATCTGTGACATGGCAGCAAGTAGAGGCCTTCAGGGAGGCTATCCTCTGCCACTTTAACATTTTACTGGATATCTCTGGCATGTCTTTGGGACCCGAGGGTATGCAGGGTCCTCCAGTTGAACTTCTGCTGTTAGGTCTACCCTCAGCGCCTTGTGGGCACTCAGGTCTACCCTCAGTGCCTTGTGGGCACTGTTATCAGCTATTTGTTACCTCTAGTGGCTTTTTTACAGTTGCCTAATTAGCCTTCTTAATTTAAATCCCCTGTTGTAATAAGATTTTTGAAAGGTTTACAACTGTATTTCCTCCAAAATCCTTTGTGATGCAAAAGTGTGATTTAGTTCTCGCTTTTTTGATGCGTTCCCCCTTTGAGCCACTGCACAGTTCTGCATTACATCTACTGACATTGAAGGTGCTGTTTCTCTTTGGCATGACTAGGGCGTGTGAGTGAGCTGCAGGGTCTTTCTGCCAGGCCACCTTCTACAACTATCTTCCCAGATAGGTTGGTGTTGATGATTTGAGCTTCCCTTCTCCTGAAGGTAGAAATTCCATTTCATGTCGGGCAGGCTATCACCTTTCTGGCATTCTTTGCTCCACCTCATCCCTCTGAGGTGGAAGACATAATTTTTGTATAGATAGTACCAAAACACATCAGGTTGACGATTAACTCTTTGTAGTGATCTGCGGGCAAAAAATTGCAAGGCAGTGCAAAAATGGACCGTCTGCGGATAGATTGTTACTCCAGTATTGGAACTTTCATAAATTCACATGCTTGAATCATTCCCCTTCGTCGAGATGGGAGCCCCCGGTATAATTTACACAAGCAGTGTTAAGATATATAGGCCTCTTCAATTTAACAGTCTATCAGAGTCATTTTGTGAAAAGGACCAAACTTGAGCATCCACCAATCAGGTGACAGCACCCTCTAGAATCCTCCTGAGAGAAGCTCCAGCACCTTAGATTTTCTACCGCACGTCGTGCTAGGGAGTCTTCTCAGAGTTCTGCTCTTTCTTCACACCTTTTCAACAGCATTTTCTCTCAGAGAAACTTATCTAACTTGATTTGTCAACTATTTTCCAACTATGTCTGACAAGGAGAAGAGGGGTCTTTTCAGAGACTGCAAGACTTGTGGAAAGAAAAGGCTTCATTCTGAATACCCTCACCAGGACTGCATTTACTGCCTCTACCCAGATCATTCAGCCAAAGACTATAAGATTTGTCGTACCTTTTCCTCTAAGACTTTAAAGGATAGGGAAGGCAGATTATTGATATGGCTGCAGAAACTAAAACACAGAAAAAATCCAGTTTCTGACTCTGAGAGTGATGACTCTTTAACATCCAAAAGATCATCAAAGAGGGCGAGATCAGACTCAAGATCTCCCTCCCAACTCTCAAGGAAAGCCCACAAAAAGACTGCTTCAGGGTCTTATAAGGGCTGCAGCCCATCTTTCTCTCCTAAGAAAGCTTCCAGGAAAGAGGAGAGAGGTCATTCTAGCAGTTCAGAGAGGCACAGAAAATCTTCCTCTGTACCACCATCTGTGCCTTTTAAGAAGCCATCCTCTGTTACTGCGAAAAAAGCACAGTCGACGACGGATTCATCGTCGACGGTACAGTCGGTGAGTACTTTTCCGACAACGACATCCAGTTCTGCGCTTCCACCGTCGACGGCTCCGCCAACGACAACGTCGACGAGGACAGGTACCCCACCGTCAACGAGAACTGCAGCTACGATATCAGCATCGACGACTGTCTACACATCGTCATCGGCGCTGATGTCAGTGTCAGCCCTACTGTCGACAACGACCTCGTCGACGGTAGACTCGTCGGTGAGACTCTCTTCTATTAAAATCTCTGTGCGCTCAGCGTCTACGACACCACCCATGACGAAGTCTATATATGCGCCGTCAACGACACCGTCGACAAGGGAGAAACATCAAAAAAGTGTGGAAAAACTGACGCCAACACATACATCACCTTGTAAGGTGTCATTCCTCGTTCCAGTGCACCTTTTAGAGGGAGACGAAGACTCTGATGACGAGGGGCCATTTGGAGCAGCCCATAGTCCATCTCAATTAAATGTAAAGTATTAGGAAGAGGAGGAGTATGAGGAAGCCTATGACCCCCAATTTTATACAGAACAAGAGCAATACCAACAGGGAGCATATATTCCATCCTCCTTATTGACTGACCTGAGAGCGATGTTGGCTGATTACAGCAGGCGCTTTCCCCCTCAAGGGGAACAACCTCCCCCAACGCCCGTCTCTGGGGTTACCACTCCACATCAGAGGCCAACTTCTTTACCTCTTGCGAATGTGGCTACTCCAGATATGACACTTCCTCAGGACACGGACATCTCAGAGGGAGATCAGGAAGAAGGGGAGGTCCTGGACACTCACTCCGAGTGGGACGAATACATCATCCCTGCCCCTCCTTCTCCTTCTCAGTGTAAGGTGGAGTCCCCACCAGAAGACATAGGAGGGTTTCACAATCTTCTAGAAAGGGCTGCCAAACATTTTGCTTTGCCAATGCCAACCAAGCAAGCAGACTGTATCCTATACGACTTTAAGGAGCCTTTCCAGAAATCCGTGCGCTCTATCCCGATGGTCAACTACCTGTGGGAAGAGGGTCTAAAGGTCATGCATAATCCGGCTACAGTTACAGCAGTACTGCCTCGTTTAGATAAGAAGTACAAAGCACCGGACGATGCACCAGCATGTCTAACTGGACACCCTCCTCCGGATTCGGTGGTGGCACAGGCAGCACAAAGAAGATCTAAGAATCCTTCTGCCCCGATTTCCACACCCCCAGACAAAGAGGGTAGACGGTTAGATAATATAGGTAAAATATTTTCCTCTATGGCTAGCCTAGTGGTAAGAGCTGCCAACTCTTTGGCTATATTGGCTAGGTTTGATAGGCAACTTTGGGCGGACATTGCACCTTATATTAGCCAGTTGCCGGAGGATACAAGATCGGAGGCAAACAAAACTGTACAGGAGGGTCAACGCACGTCTGCAGAACTTATCGACTGTGCAATGGACATAGCAACCACTACTTTTCGTCAGCTCGCTGGTGCAGCAGTTCTTAGAAGGCAAGGTTGGCTTAAAGCTACCTCTTTCCGTCCAGAGGTGCAAAATAAGATCTTGGACTTACCTTTTGATGGCCAGGCGTTATTTGGGAAACACATTGATGACGCCTTACAATCTATTAAATTGGACACAGACACAGCAAGGTCACTAGGGACCCTGCAATATCGAAAGTCTTCCTTTCGACCTAGAGGGCGTGGCCAACCCTCATACACAGGAGGATATCAACAGTACAGATATTCCACCTGCCCTTCCTCTTCCCAACAATATCGCCAGTACTACCGGCAGAGGCAGCCGCCGCAACCAGCCTATGGTAGACCTGGAGGTCGTGGACGCTCAACCCGCCCGGCCAAAGATTCAGCTCGGAGAGCCTGATGCATCCGAGGCTCCAGCTACATCCAATTCTCCTCCTTTCAGTCTGGGCGGGAGGATATCTCTATTCCTCATACAATGGCAAGCCATCACATCAGACAAGTGGGGCCTCCAATTAGTGAAACGGGGCCATACTTTAGAATTTACCCAACTACCTCCATCCAACCCCCTCTCCCTCCCCCCCGCAGGACTCCTTCAAGATACCCTCAACAACTCAAAAACGAGATCGAAAAAATGCTTCTCAAAGGAGACAAAGAGAAGGTGCCTCAAGACCAGCAGGGAACAGGATTTTATTCCAGATTCTTCCTCATTCGAAAATTGTGGAAGGATTGGAGGCCAATCCTCGATTTACGGGAGCTAAATACCTACTTAAAAAAGCAATCATTCCGTATGATCAGCCTACAAGACGTCCTCCTGCACCTCAACCAGGGAGATTTCATGTCTACACTAGACCTGAAAGACGCATACTTCCACATACCCATCCACCCTGCCCACAGAAAATACCTGAGATTCACCATAGCCGGCAGCCATTTTCAATTCTGTGTCCTTCCTTTCGGCCTGAAATCAGCTCCCAGAATATTCACCAAATGTCTAGCACCAATCGCAGCCTTTCTCAGAAGGAGAAAACACCAAATATTTCCATACTTAGACGATTGGCTGATAAAGGCAAAGACATACGCAGGGGCGCACAGATCAACAAAAAAGTGCGTTTCCTTACTAACCAACCTCAACTGGGAGAAATACAAGCCTTTACCAGCACGCAGTATTACCTTTCTAGGGCAAAACTGGACACACAATCCACCATGGCATGTCCCACATTAGAGAGGCAACAAAGGTTACTGACTCTAACAAGTTCCATACAGAAAAGGTTACTGTCCGTTTGTTCAAGTCTCTGTTGGGCATGATGTCTTCATGCATACCTCTAGTTCCTCTATGCCGTCTAAAGATGCGCCCCTTACAGGAGCAACTGAATCGTCAATGGCTCCAGGTGTCAGGCAGTTTCGAGGATCAGATAGACATAACTCCAACAATGCTCAGGGCTCTGAGATGGTGGTCTATAAGGCATCATCTATCAATCGGCCTTTCGTTTCTACAGCAGCCGGCTCCGTGGACCAAAACTACAGATGCATCCCTGGAAGGCTGGGAAGCTGTGCTACAGGATCTGCAAGTAAGTGGCAGATGGCCACCGCATCTGGCATCAATGCATATCAATTGGCTGGAGCTCAGAGCAGTGTACCTTGCCCTACAGGCGTTTCTTCCCAAGATCTCAGGATCGCAAGTGGTAATAAGGACAGACAACGCCACAACGCTGCATTACCTCAACAAACAAGGAGGCACAAGATCTCTCACTCTCTCCAGAGAAGCCCAAACAATTTGGAATTGGGCCTCGCAGCAGGGCATCACACTATCAGCTGTACACTTGCCGGGAATAAACAACAAGACAGCAGATACACTCAGCAGGCAGAAGTCGAGCTGCCACGAGTGGGAGCTAGACCAGTCAACAGTGGACCACATTTTTTCCCAGTGGGGAACACCAACACTAGACCTGTTGGCAAACAAGCACAACGCCAAATGCCAGTTCTTCGCAAGTTGGCATCACCAGAAGGGATCTTGGAGGAATGCGTTTTCGATAGTTTGGTCAGACATCTTTGCTTACGCCTTTCCTCCAATTCCGTTGATCCCACGAGTCCTCACGAAGATAAAAGCAGAGCCGTGCACTCTGATATTAATAGCTCCGTATTGGCCGCGTCAGCATTGGTTCGCAGAACTTCTTCTTCTGTCAATCAAACCTCACATTCTGCTGAAGCCGTTACCCCAATTGTTAACAATGAACAAAGGGCAGGTTTGGCACCCGGATCCGAAGTCGATGCGTTTATCAGCATGGCTCCTGACCACAGGGAGTTCGCACATTTGAATATTCCACAGGAGTGTAGGGATATTTTGTCAAAAGCCAGAGCGTATAGCACCAATAAGACTTATTATTGTAAATGGAGACGATTCTGTGACTGGTGTCATCAGTGGCAGATTGACCCATTAGTCTCACCACCACAGGAAATATTACTGTACATATTGCAGCTAGCTCAAGCTGGCCTGGCATATTCTTCCATTAAAGTTCACCTAGCAGTGATAGCTGCATACAGACGCTCGGATGCTTCACCCTCACTCTACTCCTCTCGTCTGATTAAGAGGTTCTTGAAGGGGCTTTTCAGAGTTTTCCCTCCTTTCAGACGACCACCTTTTTCGTGGAACCTAAATATCGTCTTAGCACAACTGATGAAACATCCGTTTGAGCCGATCCATTGTGCTTCTCTCAAGTTCCTTTCATGGAAGTTTGCCTTATTGGTAGCTCTCACATCAGCTAGGCGAGTCAGCGAGGTGCAAGCTCTCTCCATTCAAGAGCCATTCCTACAGCTTAAACACGACAGAGTGCTAATGCGGACTAATCTGCATTTTATTCCAAAGGTTCCTTCAGACTTTCACATCAATGAACCTTTAGTCTTCAAATCCTTTTTTCCTCATCCATCTACTGCGACTGAGAGGGCATTACACTCCTTAGACGTTAAAAGATGTGTTCAATTCTATTTGGACAGAACTAAATCTTTTCGACGCTCTAATCAGCTATTTGTAGCATACAGTGCTCCTAGAAAAGGACATCCACTCTCCAAGCAGAGTATTTCCAGATGGATCGTCTCAGCCATTCGCTTCTGCCATCAAGCAGCGGGTAAACCTCTGCACTCACCTGTACATCCTCACTCCACGAGGGCAGTCTCATCGTCAGCGGCGCTGTTCGCCGGAGTTTCACTACAAGACATTTGTAGGGCAGCAACATGGAGGAGCTGTCATACATTCACAAAACACTACTGCTTGGAATCTCTATCTCAGGGAGAGGTAGCAGTGGGTCAAGCGGTTCTCAGGAATCTCTTCAGGTGAAGGTGAGCCATCTCTTCTACATCCCTCCATCCTAGAACAGGAATGCACATTGTTTATATCACTTATATTCGCTTACACAGTCAAAAAAAAAAAAAAGAAAGTAACCAAGAGTAAAGAGAACATTGTGACAGACAGATAAGTGGTCATTTTTAATGATAGTATTCATATTACATACGTGTTTTGGGATACTTTTTGCTCTGTCGATCTGGAGATGTACGTATGTATGTATGTATGTATATATATATATATATATGTAAATGTGTTGATATATATATATAATATATATATATATATATATAGATATATATACAGGTGTATGCCTTTATAGTTACATAGATTTATATACAGTAATATAATGATGTTTTATTTATCAACGTGTTTTATATCAAATATGTTAGTATAATACAATGTGCATAGCTACTGCTCTCTACTCTGATTCAAGCATGTGAATCTATGAAAGTTCCAATACTGGAGTAAGAAAATAAGTTACTTACCTGTAACTGTAGTTCTCCAGTATTGGAATCTTTCATAGATTCACATGCGACCCACCCACCTCCCCGGAGAAGCTCACTTCACCTCTCTCTCTCTCTCTCTCTTTTTTCCTATCTTGTACGCACTTGTGCTTGAAAAATCTGAGGTGCTGGAGCTTCTCTCAGGAGGATTCTAGAGGGTGCTGTCACCTGATTGGTGGATGCTCAAGTTTGGTCCTTTTCACAAAATGACTCTGATAGACTGTTAAATTGAAGAGGCCTAGGGCCTTTCTCTGTTAATATATCTTAACACTGCTTGTGTAAATTATGCCGGGGGCTCCCATCTCGACGACGGGGAATGATTCAAGCATGTGAATCTATGAAAGATTCCAATACTTGAGAACTACAGTTACAGGTAAGTAACTTATTTTCTTCTCTGCATAAAGGTCTGCTGTGCACTGGCGAAGAAGCAGCTTTGAGAGGGTTCTGGACAATTATCAGGTACAACTGTGGACTCGATACATATGTTCATGAGGCACTACTGCCTCAACAGCTAGGTCTGTTGAGAGGGGTATTTTGACTGCTCAGTCTTGTGTGACATTTTCATTTGAACCAGTTTACTGGCCCACCATCTGAGTGGAATTACCATGATATCTATTTTCAAGGTGAGGAATCTGCAGTTAGAAATGTCCATCAGAAAAACAAGTTACTTACCTTCGGTAACACTCTCTGCCTAACTGTATATTCCTCACCAAACCTTCTGCCTCCCCTTTCTGTGAACTGGGTTTATTTTCCATCTTAAAAGACCCAAATTTAAAGGTCTGCACACAGTTGTGCCAATCTGACAATAGGCTCTGTATCTAAAAGCATGGACAGCCTCACAAATCAATTGATATTAGTGAGCAGAGTTGGAGCTTATATGTGACTCTGCTCATCACTTCGGGACAGCGTTGGCGCAGAGCTGCACAATGACGCTATCTAGTTGCATGCAGGAGTACTGCTTTTGAGTTTCCAATCAAGTTTGACACGGGTAGAATTCACAAGGTGAGGAATCTGCGGTTAGAGCTTATAAGAAAGAGGGTAACCAAAGGTAAATAACTTGTTCTTCAGCTGGGCCTTTGATGAATGTGTGACTGACTATGCTACAATTAGTCTCATCTACATAGAGAGGTTTAGGCACTCATTATAACCCTGGCGGTCGGTGACCGCCAGGGCTATTGTGGCGGTAGTACTGCCAACAGGCTGGCGGTGTGCCTGCCTCATTTCGACCGTGGCGGTTCCGCCACAGTAATACCGCCGGAACCGGCGGTATACCGGTCCTAATCCACCAGGGCAGCGCTGCCCTGGGGATTTCGACTCCCCTTACCGCCAGCCTGTCCACGGCGGTAGACACCGCCATGGAAAAGCTGGCGGTAAGGGGACTCGGGGTGCCCCTGGGGGCCCCTGCACTGCCCATGTACTTTGCATGGGCAGTGCAAGGGCCCCCAGGCACAGCCCCTTCGCGCATTTCACTGCCCAAATTTTGAGCAGTGAAATGCACGACGGGTGCTACTGCACCCGCTGCACATCAGCTTTGCCGCTGGCTCTATTACGAGCCGGCACCAATGTTGATGTGACTTTTCCGCTGGGCCAGCGGACGGTAACACTGTTACTGTCTGCTGGCCCAATGGAAAAGGCATTATAGGGAGCCAGGACTACCTGGCGGTATTCTGGCACCCGCCCGCAGCTGAGAAGACCACTGAGGTTGTAATGAGGGCCTTAGTGTGTTTTTGGGCCAGGGTAGAATACTCCCACAAAATTATTTTCCTGGTGCAACAGGAATAAGCATTGGTTCTCTATAGATGCCAATTACAATCAGTGCAAAGATATCCATGGTAGTTTGTCCCAATTAGCATAATTTTAAACATTCATCTGATGCTGTTTGTTCAAACGGCAATAAGCGTTCTAGATATACTTTAGATAGTTTCTGAAACTACTAAAGGGCAGTGCTATTTCCAAACCTTCTATTTTGTGCCTTCAAACTGTTTCACAACTGTATTAAAGTGTCCAATGTATGTATGCCCTCCCACATTGTTTCTTTGTCTCAGAGATACAAGACTAGCTATATCCCACCTATTGTAGGTCTCCCTGGGCTGTGATCTGTCGCACTGCTGTTTATGTGGCTTCACTCTTTATTGTGGAGAGGGTCTTTTGTTCTGATTTGCTCCAGGGAAGAAGTGGTTTAATGCAGCGCCGGTTTGGAACACCTGTTGTCAGCCAAAACTAAAAACTTGGAGCAATGCGCTACAGTGCGATGATTTATTATGGTCTCTGAGGTTAACTTGAGAAATGTTATCTGACTTCCTTTATTTTATTAGTCTTCCTCAGTGAACACACTGAAGCAGCTGGAATCCAATCCTGAGCCTATGTGTGATGCGGCAAACATCAGTCGGGAAGACATCTTTGCAGAGCTTAAAACCTGGAGAGAGATGCATACCCAGTAAGGTTTTTATTTATTGTACTCGGACAGGGTGGTTTAGGTAGGGAGTTGCACTAACTGCACGTTATTCATGAATTTACTGACATATGGGTGATTTAGTTTTCCAACACATGACAAACGAACATTGACATTGAATACTGAAAAACCAGATCCTCTAGTTTTCTAAGAAATGACACATAGTTTGGCAGAAATGTAAGCATTCGGTTTTGTCACATATCAGCCATTGATGTGGCAGTGTATCATTAATCAATTTTCCACTTAGCGAACTATATATTTGAACTGTGACCCTTCTCAAATATTCACCAAAGCCCCTTTTTCTTTCCCAAATTCAGGGTCATGTACACCAAGCTTAATCAAGCAAGCCTGACTTACATTAAGGGTTAGCTCTAGCCGAGGTGGCTAAATTAATTATTGATGTATAACCTAGAGATATGAACTGAACGCATACCCCCCCATTTAGAAGTGGGTGATAATGGGCCAGCCGCCAGCTGTTCAGGTTGTCCATGTCTTGCATCCCCCACTGACGTTGCCATGTTTACTGTGTTTTTTCTGTTTGGATCTTCCATGCACACCGTGGCAGTCCTGGGCAGGAAAAGTACGATGTGGTCCTCTACACTGGCAAAACGGTTCTGGGATGGCAGGTATTAGGTTTTTCTCTGAAGACAGATCCCCAATTTGGACCAAAATATCTGTCACACTGTCACGACATAGTTATCCTGCTGTACTGCTGTTTATTTTTAATGAAGCAGTTTCTGCTATGTAGATGGGAGGCATCTCACGGAAAGAAACACTGACACCATGAGAAATGTGAACTAAGGTAGGCTGGCCATGTTAGGTCCTTAATATTTTCTTTTTCCCCTTCCCCCAACCACCACCACTACTGTGCCCTAGTATTCCATAAGATCTCTAAATTACAAAACAGTGACCCGTGCATGACTAGCTTCCTCTGAGTCCAAAAGAGTGAGACTGTCTCCCAATCAAAAAATACTTGATCTCTGTAGAATCACTTCCAGTCAGAAAGAAATCTGAGTAACTGTAACAAAAGTCAAAACATGTAAACTCACTCTGTTTTTTCCCAGGTAGTGCCAGGTAGTGGTGTTGGGGAGAGTTTTCAGTGGAAGAGAGGGGGTTTAGGGCTTGCTTGGTGCATGAGTGGCATTAGGTATTACAGTGCCTGCTGTGGATTGAAAGTTAAATCTGACCCTGATAGGATGGAGTGGATCATTGAGGTGTAGTTCTACAGTTGAGCTGTGAGATATTACAGTATGGTCCTACTACAGGAATAGAAAACACAAGTGCCCCCATGCTGCTATGCGATTTAGAAACTGGGAATGCCATGTAACTTTTTCAATCACATAGTTACTTGACCATATAGCAAAAAGCAGTCAGTGGGTTTATTATTCTTTTAGGGAAATTGATTGCACACTCTTTCTACATCTCCTGTACCGTTCTTAACATTTTCAGCAATCCACAGTCCAACAGAGTTTCTGAAATACATTTAGACAATGCCCTTTTGGCACACTTCTCTCTAGATTTATAGGCTGATTTAGAATTTTGATGCCCACATTTCTGCCTGCAATTATGACAGATGCACACCTTCTGTCACAATAATGTAGGAAAATCTGTCACCTATTGGGTTCTACGCTGCCTGGGCAGAGATTTCTCATCAATGTGGCTTGCTATCCCATTGGAAGGAGCAGTTATTATGGTAAAAAAAAAAAACATGACAGATATTCTGACAAAGCAGCAAAGGATTTTTAAGTTTCTACAACCAGCTGTCGGCACTGAGAATGTATCCCAAAAGTGAGTGTACATTGTCAGTACTCACATTTGAGCCCTGCATGTTACAAACGCTGTCTTTCGACGGAAGCTTCCCACACAAGGATGGGAGTATTTCATGTCAAACTTATTGTGACAGTCGCCCTAGATTGAGCATATTATATCCACTATTTATTTGGTATTCGAACATTGGAATGCTGAGTGCCCTGGGCTTATAATGGCTGGTAGAAGCCTGGAGCTCCAACATGCCAGTGTGTCTCTTTCACAGCTGTTGCTGTGAACAAAGGCCTCACTAAGCCCGAGGGGATTTTAACCCCCTCAGGCTACGTGAGGCATTTGTTTCGCTAATTAGAACATTCAGCCCTCTAGGGGTGGAATATTCTTATAGCCTTATTGCCCATCGTAGCTGGGCTATACCAGCCATTAAAGGCCTGCTCACTTGCTAAGGGCTGGAGGGGGGTTTTAATGGCCGGCATAGCCCGCTATGGCAGGTTATAAGACTATATTGTATAGTGAGAACCTAGCTTAAGGGCAGCAGAGCTCTGAACTGGACAAAAGGCAAAATACAGTCAATAAGTGATTGGGGAGGTAGCTGAATTCTTAGAACATAAGTGTCCAGTTACTGCTTCATGATGTAGTATTCTTTAAAGACAGCACATTTTCAGCTCTTTTCTTAATTGGAGCAGGTTGAAGTGACCCTAATAGAAATTGGTATGTTTTTCAAGATTCTGGGTGCATAGATGAAGAAGGTTTTGTTTTGTATTTTCTTTTTCACATTTGACTTTAGGCTGATGATGCCCTTGCTGTGATGGTGCTGAGAGCCACAGGAGATGGTGAAAATGTCAGCAAGATGTCTGGGATTGCTGGTTGTCATGGATGTTTATATGATGCAGCTGGTTTTGAAGGCAGCCTGAGATACCACTGGAGTTCCATCAGGATGGGGCTAATGTAATATTATTATTTCAGGACCTGGATGAGACTTGCTCCGACCAGTAGGATGTCCTTAAGAGGGCCATTTTAGACTCTGGTAGATCATGGAGCAAGCAGTTACCACCATACAGGTGTGCAAGAGTATGAGGGCTTGAACAACAGTTCTGAGGTCGCTTTCTGGGATGGTGTCACTTTAGAGAGAGCTGGTATCATGTCATCTTTGTTTACTTGGTAGTGTGTTCATTTAGGGTGTGGTTGGTGTCCAGGGTGAATCCAGTAGACCTGGCATTGGGTGAAAATTGGAATTCAAAGCCATCAGAGATGCCACAGCTCTCAGGTAGACTGGATGGCAGAGACAAAGGAGGCTCTGTCTGCTGGACATCATTGAGGAGCTTGAAAGCAATTCAGCTGCCATTGAGGCAAACAGATATTCCACTTTTTTGGGGAAGAATCACTTAATAATCAGTTCTCGAGTTTCCAATGATCTTATGGTGAATTCAAATTCCCCTTGCAGTCATGCAGACAAAGCTTCTAATGCACAACAAGACTCCAAAAAGTCTTTCTGGTAAGCTTTTCGTCAAGATTACAAATGTATTCCAAAAATATCTCATCACAGATTATCTCAGAAGTCAAGTGCTGCTTCTCTCTTTCTCATAAAAAAGACAACCAGAGCACAGTAGCACCAAACTCCATTCTACCGAATGAAATTCTCGCATGAAACGTGTATATGGAGAGGTACTCTAGACAAATACAAATAAACTGTAAATGTTCTTGTATTGGCAAATATGTGACCTGTTATCACCTGCCAGGCAGTATCCCAAACTATACCTCAGCTAACATTTTCATTAATGTGTTCTCATTCTCATTAAGAATCTACAGGCATATTCATAATTCCCTAGCACCACTGAGGTGTCACTTCACCACTGCTCCATATTTACAAAGAGGTGTAACACCACTTTTTGTGCAAAATGCCAGAAATTATTGTTTATGTGGGGGAAGGTGTCCCCTCCTGCACATAAACAATCATTTGAAAATTACGCTTTGGCCCTTCTGTGTGTGCTGCATTTTGCAGCACACACAGAAGTGCCAAAGCACCATTAGTGATTGTTTGTGTGCAGGAAGGGACAATTTCCCGTCCATAAACAATCACACCCCTCAACGCAGACATCCTTGCACGATGTTGCAAGAATGCCTGCGTTGGCAGCTAAATTTAGCTCCAGCGCAGAGGACAACTTGGGTGCGCCATATTCACTTAAATACTGCTAATCCCTGCGTTGTGAAAATGATGGAGCACAGCGCTGCCAATTTTGGCGCAGCGTCACGCTCCATCATTTCCCCATAACTTTGGGCCCTAGTTTTTAATTAATGTATAGCCTTTGAATGCTTCTCCACTAGAATATTTTTTGTTCAACCCTGATGTCACTAGAATTCAGAGAGATGTGTGATGAGCTATTAACACTAATCACAACAAACTCGTTATCTATCCTTGCTAAAGACAAAGGCAATACTGATCAGCCCATGTAATCCATGGGTGGTGGTCAAATGGTACAACCTATTTTATTGGTCCTATTATAGAGGATACCGCACTGCTGTGCAGCACAATTTATAATTCAAATGCCTTGAGTCATAGGTCAGACAGTTAGTACCCCACCTGAAAACTGTGATGTCAGCCAGAAACAGGTAGCCACTAGTAAGGCCACAATTGGTGTACTAACAGTTTATTTGATGCTGTTATATTGTGGCCCAAAGGGAAAAATGGTTTCTGTGCAGTTATTGATCAAACTAATATACAGGTGAAATGTGTTTTTGTTTTGCTTGCAAACAAATCTTTGTTATGTATTCACTTTAAATTTGTCAGACGCATACAAGCTATTGAAAGGGAAAGGGCACCCCAGGTGCTGAGGATAACACATGATGATATTGAAGATGGAAACAGACTCAGCAACGGCTACGAAGAACAGCTGCTGCAGTCATATGATGATGATTGTAGCAGTCGAGTTTCATCAGACTCCTCATGTTATTCCCCTCTTCCCAAGTCTCCTGCAGGTAGGTTATGAACACACCTACATTTCTTTGTTTCCTGTCTTTGCAAATGTCTTTTTACTTGTGATTCCTGGAAATTGTTGTCAGTTCCGATTATTGTTACAGGTATAAACCTCCTCTGTTATGTTATTTTATATTTATGTTATCAGTCAGATAATTGTAACTCTGAGACTTAGCACCGACTGATGCATCCTTGCTAAGGACATTGAAAATTACTGTGTAGAGCACACTGTTTCATGTCTAATTTTTCATATAAACTTTTCACGTAGTTCGAGAGAAACAAAAATCTAATTCTATTGAACAGCCTGTTGGACTCATATTCCATAACCTTGCACCAGCCACTGATGTAGTGTCTCATCTGTGCCCTTGGGACGATAAAGCTTCAGTGTCAAGTATAGATCACACATTTAAAGTGCTGTTTGCAGTATGCTTTAATAAGGGCCTGATTTCATATCCAGTGTTGTGTATAATATAGAATAGCAGGCCTGGTCCCAGACTACTTGCACAGCTACCTAGCCTTGTAGAACTTGAGACAGTGGTCTGTGCGATCTTTGTACTGATGGGATTTATGGAACCTAGTGCCTCATTTACAACATTTTGAGGCACGGCAGTGCCCCAAACCTTCCTGCAGTGCAGCCCTGCATCAAAACAAAAGGGCAGGGATGTGCTATATCTACAAGATACAGCGCATTCCTGACCTTTTCCCCTGTGCACAAATTGCTGCCATGCGCCATCGCAGGCACCTTTGCACCATGGTGCAAAGGTGCCTGCGTTGCAGGGATGATTGTTTTTGTGCAGGAAGGGGCACCTTCCTCAACAAAAGCAGTCAAGAGAGGTGATTTCCTTTTTCTATGTGTGCTGCATTTTGCAGCACACATAGAAAGAGGAAGGAATGGGGAGAAATAAAGAAATTTCTTCCCGTTGCGTCACACTTACACCAGCCCTGTGGTGGCGTAGGCTTTTGATGCATTCCTAGGTTTACAAAACACTTGTAAATCTGGGAATGCGTCAAAATCCTTGGATATTGCGTGGAAAGACTCATGCAACACCCATGGAAATGCCTTCCTGACGCAAAGAAAGGTAACCCAGCTACCTGAGCTGCATTGCCTTACTTGATATCTACAAGGCCATGAAAAGCCACACAAAGTAGTTTTGCGTGGCCTCGTAGTTATGGGTCAGCAGCCTGCACTGCCAGTGTGTCACAAAAAGTGATGCATCAGCGGCACAGGTCACTTGTAAATAAGCCCCCTAGCGTATTATAACCATTTTGTGGAACACTATGAGTTCTGACATTTGCCTCATAAGATGTAAAATGTCCTATTACGGGAGAAAAGAGGTGAACAGTATTAGCCTTTGTTTTCATATATTGTGCAAGACTAAACCCCTCTAGTAATATCAATAATTGTTGGAAAATGGCCCTCTCTGAAGGGTCACCCCCAAACATTTTGACTTCCTCCTCCTCTTTTTCTGACTTAATTTGTGTTGGCTTTAGGACTCTGGACACTGCTAACCAGTGCTAAAGTGCATGTGCTCTTTCTCCCTAAAACAGGGTAACATTGGCTCATACCCAATTGGCATATTTAATTTACTTGTAAGTCCCTAGTAAAGTGCACACCATGTGCTCAAGGCCGTACATTAAATGCTACTAGTGGGCCTACAGCACAGATTGTGCCACCAACATAAGTAGTCCCTTAACCATGTCTCAGGTCTGCCATTGCCAGGATTATGTGGCAGTTTCCCTGCAACTTCGACTTGGCATTTAAAAGTATTTACCAAGCCTTAAATTCCCCTTTTCTTACACATCACCCCTAAGGTAGGCCCTAGGTAACCGATAGGGCAGGGTGCTATGTAGGTAAAAGGCAGGACATGTATTTAAAAGTTTTGTCTATCCTGGTAGTGAAAAGCTCCCAAAGTCGTTTTTCACTACTGTGAGGTCTGCTCCGCTCATAGGTTAGCATTGGAAATTTCCTTATATACTTATACAAGTAGATTTGTCATATTTGTTATGGTTAGAACGGTAGTAAGAAATCCTACTTACTGGAGAAAGTAGGCATATCCCTGCACTTAACTGCCATCTGTGCCTTACAGCCTGTCTCCAATCCTCGCTTGGTCTGTGCTGGTTGACAGCTCCGCTTGTGCATTCCATCCAGACAGCCATAAACACAGGACACTCAGCTGCATCTGCATTCATTAGCATATAGATGGGTGTCCTTGGGCAGGAAGGGTGGAGGGGCTCTCACTTACACTTCAAAGGCCAGTGGCCAGCCCTCACACAAAAAACTGATAACCATCCACAGGGCTCCTGGCAGACAGGTGTGGGCTGAAAGGGGAACTTGTGCACTTCAAAACCAGTATTTTAAGTTTCCCCCACTTTAAAGGCACTTTTGGGTGTATATATACTGTGTCTCTGACCCCACCAAATCGGACACTTCTGGACCTACAACTAGACTCTGCCAGAGGGACTGCCTGGCTGCCCAAAGGACTCATCTGAACTGCTTTGCTGGAAAGACCGCTGCCCTGCTTGTTGCCCTGCTGTCTGATGGCCCTTGACCCTGCTGGAAGGACTCTGCCTTCCTCCACAAGTGCTCTCCACCAAGGGCGTGGGTTGATCTTGCCTCCTGTTCTGAAGTCTCAGGGTCACAAAGAGAAATCCCAGTGCATCAGAAAATCAAAGCAACACCTGCAGAAATCGATGCAGCACGTGCCTGGTGGCTGAAAAATCACTGCATCGCTTACCGAAATGACGCAGCTGCCCCTTCTTATCAGCGCATCAAGGATTTTCAATGCATCGTCCCTGGGCATCAAAATATCCCTGCATCGCAGTGAGGAACCAAGGCTGCGCTCCTGGAAATCAACACATCACCTTGCAGCGTGGGAAGAAACAACGCATTGTCTGTGTCGCACCGGAAAATCCTACACAGCACCTTATTTTTCAGCGCATCTCGTTCTCTGCAGCCCACGTGTGTCATTATTTGTTATGCATCCCAGGTACTGTGTGTTAAAAGGATACAACCACTGATTTTTAAGGATTGAGGCTCATTTAAACCTTTAAAAAGTGATATCTTGACTGACTTGTGCGTATTTTTGACATTTTGATCTTATTTTATTCAGATAAATATTGTCTGTTTTTCTAAACTGGTGTTTTTTGTGTTGTTTGTACTTGTGTTACTGTATGAGTTATTGCACAAATACTTTACTCATTGCCTTCTAAGTGAAGCCTGCCCCCTCTGTACCAAGCTACCATAGGGTGAGCACAGGATAATTTAGGTTGTGTAGTGACTTACCCTGACTAGGATTGTGGTCCCTATTAGGACAAGGGTGTATACCTCTGCCAACTGGAGACCCAGTTTCTAACAATAATGCTGTATTTTACTGTAAACAATTATTTCTGAGTATTACGATGGAGGCTGTTGCCTTCCTTATTTGGAAAGGGGTGTGGCTGCACTGAAAATGTACCATAAAATGAACAATTCTATGCCTTCAGCTACGTTAATTATCACTCAGATTTGTGTATTTGCAAAACTGAACTTTACATTAGTAAAAATCATATATTCAATTAATAATGTATAATTAATTGCATCAAAAATAAGTAATACACTGTTCCAACCATGTAAAACAGAAAGTAGTGACCGGGGTCCTAAATTCTAGGAGCAAGAGGCCTCACACACCCATAGGGTGTCATGCTTCATCATAGGCACTGCTCCTCGTCAGACCGGCGCTGCAATGTCTGACGGGCACCACCCCGTGAGGGGGGGCTCTTTGCCGGAGATCTTTTTATGTGGTGGTGCCGTGACCCCAAAGGTAATTGAAGTGTCAACGGAGATCAAAAAAGAATGTGATTTAAAATTGACTACCAAAACCGCCACTGAGACAATGGATTTTATTAGACCAGATGGACGGTCAGGGCCAAGGTTAAAAATATATAGTCAGAAGAGTGAATAGAGAAATTAAGATCAATCACTCTTATAGTGAAAAAATGTATCAAAAGGAGGGGTCTGGGAATTTTCCAAAATCTACCCTCTCATGGGTCAACATGTTTCGCATCCTGGTGGTCCAAACGGATCCAGTGATGCTTCATCAGGACCTTATATGACTATGTGTATCTCCTAAGTAATAAGGGCCACATATATTTCCGAACAAGGTATACAAGTTACTATAAGCCCGCAATTAGCTGGGGGGAGTAACAATCACTTACATGAACGTGGAACCAGTCGTTCCTAACTCGTGCCCTAGAGAGAGAAGTACAAAAGTTATACCAAAGTAAGCACGAGATATGACTTATGTGTATCATGGGAAAGGAAAGCGACCGTGCAGTACAGTGAAAGTGTTAACTCGTGAACAGCAAACATGCAAATGCTTGTGAATACGAGCTTACCGTCCTAAACTTGAAGACGCGCATCCTAGGAATACACAGACCAATGGTCCAGCGCTAAATGACGTCTACAGAGGAAATGTGGAACAAAAAGTTTAAATGACAAGTAGATTACCCACTCAAATGTCTCAAATGTCCAATAACATAGAGGTCTAATGTGTAATAATGGTAGGTTCTAAATTAGAAACATCACAGTAAACATGGTAGCTCAAACGTGACTGGTACAAGTCATAAGTACTGTATACTAATCAAATAACTGATGATCAGTAATGAAAGACACGGTGTCTCTGGAAAGCAGAACAAAACACAACAATACAAACATTAGTTCCGTATTGGTAAGAGTTTAAACAACAAAAAGTATATGGGATGGTACAAAATATTTGTCAATGTCCCGGTAGAATAACGAGTGTCAACTATGCGGTGGATCACAATAAATATGGAGGTATCACCTTAATCGATGCACCGGTTCATAATAATAGGCCACCAGGTAATAGGTCTAACGGCGAGAAACGCCGGAGAGTATAAGCAGAATCTTGCCTCTTTTTAAAGAGCGCAATGCACGGCACAATTATGACCGAATATCTGAGGGCGAATATAGCCCCTAATGGTCTTCTCGTCTCAAACATGCCTAGGATTTTCTTGCAAGATTTAGCTTTTAGAAAAGACTGGGCCCAGGTAGCATGGAAATGCACTAGAGATTGGCTGGTGCTCATTATCAACACCTCCAAACGTTTGGCTGATTCCATCATGGTACAGATTACACTCATGGAAGGCGCTCTCAAAACTACAGTCTCATTGGCTGCTTTTAAGAGTCGACTAGCTGAAATCAACTCTGAACTTAATGATAATAGGGAGTTCCTAACTCAACAGAAAATTACGAAGTTACAAAAAGACATTACGAGGTTTAGCCGTGACAAAGTCTACCCCTACATCACAGATGACTTTACTACTGAGACACTTCCCTCCTCTTCTGATGAATCATCTGCATCAATGAAGAAACCACGGAAATATAGTAATAGCTCTTCATCCGATGGTTGGAGTACAGATGATGATGGGACTTATCCATTCTACCATTACCCCCAATACCCTCCTGGACATTCCCAGTACCCCCCTGGACAACCCTTAGCATGGCAACAACCATTTCCGTTCTATCAACCTCGCCCCTTGCTCCCCTACATGCCTTTTTTAGGCCACGGCCGGGGCAGGTGAAGAGGCAGAAGGAGAGGAAGAGGCAGAAGGGTACACTGGGCCCAGGACGAACCACAGATGGTAACCCGCAGTCAAGGGAAGAATCCACCAAATCGAATCTAGTGGTCAACCTTTCATCACGATCGCTTTCCCCTATTGAACTGCAGGTCCTTAATAAAGGACTAGGCTTTGTCCCTACTCCTAGAGAAGACTCTTTCCGCCTCCATTGTGAAATGTCGCATTTCTTCAGGAAGATTAGATTGCAATTTTTCTTTGAGGATCGAGCTCCACCTGATCAGCCCACAGACACGGGCCTCCGCAAACCATCCACCTTCATGCCCCCTGCCACGGCGATGCCCTGCGAGGTTTTAGCATTTGAAAAAGCAGTATTAAGCGACCTAGCTTCTTTACAACCCAAACGGAGTTTTTCCAACATCTCCAATGTTGAAAGAGATGCCCTCAAAGCACTATCCACAGACACGAGTATTGTCATTAAACCTGCGGATAAAGGGGGAGCCACGGTCATAATTAATTCTTCCGATTATAGACAGGAATGCCTACGTCTATTGGGGGATCAGACCTACTATACACGGATTAATACTGATCCAACGAGACAATTACAAACTGAAATACGAGGCATGATTGAGGAAGCCTTAGGGAATTCTTGGATTTCACGCAACGAGGCTACTTTTTTAGACACCACGAGCCCGCGTATCCCGTATTTCTACTGTCTCCCCAAAATCCACAAGGGCAAGATACCCCCTCCGGGACGCCCTATAGTCTCCGGCATAGGGTCTATTCTCGAACCCCTTTCCACCTTTTGTGACAGATTTCTACAACCGATTGTCCAGTCATCTTCCACCTATTTGAAGGACACTAAAGACGTCCTCAACTTGATTGCAGCCATCAACTTAACCACTGAAGTTCACGCTCTTATCACTCTTGATGTTGAAGCCCTCTACACGAATATCCCACAAGAGGCTACTTTGGAAGTTGTGGAAACTGCACTTCATTCAACTAATGAGACACTTACTTCTCCTATACATTTCATCATGCACTGCGCTTCTCTAGCCTTGAAAGAAAATTTCTTCCAGTTCGAGGACCTCCTTTTTCATCAGACACGCGGAACATCGATGGGTAGCACCTTCGCCCCCAGCTTGGCATGTTTATATATGTTTGACTTTGAATCTAGGTTTATACTTCCTGACATCAACCCCTTTCATACCAACATTAAACTCTGGCGCAGGTATATTGATGACATCTTGATCATATGGCAAGGCGCCCTGTCGGAGGTACAAGCTTTTACTACCTGGATTAATACACTGAATCCATTTCTGAAATTTACATCATCTGTCTCCGAAACAGAGATACCTTTTCTGGACCTCATGATCTGCATCGAGGGTGGGAAATTATATACTCATACTTACCATAAAACTACAGACCGTAACAGTCTCCTTATGTATGAGAGTCACCATCCCAAGACATTGAGAGACAATCTTCCCTACGGCCAGTTCCTCCGACTACGACGGAACTGCAGTACCATACGTATGTTCAATTCCCAAGCTGATGACCTGACCAACAAACTTTGTAACCGCCATTATCCAGATAAGGAGGTTAGGACAGCCTTCAAACGGGCCAAGTTCTGCAATAGAGACATTTTACTATCTACTACTTCACAGGATACAGACCCAAAACTTACGTGTGTATCTACTTTCACTCCTCTTTCTAACGCCATCAAAAGAGTTGTGAATAAGAGATGGTCCATTTTATGTAGTGGTGGTACGCAGATTCCAAAACCTTTATTTGCCTTTAAACGCACCACTAATGTAAAAGATTTACTCGTCCATACTAGACCCAGCCCCATCCAATCACCCCCCTATTCCCAAACACTATGGGGTATTCCACCTGTGGCCGGACATTTTCCTTGTGGTACCTGTAATATATGCATTCTTACCAAACGTTTAAAATCCATCGAATTTGATTCTATAGGTCTCTGGCTTTTAGCCTCACATACGAATTGCAACACAAAGAATTGTGTTTATATGATCACCTGCCCATGTAAACTACAATATATAGGTATGACCACAAGAGCAGTAAAACTGAGAATTAATGAACATCGCAGTAACATCAGATGTGGCCGTGCCACGACCAAACTGGCTCTACACTTTCTTGATAAGAGACATAGCCCTGACGACATGTGGTGGGTAGTATTACAAATTGACTCACGCAATACATCTAACTCTCTGTTTGAGTTAGAACAACGATGGGTGTTTAAGTTACGCACCCATGTGTATGGCTTGAATGATGACATTCCTTGGAACTGTCTATCTAAATAATTATTCTTTATACTTTTTGACTAGAAAAGTCACTACTGCTGATTTCCACTAGCTTGCCTCCTTTGACTTTGAACTTACATTACCCCATGTCCCAACTATCTTTGACTGATAATTTACTTGGAGTTACCCTTGTATTATTATTGACTTTTTAATACTATTAGCCCTGTGACTTCTGATCCAGTGTCGCGATCTGTGCTCTGAGCTATTCATAGACTTTGCATTCCTTTCCCCCTCTCTGCTTCCCGGGCCGCTTCGTAGTCTTTCTTCACTTTCTAGCTTGTTCAGACCAACGCTCCCGCGTTGCCTGACTGCCTGACCTTGCCTCTTGCCGGAAATACTATTCTCCGTCTTCCGTTGTAAGGCTCATTTCAACGCCCCAGCCCGGTCCCCTCCAATCTTCGGGAACCACGGACCGGGGTAGGTTACGTCCTGGTCACAGCAGCAGACAAAAGTAAGTGCACTGCCGTTCTCCGTTTTTACATTTCCGAGGCCAGTTTTCTCTCTCGGGACTCGGCCGGTCACACGTGCATTGCGCTCTTTAAAAAGAGGCAAGATTCTGCTTATACTCTCCGGCGTTTCTCGCCGTTAGACCTATTACCTGGTGGCCTATTATTATGAACCGGTGCATCGATTAAGGTGATACCTCCATATTTATTGTGATCCACCGCATAGTTGACACTCGTTATTCTACCGGGACATTGACAAATATTTTGTACCATCCCATATACTTTTTGTTGTTTAAACTCTTACCAATACGGAACTAATGTTTGTATTGTTGTGTTTTGTTCTGCTTTCCAGAGACACCGTGTCTTTCATTACTGATCATCAGTTATTTGATTAGTATACAGTACTTATGACTTGTACCAGTCACGTTTGAGCTACCATGTTTACTGTGATGTTTCTAATTTAGAACCTACCATTAATACACATTAGACCTCTATGTTATTGGACATTTGAGACATTTGAGTGGGTAATCTACTTGTCATTTAAACTTTTTGTTCCACATTTCCTCTGTAGACGTCATTTAGCGCTGGACCATTGGTCTGTGTATTCCTAGGATGCGCGTCTTCAAGTTTAGGACGGTAAGCTCGTATTCACAAGCATTTGCATGTTTGCTGTTCACGAGTTAACACTTTCACTGTACTGCACGGTCGCTTTCCTTTCCCATGATACACATAAGTCATATCTCGTGCTTACTTTGGTATAACTTTTGTACTTCTCTCTCTAGGGCACGAGTTAGGAACGACTGGTTCCACGTTCATGTAAGTGATTGTTACTCCCCCCAGCTAATTGCGGGCTTATAGTAACTTGTATACCTTGTTCGGAAATATATGTGGCCCTTATTACTTAGGAGATACACATAGTCATATAAGGTCCTGATGAAGCATCACTGGATCCGTTTGGACCACCAGGATGCGAAACATGTTGACCCATGAGAGGGTAGATTTTGGAAAATTCCCAGACCCCTCCTTTTGATACATTTTTTCACTATAAGAGTGATTGATCTTAATTTCTCTATTCACTCTTCTGACTATATATTTTTAACCTTGGCCCTGACCGTCCATCTGGTCTAATAAAATCCATTGTCTCAGTGGCGGTTTTGGTAGTCAATTTTAAATCACATTCTTTTTTGATCTCCGTTGACACTTCAATTACCTTTGGGGTCACGGCACCACCACATAAAAAGATCTCCGGCAAAGAGCCCCCCCTCACGGGGTGGTGCCCGTCAGACATTGCAGCGCCGGTCTGACGAGGAGCAGTGCCTATGATGAAGCATGACACCCTATGGGTGTGTGAGGCCTCTTGCTCCTAGAATTTAGGACCCCGGTCACTACTTTCTGTTTTACATGGTTGGAACAGTGTATTACTTATTTTTGATGTTTCCATTTGGAGGATATACACTGGACCATAATTCCTCCTGATCCCTCCCGTATTTTGAACTAATTAATTGCATCTTTTGAGTATGAATATAAGAAATTGAATTATTGGTTGAGGGGGATGGAAGCCCCACTAAGGCAACAACCAAAATCCTTTTCAGGGTGAACCACAATAGTCACTAAATTAACCTGTGTTTAGCCACTTTTAAGGCCAGTAAGTGCCAGACAGGGCAGGCTAAAGTTGTTTATTTGGGCCACCTTGTAAGTGGAGGCTAAGTCCAACCCCTATAACTCAAGATCCAGACCATTCTGGCTTGGAAAGCACCCACAACCCAGACTCAGGTCAGGGCATTTCTTGGCTTGACCGGGTATTGCAGGAGATTTGTGAAGGATTATGGCACCATAGTGGCCCCCTCACAGAAACGACCTCCAAGAAAATGCCCAAAAGGGTTAACTGGACAGTGAGTTGTCAAAGGGCCTATGACACTCTAAAGAATACTGTGTTCTCTGCTCAAATCTTACAAGCTCCAGACTACTTCAGACAGTTTATTGTCCAAACAGATGCCTCAGAACTGGGGGTAGGAGCGGTCCTAGCCCAGAAAAATGATAAGGGACATGACCAGTTTGTTGCTTTTATAAGCAGAAAACTACTCCCTAGGGAACAAAAATGAGTGCCATAAAGAGGGAATCCTTTGCTAGGGTATGAGCCTCGAAGAGGTCATGCTTGACCCTCGGGTAGGTCGCTTCCCCGCCGCTGCAGCTCCGCCTGCCCAGGCCCCTGCCACACCTTGCTAGGGTGTTCAGGTATTTCAGGTTCTTCTCTTGACCTTCGACTGTTTCTTGCCTTTCCTCTTTTGCTCTTTGCTTTCCACTGTTTCTTGCCATTTCTCTTTTGCTCCATGCTTTCCACTGTTTCCTGCCATTTCTCTTTTACTCTTTGCTTTCCACTGTTTCTTTTTCTCTTGCTGTGTGCTTTCCCGCTTTTCCCGCCGCTGCCAACCGTGCGGCCCCGCCCCGCTCCCATTCGCTGTCCTCCCTCCCGCCTCCCAGCTGACCCCTCCTCCCCCCCCTTCCCTCTTATGGCGGCCGCTGTGTGGCAGAGACAGCGACCCTTGACCCTCGGGTAGGTCGCTTCCCCACCGCTGCAGCTCCGCCTGCCCAGGCCCCTGCCACGCCTTGCTAGGGTGTTCAGGTATTTCAGGTTCTTCTCTTGACCTTCGACTGTTTCTTGCCTTTTCTCTTTTGCTCTTTGCTTTCCACTGTTTCTTACCAGTTCTCTTTTGCTCTTTGCTTTCCACTGTTTCCTGCCATTTCTCTTTTGCTCTTTGCTTTCCACTGTTTCTTTTTCTCTTGCTGTGCGCTTTCCCGCTTTTTCCCACTTTTCCCGCCGCTGCCACCCGTGCGGCCCGCCCCCGCTCCCATTCGCTGTCCTCCCTCCCGCCTCCCAGCTGGCCCCTCCTCCACCCCCCTTCCCTCTTATGGCACCCACTGCGCGGCAGAGACAGCGTCCCTTGACCCTCGGGTAGGTCGCTTCCCCGCCGCTGCAGCTCCGCCTGCCCAGGCCCCTGCCACGCCTTGATAGGGTGTTCAGGTATTTCAGGTTCTTCTCTTGACCTTCGACTGTTTCTTGCCTTTTCTCTTTTGCTCTTTGCTTTCCACTGTTTCTTGCCATTTCTCTTTTCTTTCCGCTGTTTCCTGCCATTTCTCTTTTGCTCTTTGCTTTCCACTGTTTCTTTTTCTCTTGCTGTGCGCTTTCCCGCTTTTTCCCGCTCTTTCCCACTTTTCCCGCCGCTGCCACCTGTGCGGCCCCGCCCCCCGCTCCCATTCGCTGTCCTCCCTCCCGCCTCCCAGCTGACTCCTCCTCCCTCCCTTCCCTCTCATGGCAGCCGCGCCGTTGGCGCGCCGAAGGCGCACCAAAGGCAAGCCCGTCCGCGCCTGGACAGCGCCCAGCGCCAGAACCCCTGGCCCCCACCGCGCTCAAAACACCCGACTAAGATACAACGCCGTCTCCCTCAAGGCCCTCAACCCCGGACGAACAGCCACCTGGTACCAAGCCAGCCCTAAACTTACTCATGGACCCTTCACCTGTCAAGCCTGCAAGTACACATTCCACCAAGCCTGCAGACCTCCCACCGGCCCTCGCACCAACAACCACCTCAAGTGCATCCTTCTCAACACACACTCCGTCCACAAGCACACCATCGAACTATGGGACCTCCTGGACACAACAGCACCAGACGTCGCCTTCATCACAGAAACCTGGATGAACGCCTCCTCGGCTTCTGACATCGCCATAGCCATCCCCGACGGCTACAAGATCGCCCGGAAGGACCGCATCAACCAAACCGGTGGAGGAATCGCCATCATCTACAGGAACTCCATCAACATCACGACCACCACCGAAGACACCCCCCTCGCCGCCAAACACGTACACTTCCAGATCCACACTGACCCCAGAACCACCCTCAGATGAACTCTCGTCTACAGGCCCCCGGGCCCACGCGCCCAATTCAGCAAAACCATCACAGATTTCATCAGCCCGCACGCCCTAGCCTCACCAGACTACATCCTCCTCGGGGACCTGAACTTCCACCTGGAGAAAAACAACGACAACAACACCGCCACCCTGCTCGACAACCTCGCCAACCTCGGACTCAAGCAACTGGTGAACATCCCCACCCACACCGCTGGCCACACGCTCGACCCCATCTTCTCCGCCAGCAACCACATATCCTTCAGCCACTCCTCTGAACTACACTGGACCGACCACAGATGCGTCCACTTCACCTTCAAACGGGAGACCCACCACCATCACACACAACAAATCCCCCGAAAACACTGGAGCAAAATCTCCACAGAGCAGCTCCTCTCAACACTGAACCAAAACCTACCAGCCATCACCACTGACGCCAACAACGCAGCCCTCAGCCTCACACAGTGGATCACCAACTGTGCCGAAAACCTCGCTCCACTTAAAAGCCACCCAAGCGGGACCAGCATCAGGAAACCCCCGTGGTTCACGGACGCCCTCAAAGAATCCAAGAAATCCTACCGTACCCTCGAAAAAACCTGGGGCAGAGAACGCACCACAGAAAACATGTCAGCCCTCAAGATCGCCACCCGTGAACACCACCAGCTGATCCGCTCCACCAAAAGGACATAATTCAAAGAGCGACTAGACAACAACACCCACAACAGCAAAGAACTCTTCAACATCGTCAAAGAGCTCTCCAACCCCAGCGCCAGCTCCAACGTCATCACGCCCTCACAAGAACTCTGCAACTCCCTCGCTATGTTCTTCCACCGAAAAATCGCAGACCTACACGACAGCTTCGGACCCCGCCGCCCACCACCGAACCAACAGCCCCCACCACTACACTCAACGGCTGGACCCCCATCAGCTCTGAGGAGACCAGAATCACCATGAACACCATCGACTCCGGCTCCCCTTCGGACCCGTGCCCCCATCACATCTTCAACAAAGCCGACTCCATCATCGCCCCCTATCACCGGAGCATCATCAACAGCTCGTTCTCATCTGCCACCTTCCCCGAGAGCTGGAAACATGCGGAAGTCAACGCCCTCCTGAAAAAACCCACGGCTGACCCCAATGACCTGCAGAACTTCCGCCCCATCTCTCTTCTCCCCTTCCCGGCCAAGGTCATCGAGAAGACCGTCAACAAGCAGCTGACCAATTTTCTTGAACCTAACAACTCGCTCGACCCTTCCCAATCAGGATTTCTGGCCAACCACAGCACAGAAACCGCCCTCATCGCAGTCACCGACGACATCAGAATTCTGATGGACAACGGAGAAACAACCGCCCTCATCCTCCTGGACCTCTTGGCTGCCTTCGACACCGTGTGCCATCACACCCTAATAACCTGCCTCCGCTCCACTGGAATCCTAGGACAGGCCCTTGACTGGATCATCTTGTTCCTCTCTGACAGAACCCAAAGAGTCTACCTCCCGCCCTTCCGCTCAGAACCCACCGAGATCATCTGCAGCGTACCCCAAGGTTCCTCGCTCAGCCCAACCCTCTTCAATATCTACATGAGCCCCCTCGCCGACATCGCACGCAAACACAACATCAACATCATCTCCTACGCCGACGACACCCAGCTGATACTCTCCCTCACTAAAGATCCAACCACCGCCAAAATCAACCTACAGGAAGGAATGAAAGATGTCGCGGAATGGATGAAGCTCAGCCGCCTAAAGCTGAACTCAGACAAGACGGAGGTCCTCATCCTCGGACAATCCCCTTCCACCTGGGACGACTCCTGGTGGCCCACGGATTTGGGCATCGCACCAACCCCCTCAGACCATGCACGCAACCTCGGATTCATCCTGGACCCTCTCCTCACTATGACCAAGCAAGTCAACGCCGTCTCGTCATCATGCTTCAACACCCTACGCATGTTCCGAAAAATCTTCCGATGGATCCCCCCCTGAAACCAGAAAGACAGTTACCCATGCCCTCGTCACAAGCCGTCTGGACTACGGAAACACCCTATACGCAGGGACCACTGCAAAGCTACAGAAATGTCTTCAATGCTTACAGAACCCCTCCGCACACCTCATCCTCGACATCCCCCGCCACAGCCACATATCCGCCCACCTGAAAAACCTGCACTGGCTCCCCGTCAACAAGAGGATCACCTTCAGGCTTCTCACCCACGCACACAAAGCTCTCCACAACATGGGCCCCGAATACCGCAACAGCCGCCTCTCGTTCTACACGCCCACCCGTCAGCTTCGCTCAGCCAGCCTCGCCCTCGCCACCATCCAACGTATTCGCAGAACCACCGCAGGAGGAAAATCCTTCACCTACCTGGCAGCCAAAGCATGGAACTCCCTCCCCGCACACCTAAGAACTACCCAGGACCATCTCGCCTTCAGGAAGCGCCTCAAGACATGGCTTTTCGAGCAGCAGTAACCCCCCCCAGCGCCTTGAGACCCTCTCGGGTGAGTAGCGCGCTCTATAAATGCATTGATTGATTGATTGTTTGGCTCTCACTTCATAGTTTAAACCGACTACAGGCCTCTCAGATAATTGCAACAAAGGAAAGGTGAAAACCACAAACTGCTTAGGTTTTTTATTTCCCTACAGGAAATGGACTTTCAAGTGGAACACAGACCTGGGTCTGCCCATGCCAATGTGGATGGCGTTTGCAGGTTCTTCCACTTACATAAGAAAGACTCACTAGGGAAAGGGTAGTCTCATCCTCTTTTGTTTGGGGCGGGATGGTGTGAGAAAGGGCTTCTTTTGGCATGGTTGGCCTGCCACTTTTTGTCTGATATTTGATATGGTTTCAAAGTAGTTAGTGCCCAGTCACCCTGCTAACCAGGTTCCCAGGGCTAGATCTATTTCCCAAAACTTCTGTGATGCATTGTCAAAATTGGTGACATCTTTAGCAGCCATTATAAGTCCCTTGCAAATGGTACTTAGGTACCCAGGACATGGGGCACTAAAGTTAGTCCCCTGAGGGCAGGAGCACAGATTGTGACACCCGAAAGGACCATGCATCCAAGTGCACCCAGCACTGCCATTGCAGGCTGAGTGTCCTGGTGCAATCCCAAAATGCAAACTCGACATGGCACACAGTCTGTGTGACCTGTCCACTACACTATAGTGCAATATAGATAAGCCACCCCTGTGGCAGCCCTTTAGGCCCTAAGGCAGGGTGCACTATACTGCATGTGTGGGCATAGATGCTTGAGCAATATGCCCCTACTGTGTCCTTGCCAAACCTGGGACACAGGAAATGAACAGAGCAGCCATTTTAAATGCATGTGCTGGACACTGGTCAGTACGAGTTTCACAGCTACATGATGGCCACTCTGAACCCTGGCTTGTTTGGTATCAAACAACTCAGAACAATACATCCAAACTGGTACTAGTATTGGATGCATTGCAAAATGTACCTAGGGGCCACCTTAGAGGTGCCCCTTGCAAAAGCTAACTAACCCTGGCATGGTTGCTGGCCAGGCATAACCAGCCTGCCACCACCAGAAAAGATTCTGGAACCCTTGGGTGGGAGCCCTTGCTCTCTGGGTTCAGAAAACAAAGCCCTTCGAGGACAGAGGTGTTACACCTCCACCCCCCAGGAATGTGCACTGCCCTGCCAGCGAGCTTCAAAGGGCTTGCCACTTTTGAAACTCGACCCCAAACCCTGATGCTAGCAGCAGATGGCCACCCCTGTAGCAATGACAGGAAAATGCACAAAGGACAGGAGGAGTGGCCACCTCCAGCCTACACCAACCCTAAGGCGTTGCATGCGAGATGACCCCTCCATTTCATTTTACTCCATCGTGTATGGTAGGAAAATAGCCTATCGGGTATAGGGAAGTGACCTCTGCCCACTTGAAGTGGTAGATGACCCATTGGTCACTACTAGGGACTCCCCTAAATGCCCACTAAATGCAGTATTTAGTAGGCACCCTTAGACCTGCAGATCAGATTCCAAGGACACAAGAAGGCCAGCAAAAAAAAAGACTCAAGGCTCGAGAACTGCAATCCTGGTGCACAAAGAAAAAAGCACCAACCCCTGCCTGCTGCACCCAGGACTCGACAATCGCTGCTGAAGGGTTGCATAAACATTGGACGGACTCCGCAAAACCCCATAAGACCTCCACCCTTCTAAAAATCGCCAAATATCTCCCTCCAGAGTGAAGGCATCACTCCCTGCAACAAGGACGCAAAAGGACCAGTGAAGTAAAGTTCACTGACCAGCCACTGACCAAGGAAAAGGACACAGCAGCCAAACCAAATTCCACCCGACGGTCTGGGAGGACAAATCCTTCAAGTGTGCCATGTTTGGTGGCACTGCGACATCCAGTGGCCGACCCATTCAATAGATCAGTGTACTGGACCCCCAGATCGGACACCCAGAAGAAAAGTCGACTCCGGACTCTCCAAGGACCAGAAGCAAGCTCCAGTTGAGGGACTTCAGGACTCATAAGAACCACCCTTTAGAGTGGCTCTGCTGACCTGCAATCCACCTTCGAAGTGACCTTCTTCCTGGTTCCAAGGACACCTTTGCACACAGCACTTGACTCACCTATCCGCTACCTGCTGCCTCCTGGGCCCTGCAGCAGAGAACTGGCTGTGCTCTAAGGGTCCCCCACCCCTTGCGACCGCTGCACACCAAGGGAACCTACCGGACTCACCTTATAGTCTGCCTGTGCAGTGCTTTTTTTTTTTCAAGTGGTCCCTCGTAGTGGTCCAGCATCAGATCCAATGACTTTTCAGCAGCTGCTCCCACCGACACTGGGAGCCGCCTGAACTTCTCCGGCTGGTCCATAGGACATCTTGACAACCTCGAGCTACAAAGAGAAGAAGACATTGGTAAACACACTGCCTGATTTTATATGCATTTCTCCCATTGATTCCTATGGTGCGTAATTACTCAGACAAATATTATTTTTGCTAAACTTTGAAAAATCATAACTTAACTAAAGTACTTACCCGATTTTGATGATCTTGGTCTTAAACATTTTATAAAAATCTGATGTATTTTTGTAAATTGGTCTAGAGTTATTATTTTGAGTGTGTGTCCACATTTATTGATACTGTGAGTACAACAAATGCTTAGCACTTCTCCAGGATTGGCCTAACAGCTCGACCAAGGTAACAGAAAAATTAGAGCATTAGGTGGTCGAGTTTTTACCTCTGTAAACTAAGGTGGGCTTACCTGGACTCTCTGCACAGTGCACATCATTTTTGGTACATTATATAGAGAGCAAACCTCCTACAGTGATAAAGTATAAACACAACACAAGAAAAATCTCAAACCAATTTAGAAAAATTGAGTAACTCTTAATAAATAAAATGATAACAGAATGACAAAAATCCAATCAGTGGAACAGAGATATTCAATCTTACATTTGTTAGCAAAAATAATACCTAAAGTCAGGAATAGCAGGTAAAGCGTTGCGGATGGTTGTCGGTGTAGCTCAAAAAACATGACGGATGTTGTGGGCTGTCGTCAGTGTAGCATGAAGAGACAGCCAGATGTTGTGAGCGGTCATGGCAGGTTGTCGTTCCTGTAGTGCTCTTGCGTTGCAGGTCGTCACTGATGGTCACTGTTGCACAGAGAGCAGGTCTCAATAGAGCTTTGCTTTGGTTTGGTGGTCATTCCACAAAAAGGCCTGTTTGCAGTCGTGAGGAGCCCATATTTCACAACTTTCACCTTTTTTCAGAGGAGTACACTCTGATGCCAGTCAAGGGTCCATGACCTGGGGAGGCACCTCCTTGAGATCAGGGACTCACTCGAGCAGAGGCCAACAGCACTGAGGCAGGTCCAATTGCAGCAGGTCAGCCGGGCAGTTGCAGGGAGGCCTTTGAAGCTTGTGTCCCTGTAGCTCACATAGGAGGTCACCAGATTGACCCTTGGAGTCACTCTGGATTAGCCTAGAATGAAGGTAAGCAGGTCCTGCCTTCCTTCTCAGACAGCAGAGGAGTCCTCATGCAGCAGGACAGTTTTCTAGCAACAGGGCAGTCCTTCTTCTGTAACTTCCAAAGGTGATGTAGTGTTCCAGCAAGTGGCTCTAGAAGTACAATATTTATACCTGGTGCCAGCCTTTGTGTGGGGGAACTCCCTGTCCTAACCCACATCTGACTCTGTAAAGTTGTTCCACTCTGTGCCAAGGCTCCAACCTGTCTGGGGGTGACAAAAGGCAGGCCAGGCCTGATGTCAGATTCATTTGTGTGTGTGTGTGGGGGGGGGGAGGGTGGCAAGGTCCTTTGAAGTGCAAGTGGCACTGACTGCATCTCCTCCAGTCATCCTGCCAGAATGGCTATCCTTTACACACCTAAACTCCTATTGTGACCCTGTATGGAAGGAATACACAAACCCAAACAGAAGAGCCTGTTCACAGTCATGTGACCCAAGGCACTGGCAGAAGGCACAGATGGTTAGGACAGGAAAATGTCAGCTTTCTAAAAGTGGCAGTTTCAGAATGGTAGTTTAAAATCCAATTTCATCCTTAAAGAGGGTTTATATTGAAAATCATTTGAGTGTAGAACGAATATCTCTATCTGCTTCTGTTAGAGGCGGTACGTTCTGGTTGGCTGTGTCAGGGCCCCAGTCAGGCAGAAACTACCACTCCTGTCAGTGATGAGTGATTATACTCACTGTATAACCCGCACTCATGCTTGGGTAGCTTGGTACTGAGCAATCAGGCTTATCACAGAGGCAGTGTGTAAACCATTAGCACAGCACTTTCACAGAATAAATACACTGAGCATCACAAAAAGACTTCACAGGTGTGGTACGTAACCACAGTTTGTATACAATACACACATTAATTAACACAATATAAAAATCATGAACTTATGGGCATAAATCACACTTGGTAATATTACTTGCAGTATTAAACCCAACCACGTTAAAGTGACCTCAGAAGCATGCACATTTTGGAAACATCCGAGGTTAAGCACCCTTATGCAGTGCAATATGTTGTCAGAATATTCCCATCCTGGCAATTAATGTAATGCAATACCACACAGATCACAACGGTATCAGGAATATGTACTCACTGATAATGACAACACTTTTAGCAGCACTGTGAGCAAAGGCCACACGGGTAGAACCAAGGTCAAACGTAGTATCCAGTTGGCAAGAAATCAGTGTGTAAAGCAGCACTGCTGGTCAATGTAATCACTAGCAGGTGGACTTCATGCAAGCACTCCCACACACACATTCACTCAGCACTACAATGCAGTGCCACGGATATCAGGCAAGTCCATATGGAGCACACTTACACACACACACACACACACACACACACACAGCAGTGTAATGCAGTACAACTGATATAGGGCAGGTCAATTGGCAGCACAATGCAAACCCTGTAGCCCAAGCCCTCCTCAACCTTCCGTCTCACCCCGACTACCCCACACCCATGGATTAGAAAGAGATCACCCCCCCTAGAGTAGGCCTCTCTAAGCCAGAGTCACACTTAATTGAGGTCTCAGGGAAGATGGTGGGGGGTAGGTGGCAGGACTGATTAGGAGGCAGATGACAAACAAAAGGGTTTTGGCCACAGCTCAGGACGTTCACCTACAGGATGCAGAGCAGAAGTGGCTGAGGGCAATAGTTCATTCAATTAAAAAATTCAATAACGTGCCTTCTGGCACCAGCCCAGTTCTGCGAAGCACCAGAGGAGGGCAAGGGTGCTGGGGAGAAAGGGATTGTGCAGTCTCTTGAAGAAATCCTCCAGTCCAGTCAATTATTCTCACAACCCAACCCGTTCTGGGCAATAAAACCTGGCACATGCTGTCGTCAGGAGCTGGGTGAGGAGAGCGCAGGTGGATCACCTCACAGAGGGCTCAAAAGGAACAATCGATGAAAAGGGGGAATGTAGCAGGGGAGCCTCTTGGAAGGTAGAGGTGCCCCGTCAGGTACACGTTGAACAGAGTTGCACCCAGGCAATTCAAGCACAACCTCTGGTGCACGATGATCTGAGTCGCACCAGACAGTTCTGGAAATGAGGCACCATGCCTGGTGCGCGTTGCACCAGACAATTCCGATCACCTAAGATGAAGAGTTACAAATCCTGTGCCTCCCGAGAAATAAGGCACAATTCCTGGTGCCCGTTGATATGAGTCTCACTAGACAGTTCCGATCACACACAATCAAAGAGATGCAAGTTCGGAACCTCCCTGAAAATGAGGTGCAACGCCCGGTGCGTGTTGATACGGGTCGCACCAGACAGTCTCGGCCACACACACATGCACAAGTGCAGTAGTGCTGCACAAGGTAGATTGAAGCACCTCTGAGGGCCGGAACCTGTGAGTCGAACACCGCATGCAATGAGCATGCACTGGGCGTGACGCACAAGGAAGATGCAGCACGATTGACGAAGCAAGTCACACGGGGTCCTGAACCGGTGAATCAGCTCACCACCAGAAAGACGCTTATGCAGGCTGAGTCCCCACAATGCAGGTGCCATTCTCCTTAGATGAGGGCAATGCTTTTGGGGCTCTGCTCCTGCCAATCCGGGCTCCATGCATAATTCTTAGCTTTGCGCTCACGCCGTGCTGCCAGTTGGAATCCAGCAGACGATGTGGCACTTACAAGGGCACTGCTCTTCAGGTGTCACAAGCAGACGGTGTGGGTCCCTTGTGGAAGGTCTTTGATGTCCCTGAGATCTCTACAGAGAACAGGGGGCAAGCTGACAAGTCCTTGGAGAGCACACTTCAGGGTGCCACACAGTAGCAGGCAGTCTGCCCTGGCCAGCCACGATTTAGGAAGGGTGAGCAGATCCTTCCAAGGTTAGTTATACTCCTTGTGCACAACAGATTCCTCTGGCAGTGTGCACCACGCGGTCCAGGGTCTCCGGTCCCAGGTCTCTGCAAGTGTATTACAACCCTGCTGCAGTATCGCACCAGTAGTTATACCGCAGTGTGCCTTTGAAGTTGGGGGTGGTTCAAAGGCCATTCATTTGAACCACAGATGTCTCCCATAAATTGCAGTCCTGTCTGCAATGGGGCCATGGAATGCAGAAGATTTTAATCTTTAGTGGGGCCATGATCTGGCCCCCAGAGGCCAAGTGTCAAAATATCTCCCTCCAATCTATCCAGCCAGGCCCTCAAATGACAGAGGTCTGTTGTTCCAGTTGCGTGCCATTGTTTATAGCTGTTGCTGGGGCATGCACAGATGTGCTCCCCAAACCTCAGGTGTTGATTGGAGCCAGGTAGGAAGGCACACAACAAATTCTAGGGCAGAGAAATGCCCACTTTTCAGAAGTGGCATTTCTCTGCTCTGAAATTTCTCAGCAATTAATGACAGAACCACTCTGACCATAAGTAGGGGTTTATCACTGCATATCCAATGATAGGAAATATCATGAGACTGCTCCACTGCAATCCACTATTGCAGTTAGGAGTGATTTCACTCATTGCCCCATGTTAGCCTATGGGGAGAGCAACCCTCAGAGGTAGTGAGAACACACATGAGTATTCCTTACCACATTTAGAAACACCCTTGGTCCAAGTGCGCACACACAGCACAAGTTAAACACTATTGTGCAAGTGTGCACAACTGGGCCTACAATGGCAGGCTCAGCACATGTTGAAACACCATTGTGCAAGAGCGCACACACAGGCCTGCAATGGCAGGCAGGACACTTGTTAAACACCATTGTGCCAGCGCGCACACACTGGTGAGTGCCACTTCCTAACATACGTAGGGAGAGCCTGCGCACTTTCACACTGTTTTACAAGGGGAAAGTGCCCAAGGCCTTAAGGTCACTGAAAGGGATCAGCCAAACCGCTTTCCTAGGCAGGGAAAACCCATGTAGGGGTCTTCCCTATCGGGCATGGAACACCCATGTGTACCCGCCCAGCCTTCCACCTACCACCTGCTCCTCCATTCAGGGGGTACCCCAGGGGTCGTGTAAGGCCCTCTCAGAGTTGACCAAGGAGTAAGAAATGCCACCCTAAATGCTAGCGCAATTGCACCTCCCCAGGCCTGCATTGGCAGTCCTTGTACATGGTTGACAGGCTATTTTGGTGGATGGCACACTAGTAGCCTGGGCTATTCCCGCCCAGGGTATGTGGTGTACCTTTTTACAAGGCACTCCTGGGTACAGCACCTCAACCAACCATACAGGCGACCCTTCCTGGCATGTGTAGGAAGAGTGTGCGCACTTTCCCACTGCATTACAGTGTATTCAAAGGCTAGTTTTAGTACATAGCACAATTTGTGCTGCAGGCCCACTAGTAGCTTGCAATTTACAGGCCCTTGGTAGTAGTAGTACAATTCACTAGGGACTTACAAGTAAATTAAATGTGCCAGGTAGGTGTAGTCCAATTTCATAATGTTTGGAGAAGAGAGCAAATGGACTTTAGCACTGGTTAGCAATAGTAAAGTGCACAGAGCCCTAACGCCAACAAAAACGAATTTAGCAAAACTGTAGGAGTGAAGACAATAAGTTTAGGGGACAACCACTCGAAGATTGTCAGGTCTAACAATGAGGTTTTGTATAAACAAGGGTAATGTATGTTTAGATAAAAGAGGAACAACAGAAAGAAACAAAGAATGTCAAAATCAGGAAAAAGTGGGACATAGATTGGGAGTCACAGGAAAGGCTAAATCCTCATATTGATGTCTACATATGTAGATATTAATCATTCCTTTGTATTCAGATGTATATCCAAAGATGATAATTGGTTTACCTGTTAAGCTCTGGTCTTCTGGTTCTGGTTCTAGTCTTCTGGTTTGTCTTGCTTTAAACATTTGGCCTTCTGTTTCCCTCCGCCACTCTGCATTTCTGACTTTATAAGCATGGAGTTGAGGAAAACAAGGATTGGAGTTCCATTCTCCAGAGGAAAAACTGTTTTATGTAAACTATTCTCTTCCATAAAGTAGAAAACTCATTGTTAATCAAATAATTAATTGGTCATGTATATATATATATATATATATAAAATCCTTAACAGATGGAACGATAACCATCCGACGGCTGCACCAATCCCTTTGTTAAATCTTGACCATTGAACCGAAGTCAGACACAACAATATTAAATTGAATTAGTTCAGATTTATTCCTTATACTGGTTACACAGAGTCCTGCAATGGATTGTCAACGCGTTTCGGCAAAAACGCCTTCTACTTGACAATTCCGGCCAAGAAACTGGTACATTATATACACAAAATGAAATCCATCATTTGTTTTCATTATATTGTAGTGTGCTCTAATGCAGCAGCCATCTTGGAACATGTAACAACTTAAATACAGTCAACATATCTATACCCAGTTTTAACAATCCAAGGTTAACATAAACTATTTTCAATGGTCTAGACATTGAAACATTATAAATTCCACATATATTTTCCTAAATGCATGGAGCATATCCATAATTTAATAAAAAGAAAACTTGACAAAAAATGTATTACGAATTGAAAATTTGAAAGTTTAAGAATTGTAAATGCTAATTAACAATTGATGATGTGTCTCATTAATGTATTAGCCTAACGTATAACTATGTCCTTACATATAACTCTGTCATCATTATATTTATATTTATATGGTGTCAAAATTGGCATTGTAAGGACCTTACATTATTAAACTTATTTAGCCAGTGTCATCAGTATCTTCCGGTCAGCATTTTTCAATCTAGTTAATCAAATATATGTAAAATATATTCTCCAGTATTGGTTTTTATATATAAATATTTTAAACATTTTAGATACTTCAAACAATTGGAGTTTAAAAATCTCAAATATTTTAAACGTTGTAAATAGTATAAAAACTATTATTATAAGATTATTATAAAATATTAAAAATTATTAATACATATAAACCAATTAATGAAATAGCTGTTATTCTGTAATTCAGTATGAAAAATTACAGCCATTATATTTACAATTCTCACAATAAATAAGATCTTAATCATTATTCAATTCAAAGTCTAAAACCAATAGTAAAGTGTCAAGTGCAATAAATATATACAACTAATTGCAATATCTAGCTAAAACATATTGCAATTTCGTCTTTTATATTGTCTATAAGTTTAATGTCAACCTGTCATTTAGCCCCATTAACATGATAGGAGGAATACATTTGTTATGTAAGGTTGATGTGTTCTGTTTTAATCTATACTAAAAAGTTGTAATTGATACAAATGTACAAGATGGAAATGGAAAAAGGCCACAGACTGAAGTGCAAGTGCTAATTAGAAAAAACTATTTCTATATTTAATGTGTGTCTATAGCTAGTGAAAAACCGTGATGAAAACTTGTATCTATATATCCACTCTTCTGTAAATATCAATTTCAGGAGGAAGAAAAGATCTAAAAAGATAAAAATCTGAAAGAGTCTAACTGGGTATGACTCAGGGACAAATAGATATTCCTATAAATTCTACAAAATCACATATATCATTTATGTCAATAGAAATACCCCTTATATAAACGGCAGTTATGAAGATCATATTATATAATATCCACAGTTCGATATGTACAAAATTTCACAACACTTTCATCACCCTGCTAGTATTTCATGAGTACAAAAAACATTCTATACTTTTATCCTAAATGAACATGTAATTCAGCATCAAGATTATGCCCCCAGGGGGATTCAGAACCAAGCAATAAAATCATCTTGGATTCCATTTGTCTAAGCTCAGATGTTCTATCACCAGCCCTAGGATTATTCTTGATAGATTTAATACAATAAAATGATAAAGTGCTGAAGTCTCCTTTGTGTATATCCCAAAAATGTTTATCCAGGGGATATGTTCTATCTTGATTCTTAATGGCTCTAAAGTGTTGTAAAAATCAAACTTTTAATTTGTGGATGGTACTGCCAATGTATTTTTTATGACATCCACATTCAACAACATAAACCACAAATTCAGTGTCACATGTAATACGGTCCTTGATGTCACAGTCACGACCATCAAACGTTTTATATTTTTGCATGTTGTGTGCATACTTGCACGCCTTACAGGGGCCACACTTCCAAAATCCCAAACTTTTTTTGCTAAGCCAGAATGTCTTTTCTTTTGTGGAGAAAAAGCTTCTAGTTAGATGATCCCCTAATGAGGGAGCCTCCGAAAGGTTATGGATGGATGTGGACCAATGTTATCCCTAATGTTGGGGTCATTCTGTAGGATGTGCCAGTTCTTTTGAAGTATGGTTTTCAAGGAACCATGTTGTTGGTTATATTGCAAAAATATTCTAGGGGACGATTGTTTGGTCTCACTGTTTGTGGGTATATTGTTGAAGAGTAACTCATCTCTGCTTTTATATTTGACTCTATTCTGTGCATCCACCTAAATTTTGAGAGGATATCCTCTGTTCAGAAACCTTTCGGTCATATTCCTAATTTCCAAATCGTATCTACTCTCATCTGAACATATTCTGCGAGCCCGCAGAAATTGGCTGTAAGTTATGCTCCATTTTAATGTTGTAGGGTGCCCACTATTGGCATGCAGAATAGAATTGCATGCCGTGGGTTTGCGGTATATGGTGGTCTCTAACCTATCATTTCTCTCTTCAAGTAAGACGTCTAGAAATTCAATAGTCTTTCTACTAAAGGTGGCTTCCAAATGGATGTTAAATTGGTTGTAGTTTAATATGTTTATGTATTCCAACAATGACTGATCAGTGCCATCCCAAATGATAAAAAGATCATCAATATATTGCACCCATAGTACAACTCTATTCATGTAGATATTATTGTTTTCAGACCATGCCACCTCTTTCTCCCACCAGCCCATGTATAAATTGGCATACGTGGGAGCAAAGGAAGCCCCCATAGCCGTCCCTTGTTTTTGTAAAAAAACAGTCATTATCAAATAAGAACAGGTTATGGGTTAAACAGAATTGCAAAATGGATAAAAGCATGTCTGTATGTTCAAGAAATTCAATAGGTCGTGTTTGTAAAAAATATCTGCATGCTTGTAACCCATATTGGTGTTTGATGGAGGTATACAGAGAGGCCACATCCATGGTGACCATTAGATAATCCTTATGCCATGGAATGTTATGTATCTTTACCAGAAAGTCATTGGTGTCATGTAGGTAAGATGGTGATTCGGTGACAAAGATGCACAAAAACAGGTCCAAATATCACGAAGTATTCTCTAGCAGCGACTGGTTCATACTGACTATAGGTCTGCCTGGGGGATGTGATTTATTTTTATGGATTTTCGGCAGAAAGTAGATACATGGAATTCTGGGGTAGTCAATCTTCAAATATGTGAACTCATCATAATCAATAAGTTGTTTAGTGTGCCAATCTTTAAGCATCTCATGATAAGTCACTTGATATTGAGTTATAGGATTGATACGTAACTTGTCATAATGATCTATATTCGTCAATTGTCGATAAGCTTCTTTGATGTAATCACGTGTGTCCATAATGACGATGTTACCGCCCTTATCAGAGGGCTTAATGATAATGGATGTATTGGCTCTCAGTACACTAAGATCTTTCCAGTCTTGTTGTGTAAAATTAGATCTATTTATTGTTTTCGATGGAACTTTCATGCAGAATTTGTCGATGTCGCCAATTACCAGCTCATGAAAGTTATCAATTAAATTTCCACTTGGTAAAGGAGGATTGAATCTGCTCGATGGTTTTAAATGACTGGTATCGTGGAAATTAGTAGCAAACCCCATCACATTAAGCGTAGAGGTGTTGATATCAGTTTGATCATATATCATCGTTCAAATGCATTACTTTCCTTAGCTAGGTCATTAATGGCCATCAATTCTGTACTGTCCGCAATATTGAATCCTGAGACTGGAGCCCTGCTTGTCTCATTATCTGCAAAAAGATTTTTATCCTTGTTTGAGAAATGTTTGATTATACGTAATTTACGAACAAATTTATAGAGCTCAATCCGTGTACTAACATAGTCCCATTGGACATTAGGACAGAAGCTTAATCCCAAATCTAGTATTCGTATTTGATTATCCGTAAGAAGACTGTTAGAGATGTTGACAACAGTACTCATGTGGTTCAAGCCGCTAGGAGATTGAGGATTCAATCCTATTCCTTGTGTTGATTGCTTCTTCCTCTTACCCCGCCTCATCTTCCGCTTCCTCGGCCACGTCTGCGATTTAGACCAGGGGGTGGCGTGACCATTTGCATAAGACGCATCTCCCCCTGAAAATCCAATTTATTACGTGGTGCCTCATCTGCAGAGGAGCCTATCTCGGAGCTGTCATCAGCGGACATATGATGTACGGCAACTTCTGCTCCACTCTTCGACATATCTTTTGTTCTTACATTGTCATATTTCCGAGCAAAGGTATAGATTCTTCCATGTTCATAATCTAATTTGTCTCTGTTGAACTTGTATATATATATATGTTCGGTGGCATGTGTAGCTGCAGCTACACATGCTGTGCACTGTTCCTGCCATCTAGTGTTGGGCTCGGAGTGTTACAAGTTGTTTTTCTTCGAATAAGTCTTTTCGAGTCACCGGACCGAGTGACTCCTCCCTTTCGGCCCCATTGCGCATGTGCATCGACTCCATCTTACTTAGATTGTTTTCTTTCCGCCATCGGGTTCAGACGTGTTCCTCTTCGCTCCGGTTATTCGATTCAGAAAAAGACTAAATTCACTGAAAATCGTCGGTATTGTTTTCGATCGCGAAACATCTTGCATCGACACCTCGACAACGGCGAGACACACCTTCGGTTGCCCTTCGGGGCTCCCGCGCCCATCCAGGGCCTGGTCGGCCCGACCGCAGAAAGCGTCGAAGCCTCATGGACCGGACCCTGTTCCTATTCTGTCCACAGTGCCATGCCAAGTATCCCTACACAGATCAACACCGGGTCTGTAATCTGTGTTTGTCACCGGACCACCACGAGGATACTTGTGAGGCCTGCAGGTCCTTCCGTTCGAAGAAGACCTTGAGGGATCGAAGGGCGAGACGACTGCAAATGGCGTCGAAGAGTACCGAGCACCTCGACGTCGAGGAAGAGGAGATGGCCATCGAAGGTTCCGATTCGGACTACTCCGACGCAGACCGACCACCCACAGCAGGCCAGCACGTGAGTATGCCTGCCCTGACCCAAGCCCAGAGTCAGTCCAAGACACAACAAAAGGCCTCGGGGACGCCACTGCCGGAAAGCCATGGCTCAACCCACAAGTAATCAAGCGGTGACCAAGCAACACCTTTGTCACCGAAAAAGGCCAAATCTGTGCCGAAGTCTTCAGACTCGAGCCGGGAAACCGTGTCCGAGAAAACTCGACATTGACTCGTCGAGTCCAAACCTCGAAAGAGTCTTTCGGAGCCGAGGCCTACTATCAGCATGGGCATTTCGGTGCCGAAAAAAACGGCTTCGGAGCCGAAAACCGCCTCGTATATGAGGAACATGGACTTTCAAAGCAAATGAAAGAAAGACACAGATTCGAGGAGGAACTTCACCAAATGGAGGAGTTTGATGAGACACAGGCAAGGATACAGATCCATAAGGATACTGGGAGAATCCAAACAGCACCTTCTCTCAAATTCAAAAGGAAACTGGCTTTCCAAGGACATTCAGACACTGAGCAGCCAAAGGCTAAAGTGCCCAGAGAAAAATCTCTGCCACCCCAGTTTTCCCCAGCACAATCTCCTCTGCATTCGCCTCAAATAACTATTTCTCCTCTTGCCACACCCACTGCACAGTCACCCACACCCACTGTGCAGTCGCAACAAGATACAGACCCATGGGACCTCTATGATGACCCTGTGGCGGACAACAGCCCGGAGTGCTACCCTTCTAAACCCTCTCCACCCGAAGATAGCACCTCCTACACTCAGGTCTTGGCTAGGGCTGCTGCATTCCACAATGTGAGCATGCACACAGAGCCATTAGAGGACGACTTTCTCTTTAATACCTTGTCCTCAATGCATGCTTCCTACCAAAGTCTGCCTATTCTCCCAGGCATGCTTAAACATGCCCAACAGATTTTTCAGGAGCCTGTGAAGGGAAGACCCATAACACCAAGAGTGGAAAAGAAATACAAGCCACCACTGTCAGACCCAGTATTCATCACCCAGCAGCTGCCCCCAGACTCGGTAGTGGTCAGCGCAGCGAGGAAGAGAGCCAACTCACAGTCATCTGGAGATGCACCACCTCCAGATAAGGAGAGTAAAAGTTTGACGTGGCAGGAAAGAGGGTAGCGTCACAAGCTGCCAATCAGTGGCCCATAGCAAACTCTCAGGCCCTCCTTGCAAGATATGACCAAGCTCATTGGGACGAGATAAGCGACATTATCCAACATCTCCCCAAGGAATACCAGAAAAGAGCTCAGCAAGTGGTAGAGGAGGGTCAGGCGATAACTAATAATCAAATAAGATCTGCATTAGATTCCGCCGATACTGCCTCAAGAACAGTGAACACTGCAGTGACAATTAGACGCCATGCATGGCTTAGATCCTCAGGTATTAACCCAGAGATTCAACAGGTTGTCCTAAATATGCCATTCAACCAGCAACAGCTATTTGGCACACAAGTGGACACAGCCAGTGAAAAGATGAAAAAGGACACCGATACAGCCAAAGCGATGGGAGCGCGTTACTCATCCCAATATAGAGGGACATTAAGAAAACCACAGTATAGGGGAGGTTTTAGACCACAATCATCAGAACCATCCACCTCTCAAACAAAACCCTCATACCAATCACAGTATCAGAGAGGGGGGTTTTGCGGGTCCTTCAGAGGACAATTCCCAAGGTCCAGGGGAAAACTCCAAAGCACAAAGCAGGCCACTAACACCAAGCAGTGACTTTGCCATCACCTTCCCCCAACACACATCCCCTGTGGGATGAAGACTGGAAATGTTCCACAATCAATGGTCAAACATAACAACGGACACATGGGTACTATCAATTATCCAACATGGTTACTGCATAGAATTCACACATTTTCCTACAGATATTCCCCAAAAAGCACACAAACTATTGTTGCAACATCTAACTTTGTTACAAACAGAGGTGCAAGAACTTTTAACAAAACAGGCCATAGAACTAGTACCTCATCTACAAAAATGAACACGGGTCTATTCCCTGTATTTCCTTATTCCCAAAAAGGACAAAACACTAAGACCAATATTAGATCTCAGGACCCTCAACCTATACATCAAATGAGAACACTTTCACATGGTGACACTACAAGATGTAGTCCCATTACTAAAACAGGGAGAATACATGTCAACACTGGACTTAAAAGATGCGTATTTTCATATACCCATCCATCCATCTCACAGAAAATCCTTACCAATTCAAGGTTTTACCCTTCGGGATAACAACAGCCCCTAGAGTATTTACAAAATGCCTTGCTGTGGTAGCGGCATACATAAGGAGACAACACATGCATGTAATCCCATATCTCAACGATTGGCTAATAAAGGCCAACACTCAACAGCAGTGTCAAATTCACACATGTTATGTAATAAATACCCTACAAACACTAGGGTTTTCTATAAATTACCAAAAATCACACTTGCAACCATCCCAAACTCAGCAATACTTGGGAGCTACACTCAACACTCAAAAAGCGATTGCAAGTCCAAGCCCACAAAGGGTACAATCATTCCACACCATGGTACCAAAAATACAACCAAGTCAACATTACACAGTCAGATTTGTGATGAGACTCCTAGGCATGATGGCATCATGCATCGCAATTGTCCCAAACGCACGGTTACACATGCGGCCCTTACAGCAGTGCCTTGCAAAACAATGGTCGCAGGCACAGGGTCACCTCCAAGATCTAGTGTTGATAGACCACCAAAAACACTATTCGCTTCAGTGGTGGAACCCATAAATTTAAACAAAGGGCGGCTGTTTCAAGACCCTGTGCCTCACGCCATTCTCACAACAGACGCATCAATGATTGGGTGGGGAGCACACCTCAACAATCACAGTATACAAGGACAGTGGGACAACCAGCAAAAACAGCTACACATAAGCCACTTAGAGCTACTAGCAGTTTTTCTAGCACTAAAAGCTTTTCAACCTCTTCTAGCTCACAAACACATTCTTGTCAAAACAGACAATGTACTACCTAAACAAACAGGGGGGAACGCACTCATCACAATGTTTCCTCGTAGCACAAAAAATTTGGCATTGGGCAATTCACAACAATATTCTCCTAATAGCGCAATACATCCCAGGCATTCACAATCAATTAACGGACAATCTCAGTCGAGATCACCAGCAAACTCACGAGTGGGAAATACATCCCCAGATACTACAAAAGTACTTTCGTCATTGGGGGACACCAGACATAGATCTGTTCGCCACAAACCAAAATGCAAAATGCCAAAACTTCGCATCCAGGTACCCACACCCTCAGTCCAAGGGCAATGCACTATGGATCAATTGGTCAGGGATATTTGCTTACGCTTTTCCCCCTCTCCCACTCATTCCTTTTCTAGTCAACAAACTGCGTCAAAACAAACTCAAACTAATACTCATAGCAGCAACATGGGCACGCCAACTGTGGTACACCACACTGTTGGACCTCTCAGTAGTACCTCACATCAAACTTCCAAACAGACCAGACCTGTTAACGCAACACAAACAACAGATCAGACACCCCAATCCAGCAATGCTCAATCTAGCAATCTGGCTCCTGAAATCTTAGAGTTTGGCTATCTAAATCGCCAAACGAGTGTATGGAAGTCATTAAACAGGCAAGAAAACCTACCACCAAGCATTGCTATGCTAATAAATGGAAAAGATTTGTTTTCTTCTGCCAGGCAAAACACATCACACCATTGGATGCGTGCATACAGGACATCGTAGGCTATTTACTACACCTACAAAAAGAAAATCTTGGCTTTTCATCCATCAAAATACACCTCACTGCAATTTCGGCTTACTTGCAAATTAAACACACAAAATCACTATTCAGAATACCAATCATTAAAGCCTTCATGGAAGGGCTAAAGAGGATCATACCTCCAAGAACTCCACCAGTACCCTCGTGGAATCTTAATATTGTACTTACACAACTCATGGGTCCACCTTTTGAACCCATGCATTCTTGTCAAATCTAATTCTTAACTTGGAAAGTGGCATTTCTAGTAGCTATCACTTCACAAAGAAGAGTTAGTGAAATACAGGCTTTCACTATTGTGGAACCCTTTATACAGGTACACAAACATAAAGTTGTTCTCCGCACAAATCCAAAATTTCTACCAAAAGTCATTTCACTGTTTCATTTAAACCAAACAATGGAACTCCCAGTCTTCTTCCCACAGCCAGATTCAGTGGCAGAAAGAGCACTGCATACATTAGACATAAAAAGAGCTCTAATGTACTATATAGACAGAACAAAACCATTTCGTAAAACGAAACAATTGTTTGTTGCATTCCAGAAACCCCATGCTGGTAACCCTATATCCAAACAAGGCATAGCCAGATGGATAGTTAAATGCATACAAACGTGTTACCTAAAAGCTAAAAGAGAACTACTCATTACACCAAAGGCACACTCCACTAGAAAGAAAGGAGCAACAATGGCCTTTCTAGGTAACATACCAGTGACAGAGATTTGTAAGGCAGCTACTTGGTCCACACCTCATACTTTTACCAAACACTACTGTGTAGATGTGTTAGCAACACAACAAGCCACAGTAGGACAGGCTGTACTAAGAACATTATTTCAAACAGCTTCAACTCCTACAGGCTGACCACCGCTTTTGGGAGGATTACTGCTTTGTAGTCTATGCACAGCAAGTGCATCTGCAGCTACACATGCCACTGAACGGAAAATGTCACTTACCCAGTGTACATCTGTTCATGGCATGTTCCGCTGCAGATTCACATGACTTTTTTAAGAGGGTCTGCTGAATTTTTACATTTGTTTTCAACCTATGTATTTTCTATACTGTTGGGATCCCTTTTGTATCAGTGTGCGTAAAGACTGTAAAAACACTAAAGCCACAAATGTAGAACAAACCGCTCAGTTCATTGCATTATTCTCCATCCATCTTTACATAATATAGTCAACTTTGCTCCATGATTTGGTCTCCCACTACCACTTCACTTCAGTGACCCCCAGCATAACAGACTTCTCTTCAAATGTATAGCCTAATCCAGTGGTTCTTAACCTTTTCACCTCTGTAGACCCCCACTTTATTACTGGAACCTGGGAGACCGGGGGACCCCCACTAAATTATTATTGGAATCCAGGGACCTCCCACTGAGTCATTACTGGAAGCCGGAGATCCCAGCCTAAACATTGTTGTTGATTTGAACTGCAAAACAGTATACAAAAGATACAGAAACAAGCATTCCATCAAACACATACACAAATGATAACACATTTTATTTAATTTGCAAAGAAAATTAATTTCAATAGGAAGGTTGGAGCTTTTCTAAATTCAATTGAAGCCACACATCGTCCATACTCTATTCTGTTTTGATGCACCTGCACTGCTCCCGTGAAACAATCTCAGGATACTAATTTAATTTTTTTCCCAAATTTCAAGTGCTTTGATATTTACAGTACATTTTAAAAATGTCAGCTCTACACTTAGCACTTTATTTATATATACTTCAATATTATGCTAATATTATTTAATTTTCTAAGCAGTGATGGAACCCCTGAGAAGGCTTCGCTGACCCCAGGGGTCAACGGACCTCAGGTTGGGTATCACTAGTTTAACTATTTGCGTAGCCCTTCATGACATTTGGAGCAGCAGATAAACTGTGGCCGTTTTTACGAAAGTTGATATTTTTTTTACAAATTTTCTTGTGGGCCCAGAAGAAGCTTCTTAGTCTTCTGGCGAGCACATGCATGTACCAACTTACCAGCTTCAGCTGAAGGAACAGACAGACGGTGACACACACATCTCTCAAAATATAACCTGGAGATAATTAATCTTTGGCAAACAGCTGGATCCTGCCAGCGGCTGCCAGGAATATATTTATTAATCTAGTGAGATGATAGTACACTTATCCCTAAAAGATGCGCACACAGAAGAATTCCTTCCACACTGTTATTCTTAAAAGCTTTATTCCAATACTAAAGCCCGGTTCTAGTGCAGAATATATGTTAAAGCGTAGTTGCAGATATAAAGTTATTGTGATTATTATGAAGGCACAGCAAGCGAGTAATTTGAAAATCAACAGCTTATTATGTGACCGTCTTCGATGGAATCCCTTTTTTCCTAGCCCTAGCTAATTAGTAAATTAGCACCAAACTATTGCCATAAAGAAGAGCTTCCCAGATGCCACACATGGATACATATTCATTGTTTGTATGTTTTTTAGTCCGTTGCCTGCCCTTTGACAGGCTGGTTTCCATCTCTGTAATGTCACTCTTCCCAAAAGAACAAGATATGAAGCGCGAAGGCTTGCTCTTCATGCATTCCGTGGTAGATACTCTCTCTGGATGGTCTTATGCTCCTCTTTCTTGGAGAGGTTTGCAAACACACTTTGTGTAGTATTTTTTCTTTTTTTTTCTTTTTTTCCAGTTTTATTGGTGGAACATCACAATATACAAATTCATAATACGAAGTAATATAAACTGACTAAAACACCCTAATAGTCTCATAGTACTAACAATAGTAATTGCAAAAGTTTAAATGTTCGTCTTAAAGTGCGTATAGATTTCAATTGAAAAAAGAAAGATCAAGACGATACAATTAATTCCAATGATTTGCTCTGATCATATAAAATCTCTATCAGCCAAACTTTCATCAGATCGCATCAATCAGGAATGCCAACCATCACTATGTAGGATGGAGATTTCTAAGGCGTAGGCATTACACCCGTGGGAGCGGTGCCTCGCTTAACTGCCAATGTCGTGAAAAATGCTAATCTAGCCAGCGAAATAGCAAAAAAAAATCTCAGCTACATCTGATGAGATCAAGGGTCAGTGCCCAAGTATGATCGTTTTATAATCCTAGACCACATAAATTTGCAATATTTTATTCCATTTCTGGGAGGTTTAATCCCAGTACCCACATATCTGTATAGAGGAGGCAAAAACATGAACCCCTTTGTCCCCCTCATCCCTTCAACAAAAACATTTTCCATCTTGCATTATCCTCAGCTTACACAAACGATATTGCATAGAACACAAATCATTCAGAAATTTAAATTGCTGCACCTTAATACGAGAGATGTTCTAAACAGTCTGTGTGTAGGTTTACTATTGTTAATTTCATCATACATTACCTCTGCCCCCAAATCTCTACTCCATTTGTTAGAGTTGAAATATATATCTGCTTTTCCCTCGGTCTTAGCCTATAAAAGCATTTTGTATGCCAGTCTTATGTTACCCTTGCATGTTACTTTCATCAAGTAATACAAAATGTTATTCTGAGAGCATTTGTTTTAATATACTTTAAGTGTTGGCAAACCAAAGGGAGTACATAACACATATTGTAATCATAGCAGGAAAGCCCTGCATGGGCTTTCACAGATATGTACGTTATCAAGTGTATCGCTAGGAATTGGGGTAACAGCACACAATATACATTCGCAAGAGATACTTCGGGTATACTTAGACTGTGTGTTGCAATATCACCAATATAGTAACTATTCAAACTTGGGCCCCCCACGCCACCCAACAACCCCATGGGTGCGCCGTATGTACAATAAGGCACACTCTGGTGCACATTAGGCCAATAGCGTCAACATTTTTTACGCTATTGCCGCGCTTTGCTCCACTAGCATCAACAATTTTGATACTAGTGGAGCAAAGTGCAAGGAGGCCCATTGTAGATTTCACTGTGCCATTTTTGCAGGCCTCCTAACACCGGAAAGCCCGCTTGCATACATTATGCCTGGCGCAGGCATAATGTGGCGCAAGGGGTTGCAAAGTGGCACAATGCATGCATTGCGACACTTTGTAAATATGGCGCATTGACTTTTGCCTTAATCCACATTTGCATAAAAAAAATTACACTCATGTGGTGCAAGGAGGTGCTAGGGCCTTGTAAATCCGGCCCTTAGTATCTTTAACCAACCCCCCATCTTATCCCCAATTAGCCTTCTGCCACATAGAACTCTTGGAAAATAATGACAGTATGAGGGTTTTAGGGAGGGACGTAGGCGGATTTCACTGTAGGAGGTCGACCTGGTGCGTACACTAATATCAGTTCAACGCGGGTGCCCTGACATGTGACTGCAGTCATGTGAGAGGCCAGGGGCATCAGCAATATCTACAAGGGAAGCTTCCCTACTTTCCCGCTACCACCTAACTACAGTCTGTGTGGGACTTAAATGTTTCCAGTAAGCCATCCCATACTAAATCTATGGGCTATTTGCAGAGTCCACGATGAAACTCCTCCCTAGGCAATGCATGTCCCTCAGCTGTACCCCAGTGTATGACCTCTACCTGCCAGCTGGCTACAGGAGGGGCTCTGGAGGATTTCCAGCATCTGGTAATCTGTCGCTTGGCAAGTGGGAGCTGTCGGAGGCTGGCCCTCTATGCAGTGTACAAAACCTAGTACACTATGCAGAGGGTTCAGGCAACCACACGTTGGTTTCCGGAGGTAAAAATCAGACCACCTAATGCTCTAACTTTTAAGGTAGCTGGTCGAGAATTTAGGCTAATCCAGGAGATGTGCTAAGTATTTTCTGTACTCACAAATCCAACCATGCACTACACACACTCAATGAATAACTCAAGACCAGAATTTATAAAACTATTTCAGACTTTTATATATTTTTTAAGACCAAAATCTTTGGAAAACATGAAGTACTTTTCTTGTTATGACTTTTTAAAGTTTTAGCAAAGTTAGTCCTTCTGTGCGTAATTACGCACCATAGGAATCAATAGGCAGTCACTTTTAAAAATGCATTAAAAATCACACAGTTGTGTTATCCGTCTCTTCTTTTGCAGGGTGGTCGCAGTAGTCGGTGGGCACTTCATGCCAGCTGGAGAGCCTCGGGCAGCTCCCGGTTCCGGCGGGAGCATCATTGGAGAAGTTTTTGGCACAGGCACAGGGCCACCTGGATGGGCCACTTGGAAAAGGAGCTGGTTTGCAGATTTAAAGTTGGTGCCTGGGGGTCCCCTTGGGTAGATGAGGTCACAAGGGGTTGGGGACCCGGGGCACACAGCGGCCAGGTGCATGGCGTTTTGGAGGCCTTGGATGCTGTGCACAACAAAGTCCCCTGGAGCTGGAGGTGAGTCTCTTTGAAGGCGGCTTACAGGACAACGGGGGCACACTGGTCGGAGGTCAGGGGTGTTCCTGAAGTCCCTCGACTGGAGTTTACTCCTGATCCTTTTTCAGCTCTGGGAGATCTGGTTTTCCACTGGTCCGACTTCAGCTGACCAGTACCCAGGGTATTGCTGTATCTCGGCCACTAGAGGGCGCAGTACCACCAAACTTGGCACAGTGGTGGGGCACTTCCGGGCGGTCATCGATGTGTTGTCGGGTCCGGGTTGTGACTTCCGGCCGCGGAGATATCGACGATTCAGTGAATTGACCGTCACTAGTTTGTTGGTCCTTTGCAGGATTCTTGCTTTTCTTGAGTGGTGCCTCCACTCAAGAGGGAGATCTGGGGTGACCCTTGAAGCCTGGAGGTCCCCTGGGTTTCTTGGGGTCGGTCCAGTGTTCAGCTCCTCCGCAGTCGCGATTTTCAGGACTCTGGTGCAGCAAGCAGGGGTCAGGGTGCCTCTTCTGATGCAGCAGGTCCTCTGTTCTTGTCCTGGCAGGTTCTTTAGTGCTGGTCTTCTTTTCTTCTTGGGATCCTTTTCAAATCTAAAATCTTGGTTTAGGGGAGCCCACTAAATACTGAATTTAGTATGCGTTTTAGGGGGCACCTGTTAGTTTCCAATGGGACACACCCTTGGGTGGCTACACCCACTACAGTGACCACTTCCTGTCGGAAGGGTCACTTCCCTAAACCTCTTTGGCTGTTTTCCTCCATTCTAAGATGGAGAAAACTGAATCAGAGGGTCCACTTCGCATGCCAGCCCTGAGGGGTGGTGCATGCTGAGTGAGGCCACTCCTCCTACCCTTTGTCTGGATTCCCGCCCAAAGTGTGGTTTTGCAAGGGGGGGAGCCCTCTGCTGCTAGCTCTGGGGGCTCGAGTTTTAGGGGCTGTAGCCCTTTGAAGCTCACCACCAGGGTGTTGCACATTCCTGAGGGAGGGGGTGTTAGCTCCTCCACCCAGGAAGGGCATTGTTTTACAAACCAGAGAGCCATGGCTCTCCCTCAGGTTTGATTGGCTGACTGGAGTGGCAGGCTGGATGAAACCAGTCAGCAACTCTGCCAGTTAGGATTAGCTTTTGCAGGGGGCACCCCTAAGGGGCCCCCGGGTACATTTTGGGATAAATCCAATACTGGCACCAGTTTGGATTTATCATTCTGAGTTGTTTGTTACCAAACAACCCAGGGTGCAGAGTAGCCATTATGTAACTGGGAAACTCGTGTTTTACCAGTGTCCAGTGCATGCATTTAAAATGGCTGCTCTGTTCACTCACTATGTCCTAGGTTTGGCAAGACCTGCCACAGGGGTGTCTTATCCATAATATATGCAGTGTAGGGTGGTCGAGTTTGTCTTTTTAGGTTTGCCCCAGTACACTCAGCCTGCAATGGCAGTGCTGGGTGCATCTGGGTACAGGACCCTTGGGGGTGGCACAATCAGTGCTGCTGCCCTCAAGGGTCTACTCTTAACATCTCCTGCCCTGGGTACTGGTGTACCCACTTACTAGGGACTTACAGGGGTATTTAAGAGTGTATCCAATTGTGCCAAGTAAGGAAGGAAGGAAAGAGCTCTGGCCCTGGGAACCTGTATAGCAGGGGCCCTGGGCACTACCAGTTTCTAGAACACGTCAACATCAGGTAAAAAGTGGGGGGCTAACCGTCAAAAAGAGGCCTCCTCTCACAGGAGCATCAGGTCTGTAAAGCGTGACATAGTTTTGGAGGTTTTGGGGCATAGAAACAGACCTAATAGGCAGTGCTCTGCCCAGTATGACCTTGAGCAGGGGCACTGCCTGAGCATGTGTAAAAGGTGTGCGGGGTCTGCGTGGCATCTGGGGCACTGCGGAGGTACTGCAGGAGATAGTGTATGCAGTTTCTGAGGTGTAAAGTATGCCCTGTGTAGCAGCGAGAATTAAATGGATTTGAACCGGGAATTACAGGGGATCAAACTAGGATATCGGAGGAGGTAGCACCACTCCCTGTCTTCTAAGGCACGACCTAGGCCTTCTTCCCATCAAGCACGGATGGGTGCCAATGAGATGTGCAGGTACGTACACAAGCCTTTATATACCCATTTTACTAGGTGCCTGCCTGTGTCCATTTTGTATACCATTGGGATGAAGAAGTGCATCTCTGACTTTTTCCCTGTTGCCGCCCTATGTGTGTGACCATAGCAGGAGATGTTCTCATGGATCAAAAGGAGGGAGTTGGACAGTCTCTGATACATAATTTAGTTGTGGTGAGGCATGAGTTCCCCGTTTGCAAACATGTCTCCCAGTGTATGAATCCCTACAGATTCCCTGGATTTTAACCGGCGGGACGCAAGAGGACCCATCAGTGTTGGCAGTCCTCGGTGGGGTATGTTGTGGGCAGTTGTGTATTTAAGAGCAGGCTTCCAGTATATGAGTGTGTTGATCAGTAATAATGGTAGGTGGGGCAGCAGTAATGTATGCAGCTTTCCCATACGTAGCATTGTCGAGTGTAGTTAATCTCCATTAGGTGAAAGCTCGCTAAGCAGTAGGATAGCCACTGTAGTTGGCACGCTTAAAAATAAGCCATGAAGTCAGGGCTGCCCATCCCACCCTCGTCTTGTGGAAGCTGTAATTTGGATAGGCTTACTCTGCGTCTCCCGTGCCCCATACCGAATCTATGCGTAAAGAATCAAGTAGCTCAGAATAGGCCCCAGGAACCTCTACTGGTAAAGTGTCAAAAAATATAACGACGGGGCAGCATTACCATTTTGGAGAGTGCCAAGAGCACTCCAAAGCTGTGTTTGTGAGTGTATTGAAGTGATGTCCTTGTTTAAGTTTCCATCTAACAGATCAGGCGTAGTATAACTCTGTTTACCGAGATATCAGAATGTGTGAAGCTACAGGAATGTTACATAGACCCATATTTATAGTATCCACCAGTGTGCCTTCTTGGAAGGAAAAAGCATGGGACTCGGCATGGTTAACACAAAGGCCAGAAAGTTTGCCAAATGTATTGAGCAGGGTGGGAGGGATGTAAGATCCATGGTCAAGTCACATCCCTATGTTATCATGACATCCACATAAATGGAAACTGCATGTTTTTGCAGAATTTGTTACATATGCCAATCTCCTGCCATCCGTCTGATGCTCTGTGCTAGGAGTTCCATTGCTAGTACAAAGAGGAGCAGAGATAAGGGGCATCCCTGTCTTCTGCCGTGTTGTATTGAGTAAAGGCAAGATATGTGTGGGCCCATCCGTGCTCTCGCAGTGAGACCTGTGTATAGGAGTTTGACCCAACTAACGTAGGCTGGGGGAATCCCAAACTTATTTAGTATTGCTAACATTTACTCCCATCACAAAGTGTCAAACGCCTGTCTGAGGTCGAGGGAGAGGCAGCCTGCAGCGGGGTAATGGGCCTTTGCCACCTCCATGACCCCGTACAGATGTCGGATATTTAAGGAGGTACTACGGCGTGGGATTAACCCATTTTTATCTGTGTGTATCAAATCCAGCAGGATAAGGAGCAGCCGCTTCGCCAGCACCTTGCTCAATATTGTATATTTGGTTGCTAATAAGGATAGAGGCTTATAAGAGGACATATCTTCTGATTCACGGCCTGGTTTACCCAAGGATATGACTCATGCTCGGCGAGCGGTAGGCAGAAGGGAGACAGTCTCAAGTGACGTCTTGTATAATGTTTCTAAGTGGGGCAGCAGACGGGATTCAAAGGTGGCACAAAATCTGGTGGGTAAGCCATCCAGTCCAGGAGTCTTATTGCAGGGAAGTTCAGTTTTCCCACTGTGGATTTCATCTTGCTTCAGAGGGGCCCTTAACTCCACCCAAGTGACATTGAGACCTGGGGCAGCTGCAGGCTGTTGAGGAAAGCTGTGTTGGCAGTGGGGGACGGGTGGACGGGGGCCACATAGGCAAGCGTAATAATCTCTAAACGTCTAATTAATATCCACTTGGGTGGTACAGTGGGTATGCACGCTGAGAGGATGGGGTAGAGCATAATTATGGGTGAATCATACGTGCTAAGAGTGTACCTGCCTTGTCACCTACAGTATGCAACCTTTGGGTGTATGAGCTGCAATCGATGATTTGCAGGCTTTCCAATAATTCTACATATTGAATGTGATACTCCTGGAGATCGTCCGCAGAAGAATTGTCGTGGGCTGTCTCACGTTCAAGCACCCCAAGTTGTGTTTCAGCATGTTTGATGTCGCTTAGCACCGAATGTCGTGCCCCCTCTACAGCAGATATGGATGCCCCACATATAGTTACTTTGGAGGTCTCCCACTCTGTCAGCAGGGAGGATGCAGTACTAGGGTTTTCTGCAAAGTAATTTGTAATGGCAGCGAGGACTTTGTATGGAACTAGAGTTTTATCTTCACACAGTAGACCAAGAGCATGAAGATCCAGGTCAGCCCAACACCCCAAGAAACTAATGTGAACCAACAATGGTAAATTTGGATTGTAACCCAAGAGAATATATTCATTATAAGGAGTGATGCCAAATAATATCCTAATACAGAACAAGATTTGATGGTATACCCAGATGTCTTAAAACTCATCCCCTTGAAGCATACAGTATCTATTAAGTCTGGACATGGTTTAATAGCATCCCTGAAAGGTAAGTAATCAGAAGATATCGGACCAAGTGACCGGTGTTCTCTACTCATGATTACTGTGACGCGGAAAGTTAAATCAGTAATAAAATACACCTGTAGTGCAGATAAGGACATACCGCCTCTGCCCCAAGGTAATTGGAGCTGCTGAATATTGCACCAAGATTTCTTATAGCTCCTTATAAACTTTTGCAAACTAGCTTCAGTCTTCTTAACAAAGGCTTTTAATCACACCTTCCACTTTTCAGAAACGTAGGTTAAGAGATACGTAATGATGTGGGTCTTCTTGCCATTAAGCTTATATCCTGAGACTACACCAAATTCCACAGCTAGTGCTTCCACAGCAGTCAGTGCAGAGGACGTCAGAATGGCCACAACGTCTGTGTAGGCCAAGACTTTCAGGTCAAGGCCATGCAGGCACAGAGAGCAGATGGCAGCTGATCTTTGTAGCGCCCTGATATAAAGGGCAAACAGTTGAGGTGAAAAAGGGTCACCCCTGCCGAGTACCTCTAGTGACGCAGATTGGGTCTGAGAGAGTACCCCCATAGGAGACCTATGCCATTAATCCGCTTTACAGAAGCTTGACCTGTGATATAAACTCTGGGCCAATACCTGCTGTACTCAACCACCCCAGAGGAACCACTAAGAAAGCTGGTTGAGAGCCTTTTTCAGCATCCAACATGATTATTCTGGGGGGAATCTCCACAACAGATGCAAACTCCATGAACCTATGTTGATTTGGGTGCACCAGGTCTGAGATCACTGCAGATTGCTGATTGGCAAATATCCTTGTATAAATCTTAAAATCTGCATTAATAGGCCGATAACATATAAATGGAACCTTTAGACTTCACTCGATTGCATATCATCTGCATTGTGGCACATTAAATCAAGTTTGATCGTATTGTGTACTTCGGCTATCACCTGCACCTATGTGTCAGCACCTGCTGTGGACAGACAGAGGCATTAAGACGCAATTCGAAGGCCAGCAAAAGCAGCACAGACCCAGACAGTGGTACAGTACATGAGGGCACAGAATGGGAAATGGCACAACAGCAAAGCAGAGGGGGCCCGAGGCATGTAACAAGGTGCATAGAAACTCCCCCTCTTCCCCCCCCACATCCTTACCCCCTGTGAGAGTGGCACTAGGCTCTCTTTTAGGTTCAACCCAAGCTTGGCGCTACGGAAGCGGACCACTAAGGCGTGGGAGCAGTTTGTGGTAGCTAAGCTGGTACAGATAAGCTAAGGGGGAAGGGTCTGCTAAACCTCAAAGGAAACAATACCCAATAGTATGAAAAGGATTACCCGGGAAATCCAGTCTAAGGCATATCCAACAGGCACAAACATGAAGGTGGTGCGAAATTAAAAAACTAAACACCCCACTTCGTGGGAAAAAAACTCTAGCCTAGGCTCAACCTCTCCAGTTTTCTGCAACCCCCCTCTCAAGCATTACTTCCCTCCTCCACCTTCCAAACTACTTCTAAAGCAAAAGGTGCAATTATGGAATCCGAGCACAATGAACATGTAATCGATAGCCGGATAGAGGGCAACTTACAGAACACCAGTGATAGCCAGCACCGTCCACAAGACCTGCGCCTTTTCGAACGGACAGTATACAAACCAAAGTATCCAACGGGGATAAATCTATAACAAATTCTCTAAGTAAAAAACTCAATTGTTTACTGAGTAGTAATTTCTTTATTACGAATAAATCAAATCAATCATAGTGTCAACAAATCACCTATCTACCTAAAAAAAGTAATATATACAAAAAAGCTAAATATATACAAATACAAAACCACCGTAAAACACCGATAGGTGATTTGTTGACACTATGATTGATTTGATTTATTCGTAATAAAGAAATTACTACTCAGTAAAAAATTGAGTTTTTTACTTAGAGAATTTGTTATAGATTTATCCCCGTTGGATACTTTGGTTTGTATACTGTTACTGTCCCTAATCCAGTGGGGTAATAGGGACTTCCCCACTTTTTGTTTGTATTTTCGAACGGACAGAGCAAGGTCAGACTACCATCCAACAAAGTAGCAACGGACAACTACAGACGTATCTGCTATATTTCGTGCCCGGATCTAAAGAGTCCAAAGAACCACCTAAACTAGCATTTCCAGCGGAACAGTTAAAGGAGGGGGGCAGGCCAGGCACAATTCAGTACCTATTCACCAGTCTTCATCTTCTTATAATTTATTGAATACTCAGCGATGCTCAGACTCTTATATCCCTCCTGGGCCAATTAACATTTGCAGACGCCAGACTCAATTCAGGTGGGGGCCACAGCAGGGCACCAGGAAGCTTGTGAAAGAGTCAAAAATAGGGGCTCTGGTCCTGGTCAGGCAGAAGGGGGACAAATCGGTGAAGGCTCCTCAGCAACAGAGACTGTGCTTCGACAGGTTCTTACGGAACTTAAGGCTTTAAAACTATGACAGGAGGAAGCAAATCGTAAGAGGGAAGTCCAACTCATCCTCAGACAACAACACAGCAATTGAGCACTCGTGTTAAAGAAGTTGAACAACAAGTATCAGACTTGGAAGATGGTGGATCACACATGGGAGCATCAATTGACAGATATCAAGCTGAATTGGCTGATTTGCAGATCCGGGTCGATGATGCTGAAAATCGCTCCCGCCACTCCAACTTAAAGTTCTTACCATTGGACGTGCCCATGGAGTTCCAGCAGCCCAGGAAAATATCCACAGACAATAGTGGCCAACTTTGGAGACTACTGTATTAAAGAAAGAATTCTTTAATTCGCCATCAAAGCAAGGGCCTTCGTAATTCCGGGAGATTACTCATTTAAAATCACCTCTGATATGTCCGCACTAGCAGCGCATAGACAACAAGAGTTCAGTTTTCTCAGAAAATAAGGGCAGCAGCCGGCCTAGTCCAGCAATCAAAACTGAAAGTTTTATATAAAGGATGGGCTAATATATTACATACAGCAGAGACGGCAAAAACTCTTCTGAATTCTATTCGGAGTGCAGACGGGAAGGGGTTGTAGAAAACAATGTATAGAGGATTAAATCTATATATCAGTAGCTACCTGCCTGCATGCATGGGGCTGTGAGGTAGCGGTTGGGGGACTTGAGGGGGAGACTAGATGGAGAACGCTCTTGGTGTAACATTGAGGGAATATTCCTCGTGTTCTGTGGCACGGCGATTATGAGTGGGAATGTATTGACGAAAGGTAATCAGGCGGAAAAAATGTGTTTGTTTTTTTGTGAGCGACCAAAAGGGGAAAGACTAAGATGTCTCCTGGTTGTTTCGGTGTCTACGGTGCTATGCCAAGGCACCACAGCAAGGGCAAGGGGAGGGGGGAAGCACAACGGAATAGTAGACCCAAGACAGGAACATTGGGTGGAATCAAGGGATAGGGAGGGGAGTGCTCTGAGAGTCCCTAGAGGGCCTCAAGCCCAAAGCATCCAGGGAGGGAGTCGGGAGATGGGTTGGGGTTAGTGGTGGGGTCAGGGGCGGAGTGAGGGGCAGAATGCAGGGGGGAGGATTAAGAGGTTGAAGAAATTCAGATTTTTTGACAAAGTAGCAGACACTAGGTACGGCTGGAAAAAGCCTACTGTTAACCCAATTAAAAGATATGGTGAAGCTTAAGATTATTTCTTGCAATGCAAACGGAATCTCAAATAGGCAGAAATATAAGGCAATGCTAAAATGGGTGATATCATTTAACACCAAAGTCAATTATTTTCAAGAAACCCATCTAAAAAGTAATAACCCCAAAGTATATATCCCAAAACAGTACTCAGCAGCTCTATTTGCTTCATCTGGGATGGCAGTAAGAGGGGTGGCAATATACGTAAGTAACAGAGTTGACTGGGTCATAAAGGAGGTTATTAAAGACCCTAAGGGGAGATGGCTCTGGTTAAAGGTTATGCTATCAGGAATTCAAATGAATCTGGTCAGTTACTATGGGCCACTCATAGATGAAGTTGAACCATTATAATATAACAATGAATGTCATAGGCCCCTTTATTATTGGGGGGGAGTTTAATTATATTCAAGACATTATATTAGATACCTCTAATAGGGGGAAAAGACAACTAAAACCCAAAACTAAGAGAATTTTGAATACAATAAAAAGCGATTTTCAGTTAATGGACCCTTGGCAAGAAGAATATCCAGTAGCTGCTCAATATACCTGCTTTTTACACCGTTATAAAACAGCTCCGCAGATAGATTTTTTTCTAGTTTCACGTACACTGAAGGAGGTTTGCTCGCACAAATGGGCAAATGCTCTTTCTGACCATTCATCAGTCATGGTGATGTCAGAATTAGAGGCACCTACTAAGGAGAGGCCCAGATGGTGGTTCGATAGATCCTTACTTAGTAATCAGGAGTGGGTCACACTTATGAGAAAATTCATACAGGAGATCTTTCAGCATAATCAGAATTCTGCATCCTTATTCAACATAGGGAAGCGTTTAAAGTTACAGCTAGGGGTCAGAATATTTCCTTCAAAACTTTGCAGACTCAACAGCGAGAGCTTGAAATTAAAAAACGTCATATGGCTATAGATAATGCCACAGATGATTGTATGAAAGCAGAGGGGTGGGGGGCAGGAAGCTGCAAGTTGCAATCTCAAACGAAAGCAAAGTTAAAAGATTTCTTTATTTTTGAAGAAGTAGCTAGCTCAGCAAATAGAGAAATACCTAGCTTGAACCTCCTGTATAAAACATGAAAGACATCCAGTACATCAAATTCAGGATCCTGAGACAAGTGTAATCATTACTCATGAGAAGGATATTGCTTGGGTATTTATGTCACATTATTCTAGAATTTATGGGACCAATTATGTATTTTCGCCTGACCAGATAGATCAGTATTATAAGCCAATCACGCTACCAAAGATACTGTTAAATGTCCAGAACGATATAACACAGAAGATTACACCCTCTGAGATTAAGGGAGCTATTCAGAAAATGCCAAGTGCAAAAGTGTGTGGTGGAGATGGTTTTTCAATAGAGTTCTATAAAATCTTCTGCGAGGAGCTAGTACCATTCCTAACGGACTTATGTATTGCAGTATTCGAGGGTGTAGAAATACCTTCAGCATTCAAAGAATCAACAATAGTCCGTTTGTAAAAAAAAAGATAAAAATCCGCTGAAGCCAGATGCATATCGCCCAATCAGCCTGCTCAACGCAGGTTATAAAATCTTAACAAAGGTCTGGGCTACCAGGATTACACCGATAGCACAAAAACTAATACATAAAGACCAAAACTGCTTTGTAGCCGGCAGACTGATGGCATCTAATACAAATTTTCTAATACAGGCAGTCAAGTATTTTTCGGCCAATGCTATCCCTGCTGCAATGATAATGTTAGACGCAGAGAAAGCCTTCGATCTCGTGAACTGGGAGGCCGTGTTATACAGTCTGACCAAATTCAGCTTTCCCTCGCAATTTACGTCGATGATGAGGCAGCTGTATCAGGGTGCCCATGCCGGAATTGTTATCAATTCAAAAGTCAGAGGCACGATCCAAATTAAAAGAGGCACTAGACAGGGTTGTCTTCTTTCCCCTATACTGTTTGCCTTCTTTATCAAACCTCTGGCCCACATAATACACAGTTTGAACAAAATTAGGTCGCCAATAGCAGCTATGCCAAAAATTAAGCTCCTTGCTGACTACATCATTTTATACCAGAGATCAATAATGTGCAAAGGGTGCTGGATAGAATTAATGAGTATACTCAAATAAGGAGCTATAAAATTAATGAAAACAAAACAGAGGTTCTCCTATGTAGCGCAGGAATAGAGCATCTTCCTCCTGGTTTACAACAGCAGACTAATTCATCCGAACCCATTAGGTTTCTGGGAATATATGTCACTAAGAACTATGGTCATTTATTTAACCTTAACTATGCCAGGATGCTTGAAAAAGTGCAAGGCATGTTTGGACAGATGGATGGTTCTCCCGTTGACTCTGATAGGGAGAGTCTCTTTAATCAAGATGTCTATTCTCCCGCTTTTTCTTTTTTTATTAAAAAATGTGTCAATAAGAATAAATAGCTCCTATTTTCGTGAATTGGATTCCATGATACGAAGTTTTATATGGAGGAAAAAGAAAAACAAGGGTGAGGCTCGCAGTTGTCCAGCTCAATAAAAACCAAGGGGGCTTGGCACTTCCTAATTTTCAAGTTTATTATCAGGCTGCATTGCAGGACATACTGGCACAATATGTGGATAGCAGAGAAGCCCTGGAAACACTCATGGTCGATCGGATGGTCGCAGAATCAGTAATAAGTCCCCCAGCATTTATTAAAACCACTAAACTTCCCAAAATAACATGATATAAGTATGTTCGCGATCTTAGTAAAGGAGCAGAGATTTTAAGTAAAACACATCAAATGACATCAGGTTATATTTATTTGCAGCTCCAGGAGTGCAAATATTTTGGCCTACACCTTCCAGAAACGGTAATAGCTCAATGGAATAACAAAGGGTTCAAAGAGATCAGGGATTTTCTGCTAAGAGGCAGATACATCACTTAGGAGGAGCTTGCAATAAGATTGGAGAATATGGCAACTAGACTCTTTTTGAGTTTTTTTCAGATCTCCCATTTTACTAGTACTAATATACCCAGGGCAATTACCCATGAACATTCGATAGAGAGGGCTCTAATTAAGAGTAAAGTAGTGGTGACAGGAAATTGGTCCATATTGTTTAGTTGGTCAATCCACCTCTGAATTAATTACTGATTGTAGGGATAAAAGTTTCAGAACAACACAATGTGTAATTACCAGCGAAGATTGGAGAATTATTTCAGAAGTTGGGGTTGAGGGCAGCTAACTGTAAAACAATGTCTTTCCTCTCCAGATGGATGGCTTATTTCACCCCTGAGATGTTACATAAAATGTTTCCATCAATTTCTGATCAATGCTTTTGCTGCAATCTGGAGGGACAGGGGCATAGGCTACATATTTTTTAGACTGTCCCAAACTAACTATTTTTGGTTGGATACAAACAAGGTAATAAACTACAGCTCTAATTTAAGGATTGAGATAGAGCCAAGCTTAGTTCTGTTTGGAGTATCTCAGAGAACACGTCAGCTAGCTAAATTTCAACAATATTTCATTAAGACTGTTTTTGCAGTAGCTAAATCATTGCTATTGCAGTTATGGCGGACCCAAAATATTCCTACACTGCAGAACTAATAGGATAAGATGGTAAGAACCAAGAAATATGAGGAAAGTTACTCAAAACGTGTCGGGAGTATAAAAAGGTTTACAGTTAAATTGCAGTATTTAGTGGAATATTAAGCCAAGTAAAGCTATGTAGCCAGTAGGAATATTGGGAGTCAAAGCAAGACCGGCTCATTAATATTATGTTAACTTTACACAAAATGATCGAAATTAGGTTGTGTCTATATATTGCGAAGTGATCAAAGGTTTGTTCTGAGTGTGTTGTTGATTTTACAATCAAAGGCAACATAGCAAACATTTCTTAGAAATACAATTGATCGACCAATATGAAGGGATTATAGGAGGATTAACCAGCTGAATGCTACTTAGGTATAGTTTCTGTTTCATTTTTTGTAATACTTGAACCTGAAATAAAAAAAATTAAAATAAATAGGCCTTGGTGGAGTTGAATTGATTTTGGAGAACCAGTGCAAGTGCCCTTGAAAAGGTCTTAAAGAATTCCAATGGAGTTTCATCCTGTCCAGACGCCTTACCTCCGCCAGTTGCCCCATGGTCATCTCAGCCTCTGCCAAGGTCACACTATCCTCCAGCCTTTTTCGCTGTCCCTGTGTCAGCTGCTGATGTTGAAATTTCTCAGTGTAACTTTTAACAGATTCTCCGAAGGCTAGACAGTTGTCACTGTAGAGATTTTGATAGAATTTTCAAAACACCTTTCTAATTTCAGACTGCTCTGTGATTTGCTTTCCCTTATCATTAACGATCTTCTGAATGAGATTACTACTTTATTTTATTTTGTTAAACTATTTTATTGTTTCAGTCGATAAAAAAAAATACAATTATGTTCCATGTAATCACTGTTACACACTTATTTTTCGTGCTCCGAATCTAATTACATTTGCATATCTTTTGCACTCTTGGCCATGTGATTACTATTTATAATTTCAACTGAAATTATTTAGAAACATTGCTAACATGAGAAAATTTGTGAAGGAAGAGAAGATAGAGAAAGGAGGAAAGAAAGAAAATGAGAGATCGTGCTCGGAGGAGCTGTTCGGGGGTGTCCGCGCTTCCCATTATGAGAGCCCCACGTCGGGAGGGGGGTGTAGTGTGTTATATGTTCCCAAAATGGTTCGAGCGGTAGGGCCGTGTAGATGATACGCCGGTCACAAGGGGAGGGGCGGGGGAGGGAGAAAAATTAATATAGGTGATGAGGGGCGATCCTCGGTGATCTGCTGCAACATGTTCCCTGTTGTGAGTTTGATTTGACTTGGCCTGGTATATTTGCGTCCTGTTGCTCCCTGTGTCCCGCTACCTTTGTACCACTGTTGTTGCAGTTGCTCGCTGCTAAGTTCATTCATTATTGCTTGTCTTGGGTTGCGCATTCAGTGCCTCTGTTTGCGTGTGCTCCCCTGTCAGCATTGTCTTATTGTTTGTCAAACCTATTCGTTCAAGGGGGTCGCTTGTCATCTTTGCTTTCCAATTTAGTTACAAAGGAGTCCCAGGTGTCTATGCCCTTGACCCGGACCCCTCTGTCTTGCAATGATTGCAGTGTGTGCGCTTCTGCCTTTGCCCATCGTAGCAGATCTTCCTGCCACTGATGGGGACCCGGTGCACCAGGTGCCTTCCAGTGCATTGCTATCAGTCGTCTATATAGCACAAGCGCTAAGTCAATGCATCTGTCTGTCTGCTTACGTCCTTTGGGTCTATCTCTGATTCCCAATAGGCATAACTCCGGCGTAGGGGACAAAGGGGTGTCGAGCCATTCAGTTATCGAAGTTACTATGTCATTCCATGCCTTCATAATTGGGGGGCATTCCCATGTCCTGTGGTAAAAGCTGGCTGTAACAACTCCGCATCTGGGGCACCCCTGAGATGTCTGTGGGAACATACGTGCGAGTCGATGTGGTGATAAATATGTTTGGTGTAGGTAGTTAAACTGTGTGTATCTAAGCCAGGGATTGCGTGACACTGCGTAAGTCATTGTCATGGCTTGGCTCCATGCATGCTGTGAGAGTGGTGTAGCTAGATCCTGGTCCCATCTATTTTTTGCTTGGTCCTGTCTATGTTCAGTATGTGCGGTTAGGATTCCATATAATCTTGATATGTTTATCGGGGTGTCTGAATAATCTAGTAAGTCATGTAGGATAGGGGCCGCCTTGGGTTCGTCATTTCCACAGTTCCATGCGGATCGTACTAATTGTCGCAATGCTACAAACGCTATGAAGCCCCCCGTCCCAGATCATGGGCGCTGGCCAGTGTCGCATAGGTTAAGAGGTGACCGTCGCCATATATGTCCCCTACTGTTTGTATGCCTTTCTCGGGCCATGTTGTCAGGCCTAGCTGTGCTGCTATCTTTCCGATTTTTGGGATGCCCAACAGTGGGATCTTTGGGGAGTACTGTAGATTTTTATTCCCAGCTGATACGAATCGATTCCAAACCCAGCGGGCATTGTTTAATTGAGTGTTATGTGTGTATCGTGGGCCTTCTCGGGTCAGCAGCCAGCTTAGTATGTTAGTATGACCTAAGTCAGTGTGCACCGTCTGTGCCTCAGCGCTCGTGGGATTACAGAGCCATTTCATCACCCACTGTAATTGGGCGGATGTGTAATACAGCTCAAATCATGGTGCCCCCAGACCTCCCTGCGTAAGTGGTTGGTGTATTTTCGCTAGTGCAACCAGTCGGCGTCCGTTGTCCGTTGCCCCACACCAGGTCAATCAGTATACTGGTCAAGTTTTTGAAAAAGGAATTAGGAATGTGCCAGTGGGAGCGCCATGAAGAAATATAATAGTCGCGGTAGCACAATCATCTTTGCTATGGACACTCTTCCCATGGGAGAGAGTGGGAGTGAGCACCAGAAGGGCAGGGAGCCCCTGAAGGACCTAATCGCCTTTCCTAGGTTGCCCTCTTTGAGATCCAGGGGGTCGTGGTACACATTTATCCCTAAGTATTTGAAAGTGGTGTAACACCATTTTAGGTCGCAGAGCGTGGGGACTAAACGATGCATCTCTGGCACCGCTCGCATGGGAAATAAGCAGGATTTTGACCAATTCACTATTAATCCAGAGACTACTCCAAACTGATCCAGCAGGCCAAGTAGGACTGGGAGGGATTCAGTGTGGTTTCTGAGGAATATTAGTGCATCATCTGCATATAGCGACACTATGCGATGTGCGCGACCATCCAGTATGCCCCACTCCGGGGCAAGTGCGCGTAGCCGGGTAGCTAATGGTTCAATAGCAAGGGCGAACAGTAATGGGGACAATGGGCAGCCCTGTCTGGTGCCTCTTTCAATATTGAACTTCTCAGATATAGTGTCACCTGTCTTGACCCTCGCCGACGGTGCCGAGTATAAGACCCTAACCCATCTTATGTATGTCATACCGAATCCCATTCGATTGAGTGTCTCCATCAGAAAGGGCCATCCCAGAGTATCGAACGCTTTTTCGATATCTAGTGATACTGCCACTTGCTTGTAATCGCCCTCCGGCGTGTTTGCCATCAGGCGCAGGAGGTTCCGTATATTGATAAAAGTATTACGGCCAGGTGTACCAGGTCCGGCATCAAAGGGAGCAGGCGATTTGCTAATACTTTACCGAGCAGTTTGCAATCTGCATTCAGCAGTGAGAGCGGTCGGTATGAACGAACATCCAGAGGGTCGCGTCCCGGTTTAGGTAGTACTGCTATTATCGCCTCACGTTTAGTTTCTGGCAATTGACCTCGCTCGAGAGCCTCGCCCAACATATCAAGGTATGGCGCTAATGTTTGTGCCGAGAAAGTACAGTAGTACTCTACAGGAAGGCCATCGCTACCAGGTGCTTTACCATGTGCCAACTGTTGCAATGCCTGCTGTATCTCTTTGAGGTCGATCAGGAACTCCAGGGTTCCTATCTGTGTTTCCGTGAGTTGATTTAATTGTGTCTCTTTGAAGAACTCACTTGTTTGTTCTGGTGTGGGGGGGGTTGTGCTTTATATAGCATGCTATAATATTCTCTAAAGGCGTCGTTTATTTCCGCCTGAGTGTTTATTGTTACCCCTGTGTCGAGGCGGATGGCGCCTATGGGAGTATTGCGTTGTTCGTTCTTTAGGAGCCATGCCAGCAGCCTCCCTGGCCTATCCCCCTCTGCATGTGTTCGGGCTAAGTAGTGGTGGTAATAATATTGTCTGAGGCGATGGTCTGCCTCCTTCCACTGTGTTCGCAGTCTCCCGAGCTCCGCAACTGTTGTTGTACCTTCTGCAAGTTTACACTCCGCAGTGCGTACTTCTTGTTCGTATTTACGGAGGTCTTGGGTTAATGTCTGTCGTACACCCCCAGCCACCGATATGCATGTGCCCCGTATCACCACCTTATGCGCGTCCCATTCAGTTGCCCTAGAGCTCGTTGTCCCGCTATTTAGTGTGAAGTAAGAAGTGATATGGGTGGCTAGTTCTTTTCTGAACGGAGGATCCTGTAGTAAGTTTGGTTGGAGGCGCCATGTTGAAATGCGAGCACGTGGTCTGCCCCATTGAATGTGCGCTATGAGTGGGCAATGATCTGAAATTACTCTTGCCGTGTACGCAGCGCCTGTGAACTTGTGTATCAGATCTTGCGAGCTGAGTATCAGATCTATGCGAGTGTATAGGAGGTGCACTGGAGAGTAATAAGAATACTCCCTATCTAGTGGGTGTGAGTGCCTCCAAACGTCTATTAGTCGGCGTTCCGACATCCAGGATTGCAGGATATGTGAGTTTTTCCTAACTGGGGCAGCGACCAGTGGGGGGTGTGACCTGTCCATCTCTACCTGTGGTGCGCAGTTCAGGTCTCCTCCCCAAATACTAGGTAGGGTTGGTATATTTGACAGGCGAGGGATAGTTCTCTGTAGGAATTCACCCTGTCTGACATTTGGGGCATACAGCCCTATGATCGCCAACGGTTCCCCGTCAAGCGAGCCTTCCAGCTGGATAAACCTGCCTTCTACGTCTTTTGTGGTGCGCGTCACTATGTAGGGGACCCCTGGAGCTATCCAGATCAGGACTCCCCTCGCGTAAGTCGATGTCCCAGTACCGTATACTAGTCCCGTCCATCTCCTTTCCATTGTTTTAAGATCTTCTGGAGTGAGATGCGTTTCTTGTAGTATAGCTATGTGTATGTGATGGCGCTTTATATATGCGTGTATTCTATTTTGTTTGTTCGTGCCCGCCATTCCCTTCACATTCCAAGTTAGTATGTTATATGCGGACTCTTTGTGTGACATGTTTTAGTATCGCATCTCTCCCGCTCCAGTTCTGCACAGGGGTCCAGGGTTCCATATCATTCTCCAACCCCCCCGCACCCATGCACGCGCCCCCGCACCCTGCCGCCTCACCTCAGTCTTTTGTGTAGGATGGCAGTGACAAAAGATGAACGAAGTGTACACCTCCGATAGAGATAAGAAGTTAGAGGAACATCTAAGGTAAAAGAAGAGACGAGTTGGGTTAGGCCCAACTTTGAATCATTTGGCACAACTGGTGCCTAAACAAGTGTTTACACAAGTCTGTTCCATTCAGGGACCGTTCAGGTGTTGGGGGGTGTAGGTTAGCGGTGGTAGAGATCGTTGCGTGACCCACCTCCATGTTGTTGTTACCCTGCGCAGCCATGAATGAAGTTGCGAGAGCCGTGGCCAGTGCTTCTGCGGCTTCCAGGGTCGTCGCCGGACCGGGTCCAGCCGAGCGGTGTTCATGTGTGCCCATTTCCGCGAACCGGATGATTGCTCTCAACTGTCCCGGGTCCAGCGCCCTAGCAATTATTTTTTCGTCTGGGCCATTTTTTTTTTAGACTTTCAAGTCTGTAGCGAGAGACGTCGCCGGGGAGGGCTTCATATGTCGTCCGCCATACGTGGTGTGAAGTCCGGGCCTCCAATCAGTGGAGAGAGGGGGGAGCTGGATCCGCTACATAGCGGGCTGTTATCTTTGAGTTCTGCTTCACTTCTAGTGTCCAGTTGTGAGCGTGCAAATGTGCTGGCTTCCTGCAAGGCCTGCGCCTGGTCGACCGCTACCTGTGATTTTGTTGGGCGTGCCATTGAGCTTTTCTTTTTCTTTCTGCGGAGGCTGGGTGTAATCCATTCTTCCTGAGCCGTATATTCTTTGGATGATTCTACTAGGCCCTTGGCATGTATCCATGTCCATGCGTCTTCCGGAGTCGGAGTAACTGCTTGATTTTGACAAACGATGCTCTTTTGCGTTGTACTTCCATTGTGTAATCTGGGTAGGCCGTGATGTTGCAATTCTCCAGATTAATTGTTCCTGAGGATCTGAAGTATTGCAGAACTTGGTCCCTGTCCCTGTAATTTAGGAAGCGCCCTATCAGTGGTCGAGGTGGGGCTCCAGGTTGTGGTGGTCTGCCAGGGATTCTGTGTGCTCTTTCTACTACTGGTACTTTAGTGGTGTCTTGTATTTTCATTATATCTTTCAGCCAGTCCTCTAAGAATTCCTCAGCTTTTGTTGATTCTATTCTTTCTGGGACACCAAGAAATCTGACATTGTTGCGCCTGGAGCGGCCCTCCGCGTCTTCGGCTCTGCGCTGTAGTTGTGCCATTTCGGTTTCCATCTGTTGGATTTTAGTTTTCATGCTTGCGACCTCTGGTTGGACAGTTTCCAGTGCCAGCTCTGTATTGGCGACCCTTTCTGTTAGTTTGCGGTGATCTGCTTGGAGTAGTGTGACCTTCATGACAACAGCGTCGATCTTTCCTTCGATCGAGGCCTTGGTGTCCATTACTGCTTGTAATAATTTATCAAATTGTAGAGAATGTGTGCGCAGCGTTTCACTCACTTGTAGAAGCGTTGTGATCTGCGTGTCTGGATTGTTCACGGCGGGTGGGATTCCACCGTCCATGTGGGTCACCGCCCTGGGTTGTTTCAGTTTGACCATCGTGCTCTTTCGTGACGATTACTATTGAACTATCCTGTGGCGCTATATTCTATTGGAATTATCTTGGGTCAGAGTACCTGTTAATGGGTCCAGATTTCCTGCTTCCGAATGACACTCCAAATTCGGGGACTCTCGGGGTCTCTTGGATGTTTCCTTGATTGTTCCTCTGTCGTGATCTTTAGGGCTCCAGATTGACACTGCCCTAAGTGTGTCTCGATGCTGGGTCGGCTATCGGTGCTTTTCGCCCACTGAGCCCGTGCTGTGAGTGTACTATTGTTTTGGTGGGGATCTTAAATCGCCTGCAAGAGGTGGAGACCGTTTCTCCGAGTGTCCGAAGAAACTCAGACTTCTCCATGTGCACGTTCCCAGCCGCCTTGAGGAGTTGTTCTAAGTGCCTTCAGAATATGTTCCCAGCGTGGCATCTACATGTGGGTTTCCCGCCTCGGATTTTACCTGCGCAATGGTTCAGCACAGTCCCCAAGCTGATTCCTGCTCGTGGGGAAAAGTCCTTGTTGGTCTACGTTCGTACCTCTGTGGCCTTTTGAGCGTGCCTTCAGGGCAGGTCTCGCAGTGACCGGAAGGGGTGCAGAGGGAGATCTGGTGCGACCCTTCTTATTCCTTGTTTCTTAGCTTTTTTTTTTTTCACTTTATTTCTTATTTGCCCAGGGTCGCCTTCTTTGTTTCTTGTGCCGCTTCAGCCGTTCACCTGGGGCTGTATTATCTGTTTTCACTGCGTCCCAGGGGAGCTCCAGTGCCCCCACTATCACTGCACGCTAGATGCTTGGGACCGCGCCTGTCCCTCTCACCTATCGCGGCTCCGGTGTCGTCGCGAATCTTGGTGCGAGTCGCTGCAAGGGCCCGATCTCGGCCGCGCACGAGCCCGTTGCGGGGCAGAGGCCACGCTCGGCCGTCCAGCCCAGGAGTCTCTCGGGTCCACACCCGACGGCGACCCCGGCGCTCTCCTTAGCTCCACCTAGCGAGGGCCGCTTGGACACAGGCCGCCGGCCGCGCCGTCTCGTCGGTGCCGTGTTCTTCACCCTCTTTGTTTTATTTATTTTGTTTCTTTTTTGGGCATCCAAGTCCACCAGCAACTAGTGGGGGCTCCATGCGCCACAATCCCGTCTGTAGGGCCGTGCAGGGACAGGATAGTTGCTGATTATGGTGGGCCGTGAGCGGAGCTCTGTGTTCTAGCGTCCGCTCCGGCCGCCATCTTGGCCACGCCCCCTGAATGAGATTACTACATGATCTGTCTTTGATTCGGAAAACCAGCAATCGACCGATCTCCACTATTTTCAAAATGGAATATTTGCGTAGCCTGGATCTTCTTGGTGCCCTTTCCCACGTACTTTTCTTTAGTGTAGTTTGTAGTACCACCTGCTGTCTGAGGCTATAGTAACTTTCAGCGAGTCTTGTTCGAGTGTGTTCTTAGTTAATACTGCCTTGATCTGACAGAGGATGAGCCGTAAGCGAGTCTCGGCTAGGCTCCATGACTTCTGTTGCTGTGTCGTAAAACTCAATGTCTAGGCTTTAAGTGCATCCCAAACAGACGTTATAGATGCAGATCTCAGGTTCACATCTATATATCCCCCTATCTCATCCTCCATTATTCAAATATATTCATCATCTAACAGCAGCTTCCAATTGAATGTCCAGCTCGCGGAGTAGAAGACTGACTACATCAGTCTGACCTAATAAACATAGATAATGAGTTACAGTCAGGTATTATTCTAGCATTTAACTAAATATTAACATAAGTCTAAAGTGAGTGGCTAACAAAAAACATACCAATCCATGGAAGAGATTTATGGGGGGGCTGAATAAAAGGTAAAACCATTCTTCTGGGGTCTGCAGGTATACCAAACCTCAATTAGTGTGTAGTAGCATATTACTCTATGGTCGCCCTGATGTAGTGTGAAGCCTTGGATGTAGATCAACATTGAAGTCCCCGCATGATACTAAAGGCTGTGGCCATTGATGTAGTTCACCCAGGATATAATCAAACATTAATGGGTCATCCTCATTTTGCCTGTACACTGTACAAACAGTGAGTTTAATACCCTCCATTTTAATCACAGCTATTAACCATCACACACCCCTGTACCCACTTTTGCTACCAGTACCACCCTATTTTTCTTTTTCTCCCACACTTATAGAGCCACCCCCTATTGGGTGGCATTATTGTAGGAAGTGACCAAAACCCCATACCCCAGTTCCTGTAAGGGGGGTGCTTGCTCTTCAGATATGTGTGTTTCCTGGAGACAAATAAATGTGTGGTTGTAAGAGTATGGATTTCTTCTTTAATTAGCTTATGCTTATTTGATACTTTCTTTCCATTAATATTCCAGGATAAAATTTGAAGGTACTGACCATGACCCATCGCACAATCATCAGTCATCATATCCTCCATTTTAATAATAGCTAATAGCTATCGCTACCCCCATCCACTTTTGCTACCAGTACCACCCAATTTTGCTTTTTCTCTCACACTTATAGAGACACCACCTCCCCCGGTTAGGTGGCATTATAGCACAAAGTAACCAAAACCTCATACCCCAGTTCCTGTAAGTGAGGTGCTTGCTCTTCAGATAGGTGTGTCTCCTGGAGACAAATGTGTGATTGTAAGGGTATGGAGTTATTCTTTAATTAGCTTGCGCTTATTTGACACTTTCATACCATTAATATTCCAGGATAAAATATGAAGGTGCTGACCACGACCCATCGCACCATCATCAGTCAACATTCCCTCGTCTTGATGTGACTGTACTTGCATCTTTCCTCACGTTTATGGTGAACTTCCCGTACTTCCTGTACTTTGTTCCAGTCCTCTCCCCCATTTTCTCCCCAGTTATTTTTAAGTCCTTACAAGTCATACAGATCGCTTTAACCAACCATTCCCCCCAAGCTATGCCTCTTCTTCCCATTGGACTTACCCCCTTCAAAACAGACCCTCCGCCCACCCTCTGTGGCTAAACTCTGGACCAATACCTCACCCATCCCTCTCTACCAACCCTCAGTAACCAACAGGTTGAACACATGAGACCCCCACAGGGCAGTATCAATACTGCGACTAAGCTCAAAAAGAGAAAAAGCCGTAAAAATTAAGAGTGAAGAAAAGGAAAACAGAAAAAAACACCATAAGTGCTACTAGTCTATTGGTCTCACACAAGCAGCTATAGCCACTATACCCATAAAGCCGCCCTTGGTGCCTACAAGATTGCGACATAACACCCATACTACAATGAATACAGATAACCTAGTTGAAAAAATAAGAATTTCCCAAAAAAAGCTCAAAGTATGAAAGCAAGGCTTTATGTCACAATGTAGTACTTTAATTGAGTTGTGAATCTTTATTTCCTGTTGCCATTTTTTAGCAGCTCAAAAAAGTAGGTGCCTCCTGACAGAAGTACGCATGACCTTCAAAGTTTATTCTCAAATTGGCTGGCTCCATTAGTGAGACTATTGCACCAATCTTTTAAAGCGCCGGGATCTGCTTGTGAAGCCTCCATCAATGTGATACTGTCTCATGACTGAAGTCAGACCAGACGAAGAACTCCATGCCACAATACCTGATTGGTGACGGGCCGTCTGGAAAATCGATTGCAACATAAAGTTCCCTACATAGATAAAGATTCCCCACAGATATCGAGCAGCCCTGTCATTATTTGTTTGCCGAAATGGAAAACATTGTGCCCTCTGGATCAGGGAGTTCATATCTCAGTCACTCAATGCAGAAAAGTATTTTTAAGAGAAGGATAATATAACCTCTCGGATCATCTCCCTAACATCCGTCAGCTATGCCCAGAACCTGAAGATTATTCCTCCAGGATCTGTTTTTCTAGATCATCTAATTTAGAAGAGAGTCTATTCAACTAAATCTCGTGCTTTTGAACAGTTGTTTTGGTGTCTCTGGTCTATTCTGGAGATCCCCCTGCCATGTCTCTAGATCTCCACCTTGGGTATGGAGACCACCTCTGTCATTAGATGTGACATTTTTAGGGAGAGGGAATCCTTTACCTACTCCACTCTGTGGAGCTAAAGAAACTCACAGATAGCTGTTAGAATGGGCATGGCAGCGGATGTTGAGGCATTTCCACTGGCCGCCTCTTTACTATTAGCATCAATCAGCTCCCTGGAACGAGGTCCAGAGTAGCCCATGTAGTCTGGAAATTCCAGGTTCCAAAGGTGGGGATGTTGCCTCCAAACAAGGAGAGGGGAGGGGTTCATTGGTGTGAGCTCCAACCCCTCTCCGTCCCATAGAAGCTCTTCTTCCTCCTTGGATCAAACAGGGTCCAGATCTCCCTGTGCATAAACTTTAGTAACCAAATCAGACAGGCTAATCGCTTCTTAGAGTCAATAAAAGCTCTCATCAATTTCATGCAAATCGGAGCCTGGCTGAGGGATTACACCAGTCTCAATGTCCTCCTGACCATCACCTTCAGACATAGGCCTTCATTATGATCATGGCGGTTTGGCCCGCCATGCCGGCAGTGGCGGCTGAAGCATGCCGATTTTCGGGCAGTGATCTGCACGGTAGGTGCTTAAGTTACAAATAAATATGTAAAAGCTAAGAGCCTGTCATAACATGTGGAAGTGTAAGTAGCAAATGTAAAAAGGCGAGCAAAGATGTGAAGGAGGTAAAAATAATAAATGTGACATTTTATACACTATTTTACTTGATTTTGGATCCCCAAGATGTGTTAAAAAATGTGTTGTACCTGATAATGTTAATGTGTTATAAGAATATTTTATGATAAGTAAGTGAATACGTTTAACATTTTAGTGTCAGCATCTCCACAAGCCCAAGAAAGCCCGCCGTCAACTGCCCTCTTTAATTCAAGATTACATGCTACTCCAAAATGCCCTTCTCCACCATCAACTCAAGGTACTAACAGAATTATGGACATTAGGATACGACGTTTGAAAGTACCCAGTCAAACAAGCACAGCAGTGCTGATATCACAGGACAAAGCTGAGAACCGAACTGAACTGGCAGATGAAGTATTTGCCCTTTTGGACTTTGTTACTGCCCCTCATGGCTCAGAATCTTCAGTACAAAGACTACAAGAAAATCAAAAGGCAATGGTTCATGCTGAAACGAGCACCAGGAGACCAATTATTGGGCCGACAGAAGTTAGATCGTCAAATATCAGGTGTGTGATCTAGACATCATCTTACACATATAACTGTGAAAATGTAGTTGTCTTTAACAATACCTGTTCTCTATTTTAGGATCATCATTAATAGCCATTAATGTTAGAATAATTTCCTTCTGTGAGTGAAGACATCGAAACATAAAATCCACAATCTTCTCTAAAGAGAGTAAATAAAGTTAAAATGTTCAAACATAATAAAGTGTTGAACAAGGGTAAACGGAGGTTTGTAGGCATTACATTAGACTGGAATAAAAAAGGCTGCCTGTGCCTTTGAGAAGCTTAGATGCTTTCTATCCAAGAACGCAGTTGCCTCTCTGAGCCAGTTCAGTTATTTTAACATCATTTGATGTTTTTACCATTGACTCACGTTTTCAAACTTTCTTCGTTTCTTTCATTTATTTGTTTCTGTTACAATGCCTTCAGTGTTTCATGTTATGGAAAAAAGCAGCTTCAGACTCTCACACGTTTTTTTATAGTCTGCCGTTCTAGTTTGCATTCCACAACTAGATGTAGATTTTTTTTGTAAAAGTGTATAGTTCCACTGTTGTTCTTATCTGTTGTTTTGGTGCACTATTTATTTTGTTGGTTAATTGTCTGCTTCTTTACCAGTTGTGTTTGGAACTCCATCTGACGAACAGCCCTGCCCTCTTTTGTTTGTTGTTTTATCTGGCATCCTGAAATAGCTATGCTCTTTATTGGTAGTGATATGAACTTTGTTTGACAAACACATTTGCACTGCATTTTGTTCCAAAAGGCCATACTGTTACCATACTGAGATTCAAACCCAGCTCTGCAGCTCCAAGGTTGGCAGTTTTGGCTGTTACACCACATCCTCTGGCCTGCTCCTTCTCTTCTCTTCTATTTTCAGTACTCTTGTCTAGCAGTCTCAGCTGGGTCACATTGCCACGGCTCCTCGCAAACCCCACTCAATGCGGCCCTTGTCTCAGTTTACAGCTCATGTTCTGACTGCCCCCTTCGTATCTGCTGCTGTTGTTACAGATTGTATGCAGTCTAAAGCCCCCTTATACCTTCATTTTTGCTTGAGTGCCACACAAAATTGTTAAATAAATATATACATGAATAAATATTAAAGCTCATCATGTCTCGTTCTCCTCGTAAGAGGTACAGCAAGCCTCTCTGCAGAAACCTCCCTCAAGGCTGGGTCGCTTCACAGCCGCTCCTTGCAACTCCCCCTCAAAGCAGCCTCCCTCTCAGTCTACGGCTGCTTGAGGTGTCTCGTTCTCCTCATTGGAGGTACAGCCAGCCAGAGGAGCCGTGCTGCGAGGTACTGGTCATTGCAGGTTTTTCAACTTCAGTTTCGTCTCCATGAACAGTCGCCAAGAAAGCCCCGTGGATGACCCTGTTGCATGGTGCAGCAGATGCAGTGGCACTGGTGCCAAAAGCTCCTCAAAAACCACTGAACACCTGTCATGGCTATATGCTGCTACTAAGCAACCTGTCACAATCGCAGTTGCCTTGCAGGCACTAGGGTCATGATTTGGATGGTGAAGCAGGTGCAGTGGCACAGGGGCCAAAAAATTCAGGAAGTCCACTGACCACCCGTTATTGCTATATGTTGCTACTAAACAAGCAGTCACAAGCACAGTTACCTTGGAGGCACCAGGGCCATTACAAAATCACATCAGATTACAAATCATTGAAATCACTTTAACACCATAATAATTGATTTACATCTTAAATAATTGGTGTTCGACATGTTCACACAAAGCAGTACCAAGGCTTTTTAATTTTGTTCATTCAGTGGTACTCCCTTCCTTCTGCAATTCTGGCTGGGTCACTTTGCCGCCACTCTTCACAAACCTCCCTCAGTGCGGCCATCTCCCAGTCTATGGCTCATGTTCTGACTGCCCCCCCTTGCATCCGCTGATATTGTTACAGATAAACCCTATTGTATCTTTTGTTGCAGTCTAAAACTCTCTTATACTTTAATTTTTGCTTGGGTGCCTCGCAAAATTGTTAAATAAACATATACATAAATTAATATTAAAGCTCAATGTGTCTCGTTCTCCTCAGAGGAGGTACAGCCAGCCACACTGCAGAAACCTCCCTCAGTGTGGCCCCCTGACTTCTGCCTCCTGGACGACCCTGTTGCAAGTGCAGTGGCACAGGGACCAAAAGCTCTAGAAACCCACTGAACACCGATTATATCTATATGTTGCCACTAAGCAAGCAGTCACAAGTGCAGGCACCTGGGCCATGATTTGAATGGTGAAGCAGGTGCAGTGGCACAGGGGCCAAAAGCTCCTCGAAAGCCACTGGACATCAGTTATTGTTATATGTTGCTACTAAACAAGCAGTCACAAGTGCAGTTACCTTGCAGGCACGAGGGTCATGATTTGAATGGTGCAACAAGTGCAGTGGTACAGGGGTAAATGCTCTAAGAAACCAACTGAACACCGATTATTGCTATATTTTACTAGTTGCAAGCAGTCAGGAATGCTCTTTTGGTTCTTTTGAGCTATTGTACTCAAAGTAACACATAGCATGTAATAAAAACTTTAACCTATTGGACCTTTCTGTCTACCTTCATCTTATGCTACATTCAGCACATTTATATGGCACATTTTCATAGTTTTTGTATGGTCCTAAAATGCTTCTGAATCTGGACACACTAACACCTTGGCAAGGGCATTCTCCATCTATAACATTAGCATTTCAGCCATTATAAATACTATATAAATACTTATAACATACCATATGGCATTCCATACCAAGCATTGGCAAAGCCAATAGGTCTCGACTATACATGCTCTATCAGCATTGTCACTGTTTTGTTAGCCTTTTAATATAGCAGCGCTAGTTTCAGTGCAGGATAACAGAACATTTTAAAAAGGACTATAACACAGGAAATGCCGTCTGTGTCAAACAGCTTTTTTACATTACTTTTAGTCATTTGCAACATAGCTAAAAAACATTAGCAAAGCCACTAAATGTCACATAAGCAAGACCTATTGGCTTTGTAAATGTTTTTTTAAGCTTTTTGCTTAAATTGCACAACTGCTCACCAAGCTACAACTTACAACAAAAAACAGCTTATTATTAATCACATAGGCGAAACCTAATGCATTTACCAATGCCATACCCATCTATCTCGCACTCTCATGCACTATCCCAACCTCACTAATATAGTTAACTTCAGATCTTCAAGCACAGTTTCTCTTCCATGCCTTTTCAAATTTTCCGTCTTTCTAACACAGGCTCTCCTCCTCTTCTTAGCATGTCTTCTGGATAAACAAAAGCTCCTTCTTTAGGCTTCTGTAGTCTGCTCTCCCCTCCTTTCTCCCTTTTTCATACACTATTTCTGCTGCTCCGTCTCAGTCTCGCTAACCACTACCTGTACAAACTACCTATGCCTCTCATTCTTTCTTTCTATCTATTATCCGCAGGCTCTCACCACTATCTATTCACCATGCCACATAATACACTACACAACACTCAATTCCACACCACACAAATAAACAGCTAACAATTCCAATATAACACACATAATTCAATCACACACCACACAAATCCACCCCACTACAAAACAAAACACATAGGTAAAAAACAATAGGTAAAAAACACTATCATTTACAATGCCAGTAGCTCTAATTCTCAAAAATGCAAGACCTATTGCACTGTAAATGCTTGTTTTATGTTTGCTAGCTGGATAACTTTTAGATTGTAACCTTCCTCCCTTTCACATTCCATGCCGTCAGTCTTGCATTCTCATTGGCGTGATTTGCTCACACTGTCAGCGGCTGTTGTATTTTACATTCTGATAACCAGCTTTCTTCATAGCTATTTCTCTCCATAGCTAGCTATCTCTGCTTCCACATGCATTCTGTGAAAAAAAATATAATTTCTTGGTTTCTCACTAAACAAGAGAAAGAAAGGCAAAACCACATTTCTGTAGCATTTATGAAAGTTTACCTTTCAAGATTACGTTTGTGGTTCCAACAATAGCATTTTTAATGAAATTGGGAATATTTTGTAATTGTAATTATAAATAAATGTAGCAGTGCTTCACAACTGACGGAAAATGCCTACATAGTTAACAAAGCAGATCAAGAAAGTCGGGCAGGCTTGCACAAGGGATTACCAACCACAACCACAACTCTGTCAATGTAGCTGCTCACTTCTATTTACAGTTCAGTTTATTCTGCGGATTTGAGCAAGTACTTCTACTGAGACCATGTTTCTGTGGGTTTTATAGGTGATGCTTGTAATGTATGTTATCCATGTCATTTCAATGTGACCAGTCAAGCCCAGAGGCATGCTCCCTTTGCCTGCTCACCATGACATTGTTTTACTGAATTCCTAAAAGCATGGTCCTTCAGCATTGCGACCATGTATGCCCAGGGAGAAGGCCATTATCATAGAAAATATCCAATCTTCCACTTTTGGTGGGCCAGCAGACACCCACATTCTATAATTTGGTATTCCTGCTGACAGGATTAAGTAATAAAATAGTAAATACCTAGCTTCTTTGCTCAGTATTTTATGGTGCAAATCTGAAATTATAAGGAGATCACGTCTTACTTGAATTTCTACAAATCTTGACACGGGGTACACATATGTAGATCATCTGTGCTCTTCACGCATAGTCCACATTGCTGTTTTCTTTGGTTACAACTTCAGTAATTTCTCTTGTGCATGATACAATCTGTTGATAGTGAAAAAGTGAATTCCCTTGATTGCAGCAGGCTACAGACATTTGTATAGGTAATAGATTTGTGCTATCTAGCCAGGATCTCAGAAATTGACAGGCTTTTTCACATACCAATTGTAATGGCTCCATTCTGTATTCTTTGATGCAATTCTGTCCTTTAGCCAGCGCATTGCCAAAGTCTTGCACCACGTCTGTGTCCACCTTCATGTGTAATAAATTGGTTCAGATGGATAGTTCCAGGTAGTTCAATTTTTAGAGGCACTTGCGCACAAGAACCTCGGCCTCTTCCCAATTTTTTACTTTACTCACTCTCCATAAAGTCACGTACCTGCTAACATCCACTGTTATAAACAGGATTACGGAGAGCATCCTGAAAGCATTCAAGGAGACATAGTAAGCCTCAAGGGGACATAGTAAGTCCTTAAGAGGGTGATTACTGCTCCTTTCTGAATTTCAAATGGGTAATGGGGTTCCAGTGTTGATGGGATGTGTTCCCAAACCCAAGTGCTTCTGATTTACCTGACCAGGGTCCTGATCTGACTATTTGTGTTTCTTCATAGCTCCACTTTAACTGCTTGAAATTAGAAGTACAACAGAGGATTTTAAACCTGATGTTCTCTGAAACCAACAACACCAAAATACCTTCCAGTCTCGTATGTTCCCAAAGGAAGAGGTGCCCATCTGGGAAAGTGGGGAAAGGAACAAAAGACAGATGGCTGTTGAATGTTGTGCAAATTGGCTATTGGCTGAGCTATAGGTCATCTCTTTCATTCATTCCTCCAAAGAAAACATCAGCACCCTTTTAATTCAAGAAAAAATACAGTGGAACGGCCCCGCAATCCAAAAAGGAAAGCAAGTTCACTCCTGTTACTTTCTGGTTCAAAAGAAGGACCAAGAAAAGACTATCATCCCTCTCAGGAACTGAGAACGGCTAACAAATACATAAAGAAAGAGAGGTTTTGTGTGTTGTCACTTCAACAAATCCACCCACAGCTTTCAGCAAGCAGATTACATGTTTGCCATAAACCTTCATGATGCACATTTCCACATCCTCATCCTACAAAAGCATTTCACATTTCTTTTTTTAAATGTTTTTCATTTTGCATTTTATTGTTATAACAAGACCAGTTACATGCACAAAGTTTGTACCCTGTCATTGCACACTTCTAATATTTCTAGTTGGCAGTGTGCACAATGAAAGTTCTTCCTTTCGACCTCAAATATACTAAGCAAACTTTCAAAGCATGTGGCAGTAGTGGTGGCACAGCTCAGAAAGATGAACTTTTTATCAATCCCTATTGGAATGATTGGTTTACAAAGGCATTGAGGACTCAGAAAACCCCACATCACGAAAGCATAACACACTTCAGCGACTGGGTCTCAGAGTAAATCATACTAAGGGGCTCATTTAAATGTTCGTGGTAACGAACAGTCCTGCCGCTGGTTTTCTGACTGAAAACCCACCGGCCGCCATGAATGTCTGCCCGCCGTATTTAGATGTTGGTGTTCCCATAGACTTTAACCTGTCCGAGTCCCGCTGCCTCCGCCAAGTTATCCCATCTGCCACCACGGCACCATAGGAAAGAGTGGATGACGACGGGACTTCAGCCACACTTACCACCGGCAGATCTGGATGTGCCATAACGCCAAGCAAAAGCGGCGGTCCGACCTCTACTTCTTACTTGGTGAATTGGGTAGAAAGGGGGTGAAAACTCACCTTTTCTCCTGATTCAACTTCCATTTCCGGCTGGACACAACTGGACAGGACCATCCGTAGCTGATGCAACGGGACCCCGAGAAAACACAACCCCTCCCCTTTCTATCGCTGGACGCAAAGGTAGGCAACCCGCATTGGCTGTGTACGTTGGGAGGTCACTGCACATGGGCACTGGACCATTGCAGACGTGTACATGTCACAGTAATTTATTTAAAATATTGTGACATGCATATCTCAGGGACACGGGTGGGCCAGACATGGGTGGGGGCAAACTAGTACACAACTCAAATTGAACACATACACAACTGTCATTCTGGCATCAATATTCATTGCCAAATAAATCCTGGCACCACAGTGACGGTACATTCACACTTGTCAACTCTGCCGATGTGTGCACATTTTGAGGGGACATGTACCTGTCATGTTGTGCTTGAGTTGTGTGTGTGAGTCAGTACATGTATATTTGTGTGCGATGCGATTGGCTGGGTGAGGTGACGGGAGGTGTAGTGTGTGATGTGGTTGTGTCAGTATGTGTGCCACTTGCATATGGCGTGGAAGTTGTTGTGTATGTTGTGTTGTGTGTTCTATTGCTGCATGCAGATACCAGGTACATGCTGTTGTGTGGCTGTCGCTTTTGTGATGTGTGTAGTTGTGCTTGTGTGTTTGTGTAGATAAGCATGTTGGTTGTTGTGGCTGTGTCCTGTGTGGGTGCAGTGTCACTAGTGTGTATATGTTGTGTGATGGATGGATGTGTATGTGTGTTTGAAGCATGTAGGTGTTGTGTTGTGGTGTAATAGCAATGAATAATGGTGTGCATGTGGTGTGTTGTGTCGTGTGTGAGGCAGGTAGACTCATGTGAAGGCTGGAGCATGTGTGTGTGTGTGACTTACCTCTTTTCCATGGCCACTGGCATTGTCTGATGTCCATTGGGTCCAGCGATGTCCTCTCTCTGTCAGCAGACTGCCGCCAGTAAACAGCCTGTTCAACGGTAACACCTAAATACGGCCTGCGGTAACCCGTCTGCCTGATGGCTAGGGAGATGACTCCGTCATGGCGGTCTGCAGCTCAGCTGCAATACATTTAAATATGGCAGGTGGAGGATCGGCGTCGTGATGTCTTTTCGGGCCCTCGTCCGATGCGTCTTGACAGTGCGACCACCAACTTTTAAATCAGGTCCACAGTCCGGTGCAATCCCAGTTCATTACATCCGTTGCTTAGGAGTGGTCATTGACACAGAATCATCAAAAGTGTATAATTTTGAAGTGAGATGTCTTCTGTCTGTCTGAAGTATCAGACTCTTCTAAATATGTGATGTTCCACATCTGTCAAATTTCACTTTTGATTTCAATAGCATTCTTGTACTGTTCACCCTCTTTCAAGTGAGAACGTTACAGCAGTGCCTGGAAGACAGCTGGTGCCCGCTGTCAGGCTGTTGGAACGGTAACCATCTCTCAATCTGCAATAGACTCTCTTCTTTGGTGGTGTGAATCAACCAGTCTCCTGCAAGGTGTTCGCTTTCATCTGGGCACTCCATCCCAGACCATCCTGATGTATATTTCTTTGTTTGGTTGGGGAGCCTACATGGATGGGCTTGAAGCTCAGGGAAAGTGTTTGGCCAAAGAAAAGACTTACCATATTAACCTGCTGGAGTTAGGAGCAGCCCTTTCAACACCCAAGTCTTTCTTACTAAGTTTCAAAACAGCATGCCTGCTGTTCAGATAGACAATACATCAATAATTCCACATCAGTGCATTGCATCAACAAGTAGGGAGGCTCGAGATCAAGAGCCCTATTTTTAGAAGGTCCAGAAAATGGTTGTCCATTTTCCTTAGGCCCAAAACGTGAAAGCAGGTTCTTTCAGCAGAGCAGTTCAAGAGACTGTGTGTTAAACAATTGTAGACTTATTTACAAACACAGAAAATAAGAAATGCCCAAGTTATATATTCAGGTATTTCCAGCCAGGCACACTGTGGAACACCCTTTTGATCAGTTGGATAAAGGAGTTTGTGTATGCATTCCCTTGGATTCCAATGATTGCATAAGTAATAGTCAAGCACATAAAAAACACAGAAGGATGATTTTCAGCATTCTAGAGTGGCCACTGCAGTAGCAGTACACCATCTGCCTACACTGTGCAGATCAGATCTCTTGTTCAAGTTCAGAGGCCAGTCCTACATCTCAACCTTTCACCATTGAACTTAGCAGTTTGGCTCCTGAACTCGTGCAATATGGACATTTAAATCATCCACAAGTTTGCATGGGCACTTTATGCTTTTCTTCATTTTATTGAGCTATTATAAAGAGTACGTAATTACATACTATGGAGCATTATTCCTGCTGCTTACATGATGTCAGACAGCTTTTGAATGACCAACATTGAACATTCATGTACAGTGTGTTGAACAAGAACATTCTTTAACTCCTGCCTCTCTAATCGTACCTCCCTCCCGCCCTTTGATTCGCTTAGGGAATTATGTTATGTGTAGTAGTTCCATTCTGCAAGCTAGTCCTTCTTTGTGTTTCGGTAATGGACATAATGGAGGATAGGATGTGTAGACCCTTGTCAGACGGAGTAGTCTTAAGTATCTGCGAGATGTGAGCTCTCTGTATTGCGTGGATGGAAAATCATTCCATGCAGCCAACCCACCACCCCCTCTATGTTTTTTCAAATAACGCTTCCCACTTCCTAGGCAGTGATCTTCTCCATAACGAGTAAGCTCCAAAGTCTTTGGAGTCACACCACATACTTCGGTCATTGCTCATTACCCATGCGTGCCTTTACTGCTTGTTGTGCTGCACAAAGGGCCTTGGTGATTGTCTTGCCCTTTGCTGATCGTAGGACAAAAGTCAGTCAATTAAAAAGACCCAGTAAGATGTATGCAGGGAATCATGGTATGTCAGTGTCAAACATGTCATTAATGTTAGTGATTATCTCCTCCCAGTAGCGGTGCAGTTTAGGGCAGTCCCATACTAAGTGGTTAGGGGTCCCCACACTGCCATTTGTGGACCTGTTCAGGTGTGTAATACCAATGGTGTACTGTTTTTATAAGTGGTTCCTTGCCTGCACTGCTAGTTGCAGAGACCTGCGTTCTTGTGAAGATGTCTTCCCATTCTTTATTAGACACAGGGCACCCCAGTTCCTTTTCCCCCACTGTTGTGCGTTATTTGAAATGTATTTTCTCCAGTATACCTGGTGGTAGTTGCAGGGGTATCATTTACATCATGTATATACAATTTTATGGAGTTGGGTCATCTTGATGGCCTCAATGCGGCCCAGCCACATCAGACCTCCCATGTGCCAATCCTGCAGATTTGTGTATATGGATGTAAGCAGGTCAGTATAACTGAGTGAGAGTGATTTGTCAGTGGTAGGACAGATGTGTATGCCCAGATAAGGTATGTGTTGCTCTGTCTACAAGACCGGGTGTAATTTTTGTAGCTTTTTCCTCAGTCCTTGCAGGGCGTTAACACTTATTATTTGCGATTTAAGGGTGTTCATTTTAAATCCTGATGCTTGATCGAACTGTTCAACTCCCCAAGGAGCGCCAGAATAGAGTTCATGGTGTCTGACAGCATCACATCAACCACATTTAAGGTTTGTTTATGATGTTTGCTCTCTAACCGTCCCTCTATTGGCGGGTTCAACTGTATTTTTTCTGCCAGTGACTCCATGTAGAGTGCAAACAGAAGCAGAGACAGTAGGCACCCCTGTTTCGTTCCTCTGTTCCCAGCCAGCAGGTGTGACAGAAGTCAATTTACTCTAATTTTAGCGGTCGTGCCAGAATAACTACTCAGGATCCAGGCATGGAATCTGGGCTTTTGACCAGTCTTGCCCAGTATCCCCAACTAAAATGACCAATGAACCAGATTGAAAGCTTTCTCAGCATCAACAGAGAGTAAGAAAGTAGGGTTCTGGGTGTGCTGCACCTTATCCTGGGGATGTATTATACATTTAGGGGGTCATTCCGATGGACCGCCAGGGCCGGGGACCGCGGAAGCACCGCCAACAGGCTGGCGGTGCTTCCAGGGCCATTCTGACCGCGGCGGTAAAGCCGCGGTCAGAAAAGGGCAACCGGCGGTTTCCCACCGGTTTACCCCTGGCCCAAGGAATCCGCCATGGCGGCGCTGCTTGCAGCACCGCCATGGGGATTCCGACCCCCTTCCCGCCATCCTGGTCCTGGCGGTAAATACCGCCAGGAACAGGATGGCGGTAACGGGTGTCGTGGGGCCCCTGGGGGCCCCTGCACTGCCCATGCCACTGGCATGGGCAGTGCAGGGGCCCCTCACAGGGCCCCATAATGATTTTCAGTGTCTGCAAAGCAGACACTGAAAATCGCGACGGGTGCCACTGCACCCGTCACACACCAGCAACTCCGCCGGCTCCATTCGGAGCTGGCTTCATCGTTGCTGGGGCTTTCCCGCTGGGCCGGCGGGCGGCCTTTTGACGGTCGCCCGCCGGCCCAGCGGGAAAGCCAGAATGGCCGCTGCGGTCTTTTGACCGCGGTGCGGTCATTCGGCGGTAACCGCATGGCGGGCGGCTACCGCCGCGGTTGGAATGACCGCCTTAGTATTATCACTACAACCCCTCTGAGGGATAAAACCAGTTTGATTCGGATCTACCCGTCCCTGCATACACAGGCCTAGACATCATGCCAGAATACCTGTGAAAACCTTTGTATCTACATTCGGCAGCGATATGGGGCGATACGATGAGCATAGTGTGGGATTCTTCCCTGGTTTGGGAATGACAGTAATAACCACCTAATCTTTTCATGAGGGTGCCAGTTTTATAAAAGGTGTTCAAGACTTGTCATGATTGGGGCTAGGAATGGACAAAATATCTTTTAATAGGCTGCCCTGAGATGGAGCCTGGCAATCTCTGAGATAACTGCCACCACCAGGGCTGTGGCGTAGTGCTGTGTAAGGGATAGTAGTGTAACGCCAGAGCAATAGGACGAGTTGGACACTCGCAGGGGCTCTGCTGTGTGTCGATCTGCATAAAAGCGTCAGAACAGGCTAGCTATTCCTTCATTGCTGTTTATGGGCTCCCCTGTGTGTGTAGTCAGTAGCTGTACCTACCTGCTTTGCTCCCTCATTTATAGTCTCATTGTCAGAGGCATAAGAGTGTGAGCTCAGCCCTATCCATATCTTATTCCTTCAGTTGTTGTTTTACAGGATTGCCTGTGTGCCTTCTCCAGCTCTCTGACCCTCCCCTCCAATTTCCGCCTCTTATCCCCCTCTATCTGTTCCATTGCGTTACTTAGGAGATACATTCCCTGCATGTCACTGCTTTTAATGTGTACCACAGAACTGAGATCTGTGTCACCGGGGCATCATTAGTTTGTATATAGTCTGAAATCATTTGTTTGACCTGCTCATTAACCGTATCATTTTTCAGTGGGCTATCATTTAGCCACCATGTATGTGACAGAGTGTCGGGACAGTGATCTTGTAACTTAATCCTAATAGGCGAGTGTTCTGAGAGGGCAGTGTCTTGATACTTGTATGCTGTGTCATGGCCAACCGGTGCATCGTGCAAATAAAGTGTTTTAGTCTAGCATAAGTCTAGTGTGACGCAGGGAAGAAAGTGTAGTCCACTGTGTGGGTTTTAATTCCTGCCAGATATCCACCAGCCCTAGATACCACAACCATTCTAAACCTCTGTTTGAGAAGGCCCGTTTTGCCTTTCCAGTGGGCTGAGCAGTCCTTAATGGTGCCCCATCACTACGTCCATCCACTAGAACATCTTATTCTTAAAAATGGAAGAGGTCCTGTATCTGGTGTGCCCAGAAAAACACCAGTCCACAAGCTGCAAGCTGTCCACAGGAAAAGGGACTTCCATAACTGCTTGCTTTAGTGAAGGCTGGGCTGACGTTTTCTTCAATAAAGGTCTCTTAGCTTCCCTTAATTCATATAGCAAAAGTCCTTTTTTCAAAATCATCCCAATTGTGAAAGATGTCTTAGAAGGAACTATGAAGGTTTACCCTTCCTTAAGGTCACCTCCTCCTTGGGAGCTTAATGTGGCCCTTTCTAAATTGATACTCCTGTTTGAGTCTCTCCAAAAGTTTACTTTACAACCTATTCCCTAGAAGACTGCCTTTCTAGTGGCTGTAATGTCCATCCTTAGGGTTAGTATCAGAGTACCTTATGTTTTATCCTGGAAGGGACAACATGGAGGCAAGAGAAGAATAATACCATCTTGCTCCCACCGTCTGACGACATCTCTCCAAACAGATATGCAGATGAGAGTGATCATACAAATGGGGAAAGTGAAAATTGGACACAGAAGAGAAACAAAACCCTGGAACTTGGCTATTGTCCTCCATGACGATCTGAGTTAATTCTTCAGAACTAAGGAGATATTTCTTGTTCCAGCCTCAAAAAAGGCCACTTCAGGACCATAAATAGTATATGATAATTATTAGAATCTTTTCTAACCCAGGTAATAAAACCTTGGATAATTCACATTGAACATAAAATACTGCCTCACCATGAATGTATATTTCTTTCAAGATTATGCTAGGTTTTACATTGAAGCAGTGCAATATAAAAAAGGAATATTTGCAATATAGTTTAATGGTAACCCATCAGTGCATCCCTAGCGTCACAGAAAATTCTAGTTCTTTGTACAAACAAATGCCTCCTTATTAATTAATGTGATGTGAAATATTTCAGGAGTAAACAGGTAGATCTGACAAATCCTTCAACAAAAAGAAGGTTCAGAATTAGCAGAAGTTCACATTTCTATGACTTAAGATATGTAGGGTGGAACAATAAATTCCAACATCCGATGCTCCCACTAGGTTTCAATATGAATCGTCACTGTCTTTTCCAGAAAAGCAATAGTTAAAAAATCCACCAGAAGTTTCAAATGAAAAAAACATAAATCCACAAAAAAACAAGATCAAATTCCTTATTTCAGTAATGGTAAAGGGTAAGAATAAAAAGATTCCCCGAATAGGACTTGAGGGGCTCCAGGAAAGAGAATCTCTGCAGTGTGGATGAACAGGGAGGTAAGCACAGCAGCGTGCAACTCTCATCGCATTCTACCGTAGAGTAGAGGTGAGGAGCATTTGCGCTGAGCCATCTTCGTCTCGAATATTGCCTGACTCATTTCCGGTTAAATGCATCCTACAAAGAACTGATAAACCACTCATTCGAAGGATCTGTAACTTTTTTTATCTGATTTGCACACCAGATTATGACAGTGAGTGAGATTCACGTCTTAAGCAGTAAAGAATTGTAAGGTTGTGGTGAGAACCCATACACGTTTTCTTTTGAAGGTCATATCTGATCAGACTGTAACCTTTCCAACTTCCTTCCAGAATCCCTCTTCTAGAGCAGAAATGGATTTGCACCTCTGGACGTTAGGAGAGTCAACATTTTACCTTGTTAACCCGGTCATTATTGAAACTGACCACCATTTTGTAAAATACAACCAAGTTCCTATGGGCTAGCCACTTCTTAACAATGCATCTCTAAGTTGATTATATCCTGCATTCAGCTATGCTACTGCAGTGCCAACAAAACTTTGTCTGGTAGGCCAGAGCCCATTCAACAAGAGGTAGAGCTGCTACTGTTTCCATTATATATGTAATTTGGATACCCAGAGGTCTGTCCATACTTATTGTCTGGTCACACATTGTAGGGCAGATGCCAGAGTGGCCAAGCTTCTTTGCGGTATCTATTTGATTTGTGTTGTGTTGGTTCTTTCCCTTTCTTTCTTGCTCCGCTTTTGTTACAGATGGACTTGCTATTCTGTTCAGTGCGTATGACTAATTTTAAAGATCCCACGGACTTAACTGTAATACTAGATATTCTCCAGTTAAAAGCAGCCCTCTCTCCTCCCTGTAGAAAAAAACAAAGTTAGTTATGCTCAGTTCCACCATGACCCTTCATCCCAGAGAAAAAGCAAGGTGGCTTAACTGCCACCTTCAGGACATAATGGGATACTGATGATTTGCTATTCCTTAAAGGAGCGCAGCAGTTTTCTTTCCTAGCCTTTAAGGTTTCAGCCTATTAGGCTACATTGTCTCTATTTTCACACACCTTTTCTTTGAAAAAAGGTTTGTGGATGAATTTTCTTGTCAATATGTTATTTTAAGTGACTATTTTTCACTATATAAAATTGGTTTTTTTTTTAATATAAATATGCTAAAATTTACTGATATTGTGCAAATATGTGTGTTTCTTAAATGGCTTTTCAGAAGGAAAATCTGTTGTGCGTGTGTCTGTGTATTTGTATATAATGTACAAAAAAAAAAGAAAACATGCTTCAGGACAGTTCAATGTTTATCACTGTAATGAAGATTCCCATGGAGGTGAGCTGGGATTACCAGTTCTTAAATATTCCTTCCTGAAGGTTCCACATAGAGGTTGAAGGTGATGGAGGTCAGGATGGTGTCCTGTTTCACTTTGCAAGACATGATTAGTTTATGGGATCATGAGTTTTCCACATGTAAAAATTGCTAGCGGTTGGTGTGGCAAATAATAAAGCACTGCAGTGTCAGAGAAGACCATACACATGTTAATTAGGGCTTAGTGGTCGAGGTAGTTAAAGGCTGCAGTGAGGTCAAGTAGGATCAAAGGCAGGGGTCATTACTGTCAGTCAGGAGAGAGTCATTGACTGTCTAAAAAGTGCCAGTCTTCATGGTACAATGAGGTCTGTGGCCAGATTCGTAGTTCTATAGGAGATTATACTTGTTGGTTCGGTCTTGTATTTGAATCAAGACTAATTTTTCAATGATTTTGCAAATGAAATGTAGGTGGATAACTAGGGGGATGGGGTGGGTGTGGGTCACCTGGGCCCTCGGTTCGCTTTTTCACTAGAGGAAGAATTTGCTCATTTTTGAGAGCATGTCAGAAGGTCCATAAATTTGGAGGGGGGGTGTTGAAAGTCTTGCGGAGTGGTTTCACGATGGATAATGTTAAAATATATTATTCGTAGGTGGTCACTAGGAAAGTGTTGAGGATGCTGGTCAGTTCATTGTGTGAGAGGACAGATCAATTAGAAGACTTTTAAGTTTTATTTAACCAACCAAGAAGCTGAACTTGTATAGAGCAAACACATTACAGAATGTACTCAACATGGCTTTGGCCAGTCCATTTCTATGCCTGACATATAGATAACCAGAGCCCTAGCATGATTGAGGTGAATGTCAGAACAGTACTTTCTACATCTGGGATAGCTCAGCACCCCTTTAGTGTAGACCTACTCATTGTCTTCCACTACAGCCTTACCACTGTATATTGCCAAATAAATGTATTAATTAAAGTATGCATCTTCTTGATACTGACACTACCAATATAGAGGGAATAGCCAAAAAATAACTTGTCACTGTAGTGGTGAACATGACCACTTTTTTTCAGAATGCATTTAAATGTTTGATATCATTTGTCAAACTGACTTAAGCTAAGTGAGCCATTGTAGGAAGCGGCATGTCCTGGTTGGCTGAGGTGAGGCCCTAGCCAGGCAGAACCGACCACTCCTGTCAAGGGTGGGTGATTATACTCACTGTATAACCTGTGCTTACCCTTGGTTAGCTTGGTACTGAGCAGTCAGGCTTATCACAGGGACAATGTGTAAAGCATTGGCACAGCACTCCCACACAACAGATACACTGAGCATCACAAAAGAGATTTCACACAAGGTGTATATAGTTTAGGTTTGTTCCTCCAGTATTGGATCTTTCATATATTCACATGCTTGAATCATCCCCGTCCTTGTAGTGGGAGTCCCACAATATCTTCAATAAAGCAGTAAGTGAACTACCATAGGCGATAATGGCAGTAGACAGTCACTGTCATTGCCTATCTATGTCCTTTTTAAAAAAGGACCAAACTTGAACTATGACCAATCAGGCGACAGCACTCTCTTGGAACACTCCCAAGAGAATCTGAGTCCCTCAAATTTTCGACTGCACGTTGTGTGAGAGGGAGTCTTCCTGAGTTCTGCTCAGTTCTCTTCAGCTAGCTCCTCAATTTTGGTATGTTCAAACATCTCTGCTCATACCATGTCTGAACCTTCTAAAAAAGGACTTTTCGTTTCGTGTGGATCTTGTGGTAAGAAAAGGCTGCGTTCTGAGGATCCTCATAAAGACTGCATTTATTGCCTGCATCCACACCACACAGTAAAAGATTGCAAACTTTTCATCTAAAACCTTCAATGATAGAGAGGGGAGGTTATTATTGTGCCTGCAAAAACTTAAAACCAAAACTGTTGTTGTTTCAGAGAAGGAAGATAGTGAGAGTTCTAACACCTCCCAAGAGAAACCTAAGAAGAGAGAGAGGTTTCATTGGTCACCAGAAAGGCATAAAAAAGATTTCAAGAAGACAACCGATGAGTTTACAAAAGCTCCTCACAAAAAGGAAAACACACTGTTCCTTCTGAAGTAAAATCTGACCCTTCAACTCCATCTTCTGTCTTGGCTTTAAAGCCTCTACAAATCTTCCTCAGACACTGCACTGGTGAAGATCAAGCTAGCCATGAAGCTCTCTTCGATGACGGCAACGCCATTGAAACCATTGTCGACGCCTGCACATAAAAAATCACAGTCGATATTTCTTCTCCGTCGATGACGACCATCTCGTTGACAAGAGCTGCACCGTCGACGAGGCTGCATCGTCAACTATGACTGCATCGTCGAAAAGCACACCATCATTAAGCGCAATGTTAAGGACCAGTCCATAGATAAAGATCATACAGTTGATGACAACCATCTCATCAACGACCACCACCTTTTCAATAATGACGAACCCATCTACGACATTGATGATGACCTCGTCATCGATGACCATCACCACACTCTCAGTGGCAACTCCACCGACGACAGCACGTTGAAAAAGGCCTGTTTGACAACACCGTTAACAAAATCAAAGAGACCATCAACACCACTACTCACACCAGATTTGCCACCGTCGTCATTCTCGTCAATGACACCGTTGACGAAGCATTTTATACAAGATCCTACACAGAGCTCTCCTTTACCACCTAGTCACTTGTTAGACTTGACAGAATCTAATTACGATGATGAGCCTTTTGGACCAGCTCATAGCCCAACAGAGATCCGTGTAAAGTATCAAGATTATGATGATAATGAGGTGGTGGAGTCTGCATAATATTAACAGGAATTCCATCACCAACAGTACAGAGACAAGTCTAAACAGTATATGGAACCCGCACATGAACCCATGGTACAGCTTCCGGTGGCTTAAGTACAAGACTTGCAAGAAATGTTGCAGGACTATCTCTCCCAGCACCTCAGCCAATAGATTCCCCACCACTACAGCTTTCATACTTTAATGGAGAGGGCAGTTATTAGATTTCAACTTCCAATCAGGGTCAAGCAGTCCGACTGCTTTCTCTATGACTTCAAAGAGCAGTCAAGGAAGATAGTGAGGGCAATCCCTGATTGATTATTTCTGATGGATACAACTACCTGTGGATTCCTCACCTATTGAATACTCCCATTGCGCCAGCATTCAACGGAAATCTTCTTCCTAGCTTCTGCACGTCGACGAGGACGTCACAATTGCCCACGCGACGCCGTCTGACGTCATACAGGCAATAAGAGGTCCTCGCCGACGTCAGTTCCCTTTTTTCCGTGCCATTCGAACGACGGTTATTCTTCGAGGGAGCTACTGTTACTACTCGACGTAGTTACAGTTATTTTTGCTGTTTTTGCTTTGAGACAGTTTACAATGTCGCAAAGAAAGTCAGGATTCAAGCCCTGCAACGAGTGCGGTGGCAAAATGTCGGTTACGGACCCACATTCTGACTGTTTGTGGTGTCTTAGTTCCGACCACAACGTTGACAATTGTGACTCTTGTCAACGAATGAATCCAAAGGCCTTAAAAGAACGTGAGGCCAAGCTTTTTTTGGCGAAGTCAAAGAAAAAGGAGAAAAGACATCACCGCAAGTCGTCTTCACCGAAGTCGCATCGGCGTCATCGGGACTCCCGGCGGCGTCGAGAATCTCGACGCCGGTCGAGTAGGGAGAGATCGCGATCGAGGTCACCATCGACTCGACGCCGGAAGACTTGGGAAGTTAGTCCCACCATCTCTCCCCAACCGCAGACGCCGTTGCTATCTCCGACTTCCCCGACTTCTCCGACGTCGCCTGTAAATCCTCCTTCGGTGTTCAAGGTTCCACGACGTCAAGAGTTTTCTCCAGCTTTGCAGACGTCAGGACCGGCGTCGATGTCGCCTCCAACCCAGGCTCCTCAGTACCCGGCTTTCCCAGACCCTGGAGCCGATAGTTCCGCATTCTTGAATGCGATATTCTCCATCTTTCAACAGATGTCTCCAGGTGGTGGACCGGCTGGTCCTTCGGTCCCTTTGGCCTTCAATATGGGTGCTCCGGCTCCGTTAGGACCGGCACCCTTTATGCCCTTTCTTCCCTTGGGAAATGTGGGCTCGGCGCCGGTGTCGGCGCCTATGGCGTCAGCGTCTCAGCCAGCGACACCGAGTAGACCTGCACCAGCGCCGGAACAGTCTTCTGCCGTCCTACTCCTTGTTCGGCGCAGAAGAAATCCATGGCGCCGTTAGATCCGGCGTCTGATGGATCCGAGGAGCGGCGTCAAGCTTCGACATCTGCTGACGCCATGTCGACGCCGAGGATAGAGGAGAGATTACATTCGAGGAGGCTTGCTCTTCGCCTCCTTGAAGAACAAGAATATCGGAGACAGACATTGTAAGAAGGGGAGATTGAGGAATCTCGTGAAGATCTCCATGGCTTGGACACGGCTAGTGGTCTGGACACCTCTCCAGAATGGGACTTGTCGTCACCTGGGGAGTACACAGAGGAGGCTGCGACATTTCATTCGGTCATCAGAAAGGCAGCTGACTTTTTAGACCTTCCTTTGCCGGCGTCTGAGCCTAAGCCAAACATTTTAACAGAAGTGTTGCACCCTGCCTCAACAACTGCAGAGCCACTTCTGCCTTTTAATGAGGCTCTGTTGGATCCGATCATGGAAATCTGGAAGAAGCCGGTGTCATCTTCGGCGGTGAATAGATCTGTGGCTCGAAGATAGCGAGTGGCACCTGCTGACCCAGGCTTCCTCTCCAGACACCCAACTCCTGAAAGCCTAGTGGTTCAGGCTTCATGCTCAGCCCGGTCTGCTCCAGGATCGTTTCCAGCTGTGCCCTCAGATAGAGACTCTAAGAAAATGGACACGTCGTCAAAGAAGGCTTTCTCGTCATGTAGCATGGCTTTGAAATCCACCAATGCGACCTGTATTTTAGGGAGATACATTTACGCCCTGATGAACGAAATAAAGTCGACTCATACTGAGGTGCCCCAAGAATTAATGAGCTTGGTTTCTGATGCTCAAGCAGCGGCAACCCAAGTTATTCAATCTGGGTTAGATACGATTGACTCTGTTGCCAGGGCTATGGGTACTGCTGTGGCTACAAGGAGGCAAGCCTGGCTTCGTAGCTCTGGATTCTCTTCTGATGTACAGTCGACCCTCTTGGACCTTCCTTTCGATGGCGATAAGCTTTTCGGCTCCAAGGCTGATTCAGCTCTAGAGAGGTTCAAGGAGAGTAGGGCCACTGCCAAGTCTTTAGGCTTGCAAGCCTCTTCCTCTGCTTCCTCCAGACTTTTTAGAAGGTTTTGAGGATTTGGTCGTGGTTCCTCCTCCTCCTCCTTTCGAGGGAGATTCCAGCATCAACCCACCTCTGCTCTCTCCTATAGATCTTAGAGAGGGAGGGGTAGGGTCCGGACCAGAGGAGCCACCCAGCAGCACTCTGCCTCTTCCTCTTCCTCTGGAGGGGTGCAGCATGGGAAGCAGCCTTAGACTTCCACCAATTCCTTCTCACTTCACTCCTGTAGGGGGGAGGTTATTGAACTTTCTCCACAAGTGGGAGGTCATAACATCAGACTCCTGGGTCATCAGCATTGTGGGTAAAGGCTATGCCCTTCCCTTTCGGGAGTTTCCGCCCCCCATCCCGCCCTGCCCTTCCTGTTGTTCAGAAGAGCATCTCCTGTTGCTAGAACAGGAGGTTCAAGTCCTCCTTTCAGAGGGTGCGGCGGAGTTGGTTCCAGAGCAGGAAAGGGGTCAGGGTTGTTACTCAAGATACTTCCTGATCCCCAAGAAGGATGGTCGGTTGAGGCCAATCCTGGACCTGAGGATCTTGAATTGGTTCCTCAAACAGGAAAAGTTCAAGATGCTGACCCTAGCTCAGGTACTTTTGGTGCTGAACGATAGAGATTGGATGGTGTCTGTCGACTTGCAGGATGCTTACTTTCATATCCCGATACTCAAGTCACACAGGAAGTATCTCCGGTTTGTGGTGGGGTCGCAGCACTATCAGTTTGCGGTCCTCCCATTTGGTCTTACCTCAGCACCTCGAGTCTTCACAAAGGTGATGTCGGTGGTTGCGGCAGAGCTCAGAAGGAAGGGAATAGCAGTATTTCCTTATCTGGACGACTGGTTGATCAAAGCCAAGTCTCCGGAGCTCGTGTTGCATCACCTTCAGTCGACTACTCAGTTGTTGTTCAACCTGGGTTTTTCAGTGAATGTGCCCAAATCTCACCTAGAGCCCTCTCAGCGTCTCCTGTTCATAGGGGCAGTTCTGGATACAACATTGAATCAAGCCTTTCCTCCGCCTTAGCGGATTCAGGACATTCAGGCGTTGGTTCCAATGTTTCGAAGTGGAGCGGTTATTCCGGTCCTCAAGGTCCTGCGCCTGCTCGGTCTGTTTGCTTCTTGCATACTGCTGGTCACTCATGCTCACTGGCACATGAGGGCTCTTCAGTGGTGCTTCCGAAAGCAGTGGTCTCAACACAAAGGAGATCTCGAAGGTTCGGTGAGGATCTCCAGAGATGCTGCCACGGATTTGAAATGGTGGATTGCGGACGGCAATCTTTCCTGAGGAAGGCCGTTCTCGCAAGCTCCGCCTGTGGCCACAGTAATAACGGATGCTTCCACTCTAGGGTGGGGAGCTCATCTGGGGGACCTGGAGATCAAAGGTCTTTGGACTCCAGTAGAACAGATGTTTCATATAAATCTGTTGGAGTTGCGGGCTGTACGTCTGGCTCTCAAGGCCTTCCTCCCATCCCTTCGCGGTCAGTCGGTTCAGGTCCTGACGGACAATACTACCGCGATGTGGTATATAAACAAGCAGGGAGGAGTAGGGTCGTACCTTCTTTGCAGGGAAGCTCTACTGCTTTGGTCCTGGGCAAAGGACCATCAGATTTGCGGGGTAGCAAATCATCTTGAACGTGCGTGCGGACAGTCTCAGTCGCCATTTCTCGGCCGATCACAAGTGGCGTCTCCATCCGGATCAAGTCCATCTAATCTTCCAGATGTGGGGGTTTCCTCAGATAGATCTGTTTGCCACTCGGGAGAACTCGCACTGCCCGTTATTCTGCAGCCTCCAGTATCCGGGACAAGGAGCATTGGGGGATGCGTTTCAGATGACCTGGTGCGACCAGTTGCTTTACGCGTTTCCCCCCATACCCTTGATTCCTCGAGTTTTGAGGAAAATTCGCCAAGACCGGGCCCAAGTCATCTTAATAGCTCCGGATTGGCCAAGGAGGGTATGGTACACGGACCTTCTCCAACTCTCACTGTGCCCTCCGCTCCGTCTCCCTCTCAGGGCAGACCTACTCTCGCAGTCGCAGTGGCAGGTTTTACACCCCCACCTCCAGAGCCTGCACCGTCATGCCTGGAGATTGAACGGGGCAACCTGAGTTCCTTTTCTCTCCCGCCTGATGTAGTGGATGTTATCTTATCGGCCAGGCGATACTCCACTAAATCTATCTACGCTAATAGGTGGGCTAAATTTGTGATTTGGTGTGGAGAGAGGCAAATTGATCCCTTATGAGCTCACTTATCAGATATCTTGTCTTTTGCATTATCCCTGGCACAGAGGGGTTGTGCAGTGGCTACAGTTAAGGGATATTTATCTGCCCTATCAGCCTTTCTATGTCTTCCGGACCAACCTTCTCTATTCAAATTCCCTATACTACTTAGATTTTAAAAAGGTCTTATCAACAAATTTCCTCCCACTCCTTTCATTATGCCTCAGTGGAATCTAAACCTGGTTCTGTCTTTTCTTATGGGTTCCCCGTTTGAGCCTATGCATTCTTGCCCTTTAAGGTTATTGGTCCTAAAGACTGTTTTCCTTGTTGCAATTACTTCCGCAAGAAGAGTGAGTGAGCTGCAGGCTCTATCTGTTAAACCCCCTTACACATCTTTTTATGGGGATGAGGTGGTGTTGAGGACCAAGGCTGCTTTCCTACCGAAGGTTGTTTCACCCTTTCATATGGCCCAAACGATTACTCTTTCCTCGTTTTATCCTCCGTCTCATCCTTCGAAAGAAGAAGAGAGACTACACCGATTAGACCCGAGGAGAGCGCTAAGCTTTTATGTGGACAGAACGAAGGATTTCAGGCTGGAGGATCAACTCTTCATCGGGTACGTGGGAAAGAGGAGAGGAAAGGCAGTCCACAAGAGAACACTCTCCAGGTGGGTCATTCTTTGCATTAAAATGTGTTACTCTTTAGCAAAGAAGGAACCCCCTGATGGTATAAGCTCATTCCACCAGAGCTAAATCGGCCTCTTCGGCCTTGGCTAGGGGTGTTCCTGTGGTCGACATCTGCAAGGCCGCAACTTGGTCGTCCCTCCACACTTTTGCAAAGCATTACTGCTTGGATTCTGAGGTTAGGAGGGATGGCAATTTTGCACGGTCAGTGCTGCAGTATTTCTTGGTTTGACCATTCAGGCACCCACCACCGAGTGCGGTACTGCTTTGGGACTCTATTCAATAGGTGAGGAATCCACAGGTAGTTGTATCCATCAGAAGAACGAGTTACTTACCTTCAGTAACGACTTTTCTGGTGGATACATTAGCTACCTGTATCATCTGGGAACAAGGTATAAAAATAGTGAAAACACCAGCTACTGTGACTGCAGTCCTTTCTAGGATTGACAAGAAGTATAAGGCCCCTAATGACTCTCCAAAACGAGACTCAGTAATAACACAAGCCGTTCAGCGCCAGTCAAAGAACCCTTCAGCGCCCATCTCAACACCACCTGACAAAGAGGGCAGTTGCCTTGATAATATAGGCAAAAGATTTTACACCATCTCAGGCGCTATGGTGCATGCTGCGAACTCTTTAGCAATCCTGGGAAGGTATGACTTCCAGATATGGTCAGACATCACGCCATATCTGGTTCTTCTGTCAGATGACAAGAAGGCCGAAGCAAGAAAGATACTACTAGAAGGGGAAAGGTCTGCTTCCAAAATTATCGATGCGCTATGGACATAGACTCCCTTGTGTTTTGTCAACTTGCAGGGTCAGTGGTCCTTAGGCACCAGGGCTGTCTTAAAGCAGCAACTTTCTGCCCTGAGGTACAAGCCACGATAAGACACAAGACATGCCGTATGATGGAGATGCGTTATTTACAAAACACGTTGATAATGCTTTACAAGCAATAAAAGCAGACACAGATTCGGCAAGGTCTTTGGAACCACTATAGTTTTGAAAAACACCTGCGGAAGAGGTACCTATTCCTTTTGTGGCTGATATCAACAGTGCAAGTCGTACCAATCCTACCAGTCATTTCACCGTGCCTTTCAACAACACCAAACATATTGTGCACCATCAGCGGCTGCATATTCAAAACAACAGCCAAGGCGAAAACATCCAAGACAGCCAAAAGACACTGTCAGAAAACAGTGACACCACCTAAGTGCCTGCTGCATCCCCCTACATGCCTTGGTTTATGAGAGCACGCATCTCTCTATAGTACCACCAATGGCAAGAGATTACGACAGACAAGTGGTTCGTCGATCTTATCGAGTAATCAAGTATGGCCATACTCTGGAGTTCACAACATTTCCACCTACTCATCAACCATAACGATCCCCTCTGTCCCAACTCCGGCTGCTCAGAAAGGAGGCTCTAACCATGTTGCTCAAATGTGCCACAGAAAAAGTCTCACATTCTCAAAAGGGAATTGGCTTCTGCTCTTGCTTTTTCCTAGTAAAGAAGAACCTGGAGAATGGCATCCCATTCTGGATCACAGAAAACTCAATAAGTACCTACAGAAGAAATCCTTTCGTATGGTAACTCTCCAAGAGATATTCCATCTCCTCAATCACGGAGATTATATGACCAGTCTGGGTTTACAAGACGCATACACATCCCAGTCATCGAGCGTTCCTCCACTTTGCGGTACCAGGCACTCATTATCCATTAAAAGTTCCTCCCTTTGGTCTTAGGTCAGCTTCCCGGGTTTTTTTTAAAAAAAAATCTTGCTCCAGTTCTTTTTCTTAGCTGAGTGACCCGAACACTTGGAGGACGACTAGTGGTGAAGACCTTCCTCTCAAACGAGACCAGTAGCGATGCAGGGTCAAGCGCCAGGCTGACATGAACTTCAGGGACTGCTCCCTCAAAGCCTTTGGGTGCATGGCCTGGCACACAGAGCACTACTTCAGGTTGTGGTCGAGCTCCAAACACCACAAACAAACCTGTTGCAGTTCCGTCACTGACATTATGCAGTTACAGTCCTCGCCTGGTTTGAACTCGGTCTTCGGGTACATCCTCGACGCACCAAAAGTCACCACAGAAACCACGACAAAAGTGTCGAAATGTGGTCAAAAATCAGCCAGGGTAGCTCTCTCCAGATCAGCACGTGGCAGCACCTATGTACAACCCCGACATCATCACAGCGACCACAACGCCAATGACAGACGCCTGACGGCACGCAAGGTTCCTGTTTGAAGACAAATCTCCAGATCCAGTCTGACTAATTCTAAGGTAAGGAATCTGCAAATAAATATGTCTCTACCAGATAAATCGTTGCCGGAGGTAAGTAACTTGTTCATCTCATACAAAAGGGTCTGCAAGTTTTCCCGTATCACGACGTTTGGCTTGTAAAAGCTCCATCTCTTCAGCAGGTGTCAGAGGCTACAACAACCTGCACATGATTGTTTCACTCCCTGAGACTCACAATCAGCTACCAAAAGTCTCTTCTTTCACCCTCGGAGAGGATAACCTTTCTTGGAGCAACTCTGAATACAGGATAAAGCATTCTTGTCTGCAGGGAGTCAAAAGAACATCATGTGCTTGGCTCACACTCTTTCCAGAAGCGAGTTTGCTTCTGCCCATCTCCTCAAGTTATTCCTCAGCATTATACTATCAGCAATTCTTTTGGTGCCCTGCGCTGGTCTTAGAATGAGACTCATTCAAGAAGAACTGGACATGCAATGGTTCCAAGTGACCAGCACATTCGATGATCTCATTCAGATCACACCTGCTATGAGAAATATGTTTCCTTGGTGGCACGGCTCCAAGAATCTCTCATCAGCGCTAACATTTCTATTTCCAATCCCGGAGTTCATAATCCCCACGGACGCTTCTCTCGAGGACTGGGGAGTCCATCTTCAAGATCTCCAAATAAGTGGCAGGTGGAGTGTTTCAGTATCAAAAATGCACATACATTTCCTGGAATTGTGAGCAATTTTCCTAATACTTCAGTCTTTGCTGCCAAGAATACAAGGGTCATCCATCCTCATGCAAACAGACAACACGACCAACATGCATTATCTCAACAAGCAGGGGGATAGAATGTCTCGCATTTTGTCTCTGGAGGCCCAAAGAATATGAAAATGGGCTGTACTACACAACATATCCATGAGAGCAGAACATCTGCCAGAAGAAAGCAACAATCTAGGGGACACCTTAAGCAGAACCATTTGAGCCTGTCATGAATGCGAGCTCAATCAACCAATTCTCAACACCATATTCCAACAGTGGGACAAACCAAACTTAGATCTCTTCACCTCTCAGGAGAATCGAAAATGCTGGTCCTACGCAAGCTGGGAACCGCAAAGTGGGTCATGGGGGAATGCATTTTTGATCAGTTGGTCAGGGATCTTTCCATATGCTTTTCCCCCATTCCTTCTCAATCCCCAGTTTCTCAGGAAAATGAAAAGGAAACCAAGCCGTCTGATCCTCATTGCTGCACGGTGGCCCCAACAGCATTGGTTCACGGAGCTCCTTCGGCTCTTGGAATCCGAATCCATTCACCTCACAGGGACGAATTTACTGTTAACCATGAACAAGGGCCAGGTCCTGCATCCAGATCCCACCTCTCTTCAATTGTATGCATGGCTCCTGAATTCGACGAATTCAAAGACCTAGACATTCCTCAGGATTGTAGTGATGTATGGTCCAACGCAAGAGCTGAATCCACAATTAAAACATCAAAATCTAATGGAAGCGATTCTGTTCATGTTGCCGACAAAAGAATCTCCATCTGCTGGAAGCATCACCAGAGTAAATTCCGCCTTACCTTCTCTCACTTGCTAGATCAGGGTTATTGCATGGGTCTTTTGAAGGGGTTATTCAGAGCCTTCCCCCCAATACGAGCTCCTCCTCCAGAATGGCATCTCAGTGTGGTTCTTTCCTAGTTTATGAATGAATCCACCATTCAAACCAATTCACAAGGCAGACCTGACATTCCTTACTTGGAGAGTTGCATTATTGCTAGCTCTCATTTCCACTGTAAGAGTATGCAAAATCCAAGCCTTCACAACACCGGAACCTTTTCTACGATTCATTGAGGACTATGTACTTCTTTGGACGAACCTGAGATTCATTCCCAAGGTTCCATCTCAACAAGCCTGTCATACTTCACACCTTTTTCCCAAATCCTTCAATGCCTGCTGAGCAGTCTCTCCATACTTCAGACATTAAGAGATGTCATAAGTTTTATTTACAGCTCACTAAAAATATTCGAAAGACTTACCAGCTGTTTGATTCATATGGTTCATCCACACAAGGTGCTTCAGTCACAAAAGCAACTATTGCCAGATGGATTTCTGATACCATCCAGTTGTGCCATTATAAAGCTGGCAAAGCACTCACAGTCAAGACTAAGGCACAGTGTCCACCTCCACTGCTCTGTTTGCTGGCACTCCGTTAGCAGCAATATGCCGTGCTGCAACATGAAAGAGCACCCACACGCTCACGCAGCCCTACTGCCTCAAATCTGCACACCCCAGTGATGCTGTGGTAGGACAGGTGGTATTATGTCCTCTCTTCTAATGAGGTAATCCTCCGTCATAGAGGGATTTCCTGTTACTTTCATGACTTACTTCATATTATGGTCTAGTATAATTCATGGTTGCATTATTATATATACAGTAATAGTCATTGACTGTACAGATGTTGATTAAATTGTTATCCACCATCCCCTACGGATAATTATGTTCCTGCAGTGTTTACTTACAATAACTGCTTGCCATTCTGATTCAAGCATGTGAATCTGTGAAAGATCCAGTACTGGAGAAGAAATTGAGTTACTTAAACCTGTAACTGCGGTTCTCCAGTATTGGTAACTTTCATAGATTCACATGCGACCCAGCATTCTCCCCTGAGAGGCTTCCTTTATAATTCTTGCCACATTGTGCTTGAAAGTCTGAGGGACTCAGCCTCTATTGGGAGTGTTCTAGAGGGTGCTGTCACCTGACTGGTTATAGTTCAAGTTTGGTTCTCATTGAAAAAGGACATAGACAGACTCATGGGCTGCTCCTCTGTTAGGGCGGAGGAGCGATGCCCCCCCTCTCCCTAGCAGCAGAAGCTGGAAAACTTTCACAACAAGGGGAAAATAAATTATTTTTATTATCCCCTTGTTGTGAAAGGGGCAGGGCATCTGGGGTGAGGATCTGTGAAGGGGAGTGCTCAACACTCCCCCTCACTGTGCATGTATGTTTGGCCGGCCGGCCGGCTCGGGCTGGCCAAACACACATACGCGGTGGCTCTCTCCAGCCTGGCAACTGTGTTGCCGGGCTGGAGAGAGCCTGAACAGGCTCCCAGTCTGCCTGGGAGTGCCCAGCCAGGGCGCTCGCAGCCAATCCTGAGGCTGCTTTGAGCAGCCTCAGGATTGGCTTCAGGGCAGGCTGGGAGCCTGTGCCTGTGTGTGCAGCCAGGAGGGAAGAGGAGCACGGCGCGGGACCATGCCGAAAAGTGCTTTTTTTTTATTAATTAAATTGTATTACATTTTAGGTGCCCTGCCCAAAACCCCCACCCCTGCCCCCAAATACCGCAGCCCAGCCCCACTCCTTTCGAGCGAAGCGGGCCTCAACTGGATAAACTATGGCAGAGACTGTCCATTGCCGTTGTGGCCTATGGTAGTTCACCTACTGCTTTATTGAAGAGACCGTGGGACTCCCACTACAACGACAGAGGCGATTCAAGCATCTGAATTTATGAAAGATACCAATACTGGAGAACCATAGTTACAGGTTAGTAACTCAGTTTCATTCAGCAAAGATGAGTTAACATAACATGAACAACATGTATCTCTAGGCATAAATCACATTTGTAAATATTACTAGCAGTACTAGCACTAACCATGCACTTTGGGAAAGATCCTACTTTACCGCCAGCACCCTCATGTGGTGCAAAAGGTTTTCAGCACAAGACACACAGAGCAATTATTCTAATTCAGTCCCACAAAGTTATAGGGTGCACCCCAGTTCACAACAGTAGCGGTAATTATAACACTTTTAAATAGCCTTGAAGTCTGTACGGGTCAACCAAAGTCAAACGGAATACACTCTTGGCAAGAATCACTGTGTAGAGCAACACCACCATGCAGTGTTGTTAATCACAGGCAGTCACTCCCACAGGCAGGTTCATATGGCACACACTTGCACGCACACACACAGCACCCTAATGTGGTGCAATGATATCCTGCAGGTCAGTAGATATTGTACTCGCAGACCCGTGGCCTCCACCGTTCAGCTAACTCCAGCTACCTCCGACCCCCACAGACTGGAGTTGAAGGAACCATCCCCGTGGACGCTCAGCCAATCCTGGCCAGAGTCACACTTGTTTAGGGTCCCGAGGAAAACTGAGGGTGGATAGATAACAGATGGTTTCAGGTGGCAGTCGATAAAATGAGGTTTGGCCACCCCTCAGGAAGTTCAATCAAAGGTCATCCCACCTTGCCTTCAGGTACTTGTCTAGTTCTGCGAACAAAAGAGGGCGTGGGGTCTTCAGGTCTTGGAACCTGTTTCTGATTGCTTTCAGAAGCTTTTTGTAGCCCACTCACTTACTCTCACCACCCAAGCCCATTCTGACAAGGAGTTGTCGAGTCCAGGTGAGATGATGTCAGTTCGTCTGCCACTCTTTGAGGGCATCAAAAGGAGCAATCGATGAGTAAGAGGTGAAGCAGGGGAGCCTCTCGGAAGGAGAAGGCGCCACGTAGGACACATCTTGAACAAAGTTGCAACAAGGTAATCCCGGCACTCCGGAACACAAATTTGCTCCCCAGCGCCTCCCTGGAAATGAAGCACCATGTCTGAAGCGCAATGGTAGGAGTCGCACCAGACAGGTCTGATTACACACAGTGCTGAGCAGCAAATTCAGCACCTCCTTGGAAATGAGGCACAACATCTGGTGCACGGAAAGTTGAGTAGCACCAGACAATTCCTGTCACACAAACAGAGAGTTACCAGTTCTATACCTCCCTGGAAATGGGGCACAACGTCTGGTACACCGTGACTGGGATCACACCAGACAATCCTGATCACACAAAAGAAGATTTACCAATTCCGTACCTTCCTGGAAATGAGGTACAACGTCTGGTGTGCGGTGACTTGAGTCACACCAGACAGTTTCAGTCACACAAGCAAAGAGTTACCAATTCTGTACCTTCCTGAAAATGAGGCACAATGTCTGGTGTTCAGTGACTTGAGTTGCACCAGACAATTCCGGTCACCCAAGTGAAGAGTTATCAATTCCGTACTTCCCTGAAAATGAGACACAACATCTGTTGCGCAGTGACTTGAGTCGCACCAGACAATTCTGGTCATACACACAGGCTCAAGTTCAGCAGTGCCACATGAGGTAGAACACCGCACTGCTACAGGCACACCCCCACCTCCAAGGGTCACTACCTGTGGATCGGACACCTCAGGCAGTGAGCATACAGTCCGCCTGTTGCACAAGAAAAAATGCGGCATGATCAACAAAGCAGGCCACGCGGGTTCCTGAAACCGGTGAATCCACTCACCACCAAGAAGACCCTTAAGCATGTTGAGGCCCCACGATGCAAGACCACACTGCTTGAATGTGGGCAGTTCCTTTGAGGCTCCTCGCCAGGCAATCCGGTCTCCAGGCACAATACTTGGTTCCACGCTCACACTGCTGCTACCAGGTGGGATCCAGCAGACGCTGTGGGCATTTAAGAGGGCACTGCTCTTCTGGTTTCACAGGTAGAAGTTTGCGGGTCCCTCGCGGGTGGTCTTTGATGTTCCTGAGACCTCCACTAGAGAATAGCGGGCAAGTCAACAAGCCCTTGGACAGCACACTTTGTGGTGCTACATAGCAGCAGGCAGTCAGCACAGGCCAGCCACTATTCTGGAAGAGTATGCAGTCCCTTCCAATGGCAGTAATCCTCCTTGTGCACAACGGATTGCTCTGGCAGTGTGCACCATGCAGCCCAGTATCTCCGGTCCTGTGTCCCCACAAGTTTATCTCTACTTTGCTACAGTGTGGCACCAGTAGTTATACTGAAGTGTGCCTTTGAAGTTGGGGATAGTTCAGAGTGTTCCCCTTTGAACCACAGATGTCTCCCCTCAGTTCCAGTCCTGTCTGCCTTGGGGCTGTGGAATGGAGATCTTAATCTTTAATGGGGCCATGATCTAGCTCCCAGAGACCAAGTGTCAAAACCTCTCCTGCCAGTCTATCTAGCCAGGCCCTCAAATGGCAGAGTTTGGTCATTCCAGTTGCATGCCCAAGGTTTATAGCGGTAGCTGAGGAATGCACAGATGTGCTCCCCCAGCCTCCAGTGTGGACTAGAGTTGAATTAAAAGGTACAAAAAGTGTTTTAGAGCATAGAAATGCCCACTTTCTAGAAGCTGTGTTTCTATGTTTTTATTGGCAAAACCACATTTACCACAAGAAGGGGTTGGTCAGGATGAAACCAATCCTAGGAAATATTATAAGGCTGCTCCGCTGCAATTCACTATTGCAGCTAGGAATAATTGTAAACTTCCCCCATGTTAACCTATGTTCAGACCAACTCTCATTGTCGCGTAGGCTCTCATTATCCTATGAGACTACTGGATTTTTGGGCGGCAAGATCGTTCACAGTGTGGGGGCTAAGTCTGACCCACGGCGAAGGACCCTTGTCACCCCAAATCCGAGTTGAGCTCCGGCTAACTAGCAGTGCCTTATCTCTCCCAAAAGGAAGAGACAATTGGGCAGCCGAACGCATGACATCTTAGTGCTTCCCAGGGAAGTCGTGGTCACTCAGGTTACAACCAGTTCTCTCATACTCAGTGCGGTCTCATATATTAATGACAAAGGCAGTTTAAGTTTTAAAGGTTGGTTTAATAAAACAACTGCATTTTAGGCGTGAGCCGCAATAACCAGAACCATACAACACAGTAGGATTGAAATAGTAACGAGGAGAGTGAAACATAAGAATAACGCTATCATAGTGCAAATAGATTATGTTCGCTCTCTCTAAGTTATATTTTGAGCACAGCATGTGAAGCTCTAAGCCTGTCTTTCAGGTTCCCCCGGGAGGACATCGACCCTCATACCTGAGCAAAGGCCTGTGATCTGGATCAGCATCTGCAGCAGGGCAGTCAGCATCTAGTTGTGGGTTCCTGGTCGGAATCTCCCTCTCACGTGTACCAGGACTAGAAAGTGTTTTTATAACTAACACACCGGTGTTCTAAGAAACGTCCCTACGTAAGAATGTGTACTTTCTACAAACCCTAACGACTAAACCTCTACCACGTCTATCGGCAATGTACCAGACTGTATCCTTGACTGAAGCACAGAGCGAGCAAGAATGTATTGTTTGAGAACTTCAGTGCTGAAGTAAGCTAAACAGTGTGATAGAAGAAAATAAAACAAGACCGTGAAACTGGTTATTTGTAAAATAACAGTGCGAGGCTGAATAAAATGCATCTAGGACAAAGTGCACAGAGGCCTAATACTTTAAGCAACGCGCAGAAAGCTACATTAAAAATGGCTACGCTACATCATATGTAGTGAAAACACACATGGGTATTCTTCACTTCCTGGGCATAAGTGTCTTTGCGAACACACAAGCCTGCAATGGCAGGCTGGGCACATCTTTAAGAACACCATGGGTGCAGGTGCGCACACACAGGCCTTCTATGACAGGCTGGACTTATGTTTAAGAACACCATAGGTGCAAGTGCTCACACACAGGCCTGCTATGACAGACTGACACATGAACACCATAGGTGCACGTGCGCTCACACAGACCTGCAGTGGCAGCCTCAGCACATGTTTGAAACACCAGTGGCCATGTGTGCACACACTGGCCAGTGCCACGTCCTAACATATGTAGGAAAGGCACATGTATTTTCACACTATACTTACAGTGGGTAAGTGCCCAGGGCCTTAAGGTAATTGGATAGAGAATCATCAAAACCTATGAGAAGAGCTGATCCCCTAGGTAGGTAAAGCCCACATGCGGGTTCTTCGCAACCAGGACAGGGAACACAATCGGGACAGGGAACACCCATGTGTACCTGCCTAGCCTTTCGTCTACCACCTGCTCTGCTCTTCAGGGGGTGCTCTAGGGGTGGTTGAGGACCCACTCAGGATTGGCTACAGGGTTAGAAGTGCCAACCTAAGCACAGGCTCAACTGCACCTTCACATGCCTCAGTCTGGATACATGCTTCACAGGCTATTCTGGTGTGGTGGCACACTGAGTGCAATGTCCCACTAGTAGCCAGGGCCGTACCATCCCCGGGTGTGTGGGGTACCTTTTTACAAGGTACTCCTGGGTACAGCACCTGTACCAATCATGTAAGTGCCCCTTCCTGGCATGTGTAGGAAGGGCGCGTGCACTTTCCCTCTGCAGTACAGTGAGTGGGGAAGTGCCCAGAGCCCTAAAGCATGCAAAGCGAGTCAGCAGAAAACTGGGTGGAAATAGCTAAAAGTTTCAAGAAATCCCGTAGAAAGAGCTGTCTCCAACAGCCATGTTATATTTTTTACTAGAATCCCCAGTACTTGATTTCTGGCGTACCTTAGGACATCACTTTTTTTAAAACTCTGCATCTACATACCTTGAAGAAATATATATTGTCAAAATACATAAATATGAAGTTAAGAATAGTACACCTATCCTTACCTATATATCCTTACCTTTACTTTATCAATATTTTGGCCCCACAATATTTTCTAGTCAATATTCTAATAGACTACTTTTTTACAGTATTTCTTTTTTTTATGTTTTATCTGTATTGATCCATATTTATGTTTCCTCATATTATCTGTATTTATCCATGTTTATAGAGCAGGAGCAGGCACAGAAAGAACCAGGAGAAGCTAGACAACTAGGGGGACATTGCTGATGGAGTCTTTGAGAGTGTGAGGGTGTTGTAAATCTGAATGTTGTATACAAAAACAGTAGGTGACGTAAATATTTTGTCCTAAACATCGTTAGAAAATATCGTCCCATTGGATGTACATTTTGAATTATTACTTGAATGGCAAAATAGTCTTGTTTATTGTATTTTGAACTAGATATTTATGCTAAACGTTATTCTGGTAGCACACACTGAGATAGTCACAGCAGCGTCCAGAACTGGCTGGAGCCACAATGAAAGTCCAGGGGACCCAAAGAACAGGGCCCAAGAAGGCTTCATCCACAATTAGCTTCATCAGGGCTTGCTGTGAATAGGAGCTGTCCACTTGAGTTGATAGCCAATGAGTTTAATAAGCCAGGGGCTGGGACTATGTAGCTGCTGTGTGAGACAATGCTGGTGCTTCTGTGTGGTGCAGGGATAGATATGGAACACTGTGTATTGAGGCAAATCTTACGGGGGCCTGCTTATTTGGTAAGCAAAAACAGAGGGTTTGTGGTGGTTTACCTTGAGTTAAAGGACTTCCTTATTGAATAAAAAGAGCTTGTAAACGGCAAACGGAGGTGAAAAACAAGATCACTCAAATTTTTTTTTTAGGAAGTCTGGGCCGGATACTAGACTTCGAGTTTAGTGGTAGTCTCACAGTCGGGGTAAAGATTCATGCTTGAGCAAAATGTGATCACTTAGAAGTGGCATCCTACAACAACCCCTGTAGCTACAGCAACACTCTCTTTGGCTTTGCTTCGGTTGGTGTGGGCTGGAACCACAAGGGGCCCTCAGCAGACCCTAGGTGGACTGGTGATCAAAACACCAAGGTTGCAGCTGCAAGCCTGTGGGGGTTGCCTTGTGACATTTGCGTCAGAATCTACACCCATCTATCATGGCCTCTAATAAAGGGGAAAGTGATAAAGAGCTACTCTCTAGGACTGCTTCACGGAAGGCAAACGCCCTGTATAGGAATAAACCAACAGATTTTCACATAGCCGGATCCTCCTCTTTGGACTTTGAGGACAGTGATGCTCCTATAAAAAACAGTTTTCAAGGCCAGCAGGATGAATTCTCTTCTTTGACTAGAGAATTAAAACAAGAACTGCATGTGATCAAGAGGGATCTGAATTTGTCTGGCGGAATCTGGTGAAGGGTAGGCTGAAGAGCAAGAATTTTTGAGTAAGGAGCTCATTGTCCTGAAGGAACAAAATGTTATTCCCTTCTAGGGACATGTGAAAGACCTAGAGAACTGCTTTAGATGCAATAATGGCTGCCTTGGGAAACCAAAGGCAAATATTTTAAAGGAGTACTTGTGAAGGCTGTTCAGGTCATTGCTTCAGTTGTATGGGCAAAGAGCTTGATAGAACCCATTACACCGCAACACCACTCTCTCAGTCTTTTAGGCGACTGGCTATTTTGACAACTGTACACTGCTTTTTCACAGAAAAAAGGGATAATGGAGAGAGCAAGTAAATGGGATGGGGGGCATACCATTCTCTTTTTTTGAAGATTTATTAGCTGTTATTTTACAGAAGAGGAGGACCTTCCTCCCTGTTACAGAATTCCCTTGATCACACGATGTGGCATAAAGTTAGGGCTTCTCTTTTTGTTTTAACTTCCAGTGGTAGGGCCTGGTGTACCAGGTAAAATCTGTAGCTGAAACAAACAAGATTCTTGACCCAGCAGACAGTCAGTAAAGAAAGAACTCCTTATCCTTTACTCTGAGAACAGCACCGAAGACTTCAGAGGGAGAAGTTGAAAAAAGTATCAAATAAACCGAGGGGAATGAGGATACCTGTTGTGTGCATTGAGAGTTGGAGAGAAAAGCAGTCATCGACAGGCTTCTAGGAACTCAGCACTCTCCTTTGGTCGGAGTGTGAGGGCAAGACCGCAGCTGCAAATGATTGCAGTGTGCCTTGTTACAGATTTCTGTGTCCCTTGGGAAGGCGCATATTCTTATGATATATGAGGGGGTTTATGGTTGGGAAAGATCAGGACGTGGGTAATTTGATGTTCTGTCTTAGACCAGTATATATTCCGAAGGGCATGTTCATTTAGCTGAAACCAGGAAGGATAAGAAGATGGGGCTGTTAGATTACTAGTTAGTGGTTGGGTTGCAGTTTGCGGAGGGTACTTGAAATCTGGACACCTCCAGTTGCTCTTGCTCTGTCCTATAAGCCATGCTTGCAGTGATCTGTCAGGCCTCTTTGGGACACACTGATGGATAGGAAACAGATGTGTGTTTCCCTCAGTCTTCAAGGAGGGTTAAAAGTCCCCAGTAGAAGGTTAATGACCCTCCAAGCTCTTAAGTGTTTAAAGGTTGACCTGATTTATCCAAACGAACAAACTGCGAACGCGAGACTTGTGGCTTGTTAGGTCTCACTCATTCACCATACAATTCTTGGCTTTAGCTAATTAAGGAAGGAGGGGCGCTGGCATTCTATTTGTTCCAAATACTGTGTATTCCTTAAATGATTCCTTTATGGATAAGTAGGGTCGTTGATTGCTGTTAAACTGGTTACTTAAGGGGCCCTTGTCATGGATATGATGGTCTTCTTTGTGGCAAGACATCAATAGCTTACTGATCTGGGATTGTTTTAACGTTGTAAGATAAAACACACCCCAAGGTAGTTAACTTTTCACATTATTGTGCATCATATAAATCATACATTAGGATAGGCAGAATTATTGTGTATAAGATTTGTGCAGGTGTATAGGAGAGATGGACGATGGCGTGCTGGCCCTGTTGCATCAGGCTTCAGGGCCATGCAGCTTCCTGTGGGAGGCAGTAGATCAAAAGAAAACTCCATTATGGCATCTTAATGAACATATATTGAAGGATTAAGTCCCAAATTAATGAGTATCTTCTTTTCAGTGACATGAAGACCTGTATCATCTCCACAATTTGGGATTCCCTCAAAGCAATGATTCAGGTATTTATATTGCAAAGTCAGCTATGCTGAAAAATGCAAGTGTGAGTGCTGCAGAACCTCCAGAATGAACTTTGTATTCTGGTCCCTCAGCATGAAAAGACAATTTCCCAAAAGATTTTGCATATGGTGTTAGCTTTGTGGGATCAGGTATGTTTCATGGTGCTCAGGAAAGCAGATAGTAAGCCAGACATTTTATGAAGAGGACGACAAAGCAGTTTGAAGTTAGCATCTAATCTTAGGCGACAACACAGTAATCATACATTGTGGTGGTTTATGGAGAATGCAGTGTTAGGCTTATGCAAGCAAAGTGCCAGTTGTTATTCTTAATGAGATATTAAAAAAATTGTACTCTGGGATAACTGGTGAACATTGCTACAGATTACTTTAGACGAGGGAGGACAAACTTGTTATCGTAGGAACAAAGAGAAGATGTTTACAGCCCGATATTGCAGAGAAGGTCGTTAACAAAAAATTCAAAGGCATACAGCCCAACAAGGCCCAATCAATCAGATTGGTTTCTCCCTTACTTCTATAGAGTTGTGTGACCAAGACAGATGGGAATAATAAACTAACTGTGCAGTGAGTTTGTGTCAGCTGTGAAGGTAACCCCTGCAATGACAGAAGCTAGGGCATCTGTTTTGATTTTAACATTGACCTTAAGAGTTTTGAAAAACTCTGCTCCCTGTGCCTCAGCAATTTGATCCCCCAGTTGGTCCACCCAGACCAGGCAGGGCTTATAGATACAAGAAAAGAGGAAGATAAAAGTACAAAAGTGATGCACGTCATAGATATAGCATACAAACATAGCAAGTGCATACTACTTCTCTCATTGAATGATGAAAATGCATTTGAGTGAGTTGAATGATGTTTCTCAGGGAGGTCTTTGGGATCAAAGGAAGCAGCACCCGCTTCTAAATGTAGCCTTAATGGAATATACTGCACCATATTCCAGATATGGATATATAGAAGGGATTCCTCAAAGGTTTCAATAGAGTGGGGCACCAGGAAGGATATCACAGAAGTTAAAGTAGAGGTGGACAAGGTCAGATTGATTATGTTTGTGGTCTCCCTTTCTGGCACAGATCTGTCTTTGCAGTCTCTGCTTGGGGCACTTCAGAAATTCTGAATTGTATTAGGCTTTAGACTATACATGCACGAAGTGAGGTTCTGAAAATCAGTATTCCGAAGGGGAATAGGACCTGGTTTCGGGCCAAGTAACTGCTCAAATAGTTCCCCTTATAGATTAGCTATCTATGGATAAAACTTACTGCTTTCATGTCTGATCTCTACAAGACTATCTTCTCGCCAGTGGTGTGGCAACGTTTGGGAAAACTACTGCGGTGGCAAAACCAATCACTGTTGTGGTTAGGATGCATTTCAACTGTTAAAAGTCATAGTTGTGCCTAGAGTCTGGATTTAGCTTTGTCCAACCAGGTGGACAAAAAACTTTTGACACAACGCAAGCATTTCATATAGAGTCGAAGAAAGTCAAAGACCTTGGTCAAACTTTGTTTCTGGATGGTTAGGAGTGTTCTATTAAGCATTCCCAACTTCACCTTATACTACTTCGTCTCACCTCTCAGAGAGGCAAAACGTCATTGGTGTTTTATAAACTATGTATAAGCAAGAAGACCACTATAAGAAGTTCCTTAGCTTTCCATGAAGGATAGGCATTCTAATATGTGGGAACCACTATCACGAGTACCTCTTTGTGGATATGGGATCAAGTGGAATAGAACATGGGATTAGATGTTTTCCCTCTCTTAAAGTACTGCTGTTGCATAATTCTGAGTTTAAGCTGGGCTTAGATCTGGAGCCACTTAGAAGTTGGCAGGAGGTAAGGTGTGTAAAGATAGGGGATTTTGTTATGAATGTCCATTGAATAACTCAAGGTGGGCTTTGGGTACGGGGAAACCAAAATATTCAGCTATGCAGTAGTCTGTCTTTTAATTATAAACCTGCCCCTAAACCAGTTTGACGAACTGCATTTAAGCTCCAGAATGTATACATTACTGCTTGAAGGGAACAATTTTCCTGAGGCAAAATTCCAGATTGGGTAGAAGGAAAAGCTGGGAATCACATTTTGAAAAATCGGGGGGAGAGCTGGGCAGTGCTCATACAATAATCACCAATGCCCAGACTCAGAGGTGGCAAGCAAGATTTTACTTTGGTAACACTGGACTCCACAGTATCTGTTCACTATAGATAAGAATCCTTGAGCCCAGTGGTGCAGGAAGTCTTGACAAATAGGCACTGTGACTGAAACTAATTTGGAATGTACCCAAAAAAGTGTTGGGGCAATAAGGATGGTTATAGGCATTATACTAGGATGGATACCAGAACTTGCCTAGGGAGTACGAAGAGGAATACTGGGCTGTTATCTTAATATTGCTGTCTGCCAAATAGACTCTTCAGACCAGATGAGGGATGTTCCCAATACCCCATATTCAGGATTTGTAGTATAAATTATTGTATGTTCTAGTAATGAAAAATATTATCTATATATTATCTAGACATGAAACCTGCTTTATCTTTGCTGATCCCCTGATTAGAATCCTATTTAAAATTGTGTAATCAATGGGGTGTGCCTTTGCTGGCGAGCATGGCGGTCGCTCAGTGAAGAGCTCTGCTTAAAGAGCAGTTAATCTGTCTTTCACTGCCGCTCTCCAGGGGCATCTGACCCGGGCTGGTGATCCAAAGCATTATCACAGATATGCCAGTCCGGCGCGATTGAAACCCCCACGAGTGCCAGAATCGCCGTCCGGCCCTTGGCCGCCATTGTCAGCAGAGAGTGGAGATCGGTGGTGGCATGAGAGCTGAGAAGGAGGAGTGGTGAACATGTCAGTAATTGCCCCAGAGGTGCTGTGGAGACATCGCTGGGGGTGCTGCGCTGCCGGTGAACTGTCTGACCCTGCGGGGCTCCCAGAGGAGCTGAACGGAGGAGCTGACAACAGGACAAGGCGGTCTGCTCTGGGCCTGGGGTGCTGCTGAAGGCGGTGGTGTTTAGTGCGGCCTAGACACACTAGAGAAGTTGTCGAGCAGAAGGATGATTGGTGGCAGCAAGGCATCAAGCGAGGCGGAAATCGACAGATCCCTGTCCCTGCCCTGCTGGTGAGTGTCAGGGGGCCCTCCAGTGTGGAGCAGATGTGGTGTCTGTTGATAGGCCACCCTTCAAGTTAGAAAGGGGGACAGAGGGTGTCTGGATAGATTTCCCCCCCCCCACATGGGGCCATTGCTTTTCGAGATGCCCTCCTGGGAGGAGTCCTGGCCCTCGGCTATTAACACCAGGCTGGAATAAGACAGGGTAGGCCCTAGCTAGGACTGGCATTGTGGTGGCTGGGTCAGTCTTGAACGACCCAGTCTGGATCTACTAAACTGGTCCTGGAGCGATGAGGCCTACCATACGTGTCCAAAACGTTTTTGGGCCTTGGGCACGGTGGCTGCAGCCGCCTCAGAGGAAATGGGACGTGAAGTCTTCCCAGGGGTGCAGGAGTGGGCTTGTTGGCGCTGGGGCTGCCTTAACTCCCGGGATTGTGCTGTAGTGGCCTCTGGAGGGTGTGCCTCCACAGGGCCACCTGAGGGGACATCGGATTGGGCCCCAGTCACCACTCGGACCGGATCTGAGCCTCCAGCGCAGGGGGCGGGTGCATACTGACCGCCTGCGGTTCTTCTCCCTCCCTGAGGATGGGCACAGTTTTTCCCTGAGGAGATAGCTTTACAGCACAGAGGCCCAGGGGCATTGCTGTGTGGTTACAGCTGCCTAACTTTGAAGCTCAGCCCGACTGATATCTGTGGGTCAGGTGGTACTCACTCTTAGACGGGGGTCCTGCCTTCACAAATTTGGGATCTTGAGATGCCTCATTCTTATCCCGCAAGCATGGTGAAAGATAAGCCGACCGCTATGGCCTCCCAGCAAAAGTTGGACACATACACTAAACAGCTGGCCCCTGCTGGGGTGGTGGTGGTAAGGGCCGGATGGAGGAGCTCCTGTTCCAGAGGGAGATCCCCATCCCTAGTGCCATTCATGACCTCAAGGTCACTATGGAAGGCAAGATGGGGTAACTTTAGGTGGACCTTGTACTGATTAGACAGGAGTTATGCCAACACCATGCACAGGGTGACCGAGTTGGAAGGTAGGGTGTCGAACGCCGATGGCACCCTCAAAACGCATGGGGACTGCTTGGCCGCCCTGCAACACCTGATGAGTCAGCTGGAGGCCGGCTCTGAGTATGTGGAGGGGAGATTCTGCAGGAACAATCTCCAGCAAGATTCATGTGGAACTGATTCGGTAGCTTGGTGCCCAAGGACGAGGTTTCAGCCTGCTTCATCATAGAAAGGGCACATAGAGCATTGATCGCAAAACCATGGGGATGCAGTCCTCAGGGTAGCCTGCGGGCTGGGCATTTGACTTTTCAGTCGTCTCTGGTGATGATTTTCCCGGACTACAATCTGAAGGTACAACAACAGCATTAGTCTTTACAGGACGCCAAGCAAACATTGAAAGCCATGGGACTCCAGTATATGCTCTTGTTCCCGGCCCAGCTGAAGGTACTCTATGAAGAGGTGGGGCTTTTCTTTCACTCTCCGGAAGCGGTATGGGAGTGGGTGGAGAAGAGACCACTGTGCCATCTGGCAGCTGATTCCTCCCACAAGAAGGGGAAGGGAGGCCAGAGAGATGGTGGAGACCCAACACGAGATGGGCGAACGCCCTTGCAGAAATGCTCAAAGAAGAAGGGATGAAGAGCCTATTTGTTGGGTCCTGAGAGCACAGTCACTGGAGAAACCTCACTTGCAGCGGGGGAGGACTACTTGACGAGGCCCAGCACTGATCTTTCCTCGCGGGTGACTCCTGATCCGCTGTGACGGTCTCTGGGGGGCTGGGTTAATTTGGAAGTGATACACATATGTCAATACTGCTCTGTTTGGCTGGTTTGGTCTGTGCCACCTTTGACCTGAACTCTCAAACAAACAAAAATACTTGTTTGAGTTGGAATTAATTTTTTTGGGGGGACAGAATCTGGGCGGCGGGGACAATATGCATCACATGACAGCCCTGTTGGCTTCGGTCCCTAGCCGCACTTGCAGTTTATGAAGTATGGGGGGTGTTGATGGAGGAGGAGGGTATTTGGGGGTTGTTTTTGATTGTGTTTCCTTTTCAGGTGCAGATGTTGAGTGCAGTTGTAAGGAGGACACACAACAATTCTTATATACAACATGATCACACGCTTGAATTATGGCAGATTCTAATTCTCAGGGGGCCATACCCACACACGTGGGGGCAGGGAACATTGTGCATCTTGTCTTGGCACATTAATGGGATGTTGGATAAGATCAAATGTGGTGCAGTGCTCTGGGCAGCATTGAGGTCCAATGCAGATATGGTGATGCTCCAGAAGACTCACCTTTTGGGTAGCAAATGTCCCTTTTTGGGCTGTTGGGCGGCTGGGACATTCCCCTTCTGATATGTGGGGGAGGGGTTTCTGTGGCTTTTTCTCCTGCCATCTGCATGGTGTTGGAGATATGGAACACAGCCATGAAGATAGTTGGGTGGGCTGACTCACATTGGAGGCCCCATTATGGCAGGGCACCAGATTTTTGCAGGTGGTGGCCCTGAGGGGATTCGCGGCCTGGGACATTATTGGCATTTCAATGCTGGGGGATGTGCTACATAATGGGATGCTGAAGTCCTTTCAGCACCTGCAGGAAGAGTGTGACATGCACCACATGCAGTTCTTCAGGTATTTACAGCTCCATCACGCCCTCCTACCTGTCAGACAGCCTGTGGAGGATATCCCCGATTTTTCCCCGATGGAGGACAAAATCCTTATCACAAACCTGAAGGAGCATAAATGGTCAGAGATATATAAAATGTTATTGTGTAATGTGCCAGACCTGATGGTGGAAGTGTGGCAGGGGTGGGAGGGGAAATTGAGCTGCCTGGATGGCGATGACTGGAGGGAGGCGGTAGAAGCCCCCAGAGAGGTGGTGATAGCCCCTCAATTTAGATTTATCCAATTTAAGATACTTCATAGAGTGTATCTCACTAGGGCCAGGCTCCATCGCGTGGGCCTGGTCCTTACAGGGAAATGTCTGCAGTGTGTTGATCCAAGGGGGAATTTAACCTACACATTCAGGCACTGCCTGGGGTTGGCTCAATTCTGGGGTGGTTTCCTGGGACAGCTCAAGAGAGTGATAAATTGGAATATTCCCCAAGACCCTAAACATATCCTTCCACATGTCACAGATGATTGGGAGGGCACACATTATCAAAGGGCACATCGTTGGCTGGGCCTCATTGTCACAAAGAGGAATATTGCAAGGGCCTAGAACGTGACAGAGACCCCTCACGTAGACACTTGGGCCAAGGGCATGGATCATTGTACGGGAATGGAACGTCCGATCTACTTGTCATGGGGCTGCCCCCAGAAGCATTTTAAAATCTGGAAGGTTTGGGTGGAGTATAGAGGGGTATGACTAGAGCTATGCGCAGAGTGGTCATGGGCGGATGGTGGGGCTATAGGACTATGTGGGGTAAGCTATGATGATGCACAAATGGGAGGATTGGGTCCTGACCTACTGGCAGGTGGTCAGTAGTTCAGTTGTGGGATTTATTGTTATATCTTCCCTGCCTTCTTCTTGTAGTGTGATGTATTCTTCTATTCTGCAATGGTACTGCGCTCAGTGTGCTGCTTTTTCATTGGAAGTTATGAAATCAATAAAAAGTTGTTCAAACAAATGTGTAATCAGAGTTTAGCAACAACATAGCCTACAACGTTCACACGTGGTAGGTCCTTGCCAGGCTCAGAATGAGAAAAATAATAGTCTCTATTCAAGACTTGTGCTTTCTCCTGTAAATTAAGTAAATTGGTTATACGCATAACCAAAATGTCCATCAGCACTTTATAGATTTATGCTAGGACCCATTCTGGACCATCTCCTTTCCACCCTTCCTTCCCACTGATGGAATAGTTCTTGTTCTGAAAATATATCCACCTAACCATCTCTTGTATTCTGCAGCCATCCATAAACCTTCTTTTCTGTGGCCATTATCACTTTCTAAAGAGACTTGAACAAAAATAAAATAAAGAATCCATTATGTGTCCCTGAACAACCATTTACTATCTGGATTGTTTACTATACACATTTAGTTAAAATTCTGACCCCTCTTGGTTTTGAAGGTTAAGATTAGATAGTGCTACATTGCCCTCATAGTGACATTCTTTATTTACTACATTCCTGCATCAAATGATTTATCTCATCCGATGTTGTCCACTTTTCTCCATTTGCTCTTCAGTAAATCTACTGGTAACTTGACCTACTTATTATTCCTAAGATTTTGTTTCCGCTAGTTCCTCTGCTTTAAACCCTAGAATTATGGTAACTTTCAAATGATCCTACATGAATATCTAGAAATCCTTAGTGAACCTTTTGTCCTAGCCCAAGAAAAAAGTAATCCAGGTGCCCCGGTTTCCCTGAAAAGAAGTAGTATGTTCTTTTCACCCCAAATTTACCATTAAAAGGTTAATCCCAGATTTCCAGCCCTACTCTTTATGATTCACTTATCAGCCCCATCTCCTTTCCTGAGATGTATCCAGACCCCTTTCTTTTTTTGTAGTATAATTTTTTTATTGACATTTAAGGGAATACAATACATTCCAGATTATGGTATAAAGACAACACCCCAACTTCTCCCCATTGTAATCCCCATCCCACCAACCCCCAGCACTACGACAACCACTGCAAAAAAAAAAACGATCAGTGGACAATTAGGGGTCGGCAAAGAGAGACTGTGGTGTCCGGGCTCCGATATTGCCAGTCCCAGTACTAGTGTCGGACGCCCACTTTCTCCTATCTGCTCATCGCGTCAGCGCTGTCACCCACCCTCGCCGCTATCCCCTGAGTCTTAACCACTCATCACATTCACATCATCCAACTCTATCTGATGATGCTCTCTAAGGGGCCTATCATCAGGGGACTCTAGTAGGTCAGCGAGCATTGGTGCCCAGGCCTGCATATCATCTGTCTTTCTGGCACTTGAGCATGCAACACTGTTCAGTTACCGCCCATTCAGTCATATCCCTCATCTACTCGGTCACCACTGGAGGATCAGCAGACATCCAGCAAATAGCCACTGTGTGCTTAGTGAGGACATGCCCCAGCACCAAAAGCCTCCTACTAAGACCTTTCTTTGTAAGTGTTGGTATCAGCAGGCAATGCTTGTCATCCCTGGGGATCCCCCACCCCATGGCCGTGTTTAACCTATCAACTATGGACTTCCAGAATGCGTCCAGCTCGGGGCACTGCCATAACATAGGCACAAAGGAAGTCATTCCGACCCTGGCGGTAGACTACCGCCAGGGCCGGGGACCGTGGATGCACCGCCAACAGGCTGGCGGTGCATCCTTGGGCATTCTGACCGCGGCGGTACAGCCGCGGTCAGAAATGGGAAACCGGCGGTGTCCCGCCGGTTTCCCGCCGCCCTAGGGAATCCTCCATGGCGGCGCTGCAGGCAGCGCCGCCATGGGGATTCCGACCCCCTTACCGCCAGCCTGGTTCTGGCGGTTTTGACCGCCAGAACCTGGCTGGCGGTAACGGGTGTCGTGGGGCCCCCTAACAGGGCCCCACCAAGATTTTCAGTGTCTACCAAGCAGACACTGAAAATCGCGACGGGTGCAACTGCACCCGTCGCACCCCTTCCACTCCGCCGGCTTCATTCGGAGCCGGCATCCTCATGGAAGGGGGTTTCCCGCTGGGCTGGCGGGCGGCCTTCTGGCGGTCGCCCGCCAGCCCAGCGGGAAACTCAGAATTACTGCGGCGGTCTTTTGACCGCGCAGCGGTATTCTGACGGCGGGACTTTGGCGAATGACCGCCAAAGTCTGCTCCACCAGCTAAGCAGTGGGGGCAAGTGGGCGTCCACCCTGGGTAGATAGCATGCAGTGTGCTGGAAGTGAGATATACTTGGTGGATAACATTATGGCCCTCATAAAAAACATGGCGGTCTGGACTGCCACGCCAGCGGTGGCAGTCATTGCAGCCAACGGCATGGCGGTCCAGACCTCCATATTCTGAACGTGGCTGAACCGCCACAGTGGAAACGCCATCACCTCCAGGCTCCCGCCACCAGGCAGCCTGGCTGTGGCAGCGTTTCAGATCCTCCAGGGCAGCGCTCCGGAAAATGAGTCGCCATGGCCATGGCTGACGGAATGAGTGACTCGGGCCCCCCCGGGAGCCCATGCACTGGACATGGGCAGTGCAGGGGCCCCCAGTCACACATTTTACTGCCCAAATTATGGGCAGTGAAATGCGCGACGGGTGCTGCTGCACCCGCTGCACTACCACATTGGCGCCGGCTCCGTTTGGAACCGACGTCAGTGTTCAGGCCCTGTTTCAAGCTGGGCCGGCATGCGCAAACACCGTTTCCGCCCGCCGGCCCAGCTAGAAGATCATTATGTGGCCGGCGGGGGTGGGGTTCTTTGTGCTGTCTGTCTTCTGTTGACCTTAATTTAATTTATGTTGGCTGAGGTGGGCTTCAGGCCCTCATGTATGCCAGGCCCCTTCATTGTGATCTATCACTGAATCAAAGAGCAAAGAGTGTCCCACCCAGCTCACTAGAATGAAGCAATACACAAATCTGTGTGGTGGAATTCCTCTGCTCATGTCTTCACCAGACATGCCTGGGCTTCCCATAATGGAACCTAAAGTCCTCCATGTAATGGACCATTGTAGGCACACTTGCACTAAGTGTACTGTCCCAGCACACTCTCCAGTGCTGTTATCTCTATGCACTGTGCATGAATTGTTTAGTTCAGTTAATAAAAATTATACATCAAAAAACAAATGTAATGCGAAAGGAATTAAAATAAATTTCAAGATAAAAGAGAAAGTGCATTGTGCAGGAGTGCTTAATGGGTTGTCCGAGTAAAGTGCATAACAAGGAGAGAGGTTAAATAATTAACATAACTTCACAAGCTTGAAAGATTTGCTGGCCCCTGTGGAGGATAGCATAAATGTTCTTAAACATGGTGAGTGAGGCAGGATGGAATGTGGTCACCTTTACACTGGCTTCTAGCTAGCATCCACACCTTGGTGCTCTTCCAGTGATATGAAATGACAGTAGTCTGGAATGAAGAAATTTGTCCACTCTATTCCAAGGCTTATTACATGTCACCAAGACAGCTATGCGGTTTCCTTTTTAAGTGAAAGTCCGTTGTGCAGAAGTGCTTGATAGTCTGCCCAGTGCAATGCATAATGAGATTTCAGGGCAAGTAAATTACATAAGTTTCCCTTCATGGGTCCGGAGGCTGTACTAGCCCTTAGCGGGAGGAATAAAATTGGTGCTTGTGCACGTGGTGACAGTGGAAAGATGGAATTTAGCCACCTTCACCATGGGTTCTAGCTAGCATCCACCTTCTGGAGCTTTTCAACAGATTTAGGGCCAGATGTAGGAAACAGTTTGCGACTCGCAAACGGCAAAAATTGCCGTTTGCGAGTAGCAAACCGGAGTTTCCTATGCAGAAATGCATCTTGCGAGTCGGAACCGACTCGCAAAATGCATTTCCGACTCGCAAATAGGAAGGGGTGTTCCCTTCCTATTTGCGAGTCTGAGTGGTATGCAGTGTACGCGGTCGCAAATCGTATCGCAGTTACCATCCACTTCAAGTGGATGGTAACCCACTCGCAAATTGGAAAGGGTCCCCATGGGACCCCTTCCACTTTGTGAATGGACCCAAAAATATTTTTTCAGGGCAGGGAGTGGTCCCAGGGACCACTCCCTGCCCTGAAAAAATACCGAAACTAAAGGTTTCGTATTTTTTTTTAAGTGCAGCTCGTTTTCTTTAAGGAAAACGGGCTACACTTAAAAGAAAAAAAAACTGCTTTATTTAAAAGCAGTCACGAACATGGAGGTCTGCTGACTACAGCAGGCCTCCATGTCAGTGAGTGCCCATAATCGGTATGGGGCCGCAATTTGCGACCCACCTCATTAATATTAATGAGGTGGGTCATTGCGACCCCATACCGACTCGCAGACGGTGTCTAAGACACCGTTCTGCATAACATTTTGCGAGTTGCAAATAGCGAGTTGCTATGATTCGCTATTTGCAAGTCGCAAAATGTTTCTTTGCTACATCTGGCCCTTAATTTCTTTCCAAATTAGTGCCTTGAGGGTTTCAGTATATCCACAGCACGGGGAAAAGAGATTGTTGAGGTCCCAGCCTTATGGACTAGCTCCTGTTCAGTTAGCCTAAACTCTAGCCTTATTTGGGCTTCATGGCAGCTGGAAAAGTATGCAGAAGACTTTATGTTGCGAGGCCTTGTACCATAAGCCAAAATTGGTATTAGCTTTGCCTTCACCACGCAAATCAGCGGGCTCAGTGATAGGTCTTCTGTTTTAGCCAGAAGTTCCTGAAATGCAAAGGTGAGCAAGACAAGCTTAGTCTTCAGTGAATTCAAGAGCAAGAGGTGGGAAGCGAAATCCTGAAGCCAAACACCCAGATAATTTTATGCGATGGTCTTCTTTACCTGCACCCCACCTAGGTGCTCTGAGCCCTTTTTAATAATTTGCTCGCCAAAGAGAAAAATATTGGGCCTCATTTACAAGCAGCCTGTGCCACCTGTGCATCACTATTTTTTGATGCACCGGCAGAGTAGGTTGCAGGGCCACATCTACAATGCCATGCAAAGCCATTTTGCGCTGCTTTAAATGGTGTTGTAGCCCTCTTTCACACATTACTTTGCGTGAAAGGGGCGTTCTATGCGTGTTGCTGTGGGTGTTTCCACGCAACACCCATTGAATCTGATCCATTCCCAGTTTGACAAGGTTTCATAAACCTGGGAATGCGTCAGTTTCCCACGCTACCCCAGGAGTGGGGTAAAGGTGGTGCAACGGGGAGAAATAACATTATTTCTCTTAGTTTTTTCCTCTTTCTAAGGAGGAAAACGCCTACGATGATTGTTTTTATGCAGAAAGGTGTCCCTTCCTGCATAACAACAATCATCCCCACAATACAGGCATCCTTGCACCATAGTTCAAGGGTGCCTGCGTTGGCGCATGACAGCAATTTTTGTGCCAGCACAGACAGGAATGTGTTGTATCTTCTAGATATGGCGCATTCCCGCCCTTTTGTTTTTTGACGCAGGGCAGTGCAGCAAAAAGGCTTGCTACTTTGCCCTGTGCCAAAACTTTGTAAATGAGGTCCTCTGTTTTTTTCCAAGATTGATTGACATTGCATTCTCCTTGCAGCCTCCTCTGAAGGCTGACTCCTGTTTGATTCAACAAGACACGTCAGCATATTGTAGTGATGGCACTGCTTGGTAGCCCAATCTTTGAGGATGTGAGTCTACTTGGTTCATTCTGATGGTAAGATCCAACAAGCTAAAAAAGAAGGGGGCCAAGGACACAACCTTGCTTTAATCCTTGATCGGTTTGAATTTTAGGAGAAAGAAACTGGTTTTCACCCAATTTAATTCGAACCCATGTATGTGAATACAGAAGCTGAATTGCATGGAGAAGGTTAGATGGAATATTCCTAGCTTGGAGTTTCTTCCAGAGTAAGCCCTTGTTGGCATAGTTGAAAGCTTTAAAAAAGTCATTATAACAAGTATAAAGCAACAAGCTATTACTGATTGTTTTGCCCACCAGTAACTGAAGACCTACCAAGACCTACCTAGGTATCGAATGTACTTGAGTTAGGTCTAAAACCAGTCTGGTTCTAATGGGATTAGGTTTTCATTTGCAGCCCAAGATTCCAGATCCCTTCATAAAAGACTTGCTAAGTGCTTAGCATCAATGTCCAGCAAGGCAATTAGCCGGTAGCTGTCTGGATTTCCATACACCCCCTTTTTGTAAATTGGGTGAAGCACCGAACCGCACCAGGAGTCAGGGACTGACTAAGTTGCCAGACAATTGTTGAACAGTTTGAAAAAAGCTGCTACCCAGTACCCAAGGGCCTGTTTAAAAATGATCACAGGGAGGCCATTAAGGCCTGGTGCTCCGTCACCCTTACATTTACTTATACATTCTTCCATATTCTTTGGATAGGAATCCAGGGTTAAGAAGGATAACGCATGATTCTCTAAAGTGGAGTGTGGCATTTCCACAGCGTACAGTGACTGAATATGGGATTTCCTTGATTGATGCTCCACAGTATTGCCTGCAACTCCAGTGATGCCTCTTTCAAACTGATTGATCTCGCGCCAGAAGTCTTGCTGGTTTTCTGCTGGTGCACGTATTATAGAGCTATAACCAGGGCTTACTCTCTTTACTTTGTTGGGCTGCCCAAACAGACCAATTGTGTTTTGTTCCTTAATATTTTGATCTCTTTTTTTCTTGATTGGATCTTTTAAAGTTTTGGTTGCTTTGATTTTCTTGTCTAATCTTTTCTTTGCAATTCTTAAGTAAATGGAATACTATTTTGTATGCAGGAAATTCGTTTGAGGATGCGTAAGGCTAATTTGAGCTCCAAGAAACTGTTTGAGTTCCGTTTGCCTACTTTCCCAAGTTTGAATAGGACTTTCTTCTGCCCAACTCATAACATCTGTGTCTGATTGCCTTTCCTTATAGCATGCTGGTGGTGTATTATTCCATGTGTCTCTCCCTCTTTTGCAAACTAGTATTCTGTACTGGAAGATGGCTAATGTTGTAGGTTTGTATTACTACTTTTTGCCGTTAGTGATCGCTTTTTCACACGGTACTGACATTCCGCCGCAGTGACAGAAATGCAACAGTGTAATCAATCACTGAGTTACTTTTACATGCCTTGAGTATAGGTCATCAGTGTGTCAGGAGCTTTGCAGCCATTAAGTGCATGAAAGCCAATGGCCTCTCAAAAAGTAAGAAATGGATGATCAGGTAGGGTACAATTTAGGAATTTTGAATCTTGTTGTGTGATTCCCCAGCTGACGTCTATTGTGTTCAGGTGCCCAGCTGTGATGCCATGGTTGGTCAAGTTTATATTGAAGCCCCCACGTACTTGCCCTGGGCCATGGTCTGAGAGCCACTGGTCCATGGTGTTCTCTATAAACATTATTCCACCTTCAAGGATGTACTTGGATTTATGTATATGTTTAATATTAAAAGGAGCCTGAAAATACCTCAAACTTCCACTTATCAATATTGATGCCCACCATACTGGAGATGTTCAGTTCAGATTTGTTGAAACCAGGGCCTTGTTGATAGAGACATAAATTGACAGTCTGCCCATAGGTGGAGTGGAAGTCCTCAAATCCTTTTAGCTGGAGTTCTGTATCACCCAGTTTCTTGTAGACATAGGATGTCATTAGATATTTAAAAATCTTCCAGTTCAAGGTCAAGCAAGACCTTCTTCATCCCTGCTATATTCCGTGAAATTATTGAGATTTTGTTTGGCTTCTTTGTACCGCAGATGCCACTTCTACCATTCTTATTATTAATTCATGCTATTTCCTTGCGGTTCAGCATGGATGGGACCCAACTTCAATCCTTTTGCAACAGATTATATTGGGATGCTGGTGAGTGACTTCAGCCTGCATGCACATTGAGGGCGTGGCCGGAGTCTCCATCAGAGATGAGGGTGGTGGTATGCACTGTCCCTAAGATGCATGCTGCCCTCCAGGAAGCTGCTTGCCATTCTAGCTTTCGGCTGCAGCTTCCTGACGTCACATCACTTTCCCTCGTTCCGCCCGTGCACTTACCTGTATCCTCATCAGATATCAACATCTGTACCCCTGCTCCTGTGCCTGGTTCACTGGAAGTGGACCCAGCTTCTTGCAGCAATGAAATTGATGCATTTTCTCTCTGCTGGAAGCAGCAACCAATGCATTGACCCTGTTGAGGGAGTAAAAACTGGTGCATCGAACTTGGGTTCTGAGCAGCATCTCCGGAATCGTCTCATCGACGGATGCATCACCTGCCTGCTGGAAGCAGCGCCGGACGCATCAGTACTGACGCAGCACTGAAACCACAACATCCCTGCCATCGCTGAAAGCAGATCATTGGCTCCCTTCGACAGCGTGGCGAAACCGGGGGCATCGGCTTCGGAATCAACACATCGAGGCTTTGACGCTCTTCTTCAGAAACCAGCGCATCGCTATCAATGCGTGTGAAAAATCAATGCATGCCTCAACTGCTGAAGTGACATTGACACATCTACTGTTGCTTCGATCCCGCAACTCGTGTTTACGACCAGGATCAGGGTGCTCTGTTCCCCGGGCCTGCATGGCTCCTGTACCTGGCCCGTGCTCCATCGCGGTTGGCTTGACATGTTGACGTTGCCCAGGTCCAGCGTGACCTCAAGTAACCCCTAAAGCGCTATTTCCTTCTAAGCACTAGAGCTCTTTTTGTTCTTTAAAAATTCATATCTTGACTTCTACTCATTGGATTGTTGTCGTTCTAGTCTTAAATTATTTATAAAATCAGCTATTTTTCTAAACCTGCATGGATTATTTTTGTGGTGTTTTCATTGGGGGTGGGTGGGTGTGTGTGTGTGGGTGTTTGTCTGGTGGTGTGTGTGTGTGTGTCACAAGTACTTTACACATTGCCTATTTATTAAGCCTGACTGCTCTGCGCCAAGCTACCAGAGGATGAGCACAGGTCATCTTTTAGTGTGTATCAGACTTCGACTGGGTGCATACCCATGCCAATTAGAGACCCCATTTTTAACAGCCTCTCTTGCAGAGAGTGGTAGGGGGATGCATGGGAGGGTGCTCCGTGAATGTTCGCTGCAGCCACAGCCCCCTGCGGGTCGGTCTCGCATGTACAATTCTGCTTGCCTGTCTCGCTTCCTTCTTGCAAGCTGAGTAGCGCCAAGAGGGCGGAAGCTAGCAGGCCTACTGCAGGGAACTGCTTATACATCAGGATGCAGGTGGGGACCGGGGTGTGGGTAAGAGGGAACAACACCAGTCCACAAACCGCACCCTAGTGTAGGTGGGCCACTTCTGTGTTCTTGGGATTGACCCTGTGCGGCGTTTCCTAACTGGTGCCTTATCGCACTTGCTGCACTGCTGCTGCTTCGCTCTCCTCCTTTCTCCTATCTCCTATCTCCTGCCTTGTGCCTCGGAAATATAATGTCAGAACCAGAACCACTTACTGCCTCGATCCATGCACTGTGCCATTAAAGCCACATCTATTTGTTTAGCACACACATTCAGACTGCATGCACTGCTTCGTACTGTACCCTTTCTTTATTGTACCAAAGTGTGTTGTTTGCAAACACACACACTGCCCAGCTCATACCCTTATCAAGTGCACTGCACACAACACTTCACCCTTTATGTTTTGTACTTATACAAGCACACATACACCAAGCGCACGTCTCTGTTGCCTACTCAGTGCGCAGCACTACATCTTTCATGTCATTCATTCCTCATAGGCATAAATACACTCAACACATGCACTTATCCCACATGTACTACACAGTACTGCTCTGTCCCTCCACAGTACCCTTCCCAGGCACACGTACATCCAATACAGAGTCACTCCAAATCTACTTCATGTGGGCCAAGGGTGAGTTAAGCACACAGCTGCAGAACTTTTAAAAAAGTGAGTGAGCCTGTGGGCCTCACTCCAGTGACACACAGTAAAAATGACATGTTCACTACTACTGATCACTACACAGTACGTTGCCACAACCGCCCCTTTGCTGCATGCTGCTTAACCCTGGTGAAGGTGGTAGCTTTCCATCACTATGAGGGTAACGCTTTGGGCACCATTCCTGATCCAACAAGACTGCAAAACTTTAGACAGGTCTGTGTTATGGCACACATGCATGACCTGTGTTTGTCTGTAACAATAAATCAGCATTACGGATTCAGACAACAGTACAGTTGGGCACTCAGGGCAGGGGTACACGTCTTTATCCATGCAGAGGACCTTTCCGCTCCAGTGTATGCATATTACATACTGCCCTCTGTCCTCATCAGTGTATAAATGCATCACCATCGTTTAGCAATGAACACTCATACTATTGTGTAACTGACAGATGGAATTCACACATCTAAACTTCATATGCAGATGAAAAAGTGTGCCAATGTACTTATGTCAAAATGTAAACGGCACAGTAACACCAATGGCCGTGATCTACATCAGTGCGTACTCTTGTCAGTTCTCAAAGCTGAAGCGATATCGCACAGTGAGTTCATATCGAAATTACACCCAGTCCAGCAACAGGAAACATATAATTTCTATTCAGTCGTGCATCCCTATTGGTTGTAATATATTCAGTCGCTTAGTCCAAAATATGTCTCTTTGAAGACGCTTTTTGGACTTATCTGTGTCTCTGGTAGATTCAGCAGTCTCCAGTACTTGAAATTACAATTGAGTTACTTTATGTTAATTCTCTTTGAAATGTACTGCCATACTTAATTTGCTGTCACAATTCCTAATGTTGCTCTTGTGTTCTGATATTCTAACTTTAATCCTGTGTTCTTTCTTGCGCACACACAGCAAGCTGCATGGGCATCTTAGTGCATAGATGCAATTGTCACTGTCACAAGTGGTGTAATGTGTCAAGGAAAAGCTTTGTTCTTTGTGTGGATGAACAACACTATTACCTAGTACAACATTATTACAATAATTACAATCCAAGCATCTGCTGGTTCCCTTGAATTTACTTTCTGTTCTGGATCTATTACTTCTGTTGACTATCATTTCTATGAAATTCCTTGATCTCCAAAAAGCAAACAAGGGGTGATCTTTGTTCAAATCACCAACATCTTTCTCGTTCTGTAAAATTTCCCATCTCCTGTTTATTATACTCTACTCATGATCTTAGGGCTGCTCGTGGAAACTTTTGACATGAACATGAATCTTGGTTGTGTGTTTTTTTTCCCAACAATTGTAATTTGCTATTAGCAGCCAGTCGTTCAGTGGATGTTGTTAAGATACCCTCATGCCTATTTTATATGACCCATGTTTGACAAGTGGATATCAACAGAGGCCTGACATCAACCTACTTACTGCTTAAAATATTGGTGAAATCCTAATTTAACACAGCAGTAGGCCAATACAAACCACAAGCAATGTTGACCCTAACATAGAATTGGGTACTCCATTATAGAGGATGGAATCATAGAAAACCTTTAAAAACAGTGGTGCAGTAGGTACATTTTTAAGAAGGATAATGTGAAGTTCTCTCTTAGGGGATTTCCATGTATAGTCAAAAGGCCTGAATAGTTCCCCCTGCCTGCAGGGACACTGGAGCACTTTTCTGAAAATGTCTTCTTAAATGTTGATATTTGTCTTTAATCAGGTGGGCTTGCAAAGCCATTTAAGAATGACATTATGCAGCCTAAAGGAGATGCTACAAAGGCCAAAATTCTTCATCCTGTTTCCTTTAAAAAGGTCCTGTAAGGCAGACATGCATTCAACTGCATGACTATTTTGAAGATTTCACAGAAAAAATCTTTTACAAACCTTTTTGCAATATTACATAAAGATGAAGGAGCGCAGGGCAGTGTAGCCCATACACTGCTATTATTCAGACTAAAAAGTAAAGCTGTGCCTTTAAGAGCAGGTGGTCCTCCCATATCCCATCATGCTTAGCAAGAGGCAGTTACCTCAGTTCTTTTTTCCGGGTCCTGCTGACAGGACCCTGAAGCATTGAGCTCTACCTATTTAGAGGTGTTTTCACAAACATTTCTTGTCAAATACTTTTGATTACGCTTTCACTCAACGTTTTTCATATTGCCTGATTACTTTGTCATTTTTTGTAAAATTCTGACAGAAATTGAAGGTATTTTTCCATCCAAATACCTTCACTTTTTTTACAAGTGTCCTCGCTGTGGCTGGAAGAAGGCCAAAACAGACCCACACGAGGTCTGTATTATCTGTCTTCCGTCTTCACATGTACCTTATGCCTTCGACATATGTAAAACCTTCATCAGGCGCACTCTACTTGATATAGGGAAAATTCCTTAGAGCGGGGGGGAAGGTCAGTCTTTCACCGGGGATCTCCCTTCATTGGCCAGTGTCCGCAGAATGTCCCAGAAGTGCAGTTCTGGCCTTAATTGCCGCAGGTCCCAGTTGACATCAAGGACATCGACGTTGAAGTATGCAATAGTGCCGACTATGCCGACTGTGGAGAACAAGTTAGACGGCGAGGAAGCGGCACCACTCGCCGTCTTGGCACTCATCGATGCCGAGAGTCTACACGCCGTCGAGGCGTCATGGACATCCGATGTCGAGAAGTACCTTTCTGTCGAGGTCGCTGTCGACACAGCATGGAAGATCGACATTGAGGGACACCCGACGTCATGAAGGTACGACGTCGAGCGGAATACATTGATGTCATACATCGACGTCCAGGAGCTTGTCGACGTCAAGGAGGTCACTAAGGAAGAATAGAAGGATTTACTCCACATCTGAATCTTCTCCTTCTCTCGAGATATTACCATCAACTTCTCCTCAACCATCTCCTCCTCCACATATGACAATGCCCTCACCGGTTTCACCGCCTCCACCAGCTCCTCTTGCTCCTGTAGCGCCTCCTCCGATACCACCTTCAGAACCGGCTCCTACAACTCCTGTAGGCTCCTCAAGACATTCACGCTATTGATCATCTAGACGCTCTTCTAGATCCAGACATCATCACCGTCATCACTCTAACAATATATCAAGATCTCAATCCCACCAACGTCGTTCCTCGTCTTCTACCAGAGACTATTCTCCAACTCTGTCTGACTCTCCAACACCTCGAGTCTCTCTAATTGACGATGTAAACACCTTTCAGAAAGTCCTTGTCCGAGGTGCTGCAAAACTTAATATTCATGGCGGCACCTACACCGACAACATCTGTAATCTTCAAGACCTTACACAAGAACCTTGCCTCCGCTGGTTCCAGGTCTCCTAGTACTGGCGATGACCTTATCCCTGACACCAACCACAGCCAAGCCAAAGCCTTCTAGGCTCCAAAAGAAATATTGTCCTCCAGAGCAGGATCCTTTATTTCTAAGGACAGACCTAACACCACCTTCTGTGTTATTGAAGCCACTAAGAATTTACATTCTACTTCTCCTTCATCCTCCTCTCCATCAGACAAGGAGAGCAAAAAGCTAGACGGGGCAGGTCGCAAAGTTTGCTAAACATCTGCCATTTCCATGAAGACAGCCATTGCCACAGTCCTCTTGGGCAGATATGACCATGCTCCTTTGGGACGTCATTCAACAATTTGCTGATCATCTTCCCAAAGAAAATGAAGGTGCTATGGCTTCTAACAGAATCATAAGCACAGCGGCGGATTCTTCTATATTAGCGGCATATGGATATTGTCATGGATAATCCCTGAGAAGCCACTCATGGCCCCGTCTTACTTCTCTGAAGCCAGAAGCACAGCAAAGAATACAGAACCTTCCATTTATAGGTTCTACTCTGTTTGGTTCTCGCGCTGATGATGAGATGTCTAGAATGAAGTCAGAACTAGACACTCAAGAGCAGCGTATGTCGTTCTGTCCTTACCACTGCAGGTTTTTCTCACAGAGTTTCCAAACTGCATTAGGTGCCACCTACATCTCAACAGCAACAACAACACCAGAGATCATACCAAACTCAGCGCAAACAAATGCGAGGTCGTTCCACTCAACAAATCGCCCAAGGAGGACGTCAACCATCTGCGTCTAAGCCCTGAACTGTTCCTTCCCCCTATTCCGTTACACACTCCAGTAGGGCGAAGATATCGCATTATCTGACAGAGTGGCAATTCATCACATCAGACGCCTGGGTTCTGAACATTGTGCAAAATGGTTATTGTCTCAGGTTTACCACCCTCAATTCCACTGAAGCCCTCCATGTTCCATCTCGATTCTCTCAGGGCAGAAGTCAACATCCTATTACAAAAGAAGGCAATAGAACCAGTTCCCACTAATCAACGTGGAAAAGGGATTTACTCAAGGTATTTCCTGGTACCAAAGAAAGAAAAGCACAAATTCAGACCTATTCTCGATCTAAGAATAGCCAACAAATGGTTTTGAAAGGAGAAGTTCAGAATCTGGCTTTACATCAGATATATCCCCAGCTTCATCAGGGAGATTGTCCCAGTTCCATCGATCTTCGCGATGCATACTTCCACATTCCCATTGCCAGGAAGCATCGGAAGTTCCTAAGGTTTCTTGTGGGACAAGACTATTACCAATTTGCAGTGCTCCCATTCGGCCTCAAGTTAGCACCCAGAACGTTCTCCAAATGCATAGCTGCGGTGGCAGCCCATCTAAGATAGCATCGAACCTTCCTCTATCCCTATCAAGACGATTGGCTCATAAAGGCATCCACATCGCAAGAGGCCCAACTACATTTCAGGTGAACTTACCAGCTTCTTCAACAGTTGGGCCTCCAGGTCAACCTCGTCAAGTCAATGTCAGCACCTGTACAGAGGTTGCACTACTTAGGCACCACAATCAACACCATTCAAGCAAAGGTATTTCCTTCGGAGGAGCGACGTTTATCGATCCTTCTGAAATGTCAAGCTCTCGAGAAAGCACCTCATTCAACAGCAAGAATAGTCTCATCTCTCCTAGGACCGATGGCTTCTTGCATTGACCTCACTCCCAATGCTCGCCTCCACATGAGACCCTTACAGGAGTGCCTAGAAAATCAAAGGAATCAGCTGACAAGCAATTGGAAGGACAGGATTACTCTACCCATACGCAACACGGTCCCTCAAGTGGTGGTGTTCTCCAAACAATCTTCTGAAAGAGATGCCCTTCCACCACCATGTCCCCACACAGACAATAGTCACGGACGCATCGTTGCTAGGATGGGGTGCCCATTTGGATCATCTACAGATTCAAGGCCCTTGGTCTCAGAAGGAGAGTTCGTATCACATCAATCTCCTAAAGCTACACGCAGTTCATCTGGAACTCAAAGCCTTTTCCCCCGGCATTCACCACAAACACTCTACATGTGCTGACAGACATTGCAGCCACTATGTATTACCTGAACAAGCAGGCGGGCACCAGATCCAGAACTCTATCACCGGAGGCACAGACAATATTTAACTGGCTTCTGGCCAGGCACCTAACAATAACAGCTACTCACTTCCTTGGCATAGAGAATGTTCAGGCAGACGCTCTCAGCAGAGCGGTGTACGAAAACCACGAGTGGGTGCTGTACAATGTCGTACAATACATCTTCTCCATGTGGGGCACCCCTTCTATAGATCTGTTTGCAACAGAAGACAACAAAAAATGCCTAAACTTTGCCCCCAGATACTACCATCTAGGGACAGTGGGGAATGCCCTATGGATGGACTGGTCAAACAAATTTCTTTACGTCTTTCAGCCACTTCATCTGATCCTGGCAGTCCTGATCAAACTGTCCAGCTCCAAAACAAGGATGATCCTTATCGCTCCGGAATGGCCACGGCAGTGGTGGGTTCTAGACCCTCTTCACCGGTCACTCCGTCCACATCTCAGGCTGCCATAGAGGTCGGACCTTCTGACGAAATTCGGAGGTCAGATGAGACATCCCAATCTCTCGTCGGTGAATTTGGCAGCATGGCTCCTGAGCTAGTGCAGTATGGTCACCTTAACCTGCTGCATGGACATTCTAAGAGAGGCAAAACGACCATCTACCAGATCAGCATATGCCTTAAAATGGAAAGGATTCTGCATAGGGTGTTTGGACAAGAACATAGATCCCACAGCCTGCGGAGATGTTATTCTTCCATACCTATTGCAGCTAGCAAAATCTGGCTTGCAATTCTCGTCCATCAAAGTACACCTGGCAGCTCTCACTACATACAGGAAAAGTCCTTCACAAACCTCTTTCTTTAAAATTCCAGTCATTAAAGACTTCCTAGAAGGGTTAAAGAAGGTTTTTCCTCCTACTAGGCATCCATCTCCAGCATGGGAGCTTACCGTAGTTCCTTCACGTCTAATGCAGCATCCTTTTGAGCCCATTCACAAGGCATCTCTGCAACATCTCATTTGGAAAACTGCCTTCCTTCTAGCAATTACGTCAGCTCACAGGGTTAGTGAGATCCAGGCCCTTTGCGCTCAGGAACCATAAACTGTTTTTCATCCTTCTAGAGTTTTAATGAGAACACATCCAAAATTTCCACCAAAAGTTATCTCTGTCTATTTCATATAAACCATACTATTTCCTTGCCAATTTTCTTTCAAAACCCATCTACTCCTGCAGAGAGAACACTTCACTCTCTAGATGTGTAGAGGGTTCTAAAATTTTACTTAAACAAAAGTAAATCCTTTTCGCAAGTCACAGTAACTGTTCATTAACTATGGTCCAGTTCGAACAGACCTTGCCACCTCCAAGCAATCTCTTTCCAGTAGGATTGTTTTGTGCATTTTGCTCTGTTACCAGCTAGCCAATAAGTCCCTTGATGGCAGACCTAAAGCACATTCTACCAGGGGCAAAGCAGCCATGACTGCTTTGATGAGAAACATTCCCTTAGCAGATATTTTAAAAGCTGCTACATGGAGGTCTGTCCACACCTTTACTAAGCACTACTGTCTTGATTCTGATGCTAGGACAGATGCTCAAGTAGGACAGGTTTCTCTTAGAAATCTCTTTGCATAAATAAATATCACTCTATTGTTCTGTCTACTCCACCACTTTCAGGGGGATGGGCTTGCTACTCTATTCAGCGCTTATGACTATACATGGAAATCCCCTATGAGAGAGAAGGAATAGTTTCTTACCTGTAACTACAGTTCTCTCGTAGGGGTGGTTCCATGATAGGCATAAGCGACCCTCACTCCTCCCCTGTGGAAAAGACAAAATAATAATTCAAAGACATTTTCAACTCAGCTTGTAAAGCCTATAAAAAGAACTGAGGTAACTGCCTCTTGCTGAGCATTATGGGATATGGGAGGACCACCTGCTCCTAAAGGCACAGCTTTACTTTTTAGTCTGTATAATAGCAGCCTATGGGCTACACTGCCCTGCACTCCTTCATCCTTATGTAATATTGCAAAAAGGTTTGTGAAAGATTTTTTTCTGTGAAATCTTCAAAATATTCATGCATTTGAATGCATATCTGCCTTACAGGACCTTTTTCAACCAAACAGGATGAAGAACTTTGGTCTTTGTAGCCTTTCCTTTAGGCTGCATAATGATATTCTTAAGTGACTTTGCAGGCCTTCCTGAAGAAAGACCAACATCAACACTTAAAAATAATTTTTCAGAAATGTGCTCTGGGGCCCCTCAAAGGCAGGCGGGCGGAACTATTGAACGCTTAAGACTACTCCTACGAGAGAACTGGAGTTACAGGTAAGAAACTATTCCTTATCTAGACCTGGTGCTTTGTAGTGTGCTAGACTGTTAATGGTTTCCTTATCTTCCCTTATAGAGATGGTTCATCCAGAACTTCAATAGTTTCTAGATCAATAGAGAGGAAAGGTAAATCTTCTGTAATACTAAAGAATATCCTCTTCACTACACCTGCGAGAGATGTGTAGAGTAGTGTAACGGGCATGAAAAAGTCAAAGGATTTAATGTGTCTACACACGTAAAACCCCAGTCTCGTCTATAATGCTTCCAATATTATGTTTGCCTAACTGTGAGCTTGTAAGCCAGCAAACAATCTCTTTTGTTTCCCTTTCTCATAGTATAGTTGATTAGTAGGCAACATGTTATGTACAGATCTTGTATCAGTCTCTGTGGCTCGATTTGCCAGCATCTGAATCTTATGTTCGGCCATCTCCACACTTTGTTCTATCCATAAAACTATGCCATTCAAGCCCTAGTTGTTTGTATCCATGTCTTGATGGTGCAAGCCTGCTCTTTGGTATTACTTGCAGCATATAGATGGATCACAACAAGGTTTTCTTACCCAGTGTCACAGTTACATTTACAGCTGGACGGGAGGACAAACATTTTCTCCACTCAATGGCTATGTCTTGATGAAAGAAGAAAAACAGTACAGACTTGCTGCAAGGGTGCTTCATCTGTAATAAAGCAAGTGATGCAGTAGGCAATAAGGGCCAGATGTAGCAAACGTTTAGCGAGTCGCAAACGGCAAAATTTGCCGTTTGCGACTCGCTAAACGCGTATCCCAATGCAGAAATGCATTTTGCGTGTCGTTACCGACTCGCAAAATGCATTTCAGACTCGCAAATAGGAAGGGGTGTTCCCTTCCTATTTGCGAGTCGCAATGGGATGCAATACCATTTGCGACCGCATATGCGGTCGCAAATGGCATCGCAGTTACCATCCACTTCAAGTGGATGGTAACCCAATCGCAAATTGGAAGGGGTCCCTATGGGACCCCTTCCAGTTTGTGACTGGACCCCAAAATATTTTTTCAGGGCAGGGTACAAAAGGTTTAGTTTTTTTTTAAGTGCAGCTCGTTTTCCTGTTAGGAAAACGGGCTACACTTCAAAAAAAAAAAACTGCTTTATTGAAAAGCAGGTCGCAAACATGGAGGTCTGCTGACGACAGCAGGCCTCCATGTTAGCGAGTGCCTATACTCGCAATGGGGCCGCAATTTGCGACCCACCTCATGAATATTCATGAGGTGGGTCATTGCGACCCCATTGCGAGTCGCAGTCGGTGTCTGAGACACCGTACTGCATAGCAATTTGCGACTAGCAAATTGCGAGTCGCAGGGACTCGCAATTTGCAAGTCGCAAATTGCCGACTTGCTACATCTGGCCCTAAGTGTCAACATCTTCAGTCTTCTGGGAGCATCTAGTAGTCGACTAGAGTCCCTGATGAGTTGATAAAGGCCAAGTAGATAGGCCAGGTATTATGTAGGCCATGAAAAGCATGTCTTAAGGGAGAAACTGTGCTCCCTGCTCACCCTCAGACCTCTCCTCGTCACTGTAGAACCTTGCATCAGCTCTGGTTTGCACTGTTATGCTTCCAAATGCCCACTAACCCTCAATCACAGTGGTGCAGATGCCTCTTAAACTGCTTCCCACTTTTCATAAGGGGAGCCAGCCTTAAAGAGAGTGCCACCTGTGGCTTTGTTGGATTCAGCACCTGTGTATAGCAGCCATCAGGTTGAGGTTGGGGTTGAATTTGAGGAATACATGTTCTGAGATCCGCCCTTCATACCGTATTAATTGTATGGTTTCTAAGTTTTGAGTCCAACTTGTTTGAAGTTCAAAGCATCTTTCCTTGTCAATGTTTTGCTCAATGAGAGATGCTTCCTCTGCAAGGCATGTGTCTCTGGGTACTTCAGCAAATAAGGTCTCTACAACAAGAGATCATTCAATGTTAATGCGCCAAATGAGACAGAGCAAAAGCAGGAACCTGACCTGCAGTTGCCAATGAACTGAAACAGGCGTTCTCGTAATCCTTGGGTTCCAAAGCCAGGGAGTTGTTAACTAGAGGCAGGAAACAGCATGAATGAGGCATACCATCTCAAAGGGAAATCTGTCTCCAGAAAATGGATGTGAACTGTGAAGGTCAATTACTCAGAGAGTATCTACTCTAAAAGTAGGAACACAATTCTTCATACTAGAGACCACCACAAAATAGCTTCTCATGGCAAAGTTGCAGCAGACACGTTTTCCTGATTGTGGTCAGATCAAAAGAGTAGGAGTTTACAAATCTCAATATGGCCTGTTTTCGGATGAAATCTGTACCTACCTAACCTGCCTACATTGAGGAATGGTCTCCAGAAATTACGTGTCAGTGAGCAGTGGTTCAATCTCCGGTAGGTGATTTCCAGCTCTTCATGCTGTTGCAACAGGTTTTGTGGACATTGAGCAAGGGCCAGCAGAGACAACAGACCACACCAAGGAGCTTGTCTACGTGCAACTTATACTACCGGGAACCCGTGGTAGTCATCCATTATCTTCCCAGAGTTTCTAGGACAAGAGTGTGGACAAACTAAGGACAAAATGATCGGCTCATACTGGGGTCCCAAACTCTTTCGAAATGTAATGTCTAAGTAGTGTGCTTACTATGTGGAGAGTCACATTGGTTACCCGGCTAGTCCCCTTCCCTGAACTTTGTCTGCAGATTTGAGTGGGAACACAACCCTACATATTTGCTAGTGGCTGTTTAAAGAGATTTGAAGCTGGAAAAGTATGTTTTCACATAATATTGTGCCAATTTGCTGTGACCAAATCACCAAATCTAGAACAGCAAAGCAGCTCAAAAGCATTCTAAGATTCTACTTTTGCAACAGCGGTAGAAAAAAATGTCATATCATTACAGTAAGGATAATGATGTATCTCAGGCTAGGAATGAACCACCTTCAAGATGCGATCGTATTCAAGCCTGGCTACATGCGTCTCCTCTCTCACATTCAGATTATCCCAGCGTCTTTCATAAATTGCCTTCATATTGTGAAGATACCCATGGTGTTTAATGTTTCTGGTGGCAGCTTTTTGACCCAGTCTCTTTGTTTTTTAGCCCTTCATTCAATCGCAGTGCCTTCTCAGAAGGATCTCCTCTCTCACCAGTAATTTCTGGTTTCTGTAGAGATACTTGGGATCACCTTTGTTGCTCTCTAGGGCTATTTAGACATTCTGATTTTGGTTACTGGAGTACGTGGATTGCCCAGGGAAAGTGTGTACTGAAGTGTATCTGGCTTTGCAGTGTAGGCTCAGTTCTTTATTCAGGCAATTTAGAAAAATAAAGCTTTGTAGAGAGTTAGACCTGTCAGCTCTTGGCATGGTTTCCCCTGTCTTTTTGGCTTCTGACCTCCTGTCATGATCCTGTGCTGAACTTCGTTTTTGCTGGCTTTAGGACTCTGGGCACTTTACCACTGCTGACCAGTGCTCTTTGTCTAAATTTGGTTGGTGATTGGTTTTCTCAGGAGTGGCACATTTGATTCACTAGTAAGTACCTAGTGAAGTGCACTAGAGGTGCCCAGGGCCTGTAAATCAAATGTTACTAGAGGGACTGAAGCACTGATTGTGCCACCCACATGAGTAGTCCTGTTAACATATCTCAGACCTGCCACTGTAGTGTCTGTGTGTTCAGTTTTAAACTGCTAGTTCGACCTGGCAAGTGGACCCAGTTGCCAGGCCCAAACCTTCCCTTTTACTACATTTAAGTCAACCCTAATGTAGGCCCAAGGCAGCTCCCTGGGAAGGGTGTAGTGTATTTAAAAGGTAGGACATGTACTAGTGTGTTTTGCATGTCCTGATAGTGAAATACTGCAGACATTAGTATAATTATTGGACTACTGAGCCCACAACATCAGAACATTTCTGGACTGAGGACATTCTGCCAGATATAAGAGCTGGATGCTTGAGGAAGACCTGCCACTCTGCCTATTGCTTTGCTGTGCTGGCCTGCTGCTGCTACTTCTGCCCTAGGAGTGAGAGGAGTGGAGTTTGCTCTCTACAGTCTGCTTTCTAAGGTTCTCCCAGGGCTTGAACTGAGGTTGCCTCTTTTTAGAAGTCTCAGGTACATCAAAGACTTCATCTGCCAGCATCTGGGCTTTCTTGTTGAGAGTCCTGACTTGCTAAGTGGTGTCAAATCCAGTTACTGGGCCCTTGGAAGTGAGTTCTGGTGAAAAACAAGAAGAACCAGGCACATCGACTCAGGACAACTCCAGAACAAGTGCCGCTGCTCGACTCTGCACCGCATCCAAAACTGTGGTCCCTGCTGAAGTGCAACAACCACCATCGACTATGCAGATCTGGCGCCGCTGGCCCGAAGCCGCTACAGCCCCCCTGAAGTCCTCCTACATTGTGAGTCCTGAGTGCCATGTCACCGATGTCTATGACACCTGACTTTCCCGTGCGTTTGTGGCCCCGTGGTGTGACAGCGACCCCAAGAGGTCACCCCAACGTGTCTTGACACACCTGATTCATCGACCCCACGGGATCATAAGGAATGGATGCCTCGCCACTGACGCAGCATCACCTCCCCTGCAACCATAAGGAACCAATGCCTCACCTCCCTGGTAGTAGTAAGGAACAGACGCCACACCAGCTCCACAACGCCTTACCTCCCCGACTCCGTGCAATGACTTTGTTTCATAGGTACTGTACATGGGGGTCCGTACAACTCTCTAACCTGAGCCGCACTCCCTCGCGAGTGGCGTTAGACTGTTGGGAACGACTCCATCAACAACGTTGTGATAGCCCAAGGTGGCGCTATTATGTTTCTAAGCTCTTTATTGTGATTTAATCTTAAAAAATTTGTATCTTTGCTTGTGTATTTGTATTTTTGTTGTTTTACTCACAATAATTGCTAGTTATTCTAAACTGGTGTAGAGTACTTTTGTGGTGATTTCAGTGTGTGTGTGTGTGGGTGTGTGTGTACACAAATACTTAACACATTGCCTCTGAGGTAAGCCTGACTGCTCATGTCAATCTACCAAGGGAGTGAGCGGAGGTTGTCTTAGATGTGTGACTCCCTAATCCTTACTAGAATGAGGGTCCCTACTTGGACAGGGTGCAAACCACTGCCAACTAGAGACCTAATTTCTAACACTGAACATGCCACTTTTGGAATAGGCGAAGTTGCTTTTAACTACCATTAATCAGCATGAGTGTATTGCATGGAGTCACACTCACCATATCTTTTTCCCCATCACATAGTGAGATGTGAAGTCACCCTGAATGGTATCAAAAAGTAAACTTAGGACACTTCTGTCAGAGAAAGGGGACCAGGTGTATAACATCAAAATAATGTATTGAACAGTCTATGGCTGTGACAAAGGGTAATGTGTGTTTCACTCCTTGCATCTGACGATTTAACAAAGATTCTTGTTTGTTGCGATGTTTGAAAATCTTTTTCTACAGTTAGATCAAAAGGAAATGCCCAAGCAAGCAAAAATGAAAACTGCCAGCGACCCATCTCCTCATTCCAGGATCTGGTCTGCTAGTGATGTTAATTGACTACAATTGTTGTATTGAATTTTAATTGTTGTGTATTTATGTTTAATCTTTTTTGTGCTGGGCGCATTGGAAGAATCGGATGAGGGAGTGTGTACTGCAGCAGTCTGCAGTATACCTCATGTGCAGATTCAGCTAAGCTGGTATATTCCTGTTTAGTCTACCCACACTCACAGACTTCATCTGTAGGTCAGCGTGGCCCAGTTCATTATTAACAGCATCATAGCAGTTATATAGCGTACACTACGTTAGGGTCTCTTGGCGCTACTCAATGTTCTATTTAGATGTTTCTAACATACACGCACACTGCAAGCAATAAATTCATAAATTTCAACGTATCTCGAGCGAATAACTAATTTTAATGCCCCCCTCTTAACACCTTTCACTTTGAAGGCAGAGCTTGTAGTTTGAATTGAGGGATTCGAGATGATAGACCGCTATAGTCATTAGAGTTAGGAACAAAAAAGTGCACCCAGGAAGGACCTTCCTGAGTCCTATTCGGAGTGTCAACGACAATTAAATAAAATACTTAGGCCCATATTTATACTTTTTGACGCAAAACTGTGCAAATGCAGTTTTGCATCAAAAAGTATAGCGCTGGCTTGCGTCATTCCAAAGTGCCAGCTGGGCGCCAAATTTATGGAATCTCGCAAGCCGGCGCAAAGGGTGGGCTAACGTCTGGGAAAATGACGTTAGCCGGGTGGGGGTGGTGGTATGGGGGAAGGGATTTTGCACCAAAATATGACATTAGGCTGGTTAGAGGCAAAAAAATGCCTTTAACCAGCCTAGCATCAATTCTTGACGCAAAACCATCCATGCCACATGGCTCCTGTCTTATAAAAAACAGGAGTCATGCCCACCACCCCAATGGCCAGCACAGGGGACAAGGGTCCTTCCGGCATGGCCATTGCATGGCCATTGCACCCAGTGCCATTTAGAGGGACCCATTTCAGGGCCCCCAATGGCACTTTAAAACATTTTTTTAAATACTTACCTATACTTACACTACTTACCTGGGTTGGGGTCCCCCCATTCTGTGGTTTCCCTCTGGTGTGGGTGGGGGTGTTCCTGGGGCTTGGGGTGGGCACCTGTGGGCTCTTTTCATGGTGTTTGACCATGGAAATGGGTCCACAGGTCCCCTGACGCCTGCCCTGACCCAGGCGTTAAATAATGGTGCTAAGCAGGCTTAGCTCCATTATTTAGGCTCGCCTCCCACACGTGCACCATTTTTGCACGGGAGTATAAATAAGGCGCTAGGGCCTTAGAGTCATTTTTTGGACGGGAACACCTACTGTGCATCTCATTGACGCAAGGTGGTGTCACACATCCAAAAATGACTTTAATTCCAATATTTTGGCACTAGACGGGTCTAGCGTCAAAATATAAATATGGAGTTAAGTTTGCACTTAATTAGCGTAAAAAAAATGACGCTAATTCAGTGCAAACAGAGTATAAATATAGGCCTTTTCTTGAATAATACATAGGCTGCCATGCCTCATTTCTTCACAAAGCACAAGTGGACACAGCATCTTTCACATAGAATATGTTCCTCAATAAATTGTCACTTTATTAATTAAACAGCCCCCACTCCACAAGCATTATTTTAACATATAATTCGCTCAGCATGGCTTCCCCTAAAGGGTCCTATTGCTCGCTTTCCGTTTACAGCTGTTACTATGCTATCCTGTATGTACAACACAACTTCTACTTAGCTAGCGGTTTCTGAATAGAATATATCCTAGTATGGTTGTATTTTCGTTTTGTCAAAGAGTGAGTCTTTCACTTGAAAACCGAAACGTGTTAGGGAATTTAAATGGCACTTTCCTGAATCTCTGCCCTAAACCCTACTAACAGAATCTAATGTTTGTTTTGCTAAGGTCTCCAGTCGACAAGAGCTCCCAAACAGTCGTCGTCTCACATCAGCCAGTCATCCGCTCGTCTACAAGGACACCAGAAAGGACGACTCTTTTGAACACTGTGCGACCTTTGACAGCCAAAGGGGTGGTACAAAGGCTACCCAACCGCCCAGCTCTCCTGACCGCACCTAGCAAGTCCACAAACTCCTAGAGCAATCAAGCTGGAGCTATACCGGTACTTAGATTGATTGACTGAATCTTGTCACGTTCAGCCTCGGTGAAGTTGAGGTTGCTGTGAGCCTGCAAGTGACTACGAGTCAGATGTTGCACTGCGTTGTCAAAGGGTATGTGTAGTGTCTTTGGCAAAGCACAACCTTACAGGCTGAAGACTATTCGAGTTGTATTGTATTCTACTTTTCTTTGACATTCAGTAACTCCAATCACCCAATATGTTCTCTTTGTTAAGCCCTTTGTACCTTTCTCCTTTTGAAAAGCCGTCTACCATTATTCTTGTCCCTGCCACCACTTCATTAACCTCACTCCTTTGTCTCACATGAACTGCGTTCTTGCTTCTTCTAAGACGGCCTTCTTTCCTTATTTGCTCTTCAAGTCTATTCATTTTTGTTCATGTTACATTGGCTTCAGGTTATATGGTTATTTCCAAGGCCTGCCCCCTTCAACTCACTGATGTACAGTTAGCAGGTGAAGGAAACACCATATTGCATCTGGCTATTAATGGGACCACAATCACGCCTGGCCTTCCCTGGCCACATTCAGACAACATAGCTAGATAATGTAAGAATATATTCATTCCAAGTAAATTGTAACCATTGTATTTTGTATTTACAGTGAAAGACAGAGTAATGTCTTTACTCAATAAAATGCCTTAGAAACTTGTGCTGTTGCAATTAAGGTGCATACATTCACCTTCCACTCCTTCAGTGTTCTTTAGAAATACATTTCCTTGGAGTTGTATGCATTATAAAAGGCTGCCTTCATGTGAAACGATGTGACTGTTTACTACTAGATATTAAACACATTTGGCCCACTCGTTCATATAGTAAGAAGGGTAACAAAGATCAAAGTGACATCTGCCAGATTTGTCATCGGCTGTTTCAGTTATCAAGAGTGACCACCTCTTAAACTGTCAGCAATATTGGTGTGTCTTAAACTGTCAGCAATATTGGTGTGTCAAAAGGTTTATACGTACAACACAGTACACTGCCTACTATGTGTGTTCCTATCATTGTGACAAGGACCTCTCATTCTGGTACACAGTAAGGATGCCTTTTGCACTGTCTGCAAGACCCTCTGTATTGATCAGAAGGATGTCTTGGTGTTAGAAGTGATACAATCACGCACATTATGCTATGGTAACAGTACGTCACCTCTAGTTCACCATCTTGAATCGAGGAGTATGTCATCTGTTTGTAGAGTAGATGCTGGAACATGCATCATGGATAGGAAAATAATCTACACCAACCAGGGGTAGGCTGAGCCTAGAGTGTTGGTATTTTAGAAGTGATCGCCAGATACAAGGCGTATCAATTTTGAGCTGCTATAATGTTGAACAGTCAAGTAACCTCAGATTGCCCTTAACCTTCAAATGCAACTTCAGCAGGGGACAATACTTATCTGGTTCACATGAAATAAAAATCCAATGTAAAACTATGATGTGCCATTAAGTCAGTTTAAATCAATGTTTTCTCTAATTTCATGTCTGAAAATGCATTTATACACGGGACGCACGTGGAAACACACTGCTGCATTGTTGTTTATTTTGCGTTTGTCTTTGCAACGAATGAGAGCACGAGTTGCTTTGTAGAGTAGTGTTTGCTGTTGAACAAAAAGTTTGCACTGAATATAATTACTGATTGAGAGAATCTGAATGTTTTAACATATTTACTGATAGCACGTTCACCAAAACCTTCATATTATTATGTAACCATATTTTTATACTTTGCAGGCCGAATTAAAAACAAATGGTTGTTCATAAAATATATTTGTTTGAATATATCAATTATGCAACTGTGTCATTGTCTGAATTCGTGTTTTAAGTGAATAAGAGACACAATTCTCAAAGCGCATTGTTTCTTGTAGGTACAGTACTGCACAGCATGAGCCCACCTTTACAATATGTGCCTTCAAGTTTGCATGATCTTTGAGATACTGTGTATAAAAAAAGCACATATTCCATCCCTGTATATCGGTAGTCCGTTTCAAATGTGCTAGTGATTAGTATTTTTGCAAAATTCACAGTGCTCATGTTGACCATGCATATTTTCTCTATGCCATTACCACTTCAGGCCTCTTTTTCATCCCATTAAGGGGACTATATCCTCAGACAAGTATCTGGCTGGCTGTTAAACTCGAAATTAGTAATTATTTTCTCCCCAGCTTTTTGGACGGTACAAGAAGGAATGCACAGCCTGGACAGGTGCCTTATGGGCTTTCACTTATACATCCCATTGAGAAACCAGTTTGCTATGAGGGATGGACTTGGCAAGAGTAGCAACAAAATGCTGGAAGTTACTGAGTTTGCTAAAAAAAGAAAATGTGCTAAGAATAACAGGTAGGAGGTTACAGTAACTCAGAGGACATGTAGGTTCATTCTCATTCAGGAGTTTTAACGGAAACCTCATCAGGTACAAATTGAAACGCCACTCTTTTTTGGTTACGCCCTCTATGTGGTCCATAAAGGTGTAATGATCCTGTTTTGTGGGAATGATCGAGAGCTCTACTTTATTTTGCATCGGCCACATGAATCCTGGTGAACTGTTTTCTTATTTTTTTATGATCACTAATAAATGCATACTTCATATTCTAGAAGAGAAACTGGGAAGTCATTATTCCTGTGGGCCCTTGTTCCTAACAGCAGTTATAGTTTCTACCAAAATGGCATTGTGGACTTGAAACTGCGTCTTCTTTATTTGCTGTGAGAGTGCTGGCTCCACCGATATTATAGCGCTGCCTGGACACAAACACACTTTCTTTTTAATGTTTTTATGTTTTTCACTTTTCACACCTTTTTATTTAATTACCTTTTTTGTACCAGTAAGTTTCAATGGGATTTGAGCTCCCTGGATGAAGTGGAAGTAGATGGGCTCGTTAGTTTGTTATTTCACCCATTCTTTTTTTGTTTTGCTGCAAGGCAGCGTTTTAGCTTTTCTAAAGATCATGACCGCTATGAATGTCCATACAGCGGACGCACACAATTGGAGCGCCAAGGATACGCCCCTCTGTGCCCATCTGTGCCAAACGCAAGAACCACTGTTGATACGATTACCAATCAAACTAATAGTATCACCTACTCTGGCAGCAGCCTTCATACCACTAACTCTCAAGATATTTTTCATTCTTTCCAGTACTAAGCCTTTCCTGTCTGTAATTTGTCAAACATGCAACTTTTTTACGTGGAGATAATCCGCAGCACACATCTCCACTTCCCCATCATCTCCTACTACACATGATCTCTCACCACAAATTAGAACCAATCAGATTGATACTTTTTGAGCTCAACCTAAGGCTGACTGTTCTTTATTAAACGCTTAATAATTCAAGAAGCATGCTTTGGATATTCACAATTTTATTCAAACATCCAAACCTGACACTATGTTCATTACTGAAACTTTAATAAACGAGTACTTTGCACCCTCCTTAACCAAAGCTATCCCCTCGGTCTGCACTGCGTCAATATCACCCCCCTCGTCTGCCAGACCAGAACTTCCATGCCTGGACTAAACTCAACTCTTCCAATGTCAATAAAGTTCTCCAGTCATCTCCTCTGCTTCCGTCATCTGAGATTACCAATGCATCAGTTAACTTCAACTCATGGCTCAGTGTCTTCTTCACTGCTCTTGCACCACTCTCTATTACAGGATCAAAACAAGCTAGTCCTTCTGCAGTCTGGTTTAGGGAGGAACTCTGTAAAACTAGACGCAATTGCAACATTCTTGATCTATCTTGGCAAAAATGTTATAACCTCACTGATAAAGTCACCTATATAGCTGTTTGTGGAGACAAATCCCCTGGACTGTCACACTCACCTGTTAAACCCACGTGGGTTTGTTCTTCACAGCCGCCGAGATACCTATGAGAAGAGAAAGGAACAAAGAGTAAAAAAGGGTGGGAATTGTGTGAAACTGGAGACACTAAAAACAAACTACTCTATCCCTGGACAGAGGGGTGGGACCACGACTACTAAAGCCCAGTCAGGAAGTGGAGGAGGCACACACCTGGAAGACGCCAAGAAGAGCTGTTGCCGAGGAGAATGGAGCTGCAGAGATTCAAGATGGAGAGAAGGACCAGCTGAGGAAAAGGAACCTACCCCTGCGAACCTGCCTAAGCCTGGTCTGATGAGGGGTGGTCGCCGCCTGAGGACTCCGACTTGCCCATCACAATTATGGAAAGTTGTGGCTTTGTGGGTGAGTGACTCAGGAAGGGGAGAGTGAAGCACAGTAGTGGTTTGAGTGCACAGACTAACAATAGGAGGGAGGAGAACAGGTAAAGCGAAAGGAAGACGCTGCATTTAAGTGAAGCTTGATTTTGGTTTTCGTTTGGGGATGGGTTTTGGCACAAGAATATTTTTTAAAGACACCAAGTATGTACGGCGTCGTCCAGGAGGTTTGCAACAAGCACTGACGCCCTACAGACTTACCATGGTCTATGTAATCTGAGTGCATCCATGCTACTATCTGCACACTTTGTTGTACAGTTCATGAAACTTTGGAGTCCTATCAAATACAATCTCATAGTTCATATCCAATAAGCCTTGAAAAAGTCAATGATGACGAAACACGTGTCGGCTGTTGTTACACAAACATGAAAATTGCACAGCGCTTCCATGCTACGTATCTAGTGCGTTTTATGACATCAGAGGATTTCTGCCCTGATTTAACACCAAGGAATAAAGTGTTTTCACCTTGATCCCATGATGTGCCGTGGTTTTCTTCTCTTCATACATGGACTGTGACCTTTTGGTTAACAGCTTACCACACCCAGTGGCTGGGTGTACCACCACTTGAGCACTCTCTTCTGTCTAATTAGACACACCATCATGAACTTTCGAAATTCAGGACAATAAAAATTCTGGAAGTGCGCACCGCTAATGCACAGCCACAACTTAGAGTTTCATTTAACCCCGGATGGTTCCATGAGGAGTGACTAGCCAATCTGGATTGGTGAATATGCAATGCATTTATGGTGATATAAAATTGTATCCCATGACTAAGATCCACCTTCAGCATAAAGAACATCCTGTAGTGCCCATGCAGGTGGGCTTAATCCTCAAACTTCCTGATCTTCTCATAGTGGGTACTGATTATTCAGATTTGGAGACACTTGTCCAAGAGACTTGAAAGGAGGGAGATTTGTAGTGGAAAAATGCCCCCGTTTCCCAGGCTGAGGATTGTGAATGGCCTACCCCAAAAAAAAGAATAAACAGGAAACAAAGAAGGGAGGAAATGAAAACCTTACAATCTGTTATGCCTGTGTACACATAGGATTGCATTTGGTGTTCTGATCGGAATTTCTGGGCTGCCCAATGAGAGGAACCATTATTTAGAGAAGCCTGGAACACAGCTTTGGAACAAGAGGATCCAGAGAAAGTAGGTCTACAGTTTTACATAAACAAAGGGTTATTCTGTAGAAAAGACGGGAAAACCCAGCCCCCACAACTATTGATACCTACACCCTTTAGGGAGAAAGTGTTGTTTATAGCCCATAGCCACTTATTTGGGGGACACTTTAGTTCAAAGAAAACTGAAAAAATAAGAGGATATGTTCTACTGAACAGGCTTATACAGTCATATAAAAACTATTGTAGCAGGTCCTGTGCATCAAAAAAACAGTTGCTGTCACCGTCCAAAGGTCTCCCTGCTCCCACTCCCTCTGATTGAAGAACCTTTTTCAAGAATAGGAATGGACATCATTGGACCCCTTCTTCCCTCATGCAGAGGGTGTCGCCAAATCATTGTCAGGATGGATTATGGCAACCGTTTTACGACAGTCCAATACAACTCAAATAGTTGAAGCCATGATAGAAATGTTCTCCTAAGTGAGGTTCCCTAAAGAAATTTTAACTAATCAAAAGACTTTTTGCGACTAATTAAACAAGTGTGTCAGCAACTGGGCATTAAGCAAGTCTGTATATCTGTCTACTATCCACAGAGGGATGGTCTTACACCACCCTTAAGAATACCCTAAAGAAATTCTTGGATCTAGAAACCAGAAAATGGGAGGATATGCTACCTCCGGCTCTTTTTGCTCCCAGGTGTAAAGTCCATAAGAGCACAGGGTTTTCTCCCTTCAAGCTACTCTTTGGCCATCAACCCCACTCCTTACTGGATATGGCTAAAGAAGAATGGGAACAATAAAAAAATGATATAAAACACTTCTGGAATATTTCACCAATCTCAAGCCCCACCTAAACCAGATAAGAAAGACTGAGAACTAATCTGGAAAACGCACAACAAGACCCAAAAAATTAATATGATAAAAAAGCCAAAGCTCGGGTCTTGTCCATAGGGGATTTTGTCCTCTTAATGATGCCCTTCTCAGAACATAAGCTGTTGGATCAATGGCAAGGCCCTTATAAAGTAGTGGAACAAGTAACCCCTGTTACCTAAAACGCCCTCTGCAGCTATGTTCAGATTATTGACAACACTTTTTATTGACCAGCCCGCATTTGGGCCCAAGCTTAGAACAAACAGCCTCTCTCTGGCTGACTGGTACCAGAGAAGCAGGAAAACGAGTGGCCTGATCAAGTCTGCTGCATGTGGTGCAATGGACCGGTACCTAACCTTTTGAGTCTGTGCATTCAGAGGGTGTTTATTTGTTTACTGGACTCCTCTCCCTTCTCTGTGGTAACAAACAGTGATTCTAAATCTTATGTGCAATGGCACAAGGCTGTGATCACATCGGATCCACATAGACAGCACAATCTTGGAAGGATCATATATTGCCACTCTGCACTGTACATTGACATGTGGCCAATCATTGGGCTCTACCTCAGCACAAGTGGTCTCCAGCTGTACCGTACCATAAAAACACAAAGACTAGTGGTCTGACCAAGCCAGTCCTCTAGCCACAATGTGTGGTGTAGTTAGTCTGTCAGCACAATTCGTGCGCATGGTGCTGATGGGTGATTTTGTTTATTGCACTGCCTTTGCTGCTTGGGACTGATATCCGGAATCAGGTGGCTGCAGATTTATATTGCACCGGTCTGGCAGCAGCTCCACAAGGATGATGCAATTGCAGAGGGAGCACACAATTCGAATGTTTATTGCACTGTAAGTTCCACATGCAGCATAAAAGCAAAGGTCTATGCAGTTGGGCTGGGCCTTTTTTTTACTTTATAAAGTTAAAGCGCTTGTTGGGTCTAACCAGACTCTAATATGTTTTGTTCTTTTTGCAAGGTGAATCTTTTCTGGATTCACATGCTGTGCATTATTCTGCCATCTAGTGGTTTGGTCTGGAATTCTCCTCTAATTTGTAGTCCTTCTCTTTTAGATTTTTGTTCATTGGTGGGCTTTGACTGAGCCTCCATTTGGTGTCCCCGGTGATGTTATCCTGCTTCCGCGGTAAGCTCCAACCTTTGGTCGCCATCTTCAGATTATATTTTTCTGCTGTTGGGTCTGGATGCCTGCAAAAGGATCTCCAATACGAGGAAAAGTTTGGGATAGTTTCTGAAGAAATTTGTGGAGAAGATCACTGAAACCGAAGACCATCACAACCAAGGAGCTTTCCGAGGAGAAGTCAATTTTTCATCAACAATTTTTGAGAATGCCGGTTCAGGGGCCCCCATCTACTGCCTAATGGAGAAAACACTGTTTAATTTCTGCAAAAATTATCACCACAAGTTCTCACAGAAGGACAAACACCCAGCCTGCAACCTTTGTGTCTCCGTTGCGCATCAAAGCGAAGACTGTAGCGCCTGCTCCGTCTTTACGTCAAAGACTTTGAGGGGGAGAGAGAGACAGAGAGTCGCCCATCATACCATGCAGGGCCAGCAAACAACCCCATCCCTGAGAGATCTAGGTCTATCAAGTGAAGAGAAGGAGAATGTCGCTGAGGAATCAGAAGGGGAAACATCCAACGGAGATCTGAGGATCATCGAGGGACAGATGACAAAAAAGAGCAAAAGATCTGAGGTAAGAGATCCATCTGCCTCAAAAAGATTGTCCGAGTCACGAAGATCTGACTTGGACGTTAAAGGGAGTCTCAGCGTCTAAACATTCAGCGACCGCAGGCATGCCCAATGAGAAGTAGCCCCACGGATCCTTTAAAGGGGACACCAAGGGAGGGAAAACTCCAGAAAAACCCAAGTCGGGAAAAAGATGCTTCAATTTCGAAAACAGAAAGGTCAGGAATCAAAAACCGAAGCTCGACAACTGAATCTTCAACGCTGAAAAGAAAGGCTCCAAGCCTCAACCCTAAAAAACGGGCCATTGAAATTGAAAAGAAGAGGAAGTGACTTGAGGCCAAAACGTCTGCTCTTCTCCAGAAGAAGAAGGAGTTTGACGAGAGTCTGAAGGAATTCAGGATCCCACAGAAAACTTTGATGACTGAGGAAACAAAAGAGGGAGAGGTCAAAGAATTACAATCTGCGATCCCGCCTGAGCCTCAACTAGAGTAGGAATAGCTTTTCTATGAAGAAGACGAAGAACAGGCAGGGATTTATCAGGGTTCGGAGGAATCAGAATACATCAAACCACATTGGGAAGACCTAAAAAAAGACTCACCTGAGGAAGGAGTCGAAAGTTATTCTTCCAGACCTTGGCCTCCTGATGATTTCGGAATGTACAATCAGGTGGTCGGGAATGCAGCTGACAAATTTAATGTACAGCTAAAGTAAGACAGACCGCAATCATGTTTCCTGCTGGAAACACTGCTGTCCAGTCAGGCAAGGAGCCAGTTCCTACCTATGCTCCCTAGTCTCCTCGACCATGGTAAAGAAGCATTCAAAGAGCCAGCCACTTGCAGAGCACTGACTCCAAGGGCTGAGAAAAAAGTATTCTTACAAGGACCTGACCTACATTAAGGGTACTGTCCCTGCAGATTCCATAATCACATCTACAGCCAGAAAGAGAGCCAAAGAGCTAACATCTTCTCAACCTTCGGCTCCGTCTCTAAATAAGGAGAGAAAACATACTCAACATATTTCTCAGTCCCAGGTAGAAGGATCGATGCATCCAATTCCAGATCTCAGGTTCATCAACAAATTTATAAAAACTCAAAAATTCAAAATGACTATCTTACAGGAGGTCATACCACAGTTGCAGAAAGGAGATTACATGGCGACAGTAGACCTAAAAGCAGCCTACTTGCACATTCCAATGAACGCAAGGCACAAATAATACCTAAGGTTTATGGTAAATAAAAGACATTATCAGTTTACCATACTTGCATTTGGAATAAAATCAGCATCAAGAGTGTTTACAAAGTGTCTGGTGGCAGTACCAGCACACCTAAGAAGGAGGGAAAAACGAAATACATGTTTACCCATACCTCGACGATTGGTTAGTGAGAGCAAACTCTTACAACAGGTGCAAACAGGACGTTAAACAAGTAATGAGGACCCTTTACACACTAGGAATCTCCTTGAATATAGAGAAGTCCTCTTCAGAACCGGAACAAGAGAAAGTTTTCTTGGGAGCAAGAATCAACTCAATTCAGGGGAAGGTGTTTCCCTAACGAGAAGAGTACATAATCCCTACTGGCAGAGACTCACCAATACCGCAAGGGGCAGGTTCTGACAGTCAGGACAGTGGGGAAACTGATAGGGAAGATAGCATCATGCATCCTTTAATCCCATATGCAAGACTTCACATGAAATTAATTCAGGAATGACTTCAAATCCAATGGTCACAAGCTCCTGGGAGTTGGGAAGATTTAGTGGTTGTCACACAGAAGGTAAAAGAGGGAATTGCGTGGTAGAACAGAGCACAGATTAAATGAGGGAGAGCATTTGCACAGCCAACTCCAACAGTGACAATAACGACAGACGCCTTTCATATGGGATGGGAAGCACACATGGACTCTCTCAAAGTACGAGGGGCCTGGAAAGAACAGGATGCAGTACAACACATCAACATACTGTAGCTAAAGACAGTCTTTCTAGCCCTTAAGACTTTCAAAAAACAACTTTTAGGGAAAACAATATTGATTCATACGGACAATACAATGACAATGTTTTACATAAAGAAACAGGGAGGGGCTCAACCACCACACTTATGAAAGCTAGCTCAAGAACTATGGAAATGCGCAAAACAGAGAAAGATGGAAATCCAAACAATACATGTTCATCCAAAGGACAATGCCGTAGCAGAAAGACTGAGCAGACAAGCCTTGTGCTCCCACAACTGGGAACTGAACCAGAAGGGATCTTTCAGAAATGTGAAACACAAACAATAGATCTGTTTGCAACTCCACAAAATGCTAAATACCAAAACTTCTCCTCCAGGCAGCCATACCACCTGTCTGTGGGGAATGCACTTTTGATAAATTGGTCAGGGACATTTGCGTTCGCTTTTCCCCCAATTCGGCGATTGCGCGGAGTAATCAACAAATGCAGAATGAGCTGGATGACACTAATTTTGATTTCTCCACAATAGGCAAGGCAAACATGGTTTTCAGAGCTAATAGAACTAGCACATGGAAACTATCAAAGGTTACCAAAACAACAGGATCTGGTGTCAATGGAAGTGGAACCAGAATCTGAGTCTAAGAGCATGGTTCCTAAAGACTTAGAATTCAGACATTTGAAGCTGCCGGAAAGAACAATGGCAGTTCTCAGGGAAGCAAGAAGGCAGACAACAAGAAAATGTTACAAGGCATAGTGGAAGATACTCACTATGGTGTATTAAAAAAGGAGTAGTGCTAGATTTCATTATATACAATTAAATTTTGTTCATCAGACATATTTATCCCCATATCGTATCCAACGCATGAACCCTGCTTCCAATACTGGCTGTCCTCATTGTGGGCTCCCCGCAGCTCGGTTCTACGATATGGTGTGGGAATGTATGTACCCCGTGAATGAAGGAATGGCAGATAATAGTGGTGGACATCTGTGACATTACGGACCACACATTCACCCCCACTCCAGAATCCTGCCTTCTGGGAATTCGCCCTAGATCCAAAAAACACACACATATCCACAGGTTTGCTGATCTGGCGTTCATTATGTACAAAAGATTAATTGCTATGATATGGAAGGCACCCATGCCTCCAGAGGTCTTCAGCTGGCACCACCTGAGTATAAAATGGGCACGTACAGAAGTGCACACACGTCGATCCGTCCCCGACAGGGGCCAGGTAAGCATGGGCTGTGACACATGGGACGCGCTAGTGACAAAACTAGAGGCCAGAAATGACAACCGCCCACCATGAAGGGTCGAATGGACTGCTGGACCGTTGCATTATACATAGCCACCCCTTATTTATCCAGAAGGGTCTAATTAGAACCAGTCTATTCACACTCCCACAATAGGACATGGTGAAAACTTCCTGTGTCCTTTAATTGAAAAAATGCTTTACATTGATCTTAACCGTATTAGGGGATTTGTAGGATTGGCTTGCCAAATTTGGGTCGGGTAGGAACACCGAAGTCAAGATGTTCAATCTGGTCATTTGCGTGCCACGAAAGTTTGCAATGACAAATGTTAATGCATATGTAAATGCTTCTTATGGGGGCACACCCAGCAAATGAGATTGGTGTCTATGGCTCAAGATCTTTGGACAATGATATTTCACTGTGATGCAAAGTAAACTCGTTTCTGTAGTTGCTACAGTTAATATGTTTTGAAACTAATAAAACAGATTTTTTTTTTTTTAAAGGAATAGTGAGGAAGAATACAAAGCACAAGAAGGTGTTAAGATATTTAACTTATCTTCTGGAGGAAGGACTTAAATATGCCTTCTTAAAGGGTTCACCTAGCAGCTGTAGTGGCTTATATAAAGAGGACATATTAAACAAATGTTTTTTCACATCACCTGTAATAAAGAGATTCTTGGAGGGAGCAAAGAGAATAGCACCACAAAGAAAGGTGCCAGCACCCACATGGAATCTAAATGTGGTACTCAGCTAATAAAAAAAACCTTTGAACCCTTGCACAAGGCTACATTACAAATGCTAACCTTAAAGACTGCTTTCTTAGTAGCTACAACATCACTGCGTAGAGTAGGTGAGTTGCAAGCACTTACAAGAGCCCTATTTTCAAATTCACAAAGACATGATCGTCATAAGAACATGTCCCTGGTTCTTGCCAAAAGCCAATCAACAATTTCACATGAATCAAAATATACAAATCCCAAGTTTTTTCCAAAAACCTAAGACGCACGCTGAAAGAACTTTGCATACATTAGATGCAAGACAGTCCATAATGTACTACATGGAAAAGACAAAGCCAAGCAAACACTCAACAAATGTTCGTATCATTTGCAGATAGATTCTTAGGAAGGCATGTAACCAAGAACACAATCGCAAGATGGATTGTGCAAACTATTCAGTTGAGCCACACTTAAATGAGAGAAACTTTAACTGTGGCACCGAAAGCACATTCAACACGAAAGAAAGGGGCAACCACTGCCATTCTGGCAAATACATCATTGCAAAAAATCTGCATGGCAGCAATGTGGTCATCAGTACACACGTTTACAAAGCATTGCCGTGTCGACATACAAATGCAAAGGAAGTGCAAGTAGGACAAAGGGTTTTACAACTTCTATTTACAAATCAGTGTCCATTTTCAACCCAGCCACCACAAGGTTAGAAACCGCTACAAAATCAATGCACAGCTTGTGAATCCAGAAAAGATTCACACTGCAAAACGTATAGTTTCTTACCTGTAGGTTTAGTTTTGCAGCTTGAAAATGTTTCTGGATTCACACGGGACCTGCCCAAATAAGAACGAAGGAGGAAGCATCATAAAAAAATTACAAAAACTGAATATGAAGATGGCAGCCAAAGGTGGAAACTTGCGTAGAAAGCAGGACAACATCACAATGGACACCAGATGGAGATTCATTCGACACCCACTAACAAACAAAAATCTTAAAGAGAAGAAGGGCTACAAATTATTGGAGAATTCCAGACATAACCACTAAATGGTGGGATAATACACAGCATGTGAATCCAGAAAATTCTTCCAGCTGCAAAAACTAAACCTACAGGTAAGAAACTATAAGCCTAATTTAAGAAAAGTGGAGCTGCAGCCAGTGCAGCACCATTTTTTTTGCACCCCTTAGCGCCACCCTAATGCCACCATGTGTGTGCCATATCTAACATATGGCACACCATGGCAGTAGTTAGGGGAACTAGCGTCAAAATTTGATGCTAGGACGGAGCTTTGTAGGATTAGCGTAAAAAAGTTTGACAGTAATCCTGCAATGCCCATTGAGGCCCATTGTAAACAATGGTGTGCCTCCTTTTAACGCCTGGTCTGAGCAGGTGTTAAAAATGGCTATGAAAATTATGCAAAGAAATCTTTTAGATATCTTTGTGCCATTTCTTTGGCCCCCCTAATGGGGGAACGCCCCCTTTGTGTACATTATGAGTGGCACAGGTATAATTTAGCGCAAAGGGTTACCAAGTGGTCAATGCATGCATTTCACCACTTTGTGAATTTGGCGTGGCTATTTTGGCCTCGTTGGCTCAAAAAACTATTTTCAAGCAAGTAAACAAATGGGTTATTTTACATTTCTTCATAGTCTAGCACTGTCCTGAAAACATAATAATGGGGGCACCTGAAAGTTGGGTGCCTTTGGCCAGATCCCACTTTGCCCATGCCTTAAAACGACTCCGTGCTGCCCACCAAATTCTGAAACTTCCTCCACGATCTCAAATTGCGAACTTCAATGGCTTCCAATTAAAAAAAGGATCATATATAAACCTTTTGTATTGTACACCAGACCTTGCATAATCGTAGTCCACTCTATCTAAGATGCAAGTTTTATCTTTGTGAATGCCAACCTTCACTGTCTCTTCGCTCGTCCTCGGCCCATTTGGACTTCACTTCTCGCATCTTCTGCATCCATCCTAGTAGATGGGCATTCTCTTTCTTGGCTACCCAATATTTGAACTCTTTTCCACAACAAATCAAGTCTCTTGTCTGATAGTTACCATTCATGGAAAATCACAAAACATGGCTTTGTACTTATTTACCTGCTGGTTCTTCATCTTCCAGTTGTAGCGCCATGAAACCTTAATCTGGGTAACAGTAACACTTTATTAGTACACATTAATTCATCCATTCTACCGAATTACAGACTGCATATTATGTTTCTTCCACAAGACCATTCCCTGGGACAACTACCATGCTACCTCGTAAACCAAAAATTGATAATTTTTAGCTCTCACCTTTTTGGATGGTTTAAGAAGAACCTCGCAGCCGGGTCCAGCTTAACAGTAAAGACAAGTGCATTGTGTGTTTTCCCGTACACGTTCAATTGGAAAACACAATCATAACAGCTTAACTTTTTTCTTTCTGTCAGTTTATCTCTCAGGCTTATATATTTATAACTTGTGCTGAGAACAATGATTTTATGTTTTAACCAGGTAAGAGTCAATCATGATTGCAGGAGACAGGTCACTGGAGTGCAGAAGCTGCGGTTGCGTATCAAAATCTTCTCTCTTCACTGTGACCACTGGTGTCTCTGTCTCTCTCACTGCATACTAATAAGAGTACGTACAATGTTTGGGATTTCTACGAGAGACATTCTAATGACATGAAGACATGGTATAGATAGCGGGAAGAGGAGGGATACTATTGTTGCCTGATCTGCCACAACAAACGTCCAGCAAAGACAAGCCAACACATGGAAAATAAAAGTTGGAAATCAGGGAACGCGAACTGAAAAGCAAGGCTATGCTTACCAAGCAGTGCTTTTCATCCATCCTGGTGAGGAGACCAGCGGTGGGGATAGATTCCCTAGTATGGGCTACTGCACTGAACATAGTTCCAGAAAATCAATCGCAGGAACAAAGACAATTCCAGCACCAGCACTCATTGCTTGCTCCATGGCTCCACAGATGGTGCATAAAACTGTAGCACTACTGGTATTCATTGCATTGATAACGGTTCCTGCAGATCCCCTGGTACTAGGGGCCAGATGTAGGGAGCATTTTGCATGGTGCAAAACTGCGAAAATCGCAGTTTGCACCATGCAAAATGCTCATCGCGATGCTCATTCACAGTTTGCGAGTCGGTACCGACTCGCAAATTGTGAATGCGACTCGCAAATAGGAAGGGGTGTCCCCTTCCTATTTGCGACTCGCATCGCAATGCTAAATTGCTTTGTGAACGCGAATGCGGTCGCAAAGCAATTTGCAGTTACCACCAGTGTCACACTGGTGGTAACCCATTCGCAAAAGGGAAGGGGTCCCCATGGGACCCCTTCCCCTTTGTGAATGTTGGCCAAAATGTTTTTACAGAGCAGGCAATGGACCACTGCCTACTCTGAAAAAACGAAACCAAGTTGTTTAGTTATTTTTTTTATTTTGCAACTCGTTTTCCTTTAAGGAAAACGGGCTGCAAAATAAATAAAAAACTGCTTTATTTAAAAAGCAGTCACAGACATGGAGGTCTGCTGTCTTCAGCAGGCCACCATCCCTGTGAGTGCAGGGACTCGCTATGGGGTCGAAAAATGCAACCCACCTCATTAATATTAATGAGGTGGGTTTTTGCGACCCCATAGCAAATCACAGTTGGTGTCGCGACTCGCAATTTCCGATTCGCAAAATCGGAACTTCCTGCATCTGGCCCTAGATCCCTTAACATTGGACCAACTACGTCAGTCAGTAGAAGATACTATGATAGAGGTTTTATTTCCTTAAGGCAAACCATCCTCCTCTCAAGGGTTTGACGGAGAGAAATAGTAGAGTTGGAGGGCAGGAGGAACATCAACACAGAATATATTACTTGTGGTCAGAGAAGGTGATTAGGCATGGCAGTTGAGCATCAGCATTAAATACATATATGGTTTCTTACATTTAGGGCCTGATTCAGAGTTTGGCAGAGGGGGTTACTCCATCACAGACGTGACGGCTATCCCATATGCCATATGGAGACCGTAATATGGTGGACGGGATATCCGTCACGTTTGTGACAGAGTAACCCGTCCGCTAAACTCAGGCCCCTAGTCACTCAGAACCTTTAAATCTTCACTATTGATTCATGTATTTAGTATCAAATGCAGATTTAAATAACGCTCTATACTTCTAAGGTGGAAGCTGAAATTATAAGTGTACCATTCCCAAACCAAGATGGCATCAACATGTTACATTCCAAATGAGAACAAACATGAACTAGAATGTGGCAGCCATCTTTGACCTCTAGTATATCAAGGCATTTACCCCGGAGAACCTTGTTTCCCAATGGCCATTTTTTTGTCTGCTTGCTTCTCGCTCAGTTTGAACACTGTATTGTGCTACAAACATTTCTGGAAAAGCCTCTTGTTGATATCTGCTAAATTTCTTCAGTGGACCTGATTGTTGCTGACGTTCTCTCGTCTGTGTTTGTATCTACTTTGACATTTCCTCAAAAGCGGTATTGCAGCGGTTCCCAACCTGTGGTCCGCAGACCCCCAGGGGCCCAGGATACCTTCCTAGGGGTTCAAAGGCATCTCAAAGCCTGGGCTGGCAAGAAAGCATTTCTAGCTGCAGCCTCTCGAGAGAAACATGCGAGTGTTTTCATGTTTGTTACTTCATTTGTGTAGCAGTTTTTAAAGCATGACAAAGTCTTTGTATATCCAGCAGATTCGGGAAAAAATAAGTGTCAAGATATCTCTGGTGAATAAGGTACTACTGGAGAGAGATTAGAGTTTTGTCTAGTGGCAGTTTTGACTAGTCTAAGGTAGCGCAGATGGGTAAAATGCCTGCTCCAAAAAGAACGCTTTTGTCACAATGTTTTTTTTGTTACTGTGCAGGTTATAAGTTACAAATTAAATCTAGCACAGTGAGCTATGAACTGGCTTCAAAGAGCTGTATGCGAACTGCATGGTGCAAGTTAGAAAGTTATTTTCTTCCCAGTTTTTCACTATCCTAATGCTGCTAAAACAAAGGTTTGTTTGCGTAGAAATTAATTCTTATTATAAAAGTCAACACTAACCACTGTGTTATGTTCTGAATCCTGAGTTTGTGCCTCTCCAGACCAAGCACTCTTTAAAAAATGCCTACCAGTATGGATGACACATGAATCCTACACCTTGTAGTCCCCTTTGCCTTATGTAACATTTTCTTTACACTGATTTACAGATGTATGATTCATTGTCTCTGTATGTATGTGATGTAAATTGCTCTGACACTCTTCATTGGTATGAGAGATGCTATAAAACAAATTATATACACGCGACAGAGGGGCTGTGGAGATTTGAGAGGCACTTGAGGTATTACTTCCTTTCCCCACCACATTTCGGTGAAAAAGCTTTCTCATATCTTATGTACCCAAAATATAAATACAGAAATTGCTTGGGAAATGTAGACTCTGACCTGAGGATTCATCTTTCCGAAGCCAAACCAAACATTGAAAAGTTAGTCACTGAGATGCAGCACCCACCTTCCCATTAACATTTTCAGATTTTTGCATTTTTTTCAATATAAAATCTTTAGTAATTCAAGTATCTGTTTGGTGTGTACATGTTTGTGTATTTTTTGCGAATTACTGTTTTAATGTTGCTTTGTGTGCCTCCAGCAGTCTTGGTTTCAACTATTCGTGGAAGGTAGTCTAAAATTACGGGTAGGCCATCACTGCCCAGTAACCATGTTTCTAAATATATTTCTAAATTCTGGTATTGCGAATGTGGTATCTAGTTCTTCTGCCTGAGCCTTTGTTAATTTGGGCGGCCATAACCTTTCAATACAGACAGTTATTGCCCGGTCAAAGAGGTGCACAGCTATGTATAATTACCTGCTATTGTTCATTTATTTCAGTCTGTGGCCATTAGTGGTCTGTAATGTTGTGACTAAAGAATGGGCGTCTGTCTGCACTAGCCATGACAAAGGTCAACCAGCTTTATCCCCTTCACTAAGGGGGTCATTACGACCTTGGCGGGCAGCGGCCGCCAATGCGTCCGCACTCGCGCGGCCCCCATTATGACATTCCCGCTGGGCCGGCGGGCCGGCCCAGCGGGGATGAGGCCGCAACATAGGACCCGGCTCCTAATGGAGCCGGCGGTGTTGCGGCCGTACGACGGGTGCAGTTGCACCCGTCGCGCTTTTCACTGTCTGCTATACAGACAGTGAAAAGCTGGCCGGGGCCCTGTTAGGGAGCCCCTGCACTGCCCATGCCAGTGGCATGGGCAGTGCAGGGGGCCCCAGGACACCCCTTACCGCCAGCCTCTTCCTGGCGGTGCAAACCGCCAGAAACAGGCTGGCGGTAGGGGTGTCATAATCCCCTGATTATCACCGCCGGGGCTAAAACGGCGGGAAACTGGCGGCCGCGGTCGTAATAGGGCTGGAAGCACCGCCAGCCTGTTGGCGGTGCTTCCGTCCTATTAGCCCTGGCGGTCTCGGACTGCCAGGGTCGAAATGACCACCTAAGTTTCCTAGCCAAAAAACTAGGAATAACACAAGCTGTTCTATTATTTCTGAGAACTTTGCTAGTGTTTGTATCTAGACTATTCCACTACACTACCACTACTAGTGTAGTCAATTTTATATTTATAACTTTCCTAATGCCACTGTTGTATTTGTATCTCTAAAGCCGACTGCCTAAAAGTGTCCTCGCACTGAAAGACCAAATCATTCTACTGTGAAAATAAGCAAGTTTTAAGATCCTTCCGAAACCTTATTAAATTGGTCTGGGTTGTCAGAGGAAGTGTAGTGTACTGTCTTGGCAAGTACGGAAATATTTTCTTTAAAACCTGTAAAGATCCAGAGCACCATAAGGGCAGGGACATTCAAGTCATCTGTTTTAAGGGTCGAGCCTGCAAGTGCATGTCCTAGCGTATGCGTTTCACTTTTGAGAGTCTCTGTTGTGTACAGTAAAGCGCTTGGATCCCGCCTGTCACTCACCATTTGATGGTTTACATGGCATTCATCTTTACAGCGTCGTAATTCGTCAAGACAATCTGTTCCAATCCATCATTTCCGTTCCTTTGTGTGAAGCAGGGACCAAGCACTGATTGATTTAACTTCATTAGTGCCTGTCCACTGCTCCTGACGTGATCAAGGTTCTATTTTGTACTTTTTAACTTCTAGTGCCCTGCAAACAGAAGGCTTTTGACTGGCAAAAACGAGCCCAGCAGGACAACAAAATTGCCAAGTATTATTTTTTTTTAAAGCTAACTTTCTTTTATTTTGCCAAGTAATTTTTTCTCACTTTCCACTCATGGTTTCTTTTCCTTTTGTTCGTGAGTGCTCTCCTCAAAAGATGACAATTAACTTGTTTGACATATTGCTTATGCAATGCAACATTGTGTGTAATTTCTGAAACAATTCTTTTACACATAATTGTGCAGTACACTGCAATCCACCCACTCCAGTCCACCCCAATATAATCCACCCACTCCAGTCCACCCCAATACAATCCACCCCACTTTACCCCAACAATCCACCCCACTCCAATCAAAACCGCTCACCTCAATCTAATCCAACCCACCCCGCTACAGTCCACCCAACCCATCCAAGTCTAATATGTCCCACTCCAATTTGCCTCACTTTAATAAAAAACAATCTGCACCCCTCCAAATAATTCTGCCCTACTCCAATCTGCCCCACTCCAATCCAAAACAATCTGCCCGCTCCAATCCAAAACAATCTGCCCTACTCCAATCTGCTCCACTGCAATCCAAAACAATCTGCTCCACTCCAATCTGCCCCTCTCCAATCCAAAACAATCTGCCCCGCTCCAATCCAAAACAATCTGCCCTACTCCAATCTGCTCCACTCCAATCCCAAACAAATCTGCCCCACTCCAATGCACCTCACTCTAATCTGCCCCACTTTAATCAAAACCAATCTGCCCCACTCCAATCCACCACACTCCCATCTGCCCCACATCAATTCAAAACAGTCTGTCCCACTCAAATCTGCCCCACTCTAATCCAAAACAATCCGCCCCACACCAATCTACCCCACTCTAATCCAAAACAATACGCCCCACTCCAACCCATCTCACCCCAATGCAATCCACCCCACTCCATCCCAATTCACCCCACTTCAGTCCACCCCACTCCCATCCAATCCACCCCACCCCAACCCAACCCAATTCACCCACTCCAAACCACCGTAACATAATCTGCCCCACTTCAGTGCAAAACAATCTGCCCTGCTCCAGTCTACCCCACTCCAATCCAAAACAATCTGTTCCAATCCATTCCGCACCACTTTAATCTGCCCCATTCAAATGCCAAACAATCTGCCCCACTCCAATCCAGAACAATCTGTCCCACTCCAATTTGCCCCACTTCAATCCAAAACAATCTGCCCCACTCCAATATTCCCCACTCCAATCCGCAGCACTTTATTCTGCCCCATTCAAATCCCGAACAATCTACCCAGCTCCAATCCAAAACAATCTGCCCCACTCCAATCTACCCCACTTTAATCCAAAACAACCTGCCCCACTCCAATGTGCCCCACTCCAAAGTGCCGCACTCCAATACAATCCGTGCCACTTTAATCTGCCCCATTCAAATCCTCTACAATCTACCCAGCTCCAATCCAAAACAATCTGCCCCATTCCAATCCATAAATCTGCCCCACACCAATCGGCCCCATTCCAATCCATAACAATCTGCCCCACTCCAATCCTAAATGAGCTGCCCCACTCCAATCAGACCAATCTGACCCACTCCAATCCAGAACAATCTGACCCACTCCAGTAGTCCAGAACAATCTACCCCACTCCAGTTTGCCCACGTCAATCCAAAACAACCTGCCTTACTCCAATCTGCCCCACTCCAATCTGCCCCACTTTAATCCAAAACAACCTGCCCCATTCCAATGTGCCCCACTCCAATATGCTGCACTCCAATACAAAACAATCTGCCCCACTGCAATCCAGAACAATCTGCCTCACTCCAATTTGCCCCACTTCAATCCAAAACAACCTGCCCAGCTCCAATCTGCCCCACTCCTATCCCAAACAACCCACTCTATTCTAAAACAATCTACCCCACTCCAAACCAATCTACCTCTTCTCACCCCAACCCAATCCACCCTACTCCATCCCTATTCACCGCACTCCAATCTACCACAATCCATCCCACACCAATCCAATCTACTCAAATCCATCCAGCCCAGTCCAATCCAATCAACCTCACTCCAGTCCAATCCACCCCACTCCAGGCTGATGCGCCCTACTCCAATTCAACCTGCTCCAGTCCAACCCACCCTACTCCAATCCAACCCCGCCACTCCAATCCAATCCAATCCAATCCTGTTCAGTCCACCCCACTCCAACCAAGTTCACCACTACCCAACCCTCCTCACTCCAGTCCAATCCACCCAATCCAATCCACCCAATCCAATCCACCCTACTCCAATCCACCCCACCCCACTCCAGTCCATTCCGCCATAATCCACTCCACTCAATCCACCCTACCCACTCCAATCTAATCCACCTCACCCCACCCCTATCCAATTCACTCCACTCCAATCCACCACATTCAATCCAATCCCCCACTGAACCCTAATCCACCCAACTCTGTCCAATCCACCTCACTCCAATCAACTCAACACACCCCACCCCAATCCGATACACCCCAATCTAATTCACCCCATTCCAATCCTATCCACCTGACCTCAGTGCAATCCACCCCACTCCAATCCTCCCCACCCCACCCCAATCCAACCCAAGCCACCCTAATCCAATCCACCCCATCCCATTTCAATCCACTCCACCCCAATCCAACCCACACCACTCCACTCGTCCAGTCCACTGCACCCAAATCCACCCCAGTTCAGTCCAGTGCACTCCAATCAAATCCATCCAGTTTACCCCACTATAGTCCACCCAATCCACCCCACCCCAATCGAATCCACCCCACTCTAGGTCAGTCCACCCCACTCAAATCCAATCCATCCACCCCACCACACTCCAGTCTATCCAGTCTACCCCACCTAATTGTAATCCACCCCACTCCACCCCAATCCAATCCAATACACCCCACCCAAATCTGTTCCATTGCAGCCCACCACACCCCAATCCAATCCACCCGCCACATTTCAGTTCACCCCACACCAATCCAATTCACCCCACTCTCTCCGAACCACCCATTCGATCCCAATCCACCCTACCCAATCCCAGTGAATTCCACCGTACTCCAATCCATTCAGCCCACCCCAATCAAATTCACCCTATTCACTTCAGATTAATTTAATCCACTCCAGTCTAATCTAATCCACCACACTCCACTGCAGTCCAACCCAATCCAGTCCACCCAACCCCTGTCCAATCCACCCAACCCCTATCACTCCCGTCCAAACTACCCTCCTCAATCCAATCTAATCTAATCTACCCCACTTGAATCCACCCCAAGTCCATCAACCTCACCCCATTTCTCTCCCTCCTCACTCCAATCCAATCCACCCGTACCTTTTCCACCTCATTCCATTTCAATCCATCCCACTCCAATCCACCTCACTCCACTTAATCCACCCCACTCTTCTCCAATCCCATCCACCCCACTACCTCAATCCACTCTAACCCACTCCACCCTATTCCACCCAACTCCACTCCATGACCCTGCCACTGAACCACTTAACTCTGCTCCCCTCTACTCATTCCAACAAATCCACTCTATGACACTCTACTTCCTCACTGCAATCTGACACTGTACACCTCTAACCTTTAGCCATGCTGAACAGCAGCCACACAGGTGTACAACATGGCAAAACACGTTGCCAAAGCCAATAGCTCTACTGCAGACGAGACCTAATGGCTTTGCCAATGATTGTTTTCTCTGGAGCCAACCTTTTCCAACCGGTCAAAAATCGCTGCTGATACGGTGAGTTGAGCGGCTTGTGCATGCCCTCAGGTGCCCTTATTTTCTGTGTCTCACAGCCCAGGTCAACTTCTGGAGAGAAGGTTTAATGGCACTGTGATATGCATGCATGTATCTGCATATGTGCACGGGTATAGCTGTGCTGCAGTAGTATGTAGAATGGTGCGGATGTGGTGTAGCAGAAGCAAAGCAGACTGTTGAGCTTGTTGTACACTACACCTAGCTGAGCTTTGGAGTTCTGAATTTAGTGGAAATTTAACTTTCTGTTTTTTTGCAAGGCAGCATCAACATCCAGTTGGAGCCCAAAGCAGTGCACACATTCGGAGGTGATTTTGTGGAGGGTATCATGGGGGAGAATTATACAGAACCAGAGGCTAAAGGACAAGTAGTGTAGACAGTACTGATAGAGGTCGGAAAGAGTGGGAGACATAAAGGTGAAGGTAGAGAATATGGAAAGGGAAGATGTACTGACATGGGTAAAACAGTAGACCGGTTACAAAAAATAAGAGTATATGATGAAAGAAAGGAAGACAGGAAGACAGTAGAAAATGAAAAAAATGAATAAGCATTGTTGGTAGACCTGGCATCTTTGGCGTGGTTTCCCCTAGACTATTTGCCGTCTGACCTCCTGTTTTGCTGACTTAGATGTTGCTGGTTTTAGTATTCTGGGCACTTTATTACTGCTGACAAATGGCTACAGTGCATGTGCTCTGCCCTAAACCATGGTACCATTGGCATATTTAATTTACTTGTAAGTCCCTAGTAAATTGCGCTACATATGCCCAGGGCCTATAAATTAAATGCTACTAGTGGGCCTGAGGACTGATTGGGTCACCCATTTCAGTAGCCCTTAATCCAGAACTCAGGCCTGCCCTTGCCGAGCCTGTGTGTGCAGTTTTAATCTTCCCATGTCAACCTGTCAAGTTAACCCACCTGCCAGGCCCATACCTTCCTTTTTATTACGTTTGTCACCCTGAGGTAGGCCTTGGCAAGCCCCAAGGGCAGGGTGAAGTGTATTTAAAAAGTTGGACATTGACTTTTAAGTTTTACATGTCCAGGTAGTGAAAAACTCTTACATTATTTTTTCACTACTGCAAGGTCCGTTTGTCCCATAAATTAACATTGGGATTACATTATTACATTTTATATGTGTAATTTCCAATTGGGACAAGATAAATATTTTAAGTTTGGTGTCTCTGGACTCACAATTTAAAACCACAACTTAAGGTCAAGTTGAATTGTAAACTGTAACTCTGAAAATGCCACTTTTAGAAATTTGGCATTTTCTCACTTTAACCATTCTGTGCCTTCTGCCTGTCTCTGAATACACGCCTGGGGTAGGTGACAACTGGGCTTTGTGCATTCCCTTTAGACAGTCACATAAAAAGGGAGCTGAGGTGTTTCATTCACATCCTGATAGCCCAGCACCAGGCTGACGGGCCTTACTGAGCTAAATAGGAGGGAGGAGCTGATACTTGCACCTGAATAGGGATGTGCTTGTCCCCACACAAAGGGCTGCATAACCCCATGTAGTGTGTCTGAAGCCACGGAAGAAAGGACAGGGACTTTGTGCACTTTAAAGGACTCTCTTTGAAGTCTCCCCAACTTCAAAGGCACAACTGGGTATACGCGTTAGACCCCAAACCACACCAAATCAGTATACTTCTGGACCTAAGGACATTCTGCCTGGAAGAAGAACTGCTGTGCTGCTGAAAGGACTGCCACTCTGATGGACTTGCTGGACTCCTGCTTTGTTGTGCCTGTCCTGCTGCCTGCTACCCTCCTTGCTTGGTATTGAGAAGGGCTGGACCTGAATCTCTACATCCCCAGAACCAAGTGACTCCAAGGGCTTGTTGGCTTGCCTCCTGGTCTTCTACAGTATCATGGACATCAGAGACTGCCTGCAACTCTCCACCAGCACCTGGACTCTACCACCTGCGAGTCCAGCCCTGCCAAGTGGTGCCAAACCAGTCCTGTACCCTTGGAAGTGGGTTCTGCAGCTGTGTTCTGAGAAAACCCACGCATCTCAGTCAGTGCGCCAATCGGAACCGCCGCATCTCTCCTCAGTGCTGACCCATTGCCACTGTGGACCTGTTCACATCACCAATTGCACAGCTCAAGACTGACGCACCGCCATGAGCCCCAGCATAATATCCTCGCATCTCAGGCTGCGCGGCTTGAAAGCAACACATTGCCTTCATCTCAAAGGGTTTGGCACAGCATCCAGACTGTGTGGCTCGGAACCGATGCATCGCCTTCGCATCGGCCCTCCTGCTCTCCGCAGCAGATCTACGTCGACGCATCCCTCCATAGAAGGTACTATTTCAGCGGGATAAGGTTGGTCCCTGTAGCTGGCTCATGTTCCATCAGGGTTGGCCTGAACTTTGAATTTACCCAGGTCTAGAGCGACCAGATTGCCCTGGTTGGCACTTTAAGCTTTTAAGCACTACTTTTGCAGATATTCTTTAAAAAATCATATCTCAAATTCTACTTATTGGATTTTTTTTGTCGTTTTGGTCTTCTTTTGTTCATTAAATTAATATCTTTTTTTGCAAACCAATGTGGATAATTGTTGTGTGGTGTTTGACTTTTTTACCTTATTGAGCGTTGCACAAATACTTTACACATTGTCTTTTAAGTTAAGCCTAACTGCTCTAGACCAAGCTACCATAGGGTGAGCACAGGTTATTTTAATGTGTGTATATGACATTTTCCTGACCAGAGTGTTAGACCCTAGTAAGGGTACATACCTCTGCCAACTAGAGACACCATTTCTAACATTGGTGGCAGCTGTGGGATAGGACTTGTGTTTGTGTAGTGCCTTATATTAATTCGGTGTATACTCCCATCTACATCTAAGACCAATTTGAGTCAAGTCCTCCTTTTCTTTCCTCTGTCCTTTCTGGTTGGCATTTTTTTATTTTCTATTCTCCCTGATTAGCATTTTTGCTTTTTTTCAAAAATCATGTTTCTCAATGGAACATTCTACATCTGAATCTGCACCTGCAAAAATGAATTTCGAGCTGGCCAAACTTGAGGGGTATACTGTGGCCAAGCTCAGAGATTTCTGCAAGGACTTTGCCTTCTTGTAAAGAGCTTCACCAGAAAGGTGGACCTACAAAAGGCACTGAGAGCCTGGTCAGAAGCCCATGCTAAATTGAATGTGGACTCAGAGGAGGAGGAGCAGAAACTGGATATAGAGGATGATTTGGACCAGGGCCCGGAGGAGGGTCTTGGACTGCTACCTCGAGGAGGGAAACAACATCCTTTCAGGGTTGGAAATTGCAACCAATGCGGGGAGCTGTGTGCCATCCAGAGGCCTGTTCCCAGAGGAGCTGGAGGACAGGAGGGAGGAGAGGAAGTTGAGATTCGAGCTGGCTAAGCTCAAATTGGCCATAGAGGAGAAGAAGATGTTGGCTCAGCAGTTGAGCTTGAGAAGCTGGACCTCAAAGCCAGGAGGGCACAGTCCAGCCAAGATGGTGGCCACATTTCTTCAGTACCCTTTGACAGGAGGGTCCACATACCCAGGGCTGGTGTCTGAATTTGTGGTGGGAGACAACATATAGAGATGGTTTGAGGCCTATGAGATTGCTCTGCAGATGCACAAGGTCCCTGAGGAGGATTGGGGAGCTAGTCTGCAGAGGCACATTTGTAGTGAAAGAATGTACACTCTACTAGCCCTAGAAGGGAGAGACAGGATGAGGTATTCCCCCATGAAGGAGACCCTAATTAGGAAGTATGGTCTGACCCCGGAGAAGTACAGGGAGAAGTTCAGGGACAGTCAGAAGCTATCCCAACAGACCTGGATGGATTGCATGGATTCTTTTTGCAAGGCACTAGATAGTTGGGTGAACGCCAGTGAGGTAAAAGATTACCAGGGACTGTATAAATTGATTACAAAGGAACACATCGTTAGTCTTTGTTTTCCGGATCTGCGGCAACACCTTGTTGACAGTAAGCTCTCTGACCCCAGTGATCTTGCTAAGGAGGCAGACCGCTGGGTCGGCACCGGGGTTCATAAGAAGGTATCTGGGAAGCTGGGCAAGTTCCTCATCAGAAGGAAGAGGGACAACAATAAGAGCAAGGAGTTCTCTAAAGGGCCGCAAACTAGTTCTGTGGGTCAGGGCTCCCACCCCCCTGCTGAAATGAAGAAGTAATTCCCTGATAGCACTTAACGGGTGCCTTCCCTAAAGACTTACTATGAGTGTCAGCAGGAAGGACACTACAGGAGGGAGGCCAAGGGTCCAAAGTGTGCACAGCCCCCCAACCATGGGCAGTTACTGGGGCTGGCTAATGTACCGCTTGGGAAGGAGAAGGTCCCCGATAGTTTGGGGACAGTGTAGAGGTTACCCTAGTGTACCTGGATGACAGAGAGATGGTGCAGAGAACCCACATGCCTGACAATACTAGAAAATAATGTCAGTGGGTCTCCATCAGTGGGCAATAAGTAGAGTCTGAGAGACACAGGCGCCAGCATGAGAACTGTCAGGTGTCATCTGCTGTCTTCAGAGCAGGTAGTCCCTAATTTGTTCCACCAAGTTGTGGCTGCTGACAAAGGTGACAGCCACAACCCAGCGGCTCTAGTTCACTTTGAATGGGGGGTGGAGGGTCTCAGGTTTGCTTAAGGTCCATCCATGCCTGTGGATTGTCTGCTTGGTAACAAACTGGAGCGTACCAAATGTTGGGGTTGCCTGAGTGGGTGTGCCTGACCACACAGTCCATGGCAGCTCGAGAGGGTGATCAGAAGTACCTGGTGCCTGAAAGAATGGCTCAGGGTCCTGCCAAGATGATAAAGGGTGAAGGGCTTGGGATATCCACTCCTGAGATTCCCACGGTCCAGAATGAGGCTGAACCTGAGGGGGATTTCCCCGTACATACAGGGGAGGAAGTGGCCCAACTTGGTAACCTGCCTAGGCTGTCCAACTGGCAGCAGGGAGGGGGTTCCACCAGGGAAAAGTTCTGCAGGGCGCAGAAGGAGTGCCCTACTTTTGTGGGTCCTTGGCAGCAGGCTGAGACCCAGGCAGCCGGTGATGCCTCTGGCAAGCACCTGGTTTACTGGGAGAATTAACCTAAAGGCCCTAAGCCTGATGCAAAATGTGTGTTGGTGGTCCCCCACTGCTACAGGGCCCTTCTACTGGGTCTGGCTCATGATGTGCCACTGGCAGGTCATTTGGGGCAAGACAAGACCTTTGACAGGCTTGTCACCCACTTTTAAGCATACTGTAGGTCCTTTCCTACTTGCCAGGTGAATGGCAAAACAAGGGGGAAGTGCAACCTTTCCTTGTCAGTACCACCCCCTTTAAGAGAGTGGACATTGACATTGTTGGGCCTCTGGACCCCAAGACGGCTATGGCTAATAGATTCATTCTGGTCTTGGTGGACCATGCCACCCATTACCTAGAAGCTATCCCCCTTAGAACTGTGACTGCACCCGCCGTGGTCATGGCACTGATGGGGATCTTTAATCATGGTGGGTTCCCCACGTAGGTGGTATCTGACCGGGGTACCAACTTCAAGTCTAATTACATGAAGGCCATGCGGAAGGAGTGTGAAGTAACCTACAAGTTCTCCACTCCTCACCATCCCCAAATCAGTGGGTTGGTTCAGTGGTTCAACCGAAACCTTAAAGGTATGTTTATGCGTCTACCTGAACCCATGAGGCGTAGGTGGGATGTCCTCCTGCCATGCGGTTTGTTTGCATACAGGGAGGTACCTCCGAAGGGGGGTTGTCTTCAGGCCCTTTGAACTTCTGCATAGGCATCCTGTGAGAGGGCCTCTCAGTTTGGTAATGGAGTGCTGGGAGCAAACACCCGAGAGAGCCTCCCAGGATGTAGTCAGCTACATGCAACCAAACAGCCCAGAAGCTCGCCCAGGACAATTTGGAAACTAGCCAGCAGGACATGAAACGCTGGTACGACCAGAATGCCACTTTGGTGGAGTTTCGGCCTGGCTAAAAAGTGTGGGTAATGGAGCCCGTGGAGCCCCGAGCTCTGCAAGACCATTGGTCTGGGCCCTATGAGGTAAAGGAGCAGAAGAGTGATGTCACCTACTTGGTGGACCTCAAGACTCTTAGGAATCCTTTGAGGTTCCTGCATGTGAACTGCCTCAAGCCTCTCTGAAGAGGTCTGATCTTACCATGCTCTTGGTAACTGATGAGGAGGTGGAAGAGAGGGGGAGTGAACCCTTCTCGACCTCCCATCTTTCAAAGAGCAAGATGAGTCAGTGGAGGGTATCAGCCTCTTCCCTACACTGACCTTAGATCAACAGAGAGACTGCCACCAGTTGTTGGGATAGTTTGCCTCTCTCTTCTCACTTACCCAGAGCTCACTACATGGTACACCCATGATATTGACATTGGGGACAGCACATCTGTAAAAAACTAAATCTACAGGTTGTCTGACAAAGTGAGGGCTGGTATCAAGGAGGGTGTCTCCAAGTTGCTGGTGTTATGAGAGATTGAGCCTTCAAACACCCTTTAGTCCAGTCCAGTGGTGTTGGTCCCCAAGACTGACCCTCCAGGTGTCACCCTGAACTTAGGTTCTCCATGGACTACCGTGGGCTCAATGTGATCACCCAGACTGACGCGCACCACACCAGACGAGCTGTTGAGATCTTAGATCGGCTTGGAGCTGCCATGTTCCTCAACACATTTGACTTCACATCTGGGTACTGACAGATTGCCTTGACCAAGGGGGCAAAAGAGAGGTCTGCTTTCTTTACACTAGAAAGGCACTTCCAGTTCTGGGTCATGCCCTTCGGGTTAAAGAACACCCCTACCCCCTTTGAGAAGCTAGTCAACCAGGTCTTAGCTGGAGTGGAGAGCTTCAGTGCCACCTACCTAAACAACATTGCAGTCTTCAGCTGTAGCTAGGAGGACAACTTTTGCCACCCAAAGGAAGTGCTTCAGTCTTCGCAGAGGGAAGACCTATCAAGGCCAGTATTGCCAGATTGGCAGGGTTCAGTTGTCTTCTTGGGTCACCAAGTGGGAGGTGGCAAAGTGCAGTCCCTCCAGGCCAAAATGTAAACTATTCTGGACTGGGAACCCCCCAAGACCCAGACAGAAGTGAGAGCCTTTTTAGACCTTACTGGTTATTACAAGAGATTCATCAAGGGATATGGCACCATTGTTGCCCTCTTGACAGAGCTGACTTCCAAGAAGCAGCCATGTCATGATCTGGCCAGAGGCTTGCCGGAAAGCTTTTGACACCTTGAAGGAGGCCATGTCATGGCACCAGTGCTCAAGGCTCCTCACTTTTCCCAAGAATTTGAGGTGCAGACAGATGCCTCAGAGCATGGCATAAGGGCTGTGCTCTCACATCTAAATGAAGAGGGCCTAGATCAACCTGTAGCCTTTATCAGTAGGAGGTTACTTCCCAGGAAACAGAGGTGGAGTGAAATAGAAGGGAAGCCCTTGCTGTGGTCTGGGAACTGAAGCAGCTAAGGCCATACCTGTTTGGCACTCACTTCCGGGTTTAGACAGGCCACAGACCCCTCAGATGGTTAATGTAGATTGACTTGCAAACTGTTGAGCTACTCCATCTCCTTACAGGGAACCCTCCCTCCAGGACTCTATGGTGAAACACTACCATGTAACAGACCACTCCAATGCTGATTTTCTCTCCAGGTTTTTCCTCCTTAGTAAAGAGAACACCCAAGGGGTTGGGTAGCATTCTCGAGTTTCAGCTGGGGGGACACGTGCTAGACCTGGCATCCTTGGCATGGCTTACCCTAGACTGTTTGCCTTCTGACCTACTGTTGTGCTGACTTCGTTTTAGCTGGATTTAGGATTCTGGCCACTTTACCACTGCTGGCCAGTGCTTAAGTGCAAGTGCTCTGCCCTAAACATGGTAACATTGGACTATCCACAATTGGCAAGTTTAATTTACTTTTAAGTCCCTAGTTAAGCACACCACATATGCCCAGGGCCTGTAAATTGAATGCTACTAGTGGCACATGAGCACTGATTGGGCCACCCACATCAGTGGTCCTTTAACCAGGACTCAGGCCTACCATTGCAGAACCTGGATGTGCAGTTTTAAACTGCCATGTCGACCTGGCAAGTTAGCCCACTTTTCAGGTCCAAACCTTGATGCTTGAACTTTGGAGCTGTTTGACAAAACTTCACAAAGCTTTCCAAAAAAAGCTTAATTTTTGTTGCCTAGTTCTTTGTTGAAAGTTTCAGGAAAAGACAAGAGAAAAAGGGGAGTCCCAAAAAGCAAAATCCCCATGCATATACATGCCAATCAATCCACAATGCTTCACAAAAACACCCAAACTGTGGGGGATGGAGCGGTTGGTTAGCGAAATGCGCCAACACTCAATCTAACATTCATGCAGGGCTCCAAGATGCAGTAGAAAAATATATTGTGCCATGAAACTGGCTGAAGCACGTGACCTCGAATGTCAATCCATACAATATGTAGTGCAAAACATAAATAAAGAACTTATGTTGAAATAAGACATTCAGGTGTCACCTTGGAATTAATAAAATACAAATAAAGGTTATATATGGTAGAAAAAGCATGTACATAGGCGCTTCGTTAAGAGCAAATCATGCATGTAGGAGCCAAACTTTTGCATTATCCAAAGTGGAAAAGAAAGTACCTATTCAAACATGTATGTGCATATTAGTGTCATATGTTCAAAAATGACCCGATGTAACTGACGGCTCTGTACCACAGTAAATGGCACACATATGAGTGTAACTGTGTATATTGTGCTGCAAGAGCTTCGTAATGTGAAGTGGAGGTAGCAAAACAGGACAATACTGCCCAAGTAGGCACATTTATACATCCCTATCCCGTGCTTGCAGAAGAACGCATGAAAGGGAACTTGCCTATAACTATTACTACCCATATATAATAACAAAGATGTAATGATGTGTGTAAAATATGGCATCGCCCAAGAAAAAGAACCAAAGTGGCATCAGGAAAAGACAAATGTAGACTATTGCATAGAATTAATATAACGTGAGAAGAGCAGCTACGATGAAGGTCTTAGTGACTGCAGAATGAAATACTGTCACCATACTCGAATTGGGTGTATACAGACAATAGAGCAATTCTACTACATCAAAGTGGGTAACTTATTTGATTCATATGTACAATGGAAGTTCCACTTTCAATCGTACGTATGATGAGATGCATAGTGTGGGCCCACACACTAACACGAAACCCCAATATGAAACCAGTATTTCGAAAGTGGGCTCAGACGGGAGAGGAAACAGATGCTTCTGCACCACAACGGTTGGATTGACGTATGGTAATTAAATATTACTGTACGTTACAAAACCCTAGAAATTAACTTAAAAAAACAAAGGTTACAGGGATGTCATAGTTAGGAAAGAGAGTGTAGAAAACCTTTACAATTCACTGAAAAAACAGGGATGTTATAGTTAGGTTCAGATTTCACACACACAAAACCATAGAAATTCAGCAGTTATAGTTATCTCTTATATGGGCACAGGTTATAGTTCTGGCTGAAGTAGTCATTTTTTACTGCTTCAGGTAAAACCTCATGATAAGAAACAATAAAAACATTATAATGCCCCCAGCCATGGGAGAAGACTTCCCTGGCAAGGGGAGCATTATATTTGTTCTTTACAAAAAGAAAATCTTGTATCCTTTTACCCATCAATTTCTTCCTCTTGGGATTAGGGCCATCCTTGTTGTCTTATCCAGGTGACTGGTTGACACCTGTTCGGTATAAGTCAATAAGGACGCTCAATGAAGGACCACACGCCAATTAGGAATACAATTTAGCTTTACTATAATTTCAGGTAAATGCAGGCATTTAGCACATTAACAATAGTGGAATAAGAATAGCAATGAAAAGCATCTATTCATATATATGTACACTACAGATAGTATCTGTGTATACGAATGAGCAAAGAGTTAATTTACAGAGTAAGAATAGCAAATAAAAAAAAGCATCTATATATATATATATATATATATATATATATATATATATAAGTACACTACAAAGAGCATCTATGTATACATCTGAGTAAAGAGTTCATTGACAGATATAAACTTGGAATAACTGTATACCAACATGTGATACACTACGATGTTCTGGGAGCAGAATATTAACGAGTTGAATACTTCAGATAAGCTTTGATTTACTGCACACTAAAATGCATATTTCAATTACTGTGGCAGACTCACACTACGATGTTCAGTAAGGCAGAAAAAACTATAAACGAGCTGAATTTCTCAGGTTATAAACACAGTGCAAGTATAATAATCAATCATAATAATAGAGCAGAGAAACAAAAAGCCTTTCATCCCTGTGTGGAAACTTAACTTAGTCCACAACATGCTGGGGAGACCTCTACCGCCTGCTTGGACCTCTCTCCCCCTCAAGCACCACGAGCAAACAGGGAGGTAGCGCTGGGCCATGGCAGCTTCCACAATTCCATCTGCGAGCTTCCAAATCCCTCACCCACACTTCAGTGCTTAAATAACTCGAAGCTTGGATACTATCTCATTCTGGCATTTTCTAGCTATGTTATCAGTACTTGGCTGCTCTGCCCTTCTCCAGCCTTTGTTTTCATTCCATCTTCTCCCTGTACTCTCGTTCTCAAGGTTGAGACGGAGTCTACACAAACATGCTTGAAAATAATATCATGAACTTTTCCACGATGTTTGGGAGGGGGTTTCAACAGGCATTACACTCATCTACACTGCTCAGGCTAATTAACCCTTCGCGTTACAATGTCTTCCGCATCTTTCCCTATACTGAACACTTGTGCTGAGAGTGTAAACAGTCACCAATTGATGCTCAAATTGTTTTATTTGTGAGGTTTGAGTCTGAGCCCTCACTCCTATAATCTGAATAAAGAAGGCTACTTAGGAAGAAATGAAAAATGCATATAATGCACCCAAACAACTTTTTACTGTAGAAACTTCAAAGACTTGCTGAGCAAGGGAAAGCACAAAGTGCAGAGTGTTGGAAAAGCAAGCCTTGAAGGAATTTAAACCTGCAAATTTGCAGTACGAAACAAACTGAACTGACCCAACATTGACCGAATTGGCTGTGGGTTTCTGGACAACTAAAATGACATCTGCTATCTCATGGCAGACAGAAGGCTCCTAAACTGATGTGCTCACTCTCAAGGCATGTACATGAAGCGTCTCAGGATTGGGGTGCAGGACCCAACACTGTGCAGCGAATACAGATCTTCTCTCTGGGGAAGGGAAAGAGAAGGCCACATGTTGAGTTCCAGTAGACTGGTATACCATAATCCTACTTGCCCACAAGGCGGGCTGAGAATTAGGAGTATTCTCTTGCACTTTGTGCAGTTACATGTGAAAGCAAAGGAATTGGATGGAACACATACAGCAGGCCCTGTAACTAGTGGAGCCAGAAGGCATCCTGCTGTGAACCACATGGCAAGAAGTGCACATGCAGAGCAAAAGACATTCATTGTCAAGAGCTGTGGCAAAAATATCTATGCATGGGCATGTCAGCCTGCAGGAAATCATGTCAGTCGTGGTGCCAATTGAGTCACTTGGTGTCATCTCCTTGAGAACCAATGCTCAGGAAGAAGTTTTCTGGACCCACTATGGGGCCTAGGGAATATACATAAGGTGAAGAATCTGCAGGAAGATAGGTCAGCGACTTAAAAACTTGCTATTTATATCTGAGTGCTTCCCTACAGATAAAGACCTTAAATCTAAGAAAGGCTGATGTGATATTTTAGCTTTCTGACCGAATGAGTACCATTGAGTTAGATAATGCTGTCAATTATATGTCAACAATTTGGCTAAAAGGGTTATAGAAAAATATGTGCAGCAAGAAGAATTCATCAGAAGACATCTGATAAGATAGGTCAGCAGTTTAAGAGCTTGCTACCTACATCTGAGAGTTCCCCTACAGATTAAGAACTTGAATCAAAGCAAGGCTTATGCAGCATTTTGTCCTTCAGGGGCTGACCGAATTGGTATCATTAAGTTAGAGAATGCTCTCAGTTATTTAAAATGGTTTATAATACATGGGATTCTGCAATCCCTGTGTCTCTCATTACTATATAATCAGTGACTTGTGTTGCACCTAGTCACTGATTATAAAGAAAGGTATCCAAACTCAACTGTAATAACTTATTCTTCAGTATTGGATCTTTCATAGATTCACAAGCTTGAAATCATTTCCCATTGTTGAAGTGGGAGTCCCATGATACAATTGAATAGCATTAATAAAAACTTGCATAGAAGTCAATTATAAAGTACATTCACTTTCACAGGTTTTTCACATCATTAGAAAAGACTCCAGCCAGTCAAGTGACAGCACCCATTAAAACCCTCATTACAGAGGCTCCAGTCTCGGATTTTCTATCACACGTTGCGTTAAGGAAGACTCCCTGAGCTCTGCTCAGTGTCTTCAATCCAGTTTCTATAAATTAATACTTCTGCTTCTAAAACATCTAAAAAAAGTCCTCTTCAGGCCCTGTAAGATATGTGGAAAGAAAAGGCTTCATGTGGATGATAAACTGACTCTACTGCCTCTACCCTAAGCACAAGGTAAAGGACTGTAAAGTCAGCAACACTTTTTCATCCAAAACCTTGAACGACATGGAGGGAAGGCTTCTTTTGTGGCTTCCCAAAGCCAAGACACAGAGATCTCCATCTTCTGAGGACAGTAATACCTCTTCCAGATCCCATAAAAGAGAATTGCCCCAGGATCAGGGGAGTTCTGACGAAAGCATAAAGGCCCTTAAAACATTCAACCATGGGTCAGCTAAGGAAAGCTTAAAAAAGAAGAAAATACAAATCTCTTCCGAGACTGCCTCATCTGCGCCCAGTAGCTTTGCTCACACATCTTCCTCAGAACCGTTGATGATGATGCACAAGAATTCTGGAGCCTCGTCGACGGTAACCTCACCATCGACAGCGCTATCGTCAACGATGATGACAACGGTTACCACAGTCTTGTCGACGAGGACAACAATGACACTGTCCATATCTGAGGCACTGAATCCATTGATGAAGATTTCATCGGGGATGAAGGCTTAGTCAATGACCATGACAACGCTACCGTGTACAACAGCATTGTCAACGACGACCCTGCCGACGGGGACTTCAGTGACGACGCTGAAAATCACTATGCAACCTCAGATGTTGCTGCCAACTACCATTAGCTCGACGTCGACCATGACACCTTTGACGACATTAAAAGTGGCAAAGACTTACTTACAGCTTGAACATGCTTCTCACAGCAAGGTCTCTCCCTCTTCCCACAAGCCATCTTCTAGACCTGGAGGAGTCCGAGGATGAAGGTCCTTTCGGAACAGCCCATCCTAGCCATTGTGAAATATCATGAGGAGGAGGATAACGAAGAGGAACATTATTATGGACATTGCTATAATCCACAGGCAAAGCCTAGGCATTTTGGAGGACAGCATCAGTATTTTACTGAATCACTTTCCAGTGAGAGAGTGATGTTCAAGTGCCCATGTCACTTTTCCAAGATATCCTGGTGATGCTGAAAGACTACAGCAAAAGGCTTCCTGAACCTCCACAAGAACAGCCCACGGCTCCACCTCAGCCTGCATATCCCAGAACTCCAGGGCCTATCGCTCCACCTATAACACCTAGGATGACGCCTGCTTCAAACGTAACAGCGCCTGAGAGAGGATCCATCGTCATCAGGTGACGACAGAAAGGAGGGGTAAATTACAGATACTCAGACCGCCCATGGTGAATGGGACTATTACCTGATCCCCACTCCATCACCTCCTACACCGCAGCATGTGGACTTTCCTTCCAGAAGACATAGGAGGATTTCACAATTTAGTGGAGCGGGCTGCAACAAGATTTAAAATACTGATTTCTGTCAGGCAGTCTGACTGTGTCCTATACGGCTTTAAGAAACACACAAGTGTTATAACATGTGACAGATGGGTATTAGATCTTGTCACCTATGGTTAGACCCGGAAGTTTGTTAAGGGAGCGCACTCACCTTATCTTCGCCTGCTCAGAAAAGAAGCCCTCATCATGCTGACTAAAGGAGCAATAGAAAAAGTTCCCTTTTCCCAGCAGTGCAAAGGTTTCTACTCCCATTTTATCTCATCAAAAAGAAAACGGGAATTGAGACCCATCCTAGATCTCAGGAAGTTAAACAATTATCTGCAAATACAATCCGTTTGTATGGTCACACTCTCCAACATCGTGCACCTCCTAAACCCACAGAGACTAAATGACAACTTTGGACTTATAGGATGCATACTTCCACATCCCCATACACCCTAAACATCACAAATACCTTTGCTTCTCTGTAGCCAGCATCCATTACCAATTCAGAGTCCTTCCATTCACCCTCAAGTCAGCTTCCCCCATTTTCACCAAATGCCTAGCACCCGGTAGCAGCCTCTCTCACAAAGGACGGTGATCAGGTATTTTCCTACCTTTATGACTGGTTAATAAAAGCCTGGACACCATTGCAAGCATCCAAGGCTACAGAGGCTTGCCTAACATTGTTTCACAAGCTGGCCCTCATCGTGAATTACCAGAAGTCATCAACTACTTCACCCAGATGATAATGTTTCTGGGCTGTAGTGGTTTTAGGGGGGGCACTAAAGGGCGCAAGAGAAGTGGCACTGCACTGGGTGCAGCGCCACTTTTCTTAAATCAGGCCTGTTGTCTTTTAGTAACCACTACGAAATTTGCTGGGCCTGAGAGCAAAGGTTCTTTGACCTCATGGCCCCTTGCTTGGCAAGATAAAACAGTGGTGGTGTTGTCTGTTCTGATCAGGACAGAGGACCCTCGAATTCAGGTAGGAAATGACTGTAGCTCAGGAAAACATCCTTCAGTTCTAGCATGTAGACGTGCATCTGCGCTTCCTGGACAGGCCATTTTCCAAAGATTTCTATCTCCAGGAGATGTGCTCCCTGACCGTCCAAGGTAGCATCTGTTGTCATTATGAAACTTGGCCATGCCGCTTCGAAGGAGAGACCTGGAGATAATATTGTCTTCCTTTCTCTACCATGACAGAGCTTTCCTCATCGTAGGGGTTATGACAACGATTTGCTTGAATGAGCCGTGATTTGAATCCACAGAGCATCCAGCTGCTCCTGTGGAGGTCTCATTCATAGGTGACAGTTTTGTAATGGGATGCACGAAGTTAGCATCCCCATTATTGATTTGTTCATCGTCACTGAAAGGGACTTTCTTCTTAGGAGGGAAACAGCCATGTTCATTAATGTTTGTACTCACTCTGTGGTTGGCTAAGCATTGGCGACTGTGGTGTCTAGAATAGCCTCCAGAAATACCAACGGTTGGGTTGAAATGAGAGATTACTTTTCCATATTTAGTTGGAGCCCCGGAGACTTGAATAGCTGCCGACAGCCAAGGTAGAGTCTTTTGTAGAGTGGAATGTGGATCCCTTGACTAACCAGTTGTCCAGGTAGGGGAATACCTGGTGGCCGTGTCTTCTCCAGAAAGCAGCTGCTGGCGCCATACACTTTGTAAAGACCCTGGGAGCCAACTGTAGCCCAAAAGGGAGAACCTTCAATTGATAGTGGCACCCCACCACCTCAAACCTTAAGAACCAATGATGTTTTAAGTGGATGGGAATGTAGAAATATGCGTCTAAGAGATCGAAAGACGTCATGAAATCTCCTCTGTTGATCATCAGCAGATTCTCCTGCAATGACCGCATGCGGAAGGGTTGCTTCTTTATGTATTTGTTTAGCTTTCTGAGATCCATGACCTGTCTCTATTTCCCAGACTCTTTCTTTATCAGGAAGAAGTTGGAATAGAAGCATTTTCCATGTTGTTAGAAAATAACTTTTTCCTTAGCACCGTTCAATAGAAGCACTAAAATGTCATGCTTTAGGAGAGTGAGGTGTTGATGTGCTCTCTTGTGCGGTGGATGACAGGGGGGCTTTTGCAGAAATTCCAGGGTCTGTCCCTGATGTATGTCGTCTTAGACCCATTTGTCCGTGGTAATACTCTCCCATTGATATGAAAAGAACGGACAGGTGATGGTTTGAATGTTGCCTGTGGAGGTATGAGGTGACTAGTGCCAGAGAAATGTCACTGTCACCTTGCAGAATCTTGTTTTTTTTTCTCCCAGCGAAGGCCTCCTTTGAGCTGGCTGCTTAGACTAAGGAGAGTTGGAACCTCTGTAATGCCGATGTTGTCTGGTGTATTATGGTCGATATCATTGCTGTGAGTACGGTTGGTACCTCTACAACTGGAAAGAAGACCTCTATGCTTATTGTCCTCTTCATCTTCCCCCACAAAAGAACTGAAAACGCTTTGTTGTATCATTCCTAGGGAGCGGGCTGTGACCATGTCAGTCTTGATTGCCTGAAGGGTGTCATCCACGTACTTTCCATACAAACTCTCCCCATTGAAGGGCATATCCAATATCTTGGCCTGGACCTCAGGACGAAATGAGGTGGCCTTTAACCAGCCATGTCAATGCAGAACTGCCATCTGCTTAGAGGTTATACAAGATATGTCCATTGCCATATCAATGATCTCCAACGATGCCCTGGTACCCTCCTGCAGAATATTTTTAGCCTCCTTCTTTTTATCTTCAGGAAGGTGGTTGAGAAGAGGTGCAAGATCTGACCACATTTGGCAGTTGAAATGATCCAGAATGGCCAGTGCATTCTAAGCTTTGATGGAGGTGGCTGCCATCGCTGCAAAGCATTTACCAATATTGTTGAGTCTTCCACCTTCCTAGTCTGGTGGAGATGAACAAGTTGCAGACAGGTTCCTGGAGCATCTCTGTGCTGCTTGCATTACCACAGAATCTGGCCGGGGATGCCCTATCAGGCATGCTGGTAAGGAATCTGGGGTCTTATATTCATAAAACCTTATTCGGTCACATTTGATCATAAAAGCACAAATGTAAATAACAGAATTAAAACTATTGTACACAATAAAAAAAAATTCTTAAATATATACAATGTCAAATTATCCTTCAAACCAAAGAATTTGTCTCAGGGAGAATAAAATTAAAAGGTTACAACCAATACATTTCATCATAAACTGCCAAAACTAAATACTTGTAGAGCACATCTCTTAACATGGTCAGGCCGCATATCTTCTCCTAATCCCTTGCGCACTCCTTATAAAATTCACCATCTCAATGCCAGTTTCTATCGAGTCCATGTGTTGAAGAAAAGGTAGTGCCACTCTGTGTCTTAAACAAGCTGCTCTCAAACAGGACAATAAAAATCTCTTACGAGGAATTGAGACTAGCGGGAAATGCTCTGGGGCATACGACCGTCACATAGCAATTGGGCAGCTTTTTAAACCATGACCTCTGAAAGGGAAAGACACATAAAAAATTAACTGTTTTTAGCCTGAACCTGGTTCAGTGAAATCTATACTGCAGGTTTTGAAAAACACCAGGTATGCCTCCACCCTATTTGATGGGACCAGGTCTATATACTCGCTCTCTGTATGGGAAATGACCACCTTTCTCAGTCTCACCTCCTGCATTAATTCCACAAAGTTCAATTTAGCCCTCTCTCTCATAGAGGGAATGGCTGGGGTGGTATTTAATAACAAGTCTCTAAAGTCCACTTTATCCAGGGACTTCTTTAAGTAACTCAGTCACGGGATCCTCTCCCATCTATCCAAACCTAGGCAATCTACCACAATAGATCTCGTGAATGCAAGCTCTGGGGTAAGACAAATCCTAAACCACCGTAACAAAGGAGCAAGTCGGACCATATCCCCCAAATAATTAAAACCCAATTCCTGGTGGGCAATAAACGTGGCTGTAGAGGCAGGAACCTGGAGAATGCCCCTGAAAAAAGGATTTTCTATCATTTGAAGACCGCTGGCATTTGCATAACCCCAGACTTCTAACCCCATACAGCCCCACTAGATAGACATTTGCTTTTATACAGGAGTGATGTTTCCCTTATCCTTGTACACCTTAATCTTGATGAGAAGCAAAAAACTGCTTCCACGGCCCCCTAAAATTGATTAGCTCTAATCTTCAACAGGCACCCCAAGAAAGTGCTTCATCGAAGGGAATGCCCAGATAGTTAAAATTTGGTACTACTCCCTCCACTTTAAGGGTTCTGTTTTTCATCCTTTTAGGCCCCATGATCACTGTGAAGGACTTAAGGAAATTAACCTTAACATCCAAAATGAAATTTGTGAACAATTCGAATAATCTCGGGAGGCCATTTGCGGTTTGGGCCATAAGTAATGCGTCATCCGTGTACAGGAGACACGGTGCCTAACTCATTGAAATATAATAAATAGAGAAAAGGGGCCAGTGTTCAACCTTTTCTGACCCCCCCCTAAATGGTAAAATTGGATCGCTACACTCCACTCTCCCTTCTTGCCATATCTGAACTTAATACTAGTATCTGTGTACATGTGCCTCATTATATCAATCAGTGCCGAGTCCACCCCCATTGCGGCCAACACGGACCACAGATCAGCAGGATTCACACTATCCAAAGCATACAAGAGGTCCATAAACCTGTTGGCATCACCATATTTCCCCGCCAAAAGGGTTAGGTTCAGACATTGTTCCAGAGTGCTCACCCCAAGGCGAAAACCAAATTGAATTGGGATGATAATGTTCTGTTCCTCTGCCCAAACTTCTAAAAGACTTAAAATAACTTGTACTAAGATTTTGGATGTAACATCTAAAAGTGAGATAGGTCTATAGCAGGCCGGATCCGCCTTATTCCCCTTCTTAAAGATGGGGACTACCACTGCCTCCTGCCAAGATCTGGGCACAGAACCATGTACTGCTGCTCATAGGACATTGGTAACCAAGGGGCCCCAAAGATCTAGATTGGTCTTCTAAAGATACATGGGAACCCCATCAAAGCCAGACGCTTTATTGGCCAAAGCTTTTTGGATCGCAAAGATTACTTCTCCACAATTCATGAGTTTGCTAACTCCTCCCTCATGTCCCGGTTTGCACTTATACCCTCTATGGGACCATCACAGGTAGCCTCCAACTTTCCTTGTCCAAAGGGATTTGTATAGTATGACACCCATGATTCTGCCGTAATACAGCATTCAACCCCGCGGACTTTTGTGCGTTAAAAAATGGATGGCTGATAACTTTCCAGAAACCAGCCTGGTTCCTTGTTGTCATAGCATACTCCAAATCTTCCGAGGCACATTCCTGTATCTATGCTCTCCTTACTGCCAGAGTGTCCATGTAAACTATATTGGCCATCCTAACTTGCCCCTTATCCCTTGGGACCTCTTTGAGTGCCTGTCTGAGCTGCTGGTGCGCCACCCTGCAAGCCTTGATGAACAAAGCAGAATGATAACAATCTTTCTTCCCTCACTTTATCATAAGTAGTTCTTAAACTTTGGCACAAATAGAGGGAATTCCCCCCCCCCACACACAAAATTGAATAAGAATCTGCTTCAGGATCAAGGCAGATATTCATAGCCGCCCCTTCCCTCTGTACCAGCTGCTGAACCAGCTTCCCATCATTTACTTTCTCCCATTTCCTTTTCAACCCAGCATTCCCTACAACAGTGAGTAAACCTTCCTTCTGATCTTTCTTTGCCTCTATCCTGCCCAATATCCAGCAATAATTCCACAGCACTATGGTCAGTCATACAGTTCGTTACAGGCTCAAACTTCCCACTAACAAAAATAACTCAGCTGAAATGTTGGAGGGAAAAGGCGGAGATTACAGTAAAAATTTGATGTGAAAACTAGATGTAATTTCACTAATACCCCAGACAGTGTGTGTTGAAAATGAGAAATCGAATCACCTGCCGGGCTGATCAACCCACATACTGTTGAATTACAAAACGTACAAAGTTTTAAATTAAGGTCCCCTGCCTATACCAACACTCATTGTTGATTAACATGGGCCAAAATCTTCTCCAACAGCCCCTCCAGCTCCTCTAGCAGCTCTGTCATTGCCTGGTCAAAAATATCATAATAATAGTTTATAATAACCATGTCCGGAAAATCTTTTATAGAATCCTGAAAGATATAAAACCAACTAAAGGAATACGGATGAGTTACTAGGACACCCAACAAACTAACTGAAATCAAAATAGCGAGACCACCCTTCGGTTATCCAAATCTGAGAGTTGAGCAAAACGGTTTTGAATTGGAACCTGAAAAGCCTGCATATGGCCTTCCCTCCTGACCTTATTCCCAGAGACCAAAATACACCTTTCGGTCGAGGACTGATAGAAAGACCCCAGAGGTAGCACTTGGATACCACTAACCACATCTTGAGTATGCCTAAATTGATTTAATATTATTGCTGCACACGATGCAGATTTAATGTTAACCACCATGCATTCTCGAGCCTTCATTTGCGGAGCATACCCTATATTTTTTTTAACCCGTGTCACCAGGACTCTACCTCCTGGGCCTCCACACAATCTCCCTCCCCCTGATGTTGCAAACTTGCAACTGTACCCCGTTCTGTCAATCAAGGTTATCCAAATCTGAGACTTGAGCAAAACCGTTTTGAATTGGAACCTGAACACTCTGCATATGGCCTTCCCTCCTGACTTTATTTCCAGAGGCTAAAAAACACTTTTCAGTCGAGGACTGATAAAAAAAAAAAACCAAGAGGTAGCGCTTGGATACCACTAACCACATCTTGAGTGTGCATAAGTTGATTTAATATTATTGCTGCACGCGCTGCAGATTTAAAGATAACCACCACACATTCTCAATCCTGAATTAGTGGCGCATACCCTATGTTTTTTTTACCTGTGTAACCAGGAAAATATCGTTATATAAATCCGGACTCCACTGTGCATTGCTCTCAATCCAATGCGCTACTTTTACTTTTAAATCCGGTTCACGTTCTGCCCTTTCCCCGAACTACAGGGGGCACATTTCTAAGCACGATGTACAGGCCAGAGGGGGATGTAAATAAGCCTTTGGGGAATCATACTTGCCTTTCACAGATCTATTATTACCGTTTCGCATGAGGCAGAACGCTTCCATCATGATTAATTCCCCCTTTACATTAGGCCAATTCTGATACTCAAAGTTTGGGGCGGTCTCGGCTCTATTTACAGCAGTGGGTACAGTCTCCCTCTCTAAATTACGTGGTGGCATAGTCCAGCTCTCTAACTTTCCCTCAAGCCTCTCAATACGAGTGCAAATGGAGTCATATAAGGATTTACATTTTCCATCCAAATTAGTTAGAAAGTCCTTACACCACTCCTGAAGAGGAGCACTTATTACCTGGTCTCTCTCCTGGAGCTGAACCCCGACTTCCCTACCCAATTGTTGACACAGTTTATGCTTTCCCTTTCCACTAATAGACCGCTGGGGAGAGTTTGACGTCCTCCTTTTCCCTGAACAGCTATCCTGCAGTTCCTTCCTGTTCCTTTTGACTGGAGAAGTATTCATGGCAGCTTCTTCAATCCTTTGCATCTGCGCGCAGGTTGCTACGCATGGATTCCCCGCGCCTATACTAGTGTTCGAGGATTTGTTCACCACCTCCATGTTCTCCACCAGGTGAGGGGATAGTCTTTCTACTATATTTCATTAAGTTACCACTTCTATGGGCCTCTCTGCTGATTCCCTTTGGACTTTATCTATATGTTTCTCTACAAAATTAATTCCTGCCTTTAAGGCCCCCATAACTGAGGTAAGGTAAGAGGTAATAGTAGATGTTACATGAGCACCCTTGGTGTGATCCCATTGTCCTTAGCCCGACTTGCTCTTCTTCATAACTATTAAAGTAAATACAAAGACCGGGCAGGTAGATGTACAAATGACACCAAATCGAAAGCTGGTGGCCCTGCCCGGCCTCTGACAGGTGCAGACGGGCCCGCTTTCGGACCAATCTTTGCCTGGGCCTGTGCCCAGGTGCCGCGCAGCGGGAGTAAACAGCTGACCTTAAGTGCCTCCGGGCGGGAGTTTCACCAAGGGGCGTCCCTCCTGCCGCAGTGCTGTCTGGTGAATAGAGCTCAGGCTCCCCCCAGCTTTCGGTATGTGAGTCTTATATTTTTACATTTTATTATTTATTTATTATATTTATATTGTCCATGCAAAGAACCACAGCAGTGACTGATGCTGGATTTTTCATTAACCTCCCATATACAATTGACAATTGGGATAGATCGGACAGATTTCCTTGCCAAGTTCTTAAAATTGTACAGAAAGCAGGGAGAGACAGATCGAATCTCTTGGAAGCATGTTCCATTATCTCATAAAATCCTCCGATATCCTCAGGAGGACAAACCAGAGAAAGTGTAGGTGACAGAGATGATGGAACAATGTAGTCATCCCATTCCTAACCCGGTGTACCTGGGTCTTGGAGTAATTCTCCTTCCTCAGGCTGATCATCGTATCCGCTTTCAATATAATCAACCCTGATGGTGATGGTGGGAGGTACATGTCTAAAGCAATGTGACCACAGCACACAGGAATGTACAATCCAATCACGTATTAAGGATAAGTATCCCTGGTAGTATAATTGAGGACGTAGAGAACAAAGCGTGAAGGTCCCAAGTTGGTAATGCACAGTGTCTTTAATCGTAGGCACAGTTTGCCACAGGATTATGCAGTCTTCGAGATACAGCCAACATGTGTTTCGTCACTCAGGTGACTTCATCAAGGCTAGGCCGTCCGGCCAAGGGAATGAGATTTGAAGGAAACCTATGGTAAGGTAAGTGGGCCTTATATAGTAGGTAGAAATCTTGTGGTATAGAATGTATATAGGAGGTGATAACCTCACGGCAATGGGTGTGGAGGATCCCAGTGGTGACGAGGTAAAGTTGTGAGGCCCTGATAAGCCTTAGGTCAAAGCCCTGCGTGTGGGGCCGAAGCACTGGAGCAGTCAGTCAAGAGCGCGTCTATGGTGGGAGGTACATGTCTGTTTTCCTGTGTTCGGTCTGGTATAGGACTTGTAGGCAAAGGTACCGCAACAGATGCTTCCATGTTTCCCGGAGTGAGAGGGACTGCTGCATGTGAATCGGGAAAGCACTTATAATAATCATTTAGCATGTGCCTTAAGTCAGTGACTAAAGAGATGGGTACTGCTATGGTATCTCCCCCTGCGGTTTGTTTATCTTTAGGCTCTTCATAGGGATATGCTCTTGAAAATAGTTGTATTGATGAGATATGAGCTGCTGCCGGGCCATGAAGGAGTCCCCTTCCAAGTAACTGGAAGTGTCCTTCTCACGATCATCACCATCATCATCCTTCATTTCCTGACATTTTACTCGCAGTTGTGAAGAGCTGTTTGCAGGCTCAAAAATCCCTTGGTCTGCTGATTCCTCAATGTCATGATGTGGACTGGAGGCAGTGGGGGCACCCTGCTGGGTGATGTCAAATCTGGTCTAAGCTGAGCAGAAATATTTTCAGCGAATAATGCCGCATTTTTGTGTCTCGTCGACGGGCTCGTCGACGAGGCTGTCACAAAGAGAACTTCTTAATAATAGTCACGGTCGCTGACACTGGTCTCATTGACAGTGACTTGAAAACTGTTGGCGACAAGGTTTTCGACGGAGTGGTCATTGATGGAGTGGTCGTCGATGGGATGACCATCGTCATTGTCCTTGACGAGGTGTTGGTCGTCAATGTGGCCCTCGATGAATCCGTTGTTGTTGCCATCGTCGAAGTGACTGTTCTCACAGACGTGGGAGTAGCTGTTAACAAAGTTCTGGTCGATGCTGCTGTCCTCGACGACGGGTCCAACGACTGTCTCATTGTCATCGACATTAGCTTTTTTATGAGGAATGACAGGCACAGAAGATGAGAAGGAGTCCTTAGAGACTGTTTTTTCTGATTTAGATTTTTTCAGTCTTCAGTCATTTAGAGTCTTTCATGGATGAGGTAGAGCCCTCACTTTTGCGTTTTTGCAAGTTGGGTCCAAAGAAATCCTTGAGAGGAAAAAAAGAGGTCTAAAGTTCATTAACTGTAACAACTGAGCAGAGCTCAGGGAGACTCCCTCACACACAACGTGAGGTTAGAAATCTGACGTATTGTAGCTCTGCTGGGGAAAAGTGGCCCTGGGTCCAGCCTCTTATTGGCTTAAGTATGGGTCTATGAAAACAATGAGAATTGGTTAACAATCTCACTTGATTTTTCTATGTTCTGTCAATGTACTTTTTAGTACTGCTTATTTTAAAAACCGTGGGGCTCCTACCATGACGACGGGAAAGATTCAAGCATGTGAATCTATGAAAGATTTAATACTGGAGAAGAGGGCTGGATATGCTGCCTATAACGCGGGAGGAGCACTGAATGAATGGACCTGCTTCCTCCTGTAGCCAGGGCAAAGTAATTGACTCCAATTATCAGTTGGCTTCCCTCCTGTGTGGCTACAGGGAGACAAGCTGTAAGAAGCTTTTTTTCTGGCTGACCAGTGGCAACTGGACCTGTACTGGATGCTGTTTTTGGCGTCTTCCTGACACACTGTAAATCTCTGAGTGCCTCCCCTGAGGTCCTAGGGGCTTCACAAGTGTACTTCTGTGGCTGGTTGGGACTTAAAAGACAGCCAGAAAGTAAAATATTTAACCAGGGTGAACCTGGTTGGTGTAGCTGACCTGTGCTCCATCACGGTCAGCCTCAAATTGCACATAGCTACCAGTCGACCACGGCTATTGACTAACATTATCGCTTTGTGCCTTTTGGCATTATTTCTACTTAAACGTTATCCTCCTTGTTGGATTTTTACATTTTGGTGTCAATTCGTTTAGTAGATTTAGCTCTATTGTTCTAATTATCTTTTATTTTGACTTTTTTTTACTATTTTTGTTACTGCATAAATACGTTACACATTACTCTAAGTTAAAAGTGTGGCTACCAAAGGTTTAATCAAAGGTTAATTTAGAGACTTCAAGGGTTCACCCTGACCAGGGTGGTGATTATTCCTTGAGGTGGGTAGCAACCCTCCACGAATAATAGTTCAATTTCTAACAATTATGATGTTTTCTGTAGCTAGATCCTTGAGTATCTTGTTCTGAAATATGTTGCCACATGTTTATAAAAATCCTGGGGAATTGGGGTTGCTGTTTGAAACAAGGAGCTTTGAACAAAACTACTAATACACAGGCAGCACTAGCGCCTGAGAACATACAGCATTCCATAGGTTGCACATAATCATAGACACTGTTAAAATCTCACAGCAGGGCACTGGACATTGTATTTTAAGATTGTGGGGTGGGCATTGAAACAAACAGCATCCTCAGGTAGGCAACTAGTACCACATCAAGAGATTTTAGACACCTGGGCAAAAAATATCACTGACACACCAGATGTATGATGTCAACTCATGACAAATGACTGAATAACCTTTCCAACTTCCTGTCTTGGGGAAGCCAGCATTCGAAAAACTGCTAGTGTAAAAGATAACTCCCAAAGAGAATCCACCCGTTCCCTGACACTGCAGGCTTGCAAGTGACTTGAGACAAATTTGATGACATACATCTAGCCATACATGAAACCAGAGCGGCAATGAAATTAAAAATTAGAACTGATGCAAATGAAATAAGTTTACTGAGAACAGATCACTATCACCACAAGCTGGCAAAAAAAGTTACTGACATTAAAAATCACATTTTCAAAGCGGCACTCAGAGGTGGTTGAGCTACACCTGCAAGGTCAAGGCCTACAAGAGTGAGATTTTTAGAATATAGGCCAGAGGGATCCAATGGATAGTCAAGAAGGAACAGCGTTTATATTGTCGGAATGCTTGAAAAAGGTGAAGGATCGTCAGTGGTTTTGTTCTTTGAACAGTGGTTTTCAAAGGTCACAGCTACCAAGGACTTGTCAAATGTATTCATAGTGGAGACAGCATATGGAGCACAGATTCTTCTGATCATGCTCGAATATTGCAAAACTATTGAGTTATAAAGACTGGGACCATATTTGGAACACAATCCAGTGATCATGAAAAGTCCATGATGAATATCTTCCTGGACTGTGCTCTTGCAGTTCAAAATGCACACACCTCCTCCTTGGAGGTGAAGAAGAAGCTGCAAAAATACGTATTAGAAGGACTGTTTCTGTCAACACTCAAGGTAATAGCTGATTTATGCTCTCACTTTATAACTCATGACAAGGCTGCAATCGAATGTGTGGATGAGAATGATAGCTCGCACAGCAGAACGACGTGATGTCACTTTGAGCTCCAGTGGACGGAACTGATATGAAGGAATCAAACAATAGCTAGTAAATCGTTGTCAGTCCAGTACTAAAATGCATGCAGAAAATGAAACGAGAAACAAAGATGTTGAGTGATGCGGTTGGCAGCAAAGATGGTACTTATTGTGGAATAGACCTCTCTGACAATGGTATATCAGAAATGCCTTTATCGATCCCATGACTGCAGAGTGTGTTATCTAAAGTTCAGAGGTTTTTTGCTCAAATAGGCCTCACTGTATTTACCGGCCGAAGTAAAAGCTGAAGACATCAATGGATGGAGAGCCCGCTATCCACTCCTTCCTTTTCATTCTTGAGCACAGGTGAAGTGTGTTATAGCTTTTCCTCTTCATTTTGCAGCTGTTGTATGATGAATGGGAATTTTGCTCCTGCGATTGAAAGCGAAGGAAGGAGGGGACAGGAATAATGGCATATCTTATACAAAGTTGAAGGGGTAGTTGTAAATTTGGGTGTGATAGGTGGGGTATCCATATTCCGAGCCCAAAGGGGATACGATCACTTGAGCCTGTGGACGATCAAACTTGTGAAACACATGTGGCCAGAACTGTTGAGACCGTGATCAGGACAAAAAGCAAATTGGATTCCAGACGCCATGCAAGGTAGCTTGAAATACATTCAATCTTGGAAATAGCCAAGGATGCTAAATACACATTAATTACATGGATTGTTAGAAAATTGTGGGTCCAACTAAAAGTTACAAAATTCATGCATAGTTTTATACACCAAGCCGTTGTAAAGGAGACCTGACTCATGGGTGGTGAGGAGCAATAACTCGAATGGTGGCTGAGACCGGTGTACCACACAAAGTTATCAACCAATGCTAGTGGTGGGGGGTTATAACTATTAAACAGGGAGCTTTGTTTGTGTGCACTTGCTGTATGTTAGAACAAAAGGGCAGATATTTAGTACTAAAGGGCAAATTAGAATGGGAACCTGTGGCCTTGATGGGTCACCACACCCCTGAAGTAACATGCACAATTCTTACACAAAATCTGGTCTCTGATCCCACGAGATGCAAAGACTGACTCGTCTGCAGAGGGAATTACAGGCATGTGGCTGATACCATGTACTATATCCAATTTCCTCCTTTTCCAGGGGATGTCCGAACTAGCATAGTAAAAGAGTTTAGAATCTGGCGAGATACTTGAAACTTGAGGGAAAACTTGAAGAATGTACTTCCAAGTGATAGAGAGTAGTCATTCGCTAATGGACAATCACCATACCAGATTATTTCTGTTCTTCACACCTACACATATGGTGGGATTAACGGTTAATGCTCAAGATTAATGTGGACAATATCTGATCATTTTCCACCGCCTAAAGCAGAATTCTAGTGAGTACACCAACTTATAGACTACAACCGTAAACTCTTCAGGATCTCACATTTAAGAGTGAAAACCGTAATGTTATTGTGAATTACCTTGAAAAAAAGAAATAATTTGTACATAACAGGACAGTATTGAAGGCTTTAGAGATAGAGGTGAGGGGCATGTGCATAAGCACAGTCTACGGGGCACAGCCAGTTTTAAATAGAGTTGCTGACTTTGTGAGAACCAATGAGAGACCAAGAGGGAAAATAATACTAGACAAATCAAAAAGCAAAATTCCCCTTATCAGTAGGGAGAAATATAATGGGACACTGGAACACTAAGGGTAAACATATAGGGTCATATTTATGCTCTGTGCTGGATTTGCGTCATTTTTATTTTACGCAAATCTGACGCACACTTAACTCCATATTTATATTTTGACGCTAGACATGTCTAGCGCCAAAATATTGGATTTAAAGTAATTTTTTGCTTGCGGAAAACTATCTTGCGTCAACAAGATGCAAGGTAGGCATTCCCGGGCAAAATATTACTCTAAGGCCCTAGCGCCTTATTTATCCTCCTGTGCAAAAATCACGCGGGTGGGCAAAAAATGTTGCAAAGCTTGCTTTGCGCCATTTTTTAACGCCTGGGGCAGGCCAGGCATTAGGGGACCTGTGGGCCTATTTCCATGGTGGAACACCATGGAACAAGCCCAGAGGTGCCCGCCCCAGGGACACCCCCACCCACACCAGAGGGACAGCGGAGGATGGGGGACCCCATCCCAGGTAAGCACAGGTAAGTATTTGGTTTTTTTCCAACGTGCCATGGGGGCCCTGAAATTGGCCCGCCTACAGGGCACTGGGTGCAATGGTCATGCCCAGGGGACCCTGATCCCCTGTGCTGGCCATTGGGGTGGTGGGCATGACTCCTGTCTCTTAGAAGACAGGAGTCATGTGGTATGGATGGTTTTGCGTCAGAAAATGACTCTAGGCAGGTTAGAGTAAAAAAAATGACTGTCATTTTTTTATGCAAAACCCCCTTCTTCCATATCGCTAGCCCCACCCGACTAACGTCATTTTTTTTTTACGCTAGCCTACGCTTTGCACCGGCTTCCACCATTCCATAAATATGGTGCCCGGCTGGTGCACAGAAATGGTGCAAGCCGGTGCTAAACTTTTCGGTGCAAAACTGCATGAGTGCAGCTTTGCACCAAAAAGTATAAATCAGGGCCATAGATTATAGCAAATGAACAGAACGAGTGCACGTAGAAGGGGCAAGACAGCTAGATTACTGGCATATATATGATAGGACAGTGATAGATCTTCCTTAATCACACTGGGGCACAATGGAGATATAAAAAGGGCACAAACTGAAGTAAGTGAAATATGTAGGGATTACTTTGCACAATTATATGCCCCTAGCAATGGAACTATGGCATGATGATTAAGGAGAGACCAAAGGAATAAAGATGTTTAATATAAAATTGTGTTGCATATTTCTGTATTTCTCGGATCCATGTAAAATTATGGCAACTGCAATTCAGATATCTGACCACTTTAGTGAGGCATTGGGCCTGCATATGAACAGGGCTAAGTCCTTGTAAGTAACGGAACAAAACAGGAGTGTCTGCTAATACAGGGATAGGGTATGAAGTAAATTCCAGAAACATCCAAATATGTGTGTGTCAGAATACACAGAAACACTATGGATATGATGAATGCTAACTATACAGGTGTCTTGTCAGCACTACAAGGCCTAATTATCTTTTGGAGCCATCTCCTGATGTCGGTAATGGGACATATTTTATTAACCCTATAAGTGCGGAGGATTTTTTATTTTTTCCCGTTGGAGACACGGAACAACTTCCGCGTCTCCATCGCGCCCCCCTCCCACCCCTTTGTGACATCCCCACCGGAGCAGAAACGGATCAGGAAAGAGTCCTCTTCTACTCCGGTGGGGTAAAAAAGGCTAAAATGGCCTCCCCAGATGCCAGGGAGGCATCGGTGGAAAGGGGAGAATCTCCCCTTTCCATCGATGCCTCCCTGGCACAGATTCCTGGCCATGGATCGCAGCACAGCTGCGATCCATGGCCAGGAAACGCCCCTAGACACCAGGGATCTTCTTTGGGGGGGGGTCAGCCCCATTGTAAAAGGGCCGCCCCCTCCGGGGGCATTATTTTTTTAACGCTACTGTATTGGGGGGCGATCGCGCCCCCCAGATTTGAAAAAAAAAAAAAATGGCGGGGTCGGCCCTACAAACATGGGCCGACCCCTGGGGGTAAAAAAAAAAATCTAGTTTTTCCTAGGGGGGCCCGATCGCCCCCCCCAGGGAAAACTAGATTGTATAAAAAAAAAAGAAAATTACATTGTTGGTGGTCAGCCCTTAGGGTGTCCATCTATGGGGCCATTTTTTTTAATACATGAGTGCTTTGCCAAGGGAAAGCACACATGTATGAAAAAAAAAGTGATGTAAAGTTAGTGTCTTGCTTTCTCTCTCTCTCTCTATATATATATATATACACATATATATATGTATATATATTATTTTTTTTCAGGTCGAGCATTGCAGCGCGCATGCGCTGCTTTTCTGACGTGTTGGTGTGTATCTGGGCTTTTAACAATGCCACCTCACGCCCATCACTACCACTCATTCGTGGGCTTGCCCTTCAAAAATCCTTTGATTACATTGGTGAATGGTTTACCTTTGTCCCTCCTTGGGGAGGTTTTGTTACCGCCTTGGCCATCGCCCCTGGTACATGGCTAATTGCACTTTTGCCGTTAAGTTTAACTGCGAGCAAACTTCTTTTCCTGTTGTGTATCTCTTCACCTAAGGCTCATGGTGGCCATGGCGCTGTGAATCGGCTCCCTTATGTGAAAGTGGTTAACTTTCAATTTTCAATTTATGTGGCAAGAAAAGTCGGGTTAGGAGTTTATAACGCGAATAGCTCTAACTCGAGCAGATGCGAGACCCATTGCATTTCAAATGCTTGTTTTTCTTTTGTGTTGTTTTCTGGGAGCCACAATTGGCTCCCCAGGGAAACCACACATATACATAAAAGTTATATATATATATATAAAAAATGCCGAACAATTTCACTGCACTCCACGAGGATCGTGATCAAGACTCCTTGGTGAGTCGAAACGCGTTGGTCGTTGTTGACTGCATTAAAATACATGTTTATTTGTACCTCGTGGAGTGCGGTGAAATTTTTCGCCATTACATAATTTCGAGAATGGTCTTCTCTGTCACTGGGCACCGGCAGTGGAGTGCGCAACCCAGCAACTCTTCCACCACTTTGTTTCTAAACATATGTGAATATATATATATATTAGATATATATGCAACACAAATTGGTTAAAAGATTGTTGCGCAGCGCACTCCACTGCTGGTGCTCGGTGATGGAGGAGAGTAACCTTGAAAATATTTTGTGAACAAGAATCTCACCGCACTCCACGAGGTTCAAATTGACATGTTTTATTGCAAGTATAAAAAAATGAAAGAAAAGAGGGACTCATTTACCGTGATCAAGACTCCTTGAGAGTCAAAACGCGTAGGTGGCTGTTACTTGCAATAAAACATGCCAATTTGAACCTCGTGGAGTGCGGTGAGATTCTTGTTCACAAAATATATATATATATATACATATATATATATATATATATATATGCATGCATGCATGTATGTATGTATGTCTTTTCTGTAGTGGCAGTTGCCATAAAGTAGCGCAGATGGTTTATTGTCCTGCTGCAAAGGATATACATTTATATGTATTTAGCTGAGTGGATTAGTAAAGGCAAGCGTTACCTGCGCTTTAAAACAAATGTTATGCCAGGGGGACTATGGAGATATGAGTGGCACTTTTGCTGGGTGGTACTGAGGGAATTAGAAGAGGAGGTAAGGGGAGGCAGAGCACCAAAAATGACTGTCGCACTGGGTGCCACCAGCGCTGAAGGCTGTGATGATGGGTATGTGGTAAGGTGAAGTAATACATTCTTTTTTGATTTTTTCAGTGTTTTCAGAGAATCTGCAGAATTGGAGAAGAAGCGAAGGTAAGGTGACGACATTTCCTATTGTACACAACAAACATACCCACGAGCAATTTTGTGACTATCTGCCTTCTACGTAGGCTAGTAATTTAGAGGGACAGTAGCAGAGATGGCGTCTCGTTGGATGACCGCTGATCAAGCCGTAACTCGGGTTATGGAGGACAGTTCTGATGTAGGCTCAGAGACAGCAGATACTGAGACAGCATCTGAGGGAGAGGACAATGGGGCAGAATCTGGCAGTGATTTTTCAGTCGGCGTAGTCCCATCCGACGACACCTCTTCCAGTGAGTCTGAAGGAGACAATGACGACAGCCGTGCTTTCCCTTCGCAAGCACTTTCTGTGCAGCAGGACCACATTGGGTTAGCCGAACCCAGAGAGCACGTGCTTGCGGCCGCAAGCACAGAGAGTGCTCTCTTGGCAGTCCCCCTGTTTAGTTCAGCCCCAAATTCCACCTTTTACTGGTGACGTTGGATGTAAAGTCGATACAGCTAACTTTTTGCCAGTCGACTACATCCATCTATTTTTGGATGTTGACTTCGTTCAGAAAATTGTGCAGCAAACAAATTTGCATGCAGACCAATTTCTGAGGGAGCGTGGAGGCACTATAAGGCCCCGTTCTAGGGCACGACAGTGGACTCCCACTTCGCTGTCGGAGTTGAAGATATTTTTGGGCCATATGCTCAAAATGGGGTTAGTGCAGAAACCCACCTTGCAGTCCTACTGGACGACTTGCACGGTTTGGGTAACTCCCATCTTCGCAACATACATGAGCAGAGATTGTTTTTTGCTACTGCAGCGCATGCTGCATTTCAATGACAATTCTGCTGCATTGCCCCGGGACCATCTAGACCATGACAGGTTGTTCAAAATTCGGCCTGTCGTGGAACATTTGTCTGCCAGGTTTCCAGAGATCTATACTCCTGGAAAGAATATAGCAGTCGATGAGTCCTTGATCCTGTACAAAGGACGGCTGCTTTTCAGACAGTGCATTGCGAGCCAAAGAGCTCACTATGGCATAAAGTTGTACATGCTGTGTGAGAGCTCTTCTGGCTATGTGTACAGCTTGAGAGTGTATACAGGGAAGGATTCTACCCTAAACCCTGTAGGTTGCCCTCCCGCGTTAGGAGTCACAGGTAAGATTGTACGGGAACTTGTCCAGCCACTTCTTTACAAAGGTTATAACCTTTATTTGCATACAAACAAAAGACTCCAAGCTTGGAGAGGGTCCAAGGCACTAGCTTCCTGTATAAAATGCCTAGTTCATTGCGTATTATGTGGGGACTTTGCCGGAGGACAATGGACCCAGGTCCTCCAAAGGAAGAGGAGGAGTAATACATTCTTTTTTGATTTTTTCAGTGTTTTCAGAGAATCTGCAGAATTGGAGAAGAAGCGAAGGTAAGGTGACGACATTTCCTATTGTACACAACAAACATACCCACGAGCAATTTTGTGACTATCTGCCTTCTACGTAGGCTAGTAATTTAGAGGGACAGTAGCAGAGATGGCGTCTCGTTGGATGACCGCTGATCAAGCCGTAACTCGGGTTATGGAGGACAGTTCTGATGTAGGCTCAGAGACAGCAGATACTGAGACAGCATCTGAGGGAGAGGACAATGGGGCAGAATCTGGCAGTGATTTTTCAGTCGGCGTAGTCCCATCCGACGACACCTCTTCCAGTGAGTCTGAAGGAGACAATGACGACAGCCGTGCTTTCCCTTCGCAAGCACTTTCTGTGCAGCAGGACCACATTGGGTTAGCCGAACCCAGAGAGCACGTGCTTGCGGCCGCAAGCACAGAGAGTGCTCTCTTGGCAGTCCCCCTGTTTAGTTCAGCCCCAAATTCCACCTTTTACTGGTGACGTTGGATGTAAAGTCGATACAGCTAACTTTTTGCCAGTCGACTACATCCATCTATTTTTGGATGTTGACTTCGTTCAGAAAATTGTGCAGCAAACAAATTTGCATGCAGACCAATTTCTGAGGGAGCGTGGAGGCACTATAAGGCCCCGTTCTAGGGCACGACAGTGGACTCCCACTTCGCTGTCAGAGTTGAAGATATTTTTGGGCCATATGCTCAAAATGGGGTTAGTGCAGAAACCCACCTTGCAGTCCTACTGGACGACTTGCACGGTTTGGGTAACTCCCATCTTCGCAACATACATGAGCAGAGATTGTTTTTTGCTACTGCAGCGCATGCTGCATTTCAATGACAATTCTGCTGCATTGCCCCGGGACCATCTAGACCATGACAGGTTGTTCAAAATTCGGCCTGTCGTGGAACATTTGTCTGCCAGGTTTCCAGAGATCTATACTCCTGGAAAGAATATAGCAGTCGATGAGTCCTTGATCCTGTACAAAGGACGGCTGCTTTTCAGACAGTGCATTGCGAGCCAAAGAGCTCACTATGGCATAAAGTTGTACATGCTATGTGAGAGCTCTTCTGGCTATGTGTACAGCTTGAGAGTGTATACAGGGAAGGATTCTACCCTAAACCCTGTAGGTTGCCCTCCCGCGTTAGGAGTCACAGGTAAGATTGTACGGGAACTTGTCCAGCCACTTCTTTACAAAGGTTATAACCTTTATTTGCATACAAACAAAAGACTCCAAGCTTGGAGAGGGTCCAAGGCACTAGCTTCCTGTATAAAATGCCTAGTTCATTGCGTATTATGTGGGGACTTTGCCGGAGGACAATGGACCCAGGTCCTCCAAAGGAGAGATAAAGTGACTAAGGTGGAAAAGTCCCTCGTTAAAGAAAGTTTTATGTTTAAGGTCATGATGCCATAAATTAAAAAGAATTCAGGTGAACAAGATTTCAAAAAGGTGTCGTTGGTGATCCAATATTTCCTTATTTATTAAGTTGTGAAGAAAGACGAGATGTTTCCAGAAAGAAGGTACATCAATAAAAGAATCCAGAGGAGAGACAAAGGAGTCAGCCAACACGTGTTTCGCCCCTAACAGGCACGTAAGCCGGGGCTTTCTCAAGCCTGAAAGGAGAAGGAAACAAGAAACAAACTGAGAATAATATAATATTTGATGAGAAAAGTGATTAGAATAGAGCCACACCGAAAGGTGAGAAATTGCCAGAGTACGTGCAATGGTTTAGTATTCTCGGTTACAAGTGAATCCCAAAAAGACAATGCTGAGGAACATTATCGAGAGAGGATAAAAAAGAAAAAAAGAAAAAATGTGAAAAATAAGTGAAAAAGATCAATCCAAGGCATGAAATGTTTATAAGCTCTTGAAACTAATAAAGATAAATAAATATGGAGTTGTGAGTATGTAAATGGATTAGTAAGGTCTAAGAAAGTCGTGATAAACGTGATCTGAAAGTGAGAAACAGATGATTTGATAAATTAATAAACAGTAAGTGTAAAAAGAATGATACAGACAATAAATTCCGATATGATTCCAATGATTAAGATAATGTGAATGAATTGATATATTTAAAGTGAAGAAGGGGGAGTAATGGAGAATGTGTGAAAAAATGGTTAAAAGGAAAATAAGATAAGACAAAAACCTTTATGTGGACAATTTCTATACAGGAGTAGAGCTGTTCAGTGAGCTCTACAAACCTGGCACTGTGGCCTGCGGTACAGTTCGTTGTAACCTCAAAGGATTCCCGCAGGAGCTTGTTTGCAAAAAGCTCCAGAAATCAGAGAGTGCTGCACTGCGTTCTAACTAACTGCTCGCAGTCAAGTTCTTAGATAGGCGTAATGTATACGTGCTCACTACAATTCATTATGAGAGCACTTCTCCCATCACGGTTTGGGATCAGATGGCCGAAGTCCACAAGCCCATCTGTATACTTGATTACAATAAGTACATGGGCGGAGTGGACAAGAACGACCAGGTTCTTCAACCATACAATGCGTGTCGTAAAACTCGCACTTGGTACAAGAAACTGTTTACCCATCTGATTCAGATGGCAACATATAATGCGTATGTTGTTTACTGTCAGACAACCACAGGAAGACTCATGACTTTCCTTGACTTCCAGTTGTCTGTAATTGAAAGCCTCACTGCTGTTACAGAAGCAGCAGCAGCCTACACCTCATATGTTCTGGAGGATGTGGCAAGGCTGCAGGAGCAACACTTTGCTGATCTCATTCCTAAAACACCCAAAAAGGATTGTCCATGTCGTCGCTGTAAAGTGTGCTCAAAGCATGGAAAGCGGCAGGAGAGTCGGTATTACTGTCCCCAGTGTCCATCACAACCAGGCCTCTGTATCCCTACGTGCTTTACGTTGTATCATACTAAAGCAAAGTTCTGGAAAATCGACTGAGGTTGAGTTGCCGTTGGGTAATCTTTTCAGTGGCAGTGCATGAATACCGAACGTCCATGGGCCACTGCTTCGTTAGGCAAGGAGCCACAGAATTTTACTTCATCTACCTCATCATGGACTTCCTTTTGGACTGCTTGAGAGCTAAATCCACTGTCAGAACGTGGTCGGTGTTCTGTTCAATTAACATGCATTATATTCCCCCTACTGCATATACTAGTGGACAGAACATATGCCACATTGTCACAGAGTACCCTTTCTTCACCAGCACGTCTACCTTACTTTCAACAGTAGATATGCTCTCTCAGTTCGAGGAATCACATTGTACGGCATACTTGGAAACCCCCAACTTGCATCCACAAACTAGTATAGGTTCACTTGGCAATTATACAGGATTAGCCAGGACTCTGATGAGAACAGATACATGAATGGGTAAGGAAAGCTTATGGTAGGTGTGCCTTCACAGGGTTATTGCACAGGTAGAAGGCAGATAGTAAAGGTAGTACAAATGTACATCATCTACACCTATGGACTCAAACCCATTGGTGCCATCCCAGCACTGAAGGAGAATGACTTGTATTGACCTGCTTTCCATGTTCATCCTCCATCAGAACTTAGTAGATGTTCAGTTTGCTGTATAAGTGCATTACAGTCACATCACTGCACATAATGTTGGCTGGGACATATGCTACGTTCTCATGGACTCCCCTGTGTACCAAACACTACCCTTTTTCATAGGCTATGACCTTCTCTTTAGGGAACATCATGAGAAATCTCCAGCATGTCTCACTTAGTTTCAAAGTTAGATATGCTCACTCAGTTGGAGGAAATTGCTTTGTACAGCATACTCGGACACCCCCAACTTGCATTCACAAACTGGAAGGAGTTGGATTTAGCACAGAGAGTGCGTTAAAGGCTCATGAAAAACATATCTTCCTGAGCCGCAGGTGGCTGTCACAGGAGTCATTAGTAAAGGTTTGTTACGCATGCATTTGGTAATGTTAAGGAAGAAGGAGGCAGTTACTTGACAGGTTGTAAAATGTAATCAAACTTATTCCGTTCTGTGCCGTATGAATGTGATGGGCCCTTGTCTGGCAGCGGTAAGTTAATGTGAGTGCAGTGATTGGTTGGATTGGGCTCGTGGCTGGCGATATGAAAGGGTTGTTTGTTGTGCGTGAATGGCGTGTGAATGGACCATAAAGAGGTTGGTGCCTGGACGCGGCTTTATTGCCCACCTTCAGAAGGCTTGGTTTCAATATTCAAATACTTTGATAAGTATTCATGCTTTGAAACCATAATTTCTGGAGGTGCTAAAACCAACCAGTGTGAGTGGTGGGTTAACTTTAACAAACTAGTACCAGGGGAGTCCAAGGGTGCAGGACTTGCATGGCTCTCACCAGTTTTCCTTCACCCAGAATCCCCTTGAAATCACAAAATGTGCTTAAAAAACACATTTGCCTTGCATTCCAATGAGCAGAAGTCCAGGGATCTGCAGGGAGCCCCAAGTTCCACTAAGTCTCCAGCGAAAAACTGCCACACTTTAGTGAGTGGGCAAGTAACCACAACAGGGAAGTACCCAAAACGGATTGTGGAGACATAAAAATTACCTACCACAAAACAGCCTAGTTTTTTAAGACAGTCACCTAAGTATTTGGTCCTGGGCTCGGCAGCCATACAGGGAGTGCAGAATTATTAGGCAAGTTGTATTTTTGAGGATTAATTTTATTATTGAACAACAACCATGTTCTCAATGAACCCAAAAAACTCATAAATATCAAAGCTGAATATTTTTGGAAGTAGTTTTTAGTTTGTTTTTAGTTTTAGCTAGTTAGGGGGATATCTGTGTGTGCAGGTGACTATTACTGTGCATAATTATTAGGCAACTTAACAAAAAACAAATATATACCCATTTCAATTATTTATTATTACCAGTGAAACCAATATAACATCTCAACATTCACAAATATACATTTCTGACATTCAAAAACAAAACAAAAACAAATCAGTGACCAATATAGCCACCTTTCTTTGCAAGGACACTCAAAAGCCTGCCATCCATGGATTCTGTCAGTGTTTTGATCTGTTCACCATCAACATTGCGTGCAGCAGCAACCACAGCCTCCCAGACACTGTTCAGAGAGGTGTACTGTTTTCCCTCCTTGTAAATCTCACATTTGATGATGGACCACAGGTTCTCAATGGGGTTCAGATCAGGTGAACAAGGAGGCCATGTCATTAGATTTCCTTCTTTTATACCCTTTCTTGCCAGCCACGCTGTGGAGTACTTGGACGCGTGTGATGGAGCATTGTCCTGCATGAAAATCATGTTTTTCTTGAAGGATGCAGACTTCTTCCTGTACCACTGCTTGAAGAAGGTGTCTTCCAGGAACTGGCAGTAGGACTGGGAGTTGAGCTTGACTCCATCCTCAACCCGAAAAGGCCCCACAAGCTCATCTTTGATGATACCAGCCCAAACCAGTACTCCACCTCCACCTTGCTGGCATCTGAGTCGGACTGGAGCTCTCTGCCCTTTACCAATCCAGCCACGGGCCCATCCATCTGGCCCATCAAGACTCACTCTCATTTCATCAGTCCATAAAACCTTAGAAAAATCAGTCTTGAGATATTTCTTGGCCCAGTCTTGACGTTTCAGCTTGTGTGTCTTGTTCAGTGGTGGTCGTCTTTCAGCATTTCTTACCTTGGCCATGTCTCTGAGTATTGCACACCTTGTGCTTTTGGGCACTCCAGTGATGTTGCAGCTCTGAAATATGGCCAAACTGGTGGCAAGTGGCATCGTGGCAGCTGCACGCTTGACTTTTCTCAGTTCATGGGCAGTTATTTTGCGCCTTGGTTTTTCCACACGCTTCTTGCGACCCTGTTGACTATTTTGAATGAAACGCTTGATTGTTCGATGATCACGCTTCAGAAGCTTTGCAATTTTAAGAGTGCTGCATCCCTCTGCAAGATATCTCTCTATTTTTTACTTTTCTGAGCCTGTCAAGTCCTTCTTTTGACCCATTTTGCCAAAGGAAAGGAAGTTGCCTAATAATTATGCACACCTGATATAGGGTGTTGATGTCATTAGACCACACCCCTTCTCATTACAGAGATGCACATCACCTAATATGCTTAATTGGTAGTAGGCTTTGGAGCCTATACAGCTTGGAGTAAGACAACATGCATGAAGAGGATGATGTGGTCAAAATACTAATTTGCCTAATAATTCTGCACTCCCTGTATAGTGAAACCTACCAAACGCAGACATTTCTGAAAACTAGACACCCAAGGCAGCCCACGTAAATGTGGCGAGTTTGGATTTAACAAAGTTTTCTTACCCAGAATACCCTGCAAAAGTGAAACGTTGATTAAAACCACAATTTTTCCTTTCTTTTTTATCACAGAAACTACAGGAATGTGCAGGGATCCTCAAAATTCCTACCACCCAGTGTTTCCCCACTTGTCCTGATAAAAACACAACCCCACTTGTGTGCCTGCGCCTAGTGCCTGCTTCAGGAATGGATCACTCCAGGGTTAACAGTAGCCCTCATTGAAGGACTACCATTGACCCTTGTGTGATCCATTCCTGTAACGGGCACTAGGCCTACCCACACAAGTGAGGTATCATTTTTATCGCAAGACTTGGGGGAACGCTGGGTGGAAGGAAATTTGTGGCTCCTCTCAGATTCCAGAACTTTCTGTCACCAAAATGTGAGGAAAACGTGTTTTTTTAGCCACATTTTGAGGTCTGCAAAGGAATCTGGGTAACAGAACCTGGTCAGAGCCCCACAAGTCACCCCATCTTGGATTCCCCTAGGTCTCTAGTTTTAAAAAATGCACAGGTTTGGTACGTTTCCCTAGGTGCCGGCTGAGCTAGAGGCCAAGAGCTACAGGTAGGCACTTTACAAAAAACACCTCTGTTTTCTTTGGGAAAATGTGATGTGTCCACGTTGTGTTTTGGGGCATTTCCTGTCGCAGGCGCTAGCCCTACCCACACAAGTGAGGTACCATTTTTATCGGGAGACTTGGGGGAACATAGAATAGCAAAACAAGTGTTATTGCCCCTTGTCTTTCTCTACATTTTTTCCTTCCAAATATAAGAGAGTGTGTAAAAAAGACGTCTATTTGAGAAATGCCCTGTAATTCACATGCTAGTATGGGCACTCGGAATTCAGAGATGTGCAAATAACCACTGCTCCTCAAAACCTTATCTTGAGCCCATTTTGGAAATACAAAGGTTTTCTTGATACCTATTTTTCACTCTTCATATTTCAGCACACGAATTGCTGTATACCCAGTATAGAATGAAAACCCACTGCAGGGTGAAGCTCATTTATTGGCTCTGGGTACCTAGGGTTCTTGATGAACCTACAAGCCCTATACATCCCCGCAACCAGAAGAGTCAGGCAGACATATGTAGGAAAGTACCATCTTGCCTGGCATGTTACCCCCATATTTCACTGTATATATGTTATTTTAGTGTATGTGTCACTGGGACCCTGCCAGCCAGGGCCCCAGTGCTCATAAGTGTGCCCTGTATGTGTTCCCTGTGTGATGACTAACTGTCTCACTGATGCTCTGCTAACCAGAACCTCAGTGGTTATGCTCTCTCTGCTTTCTAAATTGTCACTAACAGGCTAGTGACCAATTTCACCAATTCACATTGGCATACTGGAACACCCTTATAATTCCCCAGTATATGGTACTGAGGTACCCAGGGTATTGGGATTCCAGGAGATCCCTATGGGCTGCAGCATTTCTTTTACCACCCATAGGGAGCTATGACAATTCTTACACAGGCCTGCCACTGCAGCCTGAGTGAAATAACGTCCACGTTATTTCACAGCCATTTACCACTGCACTTAAGTAACTTATAAGTCACCTATATGTCTAACCTTCACCTGGTGAAGGTTGGGTGCAAAGTTACTTAGTGTGTGGGCACCCTGACACTAGCCAAGGTGCCCCCATATTGTTCAGGGCAAATTCCCTGGACTTTGTGAGTGCGGGACACCATTACACGCGTGCACTATACATAGGTCACTACCTATGTATAGCGTCACAATGGTAACTCCGAACATGGCCATGTAACATGTCTAAGATCATGGAATTGTCACCCCAATGCCATTCTGGCATTGGGGAGACAATTCCATGATCCCCCGAGTCTCTAGCACAGACCCGGGTACTGCCAAACTGCCTTTCCCGGGGTTTCACTGCAGCTGCTGCCAACCCCTCAGACAGGTTTCTGCCCTCCTGGGGTCCAGCCAGGCCTGGCCCAGGAGGGCAGAACAAAGGACTTCCTCAGAGAGAGGGTGTTACACCCTCTCCCTTTGGAAAAAGGTGTCAGGGCTGGGGAGGAGTAGCCTCCCCCAGCCTCTGGAAATGCTTTGATGGGCACAGATGGTGCCCATCTCTGCATAAGCCAGTCTACACCGGTTCAGGGATCACCAAGCCCTGCTCTGGCGCGAAACTGGACAAAGGAAAGGGGAGTGACCACTCCCCTGACCTGCACCTCCCAGGGGAGGTGCCCAGAGCTCCTCCAGCGTGCTCCAGACCTCTGCCATCTTGGAAACAGAGGTGTTGCTGGCACACTGGACTGCTCTGAGTGGCCAGTGCCATCAGGTGACGTCAGAGACTCCTTCTGATAGGCTCTTACCTGTGTTACTAGCCTATCCTCCATCCTAGGTAGCCAAACCTCCTTTTCTGGCTATTTAGGGTCTCTGCTTTGGGGAATTCTTCAGATACCGTATGCAAGAACTCACCAGAATTCCTCTGCATCTCTCTCTTCACCTTCTGCCAAAGGATCGACCGCTGCCTACTCAGGATGCCTGCAAAACCGCAACAAAGTAGTAAAGACGACTACTGCAACCTTGTAACGCTTATCCTGCCGCTTTCTCGCCTGTTTCCTGGTGGTGCATGCTCTGGGGGTAGCCTGCCTCCTTTCTGCACCAGGAGCTCTGAAGAAATCTCCTGTGGGACGACGGAATCTTCCCCCTGCAACCGCAGGCAACAAAAAGACTGCATCACCGGTCCTCTGGGTCCCCTCTCAGCACGACGAGCGTGGTCCCTGGAACTCAGCAACTCTGTCCAAGTAACTCCCACAGTCCAGTGACTCTTCAGTCCAAGTTTGGTGGAGGTAAGTCCTTGCCTCCCCACGCTAGACTGCATTGCTGGGTACCGCATGATTTGCAGCTGCTCCGGCTCCTGTGCACTCTTCCAGGATTTCCTTTGTGCACAGCCAAGCCTGGGTCCCTGACACTCTAACCTGCAGTGCACAACCTTCTGAGTTGTCCTCCGGCGTCGTGGGACTCCCTTTTGTGTCTTCGGGTGGACTCCGGTTCACTCCTCTTCCAAGTGCCTGTTCCGGTACTTCTGCGGTGCTGCCTGCTTCTGTGAGGGCTCCCTGACTTGCTGGGCGCCCCTCTGTCTCCTCATCCAAGTGGCGACATCCTGGTCCCTCCTGGGCCACAGCAGCATCCAAAAACCCTAACCGCGACCCTTGCAGCTAGCAAGGCTTGTTTGCGGTCTTTCTGTGTGGGTTCACCTCTGCAAGCTTCTTCACGACGTGGGGCATCCATCCTCCAAAGGGGAAGTTTCTAGCCCTCTTCGTTCTTGCAGAATCCACAGCTTCTACCATCCAGTGGCAGCTTCTTTGCACCCTCAGCTGGCATTTCCTGGGCATCTGCCCACTCTCGACATTGTTGCGACTCTTCGGCTTGGTCCCCTTGTTTCACAGGTACTCAGGTCCAGAAATCCACTGTTGTTGCTTTGCTGGTGTTGGTCTTCCTTGCAGAAACCCCCTATCACGACTTCTGTGCTCTCTGGGGGTTATAGGTGCACTTTACACCTACTTTTCAGGGTCTTGGGGTGGGCTATTTTTCTAACCCTCACTGTTTTCTTACAGTCCCAGCGACCGTCTACAAGCTCACATAGGTTTGGAGTCCATTCGTGGTTCGCATTCCACTTTGAGTATATGGTTTGTGTTGCCCCTATACCTATGTGCTCCTATTGCAATCCACTGTAACTTTACATTGCTTGCATTACTTCCTTTTGCTATTACTGCATATTTTTGGTATTGTGTACATATATCTTGTGTATATTAGGCATCCTCATACTGAGGGTACTCACTGAGATACTTTTGGCATATTGTCATAAAAATAAAGTACCTTTATTTTTAGTATATCTGTGTATTGTGTTTTATTATGATATTGTGCATATGACACCAGTGGTATAGTAGGAGCTTTGCATGTCTCCTAGTTCAGCCTAAGCTGCTCTGCTATAGCTACCTTCTATCAGCCTAAGCTGCTAGAAACACCTCTTCTACACAAATAAGGGATAACTGGACCTCGTACAGAGTGTAAGTACCCCAATGGTACCCACTACAAACCAGGCCAGCCTCCTACAACATAACGGTATATTGCTTTAAAAAATCTGACATCGCAGGAAAAAGTTACATAGTAAAACAAAGAAAAATGGCTGTTGTTTTCAGCTCAATTTCTATATTGTTTTATTTCAGCTGTTATTTTCTGTAGGAAAACCTTGTAGGATCTACACAAATGAACCTTTCCTGAAATCAGAATTTTGTTTATTTTTCAAAAATAGTTAGCTTTCCGGGATCCAGCATTGGTTTCACACCCATTTCTATCACTAACTGGAAGGAGGCTGAAAGCACAAAAAATAGTAAAAATTGGGTATGTCTCAGAAAAATGCCAAAATTGTGTTGAAAAATGTGGTTTTCTGATTCAAGTCTGCCTTTTCCTGAAAGCTGGGAAGCTGGTGATTTTAGCACCGCAAACCCTTTGTTGATGCCATTTTCAGGGGAACAACCCCAAGCCTTCTTCCGCAGCCCTTTTTTCCAATTTTTTTGAAAAAAAAATAATTTGCTCTATTTTGTCTAATTTCTTGGTCTACTCCAGGGGAAACCACAAACTCTGGGTACCTTTAGAATCCCTAGGATGTTGGAAAAAAGGACGCAAATTTGGCATGGATAGCTTACGTGGACAAAACGTTAAAAAAAGGCCTAAGTGCGAACTACCCCAAATAGCCAAAAAGGGGCTCAGCACGGGGGGGGGGGAAACTGCCCAGCAGCTATGAGGTTAATGTACCCCAGCTACTTTCTCTTAAGCTCTTCGACAATTTAAATACATTAATAAAGGAGACGGTATGTATTAATGGTAGGAACAGGGTAGTCCTTGATAAGGTCAAGCTTCTAATGCTGGAGAGTGGACTGTGACTTCATGACCTAGAGTACTTTTATCTAGCAGCGCAATTGCAGGAGATAACAGTTCTCAAACCTCAGAAGCCCAGTCTATTAAGAAAGCATTCATCAGCTACAATAGATACTACTTTCTGGGAGAAAACCTACTAAAGAGAAAAAATTGCCCAAACTAGTATAAAAATTGCAAAGGCATTAATCTACATATTTAAAAATGATACGAATGAAAACAAAATACGCACTGGAGCTCACACTTTGGAGAATTGCAGAGAGTAAGCACATAGCACAGACAGTGGGGAAGGGAACGTGGACAGAAGGGGGAACAACCATTATTTGTGATTTCTATGGGGCTGCAAAATTGAAAATATTCAAACAATTTAAGAGAATATAATTTACCAGCAGGTCAAGTTTTGTCTTATAATAAAGTCACCTATGTAATATGCAAAATGTGGAGGGCAAATCACATGCACCCACCAGAGGACTAGGTACAGCAGATATGTATGTCTAGCCATACAGGACACCAGAGCAGCAATGGAATTAAAATTGACACTGCTACGATATTCAATTTACTGACAGCAGGTCACCACAAGCTGGGGGGCAGAGTTACTGACACTGAAAATCAAAATGTAAAAGTGTCACTCAATGGGGTTGAGATACTTCAACAAGTTCAAGACCTAAAGGAGAGAGTGAGAGTCTTAGAATATAGGCCAGAGAACGCCAACAGACATTCAAAAAGGAACAACGTCTGTATTGTTGGAATGCTTGAAAAAGTTGAGGATGGAGCATAACATTTTACTCATCTACACAGCAGCTTTACTATGGGAGCAAACAAAAATAGTGAAAACACTAACCTTAGTAGGAGGATAACTTAAGACATACAGAAGAAGAATGGGCTAGGATAAGGGGCTCAGCAACAAGTGTCTAGACACACTGTAGTGAAATGTATACAGTATAAACATTTGCATCAAACATACTTAACTAGAGATGACAACAAATTAAACCTAGAATTCAAATAGCTGTCCTAAATATGAGAAAGAAAAGGCACCCTTTTTTTCTACCTGGTATGTGTGTGCCTGAAAATATTGTACCTTTGGGAGGCTGATATATCTAGCAAGAGTAACTTACATGACCCTGTGATCTGTTCATTGAGAGACATGCCAGGGATAACGAAAATTAAGGAAAAATGTAACTATAGATCTGGCACTATTTTTAGCTAAATATCTAACATTCATGTCTTGAAGATCATCCAGTGGTGCACCCTTGTGAACAACATTCACAAGCTTTTTGAAAGGAGTGATGGGACAGCTTCCTCCCCATTTGTAGAGGGAGACCTTTAAAGTAGTGATTAGGGGGCTCTATAGACAGGCCACAGTGGGAAGCCAAAGAGTGTTAGAAAAGGACTTGGCAAAAACCGATGAAGCAGACATCAAAACAGAGAGGGCTGGTAGAGCATCTGGCATTGTGAGACACCCTTAGTATGTTGCGAGAGAGAGAGTTAGAATTAATGGAGCAACTGCAATACCTAGATCATAAAGCCTATATGGCCAAGCCGACTCAGATGGCAATAAAACTGGTCAGTTACTGGCATGAATAGTATATGATAGGAACAGACTGATAACCATAAATTCCTTTGAGTGGTGACCACTTGCTATCCATAAATCATTTGTTTACTAGAGTGGTCTCTATTGACCTGGACCAGACTGGCCTACCCCTGCCAAAAATCCCTACAACACTCGGAGATGAGAGAAATGCCCTCATAACAATTCAGGAATAGAGAAGGGTATCTCTAACTTAATCGATAAAGCTCCTGACCCTAATAAGATTCTGATGTATTTTTACAGAACATATGCAAATGTATTAGCTCTTTAATTGGTCCGAAAGGAGTAGCCAAGAAAATAAAATAACACCTCACTTTGAGCCCTTTTACATTAAATAACGGAGCAAAGTGCGCAAGCCAAAATCTTCCTATGAAAGACGATGATAACAGTTTGTGAAGGGAACATTTACTAAACTTTTGGCATCTTTCTTTAGATTCTTTAATTCTTTTCCTGTACCTTCATTTCTTCTTATCATCCTCTTCCTTCATTCCATTCTTTCTTTTGTATTACTTCCATTTGTTAAGTCTGTCTCTTCTTTCCTTTCATTGCCCTTCCTTGTGTCTCCCATATCTCCTTTCCATTATTTTACTCTAGTTTCCTGAGCTGTTCTTATTTCTTGCTCTCCTTCCATTTTTTTCATTTTATTTGTTCCTTCCATATTTTTTTCTTCCTGTCCTTTTTTTACCAGTCTTCATTTTATTTATTTCCTTCTTCCACCCTTCTTTCCCTATTTCAGTTCGTCTTTTGTGGCTTTTTCAATTCTTTCTTTTTGCTTTCTATCTTTTTTCCATATTTGCATTCTCCTTCCTTCCTTCACAACCCAATTTGCCTCTCACATACTTTTAATTATCATTTACATAATTTCTCTTTCGGTCTGTTACCGTTTTTGGCTTCTTTGGTACCATTTGGTCTCTATCCCACAGCTTTGCCATGATAACTTGTTGCAACGCATGCCACAGATCAAAATTGGGAAGGACAATAAAACAATTTAAACTACCATACAGTAGTAACATCCACACCTAAGCTGATAAAGCGGGTGCTTCACTACACTTTTGTTAAATAACAGGTGAAGGAAAATTACCCTTAACGTTTTGCAAGCATCTTTAATTTCGAGATTAAAGCCAGGGAGAGATCCACAGCAATGAGCCTCATATCTGCTAATATCCATTCTCAACTTGACTATAAGATCCTTGGTAAGATCCTAGCCAACTGTATTCACCAGGTACTCAGACACTTAGGGTCTGATTTATACTTTTTATAAATTGTCATTTCTTGATGCAAAAGCGGCGCAAACTTACAGAATTCTATTATATTTTGTAAGTTTGCACCACTTTTGCGTCAAAAAAATACGCAGATGCAGCACAAAAAAGTATAAATCAGGCCCATGATTCATACAGACCAAATTGCTTCTATTTGGGGGACAAATACTTTCCAGGCTGTAAGAATGCTATATAAGATCATGGAAGCTGACCAGAGCAGCTTGATTCGTTTTGGAGGCTTTGAGAAGGTGCTACCTTTTCCAGGTGTTAGCTGCCTTTGGATTTGGGCCTCACACCATAAGACTCATTAGATTCCTCTACACTGTTCTGTCAGCTAGAATCAGACTGAGCAAACGTATTTCGGGCCTTTCAGCAGTAAGGACAGGGTCTCCACAAAGGTGTCCACTTACGTCCCTTCTGGCCAGGGATCCCCTGGTGGTGAGGGTGCGCACAGTGGGGGAGGCTTGTGGAATCCTATTAAATGACAGGACTCGTATAATATCATTATATGCAGATGTCGACTGTATTTACAGGACTTGATTATGATCATTCCAGTACAGGTAGGCTCTTCTGAGACTTCGGGGTGACCTCGGTTCTCTTAGTTAATTGGCAGAAATGTTGTCTATTCTTGTTAAACCCCTCCATTCCTCAGATAAGACTTAACTTAGGTGGTGGATCCATACTCTGGAAAAACACCTCCTTTAACTACTTGGCAAACCAGATCTATCACTCAGATCGTAACCTTCTAGATGGCAACCTTATTTGGGTGATGAGTGCCTTCAAGGCGCAGGTGGCTTTTTGAAATTACTACTGTTATCGTTTGCTGGATTCATGGCACTTTAAAAACGGTGGTGTTACCTCAACTCCTCTATTACTTTGCTAATACCCCATTGTTCTTTCTCCAGACATTGTTCCATGGATTAAATACCCTAGTAGGAAGACTAATCTAGCATATAGAACATCACAGGGTGATGATAGCCAATCTTAGACTTCCAAGTTGACTGAGTGTCGTAGGAGCCCCTAACTTCAAATATATAAATTTAGTAGCACAGTTTCACTGGCTATTGTGCTGGCTCTCTGGGCAATCCACCATGTCAAAGCCTTGGACTGTATAGAGATAGATGAGTTGGGCACCTGTTTTGCTTTCCTCCTCTTATCTTATGACCGAGCTGACAAAACGTCTCTGAATGCACTTCTTAGTTTAAAGAAGACATTTATTATTATTACTTCAACACGAGGTTCCTGAAAGATGAGATTAGTAGGTTGGAAGCACACGTTTAAAAGTAGTTGCAGCAATGAAAGCAAAATATATCAAAGTACTTCTCAATTGCAATGTACACAGTAAATACATGTGATTATATTATAGCATAACTTCAAAGCAAAGAATAAAAGTAAAAATTGCATCACCGTAGGGCCTATCACTGCTCGTCATCATTCTCATGCCTGCAAGTTGATGACTCCTGTTCAACTGCGAGAAGGAGATTTTCCACCCAAATGGGAGACCAGGCAGCTGACGTCCGCTCCTGACTGAAGTCCTGGAGAATCTCCCCTTGCTGCTGCCCAGGGACACCGTTAAAAAAGCCTGGCCCCTTCCTCTCAGACCTGGGAAATAAAACAAGCCATTGGAGATTGGCCAGATCTCCTAAGCCTCTCCTCTTCCCAAGGCTGAGCAGAAAGGAAAACACCAAATATATGCTCTCTTATCACGTTAGGGTTCGTGTGAATTCAATTTGAAAAACACAGCTTGGTCTACCATGTGGGAAAACACAGCTCATCTGCAATGTCTCAACTGCAATGTCTAACTCCACGTTAAAGCCAATAGGCAGCTAACCTAAATACCAAATGTAATATCTAATGCCATGTTAAAGCCAATAGGCAGCTAAACTGAATACAGAATGTAATGTCTAATACCATGTTGAAGCCAATAAGCAGCTAACCTAAATACAGAATGTAATGTGCTTCTGATGAACATTGAACAACTAATATATGCAGTGGTGAAACACAAAGTCATTGGTCAAACACAATTAATGGCATAACAGCACCACACCCCTTCAAGACCGTTTTCAAATATTGTGATTGGTGCTGCAATGCCTCACTAGATGCCAATACTAACATAACATAACTCCATATGCCCCTGCTATATCCCTACTAGGCATCTCTAAATAAATAGGATGCATTACAAGGCCTCATTTCTAATATTGGGATACAGCTGATATTACGACCATGGGTGACTTCTTTCGGGATGGTAATTCCTGTCCTTTTGTACCCTGAGGGAGCAGTCTGATGGTCAGACCGCCAGTGTTGTAATGTGGTGGCCGAACCACCACAGTCGTGGCGGTCCGACCGCCACCGCGAGTCTAGCAGTCATAAGACCGCCAGACTCATAATCGGACCGTAAGTCAAAAGCCCACACTTTGATATAAATATTGTGCACCATCGTGAATGGTCAGAAAAATATCAGCCGGCTGTATAAAGCTCTCCTAAATCATACTCATCACAGTCCAGTCACTGTGCAACACAAGGGAGCTTGAAGTTAACAGGGTACTACATGATAAAGAATGCCCACATAAAGTCTTGTGAAATGCTAGATTTAACTAATGTAGTGCAACATACTCCATAGAGCGTATCTCTCCCCGGTCAAAGGGATTCATTTGTTTCTGCTGATATAACTTGAGTGTGTTGCAGCACCCCATCAGAAGAACTCTGCCATAAGTTGTGAAGTTACCCCATATTGGGACCCTTTATATGGCGGCGACGCAGCAGCAGGTAGACCTTACAGGATTACCAGAGCTAAAATCATAGAAAGCCTGCACCGTAGGCATCTTTAAAAGAAAAAAAAAACACAAAAAGTAGCAGTCCACTTTCTTGATCTAATATTACTAATAACTAAGGACCTTATTTATGCAGAATAGGGCAGCGCATCAAGTCTTCTTGCTGTGCTGCCCTACAGAAATGTGAAAGGGCAGGAATGCACCGTATTTATTAAATACTGTGCATTCCAGTCCTTTTCCCCTGTGCTATGGCTAAATTGCTTGCCTATCGCCAAAGCAGGCACCATTGCACCATGGTACCGTGGTGTCTGCATTGCATGCAGGATTGTTTTTGTGCCCAAAGGGGCACCTTCCTGAAACAAAAACAATTCCAAGAGGCTTTTCCTCTTTCCATGCGGCACACATGCAATGAGCAAAAAAGGAGAAATTAAAATATTTCTCCTCGTTATGCCTTCTCTGGGGGAGGCGTAAGGTGTTGGCGCTGCCCCAGGTTTACGTGATTTTGTAAATCTCGGACAGCTCCAAAATTCATGGGTGTTGCCTGGGAAAACCCACCACAACGCCCATGAAATGCATGAATGGCGTATGGTAAGGCAACGCAGCAACTTGCGCTGCTTCCTCTTACTTCATATCTATAATTCCATGCAAAGCCACGCAAAGTGGTTTTGCGTGGCATCAAAGATATGGTTGAGAGGCTTGCACCGCCAAAGCGTACCAAAAAATTAAATTTAAATAAAAATAGAAAGTGATGCTCCTGTGGTGCAGGCCTCTCATAAAAATGCCCCTAAATGCTTTTAAATGTGAGTCTACACTACATCCCTCACTTAAAACCTGGCGCCGAGGAGTGATACAATGGGAGAAGGCTGAAAGCACAGCCCTTCATAGGGAGAAGGCAAAAGGCATACACAGACACACAATTGCATAGAATGGGATACACTGAGGTTAAAATTGGAGGTAACACCTCCGAATGAATGATCTACTGCCGTAAATTCCACCAGTTTATATATTAATACTTAAGCTTTAGGTAAACAGTGCAGATCTCCAAATGTTACCTCTTTCCTATTACTCATGGGCTGCAATTATTTCCATCCCTCCAGGATTTATTGGTTCAGGGTTACCTCTCAATAGGTCACCAATATTTCGATAACCACAGACTAATAGGTCACTCCCTCTTATCATTATGCAATCATGTATTATAGGTGCCTCCACTTTTAACAATTTACGCTTCATAAGTTCCTCACAACACAAGGTCAATCTTTTGTAATATCCTATTATCAGAGAACAGACATATATCGAGCTATTTTTACTAAACCTGCTACGTTGTACTAATGTACAGTAATTGGATTTTGTGAATAATACAGCTATGATAAAGTGTATTCATTCAGATCATGCATTTGTTTTTCGCTGTCTGTAATCCATTTAAGGCATGCCAATAAAATGCTTTGAAATAAAAATAATAGACCATCCCGCCTTAAGGTTCCAGGGTGGGTGTTAGAAACTGAAATGTGTCTGAACTGAAATAACTATTTGGAGCTTAGATCGAAAAAATACAAGCAATACTGAGACAGTTCACCAAGAACAGCTTGTGCCGCAGAAAAGGGGCATGGCAGTAGGGAAATTGGGGGAAAACAGAAAAAATACAAATTGAAAACAAAAAACCCTGATTCCCTGCTACCGCCACACCACTCTTCACCCTCCACTGCAGGCACAGACTTCCAACCTGCCCTGCGGCCAATAAGACTCCTTCTGTCAGCATTAAAGCAGCATTTGGACTGGCCGGAGTGCCCTGGCTTGGCGCTCCGAGGCAGACTGGGAGTCCCTGCCTGCTCTCTCCATCCCAGCAACACAGTGCAGGGTTGGAGAGAGCCCAGTGCGCATGTGTGTTTGGCTGGCCCGAGACAGCCGGCCAAACACACATGCACACTGAGGGGAGTGCTGTGCACTCCCCCCCCCGTCCCTGCCATGACCCATGGCCCGCCCCTTTCACAATAAAACGATAATAAACATTATTATTGTTTTATTGTTAAAGGTTTGCAGCTGCTTCTGCTGGTGGGGGAGGGTGATGCTCCTCCACCATAGCGGAGGAGCCGCACCTGCAGTTCACACAGGACATCCTTCCTGCTCCAGTTCTTCTGAGATCACCAACCTTAATGAGTCAAGGATGGATAGATCGAAGCAATGACAGACCACTGATAAATGTTATTTTCAATAATGACCAGCATGTAGGAGTTGTAATTCCTATTTGATTAATGGAAGGAGATGGTTATCAGAAAGCATAAGAGATGCTACAAACCCTCGTTGTAGTGATGGACAGATGTGTGCAACAGGCATCCGAAGTACTTGTCACAGTACTGAACTTTTAATGTTGATTTAGACATTAGCGCAGAGACTGCGTGAGGTAAACAAATGTGATGCGAGAGACAATTAAGTTTACGATGCTACAAATGTTATTTTCTCTTTGACATGATTGTACTATGAAATAACATTTGCAATGAAAATATGTAGCCATACCATGGTTTGATAATACTGGTTCTAAAATGTCATGAAACAAAAAACATGCCCAGGCCCTTTGCATCAGTTGACTAAGTGAAATACAGAGATTGCAAAAATAAGAGACCTTGCCTGTAACTGATAAGCAGAAAATGTCAAAAATTGTTGGTCGACCCCGTTTAACTTTTTTCCTGTCCGCGAGTCTTTTGTCAGGATGCAGATAAAGCACAGTAATGTATATCTGGCGTCGACCAATCCTATTCCACTTTTGTTATTCAGCAAAATCCTGCTGGCAAACATATTTAAAAGTGGCCAGTGAACGCCAAGCCTGCATGAAAAAACAGCAATTACTTGCACAACCATCTCCTTTCTGCCTAGGAGACCGCTATGTCATCTTTGGCGCAGACTTCAATGTCCTGCCTATGTTGGTCTCTGTGTCTGGATGCAAAAACAACCCCTTTCGAAAATTCCTGGCTGATGGCTCCCGACGCATCCAACTCAGACCCTTCACATCTCCATCAGTTCCCATCTTCTGCGTGGGACTGCATGGTTGCTCTCCCCATTCTTCTTTAACATCTACCCATCGCCCCTATTCAGTTTTTGCAAAAAAAGAAGTAGATATTTTGGCAGCGCTGGTGTGACTCCACTCTACCTGGTTCTATGAACCAATCACTGTCTTTAATCAAAACAAGCTCACATTGCTACTACTAACTAGATAGTAAGTCCCCCTGACAGCTTTCCTTTCATGCAGGCATGACTACCAGGAATGTAACTGTTCGCTTTGAACCCGACCATAAACATCTTCCATAGGGGAGGTCTGCGACATTAACTTCAGAGGGGTGATATTGTTGTAGAAGATCATTAGGACACAGTATTGTTGTCAAACATTTTTCTAATAATTACTCTAATTATTCTGAGTGATACTAAGGCACCATACCGTTTGGGTCAGCAGCAAGAAAGTCACTATACTGACTGCCTAGTGAAATTTAAAGCCTTGTGTTTCTCACCCATTATAATTAGTTCACTCAATACTAGAATTCAAATACCTTTCTCACCTCGGTGGGCACAGTAAGGTCAAATATAGTAAACGCAGGCATTCTCTTAAAAAGGGCCTGATTGAACGGTCAGCAGATGAGTTATTTCTTCACGAACACGACGGATATCCCATCTGCCATATGATAAGAGCCATTGGATATAATGCACTTAAAATACGGCAGACAGGTTATCCGTCACAAATATAATGGAGTAACCCTTCGGCCGAGCTTCTCTTTTGCTAATATCCTAGTCCTAAACGTGTAGTTATGGAAGTGACCCTTGCCAAGAAACAGTTATGTCCATTGTGTGCTCTATCTAAGAAAAACATTACTTATCTATAACAATAGGCTTGCAGTTTGTAGTGCTATAGATTCACTTTGAGTGCACATATCTGCCATACAATGTTGACCTTGGACTTTACAAATTATTTTTCTGCTAAGAAGTTTTGTTTGAGGTGACATCTCCCCTGACTCAATACACCAGGACAAAGATTCCACCTGAGGTTTTCCCCTTTGGTTAGGTGTTAGTGTGAAGATGCAAACTGGAATAAACCCATATATTTTTAAGGGAACTTACTAATTTTGTAATTGCAGGGAAGGTATCTGTATGCTTGCATTGAGGGAAGTGGGTGGGGTGCATGTGAACTTACAGCATTACAACCTGTAGACCAGTTTCCACAAGTAAATAATAATTTCCATTTGCAGCATGTGTGGCTATAGATAATGTGCTGCACATAGTTTACCCAGTCCCCAAAAAGTGATGGCTTGAAAGCAATGGTGGAAGACCACTTGAACAATGTTGTAAGTACTGTTTGCCTGACTTGTGCATCTTGATGTGCATGAATTTTCACTAAGTAGTATTAAATAAATGTATGGGTAGATGACCAAGTGGCAGCTTTGCAGATGTCCGATAGTGGAAGCTTCCCCATTAAGAACTGCACTACTTAATATCGACACCCCCAATATTGAGGCATAGTAACACCGAGGACAGAATATCAGGAGACAAAAAAGTGCACATAGGGAAGTATAAATTCCCTATTCCTAACTCCACATCGACGTTCCCTGAAAATATATGTACTGTGTAGGTACATATAAATGGAGTTATGTATGAAAAAACTAGACTTACTTTCCTGTTAATATTTCATTTTCAATGTTCTGTCCTCAATATTATGTCCCATTGATGTTTTTGAATCAACAGTCAGTGGGCGCACCCCCAGAAAGGCCATTGTGACATATTTCTCATTAGTATAATGTGCTCTAGGAGCAGTGGCCAGTGGGTACCTTAGCACAGCAGATTAGAATAAACCTCACAGTCCCCATTGTAAGACCAGCTTTAAAAATTAGCTTGCCTAATAGTTGCTTTGGATTATTTGTGGACCTAATAGGTTGAACATAGTGCATAAGAGCTCTTAAGTATGTAGAGCCCTGTGTGGAAAAGTCTGGCTGCAGGAAATAAGACTTCAGTTTAATTGACTACTTAATATGAAAAGGAGCAACTGTTTTTGACCATGCTGATGATAATGATGAGTAACAGAGATGTATAAATAGCGGAAGATACTCTGAAGAGTGTCCTGGTACTTGTACCCATGAGCAAGAAGCCATGCTTTCAACTTTTTCTTAAAAATCTGTTCAGATCCTACAAGGCGAAGGTCAAGTGGATGTTTATTGTGGCAATAAACAAGGGTGTTTTCTAAGGACAACTCTCCCTTCTTGGACCTGGATAACAGGTTCTTCACCTGCCAAAGCCCGTGTTCACTTACTTTATGAAATGATGTGACAGCTACTAAGAAAACCATTCCATGAGAAAAACAGATAGCAAATAAGAATAAAGGGGCTCAAAAAGAGGTCCATAAATCAAATAGGGACAGCGTTAAGAACTCATGAAAGAATTGGCTGTACTGTGGAAAGTATTACCCCACCCTTTATGAGCTCTTCAAAAATGTTTTAACCAGAATCATAAAGATGGACTGATGGCTTGCCTTCAGTAGATGGTAATAGCCGCTAAGGGGGTAATTTGCTAAAATTTGACAATGCAGCACAGCAACCAGAGTTGCTGCACTGCACTACATCAAAAATGGAGCCCAAACTCCCCCGTATCTATTAGGATAGGGGGCTATTTTTCACTTACACCACCTGTGGCACACCTTAGGCTGCCATGCACCAGTGCGCATAGCCTAGCACTATAGTACAAGCAAGTGTGTGTTATGTCAAACATAAGTTTCACACTTGGGGGGGACTCTTCCAGTATAGAAATTATGTTTTAAATACTCTTCACCCTTTTAATGGACACTGTATAATACAGCACACATACAATGTTTGAAAACTATGGACAAATCAAAACATTTCACCTCAGCTATGCCCACCGTGAGGAGGCATAAGGTTTTGCCACAAATACCTATCTACAATTGTTAGTAGATAAGGATTCAGTGCTTAATTTGTGCTTGTTGTTTCCGATGCAGAGCACCGGCACTTATTTTTCTGCCTGAAGCATTTTCTGCGAGCAAAAGACACATATGGGAAAGACGGAGGAAGAGAAAAATTAAAAAGCGTCACAAAGGGAGAAAGCAGAAAGCAACAAGAGTGAGCTGAGGGGGCAGGGAGTGGCTTTAAATGGATTAAAGAGGGTCGAGACGGCTTCAGGATTACGCTGCCTCAGTATTGTCTGCTCGCACATTTAACTGCGGCAGCCACTTGTTTAAGAGGATGCTTTGGGCACCTGCACGTTTTTATTTACAAATTAAGCACTGAAAGGATTTGCATCAAAACCCATGGTGGGTTGCATTGGAATACCAATGTACATTCATAGAATGCACCCTTGACACAAAGTAGTGCATAGCACTAATTAGTATTATTGTGGCCAATTTTGCTAATCCTGATTTTTGGTGGAAAATAAATCCCACCACAGCACTTAGCATTGCGGTCTGCATTACAAAAGTAGGGTATACAGTGTTAGTAAATCTGGGCATGTGTTTTGAAGAGGAGGTAAGCTCTGACATTTATAAATGTAACAAGTAATCAAGTAACAAATTATAGTTTTTACTGTGACTTTAAAGAGCTGCAAGTTTAAATTACAGCAGTAATGTACAACATGTTTCGGTTTAGCTGCATACCATGCTTCAATGATCAGTTTTCCAGCAGTCTTCGAATATTTTCAAACATTCTTTAGTGATGTAATCTTTACATGTTTCCTTCTTAAGTATCCAGTCTTCATTTTATATATTCATTTGCTTGAGTGCATAATTTTCAATTATAAATGCATATTGTATTTGGTATTGTTAACACATATAGGCCCTCATTACAACATTGGCGGTAAAAGCTGCTTACCCCCGTGCAGAACACCGCCAACACACCGCCGCGGCAGCAGAATTCCACCACGGTCATTATGACCCACTGCTCGGAACCCGCCAAAATTCAGACACCCACACAAGTCCGCCACACCAAAGGTCAGTGATAAACTGGCGATAACAAAACCTCCACCGTCACGCCAACAGAAATACGCCCACACTATCACGACCCACGAATCCACGCAGCAGTCTTTCAACCGCGGTATTCCATTGGCGGTACACACCGCCGCGCTCAAAATACACACACATCTCCAAAACAGCACCACATTGGACAATTCCAAATACACACACCTGATACACATACACACACCACTCCCACACACTCAAGACAATATAAAACACACACCCACAAACCCCTATGACAAAATTACAGAGAGAAGGCCAGAGAGAGACCCTACAAACAACTACCAAGCATCCACAGGCACACAATACCATCACCCACATAACTTCCACGCACCTCGCACAACACACCACTACAGATCACCCCACTTATCACTACCCACCCCACCCCACACATCACCCACACCACCCCATGGCACGGCAAAGACACCCCAGGTTCTCAGAGGAGGAGCTCAGGGTCATGGTGGAGGAAATCGTCCGGGTAGAGCCACAGCTATTCGGATCACAGGTGCAGCACACCTCTATAGCTAGGAAGATGGAGCTATGGCGAAGAATAGTGGACAGGGTCAATGCAGTGGGACAGCACCCAAGAAATAGGGATGACATCAGGAAGAGGTGGAACAACCTACGGGGGAAGGTGCGTTCCGTGGTCTCAAGACACCAACTTGCGGTTCAGAGGACTGGCGGCGGACCCCCACCTCCTCCCCCACAACTAACAACATGGGAAGAGCAGGTCTTGGCGATTCTGCATCCTGCGGGCCTTGCAGGAGTAGATGGAGGAATGGACTCTGGTAAGTCAAATCTTAACTATTACATCCCCCACCCTACCTGCATGCTATCACATACCCTCAACCTCACCCCCACCCCCATCACTCCAACTCCTCACAACTGTCCCACTATCACAACCCACCCATCCCAACACCAAGCACTGCATGCAACTACAAAGCATGGACAACCATCACCAATGCATGGCCACTGCACATACCCACACACACCCCTAAAAAAGTATCACACAAGGTACCACACAAGAATGCAAGCACTGGGGTACACGGTCACCCACCCATTGCACACCATGCCACACACAGATGTAATAAACATCCTTTTATACCCCTGCAGTACCCCTACCCAACGTCACCGGACAGGAGGGTCCACACATGTCCACACCACCAACAGAAGAGGCCCACAGTGATGATAGCAGCTCTGTCCAACTGGATCTAGATGACCAGCCCGGCCCATCGGGGACCTCTGGACAGTCGGGTCCCCTCACACAGTCACAGGCCACCACAGGGCTTCCCCCCCTCTGGAAACACCAGCACAGCACCCACCCAGCGGGCCCATACCTCTGTCCCCAGGACACGTCAATCAGCAGCGTGTCCACCACTACAGGGAACCCAGGCTAACCCACCACCCCAACAACAGGGACCTGGGGGCAGTGGGCACACGGTCCAGGGGACGGAGGCCCAGGAACACAGGGGAACTGGGAGGGCTGCTGTGCGACAGGGGGAGGATAGGCCAAGGGAACCCACTCTCTACAAGGCCCTCTCCAACATCATGGGAGCCTACCACCATTCCCAGGAGACGATGGCAACGGTACTGGCCAAATTTCAGGAGACCCAGCGCCTGCAGGAGGAACAGTATTTGGGCTTCAGGGAGGAACTCCGATCCATCAATTCCACCCTGGGCACCATCATAGTGGTGCTGAAGGAAGTACTCAACACCAGGAGGGACACTGTGGCACAACAAGGGGCCCCTGACACTAGCCTGGACGATGAACTGCCCACCACCTCCGCCGGTGCTAGTGGACAGGAGGCACCACCACAGGACCACCACATCAGCACCCCACCCCCTGCAGAGGGTGAACCACCCCGTAAACGGTCCCTGAGATCCAGGACAAAGACAGAGAACGATGCCAAGACCCCCACCAAGAAATGAGACCACCCTGAATGTCATCCTTCTGTCCCACTTTGTCACCCTGTCCATCCTCAAACTGCCCCAGCTCCACTTCCTATGCCCATTTGGGCAATTCACCTGTGAGACTAATAGACTGGACTCTGCCATGGACATTCCTCCACCATCACCCCTGACCATTTTACAACCCCCTCCAATATTGAGCACTTAAATAAACACCCTTGAAGCACAAAACAATCTGGAGTCAGTCTGTGATTTCGAAATAGTGTATTAGCAATTACAGTGGCAAAAAGCTCTTTCAATTGTAATGTCAACATACCTATGTCATACAGCTCTAGTCCATGAGGAAACAAAGCAGATGTCACACAGTGGGACCCACATCTGTGAAATCGTAAGGGAAAGTGACAACTCAGTGACCATACACTGGGTGAAAACGACAGACAGTAGAGAGGTAGTAGATTTTAATTAGATGTAGCAGGCAGGTTTGTCTTCTTACCTGTGTCTCACTGGAAATATTGCAGGATCACTGAGTTCCTGTTGTCCATGTCCTCCTCTTCTGCTTCCTCGTCTTCACTGCCCACAGGCTCCACAGCTGCAACACCACCGCCATCTGGACCATCCTCCTGCAGAAAAGGCACCTGTCGTCGCAAACCTAAGTTGTGAAGCATACAGCAGTGAGTAGAATAGGGATCCACCTGTCATAGGGAGGCACCTGAACCTGGCCTTCAGGACGCTGAAGGTCCACTCTATAATCCGCCGAGTTCGCCCATGGTTCACCCATGGGCCTCATTGTAGCGTTCCTCTGCCCTTGTCCTGGGATTCCTCACTGGGGTCAGTAGCCATGACAGGTTGGGGTAACCAGAGTCACCTGCAAACGGCGAGGGACAACTGTTAGACACACACTAACCTGTAGGGATATCCCTAGACCCAGACAACCATTCCCACTGACTTGCTTCCAGGTGCTCACCTAATAGCCACACACGGTGCCTCTGGAGTTGACCTATCACATAAGGGATGCTGCTATTCCGCAGGATGTAAGCGTCATGCACTGAGCCAGGGAATTTGTCATTCACATGGGAGATGTACTGGTCGGCCAAACACACCATCTGCACATTCATGGAATGATAACTCTTCCAGGTTCTGTACACCTGTTCACTCCTGTGGGGGGTACCAAGGCCACATGTGTCCCATCAATTGCACCTATGATGTTGGGGATATGTCCCAGGGCATATAAGTCACCTTTCACTGTAGGCAAATCCTCCACCTGAGGGAAAACGATGTAGCTCTGCATGTGTTTCAGCAGGGTAGACAACACTCTGGACAACACGTTGGAAAACATAGGCTGGGACATCCCTGATGCTATGGCCACTGTTGTTTGAAATGACCCACTTGCAAGGAAATGGAGTACTGACAGCACCTGCACTTGAGGGGGGGATTCCTGTGGGATGGCGGATAGCTGACATCAGGTCTGGCTCCAGCTGGGCACACAGTTCCAGGATTGTGGCATGATCAAGCCTGTAGGTGATGATCACATGTCTTTCCTCCATTGTCGACAGGTCCACCAGTGGTCTGTACACCGGAGGATGCCGCCATCTCCTCACATGTCCCAGCGGACGGTGCCTATGAAGGACAACAGCGAGCACAGAGTCAACCAACTCAGAGGTACGTACCCACAGCTTACACAGAACACGAATCCTAATCTGAAATTTGGCCTGTATGAGTGTTGAGGCAAGGCCTAGGTATGTGTGACGCAGTTAGAAATTAAGCCATGTGGGCCCCTGAAATGGCGGCTGCCTGACCTGTAAAGTGGGACAATGGGAGGTAACTGCACTGGCGTTGTACACCATTGCGGTAGGCGGTCGAAGACCGCTGCACAATTCTGCATTGGTTAAAATTGGACCCTATGGGCCCCAGGGGCCAATGAGAATGTACGCCGGTGGTGACGGTACACACCGCCGCGGACGTGACCGCCATTTTCCATCTGTTCAATCACTCGATACCTGATCTTCGACAGGAGAGGACCTACACTGCAAGTGCTGCTGTGACCTCAGTCTGGAAGAGACAATGGCTTGTGCGTCTGGGGAAAGGGCCCCTGCCTTCACATCGGAGGAGTTGGAGAAACTAGTGGATGGGGTCCTCCCCCAGTACACGCTACTCTATGGTCCTCCAGACAAACAGGTAAGTGCAAAGGGAGCATGCTGTGTGGGCTATGCCTGTGTGGAGTGGGATGGATGAAAGTTAGGGGGGGGGGTGGAGATTGAGGCGTGCATGAAACGACGGTGAGTGCATGTGCCACATGGCAAGGGTAGGGATGGGGGCCAATGACTGACGGTGCAGTTGGTAATAACTTTTATTTTCTCCCTGTACAATTCATGTAGGTCAGCGCCCACCAGAAAAAGGATATTTGGCGTGCCATCGCCAAGGACGTCTGGACCCTGGGGGTCTACCAAAGACGGAGCACCCACTGCTGTAAGAGTTGGGAGGACATTCGCCGCTGGAGCAAGAAGACGGCGGAGGCCCAGCTGTGGATGGCCTCCCAACGTGGGAGGGGTGCCCGTCGCACCATGACCCCCTGATGTTCAGGATCCTGGCGGTGCTGTACCCGGAGTTGGATGGGCTCTTGAGGGCATCACAGTAGCCACAAGGAGGTGAGTACACTCTCATTCTGCTGATTTTGCGCGCAGTGGAGGTGTCTGGCGGGGATAGGTGGGCTGTGGCTTTCCCTAGGCCAGGGCGAGTGTGCTAGTTATGTCCCCTTCTTCTGGCAGACCCTGTGGCACCCCACCTCACCTGTGTACAGTGCCAAGTACACTTAGTCAGGCTCCTGTGTCATCTATGTGCGCAGATGTCGGCCATAGCCTTGTAGGCCATGTCCCAGGGATTGAACAGTGGACTTCAAGTGCGCGGCGTAGTGCAGGGGGCTTCTGTGTCTGTCGTGTCCGGTAGCGGTAATGCATGCACTCAACATGTCTTTCTTCTGTTGTCCCCCCCTTTTTGTGGTCTCCCTGTACTTGTGTGCATTAGCATCATCAGGCGGAGGAGCAGGAGGGAGCTGCATCCCACATGGCCCTGGAGGGCGAGACAACGGACTCTGAGTTCACCAGTGGGACGGAGGACGAGGGGAGCTCCACGGCAGGGACAGGAGCTGAGACCAGTGATACGGACTCGTCCTCTGATGGGAGCTCCCTTGTGGTGGCGGCAACATCTACGCATCTACAGGTACAGCCGCCACCCCCCTACCAGCACCGCCCTCCCAGCAGCCCCTCAGCCTTTGCCCCGTGCCCGCTCACCCAGGAGGGTGGGTATCACCTTCGCCCCAGGCACCTCAGGCCCTGCCCCAGTCACCCCTGCTGCCCTTAGTGAGAAGGGCATTGACCTCCTCAGGTCCCTCACTGTTGGGCAGTCTACCATTTTGAATGCCATCCAGGGTGTAGAGAGGCAGTTGCAACAAACAAATGCATTCCTGGAGGGCATTCATTCTGGTCAGGCGGCCCTTCAGCGAGCTTTTCAGACTCTGGCCTCGGGACTGATGGCAACCATTGTCCCTGTGTCTAGCCTCCCCCCTCCAACTAACTCCACCCAGACCCAATCCCCTCTACCTCAGCCTATCCCAAGCACACCTTCAGACCAGCATGCACACACCTCAACACACATGGGAAGCTCTGGCAAACATAAGCACCACACATCCCACAGGAACTCACGCAAGCATCACACACATGCAGACACACCAACATCCACTGCCTCCACTGTTTCCCCCTCCTCCTTGTCTCCCTCCTCCCAGTCTCGTCTACACTCACACCTGCATGCACTACATCTACAGCCCCTACTTCCATCACCAGCACACACACCACCACACTCCGCTCACGTGCAGTCACCACCCCCACTGTCATTCACACCTCCCCTGTGTCCTCTCCCAGTGTGTCTGTGACACCACCTCCCAAGATACACAAACGCAGGCACACACCCACCCAACAGCCACCCACCTCGCGACAGTCTCCAGCACATGTACTTTCACCCAAAGTCACCAAAAGAACCCTCCTACAACCACTACCTCTTCCTCCACTCCCAAACCTCCTCCAGCTACCCGTCCCAGTGTCCCAAAAAAACTTTTCCTGTCCAACCTTGACCTCTTTCCCTCACCTCCCCCACCCCGTCAGTCTCCTAGGGCCAGACTTTCCAGGTCCCAACCTAGCACCTCTGCTACAACATCTCTGGGACCAGTGGTGCCTGTAGTCACCGGAATCTGGAGTGCATCGGCCACCAGGGCAGTCAGTGTGGCACGGAGCCACAGCACGGACAGTCCCCCCACCTGTCAAACATCAAAAGTTGGCCAGTGCCCGGCGGGAGAGAGGGAAGACTCCAGCCACCAAAGCCGCTCCCAGGGGTAAAGGTGGGAGTGTGGAGTCAGCTGCGACACCTTCCAAGGTGGGGAACGGCCACAAGAAAGTCTGCAAGTCTGGGAAGAGCAGAACGGCGGAGAAGACCGCGATCATCCCCGCTGCCCAGGAGGCCAGCACCAGCTGTGCAGGAGGCCACCACCAGCACCAGCTCAGCTGCCCAGGAGGCCACCGCCAGCACCAGCCCAGCTGCCCAGGAGGCCACCGCCAGCACCAGCCCTGCTGCCCAGGAGGCCACCGCCAGCAGCAGCCCAGCTGGGACAGACAGGACCGCCAGCACCAGCCCCGCTGGGACAGACAGGACCGCCAGCACCAGCCCCGCTGGGACAGACAGGACCGCCAGCACCAGCCCCGCTGGGCCATGAAGGACCGCCAGCACCGCTGGGACAGACATGACCGCCAGCACCAGACCCGCTGGGCTATGAAGGACCGCCAGCAGCTGAGTCACTGGCAAGGACCCCGCCGCCACAAGCACCGCTGAACAGGACCCCGCCGAACAGGACCCCGCCGCCACAAGCACCGCTGAACACACACAAAGCCCCCTCCAGAACCAGTGGAGATTTACATCCACTACCTCTGTCCTTGGCAGGATGACGCACTCTGGGCACAAAGCCCCCTCCAGAACCAGTGGAGAAAGGCATCCACTCTACCTCTGTCTTTGGCAGGATGAAGCACTCTGGACACAAAGCCCCCTCCAGAACCAGTGGAGAAAGGCATCCACTACCTCTGTCCTTGGCAGGATGAAGCACTCTGGGCACAAAGCCCCCTCCAGAACCAGTGGAGAAAGGCATCCACCTGAGAGACTGTGGCTTTGCACTCCCCAGGATATGGCAGTGGGCAACCCACCCACTGTAGAGACTTGAGAGACTGTGGCTTTGCACTCCCCAGGATTGAACAGTGGGCATGTGGCCCCCTTGTGGATCTGGCGTCGTGCACTCAACCGGCTGAGATGCCCCCCGTTCCCTTCCCCCTGAGGTGCCTGTTCTATTGCTATCTGATGCCCCTGCAGTGTTCTCTCCGTCATGGTCGGGGATTGAGTGTGGGCCTCGCCCATGCCGTGTGGGCCCAGTGTTCCACGGACTTCAATGGAGCACTACCTGGACTACTATTCTTGGTGTATATATTTGTTAATGGTGTATATATATATTTTTGCTTCCTGGATTTTAATAGATTACATTGGTTACACTCATTTGCTTTTGTCTTTGCATTCTTCCGGGGGGTGTAACTGTAATGTATCCTGCTGTATTAGTGTGTGTGTTGTAGTGGGTGAGGGTGGGGGTGGGGTGTTGCGTGTGTGTGTCCCTGTTTTTTCCCTCCCCTTCCCCTGTGTCGTAGGTGCAGTACTCACCGTTGTCTTCGCCGCCGGCGTTCGTGCTCCTGGTAGAGGAACAAAAAGATGAGGGCTGGCAGGATGTGGAGCTCGGGGTCCATGGCGTCCGGAATCCTCATGGGGTGTGTAGAGGTGAGCGTTTTCCCTTCAGAGTCCTGTTTCCGCCGTGTTTTTGTCCACGGTGAATACGCCCCGGAAAAGGTGGCAGATTGGTAGGTTGTGATACTGTGGGCGGTACACTGTCCTCCGCCTGTCTGTTGGCGGTGACCACCAAGCTGTTTGTTTGTACCGCCGTGGCAGTCAGAGTGTTAAAGTGGCTGTCTTTGTTGGCGGTTTTCGCCACAGTCGTGATTCCAATTTTTTTTACCGCCGGCCTGTTGGCGGTAAGACCGCCGCTTTAACACCGTCCGCCAGGGTTGTAATGACCACCATATTGTTTAATGATTGTCTCAGTAAATTTGATAGTTCAGCATCCTATGCAATTTAAACAGTCAATGTTTCATAGAAGCAGAAGTATGTGAAGGTGGGTGTTGATAGGATATAATGGACTCGTAATACGGCTGGTGGTATATCCGTCACTTTACTGTCACTTTTGGGACGGATTAACACCTCCTCCAAAGTTGTAATAACCCCCTATATGTGCTACATTTTCTGGCCATGGACTAATTCCAAGTGACAGTGAGCATGGCAGCCAGGATATCTCAGCCAATGTTCAACCACATCCTGTCCAAAGTTCTGTATTCCTTCGTGCAACACCTGCGCAGTTATGTCAAGCTTCCCTTAAAGGGCCGATCTCCCCTCCATCAAATCTGGATTCTTTGCTTTTGCAAATATCCCCCATGTGATAGATGCCATTGATGGTACTCACACAGCCTTTATACCCCCAAGAGTTAATGAACAGGTGTTCAGAAATCGTAAGTGCTTTCACTCCATGAATGTCCAATTGGTGTGTAGTGCTGATCAGTCCATTACTCATGTCAATACAAGGTTGCCAGGCTCAGTCCAGGACTCCTTTGTTCTAAGAAACAGCAGTGTGCCACACATGATGGGACAGCTACAGAGGGACAGAGCTTGGCTTATTGGTGAGTGTGTATGACACTGGATCAGATAGATAGCTGACTGCATGCAAGTAGAGTTTGTGTTTCAACCCTCTTTCACCCACTTTTCCAGGGGATTCTGGCTACCCAAACATGCAAAGGCCCCTGACACATATGAGGAATCCCAGGACAGATGCAGAACTCCATTATAATGAGGCACATGGTCACACTAGGAGGGTGATTGAGAACACCATAGGACTACTGAAGGCATGATTTTGCTGCCTCGATCTCTCTGGAGGGTCCCTGTGCTATGTCACTGACAAGGTATGTCAGATAGTGGTGGCCTGCTGCATGCTGCACAACTTGGCTCCGAGGAAAGCTATACCACTACTGGATGCTGTCCAACCACCCCTGCCACGTCGGAGGATGGATGAGAGTGATGGGTAAGAGGAGTGGGGAAGACATCAACTCCAGGACCCAGCTAATCTGGCTTTACTTCCTGGGACTCTCAGGTACTGTTCTATGATGCCAATGTGTTTACTGCATTGTTTCAGGGTGACTTATGTGCAAAGTGCTGTAGTGTCCCTTACCAGTGATGTGCAGATTTCATGTATGAAGGAGGAGATGTGTTACAGCATAGGAGTGTACAGTGTGACATACTTTGAACACTGCAGTCTGTTAGACCTCCTCATGCAATATAACAGCATTATGATGGCTAACATGCTTACATTAACATTTGTTTGCTCATATAAATGAGGGACAGATATTTTGAGTACACAAGTGTATTTATTAAAAGACAAAACATCCATGAGTGATGGGACAGTGTAAGGGAGTGGACACATGGTGAACAAGATACTTGGGTACATTTCCACAGCTGTTGGTTGCACAGGGGCATAGTCCATGGGGCCATTTGAAGTTGGTGAAATGGAGTGGCATGTCGACAAAGTAGCTCAGTGGCACACAAGGGCGACAGTTCAGGGCAGAGTCACTTCATGGCGGTGGGCTTGGCTGGTGTTTCACAGGGATGTCTTGGTCTGAGGCCACGTTCATGAGGGGGAAGCTGGGCTGCAGGGGAAGGGGTGATGGTGTCCTGTGAGTCCTCTGGCAGTGCCACCAGTCCACTAGCAACTGCAGATATGGATGGCAGGGCATTGTCCTGGCTAGTGGAAGGGGCCTGCAGGTGGGTGGAGGACTCAGGCTGGTTGTTGTACTGGCGCTGCAGCACCCCTGCAATGGTGGCCATGATAGCATTGAGCTGTTTCCATTGTTCCATGGCCTTGTGATGGTGTGCTACCTGCAGCCTCTGATTTTCCTCCAGCGTGGCCAGGATCTGGGCCATCCTGTCCTGGGAATGGTGGTATGTTTCCTCCAGGACCTCAGCAATGGCCTCCTGGGCAGTAGCATCCCTCCTTGGGCCACCCCGACCCACTTTTCCCGTCCCACTAGCCCTAGCCCCCTGTACCTGTGTCACCTACACAGGTATGCAGTCCCACTCGCACTGGGCCCCAATCATCCTGCCTCGTGGTGGGTGGAGACTCGGGCCTCTGTACTTGTGGGCAGCCAGTCTGCGGCCTGGAGACACTGGTGTGGGGGCATTGGGCCAGAGCTGATGGTGGTGGCTGAGTGGTAGGGGTGTCAGTGGTGTACTGCAGGGTGAGTGTCCATGGCTGTGGGTTGGGCCAGGGGGTCTCCTCTGTGTCCAGACATTCCTCTTCACATTCCTGAGTGGGGCCTTTGTCTTCAGGTGGAGGACTGGCACACCTTGACATCTCCGTCCGGGTGGCATGGGTGGTAGTGCCTGTGTGTGAGAGAACAGAGATGTGGGTGTCCTGCACTTTCTTGTGCCTTGTAGCACTGCTTAGGAATCATTGGTGGTTCCATTCCCATGTGGTAGCCTGCAGGGTCCCTTGGTGTTGTTTTGGATGCATTTAGTGAGGTGGGGGTTACAGCATTCTGGGTGTTGTGGTGCTCCTGCCATTTCATGCATGGGTTGGTGACTGTGCACAGGGGGCTGGATAGTGATTTGTATTGGGGGTTTGTGGGCATTCAGGGGACATCGGTAGGAGTGTGTGAGTGTTGTGAGCTGGGTAGGGGATGGGGGCATGGTGGTGGTGGTGGGAGGGATGGGGTGATACATGCATTGCAGGTGTAGTTGACTTACCAGAGTCCAGTCCTCCAGGGAGTCCAGTGAGGCCCTCTGGGTGCAGGATATCCAAGACCCTCTCCTACCAGTCGGTGTATTCGGGGGGGAGGAGGTGGGGGACCACCGCCAGTCTTCTGTACGACAATGTTGTGTCGTGATGCCATGGAACGCACCTCACCCCGCAGGTCGTTCCATCTCTTCCTGATGTCATCCCTTGTGCGTGGATGGATTCCCACCTTGTTGACCTTGTTGACAGTCCTCTGTCATAGCTCCATCTTCTTGACCAAGGGCGTCTGCTGCACCTGTGCCCCCAAATAGCTGGGGCTCAACCCTGAGTATTTCATACACCATGGTCCTCAGCTCCCTGTTGGTGAAGCGGGGTGCTTAGGGGGTGCCAGGGTGTGTGTTTGTATGTGTGTTGTGTCAATTTCTGTGGTGATGTTGGCGTTGCAAAGGATTGTGGGTTGTGCATGAGTATGTTTTATAGTGGTGTGGACGTGTGTCAGGTGTGTGGTTTTCAAGTTTGTCAATGGGTGCTTCTGTTGTTGGCGGTTCCTATTTCTGACCATGACGGTCGATACTACCAATGGCCGTTCGGCATTCAATGTCCACCACGCTGATTTGTGCATCATTTTTTGGTGGGGGAGTCTAGGGGGTGGGGGTATTTGTAGGAATGGCAGTGGTGGGGTGCCGTGCCCTGCCTTTCTGCAGTTGTTGGCCCTGGCGGTGTGAGGAGGTTGTCATTTTTTGGCGGTGTGTTTTTGGCATCTTTACTCGGCAGTGTGCAGTCCACCGCCACTGGCGGTCATTTGTTCACTGTCACTGTGGCGGTGATTACCGCCAAGTTCATAATGAGGGCCTAGTTCTCTTTATAAGGAACAGCATCTCTGTTGTTCTATCAAGATATGTGGATGAAAGGCAAGGAGTTTTTGAACCTATTGACAGTTAATACTCCTTTGTTTCTCACATTACAGATCACTGCCCAGAATGTACTATCCTCATGTAGTGTGTAGGTGGTTCGTGGGTTAAAGCCCAGCGGGTCACCGAAATGTGAGGAAAAAGTGTTTTTTTTAAGCCACATTTTGAGGTTTGCAAAGGATTCTGGGTTACAGAACATGGTGAGAGCCCCAACCTTGACCTCTTTCCCTCACCTCCCCCACCCCGTCAGTCTCCTAGGGCCAGACTTTCCAGGTCCCAACCTAGCACCTCTGCTACAACATCTCTGGGACCAGTGGTGCCTGTAGTCACCGGAATCTGGAGTGCATCGGCCACCAGGGCAGTCAGTGTGGCACGGAGCCACAGCACGGACAGTCCCCCCACCTGTCAAACATCAAAAGTTGGCCAGTGCCCGGCGGGAGAGAGGGAAGACTCCAGCCACCAAAGCCGCTCCCAGGGGTAAAGGTGGGAGTGTGGAGTCAGCTGCGACACCTTCCAAGGTGGGGAACGGCCACAAGAAAGTCTGCAAGTCTGGGAAGAGCAGCACGGCGGAGAAGACCGCAATCATCCCCGCTGCCCAGGAGGCCAGCACCAGCCCAGCTGTGCAGGAGGCCACCACCAGCACCAGCCCAGCTGCCCAGGAGGCCACCGCCAGCACCAGCCCTGCTGCCCAGGAGGCCACCGCCAGCACCAGCCCAGCTGGGACAGACAGGACCGCCAGCACCAGCCCCGCTGGGACAGACAGGACCGCCAGCACCAGCCCCGCTGGGACAGACAGGACCGCCAGCACCAGCCCCGCTGGGCCATGAAGGACCGCCAGCACCGCTGGGACAGACATGACCGCCAGCACCAGACCCGCTGGGCTATGAAGGACCGCCAGCAGCTGAGTCACTGGCAAGGACCCCGCCGCCACAAGCACCGCTGAACAGGACCCCGCTGAACAGGACCCCGCCGCCACAAGCACCGCTGAACACACACAAAGCCCCCTCCAGAACCAGTGGAGATTTACATCCACTACCTCTGTCCTTGGCAGGATGACGCACTCTGGGCACAAAGCCCCCTCCAAAACCAGTGGAGAAAGGCATCCACTACCTCTGTCTTTGGCAGGATGAAGCACTCTGGACACAAAGCCCCCTCCAGAACCAGTGGAGAAAGGCATCCACTACCTCTGTCCTTGGCAGGATGAAGCACTCTGGGCACAAAGCCCCCTCCAGAACCAGTGGAGAAAGGCATCCACCTGAGAGACTGTGGCTTTGCACTCCCCAGGATATGGCAGTGGGCAACCCACCCACTGTAGAGACTTGAGAGACTGTGGCTTTGCACTCCCCAGGATTGAACAGTGGGCATGTGGCCCCCTTGTGGATCTGGCGTCGTGCACTCAACCGGCTGAGATGCCCCCCCGTTCCCTTCCCCCTGAGGTGCCTGTTCTATTGCTATCTGATGCCCCTGCAGTGTTCTCTCCGTCATGGTCGGGGATTGAGTGTGGGCCTCGCCCATGCCGTGTGGGCCCAGTGTTCCACGGACTTCAATGGAGCACTACCTGGACTACTATTCTTGGTGTATATATTTGTTAATGGTGTATATATATATTTTTGCTTCCTGGATTTTAATAGATTACATTGGTTACACTCATTTGCTTTGGTCTTTGCATTCTTCCGGGGGGTGTAACTGTAATGTATCCTGCTGTATTAGTGTGTGTGTTGTAGTGGGTGAGGGTGGGGGTGTTGCGTGTGTGTGTCCCTGTTTTTTCCCTCCCCTTCCCCTGTGTCGTAGGTGCAGTACTCACCGTTGTCTTCGCCGCCGGCGTTCGTGCTCCTGGTAGAGGAACAAAAAGATGAGGGCTGGCAGGATGTGGAGCTCGGGGTCCATGGCGTCCGGAATCCTCATGGGGTGTGTAGAGGTGAGCGTTTTCCCTTCAGAGTCCTGTTTCCGCCGTGTTTTTGTCCACGGTGAATACGCCCCGGAAAAGGTGGCAGATTGGTAGGTTGTGATACTGTGGGCGGTACACTGTCCTCCGCCTGTCTGTTGGCGGTGACCACCAAGCTGGTTGTTTGTACCGCCGTGGCAGTCGGAGTGTTAAAGTGGCTGTCTTTGTTGGCGGTTTTCGCCACAGTCGTGATTCCAATTTTTTTTACCGCCTGCCTGTTGGCGGTAAGACCGCCGCTTTAACACCGTCCGCCAGGGTTGTAATGACCACCATATTGTTTAATGATTGTCTCAGTCAATTTGATAGTTCAGCATCCTATGCAATTTAAACAGTCAATGTTTCATAGAAACAGAAGTATGTGAAGGTGGGTGTTGATAGGATATAATGGACTAGTAATACGGCTGGTGGTATATCCGTCACTTTACTGTCACTTTTGGGACGGATTAACACCTCCTCCAAAGTTGTAATAACCCCCTATATGTGCTACATTTTCTGGCCATGGACTAATTCCAAGTGACAGTGAGCATGGCAGCCAGGATATCTCAGCCAATGTTCAACCACATCCTGTCCAAAGTTCTGTATTCCTTCGTGCAACACCTGCGCAGTTATGTCAAGCTTCCCTTAAAGGGCCGATCTCCCCTCCATCAAATCTGGATTCTTTGCTTTTGCAAATATCCCCCATGTGATAGATGCCATTGATGGTACTCACACAGCCTTTATACCCCCAAGAGTTAATGAACAGGTGTTCAGAAATCGTAAGTGCTTTCACTCCATGAATGTCCAATTGGTGTGTAGTGCTGATCAGTCCATTACTCATGTCAATACAAGGTTGCCAGGCTCAGTCCAGGACTCCTTTGTTCTAAGAAACAGCAGTGTGCCACACATGATGGGACAGCTACAGAGGGACAGAGCTTGGCTTATTGGTGAGTGTGTATGACACTGGATCAGATAGATAGCTGTTTCAACCCTCTTTCACCCACTTTTCCAGGGGATTCTGGCTACCCAAACATGCAAAGGCCCCTGACACATATGAGGAATCCCAGGACAGATGCAGAACTCCATTATAATGAGGCACATGGTCACACTCGGAGGGTGATTGAGAACACCATAGGACTACTGAAGGCATGATTTTGCTGCCTCGATCTCTCTGGAGGGTCCCTGTGCTATGTCACTGACAAGGTATGTCAAATAGTGGTGGCCTGCTGCATGCTGCACAACTTGGCTCCGAGGAAAGCTATCCCACTACTGGATGCTGTCCAACCACCCCTGCCACGTCGGAGGATGGATGAGAGTGATGGGTAAGAGGAGTGGGGAAGACATCAACTCCAGGACCCAGCTAATCTGGCTTTACTTCCTGGGACTCTCAGGTACTGTTCTATGATGCCAATGTGTTTACTGCATTGTTTCAGGGTGACTTATGTGCAAAGTGCTGTAGTGTCCCTTACCAGTGATGTGCAGATTTCATGTATGAAGGAGGAGATGTGTTACAGCATAGGAGTGTACAGTGTGACATACTTTGAACACTGCAGTCTGTTAGACCTCCTCATGCAATATAACAGCATTATGATGGCTAACATGCTTACATTAACATTTGTTTGCTCATATAAATGAGGGACAGATATTTTGAGTACACAAGTGTATTTATTAAAAGACAAAACATCCATGAGTGATGGGACAGTGTAAGGGAGTGGACACATGGTGAACAAGATACTTGGGTACATTTCCACAGCTGTTGGTTGCACAGGGGCATAGTCCATGGGGCCATTTGAAGTTGGTGAAATGGAGTGGCATGTCGACAAAGTAGCTCAGTGGCACACAAGGGCGACAGTTCAGGGCAGAGTCACTTCATGGCGGTGGGCTTGGGCTTGGCTGGTGTTTCACAGGGATGTCTTGGTCTGAGGCCACGTTCGTGAGGGGGAAGCTGGGCTGCAGAGGAATGTGTCCTGTGAGTCCTCTGGCAGTGCCACCAGTCCACTAGCAACTGCAGATATGGATGGCAGGGCATTGTCCTGGCTAGTGGAAGGGGCCTACAGGTGGGTGGAGGACTCAGGCTGGTTGTTGTACTGGCGCTGCAGCACCCCTGCAATGGTGGCCATGATAGCATTGAGCTGTTTCCATTGTTCCATGGCCTTGTGATGGTGTGCTACCTGCAGCCTCTGATTTTCCTCCAGCGTGGCCAGGATCTGGGCCATCCTGTCCTGGGAATGGTGGTATGTTTCCTCCAGGACCTCAGCAATGGCCTCCTGGGCAGTAGCATCCCTCCTTGGGCCACCCGACCCACTTTTCCCGTCCCACTAGCCCCCTGTACCTGTGTCACCTACACAGGTATGCAGTCCCACTCGCACTGGGCCGCAATCAGCCTGCCTCGTGGTGGGTGGAGACTCGGGCCTCTGTACTTGTGGGCAGCCAGTCTGCGGCCTGGAGACACTGGTGTGGGGGCATTGGGCCAGAGCTGATGGTGGTGGCTGAGTGGTAGGGGTGTCAGTGGTGTACTGCAGGGTGAGTGTCCATGGCTGTGGGTTGGGCCAGGGGGTCTCCTCTGTGTCCAGACATTCCTCTTCACTTTCCTGAGTGGGGCCTTTGTCTTCAGGTGGAGGACTGGCACACCTTGACATCTCCGTCCGGGTGGCATGGGTGGTAGTGCCTGTGTGTGAGAGAACAGAGATGTGGGTGTCCTGCACTTTCTTGTGCCTTGTAGCACTGCTTAGGAATCATTGGTGGTTCCATTCCCATGTGGTAGCCTGCAGGGTCCCTTGGTGTTGTTTTGGATGCATTTAGTGAGGTGGGGGTTACAGCATTCTGGGTGTTGTGGTGCTCCTGCCATTTCATGCATGGGTTGGTGACTGTGCACAGGGGGCTGGATAGTGATTTGTATGGGGGGTTTGTGGGCATTCAGGGGACATCGGTAGGAGTGTGTGAGTGTTGTGAGCTGGGTAGGGGATGGGGGCATGGTGGTGGTGGTGGGAGGGATGGGGTGATACATGCATTGCAGGTGTAGTTGACTTACCAGAGTCCAGTCCTCCAGGGAGTCCAGTGAGGCCCTCTGGGTGCAGGATATCCAAGACCCTCTCCTACCAGTCGGTGTATTCGGGGGGGAGGAGGTGGGGGACCACCGCCAGTCTTCTGTACGACGATGTTGTGTCGTGATGCCATGGAACGCACCTCACCCCGCAGGTCGTTCCATCTCTTCCTGATGTCATCCCTTGTGCGTGGATGGATTCCCACCTTGTTGACCTTGTTGACAGTCCTCTGTCATAGCTCCATCTTCTTGACCAAGGGCGTCTGCTGCACCTGTGCCCCCAAATAGCTGCGGCTCAACCCTGAGTATTTCATACACCATGGTCCTCAGCTCCCTGTTGGTGAAGCGGGGTGCTTAGGGGGTGCCAGGGTGTGTGTTTGTATGTGTGTTGTGTCAATTTCTGTGGTGATGTTGGCGTTGCAAAGGATTGTGGGTTGTGCATGAGTATGTTTTATAGTGGTGTGGACGTGTGTCAGGTGTGTGGTTTTCAAGTTTGTCAATGGGTGCTTCTGTTGTTGGCGGTTCCTATTTCTGACCATGACGGTCGATACTACCAATGGCCGTTCGGCATTCAATGTCCACGACGCTGATTTGTGCATCATTTTTTGGTGGGGGAGTCTAGGGGGTGGGGGTATTTGTAGGAATGGCAGTGGTGGGGTGCCGTGCCGTGCCCTGCCTTTCTGCAGTTGTTGGCCCTGGCGGTGTGAGGAGGTTGTCATTTTTTGGCGGTGTGTTTTTGGCATCTTTACTCGGCAGTGTGCAGTCCACCGCCACTGGCGGTCATTTGTTCACTGTCACTGTGGCGGTGATTACCGCCAAGTTCATAATGAGGGCCTAGTTCTCTTTATAAGGAACAGCATCTCTGTTGTTCTATCAAGATATGTGGATGAAAGGCAAGGAGTTTTTGAACCTATTGACAGTTAATACTCCTTTGTTTCTCACATTACAGATCACTGCCCAGAATGTACTATCCTCATGTAGTGTGTAGGTGGTTCGTGGGTTAAAGCCCAGCGGGTCCTCTGTCGCAAGTTGGTGTGTTGACTAATTCTGCGCTACCAGCTGGTCTAGAGATTACAAAGCTCATGCTGTATTCTGGATAAAATTCTGAAAGTTTATCATTTGGCGCCCAACTTGGGACTGATCTTTGACAAATCTTGAATGGCACGCACAAGATTTCTGTTGTATTATTGGTTTCCTCCTTCAGCGCAGACATAAGCTCCCTCTCTGCTGTGTGTTTATCAGGCACTTGGCTAGTGGGAGGATTTCCCTATTTCGATTTGTTTTGAATCTCACTCTGAAGCTGTTTTACAATTGCACAATCTATTCTGATACGAGTAACCTTCAGGGTACCAGTAACACAATGTCTCACAGAAAGGGGTTTCCCTAACACAGGGGGTTGGGTAATTTTCTTGTAAATGAACATGCTGCATACCACATGAAAATATTTTACTCATTGTTGCTATTTGATCCTGCAGAACTCAACACTGGGCACTTTCATACTTACACAGTTGATGCTATAGCTACTAATTAAAAATAAATAATAGTGATTTAGAAACCTCGTCAAGGTATCAGGAACACAAAGCATGGTTTTGTGGACAGTTACCTCATGTAGTTCAGAAAATTAGAATTGGTTCTTTGAATAATGGTTACCTGGCACATACTTACTGGCTATACGCCACATCCAGAGGCAGCAACTCTGCCTGCACCAGATTGAAGACTTTTTCTAAATCAGTTAGTGGCCATTTACAGGTGAACCTGACAGTAGACTCAATAGTGACTGGGGCGCTAGGTAATGTCCCTGCACTACAAGTGCATTTTGAAGTGCAGACAGTTAGATCGTCAACTACTAATACTATCAAGGACAAAGTGCCCACAAAGTGAGATGAGACTTCATTTTGGATTGTTGGAAAACCCAAATGGAAGTGGTCAATCCTCAAACAACACCTCTAGAGAAACATAGAATGACTACTATGTGTGCTTGACTTGATATGGCACCACGTGTTGAAGAGTTTACTACATGAAGAACCATCTTTGTGACTATATTACTGTGTAGGGCACACCCTCAGTAGCAGTATTACCACAGGTGCTAAAACAAAATGAAGAATGAACATGGAGCCGCACCTGCAGTTGATTTAGGCATAAAATTAGAAGGTAATTTTGAAACAGTTTCTTTGATAGTTCTTGGAAACATTTGAGGAGAAGCGGTGGTCCTGGCAGTGTATCAGCGCTTGGCTGCCATTCCTGTTCAAGATTGTGAAAGGGAGCTTCATAAACTTATTTCAGAAGTACACACTACTGTGGGCAGGGATACTTAACCCCTTCACTGCCAGGCCTTTTCCCCCTCAGGTGCCAGGCCTTTTTTTGGCTATTTGGGGCAGGGCGCGCTTAGGCCCTGATAACTTATTGTCCACATAAGCTACCCACGCCAAATTTGTGTCCTTTTTTTCCAACATCCTAGGGATTCTAGAGGTACCCAGACTTTGTGGGTTCCCCTGAAGGAGACAAAGAAATTAGCCAAAATACAGTAAAAAAAAAAAAATTTTTTTAAATTGGAAAAAAGGGCTGCAGAAGAAGTCTTGTGTTTTTTCCCCTGAAATTGGCATCAACAACAGGTTTGCAGTGCTCAAATCACCAGCTTCCCAGCTTTCAGGAACAGGCAGACTTGAATCAGAAAACCCAATTTGTCAACACAATTTTGGCATTTTACTGGAAATACCCCATTTTTTGTGCTTTCAGCCTCCTTCCAGTAAGTGACAGAAATGGGTGTGAAACCAATGCTGGATCCAAGAAACCTAACATTTCTGAAAAGTAGACAAAATTCTGAATTCAGCAATGGGTAATTTGTGTAGATCCTACAAGGGTTTCCTACAGAAAATAACAACTGAAATAAAAACAATATTGAAATTGAGGTAAAAAAAAACAGCTATTTTTCTCTACGTTTTACTCTAACTATTTCCTGCAATGTCAGATTTTTTAAAGCAATATACCGTTACATCTGCTGGACTCTTCTGGCTGCGGGGATATATAGGGCTTGTAGGTTCATCAAGAACCCTAGGTACCCAGAGCAAATAAATGAGCTGCACCTTGCAGTGGGTTTTCATTCTATACCAGGTATAGAGAAATTCATTTGCCGAAATATAAAGAATGAAAAATAGGTACCAAGAAAACCTTTATATTTCCAAAATGGGCACAAGATAAGATGTTGACAAGCAGTGGTTATTTGCACATCTCTGAATTCTGGGGTGCCCATACTAGCATGTGAATTACAGGGCATTTCTCAAATAGATGTCTTTTTTACACACTGTCTTATATTTGGATGGAAAAAATTTAGAGAAAGACAAGGGGCAAGAACACTTGTTTTGCAAATCTATGTTCCCCCAAGTCTCCCGATAAAAATGGTAACTCACTTGTGTGGGTAGGCCTAGCGCCCGCGACTGGAAATGCCCCAAAACACAACGTGGACACATCAACTTTTCCCAAAGAAAACAGAGGTGTTTTTTGCAAAGTGCCTACCTGTGGATTCTGGCCTCTAGCTTATCCGGCACCTAGGGAAACCTACCAAACCTGTGCATTTTTGACCTAGGGGAATCCAAGATGGGGTGACTTGTGGGGCTCTCACCATGTTCTGTAACCCAGAATCCTTTGCAAACCTCAAAATGTGGCTTAAAAAAAACACTTTTTCCTCACATTTCGGTGACAGAAAGTTCTGGAATCTGAGAGGAGCCACAAATTTCCTTCCACCCAGCGTTCCCCCAAGTCTCCTGATAAAAATGGAACCTCACTTGTGTGGGTAGGCCTAGTGCATTCGGAAATGCTCCAAAACACTATCTGGACACATCAAAATTATCAAATAGAAAACTACCTGTTTTTGCGGGGTGGAGCACCTGCGTTTTTGGTCCTGGGCTCGGCAGCCATCTAGGGAAACCTACCAAACCCAGACATTTCTGAAAACTAGACACCCCAGAGTGATTCAAGGGAGGTGTGACTTGCGTGGATCCCCCAATGTTTTCTTACCCGGAATCCTCAGCAAACCTCAAATTTAGCACAAAAATCTAATTTTTCCCACATTTCTGTGTGGCATCACCGCACCGGGACAAATTTCCTACCACCCAACGTTCCCCTTAGTCTCCCAGTAAAAATGATACCCCACTTGTGTAGGTGGGCCAAGTGTTTGTGACAGGGAAGAGCCAAAAACACATCGAAATTGAGGGGGGAACCACAGTGGGTCCAAAAGGGCAGTTTGAAACAAAACATTTTTAGGCTGACAAGTGCAGCAGAAATTTTATCGGTATAGATGAGACAATGCTGGGTGGTAGGAATTTTGTGGATTCCTGCAGATTCCGGAAGGTTTCATCGCATAAATGTGGGAAAAATGTGTGCTTTCCAGCAAAGTTGCAGGTATGCAGGGCATTGTGGGTAAGGAAATGGCATGGGGTCCATGTGAAGCACACCACCCTGGAATCAACTAGATGTTTCGTTTTCAGATGCGTCTAGGTCTTGTGGATTTTTCTACATGTCAGCGTCCCAAAGTAAAAAAAAAAGTGCAGCCCTCACCATTCCAAGTGGGACGATTTTGAGAGTTACCAAGCTCTCATGGCCCAAATGTAAAACAAAAACCAAAAAAATCAAATGCCCTCATGCTTGCCATGGGATAAGTTGTTTTAGTGTGCGGGGAGAGCTGAATGACTGTTAGCCCCTTCAGTTCGGGTGAGGGCATAACCAGGCTCATACTGGTTGGTAGTCACCACCCCACTATTTTTTTTTATTTTTTTTTATTACATGGCATCTAGTAGACTTTAAGCCCCCCGGGGTGTGGATCAGGGAAAATGCCCCATCTGCCCACTGGTTGGCAGAACATCTTTGGCCCCATTTATTTGGGGTGGGGGTATGGCCATAACCCAACCCTCTCATTTTGGAAAAAAATCTTCCCCGGTCGCTGGTGAGCTTTCTGCCCCCGTTGGTGACAGATGGGACTTCCAAAAATAGGCCAATCTGCCCCCAACGGGGTTAGATATGGTCAACAGTAATGTGTCCCCATGGGGAGCGACCCTTGCCCAAGGGGCTGTCCCCCCAAACAAAACACACATACACACACACACCAATCCTGGTGTCTAGTGGTTTCAGCCCCCCTTGGGGGCAGATTGGCGTAACAAAAAGAGGCCGATCTGCCTCTAAGGGGGGCAGAAATGGCCTAAATACAATTTGCCCCCCAGGGGAGCGACCCTTGCCTAAGGGGTCGCTCCCCATACATAAAAACCTAAAGTAAATACAAATATAAATATATCCATAGTGACTAGAGGTTTCTGCCCCCCTGGAGGCAGATCGGCCTAATTATATTAGGCCGATCTGCCTCCGGGGTGGGGGGTCAGAAATGGCCTAAAAATAATATGGCCCCCTAGGGAGCGACCCTTGCCCAAGGGGCTGCTCCCTTTATTAGAAAACACAAAGAAAAAAAAATCCCTGGTGTATAGTGGGCATTTCTGATCATATTAGGCCGATCTGCCCCCAGGGGGAAGGGGGGCAGAAATGGCCTAAGCACAATTTGACCCCCCAGGGAGCGACCCTTGCCTAAGGGGTCGCTCCCTGCACATAAAAGAAAAAAATAACAATAAAAATTCCCTGATGTCTAGTGGGCATTGAAATGACCTAAACATTATTTGCCCCCCTAAGGAGCGACCCTTGCCCAAGGGGCCGCTCCCCTCATATAAATAAAATTAAAAAAATCCCTGGTGTCTAGTGGGCATTTCTGCTGCAGAAATGCTCAGAATGACATCTGAAGAAAGGAAAAGCCTTTCCTTTCTTCCGATGTCTCTCCCGCACCCCTCCTCCCGAGCGGAAGAGAAATGCTAAGCATTTCTCTTCCGCATCGCCTCTAATAAGGTCAGCACGCGATCGCGTGCTGACGTCATCAGACACCACAGGTGGGGGAAGCGATTCCCCTTTCATCCCTGACGGGGGGTGCCCACAGGGGAGCGCTAGTGCTTCCCCCGTGGGCCCGGTGCAGGACGAGGTGGTCTCGTCCCAGGCACACAGGAACCGTGTGCTGGGACGAGACCACCTCGTCCAAGGCACCCGAGGGCTTAAGGTTCTTGGGCTGCAAAACTGCAACTCAAAACGAAAAATGAGTTTGACGAAAAGGTTGAACCAGAAACTAAGAAAAAGCAGAAGGCTAAACAAAGAACCAGGACTGGATCTCCCACTCAGCAAGAGCGCATTTGGGGTGGTTATAATTTGAGGGACTGTGAGAAAATCAAAAAGACAGACTGGAATCAGTATCTTTGTAAGACTCTAGGGAGAGTAAAAGGACAGAAAGGAGCAAACAGATTGACCATCTAGGGATGGCAGAAAAGTGAACGAGAGGCACAGTGCTATGTTGAGTTTGGCGTGAAGAAAGAAGAGAAAGGATAGGACTCAGAAGCTAATTATAAGAAAAGAAAGTAGCTAGTTTATGAAACAATGCCTGAGATTACAGACACTACTGAGGAATGGGACTTGTGTAGGAATGCCTTTGGACAGCGCCATGAAAGTGAAAATAGTGCACCAGACTCTCAAACAGCATCTGCTGGTGACTCCAACTAAAGAAAATATACAGGTTGAAACACCAGACGGACATGTGAACTCTCTAGATAGCATTTATGAATAAGAAATACAAACTGAGGGGATATATTGCTTAAAACCAATGCTAAATTCTGATCTCAGTTGTTGGATGTCTATGGCATCATTCTTTCAGAGGATGGTTAACCTCCATCATTTATAACAGATGCACCTCAAGGTGGGAAGTAACAATGCAAGCATTTTCCTCCTTAGAAACCTGCAGTACTCAGGGAAATATATGTATGTGAATGGGCTGTAAAGTAGTCTGTAAAGTAGTCTCCAGCATTGTATAAATTAAGCAGTGTGGGAAAGGGACTCTGGGCCTGATTTAGATCTTGGCGGAGGGAATACTCTGACGGATATCCTGTCCGCTGAACTACGGTCTCCATTGGATTAAACGGGATCGCAATACGGTAGATGGGATATCCATCACGTTTGTGTCAGGGTAACCCCTTCCGCCAGGATCTTAATCAGGCCCTTTGTCACATGTGATTCCCCTAAGGAGTGAGCTTCAAGTTCAGGTTCAATACCTTTTAAAGCCAGAAGAGTACAAAAGAAAGACCATCCTATATCAACTACAATAACAAAGAGTTATAATGCCTTGCATTCAACCATGAATAGTCACAGCACTTGGCTGATGAAAAACTGAAGAAAAAAAAAAAAAAAACATTCGAAATTTCAAATAGATTCTTTAGCCAAATTATAGTGCTTGAATTGGTTAGTGACTTTGAATACATATATACAATATTGCCTCAGGGGTATAGACCTGTCCTCTTAGTCGAAAGAACAGTGAAGATCTTACAGGAAGATCCAGAGGTTGTATTATACTTTGATGACGTTTACATTACAGTTAACGACTTGACTGAACACCACATAGGGTGGACAAAATAGTGGCACTTTTAGTCCGACATGAGTTTAAAATACATTTTCAAAAAAATCTAAAATTGCATATCTTATTGTGATTTTTCTTGCATATGAATTATCTAGTGAATGTAAAGGACTGGTATCGGACTTCCTACAGATGGATGCTACTTTACAACCTCCAAATATATACAAAAAAAGTTGTAAACCTGAGAGGGTTCCTAAACGTCATAAGAGCTTACTTGCCACATTATGCTCACTGAATTAAGCCCTTATATGGATTAATTACTCCTACATTCTTTGAAAATAATTGGACAGAAACACACAAATACAGCTATCTTATGTGGCCTGCAACCAGGCATGTTAGAGACGTTAGAGCAGCTGCACTAACATTTTGCATAACAAAAGTGACTCAAACCAGCGCAAAATGTTTATTTTGAATTTAGTCTCCAGTACAAAATGTATTTTGTGCCAGAAATTTGCCTGAAAGTAAATCAAAAATTACTTTACGTTGGGTGTATTCCATTGGTGGTGCATGGGCGTTCCTATGGAACCACCTATGGATTTTGGCACAAAGCCCTATCTTGCAGACAGGGTTTTGTGTCATAAAAAATGCCTTTGCATGTGTACTGTACAACACCCATCCAAAGTGGGAAAAGTTTCAGTTTGCCTTGGTATAGTGTGTACTGGAATGATACCCTTTCAGTACTAAACCTACGCTAGAAATTACACACACACCCCCCTGTACAAAGGTGTGTGAAGTTGCTAGGCAGCCTAAATGTGCACCCAAACTAGGAGGACATTACGACAGTGCAGTATCTCAGTAGATATGCAGCTTTTCTGCTCTCTTCTTCTGATGCAACGCAGTGTAGCAACTTTAGTTGCTGCCCTGTTTCGCATAAGTTTTTGTTAATCTGCCCTGCAGTACCTACAAACATGGGGCAACAAGACAATCCTAGCAATTAGGATTGTACCCAGTACTTCAGACCACATATATGTAGTTTACAATGAGGGATAGATGACCCCCATAACATATAGATCACATTTATGTTCTACTGCAAACAAAAGATTTACTCCTATTGAGAAAATCCTCACAGCAGTTCAGACAGCCATATTGAAGGACAGTCCTCTTGCACAAGGAAAACAAATAACCAAAGTTTCCCCTATACCTACAGTAGAAGCAGCTACTAAAACTAGTATCCCCAAGGCATGTGCTCTACACCTTTGTTGAGTGCTGCGGTCCGCGCCCTTAAATGTGGCTGACAAAGTTTGTGTACGATCTGACACTTCAGACTAAAATAAATTCTACAGTACACAAGGAACCTTCCACACACTCCAAACATCTTATCAATACATGAGTAAAAGAGTGTGTTCTACAGAGATAGCTTTGTGCAGCCTATCGTTGGCACTAAATGAAAATATTCTGCAGCTTGCTCTGCATTAGAATGAGTTGTTGAAGAAAGCTATAAATACACACTAAAGTTCTAAGTGATTTCACTGTACAATCAGCAGAAAATAATGCCCTATTACTTGCTCTCCTGAAGACAGATCAATGAGTTTTTACACTTTTTGTGTCCAACTTCACATTTTGTATACAGGGTTACAACATTGACTTACAGCATTGATGACTAAATAGATTCAGAAGGTAAATCTATAAAAGAAGTAAACAACTTTGGGTAAAAGTAGCTTGTTGGGCCTGGCTCTCTCTGCAGGGTTACCCCCAAACCTTTTGCCTTTTATACTCTCCAGGTTTTGCTGAATTTGTTTGAGTTGACCTTAGGACTTTTTGCACTTTACCACTGCTATCCAGGGCTAAAGTGCTTGTGCTCTTTCCCTAAAACATGGTCAAATTGGCATAGGTAATGTACTTGTACGCCTCTTGTAGCATGGAATACAGTATACCCAGGGCTCATAAATTAAATGCTACTAGTAGGCATGCAGCACTTATTGTGCTACCTATCTAAGGGCTACCAACGCAGCCTGAATGCACTGCCTTATTATTTAAAACCCCTTTACCAAGCCTTAAACTCAACTTTTATTACATATAACTCACCTAAAAGGTACCCCCCCTAAGTAACTCATAGGACAGGGTGCTATGTAATTAAAAGGTAGGATATGTACTTTTAACTTTTACATGTCCTGATATTGGGGAACTCCCAAATTTGTTTTTCACTAGTGTGAGGCCTGCCCCTTTGATAGGATAACACTGGGATTTCCTTATTATTAGGTGTAATCCTAATTGAAAGGAGGTCGATATGTCATGTTTGGTCACATGTAGCTGACAAACTTTGTGAATTCCTCCCAAACTGTCACAGTATAGAGAGATTAGAGGTGTGCCTCAATGAGCCATCAACTGGCAGGATGGGGGTCGGCAGAGCGGAGTACAGCCCCACAATTGCACATGAATAGACTGTGTCCTGTCTACATACAAAAGGCCTAATGATCCTGTATTGTCACTGCAGCCAGCATGGAGCCAGTACAGGGGCAACACATAAGCCCATGCATTTCAAAGGACTGTTCCAGAAGCCTCTACCACCTTCCAGGAGAAGGGTACTAGGTTATAAAAATAGCATCTTCAGACCCACTCTTCAGTTCACTATTGGACCTGCAGAAGGATTCGGAGGACTGCCTGCTGCTGTGACCTACTGTGCTGTCTGCCAGACTGTTGCTGTACCTGGAAGGACTGCTTTACTGCTACTGCTTAAGGCTGCCTTGACCCCTCAGGGGCCAGCCCTGCGGCTGAGCTGCTGCACTCGGGACTACCACAAGCGACTCAAAGGGCTGGTTTGCTGGCCTCCTGTTCAGAGCCACAGGGACATAACAGGCTACTACCATATTGAACCTCCACCTGGACCCAGCCTGAATGAGCCCAGAACCCCCAGGAGGTCTCCATCCACTCCTGGAACAACCCACGGTTGTGGAGTAAAAGGTGCACAGTTGGACATTTTCCAAACCTAAGGATTTAGACAAAATCTGTCCAATAAGTGCTTTAGGAACCAGTAGGAGACCAGGACCAACCAACTTGCCTACCCGCCTGAGGTGCTTCACCGTCCTGATTGACTTTGCGGTTTCTCCTGCTACGTTTTTATCCACAGCAGCAAATTTGTTGAAGCAGTTCTTCACCAAAGGGGTATCCTACTTTGTGGAACTGTGTTGGGCTACAGCCTTCTGCTTCATCCCGCTGAAGATTTTCGATGACTAAGTCTAAAAGTAAAAATCTTCACTTTAGCTTTGCTCCATGGCCATCCGTCGAAAGTAAAGGCTGACTGGGCCCAATCCACTTCTTGTATCCAAACTGCACTCCATCACGGTTGGCATCCAGATGTCCGCAGTTGGCGCTTTTATCTTCTAGGCAGTGTTTTGAACCTTAAACTTGAAAAATTCACAACTCCGGTTCTAATGGTTGCATTTTGATGTTTTGGTGTCAAATAATTTATTAAAGTGTACTCAATTTTTTTCTAAATTGGTTAGGGATTTTTCTTGTGTTGTGTTTCCACTTTACTTCCGTTTTGTATGCTGCATAAATACTTTACACGTTACCTCTAAGTCAGTGATTGCCAATCTTTTGGCTTCTGTGGACCCTGCTTTATCACTACTGGAACCCAGGGATACCACCGAATCATTATTGGAATCTGGAGACCCCCCCCATGGAGTCTTTGCTGGAAGCCAGACCCCAGGCCTAAACACTGTTGATGATTTGAACCGCAAAACAATACACAAAGAAATACAAAAACAAGCATCCCATCAAGCACATACACAAATGGCACATTTTATTTAATTTGCAAAAAAATAGTATATATATTTGTTTAATTTTTATAGCAAGGTTGGAGCTTTTCTGAATTCAATTGAAGCTAAACATCATCCATACTATATTTTTTTTGATACACTTGCACTGCTTCCACAATACTTCGGGTACTAATTTAATCTTTAGCCTCCAATTTCAAATTCCTTAACATTTACAGTGGGTTTTCACATTTTAAATTGTTCGTTTAGCCACTTTCTTTATATACACTTTATTAATCTGTTATTATTAGTTAATTTTCTAAGTAGTAATGGACCCCCTGAGGAGGCTTTGCAGACCATGAGGGCTCCCTGGACCACAGGTTGGGAACCACTGCTCTAAGTTAAGCCTGACTGCTTTTTGTGCCAAGTTACCCAAGGTTAAGCACAGATTAAGTGACTTTTTGTGGTTCACCCTGCAAGGGATTGTAGCTGTTGCTTCACCAGGGCTCAGCTTCCAGTCAACCAACAACCTAATTTCACACACAGGTGTTTAGAGGTGTGGAGCAGAACTTGTGTTTGTGCAGTACCATACAGTGATTTGTGTAACACAAAGCTCTCAGATAAATAATTTGACATCAGAGTGACCCCTTTTTAAATTATTCTTAGTCTCCATTGGTAGTTTTTATTTTTTTTTCTAAACTGAAGTAACCCTACCTTCCTTTACAACCACGGAGAAGGCAATATCTGACCGCGATGTTATGTGAGCAGATCTGGGTTCAGTTGATTATTTTTATGAGGGTGTATCAATATTTCTAGAAGTACTGAGAATCGTGTATAGGAAAACCTGGAAGTAGCTATGAGTATCAACCTCACTGGTGCTTGACATTTTCCTGATGACACTTGGAATTATTAATGTTGGAGCAACATGGCGTCGGCGTAACTGCGACCTCGCAGTCCCACCCACCAGGAAAGCCGAGTGCACAGCGGCTGCGGCGGAGCGGGCGAAACAAGCAGCTGAATTCAGCTTGCTTTCCCCCGCCGCAACAAGGAAATGAGGAGCCTTCTTTACCGGGTTCTTTATGCTGCGGGAAGAAGAGAGGACACAGCGGCGCTCGGGTAAGGACGCCGAGCGCCGCGTAAGGTACAGAGACCGACTCAGGAGAAAGCGCACTTGACCCTTCACGCAGTACAGGGTTGTAGGCCCTCCCGGAGACCCGGAGCAGCAAGGAGCAAGTTTTAGGACCAAATCTGCTCACACCCAGAGGAGAAGAGGGTGTGAGCAGTGCTGAAGTTTGGAATCTATCAGGAGGAAGTAGGCAGGAGGAGAGCCCGGTGTACCCCACCTCTGCAAGTAACCAGGCTAGATTTTTCTTTCTTCTCTTTTAAAAAAAATAATAAAAAATAGGGGGAGAAAAATTTCCACTAAACGTGGTGAACTCTAAAAATTCAACACAGTCTTTACCACCTAACGTTATCTTGATTTCCCCCTCCTTTTCGCCCTACAACAAGGGGGGGGGGGGGGGCAAAGGGGAAAAAAAAAAAAAAGAAGCAAACAAAGGGGGAGAGGTATAAAAGGTGATCTAAAGACTTGGGGGCTCTGATGTTGTTAGGTTCGCAAGTCAATCCAAGTCTGCATTTATATGCCCCCTTATGGCCCTGGAAGAGCTTGACAAAACAAATAATTGTGGATGCATTATCAGTGTCGGCTGGGATAATAGGACTGTTTAGGCTGTTGTCACATGTACTGAAAACTAAGATGGCTCCCAAACCCATTCGGAATCCTGGAGATAAGACTGAAGGAGTAAAAGTGACGCGTGTTGGTAGAGGTAAAGGAGAGCTATCAGGAGCAAACAAACGCCCGACGGCAACTGTAGTTAAACCAGCTGGGGTAAACATGTTGAGTTTGGGGAAAGGTTCTAAGACAAGTGATAGCATTACCACTCCCCCGCTGGTAATTAAGGTGAAAGGCAAAAGTCAATCTACTATTACGACTTTTCTGGCAGGTGGGGCGCAGGATACTCTGTCTGCACATATAACCCCCCCCCCTTTGAAAATAACATGTTAGGGAAAGAACCTCTTCTGAGCACCAGCAGCATGAAGGGGTACACTATAAACAACGACCCCCTTGTTAACCTTAGACAAGGCATGGAGAGTGTGTCAGAGTTGGAAGACAATCATAGGGAGACGAGAGAGAAGGAGCTCAGCCCTCCTATTGAGAGCAAACAGTTTCAAGTACAACAATTTGACCAGTCTGAGCGATTGAAGCATCAGGGTGGGGAAGGAGGTGTATGTATATCAAGACCTGCAACAGAAGGAGAGAATCAACACAAGTTTTCAGCAAGCCCTAAAAAGTGGGGCAAAATAACAGGAAAAGATTCCCAATTTGTGGAGTGGGGCAAGGACAATAGTGATAAATTCTACTCTCTGACAGAAGAGTCCGATCTCAGCAGCGGCGATCACAGCCTTGGTGGGTCTGATGATAGTGAAACATCAGAGGTCGAAAATAAACCATCAAGTACTGAACCTACAGTGCGACAGTTGCGCCGACATCGGAAATCTGTTAAAGCACGACCCTGTTCTCAGGGGTCTCCAGAAAACTGGACATCCACGGGTGGTAGGACTTTAAAATGGGATTATTCCGGTACTGGATTAACAGATTCTTCATCTATAACTAATCAGGGCTCAGCCAATGGCAATAAGGAACCAGATACAGGTCCCCCCACTTATAATTCATCTGCAATGGGTGCTGAGGCAGGTATGCTGCAGTCAATTTACAGCTCAATTAAAGAGCTGCAAACAGAGACTAGGATTGAAAGCCGACGTGCGAGGATCGCTACAAAGAGATTACAGGGAACAGTTCGCAAGGTTGCAAAATCATGCACAGAAATCGAGACAAAGCTATCCTCAATGGAAGAAAGGATAGTGGCAGTTGAGGAGGATGTTGTTAATCTTAAAGAACAGAACACTATGAGAGACGAACAACTGACGGATGTAATGTGGAAATTGGAAGATTTTGAGAATAGACAAAGAAGGAATAATCTTCGTTTTTTGGGTATACCAGAAGGGCTAGAAGGAAGCAATATACGGATGTATATGGTCAACCTCTTGCGCGGTGCTTTCCCAGAATTGGGGAATTGGAACTGGGAGAATGAATTGCAGCGTGTTCACAGGTTTCCGTTAAACCAGCGGGAGGGGGGGGGTCAACGGGCAGACTCTAAATATCCTAGAGCTATTCTAGTCTATTTTGGAAATTACTTATTGCGACAGGAGATATCGGATAAAGCCCGTCCTAATACCCCTCGCACCGTGGATGGGGTTACCTTTTTCACTCGCCCTGATTTCTGTCATGCCACTGTCGAGCGGAGATGGCGGCTCCGACAGCTTATTAAACCAGTTTTAGATAAAGGTGGGGAGGCGTATTTGCTGGCCCCTGCTTGCCTTAAAATAATAATGAATGGGAAAACAAAAGTATTCACTTTGGAAATTAAAGCAAAAGAATACGTGATGGGGGTCGAGTAGCAAAGGTGGAGAAACTTAGAAGGCAAAGGTGCTCGGGTGACTGGTGGGTGGGCCCGCACGTACACGACGCCAATACTCAGGCCATGGGTGGTCTGATTGCTCTACAGGATGGGGGGCCAGTCTCGGGGAGGGAGGAAGCATGGGAGGGGGATGGAAGAGACTGGTCTGGGGAGGGGGGCAAGGGGGAGGGAAAGAGGATGGGGGTGGGGAATGGGGGAGGGAACGAGGAGGTGGAGAGGGAAGGGGGGAAGGGATAGAAAACGAGGGAGTAAAATGGAAAGGAATGGAACAAGGGAAGCAACAGAAACGGGGGGAAAAAATAGAAAGAAGGGAACAAAGGGAGAGGAAAACTCAAGAGAAAGTGCAGTTAGATACAAAGATTTGGGGGAGCAGAAAGAGAAAAGAAATGAAACAAAAAATAGCAAATGGCTAGACTCCGAATTGTCTCAATTAATATATGTGGACTAAATGACCCTCGTAAAAGAAGGAGAGTGGCTGAGGAATTAAAAACTTTTAAGGCAGATATCTATTGCTTACAGGAGACACATGTGGAATATAAAAATCACGGAATTCTTGGTTAACTCGGTATGAAAGTAATTGCTCGATCAGAACAAGAGGCTAGAACTAAAGGGGTGGCGATATTAGATCGGACTAATAAATTAAATTTTATTAGGCAGAAGGCGGACAGGGGAGGGAGATGGGTAATTGTAGAGTGCAGCTATGGGCATAGTAGCTTTACATTATGCTCCTTATATGGGGTAGTTACGGACGATCCAGTAGTTTTAGATACCCTCGCTATTGAATTAACAGGATGGGCCCCTCCCTATATTCTATGTGGTGATTTCAATTTTAATGGTTCTTGGGAGGGATTACAGGATGTTTTAGCGCCTAAAATCAAGAAGTATCAGGGGCGTAAACCTCGGGTATATAATGCAATGGTTGCCATTCAGAAAGAATTAGGATTAGTAGATGCTTGGGTGAGACTATGCAAGCCAGACCATGGATATACCTATTATTCAGCCCCCTCACGCGAAATTAGCACGACTTGATTATTTTTTGGTTTCCCCTATATTATTGAATCAGGGTAGGATGGAGTCATACCCACGGGTTATATCAGATCATAACCCCTTCGTATTAGATTTATAATTGGATGGGTTAGAATCAAAGGCTAGGAGATGGACATTTGAAAGAGGGCTTCTTAAGGACCCGGAGTATTGTGAGTATATGAGTAAGTGGATAGCTGAATTCGTGGGGTTCAACCAAGGGTCAGCTCCAGTAGAGATAGTTTGGGATACTTTAAAAGCAGGAATACGAGGTGAAACATTGAGTTTCAGCATTAAAAAGCAGAAAAATACCCAAAGTAGAATAAAAGATTTCCAAACGAAGCTAAGGGTGCTAGAAAGACAGTTGGTTATTGCGATAGAAACTGGGGTTGATATAAAGAGGGCTCAGGAGGAAGTCGTTATAGCTAAAGCAGCAATTAATGAAACTATGACTCAAAGAATAGCGGAGAAATATTTAGCACAACGCTCACAAGGGTATGAGTATGGAGAAAAATCAGGGCGTTTATTAGCAATATGGGCAAGCCAGAAAATAGCATCCGGGATCATTAGAGAGATCATAGATTGGCAAGGACAGACGGTTTCAGAAGTGGATGGAATTAGGAAGGTCTTTCATAGATACTATACGGAATTATACGAGGACACATCTGTATATTCCGAGGAAGAAATGTTGGAATTCTTAAGCCCCATTAAAGTTGATAAGCTACCGGAGAGTGATATTCTTGGGGGAACAGATAGATATTTCGGAAATTGATAAGGCGTTGAGCGATCTTGCCACTGGAAAAGCCACAGGTCCTGACTCAATTCCCTTAGTTTTTTATAAAACCTTTAAAGTTGTATTGCTCCCGGTAATGATAGAGCTATTTATTCAGGTACAGAATGGAGGGGCAACCCCTCCATCGTGGGATATGGCCAATATAATAATGTTTTTGAAGAAAGGGAAACCCCCATTAAACCCGGCATCATACCGGCAGATTACATTAAACAACAGCGACGCTAAAATATATTCAAAGATACTAGCCGTTCGATTATCCCTGGTGATTAGGAAGCTAGTTTCCCCCAGACAGCACAGGTTTGTCCCGGGAAGGGATACTACCGATCATATTCGAAGAGTTCTAGCACTTTTTGATGCTACGGAAGTAGCTGAGGAGCCTATGGCAGTTGCATTATTAGATGCAGAAAAGGCATTTGACCGGGTGAACTGGAACTATCTGTGGTATGTAATGGAGTATTATGGGTTAGGGAAGAAATTTATTGTAGCAGTAAGGGCCCTATATAGACTACCGGCAGTGAAAATACAACTAATGGGGGGACAATCTGAGAGTGTTCAGGTTAAGAGAGGCACTAGACAGGGATGCCCATGTTCCCCGCTCTTGTTTGCTGTATATATAGATCCCTTGCTTAGACAGCTGGAAGAAAATAACAAGATCCCACCGATTCACAGGCAGGGATGGGATACAAAAGTTTTAGCATATGCAGATGATATAGCTATATTAACTCCCACCCCTGACCCGGCATTGAGAGAGGTTGAAGAGGTATCAATGAAATTCTGAAAATTTTCTGGATATCTCCTAAACAGAGCTAAAACGCAGCTATTGACTAATCAATATACAAGCACTCAGGATACCCGAAGGGTGGATCATGCAGTATATTTGGGTGTAAATATTACACCAAAAGTAGGAGAAATTGTTAACCTAAATCTGGATCCCATACTTGCGAAAGCTAGACAAGATATGTGCAGATGGAATAATCTATATTTGACTATTATGGGGAGGTGTAATATGGTAAAAATTATTTTCCTCCCTAAGTTGCTGTATCTGTTTCGTGCTGTACCGCTGAGCTTTACTAATCCTAGATTCAAGGAGATAGAGTGGTTATGAGATATATCTGGGCATATGGCAAGTGGCAAGTGTAGAAGAGCAAGTAAATTCATGTCTCTCCCTCAAAGCTGGTCTTTACCGAATATAAAATTATACCAAATGGCAGCAGCCTTTCAGTACATGCACCCTTTATGGGGTTCTAAGAAAGAAGGGACTTTGGAAGAGGATTGTCCTAATATATATGAGCTGCAGATAGGAGCAGTAGCCAATGGGTGCTTGGTAACATTTCATGAGCCCGGGTACTACAAGAAAACTCGATATAAGGTATTGGAGGCGGCCTATAAATGCTGGCAGTCATGGTATAAAAAGAAAGGATTCAGCAGATATAATTGTTATACCATGATTGAGAAGAATCCATCACTCCCCGAAATATTTAAGGATAGATGTATGGCAAGCTGGGCCTCTTTAGGCATAGCGAGGCTAGGGAACTTTTTCGATAACTTAGGGGTCATGGCATTTGGTGATTTACAGGAGCATTATGGTTTAGAGCGAAGGGACTTTTTTAAATACTTACAGATACGAGATTTTCTTGTAAGGAAAACAGGGGGTGCGCAGGGATTTAGAAGTGATCAACTGTTGGATGACATCTTGGCTAACTCTAATATATCAATTAGGTCAATTTACCCATCACTACTGGCAGAACAGCTTGATGACAGAGAAGAATAAGGAAAGGTGGAGTAAGAAGCTAGAAGATGGGAGTAATAACTTTTTAAGGTCACTAGAATTGGGACACACTCTCCTACTCTCCTCTTCCCTCCAGGCGCAACATTATAAGACCATGTTTGATCTGTATCATACCCCAGCCCATCTTGTCAAATGGGGCAGCCTATCGGGAACAAGCTGTCCAAGATGTGGGATGTATGGAATAGATATTGTACACATGATGGCTACATGTGGGGAATTAAAGGTTCTGAGGGAGGGTAGTCAATCTGTCTTGAAAGAGGTTTTGGGATATGATCTAGTCCTTACCCCTGAGATCATGGTTCTAGGGGTTGCTGGAGAAATGGGCGGCCCACATAGAGCATTTATTTTTGTGGCCATGGCAGTATATCGATTGTGTATATCATCTGCGTGGCTGAATGCACGACCTCCGTCCTGGCAGCAATGGTTGGCTAGATTGCGGTCTGTATATTATTTGGAGATAGCATTGTACGAACGTAAGGGGAAACATGCTAGGAGGAAAGGGAAGGCAATATGGGGGTCATTCCAGGATTGGATTTTGGCTCATAATGATTAAAGTTCAAATTAAAATCAGTATGCCATTATTTATGTAAGGGACATCTTTCTCCCAAGTGTTTATCTCTTGTTGGTTTAAAATGTATTTTTATTTTTTTATTTTTTTCATTTTATATATGTATATTTGTTGTATGATTCCTTTCCAAGATAAAAAATAATAATAAAAAAAAAATAAGGAATTATTAATGTCGATGGGAAAACATAAGCAAATATTCCTGACCAGCTGATCCATGCGACATTGTACAAGGACTCTGGGTTGGGACACAAAGTTTTGACATTTTGTGTTCTCGTGTGTAGCAAACATGTTGACTGCGGTTTGCACCAAGATTGGAAGTAATGGTTGAGCACCTGATTGTTGATCTGCTAGTCATGAGAATGTGAAATCTCCTGCTGAGTAGATCTGCAAAAGCGTTGTTCTGTGGTGTTCCGCCAGCAAGTACACTTGATGGTGAATGGCTTGATGCCAAATTTTCTGCACAAGACCTGATAATTGTGGTGAGTGTATGCCACTTTGCTTTTGCATGAAACACATGGATGGTGGTGTAAATGAGCACTGCCTACAGGTCCCTTGTGGCTGAGGGATTGAGGAATGCCCTTTCTAGTACCAAGTTATTTTGATTCCATCCTTTTAGTTTGGGCCGAACACAGGGCTACACTTACCCTGGAACCTCCCTTCCTCCAGTTACTGGAATCGCAGATGGTAAGACACTCCTGAAAAGGACATGTATCACTAGGTCAGCACATGAAGCCATCATTCCTAACAGTTTTAACACTCTCACTGTCAGATTAAATGAAATCCGGTAAAGGGGAAATAACCACTGAAATTCCATCACTGTCTTGTTGCTGGGGTAAGCTTTGCCCATTACTGCATTCAGTATGGGCTCCTAGAACATCTGAGTTTGCTGAGGATAAAGGTGGGACTTTTTAATTTTTATTGTAAAGCCCAATTTGTGTAGAAATAAATGTTCTCATGTGTGTGCTAACAAAGCACCTGGCTGCTCCCTTTACTAGTCAATCGTCCAAGTACAGAACAGCGTGAATGTGATTATGACCTAACTGCACCACTACTAATCGGCATCTGGTGAACACCCTGGGGGTTGTGGTATCCCAAAAGGGTGGTACTTCGATTTAATAATGAACTCCATTTACCACACACCTGCGGACTAGCATTGACCATGATTGATAGGTATGTGAAAGTAGGCATCTTTGAGGTTGATGGTTGCAATGGTTCCTCATTGGAAGCAGTAGGATGGTCGCTTGCAGAGTGTTCATCGTGAAGTAACTGGACATAATGTAACAGTTAAGCACTCGAACATCGAGTTTAAGGCACAATTCCTAGTCTTTTCTGGGGATAAGGTAGTACAGGGAATACATCTGTTGTTCCTGTTGTTTTACAGGAACAAGTCTGATTGTTGCAAGAGGAGGTTCAAGCTCTCCTCCTGAAAGGAGCAGTTTGCAATGCTCCTTGATGTGTGGATGGGGTGGGATGCTTTTTGAATTGATGTAAATTCTAGGCAATAACAATAGTAAGTGGGAGAAAGCATCCACTGATTGGAGATTATGTCCTGTCACTGCGGAGGGTATAAACCCAGTCGTCTCCCAGCAGGTGGTGGGAGGAACAGATGCAAGGTCATTGCGTGGTTGCAGAGGTGCTTATGCCTAGGGCACCTCTAACCTGGGTGCAGCTATGGTCACTGACACCACCTCTAGCATTTTGTCCCGGTTTCAGCTGTTGCTAGACTTCCTGAAAGGGTTGCTGCAGTTGATATTGCTGTCTTGGAGATGTGGATGCCGCTCTAGCCCCTGCAAAGGGTAAGGTCTTCTAAAGCCCTGTTTGTTGCTGATGCTGCACAATAGCCATAGATTTGGCAGTGTCAGTGTCTTAAAGTGTCTTCTGTATTTTTCCTATTATCTCATTCACCTGTAGGCAAAATAGGTTCTATCCATCAATGGTAGGTTTATGAAATTTTGGAGCCGAAAACCAGAGACTGAGATACATATGACGCTGTAGTAGTGGTGCTAGTGTTTACTGGCCTTGAAGGCATACTTGCTGCATTTAGGGTGCACTGGATAATGCGACTGGAGATCATTTTACACTTCTGCACTATCTCCTTAGCCCTTTTCTTGTGTGTTCCAGGGAGGTATTGTAGCAGCGCCTTTATCTCCTCCCATTGACTACTGTTGTAGCTGGGCAGAAAAGCCATTGAATGTGCAATACGCCTCTGTGTTGCTGCCTTTAGTGCCACACACCTTCCAGCTGGATCAATGCACTTACTTCTTTATCTAGCAAGGAGAGTCATCAGTTCCCTTACAGAGCTGTTTACCTCACTATACTGACTGCATGTGATTCTGGAGCTCCATGACCTAGTGTGAATAGTGGGTTCTCTGGAGCAGGCTTAATGTTTTTATATTTTTTGAGTTACAACCCTGGATTGAATCAGTCCTTTAAAACTCTGAAGATCACTTTAACATTGTTTTGAACATTTGAAGAAATGGAGTGGAATGCTCAGTCTTCAGTAAGGTTGTCCTCTTCCTTTTCACCCACCTATACAGAATGTAATTCTGTTGGACGCTGTGCCTTTTACTATGTGATATGTGGAGGTATATTCAGGTGGGAAATGTTACAGAGAATACAGTTCCAAGGAATATTCTTCCTGAGAGGTTGTCCTTGAATCATGCCATTCATTGTCCTAGTCATCAGCCATCCCTGGGTCCTCATGAATTGGCAGTTGTCAGCATCTATATCCTGGTCAGAGCCACTATTCATTGTGTTGGGGACATCTGTCGTTGTGGTGTCGGTCATGTAACCCCCACTGCTTGTGGTGTACATGCAGTCTCTACCCACTTCTTTTTAGAGGTGGAGTATGCCTTAATGTTGTCATCTCCTCAAAGGGTAGCCTATGAATGTGCCAGCTTTGTAGTGGAAAGAAGCTGTGGTACGATATGCCCTGATACTAGGTCGTTGTCATATAGTCCTCTCTGTGATCATGTTGGTCTCCCTCCTCGCTATCAGAGTGGAGTGCAGGACTACTTTGGAGTAAAGTTCAGCCTTGAAGCAGGGTTAGTACCTTCTTAACCTCGAGTCTCAGTTTCTCAACTTCAAGAATCATAGTGTTGAATGTTTCTTTTGGCCTAAAACAATTTCCATAGGTGTCCAGTACTGGCTCATGAGCCTTTTTTTCAGTGATTCAACTGGGGTATGGTGCTATAAGAACCATTCCTTTCCATGCAACCAAGGCTCAGTTTGAAGTGGATCCACAGGGGGAAGATTCTCATGAATGTGAACTGCTTTATTCAAAGGCACGGTTGTTATGCTTGGACCTTAGTATTTGGCCAGAGTCTTGAGCTGTTGTCTTAGTTCTGGCAGGAGGTTTTGGGTGGAGTGGGGATCCCAGAGACTGAGCATCAGTAAAAACTGTGGAAGGACACATACGGGACTACTGCCAAGTCCAAACCGATGGTGCTTGATAGAGACGGAATCCCAAAGTAATGTGCCAAACGTCTCTCACTTACAGGTGCTCTGGTTGTAGTTTGAGTAGACAGAATTTACAAAGTCCATGCTAACCACAGAAACTTACTGTTTCATGAAGAGCAATATTTAAATGGTGTGTTATCCATAAACTCCTCCAGCACAAGTTGTGGGGAGGTTACCACAAGTTTCGTCAAATTTATTTCTTGAATTGGAATGCCTAAGAGGTCCACATGCTTAGCCAATACATAAAACAACATAAAACAGAATAAAACATTAACTGTAAGATTCCTGAAGGAAATATAGTAATATCAATTTTACAATCACAATACTAAAAAAAAAAAAAAAAAAATTCTACCCCACAGGCATTACATTGCAAAATATATCACAAAAGCAATCTAAAATTGTTCAGATTACCTTCTTAAGCGTAAAATATTGAAATGCCTGTAGGACCATAAAGCGCCTCAAACAGTGCAACACTAAAGGAAACCACTCATGTTAAAAACACTAGCATAAAACATTTGTGCATCATAGACTTCCCGTCCGGAATAAAAGGTGATCAATAAAATCCTAGACAGTCCACCCATAGCACCCTGAGGAGGCATTATAGAGCAACAAAAGGTCTCATCATAGTCCTCAAAAACCACCTTGAATGATTCACTTTCAATCATCTTGATTATCACCAATACAAGAAGACTCAAAAGTGATTCAAAAGGGACTGGAAAAATTAAAAAATCCTAAAACAAAATAATTCATTGGGAGAATTAAATACAGTTTCCAAGGCTTCTCCAGCAGAACGAATATTAAAATACAAATAGAGGGGTTTCAGCCATTTTTTCCTAGCCATGGCTAGAGCCGGACAGACAAATAATACATGCTTACAAATCTGAACACCCAATTGACAAAGATCACAATGCCTATCGGATCCATCCCACCTAGAAGTTAGATCTCTAAGTGGCAATCTATCTAATCTCAACAGAATGTACAGGCGCCCCGCCCCATGTGGAAGATTCCAGGCAAGATTCGGCTGAGATTGTTGAAAAGTTACGGATTGTGTTAGCTTGGCCAGCCTCATCTTACTACTGCAGAACTCTAGGTCTGAAGAGAAGCTTTTCGACCAAGTCACTTCTTTTAAAATATTTTAAAAGCAGTGGGTGGAAACGATTGAATCAAGTCTTTATTTTGCTCAAGCAATTGTTAAGCTATATTATAGTTTCTATGAAAAATAAATGAGAAAAAAAAAAAAACTTAGATTTTTCTTTTAAGCTGCCAAAAATTTCTGTATAAGCTAAGTATCTTAGGGTGAATGCCTTACTGTGCTAAACTATAAGCCCTCCTGACCACCGCCACTAGACCCCCTACAAAAATGTTCTTAATACCAAATTCAAACCTTAAAGCTGCCATTGAGGCCGAATTGTTACAGAAGGCTAGGCGTCTTAGTATCTGCCCTTCCATCCTATCAAGAAACTCCATTTAGCAATCTCTGTACACTCTAAGGCATACAAGAGAATAGCCGGGATCTTTATTTGATAAGCCATTAGTAAATGATGGAAATGGTGCCGGCCGACTACTGTAAAAAAGGCAACTAAACCTTGTGCTTGAGATAGAGCCTTAGAGGCGTTATTACGCATGTGATCTTGGTCAATAAGTGAAGAAGATAAAATTTTCCCAAGGAAGCAATAAGAATTTACCCGCTCTAACTTGTGTTGGCCCAGGAAACAGGAAAAGTTCATTTTCTTGCCCAGTTTTTTTCCCAGGAAAACATACTACTTGGGATTTCGATTGATTAATCTGCAGATGGTGCTGTATGAAATAAAGGTTGAACACCGTAAAAAAGCTGATTTAGACCTCTTGTGGTAAGGTCAATCACAAATATATCGTCTGCGTATAGCAGGCAAGAGAGTGAATGTCCTCCAATTTTAGGTGCAAAACCATCCGCATTCTGCAGGGAACTGGGCAGGTCATAAATATATAAAGAAAATAAAAGTGGTGCCAACAAGCAGCCTTGCTTCAAACGATTTTTGTGGGAAATTTAGCAGACAGGCCCTGTGTTCTCCTCCTAGCAACATTTTGCACCAGGTAGAAGAGTGGAAAGCTATAACAAAAAGTAACAGGTTTGGGGGTACACCTAGCTCATAGTATTTTCCACAAATTTTTCCGATCCACTCTATCGAAGGCCGTAGAGAAGTCTATGAATGCAGCATATACTGCCCCCCGATGTGAACCTATTTTTAATTTATAATAAGCATCAATAAGATATTATCCAGAGTACTATGTTCTTTTCTGAAACCTGTTTGTGCCAGGCTAAGTATCTCATTTTCCTCGACCCAAGAGGTTAAATGCATTAGAATACTTTTCGTGAATATCTTTCCAGTTGCATCCAGTAGTGCAATTTGCCGATACTTTTTAGGCAGCAATCTATCTTCCTTTTTATATAATGGGACTATGACACTCCCCGTCCAGGAGTCAGGAACTCTACTTTTTAGATAACTGGCACAAAAGACCAGGTGGAGTATTTTTGCCCAGAGCAAAGGTTCTTGTTTAATTAAGGACATCGGGACCTCATCAGGGCCCACTGCTCCGGAATTCCTCATTGACTTATTAAATCCCTCAATCTCAGTCACAGAGGGGGGACCCCAGCAGTCCACTTCAGTTCTATTATTTATGCTCCAATCCATTTCCCATGGCTCTTCCTCCCCATTTACTGCATAAAGGGAAATTATGTAGTTCTACCAATCAGCCTTGGCTATTGGGGGAACCCAGGACGATTTATACCTTCCACTGCCTTTGGAGATAATAGCCCAAAATGTATGGGAATTTTTTGTCTTAGCTGCTTCCTTCAATGCTATCCACATCTGCTCCGCCTCTTCCCTTCTGATACCTAGCTTCACATGCGCTCTTCTTTTTAATATGGATATTCTCCTACTCCTATCCCTAATTTCCCATTCATACTGTCTCCTTACCAATTTATTAATTTTTCTATTTAACAATAGAATGGATTGCCTTACTTTCTTTTGTGGAGGCTTACAACATTGATACGAGACACTTTGGTTTCTCCAAATGTATTGATTATGTAACCCATTCAGAGGATCCACCTTCCATTCATCAACATCTCTCACTAAGCATTCGAGTGCCTTTTTTAAAAATTATTATTTTACAGAAGACATTTTGGCGGGGTCCAAAGAATTCTACCTGTTTTCCCACAGAAGCTAATGACCTTGCCCACAGGATTCCAAGAATCTATGGATGAAAACTGCATTTTTAACAAAAGAATAAAATGTTATGATCACTAAAGGATGTATCCTTAACTAACATATCCTCCACTGATTAGGCAATATCGTAAGAGGCCAACATGTAATCAATAATAGAGCTGCTCTGTGGGGATTTATGTGTAAAAGCTGCTTGATAGTCAGAGTGAAAATGCCTATTTCGGATGGTGCAACCCAGGTCCCTCAAACCTTCCAATAAGGTGTGGCCCCTTTTATCCGACCAGATTATGGGGTGGGAGGTATGGAGGGGGGAGTGAGGGGGAAATGGGTGGAATATTTAAGGCTGTTTCCCTCTCTGAGTCCCCAAAAATGGAAAGGGCTCAATTTGATATTTCAGTTTAAATCCCCCATTATCAGTAGCTCATCTACACTTTCATGTGGATTAGAGCACATTCCAGAAATCTGATTAAGCATGTGCAATAAGACTATCAAATTCCTTATCTGGGGGAATATACACATTAACTATTAGCAAGGGAGTTTTTTTGCCACTCTCCAATATTAGATGAACTCTAATCTTTTTCAGATAGTGAGAGGAGACGGGTAGACTAACATATTCCGATTTATATTTGTTGCTTAATAGCATAGCAATACCCCTTTTGCATGTCCTTTCTTTGAGGGCTGTGCCTTTATACTTAAGACCAAATACCAGGAATCTGCTACGCTCCATGTCTCCTGAATGTAAATTAAATCCGCTCAAAGAGAACAAATAAGATCTAATTTTTCAGAATGGTTCCCTAATCCTGCAGCATTCCAGGAGACCATGGAGAGACTCTAGTTAGTAACAAGGTTGTGAGGGCGTTCCCTTTGCCTGAGTGCAATTTAGAGTACGACTTAAAGCCCCTGCCAACCAACTCCAATTTACCTTTTTTGGGACCTGTAAGACGTGAGGGGACATCCTCCATAATCTTCACCACTCTTTCACCGTGGGAAACAAACTTTTACGTTTTCTAAGGGGGAAGCATTATAGATGGGCCTTTAATTAAGGTTGGAATCATTCGCACATAAGGCGGGGTGGGGCTGTTGCCAATTAAGGGGAGGCCTGCCTTACCCCATATTGGAACCACATCTATAACTCGACACTGTAACTGCTCACGATCATCTAAAATCAGGTTTAAAACAGTTTTAGGGAAGAACCAGACTTTTGTCTTTATCATTCCTATATTCTGTTTGAGATAAATCTGAGAAATATCACAACTGTCAATAAATTTTAACTCAATACCTGTGCGGCAAGAAATTAATATAGAATGATTTAAGATTAAATTTGAGTCAAATAAAGCAGAAAACTAAACATTCGGGGGTCTCTATATAGCCTTGAAAGACTTCCTCTGTACTGTATGCTTCCCCACCTTTATAAAGATCTGAGTATAGTTTGCTGCTACCACATTAGCATTCACATTACAGATCGAGATATCATGTGGATTTGAGACCAGTAACAGACTCAGAGCCAGGAGAGAAAGTCTGGTGCACTTCCAGCAGCTCTTCCCCGTGAGATTGGACGTCCAGCCGATCTCACCACCTTAGGTCTCTCCATCCTCAGTACCAATTTGTGATCTTCCTGCTGGGAGGAGATTCTGTTATGGCTCTTGTCCTCAAACTTAACCCTTCTTGGGTTCTTTTTTTGAGATTCTCCTTTTTTTTCCTCTATCTTATTTTCCTTTTTTCCCTAAATTCTTTTCTTTTTGAAGATTTTACAGCCAAAATCCCCTTATGCTCTGCTGTCGATGAGTCAGGATATACTTTAGGCAAAAAGATGGCAAAGGGAGCCACTGGATGACTTAATTAATTTTTTGGCATAGCAGGTTCAAGATCAATATGGACCACATTGCTCGTAGGGGATGGACTGGAGAGAAGATTTTCTAGGGAATAAAAAACACTCTTGCGTAGAAGGATCCTGTGCATTAAAAAAATTCCAACGGATTAGTGGCTTTCCCACCTGCATACCCCGATCAGAGAGGGAAAGCAGAAAAAGGGGAAATCACAAGGGCACTGGGGACTGATGAGCTCAGAAATGGTTGAGAGTCTTGACATCCCGACTTTAAGAGAGAAACCTTGGTGGCCCTACCGGATTTCCCATCATAGCCTGGTTTAAGGACCTTTTGATCTAACAAGGTTTTCAATATAGATAATAAGTCTTGAGTATGATCAGAAATTATAATTGATTTTTCTAGAAGAGCCAACATTGAAGATAAAATTCTTTCAAGACATTTAAAGGACTCAGAGAAAATTACATTTTGATCTGGAGGGCCACTCGGTAGATTCGGAGAGGACATAAGATCTGGCGTCAAGGAAGTTATTTGTGGGGAAAGAGAATGATCGGAAGGCGTACTACTAAACAGCCTTAGACCAGGGGTGCTGAGTCAGAGGTTACTAACCGGAAGGGTCTTTGGGTGACTATCTGAAGAGTTCCTTGTTCCATATACGCAGTTCAAGTCAATTTCAGGAAGAGTGAAATCCTCTGCTCCAACTCCAATGTCCGCAATAGCTTCTACATTCGCTGTAAAAGGCATTCGATTTTCTGGGAGCATTTGGGTCTCCGGAACCCCCATTGCAGGGGTAAAAAACAGCCTCCGCCCCAATGATAGCACAACAAGCTGCTAAATCAGTGCAGTCATTAAAAGCTAATTCGTCAGGTGGCTCCTTTTGAACGAAAGGCAGAATGGAATTTATACTTTTTATATACAGGTGAGGGATGCCCCTGTTTCTTAAAGGATTTGACTTAGTCTTTTTACATGCTTGATTGAGAAAAGTCCTGCTCCTTCGGAAGAGTCTAGTCGTCATCCTTAACTGCACCCCAACTTCCCTTTAGACAACTGGCAGGGTTATTCACCTCTCTCCGCTGCTGCTACTGAACTACTGGGTACCACAGCTATAAGCACTTGCACAGGCAGGTGCGGGGGCAAGCACCAGGTCCAGGACTGAGGGCTGAGGTTGAGAGCTGTACAGGTTCTAACAGTGTCGATCAGTGATAACCCGCAGGTATACGGGGCAGTTTTCCTCACCCCCTCCTTCTCCTCACCTTCCTTCCTCCCTGGTAATCATTGATCGTAGATGGTATGAAAATGCGGGAGGATCAAACCACAGGTGCCGCCATGTCCACCCCCCAGGGCTTTTATGCACTTTTCTGGACGTTTTCTTTGATCCTCAGTCTTTTCCCAAGAGGCATTGCAGGACCACTGGCCCCTCGGAGCTTTATCACTGTTCACCAGCTGACCGCTTTCCAGACCTCTCTGTGTTCTTTGGCCCCGGGAGACCAGCGCAACTCGCCGCGTCTCCGCACCTCTGCTCACTAGGTGCTAGGCAGCTCCAAATCAGCCGGGAGTAAGGGCCTCGAAAAGAGGGTCGAGGGTGGGCAGAACCGCACGGCCAGCTCCACTCCCCCACACCCTACGCCTCACATGTTCCGGAGTATCCCGGCGCACACCTCCACCACGCACCACCTGTCACTGACGGCACCGATACAGACGTCGACGTCCAGACACTTCAACAGCTGCTCCAACCTCCTGGCACCAGGCTTGTAAAAAAAAAAAGCCAGTTTCACCATGGTGCAGATAGCAATGGTTCCTCGATGTGTTCTACTTAGGGTTGCCATCTGCCTGATTTTCTACCAGCACTACCACTACTTTAACGTTTTGACCAGTACAAATGCCAATCACCTTAAACTGGTATTTTTTAGCCCTTATCTGTACATACTTCAAACAGCAAATATAAATATAAAGCACTTTTAAATGTGTCCTAGAACTGTGTTAATTATCCTTGACTAATAATTTTAAAAAAATTAAGGCAGAAAAGTAATATTACAAATTAATACATACGATTTTTTTTAAAGGACTGTTTCGTATCCTGTCTGGGCGTTTGCAGACTATTAAAACAGCAAATGGTGGGTATTTTTCAATGTGAAAGGTGGCGACCCTAGTTCTATTAACGTTGAATACCTTGTATATATAAGTGCTCTGGTTTTCTAGGGTGGGGTTTGTCTTTTGGTACCAAGTTGTGGAACCTCGTCCGAATATAATGGCGGAAATAACTATCTGAGATGAAGTCAGTGACTTGGTACTCTCTTGGCTTCAGGAGAGGTATCACAACTCACCCCGAAATCGTAACTCCTCCTTAGAAGGCAAAACAACTTGAAATGTCCGAGCCCACAACAATGGTAGGAGCGTACAGAGCATGTGATCGACAGCAGCAAAAGATGCAAACAAGTTCTTACTCACTAGTCCTTCTAAGCCTAAATTGCAGTTTGCTGTCACCGAGCCCTAGGACGCTCTTGTTCACACATAAAAAAATATTTCTTTAAGTATGGGATATGAATAACGTTGATATTAGTAGGTGAAGAGGGGCTGTCAAAGAAATCAGGTAATCTCATGAAGACTTAGGGAGTAAACACTTGCATTGTCAAGAACAGCAGTTTTTCTATCAGAAGAGGGGTATAAATTGCCTTGTCCTTTTTTACGCACTTCACAAGTTCATACTTGACTGAATACTACGGATGTTTCCTAGTGCAAAATGAAACAAGCTTGTTTGTGAGGAACGTTTCTGCATGCAACGTTTTAGTGGCATCTCCAGCATTTTCAGCAACGGAAGATAAAAATGTGTGCCCTTGATGTGTGGAAAGCATCTTGTACTACATTTTGACTGAAGTGGAGTCTGCACAAACGGAAAAAGACAGCCCAACTTTTGTATTCCTTTTAAATTGTGTGGACCATACTTACAAAAATGAATACTGTCGAAACGCAGAGCGACATCACAGTGCAATAAAAATAATACCAATTGTGTACTTTTCTTAGCACGTTGAAGACATCAATGGCTGGTACATTCAGCAAACGTTAAGGATTTTCATATATCAACAACTTTGTTATATCAATAACGAAATAAAAAATGAAACAAAATCTGGCATGGTGAAAGTGTTTGAGGGGATGGAACTCTTGAAAAATAAATAATTAAAAACAGGTTAAATCTTGGCCAGCCTTCAAATAAAAAAAAAAAACAGTTATCAATACACAGTGAAAACCGAAGTATAAAAATAATTATCATAAACATATAAACAGTATGCAAAGGAACTGAAAAATTCAGAAGCCTTGTGATGTCGGACATTTTGAATTATTGCACAGTTGACAGGGAGCAGATTAACGCCACAATACCAAATGCGGGAGCCAGCATATTATCTTTGGTAAAGCATTATTATGTCCAAAGTACAAATGTGACCACAGCGACTGCACCTCTTCCCCTATTCACTCCAAGACCCCAAATTAAAAGTTATGTACGTCAACAGTTTTAGTGAGATACACTTCTATATACCATATGTCCAAGTCAAATTATTGAAAGTCAGTTTTCTGAATATTGCATAGTTCCATATCTATTCACGATGGCATTTTACTGGTTACCTAGATAAGGGATTTTCTAACCATTGCATCCTTCATTTCACAATGGCAAACAAGTGCAGTATAACATGTAAACTCAAAATAAAGGAACGCGATTTTATGTTTGTACCGCACACATTGTTCCAACCCATTATTTAAAAGGAAGTAAAACAAATTGTCATAGGCTAAACATTTATAATGTCATCAACAGGTAACAATTTCTCATTGTGAGAAAGAAAACTAAGAAACCGGAACAGAGTTCTGTCTTCCAGACCACTAGCTATAATTACTGGTAGAAGGAATTGTCCAAAATCCACCTAACCTAATTAAACTTTCCGTTGTCCGCTCCATAAAGTAATTCCATCTCATAATGAAAGTGAAAGCACTTTGTGATTTGTTTTCCCTAAAAAAGAAATGCAACTGAGCTCTCACCCAGAGGCGCTGACAGACACCAGCAACGTTCTAAGACTGCCTTACTGCCCACAATAAACCATGGAGTCTGCAGTGGCTTCGACTGAAATATCATCACTAATCCATCACAACTCACACATTCGGTCTATCTTTCCCAAACACATTAAAACTGTACTGATTTAGACATTTCTGTCAAGGAAGTATTAGTGGAATTCAACTTGTTATAGGAGCACGCTTTGGGGATTGAAGGGTGTACCAGAGTTAATTTTGGCTTTGAGCTTTGCGGAGGAGGCGGGGGAGGTGGTAGTGGACCTTTGCGAGATGACAATGACTTTTCGTCTTTTTTGCTGGTGTGTAAAAGGCTATTTTGTTTCAATGCAGAAGCAAGTGCTGGGTCTCCTTTATCTGTGGGCGAAAGCACAGAGGGCAGACATTCCTGCAGAGGCCTGGCCATCTGTTTTGCGTTCACACAAACTTGTCCTGTTGCATGTGCAACTTGTAAAGGAGTGGTTGTCTTTATTATTTTGTAGGAGCTGGGCTGATCCTGTAATTGTGGCGTAGACACAGGACGGGTGCAGAAACTGCTGGTCCACTCAGAGGTGTTTTGTTCAAGTACACTTAGAAGTGGTACACTGCCAGAAGGTCTTTGAAGACAGGGCATTAAGTTAAACCTTGGAAGTTCTGTGCTCCGGCCTTGGGAATCCTCTAGATCCAAGAGTTCACACAGAGATGAGGACTTCTGAATAGTCCTTTCCAACTGTGGTTCAACAGCACTGAGTTTCGTATCACAGCAAGGATCATGTTTGCTTTCCAATTCGGACAAGTTATCATATTGTGAAACGTTAGATGGACGTCTTCTGCCCTCTTGACCAGGAAGAGGGAGGCATGAAGCAGTTCGGTCCATTGAGGGATGGCGATGCTTAGGAGAAAAGGTGTGATGTGGTGATGAAAAGGCATCTGTACTTGATAGTCCAGGCAGGTGATCAGAAGGCGTGCACCTCACAGATGGTGTACATACATCAGTGGTTGTGCCAGATCCTATATTCTGCAGGGCACAATTAGTAGCAACAGAGGGGAATTCCAGATTTTTCACTTGCGCCGATGACAAAGATAAATCAGCCTGTACCTCAATTTGTGGAAGGGGCTCCAATGCGGCATCATTGATATCGTCGTGAACATTGGATTTGGGGTCTTTACCACCAATGCTCTCCAATTTCACTTCAACTGAATGCCCCTCATGAAACTGCTGCAACTGGGAAGTGACCAGTTGAGTATGGGTAGAATTATCCTGGAAGGGTGACAGGTTAGGTTCACGTGAAGGCAAACCCGTTGTCAACGAAGAGTGATCGTTTTCCTCATAGTTCTCACTAGTGCCCCTTTGTAAAGTTTTCTGGCTTTGCTCTAAAAACAATCCTGCGTTTTCAGGTTTGGTTTCAACCTTGTGTTCTTTCATGATAGACCCATTATCCATTGTATATACCTCTATCTGTGTCTTTAGTGGCTGGTTTGGGGTATTTTCTAAGGTAGACAGGTGCTCGTCTTGGGACAGTACTTGGCCTTGCACAGATGCTAAAGGGAAAATTGTGATGGCGGGATTATCCACATGTCTTGTTGCAGGCGTGGAGGGACCATTCTGGTGGGCTGGATATACACTGGCCTTCTCCAATGGAGCTTTATAACAATCACTTTCATTTTGACTAATGGGACTTTCATCTCCAGGCAACTGCTTAATATTTTCCCATTTTTCATTCTTTTCAATATCTGTTTTCTGATCAGGACCTGCAGTGATGGGCTTCATGGGGAGGAGACTTATGGGGATTTCTTGGCCCAATTCTTTTTGGGGGAATTCTTCTGGTTTTGCTATGATGGAGATGAAATAAAAAATAAAGGTTAACTAATTCTGTAATCTTGCATTTGCCATTATTACCAATATGTGTATACAATTTATTTTAGTTCACTCTCAAAGAAATTAAACCCAACAGTTGTATAATTTTAAAAAAACAATCATGATATTAAACATTTATTAAAACAGTTCACAAGACAATTAAAAAAAGAACTCATTACAATCATTAAGTAATCTGCACCCAGCAGCAGATTATCCATGGTTGGTGTAAATGTATAAGTCTGTCATATTTAAGTAAACTATGTTCTTGCTCTGTTTGCATGCCATCCAAATATAGTTGGCATTACTATGCTGAATTGCCGTATTTGTACAATAGTTACATAGCTGAAGAGCCTCTCTCCTAGTTCATATACCGTTCTCTAATAACACAGATTGAGGCCAATTACTCATCAGTTTCATGTAAGAAAGGTGAATACAAAGTACATTTCAGGATCACTGCCCCATGATGGAGGCAAGATGTGCCTGAACTCCCTTTGCTTTGCTCCCCAACTCCAAGTATGACCACCATTCGGCTTGGGCTTCACCCGTATTGAGCACCATCCATTATTAGGAGATGGCAAGGAACGCTAGAGATTGGAGAGGAGCTGACTGAACTGCCCCAGCACTGAAACAAAGACCTATGCATTAGTCAGAGGCACAAGGTTTGCGTCTGGAGGCTTTCCTCTGGAAGGAAGAGCACCAGTGGTGCCTGCGATGCATTGACTGGAGGCCTCAGAGGGGCTCTCCTCAGTGGATCAAGTAAGCAAGTAGTGTCGGAGAGACCCCTGCCTGCCTCTCAAATAGCAGATTCAGCTTACAGGGTCCCAGAGATGGCCGAGTGCATAAAGAATTTAGGGGAATATTTACAAGAAACTGGCGTTATCAGTGCTGATGCGCCGGTTCTCTTGCATTGCCCCTACCCCACCTAACAGCACCATGTGTGCGCCATATTTACAATCTTGTAGATTTCACTGTGCCATTTTCACGGGCCTTTGAACGCCGGAACGCCCTCTTTGCTCACAATATGCCTGATAAAGGCATAATGTGGCGCAGTGAAAAGTGCTTCCTTGAGCCAAATTAGCGTAAAAAAAAAAAAACGCTAGGGTAGAGCAAGTAGGTGCTAGGGCCTTGTAAATCTGGCCCATATACTGTATGGACAGCAGAGACGCGCTGAAAGGACACGCAGATGCTAAATGAACAGTGGGGCCCAGAACATGACAGCGATTTAACCAACAGACACCTGTGAGAGACCGGAACTGTGCCCCTGAAATAGCTTTCAATTACGTACAGAACATATTACTCATACTGTGTTGATGTTAGGGACACAAATGACAAATTGGCTGGCACGCTGAGCTACAGGGAAAATAATTGCGAGCCTCATGGGAGTTGTCAGGCAAGCGGCAGTAACAGTTCCACTGGATGTGAATGCAGGAGCCATTAATGAAAGGCTATACCTGTGGTACGGCCTCACCCAGCTAACCACTTACTGGCTAGGCCCTGCAGAAATAACAGAGGAGACATCCACAAGTGAAGGCAGTGGGACATCTGGAGCCGAGGTATCACATGCATACCCCTAGCGTGAAGCTCCACAACTCAACCTATTCCCGAGGGCCAATGAAAACCCCTTTGACAATAAATAGGCACATACTTTCACTCAGGAACATGTTGGAGTATACCTTCTGGGGACAGTGACAACGTGGTGGCACAATTAACTGGTGCACTCACCAAGGACGACCTTAAGGGATTCTTGGCAGAACTGAAGGCAGACCAAGAAAATAAAAAATCACTCTCGCTCAGTTTACTGAAACTGAGCGCAGAGCTCAGTGAGGACATGGCAGAGATTTAAAGGGAGCTGCAGGTGCTAGACTAAAGACTTGAATCAACAGCATATGAAACTGCGAACAACCGCAGAGGCAGGCCACCTACTGACCACCTCATCCTGCCCCTGCAATCCTAAACCAAATTGCTGATGGCAAAACGTGATGCTCTCAAGAACCAGTCCGGTAGAAGCAATATACACATTAGGAGCCAGATAGAAGAAACAGAAGAATGAATCAGCCTGGGTTACAGACCCTTTCAAGACCATTCTTCAAGAATCCTCTGAATTCAACATTTCAATAGAAAAAGCATATAGAGTAGGGTGAAAGCAAGAGGGTGATGAAACTCGAACTACAGACGTAGTGATCAAACTGTCAATTTACCCACTTAGAACTACCAATCTGGTTTCATATCATTGTGAATCACACCTTCCAAACCCCTCCTGAGCACAGATGAAGAGGGCCTCTGCCTCCTGGTATTGCTGGACCTAACATCTGCCTACGACACGTCCTTTGCTAAAGATCTTGAGGACACACTAAAGCCGAGGGCAATATTATATATCTGTGATCCTGGCCCTCACCAAAATCGTTGTCTTGAAGCATTGCCATGTGATGTTCAGTAACATAAATCTGGTGAGTAATCAGGGTAAGATATTGTTAAAACATAACAACCTGAGAAATATCAGGGTGATGAGCACCTTGATGGAAAGAGATGAGAAAAACATCTGCCATCGCATTAAGTTCAACTGCCTGCTATTCTTTACAAACCACTGATTAGGGGATTTAATGGAGTTCTCGGTCATCAACATATAGAAGCATTGGGGGAACCACAAGCCAGACTTGCTGGGTAACAATGATGCTTAGAAACCTGCACATGGTCCTTGACTGTGAAGCCACTTACTTTAGTCTATTTTGGGGTAAATGGGTTGTGGATACTAAGATGCTTTAGTTATACTCGACACAATGTCTGTCAATTAAACATTCCAGCCTCATTGTTTCTTCATAGACTGCCTATCATATTTAATCAAACATCAGGAACACATCCAAGAGATTGTAAGTACACATATTAGGCTAATTCTTTCACCAAGGCCTGACAAAACCCTGTTCACAGCTCCTGATCACATACGTTCTATTCAACCTCTTATCCTTTGGACACATGTAGCACTGAGTTATTGATTCATAATGCAGAATGTTCTATTGAAGTGTATTTATTATTTTACTGAAAATTATGGATACTGCAGATCTGAATTTTTGTCTGATCTGAAAATAAAATAGAAATTCATTGGAGACCATCTTATAGTTTTGTATTAGGGGGAGAAAAAACAGAAATGACCAAGGTGTGGGAGAAGAAATGAAGATGAGGAAATGGAAGAAAGGAGAGTCAGTCAGTCACCTACTGACATACTCGAAACTTTCAATCATGAAAATCCTTGACGGTGTCACGGATCATTTACTGAGGATTCCAGCTTGTTTACAAAACATTTAGCCCATGTTGTTTCAGCCATGATCAAGTATAGCTTCCTAATGAGGTATTTTGCTATCCTGAAGACCTCTTATATAATAAAAAGGATATTCGGGAAAACAGAAAGGAACCTGAAAAGGCAAACATAATTGAAAAGTAGGATAGTCCCTATATTGGCAAATAAATATTAGATGTAATTCCCTAAACTGCATAGAGAGGGTGTGTTTTCAGAAGACAGAAGGTATCATGATCTTTAGAGATATGTGGACCTAGTTATTTAAGGCTGATTCTGTCGGAAGAGAACATGCAACAAAAATTAAGGGCATTCCTCTTAGAAAGCATATCTGCCAAATGATGACCATCCTTAAAAGCCTAGCAAATCCCTCCAACATTTGTGGTGTGGGACGCAGCAAGAAATCTGGACATATAGAGAAGGAAGTTATCTGCGCATAAATGCACTTTTTTCATTGGAGGAGTGTTTTCCTTGTAAGCCCAGGTCCTTACCCATGTAAAGTACCAGAACCTGTATGCAAGGGAACTGGAAAGGAAATAGAGAAACGACAGGACGGACAAAAATAATGTAAAGAGATGAGAGGGAGGGATGAGATATAGAAGAGAAAGAGCGAGGGACATGTAAGATTTGGGTGTAGACAGAAACAGAGGGCAGAAGAGACGACAGTCGCGAGAGAAAATAAAACAAGATGTAGAGGTGAGACAGACAGTTGGATGATGAACAAGAGATGAGAAGATAAGCAAACAAAATCAAAGAGGGAAAGAGTGGAATATATAGATTTGAGCGAAGTAAGATGAGCAAAAGGAGATGAACAGAGGAAAAAGATAAGTAGGCAGTAATAAGTATGTTGGTGCTAAGAAAGACAGATGGAGACGGAGCAGTGAAGGTACCACATAGTTGTGAAAGAGGCATGAGTTAAAGAAGTTAGAGATTAAAGAGAGGATGAGGAGAGCAAAGATCGTACGACAAAACAACGACTTCAAAAACAACTACTGCCTTAACAACGAGGTCGAAACACCGACCTCGTTGCTACTACTAATGATTTTACCACGAATGCCTTAACAACGATATTTAGTTGTAAAGGCATTCCTGATAAAATCATTAGCAATAGGCACCATTCACCCTACATCCCTCACCCCACCCCCCCCAACCCTACCCCAAAACCTAAAACCCTCTGACCCCCCACCCACTCCCCAGAACCAAAAACGCCCCACCCCAAAACCTAAAACCCCCTGACCCCCACCCACTCCCTAAAACCAAAAACGCCCCACCCCCCAACCCCACCCTAAAACCTAAAACCCCCTGACCCCCCACTCCCCAAAACCAAAAACGCCCCCACCACCCAAAACCTAAAACCCCCTGACCCCCCACCCCCTCCCCAAAACCTAAACCCACCACTTACCTTCACCAACTCCCTTCTTTGTACCTTAACCACGCATGATCGTTGTACAGAACATATGTAGTTAAGGCACAAAAAAACGGAGTTGTGGTTAAAAAAAGCGTTGTTGCGCTTTCGTTAACCACGACTTTCGGGGAAAAAAAGTCGTAATAAAGGATGTTTCCCAGAGCAAAGAGTAGGGTATAGAGCTAGGACAGTGGAGGGGGGGGAAGGTACGGGAGACAAACAGAAAGGAAAAGTGCAGATGTTAAAGGGGAATAAGGAGAAGAGAAGAAAAAGAAAAAAAAAGAAAGCCGCATAAAAGGATGAGCGAGAGGGAGAGGACGTGGATAGGGGAGAGTGAAAGAGGAGTGGACCATAATAGAGAGGTACTGACGCCTAGGTAGGGGCATAGCTGTATTAAGGGCCGCAGGAGCAGTGGCACTAGTTCCCAAGGGTGAGAAGATGCAACTGGCGCAACCACATGTGCCTTTTAATACTGAGCCTGGAGGCAAAGGGGCGCTTTTTTCTTGCTTCCAGTAGGGAACCGTAATGACAGTGGTGTCAAGAGCCTTGTGCAATCTTTCTGCATACCTAAAGGTGGGAAGGCAGACATACCAATGAGAGAATCTTTCCCATCAGATCAAAAGTAGGTCTTCTCTTCCTTGAAAAGAGAAATCACTTCTGCTCCTTTCTTCACTCACCACTGCTGGTCCTCTTTTGTCCAGACGTTGGTAAAATTATAATTATACAAGGTTAACTGGTGTAATTTCCCGTAATGAAATGTATGCGAAATTACGGAGACTACACAATCACACCACATTGCGTAACGGAACTCCAGCTGAGGAAGAAATCGTAAAGCAAGTTGTACCATTTAAGAAATGTTTGAGCGTGAGAGGCACGGTTATGAACACGAGAAGCACTTCCTGTAACACCGGGGACATCTTAAGGATTTTGGAGGTCCTGCGCCAAACATATTGCGGAGCCCCCGTTCAGAACAGCTTTAAATTTATAAATCAATTTCAGCGTTTTCATGCCTCTTTGGCCAGGCCACTGACACTGTAAAGGCACACTGGTTCAAATTCTAAGGAGCGTATTTATGAGAGGTTTGCGTCATGCCTGTACCACGCATTGTGCTACATATATGACGCAACCTCCAAGTCATATTTTTAAAGCCACACAAAATCACTTTGCGTGGCTGAGTGGCCCCTAAAATATGGAGTAATGGAACGCAGAGCAAATTGATGTGTTGCTTTACTCTGTGTTCCCATGCAACTCTCATGACTCGACAGATTTCCAGATTCAGCGAACCTGGAAAAAATTGGGAATGCGCCAAAAAGATACACCTTCCCAGGAGAGGTGTCTCCTTATTACGTCCTCTTTCAATGCATGCTGCATTTTGCAGCACCCACAGAGGAATATGCCTCCAAGGATTATTTTTGTGCAGGAAGGTGCCCCTTCCTGCCCAGAAACAATCCTGCATGCACGAAGGAACGCTTGCACCATGGTGCAAGGGTGGCTGCGTTGGCGCTAGGCAGCCCATTGTGCACCAGCACAGGGCAAAAGGACAGGAATGGGCAGTATGCCTTAAATAGGGCACACACTTGCTCTGTCCCAGTGGTAGTGCAGCAAGTTGGCTTGATGCGCTGTACTGCACCACTTTCCCATAAATATAGGTTTAAATGTGTTTCCATCTAATATTCAGGGAGAGCGATGTGTGTTTTGAATATTGTAGTATAGCAGCAGCTCACTAATATTGCAAATAATCTCTGCTATTTCTCATACATAAGGGCCTATTTTGGTCTAAAAGGAACTTTTTCTTATGAATGGTGTTGGAAAAACAAACACAATTTCTCTGCAAAATGTCCGTAATAGACTTCCACACATTGCCTGCATTAAGAGCTCCCACACGTTACCGCATTGAAAATAAATGCAGATAAAATAGTATCTAAATAATCTATGGTTAAAAATCATTCAAGGGTATCAAGGCTGGACTGTGTGGATAACAGAGCCCGATCTAACACGGTCCCCCGGAAAGAATGGGGTCCTGGGCCATTACACAGACCTTTTAAGTCAGGGGCAAACATTTCAGGTAGATTTTTTTTTTTTTTTACCAAAGTTAATTGTTCAGGTAATTTGAGCACAAAATAACAGTTATGAATGTTTTGAATGCAATCGACTGTAAAGAAATTCAAAATTACATTTTAGAGTTGAATTTTTACCTGTTCAGGTAATTTGTTTGGGTGTGAGATGTATTTTGCGTAATTACACAGAACTTTGTGGGAATTTGCAGACCCTTAATTATGTCTCATCTCGTGATTGATAATCACCAAATGCCATGAATGGATCTGACCCTTAAATCCTCTGCAGAGGATGTACAAGGTTCAAACTGTTTGTGGTCCATTTGAATGACACCATTGCAACGGTTCTCATTCTCAAACCATAGCCATGTATTATGTTAATTTCTTTGTCTGTTGTCATGAAAGAGTTAAGAATAAAGAAGCTGATTTTTCTAGCCTCTGCCATGCCTTTATCAAAACCCCTTTGTCAAAAGCAGGAAGATCAGACCGACGTTCATTAGGTGAGATCCATTTCCTAGGTAGCGTCAGCATTAGCTTGTCATGAATGGAGTGAGGAGTTTTGATGAATGTTATTCCTTAGCCGCCCAATAACTTTTGTCCAAAGCGGATAGTCATGGCAGGTAGTACCATGAATAACTGACCATGCCATTCACATGCTGCTGCCTTGTACGTTGCATCAAGTGGCTTACTGACAATTGGTCGTAACTTAGGGTTTTCCTACAAGCTCAAAGCCATTTAAAGCAATCTTCCTGCAGATGAATGCCCTCCCGACTATTAGTCTGCAACTGCAGGACAGAGTCCTGCATATATATACTTTCATAGGCGAGGCCTCCGTTGGCTTCAGCCCCACTAGACCACGACCATTAATGAATGAACGACCACCTGCTTATTGACCCAATTCCACTTCATATCAGTCTCGGTAGTACAATCATTTGAAGATTTCCACCGGCGCTTCCAGACCAGGGAAATTCACCAGAGAGCAGGGTCGGACTGGTCTACAGGGCAACTTGGCAGTGCCAGAAGTGATGATCTTACAGGTCAGTGTGAGAAACATTTTTGGGTTATTTGTGGGCCAATGTTATTGTCTGGTGAGCCGTTTTTATACTGTCCATTTCCCTGATATCACAACAAACACTGACACATGCACTCTCCCTAACTTGCAGAGCACGGACACATCATGTCTTTACAGTATCAAAACTGTGAACTTGCTAACAGGCCCAAAGTGAGGGTTAGCAAATGGGCCAAATGCGACACCTCAGCCTTCAATACCGCTATGCGGAGTACTCTACCTCAGCTAACACAGGAGGTGACTTAGATCAAGCTAAGGTCGACAACTGGCTCCGAGATTCTTTGGATTTAACTCAACCAGCCAAACTTAAATCCTCCTCCAGGCAACGCCTCCCTGCCCTTTGATTTAACGAGTCTATGCAGGCAGAAAAGACAATTCTCGAAGCGACTAGAAGTGGCCTGGAGGAAGCTACATGATGTTAATTTGAAAGCGAAATATAAAACAGCCTTGAGGCAGTACCACGTGCACTGCAAAAATTGTGCGACCTCTGTTTCACCCAGAAAAAAACTGCTCTAGCACAAATCTGCCCCAAAACACTTTTCAAAGTGGTTCAACGTCTATTGTAACACTGCTTCTTCTCCCTTACTGGCACAGACTCAATGTGAGGAGTTAGCTGAATTTTGTCAAGAAGGTGACATACACCCAGCTCACCCTGGCTACAGATAATACCCTGCTCGGGAGTATTAGCTCTAGTTCTAACCGCACTTTTCGCTCTACCAGGGAAGAAAATCCACTGGTGACAGGCTGCTTGCATGCAAAACTACAGTCTTTCTCCCTTTGGAATATCTAACTCTCCTTAACATATCACAGTCAATCAAGTTGGGCTCTCCACTAGACCCTCTTCCGCAGGACAAACTAAAATCACTGAGCCCACACATTATGCACTTGGTGGTAGAACTTTTAAACTCTTCCGTACATGAGGGGCATTTGCCTAAAGTATCGAACCATGCCATGGTTCTCCCATTGTTAAAAAAACCCTGTTTGGACTCCGACAACTGGTCCAACTTCAGGCCCATTTCTTTACTACACATCCTCACCAAGATCTTGGAAAAACATGTAAACGTCGAGCTGACCTCATTTGGAGAGGCCCAGGATGCTTTCCATCCCTCCCAGCCAGGTTTTAGACCCAGACACAGTACCAAATCTGCCCTTCTAGGAGTTACGGAATATCTAAGGCAGATTTTGGATAGGGGAGGCACAGCCGTGCTGAGTCTATTAGTATCAAAGGACACATTGAAATCTGTGTCCCATGATACTTCATTGAAAGACTGGTAGAACTGGGCCTCCAATGCATGGCACTTGCATGGCTATCCTCTCTGATGGATCACACCTTTCAGGTTTTCTCAAATTTAAAATCTGACCCACACCCACTCACCTCGTGTGTTCTGTAAGGATCCGCCTTTAGCCCCATGCTCTTGAACATCCATAGCCACCATTTGGCGGGCCTGGTGGAGAGCTGCAGACTCGCCCTGTTTCATAAACAGGTGACACCCAGATCATTTTTACTCTGTCGTCTGGAGGCGAAACCAACTCAGCAGTTCCTGCTTCGGTCTTGCCTCCACCTGGACGAATAACTCCCTGAAATGAAATGGTGGCAAGACCAAGGTCATGGTCCTTGATAATAATCCTCAGCTCGTGGGGCCCCCAACAATGACCTGCCACACTGGAAGTGCTTCCTGTACCCACCAATGAAGTGAAGAACCTTCGTTTTGGCTCAACTCTATGTCCATGAAGCCACAAACGGCTAAAGCAGCCTCCAGACTTTTTGCCACTATGAAATGGCTTAAAAAGATCCTATGATATTTCCTTTCTTTCCCCAAAGTACAGTCATCCATGCCCTGATATTATCAAGACGAAATTATGATATCATCCTGTATATGGGGGCAGATAAGGCAGTGATGAAATGCCTTCAAGTGGTTCATAATTCTGCCACCAGGCTCCTGTGTCGCCTTCCCAAACACGCCTCTGCTTCTGGTCTTCTTCGTCAGTTACATTGGCTCTCTGTGAACAAGCGAATACTTTTCAAAGCATGCTGCTTAATGCACAAAATCTCGAGACCCAGATACCTGCAAAAATGAATGGTTCCTTACCTCCCCTCTCGCACCCTGTGCTCGAGAACCGTCTTTTCTTTACAGTCTCAGGAATAAAGAGCACCGAGATAGGTAGTCGCTCATTTTCTTTTCTGGATCTCAGGTTATGGAACTCCCTCCCTGAGGCCTAGAGATGCTGTGCTTTCTTGTATACTTTTCGTAAGGCACTGAAGACCTGGTTGTTTAAGCTCTCCTCGTCCAGCTGCTCGACCTATCCTCTAAAAGTGCTGGGAAATATCTGGGCATGCCTATGCGCTATAGAAGACTAAATAATAATAATAATAATAATAATAATAATAATAATAATAATCCACATTTTTAGCTATCTAATTTGCTAATAGGGCCTACTTTTACTTTGGTGCCCGGTGCTATTTTCTGTTGCAGTCTTAAACAGTCAAGAGTTGTAAACATATTTAGTGGTGTGGTAGGCAGAGGAAGCATTGAGGGTGACACTGAAATTATGAGAACATAAATCTTAGTTGTGATAAGAGTTTGAAGACTGGGACCCGGCACTTTAGGCTGTGATAGTACACTAGTAGCATACTAGCTCCGCTATGCAGTGATGATTGAGACAGAAAGGCTTGAACAAGGGCCACTATGCGACATAGAACAAGGCATAGTACTGTAACAGAAAGTTGTTGCTGACATTCAGGCTCTAGTTACTGTCTGGTTATTGTATGTAAGCAGAGTAAAGACCATAGTCCTGATTTAGAGTTGGGCAGTAATGGCAATTCCTACGATTTATGGAGGAAGTTAAGATTGTCTCCACTTTACTATCCCTAAGAGGGAAATGTGGCCAGTAAACTCATCTGGAGTTAGCCATTCTTACTGAAGTCATATTACTTTCTATTATCACGTAACTCTAATTTAAGAACTACATCTGCAAATTGCGGGCATATGTAACTAACATATAGAATTATATATGGGCAATGTTTTTCACTGAGAGGTTTTGAGTGACATTAAACAGAAGAGAGTGAAGTTTGAGCTTTCCATGATGTCGAATAGAACCCTGCTGTAAAAAAATTCCCTTAATTCACTTTTTACACATCTATAATTTTATGCTATGTCTGTCCCCCCAAATCCTTTGCCTCTGCATTCAACTGCTACGTAGGGGCAGAAGGTTCGTGGAGGAGGCGTACATAACCTTGCCTCCTGCCAGCCAATCCCACCACTCTTTCTGCCCATTTATCCGGAAGCTGGGCTTCCTGGTCTCCAGATTTGCTATGACATTTTTTCGTCTTCTATTCTTACGATTTGCCTAGAAAGAGACTGGAATAGTGTTGTTTTTAATTTTAAATGGGGCTCACTAGAAAGAGCATTCAAGTTAATCAATTGTGTTTAACATAATGCTTCATATTATTTATGTATAATGTAGTAATTCAAGGAAATTATATGAAAAACGTATCGCTAAGAATCAATTGTGTCGATGTAGAGAATAAATAAGGACGTCTTTAACAAAAACATTAATGCATGCATGAATAGAGAAGCCACAAGTTAATGGGAGTATTCTTTTGCATCTGAGTGCACCTGCTTCCTTCTAAAACCACTTTTACCTTTGTGGCACTGAAACGAAGGATCGTGTCTCATGTCTTTATTGTAAAGAAGACGGCGATGCCATTAAGTTCAAACATGATAACTACCTGGAACTGGAAGATCGAGTTTCATTTTACGGAGTTCGGCCATAGACAACTGTAACTGTTCAATCACTGCGTCATCTTCATAACTAAGGGATCTCGCAATCTTCTCCTGTAGGAACTCCCGCAGCTGCTCCAAAGATAACTTCAATAAATGTTCTGAGGGAAGATGGAGCATAAAACATTGAAAGGATAATGAGGCCCTTTCTGAGCTGAGGTCAAATGTGTCAATGGGTGATATGCTTTGGTATTCATTTTTAAAAAAAGCCTTTCAATGTAACAGCGCCACAATGTGGTAGGTCGTGAGGATCCCCAGGGGATCCACATGCTACAGTTAACAGAGAGGCAATTACTAGTCTTGCACATCACCTACGAGAAAGAGAAAGGTACCTACCAGGGTCTCCTGAAGCTCATAAGGCAGCCATTTTGTGTGAAGTACTGGAGGGTGAACATGAAAGGCTCATGTGAAAGTGAGTATCATGCATTATGCTATCTGCAGCATTTTGAGATTTGCAATATGATCCTACCACCAGCCGTATAGAAGCAGTGATCCCTGACTGCACCATCTCTGCCTGTTCTGCATGGGCAACCCACCTTTTTCACCTTTTTCTGGAACTATTTTTGCTGGCTGTAGGATTGTGCACTTCATCACTTTTAAACAATAGCATCAATGTGATCTGGCTAGACTGCAGTTTAAATGCACTGCAGTGACACATAGCAAGGAAAATACCTTTCTCATACATGAAAAACATATTTGTATATATTTATAAGACACTCCTAAAGTGTGCCTTCTACCCACACAGGTCAGGGTGCCAAGATATAAAAAGTGAAATAAAACCAAAAAGCTAATTCACTGAGTGAGCCTGGCTAGACTTTTCCCTAACAGGTCTAGGTGGAATTCTAATCTTTATTTTAAACCCCTGGTTAGGAAAAGGCTACAAAATGCATCAAAGTTATTTCTTACGAATTATTTTTATTCAGACTTAATGGTGAAGTCAGGTTGCTGATAATTCAAGCAGAAAGGTAACTTCGTGAAAATGTACTTTATGCTGCCTGAGCCAGGACTGGCTTAAGTGCTATTCTGCCACACATCACACCTCCACAACTGAATAAACATCCTTGGCTGGGAGAGTCAATAACTCTGGCTCAGAGGACAATTGCTTGCCTATGGACCGAGGAAAGGCCAAAGGGTGTTATTCTCTGACGCTTTAGTTGCTGTGTAGGAGTGGGCACAAAAAACCCACAGAACAAAAGGCATCTTTACCACTACCTTTTTACTTGGAGATGTTTGGAAGGATTCTCCTAGTCATCACAAGAGCCACCTAGACAGCCAGGCTCGGGCCACGGTAGGAGGGAAAACCAGTTCTGACCCTGTCAGGTAGGGAAGCTGCCAAGAGGCACAAGACAGGCCTGCCTGGTGGCAGTAGGATCCTACCATGTCAAAACAGAGAATCCTGGGTAATGTCATACTATAGTAAAGTGTAATTGCTACAAGAGGAGGTGGAAGACTGCGGGAAAATAGTGAGAATTGGGTGGTAGATACCGTTAATCATTGGCTCGTGGACAGGCTAAATATGGCCCTTCAATCATCACCTCCCTAGAGCATTCCTGCATGTGGGAAGTCTCCATCTGAAGAAGAAGCCTGACTTTTGACTCCTCCTGGAAGAAGAGGACTCATACAAGGACTCCTGAACCCTGCTGGCTCCCAAGGGACTGAAAATGCTCTACAAGGGTCAAGTGGCTGGCCTCCTGTTTTCCTCCTTTAGGGACACAAAAAAACAGAAAGAGTAATGACTACAGGAGCGCCCAGCTGCTAAAAAGGACAAGACCCTACAAATCACATGGATGGAGAAAGACCTTCTGCCCAGAAGACTACCCTGAGTTGCTAGGGGCAGTAGCTCTGGCCAAAATACATTTTCCCAGCAGTTGAAGACTAAACCTGAAGGAAAAACCTTTGACTGGGACAATCCTGCTTGGTATAGCCAACCTCAGCTCCAATACAGACAGCCTAAAACTTCACCTAGCTTCTGATCCACCCGAAACTGTTGTTTTTTTCATGGTGCTTCACGTTTTCTAGCCATATTTTGTCTTAAACATTTGAAAATTAATATATCTTGTTCCTTTCAACCTAGTTTGATGATCTTGGTGTCTTTTCGCTCAATCATTTTTTCTCTGTTTTTCTGAACTGTTTTGGGAATTTCTTTGTATTCTTTCTTTTCTCAAATTGTTGTTACTGGTTGAACTTAGCATACACCTCTTTGGGGACTGCCTACTGCTTGTCCCATAGCTACCAGGGTTTGAGCAGAGATTTAGAACTATGTTTTGACCTTACCAGAGTGAACCCTCTATCCTAAATCATGGTAACACTGGCTTAACCACAATTTGCATATTTATTTTACTTATAAGTCCCTAGTAAAGTGCATTATATGTGCTCAGGGCATGTAATTTAAATGTTGTGTGGGCCTGCAGCACTGATTGTGCGTCCCACTTAAGTAGCCCTATAACCATGTCTCAAGCTTGCCATTTTAGAGCTTGTGTGTAGTTTTACACTGCCATGTCGACGTGGCAAAATAACCCTTTTGCTAAGCCTTCCCTAGGTCACCCCTAAGGTATGCCCTGGACAACCCAGAGGGCAGGGTGCAATGTTTTTAAAAGGCAGGACATGTAGTTTTAACTTTTGCATGTCCTGATAGTGACAAACTCCCAAAGTAATTTCTTGCTACAGCAAGGCCTATCTCTCCTATAGGTTAACATTGGGATTACCTGATTACATCTTATAAGTTTAATTCATGATCTGGAAGTGATAAGTTTGTCGGGTTTAGTGTCTATGGACTTTAAAATCACAACTTATGGCAAAGTTGGATTTTAAGTTGCAGTCTAGAAAGCAGCCATTTTCTTACTTTGGCCATTTGGTGCCTATTGCCTGTCCCTGAATATATGTCTGGGTTGGGTGACAGCTGGGCTTGTGCATTCCCTCTAGACAGCCACACATAAAGGGAGCTTAGGTGTGACTGATGAGCCATCCTGGGCAGGATAGGAGGGAGGAGCTGACACACCTAAATAGGCGGTGTCCTGTCCCCACACAAAGGGCTGCATACACCAACACAGTACACTTCTGGACCTGTGGAAACTCTGCCAGGAAGAAGAACTGCTGTGGTGCTACAAGGACTGCCACTTTGCTGGACTCTGTTGAACTCTTGCTTTACTGTGCTGACCTGCTGCCCTCATGTCTGTGAGTGAGGACTGGACCGGCACCTCTACAGCCCAGAAACCAGAGTGACTCCAAGGGCCAGCTGACTGGTCCTGTTTTCTGAAGTCTCAGGGACACAAAAGACTTCAATTCACAGACTTCAATTCACCCTGCTACAGCACAGAGTCCTCGGAAGTGGGTATAAAGTGCTTCTTTACCCAGAACCCACGCATCCTCATTGGAACCGGTGCATCTTCGCCTTTGCGTAAGTCGGAACCCCATCCGACCGGACCTGGCACATCACATTCAGGACTGGCACATCGCCTTCAGAATTGACCCACTGCAGCAGCAGCACATTGCATTCGGAACCAGGCATTTCACTTGGAAATGACGCATCACTGCAAGCTCCTTGGAGAAAATAAACGCACCTCGTCCACCATGTCGCTCGACACGGACTCATCATTTCGGCTGCACCTTGCATCTTCGTTGATGACGACGCATCCCGGATCAAGGTAATTAGGTACAGTGGGCCCAAGTAGGTCCTTGAATTCGTCCCGAGCTCCTTCGTGGTCAGCTTGAGCTTTTGACTTTACCTCGGTCCAGCGCATCCAGATTTCCCATTTATGTGTTGATTGCTTCTAAGCAATTTATTTTTTTATTTTTGAAAATTCATATCTCAACTTTTACTTGTTGGATTTGGTCTTATTTTAGTTATTACATAAAGCTCTATTTATCTAAATGTGTGATATTTTTTGTGTGGTGGTTTTACTGTTTGAAGTGTATCACAAATTCTCCACACTTTGCCTCTTAAGTTAAGCCCGACTGCTCTATGCCAAGCTACCAGAGGGTAAGCACAGATAATTTAGGGAGTGTTTGACTTACCCTGACTAGCAGTGAGGATCCTGCTTGGACAGGGTGCATAAATCTGCCAACCAGAAACCCAATTTATAACATTATGGAACTCGAAAATTAAGTTTGCTAAATATCCTGGCTTGAGAATTATTGAAATTAGTTATTAAAGAAAACTAGGCCAGGGATTGTGGAAGCTTAAAAAACTCACTTGTAGCCCTTTGGAAAGTTGGATAATGTACACTACCTGAGACACTATGGAGTTTGGCAAGAATGCATACTAGGAACATTACGGAAGCTTGCAAAGTTAAGAATTATAACAAATTCAATATAAGCTATTGAGCTTGAAATTCATACCAACACTGGTTTATGGTTCTAGGCTACTATAACGTTGAAAGTACTTTGCCTTTGTGTGCAGTCATGGGTTACCTATGTTTGAGCCATGAAAATACACAGACTCCATACAGGCAATTACCATATCTCCATGTTACTCCTATAAACCTATTGCAAATGGTCTGTTTTATTGATCTGTTACTGATTTTGTGATAATCTTATTTTTTTTTTTATACTTGTGGTATCTGTTATGTACTCTTTGAAAAACAGCGGTGCCCATGCTTGCCACAGTTGTACCATGTGGTCTCGTAGCTAAGCTACTGATTTTGGAACCCTGGTCCATCTAGAGCATCTGACCGGAAATATTATGACACTGGGCAATTCACTTAGGGGCCTGATTTAGAGTTTGGAGAAAGGGGTTACTTCGTCACAAACGTGCCGAATATCCTGTCTGCCGTATTACGATTCCATTACAGCCTATGGAGATTGTAATACGGAAGAAGGGATATCCATCACGTTTGTAACAGAGTAACATATATACCAGTAGAGAATACCAAACATTCCATGTGTAAAAGCATTTGAAACCTAACAAGTTTTACCAATGTCAATGACAATGTCACTTTAAAACAATCATTTGTGGTTAAATATTCGAAACAAAGCACCCCTAGTAATAAAGTGGTCATTAAATCCTTTGAATTTTACCACGTTACTTATGTAATGTGCTTTAAAAACTAATTATAGCACTAACTCTTCAAAGCCTACCAAATTTTGCTTATTTCTTACTGGCCAAAGGTGCCTTAAAAAGAACAAATTGCTATTTGTGAAATACCTCTATAGGAATAATCTTCAATTGTAAACTGGTCTTTAAATCAAATCTTAAATCAGTGTTACTCACCTGTACTTTATTTATTTGCCACTGTGGCTGAAATATATATAAAATCTCGTCACACAAAATATTTTGGGCCGCATTACGACTTTTCCAGGACCGCAAAAGTCGCTGTAGGCGGTCCTGGGGGGGAAATGTGTGCATGTGACACAGGAATGGAGATTCCTGTTGCCGGGTGCGTGACAAACCGGATTTTTGTGGTGGGGTGACAGCCACAGAAAGCCTGGCGGTTTGGAATCTGGCCGGCAGGCTGAGGCCTGCCGCCAGGTTGGAGGTGCTCACTGCCGGTCGCAGCGGTGCGACTAAACCGGCAGGCCAGGCAGAGTTGTGGAGGCTTGGAGTCTGCCAAACCTCAACTCGTAATGTGGTGGTCCTTACCGATGGCTCTGCTGCGGAAGAACCGCCACGGCGAGGCTGGTGGTCTCATGACCGCCAGCCTCATAACGAGGGACATTGTGTTTTAGTTCTATGTAATAAGTTGACAGTTTTAATTCTTGCTTCAATCATTTTACCAACACACTCATGTCAATAAGCCTTGTTTTTGATTGGAAGTTGCTCAGGATTTCAATTCACACTCACATGTTGCACATTGCCCATCAAAGTTTGGGGACCTCTGTTCTATAGTATCAAAGTCTAGGATTTACACTGGAATTTTATTAGCTGCCATGTACAAGGAATTGTGTACATGAGTTCATTCTCTTGTACATTCGATAACGGCTAGGAGATAAATTAATGGCTAGGGATATCCCACTTTCCATTAGTCATACTCATCAAAGTCTCTGCCTCCAATTTTCTACCACATACTAAGGTATGCCCCTTTTCAACAGCACTCTTTAGAATCAGTGCTTTGCCTTGGACCATGCCATCTGTGACACTGGTACAGGTGCAAGCTCCAGTAATTCTCTATTAAATGTTGAAAAGCAAAGGGAAAATGGTTACAATTACCAACTTCTTATCATACATCTTACTTTTGTGTATCTTTAGGATGGTGTACGCCATGCCAGTCAGCACACGCTCTCCTTCTAGGATGTAGATGTCCCACAGTCGCAATGTGAGTGTAAATGGAGTCTGAAACAAAAACATGAGTGAGACAAGGAGAGCAAGATATATTGTGGCTCATACCAAGTAACATTACAAAAGAGGCACAGCTAAAAGAACTACCACAGGATGGACAGGAAAAAGGATTTTCCGGTTAGAAAAACCCTCACCCACCAGGATTAGCCCTTGTTGGCATGCTTCATCATTGGGTTTCTTCCCATTCCACTATGGAGTGGGCATGCTATGACCTATGGGATACATGGGAGCACTGATGTAGTCTTGTCAATGTCAATCACAGGAGAGATAGGAGTGGTGGGGTCTTGGATGAGTTAAAAATACCTGTCTCCTAGTAATACTAATGATTTAATAGATCTCTTGGAGGCAGTATGATTAAAAAAGGGCTGCCAAAGTGGGGAATGTAATGTACCAGACTTCCTAATCTACATGTTTTGGAGCCTTACCCCTAGGCTCCTCTTCAGGACCAAAGTGGACTCCCTGGTGCCACTCCTTGTTTGACTGCCTCTAATGAAAGCAGAAATAATACATGCTCTGTGATATGGTGCATTTCACCTTACTAATGTGGGGTCATAAGATGATACCTATAATTTATGGTGTCCGTCATTGATACCTATGGAAATACAAGAGAGGCATAATTATCATAGCCCCCATTTTAAATGGGCCGCTATATATGCTGTTTGTAAATAAGTGGCACCACACCCACAAACTGCACCCCACTTGTGGGAAACGGCACTTGTGAATATCAGGACTGAGAGACTAAAGTACTCACAATCAACAGTACAAGACATACTACATTTAAAACTTTTAAACAGGTAAACACGTGAGGCACACCAAACAACGCACACGTGGTGCATGCGTAACCTAGTCTGTAGTATTTGGATTCTCATATCATAGCTCTTCCGGGAGGGGTGTGTGCTTGTAGTCACACTCTAAAGATTTGGCAAAGTTTTAGAATCGATTCATCTTACCGTATCTGCAGCACCATGTAAACAATGTCAAAAAGCACTTACTTACTCAAAGCGACATTCCCGCTCTGTAGCCAATGCTCACCTCCCCGGGGTCTGAAACTTGAATGCTCACATGGGAGCAGAGTTTAAATGTGCAACATTAGACTGCTAACTTCCCCAAGATGGCAGCCTCCCGTGGAACAAAGGGGGATCTGCAAGGACCCTAAAAGTAGGTATCCCTTGTGGGTGCGTGTAATTGCACGGAGGTCATTGGGGCTTCAGTGGCTTACAGGGGCAGTACTGGGGATTCCCATATTGTTTTGATAATTATTTGGGAATTTTTCCTGTGTTTAATGAAGGGTTACTCATTCCCTTCTTACTGTGATGGTGATGTATATGTGAGTGGCTAATATTTATTGTTGAGGGTTTGCTCTTTGACACTATGGAATGTAAAGGAATGAGATGGACATAGGACCTTTTGTGCTGCCTAGATGTACCATTCATTTCAGGAGATGTTTATCTGACTAATGATTAATGTGATGTTAATACTTTGTCAGCTGACTCCAAGGTATGTTCTCATTGAGGCCAAATTGGAGTGTGCATAGTTTATAAACCCATTGTTCTTTTTCGAACAGTGTAGACTAACAATCTCTTTATGGTGTTCTAGGATAACCAACTGGTAATCTTCCACTGTGTATGCATTCTTTTTTAAATGAGTAGACATTTTAGTCGTAGCACGTCCACATTCCAGGTTGCTACGGTGTTCGCAGATGCAAGTCTTAACCTTGCAGGTGGTCATCCCCACATAATGTAGGTTACATGGACAAGTGATCATGTATACTGCTCGCTGAGTGTTACATTTGGAGAAACCTCTAATGTCCCATGTTGTGTTGTCGTTCAAGGTCACCTGTTTAGTGACCTTTGCTAGATGCCCCCCACCCACCTTACGGGGTTCCTCATTGATGTACAAAATTATACAGGAAGGAACAATTATGCAGTGTGGATGGAAAAAGAGTAAGATGGTTATGCAATCGGGCGAGCTGTCAACATGAATTCTTCGGTCTTAGAAGCCACAAAAGCAAAATTATGCCTCCGGTGGCCTGAACACCAAAACCCTCCCAAAGAAGCAGGTACTGGGCAAATCCCAGCTTCAGCTACTTTTCTCTCACAAGACTGGACTTTTGCCAAGAGCTGAAGGGCAATGGCAGCAAGAACAGTATTGCTCATGAAGCAAACTTATCGTAAGACTGCAGAATTTAATAGGTCTATAAAACACAAGTTTACTAAAGGCCACAGCTGTGACCATGTCCTTGAAAGATTGACAGATAACATTTTCAGGGATATAGTTTTCTACTAATGTAAAACCTAAAACAAAACAATCAGCGAGTTTGCTATGGTAACAATAGAAGATTTACATACAGGATTGTGTTACACACCAATGTAATATATAAACTCTTCTTGTATCGAACCTAAGTACATTGTTATCAGTAGCATTAAGTGACAAAGGAAGGAAAACAAGCACAGTAATTTCCAGACTTAAATTATGTTCTCTTTTTTAACAATTAAAACAAAGGAACAAGAAAAACATCAGATCATTTTGATCTGGTCATACACATACATCTCTTCAACATTATATAATTAAGTAGTATGTATTTTTTTTAATTCTATTTATTAAAGGTTTTTTTAAATCAGTTTCCTCCCGTCCTTATATTCATAACACTCCAAATATTGATTCATAATATTTGCAGCTATCGAATTATAGAATTAATAAGTGGCAAAAACAATGACATTTCAACACATTCTCTATTACAGATCTTTATGGATTGGGTGTAAGCCATGCTCATCCCACACCCAGTTGGGTTACGTCAACACTGCAGTGCTCTTCGCTGCCTTCTATTCTGGAATTGCGACTCCACTCTTGCTAACCTTTTCAACTTTGCCAGGGCAACACCAATTCACATATTCTACTCGTTTGGCTCCCATGCATCAATCTATATTTCTGCACCAGCTTTCCAGTAACGAAAATATTGTACTTCCTCACTTCTGGGCAATATTTATTCATGCCCCTGCTAGTGCCACATCCGCAAAAACCCTTTGATAAGATATCTTGTATGCTTCATGCCATCCCAAATGCCCAGTTGCATCGGTGTAGGATGTAGTCCTAGAAGTCCAGAGTTAATGGAGCCCTACTAATACTATTCATTAACTGCTGCATGCAGAAAGAAACTGTCTACATCCATTATGCTTAAGTAGTTGGTACACAGCTGTGATCTTTACAATAACTAAATCAACTAAATTGGTCAGAAGAAAACAATAACAAACCAAGTGAACTATAATAAGCAAAATGCACATAATGGCAATACATACAACACTAGGAAATATGGCAAACAGGACCAGGTATCTCAAGCCAAATAGCCAGCAATAGTGACTCCTCTCTCCCTACACCAGGATACCCTCCTGGGTGACAGTGTGTCTTCAAATCTGCATAACTTAACACACATTTAATAAAGTAGGTAGCTTCTTTACTCTTGTGCCTAGTTCTTTCCCATTCTCAGGTTGTGAGTGTCCCTTCCACCTACTGTCGGGAACAGAAACAGCTTCTACTGCTGGAACTGGATGGAACACAAGTGGCTCTAACTAAATATGAACAAAGAAGACATTCTTATATCTGGGGGCATTTATAAGTCCTTGTGCTCTACCTTTTGGCCAGTGGATTTTGCGCTCTGCCCATAACCTGACAGTTTAAGTATCAAAACTGATGCCCCTTCGCAGATTGATAACTAGGTGTCCTCGGTAATCCCCTCTTGTATGCTTCGCCTATAAAGATTTCACCCTGTACTGCCATTATTATCTACTGAGAGCGGGCTTCCTTATGCTAAGGATCTTATTAACACAAGGTTGGCCTATTGCAATAGTCCTTATTGTGACCTAAAAAGGCATTGCTATTGAGACTGCAATCCATCCAAAATTAGGCAGCTCAGCTGGTAGCTTTCTTCAAGGTGCTTTATACAGTCCTCCACTTCCCCTATGGCAAAGCCCCACACTTCGTGGCTTGGAGATTAAGTAGATACATTCCAGCTAGATGGCTTCACTCTGCCTCTACTCTTCATCTTTGCATACTTTCACAAATCTCACCCTGGGGAGGATGAGCTTGCTCCGTACCAGCCATACTTATTTGGAATGTTTTATCCCTTGATTTCCAACTCATTTATAATCACTTTGCTTTTAGGAATGTCCATAAAAACGGACTTCTGACTTAAATGTCTTAGCTTTTGCTTTCGCTTCTTAGTCAGAAATTAGCGCCAAGAGACCTTTTAGGCATCAAAAACCACTGAGATAACAGATGCTTTGAGCTAGAAGGTGAAGGCAATAGGAGAGTTTTTCAGACGATACCTATTTTGTGCTTGTGCTCAACTTTCAAATGGCTTCGGGAACTCGAGAAAGGCAAAATTCTTTAAACCACCACACTGATGTTTAGTGCATTAGTGGGATGTTCTGTCTGCAAGTGAAGGTTGGTCCTTTGTGGTCTAGAGGAGTTGGCAGTGGCTCTGGATAGTCTGGTGTGGCTTATAGATTAAATTATTTTCTCATTTCTGCAAAGCTATCGCAAAGATGCCTGGAAATCATTGATCGCCCTTAGCAGGACTATATTGCAAAAATTTGAGTGGGGGATGAAGAGGGGAATTCACTAACTGACCACTCTCAATGGATGTAGTCGAAGACAGATTCATTCCTGAAGTGACCACAAGTACTTAGATCTTCCTGACCCATATTACTTCTGTCCCCAGCCAAGGCCCTCACGCACACATTGAGAAAGATTTAAAAACACTCCCTGTACATAAGGACCATTGTCCTTTTGTTTTCTTACAATCAAACCCCATTTCTACGAAAAAACAAGGCTGAGCGGACTGCATCAATATGCCAGCGCTCGCTGAATTCTGCTTTGCCATAAGTGCATTTGCCGTACACGTTTATGCAATTTTAGCTAAGAGATCCTGGCAAGCAGGTGGGAATCACTCAGTTAAGAGGATGTTTCTCTGCTTGAGGGTGGAGCTGATAGCCGCCACCAATCTTGCGGGCTGGCTGGCTGTTCACCAAAGCTTATATGGACCTTTAAGTCAGGCTCACGTCTACGTCTTGAAAACGTCAGCTATAAATGTCGGAAGTTAGATAAACTAATTATTGGTGACAGGGGACTCAACCACCCTGCTCTTTACATGGCTACGGTTCCTTGGGAAAATATGGTCTCTGGTTAAAAAAAAAAACAGTTAACAATATTGGAATCTATTGGACAGAGAGATTTACCTCTTCTAAGAGATGAGCTGCAGCATTCAAAGGAATAAAGCTTCCTATACCCAGGAAGAAACTCATCTGTTTTAGGCATGCTGGGTGGAGTGAATGGGGTCTCAGCAGGCAGCTGAAGTCCTAAGGTCACTATGTGACAGGCAGTACTGACCCTCTAGCTCCCAGGCTTGCAGGGAGCTCAAAGCTAGGGAGCAGGTCAGCAGACGGGGTGACAGCAGAAATGTGGGTCTGCTCTATACATAGGCACTGGGGCAATGTGGGAGTGGGTGGTAACTAGTGTGAGCAGGGCAGCTATGTGTGGCCCCTGAGTGACTTAAGGGATAGCAGCTGGGAGTGGCACCCTGTGCGGGGAGGAGCAAGTGTATGAGTGTTTGATCCCATGCTCAGGGAGACTGATGCAGGAAGAGGTGCCACACCGGTTGAAGCTACATGCCTGTGCCTACGCTCTGGGTGTAGGCAGAGGCTGGAGGCGGACCTCGTCCCTCGCACCCTTGCTATTGAGAGGGGTACGAGTAACAGTGCCCCAGTAGCAGGTGTTGGGAAAGTGATGAACAACATAGGCAATCAGGAACAGAGCGGGCAGCATTGGAGTACAGCCTCGCCGTTGGGCAGAAGGTGAATAGATGACAGAAGGTCAGGTGCACTGGGATAACCTGGCAGTGGGAAGATGGAAGGTGAAGCAGATTTTAAAGCCTGCTGTCCAGATATCTCACAAGGAGATACAGGCAGCATTTAGGGCAAGTGTGCACCAGTCTATTTGTTCCTGTCTTTCACCTAAAAGACTCAGGGCCTCATTTACAAGCTTTTGGCGCAAGCCTTCTTGCTGCGCTGCCCTGCATCAAAAGAAAAGGTCAGGAATGCGCTGTATCTACAAGATACAGCGCATTCCTGTCCTTGTCCTCTGTGCTGGTGCACAAATTGCTGTCATGCGCCAATGCAGGCACCCTTGTGCCATGGTGCAAGGATGCCTGTGTTGCAGGATGATTGTTTTAGTGCAGGAAGGTACATCTTCCTGCACAAACACAATCAGGAGAGGTGTTTTTCTCCTATGTGTGCTCCAGAATGTGTCAAAATCCATGGGTGTTGCATGGGAACACCCACTACAACACCCAGAGTAAGGCAACACAGAGACGTGCACTGCATTGCCTTACTCCATATCTACGAGGAGATGTAAAGCCATGCAAAGGGGCTTTGTGTGGCCTTGTAGTTATGGGTCAGGAGCCTATGCAGCCAGTTCATCACAGAAGTGAGACATACCGGAGGCGGAAGCCGCTTGTAAATAAGCCCCTCAGTGTGACTACTTACATCCAAACACCCATTTTGCACAAGGACACACTTAAATGATTGAAATGTATAAGAGGCAGAAAATACTGGATTGAGAGTAGACAACAATGATGCAGCATGCAACAGAACCGTAGGTGCAGAGAAAGTATTTAGTGATGGCTGAATGAATGTCCGTTGAGCCTTACCGCTGGCTGAGGATATAGTAACAGTGCTCGCCAGGCTTCAAGGATTCTGCAATCAGAATACTGTCATGGGCTTGCACACGAGGCCGTCCACATCCTCCTGCTGGTCATGGTGCCATATTGCAGGAATACAAGTTCACATTGAAGTGTGGGGCCTTGAGCACAGCACGGGAGCACCAGGCTGAGGAGCACTTTTTAGAGAGGGCGCGAGAAAGACTGTAGCAACAGCCAGGTGCTGCAACTGTCTGCGATCTGTAGTTTGTGACCAGTTAAAAATGGAAACTCTATACGAGTAAAATGGAAACATCAGTGAAAGGAAGTGTTCTGGTCCAAGACATGATAGACACAAACCCTGAAGGGGGCTCACGCAAAGAAGCAAACGGGTGAAGGGGGCTAAACCAGAGCCCCACTCTTCATGCGGTTTGTTGTATGTTGTTTTGAAACAATCTTTAGCAAACAGCAAAAGCTCTCTGTAGAAGGACTATAAGTTAAGTAATCATATAGGATTATAGCGGGTAACGGAATGCATATGGAGTATTTCTTGCATCAAGTTCTGTTACCAAAAAGCCACATACATCTTCTTGCTGGCACTCCAAGGGATCACTAACTGATTTGGGAAGCGTCTATATTGAAACAGGTTCATGCAGTTTGTAACCAATCCTCTGACGTTTTCAACTTTTGAATATTTACCATATCTGAAACATTACTCTATAATACATTCAACACAATTAAGGACATTTTATGTATTTAGAAATACAATTCTCTAGTGCTTTTATCTGCTTTAGAATTACCCTTCTGTTAGGAAAACTCTTCCATGATGGCAAGCTCCATGCGCACACTTACAATCACTGAGCTGGGAGGGAGCAATCCTTACCCGATCCAGAAAGCACTGCATGAACCACTTAGTGGTGTAGATCCCCGTGGACATCTGTTCTTTGTCCTAATGAGAGACATAAAAGGAACAGTCACTTCGCTGGTCGGAGAGACATGGAAGCATCACAGGTCCAAAGTCAATCTTCCATGCACAAGGCTATACAAGATGGAGACTGACTACAGCAACAGCGTAAATTGTCCAACAAACCTCAACATCTCGTATCTGTGCCGCCAGCACATTTCCGAAATAAGTCTCTGCTGGGTCTTGTAAACTAGTATTGATTGGACACTCATGTCTGGTGAGAATTATTTCTGTTCTTGTTTTTTAAAGCCTTTGTAGTTATTCATTGGTCAGAAAAAGGTAGTGTACCCTGAAACTGGTCAGTTCATGAACCAGCATTAAGTAAGGTTACCAGAGTGGTCCTTAGCAACAATGTGCTGCTTTTGCTCTGTTACAGGGGTAAGAACCAGATAGTTTCTGTTTTCGTTAAACGGTTTTAGTGTACTGAAGTATTTTTAAGATCTGTGAGTAATACGACTACAATATCACTCATGCCAGCAGACAACAGCGCCATGATCTTGGTGAGAATAATCAATGCCTGTTGGTAGGGACTTATACAAACTAAAGTGAACCTGCAGTGGAGGAAATACATTTCTCTAGTATTCATCTCAAAAATATACAACGTGTCTTTTCTTCTTACCATGTGCTTCTTCAGCTTTGGAAAAAGTTTGCTCAATATCTGCTCATGATGCGCTTGAAACCTTTGCAGCTTCGGGAAGCCAGGAATGAAAAAGCCTTCCAAAGACAGTAAGAGAAAGAGTAAATCAAGCCTCAGAGCCAAATCATTTTCAATGCAGGTAGATTGGGCACAACAACGGCCAAATACAAGTCTCCATCAATATCTATAAGAATAAAATAATTGTTTACTAAAACTAAAAGTAGAGGAACCTTGAGACCATTAGTAGTTGATCACCCATCAAACATTTTAGCCTCCCCTCACCAACACTGATTGAGTCACTTGAAGTGCCGTGACACAGCCTCTTACCCTTTAGCCAGTACTGTGGTTCTAACCAGACAGTGCATTTAGTTTGTGTTTCATGTGTGGAGGCAATGTCACTTGGGGCAGGGAAGAAGGTATCAGTAATGAAGGACCCTCCCTCATTTTTGGTAAACTGTTTATTAATGTTTTCAAAATATTATAACATTCATATGTACATCAAACGCAGGATAATAATTGTGTGCAATTACTAGTAAACTAGATGAGCACAACTGTCCAGACAGCGGAACAATTGGCTGCGAAGACGTAATGCAGATGGTTCCACCACACACCATAGAACTCGCATATAACAGGATTAATTAATGCATGAGTGCTTTCAGAGAAGACCATACACTGGAATCATGAGTCACAGATAATTGAGGATGCTACAGGCACCACAGTGGCACTTTAAACCATTCCAGAAGGTCATTGTGTACGTACAACAGTGTGCATTCTAGCGCAGATCTTCAGATAAGTCACAACTTAACGATAAGAACATGAACGAACTTTGGAGGACTGTCTCTACGAGCAGCAGGCCTGGGCCGGAGCATAGTCTCAGGGGCACAGGGACCCCTCCGTTTTGCTTGTGCGCATCAGCAGAGGTCAGATACGTGCACACACTACAATCCCCTGCCTCCCTCAGAAACCACACTCTCAACTCAAAGGCCAAGGTCAGGTCTGCTGCTCAATCTTCAGCACCCAACCCATCGCACTCCTGCACCAGGAGTAGTTACATGCACTCTGTGGCCGTCAGACCGCCACTTCCACATCCGAGGTCTGCCCCAAACCTCGCAAGCATGCCAGCATCGCCTCCCAACTGACTGATATTGAATACTTGCGCAGCCCCAGCGCATCTTTCCTCGCCAACGACACTCCCTCCGCGCCAGCCCACACCTGAAACAAGGTTTTCCAGGCCCTCTCAACTGGTGGGTCAGACTACTTCCACCGGCAGGTTATCAATCTTTGGCTGTTATCAGGCCTAGGTCCAGAAATCGTGCTGCAGCTCTATTCCGCGTGTCCCTGGGAAAAAGGACCAATATACAGGACTCCAAAGTGAACGGTACTGGTCGCAACACGCACTCCGATAAGCAACCCACCACCGCCCCCCAGAAGCAACTCAACGATGGACAGGACCAGAGCATATGAATCATGTCCGCGTCATTGCGGGAGCAACGGGGACACGCGGTGTCACAGCGAGCAAAGTATCTGTTTATGCGAGCTGGAGTGAGGTATGCCCTGTGTATGATGTAGAATTGGATCAAGCGGAATCTGGAGTTATGCAGTATGTTAACATGGCAGGAGAGAGCTAATTTCCACTGCGCATCCGTGAATGGAGTAGTCGCATCCCAATCCCAGGCCGCGCGCAGCGAATCACATTCAAGGGCTGTATGTAGGAGCAACGCCTCAGTGAACCATCGAATTAGGTGCCGTCCCTGTCCCATCACCTGTATATACTGTGTCAATAAGTGTGTGGGAGGAGCAACAGACAAGTCACCCCATTTAGATGCAAGTGACCTCAGCAATGAATTATACAGCAGGAACTGCCCTGCAGGAAGGCCTGACTCCTGTATCAGCGCAGGAAACTATTTCAGCTTACCATCGTCATACAGATCACCCAGCGTATACAATTCCACTGCATGCCACGCTCGCAACTCGGACCCAGATGTAACTATAGAGCCATGGGGAGTGCCCAACAACGCCAGCTGGATCGCCCCCCCCCCAGCAAGTCGCAGGGACCTACGATAATAGCTGAAGGCCACCCTGAGGAACAACTGGTATGGTAACGCCACTCGTGCTATTGGGTGAAACAAATGCGAGACTTGCACAAGGGTATTCCAGGATTGCCATATCAGCGAGATTCAGGGCCGCCAACCACTTGGACACCCATTGGAGCTAGGATGCCAAATAGTAGTGCTCCAGGTTAGGGACCGACAGGCCACCAGTCTCCAGCGGTAATGAAAATGTCACTTACCCAGTGTACATCTGTTCGTGGCATCAGTCGCAGTAGATTCGCATGTTCTGCAATAGCTCGCCATCTGGTGTTGGGCCGGAGTGTTACAAGTTGTTTTTCTTCGAAGAAGTCTTTCGAGTCACGGGACCGAGTGACTCCTCCTTTTGTCTCCATTGCGCATGGGCGTCGACTCCATCTTCGATTGTTTTTCCCCGCAGAGGGTGAGGTAGGAGTTGAATTGTAGTAATAGTGCCCATGCAATGGAGTGACTAAGTATGCACCTATTTAAGGTTGAGATGACACATATATAAATAATTGAAGGTAACTTCCAAACTGCTACAGGCTCCCGGGGAGGCGGGTGGGCACATGCGAATCTACTGCGACTGATGCCACGAACAGATGTACACTGGGTAAGTGACATTTTCAGTTCGATGGCATCGGTCGCTGTAGATACGCATGTTCTGCATAGACTAGTAAGCAGTTATTTCCCCAAAAGCGGTGGATCAGCCTGTAGGAGTGGAAGTAGTCTGAAATAATGTTCTTAATACAGCTTGACCTACTGTGGCTTGTTGTGCGGATAACACGTCTACACAGTAGTGCTTGGTGAATGTGTGAGGCGTAGACCATGTGGCCGCCTTACATATTTCTTGCATTGGGATGTTTCCTAGAAAGGCCATGGTAGCACCTTTCTTTCTGGTTGAGTGTGCCCTTGGTGTAATGGGCAGCTGTCGTTTAGCTTTAAGGTAGGAGATTTGGATGCATTTAACTATCCATCTGGCTATACCTTGTTTTGAAATTGGGTTTCCTGCATGAGGTTTTTGAAATGCAATAAAGAGTTGTTTAGTCTTTCTGATGTTTTTTGTTCTGTCAATGTAATACATCAATGCTCTTTTGACATCTAATGTATGTAGTGCCCTTTCAGCTACGGTATCTGGCTGTGGAAAGAACACTGGAAGTTCCACTGTTTGATTTAGATGGAACGGTGAAATAACCTTTGGCAAAAATTTAGGATTGGTCCTTAGGACGACTTTATTTTTGTGTAGTTGTATAAAAGGTTCCTGTATTGTAAACGCCTGAATCTCGCTTACTCTTCTTAGGGAAGTAATGGCGATGAGAAATGCCACCTTCCAGGTTAGGAACTGTATGTCGCAGGAGTGCATGGGTTCAAAAGGTGGACCCATAAGTCTAGTTAGGACAACATTTAGGTTCCATGAAGGAACAGGTAGTGTTCTTGGTGGTATAATTCTCCTAAGGCCCTCCATGAATGCTTTAATGACTGGTATCTTATATAGGGAAGTTGAATAGGTAGTCTGCAGGTATGCAGATATTGCTGCAAGGTGTATTTTAATGGAAGAGAAAGCTAGGTTAGATTTTTGTAAGTGAAGCAAGTAACCCACTACATGTTCTGGAGTTGTGTGTAATGGTTGTATTTGATTAATATGGCAGTAGCAAACAAACCTCTTCCATTTACTTGCATAGCAGTGCCTGGTGGATGGCCTTCTGGCTTGTTTTATGACTTCCATACATTCTTGGGTAAGTTGTAAGTGCCCGAATTCTAGGATTTCAGGAGCCAGATTTCTAGATTCAGCGATGCTGGATCTGGGTGTCTGATCTTTTGGTTGTGCTGTGTCAACAGATCTGGCCTGTTGGGCAATTTGATGCAGGGTACCACTGATAGGTCTAGCAGCGTTGTGTACCAGGGTTGCCTTGCCCAAGTTGGTGCTATCAATATGAGTTTGAGTTTGCTTTGACTGAGTTTGTTTACCAGGTAAGGAAGGAGAGGGAGAGGAGGAAAAGCGTAAGCAAATATCCCTGACCAGTTCATCCATAGGGCATTGCCTTGGGATTGTTTGTGTGGGTATCTGGATGCGAAGTTTTGGCATTTTGCGTTCTCCCTTGTCGCAAACAAGTCTATCTGAGGTGTTCCCCAGAGTTTGAAATAAGTGTTCAGAATTTGGGGGTGAATTTCCCATTCGTGGACCTGTTGATGATCTCGAGAGAGATTGTCTGCGAGTTGATTTTGGATCCCTGGTATAAACTGTGCTATTAGGCGAATTTGGTTGTGAATTGCCCAATGCCAAATTTTTTGTGCTAGCAGGCTTAACTGCGTGGAGTGCGTCCCCCCCTGCTTGTTTAGATAATACATTGTTGTCATGTTGTCTGTTTTGACGAGAATGTATTTGTGAACTATTATTGGTTGGAAAGCTTTTAGTGCTTGAAAAACTGCTAGAAGTTCTAGGTGATTGATATGCAGTTTTGTTTGATGTACGTTCCATTGTCCTTGTATGCTGTGTTGATCGAGGTGTGCTCCCCACCCTGTCATGGAAGCATCTGTTGTTATTACGTATTGTGGCACTGGGTCTTGGAAAGGCCGCCCCTTGTTTAAATTTATGTTGTTCCACCACAGAAGCGAGAGGTAAGTTTGGCGGTCTATTAACACCAGATCTAGAAGGTGACCCTGTGCTTGAGACCACTGTGATGCTAGGCATTGTTGTAAGGGCCTCATGTGCAGTCTTGCGTTTGGGACAATGGCTATGCATGAAGACATCATGCCTAGGAGTTGTAATACCATCTTTGCCTGTATCTTTTGTGTTGGATACATGCGTTGTATGATGGTGTTGAAATTTAGAATTCTTTGTGGACTTGGAGTGGCTACTCCCTTTGATGTGTCTATTATGGCTCCTAGGTATTGTTGTACCTTGCGCGGCAGAATGTTGGATTTTGTAAAGTTGACGGTGAACCCGAGTTTGAAGAGGGTTTGTATGATCTGATTTGTGTGATTTGAGCACTGTATGAACGAATGGGCCTTGATTAGCCAGTCGTCCAAATATGGGAACACATGTATTTGCTGCCTTCTTATGTGTGCAGCGACTACCGCTAGACATTTGGTAAAGACTCTTGGTGCGGTTGTTAATCCGAAAGGCAGTACCTTGAATTGGTAATGTATTCCTTTGAATACAAACCTTAGGTATTTCCTGTGCGATGGGTGTATTGGTATATGGAAATAAGCATCCTTGAGGTCTAAAGTTGCCATGTAGTCGTGTAGTTTTAGCAATGGCAATACTTCTTGTAGTGTGACCATGTGGAAGTGGTCTGATTTGATGAAAGTGTTCACTACTCTGAGGTCTAGGATTGGTCTCAGTGTTTTGTCCTTCTTTGGTATCAGAAAGTACAGTGAGTAAACTCCTGTGTTTATTTGTGTGTTTGGCACTAATTCGATTGCATTCTTTTGCAATAGTGCCTGCACTTCTATCTCCAGGAGATTGGAATGGTGTGTTGTTAAATTTTGTGCTTTTGGTGGTATGTTTGGAGGGAATTGTAGAAATTCTATGCAATAACCATGTTGGATAATTGCTAGAACCCAAGTGTCTGTAGTGATTTTCTCCCATGCTTTGTAATAATGACCTATTCTTCCCCCCACTGGTGTTGTGTGGAGGGGGTGAGTGACATGTGAGTCACTGTTTAGTAGTAGGGGTTTTGGGGCTTTGAAATCTTCCTCTATTTCTAGGGAATTGCCCTCCTCTATATTGTCCCCGAAAACCTCCTCTATACTGTCCTTGGTAACTGGACGGTGTGGCTTGTGAGGTGCTGGCTTGTGTGCTTTGACCCCGAAACCCCCCTCGAAAGGGCGTTTTACGGAATGTGCTGTAATTCCCTCTGCTCTGCGGGGAGTAGAGTGCGCCCATGGCTTTGGCAGTGTCCGTATCTTTTTTGAGTTTCTCAATCGCTGTGTCCACTTCTGGACCGAACAGTTCTTTTTCATTAAAAGGCATATTGAGAACTGCTTGTTGAATCTCTGGTTTAAATCCAGACGTTCGGAGCCATGCATGCCTTCTGATAGTTACAGATGTATTAATTGTCCGTGCAGCTGTATCTGCAGCGTCCATGGAGGAGCGTATCTGGTTGTTGGAGATGGTCTGTCCCTCCTCAACCACTTGTTTTGCCCTATTTTGTAAGTCCTTGGGCAGATGTTCAATGAGATGTTGCATCTCGTCCCAGTGGGCTCTGTCATAGCGCGCAAGTAGTGCCTGGGAGTTCGCGATGCGCCACTGGTTTGCAGCTTGTGCTGCGACTCTTTTACCAGCTGCATCGAACTTGCGGCTTTCTTTATCTGGGGGTGGTGCATCTCCAGATGTGTGAGAGTTGGCCCTTTTCCTAGCTGCTCCTACAACGACAGTCTGGTGGCAGCTGTGTAGTGATGAAAACCGGGTCCGTAGGAGGCGCCTTATACTTTTTTTCCACCCTTGGTGTGATTGCCCTACTCTTGACCGGCTCCTTAAAGATGTCTTTTGCGTGCCGGAGCATACCAGGGAGCATAGGCAGGCTTTGGTATGAGCTGTGGGTGGAGGAGAGTGTGTTGAATAAGAAATCATCCTCGACCTGTTCTGAGTGGAGGCTTACGTTGTGAAATTGTGCTGCTCTAGCCACCACTTGAGAGTACGCGGTGCTGTCTTCTGGTGGAGATGGCTTTGTAGGGTATGCCTCCGGACTGTTATCTGACACTGGGGCGTCGTATAGGTCCCATGCGTCCTGATCTTGGTCACCCTGGCTCATGGTGGTGTGAGCTGGGGAGTGTGATGGAGTTTGTGCTGGTGAAACGTTAATCACGGGCGGAGGAGAGGGTGGTGGGGTAACTCTTTTCACCACTTTTGGTTGTGGTGTTTGTTCCGTCTGGAACTCCAACCTTCTCTTTCTCCTAATGGGGGGAAGGGTGCTTATTTTTCCTGTCCCCTGCTGAATGAAGATACGCTTTTGCGTATGGTCCACATCAGTTGCTTGTAGCTCTTCCTCAAACCTATGCTTCTGCATTTGGGAGGTTAGCGAGTGCTCTTCTGTATAAGAGCCTGAAGCTGGGTCGCTTGCAGTTTGTTTCGGCATCGAAACTTTGTCTGCGTGTTTTTTCGGCTCCGAGGTGACTTTTTTCCTTTTCGGGGCCGAAACCTCTCGGCGTCGATCTGTTTCGGTGCCGCTGTCTCGGCGTCGAGCCGTGTCCACACCGGCATCTCGGTGTCGAGGCTTGTCTCCAGCACTTTCTCGGTCCCGAGAAGGCTGCGTGCCGGTGTCTCGACCGGAGTCGGACGATCTCGGCACTGTTTGGGCCTTTTTCGGTGCCGACGATCGGTCACCGAATTTATGGGTCGAGCCATGGCCTGGTGGCAGTGGCGTCCCCTGGGCCTTGTAAATGTTCCTCTGAGTGGATTTCGACGTCTTACTCACGGTTTGTGTATCGTCGAATTTTTCGGAGTCCGAGTCTTGGATCGAGAAGGTACCTTCCTCTTCCTGTTCCTCGAACTCCCGTTGGGCTGTCGGTGCGGACGCCATCTGAAGTCTTCTGGCTCGACGGTCTCGGAGTGTTTTTCGGGACCGGAACGCACGACAGGCCTCGCAGGTGTCTTCGCTGTGCTCAGGTGACAGGCACAGGTTGCAGACCAAGTGTTGGTCTGTGTAGGGGTATTTATTGTGGCATTTGGGGCAGAAACGGAACGGGGTCCGTTCCATCGGCGTTCTTCAGCACGCGGTCAGGCCGACCAGGCCCCGACGGAGGATCGAAAAACTACCCCAAAGGGCACCGGAGCTCTTCGATCTTCGATGCGGTGTGGAATCTAAGTACGCCGATCCCGAACGCAACAATACCGACGAAAATCTTCCGAAATTAGCTAATTTTCCGTTCCGAAACTCGGAGCGACAGGAACACGTCCGAACCCGATGGCGGAAAAAAAACAATCGAAGATGGAGTCGACGCCCATGCGCAATGGAGACAAAAGGAGGAGTCACTCGGTCCCGTGACTCGAAAGACTTCTTCGAAGAAAAACAACTTGTAACACTCCGGCCCAACACCAGATGGCGAGCTATTGCAGAACATGCGTATCTACAGCGACAGATGCCATCGAACATACAGTTTCCTGAGCGCGACCCTACACCTTCCCCCATTCCAAATAAACTCCCTCAATGTAGTTTCCAGGTTCTTGAAGAAACTAAGAGGGATATAATGCGGGATGTTAGTGAAGTAATATAAAAGGCGTGGCAGAACTATCATTTTTAATAGCGCTATCCTGCCTGCCCACCGACAGCGGCAGTGTCTGCCAAAAAGTCATCTGGGATTTGATTGAGGACACCGCTCTCTTAAGGTTTCCATCTTTTAGATTGTCTTCATGGTGATCGATGCGGATGCCCGGATAACGGAATGCGCGGGGCTGCCAGGGAACCGCACTCCCAAAGAAACAAAGCTCTGGATCAGGGAGCCCAGGGTCAAAGGGGAAAAGGCAGGACTTAGCCCAATTAACCCTGAGGCCAGACAACGAGGCAAACTGCTGCAGTAAGGACCCAACCCCTGAAAGGATTCGCAAAATATCCCGGAAGTATAACAAGAGGTCATTGTCGTACATCGATATCACATGCATACCATCCCCAAGAGAGATGCCCCAGCTCGTACCACTGTCACGCAAGGCCGCCACCAGCGGTTCCATAGCAAGGGAGAAGAGTAATGGGGAAAGGGGGCAACCTTACCTCGTACCTCTGCACACATTGACTGGCTTTGATATAATGCGCCCCACCTTAACCCGAACCTGCGGCTTAGTGTATAGCAATTTAACCATACGAACAAAAAAGGGCCCCATGCCGAACCGCTGCAAGACCCTGAAAAGATAAGGCCACTCCAGGGAATCGAAGGCCTTCTCCAGGTCAAGAAGGAGGCAACCCGCACGCGGCCAGACTCACCTTGCGTAGCGCATAACTCGAAACAGCTGCCTGATGTTTTAAGACGTGTCCCTCGCCGGAACAAATCCATTTTGGTCTGGGTGCACCAGGTCCGGCGTGATGGGTGCCAAACACATTGCTAAAATTCTGGCTAATATTTTGTAGTCCTTATTGAGCATGGCTAAAGGGCGGTACGAGCCCAACTCAACCGGATCCTTGTTGGGCTTAGGAAGAGAAACTAGCATCGCCTCCCTTTGAGATGCCGACAAGTGTCCCCTCTGCACCGCCTCCTCATAGACGCAGAGAAGCTTGGGCGCAAGGAGTAGAGTAAACACCTTATAAAAGTCGGTCGGCAGGCCAACCGGGCCCGGCATCCTACCTGACGCCAGCTCGCGAATACCAGCCTGCACCTCAGTAAGATCAAGAGGTTCCTCCAGCGCATTCCTGGGTCAGCCGTCAGACATGGGAGCTCCACCCCGGAGAGGAAGTCATCACACAACCGCTCGGGGGCCACCACAGCTGAGGTATAAAACGTCTCATAGTGCTGCGTAAATGCCGAATGTATTTCCCCAGGTGTATGCAACAAACGGCCAGTCTCTGAGCGAACCTCCATAACCGGGCCATGGTCGCGGTCACCTCTGATCAGCCAGGCAAGAAGTCTACCAGATTTGTCTGCTGAGGTGTGCGTTCTCGCCGAGTGAGCGGCGTAGTTCAAGCGACGCAGCTGTTCAAGCAGAGTTAAACGCTCAGCACGGGCCTGAGACAACAACTCCATTGTTGTGGGATCCCAAGCAACCTCCCGCTCCGGGCGCAACGTTTCCCGCTCTATAGGAGCAAGGTCCTGCTCAACCGAGCATCTCAAATTCACTGGGTCCCCATGCAATGACCATGGATGAAAACCTTAAAGGCATCCCACTCCAACAGGCACGTAGAGGCGGTGCCCTCATTGTGCTCAAAGAACTCCGGGATGGCCGTTTCTAGTGATGTCTTAAAGGCAGCGTCTTCCAGGAGCTCAGGACTGAGCCTCCAGGTAGGGACAGCTGAAGGTGAGACATCCCAACATAGGCCTACAATCTGCGGGTTATGATCTGAGTACCTGCGCCCCAAATAGTCCACGTCCACAATCGCAGAGGCCAGGTTTTGTGTGCAGAATATTCGATCAAGGAGTACATGCTGGGAGTGCGGGGCAGAGTAATAGGAATAAACTCGATCATCAGGATTATGCTGCCGCCATATATCAATCAAGTGCCAGTGATGGGCCCAATGGACCAACCCGCGCGCAGCCGCCACAGTTGGTGATGTAGTCAGCGGGGGGAAGGAACGATCTAAATCTATATCTAACACACTATTGAAGTCTCCACCCAGCAACCAGGGGTAATCGCTCCAACCTGATAAGTGATGGAACAGTGTGCAGAAAAGAAGCCTGATCTACCTTTGGGGCGTAGATAGAACCCAGCACTAAGGCCCTGCCCGCAAGTCGCCCGCGCACCAGGACAAATCTCTCCTGCGGGTCTATGATTTGATCCTCCGCAACGAAGGGGACACCCGGCTTAATCCAGATCAGGACTCACCTTGCATAGGAGGAGTGGCCTGTTGCATATAATTGCCCTCTCCAGCACCGCTGCAAACGAGGGAGTTCTGCCTGCGCTAAATGGGTCTCTTGCAAGGAGGCAAGATGGACTGAGTGCCGTTTCAGGTACGAATATATGGAGTACCTGCGCCTAGGCGTATGTATACTGCGCACATTCCAAGTGAGTGCAGTGCACGAAGTCATGGCAGTTTTAGCTTAGCATGCGCGCATTCCACACGTCCCACCCATAAGCACAGCACAGCGCAGCATGTCAGTTACCCCACGCCCAGACCGACCGCTCGTGCAGTGCCTCCAACATAAACAAAACAGAGCCAATACCATTAGAGCAGAAGAACAACCGGTTCCCGCCCAAACCCAACAACTTGAACATTCAGCAACACAATCACCCATATTAATCCTCCAACAGTAGGAGAGTGGGGTAAGCCAGATCACACAGAGAATTAGGCAGGCTCTAAACCAACCAGCCCGGCCATAGTGGATAACAGTAGGGGGAAGGGGAGGGCCAACAGCGGACCGGGCTTTTGGGCCACGATCTGAGACAACCACAGTACCAGCGGAGGCCAAACAATTTATCAGTACAACAACTGGTTGCCTGGCATTCAGACCATCAGGCTGCCCGTACACAGTTTTATGTCATCTCCGTGAGCCAGGCCCACCATTTACATCAAGCAAAGGGCCACAGTACTTCTCTGCCGTCCAGATATGTCAGAGCAGGGCCTAGAAGTGGTCGTCCGCAGTGGCAGGAGTCACCACTGGGCAATCCGGGAAGCCCAACTCCAAGAGCCGGTCCAGTGTGGCAGGAAGGTCACTGGGGGGCTGAGAGATTTCAGTGTCCGACTCGGACACCCTCGAGGAAGTGCTGATCGCCACTGCCGATTGCAGCGCCTCGCCTCGCACCTCTCCTGTATTAACTGCTCCAGATCAGGGGCATGCGCCATGGCCTCAGCAGTCCCAGCGCCCTTCCTTTGTCCGCGCCGCACCCGGCTGCGCTTAATCTGCGACGCAGGCGGGTGCCTCTCCACTTCACAGCCCGAAACGCGACCCGTTGACTCCAGCCAGTCCCATGCAGCTTCTGCCGTGGTAAAGAAGTGAGTTTTGTTGTCAGCTATGATGCGGAGCTTGGCTGGAAATAATAGAGAGTACTCCAGGCGCAACTCTCTAGGCCTGTGCTTCAAAGGCATATAGGAGGCCCTGTCTCGCTGCACCGCCAGAGTATAGTCTGGGAACAAGAACAACATTATTTGCACGTCATCTACTCGGAGCGGCGGAGAGGATCTCACCGATTTGAGAATGATGTCACAATCCATATAATGAAGCAGATGTATTATGAAGGGGCGAGGACCACTTCCCGGAGGCCGTGGCTGCGTGGGGATTCGATGAGCCCGTTCCACCGAAAAAAAGGGGGTCAAGGCACCCTCTGGCACTAGCCCCCTCAGCCAGTTCTCTGAGTAAGTCACTACATTCCGGCCCTCTGCGCCCTCCGGCAAGCCCACCACTCGTATGTTATTCTGCCGCGTGCGGCCCTCTGCATCCTCCACACGGTGCTCCAACTCCGCCACTCGTGCCAGGGCATCCCCCATATTGGCCTCTAAGCGAGACGTCACCGGAGCTAGCTCATCCACTTTCGCCTCCAACATACCCGTCTTGTCCGCCAGGTTGCGATGGTCAGCATGCAGCAGAACAAGGTCACTGGCCACTTTGTCAATCTTGGCTTCCAATGAAGTGCGGGCACGCTCCAGCGAGTCGACAATTTGTTCTACCACGGCCAACACAGCGTCCAGCTTTTGACTGTCCTGCGCCCTCCCGGCTCCAGTGCCAGAGCGAAGTCGTCCCCTTCCCGCCATGGCAAAGGTCTATCCACGCGCCAAATCAGCACCACTGCGCACGCCGTGCAACTCACCACCAACGGCGCAGTCAGCGCTCCCCAGCGCGGTCAACCAGATCTGGGGGTCCAGGCCAGGGGAGCAATAGAGTAAGTATGACAGCCATGCGTCAGCTCAGGTCGTCCGAGCCAGCTCCTACAATCTCCTGATAAGCCACTACGATGGCGCAATTTGACCAGCACCACGAGGCTGGAAGGATCAACTCTCCGCCGCCAGCTCCGCACCCAGCTTCAAAGTCTGTTGCCGCCTCGAGCTCACAGGGCAGGTGCTGCACCAATCCGTCAAAAGGCTGGGCCCCCTTGCCTGCGCCACCTAGTATGGAGCCTCGCAGCAGCACAAGCAGCCCGACCTGCAATGCACCTGCAGCCCACCTCCATCCTCTGCTCACAGGATTCCGGCTGCCAGCTCCGGTCTACAAGTAGTCTGAGAAGTGTTCCTTTCAGGAGCAGACTGCTCAATGTAAGCCACGTGGCAAGGAGGCCTGAAGCCCCCCTCCAATGTCGTGGCTCTCTGCCCGGGAGGCAGAGTCCCAACAACACTCGCCTCCTGAACTTCCAAACTTCCTTTGGTTCTGCGGGGGCGGCGGCCCTCCAGGCGCCTCCCGCACTCAGGCCCCGATGGTCTGGCCTCGCAGCGCCCAGAGCGCACGCCGCCACCAAGCCACGTCCGCCGGTCACCGGCACTCGGCAGGCCGCAGACCCACGTGGGCCCGGTTCCTCTCCGCCTCCTCCACAAGTCAGTGCCCAGGATTGCCGCGTCCCGAGGCACCGCAGCAGCGTCGCGCCCTCCCCAGCTGGGCACCGCCGGCCCTTGAGCCCCCGTTGATGGCCGGATAAGCCGGTCGGTGCACGGAGCTCTTCTAGCTCGCGTCCGCCATCTTCAACGGCTTGACCACCCCCTAGAAGGACCCTCCCTCATATTTTTGCTTACCATCATCCCTCTGTCTTTAGTCAGAGCAAACAAACAGAGGTGTTAATCATACCTTTGATGAACTTTAGTGCTACTTTGCATTCTGAACAAACATTGTGCAAGACACCCTTCCACACTTTGCATAGGTGTTGGGAAAATGTCACACCAGGATGTATGCACCAATGGGTAAATACGTTTTTTTAAAAGCCAAGATGTTTTTGTAATCTCAGTATTGGGCAATGCTTCTTTCACTGACTTTGACAAAGAGATAAAGTATGTTTTCCAAATCCTTCCCTTCCTACATTGTTTTCACCACACTCTTCTGCAATGGAAATTGTTCTCATTCAACTCTGTGCAATTTACAGTTGTGTACCAGACTGTTTCCACAATTCCTTAATACTTGGAAAATACCTTGGCTCCAGGATACTGGCACAAAAGCCCCATGTCCTCCACCTTTGAGAGTTCCTTCTCTAGCTTTACACATTCTACATCCCTCAGTGATGAAAGATTGACCTCCTTTGTTGCACAAGGTAGTAAATATGCAGTTAATAAAAGGGACCTCAAGTAGGCCAAAGAAAATGTGCGAGAAACCCTAAAGTGTAGACCACATCATCACAATCTAGATACAGTTCAGTTGCTGCAGCCCCTGTGACGAATTAATAGTTATTAACAATACATAAACAAATTATGAACGCGTATTTGCATAAACTGGCAAAGAAGTCACCCAATGCCTGCAGAACCCAACCATGAAGCAGAGCATTCAGTGGGTGAATTCAAGAACAATCACCAACCACATCGCTGTTGAGGAGAAGAAAGGTACATGATCCTTTAACACTTCACCCATTGAGGTAGGCAAACAACAAAATAGCTTTAGAGCAGGCACACCACCACACCCTCATGCTATGTCAAGTTAACCTTATATAACATAACAAAGGGGCCTCAATGTTGGGTTACTTCAGTATTACACCTCCTGGCAGAGAGATCTTACGGTCATATCAATTACCTTGAAATTAATTTAAGGCTAGGAAAAGCCAAAGGAAGCAGCTGTCCAACCAGCACTGGTTGGGTATTTGATGATGCAGTTAGCGAAAGATTAAATTAAAATGTCACAGCAGATCACTCTTCAGCACTGCTGTGCAGTCTGTGGGCGGCCTATGGGGAAAGTAACTGCTTTTGCAGGCACTACTACGGCTCAAACACAGCATTACTTAAATGACGGCCTTGTCAAATTGATGCTCGTTTGCAAGATTTTGGCTAGCTTGTGCTTCTAGTGCATTTTTTTTCACTGCAGTCTCCATGAAACTGGCGGATGTATTGCAGAAATATTACTCATGCAGAAGCTTGGATTTCAAAGAGATTGCTCCCTTGCTACCATTTCCATTTCTGCAATCACCACAAAATCCAAAGGAAGTCCAGGTACTCCGGAAGTCTCATTTTGTCTAGGTGCTTAACTGACAAAATATAAAAAAGCCTATATCAGGGAGCTCCCCAGCTTTCTTGAGCAGTTTGTTTACAACAACCAAAATCAATGCTTTCTTTATTCATGTAAGCTCTTGGTAATATTACCTCACATAACCTGCGTGGAGAGAACCGCTTCAGCAGTCAAATGTCATATTTAGGCACAATTTACCATTCATAACACAATACTTTCTTCACTTAGGTCTTTGCAACTTCTATGGCCAGAAATACATTTTACCCTCCATTATATTTTGGTAAGTTCTAAGTTTGTTTTCTCTGTGACAGGAATCCACAAGCGGCAGGCATTTGCTTCAAACCTTTCACAGTAACCTTAGGGTTGGGAGGCCCTCTGGTAGAAGTCCAATGTGTAGGATCAATGCAGGTGGATGGGGTCTTCTGGTCACATTGTTTCCCGCAGCCACCATCCAGATCAAATGCAAGTGGTCTGTTGCATGAAGTGACATTTAACTATCAATTTCTGCAGCCACCTCACTACCAGTGGCAAATCAACACTGAGCATATGTCTTCTGCACTAAGCCAACTATCAAATTCTAGGGGTACATCATCACAGAACTGATTGTGTGCCACTGACCTACTTCCATAAACAGGTAGAGCATGCTAACTATTCCAGTGCAACCCAGGTGCAGATGTGCTCTGGGCATGCTACATAGAGCTCGAAATCTCCCCAGAGCAGTAGTAGATGGCTCTAGATATGGCACACATATGTGTTATTCCTCTTCATGACCAGGGACAGGTGGTGTATGGACAGGCCATCTGCCACCCAGTTATCCAATGATCAGCGCAGGTGACGTGTAGGGAGACCGCCTGTCAGATTCCTCGTAGCCATTGGCATGTGGCTCTGACCATTGACCTTCCCCCCCCAACCCCTACCACACCCCCACCAGGGAGAGGAAGCCTCTGGGAATGCTGGCTGTCACCCAGCTAACCGAAGACGTGTGTCTGAGAGGGTCAGATTCTAAAACATTTGGTTAAGGGGGCTCTACTTTAAAAAAGTAGAAAGACTGCAGTAGAAAAGTTACATCTGGATTTTACCAGTTGAATACATGCGTAAACTGAATTTAGAGCTGGGCGACTGACTATTCAGAATCCTATGCAGCATCCTATAGAAAGTTACTTAAACAAAACGAGAAACTACCATTGGAATGATCCACAAGAGCGCAGTGAGCACCATTCTATGCTTCTGTTCATGAAAAGTCATTTACTTTTTCATATGTTTTAGGAGATGGAAAGATACAAGAATCCCCTTTCAGAATGCTGCGTAGGCTTGTGGCAGGACACATGAACTGCTGGAGTAATAAACTCTTTGTGGGACAGACTAGGTGGTGAAATATAGAGATCCCCACTTGCCTGCAGAACCTTACCATGCATTGCATGTCTCTGATTGGTCAGCAGCTGAGCCAGTGCCCAGAAAGCATCCTCTTCGTTCAAATACATCAGCAAGATGGCGGCAATCTGGCTCATTCCTTGGCAGTAGCTCACTTCCTGGAAACAAGAAAGAGAGAGTACCCAGGTTGAAAAGTCACCGAAGAGACACGTAATTCACAGGATGTTCAAGTAAAACTATAGTTCTAATGTTTGATTGTGTGTAGTTGAAAATATGACTCTGCATCTGGATATAGATTTTTGTGTTTATATCAATGAATTATATTTCTCAAACACAGTAGGTTCCTTGAATAATGAGTTTGCTCTCACTCTTTGTGGCCAGTGTTCAGACGATGTAATTAACTGCGCGGACACTTGTAATTTGTGGAAGCTAAATTGTCCTCCCTATAGATGGATGCGGACATGGAAATGTTTTGTATAAAAAATTTAAAGAAACATCATTAGCAAACAGTAACAAAGAAAATACACAAGAAAAGTACTGCAAAACTCAATTCTGATCAGTGGCATTGCAGTACAATTACTCATTTAGAAGAATACAGAGATTTAACAAGAACACATTCAGGGTATCACTGAAAATTAGGCTAGGACCTACGAAAGGTTTTTGTATTCACAAAACGGTGCAAATCACTTTAACAGCCCTTTTGCGAATGCACAACGCCCATTCCTTATGTATGAAGGTCAGTTTGGTTGATCTTATTTTCAATTTCGTATTTCTGGCAATCGCTGTTTTTGTGATTCCAAATAAGGAACTGCAGATAGGAATTTCCAAATTGCAATTCAGAATTTGTATGCATGAAGCATTTCCTAACTGCGACCAGTCGCAAATGCAGTTTTAGGAAATGCAATTAGCACCAATTCGAATCAGGTACAACCTTTATAAACTGGCCCAAAATGCATTAGGCCCTTTCACAATTTCGGCATTCTATATTTTGGCTGGTATGCAAAGAGGGAGACAGGAGAGGTTTTTCGGGTTAGGGAAACCCTTTTTGATCGAACTGAGAAGGAGATATTTAATAAATACAGGCTTAGAAGTCAGGTTTTTTTTACATCTACTGCTAAAGACCCCAATGTACAGAAGCAATGCTATTCCACCGCATCTGCAGGTGCTGTGTTGCCTACACCATTTAACTTCTGGAAGTTACCAGTGAGTCACTGCAGTAGCAGGAGGGATGTCCCATAGTGTTTTTTTGTGTTTTTCCATAGGCTTCTTGTTATTATGCTGTCCAATATTAAGGATTACATTTATTTTCCTGCATCTGAGCAGGATTTACGACATGCAAAATTATAATTTCATCATCCTGGCACATTTTCTAAATAAATGTCGGATTGTGTTGAAGGTACACATGCTATCCGTCTGCCATTTGCAAATGAATTTATTTACAAAATTTCAAACATTCGTCACTTCCTCAATATACAGGTTTTGTGTGATGCCTCTTCTATAATAACAGTCCTTGTTCCTCGATATCCAGCAGTCATGATTCCTATATGTTCTGCCACAGTGGCCATGGTGAAATATATAACAGGCTGTCTCAAGGTGATTTTGGAGTGAGTTTTCTACTTGATAAGCCAAACTAAGAAGCCATCTTCTTTTACTTTTTAGGAGAGACTGCATATGCAGTATGGGCCTGGATCTTAACACCATATTTAAATCAAAGCACAAGGGTTGAGCAGAGATACAACCGTCCTCACAAAACTGGCCCGATTACAGAGAGGACACTTGGAATGTTAAAGTCACTTCAGGTGGCTGCACAAGAGTGGTGGAGCACTCCAGTACCGTCTGGAAACAAGTTGCAAAATCATAGCTATATGTGCAATGCTGCATAATCTTGGTATGAGGAGGGGTCTTCACAATGTGGAGATTGATTCAGATTCTGATCCTGAGGATGGAATACCACTAATAAAACGGTAACAGGATGCTTCCTGTACTCCAGAGGGCAGAGCACGTCATGCAGAAATCACTATTAATCATGTTTAAAGAAAGTGAAAAACAAATGTGCTAAATGAAAACAAAACTACATGTCTAATGATGATTTTAAATCAAATTATTCCTTTTTTATTAAGGAATCATACCCATTTTGGGTTGTAAGACAAAAAAAATGTAATCAAGAAAAAATATTTTCAATAGTATTTATTTTTTGGTAAACACACATCATAAGACATCAAGTGCAAAGGAAACTACAACACACACATTAGTGTTTTCTTCTCTGCTTGCAGTACTTTTCTCACCAGCACCTGCCTGTGGAGTATCACAAACATCTGTACTAGATGTATTTCGGCATGTGCGCCTAAGGTTTGATACATCAGGCACAGAGAGGCTACGTAGGCTTGATGCCTCTTCACTATCGCCTATCCTGCTTTTAGCAGGCCCCAATATACTAGAGGTTTACAATTTTTCTAAGGCAAACGTTACCTGAACTGAGCCATGTGCTATATCACTACAGCAGTGTGTAGCATAGGTTTATTGTATAAATTAAAAAAAGAATTACAATATCCTTTGCATGTTCATTAGTTACACTATCATTTAAGTCTTTTGTACGATATATCCAGATATCATGTCAATTTCCCAATTAAAGTGTTCGACTGTAACTTAAAATGAGCTGTGGTGGCCTCATTTTTAGCACGCTTCAAGAGGTAGGGCAATAATATTTACTTCAAATATCTCTCAACCCAGGGCAAATGCAGATGATGCGTTCTAGGATTTAGTTTAGATAATTACTGAGTCAGAAGAACTAGATGAGGATTTCCAGGAGCCTTCATATTCTTTCAGCTAAATATGTAGTAGGCAAAATCGCAAAAATGTTTGTTTTATTGGTGCTTATAGATTGGAGTCAATTGGTTCTGGTTGGCCTGAAATTATGATTTGATGCGTCATTCTGTGTGTTTGTAAAATTATACTTTGGGTAGACCTAGATGAAAGGAGTTCCTGATCACAGAAATAATAGATTTTCTGGCTCAAGTGGGCTGCCTCAATGATGGAAGACTTTGGCCCAGATTCACAAAACTGTCACGCAACGCGGTGCAGCAGCCTAAAAAGCTGCGCTGCATCGTGTTGCGTGGCAGGTTGAGAGCAGGAGAGCCCCATATCTACAGACATCTGGCACTCTCCTCCCACCCCCTTTTCTGGTGCAGCTTTTTTGCTGCTGAGCGCCACGCACAAACCCTTGTGCCGTAGTGCAAGGGTGTGTGCATGAGTCTAGCATAGGTTTTGTATTGTATTGGAAGGTTTCCCTTCTAGTGCAAAATACTATGCTTAGACTTCATTTAAAAAAACTTTTCCTATTTAGTGTGTCGTGTACAGAGCAGCACACATGCAAAGTCAGAAAAAAAGGAAAAATTAAAACAATTCTCCTTTTAACGCTTTCCAACAGAGTTGTTCTTGGCACAAAACCCTATCTACTAATATTAGTAGATAGTGTTCTGCATCAGAAAACACCGGTGGTAGCACAGGAACGCCTATGTACCACCCATGTAACACCCCCTTGACTCTAAGTAATGCAAAGTAGCTCTTCGCACTGGCTTGAGTTACTTTTCCTAACAAACCAACGTAAATACTAATTTGAGTTGGTCTGTATATCCCAATAAAGATTTTGTGTTCGGTTTGCATTACAGAACTAATGTAAATCTGATGCAAAAGCTTTGTGAATCTTGGTCTTTGGTCAAGTCTGATTATTGCATGAGGTGTGGATCTTTTTAACTTAAAAGCGAGTATTTAGGATTAAAACAGCTCTAACTTATTTACTATCTTTTCATTTAATGCTATCGATTCATAAGTCAGAAGTGGAATGTTTTGCACCACTCAGTGATTACATATCCTACATATGTTTGTGCAAGCTTTTTTAGAACTTTGGTTGTGATGGCGGTCTTTATTTTTAACATGTTTAGATGTCGTACAAAGGATAAATTCTGTCTCTAGTCCATGCGGTGCCCCCACCAGACAGCACTTCTTTGTGTCCGTTTCCAAGTGAATTTCTCTGGAGTCTTCCCAAAGGATATAATTTTTGGGTTGATATTCGGTGACAGGTAATTCATCTGGTTATGATCAATAAGAGCAGCAAGTTGATGCTATAATCCGATTGGAGTCTGAGCAGATAAAAAGGTTGTCTCTATATGCCAAATAGCTAACTAGGCAGTTTCCTAGTTTTGCTAGGAGACATTCTGATTTTTGAATGCAAGTGCCTATATCGGAGCTATACAATGGTAGGGGAAGAGCAGCTACAATGAATCTTGCTTTGAAGGATGAAGGATTGTCCTATATGCAGATGTCCGTCTGACCACCCCTGAGACCTCGGGACCATCGATTATACACCTTATGCATGTCTTTGGTGAAACTTAAGGCCTATATATGAATCAATCAAAATCAATAGTGTTTCCAGTGGGAGGCTCTGTGCAAAACATCAGCTGGGAGTCGGGATGGCGCTGGCCAAGGGTGGGTTCAAATACCTGGGGCAGCGCTGGCCGACGGGGGTTCAAGTACCTGGGGCAATTTCTATTTCCACATGCAGCACTATTGGTGTCCCGTAATTTAGAGTCAGCCATGACCGGAATGAGGGAGGGGGTGAAGGTTTGGTTGGTCCTGCCTATATTGCTGATCAGTAGGTCGGTTATCTTTAAAATGGTCTCACTACCCTGGCTGCTGTACCAGCTGCAGAATTTCTCATATGCCATCCTACAGTCCTGGTTTCGGAAAGTCAATGCCGTTCACAGCCAGTTCCTCTGGGGAGGGGGTGCTCTCCACAATGCCCTGAGTACATTTTTCCAATTGACTTTCTGTGGAGGTATCACTGCAGCAGACATGCACTCTCACTACTCTGCATTGCACCTGTTCATTATTAACAATTGGTGGTACGACTTATGAGGTGACCTAGCTTATGCAGTCGAGAAGTGGGCAATGGGAGACACCCCCTTGCACACCTATTTATGTGCAGGAGTGCTCTTGATGCCTCAGTCCGGCAACTCAAGTGATCCTGAATCTGTGGAAACGGTACCTCAGTTGGATGGGCTGGTGGGCACCGCTCTGGCAGGGACTGATGCTGCAGCAGGTGGCCCAGTTGGAGGACTTTCGAAAGTGGGACATTTTGGGGATATCCACTCTAGGAGATGTAATGCATGGTATGGTCCTGAAATCATTCCAAGACATGCAGACGGACTATCACGATAACCGCAGCCGATTTCACAGATATTTGCAACTTCGTCACGCGCTGACCCCCTATACAACGAATCTAACTGATCTTCCTGAATTCAGTCCATTGGAGTGTAAACTCCTAATAGGCAATTATAAAAGAGTGAAAGTATCAGTCTATCACCTCTAACAGCCCAGACACATTTCTTACTTTCAGAGGGGAGGGGGATATTGGAACCTTAGAGCACAATGGGTGAACTGAGGCCTCGGGTGCCCCATGAGGCTGCTAAATCTGCCATCTTCAACTAATACAACTCAAATATCTCCACAGGACATACTACACATGGCACTGCCTGTGGCATGTGGGGGTGACTGTCTCCCCGGCTTGCCCTTGCCCCACATGGAACAAGGTCTATTCTTACATACAGTATGGAGCTTCTCTAGGCTGGACCTGTTCTGGCAAGTAGTGACATCCTGTCTAGATGGAGTCTTACAAACAAACATACAAAAAAGGTGTACACTGTTCCAAATGGAAAAATATAATCACTAGGGGAACATTAAAGTTCAGGAGCAAGAGCCCTCACACATCCGAGAGGATGTCATGCTTCATCATCGGGTAGCTCCTCGTCAGACCGGCGCTGCAATGTCTGACAGGCTCCCCGTAAGGGGACTCTTTGCCGGAGATCTTTTAGGTAGCAGCCGTCGTAGCGGACACTACAAGACCAGGTGTTGCGGTCAGGCACTAATCCTGGCAGGAGAGTGAAAGCTAAAATTGGTTACCAGTCTTAATAGGAGCAAGTCAATTTAATTAATCAATGGAATAAGACCGGGACCAAGATTAAAAACAGAAGGAAAGTGTAAAATGAGGAATAATGCTCAACCAATTTCTGCATGGTGCTGGAGCTTAAGGAGATTATCGTCGGGCTCCTAAGACATGGTCAACATGTTTCGCGTACAGTGGTCTAACAAGATCCTATGACGCTTCTTCAGGACCAATACATAATAAGACTTCTCCTGTCTATATTACCGAAAGTTTGCAAAAATGTCAAACAAATCATATAGACACTTACATTGAAGTTCACTAATTGTCAGAAACCTCTAATGGTCGCCCATCCCTTGGTACATGGGGGGCCCCTTGGGAAGTAGCATGCCGAAAGCGGTCACTATTTGTGGATGACGTCAGTCTGCAGGGGACCCTACCCTGACGTGCTCTTCCGAAAAGACGGAGTCTTATCCTGGTTAATCCCACTGGACCCATAACTGATCCTCCGACATGTCAGACGGTCCGGGGGTGGGTGGGGTGGTGAGGGGACGGGGAGGGGTTGGGGGAAATAGATATAAAAGACTACTCTTGTTTTTGGGACGGACCTTGGCAAATTGGGATATAGCCAGGGCATGGAAGGCTGAGGCCTCCCATTCACTTGCAACCTGAAAAAAGGGGTTGGATAACTGCATGTGTTTTGAAGTCGTGGTAGACCAGGCGAGGAGATGTCTGTAGAAGCTTCCCATGATTTCGTAGAGGTGGGCAGATTATAGAGGCGCTGTGCTGAGTCCTGGTCACTCCTTGAGATCTTGGATAAATGAGAAGATTCAAATGTGTTAGGGTGGGGGGGGGGAGGGGTGTGAAGATGAGTGACCAATGTTCATGTTGATGTAGATGCTATGTGTCGTGGTGTCGCATTTAGAGGGGGTGGGTGGTGTCAAACGTCCAGGTTCTTGTTAATGCTGATCGGTATGTTGACATTATCATCCTGTTTTAATAAGCCGGGCACAAGGCCATAGATCATTGTCAAAACTCCCAAAAAATTGTAGTGAAAAAAAAAAAATCTGTCTCTGTTGACATTCCATGCTATTTAATGCAGTGTCTACCACCGCGCTGTATCACAACAGCTCTGTGCTGCTGTCAGGCACTGGTTGCAGTACAATCCATCATACAAGCTGTGAACATACCTCATTATAACAACAATGAAACGCGAGGACACTTACTGTGTTGTAGACAGAATAGGCAGAAAGGACGTCAAATAATGCCTGTTGTCTGGGAGGACAGAAAAGACTGTTAAATTTGGTCAGATGGACAACATTCATACTATGCAATGAACCTACGTACAAATGGACAGCGTACTATTTTTACTGAGTCGGCGGAGTTAAAGTTTTTAGAGATATTTATGGATAATTTTATTAATTGGAATCCACTAATTTAAACAGTACAAAAGCCACAAAATGAATTGATACGGATAGTCATCACAAAAACCACCAATTTACATAAGCACTTGTAACAATATCTATCATATTACTTAGAAATACTGGGCCTGATTAGCAAAGATTTTTCTTTGACTTTCTCTTGTAGTACTCCTGAATTCCAGGAATAGGCTAGGACATGTCACACCTGCTCCTACACCTAACTTTGTGAAAAAGGCTCATATTATCCACATCATATTCTAAAATTAGGGCGGACAACCTGTTTCCTAGCTTGGCATATTAGGGTTGACTTACCTTTCCATGTTTTAAGTTTACCAGCATTGATCACAAAGTGGTTGGGATATAGGTCATACACACCAGGTCTGCCATTGGTAGTGCAGGGTCACAGAGCTCACTGACAGGCACAGAAAAGCAACAATGTTTCTGTGACAGCGGCTTGCACAGATGCTGTGCCATGTTCAACACTACTACACAGAAGTATATCTGGCCCTTGCGCACGACACTCCTCTGTTCATTTTTAGTACAAACGTGACCCATTCATATTCCAATCTCATCTACAAGTTCTGGGCGCTAATTCCTTTAGATAAGGCAACATGTGCAAAAGCAGGAGATGCCTTTTTAAGTTTTAACTTTTTGCTAATAATGCTTTGCATAGATGATGCGCTGTGTTCACCCTCACATCCTTCATGACACCCATCTCTTCACAGAATGACTCCCTACATCCATAAACATGTACATGCTCGGACCCGCAATCCTCTGGAAAAGGCAAGTGCACTACAAAGGCACAACAAGCACCGGCAACGGCAATACGTCTGCCTTTAAAGGAATGTTGTATGGTAATGCGAAACATTACCAGTAAATAGCACGGAAATACTTATTGATTTGTGTGGAAGCAGAGAACTGTAAAATAATATCGGTGAAACTTAAAGAGCAATACAATGTGATGTGTGCACCTGAAGGTTCAAGCTCAGGCAGCTGGATAAATAAAACAAAATGATCACAGCTGTGTGGACGGCAATGACTTTGTGGAAGCACAAACTCCTGGCCAGTCAAAACATTTATTCCTCACTCCCAACATGTGGGCGGAGACAAAGGCCTTCTACTGGTGATACTCAGTTATCTGGTGGTAACTGACCATACAAATCGCAGTAGTGTGCTATACATGGGACAATGACAACAATTTTTTTTTCAACATCTTTTTAATGAAATGACTGTACAGCGGGGGGCTGGCAGAGTCTTGTAGCGTAAGGGCATACACTTATGGAGAGTCTGACCATGTCACTGAAACTTGCTGAGACGCTAAGCTATCTACTAAAGAAAATTGTGCCTTACAATTCATCTGCTTTGATAAAGTAATGCAAGGGAAGAAGACAGGTGGTCAGCACAGCTGGGAAGGGCATTTTCAGCAACCAATTACATATGCGATTGGAGGATGCTGATGTTCTACTGCTGTAGATTAGGAACTCACTGGAGAAACTATGGAGTCTGATTCTTAGAGTGCCTTCCTTATTAAGGTGAGTAATACTAATACCACCTGCACTGCATGAAAACCACAGATGGGCGGTGCTCCTAGAATGTATACAACTATATTGAGCAAGTCCTTTGCTTTTGAAACATTATAATACGTTTCTAGAATAGAGGAAATCTAACTCTATAAGTCTCATGGGTGACTTATGAGGAGCGTAAAATGGGTACTAGAAAAGATCTAGCACTTCCATAAGTGATCAGCTAAAGATGCATGGATTTGTATAGGGTGTTGAGGCTAACGAAAAGAAAACATGGATGACACACGAAGTATGATTATTAGTAACCAGGAGGAATTATTATTGATGACTGGTGAGGGGAAGTCGACCATCTGATTACTGTTAGCTCCGTAGATTTTGATTTTTGCCCTAGCTTGGGCCAATATCTGGATTAACCCATGTAGCTGGCCAATCAGGAGAGACCATAGGTAGGACCACGTATTCTTTTCGAAGAAACACAGCAAAGAAACAAAAGTCAATTTCAATGTAACCCTTTTCATGCTCGTTTGGAGTCCGCTAGGACTCCGCATTATCCTCTGAGATTTATTAAACCACTGGGAGAGTCTATTCATTTCCATGGACTGAGATTCAACATATATGCGGAGGGTAGCAAACATATCACCAGTTAAAAAGAGACAATTTAATGCCTAGAAACAGAGACTTTCCTCCCTAGAAAAGTCCCATTGGAGTACTATTGATTAGGCCATGATGATTCAGTTTGAAAATCCTAATGGATCGATTTGAAAAGCTGGCAAATACCCTCAGACTGTTGCCCGATTCCATGGCACATGGCCTGGAGGACTTAGCTTCTTCACACCACTGACATAGCCCAAGGTACAAGCACCCACTGCCATCTCAGAGCAATAAATCACCGGCCACCTCTCTCAAAAACACATTGGTGAGAACACATTGTAGCTAGTCTGAGACTTGCCACAGTAGGGTTATTCCAACTATACCACAAAATATTCGAATCATTCAACGAAATGATCACCCCTGGGTGATCGCTCTGATCCCAAATACAATATCAAATGCCAGTTACAAGCCCGAACTATTATGGCATGGAGGTAGGTGACTGCAAATGAATGGGTGCTTTTTTTTTTTTTTTTAAAGAATGGCACACTAACCCATGACAAGGAAAATACCATATTCATTAAAACAAAAGGCCAAAGTCCAACAAATATATTAGTGGGACACCACAGGCTTCAGGACCATATCACCTGCTCTTGTTTACAACCAATTCAACATTTCTAGAGCGCACTGAAGCGGATGGAAAGTGGCAAGAGACTCTAGTAGTTCAACCATGACAAAACAGAAAAAATATTGCAATACTTCCATCTCAGGATTAAAGTTAGTATTTAAGAGCTAATCATGCGAGCGTACAGATCTATTAGTCAGTATGTCTATTGAAAGCTTCGCTAAATGTTAACTAATTAACAACGTGTGCTTTTTCTAGTTCTGTAAGGGACCTGAAATTCCACCGGTTGTAATAACACGGACATACAGAGACACAAACTGCGAGGGTGGCAGCAGGGAGAACTGACTTGACTCCATAGCGATCCCGGAACATGATGTGGTTGCGGAAGGTTCGGTTGACATCCAGGTCAATCTGTCTGATCTCATCGGAGAACCTCTTCGCCTGTTCTTTCATTCTCTGCAACGAAGTAGAACGAAAAAGGGTGATACAGAACGAGACAGGGAGAGGACAGTGAGAAAAATGCAGGAATCAGAAAGACAAAAATGACTAACACATAGTAGCTGAGTGAGAAGAGACCTAGAGGGTGGAACTGAATAGAAGTTTGAGTAGGAGATGGAGAGAGATATTGAGACATGTGGCTAAAACTCTTATATAACTTTCCCACAACTGAAAGTGACTTTGAACATCAGCTCCCGCTCTTCTCGCTTTCATACCCAAAACAAGAACATAACGTATTGGCTAGAAAAACAGAACGCTGCAGCGCTGCTCACTGGCTTATTGGAATGAACTACAGAATACTGCCCATAATGCCCAGGTAAGGATGGGAAGTGTGCGGTGGCAGGAAGAGCCCCCACAGCAATCTGGCACCAAGAAGGTAAGGCTGGGGTATCCCCCAGGAAGACTGGCCTTACTGGTGCATGGGAGATTTCCCCTCCAGACTGGAGCCTCTGAAAGGCCGGCAGGCTACGGCAGAAACTAAACAAGTCAAACAGATGCCAGAGCTGGTGACTCGGAGGACTAATGTATCCACTCCGGGAATCGGTTTGATCGCATGAACATCGTTTTGAATCTCGTTGGCCTCACTCAGTTTTTCATCTTTCTGAAACTGATAAAAATGAGTACCAAGGAGTTGGGTAGTGATGAACGTCTGTTGATCAGCGCCAAGGCGTCCTAAGGTGTGTACACGTGCGTCACCAATGCGCATTAGGTTGGTCTTGCTGGTGACAAGCTGCTGCATCACTAGTCCCGCACTAGTCCCGGAGACTTCGCAGGCAGTCTGAGAGAGCAGCCTTGTGCACAGAGTGCTTTTGGTATGAAAACAATAGCCACGTGCTGGAGAAGTTAGTGGGGAGTGGCTAAAGCCGACTCAATCCTGTAGCAAGTCAGCCTTGTTGCTTTATGCGTCCTGCACTCTGTGTCCCCCACAATTAGCGACTGGTACAATTAGACGCTGTTGCTCTGGTGCAGGTGAAAACATCAGGTGGGGATAAAGCTTCAATGTTAATTCTCGCAAATTCCTTTTCACGAAACCTGCACCTCACACAGTCAAACGTTTCCATATGTTGTTTTCAAAAGAAGTATTTCAACTTCGGATGAAAATCATGTCCCATCAGAGGGAAATATTAAGCTACCCAATTCCTTATTGACTGCGTGAAACCCAAAGAGCCTGTTTGTGGATGAACGTGCACACACTTTACCTAACAAAAGAATCAATCTTCAGAGCTTTACTTGAACAGGCAAAAGCAAAGACAGACTGCTTGCCTGGGCTGCCACCTGGCCAGTTTTATACCCACATGACTGGTACTTTAGTCCCTGACGGTACACAAATTTGAAAAATCACCTAAAGCCGGTATTTTTTTGCCCTCATTAATACATATTCTAAACAGTAAATGTTAGAACAGAACAGATATACAGCTACCCCAAGGACCTCCGTCTGGCTGATAACTAAAGTAAACAGACACAAGGCCAAGATAAAAATAACTGCAGACAGATTTACATAAAGTTCTACTTAAGAATCATGCCCCAGCTTTGTAGAATCTTAAAACGTAAATAGATGGCAGGTACGTTATTCTGGAAAAGGTGGAGTCACTATGGACAATGGAGCTGCCCATCTCATGGAGGGCTCACAAAGATGAGCCGCTGAGCGTGAAAGTGCTCACACTTTAGCACTTTTCTATTTCGATTTCAATCACTGCCTAACAAAAGTAATCGATATCCAGAGCTAACCTTATCAGGCACAAGTAATGGAGCGCAGACTGTTTGCTGTGCTAACTAAAGGACTACTAAAGCTGGGAGAGCCGAAGGTCTGCTGCGCTCTAAGAGCCTGTGCACGAGGCAAGCCCTGAAAATAACTGGCATGTACGTCATACAACATCTTGTAAAAATATGACAACGTTTCTTCAAAAGTCAAAAAGTTAACACGAGGAAGCATTTCACCGCAATACATCTAATTATATCACTGCATTGTGAGGCATGTATTAATAGTGATATTTTTTAAACATACCTGCCCCTCCTCTCACCCGGACAACAATGCCACTGGTGAGCTATGGGGCAAGTCACTTGTCCTGGGTATCTAGGTAAATATAGCCTGGATCATTAAATGCAGCAACATTATAATAAATCAAGCTCAAGTTGTTTTCGGACAGCGCAAATCGTAAACATGTATATTTGAAGGTGTTCTCATATGTGATAATTAAAAAAGAGGCTCTGTAAAAAAATGTTTGTCAAGAATCATACGACTTTATGAACCAGGAAAGCTGGGATTGATCCCAGATTTTCTTGTTCCACATTGTACACTTCAGCCTCTAAATGAGTGTCTCTTACCGGTTACTGCTTTGCCTATAATTCTAGGCGCATGAGGGTAGAGCGTAGGTGGCTCGGCTTCCTTCGGGCTCGAGGGTCCAAGAGGACCTCGAGCTGCGCCACAGCCTGGCATCAGGCTCGAGCTTTCAGTGGCTCGCCCACATCTAAGGACCACAGGACATCAAAGATGAAGGATGACAGAATCAACTCGACACACGTGACTACCAGAGCAGCAGGTGAGCATCATCTGCCCCTCAATCCATACAGTTTGAAGGGCGTTTCCTTTGCTGCACCTATACTTGGATGTCGGTGTTGCTAGATTTACTAGTTTTAATGGCTTATCTAAATTTATGTTCATTTTTATTTTCACAAACTAAAATGCGATCCCTTAAACGCTATGAACCGTGCTTCAAGGATGTTTATCGGATATTGACGAGATGAGACTTCATCAGCATCTCGCTGGCAGCGCTACAGCTGCCGAAGAACCCAAAATTCTGCACGTGCACCTGATGGGCAGTCACGATGTGCAGCAAACACGGTTACAATCTCTTTCTGTTATTTAAAGAGTGAAACAACAGTTATCTAATTAATTTTGATGATAAATCAGAGAAAACGTGATTTTAAATACCTTAAAGTTTGCATAATTTGTATAAACCGAATAAACGAATTATTATTACTACTACTGTTATTATTTTTACTATTATTATTTTAAAGTAGTCTTCTCTGATAGAATATTTAGCCTTTCTGACGAAGTTCAGACATTGGCCTCTCACGCGCCAGACCCCAGTTTCCTGGCCATGCTGTGTTTGGAGGTTCGACTCTCTTGGCGCGTTCCTCCCCTGTAAGGCAGGGCAGCTGTACCCAGTCACCTTTTCAGAGTAACAGTCGTCCCTACTCAGCGACACTGGGGAAATGTACTAACATTTACCAGTTCAGGCGGTCTCCTTAATTTCGTGGTGAAGTACTATTCAACGAGCAAGGTGTGGTCCAGCCCTCTGCTTTGTGTAGGAGGTAAACTACCCCTAGTCCATCGACGTCAATTCACCAAAATGCCAGGGGTAGCAGAAGTGACAACACACGCCATTTTATTGTTACTTTCACTCACACAGATGCTTACACAAACACACACTCACTCTTTCACATAAGCACACACTCACCCGCAAGCATGCACACAGCGTACATTTAAAAATGTGTTTTACTTATCTAAGCCACAGGGGGGTGGGGGGCACATTGCTGATGTGTTCCATTTTTTGTTACACTAATAGTTAATAATACATTATTCACATAATACATTATTCACTATTAGTGTAATTAAAAAAACTGATTGAAAACAAGGAAGTGGAGCCCCAAGCAACGTCTATAAGGACGAGCTGCCCCTGTGTTCCTGGCACTGATTTTGCCACATCTGAGGCCAGGGGTCGCAGAGGCAGTGTCAGGGGTCGTAAGGGGAAAGCCAGGGGTGCGACCGCTAAATGACGTTCATGCCCTATTCACTACTCTAGGTGAGTGAAAGGAGGACCAATTAAATGATAGCCACCAACGCATCTTACTCTTACGCTGTTCTCCATTGGAGTCACTTTAAATATTAGATGCCATGAATCCTCCTTCCCGTTTTTAGGATCAAGCACGTAAGAGCTCTAGAGCCTGTTGTAATATCTCTGTGGGCTTTTAACCACGCCCACTCTTGCTATTCATTCATTGTTGTGCTGGTCTTAAATCCTTCATTTTTATTGGTGCATTTTGTGAAATGTCACTCCTTTGTGTGTTGAGTTCCCTCCCCTGGCATATTAACTAAGTGAATTTTCCTGAACATTTCTGTTGGCCATCACAGTCACGCTTCCTCCTGTTACAGCGTGTGATTGCCCCTCCTCCGGTTTCAGTTTGCCTTACATCCCAGCCGTGATCCTTTCTAGGTATGCAGTGATGGTGTTTTGAATCAGCTTGCTGCTGTCAACTGTTTTACACTTCATTTTCAATTCACGTGGCAAGAAAAGTCTAGTTAAGAATTTCCAACGCCAATTGCTCTAACTCAAGCAAATGCGAGAACCGTTGCACTGTAATGAAAATGTCACTTACCCAGTGTACATCTGTTCGTGGCATCAGTCGCTGTAGATTCGCATGTTTTGCATAGCTCGCCATCTGGTGTTGGGCCGGAGTGTTACAAGTTGTTTTTCTTCGAAGAAGTCTTTCGAGTCACGGGACCGAGTGACTCCTCCTTTTGTCTCCATTGCGCATGGGCGTCGACTCCATCTTAGATTGTTTTTTCCCCGCAGAGGGTGAGGTAGGAGTTGAATTGTAGTAATAGTGCCCATGCAATGGAGTGACTAAGTATGTACTTATTTAAGGTTGAAATGATATATATACAAATAGTTGAAGGTAACTTCCGAACTGCTACAGGCTCCCGGGGAGGCAGGTGGGCACATGCGAATCTACAGCGACTGATGCCACGAACAGATGTACACTGGGTAAGTGACATTTTCAGTTCGATGGCATCTGTCGCTGTAGATACGCATGTTTTGCATAGACTAGTAAGCAGTTATCTCCCCAAAAGCGGTGGCTCAGCCTGTAGGAGTGGAAGTAGTCTGAAACAATGTTCTTAATACGGCTTGACCTACTGTGGCTTGTTGTGCGGATAACACGTCTACACAGTAGTGCTTGGTGAATGTGTGAGGCGTAGACCATGTGGCTGCCTTACATATTTCTTGCATTGGGATGTTTCCTAGAAAGGCCATGGTAGCACCTTTTTTCCTGGTTGAGTGTGCCCTTGGTGTAATGGGCAGCTGTCGTTTAGCTTTAAGGTAGCAGATTTGGATGCATTTAACTATCCATCTGGCTATACCTTGTTTTGATATTGGGTTTCCTGCATGAGGTTTTTGAAATGCAATAAATAGTTGTTTAGTCTTTCTGATTTTCTTTGTTCTGTCAATGTAATACATTAATGCTCTTTTGACATCTAATGTATGTAGTGCCCTCTCAGCTACGGTATCTGGCTGTGGAAAGAACACTGGAAGTTCCACTGTTTGATTTAGATGGAACGGTGAAATAACCTTTGGTAAAAATTTAGGATTAGTCCTTAGGACGACCTTATTCTTGTGTAGTTGTATAAAAGGTTCTTGTATTGTAAACGCCTGAATCTCGCTTACTCTTCTTAGGGAAGTAATGGCGATGAGAAATGCAACCTTCCAGGTTAGGAACTGTATTTCGCAGGAGTGCATGGGTTCAAAAGGTGGACCCATAAGTCTAGTTAGGACAACATTTAGGTTCCATGAAGGAACAGGTGGTGTTCTTGGTGGTATAATTCTCTTAAGGCCCTCCATGAATGCTTTAATGACTGGTATCCTATATAGGGAAGTTGAATAGGTAGTCTGCAGGTATGCAGATATTGCTGCAAGGTGTATTTTAATGGAAGAGAAAGCCAGGTTAGATTTTTGTAAGTGAAGCAAGTAACCCACTACATGTTTTGGAGTCGTGTGTAATGGTTGGATTTGATTAATATGGCAGTAGCAAACAAACCTCTTCCATTTACTTGCATAGCAGTGCCTGGTGGATGGCCTTCTGGCTTGCTTTATGACTTCCATACATTCTTGGGTAAGTTGTAAGTGCCCGAATTCTAGGATTTCAGGAGCCAAATTGCTAGATTCAGCGATGCTGGATCTGGGTGTCTGATCTTTTGGTTGTGTTGTGTCAATAGATCTGGCCTGTTGGGCAATTTGATGTCCATCACTTGTTGTTTTTGCTTTGTCGCCCTAAGTGGGAAGGGTATGCCCAGACGTGGGTCCCGTGCTTCCCATGCCACTGGATTCAAGCTAGCCTGGCTGATGAGGGGTGAAACCCCGAAACCGGTCCCAGGATGCTTGTTTCCAGTCCAGGGAAGACCTGGCCTAGCAGTTCGGGTTGGACTGTTCCCATGGGGAACAGGGTCAAGACTGATTTGCATATGGCTGGGTCCAAACTGGAATGGCATGGGCAGCAAAAAAACGATGGATTTAGGCGCAGATCACTGTACTGGGTGTGAATGTTTGACAATGTTCAGCATTCCGTCCATCACTTGTTGTTTTTACAATTTCATTTAACTACTCGTCTCAAAAGGTTATTTTAATTAATGTTTGGAAGCAGTTAAGACAAGGCCATGTTCAAAGTGCATGAATGCTGTTGACAGGGATTTTTTTGCCTGACTGGATGGGTATCAAGGCTCCAGTCCTGGCCAAGAGGTCGCGGTATTTCTGAAGCCTGACAGTATTGCTAATAATGACGCTTGCCTTTGCGTCGCCCCTTTCTTTTCTCTACTCATGTGATCAAAATGTCACTTAGGTGTTTGTGTTCGTCAGTCTTACACTTCTGTAAGAAAGATTTTCTCATCTCTCTGCTATTATGCTTCATGATCTGACTTTCACCTTGCCTTCTGGCTCTGGTAGCAGACATGATGACTTTACAACTCAACTTTAATAAGTTTTTATAGTTAAGTAGCTACAAAATATTTTCTGATTACAGGTAACTTTAGACCTCAGAGTTCAAACAAAATAAGGAAATTAGAGACGTTTTTATTTTGGGTTAGAATGCTTCCGCACATGTATAGAATGAAATATGTGCCTGACTGTTAGTAACCCCTTGACAACAGGACAGAAGCATTGCTTGATGAAAAACAAATAAATATGGTTATTCTTCGCCTCTTAATTTTCAAAGGATGTACTTGGAAGGCCCACATATTCAACTCCTACTCTCAGGAAAAGTAAGCAACACGGCCAGCCAATCAGACATGCGCACTTTGTGTGCACATAGCACTCCTTTGGCCCCCTCCCTGCAGCCCAGTCCTCCTCTCCCCCCCCCACCCAGGAAACCTAAAATGATAACAAAATGTTATTATCATTTTATTTTTCCTTTCCCCACAATCCAGTGTGGCAATACTCCTCCGCCTTAGCAGAGGAGTTCTCCCGGTCTATAGACCCACATCTTGAGTTGTGCCTCCTATGTCAATGAGCATTCTACAACTTAGCAGCAGCCAGGAAAAATACACAGCGGGTGAACAGGACACACAGAACAGAGAAAGCCCTAAGAACGTGTCAGACGCCATGCAAGTACAAAATTGCATAAAATCTTTTAAAGCAGACCTGGCTGCAAAGGTGCTAATTTCTATGTAACACTTGCTCACCTCGTACTTTCCTTCATTCTCCGTCTTAAGCGTTTCAATGTCCAACAAGAGTGACCAGACCTGGCCTCGCACCTGAAGCGGGATCCCTTTGTACACCCTGCGGAACATCTGTGAAAAGGAACAGCGACATGAGCCAAACACCACATCACTATCATCTTACAGGTAAGTGAATTGTGGAAAAACAATTGCTGTTTTAATGAAAGGGGGTGGCCTAATTCTGTAGCTGTTGGTACATGATTATTTTCCTCATATTGTCCTATATTGCCAGCCAGATGGGTCTCCATGTTTGGTATGGTTAGGGCGAAGATAAAGGGGATCTAATTTACTCATAACTTTGTTGCCATTTTATAGATTTGCATGAAAGTTGGTAGACACTTGGAAAGATTAACTTTTAATAGCATGAGTTCCATGTAAACCCATCAAAGGGAACAAACATTGTTAATTTTCTATTAACTTTCTGTACCCTTTGACAAATTTGCAAAATAAATTATCAGGAATTTGCTTTAGTTTTGTGATGGTATAGCAGCGCAGGAATCCCTGGGTTCATGAACATCTAATAATACTTGTACAGGATTGAGCTACCAGAATTGGTGTTATCTTGCAAACTGCATGTGCACCTGACGAATGGCTGCATCTAATGTTGGCTGCTTGCAGCAAATGACTCTTGCACAAGACCAAAGACCATGTGCAGAAGAGGGTAAACACACAGTTGATGGCCATATAGAATGAGGGTAGACTGCAGCTTGATATGGAAGTATTATTCACTACCAAACCACCACACTTACCAGACACCCATCACATATATCCACCAAACCACAGGAAAACACTTTCTTTCCATTTAAGAAACCCCAGTTAATATAAAGCTATGGCTAGCTTTGGTCACACCTCTTTAGTAGGTGTTTTAAAGGCCTCTGAAATGTACTTTAAAAAAATCATAGTGGAAACACGCAGAAGTAAATCCCCCATTGAAGAAACCATCCTCTGACCCAACGGACCTCAAGAACTACAGGGAAATCTCCCAGCAAAAGTCATCGAGAAGGCCATCAACTCACAACTCTGAATTCATCGAGACGAACCACATCTTGGACCTTTCCCAATCTGGATTCAGAAGCAACCACAGCATTGAGACTGCTCCTAGCTGCCACAGATGACATCTACACCCTACTCGACCAAGGAGACATCACTGCCCTCATACTCCTGGACCTTTCAACACAGTCTACCATCACACACTGCGCAAGACTCCTTGACGCTAGCATCCATGACAAAGCCCTAGTATGGATACACTCCTTTCTCACTGGCCGAACTCAAAGAGTCAGACTCCAACATTTCTGTCAGAACCCACTGAAATCAGCGGCAGAGGGCTGCAGGAGTCCTCCCTGAGCTTCACCCTATAACATTTATATGGCCCCGCCTGCAAAAATCCTCAATGAACACAGACTGAAGATCGTCTCTTACATCGACGACATGCAGCTGATCCTCTTCCTCACCAACGACCACGAGGCTGCCATGAACAACTTCCAAAACGGAATGAAGTCAGTCGCCACCTGGATGAAGGACAGCTGCCTCAAGCTCAACTTTGACAACACCGAAGTCCTCATCATGGGTCCCACTGCCTCCACCTGGGACAACTCCTAGTGGCACTCGGAACCCCTCCACCCCCATGGACCACGCAACAAATCTTGGCATCATCCTGGACTCCTCATCCTTGATGAACCGCGAGATAAACGAAATTCCTGCTTCCACACACTCTGCTTACTCCGGAAGATCTTCAAATGGATCGCCACTGAATCCAGGAACACGGCCACCTATGCACTCGTCAGATTTGACTATGGCAACACACTACGCAGGGCACCACCCAGAAGATCAAAAGAAAAAATTCAGAACATCCAGAGCGCCGCCGCCAGACTCATCCTAGACATCCCCGTTGCAGCCACCTGCAAGACCTACACTGGCTCCCAATCAACAAGAGGATCAACTTCAAACTCCTCATCCACGCCTACAAAGCCCTCCACAACGCCATACCCGAATATCTCAATCACCACCTCTCCTTCTACACACCCACCATACATCTCTGGTCTGCCCAGCTGGCCTGGGCCACCATCCCATGCATCTGCAAAACCACAGCTGGAGGAAGATCTGGAAGGAGCCCTTTCTCGTACCTCGTGGCAAAGACCTGGAACTCTCTGCGCCTGCATCTCAGGCAAGCTCCATCCCTGCCTCAATTCAGGAAGGACCGCAAGATCTGGCTCTTCAACTGAACCATGGATGCTCTTCCCCCTCCTCCCCTTGTGACCCTAATGGGTGAGTAGTCACATTGTACTGACCTTGATTGATCATTAAAGATCGGTTATTGTTCCACAATCAAACCGGAACAAACCCTGAAGTTCCCCATTTACGGTTAGTTCTGCAAACTGTTGCTCATACACCTGCTATGCAAGTCATATCTCGCCTCTAAATTTCAACACATATGCAATGTAATCATACTGTATATTCATATGTCATTCATAATGTTAAAGGTAAGGAAATATGTAATGTAATTTGTTAAGTCAGTCACACCAAGGATGAGGCCATGAACATTGCATCTGCTGTATGAGTCATGGTTTCCATGGCTGGTATGTGAAGTATGGTTTACGGAGTTAAACATAACTGGGGATTGTCAATTTCTTTTGCTTTGTTTTACAAGCATAACTTATGTTTAAACATGGTTTCTAATTAAAAATATATAAATTATAGACATATGTAATTCATTCAGACGTGAAGGCCTGGCATCTGCCCGAACTGATACTTTATGATGTTCTACATCTACTTATAAGAATTCAATTCCTGCTGCTGTAGGCCTTGCACCCAATACTCAATTGCCGGCCAATCCCAGTTTCAAATAGATAGCTGCATGCAGCAGGAGTTGCTTGCAGGGCCCACGTCTTTTGAAATGTCATTTTTAGGGAAAAGCAAATATAGAATTAAGAAACCAGACTGATTAATTGACTGACATTTCTGAGGCACAGTGTTATCCTTGGGTGTCTTGGTGCGGATATTATTCATCAGACCCTAAGCTGAAAACAGAAAACCCTTAACTTTTAAATCTTGCCAAAGGGTAAGATGTTGGGAATGAGCTAAAAGTGCAATGTAAGGGTGTTCCATAATGTGAGAAGAGAAGGATCACCCCCTTGATCAACACCTTCTAACCTTAGAGACTGGAATGAGCCCTTTGTTGGCTTTTCAAAAACGATGGACACATTTGTGAAAAGTACCTTTCTTTTTGGTGTATTTGGGTCCCCATTCACACAGAGCCCCGCGAACCAAGCTCGTGGCTTTGAAGATCAGCTATATACCAGAGAACCAAACGAGCTTAGCATTAGTTAGTTTGACTGAGTTATACTTTCACAGTCCAAGTAATAGTCACAGAGCCATATTTTGGACAGGTTAAAACCTGGCAATCAAGTATTTGGGAAGACCGAGATACAAGGTGCAAGCAAAGGCCACATTTTGTAAGAACATTAAGCAGTGGAAAATGGATTGAGGCCATCTTGTTCTCTTGGAGAACAAATGGAGATCAGACTCAAACACGTCTCTGAGATTACAAGGTGAATTCGCAGCAATGAGTAGATTCGATCATTCACTAGGCCAACGGTTCTTAACCTTTTGACTTTTGTGGACACATGCTGAGTCATTACTGGAATCCGGGGACCCCCACTAAATCATTATTAGAAGTCCATTCTAAGCAATTTTTTATGATTTGAACCTCAAAACAATACAAAAAACATGAATACACCAAACAAATGCACCAATATTGTAATATTGTGTTTACATCTCAATAAAATATAGAAAATGTTTTCACATTTTAAACTTTTATTCTTTATTTGTATATACTTTATTTAATGTTTAAATTCGAATAATAGTTACTTTGGTAAGACAGTCGTGGACCCCCTGAGCAGGCCTCACAGACCCTAGGAGTTCTTAAAACCACAGGTGAAGGGACACTTCTCTAGGCCAACAGCCTAAATCCAAACTGAAAGTGGGCCTCCGGGGATCAAGACTTCTTTTCTTGACTTTAATTTAAGAGTATTCTTAATAGTCATTTCAGAGGCCATGAAGGATAAACACAATTGAAAAAGATGAATGTTTAGCAGATAGTTCATCTAGGTGTATGAATATTGGTTTTGGTATGATTTTTTTTTTTCCCCCATGGCTTGCTCGGATGGCTGTATCATCTGTGCGGTGTATCATTTGCATAAGAATAAAACCGAAAGTCCAATGACCTATTGAAGGCGGCTCTAGGTAGGATAAGAGGGAATACATAAGCATCGAAAAGGAGTTTTTGTTTTCATTAACAATCTTGAAAAAATTGTATTACTTTTTTGGGCCAAGTAAACAGTAGGTTAATAAGAATTATAACTTCTTATGTTGAATTTTAAATTCACACGCTTAAGAAAATGTGATCCTATGCATGATACCGTTTTGTGCTGGCATATAACCAAACAACATAAACTGTTGCAATATAAAATTGACTAGTCCCCAGGCAGTATCAGGGTCAATCATTACACCTTGACCTGTAACAAACCTTTTGAAATCGCAAAAACCAGGGAAAACCTTAAAGGAAGAGGTCTGAAAGCATGCAGTTAGATGTTTCTGGAGGGCAGGACATTTGAATACGACTTTGTAGTCTTTACAGATTACTACTTTGTAGTCTTTACAGATTACGATTTTGTAGTCTTTACAGATTACCTCCATATGCTCATAACTATGAACACATGCTGGATGCTGTTGATGGGATACCGACAGTAACTCTGATTCTACTCAAAATAGTAGATGATTGCAGACAGTAGTGGACACAGGCTGTCACCGCCATACCACTTTGCAGCCATTCAGTTCTTCTCTAGTCTAGTCAGAAGTGTGAGGGGTGATTTGGGGCAATTCAGACTCTAGAACTTTCCGAGAAGAGAAAACCTCTTAAGACATGAAAAAGGTGACAAAAGCTTTGTTTCATGTAAGACAGCCTGCATATTATTACACTCCTTGGTCAGAAAACAATTCTAATGAAAGCCTTCTAGGCATAAGCAAGCATTGGTAAAGCCAACTGGTCTCGGCAATGTATGAGCTATTGGCTTTGTCAATGTTAATGGTTGATTGGCATAGGGAATATTAAGTGATGTGCCCAGAATCACAGCATGTTGATCCTACACTAGGACTTGGGCCTGGTTCCCCAGTTTCAGGTTTGGAAGCTCTGATCATAATGGCACACTCTGGGTAGAGGGGGCGAGGCAGTGGGTGAAAAACGGAAGCAATTTAGGAGCAGCTGCTCACTGCGGTCAACAAAGGAGCCACCGTGTGACCAGCACTCACCCCCACTCTTCTCATGGACAAAATGCGCTCAGGGCACAAACGTGCAACTCTGACAACAAGGTAATATGTGAAACTAAAAGGAATTTAGAGCTAACACAAGGCAGCTGCAGGGACAGACATACAGAAGTGAAATAAAAGGAATTTAGAGCCAACCCACTATGGGATTTAGATTTCGGCGGACGGGCTATCCGTCACCCATGTGATGGAGTAACCCATCTGGCGAAATCTAAATCGGGCCCTAAGTTGTGGAACTTTCTTCTTTGGCCTTCAGAGGGTCACAAATCAAGAAAAATGCACCGTAACCTTAGTTCCACCGTCGACTGTCCGTGCCCAGCTCTGATGTTTCCATATACAACTCTGAGGTGCTCTCAATGTTTTGGTGTCTGCTGTACATACACATAAGGAAACACAAACAATGGTGGGTGGGAGGTGAGGGGCAGTGGTGGCTCGGGAGGGGAGTGTGGGGATCATTTATGAAAGATGACAAGAAACAGAGTGAGGAAGAGAGGAAAACACAAGTACTTATGTTGAGTGACAACACAAAACAAATAATAGTTAAAAAAAAGAGCAGTGGATGAACACAAGTACTTGGTACATACTCTGGGTGAGGGCCGAACACAAGAAGAGGTTGCAACGCAGGCATGGACTGACACACAGGAACAGCTGAAATGACAGCGATGCAGAAGCAACCCAATAGAAAGATATGGGCTGGCTGTAAGCCGTGTGTGTGTGTGTGTGTGTGTGTGTGTGTGTGTGTGTGTGTGTGTGTGTGTGTGTGTGTGTGTTACAACATGTCTCAAAGAGACAGCGCATGCATTGTCTAGCTGAGACCTAAAAAGGGGCAATAACCTCATACGAATAAAAGAAGAAATCGTAAGCAGTAACTATAGTAGCAACAAAAAAAAATGCGAAGTACTGAAAATTATGCATTCAGTTCTGAGGGATGTGCAAAGTGTGTTTCTAGTGAGGTCATGTGTAACTGCCAATCTGTGGATAAACAATCAGTCACCCACAACAATGGCTCTAAAGAAGAGAGAAAGATGTGTTTACAGATTTTGGGCCTGATTTAGATATTGGCACACAAGTTACTCTGTCACAACGGTGACAAATATCCTGTCAGTCACAACGGTGATGGATTTCCCCTCTGTCAAAATCCAGATCCCATTCTAAGTAACTTGTCCGCCAATATATAATTCAGGCACTTAATGTGTGACCTAAATGGCCGGGGATTCCAATGTCCATTTGTTTCTAACATTTTCTACAGGGGGTCATATATGATCACAGCTGCTGGGGCTCCTCCTGTCTTGCGGGCTCCTATTGAGGCCTCATTGAAAGACAATGCATTTTCTTGTGGAATATGTTCCTTTAGACCCGTGATACTCAAAGTACAGCCTGGGGGCCGCATGCAGCCCTTCAGGCCTTTGCATGCTGGTGAATGGCAGCACTGAGCTGCTTTTTATCAGACTGAGCACTAACTTCAAATAAATGTTAACTAAACATGCGTTTATTTACAGGTTAATTGCAGTAAAAAAAAAAAAAGGCTATAACTAGGGTGTCCTGCACCCCTTAACTTTAGGAACACTAATTTTTTAAGACATCTTGCAGCAAAAGGGTAAAATATGATAAGTCTCTACAGAATTGAAAAAGTGTATTGTATTAACCTGCAGAACAGTTTCACCTTGGTAAAGCAGATTATATCAGTACATGGAAAATTGAGAAGTTAAAAAAAAAAAAGATTTAAAGTGATTTTTTAAAAACATGAATCTAGAAACATTCATTCTTTCCCCACCCTGGAAACAATGCCAATAGTGAACTAAGAGGCAAGCCAGTGGTTATGTGGCCCTTTAAGTGGCCTTGTTTTGTGTAATACATGAACAACAATATTGTTTATTAAATCAGACAGGAGAAAGTTTCATACACCACTCATCCTGAAGTCCTGTGTTTCTTGTCTTTTTATATGTGGGAATGGAGGGAAGGTGGAATGAAAAATTGCATAGGATCACACAGTTTGGTAAAGGGGGAAAGCCGAGATTAATGCCTGGTTTTCTGGTTTGACTTTGTGCACTGCAGCCACTAGATGTTTATGCTTTACTCCCATAAACCCACCTTATTTCTAACACACCCCCAACCACGACTACAGCCCTGCTCGCTTCAATGCGGCCCTCGGTCACATCACAGACCAAAATGTTGGCCCCCAGGAAAATCTTTGCGAGTACCAATGCTTTAGACATTTGAACAACAGTAAACTCTACATAGCTGAATCCAAAGAAGGAACGTTTCTTGTAGTCAACAACATTCTCGAATTAGGGGTCTCAAAAGAATAATGCACCATTTATAGCTTTACGTGCCTGGGACTAGCATACTCACCTGATTGTATGAGGGGACTTTTCTCAGGATTTTGTGGCTATGACTTTTGGAGCAGATGAAGCTGTTTTACGTAACTGAAACAGTTTACACACAAGCGAGAGAAAAGCTGTGTGGCTACCTCACTACTCATGTAGTCAGTGAAGGCGACTTGATCCCAGTACAGATGAGGTCCAGACACTTCACTCATATCAAAAGATCATCAGTGACACCAATATTGCTTAGCATTTTGTGGGACAACCATATGTGCAGCAATCTATATTCCTTTTGAGACCTAAATGGTTCCAGGAAACACGCTCAGAAGCCTAAAGTAACCTTGCACCCCTTAAAACCGTGGCGTAATGAAACATCATGCCTCTCTACCCTCCAATACAGAATGTGCTGAAGGGCCCCCGAGTTTCCTATATCTCAGGAATATTAATTCGCCTTGGACTGAATGGGGCACCCTGAAGGGTTGAGGACTCCCTTTAGGGCTGGGGGAGGCCAGCACCACCAGGACAGCAGGGGGCTGCATTACACCCCTGCCTGAAAATTGAGAACATGAGCTATGCTTATGACGATCAAGCGTTTGTTTACTTCTAAATGGGAGAGTGGAGGTGCAGCACAGAGTGTTCTGCACAACACAGCCTCAGGAATATGTTTTTACCTACAGGGATGCTAATAAGGCTGAATGTGAACACCAATAGTGAACTAACCTTAAATGAAAAGGGGACTGACTCTTAAGCCTTTTAGGCAGATAGGCCCATCCTGCAATCAATTACCGGAATGGATTAAACGTCAGTCCTGGATAGGCCATTTGACAGGAGAGACATTTGATTATAAAGAACCCTAACAAAAATCTATTTGCTACAAGCCACTCCATTGAAAAGAGAAAACAAATATAATAAAAATGTGGATAATGGGAGGTAACCATTTTAGATCTTTGATATTGAAAGTGTGGGATAGTGCTGCAGTACAGAGTGTTGATTGCATATGCGAGTATACAGGACTATTTGCACATTGGTCTTGATGAACAGGTTCGCTGGTCTCTAGTGATAATTTTAACTTCACCTTTTCACTATTTTTGTATTTTGTCCATTTCTTCAGCATTTTCAGCCACTTGTCCACTCTTTCAATTTCTTGTAGTTTTTGCTGTAATTTGAACATAAGGGTAGTGTTAGACAAGCAGGTCTACTGATGGCAAAGCTTTAAAACAAATGATCACAATTTCATTTTTCATAGCAATTATTAATTCTACAGAAGTATTAAAGATTCTTCTATGAGACTGGACCATGTGAGGCTAGATTTACACGGAGACCTTTGCAACAAGCCCATTAACCCGACCAATTTTCTACCCTGGCTGCAATACTGTTTTAGTCTTTTGTTTCCAAACAGGAAGGTCCGTGAGCCAAGGATTCTTCGTAACTTTAGTGTTCGCAGAGATGAGTATGATCTAAAGTCATCTTGGCTTATTAAAACAGGTATTAGTTTGTGGAAGTTCTCGTGGTAATATCTCCCATTTTCCCACATTTGTTCGGTGCTCTATGTCAATGGCCTAACTAAAAACCTATTGAAAGCTATAATAAAAAGAATACCCAGATACATACTCCACAACTTTCTGGAATACAGGTCTGTGATATGACGGATTTTCTACATCATTTTGCAATTTATCAATTCTTCACTGTAGTGTCCTGGATTTGACAAATGACTATTGTTAGTGATTGAAGGTGTGCACCCTTTACAGCACAGGAGAATGTACAAAAGGTTTGTGCAAACCCGTTACCAGCTCAAATCAGGCAGCCTCCAAGCGTGATGATGAAAAATAAGTTAATTACCTGTAACACCAGTCTGCCTCAAATGTAGATGCTTTTAATGGTTTCATATACTCAGATTGGTGCTGGCAGAAGACTCAAGCTTTCAATCTTTTCTACTTAGTCATTTACATTTATCTGTATCGTAGTGTATTATGGTGAGTGTCAGTGTGCTTTACAACAGGTAAGCCAAGGAAAAGAGCACATGAGAAATATTACAAAGGTTTTCACTGTTACTGCAAAACGAAATCAACTTAACATGGGTAAGTGATACCCTTTGACAACAGTTTCACTCTGATTACCCCTGCAGCAGTCTCTAGATCTTCCACCCTGTTCTCCATTCCAACCATAGAAGCAAGCATGTAGTTTCAAAATGTTTTTTTTGTTTGACCTCAGTATCATGCATCTGCATCTGAAAAGACCATCATCTTCAATGTACCCTGCAATCTTTGCATCTCATGGTCTGCATTTGCAACCACAGCATGTACCTCTACCACTGTTTCCTCCACAGTTGAGACCCTCCCAGCAGTGTTTTATATTGCTTGCCAAAGACCCTGAATTTGTTTTCAGCCAAATAAGAATCCACTTATATAAAACTTGCAAAATATAAGTGATCAAGACCACTCTTTGCTCAAGACAGAGGGTTTTGGTATATAGAAAACCTTTTTTCCCATGGCATGCTTGGATCGCTAAACTTTGGGAGGCACTTGGAGCACTGGTTACGCTAAGCACCACACTCAAAAATACCCAAACAGGTGCAGCACTCACACTCCCTGTACACCTGGCGTGATCAATACAGTATGCGGGTCCGAACAGTATATGTCACCAAATGTCCAGGGTCACTGCAATGCGGGTGTTGAAGGATGTGCACCACACATCAGGTCTGATCCTGTCCGTACCACAAGCAGCTCTGCTCCTTGCTACATTATGCCACATGGACCCGGTAAGCCCCACAGCTTTCTGGTACGTTGGCTTGGCTCTAAGCAATCACCATCAGTACAGAAATGGCTTGGCTCCCACACCTTCCTGAGTGGGACAGACTTCCCCCGGACTCTGCTAAAGTGGGGCCATCTTAAAGCAACAGAAGGGACCTTACAACTTGGTATTCTTTTGGCCCATCACCATTATAGCAGCACCTCAGTTTCAGATCAGTAAGAGGGGATCTGCATCCTGTATCCTCTGCTGTACTGCATGTCGAGCTCCAGGTCAGGCAACCTGTTACATCTCAAAAGAGAGCGATGCTGAAGCAGTGCACAAGTGCAGCCACTACAGAGAAAAAAGCCCACCCTTTCAACTCAAAGGTTTGTAATGTTTTTCAGAAGATCGAGAGGCTTAAGTGGAAGGTGTTTAGAGGAGGGGCATAAGGCTCTTCCGTGAACATACCATTCCGAGAGGTAGCTGATCAGTGGGTTTGTGGCAGGTTTGTCAGTAGAAGAATCGTGATGATTGATATCAACGTTCAGAGGTAGAGTGAATTAAAAGCTGAGGGACAGAGGGAGAGGTCGTGTGAAACGGGTCAATGATCAAAGTGGCCAAATGATGAACAAAGGTGAGCTTAGTGTAAGGACAGCAGTGCCATGTTTTTCCTCTGTTGCTTGCCGGAACCTGCCCAATCAGGAGAGGACAGAACTGGGGAATGGCGTCCGATAGCACTGACCTCCTTAGAGAATGAAAACTCTCCCTGTACCTAGTAGTAGGCAGGGATGCAGACCATGGCTATCAATTCACCGAAATGCCAGGGTAGCAGAAGTGACATCACATACCCTTTGGCATTAATGACATCACAGGAAGTGACATATCACACTTGATCAAGATTTCTTTCATGAAGCCACGTCACCTGACCCCAAAATCACTCTCCTACACCCCCTTGCACTCATTCTTATTCAATCTCATTCACTTACATTTGTTCTTAATCTCACTCATACTTACTGACACTAAGGCCCAAATTTACTGAGGCTTTGCACTGTGTATGTGTCTCTTTTGTGACGCAGACCAGGCGAAAAGTGTTACGGAGAGAGTTACTATACAACACAAATCCTGATTTGTATCGAATAGTATTCCAAAGTAATGCAAAACTGTGCTGTGCACTGCTTTACATTATTTTGCATCAAGAGGTTGTCCCATTGATGGTGCGTGGTCATTCCCATGCTATCACCTAGGCGTTTTGACTCAAATTCCTATCTACAAACATTGGTAGAGAGGAATGTGCACCAAAATCTTATGACAGCTGGAAGCAGGCATAACAAGCAGAATTGTTTTCATTTCTCCTCATTTCCCAGCTTTGCATATGTGCTGCACTGTACAGCACACACACCAAATGGGAAAAGCCAAAGCATAGTTTTTGTACTGGACTGTACCCCTTTCAGTGCAAAACTTATGCTTCAGAGAACGCACACACGCTTGCACTACAGAACAAATGTGTGTTGCAGCAAAAAACAGACCTACCAACTTCACCAAAATCCTCACACTGAGGAGGGGCGGGCCATGGAGGAGGCACGGCCTCATGACGAAAAGCACCTAAGAGGCACTTTTGCCCCCACCCCAAACTCCCTACTCAAAATTAAAAACAAAAAGCTTGCTGAGGCTGCTGCTGATACCTTGGGGTGTTTTCACACTCATTAATGGACATCAGCAGTTAAAAGCCTTCGAAAACGACCTGAAAACCACTGTTCAGCAGTTAAAAGCCTCCGAAAACGACCTGAAAATCACTGTTATCACTGCGTGATATCGGCCCCTCACTGGGAGAGCATGTGAGGGGAGCCAATATCGTGTGTCACACAGTGGCGCCGTAGGAGTTGCCAGGTCTGGCAAAGCGCACCAATGCACAAGGAGAGAAGCAATGCACCATATCTCAGATATTATGCATTTTCTATCCCTGTGGAATACGTCAGCACAGCAAATTCGGGGTAACAATGCCTTTGCATCAAAGATAGTACATTTGGGTCTCAATTTCACACAGTCTCACTCATTACCTTTCTCCGACTCTCACTTTTACTCACATACACATGCTTGTAAATACAGGAACATACTCACACACACACAGTCTTCTCACATAACCACTCTACCCCACAAGCACACACACACAAAATACATTTAAAAATATTTTTACTTACTACAGCTGCCACCAAAGGTGCCGTGCCCGCTAAATGTGTGCAAAGTTTTATTACACTAATAGTGAATAATAAAATATTAGTCGCTATTAGTGTGGCGTAAAACGTGCTGTAAATATGGAATATGGAGGCCACTCAGTGTTACTGGCACTATTTTTCCACCTGAGGCCAAGGGTCGCAGTGCCAGGGGCAGCAAGGGTCAAGCCAGAGGTCGCAGCTGCGACCTGTGGCGACTCCTATATGACGTCCTTGATGCAGACTCTTGCAAATCTCTCAATACTTGTGTGCATTTCGGGGACGATTTTATGCTGGAGGTGAAATCTATCTACAAATACCATGTCAGATGGACAAGAGACAAGGCTCTAGAAGTCTCCACTTATTATGTTGTCAGTATAAATTGATTGCAACAGGAATAACGGGCTTACCTTTTCTTCTGCGGCGCTTCGAGAAGGCAGTTCATGCTCACTGGAACAAAAACAGAAGACTGGAGTGTATACACAATCAAACAGCGTACCAGCAACCATCTTTGCAAGGCAATGTGCAAGCAGGGGGACTGTGCCTGGATCTTACCCCCTAGTTTGGTGTGTACATGAAGTTGATGCTCTAGGAGCCTAAATTGCCACACCCTTGTCACATGTCACAATCTTCATAATTTATCGTCATCTTTTCCATCTTGCACGTTTGGAGTGCCTCACCGAGTGGACAACACTAGTGGGTACGTGTGTTCTGGGTACAAAGCTGATTCAGTTCCACTTACGTCTCACTGTCCTTAGAGTACAACAAAAATGTAACCGAACATAGTGTTGTGTACTTGTTGCAGCCTTGAAAAAAATAGGTTTGTGTGCCTTTAAGGGGAAGAAGTATGTGTTGGCTGTACCTCAGCATTTGCTGGACATCATGAAACAATGATTAGAACAAACTAGAAAAGAAAAGAAAGAAGCATCCCTCTTCTGGAAACAGTGTCTGTGTGCTAACACAAATTCAAACATTTAACAGATTTTGTATTTGCTTACAGTTTGCGAGCATTTCCAATAACATTGCATATAATTGGTACCGTTCATGTGGGCAAGGGGACTTATCTGCCCTATGTAAATCTAAGGGCATAGCCCCAATAACCAAGGTGCAGAAGGCCTGTAGCTACAGGGGACCACTCTCCTCGCCACATAACAAGCTGTGACCAGAGCTATTGCCTTGTCATGATCAGGATCAACTCCACATTTTACAACATTCTGCTGCAGGAGATGAATTGGGTTGGGATTACCAACATCATCCATTAAATAGAGCAGCTGCAGAGGTTCAGTCAGGTCATGCCAGTCATGCCATGGAACATGCAATACGCATATACATATTGCATATTCTACATTACAGCAGTGTTGGACCTCAGATCCTCCCCTCAATAACGGCCATGGAACAATTCTGGCCCTTGTCTGTCCAGGGTAATACCCTAGGTAGCTGATGAGCTTTACTTATATGAACGGCAGCCGTTCTGGAGCTCACTGCCACCGGATTCCAGTCATTTGACAGCAATACATGGGAAGTACCCAAGGGCTTGATTTAGATATTGGCCGAGAGGTTACTCCATCACAACGGTGACGGATATCCCATCTGCCAAAATCGAAATCCCACTATATCCAATGGAATTTAGATTTAGGCGGATGGGATATCTGTCACCATTGTGACAGAGTAACCCTTCTGCCAATATCTAAATCAGGCCATAAATCGGGGCAGAAACTGTAAATACTCACTTGATACATCCTGTGTGATCAGCATCAGTAAGTATCTCTCAGAAAACACATTTACGAAGACCTACAAACATCCCTAGTCGTGAACAGGTTCACCAGCATCCTGGCCAACAGGAGGAAACTAGTGAGTGGACAAACTGGCTCTTGGAGACAGCAGACGGCAGAAGGAGGGGACAGACAGGCTGGTTATCACAAAGGGGGAGAATGGTTGTTATATGAGGAGCAACATCTCTAGGAGGGTGTCAAAGGTATCAGGAAGGCCCAAAACAGGATTGTGATATGGCAATGCAGGGTTTTTGGTTTACGTTTGTGGACATCACTGACAATTTTGATCACTCCAGCTGAGGGGAAACAGATGCTTATGAAACAGTTAATAAAAGATGTGAATTCTAGACTCCAGGACTGAAAAAAATGAACTTACTGCAGAAAGCCAAACCGGTCTGTGACCTTATACAGATTAAAGTCGGCATCTTCCCATGGGTCGATCTGAGCTCCTTCATGCCTACCCTGCAAAGAGAGAGAGAGAGGTGCTAAGTTAGAAGTCCAGCAGGACTGCTCAGAAACCTGCACTCGCAAGGAAGTACCCCTCACAAAACCCTTACTGCAGACTCTTGGGGTGATGGTCCTTCTTACCTTGGGTCACATACAAAACTACAAATTCATTGCTAGAGTCCCTGCCTTTGGGTTATCTTTCAGTACCTCACTGGAGTCTCACCACGGGTGTTAAACATTAAGCATGACAATGACCGCCCTAGGGCATGCAGCGACAAGCTTCTGTGACATCTACCAGCAAGAATCCAACACTTAATTTGACTTCAAAGACCAGGCTTTCATCAGAAGGGCAGTTTCAGGTGAACACTCACCTAAAATAATCAGCAGCCGATGTTTAATGGACCCTCTTCACTGCCATGAGAGGGTAATTTTGTAGGCTGGAACGGGGGTCACACACACACACACACACACACACACTAACATCTACACACACCAGTACCACAGAGTTTAGAGTCACTAGTTCCTTTGTAATATGCTAACAGGTCCTTGTCATTTATCTCTTAAATATTGCTGTTGAATCATAGGAATCACAAGGCGTCACAGCTGTGATGTGTCATGGTGCTCGCACATCTGGCGGCTTACCAAGTTCGGTGTAACCTGAAGACACAAAGGTTACCTGAGAGGAACAATATGTTGCTACTGGGCACTTAACCATTAGTCCTGAGGGCTTACAATTCCAACTCTCAGATGAGGAACTACACAGTTCCATAAGGGCGACCGCTAACCACAGAGACTATCCTCCTCCTGGATCTAAGAGCAATCAACACTTGAGAACAGGACTCCGCTGATGCTCGCTGTAAATTATGAATATCTTGAGAAAGCTCAGTGGCCGGCGCAAAATACCTGCAGGATGCACATACATACACTCACTAGTGGGAAGAAAGAAACTGTGCTTTGTTGATCAATTATATGAATTCAGTCAAACCATGGCTGGTGTAAAGTGCTAGGAAATATATAGCAGCCTCAGTATTACCATCATAATTGTTTGCCCTGGATATTGTGGACTACTGGTCAAAGCGCTACATATACACGAACATGTACTTAAAACTTGTACTTGAGACTTTATCCTGAAAGCTTTAAGCTAAGCAGCCCTTCTTTCATAGGTTTGCCCCTTCCATGTAATAAGTACACTGTCAATTTTATGAAGCAACGGTGGAGAAAAATTGGGCTGCAAACCACAAACATTTGCTCCACGCCTGTGTTGTGGCTGAATTTTGGGCATTTTGTATGGTGCGCCATTGCCAGCAAGATCGACAGTTTACGGTTCGTGGGCAGTTCATAGGCGACCTCCATTTTTTCTTCTTCCATGGCAAATGGAAGCGGAATAGAGACATTTTCCGATCCATTTCCACTTATTGTAGAATAAAATAAAAAAAGTTGCCCAGTCCTACTAACGAACGACCAAAGCCACCTCTACAGCTCAAGTATTCTCCAGCAAAGCACAATAAAGGGACTATGGCCTAGATTACAAGTGGCCAGTTAATCCAAATTAGTTTGGTAACAGGAGTTACAGGCTCATTCGATTACAACAGTATTATTTCACAGAGAGTTTGGCGTGAAACGCTGGAAATCTTCATGAAAACACCATACTCCCTTGTTAGTTTCCAAAAACTTGTAATCCAGATTATTTCCCCACTCCGGAATTACTAGACACCTTCTTAAAATAATTCCAGGGAAATATCAGGAGTTATTCTGGGGCACTCGTAATCGAGGCCATTGTCTTGTGTTGCACGTTTCGATTTTCTGGTCTTTACTGTAGCGTGTTATCCTCTATTAAGGGCGAGTCAATGTGCTACCAAATACTCACGTGCACGAACGTAGTCACAGAACCCCACCCTGAAACCCCGCACTACTTCATTGCACTTCGGCCCATTCGGATTTTAAATCTGAGAGAATATTAGCAGTTGCTTTAGCATCATGAACGGCATTTCAATACGTGGGAAGCCTCATCATTTTTAAAACCCTTTTCGTTCTAGTGTTGAAAATTAGATTTCTCTGCATGCCATCACCGTTAACACTCTATGGAACTTGTGTTTACTAATCATTTCTTTTTTTAAACAATTCCCAAGGTATCCAGCTTGCAAAGGCCGCCGAGGATTAACTGAGGAAACCATGTCACAAATTCTTACTCCTCGGTTTGTATTTTAGTTATAACATACAATTCCAGTGAATGAACACTACACCTCCCGCCCAGGATGGAATGGATGGGAGCAGAACATGGCGTCCTGTGACATGGAGCCATCTGTTTTCAGTACATATCAACATCTTTACCTTGCCGTCTTTGAACAGCTGTAATTCAAGGAAACAAGGGACAGTTCAATTTCCTACAGAAAGTGCAATGTAAACTTTACTGTATGTCGTAGTTCCACTAGCCTCCAAGACGCACAGTTCCAACTCATTTTACTGTATTTGTGTAGCGCACCTTTGGCTAAGGCGGTCCTCTTCATACTTTGGCATGTGAACTTTGGTCTGCGATTCAGTTTTCCCAGAAGATGTTTTCCACAAGGTGAGGACTTTTCTTTCCCTAGCTCATGTTGGTGTAGGTGAAATGCTTTGGTTGGTGTCTTTTGTCCCCATGGAGCTATCTGACTAGGAGCATCTAGCCAATTTTCAACCTAGTGCCTGTCAATGTTGAATGCGTATCGGGTTGTTTATGCCCAATGGTTCGAATTGGGGATTTAGATGTATTAATCTTCCACCTAACCTGTGCCAGTCTGAGTTTGGCTGGTGCTGGCTGGGTCCATGTTGACCTCTTACAAGAGTTAGTTGTGGCAAGAACAAAATGCCATACAATGGTGGTTCATTCAACTGTTCTAGACTGAGGTTGTGTATTCTTGAACTTGTGTTAGGAGTCATTGCATGTTCGTGATTGACAGAGGTCCTAGCACCTGTGCAGTCCATTATTTACAAGGATCAATTATAGTATTTTATGCTTTAGTGCCTCCCTGTCCCCATGGCCTGGGCTATCTTGCCCTAAGCTTTCCAAGGTCAGGGGTGTACTGTGTCTTTCTGGATCCAAGGCTAATGTCCCCTGCCATCTTTTTTAACCGAAAGATTGCACTCTTTGAGATTAACTAGTTTTGAGGTGGTGTCAACTATGGCTTGTGGCCCTTGTCTGGGGATAGGTGGCAGTATTCAAGATACTGCCTGTATCTGCACTCTACCTCTCCTCATTGGCATGGACAGCCCCCTAGAAGGGCATGCCACTTACCAGTCAAATAAAAGTATGCAGTCGAGGGTTCAAAACCATCTTAGATAACTAGTTTTGGCACAGCTTTGAAGTAGCAATTCATCACAAGCTATATATTAACAAAATAAATACATAAAGATTGATCAAGGCATCCATGTGTAGGATTATGTTAGGGGTGTACCTTACATGTACATTAGGACTGCAAACTCACACTGTGCCACTGTGTCACACACTATCAGCTCTCTTCACACGGTCGTAGCTTGGTCTGTAAGATTTGGGGGGGTGGGGGGGGGGGGGCGCGGGTTGACTTTCAGATTTCTTAATCACACTGGCACATAATGTTAAAATACATTACGTGACAAACAGGGAGCACAAGGGGGGCTGTGTAAAAGGAGAGGAATGCCGATTGGTAGAGACACTAAGTGAGAGAAAACACATTTTGTGAAATAACTAGCATTTTTAAGTATTCCCAAACAGGGTGAGCGAGAGAGTATGTGCGTTTTTGTCTGTGTGAAATTCCTGGTGTAATCCGACAGATCTCACCACACCTACTAAACGGCCCTGTACCCGAGTATTTATCAAAAGATACACTTGTTAGAGGGGTGCAACACCCCACTCACCACACCCCCCATGAAGCTATGCTCCTGAAAGCGTGCTGGAAAGTACTGCAAGGAGTGGATTTCCAGCTCGTCTTTCAATACTTTGCAGAGCCGATGTCCCATAAGGGGTGTGAAAACACCCTTGGACATGTCACAAGGATCAGTAAGCTTTATTTGAAGGAAGATTTGGAGGGTGGAGAGGAAAACGTGCCTCTTCGGCATAGACGTCATTTAGAGGTTGCCAGGGGTGGGAGTTACGAGTCCCTGGTTTGCTTCTTGCTACCGCTGGCAATGCCTTTGCGACCCCTGGCCTCCATGATCACAAAGAGTGTCAGGAACAGAAGCAAGGAAGGACTCAGAGCCCCGTTTACCTTTTTCTGCAGCATGCAAACCAAGAAACATTAATTCATTAAAAAAACGCACACCTAACTTTGTAATGTTTTGCGCTAGACACCTCTTTGAATTAAATGTTATCCTGCAGATAAGGGGGTAGGGTCTGCTTCACCAGCAGAGTTTGTTTCACTTTTCACTTTCTCTGCTGCTTTAACTCACATGTACAGAGCAAGGCTCCTGTCTTCCTCAAAGACGAACTGAAAAACAAATCCAGAGAAAACTGTAGGAGGCTGGCCTGGCTTGTAGTGGGTACCAGAGGTAACACATTGTGCCAGGACCAGTTATCCCTTATTAGTGTAGAAGAGGTGTTTCTAGCAGCTTAGGCTGCTAGAAGGTAGCTATGGCAAAGCAGCTTAGGCTGAACTAGGAGACATGTAAAGCTCCCACTATACCACTGGTGTCATATGCACAATATCATAAGAAAACACAATACATAGATATACTAAAAATAAAGGTACTTTATTTTTATGACAATATGCCAAAAGTATCTCAGTGAGTACCCTCAGTATAAGGATGAGAAATATACACAAACCAAAATTATGCAGGTAATAGCAAGAAAAGTAATGCAAGCAGTGTAAAGTTACAGTAGATTGCAATAGGAGCACATAGGTATAGGGGCAACACAAACCATATACTCCAAAAGTGGAATGCGAACCACGAATAGACCCCAAACCTATGTGAGCTTGTAGAGGGTCGCTGGGACTGTAAGAAAACAGTGAGGGTTAGAAAAATAGCCCACCCCAAGACCCTGAAAGGTAGGTGTAAAGTGCACCTACTGCCCCCAGAGAGCACAGAAGGCGTGATAGGGGGATCCTGCAGGAAGAACAAACACCAGCAATGCAATAACAGTGGATTTCCGGACCGGAGTACCTGTAAGACAAGGGGACCAAGTCCAAGAGTCGCGACAGTGTCGAGAGTGGGCGGGAGCCCAAGAAATGCCAGCTGAGGGTGCAAGGAAGCTGCCACCTTTTGGAAGAAGCTTGGTGTTCTGCAAGAACAAAGAGGACTAGGAACTTCCCCTTTGGAGGATGGATGTCCCACGTCGTGAAGAAGCTTGCAGAGGTGTTCCCACGCAGAAAGACCGCAAACAAGCCTTGCAAGCTGCTAGGGTCGCGGTTAGGGTTTTTGGATGCTGCTGTGGCCCAGGAGGGACCAGGATGTCGTCACTTGGATGAGGAGAGAGGGGGCGCCCAGCAAGTCAGTTAGCCCTCACAGAAGCAGGCAGCACCCACAGAAGTACCTGAACAGGCACTTGGAAGAAGAGTGAACCGGAGTCCACGCGAAGTCACAAAAGGGAGTCCCACAACGCCGGAGGAAAACTCAGAAGGTTGTGCATCACAAAAGGGAGTCCCACAACACCGGAGGAAAACTCAGAAGGTTGTGCACTGCAGGTTAGAGTGTCAGGGACCCAGGCTTGGCTGTGCACGAAGGAAATCCTGGAAGAGTGCACAGGAGCCGGAGCAGCTGCAAATCACGTGGTACCCAGCAATGCAGTCTAGCGTGGGGAGGCAAGGAGTTACCTCCACCAAACTTGGACTGAAGAGTCACTGGACTGTGGGAGTCACTTGGACAGAGTTGCTGAGTTCCAGGGACCACGCTCGTCGTGCTGAGAGGGGACCCAGAGGACCGGTGATGTAGTATTTTGTTGCCTGCGGTTGCAGGGGGAAGATTACATCGACCCACAGGAGATTTCGTCAGAGCTCCTGGTGCAGAAAGGAGGCAGCTACCCCCAGAGCATGCACCACCTGGAAACAGTCGAGAAAGCCGGCAGGATGAAGCGTTACAAGGTTGCCAGTAGTCGTCTTTGCTACTTTGTTACGGTTTTGCAGGCGTCCTGAGCAGTCAGCGGTCAATCCTTTGGCAGAAGGTGAACAGGGAGATGCAGAGGAACTCGGATGAGCTCTTGCATTCGTTATCTAAAGAATTCCCAGAAGCAGAGACCCTAAATAGCCAGAAAAGGAGGTTTGGCTACTTAGGAAGGAGGATTGGCTACTAACAGAGGTAAGAGTCTATCAGAAGGAGTCTCTGACGTCACCTGATGGCCCTGGCCACTCAAACAGTCCAGTGTGCCAGCACACCTCTGAATCCAAGATGGCAGAGGTCTGGGGCACACTGGAGGAGCTCTGGGCACCTCCCCTGGGAGGTGCAGGTCAGGGGAGTGGTCACTCCCCTTTCCTTTGTCCAGTTCGCGCCAGAGCAGGGCTGGGGGATCCCTGAACCGGTGTAGACTGGCTTATGCAGAGATGGGCACCATCTGTGCCCATCAAAGCATTTCCAGAGGCTGGGGGAGGCTACTCCTCCCCAGCCCTGACACCTATTTCCAAAGGGAGAGGGTGTAACACCCTCGCTCAGAGGAAGTCCTTTGTTCTGCCTTCCTGGGCCAGGCCTGCCTGGACCCCAGGAGGGCAGAAACCTGTCTGAGGGGTTGGCAGCAGCATCAACTGCAGTGGAAACCCCGGAAAGGCAGTTTGGCAGTACCCGGGTTCTGTGCTAGAGACCAGGGGGATCATGGAATTGTTCCATAATCTTAGACATATTACATGGCCATGTTCGGAGTTACCATTGTGACGCTGTACATAGGTAGTGACCTATGTACAGTGCACGCGTGTAATGGTGTCCCCGCACTCACAAAGTCCGGGGAATTTGCCCTGAACGATGTGGGGGCAACCTTGGCTAGTGCCAGGGTGCCCTCACACTAAGGAACTTTGCACCCAACCTTCACCAGGTGAAGGTTAGACATATAGGTGACTTATAAGTTTCTTAAGCGCAGTGGTAAATGGCTGTGAAATAACGTGGACGTTATTTCACTCAGGCTGCACTGGCAGGCCTGTGTAAGAATTATAAGAGCTCCCTATGGGTGGCAAAATAAATGCTGCAGCCCATAGGGATCTCCTAGAACCCCAATAGCCTGGGTACCTCAGTACCATATACTAGGGAATCATATGGGTGTACCAGTATGCCAATGTGAATTGGTGAAATTGGTCACTAGCCTGTTAGTGACAATTTGGAAAGCAGAGAGAGCATAACCACTGAGGTTCTGGTTAGCAGAGCCTCAGTGAGACAGTTAGTCATCACACAGGGAACACATACAGGGCACATACTTATGAGCACTGGGGCCCTGCCTGGCAGGGTCCCAGTGACAGACTAAAAACAACATATATACAGTAAAATATGGGGGTAACATGCCAGGCAAGATGGTACTTTCCTACAAAAACAAACCCAGAATCTGTGCTACTTGCCCGCAGCTGCACATCTGAGGCATTTCCTGTTCTATGTAGTGAGGAAAAACTGCATGTTTGTTTGCTTCCTGTGATGTATCGGTTAGTGGCCTTACTGCCCATGCATACCCATTTAGTTAAGAAGCATTGCCCTGTTGCTTCTCTCCAAAGCTGTATGTGTTTTGTGAAAGAGACTTGCACAACTCCTGTCCTGGTGTTTTATGTTTTCTGTGAAGATTTGCAAAATTCCTGCTCATATTAAACCTGAAATAGGAGCGATAAAGTGAGGAGAGACAGGTGCGAAGCAATCAAATGACAGGAAGGGTACAGAGAGAAGAAACAGGCAAAGAAATCCAAGAAAAATAGAGGGAATAGTAAGGCGGTCAGCTATGGAGGGGAGAGAATGTTAAAAAGGTAGGTCTATTGGGAAAGGGGTGAATGAGTGAGCGAATGAGTGGTGGCAGTTGGAAGGACAAGGGACATAGGTCTGAGAATATGAGATGCAGATTTTGAAGTAAATGTAAAACTGGAAGAGTTGGGTGTGGCTAGATTGTAGAGGTACTGCTAGAAGGAGAGAACAGGGTGGGGGAAGGAGAATAAGTGGGCAAGATAGAGAGGAGTATGACAGAGGAAGCGGTGGTAGTGAGAGTACAATCAGTTTTCATGTATTATTTCAGGAGATTAAGCGTCACTTGTGTGCCAGCTTTCCTGATGAAGTGTATCACTCGCAAGATATAGTTAGAAACAGTCAAATACATTCAGCCAAGTGCAAAGAAAAGAGTGTCTTGTAGTCTCTTTGGTTAGTTTATTTTATACCTTAGGACCCCAAATTATCAACCAGAAGTCGCCGTCACTCTCCTGTTCCCTTCACTCACTTTTGTCTCCAGAGGAAGACAGACTAAGAGCATGCAGTCTCATCACCAGAGTTGATCCAATTAATTCAAGACGTTCAAACACCGCAGCATCCAGAAAAGAGAACAATTACATTAACAGCTAACATTTTCTGCCTTGAACACCAACCCATGATTTCCTACGTGGGTGGTTTTAAGCAGTTGAAATGTACAAAAAGGTCTAGCAGGACATATGTAAGACTGAGATCAATAGACACCTCAAACCTGCATTTTGGGCTTGGATAGCTCACCAAATATAGCATCAGAACTAGTCATTTCCTCATTGTTGTACAAATTATTAGAGAAGGCTGTATTCCATCAGCTTTTTGAATTTGTCGAAGTCAACCAAGTTTTACATCCAGCTCAGATGGGATTTCAACCAGAGCTTAGCACAGACCTAATAGTCGTGTCAGTTCTATTTACACTACAGTGATAGTATATATATATTCAAAATAAAAAAAGAATACAAGTAAATCCTTCATACGCATCGTGAAAATAGGACTGCAGTGAACCTTCAACCAAGCCCCGCCTAATCAACACTTGTTGTGACCCAGTAGTACCAGAACCAAGGTCTCTCACGGTCATTACACTGTGTCCATTTCGACCAGACATGCTGGTATTTTGTGAGGCACATCTTTCTATGCCTCCCTGCTATTCACTGACGGCCAGTAGGCGACTTTCCACCTATTCAGTGCAATGTCATTTTGGAGATCAGCACTGGGCATGGGCAGTGCAGGGACCCCCCCCCTCCTGTGCCCGCTGCACTTGTTCTCCACCAAGAAGGCTAGTGGAGAACAGGGCTGTAATCAGCAGGGCGACGGTGAGTTCAGCACTGCCCTAGCTGATTACAACCAGCACTGCCGTCAGCCCGTCGGGATCCTGGCAGGGACGGCAGTAGGTTGGCAGGTAACCTTTTAATTTGGTACTCAGACTGCCTCAGCAGTCAGCCCACCACCGCGAGTCTGAAGGTCCTTGGACTGCCAGACTCATAATCAGGCCCTCAGTGTAACAACTGATTCTGCTCTCAGTTTGTCCAACCAGATTTCTTCAGTTGTGAAATCATATGCGATCAAGCATTTTTCATTCTTTGCCAAGGTTCAAATTCGTAATGCCTTTTGTCTGAGTGCTTGGGCTATTGCAACTCCGCTTTTCTTGATCTTCTAGCATTTTTGATTCAGAAGTTGCAATTATTCCAAAATTACCTTGCAAAACTGGGACTTTGTCTTTGTTTACAAGACCACAATTCACTGGCCCTGCTGTCTTTGCACTGATTGTCTGTGTGTTTTGTGCACAAAGAAACTTCAAACCTATGTGCTTTGTACACAAAGCGATTTTTACTCCTGAAAGGCCCTCATTACACCACAGATGTAAGTGGGACTCTACTCACGGCTCCCTAAGGTCTAAAAATGAAATTCTTTGGGACATTCCTATGTTTTGTTTAATGACCTACGATGGCAGGTCTCTTGAGTGCACCAGTTTTGAAATGGACCTTCATGCCCTTGTACATCTTTTCTTTTCATTTTATTTGGCTATGCTGAGAACTTTGAATTTTATTACCAAGGTACCCCTACTTCAGGGTGCATGGTACACTTTTTAAATACCTAAATTAAACTAAACTAAACTAATTATGAACACCGCTATCACATTCTAGCCAACCAATAGCAAACAGGAACCAGGGGCAGATCTTATCTTAATGGTTAAAAACCCGATGCTTCTGATAGAGACGGAAACCCCACAAAAAAGTGATAGAGAGGGAAGCGAAGGCACTAAAAATGGTAGGGATAAAACCAATGAAGTTAAGCTGCACCCCATTTCAAGAATATTTAAAAAACGAGCTGGCTGGTAAATCTGGAACACACTGAAAAATAACTGATTCAATATACATTTGCAATATAAATGATTAAAGAAGCATTTTGTTCCCTGTGAATAAATTAGACAATGAGATCCTGGAACCTAGAAAAAAAAGAAGTTTTACATAACACTTGGTTTAGTCACATTTGATATCTCTATGTTTACTGATTTTGCTGTTGCTGCTGAGTAGGCTCAAGATTAGATCATTAATTGTACATTGCAGAATATGAAAAACATAATAGTCTCGGTCTGGTAAGATGGAGCCTGTGCCCATATAGCCTACCCACATCCTGAGCACTTAAAGGCTGTTTCAAGCTTGCTTTATGTTTCCTGGATATATGAATCATGGGTGGCTGGGAGGTTCTATTTTTCACCCACTGGATACAAAGGTTGTTCCATTTGAACCCCTCGTTTTTCAGCTTCTGACCTTCACCTCATTAACAGGGCCTCATTAACAGGCTTGCTGTGCAGACAGTGAACATTGCAAAGGTTCTGGTGCACCCTGCAGCAGCAGCATTGCCGCTGGCTCGTAATAGACAATGCTGCCACCTGTTTCCCACTAGGCTGGTGGCACAGGAAACTCTTAATGGGACTGGCAGGGAGTGCCAGTGTGGCGGCAACCTCCTCTTCTGAAGTTTGGGGGACGGTTCAAACCATCCACAAAGCTCCTAATGAGGCCCATAATACTAAGACAAAGTAGTACAGTGCACATTGAAAACCAGGGTCAAGGAGCTTACTCCATGGTGTCCAACTGGCTTTCAGTCTCTCAGTTTTAGTATAGTAGTGATTCCACTCCGAAATTGCCTTGTTTACATGCTTTTGATTGTGTTGACAGGTGCTTGCTTTGATACAATTGGGCCCTGAGGGATATTCCTTGGGGTATCACGAAATGGTACAGTAAAGCATGAGTCAGGATTAAGTTAGGAGATAAAACATTTCTATCACCAAAAATTTACACTTACTTCTAAAGTAATGGTGAGGCCTCACATCCTTAATATACAACCTACACATGGCAGATACCAAGGAAGCAACCGTTATTCCAAAATTGGGTAGTGAATTCTTGCAAAGTTTACAGTATGCAGATGTTAATGTTTTGTTAGATAAGCAGGTATTGCTCTTTAGTGCTTACTTGGAAGTTTGAATATCAATTGTAAAATAAATTGCCTGGCCCTAAATATTGATTCAACAAAAATCTTAGGGCCTGATTTAGATTCTGGCGGTCGGGTTACCCTGTCACAAAGGTGACGGACCGCCACCGACGCCGAAGTATAAACCCCATAGAATACAAGTGGATTTATATTTCGGCTGACAGGCTGTTCATCACCTCTGTGACGGAGTAATCCATCTGCTGAAATCTAAATCGGGTCCCTAGTCTTTCGGTGCCAATTAAAGCAGGTCCAAGTCTGTCCAGTTGGGAACAAACCCCCAGAACGGGTACAGCAGACAAATGTCTTGTGTGGATCAGCATCAGGGAGAAATCATCTGGTCTTGAGGAAAAACAAATGGTTCACTGACAAAATACAGAAACCGTAAACATCGTGATACCGAAATATTGTGTCAAAACATCAAGCACAAAAATATTGTTTTCCTACACTTATAACTGAAAATACAAAAATCTGGAAAAGTATGGTATACACTAATATAAAAAATATATACTTTTTAAAAAATTATATATAGTTAAAAATAGTAACCATTAAATATATTAACAAGTAACAATAATATAATGTAAAATTAAATATGTCAACAATATAAAAAATAAATATAAATATATACTTATTTAACCCCTTGCGTGCCTTCGATGAGCTGGGTTTGCCCTCGGCCACGGTTGCCGTATGCAGAGGACAACCCCAGCTCATCCTGCACCCTGTCGTCCCCCCACAAAATCAAGGATGGAAGGGGAATCGCTTCCCCTTCCACCCCAACTGCCCCCCCCCCCATCCCCCCAGCAATCTGATGACATGAGCGTGCTTACAGTGCACCAACGTAATCAAATGCTGCTGGGTATGTGCTGGAAGACATTTTCTTCCAGTGCGATTGGAGAGAGGACGTGAAAAAGGTGAGTCCTTCTCCTTGGGGGGTTTGGAGGGGGAAAACAGACACAGGGAAAGGAAACAGTTTTTCCTTTCCCCCCTGTTCCTGTTTTGAGTGGATAAGGAATCCACCCACTAGACACCAGGGATGTTTTCTTTGTTTTGTGGATTGAACCTTTGAGCAAGGGTCGCTCCCATTGGGGCATGAATAAATCGTGTTTCGCCCAGCCCCCAATCACCCCCCCACCCCTGGGGGCAGATCAGACTTTTTTCTGCCTCTCTGCCACCCCCCAGGGTCGAAAGCCACTAGACACCATGGAGTTTAGGGCAGCGACCCCTTAGGCAAGGGTCGCTGCCCTGGGGGCAATATTTTTTTTTTAATACGCTTTGTTGCCCCACCCACCCCCACGGGGCAAGATCAGCCATGTTTTTGGCCGATCTTAACCCCCCGCCCCCAGGGGTCCAAACCCTCTAAGCCGCAGGGATTGTGTTGTGTTGGCACCCCTTGGGTAAGGGTCGCCACCCCCTGAAGGGAGGACATTAGTGTTGGCCATTTCTTCCCCCATTGGGGGCAGAATCCACCAAGACGCCAGAGATTTTTTTTTTTTTTTCCCCTTTGATTTTTTGTGCTCGGGGTGCCCCCTTTGGCAAGGGTCGCCCCCGAAAGGGGGCACAGAACTGTTGGCCATTTCTGCCCCTGTTGCGAGCAGATCAGCCTAATCTGTTAGGGCCATCTGCCCCCAAATGGGGCAGAATCCACTAAGGCACCAGGGATCTTGTGTGTATGTTTTGTGAGGGGGGGGCGGAGTCCCCTTTGGCAAGGGTCACCCACCAAAGGGGGCACATGACTGATGGCCATTTCTGCCCCCCCTTGGGGGCAGTTCGGCCTATTTTTTGTAGGCCCATCTGCCCACAAGGGAGGCAGAAACCACTTAGGCACCAGGGAAAATTTGGAAATGCTTGATGGCGGGGTGTTTGTCAACTGGCAATGTATTCGTATTTGTGATTATAACAGTTTATTTCTCCTTTTTGTTCTAGTTCAAAGCTTTTGCTTCCTTTCCTGTGGATCCTTGCTGTTTTGGCAGTAGTTGGCCTGCGGTTTGCGTAGTTGCATGTTTTAGGTAAGTAAAAGCCATTTACTCCAAAGGAGTATTGTTGACATGCATGAATTACATGTTTGTAGGAGGTGCAAATGCAGGATTGTGCATGAAATTCTCCTTAGATTTGTGCACAATGATATTTGTGTTGTCTTATGTCTAATTTGCTTTTCTTTTTTCTTTTTAGTAGGATATCGTTGGCGATTGTTGTGTCTGTGCAGAGTAGTTGCTGGCGAGTCTAGCTTTTTCAGGCAAGTGACTGGTATAGTTTTTGAGTACATAACTCTTTTGATAAAGCCACACTTTGTTTATTACTTATTTCATACAGTGCTGGTTGTTGGTGGTGCTTTTGTCAAGTTACACTTCTTAGAAAGGATCATGGCTCGCCGCAGAGTGACCGCTCAGCAGGTTGTTGGCATGCTTTTGAGTCGTCTTCTGACCATGATTATGAGACTGACTCTGCATCTGAGGCAGAGGAGGAAATGAGAGATTCTGGCAGTGAGTTTTCTGTCCCAGAGGAATCTTCTGATGAGGAGGCCACTCTCAGTGCAGATGAAGGGCCTGTTTTAGAGGAGGACATTGATGTGCAATAGTGCAGCAGCCTGGGGTTGAAGGGTTTCCCATTGGAAGACCCGACACCTGGATTGCCCCAAACATCGAGCAGCCACAGTTGCCTGCATTTACTGGTCTCCCAGGGTGAAGAGTCAATACAGAAAATGTTTTGCCTGTCAATTTCTTTCAGTTGTTTATGGACAATGTATTTTTGGAAGAGATTGTTGAGCAGACTAGTTTGTATGCAGAGCAGTATTTGAGGGACAACGCTGCCAGACTTAGGCCTCAGTCTATAGTTACCCAGTGCATTCCCACAAATCTGGAAGAGTTGAAAAAATTCCTAGGTTTGACTTTTTTTGATGGAGTTGATAAGGAAGCGGTCGCTGGCTTCTTATTGGACTACTAGTCCCTTAATGGCAATGGCTATATTTCCTGCAACCATGACTCGTAATCGGTATTTGCTTCTTCTTCGGATGCTGCATTTTGTTGACAATGCTTTAGCCTTGCCACGAGATCACCCAGACTGATTGCCTTTTTAAGATTAGGCCAGTCCTTGATTATTTTGTAGATCGGTTGTCAGAGGTTTATGTTCCAGGGAAAGAAATATCTGTAGATGAGTCTTTGGTCCTGTTCAAGGGGCCTTTGGTTTTTAAGTAGTACATTCCTAGCAAGAGGGCACGGTATGGAATTAAATTGTATATGCAGTCAAAAAGTAATACAGAATGTGCATAATTTCCAGGTCTACACTGGTAGGGATTCCAGTATTGCCCCCCTGCTCCCCCCGGTTGTCTGCCCACTTTTGGAGTTAGTGAGAAAATTGTGTGGAACTTGGTAGACGACTGTTTAACAAAGGCCACCATTTGTATGTAGATAATTTCTACACTGGAGTGCAGTTGTTCAAGGAATTGTTCAAAGCGGACACTGTTGCGGGTGGCACAATCTGCTCTAACCGGAAAGGCTATCAAAGGGAGCTGGTCTGGGAAAAATAATAATAATAATAATAATAATAATAATAATAATAATAATAATAACTTGAGGGGACAGTGCAGTGCCTTGCGGAATGATGAGCTGCTAGCTCTGAAATTTGCAGACAGAAGGGATGTCTACATGTTAACTGCCATACATGATGAGTACTTCATCTGTGGCTGCTTGCGGTCAAGTTGCTGAAGTGCGCACACCTGTGTGCATTTTAGACTGCAATAAACACATGGGTGGTGTTGATAGAGTAGACCAGAGGTTGGAACCTTAAACTGCTATTCGTAAGTCTTACGCTTGGTATAAAAAGTTGGCCATTCATTTGTTTCATTTAGCAACTTTTAATGCTTTTATTGTGTTCAAGGATTGTTTCCCTCAGTCAAGGATAAAATTTGTTAAATTTCAGGAGTCAGTGATAGAGAGCCTTATTGTGGTGGACCAGGCAAGAGTTCATAGAGTAGCAGTGGTGGAGGATGTGGCTAGATTGAAAGATCGCAATTTTCCTGCTCACATTCCTCCCACTCCCAAAAAAGACTTTACCCACTAAGAAATGTAGAGTCTGTGCCTGAAAATGTATCCGGAGGAAGACTCAGAACTACTGCCATGATTGTCCTTCTACGCCTGGGCTGTGTGAGGCCGGCTGTTTTAGAATTTACCACACCCAAAAGAATTATTGGGAACTACCATGTGTGAAAACTGCCTGTTCTGTATTGCTTGTATTTTTTGTTCAGTTTCATGGTTGGCATTACTGCCATGCATTTAGTTAGAGCTTTTGAGTTTGTAGTTTTGTACTTATTTGTAATTAGTGGTCTTTTTTTGTTTAGAAAGAACAAAGTGATGGCAGTGTGCACGGAGAGGCGCTTGCCAGTACACACGCTCCCATCAGCTGGTGTGATTGCTATATCAGGAATGTGGGTGTATGAAAGTGATGTGCCATTGAATGGCACTGTCTGCTGATACGAGTGTTGTAATGTGCTGGGCCCACAGCTGGCGGTGTGAATGGTCTTGTGCATGTCATGTATGAAAGGTGTGTGAATGGACTGTAAAGCGGTTGGTGCCCTGACGCAGCTTTACAGTTCACAAGCTGGGAGTCATTGGTTCAGTTTTTTGGCCTTTCAGTTATTAACAGTGAATTTCATTTTTGTGAAATCTCTTGTTAAAAAAATTTGATCTGCTGAACCACTCACACTCTTGCCAAATCCAACCAGTATGTGTGGTAAAAATGACATGCTAGGTGTCTTGGGTGGGACCCCGATGAAGCATGCCACCAACTGTGTTGGTGGGTGAGGGGTCTTCTTAACATAACCTAAGTGTGTTTCTTTTCACATTTTTAGTGTTTGGAAGATCACAGAAGCACGTGGACACATCAAAATGATCTATTGCAACACTACCTGTTTTTCAAGGAGTGTTGGGGGCCACCTGTGTTTTTGGTCCTGTGTGCGACTCATCTAGGGAAAACAACCAAACCAGGGACATTTTTAAAAACAAGACACCCTTTTTAAAAACAAGACATCCAGAGGAGTCCACGGAGGTGTGGCTTGCATGGATCCCTCAACATTTTCTTACCCAGATTCCTCTGCAAAACTCAAAATTTGCTTTAAAAAAAAGCATATTTTCCTCACTTTCTTTGTAGGAACACTGAGCAGGCACAAATTCCCTACAACCCAGTATTCCCCTCAGTCTCCCAACTAAAACGATACCTCAATTGTGTGGGTCCCCAAAGCAGAGTCAGTCTAAAAATATATAAAAGAAAAAGTTGTGCTTATCAACTCGCTGTGCTATCCCCTCAATCTCTACACGTTTTTGGCCTTTTCCTGTTGCAGGCCACACACACAAGTGAGTCATCATTTTTATCGGGAGACCTGGAGGAACGCTGGGTGGAAGGAAATTTGTGTCTCTCCTCAGATTCCAGAACTTTCTGTCACCGAAATGTGAGGAAAAAGTGTTTTTTTTGCCAAATGTTGAGGTTTGCAAAGGATTCTGGGTAACATAACCTGGTGAGAGCCCTACAAGTCACCCCATTCTGAATTCCCCTAGGTGTTTAGTTTTTTAAACTGCACAGGTTTGGTAGGTTTCCCTAGGTGCCGGCAGAGCTAGAGGCCAAAATCCACAGCTAGGCACTTTGCAAAACACAGCTCTGTTTTCTTTGGGAAAATGTGATGTGACCATGTTTTGCTGTGGGTCATTTCCTGCCATGGGCGCTAGGCCTACCCACACAAGTGAGGTATCATTTTTATTGGGAGACTTGGGGGGGGTACTGGGTGGAAGGAAATTTGTGGCTCCTCTCAGATTCCAGAACTTTCTGTCACCGAAATGTGAGGAAAAAATTGTTTTTTTAGCCCTATTTTGAGGTTTGCAAAGGATTCTGGGTAACAGAACCTGGTGGGAGCCCCACAAGTCACCCCATCCTGGATTCCAATAGGTGTATAGTTTTCAAAATTGCACAGGTTTGGTAGGTTTCCCTAGGTGCCGGCTGAGCTAGAGATCAAAATCCACAACTAGGCACTTTTCAAAAAAACACATCAGTTTTCAATGTAAAAATGTGATGTGTCCATGTTGTGTTTCCTGTCGCAGGCATTAGGCCTACCCACGCAAGTGAGATATCATTTTTATTGTGAGACTTGGGGGAACACAGAATAGCGGAACAAGTCTTATTACCCCTTGTCCTTCTCTACATTTTTTCCTTCCAAATGTAAGGCAGTGTGTAAAAAAGACTTCTATTTGAGAAATGCCCTGTAATTCACATACTAGTATGGGAACCCCGGAATTCAGAGATGTGCAAATAACCACTGCTTCTCAACACCTTATCTTGTGCCCATTTTGGAAATACAATGGTTTTCTTGATACCTATTTTACACTCTTGCAACCGCCGTGGAAAGGCGAGGGGAAAGTGAAGTTGTGAGCAGCACGGCAGTGCTGCCATGGATATCACTGGGGCTGACCATGATTTTGACAACTTCCACCACCCCGTCGGGTTCAATGATTCTGGTGGTGGCAGCGGTCCCTTGGGGTCCAACCGCTAGGATCGTAATTTGGCGTTCGGACCACCAGGAGTGCGGCAGTCCGACCGGCACCACGAATTTGGTGGTCTGAAGACGCCAAACTCGTAACCAGGCCCTGGAAGCACAAGGTAAACAAAGATTGGAGATTGAGGGAGTATAGGCTTGAAGTGCAAATTAATATTGTTTGTGTATGCCCTTTCATCTTGGAAATTTGTAGAATGTGGTTATGCCTGTTGGTTATCAAGCTTGGAGCTTGTTCATGTGTCAATGCAATTAACATAATAATAAAAAGACAATCCCCAGTTGCAGATGTATTAAATTCATGAGGCAAGCTGAAACTATTGCCCATATGTATACTTTGATGCAAATCAGCACTTGGCCAGATTTGCGTCAAAGTTTACCGCCGGCTAACGCCATTCCACTGCGGCAGCCGGGTACCTTATTTATTGAATGACGTTAGCCGGCATTGCGGCCTGGTTAGCGTCAAAATAAATGACGGTAACCGGGCAGCGGAAGCGAAGGGAAGACTGGGGGCTGTGTGCCAAAGAATGGTGCAAGTCAGTTTAAAGTAAAAAGTATTGGTTCTAACCTGACTTGCGCCATTTTTTGACACACACAACCCCCATGGAAATGACTCCTGTCTTTGGCAAGGCAGGAGTCCTGCCCCCCCTGCCCAATGGCCATGCCCAGGGAAGTACTGTCCCCTGGGCGTGGCTATTGGGCACATGGAGGGGGGCCCCAAGTCAGGCCACCCTATGCTATATATATATATATATATATATATATATATATACACACACTTACCTGCACTCACCATGGATGGGTCCCCCCATCCATGGGTGTCCTCCAGGGGTGGGCGAGGGTGGCAGGGGGTGTCCCTGGGTGCAGGGAAGGGCACCTGTGGACTGCTTCCATGGTCTCCCACCATGGAAATGAGCCCACAGGTCCCTTAACACCTGCCCTAACCCAGGCGTTAAAAAACGGCACAAATCCGGCTGGGCACCATGTTTTAAGGCCCGCCTCCGCCTGTGAGTCATATTGACGCCGGAGGATAAATAAGGCGCACATTCCTTAAGAGTCATTTTTTGCACGGGAACGCCTACCTTGCATGTCATTAGCGTAAGGTAGGTTTTCACGTACAAAAAATGACAAACTCCATAACTTTGGCGCTATATGGAGTTAAGTTTGCGCCGAATTTGCGTCAAAAAGAATGACGCAAATCCGGCACAAACAGAGTATAAATATGGGCCTATGTTTTTGCTAAGAATGATTTAATAAGCGGTATTGTGATTTATGGATCTTGGTGAGCTTTTAGCACAGAGCACACTTGTGAGGACTCTTGCAAACTGTAAAGCTACATCATTATTCATTGACCTTTGCAGTGCAGAAAAACAAGGAGTGTACCTTCTCGTACTTGGAGATGATCTCAGCTCTTTCTTGTGCTATTAAAGCTTCTATATCCTTCCTCATGTCAAAAACTGGAAAAGAAATGAACAGTTAAGCAAATCTCTAGAAAACAAGGAGAAAATATCTGATTAATTTTGGTCAAGAATGCAATTCAAATTTTTATCATTTAAATATGAATACATTTCGTCAATAAAAACAAAGGTTTTGCATAGTAGATTTTCTAAAAAAAAATAATAATATTATAATTAAAATATTTCCATTAGCAGTTTTATAACAAACAAAGAATCAAATGCTTGGGTTGCCTGACTGCAAGAATTGCGAATGGTGTTAAAACATAGATCGCTATTAAATTGTATTCACTAATTCTACCAACTTAGGGGCTGATTTGTAGTTTGGTGGAGAGGGTACTCGGTTGCAATGGTGGCAGCATACCCTTTCCACCAAACTCGGCATAAACCTGCCTGGTTTATAGGTGCGCAGACCTTAAGCATGTCGACGATGAATCCTACTCTGGCTCCATCGCTAACATACTCCTATGAGAGCCAGACAGAGTATGCGACATCAGAGGTTAGCCATGCAACCCCCTGTCCAATTTAGAGTGGGCAAACGGTGGCAGTGAGGGTCAGCAAAAAAAGCCATCTAAGGGTCAGCCTGGTAGTAAATTACTTCATCACCCTGACGGGCATTACTCTGTCTGCCCAAATCTAAAGCAAACTCTAAGTCATAAAATTCTTTATAACATTCTTAATAAAAGGTCATTGCAAATTTGCATCTAAATCTGACTATGTATGTGTGGCTAGAGGTCAGCTGAACTGAAATGCTAATAACTGTTAATCACACTGTACGCTAACTGGCCAACATGACAGCAGCTTTCTGCTGCTGGACCTCATAACGTAGAATAGACACTAGACACCATCAATCGAAGCTTCCCAACGCTATTGTCACTGTGTAATATGAAAAAAAAAGACCCGTTTAGATGCCATGTTTTTAACAAGACATATGGAATCTCAATTCTGAGGAGTTTAGGTTCCTCTCTGGGAATGCTTGTACAATCTCAAGACCACAATCAACATTCCTTCTTCAGACTTACAGCTGTTGTAGTGGTAGTAGTAGCAGTAGTATTAGTTGTACTGAAAATCTCTCTTTAGTTTTAATGCTCCAGGAGAAGAACTATTATTCAGCTCTAAGATACCCTAGGAGGTGAAGGTGTTCTTTAAAAAAAGTATGTTAAGCTATGGTATGTTATCAGATCCAAAATTGTATTTGAAGACCACTGCAAGCAAAAACTAGCTGCAGGATTGTCTATACACTATGACCCTCATTACGAGTCAGGTGGAGCGTTATATACATGTGAGAACACAGAAACTATGCAGAATTCCACCTGGTAAAACAGGGTCCACACAGTTAGGGCCTAATTAGGAGTTGGATGGACGGTTTGAACCATTTGCCAAACTTCAGACGGGGAGGTTGCTGCCACACTGGCTACCTCCCCACCGGACCCATTGAGAGGTTTCCTGCTGGGCTGGTGGGCGGTAACTAAGGTTTCCGCCCGCCAGCCTAGCAGTAACAGGTGGCAGCACTGGCTCGAAATCGAGCCGACAGCAATGCTGCCATCGCAGGGTGCACATCTGCGTTTGAGCTATGCCACCATCCTATAACCACTTATTTTACTGCTTTGGACAGAAAGCTGCAAAGCAATTTTCGTGGTGGTTTGAGTATTACAGTATCATGCCTCTGGAGTTTCTATGTCATAAAGTAGTTACTTTTTTCAGTTTTTAGATTTTGCACCCAAAGAAATCCTGTCAATATATTTATATACTTCACCATAGCCACAAGCTACAACATTGAAAGCGTGATGTTTAATTGAGAGAAAGGTGGGATGAGCGGGGAAAAATAAGACTGCTGCCATTTTAGACCATGTGGAACATGCAATATTTCAGGAGGATGAAGGAACCCGTCAGGGGCAAAAAGTCTGATTAATTCAGGTTTTCTAGAGGGACTTGGAGGTTGGCTTGTCAAGTTTACAGCAATCATGACTTCTGTGGTCTGGAAACCTCTGGTTCAGAAGGTTTTCTTTTATTCATTACAAATATTGTAGTTGGGTAGAGGAGCAGGGGAGGCAGGTGGCATTCACATTTAATACGTGGGTTATTTCAACCGCTCTTATTTGCCTGATATTGATAGAACCTGATATTGTTGTCTACAGTTATAGGTATGACTTACATGTATTAACCTGCCAATAGACAATAATAGAAGAAATACACTGGAGGTGCGTGAGGCAGTATCAGTCAGTGTAGCTTCAGGCGGAGCCGTACCATTGGCTCTTAAAACGCAACAGCCATTGACTCCATTGGCCATTTCCCTGGGAGCTGGAGCCAATGGATGCTGGTTTTTGAAGGTCGACCCCCACTGGCTCAGTCTCCAGCTTCACAAGCTTTATGGCAGCAGTCAGCGCAGCCAAGTAATAATTATACTTTCGAATGGGCACTAAAGTTCACTCGAGGTTTGCCATGATGACCTATCCAGGGCCGTACAGGGAACCCAAAGCAGCCCTGGCAAGTTTGTCCCACCAGCGCGCGTGCGTGCGTGTGTGTGTGTGTGTGGTGGGTGGGGGGGCAGGGGAGGCGCAATAGCAGCAAAACTGCCCCCTAGTAACAAAACCGGCCTCCACAGCTGGAAAAAAACAAACAAACAAAAAAAAAAAACACAGCCCCCACTTTTCCATCCTCCCGGGAAAACGCCTGATGCCCACTTAGGCCATTCCGGCCCTGGATCTAACGCTCTGTGGATAGTGTTTGGGGCAGAAGGAAGGTAAAGTTTGAGCATGGAATGGGTGAAAAGTGAAATTCTAAATCAGGACTGTGTCCATGCTTGCGGGATGGGGTTGCTGTGGATCCGAGTAAGGAGGTTTAAAAACAATCTATTTTTCTTGGAACTGGACAGGATTACGAATTGGGCAGTTTATTACATGAAGGATATATGCAAAGGGTTCAGCAATCTACTCCTGCGTTGACGTGTAAGGTAGGGAAAGTGTGTCAGCACATTCTGCACTGGTGCACTTTGACCCTTTCATTTTAATTAGTATGGATTTAATGGTTTTCCGATCACACGCACTCGGTTTCCGTGTACCTCGATTCCCTGATGTCCCGTTCTCCCATCAGATAGAACTTCCCCTGTACACAGAGGCGCGTGCCCAGCCCAGATGTAATTAGCCGCTGGCCTTTGATTACCATATTCAATTAGAGCACAGATAAATACAGAGCAGAGAGCACTAGCCAGGCAGTATATGGTGACAGCAACAATTAAAAAAACTGCTCCTGGGGGGATAGTGGCCCACTTACATATAGTGCATTAAGAGAGCGTTTAAAGCCCACGTAGCCCTAGTCACTTTAAAGATTTACACTTAAAAACTACATTAAATTCCCAATGTAAGAGAAAGCAAAGCACTATTTGCACTAAAATACATGTAACAGGGATTATTGTTTTAATAAAATCTGTTGCCAATTTTTTTTTTTATGTTAGCTGTAATGGAGCTGTACAGTTAAAGGTACCAAAGCCTTTGGCCCGGATAGGTGCACAGATGGAATGCTGCATAGATGGCGGGAGATTCCGCCAAGAACTGGAACAACAGTCCTCAGTCTCCTTCCTCATCCTGGCCCTGGCCTTCTTCACTCTCGCACTTTCGGGAACTTTATACATACTTGTGATAACGGAAATGGGCTTCATTCCTAAAGCTAGTCGTTTTATGCTCGTTTCCCACTGTGAGCAACAGAAAACGATTCATTTAAAATTCCCCTTGCCGCCTTACCCCTTTTGTCGCAGAGCATTAGGAAATTGATGGCAAGGTGCGAGTTTACAAGACAAGGCCAGGTATTGGTAAGGGCATTAGATCTGGCTTCTATTTTGAGTTCTCACTACAATATGTTTTAAAAAGCCTCCTGACATAAAACAAAAATGACTGCTTCATGTATACAATGCTTCTATGAAATAAGTAATCGAATATGTAATTATTCGGGTACATTTGGGATGTAAAATAGTCCCTCATGCATTGTAATGATAAAACCTCAGAGACGACTGGGTGCAGAGACAAGGGGCAAGAACATTCCCATTCCCCACCCAGGGGAATGTTGGTGTTGAAATAAAACGACAGCAGATGCCAGACAGGCCCTTCAATGCCTCATAAAAACACAGGAGAAGCACAATGGATATACATGTATAACAGGCGAAAGAATGGGTTACCCAGCACTAGGTAGGATTTAGTGGGCGTTGTCGCGAAAGAATATACTAGTGTTGACTGACAAGATGCTTGGATTGAACAAAGGGAAAAACTGAGATGGACAGACCTAAAAGTACATAAAATTTTGTAGAAAATTACATTGTGTACATAGGCGAGCAGAGAGACACAAACGTGTACATATACAGTCAAGAAAATAAATACTAAGTAAGATATACAGACACACATACACGTGTTAATAGGAAGATATATACATTGACACTGACATACATAACAAATGCACAAATAAACTGGAAACATCAATGTTGTTCCATGTGTTGCCGCAGTCTATTAGATTTTTACTTCAATTGATACCATTGATCCTCAAGGTTGTTTAAAGTTCAAGTAGAAATCCAAAATAGATCAACAAATCCAAGTTCTTTATAACGACTACACAGCCAACACGTGTTTTGTCATTTGACTGAATTTAGTCGCATCTCTTATTTTGAAATTCTCAAGATATTCCAATATACTGTCTAAATAAAATTACTAATCGGTAACTCTTCAACTGTCACCATTAGTCTAAAGCGGTTGTCTCCAATCTGCTCATTTATTCATCTCCCGGGATTGTTCTCAAACTCTCTACAAGAATGAAACGTCAATCATATAAATATGAGCGTTCAGCGACAAGAGGAAGGACACCGGTATATTGACCGACGTTTCATTCTTGTAGAGAGTTTGAGAACAATCCCGGGAGATGAATAAATGAGCAGATTGGAGATGACAGATTTAGACTAATGGTGACAGTTGAAGAGTTAACAATTAGTAATTTTATTTAGACAGTATATTGTAATATCTTGAGAATTTCAAAATAAGAGATGCGACTAAATTCCAGCCCGGAGGAAGTCAAATGACGAAACACGTGTTGGCTGTGTAGTCATTGTAAAGAACTTGGATTTGTTGATCTATTTTGGATTTCTACTTGAACTTTAAACAACCTTGGGGATCAATGGTATCAATTGAAGTAAAAATCTAATGGACTGAAGCAACACATGGAACAACCTTGATGTTTCCAGTTTATTCATGAGGAGATGGACTGATGATATTGGACTTTAATTTAGTTTAGTTGGTGAAAGGAGTTTTTTTGAATGTGGTAATGGACATTAATTAGATATTTAAAATATAAGATTCACAGTTTACTGGACATGCTCATTGTGTATATTTTTGTATTTTCATTATTTAAATAGGTGAGTGGTTATGCATATGTAAAGGGGTACAATACACTAACATACAAGTGTTTTTTATTGCAGGCAACTTACTCTAGGGCGACGGGTGCCTCATCGTGTATATAGGTAGGCTGATTGATTTCAGTCAGCATTTGGGGTTAGGGTGTGTTCCCCATAGTAGCGCACCGTTGCATATAACTTGGATAATTTTTAATTACGCTGAGAAATGTCCTTGGTGCACCATATCTCCTCTTTAATACACCTGTCTATTTTACGATACATAGACAAATGCATTCATACACAGAGAAACAAGGACATACATTGAGAGGCAGACATATTTAGAGACAGATAAACCGAACAGACATAAATACAAACTGACATGCATACTGAGATGAATACACAGCATAATATACACACATCTAAACAAAAATAGACAAATACATAAGATCCATGCATATATAGACATCGAGACCAATTAATTGACAGAAGCAAAACAGACACATAAAAGATATATAAACCAGGTGGAAGAAATGGTATAGATTTCACAAATGCATGTATATATTTCAATAGGTGTGTTGTGGTGCAGACCTGACAACCTTAGGGTGGTCTACCCCCACGCCCAACTTCTTGCCTACCTCCTCCAGTTTTCGCTTTTGCTGGTATTAGGACTTTGTGCACTTCAGCACTGCAACCAGTGCTAAAGTGATTGTGCTCCCTCCCCTCACCATGGTAGTATTGGCTTATCCCCAATTGCCATTTTTAATTTGCTTATAAGTCCTTAGTAAATTGCACTACGTGCGCCCAGGGCCTGTAAATTAAATACTACTTGTGTGCCTGCAGCACTGATTGTGCCACCCACTTATGTAGCACAGGTGGCAGTGTTCAAAAGCGTGGGGGGCACTGCCCTACGATGAACCGGGAAGAAGAAAAAGAAAGTCAAGCAGTTTAAAGGGCTATTAGATGTTTAAATAAGTAAACTGGCTTAGATTGATTTTTTGTTGAGGTATTAGTTCTATGACTGGGGAGCCCTGTGTTGAACGAGGAAAGTCGTTGCTTTGCAGGCATAAAATCAGGGCAGTGACATCACAGGGATGTGTGTGATGAGGTTCACAAGTGCTGAATAAGTTTAAATTTGGGTGTTTAGTCTTTGGCCCAAGCGGGAGTCAGCAGAACTGCAGTCAAGGGACATGCCGGGCGAGGAGCAGGCTGGTGAGGACCAGGAAGGACTGGGTGGTAACCACTTAGGAGTGGGCTCCATCTCCTCCTTTTTCACCCAGTGCTGGTTTGCTGTTTAATGATAAGGGGCAGTCTGGAGGAGAAGTCCTGCATCGCGAAAGTCTTTACCTTCAATTTCATATTTTCAGAAATGTTGACAAGCACTTTGAAACTGAGGAAGAGATCTTCAGCCAGTGTGTGCAGCTATAACTTCACTTTACAACCGAGATTAACACACAGTGGAAACACAGTCATGCTTTACTATTTTATTTATTTAAGGAACATGTAAGTGCAACTATTTAAGTTTAGGATGGCCTGTTCCTATTTCATTGGCGGTCAAATGTCTGAAAGGATCATCACAGTATGTAAACATATCGTGAATTACAACATGTGGAAGAGGCCATCCAGCCCTTTCAGCAGTGGTCTAGTGCCCCCATGAGACGTTATTAACCTATCACCTGGAAGCTCCTCAGAACTGTTCCTATTTCTATTGTGGCTATCAAAATACAAATACGATGAAGACAAGGAATGTGTAGCTCTGGTACCTGTGTACATACACAGAGGATAATATGTGCATGAAATTAGCACTGTAAATTTACCTTTTCAGCAGCTGCAATATCAATAATGAAGTAATATTGTCAAAGTATGTTTTTTGCTTCACTTGCTCCTTCGTTGTACCCCTGTAACATGAACGCCCCTCCACTTTCAAATTTCACTAGCCACTACTGTTAAGTAGCCATTTAACCTTGTCTCAGGCCTCCCACTGCAGAGATGTGTGTGCAGTATTACACTGCCATGTCAACCTGGCAAACCAACCCTTTTTATACAAATAGGTCACTCAAAAGGTAGGCCCTGGACATACCAGAAGACAGGGAGCAATGTATTTAAAAGGTAGGACATGTTTTACATGTCCTGGTATTGAAAACTCCCAAAGGCATTTTTCACTACAGCAAGGCCTAGCTCTCTCATAGGATAGCATTGGGATTACCTTATTACATCTTATAAGTGTAACTCACAATCCGGAAGAGATAAACTGAGTTCACAAATTAAAATCGCAGCCTATGTCGATGTTGGATTTTAAATCGCAACTCTGAAAATGTCCCTTTTAGAACATTGCCATTTTTTTTACTTTAGCTATTTGGTGCCTGCTGCAAGTCTCTGGTCACATGTCTGTTGTGGTGACATTTGGCATTTGTGTATTCCCTCTAAACAGCCACACACAATGGGAGCTTAAGTGTAACTTGATGGGCCATTCTGGGTTGATGGGAATGAGGAGCTGGTCATGGCCTCACTTACATCTGTATAGGCTGTGTTCTGGCCCAACATATAGAGCTGCATAACCCCCTGTAGTGAGTCCGAAGCCAGGGGATGAAGGGGAGAACATCTGTGCACTTCAAAGGCCTGTCTTTGAAGTCTTCCCAACTTTAAGGGCCCAACTGGATTGACACCTCCACTTAAAAACACTTCTGGACCGGTGAATATTCTGCCAGGATGTAGGACTGATGTACTGTCACTCTGCTGAACAGCTGCTTTGCTGGACTCCTGTCCTACTGTGCTGCTCTGCTGCTTGCTGTTCCCCTGCCTGAGTGAGAAGGACCGGACCGGCATCACTTGAACCCAGAGTGAATAACAAGGGTTAGCTGGCTGGCTTCCTGATACAAAGTCTCAGGGACATAAGACTTCCAACTGCCCTTCTTCTGCGCCTGGCAAGTGGTGTCACCCTAGTCCTCAACCCTTGGAAGCGGGCATCAGGTGCTTTCTAAGCACAACCGACGCAGCCCGGCTGAGCGGCGCATCCCCAAGCAGAAATGACATAGCCTCAGCTCAGAGGCGCATCTTCGAGCAGAACAGATGTATGGCAACTGTAGCGTGTATTGGACCCATTGCAACATACTCACACAGCTACAGCAACCCACATCTCGGTTTGACGCATGAAGCTCTGCATTGCAGCTCCACAGCTCATCGGAACGGACGCATCGCCTCGACTGCGCAATGCATCCTCAACAGCCTGCTCATTGCAAGCCCTGTTGACAGGATCCTCAACATCGACACAACAGGACCTCGCACCACAACTTTGCCACATCTCAACGCATTGGCTGCATGATGCATCTTCGATGTGGATCCATGCAATGTTCTGCAACCAAGATTCAAGGTACTTTGGTTTAGTGGAACTAACTGTAGCCGGTCGGCCTGAATTACCGACTTAGTGCCAGTCCAGGGTGATCAGATATCCTCAATAGCACTTCTTGGCGCTATTTTTACTTAAAACTTTGAAATTCATTATCTCCAGTTCTACATATTGGATTTTTGTCATTTAGGTCTTCCATTATTTCATAAATGCACATCTATTTTTCTAACCTAGTGTGGAATCTTTTTGTGTTGGGTTTTCACTGTTTTACTGTTTGGCGTGTTGCACAAATACTTTACACATTGACTCTAAGTTATGCCTGACTGCTCTGTGCCAAGCTACCAGATGGTGAGTAAAGGTTAATTTAGGGTTTGCCTGCCACTTGCTCTGGCTAGGATTTTGGATGCTGCTTGACTAAGGTTTACACCCCAGTCAACCAACAACCCAATTTCTAACAGGTGGCTTGTTGTGGGTATGTTGTAGGCTTGCATGGGTGTAATGTATGTAACATTTGTAGGCATGGTTTATGTACACGTGGTGTGTGATTAGTGCACATCCCTGCATTCATTGCCAGTTCCACAGTTCGTCAGAAGAGCACCAATCTCAGATCTTGTTAGGAGCTATCTGTCTCTGTTTCTCATCGTTTTCTGTCTAACCTTCTTCTCTACTTCCTGAACTCGTGGCCCTTCATTGTCCAGAACCCATTCTTACTCTACCTCCAAAGCTTGAAGCTCTGTAAAAAAACAGTATTGTCATTCGTACAGGCCAGGAGCATCACACACATTCGCTTCAACTGCAATTGCAAACATCCGTGGGTTCTGGCAGCCTCCCATACTATCCAGAGGGAGTAGAACATTTTTTATGTCTTGGTTCCCATGTGGGAGTGCATAGCTGTGAGCTTCTAACCTCCTTCCTCAACTATCTAAAATGTGAGCATTGCGTTATTGCTCCAACTCCACTGTCACTGGCTCAGACTGCACGTGTCTTTCTATCCAACCATGTGAATACCACCAAACATCATGCCTGACTATCATCTATTCATCTATTTTTATTACTGACGGTTGGGTTACAAAGTGCTACAAACGCATTCACAATTACAAAATTATTGATACTGTAACATATCCAGTTTGGAGTCAATGTCTGTAATATGAAATTCATTCAGTTCTTCCTAAACATCCAATAAGATACTATCATTTCATTGTATAACTTTTTGCAAATATGGTTATCTTCCTGTCCATTCATCCATCCATCAAGTAGCCCATCCATGCAGCACCTAACAAACCATCAAACATCCTTCCATTCATACATCCAAATATTCACCCAGGCATCTGTACTCACCTAGATGTCCATTCAATCAGTTATGTTATCTCTACTTAGTATAGCGTGACGAATCATACCCAAGGTATAGCTCGGTGCTGGACTGGTCTGCCTCTCTGCATACTTGTGTCCCGGGCTCTCTGCTTTAGCTGCACCTCTGTGCAGAAATTAACTTAAAGCCAGAGCAGACAGCGTACAAAACTGAAAAGTAACCAAACACACATAGATGGAAACCAGCCCACTCAACGCCATTGTGTCTTTACATTTCAAGCAACAGTCATCTCAGGGGTTGGAAATATACTGTGCTGTCAAGCTAACGCTGCATCGGCCCTGATATTATTGGCACATGCAGAATGATGTGCTGTTGTTTTTTGTCGGTGCCAGCACTGTGTTTATTAAAGCCTGTGGTGCCAGAGCAACCGGGTGGTGGTGGTGAGAGGAAATGGGAGATATTGCACCTCAGAAGCATTTCATGAACACTGCACCATCACAAACCGCAATGAAGTCTATGGGACAACTACAATTACTGTCCAATAAAATGATGTACTCTTGGCAACGAACATGGGGACTTCTTGCAGCTCCTTTTCTGATGAGGTGATGTTGAGCGGAAAAAACGGTGATGTGGAGAGGGAATGGTGTACACCCAGATTGAACCACTGGCATAGAAATGGAAATGAATGTAGAGAATAAAAAGGAATATCCATGATAAGTACTATACAGTAAAGTGAAAATACGTGGAAGTGTGGATATTGAAAAAGCTTTCAATTGGTCATGAGAAAGACTCCCCAAAAAGCCCATATCTATAAGGTGAAAAAAGAAAAAAAATATATATAAGGAAAACCTACCAATGCAAAATAAATTCCAATTGTCAAACGTGTCGAAGAACTATATTCTAATGCACCAAGGCGTCCTATTGGTGCAATTCTTGAAACCATTAGGTAGGAGTCAGGTAAATTTAAATGAAAACAGACACGTCCATAATAAGCCTATAGGACAAATAAACCGGTTTTTCAGCGGTTTTCTCTTTTTATTCTTTTTTTGTCTGGGTTAGCACTACACATATAACTGCATATATTAGTCCGAAATTATAGAAAAAAATAATCCTTTTGCTTTTTCCTGGTCTTTCTTTATGTATACACCTTACAGCCTTGAAAAAGTCATGTTGATGAAACATGATGTACAATGGATACTACCCTATGGAATACTTTTGGATGAACAATAAACGTGACTATACATCAGTTTCGAACTGGAATCTACATTGACACATACGGAAGCAAATTGGATGTACCTGGTGTGCCCTGATATATACTTTCCAGCATCCTATGTTATTCATATGATGCTATTTGCATTCTTTGTGGCTGGATGCTCACCAGTTGGACACCCATCGAGTTACTTTTAGTAACATATTGACTACGTTATCTTGATTACAATACTTATATGTATAGGAGGTGCGAACATTGTACACAGCCACTTTCCTTTTTTGCTTAGGGTTGTGGTTGGTTCAGGCATCAGGCATACACGTTGTGTCCTCATGTGGCCCAGAAGGTTAAGCACTAATTGGCTCCCTACTTCTTCATCCCCCTATATCTTTCTGAATACTTTGGGACATTCCCTATCCCTGTAGATCCGTTTTTCCATTAACATACAATTATCCATGCCTTTTATCTAGTCCCGAATATGATGTTTGTCCACACTTCCCCATTTCTGGGCTGTATTCCTCTTGGCTATTGCAAAGCCAACGTTGGTCAGTGTCCAAACATAGTATGTTGCATTAGTGGCTCCCCATATGGTCAAGAGGTGTAGGTGTGCACTAATCTCTAGAGAAATATCATTAACATCAGTTCATTGTCAGAACACCTTTTTCCTCCCTCCCTCACCCCCCCCCCCCCCCCCAATACTCCTGAATCTTAGGACAGTGTCATAATGTGTGAAAGAATGTGAAAACCTGTTCACGGCAATTGACACCTGTATCATCAGGTGCTCTGCCCCATCGATGTAAGAGTTTTGCTATAATATAACCTGTGTTATATTGTCAGATGTATGCATCTAAAGCTGCCCTTTATAGCTGTTTTCCTAGTGAATTGGAGTGCATCAGCCCACGTCTCATCAAGTAAGTCACCAATGTCTTTTCCCATCTCGTATTTACTCCCTGGATCATCAGGTGCTCTGCCCCATCGATGTAAGAGTTTTGCTATAATATAACCTGTGTTATATTGTCAGATGTATGCATCTAAAGCTGCCCTTTATAGCTGTTTTCCTAGTGAATTGGAGTGCATCAGCCCACGTCTCATCAAGTAAGTCACCAATGTCTTTTCCCATCTCGTATTTACTCCCTGTGGGTTGTATGCGCACCATGAGAGTAGAGTGCATGTGTAAGACACCACTCTCTGGCAGTTTCCTGTCTTCCCTAATGGACAGTCTTCCAACGTATCTTCCGCCTTAGCTATCTGGGTCTGTAGTGCATGTTTAAGCTGTACAGATGTGAATCTTTGCAAGGGGTTCATCTCATATTCTATCTTCAGATGTGCCAATGGTACTATGCCATTCGCATCCCATATATTTCCCAGGGATGATGGCCCAATATGATCTCATTTTTTAAATCCCACCTGAATCAATGTACTTTTCAGGCATGTGCCTTCCCCATTTGGAGTTTTAGGTGTTAGTCTCTTTCCTCAGTCCATTTTCTCATGTAGCGTATGCCACGTTTGTATTTCTGAGGCTGTGTCTGGAGGAAATTCGGTTCCCCAACTTCCCACCTTACAATGCATGTAGATATCCTCCCTTCATCACCTGTATATCCATTTTCTATGGAGGATCATCCAGTGGGGCATTCACTCAGTCATTTATAATGCAAAGCTGAAATGCTTTATACTATATGTGGACATTCGGGAGCGTGATGGTTCTCTCATATGTAGATCTCTGCAATGTTCTTAATTCTATTCATACTGTGCCACCCTCCCAGATCAGTATCCTCACTATTTGGTCAGGTTTTTCAAAGAATGCTTGTAGACATTTATACAGACTATTCTGAGGTATTTATGTAAGTTGGGAAAGGGCAACCATTTCATACATGGAAGCTTCCCATCAAAAAAACTGGGAGGGGACGCAAAATTTCGACATCATTCTCCAGCCCACAGAGCAGGAGGAAATCCTATCATCCCAGCCGTCCTCCCAGACCCATCCTCAAACCTGTGTCCACTCTAATCCAGTTAGCTAAAGGCTGTATTACCAGAGCGAGCAACATCCAGGAGAGAGGACATCCCGGTCTCGTACTCAGCCCAACCTGGAATTCTCTAGAAGGTGCACACTTTACTTTGACTACTGGATCACCCTAAAGCAATCAGATCTATTTTAATAATTCTATCTAAAATAGAAAACAGAAAGGGCCATTAAACTGAATCAAAGGCTTTGTTGGCATCTAGAGATTAAACACCCATCGGGTCCTGGATAGTTGACACTCGGGCTAGTTTCTTATACAGTTTAAGATTGAGTTACATAGACCTCTGGGGCATGAAGCCAGTCTAGTCCGGATGGATCAACTTAGTTATGATGCCCTGGAGCCAGCTTACCAACACATTTGGCTGTATTTTAATAGCCGTGTTCATCAGCCAGATTGGATGATAGGAGTCCTATTTGTTTTGTGGTTTGCCCCCTTCCTTATTGTAGCATTACTTTGTGGCAGTTCAGAGGTCTACTGGCAATGATCCCGTATGGAAGGCCTACATATACATGTCTTGCAACAGCTTTATTACCAGTTGCACCATTTAATAAAAAATAAACTTAAAATAAAAAAAACTAAAACAAAAAAAAACTGTCAGAATCCCATTTGTTCCAGGCGCTTTCCCGGAATGTATTTGGGCCAATATGATGACTATTTTCTCTTCAGTGAGTTCCGTTTCCAATTCCAGTTGGGGTTCTTTGGTCAGAACTATCGTCGGACAGTCTCATAGAAATTGCAATAGATCAGTGTGGTGCAAGTCAAGTCGGGAGCGGTAGAAATGTGCAAAATGAGCAGCAAATTTCTCTGCTATCTCCCAGTCTCCCACCACACCTGGAAGTCATTCATTTGGAGTTCCCTGACATGTCTATGTCCCTGTTCCCGGTCATTAATCAGAGTTAGGAGTTTCCCTACCTTGCCCCTGGTTTCGTATAACTGCATTTGCTGTGTAATATACGCTGTTTTAATTTCATTGGTTGCCAGCATGGCATATTGCTCCCTCGCTGCCAATATCCTGTAAAGTCCTGATCTTCCCTTCTGTGGGATGGGTGGTGTACTCTTTTCTCTAGTCCTGGAAGTTCCCCATCCATGTCTATAAATTGCCGCTCTCGCTCCCTCCTATCCTCCACCTCACCAGATATAATCACGCCACATAATGTGGCCTAATATACTTCCTAGAATAGTCCTGCATTGTTCACTGTATCTATGTTGTCCGAGAAACACATCTCCGGGAGTGTTATGTGCCAGGTGTCCATTCTCCAGTCCCCCCTCGTCCTCGTCTTGAATGTGGTTAGGGTGTTCAGAAATGGAGATTGATCTAAAAGATCTCTCCCTCTATACTCAGTACCACAGTTGTCTGCAGTGTAAACACATCACAGATACGTGAGTAGGAGTTGTGTACGCCTGAACAGTACAAGAAACATGCGTCCTCTGTATGTATATTTCTCTAAAGGTCCACTAGTCCCGCGGCAATAGCAAATTTGGACAGGCTATCAGCTTGGGTCACTATTGTGCATTTAGTACTTGATCTATCCAGGTGCAATTGCAGGTCAGTTTTAAATTAACCACTCACCATTGTTAGGGCCTGTGATGGGTCAGTATGCACTTTGTGAGTTTTAGCAATGGATCATCGTGTACTCCTGGAGTGACACAAACATTGAACAGTAATATTATTCCCCCCCTCTTTCAATTTGCCCAGTACCGCTAAAAACCATCCCACTGGGTCTGCCCACATGTTGAAAGGATGTCAAGTCGCCAATTTCTTCACTAAGATCACTACCTCTCTAAATCTTGTGGTGGATTCGGAGTGACCCAACATTGAGTATTTGCCCGGCCTAGAAAAGGGCTATTTTCACTCCAACACAATGTATTTTCTACAGGAATACCAGATATGCCTTGTACTAGGATAAGGCTTTGAAGATCAGTTCCCTTTTGATTTTATCCCCAACCAGTTAACATTCCATTTTGCCAGTGTGAGTGTTCATGTCACCCCGCTGTGTCCCATTTATTCATCTCACCCCCAGCAGGGATCAGTGCAGAATAAAGTGTGCAAGTATGGTTGTTGTGGCTAGCTAAATTTAAAATGCAAACAAACATTCCCCCAACTCTCCCTACCCCACAATGACATGTGGTGGCCTTAGAACTGCCAGTCTCCCCCAACGCTTGGCAGGTCAGTCACCCTAACAATAACATCTAACAATACAGACTCTCTACGTGCCACAAAAATAGCGGAGTTGCACACGGACTGTAGATGTAGGAAAAGAAGGAAGATCTGGAAAGGGAAAGGAAGGGGAAGAAAAAGGAGTGATAAACGCAAACAATATATAGAAGACAGAAGATGAGAACTGAGCAAAAATAAACCAAAAAAGCAACAAGTCACATCCATTTTGCCACAGCCCAAATTACCATCTCAGCGGTCTGGCATCTCCCTCGTATCGCCTAAGTTGGAGTGTATGTGATGGCACTAGCATCTCCCTACTGAATACCCACAGTTCCTGTTCACTTCATCAGCTGAGGGGAGCATGTCACCTCCCCATCTCTTGCCCCTGGCCTTCATGTCAATTTGTGATTCGTCTCAATTCTCATTTCTAGATCCTCTACAGTGTCCCATGTGCTGCATATTCACTGAACTCCCATTTGAGTGATCTCGTCTCCTCAGGTCATGGGACTTAGATCTCCTCTATCTTCATTCCAGTTTAGGAGTGCAGGTGGTTGTCGTTCTCTCTTGACTCAGGCCCCAGCGGCCCGCCCTGCTGCCCCAACCTTGAACCCCTTGAGGATCCAATCATTCCCAGCCCATTTCCATGCTATCTTCAGCGTCTTGAAGAAGTGTGTTTTCTCTTGGAATATTACTTTAGGTTTTAATTGTTAAATCAATCTGTATTCAATGTTCAGTGCTCTCAGTTTCAATTAACATCTTCAAAGGTTTTCCTCTGCGGAGTTCAACTATTTGGTGTAGGTAGCCCTGCCTCCACCATTAGAGCAGTGGCTCTGTCCAAAGGGGTGGCCTGTGTGGAACTGGAAGATGTATGGAAGAATTGGCAACCAGGAAACAACATTTCTTATTACTCTGTAACTCACTGTTGCTTTTCATATCTGGATTAAACCGTCATCCCTGCTATAGTCTTTAACAGCACCTAAAAGTGAATGGCTCCCCCCGAGGGAGCTCTCCAATCACTACCCACTGGAGTTATTCATCTGCTCCCAGATATGGGCTGGCTAGCAAACAGGTGCAGAATCTAGGATCATTCATGTGATACTAGACATGGAGGGGAGGGTGACTTATGACTCCTTAGTCATCACAGCTCAACTTGCTGAGTATTATTATAGATATCAGTCGCCTCTCCAATTAGAAACACAACACCCCATTGTGGAAGATCTGCTAATACGGTCACTATAACCGCAGAATGAGGGGGAACTGAAGCAGCCAATCACACTAGAACAAATTCAACAGACCACAGTGAAAACAACCTTAGGCACATTTTATTCTTTCTTTTATTGTAGTTATGCTAATCGCTACAGTTGCACCTTGACCCAATTGGCTGATTGATGAAATCATGGTTGCCACATGTTACATGTTAATTGGGTAAAGATGTTAGCATCCTTCAGAGCAGAGTACCCAGGGATGGTTAGGCTGTTGCATTTTATCTGTTATTTTACTCGTTTGTGATAATACTTACTATGTAATTTTGTTTTTTTTATTATTGTAGTGTAATATTTATATAGCGCTTACTACCCCTGATGAGGCGTCAAAGCACTTTTCGGCGAGTAGCATGCTACTCCGGAACCCAAAAGAAATTAGTGGTGAATTAGTATAGTGAAATAGGAGTACAGTTTTAGTATTATTCTGAGTTAGTTTGAGCCACGGATATGTGAGTTTGTTAGTTGGATTGACTGAAGTAATGGAGGGGTGGAGGAGGGACAAATCCAGAAGTGTTAATTTGGAGTTTATAGTAATAGGATTTAGGCTTGGGGTGAGTAAAGGGGGATGGAGGAGTGAAGGGTCTGTGGAAAGGTTAGGGATATCATAGTAACAGGAGGGGTTATGGATGAGTTAAAGGTGAGGTAAATGAGGGAGAATTTAGTAGAGTTGTTTGGGAGATCATGGAAGTAAACGGATGTTTGGGTGAGTTAGATGTGGAAGAGGACGGAAGAGCTTAGGCAGGGTTATTTAGGAGATGAAAGTAGTAGAATGGATTTGGGATGAGTCATAGTGGGAATGGAGGATAGATTGATAGAGACATGGCATATGGTGATGGGTAGACAAAGAAAAGCTTACAAGAGAGTAAGAATATAATATTTTTTATTTATAAATACCCACATTTTGATCATTAATTTTATTTAATTTATTCTTTATTATTAATATATATATTTGTAGATTTATTTATAATTTAAATTGTATTTATAGATTTTATTTGTATTTAATTTTCTCTAGTACACTAGGACTAGAGAACTAATAGACATGTAAGTACATAGTAAGGGAATATATGTTCAAGGAACATAATAATGGGTATAATATGAGAAGAAAAGTAGTATTGTATAAACACAGACTTTCAAGATTTGTAATATTTGAAGTTAAAGTGTACTTTCCCAACAAGTATCTATCTTTACTCAATTTGTGAATAGCCAAATACTAAATAAACATTTGATCATTGTGATATAAAATGAGAGCAGGGATTCGTAAGTATCTAATATAACAACTTATTTAGGAGTTATGCAATGACCTATGAACATGTTAAGCATGGAATAATATATAACACACACAAATACACACACATGTACATACATATTGAAACCATGAGTAAATATACATTAAACAGGTTTAAAGAGTATGTGTGTAGTTTAATGTTATGACACAGCAGCGATACATATTTTCTAAACAAAAACTATGTATAACTAGAATACACAATCAGATAAAAAATATTTAATAAACACAGGCATATGCAGTCCATAGCTGTTTGAATATGGTGGTTATGAAGGAAAGAGCCAACTCTTGTGTAGTCTTCTGAAGACAAGATAGTTATCTGTCGATCTTCTAGTTAGGGGTAATGAATTCCATAGTTTGGCTGCTTGAACGGAGCAGACTGTACCACCTATAGTCTTTTTCTTGTATGGTGGTGTTCTAAGGCGGGGTGCCAATCTTGAGCGGAGGTTTCTTTGTTGAATGTATTTGGTTATTTTGTTTCTGATAAAAAGTGGTCCTGTTCCATGTATAGCTTTGTGGGTGATACAAAGCAGCTTGAAGGTGCATCTTCTGGCAACGGGTAACCAGTGTAGTGCTCTCAAGGCAGGGGACATGTGGGCTTGTGGCTTTACATGTAATAGTAGCCTGGCTGCGGAGTTCTGAATACGTTATAGTTTTTTCATATTGGATAGAGATGATCCATGGTAGAGGCCACTGGCATAATCCAGTTTGGATAGTACAAGCAAGATAGTAGCCTGCATCTTATGCAGAAATCCGAGGTGGGGGAAGAGGCGTCGTAGCGTCTTCAAGGTGATGAGGCTTGTTCGTGCTAATTTGTCCACTTGGGCATTCATTGTTAACTTGGAGTCCATGGTGATTCCGAGGTTTTTAACTTCCTTGGATAATTGAGGAGGTGGTCCGAGATAGTCAGGCCAGGTGCACAGTGGGTCATATTTTTTCCAGTCACCACATGAGTATTTCTGTTTTGGAGGCATTTAGGGCCAGATGTAGCAAGTCGGCAATTTGCGACTTGCAAATTGCGAGTCCTCGCAATGGGGTCGCAATGACCCGCAAATTGCGGCCCCACTGCGAGTATAGGCACTCGCTAACATGGAGGCCTGCTGTCGTCAGCAGACCTCCATGTTCGTGACCTGCTTTTCAATAAAGCAGTTTTTTTTTTTTTTGAAGTGTAGCCCGTTTTCCTAACAGGAAAACGAGCTGCACTTCAAAAAACCGAAACCTTTAGTTTCGGTTTTTTTTCAGGGCAGGGAGTGGTCCCTTGGACCACTCCCTGCCCTGAAAAAATAATTTGGGGTCCAGTCACAAACTGGAAGGGGTCCCATGGGGACCCCTTCCAATTTGCGAGTGGGTTACCATCCACTTGAAGTGGATGGTAACTGCGACTCCATTTGCGACCGCGTACGCGGTCGCAAATGGAATTGCATCCCACTGCGAGTCGCAAATAGGAAGGGAACACCCCTTCCTATTTGCGAGTCTGAAATGCATTTTGCGAGTCGGAGCCGACTCGCAAAATGCATTTCTGAATGGCAAAGTGGCTTTTGCGCCTCGCAAACGGCGAAACACTTTGCTACATCTGGCCCTTAGAGATGGCTCCGAGTCATCCACTGATCAACGACCCTGAGGCAACTGAAAATTTGTGAGTTTTCAATGTTTCTGGGCATTCTAATTTAAGTAGTATTTGTGTGTCATCTGCATAGTTGTAGCATGTGAGATGAAAATCATTGATCAGTTATGGTAATGATAGAATACCTATTTGGTCTAAGATACGTGGGCAGTACTATCTGCCCTCTGAAGAAGCGTATCTTGGAGCACATAAGGGCAGTACAAAATTATAACAACTATGCCATGACAAAGCATGTAAAAAAATCATTTAGAATCAAATTGGCTACATATGAATTATTATGGCATTGCAACAATAAAAAAACATGAACGTGGAGGGGACAGAGTCCAGAAATTGAGACGGTTAGAATCCAGATATATCATTAGACTAAAAACTAAGATTCCATTTGGATTGAATGGCGATGAGGAATTGTATTGTCACTTGTAAATATAAATAATACATAGGATATAATAAGTAATATTCTCTTATTAAAAATAAATAGTATCATTAGTTGTGAAGAGGGTGGTTACTAACCATAAGATTGGAGAAATCTATCTGTTGTACTTCGATGGGGTACTAGACCCACAAGTGAAAATCAAAAAACAAGAAATCAAAAATTAGAAATTACATTAAAAATGAAAAAAAATAGAAAATTGAAATATGAAAGAATTAAAATTGTCTGATGAGAGCAACAGTAATTTAAATGGCATGTAAAAACACAACCAATGATACAAGGTATTTGAATAGTACTGATGTGGACATATATCTATTGTCAATAGATGGAGTGACATACAGAAATAAATAGCAGTTGTGACTAGAACAAGCAAAAGGGTGGACTTATCTATCTTTTAATTTTACTTTACCTTTTTAGTATTATGTATATAATTTTGATGTAGTTGCACGCGAGGATTGGTTATAAGTGGAAAAATAATTATTTCCTTTATATTCACCAGGTTAATGCTATTAACTACATATCCCAGAATGCCACATAAAGGCATGTTGCGATAAACAGTATATATAGCCTTAATTTGATTGGTTTGTTACTGTGATCAAGACCTTGTAGGTTGAAACGCGTTGGTGTTTGTTGAAGGGATCATTTGGCACATTAAAAAGAGGAATTGACAATCCTGTGAGTGCCGCATCGTTGACCTAGTGTCAAAATTGTGTGGTGATTGATGCAGGGATGTGGTGATTGATGCACTGGTGCCTGGACGGAGAGAGCGTGCCTCATATGGGCCTTTTGAAAGATTATATATATATATATATATATATATACACACACACACATATATATATATACACACACACACACACACACACATATAGCACACTAAAATATGAAAAATTACTTCTGCATGTTGTTGTGCATTCCTGTACTGTTTAAATGTTGATAGCAATAACTACAAGTGTCCTTGTACTTGTTAGAACTAAGAAAAGAGCAAAAAGATTTCTCTAAAAGCAAAAATGTGTCTGTGTTAGTAGACTTGACTAATGTTATGAGATGATACACAAAATTAAAAATGAACTAGCACCACACTGTTATGAGAGACAAAAGATACATATTGAGATCAGCATACGTGCGCCTGAGAAACTAGCGTAGGAGCATCAGTTTGTTTCAAGGGAAAAGTGAACAGGATCCTTTGCATGTTCGAGAATTTTGAGCTGGTACAGACAACTGGAACATTGCGGTAAAAATACTTAATTGTGGGTGGTGGGCAGACCGTGCTTCGACTCTAATCGCTACTTAGCAGCAGAAGGGAAAGGAAGGGGTGGGGAAAAGGGTCTCTGGAGTACCATACATTATATATACCACTTGCTGTAGTCAAGGTTGATTTTAGCACTGGTGGCACCTAGTGCAACAATCTTTTTTGCCCCCTCCACACGACCTCCTCCTCAGATTCCCTCACTACCACACCCAGCAAAAGTGCCCTTCATCTCTCCATAGACTCCACCCCCCCTCTAATACATTTAAATCGCTTTAAAGCGCTGGTAAAGGCTGGCTTTACTAATCTACTCAGCTATCCACATAAAATACAGATGTCTTCTTTGAAGCAGGCATATGCGCTACTTTATGGCTAGGGCTATTCAAAACTGCCACTAGCCAAAACTCTGATCTCTCTCCACAGCAGGAACATTAATCGCAGGAGTCATCTTGGCATTTTTGCTTTTATTGCTGCCTGAAAGCTGGACAGACAAGGAACTCTACAGCAGGTGCTGTTAAATCGTAAGTTATTGCTAAACAATCCATTCCCCACCATTAAACCACCTCCCCTCCTCCCCCCCCGGTCAGTGACCAACAGGTCAGCGCCCTAAAGTAGGTCTTCCCTGCAAGCCCCCAGCCACGCTTCATTCATACCATTCCAAAAATATGTGAAAATAGTAAGGCACCCACGATCAGAGGTTTTTGATCCCTGTCTCATCGCGGTCTTTCTGTTTATACTATGTGGCGCTCACATTCAGTGCTCAATTTGTAAAGTTGCCGAAGCCATCAAAGGTCGGGTGACCGAGAAACCAGGGCTGCATAATCTTGATTCCACCTCCTGTCTCTTTAATCCAAATACAGACACTTCCTCCCCCCTTTTCTCACTCTTCCATGTTTTTTTCCTCATCCATGATTTCTACATCTCACCGTTCAAGACCTGAAAAGACAGGCACTTCAGTGTCACTTATATCTGACTCTGGAACACCTTCTGCTAGACAAGAGCACCAACCAAGAAAGTCTGTTCTTCACAGCAAAACTAAAACACACCTCTGAAAGCCACCAACATTGGTGGCTCGTACGATGCCACCATTAGAGGGCTATCAAATGTTACTATATGGTTATCGGTCTGTTCCACTTCCTAGTTACTGCATTCCTGAACAAGCAAAATGTATATAAGAAAGACATAGCTTTCAAGAAAGGTCCTGTCCCTTGGCTTGTTTAACAGTGCTGAGGAAGAAATGTTAGTAAGTCGTGGGTCGCAGCTAGTTTACCTTGGAAAGCACCAGGCATCCCTCAATGTCCTTTTGTTTAGAAACTATTACTCTCATTTCCTGCAAATTGCTTTTTTGTTATGAATGTTTATTTATGATACAATCACAATTGGGGCCCACACGGATATGCACCAAATTGGGCACTCGCTTATAATGGTCAGCTACGGTCTGGCATGCCAAATTTCATGTACTTCTGTACAGGAGTAGAGAAGTTCAGAGGGAACCAAAAAAAAAAATAGATGTGTTTTTCTCTATTTTATCTCCCATTAAATAACTTTTGCACGCTGCTAAAGCAAAATCTGCTGAAAAGATCTACACCAAACTTGGCTTGGAAGTTGAACTTCACTCAGAAAGCATGCATGTGTACGTTTTTTTTTATGTGTTTATTGGCATTTCAACAACATACAATTGGAATTCCAAACTTTGCACCGACCTCATGAAACAGATCGTTGACTGCGAACCAACAAAATAGCAACGAGAACCACCCCTCTCCCCCTAAAATCACATAGTAACCGCAGTGGCTTGTCCCACTGCGCGAGCCCAGAGATTGGTACAAATGCAGAACACTCGTCAGGCTTTTGTCGGTTTGATGTAAATATGTTCAGTAGACTTTTGAGATGCAAGCATTTGAAAAAGAATAAAGTAATTTTGAAAAGGGTCAGTAACATTTGTATTTTTTTGACAAATGATATTAATGAAGGAAACTAAATATTTTTTCAGTCACTTTGTAAACCATGTTGTGTGTAAAAAAAAAAAAAAAAAAAAATCCACCTCGAAGAGGCAGCAGCGTGAGAGGTGTCTGACCCAAATAAGTGTTAGGGATACACAGAGGTACGGGAAATGGGGCAAAAAAAAAAAAAAGGGAAAAAAATACAAGTTCGCTAAGGTAGCATTGTGATTTTCCCTAAGATTATGATCACAAGGCCACCGTTTTGTATCTGTAAAAAAAAAAAAAGGCAATTTGCAAGGTTAGTCATGTTTCAGCAAACACACAAGCTCGGAAACCTTCGAAATATAACAGTTGGAGTGCAAAACGCACAACTCACGCCGCGTGCAATGCTCAATCCACCACTTTGCCAACGGGAAAAGATACTATTTAAGGTAAAACCACATTGCAGAGCCCTCCTGTTAGGAGGGCGTTTAACTTCATTGTTATGTGCAGTTTGTGAGGCAGTATCAGTGTTTTTCTAATGCCAATTTTGCTTTACTGTGGTAATAAGCTGAAAGTTGACATTTGCAATGCAGTAATGAATGTGCGGTTATTAGTACAGCTGTACAGTTGCTTTATATAAATAATGTGTTATTGAGCCACGTTTATTTTCACTGCCATTGCACACATATTTATGTGCACAAAGCAAGTCATCCTGAATCTTTCGAGTTAAGTAGAGAAGTTATTAATTTCAATAAGACATTCAATTCAGTACGATAATCTAACGCACTACCTTTAAAACATGAAGTTTAAAAAAAATAATTTTGAATTTTAAAACACAAATGTTTGAGTGTCATGTCTTGCAGAGTTTACATGATGGCGCGACTCAAAGTTTGGTCCTTAGGGCCAGCCAGGCGCGTGGTTCACTCTGGCACTGCTTTCATTTGATATTACCAAGATCGACCTGAACTGCTCGAGGTTCAGCATTGCAATTGGGAGCCAAAGGAGAGAGGGAGCGACAGATAAAATAAGGAAATACTTTCATTTCAGGCTTCGTGAAATATTGATTGTGAATCAGGCAGTGCTTAATTTGAAGAAAAAAAAAAATGAAGTGCCAGGGGCCAAGGTATTATTCATTGGTCCACTGTAGCTTGCACAATCCAAGTCACTTCAAACTGCAGGTATACGTTCAAGTCTATCATGATTTTAAAAGATACATTAAATAGTTTAATGCTCCACTAACGAACGTTGCTTAAAAATGCACACACAGCTCTACCATGTGGTCGTTTCTTATAAATATGTACCACTGTTTACAAATAAGTGCCGGAGCTGAGCACCAGAAGACACTAGCACAAATTAAGTAATGGCATCAGGCAGAACGTATAAATGACTGTGTCTAACAAGGCGATTTAGCAGATTAGTCCCTATCGGTTAAATACATTTTTCTGCAGAAAATGCTGATTTCTACATTCCCAGTAGATGTTGGCGATTTCAGAAATTATGTAAAAAACGTTTTCACATTTTGAAAATCCAAACAGATTTTCTATCACTGTCTGGATTTCCAGGTAAAGAGAACGAATCAGAAAGACAAAAAGAAAGCCACAGTCGAGAAGGGAAGCCACAGTGTCCACTGTGACCATTGACTAGTGACAAAGCGAACACTGATTAAAATGGTAGTTCTGCTGTAATGCAGATTGTGCTTTCAGTAATAGCCAGCGCCTTTGTCACTGAGTAGAACATCTCTTCCGGCTCCTGGGAAGAAATGGTGGCTGGAAAGGAGAACCGTCAGAACTTTTGTTGGGCTCGGGCTAAAAACTTCACGTGGGGCCCCATCTTTGCGCTTCTTCCAGGTGGCAGGAGCACTGGTACCCAAGTTTCAAAGAGAAGTATCCCTCAGGGAAAGCAATCGTATGTCGCCTCCAGCATCAAATCCTATCTTCTGGTGTGGCTGTGTTTTGATAGTTCGTCACCCAACCTTTGACCCTGCTTGCAGGTAGGTCGCTCCCCGCTTTGCCCTCCGCGCCACCTCCTTTCTCCCGTCCTCTCTCTGCCTCATTCTCTGCCGCTGCGTCCCCTGCGGCCTCTCCCGCCTCCCCCACCCCTCCTCTCACCATTCTTTTTCTTTCCCTTGCCCGCTGCTGCATCCCCTGCGGCCCCAGCCCTCTCATAGGACAGGCCCTCCCACCTCCTAGCTGCCACTCCAACCCTCCCCTCCTCTTATGGCAGCCGCGGCGCGCTAGCAGGGAGCAACCATTGACCCTGCTTGCAGGTAGGTCGCTCCCCGCGCCACCTCCTTTCTCCCGTCCTCTGTCTGCCTCATTCCCCCCGCTGCATCCCCTGCGGCCCCTCCCGCCTCCCCCCTACTTCTCTCACAGTTCTTTTTCTTTCCCTTGCCCGCCGCTGCGTCCCCAGCAGCCCCAGCCCCCTCATAGGACAAGCCCTCCCGCCTCCCAGCTGCCACTCCCACCCTCCCCTCCTCTTATGGCAAGCCCGTCTGCACCCATCCGCGCCTGGACTGCACCCAGTGCCAGAACCCCTGGCCCTCCCAGACACACCTACTACCCACTCACCCTCCACACCCTCAACCCAGGCCCCCACCCCACATGCACCACATTTAGCCACACACACACATGGCCCCTTCACCTGCTACACCTGCCACTTCTCCTGCTCATCATCCCCCACACCACACACCAACCATAGCGACCCCACCCTCAACAAACACAACACCCCCAACAAAAAACTCACCCACCCTGCCCCCACCAACCAACCCAGCATCACACCAGCCCCCAACCAGAACACACCCCGCAACAACACCCTCACGCACCACACCAACGCCACCCACCACAACCACCTGAACTGCCTGCTACTCAACATCCGCTCCCTTCACAAACATGCCATAGAACTCTGGGACATCATCACTACACACTCACCTGACATCGCCTTCCTCACGGAAACCTGGACCAACCTCTCCTCAGAACCCGACATAGCCATAGCCACCCCCAAGGGATACAAACTCCAACGCAAAGACCGTCTAAACAAGCCAGGCGGAGGCATCGCCATCCTACACAGAGACACCATCAAAGTCACCACCAGCTCCCAAGACACTATCGGCAACACTGAACACATGCACTTCCTCGTCCATATCAACAACAACAACAACTCCACCCTCAGAGGTACACTAATCTACAGACCACCCGGACCACGCCCCGCCTTCTGCGACACCATCGCAGACAGCATCAGCCCGTACACCCTCACCTCCACAGACTACATCATCCTCAGTGATTACAACTTTCACTTAGAAAACCCACAAGACCACAACACTACCTCCCTCATAGACAACCTCGGACTCAAACAACTGGTCACCGCACCCACCCACTCAGCAGGACACACGCTGGACGCAATCTTCACCTCAAGCCAACACATAGCCTACACCCACACCACCGAACTCCTCTGGACAGACCACAGCTGAGTCTACTTCTTCACCAAACCCCCCACCCCCTACCATCAACACACCACACCACACCCTACCGCATGTGGGACAAGATCCCCACAGAACGACTAAACTCCCAACTGGCCCACAACCCCACCCACACCAACAACCCCAACGCAGGAGCACACAACCTCTCCAAATTGATCACTACCTGCGCAGACACACTAGCACCCCTCAGAAAACACATCACCACCCGCAACATCAAGAACGCCCCATGGTTCACCCCTGAACTCCAAGACTCCAAGCGCAAATGCCACCAAGCGGAGAAAATATGGAGACTAGAACCCTCCTCAACCAACTTCTCCACACTCAAAACCAACATTCGCACCCATCACCAACTCATACGCACCGCCAAAAGAAATCACTACAAGACACGCCTTGACAACAACTCCCAAAACAAAGAACTCTTCACCATCATCAACGAACTTGCCAAACCCAAAGCCAGCAACATAGACCCCACACACACACACACACCCTATGTGACACCCTTTCCAACCACTTCCTCCACAAAATCCTGGACATCCACAACAGCTTCATATCACACACACACCACACATACCCCTATCCCACCCAACTCAACCCCCCCTCTCCCCCAACCACACTATCCACATGGACCCCTACCACACACGAAGAAACCGAAAAAACCATGAACTCCATCCACTCCGGCTCCCCCTCCGACCCCTGTCCACACCGCATCTACAACAAAGCTAGCCCTACCATCGCCCCCATACTCTACAACATAAACTCCTCTTTCGACTCCGCCACCTACCCAGACCCCTGAAAGCATGCGGAAATTACCGCTCTCCTAAAAAAAAAAAAAAAAAAAAAGCCGACCCAGAGATCCTCTCCAACTACCGCCCCATCTCCCTCCCGTTCCCCACCAAGGTTGCAGATAAATTAGTCAACACTCGCCTATCCCACTTCCTCGAAGCAACCAACACCCTTGACCCCTCACAATCTGGGTTCCGCAAGAACCACAGCACAGAAACCGCCCTCATCGCATGCACTGACGACATCAGGACCAAAGTCGACAAAGGCGAGACCGTCGCACTCATCCTCCTAGACCTCTCAGCAGCTTTTGACACCGTCTGCCACCACACACTCCGCACACGCCTCCACAACATAGGAATCCGCCACAAAGCCTTAGACTGGCTCTCCTCCTTCCTCACCGACCGAACCCAGAGAGTCCGCCTCCCACCCTTCCACTCCAACATTACCAAGATAACCTGCGGAGTCCCCCAAGGGTCCTCTCTCAGCCCCACACCCTTCAACATCTACATGATCCCCCTAGCCAACATTCTCCGAGCACACGGAATCACCATCCTATCATATGCAGATGACACCCAACTCATCCTCTCCCTCACCCGCAACCCCACCACCGCCAAAACCAACCTACACGCCACTCTCCTAGACACCGCCAACTGGATGACCACTAACCATCTCAAGCTCAACTCAAACAAATCTGAAGTCATCATCTTCGGCCCCAACAAAACCACATGGGACGCCTCCTGGTGGCCCACTGCCCTAGGCCCCACCGCCCTAGGCCCCGCACCCATCCCCGCAACCTCGGCTTCATCCTCGACCCCGCCCTCTCCATCACACAGCAAATCAATGCTCTAAACTCCTCCTGCTTCCACACACTCCGCACCCTAACAAAATCCTTCAAATGGATCCCCCCCAGAGACCAGAAAGACAGTCACCCACGCACTCATTAGCAGCAGACTGGACTACGGCAACGCCCTCTACGCCGGCACCACACTCAAACTCAAACGCAAACTCCAAAGAATCCAGAACACAGCTGCGCGCCTCGTCCTTGACCTCCCCCGACACGAACAAATCTCACCACACCTCAAATCCCTACACTGGCTCCCCATAGACAAGAGAATCACATTCAAGATCGTCATCCACGCACACAAATCCCTCCACAACACCGGCCCAACCTACCTCAATGAAAGAGTAAACTTCCACACTCCCACACGCAACCTCCGATCAGCCGACCTCGCCCTAGCCACAGTCCCCCGCATCCAGCACACCACCACAGGAGGCAGGTCTTTCTCCTACCTCGCCCCCAAAACCTGGAACTCCCTCCCCACCGACCTTCACAAAACCAAAGACCTACTGGTCTTCAGAAAGAACCTCAAGACTTTGTTGTTCGCCCAGTGACCCTACCTGGCCCCCCCCCCTTTCCCCTCTCCCGCTACCCTCCCCCTTCAGCGCCTTGAGACCCTCACGGGTGAGTAGCGCGCTCTACAAATTTCTTTGATCACCAATAAACAGGCATTCTGCTTTAAAATCTTTAAATCATCAGGTCGTAAAACCGAGTGCAAGGCATGGGGCAACAAGCCCTCTTTGCTCTCCCTTGTCATGGCCTTGCTGGCAAGAGACATCGGTCAGAAGAATAGAGGCATTTACACCACAACTCACAAAAAAGCTCAAGAAAGATGTGCAGGAGAGGATCAGAGACCTTGTGTTTCAATTAGTTTACTTTCTAAACATCCAACAAAAAATGTTGAAAATAAATACAACAAATGCTGCTTACTCGCTTTAATTACTTTTAGAATTAGGGGGTCGAATACTAATATGCATTTTCAACAGTTACTACCGTTTTCACGTATTTTCCAGTGATTCGGTGGCCTCCAAAGATTACCAAAGCTAAAAGATGCTAAGAAGAACTATATGGGAACAACTGAAAACCCTCTCGAATCGATAAGAATTACCTTTTCGAAAAATGTATACTCTGAACATTAAATTCACAGTTGAAGATACAATTTAAATATACCCATCAAAATTCTCTCTCCTCGGTTTTAAAATGATGACTTCTGAACCGCAGGCCTCCTTAATAGGTGGAAAAGACACAGCGAACTACAAACATTAAAATTATCTTTAAACATTCATTTCACATTTCGAAGTGTAATACTCTAGTTCTCTTTTTAGTGTGCAACACGCTCTCAGAGGGCATCTTCACAGCTAATATAAAAATAACATGATCACAAACCTCTGAGATCCCAGGAAGGAAAACTGAATGTGTGTACACTTTCCCTAATGTATCACGGATAAGTCATAATTCAACCCTTTGACAGTGATATTAACTGGAGGATGCGAAACCACCAAGGATAACAGCGTTACTGCTTACAGAGTCTTTAGGCAATCATTCCATGAGTCATTGTGGTTTCCTGCAAGGCAGGTATGAGTAAATGTTTATAAATGCATGCAACATATAGCGCCATAAAAATCACTGTCATGACAAACAAGTGGATAGGAACATGTGTGGATTACTGTACCTAAGAGAGACGTCAGCCGCTTTACATATTAACAATGGGTAGCCGTCTGGATCTCCAGCATGGTGGGGAATCGGGCCTCTTTGCAATATCTTGGGAGACAAAGAACAGTTTAAATCGGACACTCATTTCGCATAGTATCCATTTTCCTGCTACATAATTCGGTCCTTTCACTGCACCATAATTTCAGCGACCCTGTTTCCTTAACCTTAAACGGCTGGTTTAGTGACTTAAATCCGAGGTGACCCTCTGGCGCGTGACTGGGACGGGCCTGGTGGTGGCTTCTCGTCAGTGTCTTCACAGTACCATCGGCAGTGTCGAGGCCCGCAACAGGCCTGCTGATTTATCAAGTACGATGTGATTGGTTTATTAGATTTCGTCTCCGCCTTGGGACGCGGACAACTGCATGACTAACATTTTCACATCTTTTAAGGTCGCTGGGATTGAGGGAGGTGCAATCCTGGCTTTATAATTGGAAACTAAACAATGACCTTCAACACATAAAATGATAATGCGGCACAAGCCTCAACGGCACGCCTCCCATTGGTCAATGGAGCGCATAAACCATAACATTCGCAAGCGAAGCAATGGGTAGTTGTGCCGTGTCATACATTCAGGCTAGACGTGCAGGGCTGCACCAGAGTGCTCTAGAGAAGCGCGCCGTCCACACAGGCCAAACGTACAGTGTTAAAAGCAACAGCATGGTGTTTCCATGCAAGATGAGGCAACCTACAGACAGCTTCGTGCAGCCGACTGCAGTAGCGGTGCTAGGCGAGTGTCATCGGAAAGCTCTGCTGAAAACAAGCTATTAGAGAAAGGTTTGGAAAGGAGACCAGCCAGACAGATTTAAGGCCCTGATTTATAAAGCACTGGCTGCCAAATACTGTTCGCAGTTTGCATGCAGTATTTTTGCGACTGGTGTGGAATTTTGTGGACCAACCTATGAATTAATAGGTTCGGTTTACAAAATTCCCATTCAAAGTGAATAGCAATCCAACCTTGTTTTAGGCTGGTTATTCACCGAGGCAGGTACACACCCACCACTAGCAATAATGCCCCCCGACAGCGCTAGGTCCAGTCAAGTTCTCAAAACAGACCCTGGCTCATCCCCTGGTAGCTTGGCAACCAGCAGGCAGGCTTATTTTAGGAGACAGGTGTGTAAAGCATTACAATAAACTAATATGGTATATAAGTAAGACAACACACAACAGTACCACACCAATTTATAAAAATTGCAAATATTTTATCCTTAGAATTACACCAAAAAGACAAAAATACAATATAAGGGACCAGGGTTATGAATTTTTCAAGTTTAAATAAAAAGATATGCTTTTTAATGCTTAGAAATCAATAGCACCAACCGGGGACATCAGGTAACACTTGACTAGGACAAAGTCAAAGTTTGAGGCGACCGCGATGGACCTTTGCTCGGATGCACCGAGGGGGAGGCCTCGGACAAATTTGACCTTTGCGTTTAGAAACTTTTTTGGATCTTCTCTCTCGACATCATGCGATCCTCCTCAGCAAGCTGATTCCGATGCAATGTTGTCAGACTGCTTTTCCGCTGAGCCACAGTCAAATCCTGCAAGACTGGAGCTCCTGAGCCTTCAGCGGGACAAACCTTAAATCCTGGCCGGGTTGCAGTTGAAGTTATTTGGTTTGACTCACGATGGCGAGTAGTCCTCCACTTATGGAGCTTTTTCCAAAAGTTGCTCCAAATTTCTCTAACTTCTTCCTGAAGTTTCTCTTGTGGGTTCAAAGTGTCCAAAACACATCCATGGGTCTAGAAGCTCTGGGAAGGTCCTTGGAACTTTAGGACCACAGCTCTTATAAATGCACCTGGACAAATCCTTAAAAGGTCCACTAGATGCACTCCAGGCTGGGGACTTTTGTGAAAGTTGGGGTAGGTAAGCTCTGTTAACCTGTTGCTTTCAGGGTGTCCACTCCTGAGTTCTTTTTGAAGCATGGTAAAGTCCATTGGGCTGCTGTTCCTGTGTGCAACAGGAGCAGTACTTCAGGGTGCAGTCTTCTGGGTTCCAGGCCAGGGTTCCAGCAGGGCAATCCTGCCTGTTGTTTCAGGCCGCAAATTTGATGTGCAAATGAAGATCAGCCACTTTTATTCAATCATCCTGGGGACAGGCAGGGAACCCTCTGGTCCGATGACCTGCAGGGTGCCACCCAAAAGCATGACAACTTCCTTCAACATGTGGCATCTTCTGGTCTCAAAAAGCACTTCACTTTAATGTTCAAAGAGGAACAATTTTCCTCCAAAGAAGCAAGACGTAGTAAAAACAACCCACTGGTGTGGCTTATTTCCATTACTATTCCCCCTCTGGACATCTGCAAATTCCTTTCCTGAGCCCACTATCTATTTGCAGGGTATGGGTTGAGAGGGGAGGCTTGGCTAGCATTCCTTACTGCCCTGCTTCCTTTGAAACCTTAGTTTGATTTACGGAGTCCATTTTCTGGCTTGGCCTCAGCATCTGCCAACCCCCTCCCCCATCAGATAACCTCTGCTCAGTGCAGGTCACTTTTCACCTCATCAAGCACCCTGGCTATTCCTGTTAGGGCTGACAAATCAGGAGAGGCTACTAGCAGGCTGGAATTAGGTTTATAGAAAAGAAAGTCATAACTTTTTTTCTGTACTAGTTAAGATAAATGCAACATGGCAATTTGCTGGATTTATCATTACAATTTATTTGAGCCCTTTCAGGACACCTTTATCTACCTCTTAGCCACACTTATGCTTATGGAAAATATTCAAATGTTATCCTATGGAGAGCTAAGTATCTACAATGAAGAAAAATGAAAGGTGCAGTTTTTCCTTCATCACGGGATATAAAGCACATTATATAATGTCCCTGCTTATAGTTACATGGCACTCCACCCCTGGGGCATTTAGGGGAGCCCTTGGGGGTGACATATGTAAGAATAAGGTAGATTATCACTTTGGAAGTACCTTAAATCCTAAAGTCAAATTTGCATACATTTTTACTTTTTAATGGCAGTCTGCAAGGCAGGGCTGCCTTTAAAAAGGACAGCAGGCAATACAGCAGTGCACACGCTAGTGCAGGAAATCTACTGGGCCTCTAAAATCCCTGACCTATTATATACTAGAGACTTATAGGTATTTTGAATCCCCCTTGCCCTATTATTTACTAGGGATTTATTGGAGTGTCATTGCCAGTTGTAATTGTGACACTTTACCGTATACCTTTTATTCAGAGCACTTGGCCTGCGCCTGATTGGCAGACGCCAGGTGAATATCAATGAGGTAGGTTGCAAACTGCAAGTTACGCTAATTGGATGCCATCACAGGGATGATAGTCCGCTGGGGTCAGCGGACCACCATGATTGTGATTGCATTGAAACCCCAGCCTGTTTTCCTTAATGGAAATAGGGCTGCAGCACAACTGAATATTCGTCAACATACGTTTTTGTCAATTAACAAAGGTGAAGGGGTTGTGTGCAGACACTTCCCCTTTTGGGAATGGCTTACCACACCAACCTGTGAGTTGGTAGTTTTTTGCAACCTTATTTTCTGGTCTCAAATTGATATAGCTCCTAAAGAATAGCTGTTTGAAAGAGCAATTTACAACACCAGTTTTTTTTGTGTGTTTTTTTTTATTTTTTATAAAGAGTCTGTAATAATTTGCTGAATCCTGAAATGGAGTTTGTGCATATTAAAATGTTTTTACGACTGCAACCAGTAAGAACCGATTTGTGACCACGCAAGTGGCAAAATTAATCCTCAACAATTTGTTGAATTCAATCATCTTCTCTATAGTCCTCCTTTATCAGGCCACTCAAAAAAAAAAAAATAGCCTTGACATATCACTTCCAGATGACTAGAAACAATGATCTTGTGGCCCATTCTTATGATAAATGACAGAAAGAGTTACCGCCACAGAGATCTAAGAATTTGTTGAAAACAGCAACCTACTCTCGGACCATCAAAAGGGCTTTTAAAGAGGCACTTAACCTGCGCTGCCACCTATGACCTGAAAAATGTGGAAAGGAAGGGAGTGGTTGCACTATTACTGCTACATACATATGCTGCATTTGACACAATGCACTACCAGACCCTCCTTCCTTGCAATGAAACATCCTAGACCATACTCATCCACCAACCTCAAGACACTCTGCATTTTCTAAAGGCACATCCTTCATCTAAGTAACTCCAAAGATACAGAGAGCGCATAAACTTTTGCTTGAATTACTATTTGCGGATCAACCCGTCCACAAGATGCAGAACACTAGTGGAACCCCTTTATCACTACAAGCCTTGAAATTATAGTATACTGTTCCAGCCAATACATCTCCGAATGGCGTTCTTGCTGCAAAAGGCCTAATCAAAGTACTACCTCTAGGATTTTCACCTTTTCATCAGATGAAATATGATCATTTCCACTACTTTTCTCTTGCTGCCTTATCCCACCTCTTGTCATTCTATACGAACAAGTCTATTAAGAGAGAAAGAGATGATGGATAAGGAGAGTTGAAATACTGAAGAAGTCGCAGAGAGAAGATGAAAGAGAAAAGGAAGTGAGGTACAGAAAGTCATGAAGGAAGAAAGGAGTTAATAAAAGAGGTGAGGTAACGAGCAGAGAGGTGAAAATGTGAGGTAGCAAATAAATGGTGAAGTAAATAGAGGTTAGGAAGTGAGAGCTAGAGAAGAGAGTGAGGAGCTAGTGCTATGTGAGGCAGACACAGAAATGAGGCAGAAGGGTGAAGAGAGAAGAAAAGAGGTGTGAGGTATATAAAGAGAGACCCAGAGCCAGATGTACAAAGGCAGTTACTTGTTGCAAACGGAGACTGGTAAAATGTCTCTTGGCATGTACAACCCCTTTTTGCAGGTCGGTAACCTATTTCCGACTCGAAAAGTATGTTAACAACTATGTTAGGAAGAGGCATGCCAAGGGCATAAATTCCTAATTGCCATTTGCAGGGGGGATGGAAAAATGTTTTGCGCCCGGGAATACAGTTGCAAAACTTGTGGTTACCACCAGCTTCAAGTTGGTAGTAACTCATTTGCAAATGGGAAGGGGACCCACCCCCCCAAGGGACCCCTTCCCCTTTGCGAATGGTACTGAAAAAGACTTTTCAGAACAGGCAGTGGTCCCCGGACAACTGTCTACTCTAAAAAAATTAAAAGAACTTTTCATTTTTAAAATGCATCCTGTTTCCCTTTAAGGAAAACTGGACACATTTCAAAACAAAAATACTGCTTTATTGAAAAAGAAGTCACAGACATGGTGGTCTGCTGACCCCAGCAGCCCACCATCGATGTGACTGCGGCCATTCCCAAATTGGTCGCAAATTGCAGCCTGACGCATGAATATTAATGAGGCAGGTCCCTTGCAACCTCTTGGGAATCGCAAACAGTGTGGTTAACAATGTTGTACATTTTGTTTTGTTTGCAAACCACAAATCGCAAATCATAGGTTGCAAGTCACAAAAGGTCGTACATAATTGATTTGCCCACAAGCACACAGGATTCTGAGGGTTGCTGGGACTTGAAAGTACTTTACAGCATTTCTATTTTTTTCTGGTCTCTGGGAAAGGTGCCTCACAGCCAGGCCTATGCAATTGCACACCCCACAAAAGCCTAAAAGACACTGGGGGCAAGGTGACAACACCTGACACCCTCCAAGGAGACCTCTGCATACTCCCTCCTCTCCTGATCACCATGGCCAGAATGTGGTGGCCCAGCAGGGAGTACTTTGGGGAAAACTGCTGCTGTGCTGGGTCAGACACATTGGGGGGCTAGTGGCGAGATGAGAATATCCCAGGGCCCCTCAGTGGCGCTCAGCCTGGCTCGGGTGGGAGGAGCCATGGCCAAGAAGAATACACATTACATTGGCCTGTTCTGCCAGACTGTAAGGCTCTGTGGGCCGGTTAACTGAGGAACTGATCAAACCGGCCCACCTGTGATCCTGAAGCACCGGCCAGTTCCCGACTGCCCGCCTTCCCAATCCGACCCTGCCTAGAAGGTCATCTGCTTCGGCAGCCTTAAAGACCTTCCGTTGGCTGCCTATACCTAAGAGGGTGCTATTTAAAATTATTTTACGGACTCAGATGTTAAAGCAAGGGGATTAAGTTCTTAGCATCAAGGTTCACCCAGTATACTACAAGTAAAACCCTCGGGAAGTCTGCTTAAACCGATTGTCTTTAGGTTACAAATCAGAGGAGGTAAATCTTTTGCGGCTTTGAGCCGAGACCAGGAACAATCTCCCCAGCCAATTAAGATTCATTGATTCCGATATCACTTTTAGAAAACTTGGATTTTTGGAATCCCCAATACACTTTGCTACTCTTTCATTCTTTAATGCTAATTGTTACGTATTGATCAAGACTGCAGACTGCCGCTATAGCGCCAGGATGGTCCTTTGAAAGTGACCATCAATGTCCAATTCAATTCAGGGGTAAGCATAGCAAGAGAGGTTATCACGCAGAAAGAGACAAAAGAGGCAGTGCGTCTGGCAGTTCTAATGATGATCACTCTACCCGAGGGGCCAGAGGCAATTCGTCACCTCCCTTTAAAACAGATCTGAAAGCTGTAGCTCCCTCCCTCTTTACTTTTCAAAGCCAAGAGAGGCTTCTGTGGTTAACTTGTAATGAACTACATTATTATAAAAAATCATCGATTAAGGAAAACAGCCACCAGATGGCACTACTACATCACCGATCGATCACACCGTAGGAAACAACGGGCTTAGAAACATCCACACCAGTGAAGACAGCTATTACTCTACGAATGGTCAACCTAGGCATACAGAGGACTTCGAAATCTCGCATTGGGTCACAGCTATGGATTTGATTCTCAAAAACAAGTTGCATCTTAAGGTGTAATTTGCCGCTTTCCCCAGTGCTGCATAGATGGAAACAGCTAACAAACTGGGTGGGAACCGCAATGCTCGTCAATAAAATACAGTAACAATATCCTTTCAAGCACTCTGTGGTAGCCGTGCAAGCTGTCTTTCCACATGTGATGAGCGGTTTCCCTACACGCTACACACAACTCTAATGCAAAACGCACACCTTCCATGATTCTGTGGCTTGCACCCGCAAACCGTACTTAATTTGTTTCTCCCGTCCACCCACTTTATCTGGGTTCTTCTGCACTCCTGTCACATAGGGGAAAATGGTTTGTATTTTACGAGGCACATTCAAGAGGCGCCATTTTACAATTGGGACCTCCTATGTGAGCCATAGTGTAACCGCCAGTGAAAAGGAGTCATTTCTTGCTAGGAGGTGTTGCCTCGTTTCTCACCTGCTTTTGACTCAAAACAAAACTTCGATGGCGGGGGGCTAGAATCAGTTCCTTTGTTAAACAAGCTGCTGTAACAGCAGCTGCCGGTCCTGGGACAATGCACGTAGTAATGAGGATCTCATTTACTTGGGTTCAGCCTTTACTGTGTGCAGTATGAGAAGCTTTCATGCGAGGGGGAGAGAGTCCTCTGATCAACACTGGTTCAGTAGGAACAGAAAGACCACATACAAAACCATCAAGGCATCTTGTTTGAAAGGGACACGATCCAAAACCTTTAGAGACAAGCCAAGAAAAACTTTATTTCGAATGTTAAAAAAATCCTTACAAGTACAGTCAGCGACAATAAAATACACACTATAACATCTAAAGAAGCATCAAATTACAACGTCATACAGCAGATTTCAGAAAAGCACCAACAGAAAAGCATTTGAAATGCAATGAGTCTTGCGTTTGCTTGACTTCGAGCTATTAGCGTTGTAAATTCCTAACTGGGCTTTACATGCCACATAAATTGAAAACGAAAAGTAAAACAGTTGACATAAGCGAGCCAGTTCAAAGCACCATGGCCGCCATGAGCATGAGCGTTTAGGAGAGATACAAAAGGAAGAAGTTTGCTTGCAGTCAAACTTATTGGCAAACGTGCAATTATCCATGTAACAGGGTCGACGGCCAAGGCAGTAACAAAATTGTCTCAAGGAAAGAAAAACGTAAAGCATTTACCAATGATAACAAAGGATTTTTGAAAGGCAAGCCCATGAACGAGTGCGTGATGGGCATGCAGTGGGTGTGGTTAAAAGCCCACAGACAGATTACAACAAGGCTAGAGCACTTGCGCACTCAACCTAAACAGGCAAACTCATTTCTTAACATCTGAAGAAAACCTAAGGCAACCTGACATCTTTTAATGTTATACAACCTCAGAAGAGGTAATAACATTGTAACAGAAAATGACGAGACTCATCACAGGTTCAAGTGCATATGTCAGAATTACTATCCTGCCCTAACTGGAAATAAAGTATGCATCAAATAGTGCCGGTTCCAAATCTAAAAAGTAAAGGTCTTTCCCAGCACCCCAAAACAAACTTCAAATAGGGCTCACAGGACTGTAAAATAACAGGTCTTGTAGAGGGCTTCGTTAAGTCTTCCTCCCTCACTTATAAAATGCATATATTCAAGAAACATATTTCATCCATTATCTGTCCTTCTTAATAATATCAGGTAAAGAAAAAAAAGAAAAAAACAGAGCCCTGCAATCCAATTTTTTTATTTTTTTATTTTCATAAACGTAAACCATGGAATTTCTAGACCTTGGTCACAAGAAAAAGCCATTAATAATTGAATAGGAGTTACTTGGTAACTGTGCCAAATAAAGATCCATAACATTAGGAGGGCAACCTTGACTAGGTCCTCAAAATAAATTCTCAGTTCCTCCAAATAAATTCTCAGTTCCTCATGACATAAGTAATTAGAAGTACAATGTGGCAGTGAGAGAAGACTTAAAAGTAAAACAATTCTCTTCAACTTGTAAAGACATAGGGAATCATTATGAGTTTGGCGGGTGGCGGAGGCTGCCTGCCAAACTCTTCCCACCATCAGGGCACCTATACGGCCTGAACTCTCCCAGCCCTATTAGGAGTTCACCGCAGGGCAGAAACAGTTTCCGCCCGCCAGCCCTACGGTGAACAGGGCCTTAACATTGCAGTTGGGGCCTAATGGAGCCGGCTGCAATGTGGCGGTGCGGCGGGTGGAGCAGCACCCATCGCACATTCCACTGCCTGTAATTCGGGGAGGGGAATGCCCAACGGGGTTATGCATGGGGGCCCCTGCACTGCCCATGCCAAGTCCATGGGTAGTGCAGGGCCCCCCAAGTCCCCCATTCCGCCAGCCTTTCCATGGTGGTGTAAACCGCCATGGACAGGCTGGCGGATTACAGCCACCGGGACTGCGAGGCTGCAGGCAGCCTGGCGGTGTCAGCAGTTGGGCTGTGGCAGCTCCGCCACAGTCATAATGATACGGTCAGACCCCCACTTTGGCGGTGGTCCGATTGCGACCGGGCCATAATGAGGCCCTTAGTATTACCAAACCCCAGCCCCATAACTAGCAAACGGTACACTGACACTAGTAAACTTCTAACTTCAGGGAAGTAGATTTCTCTCCTAAAGATGATGAAAGATTAAACAAGCCGTCAATTGCTTGAATACATTTTAGGCACCTTAAGGAAATACTTGACCCAGAGGATGAGCATGATGCAAAAACTACACCCAGATAATTACATTTTGGAACTATTTCCAAACTGTTGTTCTTAATCCTGAAGTCGCACAAATTGGAAGTTCGAGGTCACGAAGTTAGCTGAGACGCTGAGAAATAAAGGCCTCATTACAAGCCCTTTGCGCCACAGCTGCTTCATTTTTTTTTTAAGCAGTGCACGGCTCCAGAATTACAAACTGGCGCATTGGGCCTAATTCGTCAGTTTGTAAAGCCATGCATCAGATTATAACTGCATCAGGTATAATGTACGCAGGGTAGGGGTTCCCACGGAAAAAGTCATGTAGAACTGATGCAGTGAAATTTACAACTTTTCACTGCGTCAGAATTGTATTGCTTGCTCAGCGCAGGCATAAAATTGACAAAGGGCTTTTTCCAATGGGATCTTCCTTGTATTGCTGGAGTAGCGTCATTTTTATGCTGCTACTCCAGCAATGCGCAAGTTTAGCGCCAAAAGATGCATCAGAATGTGACGCATCTGTGAAACCGTGGCCATGGAGCTCCCTTTTATTATTGTAAATACAGCCCACCCATTGCATCATTAGGGAATCCTAGGGAAACGCAAGAAATAGGACGCACTGATGCAGTTGCGTCAGATTACTGTGAATGAGGTCCTTAGTGCTAAGATTGAGACTGACAGGCCAACAGCACCGCATTGGTTGCATATCAGCAGAAAAGTGGATGATTTACCATGAACCATCATATCAGTGTACATATCCATCAAGAACGGCTCAAATTGAATCATACATAGAATGAACAATAGTGGGGCAAGTATACAGCCTTGGGGGACAACTTGCCAAAGAGATAGAATCATTAATTCCCCTTATGGGCCAACCCTCATCTTTTCAGTAAGGCAACAATGCAATGAGAGAAAATTGACCAAAGGAATAGCAAGACCCATCTCAAATAAGAGAAATAACAATTTAGAACAACTGACCCTGTCAAATGCATTAAATAGGTCTATAAAAGCCAAATATAAAGGGCTATGTTGAGCAATGGTATATTTCCATATTAATAAATCAAAAGGTTAACATATTGCTCTACAGTGCCTAAAAGTTTTCTAAAACTGTGTTGACAGGAGCTTAAAATACCATCTATGTTGGCCCATTCCTGGATTCTATTAAAAATTACTCTAAGATGTTAACAGATGAATCAATGAAAGAGATTGGCCTATAACATTGGAGGTCTAATTGGTTACCCTTCCTAAAGATGGGAACAATTATAGATGTCACCCGATAGAACAGCAGCTCTGTTGTACTACAATTATTAAAAACGTTAGTTAAAAGCGGGACCTGTAGATCCTAATTGCTTTTAAAAAGGGTCCATTGGAACCCCATCAGGTCCTGGAGCTTTGCTAGAACTCTGGCAAATAGCTAAAAATACTTCATCGTAATTAAAAAACAATTTTGAGCCACCTGCTGTACAATCAAGTGTAATTTGTACATATGGAGTGACATTGTTGCAAATTAGGATTTTTTTCTCAAGTTTATAAAATAATTGTAATCATTTTAAATTAATTAAAAACTAATTTGAATTATTCCATCTATTTATTAAAAAAGCTTTAAACTCCCCACAGTGTTCAAATAAGTAATCTTATCAATTGATAACAATTTGAACCATGCACTTAGGCCTCCCTTGGTTCTCCTCGAACTTGATGGTATAGTCGAAATAGAAAAATAAACCCATCTAACACCAGGTAATGTGACAGGTTTCCTGTAACAAAACTATCAGTTAATCATATAAACCCAACCAGGCTACTTAAGTTTTGAATGAATGCCTGCAAAGTTTCAACTAATGACGGTAATCAAATTATGATTGAACTGTGAGCCACTAATAAAAACTGAATTACTCAAAGTGGTTATATCAAATGATCTGCTAAATGGGTCTGGATTCACTAACGGTTCAAGTCAATCCTCTTCGGTCTAACACTGTAAACCTGAATATCTTAGATAAATCATTATCACCTATTGACAGACCATGACTTTCACATCGCGTTGAAGCGATTGTAGCTGGAATCAGTGGCTGTTTCAACAGCCCTGGTGGTTTATAGAAATAGCCCAGAGGTAGCTCAATAACAGCTCTGCTTAATAGATCACTGATTGCAAAATAAATTGTGAACATGAATAGGGTTTTTTAAATTTATTACAATGTAATCTCCGAAGGATTTTAGAGAATGGGCTACCCAGGGAACTCCTCTCAGAAATAATCTGATTGGAATTACAAATATTAAAGCCCTTATGCACAGGTAACCATTGTAAAACCTTATTCATTAAACATCTTCGCTAGCATCAGGATCTAAGGCTGATACATCAGCTAGAATTAAAAAAAGGATAAGCTGAAGGGACAAACAGCCTTCACAGACTTTGAGGCCCATTTAGAGTCTGGCGGAGCAGGAGTCCTGCTACGTACCCTGCCAGACCTGCAGACTCGCGGATCGTTCGGACGTGGGAGAAGAGCCGGATTTCTTGTGGCCGCGTCTCAGCTGGCCCCACCATCAGCAACCTTTGAGCAGCAGCTCACCCATCGCTAAATGCATGTCTAAAGGCCCACCTCACTAGGGCAGTCCTTCCGGAAAAGAATTTTCCTGTACAGAGCCTTTATTTTGAAAACAAAAAAAATAATGCCAAACAGGGTCCAAACAACAGGGTGCCTGTTTACCATACTTCTCTGCCATCTGTGCAACTGCTGCACTAGGAGGTGCACGGAAGGCAGTGAGATCCCAGCCAGGCAAAATTCAGGGGTCTATCCTCTCCCAGAGGAGCCGCGGTCAGGGGCCCAGTGACCTGTCTGACCGCCATTGTCTAAATGGCCTCCCTTGTCATGGTCAAATGCAGAGACTCCTCAACACAGATACTTTCAAATTCTTTTCTCTCCCAAAATTAAAGATAAAGTATCAAAATATACAGAGTTTGTTCTGGTGCCACCCACTGGTGCGGGGGAGGTAGCACACCTGACATCAGCGGATGGTTTGCCGAAATGAGAGGCAGTACTAACGGCCATGGGTGTTCTTTCAGTCACTGCCAGTGATATTTCTTATGAGACAACTGTGGCTGGCACCACCCACTGCCTCTGATCAAATGCCAGTGCCAACGCTGCCCACAGACACCACCATTTTTTAATTCTAGTCAGACCATTTTGTATTTTTGGTTTAACCAGTGTGAAACTCGTCTTGGATAAAATGCTAGGATTTATTTCTAGGTTTCTTGTGACCTTCAGGTTGTGGAAAAACTTCCACATTTTCACTAGAAATCTGCCACCGTTTCTTTTTCTGCTAAAGGTTAAGCTTCTCTCCTGCCTGTTGATGTAATGCAGGCTGAAAATGTCATTTTGAATAGCTGTAGCCCACCCCACTCTAAGCTACTATAATGCTGAACTCCACCCAGTTCTGCCAGTTTGCCTCAGTTCTAGCGCGCTACTCCTGCTGTCCCAGTAGTTTGACTGGGACACAGCTTTGACATTGCATGCCATCCCGGACTGTAGACACACTAGATGCAGTAAGCAAGGTGTATTTTCCTGATGCATCCCACTCCTTTCCTGCAGTCAGCATCCTCCAAGATTCCGGTACTGACGCAGTCCAACCAGGTGGGATTAACAAAGAACTGTGCAGCACAATTTCCACTTAAAATGCCCTAAAATGTAACCACCTCTAAAATGGTCAATTAGTTTCATTGCATGCCAAGCAAGGCAAGCTCTCCAGGGGTGTGATGCACATGTACCGCTCTAAAATATGAATAGTAGCAAAATGGTGCATTTTCCAACAAATGCCGTAAACAATGCACACAAAGCCGTAGGTGATGAAGGCAGTTACGACAGTGCAATGTAATTTACTGTACCATACATCTAAGCTTCTACAGCTCACTGCCTTCCTTTTTTACAGCCTCACCTTCCCAATGATATTCTAAATTACATATTATAATTGAGAATGTCTTTGACAGTGGTATGGAAGAACAAAACCGAGGAACCTCGCAATCTCGGACCGCATTAGAGAAGACAGATTGTGCAGGCTCATCCAGCAGTGCATTTAGTCAAGGTAAAGAGAATTTACAAGTCCGGGAAGCATACTGGTTAAACTATTCTTGGAGATTAGGGTTTCAAATAGCGCCCATATTATCACTCACATATCTGCTTTTGCTAGATATTTGAAACTTAATAATTTTGCCCTCAAACACAAGTTTGTCAGTTTATGAAAATGCACACAATTTACAGTAAAACGGTCATTTAAAAAAACTATTCTCACTACCTACATACGAACTTGCCATTTTTATTTAAAAAAACAATTATTTTCACAAAAATACCAGAGTTTCATTTTTAGTAAATACGTGTGCTGTCAAAACATCAATGCATTATTTTCATCAACAACTTACATGCACCACACACAGATTCATTCTGCTATGAATCCCCATGATTCAACATCCAATGCTAATGCGAGGCGCATAGCAAGGTTGGGTCACATAATCCATGGAATCCCACAATAGGTTAGGAATTGCACCCATTTCGCCAGGGCCAGGATTCTACTGATGGAGGGCAGAGGACTTGAATGCACACCTTATATCAATATACCTGAGCCACTTAACCAGGGGTGGGCACCATCATGCTGTTAATATTCCATGAATTACCATCATTACGCCAAGGCCAGCAGTTTGCTTTGCACTCCAATACCAAGGATGCCCTTGAATGCCAAGAATGCTTGCCTACATGCCCGGGCCTGCCCTGCACACCGACAAGCAGCCACACAGGCATACACCACTTGCATACTTGTGCTCACGCATAGGGACGGTTTTAGTGCTGGTGGCGCCCTGTGAGACAGTCTGTTGGCAACCCCCCCCCCACTCATGACCATCTCCTCGGATTCCCTCACTACTAACCGGCAAATGGGTCCCTCATCTCTCCATAGCCCCCCCCCCTTTCATATTCATTTGTTTGTTTTAAAGCACGTGTGAAGGCTGGCTTTACTAATTCACCTTTACTAATCCACTCAACTATCCACATAAAATATAGTTCTGTTCTTTGCAGCAGGCATATTAACCCTCTACCTACTTTATGGAGAGTCAAAGATGCCGCTAGACAAAACTCCCATCCCTCTCCCTAGCAGGAACATTAATCACAAGAGGTATCTTGCCATTTTAATTATTTCCTGAAGGCTGGATCCAGTATGAACTTTTCAGCAGGTGCCTTTAAATCGCAAATTTCATAAGTTATTGCTAAACACAGCACCCCCTTGAGGTCAAAAGGCGCCTCAATCTCCCCTAGTCCAGGTTTGCATCTGGCACCGTCCAAAAGCAGAGAGAGACACCACCACCACCCCACCCATTTAAAGACATTCTTTTTACTTAAGTTTCTCAGGTCACAATTTCACTCCTTCCACTCATTTGGCATCTCGGTTCCTGCCCGGCCAAGGAGGAGGTATTGTATTTGATCATTGTACCCTCACCGGACTGGAGTGCATATAGGGATCTGACAGGTTCTGGCAGTGGCAATTTACATTTTACTCCTGGGCTAAAGGAGCATGTCAGGCTGCAGGACCAGTCCTGGTAGATGCCATCACTCAGTGATATGCAGCCCAGCTGAAGATCTGACCAACCAATGCCATTGGTTCGTGGAGCCTCAGTCTCCTAGTGTCCTGGGCAGCGTCACAGCTGTTGTGTTTGGTGGGTGACGCACCCCTCACAGCAGGGCCAGGTTAACAGTGACTCAACTGATCACAGGCTCCTGCAAGAACTGCCCTTGCAATTTCTTTGAGGTGGCCCTCACTGCTTGACAAGATCTCATGTCACATATTCCTTGGACTCGCCTCTTTAGACAGCAGTCAGGTCTGTGAGCTGGGGACCACTTTAGGAGGAAAGGGGAAGACGTGGAAGTCAGGAATCCATTAGTGACTATACATCCTAAAGGGCGGGACAGGTTTTTCATTCCCCTGGGCATTTGCTCAGTTGGCAGGAGCCATTGGATGCCAGTTTTGAAAGCCTAGAGCTGCTTCTCGTGCCCCTATCACTTCCCCCTACTATAGATAGATAGATTGCCTGCGGGGACGAAGGAAGAGGGACTGGTTCGAGAAGTTTTTGCTTGCCCAATCCGGCCCTGCCATTCACCTATATTTAGCAGCATGGGCTTTGGACATCAAGGGCAAAATAGCAGTCAGTCTAAGCAGGGCGTAAACAGTGCCACAGTTTGGTGGGTTGCACTCTAGTAAGCACTCATGTGGATGTCAACTCACTTAAGAGTCCCAGGGCCTAAAAATAAGTGATAGAGCCAATCACTGGCAAGCACCGGCACAAATTAAACATTGCTTGTATGTAGATATGATTTACATGACAGCCATTCAGACATTTTTGGGATGCCTATACAGCCCATTTGGCAATCTCTATGGCAGAGGCAGCAGAGGTTGCACCACTGTAGTCATTTTACCTCACCCTCGAAAATAAGGAGGCACAGAGGAGTGCAGGTGAGGCAGCTCTCATTTTGTGGCTGAAGTACCGTTACCACTCTCTTCAGCCACCTAGTCGTTGTCATAACCATGTTTTAAGTTCAACAGTGTGGCTACTTCTAGTGTTAACATTACTTGGTCACGCAGATAACAGATTTTTCGAAACGAGACTGCGTGGCAAGTTTGACCCCTTGGCAGTGCTTAATTTGAGCCGGTGGTTTCCGGTGCGGGGCACCAATACTTTGCGAGCAAAAGACACAAATGGTAAAGACGGAGAAAGAAAAACTAAAAAGCGACATAAAGGGAGAAATCAGAAAGCTGCAAGAGTGAGCTGAAGGGACTGGAATGGCTGTAAACGGATTCACGAGGCCCGAGATGGCCTCGGGGTTACTATGCCTCGGTATTGCGTGCTCGCACATTTAATTGCAGCAGCCGCGTGTTTCAGAGGGGAGCTTTGGGCACCAACACGTTTGTATTTACAAATTAATCATTGCCATTATAACGCACAGAGGAAATTTGTAAGAGCAGTATGTTTAAACAACGAAACACATGATTTGAAATAGTCGGCCCAGGTTATATTTTATACAAATGATTTAATTCAGATAACAAAAATACAACTTTATGTAGCCTACCAAAAAGCTGCAAGGTGGCCTTATTAGAATTCTAACCCATCACCTGGGCGGTACAAAAAGATCTCTGCAGCAGGCAGTGGTCTGAATGACCCGAACTACCCAAAACAGTTCAGTGGCGGCATTTGTATGTTCCAATGATGCTAGACTCAGTCAAGTGTTTTGCCCAGAAATTATTTAGAAAAATAACACAAGCTGCGCCAGGTTGAAAATAAACTGCTTAGAACCGCTATTCTCCTAAGTAGACACGATCTCATTCACCTCCCCCTTAAGTGGCCACATCCTGCCAGAGGCCCCAAGGCCTCAGAGCCTCTTTCGTGTCTTACCCTTGGCAAAGGTCATTACTTTACATTTCCGCACACTCAGACCGCGCTGCTCGAAAGTGAGACTAACTAGTATGGATTCCAGTTTTTTTTAGTGCTACGTAATCATCGACAGCCAAACAGCCACTGTCACAAGTGTGGCCAGCAATATAAATGTTGTTCGTTATATTATGTTTTGTTTAGCTTTTTTAACCCCTTCGCTGCCAGGCCTTTTCCCCCTCCTGTGCCAGGCCTTTTTTTGCCTATTTGGGGCAGTTTGCGCTTAGGCCCTCATAACTTTTTGTTCACATAAGCTAACCAAGCCAAATTTGCGTCCTTTTTTTCCAACATCCTAGGGATTCTAGAGGTACCCAGACTTTGTGGGTTCCCTTGAAGGAGGCCAAGAAATTGGCCAAAATACAGTGAAAATTTCGTTAAAAAAAAAAAAAAAATGGAAAAAGTGGCTGCAGAAGAAGGCTTGTGGATTTCCCCCTGAAAATGGCATCAACAAAGGGTTTGTAGTGCTAAACTCAGCAGCTTCCTAGCTTTCAGGAACAGGCAGACTTGAATCAGAAAACCCAATTTTTCAACACAATTTTGGCATTTTACTGGGGCATACCCCATTTTTGCAATTTTTTGTGCTTTCAGCCTCCTTCCAGTCAGTGACAGGAATGGGCATGAAACCAATGCTGGATCCCAGACACCTAACCATTTCTGAAAAGTAGACAAAATTCTGAATTCAGCAAGGGGTCATTTGTGTAGATCCTACAAGGGTTTCCTACAGAAAATAACAGCTGAAAAAGAAAAATATTGAAATTGAGGTGAAAAAAACATCAATTTTTCTCTACGTTTTACTCTGTAACTTTTCCCTGCAATGTCAGATTATGGAAAGCAATATACCGTTACGTCTGCTGGACTCCTCTGGTTGCGGGGATATATAGGGCTTGTAGGTTCATCAAGAACCCGAGGAACCCAGAGCCAATAAATGAACTGCACCCTGCAGTGCGTTTTCATTCTATACCGGGTATACAGCAATTCATTTGCTGAAATATAAAGAGTAAAAAATTGCTATCAAGAAAACCTTTGGATTTCCAAAAAGGGCACAAGATAAGGTGCTGAGGAGCAGTGGTTATTTGCACATCTCTGAATTCCGGGGTGACCATACAAGCATGTGAATTATAGGGAATTTCTCAAATAGATGTCTTTTTTACACACTCTCCTATATTTGGAAGGAAAAAATGTAGAGAAAGACGAGGGGCAATAGCACTTGTTTTGCTAATCTATGTTCCCCCAAGTCTCCCAATAAAAATGATACCTCACTTGCGTGGGTAGGCCTAGCGCCGGCGACAGGAAACACCCCAAAGCGCAACGTGGACACATCCTAAATTTTGGAAAAAAACAGGTGTTTTTTGCGAAGTGCCTACCTGTAGATTTTGGCCTCTAGCTCAGCCGGCACCTAGGGAAACCTACCAAACCTGTGCATTTCTGAAAACTAGAGACCTAGGGGAATCCAAGGAGGGGTGACTTGCGGGGCTCGGACCAGGTTCTGTTACCCAGAATCCTTTGCAAACCTCAAAATTTGGCTAAAAAAAACACATGTCCCTCACATTTCTGTGGCAGAAAGTTCTGGAATCTGAGAGGAGCTACAAATTTCCTTCCACCCAGCGTTCTCCCAAGTCTCCCGATAAAAATGATACCTCACTTGCGTGGGTAGGCCTAGCGCCCACGAAAGGAAAGGGCCCAAAACACAACGTGGACACATCACATTTTTTTATGAAAAGCAGTGCCTACCTGTGGATTTTGGCCTGTAGCTCAGCCGACACCTGAGGAAACCTAGCAAACCAGTGCATTTCTGAAAACTAGAAACCCAGGGGAATCCAAGATGGGGTGACTTGCGGGGCTCTGACCAGGTTATGTTACCCAGAATCCTTTGCAAACATCAAAATTTGGCCCAAAAAACACTTTTTCCTCTCATTTCGGTGACAGAAAGTTCTGGAATCTGAGAGGAGCCACAAATTTCCTTCCACCCAGCGTTCCCCTAAGTCTCTCGATAAAAATGGTACGTCACTTCTGTGGGTAGGCCTAGCGCCCACAAAAGGAAATGACCCAAAACACAACGTGGACACAACATATTTTTTCACAGAAAACAGAGGTGTTTTTTGCAAGGTGCCTACCTGTGGTGTTTGGCCTGTAGCTCAGCCGGCCCCAGGGGGGGGGGGGGCAGAAATGGCCTAAAATAAATTTGCCCCCCCAACCCCCACCCCCCCCGGGAGCGACCCTTGCCTACGGGGTCGCTCCCCCTGCGTGACATTGGCGCCAAAAAACAAATCCCCGGTGCCTAGTGGTTTCTGCCCCCTTGGGGGCAGATTGACCTAAAATCAGCCAATCTGCCCCCAGGGGGGCAGAAATGGTCTAAATACAATTTGCCCCCCAGGGGAGCGACCCTTGCCTGATGGGTCGCTCCCCATCTCTAAAAAAAAAAAGAAACAAAAAAAAAAAAAAAACACAAAAAAAAAATTTGCCCTGGCGCCTAGAGGTTTCTTCCCCCCCTGGGGGCAGATCGGCCTAATAGGAAATGGCCTAAAATAAATTGCCCTCCCCCCCAGGGAGCGACCCTTGCCTAAGGGGTCGCTCCCTTTGCGTGAAATTCACACAAAGAAAAAACTTCCTGGTGTCTAGTGGTTTCTACCCCCCTTGGGGGCAGATTGGCCTATTTTGATGAGGCCAATCTGCCCCCAAGGGGGGCAGAAATGGGCAAAATATAATTTTCCCCCAAGGGGGGCGACCCTTGCCTAAGGGGTCGCTCCCCACCCAAAAAAAAATAAATGGAAAAAAAAAAAATAAATAAAAAAAAAAAAATGGTCCCTGGTGCCTAGAGGTTTCTGCCCCCCCTGGGGGCAGATCGGCCTAATAGTAGGCCGATCTGCCCCCAGGGGGGGGCAGAAAAGGCCTTCCCGAAAATATGCCCCCCCTGGGAGCGACCCTTGCCCAAGGGGTCGCTCCCTTTTGTCAATAACAATAAAAAATAAAAAAATCCCTGGTGTCTAGTGGTTTCTACCCCCCTTGGGGGCAGATTGGCCTCATCAAAATAGGCCAATCTAATGGCCAAAATATAATTTTCCCCCAAGGGGAGCGACCCTTGCCTAAGGGGTCGCTCCCCACCAAAAAAAAAAAAAAAAAAAAGAAACAAAAAAAAAAAATAATAAAAAAAAAAAAATGGTCCCTGGTGCCTAGAGGTTTCTGCCCCCCCTTGGGGCAGATCGGCCTAATAAGGCCGATCTGCCCCCAGGGGGGGCAGAAAAGGCCTTTTCAAAAAAATGCCCCCCCTGGGAGCGACCCTTGCCCAAGGGGTCGCTCCCTTTTGTCAATTTCAATAAGAAAAAAAAAAATCCCTGGTGTCTAGTGGGGTTTCAAAAGCCGGATTGCAAGCAATCCGGCTTTTGAAACCCTTGAAACCCTCGGAGGGACTTCAAAGGGAAGGAAATACTTTTCCTTCCCTTTGAAGCCCCTCCGGGCCTCCCATCGATTGAAAGAGAAATGCTTTTGCATTTCTTTTTCAATCCAGCGCGACGAGGGAGGCCCCTGTGACACATCAGCGCGCGTGCGCTGACGTCACGGGGGGGTGGGGGGGGGTCGGGGGTGGAAGGGGAAGACCTTCCCCTTCCATCCCCGACTTGGGGGGGGGGGGGGGAGGGGGGTACACGGGGGGCGCGCTAGCGCGCCCCCAAGTTCCCCTGTGCCATGGACGAGATGATCTCGTCCAAGGCACAGGGAACTGTAGCCTTGGACGAGATCATCTCGTCCAAGGCACAGAAGCGGTTAAATGCTGTATATGTTGTGCTATTTGTTATTTTATGTTGTGTTATGCGATCCTATAACGCAAGCCTAAAGTACTCTTTCACACATGTGGCGTCTTGGTGGTAAAAGGCTACTATGTCCTGAGGGGCCCACAAAGTTGCACTACACCTGCGCATGGTAATAGGAAGGTTTTTATCACAGCTTAATTTGTAAAATTGGTGTCCAGGCCCTTGTCAGGAGGCCACTGCAGTACACACCATCCGCTGACCCAGTCAGCACTACCAGTGACAGCACCAACACAACTACTAACCGTCAGATTTCCACAAGTGTGACAGATCAGACTACACCCAGCCCACAAAACTCTGGGAGGCAGATACAAGCCATTTTTATGGCTATTAAATTACTGTTGTGCTCATCTTGAAATTAGACAAGCAGCGCCACCTTGTGGCACAGTGTTTCAAGTAACAGTAATTATTAAGTGCTGAGCACTAGAAATCACCGATTCAAATTAAGCACTCTTTTTTATCCTCTTATTGAAATAAACGTAACCTTGGATAATTAGCCTAGCTTTTCAAGATGTAGGAAAATGTTGGGAAATGCCCTGCCACAAGTGTAGCTTTCTTGGTTTTCCTCGCCTGTTAAAGACCCAAAGGTAATGGGTAATTATCGACAGAATGGTATTTCATGGCAATCTGCCCTTTCACCACCTTCTGCTCTGCCACCTCAAACCCTAGCTTTTTGTTTTCAAAAACTCATCCTAGTCTTCTAAATTTTATCCACAACCTTCTCCTCGAACTTTCCTTAACATTATTTTTGGGATTTCTCCATGGTGTATGTCCCTGGTAACCACTTCACTATATCATCCAAAGGAACAAATCACATTCGCAACAACAATCGGATGTAGTAAGTGAGTGTTAGAAATTGGATTTCTAGTTGGCAGAGGTATGCACCCTGTCCAAGCAGGAACCACAATCCTAGTTGGGGTAAGTCAGTTACACACCATAAATTAACTTATTCACCCTCTGGTAGCTCAGCACAGAGAGGTAGGCTTAACTTAGGAAGCCATGTGTAAACTATTTGGGCAACACTTGAGAAAGTAAAATAGTGAAACCACCATACAAAAATAACCCACACAAGGCTAGAAAAATAAATCTTTATTTAAAAAACAAAAATAACCCAAAGGACAAAAAAATCCAATAAGCAGAAGTCGAGATATCAATTTTTAAAGTATATCTGCAAATATAGTGCTTAGAAAAAAAAAGCCAACAAGAGCCATCTGGTCGTGCTTGACCAGGGCAAATCTGCAGGTTCAGGCTGACTGATTGAGCATGGGTCAGATACAGGAGCCATGCAAGACCCACTGCAAACATTACCTTGGTTCAGGGATGCATCGAGGAGCAATGCGAGGAACCGTGATCCTGGCAATTCAGCAATTCTGAGCCACGCAATCAGAGATGCGCTGTCAGGGAACCCCTAAGATGTAGGTGAGGGTTTGTCACCAAGCTGTGCAGCTGGTGATGTTGGCATCTAAGGGTGATGCAGCGGTGACTGATGTAGTGGTGGTGATGCATGAGAAACAGACCTAAGGGGCCAGGACTGGATCAGCACCACTTGGCAGGGCAGGTCTCAGTTGGCAGAGTCCAGAAGCTGTAGCAGGGTTAGAGAGATGCAGGCAGTCTTCGACCTCCCTGAGATTGCAGAACAGAGGCAAATCCTTGCAGTCACTGACTCTGGGGATGATTGGGTCCAGTCCTTCTCACCCAAGCAAAGAAGGCAGCAGGGCAGCACAGGCAAGAAAGCAGTCCTTACAGCTCATCAGTTCAGCAGAATAACAGTGCTTGTAGCAGCACGGCAGTCCTTACTGGCAGAGTATTCGCAGGTCCAGAAGTGTACTGATGTGGTAGGGTCAGAAGTCTAGTTCGTGTACCTGGTGGGGCCCTGGAAGTGGGGACTGACATCAAAGAGGGGCTTTGAAGTGCACAGAAGTTCTCCCTTTCCTGCTCTGGCTACAGACACAGGGGGAATGGGGGAGGGGGGGGGTGTGAACAGCTCTGTGTGGGGCAGTCACATGCCTATGCAGGTGCAAGTGTCAGCTGCTCCCTCCTGTCCTGCCCAGAATGGCCCATCAGGATGTGAGTGGCCCATCAGGATGTGAGTGGCCCATCAGGATGTGAGTGGCCCATCAGGATCAGGCACACCTCAGTTCCCTTTCTGTGTAACTGTCTAGAGGAAATGCACAAAGCCCAGCTGTCACCCAACCCAGAAGTGTATTTGAGGCAAGCAGCAAGCACATGGGGGTTAAAAGCAAAAAAATGCCAACTTTCTAAAAGTGCCATTTTAAAAGTTGTAATCAATCATAAATCCAACCTTACCATTAAGGAAGATTTTTTATTACAAGTTCATACGTACCAAACATGACAGTCGCACTCCTTCTCAACCAGGGATTACCCCTAATAAATATATTAAGAAATCTCCTAAGTTATCCTATTAGAGGGATAGGCCTCAGTGGTGAAAAACGAATTTGGGAGTTTTCCACTATCATGACATGTAAAACTAAAGTATATGCCCTGCCCTGTAAAACTAAAGTATATGCCCTGGCTTTTACTTACACCGCACCCTGCCCTATGGGCTACCCGGGGTGTCTTATGTGTAAAAGAAAAGATGAGTTTAAGGCTTGTCAAGGGGCTTTAAATGTCAAGTCAACATGGCAGTGAAACTGCACACATACAGGTTTCACAGTGGCAGGCCTGAGACATGTTTAAATGGGTACTTAAGAGGTGGGCACAATCAGTGCTGCAGGCCTATTAGTAGCATTTATTGTACAGGCCCTGGGCACAGTGTACTTTACTAGGGGCTTCTAAGTAAATTAAATATGCCAATTGTGGATACACCAATGTGCCATATTTTAGGGGAGGGAGCACATGCACTTTAACACTGGTTAGCAGTGCTAAAGTGCCCAGATCCCTAAGGCCAACAAAAACAGGTCAGCAGGCACAAAGTTTAAGGAAAGACCACCCTAAGGCTATCAGGTCTACAGTCAGTGTAAATTGTAAGGCTGGTAATGTTATATTTATGAAGCCTGAAATGGCTGATAGTGCTGCAGCAGCGGCGAGGAGCTCACTGTTGGCTTACAGATGGAGAAAAGATCAGTTTTACAGACAGGAGTCTAGGGCTCTACTTAGCTGGGTGGTAATGGGCAGCGGATCTGTTGGACTGATTGCGTCTGACATATTCAGAAGAGATCTTAAAGGTGACTGATGGGCTTCTTTCCATGTGTTGTTGTAGCTAGGATGTCAGTACTAGTATTTTTTTTAAGGCAGTGAAAGACCAGTGAAGGGAATGTAGAGTTCTTGAGCATCAAGAAGGGCATTATGGGGAGCAGCACAATCAGCTGGGCCTTAGGAACAGATCTGTCAAGAAGGTGCTATTAATTAATATGAATAAGGATGGAGTGTTTGTAAAATAAGCGCTCAGAAGCCTGTGGCTGAGATGCTATTACATCAGCATGCCAAACACCAAGTCCCAAATCTACCTCATGCCTATTTAATCCACTACCTACCCTTTTATTCACTTTTGCAAATACCAGATTTCTCCCTTTGTGGTGGTTTTTTAAGTCCTTCTCCTACTTTCCCTTTTGTGTTCTTTTACCTCTTGTTCTCAGGAAGGAACCAATGAGGAAAAATAAGTACTGAGCCCCAAACATGTGTTGGCGGCCCTACTGCATACACCGGCCAAAATTAGGCATTGAGAGAAGGTGACTATGGTGCTGGAACAATATTATATGGGCGTTGTTTTGCCCCAATCCTTCCTTGAGCCCGTAACTTTGATTAATTGTGAACAATCCATCTATGCACCCAGGATCTAGAACACTCCTGTATCCATTACGAATGCCCCAACGCTAATCCAATTTAGGAAAGAGTAGAGGTCTCACCTCTTTAAAGGTAACTACATCACAATGCATGACCCACCCACAACCCAGCATCCTCTGGTCTTGATTATTGACTTTTCTTGTCTTTGACCACATACGGTACTACGCTGCCTTTTGGGTAGGGCTGGGCTATAGAAATAGCCTATTCATGCATACATCTATAAATACATACATAAGTACATACATACAATGGCCTAACTTACAGAGGTGAATGTAAATTCATGTTGGGGAGTGTTGGAGGAAAGGGTGAGTTACTATTTGGCCAAGATACTGTGACACTGTTGTAGAGAGCAATGGTGTGAGTATATGGGGTAGTATTAAATTGTGTGGCTGTGCCACTTCACCGTATAATACATGTAAACCCTGTAGGTCCAATAGGTATCATCAATAAAACCCTCAGCTCAATCCTGGGTAGCTGTGGCACTGAGCAGCAAGGCTTACACAGAGGAAAAAGTGTTAATCATTTAAACAGCACCAAACCAATTGAGGAAGAAATCGACCCAACACTCAAGAAATCTGACACCAATTTATAAAAATTAGTCTGTATTTTAAGAATTTAGACACTAGAACGATAAAGATCCACTGGAAGGTTCCGGAGATATTGATTTTATATAGCAATAATAAATCAAAGCAATTTGATGCAACCACGAACAAGTCTAGGCAAAGTCAATGAATTGGACAATTAGAAACTTTTTCAAAGATAACTTAGGTAAGTGTCAATGCAGTCGGTGAGAAATACTTGGGACAACCATCTCCAGCACATAGCTTGTCAGGGAAAGATCTTCAAGAACAATTACCTTAATAGAAGCAGTCCTTCAGCAATGCCAGGCACCTTATCCATGTTGCTATGGATTCCTAAGGAGTGGTCCTGATGCAAGAGATGAAGGATACTTATGGTGCTCCAAGGATGCAGTGGATACTATACAGTCAATGGGGGTCTTCTTGCAGGGATTACTTGGTCCACAAAGACAGTGAGGGGGTCCTTTAGCAGGGTCAGGGTCCCACAAGGTTCTCTGGTCAGGCCGAAGTCCAATCACCACTGGACTAGCAGTTGTCTGTTGTTGCCATCACAGGGTAATCCTTCCTGGGTTGATAACCTCCCTTCCGAGGGTCCCAGCAACTTGGACAGCACTACCAGGCTCAGCAAACTCAGAGTCAGATCTTGGCCCTCAGTGCTACCTGGCAGCAGTGGTAGCAATTTAAAGACTTTGGGCTACCAATTTGCCCCAACAGGCTTCTTCAGCTGGTGTGTCTCTTTGCTGCGAACAGGCCAGTCAACTAGCCCTTTGAGTTCTCTTGACTTGACTGGGCTCTTTGAGGAGATTCTCCTTGAGCAGGACACAGCAGGCCCAGTCCCTCGCTGTGCTAGCCACCAGGTGCAACAGGTGAAGTCCTTGTTGGTGTGTGCAGCCTCTCTTTGATGGTCCCTCTATGCAGCAGGTCAGTCTTTTTTCCAAGTCAGTTGAGATCTGAGGTCTGTGTGCGAGGGGTGCTCTTTATGCTTGAAAAGTGCCCTCTAGACAGGACGTGGCTGGTAGCCAATGGGCTACCAGGTTGTCTCCCACCTGGCAACCACTTTCTGTCAAGTGTGGTATCTGGCTATCCCAGGATGCACCATTCTGCCCACTACCAAAATGGTGAGACCCCTCCGTGTCCAGGCCTCCCTGGCCCGCCCCTGCGGTGTGGCTATCTCAAGGCTACATGCCCATGGGGAAACCAGTTTGGCAACTGGTTTCCCCTCTCTGGCCCCTGTGATGGCCTGTCTACCCCAACAATGGGGCAGCCTTCCCCACTGGTGTTGCACATCCGCATCTTTGAAGCGCACCTTTTGGGGCTAACACCTAAGTGGCTTCCTGCAGGAGGGAGGTAATACATACATCTTGCATTCCCTCCTTGTTCTCCTTCCTGGAAGTCATTGGCAAGACTCTCCAGGGGGACAGAAAACTTTTTCATGGTGCAGGCTCCATGCAAGCCCACAAAGGCACAGCTTTTCTAAAGCTGCACACTACAAAAAGTTACATTAATTTCAACCTGAGATACAAGTCGGGCTTAGTGTAATGAGTTGTTTGATATTGTGGAGTGCCTACTTTGGTGGCACCATTCAGGAGTTAGTACAGCTGAGGGGTCAGCATGTAACCATGTACTCACCCAATCGGGTGACCAAGTCCCTTTACAATAAAAACAACAGTTTTGCATGCTTTACTGTCAGGACATGTAAAGAACATGTCCTGCCTGTGGCATATGTTGCACCCTGACTTTAGGGCTTGGTAGGCCTGCCACAGGGGTGACTGACATGTCAGGGGAAGCAGTGACTTTGCCATTGCTTTCAATGGCAAAGCCAGGCTAGCAGTGCACAACTGCTCTACCATTCTGCAGTGGCAGACTAGGGTACTTTTTTTTTTCCAACTCGGGGGACCTCCTGGGGGGAGGAGCACAATCAGTGCTACATGCCCAGAGTACCAGGGTACCATTAACTAGGGATTTACAGGTAAGTTAGCCATTTACAGTTGGGCACTGAGGTCTCGTTAGCAGGTATCAGTACACTCTCAAAGTAGAAAAACTAGCAGCATCAGTCAAAAAACTAGACGGTGACCAAATAAAAAGGCATTTCCATACTGATGGCAACTGTAATTTTGAGGGCTGTATCTATGAAGACAGTCATAAAACACACTCCTCTTTAAACATCACGGAAACGCACTCCATCTCTAACACTATAATAGCATTCTTTATCTTTCGAAACAGCAATAGTGTGTAGATACTACAGCATACCACAATACAGATTCTCAAAGTGCACACAGCTGTTAGATTCTGCACAAACATACTCCAGGAAGGTGACTGAAATCTACTCTTAGTCCACTGAGAGGAATGTTTGATTAGTAAGCATCAATTCCAGTTGAACTTAATGAATATCAGAAACCCGGTAGCCCTTTGCCCAATACCCGGAGGTTAGTTTGATGATTAACGTTTTACTTTTTCTGGTTGCTCTACTGCTCGACGGTCTTAAGAGAACTTAAATGCCCTACCAGTGTTTTATTTAAAAATTATAATAGTGAGCATATTGTAGGACCAGTAGAACCCTAACCCCATCCAAGAGGGGAAGTCTTTAAAACTATCAATGGTTTTTACAGAATGCTAAACAGAAGTGGACCAATATGCACCATTGCCTCAGAGTAAGTGAGTGAAACCAATGAGAAAGGGCAAAGAGCTACTTCAGGCACAAGTACACTGGCACTCAAGAGGTACATAGCCAGAGAAGTTCAGTCTTGTGGAGTGATGCATTTGGTTAAGCTTAGTTGAAAATCTAGGGACTTTGACCAGTCCTCTGTTATACGATTATTTGTTGTGCAAAATATTGCCCATTTAACTCAGACCCAGGTATCTGTGCACAGTGATGGAAGTGTCCTGAGGGGAGAGTTCAGAGATGACCCAGCCAGTTAATTTTTTCCAAAGCAGTGCGTGATCACCCCCATCCAAAGCAGTGCTATAATCCATGAAGCATGTATACATGCTTGTTTTCAATGCATACCTTTGTGTCATATGTCAATTATGTTAAAACAAGTACATTCTCTATACTTTTAGAATGTGACTTGAAGCCTGTCTGATAAAAGGGCATTACACCATTTCTGGACACCCAGTCCTCAAGTTTTTAGTAGTACTCTAGCTTATATTGAGGCATCCAGTCCTAATGTTGGACCTGTCGGCTCTTGATGTGGGTTCCCCGGTCTTTTTGATTGTGCTGAATATTGATGTTGCTGGCTTTATGACTAGGCATTTTACCACTACTGACCAGTGCTAAAGTGCAACTGCTCCCTGTGTAAATTGTATTGGTGATTGGTTTATCCACGATTGGCGTATTAGATTTACTAGTAATTCCCTACTAAAGTGCACTATGTGTGCCCAGGGCCTTTAAATCAAATGCTACTAGTGGGCCTTGTGGCACTGATTATGCGACCCACATGAATAGCCCTGTAAACATGTATGAGATCTGCCACAGGAGGGAGAGAGGGAGAAGAGCGAGTGTGTGTGTGTGTAGTTTTAAACTGCCATTTCGTCCTGGCAAGTGCACCCACTTGCCAGACCTTAACCTTACCTTTTACTACGTTAGTCACCCCTAAAGTGGCCCCAAGGTGGGCCCATGGGCAGTGCGCATGTTGGAAATGGCCCTTTTTGCAGGGTTATCCCCAAACTTTGTCTACTTCCTCCTATTTTTTTAGGTCTGTTTTTGCTGGTTTATTGTCTCTAGCACTGATTAGCAGTGGTAAAGTGCGCAAAGTGCAAGTGCTCCCTATAGAAATTGTACTGTTGATTGATTTATCCATGATTGACATATTTGATTTACCAGTAAAGCGCACCAGAGATGCCCAGGGCCTGTAAATCAAATGCTACTAGTGGGCCTGCAGCACTGGTTATGCCTCCCACATTAGTAGCCCTGTAAACATGACTCACACCTGCCATTGCAGTGTCTGTGTGTGCAGTTTTAAACTGCCAATTCGACTTGGAAAGTGTACCCACTTGCCAGGCCTCAATCTTCCTTTTTACTATATGTAAGGCACCCCTAAGTTAGGCCTTAGGTAGCCCTATGGGCAGGGTGCAGTGTATGTTTAAGGTAGGACATATACTAATGTGTTTTATATGTCCTAACAGTGAAATACTGCCAAATCAGTTTTCACTGTGCAAGGCGTATCTCTCTTACAGGTTAACATGGAGGCTGCCTTTAAATATCCTTAAAGCGCAGATTCCCTTTGAGAGTAGATAAAAATGTGGAGTTTAGAGTCTCTGAACTCACAATTTAAACATACATCTTTTAGTGAAGTTGGTTTTTAAATTGTCTGTTTGAAAATACCACTTTTAGGTACTTATACCATTCTGTAACTCTGCCTGTCAGTGGATTGTCTGTCTGGGTCAGTTTGACAGTTGGGCTGTTCACACCTCTCCTCTAGACAGTGACACAAAAGGGGACGGGGTGTAGCCTGCATATCCTGATGAGCCATCTGAGCTAGAGAGGAGGGAGGAGTGGTCGTTCACACCGGAAAGGACTGTGCCTACCCTCACACAATGCAGTCTCCAACCCCCTGGTGTGCGTCTGGGGCCTGGCCTTAACAAGGAAGGATCTTGCAAACACTTGAGACTTTGCTTTGAAGTTTGCTAACTTCAAAGGCAGAACTGGGTATAAGAGGAAGACCCAAAACCCCAGACTTTTACAATCTTTCTGGAATCAAGAGGGACCCCTGCCCAGAAGAAGAGCTGAGGAGGAGTACTGTCCCTTTGCTGGACTTGCCTGCAGTTGCTGCTTCTGCCTGAAAAGAGTTCAAAGGGTGAACTTTGCTGTGTGGCCTGCTTGAGAAAATTCTCCAAGGGCTTGGAGTAGAGCTTGCCTCCTGTTGGAAGTCTCAGGGACCCCAAAAACTTCAGCTTCCTCGAACTGCAGCACTGGGAACTGTGCGTTTTGTGCTGTTCAAGAGGAGAAACCAACGCGACACCGCCAACGACGCCGCTGGCCTGCACCGTGACCGGTCGATGCCGCATGGAATGGCATTGCCCCGCTTCACACTGCGACCCTGGTCTCACCGACGCAGTCATCGGACGACTTCACCGAGCCGCTGCTGACACCGCGACCTGTGGGGCTCGCACTCCAGCATCACCTGCTCACACTGCAGCCTGGGCATCTCCGACGAAGTCACTCCTGCTGACACCAGCGCCGCTGCCTGCACTGTGGCCTGTGGTCCTCACTTGTGAGGAGTGCGAAGCACTGCGCCCAGCCCCGGTCCACTGACGCCAGCACCATCGGCTCCAGTGTCGTTACCAGGCATCCTTGCCTGCACCGTGGCCACCGCTCGTGAGGGGCACGAAGCACCATCCCGTCCCGCACCGTTGGCTTGGGCCTACCGACGACACCGCATCCGCAACGACGATGCTACTCCCTGCACCGTGACCTGTGGACACCGCACCGCCCCGCTTCACACCGCAGCCCTTTTCTCACTGACGCTGCTGGACGCCGTCACCAAGCCGCTGCCTGCACCGTGACCTGTGAGCACTGCACGTCGCATCGTCCCGCTTCGCACCACAGCCCCGCCAGCACACCTGATTTCATCAGCCTGGAGTTCAATCCCAGAGGTGCGTGACTCCTGCACCAACTCCAGAACAGACGCCACTCTCCGGAGCTCACTGCGAGGATCACGATGCCCTGCGAATCCAAGGTACTGTTTGCGGGTCTTCCCGACTCCGTAGCTAGCCCGCAACTCCGCAGCCGGCCTGAACTGTTGGCTTTGTTGATCACGACGCTGTGATAGCCCCAGGTGGAGCTATCAACTTCAAGGAACTGTAGTTTTGAGTAAGTCTTGCATAATTCATATTTTCTTACTGTATTTTGGATTCTTATCGTATTTGGTCTAGTTTTATATAGAGAAATATTGGCTCTTTTTCTAAAGCTGGTGTGGTATCCTTTTGTAGTGTTTTCACTTATTACTGTGTGTTATGTGCAAATGCTTTACACATTTCTTCTGAGATAAGCCTGACTGCTCGTGCCAAGCAACTAGGGGGGTGAGCAGGGGTTATCTGAGCGGGCATCTCCCTTATCCTGACTAGAGTGAGAGTCCCTACTTGGACAGGGTGCAAACCGACTGCCAACTAAAGACCCCATTTTCTAACAGTGCACTGTATTCAAAAGGTAGGACATAGTCTGGTGTGTTTTACTTGCCCTGCTAGTTTTACAGGGACTATTTCTCCCATAGGGCAACATGTCAATTACCTTGAAATATCTTTTAGTGTAGTTTCCCATTGGGAGCAGAGGAGAGATGTGGAGTTTGGGGTCTCCGAACTCCCAATTTAAAAAAATGCATATTTTGATTAAGCTGGTTTTTAAACTATAAGTTTAAAAATGCCACTTTTAGAAAAGTGGGCATTTTCTTGCTTAACCATTCTGTGCCTCAGCTTGGCTGTGGGATACACTTCTGGGTCAGAATGACAGTTGGGCTGTTTGTGAATTCACTCCAGACAGTCACACAAAGGGAGCTGATTTGTGCTGTGCATATCCTGATGGGTCTTCCCAGGCTAGAGTGATGGGAGGAGCGGACATCTGCACCTAAATAGGGCTGTGCCTGTGTCTGGGGCCAGGGTAGGGGAAAAGAGGTTCTTGTGCACTACCAAGACTTTTTTTGTAGTTTTCCTACTTCAAAGACAGAAATGGGTATAAGTACTGGACCTCTGACACCACATAGTTAGAATCCTTCTGGACTGAGGAAATTCTGCCAGAAAGAAGAGCTGGATGCTATAGGAGGGACTGCCACTCCGCCTGTTGCTTTGATGTGCTGGTCTGCTGCTTGTTACTTCTGTCCTTAGAGTGAAAGGACTGGACTGTGCTTTCTACATCCTGCTTTTCAAGATTCTCCAAGGGCTTGAACTGAGCTTGCCTCCTGTTAAGAAGGCACAGGCCTTCACCTGCTAATGCCTGGGCTCTTTTGCTGAAATACCAGACATGCCAAGTGGTGCCAACTCCAGTCCCCGGACCCTTGGAAGCATAAGCTAGTGACCTGAAGGAGAAAAAACACACACTGATGCACTGCAACAGAAAAATCGACGCAGCGCCTGTCCCGCAGCTGAAGAAGACAGTGCCTGTCTCACAGCTGCAGAATTGACGCAGTGCCTGCCATCAACAGCGCATCTGCACCACGCATCGTCCCCGGGACATCAATTTCTCATCGACCCTGCACTGCAAAAAGGAACCAAAGCGGTTTATCCATAAATGGAAATCAATGCATCACCTTACTTGCGAGGAAAGAAAGGACACATCGCCTACCCTGTGCAGTAAGGAACCAACGCATTGCTTTGCTTTTTGACGCCTCACCTCCTCTGCGGTTCACATCTTTTGTTTTTGATGCATCCCAGGTACTTTGTGCTAAAAATATACATTGATTTCTATCAATTAAGACTAATTGAAACTTTTCAAAAAAGGTGACATCTTTACTTTTGTGGTGTTTTTTACTTTGTGTACACACACAAAAACACTTTAAACATTACCTCTGAGATATGCCAGACTGCTTGTGCTAAGCTACCTAGGGGGCGAGCAGAGATCTTAGCTGTGCGACTCCCTTATCCGGACTAGTGAGGGTCCTTACTTGAACAGGGTGCAAATCGCTGCCAACTAGAGACCCCATTTCTAACATTGGTGATCAGCGGTGAGGATAGGACTTGTATTTGCACTTTACATACAGTGACTGGTGTACACTACTTCCATATCGCAGACCATTACGTACCAATATACTGTTTTGCCTATTTCTCTTAATTCGTCATGAAGAAATTGGAACTCTGTGTGGTTGTTGCACCTGTGAAGCCTTGACAGAATGGAAATTAACTCCTGGCACCCAAACATCTATACTATGAAGGAGCTGAGAGGTTTCTGCAAGGAGAGGGGGCTGGCGGTGAAGAGGAGATCCACAGGGCGGGATCTTGAGACAGCCCTTTGTTGTTATGCTGAAACATGCGGTTTAGCAACACTATCAGATGACTCTGGGGAGGACTCTGAGGTGGAAGACCCTCTGGAAGAGTAAAGGATAAGGCCTTGGAACCCCCTGGTGGATCCCAAACCTGAATTCCAAAAGAGCAGTGGTCCTGCAGACAGAGGGGAAAATTATTTTACAGAGATCCAGAGGAGAGCCCACAGAGAGGGAATCACTTGCTGCATCTACTGTGGGGAGCAGCGCCTCCTCCCACAACCCATCCCTTGAGGAGTTCAAGAACGAACCGGTTGAGGGGGACCTGCAGCTGGCTCAATCAGATGCAGAGGAGCGGAGCCGAGGCGGACACAGCCCTAGCGAAGGAGCGGAGGACTGAGGCAGAGAGCCTTAGCCCTGGAAAAGGGAAATTATTTTAGCTCATGAGCTTAAGTTAAGAGAACTGGATTTGGAAGTCAAGAGGGCAGAGTTCAGCTTAGATGGTGGCAGCGAAATTACCATGACCAGTACTGAAGAAAAGGTCTGCATACCCAGAGACATGGTTTCTCGGGGGGAGACATATGGGCTCAGGCATATAAGGTAGCTCCAGTGGTGTGCAGGGACCCTGAGGTGGATTCGAGAACTGGCATGGGGAGTCATTCCTGGTGGTGGGAGGGATACTCTACTGGCTCTAGAAGGGAGAGGTGTACCCCCATGCAGGAAGCCCTGGTTGGGGAGTATGGAGTCATCCCAGAGATGGGTAGGTTGAGTTTGAAGGGCAATCAGATACTGTCTCACCAGATGGGGATGGTGTGGTGTACTCTTTCAAGGCACTGGAAGGTTGGGTTAAGGGTAGTATGGTTAACACATGTGAGGGGCTGTATAATTTTATTGCTGGAGACCATATGCGCAGTCAGTTTTCCAGAGCTATGCCAACACCTGGTGGAGTGCGAGTTATCTGACACCAGGGAGCTTGCACTGGAGGCAGATCTCTGGGTAAGTGCCAGAGTGCCTGAGATGGCATTGGGGAGTGGTCCCAAGGAGGGTGGCTCAGGTTTTACCTATCAGAGCTAGGGGAAGGGTTGCAGGGACCCAGACAGGTCCCAATATAGTAGGGGTGGGGGGAGAAGGGCCCCAGGTCCTTTTCATCAGTAGAAGGGGTGTTGTGAGCAGAGGCCCAGGGTGTCCTATCTTCCGCCCCAGTGCTTGGATTGGGGGGCAGAGGGAACTGGTCTGTACCAGGAGATCATCCACTGATGGGAGGCCCAAAGTGTCAGGACAATTGGGGGGTGGCTGTCACAGGCATCCCACCAATTCTGGTGTTTGGCAATATCACTCTGCAGAGGAAGGTGCAGAAGTCCAGATTGGGGGGGGGGGGGGCAAGGAGGGGAGACAGTCCCAAGAGAAAGAGCCAGTGGAACAGGGGTGGCCAGGTCTGAGGTCAGAGCACCCCAGGAATGACCCTGGTGATGCCACTTATGTCTTGGGATGGCTTGATGCTCTGTCAGATGGTCAGGGGTCATGAGACCTGCATCTGGCAGACTCAACACAGGAGGAATGTGTTTCCCTTAGAGATGCGGTAGTTGTGCTCACCTGGAAGTCCTTGTTTGCCAGGTACATGCTCAACCTAAGGGTACAGACCCTAGGTTGGGGGACTAGTTGCAAGGCAGCACTCCCGAACTGGTGGGATAATTCTGCAGGATTGCTGCCACAAGCGCACTGACAGTTCTAGATTCAGGGGGTACCACTCCCAAAAGGAGAGTACAGAGCCCAAGAATGGGGGTGGGGACAAACTCACCCCACCTCCTGTCTGGCCTAAAGGTACAGACCTTGGGCTGGAGGACTAATCTCGGAATACCACCCCTGAACAGGTGGGAGGGAGAGCGGACAAAGGGTGCCAGTCACCTGGGGCTACTGTGCACCCCCCCCCCACTCTGAGAAACCACATATGTTAGAGAGCTCCAGAAGTGTTGAGGCCCGGCTCTCTCATCACCGACAGTTTTCAGTGGCCACTGTGGGTGTCCATCCTTGGGACATAGTTGCCCTTGGGTCCAAAGGTTCCCCATGGCTTGGACGGAGCTTGCCTCCTGTTGAGGAAGTCTCAGGGACAAAGATTTCATCTACCAGTACCTGGGTCTTCTGCAGAGTCCTAACTTGCCAAGTGGCGCCATCTCCAGTCCCTGGGTCCTTGAAAGTGCAAGCTGGTGATCTGAAGGAGAAAATCCATGCATCAATGCGCCGCAAGAAACAATGCAACACCTGAAGAACTGATGCAGTGCCTGTCTCGTGGCTGCAGAGTTGGCGCAGGACCTGTCAAACCACGGTACCATCAACACAGTGCTTCTGAATTTTGCACGCATCGTCCCTGAGCGCCACGTTTTCATCGACCCCCCACACCGCAGTAAGAAACAGAGACCACGTGTCAGGAAATCGACATCACCTTTCCTGCGAGGAAAGAATCAACACATCACCTCACATGCCAGTAAGGAACCAACGCCTCATCTCACCCGCGAGGAAAGAATTTGATGCATCAACCTTCCCCCATGCACAGTAAGGAACAGACGTGTCACTTTGTTTTTCTGTCACCTCACCTCCCCTGTTGCCCGCATCATCTTTGTTTGTGACTCATCCCAGGTACTTGGTGCTAAAGAGGTACATCTATTGATTCCTATTAAGACTTGGTTACATTTTTAAAGAGCTATTGTGACTTGTGTATGTTTAATTTTTGTTGTTTTGGTCTTGCTTTACTCAGATAAATTTTGGCTATTTTTCTAAACTGGTATGGAGTGCCTTTGTAGAGTTTGTCTTACAGTGTGTGCATGTGTGTACAAATACACATAGGTAAGTCCGACTGCTCGTGCCAAGCAACCAAGGAGGTGAGCAGGGTTATCTTAGCTGTGTGACTCCCTTACCCTAACTAGAGTGAGGGTCTATTTAGACAGTGTAGAAACAACTGCCAACTAGAGACCCCACTTCGAACACCTAGCAAAACTGCTAAGAGGCAATCTGATGGGGTCTGGTCAGTACCCTGTTTGTAAAGTGGATATAAAACTGACCCTCTCCATGCTCAGGAAAGACTGATTTTACTCAGAGAACAAAACCGAGAAGCTAATCATGAGATCAGGAATTGTATATTTGTCTTACAAATTTCTTCTAGAAAGCCATTCAGATCAGGTGTTCTATTTAGTCTGATCTTTTTGAGGCATTCTGTTACTTCTGATATGGTTATGAGGAGTGGGACACTTTACCTGTTTATTTTGTGAAACTTGAAACTTCAGTTTTAAATCCATTTTTTTTTTTTTTTTTTTTACTGAGCAAGGCTTCTGTACTTATACTTGTTGGTTCAGTGTAGAGTTATTATATATATATATATATATATATATATATATATATATATATATATATATATATATATATATATATATAAATAAAAAAAAATACTCGAAATAAGATCTCAATCAGCCCAAAGGGGTGGTGCGAGAGCCGGTACGAGCAAGCCGGTAATTAATTAAGCAAAAGGAAAATAGATATAATACTCGCACACTCCGGTTTCAGGAACAAAAAAAGATCAGTTTAATCTACACACAACGCGTTTCGACTGACACAGCAGCCAAGGCTATTTTCCTTTTGCTATATATATATATATATATATATATATATATATATATATATATATATACACACACACACACTTAAAAAAAAAAAAAAAAAGGGACTCACCCACGTGGATGTTTCTACTCCATTCCCAGATAGGGTGGAGTAAGTCGGATCAAAGGAGCTAAAGGACCACAAATTTTGATCTTTACATTTACACATTTTAGGAACAGGACACCATTGCTTCTCTACATAAGCTCTCTTATACCACACTTTCCTCAATGAATTAGTTTTAACTACAGCAAAACCAAGGGACCGTTGAAATCTTTAGCTTCTTCTCATGAACATAAGAAAATGAGAAAGTTGAATATTCTTATATTAAATTTTTGCGATGGGAAGGTGTAATTATTGTTTTAGAAGAACATTAAAAAGCAATAAAATGAGATTAGCCCATAAAATGACTGGATGTATATCATACATACATGCATAATCTGTCACACCTTTAATCTTTCCTCTGCATTACAAAACACTTAAACCGTTTTAAACTTTTCATTCCATCCTCTATTCAGACAGTAGACAAGATTTTAGGAGCTGATTTAGAGTTTGGTGGAGAGGTTACTCCATCGGCGATGGACATCCCATCCGCCAAAATAGAAATCCCATAGAACATAATGGGATTTATATTTCAATGGACAGGATATCCCTTCACTGTTGTGATGCAGTAACCCATCTGCCAAACTCTAAATCAGGCCCTTAGTTTGTAAACGAAAACTGACAAATCATACCATCAGTTGAAATGATAACTTTCCAGCCTGGCAACTACCCCAGAATCCATACAAAATGTTGAAAGAGAAAAAGTCAGCAACACAACCCAATAACGTAGGTCTTCCTCATGAAATAGGAGTACCATGACAAGTGTCTGAGGATGTTCACTCATTAAATGCTTTCACATTTAATGCGTGTAGGCCATCAATAATTAAATCCTCTTTTAAGTCCCTTTTTTGAACTATAGTTTGCATTTCACTTATTCTTCATATTAAATCTGTAAGTGATCTTAAATGTAAATTTAAGTCAGTCATGATCACTTCCTCGATTCTGTACCTAAATGTTATGTTTTCTAGATTCAGTTTAAAAGCACTCCACAATAGCACTTTGAACCCCCTTGGGTATATTTAGTCAGTAAAATAAAGTACTGATGGCCACCTTGGGCCTTCCAGATAATCAACTATTAGCACAAATTGAAAGTAAGGATTACATTGAGGAAGAGGGTACACTTTTACATTCAAGTGGTGGCAAAACAAAGTAAGACACCTGAAGGCTCTGCTAAATGCATTTGATCTGAAAATCTTGGAATCCACTGATGGGTATAGGTGCATACCGCAGTGTTACCTGAAAACAGCAGATGTTGGACTGCTCCAGAAAGACCAGGGTATCATGCATCTGCAGGAGTTCTCCTAAGCCTGCCATGTTCCAGGAAAACAATGGCTGGCCTCCCAGGCAGTCTCAAAAACTATTTTTTGTTTTAGCTTTCATGTTGAAGACAAATGTGAGATCTTAGAGCAGTAACCAGCCAAACCCAATTTTGATTATAAGTTTGAATCAGTTTGTCCATTGCAATTGCCATGAAGCATCATGCTGTGTCTTTTTCTACTGTAGCCACCGGCACTGCAAGTCCACTGGTTATACTATGTTATATCTATTGTGCTCCCTGTACCTCCCTTAAAATTGAAGTGCTGGTGGACCCATGTATTGTGTTATGAGAATTCATGAAAATGAATGGATACCTTCATGTGGCAACTCTAGCCACTGTAAATCCCTAACCATTAAAATTTTCAGTTTTAAAACAAAAAACAATGCCTGCAATTTCCTGGGATAACCCGGTAACCAGAGTTTGTTCTCTTGGTGAAGAACCATATATAGGATGAAATTCAAAAGAAGAAATGTCATTAGTACTATGATGAGCCAAATCATTAAAATGATATAGTAATTTTAAAATGTTGATACAATTCAAAACATTAAGCTGGCCTACTGAAATATATTCTTAAGTAAAAAGTAAGTGCATTATTTAAAAGGATGTTTATTAGGTTGCCTAATAAGGAATTAAGAGTTATGTTTGGTGACTCCCTTTTCATTGTTTTTTTTTTTTTTAAATAGATTTGTCCATATACATTCTCTCGACTGTTGTGATGTGGCCCTATTTTTATGCCAAACTGATCCGTTGGTTTAACTTAAGAGGATATTTCAGTTTCACTGGGTCACACCAAACTCGTTGTGGTAGTCATTTTAATAATGCAGCCATTCTGATGGGCTTCAACATACTGTAAAATCACTTGTGCCATGTTGAAATCCCATATTTGACTCGAAGGATAACAGATCTGCATTCTTCGTGAGTTGTTTAGAATTAATGTGGGATAGATCAAAATAGAGGTTAAAAAAGTCAACTTGTTGCTGTTGGAAGGAAAGTGTAGTTGGTCTCTCTTAATAATGAAAATCGTCCTTATTTTGGAATTCTCTGCTATTGTTTGAATCCATACATGAGGTGGGCAGAAACTTGCTGCCAATTTATTGCCAACACTTGATTTTGGATGGGGACCGCTGATACGAAAAGGATTTCTTTCTACATATATACTCACAAGTGTGTGCTATCTGTTTTCAAACCAATCTGATTGCTAAAAGGCATAAAAACTCCCCCCCTCAGTTCCACTGAACTTTCAGCAATTAATGTACGGGGACAAGTACAGGCAATTACAGAGCTAAGTGCCCCCTGGAGACATCCTCCGGGCTTTGTTTGTCACTGCCTCCCAAAGACAAGTCAGTTGGGGCACGTTTCGCTGAACAAGTGGTTTCTGTGAGTAAATTGTCCATTTTGGATGCCCTTTATAGGAATATTTATATTATTCTCAAATAGTGAAAAATTCTTAGTGGATCAATCGGACTTCCTAGTCTTTTTATAGCCTCTATGTCCTTTCTAGAAAGGAAATGCTGCCAGCAAGTATCACTCTGTCCTCTCCGTCTCCAGGCCCCGGGTAAAGGGAGAGAGACCCAAAATAACCAAAACTCCATTGGTGGACACAATTTCAATTTCCCTAGTATTTTCTAAATTAACAGTATGTACTCTAAAGGTCTTTTTTTTATTCTAACTTGCAGCGTACAGTCAAATTGGTGGTCGGCTCTTTCGTTACATTGGATTACTTTTAGATGCAATGCAACGCATGAAGCATCAATTACCCTTCCATGTGTGCATTACCTGCAAGAAAACTGATGTCGAGGATGAGTCTGTGGAGGATGAGTTTACGCCTTTTCAGCAAAGGGTGCTATTACTGTAACATTGCATTCCCATGCTTCAAATCTGTGGTGCACCGGATATGAATATAAACACCCCAGCACTAGACCTGCTGCTTAGTAGCCAGAGAGACTGGCTATTTAATTCAATTTAATCAATTTATGGAAAAACAGATCAGCGTGGTGTAGCTTGAAATATTGTAAAATCTGAACATGCTGCATTGTCGCTCATGCTGTTAAAGGCTACTGTGTAACTTATGGTAATGGATAGTCTACCTGTAGTACGTATCATCTGGCAATGTGTAACATTTACATAAATATTTGAGCTCCTGCTCAACACCATTTGGTTTAAGAACTTTTTTTTGCTAGACTAGGATAATACTGGAAACACCAATTCAGAGTAGCACGTAAGATTGGATGTTCGATTTCGAAATTCTAAGTGTCTGTACACTTAGATTTTTTTTTCTATTTTACAGTTTTGTCGTTCCAATGGCCCCCTGGGATGGTTTCCTCATGGCTGTGTTATGCATATTCTTAACTCTTGCACCAGTATTTAAATAAATATTAAAATTACTTTTTTTTATTAATCCAATTAAGAGTTTTTTGTAGATCATAGATTTACTACAGATGTTAGCACAATCTTTCATGATCAAAAAATATATTGGGTTTTTATATCCAGTAAATGAAATTGGGTCAAAACTTTAAAAAGGTCTATAACTAAATACAAATACTACCTCAAACATAAAATATATGTTGATACATGGAGGAATGTGGTTTACAAAGTTTAATTTTGCTTTGCTTTTCTATGGCAGTTTGGCTATTTTGAACACTGCCTTTTTAAACCGTGCTGCTACAATAGCACAAATATTGAATACTGGATATTGGTTAGCAGCATTATTGCGAGCCTGTTTTTTTTTAAACAACAAACATGTATCAGTAATATTTTGGAGGGCTTTAAGAAATGGTGCTTAATCCCATTCGTAATAGAGCTCGGCGAGCCACTGACAGCTTGACCAAGGCTCAAGTCAGAGGCCTGGCCCTTGCTTGGCTCCACATCCTCTAGGTCCCTCGAGCCCAGCATGAGCCGAGCTTTCAGGTGACTGCCACCGGTCACCCAGGCTAAAAACCTCATTTGCCAAGACAAGGGATTAACCTTTGATTTTAGGAAGAGAAAAAAAAAAGGGAGCGAATGATGCCCATCAGGTGAATGAATTATACACTATTAAAGAAGAAAACCTGGGATCAGTCTGGCTTTCCCTCTTTGGCATTTTGTGTGATCATAGGATAATATTTAATTTCACAGAGCCTTCTTTTCCCTTCATTATCACATACAAAAGCACCCTTAAAGACGCGAGTTAAGGTTTCAGAAATTGTATTTAAGAGTACAATGCTGCTCTCTTTTTGGATGATAGCCTAGACTACTTAGAACATATGACAACTGCCTCGCCTCTTATTCATAGTGGCATTGTCAGGGCAGAGTGCCTGCAGGAGAGTTTCTACATTCATGTTTAAAATCATGGCTTTTAAGAGATGCATTTCAATGGAGTGATATCAATCAGATGTACTAAAGAGAAACACTTTTGAGTGATAAACAAGCACTATTTTTTTTTGGAGGGGGGGGGGGGATTTAAGTTTGAAGAGAATCTCATTTTTAGGAGACGTTTGTTTTTTCAGGGCTGGGTTTCTGCAGCGGTTCACACAACAAAGCCACACCCTTGGCTCGCTCTCCTTGGGAATTTGTTGACTCGCCCACCTCTGACGAGCAACTGACAGATCTACAAATCTAAGCAATGGTACCCCAACGAGGGACGGGAAAACCTGAGCATTGCAAGACTGATTTAAATGTCCAAGAACTGTTTCTTTGCCTCTTACATTTCCGAAAGCTCGGCTGGTCACGTATTAGTCACTTTTCACACCGTCATCAACTAACCTTTCCCACAACTGGAGGGCATCCCAGACGTGCCCGAATCTCTCCATCCCACTCATCGCTGACCGCCCAGAGCTTCGGTGGACCGAGACAGCATTTCAGCTGGCACTGCTCGAGTCAGACATGCAAAGAGGGGGTCTCGGTTCCCAGACGGGTGAATCAGTCCGCAGGATGCCCGTGGGCGGGAAACGCTCTGCCGCCCGCTCCTGGGGCCTTTTATGGTGCCTCTGCAGGGCCCGGTCACGCAGTAACGCGGCCGCTTTGTTTACCGTGGACGGATGCAGCACACAAATGCACGCTATGACGAAGACCAGAAGCGGAAGCTTCTGAATTCACCACAGCAGGGTACTTTTCGGAAGTGTTTATCTGAAGAAGCAGAGTGCAGCGAGACCACGGAGCTACAGTGGTCCAAGCAAAGGACGCGCAATCTGAAAGGGGAATTTGCAAAGTGTGTGTGTATGTGTGTGTGTGTGTGGGGGGGGGGGGGGGGGGAGGAGGATATTGATTATGCACCACCATTTGAGGAAACGAACCAGTAAAAAGACAAGGAATATAACATGTTTCGGGTGAGAGCAGATAAGTGACATGCCACTTACCTCACACGCTCCTTCCACTTCTAAGTTCTGCAAATGCTCACTGACGTAGTAGCATAAAAGAACAACCCGCAAACCAAATGCAATATCACTCAAGGTGGGATTTAATTTCCATCCCACATACAATGCTGCAACCCTGGATTGGGTGGGCAGTGGCTACCCCTTCCATATGCTTGCTTCCTTAGCCTCTTCTTGCCCAGGCCTCGAGCACTGTGCAAGTGAAAACAGCTACTGGAATCTGTAAGGAAAATTACCTCAAAATGTGCCCGTAACTTTAGACAATAATAGAAGTTCCGATCCAATTCAGATTGTCACAGACATATTTGGACAAAGAACAACAGCTTCTGAAATGGCCTATTTTGGGAACGCTGATTAGAGTGTAATCACTCTAATAAGTGTTCCCAAACTAGGGAACGTGCCGAAAGTGCCCGAGGTCTGTTCGGACACCTTTAGGGTACATATGATAAGGTAGTCTGAATACTGGCCTAAATCAAATATAAAAGCCTTTCCATTCGATGTCTAAGTTATGCCTTTCACACAATCACTCAAAGACCACATCCTTTGCATGCGATGAGTTCAGCCACATTCATTCTCAAACAGTAGGTACGACAGCCCTTGCCTGTGAAGAACTCAGTCTGTCCTCTCTATTGTAGCTCGCACAAACAGTAATTTTGTACTTACAAAGAACTAGTCTATGCAGAAGCTTGCATTGTATGTGAAATTGTGTCCTCTGATGTTGCCCGTTGCAGCAGTGAGAGCTCTGAAAGATTCTTTGTCCTCCGTCATAGAGTTGTAAATGTTTAATCAATGCATGCCATACTTGAAAGGGAGGCAGTCAGTCAAGCCCACGGGATCTGCAAGCTAGCTCCTGTCTATCCACAGGGTTGATGCAGGAGGATATCAGAAGAGAAGCAGAGCAACACTGTGGACTGTCCCTACAGTGCAGTAGCGGCTACTGGTCAAGCATATATGCAGAGCAGGAAGCATCGCCCACGGGTCTCAAACGTATCTCCTACTCACCATCAGCTCACACTCATCTAAACCTCAACTCCTACTCATCTTGCACCTTCGTATCACACAACCTCCCCCACCTCCTCAACTTCACTGCAACATTATCTCTCCACACTGTTCCCTGATTACCTTACATTTTATTTAGTCATATGAGAACTACCATATAAATGTGAAAAAGGAATCTCCGTAATAGAAATCATCAGTATACTGAGTGTGTAATTCAACAGAAAAGAAAATATCCACTCCTGCATATACTAGAATGGCGATGTCCCTCTGTCACAACACAAAGTTGGGGGCCCCTCCAGAATTTGATGAGGGGGCCCTGAGTCTCCCATCTCACGTATAAACATTGGCCTTTGCCTGAAGGGTTGTGGGTCCCCCGGAGGGTTGGACCCCCTGCACCATAGGGGCTGCACCCCCACTACTCCACCCCCATTTATGGCCCTGGTGTTTCTGGGAACTAGCGTGCCAATCTATCAGGAGTCAAATATGTGAAGCACACTATTATGCATTTTCCTTTATTTGCGTGCATCACGAAGACTGCCATTCTACACCAAGTATTATGTCCGGAGTCATCAGGAATACCTTTGTGTAGTTCATTCCCCTAGCCTGGTCAGCACCCCAGTTTCACATTACGTTTTGGTTTCTGATGTGCTCACACCATAGCATGGTAAATTTCTGCTCAGAGTGTTGACTATCTTGTTTACTTCGGATTATTAGCTGTCTCAGTTCATCTTTCCTAATCCTGCAATTAGTAACCCAGTGCCTGTTCCGAACACTCACATTTTTGTGTCTTGTCCAGTCCGAAGTATACCCTGCACTGCGTACAAAATGTAAGTTTACCATTATTATAAGATTATTGAAGATTTTTAGCCCACTGCTTTTTCATGCCATAGATGTACTTTCAAATTCTTCATGAAAGCCTGGATCTCCAAATACAGATTTAAGCAGCTTAGGCAACGTGGGACACCAAGGGGCAGATGTATCAATATGCAATTTTTCTTTTACTATATAGCGACTCCATAGAAATCGCTTTTTAGGAAATGCAAAATAATAAGTATGAAATTACCAATTTCATAATAGCGAATCCTACAAAGTAGGAATTGTTATTAGGAAATCCCATTGCCTTTATTCCAATGGGCTGGTTTTGCATTTCCCAAGTAGGGTTATTTGGAAAATGCAAAACAAAGCACGGCTATAGGCAATAGGCCCCCCGTGGTGCAACCCAAAAATAGTGGTGGTCATGTGTGTGTTTTTTTTTTTTAAAGTGCATCTTTGGGAGCTTTTCTTTAAATTGCAAATGGTTACCATCGACTTGGAGTCTATGGTAATTGCATTGCCTAAATGCCAATTTTGCATTTAGGAAATCCTTTTGACATGTTGTGAGGAAATGCCTTCCTTGGCATGGCTACCCCCTGAATTTTTGCCTTTTGTTTTTGCCAGTTATGATTGAAAGTGTGCTGGGACCCTGCTAACCAGGCCCCTGCACCAGTGTTCTTACCCTAAACTGTACCTTTGTTCCCACAATTGGCACAGCCCTGGCATACAGATAAGTCCCTTGTAAACGGTACCCCGGGTGCCAAGGGCCCTGATGCCAGGGAAGGTCTCTAAGGGCTGCAGCATGTCTTATACTACCCTGGGGACCCCTCACTCAGCACATGCATATTGCCTCACAGCTTGTGTGTGTTGGTGGGGAGAAAATGACTAAGTCAACATGGCGCTCCCCTCAGTGCCATGCCCGCCTCATACTGACTGTGGCATAGATAAGTCACCTCTCTAGCAGGCCTTACGGCCCTAAGGCAGGGTGCACTATACCACAGGTGAGGGTATATGTGCATGAGCACTATGCCCCTACAGTGTCTAAGCAAAACCTTAAACATTGTAAGTGCAGGGTAGCCATAAAGAGTATATGGTCTGGGAGTCTGTCAAACACGAACTCCACAGTTCCATAATGGCTACACTGAAATCTGGGAAGTTTGGTATCAAGCTTCTCAGCACAATAAATGCAGACTGATGCCAGTGTGGGATTTATTGTAAAATACACCCAGAGGGCATCTTAAATTTGTCCTCTGAATACCAGTCTGACTCCTAGTGCTAGGCTGACCAGTTTCTGCCAGCCTGCCACAGCGAGAGGAGTTTCTAGCCACATGGGAGAGTACCTTTGTCACGCTGTGGCCAGGAACAAAGCCTGTACTGGGTGGAGGTGCTGCTCACCTCCCCCTGCAGGAACTGTAACACCTGGTGATGAGCTTCAAAGGCTCATGCCTTTTGTTACAGCACCCCAGGGCATCCCAGCTAGTGGAGATGCCCGCCCCTCTGGCCACAGCCCCCACTTTTGGCAGCAAGGCAGGAGAGGATATTGAGAAAAAACAAAGAGGAGTCACCCACCAGTTAGGACAGCCCCTAAGGTGTCCTGAGCTGAGGTGACCCCTGCCTTTAGAAATCCTCCATTTTCAGATTGGAGAATTCCCCCAATAGGATTAGGGATGTGCCCCCCCCCCTCCCCTCAGGGAGGAGGCACAAAAAGGGTGTAGCCACCCTCCAGGACAGTAGCCATTGGCTACTGCCCCCCCAGACCTAAACACACCCCTAAATTTAGTATTCAGGGGCACCCCAGAACCCAGGAAATCAGATTCCTCTAACCTACACAAAGGACTGCTGACCTGAAAGCCCTGCAGAGAGGACAACTGACTTGGTCCCAGCCCTACCGGCCTGTCTCCACTCTCAAAGAACCTGCACAGCGACCCGTTCCGACAGGGACAAGCGACCTCTGAGGACTGCCCTGAAACCGAAGAACCAAGAAACTCCCAAGAACTGCGGCACTGTTCACCAACATCTTAGCAACAAAGAAGCAATTTTTTAAAGAACTCACTCTTACTGCCGGAAGCGTGAGACTTCACACTCTGCACCTGATGCCCCCGGCTCAAGCTCCGGAGAACTAACACCGCAGAGAGGACTCACAGGAGACTGACTTCTTGAGTAACCTGAGACGACTCTCCTGCACCCCCAAAGTGACGCCTGCAGAGAGGATCCGGAGGCTCCCCCTGACGCAACTACCTGGTAACACAGAACCTGACGCCTGGACCAAACACTGCACCCCCAGCCCCCAGGACCGAAAGGAACCAACCTCCAGTGCAGGAGTGACCAGCAGGCAGCCCTCTTCCTATCCCAGTCGGTGGCTGACCCAAAAAGCCCGCCCTGTGCCCTGCATCGCCTAATTGCCCCAGGTCCCTCCATTGCATTCTATAGCAATCCGGACACCAACTTTGCACACTGCACCCAGCCGCCCCTGTCCAGCTGAGGGTGTGTTTTGTGTGCCTGTTTGTGTCCCCTCCCCGGTGCCAGTGCTCTACAAACCCCCCTGGACTGCTCCCAGAGGACGCAGGTACTTACCTGCCAGCAGACAGGAACCAGAGAACCCCTGTTCTCTATAGGTGCCAATGTGTTTTGGGCCCTCCTTTGACCTCTGCACCTTACCGGCCCGGTGTGGTTGGTGCAGTGACTTTGGGGTTGCCTATGCCCAGGAGACTAAACTTGTAAGTGCTTTACTTACCTCAAACTTAACCATACTTACCTCCCCCAAGGAACTGTTGATTTTTGCAGTGTCCACTTTTAAAATAGCTTGTTGCCATTTTAACCTATACTGTGTTTACTACTGCTTTAATTCAAAGTTCCTTACTTACCTGTGTGGAGTACCTTGCATTTTATGTATTTACTTCAAATCTTGAATCTTGTGGTTCTAAAATAAAATTAATAAAATATATTTTTCTGTATAAAAACTATTGGCCTGGAGTTAAGTCTTTGAGTGTGTGTTCCTCATTTACTGCCTGTGTGTGCAACAAATGCTTAACACTACCCTCTGATAAGCCAACTGCTCGGCAACACTACCACAAAATAGAGCATTAGAATTATTTAATTTTGCCACTATCAACCTCTAAGGGGAACCCTTGGATTCTGTGCACACCATCTCTCACTTTGAGATAGTATATACAGAGCCAACTTCCTACACATGTGCTTTGTAAATCACAAATAGGAAATCCCTATTTGCGATTTCCTATTTGGGAATCACAAAAAGCGATTTCTTCTAGGTAGAAATCACATTTTGTGATTCTCTAAAGGGCTTTGTGCATTTAAAGAGTCTATTTAGCATTTGTTAACAGCAAGAAATAGCGATTCGGACAGTTAAGAAATGCTAAAGGGCTTTGTACACTTGGCCCTACATTGTTTAATTGTCTTGTTCTCATACTTAAGCACTGTTTGGCCAACACCACCGCCTTCTTCTAGTTCAAATGTACATCATTTGGGCATACAGATTATATTCTTAACTTTTTTGCCTGTAGTGTTAAACTATCCTTAACTACAGGTTAGCTTTGTGGCATTTAGCCAATGAAAATCAGGAGTGGAGTTACATAAATGTACTTTGAATAGGTATCCCCAATTTCCCTCAACTGCAGATGACAGCACAGTCATTCTTGACACCCTTGCATCATGATCCAAATGTAATTTAACAATGTATTTTGTATTTTACCTCTAATAAATATTTGCAAACGCTTCACCTGTATGCCTATTTCTTACCATTTGTGTTTATTAAAGGACTACACACTGGGGAAGACCTTGCTCAAGTCTTGTAGTTTGTCTATAATTTGCCATTGCAAAAATCATGTGCAAAAAGTGACCAGACTTATCAAGGAAACACATCTTGGTGAATTCAGGGGTTGTTTTTCTGTTTTTTGACATGGTTGACTCCATGTTTTTCCTTTCAGAATGGGTTTGACAGGTCACACTGGAAATGCCGGGTGGGTACTCGGAGCACAGGGTCCTCGATCAGTTGCTTATGTCCCAATCTGCTAAGAGGGTAGTATCCTGGAACGTAAATGGGCTCCTTGATAAAATTAAACGATACGCGGTGTTTAGCACCCTCCGTTGCTTCGCCCCATCTGTGGTCCTGCTGCAGGAGACCCTTCTGCTTGGTACTCGATGCCCCATGCTGCTGAGGGGAGGGTACGATAGGGTCTACCATGCGGGCTTCTCCAGGGGCTCAAGAGGGAAGGCCATTTTACTGCACCGTTCATTACCCATGGTGGTGACTACCTCTCACTCAGATCCGCAGGGCCGGTATGTGGTGTTTTCCGGACTGGTGGGAGGGCACCCCATCAATATCCTTAGTGTTTATGCCCCTCCAGGGGGACTGCAAACTTTTCTGACTGCCCTTAGGAATGTGGTGGCGGGGCTTCCCCCGGGGCTTACTGTCTTGGGAGGAGATTTTAATTCTGTACTGAATCCGGAGTTGGACGTCAATAGGCCTTTGTCCTAGACTCGAGCTTCTACGGCATCAGGACTACTTAACTGGGTAGAGGGCCTTGGGCTCTGATGTCTGGTGGATATGGCATCCCCGGCTGCGGCGGTACACCCACACGTCGGCAGTGCACCGTACCCACACCAGGATAGATCTCTTTCTTGTTCCGGCCCTTGACGTGCCCCGGCTTACGGGGTGGAGTCGCTCCTGCATGGGGTTTCGGTTGGATGATGCCGATGGGTTGGCGCCCGATGTAGCAGCTCAATGCCTGGTTTCTTCAAGATAGTGACTATGCCCAGGCCATAGGGGACTGCTTAGAGTATTTCTCTATTAACTGCGGCTCGGTGACATCCCCGGGTACGCTCTGGGCTGCCTGTAAGGCCACTCTTCGGGGGCACTCTAGGCACCTCATTCATGTGCGGGAACGGGCGTGTTGGGGCAGGCAGTGTCAGAGGCCCGGGCGGTGCGCTTGGAGGCCCGCCTTCCTGAGGCAGACACCGAGGCGACCATGAGGCAACTCATTCTGGCTCAGCAAGAGATTAAACACATTACTGTCAAGACGGTGAAGCACATGTGGTGGGCTTCTGTGGCCCGGGTTTATAGGAGGGGAGACAAGAATGGCAAACTCCTGCACTGGCTAGCAACTGGCCCGATGGTGGGACGAATTGTCCCAGAAGTCACTGACAATCGGGGAGCGGTTTCACGCTCTCCCAGCGAGATTGCGCAGAGCTTTGCCGAATATTATGCGGAATTGTATAAGGAGCGCCCCAGGCCCATGGTGGAGAGGAGCAACCCCCTTTTATAGGAGGTATCCTTCCCGAAGATTTTGGTGACGGACAGGCAGGAGTTGGATGCACCTACTGGGGTGGAGGAAGTCGGAGCAGCCATATCGGAGCTTGCGGCGGGTAAGACTCTAGGCCCGGACGGGTTTCCGGCTGAGCTCTATAGCAAGTTCCGAGATGTACTTGCCCCTCATTTACTAGCCATGTTTGAGGAGGCAGAGAGTACCGGGCGATTCCCATCAGGACTCGACCAGGCAACTATTGTAGTTATTCCTAAAACAAAGCCCCCCTCGCGGAGCTGCGCAGAGTACCACCCAGTCTCACTCCTTAACACAGAGGTTAAGATTTTCTCCACGATTCTGGCCGCCAAGCTGAGAAAGGTGTTGTCCTCACTAATACACCCAGACCAATGTGGCTTCAATGCCTAGTACTTCTATTCGGCATGTATCAGACGACTGCACGTAGCCTTGGCTAACAGGTCTGTATTGGCCCCTCCACTGGCACTTCTTGTGGATTTTGAGAAGGCATTTGATACAGTGGATTGATCCTACCTCCGTGGGCTGCTGGAGAGGGCTGGGTTTGGCCCACGGTTTCGGGCATTGGTGAGACTCCTCTGCTCTAACCCCACGGCCCGAGTGCAGGTGAATGGGGTGGTATCGGATCCGTTTCCTTTCCGGAGGGGGACTCGTCAGGGCTGCTCTCTCTCCCCACTTTTGTTTGCGTTGGAGTTTCTGGCGAAGCTGATAAGGGAAGATCCTTTGATTGAGGGATAGGCCTGGCCCACGGGGCAGGAGGACCGCATAGCATTGTACGTGGACGATGTGCTCGTGTTCTTGGCAAATCCAGCTAGCAGCAGGCCTTGGGTGTTGCAGCTTTTAGCCCTGTTTACGGAAGCGTCAGGACTGGTAGTAAACCCTGGTAAATCTCTTGTGGTCCCACTGAGTCTGACCAGGGACTGCTATGATTGGCAGCATGATATTCCCCTTCGCCGTAATAGTTTCCGGTACCTCAAGGTGCACGTAGCACTCTTGCCTGCGTTAGCTTGGTCCCTTAATGTGGCGCCCTTGACAAAGAGTTAGAGGACCTCCAGCACTGGCGATTGCTCCCCCTCAATATTCTGGGCCGAATTGCATCGGCTCCTGTATATGCTTCAAAACTTTCCACATCCTATTCCTCGGAGGTGGTTTAATGAGATTGAGGCGGTGGTGTGGTGATTCCTGTGGCACGGTTCGCTCCCCCGACTGGCGCTCCGCACCTGTCAGGGAGATGTCTATGAAGGGGGATTGGGGATGTCCAGCCTCCACCTTTATCATTTAGCTATGCACTTATTGGTTATCCATGACTGGTTTGGGGGGCGGGCTGGTCGGACCCTGCGTACCAGTTGGAGCTCTCGAGGATGGGCTTTTCTGGCCTGTTGGGGATGTTGTATGGTGACTCCCTACCGCATAATGTTCCGGAAGTGACTCGGTGGTGTTGGCGGGGTGGAGGGCCGCGCTGCAGACGACAGGGTGGTGGCGCTGTCTCACCCAGCAGACACCGCTGTGGCAGGGACTGTGTCTGGAAGAGGTCTCAGCACTTCAGGGGTTCCGCAAATGGGATCTCATAGTTATCTCCCAGTTGGGGGATGTTTTGACTGGTGCCCATTCGAGGTCGTTTCAGGAGCTCCAGGAACAGTTTGACCTTAATAAATCCCAATTTCACAAATACCTGCAGCTCAGGCATGCATTGCAGATGCATATTCAGGCGGGAACTGATCTCCCAGCATTCAGCCCTATAAAGGCCAAGGTCATGATGGGCGCTCTGGATAAAGGGGGGGGGGGTGTCGCGCATTTACCGCTCACTGGTTGCTAATACCACCCAATCGCTTGATAAGCTCCGGGAGCAATGGGTGGGCCCGATTGATGATGGCAAGTGGAGGGAGGCATTGATGGCCCGCGATCTCTGACCATGACCTCCCGGCTCTGAGTGGTGCAGACTTACTTTCTACATGTGGCATACCTCACACCCGACAAGTTACATAAAGCAGGTCTATGGCCTCAGGCGGATTGTCCCCGTTGTGCGGGCCCCCGTGCAGATTTTTCACATGGTGTGGTTCTGTCCGCAGATAGCCAGTTACTGGGGAGCAGTGCTCAGAGATCTCAGAAGTGATACGAATGGAGGTTGAACTTGCTCCGTTACCAGTTCTTCTGGCGGTACTTGGCGGGGTGGGTCCCAACAGAGCACTCCGGACATTTGTGGGAGTGGCCTGCCTAGTGGGCAAGAGACACTGCAGCGAATTGGAAGGCCAGGACTGCCCCTGCGATTACCAAGTGGCATAGTGGGGTGGACTGGTGTGCGCAGCAGGAGAAACTGGTCTTTGAAGCGCAGGGGTGATCAGCCAAATATACAAAGGTGTGGGGCAGTTGGGATGGGGGAAATAATCTAGTCTTATCATAGGGGAGGTATGTGTAGCCCAGTGTGTGGGGCGGTGGCTTCAACGTGTGCATCAACCTGTTCTGCCTTGGACCTGCCTGATGTATTATTGTAATTGTGCTAATTGTACCAGTGACCTGTTGGGTTTTGTTCGTGCCGTTCTACATAATTCTAAAAATAAAAAAAAGTTAAAAAAAAAAAAAAACTATGGAGATGCATGGGACTATATAATAACCCTGCATCTAAACGGGTCAACATGTTTCAGTCTGTAATAACCTATGAATCCTAGACATTCTTCATGGCTCACATCCTTATTTTCCTAATTCCTCTACTACAAACACATACGTACATTTATCACCAGCCACACACACTATACCTATTATAGTCCTGTGTGGACAGTGTTTGCTGAAGTTGCGAGTTTTTTGGGACTGTGGTTATGCAAAACACAACATTGCAGTTACAAAATATATATATATATTTTTTTTTTAAAACACGGCTGAGACATACGTCACATCAATAATAAAAATGATTAAGACTATGAATACAGAAAAACTTTTCATGCTTGTAGTTACTATTTGTAGAAAAATTCACACGTGAGTAGTGCACAAAGCAAACCACTGCAAAACCGTGATAGTGCAAACTATGCATTGATTCATTCACATATCATAAGGCTGTCATACGGTAGCTGAAAGTAATAGGGGCCATGGAGGGGTTCTACGTCATGCAGTGCGTACAGGGTCTACACCTAAACACTGCAATGCTCTATGCACAGCATGACAGACTCCTTCACATTTGGGGGCGGGACTCGTCCCACATGAGACAGACTACCCGTAGGACTAGAATCATATGCTTAGAAGTGTCAGACTGCTCCATTAAAGATGAACATTCAGGTTTGGCGGCCTCAGGTAGGTGCTCCAGAGGAAAAATACCTTTGAAGAATTAAGTGCTGGGGATCAGCTACATTTCCCTCCTTGCCTAACATTCACCATTGTCTTCTTTATCACGCTCTCTATCGTGAGAGTGTGTGACCACATGGTTTTTGCCCCACAAGGATAACCATGAGAGTCCCTGTTATTTTTAGCACAACTTTCTTCCTGGTGACTTTCAAAACGGGCCTAAAAACCCTTCAATACGATACGTTAGCTATACACTGAAATCAACTCATAGCACAGACATTTACCCTAAATCATATTTTTACTGCTGTTTTTATCTGCTGTACATTCGGTTTTATATAAGGACCTACCATGTTGTATTTTCGACCTTTTTAATTATTTATAGTTGTTTGTTCTGTAACTTCCAAGTAAAAAGATATTTATCTGGTAAAGTGATCTAGCACCTTTGGGTAATGTCCATGCTATAAATAAATAAGCATAAATAAACTAAGTCTCAAAATCTCCTTATGCCTTTGGACTCTTGTCTGTCAACTTTGGAGCGCTCAGAAGCAGGGCTCAAACCTGGGATCAGCGTCGGCTTCCCCACTTGAGCAAATAGTGCGATTCTAGGCAATAGTTGTATTTCATTTTGTCTTGTGTTTCTTCATCAGCACCTATGAAAACACCCAGAAATATAAGAGTTCTGCATGTGAGCTATACAAAACCTCTTGTATTTTATTTAATAGACTATAAGTTGTTACATGTATAATAACCAAGGCCACACAGAACAACTGACATGCCTCTTGGTTCACTAATGGCATTATTGTCCGGCGCGGAAACGCATGAATGATTCCCAGTTTATGTTTGAGAAGAATCACTTTAAAAAAATGCCTTTTAAAGCTGTGATATAATATGATGCACTGAGGTGAAACTTAGAACAAGTTAATAAGATTCACTTTTTTTCGATTTTTGAAGAGCCTTTATCAAATTTTTACGTTTGTTCTAAATTGTCTTTAGAATGAAGGTGTTTCTAAAGATAAGTGGCGTAGGACACTTTCTTTGCATCTTTTCTTTTACTTAAGTTAACGTGTAAATAAATGCCGGTGTAACAGCTTTCCAAGTAACAAACAGTCCAAGGGGCCGAATCTAGAGGCCAGAAGGGCCGCAAATATCCCTGCATTAGGGGATGTTTGGTACTCAGAATATGATGCAATGTGGCAGAGACAGCCTTTAAAAATGAACATAAAAATGTAGAAAAGGTCTCCAGAAACTGACAATACCCCAAATACTTTCTTCAGGAATGGCCACAGCATTGTAGCTGTGGTATGCACAATGTGGCACAAAGGGCCAGAAATGGTCTCCAGACAACTCACCAGATACAGTACACCAAATGATCCCTCCAAAATTAGGAACAACGATCTAGGTGACTCCACTCACCCCTGAATGGCCTTAGTGAGCCAGATGCGTTCAGTAAGGTGTTGGCAATACTCGAGATGAAGCACTGATCTATACAGTACTGTAAAGAGATCTTCAGATTAGTCACGGCTGCTGCCGGGATAGGGTGGGAGGGGGCACAGAGCGCAGGTGGGGGTTGAGGGGGGGCGTTTGGGGAAAAGAGTTAATTAAAAAAAAAAAAAAAAAAAAAAAAAAAAAAAACCACACACCTTACCTGCCCCTGTGATCCGCTGCTCCCGCTCCAGCCACCTCATCTTCTTCCCTCCCATCATGAAAGAAGTGCTGCAATTGGCCTGAGCGGGCAGAAATGCTGCTCAGGGAGGGAGTGGGGCACTGCGCTTGGTCTCCACCCAGCTATAAAATACAGCCGGGAAGAGATTTTCTAAGTCAGCATGTCCGGTTGGACGGCCAAACGGGCATGCACACTTATAAGCGCACCACTACTCCTCCCACTTGTCGCCGTGGAGGAGGCTGACCCCACCCTACGAAAGCAGAAAAATAAAGGGATAATAAAACAGTTTCATTATCCCTCTATTTTTCTGCTTTCAGCTGTGGTGTGACGCTCCGCCATAGCAGAAGGGCTACCCTTCTTCAGATTTGGATACAGTTCTCCAAACGAGGGCTCAGGGGGACGCATATACTTTACAGGTGCAACACAACCTCCTTGCGCTACTTGGTTACCATTCCCTCTGCACCACATTCCTGTTTTTTCACTTCTCTCTCAGCTTCCTTGTATTGTGTACCTGCTTTTAGGTCACCCAAAATACGAACATAAACCATCTTCAGAACAAGGTAAGCTTGCACTCCTGCAACTTGTGGTGTATCCTCTGTGTGTGCCACAGATAGTTACACTGCTCTTCCATGTCATGTAACTATAAGGGAAGCTTGCAGTGCTGCTACAGAGGCTGTGCCTGTTCTGTTTGAGAAAGACTGCACTGCGCATGCCTGTGCTATGCCTAGCTCTCTATGTTAGGGAAGCCTGCACGGCTGCTGTCTGCTGTGCCAGGCTCTGTGTTAGGGGAGCATGCACGACTGGCATGTGCTGTGCCAGGCTCTTTTACGGAAGCAAGAACAGCTGCGGCCTGTGCTGTGCCAGGCTCTCTGCATCAGGGAAGCATGCATGGCTGCTGACTGTGCTGGGCTCTGTGTTAGGGACACAGGCATTGCTGTTGCCTGAACTGTGTCTGGCTCTCTGCATTAGGTAATCATGCATTACTGATGCCTGCACTGTGCCTGGCTCTTTACATTAGGGACGCATGCACAGCTGCTGCATGTGCTGTGCTCAGTTTTAGGGGAGCATGCACAGCTGCTGCCTAGGCTGTATCAGGCTCTCTGTTATGGAAGCATGCACTGCTGTTGCCTGCACTGTCTCACTCAGAGCAGGACACAGCACAGAGCAGCTGTGCATGCTTCCCTAACAGTGTAAGGAAACATGCATTGCTGCCGACTGCCTGGCCCCTGGCTCTTTATGCTAGGGCAACATGCACGACTGCTCTGTGCTGTGCATGGCTCTGTGCTAGGGAAGCTTACGCGCCAGCTGCCTCTACTGTGCCAGGCTTTCTGTGTTATGTAAGCATGCACTGCTGCTGCCTGTGCTGTGCCTTGCTTTCCATTTTAGAAAAGCATGCACTGCTCGAGCCTGTGCTGCGCCTGGCTGTTAGGGAAGCCTGCACTGCAGCTACCTGCGTTGTGCCAAGGTCTGTATGTTAGGGAAGCATGAACAGCTGTTGTCGGTGTTGTACCAAGCTGTCCATGTTAGGGAACCATGCACTGCTCCTGCCTGCACCGCACCTGGCTCTGTATGTTAGGGAGGCATGTATGGCTGCTGCCTGTGCTGTGCCAGGCTCTCTATGCTAGGGAAGCATGCATAGCTGCTGTCTGTACTATGCTTGGATCTCTGTGATAGGGAAGCATGCACTGCTGCTGCCTGCGTTGCACTTGGCTATGTTAAGGAAGCATTCACAGCTGCAGCCTATGCTGTGCCTGGCACTGTGTTAGGGAAGCATACACTGCTGCTGCAGAAGCTACACCTAGCCCTCCGTGTTAGGGAAGCATGTACAGCTGTTGCCTGTGTTGTGCCAGGCTCTGTGTTAAGGAACCCTGCACTGCATCTGGCTCCACGTTGGGGAAGCATGCATGGCCGCTGCATATGCTGTGCCAGCTCTGCTATGGAAGCATGCAAGGCTGCTGCCTGCACTGCACCTGGCTATGTTCAGGACACATGAATGGCTGCTGCCTGCCGTGTGCCTGGCTGTTTGGGAAGCATGCACTGCTGCTGCAGTAGCTGCACCTCGGTCTCTACGTTAGGAAAGCATGCACCGCTGGTGCTTGTGCTGTGTCTGGCTCTGTGTTAGGGAAGCATGCACTGCTTCTACCTGCACTGCACCAGGCTATGTTAGGGAAGCATGCATGGCTGCTGTGCCAAGCTCTCTGTGTAAGGGAAGCATCCACTGCTGGCCTGTACTGCACCTGGCTATGTTAAGGAAGCATGCATGGTTGCTCCCTGTGCTGTTCCAAGGTCTTTGTGTTAGGGAAGCATGCACAGCTGCCGCCTGTGCTGTGCCTGGCTCTCTATGTTGGGGAGCATGCATAGCTGCTGCCTGTGCTATGCTTGGATCTGTGATAGGGAAGCATGCAGTGCTGGTGCAGAAGCTACACCTGGGTCTCTAGGTTATGGAAGCATGAATGGCTGCTGCCTGTGCTGTGCCTGGCTCTCTATGCTGGGGAGCATGCATAGCTGCTGCCTGTGCTATGCTTGGATCTCTGTGATAGGAAAGCATGCACTGCTGCAGTAGCTGCACCTGGCTATGTAAGTTAACCATGCACGGCTATTGCCTTTGCTGTGCCAGGCTCTGTGTTAAGGGAAGCATGCACGGCTGCTGCAGAAGCTGCACCTGGCTATCTAGGTTACACCTAACCCTCTATGTTAGTGAAGCATGCACAGCTGCGGCTATACCTGTTCTGCGTGCATTAGAAAAGATCTGTAAAAATCTTTTCACTATTCAAAAGTGAAAACAAAAGGCCTTGCCAGTGCCTGTACTCTAGAAGGGCTGGAGGCAGATGTCTCCGGCATAAGAACAGTTAAACAGCAGACTATCCGTTCACCGAAGGGATATGGTAAATCATGGACTCATAACTACTGCGGAGGCTGCTCATTGTCGTGTCATCAGGAACCCACTTAGTGTCACCAGAACAACAGCTGTCCCCGTTATACAACGGGGATGGTGTCTTCTTCCTTCAGCACATTCATATTCAAAATCGAGAGGAAATGAGAAGGAGGCACATTACTAACGGAAGAAAAAGCAGCAGCGGGGAATCCGGCCGTGACGTCACGACTTCCGCGCGCTGAACCACCTCACTTCCCAGGGCAGGTATTTCTTACCACGCAGCCGTGGCCTCACCCACAGCCCTCAGCCCGTCAGCTGAGGGGAGCAGAGGAGACACGGGGCACCGCTGGAGGAATGGGGGAGCACAGCTGTCCGTACGGAACATGTGTAGCACGTGCAAGTGGAAGCCACTGGTGCTGGCATTCCATACGAGTCATGCGTTTAAAACTTCAGATGAACATGGTAAACTACAGATGGATGAAGCATGAATAAAACGTGTTCAATCCAAAATCCATGCAATCTTTTGGTTAACAGAACAGGTACAATAACGTTTGCTGACCTGGGTGACATGATAATGTCGCCCCTCTCCTGCTGCAATAGGTCCATATTTGATGCGGTTAAGGAGTGATCTAGCTGCTCTTTCCTGGGGTGGGGTTGGGGTGGCGGTTGCAGATTTTGGGAAGTTCTAAAGCCCACTGCTATTGCTTGGGACTTGTGATCTTGTTGCCAGTCAACTGATTTTCACTTACTCACAATTTTGCCCAGGAGCAGGTGAGGGCTCAGTAACTCCATGCCCCCCAAACACCCCAGGCTTTATCATCGGGAATTAAGAGGACGTCTCACAACAACAACATTGACAGATATCTTTGCAGGTGCCATTCAAAGGAATCAATGCTCCCCTATGCTAAAAACACTCCTCTCTGAACTATGCTGCATGAACCTCCATCTTGAGTGGATGACAACACTCGAAATAGAAGGTTTGCATCCTACATAGAGAAGACCTGCACTAGATCTTGGGTAAAGTTTTCACCACTTCCGCTGCATGCGCATGACACCAGGAAGGACGCAAGCAGAGAAATATTGCTGTAGCACACTGTACACCTCGTAGAAACACTGACACTATTAACTAGCCATATTAATTACCTGAATTTGTCACAGTCCATAAGAGAGGTGGCAGCTTCCGACCGAGGATCCGCCGCTCATCTACGATGCCTTTGTATTGTCTGCAATGAAGAGCGATGTAAGGGTCAGCTTTTTCTGTGCCTCCTCCCCGAAGTGAGTCAAGCTCACACAGCTAATTCACATGCATTCTAAAGCTTCATTAGCACATGAGCGTTTACACCATTCTTGCATCTGTACTTGACAAATGCCACATCAACACATAGAATCTCGTCCTGCAAGATATCTTTGCTTGAGTCCGTCTCCATTTTCTAGGACTTCCAGATGAGTCCATGTCCTCTAAGACAGCGGTGCTCAGCCCTAGGCTTTCATGTAACAGTCTGATGGATCCTGCAAAGCTCTACTCCTGGTTCACCAAAATTGAGCCAACTGGAATAAATGTCTAGGTCACAATGATTATAGAACAAAGACTGGACTTGATTTATGTGTCCCTGATGACATGGAGCTAGCTGGTAAACGTACTGTTCATGCCGCTCAGCATCCAGAGTGATACATTGAGCAATACTCATCCAGGCTACATCTTTTGCTTGTTCAGCACTTGACTTGTATATCATGGAAACTACAGCAGTAGGACAGGACGTGTAGGGTCACATCTTATGTACATCAGCATCCAAGCACAAATCTCTGGCAATACGCATCTCAGTTTGCACCATCTTTCAGTTGCAGATTGAAAGGCCACTAAAGTGGGAAGCCAGAACAGAGAATTATAAATGGCAAGTGCAAAAAGGGGGGCTTTTGCCATCAAGGGGCTGAGCGTCACCCCACACACAAAAGCAAGGCTTGCGTTGTTTATGTGATAAACAATGTCTTACGATATTTATGTCTATGAGGTCACTTGGACCCCAGTTATCGAGAGCTACACCATTTGCAATCGTCGATTGCATAGGCCCCTGCTCCCGGAGTACCCTGACTGTAGAAGGCGTACAAGCACCAGAGTCAGTACAGGAGCCGTCCTTCCTCCCGCCGGTCTCTCAGACTTTCCAACCAATTCTAAAACTGCAAAAAAAATCTCAATGACATCCTGCTGCCCTTTCCCGCTTAGCTCTCACCATCTGTCTTCTCATCTTAATAAATTTGGAAAGAAAAAAAAAAAAACTACCCAACATCCTGGAACCTTGCCCCATCCTCCTCAATATTATCATGCTGTGCTCCCGGCTCTTAGTGAGAGAGAGAGTAGGGTGCGGGGGATCACGCATGGATCTGTTGGTGCTGATTGCGCAGGGAAAAGACCTCCCCCCACCCGGTCAGCTGTGAGTCTGCACCAACACACAGGAGGCCGGGTGCTATCTGTTCACCATCCCCACCCTCGGATCTGCACAGACCTGTAAAAGATGGTGAACTGTCGGCGCCATTGTGGAGCCTACTGCAGGTCTCCTGAGACTGGAGGGAGGCAGCAGATCAGCTCCCAGGCTTGCATTGCTTCAGAGCCTATTTCCTCAATGCCCAAACTTAAAAACAGTGAAAAAGAAGCATATTCTCACCTGCTCTTATGTCGGTGAATAGCTGTGTTTCTAGTCTGCTATTGTGGATGCCTGTTTCTTTGTAAAACACTACAAGGCGTATCCCTGCGGATAATTATTTAGAGTCCATTCGACTTACTTATTGATGAAGTAACACTGTCACTATGGCATTCAACTTCAATCGTAAGTAAACAAACATCAGATGGTGCCATCAAGACATCTATTTGTGACATTGAGTGGCGTGAACAAAGAGTGCTTTGGCAAGTATACCAGCACGAGTATAATTATTTACAACAGCAAACAAAATAAATGTTAATTTAAATAAAATTAGGTTCAATTATCTATGAATTAAAGGTAACGATGTGTGTGTTTCGGTGAGCAAGCAAACGTGGTGAAGCAGCCTCAGGGCCACAGTTATTTCATATCACCCACCATCTGAGTAGATGGGGATAAGCTCCCAAGTAGAGCGATGGGGAAAGGTCCCATCAATGGATCAAAATCGCCAAATAACGTTTTTATGTTTTTTACCAATGCACCCAGACATTATTATTGCATGCCAGTATCTGACGGTGGATTCCGAGGCTTAAGTAAGTGGGAAATAACTCTGAAATTCAGCACTGCAGAGCGCGCATGACGGCTGATTTCAAGTTACATAATAACCATTGGGTACGGCTCCAGCAGGTCCAGGTCGGTCTCCCATTCACACCTTCCTATGTAAATCCATTGTCGTCACCACTAACTGCCCTCTTCCAATACCATTTGAGGTAGGATGTGCTTAGATAAATGGGCTCCTGCGTAGCTGAGGTACCGCTTAACAGGGATGGATGCATGAGACGGCCCCTTTTTAGGGCTTCACAACCTACTGTATTATATCAGGGCACGTGTCTAGCCCTTAAAACCTTGATGAGGCTAGAAAGCACTCCACTTTTCACCAGTTGCTGGATGCCCTTTCATAGGTATATGAATGAAAAGATTTTGAATGTGGTAAAAACTGCATCAGAGATGTTGACTGAGGTGCATGAGATTCGTAGACATGTGCAAAACATGACGTGTGCTTCGTTGCACATGAAGTGTTGCAGAAAGTGAGAGAAGAGGTGCAGCCTATGTATGTGTGTGTGGTGTTGCAAGATTGCCATGGTTTCTCTCAAGAGAGTCATTAGTGTGAGTGATCCACTTTATATAAAAGAAAGGGCTATCTTTCTTCTATGCCATGAGCTCTTAATTCATTCAGACAAATGACATGTTCTGCCTTACCTTTAGAGTCAGAATCAAGACCTAGTTCTAGACTAAACCAGGCTTTAGGTACTAACTTCGGGAAGATACTAGTGAATCTATCTGCAATTGCTATCAGAATGCCCCAAAAACTACAGGTTGATGGCTCAAACCCAATTTATAAAAAACAGACTGCTCAGCAGACATTCATTCTTCAAATGCTTAAAACTCGGTTGAGCACAATCTTGTGATCAAGCCACCTTCCTACAGAAGTATGCTAGGTCAGGGAGCAGCATTTAACTAAGAACACTTGGCCTATTTGTCACATTTCTGTCAGACACCTATTACCCCACTTCCAACATCTGCATTTTGGAAAAGCCACTATGAATACACTTTGCATAGATTGTTCCTCTAAAGAGAAGTAGCCACTTTCAAGCATTTCGAATGGGTTTGCTCTTAAGCTTAGCAATTCTGATCAGGTACCAGCTTGACTACAACTTTTTTTTAAGTAGCTGTACACTGTGTAGGCCTCCTATTTACATTTGCATCCCATGTGTACACCTAAGCAATCCTAGGGCACCACATTGTTTATTATTGTATTGAATCGTGTTAAGTGTCTCAAGTGTATCCTTAGGATCTGGGAACTAAATGAGTGGCATGGGTTGGTTATGCTTGTGAGTGCCTATGGGTTTGGAGTAGAGTAGTCTGTTGGCCACCTCAGAACACCACACCTAGGGTACCTGTGTCTTTAGGTCTCTTTCGGATGCTGGTTATCGTGTCACATTGGACCAAGCCTCCTTTACATGTAGAACCCTGGACTGACCAAAAAAAAAAGACAAGCTCCAGGCACACCTATGTGTTTGAAAAACTGCAAAGGACTAACGCTGGCCATTTCACACCTATTTCAAAATGCCAGGTTTTGAGGGTCAGTATAGACTGTCTAACTGCAAGAACAAGACGACCCTGAGATTGTCAGATCTAATATTCCTAGCATCTCAATCTAGACCAGACTTCATGGGAAAATAAACAAATGCTGTATCACTGGACAAGGATGACTAGCCAAATTCTAAACCCGGGTCCGCACACCAACCTGAAGAATTTTCGGAGGACAGCACAATTTCTCACATCTCTTATCCACATTTACCGCATTTTAATTAAATGTTAGAACATCATAAACAAATATCATCTGAAATGCACAATGTGTCGTGAAGTATTTTTTATTAGTAACTCCAATGGTGATTTATTTAACAATAATCTGGCACAGCACCACCATGTCTTAACACCCTTTAGATGTGAACTGAAAACCGAGCAATACAAAAGGATGCAGCAGCAACAAAAATAAGATGCAGGCTCATTGAACATACATACTCTGGAAATGGGTAAACGCAAGGGCAATTTTAAGACAGTTGTGCTTAGAGGCACGTGCTAAACACAATGGAAAAACCCAGACACGGTTGAAACCTTACTGCATGCTATTGCTCTTAGATTTAGCATTTTGTGTAAATAAATTGGGAATAATTTGCAATAATTCGTTTTTTCACAGGTACTTGCATCTGATTTCTACCAGCCTTTTGTTGATGAGAACCGTTTAAGGTAATTATGATATTGTGTAGTATTAGTGCATGTCTTTAATTGTATTAATGAAAGAACAGCATGGCAACCCAATTTCCTCATATTTGTCATTACCTCACTGCTCTACCCGAGCCTGGAAGCGTAGTGTGTGCTAGACCGAACATGGATAAGTCCCCTGTGACAGAGAGCATTTCCAAGGGAATGTGACAAACACAGGTCCACAAGCATTCACCATTCTAAAACTCACAGGAAATAACTGACTTTAGAGAAAGCACATACCTGAATGGCAAAGACTAAAGTCGCCCTTTTTAGGTCTCGTCTACCACATAGCATAAATTGTCTGGTTGTGAAAGACCCATTGTGAACTTAAATGTGGCTTAAGCCCCCCCATTGCTTATCATTGTTTGACTTTGTCACTTTAATTTGCTTGCTTCTTATTTGATGGCTTCCCTTCCTCTTCATGTGTGTCACTTCCCTGAGCCTATTTACAGTTTTTTACTGGATAACTTGTATACTTCAACTACTCAAATTTAGGAAAAAAAAATATTTTTCATTCAGCACTCCATGTGTTGTCTAGCCATCTCCCTATTGTGCTGCTTGGGTCCCAAATATCTCAACCTGCAGTGTATTGTTCTCCCATTCCTCCAGGGTTGCCTGTAAAAGCACACCAACTGGGATTTTTTTGCTGGTGTATGGCTGAAGAGCGGAATTTAGGCATGGTTTCTGTTTTATTGCGTGCATTTTACATATTGCATTAAAGCACAAGCTTTGACACACGAAGGGCCATATATATGGGGATTTGGCATAGGGCAACACAGCAAGTCACCTTGCTGCGCTACCCTGTGCCAAAGTTAAAGGGCAGGAACGCACCATATATATATGCAATACGGTGCATTCCTGCCCTTTGCCCCTGAACTGGCACAATTTTGGCAGCCTATCACCAACACAGGCATGCCTTGCACCATGGTGCAAGGGTGGCTGTGTTCGCTGCAAGATTGTTTTTGTGCAGGAAGGGGCACCTTCCATCACATTAACAATCCATCGAGGCATTTTCCTCTTTCCATGTGTACTGCATATTTCTTGTTACGCCTGCCCTGGGAGGTGTAAAGTTTAAACGCATTCCCAGGTTTACAAGTCCTTTTAAATCTGGGAATGCGTCAAAACCCATGGGAGTTGTGTGTGGAAAAGCCATTGCAAAGCCCATGGAATGCCTCACTGGTGCAGAGTAAGGCAAGGCAGCGATTTGCTCTGCTTTGACTTATTCCATAACTATGAGGCCAATCAAAGCCATGCAAAGTGGCTGTGTGGCCTCAGATATGGTTGAGAGGTATGTGTCCCCGCTGCTTCACTAAAAGTGATACAGAGGTGCAAGCCTCTCAAATCTACCCCAAACAAACACTTTTATGGTGCGGGGGAAAGAGCCATCTGCTGCACTCACTCAGCTGGACTCCGAGGCAGAAGGTGTACTTAACAGGGCACCGCTATAGGGTGGTCCATAAATCTGCTCTCTAGGCTACTGCAAAAGACCAAATAGCTGAATCTTGTGGACATTAAATTAAGCGTCTTGATTTAAATTCTGACAGTTTCTTATTCTTTTTAAATTCTGTTTAGAGTTTCCTCAGTGAACAGCATTTAGTAAAAGTTAAATAAGCCATGACATTTATAAAGATTGAAAACATTGATTTTCACATCTGGATCTGAGAGGACATGGGATATGAGTTTTCTTTTCCTCTGGTATTTTGAAATCATTGGCAAAACCAACAGCTCTGCATTTGCGTCAGACAGTCAAGACCTATTGGCTTTGCCAATGCTGGTCTATACTGAACAGAGCCATCCTTTCACCTCTCAGTCAAAGCAATTGTGCTCTAAGAGGCGAACTCCAGGTTTATGGAAATTCAGTTTGGGGAAAACGAAATGAAGGAGAAAAGTTGAGTTTGGAGCACTGGTAGACGAAGAACCTGTGATTGAGTTGGGAAGGGGGATTGCCTCCGGGCTTACTCCTCATTAGCACTGCTGTCCTTTCTATGTGGTGCAGCCACTTGTGAACTGGAGTTACCGCAGTAACGTAACAGAGTGATTAGCCCCCTTGTCTCCAGACTCCTTGTCTCACGTACTCACAGGCCTCGGACTGAATGGGGCCCCTCTGACGAAGGAGCGGCCTGGGCCTATCTTGCACCCCTTATATTGGAACAAATGTGCATCGCCTCGACAGGCCTCGCAATGCACTTACTACAGCAAGCTATTTATAGCAGAGGTTTACATTAGTGAGGAGAATTGTGTCTGTATATAGTGTGGACGCGCCCTGGTTCAAAAATAGAGCGAACGTTTATCGGTTAAAAATAAGACTTTACAAGAAAAAAATCCCCTCCACTACCCTGGGAACCTGGCTGCTCGGGCCGCAGCCGCTGCATTTTCCGTGACATCACCACCGTGTCCAGCTGGATTACCCTTCTGTGGTTCCTTGAAGTATGTGTGGAGAGCTATGTGCAGCAGAAAGCTTACATCATCCCATATCTGCCCTACTGATGAGCCTGACCATATCTGGACAGCGTTCTGGAAATCAAAACTCTTCAAAATACAGTCAAGCGCTTGGCAGGGCCTGCGCTGGAGCTCCCAAACCTACTGCATATCCCAGGTGGGCCCACACTCCAGCCAAGAGATAGAAACGAGCAATGAGGCAAAAGGATTTTCACACCTGGTGTTTTATAGGCAGGGTGAAGGAAGCTTACAGATAAGAAATAAGAATTCGTCCTCTATGGGACGAGTTCTCTTAATTTTTCTTATGGTATTTCCTTTAGAAATTTGCAGATTAGCATGACATACTGAATGTGCCTTCCATACCATGGAATTTACCCTCTCGGTGTACTTGTGTTCCACACTGGCCTTTCTTGGTTTCCAAATCTATTAGCATATATGGCTTCATTTCCCTTTTTGTCTAGGCAAATCATGTTTTCCTCCACAGTATTTTCACCTTATGTCTAATCTTTCTTTGCCTTTTATGTACTTTGTATAGTAAAGGATTCTGTTATGGTTCAGGGTTCTACATCTTATCAATAAATCACGAAAAATAACATTTCACGCATTTAATAAACTAACTTCTACCCAGTGATCCCATCTGCTTTTGTCCGGCCTATAAAATGTCTACATCTCCACGTGACCAGACTGACACCGTCCGCGTGGCAGGGCAGCTCCTGCTCGCGCCGTGCCAGCCAGAGGCCATACTGCGGCACAGTCGGGAGTCAGGAGACTAGCACAGGGGTTCACAGGTCTGGGAATGCCTCCCGGACTCTCAGACACAGTTCACCATTAAGTCTGTCTTTGGGTTTGCACCTCTACTAAGTTCTCCTGTACACCAGATCACAGTAGATTAAGAGGCATTCATAGTGCTTAATTTGAAAATAATAACGTGCCGGTGCCCAAAGCCCTCCTCTTACACACGCGCCTGCTGCAATTAAATGTGCGAGCTAGGTAGTTATTATACATGGGACACTATTATAGTCTATCAATCAAGTTTTGATATACCACATATCCTGCAGATCATTAACTCATGCATTTCGACGGCTCTCAATGTGATGAAGAAAGGGGAAATAAAACAATTGCCTGCGGTTACAGTCTTTTCCAATCAAGGAAGGTGGTACTGACCTAAGTTTTTCTTGTTTTACATTGTGCAGCTCAACCACTAGATAGGCAGCACTAACTCTTGTTTACATCAAAGGCAATGCTTTGTCTTTAATGAGGTTATAGTGCAGATGACAGAAGCCACATGAAGGCTCGGTTTGTTTGGGCTTGAGGAGCCAAGAGAACCTCCGGCTGAGCCAGAGAGTCAGGAATCTGGTTAGAGCTTGGCTTGACCCTTCAGTGACTCACCCACCTCTAGCATCTAATGTCAGTTAAGGTGACAAAGGCATAAGGAGGACATTATTTGACCACAGGATCAAACAATTCGGTGAAGCAGGAGTACCAACAACACAGTGCAGGACTCCTTGTTTCAAAGTTCAATACTTCTTCAGTACAATGAGTCTAGGTGTTCCCTCCCCATGACTAAAAAACAAATGATGGATAGGTTACAGTACTGTTTAACTTACTACCATTGCTTAGTTTGATTTAATTTATTCCTACCTTAAAAAAAAAAAAAAAAAAAAAAAGTGATTAGCCAAGATCTTCCAATTTGTCAGAAGGGGAGGCTAGATTTAATAGGACATTCAATCAATCAGCATCTAAGCGCAATTACTCAAGTGAGGTTCAGGGTCTCAATGTGTGGTGGCGAGGTAGGGGAATGAGCGTCCCCCTGCTCTTGTTTTTCTGATGCGGGGTACTTCGGCGAGAGAGAGCTGGGCTGAGCATATGGTCCTGTGGGGTACGCAGAATTTCAGTCGCCTGTTCAGGTAGGCTGGTCCGGTGTCGTGGAGGGCTGGGTGTGTGGATGAGGATCTTGAAGGTGATTCTTTTCTCTATGGGGAACCAGTGTAGTATGCACGGGTGCTTGGAGATGTGACAGTGTTTGGGTAGGTCGAGGCACAGTCTGGCAGCTGCTTTCTGGATGTTCTGTAGTTTGTGGGTGAGTTTCTTGTTTATTCTGGTGTAGAGCGCATTGCCGCCGTCCAGTCTGCTGGTAATGAGGGCATGTGTAACGGTCTTTCAGTGCTCGAGGGGGATCCATTTGAATGTCTGGTGTAGGAGGCAGACTGTGCGGAAGCAGGTGGATGCAACCGAGTTGATTTGGTGGTCCATGTGGAGTTTGGAGTCCAGGATAATTGAGGTTGTGGGCTTGGTTTGTGCAGGGGGCGCACCAGGAGTCATTCCACACGTTGGGTTGAGGGCCCATGATGAGTACTTCAGTTTTGTCTGCATTGAGTTGTAGGCAGCTGCTTTTTATCCAGTTGGCGACTGCTTCCATGCCTTCGCAGAAGCTGTCTGGCTGTGTTGGGTTCGTTGGATAGGAAGAGGAGGAGTTGGGTGTCATCAGCGTAGGAGATGATGTCGAGTCCGTAGGTTCGGAGGGTGGCAGCTAGTGGGGCCATGTAGATGTTAAACAGAGTGGGGCTGAGGGAGGAAACCAGGGGAACTCCGCAGGTGGTAGGTGTGGAGTCCAAGAGGCAAGGTGTGGGGTCCAAGAGGCAAGGGGTGGGGTGGAAGGGTCTTACTCATTGAGTTCTGCCGGAGAGGAAAGATCAGATCCAGCCGAGGGCCTTTTCTCAGATGCCAGCCTCGTGAAGTCTGCGTATCAGGGTGTGGTGGGAGACCGTGTCAAAGGCTGCCGAGAGGTTGAGCAGGACAAGGGCCGCAGTCTCTCCCTTGTCCAGCAGGGAGTGGATGTCATCTATTGCGGCCAGGAGGGCTGTTTCAGTGCTGAGGATTTTTCTGAACCCAGCACCAAAAAAAAAAAAACAATCACCAACAGGACCCCCACTCACCACCGAAGATACACTGAAGACAATGAGGACCATACACTCTGGGGCCCCCACAGACCCATGCCCCACCACATTTTCAACAGAGACGCTGAAACCATCGCCCCAAAGCTCCGCCTTCCCATCAACTGCTCCCTAGCAGATGCCTCCTTCCCTGACGACTAGAAATACACTGAGATCAACCCTCTCAAACCCTTGGCGGACCCCACTGACATCCAGAACTACAAGCACGTCTCCCTGCTCTCTTTTCCAGTGAAAGTAATCGATAAAGCCATTAACAGCCAACTCGCCACCTTCATTGAAGACCACAACATCCTCAACTCCTCCCAATCTGGCTTCAGAAAACCCTCAAAATAACTCCATGGCTCACAGTCTGCACCATGTACATGCTTTCCTTAGCCTCACCTAACACCCATTTTCTTACCCAACTCAAACCCTGCCTGCAGCAATAGAGCCCTTGGTCACACCACACAAAATACTTTTTGGACACTCAGAAGATGTTCATGCATATCCATGCCTTGGATAAAACCTCCTTCCAACAAAGAACCTCTGTTGAATTTACTTTGCTTTATACCAGAGAGTGGGTGATATGAGAAGCTTGCTGGCTGGGTAGAGTTGAAAATGTGCTTAGGGGATTAATGCACTTTGAATAGTTGACAATGGGTGATATACAAGCACTTCCACAGATATAGGTGGCCCAAGGGTTCATGGAACACCCTTAGCTGCTGAGGATTTAAAAATAAAGAAACAAAATGCCACTGATGGAAGTCAAAGAATGTATGATAATACACTTAAACTATTTTTGTATCTAACTAAATACCATAAAGATTAAGGGGTGGAACTCCGAGAAACCAGCTCAGAAGTTCTTTAGATGCCATCGTGGTTCATTAGATTATGCCGCAGCAGAAATAATATGGGAGACAACTAAATATTACTATAGGGGGAATCAGCATTGCCCAAGTTTCCTTGAGATATTATGGTGAGGACTGGATAGAACAGAGAAGCACACTGCTGCCAGGAAGGAACGGTATAGCACTTCTGTTGACAGGAAAAACATTTTTTACGGAGATTAGACAGAAAACAGTTGAATTCCAAGTTACTGCTGATGCAAAGTCATGTACTGATTGGTTAGACCAAAGCAGAAGTCCCATGATATCCCAAAAAAAGGAGGCAACAACCTGGAGCCTAGTAATTCAGAAATCAATGGCATGTTCATCGTGTACAACTAGAAGCTATACATTTCTTGTTTTGTGTTCAAACTCAGGAATGTCACTGACTTCTTAGACTGATGCACTTGAGTCAGATATCCAGTGGGCCACTGACACACAGGGAGGTAAGAGACAAGAACTAGGGGTTCATAACACTGGTCCACTATCTGCAAATGTAGATCACTTCGGCTCAGCCAAAATAAATCTTTTGCTAGTTTGTCGCGGCTCACAACGTGAAGGAGCGAGGCGGTGCGCGTGGGGATTTTTGGGTAAATAAAAATTAAATGAAAAAGAAATAAAACCTCCTCTGTCGCACACCGATCCTCTATCCCTTGTCACTGATGCAGGCACAGGCTCCCAGACTGCCCTGTGGCCACTCCGGATGCTGCTCTTCACCCCGTGGCCCCGCCCCTTTAAAAGAAAAGGATAATAAAGTTTATCCTTTTCTGTAAAATGTTTTGCAACACTTCTCCACCCTAATGGAGGAGCTTACCCTGGCTAGTTTCCAAGGTCGAAGTAGCTCGCATTTGAGATGAGAGGGACGTCCAAATGAGTTTTAGATGCTATGTGTTGCAAATCTCTTCCAGCATCTCTTTGGTCTCCCACTAGTCATTCTACCTTTAGGAAGGAAGTAAAATCTGTTCGTTCCTGGCCCAGATGAGAATCTTCTGCACCGACTGTTCCTATTCAGGGCTCACTGTTGAGGGTAATGTACATGCTAGAAGTATGCGTTCATGCAGTCATTGATTCTTTGAATTGTGCCTTCCAAACTCAATGACATCACTGCCATCTTCTATAGAAGCCGGAAGAATTACATGGTGCACATCAACTGACACTGCAAAATAAAGCTTTACTTAAAAGAACCTTGCCACCTACATTAAAGTAACTAATATCTTTTCTGTTAAAGCCCAGGGAGCTCAGCAACAGATGCTCCTCATAAGGCTCTTTTAATTGAGTAACACAGATAAGATCCTAGCAAAGATATTTACAAATACATTATTCAGTAAATTTTTAGCTACAGAGCAGGCTTTGTTTCGTCCACAGATCCGCCATGTACAACCTGCATCATCTTTTTAGATTACAAGAATGACAGTTTACCTAAATTTCATTGTCATTTTTCTCTTTTGTGCCTTGAAATTCGCCTTGAATTTTGGGTTTATCTGTCTGAGACTGCTCCCAGTACAAGGATCTCAAACAGCTTCTCTTATGCTCTTCACGGAGCTCCTCGGTATACCCTGGGAAAAACGCTCTCCTTGCTGTTTAGTTTAAGAGATATCCCCTTGACTTGATCTCAATACTGCCTGTTCCTGGTCGGTGGCAGTCTATATAGATTTTAGAGGTAACTGATGACCCCATCTCAGGGAAGATGCCTACATCTCATGGAAAAATTCAGACATCCCTGGTATTTGGGACACACTTCCCTTTTAAAGAGAAATGGTCTTGAACACCCGAGAAAATCTGAATGGAGAGTGTGAAAGCCATCACTGAAGTATCAACGGTCATGAGCATTCCTTCGTGTTCATCGAGCATAGATGCTGCACAGAAAACAGCCAGATCATCCCTCTCATCTTCTTCTCCATGGGGATGCCTGGGTGGGCTACACAAAGATTCATGCCAGGGTAGCTTCTCTTGGAGAGGTATCTATTTGGCGACCCAGGGTCTTGTGAAACAACACCCTCGCTGGCAAACAGCCAACAGGAAAACTCTCACAAAACCAGACTCCGACCCATTGGCTGGCATTGAAAGAGTGAAGACTGCAGCTGTTATGATTGCTCAACTGTCAGAGGCTGGGATTATAACCAATATATAGTCCGAATTCAGCACTTTGAACACCACCACTGCAGGATCTCCATGGTTTTGATGGTGCCTTCCTGAATATTGGCTCATCTGTGTGCTTCCTTTCTCCTTCAGGAGAGGACTAAACGTGAAGCTCTGCAGGTCACTTTCTGGCCTGCCACAGCTGACTTGTATTTTCAGGCATTTCAGGGGTCCAACACCTGACTGACCTGAGCACTGCGAGGATCCAGAGATGTCACACTCATCTTCAATGCCATTTTGTGTGCCCTTCCGCCTCCATAAGCAGATACCATTAAAAAAAAAAAATACACAACTGAGCCCACCCTGACGCTCCATCATAAAGAATGACTTTCCCAGTACACAGTTATATGATCTGGTATTGTTGCCCAGCTGGCGACCTGAAATATAATCACTCTAAAGCACAGTCAGTCGCTAACAATAAATCAGGAGTCAGCCCTGATGTATCAATCAATTGTTGACATTTCTTGACTGTGATAAACTGTTTAAGAGATATTGATGTTTTAGGTTTAAGGATACTGACTCTACCCAGTTAGGGTATGACGGGCTTGTGCCACAAAGTGTTGGATTTCTTCTATCATGAAGATTAGATTCTAGGGTATAGACGTCAGAGGTACGGGTACATTGGGAGAAACATAGAACCTCAACCCTCAGCAACAGCAATTGAGGTGTAATGATTTAAATAAGTTTAGTGTTGTTTTTATTATACTATTTTTGCTCTCTGGCATACCACAAATGGTAAACAGTTTTAGTGTGAGACTATGTAGGTGATTCTGTAGGACCACTTCTTAAAGTTAAGAGCTGTATATTCTATCCAAGGCGCCCCAGGGCTTCTTCACAGGCTTCCTTGTTACATTATTTTAGCACTCTGGACAGCTCCAGAGCTGTCCCGTGGAAGTCTATCAAAAGTAGGCAAACATAGCAACTACAAAATATAGTGTCTCTGCCCTAGGCCTTGTTACTATTGCCCTCCATATATTTCTTTCCATAGGTTCCTCCTCATACCCTTCTAACCCCATGAGAAGGAAATAAGGGGCTTAAATTGGGTCAAAAGTTTAACCCTATGTTGTCAAAGATAGTCATGCTTCTAAAGGCATTTTCGTGGACTGACATTAAGGAGCCATCTAGGATGCCAAACTCTGTGGTAATACTGGTTCACTGTTTGCTACGAGGCATGATTGAGTGTAGAACTTTAGGTCTCACCTACAGACAGTGTTTAGGACAGTACTAATACTTACAGTGGGATTTGGGTGAGCCCAGAGCTTACCACAGGTTGGTGTTGTCAATCTAAATTCTTGTGTTCATCCCTTCTCTGAAACATCTTCTACAATCCATTTAAATGAATGACGTGTGCACATACACTGCTCATTCAAGGAACTACTTTTTTCTTTCAGCACTCCATGGGAGTGCATGTGTTTTCCTGCTCTCTCCCTCATGTACTACTTTTTCCTCTCAAATATCCACCTCCCGGCTCGTTCATTTTTTTATTCTTTTAAATCATTTTCCTGTAACTACCTCTATTCTTCTCCGCCCCTCCACATTGACTTCTCCCCCACCTGCTCCTCCCTGATCTTGTAACGGGGCAGTCCTTTTAAATAAATGGTTTGTTAAAAATAAATAACAGTTTGAAGGGCAGCTGCAAAAAAGATCAGAGTATGTTTTTCTTGTTTTCATTACGTCTTCTAGGTTGGCATCTTCCATCTTGGAATGGTAAAAAAAAAAAAAAGCAAAATGGCCCTACATATGTACACGTCATCACATGGAGCTGTCGTAGAGTAAATCAGGCAAATATTTTTGCTGATGACTTTGCACAGTACTTACACTCTATGATCCGGTGGAATGGATGTATATGTTAAAATGTCAATAAAGCGATTTAATCTTAATCAGGCCATTCCAATTACTTTTACCTACTTTCCAACTACACTACCTTCTGGCCGTCTCCTCACCTATTCAGTCTCTAACCACTTGTTTTTAACCACACAGCTTTCTGTCTGCCGTTTTTCCACCACTTAAAACTATGTCTATCTCCAGGTATTCCTAAACTGTCATGCTGACTCTTAACTGACTATGTTCGTAAATCTTGAAACGTTCTTGTAATTGACTGAATCATTTGTTTCCTATTTATTCACAACCATCTCCATCTTCTGCAGTCTGCCCCCGTGCACTCCACTCAGCGATTGTTCGATTACGTATTGTATTCATTACATTTGTGCACCCTAAGTACTGGTCTGCATCCCCAAAACGTAGCTACATTTGATGTAGTCGACCTGCCCCATCTTTAACAGTCCCCCCCAATGCTTAATTTGTAAATAAAAATGTGCCGGTGCCCAAAGCCCTCCTCTTTAACACGCAGGTGCTGCAATTACATATGCGAACACGGAATACAGAGGAAACATAATCCTGAAACCATCTCGGGCCTCTAATCTATTTACAGTCACTCACTGCCTCTTCCGCTCACACTTTTAGGTTTCTGCTTTTTACTCCCCATTGTGACGCTTTTTCGTTTTTCTCTTTCGCCGTCTTTCCCATGTGTCTTTTTCTCGCAGTAAATGCTTGAGGCAGGAAAATAAGTGCCGGCCCTCAAAAATAAGTGCTGGTACCACACACCGGAAACTAGCACAAATTAAGCACAGTCTCATCTCTTTATTGATGGCACTGCCCCTCCTGCAGCCCTCTGCTTACCTATGCAAATTATTCTTTCTGTCTCATTCTGGTCTCCGCACTCATCTACTTATCTTGCAGTCATCTTTCCCCAAAGATTGATCAATGGGCATCAATTCTTCTCACTATACACCTAATCCTGGTCAACATTTTCTCTTGGCTTCTCATATGTCGATTATAGCTATTTTTTGTTCTCTTAATTTTTCACACTTCTGCTGCATATTAAAATCCCCTACTGTGACATTGCTATTGGGCCCCGAATGAGTCAGCAATTCCTCAATCATAATTCATAGAAAATTGAAATCAACTATTCAAACCTTGGCTAACCCATCTCTGTTGGCTTCGATAATCTTGTTTCCAATTGATATTTTTGCCTTTCCACCTTCTACCAGAAATCTTGGAATGCTATTTGATACCTCGACCACAGTTACTGCAGCTATATACCAGTTGCTCAGTATCAAAGATATGCCACTTTTTCTTGTTTCATATCACTAAGCTGTTCAAACACACTTGTCATCAAGAAAGTGAACTAATGTAAACTACTGAAGGATCCCCCACAGCATGCTTTCTCCCCCTTGACAAAGTGATCCACTTTGCGACAATTCACCATTCACTCTTGCTTAAACCACCTCATCGTAGCTCACTGAAGACAGGTCACTGGGGGTGTTCACAATTTGTGGTTTGATCTCTAGCACCTGGCAGGGATGCTCTTAACATTCACCATACCATTCATAGACTTTGAGAAGGCTGGGGGTTCCTCCTCTCGGTGCTCCGGCGGGCTGGGTTTGGACCAAGGTTTTGCCGAATGGTCCGGGCCCTGTCTACTAAACCTACGGCTTGTGTACAGGTGAATGGAGTCTTATCTTAGGCCTTTCCTATCCACCGTGGAACGCGACATGGTTGCCCCCTTTCTCCTCTCTGGTCATTGAGCCCTTGGCAAGAATGATAAGGGAGGACCCAATATATCGAGGATGGAAGTGGGGCCCCTCGTGTGAGGACCGAGTGGCCCTATATGCGGACGATGTCCTGTTATACATGGAGAATCCGGGAGTGACCAGTCCTCGAAGTTTCTATCTGCTCTGATGCTTTGAGGAGGTCTCCGGGCTCAAGATGAACCCCGCCAAATCAGTGTTGGTCCCCCTAGCATGATCGCGGGAGTGCTTTGACTGGCAAGAGGTGGTGCCTCTGCGCAGGTTGAGTTTTAAGTACCTTGGGATATGGGTCGCACTGCTCCCAGAGCTATCCTGGGCCCTGAACCAGACGTCGCTTGTATCTCGCGTGCAGGAGGATCTTCAGCGGTGGCAAACAGGAATGTCTTGGGCCGTGTAGCTCTGTAGAAGAAGATGATGATGGTCCTGCAGCGTCTTTTATATGTGATCCAAAACCAGCCGTTTGAGATTCCCCGCTCGTGGTAGAAAGCTGGAGGGAATCACTACCTCCTTCCTGTGGGGAGGGGTGCAACACCGGGTAGCATCCCGGAGCTGTCGCAGAGGGGTGTATGATGGGGGGCTGGGCATGGCTGATCCATACCTGTATTATCTGGCGACGCAGCTCCTAGTGGTTCACGATTGCTTCAATGGGGGTTGGTCAGACCCATCATATCCGGTGGAGCTGGACACACTGGGGTTCTCCTGTATCCTAGACATCCTCTATGGCGTGCCGATCCCCAGAGAGCTAGAGCCAACCACCAGGGTGGTTTTTCTAGCATGGCACGTGGCACTAAGGCATGCCGGGTGGAATAAAGTGGTCACTCTGCAAACTCCACTGTGGCACGGTAATTGGTTGAGAGAAACAGCCACGCTGGGCGGCTTCACGAAGTGGGACACACTGGTCATTTCCCTGGTGAGTGACGTATGGAAAAGGAACACAATGAAGTCCTTCCAGGAATTACAATTGTCCCCGAACCAATTCTTTAGTTATCTCCAACTCTGGCATGCCATAGGTATGCACCTGACCGAAGCGGACCCCATACCGGAATTTAATCCAATCGAGGCTAAAATACTCAAGGGAAGTTTGGGGAAGAATGGAGTCTCCTAAATTTACAGAATGTTAGTAAACAATGCACCTGGGGATCTAGGTCACCTCAGGGGTGGATGGGAGAGGTGGGTGGGACCGCTTGATGATGTTGAGTGGGCGGAGGCATTGATGGCTCCCAGAGTGCTGGCGGTGTCGGCAAGGTTGAGGGCGATACAATTCTACTTCTTACACAAAGCATATCTGTCTCCTGATAGGTTGCACAAGATGGGTATCCGAAACTCTGCCCAATGCCCACGGTGCGATAGGGGCCCGGCCGATTCCTTGCAAGTGGTATGGTCTTGCCCTGTGATCAGAGTGTATTGGGGGAAATAAATCATGAGCTGAACAGGGCTATGGGAAAATCGCAACTGCTGACCCCAAAAATGGTGCTACTGGGTGCTATGGAGGACATGGAGGGGTCTAGAGCGGATAAGGCTTTGGTCGGAGCGGCCACACTGGTGGCAAAGAGAGACATTGCAGGCGCATGGATCACCGCCAGGGGCCCCTCCCTTCAGAAATGGACGGGGGTGGACTGGTGTGCAGCCCAAGAAAAAGTGGTATATGAATCAAGGGGGTGCCCCCGAAAGCATGAGAAGATCTGGGGGAAATGGACGGGATTACTAGGTTAAATCTGCTCTTGTGACTGTATACCTGCACTTTCCTTCTCTTTGTATTATTCGGATATATAGCTTCAGCGAATCCCAATGTGTTCCATATATAGAAGAGACAGAATAGAATTGATAACCCAGTCGGTACAAACACAGGCTAAGACAAGTGTGTTCTTTGTGTATTTTACCTGTTCTTTTCTTTAAAAGCAATAAAAACGGGCTTATAAAAAAACATTCACCATACCAAGTCCAGTGCTCTGTCAATCTTTTGCCGCCTCAATGTTCTTTCGACTCCCTACACACAACCTTGCTATCACTCATTCCATCTGCTCATCCTGCCTCTTTGAACTGCCCTCTCAATTAATATCAGATCTACACCCTCCCATCATCTCTACAAACGCTTACAAAATTCTCCTCAACTGTGACTCTTCTGTGTACGAGCAAGCCCTCCTCAAGCCTATCCTTTTTCGCTTTCCAATTCATTGACTTCACACAACTTAATGTTTGAAACACTGACTATTTGTAATAATATACACTACATTAAAAGGGGGAGGGGAAGGTGAGGCCAGCTTTTGATAATTTTTTCACAGCTGGGCAAGCATTTTCAGGTTCGTATCAGACTTAACGACCTAGCAGTCAAGTAGAACACGCCGTGGCAATACTAGAAGAATGTAAAACCAGTATTAGACCCTGCATTAATGCTGACACCAGAAATCAAAACCTGGAACACAACCGGTTTAGATTAGAAGGGAAAAAAAAAAAAGTCTGTTGGCTGGCCTGGAAATACCCTCCTGCCGTCCTGTCTCCCTTCTGTGCTCTGCATTACACATCTGAAGAACATTATTTTCAAAGCAGTCTTGGAAAAGGGAGATGCAAAATTTGGAAATACTTTTCCGATCACTTAATGATTTTTAAAACTGAAAACACCGGTTACCACCGATTTGTGTGACAGGTGTGTATGTGCTGGTCTTTGTAGAGCGCAAACCTTGCTCGAGAGCAATGGGCAATGGAGTGATGAACAGGGGGGAATATTATATATATACAAAAAGGGAAAGGCAACATGAAAGTTCAGTAATAAAATGTACTCTTTAGTTTAATACAGATCAGTCATCTGTCCGTGAGTAGTAGGATGGGGAGGAAAACAAACAAAAAAAACAAAAGGGAATGTGTATGTTCTATAAATCAAAAAATATAATTTATTGTTTCAACCATTGGTTCTTCATGATATACAAAAACAGCCTGTGCCCAAGGACACCTCTTACATCAATCCAACCAGATTTAATTTGCTCGTTTCACTAGGACTTGAATTTTACATGTGGGTAGCCTCACTGTACTGTGCAATCTGATGTTTCATTATAGCTTGTTCTCCCTTTCCGTATCTCTTTCCAGACTAGGCTTCTCCAATGAGTAGCTCGCGAGCTACTGTAGCTCTTCGGCTACCTAAGAGTAGCTCTCATGTGCATGCCTCGCTTCTAAATGTGAACCTTTTGCTAGGGTGAATTATATGTATTTTCAAATTGAAATGTGTGTGTCTGCGAAGAAAATGTTTGCATTTTTAGAACTCATAAGCTGATGTGTTTCGAATAATGGTGAATTTTCAAAATATATATTTAAAGCTGATGTTTGAGTGGTAAATCGTGTGGCACTGCACTGGGGAGAATCATTAGTAATAATTACCTTGGTGTCAGGGGCATTGCAGCTATGTCTGATGTATTACCAATGAAGAGGCGTCCACATTGACAATACATTTTTTAAATTACTACTGGCAACCGCCTGATGTACTGAGGTGATCGCTGCTGGTAATTTTTTCATTTTGTGGCCACTAATCTATTCTTGTCTGGTGTAAATTACAATGAAAACACTAATATTAGTTGCTTGAATGATTTTCATTGAACATAAGTAACTTTTTACAGCAAAGGTTGGGGCCCACTGTTCTACATTAACAATATGGGGCTAGTCCGCACTTCCACATTCATCCCCATCTCTGGGTTTCTATCGTTTGGAAGAGTTTCAACATTGTTCATTCAATAGCCTCCCATATTTCTGAATCATATTCCCTGCCCTTCTACAATTAAAATGTGTGCCCCACACCCACCCTGAAGATAAAAGGTCAGCCTAAATTTCCTCTCAGCCCATAACGAACATTCAAGGTAAAACCACCTGATGAAAGAAAATGTACTTATTCCAGGGACCACTCCTTCGCAATGGCAAAGGAGCGTCAACCCCCGGCTAAGACAGGAGCTGTGAAATAAAACAATATTTCATTTTTGTTTTACAGCTGGGAGAGCAGGTCTGGGCCAAGGGGGGGTGGGGGGGAGTGGGGGGGGGAAGAAGAGTGCACCTAAATGTGTGTTTGGCTGGCAGTCTTAGGCTGGCCACACACATGCGCACTTAGGTTACTCGAATTCCGCTGTGTTGAACAGCCAGGCTGGAGAAACTACACAGACCACAGGGCAGCTTCTGAGCAGCAGTCCAAGCCGCTCAGACCAATTCAGACGCTGCATTCATGCTAGGTTAAGTATAAGAGCAGCACCAGAATAGCTGGGAAGCCTGTGCTGGTGTCCCAGTGAATGCTGGGACACCAGAAGAGAAGGAGTGCGAGGCGGTCTGCGGCGTCCGTTAAGTTTTTACATTTTTAAATTTTTTATCCCCCCCCCCCCCCGTCACCATTCCACCCGCCTGCCCCTCCCATTGAGATTTGCAGCTGCCGACCTATTCACATAGGTTTACTCAGCACAAACCAGGCATTGTGCAACCCAGTGCTGTTCAGCAGTAGCACACTACAGGCAGAGCTTAAGTACAATAGGGTGTCACTGTTACATGATGTTTCAAGGATGTGAGAGCAAAGTAATCAAGCAGCGTACATCTTAGCATCAGAAACACAGCCAAACAAACATAAAATTTTTGTACATATATAATGCTATAAAATAGGTGCCGCTTTACAGAGCACCACACAAAAGCGTGACACTCTACATAGTGCTGGAATGGAGTTGAAGTACATAAAGCAGTCAGATGAACAGTAAACCAAATCCACTGAGAGGTGGGAGTTTTTGTGCAGGGCTTTAAGATGACAGCAATAAAATATGGTACTCATATTCTAGTAGGTTGTCATTAGAGAAGGCAGTACAATGCACATAATTACATCATACTCACGTTAGGCAGGGAGGCCCCGACAGTGCTAGTTTTCTGCGACTTAATGTAACCATCATTAGGAAAGAAGTCCAAGTTTGTCATGCCTAACTATGAAGTACTATTCCCACTATCATGGAAATCTCAAGGCTGCGTCGGGGGGAAGTTCCAAAAAGTAATTTCTGCATTGAGTTTTTTTTTTTCCTGACCAAAATGCCTACAATGTAATAAAGCATTGGTGGAAACAGGTTTTCTAACATCACCAAAACACACGGGTTGTAATGAATAGATAAAAACACAAAACTGGATTATTATGCATACTATCTATGCTCCATGAATTTTATCATTTTAGATTGGCACCTAAAAAAAAAAAAAAAAAAAATGAATTTTTTTCAGCATGACCTGGGGCATCATGTTGGATCTGTATTTTAACACAGAGCATGGGCATCGCTGCAAGACTTCAGAATATGTTACTATAACGTCAGTGCAAGTTTAACGTTTTCTCTGTGGCTGACGTCCAATAGCACCAGTGCAAAACACTTTTCATAGAGGCCTTAGTGTAAATCAGACAATTGTACATATTTTGATTGGCTCCTAGCTGGATGGAGGAGATCCATAGCTAGAACCTAAGACAATCCTCATCACAGTATCCACCCACATATCACACATTTTCTTCCCCTCACAGCTTCTTGTGAAGCTCAGTTCTAATGAAGAACTAGAGTGCTGAACTCGCTCAGTTAATGTACCTGCACTGGGAGACATGCTACTGGAGAAGACAACTTTAAATCATCCCCTTTCCTGTACAAAAGGCTGAATATGTTCCTAAAAATGGTACTCGTTTCTGCTGCCACAAGAATCTGTGATGAAGAAGCCCCCACAACACACTTCTTTCCATGTGTTTGCATGTGGTCATTATTTAAAATGTCCCCAGTCAGTGAGAACTGTCAAGGGTTGCACATTGTTCAATGTTTTAAAAAGGATCTTCTTATTGTTCTGTATGAGTAACAGCGTTTTTTAAAACACTGTCGCGTAGGCTCTCATTTTAATTAGACTTCTGGACTTGAGTGGCAGAATCGCCTGCGGTGTGGGAGACTGAGTTTTAACCCACTACAGGTGACACCTGTTGCCCCAATCCGTGTTTTGCTCCAGCTAACTAGCAGTGCCTCATCTCTACCCAAGAGCAGGGATGATTGGGTAGCTGAGCGCATGACACAACTGACTCCTCAGAAAAATCGAGGTTAATCAGATCTCACCCGTTTCTCTCAGCTACATTAGTCTCACATATACAAGGACAAGCAGAGGCAGTATATGTTTCAATAAGTTTTTAATGAAGAAACTACATCTTAGATAATAAAGCATGTATTAAAATAACCAGAACAATATAGCATGACAGGATTACAATTGTGACAAGGAGAGTAAAGCATAGAAATAACGCTACCATATTGTCACTAGAGTCAATAGACTAATTCCTACCTAGGCTATATTAGAGCACAGCATGTTAAGCTCTAGTTCTGCCTTTCAGGTTCCCCTGGGAAGGCACCATCCCCCATACAAGAATATCTTGTTTAAGAACGTAGTGCTGGCCTAACCAAAGACCAGCTAAAGAGAAATAAAACAGGACCCCAAATGTGGGTATTGTTAAAATAAGCAAAGCTGAATAAAATAGATCTGGGTTAAAGAGCACAGCGGCAGGCCTAATGTGCTAAATAACATGCATGGAGCTATAACTAAAATGGCTACACAACAATATTATTGAATTGCCTTCCACTGTAGTCATTTATAATATACAGAGACATTTTAATACTGATGCTAGTAGCCCGTGGGAACAATAGGGACCGGATCAAATGTTGATTTATAGTATGGCTAAAATCTGTTTTTACCCTTTCTATTGTTTCTTTTTGGATCCTCAAAAGCAGGTATTTATTAAAATACATTTCAATTAGGTCAGAAGTGATGGTTCCTTATTACCAAAATAAATTCAACCAGTACGATGCGTGTAACCCTATACCAAAATAGTGACCTAAACAATAGAAACACCAATTTTGTGAATTTCACCCCAAAGTTCAGAAGTCTGATTTTCAAAAGCACTTGTACCTAAGAGGAATGACACTCCCAAGTAGTTTATGACCAGGGTGGATAAAGTCACTCTGATCATTAATTTTTCTGGGAGCACAGATACTACTGGGGTGCCCTCCACCTTGAATAATATTGTTTAAATATGAGAACTACAAATGCATCACCACATGGCAGGCCAGTCTACCCACAACACTCAGGGGGCACTTACAATTGATTTGATAAGCCAATGCAATCATTCTGGCCAATACCTAACAGATGCCAACAGCCACACTACAGATTAAACCTTGCATATCTTTTTCTAGTGGTCCCTCAATTCCTCACTACACACATAGCACCTTTCAGAATCAGTCATGGCAAAGGTATTTGTGAGGCAGAGGACTAAAACGCTCCCACGTCAGTATCTTGCACCATCTAGTAGTTTAAGCCACTGGAATAAAAGTGAACGAATAAAGCGTGTGAATAAACAGTGCAATATTACTCCAACATCTATAGAAGATTTTACAACAAGAGCATGGGACCTTGAAAAAAATGAAGGGCCTGGGGAACAACGCTCCCGCTGATTCCCAGTCCCTCCATCGGCCCTGTTCAGGATCATTACCCCTTTTCACCTCAGAGGTTTTTGCAGAATACGAAAGAGCCTCATACTGACTACTACCAACTTTTCACAGTTTAAGGTACACTTCAGGTCACTTGCACACGCTTTGCCTTTAAAGTAGAAAAACCTAGGGGCAGCATGGTCACTAGTATGCCCAATAGGTCTGCTATTCAGGATTTCAACATGATTCGCTTTCTCCATGAAGACACTTAATCAATTGCTTCCAAAAACGCCTGTTAATCTCCTTTTGGCAATTCTTACACGGCAGCTCGTGATAAAAAGTACCACAATTCTATTACCCATAAACTGATTAGTCTCAAGAAGGCATATGTGAAGCTCTATACTGCAACTGATGTTTTCAAGCTCTACGCTGTCACAATGCCACCTCCACGCTCAGGACACAGCTTCTCCTCCACCCTTATTCGTCATTCCCTTTAGTACCTCCACATAAAGGGGAGGGCTCAATTTAACCTTGCATATAGCACTTCTCACCTTTCCACCTCGTACCTTACTGAGACTGAAAATTTCAGGTGCCAACTGGGACTCAAGAAGTGCTCAGTTCCTTCTCCTGCAGCTCCCCAACTTCAATAGAGAAAGTCACATGAACCAATCTTTTTTAGGAAGTGCCACAAGGATTTAGAAATCTCCTCTATAAACCACCCGCCACCTTTTGAGCCTCCACCTGAGAACACATCACAACACCTTCATAAAATGACCTCAAATCTCTGCTCTTTGAATATCACCTGGGCCAAATCCTCCCACCTCTTCGCGCTCTTGGTGCATTTAAGCCTAACCCCGCACATTTTATTGCTGAACATCTTATGGACAGTGCCTATCCCATTGACTCAATTCACCTGCTTATAATTGCTGATATAAATATATGCAAAGCACATTATCTCCTGAGAGGAGTGATCTAGTGCTCAACCCTTTTTTGGGGGGTATATCTTTGTATTTTCTTGTTATTCTAGGTTTTGCCTCTACTGTAAAAGAGTGATGCCTTCAGTCCAAGAGGAACTATATACAATCCAAATAATCACCCTTAACTGTGTGTTTATCTTTGACCCCGTACAACATTATGTGCCTTTTGGCTCGGTTTGCACTATACAGGCACCACATATGTGCACGAGTTGTCTCTAATCAGTACAAAGTTCCGACTTCTGTAATGCCAGGGACTCCATTCACAGTGGGTGGTAGTGGGAGGATGGCAGGAAGGAGGGGGCACAGATATAAAGATAGGTTTTCCTGGGCCATTTGTAATACAATTTTGTTTGTCCTGATAATCCTTCCTTGCCCTCTCAAGCTTATGGCTCACTGGTCCACCTTGGCCATGGTAATGCAAGAAAAAAAAAATATGCATGAGGTGCTGTTAGACAAGTTGTGATTTCTTATAAAGTTGCACTTTAATGTACCTTGCACTTACTTTCCCATTGTAGCACTTTTTATTCATGAATATTATTGTGCATGAAAGGTTCCTTTACAGAAGGAGTAAATAAAACATGTCAGTGTTGTTCCCGTCATGCCAACGGCTAATATAATAAATAAATGACAAACTCAGTATAGTAAATTTGTCTAGGGCAAAGTAGGCATTGGAACATTCTTTGAGAAATGCAGAGATATGCATAGAACTTACTTGCAGTCAGAGTGGTGAGGCTATAACGAATAATCAAATAAAAACAAAAAATCACTTGAAGAGTGAAAGAACTTAAGTGTAAAAACGAATAGAAGTAAGAGACTAAGATTATGGGTGCCTCACTGGAGGATGTGATATTTATTACACCTGATAAAATCCCATACCTTGGGGATTGGGTTTAACAGGTGTGATAACTATTGCGTATTAACATTTTTAATATGTTCAAAATGGGGCATAACATGCAGATTCTGGCGCTTTACGCACCAACATTTATGTTACTGTGTTGTGTTGGATGACATTAACTGTCTGAAGCTCAACACTGATAAAATGGAAGTACTGATCTTCGGCAACACCACTTCCTGGAATACTTCCTATTGGCCTGCTGAACTAGGACTAGCACCCTTGCCGTTGGCCCACACCAAAAACCTCAGCATCATCTTTCACGGCAAGCCTACTATGAATTCTCAGATCAACAGTCTTTTCAGCCTGCTGCTTCACTCTGCGCATGCTACGAAAGATGGCAAGTGGCTTCCCAGAACACACCGTCACACAAGCCCTCATCACCAGCAGAGTGGACTACATCAATGCTCTCTACACAGAGATTCCTACCCACCTCAGACTACAGACCATTCAGAAGCACTGAAAGCAGGCTTGTCCTCGACATCACCACTCACCTCAAGGAACTCCACTGGCTCCCAGTACAGAAGAGATTCAGTTCAAACTGCTGACCCAGGCATACAAGGCGCTACACAACCTAGGACTGATCTACATCAACCACTGTCTGGACTTTCACCAACCATCCAGACAGCTACGCTCCACCGACCTCTCCCTCAGCCACATTCCTGGCACTCCTTCTCGTACCTCACAGTAAAGACATGGATTGGCCTCCCCCAGCAGCTCTGAACCTCCCTTTCCCAACTGGAATTCCAAAACATTCTCAAGACCTGGCTCCTTGTGAGTCCCTCCAACCCTGCAAGAGCATGGATACCCTCTCTGGTGAATAGTTGTGCATTACAAGAAGACTGATTGTGTCCTGGTGTTTGAAACATTTTCCCATGGTAAGTATCAGTAGGTCTGACTTACTGATATCTACCCATGAAAAACCCGAGGGGTGCAGACGTGATCAAACTGGTAAGTATCGGGTGTGGTAAATTATACTGAGCTTGGGCACAGTCTGCAATTTCAGACCCAGTTGTCATCAGGCCCCGTCTGGTATGAGAGTAGATCTGCCCTCGAGGTGAGACTGGCTGTACTGGGCATCAGGAGTTTCCCTGGGGTGGGGGTGCCACATTCGTTATAGGGGAGGCGTTTTTTTTTAGCAAGTGCAGCAGCTTTAAAGAGTTTCTTGTATATCCAACAGTTTTCAGGCAACAATAAAAGTGCCAATATAATTCTGGCGATTAATGAACCTGCTGGAGAGAGATATAGCATAGTTGTGTAGTGGCAGTTTTGACTAATCTAGGTAGTGCAGAGGGTTAATATGCCTGCTGCAAAGAACATGTACTATGCAGATTACAGGTCAGTATTTTATGTGCATAGCTTAGTGGGATACTGCTTTTCTCATAGAGCACCTATTGTTGCTGTGTAGTTCATAAGTTACAATCATACTGTAGGACAGTGAGCTATGATTGCCATCAAAGAACTGCTTCCAAACTGCATGATACAAGTTAGAAAGTTAAGTCTTCCTGAATTTTTGATTATCCTAGTTTTGCTAAAATGGGTTTGTTTGGGTAGAAATAAATTGTTATTAGTAAACCCTAACTACTGTGTTACACTCTGAATCTCGAGTTTGTTTCCCCAGAACAAACACTTAAGAAATGCTTACCAGTATGGACGATGTGAATCCTACACCTTGCAGTCCCCTCTGTCTTATGAACCATTTTCCATATACTGATTTACAAAAGTATGATTAATTGTCTTGGAATGTGTGTGTGGGGTCTAGTGTTCCAGCAACCTGTGCTTGTAAGAGTGGTGCTATAAAACAAATAAAATACACGCGGGGCTATGAAGAGATGAGAGGTGCTGTTAGATGGTGATGAGTCAGTGAAGGGCCCCCAGTAAAGATTGCCGTATCCTGGTGCATTGTAAGGTCATCACTTACTATGCTTTAAAACTAAAGCACTTGAATATATAATGAAAAATGAGTGGGAGAATGCACCATGCCATTTTTTAAAAACCAAATGTACTTGGTATGAGGGAGCGCGGGGGGGGGGGGGGCTGATGGTGGAGAACACCCCACCCCTCCCCATTGTAGTGGTCAGGCTCGCTCGCTATACACCCTATGGGGCCTGCTCTCACAAATTCGCCAGAGCTGCTTTGGGTCCCCAGTGCGGTCCTGCGAGCCCTCCGCTCGCTTGGCTAGTTGACTGGACCTGCAGTATACCCTACCTGTGGACATCCACATACGTGCTTTTCAGAAACAGTAATACAGACTGTTTTAACGCAAGCAACGCACGTTGAGAGTCTTCAGCCATGACCCCGCATAAACTCCTGTAAAACGGCAGAGTAATCGCCGCAGCTGAGCCAGCGATCAGCCCTCCATCCTCGAGCCTAAGAGGGGCAAGCGCCTGGCTGGTTATAAGCCGGTCACTTTAGTAGTTCGGTCAGAGACAAAGATGTCGGCAGCTGTCGCAGAGAAGGCATGCGCCGACTGCAAAGAAAGAAAGGCGCAGTCCCAGCTTCATTCAGTGGGAGCTATGTCATCCTCTGCAAGGTTCATGTGTCGATTCACGGTTGGACAAACCCTAAACAATAATCAGTGCTTAATTTGTGCTTGTTGTTTCCGGTGCTGAGCACCGGCACTTATTTTTGAGGGCCGGGGCTTTTTCTTATGCCTCAAGCAATTGCTGCCAGCAAAAGACACATATGGGGAAGAAGAGGGAAGGGAAAAACGAAAAAGCGTCACAAAGGATGAAAGTAGAAAGCTGCAGGAGTGAGCTGAAGGGGCAGGGAGTGCTTTTATAGGGATTGAAGAGGTCCGAGATGGCTTCAGGATTAGGGCGCCTCAGTATTCTGTGTTCACATTTAATTGCAGCAACCGCGTGTTTAAAAGGAGGGCTTTGGGCACCGGCACCTTATTTACAAATTAAGCACAGAATAAAATATATATGCATCTGGACCCAACACTAGCCCAGTGCAGGGGTACCCCTTCGTAGGGGCTTCTTGGTCTTCCGGTCATTTGCATGTAAACTTTTGGGACCGTCATCACATTTTGCAGGTGTGCCCCAATCACCCCATGAACATAAGCACAGGTGGTGTTAGCACTTGTGGATGTAACAGCGGAGATTCGAACGCCGACGGTGAGTTTTGAAACAGGGGGCACCATATAAGTAGCCCCTGTACGACCATCCTGCAGAGAATGTGTGATTTTATTAACTAATAAGTTATTAGACAGGTTGTGACGTCACCCTGCTCATCAGCACCGGCGCAGGCGCACAGCAAACACTTGGCTTCTTTCGCTCGCCCAGTGCCCTTAAGGCACAATCAGCTATCATAACACAGATTAAATACACATGAAACAGCACAGCACATTACGTAGTGGTTTTGTTGCAATTTAAAGGCACATATCTCGGTTTTAACAGTGTAGTTAGTTAGGTTAAAGAATATTTTATCACTATTCGCCACTTTATATTCAGAAACAGTTTTGGCGCAAATTTACGATTGCAAGATAAGAATTCACTTTCCAGGCCAAACGTCATTCAAAATTAACGCTTGTCGAGTTTGCTTTTGTTCTGGCAGGGTCATTTGAAACAAATGCATATGTTTATGTGTGGTCAAAAATGTTGTCAAAAGCATTTTTGCATCTCCCTGAATGTCAAACTACAGCCTTCTGAAGAAGGAATGTTAGTGACTATAAAGGATTTTACATTATACCCCATAGGGCGCATAAATTCTGTATGAAAGTGACTTTTTGTATGATCAACACCCCAATCTTGTGACCGATGCTGCTGATTGTTTGACTGAAGTTATCTGACCCATGATGTCCAGGCCCCAGTGCGTATGCTCTGACCCTTTGGTGTATGTGCAATTGGCTAAGCCCCAATTGGCATATTTAACGAACTTGTACGTCCTTAGTATAAAGGTACACAGTGTACCCAAGGCTAGTAAGGTAAATGTAACCAGTTGACTGCTGAACTTTTTATGCCACCTCTGTAAACATCGCTCTAGGTCTGCCATTGTAGCCTAGTTAAGTAGCTTTTAACCCACAGTCCAAATCTTCCTTTTTAGGAAAAGCAAAGACGCGAGCAGGTGCTGCTTTTCAGCCTGTTGTAATCTATTTTGTGGGCTTTAACTACGACCATCTCATGCCCACCATTTTCATTTGTTCCTGGGCCTGCCTTTCAAAAAGTCCCTTGATGATGTTGGTAAATGCTTTACATTTGTCCCGCCTTGAGGCTGTTTAGTTATGCCTTACAGACTGACCCTGTTACAATTATTGTTGCACAGTCGGCCATTAACTTTAGTGTGTGCACTCTTCTTTTGTCTCTCCCTTTTGCACACAGAAATACTCAAAGTGGCGCTCCCAGCACAGTGGGAGAGCCAATACTTCAATATTCACTCAACTCGGGAAACTCGCCCCATAATGCTTTGCAGAGCATTCTTTTTAAAACATGTTTGCTCATAACTCAGCCCGTGGTGGTCCTAGGACAATGGGACAGCCACCAAAATGTTCAACACAAGGTGTTCTTTCTAACTAATCATCTCTGGGTCCCCACACTATGTTGGTGGGGGACCTTAAAATAGTAACCCTTCCCATCATTCAGTGTCTCTCATGGCTGGAAATTTTGTTTTACAACTGGGAGTAGTTTGTGTTTTGAGGGCCTGGTTTGTAATATTGCGGTCGGCCTGCTAGGTGCAGTGTAAAGCACTGCACCCTCTAGGGGCTAAATGTATGGTTCTACTACATCATGTAGTGCCATTCTGTTTTCATGTGGTTATGCCCTCTAGGGGATACTATTTTTATTGTGGTGTTCTCTATTGGCTGTTCTGAGAATCACAGTCAACATACCACAATATTTGTGGCACTCAAACTGACCCCATATTGATTTTCAGAGCATTCCTTTACAAAACATTTTTGCTCATAACTCAGCCTGTTGTGGTCCTAGGACAATGGGACCACCTTCAAAACATTCAGATAATCTTTAGGTCCCCTCTGGGTCCCCACACTAGGTTAGTGGGGACCCCATAATAACATCTCAGACCATTCAGTGTCTTTTTGAGCTCTCTTATAGCTGGGAGTAGTTTAAGTTCTAAGGGCCTTGTTTGTAATAATATTCAAATAGGCCTGCTAGCCCTGAAAATGTGTAGTGCACTGCACCCTCTAGGGGATAAAGATATGGTCACACTGCGTTACTTTGTGCCATTCTGTTTTCATGTGGTTATGCCCTCTAGGGGCTAACTATATGGTTCCATGACCATGCTTCTTACAAATGCTATTTTTATTGCGGTGTCCTCTAGGGCCTGTTCGAACAGCTGGGAGTAGTTTGTGTTTTAAGGGCCTTGTTTGAAATAATGTTCCAGTATGTCTGCTAGCCCTTTAGCTATGTGCAGGGGCACTGGAATTATGTGGCAGAGTACCAAATTATGTGGCAATAAAAGTCCAATTATGCATTTACAATGCCAATACTTCTAACTTAAGCAAATGCAAGACCTATGGCATTGCAAATGCTTGTATAAGTCACCTCTAAGGCAGGCTTTAGTAGCCCATAAGGCAGGGTGAGATATTAAAAAGAAGGATATGTCAAATGTAAAACTTCATTTCCCGACAGATAAAACTTTAAATTATTTTCACTCTAGTAAGACCTGTAGTCGCATTAGACAACATGGGGTTTCATTAGTCCATGCACTGTGTTCTAACATCTCCTTGGGATCACTGAATATAGTGCTTCAAGGTATCAAATTAATTGTTACAGATTGTTAGATTAAATCCAATTTATTGCTGAACTCATATTTCAAGTAACTTTGAATGCAAAGCTGACTTTAGGAAGTCACCAATTCGTTGCCTCAAACTTCTAGCAGCCGTTTTTGGTTGACTACAGCAGGTGTCACCTAAGACAGCCTGCTTCCCTCCTGCTAGGAATAGCGATGTGGCATAACAATTGCATAAAAGTGGGCCTTTGGCTTCCAGCCTCAAACAATGCCAGAATCGGAAAGAACAGAAGGAATACACTTGAACCTATGGGCCTCAGAAAAATAGGCTGCACCAATGAAGGCTGTACCTGCTGCACCTACTGAGCCAAGACAGGACTTAGGGAAAAGAAGGACTGCTCCTGCTGTTGAATCGCTGGAGTTAGAGACCCTTGGACCTGCTCCCACTTTTTCCAAGGACCAACGAGTGCACTACAAGGGCTAGTTGGCTAGCCTCCTGTTAAGCTTCAGTGACAGAAAAACTAAAAAATCCCTGCACCTATAAAGTGCCCAGCTGACCAGTTCATCCAGAACTTGCCCTGGACTCCGCTGGTGTAGCTGAAAGATAGAGTCCTAGCCCCATGAGGTCCCTCAGGTCCTGCACCCTTGGCCAGTGCTGGAGTGTACTCTTTCTTGCTGAAGGACTGCTTTTTGTGAGCCAAAACCAGATAATGGTTTCTGAACCCAAAGTCAGAGGCTCATAGACTACTGCTAGTTGCCAGTTTGTAGGTTCCTTTGGATGCTGCTAAGAACCACTGCCTTAATCGGATCCATGGATTTAACCATGTCAATCTCACGGTCAGCCCCAAGGGATAGAGGACCCCGCCAACCACACCTTTGATGAGAAAAAGAACCAGAAAAGTTTTTAAGTATGAAGGTAAAATCTTGGCCAGGATCAACCATATGCCCACATCCAACCCTGACTTCCATTGCAGTTGGCCTGGAACTTTGACTGAGCCCAAGACTCGTGTTCAAGGACCACAGAGTGCCACTAAGGGAGAAAAGCAGTGATTTACACACTTTGAAACATGCTCCCAAACCTTTTGGAATAAAAAGTAGTGATTTATGAAAAGCTTACAAAAATCCTAACTCTGGTTCCCTTCATCTGATTGACATTTTGCTGTTTGACTAAAGATAAAAATATACTCTATTTTTATTAAATGGAGTTTGATTTTTATTATGTTGTGACTGATGCTTTACACTTGTTTTCCTTTGAGTTAAGCATGGCTGCTCAGTCATGGCTACACAGAACTGAGCTAATACTTAATTTAAAGAGCCCTATCTGGACCGGACACAGAATATCGTCATTATTACTTGGTGAGGTTTCACAACTATCCAAACTAATAATCCACTTTTCTCATAGCTTCTCTGAGAGGCATGAACCTGGTCCCAGATGAGGAAGAAGTTCAGCTGGCAGTGGAATAAAGGTGCAGTTCAAAGAAATCTCTAATAACTGTCCAATAAGAGTCCCTGTTTAGAAGGATTAGAGAGTGCAGAGCCTTCCAAATCACAAGTGCTATCCATGTTAACGACAACATGATATACTGACCAGCTACTATGGTGATCCCGCTTAGGTAGATTAATGGCCTGTGAGGGAGATGTGGTCTTAAGTGGAGGGGGGTTCTTTTGAGAGAAGACACTACTTGATGATTTAGATGAACTCTGATGAATAGCTAACCCATTCAGCTATCTTCTGTTGTCTTCAGCACACATTCCACATATCTTCTGATATCTAAAAATGTACCAAGACACGAGGGCAGCTCCACAGGCTACTTGTGTTTTTGGAGCTCTGTAATGGGTTTCCTCGTAAAGGGAAACGTTGGAGCAGAAAAGAAAGCAGAAGGTGGAATGGGTTCTATACTTCCCTGGCCAAGGTTTCCCTGTTCATGAGTGAGAAATTTGACCCTGTCAATGGTTTGTGCCGAAGAAGATGCTGGCATGGCTGACTGCGTAATTCACCTGCTAACACAAATATTTCGCTAGATTCCAGAGTCATATTTGAAAGTCCCATGCCCCTCTTATTGTAAATAAAATGGGGTATGATATTCAAATAATCTCGTGGTGTTGTGTTACACACACGTTACAAATCCTCTCCTCCCCAAACCCCCAGCAAGGGAAAGAAAATAAAATATTGGAAATGTATTAAATAAAAATACAAACTAAATATTATAGGACCAAAGCCAATCTATGATATCCAACAGAGCAAATTTCACTGCTCTTGGCAGCCCTAGATGGAAAAGTAGCGCTTCAACCCCCTCTGGTACGACAGAGCACAGCTTTGGAAGCTCATCTCTGTCACATTTCCGACTGGGAAACACCCAGTGTTGGAATGAACTGTGACAGAAGTGCAGGGGCAACTGGCAAGCGAGATGTAGGTGCTGCCAAAGTTTATTAGAGAAAGTAGGCGCTCCAGCCTTAAACCACATAGGAAAGCTGAGCTCCTTGCCAGCCCATGGTTACTCAATGCCACCCACCATAACTTGGCCCTCAGTTGCCTCAAGGAGGAGTTTTGTGCAGCATCTCTATATATCATCAGCCCGGCACTGCAGAACCATGCAACTTATGTGGATGTCTGAAATGCGTGTGCTTTGGTACAGCTCTAAATGCCCGTTTACCTTTTTAAGACTGCTTCTTAAAACGTGACTTATTTCAAGTGCTAAAAGTATCAATCTACAGTCAATGCTACATATTCATGCATTCTCTTGACACTTTTTTACATTAGCGTTCCTAATAACCAGGCACTCGTTTGCCACTAAATTAGTCTAGCTCGGGGGTTATGCACGGATTACACCACCCCTTTCAGTGAAGCATCTTGGCTTAACACCTCAGAAGCAGGACACCCATAACCTCCTCGAGATATGCCAATGGCAGAACTCTGAGTGACATAAGTAATTATGCAAGGCAGCCAAACAGTAACGGCAACTTCTGGTATCTGGATACCTGTTCATCCCAGGTGATCTATCTTTCTTTATATTTACAAAACCACAGGTCATGGCACACAACGTATCTCATACAGCGTGGGTCTACATACTGGACGCTACCCCCAGTCCTGGCACGTGACAATCTTTGCCTCACATGGAGAAGGGGAGGCAGGGAGACTCTTCCTAACCTAGCTGATGAAATACGTTTGTTGTGCATGCAAGCTGAATTCTCAGAGGGTGAATAACGGACCCAAGACACTCATTTCATTCCCCACAACCCTTCCCCAGCCAGTATTCCAAGGTTATAAGAATGTAGATGCAGGGAGGAGGGCAGGTCTGTGCTCTGCAAGCATTGGGGCAGGGAATTTTAATCCACTATTCTGTTCAGTGGCAGGCACCGTGGGAACAACCAGGTTTGCAGAGTGGGAAAGACTTCACTGTGGAATCTAGGTATCAAGACAAAGCATGGCAGGGCAGTTAGATACTTCCCTCGGCTGGCAGGCACACACAAGCTCCCTTAGCTGTATCGCTGTACTGGATATATGTCGGGTTCACTGGGCCACAACCCCATATGGGATGAAAAAGTTATAGGGAGACGCTTGGTAGGCCTTATGGGCCAGAGAGCGATGTGGAAGACAGGGTGGCTTCCACATCATCTAAGATTGGCCTTCTTCCAATTTTGGGGTGGAATTTCTGAAGGTGGCTGCAGAAGGAACACACTAGATACGTTTACAGCATTTATGGCATTGCATAGAGCCGTGTCTAGCACAAACCAGCAAGCCTTGAAGTCCCTGCTGTCTACACCTTGCTACCGCACAGGTAGAGTTCTAGCCACTAGACAGACAGATCTCACCAGTGGATCCTCGGTTCCAGCTGCTCTTGGAGGCATTTTTTCCTTTGCATGCCACCCTGGCCACACAGACTCATATCCTCTGCTTTTGGGTACATGCAGTTAAAAATAAAGAGGAAGAAAACAGCTGAGATGTTTCACATAAAGAAGAGCTGAGTGAGTCATGGTTTGTGGCGTGAGCCCTGAGTTATGGCCGAGTGCGTCCTGAGGCTGCACTGCTAGAGTTCAAAGCTTGAACTTTTTGCATACTTGGCTGTACTTTTCCTAAGTCTTTGCAGATGTTGCATTGGCTGCCCCTGGGCGCCTTCCAAAGCCACATTACAGGAGGTTCCTCCTCCTCCAGAAGAGAACAATCCCATAAATATGCCCGTCTCCACAGTAACCAGTTTTGTGTACCAGGGGTTGCGGTTTTCTGTGAGAGAGAGCTGCTCCACGATGGGGGAGGCCAGACTTATGCAGTGGCTCATTGTTTCAAGTTACAAGCAAATGTGGCTTTGGAAGATGTCGTCCTCATGTGTGTCGAGATACCCTACAGGGGCTATCATTGAAGGGGACAGAGTCCAGTACATGCAGGATTGTCCAGGTGGGACAGGAGGCACTACCCATCCTTCTGTGGAAGGAAATCTGGGTCGACTGTGGAAGTTGATGGTCAACTGTGGAGCCCAGGAGCTGCAGAGGTCCTACAGAAGCTGTCCCCTGCCAGTTGCCGGGTTGAATGCAGGTCAGTGGACAGGGGGACCACCAACAAGCCTTGGCAAGTGTAAATCTGGACAGATGAGGATTTGCGCCGCTGCGGAGGACCAGCAAGGTCCAGGGCACTTGACTGTTGGGGGGGGGGGGGGGGGGGGGGGGGGGGGAAAGGGAAGAGTCCAGGCTGACCCTCAGCAGCCGGGAGAGCCAGCAGAAGCAGTTGTAACCCCCCAAGGGCAACCCACTGGCAGCAGGCACAGTAAGTTGTAGTGAGGCCCAGTCAGCACACCCGGAGAGACGTCGCTGGAGCAGCAGAAAGGATACTGTCCTTGTAAGGATGAAGTGCTAGAGGCTGGGGCTACTTGGAGCCTGAAGAGCCCTCGGAGCAGAGTCAACAAGCCTTGGTTGCTGCAAGAGTCGCAGTTACAGGGATTCTGTCCTGCAAGGAAAGGCAAAGGCTCACTGTCTCCCAAGTTGGACAGAAGGCAGAGAGGACCAAGAGGACCACGTAGAACCACAACCTGTGTTGGGGGATCCACACAGTTTCAAGGGTGAGCAGATCCCAGCAGCCAGACTTTGTTGCCCTAGGTGCCTGAAGATGCAGGGGAGTGACTCCTTCATCCAGGAGAGATTCCTTCTTGCTTCTTCGGTGCAGGTGAAGTCTTGCCAGCCCCAGAGGATGCACAGCTGTGGAAAAGTTGCAATTGCTGGAAGGACCTGGAGAAACAGTGTTGCAAGGCGAGGCGGTCTCAGGAGTTGCAGGCTTGTTTGGTTCCTGAGAAGTCCTGCAGCGGTTCCGGTGGCCAGGAGCAGAAGAGGTCGATGCAGAGGAGCCCTGCATGCTGAGTCTGGGGACCCACCCTCAAGGGAGTCCCTAAATAGCTGTAACAGGGGGCTTGGTCACTCTGCAGGGTGACCACCTATCAGAGGGGGTCACTGATGTCCGATACCTGTCCTGACCAACCAGATGCTCCCAGGGGCCTTTGCACATCTTGCTTCCAAGATGGCAGAATAAAGTGGCCACCTGGAGGAGCTCTGGGCACCACCTCTGGGTGGGGGATGGACAGGGGAGTGGTCACTCCCCCTTCCTTTGTGAAGTTTCATGCCAGAGCAGGGACTGGGAGTCTGTGGACTGGTGCAACCCAGACTATGCAAGGAGGGCACCAAGTGTGCTCTTCAAAGAGAGCCGGTGCCGTGGGGAGGCTACCCCTCCCCAGCCCAGTAACACCTATTCCCAAGGGAGAGAGTGTTGCATCCCCTCTCCCACAGGAAATCATTTGTGCTGCCTTGAGCTGGTCAAGCAGCAAGAGGGCACAAATCTGTTTGAGGGGCTGCAGCAGCGTGGACTGCTCGCAAACCATGGAAGACTGGTAGGAGCAATACTGGGGGTTCCTCTAAGGAGCCCCCAGAGTGCAAGGAACCATACAACCAATACCGGCAACAGTATTGGGGTATGATTCCAACATGTTTGATACCAAACATGCCCAGGTTCGGAGATATCATTATGTAGCTGGACCACAGGTGACCTGTCGCCAGTACACAGGTAAAATGCCTTCCCCACACTTATAGTGTCCAGTGCATTGGGACTTGAGTTCGTAGGGCACCTCTGCTCATGCAGGGGTGCCCTCACACACAGGGACCTGCACTCTGTCCTTTGGGTTAAAAAGGCCTTGCAGAGGGGTGACAAAGTGACCTGGTGCTATGACCAGCAGTGAAGGGGTGCATGCACCTTTTCACGCAGGCTGCAAATTGCAGGCAGTTTGCATGGGCTCCCATGTGTGGCATAATACATGCAGCAGCCCATGGGGGTTGGGGGTCCCCTGGTGTACCAATGTCCTGGGTACCCAAGTACCATGTACTAGGGACTTACAGGGGTACACCAATATGCCAATTGTGGAGTGTAAAGCACCCAACTTTAGAGGAGGGAGCACAATAACTGGGGTCCTGTTTAGCAGGATCCCAGTCAAAACAGCACTGATAACAGGCAAAAGGTGGGGATAACCAGGCCAAAAAGAGACTTTCCTACCTGCATGAAAGCAGGAGAACATATGTAAGTGGTGGGGTCTATATGGTTTTTTAATGTATTGATTGTTTACGTAGACATTTCTCACATATAAATAATACAATGATGAGATGCTGCTTTTAGGGATAATAAAGGTTAAGTTATAAAAAGTAATTATTCTGTCTGAGCCATTTATACTATAGTATTGAGCATGTAAAATAAATCAGATTGCCAAGGTTTTTTCTCTACTTTGTTGCAGTTTCCTTGCCCTAGAACCCGCTTTCCATAGCACGGGGTCCCTTGTTTTTATTATAAACTACAAAACAGGCCATACATCTGGGAGTGTCCAGCTGTACCCGAGCATAGGGCCAGATGTAGGTAAGTGGCAAATTGCGACTCGCAATTTGCTATGCAGGAAGGTGTCTCAGACACCTTCTGCGACTCGCTATGGGGTCGCAAAGACCCACCTCATAAATATTTATGGAGGTGGATCGCAGTTTGCGACCCAATAGCGAGTCTAGGCACTGACGGGGAAGGTGGCCTGCTGGAGACAGCAGACCACCATGTCCGTGACTGCTTTTAAATAAAGCAGTTTTTTTTTTTTTTCTCTTTGCAGCCCGTTTTCCTGAAAGGAAAACGAGCTGCAAATAGAAAAAAAAACGAAACCTTTTTGTTTCGGTTTTTTTCAGAGTAGGCAGTGGTCCATAGGACCACTGCCTGCTCTGAAAAAATAATTTTGTGAGCATTCACAAAGGGGAAAGGGTCCCATAGGGACCCCTTCCCCTTTGTGAATGAGTTACCATCCACTTCAAGTGGATGGTAACTGCGAGTTGATTTGCGACCGCTTTCGCGGTCACAAATCAACTCTACATCGCGGTGCGACTCGCAAATAGGAAGGGCACACCCCTTCCTATTTGCGAGTCGGTAACACATTTTGCGAGTCAGTACCGACTCGCAATATGTGTTTCTGCATCGCGTGAGGCCTTTTGCGCCTCGCAAACGGCGTTTTTCGCTGTTTGCGAGGCGCAAAAGGCTACCTCCATCTGGCCCTTAGTTTCTTAAAGTTCTGTTTCTGCCAGGGAACTGAAGTTTTTGAGATAAGTATTAAGGTTTGTTACAATCTAGTGTCCTTTACTACACAAAGCAATGACAACATTTCATTCTAAACATTGCCAGACATACCTACAATTAATAGACTCATATCTATCCTCATGAATCTTTCCACAGGACTTTAAGAAAGCAAACATAAGCCCATTATTCAAGAACAACAACTTCGACTCAGAAGACCCTAATGGCTCCTTCCTTAGCAAACTAATTGAAAGTGTGACACTTCTACAGACCTCTCAATTACTAGAAGACACTTGCTCTTGGACTAGCAAACAGAATTTTTCCCAGGAATAGGCACTGAACCGTACATCCATAAGGAGCAACTTAAACACTGCCCAAAAAAACTGTCACCTGCTCAAGACTACATCCAATCCATCAATCTTCTTCCCGCTGTACTCCCTAATCCCGGAAAAGAATAAAAATGACACTGATTTATGATCACCAAATAACGACCATTCTTAGCATGCTCCGCTCCCCTTATTCCACTCCTGTTCAAAATTATATATATATATATATATATTTTTTTTTTTAACTCCTACGAAAACCTACATGCTCTCTAGTTTACTTTTCTATATGTACTTATGTGAATTGCACACGTCTTGACCCGTACGTAGCCTTTAATCACTTCCTTCTCAAAAACTAGTGATCACTTGTCTGCAACCAATTCATATTCTAAACTTCCTTTAGCTTATCTTTTCACCCTTGCAATCACTGTACATACTAACCTACACTCTCTTCACCTGCTAGCAATCCCAGCTGACTGTCTCTGATTCCACCACAAAGTGGGGCGATACATGGAACGGTTTCTTCCGAGAACAGAGGACTAAATTCATTCGCTAAAACAAAGTCACTAAATTATGCTGTGTAAATGGGTATATTTGGGTAAAAATCCCATTGCACGGACACATGAACGAACAGAACATGCGTGGCTTTTGTTTGTGTTACAAAAGATTCTGTGCTATTTTTAGCATGAAATGAGTGTTCTTGCCCAAAAATGTACGCAGGGAGGCCTTTTATGCTAAAATATAGCTCACAGTGCAAGATAGGTATTTCGCCTAAATTCGAATAATTTGTCAGAAGATACTTTCTGTCCACATTTTAATATTCTTCCATGCAAGATTTGATTGGCCAGCAGTTGTCTGCTTCTGCTAAAAGCAAAGCGCTTGTATTGCACAGATTATGCTCAATATACTAGACCCGAGTTTGTTATGATGAAAAGACAATGATCTAGGCTATTGGGGAAAGTTATGTTACAGGCCAGAGGTCTGATTTCTTTTGATTTATTCATTGAGAAACGTATATGTTGAAGCTAATTGGCACTTATGGGTGGCTTGTAAAACAAAATATATATGTTAAAGCCTGCAGTCAAGCATTTTCTAATTCAGAAGTAGTTATCATTGCTGATAACTGACAGGGGCCTTGTTAACGCAGAACTCAAGTCAGATAAGAGTTTGAAGTGGCTTTGCACGGAGTAACACCAAGAACCATGCCGTACAGAGGGGTATCACATTGGGAGCTCTCCGACAAATCTTGGAGAAGGGGTTTTACGTTGAATTATTTGCCAAACACCATAGGCAGGAGATTTACATTATGAACTCCGCAAAGTCAATAGGAAGGGGTTTTAATTTGTGAGCTCCTTTCCAAATACCATAGGCAATGTCTGTACACCGTAAATCTCCTGACAAATACAATAGGAAGAGGGTTTACATGATAAGCCCTCGGTCAAATACAAATAAAATTCTGAACGCCATGCAAACACCATAGGAAGGAGCTTTACATTTGAACTTGACAAATACAATCGGAAGGACTTTATTACAGACGTCCCTCTTGAGATCAGGCTACAGTAAAAGGCTGGCATCTCGAGAAGAGGACTGGCAATGAATACTTTGGGTCTGCCTACAATGTTTGTTGGATCTCTCTAGACAAGATGACAAGTTCATATTCATGTTAAAGTCGGGTTTATGTTTTTTTTTAAACGCAGTGACAAGGGCAGTAGGCCTCTTATTTTACATTGTGAAATAGTGACCAAGCCAGTAGACTTAAGTTTTTTGCTTCTGAAAAGCCTCACGTTTGTCAGTATGCACATGCATGATCATTGCAGGTTTATATTATTACAGCCAGTGGGTGCGTAAATTGGCACATGGTACATTACAGATTGCGAGAACAGACTTAATTTACATAGTTAGTTCCTTAACGTGACAGGGGTTCTGATTTGCCATTTCATAAAAAAATAATGAATACATTTGTCGAGAATAATATTTAGTAGTATGATTTTCTTCCCCTTTTTAAAGAAAAAAAACAATTAGACACGGTTTTATTTTGTATTATTTTTTATGTGTTGCTCACCTCTGAGTGAGCCTTGGACTGCTTTAGCGTATTAATTTGAGAGTCAGTTTTTAAAAAAAATATTTTGAACTCTTTGAAAAATGCAATGATAATGGGTTTACATAGTGGACTGGCAAATACAAGAGACGAGGGTTTTACATTGAGAGCTCTTAGGGAACTACAGGAAGAGCTGAAGCCATGGCACTTTAAATAATGCTCATAGTAAGATCAAAGGCTGATAAAGATGATTTTTCTGATTTAAAATATTCATTCATCAATCATGAGATCACATAATGTGGTACAGAGACAGGGTAGTGCTTCACCTGGAACCATTTCGCGATTCTGCTATGGGGGTGCAAATTTATTTAGAGGTCCAACTTCCGCTCCTGCTTCAAATACCCTGGTCACTCAAAGGCATTGCTTGCTTTCAGAACTCTTTGGCTCTTTCAAACACTAATTTATTACAGCAATATGTGCAGGTGTTGGTGTCGCTGCACGCTTGCTGAGACATCCTTTCATATGCATCACACCAAAAAGTACTTCCCACATAGGTTACCCTACACTTGCATACATTCCACCCTGGCATCTACTGCTTAAGTCTCCTCTCACTCCTTTTTGCTACAAATTCTCGTCAAACATGGTACACACGCTGCTCTAGTTCTCGCGCACCATATGAAACCACTACTCGTGCACCCCTATTCTGTGCTTGTCTCCGACCTGAAAACACATACTTGAATCAGATCTGCTGGGGTGAAACCAGAACACGCTGGCGGACGCACCCCATCAGAAATGTACTAACCTTGGTTAGCAGACCCCACCTTAAACACGACTGGGAGCAACCTTAATGTATTTGTAACAGTACACTTTCTAGACATATGTCCATAAAAAGGACGAACTGTCAGAAAAAGCTTCCCCTGTATGAATTTTTCCGTCAGCTTTCGTCACTGGAATACACTTGACTGCCCTCGGGCAGTTAAATATATTGCTAGCGGTCTTCAGCAAACAGCCCTCCGTCGCCGAGGAGACGTACACACTGCGGATGCGCTCAGCGGCCGGGGAACGCCTGCGAAGCCCTCCCGCATCCTTAGAGCGATGCTGAGCCGAGCCTCTCGCCGAAGAATCTGGGCATTAGGGAACTACGCCAACAGCTGGGCAGGGTATTGTAGTCTTGGAGATGTCGGTCGCGCGACAAGAGGCACGGAGCTTGGGTGGAATGCAAACACCTCCCAAATGTCACATACCTTTCAAAAGCTGCTGAGACCCCGAGCTTGAACTTTTAGCATTCCTGGTATTTAACGCCCGTGAGAAGATTAAGCGCGCTACCAAGCGGCCGGTGCAAAAATAGGCAATCAAAGAGCGCAGCACAACCATCCTGCCTGCGTGTTCTCCGTGGCTTCTGCTCAGCACACTTTAATTTGCTTTATAGGGGCGAGCGCAAAGCTCTCCATCCCTCTCTCTTTAGGGGGATTTTACCCACGCCCATGTTACGTCAGTCACTTTCATTGGCTCGTGGGCTTGCCTTTTAAAATCCGCTTGTTTTAATTCGTGAAAGGCATGGGTGGGTCGTGCCTTTTCCGGTGTTTAGCCCTCCTCGAGCGCACTGGTGAAATACTGGAAACATACCAGGCTCCATGTTTTCTGTATGGTTTTTGGACTACCCTTTCTCTTTATTTCGCAGCGCGATCGCGCTCGTTTTTTTCCATTTAATATGGCAAGAATAGTCCCGTTAGGATTTTACAACTCTAATAGCTCTAACTCGACGTAATGCGAGACCAGTTGCATTGCAAATGCTTGTTTTCTATGGTAAACCAGGGTGTTCCACTCATCGGAAATATATTGGCATTTGATTCACAACTTAACCCCGTCTTCTTTTATGAAAGGGGCTCTCCCTGACGCAAGTAAGATCTCAAAGGAGCTAGCAACTCCCTGAGATCCAAGTTAGCCGGTCTGAGTGGGAGAGGAGGATACTAGGCCACTCACAACAAAAACCGAGGACCCGAGCCCCACTGACAGGGAAGTTGCCAACAAGGGGACACAAGACACCAGGTGGTAAATATGCGAAAGGGAAAAAGAGTCTGCATTCCAACAGCCATTTAAAATACACTTTAAAGCGACCACAATGGCAGATATTTGAGGAACAGTCAGCACAGTAGGAGGAAAGATGCAACAGGCCTACTCAAATAAAACATGAATTATAACTCCCAATTCAAGAACTATTTTAGAATGTTAAGTGATTGGGCAACCACCTAACGTTTCACACCATTTGTTGTAAACGCCTTTCAAGCAAACAAGCTTGGAAGACTAGGGGAGTCTTCAACTTTATGTGGAATATTCTGGCATTCACCTCTAGGCAGAGAGGCAAAGTGATACATTTCCAAACAACTACGGGTAACACAACATGACATAACATCTGACATAAAACAGAAACCCCTAGATAGGGAACACACAAAGGATTCAAGCGTGGGATCTTTTGAGCGAATGGACTCATGTTAAAATCTCCTAGCTCCTTCATGGCACCCTTTGGATAGGCAGGACACTAAACCCACAGTGAAAATGAATGGTATTGTGGGCTATTCTTACACAGCACCTGACAGACGGAAACTCCATATGGACCCTATAGGAGAAGACCCTCCTGGCTAAGTCAAGCTGGATAAGACTATGGGAAGGGCATAATGTACATTTGGTAACCGAGGAAACTAGAAGAATTGAGGTGAGGAAAAAAAGGCAGTACAGTAGTATCCCTGTATCACAACAACCTAATTCCTCAACGTAAAAAAGTCGGTGATAGCGAATTACCTTTACCTTCCTGTGAAAACATACCAAACCTAGGCTTCATCAAAAATTGACAACATGCTTACAAAGGATTTAACAAGCTGCAGCCAAAGTAGTGAGAAACAACATCCAAGCAGCACTTCGCTGTAAAATTTTAAAAATTCCACTGGTTAAAGATGGAGTTGAGCATCATCTAAGGCCATTAACAAAATCCTTCATAGCCACCTTTACACGTAGAAGAAAACAGAGAACAGAAAAACAAACAGGAAGGAGATTACGGCCTTCCAATTCAAAACATTTTGCAGTCACAAACCTGATTTGCAACTTCACATGATTTGTGACTGCAGAACAGTTTTTTATTTGCTACTAAACCCTTTTTACGATTCAGAAATAGCTTTCCGACTTGCAAAAGGAGTTCTGCAACTTATTCAGAATTGCAATTAAGAGAGGGCGATTAAGGGACCTTCCCCTAATTGTGATGAGCAATGACATGTATCAGTGTTGATGATTCCATTTGTGTCACAAACCTTTGATTGGAAACAGCACACGGGTTCAGGTGGTATCTGATTTGCAAAGGGGAAACTTTAGGAATCATGCTGGGTGATCTCACATTGAGAAGGTAGTTGTCGAGGGGACGCCTGCAAGCTTCCTCTTAAGGTCTTCCCAAACAGGAAACATTTTTTAATACGGAGCCTGTCTCTTTGAAGACATGAGCTATTTAAAAACAAATCAATTTGGGTATGCAAATGGAGGTCTGCTGTGCCTTTCAGGCCACCAACACACGGCCGTAGCCAACAGCAAAGAGTTGCAAGGCGAGACATTCCAAATTAATAATCTTTAGCCAGGTTGTTTAGTAACCATCGCTTAATGGCATTTTGCGATGCAAACTCTTTTTATGTAGGTCACATTGCAAAATGGTAGACTGGTTGCAAAAAGTTAGTGTGAAATTTACACGCTCTATGTGTTACCTGCCTGTCCAAACACCAGCCCCTTAGCTCAGCAGTGAAACAAACAGCACAAAACACCTAGCGTTGCCAGCTAGCTCCATGTGGTCAGGACATCACTATACCAGAGCTGGGCTTTTGCGTTGCAATATTTTTTACTAAGCAACTTAGTCAATTTGGTTCTATGGACGCAAACTAAGACTACAACTTCAAGAACATATTAGTTGGACTGTTGAAAGCTCATGGCTGAAAACAAGGTACCGGGCTGATACTGAGCAAGGTGGCAACTCTATATGCACCCCACTGAAGAAAATGCACAATGAACCTCCCCCGACTGTGCACATTTCAAGCAAACCGGCCTTGGAAAGGTTCCGGAAACCAACCAGTTCTAAGTCATTCTGGACCATGGTATGGTAGTAGGACAACCAGTCCAGTCAAACCAAAATCAAAACAGGACACTGAGGTTTACTATCAACACTATATAAATATGCACATATAAATCTGGTAAGCTATGGGCATCATACAGCGCTACTAATAATAAATCAGATAAGCTCAAAACTCCTTGCCTTGCCCGAGATGCATACAGAAGAGGCCTATTCATAGAAATATTCACATTTACCTCAGTTATTGTTTTTGGAGGTTGGCACTTGATCATCACCTGACATTATCATGAGATATGAAGCGCATCATTAATAAGATACATTGATTTTTCTACTGAATTAAAATAATTTTATACACAGTTTCTTAAGTGAACAGGCAAGGAGCTGCTGTCTGTGCCAACAGAGTCATCTATTATTATCTGGCTAAAACATAACATGTGTTTATTAGCCGTGAGCCCTCTCCAAAGCTGTGTCCCTTTTTGATCCTTGCATCCGATGCTCGGCTTGGCCTTCCTTCTGCAGAATTACTGAAGGCGCGAGCAGGAAAACTGAGGTGGATGAAAATATTTCCAAGAAATATTCCTCAGACAAAATCACGGGAGCCTATCAGTCTGAAAGGCTTAACTGGTTCACGGCACATGCCACACCCTCTATTAATCAGGAGACTTGCATGTTTAAAAAGTCATGACTGTTTTGACTCTTCGACGCCTGAAAAGCATCCTCTCCAACAAGAGCCTGAGCCAGATCTCAGATTCATAGCTGGACCCAGTTCTAACTCCTATACTATGTGAGAAACATTACAGTCATGCAAATTCATCGGCATCAAAGGGATTCCAGGGAGACTGGGAATTAATTTGTAAACACTGGTCGACAGCCGCTGTGTGGGTGGAATTGAGCTGCTTCTTCAAAACATTCTAGGGAACATAAACCTTGTTCAACTAGTGTCTGAAAGAGGGGGTTGGAAATTGTCATTCCCTTTTACAAACCTAAATTACGCCTTTCAAGGGACGAGTTGGTTTTTCAAGTGGAGGGCACTGTAAGGCAACCAGTGCAAGCATCCCCCACGCGACCTACATTTCAAGGCAATGAAGACAGGATGTGCTCTGCTGTGGATAGTTGAGTTGCACAAATGGTAATATAACATTCTTTCAAAGTACTATTAGGCAATCACAAAGGTACTGGCTGTAACCCCTGCATGAAGTCCAGGCAGTCAACAGACAGTATTTCCCAGGGCTTTTGTAGCAATAGTTGAATTTGGTTAGGTGACCGTATGTTCTGACCTGCTGTACATTTTCTCTCTACTGCTGCTTTCAGTACAATAGGTACCTCTCCAATGAACATAATCACCTCATTATTTTGTTACTAAAGGCTACTACTATTCATCTCAACAAGCCACAAAATCATTGACTAAATTACAACTTTCCATCCATCGGGAAACAAAACCCCCATGTATTCAGACTGGCTTCCTTGCTGCTCTTGGGTAGTAGAATCTGGTTATCCAGGAGGATACTGCCTAAGTGCACCACTGAGGAATCATGTTTTGATAATGACCAATATTAGGACACAACCTCCTCAATTTGGGATCCATAGTAAGGATTTTCAGGGTCATCTTCAAAGTAGGACTACTACTGTCTTTGGTGATGTAGGAATCAAGTTATGACAAAGCTATGAAGGCAGAGTCCGGAGGAATGACATGGAAGATATTTCACAAGATATATGTGTTAAAAAACCCTGTGGTAATGGCCAGGGTGTTTTATAAGGGGTGTAGGCAGGACTCCTGGCAGGTGCAAGATAGAAAATATTGCTGTCCATGTGGGGGTAAATATACATATATATGGACCAAGAACCTTTCATCAGACCCAACCCGGACTAGGGTAATCAATTTGTAATTAACACAAGTGTCCAATTAGTTTCCGTTATTGGTTAGCATCCCCAGATTGTACCTGTATGCATCAAACTAAATTCTAATCACAACTAATGTAAACAGAATTATTGTACCAGGCCACTTTATTCCATGTATATTCAGTGTATTGTAATAAAAACGAAATCAACAAAGTGCAGGTGGTGCAGTGCTCATAGCTGTGAAATATTTATACATTACAATACAAACGCTGTGAAATATTTATACATTGCATTACAAACACAACACAATCATTAGGTGTACTTTTTGTTAGACAAAACCACACGATATTCACAAGGTTCTGCCAGAGGAGGATTAATCCTATTACAACCAATGATCTACGTCAAGGTTTCGACCTAGTCGTCAGTTTATGGGTCTAATATTTACGGTAAAGTACCCAAAGTCGAGTCAGATCCCTCTGAATATAGATGATTGTTTTGTTGGACGTGGGTGATTTCATCAGAATGGAACAACAGGGCCTTCTGACGGAGAGCAACTATACCCGCACGAGTTATCAGGAGCACACAGCCCATACTGAATTCACTTTTGAACATTGCAGATATACAATTCACAAAGAGATCTGACTCCACGTTGGATATTTACCCAAAATGCAACGTGACATGCTACCTTATTGGTATTAGGAGAATGCAAAGGCAGTTAACTTTGTCCTGGGGAGACCCATGAACTGACCACTGGGTTGAAACCCACTGAACACTTGTGTTTACTACATACATGTGTGGGGCAGATACAGTGGTGCTCCTCCGCTGTGGCGGAGGAGCTTTGGCCCTCTGCCAGCAGCAGCTGCAAAACTTTAAAAATAAAACAATAATAAACAATGTTTATTATCGTTTTATTTTGAAAGGGGCGGGCCATGGGGTGATGACAACCATGAAGGGACGTGGTGTGTAGTCCCCTCAGTGTGCAAGTGTGTTTGGCCGCCCGTCTCAGGCTGGCCACACACATGCGCACTGAGCTCTCTCCAACCTGGCACTGTGTTGCCGGGCTGGAGAGAGCAGGCACAGGCTCCCAGTCTCTCTGGGAGCACCAAGTCAGGGTGATCCGGCCAATCCTAATGCTGCCCTCATGCAGCATTAGGATTGGCTGCAGGGCAGTGCAGCAGAGAGGGGAAGAGTGGCGATGCGGAAGTAAGTTTTTAAAAAATATATTTTTTATTGGTTTTGCTTTGTTCTGCATCTGTTGGTTTTGTTTTGTTCCACGTTCCACGTCCCCCTCCAACTCCCACCCTTGACACGCCACTTTGCACTGTTGCCAGACGTAGCTGGGCAGATATACAGAGATTTCTTTAAGATTGGTGAAACTACTGTCAAACGCAGTCAGATTGCGCTGATTTGCATATATCTTAATAATCATATTATTACACAGGTGGGTGGTGACGCTGCTTAATGAACACCTGAAACATTTACAGCTACACTTTGACCACCAGTTTCATAGATTCACTGGAAATGTTACTCTGGGTCTCTCCTTTGATGCAGCTTTGTGTGAATCAGACTTTCTCTGTAAGTCTTTCTGTCTCTCACGGGCAGCTTCTCTTCTTCACTGCTTTTTCCTTTGTTCTGCTGGGCTTAACAGGACCACAGTTTTCTAGAAAAAAGGTCTGATATCTCCTGAGACTGCCTGGTTTAGTGGGACTCAGAAGCTGGTGCCCTCTTTCCATGGCCTGTCGCTCTTCCTCTGAAGTAAATTGCCTAATTAACCCTTCCATTCCACCTAAACACCAGCGAAACAACAGCACATCAAGCTAGTAAATGCAGGATTACACAATTTGCAAGTGTGTTGTGTTAGACCTTCACCTGTTTTGAATCAACCATCTCTATAATAATGTAACAAGCAAAACTAAAAATTTTAATGTCTTCTTGTTGAAGGGTTGGCCCTGACTCTCCCCTTTTTAATCTGGGCAGGCTGTTCACTATTCATAGTTTGCACTTCAGTTTTGATGCAGGTGTGGAATCAGTGTTCATTTAATTATACAATCCCAGCTCTTGCTTCCTTGCAGTGGCTCCATCAAGAATGCTGCAGTGCATCTAACCACTTCCTATAGAGTCTTCACCTGTTCAGTCTCTCACTTTTCCATTTGAAAAGGACCATGAGAGTGCACCGACTTTGTAAAAGACGAGCCGCCAGATATTCCTGTGCCAAACCCCTTACAACTAATACTTACATACTATACGATTTTTTAAAGTCATCTCAACTCATTACTAGCAGTGTTTTCTTCTCGAGGGCGGGGGAAAAGTGTCCCCCTGCCCGCTGCAAGCCGAGCAGGCAAAAATAAAATGGCAATGAAAAGATTTAATTGGCATTTTATTTTTACCCGCACAGTGCGCACCAACCAATTGACATGCTGAGCGTGTCCTCTACTGCCGAGTGGCAGCAGAGGACTGGAGCAGTGGCTTGACAGGACGCTCTAAAGTGTGCATGTCGCTATGGCCAGCTGTTTTGTGCTGACCAACGTGACATGCACACTTTGAAGCTCTCCACTCAGCTGTCTCAAGACCAAGCGGAGACCAAGCACAGGCCTCTAGGGCCTGGAGGAGCGTCCAGCCAGGATGCTACATCCAATCCAGGAGCTTCTCTCATGCTGGTTAACAGCATGAGAGCAGCGTCTGTATTGATTAAGGCAGCTCTTCCGGCATTGGAGAAGGAGAAGAGCACCAAGGAGGACGCACAGCCGTGGGTAAGAGCCTTTTTATTTTAAATGTGTAATGCATGTATGTTAGTGTAATAGTTGTGTTTGTTTTGTACTTAGTATTATGGTTTTATTTGGGCTTTTGGAGGAAAGGGTGGTTTACTTTTTCTTTTTTTTTCTTTTTTTGGGAAGTGGTGGGGCACTTCACTCGCCCCACCACTTTCAAAAGGTACAAGCTGCCCCTGATCCAACACAGTGTAACAAGGCGTGAGCCAGGAGGAAATGTAATAATCAATGAAACTGCCTTTACACCATTATTGTATTTATTTATTGATTTTCTCTAGAGTGGATGAGAGCCTCGCAATGTAATTTGGAGAGGTACCATGTTATACAACTTCATATAGTGACCTACACTGTGTGCCCTGGTGCTGATAAACAGTTCAGTACAGTGCAAGGCAGTAAGCGAGACAAGGCAAGGAGCTGGCACAGGGAGATTTACATATCAGTGCTTAATTTGTAAATTAAAAGGTGCCGGTGCCCAAAGCCTTCCTCTTAAACACGCGGCTGCTTCAATTAAAGGTGCGAGCAAGGAATACTGAGGCAGCGTAATCCCGAAGCCATCTCGGGCCTCTTCGATCAATTAACAGCCACTCCCTGCCCCTTCAGCTCACTCTTGCAGTTTTCCATTTTCTCCCTTCGTGACGCGTTTTCGTTTTTGTCTTCCACTCTCTTTCCCATATGTGTCTTTTGCTCACAGGAAATGCTTGAGGCAGAAAATAAGCGCCGGCCCTCAAAAATAAGTGCCGGTGCTTAGCACCAGAAACAAGCACAAATTAAGCACTGTTACATATCATGTAATGAGTGGATGATGCTGGTACAGTGATGACCCTAACCAGCACAATGAGAGTAAAATCAAAGAACCACCAACTTCTCGTTCCATGTGAACAGTACGAATAATAAACACAAAACATGAAAAACGCGTACACTCGTCCAAGAATAAATAAAAAAATCTATCTAAGCATCATTGCCTCTTTAAAGCAGGTCACTGGCATAAGTGTGCGGGACGTGCGTATGCTGCTGCTAGGATCCATGGTATCCATGTCTTTGTATAGCGCGCCGGTTGTAAGATTACCGAGATTTTCGAAAAAATGTGGCTAATAAATAAATCATTCATTCTCTCATTAGAAGACAGATTCATCCATTAAAGTACACTCGCCGAGACAAACCAAGTTAGGATGATTGGCAAGGCCTTCCCTCACCACAGTGGCAGCTGGATATCTCTTACCACTGCCACCCCCAGGGATGCAACTGTGAAAGCGCAGACTTCCTGCTGCCGGGGCTGGGGCGGCTGCAGAGATCAGAAAAGGCTATTGAGACTCTGCGGGCTGTGCAGAGATGTGACCTGACACTGGAATCAACGCACAGACAGAGCAGGGAGAGGGCGGGCCCCGGGGAGGTCGTCTGAGTCGCAGGAGAGTGCTGAGGGAGCGCTTTGCTGCGAGACACCGCGGGGCATAGCCGGGCACGAGTTGAAGCCCCCAGTGTGTCAGAGACAGCTGACGGTCAGAGCCTGTCGATAGGAGCTCCGAGCTGCCTGGGGTAGAGGAGAATTGCATTGAACGAAGCAGGAGTGGGCCATTGTGAACAATAGAAACCACCAGACCTAAGGCCTCTAGCGGAAACAAAACACAGACAGACATGGCACCGCACACAAGCCTCAGAATAGCCTGGAGCAACGTGGCACCGACAAGATTAAGAATTTATCAATCTAATGCAAATCTTTCAATTAGAGGAATGCTACTCTGGTTAATCCATAGCTTTTAAAGGGTGGGGCAAATTAACAAGCAGGAGTAGTGGCAAACTTGCTTATATATTCATTCAAACTGTGAGTCCCAGCATCCCTGAAATACAGCTTCAGTGGCTACCAATTATTTTGGGATTATTTTTTTCTCTCTTTTTTACCTTTGTTGCAGTGTCACGTCTGTTCATTCGTGTACCCAATGTGTTACTCGTGTGGTGCAACTCGCATGTGTCTTTACTGGTGACAGCAAAAATGGCAACTCGCCGTGGTAAACGACCTTCAAACAAAAGCTGTCGTTTCTTGCGCGTGACGTGCATTTTTTCATTAGTACACAATTACCATCGGTTCCATATCTGTTTAAACAGACTTCAAATTCCGTACTTGTATATCAACCACAAGATGATTTCAGTATCTAATTCCAGATGTGTAGTTACGCAGCAGGAACTGTGGTTTCACTGACGTGTTTGGACTGCATTTTAAATAAAGAAGCAGAGGGACGTTAGTGCTACTGACTAGGGCACGGTTCTACTTTTGAGTTTACGGAAGCTATATATATGTAGAAGTACTTAAAACACAACGTTTTTCAAACTAACCAGAACACAGAGACGAGAGAATGTGTGTGTTTTTGTCTGTGTACATGTGAAAATCCCAGGAGAAATGCAACAGACACCTCCATATACCTACTAAAAGCACTTGTACCCAACCGTTTTACAGAATACATTTTTGGGGGGGCGTAGCAACCCGAACAACCCCCGTGAAGCTATGCCCCTGACCTTCCCTTGCATCTGAGGTAATTAAACAATGTTTTTAAATGTATATTGTGTGTGTGCTTTTGGTGGGAGTGTGTTTATGTAAGAAAGAGTGTGTGTAATGAATGTGGGTGTAAGTCTAAGCATGTGTGTGAGTGAAAGTGAAGGTCAAAGGGCGTGTGAGGCCACTTCTGCTACCCCTGGCATTTTGGTGAATTGGCATGCACGGTCTAATGGTCAGGGCTGGAAGTCAGGAGCTATGATGCCACATACTGACTTCATGACACTGCCTTATCTTGGGTATATCAGATTACCGCTCTAAGCTTTAAGGTAATTACCGCAGGTACTGGTTGGTTATTTCTTCACATGTGTGCTTTGGATGCTTTAAAATATGCCCATTTGCTGATGTGCAAGAGGTTACAGTCCCCTGTACAAAGTTTCCCTGCTGACCTTGGGAGTCTTCAGGAAATGGGGCATACACAAGCGCCTCGTGTGCAAAGTGACTGGCTCCTACAACACTGCAAACACCTTAACAGAGCCTCTATCAAGAGTTGTTTGTAAGTCTCGATTCGGTCATAAACAGGAGTTTTGCCCAAATCAGGATTATGAATTCAGCAGGAAAACTTGCAACTGCAGTATCTGCCCCTTCCTATTTAACCAGGGAAACTGGTGAAAGGTAGACAGCAAGTGCCCAGAATAAGGAAATAGGACAGAAATCTGTGGGTAAAAATCGATTTCTGTGGTTATTCGTCATTCCAAAGGCACACTTCTGCTCACAGTAATTCTCATTTTCCATGGTATCAGCAATTCCATACGCAATATTACTGCACCATATACTAGGCAACTCGTAATAAGAACCTTAGTTTGAGAGATACCAGCACCACATGAGCAAGATGCTCAAGAAGATTTTCATTGGCTCCCCAGGAAGACTCGCAGAACAGTCACCCAAGTCCTCATCACCAGCAGGCTGGACTACGGCAACACACTCTATGCCCAGAAGGCTGCAGACATACAAAACGCAGCATCAGGCTCACCTTTAGCCTCCCACCCTGTACTAACATCACCTTTACCTCAAAGACCCTGCTGATTCCCAGTCCACAAAAGAGCACTATTCCAACTACTCACACACAAATACAAAGCTTAACAACTTTGGCCCCAAGTACCTTAACAACTGAATAAACATCCACAAACCTACCAGGTACCTCCTCTCAGCTGGACTCCTATTCTCACGCACCCCTGCATAAACAGAACCAGATGCTGTGGTCGTGCCTTCTCCAGCCTCATTCCTAAAGCCTGAAATGACCTGCCACTGAACATCAGAACCACCTCCTCATTTCTTGAATTCCGCAAAAAACTGAAGACCTGGCTCGTGTGTCAGCCCCATCCCTTGTTTGGCGCATGCAGCTCCTGCTTTCAGCGCCTCGATCTCATCCTGGATGAGTTGTGCGCTGTACAAATACAGATAAATAACCTAATATCAATGAATTTGATGTCTTCACTGATCTCTTTTAAAGAACAAATGTAGTTGCTCACAGGTGGCTCCCCCTTAATTGTGATCTTGAAATGAACTTTGGCCAGGCTCCTATGTAACAGCAGATGCAGCATACATGCAATCGTGCCCCCAGTAAGGTAGGGAAGCTCTGAAACATTAGTGTTCCTATAGTCTTTTTTAAATGCTGTTAATAAGGAACAATCGAAGTCTGTTAAGTTGGTGTTTTTGATTGAAGGGGGAATTCTCACTTGAAAGACACAACAAAAGTGCGATCTGAATGTGAGCAGAGGGTTATGCACAAAACAACAATACAAAAAACATGCATGCCAAGTCGCTGAGTGTACAGGCACACCCCTTATACAGTATCATGACGATAAAACAGTGCACAACACACGAGTAAAGCCAGCTACTGACTCCATGGGGCTGTCCCAGATGCTCTATCCTGGTGGGTGGGAGATGATGGCGCATAAACTGAGAAAAGGTCTGCTACAGAGAAGATACCACCACATGTCTACAGTTTTCCGGGGTGTCACTTCCAGTAACTTGCCTTTTTCATTATGAACACACACCTCTTCCTGTGAGTCAGAGCCAAAGCAGAAGCTTCATTGCAGCCACAGTGAATGAACAACTGACGGGCTGTGTGCAAGCGGCCCTCCTGGCAACCTGGGAGCAGAGAGTAAGGAGTGAACTGGTAGAATAGAGAGCATACACCAGGAATCCACGCATAGCATCTGCAAGAAAAACAAAATCCAACAAGAAGGAATTGTATTCCCTTAAAGAGCATTTTTAAGAGGTCACCAATGAAGCCACCTAGAAGAGGACACTGCTCATCTTTATCAGAGTGCCAGCCAATGGTCCGATCCATTAGCTGTTCTTCACAAAAGAAAACGGTACCATCAGATGGCCTGTGAAGAGCCTTCATGGGGAAACACCGCTGATGTTTCACAGGTCAACAGTCGGCAACTTCATAAGCAAGCACAGCCCATCTATGGGAAGAAGGCAGTAAAAATCCTTTGCAAGCTAACACCGCCCATCTTCAAGCGATCCCCAGTGGGCAGCTCCCCTGAGCAGCAGTGCCCATCTTCAGCAGAAAAGCTGCCATAACAGGACCTCAGTGGGATTCGTTCAGACCGAACGACTATTTTTAAACAGGGTGTTTCATTTCTGTTGGGGATGTTACTTCAACATCATGAAAATAAGCCACTGATCAAAATAATGCTACAGCTATTCCCCTAAGACCATCAGCCTTTGTAGACTTCCTGATGACCTCCAGTGAAGCTTATATACTGCATTTGTATTTGTTCAAAGTTCTTTCACGTTGAATTATTCATCATCATGAAATCCATTTTTAGCTTATCTGGTCCCTTGCTGTCCGATTAGAGTGCAAGTGACCATGTCCTTTCCTTTGCTTTCGGTTCATGACATTAGTATTTGAAAACTGCTGGTTGTCGTTGCTACAATCTGCAGAATTTTATTTTTGCGCAGCGTTTCTTTTCTCTATCCCGCTTTTGTCCTGCCCCTCTATGTATTACCTTTGCCTTCCATCTACCCCCTTGGAGGGTTAGCATGATCCAGTCAGTAAACAGTTGCTAAGCAGGCAGTGGAACTTACACATTTTCCTTTAATTTCTTCTGCATTTGCTTTATCACCTGCCAATACTGCACCCAAATATACAGTCATCATAACAACAGCAACAGAAATAATAATAACAATATTAACAACAACAATACAATTATTAATAATAACAATAATAATAACATTTTATAATGATAATACTTTATTTTTTCTATCAAGCCAAAATCAAACAATAATGATAGCATTCCTTAATAAATGTTTTTCAAAATTAAAAAAATTACAACCCTCCTAAAAATGCCTTTGCTTAAAAAATATTTTAAAAACTTGGTAAAAATTAAGAGAGACTTCTTGTCCATTTGATGTTCGATATCCCATCGGGTTAACACCTTGTCAGTTCTCATGCAAAATGAATGTAGCCTGTGACTGAAGGACAGATACATGGCATGTCTGTCCATTAATACAGGTTATAGTATTGCTGATCAAAGAAACCATAACTGAATAAATGAGACACCTGCAGTCTCACTGTGCCAGCTGTGTGCACTTATACCTGCACGGTTGAATATCCCATACAAGCATATACTATTGGCAGGAGCAAGCAGGTAATCACCACAAGGAAAAAAACTGCCATCCCACCCCAGAGATAGCCTATGTGAGGTTGAGGAATTAAGACCTTGGCAGCAGGGATGTCAGAGAGATGTGAAAAAATATATGTTTTAATCATGTTTAATCACTTAATGAGAAGTCTGAAACTTAGAGCCAAGAGGAAACAGAGATATGAAGTCACATGCATTTAAGTTTGTTAGAGCAACAAAACTAAAACACAATTTGATCAGGATCACCTGTAAACACTCTTTTTAGATGTCCGAGTTGCTGAAATCTATATATTTTTCGAGGATTTTATATCCATTCAATGGTTTTCATCTATTTTCAGTAATGTGCAGATTGAAATGTAGATTAATGACTAATGGTGATAAGTGCTTGCAGCGCTACCCTGTCGGAGAAGGAACTCCGCCATTGTCAGGCTGCCTGGCGGCGGCGGAGTTCCACTTGTGGAGGTCTCCCTGTGTTCAGAATATGGCAGTCCAGACCGCCATTTTCATAATGAGGGCCTATATTTCCAGCAATTTCTATTCCCATTCTGCCTGGTATCTTAAGTATTTTCTGCAGGGGCTGCTCCTCCGCTATGGCGGAAGAGTGTCGCCCCCGCCAGCAGCAGCAGGAGTTGCAAACCTTTAGAAATAAAACAATAATAAACAGTGTTTATTATCGTTTTATTTTTAGAGGGGCGGGGCCATGAGGGTGACGAGCTGTGAGGGGAGTGCACAGAGCACTCCCCTCAGTGTGCATGTATGTTTGGCTGGCAGTTCGGCTTGACGGATCAACCCGAAACTTTCAAGACAGCAGCTGAACCGATCGAAGCACAAGTTTTAAACATTTCGTGAAGGTTTGTCAAATGGCTCCAAAGGTATTGGCAAAACAAAAATGTTCTTCCTAGGGAAACTAGGTCCTAACTATAACTACCTACTGGCGAACACCAGTAGGTAATATATTTATAATTTTTCATTATGAAAAACTTGGTCATATAACACAGAACATAAAACTGTGCAGCAAGATTAACATCTGGAGCAAATAAGCAATGGAGCGGGTGTGAGGTGTAGCCTGGTACCACTCCCGCCACGAGAGGGGGATCACTGGGTCCTGGCAAGATGGATGTATTATTTAATAATTTATTTTTATTACAAGATCCTGGCAGACAGCTAAGTGGTGATTTTAGCAAGAAGTATTACAGTGCAAATCTATGGTTTGTCAGAGGTGGTAGCTTAAATGCCTATTGAATTCAACATATGTTTTTCACAATCAATATGTCAGGCCTACTGCATATATCATAACTTTTCATAATAAGCAGATTAGAGATATGGCATTTGTTGGACTTTTTCCCTTTTGCAGGTTCATCTCCAATCTTTTTGCCTCTTTCCTCCTATTTTTTCTGACCTGTTGGCTTTAGGACTCTGGGCACTTTACCACTGCTAACCAGTGCTAAAGTGCATATGCTCTCTGTTTCAATTGTATCGTTGATTGGCTTATCCATAATTGGCAAATGTAATTTACAAGTAAGTCCCTAGTGCACTAGAGGTGCCCAGGGCCTGTAAATCAAATGCTACTAGTGGGCCTGCCGCACTGGTTGTGCCACCCACATTAGTAGCCCTGTAAACATGGCTCAGACCTGCCACCGCAGTGTCTGTGTGTGCAGTTTTAAACTGCCAATTCGACTTGGCAAGTGTACCCACTTGCCAGGCCTAAACCTTCCCTTTTTATACATGTAAGGCACCCCTAAGGTAGGCCCCAGGTAGCCCCATGGGCAGGGTGCAGTGTACGTTAAAGTTGGAACATGTACTTATGTGTTTTACATGCCCTGACAGTGAAATACTGCCAAATTCGTTTTTCACTGTTGCAAGGCCTATCTGTCTCATGGGTTAACATGGGGGCTGCCTTTAAATATTATTAAAGCTCAGATTCCCTTTGGGATCAGATAGACATGTGGAGTTAGGGGTCTCTGAACTCACAATTTAAAAACACATCTTTTAGTGAAGTTATTTTTTAGATTGTGTGTTTGAAAATGCCACTTTTAGAAAGTAGGCATTTTCTTACTCAAACCATTCTGTGACTCTGCTTGTTTGTGGATTCCCTGTCTGGGTCAGTTTGACAGTTGGGCTGTTTGCACCTCTCCTCTAGACAGTGACACAAAGGGAGCTGGGGGGGTAGCCTGCATATCTCGATGGGCCATCTGGGCTGAAGGGAGGTGAGGAGTTGTCACTTACACCTGAAAGGGCTGTGCCTGCCCTCACATAATGCAGACTCCAACCCCCTGGTGTGTAGCCGGGGCCTGGCTTGGGCAAGGCAGGATCTTGAAAACAACAGAGATTTTTCTTTGAAGTAGGCCTACTTCAAAGGCAGAAAGGGATATAAGAAGAGCACACAAAACCTCTGAAAATCAGATTACTTCTGGAACAAAGAGGAACCTCTGCCAAGGAGAAGAGCTGGAAACTGGAGGAGGAGTACTGCCCCTTTGCCTGTGACTGTGCTTTGCTGGGTTGGCCTGCAATAGCTGCTTCTGCCTGAGAGAGGACAAAGACTGACTTTTGTGTTACTTCCCACTGGTGAAGAATCTCCAAGGGCTTGAACTGAGCTTGCCTCCTGTTGTTGAAAGTTCAGGGACATCAAAGAGTTCTCTCTGCCAGCACTTGGGCTTTCTGCTGTGAGTCCTGTCTGCCAAGTGTTGCCCTAACCTGTCTCTGGGCCCTTGAAAGGTGCAGCTGGTGGAAAAGGACCAAAATCCATGCAAAGCACGCCATGCGGGGAAACGTTCGACTCGCCACCCACCTCGCTGCTGAAAAACGACGTGCCGCCGGCCTTGCGGCTAACATTGACGCTTCACCTGCTTCGCAGCTGGAAGATCGACACAACACGGCTGGAGAAACTATGCGCAACACCCGTAGCGGCTGCTGTTAACAACACAAGCTCCCACGCAGCGCAGTTTCTGGACACGTGCGACCGGATTTCAACGCAACATCGCTGGACACGGAACATCAAAGCAAAGCTTGCCCGGACCAGAGGTGCTCGTCCTGATCGACGCATCGCTCTCTTGTGGGAAAGAAGAAATGACGCACACCGATCCGACCAAAGAAGGAACGACTCACGTTCTTGCTTGTGGGAGAGAAATCGACGCATCGCTGGCCTTTTTTGACGCACACTCAATCGTGCAGCTTCATTTTGATGCTACCCAGGTCCTATTATACGCTAACAACGTTCTCACTGTTTTCTAAAGGATTTAAGACTCTTTTGATTTTTTATCCATAACTTGACTTGTGTATGTTGGATTTTTTGTTGTTTTGGTCTTGTTTTGTTTAGATAAGTATTACCTATTTTTCTAAACCTATGTTGTGTCATTTTGTAGTGTTTTCACTGAGTTACTGTGTGTGTTGGTACAAATACTTTACACATTGCTTCTGAAGTTAAGCCTGCCTGTTCATGCCAAGCTACCAAGAGGGTGAGCGTGGGTTAGCTGTGGGTGATTCTCCTTTACCCTGACTAGAGTCAGGGTCCTTGCTTGGACAGAGGGTAACCTGACTGCCAACCAAAGACCCAATTTTTAACATCTGAAGCGCATAAGCACCTGAACAGACATGAGGTGTAGTCTGGTACCACTCCCGTCATGAGAGGGAGATCACTGGGTCCCGGCAAGATGGATGTATTATTTAATGATTTATTGTTATTACAAGATCCTGGCAGACAGCTAAGTTGTGATTTTACCAAGAGATATTACAGTGCAAATCTATGGTTTGTCAAAGGTGGTAGCTTAAATGCCTATTGAATTCAACATATGATTTTCACAATCAATAAGTCAGGCCTACTGCATATATCATAACTTATCATAATACTAGATTAGAGATATGGCATTGAATATATTTTTTGCTAGTGAACCACTCAGGCCTGTAACTATTATCATTGGCTTGTCACCATAACCAGCTGCAGCCTCCTATACTGAGCTTACGCTTTCCCATCAGGAACAGTCATAAAATTACATAGTATAGAAAATTGGATTTGGCAAAGCAACAAACTATCTCTCCGAACAGGGCCTAACAAGGATTCTGACATTGCAAATCTTAAATGTTAAATGCCTATTGACTTTAACATATGCTTTTAAGAAACAATATGTTAAGCCTACTGCCTTTATCGTCATTTTTCATTATAAACAATCAGGTCTATAACCTTTCATAGGCTTCCTACCATAACCTATTTTTATGATCATAAGTCATCCCACAAGGCAGCCACCAGGTATACCATAATAAAATTACAAATATGTACAAAATACAGTAGTCACAACAGTATAAAATCCCTGCCACTAGAGCAAAATAAGCATCAGTATAATGCAAGTTTTCTAGCCCCAGGGTTTGTTTGTGTGAGTCACCAACACCAAGACCCTTGTCTACCACGGTAATCTGCAATATTCCATGGAACAAAATATCTGCCTGCAGGCTTTAGCACACTGGAATAACAACCCACCCTTAACAGCCTATTGCCTTTAACACATGCTTTTCACAATAAGTAAGGCCCACTTGCTTTTCATGCTTGTCATGACTTTTTCATTAAAAATAAATCCCACATAAGGAATCTGACGAAACCTTTCCCAGTTAGTAAATAGGGCTTCTGGCTTTTACCAATGGCTTGACATTATATACAACACAGGCCTACTAAGGTGCATATAAACTTGCAAACATCAGGCATACGTTTATAACAATACAAATATGTATAGAATTACTGTTGGGACTAACAAGAATAAGAACAGTGAAATTCTTCTCCGAGAGTTTGTCAGAGTAAACGACCAACACTAAAACAGTTGCCTACATAGCAGTCCGCAAGAGTACAAATACCTTTTTTTGGCCTGTAACATAATAAGATAATAGTCCACTGTTAAAGGCCTATCGGCTTTACTATTTTTTTCAATAAATACGCTGGGCCTACTGCCTTGTTTTAACTTTTCATAAAAACAGGCCAGACCTATGAGACCCATGGCATCTGGCATAACATTGCCCTACGCTTCAATCAAGCTGATAGCTGTTATCATTGGCTTGTCACCATAACCAGGGCAGGCCTGCTGTACTGAGTGAACGCTTTCCCAGAAGGCAGCCATCAGCATACAGTCGTTAAATTGCAAATGTATATGAAATTGTAGTTGGCAATGCAAAATACTATCTCCCTTAAAAGGGTTTAACAAGGATTCCCACAATGCAAACCTTCTATCCCTATGTTTTGCCAGAAAGGATTATAACAATCCACCCTTAAATGCTAATTGACTTTAATGATTTTCCCAATCAATATATGAGGCCTGCTGCCTTTATTGTAACTTTTCGTCAAAAATAATCAGGCCTGTAGCCTTTATCAAAGCCTTGTTACCATAACCAACTCATTCCTACTGAGCATAAGCCTTCTACAAGGCAACCATCTGGCATACAGTCATAAAAGTACAAAAGTATACAAAATTACAGCAGGCACAGCAAAATACTATCTACCTTAAGATAACGTAACAAGGATTATTGTAATGAATATCTACTATCCCTGTGGTTTGTTTAATTTGATCACTCACACCAAAACCCTTGCCTACTAAGGCAATCTGTGAAATTCCATGTTACAAAGTACCTGTCTACAGGTTTACCACAGTGCAATAAGAATCCATCCTTAAAAGCCTATTGTCTTTAAATCATGCTTTTCACAACAAGTAGGCCATGTCTACTGGCTTTATCATAACATTTCATACGAAACAGATCAAACATATGAACTCTGTCATGACTTCTCCCAATGAGCTGATGAATCCTTTAGCATTTACCATTGGCTTTAGACCTCACCCAACACCGGCCTATTCAAGTGCTCATACACTTACAACCACTTGCAACCATCACAAAACTTTGTAGAAAAATACAGCTTGCAAAACAATACACAACCCTTCGAAACAAGGCCTGACAAAAATCATAAGTGAAAACCCCCAGGCTTTGCCACAGTGAATGGCCAACGCCAAACCCTTGCCTACCATGGTAATTTGTGACATTCCATCTAACAATATACCTGTCTATAGCCTGTAACACAATGTGATTACAATCAACTTTTACTGGATTAAACAAATGCTTTTCACAATTAATAAGGCTAAGGGCCTTTGTCACAACATTTCATAAGAAGCAGATATGATCTATGGCATTGGACATAACATTTCTCAATGCACCAATCAGGCCTACAGCTTGTCACCACAGCCAACAAAATATGAAGGGGAGGAGCAGGGGAGCAACAGAAAGGGATGGTGTGAGAAGGGCAATTAAACACCAATAATGAGCATTGATGGCGTGCAAGAAGAGAAGGGGAAAGGGGAAGGATGAAACAGAGCAAGAGAGCTTAAAAACATATTTACTCCGATGGAGTTCTAAAAGGAAAATAAAAAAGTACTTCCCTCAGTGTGAACAGCGGAAGGGCATGAATCATCCAATCAGAAAATATTAGAAGGGAAATACTCCTTAAGGAAGACAAAGAGAACGGGGGAAATTCATGAAATAAGAAGCAAGCAAATGTGATAGACAAGAACGCTCTCCAAATAAGAACGAGGGACTGACTCAAAATCCAATACATTGTCTCATTTAATGTATTAGAAACAACTGATCTTCTACCACAAACAGCTACAGCTGTCCATGGGAGAGACTGGAGAAGGTCTGGTGCCTTAGAGGGTCCAGGAGACGTGGGTCAATCCTACAGTGCAGATACTCCATGGGTCCTGCGTTACACCCCTGCTCTACAAACGGTGTTATCCTTGTGGGTGCATATAATGCAACCAACTTGAATCTCTCCTTTACATGGTGATTGCAACAATTTTCATTTTGTAGCCCTTTTCTTATCGTGTTGTTTAGTGTTTTGTCCTTGAGCGTATGCTCTGTGGAACTGAAGGGGATACGTGGTTGCTTCTGGACAGGCTGCTCAAATGTTTGTTTACTTGCGGTTTTCAGTGGATTTCTTTGGTACGGTTTCGTTCCATCGCATAAGATCGAAATAAAATACGACAGAGGGAAATGCGTGCAAGAGAAGACAGGAAATTCGGCTAGTGGCGCAGAAAAGACCAATGAGTTGTCCTTTCTGGGTGAGTGGAGCGGGGGCGGAAGGGTGACGGTGGCGGTAGAGGGTGCACGTGGCGCGGAGGCAGAGGTAGGGAGTTCATGTATCATAAAGAGGGTGACCAATACGAAAATGAACAAATGAGTAAAGGAGGCTTGAGGTTGAGCCGTCTTGGACAATAGGGCAGCAAACTAACAATAATGTGCAGACATCACGGTGTAAACAAAAGCAAAGCAGCAGGCCTTTCAGTTAGATTGCATAGCCTTTGTGATCTTATTAGGCACAGTTGTGTCAAAGGTGTTACCTGCAGTTTCTTCAACCCCTTCACTGCCAGGCCTTTCCCCCCTCAGGTGCCAGCTCTTTTTTTTCTGGCTATTTGGGGCAGTTTGCGCCTAGGCCCTCATAACGTTTTGTCCACATAAGCCACCCATGCCAAATTAGCGTCCTTTTTTCCCAACATCCTAGGGATTCTAGAGGTACCCAGATTTGGCTGCAGAAGAAGGCTTGTGGTTTTTTCCCTGAAAATGGCATCAGCAAAGGGTTTGCGGTGCTAAAATCACCATCTTCCCAGCTTTCAAGAAACGGGCAGATTTGAATCAGAAAAACATATTTTTCAACACAATTTTTGCATTTTACTGGGACATACCCCATTTTTACTTTATTTTGTGCTTTTAGCCTCCTTCCCGTTAGTGACAGAAATGGGTATGAAACCAATGCTGGATCCCGGAAAGCTAAACATTTCTGAAAAGTAGACAAAATTCTGAATTCATCAAGGGGTCATTTGTGTAGATCCTACAAGGTTTTCTTACAGATAATAACAGCTGAAAGAGAAAAATATTTAAATTGAGGTTAAAAAAACAGCCATGTTTCTCCACGTTTTACTCTGTAACTTTTTCCTGCAATGTCAGATTTTTTAAAGTAATATACTGTTACGTCTGCTGGAATCTTCCGGTTGCGGGGATATATAGGGCTTGTAGGTTCATCAAGAACCCTAGGTACCCAGAGCCAATAAATGAGCTGCACCTTACAATGGGTTTTCATTATATACCGGGTATACAGTCAATCAATAAATCAATTTATTTGTTGAGCGCGCTACTCACCCGGAAGGGTCTCTAGGTGCTGGGGAGGGGGGGCAAAGGGGTGCTACTGCTCGAAGAGCCAGGTCTTGAGGTGCTTCCTGAAGGTCAGGAGGTCTTGGGTCTTACGTAGGTTGGCGGGGAGTGAGTTCCAGATTTTGGCTGTGAGGTGAGAGAAGGATCTGCCGCCAGTTGTGGTACGGTGAATACGAGGGGCTGTTGCGAGGGCGAGGTTGGCGGAGCAGAGCTGGCGTGTCGGAATGTGGAAGTTGAGTCGATTGTTGAGGTAGGCTGATCCGGTGTCGTGGAGAGCTTTGAGAGCGCGGATTAGGATTTTGAAGACAATCCTTTTGTCGAGTGAAGGTGCTTGAGGTGGGCAGAGATGTGCTCGTGGCGAGGGAGATTGAGGATGAGACGTGCTGCAGCGTTCTGAATGTGCTGGAGTTTTTTCTGGAGCTTGGCTGTTGTTCCCGCACAGAGGGCGTTGCCGTAGTCCAGTCTGCTGCTAACGAGGGCGTGGTTTCTACGGGAATCCATCTGAAGGTCTTGCAGAGCATTCGAAGGGTGTTGAAGCATGAGGACGAGATGGCGTTGACTTGCTGGGTAATGGAGAGTGACAAGTCTAGTGTGAAGGCGAGGTTGTGTGCATGGGTGCTGGGTGTTGGGGGCGACCCCAGGGTGGCTTGGCACCAGGAGTCGTCCCATGCTGACTTGTTGGGGCCGAAGATGATGATCTCGTTTTCTTCTGAGTTCAGCTTGAGGTGGCTTGCTGTCATCCAATTGGCAATAGCTAGGAGTCCGGTGTGGAGGTTGTAATTGGCGCAGAGGTCTTGTGAGGGGGGAGGGTCGGTGGAGCAGGACTTGGGGTTGGTGAGTTCCTTGATGATGTTGAATAGCTCCTTCCTGTTGTGTGTGTTGTCAATTCGTTCTTTGTAGAAAGATCTTTTGGTGGCCCGGATGAGCTGGTGGTGTTTGCGCATGGCTGATTTGAGGGCAGTGAAGTTGCTCTCTGATTGTTCTTAGTGCCTGGTTTTCTCAGCTTTCCAGCATTCTTGTTTGGAAGCCTGGAGGTCTGCGGTGAACCAGGGAGCTTTCTTGTTGACGCAGGTGTTGCTGGTTTTCTTGAGTGTAGCGAGGGTGTTGGCGCAGTCGTCGAGCCATTGCTTGAGGTTGAGGGCGGCGGTGTTGGGGTCGTTGGTATTGGGTGGTAGGGTTTGGGTGAGGTTGGAGATCAGTTGTTCCTTGGAGACCTTGTTCCACTTGCGGTGAGGGAGCAGATGCTGTTGGTGGTTGTTTTCAGGAAGGAAAAATGAACGCAAAGGTGGTCGGTCCAATGGAGTTCGGTGGTGTGAGTGAAGGTGATGTGGCTGCTGGAAGAGAAGATGGCATCGAGCGTGTGCCCGGCTGAGTGTGTGGGCGAGGTGACCAGTTGCTTGAAGCCGAGGTTGGCGAGGTTGTCCAGTAGGGCAGCGGAGTTGCAGTCGTTGGTTTTCTCCAGGTGGAAATTTAGGAGCAGGTAGTCCGAGAAGGCGAGGGCGTGGGAGCTAACCGTGTCGGCGATGGCGTCACAGAATTGGGAGCGGGGGCCTTGTGGTCTGTAGACGAGGGTTCCTCTCAGGGTGGTGTTGGTGTTGATGTGTATCTGAAAGTGCAGGTGTTCTGCAGCATCTAGGGCGTCGTTGGTGTCGGTGGAGATCCTGATGGAGCTTCTGTGTATTATGGCGATTCCTCCCCCTGGTTTGTTGATACTGTCTCTTGGGTGATCTTGTAGCCCTCAGGGATGGCTATGGCGATGTCTGGTTCTGAAGAGCGGTTCATCCATGTTTCGGTGAGGAAGGCGATGTCTGGGGAGGTTGACATGAGTAGGTCCCAGAGATCGATGGCGTGCTTGTGGATGGAGCGGGTGTTGAGGAGGATGCAGTTGAGATGGTTGGGGTGTCTGGTGTTGTTGTGGTGCTTGGGGGCTTGATTGCAGGTGAAACGGCACGGGGGCAGGCAAAGGGTCCATAGGTGTGCCTGGGGGCGCCTTGGGTGCAGGCGGTGGGCCGGCCGTGGTTGAGTGCGTGGAGCTCACGGGGGTGTAGTGGCATCTGGAGGCGTGGGAGGTGCGAGGGGCAGGGGGACCAGCACTAGGCGCGGTCCAGGCGAGGTTTGGCAGCAATTCATTTGCTGAAATATAAAGAGTGAAAAATAGGTATCAAGGAAACCTTTGTATTTCCAAAATGGGCACAAGATAAGGTGTTGAGAAGCAGTAGTTATTTGCACATTTCTGATTTTTGGTGTCCTCATATTAGCATGTGAATTACAGTGCATTTCTCAAATAGATGTCATTTTTACACACTTTCTTACATTTGTAAGGGAAACATGTAGACAAAGACAAGGCGCAATAACACTTGTTCTTCTATTCTGTATTCCCCCCAAGTCTTCCGATAAAAATGGTACCTCACTTGTGTGGGTAGGCCTAGTGTCTGCGACAGGAGACGCAACATGGACACATCACATTTTTACATTGAAGTCTGGTGTGTTTTTTGCAAAGTGCCTAGCTGTGGAATTGGCCTCCAGCTTAGCCGGCACCTAGGAAAACCGACCAAATCTATGTAGTATTGAGAACTAGACACGTAGGGGAATCCAGGATGGGGTGACTTGTGGGGCTCTCACCAGGCTCTGTTACCCAGAATCCTTTGCAAACCTCAAAATGTGGCCAAACAAGAACACTTTTTCCTCACATTTCGGAGACAGAAAGTTATGGAATCTGACAGGAGCCACAAATATCCTTCCACCCAGTATTCCCCCAAGTCTCTTGATAAAAATGCTACCTCACTTGTGTGGGTAGACCTAATGCCCGCGACAAGGAAATGCCCCAAAACACAACGTGGACACATCACATTTTCCCAAAGAAAACAGAGCTGTTTTTTGCGAAGTGCCCAGCTGTGGATTTTGGCCTCTAGCTCAGCCAGAACCTAGGGAATCCTACCAAGCCTGTGCATTTTTGAAAACTAGACACCTAGCTCAGAGAATCCAGGATGGGGTGACTTGTGGGGCTCTCTCCAGGTTCTGTTACCCATTATCCTTTGCAAACCTCAAAAAGTGGCAAAAAAAACACCTTTTTCTCACAATTCAGTGATAGGAAGTTCTGGAATCTAAGAGGAGCCACACATTTCCTTCCACCCGGCATTCCCCCAAGTCTCCTGATAAAAATTGTACGTCACTTATGAGGGTAGGCCTAGTGCCCTCGAAAGGAAATGCCCCAAAACACTATGTTTTTGAAGGGTGGGCCCCTTCGTTTGTGATCCTGGGCTCAGCAGCCATATAGGGAAAGCTACCAAACCCAAACATTTCTGAAGACTAGACGTTCGAGGGAGTCCAGGGAAGCGTGACTTGCGTAGATCCCCCAGTGGATTTCTTACCTATATTCCTCAGCAAACCTCAAAGTTAGCTTAAAAAAATCACATTTTTACCACATTTCCATGTGGGATCACCGCACCGGGTCAAATTTCCTACCACCCAATATTCCCCTATGTCTCCCAGTAAAAATAATACCTCACTTGTATAGGTGGGCCAAGTGCCTGTGACAGGGAAGAGCCAAAAACATGTCGAAATTGAGGGGAACCAAAGTGAGTCCAAAGGGGCAGTTTGAAAAAAAAAAATGTTTAGGCTGACAAGTGGGGCAGAATTTTTATTGATATAGATGTAACAATGCTGGGTGGTAGGAATTTTGTGGATTCCTGCAGATTCTGGAAGGTTCCATCACAAAAATGTGGGGCAAATGTGTGATTTCCAGCAAAGTTGGAGGTTTGCAGGGCATTGTGGGTAAGAAAATGTTGCAGGGTACATGTGAAGCACACTACCCTGGACCCACCCTAATGTTTAGTTTTCAAATGTGTCTAGGTCTTGTGGATTTTTCTACATGGCAGCCTCCCAAAGTCCAAAAAATGCAGCCCTCACCATTCCAAGTGGGACGATTTTGAGAGTTAGAGAAGCTCTTGTGGCCCAAATGTAAAACTAAAACCCCAAATTATCAAATGTCCTCTTGCTTGCCATGGGATAAGATGTTTTAGTGTGCAGGGGAGAGCTGACAGACTGTTACCCCCTTCAGTTGGGGTGGGAGTTGGTAGCCACCACCCCACTATTTCTTATTTATTTTACATTACCTGGCATCTAGTAGGCTTTCTTCCCCCCCCCCCGGGAGTGAATCAGGGTAATTGCCCCATCTGCCCACCAGTGGGCAGAACAACTTTGGCCCCATTTATTTTGGGTGGGGGTATGGCCATACTCCCAACCTCTTTAAAAAAAAAAAAAAAATCCCTGGACTCTGGAGGGCTTTCTGCCCCCGTTGGGGGCAGATGAGCCTTCCAAAAATAGACTGATCTGCCCCCAAAAGGGGCAGATATAGCCAACAGTAATGTGCCACCATGGGGAGCGACCCTTGCACAAGGGGCTGCTCCCCAAACAAAACACACACATATACACACACCAATCCCTGGTGCATAAGTGGTTTCTGCCCCCCAGGGGCAGATCGGCCTAATAGAAATAGGCCGATCTGCTCCCAAGGGGGGATAGGAATGGCCAATTTGCCCCCCCCAGGGGAGCGACCCTTGCCTAATGGGTTGCTCCCCTTGCGTGAAGTTGGTGCAAAAAAAAATCCCTAGTGCTTAGTGGTTTCTGCCCCCCCTTGGAGGCAGATCAGCCTAATAAAAATAGGCCGATCTGCCCCCAAGGGGGGCAGAAATGGCTTAAAATAAATTTGCCCCCCAGGGGAATGACCCTTGCCTAAGGGGTTGCTCCCCATGTGAAAAAGATCGCTGGTGCCTAGAGGTTTTTGCCCCCCCAGGGGCAGATTGGCCTTATAAAAATAGGCCGATCTGCCCCCAAGGGGGTCAGAAATGGCCTAAAAAGATTTTCGCCCCAGGGGAGCGACCCCTTGCCTAAGGGGTCGCACCCCACATCTAAAAATAAAACAAAAAACCCCCCAAACAATTATCCCTGGTGCCTAGCGTTTTCTGCAGGTCGGCCTAATTACAATAGGCTGATCTGCCCCCAAGGGGGCGGAAATGGCCTAAAACAAATCTGCCCCCCCCAGGGGAGTGACCCTTGCCCAAGGGGTCGCTCCCCTTTATTGGTTTCATAAAAATAACAAACTCCCTGGTGTTTAGTGGGCATTTCTGCTGCCCGATCGTTTCCTTTGATGCCTCTCTTACCCCTCCTCCGATCCGTGCTGGATGCTGAGCTTCCTGCATGGTGGGGGCAGCCTCCCTTGGCGGGGCTAGCTCTCCCCTCAAGGACCCATACCAGGAAGTATCGGTTACATCCTCAGCACCCGAGCGGTGCAAACAAGGACGTAACCGTTACGTCCTGGGCACCCAAGCGGTTACGTACTGACGAGCTCACAGCTACTCAAGCACACCAGCAACCATTGACACAATGTTATATCCTTGTATTCTAATGCTTGTGAGCACATATCGACACAGCATGCAACACGACATTCTGTGAATAATTTCGCAAATGGCATCTCTACCAAGACAGTTAATGTGCACAAGTTTCCCGTTTTCTTGTATCATGTGGTTCTCTCTGCAGGGACAAAACATGGGTGACAAAGTAGTTCGAGTTCATGTGTTGCATTTGATACATCAACAGCAGCCATGTTGAGTAAGCATCACTAGCCATCATACACAAGTCCACCTGGACCTGCACCATCAGCAAGTCAAGAACACCCAAGTCATTGCAACTTCTCATCTGCCACTTTTCACTCTTAGTATCTACTACAGCCTCCTTTACTCTGGTCTGTAGAAACCCAAGACCCAACTTCAGAAGAGATGTTAGATCTTAACCTCCATTCAGCACAGCCACTATACACTCCTCAAATAATTCTACCTTTCTGGTGATTCCCATGAATGATTCACACTAGGCATCACATCACCAAACTCACCCACCCCATGGGCAACATCCCCATCTTCATCTTCGTCCTATAGGTATCACCTTCAATCCAATGTAGGCTAAGGGGAACCAATACCACTGGACTGGATAGACCATTTTGCTATCTTCTCCTTACAGGACTCCTCCCAAGATGATTTAATCAAGATCCAAGTCCACATTAGATTTCAACTCACTTGTCAACAAAAACAATCAACGCTAAAAAATGTGTAATTCAATACTTTCTTTATAAAACAGTCCTCAAAACTGAAATCCTCAGCACTGTGATACACCCAAGAGCTCTCCAAGAGCAAACATGCTATACGCAGACAGAAGAAGAAACAGAAATGGGCTAATGAACATTATGATCTCACACTCTACATCTTGAACTCACTTAAAGTCATCTCATTAAAAAGATTATGTCCTACTCATATGTGCTATCAGATCGTTTTGAGGAGAAGCCTAGAATTGAAGACATATTCTAAAGAAAGGCTTCAAACAGGTAGGGTTCATTAGAAGCATCCCCATCTAAAAATTCCTGGGACTAAGTGCTAAGATAGAATGGACAATCTAATATTCTCCATAACATTCCAAAATCAAATCTTTCCACATGCAGCTACCACATATCTCCCTTTTTTAGGTTTGCGCTCGCAAGCGCTCTGGCCTCTGTTGTAATCTCTCTGTGGGCTTTTAACCACACCCATGTCATGCCCATCACTTTCATTGGTTAGTGGGTTTGCCTTTTAAAATTAGCTTGATTTCATTTGTGAAAGGCATGCATACATCATGCTTTTTCCGGTGTTTAGCCCTCCTCGAGCGCACCGGGCAACTACTGAAAATGTAAAAGGCTCTATGATTTCAGCATGGCTTCTGGACTACTTTTTCTTTTTAATTCCTAGGCAGTGCGATTTCTCTGGGTTTTACACAGCGCGATCATGCTCGTTTAAAAAAATATATTTTTTGTAATATTTCCCCTGTCTACATCCACATCCCCGCCCTATCCTCCCCTGGAGATTTGCAGTGGCCACCAGTTGCATTGCAAATGCTTGTTTGACTATGCTCTTTGTGCTATCGGTGACAGGAGCACAGTATTCCACCATGGCCTGGTTTACAGCCTCACACACAATGCCTCAATGGTGCCAGTGATATGATGAATGCCAGGAACCAGGAGGGAAAATAGAAGTTTTATCATGCTCAAATGTTTTTCTGAACACTTTTTTATTGTAAAATCTTTTCAGTCTGTTTGAGGTATTTTTTTGTGAAAGTATTAATATACTTCAGTGAAGTGTTTTTTCAGTGAAAATAAAATGCTCGCAAGTTATTTGTGGGGTTCACAGTCTTTGTGGAGCATTCTACACATCATGCCATACATTATCGGCCCTTTCATTCTTTCTCTGCTCGATGCGCGCGCATGGGTCTGCCTGTTGTTTACACTCACCACAGCCTCCATGTTGACTAAACACCTGGATGAGAGCCAACTGGGCAGATTGCAGTGCATGGATGCACCTCACTCAAAGGGTGACGACGAAGGGGACAGCAGCTTAGCGTTAGCATAAGATCCTTGTTTATGGTAGCGTTGGCTCTGGAAAGGTCATTAGAAGAGACCGTTCAGATCGACATTCTACGTTGGTGTTAACAATCACTTGCCCAAGGATAGTATAAATGTGTGAGAGGTATACAATCACCTGTTTTACATAAAACCTACAATTTCTACTGCTTAGGACTTATTTGCAAATGTTTTGCAGTAGAATCCATATCCTACACTGGACATACAGCCAGCACTCGCTCCTTGCATGCTGCAGAGTTCAAGCATTTCGGAGCTTCATGTAGTACCACATTCATTTATGTAAACTCATGGGAATATGGATTATCATGCCTATTGTACATTAAAATAACATCTTAAAAGCCTAATTTTTAGGTCCAGCTTTGACCTGTTATAAGTTGTGTAGGCATTTAACCACGCCCACCTCATGCCTATCACCTTCACTCGTTCTTGGGCTTGTCTTTCATAAATCCTCTTTAACCATTGATAAATGCTTTATGTTTGTCCAACCTTCGGGAGGTTTTGTTATTGCCTTGCAGACTGACTCTGTTACATGGGTAATTGCACGATTGCCGATATGTTTGACTGAGCGAACGTTTTTTTCCTTTTGTGTCTCTCTTTAGCGCTCATGCTCAAGGCAGCTGTGATGCTTTAAATCAGCTTGCTTATGTCAACTATTTACTTTTCATTTTCAAGTTATGTCACAAGAAAAGTCCAGTGAGGAATTTACAACACCAATAGCTGTAACTCGAGCAAATGCAAGATCCATTGCATTGCAAATGCTTGTTACTTTTTGCATTAATAATACAGGATCAAATGGTATACCAAAAGTATGGGTGAAATATACGAAATAAATATAAAATAAATGGAGAAAAAGCCAGACGTTTTGGAAATAATCTTCTCTCTGTGGTCTGGCTCTGATATTTCTAACCCCACACCACAATCAAGTACTTCCCCGTGACCTTCTTTCTTTTCTCAGCCTCAAATTCTGCACTCTCTCATTTCTACTCACACACACGCACACGCCCCCTTACATTCTAGATTCTTCCATCACTAGAGTTCACAGTTTTGTTAAACAATTTAATAGCTGTTAGTGGTTTGCTGAACTTTGACCAATGATCATAACCTATTGGTGCCTTTACCAGCACCTAGTGCTGCAATCTTACCACAGAATCTTTAATGGGTTTCCTCCATTCCATATCATACTTTCCTTTCCTTCTCTTTTGTTTTCTTATTCCTTTGTTTCTTCATTCCTCCTCAGCAGATATATTCACCCACCCCGTGTGGTTACCCATCTATCCTGAAGAAAGCTTGCTTTATGGTTTCCTGTCTTTTAATAGAACAGAGTTCTACCTGTGGCTGCAAGCAAAGCTAATCTGAACGCCATTAACGTGTTTTTGTAGCCCCACCTTCCAATTGAGCCCATTTTCTCACGCTAGCTGAATTCACTCTGCAATGGTGTAATTGATTCTTTCGACAACCTTATTAGGTTGGAAATGATAAAATTATCCCAACAATTATGTACCAATTACCATGCTTAGTGTGAATCTGTTTTCCATTATCTGGTAATATCAACATTGGCAAACCTTCTTTCTGAAATGTGCCCACCAAAATATTTTACAGCTCTCTGTAAAACCAGATTAAACAGAACAGAAAGGTAGGGGAAGATTGTTCTCCTCTCACTGGTTCAACAATATCAAGTAAGATATCTATACACAATCTTCTTGGTAGAGAGGGACACTGCATGGGCAGAACCTGTGACTTGACAGTTTTGTCAATGTCACAATCCAGATTATCCTTACTACCTCAAAATCCATCCCTGGCCACCAAAAATCCAAGTGAAATCTCTCTTTGGTCTTACCCACTCCTAGCTGCCCTTCATGAGTGAGTTTGATGATCTTTGTCTTATTGTGGTAGAAGGAACTAGTCAACCTGTAAATATTAAACAATTTTTACTGGCAACACCTCTTAAACCATACAATACAGTTTGACCACCTCTCTGCTATCCTTTTTATTGCCTTCTGAGGGCCATAATGCAAGTAAAGAAAATGGGCATGCTGTCTGCTGGTTTAGTGGCAAAAAATAGTTTTATATTGGGAGCTCAGCTGGCCCCTCAGATCCATGTGCCCTATTGCCATTGCCCATACTGCACTATTGATAGATACACCCCCAATATATTGTTACTTAGAATGTACTCAACTCCAAACATATACTCCTGTAAAACCACTACCCATTTTCTTACCCTTGCTGAAACTGCATCTAACACCTTTTCATTAAAGATTTTCTACAGTGATTTGTGGACACATCCCACTGTGAAAACTTCACCCCATTCAACGTTTGACGGTCTTCAAATTCCTATTCACTGTCAAAACTTCTTTCTTGATAACTAAGTAGTTAGATTCTGCACCCCAGAAGGATCTTAATTTAAAAGTATAGTTTTCTCTTCATTCTCCACTAGATGCATTAAAATAGGCCCAATACCCTTTGAACTGGCATCAGTGACTACAACAATACTCCTCTTCAGGGCAAAAATTTCTAAATGTGGTGTCTTCTCTAGATCCCATTTGACTAACATGCTCTGTCCCACTGAAATTCCACATTCGTTTTAATCAGTCTAATTTTTGTTATTTTTTCAGACAAACTGTCGATGGACCTGCTGTAGAATTCTACAATCACAATGAATAAAAAAGTCAATCCCTGTTGTTTACAGTGGTAAATGTTTAATAGCTTCACCAAATCGTTTTAGTGCTTTACCACAAGTGACAAAACGTTTTTCCTGAAAGTTAGATCAGATTCCTTGAACTGCCCCAAGACCAGCTTGACTGACTCATTATGTTTCACCCATGTGTTCTAATACACTAGCAATAGCATCCTGGAAAACCTTCAGGCCAGATAGGTCTCCTAATGTTTTATTCACGGCTCTTCAAAACACTGATGAGGCAGACAGAATCCCAAAAGGAATTCTCACAAATTTATAGGACCCAATTGGAGTTATAAATACTGGCAAATCTTACAATTCTTCATTTAAACTGCTATGGGGGTATCCCAACTCTAAGTCTAATGTAGTAAAATAACATGGCATCCGTAACCACCAACTTAATCTCTGAAATATTGGGAAATGGCTACACAATTAGGGCACAACTATTCAGTGGTTTCCACAAGAGCAACTACATGGTCAGCATTAACAAGGACTACTTTATGTAGCCCAAATGTCAATCTATGAGCTCTCAAAATGACTGGTACGGTCGCTTTTTCAGCTTTATTTTGTGTGTATAATTTTTCAGACATCGCAACTCAATTTTGCAAACTTCAGAAAATTGCTCCTCACAGCCTGAACAACTCTCCTTCACAATGTGAACCTAAATCTGAGCATGAACACTGGAAACCCAGAAACCTCCAAGATCCTTTTGATGGGGCCGACCAACAATTCACACACATTTGAACAACACATATATTTTCCCAAAACTATTGTTCTATGATATTCCACAGCTAATTGAAAACATTCTTTCATCTTTTATAGCCTGACCTCCATATTAGTCTTGTCTAATATCATCCTGTATAGCTTACTCGCCTTATAAAACTCTTCCTGTATAAGGCTGAAAAATGAACATAAATCCAACACATTTCCACGTACTTTTCATCAATCACCACCCAGCAAAAAGATTAACATTCCCTTTGTTTCCCAGTTGCAGCCAATTTTAAAAAACACTTCCTTCATATCTTTCATTTTTTTCCCCTTGAAGCACAGTCCTGTAACATGTCATATAATGTCCACCCTCTACCACACTTGTAACACATGCCTTTTACTGCTATACAATCTTTGTTTCTTGCCATGTGCTACAAATCCATACTACAGACACTGCCCTTGGAGCTTACTTTCCCTTTCCTCCACACTCTTGTTTCCTCCTACTGATTGCATTCACCGCCTTTCTCTTGTTGCTATCTTTTTTTATTCCATTTAGTAACAAGAAACACCTCTCTTAAGGGTGGTTGGTCTTTCACCTACAATTCTTCTTGCTCTTCATCATTATCTCAATACAGGACAAATTAACCTGTAATCCACTTATCTGTTAGTACTCCAAATTTACATCTAACTGCTAATATCCACAAACAGGTAGAGCATCCCTTCACTGTTTCTCTATCTCCGGGTTGCCCCTTTCCAAAATGTTACCTTTCCAGAATGTTATTCACACAATGTAAACACTGTATGCTTATTTTTCTCAAACACATGCCATATTTATTAAGGTGTCTAGCAGCTTCTTGTCCCATATATGGCAGGGTTTCTAACACTTCCTGTCCCTCCGCCCCAAAAAATGTAGTTACAAAGATAACGTCTATTCCATCCCCAAACTGTCACCATAAATTCTGTATAATTTTGCAGCACCTTCTTCAATTTGCTTTATTTTAAAGTCTCTGGGGAGACTTAGAAAGAAGGATGGTAGGTCTACATTCTGCATAGCTCCTTCCTGAGCTGTAGAATGCCCTGCAATTCTCACTTAAAATATCCAACCAAACCCAAGAAAATCTACTGAACACAGATTGTTCACACTAGAGGTGGCACGTATACACAAAACTCGGCTATCCAGGTACTTAAAACCCCTTCAACAGTTGTGTGAACCGCATTAAGTGAACAGCTCAAGTTCCACGCCACCTCTAGAAGCAACATTAAAATTAATGTTGTGCCTATGGTCCTTCTTAGATCAGCACACCTAGCAGTTTGGCCTTTTAAAAAAAGCGCTGATGTGTGCTAATCACCGGTGGTTCCTTTGCTTCTTCTAATTTTCTGCAAATAGCACTGGTGTGCCGATCACCACTTTAACCAGCACTAACAACTAATAACACCTCCTTTTCATTCTCATGCAATGGGTATGTCACTCACCAATAATTTATTCTGTTTTGCTTCATAAGGGTTGATTGTTATCTAATCGGTGCTTCTAAGATTATGTTAAATGCATTTATAACTTCACACCTAACCAGAAATCAAATGAAAGATGTGATCACTTAACAAGTATAAAAAAGGCAGTTTATTACTGTACAGTACCATGTACGTTTACTCTCATCGGCTGACTTGGACAACACGTTTATGCTGAATGCCCCGTCTGTATTCTGACATCATGCTCTTCTCACAATGAGACGGCTGCCAGCTTCATTTGATGCAAGACCCCACTCCCCCACCAACGTCTGCTGAATGCATTTCTTCTAGCAGTAAGACTGCCACCGCATTCCTTTGCACATGCATCACTCATAACATTCACCATAATCCTCTATGTCACCTAGATTTCAGTCTGTTAATCATGGAAAATACTTCTGCATAAGTCTGAAATGCACCAGCAGAAGCATTTTACTTCCAGGAACCAAATGATGACGATAGAACATTCATCTTGAGCACTCCTCACAAAGTAGCTGAGCAGAATCTTTACATGCTCATCTCTAACATGTCAGAAGATGACCCAATAACCTCTCATCATTGTCAATTCAACCTTCAGCCTATTAAATTTCCTGGACACCCTCAGGACAGGACAGGTTAACACTCCTCACCCCCGATCCCTAACCCAGAAGAAACCAATGTTTTACACAGATGACTTCACCAATATCCTCCCCATCACCTATATGACCATAATAGAGAAGTTAATCGTAAAAGCAGTCTCTACCTATTTACAGGAGTAGATCGACAAGAACAATCAACAGTTCTATAAAGCTTCACCTTCTACCCTAGTTCATTCAGATGAGAACTGCAAGATCTCACACACTTCCCATCTCACACGAGAACAACACAGTTCCATCCACTCATCCCTCAAATTCAATATCTGTATGGAACTCCTCAAGAACCCTAGTCAACATCCATCAATACACCAAAGACAACTATCTCAAAGTCTCCTCAACCAGTGACATTCGGTCACTTACAAACTGTCTTAAGCTAATTCAGAACTGGATATCAAGTACATATCTAAAACTCAGCCTAGGAGTTCTTTCAGAAGAGATCATGTCTGCTAGGGCATATTCTGATCATTCCCCACAGACGCTGCTTTAAAGTAGCACTTGCTGAATTTATTGTGCCAAGCGCTCCACAGAACGCGGGGTTGATTATACAAGATATTTTACACCAAAGAGGTAGTAGCTAAAGATTTGCTGCTGACCAGTTAGCTTACATCTCTTGACTTGGACTCTAGGAATGGATGAGCTTTCTTAAGTTCAAAACTGACACTATAGTAAATATGAAGATCAATAACCAAAAAGGTATACTTATTTCAATTCTGTATTTAAAATTACCAACATAGATCTTTGTACTGATTTCTACTATGAGACACTCTAGTCTTTCCTTACGACTGGAGAGAGAACCTTACCTGCATTGCTTTGGCATGGTGGATGAAACAATACCACTCATCATTGTGTTTGGTTGTACAAAATGACAAAGATTACCTGGTAGACTTCTGTGCAACAGCACTGATACCTTAACGTGATACCTGTGGGTTCTTTGCATAAACAATGCACTGTACAGTTTCACTTTGGGACGCAAATGTGTTAACACCCTTACCTTAGTGCTCATGTAGTTATTTATATGTCAAGGATTCTGGCATTGACTGAATTTACAATAGGTCATGTTGCTTATCATGAATCTCTTTTAATCACTTAAATGGAGAAATGGATTTCCACCCCCTCAATAAGCTATCAACTATGAGTACTGTACATGACAGTCGTAAATCAGAAAAATTAATGGATGTTTGGACACTAACTTTAACATATGTGGGCAATTTTCTTTTGGGAAATGTATCTGTCCCTCCCTAATTGTAATAACACTGACGGACGAGGCATCCTAATGGGTAGAAACTATATGGTAAGCTGGGGGAGTGTTTGATACACATCTACAGCCTATTCCTCTGTGATGCAGTTACATCGTCTCACAGAGGTATTTGCCTGCAAGGGCTGTAGTCCCCCTTCCTCCTATATGTGAGAAAATGAGGTCCCTACTTATTGCATATCACACTGTACACATTGAGACACTCCATGCAAATTGCCAAGAAGGTGAAGGATAGCTCTCAGAAACCACTGAGTCATTCATCAACATATGAAGATGGTAATAAGTATTGAAACATGACCTTAATTTTCTTAGCTATGCCACTATGATGGAGTTCTCATCTTTTCAGCTGCTGTTGTCTAACATTAGTTATGCCAGCAAGATGGTGGCCGCGTAGGTGACGGCTGTTAAGCCTCGCCCCCCCTGGACGCCGGCTGTGAGACTAGCGCATTATCGGCGGAGGAGCAGATCTAGCGGCGCAGAGTGCCGGTTACCCTCCCCCCTTTGCTGACTGAGAGCGCCTGGTGCGGGGTCAGATTCCAGAAACGGTTCTCGGAAGCGTGGAGACTACGGAGCGGTGGGCGCTGCCGTGCCACGCTGGCACTGAATGGTCGGAATCTCAACACGACGCCATGGAAGGTCATGGAAGGTAGGAAGGGCTGCTTCCCAGGCAAAGTATTGAACTGTAAAGGTGTGATTGAAAACTGTGGCTACCTGGACTGCAAATATGAGCTAGGGGTTGTCTGGTTGGTAGATTTTAATGCCAGCCGGGCTTTGCTATAAGGACAAGGACGGTGTGTCTGAGGGAGCACGCTTCGGCTCCCGTGATGGGTCATTGTGCGCACCGGTCAGATTATTGAGGAATATTATTAAATCTGTTGCAAGGAGCACAGATTGTTGGTATTGGAGGCTTGTAAAAACATTTGGGACTCTCCCTTGGCTCATAAGAGCGATTATGGCTCCTAAAACTGTTCGGAACTTCGGAGATAAAGGGGAGGGGGCCCGGTCAACACGCACTGGAAAAGATAGCGGGGATACAGGCCCGACCGGTAGGTGGCCTATCTCAGGAGGAATTAAATTGGGTGGTAAAATCAGAGGTGGAACCACCAAGGATGCCAAGGACATTACCAGTATAGCCCCGCTCGATTCCAGAGGGAAGGACAAATCACAGTCTGCCATTACAAACTTTCTGACCAGTGGGGCCCAAGAGAATGGTGTTGATATTTCTCTATCTATTCCTCAAGTTACGACAATCTCTACCAAAGAGAATTGCAAGGCAGTTAGAGAAGAGACTGAGCAAGGTAAAGGAAGCAAGGAAGGGCCCTCCGGGAGCAACCTTCCCCCGATCAGGCCTCAAGATGTTGAGGAGCAGCTGATACCCAAACCGGGGTATGGTGAGGAGCAAACGGTGTTAAACGGCGCAAATGCTATGGTACCCAATAGGGACGGTGTACAATTACAAATGGTCGAGATAAACCGCGGCATTCAGGCTGCTCATAACCTCGCTGATATACCCCCGCACTATGCTCAAGGGATTTAACGAAGGGTATCAGCGTTGGTAAATTGCTACATGTAGAAGCTAGGCAAACCCGAAGGAGCAAAAAGTCCCTGACTGGTCGAGGGATGGTGCAGATAAGTTCTACTCGCTAACTGAGGACTCTGAAGCCTCCAGCAGTGGTTGCAACCAGAGCGCAGTAGTAGGTAGAACACCCTCAGAGTCCGAGAGTGCCTCATCAGCGGAAGAGTCCACAGTGCGGCCGCAGCAACGGGAACGCAGATGTATAAAAACACGGTCTGGTGCAATGGGGGGAGTAGAGCCGTCATTCAAATGGGACTACTTAGGGACCAGATTGACGGGACTGGAGAAAGATTCCAAGCTTGACCCACCACCCAATATTGATGGGGGCGAGGACTGCCCGGCCTCTAGTAATAGAGCGACTGGCACAGACGCAAAAATGCCACAGATGATATATGACATGATAAGGGAACTCCAAACAGAGACAATGGCTGAGAGCCGGAGGGCTCGGATCGCTACCAAGCATCTACAGTGCGCGGTCTGCAAAGTTGTGAAATCCTGCACAGAAATTGAGGAAAAATTAAGTGTGATGGAGAACAGAACGGCTGCTGTGGAGGTGGATATCGAGGCCCAAAAGAGCAGACGGAAACACACGGAGGGCAATTAACTGACTGTTAGAAATGGGGTCTTTGGTTGACAGTCAGGTTACACCCTGTTCAAGCAAGGACCCTCACTCTAGTCAGGGTAAAAGAGAATCACCCTCAGCTAACCCCTGCTTACCCCCTTGGTAGCTTGGCAGAGCAGTAGGCTTAACTACAGAGCGCTAGGTGTAAAGTATTTGTACCAACACACACAGTAACTTAATGAAAACACTACAAAATTACACAACACCGGTTTAGAAAAATAGGCAATATTTATCTAAACAAAACAAGACCAAAACGACAAAAATCCGACATACACAAGTCAAGTTATGAATTTTTAGAGATTAAACTCAAAACTAGCGCTTAGAAACAAAAATGCTTTGATGAGATGTTAACACGGCGTCGTGACGGAGTCGTTCCCACCAAGCCGACACCAGCGGCGCCGGACACGGAGTCGTGTAGACCCCCAAGTACAGTACCTTTGGTGAAGAGTGAAAACAAGCCGATGCGCGAAGTCGGGGATCGCGGCGTCTGTGCGAAATGTTGAATCCGTGCAATTCGAGCGGCGTCGGTCACGACGTGGTGCGGCGACTTCCACGGAGTCGTGGACTTCAGCGGGGCTGCTGCGGCGTCGGGGCTGCGAAGAGCGTCGCGTTCCAGCGAAGGTCACGGCGTCGGGTGCAGGCGGCGTTGCCGGATTCAGCAGCGGTGTTGGTCCGGAGTCGTCCGAAGTCGATTTCCTTGGATTTCCACCAGCTTTCCTTTCAAGGGCCCAGGGACTGGATAGGGCACCACTTGTCAGAGCAGGAGTCTCTCCAGAGACTCCAGGTGCTGGCAGAGAGAAGTCTTTGCTGTCCCTGAGACTTCAAACAACAGGAGGCAAGCTCTAAATCAAGCCCTTGGAGATTTCTTCACAAGATGGAAGGCACATAAAGTCCATTCTTTGCCCTCTTACTCTGGCAGAAGCAGCACTGCAGGAAAGCTCCACAAAGCACAGTCACAGGCAGGGCAGCACTTCTTCCTCAGCTATCAGCTCTTCTGCAGGCAGAGGTTCCTCTTGGTTCCAGAAATGTTTCTGAAGTCTGTAGATTTGGGTGCCCTTCTTATACCCATTTTAGTCTTTGAAGTCACCTTTCTTCAAAGGGGACTCACACCTACTTGTGAAATCCTGCCTTGCCCAGGCAAGGCCTCAGACACACACCAGGGGGTTGGAGCCGGCATTGTCAGAGGCAGGCACAGTCCTTTCAGATGAGAGTGACCACTCCACCCCTCCCTCCTAGCAGAGATGGCTAATCAGGAAATGCAGGTTACACCCCAGCCCCCTTTGTGTCACTGTCTGGTGCGAGGTGAAAAACAACCCAACTGTCAAACTGACCCAGACAGGGAATCCACAAACAAGTGGCATTTCAAACGCACAATCTTAAAATCAACTTTACTAAAAGATTTATTTTTTAATTGTGAGTTCAGGGACCCCAAACTCCGCATGTCCATCTACTCTCTAGGGGAATCTACACTTTAATCATATTTAAAGGTAGCCCCCATATTATCCTATGAGAGAGACAGGCCTTGCAACAGTGAAAAACAAAATTGGCAGTATTTTACTGTCAGGACATATAAACCACATTACTATATGTCCTACCTTATCCATACACTGCACCCTGCCCTTGGGGCTACCTAGGGCCTACCTTAGGGGTGCCTTACATGTAAGAAAAGGGAAGGTTTAGGCCTGGCATGTGGGTACACTTGCCAAGTCGAATTTACAGTGTAAAAATACACTTACAGACACTGCAGTGGCAGGTCTGAGACATGATTACAGGGTTAATTGTGTGGGTGGCACAACCAGTGCTGCAGGCCCACTAGTAATATTTGATTTACAGGCCATGGGCACCTCTAGTGCACTTTACTAGGGACTTAACAGTAAAACAAATATGCCAATCATCGAGAACCAATTACGTACACATTTTAAACAGGAGCACTTGCACTTTAGCACTGGTTAGCAGTGGTAAAGTGCCCAGAGTAACAAAAACAGTAAAATCAGAGTCCAGCACACATCAACAACCTGGGGAACAGAGGCAAAAAGTTAAGGGAGACCACGCCAAGGATGAAAAGTCTAACACGTGTCCCCCCCCAGCTAAAAGTGGGGAGCAACTACCCAACCTCATGGGAGTTCTCATCACTAAGGCGGAAGAACCTGGACAGACCATCAGCATTGGCGTGCTCTGTACCAGGACGATGTTCCACCGTAAAGTCCATCCCCTGTAGGGAAATGGACCACCTCAACAGTTTTGGGTTCTCACCCCTCATCTGCATTAACCATCTGAGGGGCCTGTGGTCGGTCTGAACTTGGAAGTGAGTCCCAAACAAGTAGGGTCTTAGCTTCTTCAGTGCCCAGACCACAGCAAACGCTTCGTGTTCTATGGCACTCCACCTACGTTCCCTGGGTAGTAACCTCCTGCTAATGAAGGCTACGGGTTGATCTAGGCCCTCTTCATTAAGCTGTGAGAGTACTGCTCCAATACCATGCTCTGAGGCGTCTGTTTGCACAACAAACTCCTTGGAGTAGTCAGGTGCCTGCAGCACAGGTGCTGTGCACATGGCAGCCTTCAGGGCATCAAAAGCGTTCTGGCAAGCCTCTGTCCAGATCACTTTCTTGGGTTGCTTCTTAGAAGTCAACTCAGTTAAGGGGGTAACAATGGTACCATATCCCTTAACAAACCTCTGGTAATATCCTGTGAGACCTAAAAAGGCTCTCACTTCAGTCTGGGTCTTGGGAGGCTCCCAAGCCAGAATCGTGTCAATCTTAGGCTGTAGGGGTGCCACCTGGCCACTCCTCACCTGGTGTCCTAAGTACACCACAGAACCCTGCCCTATTTGGCACTTGCTCGCCTTAATAGCGAGGCCTGCCTTCTGCAGGGCCTCTAAAACTCTCCAGAGGTGTTGCAGGTGTTCCTCCCATGTGGAACTAAACACAGCAATGTCATCCAGGTAGGCGGCACTGAACTCATCCAGTCCTGCCAACACCTGGTTGACCAACCTCTGAAAGGTGGCAGGGGCATTCTTCATCCCAAAGGGCATCACTTTGAAGTGGAAGTGCCCATCTGGGGTAGAGAATGCTGACCTCTCCTTTGCCCCCTCAGTTAAGGCAATCTGCCAGTACCCAGATATTAAATCAAACGTACTGAGGTACTTGGCAGCTCCTAACCGATCAATGAGCTCATCAGCTCGGCAGATGGGGTGTGCGTCAGTCTTGCTGACCGCATGGAGACCCCGGTAGTCCACACAGAACCTAAGTTCTGGAGTGGCACCAGGAGCAGCAGCGTTTGGGACCAATACCACTGGGCTGGCCCAAGGACTGCTGGAGTGCTCAATGACCCCTAGGGTTAACAATTTTGAGACTTCCTCCTTAATGCAAGCCCTGACCCTGTCAGTCACCCTGTAAACCTTATGTTTAACAGGTGTACTGTCCCCAGTGTCCACATCATGTGTGCACAGGTGTGTGACTCCTGGGATCAGGGAAAACAGCGAGGCGAACTGTCCCAACACGTGGCGACAGTCCCTCTGCTGTTCCTCAGTCAGGGAGGGGGAGAGGATCACTCCCTCCACCGACCCATCTTTCTCTCCTGCAGACAGGAGGTCAGGGAGAGGCTCACTCTCTTCCTCCACCCCGTCATCTGTCGCTAGGAGCATGGATAGCTCAGTTCCCTCAAAGTGTGGTTTGAGGCGGTTGACATGTAGGACCCTCAAAGGGTTCCTGGGGGATTGCAAGTCTACCAGATAGGTGACCTCGCTCTTTCTTTCCACCACCTCAAAAGGCCCAGTCCACTTATCTTGGAGAGCCCTAGGCTCCACTGGTGCCATGACCCACACTTTTTGTCCAGGCTGAAACTCAACCAGAGTGGCATTCTGGTCGTACCACCGTTTCATATCCTCCTGGCTTGCTTCCAGGTTCTCCTGAGCGAGACTTCTGAAGCGGTCAGTCTGGTTTCTTAGTGGCAGCATTTAGCTAAATACATCCTGGGGTGGTTTACTAGGAGCTTTCTCCAAAGCCTCCTTCACCAGACTGAGCGGTCCCCTCACAGGGTGGCCATAGATGAGCTCAAAGGGGCTAAAGCCAAGTCCCTTTTGAGGCACCTCCCTGTAAGCGAACAGAAGGCATGGCAAGAGGATGTCCCACTTACGCCTCAAGGGCTCTGACAGGCCCTGAATCATGCCTTTCAAGGTGCGGTTGAATCTCTCAACCAGACCATTACTTTGGGGGTGGTAAGGGGTGGTGAACTTGTAGGTTACCCCACACACCTTCCACAGAGACTTCATATAAGTGGATATGAAGTTTGTACCTCTATCAGATACCACTTCCTTGGGGAACCCCATGCGGGTAAAAACTCCCATCAAGGCACGTCCCACCACGGGGGCAGTGACCGTCCTTAGAGTAATGGCTTCTGGGTACCGGGTGGCATGGTCCACCAAGACCAGGATGAACCTGTTGCCCATGGCTGTCTTGGGGTCTAGAGGCCCCACAATGTCAATTCCTACCCGTTCAAAGGGAGTACTGACTACAGGTAAAGGTTGGAGGGGAGCTTTGCATTTCCCCCCACTCTTGCCACTTGCCTGACAAGTCTGACAAGACCTACAATAAGCAGCTGACTGCTTGTGCATCAAGGGCCAGTAAAAGTGGGTCTTGTCCTGCCCTAGATGTCCTGCCAGCGGCACATCATGAGCCAAACCCAGTAGGAAGGCCCTGAAGCACTGGGGTACCACCAGCATACGAGCTGACCCAGGCTCAGGAACCTTAGGCTCACTATACAGGAGGCCATCCTCCCAATAAATCAGGTGAGTACCTGGCACCTCGCCAGCCGCCTGGGCTGCAGCCTGCTGCCGTAGCCCCTCAAGAGTAGGGCACTCCTTCTGCGTGTGCAGAATGCTTCCCTGGTGGGTCCTCCTTCCTGCTGCCACTGCGACAGCTCAGGGACCTCCCCCAGTTCAGCCACCTATTCCCCTGTAGGCTCCGTGGCATCACCCTCAGGCTCTGCCTCCTCCCGGACCGTCGGAACTTCTGGGGACGGTTTCCCGCGCCCCCTGCCCTTCCTCTTCTTGGCGGTCCCCTGGGCCACTGTTTCAGGCTCCAGGGTCTCTTGACTACCCTGATTGGCTGCCATAGACCGGGTGGATACGCATACCCACCCAGGCAGACCCAACATCTCCAAGTGAGACCTGTGTTCCACCTCCTTCCAAGGGGAATCCTCCAGGTCGTTACCTAGCAAACAATCAACAGGCATGGTTGGACTCACAGCTACTTTCCAGGAACCTGAGACCCCCCCATTCAAAGGGAACCTGCGCCACTCTGCAGAGGCGCTCAGAGTTGTCTACCGCAACTACTTGGTGAAGTACCCGGGGATCAATCTGCTCTTCAGACACCATGTGACTCCTCACTGTAGTCACACTGGCTCCTGTGTCTCTCAGAGCCTCCACCCTCTGTCCATTGATGGTCACCCATTGCCTGTATTTCTTAGTGTTATCAGGCACTAGGTTTCTCTGGACCATCTCACTGTCCCCTTAGTGAGACAAGGGTCATTTCTGCTGGTTCCCACCCACCTGAAACCAACTCCTCCCCAAGTGCTACACTGGCCAAACCCTGGGACGGTGCACCAGTGGCTGCCGGTGTACTTTTGGGGCATTTGGGGTCCCCCATCACATGACCCACCTGGTCACATGCATAGCACTTACGTGGGGGACCACCTGCCACTGGCTTCCCTTTGGACAACCATGGCTTCTTTTCACTGGGGGGTTGGGAATCCTTACCCTGGGAATCAGTTTGGGGCACTTTAGAGAACTCCCCCTGTTTGCCCTTACCCCCCCTTTCTTCTGAGAGGGACCCTGCCCACCCTTGGCGTGGTCTCCCCCATACCTCCTTTGGACCCTGGTGCTCTCCCAGCGGTCCGCTTCCTGCGCAAGCTTCCTGGGGTCAGTCAGCTTGCTGTCAATGAGGTGCTAGCGCAGCTCTGGAAAACATAAACTGTACAAGTGCTCCCAAGCAATTAAATTGTAAAGCCCCTCATACGTGTTTACCTTACTGCCCTTCACCCAACCATCCAGTGACCTGCAAAAAGAATCAACACATTCCAACCATGTTTGGGATTCCTTTCTCTTGTAGGATCTAAACTTCTCCTTGTACTGCTCAGGGGTGAGACCATACCTGGTGAGTAAGGCCTCCTTCATGACAGGGTAGGTGAGACTCTGAGCATCCCCTAAGGCCGTCAGTGTGTCCCTCCCCTCTGCCTCAAAATGCTTCCACAGGGCTGCCCGCCAATGAGCTTCAGGGTTCATGTGGAGAGCTGACTCATAACCCTTGAACCACAAGTAGATATCATCCTCCCTCTTATAATCCCTCACAAGGTCATTTGGGATGTGTACCCTTCTCTCCGGCTGCACTGTAGGATTGCTGCCACCAACCCTACTGGACTGGCTCCTCTGATCTAACTCCTTTAAGTTAAGCTCATGAGCCAGCTGCATCTTCCTTTCCTCAAGGACTGCTCTTCTCTCATCTCTTTCTTTCTCCAGATTGAGCTTCTGCAGCTCCAATTGGTATGCCCTCTCTGCCTGTCTGTCCTGCAACTCCTCAGGTCTCAGGTGTCAGACCCTTGGATGAGACACTGCTACCCGCCCTGGAGACCTTCTCCCTGGACATAACAGGCCCACCCACAATACCATTGTGTACTGAACACTCTTCCTCATCCTCCCCATCTCCCTCATCCTCTGTGTGCCCTTCAGTGCTATTGGCTGTCACCCAGGCCCTCAGCGCCTTTTGCAGCTCCTCCTTCCTGGATGAGCTCTTAATGGGACAGTCAAAACTTTTACAGAACTGCTTCAACTGAGCTTTGGTATAACTGTCCAATTTCTCAAGGTCAAAGTCAGCTCCAACTGATGCATCTCCAAGTAGAGACATGATGAAAGGTAAAAAGAGTGCAAAGTTCCAAATGCAGAAACAAGTTCCCAAATGAAGTTCAAAGTCAATCAAGGATCAGCGAAAAAAAACAAAGTGGACGTAGGGAAAAATCCACAAAAAGAGAAAAAGCAAAAATCTCAAGACAAGCAGTATGTGGTCACGTAGTGGTCTGAACTCAAACAGTAGTGTACACTTAATTACTGTATGTCAAGTACACATACAAGTCCAAATCCCACCGCTGATCACCAATGTTAGAAATGGGGTCTTTGGTTGACAGTCAGGTTACCCCCTGTTCAAGCAAGGACCCTCACTCTAGTCAGGGTAAAAGAGAATCACCCTCAGCTAACCCCTGCTTACCCCCTTGGTAGCTTGGCAGAGCAGTAGGCTTAACTTCAGAGCGCTAGGTGTAAAGTATTTGTACCAACACACACAGTAACTTAATGAAAACACTACAAAATGACACAACACCGGTTTAGAAAAATAGGAAATATTTATCTAAACAAAACAAGACCAAAACGACAAACATCCGACATACACAAGTCAAGTTATGAATTTTTAGAGATTAAACTAAAAAATAGCGCTTAGAAACAAAAATGCTTCAAAGAGATGTTAACACAGCATTGTGACGGAGTCGTTCCCAACAAGCCGACACCAGCGGCGCCGTACACGGAGTCGTGTAGACCCCCAAGTACAGTACCTTTGGTGAAGAGTGAAAACAAGCCGATGCGCGAAGTCGGGGATCGCGGCGTCTGTGTGAAACGTTGAATCCGTGCACTTCGAGCGGAGTCGGTCACGACGTGATGCAGCAACTTCCACGGAGTCGCGGACTTCAGCGGGGCTGCTGCGGCGTCGGGGCTGCGAAGAGCGTCGCGTTCCAGCGAAGGTCACGGCGTCGGGTGCAGGCGGCATTACCGGATTCAGCAGCGGCGTCGGTCCGGAGTCGTCCGAAGTCGATTGGGCCCAGAGACTGGATAGGGCACCACTTGTCAGAGCAGGAGTCTCTCCAGAGACTCCAGGTGCTGGCAGAGAGAAGTCTTTGCTGTCCCTGAGACTTCAAACAACAGGAGGCAAGCTCTAAATCAAGCCCTTGTAGATTTCTTCACAAGATGGAAGGCACACAAAGTCCAGTCTTTGCCCTCTTACTCTGGCAGAAGCAGCACTGCAGGAAAGCTCCACAAAGCACAGTCACAGGCAGGGCAGCACTTCTTCCTCAGCTATCAGCTCTTCTCCAGGCAGAGGTTCCTCTTGGTTCCAGAAGTGTTTCTGAAGTCTGTAGATTTGGGTGCCCTTCTTAAACCCATTTTAGTCTTTGAAGTCACCTTTCTTCAAAGGGGACTCACACCTACTTGTGAAATCCTGCCTTGCCCAGGCAAGGCCTCAGACACACACCAGGGGGTTGGAGCCGGCATTGTCAGAGGCAGGCACAGTCCTTTCAGATGAGAGTGACCACTCCACCCCTCCCTCCTAGCAGAGATGGCTAATCAGGAAATGCAGGTTACACCCCAGCCCCCTTTGTGTCACTGTCTGGTGCGAGGTGAAAAACAACCCAACTGTCAAACTGACCCAGACAGGGAATCCACAAACAAGGCAGAGTCACAGAATGGTTTAAGCAAGAAAATGCTCACTTTCTAAAAGTGGCATTTTCAAACGCACAATCTTAAAATCAACTTTACTAAAAGATGTATTTTTTAATTGTGAGTTCAGGGACCCCAAACTCCACATGTCCATCTACTCTCTAGGGGAATCTACACTTTAATCATATTTAAAGGTAGCCCTCATATTATCCTATGAGAGAGACAGGCCTTGCAACAGTGAAAAACAAAATTGGCAGTATTTCACTGTCAGGACATATAAACCACATTACTATATGTCCTACCTTATCCATACACTGCACCCTGCCCTTGGGGCTACCTAGGGCCTACCTTAGGGGTGCCTTTCATGTAAGAAAAGGGAAGGTTTAGGCCTGGCAAGTGGGTACACTTGCCAAGTCGAATTTACAGTGTAAAAATACACTTACAGACACTGCAGTGGCAGGTCTGAGACATGATTACAGGGTTACTTGTGTGGGTGGCACAACCAGTGCTGCAGGCCCACTAGTAATATTTGATTTACAGGCCCTGGGCACCTCTAGTGCACTTTACTAGGGACTTAACAGTAAAACAAATATGCCAATCATGGAGAACCAATTACGTACACATTTTAAACAGGAGCACTTGCACTTTAGCACTGGTTAGCAGTGGTAAAGTGCCCAGAGTAACAAAAACAGTAAAATCAGAGTCCAGCACACATCAACAACCTGGGGAACAGAGGCAAAAAGTTAAGGGAGACCACGCCAAGGATGAAAAGTCTAACACTGACATTATGTGGAAACTAGCAGATTATGAGAACCGGCAAAGGAGAAATAACTTGCGTTTTTTGGGCATTGAAGAAGGGGTGGAGGGCAACGATATCAGGGCATATATGGTCAAGCTCCTGCAGTGTGCCTTTCCAGAGCTCAATAGGTGGGACTGGGAGAGGGAGAATCAAAGGGTGCATAGATTCCCATTAGCTAGACGGGAGTGGGGCCGCAATATGGAATCCAAATACCCTAGGGCTATATTGGTGTTTTTTGGCAATTATCTGTAAAGGCAGGCCATCTTCGAAAAAGCCCGCCTGGATGCCCCACGCTGTGTGGATAATGTTACTTTCTTTACTTGACTAGACTACTGTCACGTCACCGTGGAGCGAAGGTGGAGGTTGCGGCAACTGATTAAACTCTTTCAGGATAGGGGAGAGGAGGCTTATTTGCTGGCCCCGCTCGGCTGAAGACAGTGGTAAATGGGATAGTTAAAATATTTACCTCTGAGATTCAGGCAAAAGAATACTTGATGGAATTGAAAATAGAAATCAAGGCAGTGGTTTAAGGTATCTCAGCGGTAAGGATGGCAGGGGTAGCTAAGTATGTAGGAAGCTTGGCAGTCTAGGGGGGTCTACGGCTGACATCTGGGGACACCACCATTCAGGCCAGAGGTGGGATGGGGGTAGGGGAGGGGGATGGTGGTTGATGGCAGGTGAGGGAAGCAAGAAGGGGAGGAGTAAGGGAAGGAGTAGAGGTGGGGAGTTGAGTGGTGGTAGGGGGTGGGGTTTTGTTGGGGGACTGTCAGGGAAGATGGAGGGGTGGGTGTAGATGGAGGGTTCAGCAGATGGGATAAAAAAAGAAAAATGGTTACTTGAGGGAAAGCAGATGAAGTGCAGGAACAAGATGCAGGCTGGCCTAATGCCCGGTGGTTTGGGCGGGAGGGCTGAGGTAACGGACCACAGTCGTAGCTATATGAATAGGGAGTTCATAGGGAAATATGATGATTCTGGGAGAAATCAGTTGAAGGTTTATACATGGCAGTATTCCGGATAGCTTTCATAAATATATGTGGTTTAAATGATCCCCGCAAGAGAAGGAAAGTGGTAGAAGACTTAACAACATTAAAAGCAGACATATACTGCCTGCAAGAATCACACATAGAATATTCTGATAAACCATTGCTGGAGTCCCTTGGCTTGCAGCTTCTGGCATGTACCGAACAGAGGACTAAAACGAAAGAGGTGGCTATCTTAGCAAGTAATACTAAATGTAAAGTTACCAGGAGCAGGGTCGATGGGCTAGGAAGGTGGGCTGTAGTGGAGTGCCAGTTGGATAAATAAAAGTTTACGCTTTGTTCATTGTATGGCGCTGTGTTTGACGACCCATCCCTGCTAGACTTAATTTCAGTGGAATTAGCAGTATGACCTGCCCTGTACATTGTGTGCGGGTATTTGAATTTTAATGGGGCATGGGATAGATCACTTAATGTAAAGGATGCTAAAACTGAAAAGCACTCGGGACGCAAACCAAAAGTATTTCAGGCCCTTAGGAACTTGCTAAAGTAAGTGGGTCTGGTAGATGCATGGTCGACAATGAAGGGGATGGATCCCAGATATACATATTTTTCTGCTCCTCACAGGAAACTGGTCCGGCTAGATTACTTTCTTATATCGCCTGAACTCTTGGAGGAGGCAGAAATCAAGTTATACCCACGATTTATGTCAGACCATAACCCTCTACTTTTGGAGGTTAAGAGCATTGGCAGGCAGAGTGATTGGAAAGGCTGGACATTCGAGAGAGGACTGTTGAATAACCCCACATATTTACAGCATATGGAAACATGGTTGAGGGAATTTTTGGAAGTTAATAGGGGGTCCGCCCCAGCTGAGATAGTGTGGGATACATTAAAAGCTGGAATAAGGGGGGAAACGCTCAGCTTTAGTATAAGGCAAAGAAACAAACAGCAGGACAGATACAGGAGCTCCTTAAAAAACTTCACGAGGCAGCAAGAAAACTTATTGTGGCAGTCGAGGGTGGCACAGATGTTAAGAACGCCCTACAGCAAATAGCAATAGCAAAAATGTTAATGGATGAACGTTCTGTGGAAAGCGCAGTGGAAAAATATCTAGCAAGGCGGAAGGAGTGCTATGAAGTCAGTGAGAAAGTGGGTCATTTATTATCTGTATGGGTTCGCCAAAGGGCTACACTTAGCTTAATTTCGAAGATTAAAAACAGGCTGGGGAAGGTAGTCACAGACCCCAACCTAATCAGGGACGTTTTTCGGGAGTATTATGCTAAGCTCTACAAAGCCACTCCTACAGGTGTGGAACAAGCTTGTTGCGTTTGGTTAAACGAGAAAACTGGGGGTAAGATCACCTCTGAGGAACAAGATGCATTGGGCAGAAAGGTCACAATGGAGGAGTTAGAAGGGGCGGTGCGCCGGCTCCCAAGCGGTAAGGCAGTAGGGACGGATGGTATCCCGTTAGAATTATATAAGCATTTTAAGCCATTGCTGCTACCGGTGATGCTAGAACTTTTCACCCAAGTGCAGCAAGGGGGCAATCCTCCCCCGTCCTGGGGCACTGCTATTATAGTAGTGTTTCCAAAGAAGGGTAAAGATCCCCTCAGCCTGGGCGCGTATAGGCCCATTACTCTCATTAACAGCGATGCGAAGATCTATTCCAAATCCTAGCGATTCGTTTGTCTTCTTGCATCTGTAAATTGGTGACTCAGAACCAGCATGGGTTTGTCCCAGGGAAAGATACAACCGATCACATCAGAAGAGTCATAGCTTTGTTTGATGCCACCAATGTCGCAGAGGAGCCTATGGCAATGATTCTGTTAGATGCCGAGAAGGCATTTGACAGAGTCAGCTCGGAATATATGTAGGAAATACTGCGGGTCTATGGTCTGGGAGACAGCTTTATTATAGCACTCAAGCCCCTGTATAGACACCCAAGTGCTAGAATTCAAATGTTAGGTGGTCAATCCAGTGATATTCAGATTGAACATGGTACGAGACAGGGATGCCCGTGTTCGCCCTTGTTATTCGTTCTATATATGGATCCATTTCTTCGGCAACTCGAAAAGAATATAGCCATTCAGCCTGTGATTCGCAATGGCTGGGGCACCAAAATACTAGCATATGCTGATGATGTTGCAGTTGTCACTGCCAATCCAGATGCGGCCCTCAAAGAAATAGAAGAGGTTGCACACGTTTTTGGGATGGCATCTGGTTATCTGCTTAATAAAGACAAGACCCTGATAGTGGTAAATGAGTACGCTAGGACAACCGATATTCAAAGGGTCAACCACGCAGTATATTTAGGGGTCGATATCAGACCCAATGTGGAGCACATAGTTCAGTTCAATCTATTGCCGATCGTAAAAAAAGCCAGATACAATTTTGGTAGATGGAATAACCTGCATATGTCAATTGTGGGGCAGTGTAATTTGGTGAAGATGATGTTTCTCCCCAAGGTTTTATATCTATTCCGGGCTATTCCGTTGGAGTTTGAGAAATCTTGGTTCAACATGTTGGATCAAATAGTGATGCGGTTCATCTGGTCGTACGGTAAGATCAGGAGGGAGGGCAGATATATGACATTATCCAGGGAGAAGGGGGGTTGGTCCCTTCCAAACTTTAAATTATACCAGTTGGCGGCTGCACTACAGTTCATACATACTCTGTTTAATGTTAGAAGACCTACGAGTAGTGAAGGGTATCTCCCGGATATATACGAATTGCTAATAGGATCTTCGGCTAGTGGTGTACTCTTGACATTTACGGAACCCAGCTATTATAAGAAGGCGCGGTTTAAGGTCTTAAATGCTACATATAAATGTTGGAATCCCTGGTGGAAAAGAATTGGACTTGGTAGATATAATCAGTGCTTCATTTGTAAATAAAAAAGTGCCGGTGCCCAAAGCCCTCCTCTTAAACACGGGGCTGCTGCAATTAAATGTGCGAACACAGAATACTGAGGCAGAGTAATCCTGAAGCCATCTTGGGCGTCTTCAATCAATTTACAGCCCCTCCCTGCCCCTTCAGCTCACTCCTACAGCTTTCTGCTCTCTCCTTTGTGACGCTTTTTCGTATTTCTCTTCTTTCGTCTTTCTCAAATGTGTCTTTTGCTCGCAATAAATGCTTGAGGGAAAAAATTAAGCGCCGGCCCTCAAAAATAAGAGCTGGTGCTCCGCACCGGATACAACAAGCACAAATTAAGCACTGGATATAATTATTACACAATGATTTTAAATAATACATCGCTTCCTGAGATAGTTAGGGATAACTACATGGAGCGGTGGAATCGACAAGGAGTACTAAGGCTAGGGGACCTCTTTGTGGGATCCACAGTAGGCACATTCGAGAACCTGCGGGAGAAATTCGGTCGAGAGCAATGGGGATTCTTCAAATACTTACAAGTAAGGGATTTTATACATAAGGAAACGGGGGAGGGGAGGCAGCAGAATTTGCAAAATGCTCCATGATGGCGATGTTGGTAAATGGTGATAGGATTACTATAAGGACAGCTTATGCCAGGCTGAATGATGAGCTGCCAGATGATCTGCCGAAGCACTGCAAGAAGTGGGAAGCCCAACTTAATGTGAGTGAGATAGAATTTTACGAGTCTTTTGTACTGGGATGTAGCATTTTGTTGTCTGCAGCACTTCAGGCACAATAGTATAAAAAAAAATTGATTTATACTTCACCCCAGGGAAAATAGCTAAGTGGGGCAGGGCAGAGGGGGCAAATTGCCCAAGATGCCAGTTATATGGTGCAGATTTAATTCATATGTTTGCTAAATGTACAGCATTAACAACTTTGAGAAAGGATATCGGACAGTTTATCAGGGAAGTAGTTCATCAGGATGTGGAATTGACCCCCGGGGTGATAGTGCTTGGGGTATCGGATGTAATCAGGCCACGAGTGTCTAGGTTTATTTTTTTATCTATGGCCGTATATAGACTTTGCATCGCCTCAGTGTGGCTCGACCAGCAACCTCCAACATTTCAATTGTGGCTGGGTCGACTTTTTTCGGTTTATCAGCTTGAATATGCACTGTATGAACGTAAGGGGAGGAAGGCGAGATGGAAAGGTCAAGCCATTTGGGGAGAACTGGGCACATGGTTAGCCAACCGATAATAAGGATTTATGTGTATACCGCACCTCGTTTCTTAAGCACGTATGTCTATGTTTGTATCCAAAAAAAGAAATGAAAAAAAATGAAAAAAAACATTAGTTATGCCACGTATCAGCGTCTTATGTAAGTGAAACCTCTCGTCAGCAGAGATATACATAGATGTTGTCGATCCAGGAGGTCGCCATTCAGGAATAGGAAAGTCAGAGCAATTCAGCGGCTTGAAAGTACACCTTGCTATGAAAGGAAAAAAGACAGCAACACCTTGAAAATGGGATCTTTACTCAAGGCTCTCTTCCCTCCTCCTGATAGCTCATGTCACACATACCACCTCACCACCACAATCTCCATTCTTTAGGCTTTGGTGTGTCAGAGAAGAGGCGGAGGAGCCTGGCTGACTCTGTAATGGGACACCCTGTGACTGGCGCCCATCTGTGTTGTTTCCAGAAAGGCCACACAAAATCGTCAAGCCCCTAGTATGTGATTAATTTGTTTCCGTAAACTGAAGCTCCATAATACAGCTTTACTGGCTCCATGTGTCTGGACTTTCCTGGCAGCTGCCTTGCAAATGTAAAATGTGCTGTCTGGAGATGAGGCTGCTCTTTCAGATGAAGGTTGAAGTTCTGAGGAAACAGGAATTTGTTCATGCTCAGGAAGAAACTGAATAATGTTTTTGCATGCTATATCTTTGTTATCTGTGGTGTTTTATTCACAGCTACATCACAATGGTGCAGAGCAATAATTTACATTTTGACCACTACTAGCAATGTGAAAGACAAGTCGCCTGATGTGTAAACAAGAAGAGAGAATGTCTGTGCCACTGTAAAATAGGAACAGGATGGATAGGGAAGGGTAGACTTGAACACTCTCCCCAGAGCAATTGTCGAATGATTAATGCAAGGTTATCATGATGTGCAATTCACTCTTCGTGCACACATTTTTCCTCATGCGACACACCAAACTGCCTCTTTTCCTTTCATTTTCAAGGATAACAACTATTTTCAGGCACACGAGCCATGCCTGCAGGTTGGAAGAAACCTGTTAGGTCGTGATTTGAAATGAGATGGGAATAACAATGGGCTTTGTTATAGGTAGCTGGACCGGTGGTGCCAGTGATGATCAGACCACATAGCCCTATTGTTCGAGCAGAGGCGTAGCTTCGGGGGAGGATGTTTGGGGTGTTACACCCTCCTGATAAATGTATTTTCTGGTAAAAAGTTGGGTGCAGGTGCATTCAGTTGGGTATACTGAGATGTCTGCCGGATTTCCCGAAGAATTTCTGCATGCACACAGACGAAAATGCACCCACACTTTCTCACTCTCTGTTTTAAGTCTTTAAAAAATGTGGTTATTTTACAAAATATTGTGTTTTCTCTCGCTTAGTACCCTTACCAGTCCACATTTGTCTCTCTCTCCACTGCCCGGTTATCCCCAATCATGCACCTTGGTTGTTGTATTTTAATATTATATGCCAGTGTGATTGTTGGAAGATCCGAAGCACCACACACTCCAATCTTACTGACCAAGCTATGGCCCTGTCTCGGGGCCCTTCACTGGTTACCAGTACACTTGATCAGACCAATAAATCCTATTCTTCGAGACCTCCACTGACTACAACCACAGCTGATCCAACCATATGGTCCTATTCTTTGAGCCTTGCACTAGCAACTGGTTCAAGGAGGAGTTTTGTTTAAATCCAAGTAATTGTTTGCCAAGCCATTTATGAGTCCACTTTGGACTTTTTGCAGCCAAATTTATACTCCACTGTGCACAGTGTATTTTATGCTCTATCTGCCTTGCCTTGTTGGAGATGCCTAAAACAAAACCAGGCATGTTTGGCGACAGAACATTATTAGTGGCTGCAGCATGAACCTGGGCAATCTTCCAATCACCCAGTGCTTGGAGTCTTCTCTCCTAATATTTTGTAACAACGTTAATACCTGGCTCTTCAATTAGTAGAGACTGTCAACCTTTCCTTTATGAAGTTCCTCCTTATCTATCTTTTGGTGTACACCTGTTTTCCACTGGGTGGGAAGCTTCTACCAGTTAAAATTACTTAGGCCCTCATTATGACATTGGCGGTAAGTCCCGCTTATCGCCATGCCGACTGCCGCCAACATACCGCGGCGGTATACCGCTACCCATAATATGACCCACACATAGCAATCCGTCACTATACAGACACACACACAAGTCCACCAGCCCAAAGGTCAGTGATAAACTGGTGGTACCAAAACCCACACCGTTACGCCAACAGAACTACGCCCACAGCATTATGACCCACGAATCACTGCAGCAGACATTCAACCGTGGTAAACCATTGGCGGTACATACTGCTGCACTCAAAATACACACACACATACAAAACAACACCACATTGGACAATTCAAACTACACACGCCACACCCACACACCCACACCACTATAAAACACACACACACATTACCCACATCCCTTTACGGCTAACAAAAATTGCCACTAGAGAGAGATACAGCAAGAGCACCCATACAACCAGAGCCACATAACACCATCACCCATCCACGCACCTCACAGTGCACACTCCAATACATCACCCCACACACCCTCACACACACCACGCACACTACACCCATGGCACCACAAAGACACCCCAGGTTCTCAGAGGAGGAACTAAGGGTTATGGTGGAGGAAATTATCCGGGTAGAGCCACAGCTATTCGGATCACAGGTGCAGCAGGCATCCATTGCTAGGAAGATGGAGCTGTGGCGGAGAATCGTGGACAGGGTCAATGCCGTGGGACAGCACCCAAGAACAAGGGATGACATCAGGAAGAGGTGGAACGACCTACGGGGAAAGGTGCGTTCCGTGGTTGCAAGTCACCAGATAGCTGTACAGAGGACTGGCGGTGGACCCCACCTCCTCCGCCCCAACTAACAACATGGGAGGAGCAAGCCTTGGCAATACTGCATCCTGAGGGCCTGGCAGGAGTAGCAGAAGGACTGGACTCTGGTAAGTCAAATCTCTATTACTATTACCCCCACCCCTACCCTCACCCCATCACCTCACCACCCCACATACACCCCACCATCACACCCCACCCATCCCAATACCAAGCCCTGCATGCACCACCAATGCATGGACTTCACTCACAGCCCTGCATGGACACCCATCACTAAAGCATGCACACTAGAGAGAGTCACCTAGCCCACAAAAGCACTACTCAAACAAGGCAAAGCTGACAGGACAATCACACCATACAGGGCAACACACCCATGCACAAGATGTCACACGCAGAAACTATAACACTGCATTTACATCTCCACAGGTCCCACACCCAACATCACCAGAGAGGAGGTGCAGCAACATCCAGTCCCCCCACAGAAGAGGCCCGCAGTGATTACAGCAACTCTGCTCGCCTGGATGAGGATGACCAACCTGGCCCATCAGGGACCTCCAGACATTGGTTACCCAGGCACAGTCCCACACCACCACAGAGCCTCCCCCCCTCAGGAAAAACCACCACAGCACCCACCCAGTGGGCCCATACCGCTGTAACCAGGACACTTCAATCAGGAGTGTGTCCATCACTACAGGGACCCCAGGCAACCCCCCAATCACAGGACGATCAGTGACCTGGGGTCAGTGGCAGTGGGCACACGGTTCAGGGGACAGAGGCACAGGGCAACAGGGAAGCTGTGAGGACTGCTGTGCAACAGGGGGAGGACAGGTCCAGGGAACCGACTCTCCACGAGGCACTCACCAACATCCTGGGAGCATACCACCATTCCCAGGAGACGATGGGTCAGATACTGGCCAAGTTGCAGGAGACCCAGCGGCTGCAGGAGGGACAATACCTGGGGATCATGGAGGACTTCAGGGACATCCAAACCACCCTGGTTACCATTGCAGGGGTGCTGGCAGACATGGCCAACACCATGAGGGAGGCAGTGGCACACCAACGGGCCCCTGACACTAGCAACACCGATGAACAGCCCTCCACCTCCGCTGATGCTAGTGGACAGGAGGCCCTGCCACAGGAACAACAAGCCACCAGCACCCCACCCCTGCAGAAGGAGAACCACCCTGCAAACGGTCCCTGCGATCCTAGCAGAAGCCAGAGAACACTGCCAAGACCCCGCCAGGAAATAAGACTCTCTTGATTGTCACCCTTGTGTCCCATTCTTTCACCTTGTCCACCTTGAACTACCATTGCTCCACTTCCTATGCCCACTTGGACAATGCACCTGTGATACAAATAGACTGGACTCTACCCTGGACTCTCCTCCACCACCCCCAGCCTTTGGCAATACCCCATCCACTTATAAGCACATGAATAAACATCCTTGTAAAAAATACAAGTATTGAGTCTGTCAAGTGATTGAACTATGTATTCGTATCACAATCTGTAGACATTGCAATTCAAGTGTACAGTCATGTATACTTAGGTATGACCTGTAGTTTGCTGTAGTCAATACACCAGGAGCCAGAGTGGGGAACAGATATCTGTGAATAGACATGCCAAAGAGTACAGTAAGTGGCCATAGTAGTGGGAACATCAGCCTGCCAGTTAAAATTTACAACACAAAACTGCAATGGTAGGTGAAGTTACAGTGTCTTACCTGTGTGTCACTGGAAGTACTGTCGAATGATTGCAGTTCTGTTGTCTACATCCTCATCCTCTGCCTCATCTTTGTCACTGTCCTCTTTCTCCACCGCTGCCACACGCCCATCTCCAGCCTCATCCCCCTGCAGAAAAGGCACCTGGCGACGTAAGGCAAGGTTGTGCAGCATGCAACATGGCATGATGATCTGGCACACCTTCTTGGGTGAGTAGCACAGGGAACCACTGTTACATGAAGACACTGAAATCTGGCCTTCAGGAGGCCAAAGGTTCGTTCTATACGTCTTCTTGTTCGCCCATGTGCCTCATTGTAACGTTCCTCTGCCCTTGTCCTGGGATTCCTCACTGGGGTCAGTAGCCATGAGAGGTTGGGGTAACCTGCAAATATTGAGGGATACCAGTTAGCCAGACACTAACACTTAGGGCCAACCTCACACCCTTATACCAACATCAACTGGGTGGGGACCATGGGCTCACCTATTAGCCACACCCGGTGCCTCTGGAGTTGAGCCATCACATATGGGATGCTGCTATTCCTTAGAATAAAGGCATCATGCACAGACCCAGGATACTTTGCATTGACATGGGAGATGTACTAGTCCGCCAGGCACACTATCTGCACATTCATAGAGTGAAAGCTCTTTCGATTTCTGAAGACCTGTTCATTTCTCCGGGGGGAGGGGGCAAATGCAACATGTGTTCCATCTGTTGCCCCAATGATGTTGGGGATATGTCCCATTGCATAGAAATCAGCTTTCACTGTGGCCAAATCCTCCTGGGGAAAACAATGTAGCTGCGCATGGGTTTCATCACGGCAGACAAGACTCTGGTCAGCACTATTGAGAACATTGGCTGTGACATTCCTGCTGCCAAGCCCACTGTCACTTGGAAGGAGCCAGTTGCCAAGAAATGGAGCACAGATAGGACTTGCACAAGAGGGGGGATCCCAGTGGGGTGATGGATAGCTGAGATCAGGTCTGGCTCCAATTGGGCACACAGCTCTCGGATTGTGGTCCTATCAAGTCTGTAGGTGAGGATAATGTGCCTGTCCTCCATTGTTGCCAAGTCCACCAGGGGCCTGTACACGGAGGGGTGCCTCCACCTCCTATTCATCCACAGCGGTCGTAATCTAGGGCGAAAAACGATGAGCATCTGGTTAGTTTTCAACATTTTCTAAATGTACAGTGCATTGCATGTTGTGACAGAAACAGTATGTTGACATTTATCCCCAAAATGTGCCTATGTGTGCTGTGACACAGTTAGGTGCCATGGCCTGCCCCCCCCCGAAATGGCGGCCGCCTGTCCTGTGTGGATGGATAGGTGGAAATGAGGTAATGCCGCTGACATTGTTCGCCGTTGCAGGAGGAGGTCAAGTACCGCCGTGCAACTCCTCATTGGTTAACATTGGGCCCTATGGGTTACAGTAGCCAATGGTGATGTACACTGGCGGTGACGGTACGCACCGCCGCGGACGTGACCGCCATTTTCTATCTGTTCACTCACTTGCTACTTGACCTTCAACTGGAGAGGACCTACACTGCAAGTGATGCAGTGACCTGTGTCTGGAACCGACCATGGCTCGTGTCACTGGGGAAAGGGCCCCTGCCGTCACCGCTGCGGAGTTGGAGAGACTAGTGGATATGGTCCTACCCCAGTACCGAATGCTGTATGGGCCTCCAGACCAACAGGTGAGTACACTGTGAGCACGATGCATGGGGCATGAATGCATGGAGTGCTGTGTGTGAGGGCCTTGTGTAAGGGGAGGTGGTTGAGGGGTCCTGGGCAGCGTGCTGCATGTGTGGTGGGCAATGTCTGTGCATAAGGGGATGGGAGGGCTATGGTGGGCCATGAGTGTAGCAGGCTGGGCGGTATGACTGATACCTTTTTCTATGTTTATTTGTCTGCAGGTCAGCACCCATCAGAAAAAGGGTATATGGCGTGCCATTGCCAAGGACGTGCTGACCCTGGGGGTCTACGGCAGGCAGAGCACCCACTGTTGCAAACGGTAGGAGGACCTGAGACGCTGGGCAAGGAAGACTGCGGAGGCCCAGCTGGGGATGGCCTCCCAACGAGGAAGGGGTGCCCGTTGAACCCTGACCCCCCTGATGTTCTGCATGCTACTGGTGGCCTATCCGGAGCTGGATGGGCGCTTGAGGGTATCACAGCGGCTACAAGGGGGTGAGTACAGTTCCCAATATAGTACTTGCACGTGGTGGGGTGGTCTCTGGGTGGGGGATATGCACCTGTTGGTGCCCCTAGGCCAGGCCAGACATTGCAGGGTAGGTTCCATGTTGGGCAGGGGCTGATGAACTCCACCTCCAAACAAGGAAGTGGGCATCCACTACTGGGCAGGGCACTGTGGGTCTCAGGTATGCTGAAACTGGTATTAGGTATTGCTGTCTATGGCCTGGTGACTAGCATTGTGACTGTTAGTGCATTGCCTAGTGCGTAGGGCTGTCCCCTGTGTGTTGTGCACGCCAACGGTGGTGTTGTTGCTTACATTGACCAGGTGTATTCTCTGTCTTTCCCCCCTTTTTGTTTAGTTATCCTGTCCTTCTGTGCATCAGCATCATCTGGCGGAGGAGCAGAGGCACCGGCGATGGAGGGAGCTGCATGCCACAGAGCCCATGAGGCAGAATCCACCGATGGTGAGGGCACCAGTGGGACAGAGGGCGAGGGGAGCACCACGGCGGAGACTGGAGGGTATAGTTCTGAAAGTGATACCTCCTCCGATGGAAGCTCCCTAGTGGTGGCGGACAGCTCTGTGGGCACCCCAACTACAGGTACAGCCGCCACCCCCGCACCAGCACCGCCATCCCAGCATCCCCTCAGCGAGTTTACCATGCCCGCTCACCCAGGAGGGTGGGCATCTCCTTCACCCCAGGCACCTCAGGCTCTGCCCCAGTTAGCCCTGCTACCCTGAGTGAGGAGGCTATTGACCTCCTGCGATCCATCTCTGTTGGGCAATCAACCATAGTGAATGCCATCCAGGGCCTGGGAGGGCATTTGCAACATACAAGTGCATTCCTGGAGGGCATTCAATCTGGCGTGGCGGCCCAACAGAGATCATTCCAGGCCCTGGCCTCCTCCCTGATGGCAGCCATTGTTCCTGTCTCTAGCCTCCCCCCTCCAACTTCCTCTGCCCAGTCCCATGCCCCTGAACCGCAACCTATCCCAAGCACACATTCAGACCAGCATACAGCCAAGACAACACACAGGAGTGGCTCAGGCAAACACAAGCACCACACATCATCCCACAGGCACTCACACAAACACTATCCAGATGCTGAAATAACAACATCCACTGCCTCCACTGTGCCCCCCTCCTCCTCGTCGTCCACCTCCCTCCCAGTAGTGTCTCCACTCACACCTACATGCACTACATCCAAACCCACTGCCTCCATCACCATCACACCTATCACTACACACCCCTCACTGGCAGTCATCACCCCCAGATCCATGCTCATGTACCCTGTGTCCTCTCCCACTGTGTCTGTGCCCCCTCCTCCCAAAGTACACAAGCACAAGCACTCAGACACCCAACAGCCATCCACCTCGCAACAGCATCCAGCCCATGTACCTGCACCCAAACACAGCAGACAGACACCTCCTACAACCACTCCCTTTTCCTCTACTCCCAAACTTTCACCCTCTTCCCGCCCCAGTGTCCCTAAGAAGCTTTTCCTCTCTGCCGTTGACCTCCTCCCTCCCCCTTGTCCTTCACATCAGGCCAGGGTGGGCAGAACCCAGGCCAGCACCTCAGCCACCCAGTCCATGGCCACTGTACTTTTGGCAGCTACTGCAGGTGTGAGAGGCTCCAAGGAGACACCCAGCAGCACTGGCACTGTGGCTGCACCAGCAGCCAAGGGGAAGGGCAAGGATGGACCACCAGCTGCCAAGGGCAAGGAAACACCACCAGCTTACAAGGGGAAGGGCAAGGTGGCACCACCAGACGGCAAGGGCAAGGAGGCACCACCACACTGCAAGAAGGCACCACCAGACAGCAATGGCAAGGAGGCACCACGACACGGCAAGTGCAAGGAGGTACCACCAGACGGCAAGGGCAAGGAGGCACCACCACATGGCAAGGGCAAAGGGCCTGCCCCTGCAGGCAGGAGGGACAGGAGGCCTTGTGCTGTGACAGAATCTGAGCGCCCAAAATCAACCATGGTGCTTCTGCCATCCAAGGCTTCAGGGGAAGGGCTGGAGCCTCCCCCCACCGCTGGCAGCACCGACACCAGCACCACTGCCAGCACCGCCACCTGCACCACCATCAGGACCGCCACTTGCACCACCACCAGCACCACCACCAGCACCACTGCCAGCAGCAGCCCCAGTGGGCAGCCATCCGAGGCTGCAGGGGAAGGGCTGGAGCCTCCCCTCATCACTGGCAGTACTGACACCAGCACCACTGCCAGCACCGCCACCTGCACCGCCATCAGCACCGCTACTTGCACCGCCACCAGCACCGGCACCAGCACCACTGCCAGCAGCAGCAGCCCCAGTGGGAAGCCGTCTGAGGCTGCAGGGGAAGGGTTCGAGCCTCCCCCCACCACTAGCAGCACCGACACCAGCACCGGCACTGCCACCACTGTGCAGCCGTCGCCTCCAGCGGATGGACTATAATCCTGCCTTCATGGAGTGTTATGCATCCTGCCCACTGCAAATCTTGTGGGTCTGACACCCAGGTGAGAGACTGTGACCTTGCACTCCCAAAGATCTGCATCAAAGGGCACAAGGCCCCCTCCAGAGCCAGTGGAAGAAGCTATCCACTCACCCCATCCTTGCTAGGATGAAGCACACTGGGCACAAGGCCCCCTCTAGAACCAGTGGAAGAAGCCATCCAGTCACCCAACTCACCGCATTCTTGCCAGGCTGAAGCACACTGGGCACACGGTCCCCTCCAGAACCAGTGGAAGAAGCCATCTTCTCACCACATCCTTGCCAGGATGAAGCACACTGAGCACAAGGCCCCCTCCAGAACCAGTGGAAGAAGCTATCCACTCACCCCCTCCTTCCCAGGATGAAGCACACTGGGCACAAGGCCCCCTCCAGAACCAATGGAGAAGCCATCCACTAGAGAGACTGTGGCCTTGCACTCCCCAGGACCAAGCAGTGGGAAAACCACCCACTTGAGAGACTGTGGCTTTGCACTCCCCAGGACCAAGCAGTGGGCAAACCACACACTTGAGAGACTGTGGCTTTGTACTCCCCAGTACCAAGCAGTGGGCATGTAGCCCCCTCCAGGACAAGTGGCGCTGTACCATCTTCCGGCTGAGGTGACCCCCTATTCCCCGTCCCCCTGAGGTGCCTGTGTATTTTCGACCTGATGCCCCAGCTGTGTTCTCTCCGTGTTGGTGCAGGAGTAAGATGGGGCATTGGCCTATGTGATGTGGCCCTGTGGTCCAAGGATATTATGGACTGGGCAGTGTACCTCCATTTGTATATCTGTAAATACTGTTTTGAAATTTGAGTACGTTTTCCTGGATTATTATCTTATTACACTCACTTTAATCACTTCCTTTTGTCCTTGCATTATTCCTGAGCGGTAGGGGGTGAATATGTAATGTTACTGCATCTGTTTGTGTGTATGGTGTTGTGGTGGGGGTTGGGGTGTTGCGTGTGTGTGTCACTATCTTTTTCCTCCCCCCTCACCTGTGTGCTAGGCGGCAGTACTCACTGTGGTCGTCGTTGCCGGCGTTGGTATTCCTGGTGTAGGAGAAGGTAGACCAACATGGGGAAGATCTGCAGTTCAGGCTCCATGGTGTCGTGGTTGTTCCCTGAGTGTCCAGAGGTGAGTCCTTTGACTTCTGTGTTCTGTTTCTGCTGTGCTTTTGTTGTCGTTGATACCGCCCCGGAAAAGGTGTCAGATTGGTGTCTCATAATACAGTGGGTGGAACCTTGTCTTCCGCCTGGCTGTTGGTCGGTTACCGCTGCAGTGCTTGTAGCTACCGCCGTGGCGGTCGGTGTGTTAAAGTGGCTGTCTGTGTTGGCGGTTTCTGCTGTGGTCATGATTCCATTTTTTTACAGACGCTTTATCACCGACCTCCAGGGTTGTAATGAGGGCCTTCATTTTGTAAAGATGGTCCAGTGAATGCTGTAGAATAATAGCTTGGTAAGCACAAACAATCGGATGTTTTTCATTGTGGACTTCTGATTAACATTAAATAGACAATGAGTACGAAGCTCAAATGCTCTCTGATGCCACTCAGAACCACCTGGTGAAAATCATCCCTGTTATTCACTTTTTACCAATCTATAATTTTATGTTATGTATGCCCTGAAAATCATTTGCCATTATTTTCAACGGCTATGCGGAGGCAGAGGAGTACCATATATTCATGTCCCAAAATTAAAAAAAGAAATGACTTGGCCGCCTGCCACGCACTCCCACCACCCTTTGTGCCGTCCATTCCTCCACCAAAGCTGTGCTGTCTGCAGAGAGTCAGCGCCACATTTGCAGCTGTCTGGGAGCCTTGTCACAGCAACCTGTCATTGTTTTATAGTATTGTATTGTATTGTAATAGTATTTATATAGCGCTTACTATCCCTGACGAGGCGTTGAATCGCTTTTCGGCGAGTAGCACGCTACTCCGGAACCCAACAAGAATTAGTGATGGATTAGTATCGGGAAATATGAGTATAGTTTTAGTATTATTATGAGTTAATTTGAGCCGTGGATATGAGAGTTTGTTAGTTAGATAGACTGGAGTAATGGAGGGGTGGAGGAGGAAAGAAATCCAGAAGTGTTAATTGGGAGTATATCCCTCATTTACTCATCCCAAAGGCTTGCGATGAGTAAGGGGGGATGGAGGAGGGAAGAGTCTGTAAAAGGGTTAGGGAGATCATAGTAGCAGGGTGAGATAAATGAGGGAGAATTTTGTAGGGTTGTTTGGGAGGACATGGTAGTAGAGTGAGGTTTGGTGAGTTAGATGTGGAAGCGGGGGGAAGAGCTTAGGCAGAGTTATTTAGGAGAATGGATTTGGGATGAGTCAGAGTGGGAATGGAGGATAGATTGATAGAGACATGACATATGATGATGGGTAGATAAGTGTGATAAGATGAGAGCAGGGATTCATAGATATCTAGTATAACAACCCACCCAGGAGCCATGCAATGACCCACGAACATGCCAAGCACAGAAACAACATACACACATATATATACATACACACATACACACACACACACACACACACATACACACATAAATACACACACATATGCACACATATATGTACATACAATACATAATTAGAACCATGGGTAAATATACTTAATCAAACAGGCTAAAAGAGTGTGTGTGTATTTTATAGTTATGACATAGTAGCAATACATATTTTCTAAAGAACTATACATAGCTAGAAATAGACACATAATCAGAAAAATTATTTATCAACATAGGCATATGCAGTCCATAGATGTTTGAATATGGTGGTTATGAAGGAAAGAGACAACTCTTGAGTAGTTTTCTGAAGATAGGAAAGTTATCTGTGGCTCTTATAGTTGGGGGTAATGAATTCGATAGTTTGGCTGCTTGAACGGAGAAGGATGTTCCACCTATAGTCTTTTTCTTGTATGGTGGTGTTCTAAGGCGGGGTGCCAATCTTGAGGGAGGTTTCTTTGTTGGATGTATTTGGTTATTTTGTTTCTGATAAAAAGCGGTCCTGTTCTGTGTATAGCTTTGTGGGTGATACAAAGCAGCTTGAAAGTGCCTCTTCTGGCAACGGGTAACTAGTGTAGTGCTCTCAAGGAAGGGGAGATGTGGGCTTGCGGCTTTACATGTAATAGTAGCCTGGCTGCGGAGTTCTGAATATGTTGTCATTTTTTCATAATAGATAGAGATGATCCATGGTAGAGGCCATTGGCATAATCCAGTTTGGATAGTACAAGCGAGATAGTAGCTTGCACCTTGTGTGGAAATCCAAGGTGGGGGAAGATGCGTCGTAGAGTCTTCAAGGTGATGAAGCTTGTTCGTGCTAATCTGTCTACTTGGGCATTCATGGTTAACTTGGAATCCATGGTGATTCCAAGGGTTTTAAATTCCTTGGATAATTGAGGAGGTGGTCCGAGATCGTCAGGCCAGACGCACAGAGGGTCATAACTTTTCCAGTCACCACATATGAGTATTTCTGTTTTGGAGGTATTTAGTTTGAGATGGCTCCAGGTCATCCACTGATCAACGGCTCTGAGGCAACTGAAGATTTCTGAGTTTTCAATGTTTTTGGGGCATTCTAATTTAAGTAGTATTTGTGTGTCATCTGCATAGTTGTAGCATGTGAGATGGAAATCATTGATCAGTTCTGGTAATGATATCATGTAGATGTTGAAAAGCAAAGGTGAGATGACTGATCCTTGGGGGACCCCTGCTTTTGTGATGTAGGGTTTGGACGAGAAGGGGGGCGAGTAGATGATATTAGATCTTTTTTGAAGATAGGAAGTAATCCAGTTGAGAGCAGTCCCTTGTATGCCGGCTTTGTGGAGTCTTTGAATTAGGGTGTCATGGTCAACCGTATCAAAGGCAGCTGAGAGGTCCAAGAGAAGTAGTGCAGCAACTCCATTGCGGTCGACTGTGTTTTTAAGATCATCCCAGATTGCTATGAGTGCCGATTCAGTTCCTCTTTCTGGGCGGAATCCAGTTTGGAAGTCTGAAAGTATAGAATTGTCTTAAATGAATTGTGACATCTGGGCGAATGCTGCTCTTTCTATCAATTTGCCCAGGAAAGGTCCATTTGTGATTGGTCTATAGTTGTTTGGGTCTTGCGGTTCTAGGTTTGTTTTCTTTAATAACGGTCGTATGTATGCCTTTTTCAGGTCTACAGGAAAAGTTCCTGTAGTTAAAGAGTTGTTGATGATTCTTCTCACAGGTGTGGCAGCAGAAGTAGATAGAAGAATGTTCTTGAAGATTTGTGGTGGGCAAGGGTCAGAAGGGCAACCAGAAGGTCTTCTTGCTTTGACCAAATCCATAAATTCACCTTGGGATATTTGTTGGAAGGACTGTAGAGGCTGGGTTGGTTTATTCTTAGTGGGTATTTTAGGAAAGGGGTTGGTGCTGATGGTTTTCTTCTGTTTTAAAAAGGAGTCCAATGTGTCTGCCTTGGTTGTGTAGTGAGTTGCCAATTTTTTTGTGAAATTTTGAGTAGTGTGATGACTTCCTTCCATAAATGTAGGTTTTCGAAATTCATTGAGAATTTTATAAAATTCCTTGGTTGTAGATTTAGCATTTTGAATTCTGTCTGAGTAGTACCTTTTTTAGCTTTTTTGATTGATGATTTGTATATTCTGTTAAGTTTGTGTAGCTGCAATTTGTCTTGACTGTTGTTTGTTTTGAGCCAGGTCCGCTGCAACTTCCTGATTTGTTGCTTTATCATTTTAACTTCTGTGTTTCTCCAAGGTGTTGGTTTTCTTTTGTCGTGTTTAGTTTTTCTGAGTGGTATTAGGATATCAAAAGCTTCCTGTAGGCACTCATAAAGTTTTGGCACAGAATTAATTGTATCTAGATCTGTGTTGGCTGTTAGTTGTGTTTCTAAGTCATCAAAATTGAGTTTGCTCCATGGTGGATAGGTCCATGTATGTAAGTAGTTGTGGGGTGTGTTGATTTGTGGAGGTTTATGACGGAAAGTTATCAAATGGTGGTCTGACCAAGTGATTGGCGTGATGCTATGAATGGTAACTGGTTCAGGCTTAGCAAAAATTACATCTAGGATGTGTCCAGCGATGTGTGTGGGATTGTGTACAATCTGATGTAGGTTCAATGCGACTAGGCCAGTGGTGATAGCTTTTGGATGGGGCATTTTGGGTTTGTCAAACCAAATGTTTAGATCCCCAAGAATGCATAGGTTGGAGTATAGTGTAATAAGGTTTGAGACTGTATCTAGAAAAGCATCTGGGAATGTGGAGTTGTTAGGTGGAGGTCTGTAAAGGAGGAGAAAGTTACAGGAGGAAGTTGGGGTAGGGTGGCATCAGGTGAGGAGGGCTTCACAACCTTGTATGGAAATGTTGTCTGTTTTTCTGAGGTTTATCGCCTGTTTGAATATAATAGCTAGTCCACCTCCTCTCTTGCCTATACGGTTTTGTTTGATGGTTTGATAGCCCGGGGGAAGGGCTTCGTGCAACACTGGAGCCATGTCATCTCCCAACCAGGATTCCGTTAGAAATAGTAAGTCAGATTGTGTGTCTGTGAGCAGGTCGTAGATGTGGTGCTTGTTTTTTGAGAGTGATCGAGCATTTATGAGCTGGCAGTTTAGAAAAGGTGTGTTAGTGGTAGTGTTGTTTTGTTTAGGAGAAGGGTAAGTAGTATAATATGAGCTTGAAGCAGGAGTGTTGTTAGTTGTGATAACTGTGTGAGGCTCACCATAGTCTTGCTTTTCAATATAGTGTTCCTCTTCCAGAAGGTTAAGGAGGCATTTTGTTGGGTCTGTGTGTGTGGGTGGTGGACTTGGTGGCAGAGAGAGACATGAAGAGTGTACTGTTTTTTGTAGGGTAGTCTTATTATGTGATAGACTAGGGGATGCAAGGTTGTTCAGAGTGGCATGTTGTTTATTTAGTTTGCGTCTGTTTAGTGTGGATGGAGTATGGGTTAGGGGTGGTGGAGGAGCATGTGGATCATGATGTAAGGCTCTAAATTGTGCAATGGAGGAGAGGCGAGTGAATGAAAGTTGCTGGGTTGGGGTGCTTGTGGTAGGTGTTTGTGAAGAGTGAGAAAGTAGGGGTAAAGATAGGACGGGGCTTGTATTCTTTGTGTAGTCCTGAGGGTGGGTGTGATGATAAGTGTAAGGAAAGTTTGTGTTGATTTGATGTGGTGATGTGTGTGGTCTGTATTGTTTTTGTGGAATAGTGAGAGGGGATATTGATGTTGTTGTTTTTGGTGAGGGATTTGTATGTGAGATAGTGCTGGTGACTGGAATTAGAGTGTTAGATGGAATGTTGATGTGTTTTGGAGATTAATGTGTGAGGTGTGTAAGAGGCGATGGATGTGTGTCAGGGGAGTTAGTGTTATTTGTGATGACTGGAAGAGGTAATATGTGTGGTGGAGTGACGTGTGGGGATTGTATGGTTGTGCGTAATTGGTGAAGGGACAGGAAGGGTGTTTGGAGATGGTGTGTTGGAAGGCTGGGTTTGGGCATTGTTATGATGAAAGGTGGTCTGTGTGGAGCAAACAGAGGATAGTGTTTTTGGTTAGTATGAACAGGGAGTGTGTATCTGGAAGGCTGAGACTGAGAGAAATGTAAAGTGTGGTTTTGTGTCGTGTGGGTGATGGCAGGTTGTGTTAGTGGGAGTGGACAGAGTAGTGTTTGTTGTGAGAATGCAGGTGTTTGACTGTTGTAGTTGTGGAGGATATGTGTAAATGTGTTGTATAATGGGTATTGTGTTGGGTGATGGGACATTGCAATCTGTCTGCGGTCAGTTTGTGATGCATGAGTTGGATGTCTTTGCAGATAATGTGTTTGCATGTTGATGGATGTGTAGGGACTGAAATCAATCCTGGTCCATAGTGAATTGGGCAGCATTTCTGGCCCTAGTCCCTAGTCCCTACCTGTCCCTAACAGGCAACTGCCCTTGTCCTCTCCGCCCTTTGCATCGACGCCCAGGCTGAGATGCCCTGAGTCCTAGGCTTAAATAGCCCTAGTGGCCAATAGGAACCTGGTCCTAACCCTAACCAATCCAATTTCTAACCCTGATTCAAACAACTAATGGAAGACCCAGCCCTAATCACCAATCATACCCCTAATCCTGATCACCAATCACAGCCCCAGCCCTATAACCAGCAACCAATCAGATTCCCAGCCCTATCCACCAATCACAGCTCTGGAACTAACAACCAATCAGATTATCAGCCCTATCCACCAATCACAGCCCTAGAACTAACAGCCAATCAGATTCTCAGTCCTATCCACCAATCACAGCCCTAGAACCAACAGCCAATCAGATTCTCAGCCCTATCCACCAATCATAGCCCCAGCCCTGGAGCCAGCAACCAATGGAAAGACCAGCTCCCAACAACCTATCACAACAACATATGCAACAACCAATAGGAACTTATATAAGGAGCAAGTTAACTGAAGTCGAGTCCCTGTGGCCGGGGAGGAGGCAGCTGCTGGTCTATTCAGAATCTGATTGGATACAGACAGGCTGAATCCACACTTCCAAGCTAGCAGAGTCTACTTTCCAGGTAAGGGAGAGATTGTTTAAAAAAAAAAAAACACTGGAATACTGCTGGTTGCGTGCACAGAAATGTGGCTTTTTTAAGGCAAAAAACAGGGGGAGCAGACAGTTTCTAAAGACAATTTAAATCACAGAAAAAGGATTAAAACAGTCTCCTAAAACACACTCTGCAAGATGTATGTAGCCTTTTTACTTAGAAAAAGTGGGGTAGGGGGTTGGGAGGTTATGAAGTCATGTGCCACAAACTAGCAAGGTAATTCACACAGTCACGGCAAAAACTAAATTAAAAAAAAAACACCACTTTAAAAAGGCCAAGTTGCCTGAAACACAGAGAGTCCACAGTAAAAACAGGCACAGGTAGCTGTAATAAACACTTTTGAACAAATAATACTATTTACCCAGAAAAGTCTGGGGGCTCCTTACCTAGGTCTTTTTGCAATCCTTGACCACTGGGCTGTATTAAGACACAGGGAAGATGCTGAGGCTCACAAAATGGAGGTTTTATGACATAGTACGTCAAAAGAGTTAATGACCAGATTTCGAATTTGGTATTCAAGGTAGTGGTGCTCAAGAGAGACATACATAGCAAAGATACAACATACCATAATATATAGGAGTCACTAGTCAGCCCTGCTTTCTCAATTTCTTCAGCTATCTAAGGGTAGGACAACAGCAGAAGAGGTAGCATATGCAAATGAAAATAGGGGTTTAAGCATGAGGCCCAAAAATACAGGCTGAGGAAGAATAAAGGCAAAAGATGGCTCATTGTGCATTGTGAAGGGTTCCACTGATGTCAGAATTAAAAAAAAGCAAGGGGCAGACAAAGCAAACAGTTTTTTAATCAAACCGTCTACCTATGCCGATTAAAATGGGGCAGGCCTTCCCAATAACATGACATCCTATCTTGTGTATAGTTGTCGTCTGGCACTGCTTCCACTATCTCAACATTCCAAAAATTCCAGGAATGAAATGAAGAATGCAGGCAACAGTTTGTACAAAGTAAGCACACTCATTTAAAACATAGTTCAATTACAAAAAAGCATTGGCAAAGTCAATTAAAAAAAGCATTGGCAAAGTCAATAGGTCTCTCATTTTGGACCTCCTGTCTTAGCTAATGATACTAGCCATGCTGCACAGCATCCACGATGTAGTGGCCCATGCTTCAAAAGAAATGAAAAGAAAAAAAAAGGTTACGATGCGACCTGCCATCATTTTGAAGATGCATGCTTGAAGCAGGAGCACACAAAAAATGATGTGAGTGCTTTTTTTCCCATTTTGTTTGGCAATATGAGTTGAATCAGTAAACAAAAAGAAAAACAATCTAGGGTGGGTGAGGACAAGCACCACAAAAGAAGGGAAGAGGAAGGTAAGTGAAATGGAGGGAGCAGGGGCAAATGACACAGGTAGGTATGAACTGACATGGAGGGAGATACAACACAGAGGATGGGCAGGCTGCAGCAGACAGAGAGCAGGCAGGGGCATTGTCAGCCACCGCATATGTTAAGGAGGGAGGTGGAGGATGGGGTGGTATGACAAACGCCAGGGGAATCATTTTTAAAAAGAAAAGAAACCACTTACCCTGCACCGCCCGTCTCCCGTCACTGTCCCATGCCGCCTCGATCAGCTTCTGGTGCTGCAGCATTTGCTGGAACACCTGCACAGGCTCTCCAGTAATCATGGCGCTGCTTATATGCTAAACATAGCATGTAAGCAGAGTTAGGATTGGTCTGAGCGGCAGTCACTGGCACTCAGAAACAAGCCTGGGGTCTGTGCTGTTTCTCCAGCTGTTGCTGGGCTGGAGAAACCTAAGTGTGCATGTGTGTTTGGCCAGCCTGAAACGGCCGGCTAAACACACTTGCACACTTAGTGCACTCTCCCACCTCCCCATGGCCCAGCCCCGTCCCTCCCTGCACCTGCTGGATGAGCCAGCAGATGAAAAATGAAGAAAAAAAACAATAGGAAACTATTGTTTTATTTTTCATCTGCTGGCTCCTCCAGGGGGGCGAAGCCCCTCTGCCACTGCGGAGGAGCCGCCCCTGGGCAGGGGTGAAGCAACATCATTATTATTGTTAAAAGAAACTGCAAAAAAGACATAACAGGTTACTCTTCAGCATGAATACTAGGACACCACAAGCCCATTGCTGTGCTTTACAAATCTCTATGTGAAACATTTCAGGGGAAACTAATGAGGTTGTATACACAGTTCGATGTGCATGGTGGATTAAATACAGGGGGAAGCTGGGTTATTAGCCCTATTTACAAACAGAAAAGATCCATTTATGACATGCCAGTTATTGAAAGTAACGTTTAGACAGCACATACAACTGGGAATGCTTCAAGGTTTACTCTTAACATGATTAATTCTCCAGTTGTTTTACTCCTCAACTATTCAAGACATGCCTGATAAGTGCTACATTTGTCTCACAAACCCAAATTACTTCTCAACCCCTATAAAACAAAAAATAAGGCAGTTGGCGGGTGGGGAAGGTTAACAAAGCAAATTGACTTTTATGAGTAATTACCATAGCTATTAAAGTTGGAGTACGCTGACCCTCGGTGTGGAAGGGGCAAAGTAACACAGAAAGCGACGCAACATGGAGGGCTGGGGGAAATGTGGACCCGAACCAACACAGAGAAATAGTACATGAGGGAGACTGCTGGAAAAGACATTCACTCTAGTTGAGTGCTTAAGCAAAGAGAAAAAAGTAGAAACTGATAAAGGGAGCAGTGGATGGGCACAAGTACTTTGGCAATGCTCCGAGAAACATAAGAAGCTTAAATGAATGCTGCATGCACCAACATATGAAAAGCAAGCAAAGGAGTGTACAATGAAGCCAACCAGTGGTAATCAGTGGGCACTCTCGAATCACCCTGTATGCAACATAGGCCCGTATTTATACTCCGTTTGCGCCGAATTTGCGTCGTTTTTTTCGACGCAAATTCGGCGCAAAACTAACGCCATATTTATACTTTGGCGTTAGACGCGTCTAGCGCCAAAGTATGGGCAAAGAGCGTCATTTTTTTGCATGAACGCCTTCCTTGCGTTAATGAGATGCAAGGAAGGCGTTCCCGTCTAAAAAAATGACGGCGACGCAAATGCGTCGTATTTATACTCCCGGGCAAAAATCACACCCGGGAGGTGGCGGGTCAAAAAACCCCGCATTTGGGCCACTTTTTAACGCCTGGGTCAGGGTAGGCGTTAAGGGGCCTGTGGGCTCAAAATGAGCCCACAGGTGCCCTCCCCTGCCCCCAGGGACCCCCCCTGCCACCCCTGCCCACCCCAGGAGGACACCCAAGGATGGAGGGACCCACCCCAGGGACATTCAGGTAAGTTCACGTAAGTATAATTTTTTATATTTTTCAATTTTTTTTGGGTGGCATAGGGGGGCCTTATTTGTGCCCCCCTACATGCCACTATGCCCAATGACCATGCCCAGGGGACATAAGTCCCCTGGGCATGGCCATTGGGCAAGGGGGCATGACTCCTGTCTTTACTAAGACAGGAGTCATTTAAATGGCGTCTGGGCGTCGAAAAAATGGCGCAAATCGGGTTAAGACGATTTTTTAGCGTCAACCCGACTTGCGCCATTTTAAGACGCCCTAGCGCCATTTTCCCCCTACGCCGGCGCTGCCTGGTCTACGTGGTTTTTTTCCACGCACACCAGGCAGCGCCGGTCTGCTTGCGCCGGCTAACGCCATTCCATAAATACGGCGCCCGCATGGTGCTTCGGAATGGCGTTAGACGGCGCTAAATTTTTTGACGCTAAACTGCGTTAGCGCAGTTTAGCGTCAAAAAGTATAAATATGGGCCATAATGTCTACCAAGTGACAGTGCATGCGCGGTCTCAGGCGTGACCTAAAAACAGACAAGGGCCGCTGCAGCCTTGCAGAAGGAACAATAAATAATTGTATAACCCCAGGTTTAAAAAGGTAAATCAAAGCCTGGCTACTCTATTCAAAATGTTGATATTTAAAGGCTCAGCTTCATCCAACACAGGCTGCTCATTCTTAAGTAAATGCAAACAACTGCAAAAATTAAATTAACTTGTAGAAGAATAAAAATGCCTGCTCTGTCTCAACTCTCACATCCCTCGTTTTCAGGGAGGGTCTATTCTGTTACATTATATCATCACAATGTATTCTCGATTTTGCATGTAAAATTATATCCTTTGAAAAACCGAATCAATATGATTCATACAAGTTACCTTCTCCTCCTCCTCAATCCACCGCCAGAAAAATAAGACAAATACATGCACAAGTTCGTGCAGGGAGCACCGTTCAACTGGGGTGTCTCTGTTTTCTGCAAAGGTAGCTACCTGCAAAAGGTTTGTTAGACCCACAAATTTGTAAGTTTATAGATATTCACCATGTTTTGCAGATGTCACCATCCTGGGTCACCCTCAAAATCCCTGAGAGATTTACTCATAGTTAGAATCATGCCAGGCTGGTGTAATTTTAATTGGATCAAGTCAGTCTACAACTGCAAATTAACGTTTGTGAATCACAGACTGGAATTTGCACTTGTAAATTATGTTATTTGCCCATCTATGTGTCTTTAAGGTGTGCACATAGCTTTGTGAAGGTAGACTCCATGTGATCAGGGAAGCAACATTTCCCAAAATTGAAAGTTCACATTTGCATATCACAATATATTTAAGTTTGGATGGGGGGTAATGCTGCAGCAGACAAAATAGTTACTGTCAGTGGTGATCTATTGTCAGCTGTGTTGACTGTGCTATACATCTAATGACTGTGAGAGACACTACTATACATGATGTGCCTTTTCATGCATAATTTGTGCTACAGTACAATTCAACCGTTGTCACTGTTAGCTTGTTTCCAATTCTGCATGGGTAATGTCTGTCATTCTGTATTATGAACTGTGATACCAACTACATAAAATAAACTGAAGTATAGTAGTATGTAACATAATTTGAATACAGTTTAGTACTCGAATAACATTGTGCAACAAAATATCACAGCCTAAATAATGTGAAGGCAAGTATATACAGGTAAGTACAGATTTACTGTTTCTAAATCAACATATATGTACCTTGACAATCTATGTGATTATTCTCGCTTTAGTAATTTTGCAAGAGCAATATTTTTATTCATGATATTGTAGCATACCACCCTTGAGTATAGTTGATGATATTCAGGTTTTCTATTAATCAAATCACACTCCTCCGGGAAGACTGCAATGTTGAGTTTCTTAAAGAGTTCACAAATAAAGTGCTCAGAACTACTTAATGAGACAAACACTGCAATTATATTTTATTTCATTACTTTTATTGTGGAAAGTAATACGAAAACACATAGTATGCAATGCATTACCTGCTCAACATTTATAAGGTGTACACAAAATATTTTCCAAGACTCAACAGTTTGGGGAGCAATGCCTCAGAAGTTAATTAGTCATGAGATATTTCTGCCTTACTCCCATTACCAGTTTAGGTTGTCCCTGTGAAAAATATCTCCATTCAGATAGATAGCTCAGTTGATTAAATGTATGCGGCTGGGAAATATGTACAAAGTGCAGTCACTGGTTGAAATCCTAAGTCTTAGTAGCCTTGGTGTATTGGAAGTATGCTTTATCTGGAATCACTGTAATTATTTTTTTTGTGCTTAGAGATTTCTGCTCCCCTAAATCTTATGACCAAAAATATACAAGGCACACCCAGAATCCCTGCCTACAGAGCTCTGCCTAAATGAAATGAAAGACAACACATACAGTTCCAAACAACATAATATAGGCATCCTTAGCCATAGGTACACCTATGAACAGGTGCACCACACAAGAACAAGCAGATATACCCAGCTGCAAGGTACTTATAAGCTCTCTCTCTGTTCCCCAAAGCCGTTCACAATTGTTGGTGCAGTGCAGACCCAGGTAACGTAGCATGCAAAAGGGGACATTACTGTCAGACAGCAAGGACTCTAGTGGCTTTGTCTTCTCCTTAGATGATAAGAGTGAGTTCAAACTAGAAAGGCCACCTACCATGGCTACATACATGAAAATACCTTTATATGACAAGTTACCTATTCTGAATTGCATGAATGAGCCTCATTAGGTATAGTCTAATTTAGGATTATTGTAAATTCATCTTGCTTGTAACTCATCTTAGAAGTTGTGCAAGAAACCTAATTTACATTAAAGAACTCTCCTTTTGTATTACGTGAAATAAATACTTTTACAGCACAGCTAAATAATCTCAGGTGATGTACATATTGCAAAAGATATAGGTCTAGGATATCCTGAGACACCAGATCAGAGGATCTTGATGCTCAGGAGCAAGAGCCCTCACACACCCAAATCGGTGTCATGTTTCTTCATCGGGCAACTCCTCGTTGGACCGGCACTGGAATGCCCCATTAACTTCCATTATGGATTGTGCCACCCTCACACTAAAACAAAAATTATGGCAATTCCAAGACCAGTTATACCACTAAATGCAGGGTACAACTAAGGGAAGCGCATTCGCCCCAAGCCTGACAAGTTTATAGATGGCCAATTTTGATAAAAGAAGATCTTCTGTGATGACAACCCCTTATTGGCCCATATCAAGGTATGGCGTTGATACATTGATGACTTACTAATACTCTGGCAAGGTGACAGTGACACCTTTGACACCTGTTGTGTATGGATTATGCATTCTGCAGCACACATAGACAGAGGAAAATGCCTCTCATGATTGTTTTTGTGCAGGAAGGTGTTTCTTCCTGCACAGAAACAAGCATCCGTGCAACGCAGTCACCCTTGCACCGTGGTGCAAGGGTGTCTGCGTCGGCGCATGGCAGCCACTATGGTGCACCAGCGCAGGGTAAAATGTCAGGAGTGCACTGTATCTTATAGATATGGGGCATTCCTGCCCTTTTTTAAGGCAGAAGCAGCACAACAAGAAGGCTTGCAGCACTGCCCTGTGCCTAAAACTGGTAAATATGCCCCTCTGTTTTGCTCCCTCATTCCTTCCCTAAGCTCGCCCATTCCCTTCTCACCCCTACCTGGATTTTCTGTTATGTGTTGGGCCTCTTCTAGCTCAGTCTCATGAGCCTCTCTTGTTCGATTGACCCCTCAAGTTCCCTGTTGCTTCACCCGACATGCTCCCATTATCCACTCATCCTTTGCTCCTCCCCCACTATTCTTTTTTTAATTATTATCTACCTGGCCACTCCACCTTACAAAAGGCAGCTTCACACTACTCAAACGTAATTTTGTTTTATGTACTGATCCATCTTGGATCATTAAATATAAAAATGCAACCTGCGCCAGAAGCAAGTCTGCCATCGTGCCTTTTTTTATTTTGGCTGATGTTCCACAGCATCAGCAAAAATCCAATGGCAATACCATAAGGTCTGAAATGCAAGACTTAGAGCCTGATTTAGAGTCTGGCAGGTCTGCTACTCCATCACAAACATGACGGATATCCCTTCTCCCTTTCTACAAGTACCTCAGAATAAAAGCACTTGTAATAAGGTGGTTGGGATATCCATCACGTTTGTGATGGGGTAACTTGTCCACCAAACTCTAAATCCGGCTGATAATGGCTTTGTCAGTGCTTCTTGTGTTTTCCCATAGTGAGTGAAATGTGCTCCTTGACAATTAATATCTTAGAATACATGAGAGCCTGCAATGCTTGTATAAAACCCTGTCTCTAATGTCCTTATTGCAAGTGAGTTGTAATATCGGTTGTCAACTGTAATAAAGAAATTACATAGTTGCTCAACTGTAACAGTTATTACAGTTGAGTTCTTACATCACAGTGTCTATCGCCAGAGCCAGAACCCAAGGTGAAAGGGAAGTCATGAAGCATAGTTACAGAAGCAGTTTAAAACAAAGCATTGAACACAAAAACTGCCTTTTTTCTACTGGTCTCTTTGTCTTAGGTTAACTGAGCAGCAGAAACTAGATGTTTATGGCAACATGTTCATTTTTTTCATGCTACAGGTCCTTATACAAAAGGTAGAATCTCTACATACTTTTACACATTCTGAGCCACATGATTTTTTTAACTGACTTACATATTATACTGATTCTAATATAATTTTGCAAAAATTACTAACTGCCTTTTGGTGCACTTAACTTTGGCCTTGTTCCTCTATATGGTCAGAGAACTCCTCGGAGACTTAAAATGTGCTTATAATTTTCTGCAGGGTGTTCTTTATACAATATAATCCTCCAACACTCAACTAAGCCACTCGCATCCTACGAGCCAATGTGGACCATGTGACAATGGCTAACCCAACAAATGATGGATGAAGGAAGGGGAATGAGAACTGATAGATTCCAAAGCAGAAAGAACTGTTTGTTGCATGCTTCCACCAGGAAAGTCGACATACTGCTTCCTACCCAAACCTGTACCTACATTCCCATTTAGGTCTTAGCCTATTCTCTATCGCGTTGAATTTCTTTCCCAAACAGGGAAATTGACTCATTTAGCCATTAAAACACACTTGATGTCCTCCCTCTTTTTTATGCTCACATTTATTGTTTCATTTGACATTACTTGCAGAGCCAGAGATCTAAGTAATACTAATAAGAAGTTATTACTGCTGGGAGGGGCAGGAAGAGTGGTGGAGTTGAGAAAGGGAAAAACATCCAGGGAGAGTCTGCAAAATTCTTCTGTTCCTGCTTTGTGCAGCGTGTTCTTTTTTCACTCTCCTTAAATCCGATACAGAGCAACCTTGCCAAGTGGATGCTGGCTGCCCGGGAGAATGAAGAGCTTGGCTTTGTTAAGATTCTCTTCTCAGCTCCAAGATATCAACACAGACGGTGAACTCTGAAGCAGACCTCAGCTGACTTGCCCAAGGTGCTTCTTCACCATGTGCTTTCCAGGGCTATTGTGCACGCGCTGCTGCAACTGAACCAGTTTCCGGCTTACTTTACATATTGTTAGTCAATAGCAGAGGTGGACGCGCCACCTAAGGCTCAAGTCTGGCTCTGACTTGGCCCTCGCTCCTTGGGGTCCTTTGAGCCATGTCGAGCTTTCAGTACCTGGCTAACTTCTCCAACGATGGCGTGAGTCAAAAAAAGGAGGGGAGGAAGATTGGAGGAGACAGGACAGGGCCAATGATGTAGGACAGCTTTTAGGAAAATGCAGGGCAGGGAAATATGCAGGTGGTAATATGGTGAGGGAAACATCAGCAAGAAAGTAGAGGAAAATTGCCATGAGGGTATTCAGAAATGGAGAGAAAGAGCACTAGGAAGAAAGACAAGCAAGTCGTTATTGTGACATGTGACTGGCTGCGACGGCCTGCACGATGGACCTTTCACGGGCACCAGTCTATCACAGCATATGCACCAATAGGTCAGCCTGCACCTCTGCATCTATGCACTCCTCCCACCCTGCCTCCCGCTGGCCAGCACAGCACGTTTTTCTGGGCTCAACTTATCCATTGGCTCTTCCCATTATGGACCCCTGGCCCAGCTCTTCCTACTAATTCTCTGGATTGCCCACCTCTTTTTAATTGCCATTTGTGTTGCACCCAATCAGCCATTGGTATGGAATTGGTAGTCCAAGGATGACTTCAAAAGCAGTTTCAGGCCCAACCTGGAATTGGTTTGTGGAGGTGTGTAATTAGTAGACTGAATGTGAATGTACCTCTTTTCAATGAATATGTTAGCTGTAAAAAGTTGTGACTTTGATGGGTGATGCTGTAGGGCTGTCCCAAAGGCACTTACGAAATTTCTTCAAAAGCATCTCCTACAGACACTTGCAAGAGGCCCCAGTCTGGACAAGCTATACAGGGAGTGCAGAATTATTAGGCAAGTTGTATTTTTGAGGATTAATTTTATTATTGAACAACAACCATGTTCTCAATGAACCCAAAAAACTCATTAATATCAAAGCTGAATATTTTTGGAAGTAGTTTTTAGTTTGTTTTTAGTTTTAGCTATGTTAGGGGGATATCTGTGTGTGCAGGTGACTATCACTGTGCATAATTATTAGGCAACTTAACAAAAAAAAATATATACCCATTTCAATTATTTATTATTACCAGTGAAACCAATATAACATCTCAACATTCACAAATATACATTTCTGACATTCAAAAACAAAACAAAAACAAATCAGTGACCAATATAGCCACCTTTCTTTGCAAGGACACTCAAAAGCCTGCCATCCATGGATTCTGTCAGTGTTTTGATCTGTTCACCATCAACATTGCGTGCAGCAGCAACCACAGCCTCCCAGACACTGTTCAGAGAGGTGTACTGTTTTCCCTCCTTGTAAATCTCACATTTGATGATGGACCACAGGTTCTCAATGGGGTTCAGATCAGGTGAACAAGGAGGCCATGTCATTAGATTTCCTTCTTTTATACCCTTTCTTGCCAGCCACGCTGTGGAGTACTTGGACGCGTGTGATGGAGCATTGTCCTGCATGAAAATCATGTTTTTCTTGAAGGATGCAGACTTCTTCCTGTACCACTGCTTGAAGAAGGTGTCTTCTAGGAACTGGCAGTAGGACTGGGAGTTGAGCTTGACTCCATCCTCAACCCGAAAAGGCCCCACTAGCTCATCTTTGATGATACCAGCCCAAACCAGTACTCCACCTCCACCTTGCTGGCGTCTGAGTCGGACTGGAGCTCTCTGCCCTTTACCAATCCAGCCACGGGCCCATCCATCTGGCCCATCAAGACTCACTCTCATTTCATCAGTCCATAAAACCTTAGAAAAATCAGTCTTGAGATATTTCTTGGCCCAGTCTTGACGTTTCTGCTTGTGTGTCTTGTTCAGTGGTGGTCGTCTTTCAGCCTTTCTTACCTTGGCCATGTCTCTGAGTATTGCACACCTTGTGCTTTTGGGCACTCCAGTGATGTTGCAGCTCTGAAATATGGCCAAACTGGTGGCAAGTGGCATCGTGGCAGCTGCACGCTTGACTTTTCTCAGTTCATGGGCAGTTATTTTGCACCTTGGTTTTTCCACACGCTTCTTGCGACCCTGTTGACTATTTTGAATGAAACACTTGATTGTTCAATGATCACGCTTCAGAAGCTTTGCAATTTTAAGAGTGCTGCATCCCTCTGCAAGATATCTCACTATTTTTTACTTTTCTGAGCCTGTCAAGTCCTTCTTTTGACCCATTTTGCCAAAGGAAAGGAAGTTGCCTAATAATTATGCACACCTGATATAGGGTGTTGATGTCATTAGACACACCCCTTCTCATTACAGAGATGCACATCACCTAATATGCTTAATTGGTAGTAGGCTTTCGAGCCTATACAGCTTGGAGTAAGACAACATGCATAAAGAGGATGATGTGGTCAAAATACTCATTTGCCTAATAATTCTGCACTCCCTGTAGACCAATGGATGCACCATTGTGATGGGAAACTAGCTGTACACATTGACATACAATTATCCCTAGCTACTAAAAGGGGCACTATTCAAATTCTTGTAATAATAAAAGAGTTCGGAATCTTGCTGTCTTCTACAGAAAAAAAAGTATTTTCTTAGTGGCACTTTAGATTTCAGTGCGCCAGATACTTTGGCTGTAGGTGTGGAGAGAACTTCCCACTTGTGATCCTTGAGAGGTAGTATGCTGCATGTTTTTCTAACGGTACAAAGCTAAAGGTAGATTATGGTACTTTCCCAAATTTTGCAGTCTGATAAACAGCGCTAGTGTTCAGAGGTGGCATGTAGGGTGAGAGGAAGATGAAGAAATCTCACTGAGGCCTACTCATTATGAAGCATTCACATATACTTATTATATGAATTTAATAAAAAGCCATGCCCTTCTGACCTCAGCTGTCAACCTTGGGTGTCTAGGTTTCCGCCACAGACGTCAGATGGTACAATAGCAATATCACCAGGAGCAAAAACTTGAAATGTGGGCTATTTATCCACACAATTGGTGCCCCTTGGGTAGTGATTAGTGCATAAATTGCAATACTGGTTCGAGTTCAAAAAGAAGATGGCATCTGAAAGGGATTTGCACCATTCTTAGAACAAGGTCCTATGTTGGGTAATGATAACTCACATTAACACTGTTACTTGAAACCTAAAAGCATGGGAATTATCGGCAAGTGTGTGCCGATGTAGCTACTTTTGAGAAAAAATAGTCCTTCAAAGAGGCATGTCACTTTCATGTAGGTAGGGCTCAAGCTCCTTATTTCAATTCAAACAATGGTGACAACCCAAGTTATGCATGACTTACAAACGCCTCCCTATCTTTCTTCTTCTCTTTTATCCTCCAAGGACCATTTTACAACTTTACCAAATAACCACCTGGTCTCATACTGTACACTAAAGCCCACACATGGATGGATACTAAGATAATAGAAGGAGAAAGGTTTATCCTGTGATCTCTGCAAGTGCATGTAGATAACCTCGGGCCAATGAACTTCCACACCAGCATCCCGCGTAGCGCAAGTACTTTCACATGCACAAATGTGGGCGATCACTTATCGTTCTTCTCACATCAACTAAAATAGAAACCAGGAAGGAAGGTGATGGGGTGAGGAGTACTTGTCCCGCCTGCTTGTACTTCTGCTTTATCGTTCATTCTGAACAGCATTGTCCTCGCCCACAACTGAAGAGCCACCAAGTGCTGATAAGTTAAAACGGCGACACATGTAGCTGAAACTGTCTCTTCTCAAGATGAACAACCGAAGAAATAAAAATGCAAAATCTACCAAGAAGGGTTCATAGACCTCTGAAACTGTACACTGGGCAATTCAAAGCAAAACAAACTCCTAGTGCAGCTCGCTCGGCATAGAGGGGATGCCATACTGGGTTTTCCTGGCACACCAACACACACTATTTCAATTAAATTCAGCAAAACGACAACTCTTGAGTTTGTCAAATGAAAACATGAGACTGGAAACATTGTGCCCTTGCCAGTGCTTAACTTGTAAAACAAGCACTGGCAAAGTCAAGACAGATCGTCTTGTTGACATATTTAATTTGCCAATGCTTTATCCAGAGAAAAAAACAGAAAAAGATGCATTATAACATGAAAGTGCATGAGTGCATACGCAAAATTACACTGCTGGCTGCAGCATCATTCTGAAGGTGGGTGTATGAGTGATCACGCATGTGTGCATCTGCACAATCACACAGAAGTCATTTTATTTGCATTTATTGTTTCAAGACGCCATGATAAATTTAAAAAAAATACAATTGCACTTGTGCGAAAATGCTTTGTTTGCAGTGGACAAGCCTGACAGCAAATGACAGCTGCTGAGCTCTCAAAAAACTAAAACAAAGCATTTTTTGAAGGGCTGTAAGGGGTGCCAACGCGTGTGTGGGGGAGCGGGTGGTGCGATGCTATGGGGAGTTCATGCAGGGAGCAAAGGGTGAGCCTTAGCCCGAGGAGGATACAAATGTTTTCAAAAGCTGTAGTGGGAGACTGAAGGGATGGAGAAGGAGGACAGGTGCAGCGAGACGCAACATTGTGGGCAGGTATTGAAAGGAAGAAGCAGCAGAAAGAGGGCAGGCAGGGAAACGAGGGAGAAATATGAAGCATGTGGGTAGGTATGTGGGAGCAGCAGCACACGAGAGAGCAAGAAAATACATTTATTCTCATGAAGTGGTTAACAGTAAAAAAGTAGTTCCCTAAATTGAGCAGCAGAAGGAAACCAGTCAGCTAATCAAAGGGATGTAAAGAAGCTCTTTTCCAGGGGAGGGACGAACACAAGAAGTGAAGGCAAACCATTGAATAAGAAGCAAGCAAATAAGAATGGCAGTAAAGCAAACCAATGGTTAGCAGTGGGTAGGCTTGAGGCCCACTGTAAGTATTTGGTATGGTCCACAAGAGGTATTTTGCAAAAAGAGGAGACTTAGAAAATAGTATCTGCAGGAGCCCTGAGCTTTTCGGAGGAAACAGTCACTGGCGATGTGAAAAACGACAACCGCCTAGTCCTGCCTCTTTTTCACCGCTTTACAGTTCGAGTCTCTTAATTTTACTCTGCATGTTCCCTTCTCGTCCTCCATTTTCTATCTTTTCGGCCTTTCCTTCGGTTACTATAGGTCAAAGTCTGGTGATAAAAAAAGAAATCTGTATTCCCAAAAATGAGTGCATGCCCCCGACATACAGTGAGCCTATCAATACGAGGCAACCAACAGTCAAGAGTAAGGCCTTGCTAGGCGGTGCACTGTGTAAGAAAATACGAACCCCTCGTCAGGTCACGTTACCTTCAGAAAAGATTGGAAGGCCGGCATTTACATACATGGACACGCACGGGCCACATGTGGCCCCAAAGCTGCTGTAGGAGCCCCCACGCTGTCAGGTCGCATTGCGTGGAGAACCCCGCAATCCCCTCGAGAAGGACTCGTGCCACGAGTGAGAGCGGCTGGAGAGGGTTAATTGTGGAGTGTCGAGGGAAAGAGCATTAAAGCTGGCTGTTATGTCTTTCAGCCCCGTCCAGATCTGCAAACCGTTTAATGCGCTGCAGACGGCAAAGCTCATTAACGCCTCTTTGTGCAACGAGGGCCGAATTGGACTCGGTGATCAACGGATTAGGCACCTCGGAGTACAAGGAACCATTTCGGACAAGCACGGGATTTCAAGGCATGCTTCAGAGGCACGCTCGTCACGAGCTCCTGATCCCATACGGGCCTCCTGTGCCAGGCGCATCTCCCCCACTGTTCTCAGGCTCCTACCTCCGGACGGAGTACCTCTGGCCAGGAGTTCCCTGCCCGCCAGCCCTCCTCGGAGCGAGGGCACAGACCCCCGGCTCAGGTGGTACAGCTAACACGGGGAAAGTAAAGTCCTCCGGGAGCTGTGTCTCTCGGCGGGCTCCATTAGTTCCGCACCGAGGCCAACCTTTCGGAGCTTTGTGCCACGAAACAATGTCGTCTTTGAGGAGAAGCCCATTGTCAGAAATGTGCCCTCGGGAGTCGGCTGGTCGAGTGCCAGCCAAACCCGCCTCACCCACATCTAATGTTATTTCTGTGAAAGGAATGTCACAGGCCTGTCCCCCAGCGATGCATTATTTTACAACTCTTCAGTTTTGGAAGTTGGAGCTGGCCTGCTAGTACAGTCACAATCTCAGATTCTCCGACAGCAGTTCTCAGTGGCTTGATTGGGTCCTAGAGCACACCAGGGAGCCTAGTTTAGACACCTACTGCTATTTTTTTTACTAATCACGATGAAATATGTATACTAGGAGTGTTGTACAATACACACAACTCGAAGTCGAGGTACTCACTCTTTAGAGTACCTGTTTGTTACTCTCCCCCGTAAATCTATTGCAGCATAGCTGAAAAGTGGTACTCTACCTTTCAAATTGAAGAAGTGCAGGTACTCAGTACCGGAGAGTACCTGCCATTTAAAGCACGGCCCAGCACAGGGCAGCAATAGCTACATGGTTCGCAGGGTCTTTTTACGTCTAAATTGTGTTGCTGGCCAGTGGGTGAAATGGTAATAAGCGCATTTCCTTGAAAGCCAGCTACTTCCGGAAGTAACACAGCACAAGGGTGGTTTATTCTACGAGATCATTCTACACCATAAGATAATATCTGTGTCAAATGTGAGATCCCAATAATAATCAACACCAACAAACCCTGAACAGACACAGTTCAGTTTAGGACCTCCATAGTAGCCTTTCCCTGTGGTGGTTTCTCACAGGTTGCAGGTATTGAGTTGTACTAACTAGGCCGCACAATGCCTCAACATTCTTAAGCTCAACATCTGCGTTCACTAACTTCTCAGAGCAGGTGGCACACTCCAGATTCTCAAAGTTCTCTTCCCAGCTCATGATTCTTCGTTGACTATGTACAACACCACGCTGAGAACACGGTTTCCTCAGGACTGAGCTTGAGCGCCTGGATTTCCCGAACCCTCTCGATGATGCTGCCAGTAACGCAGTGTTTCAGGGTTCAGTGTCTTGTATTCAAGTGACAGATGTACTGTCCACAGTTTACCCATGCTAACCGATGTCCTTTTATGCAAAGTCACTTCATTACAGGTATTAATTCAGAAGTCCCTCAATTAGGGTGGGGTTTAAATTCCATGCTTATTAATCTCCCTAATGTCCTCTTACGTAGTGGCATCCAAACACCATGTAACGCATCAAAGAAGAACAAATGCAGGTTTTTTTTTAATTAATGACTGTCAATCATACTGATATAAGACTGTGCATATATATTTATTGTCAATCATACTGATATAAGACTGTGCATATATATTTATTGTACATTCCACTATAACAGTGACATTTGCTATATAAAATCTGGTTAGAATTTAATATGTTCCTGAAGATTGCTGTAAAAGTGTGAGCTAATGATTAGTTTTTATGATTTGTGTTTACTCAGGCTGGCAATTCAATTAGATTATTGCCTTTATTAGGGTGTGATTATGTGTATTAATGATCTATTTTTATAGCAGATTGATACCAAGCTGTAACTCTATGGTTAACATTTTTAATTATTGTATGTCACAGGCTTTGGTTTTCTGAAAGAGGCATCCATTACTGTTGTAGTATGTATTTGCACTGTTCTAATAGACAAAAACAAATAAAATCTGATTTGCTTTGGTTAAGGTTTAAGGCTGTATAACAAAGGTTCTACTATTTACCACCAATTAAAGATAGTCTTTGAAAATCATAACACTTACAGCAGAGCTCAATTTGGAAAGCAAAACGTGAAGGGGACCCTAAGGTTTTCTTGGGAGCCTGCAACAGATGCAGTGGAATGCAGGGGTAGCGGAATACGAGGGCTGCCTAGTCTTGATTCTGCCTCTTGTCTCATTCTTCCAATAGCAACTGCTGGTAACTACCAGCAAAATAAAGCACTAACTAGCAGGCAGACAAAGGAGTTGAGCTGGTTTTGCAAGAGAGAAGTATCGAACAGCACTGGAGGACCGTTGTAGTGTGAGACTGAAAGCTTTCAATTAGAGATTGGTTTTAAGAAGTGGGGCCTGACAAACTATTGATGCAGGTGCTTGTAGAAGTAGGCAAGAGACCAGACATAAAGGCAGGGAATGGGGAGATTAAGGTGCATCCCAGAAAGGGGGCATAGATGGGAATATAGAGGATTTGGTCATCACAAGTCAGAGGCACTGCTGAAGGTTTAGGTTAATGCGCTTGAGCAATAGTAATGTGGCTGAAAAAAAAAGTAAGTCAAAAGTATGGCTGCCAATGATAAGGTCACTGCTCATATGACCCAGGGCACCCCCTTGCTAGGCCCCCCTCATAGAACAGATTGACTTTATGGTAAGCAGTGCTTCATTTGTAAATAAAAACGTGCTGGTGCCCAAAGCCCTCCCCTTATCACGCTGCTGCTGCAATTAAATGTGCGAACACGATATACTGAGGCAGCGTAATCCTGAAGACTCTTCAATACATTTACAGACAGCCCCCGCCCCTTCAGCTCACTCTTGCAGCTTTCTCCCATTGTGACGCTTTTTCGTTTTTCTCTTCCTCCGTCTTTCCCATGTGTCTTTTTCTCGCAGTAAATGCTTGAGGCAGAAAAATAAGTGCCGGTGCTCAAAAATAAGTGCAGATGCTCTACACCAGAAACAACAAGCACAAATTAAGCACTCATTATAAGTGGTTCAAAGCAGGCTCGAAGGGACGTGCCACCTAACTGATCAAGTCCTACCCGTGAGACAAAGAGAATATGTATTGGCTTAACAACCCATACGAGAGCTCTTACCCATTGAAGCGAAGATACTGACACCAAGAGACCACACTCACAATAACACACCAGATGACACAGCAGAAAATAATATTGGTTTGTTCACTACACAGAACATAAATACTTTGCATTAATGCATCAGGTGTTGTGTCACAAAACAAATGTGAAAATAAAAGCATTTAGGTGGGTTACAGATACAGTTTGTAATGTGTAACATGCGTTTATGATTCCGAGAGAATAGGTGAATTGGAATGTACACAGAGCAGGTTGTGCACTCTCTGCAAACACGTTGTACACAATCCCATGAACAATTGTGCATTTCACGCTTGTAAATGTTCCAGGGAATGTTTCTCCTTAATATGTCATTCGCCGTCTGAGCCCTCTAGTCAAGCACAATCTACCAGTAACAGCACTCACAGCCCCTCCTCGCCTGCCCTGGAGCCGTTTTCAGGAAGGCTCTAGGTGTAAAGCATGACGTCAGCCGCCAGGGCTCCTTCGCCATGATAACGGCCCTCCACCGTGCCAACCGCAGACATGTCTGGGACTTCCTCTACTACAGCCTACACATCATCCATCACCCTGAACTGCTTATGGCTGCATCGCTGATTGGTGACATCGACACTAGACTCAACGGTGCCCAATCAGGGCATTAGTGATAGATGTTCATCTTTCTGTGACTGGCTCCTTCATTACTAACTGCAATGATATTTCTGAGACAGTTAAAAGATATATGATTCATCAGAGCGCAAACCCAACAGAATAAACACATCAGGGCGAACTCCCAAAGCCGTCTTCTGCACTGTTTTTTTTCTTTGCCAGAAGACTTTGGTGATGGGGCCGGACTGGAACTGGACAAGCGTTAAAAAGGAAACCAACCTGTTTTTGTTGGTTAAATGAACATGCCTAGAGTCCTTTGACCTCCCAAGGGCTCTTTATTGCATTCATTTTTACCCACAATAAGTTTTAAAAAACACGGTTAGGGGTTTGGCCTTTATGAATGAATCAATCAATCAATCAAAGAAACGTATAGAGTGCGCTACTCACCCGTGAGGGTCTCAAGGAGCTGGGGGGAGGGGGTGAGGCGACGGGAGATCACTGTTCGAAAAGCCAGGTTTTAAGGCCCTTCCTGAAGAGTAGGAGGTCCTGGGTGTTGCGGAGGTGGGTGGGGAGGGAGTTCCAGGCTTTGGGGGCCAGATAGGAGAAAGATCTGCTTCCAGTGGTGGTGTGTTTGATGCGGGGAACTGTGGCGAGAGAGAGGTCGGCGGAGCGGAGGTGGAGTGTGGGAGTGTGGAAGGTCACTCTTTCGTTGAGGTAGGTTGGGCCGGTGTTGTGGAGGGATTTGTGTGCGTGGATGAGGATCCTAAAGGTGATCCTTTTGTCTGTGGGGAGCCAGTGGAGGGATCTGAGGTGTGGTGAGAGGCGTTCATGGCGGGGGATGTCGAGGATGAGGCATGCTGCTGAGTTCTGGATTCGCTGTAGTTTGCGCTTGAGTTTGAGTGTGGTGCCGGCGTAGAGGGCGTTGCCGTAGTCTAGCATGCTGCTGATGAGTGCGTGGGTGACGGTCTTTCTGGTCTCTGTGGGGATCCATTTGAATGTTTTTTTCAGTGTGCGGAGTGTGTTAAAACATGAGGAGGTGACAGCGTTGATTTGTTGGGCCATTGAGAGGGAAGGATCCAGGATGATGCCGAGGTTGCGTGCGTGGTTTTGGGGGTGGGTGCGGGGCCTAAAGTGGTGGGCCACCAGGAGGAGTCCCAAGTGTTTTTGTGTGGGCCAAAAATGATTATCTCGGTTTTGTGGGAGTTGAGTTTGAGGTGGTTGGCTGTCATCCAGGTAGCGGTGTCAAGGAGTGCAGCGTGTAGGTTGGTTTTGGCGGTGGTGGGGTTGCGGGTGAGGGAGAAGATGAGTTGTGTGTCAACAGCGTATGAGAGGATGGTGATACCGTGAGGTTTGAGGATGTTGGCTAGTGGGGTCATGTAAATGTTGAAGAGTGTGGGGCTGAGGGAGGAGCCTTGTGGGACTCCGCAGGTGATTTTGGTGGCGGAGGATTGGAAGGTTGGGAGACTGACTTTTTGGGTTCTGTCGGTGAGGAAGGAGGTGAGCCAGTCTAGGGCTTTGTGGTGGATCCCAGCGCTGTGAAGGTGTGTGCGGAGTGTGTGGTGGCAGACAGTGTCAAAGGCTGCGGAGAGGTCCAGGAGTATGAGTGCAACGGTCTCGCCCATGTCGACTCTGGATCTGATTTCGTCGGTACATGCGATGAGAGCGGTTTCCGTGCTGTGGTTCTTGTGGAACCCAGATTGGGAGGGGTCGAGTGTGTGGTTTGCCTCGAGGAAGTGGGATAGGTGGGAGTTGACTAGTTTCTCCGTGACCTTGGCTGGGAAAGGGAGGAGGGAGATGGGGCGGTAGTTGGAGAGGTCGTCTGGGTCGGCTTTGGGCTTTTTTAGGAGAGCAGTGACTTCCGCGTGTTTCCAGGGGTCTGGGAAGGTGGTGGTTTCGAATGAGCTGTTGATTATGGCTCAGAGTTTGGGGGCGATTGTGGGGCTGGCCTTGTTATATATTCGATGGGGGCAGGGGTTGGAGGGGGAGCCAGAGTGAATGGAGTTCATTGTCTTTTCAGTTTCTTCGTCAGTGGTGGGGGCCCAGGTGGTGAGTAGGTTGGGGGGTGTGTGTGGTGGGTTTGTGTTGGGCGGGTGGAGGTTGCGTGTGCAGGGTGTGTGTGGTATGAAGCTGTTGTGTATGTCCTGGATTTTGCGGTGAAAATGATTTGAGAGGGAGTTGCAGAGGGTTTGTGTGTGCGTGGGGTCTAGGTTGCTGGCTTTGGGTTTGGAGAGCTCTTTGATGATGGTAAAGAGTTCTTTGCTGTTTTGGGAGTTGTTGTCAATACGTTCCTTGTAGTGTGCTCTTTTGGTGGTGCGTATGAGTTGGTGGTGGTTGGTTGTGGTGGTTTTGAGGGTGGAGAAGTTTGTGGTGGAGGGTTCTTGTCTCCAAGTTTTCTCTGCTTTGCGGCATTTGCGTTTGGACTCTTGGAGTTCAGCAGTGAACCATGAGGCGTTCTTGATGTTGTGGGTGGTGATGTTTTTTCTGAGGGGCGCGAGAGAGTCTGCGCAGGTGGTGATCCATTTGCTAAGGTTGTGTGCGGCGGTTTTGGGGTCGGTGGTGTTGGGGGGGTTTGTGTCAGTTGGGAGTTCAGGCACTCTGTAGGGATCTTGTCCCACATGCGGTAGGGGGTGGTGGGTTGGTGGTTGTGTGTGGGTGGTTTGTTGTAGGAGAAGTGGACGCAATGGTGGTCCGTCCATTGGAGTTTGGTGGTGTGGGTGTAGGTGACGTGTTGCCTTGAGGTGAAAATTGCGTCGAGTGTATGTCTAGCCGAGTGGGTGGGGGCTGTGACCAGTTGTTTGAGTCCAAGGTTGGTGAGGTTGTCTAGGAGGGAGGAGGAGTTGTGGTCGTGAGGGTTTTCCAGGTGAAAGTTGAAGTCGCCAAGGAGTATGTAGTCTGTGGAGATGAGAGCGTGCGTGCTGATGGTGTCAGCAATGGTGTCACAGAAGGGGGGGCGTGGTCCTGGTGGTCTGTATATGAGTGTGCCTCTGAGGGTGGTGGTGTTGTTGATGTGGATAAGGAAGTGCATGTGTTCTGCATTGTTGAGGGTGTCGAGGGTGTTGGTGGTGACCTTGATGGTGTCTCTGTGAAGGATGGCGATGCCGCCTCCTGGTTTGTTAAGGCGGTCTTTGCGTTGGAGTTTGTAGCCCTCTGGGGTGGCTATGGCAATATCTGGCTCGGACGAGAGGTTTGTCCAGGTTTCTGTGAGGAAGACGATGTCAGGTGAGTGTGATGTGATGAGGTCCCAGAGTTCTATGGCATGTTTGTGTAGGGACGGGTGTTTAGTAGCAGGCAACTGAGATGGTTGTGAGTGGTGTGGTTGTTGTGATCTGTGATTGTGTTGGCGGGGGGGCTTGCGGTGTTGCTGTGGATTGAGGTGGTATTGGCGTGGGGCGTGTGCAGGTTGTGGGGTTTTTTGGTGGGTGCGGATGTTGTTGTGTGGAGGCTGTTGCGTTTGGTGTTGGTGTGGGGTGCGTGGGAGGTGGAGCAGGAGAATAGGCAGGTGCGGCAGGTGAAGGGGCCTTGTGTGTGTGTGGGGCTGGTTTGAATGCAGGTGGGGCGAGCTCCGGGGTGGAGGGAGTGGGGGAGGTAGTGTTGTCTGGGGGGTGTTTGGCTAGGTGGGCCAGGGGGACTGGTGCTGGGCGCGGTCCAGGCGCGGACGGGCGCAGACGGGTTTGCCTCTGGCACGCCTCTGGCGCGGCCGCGCAGTGACAGCCATTAAGAGGGGGAGGTGGGAGGGAGGAGCAGCTGGGAGGCAGGCGGGAACGGGAGAGCGAATGGGGGCGGGAGGGGGGCGGGCCTCAGGGACGCAGCGGCGGGGAAAGCAGAAGTCGGAGGAGCGCACAAGGGTCAAAATGGCCCAAAATACGGCAAACAGATGAGAATAGATACGGTGAAAAACAGTTGAAGACGCACAAATATGAATCTACATACAAAGCACAGTCTAGTAACGCTTACGGCAAACAGATGAGAATAGATACGGTGAAAAACAGTGGAAGACGCACAAATACAAATCCAGTACAATGCACAGTCTAGTAACGCTTACCAGCGGCCACTAGACACCAGGGATGAGGCGCAGGCGGGTGCCTGCGGGTGGAGGAGGGCCTCGAACACGCGATCAGCTGCGTGGGCGGGGGTTGGGGAAACGGCACAGCAAGGTGGTGCTGCCGGCACAGGGGAGCGAGCTCCGGCCAAAAAGGTCAGGGGTCTCTCACCTGCGTCACGCAGTGACTGCCATTAAGAGGGGGAGGTGGGAGGGAGGAGCAACTGGGAGGCGGGCGGGAACGGGAGAGCGAATGGGGGCGGGGCTGCAGGGACGCAGCGGCGGGGAAAGCAGAAGCCGGGGGAGCGCACAAGGGTCAAAATGGCCCAAAATACGGCAAACAGATGAGAATAGATACGGTGAAAAACAGTTGAAGACGCACAAATATGAATCTACATACAAAGCACAGTCTAGTAACGCTTACAGCAAACAGATGAGAATAGATACGGTGAAAAACAGTGGAAGACGCACAAATACAAATCCAGTACAATGCACAGTCTAGTAACGCTTACCAGCGCCCACTAGACACCAGGGATGAGGCGCAGGCGGGTGCCTGCGGGTGGAGGAGGGCCTCGAACACACGATCAGCCTCGTGGGCGGGGGTCGGGGAAACGGCACAGCAAGGTGGTCCTGCCAGCGCAGGGGAGCGAGCTCTGGCCAAAAAGGTCAGGGGAATCAATTGGCCATGATACTACCAGTGAAGCCCATGAACTCATCCTGGTTATGGACAAGAGGGCACCAGTGTCCTAGGAAGAACAATAAGTACTGACTGAAAGTACATTATAAGCACTCTTTAAACCTCACTAGGGATTAAAAAAACACAAATTAGGAAAGGTAGAGACTTAGGGGCCTTTTTGAAACAGGAGAGTCCACTCTTCAAGGCCTTAGCACAGGATTTCAAGACTGACAAATGTTTCGAATTCTGTGACAACTTTTAAGGGGTGTAACATAGGCCCATGCGTGCCCAGCAGCGCCGGGGAGCCCCCAACCTTTCAGGGGCCCCAAACCCTTCAGGTAGCCCTCATTCAGCTCAAGACCAATGAATATATGTGAGATATGGCACACTCAGAGTCTCTGCTCATATTCTACTGGGATCTCATAATTTTGCGTTACGTCACTGCTACTTTTGAAGTGAAGTTGCACAGTCTTTGCTTATGGTTTGTCTTCTTTCTTCAAAGAACAACTGTTGCAGCCCAAAGAGTCTGCCCTCGCAGGTCAGAGCAGTGGTGTGACAAAAAACTTGAGGCGGTCCCCCTACAAAATACTTGGATGCCCTAGTGCTCTGGACCCAGTCAGGAGTACTCAGCCAGGGGCCCACTGTCCATTCCTGTGCCGGAGGAGGCCCCCTGGAGCTCCGGGCCCTCGGCACCCGAGGGGCTGTGGAGGCTTTTGTTACGCCACTGGGTCAGAGACAGACACCCTTTTAATTAATATAGTCTCTCTTGAATAATTATTTATACAGAGATCTCTCAGATCCTTTCACACATGTGATGCCCACAATGCTAGTGCATCAGCTTAGTAAAACAAAAACACTGTCAATCATCATCTGTACAACACTTCCTCCTTGAGGTTCCTTCATCGACTGTCACACCCAGATACCTTTCAGAAACAAAGAGGCCTATTTAATTTCCATGCTGCCCTGCAGCGACCCATTTCACCTGTGTGTGTGGAGATCCCACACTCCCAACATCAATTGTGAGAAGTTAGGGTTCACTATTTTTCAGATGAATTTCAGCATGGTGTACCTGTCGATCCCTGGCAGATACTACCTCAGGACTCTCAAAAGTTATAAAACTTTTAGGGACAACGCAATGGTGCTCCCGCAGTAGCTGCAATGAAGTTGTCTAAAGGTACCAGACTTGCTGAGGAAAACATGAATTTTGACCTAGAAGCAAATGCTTTGAAATTGGAGGTACTGTCACCCAGAAAAACTAGATCTGGAAGTGATATAGGCCAATAAACACTAACATTCATTGACCCAAATGCTATTGTATTTTTAAAGGTGTAGGTAGGAAACTACCAGAAGTGCAAGCCTGCCTGGTGAATGCATGTTAAAGGTGACAGAAGTGGATGATTACTTGGAAGAATTGAATGCTATAGATCACTGAAAGCAGGAGGTACCCGAAGGTGGCTAATGTAAACAAATATGTACAAGTGTCCCACTTGGATGCCTACCCAGCAGGTTGCACTGTAGGTACCTACATCAACTTTCACACAGAAGGGATTAGGATAGAGGCTGTTGTAAGTGGACCTCAATCTAGTAATGACAGAAAATTCTTCTGGAATCATTATGGGTTACTAGCCAAATCAGTATTATGAGTACTGCAGGAAGCCTACATTTACTGATGCTGATTTCAGTGCAATAATCATAGCACAGGTGGCTAAAACATGTGACCTAGGCCAAGGACTCTGATGTGATACTCCGCCTTCTCGAACTGACTCTATCATATTCAAGTATTATTTTTTTCAGATGTGTAAATCACTAGAAGTTAAACAAACTGACCTCAGTGACCATTCAATAGTTGTGTGTAGAACGTCCGGCTTAGAAATGTTGGGGACCGATAGATGTGTCCTATAGCTTTTATAAAGACAGAGAGCAGAGATGGTCTCCATCAGCCTTGGCTCAGATAAACGATTCACTGAACTCACTGACCACTACTCCTATAACCACAGCGCAACATAAAATAAAATAGCTTGGAGAGTAGAATTATTTTAATACACTTAACTATGTTGTCAAAGTCTAAAAGGACAAGCCAAATTATATGAGCCACTAATCACTTTAGCTGTTAGAAAATTAAAAAGTAAACTGAAACCTATGACAGTAATGCGTATTAAAACTCCAGTTTCAGAGAGTTCATTTGAGAAAGGAGACGAGAACTGAAAAAATAATGTTAAATCTTAATCACAAGAAGGGAGACAAGGTAAGCTCTACCATTGTTGAGTCTTTAAAACTAGGGAAGATGAGTGACGTCTGGTGACGCCTGGCTGTTAAATCTGGCACTTTAACAGATAAACATACTGTTTTTATTGAGGAGTCTATGTAGGTTGGTTTTACACATACACCATTTCAGAAAGATCCATCACAGAGACACCTTTCTAGACATTACAATGAAACACTTGTACCCCTATATCATACCTTTCAGTCTCTGATACAATTGAATGAATGGCTACATCTCAAAGGTCATGGGATGTAGACCCTGATGACTTGCCAATGCCCATAATAAAACAACAATTGAATTGCTGCACTGGGCTATTTGAGCCATTCTTAAATGTGTTGATTACGAGATTCGCCATTCCTTCTGCAAAGGTAGTATTGTTATCCCTCTTATTAATAAAAAGGTGACCATTCAAACCTAATAGTTGTAGATTTATTGTTCTCTTAGATTCTGGGAGGAAATTGCTCTGTAAACACTTTTACTTGAGCTCCAAAAGTGGATAGAGAAACGCAATATAACCCCCATTCATCGATCAGGATTTTTATATATAGTATGCTGGTGGTAGATCTACTACCCCACACATGTGTAAAGACAAAGGAACTGTTGGTATACAATACATTCATAGACCAGAAGTCAGCATGTGACTGTGCATACCTCCATCCTTTGTGGCAAAAATTCAAAACCAGTAGAACCAGTTTGTCCAATAATTGCAATTCAGACACACAGTTAGTCAAAACCTCTTACAAGGAACACCAAAACAAATGGACTTGGCTAAGGTTGCATATTGACCCCCATTTTTGTTCTCAATTTATCTATTAGATTTGCCTGGAGTATTGTCACATTTTCTTCCCCAAGAGCAGGCCTTACAAAATGGCTCCTATTAATATTTGCCAATAACATAGTTCTCCTTGAAATAACCCCTGTTGGGCTCCATAGAAGTTTGAATTGTATTTTCAAATACACAAACTCAAATTTAATGACAATAAACATTAGTAAAACAAAAACGATAGCATTAGTTGGTAATCAGAATTCACCCTCTTTTATTTGATACTTGGATAAACAACAAAATAAGAAAGTGACTGAATATTCTTATCTTGTGGTGGTTTTATCAAAAACATTAAGATGCACCAACCATTTTCAATATAATTTTCAAAGATTGTGGGCAATAGTGTTTGTAAATGGCCAAACTCAGTTATTTTTTATAACACCGAGGGGAGTAGTGCAACTACTAAAGAAAGCTTATGGGGCTAAAAAATCTTGTATTCTCCTGTACAGGATTAATATTATGGGCACTCACACACTCAAAACATGGGATTAGTCGAAGGAGTTATTTGGAAAAAAAAGGTCTCTGTATGTTTGCATCAGCAAAGTTTTATTAGTTTGGACTTGGGCCTGGCAGAGATCTAGACAAGCAAATCAGGCCTTAATAAGACGATGGTTTGGATCTTCCGAAGCACTTGAGGGAACTGTTCTATCTATTTCACTTTCTGTTCCGAAGAGGGTAGTTTAGAGAAATGAAAATTCAGAAATATGTTGAATGAAACTTTGAAAGATCTTGCAATGATTTAAGATATTATTTTGAATCTTCCAAAAAGGTGTGCACTGAAATAAGTTTTAAAAACAGAAATATAGAAATTTAGAGATGTTCTGTCTTTTTGCAATTCAAAACCAAATCTGGTTGATTCAGGATATTCCATATCTGAGTTTCAAATACAGTTGAACTTAGACAAATTAAAGAATCCAGAAATTAGATGTTTCTTCTTGAATTTGAGTAAAGGAGAATTAATCTGGCATAAAATAAGGACCGCTAGAGGAAAACCCTATTGACATGCGGGAAATGTGGTTAGTGTAGTGAAGGGATGCAGGATATTAGACATGTGATTTTAATCTGTCCTGTAATAAATTGGCACAAGGTTTGTGTCTCTGGAAAATGCAAATTAATTCTGGCGCTAAAATAGCATCTGAAGTACTGCATTTAACCCCTTTGCTGCCCTAATTACATCTTTATATGTCATAACAAAGGTATAACTAGGAAATATTTATGACGTGTATATTTCATTGTTTTAAGTGGTGTCCATGGGAGAGAGCCAGTTTTTAAAAAACAGTTTTTTCCCCAGTATGGAGAACAAAAATGTTTTTTGACACATTTCTCTTTGTCCTGGGGGTTGGAGAAATGAGTTTGCCAGTACCCGATCCTTTTTGAACTCCGACAAACTCCTTAATGAAGTGGTATAGTTCTCACTAGTGAGGTTGGGCACCTGGATGGGCTTGGGGTTGATTCCATAGCTTCTATCAGGGTCATCCAAGGATGGAGCTGGTGTGTGCGGCTACAGGAGGGCTACGGTTACCTATTACTGCCCTGCGCTCCTCCTTAGCCATCCCCACTACGCGAGGCACATTTTTCGGTTGGTTGGAGAGAGTGAGGTGGGAAAAAGGCGGGTGGAGCAGTCCAGGTCCTCCCATCACCCTTACAACACCAACAAAACAAACAAACAAACCAGGAGGTAGAGCTTGTAAGGAGTGTACTAGGATTCCTCTTAGTCCCTCGTCTTTGACTCCTCCCTAACTGATTCAGTTTCGAGGCAGCTCCTTCATCCACCAGTGCTTCTCTGTCCAACAAAGGCACTGGGCGATTGGGGACGTGTGTCCATGCTAAAGAGGGAACCAGACACTTTTAGCTTAAGAACAATTCCAAACAGTGCCTGATTCCTTTCTGGTGCACCCATGCAATGAGCCAGATACTGTTTGTTTTTTTCTTAACTTAAGAAAAATTTGTAACAGTGTCTATATCCTTTCTGTGGCCCGACACACATATCTGTGCCCCAGCGAGGACTCTGACGCTGTTTGGATTTTTTTTTCAGAATAGGAAGAGCGCTTGACTCCTCAATGGAGCAAAGTTATATGTGCCTGTCCTCACATCAGTGAAGAGGCCAGACATTGTTTTTTCCCATCTTGAGAAAAAATTAAACACATGGCTCTGTACAGGGGCACAGACACAGTTTTGCCCAACTGAGGAGCCGAATGGTATTTGGATTTGTTCTTATTTTCAGAACAAAATATTCAAAACAGTGGCTTTCGTCTTGCTGAGGCACAGATAAATACACAATTATGTTTGCCTCAGCGAAAACCTGGATCTTTGGATTTCTTCTTAGCCTAAGAAAAATGTAAAATCCTCTGAGATACACATCTGCACCCTATCAGAGAGCGCTATCCAGTGGCTTGCTCCTTGCTGGGACAGACAAAGCACTTAGGCAAACGTATAAACCAAATACATTTCTGGGCACTAGACTTCGGGAAGAGTCCTGGTCGTTGCGACTTGCATGGATACCACTATGTCGTCTTATTCAGAACGTCTAACGTTGATTTAAAAAATAACATTTCTTCCTCTTTGTGTGAAAGATCCAACTTTATGAGGAACAGCAAAACTTCCATCACCTAGGGTTCCACATGAAAACAATACCTCACTTGTATAGGTGGAGCTATTGCAATAGGCCATATATGTCTCAGTGTGAAGCTAATATAGCATCAATGTGGTATTCACATGGTCACAATTTTAGGCTATTCCTGCCCCATGCAATTGGCCCACCGACAAATGTGGAGTACCTTTTTTTACTGGGAGAGGTGTGGGAACACTGGATGGTAGGACATTTGCAATTTGCCTGAATTTCTCTGATGGATAGTTTTCAACTTTGTGAGGAATAGGATAACTTTCAACCCCAGTATTCGCTAACTTCTACAAATGAAAACATTACCTCACATGTGTAGGTGGACCTATCGTGACTGACAGGAACATGTCAAATATGTGACCATTTGAAGTCAATATAATGTCAATGTGGCCCTCACATGGTCACAATTTTGGCCTATTTCTTTTCCATGCAATAGACTCACTAACACATTTGGAATAACATTTTTATTGGGAGAAGTGTCGGATCATTGGATGGTATGATTTTGCAATTTGACTGAAGGCCACAGAAAAAAGGAAGAATTGTGATTTTTTTTTACCTGTACATTGAGATTTGCAAAGGATTCTAGGTAACAAAATCTGTTAGTATTCATGCAGTCTACATTAGGGTTTCCCTTGTAACTCTAATTTTCAGAACTAACTGCAGTTGGTCAGTTGCCCTGGGTGCTGGCCATCCATGAGCCCAAATGATGCACAAATCTCCTGTGAGTCTCTCTTTCAAACACATTCCACTGAATCTAGAGTGTGGCTTCCTGCTCACCCCATGAAGATACCCCCATCCTCAAAAGATATAGAGAAACACAGATTTGGGTCTGAGTTGGAGTGTCATGTTTCTACATGAGGAACACTAGTTGGAATTACCATGTTTTAGGAACCATGTCTAAAAAAATCAGAAACATTACATGTTCAGAACAATATCCTGGCCAGACAATCAAGGTGGAGGACATCTGGTACGCAGTGATAGAAAGACATCAGCCAGTAAGGGAGAGGGCGGCCTGTTAACAAGTCACAGTAACCTCAGGATGCGTTGATGTGGAAAATATATGGTTGTGCTAGGTTTCCATGCAGCCCTGGGGTGATAATTGTGACCAAAATACATGTACCCTAAACATGGATTTCACTTAAAGTTGCATTCCAAATTTATAAAATGTGCTACACCCAATTAATTGGCAGTGGGTACCAAAACCTATAAATAAATCCATACATGTTGGGTACTCCCACAGTCAGGAGATCCAGAGGAAAAAAGCTGTGGTCCGGCCTTGGCAGGGATATGTTTCTGTGCAAGGGAGAGTGGAGGGAATTCCCACATTTTGGGGAAAAATGCGGACAATCTGAAAAACTTCATATTCAACACACATTTATACCCATCCAATCAGGGTGAGAGTGGCAAGGGATGCAGCAACAAAAACCTTAAGGTATATACGTGGTGGTTGTGGTATGTTTCCACACAGCCTAGGGTAAATATATGTGACCAAGAGACAGGTACTGTAAACTAGAGTAATGGTTGCAGTTTCTTTCTAAATTTCCAAAATGAAGTGCACAGGTTTATTGCCTGTAGGCATACTGAACCCACAGAAAGCTTATATATGTCTAGTGCGCCGTTCTGAGGAGACCAGGTGGAACAAACTGTGGGTCACGCCTTGGCGGAGAAATTTTGCTGTGCAAGGGTGACTAGAGGAAATTATCTGGTTTTGAAAAAGAAATGCTAAAAATCTGACATGCCATTTCAGAGTGTTTTACTGGTCAGCTTGTCAAGATAAGGGAAGTCTGGATTGCACCAATAGATTCGTTGGGTCATACAGAGTTGAAAAATATATAATTTTTTATACTTTCCATATCGTTCTGACTATGTTATCTGTCATCACATGAACAGTGCAACTTAAGCACTAATACCGCACAATTTTGTAATCTGTGCTAGTATTACATAATTGATTGTGCAGACTAAAGTCCCTATGGAAATCCACTTATATTTGGTAATGTCAGACTTCAGTCATTTAGGAAAATACTTATTCATAAGTATTCCAGGATACATTTTGTACATTACAGAAATGCAACAAAGTATTGAGAAAAGATATTTCAAAAATGAAACTCTCTTCACATGTTTCATTATTCCTTCAGGCTGCAATAAGGTATTGCTGTAGAGTTTACAACAATAAATACCCTTGAATGTGCAAGAAAAATCAAATAGTTTGTACAGTTGTTTAAAGGCCAAAGAGGTACATGTTTTTTAAACAACCTAATGCTGATTTTGTTTTTAAAAAAAGCTCTGGCACAGAAGTGTGTATATATGAATCATATGCATATACATGTAGTAGAGCTGTTTAATAACTGTCTCAGAAACGGATTTTGTTTGTTCTTCGATCATACAGCACACCCAAGAGTTCCCTGTGCCCAATCCTCCTTTGAGCATGCTTAGCTAGGGCTGTGGCTGTGGATGGGAGGGGTAGGTGCAGCACCATTCCCTCTATGAGCAGCCAACCCCTGCCATGCATGGTCTTCGGCTGTGGGTAGCAGGAGGTGGCTGCAGGGCCTGTCTTCCAGCTAGGCCCAGCAGCTGACCCCTGTGAGCAGCCGTCAGATGTAACCAGCAAGGGTTGTCTGCAGTGCATGGCATCTGGCCAGGCTTTGCACCCAATCCTGTGCTGGCAACCAAATTACATTGCACATGGCCTTCGGCCCCCTACTTCCAGCCAGGCCTTCCCAAGTGAGGCCCTGAACTCAAACTGTTGCAGGCGGTCATCCCCCACTGTAGACTGCCACCATGTACTGAAACCGCTGTGGGCATCTAACCCTTGCTGTGCATGGCCTTTGGTTCTGTGTAGCGTGGGTTGACTGCCAGGACTTCTGTCCTGCGCCCACCCTCCTCAAGCAGCCAACCCCCTTGGCCCATGGACTTTGGCCATGCATGTCAAAGGTTGGCTGCAGGGCCTGACCTCTTAGGGTTAGTTGAAGTGCCTTGTTTCCTACATATAGGGTTACCAACAGAGTGTGGCCGCTGGCTGGGCCCGGTATCCAATCCACCCTGGGTAGCCAAGCCCCACTGTGCCCATCATTTGGCTGTGTGTATCAGGGACTGGTCGCAGGGCCTGGCCTCTACCAACATAGGTTGGCCACAGAGCCTGGAGTACCAACCCAATGTGAGCAGCCAACTCGTGCAGGGCATGCTACAGGGATTGGATGCAGGTAAGCCCTTTTCCCAACCTCCCGCATGTGGCCATTGGGAAATGTAGCAGTAGGGCACAGAATACTTTTTACATCCATTTTCTTACTAGATTCACAGATTTTATAATGGATTGGCAAATCATGGGCCCTGGCTCAGATGGATTTGCAAATCCTAGACCCTCACTAGGCCTGAAGAATGGTGCGTCTAGGATTGCAGATTCACCATAGGATCTGCGCATCCCACAATAAAAAAACGAACCAAAAGTTATTCTTTGAATATATATATATATATATATATATATATATATATATATATATATATATATTATTGTATAGGTGGTGGCCTTTGTCCCCTCCCCTACATGGGCTTGAGGGTCAGGGTGTACGCACCCTGCCTCCTTTTGTCCTATTCTTGTGATTTTGTTGCAACATGGTGCTCAGTGCATTGTGCTGGGTAATGGCGGCCAGAACAGAAATATTAATGTGACGATCAGCCAATCAGATTGTTCCATATTCACTAATTTGCTGAGGGATTTGCAAATCCGCAGCGCAGGCCACGGCATAAAGCTCCCTCTTCCAATGGTGTGCCTTCATTTTTTTTAATAGGATTCATTAATCCGGAGAAGATCTGCGAATCAGCGTTTCAGATATATTTCTAAAATTTAACCTCTTCATGCCCAACCTAAGACTTTTTTAAACACTCATTTTACGAAAATCACTGAACAGGTTTTACACCAAAACAATTAAATACACTTCCTAGAATAATGTTCTGTCTTCATGCCAAATTTGGTGTAATTGTGTTCACCTGTTTTTTTTGTATCGAACAGGAAAGAATGCTTTGGGAATTAAAACAGCAAATGGCACTTTTGAAATAAACTGAATTATACAGGGCTGCCTTTATACAAGTGCAGTTCAGGTGTCTAACATAAATTTTCAATCTGTGTGAAGCCCACGAGTAAACTGATCAGTACAATGAGGTGAGGACAGATGTGGTCCTCGTATAATGAATGCCTGGAGTGGGCTTCTAAGGTCGTCTTCTGAAGCACTGTATTCAAGTTGATTCCAAACTTGCAATAATACACACAGGGACATGAGTTCACCCTCACCTCCAGTGTGCGTAATTACACGGAAAGGGCCATGTGTCAGTCACAGACAAACTGAAGATGGCGTTCATTTAGAGCTCAGCTGCTGCATATGGGGACTTCATTTCTCCCTATCCTTGCCACAAGATTCTCTCATGATTGAAACATCAAAAAGGAAGCGGTTCTCACCTGCATTCCATGGAGAACTCACTACCTGTTGCCCAAGAGCTCTCAAAATGACAAAGCTATTACCTCTGGAACCTCAGAAGTACACATCAGTGATCTTTGTGCCTGTTAGGAGAGGCAGCACGGGCACGTGTCAATGTAAGAAGATAGTAGAGTGGCCGCCTTACTCCAAGTCATCAGAGACACTTTTTCCAGTCCAAAACTTTTCACTTACAAGTCATCGATTTCAGGAGTGCTATTTGAAATAGTTCAATGCAACCAAAAAAAAGGCCACAACACCCAGAATGCAGGCGGCCACCACACAAGGTCCAGCACTGGAACAGTGGATGCAATGACCTGGAGGGAGGTGATCACACTGACTCATAGAAAAACATATTCTACCTAAAAATGGCCACTGTGGAGAGACCGCATAATGGTTTCTAGTTATTTGTGGTCAGTCAAAAGCGATCAACATCCCACTGACCTGACTCTTGCTTTAGTACCGCAGAGCAGTATGGTAAAGTAAAATGGTGGCCCATCTTGCAAATTTACAAAGGTACAGGGCCAGGATGGGACTGAGCCAGAAAATAAGGCTGGGCACCGAAATACAAAGGGTTCCCATCAGTGAAATAGATAACTAAAGAAACAGTCCATGTTTGCAAATTGAGACGGTTTTGAACCTGTAAAAACATGCTGTATTAGTGTTTTGCAAGGTATGGAAGACTGCATACATTTGTGCTTGCTGCAGGCAATGTTTGTTTTATTATCAGGGAAATCAGCATTTAAAACCGGCCCAGAAGACCATAAACAGACCCACACACTTACCTGTCAGACCAGCCCATTGGGCAGTGCCTGCTTGCCAGACCAGCCATATGCGGGGTTGAGGAGTAACTACTGCAGGTGGGGGTCTGACACAGTACGGAGCGCACTCTATCTGTCTCAGAGGTTTGAGATGTAAATAATGTTGCCTAACCAAACAGCAGCACCAATGTCCAAAGAATGAGAAGCCTCGCCTCCCCCTCACCTAGTCTAGACATTCAAAGTACAAAATGCACCCCTCCCTTTCCAAAGCTTTGTCGGCTGCATGCCCAAATATAATTTCTGTATTATGCAAGAGGACTTCAGCCGCCCGAACATCTGTCTCCAGATTTTTAACGCTACTGAGATGTGTGTCCCCAGGATGGAAATAAGAGAAAATTCAGTGAATGATCAGTCAGCTCATATAGGTAAGAGACACGCCTACACATCGTAGAGGGATGCATCATTCAACATCTCACTGGTCAAGTAAGAAGTCTCATCACACGCAAAAGGACCTTCCCAAACTCCGTATGTCTGGCACCCGTGCCTCATGACTGATTCCAACACTGGTGTGCTGCGTGTGCGATACTGAAAGAGCCAAGGCATTGCATGATAGGGACATGACAAGCCGCTGGTCACTCCTCCTCTGTCGGTACTGGTGATGGTGCACATCTCAATATTCAGTGGGCAGCTCTCTCCTGTGGGAATCATTGTTAGAGCTCATGACGGTACTCGCTGGTAGACCACGTGTGTGCACCGGTGTTGTCACCCATCAGAGTTCACACTGGGCACCCCTCCCCTGTGGGCACAAGTAGTTGTCACCCAGAACAGTACTCTGGACGGAGCGCACTGATACAGACACTGCGCTGCTACCCGCCGGGGAAGTGTACTCGGCTGTGGCGTATCCACGTGTGCACGTTTGTTCTCAGCACCCTGTGCCCAAACATCTGCCGGCAGCCAACCCCCAGCTGAGCGTGGCCTCTGATTGTGTGCAGCATGGGTTGAATGGATTCACACACAAGATGGTGACAAGATGCTACATTGCAAATAGGACCTCAACCAACTCTCTTCAACGCATTTAAACGAGACATCCGGCTTCCGAGGTCTGCAGCACACATGCTCCTCTCCTAGGTAGTCCAGACGTGACTCAGCCCAGATTGTCATCTCAGTGACCTATTATTGGTAACCATTTCCTGACCAAAGAAGGGGTGATTGAAGCCGTTCTCTTCAAGGTGCAACTAACAATAGGCAGTGACTAGAATTAGAATGTTTAAGTTTTGTTTATCTTTCATGAATAGACGGTTGTCAAAACTGTGAACAACAACCAGGACCAGTGGTTTGTGCATTTCATTGGCTGGGGCGTTAAAAACATATTTATGTGTTTACTACACGTGCAGAACAATTTACTGTATCATTTGCAATATTTGCACACAAAAAATCGCCCCAAACTCAAATAGGTGAAAATAACCCTGCTGAAGAATGTGCCAAATAATGATACATAAGTTGCATCATCTTGCTGCATAATTTAGATATCATTGCTGCATAATTTGATCCTCGAATGCCACAAAATTCTAGTGACTGACTATGATAAAGCTCTGCAGAGTGGATTGGGAGTGTAAATACGAAGATGAAACTTGCATTTCAGAGGGCCCGCTGAAAATGTTTCCGTATCTCATGGGTCCCTGTGAAATGTGGGTTCTTGCGCTGCTAAATTTTGTACAATAAAAGCGCCCACATATGTAAAAAAAAGACACACAAACACACACACACGCGCGCGACCGATAACGCTAACGATAAGTACAGCTATGTGCACCTTACAGGTTTCGGCAGCGGCCACTGTCTGTGCTGTTCATGCCCCCAACTCTAACTGCGGCCTTCTTTCTATCGTACATTAAACAGGACTTGGGCCATCCCTTGCGCAGCATCATGTAGCAGGAAGAGATGAGTGTAACCACCGATACTGTGCAATTATGAGCTTTCTGCTTCCTATATGGATTGATCCAGTGCTTAATTTGTGCTTGTTGTTTCCGGTGCTGAGCACCGGCACTTATTTTTGAGGGCTGACGCTTATTCTTCTGCCTCAAGCATCTGCTACGAGCAAAAGACACATATGGAAAGACGGAGGAAGGGAAAAACAAAAAAGCGTCACAATAAGAGACAACAGAAAGCTGGAAGAGTGAGTGGGGGGGGGGGGGGGGAGGAGGGAGTGACTAAATGGATTAAAGAGGCCCGAGATGGCTTCAGGGTATCGCTGCCTCAGTATTCCGTGCTCTCACATTTAATTGCAGCAGCCGCGTGTTTACGAGGAGGGCTTTGAGCACCGGCACGTTTTTACTTACAAATTAAGCACTGGATTGATCTCACAATAGACAGTGCTGGGCCGGAGGGAGAGCTATGCTTTCAAGCAGCCACAGGACCCAGGGCTGCCACTGCTGGGTAGGAAGCTGCGGGGGTGCTGCGAGACCATCGCCGGGGGGCGGGGGGGGGGGGGGTGGCGAGAGTTAAGAAGGGAGGTGCTGGCCGAGCATGGGGTGAGTAGGTGAGCACTGTGAAAGGAAGTAAATGGTAGGTGCCAGAGGGATAGATATCAGATAGTATCTGTGAAGACAAGGGGCAAAAGCTGGCTTGAGGAGCTAAGCCCACTGAGCTGGACACAAACACTTCTGGCAAAAGTAAACAAAATCTCAGGGATGTTATTCAACTCCAAGCCCTTCCTCTTTGCAGTAGCAAAGGGCACTAACTTCACATATAACAAAGGTATTCCCTCTGCTCCTGACCAATCACAGTATTCCATAGGACTAGGTGCAGAATTGCTGCTACAACTTGTTACAACAAGTCCACAATCCACCTGTGTCAGATACACTATACATGCGCCATGGTGGGAATGAAACTTTTTCCCGAGCCAGGACAAGCTCTAAAAATGTTTATCACAACAAGCAGCAGACTCCCGTCACTTTTAAACATCTTAAGTGCCCAGCGTGCAGTTTTCAGCCCTTGGCATGGTGACACTGGCACCTGGTGACCCAGAGTGAGGATTCAAGCAGAGTATGGGTGGCTGGTTCCACAATCCCCTTACTTCTGGAGGTGTTGTGGGACCTCTAAAGAAAGGGGCCCCAGAACAATTGATTCTACCAAGACACCAACCAGGGGAGATAGCATAGGGAGCTCACATGGCTGCCTAGGAGTAGAACTTTTGATGACTGGTATGAAATTGTCTTAGAGGTTGTGGCGTGAGTGTATAAATGTTTGGTGTCTCTCAGGAGTGATGTATATATATATATATATATATATATATATATATATATATTTGAATATTGGTGTTGAATTAGATTCAGCCTTTAATAAAATAATTTACATCCCACGTTTGCCTCTTCAGTATTTATATTTCTCCAGTGAGAGTGTATTATAAAATAATAAACACAATAATTTCTTGTTCCTTCTACTCCTAAGCAGCCATTTGTAGCTCCCGGTGTAGTAGGACCTCCATGGAGACTGAAAGGTATTCATTGAGGACAACCCTTAGCTAAGTCATGATTTTATACCAAGTGTCAAAACTGTACAATGAGTCAAGAGTGTATACCAAGACTCAGGCTCAACATTTTGTAGCAAGCCTCACAATCTGTTTGGTGATTAAGAATGTCATACTTTTCTAGACGTTTCATAACTTTGTTGTGAAAACCCCAATGCATTTTCCCAAAAAGTGAACACATTCATGCTTTCTGATTGTGTTGCCTTGTTTTGGCCACTCCCTTCTACCAGTGGCATTTTGTCCCACAATTTCTCTTGGGGTCCTGCCGGTTTAGTTCCGAATCTCGCGTCTCTTCCTTGCGCTGCTCGCGGGCACCCTTCTGCGGACAGAGGCGAGAACTCATTCAGTTCTGTTGTACATGTTGCGCTAGTTCTCTGTGTGCAGGAGTGTGGCTTCAGGTGGGTGTTTGCGGTGTTACACCCCTCATGAATGTATTTTCAGGAAAATCGTTGGATACAGGTGCTTTCAGTCGGGTATGGTGAGGTGTCTGTTGGATTTCACAAGGAATGTTTACATAAACAGACAAACACACACACACTGTCTCTCCCTCTCTGCTTTGAAAGTTTGCAAAATGTTGGTTATTTTACAAAATATTGTGTTTTCTCTTGCTTAGAAACCCTACCAATCCACATTCGTCTTCCCTTCCACTGTCCCTTTAGCCACTCTTATGTGGTCTGCTTGTCATATAATGTATTCTGACATTATATGCTCGCGTGTTTGTTGGAAAATCTGAAGCGAACACCCACCTAATCTTACTGACCAAGCTACGCCCCTGTCTGTGTGGGGAAACTTACACTCTTGCCCTGGTGGCACCTGACAGCTATGTGAGTGAGGTCACACCCATGTAGATCAAACTGCATTTGTTCTTTGTGTGAGCGAAGCTTGTTGCATCTGCAACATTTCTGTCCTTTGTGTGGAAGCCATATTGCTACCACTTGTACCACACAACTCTTGTGTTTAAAGAGCCTTTCACACACTTTCACACAGACCCGATTATATCTCACACACACACACACGACACAGGTAACATCACACTATCAGACCCACAACATCTGGCGCCCTCACAATCACAGCATGACATACACCTGATGCCATCTGTCCTGTACTTGGTATTGATGGTGTGTGCACTACTGTTTTCCAAGCTGTGCCTGGACTGTGTGCAAGTAAAGCTTGATCATCTATTTACCAACACAGAAGCGGACACAAGAACTAGCAAAGCCAAACGTTCTGACAATGGCAAACTATTAAGAAGGATATATTTAAAACAGGTTTTATTGTAAGCATGTGCCACAAGAAGAAACAAAAAAGATTCCAATAATAAAAAAAAAATTACCATTGCATATGATTTTATTAGACCAGTTTGAGTACTTCCTAGCAGGTAGTTGTACTTTGAAAATCTTTTTGGTTTTAACCCATATATCATAAGAAAATATGATTCTTATTGGCACAAAGAAAAGGTACAGTTTGCTTTAAACTACTGTAACCTAAAAATATAGTTTGAAAAAATAAAGATGACATAAAAAGTAAAACACGATACATATTGGGGGAAAAAAGCATTGGCAAAGAGAAATAATGTTCCACCAGCCTTTGCACTGAAGTACTTCTCTTTCTAGGTGGATGTGCACATCTGATCGGAAAGAAATACTCATTCACATTGTACGGTAGCCAATCCTGAACTCGGCTGACCCATCGCCCCCTTCTGTGTGCTGTGGTGGGCGGAAGGAAAATGTGAATGTCAGTTCAACAGAACAGTAGTCTAGAAATACTAACTCAAAGCCCCACTATCTATGTATATATGTATGCATTTTTTTTTACAATTTTTGTTTGCTTACATGAAGCTGGTAAAACAGCTCCAGGCTAAACCTAAAAAGTGTGTTTATTATTTCTTGTTTCTCTGGCTGCCTTGGACAGAACGGTGGCTACATCAATCGCTGCGTGACCTACCTCTTCAGCAAAGCTATTCAGCACCAAGATGACAAGGTTCGTTCTGGATTTGAGAATGCTCTCGACATGGGCAAACAGACACGGTGCCTGCAAAGAATCATATCACTTTTATCTAATACAACTTTCCAAAGCGAAGCTGCAGACTGGAACACTGCCAGACCAGTTAATAGAAGCCAACATTCGCAGCCCACGTCTCAAACATTGTCCCTAACAAACTCAGTCTTGGCAGAATAAATCCGGAGACAAAACTGAAATCACTTGGTGCAAACAATTTTAAGCAGGCGTTTCACGGTACAGAGAAGAAAAACAACTTTATGCAGCCTCCAGCTGAGGCGGTGAGCACCACATCCCACAAACTCACAAAGATTGGTAAGAGTAGAGGAAACATAACAGTAATGCCAGAGACTAAGTAAGGATCTGTGGGTGCCATATCACAAAGGGAAAGAACAGACTTCCATCCCATCACTTTGCATGTGTTTAGGCATGTATGTGCCTATGTATGTGGGAGGAGTTAGGTGGCTGTCAACTATATATCTGTAAGCAATAGGCCTCACCTCGGTGGTATGGCTTGTAATGGGAGAACATGTCAAAAGATGGATCAATAGAACAGCCTCAAGGAAACAACAAGCTAGACAAATCAGATAGATTTGTCTGACCATGTGATACAGGGTTGGGGCAAGGAAAAGTGTTGGGTATTCAGCAGGGCCTATGGGGCCCCAATTCTATTATACACCATGTGGGTCTCTGGGTGGTGAACTGGCCAAACAGCTTTTGATAAAGTGGACTTTCATTTGGGAGGAAGAGTGGTGTCAAGTGGGGTTCCTCTGCAGGCTCCATCATTTTGACATCTTGATCAGCAACATTGCAGAGCAGCTGGAATGGAAGATAGGCCGCCTCCATGCAGCAGACATTTAAGATAGCTAACAGACAAATACCCTGTGTGAAAAACGAGAAGGCATGCACAAAAATGCAAGTTAATAGCCACAACTCCATGAAAGTTAGTGCAAAATAAAATATTTGAGAGGGAGGAACCATCCTAAGCAGTAGTCAAAGGGAACAAGATTAGTGAAGGCTATCACGCAGGAAAGGACTCTCTGGCTTTCTCTAGTGACTGCAAAGTTGACAAGCAACAACCTCGCGGACTTCCTCCATGACAAGATCTCGGCCATCCACAAAAACTTCGAACGCCAACCCTCCCCCACAAACAGCATCAACCAGCTCACATGTATGAACAAAAACCGTGAGCATCTTCTCACCCGCCTAGAACTCCTCACCACGCAAGACTATCCAACTCCATGCACTCAGGAGCACCCACGGACCCTTGTCCCCCACACGTCTTCAACCTTAGATGCAAGACAATCTGCCACAAGCTCAGGAAGGTCCTGAAAACCTCCATCATCATGACCTCCTTCCAGAAGGTCTGAAATCATGCTGAAGTGACGCCCCTCTTGAAAAAAACATTCACCGACCCAGCCAAATAGAAGAACTACAGGCCCATCTCTCTGCTCCATTATCCAGCAAAAGTCCTTGAGAAAGCAATCAACCAGGAACTCACCCAACACCTAGAAGGTCTCAACCTCCTGGACCCCTCCCAATCCGGATTTTGAGCTAAACACAGCACCAAGACAGCCCTGTTTAGAGCCACAGATGACATCAGAGCACTCCTGGACTGTGGGGAAACAGCAGTCCTCATTCCCCTGGACCTGTCCGCTATGTTTGACATCGTTTCCCACCATATCCTGATCAACTGACTCCTCCACATTGGGATTAAAGGAAACGCTCTGTAATGGATCACCTCGTACCTCACTGATAGAAACCAAAGGATCCATTTCCCACCGTTCACCTCAGAGCCCAAGAAGATCATCAGTGGAGTCTACATAGGATCATCCCTCAGCCCGACCCTCTTCAACACCCCTCATGACCCCCCTGGCTATCACCGTGAAATCACACGGACTCAACATCGTCTCCTACGCCAATGACACACAGCTCATCCTCTCAGTGTCCAAAGGTCCCTGCACCACTAAAGCTAACTTCCACAGATGCATGATGAATGTAGCGGATTGGATGAAGGACAACTATCTCAATCTCAACACCGTAAAAATGGAAGTTCTCATCTTTAGGAACACCTCGCCATGGTCTGAAACATGGTGGCTAGCAGAATGGAAACACGCTCTAATTAGGAATCGCTGAACACCTCCTGAAGAGACTCCAGACAATACAGAACTCAGCAGCAAGAATCATACTCGACCTTCCTAGAAGGAGCCACATCACACCCCATCTCAAGAAACTACAGATTCCGAAAAGATGGCAGTTCAAGATGCTGACCCAAACCTACAAGGCCCTGCACAATGAAGGACCAACATATATCAATAAATGCCGAACCTTCCACCAACCAACCAGACACCTCCAATCAGCTTCCCTCTCCCTCGCAGACACCCCACAGATCTCTCAAGCCAAAAGCGGAGGACGCTCCTTCTCGCACCTGGCAGCCAAGGCTGAGAACAACCTCCCCATTGCACCTCAGGACCACACCATCACCCCAGCTCTCTGTGTTTCAGGCAGCTTAGCCTTTTAAAGTGCTGATTTTTAGCTGTGACTGTTTGAATTTTCCCTCCTAGTTTGTGGCACAAAGCTGCATAAAGCCCCGCCCTTTTCTAAAAAAAGAAAAAGGCTACATACATCTTGTTTAGGAGACTGCTTAATCTGTTTCTGTGATTTAAATTGTGTTTAGAAACTGTCTGCAGCCCCTGTTTTTGTCTTAAAAAAGCCACATTTCAGAGTGCATGACAAGCAGTATTTCAGTGTTTTCTTTACAATCTCTCCCTTACCTGGGAAGTAGACTCTGCTAGCTTGGAAGTGTGGATTCAGCCTGTCTGTATCCAAGGAGAATCTGAATGGTTCCTGGTTTTTAGGGCTGGGCTTGTGATTGGTAGTAGGGCTGAGATTCTGATTGGTTCCTGTTTTTTAGGGACTGGGCTTGTGATTGGTAGTTGGGCTGAGATTCTGATTGGTTCCTGGTTCTAGGGTTGGGGTTGTGATTGGTTGTCAGGATTAGGGGTATGATTGGTGGTTAGGGCTGGGTCTCCCATTGGTTGTTTGAATTAGGGTTACAAATCTGATTGGTTAGGGTTAGGATTAGGTTTCTATTCACCAGTAGGGCTCAGGGTGTCTCAGCTAAGGGCGGAGAGGACAAGGGCAGCTGTATGTTTGGGCCTGTTCGGGACTGGTAGGAACTAGGGCCAGAAAGGCTGCCCAATTTTCCATTTATCATAAAGGAACTTACTCCCTACACATCCATCAACATTTAAACACATTATCTGCAAAGACATCCAACTCCTGCATCACAAACTGACCGTATACAGATTGCAATGCCTCATCACCCAACACGATACCCCATATACAACACCTATACACATATCCACCACAACTACAACAGTAAAACACCTTCATTCTCACAGCAAACACTACTCTGTCCACTCCCACTAACACAACCTGCCATCACCCACACAATACAAAACCACACTATACATTACTTTCAGCCTTCCAGATACACACTCCCTGTTCATACAAACCAACAACATTATCCTCTATTTGCTCCACACAGACCACCTTTCATCATGACAATTCCTAAACCCAGCCTTCCAACACACCATCTACAAAAGCCATTCCCCTCTCTTCACCAATTACACTCAACCACACAATCCTCACACTCCACTCCACCACACATATTACCTCTTCCAGTCATCACAACTAACACAAACTCCCCTGAACCACATCAATCCCCTCTTACACACCTCATACATTAATCTCCAAAACACATCCACACCTCCTGTAATACTCTAATTCCACTCACCAGCACTAACTCACATACAAATCCCTCACTGAAAACCACTACATCAATATCCCCTTCCACTATTCCATAAAAACAAACAGACCACACACATCAGCACATCAAATCAACACAAACTTTCAATATACTTATTGTCACACCCACTCCCACCCTCATGACCACACAAGGAATACAAATCCGGTCCAATCTTTATCCCTACATTCTCACTCTTCTCAAACATCTACCACAAGCACCCCAACACAGCAACATTCATTCACTCCCCTTTCATCCATTGCACAATTTAGAGCCTTACATCATGATCCACGTGCTCCTCCACCACCCCTAGCCCATACTCCCATCCACACTAAACAGACTCAAACAAAATAAACAACATGCCACTCTTAACAACTTCGCATCCCCTTGTCTATTACATAACAAGACTACCCAACAAAAAACAGTACACTCTTCATGTCTCTCTCAGCCACCAAGTCCACCACCCACACACAAAGACCCAACAAAATGCCTCCTAAACCTGCTGGAAGAGGAACACTATATTGATAAACAAGACTATTGTGACAGGCAATAAATCTCAGTAAAACGGACAACATTTCCATACAAGGTTGTGAAGCCCTCCTCACCAGATGCCACCCTACTCCAACTTCCTCCTGTAACTTTCTCCTCCTTTACAGACTTCCACCTAGCAACTCAACATTCCCAGACGCTTCCTAGATGTCATTTTTGCTAAGCCTGAACTAATTACCGTTCATAGCATCAGCCAATCACATGGTCAGACCACCATTTGATAACTTTCTGACATAATAAAACACAAATCAACACACACCACAACTACTTACTTACATGCACTTATTGACCTTGGAGCAAACTCAATTTTGATAACTTAGAAACACAACTAACAACCAACACAGATCTAGATACAATTAATTATGTTCCAAAACTTTGTGAGTGGCTACAGGAAGCTTTTGATATCCTAATACCACTCAGAAAAACTAAACAGGACAAAAGAAAACCAACACCTTGGAAAAACACAGAACTTAAAAAGATAAGGCAACAAATCAGAAAGTTGCAGCGGACCTGGCTCAAAAAAACAACAGTTAAGACAAACTGCAGCTACACAAACTTAACAGAATATACAAATCATCAATCAAAAAAGCTAAAAAAGGTACTACTCAGACAGAATTCAAAATGCTAAATCTGCAACCAAAGAGTTTTATAAAATTCTCAATGAATTTTGAAAACCTACACAACCAAGGCAGACACATTGGACTCCTATGTAAAACCGAATAAAACCATCAGCACCAACCCCTTTCCTAAAATACCCTCTAGGAATAAACCAACCCAGGCTCTACAGTCCTTCAAACAAATATCACAAGGTGAAATTATGGATTTGGTCAAAGCAAGCAGACCTTCCGGTTGCCCTTCTGACCCATGCCCACCACACATCTTCAAGAACATTCTTTTATCTACTTCTGCTGCCACACCTGTAAGCAGAATCATCAACAACTCTTTAACTACAGGAACTTTTCCTGTAGACCTGAAAAAGGCATACAGACGCTTAGACCCGCAAGACCCCAACAACTACAGACCAATCAAAAATGGACCTTTCCTGGGCAAACTGATAGAAAGAGCAGCATTCGCCCAGATGACACAATTCATTGAAGACAATTCTATACTTTCAGACTTCCAAAATTGATTCTGCCCAGGAAGAGGCACTGAATCGGCACTCATAGCAATCTGGGATGATGTTAAAAACACAGTCGACTGCAATGGAGTTGCTGCAGTACTTCTCTTGGACCTCTCGGCTGCCTTTGATATGGTTGACCATGACACCCTAATTCAAAGACTCCACAAAGCCGGCATAGAAGGGACTGCTCTTGACTGGATTAAATCCTACCTTAAAAAAAGAACTAATATCATCTATTCTCCCCCCTTCTCATCCAAACCCTACCTCACAAAAGCAGTGGTCCCCCAAAGAGCAATCATCTTACCTTTGCTTTTCAACATCTACATGAACTGATCAATGATTTTCATCTCACATGCTACAACTATGCAGATGACACACAAATACTACTTAAATTAGAATGCCCCAAAACATTGAAAACTCACTAATCTTCGGTGTCTCAGAGTCGTTGATCAGTGGATGACTTGGAGCCATCTCAAACTAAATGCCTCCAAAACAGAAATACTCATATGTGGTGACTGGAAAAATTATGACCCACTGTGCGGCTGGCCTGATGATCTCGGACCACCTCCTCAATTATCCAAGGAAGTTAAAAACCTTGGAATCACCATGGACTTCAAGTTAATAATGAATGCCCAAGTGGACTAATTAGCACAAACAAGCTTCATCACCTTGAAGACTCTATGATGCATCTTCCCCCACCTCGGATTTCCATACAAGGTGCAGGCTACTATCTCGCTTGTACTATCCAAACTGGATTATGCCAATGGCCTCTACCATGGATCATCTCTATATATTATGAAAAAACTACAATGTATTCAGAACTCCGCAGCCAGGCTACTATTACATGTAAAGCCACAAGCCCACATCTCTCCTGCCTTGAGAGCACTACACTGGTTACCCGTTGCCAAAGATGCACCTTCAAGCTGCTTTGTATCACCCACAAAGCTATACATGGAACAGGACCACTTTTTATCAGAAACAAAATAACCAAATACCTTCAACAAAGAAACCTCCGCTCAAGATTGGCACCCCTCCTTAGAACACCACCGTACAAGAAAAAGACTATAGGTGGTACATCCTTCTCTGTTCAAGCAGCCAAACTATGGAATTCATTACTCCCAACTATAAGAGCTACAGATAACTATCTTGTCTTCAGAAAACTACTCAAGAGTTGGCTCTTTCCTTCATAAGCACCATTTTCAAACAGCTATGGACTGCATATGCCTGTGTTGACAAATATTTTTTATCTGATTATGTATATATTCTAGTTACATATAGTTTTTTAGAAAATATGTATTGCTACTATGTCATAACAATAAACTACACACATACTCTTTAAACCTACTTAACTAATGAATATTTAAGCATGGTTTAAATATGTATATGTATGTACATATATGTGTGCATATGTTTGTGTATTTATGTGTGTATGTATGTGTGTGTGTGTGTGTGTGCATATATATATATATATATATACATACACTTCTTAAAGAATTCACTGTGAGTTGCTGGCTTTGCTTTTTCTTCCCGTTTATATAACCTGTTGGGAGTGCGCTTTCACATGAGGACAACTTCGTTTTTGATAATTAACCGGCCTGTCCAGCCGGGAAGGCAGCACCACTGCACATCGAAGCAGGTCTGTGTGACTAAAAATGGATTGTCACATAAGAGCAATCAGGTTGGGTTATTCACAGCAAATCTGACAATTTTACTTTGGATTCGCCTACAAAGGTTTTGCACTTTGGGTCATTATTTCGTTTGGCTCCAGCAACCCACTTGGGGCAAAATGAAAAAATTGCAGGACCACCACAACCAGCATGCACTGCTCACTTGAGAGGCCCACTGGGGCGGACTAGTATTGAAAGAGACTAATCAGGTGCCTGTAATTAGACAAGCTGAAGCCATGCCGGTCTTTTCAGTAAGAAAGAGATGCCTGGAACACCTCCAGCACTGGCTGCACCTATGAGGGTGAAACATTTTTATTTTTTTCTCTGCTGAAGAAAGGATTGACCTTGAAACACGTGTCCAGAGATGATTTTATAACTTAAGGCCTGGAATAATGAAACTGCTTAAAGAATTCACTGTGAGTTGCTGGCTTTGCTTTTTCTTCCCGTTTATATAACCTGTTGGGAGTGCGCTTTCACATGAGGACAACTTCGTTTTTGATATATATATATATATATATATATGTATATATATATATATATATATACGTATATATGTTATTCTATGCTTAACATGTTCATAGTTCATTGCATAGCTCCTAGATAAGTTGTTATATTAGATACTTATGAATCCTGCTCTCATTTTATATCGTACTTTGTCTACCCATCCCCATATGTCATGTCTCTATCAACCTATCCTCCATTCCCACTCTGACTCATCCCAAATCCATTTTACTACTTTCATCTCCTAAATAACCCTGCCTAAGCTCTTCCCTCCTCTTCCACATCTAACTCACCCAAACCTCACTTTACTACCATGATCTCCCAAACAACTCTACTAAATTCTCCCTCATTCATCTCACCTATAACTCATCCAAAACCCCTCCTGCTACTATGATCTCCCTAACCCTTTCTACAGACTCTTCCCTCCTCCATCCCCCCTTTACTCACCCCAAGCCTCAATCCTATTACCATAAACTCCCAATTAACACTTCTGGATTCTTCCCTCCTCCACCCCTCCATTACTCCAGTCAATCCAACAAACAAACTCACATATCCGCGTCTCAAATTAACTCATAATAATACTAATACTCATATTTCCCTATACTAATCCACCTTTAATTCCTTTTGGGTTTCAAAGTAGCGTGCTACTTGCCGAAAAGCGCTTCAATGCCTCAACAGGGGTAGTAAGCACTATATAAATACTATTACAATACAATACAGTACAATACAATAAGAGAACTAAAGAACTGGATGTTCAAATGATCATAACCCCACACAGCAGCATACAACTCCAGCGCCTCAAAACACTCATGGGTGACTTGCCACTCTCCATAAAAGTTTAAAAAAGGGGGCTTGTAAGAGACTGAACAGTCTTCCTCTTTACAGCAAAATAAATGCACGTTTGCAAATACCTTCAAGCAGCGGTGGGTGGAGCAAAATCATTACGCTTCTTTAATTCTAATTCTCCATGCATGTTGATAATTTTTCAAGAAACAGAATTTGAGTAAAAAAAAGTATGAGGAATCGATCTGCCTCTAGATTGCTATCTCAGATCTGTGTATGTTTTCTCAGTGGATGGTCTAATTCCTGCGCCGAGCTTCCCATGTTCAGTGTCACGCAGTGCTTAATTTGTGCTTGTTGTTTCCGGTGCTGAGCACCGGCTCTTATTTTTGAGGACTGGCGCTTATTCTTCTGCTCCAAGCATTTGCTGAGAGCAAAAGACACATATGGCAAAGGCGAGGAAGAGAAAAACGGAAATGTGTCACAATAGGAGAAAGCAGAAAGCTGCAAGAGTGAGCTGAAGGGGCAGGGTGTGGCTTTAAATGAATTGAAGAGGTCCGAGATGGTGCAGAATTACGTTGTTTCAGTATTCCGTGTTCCCACATTTAATTGCAGCAGCCGAGTGTTTAAGAGGAGGGCTTTGAGCACCAGCACGTTTTTATTTACAAATTAAGCACTGGTGTCATGCAATGGCTGCCAACGATGACTCTCTGAAATCAAAAGAACTCAAAAAGGTGACATAAAGCCTATTTAATTTTGCTGCCACAGCAAAGCCATACGCTGGTCTCATGAACAAAAAATGCTAATCAGAAATTAAAGTGATCAAGTTTTTCTGAATTACTTAAAAATGATCTTAGTTCTACAAAAGACCAAGCCACAGTGTAGTCATTCTCCCCGACAATGGAGAGTTGATGGCATTGGTTTATCTTCAACTTAACCATGATATAGTGAAGGCTTAAACTAACTGTAAAAGCAATGTGGGTCTTCAGACTTTTAAATTAATGTTGAATTACTTTGTAAATACAGCAGTTATACTACTGATGTCTCACTCACTTAGCCCCTCTAGTGAGTAAAGCCTTTGACCTCCTCCTGCCCTTCCACTGGTGCGCCAAAGGGACTTTCCTATGTATGTATATCTCTGGATATGTGGCTTGTGACTACTCCTGCCCTGCAAGCCAGATTCTCACAGAGGACTCAACAGAGTAATCACACAGACCACAGGGTGATATGACCAGGTGCGGAGGACCTTAGCTTCCTCTACTGTAGAGATGTGGTGACAAATGAAACCTTACCAAGGAGAAGGAGTATGCAAATTAATCTTGAGTTGTCGGAGGAGATAACAACAAAAGAAAGCTCTTCAAGCAAAATAAACAGTCGTTTCCTGTGTCTGTAGATCTAGAATGTAACTTCAGACGCCTCTGCAGCCTGTTTCTTACTGTTGTATGGGAATCAGGTTGCCCACGTGCCAATCCAGGCCCCTGTCTAGGAAAGAAAGTGGCCTAGGCAGGGGTGTAATACAGGTATCATTTTGCCATACACCAATTGCTTTAAGTGGGTCGGGTCTCTCCCAGTCCCTCTGGGTTTCAGACCCTGTACTAATTAAAAAGGGCCCCCTATAGGGGCCTGTGTTGGTGTCCTTGACACTACTGGCAAAAACAATGATTGATTTCTGATCAATGGATGTAAACAACATTAAGGTAATCCATATCAGCAATTTAGTTCCTGTTGCATTCCCTAAAAGTGTTAGTTATTTCCAGGATTTTGTGTTTTTGTATTTTTTCATGTAGAATATTACTTTCATATAGTGCAACTGGATCTGCTCCAGGTGTATAAAATAAGCCACGATTGAGAGCTCTGGAGTTGAGGCTAAAGGCAGTGGCGGAACAAAAATTGACAGGGACCCCCCTGCAAAGTACATGGAGGGCCGCCCCTCCGACCTTACTCAGGAGCTCTCAGACCCAGTACTGTGCTGAGGGGGGCCCTCTGGAGCTCAGGCCCCCACACCGCAGGGACTGCGGGGCCTTTCTTACGCCACTGGCTGAAGGTAGGGCGAGGCTTTCACAGTACCTGTCAGTAGATCATAAAAGGGTTCATAATACATGGCCATCCAAATTCTGGCCTCTCTACAGAGCACAGGGCAATGCTCACATATTCCAGTTGCAATTGGGATTCTATGCAAACGTGTGTGAAGGAGGTACGCATTTGTCAAAATATTGACTAGGCAAAAGTAACAGAAAATGCAGTGTTTATAGGTGAGGAAGTGTGTGTGTACTTATGGGGTGGTGAGGTGAGGGGGGTGTGAGGAAGTGCACCAGGGCCGGACTAGGAAACCAAAGAAGCCCTGGCATATTTTGTCAGACCAGCCTTATAGGGTGCATAGCGATTGAGCCTGACCACTACAGTGGGGATTGGGGGTTCCTCTACCAAAGACAATTTAAGAAAAATAGCAAAAACATTGCATTTTACAACACATTATTCATTATATATTCAATTGTATTCGTTTTTAAAGCATAGTATATGATGAACTTACAGTGCACCAGGATTCCCTCACCATCAACCTCTAACAGTCCTCTTATTTCTCAATAGCCCCTCTCTCATTTGTATTTCATTTGTTTTCTAGTGCCTCTCATTCCAGCATAGGGTATTGTAGCACTTTACATCACACACACATACAGATAATGCATCATATGTCACATAAGACAAAGGGGACTACAAGGTGTAGAGTTCATGTCATCCATACTGGTAGGCATTTTGTTCTTGCTCTGGAGAAACATAAACTCGGGATTCAGAATGTAACACAATGATTAGGGTTGACTTTACTAATACCAATTTATTTGTACCCAAACAAACCCTTTTTAGAAAACTTCAGCAAATCAACGACTGGGGAAAAACATAACTTTCTAACCTCTACCATGCAGTTTGCACAATGCTCTTTGGTAGCAGTTCATAGCTCACTTTACTAGATTATGATTGCAACTTATGAACTGCACAGTAACAAAAGCATCTCTGTGACAAAAGCAGTATCCCACTATGCACTACACATAAGATACTGTTCTGTGATCTGCATAGTACACATTCTTTGCAGCAGGCATAATAACCCTCTAATCTACCTTAGATGAGTCAAAACAGCCACTAAACAAAACTGCATCTCTCTCCAGCAGGTACATTAATCACCAGAGTTATTTTGGCACTTTTATTGTTGCTGAAAACTGTTAGACATACAAGGTTCTCTGCAGTGCTTTTAAAACTGCAGCACTGCTACAAAACCGCCCCCAGTAACTAAAACTGACCGCCACCCTTCTGGCCTCCTGGGAAACGTCTTATTGGAAGTATGGCCATCTTTAAAGTGCACTCAGCAGAGAGTGAAATGAGGGTCTGATGAGGGAAGAGATGAGATGTAAGATATGCAAATGGACCAGATGTGGAAAAATGGCTTACATGTCTGAGTGAACATAACGGGGTGATTGAGACACACTGAAAAACACTACCCCTTCCACAGATTACAGTAAGGTTTAATTCACAGTCTTGCAATTTCATAATAGAAGCATTTTCAATATTAATTATTTAAAACAAAATAATTGTTTGTATTCATTCATCCTAAACAACTTATAACCAAGCCAATAGCCCTGGCTGGTTTTAGATGTACGTCAGTTACACTTACCAGCACTTTTTTCATTCCACTGGTTAGCCTACTGACCCTAGGGAAAGAAAACCGAGGAACAAGTGTCTCAGACTTGCTCTACCGAGCTCCAGTCTGACTCCATTGAGCCTGTCCTGTGTTTTAGCTGGGGTGCCTATCACTATGGTGTGACTTTGCAGATCCATGCCTGCCCTACTCCATGGGTACCTTCGCACTTCACCGGACGCACGCACAGCTCAGCAACAGTCCTTTCCTTAGCTGCTAGAAGCTGGGCTTTAAGTGGGCCAGGTCCTGCCGGTGCTCAGCATCAGCAGCTCCAAGATGCAAGTGCTGAGACAGATTCCTATCGGGCTCTCCATTTTTGCCCTCACCATCTGGGTAGGAAAAAAAATCTTAACTCAGCAGCAGTACCACTCTGCGCTGCCTTTGATGTAACTTTAAAGAGACTCATTATAGTTCTTTCACAATCTCATCATTTCAGAACTAAAGCATTTTCAGTACTTTATGCAATAAAGCCATTGTTGTTGCTTAGTTATCTTATGCAACTAACCACCATTGGCAAAGCCAATAGCCCTGGCTTGCTCTAGGCATAGTGTTACTTTTATTACATATCTGGGTGCAATGACAGAAAGCAGCAGCAAAATACCATTCGGCTGCACACTAGGCTAAGCACAGATTTTTAGCTTATGTGTTTTTAATCAGCCATGCCCCTTTGAGGGACCCTCCAGTTTTTCCATCCCACTAGAAAGTGCAACAGAGGCTGAGGGAATTCACACATCCCTGCATGAGTTGACATTTATAAATTTGCATGGTTCTCTGCAAAGAAGTCGACCTTGTGGGTGTTGGATCGCTATGAAGACACGGACATTTAGAATTTTTGTTATAGTCACAGGTGTTTTTTTGTGCTGCAAAAAGCAAAGACCAGGTCTTTACAGCATCTAAATGAAGTTGGTTAATTAGAGCGTGCCGTAGACACATGTTTAAGTCCTCGGCGTAGCATTGGCAACAGCATTCCATGACATGTATGCGTGACACAGTAAGACCTTCAACAACAGCCGTGACAGCATCAGTCAGCAAGAGGAAACTGAGGGCAGAGTCCGTTTTAGCAGAGGACCATCGCTTCTCTGCTCAGTCAGGCAGGCAGCAGTAAATAAAATGATAATAAAGCAATATTATTATCATTTTATTTGCCGCTGTCTGTCTGACAGCTTAGGATGTAGGGTGGGTGGGGCCAGGCCATAGGAAGGAGTGGCAGGCACCGTAAAGTGTGCATGTTTGTTTGGCCAGCCGTCTGAAGCCTGGCATATGGACATGCACACCTAAATTTCTCCAACGTGGCTGTGTTACACAGATAGGCTGGAGAAATGACACAGGCTCCCTGTGCCTGAGCGAGCATCAGACCAGGCCGCACAGGCCAATCCTGGCACTGCTGTCATACCAGCTTTAGCATGAGAGAAACGTCTGGATTGGGAGCCTGTGGTGACTTCTGAGAAGAGAGGAAGCGACCAGCAGCAGGATCGGAAGCAGCACAGGATGGAGCACCAGCGGCAGGTACAGTTATTTTTTTTTTGTGTGTTTCTTTATTTTTATACTCCCCCCATCTTCCCCTGTCAACCAGCTCCAATTGACCCCTCCCCCACCCCACCACATTTGATTGGCGGTAGCCGCCACTGGAGAGTTGGCACAAATCTGCCTCCGGGGGTCGAGCATTGAGTTGATTTAAATCCATTAGAGCGTTTCTCATTAGAATAAACGATTCCTTGGGAATGGGAGAGGCAGGTGGCGTGTGAAAGACTAGTTTTATTCTTAGGATATGATATTGGGGGTGTTCGATGTGAGATATTCACATTAGCAGGGGCAATTTTCTTTCATGTGACAATTTCTCTGGTTTGTGGGGCCGAAAGTTTAGGTTTGAAGATGCTCCAAACCGGCTCCTTCCGGAGGTAGAGAGATGCATGGAATTCAGAGTTTAGGGAAGCTCTGAAGGATGCCTGCTTCAGGAGCCATTGTTATGAAAATAAAATAATATAATTTCTATGTTTTCACCAGATTCATTTTTTGGAGACACAGAAGATCTTATGTTGGACCACAGCACTTTGCCTTCACTTGGTAAGGTTTATGCTGAAATATACCTTACGATGTGGTTCTACAAAAATATTGAAAACAGGACATCCTCAACATGCACTTAAGTCAAGCAAAATCATCTGCATTTCTTCACCTGGGTCTAGTGCAAATCCGCTTAAGAAGGGGAAGACGTCATATCTGATTTTGGCAAGTATAGGCCCAAATCTATGAAATCATTTGTTTTCAGAGGTTATGGATAATAATAAGAAATAATATTCTTCCCTCTGGTTATGCTCAGATGCACTTTGGCTAACTGTGTAAAGGGAAATGAGGACGGTTCCCAAAAAGTGTTAGCCTCTAAATTATTGGTTGCATTTGTCACAGTCATGGACACATCAAGGGCCCACAATTTTTTTTAGCAGGTTGTCTTGCTGTGTCTGTGGAAAAACAGGTTGACAAAGACTATGCAACCAATTTTGAGAAGTTCAATGTCAACGAATTCAGCAGGAGGACAGGCTTACTGCTGTGGCGCTAGGAGCGGGCTAGAATGTATGAACACATTGTATCAGGGGCAGCTTCTCTGTAATAGCGGAGCAGGGGCGTCCCCCTACTCAGCGCCAGGAAATGAAAGATAAAGTGATAATAAAACAATTTTATTATCATTTTATTTTTCATTCCAACAGAGCCATGTGAGTCTAGGGCGGGGAGGGGCCATAGGGAGGAGGAGTGGTGGGCACTGTAAAGTGCACATGTCGGTTTGGACCGCTGTGTTAGGATGGCCAAACAGACATGCACACCTATATTTCTCCAACCCAAATGTGTTACACAGCCAGGTGGGGAAATGGCACAGGCTCCCTGTGCTTGAGCGAGCGTCAGACCTCCCCGCTCAGGCCGATCCAGGCACTGCCCTGGCACTGAGAGCAGCGTCTGGATTGGGAGCCTGTTCCTAAGGGACTGCCGGGAAGAGAGGAGCAAAGGAGGCGGCCGGCAGCAGGATTGGGAGCAGCAGATACGTTTTATTTTTTTAGTTTTTTTATTAATCCCCTAACACCCCCCAACCCTACCCCACACATACAATTTATATTGGATTGGATTGTAACATTTGTACACCGCCTACTACTGCTAGGTGGAGTTGTGAAAGGCTTGCCTACACAGGTTGTATGCTACACCATGTAGGGTGTGTGGTTGTAAGAGTGTTGTCTTAGTTTTGGACCTATTTAGGAAGTCTTTCCATGTCATGTGTGATTAACACTGTGGTGTGGTTATCGTGTTATGGGACCCAGTGTTTAGCAGTGTTGTTACTAAGGAATTGTGAAAGACAGACAGGCAATTTATAGTCAGACATATACTGGTAGTATATGTACACTCTGCAGATCCATCTGGGGTATTTGTAACTATTCCAGACCATTTTCTATAGTGGCTGCTGTAATAGGGCCAATCACTTTGCTATTTATCAAGGTGGACTGGGATCATGGAAAGGATAGAAGGGTTGAGGCCTACACAGATGGACTTTGATACTGTCCTCTTTTATACGTCTGTCAGTATACAGGCAGATGGTCAGGTTATGTAGCTAATAGGGACTTGCAGTGTTGGACTATGTTATAGCCCTCCAGTAGCCAGCATTGCTTAATAGATTTCTTTATTGCTTTCAAATCATAATCTGTGTGTACAGTTGATGCAGCATCAAATTAAAATGAAAACATAGCCAAGCTCTCACCATTCTCCAGCAGTCTGGTCCTTCCTGCGTAGATCCATACGTCTGAAATAACTTTTCAGATATACATAAATGGGGCTAGATGGGTCTTTTAGCTTTTCACTGCTGCAGCGGCACTACTGTGATGTGGCCACACTGCTCTCCTTATCCTTATTGTTTGTGCTACACACAGGGACACTGTAATTATATGATTCTGTGGTTGCATCGTTTTCTGCCTCATTATGGATTTGCCACATAATCCGTCATCTGCTTGTAGTCTCCAGAGTTGAATAAAAAATAGTTTTGAGCTCAAACAGAACAAAAGTTAATAAAATTGCAGTGACACCTGCGGAAGGCCCCATGCAAAGGTTGACTGGTCGCCTATCAGTTGCTTTTTAAGGTATTTGGGTTTTAAACTGGTACTAATGAAGAGAATCCTTTGCCCAATAGTGTTAACATGTGTAAAATGACAAAATTATGAATTAATACTATCAAATATTTTTTTGCATTACATTGCATAATTTGCCTTTTCTTGACCCATATTTTAGTCAACCCTACCCTACAACTTGGTCCTCTCTTGATTCATAATTCCATTGGCCCTGGCCACACACAACAGAGGCTGTTGCAGGCTCTGTGCTATTCACCTCCTAATAGCACAAATATAGAATGACAAAATGCCATCACGCAAGGTGACTGATGCCTCTCCCAAGTACAGAATGAGGGCTGACTTAAGAAAAGTTATTTAACTTCTGTAATGATTGTTCTGGTAGATACTTTGTTTACATGCAGATTCCTTGCTGTCTAGATCCTCACAGGGCTTTCAGTTTTTACATTCCCAGAACCTATGAGTATTGAATTGAAGTTCAGCATGCTGTTTCCAATAAAGGCAAGGCGATTCAGAAGCAGAACATCTCCCATTTGATAATGTGGTGCAACAACATCTGCTATGATCTTACAAAGAAGGAGCCTCTTGTCTTGAGGTCATCAAGACTGGTTCTAGCAGGGCAAAGGCCACTTCTTTAGCTCTTTTCAGAACAGGAACACTCCTAGATATCTGAGAGTTGCAACATGGGCTTCGGTGCTCATCCTTCCCAGGAATTATTGCCTAGACTCTTAGGTCCTCAGGGATTGCCATTTCTTCAGTTCTGTTTTTGTTAGCAGGACTTCTTAGTTTGACCATCTACTCAGACTCACCATCATGTGGGTACTTTTCAACAATTGATTCAAGAGATGATGAGCCTGCAGGTAGATTTGAAGCTGACCCCACCTGTTTTCGTCTGGCAAAACTGGAGACTGTTGCTGGGGATAAAGTTTTTGAGTTTCTGAATTAAATCTGACTCCTGGAAGATATTCATAAAATGGGGAGTATTCTGGAAGGAGGACCCATCAGAAAAGTTTGAGTCTTCCCTGTTGGGGAATAGATTTCATGCAATGCCCTCCTACCCAGTTTTCCTTTGTGCCCCTCGTATAAGAAAGGCGAGTTTTGGAAGGCAGGTTTTTTGCAACTTGGCTCCACAATTCCAAAACAGCTTTCCAAACAATTCCAGCAAATCTGAAAATTATTTTAGCTATTGTAGTACACTTAAAACGCTCAAATGTTGCTGATTTCTCTCCTGCTGTTCTATGTTCCTACATCAGCTCTTCTTTCCAGCACCAGGAAGTCATTTTTGGTAGCAGTGCACTTTATCAAACTAAAAAACAACACGCATGTAGATCTCACACTTGTTCAGTGCTTTGTTCCTTATTTTGTATTGAGTCACTCCCTCGTGGCCTCAATACAGCGCTTCCTACCCCCATCTCCACTCCCATCACCAACTACTGAATGGTTGTCATCTCCACTCTCCACTCCCATCACCAACTACTTGTAGTGGACAATTGTATTTTGTAATTTTGCGCCACTTTTGTGTCAGTAAATGACGGTAATGTGGCACAAAAAAGTATAAATCAGGGTCTTAATGTCTTCACAAAAGATAGCAGTGTTACCACAGCTAAATACAATAATAAATTAAGCCCTGCTTAAAAACCAATTGAAAATGTTGAAACACAGCGTGAGACTTGAATGGCTACTTCCCATTGCGGCAGCACCAGGTCGGCTTCTTGGCGCTGCTGCAAGAGTTGACTGCTAACCTGCTCTTCTGCAACTGGGGAGTATGGCAGCCAGCCTCCAGCTGCTGGAAGGGCCATTCCATCATTAAGTTATCGCAGTCACCCCCTCTACATGTGATTCCATTATGTCTCTCCTGCTATTGAAGGGGCTTTGAACCCTTCCTCCTTCTTCTGCGAAAGCGAGGCTCTCCTTCAACTGCTGTTACAGCAAGCATCTTCCCTATCGGTTATTGTAATGACTCCCTCCTCCTGCTGATACCAAAGCAAGCCCCTTATTTTGCTACAAAAGTGAGCACTAACTCCTGCTGCTGATTTTAAAGTAATCAACTCCTCCCACCAAAAGAATAAGCATGGTGCCTGTTCCTGTGTCGGTAAGCTCCTTCTCCTGCACTTGCTGTGAAAATGAGGCCCTTTCCCTGGTGTTGCTGCAAAAGTGAGCCCCTCCTCTTGAGGTTGCTGCAACAGTGAGCCACTCCTCCAGCGTTTTGCTACAACACCGGGCCACGCCTCCCGGTGCTGCAAAACCAAGAATCACCACCGACTGCTATGACAGCGGACCTTATCCCCATTCACTGTTGCAGCTGCGCATTGTCCGCCTTCACTGCTGCGGTGGGAGCGAGCTTCACCTCCCATTGCTGCAGAAAGGCCGCCTCCTGCTGCTGCAGTGCGCTCAAGCCCCACCTTCACTGCTGCTGGTACTGTTAGCCCCTCCTCCGTCGCAGCAGCAAGCCCGGGATAGCCAATTCGTTGATAGCTAACCACACACTTATTCCTCCGCTTCTATGGCTCAGTGGCTGCCCCTTGCCAGCTGCCTGACAAATGCACAACAATGAGGGTTTAACAGGTATGTTCATTGTTGTAAATACAGAAGTGGTCGATAGAGATGATAGAGAGTCTAACTGCTTATATTACAAACTCACAATGTAGTATGCTTTCTCTTTTTTTTTTAAATCTCGTGCCTTTTCCCCACACCTGGCATAGTGAGCTCCTTTCCCACACCTGGCATAGTGAGCTCCTTTCCCCACACCTGGCAGATTGAGCCATGTATGTGGAATCACCGGATGAAGGGTATATGGCGGGTGATTTGAATGAGGGAAGCTCTCAGGTGGCACTTTCAGGATGGGCACTGCCACTATGAGGCCATAAAAGGGACTGGCACCCTAAATCCACTATGACTTTCTTATTGCCCCCAATAAGGAGATGCTCTTTCTTAAAAGAAAAAAATACGTCTATCAGTCCAGCTTTCCCCTCCTCCCTCCCTTCTACGGCATCTGAGAACAGTCACCACAACTCCTCCTCTCACCACAAGAGGCTCCTTGGAATAGAAATAAAATGATTCTCCATCCCCTCCCTCCCCAAAATTGATGCACGAGACCCAAAATCTGCACGTCCAACGTTGTCAGCACATTGCAAACAAGGCAGGGCCTTCCAAGAGCGCTCGTTCACTCCGCATTCTGCTTCACATTAGGCCCAGCCCGGGGCTCGGCAGGCTGCAGCACTTGGCACCGGCCCCCCGCGTCCGGGCGCATTCTGTGCCAGAGGGTGGTTCTGAATGTCGCGAGACAGTGTGACGCAGGCATAGAAAAATCCAGCTGTTTAGTTAGAAGACTGTCAGACCAGCGTTTATTTTTGGAGCTTCAACTTTTGTATTGCCAAATGTGAAGTCCTTTCAAATGCGGCAACGTTCCTGCTTACCAATGCCACCCCTCCCCCCCGCCCCCCCCCCCCCCCCCCCCCCCCCGCCCGCAGGAGACAGAGTCCTGTGGAATGCAACTTGACTGGAGGAATCTGGTCCTTAGTTGCAACAATAGCTCAGTATTGTACCGTCTAATGCGCGGAGTGCCTGTGCGTGTTAATTGCACAGATTAGGTCCAGCAAGGGCCAGCTTAGTCCTTTACCATTACGAGGTCAACAGAATGAGTAGGTGCCGGTGGTTTACAAGGTGAAGTTTTGTAAAGTTGCGAATCCAGTTTGTAGTGTGTCACATTTTGTAGGAGTAAAGGCTCAGCTTAGTACAGAAGTAAGAAGAGGCGGTATGAGAGTTGTAGGATGAAAATAAAGGCAGTGATAGTTGACATTGACAGGAACAGTCGCTTTTTCAAGTAGTCATCCACCATTTTTAGACCTGCTTGATGGGGCAGCTGTCTGTACGGCCTATTGTCGGTAATGTTTAGACAGGGTGGCCTTTGGCCCCGGCCAGAAATCCTTATCTGCTCACAGAAGTATATCTCTCTCACTTCATGCTCCTGACTCCTTCTACTCCTTCTACCACCTATTGATGGTCCGATTCACAAAAGGGCCTCCGCACTCGTGGCGAGGCACTGCAGTAGTGGCAGCCTCTTCCCCAACTCGTGCAATTCACGAGGGACTATTTTACATATTTAAAGTGCTCTGAATAAACACGTATTACATTCTTTATGTCATAGAAGCACTGTATACACAAAACTATTTTTTATTGTAGGAAGCTTTTTAAATGCTTTAGTCGGGACTCAAAATGCAAGCCAGACCTATTTGCTTTGCCAATGTTTGCCTTCAGTTGTTTTGTCTGTACTTTTTGACTCTGAGAAGCATGGGATGATTGCTGATCACCCTTCATGTGTGCATGCGATCTGCCCTTAAAAATGGTGGAAGATTGGGAAACCCCAATTGGTGTATTTAACTTTTCAATAAAGCCAGTACATTGTTAAAAAGGCACCTTTGTGGTTTAAAAGTTAAGGGCCTCATTATGAATCTGGCGGTCTGTGGACAGCCAGACTCATGGTGGCAGGCGGATCGCCGTTGTAGTGGCAGTCCGCCCACCATATGATGACCGTGGCGGAGACGCCACAGTGGAAACACCACCCCTGCCAGTCTGCCACCCCCAGGCAGCCACCTGGCGGTCTCAGCGTTTCAAATCTGACAGGGCAGCGCTGCAAGCAGCACTGCCCTGCGGATTACGAGTCCCATTCTGCCAGCCTTTACTGGGCGGTTTACACATTTGTTTTGCTCTGATTCCTGGTTGGCTTGGGTGGTAGTAGCTACCAGTTTATCGACATAACTGATATGTTAATGGAAAGGTGCAAAAAATGTAGAACCCTCCCTCCTTCCACAAACTGAGCTATGATGTATTTTTTAGTTTTCAAACTGTGGTAAAAAAGTGTCACTGAAATAAGGATATAAAACAGTTTTCCCTTACACGGTTACATTTAGAATGAGTAATTGTGTAACCAACAATGCGCTCGAGACATCACCGCCTATGAATAGTCTAAGATGATGTTTCTTTTCAAAGCAAAGAAATAGATTCTAAAAAGTATGAAATGTTTTAAACCCATTTATGAGCTGAAAGTCGAATTCCACAGCTGACATTTGCAGCCTTTCTAAAACAATTCCAGCGCAACCGGGCCCGTGTCCTTTGCACTCATCTGCACAAGCCTCTTTACGACACCGACTTTAGAAAGTTTCACCCATACACTGGGCCACTGGAATTATGCGAATGTGCAGTTTCAGAGATGTTCTCATTATAATAAAAATGCTGCATTTGCCACATAATCCATCATCTGCCGGGTAATCTGCAAATTTTAACAAAAAAAATATATAGTTTCTAGCTCAAACTGTACAAAAGTTACTAAAAATGCAGCAACACATGTTGCTGTGCGCAGGAAGGTGCTTTCCAAAATTGGACTGGTCACATTTTTGCTGCTTATTGTTATATTTTGGTGTTAAACCTGGTACTTATGAATTGCAACCACTGACCAGACAGTGTTACTAAGTTTAACAAGCATTTGCAATGCAATGGGTCTCGCATTTGCTCAAGTTAGATCGTTTAGGGTTGTAAATTCTTAACTGGACTTTTCTTGCCACAGACATTGAAAATGGAAAGTAAAACAGTTGACGATTCAAAGTGCCACGGCCGCCATAAGCATGAGCACAAAGGAGAGACACAAAAGGAAAAAGAAATTTGCTTGCAGTCTACCATATTCGCAAATATATAATAATCCATATAACAGGGTCGATGTCCAAAGCGGTAACAAAACTTTGGACAAGGAGGGACAAACGTAAAGCATTTACCAATGATAACAAAGGATTTTCGAAAGGCAAGCCCATGAACGAGTGATAGTGATGGGCGTGCGCTTGGTGTGGTTAAAAGCCCACAGAGAGATTACAACAGGCCAGAGCGCTTGCGCGCTCCACCTAACAATGACAAAATAATGAAGAAACATTATTACAAAAAGTGCCACATTTTACACGTTATTTGCATTTTCTTGCCGCATAATTTACACCTCTCCTGTCGCATAATTCCATTGGCACTGCCCTTACATCAGACAGACCCAGCGAGCTTTATGTAATCTGAGGCAGCATCAATCAATCGGCGGCTTGATTGGCAGCCGAGTGGAAAAGCCCAGCAGAGAGCAAATCTGCAGCAGTCTGTCAAATAGAGCTGGTGCAGAGGAGGTCAAAGGGCATGCTGAAGTCAGGCTTCGAGGTGGCAGGAGCCTCTACGGCGGAAGCTATCCCAGTGACCTCAGATCTGTAGAGGGAACACTGTCAAGGCCATTCATAGTTTTTCGGAGGGTTGAAAGGTAGAGACTCACATGACAGAAAATAGTTTTAAAAGTATCAAATACAGGTCTCCGCATTTTGGAGCATATTTATTTGTCAAATACTAGACAGTTCAAATAAGGCATCAAGAGCTAAATGCTTAGTGCACATCATTTCAAAAAGTCAAGTTTATGTGAAAATGTTATTGAAAGAAACTCTCTTCACGCTGTTAATAAAGATGTAATTGTCTTATTTAAGGGGGTGGCTGTTTGTCTCTCCAAGGCTTTGTGTTTTTTTAATAGTGGGGCGACTCCATATTTTGGCTCCCTCAGCTAGCCACCACCAGTTGGTTTATATTTTTTTAATAATTTCAGGGCTTCTTTATCAACGTATTTCACCTGCTCACCTGGCTTAATCTTGGACTGACCTTTTAGCTCTGTTTTCCCTTCTCTTTTCTGTTCTAATTAGGCAGGGGAAATACCAATTTCAGTTTTTTTCCACCTGAATTTTTTTGGACCACAAACACAATGTTGTAATAGTGAAATGTACGATGTTTTGCTTTTTAGTATTCTACATGCAATATTTTAACAGTGAACCAGTGCCTGGGAATATTTCAAGATGAATTCAAGCATCCCTCCATCACTTGGTTCTTTTCTGCAGTGGGCACTATAAGTGCAACAGGTTTGCCCAGACGTGGGTCTCTTTCTCACTGTGCCATATGCCTCAAGCTATACCTCACTGGTGAGGCAGAAACGGCCTAGGGTTGCGTGTGTTGTCATCCAAAGGGGGCTTGGACTGGATCAAGACTCATTTACAAAAATAATACGATGGACTGGAATGTGTCCCTGCACATTTTCGATACATCCCATCAACTCCCTTTTCTGGGTGATGAATGGTCGCAGTACAAAAAGATGGTAAGGTGCCTGCGATATCAATACGAGGCATTCATAATGACCGGATCAATAGTATTCCAATAGTATAAGGTACACGACAACATGCCATTTCCGCAAGTGGAAAGTTGGTGGCAGTATAGGGCAGAAACGTATCTATGTGAGTGAGGATGTAAGACACATTTCCTAAGTGAGACTTAACAGTGACGTCTTTAGAGTTCGAGGGCTGGTGTCCATGGGCCTCTAGCCACGGGCACTGGAGCAGTGGCTCTAAGACTGATGCTTAGAACAAGGACGTGCTTGTGAAGCCTTGGCATGGAGATGCAATTCCTTCAACGTTCCCAAGATGAGGAGTCCACATACACAACGTCTAATGCAACACTTAAGGAAGGAGTGAAAACTGCAGCAGTGGAATGTATGGTAGTTCTGCAGGTTGGGATGGTGTCCCTCCTCATCTGGGTTTCTCACCCAGAGATAACTGTCTTTGGGAACAAATCACCCACACACAGAGGTTCCTTGGAGGAACCACCCCCTACGCATTTCTGAATCTTGGTGAAAAACAGACCAAATGGAATATATTGCCTATCTACCACATGCCTGTGGGATATCCATCACAATTTAGAGATGCCATTCTCGTTTACTCAGTCATAAAGACATAATAACGCCTAAGAGCGGAGGAGAAATGTGCCATGCCTCAGGGCTCTCACAAATGCTAAGCAAGAATTCCTAGCCATGCCTCCAGGGGAAGTGGGGACTAGGTGAGTGGGCTACTGACAACTTCGATGCCAGCTAGAGAAGAAAAGGATGCCAGGGAAACAGTTTGTCATCTAGGAGAAACGACTGTCCTCAATTAGGATTGAAATACAGGACAGCCTTCCATTTTCATTACAAGCTTTCAAGTATCCATGACAGTGCACACCTGGCACAGAAAGGGGGACCCCAGCGCCAGTTCTGGGTATATCTTCACAGCTCCACAACAGTGCTGATGATGTCCCCAGCATCAGTGGACAAGTATGCAAAATCAATGCACCACCTCATTCTAGCACATCACTAACAGCTTGATTTCTGGGGGATCCCGGAGCCCACGTGTGTTCTTTGTGCCACCTTTGGCCAGACGGCGTGGGATATTAAACCTGTCCACAAAGCTACGTTTGTCAATGCACACACCTTCTTTGCCACGTCCATGACATGATTCAACCAATGAACTCTGCCCCTGACTTGAGCATCAGCAGCAGTCTCGAAGATGTTCAGCACGGGCATGTGATTGTGCGCTAATCACGCGAGAGGCCAGTGCATTCACAACGATGCTGGTCCTTTCATGGTGTCTTGTTGCCTCAGTTAGTAAAACACACGGCAGCTCACACTGCAGGATTCATATTTGGCAGTTGTAGCATACTACTAAGCAGCTGGGCCTGATGCACTGAACAGAGTTTGCCACCAAGCACCATGGACTATCATGCTACCTTACTTTTTCAAAGTAAAATCTCATTCATTTACTCAAGATGAACATCCCCCATAGCTCGAGATATTGAGAATGCGGGGTATCCCGTGTGCCTCCTTTCCCAGTATGTCTGAGATGGTGTCTGGAATGCTGAGAGTGAATGATATAAGCGAATGCCCTAGGATTTCTTACAAGAGTCTATGTAATTAAGGACCTGGCCTAAAAACATTTGAACTAGAATCCTGTGAGCCACCTGACCAAAGACTCTCATTAGTTAAATACATATTTTGTGATTTTTGTTTTGAATCAGACCCTGCATGTCCTTTATGTGTGTTTTGTGTATTCAGGGGTGACGTGGGTCGTGTTTTAAATGCTGCTGCCTGGCCGTCCTTGTGTTTCAGTATTTGGGTACCCCATGTATGTTTTCTATTAGCGCTTCCAAACATATTACACAATAACATATGCCAAAAACAGCCAGACCTATTGTTTTTTTCAACACTGAATGAGTACTAACAAAGACAGTAATATCAATAATTAGAATAAAAATGTTTAGATCTGAAATCTGAGTTTCTGAAAAATCCTGAAAATATGAGACAGTAAATCAACAAGGTTGGGGAAGGGGCGGGGCCCTTCTGAGTGCCACATTCCCGTTCAATCACTTCCCTCTGCATTCTCTTCGTCTGACTGCAACACTTACATCCTGTTTCTCTCAACACCCCTCTTTTGGGAGTCCCTCCATCTTCTTGGCTCACTTCATCTCCTTCCTCTCATGTACATCGATTTACCTATGCCATAGGCGGTGAAAGTGAATGATACACTCTTTGACCCGCCCCTACAAGACAGCAGAGAAAGTGACTTCACATGACCTTTGACACCGGTGACACTGGTGATATTCCGGGAAGTGAATTATTGAATTTTAAAGACCTACAATAAAATCAAATTGTAGTAAAACTACAAAAGATACTAAAGCAGCTACAATTTATTTTAGGGGTGTCGAAGTTCAGTTCAGTGTACAGTGGCGAGGCACACTGCATAGGCTACCTACCACTTTATGCACACCAGGTGAGACTGGAGCAGCACTCAACCAGCTGCGAGACCGCTGCTCACTGTATTAGTTTGGCACTCTGGAACTTTCCTGGAGAAGGGATTGATTTCTTTGAAAATGAAAAATGAAATGAACAATGCACTTTTTCAAACAAAAATACATTTATTGATGTGTCCACCTTGGTTGATAGTGGAGGAACAGACTGCTGATTATGCAATCTCGTTTTTGTATATTTTCTACTCTCAGTATATTTTCTAAATGCCCTTGCACTATGGAATTGTACTCGAAGCCCTACCGAAAGGCCTTTACTCCTGCTTCTGGAACTGGCATCACTGCAGCTCATTTCCTTGATGATTAAATATGTAGGCTGAACGCTCATTTGGGTTACCCCTTTTGATTCTCATTAGGCCATCTTGGACAAAAGCCAGATATGTGTTTTAGGGTGTCGGGTTATGGGACATGATTTCTTGTGAAGTCTCCATTAGACCAAATATATGTGCCTCCATGTTCTGGTGATGACATCAACATGCAAACAAGTTGTTTTCAAACCTAAAAAATCCTTCCTCTTTTAATCTTAGAATATTGGCCAGTATGATTTAAAGATGAGCATCCCTGCAGTCAAAATGCACGTTAGTTTCTTTTTTCACAAATGATTCTGTGCTGCTATCACTCGTGTGCCAGAGGTCGCAGGAACCCATCCAGATGAAGTGAAAGGCAAGGCAGGGGATGCAGGCCTGAGACCCCTGTCAATCCCTTCTAGAGCATGCGTCCTCTTCATTGGTGTATTTTCGCTTTCTTGTTCTGCATGCACTTCTTTTAATCTCCTCCATTTCAGCATCTTACTCACGTTTACACACACACATATACAGCGGCACATACACACCTTTGGTGACAGATGAACAGATGCAGTAGGGCCTGGGCATCCAACTTTCAGTGGACATCTTCTAGAGAGGCAAGCGGTTACAAATGGAGCACTCAGCACACATCCCAGCACAGATAAGAGTTAGAGAAATGAAAGCAGCAATAGGTGATCACAGCTGTGATTTGAGACTGTGCGCAAAGGCTCTGGTTAAGAAGCAGTGAGATGGTGTTGACAACAGGGGCCACAAGAATCCAAATACTGGTCTGAACACCACAGTACTAAATGGAATCAAAGGCTGATAAGCATGTTTAACACGCTGAATGACCACATGTAAGTCTGTGTATATCATTTCCCACATAGGTCGCATGGCATTCCTAATGTATGAAACTTTTTTGAGTTTCATTAGCGATTCCTAGTGGATCGAAAATAGACCTACCTCATGCATATTAATGAGGTAGGTCGCAATTTGCGACCCACTAGGATTCACTGCCATTACAGGGATCGTGGCCTGCTGTGATTGCTTTTAAATAAAGCAAACTTTATTTTTAAAATGCAGTCTGTTTTCCTTAAAAGACAAAAGCAGGCATTGCAAAGGAATAAAATGAAATGCTTAAGTTTAACGTTTAAGTGGTCCATAGGACCGCTACCCTCTCTTAAAAAATATTTTTTGAACTTTCCAAAAGGGGAAGGGGGCCCAAAGAGACCCTTTTCCACTTGCGAATGACTTTTTAAATGGTGGTAAAGTAAAACTCTTTTGCAACCGTACCCATTCGGTATTTGGAGGGGACGTCCCCATACATACCCCTCCCAAACACTGAATCATAAATGCAAATTGTGATTTGGTAACAAGTTACTGAATCAAATTTTGCATCTTGTGCATCAGAAAAAGCATTTTTCTGGCCGCAAACGACTCAAAAATGCTTTGTACATCTAGCCCCAAATCACTTACCACAAAGGCCACACAACAAACCTCCACCAACATTACAATCATTTACACCCTTTGAAGTAATTGTGGTAATCTGAAAAAAACAGTTAAAAACTGAATTATAATTCAGGCTCAAATTCACTAAACCATTGAAATTCACCAGCTATGGGTTTTGGCATGAATTATAATTATCACTTCCCCCATGCATTACGAATGTCTTCACACACGGCATCACTGATGACACTATAAGTGACAACATTGATTACATCACACATGACATGATTGATGAGAAGATTCAAAGCTTTACCAGTGACATCACTGCTTCTTGTTTCAATGTTTTTTGCTATATGTTTTTACAATTGTATCATTTTAATTAGATCTAGTAGCCTACCTAATGTTTAAGGGTAATGAAATATATTTTGTAACATTTGTTCTAGTTACTATGACAACTGTGTTTTTTCCTGTTTATCAACTACTAATAAAGATTGAGATTTTTGTGTAAAAAACTATTTGAACAGAATACGGATTTTGTTTACAATGCGAGGACAATTTTGAGTGTGATGAGGGGCCACTGAGTCTCCCTTATATCATAGATATTGATTGGCTTTGGGCTGATTGGGGGCCCCCTAAATGACTTGGGGCCCCTGGAATGGTTGGGGGTTCCCCCTGCACCTTAGTGGCTGCAGGAACCTGCGTTATGCCCCTAACTTGCAGAGGACTGTACTATTGTGAAATGGAGTGTGTTTCTCCCTTCCTTAATGTCAGCTGTTACATATTTTGATTTTTCTTGCATTTCTAATCTGTAATTGTAATTTAATTTTTCCTGTTTCATACTGTCTTATATTAGCCTATTCATGTTTTTTAGGTCAAATGTTGGGCCTTATGGATAATGTTTAATATGAAATATGTTTTGCTTTCTATTTTTCCTCTATTTTGGTACGTCATTGTTTTCTTTTATTCTTTAGTGTAGCACATACAGAAATAGGGTATAGAATACTGATCTGTATGTTCTCAATGCTTCAGTCATACAACTACAGTGAGGTGTGCATCATAATAGTAGTCTAGTGACACAACAAAGTAATATATGGTGTAGAGATGTAGGCAAAAGTGCTCATACAGACAACTCTTTGCATTATGACTCCCCAAGAGGCCTCAGATTATTTCCTTTTCTGAACTTTGGGCCTGAATTAGAGTTTGGTGGATGGGATACTCTGTCACAAATGTGCCAAGTGCCGTAGGATATAAAGCACATGAATTAGGGCGGATGGGTTATCTGCCATGTTTATGATGGAGTATCCTAACCATCAAACTCCAAATCAAGTCTTTCGACTTGGATAGAGGTTAACTTTTTGTCACATTTGTGACAATCATCCTCCTTGTACATCGTGCCACGTGGTCCTATACACTTCTTAGTGTTATGGTTATATTTAGTTTATTCGAATGTGTGGCTGCAATATCTAAATAGTATTTGAGTGTGTCTCCTGGTATTCCTCTACACCTGTGTGTGCGCATATGGAATTATGAGTATGTGTGTATGTCAGTATATGTCATCGGTCAGTAATGTTTGTATATCCCTGTGTGGCTTTCAGTATAATTTACAATGTATGATATATTTTTTCCATATCCCTGTTTTACTTTATGTTTGTTTTTAAATGTGTTGTTTAAAGTGCTTGTGTCTTAGTTTGAATTTTCGCTTGCGACATATTTGTCTTGATGGTTGTTTCTGCTTTTTTTCGTATCTAACTAGTAGTGCACATATGTGGGTCCCTCAGTTTGCATCACAGAGTATCGCCATGAAAATGTTATTCTCAGTAGTTGTGCCAATAACGTACCTCGGTGTGCCTGTGTTGTACATATACCTATTCCTGGCTACAAGTTTGTGTCTGTGCTTATATTGTAAGGTATATAAGCCTGTTTATAAGTTTGGCTCGGAATATGATAATGCACTTCTGCCTTAGTGTATGTGTATTTGAGTAAGTGGTGATCTGCAGATTTGTGTTCGTTTATGCATCTCTGAGCGTGTGTCTAAGCTCCCGGGAACTGAGTATGCAACAGTGGCATTGTGCTAATGCTATTTTTTTAAGTGTAAGAGCTGATATTTCTGATTCTATATGTTTTTAGATGCAGTGATGCCATCAGTGATGTCACTGGTAAAATCATGGGGATGTTATCAATGATGTCACTTATGAGGTCATCAATAATGTCATGTTACAGTTCAGTCATGCCAATGCTAATGTCATAGGTAATGTAATCAGTTTTGTCACTTATGATGCCATCAATGATGTTGCAATGTGATGACATTCATAATGCAAGTGGGAAGTGATAGTTATGGTTTTGTGCTCATAGCGTAATTGGTGTATTTCTTTGGTCTAATGAATTTGATCCAGAACCATGACTCAGGTTTGAACCATATTTATTTTCAGGGAACTTTTATTGTGTTTTTAAGGTCTGGTTTAAAAACAACAATTAACATGTCATTTTCTCACTTGTGGTAACAAACGTTTTAAAATCAACAATTTCTTAACTGATTGGTAATAAAGTTAACGTTTTCCTTTCAGTAAATTTCATCCACAATTAACTGTACCTGCTAGTTGTAAAAAGAAACATGTTAACTAAATTTTCTTTATTGTTTTCCTCTGACGAAGTATCTCAGTGAGTACCGGATATTAGATCTTTGTTGGACATCCACCGCTCAACCAATCCTTGCTGCTATTGGAGTATTTCGTTTTCTGTGATTACTCTTTTTAAAAAATATATATATTTTGACATTTAAAGCGGGTGGATACATACAAATTAATACCAGAGACAGTTCATCAGAAAGGTGGAAAATACAAGACGAGTATACGAAGGCAGTAATAAATTCATAAATTTGAAGCATCTCAATACCATATCTTAAACATGAACTTTCCTAAAGTATCCCCGAGTCACTCACCCGTATCTTCCTAAATCGTGAACGGGCCCCCACACGTAAGGCATAGAGCTTTTCCCTTTCTTTTACCTGCTGAATCTTGAGTTGCCAACTCTCGGAATTTCTACTCTTTTCCATTTTTGAAGTATCAAAGATTTGGCTACTAAAGGTGCTATAAAGGAGTACTGTTTTTGACGTCTGGATAAATTTGGTGAGCGTCACACTGCAAATAATGCGCCTATGGGTTCAGGTATTAATGAAGACCGGAGTTTATCCCCAAACCTCTGGTTACTCCTGAGTGTGTACCTGAGAGAGTGGTAGTGTTTGTGTTCTTGGTTGGACAGCCAATGACTGAGAGCGCCATTCCTTTCCTCGATGTAGCTATTTTACAGGCAGTAGCCCTGAGTGTGTATCTGACTGAACGGAAATGCTTGTGTTCTTGGACATGTTCTGACACACACTATTCTCACTCCTTCTTTATTGTCCTCAAATTTCCATCATTAGTTCAGTCCCTCACTGCACTTTTGCTTGCAGTTTGGGCTGTCGCAGAAATCCCTGACAGTGGCCCTGAATGATGATATGAGTGAGTGGGATATGCCTGTGTAAACCTTTGACCCTCACTAGATACCCTTTCTTCACTTTTGGATGCTGTCCAGCCACCCTCCTAAATTCCTGATTGTGGCATCGGGGAGTACATAAACCTGGACCTCCATTGGGCACCCTCTGCTTTGCACCGCTTTTGCTTTTCATTTAGGCACCCCCTAAAATCCTTCACTGTGGTCTCAAGAGCTGGTATAGGTGAGTGTGGTATGTGTGTAAACCTGGACCTGCACTAGCCAGCCACTGCCTCGCTCTACTTTTGCTTGACATTTAAGCTTTCACCCAAATCCCTGATTGTGGTCGTGAGTGCTGATATGGGTGAGTGAGGTGTATGCATAAACCTGGACCTGCGACTGGCACGATGCACTTCACTCTGATTTCGATTGTCTCTTCAGCACTCCCTCAGATCTCTGATTGTTCCATGAATGCTGGCATAGGTGAGTGGGCTGCACGTGTGAACTTGGATCTACTTTGGTTACCCACCACCTCACTCTGCTTTTAATTGTTGCTCAGAACCCCCCAAATCCCTTATTATGGCCCTGATAGCTGGACTAAGTGAGTGGGGTGTGTGTGAAACCTGGAATGGCGTTGACCACCCTCCATCTCATGCTACTTATGCTTGCCGATCAGGTGCTCCCTCAAAACTCCGATTGTAGCCCTGAGTGCCGGTATGGGTGAGTTCAATGTGTGCGTAAACATGGACCTGTGTTGGCCACCGTCCACTCCCCCAAAAATAATGACAGGGCCTTGAGCGCTGGTATGGGTGAGTGGGGGATGTTCATATACCTATTCCTGCATTGGTCACACACTGCATTGCTATGCTTTTGCTTGCCAGTCAGGTGTTACCTCAAATCCTTGATTGTGGGTCTGAATGCTGGTATGGGCAAGTGAGGTGTGTGCATAATTCAGGACCCGTACTCGGCATCCTTTGCCTCACTCTCCTTTATGGTTGCTATTCCAGCACTCTTTCAGATCCCTGATTGTGAACCTGAGTGCAGGTATGGCTGAGGGTGGAAGGGGTGTGAGTAAACTCGAAATTAGGTTGGTCACCCTCTATCTCGCTCCACTTTTTTTGTTTGCCACTCTGGTGTTCCCCAAATCCCTTATTGTGGCCTTAGAGCTGGTATTTGTGAGGAGGTGTGCGTAAACTTGGACCTGCTGGGGCACCCTCTGCCTCGCTCTACTTTTGTGGGCCTTACGGGTGCTCCCCAAATCTCTGCATGTGGCCCGAGTGCTAGAGTGGGTGAGTAACATTTGTGAGTAAACCTGGCGTGCGTTGGGCATCTTCTGCCACACTACACTTTTGCTCTCGAATCCCTGATTTTGTTCCAGAGTGCTGGGGTGGGTGATTGGGCATGTATGTACACTCGGACCTGCATTGGGCACCTTCTGCCAAGCTATACTTTTGCTCTCAAACCTCAGATTTTTGCCTAGATTGCTAGGATGGGTAAGTGGGGTCTTTGTGTAAACCTGGGCCTGTGTTGGACGTCCTCTACAACTCTCTACTTTTGTTTGCCACTCAGGAGCTCCCCGAAATCCCTAACTGTGGCCTGTGTACTGGCATGGATGAGTGTATTGTGTACGTAAAGCTGGACCTGCATTGGTCACCCCTGCCTCACACTATTTTTGCTTGCTGTTCAGGTGCTCCCCCTAGTCCCTGACAGAGTGACCTTGAGTGCTCGGATGGGTGATTGTGCTGTGTGTGCAACCCTGGACCTGCATTGGGCACCCACTGTCTCCCCCTACTTTTGCTTGCCATTCCGGCACTCCCGCAAATCCCTGATTGTGGCCCTGGATGCTGGCATGAGTGAGTGTGGTGTGTGCATAAATCAGGACCTGGATTGGGCATCGTCTGCTTCACTCTACTTTTGCTTTCTGTTTGGGAATTCCGTCAAATCCTTGTATGTGGCCCAGAGTACTGGGAGGGGGGAGCGGGGTGTGTGCGTGAACCTGTACCTGTGCTGGGCACCCCCCATGCTCTACTTTTACTTGCAATTCAAGTGTTCTCCCAAATCCTGATTGTTGACTCTATTGCTGGAAAGGGTGAGTGGGGGATGTATCTGTGTGTTTGTGCGTGTGATTGTGTGTGTGTATGTCTGTGTGTGCGTGTGATTGTGTGTGTGTGTGTGTGTGTATGTGTGCATCTGTGTGCTTGCTCTTTGGTCATTCCCTCAGATCCCTGATTGTGACCCTGTGTGCTAGGATGGCTGAGTGGGCTCTGTGCATAAACCTACATTATAATATACATATATAAAAAACACACAGTGACAATAGCCTCTTTATTTCTGGATTGAGAAGGCATTGTTTTGATTTGCCTATAATGTTTGACTTGTATTAGCACAAAACTTGACAAGACAGTTGTGGAGGGGTGAAGAAATGAAGGATTTTACATCTTAACACATGCATTTTTCTATTGTCAAAAGCCCCAACAGCTGAATGGAATAACACCAAACTTGGCATGAAATTAGAACATTACTCGGAAAGCATTTGTTTTTGTGTGGTATAAATTCCTTCAGTAGATTCTGAGACAGCATTTAAACAATGTGCCGAATGAGTTTATAAATGGTTCAAAAAATGTGTATATCCCTGCTGTTTGAACTCACAAGTCAAACTTGTTAATGTAATCACACGAGTTTTGCGGTAGGAAAATAAATTTAACAGAGCCATGGACAATCAACTTCAAAGGTGTTCAACCCCTGGGCAGTGGGCATGGGTAGCCATGATTATGGAAATTTACAGCATAACTGATTTCAAAAATGGCATTTTTGGCATGTAACTTGCAAGTCCGAAGCGACTTGTGAGCTTGTCAGGGCCATTTTAGGTGCTGGATTTGATGGACACTTGGGGCCACATGTACGAATATTAGGTTTTGCGACTCGCAAATTGAGAGTCGCAAAACCTGATGTACAACAGTGTCAATGACTGTTTGCTATTCCCAATGGGAATCTACCTCATAAGTACTCATTAGGTAGGTCGCAATTTGCAACCCCATAAGGAATGGCCGCTCTCACAGGAATGGTGGCCTGCTAGGGACAGCAGACCACCACGTCTGTGACTACTTTTAAATAAAGCAGTTTTGTTTTTAAAATGCAGCCTGTTTTCCTTAAAGGAAAACGGGATGCATTTCAAAAACAAAAATTAAATGTTTTCTTTTCATTTTTTAAGAGCAGGCAGTGGTCCCTTGGACCACTGCCTGCTCCCCAAAAATATATTTGCTACCATTCACAAAGGGGAAGGGGTCCCTTGGGGACCCCATCCCGTTTGCGAATCGGTTAGCACCAATTTGAAATCGGTGCTAACTGCGATTGTTTTGTGACCGCATTAACGGTCACAAAAAAGTCATGCATCGCACTGCGATTTGCAATTATGAAGGGAACACACCTTCCTAATTGCGACTCGCAAACCTATTTTGCGATTCGGTAAATAGATTTCTGAATCGCAAAATAGGGTTTGTACATACCAAAATGCTTTTTTCTTGTCACAAACGGCCCGATTCTGCAAATCGGGCCATTTGCAACAAGAAAAAAGGTACATACATCTGGCCCTTAGTTCCTACATCACAACGGGGCCACGCACAGCAGAAGTTTACAAACAGTTAAATCATAGCAAACCAATGAAAGTTACTGAAACAATCTACAGTTAAAAAGCAAGCTATGTTTAAAGCTCAAATGTGCAAACTACTGAAATTTGCTGGTTGTGTTTAGTAACACACGTAACATATAGCATAACTCACGTTTAGCAATGTTACTGAAAAAAAACAATCAAGTCGAAGACAACTTTGCAGTTGACTGTCCACCACCCACAGGTGGTTAAGGATGGACAGCTAAAAATAACCTTTATTTTGTCACATGAAGAATTTAAGTGTGTGCCTTGTAGACTGATTCTACCTCAAAGGTGTCCCACCTGGCTCAGAATATCTTGCCAGGAACACACTGCGCTGGGCAGCATTCTGGGCATTGTGAACCCAAAGAAAAAACAATGCTGCAGAAAAGGTGCCAACAACCAAGGAAGTCAAGGTGTAGCATGCAATATATGGTCCCCTATGTTCGTTGTACATGAGAAGTTTTTGAAATTTTGATCTACTGAATTTGTTCCCAGCAAAGCAAAACAGTCTAGTACTGTCTACTATCTTTGGTCATCAGATTTAAAGGCCATTGGTCTTGTGGATCACAGCACAAAAAGAGGCCCACCAACTCCAAAGAGGAATGGCCTGTGTGACTATTTCCTAAAAAACAAAGAACCTGATCTAGTTCTTGACAGTATTACTGCCAAGCGCTGCACAGGCGGGCCCGAATACTCTGTTAAGAAATCCACCACCGACCCTAGCGAGCTGAAGAACTACAGACCCATCTCTCTGCTCCCTTTCCAGGCCAAGATAAGGGAGAAAACCGTCAACCAGCAACTCACCAAGTTCCTCGAGACACACCGTATCCTAGACTCTTCCCAGTCCGGATGCAGAAGCAACCACAGCACCGAAACTGTATCTTAGAAGCCACCGACGACATACGCATCATACTGAACAGCGGAGGCACTGCCGCACTCATCCTCCTAGACCTCTCCACTGCATTTGACATCGTCTCCCACTCCATCATCTGAGACAGACTGCACAATGCCAGCATTTGAGACAAAGCCCTTAACTGGATCAGGTCCTTCCTCACCGGAAGAATACAGATGGTCTGACTACCACCGTTCACATCAGAACCTAAAGACACTTGTTTCGGAGTGCCCCAAGGGCACTCAGCCCGACGCTTTTCAACGTCTGATTTGGCCCAGCTCGCTAAGATCACTAAACAACACGAGCTAAACATAGTCTCCTACAGGACAACATCCAGCTGATTCTCTCCCTGTCCGAGGGCTCTGCTCAAGCCAAGAGGAATTTACACAACGGTACGAGAACAGTCACTGCCTGGATGAAAGCTAGCTGCCTCAAGCTCAACTCGGACAAGACAGAAATCCTTGTGATCGGCTCCACCCCTTCTGCCTGGAATGATTCCTGGTGGCCCACCACTCTGTTTTACGTCCCTACCCCCACTGACCATGCACGCAACCTGGGAATCATCCTGGACTGCTCTCTATCGATGACCCGCCAAATTAACGTTGTTTCCTCATGAAGCTTCCACACCCTCAGTCTCCTGTGGAAGATTTTCAAATGGATTCCCCCCGACACAAGGAAGATAGTCACCACACACTCATCACCAGCAAACTAGACTACGGCAATGCACACTATGCCGGCATTACCACGAAACTTCAATCATGACTACAAAGAGTCCGGAATGCAATAGCCAGACTCATCTTGGACATCCCCTGACACAGCTGAATCGCCTCCCACCTCACAGACCTCAATGGCTCCCAGTCAACAAGCGCATCACATTCAAACTCCTGATCCACATATTCAAGGCACTGCACAACATAGGACTGGCATACATCAACCACTGCCTCACCTTCTACATACCCAACAAACTTCTCTGTTCCTCCCAGCTTGCCCTTGCAGCCGTCCTCAAGATCTGGAAAAGTACAGCAGGTGGAAGATCCTTCTCCTACTCAGCAGCCTGGACATGGAACACACTTCCCCTCAAGCTCAGGCAGACCGCATCACTGAAGCAGTTCAGGAAGGAAGTCAAGACGTGGCTCTTTGATTGAGCAGCACGTCTACGTTCAGCGCCTTGAGACCCTATGGGTGATTAGCCGCACTTTACAAATCCTTGATTGATTTGATTGATTGATTATGCTGACGGCAGTCCGTCCTCCGTATTATTATTTTTTTAAATATATTTTTATTATTTTGTCACACAACAAATAAGCATTAACATTTAAAAAAATAAGATACAGGTGATTATACTACGGTGCGAAGGGTGATACACTCTACCCAACCCTTGACAGCCACATCTGCCCTACCGGGGCAGATGCCTCACTCCCCGGCCGCACGCGCAGGCGCGGGAGCCCCAGCCCGGGCGCGCACCAGGTTGAAGGGACAGGGCACGAGCTAAATATTAGTCCAATCTACCTTGTGAAATAAAATACTACAAACAGGAGGGTGTGAAAGTTGAGCCCAGTGAGGAGGTCGGGGGACCCAGCGAGCGCGCGCGGGGGGCCGAGGACAAGCGGGGGGAAGCACAGGGGCGGCAGGCCACAGATCCCCCCCCCCCCACGCCACGGTCGCTCCCTCGGGTGTTAAGCGCACCGCCTGGCGTGTTGCCCTGGGGCCAGCAGAGAACTCCGAGGGGGAGCCCTTCCGCAGACGGGCAGGGGGAGGGAATCCTCAGTCATGCAGGAACGGGACAGGTCACGGGACTCTCTGGCGGGCAAGCAAACCCAGCACGTGCGCTATCGCTCAGCCGGTGCATTACTAGTGGTAGCGTAGCGTGTCCCCTCTTTTTTTTTTTTGGGGGGGGGTTTTGTTCTTAGTTATATCCTTATTTGCCAGTAGCGTGGTTAGGCCTCAGCATGTGATATTGTGTTCTTGTGTACGTTGGAGTGGGTCTTTGTAGTGTTTATAGTGGTGTTTGGATATTTTGCTGTATTTGTTGTCGCTTTCGCACAGAAGTTGTCGTTTAAGTAACTATTCATGGCGGTCTCTCGTCGTCTTTACTTTCTAAGGCTGTTACAAAGGAGTTCCAAGTATTTAAGCCCTTGACTGGAATCCCCTTGACCAATAGAAGCTGCAGCGTCTGCGACTCAGCCCTGGCCCAGCGCAGCAGCTCAGCGCGCCACTGAGCTATCCCTGGGGCGACCGGGGCTTTCCAGTGCATGGCTATGAGGCGTCTGTACATCACCAGCGCTAGAGGTATGCATCTGGATGTTTGCTTCCGTTTGTTAGACCATAGGCCTATTCCCAGTAAGCACAGTTCCGGTGTAGGGGCAAGTGTGATGGCGTCCATTCTGCCAGTAGTGTTATTATGTCGTTCCACACAGTACGGATTGGGGGGCAGTCCCAGGTCATGTGAAAGAAAGTGGCTTCGGAGGTGGCGCATCTAGGGCACGTCTGCGTCGATTGGGGGAACATGCGAGTGATGCGGTGGGGTGACAGGTATGTTTGGTGCAGGTAATTGAACTGGGTATAACGGAAGCACGGGTTGCGCAACACCTCTTTTATCATTTTCATAGCCTGACTCCATGCGGGCTGTGTCAGGGGTTCTGATAGCACGCTATCCCATCTGTTTTTTGCTTGTTCTTGTCTATGTTCTAGGTGAGTGGTTAGGATCGTGTATATTCTTGATACGTTTAGTGGGGCAGCTATACTTCCTAGTAAATCATGAAGCGTAGGGGAGACGTTTGGTTCTGAGTTTCCACAATTCCAGCAGGAGCGCAATATCTGCCGCACTGCTCCGAATGCTAAAAAACTACCTTGCCCCAGATTATGTTTGTCAGATAGTGCTTTGAAAGTTAGGAGGTGTCCTTCATTATATAGGTCACCGACTGTGCGTATACCCTTGTCGTACCATCTTCCCAGGCCCACCTTGGTGGCTATATTAGCGAGTTTCGGGTTGGCCAGTAGTGGCATCCTGGGGGAGTACTGTGGCTTTTTTTCGCCGGCTAGGGCATAGCGGCCCCATATCCAGTGCGCAGTTTTCAATAAAATATTTTGTGGATGTTTAGGGCGCTCACGGTTCATGAGGTAATGCCATACATCCAAGTTTCCCAAAGATGAGAGAATCGATTGTGATTCCGCACTATCGGGGCATCCAAGCCAGGTAGATATCCATTGCAGGTGGGCAGCTGCATAATATAATTCAAATCTGGGTGCTCCTAGCCCCCCCATAATTAGTGGTGGGTATACTTTATTTAATGCCACGCGCCGCCGGCCGTTGCCCCATATTAGAGCAGTTAATAAGCTATTCAGGGGTTTAAAGAAAGAGGCTGGTAAAGCCAGTGGGAGGGCCATAAAGAAATACACCAGGCGGGCAGAATTATCATCTTTGCTATGGCCACTCTACCCAGAGGCGATAGTGGAAGCGAGCACCAGAAGGGCAAGGAGCCTCTGATGGATCTAATCGCTTGTCCAAGGTTGCCGTCACCGAGGTCGCGTGTGGCGTGATATATATTTATGCCCAGGTATTTAAAAGTGGTATAACACCATTTCAGGTCATACGGGTTTGAGAGCAACCTATGTGCTTCAGGATGCGCATGGGAAATATAGCACGATTTTGACCAGTTCACCTTCAGTCCGGCTAGTGAGCCGAATTTACGCAGCATTTCCAATAAGTCGGGCAGAGATTCATTGTGGTCTTGGAGAAAAATTAGAGCATCGTCTGCGTATAGGGACACTATACGATATGTATGATTGTCGCGGACGCCCCATGACGGGGCAACCGCCCGCAGACGGGCTGCCAGTGGTTCGATGGCAAGGGCGAATAAAAGTGGGGATAATAGACATCCCTGTCTGGTGCCTCTTTCTATGTTAAACGATTGAGAAATCGTGTCGCCTGTTTTAACCCTCGCAGATGGGTTAGTGTAAAGCACTTTTACCCAGTCCATGTATGCCCGTCCGAAACCCATGCGACGGAGTGTTTCCATCAAAAAGGGCCACCCTAGTGTGTCAAATGCTTTTTCTATGTCTAGTGACACTGCTACATGGTGGTAGTCGTCCTCTGGAGAGTTTGCTATTAAGCGCAATAAATTCCGGATGTTGCCGAAGGTGCTACGACCCGGTATAAAACCGGACTGATCTTGGTGGACCAAATCTGACATGCATGGGAGTAACCGATTGGCTAAGAGTTTACAGAGTAGTTTACAGACTGTGTTCAGTAACAATAGCGGCCTGTATGAGCGTACGTCTAATGGGTCTCAACCAGTTTTAGGCAGTACCGCAATCAGTGCTTCCCGACAAGTGTCAGGTAGTTGGCCGCGCTTTAAGGCTTCAGATAGCATCGCAAGATATGGGGTTAATATTTGAGCCGAGAACGTGCTATAATATTCAATAGGTAGGCCGTCGCTGCCGGGTGCCTTGCCTTGTGATAGTTGCTGTAGAGCCCGTTGTATTTCGGTAATATCTATCGGCCTGTCTAGGTCCGCTACCTGCGTGGGAGTTAGGCAGTTTATATTAATATCAGTGAAAAACTCATTTACAAGTGCTGTGGAGGGTGGGGAGTGAGCTTTGTATAACGTGCTGTAGTACTCTCTAAAGGCACTATTGATGTCTGCTTGGGTGTTAACTATTAATCCTGTGTCAAGGCGGATAGCTCCTATGGGAGAATTCCGGCGCTCATTGCGTGTGAGCCATGACAATAGTTTGTTAGATCTATCCCCCTCTGCATGCGCCCGAGCCATGTAGTGACTATAATCAAAGAGCCCTAGCCGTTTATCTACTTCGTTCCATTGCGTGCGCGTTCTAGTGAGCTCAGCCTGGGTAATTGTGCCACTTGCAAATTTACCTTCGGAGGAGTGAACTTCCCTTTCTAAGTTGCGGAGCTCACGTACTAGTGTTTGGCGTACCCCAACTGTCGTTGAAATGCATGTTCCTCTTATGACTGCCTTGTGTGCATCCCATTCATTTGCTCTGGAGCTCGTTGTCCCATTGTTTTGGGAAAAGTAAGGGGAAATGTGTGTGGCTAGCTCTTTTTTAAATGGCGGGTCCTGTAGTAACTGAGTTTGTAGGCGCCAGGTTGGGATACAAGCGCGTGGCCTCCCCCATCTAATGTGGGCAATAAGTGGGGAATGATCTGAGATTACTCTGGCAGTGTATTCGGTGCCCGTAATTCTATGTGTGATGTCCTGTGTGGTGAGAATGAGATCTATGCGGGTGTGGAGGAGGTGTACCGGGGAGCAATAGGAGTATTCCCGGTCTTGTGGGTGTATATGTCTCCAAGCGTCTATCAGGCGGCGATCCGACATCCACAGCCGCAGTGTCTGTGAGTTTTTAGTTATTGGGGTGGCCGCTATGGGGGAGTGTGATCTGTCCGTGTCAACTTGCGGAACACAGTTCATGTCCCCACCCCAGATGCATGTTGTGGGTAGGTCATTTGATAAGTGAGAGATCGTTCTTAGTAAAAAGTCGCCCTGTCTGACATTCGGAACATATAGCCCATTAATCACTAACTTCTCCCCGTCCAAGTGGCCTGCTAATTGTATGTACCTGCCATCTCTATCGGTTACGCTGCGATGTACCACATATGGGACCCCTGGGGCTATCCAGATCAAGACACCTCTGGCGGAAGATGAGATCCCAGAACCATAAACCTGTCCCGCCCAGCTCCTTTCTAGTTGTGGGATATCTTCAGAGGTAATATGTGTTTCTTGAAGAATGGCTATGTGGATATGGTGTCTTTTTAAATGTGCGTGTATCCTATTGCGCTTTTTAATTCCCGCCATACCCTTCACGTTCCAAGTCATTATATTGTATATTGGTTCTTTACTCATATCGCTGGATTGAGTACCAACGCGCCAAGTGCCGCGATCCCAGGATCCCAACTCAAATATCGTCCGCTAAGCGCTGCCAGCCTGATGCACGCACACCCCGCCCACGCCCCCAACCCACCCCGCAGCCGTCCGCTAGCCATCGCGGCTCCGAGAGGGGAGGATAGTGCAAAAATGGGATAGAGAAAGAGGAAAAAGAAAAAATAACGAAAAAAATGATATTTCGGGTAAAGCCCAATTTTAAACAATGTGGCACAACCGGTGCCTAAACAGCAAACCAAGCAGTTAAGTTCCATACGGGTATAGTTAGTGTGGTGGGGAGCGTGGGTTGTTTGAGGTCAGACGTCAGGTGGCCCACCTCCAGGATATTTCTTTCCCTGTGTGCGATGAGGCCCTGTTGGGGCGGCAGTCAATCGGACCCCGTCCCGGGGCAGTCGCGCTCCTCCCTGCGCAGTTGCGGGGGTAGAGGGGCCCCGTCTCCTCTCACGTTGCATCAGGAGTAGGTGCGGTCCAGACGTACCCCGGGGCCCTAGAGCTCATCCGCCGATCGCAGAGTAAGATCGGGGCCAACTAGAAGCGGGGAGAGGGATGGGCTGGATTCCCCTCCAGGAGAGCCACTATCGGTGATGTCTGTCTCGCTCCTGGTGTCGGTTTGTGATCGGGTGAATGTGCTAGTTTCCTTCAAACTTTGTGCTTGATCAGCTTCTATTTGTGATTTTGTTGGGCGCAATGTTGTTTTGGCTTTTTTTTTCCTTCTGGTGCTGGGGGTGATCCAATCTTCAGTCGCTTCCTTATCTTTGGGCAAGCCGACCAGACCCTTGGCATGAATCCATGTCCATGCGTCCTCTGGAGTGGGAAACATGAGCGTTTTCTCGTTGATGGTTACACGCAGGCGAGCTGGGAACATAAGAGAGTAGATGATATTATGTTCCCGCAGAAGTTGTTTTATCTTGCTATTTGCAGCTCTTTTACGTTGTACTTCCATCGTGTAATCCGGGTATGCAGATACATTGCTGTTTTCCAAACTGAGTGGGTTAGAGGTTCTGAAATGTTGGAGGACTTAATCTCTCTCTCTGTAATTGAGGAACCGGGCTATCAGAGGGCGAGGTGGAACTCCGGGCTGTGGGGGCCTGCCCGGGATTCTATGGGCTCTCTCTATCGAAGGAGCTTTAGTAGGGCCATGTATGTTCATTATGTCTTTCAACCAATTCTCTATAAATTCCTCTGCATTAGGTAGTTCTGAGCGTTCCGGGATGCCAATGTTGCGTCTTGAGCGACCTTCCGCTTCCTCGGTCCTTCGCTGTAACTGCGTTAGTTCCGTTTCCATTTTCTGGATTTTATTCTTCATGTCTGCCACCTCTGGTTGAACAGTTTTTAGCGACAGTTCTGTGTTGTGTACGCTATCTGTTAGTTTGCGGTGGTCAGCGCGAAGCAGCGAGACTTCCAGTGCCGCAGCGTCGATTTTCCCTTCCAGCGAGGTCTTGGTCTCCATTATTGCTTGCATGATTTTGTCAAACTGTAGGGAGTGTGTTCGTAGAGTTTCACTCAGTTGGAGCAGCGTTGTTGATTGCGTGTCAGACTGTCCAGCAGCAGGGGGGAGATCCCCGTCCGGGGGGGCACCCGGTTTGGGATGTTTCGGCTTGACCATGGCACCTTCCGCGCAGTGGGGGGAATTGGGCAGAACGAGGTCAACAGAAGGCCCAGGCGGATCAAGACAGGCAGTCTACGTTTGGCGAATGGCTGGTTCAAGGGGGGGGGGAGGGGCGGGGTGGTGTTAGAGAGGTGGGTCTCGCGTGGAGGCAGACCGGGATTTGGCTTCTGAGTGACGGTTCTAACTGCCTGATTGTTGCTGTGGGCCCATGTTGTGTATTGATATGATATAACTTGCGTCTGAGTTGGCCTTGTCCTTACACTCTGGTGCTTTGTTGATGTTATTGTCTTTCCTCTTTGTTTTTTGTTTTTTGTTTTTCTCTTTACTTTTTTATTATTATATATATATTTTTTTCCTTTCTTTTCTTTCTCTTAGATTTTTCTCTAGTGCCCTTTAGGTTACTTTATATGTGGTCCCATCCACGGTCGCCGCCGCAGCACCCTTCAGAACTTCCTCTCCAGGAGCCTCGAGCAGGCCCGTACAATTTTCAAGCATAGGGGGAGGGGCGACCACCACCAGCAGGCCGCTTCCCCCAGCCCAGGCCCCAGCGCGTACCACGCCCGTGTGGATGAGGGCCTGGGAGGTCAAAACTTGCAGTCTTGCTGCGGGTTGGGTGCACAACACCAGCTCCAGGCAGATGGCTGGCGGTCACGGCCAGCCAGAGCGCCCGGCCCGGACCACCATGCGGCCCGACGGGGCCACCCGCCGTCACCGCGCTGGGGGAGCTACTCCGGCAGGGCCGTCTAGGGCGCTACCCCCTGATCAGGGGCCGTGCCCATCCGCCACGCGCGCTCCAGGCCGCGGGCAGCCCAGCCAGGGCGCAGCCGGGCCGGGAGGCGTGGCGTGTAGAAGCCGCGTACAGGGAGCCGGCTCCTCGCTCCTCACCTCCTCAGACGATCCACGGGCGTCGGAGCCCCAGCGACCCCAGGGAATCCCCGGGAGGTCCGAGGAGGCCTGGAAGCCGTCCTCACCTCAGCCGGCACTGTCGGTCCTCGGAGCTGGGGCCTCGACCACGCCCCGCTCCGTGTTCCCCGGTAGGGCCGCTGCGGAATCCGCTCATGCGAGTCCAGGGAGTGCTGGCTGTCCCCGTGCAAGGGGGTGAAGCCTCTCCATCGGTGCGCACATCAGGGGCCAGGGTAATTATGTAATCGGTGAGCCGTGAACGGAGCTCACTGTTTAAGCGTCCGTTCCGGCCACCATCTTGGCCACGCCCCCCTCCGTATTTAGATGTATTGCGGCTAGCCACCGACCGCCATGAAGGAGTGCTCTTCCCAGCTGTTAGGCTGGCAGGGTCCCCCCGACCATATTTAGATGTTATAGTTCTACAGGCAGTGTACTGGTGGCGGATTGCTGATGGAGGGAGGATGTCATGGGACCCAACGGACATCGAACAATGGCATTGGAACATAGGTAAGTCTCTCACACACACACAAGCACACGCACACTCTGCACCTTAGCCGTACGTTTCTCCAGCACAACAGACTACACACCATGTAAACACTTTTATCCATTGCCATTCCACTTCAACACGTACATGCTGAAAACACACATTTCCATCCATGACACAACATACACACACTATTGACACTGCACCCACACACTACACAACCACGACAACACAACTACACACTCATCTACACACACGCGCAAACACACACACGATCTAACTACACACATCACAATGACCACTCCCCAACAACCACACTCACCTGAATGTCACACAGAGCAACACAACACACAACCAAACATACACAACAGAAGACCCATAAGTATGTGGCACACAATCACATCACCCACTACATCTCCCTCCACCTCACCCAGCCAATAGAATCACACACACGTACTGACACACATACACAACAGGTAACACAACATTACAGGTACAGGTCCTCTTGCCATATGCACACATGGACATAGTTGACAAGTGCTATTGTAACATCATTGTGGTGCCAGCATTCGTTTGCCAATGAATACTGACACCATAATGACAGTTGTATATGTGTGTGATAAGTGTCTTGTACCATTGTGTCCCCATCCATGATGGACACAGTTATTTCGCTGACATATGTATGTCACAATAATCTTACAAAAATTACTGTGATATGAATGCGACTGCAGTGGTTTCGAGCTAATGTGCCATGACCACACAAAGTACATGGGCAATGTGGGTTCCCTATCTTCGAGTCTGGCGATGGGGTGGGGGTGTTTTCTCCGCAGCCCAGTGGCAGCAGCGACAGGAGGTCTTGTCCATTTGTGTCCAGTAAAAAACAGAAGTGGAATAGGGAAAAAAGGTATGTTCTACTTCATTTTCCCACTAATCTGCCAACTCAGATGTAGAGGTCGGACTGCCACAGTTGGCCTGGCGGTAAGGCACACCCAAATCTGCACAGCGGTAAGGGTGGCTGGAGTCCTGCTGCCAGCCACTATTTCCAATGGCGGCGGCAACACGGATGAGAATCCTTGGCAGAGTTGGTGGGACTTGGGTGGTCTATTGCCTGTAGGACCACCAACATCTAAATCGTGCAGGCGGACTGCCAAGCAGGCGGACGGGTTTTCCAACGAAAAAGAGGATGCGGACACACTACTGCCAAGATATAAATGCGGACCAGAGACTACTGGGGCAGAAGGAGTAAAGCAGAGTTACATAGATGTATGCAGTGCTTTAAATGGCAATATAAAAGTGTGGGTAGTCACTCTAGCACACCTGATTGCTCCTGGGAAGTGCTGGTATATTCTGTAGCACTGCTGAGCAGTGTAGGCACTCTCCCTTTCACATTAAAGCAGTACACGTACTCAGTACTTACAATACCTGCCCATTTAAAGCACTGGGTGTATGATAGAGATGTAAATAGAAAGAAATAAAAAATATACCGGGAAAGAGAGATGAGGCAAGGGTTAGAAAGAGTTGTGAGCAGAGGGGAAATGAAAGAAAATGAAGTAGGAAATGAAGGAGTAGTAAAGGACTGATTACATGGATGAGTAGAGGACGTGCTGGAGAAGGGATAGTACAGAGAAAGCTGAAAGTGAGGAGAGCTGGAAGACAAACTCTATAGGGAGTGGGTCGGATGGAAGAAGAGAGAGACAGATGCGATAACTAAAAAGAAATGAGGAGAGCGAGAAACTTTACAAGCGAGAGCCAGAAGACACAAAAATTGAGGCGGCGGAAGATCAGGGAGATCAACAGACCCTGGGCGAGAGGTCGAAGGGAGAGGGGTGGCCCTCAAAATGCAGGTGTTCGCTCTCAAAAACGAGCCGCCGCTAACCTTCCTGAAAAGACGGCAGAAGGTGGATCGGGTCTGGGAGGGGGAGCGGAGGAGGCGGGGGCCGCAGGTGCGGTAAGGACGGTAGGAAGCATGACACAGAAAGGAACATGAATTGATGAGGATACTAAACAAGTGTCGAGAAAAAGAGAAGGGACTCTATTGAACAGTTACACGAGGCTTCTCTGTCGGTTTTATGTAGGAACCGAAAAACAGCAGCGCGTGTGTCGTGCCAGACTGAGTGCTTTAAATGGAAAAATAGAAGTGCAGGTGCTCTGTGATAGAGTACCTGCTTGTTTCCGAGAAGTGCCGGTACTCTCCAATTAAAAGTATTACGTTTATCTTGAGATATGCCGGTACTCTCCCTCTCAAAATAAAAAAGTGCCGGTACTCAGTACCGGAGAGTACCGGCCCATTTAAAGCACAAAGCTGTGGTTTAGCGCTACTGGGATGAGTCCCAGGCAGGCAAACGGGTGGCGAGTGTGTCTGGCAGTGTAATGTAATACCTGGCACGTTCTCCAAACTGGCGCTGGCGTCGTGCGCCTAGAACAAGCGACGCGTAAAGAGCGATGTTGTGGTTACAGAGAGCGAATGTTAGTTCGCAGTTTCACTAAGCAGTATTTCCCTTTTGTAGAATTGAAATTTGCATGTTAGAACATGTCACTCACCATGTATGCTGAACACTGGGATAAAGTGTGACGGGTGAATGTGCAATACTATCCTACTAGAAATACTTTTTGTACCAAACAAAGATTTCAGCAGATAGCTGTTTCTTCATTTTTGACCAATATGCAGCTGTACATGTACTAAACACTCTACAGAAAAGTGCATTTACCCGGTTAGCATTGGAGTGGAGAGTTGCACGTCAGGCAGAGCCCCACTCCAAAAGTCAGGCACAATTATGGCTGCTGTAGATGCGCACAAAATCCTGGTGCCATCTTTGAATGGTTTTCTTAAAGGTAACGAAATACATTTCAAGATGCCCATCATGCTTGGGTGCACGGGCGCATGGGTAAAAAATATTTTAGGATTCCTCACTGGTGGTGTTAATCGGAGGCGCTAAGAAGACAGAATACTGGGGCAAAGTGGTTGTTTTTAATTAAGAGGTGGGTCCCGAATGATGGGGAAAATGGGGGGATAGATATAGACAAAGAGGGAAAGCCTTTCAGAGACACGGCAGTGCACGTTCTCTTCAGCAGATACATGCCCTCCGATCCAAACATGGTCACACAGAAACACTCCTGGGCGAGACAAACACAGAAATAGAGAGGAAAGACGTCAAGTTAGGAACAGGGAAGTGAGATATACTGAAAAGCCAACCAATCCTGAATAAAGGACTGGTCCAAATCCCAGACTACATATTGTGTTGTTCACAATAGATACTGACAAGACTCTGCAAAAGTTGACTAGGCAAGGCCGAAAACATGAAACCCTTCCAACCAACACCTATCTATTCTATTTAAGCTACCAAATTACATAATAAAGTCCACCCAAAAGGGGCTTTTGGCCTTAGCAATTGCTCTGGGGTAAATGAGTACAGCCGCAGTGCTTTACAAGACCTTATCAAAAAGTCAACTTTAAAATTATTTTCTGAATCGAAGGTGGATAGTTTCAGTTTTCAACGAACGAGGAAGAGAATTCTACATTTTGCTGCTTTAGACTCTAGAGCCCTCAACCCCACCCCCGATCTGGTCGAGCTAAGTTCAAACTAAACTTGGACCAAATCACCGCTTTTGGAGATTTTGTCCAGTCCGCCCCTTCTGGTCCAAAACTGGTCATTGGCATGGTTCTGTCTGTGGTTCTGTCCATCAGTAAGTCCTGCCTGTGTAAATAAATCCACTGAAGGCAAGGCATTGAAAGGCTGAAACTGACCGTAATCATCCAGGGTGCTCTATTTTCTGGCTTTAGAGAGTAGGAAAACAGATAAGGTATTTAGGACTTTATCAAACACAGGACTCTATTATGCAACATTGGAAATTACAGAGAACATGGCTCTTATGGGGGCTTTGTAGTTTTAGCTTCCTCTCCCACACATGCTCAGACTTCACTCCTTGTTCATCGCCCTTAAGCACTGCTGCTTACAGCTCCTGTAAGCAGAGAGGGATCAGCATTTCTAGATGATGTACGGACTCGAATGGGCATGATTTTTACAATGATAATTTTTCTTAAGTGTCCTACAGTAAGCCCTGCACTGGCATGAATACTACCGCCCCTTAGATCGATCAAGATAGCTGTAAGACCTGCAGACATAGGCATTTTGTATCATATGTGCCTTCTGAACTAACCCATCTAAACAAAAAATAACGTGGCTTTTCCTGTGCAAAAAATCATCCCAGTCTCACCCAACCTGGGACTCTTGGTGTAAGATTCTGCCAGCTTGTCAAAGACCAATTTCAAACCCCTGACTATTACCTCCACCTACTACGAGATTGTTCAACAGCTGTCTTCTCCAGAGAGTGTTCCTCTGGGCTTACTTTCCTCACATTGTGCCCTTGAACTGTCCAGGGTTGGAGAAGCAGGTATGACAGATGGGCGTGAAGGTTTGGCCTCAGAGGGGCCAATTGTGTCAGGTGGTTTAATAAGGCCTTAGTTTGAAAAATTCTGCGTGAAGTAGAGTAGGAGGTGTGGACTCAGTGTAATGGTGTGAGGTGGGCAGATGTTCATGGTCTCAGTGTAGGGAATAATGGGAGGTGGGTAGAGAAATAAAGCTTCAGAGTGAAAAGTACTATGAGGTAAAGGGAGAGGCATGGTCTGAGTATGAGCAGTGATGTGATGTGGCAGGAAGGCAGGGTCTCCATTTGAGCAGTGGTGTGGTGTGAAGAGCCAGACCTCAGAATGGGCAATGGCATAAGGTAGGAGGAAGTACAGGAAGGGTCGGATTGGGGAACCAAAAGCAGCCCTGTCAAAAATGATCCTGCTCCCTTCGGCTACTTGTGCAATTTCCTCTTTTCACCAATCCATTTTTTCTCTCTCTCATTCTCTTCTTTGTCTATTGGGCCACGTTTTCTCGACCGTCCTACGCGCTCACTCTATTTCCCTCTCTCTTGAAGCTTCCCCCATGCCTGCTGCAATTAAACTTAGGGAGCTGGGGAAGTGTCAGAGGCATCAAGAGTTTTCCTAGGCGTTTAAAACCCACCTCCAAGCTTGGTCTCTTTACTTTGCCAATGCTGGGGAAAAACAGAAGGGACTGCTTTCTGTACAGAATGCATATAGGAGATAATGTATTGGAAGTGATACTGTGATGATGGATTATACTTTTCAAATGTGAAATAGATTCTCTTGCATTTCAACATAAGTACTTCATGGGAGGTAGAATGATACAAAATAACGCCAATAGGATGGGGTAAAATAATAATATTTCTCTGGTCGGAGCACTTTATATGTGTAGGATAAAAAATGAGTAACAATGTGTTATGCAGATAGCTGCACTATCAAGCCAGACCTAAATAAGGACACTGCATGTTTTATGTCTAATTAGATATTTACACTATTAAACTATTAAACTAGAAAATGCCCAGTTGATTTATTTTTCTATCACAAACTGCTTCTCTCTCTACCAGGATGCAGCTCATGTTTGTTTTGAACAGCTACTAAGGTAACAGCACAATCTGAAATAGCAACGTAACAAAAACAGTGTCACTTGGTCCTAAACAAATAGCTGAAAAAAAGCAATAAGATCTTTCCTGTGAACAACCGTCAGAGGAGAGCAATTTCAACCCAGATTAAACACCCTGTATCGGTGTAAATTCAGTACACTTTTGGTTCTGTTTCTCACAAGTGCCATGGATGAGGCCAAGTGTAAAATGTTTTTATAAACAAGAAATGTAAAAGGACTTAAACTCCCAAATTGACCGGTGTGACAGCACCACACCTAATGTTCTAGCCAATCCAGGACCAATTGTTCTAGTTTATCCAGCATTAAAGATCCAGACATTAATGCTTGTGTTCATGACAGAATGGAGGCTAATGTGCTTTCTTCTTTAACATCCTGAATCAGTCTTACACCTGCAGTGTTTCCCAAACTGTAGAATTGTGATCCACTGCTTAGTTGTGAGCCGATTTTTGGTGGGTTGTGAAAGCCCAAGCAATAAATAAAGATGCCTTTAAATTCTGTGTCTATCTTGTCACATTTGGTGCGCTTCATAGACAGAGGTCAAATGCCAGGCTATGTCTTCTGAAAAATTGCTGCTTATATTTTATACCATGTGGATTGGTGTCTTCAAACTCCTCTCACTTTGTAGTCAGAGAAGGAAAAGTAAAGTCAATTATGTGACAATCCTGTGGGGTACAGACAGTGTGAAAGGAAAGGCTGTAGGATGTCATTTTTGTGACACACAACAAAATGTAAATACCTGTAAATACTCTGTACACATTCAGAAGTCAGGAAAGCAAATTAATCACATTTTCTTGTAATTCTGAAGTGTGAAATAAACAAAGATTTTAATAGGATTAAAACAAATCAGATACTCTGATGATGCACAGATGCCAAATTCTCACTGAAACCTGATTTCCACACACTATAATTTGTGTGCAATATAGTTTTATCAGTAAAGCTGTAAGTAAGTGAAAATATTTTAAATAAAGTATTATGAACTTGAGAAAAAGTAGAAATGCAGGAGTAATTAAGACATCAAAGTCCAGCAAAGAAGCAAACATGTACAAATCACAGCCTGAAGGTTTCATGCTTTTGTGGTTTCGTCAGCATGAGGCTTCAGCTTCAAATCACATGCAGACCCATAGAAAAAGTCCATTTGGAAGACCAGGAGGTTTATGAGAGGACAAGATTGAAGCTACAGGGCCTGCTTAACACCCTTCTTCCCCATAACACATCCACATCCACAACAAAACTTTAAAGCAGTTGCCATCTCACAGGCATTGACTTTCACTTTTGTTTTCTCCCCCCACACTTTAGGGATTTACCAAGCTTCAAACAGCTCCTAGCCAGTCACATATCAAACTAGGCTCTCCAGATTTCTCTCTGGTTTTCTCCACTTAGCAGCAGGATGCTCGAGGCAGTGAGACATACAGGACACGGGGCACATGTTGGACAAAGTACACTATCAGGGAGCAATACAGTGATAAGATAAAGCACAGCACTTTAGCAGCCTTGACAAGTTTTCCAGGTCCATGCATGATGTGCTGTTCCAGTTCAGGTTTTTTTCTGTGGATTCTGGGGCTTGTAGTCTTGTTTATTCCATTAAATAATAAAACTACAAGACCCAAAGGAAACAAAACCTGGAATGGACCACCACATAACACATGGGCCTGGGAAGCCTGGGAAGCCTGGAAGCTATGCTAGTATGGATGGGGGGGGTCACCTCCTACTTTTCACAGGAATGTACAGCTTGCACCCAGACACACTGCACTAATATTTGGCTTACTGGATAGTAAACGGTTTTTCAATTGTAAAGACACCCTTGAGAAAAATCAAATAACAAGTGGCAGCCGGTAATTTTAGGAGGAAGGGGGGCGGGCGGGAAGCACACTTACCCACATTCATTCACACATGCATGCACATCCATTCACAACACTCATCAAATATTTAAACATACACGGATGCACCAAACACTCATTTAAAAAATCTCTTCTCTCTCCTATCTCCTGTCTTCTCTCTCTCTTTGACCTTAGCTTAAACCTGAAGCGCCCAGGTTGGAGTCAATGGGTGACGCTTTCCCTCGTCACGGAGAGGAAGGGCCTCGAGGCACCTTTGCTGAGCTGAGGAGGTCACGCGTATAGGAGCTGCGACCTCTTCAGCCCAGCAAAGTTCAGCTCAGGCAGCTAGGAGTCTGTGCAAATCGTGCATGTCTCGCTCCTGGCTGCCTGACCTAAACCTGAAGAGTGTCTGTCAGGCTGACCTTTGCTCAGCCTGACAGGCACTCATCATGAGTGGCAAAAGGTGGGGGTGGTGGCCCCTCCACCCTAAAGGACGGGCTGTGGCTGCAAATAACAGCTAACTTCTCATCGCATTGTGCCATCCACCATAGATTTGTGCAATAAACTACACTGGTTAGTATTACTGAGTTGAATGATACTGATTATACAGACACCAGAAGGATTAAAGAATGAAGCGACCCACTTGAATGCATATGGTGCTTCCATGTTTCACCTTATATGCAACACTTATACAGCTGCATTATGCAGCTACTGTAATGTGCATGCCCAAAATATAAAATCTTACATAAGATTTTAAGAAATTAGCTTTGCCAAACAGACTCTACAATCTGTGTAACATTAACTCTGTCCAGTGTAAAATACCCTCCAAAGTGCCAAGTTACCAGTGCAATATGATATTAAATATGGAACTGAACATTACTTGTTACACGGAAGCCCCCACACAGAAGAGCTATTGCCTTTGATACTTTGTATGTGATAGACATTGTTTCTATTACTTCAGCCTTCACACGCCACTGCTAATGCCTCTGTTACATTGTAGCCTAATTGCAGCGTTACTATTGTCTTATGTTGCAATGTATCCAAAACACAGCATTGCTGTTGCATTTCTTACATTGTACCCAACTCACAGCATTACTATTGCTTCTGCTGCATTGCACCCACGCATACAGCATCATTATTACCAAATTACATTGCAGCCTACACAGAGAATTTGTCTTGCCTCCATTACATTGTAGACAACACCCAACATTGTTTCTATTACATTGTAAATTACACATAGCAGTGATGTCACATTCGTTACACTGTAGCCAAAACACACAGGTGTGCTTATGTATTGAGTTCTGGCAGAATATCAAGTTCAGAATGATGGGGAGGATTCTTACAAAGATTTATGTTGGAAAACATTCATCACCCTATGCAAACGTGAATGGTGATTTTCCGAAAGTGAGAAATATTATTGTAGACACACAAGTTTGTCAGCGGCACAAGTAACAGCTGTTAAATGTGGACTTATTTAAATCATGAATAATAAATTACTGGATGTATAAATCATCAAAAAATGAACTAAAGCCAACTTAAAACACAGCCTTGCCAACAACTGTTTTTTAAACGCATAACTTTAATAAATTGCTAAAGTATTTATTTAATAACAACAGTTGAGTGCTCAGAGAGGTGATTACACAGTGCAACAAACATGAAGTAGTGACCTGCATATGGGTGAATAATGTGGACTTAGGGAGACATTTCAAAATATATAGTCAATGAGTCTAGATGTATATGAGACAACAGAATTTCAACCTTTCAGATTAATTTATGGTCATTATCAGGACTAGGAAACAATGATGAGCACTTATGGGAACGGGTAAACCAGTTCTGGAAAAAATTTACTAGGAAGGGCAGGACAAGGCAGGGGACAAGGAAAATCCCAAGACTGGAGGCATTAGGCCATTGCAAAGGGCTTGTTAATGGGACTTGAAAATAGTGCTGAACAGGATTTCCAATTATCGCAGGAAGGGGGCAAAGGGGATGCTTCAACTTCTAGATGTCAGTACAAGTGAGGATAATCATCAATTGGTCCTTCAGCAGGCTGGTAATACTGTGGCACAGCTGCAGGAGTCAGTGACCTGACCAGGAATTCATCAATGAAAATAGTGAGCAGGACAAGATAGAGTTAATTTATCGCCGAAAAGATCATATCTACTTCCACTTTCAACCAAAGTAGGTACAAGGGGTCTTTGCTGCAGCTCTCCTTCAAAGGAATGTAGTTACCCTCGGTAAAAAGTGAATTTCAACAGAGAATGGAATAACCCTTGGTACTCCGTGAATTTCAGAAGGAATTTAGTAACCCTTGATACTCAGTGAATTTCAACAGGGAATGGAGTAACCATCTGTATTCTGTGAATTTCAGTAGGGAATGGAGTAACCCTCGGCGTCCAGTGATTTTCAAAAGGGAATAGAGTAACCCTCGGAAGATGCTAGTAGTATAAGGGGATACCTTCCGTCGAGCTTTTGACAGGTACCATGCCCTGTGGAGACATAGGCAATGACGTAGGCAGTGACATGGGTGCCCCCGCCCCGTGCTTAGGTAGGCCCTGACGTAGGTGTAGGTGTGTCACGTGGGTTGTAACATCATGGTGTCACAAGTTAGTTATGTGCCAGGGTCCTAGCCCCTTGTGTCTAGGTCTATTGGCTGTGTAAAATGAGGGCCTTGCTGGTGTGCAACCTGTTTCATGTCAGACATTCAGGACCAAGTGGCTGTTTGGGGGCTCCTCACAGGCCGGAGCATTGGAAGTGGCGAATCCAAAAAGGGAGGGTGGGCAAATGCTGTAAAGGTCGTGACATGTGATTTGCACCACGTGTAACCCCATCAACGTATTAGAGCCATCAAGGAAAGCATGTGACCGCTTTGTGTTGTAGAGGTGTACGCCCTTTTTGAACCCTAGAATACATATAAGGAGTCGTTTAGAGCAACATGCCAAACCGTGAACCAATACTGAAATAGGTTGTCAAGGCAATATGAAAAGATATAGGGCCAGATGTATCAAGAAAGCCGTATGCGAATCGCAAATAGCGATTTTTAAGAAATTGCTATTTCCGTGTCGCAATATGCTGTGTAACATATTTGCGAATTGGAATTAGCGATTTCTTAAAAATCGGTATTTGTGTTTTGCGAGGCCCAAATACCGAATCGCAATTTGCGAGAACGCAATTTGCGATTCGGTAATTGAAAACCGCAAATTGCGAGAAGGGAGAGAGGAAAAGGAAACTCAAGTTTAGTGAGCAGGAACTGGAGGTGCTCACTGAGGGGTTGGTGAGGAGCCATGACCGTCTGTTTGGAAAAAGCTCACTCCAGGTCCCTGAGAGTGAAAAGTGCAGAATCTGGGCAGACATTCAGACAAAAATCTGCGCTGTGGGAGTTGCGCAGCACTCTGTGGAGGAGATAAAGAAGAGGTTGTGCGACCTGCGTTCCCGTGCCATGGAGAGGGTGGCAAGATGACTGCAGGAGGCAAGGAGCACAGGAGGCGGACCACCCACCGAGACATCCTCCACCCCGATGGAAGACCTGGTGGAGTCGACACTCCTCCCAGAAGCTGTCAGTGGGGTCACTGACATGGACACATCCGGCACACCAAGCACCAGTAAAGGTAAGTGCAATATTGAAATGTAACCCCATATGTGTATGTACAAATGCCCCTTAGGAATTAGCAAGTAGTGCAAAGCATTGTGATAAGTAGTCCATTCCACATCTTACAAGCAGCACAACAATGCCGTATGGGAGTGGTAGTCCACAACCCAGAGCTGAAAGTAGCACATAGAATGTAATTAAGCAGAGCGACACCCAGAAGATCACAACACCCACAACATAGTGATATGATGTAACAGTACATTTATTACCATTGTGTAACCTTTGAGGAAACATACATAACTGACATGCTGCACATTGTCGTTGCAGGTGGCCCAGGGCCAGCAGCATCTGCAAGTGCCGTTGTGGGGGATACTGAAATCCACCGAGCATCTGACTCAAATACCAGTGAGTCACAGAATATAGCGCCAATCAGGGGCAGGGCTAGGGCTATACCGCTACCCGAATTGAGCCAGGACTCTGACGACATGCGGGATGACGGCCACACACCTTCCCCAGATGGCAGATGCACTGTTATGCAGGAGTCCCAAACCCAGCATAGCACAATACCAGCAGGAGGCCTTTGTATGCAGGCGCACAGCATATTGAAGCAGGAGAGGAGCCATCAGTCTTCGGTTGCCTGGAATCTGCTATGTTGAAAACAATGCCAACATGGGGGGGCTGCATCGGCAGTTGGAGTGCCTAAATTCCAACCTCACTAAACTGCATGAGGGACAGAGCCAAGCTTCTGAGAACACCAGGGAGCTGACAATTGCAGTGAGGGAAATGTGCACAGAGCTGCGGCACAACAGTCAGCCACCGCAGGCAGGAGAGGCGTTTTATGGGCATGTTCGGTGGTTTCTGTCGCTTGGTCAATTGCCTTGCTACTTCAACAGCCTTCATATTGCGGCGTGCTGTGGCCGCACAGGTTGAGGCAGCGCATAGCAGTAGGGATGTGGCACAGGGACTGGTGCAGATCACTACTGTGCTGGACAATATGCTGGGTAACCGCTCCGCTACACCCAGTGAACTGGGACTAGGGGACACAGAGGACACATCTAGCCTCAGCAGCTTAGCAGTGCCCACCACTGATGCTAGGCGTTGCAGTGCCAGGCACAGCACTGCCACTGAGGCCAGCAACAGAGGTGTCAGTGAGGCCACTGCGCACTCGAGTGGCTTGCGTGGACGTAGAAATTGACTGTATTGGCCAAAGGGGACTGTTTTCGTATTGTGTTATACAGTAAACTATGATTCAATAGTGAGATTCTGTTATCTGTTTTTTTTAAGACACATATTTTTTTTTTCTGCTAGTGAAACATATGTTACCTGATGTTAAGGTAATAAATATTCTAACTACCAGTACACATGTCAGTGAAGTTGTGTTGTCATTACTTACATCTGAAATGGTTGTGCGTGATGTCAGCACGCCTTTGCCTGCCCTCTGCTGCACTGGTCCTGTCTGCTGGCTGTAGGAGGGGTACGGGATCATCATCCTCATCTGAGTCTAAATCAGAAATTTCCACAGGTATGTCCCTAGTGGTAGCTATATTGTGCAAGGTCGCACATGTTGCCACTATTCTACATGTCGTCTCCGGGTTGTACTGTATTGCACCTCCACTTTTGTGGATGCACCTGAAGCGACTCTTCAGCAGGCCAAAGGTGCGCTCCACCACATTGCGGGTTGCCCTGTGTGCTGCATTGTATCTCCGTTCTGCTGGTGTTGTAGGATTTAGGTAGGGCATCATCATGTAGGTGCGCACAGCGTAGGCACTGTCTCCTGGAAGGAACAGAGGGTATAATGAGTAAGTGAGCCATCTGACGTCACAACGCCATCAATGTGCCAGTGTACAGAGGGACAATACCTAGTAGATATCCTTCACCAAACTCCCCAGCTAGCAGTCTTGTGTGAATGCCACTGTGGCGAAAGATGTATGAATCATATGTGCTCCCTGGGTACCTGGCCACGAGATCAGTTATGATGTAGGCGGCATTGCATATCACCTGTATATTCAATGAATGTTGGTATTTACGGTTGCGGTACACATACTCTGTGGCTGATGGTGGACAGATTGCAACATGTGTCCCATCTATGGCACCTAGGACATGGGGGAACTGTGCTATCTGGTAGAAATCTATTTTTGTCTGCTGTATTTCCTGTGGGGTGTGGGGGAATCTGATGTACAGGTGTATCCTACTCAGCATGGCGTTGATAAATGCATTGAAAAATCTAGAGAGCGCACTCTGTGATACACCTCCAGCTGCTGCTATGGCCCCTTGATAGCTCCCTGAGGCGAGTAGGTGCAGGGAGCATAATACCTCGCCATGACATAGAGTGCAGCCATTGTGGAAAAGAGTCTGAGGCATTCTGGGCCTCTTCATATAGGTTGCACCTGGTTACCACCTGGTTTCACTTAGTGGTATTTTGCATGTGCAAAAGGCCATTCAGCGAAAAATCGCAATTTGCGATTTTTTGATGCATCGAATTGTGACTTGGTTTTGTGAGTCGCATTTTGCATTTCGCAATTTCCGACTTCAAATAGCGAATCGCTAATTGCGATTCGGTATTTCATGTCGCAAATTGCGAGTCGCAAAATGCGACACACAAAACCAGGACGCAACGCTAAAAATCGCTATTTTTGCGATTCCTTATTTTTGGTCTGCGAATGCCTTTCAAGCATCGCAGACCACGTTTTTGCATTCGCAAACGGACAAATTTAGTGATTTGCACCGTTTGCAAATGCAATTTCGTTTGATACATTTGGGCCCATAATCTGCTCACCAGAAAAGCCACCTCCTCAGGGGCCCAGAACCCTATCAGTAGATAGTATCGGACCCCTAGACACCAGGGATACATTTTTTTTTGTTTACTTTTTTTTTAAAGGTCCGAGCAACCCCTCAAGCAAGGGTTGCTCCCCGGGGGCAGAAACCACGAAACAAAAGGGATTTTCTTGATACCTACGCATAAGGGGAGCCGTCCCTTGGGCAAGGGTCGCTCCCCAGGGGGCGCAAAATATTTTTAGGCCTTTTCTGCCCCCACTGGAGGCAGATCAGCATAATATAATTATAATATAATATTTATATTAGGCCGATCTGCCCCCGGGGGCAGAAACCTCTAGACACCAGGGATATATATATATATTTTATTCACTTTATGTTTTTATGTATGGGGAGCGACCCCTTAGGCAAGGGTCACTCCCCTTGGGGGCAGGTTGTCCTATTTCCTGGGGGCCAATCTGCCCCCAAAGGGGGCAGAAACCACTAGACACCAGGGATTGGTGTGTGTGTATGTGTGTGTTTTGTGTGGGGGGGCAGTCCCTTGGGCAAGGGATGCTCCCCATGGAGGCAAATTACTGTTGGACATATCTGCCCCCTTTGGGGGCAGATCAGCCTATTTCTGGAAGGCCCATCTGTCCCCAAGGGAGGCAGAAAACCCACCAGAGACCAAGGAAGAATTTTTTTCTTCAAAATAAGAGGGTGGGGGTATGGCCATACCCCCACCCCAAATACAAGGTGCCAAAGTTGTTCTGCACACCAGTGGGCAGATTGGGCAATTACCCCCATTCTACACCCGGGGGTAGGGGGGCAGAAAATCTATTAGATGCCAGGGAATTAAAAAAATAAATTGTGGGGTGGTGGCTACCAACCAGTATGGGCCTGGTTATGCCCCACCCAACTGAAGGGGGTAACAGTCTTTCAGCTCTCCCCCGCACACTAAAACATCTTATCCCATGGCAAGAAAGAGGACATTTGATTATTTTGGGTTTACATTTGGGCGATGAGAGCTTGGTAACTCACAAAATTGTCCCACTTGGAATGGTGAGGGCTGCACTTGTTTGACTTTGGGACGCTGCCATGTAGAAAAATCTACAGGACGTAGAAACATCTGAAAACTAAACATCTGGTTGATTCCAGGCTGGTGTGCTTCACATTCACCCTGCACCATTTTCTTACCCACAATGCCCTGTAAACCTCCAATTTTGCTGGAAATCACACATTTGTCCCCCCAGGTCTGTTTTCTTTGAGAAAATGTGCTGTGTCCACGTTGTGTTTTGGGGCATTTCCTGTCGCGGGCGCTAGGCCTACCCACACAAGTGAGGTACCACTTTTATCTGGAGACTTGGGGGAACGCTCGGTGGGAGGAAATTTGTGGTTCCTCTCAGATTCCAGAGCTTTCTGGCACCGAAATGTGAGGAAAAAGTTTTTTTTTGGGCCAAATTGTGAAATTTACAAAGGATTCTGGTTAACAGAACCTGGTAAAAGCCCCACAAGTCACCCCATCTTGGATTCCCCTAGGTGTCTAGTTTTAAAAAATGTGCAGGTTTGGTAGGTTTACCTAGGTGCCAGCTGAGTTAGAGGACAAAATCCACAGCTAGGCACTTTGCAAAAAATAGCTCTGTTTACCTTGGGAAAATGTGATGTGTCCACATTGTATTTTAGAGCATTTCCTGTCGCAGGTGCTAGGCCTACCCACACAAGTGAGGTACCATTTTTATCTGGAGACTTTGAGGAACGCTGGGTGGAAGGACATTTGTGGGTCCTCTCAGATTCCAGAACTTTCTGTCACTGAAATATTTGGCCAAATTTTGAGGTTTGCAAAGGATTCTGGGTAACAGAACCTGGTGAGAGCCCCACAAGTCACCCTATCTTGGATTTCCCTAGGTGTCTAGTTTTAAAATATGCACAGGTTTGGTAGGTTTCCCTAGGTGCCGGCTGAGCTAGAGGCCAAAATCCACAGCTAGGCTCTTTGCAAAAAACATGTCAGATTTTAATGTAAAAATGTGATGTGTCCATGTTGCGTTTCCTGTCGCGAGCATTAGGTCTACCCAGGGAAGTGAGGTTCCATTTTTATCAGGGTATTTGGTGAAACACAGAATAGCAAAACAAGTGTTATTGCCCCTTGTCTTTCTGTACATTTTTTCCTTCCAAATGTAAAACAGTGTGTAAAAAAGACGTCTATTTGAGAAATGCCCTGTAATTCACATGCTAATATGGGCACCCTGGAATTCAGAGATGTGCAAATAACCACTGCTTCTCAACACCTTATCTTGTGCCCATTTTGGAAATACAAAGGTTTTCTTGATACCTATTTTTCACTCTTTATATTTCAGAAAATGAATTCAGAATTTTGTCTACTTTTCAGAAATGTTTAGCTTTCCCATATCCGGCATTGGTTTCACACACATTTCTGTCACTAACTGGAAGGAGACTGAAAGCACAAAAAATTGTAAAAATAGGGTATGTCCCAGTCAAATGCCAAAATTGTGTTGAAAAATTGGGTTTTCTGATTCAAGTCTGCTTGTTCCTGAAAGCTGGGAAGACAGTGATTTTAGCGCTGCAAACCCTTTGTTGATGCCATTTTCAGGGAAAAAAACCACAAGCCTTCTTTTGCAGCCCTTTTTCCCCTTTTTTTTTAAAAAAATGAAATTTTCGCTGTATTTTGGTTAATTTCTTGGTCTTATTCAGGGTAACCCACAAACTCTGGGTACCTCTAGAATCCCTAGGATGTTGCAAAAAAGGATGCAAATTTGGCATGGGTAGCTTATGTGGACAAAATATGAGGGCCTCAGTGCGAACTGCCCCAAATAGCCAAAAAAAGGCCTGGCACCGGAGGGGAAAAGGCCTGGCAGCGAAGGGGTTAACAGTTTTTTGCTTTCTGTTTGAATAGTAGAAAACAACTGCAGAAAGGGATGCTCTAGAGGGGTCTACGCCAAAGGTTAGCAACGTACGTTTTTACCACTTATGCTGTTCCAGACAGTCTGAAAGTATTACAAGCCAGAATAAAGAGCCACGTAAGAAATGTGTTTGCACATACAATAGCATCAATTTTGAAAAGGAAACTCTGGACGTACCCTACGACGCCATATGGCCTGTTAAAGGTTTTGCCATGACCGTTGTGAACACATGTGTTAAACATGACTATAATAACCTGTGTTACGGGCATAAAATTTATGAGCCAGATGCAGGAGGCTCACAACTGTCTATACGAGATGTACACTGCAAGAACAATTCGACACATATGTAGCCGGTTAGACCGACACAAGGTATATAAGTTCTTAAGGGTGGTGTACGGGTTGTCAGCTGTGAAGAAATGTGTCCACGCCGATATGATTAAGGTCTTAGGAGCAGCGGTCAATGAGATCCGATACGCTGCTGAGCCCTGCTCAAAACTCGAACGGATGCAGGGGCTGTGTACCCATTTTGACAAAAGCTTGATAGAAAGGGTCATAGAAAGATGAATGTGTGATATTTATTATAAATAGAAGAATGAGGTCTTTAGCCCCACAAAAGTTGTTTAAAAAAAAAAAATACAGAGGTTGTGGATAGCATACCATAATGTGTTATTTAACACTACATACTTACTTTTAGGATGAGAGTCAGAGTGTCGTGATGCGAGATGTCTATGGGTTACACCCAGGCTACATCTGTACTGGGAGATTGTTATATTTTCTGGTTAAAGAAAGAATAGCTGAAATACACCCTGTGACTGTGCATTATCTGAACATTTCGGAACCTCCGGCCACGCTGCATTGCGACAGCCCTGTGTGTATCGCCAGCTGGTGTATCAACGCATGGCTACCAGCAAAAGGTAAATACAGGAGCTCGGACAAAGACCATGCGCGTGAGTTAAGACTTTCACCCTTGACAGGGCTACACTGTGCTCTGGAGCTCCTGACTGAAGATTATTTCACAAATAAATGTCCTGTATTGTCCGACCTAGAACTGTATGAACCTTTGAATGCTGTCAGTATCCTGAGCATCCAGAGTTATAGGCGGGGGGAGCGGGAAGTCATGTCTAGAGCTATTGAGAGAATAGCTAAAAAAATATCAAAGTTTGTTACGCTGAGACCTAGTAAAAGGAACTGCTCTGACTAATATGTGTAACATGTGTCATACTATGTATACGTAGTCAAAAGGCCTCAAGGTGTCCAGAAGCGTCAACAGCTATAAGCTATGTACCACGAAATGTCAAGTACACAGTATTTAATTTGTGCTGAACAACTTTTATTTTTTTGTATGTTTAATAAAATGACCTTACACAAAACAAATGTCTTTCATTTCATGTTTGCGGTGTATAACAGCATGACGGGGGCTGCTTTAAGGAATCTTTATTATGATACACTAGGGGTTGGAAGCTTCGGAGGCTCTGAAGCTGTATTTAGAAGGGCTCGAGTTGAAAATTAATCTGTAAACCGATCAAGGGTGAAGAGTTGGTTAGCGTGGAAGAGGTGTATTCACTCCACAAACCAGCCAGGAGACATTTTAAGAGGAAGGCCACAGTTGTTAGTACGCAGCAAAATTATCAGTGGCAGGCTGACATAATCAGTCTTCAAGATCTAGTAAAACATAACAATGCGTAATGTATATATTAACAGACATAGACATGTTGTCCAAGTATGCCTATACAGTAAAGAGGCGTTACACAATAAAAGTGGTACCAGTGTCAACACCGCCCTTAAAGACATCTTTGCAAGAGGTTGAGTACCTCTACAAACAGACACTGGAAAGGAATTTTTTAACAAACCTTTTCAGAAATTATTAAAGCAGCACGCTGTTCAACATTTTGCAATGCACACTGAGGTAAAAGCGGCGGTTGTAGAGCGTTTTAACAGAACTTTAAAATCAAAGATGTTCACAGCCATCAATACCTACAGATACGTGGATGTTCTACAGGCTTTTATAGATGTTTATAACGCCAGTTACCATAGGACCATCAAAATGTCTCCCGTGGAGGTAACAGCAGATAATTTGTTAATGATGTTGAGAACTGTGTACGGAAGTCGTCTCGGGGCGAAGGTCAAGAAACCTGCTTTAAAAGAAGGGGATCATGTCCGGGTTACAAAGTTGAAGGGCGTCTTCACCAAGGAAAACCAACAAACATTTAGCACTGAGATATTTATAGTGGAAAGTGTGGAGCTTAAAGAAGGGATATATATTTACAAGTTGAAGGACTATGTCGGGGAAATGGTAACGGGTGTCTTTTACAACAAAGAGTTACAAAAGGTGCCCTACGATCCGAACAGGGTGTACAAGGTTGAAAAGGTTCTGAAAACGAAAGACAGCGGAGCTATGAGACAGGAGGTGGTCAAATGGCGGGGGTGGTCTGAGAAATTTAACAGTTGGGTTTTGGCCAGCTCGCTGCACGGTGTGTGAGGTCCTGCTGTAAGCGCAGAGATGGAGACCTCACCTTTTTGCATCACGATACCGTCCAACGCCTCGAAGGACATGTTCCTCGACAATCAGACTTCTAATTATACGGAGAAACTAGCTATACCGGTGGACCTGAAAGGGTCCTGGGAGATGGCCCTAACAGAGATACTGTACCCTAGAACATGGAATACATTTACAAAGTATGAGGCTAAATTTCATATAAAGCACTCTCAGGACTTCTTGAGCTTCCCCGTGAGTTTCCCACATGGATATTACACCACCGTCGTGGCAGTGGCCAGCACCATCAACAGAGCCATAGCTGGCGTTGAAGAGTATGCGAATATACATCTGGTGTCGGATAACGTTAGAACAACAGTGTTAAAGCCCCGGAGCTTGATACCAGGTTTACCTGTACTGGTAAATTACAAAGGGTTTTAGGGACCGAAAAACATGTGAAAAGACAGGTGGATCCAGACCCTACGTGCCCCGATATTAATGGCGGATTTTATACATTCTACGTGTATAGCGACATCTTAGAACCTCAGAGGATAGGGGATAGTTATTTGTCATTGTTGAGGGGCCCGGTGAAGGGCGAAAATAACATGATGGTTAATATACAACATCACAAGCCCGAGTACGTGGCAATTTCCCAAAAACTTTTTGACACTATAACCATAATGAGCTATAACGATCAGTCAGAGCCGGTGGCCTTTAAATACGGGAAAGACATTGTTAAGCTTCATTTAAGGCCGCGCCGTGACGGTGACTATTAGGCAATTGGGATGGTCATTGTGAAAACATACAAGGATCCCTCTATGTACAGGGACTATTATAGAGTTCAGGCTGGCTATGAAAGACCGCTACCCTGCTTTCAAAGGGCCCCCGCTATGTACGGGGTCGGATTGGGGGGCTTCTTTCGGAGCTTGTTTAGAAGAGCCATGCCTTTTTTTGAGAAGAGGGTACGAAATTGCCAAACCTCACGTTGAAGCAGCTGCTACAAACACAGCCCATGATGTCGTGGACTCAGTGATGTTGGCTGTCGCCGAGCACATGAACAAACAGCCCCAGGAAGGAGCTGGTAGTTGTTAAAAGGAAGCGAAGGGCTTTGAGGCGTAGGGGCCCGCCAATGCCCTATAAAAAACAGACGACTTCTTCAAAAGGCCCACATAAAAGAAGAGTCGTAAGACGGAAGAGATCTTCCAAGAAGAAGAAGAGACCACGCTCTAGTGCAAATATTTTTTAAATCAGCTATCTTGGCCTTCATACACTGCGCCCCGGGTGAATGTGCCAAATCTGAGTTAGATTTGTTTTCTCTTAAACTCATGCAGACCAGCATCGAGAACAGTTTTTTCATGGAAGTATCGCCTCTAGCCGCTCTGACGCCTCTGGCGCTGATAGAGTTTTATGTGTCGGGTCCACAGATATGTATTTGGATCTCAACAATACTCTGCTACACCTTGTCTGCAAAATAACCAAAGCAAACGGCACCAACATCGAGGCTGATGCTAAAGTGGTGCCGATCACCTACCCCATCACAACCATGTTTAATCGAGTGGACATTAACCTGGGGATCGACTCGTCACGCAGTGTGGTAACACATACGCCTACAGGGCCTAAATAGAGAGTATTCTAAATTACAGTCGCAAAGCCCTGGACACACAGCTTTCAGCGGGACTCTTCTACAAAGATACTGAAGCGCATTTTGAGGACATGACGTTGGATAGAGGCAACAATGGTGTTAAAAAAAGAGCCAGCTTTGCTACCAGCAGTAGGCAGTTTGACCTTGTGGGGCACATACATTCAGATCTTTTCTTCCAAGATAAGCTTCTAGTCAACAGTATAGACCTTAAGATCAAATTCAACTGCAATAAGGACGCGTTCTGTCTCATCAGCGGTGATGCAGAGCAGTATAAACAGGTTATATTGTCCGCAAGCCTGTTTGTAAAGAGAGTGAAAGTATCAGTCTGGCCCACGCTGAAGCTTTAAAACTATAGAACGCCAAGTACACCATTGAAAGAGTGGCTCTGAAGATATTCAGCATCCCAGCTGGTACTAGATTAACGTAGCAGCAGAATATTTCTGGGGCAACTACCGAAACTCATCATCATAGGGTTTGTGGACAATACAGCTTTTAGCGGCTCTATAACTCTAACCCTGTCAACTTCAAACACTACTACATCAACTATATCGCTTTGGTCCACAAGGGAGCTGTTATCCCCACAAAACCGTTCACTCCGACTTATGCAACATCCAATTTTGTCAGGGAATATCTTGGGCTGGTCTCGTTAATGGGGAAACATCTGTGGGACTCAGGAGTTGTTGTTTCAAGAAAGGGGTATGGGGCTGGCTACACGTTGTTTGCGTCTGACCTGACTCCTGACATGGAAGACAGTGACCACTACAACTTGATCAAAAACAGAAATCTAAAAGCTGAAATTTGCTTTACACAGGCGCTGGCCACCAACGTGAACATGGTTGTATTCTCGGTATTCAACAGCGTTATCCAGGTCAATCATGCCCGACAGTTTATGTTTGACTGTCATTAAAAGATTGTAAAATGGACACTGTGGAGATTTGTGACTTCTTAAGCAGGCATAAATACGCTAAGAAATGCTTTTTAGGTGTATTTCCTAGCGATGGGCTACCTGAAAAGATAGGCCCAGAAAGTCCCTGCACCCTAGTCTTTAACACTGACCCGCATTACCAGGGTGGTACACATTGGGCAGCCATGTTTTTGGATGTAGACAAGGTTATAGTGTTTGACAGTTTAGCGGAGTTCCCCGAGCATAACATTTATACAAAACCAATATTCAAATATGTAAAAAACAAAAAAGCATCGCCCGCGGTTGAGTAGAACAAGCGGCGTGTACAGGATTCTCTAGCCATCACATGCAGGGAACATGGTATATATTTTATTAGTAAAATGTCTGATGGTATGACGTTTAGAAATGTTTTAAATCTGTATTCCGCGATCTAGTAAACAACAATGGTATTGTTCTGAAATAAGTGAATGAAAACACTAGGCCCATGTCGAGCGTTGTTAAAACAGAATACGGTGTTTGTCAAAAGTGTAAGGCCTTGTAACGCCTCCATTTGTACTGGTGGATGTCCACAATAAAAAAAACATTTTTTAACACAAATTCAGACTATGCATTTTTATTCACCCACCGCACATTTTAAAACCATTTATAAAAAGATGACTGACGACTGTTGAAAAGTTAAAAGTGTTTATTACAAACAGTTTTCAGCACAAACATTGACACGGGTAAAGCAATAAATGAAGCATAAATCTTTTGAGATGTGAACCTTTTAAACAAAACTGTATAACGGTTCAAATTTCGCGTTTACATTAGACCGTGTTCATTTTGAACAGTCTCTTTTTAGGTGCCATATGTAGAGCGTCGCTGCTCCTATACAGTGTTCGCTGAGGAATGAAAGGTGACGTCGGCACAGTGGGACTCATGGTAAGAACACCAGGGGTCGGATCTTTTAAACTTTCAAGCCTTCGCCGGTGGTCCGCATTACCGACTATCGTGGAGGGGATGGTGAGTTCCACAGCGGCGCATAGGAACTGCTCCCGTCCTCTAGGATAGTATTGTGTCAATAGGGTTTTGCTGTGCGTGAGACCGCTGACCAGTTTGTACATGTGTGATCCAGCAACTGGTTGTCCCTTGTAAACAAATTCACCCCAGTCGTTCCAAGAGGTCAGATCTTTAGTCGTAGTCATTTTACCGAGCAGAATCTGCACCGCACCTCTATACCTCTGACCTATATTTTTTTAAAGGTCTTCGACAACGGCATACGCAGGAACCGGGGGTCCCGGGTCTTGTGTCGCTACAGGGTCTGCTGACGGCTGTTCTGTGTCAGGGGTATACAGAGTCAATTTGTTTTTTTCAGATGCTAATTGTTTGTAATACTGTAAAAAGTTTTGAAGGGCTCCGGAGTAAAGCCCCGCTTTGTTGTGTGGTTTTAAATTGGTTCGGTTCAAAATGGCTTTTGTCTCGTTTCTGCATATATCCCAGACATCGGCAGTAGAAGGGCCAAATTGTTCCAGCTCATGGCGAGACACAAGGTACATTTTTTGGGAGTAGCAGCTCCCCTATAAAACCTCCAGACTGTTTGACCAGTTACCTTTTAGAAAGGAGCGACGCCCTTTTATTGCTGAGCTTCTTAATAATGTGGTGCTTCTTTTTCAGCACGCGGAACTGGTTCGTTGATATCAGGACATTACCTTTTAGGGTGTTTAGGGCTATTTCTGAAATGGCCGCCAGTAAATCATCCCAAGAAGCGCACAGGATAGCCTTTCTTTTCAGGAGGCTGGCTGTAACCAGCATTTTTAGGAGGTCTAAATTAAGCCGTAGCCGAGCAGACATGGTAGTGACCTTATATTACAAGGTTTAGAGTATAAATGTTATAAAAGTCTTTTTAAGGGGTCTTTTTATAGGCTTTGGGGAGTGTTTTAGGCATGTAAGCGACTGGGTAGTCAGGTGGGAAAATACCGCAGCGTAGTCTGTAGTCTTCTAGAGTATTGGGGTTTACATCTACCAGTAAGTAGCCGTGGGCTTTTGCGGTAGCGTCGTTAAACGCTTCTATGAAAAACTGCGTGTTTCCCGGGCACATCTGTTTAGCTATTATTGATATCTGAAGCTTGTCGCAGGGTTTTTAAATAAGACCAAGTATGAGGCATTGAGAGTTATAGAACGACTGCTCTTACCCTTGTCAATCAAGTTCTGCACGATGAAGCATATGTTCAGATTACGATGATGTGAATATTGAGTAAAAGGCTTCTCAATCTCGGGGTGGTCCCCGCCGTCGCGCATGAGATCGTCCACAATGACCATGTTTACAAGGTGTTTAGGTAACAAGTCGTCGTCATCAAGATTACTGGGGCTGCCTTCTACAAATTGGATGTGTGGAAACTTTAGGGAGAGTTCCGGTGAAGATCTTGCAGCAAGAACAAAGCCATACAATGTTGTTAGGGGTTTGTGATAAAACACCGGTAGCATTTTCTAACAGTTTCTTTATAAAATAACTTTCACCGCTATTTGAGAGATATGCTAAAACACAGGAGAATGGGTGTTGCAGCCTGGAGTCCATAGCGGATGGGGTTCGCCACTCTAATGTCTTTTAATAACCGTACATCAGTGTTTTGTAGTCCTCAGTGAGGACCCATTTATTAAACACTACGCACAGTGCTTTATACAACAACTGTGTTGTAATTTCCCATCTTTTTTTAGACCGGACTATGCTCGGGTGGTTTACGACTATTGCTTTGCTATTTTTGTGATCGCTCGATGCATAGTACTCGTGCACCAGACCCTTCAGACTGTCAAAATTTATTTTAACCGTATTGCTGATGTTTAAAGTGATACCTTTGACTTTCATGCAAACCCTGTTGTTAGAGGATTTGTAACTATGGCCCTCATTACAACCCTGGCGGTTGGTGTTAAAGCAGCGGTAATTCCGCCAACAGCCCGGCGGGAAAATACATTTGAATCACGACCATGGCGGAAACCGCCAACACAGACTCCACTTTAACACTCCTGCCACCACGGCGGTAGAAACAAACACCGCGGCGGTAACTGCCAACAGACTGTCGGAAGACAAAGTACCACCCACACTATTAGAAGAGGCCTATCCGCCACTTTTTCTGGGGCAGTACCAACGTGATCAAAAGTACGGTGGAAACAGTACACAGCAGGGAAACCACTCACCTCTCAACATCCAACGAGGAACCAGGATGTCATGGACCCCGAACCACATGTCCTGCCCATGCTGGTCTTCCTCCTTCTGTTTCAGGAGCAGGAAAGACGCCGTTGACGACCACAGTGGGTACTACACCTACAACACAGGGGAGGGAGGAGGGGGAGCGAGTGACACATGCTCACAACAAGCAATACCCCCACCCCCACCCACAACACCATACACACAAATACATGCAGCAACACTACATATACACCCCCTGCAAGTTCAAAAATCAGTATATACAAATATGTACACCAACTACACAAGTCTCGATATTAATCAAACATCGTCCGTGGATCAGTGTCCCTAAATGCATGGGCAAAGCCCACACAAGATACCTGACTCGAAATGGAGAGAACACTGCAGGGGCATCAGATTGAAATGAAACAGGCACATCAGGGGGAGGGAGAGGGGGGGCACCTCAGCCGGATGAACGCACAATGCCACTGCTCCACTAGGGGGCTCCATGCCCACTGCTGTATCCTGGGGAGTGCAAAGCCACAGTCTCACAATTCTCTCCAGTGGGTAGTTTGCCCACTGCTCTATCCTGGGGAGTGCAAATCCACAGTCTCACACGTCTTTCCAGTGAGTGGTTTGCCCACTGCTGTATCCTGGGGAGTGCAAAGCCACAGTCTCACAAGTGGATAACAGTCTCCACTGGTTCTGAGGGGGCTTGGTGCCCAGAGTGCTTCATCCTGCCAAGGACTGTGTGAGTGGATGTGATTCTCCACTGGTTCTGGAGGGGGCTTGGTGCCCAGGGTGCTTCATCCTGCCAAGGACTTTGTGAGTGGATGTGATTCTCCACTGGTTCTGGAGGGGGTTTTGTGCCCAGAGTGCTTCATCCTGCCAAGGACTGTGTGAGTGGATGCAGTTCTCCACTGGTTCTGGAGAGGGCTTGGTGCCCAGAGTGCTTCACATGCAGTGTGGCAGGTCCCATTCCCTCACATGGGTGTGTGTGCCACGAGATTGCCTGGGAACTGGTAGCATGATACGTCATGGAGGCAGAGACATACCCCACCCTGCTGCAGCTTCGCCTGCCACCTACAGGTGCAAACAGTGCTGAGAGTCATGCCTCATGGAAGCTGGGCAGGGTCCAGGACGTCTCCTGCAGCCTCGGACGGCTGCCCACTGGGGATGATTGCCATGTCAGCTGTGGTGGCACTGTCTGAGCACATCGCGGGGCTGGTGGCGGTGCTTGCGGTGGTGTCTGTGGCAAAGGTGCTGTCTGTGGTGCATGTGTCTGCACCTGTTGAGGGACACAGCAGGACGTATCCTACAGCCACGGACGGCTGCCCACTGGGGATGATGCTGGGGACTGTTGCTGAGGCAGCAGACGTGCAGGTGGCGGTGCAGGTGGCGGTGCTGGTGGCGGTGCAGGTGGCGGTGTCCACCAACATACAGGTTGGTGTAGTGGTTGACAGAAGGGGTGACTCTAGTCCCTCAGTCAGAGCCACCGTGCCCTGTCCTGACCTGCTCTTCGGCTTGTGTCCCTTCCCCACCTTTGATGTTGCCGCTGGTGTCTTGCCACTGGCCCCTTTTGGTTTGGAGGAGCCCTTGCTTGCTGGTAGGTGTGGCTTCTCCCTCCGGAATGTGGGCACCTTCTTCACCTTGGCAGGTGGTGGAATGGCCTGCTCCTTGGCCTCGCTAGGTGGCACACTGGCAGTCCTGACGGGTGGCGCACTAGATGAGGCCGGAGTTGCTGGCACCACTGTGCTTGGGGATTTGGTGGCTGAGGTGCTGGGCTGGGACCTGGAAAGCCTGACCCTAGGGGAAGGACGGGAGGGGGGTGTGGAGGGAAGAGGTCAGTGTTAGTCAGGAAATGTTTCTTAGACTCACTGAGACGGGAAGATGGAGGGGGTTTGGGAGTGGAGGAAGAGTTAGTGTTTGTAGGAGGTGTACATTTGCTGAATTTGGGTGAAGGTGCATGGGCCGGAAGCTGTTGTGAGGTGGATGGCTGTTGGGTGGGTGTGTGCCTGCGTTTGTGTACTTTGGGAGGAGGGCTCACAGACACACTGGGAGAGGACACTGGGGATGTGTGAATGGTAGTGGGGGTGGTGATTGCACATGAGCAGTGTATGGTGATGGGCGTGCTGGTGATGGAGGTAGTGGCTGAGGATGTAGTGCATGCAGGTGTGAGTGGAGATGAGACAGGGAGGGAGGAGGAGGACATGGAGGAGGGGGACACAGTGGAGGCAGTGGATGTTGCTGTGTCTGCATGGGGATGGTGCTTGTGTGAGTGCCGGTGGGATGTGTGGTGCTTATTTTTGCCATGTCCACTCTTGTGTGTTAATGAGTGTGCATGCTGGTCTGATGGTGTGCTTGGGAAAAGGCCGAGGTACAGGGGATTGGCTCTGGGTGGAGTAAGATGGAGGGGGGACACTGGACACAGGGACAATGGCTGGCATCAGTGCTGAGGCCAGAGCCTGAAATGCTCTCTGTTGGGCCGCCTGCCCAGAATGAATGCCCTCCAGGTATGTATTTGTTTGTTGCAAATGCCTCTCAACACCCTGAATGGCATTCAAAATGGTAGGTTGCCCAACAGTGAGGGATCTCAGGAGGTCAATAGCCTCCTCACTGAGGGCGGCAGGTCTCACAGGGGCAGGGTCTGGGGTGCCTGGGGCGAAGGAGATGCCCACCCTCCTGGGTGAGCGGGCACAGGACACACGGTGAGGGGCTGCTGGGAGGGCGGTGCTGGTAGGGGGGGTGGTGGCTGTACCTGTTGATGCAGTGGGCAGAGGTGCCTGCCACAGCAAGGGAGCTCCCATCAGAGGAGGAGTCGCTGTCGCTGGTGTATGATCCTGTCCCCTTCGTGGAGCTCCCCTCGCCCTCCATCCATCTGGTGCCTTCAGACACCATAAATTCACCCACCAGGGCCATGTGGGATGCAGCTCCCTCCTGCTCCGGTGCCACTGCTCCTCCGCCAGATGATGCTAATGCATGCAAGAACAGGGTGACAAAACAAAAAGGGGGGGAAAGACAGAAGATACACATGGTCAGTGCACGCAACACCACTACCATTGGCGGACACAACACACAGGGAGCATCCCTATGCACTAAGCAGGTCTTAGGAAATTCACATGCCCATGGGGGACGATGCCTAAGCCCATTTGCTGCACACCTGGAACCCACAGGAGCCTGACTAGGTATAGATGGCTACTACCACTATTGGGGTTGGAGTCCCACATAGCCTGCCTAACACTGGACCTACCCTACCAAGTTCGCCCTGGCCTAGGGGAACCCACAGCCCACTTCCCCCAGACAGACACCTCGTAAAGCGCGCAGTCAGCTGAATGAGGCTGTACTCACCCCCTTGTGGCTGCTGTGATGCCCTCAAGCGCCCATCCAACTCTGGATAGGCCACCGCCAGGATCTGGTACATCAGCGAGATCATGGTGCGACGTGCACCCCTTCCACGTTGAGGTGCCATCCCCAGCTGGGCCTCCACCGTCTTCTTGCTCCAGCGGCGCAGGCCCTCCCATCTTTTCCGGCAGTGGGTGCTCCGTCTATGGTAGACCCCCAGGGTCTGGACGTCCTTGGCGATGGCACGCCAAATACCCTTCTTTTTGGTTGGCACTGACCTAGAGGAAAAGTGAAGTTAGAATGGATGTTACAATCCCGTACAGTTCTTCTCACGCATTGCCTAAACACCTCCCACCCTGGCCCAGACATACATACACACACTATACTCACATGCTGGCCTGTCCCCCTCTCCTCCCTCTTAGATCCATGACACTCCATACAATCATGTGCCATCCACCATGCTCAAAGTGTACTCACTTGTTTGTCTGGAGGACCTTACAGTTGCGTGTACTGGAGAGGACCCCATCCACTAGTTTCTCCAACTCCTCCGAAGTGAAGGCAGGGGCCCTTTCCCCAGACACTGTTGCCATTGTCGCTTCCAGACACAGGTCACAGCAGCACTTGCAGTGTAGGTCCTCTCCTGTTGAAGATCAGGTATCAAGTGAGGGAACAGTTAGAAAATGGCGGCCACGTCTGCGGCAGTGCGTACCGTCACCACCGGTGTACATACTCATTGGCTCCTGGAACCCATAGGGCCCAATGTTAACCAATGCTGAATTGTGTTGCGGTCTTCGACCGCCTACCGCGACGGTGTACAACGCCAGCGCAGTTACCTCATTTCCCCTTGTCCCACCTTACAGGTCAGACAGCCGCCATTTCTTGGGGCCACATGGCAGGCAAAATAACTGCGTCACACCTATTTAGGCCAGGAATACGGACAGACAAAGGCACATGGAGAATTTGTAAAGTTTTTGCAAAAAACACATTGTGATACCTAGGTGTTGTATGGTGGACCTGTCGACAATGGAAGAGAGACACATCATTATCACTTACAGACTTGATCGTGCAACAATCCAAGAACTGTGTGCCCAGTTGGAGCCAGACCTGATTTCAGCTATCCGCCATCCCACAGGAATCCCCCCTCTAGTGCAGGTTCTGTCTGTACTCCATTTTCTGGCCAGTGGGTCTTTTCAAACAACAGTGGCCATGGCATCAGGGATGTCCCAGACAATGTTCTTTACCGTGTTGTCCAGAGTGTTGTCTGCCCTGCTGAAACACATGTGCAGCTACCTCGTTTTCCCTCAAGTGGAGGATTTGCCCACAGTGAAAGGTGACTTTTGTGCCCTGGGACATATCCCCAACATCATTGGTGCCATTGATGGTACACATGTGGCATTTGTCCCCCTCCGCAGAAATGAAAAGGTGTACAGAAACCGGAAAAGCTACCATTCTATGAATGTGCAGATGGTGTGTTTGGCTGACCAGTACATCTCCCATGTGAATGCCAAGTATCCGGGCTCAGTGTATGACGCTTACATTTTGAGAAATAGCAGCATTTCTTATGTGATGGGGCAACTCCAGAGGCACCGTGAGTGGCTAATAGGTGAGCCTAAAGTCCCCACACAGTTCAATTTGGTGTCGGGGTATGGGAGATTCCCTAATGTTTGGAGGATGTCTAACTGTTGTCCCTCGATATTTGCAGGTGACTCTGGTTACCCCAACCTGTCATGGCTACTGACCCCAGTGAGGAATCCCAGGACAAGAGCAGAGGAACACTACAGTGAGGCACATGGGTGAACTAGGAGGATTATAGAGCGCACCTTTGGCCTCCTAAAGGCCAGATTCCGGTGCCTCCATCTTACAGGTGGTGTCCTATACTACTCATGAAGGAGGTGTGCCAGATCATTGTGGCCTGCTGTATGTTGCACAACCTGGCTTTGCGACGCCAGGTGCTTTTTCTGCAGGAGGATGGGTCTGATGTTGGTCTTGGGGCAGCTGTGGAGACTGTGGGTGGTGAAGAAGAGGAGGCAGAAGAAGAAGATGTAGACAACCGAAACCACATCATCATGCAATACTTCCAGTGAGACACAGGTAAGAAGATGGAACTGCTTCCCACACCTCATACTATTGTAGGAGCTAGCATAAATCTGCCTTTTTCACTCTGTGTATGGACCCTGACTTGTCACTTTGGCTTTCCATTTCACAGATCTGGCTCCCATTTTGTGCTCTCTGCTATGTTTACTCCTGGCCTATAGCTGTGTACCCTTGGTATGTTAACAAGTACATTGACATTGCTATATTCCAGAGATTTTGCAATTACACATTTGTGAAAGCACAGACTGACTCTAGATTGTTTTGTGAATCAAGGGTGTTTATTTCTGTGCAAATAAGTGGAGGGGTGTGTGAAATGGGCTGGGGTGATGGTGGAGGAATGTCCATGGCAGAGTCCAGTCTATTTGTATCACAGGTGCATTTTTCAAATTGTGGCATAGAAAGTGGAGCAATGGCAGTTTAAGGTGGACAGGATGACAAAGTGGGACAGAGGGGTGACATTCAGGAGGGCCTTATTTCCTGGTGGGGGTCTTGGCAATGTTCTCTGTCTTGTTCCTGGATCTCAGGGACCGTTTGCAGGCTGGTTCTCCTTCTGCAGGGGGTGGGGTGCTGGTGGTCTGTTATTCCTGTGGCGATGCCTCCTGTCCACTAGTGCCGGCGGAGGTGGAGGGCTGTTCATTGTCCAGGCTAGTGTCAGGGACCCCTTTGTGTGCCACTGTGTCCCTCATGGTGTTGACAAGGTCTCCCAGCACCCCTGCAATGGTGACCAGGGTGGTGTTAATGGACTTCAAGTCCTCCCTGATCCCTAGGTAGTGTTCCTCCTGCAGCCGCTGGGTCTCCTGAAACTTGGCCAGTACCGTGCCCATGGTCTCCTGGGAATGGTGGTATGCTCCCATGATGTTGGAGAGTGCCTCGTGGAGAGTGGGCTCCCTGGGCCTGTCCTCCCCCTGTAGCACAGCAGTCCTCCCAGCTTCCCTGTTATCCTGTGCCTCTGTCCCCTGAACCGTGTTCCCACTGCCACTGACCCCAGGTCCTTGATTGTCTTGGGTTGGTGGGTTTGCCTGGGTTCCCTGTAGTGGTGGACACACTGATGATTGACGTGTCCTGGGGACAGAGGGATGGGCCCGCTGGGTGGGTGCTGTGGTGGTGTTTCCTGAGGGAGGAGGGTCTGTGGTGGTTTGTGACTGTGTCAGGGGAACCGACTGTTCTGAGGTCCCTGATGGGCCGGGCTGGTCAACTTGATCCAGGCGTGCAGAGCTGCTGTCGTCACTGTGGGCCTCTTCTGTGGGGGGACTGGATATGTCTGGCACCTCCTGTCTGGTGACGTTGGGTATGGGTCCTGTTGGGGTGTAAATGCATAATTTTAGTATCTGTGTGTGCCATCTTGTGCATTAGGTGCGGTACCCTCTACTCCTGTGCTTGTGTCATTGTGTTAGCCATTTTGTGACAGTTGGTTTGGGGTCTGTGTGGGTTTCTGTACCTGGATGATTTCCTCCACCATGACCCTGAGCTCCTCGTTAGACAACCTGGGGTGTCTTTGAGGTGCCATGATGTGGTGTGGGTGATGTGTGAGTTTCTGTCTGTTGTGATGTGTGAGGGGATGTGTTGGTGTGTGTTGTTTGAGGTGCATGGATGTTGTATAGGTGATGGCGTTGTGTGTCAGTGGATGCTGGTGTTGTGTTAGCTAATCTCTCTCTCTGGCCTTCTTTCAGATTTTTTGGTTGTAAGCGTTTGTGGGTAATGTGGGTGTGTGCTTTATATTGTGTTGGGTGTGTGGGTGTGGTGTGTGTATGCGTATCAGGTGTGTGTATTTCGAATTGTCCAATGTAGTTGTGTTTTGTAAATGTGTGTGTATTTTGAGAGCGGCGGTGTGTACTGCCAATGGATTACTGCGGTTGAAAGAACGCCGCCTTGATTCGTGGGTCGTGATAATGTGGGTGTATTCTTGTTGGCATGACGGTGTAGGTTTTGGTATCGCCAGTTTTTCACTGACCTTTGGTGTGGCAGACTTGTGTGGGTGTCTGTATTGTGGCAGATTCCAAGCAGTGGGTCGTGATACCTGTAGTGGAATTCCGCTGCCACAACAGTATGTTGGCGGTCTTCAGCACAGCGGAAAGTGGGATTTACCGCCAGCGTTGTAATGAGGGCCTATATGTCTTGGGTCCAGAGGAAGTGTATTCAAGTATATGCTCATCATTTTCGAGCTCGCTGGTCAAATCCCCTAAATAATCACTCAGCGGAGGATCTTCCTCACCCTCTTTACTCACAAAAATAACAGAGTTGGTGTTGTGGTACAAACAACGATCCTGAAGCTTATCCAATAGCCTTTAAAGCTCTAGATGTGCATGAGCGGTTGTGAAGCACGCTATGAAGATGTTTATATTGTTACACGTTGTGGGGTACTCTTTGGCGTATCTCCAGCATAGAACGGCCGTCTCATTGTCTATAAATTCATAACTGGACACGCCGTAAGACGGGGCAAATAGATACTTAAAATGAATCTCTGGATATGTGACGATGGATGTGTTTGACAAATTGGTATGCTGTGCGAATTTCCCCCACAAGGAATTGAGACAAAGCTTAGCTAACTGGCGTCTGGCGCGGTTAACCTTAATGAACTCAGGTCGCATAATACCCTCGTGAGCTTGGTAATCAGCAATGTACTTTTGCTTCGAGGGCTCATCGACGCACAAGTCGGGATACCCTGATGCCTCCTGATGTCTCTGAGAAACAAGTTGATGTACTCAGAAAAGAGTTGTGTTGTTATGTGTGGAAAGTGCCAAATTTCCAGTATTTTACTGAGACGTACCCTTTCTCGAGGGCTGTCTGCACCTCGAATACAATATAGTCTTCTGTTGAAACACCCGTCCCTCTGACACATTTTACAGTGCATTTCACACTGGTGTCTGGTCCGGTTGTTGTATATGTGGTCGCAATGCTCGCACAGGTACTTGGCTCCTAGAAAACCCTTCTAGTTCAAAATACCGTAAAATTGGTTTTCATGATGTAGCACATAAACGCTCTTGTTTTTCACACGCTCATTGCTAGTGAAGTACTTCCAAGAACCGCTGTGATACAGAACTTTTACTGTAACAGCAAAATGGTTCTCAAAAAGGCCCAGGTCCCCAAAACCAACCAGTCTGTCGGACAGAAGTTGAAGCGCCTCATGGGCTGCTGCCGCCATGGACATAATGAGGTTGTCTGGGGTAGCTCGGTCCACCAACAACCCAGTGATGCTCGCCGCCAAACACATATTGGTAGCTCCGGTGTTAAAGTCGAGCAACCATCGATATTTTATGCCGATGATTTTACTGTACATGATGCTCTTTAAGGTTCTGGAAGCACCGCCCTCACAACCCCTAACAACTAGGGTAATGATTCTAAAGGTCCCGTACGCCATTAATTCAGTCTTGTTCTGTAAAGGCTTAGACAAGTTTTCGAGAAACGTCACAGCGTGAAACACATCTTGTGAAGACCGTCTGGTGAACAGAGGACTGTTAAGACTCTGCCCCTGAAAACACAGCTGAAAGAAATCATTAGGCCCCACATCATGTAACAATAGTTCTATGAACATTTGCACAGCCTGGTGTATAGCTATAACACCATGATCGGAGGAGTTTAGACGGTCTAGGTTAACAAACTTAAACTCCTCATAGTGTTCTGTAGTGTTAAACCTCTCTATATTATGACTGTACCTTCTTACACTTTCCAAAAACACCAATCCTCAGCTTGAGGACCGTCGGAGGCTGGAGGGCTCCCCGGGGTATCATTCGGCGGTAGTTTACGACGGTTCGTTGTTGGGATATTTTTAAACCTCATTGTAATGCTTAGTTTGGCTTTCTTTAATTTTCTTATTAAAAGCTTACGGGTTCTAGTGCTACTAGCCCACTTCTGTTTCTTACAAGTCCAGCTGTTTTTAGGCTACTGGCCACAGCCTATTTGAACAATAGTTGTTGTATTTACAGGAGGTGTCCTCGTCATTTCACCTAATACGGGAGGGATCCTTCAAGATGTTTAGGGTTGAGCCTGCTCTGAACTTTACCTCTTAAGGCCCTGAAAATGCCTATATTCTCACCTAACTTTATATTTTGGGGCCTTATGGGAAGTGTTTTAGGTGCTGAGGGTGCTACTTTTAGGAGTTTTAAACGTTTGGGGGTTGGCTCTCGCAGTTTTTTGGTTTTGAGCGCTTGTAAAACACATACAGCTTTCCTGGTGACATCCCGGGTCTTCTTTTTATATTTAGACGTATGGACACCATTTTTACAATAATCAGATAGGGCACTCCTTAGGGGTACATGGTTGCCTATTCATGCCGATATATTGTCCATGTCTGCCGTGGCTGATTCACAAGCTAGGACCACCTCCCTTCTACACCTTGCTAACTGCAGGATTTTTGCTCTCTGGGATAGTCTGGAGGACCGAGTATAGACCCCCGACTTCCCCAGTTTTGAGCTCTTTAGCTTCAGGCATGATTTTAGTTTCCTAACGACCTGTTGTATTTCTTTCAGGTATGTTTCCAAAACCCTGTTGGGGGTCAGGGTGCCACATTTTGTTCCGTTACGTGTGACCTTAGCTGTGTGCTGTATATTACCCATACCCACCCAGAGGGTCTGATCACTGTTAACAGCAGTAAGCCCATTTTGAACGGGTGGGTTGGGCCTGGTCAAAAGAACCAGGCCCTAGTGTGAACACCCCAGTGCTTGGGAGGCCTGATCATCGCCATATGGTGTTCCAAAACTCTGATTTTGTGAAACGCTACATCCTGTACTGCTATCAGTGTATATTAAGGAGGATGGGGAAGACCCTTGCGCGCAGGCACTTGGTGACAGGCTGGTGGGGTTGTATGCTCCAGGGGGTGTAATTGGTGACATCAGACATGTGGAGGTTAAATGTTGGTTATAATAATTCAAGTAATCTGATGCATATGAAGCCCTGTGGCTGGGTGCGGGTCATTGAGGTCCTGATGATTGCACCCCATCGGGTGTTCCATTAGAAGGGGCACATTGTTTTGCTGTGGCTTCAGGACTCTCTACCAGACCAGCTAGTGCCTTTAGAAGGCCTATACGCCCAGACTATGGATCCTCTATGGGGCTCATGTGTGTGTCATGTAAACGGGGAGGGCTAGTTATACAGGCTGCCGGTACTAGGGCGCTGACAGACCCAACTATATTAGCTCCTCATGCGTTGAGCAATTAGAATGTGGAGGGCTAGGTGGAACAGGCTGAGCCTTAACAACATTTTTAAAAGACGGGCCTAGAGGCACGGCTTGTAGCTCAGGGGTCTGCAACTTCTTCTTACGGTTCTTTAAGGACAACCAATTTATTTTAGATTTATTGCCCTGGTTAGGGTCCCCGCCAGAGGTTTTACATGGTACAGGATGGTGTGTGTCTATTGCTGTAAGCGTTATGCTGTTACTTTGTCCAAACCCCGGTACACAGGTAGTTTTGTGCTAACTCTAGGATGTAAAGATAACAAAATACGTATTCTGTGTTGCTATGGCCTCTATAACTTGGTGGTGAAAGAGGTTTGAGACACACTAAGGATTGAATTCACCTGGCTCTACTCTTTCTAAAAACCCACCTGAGGTGTTCCGTTGTGAGGGCCCTTTCTTTATAAGCAGACCTTCCTTAGACGCTATGGATTTCCTTTTGCTTACCGTCTTTTTAATGTCCCCTACTACATTCTGGGTCGTTACCACGGGAGTCGCTTGACATGCATGGGGGGCCTGGGGATAAAAAAAACATAAATTAAAAAAAAAATTACATTTACAATGTAATACACAGACTATACAAGATTTCTGAGGGTGCCTGCAATGCTGTGTTTATGGGGGCTTTTTAGGTTTTCACGGCATTTACACAAGGACTACTTTTATTTACCTGCAAAAGCTGCATCCTGAGACATTGTACTTGGACCCTCTTGAGCCTGGAGGATTTGTTGCAGAGCACCAACGCAAGCTGTAGTTCTGCATCATAACCTGTTAAAGCACACAAACACATAGGAAGCCATTAATGGTAAAATAAAAAAAATAACAATCATTACATTTTTGTTTAGAACAGCCGATGACCCGGATCTCTGATATACCTAGTTGCATTGCCTCCATTTCCTCTGGGGACATTGCAGGCTCTTGGGGATCCTACGTACAAAAGAGACAAAATTGACTTTAAGCATAACTCATTTAATGTTACATGCATAACCCATTCATAAAATCTTGCAAAAGGTTGCAAAAAATAAGAAAAAAGTCTCTCAAGATGCCATCTGTTAAGCACCCCTTGCTCTGAAGGTCCAATACACAGAGCCATTTGTTCACATTGTCTCAAAAACCATACACTGTTTATTAAAAAATTCCACAGGGTGGCCCTCCTGTGCAACATAAACTCTAGGATTCTCTCTATAAGGTATTATTTATATAATTCCAAGGGCTCCACAGCCTTATTTTATTCATACTACAATGCCACCTATGGTCTTTATAATGTCATATAATTACACTAATTATATAAATATATAACTAAACACAATTTAAAAACATTACAGTTCATTGAAAACATTCATGTACAATAGAATGGAAGCCGGATCCTAGGATCCACGCCATGTTTTCACCCCAGCTCTCCAATGCTCTGGACCATGTGTTGGGGCAGAGCTCAATCTAAACTCCAGCCTCCAGGGTGGAGCAGATAGGCCGAGATAGCTCCAACACCCTAGACACATCCTTTTTGGAAAATTGCAGGCTGTGGAGGCAGCATGTGAGGCCTCTGCGTATTTCTCAGCACCATCCCAGGACAACAGGACCCTGACCTAAGGTGAGTGACTGGGGGTTTGTGGGGCCTGCTGCTCATTGCCCCCATCACTAATAAGCTGTATGGTTGGAGCTGGGGGTTACAGGGCTGAGGGCACAGAGCACACCTGGAAACACACACACACAGTGTGTTCTGTGTCCTCTCCCCTGTAGCCCCCACTTTTTTTTATTTTTTATTATTATTATTATTGTTGTATATGTTTTTTTCTTATTAATTTTTTAATTTACTTTTTTTCCTTTTTATTTATTTTACATTAAAAATGTTTAAAAACAATGCTGCCTTGTGGGCCCCTGGGGCCCCTGAGCCTCGTGCTCGGGTCCCCAGATACCCACGCTTATTTTATATTGTAAGGGCCTGAGGGCCCAAGCGCGCGAGGCTTGGGCCCTCAGGCCCGCACCTCACACCATCCGCATCTTCTCAGCCACCATATGGTGGGTGGAAGGGGTCTAACACGAGGTGCGAGACCTCCTGCTACTAACAGAGCAGGCATGCTCTCAGAGGCCGACGGGGTCACCGAGCGGCTTCTGAGAGCAAGTCGGACGGGTTAATAACAGACTGCTGAGCTGCAACACGCTCGGTGATCTCTGTTATTAACCCGGCTGACTTGCTCCCAGAAGCCGCGGGGTGTCCCCAGTGGCCTCTGAGAGCTGGCCTGTTCTGTTAATAACTAGAGGCCCGAACTCTTTGCGGCTCTGGGACCTCCGTGATCACAGAACAGATCTGCTCTCAAAGGCCGCCCGGCCTCTGAGAACAGATCTGTCCTGCTGATAACAGAGGTCTCTGAGCCGCAAAGCGCTCGGAGATCCTCCTTATTAACTTAACAGATATGCTCTCATAGACCACGCGGTCTGTGAGAGCAGATATGGGTCCCCGATCGCTATGCGGCTCGGGGACCCCAGTGCTTAATTTGTAAATAAAAAAGCGCCAGTGCCCAAAGCCCTCCTCTTAAACATCTGTTACAATTAAATGTGCGAACACTCAATACTGAGTCCGAGCAATCCTCACGCCATCTCGGGCCGCTTCAATCTATTTAAAGCTACTCCCTGCCCCTACAGCTCACTCTTGCAGCTTTCTGCTGTCTCACATTGTGACGCTTTTTTGTTTTTCTCTTTCTCCTGCTTCCCCAAATGTGTTTTTTCTAGCAGCAAATGCTTAAGGCTGTAGAATAAGTGCAGACCCTAAAAAAAAAATAGGTGCAAATGCTCAGTGCCAGAACCAACAAGCACAAATTAAGCAATGCCTCCACTCTCGAGAATAAGTCCAGACCCTAAAAAAAAAAGTATGTGCAAATTCTCAGCACTAGAACCAGCAATCACAAACTAACCATTGCCTCCATCCTCCAAAATAAGTGTAGACCCTCAAAATAATAGGTGCAAATGCTTAACACTTGAACCAACAACCATTAAGCATTACCTCCACCCTCTAAAATAAGTGCAGACCCTCAAAAAACAAAAGGTGCAAATGTGCAGCACCAGAACCAACAAGCACAAATTAAGCAATGCCTCCACCCGCCAGAATAAGTGCAGATCCTCAAAAAAATAGGTGCAAATGCTTAGCAACTGAACCAACAACCACAAATTAAGCAATGCCTCCACCCGCCAAAATAAGTGCAGACCGTCAAAAAATAGGTGTAAATGCTTAGCACCTGAATGAACAAGCACAAATTAAACATTGTACCCCCACACCTCACCACAGGCCTCCTCCAACATACATTAATATCATTTTTTAAAGTGTTTGTAAAGGTAGGCTTTACCTAGCCGCTCAACTATCTGCATATAGTTCTGTATTTTGCAGCCAGCATCTTAACCCTCCGCGCTACTTTACAAGTCATCAACACAACCTCTAAACAAAACTCAGGCATAAACGTTAATTACCAGCTGTATCATAACATAAATGCATCCTAAAGACAATTTATAGTATGTGTTTTTATAATGTTAGCTTCATAAGTTATTGCTAAACACAGTGATCCCTAAGACCTGCGCCACCCTGTCCATATCACCAACAACCCTAAAGTAGACACTGTAATAACCTTTTTAAAACATACAGTGTTTGATAAACCTATTTTATAAAAAAAAAAACAACAGCATAATAAAATTGTGTTGGCCTAAACTTCATAATTAAGGATTACAATATGAAAAACATTTTAATCATCATGTATATTGGTCTATAAATGTAGACACTTTTATTTTTACCACAACCATTGTTTTTACGCCTTTAAACATACTGTACACCTCTACATATTTAACAACAGTTTTCAACAAAGTGCAAATGTATGTGTCAAAATAACCTGTACAAAAACATATGCATTTTAATCTGCTAGGTATAATTAAAAAAGGTTGGGGCTAACGTCTGTGTTAAACTACAATAGAACATATACAGGCACCACATAGTTACAGACCTTAAGTAGAAGAGGTTTAGCATCACCAGTGTTTGCTGTGCCCTTCATATTTTTCTCCTTGGGGTGTTCTGGAAGCCCAAGCTCTCTGTAAACTTCCAGTATGTAGTTCAGAAAAAAGAGTCCTGGGGTGTTTTTATACGGCCCACAAAGTGTTGATTATGCATATGTTTTTGTGGGGCGCTGGACTTAGACCTAGACATCTGTTTTAGGGGGATATTGCTTGTCTTAGGTCTATTTCAGAACTTTTTAAATTGCCTGGTCACTGTATACTTTGCCATCTGTTGAACACCTTTGAACCATGGCCTTGGAACACTTAGGGCTACATCTGTTTTAGGTTTACATTGTCTGTCTTCTGTCTATTTCAAAACATTTTTTTAATTGTCTGGTCACTATATACTATGCCATCTGCTAAACACCTTTGAACCCACGTCTGGGAACTCTTAGGGCTAAATCTGTTTTAGGTTTACACTGTCTTTCTTCTGTTTATTTCAAAACTTTTTAAATTGCCCGGTCACTTTATTCTCTGCATATGCTCAGCACCTTTGAACCCACATTTGGGAACTCTTAGGGCTACATCTGTTTTAGGCTTGCATTTCTAAATTGATTGGCTGGCTCTAACACAATCAATTTTAGCCCATCCCCTCTTTTTGGAATAGCCAGCAGTGTGGAGGTTTGGCCTGCACTCTCAATGCTCTGCCCTGTGAGGAGGCCCCCAAGCAGCCACTTGGTCCTGAATGTCTGTCATGTCCAGACCTGTCCTCCTAGGCTCTGAAACAGGTTGCACACCAGCAAGGCCCTCATTTTACACAGCCCACAGACCTAAACACAAGGGGCTAGAACCCTGGCAAATGACCAACATGTGACACCATGATGTCACAACCCATGTGACACACCTACACCTACATCATGGCCTACATCTGCACGGGGCGGGGGCACCCACGTCACTGCCTATGTCATTGCCTACGTCTCCACAGGGCATGGTACCTGTTAAAAACTTGACGAAAGGGATCCCCTTATACTTCTAGCGTGTTCTGAGGGTTACTCCATTCACTTTTGAAAATCACTGAGTACTGAGGGCTAGCCCATTCCCTATGGAAATTCAGTCTGTACTGAGGTTTCTCCACTCCCTGTTGAAAATCACTGGGCACCGAGGGTTACTCCATTCCCTAATGAAATTCACCGAATACCAAGGGTTACTCCATTCCCTGTTAAAATTCACTGAATACAGATGGTTACTCCATTACCTGTTGAAATTCACTGAGTATCAAGGGTTACTAAATTCCTTCTGAAATTCACATCAGCACGGGGCCGGGGCACCCACGTCACTGCCTACGTCATTGCCATGGGGCATGGTATCTGTCAAAAGCTTGATGGAAGGTATCCCCTTATACTACTCACGCTGAATTTCAACTGGAAATAGGGTAACCCCTGTCACAGTTCACTTAAACAGTATCACTGTGCTCAGTGCGTTTCAATAGTGAGTTGGGACATGCAGTACACTTCCATGTGGAGATGTACACACTGCATCGAAATGAGGGATTTGAGAGAGGGAGACACAGTGGCTCTACGACACTGGGGCATCACACTACAGAGCCGTTTCTTTCATTCAGCAAAAAATGCGTTCTGGAAAATGCAGTCTAAGTTACTTGAATTTATCTTAGGCACCTGTTGATGGTAACCAACTGGGCTGGAAATCTGGTGATACAAACGTATAAGAGCAATTTAGTAGGAGCGGTCCTGCTGTTCAGCAGAGGACTGAAAAAGGAGTAAGCCCTCACCTGACACCAGCCATTTCTCACAACAATCCCTCAGAAAACTTGAATAAAGAGCTGAAGGAGGCCGTGAGGGGACAGGCCAACACACTTCAGTGGGGAACTATGGCAGGTCCTACGCTCTACCGAAAAAGTTGAAAAAAGGCAGTTTTGACTTCAAGAATATTGGAACATAGGCCCTCATTATGACCCTGGCGGTGAGTGATAAAGTGGCATTAATATAGCCAACAGGCTGGCAGTAACTACTGTCAAATTATGACCATGGCGGTGATAACTCCCATAGACAGCCCATGTACCACACCAACCGCCAGGGCGGAAACAACACTCACCATGGTGGTAGCAGTCAACAGCCAGGCGGAAAACAAAGTACCACCCACCATAATAAGACACTACAATCCGCCACGTTTTCTGGGGCAGTGCCAACGCCATCAAAAACCTGGCGGAAACGCATCACAGAAGAGAAAAGACTGACCATTGGAGACACAGGGAAGAACAACGCTGCCATGGAACCCGAACTGCAAGTTTTTCCGATGATCTTCTGCGTTAAGCTCCTCCTGGAACACCAATGCTGACGAAGACGACGACGGTGAGTATGCCACCTAGCACACAAGGGAGGGAGGGAGGAAAACGAGAGTGACACACACACACATGACACACACACACCATACACACAACCAGCTGCACACAAAAAACTATTTGCACCCAATACACAGCAGAATAATGCAAGGACAAACGGAATGCACCAAGGTGAATGTATTGATATCAACAGCTAATCAATAATCAAATTGTCCATGAAACAGATATGTACAAATGTACACAAAGGGACACTGCCCAGTCTAGTGTTCAAAGGGCCCACATGGCCACAGGGCACAGTCCAAGGCCCAACTCGAATCCTGACTTCATCCGGATAGAACTAGCAGGGGCATCAGTTTGCAAGTGAGCAGGCACCTCAGCCAAAGTTGGGAACAAGCCCACTGGCTCTGGAGGGGGCTCCATGCCCATTTCTCTGTCCTGGGGAGTGTAAGGCCACAGTCTCTCAGGTGGGTGACTTTCCCACTGGTTCTGGAGGGGGCCCCTCGTACAGCAGCCCTTGGAGGGAGGCCTACATGGCTTCTGCTGGTGGTAATGGCTGCACGTTCATGGCAGATGGAGGTGCCTCCTGGGCAGCCTCTGCTGGTGGTGATGGCTGCACCTTGGTGGTAGATGGAGGTGCCCCCTGGGCAGCCTCTGCTGGTGGATATGGCTGCACGTTGGTGGCAGATGGAGGTGCCTCCTGGGCAGCCTCTGCAGGTGGTGATGGCTGCACGTTGGTGGCAGATGAAGGTGCCTCCTGGGCAGCCTCTGCAGGTGGTGATGGCTGCACGTTGGTGGCAGATGGAGGTGCCTCCTGGGCAGCCTCTGCAGGTGGTGATGGCTGCACTTCCTCAGCTGGCAGTGGGGGCCCGTGACCACTGGTGGTGGTCGAGATGTCACCCTGACAGCCTCGGCTGGAGTAGAGGGCGTCTTCCTCTCCATGACATGGGGTGTGGAATCCTTACCCTTCCCGGCAGGGGTTGATGGCTTCTTCCCCTTCATGACAGGCTGTACGTGTTCCTTAGCCTTCCGGGCAGGAGTTGAGGGCTTCTTCCCCTTTAAAGCAGGAGGTGCAGGCTCCTTCCCCTTCATGGCAGGAGGTGTGAAATCCTTCCCCTTCTTGGCTGGAGGTGTGGGATCCTTTCCCTTCTTGGATGGTGGAGTGAGATCCTTCACTGACTTTCCACCACGACTAGGTGGAGCCACCACTGTCCGCGTGGACTGTTTGGGTGAGGTGCTGGGCTGGGTCATTGGGACCCTGCTCTTACAGGCAGGACAGGGTGGAGTGGGAGGGAAGAGGTCAAGTTGGGCAAGGAAAAGCTTCTTAGGGAAGGTAGGGTGGGAGGAGGGATGGGAGGGGAGTTTGAGGGAGTGGTTGTAGGAGGTGTGTGTCTGAAGGATTTGGGTGCAGGTGCATGGGCAGTATGCTGATGTGAGGTGGAAGGCTGTTGGGTGTGTGGGTGCTTGCGTTTGTCCTTTGGGGGGGGCAGACAGGGTGGGAGAGGACACAGGGGACGCAAGCATGTATGTTTTAGAGGTGTCTGCTAGTGAGGTGTGTGTGCTGCTTGGTGTGATGATGCTGGTGTAGTGCATGCAGGTGTGAGTATGGATGTGACTGGGAGGGAGCTGGAGGAAGATGAGGAGGAGGAGGGGGAGACAGTGAGTGGATGTGGTTGTGTTTGCTACTGTCTGGTGTTCGGGTGAGTGCTTGTGGGATGAAGTGTGGTGCCTGTGTTTCCTGTGCCACTCTTGGGTATTGACTTGTGTGCATGCTCGTCAGTATGTGTGCATGGGATGGGTTGGTGTTGAGATTAGGACTGGGAAGTGGTAGTTGGGGGGGCGGCAGAAACAGGGACAATGGCTGCCATCAGAGAGGAGGCCAGAGCCTGAATCGATCTCTGTGGGGCCGCCAATCCACCGTGGATGCCCTCCAGGAATGCATTGCATTGCTGCATCTGGGATGCCAGCCCCTGGATGGCATTCACAATGGTTGATTGCCCTACATAGATGGATCTCAGGAGGTCAATAGCCTCCTCACTCAGTGCAGCAGGGCTCACTGGGGCAGGGCCTGAGGTGCCTGGGGCGAAGGAGATGCCCACCCTCGTGGGTGAGCGGGCACGGGCTACTCACAGAGGGGCTACTGGGAGGTGGTGCTGGTACAGGGAGTGGTGGCTGTACCTGCAGCTGGGGTGGTCACAGAGGTGTTTGCCACCACCAGGGAGCTCCCATAGGAAGAGGTATCTGAGTCTGTGTTTTCACCTCCTGTTTCCACCGGGGTGCTCCCCTCGCCCTCCGTCCCACTGGTTCCCTCGCCGTCTGTGGACTCTGTCTCCAGGGACCTGTGGGTTGCAGCTCCCTCTGTCGCTGGTGCCCCTGCTCCTCCGCCAGGTGATGTTAATGCACACATGGACAGGATGACAGAACAAAAAAGGGGGGAGACCGAAAAAGGAAACACTGGGTCAATTACACCACCAACACCACAGTAGGCATACACAGCACCGTCACACACAGGGATCAGGCTTAAGCACTATGCATTGCACTGCCAGTGATTTGGCTAGATGCTAAGGCAAGATGATGGCCACACACCGCCAACTGCACCCCTCCTGGTACTCACAAAGCCCTGCCTGAAATGGAATGCTAACAAGCTAGGTTACCTGCATTTGCCATACACCTATTAGCCTAGAGTTGACCCACGCTGCAATGTCTGGCCTGGCCTTAGGGGCGCCCAATAACTCACATCCACCACGCAGATCCTACTGCACCTGCCAAATTTTAGAATACTACCCACTGTACTCCCTTGTGGCTGCTGTGATTCCCTCAAGGGCCCATCCAGCTCTGGGTAGACCACCACCAGTATGCGGGCCACCAGGGGGGTCAGGTTCCGACAGGCACCCCTTTCTCATTGGGAGGCCATCCCCAGCTGGGCCTCCACGGTCTTCCGTGCCAAGCGTCTCAGGTTCTCCCACCGTTTCCGACAGTAGGTGCTCTGTCTGCCATAGAGCCCCAGGGTCCGCACATCCTTGATGATGCACGCCATAATCCCTTCTTTTGATGGGCGCTAACCTGCAGAGGCAATACAGACAGAAGAACACCATTAAACAAACAGTCCAGCCTGTCACACATAGGTCCCACCAATCCCGTTTTCATCACCATTGGCACACACATCACCCGGCGCACACCATGTACACGACCATAAGACATTCCCCCTACCCCTCCCAATGACATGATGCTTGCACACACATCTCCATGCATCCTTCCCACGTGCTTTGTGCCAAATGTGTACTCACCTGTTGGTCTGGAGGCACATACAGCAGTCCATACTGGGGTAGGACCCCATCCACCAGTTGCTCCAACTCCTCTGAAGTGAAGGCAGAGGCCCTTTCCCCAGTCACACGGGCCATGGTGGGTTCCAGACACAGGTCACAGCAGCACACACAGTGTAGGTGTTCTCCTGTTGAAAGTCAGGAAACAAGTGAGGAATCAGAAAATGGCAGTTATGTCCGCGGCGGTGTACACCATCACCGCCGGCGCAGATCCCCATTGGCCACTGTACTCCATAGAGCCCCATATTATCCAATGAGCAATTGCACGGCGGTGCAAGACCACCTTCTGCCACGACGCCCAGCATCGGCAGAATTACCTCACTTTCACCCGTCCCTACATTCAGGACAGGTGGTCGCCATTTCAGGGGGGGGGACAACAGTCATATCAACATTAACTGCGTCACAGACTAGATTAGCACAGACCTCACCATTGCCACTGTCCCATAACATAAATGCACCATGTACACTGAAGTTGTGGTTCCATTGTTAAAATTGTGACAGCCTACTCACTCTTGTGTCCTTAGATGCCTACTGCTGCGGATGAATAGGAGGTGGAGACATACCCATGTGTACAGGCCCCTTGTGGACTTGGCTACACTGGAGGACAGGCACATTATCCTCACCTATAGATTGGACAGGGCCACAATCACAGAGCTATGTGCCCAATAGGAGCCTGACCTTATATCTGCTATCTGTCATCCGACTGGAATAACCCCTCTTGTGCAAGTGCTATCAGTGCTCCATTTCTTGGCAACTGGTTCTTTCCAAGTGACAGTGGGCTTGGCAGCAGGAATGTCACAGCCAATGTTCTCAATCGTGCTGGCAAAAGTCTTGTATGCCCTGGTAAAAAACATGTCCGGCTACATTTCTTTCCCCCAGGTAGAAGATTTGACCACTGTGAAGGCCAGATTCTATGCAATGGGACATATCCCCAATATAATTGGGGCAATTGACAGGACACATACTGCGTTTGTCACCCCCCGCCAGAATGAACAGGTGTTCAGAAATCATAAGAGTTTCCCCTCACTGAATGTGCAAATGGTGCACCTGGCAGACCAGTACATCTCCCACGTCAATGCTTAGTATCCTGGGCCGGTGCATGATGCCTTTGTTCTGAGGAATGGTTGCATCCCAAATGTGATGGCTCATCTACAGAGGCACAGGGTGTGGCTAGTATGTGTTCCTGGTCCCCACCCACTGTATGTTAGTGTATGCCTTCAGGTGTCATCCCCAAATCATTGTGTGAGGCTAAATGTGGTCCCTCAATACTTGCAGGTGACTCTGGCTACCCAAACCTATTGTGGCTGCTGACCCTGTGAGGAATGTCAGGACAGGGGCAGAGGAACATTATAATGAGGCACATGGGCGAACCAGATGGATCATCAAGAGGACCTTTGGGCTCTTGAAGGCCAGGTTCAGGTGCCTCCATCTGACAGGTGGATCCCTGTGCTAGTCACCCGAGGAGGTCTGGCAGATAGAAGTGGCATACTGCATGTTGCACAACCTGGCCCTCAGACGGCATGTACCCTTTCTGCAGGAGGAGGAGACTGGAGATGCCCCTGTGGCAGCAGTAGACCCTGAGGACAGTGAGGATGAAGATGCTGAAGATGAGGAAGAGGACAACAGAACATCAGTTATCCATCAATACTTCCAATGACACACATGTGAGATAGAGCAACTGACCAATCCTATGACTATTGGTGTATTGTGTGGCTGTAGCATGATGGCATTAACTTACTTTGCATCTCAACTTACTGTCACCTATTGCTTGTCATTTTACAGATGTTGGTGATATAACAGCTGTGTACTGATGTGCTGACTACGGACAGCTACAGGTCTTTATTTCTATGCTCTCATAGTGTTCAGACATTTGCACTAGATGTGACTGTTTCCATAAATGCACATCTTCAAAACATAAAACACTAGTAGTCAAGTTGTGTTCAAGGGTGTATATTGTAGTACTAAGAAATTGAGGGTAAAGTGCAATGGAATGGGGTGATGATGGAGGAAAGTCCAGGGTATTATTCCAGTCTGTTTGTAGCACAGTTGCAGTGTCCAAGTGGCCATAGGAAGGGGAGCAAAGGCAGTTCAAAGTGGACAAGGTGACTGTGTGGGACACAAGCGGGACAGTCAGGAGAGTCTCATTTCCTGGCGGTGGTCTTGGCAAGTGTCTCTAGCTTCTGTCTGGTTCGCAGGGAACGTTTGCGGGGTGGTTCACCTTCTGCAGGGAAGAGAGGTGCTGGTGGCCTGTGGGTCCTGTGGCAGGACCTCCTGCCCACTAGCTGCAGCGGAAGTGGAGGGCTGGTCAATGGACTAGCTAGTGATAGGGGCCCGCTGCTGTGCTGTTGCATCCCTCATGATGTTGGCCATATCTGCCAGCACTCCTGCTATGGAGATCAAGGTGGTGCTGATGGCCTGCAAGTCCTCCCTGATCCCCTGATACTGTCCCTCCTGCAGCCGCCTGTTGTCCTGAACGTTGTCAAGGATCTGGCCCATCGTGTCTTGGTAATATTGGTAGGTTCCCAGGATCTCAGAGAGTGTCTCCTGGAGAATCGGTTCCCTGGTCCTGTCCTCCCCCTGGCGCACAGTAGTCCTCCCAGTGTCCCTTATGGCCTGTGCCTCCGTCCCCTGAACGGTGTGCCCACTCCCACTGACCCCAGGTTCCTGATTGTCTTCGGTATGAGGTGTGGACTGGGGTCCCTGTACACGTGGGCATTCTGCTGATTGACGTGCCCTGGGGACAGAGGTGTGGGTATGCTGGGTGGGCGTTGTGGTGTTGGATACTGATGGGGGAGGCTCTGTGGTGGACTTTCAGTGGGCTGGGGTGACTGGCTGTCCAGTGGACACTGATGAGTCAGGTTGTTGGTCCAGATCCTTAAGTCCAGAGTTACTGTCATCACTGGGGGCATTTTCTGTTGGGGGACTGGAAAGTCGTGGCACCTCCTCTCCGCTGACATTGGCTGGGGCATCTGTGGGGATTAAGTGATTTATTATGCTTCATGTCTGTGACATATTGCACATCACTATCTTCCACTCTATCGTTGGTGTTACCCTGCCACCTTTTGCTTGTGTATGTTGATGTATTGTGTGATTGTTAGTTTCCCTATTCTGTGCAGGATTTGGTGATGGATGTCCATGCAGGGCTGGGAGGGCTGTCCATGCAGGATTTGGTATTGGGTTAGTCATTTTTGTAGGTGCAGTATGTGGGATGTAGTGGAGTGAGAGTGACGGGTGAAATGGCATGCAGGTATGGGGGTGATTAGTATTAAATGTTGACTCACCAGTGTCCAGTCCTCCGGCTACTCCAGAGAGTCCGTCAGGATGCAGTATTGCCAAAACATGCTCCCCCCATGCTGTGAGCTGTGGGGGAGGAGGTGGGGGTCCACCACCAGTCCTTTATATGGCGAGCTGGTGCCTTGCTGCTATGGAACGTACCTTCCCCTGAAGGTCATTCCACCTCTTCCTGATGCCGTCCCTTATTCTTGGGTGCTGTCCTATGGCGTTCACCCTGTCCACGATTCTCTGCCATAACTCCATCTTCCTTGCAACGGATATTTGCTGTACCTGTGCTCCAAACAGCTGTGGCTCTACCCTGACTACTTTGTCCACCATGACCCTTTACTCCTCATTAGTGAAACGGGAGTGCCTTTGTGGGGACATGGGTGTTGTGTGATGTGTGTTGGTGAGAGTGTGTTGAGTAATGTGGTGGGGTGCGTGAGGGATGTGTGGGTGTAAAGGGTGTGTGTGTCTAGTTGTTGCAGTGGTCTTGGTGTCAGTCTGGTGACAATATTTTGTATTCGTAAAGGGTTGTGGGTAATTTGGGTGTGTGTTTTATAGTGCTGTGGGTGTGGTGAGTGTATGATTGTCAGGTGTGTGCTTTTAGTATTGGTCAATGTAGTGTTGCTTTGTATGTGGGTGTCAATTCTGAGCGTGGCGGTGTGTACCGCCAATGGTTTACCGCCATTGAATGGCCGCCGTGGTGATTCGTGGGTCATAATGTGATGGGCATTGTTTGGTTGGCGTAAAGGTATGGGTGTTGGGACCACCACTTTATCACTGACCTTTGGGCTGGCGGATTTCTGTATGTGGCTGTATTCTGTCAGATTGGTGTGTGTGTGTCATAATATGGTGAACAGATATTTGCGATGGTGGCGGTATGTTGGCAGCCTTCACAGCGGTTGTAAGCGGGATTTACCGCCAATGTGATAATGAGGGCCATAATGTTTAAAAATCAGTGTCATTGATTGAATATAATTCATTCTTAAGTTACCGCTGGTCCCGCCCGTGCTCCAATTCCTTTCGGGAAGGACCTGGGTCATAATGTCTAGCCCAGAGTACTTAAGTCATGGTTGAGGCGGACGCCACAGATACTGCTCTGTGTGTGCCTCCAATCAGTCATACATTTAAACGGCGGATGTGGCTGCTTCAAGTTGACGTGCATTTTGCAAGTGCACATGGTGCAGCCTAGCAAACAAAAGAAAGAAGTGCCTTCATGGTACAAGGAGCACTTCTACATAGAAAATGCAGAGTGTGCTCCTCTTAATAACACTTCTTAAGTTATATAAATGATGTGTGTACCCTGAGGCTGTGCACAAAGGACTGCTTATACAGCGTAGGTGTATGCAGAAGAGGAAAGAGATTTTCATTAAGTAAGCGGTCTTGGTACCCATAAGATAACCTCCTCTGGGTACCAAGTTCTCAGAGTGCTGTGTGCACGGAAGGACCTAGTAAGCAGGGTATATATTAGCTCAAAGGGGTGTTTTTTTACACACAACAAACGATCTGCTTAGGAAGAGATTCTGAATGAGGGGCTTTGTGCACAGAAGGCAGCATGCATATGTGGAGTGTGCGACTAGGAGGGAGGTGTGCACAAGCTATGTGTAATGCAGTGCTTAATTTGTAAATAAAAAGGTGCTGGTGCCCAAAGCCCTCCTCTTAAACATGCGCCTACTGCAATTAAATGGGTGAACACGAAATACTGAGGCGGCGTAATCCTGAAGCCATCTCGGGGCTCTTCAATCCATATAAAGCCACTCCCTGCCCCTTCAGCTCACTCTTGCAGCTTTCTAATTTCTCCATTTTTCTGACGCTTTTTCGTTTTTCCCTTCCTCCGTCTTTCCCATATGTGTCTTTTGCCCGCAGCAAATGCTTGAGGCAGAAGAATAAGCCCCGGCTCTCAAAAATAAGTGCCGGTGCGCAGCACCGGAAACAACAAGCACAAACTAAGCACTGGTGTAATGATAACAATGTAGAATAGATGGGGTGCATGTGTAACTAAAGGGGTTGTGTAGAGTACAGAAGTGATGTGCGTACATGGACTATGTGCATACTGTTAGATATGTATGCACAGGAATGTGTGTGGACAGCAGTGATTTTGTGGACTTGAGGTCTGGGCAGCGATGTGAATGTAAGAGACCGCATAGCAAGGAGAAACGAGAGTGCATGCACAACGTGTGCAAAGAGTTCCTTAAAAAGGACCGTCCCACACAGTGCACGGGAAGGCTGCAGTGCTCTCTTACCTGCGAGCTGACTTCTGTTTCTGCCAGGGCTGCTCCGACCCCCGTGCATCCCTCAGCATCCTCCGGACCTAGGCAGCGGCGCGCGCTCACAAAGGATGGCTCTGGTTCACAGCTGGCAGCGTGCAAGAGGGCGCGTGCACAGCAAAAACATAACTATCACGCTGACAAGCAGAAGGGCACGCGCCCGCAAGAATGCTCGCGCACTAGGGTACAGGCGCGTGGTGGCCTGCGTCTCCGACACGCACGCCGGGAGTTGTAATTCAGTACACATATCCGGGAGTGACGTGCCCGGTTCTCGATTCAACAAGCTAATGTAGGTAACTGCGAGCCATGTCATCTTTTTCCACATCGTTGAATGTGTATTGGCTTGGCAGTAATATCCATAACGTCTTATGAGGACAGAGTCCTGAAAACGAACAGCATTAAATGAACGCCATCATGATAAACTGAAATTCATTCTCTTTCCGTAATAAACAGCATTACGCATGCGCGCCTTTCTTTACATAGCTATCTAAAGCCCGGCCCACAGAATTGCACAGTGGGGAATTAGCTCAGATGGTAGAGCGCTCGCTTAGCATGCGAGAGGTAGCGGGATCGATGCCCGCATTCTCCAAGCATTTTTGTTTTCTTGTACTCACTTGCAAATTATTTTAGTTATACATGTACGATTTTTAATTTACAGAGCGTTACTTTTAAGCGAAAAGCGTGTATTTAAAACTGTGCTAGGACAAAACATTTACACCCTGCATAGACTAATAAGCATGCAAGACTTCATTAAATAATTTTACTCTTCCTTATTTATTGAGAAAACATGCATACATCTATATACCGTGATTCGCAGGTGGGAAAAAAAGGAACCTTCGACTGTAGCTCCCAAGCACTGAAATGGGTACACTGATGATACTTATTGGTGGGTGTAACGGCAGGCTTAAAGTAGTGAGGGGCGAACCGAGAGAGTGCCAAGGAAAGGGTCTGGCTTGGTTCAAAGAGCTGATTGTAATGTGCGTGACGGCGGGGCATACACGAGACAGACACTCACTGTTATAGGCAGGAAAACACACTGAAGAGCGTCCGCTCTTTATCGTCTTTTATTGCACACTGGTGGCCCCGGAAATATAACCTCCCTTCCAGCACTCTTTATTACATCCCTCCCCAACTGGATTCAAACATTACTAACTGATAAACACACAAAGGGCCAGATGTAGTAAACTTTTGCGAGTCGCAAATGGCCCGAATCGCAATTTGCGACCCCAGAAAATCGGAAATGGGATGCAAAAATCCCATTTCCGAATCGCAAATTGCGACGCAAGCCATTACCGACTCGCAAAAATAGCGACCCCATTTTGCGACCCGCAAATAGGAAAGTCGCAATTTGCGAGTCGCAAACCATATGAAATAGCCACTCGCAAATTGCGACTGGTCGCAAAAAGCCCATTTTGCACTTCCAATTTACCACTAACTCAGAGCAGGTGGTAACCATAACCAAAGTATAAAAGGGGACCCAGAAGGCACCGGGGTTACTCAAGATGGCGGAGATATATGTGATAGCAAGGAGGAGGAGAGCCCACGCCGCACAGCAGATGAGGAGGAGGAGCCAGAGACAGGAGAAGATATACAGAACCAGACAGACACTTTCCCAACAAACTGAGGAGGAGATATATGATAAATACAGACTTAGCAATGCAGCAATACTAGATTTAATAGATTTACTCAATCCGCAGCTTCAACGCCAGACTGTGCGCGCCAGCGCCATCCCCACACATGTGCAAGTGCTATGCTCACTGCACCTCTTGGCCTCGGGTAGCTATCAGGGGGTCATTGCCGTGGCAGGTGGGGTATCCCAAAGTGCACTCTCACGGTTCTTCAGATCATTCCTAGATGCCATACTCACACACATGTCCAGATACATATACCTACCCAGGAATGAGGCAGAAATCAACACACCAAGTTGGAATTCTACAGGATTGCCAACTTCCCGCATGTAATAGGGTGTGTAGACGGGACACATATACAAATATGCCCTCCTGCAAATCTGGAATATCTGTTCCGCAACCGGAAGTGTACCCACTCACTGAACATCCAGGTGGTATGTGACGCCCATTGTGTAATAACTGACATGGTTGCCAAATTCCCAGGGAGTACACATGACTCCTACATTTTCAGGCACAGTGGGATACACCAACACCTAGAACGTGGGGAGTTTGTAGACGGATACCTCCGAGGTATAGCTGAATACACCTTGCAGACATACACACAGGTCAATGTGGTACCCATCTATGCACAGCTAACATTGTACATTTTGTGCCAAACAGGTGACAGTGCATATGCACTACGACCATGGATACTTACCCCATACTTAACACCCAGCAATGAGACAGAGAGGCGATACAACAGTGCACATAGGAGGACCCAAAATATTATAGAGAGGACCTTTGGACCGTTGAAGGCAAGATTCAGATGCCTCCACAGAAGTGGAGGTGCCCTCCAGTATGCCCCATTAACAGCATTCAAGATCGTTGGCGCATGCGCTATACTGCACAACATTGCCACCAGACGTGGGCTACATCTCACCCCAGAAGACCCAGATTCGGAGGATGACGAGCAAGAGTTATCACATCGCCATCATGGGGATAGAAGCATTGCAAATCAAGGCAGACAGAGACGGGACCACATTGCAAACCAATAATTTGGAAGGTACGTGCTGACTGTCACCACACACACGAATGTCACACACAAAGAGTCCAGGTGTAAAGTGGAACAAACAAGAACTTTAATGATGTGAACCAATAAACTATTTACAGAAACTACTGATCAGGGGCTGTAAAAGTCCACCTGCTATGAGGACACATTAACCTCATGTGCCTCCAGTCTATGTCAGTGCGTAGCTCACACCCTACGCCGTGCTCGCCCAGCATGGCTGGTTCCTGGAGCGTCTGCAGTGCCCTGCCGTGCACTTCCACTGCGCAACACCCTGGTGTCTGTGGCTGATGCACTACTTATGGTAGAGCCCTCCTCACTGTCTTGTGGCGTGTCTGCCGCGCCCCTAGCCACCTGTGGTGCCTCCATCATGTCGACTGCGTGGCTAATGTGTCCCAGCCCACGAGCCACATCGCTGGCAAAGTGGCCCATGTCCACCTGTAGGCTGACTGTGCGGCGTGACAGCCCAGTGGTGTTTACAGCCAGCCTGACGATGGAGGCAGCCATGCGGTCCAGGCGGTGGATGAGCTGCCGGTCACGGCGCCTTGCACCCTCTCTCTCCGTGACAAGTTCAGCCACCAGTTGTCTGATTGAGAGCGCAAGGTCACCTACATTGCTGTTTAGATGTTGCAGCTCTGTGTGGACCTGTTGCAGCCCTATTGTTTGGTTTCTTTCCATGCGCCGCATGGCCCCTGAAATAACTCTCATTTCCCTTGTCTGCAGGCGCTGACCATGGATGAGTGCAGCCTCAGCGGCGGACATGGAGGCGTCCCCTACTTCACCCTGTGACACTGGAGGGACATTGAGACGTCGCCTGCGACGCAGTGGTGGTTCTGTGTCCTGTACGCTGGCACTGTGGCTGGGACCGGGTGCTGCCTCAATATCCAGTATGGCCACTGGTGCATCTGGAGGGGACTGTATTTGGGTGGCGCAGGTCCCTGTGGTGGCTGCTCCTGGGTCCTGTGCTGCCTGGTGGCTGACCTGTGGCCCCTGGACGGTGTGGCTGGAGGTGGTGTCATGTGGGAGACCTGTGGGACATAGGGAACACACTGTCAGTATCTACCATCTGTTATATTCTTCCTAATAAACTGTTGCCTATCAGCTGCCTACTTGACTACATTGCCCATAATGCACCATGCAGGTGGTTGCTACTCTGAAATGGAGCTATTCTGGTTGTGAATGCTGCTGTGTACTAGGTGGGTGGGGGTATGGCAGATATGGGTGTACATGCATGTCTCATGGTACTCACTGGTTGATGGTCCTGGCGCTGATGTGTCCAGCTCTCCTATTCCGGACACTGCCTCTGGCTCCAGGGTCTCCTCCACTCTTTCCTCCAAGGGTGTGGGTGGTGGTATGGTAGATGGTCCTCCTCCAGTGCTCCTCATCTCCCGGAGGTGCTCTGCCACCCTCTCCTTGGTCCGGGAGCGCAGGTCATACCACCTTTTTTTGAGTTCCTCAATACTCCTGTGGCTCACACCCATTGAATTTACTTTGTCCTGGATTTCACTCCAAATCCTCCTTTTTTCCTGCTCTGGTACACTGAGGGCTGCGCTCCCAAAGAGTTGATCGTGGTGCTGGCAGCATTCCTCCGTCAGCACCTCCAGTTCTTTTTCTGCAAATTTTAGCTTTCTCTTCCTGGCTGTTTCTTCCATTGTAGCTGCTGTTCCTCCTGTTGGCTGTTCAGCAGTTGAAAATGGGTGTGGTACTCCCTCATCCCAGGTGTATTAGTAAACTTCCTGGCTGTGATGTCATCATCAAGAGCCAGGAAGTGTTTTCCAGAGTGCTCTGCTGCACCTGCATTCAATTTGCAGCACAGTCGCAATTTGTGACACCCACTCGCAATTTGCGTGTTCATTTTTAGCGCAGTCGCAAAAAGCGACCTGGCAAACAGAGGACTCGCAATCTGCGGTGCGACTTCATTTGCGAGTCGCAAAATGAAGTTGCTTTTTCTTGTTGGATACCATTTTGCGAGTCGGAAATTGCGAGTCGCAACGACTCGCAATTTCCGACTAGCACATTTTTTGCTACCTACATCTGGCCCAAAGTCTCTGAGTCTCTGGCTGAGAGCAGGATTGGGCCAAAGGCTGTACCTGTGCGACTGGGAGTGGCACCCATCCAGGGGAACCATGGACTGGAGGTCACAGGAGACTGGGGAGGGGACCGGTCACTCACCACTTACTGGATACCTAGGCACCGGGATTCATCTCTTTCACTCACCCGCTTCGCCATGGAGCAGTCATCAGCTGCTAGTCCTTCGGCAGGGTCCTCAAACGTGGCCTTTCGAAACTAGGAAACATTCCTGGTCACTGTCTCACTTCCCTTGGCCGCAGCCACCATGGTGCCAGGCACCCCGGTGACAGTCCAGACACCTGGCTCGTAGGGCGTACTGAACTTCCACCAGGGCACCTTTCTCTGACGACCACCTGATCACCAATCCTGATGTCCCACCAGGCAGCACGCCTAGTTCGACTGGCACGATCATTCACCGCCTTCCTCTTGGCCTGTGCCAACTCCGGGCGGTAGGGCAAGGGTTGCCTTTTAGGGGGAGTGGGGATGGAGTCTCACCGTAGGCCAGCCAACATCAGAGACCAGGGAGGGTGGCCTGTGGTGCAGTGAAGGGGTCCCACTGTACTCCTGCAGGAACCGATGAAGGCTGACCTCCGGGTCTGTGGCCTGCAATGTGGCAATACGAAACACCCTGTTGAGGGCGCACATAAGGCGCTCAACCTCACCGTTAGTCAGTATGTTTGATATGTGTCGCTGGGATCCTGCTAGCCAGGACCCCGGTGTGTGGTAGCTGAATGATGGAATTTATTACAGCATTGGAGGTATAGAATGTAAGAGGATTCCGATTCCTCAGGCAGACTGGGAGAGAGATGAGAAAGCGGATGGAGGTGGTGAAACCTTTTGGATCTTCTGTTGTGGACAGGATATTTCTAATAAAGAATCCACTTGAACTATAACCTTTTGGAACCTCTTTTCTACACTGGAGACGAGGATGGGATGTAAGGAATATCCTAACACATTGATAATCTTAACTGTCTTTGGCTAAAGAAGGAATTTCGGAAACAATCTACTGAGCAAGCACCTCAACTTTAAAAATTTGCACTTCGTCTGGTGAGCATCGTCTTCATTATATTTACAAGTGCTGCTAGAAACCGGCAAGTAATCGTTCGTTGTACTTTTCAAATTGTGCGTCTCTCTCTAGCCGGCAAAAAGAAAAGTGCAACTATCCTGGTGAGCTTTGTTTTCATAATATTTACTTAAATGATTTACTAGTGCTAGAAATCACCTGGCAAGTTTCGTTACGCTTCACATTTCAAAACGCGCCTTTCTCTCGAGCCGGCATTCTTCCGTCTCATGCCTGCATACTTCAAATTGTCCGTGTGTGTGTACACGCTTCACATTTCAAAACGTGCCTTTCTCTCGAGCCGGCATTCTTCCGTCTCGTGTCTGCACACTTCGAAATGTGCGCGTGTGTGTATGCGCCGTGTTTCCGACGCCAGTAAAGCTAGAAAACAATATTTTCTCACCTTTTCTGTATAGAAGCCATAAAAGTGTTTTCTGTTGTTGAATCTCTCTGCTGCAGCGTCTATAAAACCCGGAAATACACACATGCGCGTGTGCAAGAAAAGAAAAAGAAAAACAGGAAAAAGAGGGAACTTACTTTAAAAAAACAACCTTTCGGTTTGTGACATTAACAAAGGAAGTTGGCTATGACAATTGGAACTTACTTTTAAAAGGAAACCCATTTTTTTTTTGTTTGTTTCTGCTTATTACTTTGGAGATTGACTATAACGATTTATGGATGTGATCAAACACCAATAGAAGAAACATATTTCTTGTGGAATTTCTTAATTTTATTTAAGCAATGCAGAACATACCTCCTCCTCCTATCTTTTTAACTATGCCAGGAGAAGCACCAATAACTTGGTCTAAATGGAAAAAATCCTTCTTGCATTATGCTAGATTTTGTGGCACAAATTTATCCAACGAAAGGAAGACGTCTCTGCTCATGCACTGCTTAGGAAGTGAAGGGCAAGAAGTTTTTGAGACCTTACCAGAGCCCGATGATGAAGGAGCTGACTTAAATGAGTTTGAAGTCTGCTTGAAGAAGTTCGATTTACATTATTTACCAAAAATCAGCACGATTTTGGAGCGTTATCATTTTGGAATGAGAGAGCAAAAACCTGGCCAAACTATTGCGGAATATATTACTGCCTTGAGGAAATTAGCAGCAACATGCAAGTTTGGAGCAACTATTGACAAATGCATAAGAGATCAGTTTATGTTGAAATGCTCCAGTGATAAGATAAGACAGGAACTTTGGAGTAAAGATGACCCTTCTCTGCAGGAAGTTGTAATTCTAGCTAAGGGTGTGGAACACACTTTAGCTTGCGTGGAGGAGTTAGAAAAGAACAAGAGTCCTGCTATTAACAAGATCATTCAGAAAAAGGAGCAACAAAATGTATACAAAGAAGGTGATGGTGATAAAGAAGATAGTAAAGTTAATCAAACGCAATGGTCTAGATTCAAGGACACTAAGGGCCTCATTACAACATTGGCGGGCGGCAACCGCCGCCCGCCAAGTTGTAACCGCTGTGCGGCCGCCAATGCGGCCGCACTCCCACGGTGCCCATTTTGACATCCCCGCCGGCCCAGCGGGAATGTGGGCCGCAACATGGGAGACGGCTCCAAATGGAACTGGCGGTGTTGCGGCCGTACGACGGGTGCAGTTGCACCCGTCGCGCTTTTCACTGTCTGCAGAGCAGACAGTGAAAAGCCGCATGGGGCCCTGTCAGGGGGCCCCTGCACTGCCCATGCCAGTGGAATGGGCAGTGCAGGGGCCCCCAGGGGCCCCGCGACTCCCCGTACCGCCAGCCTTTTCCTGGCGGTTCAAACCGCCAGGAAAAGGCTGGCGGCAGGGGGGCTCGTAATTCCCTGGGCAGCGCTGCTAGCAGCGCTGCCCTGGCGGATTACAACCGCCAGGTCGTAATGTCCCTGGAAGCACCGCCAGCCTGTTGGCGGTGCTTCTGTCATTTCAGCCCTGGCGGTCCCGTACCGCCAGGGTTGTAATGACCCCCAAAATGTTTCCGTTGTGGCAATGTTGAACATTATGCTTCTTACAAAAAGTGTCCCGCTATTAATGTGACTTGTAAGGTATGCAACAAACGGGGGCATTTTGCAAAGTGTTGCAAGTCAAGCAAAAATTCTCCTTCTGTGAGAGTTGTGGAGGATTGTGTTTTAACTGTCTGTACACAAGATAAGAAAAAAAAACATCCAAAAGATTTTGTCACCACTTTTGGGATTGAAAGTGAAGTCTTGTTTGACTCAGGTGCATGGTTAACCTTATTGTTCAATGACTTATTTGACAAACATTTAAGTCAAAGTGTTTAGTTGAAAGATCCAGATGTGATTCCTGAGGTATATGGTGGACAAGTAATAGAACTGAGGGGCTATTTCGAATCTGAAATTACTTTCAAGACTAATACAATTTTAGGAAAAGTTTTTGTACCTGTGAAGGGTGACAGTGTTTTGAGTTGGCCAGACCAAAAAGAACTAAATGTTGTTTTGGATCCAAATGCACCTACACCAGTCATGATTAAGAGTGACTATGTCCAAATGTTGCGTGATATATGTGAGGTCTCTGGAAAAACTGAGAATGAGAATGTTGTGTCTTTGCCTGATTTTGTTGATGAGTTCAAAGATGTGTTTAGTGACAAGTTGGGATGCCTGACGAAATATGTGCATCGCATTAAGATTAAAGAAGGGTCTGTGCCGGTGGTGTTCAAGGTACGACCTATTCCTATATCAATGAAGGATGATGTTGAGAAGGAGATACAGAGGTTGTGCAAAGAAGGCATAATTGAACCAGTAGAGTGCTCTGAGTGGGCTTCTCCAATTGTCATTGCACGTAAATCCTCTGGAGAAATCAGGTTGTGTGTTGACTTGAGAAATCTCAACAAGTGTGTAATTAGTGACCAGTTTCCATTACCAAACATAACTGAAATGGTGTCTTTGTTACATGGGGCAAAGTATTTTAGCACGTTAGATTTAGCCTCAGCATACCATCAGGTTGTTTTGCATGTTGACTCAAGAGATTATACTACTTTTATCACGCCGTTTGGGACGTTTAGATTTGTTAGAATGCCTTTCGGTTTGGTGTCAGCTGCCTCTGTGTTCCAGCGTATGATGTACAATTTATTTGGTTCTGAACCTGGAATAAAGTACTTCCAGGATGATATTTTAGTTTATGCTCAGACAGAGAAGGAACATGAGATGAGAGTGAAAAAGGTACTGACCATTATGAGAGATCATGGTTTGACGCTTAAGTTGAAAAAATGTTCTTTCGGTAAGCCGGAAATTGAGTATCTCGGTCATAAAATCACTGCTACAGGTTTGTTTCCAAAGAGTGAACTTGTTAGGAACATTTTAAGTTTGCATCATCCAGAAAAGAAAGAGGAACTTTTGTCTTTTCTAGGAATGGTGGTGTTCCATGCTAAGTTTTTACCTAACTTGGCCTCCAAGACGGAGCACATGCGTGAGTTGGTTAAGAAAGGCATTGGATTTTTGTGGGATGGTGAGTGTGAAAAGGAGTTTGAGAGCATTAAAAGAGAATTGTCCACTGTGGAAAGTTTTAATTCATTTGATCCGAGAAAAATGTGTGTGATCATGACGGATGCTAATACTAAAGGTCTGGGAGCAGTTATGTTACAGAAATCTGATGGTGATGTACTTAAACCAGTGGTGTACAATTCAAAGACGTTACGAGGAGCAGAGATCAACTATTCTACTATTGAGAGAGAAGCTTTAGGTGTATTTTGGGCAATCAACAAATTTAGGAACTTTGTGTGGGGAAGGGAATTCCATATTTATACTGACCATAAGCCTCTTGTGGAAGTTTTTATGAAGAAGGGACTTGATTTGATTTCAAGTAGGATCAGCAGATGGGTTGTTAACCTTCAAGATTATAATTTCAATATGTTTTATGTGCCAGGGGCCTGTAACAAAACTGCTGATTGTTTATCAAGACTTACTTCTGAATCTGAGGGAGTTTTTGGGACAAGTCATGAAGATGAATTTAGTATGTGCAGGGTCACGGAAGGGATTATTGAACAAGATGAGTGGGTAAGAGCTGTTGCTGACGATTCTGTATTACAACGTGTCTGCGAATCCCTCAGAAGTTATTGGCATTCTGATATGAAGCATGATGAAGCATTGAGAGGGTTCTGGACGGTGAAAGATGAATTGTCTGTGGCAAACGGTTTGTTGTTGCGTGGATTAAGATTAGTTGTTCCGAGTGCATTGACAGATAGAATTATTGAGTTGGGACATTCAGGACACCAAGGCATGAGTAAGACAAAGGCCAGAATCCGCCTTAACTATTGGTGGCCAGGCATGGATTTGATGATCGCAAGGGCAGTTAGGAAATGTCCTGATTGCTGCAACAGTGACAAAATATACAAAACAAGAGTTCCATCTATGTGTGTCAGAGAGTTACCTAGCAGACCGTGGGATGTAGTTGGGATGGACATTGTGGGACCTATTCATGCGAAAGGTGGATCTAGTTACATATTGGTCTTAATGGATCAATTCTCCAGGTGGGCTGAAATAGGGATCATCAGCAGTATTGAAACAGGGAGAATAATTGGATTGTTAGATGAGATTTTCTGTCGAGAGGGGTTACCAAATTCAATTTTGACTGATAATGGCCCGCAATTTGTTTCCAATGAAATGGAAGAATATCTTAGGCGTAGAGGGATCAGGCATAGATTGTGTTCCTTGTATCACCGTGAAGGAAATGGGACTGTGGAGAGATTCAATAAGTGCATAAAGGAATGTGTACAACTGGAACTGGCAGCTGGCAGGAATTGGAAAGAAGGTTTGAAAAAATTCTTCCTTGCTTACAGATTTACGCCACATTCTATCACCGGTGCAGTTCCTTTTGAATTATTCGGCGGTAGAAAGGGGAACACTCTGTTAGTTCCAGGTTGGGGGTCATGGGATAAAAATAGCACTGTTTCCTGGTCTGATAAGAGAGGATATGACAGTGAGTGTGAAAAGAAATGTATAAGAAAAAGGAAAGAGTATTTCGACAAGAAGAAGAGTGCTTGTACTGTCAGTGTGAATGTTGTTGATGAAGTTTTAATTAAAAAACCCACACTAAGTAAAAGTGGAAGTAAATTTTTGGGTCCTTTTGTAGTCACCAAACTTTTCAGAAATGCAGTCAAAATTAATGATGGAAGGATATGGAATCTCAATCGCGTAGTGATTGCAAAGAAGAAAATTTCATAAACTTTAATGTTTGAGTGTTTTCATTATTATTATTATTATTATTATTATTATTATTATTAATAATAATTTTTGTAGTGAGGTTTGTAGTTCTCTTGTTCTGTATTTTCTATCATATGTTTTGGGGGGAAGGTGTGTGGTAGCTGAATGATGGAATGGATTACATCATTGGAGGTATAGAATGTAAGAGGATTTGGATTCCTCAGGCAGACTGGGAGAGAGATGAGACAGCAGTTGGAGGTGGTTAAACCTTTTGGATCTTCTGTTGTGGATAGGATATTTCTAATAAAGAATCCACTTGAGCTATAACCTTTTGGAACCTCTTTTCTACACAGTGCTCATAAGTTTGTGGCCTATATGTGTTCCCTGTGTGGTGCCTAACTGTATCACTGAGGCTCTGCTAACCAGAACCTCAGTGTTTATGCTCTCTCCGCTTTTAAAATTGTCACTGCAGGCTAGTGACTAATTTGACCAATTCTCATTGGCACACTGGAACACCCTTATAATTCCCTTGTATGTGGTACCTAGGTACCCAGGGTATTGGGGTTCCAGGATATCCCTATGGGCTGCAGCATTTCTTTTGCCACCCATAGGGAGCTCAGACAATTCTTACACAGGACTGCCACTGCAGCCTGAGTGAAAATACGTCCACGTTATTTCACAGCCATTTTACACTGCACTTAAGTAGCTTATAAGTCACCTATATGTCTAACCCTCACTTAGTGAAGGTTAGGTGCAAAGTTACTTAGTGTGTGGGCACCCTGGCACTAGCCAAGGTGCCCCCACATTGTTCAGGGCAATTTCCCCAGACTTTGTGAGTGCGGGGACACCAATATACGCGTGCACTACATATAGGTCAATACCTATATGCAGCGTCACCATGGCAACTCCGAACATGGCCATGTAACATGTCTAGGATCATGGAACTGTCACAATTCCATGCATCCCTGTGTCTCCAGCATAGAGCCCGGGTACTGCCAAACTAGCTTTCCGGGGTCTCCACTGCAGCTACTGCTGCTGCCAACCCCTCAGACAGGTTTATGCCCCCCTGGGGCCTGGGCAGCCTGGTCCCAGGAAGGCAGAACAAAGGTTTTTCTCTGAGAGAGGGTGTTACACCCTCTCCCTTTGGAAATAGGTGTGAAGGGCCTGGGAGGAGTAGCCTCTCCTGGCCTCTGGAAATGCTTTGAAGGGCACAGATGGTGCCCTCTCTGCATAAGCCAATCTACACCGGTCCAGGGATCCTTCAGCCCTACTCTGGCGCAAAACTGGACAAAGGAAAGGGGAGTGACCACTCCCTTGACCATCACCTCCCAGGGGAGGTGCCCAGAGCTCCTCCAGTTTGTCCCAGACCTCGGCCATCTTGGATGCAGAGGTGTGAGGGCACAATGGACAGCTCTGAGTGGCCAGTGTCAGCAGGTGATGTCAGAGACCCCTCCTGATAGGTGCTTACCTTTCTCAGTAGCCAATCCTCCTCTGTGGGCTATTTAGGGTCTCTCCTGTGGGCATCTCACCAGATAACGAATGCAAGAGCTCACCAGAGTTCCTCTGCACTTCCCTCTTCGACTTCTGCCAAGGATCGGCTGCTGACTACTCCAGGACGCCTGCATAACCGCAACAAAGTAGCAAGAAGACTACCAGCAACATTGTAGCGCCTCATCCTGCCGGCTTTCTCGACTGTTTCCTGGTGGTGCATGCTCTGAGGGCTGTCTGCCTTCACCCTGCACTGGAAGCCAAGAAGAAATCTCCTGTGGGTCGACGGAATCTTCCCCCTGCCAACGCAGGCACCAAACTTCTGCATCACTGGTCCTCTGGGTCCCCTCTCATCCTGACGAGCATGGTCCCTGGAACACAGAAGCTGGGTCCAAGTGTCTTCGACAGTCCAGTGGCCCTTCTGTCCAAATTTGGTGAAGGTAAGTCCTTGCCTCTCCACGCCAGACAGTAATCCTGGTACTGCGTGAACTGCAGCTGCTCGGGCTTCTGTGCACTTTTGATACTTTTGGCATATTGTCACTAAAATAAAGTACCTTTATTTTTAGTAACTCTGAGTATTGTGTTTTCTTATGATATAGTGCTATATGATATAAGTGGTATAGTAGGAGCTTTGCATGTCTCCTAGTTCAGCCTAAGCTGCTCTGCTATAGCTACCTCGATCAGCCTAAGCTGCTAGAACCCCTCTATTCTACTAATAAGGGCTAACTGGACCTGGCACAAAGTGTAAGTACCACAAGGTACCCACTATAAGCCAGGCCAGCCTCCTACAGTCGTTGCTTGCGTTCATGACACCCGGCAGTCCCGTTAGTGTTTGGCGGATGGCGTTTTGGAATACTTTGGCAGCCAATGATATTCCGAAGCTCAACCGCTTAAACTTCCTTAGTCCAAGGTGCGTGGAAAAGGTAGTAATACACCTGCTTTCTTCTGCCAACTTCAGCTGGTGATACCCCGCAATCAAGTCCAACTTGGAGAACCACTTGGAGCCATTGAGGTACGCTATGATATCATCTATTGTGGGAGTGTAATGCCTCTCCCTCCAGATCGCAGTGTTGGGGATCCGCATGTCGATGCAGAGCCTAATCTTGCCTGGCTGCTTCGGCTTTTTTTGTTATAACCATTGGCGATACTCAGGGGGTCGGCCCAACACTATTTCTATGACCCCTTGTTCCTCAAGTTGACGTAGCTCCTGTTCCACTAGTGGTCGGAGATGAAATGGGACCCGCCGGTGTCTCAGAGCGACTGAATTCACAGTCTGGTCAATGTGAAGGTGAATTGGGGGTGCCTTTAGATAGCCTAGGCCCATAAATAGCTCAGGGAACTGCTTCAGTACCTCGTCTACCTGGCAAGTCTTTATGCTTCTCGCGAATGACACGAGTTCCAATTCCTCTGCCGATTGGCTGCCCAGGAGTGTGTCAGCCTCCCTGTCCACGACATAGAACGTGGTGTTGATTGTCTTGTCCTCCACCCTGACAGTCATAGTTATGCACCCTTTTAGGGGCAAGGGTGTGCGACTCCCATAAGTGATTATCTTGGTTTTCGAGGGTGTCATCAGGGGATGAGGACAGAGGCATTGATACTGTTGGACACCCATGACGTTCACTGACGCTCCTGTGTCTATCAGTGCTTTGATTCTCAACTCCTCGACCTCCACTATGCACGTTGGCTGTGGTCGCCGGCGCCTCTTAAGGTCATTGGTGAACGAGATGAGGAAGGCTGCTTCTTCCTTTTCTTCTGTTGAGGAGTCCTCCAGCCTGTATTGGGGCAATGGGTAGCGTTTGTCACATGATGACGTGTCATCCAGGGATAATTGCTTAATTGCCCTGGTGGGTGTCCTTCTTCCTCTGGTTCCCCACTTTTTTTTGTGGTTTCTTTGCAGACTGCTGAGAAGTGGTTCATCCTTCCGCAGTTCCGTCCACACTGATTGCAGAAACCTCCTTGCCTGGTCTGGGTGTACGGTGGTGTCTTCTGCTTTGTGTGCTGCATCTGTACTGCATCCACACGTTCGGCTTTCACCGCTGGTGCTTTCTCTGCTGTTTGTGCCATTGCCATGTCCATTTCGGCTGCCTGGGCATCCGATAAATCATGAGACTATGCCATGATGAGTATCTCATCCAGGCTGATGTTGGGTTGTGTCAGGCCCCTGAGTGTCTTGTTTCTACATCATTGTATGACCTGTGGCCTTATTTCCTTCGGCTGGTCGTCTTCAGTGCACGTGCTTGCCAGCTCCCGTAGCCGGGCATAGAACTGATCAATTGACTCCCTCTCTCTTTCACGCACCTGGCGCAGCTTGAACCGTTCAAAGTCTGGATTCAGCTGCGGATCGGAATGCACGTTCAGAGCCCTCACCGCCGCTTCGTGGTCATCATAGTTGCCAGTGTTCCAGAGGTGTCTAAACAGTGTGTAGATCTCACCCCCTGCAAAGTGAAGGAGCAAGGACCTTTTGACAGCGCCATCCTTCTCCCAGTTGGCCACAAAATACTTTTCTAGTCACCCGACCCATACCTTCCATCTGGGCCAAGCTGTGGCTGGGTTTGCTAATTCGCTGAACGGCGGAGTGCACCCACCATGGAATGCTGTGGTGGAGGGTGAAGGCCTGGCGCTGGGTCATCCGCTATAGCGCTGTGCCCGGCTGACCAGTGATTCCTTCTCTCTGGATGCTTCCTTGTGTTGGGCCCCACTTGTGATTCTTTCCCTCTTTTTTTAAATTTTTTTTATTTCTATATATGTATATCTTTTGGATGTTATTTATTTGAGTTCCTTTTATTTTATTCTATATTTATTTTTCTCAAGTTTTTTTTAAATCTCTTCTTGGCTTAGTCACCCTTTTATCACTTCCTCTTCTTCTGGTATGCCTCCACGTACTTGTGACTGTGCTGGCCGAGTCCTCTTCCTACAATTGTTTCTTTTTTTTTTCAGGTCGGCTCCTCCGACGCACTGGAAACCTTCCAGAGCTGGTCCGACGCTCCTGCTGTGCACACGCAGGCTCGGAGCCCGCTCACTGTTATAGATGGGAAAACACACTGAAGATCGCCCGCTCTTCACCCGTCTTTTATTCCACACTGGCAGCCCCAGAAACATAACCTCCCTTCTGGGCGACCGCCACGATTATCCCCAAACACTAGACGAGCACTCTTTATTACATTTATGACCTGCTGAGTCAAGAAACTATTTGGTATGTTAATAATGGAACAAACATCAAGTAAACCATGATCCAATTCTTCAAAATTACAAAAGGTGTTTTTATTAACATACAGAAGCGTTGGATCTTTTACATTAAATTACTGCAGGGAACGATATTTTTTTAAAGTGATAACATGAATTTTGAAACATTCATAAACTCTGTTACCTTGAGACAATAATGAACTGAGACTTTCGGGAAGTCATTAAGTTGAAGCCAACAAGATGTGTTGCCAAAAGTTATTAGGAACATGCTGAAAGCTTATCAAGGAATGCATTCCGTGCAGTGCTTTAAATGGGCCGGTACTCACAGGTACTGAGTACTGGAACTTCTGATATTTTTCCTTGCGAGTACCATAACTTCTCCAAGACTGAGGAGAGTCCCCATACTCCCTAGGACATGTCGGGTTTTGAGCAAAATGGTTACATCAGTGTAGCATTTCCACCCTATATCACATGCTTTCATGACAATTTCCTGTGAGAGGTCAGTGTATTAATTATGACGTATGACGTCCCCATCGACATTGCAGTGTGACAGGAAGGAAGGGAATCGCTTCAAGTGGAGCTGTTTCCAATGGCATTCCCTTCTTTCTTAGCCACTGCAGCTGTGAGGGCTCACATCCCTAAAAACTCAAACAGGACCGTTCCTTTCTAGCCTGGATGAGCTCATCCAGTGAGGGCACAGAAGAGGACCATATTTGGGGCCAGATGTATGACCCTGAGTTTTGCGACTCGCAACTTGCAACTCATTTTGCGAGTCGTCAATTGCCAGCCTCAAAATCAAATGTACAACAGTGTACCTCACACTGTTTGCGATTCCCAATGGGGTCGCAAATGACTTACATCATTAATATTCATGGGGTAGGTTGCAATTTGCGACCCCATTGGGAATGGCTGCACTTACAGGGATGGTGGTCTGCTGGGGACAGCAGACCACCATGTCTGTGACTGCTTTTAAATAAAACAGTTTATAAAAAAAATGCAGTCCATTTTCCTTAAGGGAAAACGGGATGCAGTGTAAACAAAAAAATGATTTTTTTTTTCATTTTTCCAGAGTAGGCAGTAGTCCATGAGACCACTGCGTGCTCTGAAAAAATATTTTCATATCCATTTACAAAAGGGAAGGGGTCCCATAGGAACCCCTTCCCGTTTGCGAATGCGTTACCACTAATTTGAAATTGGTGGTACCTGCGATTGTTTTGTGACTGCAATTGTGGTCACAAAAGAATCATACATCCCCATGCAACTCGCAACTAGGAAAGGACGCCCTTGGGATGCCCCTTCCTAATTGCGAGTCGCCAATCCCTATTTTGCTAGTCGGTAATTGCAACAAACTCGCAAAATAGGGATGGAACATCGTACCAGCCCATTTGGCGGTTGCAAATGGCGATTTTCACTGTTTGCGATTGTGTAAGGCCGTCATACATTAGGCCCTTGTTCCCTGCAGTTTCACAGCAGCTAGGTCAAGGCCCCAGCTAGGAGGGCCATCACCAGGCAGCAGCAAAGGATTCACAGCCAGACCCTCCCTCCATTGAGCACCAGACAGGACACACGAGCTAGGCTCAAATATATACTGCAATGCCAAGTGAATTGCAACTTTTCCCAATGAAGAATACTGGACAGTTGTTAATATTTTAAGATTATGCAAATGCCCACACATGATGCTTAAAAAGGCAAATTCTCTATATTCATGTTTAACATGGCTCTTCTGTCTTTTCTGCTTTACTTATCAGTTCAGGAATAGTCTATACAGCTTAAGAACACATTTTAAAGTGCGTCTTCTGCTATTTGTTTTTTTAAGTATGTAATGGTAAGCTTGGAAAAATACCAGCTTTAAGTGATTTTCCTAATTTTCGTACTGGCCAAGACACTGGTCATGTCAGTGAAAAACTGGCTAGGTGGCAACCCTAATTCATGCGGGCCTGAACCTTCCAGGGCGCCTTCCTCCAGATTAGATGAGGCCAGGGCTTCGTATGGCTTTGAAATGGATCTAGTAACAGGACCTATATCCTTGTCCCCTGGAGGTGACTGCCACTCAATAGGAGGGCCAGCCTTTTACCCAAATTGGAGGTGAGGTGGGGGGATAAAGGGAAAAACAGGGAAAATAAGATACTTAGGAAAGGGAGCAAAAAGATTTATAGAGTGGCCACAAGGTAATAGGCAATGTAGTGAGATGAACGAATAGCTAATGTGGTGAGATCAGGAGCTTTGGACTTGAGGAAGAAAGCAGTGCAGAATTCTTATTGTGCCTGCAAGTGGGCCACAAAGGTGTTCAGACAACAAGCACATCCAATCCTTGACCTCTGAGCAGAGTGTACAGAGGGATAGTTACATGTGTGACAGTTTTAATTATGATTCTCTATGTAAGTGTGTGAAGGAAGTATGCAGCTGATTAAATATTGGCAACAGGAAAAAAACGACGTATTTACAAGTGAGGAGAGACACCTGTTTTACTTTTTTATATATAGTGTGAACTCTGATGCAGTGGCATTGGAGCACTTTACATCAGGCCCGTTTGCATTACACAAGGCTGCCCAGAGAGAAAAGGTGATGTGCCCAAAGTCAGAGGATGTTGCTTCGAAACACCAAGACTCAAACCTTGTTCCCAATTTCCATATTTGGCAGTCCTGGCCATAAAGCATCATCAGCTGCCCGTTCCCCACTGTTCCCTGCATTCCTCACCTCTCGTCCATGTGCTTCACCCTGTCCTCTGAGTTGAGTAAAGTGCTCCCCAACCACTTATCAGTTACTTTGCATTAAGAAAGTCGTTAAGTTGAGACCTATTGACTTTCCCAGTGGTTGTTGTTTTTGAACTGATAGCTTCAGGTAAGTAAAGTAAGGTAAGCATGACCCGGATCAAGTTGTAGTTGACTGGATCATAAACGGTTTATTACTGCCCCATCCACAGCTTGCTGTCCACTGTCTCTTCCCACTCAAATCTATCTCAGTATTCCAGTACATGGAACTTAGAACAGCACTATGCATACAATGGGTTCACCTCTTAAGCCAATATCACATATCTTTCCTTTTAAAATGAAGACCACAAGAACATAAACAAAACATCCAATATTGCTAACACACAGTGGGTTTACCAACTTATATTTTTGCAGGTTGGTCCAGGTCATCCTTGGGCACACCTTGCCAGCTAGAGAAATTCGGGCGGCTCCCGGTTCCGGTGGGAGTAGCGTGAGAAGGTCTCTGGAGCTGGTGCAGGGCCACTGCGAGGGACCACATGGAAAAGCACTGTACAGGTAATTTTAACTGTGAATCCTGGGAGTCCCCTTGATGTGTCAAGGTCGCAAGGGGGGGGACCATTAGGGCACAGCCAGTTCTTCGGTGCAGGGCATAGGGCGGCCCGGTGCAGAGCAAATCAGTAAGCCAGGAACTGTGCACAAGGATGCCTGCAGGAACAGCAGGTAAGTTGGTTCAAGGGTTGGTTGCAGGACAACGGGGGCACTCTGGCAGGAGGACTGGGTCGCTTCTGAAGTGCCTTGACTGGGGCTTCCTCCTGGTCCATTTGCAGCCCCAGATGGGCTGTTTTTCTTGACGTTCGATGTGGGCTAACCAATACCTAGGGTATTGGCATGGTTTGGCCGCTAGAGGGTGCAGTGCCACCAAACTTGGCACACTTGCAGGGTTTGTCCTCGGAGTGCAGTTTGGTCCAGCTACAGCATCCGATTCTGGAGTTAGCATCTGGTCAGTGAAGTGACCCTCACTGGCTTGTTGGTTTCTTGTGGGTTTAGAGTGGTGCCTCCCCTCTTGAGGGAGTTCTCTCGTGATTTGCGAAGCCTGGAGGTCCTCCAAGGTTTTTGTAGAGTTGTCCAGTTGTCCAACAGCTCCTCAGCGGTGATTGTCGAGTCCTGGGTCCAGCAGGCAGGGTTTGGCGACTTTTCTTTGGTGCAGTAGGTCCACAGTTCTCGTGCTTTGGATCTTCTTGGTGCTGATCTTCTTCTGTCCGTCAAATCTGATTTTTGGTCTAGGGATGCCCTTTAAATACTGTATTTAGTGGACATTTTAGGGGGAACCTGGCAGTGGTCAATGGGTCATTGAAGTAGCGTCTTTAATGTTGATAGAAGAAATTCCTCAAGGAAAAGGTATAACTTCTTTATTCATCAAGTTGAGAGGTACACCTACAAGATGCTCCTTCAGTTCTCAACTGCCAGAATCCAAACATTTTAGATCAGCCAAGAGCTGGAGCAAGGGGGGGGGGGGGGGTGGAGCAGAACATACCAAGTACAATATAAGCAACACATACAATATAAACTTAAACACCAAATACAGAAAAATACAGAAATCTGAAATAAGACTAAACTAAGACCTATATACTACACTACCTTCCCCTTTTTACAACAATACAGACAAAGAAAGAAAACATAAAAAAAATAAAAGGGAAAAAAAACAACAACAGTTCATCTCAGTTTAACAACTCTATTCAAATTCCATATGCGCCCATCATCAACCTTACTCGCCCCCTTAAATACATTAACAACATTGAAAATTTTGCTATAGTGAGACTGTCCGCCTCCTGTTTTTTTCTGGCAATTTGATTTTAACAGAATCCCCAACGTTGACATGTACTTCTTTCGCAGATTTGCGTATATCATAAATACGTTTTCTTTTCTTTTGACAACTCCAATTTTTTTCTAGGGCAATTTTTTTTTGCAATTCATAATCAAATTGTTTCTGAGCATATTTTTTTACCCATGGAGGATCTATTCTTGTGTGGGGAATACGTTTCCTGAAAATAACAAAAGGAGACTGTCCTGTGCTCAAATGAGGAGTAAATCGATAATCTTCAACTTTACGTCTAATCACACTTGCCCAATCTCCACCTAACTGACTTGCTAATTGAACAGTCTTTTTCAAAGTCCGGTTGAAGCGTTCTAGCATCCCATTTGTTTCAGGATGGTAGAGAGCACACTTCTTGTGAACAATTCCCCTCGAGTTAAAAAAATCACACATTAATCTTGATGTGAATTGAACACCATTGTCAGTCAAAATACATCTCAGGTTACCTTCTCTTCCAAACACTTCTGAAAAAAAACGGACTACGGTTGATGATGTGACTTCAGGAGTGATCCATATTTCTCGCCATCGTGACAGTACATCCATAACAACTATGACATACTTGGAAGCAGTCCCACTACCTATGGGACCCATGATGTCAATGGAGATTTCCTCCCACACTTCTTTAGGTATTTCTTTCAAAAACATGGGTTGAGTTCTAAGTTTTAAAGTTTTATCTGCCACCCTACACTCTACACAATCACAAACTTTCCTTTCTACCACTAAATCCATTCCAGGCCACCAATACACGCTCCTCATTCTTTCTTTAGTTTTACATATACCTTGAAGGCCCTCATGCGCAAGATCAATCAAACGCGCACGCAACCTAATGGGTGGTATCAATCTACTGCCTATCACAACGAATTCATTGCACACTGAAATCTCATGCCAAATCTTTTTAAACTGTTCACCTAGCTCGACATCTTTACCCAGAGAAGAACCTGAAGACAGTAAGCTCTTGATTTTTTGTAATTCTCCATCGTCTAACTCTAGTTTCCACTCTTCCTCAGACACGCACCCATCAGTAATATTACAAACTTTAACTTCTTCATCCACCCACCAAGAGTCATCATTGTCATTCTCAACCAAATCCATCACCCTCATCCTAGATAAACAATCCGCAGTCCTATTATCACACCCAGGTACACACTTAACTGTAAAATGAAAATCTTGGAGCCCAACTATCCATTTGCATATGCGAGCAGAAATATTATCCATCAACCTTTGAAAGACAGATGCCGCAGAACACAGTCCAAAAGGCATTCTGTTGAACATAAACACACCAAACAGCGTGATAAAAGGTTCCGTAGGTCCACACACAATCTGATCTCCCCTGAACTCTTTGTTGCAATCACAATAGGTGCAATCCATTCTGCTGCTTCCACCTTCTCAATTATGCCCTGAGACAACAACCTCTGAAGTTCCGCTTTAATCTTATCCCGAACACTGAACGGAATATTTCCAACTTTACAGGTGATAGGAGTTGCATTGTCCTTCAGAACAATATGTAGTGTAGTACTCGTGTCCATAAGGTAAACAAAGAAACCTTTAAAAGCCGACATCACACGAATGCATAACAACCCATCCGTCTCTGCCGCCGGAGTGTGCCTCGTGTCCACAAGATAAACAAAGAATCCTTTAAAAGTCGGCTTTACACGGATGCATAATAACACATCCGTCTCTGCCGCCGGAGTAAGCCGCTGGACACGCCATACAGCGTGTGCAAGCGCAAGTTGCTAGGAGACGTGACACACTGAAATCCGCGAGTCAGCGGAGAAGGATGCGTTGTCACAGCAACGAGGCACGCTAGCAACTATGAAACCGTGCTGAACCAGACGCCGGTTTCCATAGTAACAGCACGTGAAACTGTGCGAGTCGGAAAAGAAAGAAAACAATACACGGCCACAGTGTTATATCTGAGTATACTAAAAAAAAAATGTAATAACAATAAAACAAAGCGGAATAAGTGTCACACAGGTCAAAACAAGAGTACCTTACAGTGTGACTTAGACACAGATGAGTTGGAGTTTCTTGACGATCCAGAGTAGTGGTCAGTTACCCCCTCGTCGCCAAAGTGAAGTAGCGTCTTTAATGTTGATAGAAGAAATTCCTCAAGGAAAAGGTGTTATAACTTCTTTATTCATCAAGTTGAGAGGTACAGAAACTCCAGCCACACCTACAAGATGCTCCTTCAGTTCTCAACTGCCAGAATCCAAACATTCTAGATCAGCCAAGAGCTGGAGCAAGGGGGGGAGCAGAACATACCAAGTACAATATAATCCACACATACAATATAAACTTAAACACCAAATACAGAAAAATACAGAAATCTGAAATAAGACTAAACTAAGACCTATATACTACAGTCATCTACCTTAGGGTGGCTACACCCACTAAGTGACCATTTCCTGTGGACAGGGGCTACTTCCCTACACCTGATTGGCTAGTTTCCTTCCATCAAAGAGGAAGGGAAATGAAATGGAGGGTCCACCTCGCATGCAACACCTTAGGGGTGGTGCATACCAGGTATGGCCACTCCTATACTTTGTTTGAATTTCCCGCTGTTGCTCCAGCCAATAATGGGGGTTTGCAACAGGAGTGACCATCTACTGCTAGCAGCAGGCCTGGGGGTTGAGTTTCAAAGGTTGTAAGCCCTTTGAAGCTCGCCGCCAGGGCAGTACACATTCCTGAAGGAGGGGTGTTAACACCTCCAGCAAGGAAGGGCTTTGTTCTGCAACCCAGAAAGAAGGATCTCTCACCCTAAGGTTGCAGATTGGTTGTCTGGTGGTGGCAGGGTGGATAGAACCAGTCAGCAACCATGCCAGGGTAGTTAACTTTTTCAGGGGGCACCTCTAAGGTGACTTGTGGGTACATTTAGTAATAAATTCAATACTGGTACCAGTTTGGATTTATCATTCTGATTTGCTTGATACCAAACAACCCAGGGTTCAGAGTGGCCATCATGTAGCTGTGAAACTCGTATTGACCAGTGTCCAGCATATGTATTAAAATGGCTACTCTGTTCACTCACTGCCAAAGGGGTGTCTTACCCATAGTGTATGTAGTGTATGGTGGACAGAGGACACAGCCAGTGTGCCATGTCGAGTTTGTGTTTTAGGTTTTCTCCAGAGTACTCAGTATACAATGGTATGACTCGGTGCAGATGGATGCATGGCCCTAAAGGGTGGCACAATCATTGCTGCTGCCCTCAGAGGCCTACCCTTAGTATCCCATGCCCTAGGTACCTGAGTACCTTTTACTAGGGGCTTACAGTGGCAGTTAACGGTGTATCTATTTGTGGCAATGCATCACAACAGTTTAGGGAAAGAGCTCTGACCCAGGGAACCTGGTGAGCAGAGGCCCTGGGCACTAACCATTTTTAGGCTACATCATACACCAGGCAATAAGTGGGAGCTAACCATGTCAAAAAGATGTCTTTTCTCACAAGGTGTAGCCCTCTCTCCTTCAGTTCACCCACCAGGTTTAGAGCTATTTCTTGTCATGGGTCCCAAGGCAATTCTCTACACACCTTGGGCACACACATAGGCCCTCATTATGACATTGGTGGTAAATCCCGCTTACCGCCATGCTAACGGCCGCCAACTTACCACAGCAGCGGCGGATATCCGTTCACCATATTATGACACACACACCAATCCAACAGAATTCAGCCACATACACAAATCCGCCAGTCCAAAGGTCAGCGATAAAGTGGCGGTATGGAAACCCACACCGTTACGCCAACAGAACACCGCCCATCACATTATGACCCATGAATCACCATGGCGGACATTCAACGTCAGTAAACAATTGGTGGTACATACCGCCGCGCTCACAATGGGCACCCACAGACAAAACAACACCACATTGGACAATTCAAACAACACACACCTGACACCCATACACATACCACACTCACACCACTATAAAACACATACCCACATTACCCACAACCCTTTACGATTACAAATCATTGCCACCAGAGAGACACCAAGACCTCTAGAGCCACACACTACTCACACCTATACACCACTCATGCACTCCACATCACACACCCCAACACATTACCCAACACACCCTCACCAACACACCTCACATACCACCCATAGCATCACAAAGACACCCCCGTTTCACAGAGGAGGAGCTAAGGGTTATGGTGGAGGAAATCGTCAGGGTAGAGCCACAGCTATTTGGAGCACAGGTGCAGCAGATATCAATAGCCAGGAAGATGGAGCTATGGCGGAGAATTGTGGACAGGGTCAACACCGTGGGCAGCACCCAGAACTAGGGATGACATCCGGAAGAGGTGGAACGACCTACGGGGAAGGGTACATTCCATAGCAGCAAGACACCAGCTCGCTATCCAGAGGACTAGCGGTGGACCCCCAACTCCTCCCCCACAACTCAATACTCTTGGCAATATTGCATCCTGAGGGCCTGGCTGGAGTCGGAGGAGGACTGTACTCCGGTAAGTCAACTCTCTACTATTATCACCCCTCTACCTGCATGACATCACATACCCTCACTCTCACCCTCACTCCCATCATTCCACTACATCCCACACACTCCACCATCACATCTCCCTTATCCCAATACCAAACCCAGCATGCTGTACCAATGCATGGACACCCCTCACAGCCCTGCATGGACACCCATCACTAAAGCATGCACAGCATAGAGAACTAACAATCTCACCATACACTAACATACACAAGTGAAAGCTGGCAGGGCAAATCCAACCTTAGAGGGGAAACCAGGGATGTACAATATGTCATACACATAAACCAGAACACAGCATTACATCCCCAGAGGTACCCCAGCCAATGTCACCGGAGAGGAGGTGCCAGCACTATCAAGTCCCCCAACTGAAGAGGCCCACAGTGATGACAGCAACTCTGGACTTCAGGATCTGGACGATCTACATGGCCCATCAGGGACCACTGGACAGCCGGCTACCCAAGCCCAGTCGCAGACCACCACAGAGCCTCCCCCTTCAGGAAACACCACCACAGCACCCACCCCGCATACCCACACCTCTGTCCCCAGGTCACGTCAATCAGCAGTGTGTCAACCTCTACAGGGATCCTAGGCCACACCTCGCCCCCAAGACAATCAAGGACCTGGGGTCAGTGGCAGTGGGCACACGGTTCAGGGGACAGAGGCACAGGCCAACAGGGAAACTGGGAGGAGAACAGGCCCATGGAACCGACCCTCCAGGTAGCACTTTCTGAGATCCTGGGAGACTATCAACACTCCCAGGACACGATGGGCCAGATCCTGGACATGTCACGACTTACACGTTGCTTGAGCCTGGAGTCCGCTGAACGAGTGACAAGGTTCTTGTTCTTGAATGTTCTGCTTAGGCCCATGTAGGGGCGACTCTTTCTGGTAGCCACGGTGCTGCAGGCGATAGGAACGCCAAGGGCAGTCCGTGTCCTTCAGAAGTAGTGCCAGAGGGAAAAAAAAACTAAAAAGGGGAAAAAACCTCAAAAAGGAAAATCCTGGAATAAGAGCAAAAATCAATACTTAGAATACAAGACCAAAAATGAACAGGAAAACACTGGAACAAAAAGCGTAACCAGTATCTGACGCACAGGAGAAGGAGCAAAGACAACATCCAAACAGAAAGTGTTGCAGCGCAAGGAGGAAAGGAATCACAGCCCTTAAATACCCATAGAACAGGAAGCGACCAGCAGGAAGTGCAAGGACACCATATTAGATAGGGAAAAAATACATAGAAAGCCATGGACAAGGCACCATAGTGAGTAGGGAACCAAGGTATGCTGGGAAGAGAGGGGAATAAAGGGAACAAGGAAAAACATAAAGGGGAGAACAAACGAGGGTGACAGTAAAGAAGAACACAATAGCAGGTGAGTTGGGGGAAAGGCTACCTGAGAATGGAGGCGTGCCACGCTAGAAAGAAACGAGGCCCCATGCCTAATTTGGGGCCTCAAATACTGCTGGAGAGTGCCGTGGCGCGACAGTAGGTCCCCCCCCCGGAGCCCCAGGTTTGTGTTGAAACAAGCCGTAAAAGTGACGAATCAGAAGAGGGGGGTGAACAGAAGCACATCTTCCCCAGAGAATTCGCTAAGAGGGTAACCCTTCCAATGAATCAGATACTGAAGACGGTTTAGAAAGACACGAGAGTCACAAATTCCTTGTACCTCATATTCTGGTTCATCATTCACCAACAAGGGAGGAGGACAAGGGAACTGCCGGGAGAAAGGATCAGGCATATAGGGTTTTAGCTGGGAAACATAAAAGACCGGATGGATCTTCCAGGTACGAGGTAAGTGAAGACGGACAGTGACAGGATTAATTAACTGAAGAATACGGAAAGGACTGTAGTAACGGGGTGTAAACTTATTCTGAGAGAGCCGCAAAGGCAGAAATTTAGAAGAAAGCCAGACTTTATCCTGGATGTGATACACTGGAGCCTCACTGCGCTTCTTATCTGCCATTCTTTTCATGTATCTCTTAGTGTCCAGCAGATTAGATCGAATCATTCTATGGATCTTCTGAAGTCGTTTGGAAAATGAGGTGATAGCAGGAAGCGAAGATGTAAAAATGTAAAATGTAAATTAGCACTTGTATAGCGCACTACTCACCCGTTAGGGTCTCAAGGCGCTGTACTCATACCGCTATGGAACCCCTCCTGGCTTTTCCCTGTGAGGAACCCACTCCTGAGCACCCCCAGGGTGAAGCCAGGCATCCAAGCGCTGTTGGGGCCGTTGTGGAGATTAAGCAAGCTATTGCCCAGAGTTGCACCCATGAATTAGATTAGGCACCGAGGCGAGAATTATCTGGTCAAGGGGAATTGAGCCCAAGACCTGCCGAAGCGGGACTTGAACCCTGGTCTTGAGCCAGATCTCTGCTTCAGGGTCTGCCGCTCTAACCATTGAGCCACACTTCTCCACTAGACTTAGGAGTAGTAGGAAAAGAGGTAGGATGATAGCCATAGGAACAGGAAAAGGGGGTGACCTTGGAGGCACTATGGACAGTGCTGTTGTAAGAGTATTCTACGATAGGAAGGTAAGTGTTCCAGTTACTCTGAGTAGAATTGCAGAAGCAGCAAAGGTACTGCTCTAGTCCTTGGTTGAGACGTCCGGTCTGCCCATTGGTTTGGGGATGGAATCCATATGACAATGCTACATTGATGTTCAAGGTCCTACAGAAATGTTTCCAAAACCGAGAGATGTACTCAGGTCCCCTGTCTGATACAATGCTGTGTGGGAGTCCATGTAGACGAAAAATATGGTGGATGAATATCTGACTTAGTTCTTGTGAGGTAGGTAATTTCTTCAGGGCAGTGAAGTGAGCCATCTTAATAAAGGAATCTACTGTTACCATGATAACCCGATTTCCTGCTGATGGAGGTAGTGAACACATGAAATCGGTCGAAATTGTGTGCCAGGGAGCTGGTGGAAAAGGTAACGGTTGCAATAATCCTGCTGGCCTGATACGGGTTATCTTTACTTGAGCACATATGGGACAGGCCTGTACATTACTTTCGACATCCGGTTTCCAAGTAGGGCACCAAAAAGATCGCGAGAGTAATTCCTGCATGGCCTTGATACCTCTATGACCAGCAATTGGGGAATCATGGCACATCTGCAGCGCCCTTTCTTGTGCTCTTTTTGTAGGGAGGAACAAAAGGTCCCTATAATAATAATATCCCTTCTGTTTATGTATTTGGGGGTTTAAGTCCTCAAGTTCTTGTTCAGAAAGGTTTGCATATTCCAGTTGTACCTCATCCAGGAATGATTGAGCTACACCAATGATCTTGCTAGGCTCAAGTAGATACTGTGATAGGGTAGGAGTACAATCAGGATAACGGCGAGACAGAGCATCGGCCAGAATGTTTTGGGATCCAGGAATGTAGGGGACATAGAAGTCGTACTGACTAAAGAAAAAGGCCCAACGAGCCTGACGACTGTTCTGGCATTGAAAGTTATGTAAACATTGTAGATTCCGATGGTCCGTTTTCACCTCAAAAAGTTCTTTGGAACCCATAAGGAATTGTCTCCATTCTTGGCAGGCAGTCTTAAAGGCTAATAATTCCCTTTCCAATACTGAGTAATGTTCTTCAGACACAGAGAGTACATCGGACAGATAAAAAACTGGATGTTCTAAACCATCGTCATCTTGTTGTTGGAGTAATACTGCTCTGATGGCTCTTTCGGATGCATCAGTAACAACAACAAATTGTTTGTTCGTGTCTGGATGTCTCAGTATCGGTGCTTAAGTGAAGGCCTTTTTTAGACTTTGAAAAGCTGCTTCAGCCGCCTTTGTCCAGATAAATTAATTGCGTAAATTCTCCTTTTTTCAGACGACGGGAAGTAGCGTTTCCCGATGGCTTTAGAGGACGAACGGGGCATGTACGGAGCATATGACCAGCAGCACCACAATACAGGCACAATCCTTTTTTCCATCTTTCTTCACGTTCACTGAATGAAAGTAGGCCACGAGTAGTACCCACCTGCATAGGTTCACATTCAGTTTCTCTTACGGGAGGGCGAGGTTCCTCCGGACAGTGCAAAAAGACACGTGAGGTGCTTGACTGGGAAGGTCCTCTATTTCTTCTTTTCTCCAAACGTCATTCTTGGAGACGATATTCGATGGAAAGAGCTAAATTCATCAGACCGCGAAGATCCTCTACTCGGGTGGAGTGCACTAATTCGTCTTTGATCTCCTCTTTTAGCCCTCTACGAAATAGAGTAACCAGAGTACGCTCCACCCAAGTTGTTTCGGCAGCCAGCTGTCGAAAGTGTGTTATGTATTGGAGGACATCTTGAGAGCCTTGTTGGATGTCACAGAGTGCTTCTTCAGCAGAGGCCTCTAATCCTGGATGACCAAACATCTGTTTGAAACAATTCACGAAGGCTGGATAATCAGACAATACTGGGTCATTGGAGGATACAATCGGAGTCGCCCAGGCCAAGGCAGGACCAGATAGGGCACTGATAAGATAACCCACCTTTGTCTTGTTGTGAGAAAATTGTGTGGGTCGGAAGGCAAAGTAAACAGTCAACGCATCCAAAAACTCTCGCAGCTTCGTTGGTTCACCGGAAAACCGAGGAGTTGAGGTGGAAACAGTAGGAACATCCGTAATGCGGAAGGCCAAAGCTTGTCGTAAGGCAGCATTCTCGTTTCGTAATTGTTGCAGTTCCTGAGCCTGTTGCTGAATGGTTGCCAGAAGGGACTGGTCAGGGTCTGCAGCCGCCACTGTATCATCCATTCTGCTAGACGAAGTCGGGTTTATTTGGCGCTGCAATCTGTCACGACTTACGCGTTGCTTGAGCCTGGAGTCCACTGAACGAGTGACAAGGCTCTTGTTCTTGAATGTTCTGCCTTGGCCCACAGGGATACACCAACATATACTGGGTGGGAACCAGTGCTCACCTATTAGCCACACCCTGTGCCTCTGTAATTGGGCCATCACATTTGGGATGCTGCTATTCACCAGGACAAAGGCATCATGCACCGACCCAGGATACATAGCATTGACGTGGGAAATATACTGGTCCGCCAAGCACACCATCTAAACATTCATGGAGTGGAAACTTACGATTCCTAACACCTGTTCATTCTGCCGGGGGTGGGGTACAAATGCAAAATATGTATCATTGATTGCCCCAATTATGTTGGGGATATGTCCCATTGCATAAAACTGGGCCTTCACTGTGGCCAAATCCTCAACATTGGGGAAAACAATGTAGCTGCACATGTGTTTTATCAGGGAAGACAACACTCTTGTCAGCACTATTGAGAACATTGACTGTGACATTCCTGCTGCCAAGCCCACTGTCACTTGGAAAGAACCAGTTGCCAGGAAATGGAGTACAGATAGCACTTGCACAAGAAGGGGTATCCCAGTGGGGTGACGGATAGCAGATAGCAGGTCAGGCTCCAATTGGGCACACAGCTCTGTGATTGTGGCCCTGTCAAGTCTATAGGTGAGGATAATGTGCCTGTCCTCCAGTGTAGCTAAGCCCACCAGGGGTCTGTACACGGGGGTATGTCTCCATCTCCTATTCATCCGCAGCGGTAGGTATCTAAGGGACACAAGAGTGAGGAGGCTGTCACAAACTGAACATTGGAGCTACAACAGTAGTTTGGATTCTGTAAACATGTAATGGGTCAGTGTGATTTGTGCAGTATGTGCCTATTTCTCCTGTAATGCTGCATGATTCCATAGGGCTGCCCCCCCATGAAATGGCATCCGCCTGTCCTGTGTGGAGGGAAAGGTGGAAGTGCCGTAATTCTTCTGACATGCGCCGTGGCGGAAGGTGGTCGGGAACCGCCGTGCAATTCCTCATTGGTTAAAATTGGGCCCTATGGGGTACAGTGGCTAATGGTGATCTATGCCAGGGGTGATAGTATGCCCCGCCACGGACGTGACTGCCATTTTCTATCTGATTCCTGACTTGCTACTTGACCTTCCATAGGAGAGGACCTACACTGCATGTGCTGCTGTAACCTGTGTCTGGAACCTACCATGGCCCGTGTGACCGGGGAAAAATCCACCCCCTTCACTCAGAGGAGTTGGAGAGACTGGTGGATGGGGTCCTACCCCAGTACGGCTGCTGTATGGTCCTCCAGACCAACAGGTGAGTACACTGTGGGCACGATGCATGTGGCAAGAATGCATGGAGTTGTGTGTGAAGGCCTTGTGTAAGGGGGTGGGTGGATGTCCTCTTTGTGGTGTACACATTGTGTGCTGGGCTATGTGTGTGCCAATGGTGATGGAAACGGGTATGGTGGACCATATGTGTAACTGGCTGGACTGATTGTCTAATGGTGTTTTCCTGTGTGTATTGTACTGCAGGTCAGTGCCCATCAAAAGAAGGGATTATGGCGTGCCATCTCCAAGGACATGTGGATTCTGGGGGTCTATGGCAGGCGGAGCACCCACTATCGCAAACGGTGGGAGGACCTGAGACGTTGGGCATGGAAGACGGCGGAGGCCCAGCTGGGGATGGCCTCACAACAAGGAAGGTGTGCCCATCGGACCCTGACCCCCCTGATAGCCCCCATACTGGCGGTGTCCTATCCAGAGCTGGATGGGCGCTTGAGGGCATCACAGCAGCCACAAGGGGGTGAGTACAGGGGCTATCATTACAACTTACGGCTAGTGGGGTGGTATCCGGGTGGTGGGTGTGTGTTACTGGGTGCCCCTAGGCCAGGCCTGACATAACAGCATAGTTCTTCTGGTGGCTAGGGTTCTGAAGGGATAATCCTGCCTACCTAGCTTGTAAGCATCCACTACTGGTCAGGGCTGCGTGTGTCCCAGGTGTGCTGCAGTTGGTGGTGTGTGCCCCTCCTCATGCCTTGGTGGCTAGCAATATCAGTGGTGGTGCAATGCATAGTGCATGGGCTTGTTCCCTGTGTGTGAGGGTGCTGTGTACGCCAACGGTGTTGTTGGTGCAGCCACTGACTCAGTGTATCCTTTGTCTCTCTCCCCCCTTTCTTGTTTTGTCATCCTGTCCTTATGTGCATTAGCATCATCTGGCGGAGGAGCAGAGGCACCGGCGACGGAGGGAGCTGCATCCCACAGGACCCAGGAGGCAGAGTCCACCGATGCTTAGGACACCAGTGGGACGGAGGGTGAGGGGAGCACCACGGCAGAGACTGGAGGGGAGAATTCAGACTCAGATACCTCCTCGGATGGAAGCTCACTGGTGGCGGCGGACACTTCTGTGACCACCCCAGCTACAGGTACAGCCGCCACCCCGTACCAGCACTGCCCTCCCACCAGCCCCACAGCGAGTTGCCCGTGCCCGCTCACCCAGGAGGGTGGGCATCTCCTTTGTCCCAGGCACCTCAGGCCCTGCCCCAGTGAGCCCTGCTGCCCTGAGTGAGGAAGCTGTTGACCTCCTGAGATCCATCTCTGTAGGGCAGTCAACCATTGTGAATGCCATCCAGGGGCTGGCAGCCCAGATGCAACAATCTAATGCATTCCTGGAGGGCATTCACAGTGGATTGGCAGCCCAACAGAGATCTATCCAGGCTCTGGCCTCCTCTCTGATGGCAGCCATTGTCCCTGTTTCTACCGTCCCCCTCCAACTACCACTTGCCAGTCGCATTCCCCTCCACCCCAACCCATCCCAAGCACACAGCCAGACGAGCATGCACACAGGACAACACCCAAGAGTGTCACAGGCAAACCAAGCACCACACTTCATCCCACAGGCACTCACACAAACACCAGCCAGTTGCAGACACAACATCCACTATTTCCACTGTCTCCCCCTCTTCCTCCTCCTCCACCTCCCACCCAGTTACGTCCACACTCACACCTGCATGCACTACATCATCATCCACTACCTGCATCATCACCACAGCAAGCAGAACACACATCTTACTGGCAGACACCTCCACAACAGCCATGCACACGTCCCCTGTTTCCTCTCCCACTGTGTCTGTCCCCCCCCAAAGTACACAAACGCAAGCACTCAGACACCCAGCAGCCATCCACCTCGCAACAGCATACAGCCCATGCACCTGCATCCAAATCCAGCAGACAGACACCTCCAACAACCACTCCCTCATCCTCCACTCCCATTACTTCTCCCTCTTCCCACCCCTATGTCCCTAAAAAGCTTTTTCTTTCCACCATTGACCTCTTCCCTACTCCTCCCCCCTCCTGTCCTGCACATATGGCCAGGGTATCACGAACCCAGCCAAGCACCTCAGCCACACGGTCCACGGGACCAGTTCCATCTGCACCTACTCGTGGTGGAAAGGATTCCAGGCCACATATACTGAAGGGGAAGGAGCCTGCACCAGCCAGCTGAAAGGGGAAGGAACTTGCACCAGCCAGCTGAAAGGGGAAGAAGCCTGCACCTGCCACCCAAAAGAGGAAGGAGCCTGCAACAGCAGGCAAGAAGGGAAATGAGCCTGCACCAGCAGGCAAGAAGGGGAAGGAGCCTGCACCAGCAGCAGGCAAGAAGGGGAAGGAGCCTGCACCAGCAGCTGTCACGGAGCCCCCACCACCAACCGTGGTTGTGCGGCCATCTGAGGGTGCAGGGGCTGTGCAAGAGCCTCCTACCAGCACCAGCACCACCACAGTGCAGCCATCCCAGGGTGCAGGGGCTGTGCAGGAGCCTCCCATCACCACCACCAGCACCACCACAGTGCAGCCGTCACCACCGGTGGACGCAATGTGATCCTGCCTCTATGGGCTGCTGTGCAGCCTGTCCACTCCAGAACTAGTGGGGAAGACACCCACTCGAGAGACTGTGGCCTATCATTCCCCAGGACAAAGCACAGGGCATGTGGCCCCCTCCAGAACCAGTGGGCAAGACACCCACTCGAGAGACTGTGGCCTACCACTCCCCAGGACAAAGCGCAGGGCATGTTGCCCCCTCCAGAACCAGTGGTCTGGTTTCTGCTTCCGGCTGAGGTGTCCCCCCCCTAACCCCCCTGAGGTGCCTGCCTATTTGCCAACTGATGCCCCTGCAGTGTTCTCTCCGTATTGATGCAGGTGACAAGTGGAGCCTTGGACTTTGCCCTGTGGCCATGTGGCCCACATGAACTGAGGACTGAGCAGTGTCCCTTTTTCTGTACATTTGTAAATATCTGTAGCATTGGCTAAATTATTATTTATACTGTGTTGATCTTATTATAATCACTTCGATACATTCCTGTTGTCCTTGCATTATTCAGCCCATTTAGGGGGGTTTACTTGTTTTCTTGTGCAGCTGGTTCTGTGAATGGTGTGTATGTATGTCAGGTGTGTATGGTGCGTGTCTGTGTCACTGTCGTTTTCCTCCCCCCCTCCCTTGTGTGCTAGGCGGCTGTACTCACAGTCGTTTTCTTTGCGGCGTTGGTGTTCATGGTGGAGCATAGCATAAAATATCATCGGAAATACTTACAGTTCTGGTTCCATGGCAGCGTGGTTCTTCCTTGTATCTCCAATGGTGAGTCCTTTTGCTTCTGTGCAGTGTTTCCGCCAGCCTTTTGATGTCGTTGGTACCGCCCCGGAAAAGGTGATGGATTGTCTGGTCTTAATATGCTGCGCGGAACTTTGACTTCCGCCTGGCTGTAGGCGGCTACCGCCGTGGTGGCTGTTGTTTCCGCCCTGGCGGTCGGTGTGGTACATTGGCTGTCTTTTGGAGATCTTTCTGTCATGGTCATAATTTAGCGGTAGTTACCGCCGGCCTGTTGGCGGTATTACCGCCACTTTATCACTGACCGCCAGGGTCGTAATGAGGGCCATAGTCTTGAATCTTCCTCTCAGTTTCTATGTTTAAACCAGGTCACCAGAAATCTGATCTAATTCTTTCTTTGGTTTTGCTAACCCCCAGATGTTCATTGTGAGCCATATTGATAACTGTAGTCTTCATGCTCATAGGAGCAACCAGGCGGTCGCCCCTGAATACTAACCCATCATGAACAGAAAATCAATTCCTGATCATCCAAAATTGGCAAGTTTGTTTTTGATAGGTCACCCTTTCACAGTTCATGGAAAACTGGAAATCAAGATTTCATTATTCTTCACTTCAGATCTCCACTCTTCCTCACTGATGGCCCCATTTGTTACAACACATACCATTTCTTCAGCCCAAATAATATCATCCAAATTGCCACACTCACCATCATGATCATCTGAGACCAATCTGGATAAACAGTCAGCCGTACGATTCTGTATTCCTGGAACATGCTCAGCCGAGAATATGTATTCTTGTAGCTCCACAATCCACTTATGAATTCTGGCTGAAACACTATCCAGCCCTTTTTTTATGAAGATCTGCCTTAGAGGTTTATGGTCTGTTCCAACTGTCAAAGTTCTGCCACATAAGAAATACATGAACAGTTTTGATGGACCAAAACTCTGCCAAGGCTTCTTCCTCGATTACTGAGTAATTATGTTCAGCCCCTCTCAGTGCCCATGATGCACCCACAATCGTGTGCTCCTCACAATTACCAATCTGAAGTAGAACCACCCCAACACCTTGTTACTGCCAATGGTAACCACCTTGCTAATTCTGTGTGCTTTAAAGGCATTTAAGTTGGGAGCGTTACGTAACTTACTGTTAATAGCATCAAACTCCTTCTGACAATCATCACTCCAAATATATTCTGTCCCCTTTCTGCACATACTCCGCATCACCATAGTTTTACTGGACATATTTCTTAAAAATTTGCTATAAAATTCAGAAAGGACCCTTCTTCATCATTGTTCTTGAGTGGGCACAGCTTACATATGGTTTCAACCAATTCAGAGTTTTGTTTAACCTCTCAGGCATTATGGTGTTACACAAATAGGAAATTTCAGTCTTCCCAAACAAACATTTTTCAACATTCAATGACTTCCCTTAACTTATGTAATACAGAAAAATGTTTTCTATAGTGCTCTTCCCAATTACATCCATAAATTAGCATACTGTCTTGGAACCCCTACAACTTTCCGAGTACTGAAACCATCAATCTATGGAACACTGAAGATAGATGCCCAACTCTTTCTGATGCGGCCATCCTAGGATATTGTCACCCTTGTAAGCCACATATACTTTAGCAGAAATAATGCTCCTTTTATACTCCACAGTGCTCATTAGTTCTTGTCCTACGTAACCCTCTAGCCTAACATCCATTTGACAAAGATGTGTGCCAAGGAAACATTTCTTGGAAACACCATCACCTAGGATAATAAGTCTTGAGCAAGAGTCAAACAGCTTATTAATTTCCACACCGCTTACCTTAACTTTATCCGCTGGATTGTCAGGTGGTTTGGCATTCACAATTCTCTCATTAATGTGTAATACTATCTCCTGCCCAATCTCCTTCACTCCACAACTCTTATTCATTTTCTACTGGGGTTTCCCAGATTTATCAGAGTGGGAGAGGCTGGGATTAACTGACCAACAATACCTCATGAAATGACCCTACCCCCACACTAGTGAAACTCAGCTTTCAAAGCAGGGCATCCACTGCAATATGCCAAATGGCCCATTTGCTCACATCTGAAACACTTACCTTTGAACCCTTATCCAGATTTAATAGCAGTTTTTGTCTCCACAGACATTAAAAGTTCTTCCACAGAATCACTTTTACGCAGTTCCTTAACACATTTGGGCATGAATTCCACCCTCTTGGCAGTGGCTAATTCAGCCTCACATGTGGCACCTCTTTTAGCCACAACTCTTCCCTTATCCGGTCACTTTTACAGTGCAGGAGGAATTGGTCCCTGATGTGATCCTCCACTAATGCTCCAAACAAGCAAGTACATGCTAATTTGCTTAAGTCTGTTATAAATTTCTCTACCATCTCATCCTTCTGCACACATCTCCCAAAATGGTATCCCTCTAAACTAGTGCTTGTTAATAACCACTTCAAACTCATTCAAACCCTGTTCCTCCTCCAGACTGAGCTCAGGCAGATTTTCCAACACATCCTGACCTTTTGATAGTGGCAGTTTCTTCAAGACTGTGGGAGAGCATCACCGCCGCCCACCTGCAGCAATCCACACATGAAAAAATAAAATGGCAATGAAAAGATTTCATTGCCATTTTATTTTTACCGATGTGCCTACCGCTACATCCGTGAGCCCATAAACATGCGGGGCATGTTCCCTGTTGCCGATAAGCAGCATGAAGGACTAAAGCAGGGCCGACTGGATGCTCCAAAGTGCTCATGTCACTTTGGCTGGCTGTCTTGCACCGGCCAAAGTGACGTGCACTTTGAAGCTCTCCACCCAGCTGTGTTAGACAGCTGGGTGGAGACCAAGCACAGGCTTCCAGGGCATGAAGGAGCATCCAGCCAGCCCGCTCCACTCAATCCAGGCACTTCTCTCATGCTAACTAACAGCATAAGAGCAGCATTTGGATTGGAGGAGGAAGCACAGCCAATGGGTAAGTACCATTTTTATTTTAGTTCAAATGTGTGATACATGTAAGTGTAGGGGTTGTCTTTTATTTTGTAGTTAGTGGTTATGTTTTTATTTGAGCTTTTTGAGGGAGGGGTATTTTATTTTGGGCTTTTGGATAGAGGGTCATTTACTCTGGGCTTTGGAGTGGGGGGTATTTCCTTTTGTTTTTTGGGAAGTGGTGGAGCACTTCACTAGTTCAAACACTTTCAAAGGGTACGAGCCGCCCCTGCCTTTTGCTCCAAGAGTATGTAATAAAAGTATCAATTCTCACTCTGTGCTCAAACTTGTGCCACACACTCTGGCATTATTATTATAGAATACATTCTTCCACCTAATCTACTTCATAGGAGGGTCACCAGAGCTATTTAGGAAGAATGACGGTGGTGTAATATTCTGCATAGTTTACAAATGCAAAAACTGCAGAACACAGTAATGTTGATATCTGCTAAAAAAATATTTAAAATATACTTTTACCAGTAGACAGAACTGTCAGTTCTTGGCAACTGATTGAAAGCACTATAATCCTTCTGTGGTACAATAGTATATTGACTTTGTTCCAAAACATTCATGTCACTAAAGACTTCCTCAACTATTTGACACAGAATAATCCAAAAAGTATGCTTGCTCCCCAAAACTCTGAACAAGGCTGTAATGGCTGCTATACTTGAGATTCTGAAGGTAGTGATTTCCCACTTTGAAGTACATTCAGCAAAACAGTCTTCCCAACATAAAATGGCGGCTGCATTGGAGCATTTTCTATATATATTTGTTCCCCACTTAAAATGGCGGCTGGTGTTTACTGGCGCTATGCCAATCTTCACCTTAAAACTCTGTTGTGCAACAACGATGGGGGCCGCACTTGTGCATTTCTTCTACAACAGTCCCCACTCATGCTTAACTTATGTTCCTGACCTCTTAAGATGTCCGCTGCACCTGTACGTTCGATTTCTCCACACCCAACAATATAAAATGATGGCTGCAACTGCTTGCTATCTTGCCAACATGTAGGTGCACCGCTGGGATCAGAGTCTTCCTCTCTGAAGGAATTACTTCATCTTAGATCCCCCGAACCTTTTGAAATACCACTACACAACTCCTCATGTTGCTGGATTCTTGTACACTTTGATTGCATGAAGCATGATGCAGATGAGATGTCAGGCTCCTAAACAGACCTCTGACAGCTCCTGCCTGAAGAGATTTTCAGGTCGAGCACACAAGCGCTCTGGCCTGTTGTAATCTATCTGTGGGCTCTTAACCACGCCCACTGCACTCCCATGACTATCACTCGTTCATTGGCTTGCCTTTAAAAAATCCTTTGTTATCATTATTAAATGCTCTACATTTGTCCCTCCTTGGGGAAGTTTTGTTACCACCTTGGCCATCGACCCTGTTACATGGATAGTTACACGTTTGCTGATATGTTTTGACTGCGAGCAAACCTCTTTTTTGTCTCTCCATCGCACTCATGCTCTTGGGGGCCATGGCTCTTTGAATCGCTCGCTTATGTCAACTGTTTTACTTTTCATTTTCAATTTATGTGGCAAGAAAAGTACAGTTCGGAATTTACAACGCTAATAGCTCTAACTCGAGCAAATGCGAGACCCGTTGCATTGCAAATGCTTGTTCTTTCATGTTGGGGCCGTGACCCACTTGTCACCAAGTGAAGTAAGGAAAGCACGACACTGACCACGTTGTGGTTGAATGGATCAAAAATGGTTTATTACTGACCCATCCACAGCTTGCTGTTTCTCCCCACTCAAATCTAACTCAGTATTCCAGTACATGGAACTTAAAACACCAATTTGCAAACAACGGATTAACTTCTTCAGCCAATGCCATAGTAAGGCTGTTTCTTGCTTCTTCCTGGGCAGACTGCATGCACTGAGCTATGTATCTCCTGGGCCTCAACGGACCCAGACAAATCGAGCCCTTCCTAAAATGAAGAAGGCAGGACATATGCTGGTTTATAGGCACTGAATTATTGTTGTTGATAAAAAAGTGGCTATGATCAGTGGCAGTGTAAACAAACCCTTGCACTGGTATCCCACAGGCTTAAAAAGTGCCAGATAAGAATACTTTGGAATCTGCGTATTGCAGATAATCGGGGGACATATAACTTGGCAGCAAAATTCATAGGTTTCTTGTAAAATAGTAAGATTTGACAAGTGTGCTGTTTTAAGATGATCAGTGCTTTTCGTAGCCCCAGTCAGACATCAATGGTTTTATATGCTTTTTTCCTCACCATTAAGTTCTTGTTAAGTGTTTGCGTGTGTTTATCTAACCTGAACACATCTGGAGAATTGCTTCAAAGGATCACAGCAGTTGTAAAAATGAGTGACATTACCTAATTTTTTACCAAATGGCTTCACAAATCATGATGTAACAAGTCTCTTGACTTCCAAGACATCACGGAAAGTTGTATTGGAATTGCACAACAATTGATCTCTATTGTCTATTTTGTAACCTTTAGTTATTTAAAGCAGGCATGTGTGACATGTTTTTAAGAAGGAATTGATAACCCGCAAAACGACTATCAATTAAAATTAACAATGGTGTTGCCACTGATAGAAGGGACAGGTCACATATAAAACCACAAGCTACTAACCATGCACAACAAAGTAACCTCTTATTGGGCCATCTGGAGGCACTGCAGCCCTTCCTCAGGCATTTGATACGCTGTATAAATGGCACAAAGGGGGTCATTACAACATTGGCGGTAAAAGCCGCTTACCGCCGTGCTGAAGACCGCCAACACACCGCCGCGGCCGCTGTAAACCGCCACGGTCATTATGACCCACAACTCGGAAACCACCAAAATACAGACACCCACAGAAGTCCGCCACACCAAAGGCCAGCGATAAACTGGCGATAACCAAACCGACACCGTCACGCCAACAGAAATACGCCCATACTATCACGACACACGAATCCACGCGGCGGTCTTTCAACCGTGGTATCCCATTGGCGGTACACACCGCCGCACTCAAAATACACACACTCCTACAAAACACAGCCACATTGGACAAATCCAAATACACACACCTGATACACATACAAACACCACTCCCACACACCCAATACAATATAAAACACACACCCACATCTCCCACAAACCCCCACCAAAAAAAAATCGGGACGACGCACAGAGAGAGAGACCATATAGAAGAATCGAGCACCCAGACGCACATATTACCATCACCCACACAAATACCACGCACTTCACACAACACACCACTACACATCACCACACTTATCACCACACATTCCACCACACACATCACCTACACCACCCCATGGCACCGCAAAGACACCCCAGGTTTTCGGAGGAGGAACTCAGGGTCATGGTGGAGGAAATCATCCGGGTAGAGCCACAGCTATTCGGAGCACAGGTGCAGCAGACGTCCATTGCAAGGAAGATGGAGCTATAAAGCAGAATAGTCGACAGGGTCAACGCAGTGGGACAGCACCCAAGAAATCGGGATGACATCAGGAAGAGGTGGAACGACCTATGGGGGAAGGTGCGTTCCATGGTATCCAGACACCGGATTGCAGTGCAGAAGACTGGCGGCGGATCCCCACCTCCTCCCCCAGAATTTACGACATGGGAGGAGCAGGTCTTGGCGATCCTGCATCCTGAGGGCCTCGGCGGAGTATCTGGAGGAATGGACTCTGGTAAGTCACATCTTCACTACTTTATCCCCCCACCCCACCTGCATGCCAACACATACCCCCACCCTCAGCCTCACCCCTATCACTCCTACTGCTTGCAAATGTCCCACCATCACACCCACCCATCCCAACACCAAGCCCTGCATGCGACCACAAAGCATGGACACCCACCACCATAGCATGCCCACTGCACATACCCATAGCCCCCCCAAAGCACCAACACAAAAGCCCCCACACAGGAATGCAAGCACTGGGGGACACGGGCACCCACCCATTGCACACCATTCCACGCACAGATGCAATAATCATGCTTTTATACCCCTGCAGGACCCCTACGCAACGTCACTGCACAGGAGTGTCCACAAATGTCCACCCCCCCCAGAAGAGGCCCACAGTGATGACAGCAGCTCTGTCGACCTGGATCTAGATGACCAGCCCGGCCCATCGGGGACCTCGGGACAGTCGGTTCCCCTCACACAGCCACAGGCCACTGCAGACCTACCCCCCTCTGGAAACACCAGCACACAGCACCCACCCAGCGGGCCCACACCTCTGTCTCCAGGACACGTCAAGCAGCAGTGTGTTCACCACTACAGGGCACCCAGGTTAACCCACCACCCCAACAACAACAGGGACCTGGGGGCAGTGGCAGTGGGCACACGGTCCAGGGGGCAGAGGCCCAGGGAAACAGGGGAACTGGGAGGGCTGCTGTGCGACAGGGTGGGGACAGGCCCAGGGAACCCACTCTCCATGAGGCCCTCTCCTCCATCATGGGAGCATACCACCACTCCCAGGAAATGATGGCTACGTTACTGGCCAAGTTTCAGGAGACCCAGCGCATGCAGGAGGAACAGTATTTGGGCTTCAGGGAAGAACTCAGAACCATCAGCTCCGCCCTGGGCACCATCGTAGGAGTGCTGAATCTGGTAGTGACCACTTTGAGGGACACTGTGGCACCACAAAGGGCCCCTGACACTAGCATGGACCAAGAACTGCCCACCACCTCCGCCGGTGCTAGTGGACAGGAGGCACCGCCACAGGACCAACAGGCCACCAGCACCCCACCCCCTGCAGGAGGAGAACCACCCCGCAAGCAGTCCCAGAGATCCAGGAAGAGGACAGAGTAAGATGCCAAGACCCCCGCCAAGGATGGATACCACCCTGATAGTCATCCCACTGTCCCACTTTGTCACCCTGTCCATCCTTAAACTGCCCCAGCTCCACTTCCCAGACCCATTTGGACAATGCACCTGTGAGACTAATAGACTGGACTCTGCCATGGACATTCCTCCACCATCACCGCTCACCTATTTACAACCCCCTCCAATATTTTGCACCTTAATAAACACAGTTTTTGCACAAAACAATCATGAGTCTGTATGTGAATGTGAATATATTTATCTGTAATTACAGTGCCAAAATGGTTATTTACATTGTGATGCCAACATACCAATGTCACACAGCTGTAGTCCATGGGGGAACAAAGGAGATGTCACACTGTGGCACCCAGATCTCTGAAATCGTAAGGGAAAGTGACAACTCAGTTACCATACACTGGGTGAAAAGGACAGACAGTACAGAGGTAGTAGTGTTTAAGTACATGTAGTAGGCCGGTTTGTATTCTTACCTCTGTTCATTGGAAATATTGCAGCATCACCGTGTTCCTGTTGTCTATGTCGTCTTCTTCGTCTTCCTCCTCTTCACTCTCCACAGGCTCCACAGCTGCTACAACACCACCATCTGGACCATCCTCCTGCAGAAAAGACACCTGGCGACGCAAAGCCAGGTTGTGAAGCATACAGCAGGCCACGATGATCTGGCACACCTTCTTTGGTGAGTAGAATAGGGATCCACCTGTCATATGGAGGCACCTGAACCTGGCCTTCAGGAGGCCGAAGGTCCGCTCGATCACCCTCCTAGTTCGCCCATGGGCCTCATTGTAGCGTTCCTCTGCCCTAGTCCTGGGATTTCTCACTGGGGTCAGTAGCCATGACAGGTTGGGGTAACCAGAGTCACCAATTAGCCACACACGGTGCCTCTGGAGCTGACCCATCACATAAGGGATGCTGCTATTCCGCAGGATGTAGGCGTCATGCACAGAGCCAGGGAACATGGCATTCACATGGCAGATGTAATGGTCTGCCAAACATACCATCTGGACATTCATGGAATGATAATTCTTCCGGTTTCTGTACACCTGTTCACTCCTGTGGGGTGGGGACCAAAGCCAAATGGGTCCCATCAATGACACCTATGAAGTTGGGGATATGTCCAAGGGCATAGAAGTCACCTTTCACTGTAGCCAAATCCTCCACCTCAGGGAAAACGATGTAGCTCCGCATGTGTTTCAGCAGGGCAGACAACACTCTGGACAACACGTTGGAAAACATAGGCTGGGACATCCCTGATGCTATGGCCACTGTTGTTTGAAATGACCCACTTGCTAGGAAATGGAGTACTGACAGCACCTGCACTTGAGGGGGGATTCCTGTGGGATGGCGGATGGGTGACATCAGGTCTGGCTCCAGCTGGGCACACAGTTCCAGAATAGTGGCACGGTCAAGCCTGTATGTCAGGATGAGATGTCTCTCCTCCATTGTCGACAGGTCCACCAGCGGTCTGTACACCGGAGGATGCCGCCATCTCCTCACATGTCCCAGCGGACGGTGCCTATGAAGGACAACAGCGACCACAGAGTCAAACATCCCAGAGGTACGTAACCCCAGCTTAAAATAAACACGGATCTTGACCCATCGAATGGCTTGTATGAGTGTGGATGCAAGGCCTAAGTATGTGTGATGCAGTACAAAAAGTAAGGCATGTAGGCCCCTGAAATGGCGGCTGCCTGACCTGTGAAGTGTGACAATGGGATGTGAGGTAACTGCGCTGCCGTTGTACACCGTGGCGGTAGGCGGTCGAAGACCGCGGCGCAATGCTGCATTGGTTAACATTGGACCCTATGGGTCTCAGGAGCCAATGTCGATGTGCACCGGCGGTCGCGGTACGCACCGCCGCGGACGTGACCGCCATTTTTTCTCTGTTAATTCACTCGATACCTGATCTTCGACAGGAGAGGACCTACACTGCAAGTGCTGCTGTGACCTCAGTCTGGAAGGGACAATGGCTCATGCGACTGGAGAAAGGGCCCCTGCCTTCACATCAGAGGAGTTGGAGAAGCTTGTGGATGGGGTCATCCCCCAGTACGCGCTACTCTACGGTCCTCCAGACAAACAGGTAAATACACTGGGAGCATGCTGTATGGGCTATGCCTGTGTTGAGTGGGGTGGATGAAAGATGGGGGGGGGAGAGATTGAGGCATGCTTGAAACGACGGTGAGTGCATGTGCCACATTGCAAGGGTAGGGATGGGGGGCCACTCACATTGATGGTGCAGAAGGTAATTACTTTTCTTCTCCCCCTGTACATTTCATATAGGTCAGCGCCCACCAGAAGATGGATATTTGGCGTGCCATCGCCAAGGACGTCCGGACCCTGGGGGTCCACCACAGACGGGGCACCCACTGCCGGAAGAGATGGGAGGACATTCGCCGCTGGAGCAGGAAGACGGCGGAGGCTCAGCTGGGGATGACCTCCCAACGTGGGAGGGGTGCCCGTCGGACCTTGACCCCCCTGATGTTCCGAATCCTGGCGGTGGCCTACCCCGAGTTGGATGGGCGCGTGAGGGCATCACAGCAGACACAAGGGGGTGAGTAGTCTCACATTCTGCTAACTTTGCGCGCTGTGGAGGTGTCTGGGTGGGGGAGGAGGGCTGTGGGTATCCCTAGGCCAGGGTGAGTTCCGTAGGCGAGGCCCCTCCGTAAGGCACGGCCCTGTGCCCCCGCCCCCCACCTCTGTAGGGTGCCAAGTACAGCTATTCATGGCCCTGTGTCACCTATGTGTGCAGATGTCATCCATAGCCTTGTAGGCCATGTCCCAGGGATTGCAAAGTGGACCCCAAGTGCGCGGCGTAGTGCAGGGGGCTTCTGTGTCTGTGCTGTCCGCCAACGGTAGCGGGAATGCATGCACTCAACATGTCTTTCTTCTGTTTCCCCCCCCCATTTTTGTGGTCTTCCTGTTCATGTGTGCATTAGCATCATCAGGCGGAGGAGCAGTGGCACCGGAGCACGAGGGAGCTGCATCCCACATGGCCATGGAGGGCCACACTACCGACTCTGAAATCGCCAGTGGGACGGAGGGTGAGGCGAGCTCCATGGCGGGGACACGAGCGGACATTAGTGGATCGGACTCGTCCTCTGATGGGAGCTCCCTTGTGGTGGCGGCAACATCTCTGCCCCCCGCAACAACAGGTACAGCCGCCACCCCCCGCACCAGCACCGCCCTCCCAGCAGCCCCTCAGCGTTTGCCCCGTGCCCGCTCACCCAGGAAGGTGGGCATCTCCTTCGCCCCAGGCACCTCAGGCCCTGCCCCAGTCACCCCTGCTGCTCTCAGTGAGGAGGCCATTGACCTCCTCAGGTCCCTCACTGTTGGGCAGTCTACCATTTTGAATGCCATCCAGGGTGTAGAAAGGGAAGTGCACCGAACTAATGCATACTTGGAGGGCATTCATTCTGGTCAGGCTGCCCTTCATCGAACCCTGCAATCTCTGGCCTCAGCACTGATGGCAGCCATTGTCCCTGTATCTAGCCTCCCCCCTCCAACATCCTCCACCCAGACCCAATCCCCTGTACCTCTGCCTATCCCAAGCACACCATCAGACCAGCCTGCACACACCTCAACACCCAAGGGCAGCTCACGCAGACATAAGCACCACACATCCCACAGGCATTCACACAAGCAACATCCACATACAGACATACCAACATCCACTGCCTCCACTGTGTCCCCCTCCTCCACGTCTCCCTCCTCCCTGCCAGTCTTGTCTCCACTCACACCTGCATGCACAGCATCTTCAGCCACTACGTCCCTCAGCAGCACACACACCAGAACACCCCGCACACGTGCATTCACCACCCCCACTGCCATTTACACGTCCTGTGTCTTCTCCCAGTGTGTCTGTGCCGCCCTCTCCCAAGATGCACAAACGCAGGCAGCCACCCACCCAACAGCCATCCACCTCACGACAGCCTACAGCCCAGGCACCTGCACCCAAAGCCACCCCACTTACACCTCCTACAACCACAACCTCTTCCTCCACTCCCATACCCACTACACCTACCCGTCCCACTGCTCCCCAAAAATGTTTCCTGTCCAAACTTAACCTCTTTCCCTCAACTCCCCCACCCCGTCCATGTCATAGGCCCAGAGATAGCACCTCAGCCACTACATCACCGGGCCCGGTGGTGCATGTCGTACATGGACACTGGAGTGCACCGCCCACCAGGGCAGCCAGTCTGGTACGGAGCCACAGCACAGTCAGCCCCCCCCTCAGAAACATCCAAAAATTTACAGTGCACGGCGGCAGAGGGTAAAGACACCAGGGACAAAAACCCCTACCAGGGCTCCCGGCGGGAGTGTCGATGCAGCTGGGACACCGGCCAAGGTGGGGAAGGGCCACAGGAGAGCAGGAAAGGCTGGGAAGGGCAACACGCCCTACAACACCGCCATCAGCCCAGCTGGCCAGGAAGGCCCCGCAAGCCCCATCCCAGCTGGCCAGGAGGCCACCAAAAGCCCCAGCACAGCTGCCCAGGAGGCCACCAAAAGCCCCACCACAGGACAGGTGGGCAGGAGGGCCCCGCCAGGCCCAAGCCATATGGCACATGAGCACCCCAGCATAGCCAGCACCGCTGAACAGGGGCCTGCCATCTCAAGCAGCGCTGAACAGGGGACCACCATCTCAAGCACCGCTGAACAGGGGACCGCCATCTCAAGCACCGCTGAACAGGGGACCGCCATCTCAAGCACCGCTGAACAGGGCACGGCTATTCCAAGCACCGCTGAACAGGGGACCGCCATCTCAAACACCGCTAAACAGGGCACGGCTATCCCAAGCACCGCTGAACAGGGGACCGCCATCTCAAGCACCGCTGAACAGGGGACCGCCATCTCAAGCACCGCTGAACAGGGCACGGCTATCCCAAGCACCGCTGAACAGGGCACGGCTATCCCAAGCACCGCTGAACAGGGGACCGCCATCTCAAGCACCGCTGAACAGGGGACCGCCATCTCAAGCACCGCTGAACAGGGCACGGCTATCCCAAGCACCGCTGAACAGGGGATCGCCATCTCAAGCACCGCTGACCAGGGCACGGCTATCCCAAGCACCGCTGAACAGGGGACCGCCATCTCAAGCACCGCTGAACAGGGCACGGCTATCCCAAGCACCGCTGAACAGGGGACCGCCATCCCAAGCACCGCTGAACAGGGCACGGCTATCCCAAGCACCGATGAACAGGGGACCGCCATCCCAAGCACCGCTGAACAGGGCACGGCTATCCCAAGCACCGCTGAACAGGGGACCACCATCTCATGCACCGCTGACCCATGAGCGGCAGAGGCAGTGCCGCATCTGTGTTGGACAGGGCTGCACGATGCACTCTGGGCACCAGGCCCCCCCCAGAACCAGTGGAGACATGCATCCACTACCTCATTCCTGCACAGGAAGAAGCACTCTGGCCAACAGGCACCCTCCAGAACCAGTGGAGACTGTTATCCACTTGAGAGACTGTGGCTTTGCACTCCCCATGATGGAACAGTGGGAAACCCACCCACTGTAGAGACTTGAGAGACTGTGGCTTTGCACTCCCCAGGATGGAACAGTGGGCATGGAGCCCCCTCGTGGATCTGGCGTGGTGCACTCATCCGGCTGAGGTGCCCCCCCCTTCCCTTCCCCCTGAGGTGCCTGTAGTTTTGCTATCTGATGCCCCTGCAGTGTTCTCTCCATTGAGGTCGGGTATCTGGTGTGTGCTTTGCCCATGTTTTTTGGGCCCAGTGGTCCACGGACAATGCCTGGTACAATGCCTGGACTTGTGAATTTGGTGTATATAATAGTTTTTAGTGTGTATATATTTTTGATTGCTGTATTTCAATATATTTCAATGGTTACAGTCATTTCCTTTTGTCTTTGCATTCTTCCAGGGGGTCTGGGGGGTGTAACTGTGATGTATAGATATGTATTAGTGTGTGTGTTGTAGTGGGTGAGGGTGGGGGTGGGGGTGTTGCGTGTGTGTGTCACTGTTTTTTCCCTCCCCCCTTCCCTGTGTCTAGGTGCAGTACTCACTGTTGTCTTCTGCGTCAGCGTACGTGCTCCTGGTAGAGGAGCAGGAAGACTATAGCTGGGAGGATTTGGAGTTCTGGCTCCATGGTGTCCTCGTTCCTCGTGGGGTGTGTAGAGGTGAGCGTTTTCCCTTCGAAATGGCTGTTCCGCTGTGTTTTTATCAGCGGTGAATCCGCCCCGGAAAAGGTGGCGGATTGGACTGTTGTGATACTGTGGGCGGTACTTTGACTCCCACCTGTCTGTTGGCGGTGACCGCCGCGCTGTTTGTTTGTACCGCCGTGGCGGTCGGAGTGTTAAAGTGGCTGTCTTTGTTGGCGGTTTCCGCCATGGTCGTGATTCCATTTTTTTTCCCGCTGGTCTGTTGGCGGTTTTACCGCCGCTTTAGCACCGACCGCCAGGTTTGTAATGACCGCCAAAGTGTTGTTTGTGCATCTTTTTTAGGTCTTGTCTGAGACAGTGCATGCACTGCCAATTGTGATATAGATATTTTTGCAAATTGTAATGCCTTATACTAATGAAACCTCATACTCTAGCTAACTTAAGGCAAACCAGGCATCAGACTCCACCATTAGTAGGATGTTTCAGTCTACCACGTAGAGACCTGTATTTTCTTATATCACTTGAGTCAAAATGAAATACGTCACACAGAGAAGGACGAAAACCTTCACAGACGGTTCTGAATAAAGTTTACACATTCAAGGTTAAACCTGCCTGCACTAGACAGAATTACATACTACGTAACTTTACTGCTCCATGTGCAGATATTGCTTGTGAGAAGCTCAATGTAGTAGAATTGTCAGAATCTTGTTGAATGTATTCATCTATATATGTTTCTCTTTTGCTTCATCCTGGTTGGTTGAGAATCTGTGAACCATATACTACCATAGTGAATGTATGAAATCTTTTGTTAAGAACCCTATATAAGAGTGTGATTTCTTGGTGTGAGAGAAAGCCCTTCCCACTGACTATGCTGGAATTCCTCCCCATCTCGTACTTTGTATTTGGCAGATCTGAACTTTACTGAGTTCTTGATTGATTCTGTGCCTTAACTGCTTTAGCACCGACCGCCAGGTTTGTAATGACCGCCAAAGTGTTGTTTGTGCATCTTTTTTAGGTCTTGTCTGAGACAGTTCATGCACTGCCAGTTGTGATATAGATATTTTTGCAAATAGTAATGCCTTATACTAATGAAACCTCATACTCTAGCTAACTTAAGGCAAACCAGGCATCAGACTCCACCATTAGTAGGATGTTTCAGTCTACCACGTAGAGACCTGTATTTTCTTATATCACTTGAGTCAAAATGAAATACGTCACACAGAGAAGGACGAAAACCTTCACAGACGGTTCTGAATAAAGTTTACACATTCAAGGTTAAACCTGCCTGCACTAGACAGAATTACATACTACGTAACTTTACTGCTCCATGTGCAGATATTGCTTGTGAGAAGCTCAATGTAGTAGAATTGTCAGAATCTTATTGAATGTATTCATCTATATATGTTTCTCTTTTGCTTCATCCTGGTTGGTTGAGAATCTGTGAACCATGTACTACCATAGTGAATGTATGAAATCTTTTGTTAAGAACCCTATATAAGAGTGTGATTTCTTGGTGTGAGAGAAAGCCCTTCCCACTGACTATGCTGGAATTCCTCCCCATCTCGTACTTTATATTTGGCAGATCTGAACTTTACTGAGTTCTTGATTGATTCTGTGCCTTAACTGGGCTTTGCGCTCTGATTTACTGATTGATGTTGACTACATTGAATTAATTCCTATATGACTAAAATTCTTAAAATAAAACCTTTAAGGTTGAGATGTCATCGTCGGTCATTCTTGTGGGACTAAATGTGTTATACATTACTGCTATATGAAATTGCCACCTTCTTGTTTATGTTATGTTATGTGTTTTTATAGCATGCTTGTCACCCGTAAAACAAGCCTAATTGAGAGCACCAACGTCTGTCTAGGGACTACACCGCCCCTGATCCATCAAGGCATGCTTCCGTTGAAGATTGAGTAGATTCTGCACACTGTCACTTGTGAGACACTTTGTTAGTGCTGGCTGCGTCTCGAGTTTTTTTTTTATTGCTGCCAGGTAGGTGGTCTGGGAAACATCTTCACAATTTGTGTTACACAACCCCCCTCTCTTGGAGATGCCTCTGTCCCAATCCTCCCTCCAGCAAATTAAAAGAAGTGCCATGATGTAACCAGTGATGACTGCCTCACAGCACTTTTTTTAGTTGAAAGCTTTCATTCAAACTGCAAAGCAGCCGCACAGCTGTGCAACAGGGCTAAAAATATTGACAAACCCAAAAGATCACATAGGCAAGGCCTATTGACTTTGCCAGTGCTTGCTTTTCGCGTGCTTCCTATGTGAAGTAGTGGGCTGAGGAACCAAAAGCAGCCCTGACAGAATTCTTAAAACAGGCCCACCGCCTTCATCTCCTAGCCTAATCTCTCTCTATCTATCCATTCTCTCTCTCTCACGTTCCTCCTCCTCTCTGCCGTCCCTGATCACTTTCTCTCTCCCTTCACCTCTCTTCCTTCCTTCTTTCATTCTTGCTATCTTCAAGTCTCCCCCCGTACCTGCTACAATCACTGTTAGAGAGCTGGGAAAAGTGACAAAGGCACCAGGCGCAGTTCTGGGCTTGCAAATTAGCCCAACAGGGAATCGCCCAGTGGAATCAAAGGCCTGCCCGGTTCCTATGTGGCCTGCATTATTATAAATGAAGTAACATAACAGTATGTACACATACCCTGAACTCAAATACCATTGAACACTTGCAACATACCAACCATATAAAACATTGAATACGATATAGCCAAGGAGTCCCAGAAAAGGATTCAGACAATAAGTAAACCTCCTGATTGGCAAAGATGACGAAAGGTGATAGCACTGGGAAGTTGGATGTTTTCTCTATATTGTGAAAGCCCAATGAAAAACACATCACAGACTACGGCTGGGCAGAGGTGCAGGATCCTGCTAGCCAAGCTGTCATTTCAGTCACAGTATGAATCCCAAAACTCTCACCAAGCTCCCTTCAAACGGATCGTGTGCCAGCAGTACAGTTAGCTATGCACACCCTTGTTGCATCATCTAACCATGGCCAGCTTTAGGGCGGTGTGAGAGGTGCGGCCGCACCGGGTGCTGACCTGATTGGGGGGCGCTGACCTCAGAGGGGCGCTGTGTTTAGCAATAACTTAGAAACTTGCGCTTTAAAAGCACCTGCTGAAAGGTTCCTTGTGCGTTTAGCCTTCAAGAAACAATTAAAATGTCAGGATACCTCTTGTGATTAATGTTCCTGGTAGGGAGAGAGAGATGGGAGTTTTGTCTAGCGGCAGCTTTAACTCAACATAAAGTAGCACAGGTTAGTATACCTGATGCAAAGAACAGAACTATATTTTATGTGGATAGCTGAGTGGATTAGTAAAGCCAGCTTTTACCAGTACGTTAAAACAAATGAATGTATATGAAAGGGGGCTAAGGAGGGATGAAGGACACATTTGCAGGGTGGTAGTGGGAGAATCCGAGGAGGTGGTCATGGGGTGGTGGGCACCAAAAAAGACTGTCATACAGGGCACCACCAGCACTAAAGCCAGCCCTGCATCTAACATCCTAACAATAGCCATACCGAGAAAGGAGATGGTGCGCCCGTGGAAAGAAAGTAGGCAATGAAAGCAAACAAGCATTGGCAAAGCATATAGGCCTGACCCTGGCAAATGTGCAATGTTTTTCAAAGTTTTTATTTTTTGAAAACACATTTAATATGCAAGAAAATTTGGCAAATATATAAAGGAGTGGCCCAGGAGCACAGACACACCAAACCTGAGCTTGAAGAGCCCTCCCTTTTAGGTAACTGTACTCATGCGATTAGGCACAATGCCATCACTTACAACAATTAGATGAAGTGGGTTGACCTTTTTGTCCATGTCTAGTGGTGTAGGCAAAATGTGACCATTTTGAAAAAATGAGGCTGAGGAGATAGCAAAATCTGTCTCTAGACCAACAAGCATTTGCAATATAATAGGTCTCGCATATTTCAAACAAGTTAATTGTCCTCTTTTGTCTTCAGTGCCAGCGAGCGAAAACAAAAGAAAACATGGGTGGAAACTGATAAAAGACGACTTGGCAAAATAAAAGAAAGTTAGCTTTAAAAAATAAAACTTTGTGATTTTGTTTATCCTGCTGGGTATGGTTTTGCCAGCTACAAGCTTCTGTTTGTGGGGCACTAAAAGTTTAAAAGAATATATAGTACCTCAATCACGTTGGGAGCAGCAGATGGGCACTAATTAAAATTAATTAATCAGTGCTTGATCCCTGCTCCACACAGAGGACCGAAAATGATGCCAGACATGCCTTGACAAATTACGAGGCTGTAAAGAAGACGCAAACCAACAAATGGTGAGTGACAGACGGGCTCCAAGCCCTTTATTGAAAGCAAAAGAGTCTCACAAGCGAGACGCATGCGCTAGCGCATGCACTCGCAGGGTCGACCCTAGAAAGGACCTCTACAGAGAGTGTATGTAGTTCATGGATTTTAAATGGAATGCTTTTAGAGCTCTATTTGCATGACATCAGCAGATATGCAGCTTCAGAAGGAGGCAGATCTAGAATTCCTGTTCTACTTCAGGCCTGGGGTACAGAAGATGACACCTCACTGGTCTGCAACATTCTGACTCAATCCCATGCCATGACAAATTTGGTAACTTGTTGAGAGATAAACATGCATGGCAAGCCTCCTTATCGAATATCGGAAATGTGCCATTCCTGAATACATCAGGCCACAACAGGCTTTCCCCAGCCTCTGCCCACACATGTCTGACAGGGGGCGGGCTCAGTGAGCCTGGCATCAATTGACACCTCACTGATCATCCTATTTAATACATTTACATGCTTTAATGGTCTCCTTTACCCAGCTGTCTCCTCTCCGCTCACAAAACGAGATAGCCTTCCTTCTTTTTCAGCCATGGACACGTCAGAGCTTGGATTAAACATTCAGGAATAGCTATTCATTCAGAAGAAAAAAAAATCCTAAAAAAACAAAAAAGAAATCTTGGTAACATTGTTCCCAACAGTTCTTCCCCACTTTAACCTCGATTTGCGTGTCTGCTATTACCAAGATATTGCCTCAGAGGAAGCAAGTTCAACCAGCTTAGTAGGTTCAAGAATGAATGGTTGACCAGGCCATGGACAGCGGATGAAAAAAGTAAAATGTGTAACAAGGGGGATTACAGACTGTATCGCAAATCTCTGTGTGCCAAGGGAACGCATTATTGTTACTTTTGAATTTTGAAGCACTCGTCAACTTGCGTTTGTTAGGACCAAACCAAATAAAATCTGAACCATCCTGGCCATGGACTAAGAATCACACGAATATTGAACTATGTCTGAAACATACGTCCGGTTGAGCAATTACGTATTGGGGAGTTTCATCATGACTAGTATTGTAGTTTCAGTTTCGATAATTTCTCTATTCTAAGTATTTTGCTGCTATGGGAAATATATAACAAAAAAGTGATACACAGCACAATCCTTCTGTCTTGACATACAATCAGAAGGCATCTTTTACTTCAAAGGTAATTTATTTTAGCGGAGTGTGTGAAAACTCTTGGGAGGTGACGTTGTATAGTGAATGGTCGTAGTGCCCTCTAGTGGGTAACTTATGTAAACACAACTTTGGTCCGGAATTTTACTATCCCTTCTGACCAGAGCTGCTTAATAAATCGTGAAGAAATTATTGTCCAAAGGGGCTATAGATATTTTGGTATACATTTGTTTTATATGTAAATCATTTGTAGCTAAACGAGGTGGGAAATTATTATACCATCAAATACATTTTTTCTTCAGTTTCCCTATATTGTCTTTCTTCCATTTTTGGTTAACAAATAGCACACTTACCTCATTATAAACTTGAGGGACTCGTGATTTAGTGGACATTATGCTGTGTCACAAATGTGCTGGAGTACCCTGCCCTCCAAATCCTCGATCCGTTCTGCGCGTCAGACAGACCATCAGTTTTCTGACGGCGGAGTCCCCTCTGACTGTGGTGTTGGAAAAAATACTCCCATGGCCTGTTAGAGTTGGGACGTCAGAGGAAGCTCACCAAACTGTCCAACCCATTTAGAGCGGACAGTGCATACAATAGACAAATTTAAGTCTAAGGGGCTGCTGCTTAACATACATAAAATGTAAAATGTTATATACCACTCTGTTTGAATTAACATTTGTGATCTCTTTTTATAGCTGCTTAAAGCCAGGGGCGCAACTAGACCCAAACTTCGGGTTGGCTAGGACTTCAGGCCGCAGTGGTGGAGCTTCCATGTCACGCAATGTGGGTAGAAACGTCCTCAGAGCCAGTATGAGAGCCCACATTGCTAATACATCTGGGTTTAATGTGCTAACACATGCAAACAGCATTTTTACTTGTCTGTATTTTAATGCATCAGCACATTACAGCCAGATCTATTGGCTTTGCCAGTCATTTCCACTCAGACACTAAGGGGGTGATTCTCACCCTGGCGGGCGGCGGAGGCCGCCCGCCAGAGTTCCCCCCTCCAGAATACCGCACCGAGGTCGGAAGACCGCTGCGGCTATTCTGTGTTTTACACTGGGCTGGCGGGCGACCGCCAAAAGGCCGCCCGCCATCCCAGTGTAAAACTCCCTTCCCACGAGGACGCCGGCTCAGAATTAAGCCGGCGGAGTGGGAAGGTGCGACGGGTGCAGTTGCACCCGTCGCGAATTTCACTGTCTGCAATGCAGACAGTGAAATTCCTTGTGGGGCCCTCTTACGGGGGCCCCACGACAACCCATACCGCCATCCTGTTCCTGGCGGGAGAACCGCCAGGAACAGGATGGCGGTATGGGCTGTCAGAATCCCCATGGCGGCGCAGCGAGCTGCGCCGCCATGGAGGATTCTAATGGGCAGCGGAAAACCAGCGGGAGACCGCCGGTTTTCCACTTCTGACCGCAGCAACACCGCCGCGGTCAGAATGCCCTGCGGGGCACCGCCAGCCTGTTGGCGGTGCTCCCGCCGACCCTGGCCCTAAGCATTGCTGGAGCTTTAAGAATATTCACCACACCTGTGAGCATCGGATATCTGCAAGATGGTTGGTACCAAGAGAGTCAAGTGCATGAGCGCATGTCTGACACTCCGAAAATAAAGCACTGAAGCCTTATTGGAGAGGTGCCTTCTATTACCAAAGACAACTAAAGACACATAATAAACAAAAATGTCCATGGAATAAGATGTGTATGGGTATGTCCAAATAAACACAAGAATGTGCTCTCACAAACATCAAGAAGTAAACTTCCATGAACCCTAATAAAAGTGTGATGTGTGCTAAAATAAAAAAAATATATGGGACTTCTATCTGAATGTCACAAAATGAGGGGGGCTCACAAAGAGTTAAAACATAAGGAGCATTCACAGAGCGGGTAAGCAGGATAACTTCACAATGTAAAAACATGTTTTTATATTGTTATTGCATAGACTTAGCTGGGGAGCAACATAGCGCTGTGTATGATGAAGAGTGATGGAAGCTGAACCAAGACTGTATACATTCAATTAAGGCATCATCAGATCATCAGAGGTTAAGTGATTTGCCCAGAAATGCACAACACAATTTTTGGTCAACTGTCATGCTGACTTCAAAATCATGTCCTCTTGTTGACTTACTCACTACTCCACATCTTCTTCCTTAGTTGATGTAATAAAACATTCAAAAAAGGTTAAGAGTTAAAAATGCTCCCAAGGTTTACCTTCACCAATCCTTGTTAACACCTAGATTATTTTGATGTTTTCCCATAGGCATTATGCTATGTTCCTTGTGATGTCTAGTGAGGAGACTAAATGCAAATTATTGTGGTATGTAGGTATTATAGAGGGATTACACCTTGAATACTTGTTTCTCATTTAAGGTTCAGGCTTAAAAATTATGAATATGCACTATAGGTTAGAGTATGACGTGACATATAACCTAAATATTTATGTAGTTCTAAAAAATTTAATGATTTATTAATAGTGATGTATCCCCTTTGTACCCATCAGCGTGGATCAGAGATCATGGTCCAGATGTTGAGTACCTTTTACACTAGGGTATTTTCTATAATTTAAAATAGTATACAGAGGGTGATGAATCTTTTTCAGTCTTTGGCACTACAATCTTTTGTGAAATAGCTAGGCGCTGCTCTGACAGGAAGGCACCAATATTACAAATTACATCTATAAAGCCATTTTCTGTTTTAGAGTTGTAGGTTAAATATCTTTCACAAAAATACAGGTACTTGCCAACGCCAAATTTGCACCCAGTAAAGTTTTCTTTTTCTCTGAATGAAAGAGGGTTGGCTTAATATGGCAACATTTAAATGTGTGTATGCGGCACCAGAAATTCATTTTGGTAAATAGTGTTGTCAGTCATGTTTATGAAGGAGACGAAGCTGTGTAAAAATTAGATTAAATCTTGTTATGGTCAACATCAACAGCATGAGACACACTGCTGAAGAACTAGAATAAGTGATATAAGGATAACCAGACAGAGACCTGGGCATAGACATGTGTATGTGGGAAGGTGTGAGCACACCTGCCAAACCTCTGCCCCCTCACACTGGAAAGCTGTAGCTCCAGTTAGTTGCACCACTTGTTCCACCAGCCACTAAGGAGCTCATGTTCATCCATCTGAACAGATGCAAAAGATGATCTCTCGCAGGAAGATGAAAGGATTGATAGCAGTCTAGGGGAGAGCTTAGACCTTTTGTCTGCTGAGGGTACCATGATTGGAGCCTGAGGCTGCTGAAGGAAATCCCTTTTCCTGTATCCTTGAAGTTGACCTACTCCTGAATGCATTATGCTTCACACATTCATCCGTTCAGTTTGAGGTTTGCCTACTGCAATCAAGCCCAGGGAGGTGGTAGCAGCAAGACTCACATTGAATGACAGCATTGTACAGGATATCCTGAAGAACCAGGACAATGGCACAAGTTATATCCATTGACAGAAGTCTGCAGAGTGAAATTAGCAGGAACTGACAGTATATTATACGTGCAGCAGCTTCACCCCCCAGACAGTGCTTAGTTTGGAAAAAAAACATAAGTGCATTCTCTTCTTTTACCATCTCAGTCACATTCTCCTCTCATTTCTTTTTCTTCTCTTTCATCCCTCCTTATTGTCTTATATGTTCTCTCTCTCTTCTCTGTTTCTATTCTCTACCTTGTCTTTGCACCTCTTTATTTCACAATTATTTCCTCTATCCCTTACTTTTCATCCTCATCCTCCCTCCTATCTTCTCTTCCTGACTCCTTGCAGAGACAGGCTATGCCAGACACTAACCACTCCCACAGATTAGGAGCTGGTGAATGGTATCTAAATCCCCACAAAAGTTCACTTTTTACATGGCAGAAATGAATGCTGAAAGAGCTGAACTCTGCCTGTGAAGTGGTTCACTATCTACCTCCCTCACTCCTCCTATCTACCTATCTCTCTATCTCTCTATCCCACTATCTAACTCCCTCACTCTCCACCTCCTCCTATCTTCCTATCTCTCTATCCATTTCTCTATCTATCGATTTCTCTATCTATTTTCTCTATCTATTTCTCTATCTCTCCCCCCTTCCCGCCACCCCCTCTATTACCTATCTTCCTATCCTCTCACTCTACCTCTCACCCTCACCCACCTCTACAACCCCCCCTCCCCTATCTTCACAACCCTACTCCTATCTTTCTCCCTAATCTCCTAAACCTCCTAACACTCACCCCCCTCCACCCTTAAACCCCCCTCCCCCAGCTCTTCTCACTCTACCTGTCCCCCCCTCCCTCGCGCTTTCCCGCCGCGACCTCCTGCACGCCCCCGCCCCCCAGCTCCCATTCGCCCCCAGCTGACCCCTCCCCCCCACCTCATATGGCGGCCGCTGCGCAACTGCGCAGCGGGCGCACCGCTGGCGCGCCAGAGGCAAGCCCGTCTGCGCCTGGCCCGCGCCCAGCGCCACGACCCCTGGTCCCCAGCTCTCCCAAGCCCCGCTGATCCGCTACGACCCCACCACCCTCCACGCCCTCAACCCAGGACGCTCCAACACCTGCTTCCAAGCTCACCCCAAATGCACCCATGGACCCTTCGCCTGCAACTACTGCAAACGCATCTTCCACCACGCAACTACCACGACCACAAGCCCACGCGCCATCAACCACCTCAAGTGCATCCTAGTCAACGCTCACTCCGTCCACAAACACGCCGTTGAACTCTGGGACCTCCTGGACTCCACAGCACCGGACGTCGCCTTCATCACGGAGACCTGGATGAACGCCTCCTCTGCTCCAGACATCGCCACCGCCATCCCCGAAGGCTACAAGATCTCCAGAAAAGACCGCACCAACCAAGTAGGAGGAGGTATCGCCATCGTCTTCAAAGACTCCATCAGCGTCACCACCTCCACCGAAGACGCCCCTCTCGCCGCTGAACACCTGCATTTTCAGATTCGCACCGACCCGAGGACCACCCTCAGAGGATCCCTCGTCTACCGTCCTCCCGGACCACGCGCCCCTTTCAGCGACGCCATCGCCGACTTTATCTCCCCGCACGCCCTCGCCTCACCGGACTACATCCTCCTATGCAACCTCAACTTCCATCTGGAACAAAACAACGACCCCAACACCACCACCCTGCTCGACAACTTCGCCAACCTCGGCCTCAAACAACTGGTGAACACCGCCACCCACATCGCCGGACACACGCTCGACCCTATCTTCTCCGCCAGCAAACACGTCTTCTTCAGCCACACCTCCGCCCTACACTGGACCGACCACAGCTGCGTCCACTTCACATTCCGACGCGAGACCCGCCACCTCCACACTCAACCCATCCCTCGTCGACAGTGGAACAAGATCCCTGAAGAGCAACTCTTCTCCGCACTCGCCGCCAACCAACCCACCCTCACCACCGACCCCAACGACGCAGCCCTCAACCTCACAAACTGGATCTCCAACTGCGCAGACAACCTTGCTCCCCTCAAACGCACGCATCGACAGACCAACACCAAAAAACCTCTCTGGTTCTATTACACCCTCAAAGAATCAAAGAAAACTTGTCGCGCCCTTGAGAAAGCCTGGCGCAAGGACCACACCGCTGACAACATGACCGCCCTCAAGAACGCTACCCGCGAACACCACCACCTGATCCGCACTGCCAAAAGGAACTTTTTCACCGACAGACTGGACAAAAACAGCCACAACAGCAGAGAACTCTTCAGCATCGTCAAGGAGTTCTCCAACCCCAGCGCCAACGCCAACGCCGTCACGCCCTCATAGGATTTGTGCGAATCCCTCGCCACTTTCTTCCATCGCAAGATCAGCGACCTCCACGACAGCTTCGGACACCAGACCCAACCAAACACCACCATCACCCTCAACAACTGGACCCACATCAACACGGAAGAAACCAAATCCATCATGAACTCTATCCACTCCGGCGCCCCTTCGGACCCCTGCCCGCACTTCATCTTTAACAAAGCCGACGACATCATCGCCCCGCACCTCCAGACCGTCATCAACTCTTCTTTTTCTTCTGCTACCTTCCCCGAATGCTGGAAACACGCCGAAGTCAACGCCCTACTAAAGAAACCTACGGCTGACCCGAGCAACCTGAAAATCTTCCGCCCCATCTCTCTTCTGCCTTTCCCAGCCAAGGTAATAGAGAAGACCGTCAACAAACAGCTGACCACCTTCCTGGAAGACAACAACCTGCTCGACCCTTCACAAACCGGATTCCGAACCAACCACAGCACTGAAACCGCCCTCATCTCAGTCTCAGACGACATCAGAACCCTGATGGACAACGGTGAAACAGTCGCCCTCATTCTCCTCGACCTCTCGGCTGCCTTTGACACCGTCTTTCACCGCACCCTAATCACCCGCCTCCGCTCCACCGGGATCCAAGGCCAGGCCCTGGACTGGATCGCCTCCTTCCTCGCAAACCGTTCCCAAAGAGTTTACCTCCCTCCGTTTCGCTCAGAACCCACCGAGATCATCTGCGGCGTACCTCAAGGCTCATCACTCAGCCCAACACTTTTCAGTGTCTACATGAGCCCCCTCGCCAACATCGTACGCAAGCACGACATCATCATCACCTCCTACGCCGACGACACCCAACTTATACTCTCCCTCACCAAGGACCCCGCCAGCGCCAAGACCAACCTACAACAGGATATGAAGGACGTCGCAGATTGGTTGAGGCTCAGCCGCCTAAAGCTGAACTCTGAAAAAACGGAAGTCCTCATCCTCGGCAACACCCCGTCCGCCTGGGACGACTCCTGGTGGCCCACGGCCCTCGGCACCGCACCGACCCCCACAGACCACGCCCGCAACCTCGGCTTCATCTTGGACCCTCTTCTCACCATGACCAAGCAAGTCAACGCCGTGTCCTCCGCCTGCTTCCTCACCCTCCGCATGCTCCGCAAGATCTTCCGCTGGATCCCCGCTGACACCAGAAAAACCGTGACCCACGCCCTCGTCACGAGCCGCCTGGACTACGGCAACACCCTCTACGCCGGGACCACAGCCAAACTCCAAAATCGCCTGCAACGCATTCAAAATGCCTCGGCCCGCCTCATCCTCGACGTACCCCGCAGCAGCCACATCTCCGCACACCTGAGACACCTGCATTGGCTCCCAGTCAGCAAAAGGATCACCTTCCGACTTCTCACCCACGCACACAAAGCCCTCCACGACAAGGGACCGGAATACCTCAACAGACGCCTCAGCTTCTACGTCCCCACCCGCCTCCTTCGCTCCTCTGGCCTCGCACTCGCTGCTGTCCCTCGCATCTGCCGCTCCACGGCGGGTGGGAGATCTTTCTCCTTCCTGGCGGCCAAGACCTGGAACTCCCTCCCCACCAGCCTCAGGACCACCCAGGACCACTCCGCTTTCCGGAGACTCCTAAAGACCTGGCTGTTCGGGCAGCGATAACCCCCCCTTTTCCCCTAGCGCCTTGAGACCCGCACGGGTGAGTAGCGCTTTTTTAAATGTTAATGATTTTTTATTTTGATTTTTGGTTCAACACAATGTATGAATCAATACTACTCTGTGTATAGGGGCTCAGCTTCATGTATACAGGGACTCTTGTCTGGTTCAGTGCAAGAAATAAACAGTCTGCAAAGAAACTCAACATTATATCTGGAGGAGCTCAGCTCCACCCATGCACAAACTCGGCTGTATCTGTGCAGGGGTTCCGGACTATGTATGCAGAGACTCAGCTGTATTGTTACACCCAGAGCTGCCACCTTTGGAACTGAGAAACCAGGATCAAGCCTTGGCACCGGCTCAGCATCCCAATTCTGGGAAAGCCCCTTAATTTGCCAAAGCCTAAAAAATGAATGTGACCTTGTGTATTGTCACTGGTGCTCCTGTAAAGCAGCCCATTACCTTCCAGTCGAGTTTGTTTTATATAAAGCTGTGGAAAAAAGGTCAACTCTATCTGTGAATGTGCTCTACTCTTCAATAGGATGGGGTCTGAATATGACAGAGACCTACTCTCTCTGCATGTGCAGGAACTAACTTTATTTGTGCAGCAACTCACCTATGTCTTCTAGGTATTCCGGCTAATCTGTAGAAGTTCAACCAACTTATTTTGCATTCATGGGAGCAGGAAAAAAGGAAGTGGTATATGTAGAGTGTGACTACAGGTGCAGAGAGTAGTATGAAAGTATACACTGTGATGAAGCCCAGGCCACTGCCTATGGATGATGTGGTAAAAGTGAAAATACACTTCAGTAAATGGGAAAAAAAGTAGACCTGGGCAGAAAAGCAAAAGACAAAGAACTAATATGAACAAAAGAGGCTCCATGTGCCACCGGCATTTCGGCAGGGGCCAGTGGGAGGGGGTGGCCAACTGCAGTTTTTGTCATCATATGTGAAAATTAAAACTTTCAGCAGGAGCCAGAGATCAGGCAACAAAGCCTGTGAAAACGGGAGCCCTATCAGTCAGATGAATTCTGGATTTGGCTCCAATTATTACTCCATAGAAGAGTAGTGGGTCAGTGGTCTGCAGACAGCTGCAATTTTGGCACTAGAGTAACTATATTTTGGCTGCCAATAGGTGCTTCTTTAACAATGCCTAGGGGTAATTTAGTAGATGGTCTAGCACAATGATATGGCCAGGTTACCCAGGTCAATCTTCTAAAGGTGCCAGGAGTATCCAATTTGCTCTGGAATGGTTTAGGGTCCAACTTACTTATTGACTCAAGGGGGCTTCCCTGGTATTAGAAAGTGAAGGAGTTCACCTGGTTGAGTACTAAGTAGGGGTCATAGAGGAAATCTGGGGGTTCCAAATCACATTTTGTTGGGAGGGAGCTTGAAGTGCCACCCCGATGGGTAGCCATGATTTTGAGAATTTCAGACAGAATTTTTTATGTTTAGCCTTGTATTAAAATGGATGTTCAATATACATGATATAAATATTTAGAAGTGTGTCAATATCAAGAAATTTTATTCATGTATATTTAGGGAAATAAATATGACCCGAGAATGTTTAATTCTCAAAACCTGGGGCCAGATGTATGAAAGCATTTTGCATTCGCAAACGGTGTGAATGGCCGTTTGCGACTGCAAAAAGCCATTTCAGAATGTATGAAAAACATTCTGAATGCAATTTTAAGAAATCGCTAAAATAGCGATTCCTTAAAATTGCGACCCTGTTTAGAGAGTCGCAAATTGCGACCCTCTAAATAAGAAATCGCAAATAAGGGTTCCTTATTTGCGATTTCTAAGCACATGTAAGAAGCAATTCCTAAATGCGATTTGGGCATTTTGGAATCGCTATTTACCACCAGGTTGTACCTGGTGGTAACCATGTGCAAATTTTAAAAATGCATTTAAAATGCATTTTTTAAATTTACATGTAAAGCACACATGCCCTTTTGGCATGTGTGCACCTTACATGTTGCAAAAAAATATTTTGGGGTGCAGCAGAGGGGGCCTTAGGCCCCCAGCACCCTGGGGTTTTGCATTTCCAAAATTGTGATTTCTGGTTAAGAAATCACAATTTTGGAAATGCAAAAAATTTGCAGATCTGGGCCTACAGGCCCATATGTGCGAATGGGGCCGGTATCGCAATTTGCAATTCGTTAATAGCATTTGCGATTTTTAAGAAATCGCTATTACCGATTCGCAAATGTGTTACATTGCATTTTGTGAATCAGAAATAGCGATTTCTTAAAAAACGCTATTTCCAACTCGCAAAAGGCCTCCTTGATACATCTGGCCCCAAGTGTTGTGTCCTCATGCTACTTCATTGCTTTAATGGGGAATGGGGCTAGTTTAGTGTATTCACCCAGATGTAATTCTCACTCAACCTCAGAGAGTCCCTCACTTGTGCTAATGTGAACTGTTGTACCTGGAACCAAGCTTGAGCCTTAAAAAAAACCTCTTCAGGTAAATTATGTTTGTTAATTATGAACTGCGCAGTAACAAAAATATCTCTATAACAAAAGCAGCATCCCACTAATTTATGCACATAAAATACTGTTCTGTAATCTGTATAATACACGTTCTTTGCAGAAGGCACATTAACCCTCTGCGCTACCTTAAATGAGTCACAACTGCCACTAGACAAAACTGTGATCTCTGTCTGGCAGGTACATTAATCACCAGAATTATCTTGGCACTTTTTTGTTGCCTGAAAATTGTTGGATATACAAGGAACTCTGAAGTGCTCTTAAAACTGCTGCACTTCTACAAAACCTCCCTTCGTAACAAAGGCAGCCCCCACCATTCCAGCCTCCATTTTGCCCTATGTCCAATACGGCCAGGTCCAGCTTTGGCAGGGATCACTTTTCAAGTGCAAATGCTGCCTCCATAATCAAAGTAATAATGGCCAATCATTGTCTCAATGAGAAATCCTAAAGCACCTGCCATTCACAGTGAAAGCCCCCACCATGGGTCTGTGAACATTTTATTATTACTGGTGACCTCTACTCCTCATTGCTTCCCAAGCAGTGCCCTGTACAGGGAGAGACAAGCACCGAAGAAGCTGCTGGGCTCTGATCTCACCGGGGGCGGGTGATGGGCTGAAGCCCCTCTTACCCAATGGGCATTGCGCACCTGATTAAAGCCCACGAGGGCCTTAGCATTATTAAAAATGTACACATATTTTAGATGCACTGACAATTTGATATCTTGTATTGTGCATTGCACAATTTGCTCAATTTTCCTAGTTGGCCTAGCCTTATTCTAATGTTGGCACCACAAAGTGAGAAATGCAGAAATTATTAAAGTCAGCCATTTTACATGAGAAAGTTGTATCTAATTCTCAAGGTCTTCTCGCATTGTTCCCACAAAAAAAGTCTGGCATCAGCTCCTTAGCACCTTTCTGCAGTTTCTGTTCATCGTATGTTTTCTCGCATTCTTCTGCATTGCAAAATGTTTTACATATGGTGCTCAAAATTGTACAGACTTTAGCATTGCATACTCCAACTGACCAAGGTGTGAAGCTCTGGTCTGTTCATTTGGCTTTTCAACTTTGCTTATTTTAGAGCCTGGTGGCTATCTTTGCATCAAGCACTTTAGACTTCCCTGAGCTATTACGAGTGACTGTTTTCTTTAACACATACATTCAAATAGGTTTTTTCATTTTCCCATTGTATCATCCTGCCCATTCTCCTGGTCACTGTCTGTGATGCGTTCTGTTTCAGGTTCTGAACAAGCCTTGTTGTTATTCCAATGAAGCATGCTAGGGATTTTGTGATCTTTGCTTTGGATTCCATTCGGTCTTTTAACCAAGACAGCAGCTAAAGCTAGGGACATGGCCCTTCCCTTATCACCCGTCCTGACAAGTAATATGAATGAACACATTTGTGGGGAGGTGGCATAAGTGGGAGGATCATGATGTATTTTTATATGTAACTCAAAAAGATGATGGACGGAGTGCTGAACAATGCAAACACTCACCCCCACTCACAGATCTGGGTTTAATCCATCGTTCTTTTGCTCACCATGCCACTCCAGTTTGGACCCAGCCATATGCAAATCAGTCTTGACCCTGTTCCTCATGGGAACAGTCCAGCCCGAGCTGCCAGGCCAGGTCCTCCCTGGACCGGAAACAAGCATCCTGGGACCAGTTTCAGGGTATCACCCTTCATCAGCCAGGCTAGCTTGAATCCAGTGGCTCAGTGAGCAAGGGACCCACGTCTGGACATACCCTTCCCACTGAGGGCAACTTTAGCAACACAAAAGGATGATAGGCGGAGTGCTGAACAATGCAAACACTCACACCCAGTCACAGATCTGGGTTTAATCCATCATTCTTTTGCTCACCATGCCACCCCAGTTTGGACCCAGCCATATGCAAACAGGGTCAAGACTGATTTGCATATGCTGGGTCCAAACTGGGGTGATGTGGCGAGCAAAATAATGATGGATTAAGCCCAGATCTGTGACTGGGGGTGTGTGTTTGAAAAGTTTCAACACTACGTCCATCATTTTATTTTGTTTTGTGATGCATTTTTATATGTAACCTTCTTCAGTTCAAATGCTATACAATGAATACCTGGACAATGCCAAAGCATATATGGGAAGGTAGTCTAACTGAGCCTTCAGATTTCTTTGGACTTATTGTACTTAATACCTAATGGTTGATTTGTGTACAGCTTAACTTAAAGCAGACACTGTGGGGAATCTTTCTCATATAAGTTGGCCTAGTGCAAGTCCCTATAAGCTGGCCAAGTGCCATTCCCTATCAGTCATTCCAAATTTCAGACAATTTTGCACTTTAGCTTCCGTTTTCAACCAAGGCGTGTTACTGATTGCAGTGGCCAGTATGTCTTAGAAATGAGTCTTGCACCCGTGATACAGATAAGCATAAGTATGTACTGTTGGGTGATACGCTGTAGACTGGTACCCATGCCACATCCTAAGACTAAGGCTTGACCACATCCCAAACTTAAAAGCGTTATTGCCTCGCCTTGGGTACACCTTACAGGTGAGACCAGAATACTTCGAAGTAGGTGGGTGAGAACATGGAAAGTTCATGCACTTGCAACTTCGCAATGTGTTGTAAAAAACATTGGGACAAATACATAAAAGCATTTATAAGTACGGCAAGTCAAACTGCAGGAAAACTCTCGTGTGTACTCCTACATGGCTTTGTGAATCAACTCCGTATTAACAAAAGTGCAAAGAGCACAGTCTATTTTATTTGCATGAATTCTACGTGCATTATCAATGAATATTCACGTTTTACATGTTTTGTGGCTAATTTACAAGAGCTTGTAGGAGTATGGATAGAAGTAGTACTTTACGCACTCCGTAATGGCTAGTGAAAAGGCATCAACATGAGCTTCACATAGTGCAAAGCACATCAAGTTTGTGGAATTTAAAAACTGCACGGGCAGTTTCAGCAGCCCGCCCAGTACGTATATTTGATATATCTGAGGAAGAATAGAAAAATAGTTTTATAACAAAACACCAGGAAAAACATGACTATTGTACGCAACAATTAATTGTCTTAATATTTACAAGAGCACAATACTTTGATATATTACTCAATTATGTTGATAATAAATATTAAAGCTACGTGAGGAAGGATCATTTACTTGGATAGAATTGAATGTGATATCTAGTGGGCGGTAATCAAATGACAGAAGTAAAGAAGCCTCTTCTTAAAACAAGTATTAACAAATCAAATATGTCTAGCTTTACTGTAACAAAATTTGCAAACACAGGCATGCAGAAATCAGCACATTAAAGTCAGGCCTGTTGGCTTTGCCAGGGCGTGTTTCTCCAAGTAGTTACTCACGCAGGTGGCTTAGAGCATACGGTGTTCAAGCTAAGCCCTCTGTGTTAAAAGCATACTGTAGTCATATGTTTTCGTTCACATAAGATGTTCCCTTGATGTAATATAGAGAAAGCAGTGGTGTAGGCAGACACACTGAGTCATCAATACTAACATTGACAATATGTCCTCGCCCTGCCAATCTTGCTCAGTTAGGCACTCGCGCACGCACACACACACCCATACATACACACACATTCCCCTCCCCCGACAAAGGCATGAATAAAAATTGTTGTAGAGCAAAAACAAAATAACAAGCATTGAATTCTGCATAAAAATGCATACGTGAGATAAAGAACTGATTTTGACGAAATTTGACAATTTGTTGTATTGGCACTATGTAAAATAGCTCCTCGTGCATTGCAATAGAACTACATGGGAGATTGAACATGTGTTTATTCAATAAATCCTGATTGGTGGGGTCAATGTTGATTTAGTTTCTGTAAATGGATCATCTTGAATGTAATATTCCCACACTCTTGGAAAGGGGATTTAATTAAACATTTTTTTTAAAAAGGGGAATAGAGATACTCCTTTATGCTGCAGTTTTATTTCAATAATGGACATGGCCCCAAAAATATTCCCTACATTTGTTTTGAGGAGGCAAATGATTGGTGCTTTGAAAATTGTTTAATACCTTTGGAGCAATTGGGCTTCCTGAGCAGCCATTCTACAATGGGCCAATGCTTTGTACTGTGGGCCGCGGCTCAGAGCTCGATAGTGGCCAAAGTTCCTTATAATTCTATGGACCAATTGGAGTCCAGGCATGAATAATGGAAGATACCACAAGAACTCCTGTTGATTATATCATTGCTACATTCGGACAATAGGGCTACACTGGAGGTATCGACTAGCTGTAGACTAATTGAGGAAATAGCAATTAGAAATGGCTAAAATAAGGTTGTTTGCTGACCCAAATATTATTTTGCGGATTGTTGGCTAACTTTCTATCTACAATTGTAGGTTCCCTTTCTCACTCCTCTGAAGTTAAGGATCTTCATATTGGGTCTCTCATTTTTTTCTAATGATTTAGCCTTGCTGGCCAAAGTCCAATTGGTTTACAGAGGAAAATCAATGCTTTGAATTTGCATTGCAACTTTACCTAATTAAGAATAAATAATGAAAAAAAAAATTAGCTTGCTTACGCAATAAACATATTGTTTATTCATGGTGGCGAGCTTGCAGGTATCAAAGAATATCAATGTTAGGCCTATCTTGCACCTCCCTTCTCTCTCGGAAATCTAATTTGCAGAAAACAAAGACAAAGGCTTCTAGTAATACAGCAGTCTTACTTCATTTCAGTAAAGAGTACAGTGGCCTTTCGATTACCATTCTGTTAAAAGCAACAATAAGGAAAATGTAACCAATTCTAGTTCATGGAAACAAAATCCTAATGATGGAAGGTATAGTGTTGTGTGAATTATTAATGACAGAACCCTTTTGGATCCTGATGGACTACGTAGAACTATGACGTAAGTGTTAGAGCGTGGTGAAGTGAATGCAGGTTTAGAATGCGATGTTCGTGGTTATACACAGATTAATAAAGACGTTTAATACCTGCTCCATGTGTGGCATAGTCATTGGCCAGTACACAGGCTTGGGAGGATGCTACTGAAGGTACTCTGAAGTCAGAAGCATTGTTTTAAACAGAGCTTTGTCCTTCCAGGGCTCAGCAATGCTACAAGTTATTAGAATTGAGCTGGGCTTATGTTCCTTTCTTTTGGAGAAAGTTTGAATGCCTAGCTTTTTGTTAAATATTAAAGATTTTAATTATAATAAACTTTTTAAAATTTGTCTTCTGGATATTCTTGAAGGTGAACACAAGGACTATGAGTGTGCAAGAGAATGAACTCATTTTGTAATTGGTTTGATATACACTCAAGGATAACCAGACATTCTAGAAAACAGGTGAGAAAAACTTACCAAACTGGAGAGCTTAGATCTGAATTATACTTATGTGCTTGCGTTTGGATAGAAAAGTCCTCTGCATGATAATGGATGTGCCCCAATTGTAGTGATGCCTGGATACCTGATGCTGAATTTTGTTGTCACAGGTGAATATGGATCATGTGTGTGCGCCATGACAGAGGCTTGTCTCACGGCCTGTGGTCTTTGTGGACCGAGATGGGAGCCCAAAGTGCTGCCCTCACAGTGGTGAAAGGTAGTGCCTTTACCAGGAGATAAGCAGCAAAAGAGTGGTGGTGGTAGCATACTGTGTAGTGATCAGTAGGAGTGAACAGGTCCTTTTTAACATGTGGCACTGGAGTGAGACCTACAGGCTCGTTCATTCAAAGTTACATTGATGTGTACTTAACCCTTGGCCTCTATTGGACTGATGTGGAGTGCTGAGCAGAGCATGAGTGGTGTATCTGCACTGGGTGTGTGTGCCTAGGAAAGATACAATTCAGGAATAATGAAGTACTGTGCAGTGTGTGCATGCTGAGTGCACGTGCTGGATGTGTGTGTCTGTGAGTGATACAGTACATAAAGGATACAGTGATGTGTGGTGAGTGTATGTGAAATGCATGTACTGGGTGTATGTGTGCCTGGCAATGGTACAATACATGGCAGGCTATGGGTTCCATTTTAGGTGACCCAGAGCTGCATAATGGAGAGGCGATAGAGGAATCCCCTAAGACAGATTTGTGCATTACTGCATTCCGTAATGTGGGTGGGACACACTGGAGTGGGGAGAGCGAAGGCTCCCCCGTACACTTCAAAGCATGCTCTTGATTCAGAGAGGGGTCACAAGGAAGGGGCTTCAGCACATTTAAGGAAGGGGATGGGGCTGATTAGAGAATCATAAAGAGTAGGGCTGAAGCCCTGGCTAACCTTTTAATGTACATACCATGGGGCTGTCCACCAGGTGTCTCTAGTCACTGCCATTTGCCTGTGTTGTGGGCCTATCAGTTTTGGGGTCACTCCTGCTGTGAAAGCCTGTTTTTAAGAGGAAGAGAGGGCACTTTAAAAGGAAGCAACCCCCCAACATAAATTTCAAAGACTCAGACCCTATATCACATTTGGGTCTGGGAATGTACTATAAAAAGGGGAGCTTGCAACCCCAGAAATTGTCAACTGTCAAGCAGCCAGTCAGGCAGTGCAAGGAGCAAAAGCTATGCAACACTTCTGCCTGTAAACAGGCCTGGGGGCCAATGACTGCTAGTCTCCCAGCTGGGTGAGGGAACATCACCTAGGGAATCCAAGACCATCTGCCCTGGAGCCTGGAGCACCAACATCTGCCTGCCTGCTAAGACCAATGTGACCTCTGAGTAAAAGCACTGGACGAAGTGGGGTCCACTGAGCAAGCCTGTCGAGTGGACTCCCTTTGTGAGGTGTGAGGAAAGAGATGCTGCACCCATCAGGTCGTTGTCCATATGCAGGCAAAAGTCGGTGACCCTCATATGCTAGAGAAGGGCCTCCGTGAAGTGAGCTGTGAACATCGCTGTGCCATACAGGTCATTGTCAGATTCCTGTGTAGAGTGGGTATTTGCCATTGCATGGTGGAGAGCCGGCGACCCTGTATGTCAAGAGAGGCCACTATGAAGGAATCTCCAATGCCGATTGAGTCAGATCCCATGTGCAGTTAAGATACCGTGACCCCCCATACGTCAGGAGGGGCTACCATGAAGGAATCTGCTATGCTGACCAGAGCCCATGTGTAGTAGAGCTACAGTGACCCTGTATGTCAGAGAAGGTCACCGGGACCAGCAAGCAGACTGACCTGATTAGGATTAGTGCCGGAAGAGTGAGGCCACCTTGGTATCCCTTATGCACCTACACGGGGACACAGGATCAGCGTCAGACCTTCACACTACATTGACGCACAGTGGGATGAAAAAAAGACTTACTCTGCCACGAGGAGCCACAAAGAACCTCCGGTCACTGAGATTGCAGAGCTGCATGTCAGGAACTCAAGGTCTGCCGAGTATAGCCAGCCTGGGCCATGTACAGTGAATTCACCTGAACGAGCTACTGCTGCTCCACTGCCCTCGAAGGGGACGTGCTCAGGAACTCCACTCGCTCAAACCCTGCAGGTAAGATTTTGGGCCAGTTGGCCTGGGAGAATAAAACTTCGGTGCTGGAACACCTTTGACTTTAATACAAGAGTCAGAGCAGGCACTTAAGACACAGTGGGGTTTACCCTGGATATTGCCTATAATGAATTGGGATTAATCACTATTGCTAGAGTGAGGAGGGAGTAGAACACAGAGAACTGCCCATGAAACACTAGAGCCCCAACTCAGGGGGACTGTGTAATTGTTTGTGAATGTCGTATTTCCCTATGTGTTGTCAGCAGTAAAAATAAAGTACTTCCTTTATCATAAAAGTGAGTATCTGGTTGGACAATAATTTACTGGCGCTGCTGCATGTATTTTGTGTTGTGAGCCTGTGTTGACCTCCCCATATCTACCTCCCCCCCAAGGGAGCCTTTGGGGGCACGTTAGTCCTAAGGTTCAAGTGCTGAAGGGGTATTTGGCCCAGTTACTCAGGATCCATAGTAGATCAGGCCCTGGGACATCAGGAGTAAAATGCCTAAACCCCCATGGTTGGTTCCAGTCACCCCTGTTTGCCCTCTGAAAAGGGAACTGACAGCCTGTGATTTAGAGTTCACCTTACTCAGCATTAGAAAAGAGTTATTTCTCTCCATGGAAGAAGACAGGAAAAACTGTCCTAAAATACCTTAACCTCTATGCTGCTTATGATATACTTTAACACCCAATGTTGCTTGAAAAGCTAGAAAAATAGACAAGGATATCTGGATCTACATTGCTAATAATTCAATTGTTTCTTAGCAAATGCTGCTACAATGGGTCAGATTGGCCATCTCCAAACCCAGTGGTGTGCAGAATGCCACAAGGATCATCCCTGCTTTGTCTCCTGTTACATAACCCTTAGCATATCTTCTTGAGCTCTACTATATGTACTTCCAAATCCACGTCAACTTCTGGTTGGATAACAGACCACATAACTTGACCAACACTACCCTTCAAGTGATCCTAGACTTCATATTCTCTCCTCCATTCTCTGTCCAGAAAAAATCTGGGCATAATTATTCACTTTGAACTTTCTTTCACTCCATAAGTTAACAGATCGGCCATGATCTGCAACTCCGTTAACTTTGGAACTGATGAGAACCATTGTCATAGCAAGTTTCAGCCACTGCAATATTACCAACACACATGTCTCTATAATGCTGATCACCAGTTTGCAAAGGCTATGGAACCAGGCAGCCATACTGTGTCACACTAAGCATGACGGTAGCAAAACTGTCTCCAAAGCACTCAACTCCCTCCCATTTTAAACAAGGATTAGGCTCAAGTTTGCCTGCAACATCTTTAAAGATTATACCTGCAGAACCTGTCACATCACTATTCCCCATCTACAAACCTTCATTCAGCTGCTCTAAGCTTCAGCAACCAACTGCCATTTAAGAGAGGAAAACATGGAGGCAAAGCCCTATGGTCCTGATTCACAAAGATTTTGGTGTGACTTACTCTTGTACTTCTGAATCCAAGTAGTAAAGTAGAAGGAAGCCCGGGGTTCTCCTGACTTACTCTTGAAAGACATGGGTGAGCCAGGAGCACCACAAGAGTATGTCACTTACTCAAACACCAATCTTTATGAATCAAGTCCCGTAAGTACAAGGCCCCAAACCCTGGAACACGTTATACCTTAACTTGAGATATGAAAAATCACACACAAGTCAAGAAACTCCTAAAAACCTAAACTTCTAGAACATCATTCAACCGAACTTTGATCAGTTCATGTGTTGTGACTGCGGAATATACGTACATTATAGGTTTCCACCTCTCCGGATTGCACTATAAGCTCCTCTTCCAACTCATCAAGCTGTATAGTTTGGCGGTATCTCTAAAGTACTGACAGGTGTCACATAGCGCTTCATAAAACTATTAAACTGTTAAATAATGCTTTCTTTATGTACTACTACTACGTGACTCTAGTAACATTTGTGAAGTCAATAGAACTTCAAAATTCCACTATAGGAACACAGCATATGTTACGAGTTTTTACACACATTTTGTTTTGGTTTTCTAATAAAGTCCGTAATTCATAGGTATTGCCTAATTCCCACGTTTTTAACTGGTGTCTTTGTTCTGGGGTGAAATCCGAGATACGTAGGAGTGAAGCAGCTCTGCAAAGAATCATGTATCTGGGGTGAAAGTTGAGCATTTTAAGGTAATTTACCACAAGGGCATGAATTTACCATGCATCTTTAAAATTGTTTGTTAGTGCTGGGCTTCTATTTACCATCAACCGAAAGGCCGCACCTTCCAGTGACAGTGATGGACGGATCCAATAGTCACTAAAGTCAATCAGAGTAAAGCTTTAGTGCACCGTGCAGCTGAAGAGCTCCAGACTGGGTCATCTTTAGGCCCACTTGGTGCCCACTGCATCTTCCATGTTGACTGAGCCCTTGTGTCTCTTACAGAGACTGCAACCATTGGAGAGTGCTTGTGACTGAATCGACCTGCCACTGGCTGTGATTGCAATTACCTGAGATTATTGAGCCTATCACCTTGGGTGTAACCAGATCACTTGAAGGCCTGTCAGTGCCCTGGCGGCTCTGCTGTTCGCGGGCTGGGTAAGAAGCAGCCCAGCCATAGTGGATGAGGGAGACGCTGCTCGAAACTGAAAGCACCTATGTTGAACTGCGGGAAGCTCGAGACCCTCAACCCAGTGCTTTAATGGGCGGGTACTATCCGGTACTGAGTACCGGCACTTTGTTATTTTGAGAGGGAGAGTACCTGCACTTCTCAAGAAAAACACAATACTTTTAATTGGAGAGTACCGGCACTTCTCAGAAACAAGCAGGTACTCTGACACAGAGTACCTGCACTTCTATTTTTCCATTTCAAGCACTGCCTCAACCTACTTCATCCAGCATGACACTCGCAGCATCCAAGACCCGAGGCCAGCGCAAGCTGGGGGGAACGCCAACTCCCTCTCCAGCAGCACCCAGAGCGAGGCTGTCCCTGCTCCCTGCCATCCCTTTTGGCACCAGTCTGTGCATCTGGCTTTCAGATTGGTCGAGAGGAAAGGAGAAAGGAGAACAGGGAGAGAGATCAAAGGAAACAGATTAGAAGGGAGGGCACATTAAACTAGAGGAAGAGAAGTAGGAGAAGAGGGAGAAATATAAATCCTAGAAGAAAGCCAAATCAAGATGGGGGCAAAAAGCGAGCAGATGAAAACCACAGACAAAGACAGGGTAGGAGAGGGAGGGAGATAGATTAAGGACTAGAGAAAGATGGACTTAAAATAGGGGGAGACTCTGGGAGAGACAGAAAATAAAAAAGAGGATGGGGCAAGAGGAAGAGTGAAAAAGACAGATAGGTGGGAAAGAGATGGGCTGATAACAGAGAGGGAGAAAGTAGGAGAGACATAAATAGGTGAGAAAGGGAGATACTGATGGAGAGAAACTCCAGTAACCTGCCTGCTAAGGTCAGGGCAAGCGCTGGTAGCTTCACTGTAAGGGCTACAGCTGCCAGGGGGGAGGGGGCAAGATGGTTCGGACAGTATCATTCTCAAGATTGCCAGCTGCAGATTGCACAATGTCTGGGTTCAAAATGTCATTATGTGGCCTATGGTCAACCGTCACAAATGGGCCATGGGCTAAAAAGACACAGTAATAAATACTTAAACAATGTGAAATTCTGTCCCCTTCCTCTCATTTTCTCTGTTGAGCCCTCCTGCATTAATTACAATATAATTCCATGTTAATAAAAAAAAACGCATTCTAAAATTAATAGCAACACATGCTCAATTATATAAAATTACATAAAAGTGATAATGGAACTTTGTAAAAGGTACATATTTTTTTAAGCCAAGTCTGAAATGTTATATTCCACCCACACTTCTCCACCATTGCTCTATGACCATAAACATTAGTAACAAATTGCTTTACATATGCTGAGGTGAGTGTTACACACTTTCAGCAAAGCATTTTAGCGAGCAACTTGTGCAAAATGCAAAAACAAGGCCATAAATTCAAAGTGCTGTGAGATTCGAAAAAGCAGTACTGGCTGAAGATAGGACTCATAATGTTGGGTCAGATTATACTTCTGGCAGCCATGCTGGAAAACTGTTTTTTTCCTGGTCCAAACGTGGATGAGGAAGCTGCAGCCATGTGGATGAGTCACACGTGGCTGTATCTTCTGTAACTGATACATTTGCCACACCGAGCTTTTAGTCAGGACTGAGCACCTTGCATTCTGCGACTAGTGGTTCAATGTTCACAGAGGTGGACAGGCTCTTTGTCTTACAAGACTACTGTGTGTTACCAAATTGATTGCATGTTGTTTATTAGATATCACAAATATTTACAATATGATCATGCTAGAAAAGAGTTAAGTTAGCTGTACTGTATAAATACTACAAGGAAAGTTTGAGCCCTTTTTGCAACAAAGGGGATACATCTGATGAGTATCTAGCTACATGGACATAAGTGCTTGGTCCTACCCGCAAGAAAGTGCCACTCAAAGTGACACACATTATCTAACTCTCACGCATAAGCATGCATAAACATTCACACGTCATACATAAGTAATCCCTTAAAACTTGGCCGCTATAGTGAAGGCAATTGGTTTCAGTGTGGGCAGAACCCAGTTAATATGTGAGATGATTCAGGAAAGAAAAAAATCCGGCTACTTCCCGAGAGACATCTGGCTGCAGTGGAAAAAAAAAAGTTTCTTCCTTCTAAACAGGCACGTAACTCTTTCCGGGGGAAGTGTGACCTAAGGATTAAAAAAAAAAAAATTACAAGTAGCCGAACTCCGGAGCGAAAAAGAAACCCGGTTCTGTGCTGGAAACGTCAAAACCCGAGCTTCTCACGGAGGCGGGCTGAGGACACGACGGATTCCGCAACAGAGGGAGCTGCGAACTTACACTGACCCTCTACCTCCGGCACAGTCCTCTCTCTGCGGAGACGGCGGTGAGCTTACACTGGGGTGTACCCACCCCCCTTCCCCGCATACTCCTTCTCTGTTAAGAAACCACTGGCACAGACCTGTATCCTCGTTAGGAAAGCAGGCCTCTTGCCTACACTGCTGCCCAAACCCCTCCCTACACTCACTCACTGACAAAGCGCATCTTTTAGCGCCAAACAAAAACATACACGTAGTGCTGGAAAGGGGAGACCATACTTTGGAATCCCATTGGTTTGGTGTCAAGGGGTGGGAGCAAAAGGGGTGGTGTTACAGGGGCGGAGTCGCGAGGAGCGAAGTCTGACAGTCAATATGAACAATGTTTCAAAACTGCTCCAAAGAGATTGGGAACATGTGATAGTAATCTGTTCTACTTAATTCTTTACCAAACAGATAGAATTGTAATTTTTTTTAGTCAAGGTGGCTTCTGTATAGATGTCTGTATAGATGTTTGTGTACCAAGCCAATGTAGGACCGCAGCCGTGGGAATCAAATCTACATAAGATATGTTGCGCACATAAATGTCCAGAATGTCACTTCTTCCTAGATTTAAATAAACAATACGAGTTTCAGGGACATTGTAGTGACCCGTGAAGTGTGATTAAAAGAATACTTGACAAGTACATCTCATGGTTTAAGGCTGCTACAGGCACAGGGCCCTTTGTTAAGTCCTTAATGTAGTGTAGGCAGAGTGGTGGCAGCTTTCTTTATTTTCGTCGCTGCCGCACGCTACATTGCCGCGCACGCTTTTTACCCAACAGTTTATAACTTTCGGACGTCACAAAGGCCCAACCATTCTTCTGCTTATGAGGGGAGAAGGGCTACCCCCCTCTCATATTGGTTCGCCCGGACCCGGGCACACACAACACTTAGGACGGTGCATATAGTGTTATGCATGCATGTCTCATTGAGGTACTATGGGGCATTGTCATTATTGTAGGCGACCCCTCTAGTTCTTTATTAAAACACAGATCTTTACAGGCAACTGTTAGCTGAAGAAGACATAGAGAAAGGTATGTGGGTTAATGCGGCAAGGAGGTAGTAGCTGTGAGTCCCCTGCACTGACATCTACTCGTCAAACGTCACTTAGAATGCAACATTTTGCTAATGCGCACCTGCTTGGTTTATAATTAAACACAATACATAGAAAATATTGGTTGAAGTGTGAACCTTTGTTTCGTTTGCATTCTCAAGAATACAGCACAAAATAAAGAAATCGTTTTTTTAATTAGCCTTACTGAGAACTACTATTCTGTTACAAAATACATATTTTGGATAGCTCCTCTTTTGTGCTTGTTCTTGGTTGAATCTCTATATCTGAATAGAGACGTATAATGGCACAGACATGAGGGGAATTCATCTGACTTTGGCCCCGTGGAAGAAAGAGAAAGGAAAGAAAATAGAAAAATAGGAAGAGAAAGCTAGAGAAGTAGTGACGTATTGAGATCACAAGCATGGACAAGAGCTCGCTCGATTGGAATAAAAAGACAGGAAGTGTAGGGTGGTGGAAGAAAGGGGAATGGGGTGGAAACATCTCATGGCTCTTTCTTTCCAGTGGCATTGGTACTCGCAACCTTAGCATCCAGGAGTGCTTGCTCCAAACTGCTTGAAAATATTTTAGGCCCTTAGGCAATTGTTTATATAAAAAATAAGAACTGACTGTAAATATGTGGATGTTATTACATTAACTGATATGGTAATCACCTGATGTTTTAAGCGCAAGTCCTGAGGTTATCTGACCTCCAGGTTGAGTCATTGCCAATCTTTTCTAGTAGAAGGTCTTTACTGGAGATCATTGGAGCACCCCTTTGTCAAAACCCAAAAGTAATTCCTCAAGCCTGACAATGTCTTCCATTAAAGCACCCAACCTCTAAGGAAGTGAGGTTTCAAACATTCAAAGCAGTGCCTCCCACAGATATCCTAGTCTTTCGTAATCTTTGCGGAGATTAGTTTCCAGCTGTAGTCAAAATACCTTCTTCAAGTCCATAGTGGAGTATATAACCAATAGTAACAATATCTTGGACGGATTACGCGACAAATATGGCAAATGCATGGGTTTATTCTTGCTTATACCTCTTGACAGGTCTGTGTTTCTTATACTATATGATGTGTTATTGTTCTTATTATCTGACGTAACTATTGTTCACATTACTTAATGTAAATATTGCCAATTTTGCTTGAAAGTTAATTAGTGCTGGTCCTCTCTGATGGATCACTATTATTGCTTATGCAACTTGTTGAGCTATTTTGTATATATGTCGATGAATTATTGACATGTAGGGCCTGAATTTGCCCTGCTAATGCTTTGGAAGTGGAGTCGTACACTGGCTGGCAAGAGTGCATCTTGGTACTTATAAGGAGAAGTAGTGTTTGCTCACAGTAAGAAGTGGTTGTGGGGGAGATGTCTTCGACCACCATTTTCTAAGGTAACCTCCAGTTGCCAATGTTTCCTTTAATCCTGTATTGAGTTTCTCCCAGTCTCGCTGGCTCTGTTGTTTGAAAGTAGGGCTTAGACATATATTCTGCTGCTGCCCGAATTAGTTAAATCATTTTCCCCAAAAAGGAAACAGTGGAAGTATTATCCTGCTGAACTTTTATTTCCCTGCTGCTAATGTCTTTCTTCATTTGCTTTTCTTTTTATATACTTGCATGATTCATAGTAAACAAGTTTTCTAATTCATTACTATCTTGCTGTGCCACTGGAAATATTACATTTGTATTTACCGTTTTCATTTTTCCCAAGTACTCCTTTTTAGAAACTCTTTAGTAGTAACTCTGAGCCTTTCAAAAAGAAATATATACTGCTGTGAATGGGAGTCAATTGTTATAATACAAACAAGGATTATGATTGCCCCAAACTACTGCTTGGTGAAAGTGTATTCTAGGAGGAAGCCACACACAGGTTTTCTGACCATGCCAGTGTGAAAGAAATCACTTATTCCTCAGTTTGACAAGGATGCTGAGCGAGTGGCCACTGATCTAGGCCATCACCGCACATCCTATCCAAAATACTTACACCTCCTATTGTCCCGCAAACACATAGCACACATTTGGAGATCTGTGTGCATCTACAGGACAGAAGATGACTCTGGTATCTTGTGTAGTAGTTGACGGGATGTTAAGAAATGAATTGTTGGGAAGTTCCAGGTTGATGATTATGTGACCATGACTCCATGGTGGTCAGTTGAGACAGGAACCTGGATGCTGTAGACTTGTGGATGAGGTGCTTTTAATAAATGAACCTGACCTATCACTTATTGGATTTTCTCATCTTTACACTGGTGATGAGTGGGCAAAAGCACCTCAGTGTAGGAGGCTGGCATGGTTTGTAGTGGGTACCTAAGGTACTTACACCTTACAGCAGGTCCAGTTATCCCTTATTAGTGAAGTAGTAGTGTTCTAGCAGCTTAGGCTGTCTAGAGGTAACTGTAGCAGAGCAGTTTAGGCTGAACTAGAAGACATGCAAAGCACCTGCAATACCACTATAGTTACACAGTACTTATACACAATAAAAGATTATACTCAGTGTTACCCAAAATAAAGGTACTTTATTTTAGTGACACAAGGCCAAAAATATCTTAGAGGCAATACTCCTTCTGGAGGTAAGTATTATACACAATATATACACTAGTAACCAAAATCAGGTAAGTAAACAGTCATAGAATAGTGCAAACAGTAGAAAATACAATAGATTGCGATAGGCCTAGGGGCAACACAAACTATATTCTAAAATAGTGGAATGCGAATGTCGAATTCCCCCCTAGGCAACTGTAGTGTGTAGAGGGGCACTGGGAGTATAGGAAACCACCAAAGGTAAGTAAAGTACCCCAACCCAGAGCCTAAGAAATCGGGAGTAAAGTAGAGAAAGTTTCCTCAGGACACACTACAAGTCGTGATAAAGGATTTTGCAAAAATCAAGCAAGGCTGCAAGCAACAAACGATGGATTTCTGGACTTGAAGACCTGTGGAGAGAGGAGACCAAGTCCAGAAGTCGAAGAAGGGTCCAGGAAGGACAGGAGCCCCTGCCAACCTAAAAAAAGGTGCAAAAGTGGATTCTCTGGTCAGAAGAAAAGTACAGAAGAGCACCAAAGAAGATGGCTGCAGGTTCCTTCTGGGTGCAGGAGATGTCCCGCGTTGAGTTGTTGGATGCAGGCTGTTTGCGTAGCTGGATTCCGCCAACAAGCCTTGGTTCAAGCAGGTACGCGTTTGCATAACAAAGGAGCTGCCTGAACCCTGGAGGGACCTGGGGGTCTCAACTCAGAGTGAGGAGACAGAGGGTGCTCTCAGCACTTCAGAGAGCCCACAGAAGACCAGGCAGCGCCCACGGAAGTCCCAGAACACAGGGACAAAGAAGATGCACAGTATGGTCTTCGCTAGCATTACACTGGAAGGTCCCATGCTGCTGGATAACAACTCACGGAGCTGTGTGTCACAGGATGGAGTGCTGGGGACCTGGGCTACGGTGTGCACGAAGGATTCTTGGAAGAAGTGCACAGAAGCCCAAGGAGCTGCAGAAGATGCAGTGCACAGGGGTACTGTTGCAGCACGGGGAGGCAAGCTCTTACCTCAACCAAATTTGGACAGCTGGACATTTGGACAGTCTGGGTCACTTCGGTCCACCACCTGTGTTCCAGGGAGCACGCTCGTTGTCAGGAGAGGAGTCCCAGAATACCGGTTGTCGTTGTAGAAGGGTGCCTGTAAAAGCAGGGAAGTGACACTCCACGGGAGATTCCTTCGGTTCTTCTGGTGCAGGATGATGACAGGCAGTCCTCAGAGCGTTCACACCTATGAAACTATTGCAAAAGCTGGCTGGAGCTGAACTTGCAGGTCACAGGAGTTGTCCTGGATACTGTCTGCGGTTGATCCAACTGTCAGAAGCTGAAGCAGAAGATGCAGAGGAGTCTTGGAGGAATCTTGCAAACCGAATCTGAGGAAACACCCAGAGGAGAGACCCTAAATAGCCCTGAGACGTGGATTGGCTACCTACCCAGGTATGCAACTATCAGGAGGGGTCTCTGACGTCACCTGCTGGCACTGGCCACTCAGAGATCTCCAGAGGGTCCCCACACCTTGGAATCCAAGATGGCTAACGCCAGGGACAATCTGGAGGAGCTCTGGGCACCACCCCTGGGGTGGTGATGGACAGGGGAGTGATCACTCCCCTTTCCTTTGTCCAATTAAATGCCAGAGCAGGGACTGGGGGTCCCTGAACCGGTGTAGACTGGATTATGCAAGGAGGGCACCATTTGTGCCCTTCAAAGCATTTCCAGAGGTTTTGGGAGGCTACCGCTCCCAAGCCTGTAACACCTGTTTCCAAAGGAAGAGGGTGTAACACCCCCACCGAAGGAAATGCATTGTTCTGCCTTCCTGGGATTGAGCTGCTCAGAAACCTTTCTGTGAGGTGGCAGCAGCTGGGGCTGCAGTGGAAACCTCCGAGAGCTGGTTTGGCAGTACTGAGGGTTTATGGTGGAGCCCCCAGGGTGTATGGGATTGCCCCCCACCCCCAATACCAGATTTGGATTGGTTAACTATAGGACTATTCCATGAACTTAGACACCTCACATTGCCATATTCGGAGTTACCATTGTGCAGCTACATATATGTACTGACATATATGTAGTGTACGCTTATCAAGGTGTCCCCACACTCACAAAGTCCGGGGAATTGGCCCTGGACAAAGTGGAGGCACCTTTGGGAGTGCAAGGGTGCCCTCACACACAGTAACTTTGCACCTACCTTCGGTAAATGAAGGTTAAACATATAGGTGACAAATAAGTTACCTAAGTGCAGTGAAAATGGCTGTGAAATAGTGTGTGCACTATTTCACTCAGGCTGCAGTGGCAGTCTTGATAAAAGGTTTGTATGAGCACCTTACAGGTGGAAAAGGAAATGCTGCAGCCCATAAGGATCTCCCGGAACCCCAATGCCATGGGTACCTAGGTACCATATACTAGGGACTTATAAGGGGGGGTCCAGTGTGCCAATTAGAATTGGAATATGGAGTCACTGAAGTGTGGTGACAAATTTGGTAAGTAGAGAGAGCATAAGCACTGGAGTTCTGGTTAGCAGAACTTCAGTGACACAGTCACTCATAATGACAACACACATAAGCCACAAACTAGCAGGATCCCAGTGAGACAGTAAAATCACACTGACAAACACTCACAAACAGGCCATAAATGGGGGTAACCATGCTAGAAAGAGGCTACTTTCTCACACTCGGCACCAGACCCTGAAGCATGACTGCAAAAGATTTGACCAGGACTGTGATCTGTTTTACAGCACTTAACTTTGGATAACCTTATAGCCTGCTCCGGGAACATCTACTATCACTTGAGAGTATATGGCACAGTAAAGATACCAATCCTGCTTCTAAACTCTTACATTTGGGACGTTTGAGGTGAGCACCGCCTAATGATTTTAACTGCAGCGCTCACGCTACTTAAGCTGTGGCAGGCTCCAATCTTGAGCCATCATATAATTTGAAAGTGAAAGCGATACTCCTGCTCCTACCTCGAGGCTTCATACTCAAGTGTAGTGTAGTCATGGTGGTACCAGTGAGCTTCATCTTCTTGAGAGAGGCTGTGCAGTTACAAGGCAGCATTCTACAGTGTGTGTGTCTTGTTTCTTTCGCGAGAAACTGTGCGCACTCTGTGATGTCCACACGCATTTCCGGCTTCACACATAACTTCCTCGAGATGGAAGAACAGAGAAATAGACTATGTCCACACTTTTACGGCCGTTGCAGTGCCGCATAGTGATTCATGAATACGCGCTCCATTCGGTGTGCTCAACATTGCAAACTATATACTGGAAAACACTGGAAAGTACAGTAAGTGGTTGCGTCCTTACTGTGCGCCTCAACTGAGTAACTTTTCTGGAAGTCTTTTTTTTTTTTTTATGTTTCCTTACTGTTTTATGCAGGAACCACCATTTCCTACTTCTCCCGCTAGAAGAGCTTATTTCATGTAATATAGTGATTGGATTTTTTTGTTGTTGTTTATTTGTTTACTAACATTTTACTTTCTAGGTATTGCCATGCAGAACATTGTTCCTCCATCATTTTTTCTCACCTCAACTGGAGAACCTTTAATCCGCTGGTCGAAATGGAAGAAAACATATATGCACTATCTTAAAGTATGCAAATCAATTGTTGTTACAATGTTTGGGTTGTAATGTACAGGGAATAATTGAACATTTACTCAAGTTGGAAGGAGATGAGAATGAGGAGTTGAACAAGTGTGACACATGTTTGAAAAAAAACGTGCAGATTTGGTACTACGTTGGAAGAACGCATCAGAGACCATTTCATGTTAAGATGTTGTTCTGACAAAGTAAGGCAGGAGTTGTGGTTGAAGGATGATCCATAATTCCATAATGTAACTCAATTAAATTATCACCATTGCCAAGGGTAAGGAACATTCCTTGGATTTTGTAGAAAAATTAGACAGGAACAAGAAGATTCCGTACAGTAAAGTTGAGATATTAAGAGGAAGAGATTAAAAGTAAAGTAATGTACCAGTCTAAATATAAAGGAGTGTGTTTTATGTGTGGGAATCCAGGCCATGTGGCATTTTAAAAAAATGTGTTCGGCATTGAGGGCTGTGTGTAAATTGTACTATAAGAAAGGACAGCTAGCTAACTTTTGTTGTTCAAACAGGAGCAATCCACAAGAATCAGTAAAAGTGGTTGAAGATTGCATTTTGTCAGTTTGTACCAAAAATGGAAAAATATCTTATTTCAATCAATGGGTTAACTATGGAGACCCTGTTTGATTCTGGAGCTTGGCACACTTTAGTGTTCAATGAATTGCTTGACAGGGAACTCTTTTCTCAAGAACGCCAAAGCCACGGGTGCCTTCTGACCACCATATTATGAGTACTGAAGGACTTCCGCCATAATTTGGGCAGAAATCCTCCAGTAGTCGTGCTGGCGGTTGGAGGCGCAGGGGTGGTTCCATCACCGGCCCTGCCCCGCCAAAAGGACTACGCCAGCTGTATTATGACCCTAAATACGGACTGGTGGTGTCTGATAGCGGGGCGCTGCTGGCAGTGGAAGCGCCTGTTCCCGTTTCCTGCTGACGACCTCCTCATCGGACAAGGTAAGTCGATCGTCTGACAGGGGAGGGTCTGGTGTTGTGTGTGAGTGGGTGTTGTCTACGTGTGTGAATATAAGTGTGTATGGCTATGTGAATGCGTGTATGATTGTTGAAGTGAGTGTGTGTTGGAATGTTTGTGTGAATGTGTCTATGTATGCGTGTGAGTGAATGCGTGTATGTATGCATGTGAGTGAATGAGTGTATGTGGGGTGCGTGTGGGGTGTGTGTGCGTTTGTTTTTATGTGTGGAGCGGGGTGGGGGATAGGGGTGGTGTTATGGAAGGGGGTTGGGGGAGAAGGGTGCTGGTCTGGAAGGGGAGATGGGGGGATATTGAAATTGCAGGGGGAGGGTTGGAGGGGTCGTCTGCCGGTGACAGGAAAGAAATATCCTGTCACCAGTGTCCTTTCCTTCAGGGTTTTCATGGCGGTGCTACCGCCGCGGAAACCCTGGCGGAAAGTCGACTCATGATACCGCCGGTGGACTTCAGTGAACCTCCAGATCGGAGATGCTGATCTCCTGCCCGGCTGTCCAACCATCCTGGCTGTACAAGTGGGAATGTGGCGGTTTGACAGAGGCCAAACCGCCACACTCATAATGTGGCGGTCTTCTCGGTGGTGAGACTACCACCGTGGCCCTGGTGGTCATCGGACTGCCAGGGTCATAATGAGGGCCTCAGTCACAAAATAAATTTGTTAGCGCCTGATGTTGTACCAGGAGGTTATGGGGGACAAACAATTGACCCGATGGGTTACTTTGAGGCTGACATCATGTTTAAAACCAACAGTATTCATGGAAAAGTATATATCCTGGTTAAAAGGGACAGTGTGTTGAATTGGACACATTATAGAGATCAGGGAGTTGTTTTAGATCCTAACTCTTCCCCTCCTGTGAAGTTGAAGAAAAATTATGTTAAAGAAATACTAATAAGTGCTGTTCAAAATGTGTATGCAATGAAAATTGATGAAGAAATTGATTTTTGTTTCAGAATTCCCTGATTTGTTCAAAGAGAAAATTGGATGTTTGAAAAGTTATGCACATCAGATCCTTGGTAGCCAAGGTTAGGCCCTTACTCATTTCTATGCATGTATCTGTAGAAAACGATCTGAAGAGACTGTGTGAGGAGGAAATTATTGAACCAGTAGAGAGTTCTGAATGGGTTGCACCCGTAGTATTGGCTCAGAAGCAATCAGGTGACATCAGATTGTGTGTGGATTTGAGGGCCTTTAACAAGAGTGTAATTGCAGATCATTTTCCTCTGCCCAACATTACAGAGATGATTTTGTAATTGCATGGAGCAAAATTCTTCACCTCATTAGATATAACACCAGCGTGCCGCCAAATAAGGGTGCATCCTGAATCAAAAGACCTAACCATCTTTGTGAACCCTTTTGAGACTTATTGTTTTGTATGTATGCCCTTTAGGTCAGGTTCAACGGTTGCTGTTTTTCAGTGCATGATGCACAAGCTGTTTGGAAGTCACTCTGGAGTGTCGTATTTCCAGGACAACATCTTGATTTAGTGTGAGACTTCAAAAATTCATGATGTCGGAGTGAAACAAGTTTTAAGCATCTTACAAGAAAATGGGTTAACTCTCAAACTGAGAAAGTGTGTATTTAAGAAGCAAGAAATAGAATACGTTGGCCATTGTGTAAACAGAGAAGATTTTTTTCCCAAAAAAGAATTAGTGGATAACATCCTGAATTTACATAGTCCAGAAAAGAAGGAGGAGTTTATATTGTTCCTTGGAATGCTGGAATTTCATTCAAAAATCATATCTGACTTGGCTACTAAAACACTTAGGGCTCATTATAACCCTGGCGGTCGGTGACCCCCGGGGCTATAATGGCGTTCGTACTATCAACAGGCTAGCGGTACTGGACACCACATTTTGACCGTGGCGGTACCGCCATGGAGGTCCTGGTGGTTGTAATCTACCAGGGGAACGCTGCCCAGGGGATTTTGACTCCTCTTACTGCCAGCCTGTCCACGGCAGTAGACACCGCCATGGAAAGGCTTGCGGTAAGGGGACTCGGCGTGCCCCAGGGGGCCCCTGCACTGCCCATGCACTTGGCATGGGCAGTGCAGGGGCCCCGAGGCATAGCCCCATCACGCATTTTGCAGTGAAATGTGCTACTGCACCCGCTGCACATCAGCATTGCTGCCGGCTCTATTACGAGCCAGCAGCAATGTTGATGTGACTTTTCCGCTGGGCCAATGGATGGTAACACTGTTACCGTCCGCTGGCCCAGCTGAAAAGTCGAAATAGGGAGCCAGACATACCACCAGCAGTTCTTTTGGGAAGGCCGCCGAGGTTGTAATGAGGGCCTTAATATGAGACATTTGCTCAAGAAAGGAAGGGAGTTTATATGGAATGAAGAATGTGAGTGGGATTTTGAGGAAGTGAAAAAAGAATTGGAGAAGGTGAATAATCTGAAATGTTTGGATCCCTCTAAACCATGTTTTATTATGACAGATACCAGTACGAAAGGTCTGGGGTGGTGTTGTTACAAGACGAGGGGAGTACGGAGCAGGAGTAGAAACCTACTGTTCATATTTTGAGGTCTTTACGGGGAGCAGAGGCCAATTACTCAACATTAGAAAGAGACATTCTGAGTGTATTCTGTGTAGTGAGGAAGTTAGAAAAGTTTGTGTGGGGAAAAGCCTTCACCATGCTGACAGACCACAAGCCTTTGGTAGAAGTGTTCACCAAAAAGAGACTGAATATGATCTCCATGAGAATCAGTAAATGGATTGTGGGGCTGCAAGAATTTAGGTTTCAAGGTTGCTATGCTCCCGGGTCACGCAACAATGTTGCTGATTGCTTGTTTGTGGTGAAAGCAGAAGACACTGAAAAGGATGAAAAAATAAAAGTGTGTAGTGTCTCTAATAGATGTGTATCACATGAAGATTGTATGGATGCAATTGGAAGAGATCCTGTGTTACAGGAAGTGTTGAGTGCTATTCAAGATTTTAAAAGGATTCTGAGATGGAAGGGCATTAGAAGGTACACAACAAATTGTCTTGTGAAGATGAAGTGCTTTTGCATGGATTAAGATTAATAATGAATAAGTTAAGAGAAAAAATTGTGAACCTGGGCCACAATGGACCTCAAGGGATGAGTAAGACCAAGGCTAGGATACGATTGAGTTACTATTGTCCAGGAATGGGTATACTAATTGAAAGAGAGGTCATGAAATGTCTTTATTGTGTGGGGAGTGACAAAGTGTACAAAGTCAGAAATCCCCCAATGGCATGTAGAGACATGCCCACCAAGCCATGGGAAGGGGTTGCTTTGGATATTGTGGGACCATTGCATTGCAGAGGAGTGTGTGGTTATTTGCTGGTCCGGATAGATCAATTTTCCCGCTCTGCAGAAATTGGTGTTACAAGTGGAATTGAGACCGAACGTATTGCAAGTTTTCTTGAGGAAATGTTTGATCATGAAGGCTTACCCAATACTATTCTGACTGACAATGTAATGCAATTTATGTAGGGGGAAATGGAGGAGTTTCTTTTTCGGAAGAGTATCAAACTTAGAAAGCGTTCCTTTTACCGCAGTGAGGGACATGGCAGAGTAGAGAGATTTAATAGAGGAATAAAAGAGTGCACACAATTAGAACTGAGTGCTGAAAAAACTGTAAGGAGGGCTTAAGGACATTTCTGCATGCATATAGATTATCTCCGTATTCAATGACAGGAATGTACCTTTTGAACTCTTCTGGGGAAGAAAAGCGAACACAGAGTTATCTCCAGGGTGGTTACATTGGGGTAAAGACAATACAGTAGTGTGTCTTGGGAGTCAACAGAGGATGTGCTTGTTAAAGGGATAAGGAGTGTGGGGAATTATAAGAAAAGCTATGATATTTAAAAAGTATGTGGCTTTGTTAAAGTTCAAGGGGGGATTTGGTCATGATTAAACAGCCAATGAAGACAAAGGATATTTCCAAGTTCTCGGGTCCCATAAGAATGCTCAAGTTGTTCTGCAGTGCTGTCAAGGTTGAAGATGGACGAATTTGGAATCTCAACAAAGTAGTGGGGTGCAAAAGAAATGTTCCTGAATGAAGCATATCCTCCTATATGACTGTGTGTGCTTTCCATTTCTTAAGATGCATTTCTCAGATTTAAACTTTGTCTGTACATTCTGTGTATAGTTGTATTAATCTGTATTTGATATTTTTGTTTTGTGCAAATCTGTTATTTTTTTTTCTTTTGTTTGTAAAGGAGCGAGCTTGTGGTATTTTGTTAGGTAGCTGATGGAATGTTAAGAACTGGATTTTTGAGAAGTTCCAGGTTGATGATTATGTGACTATGATCCCATTGTGGTCAGTTGAGTCTGGAACCTGGATGCTGTAGACTTGTGGATGAGGTACTTTAAATATATGAACCTGGCCTATCACTTAATCAAATTCCTCATCTTTACAATGAATAATCATACCTATAAATCAGGGAAGTGAGTTCAAGTGAAACATTGTTTTCAGTGTTTTTATATTAATTTCAGCTACATCTTGTTCATAAAATGATTTGTTCTTAAGTTTTGACCAATTCGTCCAGCATATCTGAACGTGAGTATTCATTGCCACTCAGTGACACAAATATACCGTCTTTTGTAATTCTTGTAAAGCTATTTGGCTGAATGTATATTATGACAGAAAGCAACATTGAATATTCATCTATGCAGTGTGGTTAAAGAACCAAAATCTCTGAGTTTAGTTATCTGGCTTCTGATGCATTAGTTTGATAATGGAGCCTCAAACAAAGCCAACAATTATGCTAGTTATCCACAAGGATGTAATCAGTTTAAGCATTGTTGATGAGGGTCAAAGGTTGTGTAAAAAATGCATGTTTTAGAAAACCTACATTTTCTTCACAATTTCCTAGAGAAAGTGTAACTTTTGTGCCCAGAGTTAAACAAACATCAAGACCTTACATTTTCACGACTCTTAGAGCAGTAGTAGTCTTGGGTGCGCCATGTTCAGAGTTGGGCATTTTTTTATTGGAGTCGATCAGCCACTTCCATGCCTGTGGGGCCTCAGAGGGGATGCTCGTGGGTAGTGAATTCTAGATTACCGCACGGCACGCAGAATGTCAAGCTTGGGCTTTGTCATGAGATCAAAGCAGCAAGGAGTTTCTGGCGGAAGATGGAGCTTGGCTATATAAAGTGTTCAATTCCATTTTTTAATTGGTATCACTCAGAATACAAGCCCCGGTATGGTTAAATTGAGGAAGGTGCTGCAGCGCCGGTCTCCCTGGGCACTGTGCTGACCAGGCGCATCCCAAAATCAAAAGTGCAGTATTCACATGATAGACAGTGTGTTGTATGCGTGGCATAATATGGCTTCCACTGAGGGACTCCAGGGGCCGTATTACATATAGGGTCCACTGTCCCTGTTTGCATGACAGCTCACCTTTAAGCATGTGCATCAGGAGCAAACAGGGACAGTGCACCCTATTTTAATTAATGCGCTGCTGGGGGGCAGCTGCTTCTTCAAAGCCACTCCATGCTTCTGTGTGTAGCCGGCAATCCCCCTATGCTTTGGAGATTATTGAGAGAACCCCATGCAGGTGGGTTCAGTGAGTGACTGCACCTGCCTGCAAGTGGATGGCTAGGCATCTACTGGACCCGTTTCGTCCCTCGAGATGGCTGCCCTCAGGCGCCACCCTCGCCAACTCACGCACTTGGACATTACAAGAAAGGTAGTCCTTTACATAGCAGACACATTCATTTCTTCGGAGAGTTCATTGGGGTGTATCACCACCCGAAATTTCTCTTCACTTTAGGCTTTGAAATTCCATATGTGACAAATACTATACGACCATTCAGAGCCTCACATGCTGTCACTGCTACAGCAACTAATTGCAGGTACTGGCATCAATGGAATTATGCCCAAATTCTGAAAATCATTTGCAGGTAATAGAAATAATTTTGACTCTATACCAAGCACAGTTGGGAGGCTGAATTACAAAAAGAGTTATCGATAAAATCTGGAAGTTTTGTTGCTCGCAAACAGAGAAGGTATCCTTAAAAAGCAGGCATAGTCTTTTCATTTCGAATTTTCAATAGATTTGACTATACTGCTGCTGGACTTAGATTGATGGGTTTGAATTTAGATCCAAAATGTCCATGCTGCTCCTACAATACAGCAGATTATATACACCTCTTGTGGCCCTGTCTTCCTGTGCGAAGTACTGGACCCAAATTTTTTAAAGAATCTTTTAAATTATAGGGTTTTAAATAGCCCTGTCACCCGTGGTAGCCCTGCTTGTTTATGTTGTAAAAATGGATGAGAATATATACGCACTGGCCTGCTTGTTGTCCAAACGTAGAGTGGCAGTGGCCTGGGTGGCTTGTTTAGTGTTCTGCAACAGCTGATTAATATGCCACTACTCCACCCATAACCGTAAGATATAAAAAAAATCTGGAAGCCGCTTAAATAATTTCTTATAGAGCAGGCGGACTGATGGCTGAAGTGTAGCACCATGTGAGAGCGAACATTGTGTAATGAACCGATGGGGACAACTGCTGTGAAGCAGAGTAAGGCCTTGTCCCTAACACGGAAGTAAGTTATGTATGCAAGCACACATGTAAAACTGTGATATATATGCAGTGCAGATGCTGGTAGATGTAATGATTAATTGATCATTTTAATATGCTGTCTGTTTACTTGATGTACTTTAACACTCCTCCCTCCCCACACCCCAGTTTGTGTGTTACACACAGTACATGAATAGTGGACAACTTGTCTTTAAAAAGCGTTAGATCCAAGATGGTGTCTTTCGATTGGGAACCATATGGACTTCTCAATCCAAGAAGTAGTCAAGTCTCTTCATATGAGGTCTGTTGCTGTTTTTGGCTTGTAAAAGACATCAAAACTTGGAAAGTTATTGTTTTTAAATCATGCTCCGCACCCACTTGCTGTAGATTTTATTCCTGATTTTTCTCTGCAATTTGGGAATATTCTTTGTGAAACCTCCATTTTGTGTTTTCTAGTGCCTTGCTGTTTTTGCTATAACATTTTCTCTAAGCAACTTTGGATCAACTTACTGTTCATCATGTGACACCAGTCCTATTATCCTACTTGTCTTTTTTGTCCCTCCTGATGTCAAGGGGAGTTTGGTGTCTTTTTGATTTTCACCAACCAAAACTGCATCAATAATCATGATCTTCACACATATCCAAATGACCTTTTTCACATGTGGGTTTTTTCTCCTATCTGTTATTGTTTAAGGAAGACATGTGTACCCACTGCAGAGTGGCACCATAGGTATCGAGAGGAGAAATCTCAGAGAGCATCAACAGACCTACATAGAATGCAGGGCATGAAAGAAAGTTATTTATAGGATTGGTGATATGATTTTCTTTTACGACGAATGGCAGATTAGAGCTAGAGCAAAGTAAAATAGTTAGTATAGTCGAAAGAAGACACACCATGCTTGGTTTATAGTTGGTGGGTAATGAAAAATGCTTAATTGTCTGGAGGAATTTAAAGCACTCTGCTACCATTATGGTGGAGTACACTGCCCCGGCAGATCGCCCCACTTTTATAGGGGCACTTCCTCCTGAAAAGTGAGGATTTTCTGTTGTCACCCAGCTCTAAATGAAGTCTGAGACTGGTGGAATTCACTGTAGTCCGTTTGTCAGATTCTGGGCATTTAGCCAGTGGTGATTGTTTGAAAGGGGAAAAAAGTAAACAAAAAATCTGCCTCAGTCTTGTTCCAAGAAGACAAGCATTAATTCCTATTATCATTTGAGCAAGCCTTTTCAGCCCTTCATAATATTTCAGTCAAACAATATTGCTCCCTCATTGCCATGTCCCTTTTAGAGCTTATCCAATCTGAATTTGAAAACACTGCCCCTAAATACAGAGGCTTCTGACAATTGTTAATTCATTACATTGGTAAGAAATGTATCAATACTAAGATCACATTCTAACTATCCTGTTTAATATGTCATTTTTAGGTTGCAACTATGTCAGGCTGTGGTGAAGATCCAAGAGTGTTTTCTGCACTTTCCCTGCCCTCCGACTCCCGTTATTCAGCAACAGTTGCCAATGGCTATTTGGGTACACGCATATATGGCGATGTACTCCATGTCAATGGGACGTACAATGGGGCTGTTCCAGACTGCCATCGGGCCATTATCCCCAGCCCTGTCAATGTGCGGATGAGTGTCGCTAGTGAAGAGCCGCTGACAGACTCCTTCTCCTTAAACACACAAACAGGTAAACCACATAACCTATTTGATAAAAGACTAGAAGCCAGATGTACTAAAATAATGTGTGCTAAACGTGGTTGCAGATTGTGCTCCAAGTTTTTTTTGTATATTTCTTTATTGATTTTCACATATTTAAATTCAAGTGATACAGAACAGTATAATGTTACGTCATTTCTTCTTGTCCATGTGTATTTTGTGTTTTAACAATCAAATCAGTTTATAGAGGAGTCCAGTCGTTTCACCTGCTACCGTGGTACATTTCCTGTTTGATATGCAGTTTGTTGAATATATAAACATACGTTTTTTTTTTTATTAACAAAACTATAAACTGTTTTGCTGAATAGAAGAATGAAAATTAATAATATATATTCAAAACTAAAATGTAAAGAAAAGGGAGAAAAAAATATATTTAACCGTCACCATGCTTATGTTGTATCATATGTTTGTCATGTTATGTCTGATATATATCAAGGTCTATTTCGCAGTATGGGTGGCAAGTGTTGTGAGTCGGGCTCATTCCCATTGGCATTCTGTTCTCTGGGTATGCATGTGAGTATATAGGGTGCGTGTGTGGCTATATAGTAGTCCTGTGCTTCCCCTAGGGGAGGGTGCTCCGTTTATGGAGGGCGTAGGTCATTTTTTGCTTCCACCTTCAGAACTAGTGATTCCCAATATTCCGCCCGAGCTTGTTATGCCCTCGTCCGGAGCCATTATAGGTGGTGAGCCCCTGCTTTGGACCATAACAGAAGGTCTTTCAACCATTGCGTTATTGATGGGGATGTCTGGGATTTCCATGCCATGGCTATCCTGCGCTTAAATAGTACAAGTGCTAAATCAATGAACTTGTGGAGGTATTTGTCTTTTTTTTTGGTTTTGGTTCGAATATTTAACAGGCAGAGGGATGGCGTCGCAGGTAACATAAAATCTGTTATTTCAGTAATTATTGCAGTAAGTGTATGCCAAATAGTTTGTAAATTCAGGCAGTCACATACCATGTGGTAAAATCCTACTGGGGACGTAGCGCATTGTGGACAGGTGGGTTCGTGTGTTGGGTACATATGATTTAGACGTTGGGGGTCTAAATAGGCTTGATGTATATAGTTAAAGTGGGTGAATCTAAATCTGGCATTACAAGAGATCTCCTTTACTGAGCGCAGTGCCAGATTCCATTCTGTTGTTGTCAGTGGGTTTGGTAGTACCTTATTCCATCTTTCATATGTTGTTTGTAATGGGGTATCGGTGTGTGCCCGAAGTGCTGTATATAGAGAGGAGATGATGCATTTAGTTGTCGTTGCAGAGAGTATAGCATGTACGACCAGAGAGGTGGGTGGTTCGGTATTTTCTGGGCCCCATGTGTGACATATACCTTGTATTATGGTGTGATAAGTGATAAACTGACCTGGTGTAATTTTGTATTCAGATATCATATCCTGGAAAGATTTAAGTGCACCATCAGAAAAGAGGTGTTCCATTCGTGTGATACCCTTATCTGTCCATAGTGTTCGTGTCTGGGTTGGTATATTTTGTAATATTCCAGGTATATGCCATAGTGTTATTGCCGGTGTGTATGGAGTAGGTGATTGTTTGGGACATAGGTAACGATGCCAGGACGTGTGCGCCGTTTTTAGCATTGGGGTTATAGTAGAGTCACCCTTCCTCTTACTAGACAACCACGTGTATAATGGTGTGGTACCCAGATAGCCTTTTAGTTCACCTGTCTCAGGGTGTAGTGGAGAGGTCAACCACGTGGGGCACCTAGACCCCCATCTTGGAGCGGTCTCTGGAGTACAGATAATGCTACTCTGCGGCGTTTATCTCCCCATATTAAGTCTAATAATAAACTATTTAGCATTTTGAAGAAGGCACGTGGTACCACAACAGGCAGTGCCGAGAAATAATATAACAACCAGGGTAGAATTAACATTTTAGATATCGCTATTCTGCCCATTGGGGATAAAGGTAGCGATTTCCAAAAATTAAGGGATGTGCGGGCAGACGTTAGTGCTTTGGTTAGGTTGCCATCTAGGAGATTTTTGGTCGAGTGATATATATATGCTCCTAAGTGTTTGAAGGTTTCATATTGCCACTGTAATTGTGTGTTGTTCGCGGCAAGGCATGCAGTGGGAGGGTATAATACTAAAGGAAAGACACATGACTTGGGCCAATTAATCTGGAGTCCTGATGCCGTGCCGAATTGTGAAAGTACATGTTTGAGTTCGGGAAGCGTTGAATGTACGTCTCTGAGGTATACAAGGGCATCGTCTGCGTACAGTCACACCACGTGGAATCTATGAGAGTCCCATATGCCCCAAATTTCAGCTTTGGAACGTAGGTAGCTTGCCAGGGGTTTCATAATAGTTGCGGCGATAGGGGGCAGCCTTGCCGTGTTGTCTATTAAAGCAATTAGATATTAGCCCGCCTGTTTTTACTCTTGCTAGTGGCTCTCCGTATAGCATCTTGATCCAGCGCAATAGGCAAGGACCAAATCCCATCTGTTCCAGACAGGCAAATAGGAAGTCCCACCCTAATGTATCGAAGGCCTTCTCTATATCTAGAGAGACCGCTACGCGATGCATGTCTTCGGACAGTGTGCTATGTATTAAATGTAAGAGGCGTCTGATATTTATAAAGGTGGTGTGGTTTGGAATGAAGCCTAATTGATCGTGGTGTACCAATGAGTGCATTATAGGTAGCAGGTGGTTGGCAAGTATTTTACCCAGAATCTTGCAGTCTAAGTTGAGTAGCGATAAGGGGCGGTACCACTTTACATCTGTCGTATCTCGCCCTAGTTTAGGCAGCACCACCATCAGGGCCTCCCTCATAGAGCGTGGTAGGGTGCCCTGTTGAAATGCTTCTTGGTATACTTCTCGCAATCGTGGATAGAGAGTGGTTGGATATGTGGCGTAGTACTCAATGGGTAAGCCATCAGTGCCTGGAGTTCTACCGCATGCCATTTGCTCGACCGCGGCCACAATTTCATCTAATTGTATGGGTTCTTCTATAGCATTGTGTTGTGTGTCATTCAATTTAGGGAGATGTATCCCTCTTAAAAAACCCTATGTTCTTTCCATATTTAGATCAGTAGGGCGCTCATAAAGCTGTTGGTAGTAAATACTAAAAGCGTTGTTTATTGCGAGTTGTGTCGTGGCCATACATCCGTCTGGCAACCTGATGGCCATTGCTAGTGTTCTATGGTTAGCTTCTCGGAGGAGCCAGGCAAGTACCTTACCCGAGCAATCTCCCTGTGCATGTTGTAAGGCCATACGCGTGCGATAATCGTAACGACTTAGGGTGGACTCTGCTTCATGCCTACGTCTTCTTAGTTGGCACAATTTTGTGGGGGACCCAGGAGGTTCCGCAGCATGCATTTCTTCCTGCTGTAAGTCATGTTCAATCTTGACGAGGTCCCGGGTTAATTGTTGTTTTACTCCCTAGGTAGTGGTCATACAGTGCCCACGAACAACCACATTATGTGCTTCCCATTCTGTTGCACGGGTGGGAGTTGTTTTAGCGTTTGTTAAGAAATATTGGCGGGTAGCGTCTGCCAATGATTCACGGAATGGGGGGTGTAGTAAGGCCTCTGTTTGCAGGCGCCAGGTAGGTATGGCGGGTCGTGGTGTGCCCCAAGACAAAAGTGCTGTCAGCGGATTGTGATCAGAATGTGTTTTCGCAAGATATTCTGCGTGTTCTAAAAGAGGACCATTATTGGTGGTGTTGAATAAAATATCTATCCTGGTGTGAAGTTTGTGTACCGGGGAGTAGAATGAATATTCACGGCCCTGTGGATGTTTTAAACGCCATACATCAACTAATCCCATGTGTGTACTCCAGGTACAGACTGGGGGCTGAGGATATTGGGGGATGGGATTGGTCTAGTTGTGAATCCATTATGCAATTGAAATCACCACCCCAGATCGTAGGTGCGAGTGGATCATTGAACAGGGCTGGTGTGAGCGAGTCTAAAAAGGGGATCTGGTTATTATTTGGGGCATAAATAGCCGCTAGGTTGATGGGTGCGCCATCTAACTTTCCCTCTAATATCACAAATCTGCCTTCTTTATCTATTGTCTGGGAGGTGAGGGCAAAGGGATCTCCGGGGGCTACCCATATTGGCAAATGCTGAAGTAACAGTGCCATATAGTTGACCTCGCCAGCGGGAATGTGCTTTCGTCAATTCTGCCTTTGTAAGATGCGTTTCTTGGAGTAGTGCAATGTGTACCCTATGGCGTTTGAGATATGAGTATATTTTATATCATTCAGTGTATGTTGCTATACCTATAACATTCCAAGTCATTATTCTATACAGTTGGGCTTGGGTCAAAAGGCGAGCTATGAGAGGGCTCAGAGGGTTACCTGCCTTAGGTGGTCTACCCGGTATTCGGTGGGCCCTTTCAATGGAGAACAGGGGTGGTACGTTTTCAGGAAATACCATGGATTTAGGCCATTTTTCCAGGAATGCTTCTGCGTTAGGTTGTTCCGATCGTTCAGGGAATCCAATGAATCTGATGTTGTTGCGTCTCGAGCGGCCCTCTGCATCTTCCGCCCTGCGATGAAGCACATTGAGCTCTTCCTGCATGGCTGCTACCTGCGTCTGTAGCGATTGGAAGGTTGGTTATACAGTCTGAGTAATTGCTTCCGTCTGAGTGACTCACTCTGTGAGTTTACGATGATCAGTTCTCAGTGGATTAACTTCCAATGAGACTGTGTCAATCTTGGTTTCTAATGAAGTTTTAGTGTCTAGTATTGCATGCAGGATTGATTCAAATTTTTCCGAGTGACGCTGTAATGTATTTTCCAGTTGGCGAAACTGTTCAGTTTGTGACAGTGGTTCTGAAAAGTCGTTGTCAGTTGTTGCCATAGTTTTGTTGATGGTTTTGTTAGGTCGTGATTTCCTCATGGTGGCGGTGGGCGAGAGAGTTGTATTTGCGCTATATGTCTTTGTTGTTGTTGATTTGCTGCAAGTAATGATCACGTTGTGACACTGCTTAATATCTGTGATGCAGCGACTGAGGCACCTTAGGTGTGTCCTTGTGTCATTTAGAACCTAAAAGAGTGGGCCGAGGAACACCTGGTGATATCTGAATGTTGCGTGTTGGCGGTGCCCAGGATTGAAAAGTGCATGGTTTGGTCTTTATGGTGTCTCTTAGGCAGTTCGTTGGGCACTGGTTACTGCATTCTTAATATACCGCGCTCAATGTCCGTGGGCCACAGCTCAGTCCGCATGTGCTGTGCAGGGCCAGGGACTCAATGGGCCCCGGTTCGCCACAGAGGTGTGTTGCCGGCAGCGGGGGATGAGAGGGAAAGCGAGCAGCTTCTTTATTTAAAAGATTCAGCGGAGCGGACTGCCCCGCGGCATGAGCGATGCACTCACCTCTGAAGTCCAGGCCGCATCGAAGGTCCGAGGTAACGGAGGACTTCCTCTTGGCACTAGGACGCTGGGTCGCACACGCGCTGGTGTGTTACGCAGGTATTCTTTGTTTACGCCGCGGGTAGATTGGCAGTGGAGCTGCCGGCGAAAGTCCGGTTGGAGCTTCCCTGCAGGAGTGGCTATTGCGCTGGTCATACCGCCATCTTGATTTTGATTTTAGAGGCGCTGGTTGTAGGTGCCATGTGAGGAGCAATACCTCATCTCTCACCTACACTGGCACCAGCAGCTTGTCCCTCGTTGATCCGCGATTTCGCAAGGGGCCTCCTTTGTATGCAAAGCTCCTCCTACGCATGTTTGTACAGGATATTTTCAGGCCCCGTACAGAGCTCGTTTATGAGCGTCCTATAAGGCCGCCATCTCGGCCACGCCCCCCGATTGTGCTCCAAGTTAATCTTTAATTTGGTATGCATCCTGTGTATTTATAGGTCACATCTAAAACTGTTCAGTTGCAGGGGATTGCAGAATTACCTTCCTAATGAATACTAATTAGGCAGTCTGCAAAAGTGAGGGGCTGCAAACTCAGGGATGTTGGCCTGCAAAGAACAGCACACCATGTTCTCTGTATTTGCATTCCAAAACAGGTAACAGAAAACTCGTGGTGCTTTTTTGTTGTTGTTTTTAAAGGCTTTTGGTTTTAAAATACAAACATCGGCAGGAGCAGGCAATGGTCCTGTTGAACACTGCCTACTCCCAATTACCCCTTTTCAAATCGGTTACTACCTCTTTTGAAGTGTTGGCAACTGATCACCAGTTTACAACTACAATTATGGTAACAAACTATTCATACATACCGTTGTGACTAGCAAATAAGAGGGGACACCACTTTCATGTACCCTCATAAGTGTGATCTGGAATATTTCACAAAATGAGATTACCCCCAGACAGACGCACTGTTTGGTCACAAATACTTTGATTTTACGAATCACAGGATACTCAAAATCAAACAGAATTTTTTACAGCTCCGTTAAAAAATGGTTACATTACTAATAGAAAATACCTTTTTATGACAGTTGTGTAGCTTTTGCCTCATCCCCTGAGAAAGATGCCTGAAAAATATTTAACTTCATTGTTTTCACATTCACTCTATTCCTACATCAGATATTTAAGTTGCTGCTACGGTTGACACCACTACAATTAACAGCCCAGTATCTTTGAAGCTGGTTCCTGTCATGGTTGTTTGCGTCAAGTTCATTAATACCTGAAAAATCTCAAGCTCTGCCTTGGATAATTCTCTACTAAACTCTGCATGTAACCACTCACTGCTTAGAAACACTCTTTTCAGACCCTATGTGATCAATGATTTCTTCTTTATTGAGGAAGTTGCTGACTGATCCAACAGATTTGTCAAAATGCAGTCAATAACTAACCTTCCCTTTTTAAACCATGTTTTTATTTAGTTTTTTTTTATTAGTAAAGACATTGCAAACTTTTCTTCACATTACTGTAACATGATAATCAAGAAATATGAATTCCTGAGTCACTATAATTATAAATGTGCCCAATTTTGGAGAATTTTCAGGTCTCCAGATTGTGACCTACAGACATGCTCTTCAGTGTGTCTTGCAGCCCGCTTGTGGTCCGAAATTTGTTAGTTAAGAGAATAAGCCAAATAAAAACCTAAAAAAACGGAACACACTGGAGGGCGGTGGCATGACATATATGCACAGACTTTTAGAAATATCTAAGTAGAGATCCTAAAGGGTGTATGGATTGGTTGCAGTTGGATCTAGTTGGAGGTATTGTGGACGGTTACCATTGTCTGGTGCTCGCCATGGGCTCAACATCTAAGGAAGAGTCTGTGAATGTTTTAAAAAAACAAGATGTCACTGAGCTTTTGGTATAGCAGTATTTGTCTCACAGAGACTTGGCAATGTAATTAGTCAGAATGCCCCATTGAACGGTATTGTGGTGGTGGTGAGGGTGTGATATTGCTCAGACCTTTTCTAACAACTAGTCTAGGGGGAGGAATTCATCCTTACCACTGGTCTGGAATGCTATCAAAATTTCAACCCAATCAGTGAAAGGAGGTGCTTCCTCTGGCCCCTTGCCTCTTCTTGTCTAATTGCTCTGCCCATATTTCCACTGATCAACGTCATATGGAGGCTTGGGTGGTACACCCACTTCCAGTGTCGAGTTACTAGGTGTTTTGCGAGCAGTAAGACAAGATCTTGGTCTAGGAAATGAGCTGTGAGTTTCTTTAAGTAATCCCAGAGTGCTGGCTTCCCAGCTTTGTATTTTCTTTTTTACTGAGAGAGTTCAGTAGTCCGAATATTAAATGAGAATCAAAACATTACATAATTTTACACATATTGCAATCAGAGATACCCATTACCCTCCTTAAAACACTAAAATGAAAGAGGATACATCATTGCCCATTTACCCTCTTTTTTTTTAAGAATGAATGCCATCCCATATAGCATTATATTTCATCAACCAAGAACCTTCCACAAATTCAGAAAGCTGGCATTAGACCCTGATCCTAATGCAGTTCTCCTTTCCATCTCCTTAATTTTACCCACTTTAGACCACCATTGTTTTGGGTTTTTTGAAATGTCTGAACTATTTCCGTCGGCCAGTTGGGAGAATTATCAATCAGACTATTAAGGCAATAATATTCAAACTTTTTTTGCAGGGAATCAGTACTGATTTCAGATGATTATCTGAAAACTGCTGCCTGAACATCTAGCAACTGCTCCAATCCCAATGTATGAGAGCAATAATTTGCAATCTTTTCCCACAATCGTCTTATTTTGGAGCAGCCCATATAATATGAGTCCAACTGCCCGCACCCTACATTGAGCAACGAAAACATTTATCAGGAATTTGAGGGTTGATTTTATGCAGAAAAACTGGTTGTTCTATACAGTAACCATTTAGCATAAAACTGCACGTGCCTGGGATTCGCACCCTTCAATAAAGTAGCATTAAACTCATTAATCTTATTTCAAGCAGCAACTGTGAGCTGACTTCTTGTCCTCCCATGAGCCTCAGTGTACTGTTCTTCAGCCCGGGTCCTTGGATTCCTCACCGGTGTCAGTAGCCAGGAGAGATCAGGATAAACTGATTCACCTGTGGATAGGGTAAACTAACATTTACATTCCACTATGTCACATACAGACTGAGTACTAAGGCTGGGGTAACTGTAATTACATATGCACTCCTCATAATCACCAATGAGTTAGGCCGTCACTCTTTGTAGAGGTGCCATTAACTGTGGGATACTACTCTTCCTGAGCCTCTACGAATCATGGACAGAACCTGGAAACCATGCAGTCACCTGGGAGATATACTGGTCAGCTAAGTAGACCATCTGCACATTAATGGAGTGAAAGCCTTTACGGTTCCTGTAGACTTGCTCATCAGCCTTGGGTAGTATTAATGCAATGGGGGTGCCATCTATGGTCCCAGTCACATGAGGGATATGTCCCATAGCATAGAAATCAGTGTTCACACAGGCCAAATCTACAGGAGTGGGAAATTGAATGTAGCTGTCCATATGTTTGACTAAGGCGGACAAGATATTCCTCAACACATTGCTGAACAAAGGTTGAGACATGACTGTTGCCATTCCCACTATCCCCTGAAATAAGACAGTGGCCAAGAAACGGAGCGCGTATATCATCTGCACAGTTAAAGAAATTACTGTAGGTTGTCGAATGACTGCCAGCAGATCAGACTCCAACTGGGTACACAGCTCTCTGATTGTAGCACGGTTCAGTCAATAGTGGGAGATGATGTGGCGTTCTCCTATCATTGGCAAGTGAACCAGCGGTCGGTACACAAGTGCATGCCTCACTCTCCACAGTGGTTGCAATATACACATGCATACAACACAAGTATGTCAACGATTACTATTCATGCATCCTACTGTAGGGTCACAAATGGGGAATCAACATCACATATGCTGCCACTTGTTGCATGCAAAGCAGACCTCAATATGCCAAGCCGTTGTAATTTCCATGTTAGTTGCACATACATCTGGGATTAGCAATGGATGACTTCATTGAGATGCTTGCCTGTCACTGGTAGTGTACAGTCAACATCAATATGCAAGTTTATTCCCACACTGTCATGCTGTAATTTCCTGAATCTGTGCACACTCCAAGTTTATACTGCCTGATTGTAATTTACACTGTAGCAGGGCGTAACTCATCACATGTCCATGATGGAAATGAGTAGTGACGCTATGTATTTGTTGCAGTGCAAAATGGCTGCTGCCTGTCCTGCATGCAAGGGACAGATGTCAGTGAGCTCATTTTACTGGCGTATGCCGTCATGGCGGTAGGCGGTGAGAACCGCCTTGCATCTCCTTATTGGTTAACATTGACGTCTATGGCAGGTGGGGAGTCTGCAGCCCACAGGACCCAGGAGGCAGAGACCGCCGAAGCCGAGGGGCCAGTGGGACGGAGGGCAAGCAAGATTTCTCCTCCGATGGAAGCTCCCTGGTGGTGGCGGTGCCTTCTGGGACCATCCCAGCACCATCCTTGTCCACCACTCCCATACCAGCACTGCCCTCCCAGTAGCTCCACACCCAGTTGCCCGTGCCCGCTCACCCAGGAAGGTGGGCGTCTCCTTTTCCGGAGGCACATCTGCCACTGCCAGCCCTGCTGCCTTCAGTGCTGAGGCTATTGACCTCCTGAGGTCCATCCCTGTAGGGGAGTCAACCATTGTGAATGCCATCCAGGACCTAGCATCCCAGATGCAGCAGAGTAATGCCTACCTGGAGGCAGTGCTTAATTTGTAAATAAAGAGGTGCCAGTGCCCAAAGTAGTCCTCTTAAACAGGCGGCTGCTGCAATTAAATGTGTGAACACGGAGTACTGAGGCGGTGTAATCCTGAAGCCATCTCAAGCCTCTTCAATCGATATAAAGCCACTCCCTGCCCCTTCAGCTCACTCTTGCAGCTTTCTATGTTCTTCCCTTGTGACGTTTTTTCGTTTTTCCCGTCCTCCGTCTTCCCCATATGTGTATTTTGCTCGCAGCAAATGTTTGAGGCAGAAGAGTAAGCCCTGACCCTCAAAAATAAGTGCACCGGAAACAACAAGCACAAATTAAGCACTGCCTGGAGGGCATTCAAGGTGCCTTGACTTGCCTACAGAGATAGTTTCAGGCTCTGGCCTCTTCATTGATGGCAGCCGGTGTCCCTAGTACTTCCATTCTCCATCCTGCTACCTGTGCCTCATCCCAGAGCCTTCTCCCCGCTCCCAGCCAAGCCACACATCCAGACAATCACTCACCCAACTCAACAGACAAGGTATGCGAAGACAAAGACAGGCACCACAATTCACACAAGCATGCACACACTCCACACACAAAAACAGACACAACATAAGCCGCTACCTCCCTGTAGGAGGCTGGCCTGGCTTATAGTGGGTACCTTGTGGTACTTACACCTTGTGCCAGGTCCAGTTATCCCTTATTAGTAGATTAGAGGTGTTCTAGCAGCTTAGGTTGATAGAGGTAGCTATAGCAGAGCAGCTTAGGGTGAACTAGGAGACATGCAAAGCTCCTATTATACCACTTATATCATATAGCACTATATCATAAGAAAACACAATACTCAGAGTTACTAAAAATAAAGGTATGCCAAAAGTATCTCGGAGGATATACTCCCTTAGGAGGTAAGTAATATACACAAAATATATACACACAAACCAAAATCAGGTAAGCAACAGTTAGAAAAGTAGTGCAAACAATGTAGAATCACAATGGAATGCAATAGGGAGAAAAAGACCTAGGGGCAACACAAACCATATACTCCAAAAGTGGAATGCAAACCACGAATGGACCCCAGGCCTAGTGTAGTGTGTAGAGGGTCATTGGGAGTGTAGGAAAACACTAAGGGTGTCCAAGATACCCCACCCCAAGACGCTGAAAAGTAGAAGTAAAGTTACCCTACTACCCCAGAAAGACAGTAAAGTCGAGATAGGGGATTCTGCAAGGACAACAACTGACTGCAAAGCACTGAAGACGGATTCCTGGACCTGAGGACCTGCAAAGGAAGGGGACCAAGTCCAAGAGTCACGCAAGTGTCCAGTGGGGGGCAGGATCCCACTAAACCCTGGATGAAGGTGCAAAAGGGCTGCCTCCGGGTGGAAGAAGCTGAAGATTCTGCAACAATGGAAGGTGCCAGGAACTTCTCCTTTGGTCAGAAGATGTCCCACGGCGGGTTGGAGGATGCAGAGGTGTTTCCACGCAGAAAGACTACAAACAAGCCTTGCTAGCTGCAAGAGTCGTGGTTGAGGATTTTGGGTGCTGTTAGGGCCCAGGAAGGACCAGGAGGTTGCCCCTTGGAGGAGAAGACAGAGGGGGCGCTCAGCAACAGAGAGAGCCCACCCAGAAGCAGGTAGCACCCGCAGAAGCACCTGAACAGACACTTAGAAAATCTGAGGACAGCGGTTGACTCAGAGTCACGAAGGAGGGTCCCACGACATCAGAGTCCAACTCAGCGAGTTGGGCAATGCAAGACAGAGTGCTGGGGACCTGGGCTAGGCTGTACACGAAGGAAGTCTTGCAAAAGTGCACAGAAGCCCGAGCAGCTGCAGTTCACACAGTACACAGGATTTCTGACTGGCGTGGGGAGGCAAGGACTTATCTCCACCAAATTTGGACAGAAGGGCCACTGGACTGTCGAAGACACTTGGACCCAGCTCCTGTGTTCCAGAGACCACGCTCCTCAGGATGACAGGGGACCCAGGGGACCGGTGATGCAGAAGTTTGGTGCCTGCGTTAGCAGGGGGAAGATTCCGTCAACCCACGGGGGATTTCTTCTTGGCTTCCAGTGCAGGATGAAGGCAGACAGCCCTCAGAGCATGCACCACCAGGAAACAGTCAAGAAAGCCGGTAGAATGAGGCGCTACAATGTTGCTGGTAGTCTTCTTGCTACTTTGTTGCGGTTATGCAGGCGTCCTGGAGCAGTCAGCGGTTGATCCTTGGCAGAAGTCGAAGAGGGAAGTGCAGAGGAACTCTGGTGAGCTCTTGCATTCGTTATCTGGTGAGATGCCCACAGGAGAGACCCTAAATAGCCCACAGAGGAGGATTGGCTACAGAGAAAGGTAAGCACCTATCAGGAGAGGTCTCTGACATCACCTGCTGGCACTGGCCACTCAGAGCTGTCCAATGTGCCCTCACCCCTCTGCATCCAAGATGGCAGAGTTCTGGGACACACTGGAGGAGCTCTGGGCACCTCCCCTGGGAGGTGCTGGTCAGGGTAGCGGTCACTCCCCTTTCCTTTGTCCAGTTCGCACCAGAGCAGGGCTGGGGGGGGATCCCTGAACCAGTGTAGACTGGCTTATGCAGAGTGGGCACCATCTGTGCCCTTCAAAGCATTTCCAGAGGCCAGGAGAGGCTACTCCTCCCAGGCCCTTCACAGCTATTTCCAAAGGAAGAGGGTGTAACACCCTCTCTCAGAGGAAATCCTTTGTTCTGCCTTCCTGGGACCAGGTTGCCCAGGCCCGGGGGGGGCAGAAACCTGTCTGAGGGGTTGGCAGCAGCAGTAGCTGCAGTGGAGACCCCGGAAAGTTAGTTTGGCAGTACCCGGGCTCTGTGCTGGAGACCCAGGGATGCATGGAATTGTCCCTGGTATGGTGTGACAATTCCATTATCCTAGACATGTTACATGGCCATGTTCGGAGTTACCATTGTGACGCTACATATAGGTATTGACCTATATGTAGTGCACGCGTGTAATGGTGTCCCCGCACTCACAAAGTCCGGGGAATTTGCCTTGAACAATGTGGGGGCACCTTGGCTAGTGCCAGGGTGCCCACACACTAAGTAACTTTGCACCTAATCTTCACCATCTATCCTGTGCTGTGGAATGTGCATTTCTTTGCATTTTTTCTATCAGATTCACTGTTCTTTCTTGTATTTGGGCAATGTATGTAGTGTTATGTCTTTGTATTGGTTTGTGTGTCTCTGCTTGTTGGTGCTAATGGTTTGGTTGTGTAGTAGTGATCCGGTGTGTGTGTATGTGATGTGTGTGTTTGGTGTGGCTGTGTTTTATGTGTGTGTGTGTCTCGGTAGGGGTGTTGTGTTGCCTGTGTGTGAGCGTGTGCGCGCTCACCAATGGCGTCAGCGGTCATAGAGGAGGAAGAGCGCTGGGAAGATTTCAAGGTGGCGTCTATGTCCTTGGAGGTGAGTGGATACTTTTCTACTTGCAGTTTCCGCCAGGCTTTGGGTGGCGGGTGTCCAGCCCCGTAAATCGTGGCGGTTGTAATAGGGTGGGTAGTGCAGTGGCTACTGCCAGCCTGGGGATGGCAACCGCCGTCAGCGGTGGTCTGGCGGCACTGGCGGTACTGTCGGCAAACTGGCTTGGTTGCAGTGGGTTGACCATCATGGTTGTAATATGGCGGTCCACACCGCCGACTTGGCTGCAGTCCGACTGTCATCGCTGGTGTGGCAGAACCATTACCGCCAATGTCATAATGAGGGTCTATATTATCAGCATACAGTTTAAAAGTAGTCATCCCGCTTATTGGTGTCACCACATCCACACTAGTTCGAATAGCTTTCGCCAAAGACTTGATTAAACGAGGCAAAAAGTATAGGCGACAAGAGGAGATCCCCTACTCACGTTGCATAGGCCAATATTGCAAGAATTGATAATTATTTGCACCACTCCTCTTTTATAAAGGTGCATTACTGTCTGACTAAAACTGGTGGGAAAGCCAAACTCTCTAATAATGAAAATACTTCCAAGCAGGCCAGATCAAAAGCCTTCTCGGCATTCTGCAAACATAACTTGAGCAGATATTTTGTTTTGTGAGAAATAGTCTAAGGCTTCAATAAAAAAAGTTAGTTTTAGAGAATAGTTGCCTGGCTGGCACGAAACCACACTGATCTGTGTGGACAATAGAACCCATAACCCTGTGCATTCGATTTGCTAATAGTTTAGAAAAAAATATATAATCAACATTTAATAGGCCTACAGGAATTACTATTTCCCTTACCCTTCGCCAGGAATCTAATTACAAGTGCCATACGAAAAGATATCAGGACTCCACCCACCCCAAACTCCCCACCCCGCAGAATATGGTTGGTCAGTTTTAATAGTTTAGAGTTTAACACTGGTGCAGTTTTCCTAAAAAACTGGGCTAGTATGCCATCTTCGCTGGATGCTTTTCCATTGGCCAGTGATTTCACAACCACCTCTATCTCCCGAGGTGAGAATTTGGCCACCAATGCCTGTGCTTGCCTTAATTGCAACATAGGAATAATACGTTTGCTTATAAAAACCTAAGTTGCGCAACATCAACCTGCTGCTGCTTACTATATATTTCTGTATGGTGTTTCAAAAAGATATTGTTTCCGCTGTAAGATCTTTTTAGAGGTAATGTACCCACAAATAGTTGCTTTAAAGGCCTCCTAGATGTTCTTGAGCTGGGCTGAGTTTCATTTGGCCTTGAAGAAGTTTGTTATTTCATTATTTCATTAAGAATGTCCTTACACCATTCTTCGTTTTCCAAATCAACTTCGTTGAAAAACCACCTTACACCTGCCCTTTCTGCCTTAAAGCCTGATAACTCCATTGTTACTAAAGAGTGGTCTGAGAAGCTAGTCTGAAAATGGCCATAGTTTTTAAAATTCAAATTACGGGAAGAAAGAAAATAATGCAGTCTAGTTGCAGATTTATATGTGGCTGAATAGCATGAATAATACAGTTAATCAAAATATTTATCTCGCCACAAATCTGTAAGATCAAACACTTTGGAGTACTGCTCTAAACAGCTAGCTATGCATGGCTTATTCTGCTTGTGCTCACCCGAAGATGAATCCAACTCTGGGTGTTGAAGAAGTTTAAAATCACCCCTCAAAATCAGAAAACCAGGGGTATTGAGTAAAGCCTTGCACAATTCAGTTAGAGGTGTTGGTTCATCTGAAATCGTTGCATATATAGTGGCTAGAGTGAGTCTAGCTTTATTAAGCAGTCCACTAACTAGCAGCTACCTGCCTTCTGTGTCAGCCTGAGAGAATGTAACTTGCAAAGGGAAGCTCTTATTGATCTAAACTGCCACCCCCTACATGCAGCACTTGCATTTGACATGCACCAATACCCGGCCCACTGCTTACACATTTTATATGTATCATCACTTTTATCCCTGAAGTGAATCCCCTGTAAAAGCACAAAATCAGATGAGTGCCCTCTGATCCATACATCTGTTGCTCGAGCCTTCTGTTTATTATTGATGCCAAAAGCATTTAATGAAACTATTTTTATATAATCCTTATGTGTCTCCATTTCATATTCTTGATGTCTACTTTTTGGATTATGTATGGCCTTAGTTTAAACTATATTTGATTTCCACATAGTAAAGTGTGTCTAAATAAATAAAGTGGCTGAGTGATAAAGTGACTGAGGGCCGTGCCTATTTATCTTAGCGATGATTGAAGCACGCACTTTTTAGCATGAAAGTGGAAAGTACAAATTAGTAGGCATCCAACGATGCACATGCCACAGCAAGTATCATGGCTCAGTATTCAAAATATTTGTCTGCCACTTGAAATTTAAGTGTTACAGTGCCTCGTGACTTTGCCATGCCTGAGCCAACCAGTCCTTCTGGGCCTGCCTGTTCCTTTCTTCTGTGCCAAGTACGCCACTTCCGATTATACCATTGTCGGCTCCCATTAAATATTCCGATCCTCTGTATAGTGATAAAGAACTCTCTCTTTTTTCACCCTGCAGTGACCCACCGATCCCAGTACCCAATCCCTGTGCCTACCCTAGGGAAAAATTGCCCATATTTCCTCCCTTCCACCCAGCAATACCTTGAGTGCTATTCTATTGCACCCTTTGTACTCAAGTACGCATTGAAGCAGTGGCTGCGCTGCATTCTGGGGGAGGAGGGTAGGGTCGAAAACTCTCCAGGCCTGGAGAGTTTTTGACCCTACCCTCCTCCCCCAGAATGCAGCGCAGCCACTGCTTCACCCCAATTACATTTCTCAATCAGAGCAAAAACATTACACATAACTATTATGCAACACTGCTATGCTAAACAGAGCTTTTAAATACATTTCAGCATACTTGAGGCATACTTGCTATATATGTGTACTGGAGCAGCTACTCATCAGTCGACTTTACTAGTCAGTTTCTGAAGAAGCTCCTGAGCATCACTGATATCATTGAAGAAGAAAAATTGTCCCTTTGCTAAAACCTTAAGCTTCGACTGTTGAACAATAGTTGCTTGAGCGCCCTTAGCTTTAAATGTGTCAGTCATTTTAACAATGTGTCTATTTTTCCGTGCCATAGCTGCGGACATATACAAAAAAATACAAATTGGGCACTTCAGGAGTTGAATGAGTCTTCTTTGTGATAACCTTAGACAAGGTGCACTCCTTTATACGGTAGTCGGCAAAGTTTAGCAGTATCGTGCGTTGGTACTTTGCCCCAGCAATTTGTGAAGCCGAGACTGTGTGAGCTCTTGTAATAGTTAAATCGCCTGCTAATTCCGGTATTGCCTGCTTCAAAAGAGCCTCTGCTCGTTCCCTTAATTGAGGGCCTTCTCTTCCCTCCGTGACTCCCACTATATGGAGGTTCAAGCTCCTATTGTAATTCTCCAAATCGTGCAATTTATTGTCCAGAGAGCTTTACTTTTTTCTAATTGATTGGCTTCCTGCTGCAAAAGCAGAACTTTGTCCTCTAAAGTCGAGATTCGGCTTTCAGCCTTGTTTAGTCTTTCTGGGAACAAAGCCATGGTTTCCTCTATCTTTGGCAGTCGTTCATGAAGCACTGATATTTCATGTGCTTGTGTATTCTTCAAGTCTCTGATTTCAGCAAGAATAAAGGCCAGTGCTTTTTACTGAATGTGCAAACCTATCCTCATTGTCGCTTGCACTTCGCTCCTGCTGTGCTTTCTGATGCCCTTCCTCAGCCTTAACTTCTGCAGGCACCGAAGATGTTACCTCAGTCGAGTTCATAAACTGAGGTAAATTCACTTCAGGCAGCACCCCTTGGCCGCTGATCTCAGCATTCTGAGGCGTTACCTGAGCCTCAGTCAGTGTCAGAGGCTTGGCTGGTTCTTTCGCAAATAATTACTATCGTTAAGGTCAGTAGGCCTCAAAAAGATAGCAGTTGGTGATTCAATAATACAATCTGAGCCTTCAAGTCCTGATACCGAGCGAGCCAACTCAGGTGCTGTTGTTTCCTCGCCGCTCATTGTCTCTGGAGTCTTCTCTCTGGTAGTTTGATTACTGGAGCCTCCTGTTTTTTCAACTTCCAGGAGTGCCTGGAAGTGTACATTCATTTTCTGTAAGGAATCAGGGTAAACTTTAGTGGCCACAGATACCTTCCCCTGGCCACCTTATGCCTCAGGTTTGAAGCTGAAATCAATTGGCTCAGTATGACAGCATCTTGCACTCTAATGTGCGCATACTATGGTTAAGTGCACAGTCCAAAGCCCAAATCGCCAGTTGCAGACAGCGATATTGCAATGCTATTTGTCTGAGTGCCTGCTAATACTTTACTAGGGGAGCGACTATTACTTATGACCTTTCTGGGCAACCCAACTCCTGGAGGGAAGCCCCAACCCACCCGACTCCTCAAGGTGGCTCATTCTCACCTGTGGAGTCCGGCAGGTTGGGAGCCTCTCAGCAGAGCGTACCTCATCCTCTCTCCTCCTCACGGGCTCAGATTCGGCTTTTTCCATGTGGCATATGAGCTCTGTGCATTGCCTTTTTGTCGCTAGCTGGGTCGCACACAATTACTTGGCCCCTCCTGGATCACCGCTGCCTGGTTGGGGTCAAGGGCCCGCTGTATTTGAAGGTACTTCAGCTGATGGAAGGCTCCAGATACGGCATTGTTGGCTAGCTCCGCTTCTGTGACCTACGGGCCTAGATAAGTGCTTCCGGGGGAGGAGCAAGGGTCGGAAGAGCACAGTAGTGGCGAAACGTGTGGGCTGTTACTCTGCCACAGCTATGTAATATTGTATTTCTTGTGATTTGGTGAAGGTGTGTGGTAACCGCCATCCACTATTGTGTGAAGGTGAGACATGCTCAAAGTATATGTTGGAAATTTGCTCCGACCAAGTGGCACCAATGACAACAGAAGCCACCACCAGGAAAGAATTCATTTATTTTGTTGGGCATAAAATAAGCCCCGTGTACCAGAAAAAAATTGAGTGCATATGAACCTTGCATTTCTAGACACAGTAGCCAGGCATGCAAGGATTCAGTCCAATTCATTGTCATTGAGTGTCCTGTCTAGTACAGCTTGGGTATACTTGCTAAGTTCTATGGCCAACCAGCTACTGAGGTATCTGCTGCTGCAGATAAAGTTAAGGTTCTATAAAAACGTATACTTGGGCAACTCCTCAGTGGTAATGGGCCAGTCTAGTCAGCATACAATTCAGTACATTGTATATTACAAACTGGGCTCTTTAAGTATCATGCTGTTCTGTGAGCTTCTCACAGTTTAGGAGAAAACCATACTGGAAAGGTTTCAAACACCCTGGCACAATGGTAAGGTCATATAAATTGCACATCTCACACTGCCCTCAGTCAAAAATTTGGTAAACACCTGTTAGAACTGACAGCCTTAGGGTGTTCTTCCCCCAAACATTTTGCCAGTTTGCCTCACATGTTTGCTGATTTCATTTTGTTGGCCTTAGGACTCTGACCACTTAACCGCTGCCAACCTTGCTAAGGTGCATGTGCCCTCTTCTTAAAACATAGCAACATTGGCTTATCTACAATTGCCATAGTTAATTTACTTATAAGTCCCTAGTAAAGTGCACTACCTGTGTTCACAGCCTGTAAATTAAACGCTACTGGTGGGCCTGCAACACTGTGCTACCTACTTTATTAGCCCTTTACACATTGCTCAGGCCTGCCATTACAGAGCCTGTGTGTGCAGTTTTAAACTGCCATGTTGACGTGGCAAGATAACCCTCTAACCAGGCCCAAACCTTCCTTTTCAATACGTATATGTCACCCCTAAGGTAGGCCCTAGACAGCCCAAGGGCAAGGTGCAGTGTATTTAAAAAGTAGGACATGCAACTTAAAAGTTTACATTTTGGAGTAGTGAAAAACTCTTACATTTATTTTTCACTACTGCAAGGCCTATCTCTCCCATAGGATAATATTGGGATTGCCTTATTACATTTTATAATTGTATGTTGCGTACCACTCACCTGAACTCCAGGTGGTTCCGATGGGGGTGACGATAATACCCAAATCCCAATGAGAACTGACAGGGCAGCAATGAAGGACACACTGCAACCCAAGGAGTTCCAAGGGGAAAGGGGGTTGGGATGAGAGAGAAAGAAAGAAATACTAGGAGTTCTGCGTATTCAGATTTCTCTACCCCAGGCACTGCTAGGCTCAAGATATCTAGATTCTGGTTCTGGATTCAGGATATTGGCAATCAGGATTACTCAGATACAAGGTTCTGGACTCAGATTTCCCTGCAATGAAACTACACTTTAAAGCAGGAAAAACTAAACAGATCTTTGGCATTAACTAACACCAAATGAAAATAACAATAATTCACACCAGAAACATTCCCCAGTGTGATTCAAGAAATATCCAGGAATTATCATCAACTGGAATTATCATGTACAAGGATTTCCGCTAAGAGAAAATAACTGGATTAATGACAACAAAACTGCTTCAAATTCTTTAATAGTTCGAGTCTCATGAGTTCAAGGTTTATATGCAAATATGCAACGACAATCAGATTATAGTTCTCAATGGCCCCAAAAGTCTTTAGAGCACCAACATCAGATTCTGATTGAGAAAACACAGATTGAAAACCACCTATGAGCACAAGATCCAGGAAGGTGCAGTTATTACAAGAAATACAACTTTTCAGTCACAAGGTTGATCTGAATATTATTGTTGAGTTTAGATATGTTTGATTAATTGGCGCTGATCAAGATCCCAAATGAAACAGAAAAACTTATATTACCTTATTTGGGATGACTTGTGTCTTTTTGCTAGCGCAAGATAGAGCGATGCAAGAGATGAATTGCTAGCTGCCCGCCTTTTACAGGTAGTGTTTTAACTGCAGAGAAGATCGGAAGTACTAGGTCGGAACTCAGGAAGTGCGTAGCTGAGAGAAGCCTGTGCTGTGAAAGTATGGATGCTGCTGCAAAGAGAGGACTGCCATTTTGAAGGGAAGGCTGCCAAAGACTGGAGACAGGTAAGCGTCGCTTTCAAGTTAAACAAGGCTAAGCAGGATTTAGTCTGAAACCAGATGCAAGGAAACACATGGGGAAAACAGAGGAACTCATTAGTCATTATTGTCATTGCACGTTTCTCAACTGTCTTTTTTCCATTCGGAGGATCAATTAAAGAACTGCAGTTGTTGACAGTTGACCTGTGCTTCCTGGATTATCTGGGTGAGGCCCAGGTGGTTGTAGACAGTTTAAATGTGCTTACTGGATTACCTGGGTAAGGCCAGGTGTTCAGAAGTTATCTTGGCAACGAGCATGGTCGTTATCTGCTTTAAACATTGCCATTATGTTAATACGTGAGTCCCCAAGTTACACAAGGTTTCAAAGGCACACCATGATTCAAACTGGTACTGTGATGAAAAGAAAATATCGTCCCTGATATCACTCATGGGGGGGGGTAAGAAGGTATGGCTAAGGTATAACTAACCCTGCTCACAGGTGGGACCATGACAGTGTCATTTCCAATTGGGAAAAGTGGGGGCCCTTAAGTTTGGTCTCTTTGGAATCACAATTAAAAATCACAACCTATGATGAAATCAGACTTTAAATTGTAATTCTGAAAATGCCACTTTTAGAAAGATGGCCTTCTCCTGCTCTTAGCCCTGTGTGCCTAGAGCCTGTCTCCAATACACGTCAGGGCTGGGTGACAGCTGGACTTTGCACATTCCTTCTAGACAGCCACACACAAAGGAAGCTTAGATGTGACTGATAAGCCATCAACATCCTGATGGGCATTCCTGGGCAAGATGGAAGGGAGGAGTTCAGACTTGCACTTGACTGGGCAGTGTCCTGCTCCAATCCAAGGGGCTGTAGTAAGTCTGGACCCAGGACCAGAAGAAAGGACCTCTGTGCACTTCAAAGACCCTTATTTGAAGTCACCCCCACTTCAAAGGCACACCTGGGTAAAGGACCTCTGACCTACCAAATCAGTACACTGCTGGACCGGTGAAGAACTCTGCCACGAAGAAGGACTGCTGTACTGCTACGAGGCCTGCCACTCTAGACTGCTGCTCTGTAAGAACTGCTTTTCTACAATGCTTCCCTGATGAGGAAGGTCTGCACCCATCTCACTTGAACTAAGAGTGACTCCAAGGGCTTGCACACATACTACAGCTCTGGGACCCCTAAGAGGTGCCCCTCCAGTCCTTGGCCATTGAGAGTGGTTTTGTAGCTCCTGAGATTAGGCTTTACAGCTCTTCATGACCTCGAACGGGCCTGCTTGCACCGGAACATTGCAGATTGCATGAAGTATCAGCGTGAGCCACTGCAAGTTTGTCTCTTTGCAAGCATCGCTGCTCGCAACTGTGAGGCTCCAGTCCGCCCTTCCCTGATGCCCGGCCAACTCTTTTCGCCCGCGGACCACCGCCAGCGATGCTCTCCTTACTCCCAGTGAACTTCTTCCCCACAAACAGGACTCTTGTCTCAACTTTGAGAAGGTAAAACTTCAGCAGGACTTGTCTGGGACTGTATCCAATCTGCTCTTCATTGCATTTGGCCTGATCATTTGGATTTCTTCCGGTCTAGCGTGACCAGGTAGCTCCAGTTGGCACTTTATGCTTTTGAGGACTACATTTCTCCTCAGCCACGCTCACAAGGTACTGCACAACACTGGACCAGAATACCTCAACAGACTGCTCTCCTTCTACACTCTGACCCTACAGCTTCGCTCCGCTGACCTTGCCCTTGCCACCATTCCACAAATCGACAGAACGACTGCCGGTGGCAGATCATTCTCCCACCTCACCGCCAAGATGTGGAACACTCTTCCCACCCACCTGCGACAGACACAGGACCTACTTACCTTCAGGAGACACTTCAAGACTTGGCTGTTCGAGCAGTAGCAGCTCCCCCCCCCGCACCTTGAGACCCTCACGGAGTGGTTACAACTGCAAAATAATAACAAAATTCAGTTTAATCTTTAAAAATTCATACCTTGACTTATACCTATTGGAGTTGTGTTGTTTTGGTCTTGTTTTACTTATAAAATTAACTTATCTTTTTCTAACCTGGTGTGGAGTCTTTTTGTGGTGTTTTCACAGTGTTAACGTTTGAAGTGTCACACAAGTACTTGGTCCAGGCCGGTGGTTTTGGTACCTAAGGCTGCTCACCTCGTGCCACACCAGAACTTCGGTTCTGTGTGGACTACTGTGGGCTCAATTCAGTCGCCAAGACTGATGCCCACCCCATCCCCAGAGCTGATGAGCTCAGTGATTAGTTACGAGCTGCCCAGTTCCTCAGCACATTTGGTTTAAGGTCTGGGTACTGGCAGATTGGCTTAACTGATGGGGCCAAGGAGAGGTCTCCGTTCTCAATGCTAGAGGGGCACTTCTAGTTCTGGGTTATGCCCTTCGGGTTGAAGAATGCCCCTGCCACCTTCCAGAGGTTGGTCAATCAGGTCCTGGCTGGGCTTGAGGACTTCTCCCACTGTAATCTTGGTATCCCCAACGATGCTGCTCTAAGGTGACACCGATGGCGCTGCTTGCACTATGGCCTGAGGACACTACTCGTTAGGTACATGAAGCATTGCCCTGTCCTACACCGCAGCCCCGGTCCACCCACGCCATCGCCATCAACTCCAGCATTATCAACAGATGCCCCTGTCTGCACCGCGGCCAGTGGGCGCCACATGGAGCCCGCCCTGTGTTGTATCGCCACCTTAGGCCTTCTGACGACAGTGCTTAGTCAACGACAATGACTCTGCCTGTACCACGACCTGGAGACACCGCATGTCGCACCGCCCTGCTTCACACTGCAGCCCTGGTCTCACCGACACCGCAGGACGCCATCCCTGTGCCGCTGCCTGCACGGTGACCTGTGGGCACAGCATGTTGCATCATCCCGCTTCGCGTTGCAGCCCGGACACTATAAATGCAAGCACCCCTGACTTCATCATCAGCTCGAAGTTCGATCTGCAATGTTTGTAGCTTTAAGGGCCCAACGACCCCTGCACCAACCTCCAGAACCGACGCCAGCGACGCCGCACTCCGGATCTCATCGCAAGGATCACAACATCCTACATTTCCAAGGTACTGTTTGTGAGTCTTTCCGACAGTGTAGCTGGCCCGTCGACCCTGCAGTCGGCCTGAACTTTTGGATTTGTTGTTAAGAACGCATTGATCGCCCCAGACGAAGCTATTGACTTCAAGGAACTGTATTGTTAAGTTAATTCTTGCAAAGTTCATATCTTTATTATTGTATGTTGGAATTTTTCCTGTTTTGGTCTTGTTTTACACAGATAAATATTGGCTAGTTTTCTGAAACTGGTGTGGTGTCCTTTTGTAAATGTTTTACTGTATTACTGTGTGCTATGTGCAAATGCTTTACACATTGCTTCTGAGATAAGCCTGACTGCTCTTGCCAAGCTGCCAAGGGGCAAGCAGGGGTTATCTGAGCTGGGTATCTCCCTTACCCTGACTAGAGTGAGGATCCTTACTTAGACAGGGTGTAAATTGACTGCCAACTAGAGACCCCATTTCTAACAGTGTGCATCTGACTTACCCTGACAAGGATTGTCGTTCCTGCTTGGACAGCGTGTATGCTCCTGCCAACCAGAAGCCCCATTTCTAACAACACCCTTCACATACCAGCTGCTTAGTGACATTCCTGTTCCGCAGAAAAACATGTAATTATAAACATAATTATTCACCAAACACAATAAGGTAAAACAAAATCCAGTAACAATACCTGAAGTTCTTTTATCTTCATTATCTTACTTGAAAAAACGTTTCTCTTTTTTTTAACATGTTAAAACCTTTACAACCACAGCCAACTTGTTTCGTTCAAAGGAGAACTTTTTCAATGTTTTGGTTCAAGCACAAAATATTTCCTTTGTATATCCATAAGAAAAACACCTTTTTCCTGTATATTTCTTATAATTATGCTATGACATAATAAACTGTGTTCGTTCAAGCACAATACATTTGTTTATCCATAAGAAAAACACCTCCTTCCTGTATAATACTCCTCATTGTGGTATGACATTATGAATGCAGATATAGCAGAAGAAAGGTAGCTGACATCGAGGTGGCTGACAATCCAGGCATGAAGTCTAGTCACTCCAATGGCTTGTGTTGTGGGACTATCAGCTTTGGAGTCTCTCCTGCTGTGACAGACAGCCTTTCAAGACGAAGAGATAGAGGAAGATTGCAAGTTTAAAAAGAAGCTAAATCCCAACATAAAACTTCAAAAACCTAGATCCTAAATCACAATTGATGTCTGGAAATGCATTATAAGTAGGGGAGGTTGGGAGCCCAATCATTTGTCTTCTGCCAACCAGCCAGACGGGCTGTGTGAGGAGGGGAAGCTCTGCAAGCCTTCTGCCTGTGACCAGGACTGGGAAGCCAACATCTGCTAGTATCCCTGCTGTATAAGGGGACATCACCCAGGGAAACCAAGACCATCTGCTTTGCAGCACCAGCACCTGTCTGCGTGCCAAGACCAGTGTGCCCTGTGAAGACGACAAGAGTTTTGGAAGGAGCAAAGCCTAGTGGGGAGGCCTATGAGAGGATTCCCAGTCCGAGGTGTGAGGAGATGAATGTGCACCGAACGAGTCGTTGCCATTGTGCAAGATCAGGTCGGCGACTGCATATACCAGGAGAGGGCTGCTGTGTAATCATCCAAGAACTGAGTGCCATGCAGGGAGCATGAAGCCTGTACCACCTCATTGCAGAAAACCAGTGTTAAAAATTGGGTCTCTAGTTGGCAGAGGTATACACCCTTGTTAAAGTAGGGAACACAATCCTAGTCAGGGTAAGTCACAACACAATCCGAATTATCCTCTGCTCACCCTCTGGTAGCTTGGCACAGAGCAGGCAGGCTTAACGTAGAAGGCAATGTGTAAAGTATTTGTACAATTTTCTACTCTGGGGGGACGTCTTTGTGACCCTGAGACTTCAGAACAGGAGGCAAGCTCAATCCAAGCCCTTGGAGAGCACTTTGTGGAAGGCAGAGTCCTTCCAGCAGAGTCAGAGGCCAGCTGGGCGACAAGCAGGGCAGCTGTCCTTCTCAGCAAAGCAGTCCAAGTGAGTAGTTTGGCCAGCTGGGCAGTCCGAAGTGTCTGATTCCATGTTGTCAGATATCCAGTATGTTAGACCTGGCAGCCTTAGGGTGGTCACCCTCAACTTTTTGCCTGCCTTCCTCCACTTTTTGACACTGTTTTTTCTGGTTTTAGGACTCTGCGCACTGTACCACTGCTAACCAGTGCTAAAATGCATATGCTTTCTCCCTTAAAACATAGACATTGGCTCATAGCCAATTGGCTTATATAATTTACTTATAAGTCCCTAGTAAAGTGCACTACATGTGCCCAGGGCATGTAGATTAAATGCTACTAGTGGGCCTGCAGCATTGATTGTGCCACCCACATATCTCAGGCCTGCCATTGCAAGGCCTATGTGTGCAGTGTCACTGCCAATTCGACTTGCCATTTAAAAGTACTTACCAAGCCTAAAACTCCCCCTTTTCTACATATAAGTCACCACTAAGTTAGGCTCTAGGTAACCCATAGGGTGCTGTGCAGGCAAAAGGCAGGACATGTACCTGTACAGTTTATATGTCCTGGTAGTGTAAAACTCCTAAATTCGTTTTACACTGAGCTGAATGGAGTAACAAGGTCATATTTAGTATGGCCAGAATGGTAATACAAAATCCTGCTGACTGGTGAAGTTGGATTTAATATTACTATTTTAGAAATGCCACTTTTAGAAAGTGAGCATTTCTCTGCACTTAAATCCTTCTGTACCTTACAGTCCACGTCTGGCTGGGTTAGTTGACAGCTCCCTTGTGCATTTCACTCAGGCAACCCTAAACACAGGATGCTCAGTCACACCTGCACACATCTGCATACTGAATGGGTCTTCCTGGGCTGGGAGAATGGAGGGCCTGACACTTACATGTCAAAGGACAGTGGCTTGCCCTCACACAATGGACTGCCAACCACCTGCTCGAAGTCTCCCTCCATTTCAAAGGCACATTTGGGTATTTAAACAGGGCCTCTGACACTACCAACTGAGACACTTCTTGACAAGATACCTACTGGTGAGGAACCAGGAAAGCTAGAATCCCCACCCGGGGTTTCCTTCCCAGCGGTGGAGGGACACCCTAGTCCTCAGGGTCCGTTTAGCAGACAGTACACAAATCAAGAGGAGTCACCAACTGGAGGAATAAAGAGAAGTTTATTACATGGATTATAGCTCGAGCTAATACAGAGTCCCAGGACAGTCAAGTGACTATCCTACGGAGGCTGCCCCATCACTCTGGGGCATCCAACCTTATATACACACAAAACTGCTTAGTCAGAGGACAACTCCACCCCTAGCGTATTCAAGGTCCTCTGCGGCCTTCAGAATATTTCAGGGATACACGTGTGGTGGGAGAAAGTACAGATGCAGCTGGCAGGAGGTGGTAGCGACCTGTACGAACCTGTTCTGGCAGTTACTGATTAAGCACAAAAATTCTCAGAACTATGGTTAGAACAAGTAAATTACAGCGATAAGCAGATTGCAGCCCAAGGCTGCGAGCACAAGGTCAATCATCAAAGTTCAGGAGGTTTGTCGAGCACATGGCAACATAATAAAGATAAACAGATGCCTAGCAGCTATGGTGTATGATTAAGTTTATGTACATTTTCTCAATCCCTCCTTTTGCCATCGTTAGGCAAGTTTGAACGTCATTCAGTGTCTATGTTAATGGACATAAGGTCTTTTATCTCCTGCTCAAGGGACAGCATAGCCGTGTGTTGAGGAGGGCGAACAGGCTAGGGGGCAAGGGATGCCATACAGCAACCGCACAAAGCAGGTAGGCACTGTACACAAAGACAACAGGTGAGGAATACAGCAGCGAGCACAAAAAGGAATATTAGTATCTTCCAGCCCCATTGGGAAATCAAGCCCCAAAACCAGTCGGTCAAGGACCATGTTCCTTCGTCTTGGTGTATTGTGGAAGCTATCGTATGCAACCTTTGAATAGCTTTATGCACTGAAGGGGCATTGTCTGGAATATAAACGCAGCAGCTCGATCCGATCAAAGTACAAACTCCACCACGGTCCGCCAAGATGATGTCAAGAACCATTCTGTTTTGAAGAGTAACAAGGCGGTCAGCAGCGAGCTCTGCAGTGATGTTACTCAGAGCTCCTGCTGTTTCATTTATTGTTGCTTCCACGACTCGCGTGAGATGTCTGATATCCCTACTGTTCATCATAGGGCTCCAAAATGGAAGGACTCCTTTAAAGTAGTCCAGAGCTTCTTGTGCTGAGGTATCTTCTGCCGATATTACCCCTCTCTGAGTCCTGTGGTGTTGAGGGCCAGCTGTGTAAGTTGGTGGTAGTAACCAAGCAATGTAACACGTGCCGGTCCAGGTGGGTACCAAGGAGGTGTAGGCATTATTACCACAAACAAAATACGAGTTTTGTGATGGTATCATGGTAGGCCAATTAGTTCCATTCAATATTACTGTAGCATTACAGTTACTGGCACCTACACTTCTATTACCACTTTTCTGAAAACAAAGTGGAGCCTTGACCTGTGTTACAAAAAATCTTCGGCCAATCCGGGATGTGGTATTAAAGGATAAAAAATATATGTCAGTAGACCTATTTCGTCGGTCAGCATATTCTGACTTTTCTTCCTTTGTTCCATAAACTCTCGTTCCAGTGGGCCAGCATAACCGGTATAGGTGGGTGACCAATAGTCCGGAATTAGTAGCATCCATTGAGGTAGCCCAAATGGCTGATAGTTCATACCAGGCGCTGCAGGAGCCATCAAAAGAAAAAGGGAATTAAATATATGGCAACCTTCTTTGCACGGAACTCGGTAGCAAGCCACATATCCAACAATTTGTTCTATTTACAGCCAGCTGATGTTGATGTAACATAGATATGAAGGTATTGTTTTCATATTCCTTACGTCGTCCTTACTCATGGGGTGGTAAGGAAACATGGCTGTGTTCTGAAGGCGGTGGCGTAGTTGGTGAGACCTCTGAATCAGAATCATGTATTACCCACCCAATGCAGGACAGAAGTACCAAAAATAGTATTGTTATGGTGAGACAAGAGATACGTGGGCCTAATAGTCTTTTTAAATTACTTATTTTCTTCTTTTTCCTCTTGTCTTCTTGTATAACACCCATTTCTCTTTATTGCTTGTCCCACTAGCAGTTCAGTCCGACCTAAGTGCTGCCCGTGACTGGTGGTTGCTTCACTGTGGGGTGAGACCAGCAGTCCTATTGACACACTCTGGTCCGCCCCGACAGACAAAATCACGGGCCTGCAGCTATCGTCAGACTTAGTACGGGGGACAAGCAATCAGTTCATTGTTCATTTTCTTATTTTCGTGGGTGGAAATCGTATCTTGTGGACTGTGGTATGGTCAGGAAACAATTGTTCAGTGTGACCAAAATCTGAGGGAACCTCCTGCAGCACACTGTCGTTCTGTTTTTTATCTCTCCGCGTAGTGTTGCTGAAATGGTCCTCAGTCGTCGGGTGGTCACCACTTTTTATTTCATCAGAGGGTACGAGTAGGGGTACTTTCTTACAGTGGGATGCATGTATCCAATTCTTAGCTCCCTCGACTTTAACTGCTGTTCGAGTAGCAAGAAGGACCTGTCGCGCACCTTTCCATCGAGGTTCAAGACTCTTTTTCCGCTGGAAATTCTTTGTGAGAACCCAGTCGCCAGGTAGTATCTTGTGACCTGGATCAGTGGATACAGATGGGAGTGCTTCACGCACCTGTTGGTGAATAGAACGCAAAGAATTAGTGAGTTCATTTAAATAGTCCATCAAAACAGGATGTTCTAGTTCTGAGTACTTGTGAGGTCGAGGGACCCCCCAGACATTTGCTGGCCTTCCTATCACTATCTCATGGGGTGACAACCCTGATCTAGAGTGAGGCGTCATCCTGACAGACATTAAAGCCAGGGGCAACGCGTCCGGCCACCGTATACCGCGTTCTGTGCATATCTTTGACATCTTCAATTAAAGTGTGCCATTATATTTTTCAACTAGACCTGCTGACAGGGGTTGGTTAGCTGCATGAAACTTCTGGCGGAGGCCCAACCCTTCACACACCCTTTTCATCACCTGCCCTACAAAATGACTCCCATTATCTGACCAGACACACCTTGGGACCCCAAACCGTGGGAAGAACTCCTTCAGAAGTACCTTTGCGGTAGTAAGGGCAGTATTATCTTTAGTAAGGTAAGCTTCTACCCACTTACTAAACATACAGACCACAACTAGGACATATTTCAAGTTGTTACAACTTTCCATCTCAATATAATCCATTTGTAGTACTTCAAAGGGATACGTTGGTGGTGAAAAATGCCCAGCGGGGACTGAGGCACCCTTCCCTATGTTATGTTGTAAACAAATCATGCAGGATTGAACCAGTTGGTCAGGTACTCTTCTGATATTTTTATTAGACCAAACCGGATCAAGCAAATCACAGATGCTTTTCGCACTAACGTGTGCAGGACCATGGGCCATAGTCACTACTGGCAGAACGAATGCATCGGGTAACATCCATCTTTCCCTCTGTGACAGATCTGTCCAGCACAGCATATTTTCATCTAACTTGGCCTTCCCTTCTTCCCATTCCTTTTTCTCCTGTTCAGTTGCCTCATCCTGTATCTTCCTGACACTCTCTACCGTGTTCCCAAATATTTCATGGGGACGAACCTTCTCTGTACTATCTACCACATACATGTGTCCTGTCTTTGCATACGCTGTATCTTTTGCTGTCTGATTTGCTAGGGCGTTGCCCCGTCCAGTTTCATCTGCCACCTTTTTGTGTGCACTACACTTCATGATAGCCATTGTTTTGGGCAATGCCAGGGCAGAAAGCAAGTTAGTTAGAAGGGTCCCATGTTGAATACGTGTCCCATGTGAGGTGAGGAATCCTCGTTCTTCCCACCAGCGACCAAAATTGTGTGCTACGCCAAATGCATACTGACTGTCTGTGTAAACATTCACATTAAGTCCTTTACCTAACTCACAGGCTTGTGTTAGAGCTATTAATTCTGCGGCCTGAGCAGAGTTATGTGGTATTCTCGCTATTTCAACTACAGTGGTAGCTGTTGTAACTGCATAGGCTGCAGAGGTAGTGCCATCGGGTAGCTTGATGCATGAGCCATCTACGTATAATATGCCATCAGGGACTTTCAGTGGAGTGTCCTGTAAGTCCACTCTCCCTTTTGTTTCATCCTCCGCCTGGAGAATGCAGTCATGTATGTCATCATAATAATCTTCAGTTTTTTCAGTAATTGGCAATAAAGTGGCAGGATTGAGCGTGTTGCACCTTTTTAATGTTATATGACTAGCTAAAAGTGTCAGTTCATAAGTAGTTAATCGTGCATTGGTAAGATGCTGTGTTTTTGTTTTGTTTAATAGTGCGTCAACAGTGTGTGGGACCAACAGGGTGAGGGGTGAATCCATGACTATCCCGGCTGACTGGCACACTGCAACCACTGCAGCGGCTACTGCCCGTAGACAGCTCGGGAGTGCACGGGCCACTGGATCCAGTAGGTCCGAAAACTAAGCACATGGGCATTGTTTGCCGCCATGCTCTTGGGTTAACACTGATAGTGAACATCCATTTCTCTCGCTCACATATAACTGAAAATCTTTACGATAATCAGGCGTACCCAGTACAGGTGCTGTGCAGAGTGTATTTTTCAATTCATCAATACCAAACTGAAAATCGTCATTCCATTCAATTGTTTCAGGACAATCTTTGTGGGTGAGATGCAAAAACGGTTTTATCAAAAGAGAATAATTAGGAATCTATTGACGACAGAAGGAGGTAATACCTATAAATGCCCTAACCCCTCTCTGTGTCCTTGGAACCGGTATGTCTCGTATAGCTTGTATTCTCTCAGCCGTCAACGTACGTCCCTCCTTAGACAGGAGGTGTCCTAGGTATATAACCTCATGTCTACAATATTGCAATTTGGAGAGGGAGACCTTATGGTGATGGTGTGCAAGATGTTTCAATAAGGCTACAGTATCTGTTTTACAATTTTGTTCTGAAGTGGATGCTATTAAAAGGTCATCCACATATTGAACCAGCGTCGAGGAGCAAGGAAAAACAAGGGTATCGAATTGACCCTTGAGGGCCTGGCTAAAAATGCTAGGCGATTCAGTATAGCCTTGTGGAGCGCGACAGAACCGGAAACTGCGACCACCCAGTGAAAACCCAAAGATGTGTCTGCTATCTGGATGAATGGGAATGCTAAAGAATGCATTTTTAAGATCGATAACAGAGAACCAAGTAGCGGAGGCAGGTATGATTGTTAATAATGTCAGGAACAACAGGGAACTGGGGTATTACAATCTTATTGACCGCCCGTAAATCAATAACAAATCGGAGTCCTGGAGACGCGGTGCCATCAGATAATTCTTTATGAACAGGAAGAACAGGACTGTTACAATCATTACCACGCGTGTCTTCAATGACACCCAAATCAATCAACTGGGTCACAATATTTTTGAGTTGTTGTTCAATGTGTTGGGATAATTTGTATTGGGGAAGACAAGGTAATTTGGCATTGGCTTTCAAGCGTATGACATACGGTGGTATGTCCAGACATCCAACATCGTCCTTATGTGTGGCCCATAAAATGTCTGGCAAATCTCGAAGTTCGGGGGGAAGTGGTTTTTACAGAAATTGTGACGGGGAAATATTTGGACCTAAAGTGACATGATCTCCATCCGGAGAGCAATAAATGGTGGCATACAATTTCTTTAATAGGTCCAAACCCAATAAATTCTCACTACAGGCCGAAGTAAGAATGAGAGGGGAGCTAATGGTGTAAGGACCTATAGCAACATGCAGCGGCTGGGAGACGGGGTTAGCCACCGGAACACCAGAAAAGCCCATAAAGACGTTAATATTGCCAGACAGAGGGACCCCTTGGACCCCTTCCTGTTTAACAGAACTTTTGGTGGCCTCAGTATCTACCAAAAAATCATGTGGAGTACCTTCTAATTGTACCTCAACGTGAGGGCCATTCTGCCTAACAGGAATAGAAACTGGTCCCACCCCCCTCTGTCGAAGGCTGTCCTAGTCAAAGGAGGACCCCTGACCTTCATACGCGTCATAGTCGTCATTAAAATATTGACGCTGGGATGAGGCATCAAAATAATTCGGGCAGGGGGTACTGTGGGACCGTGAAGGGGCCTGCTGGTGGGGTCTGTCTGCAGGAACAGACCTACCGCGTGGTCTGTAGTCCTGTTGCGGTGGAGGCATGGGGCGACCTGTGGAGTTGTCCTTATTGGGGCAGTCATTCTTCCAGTGGCCCTCCTGCTTGCAATAGGCGCAATGATTGTAGGAGAGGGAAGAACGGGGAGGGCGTTGAGCTTGCCTCCCATTTTCTGAAGTCTCAGGGCCAAAAACACTTCACCTCTGCAAAGAACTCCTTGTGCGGCAAACTTTTGATGCACAGCCTGCCAGAAATGATGCACAGCCTGCACTGCGGAAAGAAAATACCGCACACCAAACCGGAACGACGCAGCTTGGCTCCCTGAGTAGAGATCAACGCAACACCAGCGCTGCAACCAGAACTGTTAACGCATGACCCACTGGATCGATGCATAGCCGAGCTGGAACGACACAGCCCGACTTCCTGCGAGAAGAATCAATGCGTTGCCTGCCGGGCGACAGAAATTTCCCTGCATCGCCCACCGGATCGATGTAGCTCCTGTGACTTCATCCTGCACGCCCAGGATTTCTCTGCATCGTCCCCGGGGCGTCCAAATACCCCACAACCCAAAGAGGATTCAAACCTGCGCACCGGAAATCCATGCAAAGCCCTTGCTGCGTGGAAAAACATTGATGCATTGTCTGTGTGTGCCTGCAGAAAATGGCACACACTTCCCCGTTTTTCACGCATCTCCTCTCCTGCCGTCCCTTGTGGATAATTTAGACACAAACCAGGCACTTTGTGCTTGCAAGAGACACTTATTGCTTTTTAAGAACTTAAGACTCTTTTTATCATTTTCTAAAGTGATATTTCAACATGTACATTGATGTGCATTTAATCAGATAAATATTCTATATTACCATAAACCTGTGTGGTTTATTTTTGTGGTGTTTATACTGCGTTATTGCATGATTTATTGCACAAATACTTTACACATTGCCTTCTTCGTTAAGCCTGACTGCTCAGTGCTAAGCTACCAGAGGGTGGGCACAGGATAATTTGGATGGTGTGTGACTTACCCTGACTAGAGGGAGGGTCCTTGCTTGGACAGGGGGTAACCTGACTGCCAACCAAAGACCCCATTTCTAACACAGTATAAATACCCAAAAATGCCTTTAAAGTGGAGGAAACTTCAAAGAGTGGTTTTGAAGTGCACAAGTTTCCCTGTCAGCGCAGTCCTGTCTGCCAGGATCCCTGTGGCGGGTTATCAGTCCTTTGTGGGAGGGCAGGCCATTGGCCTTTGAAATGTAAGAGAGAGCCGCTCCACCCTTCCTGCCCAGGGAGACCCATTCGGTATGCAGATGAATACAGTTGTGACTAAGGTGGTCATTCTGACCCTGGCGGTCAAAGACCGCCAGGGCGGAGGACCGCGGGAGCACCGCCGACAGGCCGGCGGTGCTCCAATGGGGATTCCGACCGCGGCGGTAAAGCCGCGGTCGGACCGGCACCACTGGCGGGGTCCCGCCAGTGTACCGCCGCCCCATTGAATCCTCCGCGGCGGCGCAGCTTGCTGCACCGCCGCGGGGATTCCGACCCCCCCTACCGCCATCCAGATCCCGGCGGTCGGACCGCCGGGATCCGGATGGCGGTAGGGGGGGTCGCGGGGCCCCTGGGGGCCCCTGCAGTGCCCATGCCACTGGCATGGGCATTGCAGGGGCCCCCGTAAGAGGGCCCCTACATGTATTTCACTGTCTGCTGCGCAGACAGTGAAATACGCGACGGGTGCAACTGCACCCGTCGCACAGCTTCCACTCCGCCGGCTCGATTCCGAGCCGGCTTCATCGTGGAAGCCTCTTTCCCGCTGGGCTGGCTGGCGGTCTGAAGGCGACCGCCCGCCAGCCCAGCGGGAAAGTCAGAATTACCGCCGCGGTCTTTCGACCGCGGAACGGTAACCTGACGGCGGGACTTTGGCGGGCGGCCTCCGCCGCCCGCCAAGGTCAGAATGAGGGCCTAAGTGTCCTATTTTTATGGCTGTCTGGGTGGCATGCATAAGGGGAGCTGTCAACTAGCACAGGCCAGACATAGATTGGAGACAGGCTGTAGGACACAGATGGCAATAAGTGCAGAGAAATGCCCACTTTCTAAAAGTGACATTTCTAAAATATTATTAATTTCAAGTTCACCAGTTAGCAGGATTTTCTATTACCATTCTGGCCATACTAAACATGACAGGGCTAGTCCTTTCAGATCATAATCTACCACGTAAAAGTATATAGGGGTAGTTCTTATGCTGTTCTATGAGATGATCAGGCCTCACAGCAGTGGAAAACGAATTTGTGAGGTTTCCATTACCAGGACATGAAAAACACTTAAGTACATGTCCTGCCGTTTACTTACGTAGCACTCTGTCCTATGGGTTGTTGAGGGCCTACCTTTGAGGTGACGTATATGTCGAAAAAGTGGAGTTTAAGGCTTGGCAAGTAGTTTTAAAAGCCAAGTCGAAGTGACAGTAAACTGTGCACACAGACCTTGCAATGCAGGCCTGAGGCATGGTTAAGGGGCTACTTATGTGGTTGGCACAACCAGTGCTGGAGGCCCATTAGTAGCATTTAATTTATAGGCCCTGGGCACTTCTAGTGCACTTTTACTAGGCACTTACAAGTAAATTAAAAATGCCAATTGGGTAGGAACCAATGTTATCATGTTTAGGTGAGAAAGCACATGCAGTTTAGTACTTGGCCTCAGTGGTAAAGTGCGCAGAGTCCTAAAACCAGCAAAAACAGTGTCAGAAAAATGGAGGGGGGCAGACACAAAGTTGGGGGATGACCACCCTAAGGCTGTCGGGGCTAACATCCCGTATGCGAGGAGGGGTCAACGTGGAAGTAATTGCTGCCGACAAAGCCCCAATACCTGTTTGGGCCTTAACTGTCACCCCATATGCCCAGAGGGGGTGCTGTGGTATAGGTTGCTGTCCAGTGAAGTCTGAGGTCTTGCCAGTGGGTACCACAACAACCTTGTATGGTTAGAAGGGCTGTCGGTATCAGGTACTGAGGAGTTCGGGCCCCTGCCCGGAGAACTGAAAGTTGAGACCCATCTGTCTAAACCTGCATGAAGAACTTCTCCTGACCTACCTATGGACTCAGGACCACTCCAAGAGGAAATAGTCACATCGCTGGGAACAGAACAGGAGCACTCGCATAAACCCCCTGCATCCCTTTTTAGGGAACGCAGAACTAACCGTGCCAACCGAAGCCAAGTAGCACCTCTGATCACTGTGGAACCCGGCCGTGCAGCTCAAGGAGAGCCTGTGCCTGCCAGATGATGTGGTAAGTCCTGCATGCATACCTACTCGACTCAGCAGGACTGAGGCATCGAAAGTGCCTGCAGTCGGGCACCCGCTGAGACACTGAACGCCTGCTCGCTGATGGAGCAGGCAAGACTTGTTACAAGCCTACTAGGTCCCAGGGGACTCGCTGCTAAAGGTGCTGCAGCACCATAGACATTTTTTACTGTTTTCTAAGAGGTGGTGCATACTCTTGAGTAAGGTCTACTAGTGAGCATTCCCTAGATACAGCCACCAGTGAATGGGAAATAACCCTGATCGCATTATGAACAGCGATGGGACAGTGATTTGCCAGAGCCCCAACCTCAAGGGGATTGTGTTATTGCTTATGACTGTAGTACTACTTATTTGAATGCATAGAGTTAGAAATAAAATACTTCTTTTTATTGCAAAAATATGTATTTGACTGGACGTTGATTTATTGGTATTGCTGTGCGCATTTTGAGTTATGAGTCAAGTTCACTAACTTGTACCTGAGCCCCACCCCCCCTTCCAGGGGAGCTTTTGATTGCTCCTCCACAGCTACCACTGACAGTCAAGTACAGAAGGGGTGATTGGCCCAGTTGCTTAGGATCCATAGTAGGTCGGTCCCCAGGACATCAGGGGTAAAAGGCTTCTACCACCATGTTTGGTCCCATAGCCTCTGTGTGCCCCTGGCCTCTGAAAGGGGTTCTGACAGTTGCTGAAAGAATTTTACACGGGGAGGAACAAGTAGAAGATCTTAAAAACACGGTGTGAACAGCACTGAGAAACAAGATATCTGATTGTGATGAGTTGGAAAATGGATCCCGCCAAAACAACCTTTGGATTGTTGGTATACCTAAAGGTTCAGAGAACCAGAAGGCTCCTTCATTAAATTGCAGCTGCTATAAGAAGAAATGTTAAAGTAAGATAAAGATTGTTCCTCTGAACTGTTATCAGTTGGAAGGGTGTATTACATTCTGTTCTTGCCTCCAAAAGTGGACCCCCAAACAAAACTATTATTGTGTTTTGTTTAGATTTCCTACTGAAAGAAAAAATATTAAATAATGCTTGGGGGGGAAATGAAATGCTTCTCTCAGTATACTTTTTCCATTTTTCCACACTATTCTTATTCTATGGCAAAGTGTTTAAGAGAAATTAGATCTGTGTAGTTTAAATAGAAAGTAATGGGTATTTCCACAGCAGATGAGGCTTGACTGGTTTGAAAATAGCATGGCAGCGAGATATGGCTGTGTTTCATGAGCTTGAAAAGTACAGAGCTTTATTTTAAAAAATGACATAGAAAAGGATAGTAAAACAACTAACACAAGTAACTCCAAATTACTAAAACATAAACCCATGTAAACATGTTGGATTAAACTGACTGATAAATGCTGTTAACTTCATTCAGCAAGCATCAGGAAAGGACAGACGTGGGCAGATTGAATCAAGATGACAATCGGGCAACAGAACTGAAGGGGGGAGGGTATGGGTGTGGTGAAAGTTTTGGGGTAATGGAAAAATACCAAGAGGGAAAAAAGCTGCAGATCTGATTAGGAATAACGAAGACTGTTTAAGGTTGTGATAATTAATGTAAACAGTTTATATAATGTCCGCAAGGCAAACTCTATGTTTTCATATTTACAAGACATGCAAGTGCACTTTATATTTCTCCAAGAAATGCAAATTGTCCAGGAAAAGCCTTTTAAGGATAACTGGAAAACTAAGCCTAGATAGATTTTCGAAGTTACATTTCCTTGTGCCACTACATCACATAGAGGTACAGCTATAATCATTAGAGAATTGCTGAGTGTTAAAATAATTTAGTTGAAACTGACCCCAAAGGTTGATGGACTTAATTTCCTTTGTACATTGGTTTCATGTTATGAACCCACCACAAACAATCCTTACGTTCTGAAAAATCTTACGTTCTGAAGGTTTACATGACTGGAAACTTTATAGGAGTGGCACCGTGGTATATGTTTGACTCTAGACATAATGGATTAAAAAAAAAAAATACATGGGAAAAAGGTTGTCAGAAAGCATCTGTTTGAAGTAACACAGGTTTATGATTTAAAAGATATTTGGAGAGAACTATATCCCAGTGGATGACTGTATAGTTATCAAAGGTTCTTGTTGCTACACAAACTAAAATTATTAGTGCCATGTTTGCTGACCATTGTTTGGTATTTTCTACTTTTAAAACCTAAACAATGCAGTGAATAGTGCTCTACTACACTCCTCTTAACACTGATTACAAGATGTTCATGAAAGTATTAGCTCTGCAATTAGTGGTGAAGCAGGGTGTATAACAGGGACACCAAATTGCTGCATAAATACATTTCTTGGGAAAAGCAATCTTATATCTGTTCTAACAAAGTCAGGCAGTCCTTATAATTTTTCTTGATGCCAAGATGCCATTATTTGGAAATGTTTATTGGAGATGTTAAGGAGAAGGAACAAGTTTCAACAATTAAGAACAATTAATTAAAGTAATATTAGGTGCCTATCAAGGGGAAAGCACATAATTAAATGAGAATAGTTATTAGGGGGACTAGATCGAGTTGATCCCGTCTCCTGTACTATTCTCTATTTATGTCGACCCATATCTAGAACCACTGGGCATTACATTAAGGAATGATTGGGGTGTGTTTGGTTGATGACGTAGTACTCTATCTGCAACAGGAAACCAAAAGTCTTGCTCAAACTTTTTATTTAACAGTGTGCCCGGGGTAAAACATAAAAGCAAGGAAAAAATTATTATTACAGTTTGGCACTAAGCACGCCCAATCTCCATCTCCACATAAACAAAGCTTTTGGACACTTAGGTATTCATACAACTAATAATTTGAATGATCTATTTGAGTTAAACTATAAACATCTCATCAAGATTATAACAAATCATTTCAAAGGTGGGATCAAAAGAGGGCCTCGAAGTGATTGAATTAATCTGATTAAAATGGCACCACTGCAATGCTTGTTTTTTTTCTAAACCATCCCATGCAGGACCAAACTATGGCGCACCATTCTGTATGGCATTGATGGCTGCTGTATTTTTAGAAATACTATTTTGCCACGTCCCTTGGCTATTACAAATGTCTTAAGCTGTCAGGGTCCTAACACTGGAATAATAGTATTATGAAAGCAATAATCGCTCCAGAGGGGCTAGATGGATTTATATTTAAATATAATCATTCTAAATTTTTCAAGAAAAGTAGACTTAAAATTCTATAAACCTCCCTCCAGGTATGTCTCAAGAGTACTAAAATTCCCATCCTTCTATGAGCTTTCCGCTATCCAATTTTTATAGAATGTAGCAAGGTATGGAAACTTAGTGGCATCTCCTACTTTGGAGACATATTGGAAGCATCTGAAAAAAAAAAAAATTGCAACTTAAGAATGATTTAAATTGCTACCCAAAAGTGCGTTTCTGAAGTATCTACAAGTAAAGGACTGGATTCAAAATAATTGAATTGAAATTTGCTTCTAGCTGTCAAAAGGGAGGGTTGAGGGAAATGTGTGTGACAGAGCATCTTTCCTCAGAATACAAGATCATTTTTAAGGAGTTAGATCCATTCTGAAAGATTCAAGAAAAGTGACCGGAGGCAGGAAATATGTTAACAGAGGCAGAAATTATGTAATCCTATGTAATATATATATTTATTAGGGACTTCAATAATTGGTGTATATTATATTTCACATTGTTTAGGGTCTACTACTCACAAGATAAAATTAGAGAACGGTATGTAGGTGTGGATGCAGGATGCCTAAATGTGCGCAAATAGGTTCTTGGCTTGGGGACATCTGTTTGTGGAGTTTCAGAAGATCCAAGCAATGTGAGTTTTGCTGCAAGACGATTTAACATATATTTAGAAAATAGGGAAGAAGACTTCTCTTATGGCATGCCCCTCATGCACAAGAAAGAATAGAACATATAATTATATTGCAACATCGGTGGTGAGAATGATGAGAAACTCACCGATAATTCAGGAATGGTATACCGAAATGAAACAATGAGTTGTGGTAAAAGTATATTTAAGGGGTGGTTCCAAATTGTGTTGCAATGTATTTATATGAGTAATTACCCCTTCTTTTTTTTTTTTTTTTTTCTGATGTAATGTCTGACTGACCTTTTTTTCCTTCTGGCAATAAAAAAATCTTTCTAACCCCCACATACCACCTAACAACCCATGATTGTGGTGCATTCAGAACTTTTGTAAAGAATGGCATGCATTATGGGCTTGAGTTCTGTGCAACATACAAATTGTAGACCCCGCAAGTAAAATTTAAAATGCTTAAATGGTAAGGTAACACCAACTGCTTTAATATCCTCCACTGAGTAAATATTTTCTGAATGTGTCAAAGACCTAGATGCTATTAATCTTGACATTAACTGTGTGGCTAAGGTTGCACTGTTCTTATGGCTCAGATAAGGGGAAGTGCATAGTGGTGGTAAAGAATTTTTATGACTCGGAGAAGGCTAGTGTAATGCGTAGGAAGGCGTTATTAGTGCTAAGGTGGGTAGTGTATCGGTTAGTAAGAAGTTGTTAGAGCTCAGAGATGGGTAGTGTGTAGGGTAACATGGTGTTTTTAGGGCTTGGAGCAGTGTAACGTATAGTGTTTCCATTTCTGTTGGAATTCTGTAATTTGATATATTCTGCATTTAATGGTTTCAAGTTGAGTATTTTTTGCATTTCTTGTAAAACAAGAATATACCTCATTTGCACGGCAGAATGGATTGGGTTATTGTGTATTACTAACTTCTCAATTTAACATTTTTGTAAGCCAGGGCTTTCAACAGTGGAACACTTTGGATTTTTATAATTTCTTAATTTCTTCCCTGCAAGATAGGTTGGGGTTAGGTAGCTGCTACAGAGATCTGCATTCTAAGTGATTGTGGAATAAAACCACTAAGACCAATTGTTTTAGTAAATCACAAAAAACTTCAGTTCCTCGTAGACAGACGCACTTTGGTGAAAAATAATTTTCTTTCCTTTCTAGGTACATTTACACACATTCTGCAGTGCCCGGAATACACCGTGACCCAGCAGATTTTTGCCCATCGATCTCATACTCACTTGATTGCCTTCTCTATCATCATAAAAAGATTGAGTGCCTCAAGCCAGCCAATCACAGTGAGTCTGCAGACGTCATTCAAACCAGAGAGCCCGGACCTCAACCTTCAACGAGGACCTGATTTTCAGGGAGCTCAGTGAGTATGTTTGTAGGGGCATCTTAACTGTAGTGACCGGCATTGTGCTTTACAGTCCATTGGGTAAGCTGCGGCTCATTCTGGTCTCCTATTAAATGTTTGTCTGTGGTTGACTGTCGTGCTTGAAGGTGATGCATATTTTAAATTCCTCTTGAGTTTTTGCTTGAATAGTTTGAGCCAACAATGTTGTCTTAGGCCAGTCGGCAGAGCTGATCAGTTTGAGGCCTGCAACCAACACCTCCTGAGGGCTGGACCAACCAGCCCTGGTAGGCCACAAGCCTGTGAAAATTGGGTATGTTGATAGGTCGGCATTGTACAAAAGCCACCAATCGGAGGGCCGGTCAGCAGGGCTAAAAGGCGAGTTCAGGACGGCACTCCAACACAAAACGAATTGCACCTACAGACGCAGGCCAAAGGAGGAGAGATCCATTGAGAACTGGCTACGGGCCTTTAGGACCCTGGCTTGTGTGTTTCTGGAAAAATTCCCAGAGAGTTCAGCAGCCTTGTTTCTCCCTGAGCAGAACTGCACGCAGTGCAATAGAAGTACCAGGGGGATGCCTGGCTACATTATGATGAAGGGTTCTGGGAGATGAATGCATATATGGCGAGTCATCGAATGTGACCAGCAGGATGTGGAGGGTTTTACTAATCAATGGTTGCTGCCAGAGAGGGTGTAGGCACATGGAGCATAGTTTTCACCCATCAGGGGGTAAAGGGAGGCAGGAATGGCATACTCACAGTGACAGGGCCAAGGCCAACAGCAAGGCCAACAGCAAGCAGGTCAAGTCCTGAGCAGCAGCTTGTTGGAAATATCACAAGGACAAATGTAAATGGGGACAAGCTTGCAAGTTCAAATATAGCTGCAATAATTGTAGTGGGGCACATCCAGCAATCAACTGCAGAAAAGGAAGGGGAACAGGTGAGAGAAAGCAAGCCCGTAACTAAAAATAGTACACTAAGCTATGGGCCACCAAGGAGGGTGGGGGACAAAGAGGCCCCACACTTCACTTCTGACTCCCATTCACACGGGTGGCTGCTACAAATGTTAAATGGGTACCTCAAAAGGAAGGAGGGACAACTATTGGCAGAAGGTTTTGTCGCAGGTTTCATCATCCCATAACAGGGCCTCCAGGGGCACAGGCAGTGAAAGAACTTAACATCAGTACGGAGCCATCAGATGGTGGCTAAGCAGAAGGTGGGTGTAGTTAAGTACCCTCATTTTTGCATGGTTACCCCCACTTTTTGCCTGTTATCAGTATGTTGTGTTTACTGGGATCCTGCTAACCAGGATCCCAGTGAATGTGCTCTCTTCCTGTAAATTTGATTGCTTGGATCACACATACCCCACATTTGGCATACTTGTGCCCCCTCATAAGTCCCTAGTATATGGTACCCAGGGCATTGGGGCACCAGGGTTTCCCTAAGGGCTGCAGCATGTATTATGCCACCCATGGGAGCCAAGTAAAATGTTTCTGCAGGCCTGCCCTTGCACCCTGTGTGAAAAGGTGCATGCATCCTTTCACTTCAGGTCTCTGCACCAGATCACTGTAAGTAACCCCTATGGTAGGCCCTCCTAGCCCAGAGGGCAGGGTGCAGGTACCTGAGTGTAAGGGCACCCCTCCATGAGCAGAGGTGCCCCCACAAACTCCAGCTCCACTTTCCTGGACTTCGTGAGTGCGGGGACGCCATTTTACACGTGTACTGGACAGCTGCATAATGGTAACTTTGAACCAGGGCATGTTTGGAATCAAACATGTCAGAATCATTCCCCAATACTGTTGCCAGTATTGGTTGTATGATTTCATGCACTCTGGGGGCTCCTTAGGGGACCCCCCAGCATTGTTCCTACCAGCTTTCTGGGGTTTTCTGGGCAGCTCATGCTGCTGCCACCCCTCATACAGGTTTCTGCCCTCCTCCTGCTTGAACAGCTCAAGCCCAGGAAGGCAGAACAAAGGGTTTCCTTTGGGAGAGGGAGGCAACACCCTCTCCCTTTGGAAATAGGTGTTACAAGGCATAGGAGGGGTAGCCTCTCCAAGCCACTGGTATGCTTTGAAGGGCACATTTGGTGCCCTTCTTGCATAAACCAGTCTGCACCAGTTCAGGGGCCTCCAGCCCCTGCTCTGGTGTGAAACTGAACAATTAAAAGGGGAGCACCTGCTCCCCTGTCCATCATGACCCCAGGGGTGGTGCCCAGAGCTCCTCCAGATGGCCACTTGATTCTGCCATCTTGAATGCAAGGTCGGCAGAGGCCTCCAGGAGCATCTGAGTGGCCAGGTCAGGCAGGCAACGTCACAGCCCCCTCCTGACAGATGACCAATCCCCCTTTCTGGGCTCCCTCTTGGGTGGGTCCTCAGATTCAAAGTGCAAGACTCCAGCAGGACTCCTCTGCAATGTTTACTTCAACTTCCGACCACTGGGACCGCAACTGGACTCCACAGGAACATACAATCTACAGCTACAGCGATGACTCTGCTCTGCAAAATTGTTTCTCTGGCTCCTTCCAGCAAATTCAACATTTCCCTGGCTGTGCATCCTTTGAGGGCGGCAAGTCTTCAGTCTGCACCAAGAAGCAAGAAGGAATCTCCAGTGAAGGAGTCACTCCCCTGCATCTGCAGGCACCAAACACAATGACAGCCAGCTGCGTGGATCTCCCCTAATCATGAGCTGCAAGGATCTTGCATCACAGGTGGTGATCCGGTGTGGTCCCATTGGTCCTGTCTGCCAGTTGTCCAACTTTGGTAAAGGTAGGTCCTTGCCTTCCCACGCAGGACAGTACCCCTGTGCACAGCGTCTCTTGCAGCTTCCAAGGCTTGTTGGTATCTCTTCCATGAGATCTTCAGGCTTCGTGTAGCCCCAACCCCCAGCCCTCTTCCCTGCAACACACAGCCCTCTCCGTGCTTCTCCTGCGACGTGGAGACCTTTCTCCAGGTGTGCTGTGTGGGTCTTTCTGCGACTTCTGGGCTCCTTGCCTGTGGGTCTTCTGTGGGGGCTGCCTCTTCTTCTTCAGACTCTCTGCACTGCTGAGGGTCACCCGGGACTCCCCTCCATGGGTTGAGTCCCCTTGGACCTTGCTGGTCCCCGGCAGCTCCACTTTTCGTCTACTGCGAAATTTGCCTTTGCCATGGCCTGTTGGTGGTTTTTCCACACCACAGACTGCCCTCGTCTGGCGTGGGACATCGCTGCATCTCCCAGGAACACTTAGTCAGCTCCAGTGCTGCATTGCTGACCGTCTTTGTCTCACCGTCGACCAACTCCTGCATCCACAGATGGGTGGGTAGTGGCTCCTGTTACGATCAGACACTCCAACTTGAACTGGACTTGGTCCCCTTCTTTTCCAGGTCTTCCTCTTTCAGGATTCACCTCTGGTTTCTTGCAGTCGTGTCTGGTTCTTGCAATATCCTTCTCTGAAGTCCTTTTGGTGGGTTGGGAAAATCCAGTAACGTACCTCTTTTCTTCTGGTCGCTGGGGGGCAATCTGGTACTTACCTTTGGGCTTTCCTTGTTTCTCCAACTCCCCTCTACCGATTCAACTTCCTTGGGTCGGGACCCGACATTTGCATTCCACGTTCTTGTTCCCCCCCAGGACTTCAGTATTGCCTATTGCTTTTCACCATTTTCTATTGCTTTATATGCCTATTTCTGATTGCTGCTGTACATATGTAGTGTGTTTACTTACCTCCTATTGGAGTATTGCCTAATTAGTGTTTTTTATGCTTGTGTTACTGTAATAAAGAGCCTTTATTTTTGTAACACTGAGTTTTTTCTTTCATGTGTGTGAGTGCTATGTGACTACAGTGATATTGCGTGAGCTTTACATGTCTCCTAGATAAGCCTTGGCTGCTCATCCACAGCTACCTCTAGAGAGCCTGGCTTCTAGACACTGCCTACACATCACTGGTAAGGGGCAAAAACAGATATCGAGTCTGCTTTCCTCCTCTTGTCAGTTCCCCCAGATAGCTATCAACTTCTTGGTTTCCAGCTTGAGGGATCACTCTACTATGACATATGTTTGCTAATGGGCTGTGCCATTTCTTGCGCTTACTTTGAGGCCTTTAGCTCTTTTCTCGAATGGGTGCTGCAGTCTAGATACAAAAAAGGAGGGTGCACGCATTACCTTGACGACTTCTTGTTTATCAGGAAGACGGGTACGAATGAATGTTCAGAGCTGCTACAGGGTTTCACTGGGCTCACAGAGGAGCTAGGGGTACCACTAGCAAGTGTGTGTGTGATGTAATACATCTACGCCCATTTATACTCCAACAACATCGCCTCGTCAGTCTTTTGGAGTAAAAGACAAGGAATGGGGGGAGAGGACAGGGATGGGAATCTGCTGCGATGGGATTGACTGTCTCGCACGCCTGAGAGGGGTTTTAACCTTTTTTAGTGAGCATAAGAGGACTCTTTGTTGCTGCCTGTAAGGACATCTTAAGGATTTTGGGGGCCCTATGCCAAACGTACTTTTGAGGCCCATGTTTTGAGCAGCTTTTAACTTATGATCCAATTACAGGTCTTTCATGCCTTCTTTGGCCAGGTCACTGACAGCGTCCTGGCACACTTGTACAAATTCTAAATGTGTTTTTATCTAATATTCAGGGATAGTGACGTCTCTTTTTAATCGTGTAACACAGCAGCAGCTCACTAATATAACTGCAACTAATCCCTGTGACACCCTCCCATTTCTCATATGTGAGATCATGTGTTGATCTAAAAGAAACTTTTATTTTTGGATTTTGCATGAAACAAACACATTGCTCTGCAAAATATCTGTTATATAGACTCACACATCACCAACATGAAAATTAATTAAATCAAACGAAAAAGGTATTTAAAACAATCTGTTTAATAATCATTGAAGGTCATGATGGCAAGACTCTCTGCAGAACAGAGGTGGTTCTATCAGGGGGTGCCCTGAAAGACTGGGGCCCTGGGCCAGAGCTCACTGTGCCCATGCCTTAAAACGTCTATGGATGCCTGAGCCGCGGATCTCTGGTGCAATTTCTTTGAAAACGGCTGCAAGTGACGTGGCGATATGCTACCGCAACATTGGTCACTAGAAACAACATTGTTCTATATTTAATATTAGCCAATGCATGTGGATTCTAGGAGCTTTGATTAGTTAAAAACGCAAATCCTTATTGAATAAAAGTAAACCTTCCAGCAATTGGTTAGAAAGAGGCAGAGAATGAGAGTGGAGGGGAAGAACCGTCTATCGTAATAGCAGAATTTAGACAAAAAAGAGGAAGGGGGAGGGAGCACAGTATCTGGCATTCCAGCACACAATTTGCCCAGGTGCATTGTGGTAACTGCAGTGCACGATAACACTCACTGTGAGTGAAAGTCAATAGTATTTTTATTGTTGTCACTACCACTGCTGTGTATCTCTAGATACATGTTTCAGGATATTTGTGCTACTTCAGAAGAGAGTAACAACTCACATTTGGAGCTGCTGGCAACTCTATAACTGGTGTGCAATATCTCTTCAACGTACAACTGTAGTTCAGTCTCTATACAACTGCAGTGCAATATCTCTTCAACGCACCACTGCAATGCAATCCCTATACAACTGATGTGCAATATCTTTTTAACATACAGCTGCAATGCAATCTCTACAACTACAGTGCAGTATCTCTTCAAGATACAGCTGCAGTGCACTCTGTCTACAATTGTAGTGCACAATCTCTTCAACGTACAACTAAATTACAGTGTCTCTACAACTGTAGTGCAATATATCTACAATGTAAAACTAGAGTGCAGTCTCTTTGTAAATGTTGTGCAATATCTCTTCAACGTACAACGCTGTACAGTCTATCTCCACAGTACAACTGTAGTGCAATATCTGTGCAGTGTACAACCCTAATGTGACCTCTCTCTGCAGTACAGCTGTAGTGCAATCTCTCATCAGTACCACAGCTGTAGCATAGTCTCTCTTGAATGTACAGCCGCAGCGTGACCTCTCAATGCAGTACTGTTGTAGTGTTGTCCCTCCACCGAGTACATCACTAGTGTGATCTCTCTGCACAGTGACAGCACTGTGTTGCTGTGACATGCCCTGCTTCCGGTCCCATACCTCTTCGGTCGTCTGTGGTTACTCCTTCTCAGTGCTTAATTTGTGCTTGTTGTTTCCGGTGCTGAGCACCGGCGCTTATTTTTGAGGGCCGGGGCTTATTCTTCTGCCTCAGAATTTGCTGCAAGCAAAAGACACATATTGGAAAGACGGATGAAGGGAAAAACGAAAAAGCGTCACAAAGGGAGAAAGTAGAAAGCTGCAAGAGTAAGCTAAAGGGGCAGGGAGGGGCTTTAAATGGATTGAAGAGGCCCGAGATGGCTTCAGGATTACGGCGCCTCAATATTCCATGTTCACACATTTAATTGCAGCAGCCGCATGTTTAAGAGGAGGGCTTTGGGCACCAGCAACTTTTAAACACGGCTCCTTCTGCATCTGAGCACTCTGCTCTAATGTCCTCTCACCCAGGGGACAGTTCGTGAAGCATCGCCCACCAAATAAGTTTCTTTGGAGACTACCACCAAGCTTGTAACCGAGCTCGGGACTCTAAAATGCACTGGGACTATTGTATATCATGGAGCCCATTACCTAGGGGATACGACTGGTCACCTCCATAACGTCCTGTTTTATCCTGTGTGAGTTTGTCAGACTCAAGTTCTCTTTTAGCTGCTGTAGAAATATTTAGTCCCTCATTACAACCCTGGCGGTCGGTGTTAAAGTGGCAGTAGTACCGCCAACAGGCCGGCGTTAAAAAAAAATAGAATCACGACCAATGGCGGAAACCGCGAACACAGACAGCCACTTTAACACTCCGGCCGCCACGGCGGTAGAAACAAACACTGCATTGGTAACTGCCAACAGACAAGCGGAGGACAAAGTAGCGCCCACTGTATTTCAACACGCCTATTCGCCACCTTTTCCGGGGCAGAACCAACGCTATCAAAAGCACGGCGGAAACAGAACACAGAAGGGAAACCAATCACCTCTCGACACTCAACGAGGAACCAGGACGCCATGGAGCCCGAACTACAGGTGTTACCTAAGCTGCTGTTCCTCCTGCTCTATCAGGAGCAGGACAGATGCCGTTGACGACCACGGTGAGTACTACACCTACAACACGGGGAGGGGGGAGGGAAAAGAGAGTGACACACACATGCAACACGCAATACCTCCACCCCCACCCTCACCCACAACAACATACACACAAATACATGCCCAACAATACATATACATCCCATCAGCCCCTGGAAGAACGCAAGGACAAAAGGAAATGATTGTAACGATTGTAATCATAAAAAATCTGATAGTCAAAAATCAAAATTCAGTATATACAAATATGTACACCAACTATACAAGTCCGGATAGTATACCAGTCATTGTCCGTGGACCACTGGGCCCAAAATGCATGGGCGAAGCCCACACAAGATACCTGACTGGAAACGGAGAGAACACTGCTGGGGCATCAGATCAAAAATATACAGGCACCTCAGGGGGAGGGGAGGGCACCTCAGCGGGAGGGGAGGGCACCTCAGCCAGATGAGCGCACGACGCCACTGCTGCACGAGGGGGCTCCTTGCCCATTGCTGTATCCTGGGGAGTGCACAGCCACAGGTCTCTCAAGTCTCTCCAGTGGGTGGTTTGCCCACTGCTGTATCCTGGGGAGTGCAAAGCCACAGTCTCGCAAGTCTCTCCAGTGGGTAGGTTGCCCACTGCTTTATCCTGGGGAGTGCAAAGCCACAGTCTCTCAAGTCTCTCCAGTGGGTGGTTTTCATCCTGGGGAGTGCAAAGCCACAGTCTCTCAAGTCTCTCCAGTGGGTGGTTTGCCCACTGCTTTATCCTGGGGAGTGCAAAGCCACAGTCTATCAAGTGGATAACAGTCTCCACTGGTTCTGGAGGGGGCCTGGTGCCCAGAGTGCTTCATCCTGCCAAGGACTGAGGTAGTGGATGTGATTCTCCACTGGTTCTGGATGGGGCTTTGTGCCCAGAGGGCTTCATCCTGCCAAGGACTGAGAGAGTGAATGTATCTCTCCACTGGTTCTGGAGGGGGCTTTGTGCCCAGAGTGCTTCATCTGCCAAGGACTGAGTTTGTGGATGTATCTCTCCACTGGTTCTGGAGGGGGCCTTGTGCCCAGTGTGCTTCATCCTGCCAAAGACTGAGATACTGGATGTGATTCTCCACTGGTTCTGGAGGGGGCTTTGTGCCCAGAGTGCTTCATCCTGCCAAGGACTGAGGTAGTGGATGTGATTCTCCACTGGTTCTGGAGGGGGCTTTGTGCCCAGAGTGCTTCATCCTGCCAAGGACTGAGGTAGTGAATGTGATTCTCCACTGGTTCTGGAGGGGGCATGGTGCCCAGAGTGCTCCAAGTGCAGTGTGGCCGGTACAATTCCCTCACCTGGGTGTATGAGCCACGAGATTGCCGAGGTACAGGTAGCATGATACGCCATGGAGGCAGCGACATACCCCACACTGCGCGGCTTTGCATTCCACCTGCAGGTGCAAACAGTGATGGAAGTCATGCCTCATGGAAGCTGGCCAGGGTCCAGGAAGTCTCCTCCAGCCTCGGACGACTGACCACTGGGGATGGTAGCCATGTCAGCGGTGGTGCCCATGTCCGAGCACGTCGCGGGCTGGTGGCGGTGCTTGCGGCTGTGTCTGTGGCGGCGGTGCTGGCGGTGGTGCATGGTTCAGCACCTACTGAGGAACACAGCAGGACGTCTCCTGCAGCCTTGGATGGCTGCCCACTGGGGAAGAGGCTGGGGACTGTCGCTGAGGCTGTAGATGTGCCGGTGCAGGTGGCGGTTGTGGTGGCGGGGCAGCTTGCGGTGCTCGCCGGCGTACAGGTTGGTGTGGTCGTGGACAGAAGGTGTGACACTGGTCCCTCAGTCAGTGCCACCGTGCCCTCTCCTGACCTGCTCTTGTGCTTTTGTCCCTTCCCCACCTTTGATGGTGCCGCAGTTGTCTTGCCACTATCCCCTTTTGTTTTTGCTGAGCCCCTGGTGGCTGGTAGGTGTGGCTTCTCCCTCTGGGATGTGGGCACCTTTTTCACCTTGGCAGGTGGCGGAATGTCCTTGCTCTCGCTACGTGGCACACTGGCAGCCCTGGTGGGTGGCGCACTCGATGACCCCGCAGTTGCTGGCACCACTGTGCCTGGGGATTTGGTGGCTGAGGTGCTGGGCTGGGACCTGGGAAGCCTGGCCCTAGAGGAAGGATGGGGGAGGAGGTGTAGGGAAGAAGTCAATGTTAGCCAGGAAGAGTTTTTTTTAGACACACTGGGACGGGAAGATGGAGGGGGTTTGGGAGTGGAGGAAGAGGTAGTGGTTGTAGGATGTGTACGTCTGCTGAATTTGGGTGAAGGTGCATGGGCCGGAAGCTGTTGTGAGGGGGATGGCTGATGGGTGGGTGTGTGCCTGTGTTTGTGTACCTTGGGAGGAGGGCTCACAGACACACTGGGAGATGACACTGGGGATGTGTGAATGGTAGTGGGGGTGGTGATTGCACGTGAGCGGTGTGTGGTGATGGGCGTGCTGGTGATGGAGGTAGTGCCTGAAGATGTAGTGCATGCAGGTGTGAGTGGAGATGAGACAGGGAGGGAGGAGGAGGATGTGGAGGAGGGGGACACAGTGGAGGCAGTGGATGTTGCTGTGTCTGCATGAGGATAGTGCTTGTGGGAGTGCCTGTGGGATGTGTGGTGCTTATGTTTTCCAGAGCCACTTTGTGTTGATGTGTGTGCATGCTGGTCTGATGGTGTGCTTGGGATAGGCTGAGGTACAGGGGATTGGGTCTGGGAGGAGGAAGGTGGTTGGGGAGGCTGGACACAGGGACAATGGCTGCCATCAGTGCTGAGGCCAGAGCCTGAAATGCTCTCTGTTGGGCCGCCTGCCCAGAATGAATGCCCTCCAGGTATGCATTTGTTTGTTGCAAATGCCTCTCAACACCCTGGATGGCATTCAAAACGGTAGATTGCCCAACAGTGAGGGATCTCAGGAGGTCAGTAGCCTCTCAGCAGGGCTGACTGGGGCAGGGCCTGAGGTGCCTGGGGCGAAGGAGATGCCCACCCTCCTGGGTGAGCGGGCACGGGACACACGCTAAGGGGCTGCTGGGAGGGCGGTGCTTGTGGGGGGGTGGCGGCTATGCCTGTTGATGCGGTGGGCACAGAGGTGCCCACTACCGCAAGGGAGCTCCCATCAGAGGAGAAGTCGCTGTCACTGGTGTATGCTCCTGTCCCCGCCATGGAGCTCCCCTCGCCCTCCGTCCCACTGGTGGCTTCAGACTCCGTTGCTTCACCCTCCAGGGCCAAGTGGGTTGCAGCTCCCTCCTGCTCCGGTGCCACTGCTCCTCTGCCTGATGATGCTATTGCACACAAGAAAAGGGAGACTACAAAAAGGGGGGGGGATGACAGAAGAAAAACATGTTTAGTGCATGCAAAACCACTACAGTTGGCGGACACAACACACAGGGAGCAGCCCTCAGCACTATGCCATGCACTAACAGTTCCTAGAAAATTCGCCTGACCCTGGGGTACGAGGCCTAAGCCCAATTGCTGCACACCTGGAAGTCACAGGAGCTTGACTAGGTGTAGATGGCTCTTACCACTAGTGGGGCTAAGGTGCCACATAGCCTGCCTCACAAGGGACCTTGCATACCAAGTTCGCCCTGGCCTAGGGGAACACACTGCCCACCTCCCCCACCCAGACACCTCGTAATACGCGCAGAGTCAGCTGAATGAGAGTGTACTCACCCCCTTGTGGCTGCTGTGATACCCTCAAGCGCCCATCCAACTCCGAATAGGCCACCACCAGGATCTGGGACATCAGGGGGGTCATGGTGCGACGGGCACCCCTTCCACCTTGGGAGGCCATCCCCAGCTGGGCCTCCGCCGTCTTCTTGCTCCAGCCGCGCAGGTCCTCCCATCTTTTACAACAGTGGGTGCTCCGTCTGTGGTAGACCCCGAGGGTCCGGACGTCCTTGGCGATGGCACGCCAAATACCCTTCTTCTGGTGGGCGCTAACCTAGAGGAATGGTACAGGGGAAAGGGAATTACTCACCCATCCGGACCGTCATACTCATTGCCCACCAGTTCCCAACCATTGCCTGACGCACATACACTCACCATCCGCACATGCAGGCCTCAGCCCCCCCATGTATCTTCCATCCACACCACTCAAAGCAGGCATTGCCCATGTAGCATGCTCACGGTGTACTCACCTGTTTGTCTGGAGGACCGTACAGTTGCGTGTACTGGGGGAGGACCCCATCCACTAGTTTCTCCAACTCCTCCGAAGTGAAGGCAGGGCCCTTTTCCCAGACACTGTAGCCATTGTCGCTTCCAGACACAGGTCACAGCAGCACTTGCAGTGTATGTCCTCTCCTGTTGAAGGTCAGGTATCAAGTGAGTGAACAGACAGAAAATGGCGGTCGCGTCCGCGTTGGTGCGTACCGTCACTGCCGACGTACATCGTCATTGGCTCCTGGGACCCATAGGGCCCAATGTTAACCAATGCAGAATTGCGCTGCTGTCTCCGACGACCCACCGCGATGGTGTACAACGCCAGCGCAGTTACCTCATTTCCCCTTGTCCCACCTTACAGGTCAGGCAGCCGCCATTTCAGGGGGCCACATGGGATGGATGAAAACTGCGTCACACCTATCTAGGCCGGGAATACAGACAGATACCAGCACATTGCGGATTACTAACGTTTCTGCAAATAACACATTGTGATACCTCAGTGTTTGATGACTCTGCTCGCTGTTCTCCTCTATAGGGCACGTCTGCTAGGAGAGGTGATGAGATGGCACCATCCTCCGGTGTACAGACTCCTGGTGGACCTGTCGACAATGGAAGAGAGACACATCATAATCACATACAGACTTGATCGTGCAACAATCCTGGAACTGTGTGCCCAGTTGGAACCAGACCTGATGTCAGCTATCCGCCATCCCACAGGGATACCCCCTCTAGTGCAGGTCCTGTCTGTACTCCATTTCCTGGCCAGTGGGTCTTTTCAAACAACAGTGGCCATGGCATCAGGAATGTCCCAGCCAATGTTCTCTAATGTGTTGTCCAGAGTGTTGTCTGCCCTGTTGAAACACATGCGCAGCTACATCGTTTTCCCTCAGGTGGAGGATTTGCCCCCAGTGAAAGGTGACTTTTATGCCCTGGGACATATCCCCAACATCATTGGTGCCATTGATGGTACATATGTGGCATTTGTCCCCCCCGCAGGAATGAACAGGTGTACAGAAACCGGAAAAGCTACCATTCAATGAATGTGCAGATGGTGTGTTTGGCAGACCAGTACATCTCCCATGTGAATGCCAAGTATCCTGGCTCTGTGCATGACGCTTACATTTTGAGGAATAGCAGCATCCCTTATGTGATGGGCAACTCCAGAGGCACCGTGTGTGGCTAATAGGTGAGGCCAAGGTCCCAATACAGTTGACATAGGTGTCTGGGTATGGGGTTGTCCCTAAGGGTTAGTGTGTGTCTAACAGTTGTCCCTCGACATTTGCAGGTGACTCTGGTTACCCCAACTTCTCATGGCTACTGACCCCAGTGAGGAATGCCAGGACAAGGGCAGAGGAACGTTACAATGAGGCACATGGGCGAACAGGGAGGATAATAGAACACACCTTCAGCCTCCTGAAGGCCAGATTCCGGTGCCTCCATCTGACAGGTGGTTCCCTATACTACTCACCGAAGAAGGTGTGCCAGATAATCGTGGCCTGCTGTATGCTGCACAACCTGGCTTTGATACGCCAGGTGCCTTTTCTGCAGGAGGATGGGCCAGATGGTGGTCTTGTGGCACCTGTGGAGCCTGTGGACAGTGAAGAAGAGGAGGCAGAAGAAGAGGATATCGACAACCGAAACAACCTCATCTTGCAGTACTTCCAGTGAGACACAGGTAAGAAGATGTCACTGCTTCCCACATCTCATACTATTGTTGGAGCTAGCATAAGTCTGTCATTTTCACTCAGTGTATGGACACTGACTTGTCACTTTGATCCATTTCACATATCTGGGTCCCACTTTTTGCACTCTGCTATGTTTACTCCTGGCCTACAGCTGTGTTACATTGATATGTGAAACAAGTAAATTGACATTGCTATATTCCATAGATATTGCAATTACACATTTGTGAAAGCACAGACTGACTCCAGATTGTTTTGTGATTGAAGTGTGTTTATACCTGTGCAAATAAGTGGGGGGGGGGGGGTTCTAAAGTGGGCTGGGATGATGGTGGAGGTATGTCCATGGCAGAGTCTAGTCTATTTTTTTCACAGGTGCATTGTCCAAAGGGGCATAGGAAGTGGAGCAATGGCAGTTTAAGGATGGACAGGGTGACATTCGGGGGGGTCTTATCTCCTGGCAGGGGCCTTGGCAATGTTCTCTGTCTTGTTCCTGGATCTCAGGGACCGTTTGCGGGGTGGTTCTCCATCTGCAGGGGGTGGGGTGCTGGTGGCCTGTTGGTCCTGTGGCAGTGCCTCCTGTCCACTAGCGCTGGCAGAGGTGGAGGGCTGTTCATCGTCCAGGCTAGTGTCAGGGGCCAGTTGATGTGCCACTGTGTCCCTCCCGGTGTTGAGAAGTTCTGCCAGCACCCCTGCTATGGTGACTAGGGTGGTGTTGATGGACTTCAAGTCCTCCCTGATCCCCAGGTAGTGTTCCTCCTGCAGCCGCTGGGTCTCCTGAAACTTGGCCAGTACTATGCCCATGGTCTCCTGTGAATGGTGATAAGCTCCCATGATGTTGGAGAGTGCCTTGTGGAGAGTGGGTTCCTGGGCCTGTCCTCCCCATGTTTGCACAGCAGTCCTCCCAGCGTCCCTGTTATCCTGTGCCTCTGTCCCCTGAACCGTGTGCCCGCTGCCACTGCCCCCAGGTCCCTGATCGTCCTGTGTTAGTGGGGTTGCCTGGGTTCCCTGTAGTGGTGGACACACTGCTGATTGATGTGTCCTGGGGACAGAGGGATGGGCCCGCTGGGTGGGAGCTGTGGTGGTGTTTCCTGATGGGGGAGGTTCAGTGATGGTTTGTGACTGTGTCAGGGGAACCGACTGTCCCAAGGTCCCTGATGGGCCGGGCTGGTCATTTTGATCCTGGTGTGCAGAGCTGCTGTCATCACTGTGGATCTCTTCTGTGGGAGGACCTGATATGTCTGGCACCTCCTGTCCGGTGATGTTAGGTATGGGTCCTGTTGGGGTGTAAATGCATAGTTCTTGTATCTGTGTGTGCCATCTTGTGCAATGGGTGAGTGACCCTCTACTCCTGCGCTTGCATTATTGGCTTGGTCCTTGTGTGATTGGTGATTTTGGGGCATGAGTGAGTCTCTGTACTGCACATGCTTTGGTTTTGGGTATCCATGCATTGGTGTTACATGCAGGGATTGGTTTTGGGATGTGTGGGTTGTGTTAGTGGGATATCTGTGGGTTGTTGGGGTGATGGGTGTGAGGGTAAGGGTGGCGGTATGTGATGGCATGCAGGTGGGGTGGGAGGGATAAAGTAGTTAAGATATGTCTTACCAGAGTCCAATCCTCCTGCTACTCCAGCGAGGCCCTCAGGATGCAGTATTGCCAAGACTTACTCCTCCCATGTTGTTAGTTGTGGGGTTCCACCGCCAGTCCTCTGTACAGCAATCTGGTGTCTTGAAACCATGGAACGCACCTTCCCCCGTAGGTAGTTCCACCTCTTCCTGATATCATCCTGTGTTCTTGGATGCTGTCCCACTGCGTTAACCCTGTCGACAATTCTGTGCCATAGCTCCATCTTCCTTGTAATGGAGGTGTGCTGCACCTGTGATCCAAACAGCTGTGGCTCTACCCAGACGATTTCCTCCACCATGACCCTGAGCTCCTCCTCAGAGAACCTGGGGTGTCTTTGAGGTGCCCTGATGTGGTGTGGGTGATGTGTGAGGTGGTGTCTATTGTGATGTGTGAGGGGATGTGTTGGTGTGTGCTGTTTGAGGTGCGTGGATGTTGTGTAAGTGATGGCGTTGTGTGTCTGTGAATGCCGGTGTTGTTTTAGGTAGTCTCTCTCTCTGGCCTTCTTTCAAATTTTTGGGTGTAAGGGTTTGTGGGTGATGTGGGTGTTTGCTTTATATTGGATTGGGTATGTGGGAGTGGTGTGTGTATGTGTATCAGGTGTGTGTTTTTCGAATTGTCCAATGTGGTTGTGCTTTGTAAGTGTGTGTGTATTTCGAGCGCGGCGGTGTGTACCGCCAATGGATTACCGCGATTGAAAGACCACCGCGTTGATTCGTGGGTCGTGATAGTGTGGGCGTATTCCTGTTGACGTGACGGAATCGGTTTCCAGTTTATCACTGACCTTTGGTGTGGCGGACTTGTGTGGGTGTCTGTATTGTGGCGAATTCCGAGCTATGGGTCGTAATACCTGTATCAGAATTCCGCAGCCGCAGCGGTATGTTGGCGGTCTTCCGCACGGCGGAAAGCGTGATTTACCGCCAGGATTGTAATGAGGGCCTTAGTTCGTTCAGAAAAGTTCTTCATTGGTGGAAGTAGTTTCTTTCACAGGAGCATTTCTTGGTGTTTTCCACTTTATTGTGCTAAGTATCTATCTATCTATCTATCTATCTATCTATCTATCTATCTATCTATCTATCTATCTATCTATCTTACTTCTTCAGTTCTGCTGGGAAGGCATCTGTGGTTCAGGAGGTATTGATCATGTCTATTATTGGAAATGCAGCTGAGGTTGATAGCAATATGTTTAAAATGGTTGTGGTGTGTTGCGAGGTTTTTATGAGATCATGCAATGTTATAAGGGACAGTTTCTTGAAGGTGGATAGATATGATGGGTTGACCTTTGGAGTGTTGAAGTGTTTTCCTTCTGTTGGTAGTTAAGCTGAATGTTTCAGAGGTATATAAATAAAAACCTCTGCTTTGGAGGTGAAGTGGACACCAATTTGGTTGTAAAAAATCTTGAGATGGCGGTGCCGAGGTGGATGTGCAGCCTGGATTGCTAAATACTCACACACTCTTATTGTATTGTATTGTAATCGTATTTATATAGCGCTTACTACCCCTGACGAGGCGTCGAAGCGCTTTTCGATGAGTAGCACGCTACTCCGGTACCCAACAAGAATTAGTGATGGATTAGTATAATTTAATAAGGAGTACAGTTTTAGTATTATTATGAGTTAATTTGAGTTGCGGATATGAGAGTTTGTTAGTTAGATTGACTGGAGTAATGGAGGGGTGGAGGAGGAAAGAAATCCAGAAGTGTTAATTGGGAGTTTATCCTAAATTTGCTCAATCCAAAGGCTTGAGATGAATAAAAGGGGGGCGGAGGGGAAAGAGGATGTGGAAGGGTTAGGGAGAGCATAGTAGCAGGGTGAGATGAATGCAGGAGAATTTAGTAGGGTTGTGTGGGAGGTCACAGAGGTAGAGTGAGGTTTGGTGAGTTAGATGTGGGGGTGGAGGGATGAGCTTAGGCAGAGATATTTAGGAGATGGAAGTGGTCGAAGGGATTTGGGATGAGTCCGAGTGAGAATGGAGGATAGTTTGATAGAGACATGACATAAGAGCGATGAGTAGATAAGTGTGATAAAAAGAGAGCAGAAATTCATAGAAACATGCCAGGCACAGAAACAACATATACACATATATATATATATTTATACACACACACACACACACGACTATACACACACATCTGCACATACAATACATAATTAGAAACATGGGTAAAAAATACTTAGTCGTCCATCCATCATCCTGGTAAAAAGGCGTTAACTCCCCCACCTACCTCGAGGGTGGACGGGGCGTGGCCCAGCGGGCGGAGCCCACAGGTGCTCCACAAAGGGAGAAACCCTCCACTCTGTGTCTCCAGCAGAGGAAGACAGAAACCGCGCGTCCCAGTCAGACACAGACCACGCTCCAGCACATCATCAGCTCACCTCCAGGAAGGATTCCAGATCCCCTCCGCCATGGGATCTCTGAGCGCACTGCCCCGCCCCGCCCCATCCCTGCTAAGCCCAAGAGCCAGGGTGGGCCGTCCTTTCCAGAAGGTGAGCTTCAAACCGCGGCATCTGCCGCGTCCACATTGTACACTAGGGTACGTGATGGGCCACGGGGGCAAAACGTCTTCAGCAACCTTGTGTGCCCCCGGCAATGTCATTGCCACTAGTGCGTCCCCGCGGAGATGTCCTCGCGCCCCTGCGCATCATGTAGTTCTTTCCTAGAGCATTTGGCCTTTTTTTACCCCGTTTGAATAATGTGTTCTTTTGGTATTTTTAATGAATTATTTATAAATCCTGTTGTCCTGGGAGTCGTATTTTGCCTGGATATTTTTTTTTGTGCCATTATTGCTGGAATTAGCCAACTTCTCTTTTTAGCGTATTTATGTTTTTATTTCATAATTTAGGTATGTTTTTTTTTATTTGTGGCATTGTGGTTATCCAGAAATTGAGCTGCATTCATAGACCATCATTTCAATAATATAGCACTTGTTCTGTATGATTTCATCACGGTTTGAGATAATGCAAGCTGTGTTTCGAGTTCATCTATGTTCAACTTGTTCCACTGTCTCTAGTTGTTGTGCGTGTGTATGGCGATTTGTACCTTTTGATGTGATGTCATATCCCAAGGAAATGAGGTGATGAACTTTCTGGTGAACAGGGGTGATATCGTTAATTCTAATTGAGTCTGGATTGCTGAAGACCACGTCTACCGTATGTCCTTCAGTGTGTGTAGGCGAAAGGATCAATTACTGAAGGCTATGTGTTTGGACCAGTTCTGTCATATGATTTGGTTGTGGCATGCTTTGTTTATCAATCATTACGTTCAGGTCGCAAGTATACACGGATTAGGGTTTTTGATGGTTACGTCTGATATAATGTCAAGCAGAGTGTCTGAGAAGGCTATGCTTTTTGTTGGAGGGCTAAAGATTAATAGAAGGTTGTCATAGGGCTGCATCTTGCTAGCAACGACTTACAGTCTGTAAACTTTATGTCTTCTTGTTTATTGGCTGTTATAGTTTCATTGTTGATTATTTCCAATCCTCCTTCGGTTGTGCTGTGGCAGTTTTGTGTATGGCATCTGTATACTGGTGAAATTTACTTCTGATGAATTGTTCCTATGTAATCTCCTAGTCAGTTATGAAGAGTAGGTCTGGCATTTGGTGAATTATCGTTCCATAGATATTATGCCTGTTCTTGGCTATAGAACCTGTATTTCTCAGCATACACTTAAGGGGATGAACTTGATGATTGAGAGGAGTAAATTGGTGGTTAGGGGGTGTTTTTGGTGACAATAGTGGCTGTGATAGTTGTGAAAGTTGAATTGCGTCTCTGGTTAATATGTGCATCTGTAAGTTGAAGTTGGTGATAGCTGGGCATGGTGTGAATGGGGGGTGGGCACCTATGATGTTGATAGTGTTATCTGCACTGCATGAGGCTGGGTTTGTGGAGTCTCTTATGGTTTCAAATGTGCTGTTGTGGTTGCTTGCCAGCCATAACAGGCTCAGTAGTGATTTGCCAGTTTTTGTGGATGGGGATTAGGTTAAGTCTTGTGCTTTGATACTGGTGTTTGTGGAGTGGTAATTGTTAGACCTGACAGCCTTAGGGTGGTCATCCCCCAATTTCTGTTTTTGCTGGTTTTAGGTCTCTGTGCACTTTACCACTGCTGACCAGTGCTGAAGTGCATATGCACTCTCCCCTAAACATGATAACACTGGTTCCTACCCAATAGGTATATTAAATTTACCCGTAAGTCCCTAGTAAAGTGCACTACATGTGCCCAGGGCCTGTAAATTAAATGCTACTAGTGGGCCTGCAGCACTGATTGTGTCCCCCACATACATAGCCCCTTAACTATGTCTCAGACCTGCCATTGCAAGGCCTGTGCGTGCAGTGTCACTGTCACTTGGCATTTAAAACTACTTGCCACTCCTTAAACTCCCCTTTTTCTACATATACGTGACCCCGAAGGTAGGTCCTAGGTAACCCATAGGGCAGGGTGCTATGTAAGTAAAAGGCAGGGCATGTACCTATGTGTGAAAAATCACAAAATCGTGTTCCACTTTTGTGACACCTGCTCCTCTCATAGACTACTATTAGAACTGCCACCACATACTTTTAAGTGGTATATTCTGATCTGGAAGAAGTAGCCGTGTCGTTTTTAGTATTGCCAGAAAGGAAATTGAAAATCCTGCTTACTGGTGAAGTTGGATTTAATATTACTATTTTAGAAATGCCACTTTTAGAAATTGGCCATTTCTCTGCACTTACTGCCATCTGTGCCTTACAGCCCTGTCTCCAATCCACGTCTGCCCTGTGCCGGCAGCATCACTTGTGCATTCCAACCAGACAGCCATAAACACAGTACACTGAGTCTCATCTGCATCATTCTGCATACTGAATGGATCTCCCTGGGCAGGAAGAGTGGAGGGGCCCTCTCTTACATTTCAAAGTCCAGTGGCTTGCCCTCACACAGAGGACTGATAATCCCCCACAGGAATCCTGGCCGACAGGACTGGGCTGAAGGGGGAACTTGTTCAGGGCAAAACCACTCTATGAAGTTTGCCCCACTTCAAAGGCATTTTTGAGTGTCTAAACTGGGTCTCTGACCCCAAGAAATCAGATACTTCTGGATCTACAAATTAACTCTGTCAGAGGAACTGCATGGCTGCCGAAAGGACTCATCTGGACTGCTTTGCTGAGAAGGACTGCTGCCCTGCTTGCTGCCCTGCTGCCTGCTGGCTTCTGACTTTGCTGGGAGGACTCTGCCTTCCCCAAAAGTGCTCTCAAAGGGCTTGGATTGAGCTTGCCTACTGTTCTGAAGTTTCAGGGTCAACAAAGACTTCACCAGCTAATTTGTAGCTAGTTTTCTGACTTCAGCGACGCCAGGGACAACTTCAGTGACCGCAGCACCGATGCTGCAGCCTACTCCCTCCCCTTGGACCTTGCTGCCTGCAATGACTGCGGCCTGCAACGCAAGTCCAACGTTGTTGCGATGCTGATGACATCCCGCAGTTTTACTGTGACACTGTGAAGTCAACGCATCGCGTCTTGACCAACTGGATCCATCAATCCCACTGGGTCACAAGGAACAGACACCTTGCCACCAACGCCACTCCAGCTCCTCCTGCAACCAGATGGAACTGACGCCTCGCCTCCCCTGCCTCGCAGTACAGAACTTATGCCTCATCTCCATGGATGCCGTAATGGACTGACGCTGCATCGGCCCCTGCAACGCCTGACCTCCACGACTCCGTGCAACAACTTTGTTTCTTCGTTTTCAAACTGTACATGGGGGTCTGTGTGCCTCCGTGACCAGCGCCTGTGACGTCGGACTACTAGGAACGACTCATTCAATGATACAGTGATAGCCTCAGTTGGAGTTATTCTGATTCTAAGAGCGTTAGTGGGATTTCATCTTTAAAAATTAGTAACTTTGCTTTTATACGTTGGCTTTTCCTTGAGTTTACCTTATTTTATTCAGACAAATATTATCTATTATTCTAAACCTGTGTGGTGTATTTTTGTGATGTTTTCACTGCACGACTGTATGAGTTATTGCATGAATACTTTACAAATTGCCTTCTAAGTTAAGCCTGCCTGCTCTGTGCCAAGCTACCAGAGGGTGAGCACAGGATAATTTGGATTGTGTCGTGACTTACCCTGACTAGGATTGTGGTCCCTACTTGGATAAGGGTGTATACCTTTGCCAACTAGAGACCCCATTTCTAACAGTAATATGTTGTGCAAGTTTTGCTTTTGGCTGTGTTTTATTATGGTGTAGGAGGGGTAAGCAGAAGGCTGCAGATGGAGGGACAAAATGCTCATGTTGTGAATTTTAGATGTACAGGGTGTATGTTAGTGGCCGAGGAAGAGGGTTGCGTTCTGGTTTGAGAGCTGTGAATGTTGTGACTGAGGATAGATATGGATATTTTTCTGTCTTTTGTGTTAAGGCAGGAGGGGGTATTGGATGGAGGATGGTTGTTTATATTTAATCAGAGAGTTTTGTTGATTCCTGGTGTGTATTTATCAGATTGAAATAGTTTGGGAAGGTGATTTTTGTTTCTTGGAGAGAGTATGACTGATGAGGAGTGAGTTGATAGCAGAGTGGAGTAGAATAGGAGAGCCAAGTGGGAAAGCATGGGGGACTGAGTGTGTAAATTGGGGTTGATGGGAGTTTCATTGTGTTTTGGTGTTTGAGTAGTGAGCGAGGGCCAAAAAGGGTTGTGAGAGAGATGAGTAGGGATGTGAGAACATAAGCAGAGGTGGAATGGCAAATACTATCATGGGTGGGGTTGGGAAGTAGGAGCAGAGCAATTCAGAAGGGGTGTAAAGAGATACAATATGGACTCGGGTGAGTGTGTACTGGAAAGACAGTGGAGGCAGAAGTGAAGTAAGAGAAGTGTTGGTTGTCTGATGTAAAAGTATTTGATGATGATTTTTGTGGCCTGGATGGCAAAGATGGTGAACATTCTTTAAAGAGTTCCGGAACCTAACCTCGCTATCTATCCTCATCCTGCTGCTGTGACCGTCACTTCTTCGGGAACCGCCAACACAGCTGTCTGCGTGCCCTTGGGAGTTGCTTGGCCCACGCCTGTGCTTGCCAGTGCCCGATAGGGTAGGAAGTGCTCTGCTTGCTGGCCTGCCAAAAGTTGATCTAAAGTGGCGGTGGCCGGTGTGTGATGCCTCCCACATTATAGGCATACAGGCACCCTCCAGGTCCACTTTGTGTATGTGGGGGCTCCTGAGTTCTGATCAGCCTCACACCAAGGTCTCAATTACGAGTGGTGAGCGTTACTGGACTCAGTTAGAGCCCTATGTGGAAAGGCCTGCACTGGGTGCAGACATGGGACATGCGCCTCCTTCTTTCTTAGATCTAGGTACTGTAACGCCCTGTTGAGCTGCTGGGGCTGGGGATGGGGCTGGTCGTGCCTGGCCAGGCCCTCTCTTAGGCCTCTGCTTTACTGCTTCCTCTGCAACTCTGGAAGCTTCCCGGCTCTGCAAGACAGCTTCTTTCGGACTTAAGGTCTACTGTGTTGGAGTAGTCAAACTATGGGCTGCTGGGCCAGCAAGACCCTGGAGCTGATCCCTAGTGGTGGTGATGCCCAAAGGTTCACAGGTCATGGACTGCACAGGCCAAAGGTTCGGCGACTGACTCCACCTTCTCCTCCTGACTCCACCTTATTTGCCTCAAAGGCCACCGTAAGGCCCACCTTTCACCCTCTATGAATGGGTTACACCCAATGGCCTCTGCTCCCTCTTCGATGAGCAGCTCCCTGGTTGTGGTCCCAGAGAGGAACTCTTAATTGATGGCCTGATCCCTCTGCTACATAGAAGCTTGACCTGGTGGAGGGTGTCCCAAGCCCAATACCACAAGCCTATTCGATTATCCTGGGATGAGGGAAGTGCCCTGGCCACGCTGTGCTGCTCCATGAGGGGGGCCTAGATCTTACAGTGACTCATTGGGCCACCTGGGAGGGCAACATCTGTTGTGTAGTAAACTGTGTCTCTCTTCAGGGATCTGGGTCCATGGGACTTGGTTGTGGAGGCCCTCAGTGGCACCTTGTACTCTGCTCACTACCTGTCGGCTTGTCTGACTGCTCATGCCTGTGGGTGACGTAGGGCATTGCAGCACAAGTGGGTCACCAGAGCCAGTCATCTGTGATACCTGAGTTTCTGTGTTTGGAGGTCCGGACATAGCCACCTACTTAGGGAGGGGCCACCCTTCATCCCGGCAAGCACAGACCAAGACCGACCCATTCATCTGGAATCCTCCTTTGGCCTCCTTTTCCCCTGATACAATGGGAACAGAACGTATCCCACAAGCAATGCAGGCATCCTGGATAGCCCTCGAAACCAAAATTGGAGACGTGGGCAAGGGTGTAGCGTTATTGCAACAAACCTGCGCAACGTTGCAGATAAAGTCTCCGAAATAGTGGGGTGCATAGCAACACTTGAAGATACTGTTGTGGCTCTGTTCTATGGTTTTCCACACCTCCACATTCTCCGAAATCCTGGAATAAAACGCTGATGATGCTGAAAATAGTAGAGGGAGCCTGCCAGGAGAAGTTCTTGGATTCCTGGATCATTTCATGGCAGCAGAGCCGTTTTCCTTCTGCTTTTTCCTGGAAAAGACTTACTGGGCCTAAAGATAGCAGCCTTCCCCTGGGAACCTCCCAGGACCCTCATTGGCAAGATTACTAATTACAAAGACAGAGATGTGATTCTTAAAGGAGCTTGGGAACAAAGGTCTCTTTCTTTCCAATCCACTCGGATCGTTATTTTCCCAGACTACACCTGCCAGGTCCAAAAGCAGAGGAACTCATTTGATGCCATTAAGCAGATTTTAGGAGCAATGATTCTCACCTAAATGCTTTTGTTACTGGGGCAAAAGTAAACGTTATGGTCAAGAAAGGGGGATGTATTCATAGACTTCCACATTGAATTATTGATTAAGCGATTATGTATGTCCAATCTATGTTGCTTCAATTGTGCTTTATTGCTTTCGTAATTCCTTTTTAAAGATTTTCAGCAATATGTATTATACATTTTTGCAGCAAGAAATATTTTTTTTACTTGTGCTGGTAGGTGCTCCTGATAATAAAAACACAGTGAAAGTGAATATTGTGCAAAGAAGTGATGGTGATATATACAATATGTACAGAAGGTGGTTTAAGAATAATATGGACTTCTAACGGCTCTGTCAATCCAGAAAGTTTAATAAATGGGGATCCCCTCCCAGGCTCTCTGCTTGGGGTCAATCGGGCGCCTCTCCTGTGCTGGTGGTCAGCCCTTTGATTGATCCGGTGGGACCAGAAACCCATGCATGAGGCTCCTCTGGGGCAGGGAACGTGGCTTCTACAGATGGTCTGACTGGAGGGCTTTGCCGATGAAATATTATTGGTATCTTCAAACTAGGTGGCATCTGGAATGGCTCACAGATGAAGTAATTTCGGAAGCTTCAGATGGACATTGCACTTCATAGGACCCAATTCTTTAAATATGTACAATTGTGCCATGCCTTGACAGTTTACCAGTTGGCCCTAATTATTCTGCTGAATACAATCCACCAGAATCCAAAGTTATTTTTAGTTCCCTAGACCGAGGCAACATCTCGACCCTATATAGTTCTCTGCTAATTCACTCACAAAACCACTTTTTTGCTTGGAAAGAGAAGTGCGAGGGTTGAGTGGGCCCCTTGGAAGAGAACAACTGGAGGAACGGCAGGATGGACCCAAGAGAATTGGTCATGCCTTCCTGCATGCTCTACATGCTGTTGAAGTACTTGCATAGATCCTATCTCACTCCCCAACACCTGTGGAAAATGAAAGGGCTTTCCCTGCCTGCCTGCCTCAGGTGTGCTAGTAGAGTCTGTAGCCGACTGGATTTACTCCCCTCGCATTGCGCTGTTGGGCATTTAATAGGACACGGGTGGCCCCAGAGGTGATCACACCATAGTAGTTATTGATATCACCATAACTAAAATGTGCCATTGCATGAAACTGGAGATCTACCCAGCCCCCACCTCTGGTTGAATGTAGGGCAGCAATGGACTGGTGTGCTAAGTTAGAGGAACCGATGTAGAAAGCATGGGGTTGCTCGCATAAACATGGAAAGATCTAAGGCGGTGGTGTTCTTAATATTATAATATACTTACTCATTAGTGTATTGTATTGTACCCATTTATGATGTCTTGTTGATTCTCATCGACATGATTGCACTATGTGCTTGGTTTGTTTGTTATTTTGTTTTGCTTTATACAATGAAAAATCAATAAAGTTCGGTTATCAAAAAAAATATTTGGTGAAAGCGCTGAACTTGCTTATGCATTGGGCACCATGTACTCAACTGAAAAGTTGCTATGGAGAAGCCCCAGTGGAATTATTGTTATAATATTAGGGGGCGTTGCTTGGGTGTTGGGAGTGGTCATACATATGGAATGTTAGGGAAGGCTTTGTCACCACTTGTGTGGGCTGATGCTAATTGATGCAGTATTGAGGAGACTGGTTAGGGGAGTTAAATAGTTTTTAGTACAGAGTGGGCGGTGGAAGGAGGATGGGTGGCCTTACTTACCTATTTGCTTTGGAGCAATATTTCTGGCCTAGGTCCCTTACCAGGAACTAACATGTCCAAACAGGCAGTCCACTTAACCTGGCACCCTTTTACCTGGATGCCCAACCTGGGCTCTGTAAGGTTCTCGGTTAAATAGGAGATATCCCAAGCATTCACACTTTCAAGTTCCAGTCAGAACCGTGTGTGTTACAGACAGGGCAGCCTATGGGCAAAACTAAGCCCAAAGACACAAACTTGTCTAGTGGAACCCTCTTGCCTTAGAAAACCTGGGAGAAGATCTAAGAAAAAAGTGAGAAGCAGCAAAATTTTTTTTACAAATAATGACAACCATTTTTTCAGATTGTTGTGATGCATTTTTTCAGCCCAATACAAACAACTGACTATCCAAAAGCAATCAAAACACATGTACAACTAGAGATGGTGGACCCTAAGTTAAATTATTAGATATTGCTATGAGTCGTTAGCTATCCAAACTCCTTAACACCCAGTTTAAGTGAGCCGAGTAGTGCTACAACAACGTTTGCGGTATAGGGGAAGTAGTAATTATTGTTCAAGCTGTTTTGTTTAGAGATGGACCTTTAGAAACTTGTACTTTGATAGAAGTTTTATATGTGTAATACTGTATACTGCTTTTACTTGACAATAAAACTAAACTGGCCGCCAATAATTGTAATTCAAGTTTCTGATAATAGGTCTGACACGTTCCTGACTTTTTGTAATTGGACACGTGGTGTTCTTGTTTTCGGATCATCTTATGAGTAACAAGGTGGATCAGTTTCCATTGAGTTTAACTTGTTGAGCCCACCTCCATTCCCCAAAAAAGCGTTCTAAGATCTACATTCCTAGTGCATGCTGAATCTCTTTTTCGTCACATCCTCCTTAAAGTGCCTCAGTTTGCCTGACCTTTAATGATGGGGTCATTGTCCCTCTTGTCTATTTCAGATACATCTATGGGCAGACTCTAATCCCAGAGGTGGAGGACTGTTCTCTGAAAAGTGTGCACATGATCTGGCCTCCTGTCCCGCCATCGCTCACGCTCTCCACTAGTGAGAGGCAGGGGTCATGGGAATTTTTGGCCTCGGTGGCAGAAACACAGGAGGAAGCAGAGGAGAGCTTCTTGGCGGGGCTTTCCTTGATTGGTGCTGGTGAGCTGTGGACCTCACATGAGAAGGCCTGGGAGGAGCTCTGGGAAAGAAGCTGCATTGATGTGGAGGGCCCGTTCCCTCTGAGGCAGGCACTGTACGGGTGTTTGTACTACATTCTGAGCTCACTTCCTCCCCTCGGATTTCCTGGACTGTTTAATGGCATTAGTCCTGGAGGTCTGTCGAATGGGCAGCAGGGAGAGGATTACTGGGGCCACGTTTTCTGGGATCAGGTGGGTTTTCTTTGCTGTAGTTCATTCCGATACGTAGTCACGGGACTGAAAGTGTGTGTGAGAACTAGATTCAGAAATATACCAGTTTAATGTCTGTTTTCTCCATTGGGCAAGATCTAATTTGGTGTATGTCTCCAAGTAGTTGATGCCAAGGGAGAGCATCAAAAGCTGGCTGCTTTAAAATTACTCTAGCAGTCTATTCAGCCCCTTCAAAGTGGCAGGACATTTCCAACAAGTACGAGTCAAAATGTGTGACAGAGGTGCAACTTTGCCTGCTCGTTATTCTCCCTTAAGAGAAGATTAGAGCTCTGCCAGGACCAGAGATTACCAGCAGGGCTAGCTTTAGCGCTGGTGGCACCCGGTGCAACAGTCTTTTTTGGGGGCCACCTTGTGACCTCCTTCTCCAAGGATTCCCTCACTAAACACCCTCTAACAGTGCCCCTCATCTCTCCATAGCCCCTCTATCAGATGCATCTCATTTGTTTTATAGTGCTGCTCATACCAGTGTAGTGTGTCAGAGTACTTTACATCACACAAACATTATACAGAGTCAAAAAATTGTAGTGTGTAAATCAGTGGCGTAACAAAACTGGAGGGGGCCTTTCTGCAAAGAACATGGAGCGGTCCCCTTCTGGGCTCATTCTGGGGCTCTCAGGCCAGGAAGCTGTTCCAAGGGGGCTCCCTGGAGCTCAGCACCTCCGCTCCCACCCCCCCACCGCATGGCCTGCGTGTGCCTTTGTTATGCCACAGGTGTAAATCAGTCAATAGGAAATGTTACATAAAACAATAAGGAATATGAGGTGTAGGAATCGCATGTCATCCTTACATGAGGGCAGTATATTTTAAGTGTTTGTTCTAGAAAAGCACAAACTCAGAATGTAAAATGTACCACAGTGAATGGAGTTTGTTTTTCTACTTACAATGTATTTGTACCAGAATGCATGGAAAAAGATGTTTTTGACAAAACCAGTAATCAACTGAGCTATCTACATAAAATACAGGTCTGTGATCTGCATAGTGTACACTCTTTGCAACAGGCATATTAATCCTCTGCTCAAATGTATGATGAGTCAAAACTACTACTAGACAAATCTGTCTCCAGAAGAAATATTAATTACCAAAATTATCTTGACATTTTATTGTTGCTGCCTGAAAACTGCAGGGCTCACAAGGAACTCTGCAACAGTTTTTTTTTATTCCCATAAATTATTTCTAAACACAGACCCCCCCCCCCCACAACACTGCCCCAAACACAGCACAAGGTGCAGCTGCACTGGCCCTACCACCCTAAAGCCATCACTGAATGCCAGTCAGGGCATGGGTGGCCTTTATGCGCTCCATCTTCACAGCTTTAGCAGTCTTTCTGAAGCTTATTAGGTCATCTCTCCAAGTCCTGATTGGCCAACCTGCCTCTCTTCAGTTTGGAAGGTCCACAGCTATTCTATAATTGTATCCTGAGTGTGTTAGCAGAGAGATTTCATTTTTTGTAATTTTTAATGAGTGTTCAGCCCTTTCTTGGCAGGTTTGTAACTACCAATTCTAAACTGACACCTGGAGTTCCCCAAAAGACATGCTACACCACCCGCCTCTAAAAGCAGATAAAAGAGCTATTATGTCTTGAAATTTTAAATATGGAGGATGCTATAGTTTCCCATCTTTCTTTGTAGGTTATACCAAAAGTGAAATAAAATAAGAGTCAAGATAAATGCAGTGCTATGGAGAATACTAGTCCTAGGTGAAATGGTTACTTTCCACTGCATTCACTAAAAGTGAGAGTTTTGATGTAAATTCATGCAGAAAGACCTCTCTTGGAATTTCTATTAGTTGGAAAATTCTAAACATTTACCAAAAGTGCACATTTTTAGTATGAAATGTTAGTGTTTTTGTTAAAGGTTTCTGCATGCCAGACATATGATCGAAAGGCTGAAATTGTGGGAAACAAAATGGAATTTTCATGCTTTTGTTCCCCAGATGGAATTTGCAGCATTGGTGGTAATTCTGTAGAAAGAGCTAGAAATGACAGACATTTCCTAATGTTATTGGCCCATAAATATCCTAAATTGATTACTAAATGCACTTCGGGCCATATGTACGAACACATTTTCCCATTGACACAGAATGGGAAAAACCCTTTGCTACATCTGGCCCTTATACACACATCTCAAAAGCATTATGACGATCATCAAAGTTCATATCAAATATGATCTGTAGCAAAGGTCTCCTCGGTACCTCAGGCAATGATTCCTACAGACAAGGGATGAAAAGAGCCCTTGATGAGGTTAGATCCAGAAATTTAACATGCTTGAATTAGGATTGTATTTAATGAACAGATTTGGTTGAGCCAAGACATGCCTCTTGCCCTCCGATTGAGCTTTGCCTTTGAAGTTAGAGGAGTCCCACTAGCAAAATGCCCTGTACAGTACGCCAGCAGGAGAAGAGAAGTGCCACCTCCATTCTTTACTCCGACTCTATAAGCAGTACAAGTCATCCACCAAGGGCCAGTTGTGCTTTGTGACTGGGCACTGCCTTTCCTGGGCAAGTGATGACTAATGCAAAATGAGTGACTCCTAAGGCAAATGAACATTTTTGACACGTCAAGTCTGCATTTGTAAGTTGCTAGAAACCCCGTGGTATTCAGTCTTGTAACAATGCTCCCATAATAAAAGTGCAATCATGTACCCGTAACGGAACCAAGGTGCAATATTTGGCACAATAGTTTTTAACAATTTGCAAGTCAATTTGTACATTTACAAAGAGATTTATACACTTTGAATGTAGTTTGTAGTATGTGTGTGTGGCTTGGGATGGCAGAAACCGTTCATGTATCTTACATTCCAACTTTCAGCAAGGGTCTGGTCTCACTTTTTTACTTGACGTTTCCTAAATTCTTATTTGGATAGAAGTACTCTGTAAGTTTCACACATTCCCCCACCCCATTACGAGCACACTCTTCATTCAATTTGACTGGTAACCCGGGTCAGTGGTCGAATTGGGGTTATGATTTGGGAGCACCACATCCATGATGCAGTCATCCATGGACATATTGCATACTGCTAGTAAGAGACATTTAGGGAACAAATAGGGCCAAAATAGGAAAAAACGTGAATCGGTGAAGAAACAACGATTCTTGTTCGCAAGCGGAAGTTCTATCTTTCATCCCTTATAACTGAAGCCAAATAGCACACAATCCAGTTGTGTAGATTGTATTTCAATTGTTGAACTCTTATTCCAAATATAGAACTACGTTTAAACGTAGAACTTCTTTTACAAATACGGAATTCTTATTTTGACTGACGCACCCTAATGCCAAACTCATCATTATCTTTCAAATGAAGCCCTACAAATTCAGAATTGCTTTAGATGACCAGAGAAACACAAAGCCTTTAGCAGCGTGTTCTATAAATGCAGGATGGAAAGCAAATGTATAGCCACCAGCCAAGATTATCTGAATTCAGAGGGATAGAGCTGGATCTTATGGCTTCAGCTGGGGTTTAAGATAGCCGGGTATATTCCCCAACAAGACGCACATGTTAAGGAAAAATGTGATCAATACTAGGAACATTTACTACAGTCCTAGAGTCTGAATTCTATAACACTTGAGTTTCTGATATTGTATTAGCAAAATACTACTATTGTCTAATGCTGAGGCAGTAACAACCCTATTTATAGTGTCCCATCGTTGTCAGCATGTAGTGGGTGGGGAGGCTGCCACAACATTACATAGTAACTATATTCATATGTAAAGTTAAATCAGAGATGTCTCCTAATATGTTTCCTTTAGACTGAGATCAGGAGTAAGAAAATATTTCCCAGTATGAATGTTTAGATATTTAGGTATGAGTGTATTTTATGTGAGAAGATCCTTAGCAGAGTAACTTAGGGCCCACGTTAAGACTCAAGCAATTCATATTCATACGGTCTTGAATAATGTACAAAGTGGACAAAATCGAGGCAAAATCATCATTAGGAGGGGCAGAAGACCCAAAGATGAATGGAATGCCCATTTCAAAAACATAATTTGTATTCTAGCTTAGAACTTGTATTCCTCCATGGGGAACTCATAAAAAGGTGAGTGATCTACACTTGGTAAAATCTAGGAGCCAGATATATGAAGCCCTTTTTGTATTTGCAAAAGGCCCAGTACAAAAAGTGGGCCATTTATGACTGCAAAAATTAATTTTATTGTATATTAAGCCCAAATTGCACTTCTGTAATACCGTACGGAATCGCAATTTGAGTTTATGGCCAAATACGATTTTGGTATTTGGACAGCGCATGTTTAGGGTGTCCATTTAAGATGCTGAATCAGAACCGAAACCCGGTTGCAAAACGTTAATACTTTATGGATTACTGAAAGGTAGGGATAAGGCATTCGCCAACCAGAAGGGGTCCATAAAGGACACCTTCTTCTTTGTGAAGATTAAAAAAATATGTTTTTGGTCACATGGACCAATGCCTACTCTTAAAAACTGTTAGTAAGATTAATATATCCTCAACCTCCTTCCAGTATACTAGAAAGGACCGGAACTCCGATGGCTGTGTTTCAAAACTTTATTTTGCTGAGGTGCGATCAACACGTTGCGGCTACTACAAGCCTTTTTAAGCCCCTAATCCTAATGTATCTTTCTTATTTCATATGCAGAACTCGTACTCCAAAACTGAACTCTTGTTTGAAGTGTAGACCCCTGTACTCAGTATGTAGAGCGCCTATTTCAAATGTAAAACTCCTATTACAAATATTGTACACGTATTCCAAATGTACAGCCCCGTTTTCAAATGTGGATTTCACATTTAATGCACAGAACAATGTTTTAAATTTGGAATTGTTTTGTAAAGTTCCTGAATATGTCTGCTCTTAGGGGTTCAAAAATGGGAATTATTTTATCAGAATAATGATTAAATCTAACCTTCTTCACTTCTCCTGAACTGTACGTGTCAGACATCTGTCTTTTCAGCCATTAAACCCTGCTTTGCTCTAGTTGAAGTGTTTGCATCAGCCTGGTTGTTTGCTAAGATTGTTGCCAAAGAGCTTTTGCAACTACCCTCTGAGTCTTTCTATGCGAGTTCTAGTATATACTTACTTCCCTCTCCCACTTCCAGGCCATTAATAAGTGGTGTGTTTGAAATGTTTCCCATCTTTGTACAGGATACTTGGATATACCCCAATATCGTGCTGTTCTACCCAGAGCTAGCTCGTGCTGTGCTGGCTTATCGGATCCGAACTCTGAGTGGGGCGCTCAAGAACGCCACAAAGCAGGGACTCAGTGTAAGTGAGATACTAAAGCCCTCATTCCGTGTTAATCGGAGGGTTAGCACTACATTCTAAATGTGGGGAAGCTCGTTTCTTGTAAATTTAGCCTAATTTTTGTGTTTTGCTTTTGTGGAAGAGGTATTGTTTCATGAAAATGTGACGGCGCCACTTCACTGCCACTCTAAAACGGGCATCTACGACTGAGGAAAAACAGGTGGAAGGGCTTTCACTGCATTTGATTATTCATTTATTCTAAATGTACAGATATATCACGATTATGGTAATGCAGTTATTGGAATCGTGGTAGTATCACAATGGTTTGTAGTACTCTATATGAGGGTCTGTCAGTGAAAACTGATTTTAAACATTGATGTTCTACTTTTTTCTGAATTATGTTTATCTGATGGGTCCAAAGGCCTCTGCAATGACCAAACCTAGAACAATTGATTCTTTGAGTTGAGTGCTACGAATGCTTGTCAAGGGAGGCAGGCATGTGTCTGCCATGGACAGGGCCTGCCAGCTCTTGCTCAATGCAGAAATATTATGTTTTCTACATTAATATTATGTGGACTGGCCCTCACTAAAGGACAGGTGCTCTGCTTTAGTGGAGCTGTTAAAGGCGAAGCACCTGGTTTGTGTTTTCCATAACTCCTCCCCTGGCTGTGGTCTGAGAACTGTTGGGTTGCCCTGCCCAAAACTCTGATATCATGTTTTGACTTAGTTTGTTACCAAGCACAATCCTGTAGGACTATGCTGTCCACCCCTCTGTTCACAATGGACTACAATTTAGTGGATGTGACACATCTGTCTCCCTGGACTCCTCATACATGACCTGCTAAGGACAGTCCACTCCACATCCTGAGGAGGGCACAGACTGGATCAGAGCTGACCTGCTGCGTATCACACCAGGGCTAAGCCTCCTGCTGACACACACATTAGTAGTGGGCCAGTAGGGCTGGGCTGCCAAACACTTTGTCTATACCCATAGCAGGGATCAGAAGGTGGCACAGAAGGTGGCACAAGAATGAAAATATTTAATGGAATGAGCTTCTGCGAGCGACATGGTACTTTGAGAGAGCACTGTAAATAGTATGGATATTCACAAATAAATCGATAAAAAGTAAATGAGTTACATTAAATATCACTACTTCTTGCAGTGTTATGTTGCTTGATAAACATATGATCTTCCACGATTATTGCTCAAGGGCGAGGCTGCCTCTGACTACAACAGCCCGTATCTTGAATGGATGTGTTAAGGATCAGAGAGTTACACAGAGGTCAGCCATTTTCTATTCAAGGTGCTGGATTGACAGGTGGCAGAATGCGTACATGTGAAGTAACTTACCAACGCTCCAATAGAGTGATTCTGTGAAAAGGCATCTGGGACCAAAGCTAAGAGAAGGACTGACTAGACATTATTGGCAAACAAGTATTTTGACTATGATTCTTAACACTAATAGGTCAATAGCATAGTCAATATTTATTTCAGCAGTAATTGAAAACATAATTTCTGCATTCTTTCTAACTTTTCACAGGGTGCAAAGTTCCCATGGGAAAGTGCAATGACTGGTTGTGAAGTCTGCCCAGAAGAAATATATGGAGCTGAAGAAGTCCATATTAACGGAGATGTCTCACTAGCTTTTCAGCAGTACTTCTATTTGACGCAGGTAATAACACCGAGGTACATATGCATATATAATTAATTTTGGAGATGACTGAACACTCGTATCGTAATCTCATACTGCTATGGTGTTACGTCATCTACTAGAGTGTGCCAACTACCTTGGCTGGAACCCAGTGTAATTATGCCTTTTCTTGTCGCGCACCTCAATTTAGACTACATGAAATCATCTGCAGTGTTTTTGCTGTCAAAAAAGTTTTGGTCATTTGGATTCTCTTTTGTACTTCTGCTTTCTTAAATCTTCCAGTACTTATATTATTTTAAAAGGGAGCTCAAACATGGATGTCAAATAGGGAACTCTAAGGGTAGCAACTGTCTTTCTCTGTCCTTCTGCTTGCAACCCTGGCATGGTGTTGGTGATGCCTGGCTTTCAATTATTATCTGCCTCTTATGTGCTGATCATTTTACAAGTTGTGTAAATAAGTGAACTGGATTCTGTGATACATCTTCTTATACGTTCGAGTTTAATTGAAGCTAAATAAAAGCACTGATAACCTTAACAATCCTTGTCAAAGTCAGCAGGTCGGGCTTGCATTTTGTGTCCTCAGTAACATATAAAACAATCCCGTTGTTGTAAAAACACAAAGCAAGGTTTGAAGCTATCTTTGATAATCTGATAACATGTAAGAAAAAGCACCTATGCAGGATCTGAGCGGTGTTAAACGTATGAGGAAAAGTGACTCAAATTGACAGCTAAACAAGTAGCATAGTCAGTTAAATAAGCCTTCTTGATAGACTATAGTCAGATAGCAGCTTCTCATCCAATTACGCGGGGTGTTAAAATAAGCAGTTCAAACACAGACATAAAAGAATCCTCTTAATATTGGTTCTACACCATTCAAAACTTATCATCAACCTCATATTTCACATTAAACTCACTCTTTCCAACCCAACTATTTCTGTTGGCTCACCATTCTGAGATTTATCATGCATCATACACTTTACCCCTTTACTTTGTCGCTCCACTCTCAGACTTTCATGCATTTTTTAATTCGTGAATTTCTCTTCAGACCCTCCTTGGAATTCAATCTCGCTAGCTTCATTCTAAGTCCAAGTAATCTTTACTCTTCATTCATTATATTCTTTCTTAACCTTCCTTTAATTATATTCATTATTACATTCTCATTCCACTCCACTCCCTTTGAACACAGGTTTATTTTTGGTCATGTTATATTTTGAATTCGTTGTATTATCAATCTCAAATTATTAAAAACAGAAATAGACTCCTGATGTTTAGTTTTTAGAAGCTCTTCCAAGGAAACATTGTAATCCTTAAGGTAAGGTGCCAGAATTTACTGACCACTGAAAGCACTAATGAAGATGTAACATGATAAAGAACAAGTCAAAGTAAGCTAAAAAAGAAGTGGAAAGAAATGTACATATGTAACAATTCTGAATTTTCATAATATCTGCATATTGCATGAGCACATTGGAATATATGTTCTCTTTAAAGTTACCCTATGCATTTATACTTGTTTTATGTCTATTATGCTATTATTTGTAGTGTTTAACTCTTTGCTCTCACTTTTGGGTAAGAAATACTCAACTGGTGAAATCAAACACAACAGTAAGCCAAGTAAAAATACCAAACAAAGCTAAACAAAAATCTAACCACTAAATGTAAATGTACTAAATCAAAAGTTAAACATCAGTTGCTTCCGATATTCAGCTTCAAGCTTAGTGAATGTTCAAAGAAACCCTACCATGTTCAACTGAATACCAAAGGTACAAAGACAGACTGACTCTAACTATGAACACAGTGTACAAATTTAACATTTTAAAAAGTCAATTTAAAAAATCCCTTTCTATTAAGAAACTATTGAGTGATCTTCTCCAGTTATTATTCACAACACGTTCATGGAGGAGCGTCAATAAATTGGAAATGTGTCAATCGATAAACTGCACATCTAGTTCAATGTCATCGAGGTAAGACCATTCAGGACTTGCATGCTTTTTATTTGACACTCTTACTCTTGTTGATCTTTTGGCTACAGGCTGTTCACTTTCACTATCATTGGAGTCTTGTACTACTGGTTCTTACCCCTCCTCAATTATTTCTGGTCTTTTGTCTCTTTTCAGCACTTTTTTCTACCTCTCACTGATTCAGGCCACTTATCTTCTTGATGCACTTTCTTACCTTCAGATCCATTTATGATTACTACTGCATCCTCATCTTCACCTGCCACCTGGTTCACTTTGTTGTCTAAATCAGCTTGATTCACTGTAAACTGATTTCCTCTAGGGGTTCTTGAAATGTGGATTTTTAGCGTCACTCCTTGATCTTTCTTGGAGCTGGTGTAGAACTCCACCTTCCATGGATCCATACAGCAATCTCAAGCTTGACACTGAGAGTCAGTGGTTATTGTCACCACTTCTTCATCTGCAGTCGTCACTCTCTTTATTTGCAATATGTGATTCACTGTACCAAGCCCACACATTTCACAGCACTGCTCGTCACAAGGATCACTTAAAATGGACGATTTCACCTTGGCTCCAGGCAGGATTCACAGTGTGCTTCTTCACCACATCCTAGCCCCCAGGCTGAAGGTTTGGGCACAATTATTCTTTAGTTGATGGTGTTGCCAAATTGCACTTTTGAGAGTTAGATCATACAACACCAGCCAGACCCTTGCAGTAAATCTACACAATGTCATAATTTATAGACACAAATGCAGATGAAAGAATGCAATTAGATCTCATGGCTGTCCCCATTAACACCTCATGCAGGGAAAGTCCTGTCTTTTTATGTGGAGTACTTCTAAGACTCATAGGAATGAGTGGAAATGCAGCCAGCCACTTCATTGATGTTGACGCACACACACTTTTGCTAACTTTGATTTCAGCGTGCCATTGATTCACTCCACTATTTCTGACACTTTCTGCTCTACAACTGCAAGGGAATTTCTACTCATAATGTAAGGCTGTACAGAATAGCATCATTACTTCGTTATATCACTCTTAAAGTGTGTTCCGCTATCTGATTCTAAAGAAGTTGGCATCCGAAATCTGGGGATCAACTTCCACAATATTAGTTTGGCCACTGTCATGCTGTCATGTAGCCTTATTGAGAAGGCTTCAATCCACCTTGAAAACCAATGCGCAATCACTAAAATGTATCTGACACTGCTATGAATAGGCATCTCCACTAAATCTATTTGGACTCTAGTAAATGGACTCTCAGACTTTCACACGTGACTCATTTTCAACAGTTTTTATTACCAGTGTTAATTTGTTGACAGGTAGAACAATGATGGCACAAACCTTCTGCCACAGTTCTAAAGTGTGCATTGAACCAGAATGTGCTAATAGCCTGACCATAGCTTCATGACCGACATGTTTAGGTGACAATATCGAATTGGGTAAGACTTATTGGTTCTCAGTTGTCATCCAGGCTATATTGAGATCTGATGTACAATCTGTTGTTTCCCACCTCCTCTTTTCATCTTCTGATGACTTGTCCTGGAGCTCCCTAAGCTCACTCGAAATCTGGATTGGAGTCAAGAGGAAACAATTGACATTGTATTTTTCAGTTTTCTGCAACTTCATCTTCAATTTATGGCTCAAAGTGATCATATCGTTTTCAATTTTGTGGGCATCACACTTTACTAATGAAGGGCCAGATGTATCAAGGTTTTTTGCATTCAAATGCATTTTTAAAATGTACATGTAAAGCACACATGCCCTTTTGGCATGTGTGCACCTTACATGTCCCCAAACAATTTTTTGGGGTGTAGCAGAGGGGGCCTTAGGCCCCCAGCACCCTGGGGTTTTGCATTTCCAAAAGTGCGATTTCTGGTTAAGAAATCGCAATTTTGGAAATGCAAAAAATTCGCAGATATGGCCCAACAGACCCATAGGTGCAAATGGGGACAGATTCTCTATTTGCGATTCGGTAATAGCATTTGCGATTTTTAAGAAATCGCTATTACCGAATCGCAAAAATCATACATACCTTTTTGCATTTCTGAAATAGCGATTTCTTAAAAATCGCTATTTGAGAATTGCAAATCGGTTGTATGATACATCTGGCCTGAAATCTCTTTAGTTTGCTTGTGAATCAGGGTACCAGAAAATCTCATAAAACATCTTTGTGCAAAATTGTTGTCCACTACAAAAACTTACCGGCTCTCAGTGTAGATTGTAACACTCAATCCATAGCTAATCAGCATGCTCCTATTAGTGCAACTAACTCTGTTACTTTTGAAATCGTTTTTGAATAAAGTTCTTGTGTGGTGCTGTATTTAACTTGCAATCTTCTTTTGTTTTGTGTGCTAGCATCAAGCTGTCTACATATAGAATTAGTACTGAGTTACAAGGCAACTTTACATTTTCCAAATCCGTCTTTAAAATCTGGCTAAAGATTGAGGGTCTTTCTATGAACCCTTGGGGACATGACACCACACGAGGACTTTATGCAAAAACTTAAATGCGAAGAGATATTGACTATCCTCATGAAAAGTCAGTGACTGTGTACCATTCTTCATCAGTAGGAATCTGAAACAAAATCACAGCAGAATTCGGTACCACAGGACAACATAGGACTACAATTTATTGATTTTTCACAGGCCTTGGCCCACCCTCTATTTGCCACATATTTTTTAATGTCCATTAACAGAGACTTATTTTTTACTTAGGCGTTCTAGGGAAGACTGCATCTGGTTTGCCTGTAATTCTCAATGGCTCTGCATTTTTAATCAATTCAGTTTCTTTGCCTGTCAAATCCCATACTTCCTCATTCACTATGTGTCTTAAATAAGAAGGCAAATCCCCTTTTGTAATAACTGGGAAAAGAAGGACCATTGACTCCTGTGGTTATTTTTTAAATTCAGAATCTTCATTCTGCATTTCAGTTGCCATGCCATCCGCTGTGCAATATATCACACAGTTATCTTGCAACAAAGGTACCTGCCTAATACATTTACAGAGCTCATCTCACATATTATAAATTGGTGGTTGTTCCGTACTGATGATATTTTCACAGGAACATTTGCTGTTGTCTGATTAGTTACTAATGAATCCAACTTTGACCTTTTTTCTAAGAGGAATAGGATTGGAACCTCCATGGGTTATTCTGAAGAGAGGCTAGCACCTTTATGGATTAGAAATTATACTGGGTAAGCATTCACCTTACTTCAGCATATGGGACACTTCAGGCTACCTCTAGGACTTCACCAAGCATGCAAACATCCTTCGCCATCCCTCATGCACAGTATTGCGACTGAATCGGTCCTGTAGGGAAAGTCATTGAGATCTGGGTTTTTAATTATTAAAGGATGCTGTTGAAATCTGGAATTTTGCTGAAAATTATGCATTTTATTCCAGCGTTTTGCTGCAACACTGGAGCTACAGGCATATTATTCACATGGAATTAGCCTTGATTCTGCATGCGCTGTGCAGAAGCCAGTGAGAGTTGGACCATTGACTGGTATTGCAGTATATTCTCTCCTGTCTAACTTAGTTCTGCTGCATCTGAGGAATAAAACCATTTTGAACTTGATCTGGATTCTGTCTGCATTCCTGTTTCAAGTGTCCAAGGTGCCCCCAATAATGTCAGGGAGTACTTTTCTTCAACATGTTTTTGTTCACATTATTTCTATTAGAATTCACAAATCCTCTACCTCTACTCTACATTGAGGGACAACTTTCCCAACTTCCACAAATTGAACATTATTTCTCTACACACCCACTCCTTGCTTACTCAGATTTGTACTTGGGTTTTCACCATTATCAAAGCCTGAATCAAAACCTGAATGCTGGTTTCTAGAAGTCCTCTGAAAATGCTTGATCTGTGTAACCATAAGCTTTTCATTCGCCTTCCTCTGTTTCAAAATATAGCAGTCTCTACTGTGCTTTGCATATTTCAGTATCTCATTGATACTGTTAGTCCACACTCACCACTCTCTAATGAAAATGAGAATTAAGCTCTGGGCACAAACTCAACACAAAGACCAAAACAAACTGCTAATGTCTTCTTTTGTTGGATCTTCGACTCTTCTATATTGTCCATAGATTTGCATTAGCCTCTCATAATATACGTGCACTGCTTCCTTTGGCTCCTGAGTAGTTCTCATACGGTTTATTTTGCCAATTCACCTCTTTTCTGGAACTTTCTGCTTCAAATGCATTAAATTTTACTTGCAGTGGCATAGAGTGATGTAGAGTAGAATGCAGTGACATAGAGTGGTATAGAGTGCAGCGGTGTAGAGTAGAGTGACTAGAGTGCAGGGTGTAAAGCAGAGTTGCTAGAGTACAGTGGTATAGAGTAGAGTGGCTAGAATGCAGTGGCATAGAGTGCAGTGATGTAGAGTAGAGTGGCGTAGAGTGCTGTAGAGAGGTGTAGAGTGTGTTGGTGCAGAGTACAGTGGCATAGAATACAGTGGTGCAGAGTGCAGTGGTGCATAGTAGGGTGCCATAGAGTGCAGTGGCATAGAGTGGTGCAGAATGGAGTATAGTGGCTTTGAGTGCAGTGGCGCAGACTAAAGTGGTGTACAGAGAAGCACTGTGGTGAAAAGAACAGTGGCATAGAGTGGTGCCGAGTAGAGTGGTGCAGAGAAGAGCAGAGTAGCGTACAGTGCAGTGTCATAGAGTGGTGCAAATTAGAGTGGAGTACAGTGGTGCAGAGAATAACAGAGAGGCATAGAGTGCAGTGGTATAGAGTGCTTTGGGTAGAGTAGAGTGGTATAGAGCAAAAGGGTGTAGAGTAGAGCAGTTTAAAGTGCAGTGGAGTAGAGTAGAGTGGTGCAGAGTAGAATGTTGCAGAGTAGTGTGTAGTGACTTAGAGTGCAGTGGCATAGAGTAGAGTGGAGCAGAGTAGGGTGCAATTGTGCAGGCTAGAGTGCCATGGTGTAGAGTATTGGGTATGGAGTGAGTGGAAAAAAAGTAATAATGAAGGGGGATGGGTGCGAAGGAATAGAAGCTACACTGACAGGGATATGGGAGATGGACTAAAACACAAGCACTCATATGGAGCGCTTGAACACAAAGAAAAAAGTAGCTCCAAAAAAACGAGAGCAGTGGATGAACACAAGTACTTGGTCCATGAGCCAGGGGAGGGCTAAACACAAGAATAGGACATGACTTGCACATGCAGTGACAAATGGGAGCGAAGCAAATGAGAGTTACGCTGACTCTAGTAAATGGTAATCTGTGGACAGGCTGTAAGCCCACAGTATGTAAACAAAAGTCTTGCAGACAGAGTGCCTGCACTGTCTATGCAAAACCTAAAATGAAACAGACACATAAAAAAGCAAAATACGATCCCTTTCGGTATTCAATGCTTGTATGAGATACAGAATTTAATGTGTCATGATTCTGTGTACTTTTGAAATGCTAAATAATATTTCTTGCTCGACAGTGCAATCACCCATAGGCCATTGAATGATACAACAAATATCCAATAGTGTGAGGAAAGGGAGAAATACTCTTGCAGGCAGTGTTTAAAATGGAAATTTAGAAGTGGAGGCACTCATTATCCCAGAGTATGTTTTTACTATATATAAGTGCTGTTACTCTCCTATGAAACATATTGCCCCTCTGCTGAGAAGTGCTGGTACTCTCCCATGAAACATATTGGCCCTCTGCTTAGAAGTGCATGTGCTGTCCCTTTAAAATGAAGGAAGTGCAGGTACTCAGTGCCTGACAACACCTGCCCATTTAAAGCACTGCCTCTGGGTGTAACCAAAGCCCACGCCATGTATATTTTAAAGAGTTGTTAACGATGCATCTAGGAGATTGCTGCACTGTCATTCCAGACCTATACAAGCTGCCAATCTGTAAGTAAACTCTAGATCTGGAGGCCCAACTGCGACTGGACAGCGGCCAGGAGGCTGGTCTCTATATGAATCCCAGGGGCATAATTTAGAGTTCCGGGTGTATCTGAAAACTCTCCAGCTTTTGGAGGACATTTTTTTCGTTGCAGTTTTATATAGCACAAACTCGGCCTGAAGGTATTGGAGAGCTTTACTAAGCACTGGTTACATTACACTAGGACACATTCCTTTTTTCAAGGCACAGGGAGATGAAGGGATTTATCCTGAATTACAGGATGTTGAGCTGATGCCCAGGCATTTTAAGAGATCCCCTGAACCAGTGCTTAATTTGTAAATAAAAAGGTGCTGGTGCTTAAAGCTCTCCTCTTAAACACGCGGCTGCTGCAATTAAAAGTGCGAGCACATAATACTGAGGCAGCGTAATCCTGAAGCCTCCTCGGGCCTCTTCAATCCATCTACAGCCACTTCCTGCCCCTTCAACTCACTCTTGCAGCTTCCTGCTTTTCCCCTTTCTGACGCTTTATTATTTTTCTCTTCCTCCATCTTTCCCACGTGTCTTTTGCTCGCAGTAAATGCTTGAGACAGAAAACGAAGCACCAGCCCTCAGAAACAAGTGCCGGTGCTACGTACAGGAACCAACAAGCACTCCCCTGAGCACACACAAGCACAGAGAAGCAGCTTGGTAAGGAGAGGTAAGGGACAGCTCACCAGCTGCTCCCAGCCTTCTCCTGGTGACACACTTGAATCCGTGTCACTGAAGCCACCATAAGACATTATTTATACCCAGGAAGCACCACCTTGTCATTACCCCTCATCGGTTTCATGTTTTTTTTTTTTTTAGGGCCCACTAAGGCCTGGTTTCGTTGATAACTGGAACACACGTGGTCTGTAATTAATAACATAAACGCACAATTACCCCATCAAATAGGTATTCATAATATCTGATGAGGTGTGCGATTGCAGCCGGGGGCTCTACACTACACAGCACACGTGTGGGACAGCCCTGCCAACACACCTCTTACACAACCTGGGTGCTCCGACACAACCAGTTGATCATAAGGTGATAGGACGGTTACCTGTGCGCGCACTCATCAGTGGCGTCTGTTCGATCATGTGCAAGCAAGTCCTGCTTCAATGTGAATAAAATAGGGCAGAAATCTGTAGGATGAGAAAGCATCACAAGAACGCATACACCCCACATCACACTGCACAGACCCACAGCAGTAGAGAAGACATGAAAACAGCCATGTACCGGAAGAGATTACAGCAGACATCCGGTGCACTGAAACCAGGTGGGAGAAGAAAAGAGGGTGTCTGATCAACCAGCACCATCACATTTCCCCGGACTCCAACCACAAAAAATAGAGTGTTACTTTTTCTATTACTAGTGACATGTGATATCAATAGAACAACAGAAGCATAGAGCAGCTGACTTTTAAGCTCGGGAACCAGTTTCGAGTCAAAATTGTCAGATAATTGAGTCGCATACCCTGTTAAATAAGTCGTCTTGAATCAGATTAAAGTTAGATATATGAAAGTTTAATAGTGCAGTAATCATTCCAGAAGGCGAAATACAGGTAGTATTCATAACGCTCAAGTAATTTACGGAAATCACGAATGCAGCCTGAGCTCTGACACAGAGTCCAGACAGAGCACGCAATTGTTCCATTAGAGTCTGCTCTCTAGGAATCAGGAAAGCAACAGAGCGTTCTTTCATAGGAAAATATGCAGCAAAAAATCACAGTCAACATAAGGTGAGCAAAATGTTACAATGGCTCAGCAAATCACATTTCAGAATAGAATGGAACAATACATAACACATCCCAGCTCAATCTCCCAATGTAATTGGCTGTGACCGTGAAAATCTAGTCACAAAGTAAACACTTAAAGATTTATGAGATCAAAAGGCCCACTGACTTACAGCTAAGCTTAAACAAACACTGTTCTGTAAGACACATATAATCGTTTTGATGCTAAACATTCATGATACTAAGCAAACATTATTTTTTATTTAAAACATCTCACAGAAGCATTGGCAAAGGCAATAGGCTTGAGTTTAATGTACCACTGCAAGCATATTAGATTGAGACTCACACACTGGAGGAAACGAGCAGGAGCGGACAGAGAGGCCTATGGTTGTAAAATAGCCCCTCAGAAGTTCAGTGAAAGCACTGGAGTAGAGGTGAAAGGATGCACCCAAACAGCCAATAGCTTTAGGTGAGAGATGAATACTCCTCTGGGCTGAGCAAAGACAAGATTGACAAAAGCCTAGTAAAAGTAAGCCAGTGGTTGAAAAGTGTGAACCTAAGCTCAGTCTATTTCTGTTGTAAGCAAAAGGACTGTTTGATAGCACAACAGTAGTAAAACAATTTTGCTCATTTTGCTCATAGTTGAGTGAACAGAATCTGACAGGAATGTGCAACAAATAGAAATCTGTGATGGCACTGCACTACTGGTGTTGACATTAGTTTGCTCTCAAATCATGCAAGTGCATGGACATCATTTAAGGGTCGTCTGGCTTGCCTTTTGCCACCCTCACACAGCTTTTGTGACCTCTGGCCTTAAAGTTGGCAAAGTTAGTGCCAAGAACACATGGATAGCTCCCTCTTTTGATTGTTGGGTTCCCAGTCTTATTTGCTACCCATGCTTTTATATTATCATTCACTATTAGTGTAATACAAAATTGAGCACCTGTACCTGGAACAAGACTTATGCTAGCAACTGAGGTATGTAGAAAAATAATTTTAAATGTATATTTTGTGCATGTTTGCCAGTGAGAGTGTGTATTTTCGAGAGTGACAGAGACCCAGATTCACTGCCTTACTATGCTGCCATATGCCAGAGAATTAAGAGATAAAAATTGTGCTATACCTATTACGATATGGTGCGTTTTTTCTCTCCCGCCAGCTCTGATGTATCTTTGGCTGCCATGCGCCAACACACACGTCCTTGCACACAGTGCAAAGGTGTGTGGGTTCTCTAAAGCACAGGTTTAGTATCGGAAGGAGACTCGTCCAGTACAAAAACTATGCTTTATTACTTTTCCCTCTTTGTATGTGTGTTGTACAGTGGAGCACACGTGCAAAGTTGGAAAAATGAGGAGAAATAAAACGTTTTTCCTTGTTACGCCTGCTTCGAGGTGGCGTACACTTTTGGTGCTAATCCTTGTGAACGAATATTAGTAGATAGGTATTTCTGACAAATGCCCTTACTGTTTCCATGGGAATTCCCCTGTACCGCCCATGAAACGTCCCCTCTTGCAAAGTAGCCCAAAGTAGCGGGTAGCACAACTTTGCTTTACTTTGATATACTTTCAAATGCAAATACTATTTTGTGTTGGATTGTAAATGCCAGTCCAACACTCTGTACTGGGTTAGCGTCAAAAAAGTCACGCAAATCCGGTGCAAATCTGGACGAAAGTGTGTATGCGTGAACGTACGTGTCTGTATTAGTGAGCTTGGGTGTGTGTGGGTGAAATTGAGTGGGAGATGGTCGTTGACCAGTAGTGAATGAAAATGAGTGAAATTTAGTCTCAGTAAGCCAGTATAAGTCAGAGTGAGTGAGGATGAGTGAGTTAGAGTAATAGTGACTGCGAGAGCATGCGGGTAGATAGATGAGAATGTGAATGAATAATAACAATAATAAGTGTGAGGCAGTGTTAGAGAGTGTGAGGGAGAATAAATAAATGAATGACCAACAATGAGTGAGAAGGAGTGAGAGTAACAGTGAGTGCAAGTGATTATGAGTAAGCGACAAAGTATAGTGATCAAGACCAAGAGTGGATGTGAGTGAGTTTGAATGAATGAGAAAGAATTAAGTGAATCACACTGAGAATAAGTGAGAGTGAGTAGGACCAAAGGAATGAGAGTATGAGTCCGTGAAAGTGAGTGAGTGAGAAAGTATGAGTAGGTCAGGGTAGGAATGAGAGCGATAGAGTGTGAATGAGAATAGGAGGGCGTGTAAGAGAGTGAGTGAGAATGTATGAATGCACGTGAGTTCAAATGAATGTGAGTAAGTGAGAATGATTGTGAGTGAATATAACTGAGCGTTAGTCAGAATATGATTTATGCCTGGTAGTTTCCTGATGACTGTAGAATACTAAACGTCTTTCTTGGCTTATAGAGGCACTCATGGCAAAGTACTGGTGCTGGTGTACAGCAGACAAATTGTGGCATGACAGACACCTCACAAAAAATACTGGCACTAGCATACAGGAGGTAATTCTTGGCATGATGACCACTCACAATAAAATATTAGTTCTGGCATACTAGAGGCGATTCTTGGCATAAGGGTATCTCACAAAAAATGCTAGTGCTGGCACATTGGAAGTCGTTTATGTCAAAAGAGGACACCCAGGGCAAATGGGAGGGAGGCAACGATTGCAAAATGCTGGCACTCAATACTGGAGGTAAATATTGCCATATGGGTCACCCATGGCATATAGTCAGCATTAATGGCAAATTTTGGCACTGGCATATTGAATGTTATTTTTACCTCAGGGACATATGAGGGGTACCCATGACATACAGAGCCATTCAGAGAAAATTTGACAAATATGGGGTCAGCTCCAGAGGAGCTGCATGTTTCATTGGCTCAGTACACCATGGAAGGATTTGAATATTTCATCAGAGCCCTTTCAGAGTCTGTTGCCTTTTATGTAGTTTATGGAAAACGTGTGCTTTAAATGCACCTTATGAACCTGTTTGTTTGTAAATGTTCTTGGTGAAGAACCCACTTGAGCCCTTCTAGAAGAAGTCAGGCTCAGTTGCTTCAGTCGTTTCGCACGAATCAGGGCAAGCATTACTCTCCACTATTTTCAAAGATCATGACAGCACCCTAACATAGGTTATATCTAAAACAGATATTTGTATATGTTGGTTTGGTATATTAATAATTCAGTTATTATGTAACTTCAGCAATGTCAATTCCTATGGTATCATCAGGATTAAGATCACTTTCTGGGAAAAGTAAGGCATTGTATATCAGATTAGGCCACTTCCTTTGATGTCAAACGGTGGGTAAAGTCACTTCTGCTGGGTTTTTATTGAATCGGCATTCGAATGAATGTGCTAACAGTAAGTACTGTTATTATATGCTGTTAAGTTTACAGACATGTTAAGCCATCTGAATCTTATCAATTTGGATTTCATATAATTGACCAATCACTTGCCACACCTTAGGCTATCTGACATCATGTACCAAAATCATATCTCCACGCAGTCACAGATGGTGCTCTTGCACTGTGGATATGAAACAGGTGTTTGTTAGGGGTGGGCAGAACTCACTGAATTTGACTCTCGAGAATTCCATGGAGTTACATAAAAACTCAATGAGATTTTGCGGCGTTCCATCAAGAGCTGGAAAATATGCACGTCGTGTTGCTTGTGCTGCAGTTTAGCACCAATATTTACTTCAGCTGCAGAAAATCTATGCGAGAAGCAGCCCTCTGACTGTGACCGCCAGAGACTGCCCACATTAGAAAATGGCGCGTGGGGATGCCAAAATCTTGCTCTGGCTTGCCAGTTCATATTTCTGGAGCCTCGCGTGAAAAAAAATCCACCACACTGTAGACCAATTTCATGGGCAGAATGAAACATTCCCCCCACCCCTAGTGTTCAAATTTCTCTGGCACAGTGACAGAAATGACTATTTTGAAGAATGTGTTTCAGAATTCAAGCTCCAATTTCTGCAGCCTTTAATATGAGTTTTCACCCAAGCATCCATGCATTTGCTGAACAGTGGCAGGCATCGCTTAGCCATCTAAACCGTTCTGTGGTTGTGCCACTGTTCAGATTTGAGCTGCTGTTATCGGATCTCTTGGTATTAAAGCAAAATTGCAGTTATATTTTCAGCTTGTACTTTAATGCTGGGTTTAAAAACACCAAATAAAGGCCTTTTGCGTGGGGTCATCAATGATAATGGTGAATGTGTGATTTTTACTACACTGCACAATAAGGTTTTCTTTTCTTTTTACTCGCAGTAATATTATGATTGTTTGGCCCTGTAGTTTGCTGATGGTTTATGTCTTCCTTTGAATTGCTTTTCTCTTCATTTATCTCTTATTGTTTGTGCTGCGTGCAGGACTTGGACTTCTTCAGCAAAGATGGCGGCTGGGACGTTGTGAGTGCCATAGCTGCGTACTGGTGCAGCAGAGTCCAGTGGAATGAAGAGGAACAATGTTATCACATCAAAGGTAATTTTGGCCACGTTTTTCTGGAGTTTGCAATAAAGCCTTACATGCATTGTGCCAAGATGTGCAACAGACCACTTCAGTGAAGTGCTATATTTGTGGCTGTATTCCAAGCCCCACTTCACCTCTCCTGAAAATAAAATTATAGAGGTGCTGAGTTTCTGGCCCTCCAGTTAACTGTGCTGTATTGTTAATCAACTCGATTTGGCATTGTCCGAGACCGAGACAGACAAATACGGACACTTGGCATTTTACACATGACCTGTCTGAAGAAAACGTATCTTAGAACAAGCATTTGCAATGCAACGGGTCTCACATTTGTTTGAGATAGAACTATTAGCGTAATAAACTCCCAACCGGACTTTTCTTGCCATATAAATTAAAAATGACAAGTAAAGCAGTTTCACATAAGGGAGCCAATTCACAGCGCCATGCCTGCCATAAGCATCAGCGTGAAGCGACACACCAAAGGAAAAAGAAGTTTGCTTGCTTTCAAACTTATCGGCAGAAGTGCAATTAGCCATGTAACAGGGGTGATAGCCAAGGCGGTAACAAAACCTCCCCAAGGAGGGACAAACGCAAGCCATTTACCAATGTCATCAAAGGATTTTTGAAGGGCAAGCCCACTAATGAGTGGTACTGATGGGCGTGTTATGGGCATTGTTAAAAGCCCAGATACATACCATCACGTCGGAAAAGCAGCGCTTGCGCGCTGCTATGCTCGACCTAAAAATGTAAAATGCCATTGTACATAAACATGGCTGTACATTGCCGAGTCGCCCAAGATGAGTGTATGGACATCAGGGATATCTCCTAGCAGATTCTCATAAAAATGAGAGTAATGGCGCATTTTACACCATATTTTAAAATACACGTTCTAAAATACATATGCTTTACAGCTCTTTCATCATGGCACTTAAAAACAATCCTCAAAGGAGTACCACAGTAACCAATAGCTGTATTCCACTGTAGTAGCAAATACATGTATGTGCCTGTCAGAAAACAAAAACATTTGTCTTCTGGGCATGCATTGTTTCTATCATGAAAATCAGTGCCCACCTGATACAGTTTGCTCCACTAGAAAAGTGACATTCAGAATTGGTGTAACTAGACAGATAATCACAGCCTAAAGTATTGTTAGAAGAGAGATAACACCATAAAACTGAATGGCTTTTAGCTGCTCCAATATATAAACTAATACCAGGTGACGTAGCACTGCCCTTCTAATATCTGACTAATGCAAGGTGCTGTCACTAATATTAAAATCCTGCTCGAAACAGGTCACACGGTCGTAGTGCAATGAAGCCATGATGCCAACAGAGGAATAAATCCACTGTGTTATAGAATCGTTTCACGCTGATGTAGTTGAACACATCGTATTTGTCGAACATATGAGAGAGCACATGGAGTGCAAAGAGTCCCAGTCTCAACTGACACAGATCTCTACATGCAATAAAAAAAACACATATCTGACTCTGGCAAAGGATGGCCAGAAATGAAAATTGTAGAGGGGAAATGTGCTGTTGACATTGATCTGAACATACAAAAGTAAGAAGTGAAAAGTCAGACACAATAGCAAATAAAATATAATATGAGTATTACAATAAATGTTCACTCTAGCAAGAAACATTAATATGTTTTAGACTTCTAAGAGTCTGTAAAGGGACCAGGACAAGAGATCACACCCTCAACTTGAGAGGAACTTTCCAGATTCTGTCACAGCGTTGAAGGGTGATGCACGGCTGCTGCGCTGAGAAGCAGACGCATTATGAGTGACTTTCACCTGTATCCTCTCCTTTTCCTCCCCAGACACATTGACTTTGCATTCTCTAGATATATTCCATATTGACTGTTAAGCGCCTGTACAGAATTACCCCTGACTTCTAGCTCGTGTTGATTCCCTGAACCTGGAAAAATCTTTTTCCCACCAACAATGGATCCTTTATGTGTACCCAAACACCCACTCTAAACTTCGGCACTGCTTATTTTTCATTTTTAATATGCGAAATACAGATGATAATCAATTAGTTTAGCTTTGCACAACAGTGCTCGTCGTAGTCTCCTTTTATTCCCAACTTTCATCATCCAACATGGATATAATTCTGATGCCGTGTGTGAACCATGCATCAATTTAGTTGGTGAGTTTCTGGTTACTGTTTGCTCTGCTCCCTTATGGCGTCCACTAATCAATATTAGGTTTATGAGCAGTTTGGATACACTCTACCAACATGTTGTTGCATCTTTCATCTTTCTATTAGCATTGGGGTTGGTATAATCTGCTCTGTATTTTTTTTCAAAACTATTTTTATTGATTTGCGAGGATACAGAGCAATACAAGAGAGCATTAACTATATCAATCAATAAACCATACATTAGTACTTCTACATTTTGCGAGAGAAAATAATTTTGCATTCAAAAACCCATAAACATACTAGCAAACTTAAACATCTTTACAAGGGCGGTAGAGGGGAAGTAGAAGGTCCCTATTCATGCTTGGAAATAGTGAAGGTATCTGGTCTGTAGATGTTTTACTCCACACTTTCTAAATTATTCTTTTCTAGCACAAGAGGTAAATCGTACCTCTCTGGTGAAAGGATCCTGACAAGCTCTTATGACACTGTAAGTGGTGGGTTGAGTCACACATTTTAACCTCCAACCCTTAGAAATCTTTATTAATACAATCATATATCACATATGCCTTGGAAGAATATGAAAAGTACCAATAAAATCAACTTAAATTCTTTCTCAGGCCCATTTCACACAGAGTGCAGGTAGAATTCCGATGCCACGGTAACTAAATACTTGTCTGTCACATTACAGTGGACACATTGACACAGCAACCTCTTAACTTCTCCTTTAAAGTCAGGTAACCAGTGTCTGACCTTCATTTTCATTAGGCTCTTGATAAAATGGCTAGAATAATCTGTTTCAAGAATCCTCTGTTTGAAGCAGATTGTAGGAAGTGACTTCTTACCTCTGATCAACAAGCCATTTTCTAGGGACAGTTCGTCATAGACTTTCTAGAATGGCTGTAGTTCAAACCTTAACATTTTCTCCCAAGGCCATCCTTCGGGTACAAATCTCACCAGTTCTTCCAAAACAACATCCTTACCCAACTTTTCACACTACCTATTCTTGTCATAACCTGCTACCAAATAATTACCTTTGCAAAGAATGCACTTTCCAATCTCGTCTTTGCTCATATCTAAAAAAAAATAATCAATATACGCATTCTTATCTCCAGAAAAATGCATCACCCTGAAATGAAACCCTAATATCTCGGCAGATAGCCTCACCAGTCTAGCTTTGAATTTCGATCTTCTTCCTACTCCATATGTCAATTACAGCAATTTAAATGAATGATCTACATTCATCCTAAATATTTGGACACAGCAGACACATGCAAGCATTTCTTATTTTGATCACTTAGGCCCGAATTACGACCCTGGCGATCTTGAGACGAACAAGGTCGTGGTGGCAGTCAGACCGCTGCCGATGTGGCGGTCCGGCTTCCACATTCCGACCGTGGCAAACGTGCCACGGTCGGACCGCCAGCACTGCCAGGTTTCCTCCGGCCAATGGCAGAGAGAAACAGTGCTTTGCAGACTGTGAAAAGCGCAACAGGTGCTGGTGCACCCTATGCACCGCAACATTGCTGCCGGCTCAATTATGAGTGAGCGTCAATGTTGTGGGCTGTTTCCCGCTGGGCCAGCAGGAAACTGATAATAGGGGCTGCAGGAAGGTCACCACACTGGCAGTGACCTGACCGTGGGACTTCGGCAGAGTGGCTTTTTGGTCCGTTGAAGTCAAAATGAGGGCCTTAGTATCTTCTCTCAACATCTCTCTCTGTTCTTGGGGCAAATCCCATTGCAACTTTTTTTACACAATTATGTGGAGAGAGGAACGCTGCAAGGCCAAAGGAGCCAGAAGTGACAAACATCACACTGCAGTGACATAAGGCTGCACAGCTGGTGCAGAAGTTAAACGTTTCTTGACAAGATTAAAGTTCATTTGACGTTCTTTAACATACAGTTTGTTCCGTGAAATCTTAAAACAAATGAGAAGTACAATTTTCATAATCGAGAAAAATGAACAAACTTAGCTATTCCTTGCCTTTGCAGGGGCCTTGATGATGTCATCAAGTAAGCAGGGCTTTGACTTCACACTTTCCAAAAGGTTATACCTCTATCCTCCAAGATTGACAACATCGTTTGAACAGTACCATCATTGTCAGATTCTGTTTTTGAGAATATGACAATGTCATACTCATGTGCACAGGCAGAAGGAGACATGAGCAGAATCTCCACATGGGTGAGCTGGATAAGTTGAAAGCATGCACCACCATAGAAGGCACCACTTTGTACGTCTCAGCCACATTGAGGTGTGCATAGGCTAAATGAGACACAACTATTTTCCTATACACCGTTTAAGTTACCTCGAGCTAATGGTGGTGGCTGGTGTATGAAAATGTAGCAGGATCTTCAAGCAATTGAGGAACATTACCCCATGCACTTAACAAGCAGTCACTGGAAAGCAAAGGGTGGTTGAATACACAATACAAAACAACAGGAATAGCAAAACCACCATACAGTGTTACAAATTCCCAACTTACATAGTAATAATTTGAAGCAAGCCTTGACTACTGTGGAGATGGGCAGCAAATGATATCTGTAGATTAGGCAAAAGAAACAATTCCCCATACAAGTACAGTGTGTGGATGTATGCAGGTAAAGAAAGGCCCACTAGAAGCCCATCCTTATTACCAAAATTGTGATATCTAGCGAGCAGGTGAAGTGCAGATGGGCAAGCTCAAGTGACATTGAACCTGGAACCTTCAGTTATAGCACAAGGAAGATTCCATCATTGAATTCCCACCAGCTAATCCTAGCAATACCACATCTACTAACATACAAAATTGAAAGATAATCTCCCATATGCTACTAGTGGTGAAGCACGTGGTGTCGCGCAGGCTTTAATTTTTCGAATGAGACTACTGGATTTTGAGCGGCAGAATCGCCTGCGGTGTGGGAGACTGAGGCCCTCATTACGACCCTGGCGGGCGGCGGAGGCCGCCCGCCAGGATTCCGCCCTCCATAATACCGCTCCGCGGTCAGAAGACCGCGGAGGGTATAATGAGTTTTTCCCTGGGCTGGCGGGCGGTCTCCAAAAGACCGCCCGCCAGCCCAGGGAAAAACTCCCTTCCCACGAGGATGCCGGCTCGTAATCGAGCCGGCGGAGTGGGAAGGTGCGACGGGTGCTACTGCACCCGTCGCGTATTTCACTGTCTGCAAGGCAGACAGTGAAATACATTTTGGGGCCCTCTTATGGGGGCCCCTGCAGTGCCCATGCCGTTGGCATGGGCACTGCAGGGGCCCCCAGGGGCCCCGCGACTCCCCCTCCCGCCATCCGGTTCCCGGCGGGAGAACCGCCAGGAACTGGATGGCGGGAGGGGGAGTCGGAATCCCCAAGCCGGCGCAGCAAGCTGCGCCGGCTTGGAGGATTCCTTGGGGGCAGCGGGAAACCGGCGGGAGACCGCCGGTTTCCCTTCTCTGACCGCGGCTAAGCCGCCGCGGTTAGAATGCCCCGCGGGGCACCGCCGGCCTGTCGGCGGTGCTCCCGCGTGCCGCGGCCCTGGCGGTTACAAACCGCCAGGGTCGTAATGAGGGTCTGAGTCTTTAACCCACTACAGGTGACACCTGTCGCCCTAATATGGGTTTTGCTCCGGCTAACTAACAGTGCATCATCTCTACTCAAGTGCAGGGATGATTAGGCGGCCGAGCGCATGACATAATTAATTTCTCAGGGAAATTGTGGTCACTCAGGTCTCATCCTTTTCTCTCAATTACATTAGTCTCACATACACAATGACAAACAGAGACAGTATATGTTTCAATAAGGTTTTAATGAAGCAACTGCATCCTAAATAGCAAAGCATGTACTGGAATAACCAGGACGATACAGCATGCCAAAATTAGAATTGTGACAAGGAGAGTGAAGCATAGAAATAACACTACCATATTGTCACTAGAGTCAATAGACTAATTCCTACCTAGGCTATAATAGAGCACAGCATGTTAGGCTCTAATTCTGCCCTTCAGGTTACCCTCGGAAGACATCATCACCCATACCTGAGCAAAGGCATGAAGTCTGCATAAGCAGCTTTAGCGAAGCATTCAGCCATCAGCATACAGTTGTGGTTCTCTGGCTGGAATCTCCCTCTAACGTGTAAGGGACAAGGAAGTGTTTTTAAAATAAAGCAGCTTATATTCTAAGAAAATGTCCCTATGCAAGGATGTGTGTTTTTCTATGAATGTCAGAGACAAAACTGTTACCACGTTCACCGGAAACCTATCTTACTGCAGCCTTGAAAGAAGCACAGAGTGAACACAAATGTCTTGTTTAAGAACATAATGCTGGCCTAAGCAAAACAGCTAGATCGAAATAAATAAAACAAGACTACAAAAGTGGCTGTTGTAAGAATGTTAAACAAAGCTGAATAAAATATGTCTAGGTTAAAGTGCACAGCGGCAGGCCTAGTATGCTAAAATAACGTGCATGGAGCTATAACTAAAATGGCTACACAACAGTGGTATGGTAATGTGCGCATCTTACAACATGTCAACAATTGGAAAATGGTTGTATAGATTATGGTGACTTTGTGCCATGGAGAAATAGGTCTGCAACACCGATTGGAAGATACAGGATGTAGCAATACAGAAACCATACCTCAAATGTCTGATTTCCTTTGATAGCTTTTGCTCTAAAGATGTGAACGTGCAACGTGGGAGGGCCCGAGATACTGGACAATAGGCAGGTGTGCTGGGTAGTTATCACAACCTCCCCCGCTCCATCCTGTAGTTAGATATTGCAGCAATGGGGGAGCGGGCATATTCCTACCTTTACTTTCTGGGCTTTGCAGCTCTCCCCTTTGTACGGCCCGGGTTGGCAACGAGATGCTGCTTGGTATCTAAAGTGGGCAAGGAGTCGTGCTGCATAACATACAGCACAGAGGACACAAATAAGCTGTCCTGTGGCAGCTTCTGGAGGCTATGGAGCATCATGTCAGCAGCTGTGGTGCCTTTCCCGGACTGGGTGGCTGGTGCACCTTGTTTGCAATGGCAGGGAAATCTGTACTTAATTAATTTCAGCAGACAACTCTTCTGCCTTAGTTGCACTCCTTTTTTATTGAAAGAGTTCACACAAATACATCCCATATCTTAAGACAGACCAAATCATTTTTAAGATATCATAAATAAACCAGGAGAGCTAGACACTGTTATCCTATGTGTCCTGTACAGAACCACAGAAACAGGGATATAACACAACCCCCACTCCCCTTCTCCCACCAAACAGCAGGTTTCCGATAGCAGCAAGGCCTATATGCTTAAAGTCCTTCCCACAACTTGAGAAATGTAGTGTAGGAGCCTGACCACAGCATATAACAACATTCCAAACCCTCTAGACCACCAGTGTTCGAAAGTGGGGAGTGCACCAGACTTCCAATTTAGTAAAATTATGGACCTTCTATCAAAGTAACCACAGACAACTTATTTTTGTCTCTCATCCTAATACTGGCATTGGAGGATTATCCTAATAGGTTTGCTTGAACATCCTGAGAATATTTGATGTTCAATGTACGTATACAGTAATCAGTGATAGCGTCCCAGACCCCCTGAATCTTTGGACAGTCCCAAATAATATATCTCCAGCTCCCCTCACCATCTTTTAAACAACTGAATTATATTGCCTGTATCTGGGGGGTTAATCCTATGGAAAACATCTAAGGTTCTGTAAAGCAATGACTTGGTGTTAAATTGCATCCGACAGAGGTTTGCCCCATTCAGCAGAGCAAAGGTGAACAAGTTAATCTTGTTCCAGACCTCAGCTAAGATTATCATTCCCTCCCTTGCCTGCCATTTTTGTTTAGCTCTACTGGACCAGTTTCCCTCCTTATATTTTCGAAATGTGGCCATCCAGTATCTAACAGATCTATCGTTACTAGACTCAAACAGTTCTTCCTCTAATTCCAAGCTGGTCCTAATTTTTGTAAGAGCCAATTATTTAAATATCTACTTCGAATAAAGGACCAACAGTGAGAGGTCTTCCAGTACCTAATGTCCGATTCAGTATCTGGCAAGTCTTTCCCGGTATCTATATTTAGAAAATGTCCAAAACTCTGGTAGCCATTTATCCCCTATTCGTAAGCCAAATTCCTGTAAAGAATGGTCTGTGACCCTTTAAAAATATTGGTAAATCGAGTAGATCATTTAATAACGGGTACATTAAAAAACAAGCATTTGCAATGCAATGGGTCTTGTGTTTACTCGAGTTAAAGCTATTAGCGTTGTAAACTCCTAACCAGACTTTTCTTGCCACACAAATTAAAAAGTAAAACAGTTTCACATAAGCGAGCTGACGGCCACCATGCGCCTAGAGAAAACACAGAGAAGAAAACAGAAGTTTGCTCGCAGTGAAACATATCAGCAAAAGTGCAGTTATCCATGCAACTGGCAAAAGTGTAAATATCCATGTAACAGGGTCGATGTCATGTAAATCGCTCTACTACTGCCTAGGAAATACAGAGAAAAAATAGTGCAGAGACCATACGGAAAACATTGAGCCTCGAATGTTTTCAGTTGTTGGCTGGTGCGCTCGAGGCGGGCTAAATACTGGAAAAGGCATGTGGTATGCATGCCTTTCACTAATTAAATCAAGCTAATTTTAGAAGGCAGGCCCACAAACCAACCAAACTGATGGGCTTGACATGGGCGTGGTTAAAAGCCCACAGAGAGATTACATCAGGGACGAAGCACTTTGAGCTCGACCCTAAAAAAGGTGAATTTGACAGCATAGTTTTTTTTACAAAGATTGACTGAAAATCCAGAGTTTTTATATGTGCGCAATTGCAACATTCTCATAATTTTATGTTGTGTGCTAAGCATGACTATCCCTCCCCAAGAGGTCTTTAAAATATAGTGGCAACACAGTACGTTTTGCAGTAAAATATCCATAAAAATTAACTAAAGGACAATATATTGTTCAGACAGATAACAACATAATGTCATTATGCAGTTTCACATGGCCGATCGTTTATCACATGTATGTATACAATTAATTTTCCGTCCTTCTCATTCATGCAGATTTCAAGAATCACTGGGAAGAGGAAGGGTTGAGAAATCAAAAGTTATATCAATCTCACACACATGTGCTTTGACAGAACTAGATATATTCCAGGGCTCACTCTGTAGTGTTTCTTCTCACACAGAGCTTCCAGGATTAAAGAATATAACTGTGACACTGGTCTTAAATGTTCTGGCCCTGACAGCAGTAGTGCTATCACAGGATGATTTTCCCATAGTGAGGATGAAATGTATTCACACAACTTATGAAACTGCAGCTGTACTAACAAGTCCCCTTTGGCACCAAGCAATCAAAATAAGCAGTAAGACTCTTAAATTATGCATAAATATCAAACCTAAATTGCAGACAGAAGGACACCCTTGACCTCGATGTACATAAAGTTTATATACACTTGTATGCCCTCACTACATATGCACTCAATCACCAACTACAACACAGATGTAGGCAGTGTATGTTCCTAACAGTCACAACCTATAAACACACACAGATAATTAGCTCACATGCTGACAGTGTGCACTTGGACTGAAACACAACTTAAAAACAGAAGTGCATTCTTAAAACAATACAAATGGCTTACAAAAGTGTAAGAGCAATGGCTATTGTTCTCAGTGTACACCCCTCCAATTCAGAGTATATCCATCAGTCGCAAAAATAAAGTTCAGAAACACTAAGTCGGAGGTTCTTGTCAGGAGCTCCAGGGCGCACCTCCTTTGTCTTCTGTTTAGCCCTACATTCTGCACCTTGCCTCTGAGTTCGAACACTGTGCATTGTTTAATTTAACAACATTCATGAAAGCACGACTTTTGTGTTTTCGGAGAACACTGCCAGTGCTCCAGGCCGCCAATGATAGGAGGAGGAGGGGGCTAAGGCACGATCTAGCTACAACGCGCTGTTAAAACACAATACTCTGTAGGTGGGTTTTTGGATTGGATGTTTGAGGTGCGTAGTTCATCTATGGTCCCCTCCCTTCACACAGGCACAATCCATTTTATTTAGCAGACATACTGCACATGCCCCAGGAAACACAGTACAACTGCTAAAATGTGGCAGTCAGGGCACATGCTAGTGCATCTCTGAGGCCAGTGAGAAGCCACACGCAGCAGCAGGGGCAGGATCCTTAGCTCTGTCCCAGCTTCCTGTGGAGCTGTGCTTCCAGTCCTATCAAGAAGGTGGGAGGGGGATTTAGGTGGGTTTTCTTCTTTTCAAAATTGCCCTTGCTGCCTTGGCTGACTCCTTGTTGGGAATTATGGCTTTCTGGTTCCAATATCCAGCATCAGATTCCTGCTCTGATGCAAAAGAAGCAAGGTAAGTAATAAAAAAAATTCTGTGTTCATGTAGGTCTGTGTTTTCAAGTGTGCTTGTGAATGATTGAAAGTGAATGCGATTGAGTGAAAATGCGTGTTTGTGAATGCCAATAAGAGTTAAAGTGAGTGAGAATCTGAGTTTGGGTGTATGAATAAGTGAAAGTGAGTACAAAGGAGTGAGTGTAGGAGAGTGAGTACAATAGAAGGAGTGAGTGATTAGGATTGTGAGAGGGAGTGGAAGTGAGTCAGAGGCTGTACCTAGCAATGGTGCAGTAGATGCAGCTGCACCAGAGACCAGGGTCAGTGAGTGTGAAAGGTTGGGTGTGTGTAAGAGTGTATGTAAGTGAGAATGAGAACAAGTGAGTATGAGTATGTTTATGTGTGATCAGTAGTGAGTGGGAGCAGGGTCATAGCTTGGTCTGTAAGACGGGGATGTGAGCTTCAGATTTCTGAAAAATCACACGGGCATTAGGCGCGGCTTCTACACTATGGCGGAGGATCATCGCCCCCCCCGCCAGCAGCAGGATCTGCAAAATGAAAAATTAAAATGATAATAAACAGTGTTTATTATCCTTTTTATTTTTTAGGGGGCGGGCCCTGGGCGATGACAGAGATGGAGGGGGGAGTGCATAGCACTCCCCTCAGTGTTCATGTATGTTTGGCTGTCTGTCTCGGGCCAGCCAAATACACATGCACACTGGACTCTGTCCATTGTGTTGCCGGGTTGGAGAGAGCAGGCAGAGGCTCCCACTCTGCCAAGGAGCGCCAAGCCAGGACACTCCGGCCAATCCTAATGCTGCTGTCATGCGACAGCAGCATCAGGATTGGTCGCTGGGCAGGCTGGGAGCCTGTGCCTGCAGTGAGTGGAGCGGTAGCCAGAAGAGCGGCAAGGCTGCGGCGGAGGAGAGTTTTTTTTTTTTAAATTCCTTTATGTTGCTGTGACCCCACCCGCAGCTTTGCCCCTACATGAGCCCCCCCAAGCTGCATATATTGTTAAAATACATCATATAACAAGCAGATCGCATGAGAGTGGCTTAAGCTGCAGTGGAAAGAGAGAACAGTGCAGATTGGTATGATTAATAGGTGAGAGGAACATAATATTTTGTAAAAATAATTTAGATTTTTAGGGCTTTCAAATGTATGCATGCTTTCCACTAATTAAATCAAGGGAATTTTAAAAGGCAAGCCCATTAACCAACCAAACAGACGGGCTTGACATGGGTGTGGTTAAAAGCCCACAGAGAGATTACACCAGAGACGGAGCGAGTGGTGCTCGACCTTAAAAATGAAAATTGTTCTTTGCGCTTTAAAAATAATTGCAGATGTTTATAACAAACTTTTTTCGGTGATTTGGTCAGGTGTAAAAAATCCTTCATTTTATATTCCTGCATAATTTGGTTTAAAAATAAATTGCCGATTGGTTTATCAGGACTTTTGGGATAGAAAATCTAAATGAAAAATGTGCAGAGTTGGCAAAATAATATTCTTTTACATTTGGCAGTGCATAGCGGCTTTCTGCTGCTGGCCTGTATAAAGTGCTCAAACAAAAGTAGACCACAGATCATCAATTTCCTTAAAAACTTTATCTTCAGGGCACAGGGTAAGGCAGCGAGTAAAAAATTAAACAAAGGCAATACCAACATATGAATCAGGGCCACTCTTCCTATTAAGGATATCGGCAAACTAGTCTACCTAGAGAAGAGTGTCTTAATTTTCTTGATAAGAGGTAGATAATTTAACATAAATAAATCGTCCACATCTTCTGTAATATAAATACCAGGAATCTCTTTGGCTTAGAATTAACTGAGGAGCGGAGTTCTGGGGGTTAAAATCAGTCATAAAGTTAAATAGAAGAATTTCGATGTTTAGCCTATTTATTTAATTTATAGCCTCCTGCATTCTGAAATTCACAAATGTTGTCCGAAACCCTTTGTTTGGTGACCACATCGGGTTTTAAAAACAATGCCACGTCGTTTCCATATAGCTTAATTTTTGACATTCTACCCAGAGGTAGTTCTATACACCCATCTTGCCCAATGGCAATCGCCAGCGGTTCTATTCAAATTGCAAATAAGATGAGTGAAAGAGGAAACCCCTGTCTTGTGCCCTGATTTAACTTACAAGTGCTGATGTCGTCGGAATTTATGATTATATGCGCCGTGGCCCCCTCATAAAACCTGGAGATAGCCTGAATAAGATTTATAAGGAAGCCAAACTTCTCCAGAGTTAAAAAGAGGCTCTCCAAGCAGACCAGGTCAAAGGCCCTCTTGGCGTCTAATTAAAACACCTGAGCAGGTACCTGTTTTTGTTTAAAATAATCCAGAGCCTTGTACAAAAAAATGTGTATTCATAGAGAGTTGCCGGCCCTCAATCAACCTACAATGATCTCGAAGAAAAGTGCTCCGACCACTTCGGTTGGCCATTAACTTCATTACTATTTTATAGTCTGTATTTAGAAGGTTGATAGGCCATCACGAATTAATATTCTCTGGGTTTTGGTCGTTTTTCAAAAAGCTAACAATAGCAATATTAAATTATGGAATTTTACCACTATACAAAATGTGGTTAGCAAGTTGCATTATTTTGGTTTTCAGCAGCGGTATGTATTTTTTATAAAATTCGACCGGCAGGCCATCTTCCCAAAATAACTTTCTGTTGGCTAATGATTTGATGGCCTTGTCTACCTCCTCTGAAGTTAACAGGGCCATCAAATCCTGTGCTTGACTGCGTTTCAGCCTGTGAATGGAAAGTCTACTTAGGAAACATCCAAGAAATTCAACATCGACCTCCTGCTTGACGCTGTATATATGTTCACAGTGTTTCTGGAACCGAACCTGAATATGCCCTGGGTCGGTCATCCGAATTTTAGTCTCCTCGTCATACAGTGAGACATTCTGGGCCCTCTTTTCCTGGGCCTGCCAGGCCAAGAATCTCCCTGTGTACACACTCTCTTTATATACCTTTTGTAACTAGGCATTATCGACAGTATAGGCTTGCTCATAATAATAACCCAGCATTAACAATTTCATTTTCCTAAACTCTCATTTGATTATTAAGACTGTTATGCTGCAAAACATTGTCGTTGGACCGCTTCAGACTCTGCTGAAGTTCAGTTCTTTCTACGAGACACTTTTTTCCTGCAATACTCTTGGACGTTATACAGGCAAGTATGTTTGCTTTAAAAGCATCCCATACAATTTGTATACTAGCAGTATGTTGATCAACTTTGAAATAGTGGTTAATCTCATCCTCAGCCTCCTGAGACCAAACCTCATCCTCTAGCCTGACCCTATTAAAAGTCCATCTAACTCTTGACTTTGCGAGCTGCAGTCCCACCATTGAGACTGCTACTAGGGAGTGGTCTGAAAGCCCATTTGACATGTGTATAATCCCTTAAGGCCAAATCCTGGGTGTGTAAATAATAATCCAGTTTTGCTGCTGACATACCATTCTGAGATGCATGTATATTCATGCCTAATTTGATATTTATCTCTCCAACCATCCAGCAAATTTAGACCTTCATATAGTCAAATACAGGTTTGGCAGACCGCAGTTTGTTCTGTTTTCACATAATGGTGGATCAATCTAGAGCCAAGTTCCGAAGTAGGCTGAAATCCCCTCCCAGTATTAATTTGCCAGGGATAGATGAGAGAACCTGAAAAAGTTCCAACAGCGGTGCTGGATAATCAACAGTAGGGGCATAGATTGTGGCTACCGACATGCTAACATCACTGATTATTCCACCAACCCATGCACACCTCCCCTCTTTGTCCGTCTAAAAAATGCTTATGCTGTATTTAAGAAATTTGCTAACGTATACAGCCAACCCCCTGTGGGCTCTCCTATCATTTTATATACACACAAATCCGGCAAAATTTCTATACATAACAGGGCATGGCTTCCCCCCTCCCTAAAATGGGTTGCCTGAGGAAAAACAATATTAGGGGAGTGACTTTTTATCTAATCCTCAACACCCTTAGCTTTTCACTTGTTGTTTTAGCCATTGACATTTTACGAAATGACTTTCAAAGCATCATATTATATCTTAATTTGTTTACGTTTTCACTATGGGGATGGTGTGTAGGTGGTCCCTGTAGTAGGCCACACACAGCTTCTCGCACCTCACTCCATCACCTCCAGTTCTGATGACCAAAATGTACAGCAGACATTCAGCAATGTCGTAACGGGACCGACCACGGGCCATGGCCCTAATAGCCTGGTGATGGACCCAAGGGTATGGCTATGCCGCCCCCCAAAGTGTAGCCCTTGGAAAAGATCAGCGCGCACATGGGAGGCTTCAGTTGAGCATTGCAGGGCAGCTGGTGAACCTTGATTCACAGAACACCAGGCTCCTGAAGCAGCTCTTCGTCCAAAGCCTGCTGGTGGTCTCCCTGTCCCTAATGCTGAAGCCATCTGATCTCAGAGCCCTTCTCTCAAGAGTAGACCACACATGTAGACTGAAGCTTTCAGGTCACTTAGATGTAAGCAGGGTGTGTAATTGGTGAGGGGGGCAGGCCTGCAGTGTCTAGCCCTGAAGGAAACGGACAGTGATTATGCTGTTAAAATCACTAAAAGGTAGTAGTAAAGCAAATAAGGTGACCCGCGCAGGGAAGGATGCATGACTGGCAGGGGAGGCCTGAAGGATTTGACTGCTAACCAACTAAACAACACCTAAGGGAAAATGGTAGAAAATTGTACGGATACATGGCTGGCAAACTGGTCAGGGCTATAGATGGCAACCTATGAGCCAGCAATACTGGACTCTGCCAGTCACCTGAGGTCTTGGGACCCCCTAAGGCTCCATAACACATCAGCAAAATTAGCCACCCCCAGCCTGAGAAAAGGCGAGAAACAGCATTTCTGGGAGAGGGGTAGCTTCTCACTGTAGGTGCAGGGGTATGTAGGGCATGGTGCCCAAAAACAGGGTTTCTGGTCTAAAATTCTGTGAGAGCCCAGTGGAGACAGCTGGAATGCTAACTCAAATGGAGACACACATGAACAATAGAGCTACGGAATTCTTCCCAACAAGCACCTTGAGTAGTGCAAAAGCACTGGGCTTGGAGGCCAGTTTAGAGCCAAACCCTCCTGCACCCTCAAGCCCTGATATGTCACCAGGGAGACAGAACTTAATGGACAGTCCCCCGTGAGGATCAGACCTCGACAACAGCAGACAGCTCAAAATGTCTAAGCCATGAGTGGAAGAGCACTTTAGGTGACCCTCAGAAAGTGACTGAGCTTCCCTGTGCTTTACAAGGGATCCTGTGTGAGATTCTGGATTAAATAAAATCAATGAAGAGCATGCAGCAAACAATTGCTAAACAGGTCGCAGACCAACTGCTTAGTCTACAGGGTAAAATATCACAAGCACTCAATAAAATGGAAGAGATGGAGCAGTGCATCTCAGACTGTGAAGATACGTTGACCCAAGCCTCTGGGCAATGCTCCATATCAAAAAACAATTAGCAGAATTAAGGATTAAGAAGGAAGAGTTAGAAAACTGTTCCTGAAGGTCTAATCTTAGAATCACAGATATCCCAAAACATAAGGAGGACACGGAGGGTCCTATCACGTATGTGAGTAACCTGATTAAGAAATGCACCCTTCCGGACTATCTGCAGGACTTATCAATTGTGCGAGCGTATTGTGTGCCTGCCCATGCTCCTGCCAGTCTCAAATACCCCCGCACATTGCTGATAAATCTTTCTGTGTTCAGGTGCAGCCTTTGTGAATGCAATGGTTTTTATTTGAAACTACTGCCTCAAAGTGGCGAGAGATCGAGGACAGCACATGGAGATATTATATTGTGAATTGTGTCAGTGGGTTGTTGAAGAGTTCAGGACCTTGGATAGTTAATCTTGAGCTTAAAAATAATTTTGCAGTCTGAACCTATTTTATATTTACATGCTGTGCATTAATTGTCACTAGTAGTTTGATCCAGTATTATATCTAATGCTCACAAAAGTGTAACTCTTGAAAAGTAATTCGTTTTGCCTTTGTTGTGTACATAAGCAACTTACTTGTATGTATGTGAATACACTCGATGAGTGTGTAGAAGCTCCCCTTGCTGTACTTTATTCTCAGTGAAACTCCCCAGACAGGTGAGATTCATATCTTCCCCTCGCCTCTAAACCTGGCATCCTATTTTGGTCCAAGGCCTGTTTGACATGAAGAGAAAGGATGGCAGAAACATAGAAGTAAGTGGGTAACTATTCCGTTAAGTGCAAGGGAGTGACTCTCTACCAAAACGCTACCGCTATGCCTGTAAAACTCTGTGACTCTGTAGGACTGGTATCTCCTATTTCTGTGCTTTACTAAAATCAGATCAGCAGTCCTTTCTCCATCCCCTGCCCCACTGTACCAGTGATAAACTGACTTGACTCAGCTCCTAAGGGGGGGAGTTTTGAAAAGTACCTGAGGGTATAATACAGCTGAGTGGGCAGGAAAGGCTCTGTTTCCTATAGAGATTCTGCAGAAGGAGAGATTGTCCTATTCTCAGCACCTTTCTGCGCCCTCACATGGCCCACTGGTATACAGGTATGAGTTCTGGATGTGATCCAAAAGGTGTAGCCTGTTGATGTTGAGGAAATATTTCTGGGCCTTTTAAAGTTAGTTTATGAGTAGTCTGCAAGTTTCAGTATGTGATGTGATTTAGAAGGTATTTATATATGAATAACTGCTTCAGATGTAATCGGTGGAGATTTAGGCAGATTTTGATGGGGACATTTACAGCATGGCGAGTGGTGTGCCAGGTTGTCAAAGGCCATCACCTCTGCTTTCCCAGCATAAGACTAGCCACCATACCTAGAGATACACATCAGAAACCCTGAGCTTGGCAGAATGGGAACACTCGCAATTTCAATTTGCGTTAGTCTTCCCGCTCTGCCAAACTCTACATGACCACCTGAGTCTATGTTTATAGGAACCCTGCCTCCCTCTGTCTCTGATTTGTTGATACCTTGTTAGAACGCATTCAGAAAATTCCCAGGAGTGCTCGGTGGCATATAGGATAGATTATAGTCACCACTGGCATTGCCTTACTCATGTTTAAATTAATGAATGATGGGGGGAATGGCTGGCAGCCAGCCAAGGTGGACACTTGACTATTGCTCCCTGAGGCAGATAAGTCCTTTATTTGTCCTTCAAATCTATGCAGATCGTTGCCTATAGCGAGCCTCCTGAATCACCTGTTCCAAAAGGCAGAAGATGACCTTAATCTCCATGGACGGTCAATGTGTCTGTGGGTGTTAGGGCCACTGATCCCATTTTCTGATGCGAGGGGCTGTTCAGGGTGCTAGTGAGAGGTACAGGTGCTGTCTAAAGGGTGCAAGTCTTCTAGTATTGGTGGTTCTGGCTGGTAAAGAACCTGTGTTCTATGGCTTGCAGAAGTTCGGGAAGCCTGGGGCTTGCTCTCAGGCTTCAGTGTCTACCTGTTTATTGCCACCATCTTGGCCCACGTGCAGCATGCTCTGATAGATCTCCCTGTCTAGGTGCCATCTTTTTTTCAAAAGGACCGTTTTTTCCTTTCCGATTCCCTCTCATAGGCTTAGTGGCTTTTATATGCCTATCACTAAGAATATGAATAGAAGTAGTAATAGGGGCATAATAGTTATGCACACCTCGTCAGATAGAGGAGAGCCCTCTCACACCCCCTCTCATCATTAGTATTGATAGTCTGCCACAGCCCACTAAACCCTCAAACAATTTGCCATCTGAAAGGCTATGACTGGAATACACAGAGGATGGGTATTGGGAAAGAGTAGCTATTCTGTATGAAGCAAACCATGATGGGCAATGGAGACCTGAAATGGGACCAACTGTCCTTTGTCACAAAATGCTCTTCTTCTAAGACAACAGTAAATAAAGATGGTGGGCATGTTTCTAAGATGTCGAAATGCCATAACCAAACGGGGTCATTCGGATGTCCATTTGTCATATACAACTCAACAATCTATGTTAAGAATTGTCCTTTTCATTACATCCATTGTCCAATTACCCCTTATTTCTATCTTCACATTTGTACACTTCACAAATTATCACCTTAGCACTGAGCATTTTGGTTTTATCTGTTTTGCATGTATTCCTTAAAGTATTAAAAGCAACTGTCGGCAGAGATTGTTGATTAACTCTGCTGTTGAGGTAATGCTACATGTCTTGTGTTTAATTTTGATAACCAATGGTACCACTGGAAGCCAGTGCTGTGTGTGTGTGATTAAGATTTTCAGTGTCTGCAAAGCAGACACTGAAAATCGCGACGGGTGCAACTGCACCCGTCGTACACCAGCAACTCCGCCGGCTCCATTTGGAGCCGGCTTCATCGTTGCTGGGGCTTTCCCGCTGGGCGGGCGGGTGGCCTTTTGGCCCGCCGGGGTAGGAATGACCCCCTATATCTGAAACCTCGGCACTGAAAAAAGCGGCTTCGGAGCGGAAAAGAAGCTCTTACACAGAAGAGCAAGGACTTTCCACCCAAATGAAGGAAAGACATAGATTTGAGCAGGAACTAAGTATGGAAGAACCGGACCATACACAAAGGAGGTTACATATCCAGAAAGAGACTGGAAAAATACAACCTCTACCTCCAATCAAATCTAAAAGGAAACTTGCATTTCAGGAGACAGAAATGCAGCCTGAGGCAAAGGTGGTTAGAGACAAATCCCCACCACCAAGGTTTTCACCACAACCGTCCCCACCGCACTCACCACAACTGTCACCAGTGGGAACACCTCCAATGCAGTCACCTACACATACAGGGATGACACAGGATGATGCTGATGCATGGGACTTATATGATGCACCAGTATCGGATAACAGTCCGGATTGTTAACCAACTAAGCCGTCACCTCCAGAAGACAGTACTGCATATACGCAGGTACTATCCAGGACAGCTACGTTCCACAACGTAGCAATGCATTCAGAGCCAATAGAGGATAATTTCCTGTTTAACACCTTAGCATCCACCTACACTTCCTATCAGAGTCTGCCAATGCTCCCGGGTATGCTCAAACACGCAAAACAAGTATTCCAGGAGCCAGTTAAAGGAAGACCTATCATGCCTAGGGTTGAGAAGAAGTACAAGCCTCCCCAAGAGATCCTGTGTTCATAACACAACAACTTACACCGGACTCAGTGGTTGTAGGAGCAGCAAGAAAGAGTGCAAACTCTCAATCGTCAGGAGACGCTCCACCGCCTGACAAAGAGAGCAGGAAGTTTGACGCAGCGGGCAAACGAGTGGCAGCACAAGCAGCCAATCAATGGCGGATTGCTAATTCGCAAGCCCTACTTGCTTGCTACGACAGGGTACACTGGGATGAGATGCAACACATCATACAGCACTTGCCCAAAGAACACCAGAAATGTGCCCAACAGGTTGTGGAAGAAGGACAGGCCATATCCAACAATCAGATAAGGTCCACACTGGACCCGGCAGACACAGCAGCACAGACAGTCAACACAGCGGTAACCATTTGCAGGCATGCATGGTTAAGAAGCTCTGGATTCAAGCCAGAGATCCAACAAGCGGTGTTGAACATGCCATTTAACCAGGAACAATTGTTTGGGCCAGAAGTTGACACAGCAATTGAAAAGTTAAAAAAAAGACATGGACACGGCCAAAGCCATGGGCGCGCTCTACTCCCCACAAGTCAGAGGCACCTTTAGGAAACCACAATTCAGAGGAGGTTTTCGACAGCAAACATCAGAGCTTTCCACCTCTCAAACCAGACCCACCTATCAGGCACAATATCAAAGGGGAGGGTTTCGTGGTTCCTATAGAGGACAATTCCCAAGAGGAAGGGGAAAGTTCCAGGCAACCAAACCAAGCCAGACCAAACAGTGACTTCAATGTCACAAAACCCCAACACTTATCAACAGTGGGGGGGGGGCTAACCGCATATTATCAAAACTGGACACATATTACCACAGACGCATGGGTCCTATCAATTATCCAATATGGTTATTGCATAAAATTACAAATTTCCCGCCAGATGTTGCCACAAAGAACACACAATCTGTCCAAACAACACTTAGACCTATTACAAATAGAAGTCCAAGCACTATTACAAAAACAAGCAATAGAGCTAGTACCCAATCATCAGAAAGGAACAGGCGTCTACCACTATATTTCCTAATTCCAAAAAAGGACAAAATGTTAAGACCTATCTTAGATCTCAGAACACTAAATCTCTTCATCAAATCAGACCACTTCCACATGGTAACACTTCAAGACGTAGTTCCCTTACTAAAAAAGAAGGACTACATGTCAACATTAGATCTCAAGGATGCGTATTTCCACATACCCATCCATCCTTCTCACAGCAAATACTTAAGGTTTGTTAATACAAAGCGTACACTATCAATTCAAAGTGCTACTGTTCGGGATAATAACAGCCCCAAGAGTATTCACAAAATTCCTAGCAGTAGTAGCCGCTCATATAAGGAGACAGCACATGCACGTATTCCCATATTTGGACGACTGGCTAATAAAAACCAACACTCAACAACAGTGTCTTCTTCACATGCAATACGTCATAGAAACTCTACACAAACTAGGGTTCTCTATAAATTACCAGAAATCAAATCTGCAACCATCCCAAATACAACAATACTTGGGAGCAACACTCAACACACAAAGAGCAATTGCCACTCCAAGTCCACAAAGGGTCCAAGCGTTCCTAAATGTAACATCAAGCATACAGTCAAACCAACACTACCCAGTAAGGTTTGTAATGAAACTTCTAGGCATGATGTCTTCATGCATAGCCATTGTCCCAAATGCAAGGTTACACATGAGGCCCTTGCAACAGTGCCTAGCAAAACATTGGACACAAGCACAGGGTCAACTACAAGATCTAGTGTTGATAGACCGCCAAACACACTTCTCGCTTCAATGGTGAAACCCTATAAATTTAAAGAAAGGCCGGCCATTCCAAGACCCAGTGCCTCAAGCTGTTATCACAACAGATGCTTCCATGATAGGGTGGGGAGCACACCTCAACAAGCACAGCATACAGGGCCAGTGGGACAATCAGCAAAAACAACTTCACATAAATCATTTGGAACTGCTAGCGGTGTTTCTAGCATTAAAAGCATTTCAACCACTGGTAGCCTACAAACACATCCTTGTCAAAACCGACAACATCACAACAATGTAGTATCTCAACAAACAAGGGGGGACACACTCGTCACAACTGCGTCTCTTAGCACAAAGGATTTGGCATTGGGCAATTCACAATCACATTTGCCTGATAGCACAATACATACCAGGCATTGAGAATCAGTTAGCCGACAATCTCAGTCGAGAACACCAGCAAACTCACAAATGGGAAATTCATCCCCAGATCCTACAGCATCACTTCCGCCACTGGGGAACACCAAACATAGACCTATTCGCAACAAAAGAAAACGCAAAATGCCAAAACTTCGCGTCCAGGTACCCACACCCTCAATCCAAATGCAATGCACTATGGATGAGTTGGTCAGGGATATTTGCTTATGCTTTTCCCCCTCTCCCACTCATTCCTTATCTGGTCAACAAACTAATTCAAAACAACCTCAAACTAATACTCATAGCACCAACCTGGGCTCGCCAACCGTGGGACACAACATTTTTGGACTTATCGGTAGTACCCCACATCAAACTACCAAACATACCAGATCTGTTAACACAACACAAACAACCGCTCAGACACCCGAATCCAGCATTGCTCAATCTAGCAATCTGGCTCCTGAAGTCTTAGAATTCGGACATTTTAATCTTACACAAGAGTGTATGGAGGTCGTTAAACAAACAAGAAAACCAACAACAAGGCATTGTTATGCAAACAAATGGAAAATATTTGTTTGCTACTGCCAAACTAACCAGATCCAACCACTACATGCCTCCACAAAGGACATTGTAAGCTACTTGTTACACTTACAAAAGTCTAATCTAGCATTCTCTTCCATTAAAATACATCTCACTGCAATATCTGCCTATCTGCAGATTACACATACAACATCGCTTTTTAGAATCCCAGTCATTAAAGCATTATGGAGGGACTAAAAAGAATCATACCCCCAAGGACACCACCAGTACCTTCGTGGAACCTTAATATTGTATTAACACGACTCATGGGCCCGCCATTCGAACCCATGCATTCTTGTGAAATGCAATATCTGACTTGGAAAGTTGCATTTCTAAAAGCTATCACATCACTTAGAAGAGTAAGTGAGATACAAGCATTTACTATTCAAGAACCCTTTATACAAATACATAAAGATAAAGTGGTTCTCCGTACAAATCCGAAATTCTTACCAAAAGTCATATCACCATTCCACCTAAACCAAACTGTGGAACTCCCAGTCTTCTTTCCGCAACCAGACTCAGTAGCCGAAAGAGCATTACATACATTAGACATAAAAAGAGCACTAATGTATTTCATTGACAGAACAAAACAATTTCGTAAAACAAAACAATTGTTTGTAGCCTTCCAAAAACCTCATACAGGTAAGCCTATATCCAAACAAGGCATCGCCAGATGGATAGTTAAATGTATTCAAACTTGCTATATTAAAGCAAAAAGAGATTTACCTATTGTAGCAAGAGCACATTCCCCTAGGAAAAAAGGCACCACAATGTCTTTTCTTGGGAATATACCTATGACTGAAATTTGTAAAGCAGCCACATGGTCTATGCCTCATACATTTACTAAGCATTACTGTGTAGATGTGTTAGCAACGCAACAAGCCACAGTAGGACAGGCTGTATTAAGAACATTATTTCAACAACTTCAACTCCTACAGGCTAAACCAATGCTTTTTGGGGAGATTAGTGCTTGTTAGTCTATGCACAGCATGTTTATCTGCAGCTACACATGCCACCGAACTGAAAATGTCACTTACCCAGTGTACATCTGTTCGTGGCATGAGATGCTGCAGATTCACATGCTCCCTCCCACCTCCCCGGTAGCCTGTAGCCGTTCTTAGTTGAATGAAAATTGTAAATATGGAAATAAATATTATTTTGATACACATTAAGTACATACATAACTACTCCATTGCATGGGCACCTGTAGTATACTCGCAACTCCTACCTCACCCTCTGCGGGGAAAACAATCTAAGATGGAGTCGACGCCCATGCGCAATGGAGCCGAAAGGGAGGAGTCACTCGGTCTCGTGACTTGAAAAGACTTCTTCGAAGAAAAACAACTTGTAACACTCCGAGCCCAACACTAGATGGCAGGATAATGCACAGCATGTGAATCTGCAGCGTCTCATGCCACGAACAGATGTACACTGGGTAAGTGACATTTTCCATATAAGTACCAGGGTGCAGGTGGGGTGAATCCCATCCTCAATATATGTGGAATTTAATTCTGTAGACAAGATATATTGATGATCTATTTATTATCTGAAATGGTACACCCTCTGATTTTAAGACGTTTTTTGATATACTCATATTGTAGACAAAAACATGGTTGACTTTCTGGATGTTACAATATATGTGGAAAATGGAAATTTGCAAACAACATTCTGTTGCAAAGTAATGTCTGCCAACTTGACGTTACATGGCTAAGGTTTTCATCCCCATTTCATTTTGGACAATATTCCATAGGGGGAATTCTTGAGGTTGAGAAGAAGCTGTTCCCTCTTGCAGGGTTTTGAAAACAACTGCAAAATAACCAAAAACAGATTACGTGCAAGAGGATGCAAGGAGCATCATATTCATAGAGGGTATGAGAGGGCACCTGATACTAACTGTATGGACTTATTGGTTACCAACAAGCAAAACAAGGTCATACAAAATAGAATTGGAGAACAGGAACTAAGAGTCATCCTAACATACAGCAAAGAGAGCATACGGATCAGAAAAAATCTTCAGAAACATTGGCACATAACAATGGAGGACTTGGACATAAACAAGAGTCTCAAATCCTCTGTGTGAATTGCATTCAGGAAGGCCCCTTCAATCAGAGGCAAATTGATACGTAGCCACTTTAAGGACAGACAGGAAGAGACATGGCTGTCATCTATGAGTAAAGTTTTCAAGAGAATCTTCCAATGTAAAGTCTGCTCCATTGCTAAAAATACGAAATTGGTCAAAAACTGTAATGGAGTTGAAATAACCATCAATCAGATGATTAATTGTGAAACAACATATGTAGTCTACATCTTAGAATGCAAGTGCGACTTAAAGTACATTGGGAGCACTATCTATCCTTTGAGGAAGCTGATCTTGGAATATATCAGAGCAGTGGAGAATATACACACTTACATATGCAGTGGTGAAACATATAAAGAACATGCAAGGGTGACTTGGGGAATGCTGTCATATTATGGTTAAGGCACAGTGTATGTAATGTCCCAGGCTTCTGTTTGGTTCAATGGGATGTCCTGGGAACATCTTAACTCTTACTTCATGCACTCTTTTCCAATGTGTTTGCAATTGATATGGGGAGGGAACACCGAGCCTGAGGTTTCAGGCCACCGCTGAAATCCCATCTTGATCCATTATGTGATATTCTTGAACGATCAGACCCATGACACCAAACCCCATCTTGCTGGTGGCAAATGTGAATTGATCTATCAAAGTGCATTCTATCCATTTACTCAAACTGTACTGTGGTAGTATATGATGTGGGGCGAGCATTTCAAAATATGAAGCAACAGCTTCGACCTTAGATAAAAATTTGCCATGCTGTACCCAGCGATGCTGGAGATACCAGTTGATGATAAACTGCGCCTTTTTCAGATTGGTAAGAGGCTTCTAAGTACCTTGCAGTACATATCAGTGGAGACAGCAACAACATTGGTGTTGAGTGAGTCGCTGAGTTTTAAAGTACGGTATTCAGGGTCTATTTCTATTGAAGGGAGGGCACAGGTATGCTTAGTTCCATGCGCAGCTAGGGTCTGCACTGTATTCAATTTATATTTGCTGTTTTATGTCTCTTTTTGACCAGCCTGAGCTGATGTGCTTGTATTGTCTATTCTAGTTCCTGTACACTGTTAACTAGAGTTAGTCTACTTTTCTCATGATAGAACTGGCAGGGGTAGGTAAACTAGAAGGAAATTTTGTGTATGCAGGATGTGGGTGGGAGGAGCAAGATGGTGGCTGTGTGAGGCAGCCGTAATGCAGCTCTCTGTCTAGCCTCCGGAGCTGCAGCACGCTGTAGGTTATCAGTCTAAAAAGCATGCTCCCTAGCACAGTGATTGGTTTCTGGTGTGCTGTGGCAAAGCGATACACATGTGGCAGCAGGCAGCGCAATCGCGTGCTGTTCAGAGTAAAGTTCCTCTTTGTGTGGGAGCATTTCATCGCCGCAGCTAAAGTATTTTGTGGCTGGAGCCGTGGTCAGGCTGGAAGCAGAGCGGTGAGATGTATGGAGCTAAAGGTGGCCGGTGTGGGGCCTGTAATCTAAAAAGTATGGCAGTCTCTGGCCCTTCAACACAGTCTGCAGCCATATGAGAGCCTACTGGCAGTGATGCCCCGCAGGAGGAAAGTCAGATGTAGCAGAGAAGATAAGGAGAGGAGACCTCTTGGATCTATAATAATAGATTTGCTGTGAAACTCAGTGGGAGTCACTCAACAGACAGCACAGTTGTGGCTATGGAGTCCATTGGCACCACTGGCATTTGCAAGGAAGGAGGAAGTCTAGCTGAGTAGGGATGTCCCCAAGGGCAGCAGGTACTGTAACGAGCGATACGGCACCCTTTTAATTTTCCAGTATTTGAAATAATTGGTTGTGATGCGGCATCGCCCATGCAGATAACTTTAGACCCTGTGTTGCGCCCTGGCTATGATACTAAATAGGCAGTAGGAGAGGCAGGGGCGAGGGTGGCCCTCAGCAGGCAGGTTCAGCATGGTGTCTGAGGAAGGTTGAGGCCTCTAAAGACTAAGACAAAAGATATTAAGGAGGAGCCATATAAATTAGCGTACACTCAGAAGTCCAGCAGGCATGATAGGCTTATTCTGGGGCTACGAAGAGTGGCTCAGACTTGGACGGTAAGGGGTGCTTTTTCACCTTGTCTGACTGGTCACAGTGGTCTGAAGAGGAGTCGGATCTGACCAGCAAATCTAGTGCTAGCACTGCTGGCGAGCTCAGTGATGATACTGCTTCCTCAAAAACTCATAAGGCTGTTAAAAAGGGTGGGTAGCAGGCAGCAGCTGGGAAGGGGCTGAAAAAGGACTACTCACCAATAGCGCAATTACTTGGAGGCACTGTATAGGCCCCCTAACAGACTATCAGTCTGAATCCTCCCACCTTAGAGTTCATATACCAATGCATCATTGGGCATAGGTAGGAAACCCGGTTGGACAACTGCAGAGCTCAAGCTGCGTCACGCAAGCTGCAAGGAGTTGTACGCAAAGTTGCTAAGCCATGTGCTGCTATAGTAGAGCGAATGTCATAGTTTGAAATCAGGGCCGCAGTGCTTGAATTGGATGTTGTGTGCGCTAGAGGTCAGGTTGAGGTGCATGAAGCCCAGCTGATTGATATTCAGTGGAAATTAGAAGAACATGAAAACTGCCAGCGACAGAATAACCTGCGGGTGCTAAGAGTGGCAGAAGGCAAGGAGGGATCTGCCATAGCACTGACAGGATCTGATGCCGACTCTTTTTGGTGGACCTGTTTCAAAAGGCCTTTCCTGAGCTGGAGGGCTAGGAGATCCAGCAAGGGCACAGATTTCCACTAGTCCAGAAGCAATCTAAGTTGGAAGATGGGAAACCAGGGGCAATCCTGGTCTTTATCTAGAACTTCTTGTTGAGACAGGCAATTTAGGAAGAAGCCAGGCTGGAAGCCAAAAGCACCGTAGAGGACTGCTCCTTTTTTGTCAAACCTGAATTTTGTCATGTAAATGTGAGACATGCTGGAGGCTTTGTCAGCTAATTAAACCCTTTCAGGATAAGGGGGGCTCAGGTCTTTCTACTGAATCCTGCATGACTAAAAATTATTTGGAACAAGAAGAAGCAGATGTTTATGTCTGAAATTAAGGCAAATGAATTTCTGGGGGATATGAATGCTTAAAAAAAAAAAAACTGGGGTGCAGGGAAGGCTGAGGGAGTGTGTATATTGTTCCTTTTGGTGGGTGTGTGCTGATGCACTTATGTGGTGGTTGAGTTCACATGAGGGTTGAGTCCTCTGCTTTGGTGGCTGTACAGAGAGTGTGCTCCTTACGGACCAATGTGGGGGGAGGAGATGGGAGGGGTGCATCACAAAAAACAACAAGCATTTGCAATGCAAAGGGTCTTGCGTTTGCTCAAGTTAGAGCAATTATCCATGTAACAGGGTCGATGTCATGCAAAGCACTCAACTACTTCCCAGCGAGATTGCGCTGCCTACAAAATAAAGAGGAAAAGTAGTCCAGAAACCATTCGGAAAACATGGAGCCTCGTATGTTTTCAGTAGTTTACCAGTGCTCTCAAGGAAGGCTAAACACTGGAAAAGGTATGACGTATGCATGCCTTTCACTAATGAAATCAAGCAAATTTTTAAAGGCAAGCCCACAAACCAACCAAACTGATGGGTGTGATATGGGCGTGGTTAAAAGCCCACAGAGAGATTACAGCAGGGACAAAGCGATGTGCGCGCTTGATCCTAAAAAGGGATTAGGAGTAAATGTAAAGGTCAAAATAAGGATAAAGTGGAACAAAACGTGATCCTGCAATGCCTGGGCACAGTGGGGGTTAGCATAAATTGGCAAGGTTTCTGTTCTGTGGTATACAAGGAAGTGGGTGGCTGGAGGGTCTCAGCGCTGGTACTTACTAGGCTTTACCATGGTGCAGGTGGGTAAAATGACCATCGGTTCAGTAAATGTCGGAGGCCTACATGATAGTTCTAAGCGGTAAAGGGTGGCAGAGATAATTAGATCTCCGGGACCTGATATTATCTGTGAACAGGAAACACATATCCTTTGGGGGAAGAAGTAACTACTGAAGGTGTGGGGGGTGTACTATTCTTGCCTGTACAGGCCAGAGCTTCTCCATCGGGGAGTGTCTATACTAGGTAAGGGGCATATTGGCTGTAGTAAGTGTAAGATAGAGGGTAAACTGGGCATATGGGCGATTGTTGAATGCCTTATTGCTGGGGCCAGATTCACCATATGCTCCATTTATGGCTCTAATCAGGATGAACCAACTCTCATTAAAGATTTGGAGGGGGAACTGCCGACTTGACCCACCCGCTGATTGTTTGTGGGGACCTAACTTTGCATCTTGAGACTGGCAGAAAACCTGAAACTAATTACCAAAGGATAAAGCTTCAGGTGTATAGAGCTTTGCGGCACCTAATGGGCTGCCACGTTCTGGCATATGTGTGGAATGGAATGAAAGCCCTGAATCTCGGGTATGCTTATTTTTTGTGCCCACACAGAAAGTATGTTCGGCTGGATTATTTTTTTATATCTACCGGCCTAATGAGCAGGTCGTAGGCTCTTTTCTGACCATAATCCCTTAGTCTTGAAACTAACTGGCTTGGGGGTAATTAGGACTCAGAGTAAATGAACATTTGATCGGACACTCCTTTTAAGTGCCCTGAATGTTGATCACATGAAAAATTACATAAAGGATTTTCTGGAAACTAACAGAGGCAGTGAGAGGTGAAACCATCAGTTTTGCCACACATTCCCAGAAACAGCAGGGTAAGGAGTTTAATAGCCTGTATGAGCAGTTAACCGTCCTTGAAACCCAACATATTGAGGGGATTACACTGGGCTGTGATCTCTCATAGAGTCAACAGAAAATTGCGGTGATAAAAGGATGACTAATAGCTGCTATACTAGGAAGCTGGTGGAAAGGATACATGCATATAGAGGAGCAGCAGGACCTGATAAAATTCCTCTAGGGTTCCATGAAACATTTCATAGAGAATTAGCAACAGTTTTGCTCGATATGCTCCTGAGGGTTCAACAGGAGGAGGTTCACCCCATCTTCTTGGAAATCTAAAGCACTCCTGCATGCCAACTATGAGTGTGAAAGCCACCAGTTTTTTGTGGTTGATCTGTAGACCCAAGTAACTTCCAAATCTAATTATTTCTTTAGGGTCTTTGACCTACTAAAAGATGACGTCCACATATAGGCTTAATCTAAGAAACAGATCTTTGAGGAAATGATATCCCCTCAAACAGTTTTAAATCACATAACACAGGGGACCCAGGGCAACCTTGTCTTGTGCCGTTTAGTATAGAGAATGGCTTAGAGACATTGTCATTCATTCTAACCCGTGCAATAGCACTAAAATAAAAGAGGGATATTGAACCTTCCAGACCCTATCCCAGATGAATCTTAAACAGCATAGAGAATAGGAAACTCCACCCAAGAGGGTCGAATGGCTTCTCCGCAGCTAAGAAAATAGTGATAGCTGCTCATATCATGCACCTGCCTTCTTGGCATGGTACTGACATCATAATGTTCAGGAAAAAGAATAAGCGACTGGACAATCGGGGCTACTATCGGCCTATCTCCATTATCAACTCCGACGCCAAACTGTACTCAAAAATGTTCGTGGTGCACATGGGAAGGACCATAGCCCAGATGGTTTTGCCTTTGCAGCACAGGTTTATACGTGGTAGAGGGGCAACTGACCATGTCAGATGGGTCTTTACATTATTCGATATTGCTGAGGTAGCAGGAGACCCTCTGGCTATGATCCTCCTCAACGCAGAAAAAGCATTCAATAGAGTGTCTTGGAGGTTTCTTTGGGGGATCTTGAGGCACAAGGGATTTGGCCCAAGATTGATCAAGGTGATAAAGGCTTTGTAGCGTTCTTCATTTGCCCAGGTGTAAATTATGGGGTTAGAGTCAGCAAGGATAGCGATTACTAGGTGAAACAAGGCAAACCCGTTCCTGCTCCCCCATTCTGTTTGCTTGCTATATTAGCCCATTGCCAAAGCAAATATTAAGGAATCAAAATATCAACGGGTGAGGGTCAATAATTATGACACAAGGTATTAGCAGACGCCGACTAAATTGCGGTAGTCACTCAAGACATGGCGGAGACATATGGGGGTATTTCAGGTTACGTTCTCAATGTGCAAAAAACTCAGATCATATGCACTGATAATATAGCTATGTCAGATAGCAGTAGGGTTGAGGCAGCTACATACTTGAGGGTCAGGGTTTCACTAAAGGTTGGTTCCATCAATAAGATCAATTTTGATCTGTTATTGGGTAAGGTTAGTTCAGATTTAAGGCATCTTAACACTTTGCATCTTACCCTAGTGGGAAGATGCAATCTGCTAGAGATGATAGTGCTTCCTAAAGTGCTTTACTTTTTCAGAGCTGTATCTCTTAAGCGAGCAGGTCAGTACTGAGGAAACTGGATACCATGGGTGTAAACTTGTGTGGTAGTACAAAAGGACAGGGTGGACCCTCAAATATTTAGTCTTTCCACGACAAAGGTGGGAGGGTGGACAGCTCCCAGTTTCTTGTCTTTTTATTGGGCATTGCTTCTGCAGCACATTGAGGTTCTTTTCTCTGCAGGGAGGGGTAGGATGGACTACTCGAGGCAGTGCCCAGAGCTACCAACTATTTATGAGATATCCTTAGAGGGTCAGCATGGGGTGTTTCTTGAGGCAGATCGAGCCAAGCTAATACAAAAAGGTAAGATCTAAGATCTAAGGGTCTGGATGAGGGTTGAGAAACAGCTGGGTGTTAAAAAATACAATTGGTATACTCCACTGTGGCATTTGTAATGACAAGGAGATTGAGAATAAAGTGAATATCTTTTTCTTTATTGACTTCCTCCTCAGAATGCCCCAACGGTCATCCTCATCCGTTTTCCCTCCCCCAACATTCCAAAGACCGCATGCAGTGTAAGCCGTGCGCACAGACACACAAGGTAAAACAGAGGGATGGGAAAACACATGATACACAGGGATAAATGACAACATTATGTTTCCGCTCTTTGACAGAACACTACACATTCTCCACTGTTCTCAATAGCATTCCATAATGGACTCTGTAGGCAATGAGAGCAAACTGGTCTGTGTAGGCTGAGGGATCTCTTCTTTTCGGGGCAGTTGTGCTCATTTGGCGATCTGCAGCAGGATTTTAGGCTGGGGGTCAGGATGTTTTTTAAATATTTGCAGGTCAGGGACATTTTGAATAGGATAAAGGAGGAGATGGTTTTGATGGAAAGAATCCCCATAGTAGATACAGTCCAGCAGCCGGGAAGTAAGGTCGGTCAGATTTACAAAATTCTGTTGGATATGGTTTTCGATGACCTAGAACTGCAAGAGACAAGAAAGGCAAAGCTCCGGGTGGAGGATATACATTTGCATGCCTAAACTGGGATAGGGATGAAGGTACTTCTTTCAGCTAGTCTTTGACCTCAGCACTACAAAACCATGTTTAATATTTATTACACACCCTCCAAGTTGTTTAGCTGGGGTAAGAGGGAGGGTGATATGTGTCCCCGCTATGGTGATGGCCCAGCCGATGTGGCACATATGTTTGTTGGCTGTGTAAGACTACAGGCATTCAAAGAGGGTATTGAGGACTTCTGGAAGAAACAGTTAATAAAAGAGACCCCTATTACTCTACCCCTGCTGTTTGATATCGAGCAGGGCTCCATAGGAGATCAGGGACATCGCTATTTCGTTTTTATTTCCATGTCGTAAAACGCCTCTTGATAGCAAAAGCCTGGAAAAGTGCTGAACCACGCACTGTACAGCAATGGTTTGGGTGTCTGCTAAACATGTATAATTTAGAGAAGCCATTGCACAACTGTAAGGGGAAGGGGGCCAGGCAGCGAAGTAGGAGCATCTGGTCCCCTATGATAAGCTGGATAGCAGATAAGTTGGGCCTTGATGACCGGTTAGGTCCAGGCCCGGTCAGTACAGGGGAGTAGAGTGTGTACATACTCGCCTGTGACTTTGGCCCAATCTGAACATGATAATCTAGATGTTACTGATGGAGTAACTTGAATATGGTGAAAATCCTGAACCTTAGTATATTCATTTATATACAGCAATAGCGGCTAGGTTGGATCAATGTGGATGAACTTTTTAATCAATGCTTCAACTGAACATGCACAGGTTTCGCTGATTTCTCCTTCTGTTTTGTTTTCCTTTATAACAACGATGATCCTTGCTATATTAATAATTAATTGTCTTGAATGCCTTATAATAATGTATAAGGTATTGGTATTTTGTTTGTAGGCTCGATAGTGCGTTTTTGGGGAAATTAAAAAAGGGGGGAAAAGAACTGCCAGGGGTAGAAGGAACCTTACTGCTTCTCACCAAGTATCATGTAAGTAATTTGTGTATTACATGCTGGCAGTGCACAGCTTTTGTTAGTGATTGGGCTCACTTTCGGTTTAGCAGGCAGTGGAAGTGGGAGTTGGGTACAAGGATGAGTTGAAAGGGCGACTGTGACACTTTGGGTAATCAAAGTGGGCAGGGAGAACAGTGTGTTAATGTTCAGTTTTGGCCATATGGCATTGTTGACATCTTGCTTTATCTGGTGGTCTTATTTGTGCTTGAGTGTACTGATTTTCCACTGACACAATACACTGACACAGCCCCTTTCCTCTGTCTGATAAAATGCAATCTATGCCTATTCTATAATCGTAGTGAATTGTTAGGAATCTCAACAATGCCTGTAAAGCGAAAGTTGTTCTCTCCTACTTATTCAGTAGGAATAGTATAGACATAGCTCTGATTAAAGAGACATCTTTGTGCCAAACATAAATTCAAACCATAGCAGAAACAGGGACCACCCAATCAACTTGGTCAACACACATAGCCCAAATTTAGACTCTCTGGTCTGTAACTCTTCCAGAAGTGCTTGATCCACTTATCACAAACTTAGCTAGTAGCGCCGTATTATGGGGGAGTATCTTCAGTAAGATATTTGATCAAACTAGGGATAAATCCAATTTCATTCCACAACTATCACTTGCGGGCTCGGGTTTTCAGGCTTATTGAACCAACTTTCGCTCGTTGATCTGTGGCGATCTAAAATCTTAGAACGTACGCATATTATTTCTTGGTGCATGATGTGATGTGGCGAATTGATTTATGGCTAGTTACATGCGGTCTGTGCATGGACATCTAATATTTCCTTTCCCTCAGTATGCAGTCAGCTCATTCTCCTGTTGTAATATTTTGGTCTCACCTAGGCCTGTTCCCTACTCCCTGCTTCATGTGTTTCCTGGCTGAAGCATTTCTATATCTAGTGTTTAACAGAGTTAAAGAAAGCAATTGTGAAATTGGGTTCAGTTTAACCTTGTACCAGTGTGTGTGGGTGCACCATCTGACAAGAATTCAAGGTGTTCATACAGATGATGAGGTGTCTTTAGCCAAACAATCAGGAATACTTAAATCTATACACTCCAAGCTTGACAGACTTGAAAAGTAACTGAACAACCTAGAAACCCATTGTATGCCTTTGAATACGAAGTTGTTATTATGGGATGATTCTGTCAGGGAGAGGAATCTCTCGGACAAATGCAGAGTAGCTACTGTATATGTACTAGCTTGGCTAAACAGTGCTGATGGGACATTCTAGTTCAACCATATTCAGTGGCAGAGACAGAGAGCAGTAATAGAAATATGCTTTAGATGGGTGACAACTAGTGATGGTCGGTAGAACCTTACAAAGACTATTTAGACATCCTAGCTCCCCACCTATGAACAGTATTTGAGGAGGCAACATAGAGTCTGTTAGCTCATTTAGAGCCAGCTCTCATACCATACTTTTGGAACAGCTGGCAGGAACAGGATTTCAGAAAGAACCACAAAATTATTTTCTTCCTTCCTATCCAAACAAAAGCAGATACCTCACCTAGAGTACTTCTGTTCCTCAGCCAAAATCATCTTGGTAGGGGTCCCACAAGGCTATGTCTTTGTTCAAACTATATGTAACCACCTTGGCAAGCCTGATCGAATCCTTTGGTCAAAAGTGTTTTTATTACACATATGACACACAATTTATTCTAAGAGTGGACGGAGACCCTCAACAGTTCTCTGCCTCTGTAGTAAAAGATGCATACTGTATGAGAAACAAGCCCCTCACCCTGAATGGGGGTAAAACTGATGTAGTTTGCTTCGGAAACTCATCTTTATGGACTCAAACTTGGTGGTCATCAAAAATGGGATCACCTCCAACTCCTGTACAACAAGCAAAATCTTACCTGTGAGCCACATATAACCACAGTCACTTCCACATGTATGTGTTTATTAAGAGTCATTCATAAAAGTGTGCTGTTATTCCCAGCATCATCCACAATCACCATGATCAATGCTTTAATACTACTGCATTTAGATTACTGTAATGTATTACTGGTGGACCTCCCAAAGTACCTAACCTTAAAGATCCAGACAGTTGCAAGATTGGTTCTAGGATTGAATGGCAAAGCATCAATCTCAACCCATCTCTGCCAAATTCATTGGCTGCCAAATGTGAATAGGAGACTCTCCAAAGGACTTTGCCTCCATCCTAAAAGGCTTCATGGCCTGAGAAAGGATAACAACTTATGATCACTTTTGGTCTATTGTGCACCTACTCAAACATTAAGATCAGCATCTCAACATACACCCATTCCCAGACATACAGAAATCTAGAATATGTAGTCAGTTTCTCTATCGTCATTCCAAAGGCCTGGAATGGAATGCCTCCCATGTTGAGATCGTAAACTAATTTTCTAGTTACAAAAAAACAACGTAAGGCCTATATTTTCAACCTCAAAAGTTAATATCAGTGAACATGATTGCCTTAGACCTGTGCTCTCCCTGTTCCCCTATGAAGGACCAACACATAACCTTTGTATTAGCCACACTGCCATACTGCATTACCATACTAAGGGGGACAAGACAAAGTTGCCCTAGGTCCCCTCGGCGATTTCCGATATGGATTGAGTCACTGATCAGCTGTTTAAGTGGATATCATCTCCACAAGGCTCTTTTTCTTGGGTTCAGCCTATAAGTGGACATTATCTTTCAGTACGTCAGAGGCCTCAAGGAAATAATTAGATTTAAACATTACTCGTGTCTACAGATCAACCACAATAAACTGGTGGCTTTCACACTAATAGTTGGCATGCAGGAGTGCTTTAGATTTCCAACGTGAATGATGGGAAGATGCAATTGATTATTTGGGCATCCCAATGCACTAGGTCCAGAAGGTTGCCTTGCAAGACAACTATTGTGTTTTCCTCAAAAGCTCTCATAACCATAATTAATCATTGCATAACACTCACACTCATACTTTGGTACAGTTTGGGAAAGTGAAAATAATCATACTCCTGAACTCTCTTTTTCTGCTCTTCAATTTTCCAATAAAATTGACTCTTACAGCCCCCTAATAATTTGAGTCACGGACGTTATCAATGCTGAAAGTGATCTGGGCTAGGTGTGCATCAGCTGAGAGGTGCTTGTACTACCTTTTAACCAGTGATTTTGTTTGGTCCTGCATTTTAAGCTCTATTATTATGGAATGCAGGCCAGGTTTGCTTACTTCCTCCTTATAGCCCTTACAAAGTCAATGTTATGCAGATGATGTATTCTTGTTGGATACTTTTAGCTTATATTGTAAAGATGACTTTCTGATGATTAACACTGAGAAAAAGTCAATGATGATCTTCAGACATATCTTGATAAAGAAATACTATGCATGGAACCTGCAAGGCAAGATGTCGGAGACAGTCTCAGGCTTTTGTTGTTTGGGGGGTGACTTTCACTTACAGCTTTTCATTTAAGCAGCATGTGGAATCAGCTGTAAGGCAAGCAAAAATGATATCTGGTACAGTGTTCATGGTAGATACTGTTAAGGGACATAATTCAATAGAAATGATCTTGCAAACTTATAATTTAAACATAGCTCACATTTGGTATGAAAGAACGATTATGCATAGCCTAAGGGTCCTCATGAGCTGCACGTGGCCTAACCTCAGCCAGGATTTCCTTCTATAATCCTGAGAAAGCTTTACGCTGAGCCGGTAACTACGTGGGTAAGATGCCTATGATTTGCCTGGCTACGGCAGGCGGCCAGTCCTTTTCTTTCCTTGGTCCATGAGACTGGAATACGTTACTTCTTGATTTGCACCAAACTAAGGTAGAGGCTGTCTTCAACAAAAATCTCAAGACCTGGTTATTTCTACAACAGTTGTCTTTGCATTTGAGTGGTGCATCAGCGCCTCCTGAGTAACCATGCACTTTATAAATCCCGTCACGATCACTATTACTATCTCTAGTGTTATATATATATATATATATATATATATATATATATATATATATATATATATATATATATTTACCCATCAATCATTAGAAGACACCTGAGAGGCGATATTTACCAGCTTCTCGTAGCAGGAACAATGCCAGCACCATCCATCGATTTGAAAGGTAATTTATTTTATTATTTCTTGTGAAGTACAAAGTGCATAGTGCTATCCAGACAAATATGGCAACGCGTTTCGGCCTGAGCCTTCGACTGGCCATAGAGTTGATTGTGAAGTCAGTGTATTTAAATCATGTGACCAACATCCACCAATTAAAATCCATCATCATTTTATATCACTTAAATGGCATTTGCAGTCAGATTTTAACCCATATTTAATTTGTTTTTTCTCGAGTAGAGATCAAATTTGTCCTAAATATACAAATTTCTTATTGAATCAACATATGTGCTTAATATGATTCCACATCCATTAGCCAGTCTTAGTTATATCAACATTTAATTATATCTCTGTTACCTGTATCTCTGTTATTTTCCTATGAACTTAATCTTATTTTTTCCTCATTCTTATTTAGGTAAAGTACCAATTTCTACATTGTTTAACAACATTTATTGTAGAGATTCAAGGATTCATACCATTTACACCCAAAACTGGCTTATAAGCACTATGTGTCATATTCTCATTTTTGATCATTTTGGGTTGTTGACTCTCGGTAAAGTACCTTAAAAATTCGAAAAAATTTGATTAATATCTGTATAATTAGATACAATCAAATCAAGAACACTTTGATGTTTTTCTTAGGGGGTTTCTTTCTATAAGAGTCTTATTCGTTGTCCAGCTCCATAGTGGCTTCAAATGATCATCTCTGAAGCCTAATTCATTTTTCATGAAAGCTTAAGCTAAATAATCTAAATAGGTTCATGGCTCCTTCCAACTATTTTCTATCCTCTTAATAAAATTTCCATCTCTCATCTCCTATAGTTTTCTGTGTAACTCTGCATCCATGTTCAAACCCCACGGTACTTCAGTTCCAATTAGGATAATCCATTTGGACTCCATTCTTCTCAAGCTTTGTTCTCGATCCCCTCCTCTATCATTTTGTTTAATATATTGAATACCATAGTATCTTAGATCTTTCTGTTCACCCTAATGTTGTTCCCATATGTGTTTTGCTATTGAGTATGTTAAGTCTTGGTTAGTTATTGCCCTAATGTGTTGCAGAATTCGTAATTTCAGTTTGTTTACTGTGCTGGCCACATATTTTTAGCACCACACACTTTCCCATACATAAATCACATATGGGGTTTCACAGTCTATTCTTTCCATAATTCTCATTGTCCTTCCATCAAATGTTTTGAACTGCGTCACGTTCTTTCCATGAGTACACGCTTTACATTTTGTACACTTCCAAATGCCTTGTTGTTTATCACTCAGCCAGTTCGACATCTTTTTCTTTTGTGGAGTCATATAACTATTTGTTAAGCGATCACCCAATGTTAGCGCTCTTTGTATGTAATCAAAGGGTGGTTGGGTAGTAGTTCAGATAATGGTCATCTAACAGTAGTAGTATATATAAATGGTATACAATAGCTTTATCACATATACACTGTACTTGTAATGCACCAGATGCAATATAATACACATTACTAAGGACCTTTTGGAAATAATTGAACATGCTTTGTGGTTGAGGAACTTACCTTCAGTGTTGGACAGCCTTGGCATCAAAAGTTCAGAGATTATATGAAGTCCAAGTTATTTGACATAAAAAAAGAGAATAAACGATCTAAAAAGCCATGAAAGCTATAGAAGGATTTGGGGAATTCCATATGTGTTCAGTCATAGGAAGTAAGACACTGGCTGCTGATTTTAAGACTTGGGCTGCTACCCATAAAGGCAAATAGAAATATATGTAAAGGCTTAAGACAAATAGAATGAAAATGTCCTTTATGCAGAGGTCTAGATTAAACTTTAGTGCATGTTTCACTCTTTTCCAAATCTTTATATAATTTAGGAATAATATGGTAGTACAATTTTTTTAAATCTGCAAATTTGGTCTTTATGGATAATTTTACCTTATAAGACGAACTGTAAAGTTTTTGTATTGTAAAATGTTATTTTTTTTAATGATAAATAATGTAAAAAGGGGGAGTTTGCGTATGAGATAGTTACAAATGTTTTTAAAAAGATGTGTTTTTTCTTAAAAAAGATTGTCCTACCATATCTAACAATAAACTACTTTGACTACTGGAAACAGTACATTTATCATCAACAGGTTGAAGAATAGTCACTTAACTTGTGAGATTATTGCAAAAACATATAATGAAGGCCTTAGTATACAAAATGATGATGTCAAAAGGGAGAAATTCGGGAGTGCAGACTTGCAGTTTCATTTTCTACTTTGCAGCCTCCACTGTTCATCAACTTATGGTCTGATTCCGAGTTGAGCAAAAGTCAGGGGTCAGTGAGGTATATACCTACTCTACCATCTATTACAAATTTTTCCCCTGGGAATGAGGCATACCATGGAGGTGGGGTATTTACTGCACCAAAATCCATATCTTGCCTTCGTTTGTCATTTTCTCTAATATATTTCCTGATAAATTATGTCAGGGAAAACTGCAGGGTGTGATAATTATCTCACAGCTCATAATTGTCTGAGGCCTCACACCCCACCTCAAGAAGTTACACTGGCGCCCGATCCAGAAGAGATGCCAGTTCAAGATGTTGAGCCGCGTATACAAAGCCCTGCACAACCAGACACCTACGGTCCACCTCCCTCTTCGTTGTTGACAACCCCCCAGACCCGCTGAAGCAATAGCAGAGGACGCTCCTTCTCACAACTGGTGACCAAAGCTTGAAATGACCTGCACCTTAGGACCCCCTCATCACTCCAGCAATTCAGGAAAACACTCAAGACCTGGCTGTTTGACTAACAGATCACCACAAAGTAGTTAGAACTCCACTGCCTTAAGACCCTCACAGGTGTTTTGCTGCACTTTATAATTCCTTGACTGATTCATTCATTCATTCCTGCACAATGTGTTTTGCTCAGTTATTGGAACTAACTAAACAAGCCATAAACTTTTAACAGATGTGCTACATGAGGGATGTTTCTACAAGTGTAGCAGTTTTGGAAAAAGAATCAATGAGGACCCAAATTTTACCCACAATTAGTGCTGCTTTTTCTTTGTTTTTGTCAGAGCCAGTATTCTGTCTCCGTAATACTGATAAAAGCTGCAGCTTTACGCACCAGTTCTGCTAAAAGTGTTCTTCATTGAATTACCTTTGATATAGTCAGCTGCCAAGACGGCTTGCATTGAGACAAAACTACCCCAGTTATACAGTATATAACCACCTATTGTTAATATGGCCCTTCTCCTGTTCCTAAGTACTGTAAATTCTATGTGTTACTATTACCCATTATAATGGTATTCAGAGTATATTGCCAGGATTTAAACTCATGACCTGCAGTTGCCAGCCATGTTCCCTGTAAGGCGCGCGCACCTTTCCTTCTCCCATCGCGCAGGCCCCTTTGGCAAGCGCGCACAAATGTTCCACCATTCCTATACTTTGTGGTAGTTTAAATGCGTTATCACTTTCTAAGCCTAAATAAGCCTTTTAGAGTGATATACGTGCTCCCCTAAGGCAGATAATGCTTATATTTGAATCTGGATTAAAGTCAATGAAAACAGCGTTTAAATGCCGCGGGGAGTGTTTTAAACATCATTTGGCGTACTTTAGCATACAAGCGAGCAAGTGATATTTGTCTTGGAAATTAATGGTTAATGAGCTAGGAAATGCTTCAGAACAGTAGAAAATGTGCTGTTATCAAATGTTCCACCATTCCTATACTTTGTGGTAGTTTATATGCGTTATCACTTTCTAAGCCTAAATAAGCCTTTTAGAGCAATATACGTGCTCCCCTAACAGGTCATGTCCTTGGGGTGTGCAACCAGGTCACAAAACTGCCTTGATGCCCTATTGCATGGAGCAATGATATCCCTTTTTTGCTTTAGTGGTATGGAGAGGCTAATGCCAAAGATCTTGGCTAGTTATGCGCTGCGCGCGCGTGAATGGTCAATTTCTTGGCGCACGTATCCTTGGCTGCAGCGCACAGAGACCGCACACTGCAGCACACAGTGGAAAAAAATTAGAGGGAACATTGGTTGCCAGTAGTGAGAAGTTTATCTCACTGTGCCATCTTTCTGATATAGCGATTTGTCTTAGTCTGTTTTCCCTGAAATCCCATTTTCTGCATAAAAGTGAGTTTTAAAATGATCCTGTTTCAAAATGTCATTAGGAGCTCTGCAAAGGATATAATATATACAGCATTAAAAGTTAATTTGGTGTGTTGTGTCTGGCCAATGTCAATAATTATGTGATGTTGCTAAAGGCCGACCACACCTGAGATTCGAATTAGGTACTTTTACATTGATTTTCCTTTCCATATATTTCCTTCTTGTTGTTCGAGCCTATTGCTTCTGATTATTGAAGAGGAATGTTCCTTATTACAATTTGCCTACTCATAGCTCTTATCTTTGGGATGAAATCCCTCAATAGTTGTTTTTGCATTAAAGGAGGAGTTTAGTAAACCTTGAGGATTCTCACAAGGAATGGAAGCTAAATCTGAAACACTGACAAATATGACCATGTTTGCAATTACGGAACGTTCAAAACTGTTTTCAAAGACTTCTTATTGTTGCATGCATTTTGAGGTGAAATATCTCTTTATTGTTGCAGGTGTGATGCCCCCAGATGAGTACCAGTGTCACATTGATAACTCTGTCTACACCAATGCTGTTGCTCAGGTCAGGTAAAGGTTTAAAGAAGATTTAACCACCTGCCCTTAAGACATCTCTTTTGTGTGTCTGTCCCTTAAATGATATGCTTTGTGATTAAAGACGCATAAATAGAAACCCTTTGAGGTGTGGCTAATGTAACTAAGGTCACGGCTTAAAACATGGGAACTAAAATACCGTGCTTCACACAGTGTGCTACCTGCCAGGATTTGAGGGCCACGCTGTGCCTCTCTTGTTAGTTTTGTGCAATTGCATCCAGCTGCATCACATAACATGGAACTCATAGAACTAAAACAAGTCAGACCTATTGGCTTTGCAATATCAGATAAACCAGTACCAATGATTGTATTGTGAATAATTAGAATTGAAAACGTTTCTATTATGAACAAATATCCTTTAAATTAAAAAGTAAAAATTGTCTGTGGAACGGGAGAGGTCTTCAGTGTGTCTCATTCACTCCCCTTCACCTCATATCCATCTGCAGTCATTCATTCTGTTAGACACTTACACCCTTTTTCTTGCCACATCTTTCTGAAATCCACCACATACAAATCTCCTTGGTCATTCTTTGCATCAGTGACTTTGTACGGTCTTTCTGCATGTGCCTCCTTGAGTCACACCTGTTCTCTATGTGTGCGCACGCACGCACAGACACTCTCTCTCTATCTCGCTTTCTTTCTTCGCCAGTAAGCACACAATTTTTTTCCTGTGGTGCCGTCAATATTTTGACAACTTTGTACCTCCCTCAAACACTGTCACATAAATTGGTAATTACAATTTTCACATGTTTCCATAGCTCTGTGTGCTTTTCAGAGGCTCCAGTGCTCTCAATCATGGCCTATCATGAACTCCCATCCAGAATTTAAACTCAACCAAGTATCTGAAGGTGACTCTGTTTAGAGGAAGCACTTTCCAAGAGTCACATGTTGCACAGAAATAAAAGGTACAGAAACTTAACTTCTGGAAAATTCAAATTCTCTGAGGGAATGCAGCATGACGTCAAATATAAAATGTACAAAGGGACTTCGTACTGTCGTGGTTTATGCTATCAGGGTTTTTACGGTCATGTTTACTGCTTGGTTTTAAACATCAGATTTAACTCTTAAATCAGATTGTGAATAACTTTCAAATAAAAATGTACTTTGGGCTGCCTGTGCCGCAACTGGCATGAAACCAGCACTGTCACTCATGACACCTTCAGAGGCCAATACACATTCCTGGCTGGAGTTAATGAGCCTGCCTGCATGAGGGCAATAGCCTTCCTGTGGATTCAAGAAGGCACTGAACATTCAGGCTTAACTTAGAAGGCAATATGTAAAGTATTTGTGGAATAAATCATACAGTAACAGAGTGAAAACACCACAAAAATACACCACACAGGTTTACAAAAAGAGATAATATTTATCTGAATAAAATATGTTCAAAACGACAAAGATCCAATAAGCACAAGTTGAAATATCACTTTTCAAATGTTTAAAAGAGTCTCAATCCTTAGAAATCAATGGTTGTTTCTTTGTAACACACAATACCTGGGATGCGTCAAAAATAATGACGCACGGGGACCACAGACGAGGAGATGCGTAGAAAAATAAGGTGTTGCTCCAGAATTGCTGATGCGGCACAGAAGATGCATAATTTTTTTCCATGCTGTAAGGGGTTGCGACGTTTTTCAGGGGTGCAGTCTTGCTTTCTAAATGCGAGGCAGGGATGTTTCGATGCCCAGAGATGAAGCGCTGAAAATCCTTGACGTGCTGGTAGAAGAAGCAGGCGCTGCGTCGATCTGGTAGGTGATGCGTTGAATTTTCTGTCACAAGATAGGTGCTGCATCGAATATTCTGTTGGGAAGTCAGTGCTGCGTTTTTTCAGTCGGTGGTGAAGCGATTTCCCAGCAGCGATGCAGGCTGTACATCGATTTCAGCAGGCATTGTGTCGATTTTCAACACACCAGGATTTTCTTGAAGAGGTGATGTTTTTGTTGGCCCTGGGACTTCAGAAACTGAAGGCAACTTCAATTCAATCCAAGCCCTTGGAAGCACTACAGGAGGAAGGCAGAGTCCTTCCACCAGAGTCATAGGGCCAGCAGGGCAGTAGGGCAATGAGCAGGACAGCAGACCTTCTTAGCAAAGCAGTCCAGATGAGTCCTTTGGGCAGCCAGGCAGTTCCTCTGGCAGAGTGCAGGTTTACACCCAGAAGTGTCTGATTTGGTGGGGTCAGAGACCCAGCTTATATACTCAAAAATGCTTTTAAAGTGGGGGGAAACTTACAAGAGTGGTATTGAAGTGCACAAATTCCCCTTTCAGCCCAACTCAACACCAAATACACAACACATACATCTTTTTATGTTGAAAAGTAATTTGACATTTCTTCATGTTATCCACATTATGGTGTACATTCTTGGTACCTCTATTAATATGATGTGCAATATGAAACAAGCATTGACGGAGTCTATAAATCTGGCTTTGTCAATGCTTGTTTCTTTTTCTGAGGGTTTTTGCAAAACATTACTGTTGGAAAAGCTGCCTGGCCTTTGTCAACATTTTTGTGTGGATTTGCTCCTTGGAAAGGGCAGTACCCACAGTGACATCAGCCAGTTGTTGAAGTGGGCAGACTTGCGCAATTGTAACACAATCAAAAGGTTTGGCTAATGCCAGGCCTAAAAAGTGTTAATTGACACATTAACGGTTGTGACATATGGTCACTCAAGACACTTGATTTATAACTGAGGAGTTGAGGGGCACCTGCCAAGCATGTGTTATTCCATATTTGTCTTGCAAGTTGCCATTATCGCTCAGGCACCTTCACTTACATTTTATTTAAAAAATAACCAGTAGATTGGTTCTCTATAGATGATAAAGGTCTATCATATATTCCCTAGATCACTTATCAGTAATCTTCATTACTCTAATTCCGCCTTCCTCTACTTAGTCTCTAAACTCTGGAGTTTAATCTAAGAACTGAAAGAAAAGCACTAGTTGAATGATGCACAGGAGGAGGTGATAGCACCTGAAGGGAACAATAGGACAGGTGACTAAACAAGTGATGAATAATGAAGAGGAAGTATGTTTTAGACAAGCAGTCGCATAGTAAATGATTGCTTGTTTGCTTAATGGATCTGAGAGATCAAACGTAACGATGCACTCAACGTAACTACTGAAGGAGTTCAAAAGCGCTCTGTGTGTGAGAAGCTTGTGTCCAACTGTGCTGTTAGCATCAACTGCTAAATTAAATAGATAACCACTGACAACTGCAGATCAGTGACTAAACCACTGAGTGTCACAAAATTTACTTTGAAATGTTCACTGCATAGGGTTTGTTAGAGAGCCTAAATCTTGACTTGAAATGCAGGACTCTCTTGCTGATGTCCTGACACAGTATGCCAAGGATACCACGGGCCCTGGTGCAAGGAAGAACAAGCATTTGCAATGCAATTGGTCTTGCATTAGCTCGAGTTAGAGCTATTAGCGTTGTAAATTCCTAACCAGACTTTTCTTGCCACATAAATTGAAAATGAAAAGTAAAACAGATGACATAAGGGAACCGATTCAAAGTCCCACAGCCATGAGTATAAGGCCAAAGGAGAGACACACAAGGAAAAATAAGTTTGTTTGCAGTCAAACTTACCTGCAAACATGCAATTATCCATGTAACAGGATCAGTGTCCAAGGCGGTAACAAAACCGCCCCAAGGAGGGACAAACGTAATGCATTTAACAATAATAACAAAGGATTATTGAAAGGCAAGCCCATGAACGAGTGATAGTGATGGACGTGCGGTGGGCGTGGTTAAAAGCCCACAGATAGATTACAACAGGTCAAAGCGCTTGCGCGCTCTACCTAATGAATAAGTTAGACACATCCAGCGCTAGCCTCATCATATCGCTTTTTTCCCAAAGCACTGATAAAGCCAGTAGGTCTCACCTATGCAAGACCTATTGGCTTTGTCAATCTCTTTTGGCATGTTGTACAGCTGCTTGGCTGCTGTGCAACATGGCTCAAAATCAAATAAAAAAACACTATGGTGAAGCAAGCATTGACCTTGCCATAGCAGTTTTTTTTCTTTTTTTACTTTTTTACTTTCAGCATAGCAGCCACACTGCTGTACATGGCTAAGAAGTAGCATAGATAAAGCCAATAGATCTTGCATAAGTAAGAGCTATTTTCTTTGCTATTGCTTGTGACTTTAAGGCAAGGGTTGATTAAGTGATTTTTTCCAGGCTTGCAGGAGGTTAATTGGGCTGGATTTGAACTTTATTCACCAGTTCCAAAGTCAGTCGTGAAACCGTGGCATGATATAAATATATGTACATTTCACACACACATATGTATATATATATATATATATATGTAAATCTTGACTTTAACACACCTTTGCAAATAAGTCACAGAGGATGTTTGAATAAAACCCAGATTGGATACAGTTACGCGTTTCATTTACTAATTGATCCTTCCTTACCTGTTGTTATATATCGCCGCTTCGCACATGGTAATGGATCCTTTTGGATGATATGGAGTTTTTTATGCAGCATGCGTCCTTCTCATATGTCATGTGACAGGGCTGCATGTTAACCGCATCACAGTAAGAATCATAGGTTAACTGTGTCACAGTAAGAATCACTTTCCAAAATGGCTTCTACGGATAACAAAAGAATGTTGTCTGCACTTGAGGAACTAGCAAATAATTGATCTGTCTACTATATTGTTATATTTTCGTTTACTAAATAAGGGTAACCCTGCACTTGGCAGGGCTTTCAAAAACTGAGTGAAACTCTTAAATGTTCCTCTCCACGGAAATCTTTAGTTAAAGGCAAAAGATGTATTCAGTTTGAAGGAAAGGCAGAGTATATGTTTAATGGCCGCAGTACATGGTGCAAGGAAACACCGTTCCACAGATTGTCAGGGTGATTTAGTTTACTAAGTTCATTTTAGGAAACCCTTTAAAATACAACAAATTTTTTATAATTGTTTTAATCTGGTACATTGATAAAACACTTGTTGCCACAAAAAGAAACAACAGGAGGACTCAGAAGTGACACGGAATTATGGGTATGTAAATTTAGTCGTACGTCACGTGACAGGAAAGACTGCACCACAATAGTTTCCCTGCTCAAGTCGTAATGTCAGCACCTTTACCTCTGCACATTTTGAATGGTGCCTCACATGGGCTTTTGTGAGGACCAGTGGCACCTAAGGAGAGGATTTTTATATGCCTACTCCAAAGCATGCTGACTGGCTTGTTGCAATTCTTTTCAAGACAATGAATGAGCCAGTATGTTTTGTACATGAAGCCTATAAGGCTGCATCAGCTGCTGTAACAAACCAAGTATTGGCAAAGAGGTATTAGCGTTGTAAACTCCTAACTGAACTTTTCTTGCCACATAAATTGAAAATGAAAAGTAAAACAGTTGACATAAGCGAGCCGATTCAAAGCACCATGGCCGCCATAAGCATGAGTGCGAAAGAGAGACACAAAAGGAAAAAGAAGTTCCCTCGTAGTCAAACATATCGGCAAACGTGCAATTTTCCATGTAACAGGGTCGATGGCCAAGGCAGTAACAAAACTGCCTCAAGGAGGAACAAACATAAAGCATTTACCAATGATAACAAAGGATTTTTGAAAGACAAGCCCACGAACAAGTGATAGCGATGGGCGGGCGGTGGGCGTGGTTAAGAGCTTGCACGCTTGACCTAAAAATGGTGTCTTTGACTGCGGTTGCGGAAGTAAAATAAGAACAATTGTCAGGGTTAGTGGCCCACCACTGCATCAGTTCTAGCTACACCCCTGTCTAGACAACTCCAGTTTCCCATCACTATTCTTTGCCCTACGCCTAATCAATAAAAGTCTTAACCAGAGTACAGTGCAGTGACGTCGCCTAAATGCTGCAAAGTATTGTCAAAAAGCTGAATAAATAAATAAAATTGTAAATAAATATCAGCTCCGGAACCTGTAATCTCCTTAAATTTCCTAATAATCTATCTAACATGCAATTACCCGTACTGGTAAACTCTATAAATAAAAAAAATTTCCAGTATTGTTTGGAAAGCATTACTTCTGGCCAGGCGCCCTTCAGGATTGGTGTTTTTATGACATGTTCTTCCTTTCCACTTAGCCTAAACTTTGCTATCGATCTGGCTGATGTGCTTCAAGTCTCCGTGCCTGAAGTCTGGAAGGAAGTTGCACAAAAAATGAAAATTCCATTTGACCTAGAGAAGAAGTATCACCCCGAGTTTGATGGGTATGAAGCAGGTGAGTGAGTGTAAATGTACCCAGCTGACGTTTCCTGTCATTCCCTGTCCGGGCATCTGTGTGAGTGGCACTCTTTGAAGCGATACAAGAGATTGTTGAATATTTAATATGGGTGTAGGTAGTCGGAAGCAGGAAAGGGCATTCGCATTTTACTTTTCGCTAGATTTTCCTTAGACCGGCATGATTGCTGTTATGCCCAATGGGGCCAACTTGATCAATGTATCCTCCTTCTTTCCCTTCACCGATACCCTCACCTACCAATGCACTGTTTTCGAAAATTAAAGGGCTAAAACCTTCGTCATATACCTAGACCTATCCATGGAGGACCCTGTTGTTCCACAGGGTTGCACCTTTGTAGTGAGATCAAGCTGTCTCACAACCTGCAGTCTCATGTTTCCCAGGCCCCAACTTTGGGGAATATTACACCCACGATTTTGTAAGACAACACGATCACCAGTCTTTTGCAGTAGGTCCAGCAGTTTCTTTGCAGTCATTTAAAAAACAGAACGACACAGAGGGAAGCCATCACTTCTTGAAAATGGTTGTGATGGTGCCAGACAAGGACCCTGGGTTGAAATGTTCCCTAATATTCTTGATTGATATCAACAGTCGTCCATCTCTTTGCCATCTAGGTGTCCCTGTGAAACAGGCAGATGTTGTCTTGATGGGATTCCCGCTTACGTATCCCATGAGCCCAGAGGTGCGCAGAAATGACCTGGAAATGTATGAATCCATCACTGACCCTGAAGGTCCAGCAATGACATGGGTAAGGAAGCTAAGTTTTTCTTAGTGATCAATCCTACCTGGTGGCACGAACATATTTGATACTGAATATAAACTGATATTTTATTGTGTTCTCGAACTGTTCAGGTTGGAAAAACTGTCTTGGCAGCCATAGTACAACACGTCTCTCTTGGGTTTCTCTTCAGAGCATGTTTGCTGTTGGATGGTTGGAGCTGAAGGAGGTTCAGAAGGCACAAGACCAAGTGCAAAAATGTTTTTCAAACATTACAGAACCATTTAAGGTGGGAGACATGGAGAGTTTTTTTTGTTTAACATTTTCGAGCTAATATGTAATAGTGTAGCATGATGTACGTCTCCGGGCCACGTGTGTGTAATGTCATCTGTCCCCAGCCTCTGCTCTCTTATTCAAAGCCAGGTGAGGAGTAGTACTGCTGGATTACGAGCAGTCTGTTCAGTAGTCCTTTTTTTTCAGATACATTTTTATTGAATTTTAGCGGTATACAGTGGGAACAATTCATGAGACATTTAGGCCCGGATTACGAGTTTGGGTTTAATCATACCTGATAAATAACGATATCACAGGGTACCCTATTTATCGGGTGTGATAAATAACACCGATTACAAATTGATGTGGAATAACATGCAGATTTTGGTTTATCGCACTAAAATCCAAATTATATTTTTCATCTCAGATGTTATTCCTCATTTAATATCGCATGCATTAACAAACAACTCATAATTTCGACCCGTGTGTAAACAGTGGTTTATGCACGGGTCAGAATATACTGACCAATTTGTAATCCGGATGTGTAATCCACGTTCATTAATGCAGGCATCCTTTAGTGAGAAGACCAGAGGAAAAAAAGAAGAATGAGGTCAGTGTCCTTTCAGGCTCAGACTGTATGTGCGGAGGAGCCCCGTCCTGCCAAAAATTTGAATCCTGCTCCGGCAACACCCAACAGGCCTTTTGGTTCCCGGGTGTGTGTGCTATTGGCCCAAACTGCCCCCCCCCCCCTCACCAGTGCTAACTCCGTCCGTCACTCCTTCAAAATGGCTAATAACATAATGTCCCATCATGTGATGTGAATGGTGCACCCCGCCTGCCAGTTGAGTCGCCGTAGCACGTGGGCCGCTTCTTTCGCCCAGTGGCATACAACGCTCTGCCAAGCTGCAAGAAGTGGTGCAGAGTCAGTCTTCCAGTGTATCCCTATCACTCACCACACCAGTGCTAGCATGAGGTCTCTGTACCTACTTTCTGCCTTGTCCGCCATGGGGTGGGGCATCAGACCGAGCAGGCATGTATTCATGTGTTGCTGGCCCATAACTTGTGTGGCATATGTGCACACCGCAGTCCACAATGGCTGTAGTACTGCACACTGCCGTGTTATGTGGTCAAAGTCTGCTTTATCGGCTCTGAGCCTGGGGCTTTCATGCATCAATGTGCTGAACATCAGATGGAGGGATGATGGGGTGTGGTATGTGTGGTGGACATGGCTAAACTGCGATAACTTCAGCCGTGCATTTCTTGATACCCTTGGGATGTAGCTCAGGACCTTGTTCCAGTCACCTCTGTTAGCACAAACTGGAAGTCATGGCTTCAGTGATCTTCCAGGCTGCTGAGGGGTCTACCTGTCACCTGAACCAGGGCTTCATATATGTTAGTGATCCTTTGGTGCATAGGGCTCCATGTCAACAGCACCTGCAGTACTAGATCTACATCCGGCTCCTTGCTCGGGTGCCCCTATGTCCCACCAATGGCCCCTCTGAGCGCTCCATGTGTCAAGAACTGTCCCACTGGGATAATGTATATCTCTTGGAGCTCTTCATGAACAGTTTACCCAGGTCATCTATGGAGGCGCCGCCGCTGGGATCAATGCGCCGTCCATCTGACCCAAGTGAAGGCCAGGAGGCACCACAGGAGCAGATCCGGCGAATATTCCATTCCCATGTGTCAACGTCATCTGTAGCACACCCACCAATATTGAGCTACTCTTATCGAAAATAGTGTGCCTTAACCTCAAGGCCCGCTCACAGAACGTCATTGAGTACACCCCCCCTCGTTTTGCAAGGTCAGATGCTTGCTATCTCAGGAAATTAATCTGGGGTTATCCATGTCATAAGCCATTGCAGCTGGCATGCCATGTGGTGCAAGTTTTAGTTCGGCACTTCCAAACTGCCCACAGCCATTGGTAAATACAGTTTCTCCAAAGCCATGCAGTGGCATCCCAGGACCAGGTCAGCTCGGCAAGCCAGCTATTCACAGTGGTGTACATTGTGCAGGGTAGTATTAATGGCGCAATGACAAACATATAGAGTAGTCACGGCAGAGCAACCATTTTTGCTAGCGTTGCTATTCCTATAGGTGATAGCAGTAGCATCCGCCAGAAGGCCGATAGTAAAGGGGCCCTCCATCTGTTGCCTGTTCTCTGGAGTGAGGACAACCAAGGGTGTTTTGGCCAAAAAAGGAGTTCAGCTGGTCTGTGCCCGCGTCAGGTACCAGCCCATACGGGGCTTTGTAGTAGGCGGAGAACACCACCACTGTGTCCCCATGTCTGTGTACACGGTGGCCCTCTGGGTGCCGGATGGCTGTTATTATATAGTGGTCGCCTTGCCCATGCAAAGGTTTGTGAGCAGGTGCCCCACTTTGTCTCCCTTCATGTGAAGCCGTGCCGGATGCTCCCGTTAGTCATGCATGGCCAATCTGGCTCCCGTCTTCACATGCTCCCTTCTCTGCCATACCAGCTCGCCTCAGGCTTCTGCCTCTGAGACTGTGTAGATCTCCATGCACCTAAGTTCGGTCTCCATACGTCCGAGCTGGGACTGCAGGACAGAGTGCACCCCACTAAAATATTTGAGCCCTATGTATGAAACACAGGCTTTGCGATTTCCAAATAGCGAATATGTAGAAATCGATATTAGTGAATCACAAAATGTGATGTACGTAGGAGTGTATTCCACTATTAGCGATTTCTACAAATTCACATACACAACTAGGAAATCACTATTTTGGAAATCACAGAATTGCAATTTCCAAATTAGAAATCACAATTTAGAAAAAGTTGCATTCTGGCTGCAGAATTATGATGTCATGCTAGGAATTTAAGAATACCAGGGTTTGCCCACAACCCAGAATCCTAGGAAGATGGTGGAAGGAAGGCACCTCTCTCACCATTGGCAGTGGAATACCTATTCCTGAATTACACCATGTCGATGAATGATGGGGACAAGTATTCTGGCAGCAGGAAGCGCAAAGCTAAATTCTCAGAAACTGAGTTAGAGGTGCTAACCAAGCAATGTGTGGCACATGTGGACCAGCTTTTTGGGAACGAATCATTGACTGCTCCTGAAGGCCAGTATTGCTGCCACAGAGAAGGAGCAACATCTGCAAAGATGCAGGCACATGCAGCGCATGGCATGCTTTGATGCCTTCACTCTGTCAATCAATCAATTGGCGGTAGCCATGAACACTCTTGCAGGGAGAACTGTCAACCAATAAAGTGACATTGGGCACTGCTGTCAGGATGTTGTACGTGGGTTAGTACAAGTAACCACAGCCCTTGAAAACATACAGGCACACAACCTGTCTGTCCCCAACATTTTGCCACCACCGGTGAGGGAAGATGGCTCTAGTATCAGTGTAACATCTGTGCAAGAAGCTTGCTGTATCAGCTGTACACGCAAAAACACATCAGGATCTGACATGCCACCTCTTCCACAGGCCAGACTTACCGAGAAGGAAACCAAAGCCATAGGCAGTAAAAAGTTAAACCAGCGTACACTCAGAGTCATGAGACTACTTTGTTTTGTTTTTTCATACTTTGTTGCTTTGTTGACACAATAGTATGTCCTCTATGGATACTGTTGATTAAAGAGAGATACATTGTCACAGCCCGAATAAAAGGTGATCTTTCAGTTATGCACAAAGCATTACCATTATGTGTGATGAATTTTTCTTAGATGTGGTAGTCATTTTTACCTCACAAATAGTTGTTGGTGATGTCTGTGAGTCAAGCACAACCATCTGCTGCACATGTCCCATCCTGCTGAAACTGTAGTGGTGGTAGTTCCCCATCCAAGTCAGGTTTGGGCTGTATGCTGATGTTGTGCAGACCCTTCCTCATGGCGATGTTGTGTAGAAGTGCATATGTGGCAATGATTTTACAACATGTTTTGGGTCTGTAAAGCAGTGTTACACCGGTTTTGTGGAGGCATCGGAATCTGGACTTCAGTATGCCAGTGGTACATTTCATGATTGACCGTGTTGTTTTATGTGCCCTGTTTTATTGCCTTTCACTTTTGGTTCTTGGAGTCAAGTATGGTGTCAGTATCCAAGGAAGCAAGGCATATGCGCTGTCTCCTTTCAGAGCATGAGAAGGAACCATTGGGTCATATCACACAAAAAGTTCTGGCCACTGTATGAGTTGAGTGAACAATTCTCTTACCATGTAAAAAGCCATCACTAAATTCACCCTGAGACTGTCGGTTATGTATTCCACTGTGGCAGAGCATGAAGGACTCATGAAAGATGCCTGGGAATCTGGCCACAGGGTCTGTTATGATACATGAGGCATCACACACTGCCTGTACATTGACTGAGTGTGAGCTTTTCCTGTTTCTATATATGAATTCATTTGCTGAGGGGGGCATATGGCAATATGTATGCCATTAACACAGTCAATAACATAGGGGAACTGTGCTACCCGGTAAAACATTCATTTGATCTGTTGCAAATATTAGGGGGTATTTGGAAAATATATGCATTGGTTAAGATGTCCAGAAACCTGTGAAGGAACCTAGTAAAAGCACTTTGTGATACCCTTCCCGCCACTGCTATGAGCCCCTGGTAACAGCCTGAAGCTAATAGGTGTAGACAACACAATACCTGCATGTTTGGTGGGATTGCGTTGCTTCTGAGTGTTGGGGTCTGAAGCTGAGGTTGTAACTCAGCAATTAATTCCAGGAGTACCTCACTACTGAGTCTGTACTTCTCATATATCTCCTACTCTGTCTATTCAAACAGGGTGACCCTCACCCTAAATATCCTCTCCTGTCTCCTCCTCTTTCTATGCCTGGCAGCCAAAATCCTCATCCTCCTCACCAGAACATACAAGCCACCATTCTGAAAGAGACAGATGCATTTTGAGAGCCTTTTTTTAATTTGTAACTGGTTACCACCAAATCCTGATTAATGGTAATTGCATTTCCTGAGTGGCCATTTTTTTGTGACTATTTGAAATGATGAAATCCTTTGTACACCGTGTTAGTGATTCGCTATTTGGATACCCCTATTTGCGATTTTCTGTTTAGGGAATTCTAAAATGCAATTTCTACATGATGGAAATCGCATTTTGCACCACCACAAATGCCCTTTGTACATACCAAAATGGCATTTTGCCTGAAATTGTGATTCCCACAGTTATTGAATGCAAAATTCCTTTGTGCATATGGCCCTTAGATTCAGATCCCCTGAATACATGCCTCAAAGGTATCCCATTCGACCAGTGGACTTGTGTGGACATGCCTGAGTTGTGTTCAAAGTAGCGTGCAGTCTCCTCTATCACGATGCCATGATACGCTGTGTCTTCTAGTGCTGACATCTGTAATCGCCAGGTGGGAATGTGTGACCATACCGGGACCCATCTCAAGACCAGTAACATTGGGCAGTGGTCTGAATGTCATTGCCAGATATTCTGTTTTTTGCGCTGTTCCTACTAAGTGTCTGGATGTGAGGCATAAGTCTATTTTCACAAGTAATGTGTGCATGGTGAAGAAGTGAGAGTATTCCCTCGTCAGCTGCTGTGCCTGGCATCGCACTTCCAGTAGGTGCCAATTTGACAGCCACTTGTGCAACTGCTCCTCTACTTTACGCGCAGATGTGCCTTGCAGCGGTGTGTATGAGTGGTCCAATCCAATGTCTGCTACACTGTTGAAGTCCCCTTTTACCACCAGTGCCCATTCCAACTACTCCACAAGGGAGCCCTCAAATGTTGTTTGCCCTACATTTGGGAAGTATCGTCCTAATGTATGTATGTATCAGGGAGCCTTCCAGCTTTCTGCTCATAAACACATATCTACCCTCCGGGTCTGCCCTCTGCCATTTGGGCTGGAACATCATTCCGGGCACCACCCATAGCAGGACGCTGCTCGAGTACACAGAGTAAGTTGTGTGAAAGAGTTACCCTTCACACCTGACCCACAGTTGCTGCCCTGCCTTCCCGGTCAAATGTGTCTCTTGTAAAATAGCTAAGTGCACCGCACGCCTCACCAGGTACGAGCAGACAAGGTGGCTTTTAGCCGGCATTCTCATCCCACAGATGTTTCGTTTGAGAAATTAAACACTGAGGTCCACATTACGAGTCTGCCAGTCTTAAGACTGGCAGACTAGCTGTAGTGGTCGGACAGCCGCGGTCGTGGCGGTCGGACTGCCGACACCGCCAGGTTGCTGCCAGTCGACAACCCAGTGGTCTCGCCAGTTGTAATCCGCATGCAGCGCCACCCTGGGTATTACGACTCCCCAATGTGCCAGCCTTTTCAGGGCATTTGGACGCCATGGAAAGGCTGGCGGAATGGGGGTGCCGGGGGCCCCATGGGGGCCCCTGCACTGCTCATGCACTTGCCATGGGCAGTGCAGGGGCCCCCATGCACAGCCCCGTTGTGCTTTCCACTGTAGAAAGCACGACCGGTGCTGCTGCACCCGCTGCACCGCCACATTGCCGCCGGGTCGATTACGAGCCTGCGTCAATGTTAAGGCCCTGTTCACTGCAGGGCCGGGGGGCGAAATGCGATTTCCGCCGTTCTGGCAGTCAGGTAGCGGTACGAGTTTGAGTGTTGTAGTATATCGCCCACCATGGTAAGTTGAGTGTGAAGTTTAGGCAGCACCCTCTTTCCCCCGCCTGTGTCTCCTGCTGTAGGAGGCTGACCTGGTTTGTAGTGGATACCAAAGGTACTTACACCTTATACCAGGTCCAATTATCCCTTATTAGTGAAATGTAGTCAGTGTGTAGAAGCCAGACTCTCTAGGGGTAGTGTGGATGAGCAGCCAAGGCCTAACTAGGAGACATGCAAAGCTCATGCAATACCACTGTAGTCACACACTACTCACATACATGAAAGAAAATACTCAGTGTTGCAAAAATAAAGGTACTTTATTTTGGTGACACAAATGCCAAAAATACCATACAGACAATACTACCTTAGGAGGTAAGTAATACACAAATTATATACACTACTATGCAGAAATAGCTGTAAAAACAGTTAGAAAACAGCGCAAATAGTAAAAATCACAGTTAGAAATGGGCCTAGGGGGACCACAAACCATATACTAAGAAAGTGGAATGCGAAAGTAGGTTTCCCACCTAGGCAAGTGTAGTGTGTAGAGGGGTGCTGGGAGTACTAGAAAACACCAAAGGTAAGTAATAGAACCCACCCCAGTGCCCAGGAAAGCAGGAGTAAATCACAGTAACTTTCCTAGAACACACAAGAACACAAGAAAGAAGATTATGCAAGGATCAGAAGAGACTGCAAGACACCAACAATGGATTCCTGGACCTGAAGATCTGTGGAAGAAGGGGACCAAGTCCAAGAAGCACTGAAGAGTCCAGGGAGAACAGGAGCCCTGCCAACCCAGATGAAGGTGCAAAAGAGGAACCACCGGTGAGGAACAACAGTCAGTATTGCACCCAAGAAGACAAATGCAGGTTCCTGGTTGGTGCAGAGGATGTCCCACGCTGGATGGATGAATGCAGTCTGGTTTGCGTGGCTGGATTCTGCCAACAAGTCTTGGTCACGCAAAGCATGTGGTTAGCAGAAAATGGCGCTACCTGGGTCCAGGAGGGACCTGGTGGACTCTACCCAGGAAGGGCATTCAGAGGGGGCTCTCAGCAGGTCAGACAGCCCTCAGAAGACCAGGCAGGAGTCCCACAGGATGGGAACAAAGAAGGTGCAAAACGAGGCCCACGCAGCACTACTCAAAGGGGTCCCATGCTACCGGAGAACCATGCAGGAAGCTGTGCGTTGCTGGATAGAGTGCTGGGGGCCGGAGCTGCATGGTGCACGAAGAACTTCATGGAAGGATGCCAACAGGCCTTGACAACTGCAAAACATGCAGTGCACGGGGGTACTGTATTGCGTGGGGAGGCAAGCTCTTACCTCCACCAACGTTGGACAGTTGGACATCTGGACCACTTCAGTCCACCACCTGTGTTGCTGGATCCACGCACTTCTTCAGGAGAGGGGACCAAAGCCACCGGTCGTCGCTGCAGAGGGGTGCCTGCTGAAGCAGGAAAGTGACTCCTTCACTTCAAGGGATATTCTTTCGTTCTTCTGGTGAAGGCGGATACAGTCAATCTTCAGAGGATGCATAACCTGGAAACAGTTGCAGTTGCTGGCTGGAGCTAAGGTTACAATGTTGCAGAAGTCGTCTTTGCTTATTTGATGCAGTTTGTTCAGTAAGAAGGTGAAGTAAATGATGCAGAGGATTCCTGCTGAAGTCGTGCAATCTGAATCTGCAGAACCACCCAAGAGAGAGACCCTAAATAGCCCTGAAAGGGGGATTAGGCAGCTACACCGGTAAGGACCAATCAGAGGAGGGCTCTGACGTCCCCTGCTGGCACTGGCCACTCAGATGCTCCCAGAGTGCCCTGCCAACTTGGAATCCAAGATGGCAAAACCCAGGGACAGTCTGGAGGAGCTCTGAGCACAACCCCTGGGGTGGTGATGGACAGGGGAGTGGTCACTCCCCTTTCCTTTGTCCAGTTTCACACCAGAGCAGGGACTGGGGGTCCCTGAACCAGTGTAGACTGGTTTATGCAAGGAGGCACCATCTGTGCCCTTCAAAGCATTTCCAGAGGATCTGGAAGGCTACCCCTCCCATGCCTGTAACACCTATTTCCAAAGGGAGAGGGTGTAACACCCCTCTCCCAAAGGAAATGCTTTGTTCTGCCTTCCTGGGCTCGAGCTGCTTGAGCAACAGGAGGGCAGAAACCTGTCTGTGAGGTGGCAGCAGCTGGGGCCGCCTGGAAACCTCAGAAGGCTGTAATGGCAGTACTGGGGGTCCTCTAAGGAGCCCCCAGAGTGCATGAAATCATACAACCAATGCTTGCAAAAGCCTTGGGGTATGGTTCCAACATGTTTGATACCAAACATGGCCATATTTGGAGTTACCATTGTGAAGCTGCACATAGGTAGTGACCTATGTCCAGTGTACGCGTAAAATGGCCTCCCCGCACTCACGAAGTCTGGGAAAATGGTCCTGGAGGTCGTGGGGGCACCTCTGCTAGTGAAGGGTTGCCCTCACACACAGGTACTCTGTACCCAGACTTCAGGATCGGAAGGTTTGACATATGGGTGACTTATAAGTGACCTGGTGCAGTGTAAATGTCAGTGAAAGGGTGCATGCACCATTTCACACAGGCTGCAATGGCAGCCCTGTAGAAGCCTCTGCATGGGCTCCCTATGGGTGGCAAAAGAAATGCTGCAGCCCATAGGGATCCCCTGAAAGCCCAATGCCCTGCGTACCTAGGTACCATATACTGAGGAACTTACAAGGGGTTACCAGTATGCCAATTTTGGGTGAAATACTGGGTTACCAGTATGCAGTGACAAAATGTAGAGGAGAGAGAGCATAATCACTGGGGTCCCGGTTAGCAGGATCCCAGTGAGCACAGTCAAACACACTGATATCAGGCAGATATTGGGGGTAACATGCCAAAAAGAGGGTACTTTCCTATACCTGCCCATCCGGAGTCAGTCCTCCCAACTGAAAAGTCTTACTGTACTGTGCAGCGGATTCCACTGATTTTCCAAAGTGTTCAAGTACCTGGTATTTCCCTCAAACTATGTAAACAGTGAGCATTAAAACCTGCATGAGAACTTTCCTCACCAGAAGCAAACACTGGCCATATGTGTAACAAAATAGCAATGTGAACCATAGGAAGGGATGTCTTAAAAGGGGGGATAGACTTGTGTAAGAGAAAAAGCAGTCAGATGATAGTATAAAGAAAGTAGAAAGTACCTGGAAAAAGGCAGGTGAGTAGATGGTAAAATAGATGAAGAACTAGAGCAAAAAGCATAAGGTCAGTCGGGGTGCTGAGCAAGCGCTCTGGATATGGCAAAGGCAGGGCCCCCAGCTCAGACTAGTGCAAAGGAGTTGGAGTCGAAGTTATATCAGTTCCTTTGCAAACTGTGGATTGATCTTCTGGAGGCTGCAGAGCTCAGTGTCCGAACTGTGCGGAAGTTCTCTGGATTCAGTCTCGCCTCTGAAGTGAGCAGGGAGAGGGAGGTTGTGAAGTGCTGCTGCAGCCCTTAACACCTCAATCCTGTTTGTTTCTACCTAAAATTTGTTGGGGTTGCAATTGCTCGGCCTCCACCTTCTGCCTCTGCGCCAACACAGGTTCTCTCTCACTGTGACCACTTCTGGGAGGTGCTGGACTGTGAGGGGCCCCTCAGGTCTCTGCCCGATCCCATGCCTCCTTTAGGTCCGTGATGTAGAGGGAATTGCCCTCATATGTGATTCAAAGATGCACTGGCAAGAGCAGAGCGTGCTTCAAGTCCATGTCTCTGGGTTTTCTCTTCATGACCAGGAAAGAAGCCCTGTGGCTCTACACAGTCAGTATGTAGTCTGGGAAAATGAACACTTTGCTGGTTTCTGCTGCGTAATGGCCTGCTCAACGGGCCATGCAAAGAATGGCGTCCCTGTCACAGAAGTGCAGATGTTTAGCCACCACTGTTGCAGTGGGACCCCTAGCAGTGGCATCCTTGCTCAAGAGAAAAGAAAGTGGACACTCCATCAGGGATAAGTTCCCGCTGCTGCCTACCCCAGTGACCATGTCCTGTTGTTTATTGCCCTCAAGCATGCCCACCAGATGGATGTTACTGTGGTGGGCCCATCCCTCTGCGTCCTCCACTCAATCTTCCAAGGTTTTGAGGTGGTCCACACATTGCCATCCTGCCTTTGTAGATCCTACATCCAAGGTTACAGGTGTCTAAGGAAAGTCTCTGCTTGGGTCACTCTCTCCTGCAGCTTCTATTGGTCCTCTCAGAGGAAGCCCACTTCTGTTGCCACAGCATTGATCTTTGCCTCCGTGTACTCTTGGGAAGAGTTAAATGCTGTGAAGATCTAAGCAACCACATCTGTGTCCAGCGACATCCCTGCTATAGATGGCCCCTCTCCGTTCTCCTATTCATGTATGGCCCTCTCCTCTGTTCCTGGGTAAGCTGTTGCAGCTGGGGTGGGGGTCTTTGGGGGCTTGAGCCTCCCATTCTCACAGTATGGGAAGGTGCAGGATGGGTTGTGGGTGTCCAGTGACTCTCCTATTCTTCTCCTGTCAGTGTTGGTATAGCGTACCTCAAAGAGCCATTGGCGGTGGGGGGGCCCTGCAGGAGGCTCCGTTATCTTCATACCCACGAAGCCAGAGTGGCCTGCTTGTCCCAAATGTGCAGGCAGCATGAGCAGTCACCTGTTTTCTGAGAAGGGGTGGCAGTACACCCACAGATCAGATTCTCTGGGCCCTGTGTGTCCAATCCGCAGCATGCCCCAGCTAGGGCTACATGGCGAGGGCATGCCCTTCCCACCGCCACACTGCCTAATCTCTACCAGACCGTGCCAGTGCATTGCCCAGTCTTCCAATGGCTGGTTGAGGCCCAAGGTCCATAGTTGCTCCCAACAAGGGGGGAAGGGCTAATTCCCTCTCCAGTGGCACAATGGGAGAGAAAAGAGGGGGCCTCTCTCCTCAGCACCTCAGTCGCAGCAGGCTGAAGTAGGTTCTTGACGCTTTGTCTGCAGTCCCAAAGAGAAAGAAAGCCCTGGATGTATTCTGCTGTGTAGTGCCTCCCTGTCCTTGTGCGCGTGGACTGTACCCCTCAGCCAGTGGGTAGGACATCTCAAGCCCCTAACGGCAGTCCACTCTCTCTACAGCCAGGCAGTCCACTTTCTCTGCAGCTCCCCCTAACCCCACTATGTGGCCCCACACGGTGCGCTGCCTCCCAGTAATTCCTGTCGGCTCACCCAGCTGGTCGTTGCAAATTCCGCCATAGGAGGCCGGCAACTGCTCTAGATGACCCTCTCTGTCCAGTAACCCTTATGTCAGGAAGAAAAAAACACTTAACAACCCACTATTCAGGTGATGAACTTCCACCTGTCTTATCACTAGTAGTTTATTAACTTCTTCTATAGCTGCTTTAATATTTATTTCCCTTTCGAAAGCACTACTAATGTTTTGAGTTTTGACCAGTAACCTAAATCTCCACATCTGAGATTTGCCTTTCTCTTTTTCATAATATCATGCCTGATTGCCAGGCACTATTGGATACTGGAATATGTGAACTATGCTTACTCTCTCCTCCTGGCCTTGATGCCTGAGATATGTCTGTAACATCCTAGTGTCCCTTGTATCAGAACCTGATGAGCAAGCACTTTTGGTATGTGGGATTTCACTTATTTCTATCCTCTCCCCCTCTGCCTGGACACTCTGGCTGCCTATCCCTTCATTTTCCCATGCCTCAATGTGACACGTCGTGTTTCAGTGTGTGGTCTCAGCATGAACCTTATACCAAAGGGATCAGCGAGTACAGTGCCTCTAAAAAGGTTATCTATCAAATCTATGCTTGTCCTCTTCCCTGTGGTGTAACACAGAACTTTTTATAACGCTGCAGGCATTTGAAACTACCACATTGAGCTGGTAGTGCAGTATCTTTTTCTAGTCACCTTCCCCCTGATCGTGCAGTTCCACCAGTCTCCACTACCCTCTCTTATCAAGAGTGCAGTTCCTCCCTGTTATCTCTTCCTTCATTTATGGCAGTGCACTTCCTTTCATTTTTATATTCCTTCCTGTAGGAAAGTTAATACCCACCCATCGGCCCTCAGGACACAACCTTTCACCTTCTTCCACTCTTCCTCCTTAGAAGTGCACCTTTAGTTTGCCTCCATGACCCTCTCTCCTCGGTAATGCAATCCCCCAACCCCACTCAGTTGCACTCGTTCTCTTTCCCCATCTGTGTACTTTAATAAATGCTAGTTACATTTCTGTCACTTGCATATACTTCCACGCCTGGTAGAGCAGTTCTTTGTCTCCTTTTAGCTCCCTTCCCATAGTGAATTTCCTCCCACCCCAAATGCCTCTGTTGCCTCTATTTTCCCCTTTGTTTCCAGTAGACCGTTCTACCCCCTTTCATTGGAATGCTATAATGGTAGTGCAGTTACCCTCTACTTTGAGTCTTGGGGTATGTTTACTCCAACCTGCCTCATAGTTTTGCTTTTTTCCTCCTCACTGATAGTGTGGTTTCCTCTTGCTTCCTGCTAACACAGTTCTCCCATGGCCTTTCCCTAAGTTTTACTCATCTCTATTTCATGCAGTAGTGTTACTTCCTTATAATCCCTTGCAATATTCTCAAATGATTTTCATGTGTTTTCTCATGTCCTAACTTTACTTCTTGCCTCACTGTAGCAATGCAACACTTCATGTTGTAGTAAGTAGACACTACTGTGACAGCCTGTAAAGAAATGACTCCCTGTTGCAGTTACCCCCCACTTTTTGCCTGATACTGATGCTGACTTGACTGAGAAGTGTGCTGGGACCCTGCTAACCAGGCCCCAGCACCAGTGTTCTTTCACCTAAAATGTACCATTGTTTCCACAATTGGCACACCCTGGCATCCAGATAAGTCCCCTGTAACTGGTACCTCTGGTACCAAGGGCCCTGATGCCAGGGAAGGTCTCTAAGGGCTGCAGCATGTATTATGCCACCCTAGAGACCCCTCACTCAGCACAGACACACTGCTTACAAGCCTGTGTGTGCTAGTGAGAACAAAATGAGTAAGTCGACATGGCACTCCCCTCAGGGTGCCATGCCAGCCTCCCACTGCCTATGCAGTATAGGTAAGACACCCCTCTAGCAGGCCTTACAGCCCTAAGGCAGGGTGCACTATACCATAGGTGAGGGTACCAGTGCATGAGCATGGTACCCCTACAGTGTCTAAACAAAACCTTAGACATTGTAAGTGCAGGGTAGCCATAAGAGTATATGGTCTGGGAGTTTGTCAAACACGAACTCCACAGCACCATAATGGCTACACTGAAAACTGGGAAGTTTGGTATCAAACTTCTCAGCACAATAAATGCACACTGATGCCAGTGTACATTTTATTGTAAAATACACCACAGAGGGCACCTTAGAGGTGCCCCCTGAAACTTAACCAACTATCTGTGTAGGCTGACTGGTTCCAGCAGCCTGCCACACTAGAGACATGTTGCTGGCCCCATGGGGAGAGTGCCTTTGTCACTCTGAGGCCAGTAACAAAGCCTGCACTGGGTGGAGATGCTAACACCTCCCCCAGGCAGGAGCTGTAACACCTGGCGGTGAGCCTCAAAGGCTCACCCCTTTGTCACAGCCCAGCAGGGCACTCCAGCTTAGTGGAGTTGCCCGCCCCCTCCGGCCACGGCCCCCACTTTTGGCGGCAAGGCTGGAGGGAACAAAGAAAGCAACAAGGAGGAGTCACTGGCCAGTCAGGACAGCCCCTAAGGTGTCCTGAGCTGAGGTGACTCTAACTTTTAGAAATCCTCCATCTTGCAGATGGAGGATTCCCCCAATAGGGTTAGGATTGTGACCCCCTCCCCTTGGGAGGAGGCACAAAGAGGGTGTACCCACCCTCAGGGCTAGTAGCCATTGGCTACTAACCCCCCAGACCTAAACACGCCCTTAAATTTAGTATTTAAGGGCTTCCCTGAACCTAAAGATTTAGATTCCTGCAACAACAAGAAGAAGGACTGCCTAGCTGAAAACCCCTGCAGAGGAAGACCAGAAGACAACAACTGCCTTGGCTCCACAAACTCACCGGCCTGTCTCCTGCCTTCCAAAGAACTCTGCTCCAGCGACGCCTTCCAAAGGGACCAGCGACCTCTGAATCCTCTGAGGACTGCCCTGCTTCGACGACGACAAGAACCTCCCGAGGACAGCGGACCTGCTCCAAAAAGACTGCAACTTTATCCAAAGAAGCAGCTTTAAAGAACCCTGCAATCTCCCCGCAAGAAGCGTGAGACTTGCAACACTGCACCCGGCGACCCCGACTCGGCTGGTGGAGAACCAACACCTCAGGGAGGACCCCTGGACTACTCTACGACTGTGAGTACCAAAACCTGTCCCCCCTGAGCCCCCACAGCGCCGCCTGCAGAGGGAATCCCGAGGCTTCCCCTGACCGCGACTCTCTGAAACCTAAGTCCCGACGCCTGGAAAAGACCCTGCACCCGCAGCCCCCAGGACCTGAAGGACCGGACTTTCACTGCAGAAGTGACCCCCAGGAGTCCCTCTCCCTTGCCCAAGTGGAGGTTTCCCCGAGGAAGCCCCCCCTTGCCTGCCTGCAGCGCTGAAGAGATCCCTTGATCTCTCATTGACTTTCATTACAAACCCGACGCTTGTTCTAACACTGCACCCGGCCGCCCCCGCGCCGCTGAGGGTGAAATTTCTATGTGGGCTTGTGTCCCCCCCGGTGCCCTACAAAACCCCCCTGGTCTGCCCTCCGAAGACGCGGGTACTTACCTGCTGGCAGACTGGAACCGGGGCACCCCCTTCTCTCCATTGAAGCCTATGCGTTTTGGGCACCACTTTGAACTCTGCACCTGACCGGCCCTGAGCTGCTGGTGTGGTAACTTTGGGGTTGCTCTGAACCCCCAACGGTGGGCTACCTTGGACCAAGAACTGAACCCTGTAAGTGTCTTACTTCCTGGTAAAACTAACAAAAACTTACCTCCCCCAGGAACTGTGAAAATTGCACTGTGTCCACTTTTGAAATAGCTATTTGTGAATAACTTGAAAAGTATACATGCAATTGAAATGATTCAAAGTTCCTAATGTACTTACCTGCACTACCTTTCAAACAAGATATTACATGTTAAATTTGAACCTGTGGTTCTTAAAATAAACTAAGAAAATATATTTTTCTATACAAAACCTATTGGCTGGATTTGTCTCTGAGTGTGTGTACCTCATTTATTGTCTATGTGTATGTACAACAAATGCTTAACACTACTCCTTGGATAAGCCTACTGCTCGACCACACTACCACAAAATAGAGCATTAGTATTATCTCTTTTTACCACTATTTTACCTCTAAGGGGAACCCTTGGACTCTGTGCATGCTATTCCTTACTTTGAAATAGCACATACAGAGCCAACTTCCTACACAGCCTAACAGTGGTTGCAGTGTTTCTCACCATATTCTCTCGGGGTTATCAGTTCAGAGAGAGGTGGGCAACTTGAATTTATGGACCGATTAAAATATAAGCAGCCTTGAGGAGAATTTGGCTGCAGGCATGCTTGTCTTAAAGTGTGACTGAGTGTGTGAGTGCGCCTCAGCTGGTCAGAAAAGATGCTCCTAAGACATAGTACACAGGCAAAATGAGCTGGGATCTGGACCGGAAACAGCAAGAGAGAAGACCACACCAGGTCCTGTTACTGACACAACATAGTGTAAGTAAGCAATGTGTGGTAAAGCAATAATAATTACTGCTGCAAAGGACCATACTTCTATAGGTGATATATAAACAAACATGATTGTCTGGATCCCCTTAACCTGTGGTGAAAATTGCCAGACAAGAAACCAAAAAGGTCATGCAGGGGTGAACACTGGCAGACAAGAAGCAGAAACGGCCCTGCAGATAATAGAAGTTAGAAAAAAGAAACACGCTGCCACCTATACATGGAAAGCATATGCTTGCAATAACAAATACAATTAAACATAGCAGCAGGTGGCCATTTGCAATGATATTGTACATGGTGTTTTGTAGCTTTGAAGTCCCAGCATGGCCGCCATCTTGAGAACAAAACTATTTCATGGCGGTGGCCCAGTCTACAGTCTGTGGCCTCGCAGGATAAACTGTACTGCAGATAAAGTGAACAGCAAGCAAGCACCCTGCTAGCACAGTCTGGAGAGATGTAATATGTTCTAAAAATAATGAAAATAAAAAGATGAGAAGGAAAGAAATGAGAAGAAACATGTAAAATGGAAGGACTGGTCCATCCATCCTGGCACTGAAGAACACACATTTTTATTAGATAGAAGTCCACATGAGCAGCAAAATACCGTCACTCATAGTGAAATAAAGTCACTATCTGGAGTGACTGCCCCATGCTGAATGCAATCTGTGAGATCTTATGTTACAAAATACCTATCTGCAGGATTAACATGGTACTATAGCAATCCACTCTTAAAGGCTTATTGGCTTTAACATGTTTCATAATAAATAAATGTGGCCTATTGAACTCATTTTGTTGCTTTTAGCAACTGGTGCTTTTTGAAAACAGGAAAAGAGAAACAAAACCAAATTAGTAACATATACATAAAAAAAGAACAGGAAATACATAAAATGCATTTGGTTAAGGGGATTAAGAAATTAAGCGATACAACTCAATTTAATGGACATTCTGCTGTACCGCATAAGCGTTCAGTTTGCTTTAACAGATGTGTGATCTATAGATTCTGGGTGGAAGGGGAGCTTCTTTAGTGTTTATAACTTTCATTGTCATACCAAAGGTTTCATATTGGAGGAAACATGTCTTAAATTCTGGCTTCTCCTCAACTAGTATGGTAGGTTGCTGGCTCTAGAACTAACACAACACATCAGTGTGATTTTGTCTTCCAGGATTACCCTCCTTACATACTGCAGGTCCTGTGCCCAAGCTATAGTATGGCTCACATGTTATTTTAACCAAAATAATGTGTTGTTCCACAGAGGTGGCTCCGTGCATGTGGTTCTAGGCACCTTCATGATCACAAGGTTTGAAAAAGGTCTAATAGGTGGTGTTAATGACTTTAATCCTAGCAGTGGACCTTTAGGCATTTGGCTCCTTTCCTCTATTGGCAAACAGTGACCATTGGTCCCATGTTGCTACCTATTCAGGGAAATCTCCTTCAGGGTGGCATGTGATTCATTTTTGTCCTCACTCCCTATGATAGAAGTTCTGTTTGTGTTGCCTTGCTATGAAACTCGCCCTTTGGAAGTTACTGGGGAAGTTGTTGGGATTTTACTGTGCTGGGACGGCAGAAAGAGGGATTGATGGATCTTGTTGGAAGTGCTGCATTTTGTGATTTCCAAGGAGTACAGAGGTGTGGGATTTCTTTCCCAAGGTGGAAATTGAGTGAGCTCTGTATATGTAGCTCTTGGTTCACGTTTGACTTCCTTGTGTGCACTTCTGAAGTCTGTGAGGCTATACTGTTGTTTGTATTAATTTTAGCTCTAAACCCTGTCATTACTTATTGTAGGTTAGTAATCTACAACTTCTGTGTTGACTATGGGCAATAATAAATCACAAGTTTCTGAACTGTATGAAGCTCACATTGGCTTTTTGAACAGGGAGAACTGAAAATGGGCACTTCTGCAGGCTTCGTACCTATCACATGGTCATTAAAAAGCCCCCCTAAATGCAGCCTTTCTGCTTTCCAGTACCCCTGTCATACTATTTTTCCATGAATGAATCATGCTGAACCTGCTGTGGGAGCTGGGAATGTTGGTACTGTTTTGATTTGCTCTGAGGCCCTCAGTATCACTTCTTCTGTTCTTCTTGAATTGTGAAGTTGGACCTCAGCTACAGCTTCTCATTCCTTTAGACTAATCTCACCATGGGGTGAGGCAGTGGATGTGAATGGCTGTTGTGCCGAAACCTGCCTCTGCTCAAAATTCTTCTCCTTACTTGATATTACTGAAGAAATCCCCAATTCTTCTTCACAGCTCTCTCTCTTCTTCTAATCGCCTTCTCCTTGTATTCCTCTCCAGAATATCTGTGAGATTTCATGTAACAAAATACCTGTCTACAGCCTATAAAATAGCGTGATAACAATCCCGCCAGTAAAGGGCTATTGACTTTAACAAATAAGCCAAGCTTACTGCCTTTATCATAACGCTTTATAATAAAGAGATCACACCAATGGCTTCGGACATAACTTTTCCCATTTAAATAATCAGACCTGTCTCCTTTATCATTAATATTTCTCCATAACTGAGTCCTAATGTATGACTGTAGGCTACCATCAACCATACAGTCACAAAATTATAAATGTGCACAACATTGCAGTTGATAAAGCAAAATATTAGGTCTCCTAAAAGGGTCTAAAAAAGCATATTTTTTCACAGATGGCAACTAGAAAAGAACAAACACCATAATTAGTTACATAGAAAAAGTGATTTAATAGCATCACGGTGCCATTTGTGTGACTTTAAAAGGAAAAGCTACATCCATCACATTGGCTTGTGTGTGAACAAAAGGTCAAACACAATAACCTTGCTTGATGAAGAGTCTGAATTAAGCAGCTAGATAAACGATCAAAGCTTTTGGAGGCAAAGCACTCTTTCAGTGGAAGCACTTTACTTTTTGAAAAATAAAATGCCGTAGTCCGATAGACCAACATCTGGGCGGAGCAAGTTTCCCTCTCTGTAGAACTCCTGAAAACTCTTTTTTGGTCATATGAGGTCAGGCAAAAGCTGCACAATCAAGCCAGCGCTACAAAGATATTTTTGGGAAAATACATATAGTATCCAATAATTAGTGAAAGATAAAAAATGAAAGCCAATGGTGCCACCACATAGCTAAATGGCCCACAGGGAAACTTTTCTGAGTAGATATCAAGCCCCTGATCCTCTTCTTGTAGGTGCAATATGGACAGAATCTCCGATGGAAAAAGCAGCAATATATGAAAATAAAATCTTATGATCCTGTATGCTGTAGAATGATGTTTTTGCAACAAATCTCACCTCTGGGCTCATAAAATAGTGCTTCTGGACTGTTGAAACAGCACGTAAACAGCAAGGCATGCCCTACAGTTGATCTAACCATCCTTTCAAATAATTTTCTTGGTTCACCGGCAGCCCTATGAAACCCAAACCTCAGTTTCTTCCAGGGGCTGCTCCTTCGCAGTAGCGAAGGAGCGTCACACCACTGGCTGACAGAGAAGCAGAAAAAGAAAACAATAGTTTACTATTGTTTCATTTTTCTGCTTTTTGCACAGCCAGCAGTGCAAGGAGGGGTGGGGTGAGCCAGGCCATGAGAGATGGGAGGGGGAACGAGGGGAGAATGCACCTAAGGGCACATGTGTGCTTGGCAGGAGAAACTGCACAGACCCCAGGGCTGTGTCTGAGTCTCAGTCTGAGCTTCTCAGACCAATTCTGGAGCTGCCTTCATGCTAGGTTTACCACGAAAGCAGTGCTAGGATTGCTGGGATGCCTGTTCTGGTGTCCCAGAAGCCACAAGAGGAGTGATGAGCGAGGCGGCAGGGACGGAGGCAAGGTAAGTGTGTTTTAAAAAATATATTTTCACCTCATTTCTGCCCCCCTCCTGCCCCTCCCCTTGAGTTATGTGGCTGCAGCCACTGGTTGCTTCGCTTCCCCTGAAACTAGCAGACATCCAAGGTTAAAAATAATCCATCACTGCCATCTGCAAATGGCATATGTAAAACAGCAGCCACGTGATATAAAGTTGATGTGGAATCAGTTGATCTCTGTTCTCTGGGGCTGAAGGGATACACAGTGTCAGTTCACGCACCATAGACTGAGAAGGCCTTGACCACCTTTCAGGAGGGTGGGAGTAACTCAGTCCTCAAGGAAGAAACAACAGCAGTACCATGCCTTCTCAAATTGCCGTCAGAATAAACCCAGAGCTCCTTTAACAAGGTTCTGTGATCAAACTCCCTCTTCAGAATGACTGAAAGTTGATGGCTGAAGTGAAAAGAAGCTTCTAACTGGGAGGTCACAGTGATGCAGACAGTCCATGTGCCAAACGAAATGAACAGGCGTCTAGCATGTGGTTTCCATTCTGTGGTACATAATTTGCATTTTGTATAACTAATGCCTGCCTCATTCAGGGCTAATCCCAGCCTCAGGATTATATTAGCACTTGCAGCCCACACAGACGCTGAGGCACAGAAGCTGATGCTTAAAGGGGCTTCAGGGCCCCTCTGCGTCCCATCAGGCACTAACATGCCCCCAGAAATTTTGTATTGCCTAAGACAGGGAGATAGCTTCAGGCGGTGGGTGTGTTTGGGGTGCTACACCCCCCTAATAAATGTATTTTGTGATAAATAGTTGGGTACAGGTGCTTTCAGTGGGGTATGGTGCAGTGTCCGTCAGATTTCACCAGGAATTTTTACACACACAGACAAAAAACACACACACTCTGTTCCTCTGTCTGGTTGGAAAGACTTCAGAAGTGTTGGTTATTTCACAAAATAATGTGCTTTCTCTCACTTATTACCCCTACCAATCCGCATTGCTCTCTCTTTCTGCTGCCCATGAAGCCCCTTTTGTGCATCTTGCTTGTGGTATAGCGTTTTTTAACATTATGTGCCGGCGTGATTGTTGGGAAATCTGAAGCTCACACCCCCCCATTCTTACTGACCAAGCTACGTCCCCGGTGTAAGAGCACCTCTGTCGGCTACCACCTGGCCAGGTACCACGTGAATGGGTTGACACGCTGGTATGCCTGTATGCCTGCTCAGCGATAGGTAGTCATTATGGGCCTGAAAGAACTCGGAAGACTGGTAAGTCTGTCACAATGGATTTTGGCAGATGGGATATCGTTCACCATTGTGACAAAGTAACCTGTCAGCTGAGTTCTAAATCAGGCCCTATGTTTTCAGAACAATGCATATCCTTGAAGTAACTCCCTTAACATATACTTGAAATACTCACTAAATGAGTCCCACATCTAGCTAATTCTATGCAATGAACTGTACAAATCACATAGTGATTGACAAAGACTGCATGAATTTCACCTAAATAACACAGAATTTTAAATGGATGCAGCTTTAAACACAGGGCAGCATTGCATTGTATTGCAATTCCCTCTAGAAATGTGCATTTTATTGCCTTCCTTTAATGTATACTTTAAATTATACTTTAATTAAAGGGCTAATCTTACAATCCCGCAGATTATGGGCCAGAGACACAATAAACGAAAGCAGCTAGGAAGGGTTGTTGTAAAGACTTAAGAAGAGGGGAGAAGATAAGTACAACAGAACCTATTATGCTCCTTAAAAGTGCATTTGTCTGTATTTTACCATTATAATGGCGTATCTGGCATGGGGACTCAAAGGTTGGAGTAACAACATTCCATCATTGATGCCTGCTTCGCTTCACGTATTCTGTATTCTGGTTCGATCATGAAGTACTGCTCTCTTACGATTCCTTACATCTTGCTCAGGCATCTACCCTGAGCAGCTCGTGAGCCACTAGCAGCTCTCCAGCTATCTATGAGAAGCTCTCCTGAGTTCAGCCCAGACTACAAATATAGAAGCTTTTGCTTTTTTTGAATATTATGTCCATACCAAAATTAAAAGGCATGGATTCGAGATGAAAACGTGTGTATTCTCAGAACTCAAAAGCTGATGTCTGGCGAAAATGTTTGAATTTTCCAAATGTATTCAAAGCTATTATATGTATTTGGGTACTTTATTACTCATATTGTTACCTTGGTGTCATTGGGATTGTGGATATGGCTGTTCTGTATTACTCGTGTAGAGGCATTCTAAATTGATAATAGTTGTTAGGTCTCTCTTGCGACAGCGAATGCACACTCACTTATAAAGAGTACTTCCAATAAAGGGCTCACCCATTGCTTGCCATTCATTGGTAATGGTGTCACTCTGCTCCCTCCTTATTGGCCATCACGGGCCAGGCGTCACTTTTTTTTCTCTTTGATGAGCATAAACCAAGCATAGATTGATTCAGTTTAATTAGTGTCCTTCTGTTACTCGTGCTGTGATTCAGGTACTGTTTTTTTACTGCTGCCCTCTTTATATACATCTCATACAAAATATTTTCATATTGCTTATCACTGTACTTGTATGCACTTCAGTGCACTTACTCTGTTTCCAGTTCTCCATTCTTTCTGTTATCAAACACATTTTTGGATATTTTGTATCTATGTCTCTATCTTTTGTTTACTCGTACAGCTAAAATAAAATTACATTTTACAAGGGTTGGATTAAGTTGTTATACTGTATAAATGCCCTACTAATAACACATTACACCTTCATGATGCTTGCTACAGCACACCTGTTTTCATTGCCTTTCAGCAAATTCATCCCATTTATGCCTCATATCTTTGCATTGATCTTAAGTTTAGTTCCTTGTTTAAGGTACCTGCATTCACAATTGTATTACTCTATGCCAGTCTACTCTCTGCTGTTCCACTCCACGGTGCACCACTCCAATCTACAACACTCCACTATACTCCCCTCTATGCCTCTCCAGTCTATGCCACTCCATTCTATGTCACTCCAATTTACACCACTCCACTTTACACCACTCTCTCCTACTCTCTGCCACCCTACTCTACTCTATGCCACTATTTTCTATGCCACTCTGCTCGGACACTCTGTGCCTTTCTACTCTATGCCACTCCACTCCATTCAATGCCATTCCACTCTGCCACTGTACATCACTCTGCTTCACTCCACACACCTATATGCCACTCCACTCCATATCTCTCTACTATACTCTATGCCACTCTACACTTTGCCATTCTGTTCTACACCACTCCATTCTATCCCACTCTACTCTACGCCACTCTGCTGTGCTCTATGCTACTTCACATCACTCTACTCCACACCATGCCACTCCTCATCGCTCTGCTCTATTCTCTGCCACTGTGCTGTACACCACTCCACTCTATTCTACGGCACTCTACTCTATGCCACTCCACACCACTCTACTCTGCTCCACTCTATGCAATTCTACTACGCCAGTCTACTCTATAGCACTCCATTCCCCTCTCCAAGACTCCACGCCACTCTGTTCTATGCCATTCTACTCAACTCTAACCTATGCCATTCTAATCTATGCCACTCTTCTCTACGCCACTCCACTCAATCTCACTCCACTCTACTCCACTCCATTCCACACAATGCCACTCTATTTCACACCACTCCACATCACTCCTCTTTACTCTGACACTCTGTTCCATTCCACTCCACACAATGCCACTGTATGCCACTCTAGTGTACTTCACTTAATGGAATTCTGCTCTACTTCACTGTATGCCACACCACTTCAGACTGTGCCACTCCCCTCTACCCCACACCACTCTATGCAACTCCAATCCATGCCATTCTATACCACTCCACATTCTATTCAATGCCACTCCTCTCTACACCATTTCGCTCTTCTCTACCCCAATCTACTCTCTGTCACAGTACACCACTCCACTTCAAGTCACTCTACTCTACTTTACTCTATCTATGCCACTCCTCTCTACACCATTCTGCTCTATGCAACTCCACCCTACTCTACGTCACTCCATTCTACTCTACTCCACGCCACTCTACTCCAATCCACTCTACCCCACTCCACTCTTCACCACTGCGTGCCACTTGATGCTACTCCACACCACTCTATGCCATGACACTCTACTGTACACCACTCCATTCTATGGCAGTCCACTCTATGCCGCTCAACTCAACTCTACGCCACTCTTCTCTATGCAACTCCACTCCACTCCTTTCTAAACCACTCCACTTTACTCTACACCATGCTTCTCCACTCCACACCACTCTACTCAATGCCACTCCGCTCTGTGCCACTCTACTCTATGCCTCTCCACTCAAATCAACACCACTCCAATCTACGGCACTCTGCTCCACACAGTGCAACGTTACGTCACTCTATGCCACTCCACTCCACACAATGCCATTTTACGCTTCTCCAGTTTATGCTGTTCCACACCAATCCACTCTCTGGCACTCTATGCCAAGCCACGCCACTCTATACCACTCTACTACGTTCCACACTAGCACTCTACTCTTCATCACTGCATTCTATGGCTCTCTCCAGAATTCCACGCCACTCTACACCACTCTACTCCACTCTACTCCACTATGCACCACTCCACTCCTCTTGACTTTACGCCACTCCACTCCACACAATGCCACCCTACAGCACACTGTGCCATTCCATTCCACACAGTGCCACTTTATGCCACTCCACTCTACACCACATCACTCCACACCTCTTCACTCTATAACACTCCACTCTATGCAGTTCCATTCTATGCCACTGCACTCTACACTTTCGCTTCACTCCACTCCATCCCTCTACTCTACACCATTCTAAACTATGCCACTCCTCTTGTCACCACTCCACTCTAGGCCACTCCATTCGATTCTATGCCACTCCAATCTACACCATTCTACTCTATGCAACTCTAGACTAGGCTACTCCATTCCACTTTACGCTACTACATGCCACTCTTCTCTACACCCCTTCTTGACTGCACTCTACCCCACTTCACTCTTCACCACTGCATGCCACTTTACACAACTCCACACCATTTTATGCCACTCCATGTCACTCCACTGTGCATCATTCCATTCTACTATATGCAACTCCACTCTACTTTACTCTACGCCACTCTATTTCATGCCACTCCACTTTACACCACTCCATTTTGCTCTCCAACACTCTTCCTCACTCCACACCTCTTCATTCTATGCAGCTCCACTCTTCTCCACACCGCTCCAGGCTACTCCATGCCACTCCACTCTATGCCACTCCATGTCATTCTACATCACTGTAGTCTACACCACTATTCTCTTCACTATGGCACTCTATGCCATTCCACTCTGCGCCTCTACACTCCACACCACTCCACACAGTGCCACTCTATAGCACTCCATTCTATGCCACACAACTCCACTCCATACCACGCTAAGCCAATCAATGCCACTCTAAGCCACTCCAATCTGCCACTCTACACTACTCTACTCTGTGCCTCTCCATTCCACTCTACCTCACCTTACCTTACTGTATGCTGCTCTATTCTTCACCACTCTACACCAATCTACTCATCTCTACACCTCTACACTCTATTGCACGCCACTCTATTCCACCCTACTTCACACCACTCTACTCTACGCCACTCGGCTCTATGCCACACCACTCTTTGCCCCTCCTTTCTAAACCACTTCACTTTACTCATCACCTCTGTACTCCACTTCACAACACTATACTCTACACCACTCCACTCTACTCCACACCACTCCACTCCACTCTGACACTCCACACCACTCGACCTCACTCTACCCCACTCTATGCCACCCTACTCTATACCACTCCACTCTGCACCACTTTATTCTACGGAATGGCACTCCACACCATGGCACTCCACTCCACGCTGCTCTACACCAATCAGCGGCACTCTAGGCCACTGTATGCCACTCCTCTTCACACCACTCTATGTCACTCCTCTCCACATCACTCCACCTTACGCCACTTCACTGTACACCACTCCAGTCTACGCCATTCTACTCTGTCATTGTACTCTATGCCACTCCTTTCTACACTACGCCACTCCATGCTACTCTTATCTGAGCCACTCTTCACCACATTATCCCACTCCACTCTGTGCCACTCTATCCCACTCCGCGCCACTCAACTGTACACCACTCCATTCTATTCAGTGCCACTCCACTTGATGCTACTCAACTCTACTCCTCTCTACTCCATGCCACACCACTCTACTTTATGCCACTCTTCTCTACCTCACACCACTGCACTGTACTCCACGTCACTCAACTCCTCTGTATGCAGCCCCATTCTACCTCATTCCACTTCACACTATCCCACTGTATGGCAATCCCCACCACTTTATGCCAATTAATGCCACTCTTCTCTATGCCACTCTACACCACTCCACTCCACACCACTCTACTATATGCGACTCCAAGCCACTCCACTCTACACCACCCTACTCTATGCCCCTCCATTTTACTCCGTCACCCTAAACCACTGTGTGCCCCTCTACTTTTTGCCACTCTTTGCCACTGTACTCCACGCCAATCTACTAAACTTTCCTCAAATCTACGCCTCTCCACTCTGCGCCATGCCACTCTATTCCACTTCACTGTACTCTACTCTATGCCACACCACTCTGTCACTGTTTTTTGTGCCACTCCACTTGACTGTGTCAAGCTACTCCACTGCCCGTCACCCTACTTTGTCACTCCACTCTATGCCACTACATACCACTCTACACCACTCTATCTCACTTTACCCCACTCCACTTTTCTCTATGCCACTCCATTCTATGCCACCCTACTCTACTCCACTAGACTATACCTTATGGCCCTGTGCAGCACTCCAACTACTCGTTACTCCACTCCATGGTACTCTAAGCTAATGAGTTCCACTCTGCGCCACTCCACTCTATGCCACTCTACACCACTTCACTCTACAGCACTCTGCTCTGTGCGACTCCATTCTACTCTATGGCACGCTACTCTCTGCCAGTTCATTCCACTCTGTCTTTATGCCTCTCTATGCTACTCTACTCTACTCTTGCCACTCTTCACGACTCTACACCACTTCACGCCACTCGACTCCACTCTACACAACTCTATGGCTCTTCACTGTACACCACGCCACTCTATTCCACTCCACTCTAAGCCACTCAACACCTCTCCAGTATATGCCATTCTACTCTATGCTTCTCCTCTCCATTTTCCACCACTCCACTCTACGCCACTTCATTCTACAGCACTCCACTCTATGCCATTGCACTCAACGCCACTCCATCTTACACCATTCTACACCATGCCACTCCACCTTATGCCACACTGTTCCATGCCATGCCAACCCACTCTGTGCCACTCCACTGTGTACCACTCCACCCAATGCCATGCCACTCTACAGTATGCTACTTCGCTCTACTCTATGCCTCTTTACTCTATGCAACTCTGCTCTTTTATGCCACTCCACTCTACTCCATGCCACTCTGCAGCACTCCACTTTATGCCATTTCACTCTATACCACTCTACTCTATGCCACTCTACTATACTCTACTCTATGCCACTCCACTTCACGCCTCTCCACTCCACACCAATCCATTTGGTGCCACTCTACAGCACTCCACTCTACATCACTCACTCTACACCACTCTACACTAAGCCACTATATTCTATGCCGCTGAACTCCAGTCTACACCACTCCCCTCTATGCCACTCCACTCTTCTCTACACCACTCCACTCTACTCTATGCTACACCACTCCACGCTAAGCAACTGTGTGTTACGCCACTATACTTTACCCCAGTCCACAACACTCTATTCAGTCTATTCTATGCCAATCTGCTTCATGCCAATCTGTGCCACTGAATTTCACTTTACTATAGGCCACCCTACTCTATGCCACCCCACTCTGTACCACTTCACTCAGTGCCACTCTGCGCTACTTCACTCTGCCTGACTCAACACCACTGAGCTCTACTCTATTTTAGCCTACTCTATACCACTCCACCCTATACCAATCTACTCTACATCACTCTACTTTACACCAATCTACTCAACTGTACCTTATGCCACTCCACTCCACTCTATGGCACTCTACACCACTCCACTCTGTCACTCTACTCCACTCTACACCACTCCACCGTACTTTGAGGTACTGTACTCTACATTACTCTACTCTACGCCACTCTATGTTCTGTACTCTACGCTACTCCACTCCACTTTGCGCCACTCTATTCTACATCACTCTATGCTACACTTCTCTACACCATGCCACTCTACTGCACTCCACTCTACTCTGTGCCACGCCACTCTCCACCACTCTATTCCACTCCACTTTATTCTATGCCACTCCACACTGCTCCATTCTGTGCCACTCTACACTGCCCTCCGCCACTCTACTCTGTCACTCCACTCTATACCTCTCTACTCTGCTCCATGTCGCTCTGACCTATGCCACTCTACTCTATGCCATTCTGCAGTCTCCTTACGCTAGGCTACTAACTTTTAGCCATGGCCGAAAGACATTGGCAGAGCCAATAGTTCTTGCATAAGTGAGACCTACAGGCTTGGCCAATGCTTGTTCACTTTACTGCTAGAAACCCTGCCTAATGCGCTGGTGTGATCACTGCTGACAATCTCGGATTAGATGGTCACTATTATATCACTAAGATTAGTTGCTTGGGATGATTTTCATTTAACATAAACAGTTCTTATTACAGAAGAGTTTGGAGACCCCAGCTCCTGTTGTCCTATTTAAGTGGCGTTTGTAATTTAATGTTGCTTTGTCATGCTCCCTACTTGGATAAAGAACGAGGTGACAGTGTTCAGCGGGATTTGGACATGATAGAAAGTTACTCACCATCCAACGTAATTCAACCGGGCCCTAATAATATTTGTGTGATGGTAAAAGAATGCAAATGCTGTAAAATCCAGTTATGAATTCCACCATGTTCTGGGCATGACTCCTTTATTTTATCTTCTGATAGATTTGGACAGAGACAGCCGATGGATCAGGAGCAGTAAATTTCCTGACAGGAATGGGTGGATTTTTGCAAATTGTGCTTGTAAGGAAATGCCTCCTTGGCATGGTTGCCCCCTGACTTTTTGCCTTTGCTGATGCTATGTTTACAATTGAAAGTGTGCTGAGGCCTGCTAACCAGGCCCCAGCACCAGTGTTCTTTCCCTAACCTATACTTTTGTATCCACAATTGGCAGACCCTGGCATCCAGATAAGTCCCTTGTAACTGGTACTTCTAGTACCAAGGGCCCTGATGCCAAGGAAGGTCTCTAAGGGATGCAGCATGTCTTATGCCACCCTGGAGACCTCTCACTCAGCACAGACACACTGCTTGCCAGCTTGTGTGTGCTAGTGAGGACAAAACGAGTAAGTCGACATGGCACTCCCCTCAGGGTGCCATGCCAGCCTCTCACTGCCTATGCAGTATAGGTAAGACACCCCTCTAGCAGGCCTTACAGCCCTAAGGCAGGGTGCACTATACCATAGGTGAGGGTACCAGTGCATGAGCATGGTACCCCTACAGTGTCTAAACAAAACCTTAGACATTGTAAGTGCAGGGTAGCCATAAGAGTATATGGTCTGGGAGTCTGTCCAACACGAACTCCACAGCACCATAATGGCTACACTGAAAACTGGGAAGTTTGGTATCAAACTTCTCAGAACAATAAATGCACACTGATGCCAGTGTACATTTTATTGTAAAATACACCACAGAGGGCACCTTAGAGGTGCCCCCTGAAACTTAACCGACTGTCTGTGTAGGCTGACTAGTTCCAGCAGCCTGCCACACCAGAGACATGTTGCTGGCCCCATGGGGAGAGTGCCTTTGTCACTCTGAGGCCAGTAACAAAGCCTGCACTGGGTGGAGATGCTAACACCTCCCCCAGGCAGGAGCTGTGACACCTGGCGGTGAGCCTCAAAGGCTCACCCCTTTGTCACAGCCCAGCAGGGCACTCCAGCTTAGTGGAGTTGCCCGCCCCCTCCGGCCACGGCCCCCACTTTTGGCGGCAAGGCTGGAGGGAACAAAGAAAGCAACAAGGAGGAGTCACTGGCCAGTCAGGACAGCCCCTAAGGTGTCCTGAGCTGAGGTGACTCTGACTTTTAGAAATCCTCCATCTTGCAGATGGAGGATTCCCCCAATAGGGTTAGGATTGTGACCCCCTCCCCTTGGGAGGAGGCACAAAGAGGGTGTACCCACCCTCAGGGCTAGTAGCCATTGGCTACTAACCCCCCAGACCTAAACACGCCCTTAAATTTAGTATTTAAGGGCTACCCTGAACCCTAGAAAATTAGATTCCTGCAACTACAAGAAGAAGGACTGCCTAGCTGAAAACCCCTGCAGCGGAAGACCAGAAGACGACAACTGCCTTGGCTCCAGAAACTCACCGGCCTGTCTCCTGCCTTCCAAAGATCCTGCTCCAGCGACGCCTTCCAAAGGGACCAGCGACCTCGACATCCTCTGAGGACTGCCCCTGCTTCGAAAAGACAAGAAACTCCCGAGGACAGCGGACCTGCTCCAAGAAAAGCTGCAACTTTGTTTCCAGCAGCTTTAAAGATCCCTGCAAGCTCCCCGCAAGAAGCGTGAGACTTGCAACACTGCACCCGGCGACCCCGACTCGGCTGGTGGCGATCCAACACCTCAGGAGGGACCCCAGGACTACTCTAAGACTGTGAGTACAAAAACCTGTCCCCCCTGAGCCCCCACAGCGCCGCCTGCAGAGGGAATCCCGAGGCTTCCCCTGACCGCGACTCTTTGAATCCTAAGTCCCGACACCTGGGAGAGACCCTGCACCCGCAGCCCCCAGGACCTGAAGGACCGGACTTTCACTGGAGGAGTGACCCCCAGGAGTCCCTCTCCCTTGATCAAGTGGAGGTTTCCCCGAGGAACCCCCCACTTGCCTGCCTGCAGCGCTGAAGAGATCCCGAGATCTCTCATAGACTAACATTGCGAACCCGACGCTTGTTTCTACACTGCACCCGGCCGCCCCCGCGCCGCTGAGGGTGAAATTTCTGTGTGGGCTTGTGTCCCCCCCGGTGCCCTACAAAACCCCCCTGGTCTGCCCTCCGAAGACGCGGGTACTTACCTGCAAGCAGACCGGAACCGGGGCACCCCCTTCTCTCCATTCTAGCCTATGTGTTTTGGGCACCACTTTGAACTCTGCACCTGACCGGCCCTGAGCTGCTGGTGTGGTGACTTTGGGGTTGCTCTGAACCCCCAACGGTGGGCTACCTTGGACCAAGAACTGAACCCTGTAAGTGTCTTACTTACCTGGTAAAACTAACAAATACTTACCTCCCCTAGGAACTGTGAAAATTGCACTAAGTGTCCACTTTTAAAACAGCTATTTGTGAATAACTTGAAAAGTATACATGCAATTTTGATGATTTGAAGTTCCTAAAGTACTTACCTGCAATACCTTTCGAATGAGCTATTACATGTAGAATTTGAACCTGTGGTTCTTAAAATAAACTAAGAAAAGATATTTTTCTATACAAAAACCTATTGGCTGGATTTGTCTCTGAGTGTGTGTACCTCATTTATTGTCTATGTGTATGTACAACAAATGCTTAACACTACTCCTTGGATAAGCCTACTGCTCGACCACACTACCACAAAATAGAGCATTAGTATTATCTATTTTTACCACTATTTTACCTCTAAGGGGAACCCTTGGACTCTGTGCATGCTATTCCTTACTTTGAAATAGCACATACAGAGCCAACTTCCTACATTGGTGGATCAGCGGTGGGGTACAAGACTTTGCATTTGCTGGACTACTCAGCCAATACCTGATCACACGACAAATTCCAAAATTGTCATTAGAAATTGATTTTTGCAATTTGAAAAATTTTCTAAATTCTTAAAAGACCTGCTAGGGCCTTGTGTTAGATCCTGTTTAGCATTTCTTTTAGAGTTTAAAAGTTTGTTAAAAGTTTGAATTAGATTCTAGAACCAGTTTTAGTTTCTTAAAAAGTATTCCAACTTTTAGAAGCATAATGTCTAGCACAGATGTGAATGTGGTGGAACTCGACACCACACCTTACCTCCATCTACAGATGAGAGAGCTAAGGTCACTCTGTAAACTAAAGAAAATAGCAATGGGCCCCAAACCTACCAAAGTACAGCTCCAGGAGCTTTTGGCAGAGTTTGAAAAGGCCAACCCCTCTGAAGATGGCAACTCAGAGGATGAAGATAGTGACTTGGAGGGAAATTCCCCCCCTCCAGTCCTACTTAGGGAGAGCAGGGCTTCTCAAGCCCTGACTCCACAAATAATAGTCAGAGATGCTGGTTCCCTCACAGGAGGGACCAACAACTCTGAAATCACTGAGGATAACTCCAGTGAAGAGGACATCCAGTTAGCCAGGATGGCCAAAAGATTGGCTTTGGAAAGACAGATCCTAGCCATAGAGAGGGAAAGACAAGAGATGGGCCTAGGACCCATCAATGGTGGCAGCAACATAAATAGGGTCAGAGATTCTCCTGACATGTTGAAAATCCCCAAAGGGATTGTAACTAAATATGAAGATGGTGATGACATCACCAAATGGTTCACAGCTTTGAGAGGGCTTGTGTAACCAGAAAAGTGAACAGATCTCACTGGGGTGCTCTCCTTTGGGAAATGTTCACAGGAAAGTGTAGGGATAGACTCCTCACACTCTCTGGACAAGATGCAGAATCTTATGACCTCATGAAGGGTACCCTGATTGAGGGCTTTGGATTCTCCACTGAGGAGTACAGGATTAGGTTCAGGGGGGCTCAAAAATCCTCGAGCCAGACCTGGGTTGACTTTGTTGACTACTCAGTGAAAACACTAGATGGTTGGATTCAAGGCAGTGGTGTAAGTAATTATGATGGGCTGTACAATTTATTTGTGAAAGAACACCTGTTAAGTAATTGTTTCAATGATAAACTGCATCAGCATCTGGTAGACCTAGGACCAATTTCTCCCCAAGAATTGGGAAAGAAGGCGGACCATTGGGTCAAGACAAGGGTGTCCAAGACTTCAACAGGGGGTGACCAAAAGAAAGGGGTCACAAAGACTCCCCAGCAGAAGGGTGATGAGACAACCAAAACTAAAAATAGTAAAGAGTCTTCTACAGGCCCCCAAAAACCTGCACAGGAGGGTGGGCCCAGAGCCTCTTCACAAAACAATGGGTACAAGGGTAAAAACTTTGATCCCAAAAAGGCCTGGTGTCATAGCTGTAAACAGCATGGACACCAAACTGGAGACAAGGCCTGTCCCAAGAAAGGTTCCACTCCAAACTCCCATCCAGGTAACACTGGTATGGCTAGTCTCCAAGTGGGATCAACAGTGTGCCCAGAGCAAATCAGGGTCCACACTGAAGCTACTCTAGTTTCTGAGGGTGGGGTGGATTTAGCCACACTAGCTGTCTGGCCGCCTAACATGCAAAAATACAGACAGCAACTCTTAATTAATGGGACTAGAATAGAGGGCCTGAGGGATACAGGTGCCAGTGTCACCATGGTGACAGAGAAACTGGTTTCCCCTGGCCAATACCTGACTGGAAAAACTTACACAGTCACCAACGCTGACAATCAGAGAAAAGTACATCCCATGGCAATGGTTACTTTAGAATGGGGAGGGGTCAATGGCCTGAAACAGGTGGTGGTCTCCTCAAATATCCCAGTGGACTGTCTGCTTGGAAATGACCTGGAGTCCTCAGCATGGGCTGAGGTAGAACTAAAAACCCATGCAGCAATGCTGGGTATCCCTGAACTGGTGTGTGTGAAAACAAGAGCACAATGCAAGGCACAGGGTGAAAAAGTAGAGCTGGAGTCTGGAAAAATGGCCCAACCTACCAAGAGAACAGGAAAGTCAGTTGGGAAACCAACTGCAACACAGCAAAAGAAAGGGAACCTCTCTTCTCAGGAAGAAGTTCTGCCCTCTGGGGGAACTGAGCCTTTGGAGCTTGAACCTTATCAGGTTGAGCTCTTAGGCCCAGGGGGACCCTCAAGGGAGGAGCTGTGTAAGGGACAAGAAACCTGTCCCTCTCTTGAAGGCCTTAGGCAGCAAGCTGCTGAAGAGTCCAAAGGCAAGAAAAATGGAACACATAGGGTCTATTGGGAAGATGGGCTCCTGTACACTGAGGCCAGAGACCCCAAACCTGGTGCCACTAGGAGAGTGGTAGTGCCTCAGCTGTTCAGAGAGTTCATCCTAACATTGGCCCATGACATTCCCCTTGCTGGACATTTGGGACAAACCAAGACGTGGGAGAGGTTAGTCAACCACTTCTACTGGCCCAATATGTCCAACATGGTTAAGGAGTTTTGCCTCTCCTGCCCCACCTGTCAAGCCAGTGGTAAGACAGGTGGGCATCCAAAGGCCCCCCTCATTCCACTTCCTGTGGTGGGGGTGCCCTTTGAAAGAGTGGGTGTGGACATAGTTGGTCCACTGGAACCTCCCACAGCCTCAGGAAATATGTATATCCTGGTAGTAGTGGATCATGCTACCAGGTATCCTGAAGCTATTCCCCTTAGGTCGACTACTGCCCCTGCAGTAGCCAAGGCCCTCATTGGTATCTTTACCAGAGTGGGTTTCCCTAAGGAGGTGGTGTCTGACAGAGGTACCAACTTCATGTCAGCATACCTAAAGCACATGTGGAATGAGTGTGGAGTGACTTATAAATTCACTACACCTTACCATCCACAAACTAATGGCTTAGTTGAGAGATTCAACAAGACATTAAAGGGCATGATCATGGGGCTCCCAGAAAAACTCAAAAGGAGATGGGATGTCCTCCTGCCATGTCTGCTTTTCGCTTACAGGGAGGTACCACAGAAGGGAGTAGGGTTCTCACCCTTTGAACTTCTGTTTGGTCATCCTGTAAGGGGACCACTTGCCCTTGTTAAAGAAGGCTGGGAGAGACCTCTCCATGAGCCTAAACAGGACATAGTGGACTATGTACTTGGCCTTCGCTCTAGAATGGCAGAGTACATGGAAAAGGCAACCAAAAACCTTGAGGCCAGCCAACAACTCCAGAAGTTTTGGTATGACCAAAAGGCTGCACTGGTTGAGTTCCAACCAGGGCAGAAGGTCTGGGTTCTGGAGCCTGTGGCTCCCAGGGCACTCCAGGACAAATGGAGTGGCCCTTACCCAGTGCTAGAGAGGAAGAGTCAGGTCACCTACCTGGTGGACCTGGGCACAAGCAGGAGCCCCAAGAGGGTGATCCATGTGAACCGCCTTAAGCTCTTCCATGACAGGGCTGATGTGAATCTGTTAATGGTAACAGATGAGGATCAGGAGGCAGAGAGTGAACCTCTCCCTGATCTTCTGTCATCAGACCCAAAAGATGGCACAGTAGATGGAGTGATCTACTCAGACACCCTCTCTGGCCAACAGCAGGCTGATTGTAGGAGAGTCCTACAACAGTTTCCTGAGCTTTTCTCCCTAACCCCTGGTCAGACACACCTGTGTACCCATGATGTGGACACAGGAGACAGCATGCCTGTCAAGAACAAAATCTTTAGACAGTCTGACCATGTTAAGGAAAGCATCAAGGTGGAAGTCCACAAGATGCTGGAATTGGGAGTCATTGAGCGCTCTGACAGCCCCTGGGCTAGCCCAGTGGTCTTAGTCCCCAAACCTCACACCACAGATGGAAAGAAAGAGATGAGGTTTTGTGTGGACTACAGAGGGCTCAATTCTGTCACCAAGACAGATGCTCATCCAATTCCAAGAGCTGATGAGCTCATTGATAAATTAGGTGCTGCCAAATTTCTAAGTACCTTTGACTTAACAGCAGGGTACTGGCAAATAAAAATGGCACCTGGAGCAAAAGAAAAGACAGCATTCTCCACACCTGATGGGCATTATCAGTTTACTGTTATGCCCTTTGGTTTAAAGAATGCCCCTGCCACCTTCCAAAGGTTGGTGAATCAAGTCCTTGCTGGCTTGGAGTCCTTTAGCACAGCTTATCTTGATGATATTGCTGTCTTTAGCTCCACCTGGCAGGATCACCTGGTCCACCTGAGGAAGGTTTTGAAGGCTCTGCAATCTGCAGGCCTCTCTATCAAGGCATCCAAATGCCAGATAGGGCAGGGAACTGTGGTTTACTTGGGACACCTTGTAGGTGGAGGCCAAGTTCAGCCACTCCAACCCAAGATCCAGACCATTCTGGACTGGGTAGCTCCAAAAACCCAGACTCAAGTCAGGGCATTCCTTGGCTTGACTGGGTACTACAGGAGGTTTGTGAAGGGATATGGATCCATTGTGACAGCCCTCACTGAGCTCACCTCCAAGAAAATGCCCAAGAAAGTGAACTGGACTGTGGACTGCCAACAGGCCTTTGACACCCTGAAACAAGCAATGTGCTCAGCACCAGTTCTCAAAGCTCCAGATTATTCTAAGCAGTTCATTGTGCAGACTGATGCCTCTGAACATGGGATAGGGGCAGTTTTGTCCCAAACAAATGATGATGGCCTTGACCAGCCTGTTGCTTTCATTAGCAGGAGGTTACTCCCCAGGGAGCAGCGTTGGAGTGCCATTGAGAGGGAGGCCTTTGCTGTGGTTTGGTCCCTGAAGAAGCTGAGACCATACCTCTTTGGGACTCACTTCCTAGTTCAAACTGACCACAGACCTCTCAAATGGCTGATGCAAATGAAAGGTGAAAATCCTAAACTGTTGAGGTGGTCCATCTCCCTACAGGGAATGGACTTTATAGTGGAACACAGACCTGGGACTGCCCATGCCAATGCAGATGGCCTTTCCAGGTTCTTCCACTTAGAAAATGAAGACTCTCTTGGGAAAGGTTAGTCTCATCCTCTTTCGTTTGGGGGGGGGTTGTGTAAGGAAATGCCTCCTTGGCATGGTTGCCCCCTGACTTTTTGCCTTTGCTGATGCTATGTTTACAATTGAAAGTGTGCTGAGGCCTGCTAACCAGGCCCCAGCACCAGTGTTCTTTCCCTAACCTATACTTTTGTATCCACAATTGGCAGACCCTGGCATCCAGATAAGTCCCTTGTAACTGGTACTTCTAGTACCAAGGGCCCTGATGCCAAGGAAGGTCTCTAAGGGATGCAGCATGTCTTATGCCACCCTGGAGACCTCTCACTCAGCACAGACACACTGCTTGCCAGCTTGTGTGTGCTAGTGAGGACAAAACGAGTAAGTCGACATGGCACTCCCCTCAGGGTGCCATGCCAGCCTCTCACTGCCTATGCAGTATAGGTAAGACACCCCTCTAGCAGGCCTTACAGCCCTAAGGCAGGGTGCACTATACCATAGGTGAGGGTACCAGTGCATGAGCATGGTACCCCTACAGTGTCTAAACAAAACCTTAGACATTGTAAGTGCAGGGTAGCCATAAGAGTATATGGTCTGGGAGTCTGTCCAACACGAACTCCACAGCACCATAATGGCTACACTGAAAACTGGGAAGTTTGGTATCAAACTTCTCAGAACAATAAATGCACACTGATGCCAGTGTACATTTTATTGTAAAATACACCACAGAGGGCACCTTAGAGGTGCCCCCTGAAACTTAACCGACTGTCTGTGTAGGCTGACTAGTTCCAGCAGCCTGCCACACCAGAGACATGTTGCTGGCCCCATGGGGAGAGTGCCTTTGTCACTCTGAGGCCAGTAACAAAGCCTGCACTGGGTGGAGATGCTAACACCTCCCCCAGGCAGGAGCTGTGACACCTGGCGGTGAGCCTCAAAGGCTCACCCCTTTGTCACAGCCCAGCAGGGCACTCCAGCTTAGTGGAGTTGCCCGCCCCCTCCGGCCACGGCCCCCACTTTTGGCGGCAAGGCTGGAGGGAACAAAGAAAGCAACAAGGAGGAGTCACTGGCCAGTCAGGACAGCCCCTAAGGTGTCCTGAGCTGAGGTGACTCTGACTTTTAGAAATCCTCCATCTTGCAGATGGAGGATTCCCCCAATAGGGTTAGGATTGTGACCCCCTCCCCTTGGGAGGAGGCACAAAGAGGGTGTACCCACCCTCAGGGCTAGTAGCCATTGGCTACTAACCCCCCAGACCTAAACACGCCCTTAAATTTAGTATTTAAGGGCTACCCTGAACCCTAGAAAATTAGATTCCTGCAACTACAAGAAGAAGGACTGCCTAGCTGAAAACCCCTGCAGCGGAAGACCAGAAGACGACAACTGCCTTGGCTCCAGAAACTCACCGGCCTGTCTCCTGCCTTCCAAAGATCCTGCTCCAGCGACGCCTTCCAAAGGGACCAGCGACCTCGACATCCTCTGAGGACTGCCCCTGCTTCGAAAAGACAAGAAACTCCCGAGGACAGCGGACCTGCTCCAAGAAAAGCTGCAACTTTGTTTCCAGCAGCTTTAAAGATCCCTGCAAGCTCCCCGCAAGAAGCGTGAGACTTGCAACACTGCACCCGGCGACCCCGACTCGGCTGGTGGCGATCCAACACCTCAGGAGGGACCCCAGGACTACTCTAAGACTGTGAGTACAAAAACCTGTCCCCCCTGAGCCCCCACAGCGCCGCCTGCAGAGGGAATCCCGAGGCTTCCCCTGACCGCGACTCTTTGAATCCTAAGTCCCGACACCTGGGAGAGACCCTGCACCCGCAGCCCCCAGGACCTGAAGGACCGGACTTTCACTGGAGGAGTGACCCCCAGGAGTCCCTCTCCCTTGATCAAGTGGAGGTTTCCCCGAGGAACCCCCCACTTGCCTGCCTGCAGCGCTGAAGAGATCCCGAGATCTCTCATAGACTAACATTGCGAACCCGACGCTTGTTTCTACACTGCACCCGGCCGCCCCCGCGCCGCTGAGGGTGAAATTTCTGTGTGGGCTTGTGTCCCCCCCGGTGCCCTACAAAACCCCCCTGGTCTGCCCTCCGAAGACGCGGGTACTTACCTGCAAGCAGACCGGAACCGGGGCACCCCCTTCTCTCCATTCTAGCCTATGTGTTTTGGGCACCACTTTGAACTCTGCACCTGACCGGCCCTGAGCTGCTGGTGTGGTGACTTTGGGGTTGCTCTGAACCCCCAACGGTGGGCTACCTTGGACCAAGAACTGAACCCTGTAAGTGTCTTACTTACCTGGTAAAACTAACAAATACTTACCTCCCCTAGGAACTGTGAAAATTGCACTAAGTGTCCACTTTTAAAACAGCTATTTGTGAATAACTTGAAAAGTATACATGCAATTTTGATGATTTGAAGTTCCTAAAGTACTTACCTGCAATACCTTTCGAATGAGCTATTACATGTAGAATTTGAACCTGTGGTTCTTAAAATAAACTAAGAAAAGATATTTTTCTATACAAAAACCTATTGGCTGGATTTGTCTCTGAGTGTGTGTACCTCATTTATTGTCTATGTGTATGTACAACAAATGCTTAACACTACTCCTTGGATAAGCCTACTGCTCGACCACACTACCACAAAATAGAGCATTAGTATTATCTATTTTTACCACTATTTTACCTCTAAGGGGAACCCTTGGACTCTGTGCATGCTATTCCTTACTTTGAAATAGCACATACAGAGCCAACTTCCTACAGTGCTCTTTGGCTACACTGGATTCAGGCGAGTATATGTGGTGAAGCAACAAATGCACATTCATACACTAACACGAATATGAAAATATGTGTATATCCTTTGAAAAATTGGTGGGTAGCATGACATTAATGTTTGTAGTCAAGCTCACAAAAGTTATTGTGTTCCCTAGATTAACAAACACCTTCATCTATCCCTCTGTGCTTGCTGATGACATGTTGCATGATGTCGTCATTGGCCTACTTCCTAAATCAAGTGATTGTTTAGAACGATCACCAACGAAGCATGGAAATTCACTACATATAAATATTTCTCATACATATTCATTTTAGTTGTATGGAAACCCTTACTCGATTTTAGTATGGATTCGGTCATTGACACAGGCCCTAATGATCACTGACATTAATCGCCACATCACCATTAAGTATCATTGCAATCAACATACTGAAAAAGCTCTTGCTCAAAGGTCCAGTGTGCCTTTCTTTAATGCAGAATGGCTCATTTTACCAAGGGTTTAATACAATAACAATGTGTTCATATTTTAACAAAACAACAAGTAAAAAATCTATATTTGTAGCACCACAACAATGACTAAACATAGTTTCATGAAGTTTGAAAGGGATTGGCCCAAGAAACGTGGTTGAGAATTTCTATGGAGATAGGTGCATTTTTTTTTTTCTTTTAATATTCTTTAAATTGCTTTATTTGTATTTTACTTTTCATCTGATGTCACTAAATCCAGCATATGTCAGAGCACTTTATCTGAAATTGGTGGAGGAAATGACAATGAGTTTTTGATACCTGGATTATTTATGGATATGACAACACAATACAGCACAATTACATCATAAGATAAATAGCATGAAAAATGTACAATGAGTGGCAGGAGAACAATAGGTCAGAGGATAGAGGATTGTTAAAGCAAATGCAAATTAGACAGTGAGGAAAATATGGTTTCCCACCTTACATTGAGGATCTGGTGTGACAGCACTAATCTTAAATGGATGGGCCAAGCATTTCAGATTTTTGGGAGATTGAAAATGAATGCACGAAAGCCTTCAGTTTTATGATGCAAAGTGTCTAGTGCCGTGGTCGGGACTGACTTCTCCGAATTCTCTGTTTGATAGACAACTCCGTTTTCTGTGCGAAGTAGATGAAGACATTAAGGTGGATGGACTTGTACATGAGGCAGGCTATCTTAAAACTGATATTTTAGGGATATCCATTTTGTAGCAGAAATATATAGGGAGAGTGTGCAATTTTTTTTGTATTGATGATGATCACCTTACTAGTGGGGTGAAAGAATTCCTGGAGAAGACCTAGATGCTACTGTGATGCGTCTCGTGCTCCACTCTAATGGAATATCACCAGAGCTATATGATGAACTTGAAGTCCTGTAGAGGCATTGAAAGTTTGAAGTTGTTTGGTATCTTAGTTGAAATTTGGCACTGTCAGCAGTTTCTTTAATGTGGCAGTAAAGGTTGCAGGATTCATCAAGAATGATGTTGAGAGGTTTTGCAGAGGTTACAATATTGAGGAAGACGTTCAATGCTTTAAAGATTTCAGGCTATTCAAGCGGTGGACCCTGTTACCTGTATCTTGCAGAACAAATTTCGATATCACCTGCATTTCCACTACACAAAGCAAGCCCCCGGCAAGACTGGACATCCAGAAGTAACACAAAGAGAGGAGAAACACCAAGCCTCCTCTAACTTAGGACCTAGACTCCAGTTCTGGTCTTACACAAAATTCCTTGTGTCCCTCCAACAATTATGGCCATGCACTGGACAAGCTAACTGTCCACATACCAGTCACCTCTTGCCCACACCCTCATGGCACATGATGAAATACTGTATTCTCCACCAGCAATTTACTATGCCAGGGCAATGTGACCCATTATAGTTCTTGTGTTATGGATTTTCCAGCGCTCCATGTGTTCAAACTCCTCCTATTTGTGGGTGTCCCCTATAGGTGTATATGCTATATAGTTTAACAGTGTGCTCAAAATTATCTTCTGTGAGTTATGCAAAACTCCTGTTGCGTCATTGTTGAACTTTGTAAATTATCCTTCATCTCCAGGTATGAATGTCATCTCACTGTGTAGAGCCACCTCTTGTTGTTCATGATTATATTTACCACAATTAGAATCCCCCAAATTAAATTAGTATTAATCACCCAACTCATTGGTACTCATTTTATCCATACTTGAAGGATGAACAGCTAAGTCACCTTTGTTGCTTTCTAATGCACCTTCCAGCAAAGCTACCTTACCAGCTTTAATGAGCTTGCCAAACAACAAGATATCTTCATAAAATGACACTCTGGTCTTGCTGGCAGTCCTTTCAGTCTGCCTGTATTACTATAGAAGGGTGTTTGTAGGCGAGTGAGTAAATGAATGTGTTAATGTGTTTGTTGGAAAATGGGTTATTGGTAAGGGCAGGTATGCACCTATACTTAGCAATAGGCCTCGGTCAAAAGTTTACCTTAGGACATAGTCGTTTTTCTGAAGATTTTCTTCAGCGGGACGAACCTGCCAGTCCAATCTGACCTCCTGGAACTCTTCTTCGGATACGTGTCGCGGGAGCCCTCGTGGAGATTTTTACCTTCGGACTTAGTCGTTTTTTCAAGTAGAAAATCCTTCGACCGGGGCAAACCTGGATCTTGATCCGACGTCCTTGGAGCCCTCCACGGATACGCTGGCTGGGAGGTCCCGGTCAACTTCCTACGTTCGGACTTAGTCTCTTTTTGGGAGATTTTCTTCACTGGGATGAACCTGCAAGTCAAGCTGGGTCTCGGTTGAGGCAAGCCGGCTAGAGTTGCTGCGGCGGGTTGGTCCCTCTATGGAGCTTTTTTTCAAAAGTTCTCCAAACTTCTGGATCTTCTTCCAGATGTTCCTTTAAGGTTCTTTTGGGGTCCACAGCTCACCCCAAGGTTCCAGAGCTCTGAGATGATCCTTGGGAGTGTGGACTACAACTCCCAGAATGCACCTGGCGCAAACTCCTTTTTGGCCACTGGACGGTGGTCAGCTGGTTGGTTTCTTCAGGAGTTGGTGCAGGGGACTCTGGTTAGCAATTTTTCACCTGTAGCAAACAGGGAGTCCCTCCCTGAACCAGTTGAAGCCAGGCAAAGTCCTTCTTGTGGTGAATCCCAAGTGTGCAGCTGGTGAAGTCCTTCAGAGTGCAGGGTCCAGCAGGGCAGTCCTTCTTCTCCTGTAGTTCTTCCTTGTTGGAATCTGATGGGGATCTGAGGTATGGGTGCAGGTCTGCCAGTTTTATCCCTGCTCCTGGGTGAAAAACGGGGGGGTCCTGGTTCTCCAATCAGGGGCAGGGTCCTTCCCCCTGTGATGACCACTTCCTGGGAAGTGTGGCAAAAATCAATCCCAGGGAGCAACATTCCTCAAAAATCCATCATGGCTGAAAGTGATTTTTGGAGGTTACATCTGGCTGAGCCCACACACTGGTGTGGCTAAAAATCCTAAACATCCCCCCCCCCTCCTGCCCTCTCCTAATCTAATCAAGGGGGCACCTAACTGTCTGGGTTTTCAGGATGTGGGGGTGTTGCTGGGTTCCTCCAAATGTCCTTCTCTGCCTTTGAAGACCAGTTTGACAGCCCTCCCCCTTCCTGCCTCACCACCTGCTGAGGGAAGATCTCCTCCCACAGGCACATCTCTTTGTGTGAAGCCAGGCCACTTCACACCTCATCAAAGCAGCCTTGCCAGGCTGCCAGAGGCTGGCCAATCAGAGCACAGCAGCAAAAAAACGACAGGGCTGAAGTTGGCAACTTTTCAGGTAAAGTTTAAAACTCTTTACCTGAACAAGTTATATTAAATCCCACAACTTGAATTTGTGGGATTTATTATAACAATTAATTTGATACCAAACTCTTGGTATCTGTTACTTAAGGGGACTTTTAAAATTAACATAAAGTCTCCCCATTCTAGCCTATGGAGGCCATTCACTACAATGAGGGAAAAACGAATTTGGCTGTTTCACCTCACCAGGGCTCATAAAACTATTTATATAAGGTCCCTGCTTATAGTTACATGGCACCCAGCCCTAGGGGCACATAGGGCACACCTTAGGGGTGACGTATATGTACAAATAAGGTAGTTTAAGACTTTGGAACTACTTTTAATTCCAAAGTCGAATTTGCATGTAACTTTAATTTAAAAGCAGCCAGCAAGGCAGGCCTGCCTTTAAAATGACACTGGGCACCTCAGCAGTGCACCTATGGGGGCACTAACTATGCTGGGGTCCCTAAACCTCCATGCCCTACAATATACTTGGGACTTATAGGTAGGTTAACTTTGCCAATTATAATTAGCCTAATTTGCATATCCACTTTGCACAGAGCACTGACCCTGGGACTGGAAAGCAGTACCCAGGGCACAGCCAAGAGTCAGTAACCACCAGTACCTGTCCAAAAAGTTTGGGGGTGACCAGGGCAAAAAGGAGGACGTTCCTACAGTGTCTGTATGTTTCACTGTGTCTGTGTGTATATGTGTGTGTGCCCACATTGCACTCATTAAAAGAGTGATAGATGTCAAACTGAATCTTAGAATTTAGCAAAAACAAAATTACAGTCTGTCTTTACAAATTTATTGTAGAACTAATCAAACTGGCTATAGTGAAATATAGGTAGAATCTTACACCACTCCGAATTATATATTCATAAATTATGGGTGAGTATTTGTAAAAAGCATGTGCATCTCAAAAAAAGATGCTTGTCCAGTTATGGTGTAAACGTTAGTAATTCCAATCAGGAAAACTGGGCTCCACTTCTGTTGTGACAGTTGCAATGGACGGTGTTACTGGTCTTTCCCATGGTGTATGCTTGTGTTAAGGTGAATCGTCGCCAGGGTCGGACTGGCCTCAAAGGCAATCAGGCAGTTTGCTATGGGCTGGTCTGAAGGGTCAGTGCGTGGGACTGTTTTGTGGCACTGGACTGGTTTTAACTTTTGATTTCCCTGATTTTAAAACGAACATCGTCCGTAGTGAGCTCAAATCCATGCAGTCTGAAATACCTTGCAAAACACTTACACAGCATGTCTTTCCAAGTTCAAAACTGCCTTAATTTGCAAACATTGGTCCCTGCTTCAGCTATCTAAATCACTAATGGGGCAACTTTTATTTTGGGACCTGTAGCTATTTTCTGTCCGTCAGACCCTGCTTGTCACCCCGTTCATATGGTACATGTTTCAGCTACCCAACCCTAATTTGAGTAGTCAATACATTCCAAATTGCCCTTGATGGATCAGGAGCAGGTGCTGGTCCTTTTCAACACAATGATGAGAGAAAAGCAAGAGCAGAGGTACCAAGAACGGACACGTTTGCACCACAACTCTCACAAAGACAGGAGTTAGACTTCCATTTGTAACATACATAAGAGGGTACACTACCAGAAAATTGTGAGTTGTGCAACAGTTTTGTAGCCAGAATATCAACTACAAAGAAATCATGAGGGTAACAATATATAGGCAAGTACTGATTATAGTTGTATGTGTATGATGAAAATACATATCTTCAAGGTGCATATGTGTGGATATATGAGTAGTAAATGTATACATGCCTTTATGTACTTACCTTTACAATATTTTTGTATGATGATAATTTTGTGACATACAGCAGTGTAAGAGTAGAAAAAAGAGAAAATGGAGGCATGGTTGAGATGATTTAATATTCAAGCATTATAAATACAAGGAAGATGACCAAATTTCAGTGGAGCTTAACTTCTGGAAAAGAGGTTGTAAGATGTGACCAGGAGGGTTTCATAACAGGGCGGCACATATATGGATCAACTTTCTAGCTAGGCTATTCACGAAGGATCTTCAAAGCCCTGGGAGAGTCACGAGAGACTTTGTAGTGTGAGAACAAAGACAAACTTGAAACTACGATGTACCTACCATGTGAACAGGCAAATAGTGTGAGGTGGTAGTGTTTTTATGTATGTGAAGTTTGAGTGTTTGTTAGCTCACATGTTTATGTGTGACTAATGATTTTATTTACCTTTTTTCAAAACAACTGCAGTACATTCTTTGCCTGCCAAACATTCTATTTTTGTGTAAAACACAATAACTGCGAAAATATGTGAAACTAAAACTGAAATTGGTTTGTTCTGCACTGAGTGATCTTGCCTAGAAGTAACATGCTCATTCTTTTTCTAGGATTACTAAGAGATATTTGAATTTTGACCCTGCTTGTCCTGAGGAGATTGGTACATTGAAAATTACAGGAGTTTGCTATCTTGGAAGCAAGTTAACTTTCACTTTTGCACATGATAAGATTACGATTGAGCAGACATCGCTCTTTGGGCCTCGGAGCCCTGCCTTAGAGGCTGTGCTACCTGGATCTGGGCAGTGCTTTCCATTGGTCAGAGGTATGTTGTCTCCTAACTTCAATAGTATATTCAATGTCCACTACATGTGCACCCCTGAATTAGTCCTCTTACCCATATTTTCATTGTATTTTATTCCACTGGTAAAGTTGATCCGCTCTCCCTGCTTACCATGTCATGCAGTATGCCAGTCTAGCGAGGTCAACAGGACTTGATCTTTGCCAGATTTTTAGGATAACCACTGGCTACCTAAATGAGATCAGTTTGCATACATTCTAAGCAAATCGTATGTGATTATCCTACAGATCTGTCTTGGATTCAGCCCTACAGGACTTATGTTACTCAAAAGCATCTAATTCATTCAATGGACTAAACTTAACTAAAAGACAACATGCAGAATAATGTGTACATATGTGAAATAATGAATAAAGCAAGTGTAAATCACGTAAGCAGTAAGCAGTAGTTCTGCTGGTTAAAGATTACCAAGTCATTAAGGCATATAAATGATGATGACACTCCATCATCAATTCCCCACTCTAATCTTTCTGGGAGAAATTCCAAAAAAACACCCACCAGAAACAGTCCACTCTCTGCTGCTCTTTATATCAACGTCCCTCCTACTCATCCAACTCATAATAGATCTAACACTGTAGTTCCTCCATCTTTCTTTCTTCCCCCTTTCTTTTCACTACCATGCCTGCCATCAGCTGTATTCTTTTCACCTTTCTTGTATAAGCCTTTCTCTCTCTTCATCAACTTAAATGTATATATCATCAAAAACAGACAAATTACACAGATTCCAATAGTCAATACGGGCCTTAATATAGAGACTAAAAGTCCACTACCAAGCTCACTAAGGCAGCTACCTACAGCAGAAAAGCCTTTCCCAATTGCTTCCCAAGCACCTGTCTCTTTCATCTTCGTTGATCCTTTTGACAGATCTGTGTTATTCTCTGCTTACTTGTTGATCTTCTTGCTCTTATCTGCTACATAAGTGCAGCATTGCTGGATGTGCAAAACTTTACAAACTATGCCCACTTTTACCAGCAGAATTTCAAGAGCAGTCCTGTTTTGAAGAACCATGGCTCTAATGCTACTAATTCTGAATTTTTGACATCTATCGCACCTGCAGTTTTAGCCTCCAGCCTGTCACCTAAAGTGGACAACTTTCTAATTTTCACATAATTCAATATCACACCTACAGAAAAAAATCATAGTACCAAAAATATCACCCACCACTTCTGATCCACTTCGAAAAGAGCTCCCATGTGCAACTTTACTCCTGTCTTCTACATTCTCTACATGATACTAACCCAATGTAACAACTACCCGCCAATTAAATGGAAGCTGAACATGAGCATTAGTCCTACATATGTAATACAAAAAAATATGCAATAGTCCTGCATATGTAATACACCCCACGCACCACAGATTCTCTTCCACCCAAAATATACTAATTTTTTTAATTGTACTCCCTGTACACACTTACTCCATCCTACCTCTAGCGGATTCTTAACTTGTCGTTTCACTCATATGAAGCACAACGTCCCTTCCTATACCATATCGAGACTCCATCTTGGATACCCCTGCATCCTTTAACTCCTGTTCTTACTTCTCCCAACTAGTAGCCTTGCTATTTGAATTTTTATTATCCTGCTCCTATCTTGCCTCCAGTTCTTCTATAAAATCCTTTTTATCCATGTTCATTTTACAAGTAAGATTCTCTTTGTTATAGGGCAATATATTCTCACCATCCAGAAAGTATTGCCATTCATGTACACATGCAACTGCAGCATTCAGAATATTTGCCCTAACCATAGGTTGTTTGTGGATGGGCTTGTCAACATTTGAAAAATGATAATCTAAACTACCTTGTCTATAAAACAAACCAGTGATAATGCTACAAGTTTGGAGGTGTGTTATTAAATTCAGTGATATTTCTTACCAACAGCAACTGATGCTGGCAAATACATAGCACTCTTTAACATCTATTAACTTTGAATAACTATGCAATAGTTTGAATAAACTGTTATTTGAAATATTTCCCTTCAATCTTTTACTTTGCAAAAGCTCTATGTAAAAGATATGCTGCTCTTTCATCAATTAAAACATGCTCTACATTACATTGCTCTACTTCAGGAGTAAGGGTTGGGTGGCAAGTCATTCTTCAGGGGAACTCAAGCTTATTAGCAAGAATACCATTAAAGTGATAGAAATGGATGATACTATGGCCACTGTTGCTCTCACCTGATTCTGTGAAAGGGTCCACATCGTTTCTTGTTAATCAAAAGGAAAAGAAAATTCAAACATCACAAATAGTATAAACAAGTAGCCCACAGATGCCTTCTTGCCTGACTGAAGTTGCAAAACTGTTGACTTGTTCATGACAAATTGTCTATGATTAATATCAAGTTCAGCTGGTTTAAAGTCAATCCCTACTCCTACATCAGTCTTCTTCTAAAGGGACACCTCTACTCTTCTACAGGAGCATTGGCCCTAAAGGTCATCAGAAAGTTAAATCCAAGGGTTTAGTCATTCACAAATCAAAATTCTATCAAAGTCACAATATGGCAGCTTTAATCATGGAGGTTTCTCAAAAACAGTATGTCAGTCATCAGTCTCATGTATTCTGAAGTCATCTCCACTCTCTGCAAAGTATGTCTACTCCGGAGTGTCTTTGCCTAGCCTCCTGTGGTCTGACTGTTGGCTGTTCAGTGTCACTATCATTCTGGTCACTGGTCTCTGTCTCACATCAATCTCCTCTTTTTGGCCACCATTCTTTTCTTGGCCTCCCCCTGGTCTCACTACTTGTGCGTTCTCCAAGCCCAGAGTCTGCGCTTACAGCTTCTTCAGCTTAGGTCACTTTGGGCACTCGTCTCTCATTCACCACAGGCCCTGCACTTGCCTCAGGTTGGATTTGGAGATACTTGAGTGCACTGTTCATCTTCTCACTCTCAAGTTGCACTGGATTTGGCCTTTGGACATTAGTAGTGGCTGTCACCACAATTTTTCCAGTTTGTCTCACTGTCCGAGTATGTGAGGCATGAATCCAGTTTGGAAGGCCTCCACATTTAACAGCAGCATTCATAATCAAAATCATGTGATAGGGCTACGCCATCTGAGATCTAGGTATGACTTTCTCATGTGCTTCTTTACCAAAACCCAGTCACCAGGACTGATGATGTGGCGCTGCTCCTGCCTTGGGAGTGGTGTCGCCAATATTATCTGATGAGGGACAGAACACACCGAATCAGCCAGGCCTTGGTAGTAGTCAAGAACTATGTCATCTGTAATATTTACAGTTGCAGTGCAGTTGCAGACACAAAAGGTAGTGTTATAGCTTAGCCCATGAGAATCTCTTAAGGGGACAGCCCTCTCCTCCAATCTGGAATAGTTCTCAGGTTCATCATCACCAACTGAAGGGCACCAGGCAAATTAGATGTACAGACTTTAGCTAGATGGGATATCAACATCCAGTTAATCTGCTTCATAATGGCTAAAGCCTCAACCTACAGTTAAAAAGTCTTATTCACCTGTACAGCTGGGCACAAATGGTTCATTACTTCATTCTTGAACTGACTGTTACAATCTGATTCAAGAGAAACCAGGATCCCACATTGGGGAATCAACTCTTTGAGCAATAATTTGGCCATAACAAAACTGCCATTCCTCCTTGTGGGGTATGCCTTCACCCATTTGGAAAAGACAGACCATAACAAAATGTAACAGAGGCCATTACAAACAGGCATCTCAACAAAATCGAGCTACGTGCCATTAAAAGGACCACCTGACCTCCCTATTTGACTGGTGAGGACAGAGGTTCTTCTGCCTGCATGTAAGTGTTCGCACATGACACACCTTTGACATAACTCAGCTGCAATGACATGGGATCGAGGGTGAAAGCAATATGTACAAAAGATATGAATCAGAGCGCTTCAACCTATATGTGTAGCACCATGAAAATAATATGCAATGGGGGACAACATCTAAACAGGTAACACAGGACGACCATCTACAGAGACGCAGATTTCATACTCATTCATAGTATACCCTGCTCTGTACCATCACTGTTGTTCATATTCTGGTGCTCCTTCCTGCAGTTTCTTCACCTCTTTCTACATATTAGCAACAGTGAGCAAAAGACTTAAGGAAGTGCAATGCTCTGATATATTTGAAAAATCCCCATTCAGGTGCGAGACCAAAGAATGCAATACCTGGCTATCTCTTCCACTTGCTCATTTCCTGAAGTCGTCCAAATCATTTCCACTCTTGTATGCTGCGCACGTCAGCCGGCATCTCCAATGCATCCAAAAGTTCCATGACATAATGTTCATTACAGATGGGGGAACCAGATGAGATCATGAAACTCAGCTGTGACCACAACTGTCCAAAGTCGTGGACCACACCAAGCCGGTGCAAACTATCAGTGTAGATGGTGACTCTTGAATTGTCCAAAATACAGCTGGCTTTAGTAAGAAAAAACAGTTCAGCCACCTATGTAGAGGTTCCGTTGCAAAAACAGGAGGCCTCCATCACCCCTTCCAAGGTGCTTTCAAAAATTCTCTTTCATTTCTCAAGCAAGAGCCGTCTGCATATAATCGTGCTCTTTCAGAGAGGCATCTTGAATGATGGGCCTCTGTTTAGTACCCAACTCAGTAACATCCAAGTCATGGTCTACCCCATCAGTGTTTTCATCCATAACAGGCAATGGTACCAGTGTGGCTGGATTAAGATATGAGCATCTCTTCAGTGTAATGTTTTCTGCGGCAAGAATAATTTGCTCATATTTAGTAAGGTGACTATTGGTGATGTGCTGAGTTCAAGTACAGGTTAAGAAGATCACCACAGAGTCGGTCACCTTCACTGGAAAGGGTACCCCATTACAATGCCTTCACATTGTTGAATGCTGACACTAACTGCAGCCACCTCCTTTAGGCAACTCAGTAATGCTGCAGCCACTAGGTCAAAAGGGGCTGAAAAAAGGCAATGCAGCATTTGAAGTTCCATACATCTGCATCTGAGGGGAGCACTCTTCCCTGTCAGAACAGTGAAGGATAAAACGCTTCTAACACTCTGCCATTCCTAGAGCCAGGGTGGGGCAGAGACCTTCAGCTCAAGAAAGGCCTTTTCACTGTCATTGTCCCATGCTAGTGAATCTGACACATCTTTGTGTGTAAGCCTCTGCAGAGGCTTGGTCACTATGGATAAGTTGGGTATCCACTGGCAACAGCAGCCCACTGTTGCCAGGAACATCCTGAATTCTCTCTGCGTTTTGGGAGGGAGCATCTGCAATATGGCAGAAATTCTCACTTGAGACACTTTTCTTGTTCCTTTCTTCTGAGAATACTGCAATTTCTCAGGGGACACCTTATGTCAGTTTTCAGTTAACTGATTCACTAGGTTTGTAGTATTTTGCCTGCAGGGCTCTTACGTCATCTTTGCCACCAGTAGGCCATCGATGTATTGGACCAGGACTGAGTTATACGGCAACTTTAGGGTCTCCGGATCCTTTTTCAACATTTGGTTAAAGATTGAGGGGCTCTTGATATTCCCTAAGAAACTCAGCACCATGCCAGAACTCCGCTTCTGAATGTAAAAAAAAAATGGCAGTCTTCTTATAAAGGAATGGAAAAGTATGCATTTTACAAGACAATGACTGTGAACCACCAAGCATCACAAGGGATCTGAAGCAGTATAACTGCTGGATTCTGTACCACAGGACAAAGTGGGACAGCAATATTGTTAATCTTTTGCAGGTCTTGAAAGACCACTTTTTGATTTCTGCATCCCACCCTGATCGGGGAATTACAAGGATTTCCTAAGATCACTTTCAAAATGGCCAGCTCTAACATGGATTCAATTATGGGTGTAATTCCAGCCACTGCCTCTGGCGAGAGGTTGTACTGGGGCATTTGAGGAAATTCAGCATCCTGTCTGAGGGTTATTTTCATAGGTTCAACATCTTTAATCAAGCCAATATCTTTGCAAGAATAATCCCAGACTTCCTCTTTCACAGAATCCTTTAAGTAAGGGGCATATCTTCCTTTGTCAGAATTAGGAATAGCCCTACAATAGGTTTCTGAGTGCTCAATTTAAAATCTGCTTCTTCATCATGCGTTTAAAGCTCAACCCCATTTGGGGTACAATAGATCACAAGTTCAGCTTGCATAAAAAATCTATTCTCAGCAGACTTATTGTGCTGGAGTCACTTATAACAAACTGATACTCCTCTTCAAAGGGACTTATTTTCACAGGGAGTTTGATGGAAACAGTATTCCCTGTCTGTTTGCAATGCCTACAACTTGAACTTGTTTTACAGATGGGGTAGGTTTGAAACTTCTACTGTCCTAAAAGTAGTACGGGCAGCAACAGTGTGTATTAAAAAGGACACATCTCCTTCTACATAGAGGCCTCGCCAGTCTACCTTCAAAACCGCACTAAACACGCAGTCTTCATCCCCTCTCAGGAACCGCCTTTGTGACTGGTCACACCCTATATCTTTAAAGGTATCAAAGAATGGGAACTGTTGGAAAGTATCTTGGCTCTGGAAGGAGTTTTGGGGAACTCAAGCACTTGCATTTGCACTATACCTTGGAGAATTCGGATTACACTGCATCAAGGGTACTTGAGACATGTAAGGATTGGAGGGTCTTTACATTTGCACATTCGGGATTGGCATCACATATTTATTAAGCCCTTTTGCCATCAACCTGTACTCGATTTGGCTTTGAATGGCACTTGTGTTTCCTGTGGCCCAGCTTATTATAATAATGACACGATGTTGTCTACTTTAACATAGTTATATCAATTCCCAAATACGGACCATTCTGAATTCCTTTCTGGGATCATTTTATCTGAGCCAACATGAATTTCTCTTTAATGCTCTTTGGTCTGGCTTCAAGGTAATCACTATACTTTGCATACTGCAGGATTCCATCTAAAGTCTTAGAATGTCGGCAATTCACATTCTGTTTAATGTGCGAGCAACTCTCCAGGCTCAAACCAAGAATGAACTGCAACACAAAAATTTCAAGATCCCCACGCTCAGGATTTTCAACACCATTATGCTGATGGAAAACCTGCATAAGCCTCTTGTAATAGGCATGCACTGAGTCCTTATACTTTTGTGTGGTCCTTGAAATCTTCAACCAACCAATCAATATCTTGCTGGGTAGCCATAGTTTTCAAAACGTTAACCACCTGGTGATACTTCTTCATGACCATACAAGACGGGACATTAGTTATATCATCCCTCAGTAGCTCTGCAGTTGGCCTTTGTACAGCCACTTACACTCAACTCACAAATCAGTGAGGACAACCAAGGCCACTTTACACTCAACCCACAAATTACTGAGGACAACCAAGCCAAAGCACTGTTTAAATTTTCACAAATCTGTCAACTTGAGAATACCACTGATCAGAACTTTCTCTCAACTTTGGGAATTGGTTAGTAAATGTGAAAAGATCACCACAACTCCAAGGCACATGCACATAAGCATTTCCTTGTACTTCCCTCAGGAGATAGGCTTTGACCTATGAATCACTCCTACCCCCAATCCCTCCAGTCTCCCTTTCATCATCCTTCTTTGTCTGAGCTCATTTACTTCTAAACATTTGTGTGTTACTCCAGATTTGAATGTTACTGATTAGTTCTCTCAGCTGCAGTTTTAGCCCAGCGGTGCACATGTTCTTGAGTGTGTCCTCCATGATGAACATTCTAAAAGTTTTTCCTAATGTTGCACTTTTAGAAAGGTCAATCCCAAATGCTGTTGTTGTTGCTTCAAATCCTCATGGGCCAAACAAGCACATCTATCAGGCTCTTTATACAGATAGAAAAGTTCTTCTTCATTGTACCTATCTCTAAATCCAAAACCAAGAGTTCCCTTAATGGTTTCTTCCAAATCTTACTCACCTTACTACATCTAATGCTGTTGAAGGGGTGTCCATCTCTGATGACCTGAACTCATTCCTATCAGTCTCTATAGTTGGGACAGCCAGAACAGGAGTTTCTCCTGTTCAGGGTCTTGCTCCCATCTCTGCAAAAACATCAATCCCAGACACAACCATAGTAGTGATAATAGTGGGTGTGACCTGTGTTACGGGCAATAGTAGCATTATTCTATGGCATTGTTGGTGGAGGTGGTAAAGGAATCAGGAGCATCCTCTGGAGATCCAGGAGTGGAATAACCACTTATCATAGGTCAAGGAGTTCCAGGCACTTCTCATTGAGAAGGCTCTGATTGACAGGAGCACTAACACTGATATTTGTAGGAGACAGGAGTCCCATAGATGGCTGATCCCCCCAGCTGATGGAGCTACATTATGCAGGAGGGGTTGGGAAGCCAATAAATGATTCAGAAAGTCATCACTGAAGTCATTATCACTCTGTTCCTCATTCTTTATTTAAGCCTCACCCCCCTCTAATGCTTTCCTTTTCCTAATGTTTCCATTAGTTACAGCAGAGTACCTCCCAACTCCCTCAATCATCTCTGTCCTCCATGCTTTTTGCCCTGCGTACCACTTCACTTCCATCTAACTCCTGTTTTTTAGCCATGTTCTGATATATTTCCTTCTCTTTCACATGTTCTGCACATTCCCTTGTATTCAAGCCTTCATATTGGGCTGGTCTAGGTGGGAGCTTCATTTCATACAACACCCACCTCAAATTCTCAATTATTCTCAAGTTGAAAGTACCATGGGAAGGACTCTACAAGAACCCTTCATTCACAGTGATCTTATTCTAGTGTAAAACAAAATACACATGTATACACCAATATCTGTGGTCATGTAATAAGCAGGCATACCTTCGATCACAGACAGGGATACTTACATCATCAAAAAATAAAGTCCTTAGCTTCTTGATAAAATTCATTGTTTCTGAATATTTGATAATACACCAAGTCAATTGAAATAACTGGCAGTTTTCAGCAAATCACAAGGCAAAATGCAATGACACTAACAATCTCAGCTCAACACCAAGAAACTGTCCATTCTCATAATGGCATTCCCTGACACAAGGACCAATCTCAGCATGGCACACACGCCAACTGACCACTACCAGCATGGCACCCTATGACCCAAACAACTCACAGCACCTCACAACAGCTGTCACTCAACAGCGATTCAGCTTTTCCATAGCAAATTATTGAAACCCCAAGACAAAATAATATCTGTTGTGTTTTCCACTAAAGGAGAACTTAAAGTAAATAATCACTCTAGTAGAAATCACAGAATAGCACCAGAAGGGCGCTATCGGACACACAAAGTGAAATCTTGGCCATCCAAAAATCATCCTCACTAGTGCAGTCTGTTCCTCTGCACAAAGGACAACACAGTCAGGGATGCATAACCCTGCTATACTCATACTCCTAGGACACTGCAATTACTCAGGCACTACGGAACATCGCCAATTCTCTAAAGTGGACCATAGGACCCTCGTGGATGGGAATGGGGCAGATTTAGACTGGTTCTGGGGTAATTCTAAGTACCTCAATGAGAACCATGCTCTGTTACCAGATTTGATAGCAGGATAGATAAAGATGGTATTTGCACATGAATACTTGGCGCAAACTCTAACTCTGCTATATCCACTAGGATGGACCTTTTTCTCAAACTGAGATCACAAATTCAGTAACTTTCAATGACAGTGAAGCAGATTTTGCTCCACAGTAACAAAAAAATGTGTAGGTTTGCAAACCATAACGGTTTATTAGCAAATTAGTAAAGTTACAATCTCAATCAAATCAATTAGACATAAATCAAAATTCACTTGAATCCAGAAAACATGAAGATGATCCAAGTAGGTCAATTGAGTGAATGTGGGTATTGCGTTGTTAAAGACAACATATGCAAATCAAAGCAAAGTCCTGTTTCCATAAAGGAAACCCCCTAATGCTAAGCTAAGGTTGTGGGCAGGTCAGGGAAAGTAAGAAGAATCAGGTGTCAACAACTATAGCATTGAAAGAAGAGCCAGGTAAAGGTCCTGATTTGAATGAGAAGGAATGTACTTGCCCTTGAGAGTATCTCTATAGACAGAAAAATAAGGGGCATTGGTCTCAAGAGAAGGGAAAGAACGCCCACCTGCAAAGGTGGACAGGGACAAGTGATGTAACCAATTAACAAACTTCATACAATTAAAACACATTTCATCCAAGTGATACATTCTATAGGCTCCCATCAAACAGGTAATGATCAAAACCCAGTGCTATCCCTGTACCTTGTTGACCTTCGTGAATTCTCACAAAGAACTACTCTCTTCCTCAGTTTATCATCCCATGACGGTGCTGAAAATCACTGTCCAAACTAACTAATTGCTAATCTATGACCTTCATGTTGTAAGATAACAAAAAGAATACAATATCTAAATGAGAACACAGTTTCTCCGGTGTGTGAAATGGCAAAAGAATTATGCACATGAGAAAGTTACTTAGGCCTACTCATGACAATATGCTAACTAATGTTAATAAAAACATATACTTCATTCAATTTACTAAACTTAACTATAAAACAAAATATAGGATAATGTGTAAATATGTTAAATTAAGAATAAATCGTATACATCATGTAAGCAGTGTTAATACGGGTTGAAAATTAACATATTATTAAGTGCAAATAAGTAATGATGACGCTGTGTCATCACATTTAGGAATTCAAATTTTGGAAAGTTGCAATTGATCTGATATGTTTTTTTCTCGTTGAAGAAATTCAGTTTTGCAGTAACCTATGAGATAGACCAAAGTGGAAGTTTGAAATTTAGATTTGACAGAAATATATCTTAGGTAAATACTTTAAAGTAATGATAAAGATCATGGCAAGCAGTCCAACAGCCCACTAGGCAAATTGCTCACCATATCTAGAGAACTGCCCAGTTTAATGAGGACGTTTTCGCTGAAAGTGCTCACCAGGAGCACTTTTGGCAAAACTGTTAAATTGGATGGCAGCTGTCCAGCATATTGTATTTTAATTTTCTTTCGGTACTTGGGGTTCTTTTCTTTTTTTCTTTTTATGTTTCTGAAGAGGGAAAAAAGATTTTAACAGCTCCATGACCCCCTAAATAAGGAAGGCTTCTTGGAAACATAAAGAGCCCACTATCAGAGCCAGCTGAGGATTCCACTGTCATGAAGTCAGCATGGGCGTTTCAGGGGGGGAAAAGGGGTGCGCTTGCCCCTCCTGGATTTAGGTACAGCCTGGTGTGCAGGCTCACAATGCAGCATAACAGTACGGCCACTGTAGTGTTACAGTTGCCACTAGTATGGCCGCAGCCCCTGCTGGCGTTAAAATTATGCCCCTGCTCCGAAAGCAATTCTGCAGACTACCATGAAAGTCAGTTTAAGATGCGGGGGAAACTGGGAGTGTGACAAAGTGGAAGATCCACATGTGTAAAGCGGATATCCCATCCCCAAGACTCATTACTGCTTAGAGTCTTCAATAGTTTATGCATGCAAGCATTTACTTCTCGTAAGTCAACCCACGTATTGAACAAATATATTACATTTGGAGCATTAATCCATTACACTATGGCTCACCATATGACATGTTTAGGTAACTGATACATTGAGTAACTGAGTAAAAAAAAATTCTGGGTTCTTTATGGTAAGCTTAACTGGTTCAATACCATTTTTCTAAAATTAGCATTTCATTTTTATTTAGTTACGCTACTGGTTAGTGGAATATGTACTATTATTTTAGCTTGCCATTGTCACACCAACACCCAATTCCTTGTGAAAAGAACGGGAGCAGGAGTAGCACAACAACCACTAAAACTGATAAATGTGAACAAATGTGACATATCCTGCCTGTAAAACTACATCTTCAGAGACTTCAGAAGTTAACATAACCTCAAAACTAGCAAAAATGTAGCACATGGATTTTCTGCTGATTACTTATAGTCTTCTAAATGTTAAGCATTAGAGGATCACAAGAATGTGGAGAAACCATACTTAAGGTAATATTGGCAGTTTTAGGAGTGATCACCAGCTACGCAAAGCATGCACCAATGTATCAGACAGTATGTGATGTTATGAACAGTCTGCAGTATATCACATGATAACCTCATTTGTAAGCTGGCACTTAAATTCACATATGTTACAGACCTTATGAAGCTGACTCACATGAGTGGCATGACATAAGAACTCCTACATTACCACATCAGCAGCCTTACTCCACACAGTCCTAATGCTTGTGGTGAGTCCGCACCCATGACGCTGGCAATATTCTTGCCCAATATTACCATTTATATAGAAAAAACTCTGCCCTATCCTCGGGCATCAATTCCTATTGATCAACATCACTTTCTCTACTTCCCTATTTGAGAGACAGCCAATCTCCATCAGGCTCTTGCCATCATGCTATTGCACAGGAGTGCTATGGACGGAAGACTGTTTTTCTGTTGTGGTCCAAACAGGTGATTCGACATTGTGCTCGAAAAACAGAGTTGTGCTTTTACTGTGCTTTTGTTGCCACTCCTAGGAATGAAACTGAAACAGAAAGATGTGAGAGTTGGATACTTGAAAATTAGAGCTGATATGTTGATCTGTAGAGTGTGGGAGGGCAGTGTGACCTATGAGGGATGTACTTTTGTGTTGTACATACATGGCAGAGACTAACAGTCTGCCCACATAAGACTATGCATACACAAGTTTTCAGGAAAAGCATGAGAATATATGCTGTCATTCAAGTATGATGATACTTACCATCGTTAGAGTGTCCATAATGTTATATATGAGTCATTGAAAAGCCCAGAGAATGCAGGTGCTACCCTTGGAGGTGCATGATTCTGTTGATGCATTACAAAGTCTGTAGTCTAACAGGAGCAGTGAAGGCACCCTTTGGCAATGTGCATCATACACCCAGCTGTAGTATTTGTTTAGAAGTATATCTAGGAGAGGGTGAGGAGCAAGACAATTGAAGTGGCTTTATATAGTCAGGGATTTTATGTCCTTTAAGTGATCCAGCCTGGAGTGCCAGTGGGACATCTCATGGGGATGGGCATTAGTATATGTGATGAACGTTCACTTGATTGCAGCAGAGGAACAGCCCATTACTATGGCTTTAAACCAGTCTTAACATTTGCTATGGGGGGCCTATCCACACGCAGTAGAGGAGACTGGGCATTACGTGACCAGCTGTAGTAAATGTTCTGGGAATCCACCCAAGAGCAGCATTGGTCAGATACCTACACTTCTTCCCATTCTATAGAGACGTACAACAGCCATCTCATTTGTAAGGTGCTTTTGTGGAGGATAAGTGGGTGGATTAACTTACCTGTGCAGTCATAAAGATATAAAGAGAACTAACCAGCTATCTTCTAAACATGAACACTCGCTCTCTCATTTGCACTGGGTGCTAGCTTGGCAATATGATCTACAGGTCCCCCTTCACCTCTATACTAGTTATACACATTCTGTAAGCAGCTGCAGTAAATGGAAAAAAAACATTGCACCAGTATACCCAGTGTATTCAATCCACTCGGGTGCTGAACCTCGAGGCTCCACTACCAAACAACCCCTCAATGTTTCCTTATACTCATACAGGGGAAAGCACGCCCCACTTTAAATACAAGTCAGAAAACGTTTCTTTTAATCTTTTTGAAAGTAATCTATTATTCTCAAATGTCCACGGTGTTAGATCATCTTCACAATAATATTGAATCCATCCAACAAATCGCAACACAATAGGTCATTGACATTAAAATCTGGATTTATTCTTCAATCTTCTTGATAAAACACATATCTTCTGAGCACAGCCAATGTGTTTTGTTCCTACAAGGGACATTATCGGGCTGAAGTTTCAGTCGTAGTTCCCCTCCGGATTCGACTTGTGTCCCACTCTTTTGGCAACCCCGAAACCACAGAACAGAGATCTTGTCTTGAAGGTAGCCAGCCTCAGCAAAGATGCCCTTAGTTATGAAACAACAACATTTCCTTTGCGATGCTGGGTCTTCCATCTTTTCTTTGACAATGCAGAGTGAGTTTTTTGAAGATCTAACTGCACTATGGTCTTAGTAGTGTGATGATGTCTAGGATACGAGCATGGCTTTACTCCGACCCGAAGACAAAAGAGACTGGCTTCTATAAGGTAGGTTGTGAGCAGATAGACCCAAAGAGGAACTGTTTGAACCAGTGTCTGCTTCCAAAAGTTAGCACTGTTAAAAAAGTAACATGGGTATAGTTGCTGCGAGGTGACTCCATGTCACCGGGTAACAACATTTTTCAGAGCCCTTGTACTGCTGTACAGTTTTCCTCATGTTTCCATCCAGTCCTTGTTGAGCATGCTCCTAGCCACTCTTCCTCACAACACAAAAGTTGCAACCCACAGCTTATGTTCGGGATAGTACTTGCTCTCCACAACATCTACATGAGAGCTTCTTTCCGATCGAGACCATTCACCACTGCCAACTCAAAAACTTTCTGATTTCATTATCATGGTGGTTTCATGCACAGCAAGAGTATGCAGACAAGCTGCAGCAGATATATGCTTGCCTGATCCTGGGGTCATGTTGAGGCCTCTTCCCCAAGGTTCCTCAAAGTTGCACATCCCTCACCGGAAAGATAAGGAATAGAGGAGAATGTACATCTAAAGACCTGAGCTTAGTTGCCCACACAGCTTTGGACATTTTTTGCCTTGATGGGTGCTCGTGGAAGTATGTCAACAAGGACCCAGAGGCCTGAACAGCTTCTCCCAGACAACACAATGGCTTTGATTAGTACCTTGCCTGCTGCTATACTGCGTCTTTGGTACTGGAGTGGGGAAAACATAGGCCATTTTCTGATTCCTCCGCTTGTAATAATTTTTTACTGTTTTTAAGTGACTTTAAAATAAGTGCTCATATAGTGCCCATGTATGAGCATTTGTTTAGGTTATGGTAGGCTGCAAGAGCTACTGTCCATATCTGGGTGTTAGAGAAGCTTCATTTTGTACTACTTAACCTCCCCCATGGCTATTTTAATTGTGAAATCACTTTATACTTCTCTGTATAGCGAGCGAGTAAAGTTACATAGACCAGAAAACTAGTCACCAATGCGCACACCTGGCTCAGCTGAAATTTTAGGGAATTACTTGCTGCTTGATCATATGTCTGAACGACCCAATTACCGGTGTTTGCTTGCTTGTGCATTAGTCTAATGCTTTGAAACTTGAGCTAATCACAAAAGTGCTACATTTGATAACTTGCTTATTTTTTCTCCTTCCTAGGAAAGCCAGTCTCATTTGCTACAGAAGCCGGTCGAATACAGAGGAGTAGTTCATGTTGGCCGTTTTAAGTAATGAGCCTGGGATAACATACTAATGAGAGTGCACACAAAAGTTTTAAGATAAAACTGAAAATGAAGAAAGGAGCATTCTTGAACACCAACATGGTACAAGAGCAGTGGAATTTCTACAGGCACAATGGTGTCCTTTGAAGCTTAACAAACCCACCGTGGACCAATGCACAACAATGTCCGTGGCTGTCTTTCTGAGGCCATGTACAGCCAATGTCAGCAGATGCATTCTGCATATTAATTATGTAAATACTTTGCTTTCTAAACTGAAGGATCTGAACATGTGAATTTTTGAGTTGAGGCCAGCCTCATAAAACAGCAATTAGAATAAAAGATGTTATGCAGAATGATCAGCATCAGGTACCACAATGCTATTTTGCTCATGTTCTTTTTGTCTGATTTTTGGGTCACCCTCTTGTACTTTCTCTTTTATTTTTCAATGCTCCCCTTTTTTATTTTTCACTGCTCCCCTCTTAGTCTTATTTTTAGGTCTTCCAGACTCAGTTAAGATAAAAGTCATAAGTAAAAATATAAATACAAATACACATATATAGGGCCTGATTAGAGTTTGGCAGAGGGGGTTACTCCATCACAAACGTGATGGATATCCCGTCTGCCGTATTACGATCCAATTGTAGCCTATGGAGATCATAATATGGCAGACGAGATATCCGTCATGTTTGTGACTAAGTAACCTGTCCGCCAAACTCGAACTCAGGCCCATAGAGTGGCTTTTGGTCAGCTCTCTTCATCTGTTGGTTTGTTCAACTGCCATTCACATTTTGCTTCTGCCTACCTCACCATACAGCATCATGCAATGGGTCAGTCGTAATGGCAGCTCCATTTTAGGTGCTTCTTGACACAGCCCTGCCTCTTGTGAAGTGCCACTTACTTCCTTATTATTACTAATTATTTAACTGACCAGTGTTTATGAAAACACAACTTTCATATTTTCATGAACACTGCCAGTGCACTGGTCAGTTCTGTCAGCATCGTCTCCAGGCTCCTGATGATGAGAGTGTATGTGTGTGTGTTTGAGAGTGTCAGTGAGAGTGAAAGTGAGTGAGAATCTGAGTTTGAAAGGGAGTTTGAATAAATGAAAGTGAGTGCAAGCAAAAGGAGAGCTTGCGCCATAGAAGGAGTGCGTGATTAGGTGGGAAAGGGAGTAGAAGTGAGTTAGGGATGTAGCTATCGATGGTGTAGCAAGTGCTGTTGCACTATTGTCCAGAGTCTGAGTTTGAAAGGGTGAGTGTGTAGGTGAGTGTGTATAAGTGTGTTTGTCAGTGAGAACCAGGGAGTATGAGTATGTTTGTGTGTGTGTGAGTACCAGTGAGGTAGTATGAGTGAGAATGAGTAAGTGAGAGTGTGAGTTAGAGTGAGTGAGGAGGAAGAGAGTGAATGCGAGATGGAGTGATGATGAGTGAGAGAGTGTGAATGAATAAGGGTGTGTTTGCATGTTTTATGATTGTGAGTCTGCCACCGGCCATGACATGCTCAATATAATTCTGGGTGTATGGTTGCACCCAAGGTAACATGCTGCTGCTGGCAAATTCGATCATAATTCTTGGCATAAGGAAGGGCACCCATGGAAAAATGCAGGCCCTAACATACTAAAAGTAATTCTTGGCATAGGGGCTTCCATGGAAAAATGCTGGTGCTTGCATACTGGGGGAAATTCTTGACATGGGAACATCCATGCAAAATGCAGGCACTGAAATACTGGAAGTAATACTTAACAAGGAGACACATATGGTAAAATGCTGTTGCTGGCACACTGGAGGGTAATTAATTGCCTCAAGCAGGGTAGCCATGGCACACTAAAGCTGAGGTGTGGGTTAGGAGAAGCAAACCATGAGAAAATGCTGGTTCTGAAATACTGAAGGTAATTTTTGACATACAGGCCACACATGGTAAATGGGCAGTATCAGTGGTAAAATTCTGATACTGAAATATTGTATGTAATTTGTGTAATACCGGGGCACCCATAACAAAATGCTGGCATTGGTACCGTGAAGCTAATTCTTGACATATGTGGAACTCAAGGTAAACATTTTTTTTTAAAAAAGATCTGAACTGGATAGTATTATACCCAACCACTTTCAAAGATCACCAGCCACCACTGGTCAGCTCACTTCAGCCATTGACTCTGTTGCAGTATAAGTGATGCAATTTTTCCTGATTAAATGTGCACCTCCGCCTAAAAAGAATTGCACTTCGGTGCTAGCTTTCGTGGAATAAAACTTCACTTCATTATTGTATTTTCTTTTCATTCTTTTATCTTTTTTATTTTATTTTATTTTTTTGACTCATGTTTTCAGGTTACAGTTGTTCAAAGCCAATTGTATCGTTTCTGTTCATCCCTGAGAACAATATGGCCCTCATTCTGACCTTGGCGGGCGGCGGAGGCCGCCCGCCAAAGTCCCGCCGTCAGGTTACCGTTCCGCGGTCGAAAGACCGCAGCGGTAATTCTGACTTTCCCGCTGGGCTGGCGGGCGGTCGCCTTCAGACCGCCCGCCAGCCCAGCGGGAAAGAGGCTTCCACGATGAAGCCGGCTCGGAATCGAGCCGGCGGAGTGGAAGCTGTGCGACGGGTGCAGTTGCACCCGTCGCGTATTTCACTGTCTGCGCAGCAGACAGTGAAATACATGTAGGGGCCCTCTTACGGGGGCCCCTGCAATGCCCATGCCAGTGGCATGGGCACTGCAGGGGCCCCCAGGGGCCCCGCGACCCCCCCCTACCGCCATCCGGATCCCGGCGGTCGGACCGCCGGGATCTGGATGGCGGTAGGGGGGGTCGGAATCCCCGCGGCGGTGCAGCAAGCTGCGCCGCCGTGGAGGATTCAATGGGGCGGCGGTACACTGGAGGGATGCTTATTACAACTTAAAGTTTAAAAAAATATTGTAAATACACCTCCTCTATTGAAATTACATGTGATGCTTAATTTATTTCCAAATATAAAATTTCCAATCCAAATATATGACCATCGAGTTTAGATAGCAGCATGTTTTGTTTTTTCTTCTTTTATTTTTGTAGCATATGCTTGACCTATTGGCTGTGTATTTGCCGTGTAATACATAGAAGGAACTCTGGAATATTTACATTCTGTTTAGATGCACTTCATTTGAGACTCACCTGATGTGTGACTGACTGTACTCCAGCCAGCCTACCCGACCTAATTTTTAATGATCCCACCCTGTTAGTAATTTGTAGGACAATGTGCCTCCATGCACAGGACATACCTGCAAAGTTTAAAATTACCCCACTTATACATATCCTGCAAGAGATGCACATTTATTCATCCACCGGGGCGTACGTTACACCTGGTAGAATAAATACATTCTTCCCACATTCGCAAACGGCATGCCCTAGATGCAGAACATTGGGAGCTGAAGTGTTCCACATGAATTGAGATTGCGCTTACCTCACTGAATATTGGGCTGAAGTTGTGTCATTCATCAGCGACATGACAGAGAGGAATATAGTGACCACACCAGAGATATGCCTGCTTGGTATGTATCCGCACCCTACAAAATGCAAACTTACAAACAGGTTCATCGACTTAGCACTGATCCTTGCCAAAAGAAAGATATCACTGAAATGGAAATCACAGAGAGGTTCTCAGTTTGGGACCTGGAAGAAGGAGCTCTTCAAATGGGCAGAATATAGCTTTACTCCGGGACAATAAAAGAGGCAGTGGAAACGTAGATGTCCCACGTGCACAGGGGAGTTTGTGTGAGGCTGAGGAAACAGTGGGAAGTATCTCCCTGGCCTAGACAATAGGGTGCTTCTGCTGGAGTGTGACCTTTAAAATTAATATTAACATGAAAAGCTTGCAATATAGAAAATATAGAAAATGTGTTAACGTAGAAAATAATGCACACGTTTGAAATGTGCCCACGGGGAGTGGATACCAAATGTACACGAAGACTAATGAAACTTATGATGAATTAATAATGTACTAATGTATAGATTTTGTATTAGCATATTATGATTAGAGTCATGTATCAGGGTTTTGCTAAATTAATCACTAGGCCTTAGTTAGCAATGGTCTGGGCCTAGCTGCCTGGTCTCATATTAAACTGTGGTTTTCTAACGTGCAATGTGCAGCTTTCCTGAAGGACACGAAGCTGTACTTTTCCAGGAGCTAGAGATGTGTGTGTAGCTGTAGTAAATTCTTTCTCATGGGACCCGACTTGCTCAAGGAGACATTCTTGCTGAATGCAACAATGTAATTTGTAACAGGTGCAAGGCTGCCTTGACTAGGAGAAAACAATGGGACTACTGACTGGAGCGCAAAGTGTAACTTTTCTTACCTGACATTCTACCCGAGGACGACGTCAATTACAGGAGCCAATCAACTACATGAGAACTGTGTTTTGTGGAAAATTCTAGTAAGGTGCGTGGAGAATTATTGGACAGAGATAATGATGCACCAAATATGACCCAATAGGGAATTAAGGGCTAGTTCAACAGTTTTGATATAACCGCATAACCTGAGGAGAAATCAGCCATTCTTCACCATTCCTTGTCATTCCACTGAGCCATACTTTGCCACTATTCTTTTGAGACTTTGCCGTCTTCATCTGGATACCTTAAACCATTCTCTAAGTCCTTACTGATACTTGCTTCTCCTCCTTATGAGGGAAGAGCTTTATTCTTAGCTTTGCTGTACTGAGACTTTACCCTGTCCTGTCCTTGCTGATGGCGAATCGACTGATGTCCTGAGGACGAAGACTGATGCTGATTGCCGATTCGTTGGAGGGGTAACTATCTGATGATAATTGTAATTGTCTGTTTGCCTTTCCTTTCTAGGTACCAACTGCTCCTTTGATAGAGGCCATAGTTAGATGTTTTCCAAATTTGTGTTTGCTAAATTGTTTTGCATGAAGCCCAACATGCTGATGCTAATTCGAGGTTAGTTAAGGTGTCCACAAATATTTGACGCAAATAGACAAATGACTGAACCCTTGCTTTGTTGAATCGCGTATTATGGCAACTTTGCTAAGCAGCTTTTACTAATGATATTTTAATGTTGAACGTATATTCTTTATACATTTGGTAAATTGTGTTCTAATTACAAGTTTGAAGAGTCACTAATGAGTTTGATTACTAATGAGATTAATGGAAAGACATTAGATTGTAATTAATAGGGAAATAAATGTTTTAACTCTTAACTAAGTTGGTGTGGTTATTCATGACTGAAAGGTCATGGTGTGTTCGCTTTATTGATCCTTATTGAATGTTATTGACTAACTTGTTGATGAGATATTGCGAATATTGATTGAGTTATTGATATATATTGATTTGTAATGTCAAAAAGATATCTCGTACTGGGAAGTCCCCGAACGTGGTCAAAAGGTTCATTGGCCTAGGCGTGTCCCTTTGTAAGTTTACTTATCAAGGCTCTGACGCACTATCACTTCTGACTATCAGCTCCTTGAGATGATCAAATGAAATGGCTCATGCTTATACCTCTGAATCGCATTCAGTGACCAGTGGAGAAGTTAGCCTGGATACTGATATGCTGACACGATATACCTCAATCAAAAACACATGAAGATCCTTCAGTGCTTCGGGTCACACATATCGTTTTTAGTTTAGTTTGGGTTACAGTAACATGGTTCACTAACACAGGGCTGTGGGTAATACTGAGTACCACAGGAGGATGCATGAAGGGGATGACACGAGTTGTAGAAGGAAAATACAGACATCCCACTTTTATTCAGTGTTATCCCTGTGCTCGGTTATTCATTCTCAACAATGCCCAAGTCCTTTTTATTAAATTAATTTGACCTCCAGCCTATGAAGAATGTGAATGTTGCACAATATTGGTCATAAAATTTAATGTCATGCATCACGTCATCTATCCTCACAGAGCTTTCACGACATTTGTCAATCAAGCAAATTCTTACCTCAACAACTCCCTTTCTTCTGCCTGAAACTCCCAAAGATGGATTACTTATTCAAAAGGGCACTTCATTCATGACGCAAGAAACACACTAAAAACATCTGTGTATGTTGTAAACTGTTTAATGATAGCTTGAATTATGTTTTTTGTTGTTGAGATATTCCAGTAACAATTATTAAAGCTGCTCCTCTCTTTAAGGCAAACTTGGCAGCTAACTATTGATGTTCAATTAAATGTACAGCGTTCTCACGTGTCTTAATCTCCTCTGCCTAGAACTTAATCTATCAGTTGCTTCGCGTTATCGTTTGCAGTGAGTACAAACATCCAAGATGGAAGGTCAAGTGTGGCATTGAAAATTGGATTCAAATCTGCACTTCCAAGAGAGAGGCTGGTCTTCAAGCCTTTGTGGAAGATGGAGGAGGAGTAGCAGTCAGTTGAATCACACAAGGAAATGGTCAAAGTCCCATTCCTTTCTTCTGCCCTTGTTGATCTGATACGTCCACATTCGCAAATATAAACACTATAAATAGTACTATTGCCTCAATTGGCAATAGCTTTATTACGATTAAACAGTTGCCATCCACATATATTTCTGTTTAAAAACAGTGTAAAATGTTGGTGTGTGTCTGGCCACTGTCATTCTTTCCTGGATCCACTGTAGTGATGGTGACCTGTCACACACTTTTATTCTTGCACGCCTCTCAATCAGCAAAGGCCTGAATGTGAAAGTCAGTGGGACAACGCTTTAGAAACATCAAACATCCAAAACACAGATGTCCCCAGTGTAGTCTCCCTGAGGACTCTGTACCAGTGTGACATAATCACTAGAATAGAATGTAATTAAAGCTTGGTTTAGAATGTTGGAGTTCACAGCCACACGCAAAGGAATAAAGACTTGTGGATTATAGCTCTGTGTGTGGCCTAGTCATTCAGCAGGTTCCAGGCTGGTGAGAATGTTACAACTGGCGATAGAGGATAAGTAACCTGAAGAAGAAAGTGCTCTCCTTGAGAGTTTGCATTGGTCCAAGCAAACTGCTTGAGTGTGCCGTATGTGCCTTTGTCGAAGTGCCATGTCGGCAGTAGGTGTATGTGGAGTCAAAGTGCAACTCCAGATGATGTGAAGCATGTGACTAGAAAGAGAACTTCAAGTAAAAGTCTATGCATGGTTGGTCAAGAAACTACAACCAAGATCCTACAAAAAAGGTACCACGCTGCCATGCAAAATTAAGTTAGACATTGTTCTGAGAGTTAACTCTCAGGCGGATGTAACCAGGATTATCAAGTACAGGCAAAGATAATTATAGGTTGCTATATATTACTAAAAATAATAGTGCTGGCTGACAGAACAAGCAAAAAAGAAGCATAATACTACTACTCTTACCAGAGTCTTGATAAGTGGAGCATTATGACTTCAGCGCTGGACAGGGAGACCCAAGAAGAAGCACTGGGGTTCACACCATCACAGCTGCTGGGTGGTGGCTCAAAACAAATCCAGAGGTCTCCATGAGTGACGGGGCTCTGGTGTACACCAAGAAGAAAGTCAAAACTCCAAACACTGTCCCGGATGACCCAGAGGTTAAAACATAATCAGGCCTCAGTGATGAATCAGATTCCCAGTGACAATTAACAACATCTGACAGAGACCCATCCTCGACGTCAGCCGCTCCTATGAACAGTTAAAATGCTGCTGCCTTCCTGAACCCACTGCCACTATTCGATGCTGCCAAAAAGCTAAATAGTGGCGATAGATGGACTGACTGGATAGAGACATTTGAAGACTTCACTGATGCACTTGCAGAGACTGATAATAGGAAGATTATCAGGTATCTCAAAATCTTGCTGATGATGGTGTGAAAGAAATCATAAAGTAAAATGCCAAGAACTGACAAAGAATTCACATACAAAGTCAAATTAAGAATGCGTTGAATCTCAAGTTAAATCCAGGACCAAAAGTTGATTATGAACGATGTGTTTTCAGTCAAAAACGTCAAGGATTTGGTGAAACAATTTATGAATTTGTGGAAAGACTTGTCACACTCATCAAACACTGTAAGTTTAATTTATGAATTTTTGATTTTATTCATGAAGAAGCCTTGTGGGTTAGAATGATTGTTGGATGCTTGTCCGATTCAATCAGATGACAAATCCTGAGAGAAACTCTTAGTCTGGAGCTGAAAATTAAGCTCCTGCCATGGAGGCCGGACATGCCCAGACCAGGTCATGAGTGTGAAAAGTAATTTGAAACAAAAGACCGAAGGACACGAAGTTATGTCTACATGCAAAAAGAAGTTGTGTTTCAGATGTGGATTTGCATTTCCACATGAAGGAAAATGCCCGCCATTGATCAGCTATGCAAAGGTTGTGGTAAAGAGAACCATTTTGTGATGATATTCAGAGCAAAGGAAAAAGTAAGTATGGCATGGTGCAGAGACAAAATGGCCGACCAGAATCTTCCAGAAGCAACGTCTGATGCACGCCCATAAGGCCAATGTGCGACATCAATGGAGGCAAATAGATACTAAACGAAGTTGGTCATCATCTAAATAATCGTCAAATAGTTCTTCTGCCTCAATAATAAGTGAAGTGAAGAAAGGGATTGTGCCATGTTAATGCTTACCTCAGAAAAACGTAAACATGTTGGACTGGTTGCCTGTGAGGAGAAAAGTCAGTCAAAGAAAAGTCGATATGTCAAAGCAAAGAAATCATCCCAACACTGTCCAAAGATTACATTGAAGATAAATACCATTCATTATCAATAGCGGTGCATCAATAAATATAATCCGTAAAGAAAAGTACAATCAACTTTCTCTGTTACCGTGGCTTATGCCATCAAAGACCAAAGTGTACCCTTTGGCTGCATTGACGTCCAAGAAGAGTTGAGGTTCATTTACAGCAACAGTGAAACAGAGGAAAACAAAAGTACAATCACCGATTCATGTGCTTCACTGTACAATGGCAAGTGCCTGCTTGCTCAGTTTTAACATGGCTGCTGACATGGGACAGATTTAGGTTAATTAAAACATGAATGCTTGGCACAAAATAGTAAGTCAATTCCCTTCATTGTTTCATGGTTTAGAAAAAGTAAAGACTGAAAGTAAAGCTACATACTAATGAGGATGTCTGTCCTGTGACATAGATACATAGACAAGTTTCTTTTCATTTACAAGAAGTTGTTGAAAAAGAACTTGAATCATTACTTAAGCATAACATTATTGAACGTTCTACTCATCCAACGCCTGGGGTTTCTCCCATAGCAGTTGCTTTTCATTTATAAGAAGTTGTTGAAAAAGAACTTGAATTATTACTTAAGCATAACTGTTGGACCTGGCTTTTTGACGGGGTCATCCCCAAACTTTTTGCCTCCTTCCTTCTATTTTTTCTGAACTGTTGTTGTTGGCTTTTGACCTCTGGGCACTTTACCACTGCTAACCAGTGCTAAAGTGCATATGCTCTCTGTGTAAATGGTACTATTGATTGGTTTATCCATGGTTGGCTATTTAATTTACTTATAAGTCCCTAGTAGAGTGCACTATATGTGCCTAGGGCCTGTAGATTAAATGCTGCTAGTGGGCCTGCAGCACTGGTTGTGCCACCCACTTCAGTAGCCCCTTAACTCTGTCTCAGGCCTGCCATTGCAAGGCCTGTGTGTGCAGTTTCACTGCCACTTCGACTTGGCATTTAAAAGTACTTGCCAAGCCTAGAACTCCCCTTTTTCTACATATAAGTCATCCCTAATGTGTGCCCTAGGTAACCCCTAGAGCAGGGTGCTGTGTAGGTAAAAGGCAGGACATGTACCTGTGTAGTTATATGTCCTGGTAGTGTAAAACTCCTAAATTCGTTTTTACACTACTGTGAGGCCTGCTCCCTTCATAGGCTAACATTGCGGCTGCCCTCATACATTGTTGAAGTGGCAGCTGCTGATCTGAAAGGAGCAGGAAGGTCATATTTAGTATGGCCAGAATGGTAATACAAAATCCTGCTGACTGGTGAAGTCGGATTTAATATTACTATTCTAGAAATGCCACTTTTAGAAAGTGAGCATTTCTTTGCACTAAATTCTTGTTGTGCCCTTCAATCCACGTCTGGCTAGGTTTAGTTGACAGCTCCTTGTGCATTCACTCAGACACACCCCAAACACAGGGTACTCAGCCTCACTTGCATACATCTGCATTTTGAATGGGTCTTCCTGGGCTGGGATGGTGGAGGGCCTGCCCTCACACAAAGGACTGCCACACCCCCTACTGGGACTCTGGCAGACAGGGTTGAACTGAAAGGGGGCTTGGTGCATTTCTTAGACACTCTTTGAAGTCACCCCCACTTCAAAGGCACAACTTAGTATAAAACAGGGCCTCTGCCCTACCTCATCAGACACTTGCTGGAGAAGAAACCTGAACCAGAAACTACATCCTGCCAAGAAGAACTGCCTGGCTGCTCAAAGGACTCACCTGTCTGCTTTTCTACAAAGGACTGCTGCCTTGCTGTTGGCCTGCTGCCTTGCTGAACTCTTGTCTGGCTGTAAAAGTGCTCTCTAAGGGCTTGGATAGAGCTTGCCTCCTGTTCCCGGAAGTCTCAGGACCAAAAAGACTTCTCTCTTCCACTTGGACGCTCCGCGCGCCGAAATTTTCGACGCACAGCTTGTTCCGCGGCAAGAAAAACGCCGCACACCGACGCTGATCGACGCGACGCCTTCGGGACGACCGAAACTTTGATGCACGGCCTAGCAAGGATAACGCCGCCCGACTTCCCAGGAGAAATCGACGCGACGCCTGCCGTGAGATCCAAACTTTGACGCACGGCCTCGCAAGGACAACGCCGCCCCGACTTCCAAGGAGAAATCGACGCGACGCCTGCCATGAGATCAAAACTTTGACGCACGGCCTCGCAAGGACAACGCCGCCCGACTCCCCAGGAGAAATCGACGCGACGCCTGCCGTGAGATCGAAACTTCGACGCGCAGCCCCGCAGAATGACGCGCAGCCGGAAAACAAGCAGGAAAATCCACGCACAGACCCGGGACATATGGTACTCCCCGCGATCCACAGAAAGAGACTGTCCGCGCGCCGGAAAACAACGCACGACTCCCCGCATGGAAAATAACGACGCAAGTCCGTGTGTGCTGAGGAGAAATCGACGCACACACCAGTTTTCCACGTATCTCTTCTCCTGTGGCCCTCTGAGGAGATTTTCCACCAGAAACCAGGTACCTTGTGTTTGAAAGAGACTTTGTTTGCTTTCTAAAGACTTAAGACACTTTATATCACTTTTCAGTGATATCTTTATAAATTCATATTGCAACTTTGATCGTTTTGACCTGAAAATACCCAGATAAATATTATATATTTTTCTAAACACTGTGTGGTGTATTTTTGTGGTGTTATACTATGGTGTTGTATGATTTATTGCACAAATGCTTTACACATTGCCTTCTAAGTTAAGCCTGACTGCTCGTGCCAAGCTACCAGAGGGTGGGCACAGGCTGATTTTGGATTGTGTGTGACTTACCCTGACTAGAGTGAGGGTTCTTGCTTGGACAGAGGGCAACCTGACTGCCAACCAAAAACCCCATTTCTAACAATAACATTATTGAACTTTCTACTCATCCAATGCCTGGGGTTTCTCCCATAGCAGTAGTGCCTAAAAAAGGACCACGAAGAAGCTGTGCAAATGTGCTTTGACATGCGCCAAGCGAACAAAGCAATTGAATGAGAACGGCCTCTCGACCCGCACATTGCTGACATGATAACACAATAGAATGGTGCCAAGGTATTTTCTCGACTTGATTTGAATGAAGGTTTTCATCAGTTAGAATTTGAAGAAAGATATATCACAACCTTTTCTACACATGTTGGTTTGTTTTGATACAAGAGTTTTAGTGTATCATCGGCTGCAGAATTTTTTGAAGATGTCTTCCAATGCATTATACAATCTGTTGTGAATGCATTTAATTATATTGATGGCATACTAGTTTTAGGAGCTACACAGAAGGAGCATGATAGAGCCCTCACACAGTATGTCAATTACTCAATGATGCAGGATTGACCTTAAATGCAGACAAATGCAAGTTCAACAAGACAAAACTGAAACCCTTTGGTCATATCTTTTCTAATGGGGGTATGATGCCTGATCCTTCAAAAGTGCAAACATTGACAAATGCTGAACCTCCACAAGATGTTTGAATTGTACATACTTTTCTTGGGTTGTCCAGTTACTGTATGTTAGACCCGACAGACTTAGGGTGGTCACCCCTAACTTTTTGTCTGCCTCCCTCCAGTTTTTAGATACTGTTTTTGCTGGTTTTAAGACCCTGTGCACTTTACCACTGCTAACCAGTGCTAAAGTGCATATGCTCTCTCCCTTTAAACATGGTAACATTGGATCATACCCAATTGGACTATTTAATTTACTTATAAGTCCCTAGTAGAGTGCACTATATGTGCCCAGGGCTTGTAGATGAAATGCTACTAGTAGGCCTGCAGCACTAATTCTGCAACCCACTTAAGTAGCCCCTTAACCTTGTCTCAGGCCTGCCATTGCAAGGCCTATGTGAGCAGTTTCACTGCCACTCCCCTTTGTCTACATATAAAACACCCCTAAGGTATGCCCCAGGTACCCCATAGGGCAAGGCGCTGTGTAGGCAAAAGGCAGGACATGTATCTGTGTAGTTTACATGTCCTGGTAGTTTAAAACTCCTACATTTGTTTTTACACTGCTGTGAGGCCTGCTTCCTTCATAGGCTAACATTGGGGCTGCCCTCATACATTGTTTGAGTGGTAGCTGCTGATCTGAAAGGAGTAGGAAGGTCATATTTAGTATGGCCAGCATGGTAATACCAAATCCTGCTGACTGGTGAAGTTGGATTAAATATCACTATGTTAGAAATGCCACTTTTAGAAAGTGAGCATTTGTCTGCACTTAAATCTTTCTGAGCCTTACAATCCACGACTGGCTGGGTTTAGTTGACAGCTCCTTGTGTATTCACTCAGACACACCCCACACACAGGATACTCAGCCTCACTTGCATATATCTGCATTTTGAATGGGTCTTCCTAGGCTGGGACAGTGGAGGGCCTGACACTTGCATGTCAAAGGAGAGTAGCCTGCCCTCACACAAAGGACTGCCACACCCCCTACTGGGACCCTGGCAGACAGGATTGAACTGAAAGGGGACCTTGTGCACTTCTAAGCCACTCTTTGAAGTCTCCCCCACTTCAAAGGCATATTTAGGTATATAAACAGGGCATCCGCCCCTACCAACTCAGACACTTCCTGGAGAAGAAACTTGAACCAGAACCTGCATCCTGTCAAGAACTGCTTAGCTGCCCAAAGGACTCGCCTGTCTGCTTTCTGTGAAGGACTGCTGCCTTGCTGTTGCCCTGCTGCCTTGCTGCTTTCTGGCTGTGGTGAAGAAGTGCTCTCCAAGGGCTTGGATAGAGCTTGCCTCCTGTTCCCTGAAGTCTCAGGACCAAAAAGACTTCATCTCTACAAGAAGGACTCCTTGTGTAGCGAAATTCAACGCACAGCCTGCCAGAAATGACGCACAGCCTGCACTGCAGTGAAAATTTCCACGCACTCTGAACTGGAACGAGACAGCCCGACTTTGCAACAAGATCGACGCAGTGCCAGTTTAGCGACCGGAAATTCGATGCACAGCCCACCGAATCGGTGCACAGAAGAGCCGGAACGACGCAGCCCAACTTCCAGAGGGGAATCAATGCAGCGCCTGCCCTGCTGTAGAATATTCTACACAACACCCACCGAATCGACGCAGCTCCTCTGACTTCGTTCTGCCAGAGGAGGAAATCCACGCATCGTCCCCAGGGCATCTGAAAACCCCGCAACCCGAAGAGGATCCACAACTGAGCGCCGGAAATCGACGCCCAGCCGTCCCTGTGTGAAAACTAAATAACACATTGCTGTGTGCAGCCCAAGAAATCGACTCACACCCCCTTTGTTTCCACACATCTCCTCATCTGCGGTTCTTTGCAGAGATTTTGCACACAAATCAGGTACTTTGTGATTGAAAGTGACTTTGTTTTCTTTTAAAAGACTTCTGACACTTTATATCACTTTTACAGTGATATTGCAACATATACTTATTGCATTTTAATCGTTTTGACCTGCATCTTATCAGATAAATATTGTATATTTTTCTAAACACTGTGTGGTGTATTTTTGTGGTGCTATATGGTGTTCTTGTATGACTTATTGCACAAATACTTTACACATTGCCTTCTAAGTCAAGCCTGACTGCTCAGTGCAAAGGACTTTGCCACTGCTAGTGCTCCTTTGCAGGAGTCAATGAAGAAAAATGTTTCTTTTAGATGGTCACAAGAATGTCAATGAAGTTTCAAGAGAATCAAAAACTCCATTGAAAATGCTACAGAACTTACTTCAATCCAAAGCTTCATACAGAGATTGTTGTTGACGCTAGCCCGGTAGGTGCTAAGCTTGCACAGCATAGTGGACACCCAAATGCTAGATGACATATTGTGACCTATGCTAGTAGAAGATTGTCTAAAACAGAATGTGTTTATTCACAGCCTGAGAAGGAAAGATTGTTCTGTAGTATGGGCTTGTGAACATTCCCATGTTTTTCTGTATGGAAAGCCTTTTACGCTGGTGACTTATCATCAAGCTTTGCTGGTCATTTTTGGCAATCCAAAAGCCAATATGCCTCCTCGAATTGAACAAGGGGAACTACAATTGCAAGAATACAATTGTTTAATTGTGCATCAACAGGGAATGGATCAAAATCCTGCCGACTACTTTTCCAGAGTGCCTATCCAAGGTCATGGTACTCCATCCAAGACTGCTGAGGCCTACATCAATTTCATTGTTATGCCCAGTACACCATCTGCTGTGTCGTTAGCCTGCGTTCTCACTGCTATGATTCATGACAATGACCTGCTGAAATTAAAAAACACATAATAACATATCAGTCATGGAATGAACAAATTCGACTTCTCTGTAATGATGATGAACGTCAAAAATACAAAAATTATAAAGAAGAATTGTCCATATCTCAGGAAGGAGTTATACTATGATGATCGAGGATCCTGATACCGAATAGTCTATGACAAAAAGTGATCAAAGTGACTCATGAAGGATATTTTGGTATTGTTGCTACAAAGAGAGCGCTTTGTGACTGAGGGGGTCATTCTGAGTTTGGCGGCAATATAACAAGTAAGGCGGTGAACATAAAACAACACAGACAACCCGCCGCCAGCACCGCCACCGATGACGAGCAGCATCCGCCGGCGGAAGGCAACTTTATGCAGGCGGAAGCCAATAACCCGCCCTCCATATTCCGAGTAACCACTCCGCCAGGATATCCGGTGCGGTCTTGCCACCATGAAACACCTGGCAGAAACAGAAAGTACAAAAGGAAACACCCACCTTCAGGCACAGAGCATTGTATCTCGCCATACACCTTCAGGACCACCGACAACGACGAAGACGACAACCGTAAGTACACCTGGCACAGAGGGGAGCAAATGGCAGTGATACACTCCCACACATACCTCAGACAGACAGTGAAGGCCACACAAACACACAAAATATTCGTCAATGCCAAGTACCCAATACACACACAAAGCCAAGCAGATATGTGCCAAACATACCACACAACGCACACCAACACCACCAACACACCCCATAACCACACAACGACAACTACACCACAAACACCTCAACACTGGCATAGACGTGCATGTTGTGCGACACCACACATACACACACAACATGAACTCCATGTACCAATGACACACAATTAATAGCTGTGAACACACATCCAAACAATCATACAAGTGACACAACACGTACAACCAACAATCAAGAAAATACACACATGCAGCACTGTACACACAGACGCACACAACACCCCATACAAACACACAAGTAAGCAGTCACACACATCACAACATCCCCATGGCCCAAACCATCTACCCAGTGCATGCAACAACACAGACACTATCCACACACAGACCTCACACACCTTTGCACACAGATGTCACACCACCATGTAGAAGGAAACTAGGACAAGCATCTTATCCTGCCAACCACAGCAATGTGGGTAGTTGTATTCAACCAATAAATAAAGAAACTATATACAAAATGTGCCAATGGTAAGTCCAATGTCCACAATAGCAGGACACATTGTCCATGATACATGGGCCCAACTTGACTCCTGATTGCAAATAGGCCTCCACTTCATAGGGGCAGCAATGGTACAGGCAGGCACCTCAGGGGTGAGGGGGTGGTGGGGGAGGCTTGGATGTGGAAAGGGCATGCTTCAGCTTGGGCTTGGGAGGGGTGACTTTGGCAGTGGGTGGGCTGGAATCCTTGCTTGGTGGAGTAGCAGGGGAAACACCAGAGGGGGCACCCAAGGAATGAGAGGTGGAAGGGCCTGAGAGGGGCAGGGAGACACGTTGTTTACGAGGAAGACAGGGAGGGAGAGGAGTAGGGAAGAGGTCAAGGGCAGCAAGGAACGCTCTCTTAGGTACATGGGGTGGTCACATGCTATAGGGTTGGGAGTGGAGGTAGAGGGAGTGCTTGTCTGACGTGTCTGTGTGCTGTACGTGGATGCTGGTGTGTGCAATGTCTGTATGTATGTGGTGGCTGAATGTTGGGTGGGTGAGTGGGTACGTACAAATTTTTTGGGAGGGGGCAGAGATGCAGGGAGAGGGAATGGGTGATGTGTGAGTGGATGTTGTGGTGGAGTGAGCAAGTGAGGTGGGTGTTCTGCAGGTGGCAGAGACAGTAGTCATGGTGAGTGCAGATGTGGTGTGTGGGGTGTGTGACTATGAGTCTGCTGTTGTGGTGATTGAGGTGATTACAAAAATGCTAGCAGGACCAGTGTGTGATGATGCAGTGCTGGCAGGTGTGATTGGAGATGTGACTGTAAGGGAGGAGGTGGTGGAAGAAGTGTCTGTTGTTGTGTCTGCAGATGTGTGTTGTATGTGTGCATGCCTGTGTAAACATTTGTGATGCCTATGACTGTCTTTACGCACCTTGTCTGTTGTAGTGGGTGTATGCTTGTATGCAGGTGTACTTTGGATGGGTGTAGGGAGAGGGCTTGTGGATTGGGAACAGGTAGCTGTAGGGGGTACAGAAGATGAAGGGACACTGGCTGCAATCAACAAGGAGGCCAGAGCCTGAAACGATCTCTGTAGGCCAGACAAGGCACAGTGAATGCCTTCCAGGAACACATTTGTCTGCTGCATCTCGGATGCCAGTCCCTGGATGTCATTCATGATTGTTGTCTGCCCCACAGAGATGGACTTCAGGAGGCCAATAGCCTCCTCATTGAGGGCAGCACGGCTGACTAGGGGCCAGGGCTGAGGTGCCTGCGGCGAAGGAGACGCACACCCTCCTGGATGTGCGGACACGGGCAACTGGGTGGGGTGCAACAGGGAGGGCAGTGCTGGTATGGGGGGTGGCAGACAAGGATAGTGTTGATGTGGTCCCAGAAGGGTCAGCCACTGCCGGGGAGCCGCCATCGGAGGAGGAACCTGAATCAGATGTGTTGGTAGCTCCAGTCTCCCCCGTGGTGCTCCCCTCACCCTCGGCCCCACTTGTCCCCTCGGCTTCACTGGTGACCGCCTCCTGGGTCCCGTGGGCTGCTGCATCCCCACTCGCCAGTGCCCTTCCTCCTTTGCCAGATGATGGTAATGCGCACACTGACAGAGGGGGAGAGAGAAAAGGAGGGTGGGATAAACAGAAAGGGAGGAAAACATGAGAACCCATACATCTACTTCACATACAAACAGATAACAGTTCCTGCCTGTGAAACAATAGACCATTTAGCAATCATTCCCAAATAGAGTCATGCAAGCAATGTCCAAACTCATCTCAACCCTGCAGCCTAAACACCTGAGTGAAGACAACTACATGCCTATCAACTGCCAAAATGACTAATCCTAAATCCAGCCCAGGACCATACCCAACCACATGTCATCCATTACAGGATGATACAAATCTAGCAGAGAGGGACTGAGGACACTAACTAACTGACAGGAATGTGTGAAGTACCTGTGGTACAGAGGATCCATTGATGTAGGAAGTGAAGCAATTGCAACCTTCACGTAACATGCCTGTCATTACCCATATACAGTGCCATTATGGCCACTTTGTACTACTACAGTACATGCAGAGATAGAGGATGCAGCCAGTGACAAGATAGCAGACTTGAGAGACTCATACCTACAGGTGAACTTGTGTCACAGTACCACCACTTCATATCCTGCATGGCTCAACATAGCAACCGTCACACACTTCTACTTGATGGGTGTGACAACCAGGACTGTACAATCCCTAAATCTCATCTGACTACGTTAATTCCAAGTCCAAGGAGGGTGACAGTACACAACCATGCAGTAGTCACCTGACAGTCAACACTTACCCCCTTGTGGCTACTGTGCTGCCTTGAAGCGCCCATCCAACTCAGGGTACGCCACCTCCAGTATGCGGGCCATTAGGGGGGTCAGGGTCTGACGTGCACCCCTCCAACGTTGGAAGCCTGTCCCCAGCTGGGCATCTTCGGTCTTCCGGGGCCAGCATCGCAGTTCCTCCCACCGCTTCCTGCAGCGGGTGCTCCATTGGCATTGGACCCCCAGGGTCTGCACTTCCTTGGTGGTGGCTTGACATAACCCTTTCTACTGGTGGGCACTGACCTGAATGGGAAACATTGAGAAAAGGGGGGACATGATGTAAATAATACCAATGCAGCAGTAAGCAGTGGCGACACACAACAAGCATGGATCATGCACACTGCCAATATCCCACACATATCATGTGCATGCTACACACCTGATCAGGCATGACATGTCAATATGCACACACATACATCGTCAAGCACCACCCAACATGTGGGACAAAGGACGTTGTACTGACCTGTTGCCCTGGAGCTCTGTATAACCACTCATAAAGGGGCAGGACCCCTTTCACCAGTTTCTCTAGCTCCTTCATTGAGATGGGTGGGGCCCTTTCACCTGCAGTGCGTGCCATTGTTGCTCCAAGAGACAGGACACAGCAGCGCACAGAGTGGAGGTCTTTCTTGCCCGAATGCCAGGAGTCAGGTGAGCTGGCCCACACAAAATGGCGATTATGACCGCAGCGGTCATGATCGTCACCGCTGGCGGTGATTGTCATTGGTCCAAGTCTCCCATAGACATCAATGTTAACCAATGAGGAGTTGCATGGTGGTTCAGACCGCCCTCCACCATGACGACTTTCGCTGGTGGATAAGGTTATTTTTAGCTGACCAATGCATGCCGGACACGCGGATGCCATTTTAGTCTGTGACATTACTGTCCTGAGTTCACACAGCATAACTACCTGTATGTCGTCACAAATACATACTTTAGGTCTGACATGGTGGATATTGATACATGTAATGCTTGTCTGGTGACATTACCACACTTGTTACAACATTTATCAGCATGTATGATCAGTATAGTAGAACACATGGAACGTGTAGGTGTAGATGTCCTGTATACGTCCATTCCCACAGGAATTATGTGCCATCGTCTGGTTAGGTATAGAGGGTGGAGTAATGTGTATTCCCACAACATGACAGGCAACTTCTATGACTAAAACCTAATGACTGTCATGTGTCACACTTGGTAGCCTACATTGTGAGAGGTTCTCAGATTGTTGTTTGTGTCCCAACACAGATTTTGCCACAATGGAGTGATGAGGAATGCACCAATTTACTGGCCACTCATAGATCTTGAAAGCATGGAAGAGCGCTACATCATCATGACCTATCGACTAAACTGTTTGTGCATCAAGAGACTGGTCGCCCAGTTGAAGCCAGCCATCCTGCTAGGTTTGAGGAATCCCCATGCCATTCCTCCAACAGTCCAGGTGTTGTCAGTCCTGCATTTCCTGGAGAGTGGCTCTTTTCAGGTCACAGTGGGACTGGCTGCAGGCTTTTCACAGCCCAAGTTCGGTAAGGTGTTGCAAGATATGTTGGATGCCCTACTCAAGTATGTCCACAGGTAAATTAGGTACCTCCAGGCCAGAATTTCCCACTGTAAAAGAAGCCTTCTACAACATCTTAAATGTTGCACATGTAATTGGGGCCATTGATGGGACTCACATTCTCACAAAAAGGACAAGAAAAATATCTGGTATGAAGACCAGATTAGTTCAACATCTATGTGTAGAAAAAATGGCCCTCACCCACAATTTGTGGCATGTTTCATCATAGGGCCCTGCTAACACACTCCGAGAAATATATCCCCTTCGGAGTGGAGCAGTCAGGGTGGGGAAACATAAAAGCACATCAGACAAGACCAACAATAATGGCAAAGGGACCAGAGACGAACAACAGAAAAAACATAAAACTGACTCAAGCTAATCACTCGTCCTACTTTATTCTAGTGTAGCCTGGACAGGATTAAAATATGTCATCGGTGGTGTTTTCAGGGATTAATTACCTGTACACCCCAATATCTGAGGAGGGTCAACATGTTTTGGCCATTTCAAATTGCCAACTAGGGTCATACGGCCTTCGTCAGGACCTTCGTCCTATCCCCGTACTTGTAAGTATCCCTACCTGTCATTCAATCAGGAGGTTCACTTATTAGTGCTTTTGAGAATTTTGAGGTAAGGATACTTACAAATGTGAGACATCCAACTACATTAGGGGAGAACAGGTACAATGAGGCACATGGCCGGACGAGGCATGTGATTGAGCGGACTTTCGGTCTCTTGAAAGCTAGATTTTGTTGTCTTCATGTGTCTGGTGGTGCCCTACAGTACAAACTAGGGAAAGTCTGCAAGATCATTGTTGCATGCTGCATGCTCCATAATCTGACCCTCTGAAGGCACATCCCACTGTTGGAAGAGGGGGACATTAATGTTGGAGCAGTGTTTGTGGCCGGTGACTCTGATGCTGAGGGGGAGACTGATGAGGATGAGACACATGACAACAGGACTGACATGATTCATCACTACTTTAATTGATGTACAAGTATGTCTGCATTGTATATCATCTGAACATAAAAGATGTAATGCTGAAGCCAATCTGTAGCCAGTATTTGCATGCATCAAGGTATGTGTGGGGACTAGAGCCTTACATATTGGTTAACGAGCTTGAAGGGTAGGTGACTTACCATGAGAGGTAGTGGAAATGTACAGCTGCTAAGTACATGTGTGGAATGCTGGTGCCATAGCGTTACAGCCTTATAGTTGTAGTAAAGGTTTAGGGTCCTGAGTCTGCCTGTGTGGGGATATGTTAGGGGGACTTATCAGTCTGGTCCTGCTGCGTAGGCATGTCATGCTGCATTGTCATCTGCTGTGTGACAAGTACCTGTTCCTGATTACTCAGGGAGGTATAGAATAGAGGATGTTACCCATGTTACACCTTTCCTGTCCCACACGTGTGTGAATGCCTATGCAGACCCATACATATGGTGCATCATAGCTGCTGGGGCACTCATCCTGTGTTTGTGTTTAAATGTTATTGATGTATGACTGTGGATTACATTCCTTACAACATTGTACCTCATGCCATTTATTTTTCACTCTTCAGGTGACATCTGTGTTTGCAATCTGCTTGCTGATTTGCCTGTTTACATAGTTGACAGTGGATGTTACAAACATATGGATGTACTTGCACACCTGCTGGAGTATCCCACTACATCTGTAACTTTGACATTATTGTTGTATAGACATGTGTATTCTTTTGTTGTTCTGTAACAAAATTGGCAAAACAAACAATGAAGAGACATGCACCATAACTTGTGATAATTGGTGTTTATTAAGTGTTGACTATCACCATCCAGAGGAGTGGGGTAGTGCTCTAGGTGATGATCAGAGTGGGCAGTACAGCTGTTTGGTTCACAGGTCCTGTATCCATTTGCCTCAGAATTATGTGATCTTGGTATTGGCCAACCAACAGGGTTTAACAGTGGCACACAAGGGTGACAATTCAGAAGGGAGATCACATCCTGGTGGGGGGACTGGTCTTGGCCTGAGGTTCTACAAGATATCTGGATGGGCGACCTCTTGCGGGGGGTTCCTCAGCTGCAGGAGTAGGGGTGCTGGTGGCCTGTGGGTCCTCCCGCTGGGCCTCCATTCCAGTAGCAGGTACTGATGTTGAGGGCAGATGACCCTAGGACACAGGTATGGGAAGGTGGGCTCTGCTCTGCACTGGCTGCCACAGGGGAGGTGGTTTGAGTTGTGAGCAAGGTGAGGCTGGTGGTGGTGGACAGACTACTCATGCCTGATGGGCCAGGTTCATCGTACCAATCCAGACTTCCAGGAGAGTCCTCCCCTATTGGACCTGCTTCCGGGCCTGGGCTTCCTGTCACTGGGCTCCTCTGCTGTGTGTCGGTACTTGGGAGACCTGTGGGATGAGAGGTATTGTGTCAGATGATGGTATTGTAGCAGTGACACACATGGTTGTATGCCATCATTAACTGTATTTGCAGGGTAGTAAGGGCATTGACAGTTATCAGTCCACTGCTTGTGTTACCATCAGTGGAAAGTTGCAATGGCCCTATTTGGAGTACATTTAACATTTGTCTTGCTACTGTCATGCTACTGTCATTGCCATGTACTGATGTGCATTCCTACTACTCATTGGTGATGGGGAGTGACATGGTTTAATGTGCAATTGCAGAGATGTGATATGGATATAGCAGTCAGGCAAGGGTAGGGAGTGTTGCGTTGTGGTAGCTGTGGTGCTTACTGCTGTGTGAGGCATAAATGCACTAGGTGGGGCTGTGAGGGAATGGCATCAGTGGGGAGCTGTGGCATGCCAGGGTGGGTATGGGGTCAGGGGTGGGTTTGTGCACGTTAGGGTGGTTGTAGGGGGTGAGAGGGTGGTGAGGGTACATGCTGTGCACAAGGACATGGTGGCCGGTGAGTACAGCAGACTTACCAATGTCAAGTCCAGTAGCTAATCCCATTAGCTCTTCTGGATGTAGTATGGCCAGGACCATCTCCTCCCACGGTGCCATTTCTGGGGGAGGGTCCTCCATCAGTCCTCATGACGGGTACTTGGTGTCTGGAAGCATGGCCTGTACCTTCCCCCTAAGGTTGTTCCACCTCTTCCTTATGTCCTCCCTTGTGCATGGATGGTTCCCCACTGCAAGTCATTCATCCGGGCTATGGAAGTCTGCTGGGCCTATACTCTAAACAGTCGCGGCTCCACTCTGACTATTTCTTCCACCATTACCCTGAGCTCCTCTTCTGTGAATCGGGGTTTTTTGTGGTGCCATCGTGGTTGTGTTGTGGGTAGAGGTATATGGTGTGCAGGGTTTCTGGGTGTGCTGTTTGTAGTTCTGAATTTGTGTAGTGGTATGTGCGTGTGCTCTGTGGTGTTTGTGTGCAGTGGTGTGTTGTGTGATGCGTGCTCAGTATGACGGTGCCTGTAGTATCTAGGTGCAGTGCCTCCTTTCAGTGTACTCTTCTCTCGCTCTGTCACAGTTTTCAGTTGCAAAGGGTTCTGGGCATGTGTGGGGGTGTGTTTTGTAGTACTGTGGACAGGTGTGTGTATGTGTCTCAGGTGTTGGTATTGGTGTTATCCAATCTGGTGCAGTGTTAATGCGGTGGTGCCTTTTTTTCCCCATGGCGGTTTGGCCCGCTAATGGATTTCTGCCGTGTTGGGATCCGCGATGCTGATTTGTGACTTATTAATTGGCAGGCGATATATTTTCAGCGTGGCGGTGGTGGTGCAGCCGCCTCCTTCACACCGCCGTTTGGGCAGACGGTGTGGTTTTTTCGATCTATTTTGGGCAGTGTTCTGTGGGTTACTCGTAATGTGGCGGTCTTCACTCCGCCATCACTGGTGGTGTTTCGGCGGCCGTTTATCACAGAGGTCTTCGGTAATGACTGCCAAACTCGGAATGACGACCTGAGTTTGGTTTCCATACTTAGATGAAAGAGCTGCAAAGGAACTCAAGGCATGTCACATATGCAATTTCCTGTCAACCAAAGTTACTTAACATACTCTGAACATGTCAGAACTCACTAAACATGCCTGGGAGAGAATAGCCATTGATTTCTTTGGTACACTTGACAATGGACATCATTTCATAGTGATTGTAGATGAATATTCAAGCCTTCCTTTGGTCCATGATCTTTCATCCACAACACATGTGTAAAAGAAAGAATAGATGGCATCTTTGCAACATAGGGCATATCTGCCATTGTAAAGTCTGACAATGGTCCACCCTTCAACAGTAAATAATTGAAAGAATTTCTGGGGCATCTGAAAATAAAGCATTAGAAGATCACACCATTATGGCCACGGCCAAGGCCACTGGACTTGATGAGCATTTTATGAGTGCAATAAAGAAAGCAGAGCAGCGTGCAACTCTTCAGAGGGTCAGTTTAAAGACAGTATTAAACACTACAACACAAACGTATTGTTCAATACCTCACTCGACCACAGTTGAAAGTCCTGCAACTTTGATGTTCGGGAGAGCAGTGGCAACCAAGTTACCTCAATGGACCACAGAAAGAGATAGAACTGAAAACATGATTCACGCAAGGGACTTGGGTGACAAACAGAAAATAAAAGTTTATGCAGACAAGAGGCGACTTGCAAAAATATCTTTCATTCAGAAAAGGAGTTTTGGCAGTTTGACAGTTACGCAAAAGAAAATCTGATGCTCCTTACAATGCTGAACCTTTCAAAGTAGTGTCTACCAAAGGACACATAAGAGGTCATTCTGACTTCAGTGGATGGAAAAGCCCGTACGCCAAAGTCCCGATAGGCAGGTTGTTGCCAGTGCGGCCGCCTTCCTGCGGGCCCCATTAAGAATTTCCCACTGGGTCAGTTTGCAAAGCAGACAGTGAAAATCGTGATGGAGCTGGCCAGGGGGGCGCCTTCACTGCTCATGCCAAGTGCATGGGCCCCCTTGGTATCCACTGCACCCTGTCTCCATCAACCTTTACATGGTCGGGCTACCCCCATGTATTTGCCAATGGAGAAGGGACTCATAATCCCCAGGGCAGCACTGCCCTGGCGTATTAAGACCACCAGCACCACCAGCCCCTCCTGTGGAGGAAAACTGGCAGTGCTGGTGGTCCGACCGTTGCACAACCGCCATGGTCGTAATGTGGATCACCACACTGGCGGTAGTCTGACCGCCACCGGGGCCCTGGCGGTTTTAAGACCGCCCGAGTCGTAATGAGGCCCATGGTAACTGCCCAGCGCCCTGGGAAGTCTATTACCAGAGGCTCTTCTCACTCCAGGCCTGTATTTAATCAGTCTTTAAGTTGAGATGGTGAACGAAAGACTGATTCTAACAACTCAATGACTGTTGCCAATTCCTTACCTTCTTTAGCAATTTCTGACATTGAAGATGACAGTTTACAGATTCCTGTTACCAGATCGGGTTGACTGATCAAAGCGCGCAGAGGATTAATTGAAGAGATATAGTTGTACAAAGTTTCTATATGTAGATATTTGTGTCTGTCCAATGATTTTCTAAATAAATGTGTTTTCATTCAACAGAGGGGAAGATGTAGTGCCTTGCATGATTTAGAATGAAACCTTTCTGGCTCCCCGTGGACGCTGTACCAGTATGATGTAATCACTAGACTAGAATGTAATTGAATCCTGGTTTAGAATGTTGAAGTTCATAAGTGCACAGAGGAATAGAGACATGTGATTTACAGCTTAGTGTGTGGCCTAGTCATTCAGCGGGTATCAAACTGGTGAGGATGCTACATTTTGCAACTTCCAGGATCGAGGAGGCAAGACCAAATAAATAACACTCTCCAGCTTTGCAAGTTGACTGACCATCTTTGCACACCACCTGCTTAAAGGATGGAAATACTTCTGGTGGAAGTACATTAAGAGATATCCTGATTAAAGAGGCAGAGCACTTTAAAGTAGCAAGCTGTACTTAAGGGGCAAAGACCCCACAGAGGCAACATTACATAAGAAGAGGGACTCTTTTAGGGAAAATTGGCCCACTTAAAGAGCCACGACTTCAGGGTCATGTCAATCAAAAGAACAAGCTGAGTCCTTAGCTTAAAAGAGAGAAAGCCTGCAGTTAAAGTAAGGATTCCTAATGGAGAGGTCTGTGTCTTGGACTTGTTAGTAAGTGTGGAATGCTATGGATGTCACTCGTGGGGTCATAGTTTAAGTTGCAGCTGGAGATTTTAGCGGTTTGAACAAAAGAGGGTCAATTGAGCACTGAGCTTCAAAGTGATGTGTGCATGTAGAGTAATCAGAATCTGGTCTGTGAACCTGTGGTCAACTGGTGGTGGTGATATTGGTACAAGAGAAGTACTAGCGCACTTCCGTAAGGGCGGTAATACGCACACCTTCTTGGTGACAGTGGGGATGTGCACACCTATTTTCAGGGATTTTTGAAGGAATGGATCACTGTTCATGTGCTGTGGTGTGCACACCTAATTTCTAGGTGTAACATGGTTCAAAGTCAACGGAATCACTCTTTGTGCACTCTATATGCACACACCTCTGGTGGCAGTGGTGATACGCATACCTATTTTAATTGATTTATAAAGGAATGGTTCCCTCTTCATGCGCGGTGATGCACACACCTGATTTTTGTGTGTAACATGGTTTAAATAAACTGAATCACTCTTTGTGCACTCCTGTACTTGTGGTGATGTGCACACCTCACAGGTACTACAGTGTAATATATACCTGGCATAAGGTTTAGGTGCTGGGGCACAACAGTTGAAATACATAGGCCCTCATTCTGACCCTGGCGGTCCTAAACCGCCAGGGCCGCGGGCAACGGAAGCACCGCCAACAGGCTGGCGGTGCTTCATTGCCCATTCTGACTGCGGCGGTAAAGCCGCGGTCAGAAAAGGGGATCCGGCGGTTTCCCGCCGGAATACCCCTGTCAGGGCTGAACCTCCATGGCGGCGCTGCAAGCAGCGCCGCCATGGGGATTCCGACCCCCTTCCCGCCATCCTGTTTCTGGCGGTTTTGACCGCCAGGAACAGGATGGCGGGAACGGGTGTTGTGGGGCCCCTGGGGGCCCCTGCACTGCCCATGCCACTGGCATGGGCAGTGCAGGGGCCCCCTAACAGGGCCCCAGCATGATTTTCACTGTCTGCATAGCAGACAGTGAAAATCGCGACGGGTGCAATTGCACCCGTCGCACCCCTGCAACACCGCCGGCTCCATTCGGAGCCGGCCTCTGTGTTGCAGGGCCTGTCCCGCTGGGCCGGTGGGCGCTCCTTTGGCAGGTGCCCGCCGGCCCAGCGGGAAAGGCAAAATGGCCTCCGCGGTCTTTTGACCGCAGAGCGGCCAAATGGCGGTGAACGCATGGCGGGCGGCGGTCAGAATGACCGCCATAGTCTTATAGCCTTAGCTATGAACAACCATAAAAGGAATATATACATTTAAAATACATGAATGCTGTGTGAGGTGATGGTTTTATGCAATATTGAAATACATGTTTATCTTCACTGTATAGAAAAAAAGTAGGAATATCATATGAGGAGGACAATTAGACGCTATATGGTATTATAAACTATTAATATTGTATATGGTAATTAATTATTGGTAGCTTTGAGATTTTAGACACCATGTCAAGTGCCAATGTGTCTGAACCTCCTCATTTCCTTTCTGATAAAGGTGACCCTATACTGCCATGGAAAAGTTGGAAACAAATATTCGATTCATATTTGCTTGCTATTGGGGTGGAATGTTTTCAGCTCTTTGCAAACAAGCCATTTTATTACATAATTCCGGAATTGAGGTCAACAATGTTTATGATATGTCAGTAATAGTGTTGGAAAATAATTTTCATTCACAAATTAATGTGGTGTTGGAGAGGTACAAGTTTTTTTACAAGGATGCAAGAGGAACACAAAATTTGGCACAAAGGTTGTGGTCTTAAAAACCTTGGCTTGCACATGTGAATTTGATCATCTGACTGATTCCTAAGTTAGAGATCGAATAGTGAGGTGTATGAATAATGTTACAATGCAAGAAAAGTTACTTGGATTGAAATTGGAGAGATGCAGTGGTGATAGTCAAAGGCATGGAAAACACAAGCATGTGTTTACGTGAGATTCGTGATGAGAAAGGGAAAGACACTTTAAGACTGGATGGGACAGTAAATTAGGTTAAAGGGTTTAATAGGAACACAGATAATGATGATGACAAAAATATGGGAACCACGAGTAAGGGTGGGGATAAGATGTTTGAGAAAAACAAATCTCAGATTGAGAGTTCTGTGTTTAGATGTGTAAGTGAAATACATTTTTCCAATAGGCCCGGTTGTTTTGTGAGATTTGCATTTTGCAAAAGGTGTGGTAAGAAATGGCATTATGCTCCAGTAAGCTGAGGAGTTAAACAACACAGTGTTAATTGTGTGTAAGGTATTGAGCCTGAGGAATGATGGACTAGTGGATGCTCATCCTACAGAAATGCTGCAGTGTGAAATTGTAGTTAGTAGGAAAAGTGTATCTGTGCTATCTGATTCTGGTTCACCATATATGATGATTGGTGACAAAAACAGGGAATCAATATTTGGTAATGAGGAAATCACATTACAAGTCCCAGACATAAATCCTGTAGGGTATGGAGGTGTGAAAATAGATGTGTTGGCGTATTCTGTGATGAGGATTCAAATTGATGATCATGAGACAGTGGGGAAAGTTTATGTGGCCAAAAGGGGTGATAACCTTTTAGGTTGGATACATCAGAGAGACATGGGAATATCACTAAACCCCAATTCTAAACAGAAGGTATTGTTAATGACACATGAAAAGCAACCAGAAGAAATATTTTCAATATTTCCTAAAATATTTGGCGATAATTTGGGATTACTGAGAAATTGTGAACACAAGATCGTTCTGAAGAATTGTGCGGTACCTTGTGAATCTAAACTGAGGAAGGTTCCTCACATGATATTGGCCCCATTAGAGCAAGAAATTAAAAAACTCAAAGAGAGGCAGTCACTACTGAACATTTCCAAAACACTGCCTTTAATAAAGGATGTAAAAAATAGTCACCACTTACCACCAGATTGTGCTCCATTCTGACTCCCAATCTTTGACCTCATTTGAGACCCCTCTGGGAGCGTTCAGATTCATTTGCATGTTGTTTGGTCTTGCTTTGACTGTGGAATGTTTCCAGAGGGTAATAAAGGAAGATTTAGATAGATTGGACAAATTGTTTTTTTTTTCAGGATGACATATTGGTTTACGGCAATGATCAACAAGAACATAATGGAATATTATGAAAAGTGTTAGGAAGGTTTCAAGATGCTGGTCTGGGTATAGAAAAAAAGAAAAATGCAAATTTAGGGTGTCAACTGTGACTTACATGGGACACACCATTTCAGGTGAATAAGTCGAAAAATTGATTTAGCTTACAGTATTATGCAGGCCCATGAACCAGAAATTAAAGATCAGGTGCACTTGTTTCTAGGTTTAGCAGAACTTTGTTCGAAATTCATTAATATTTGGTAGCATTTCTCAGCCATTGAGGATGTTACTGAAAAAGGGTTCTCATTTCTGTTAGTCTGAGGAGCGTGACCAAGCTTTCAAGAGCATCAAGGGTAGCATATGAAAGTTACCAACCCTGGGGCTAGCATTTTGATGCTAGTAAGAACATGATTCTTTCAACTGATGCCAGCCTCAAAGGTTTCGGTGCGGTCTTAGCTCAAATGGTCAATGGAGAGCTAAATGTGGTGGTTTTTGCCTCTCGTTTATTAAGGGGTGCATTTTCTTATGTAGAGAAATAGAAAATTTGTTCCCTAGGATTAGGCAGTGGACACAAGGGTTAATCAGTTACAATTTCATTGTTAAGTACGTCCCAGGATCAACAAATTGTATACCAGATTGTCTATCAAGGTTACCAGTTGGTCATGGAGAGTATAATTGTGAAAGTACAACGCATAGGGCCTCATTACGAGTTTGGCGGTCTTTTGGGAAGACCTCCGCAGTGGCGGCTGCCAAAAGACTGCCATGTTGGCAGTAATCTAACAGCCGCATTAAGATTCACACTGTGAAGACCGCCAAAAATGGGCCAAAAATCTGAAACCGCCAGGACACTGGAGGGTGGGAAAGAGGTGGTCCCACCCCTGGCACCGCCAGCATGACACAAATCCTCCCACCAGATTACAAACTACAAACCACCACAGCGGTTTTTCCATGGCGGAAAACCATTGGCGGTGTGACCGCCGCGGTCAGAACTCACATCAGGCAGAACACCAGACCACATTGGATAGTTTGAATAGCCCACACCTGACACACATCCACATACCTGACAAACCTAGTCACTGCACTATATGATACAACCCTACACAACCCACAATTCTTTGCAACAAAAAGACCATTCAGATAACTAGAAAGTAGGAGAAAATTATAGATATAGCACCTTTACACAATAGGCACACATACACACCACACCCAGCACACACCCCACATGAGCACAACTAACTTAATACACACATCATTAGGTGTAATTGCAGCCTTCACCCTCAGGTTGTGCACATTCAACACTTCAAAAGGTCCACTTCACATACCTGAATATCAGTGGAGTACTGATTGATGAGATCAGGCCTGGTCACCTGTTTCTCATCCTCTGGCTCTTCATCACTTGTCATATTAGCATTTCCAGCCACTGTTCAAGCTGCCTCCCCCTCACCTGCTATCAATGGTATCTGACGTCTAGGGGCTAGATTGTGGAGCATGCAGCAGGCAACGATTATTTGGCATACCTTGTGGGGCAAGTAGAGGAGTGCTTTTCCAGATAGGTCCAGGCATCTGAATCTTGCCTTCAGCAGCCGAATGTTCGATCGATTACACGCCTTGTTCTCCCGTAGGCCTCATTGTAATGGAGTTCCACTGGCATGGCTGGGTACCTCACTGGTGTCAACAGCCAAGGAAGGTTTGGATAGCCTGAGTCAGTCACCTGTGAACACAATGGTAGAACAACTACCTGTGACTGGCTATATTGTGATGACAGGTGACATAACACACAAACACACACAATACAAACTTACCAAGTAGCCAGGCCCTCTCTGTTTGTAGTCATGCCATCAGATGTGGAACATTGCTGTTCTGCATGATGTAGGAATCATGCACAGATCCAGGAAACTTGGCTGTGACTTGTGAGCTGTACTGGTCTGCCAGACACACCACCTGTTTTTGACTGAGAGATAGTTCTTCCTGTTCCTGTACACCTGTTCATTGGCGCTGGAAAGGACCAGGGCTACATGAGTGTCATCAATGACACCTATCACATGAGGAATGTGTCCAATCTCATAAAAGTCTGCCTTCACATAGGCCAAATCCGCTCGTTGGGGGAATCCTGGTGTAGCTGTCCAAGTGTTTCAGCAATTCACACAGTACATCCTTTAACACCAGACTGAACATAGGCTGAGAAATCCCTGGTGTTAAGGCAACAATATTCTGAAAGGACCCTGTGGTAAGGAAGTGTAGCACTGACAAGAATTGAACAATGGGAGGTATGCAATAGGGATTGCGAATGTCTGGCATCAGATCTGGCTCCATCTGTGTACAAAGATCCATGATGGTATGATGATTCAGATGATATGTATGGATGTCATGCCTTTCCTCCATGGTTTCTAGGTCTACTAGTGGACAGTACAGTGGTGGTTGTCTCACTCTCCTCATGGTGGAATAACTATGTTGAGAGGAAAGAATATACTATGAGCTACGCAGTATGCACACATCAACACATTGTATATTGCATGACATCTAACATCTGTAGAGGATGCATAGCACTTCTGCCATGTACAATACAGCCCATAGATATGCACCTAATTCACCCTCCTTGCTGCACATTGGCTAACATGTAAATTGGATTGTGCATATGAAATAAATGTTATTGTACATGTGTGTAGGACTTAGCTGTCCCGCACTAATCACACATGTATTAGATTCTACCAATATCTACCTGTGGTCTATGAACCTCTTCCACGACCCAGCCAAAGCACACAGACAGACAAGCATAAATCCACCTCAACATCCAAGGGTACCGCTGACAAAGACAAGCACCGCAAGACCCACCACCGGCATGCGCACAAACAACACCCACCTGAAGATACACCAACAGTCACTACCTGCAAAGACTCCCCCACCACCCACAGCTTCACAGAAACAACACCGGACACACCTGCAGATACCACACCAACATTCACCGATCCAGCCACAAATCCTATCCTACCCACAGTCTGCACAATAGCAGACCCTCAGATATCAACCCGTCACCACATCTGCAGACACCACAACCACTGACATGCCTAAATACAGCACATCCACCATGCCTGCAGTCACCACCCCAACAGACGGTCACCCATCCACCATGGCATCCCCCACCACCTCCACCCCCTCTCCTCCCAAGACACATAAAACCCATACTCACCCACCCAACAGACACCCAACACACACAAGCATACCTCGCACACACATGCACCCAAGACATCCACCAAAACACCTCTTACAACCACATCCTCTCACTCCACTCCCGAACCATTTTGCCTTGACCGTCCCCATGTATCTAAGAAATCTTTCCTCTCGGAGTTGTGCCGTTTCCCTACTCCTCTCCCACCCTGTGTGACCCCCAAATGCTGTGTCTCTCCCCAAGTCCAGCCCTTCAACCTCCAAGACCTCCCCTGGCCCCGCAGGTAGTCATGCCCCTCCCCCTGCCAAGAGCTTGACCCGTCCCAAGAGTTCCCAGCCCTCCCCTAAGGCTTGACCTAAGCCCCCCCACCAAGCCCAAAGATCCCCCTCCCAAACCTAAGCCCAAAACTCCCCTTCAGGCCCCCCACTAATCCCTGAGGTACCTTCCTGCCCCCTTGATGCCCCTACCTGTGGAGATCATATGGCAGTCATGAGTCAAGTTGGGGCACTTGGAAGTGCCATATGTGCATGTTGAACATATGTGTTTGATCTGGCCTATGGCCTTAATGTTTGTACATAGTTTTGGATATATATTCATTTATTTATTGACAGATATCTAGGCCAACCTGTTGTTGGTTCAGAGGTTACATCTTTGTCCTGCCTTTCTTTTCTTAGGGCTGTTTTGGTCTTGGCTGCTTTTGTTTGTGTGGGAGTAAGTTTTGTGTGTCTGGTGGTAGTGCTACCAGTTGTGTCTGGGCAGCATGTGTGGATGTGTGCATTGCATTTGTCCCGCAGTGAGTTGGGACATGGATTTCTGTTCTGATTGTGTTGATGTGTTATTTGCAGTGTTGTGTGCCCTTATTTGGTTGTACTGTGTACATGAGTGTGTGCAGTGATTGGTATGTCAGATCTTTTGTGAAGTGTGTGTGCGGTGATTGGTATGTCAGATCTTTTGTGAAGTGTGTTTGCGGGGCATGACGTATGCCTCGTTCTATGGCTGAGTGATTGTGGGTGTTCCTTCTCTGGTGTTGTTACGTTGTGTTGTATATATGATTTGTCAAGTGGAGGTGTGTATTGTGGATGCTTAGCAGTGTACAGTGTACTATGTATGTGGGTGTGTTTATGTGGCTGTGTGTGAGTGTGCGTGTCAGTGTGAGGTTACATGTGTGTGCTACCCTCACTCCCCAGTTTTGGATGTTTATGTTGTGTATGTGTAGTTACATTGGCATTTTGCAACAGTGACAGGTAACTGTGTGTACTCACAGTTGCTTTTGTCGCCGTCATTGTTGGTTCTGGAGTCACTGGGTGAGCAAGAGCAGCGGGAAGAAGTGTAGTTCAGGTTCCATGGTAGCTCAAGACAGGTATGTGTTCCTGAAGGTGTGTCTCCTTTTATAGAGTTCGTTTCTACCAGGGTTTCCATGGTTGTGTGATCGCGGTGGAAACCTTGGCGGAGTGCAGCCTCGCAATCTGTTCAGCGGGAACATGGTCTCCGCCAGCCTGCAGATAGGTACAGTCATCTGTGGCGGCCTGACCGCACTGGCGGTGCCGACAGTGGATTGGCTGTATCCTGTTGGAAATACCTCCATGGTCATAATTTGGCAGTCTTCTCTGCCAGCCCGTTGGTGGTACAATTGCCACCGCCAACATGGCGGTCATGACACCGCCGAATTCGTAATGACCCCCATAGTGAATGTAAAACAGTGAGTTGGGTATGTGAACCAGCTTTGGAGGACAAAGAATGGGAGAATGCCAACTCAATTGATTCAGAATTGTTGTATTTAAAGGAATTAATTGTGAAGGGTTGGCCAGGATGGAAAGATTTAGGCCCTGATTTATACTTTTTTATGCAAACCTACCTTAGCGCAGGTTTGCGTCAAAAAGTTTACTATCGGCTAGCACCATTCCTGGACGCCAGCCGGGCGTCATATTTAAGCAATGACTCTAGCCGGCGGTAATGCCCGATTAGCGTCAAAATAAATGATGCTAACCGGGTGGGGGAGGCGTAGGGGAAACAGGAGGTTGTGCATCGAAGAATGGCGCTAGTCAGGTTAGATCCAGAACAATTACGCTAACCTGACTAGCGCAAAAACACCATGGACATGACTTCTGTCTTAGTAAAGACAGGAGCCATGCCCCCCTGCCCAATGGCCATGCCCAGGAGACTTATGTCCCCCGGGCCTGGCCATTAGGCACAGTGCCATGTAGGGGGGCCCAAGTTAGGCCCCCCATGGCACTTTAAAAAAAAAGGTACCCTAACGCCTGCCCTGACTACCCTAACGCCTGCCCTGACCCAGGTGTTAAATAATGGCACTACACAGGCTTAGCGACATTATTTAGGGCCCTCCTCCTCCCTGCATGATTTTTGTGCGGGAGGATAAATAAGGCGCACAGGCCTTAGAGTCATTTTTTGCCCAGGAACACCTACCTTACATCTCTTTGACGCAAGGTAGTTTTCTGCAGGCAAAAAATGACGTTAACTCCAATATTTTGATGCTAGACGGGTCTAGTGTCAAAGTATAAATATGGAGTTAAGTTTGCGCTGGATTTGCGTAAACAAAAATGATGCAAAACCAGCGCAAACAAAGTATAAATATGCCCCTTAGTGTCCACATTAGACAGATTCTTCAATGTAAGGGACGAACTTAGCATTGTTGAAGGAAAGGAGGAAAAATAATTAATTTGAACCTTGAAGGGCACTTAGGAAGGAACATGACCAAGGCTAGACTACATGAATGGTATTAGTGGTCGGGAAAGGTTCATGAGGTAAAAGGGGTGGTAAAAGATTGTTGGCATTGTGCAAACAGTGATAAGACAAAGAAAACTCACATTTTCCCACTGTCCCCTGTTGAGGATCCAATGGAACAATTGACTAAATTAGGTTTGGACAATGCTGGCCCTTTTGGTCTGATGGCTCATGATGAACCGTATGTCATATTGTTAGTAAATTAAATTCGTAGTCACAAAATCTGTAGCTTCTGTAAATGCCAAGACAGTTATTGAATTTTTGAAAGAGGTGTTCTCTAATGAAGGTGTTCCAAAATTCTAGTCACTGATAATGGCGTACAATTTGTGTCCCAGGAAATGGGCGATTTTCTCAAAGGATTGTCCATAATGCACAAAAAAGCTGTTTAATCACCTCAGGCTAATAGTTTAGTCGAGAGAAGAAATAAGATAGTGAATAGTTGTGTGCAACATGCCCTTCTTAATAAGATAATAAGACGCCTCTGAAAGAAGTGTTGAGTGAGACCTGGTGGGGACATCGTGTCACTTCGAATAGTGTGACACCAATATCTCCTTTTTTCTTCGCTTACAGGTAGGAAACCTCACTGCAAATTTAACCCGGTTTAGTTAAACATGAATTAGAGGAATATTTTTCTAAAAAAGATTTGGTTTTGCATAAGTTAAAACATCAATATAAGTATAAAACTTGGCTTACTGTAAAGAATTGTGTGGGAAGTGGGAGACAGAATGATGGTGAAAAGACTGTGTATGGTGAAGAAGGGACGTTCAAGATTCACAGGACATTTTTGATAACCTCCATAAGAAAAAATTATTGCAATTTTCGACTCATAACATAGTTTAGAGCATGTTTAGACTAACAAAAGTGGACGATTCAATTATCCAAGGTGTGCAAGTTGATAATCACACCACTGAGGACTCGAGCTGTACTAATAATCTTCTAAGAAAAAGGAAGACATTTTCAAGCCTCATTGTCATATAGACTATATAATTGATGGGAAGTTAAACAATAAGTAAAACATGTATGCCTAGTTCATGATTTCATATTAGAGGATTTTGCAGTATACATATGCATGTTTTAAGATGAGGTTTTGTTTTCATGCATTTTGTGTGAATTGTTTCGTGGTTCAATGCTTAGTTGTATTTCAGAATAACCTTGTTGTATAGCACTAGTTATTATCATTATATCTTTAATTTACCTTTTAGTATTGCATTTTGCATATTTGTTTATAATTTGTATGGGGGGAGATGTGCTATGTCTTGGACTCATTACTAGGAGCCATATGTACGGAACAGACACAGAATGGGTAAAATAATTTCGTACACATGGCCCTAGGTGTGGAATGCTATGGCTGTCACTTGTGGGGTCATTGTATTCCATGGATCTGGAGGTTCTAGTGTTTTGAACAAAAGAGAGTCAGTTGGGAATTTGTCGCTGTCCCTGAAGATTGGTGGTCTGTGCCGTAAGCTTCAATAATACTCCTCAAATTATCCTGGAGAATTTTGCCATTTATAACAAAGATACAGTTTGTAATGTGGGGCAGAGAACCTAACGTTGTGTTACTGTATGTTACACAACTTTGTATAATGCTGTTTTGAAAGCGGGCTATTGGCTTTAGAGACACTGAAACTCAATAACCAACCAAACATGGTAACAATTAGTGACCTAAGGGATACAATGTGTGCCGAGATGTGATCTAAAAGGAGAACCAAGTATGCTACTGCATCCTATGTGTACTTAAAACAAAGGATCAGATTTCTAGGGAGGCTGATGTAGGCGCTTTGAACAGGAAATTCTGGTCCGTTTTGATTTGTCTAGCAATTGAGTGTTAATGCACTATTTAGTGTAAATTTACAAAAGCTTCTATGCCTTCCATCTCAATTTAGACAGGATATAGCAGGTCACTCATTAATTTCCACTAAATGGTATTAAACGCAGGCTTGGTGAGTTCAGGATTTGGCTGGACTCAATAATTTTTTGCAGTTGTTCTACAACATCACAGAGAGGAATACAGCAACCACACCAGAGATATGCCTGCTTAGTATGTATCCATGCCCTACGAAACCTATTTTACAAACAGGTTGATTGACTTTGCCCTAAAGACATATAGGCCCTTGCTTTGACCTCGGCGGTCTTTTTTAAAGGCCGCCGAGGTACCGTCGTGCTGAAGACCACCAGTGCAGGCGGGTTTCCGCACGGCGTATTATGACTGCTGGCAGCCCTCTGTCCTTTTTCGGATGGAGAGCGGGGAAGTGGAGGTTGCTCCACCTCCGCCGCCCCGTCATCAGAACACCGTCACCGAATCACGTCCCATGATTCGGTGTGGCGGTGTTCTGGTGACGGGGTGCCTGCCGCGGAGGAGCCTCCATGGATCCCGTCCCCTCTGGGAGGATCAACGGACAAGGTAAGTTGATCGTCCGTTAGGGGACGGGGGTTGGGGGGGGTGTTGTGTGCGTGCATGGGGGTGTGCGTGTGAGTATGTAGAGGAGGTGTGTGAGTGCGTGTATGCATGCAGGGGTCTGTTGTGTGTATGGGAAATGTGTGCGGGTCGGTCTGTGTGCATGTCTGTTTGTATGTGTGCAGGTATGTGTTGTTGTAGTGTATGTGTGCGTGTAGGGATGTGTGTATGTGCATGTTGGGGTGGGGGTGGGGAGGGGGTGTGTGTATGTGCATGTTGGGGGTGGGGAGGGGTGTCCTGCCACCTTTGGGGGGGTAGCAGGGGGATGGGGGGTGTGGGGGGAGGACTCGGGGTTGGAGAGGGGGTGGGGGAGACCCCTATCAGTGCCAGGGAAGGAATTCCCTGGCACTGATAGTGCCTACCGCCACGAACCACCCGAAATCCATGGCGGTATGCAGGGTCCTGATACCGCCAGTGGTCTGGTCACGGCCGCCGGGCTGGAGACCGAAGTCTCCAGCGCAGCGGTCGGAGTGGAGAAGTGGCAGATGACCATGGCGGTAACCGCCATGGTCATAATTCCATTTTTTTTCCCGCCGGCCTGTTGGCGGTATTACCACCACTTCTCCCCCGTCCGCCAGGGTTGTAATGAGAGCCAAAATACTGAAATGGAAATCACCAATAGGTGTACAGTTTGGGGGCTGGAGGAAGGAGCTTCTCATAATGCGCAGAATATGAAAGCATACCTTTACTCCAAGACACTAAAAGAGGCAATGGAAACTTAGATGTCGCATGTATATGGGAGGGTTTCTGTGAGGCTGAGGAAACAGGGGGAAGAATATCCCGGCCTAGACATTAAACTGCTTATGATTGTCCGCTCTCTGAGATGATCAAATAAAATGGCTCATGCTTATACCTCTGAATCGCATTCAGTGACCAATTAGTGTGCCGACTTCCACATGGAGTTATGGGTTTAGTTTGATTTACGGTTATATGATTCACTAAAACATGACTATGGTTAGTACTGGGCAAATTGGGAGGATGCATGTGGGGGGCAAGGAGAGTTGTTGAATGAAATACATTCATCCCAATTTTATTCAGTATTATCCTTGTGTATTTTTCAGTATTCTTTATGTTGTTGTGGGGCTTCCATATTAACGGGTAAATGGCCAAAGTCTCAGAGTCATCTTAAGACTGCCTCAGTGAGAATGTGATCAGACCTTTCCTTCTCTGACATGGTATGGTGCCTGTAATGAAAGCAGCACTGAACGTTTGCTATGTAACATCCACTACAATTAGCTGCCTTTTATGCTGTCTGTGCAACCAAGCTGTTATCAACACAAAAAGAGGGTATTCAGATGTTTTACTCTGAAATGTCATTGCTATGAATTGTCTGTCATCACAAGGGAAAAATTGATTAAAGGTTGAATTTGAGGTGGGAAGTAAACATTTAGGTCGCTTATGCACATTCTTATAATCATAGGTAGTAAGAACACCAAATAAGAAATAGCATACTATCCGATCAGTTACTGCTTCACTTGAATATTAATAAGGTCAGCATCTTGTGAATATATAATCAACGGTTTACAAATTGCAGATCTAGCAACAATATATTAAATCAATACATTTTGAATGTGCAGTAAGGTTGGGTAGAACTTCTATCTGGGAGTGTCAGTTATTGTGTTGTGTTTTTATACTTGTTCTGTTCGTAAGTGTTCTGTTTTTATGGTCACGATCCACTGAGGTGTTGCATTGCTTGTAAACTCACCAGTACTGAAACCCTTTTTCTTAAATTACTTTCTTAATGATAAGTGCCTTGCCTATATTCTTTGAGGCATGTTTTCTTGCAAATTCCATTTTTGGTGCAAACTGCTGTTCGTGTCCATAGTGAGATTACCATCGGTCCTCAGTTTGCGAGCGTTTGTATCCATCATTTAAAAAAAGAAAACGCATGCAAATTGCAGAAATTGAATCTTTGTAAATACAAGAAATGCACAAATTGGGAAAAACTTGTTATTGCATGTCCTTCCCATTCACGAGTAATCTGACTCGGTATGTGCACTCGCTAATTTGAGAACCTCACACAATCGCAAATCTGATAGTGATAGTGTTAGAGCGGGAGTCATAATGAGAAAATACTAATGAGTATTCATATATTCAAGTAATGGATTTGCGTAGAAAATGAAATAACCTAGGAAGAATAATGCACACATTTTACAATGTGCCCACGTGAAGTGGCTGCCAATGTTCAAAAAGTATACTTATTAATGCTTTATTTAAATGAAATGTTAAGCTTATGTTTGAAAAATGTAGTAATACACCATATTTAGGGCTATGCATTATGTATTAGTTTTATTAATTGAAAGCCTTAACTTAGCGAAAGTCTTTGCCTACTTGCACGGACTCATGTCAAGTTGCATTTCTTGAACGTCTAATAAAATGTCTGCTCAGAAAGCTGAAATGTAATTTTTCCATTGTACTGACATAATGCATTCATAGCTGAAATCCGTTTTGTGAGAACTGCTTACTACATGATGTTGTTCCTGCTAGATGCAACATTGTAAATGTAACATATGTTAAACTGACTTTCTCTGGCTCAAGACAATGAAGACAGTGACTGGAGTATAAGCTGCAACAATATTGTTACCTGATGGGCCAGATGGATGAGGACATTACATGAAGGACCAATCGTAAACACATAGACCATGAACTTGTAGAAACTGCTGATCTGAACTAATACTTTTATTGGATAAAGTAAAAACATGCGATCCCCCAACCAATGCCGAATTGGGAAGTAGTTTTAGGAGATCTAACTTAAAGGGACTGCACTGAAGGAAAACAACACATTTTGCCCATTTTTCCTGACCAAAAAGTCGTTGACTTATTGAGTATCTTGAGATATGCTTAACTTTAATGCTTTAAAAGTCTTTGGCCCTCATTTCAACCCTGGTGGTCGGTATTAAAGCGGCGGTAATACCGCCAACAGGCCGGCGGTAACAAAAATGGAATCATGACCACGGCAGAAACCACCAACACAGACAGCCATTTTAACACTCCGACTGCCACGGCTGTAGCAAAAAACACTGCAGCGATAACTGCCAACAACCAGGCGGAAGACATTGTACCTCCCACCCCATTACAACCGGCCCATCGGCCAGCTTTTCCGGGACAGTACCAACGCCATCAAAAGCACGGCGGAAACAGTACTTTGAAGGGAAACGACTCACCTCTCAAGAATCAAGGAAGAACCAGGACGCCATGGAGCCCGAGCTGCAGGTCTTCCCATGCTGGTGTTTCTGCTCAAACACCATGAGTCCCAACGGTGGCAGCGACGACACAGTGAGTACTGCACCTAGCACATAGGGGAGGGGGGAAAAAAAAGAGAGTGACACACGCAACACCCCCAACACCATACATACAAACACATGCAACAACATTACATATACACCCCGTAACCCTCTGGAATAATGCAGGGACAAAAGTAATTGAGTCAAATGAGTGTTTTATTAGAAATAGTTAGAAATACGTTAATAATTCAAAAACAGTATTTACAAAATATACAATATGTACAAAAGGCGGGACAATGTCCACTCAAAATATCCGTGGCCCACTGGGCCAAAACACATAGGCCAAGCCCACACTTGACTCCTGCCTCAGTATGGAGAGAACCCTGCAGGGGCATCAGGTTGAAAACACACAGGCACCTCAGGGGGATGGGGAAGGGAGGGGCACCTCAGCCGGAAGATGGTACAACGCCACTGCTCCTGGAGGGGGCTCCATACCCACAGCGATGTCCTGGGGAGTGCAAAGCCACAGTCTCTCAAGTGAATGGTTTGCCCACTGCTTGGTCCTGGGGAGCGCAAAGCCACAGTATCTCAAGTGGGTGCTTTGCCCACTGCTTGGTCCTGGGGAGTGCAAGGCCACAGTCTCTCAAGTGGGTGGTTTGCCCACTGCTTGGTACTGGGGAGTGCAAAGCCACAGTCTCTCAAGTGGGTGGTTTGCTCACTGCTTGGTCCTGGGGAGTGCAAGGCCACAGTCTCTCTAGTGGGTGCCGGTTTTCCACTGGTTCTGGAGGGGTCTTGGTGCCCAGTGTGCTTCATCCTGCCAAGGATAGGGTGAGTGGATGTCTTCTTCCACTGGTTCTGGAGGGGGCATTGTGCTCAGTGTGCTTCATCCTGCCAAGGATAGGGTGAGTGGATGCCTTCTTCCACTGGTGCTGAAGGGGGCTTGGTGCCCAGTGTGCTTTATCCTGCCAAAGATAGGGTGAGTGGATGCCTTCTTCCACTGGTTCTGGAGGGGGCTTGGTGCCCAGTGTGCTTCATCCTGCCAAGGATAGGGTGAGTGGATGCCTTCTTCGACTGGTTCTGGAGGGGGCTTGGTGCCCAGTGATGCAGCACATGGGGTGTGCAAGGTCACAGTCACTCACCTGGGTGTCAGATCCACACGATGTTCTGTGGACAGTATGCATGACACACCATGGATGCATGACTACAGTCCATCCGCCGACGGGGATGGCTGTACGGTGGTTACAGTGCTGGTGCAGGTGGCCGTTCTGCCAGTGGTGGGGGGAGGCTCCAGCCCTTCCACTGCAGCCTCGGACAGTTGCCCACTGGGGCTGCTGCTGCTGCTGGCGGTGCTGCTTGCGGCGGTGCTTGCGGCGGTGCTTGCGACGGTGCAGGTGGCGGTGCTGGCCGCAGTGCAGCTGGCGGTGCTGCTAGTGGAGGGGAGAGGCTCCAGCCCTTCCCCGCAGCCTCGGACTGCTGCCCACTGGGGCTGCTGGTGGTGGTGCTGCTTGCGGTGGTGCTTGCGACGGTGCAGGTGACGGTGCTGCCTGTGGTGCAGGTGGCAGTGGTGGCCGCGGTGCAGCTGGCAGTGCTGCCAGTGGAGGGGGGAGGCTCCAGCCCTTCCCCTGCAGCCTCCGATGGCTGAAGTGCCCTGGCTGGTTTTCTGTGCCCCTTCCAGTCCTTGGCAGATGGTGGTGCCTCCTTGCTTCTACCAGCTGGAGTCTTTGCCTTGGCCTTGCTGGCTGGTTGTGCTTCCTTCTCCTTGCTGGATGATCTCCCCTTTTTGCCCTTTCCTGGTGGCAGAACCTTCTTGTCCTTGGCAGGTGTTGATGGCACACTGGCTGGGCTAACTGGTGCCTCCTTAGAGCCTCTCAAAGCTCCGGAAACCACAGCGGATGGGACTTGGTGGCTGAGGTGCTGGGCTGGGTTCTGGCCACCCTATCCCGAGGTGAAGTTTGTGGGGGGGAGGGGAGGTAATAGGTCAGTGGTGGCAAGGAAAAGCTTCTCAGGGACACTGGGCGGGAAGAGGGTGAAGGTTTGGGTGTGGAGAAAGAGGGAGTGGTTGTAGGAGGTGTCAGTCTGCTGTGTTTGGGTGCAGGTGCATGAGCTGGATGCTGTTGTGAGGTGGATGGCTGTTGGGTGTGTGTCTGTTTGCGTTTGTGTACTTTGGGAGGAGAGGTCACAGACACAGTGGGAGAGGACACAGAGAACGTGTGCATGGATGTGGGGGTGGTGACTGCCAGTGAGGGGTGTGTAGTGATAGGCGTGCTGGTGACGGAGGTAGTGGATGAGGATGTAGTGCATGCAGGTATGAGTGGAGACGCTACTGGGAGGGAGGTGGACGAGGAGGGGGACACAGTGGAGGCAGTGGATGTTTGTGTGTCTGCATGGGGATGGTGCTTGTGTGAGTGCCTGTGAGATGAAGTGTGGTGTTTGTATTTGCCTGAGCCACTTCTGTGTGTTGATTTGGGTGAATGCTGGTCTGAAGGTGTGCTTGGGATAGGTTGGGGTTGAGGGGATTGGGACTGGGTAGAGGAAGTTGGAGGGGGAGGCTGGAGACAGGTACAATGGCTGCCATCAGTGCGGAGGCCAGAGTCTGAAATGCTCTCTGTTGGGTCGCCACGCCAGAGTGAATGCCCTCCAGGTATGCATTTGTTTGTTACCAATGCCTCTCAACACCCTGGATGGCATTCAGAATGTTGACTGCCCAAAAGTGAGAAATCTCAGGAGGTCAATAGCCTCCTCACTGAGGGCAGCAGGGCTGACTGGGGCAGGGCCTGAGGTGCCTAGGGAGAAGGTGATGCCCACCCTCATGGGTGAGCAGGCACGGGAAACACACTGAGGGGATGCTGGGAGGGCAGTGCTGGTAGGGGGGGTGGCGGCTGTACTTGTTGTTGGGGTGGGCACAGAGGTGTCCGCCACCGGCAGGAAGCTTCCATCGGAGGAGGAGTTGCTGTCTGTAATGTTCCCTCCTGTCTCCGTTGTGGTGCTCCCCTCGCCCTCCGTCCCACTGGTGCCCTCGCCGTCTGTGGATTCGGCCTCCAGGCCCATGTGGGATGCAGCTCCCTCCATCGCCGATGCCTCTACTCCTCCGCCAGATGATGCTAATGCACACAAGGACAGGGTGACAAAACAAAAAGGGGAGGTAGACAGAGGATACACTTGGTAAATGCCAGAAACACCACTACCGTTGGCGTACACAACACACAAGAAGCTTCCCTATGCACTAGGCCATGCACTACCAGTTACACAGCTAGTCACCAGCCCATGGGGTATAATGCCTAACGCCATGAACTGCACACCTGAAACCCACAGGACCCTGCCCAGTAGTAGATGCCCACTAACACTATTGGGGTTGGAGTGCATCTGATCTTGCCCATCATTGACCATACCCTGCCATGTTCGCCCTGGCCTAGGGGTACCCACATCCCTCATCCAGGTAAAACCTTAATGCACGCAAAGTCATGATTCTGAATCTGTAATCACCCCTTTGTGGCTGATGTGATGCCTTCAAGCACCCTTCCAACTCCATCCAACTCCGGATAGGCCACCACCAGGATGCGGAACATCAGGATGGGGGTCAGGGTACGACGGACACCCCTTCCTCATTGGGAGGCCAGTCCCAGCTAGGCCTCCGCTGTCTTCCTTGCCCAGCAGAGCAGCTCCTACCACCGTTTGCGGCAGTGGGTGCTTGGCCTGTCCAAGACCCCAGGGGTCCGCACCTCCTTGGCGATGGCACGCCAAATACCCTTTTACTGATGGGCGCTCACATACAGGGAAATTTGCATAGGAAAAAGGAATTAGTAATACCATCCGGACTGTTACACTCAAGTCCCACAATATCCCTCCCATCCCCTTACGCACAGACATTGACCACCAGACATGCAGCACTCTACACAGGACCACTCATCCCCCCCTACACGAGGCATACACACACAGCACTCCATACATTCATGGCCCACGGATCATGCTCACAGTGTACTCACCTGTTTCTCTGGAGGACCATAGAGTAAAGTATACTAGGGTAGGACCCCATCCACCAGTCTCTCCAACTCCTCCAAGGTGAAGGCGGGGCCCTTTCCCCAGACACTCAATCCATTGTCGCTTCCAGACACAGGTCACAGCAGCACTTGCAGTATAGGTCCTCTCCTGTTGAAGGTCAGGTAGCAAGTGATTGAAATGTTCGAAAATGGCAGTCACGTCCACGGCGGGGCATACCGTCACCGCTGGCGTACATCGCCATTGGCTCCTGGAACCCATAGGGCTCAATGATAACCAATGCGAAGATACGCCGACCGCAACGGGGCACAACGCCAGCGGAATTACCTCATTTCCACTTGTCTATCCTCAGAGGTCAGGCAGCTGCCATTTCAGGGGGGCACAGGCCATGGCACCTAACTGCGTCACAGCAGACATTGGCACATCAACTGACTTTCAAATTCACATACTGTTTCTGTAAAGGAAGAAATGCATTTTTATTGCAACATATGTGTGAATATGACCCTCTGCTCACCGTTGTCCACCCTGGAGTTCAACCGCTGAGGATGAATAGGAGGTGGAGACATCCCCGTGTACAGACCCTTGAGGACCTGGCGACTATGGAGGACAGGAACATAATCCTTACCTACAGACTTGATCGGGCCACAATCCAAGAACTGTGTGCCCAATTGGAGCCAGACCTGATTTCAGCTATCCACCACCCCACAGGTATCCCCCTCTAATGCAGGTCCTGTTAGTGCTCCATTTCCTGGCAAGTGGTTCCTTCAAAACAACAGTGGCCATGGCATCAGGGATGTCTCAGCCAATGTTCTCCAATGTGTTGACCAGAGTGTTGTCTGCCCTGCTGAAACACATGCGCAGCTACATCATATCCCCCCAGGTGGAGGATTTGGCCACAGTGAAAGCTGACTTTTATGCCCTGGGACATATCCCCAACATCATTGGTGCCATTGATAGTACACATGTAACATTTGTCCCCCTCCCGGAGAAATGAACAAGTGTTCAGGAATAGAAAAAGCTATCACTATCTGAATGTGCAGATGGTGTGTTTGGCAGACCAGTACATCTCCCATGTGAATGCCAAGTATCCTGGCTCTGTGCATGACGCCTTTATCTTGAGGAACTGCAGCATCCCATATGTGATGGCTTAACTCCAGAAGTACCGGGTGTGGCTAATAGGTGAGCCCAAGGTCCCCACCCAGTATATGTTGGTGTATGGGTATGGGGTTGTCCGTAAGGGTAAGTGTGTGGCTAACAGGTATCCATCGATATTTGCAGGTGACTCTGGTTACCCCAACCTCTCATGGCTACTGACCCCAGTGAGGAATGCCAGGACAAGGGCAGAGGAACATTACAATGAGGCATATGGGCAAACAAGGAGGATAATTGAGAGAACCTTCGGCCTCCTGAAGGCCAGGTTCAGGTGCCTCCATCGGACTGGTGGATCCCTGTACTACTCACCCAAGAAGGTGTGCCAGATCATGGTTGCATGTTGCATGTTGCACAACCTGGCCTTGAGACGCCAGGTGCCTTTTCTGCAGGAGGATGAACCTGGAGATCGTCTTGTGGCAGCGGTGGAGCCTGTGGACAGTGAGGAAGAGGAGGCAGAGGATGAAGATGTGGACAACAGAAGTTCTCTCATACAGCAGTACTTCCAGTGACACACAGTTAAGACACTGTAACTTCACTTTACATTTCAGTTTTCTGTCGGACATTGGACATGGCAGCATGATTTCCCTATGTCTATGGCCACTTACTGTACCCTTTGGCATCTCTATTTTCAGATCTCTGTGCCCCACTCTGGCTCCTGTTGTGTTTACTGCTGCCCACTACATGTCATACCAATGTATATATAACTGTACATATGAATTGCGATGTTTACAGATTGTTGAACTAATACATATTTCAATCAATTGACAGACTCCAGACTTGTATTTGCTCCAAGGGTGTTTATTTAAGTGCTAAGAGGTTGAGGAAGATGTGCAATGGGCTGGGGTGATGGTGGAGGAATGTCCAGTTAGAGTCCAGTCTCTTTGTATCACAAATGCATTGTCCAATGGGGCATAGGAAGGGGAGCAATGGCAGTTCAAGGTGGACAGGGTAACAGAGTGGTACACAAGGGTGACAATCTGGAGAGTCTTATTTCCTGGTGGAGGTCTTGGCAATGTTCTCTGGCTTCTGCCTGGATCACAGGGACCGTTTGCGGGGTGGTTCTCCTTCTGCAGGGGGTGGGGTGCTGGTGGCCTGTTGTTCCAGTGGCTGGGCCTCTTGTCCACTAGCGCCGGCGGAGGTGGAGGGCTGTTCTTCGGTGTAGCTAGTGTCAGGGGCCCGTTGGTGTGCCACTGCCTCCCTCATGGTGTTGGCCATGTCAGCCAGCACCCCTGCAATGGTGCCCAGGATGGTGTGGATGTGTTTGAGGTCCTCCCTGATTCCCAGATACTGTCCCTCCTGCAGCTGCTGGGTCTCCTGCAACTTGGCCAATATCTGGCCCAAGGTCTCCTGGGAATGCTGGTATGCTCCCAGGATCCCTGCAAGTCCCTCGTGGAGAGTGGCCTGTCCTCGTGGAGAGTGGCCTTGGGCCTGTCCTCCCCCTGTCGCACAGCAGTCCTCCCAGCTTCCCTGTTGTCCTGTGCCTCTGTCCCCTGAACCGTGTGCCCACTGCCACTGACCCCAGGTTCCTGACTGTCTTGTGGGGTTGCCTGGAGTCCCTGTAGTGGTGGACACACTGCTGATTGATGTGTCCTGGGGGCAGTGGTATGGGCCTGCTGGGTGGGTGCTGTGCTGGTGTTTCCTGAGGGGGGAGGGTCTGTGGTAGTATGGGACTGGGCCAGGGTAACTGACTGTCCAGAGGTCTCTGATGGGTCAGGTTGGTCATCGTGATACAGGGGTGCAGAGCTGCTGTCATCACTGTGGGCCTCTTCTGTGGGGGGACTGGTTGTTGGTGGCACCTCCTCTCCGGTGACGTTGAGTGGGGGCCCTGTGGGGATGTAAATGCAGTGTTATTGTATCTGCGTGTGCCAGCTTGTGCATGGGTGTGTTTCCCTGTATGGTTGTGATAGCCCTGTCAGCTTTGCCTTGTGTGCGTGGTGATTTTGTGGGCTAGGTGATTCTCTCTAATGGGTATGCTTTAGTGATGGGTGTCAATGCAGGTCTGTGATGGGTGTCCATGCATTGGTGTTGCATACAGTGTTTGGTATTGGCATGGGTGGGTTGTGAAAGTGGGGTATATGTGAGGTGGTGGAGTGCTGGGTGTGATGGTAGGTGTAGGAGTTTGTGATGGCATGCAGGTAGGGTGGGGGATTTAGTAGTAAAGATTTGACTTACCAGAGTCCAGTCCTCCTGCTACTCCTGCGAGGCCCTCGGGTGCATGATCGCCAAGACTTGCTCCTCCCATGTTGTTAGTTGTGGGGGAGGAGGTGGGGGTCCACCGCCAGTCCTCTGTAGGGCTACCTGGTGTCTTGCAACCACAGAACGCATCTTCCCCCGTAGGTTGTTCCACCTCTTCCTGATGTCATCCCTTGTTCTGGGGTGCTGTCCCACGGCGTTGACCCTGTCCACGACTCTCCGCCATAGCTCCATCTTCCTAGCAATGGACGTCTGCTGCACCTGTGATCCGAATAGCTGTGGCTCTCCCCCGGTGATTTCCTCCATCATGACCCTTAGCTCCTCCTCTGAAAACCTGAAGTGTCTTTGGGGGTGCCATGGATGTGGTGTGAGTGGTATGTTTGAGGATGTGTGAGGTGATGTGTTGTGGTGTGTGCTGTGAGGTGCGTGGATGATGTATGGGTGATGGTGTTCTGTGGCCCAGATTGAGTGGGTGCTCCTGGCTTGTCTCTCTCACTGTTAGCAATCTTTTTTTTCGTTGAAAGGGTTGTGGGTAATGTGAGGTGGTGTTTTATAGTGGTGTTGGTGTGAGGGTGTGGTAGGTGTATGTATGTCAGGTGTGTGGTGGAGTTTTGTAAGTGTGTGTGTATTTTGAGCACAGCGGTGTGTACCGCCAATGGTTTACCGTGGCTGAAAGACCGCAGCGGTGATTCGTGGGTCCTCATACTGTGGGCGTATCTCTGTTGGCGTAATGGTGTGGGTTTTGATACTGCCAGTTTATCACCCACCTTTGGGCTGGCGGACTTGTATGGGTGTCTGCATAGTGGCGGATTTCTCTGTGTGGGTCATAATACCCGTAGCGGTATGCCGCCGCAGTCACGGTATGTTGGCAGTTGTCAGCACGGCGGTAGGAAGCATTTTACCGCCAATGTTGTAATGAGGGCCTTTGCCTTTTTCCAGAATTTGATGCTGAGACCCCATGCCTTGCTGACTGACTGATGTCCTGATGACGAAGACTGTTACAGCATGCTGACCCATTCTGTGGATAGGTAGTATAAAGTAATGATGTTTGCAATTATTGCTTGATTTCTTTCTAGGTACCAAACACACTATTTTAGTAGAGGCATAGCTAGATGTTTTTTAAATGTGTTTGTCTAAATTCTTTTGCATGAAACCCAACATGCTAATTGTAATCTGGGGTTAGACAGAACATCACTAATGAAATAAATCCTTGAGATAATGCTTGATGTTTTACTTTGCTGAATCTTTGTTAATATAGGAAAATAAATATTCTAACTTTCACAAAGGTGTGGTTATTAATGACTGAAAGGTCATGGTGTGTGACAATTACTGACTTCTATCGATGATTGATTACTAATGTTATTGATTATTATTGATTATTGATTTGCCTATGCTGGATGTATGGTGGGGACGTCTTAATTGCGAGTCAAAAGGTTCATCGACCTGTTTACAATGATACTAATTGAAGAGAAAATGTTCCCTTAAGTCCCAAAATAGCTTTCCTGGTATCTCGGAGCCCACTATTGGTTGTTTGAGGATATTCTTGGCGTTCTAGTAATAAGAGTGAGTGAATTAGGTTTTGTGCTTGCACAGCTTATGCAAATCACAGGTGAATTGTGATATTTGTGAGGGTTTCAGGGAGTTTGCGTACTCCAAATGAAGTTGTAGAAGGTGTGTGCGTACTCCAAAATATGAGAGTAAGGAAGTCGTCAAACTTCATATATGGAGTGTGGCGCTTTGTGCTCAAAGATTGTCCACGTGGTTGTTGATGTACGGACCGACCCTACGTGGTCTAAGACTCCGGAGTATATTGAAAACAGTATGAGACACTTGGGCCCATATTTATTCTTTTTGACCCAACCCAGCGCTGGTGCTGGTTTGCGTCAAAAATCTTACTGCCGGCTAACGCCATTCCTACGCGCCAGGCGGGTGCCTTATTTAAGGAATGACATTAGCCGGCGCTGCGGACTGGTCAGAGAAAAAAAAAAAACTCAAACCAGGCAGCGCCGGCGTAGGGGGAAATGGGGGTAGTGCGTCAAAAAATGGTGCAAGTCAGGTTTGAGGCAAAAATCATGGCTCAAACCGGACTTGCGCCATTTTTGGATGCACAACCCCCATTGAAATGACTCCTGTCTTAGCAAAGACAGGAGTCATGCCCCCTTGCCCAATGGCCATGCCCAGGGGACTTCTGTCCCCTGGGCATGGTCATTAGGCACAGTGGCATAGGTGTGCCCAAATTAGGCCCCCCCATACCACTTTAAAAAAATTAAAAAAAATACTAACCTCAACTTACCTGTACTTACCTGGAATGGGTCCCCCCATCCATTGGTGTCCTCCAGGGGTGGGCGAGGGTGGCAGGGGGTGTCCCTGGGGGCAGGGAAGGGCACCTATGGACTCCTTCCATGTCAGAGACCATGGAAGTGAGCCCACAGGTCTGTTAATGCCTGCCCTCACCCAGGTGTTAAAAACGGCACACATCAGGCTGTGTGACATTTTTTAAGGCCCGCCCCTTCCTGTGCGTCAAAATTACGCAGGAGTATAAATAAGGCGCACAGGCCTTTAAGTCATTTTTTGGGCGGGAACGCCTACCTTGCATGTCATTAACGCAAGGCAGTTTCCCTCATCCAAAAAATGACGCACACAGAGGAATTATTACATCCACAGGCTCGGGCGTCAAAGTTTAAATATGGTGGACGTTTTGCGCCGAATGTGCGTCAAAATTTTTGATGCACATTCGGCGCAAACAGAGTATAAAAATGCCCCTTGGTTGTAATTTGTCTAGTTTAATAGGTCGATCGGGCATGGTCAATAAGTTGGAGTGTAAGTCAGAGTGAAATAATTTTTTTTGACTGACATCTGGAAAATCCTATGTGCACCAGGACAGAGCCATTGATCAGTTGAGAGTAAAATTTGGGGGTAGAATTTAGCTTGCGAATCAGGGAATCTGAGAAGGAAGGAGTAGCTGCAAGAGCAAAAGCCGTCAGTGAAAAATCCGTAAAGTTCTGAAGCGAATGTGTTACCTTTCCTATTGTAAATCAGCAAATTGGGTTTTGGTTTTTGGTTAGTGCTCGCAATTATTTTGCATTTGTTTTGTGTGAAACTGAGTTTGGGAGGACAGGCCGCAAGTCTTTGTCAGCCGCAGTGTGTGGGTGTGTCGTCATTTGAGCCGCGCTGGGATAGGCTGGTTAGTGAGAAGGGTCGCGCACAGATTGGCAGCCGTCTGTGTAGCGCTATTGGTTGAGAAAATAGGGCGAAGAGTATTCTGGGATTAAAAGGCACTCCTGATTTGATTTTACACAAAACAAAAGTCAAAAAGATGATATTTTTCAAAGCTGTAAAGAGTGCCTTGAGGGGAGATACATACATTACAACGTGTATTGGGGAGGTTACACCGCCTGGAGGTACACCAGCTTACGTTGCAGTGGAAGAGAAGGGTGTCGCGCCATGTCTTTAGCTAAAGCAATGGTGCAAAGCAATAGAAAAAGATGAGAGCTTAGCGTTTCCTGCACATGGGACGTTTAATTTAAAAAACAGAGCATTTGAGGAGGGTGCTGTATGAATTAAAGCCCCTTCCGAGACCAGCATAGTTTGAGGCATTAGCCACAGGTGATGCCAAGGTTCTCTCCTATGACAGGGACCCAGACAGATATGTCTGTATTGATGGGTCAAATATGGGAGTGACGCAACCGCAGAATTTGATTGTTAGACCGAACCCAGATGCTGTAACAGTACCTATTACTATAGGTCCAGCTGTGCCATTGTTCGCACAAGAGAAGCTGAGTGCAGGGGGACAGGGAGTTGTTAATCAGAACTTACAGAGAGGAGGATTAATTGACCATGTCCAAGCTGCCTCTCTCCTGTGGACAGACTCTTAATGGGTTGAGATCTTTGATAGACCTTAGTTCATTTAGGGCTCCTCCAGATACTATTACAGGATCAAACATTAGTCAGAGCCTGAAATTATTGACATCGCAGACCCTGAATACAGTTGTGCAACGGGTGCCACATGTCCACACCAGTAATATTTTATTGTAGGGTTTAAATGCCCAACAACTGAGTGAGTGGTTGGATAACTTGAATACTGCACAGAATGCTCCAAAGGAGAAGAGTACTTGAACTACCCAAGATTGAGCATGGAAGCAGGTGAGCACATTGAGGGAACCATGGGTGTGAACAGGTCAGAATCCTATACAGAAGCCGAATTGGCAGAGAAATACTGCATAGAAATTGATGAAACAAAGCATCTGAAAAGGAGTTACAGGTAAGACTTTGAAGCCAACGATTTTGAACACATTGAATCTTCAGGAATGAAGGCACATCTTAAAGAGATACTTTAAAGTGCCCAGGCTTGAGGAACATTAGACAAATAGGAAGGCAGATGGGTAAAGAAAAGAGATAAAAAGAAAAAGGATTCTGTAGAAATGATTGTGAATGAACAGCAGGACAAGGACCCAGTGAAAATCTTGCCAATGCAAGAAATTCCAGGTGGAAATTCTGTTCATGCCCCCTGGAGTAGGAGTGATATTTTGTCATTTATTAATGATTATCCAAGACTGAGAGAGAAGCCAGTGGAATGGTACCAGCAGACAGATAGGTTTGTGAAGCTTGCAAAATGCCTGTGGGAGGACTTGAACACATTACTCGAGATAGTGGCTCCAGCTGATCTCTGGTTGGAGTGTAAAAGGAGTATAGATTTGCCGACAAAAGAACCAGTGAGAGACAAGATTACAGGTGCACCATCTCGTGAGGTAATGAAATATTACTATAAGGTGATTGAATTCCTGAAAATGAGAATTTCACCCAAAAACATTGATTGGCAGAGAATTGATAGGACAGCTCGGGAAGCTAAAGAGTCAACGCATGCATTCTATGAAAGATTATTGCAAGCGTTCAAGCATTACAGTGGTACAGAGACAATTGAGCCGAAAGACATGATTCATTTTGTGTTCGGATTTGTGGAAGGATTGAAACCTGAAATTAGTCAGATGATTAAGAATCATTTGACTTGCTGGCAAGCGAAGCCGATTGATGAGGTGTTGCAGTATGCAAAATACTGTAGTGATGAAATTGAATTGAAAAAGAGAAAGTTGAAAGAGAAAGCGATGGTGATGCAAATTAAAGTAGCACAGACAGGGATGCAGGGAAATTTTACACCACAGCAACTGCAACAGGGAAATGTGATATTTCAGAATCAGATGAGAGATAGAGGTAGTGGAGGTAACATGAATCATGGTCCAGATCTGAATACTGTAGTGGTTCAGAATGATGTACAGGAAATGAAGAAATTGTTGCCTTGTCATCTTTGCTGAGCCGTCGGGCATTGGAAACGGGAGTGTCAGTTGATGGTCAGGAGGGTGTTGTTCAGCAAAGTAATTATGTCAATTCATTCCAAAACATGAGGGGACTGAGAATGAGAGATCCCAATCCAAATTTCCAGAATAAGTGAATCAAATGCAGAATTTTCAACCCATGCAGCAGGCACAAATGCCATGCACACAATTGACTCAGTTGCAGCCTGTGCAACAGCAGGTTCCTATGGTACCTAGACAGCAAATCCAAATACCTCAATCCTCAGTGGAACAGCAGCAGGTGATGCTTCCTCAACAGGTCACAGGTCAGAGGTCCAGTCAAAGTAATAACACAGTTCACCAATTCCCGTTACATAGTGAGAATGGAATAAACAATGACTGGACGAGTGAAAGTTCAGATGAAGAAGCATGTGTGCTTGCAGTCTCTTTAGAAGTAGATCATAGAGGTCCCTATGTGAAGGGTAAAGTTATGGGTCACTGAGTTTCACTTATGGTCGACACAGGAGCTACGTGCTCTACAGTAAGATCTGCTGAAGTTCCGAATTTACCCCTTTCAGGTAAAATGGTCCGTATTGTAGGAGTGGCAAATCAGAAGTTGACTAATCCAATTACAGACCCAGTACAAGTGAAAATCTGTAATTTTCAGGGACTCCATAAATTTGTAGTCTGTGATTCAAGTCCGGTATCTCTAATGGGAAGAGACCTGTTGGGTAAAACCAGGTGCTCGATTACTTGCTCAAATGGTGGAATCGAGATCCAGACTAATAGTGATGATGAAGAAGACCCGGTTCTAGAACCTGAGTATGAAACAACAAACGAGAAATACCCTTTGATTGATTTTTTCCCCATGCTCACAGTAAAAGAGCTTCATCCTAATTTACAGAGAACAGTTAAGGAGAAAGTGTGGGACCTGACACGGAAGGAGGTAGATTGATAAAGGGAGTTGAGCCAGTTAGAGTTATGATAAAACCAAATGCAGTTTTTCCTCAGATTCGGCAGTACACCATGCCGCAAGATGTTCTTGTGAAGGTTGCCCAAATAATCTCAGATTTCATGAAGCAAGGAGTGTTGAAAGAGGTGTTGAACAGTCCATGTAACTCACAGATAATGGGTTTAAAAAAACCCTGTGGGAAAGTTGGAATAGTTCAGGATCTGAGAAAAATAAATTACAAATTACATTGTGGTCAAATGTTGTCCCGTAGTGCCAAATCCAGCTGTAATAATGTTTTGGAGTCCATGCGATGCTAAATGGTTCACTGTTATTGATCCGTCACAAACTTTCTTTTCTGTGCCTCTTCTTTAGGACAGACAATTTCTCTTTTATTTCAAATTCCTGGATCAAGTTTACTGTTGGTGCAGAATTCCTCAAGGATTTTCAGAGTCACCTTCCATATTCAATCAGATCTTGAAAAATAATTTGGAGTCATTGGAATTACCTTTCCAGTCAACATTGGTGCAGTACATTGATGACATGTTGATTGCGTCTAGAACAAGGGACGAAAGCAAGTTTGATATGATTGCCCTATTGAACCACTTGGGAAAGAATGGTCACAAAGTGTCTCCACTGAAACTGCAGTATTCTCAGAAAGAAATTAAATACTTGGGTCACCAGATTGAGAAAGGGCTAAGGAAAATATCCAGAGAAAGGCTCACAACCATATTACAGATGAATCCCCCGACTACTCAGAGAGACGTCAGGATGTTCCTAGGGATGGTGGGATATTGTTGCTAGTGGATCCCAATTTTTTCAGTCATTTCCAGGCCCTTGCAGAAACTGACAGACAAGGAAGTTACTGATCCTATAATGTTAAACCAGGCTGGAAGAAAAGCATTTACTGAATTGAGAGAGAGTCTGTGTAGAGCTCTGGCTTTGGGTATGCCTGATTACATGAAACCTTTCACCTTGTTTTGTCATGAATGGGACGCATGTTCTTTGTCTGTCTTGACGCAGGTCCATGGAGGTGTAAACCGCCTAGTAGCCTATTTTTCAGCTACTTTGGACCCAGTTGCACCAGCCCTACCAGGTTGTCTGTGTGCAGTAGCAGCGGTTGGATTGAGCCTCACTCAGTGTGAAGGTATTGCGATGGGACATCCTTTAACTATCATAGTCCCTCACTCAATTGACATCCTACTTACTAAGACAAAAACGCAATACTTGACAGGTGCAAGGCTGACCAGATGTGAGACAAATATTCTTGGGTCACCAAATGTGTCATTGAAAAGATGTACAGGGCTGAACACGGCAATTTTACTCCCAAGTGCAAATGTTGAGGATGTCGAGCATGATTGTCTCGAGGTAACTGCTTTGTGCGCAAAACCAAGGCCTGATATTAGGGATACACGTTTGGAAGAAAATGACCAAATTGTCTTTGTTGATGGATCTTGTCTGAGAGACAACACAAGGACAACACAGGGACACTGAGAGCAGGATATGCTGCATACACAATTTCTGGAATCCTGGAAGCGGCTTGACTACAGGAAGTGTACTCTGCTCAGGTGGCAGAATTGGTAGCCCTTACTAGAGCATGCCTTGTTTCAGCCCAAATGAAAGTTACCATTTATACTGATAGCCAATACGGATTTGGGATAGTCCATGATTTTGGCCAGTTATGGTTGCAGAGAGGTTTCCTGACCTCTTCTGGTTCACCAGTAAGAAATGGTGAAAGAATCAAAGTGCTATTGCATGCCATTCAATTACCCGAAAAGATTGCCGTGGTAAAATGCAGTGCACATCTAAAGTCTCAGGATTACGTGTCAATAGGGAATGGATATGCGGATGAAGTCGCAAGGTTTTGCGCACTGAACTGTATATCGTTCAAAGACAAGTTGGAATTGTTACCAGAAGAGAAAACTGACACCTGTGCAAATTATGCATTAGAAGTAATCAATACATTGGAAGAATTGAAACCATTACAGAATAATGTTGACAGGGAGGGAAAAAGTTCATGGAGCAAAATGAAATGTGTACAAAGACAAGATGAAGTGTTTGTTTCAGAAGAAGGGAAATTAGTTTTGCTAAATATTCTAATATCTCAAATGGCTAGATATTATCATGGTCAAGCTCATGTTGGGAGGGATGCAATGATCCGTGCATTCAAACAGGACTGATTTAACCCACAGTTTAGACAAGTTACTGAAGCAGTTTGGCATTGTTACATTATCTGCCAACAGATGAATACAGGGAAAGGGACAGTGGTTAATATGAGGCACATTGGAAGAGCAGGAGGTCCATTCAGCAGAATGCAAATTGATTTTATTTAGATGCCTGTATGTGGAGGTTTGAAATATGTGTTGGTGATCATGTGTGTTTTAGTCACTGGATTGAAGCATACCCTACTCGAAGAAATGACAGCCTCACAGTAGCAAAATTACTGTTTAGGGAACTGATTCCACATTTTGGGTTTCCGAGCTCTTTAGAAGCAGACAGAGGAAGTCACTTCAACAATGAAGTAATTAAATTACTGTGTGCAGCATTGAACATTGAGCAGAAGTTGCATTGTAGTTACCGCCCAGAAGCATCAGGGCTAGTGGAGCAGATGAATGGTACTTTAAAATCAAGAATTGCAAAGACGTGTGCGTCAACGAATTTAAAATGGCCCGACGCATTGCCTTTAGTTATGATGACAATGAGAAACATACCTGACAGGAAAACAGGATTGTCGCTGCATGTGATCCTCAGGGGCTAAGCCATGAGGTTGCCAGCGGTGCCTGCAAATGCACTTGTGAACATTACAGATGATATGGTGTTGGACTACTGCAAAAGTCTGGCTGATGTGGTTCCCTCTCTCTTTAACCAGGTGGAGGCAGTCACACTGCTACCGGTCCCTAACCCAGGGAACAGTCTGGGAGCCGGTGCCTGGGTTGTAGTCCAGAAACACATAAGGAAAATGTGTTTGGAACCTCGTTGGAAGGGCCCGTACCAGGTGGTTCTAACGACCACCACTGCTGTGAAGTGTGCAGGGATCCCAAAATGAATTCATGCCAGTCACACAAAGAAAGTGACATGCCCTACTGAAGAAGAAGAATCAGAGTTGTTGAAATTACCAACAACACGAGAACAAGTATCAGGGCCTGAGAGCGGCCAAAGGAAAACTGAGACTGAAATTGAGCCTGTTGAGGATGATTCAGTTACTCCTGTGAGAGAAGAAGGAGAAGAACTTCAGGAGGGTGATAGAGAACCTTTCTCAATTGAGCCATCAGGAGAGCCTAGTCAGAGGAGGACTTTCTCAAAAGCAGATGAATCAGAGGAAGCAACAGAGCGATTGCCAGACTCTGAGGAAAAAGTCAGATCAAAGCCACTGTGATCCAACCTCGACAGAGCCAGTTTCAGGACCATCAACCGAAAACACCATAGAGCAAGGGGAAGATACAAGTACCACCTTGAAAAGAATGTTGACCAAAGGTGCATTGAGAGAAGATAAATGGCCAGAGTTGCAAACAAAGAGAAAAGAAGTAGTTGTTGACACAACGATTGAAGAAGAAATAGATACAACAAGGAAAGAAGACCTAAGTAAAGAACAATTTAATGGTAATCAGAAGTTGAAAAGAAAGAGAATAGCAAGTCGAAAATACACAGGTCCTGAATGGGCATATGCAACTACAAGTGAATGGCAGAAATAATGTTTGTCTTTTTGTTTTGATCGAGACATTCCAGGTCAATATTTTGGCACTTGAAGGAAACCGACGAACTGAGTTTTGGAAAATAAATTTTTGAGAACACACAAATAGAAAAGAGACTGTTGAAAATAACCGGAAAAGACTTTGATAACCTGAAATGACTTGATAACCTGATTTTGACAAAGCTGCTAAACCAGATTTTGACAAGAACTTACTGATTGTGACAAAAGGATCCTGGAAGAGAGACTGAAAGCTGTAAATATCTGCTGAAGAAGATTTTTGTTTTTGATTTTTGCTGCAATTTTCCAAATTCCCTCTCCTGCTTTCTGATTCTTTACAGATCATGAATAACACTAGTGAGCAAGGTAGGAAGAATAGGCTCTGTAAATATTTGAGCATCGTTTTGGGAACTGTGTGTATGATATTGTTTGTGATATTAATTGTGGGTATGACTGTTCTTGACAAGGGTAAAGCGACCATTGCTCCAACTTTGGAGACAACTACTGCATTAAGAGCTTTGGAAAGGTTTAGATTAGATGAGAAATACTTGCTTGAGGGTACTAATGCACAAGGTGTTTTCTATCGCTTATTGAGTGAGTATGTTGAGACGATGGATGCAAAGAATTGTTTTGTGTGTACGCAAATTCCTTCATCAGTTGAGGAAGGAGTTACATATCATAGTCTGCCATTAACTTATGGGATATCTTGTAGTCTGCTACTAACAAGGCTTTCTAACCAAGAGTACATCCAGTATTTTTATTCAAATCAAGATTTAGGCCCTCATTACAGCCCTGGCGGTCGGTGTTAAAGCGGCAGTAATACTGCCAACAGGCCGGCGGTAAAAAAAAGGGAATCACAACCATGGCGAAACCACCAACAGATACAGCCACTTCAATACTCCAACCGCCACGGCGGTAGAAACAAACACCGCAGCGGTAACCGCCAACAGACAGGCAGAAGACTATGTACTACCCACTGTATTACAAGGCACCAATCCGCCAGCTTTTTCGGGGCGGTATCAACGCCATCAAAAGCACGGCGGAAACAGTACATAGAAGGGAAACCATTCACCTCTCGACACCCAACAAGGAACCAGGACGCCATGGAGCCCGAGTTACAGGTGCTACCAATGTTGGTTTACCTCCTCTTCTACCAGGAACATCAAAGACAGTGGCGATGACCACGGTGAGTACTGCACCTAGCACACGGGATGGGGGGGGAGGAAAAAGAGAGTGACACACACATGCAACACCCCCATCCCCACCTTCACCCCCAAAACCATACACAGAAATACATGCAGCAACATTACATATACACCCGTGAGGAGTGCAAAGCCACAGTCTCACAAGTCTCTCAGATGGGTGGTTTGCCCACTGCTTGGTCCTGGGAAGTGCAAAGCCACAGTCTCTAAAGTGGGTGGTTTGACCACTGTTTGGTCCTGGGGAGTGCAAAGCCACAGTCTCACAAGTCTCTCAAGTGGGTGGTTTGCCCACTGTTTGGACCTGGGGAGTGCAAAGCCACAGTCTTGCAAGTCTCTCTAGTGGGTGGTTTGCCCACTGCTTGGTCCTGGGAAGTGCAAAGCCACAGTCTCTCAAGTGGGTGGTTTGCCCACTGCTTGGTCCTGGGGAGTGCAAGGCCACAGTCTCTCCAGTGGATGTACCTCTCCACTGGTTCTGGAGGGGGCTTAGTGCCCAGAGTGCTTCATCCTGCCAAGGGCTGGGTGACTGGATGTATCTCTCCACTGGTTCTGGAGGGGGCCTGGTGCCCAGAGTGCTGCACATGGTGTGTAGCAGTTCCCAATCCCGCACCTGGGTGTCAGAGCCACAAGATATCCTGGGAACAGGTAGCATTGTACTCCATGGAGGCAGAGACACACTCCACCCTGCGGCGACATAGCCTGCCAACTGCTGGTACTGCCAATGCTGGTTGTGGTGCCTCATGTACTCTGTGCAGGGTCCAGGACGTCTCCTGCAGCCTCGGACGACTGCCCACTGGGGATGATGTTCATGACGGCTGTGGTGGCACTGTCTGAGCACGTCGCAGGGCAGGTGGCGGTGGTTGCGGCAGTGTCAGCGGTGGAGATGCAGGCGGTGGTGCATGTGTCAGTGTAGGAGGCTGGCCTGGCTTGTAGTGGGTACCAGAGGTACTTACACCTTGTGCCAGGTCCAGTTATCATTTATTGGCCACAACCTCCCACCCTGGCCCACAAACACATACACTGACCATCCTCACATGCTGGCCTCTGCCCACCCCCCACCTGTATCCTCCATCGACGCCACTCCATACATTCATGTCCCATCCATCATGCTCACAGTGTACTCACCTGTTTGTCTGGTGGACCGGAGAGTAGTGTGTACTGGGGGAGGACCACATCCACCAGTTTCTCCAACTCCTCTGCATTGAAGGCAGGGGCCCTTTCCCCAGACACTGTAGCCATTGTCGCTTCCAGATTCAGGTCACAGCAGTACTTGCAGTGTAGGTCCTCTCCTGTTGAAGGTCAGGTATCAAGATAGTGAACAGATAGAAAATGGCAGTCATGTCCGCGGCGGTGTGTACCGTCACCGCCGGCGTACATCGTCATTGGCTCCTGGAACCCATAGGGCCCAATGATAACCAATGCTGAATTGCACCGCGGTCTTTGTCCGCCTACTGCGACACTGCACAACGCCAGCGCAGTTACCTCATTTCACCTTGTCCCTCCTTACATGTCAGGCAGCCACCATTTCAGGGGGCCACATGGCAGGGTACCTAACTGCGTCACAGCACTTTTGGGTAGGAATACGGATATAGAGCGCAAAACACCGATTACATCACATTTGGTCTAAACACCCTGGTGAAACCTATGTGGTGTATGACCGTCTGCTAACCCTTCTCCTCCAAAGGGCACGTCAGCTGGGGCAGATGATGAGATGGCGTCATCCTCCGGTATACAGACCCCTGGTGGACCTGTCGACAATGGAAGACAGACACATCATTATCACCTACAGACTTGATCGTGCCACAATCCATGAACTGTGTGCCCAGTTGGAGCCAGACCTGATGTCAGCTATCCTCCATCCCACAGGAATCCACCCTCTAGTGCAGGTCCTGTCAGTACTGCATTTCCTGGCCGGTGGGTCATTTCAAGCAACAATGGCCATGGCATCAGGGATGTCACAGCCAATGTTCTCTAACGTGTTTTCCAGAGTGTTGTCTGCCCTGCTGAAATACATGTGCAGCTACATCGTTTTCCCCCAGGTGGAGGATTTGCCCACAGTGAAAGGTGACTTCTATGCCCTGGGACATATCCCCAACATCACTGGTGCCATTGATGGTACACATGTGGCATTTGTCTCCCCCGCAGGAATGAACAGGTGTACAGAAACGCAAAAGCTACCATTCGATGAATATGCAGATGGTGTGTTTGGCAGGCCAGTACATCTTCCATGTGAATGCCAAGTATCCTGGCTCTGTGCATGACGCTTACATTTTGAGGAATAGCAGCATCCCTTATGTGATGGGGCAACTCCAGAGGCACCGTGTGTGGCTAGTAGGTGAGCCCAAGGTCCCAACACAGTTTACATAGGTGTCTGGGTATGGTAGCGTCCCCAAGGGTTGGTGTATGTCTCACAGTTGTCCCTCGATATTTGCAGGTGACTCTGGTTACCCCAACCTGTCATGGCTACTGACCCCAGTGAGGAATCCCAGGACAAGGGCAGAGGAACGCTACAATGAGGCACATGGGCGAACTAGGAGGATAATTGAGAGTACTTTCGGCCTCCTGAAGGCCAGGTTTGGGTGCCTCCATCTGACAGGTGGCTCCCTAAACTACTCACCGAAGAAGGTGTGCCAGATAATCGTGGCATGCTGTATGTTGCACAACCTGGCTTTGCAACGCCAGGTGCCTTTGCTGCAGGAGGATGGGCGTGATGTTGGTCTTGCGGCAGCTGTGGAGCCTGTGGACAGTGAAGAAAAGGAGGCAAAAGAAGAAGATATAGACAACCAAAACAACATCATCATGCAATACTTCTAGTGAGACACAGGTAAGGGACTGGCACTGCTCCTCTCATATCATACTGCTGTAGGACATTGCATGATTCTGCCTTTTTATCTCTGTGTATGGACCCTGACAGTTCACTTTGGCTTTCCATTTTACAGATCTGTGTACCTCTTTCTGCCTTCTGCTATGTTTACTGCTGCCCAACAATTGTCTAACATTGTTATGTGGAAATGAACATTGACGTTGCTATTTTTCAGATAGGTTGGAATTACACATTTGTGAAAGCACGGACTGATTCCAGATTGATTTGTGATTCAAGGGCGTTTATTTCTGTGCTAATAAGTGGAGGGGGCTATACAATGGGCTGGGGTGATGGTGGAGGAATGTCCATGGTGAAGTCCAGTCTATTGGCATCACAGGTGCATTGTCCAAGGGGGCATAGGAAGTGGAGTAATGGCAGTTCAAGGTGGACAGGGTAACATAGTGGGACAGAAGGGTGACAATCAGGAGAGTCTTATTTCCTGGCGGGGGTCTTGGCAATGTTCTCTGTCTTGTTCCTGGATCTCAGGTACTGTTTGTTGGGTGGTTCTCCTTCTGCAGGGGGTGGGGTGCTGGTGGCCTTTTGGTCCTGTGGCGGGACCTTCTGTCCACTAGCGCCGGCGGAGGTGGAGGGCTGTTCATCGTTCAGGCCAGTGTCAGGGGCCCGTTGGTGTGCCACTGTGTCCCTCTTGGTGTTGGCCATGTCTGCCAGCACCCTTGCAATGGTGACCAGGGTGTTGTTAATGGACTTCAAGTCCTCCCTGATCCCCAGGTAGCGTCCCTCCTGCAGCCGCTGGGTCTCCTGAAACTTGGCCAGTACCGTGGCCATGGTCTCCTGGGAATGGTGGTATGCTCCCATGATGTTGAAGAGTGCCTCGTGGAAAGTGGGTTCCCTGGGCCTGTCCTCCCCTTGTCGCACAGCAGTCCTCCCAGCTTCCCTGTTATCCTTTGGATGTGTTGATTGTGATAGTGGGGTATCTTTGGGGTGTTGGGGTGATGGGTGTGAGGGTTGGGCTAGGAGTTTTTTGATAGCATGCAGGTAGGGTGGGGGGATATAATAGTAAAGATATGACTTACCAGAGCCCGGTCCTCATGCTACTCCTGCGAGGCCCTCAGGATGCATGATTGCCAAGACTTGCTCCTCCCATGTTGCTAGTTGTGGGGGAGGAGGTGGGGGTCCACCGCCAGTCCTCTGTACTGCCCCCTGGTGTCTGGATACCACGGAACACACCTTCCCCCGTAGTTCGTTCCACCTCTTCCTGATGTCATCCTGTGTTCTTGGATGCTGTCCCACTGTGTTGACCCTGTCGACAATTCTCCGCCATAGCTCCATCTTCCTTGCAATGGATGTCTGCTGCACCTGTGATCCGAATAGCTGTGACTCTACCCAGATGATTTCCACCACCATGACGCTGAGCTCCTCATCAGAAAACCTGGGGTGTCTTTGAGGTGCCATGATGTGGTGTGGGTGATGTGTGAGGTGCTGTTTGTAGTGCTGTGTGATGTGTTGTGTTGGTGTGTGATGTATGAGGTGCGTGGATGGTGTATAAGTGATGGTGTTGTGTGTCTGTGGATGTTGGGGTTGTGTTTGCTATTCTCTCTCTTTCTCTGCTTCTTCCATGAAAATCGTTGCAAGGGGTTGTGGGTAATGTGGGTTTGTGTTTTATAGTGTTGTGGGTATGTGGGTGTGGTGTGTGTATGTGTATCAGGTGTGTGTATTTTGAATTGCCCAATGTGGTTGTGTTTTGTAAATGTGTGTGTATTTTGAGTGCAGCGGTGTGTAGCGCCAGTGGTTTACCGCGGTTGAATGACCGCTGCGTTGATTTGTGGGTCGTGATAGTGTGGGCGTAGTTCTGTTGGTGTGACGGTGTAGGTTTTGCTATCGCCAGTTTATCACTGACCTTTGGTGTGGCGGACTTGTGTGGGTGTCTGTATTGTGGCGGATTAAGAGATTTGGGTCATAATACCTGTAGCGGATTTCCGCCGCGGCCACGGTAGCTTGACAGTCGTCAGCATGACGGTAAGTGGGATTTACCACCAGGGTTAAAATGAGGGCCTTAGGGGCATATTTATACTCTGTTGTCAAACTTTTTGACGCACATTCAGCGCAAACCGTGCACCACATTTAAACTTTGACGCCCGAGCCCGCGGAAGTCAAAAATCCTCTGTATGCGTCATTTTTTGGATGCGGGAAACTGCCTTGCGTTAATGACATGCAAGGTAGGCGTTCCCGCCCAAAAAATGACTTTAAAGCCTGTGCGCCTTATTTATACTTCAGCGTCATTTTGACGCACAGGAGGGGGCAGCCTTAAATAACGGCGCACAGACTGATGTGCGCCCTTTTTTAACGCAAGGGACCTGTCAGCTCACTTCCATGGTCTCTGACCATGGAAGGAGTCCAGAGGTGCCCTTCCCTGCTCCCAGGGACACCCCCGGCCACCCTCGCCCACCCCTGGAAGACACCCATGGATAGGGCAACCTATCCCAGGTAAGTACAGGTAAGTTGAGGTATTCTTTTTTTTTTTTAAGTGGCATAGGGGGCCTAATTTGGGCCCCCTACATGCCACTGTGCCCAATGACCATTCCCAGGGGACAGAAGTCTCCTGGGCATGGCCATTGGGCAAGGGGGCATGACTCGACAGGAGTCATTTCAATGGGGGTTCTGCATCAAAAAATGGCGCTAGTCCGGTTTGAGGCATGATTTTTGCCTCAAACCTGACTTGCATAATTGTTTGACGCACAACCCCCATTTTGCCCTACGCCGGCGCTGCCTGGTTTGAGTCATTTTTTTTTACTCTGACCAGTCCGCAGTGCCGGCTAACGTCATTCCTTAAATAAGGCACCCGCATGGTGTGTAGGAATGGCGTTAGCCGGCGGTAAAAGTTTTGATGCAAGCCAGCGCTGGTTTGCGTCAAAAAGTATAAATATGGGCCTTAGTGTTTTTGTTTGTTCCTAAGATTAGATAATTGAGTAACATAGCTAAGGATAATGACATAGTGTTAGTTAGAAGATTATTTGAGCCTACGCTAACTTTTGGAACGGCTTGAGCTTATCGTAAAAATCTGACATGCTTGCTTACATCTTTAGAAAAGAGCTTCTTAGATCAAACCGATGAAAGGAGAAAGGCATTAAAGGACACATTAGAAAAAGGCAAGGAGAAGGGGATTTCTGTAGATGATTATGCTTCTCGAAAATTAACAAAACAAGGGAAATTAGCTTTAGATGCACAACACATAGGGAAACTTTGTGTATATGGGCCTAAATCTCGCACTGACACTTTATTTGTGGGAACGAGTGAATGCAGACATGTGTTTTTGTTTTGGAGTGAATGGACATTTATGTTGAAAGGACAGGTTCCAGCGATTCCTGGGATATATTACAACTGTGGTTCTAATGCTTATTACCGCCTTCCAAAAGGATGGTATGGTACTTGCTAGCTGGGGATAGTTTTCCCAAAGATATTTCAACTAGATGACTTAAAGAGATTTCTGAAAGTGACAAAATTACATCGAAACTAGACAAAGGAGGGAACCTCCTTCTTGTATTGTGGGTGATATATTTGGAGCAATAATTTCTTCAGTGGGGGTTGTTCTAAATTCAAGAAAGATTTGAAAGTTGTCTACTATTTTGGATAATATGCTGACAAATTGTTCATGGGCAATACTCCTGATAGATACTGAATTAGCTGTTGAAAGAGCTATGACGCTTCAGAACCGCCTTACATTAGACATAATTTTAGCAAAGGATGGTGGAGTTTGCAAAGTGATTAACGCTAGACATTGCTGCTCATTCAGACCTGATAATAGTAAAGAAATTAGAAGCTTACTTACAAATCTGACTAATGAGAGTAGTGATTTGAAAGAATTGAAAGAACCAGGTGTTTGGGAAAAGGTTTTGCTTCAGTGGTAAATTGGCTCAGCAACATTGGGAAAGCAATTCTGTTGAAGATATTACAAGGGATATTAATTGTGGTTTGCTTAGTTGAAATATGGGGAATAAGTAAATTGTGTAAAAGAATCAAATTGAAGGAGTCAAAGAATAATCTGAGGAGGGAACAAAAGAAAAGGGAAAAATTGTTTAGAAGGAATCCACAAAGAAAACAAGAAACTGAAGGGTTTGAAATGTTAGAATTATAATTAGTAGAAAAAAGGTCTTGTGTGATGAGATATTTAGTCATCAGAGGATGGATTGTTAGAGCAGGAGTCTTAATGAGAAAATACTAATGAGTATTCATATATTCAAGTAATGGATTTGCGTAGAAAATGAAATAACCTAGGAAACATAATGCACGCATTTGAAAATGTGCCCATGTGAAGTGGCTGCTAATGTTCATGAAGTATACTTATTAATGCTTTATAAAAATGAAATGTTGAGCCTATGTTTGAAAAATGTAGTAATACACCATATTTAGGGCTGCGCATTATGTATTAGTTTTATTAATTGAAAGCCTTAACTTGCACGGCCTCATGTCAAGCTGTATTTCCTGCATGTTTAATAAATTGTCTGCTCAGAAAGTTGAAATGTAATTTTTCCACTGTACTGACCTAATGCATTCATAGCTGAAGTACTTGTTGTGAGAACTACTTACTAGATGATGTTGTTCCTGCTAGATGCAACATTGTAAATGTAACATGTTAGACTGACTTTCTCAGGCTCAAGACAATGAAGACACTGACTGGAGTATAAGCTGCAACAATATTGTTACCTGATGAGCTGGATGGATGAGGACATTTCATGAAGGACCAATCATAAACACATAGGCCATGAACTTGTAGAAACTGTAGATCTGTACTAATAATTTTATTGGATAAAGTTAAAATAAGCGATCCCCCAACCAATGGGGAATTGGGAAGAAGTATTAAGAGATCTAACTTAACGGAACTGCACTGAAGGATGACACCGCATTTTGCCCATTTTTCCTGACCGAAAGGTCATTGAATTATTGAGCATCTTGAGATATGCTTAACTTTATTACTTTAAAAGACTTTGCCATTTTCCTGAATTTGATGCTGAGACCAGATGCCTTGCTGACTAACTGATGTCCTGATGATGAAGAATGGTACTGCATGCTGACCCATTGTGTGGATAGGGAGTTTAAAGTAATGATGTTTGCGATTGTTGCTTGATTTCTTTCTAGGTACCAGCCGCACTATTTTTGTAGAGTCATAGCTAGATGTTTTCTAAATTTGTTTGTCTAAATTTATTTGCATGAAGCCCAACATGCTAATTGTAATCAGGGGTTAGATAGAACTTCACTAATGAAATCAATCCTTCAGATAATGCTTGATGTTTTACTTTGCTGAATCTAAATGTATGTAGTAACATTTGAGCAGTTATTCTTATTGTTGATTTGCACTGTGACTCTAGAATGTGTAATAGTTCAAGCATTGATTAGATTGTGTTTCTTTCATAGATTTGGTCAGATTGTATTGTTCTTGTATGTCTATCATTTGATATTGAGATTAATTTATGTGACCTTAGCATTGTTAATATAGGGAAATAAATATTCTAACTTTCACAAAGGTGTGTTTATTCATGACTGAAAGGTCATAGTGTGTGAAAATAACTGACTTCTATCGATTATTCATTACTAATGTTATTGATTATTGATTTGCCCATACTGGATTTTTTGGTGGGAACGTCTTAATTGCGAGTCAAATGGTTCATCTACCTATTCGCGTGCCCTTGTAAGTTTACTTACCAAGGTCAGGAGCGCCAACAATAGTGCACAGTTTGCCCAGGCAAAGTGCAACCCCTTCGTGATTGGGCCTTGGGTGTTGTTTTGCCAGCACCTGAGTACCCTGAGAATTATCTGACGGGCTGTTGTAAGCAGTTTAGGAGTGGATTCAGGACCCTTCCACAACCACAGTTCGGGGGCGCAGGAAAGATTCAAAATATAGCCTATTAATAACCATGACTCATGGTCCATGAGATACAGGAGTATCCGAGCTCCTTCACCTTGTTCTTTCGGGGAGGCCCACTAAGTGGATTGTGAGGAATATCTCTGATGTCAACTGTGTGCCGCCTGATTTGGGAAAATAACACACAGGTGTCAAATTTCACACCCTGGGATACTTTGTTGCTCAATTTTCTCCAAAGTTTTGTGGTTTCAGCACCTTCGAAAGTGAGATAGCAGGCAGTAAATGTCAGTCCCCCATTCCAAGATGCATAACTGAAAACAGGGGGCAAACTTGTAAATATCATATGTTTTGAGATGTTACCTTTGGTGGCAAAGTATATATTATTAGCATCTGTTACCTCTAAAGCATGACGTCGGATTTTTATACCATGGCTCAAAGGGGTCTCCTTGGGGCAAAATCGGGCAGCAAACCTTTGATAGGTAAATATTTGCTCATCAGCCCCATCTGGGATGCTGACAAGAGCAGCAAGAGCCTACATTAGCAATAAAACACACCCAACAAAGAATTAGAAAGGCAAACAGAGCATGGCTGGCCGTACCCACAGGCCTAGCATGTGAAAAGCAAGAAAGGAGAGAGGGCACGTGCGCAGCTAACTTCAGTAATTCAAGTCAACTCAACATGGTGCATGAAACAACAAAGACATCTCTATCTCTGAGGCAAATTATTATCAGTGACAACCACCACAACAACCATATTGTAAACAAGCATTTTCAATGCAATGGGTCTCGCGTTTGCTCGACTTAGAGCCAGTCGCAGCTCGTGGGGATTCCTGGGTGCGGGGCGGAGTGCGGGGCAGCATTAATGCATTTAAATTTATTATGATAAAATAAAAAAGTACCTTCTCCACTGCGCACCGCTCCTCTCTCCAGCGTTGTCGCTCCAGGCCCAGGCTCACAGCCTACCCTGCGCCAATCCTCACTCTGCTCAGAGCAGTGTCAGGATTGTCTGGGAGCCTGTGCAGGCTCTCTCAAGCCCGGCAACTGTGTTACTGGGCTTGAGAGAGCCTACTGTGCATGTGTGTTTGGCCGTCCCAAGACAGCCGGCCAAACATGCATGGCAGTGATGGGAAGTGCTGTGCACTCCCTCTAAGTGCACGTCACCCCGTGGCCCGCGCCTTTGAAAGAAAAGGATAATAAACATAGTTTATTATTCTTTTCTTTGAAAGGTTTTGCTGCTGCGGTTGCTTGCGGGGGTAGGGGGATGACGCTCCGTCACGCTTATGGAGGAGCTGTCCCTGCTTAGAGGTATTAGCGTTGTAAAGTCCTAACCTGACTTTTCTTGCCACATAAATTGAAAATGAAAAGTAGTACAGTTTTACATAAGCAAACCAATTTAAAGCGCCAAAGCATGAGCATGAAGGAGCACACAAAAGGAAACAGAAGTTTGCTCGCAGTCAAACGTATCAGCAGCTATTCAATTATCCATGTAACAGGGTCAATGACATGCAAAGCACTCAACTACTGCCCAGTGAGATCGTGCAGCTTAGGAAATAAAAAGAAAAGGAGTCCAGAAACCATGTGGAAAACAAGGAGCCTCATATGTTCATATAGTTGGTTGGGGGGGGCTCGAGGAGGACTAAACACCGGAAAAGGCATGATGTATGCATGCCTTTCACAAATAAAGCAAGCGATTTTTAAAAGGCAAGCCCACAAAGCCCAGATTACAACAGGCTAGAGCACGACCCTAAGAAGAACGAAATAATAAAGTAATTTTATTACATAATGTGCTGCATTATGCTGCATAATTTGTGTTTTCTAGCCGCATAATTTACTCAACCCTGCCGTATAATTTGGACCTCTTCTGCTGCATATTTCCAGTGCCCCTGCTAATGAGATTCGTATGGAATGAGGTCTTCATCAGAAGTGACATCCAAAAATATTAATAGTTACCCCTAACAACAAGACACGTCCAAGGATTATGAGCTTTTAAAAAAAGTATTAAGCACATTTGAACATTAGCTCGTGTAATACAATATCAGTTATCAGCTTTATGACAATCCCATTTACAAATTAACTCACAAAGTCCAATGTGAGAAGGGAGCGTAATGATTAAGCTTGAATTAAGGTGAGTTACTTTTGAACTTGCATTACTAATATGATCTAGACATACCTAAGTAGTTATAAATAATAATATTATGCGGTTTTATGATTAAATAACCTTCTTAACATCGAATCCTAATTAAAATTGAGACATTTGGCATCGGTAGTTCCTGAACAGGCTGTACCCAGAACCTAACTTTTGCATACAGATTGTTTTTATGATCCAGAATCGCATGTAGTTGCAGTATTCCGAAAATTCCCTTTTCGACTCCATTTTCACCCTTTGTCTCGTATAGAGATGTAACACAATACATATATACCCTGGTTAAAATATTGTTTTACAATCAATAAGATTGTTCCTGTTTTTAGTGGTGCCAAGGGTGCTCTTCATATTAAAATGAAAAACTTCAAAAACAACAAAGCTTGTTTAACTCCCTTTTTTCTGGCCCCCTTGACTAAATCTGCAGGTCACAACGAAGTGTTGAGCCCACCCGACCCGTAAAAACGTCCTGGGTGAGGGCTCGATGCATTCCACATAGAAATATGTTTAAAAAATACAGGAGTGCTGTCCTCTTGATAGCAAGACTTCTTTCTTGATATTGAGGTTACCTTTCTTGTGATATGTGCGTTCAATTATTGCAATATAAGACAAACTGACAGCTAGCGTAGTTCTCTCTCAAAGTGAAGATAAGAAATAGTCAAATGCCGAGCATCCGATGATACATGTATTTATGCTGGCACTACACTTCGGCACAGTGAGTTTAAGCATTATATGAAAGCGTAAATTAGTGTAAATTAGTAATTCTACTTTTTTTAAGGGTCGAGCCTGCGTCGCATGCGCTTGCACATGCGTATCGCCAGCTAGACGCTTTAGGAATTAGAAAAGGGCTCGGAGCCCTGTTTACATCACTTCAGTGTCTTTCATTGGTTCGTGGGTTCGTGGGCTTGCCGGTTAGAATCTGCTTGCTTTGATTAGTGGAACGCGCCCATACGTCATGCCTTTTCCAGTGGTTAGCCCTCCTCGAGCGCAGCAACCAAGTACTGAAAACATGCGAGGCTAGGGTGACCACCTGGTACTGAGGCAAATTCTGGACAGGACTGTAACAAATTCAGGACAAAGGATCAAAATACAGGACAAAAATTCAGGACAAAGGGTCAAAATTCAGGACAAAATTTCAAGAACAAACGTCAGTTTTACAGAGACACGCAAGAGAGGCCATGCCTCACTATGTTGTCAGTGCATTTATTTACTCTTTTTTAACATAGCACTAGTTATTCACTGTGGACCTTTTGTGATTGCCTCCTGGTGTGCTACATTCAGGTGTCACATTACGTCCTTGTTCAGTAGTAAATGAATGCCCTTCACGGCAAGGCCATCACCCCTACCCAAATCTACCCGATCTTTCCTGAAGAGAAAGTAACAGCAAAATTTTGATTATGTTTCTGAACATTTCAAAACCCCTGGCAAACAGTTTGGGAAACATTAAGGTAATTAACCTTATGCTAGTTTAAACAAATTGAACAAAAACATCTGGCTTACCCCAACCGCCCATGGACTTTCAACCTAATTTTTTTTAAAGAGGCAGGGCAGATGGTCTGGGTGACAGTCTCACACCTAATGACAGGATTTGATGTACCCATAACTTGTCTGTAGTCTCACTGCACTAGAGTGTATGATTGGGACTCTACATTTATCTCAGAAATGGGAGCCCGGACTACCAATCAAAGATAATAAAAGAGTAGGATGAAATCGAGATCAAATGGGAGATCCACGGCAAGTAATTCAAAGGATTGTTGCTAACAACTTGATAAATAAAGAAGAGAAGAACAAGGTGGGACAATTCCTAAAATCAGACAAGATGGGTCCACCAAGACTATTTGAAGGTATTGGGTACCTGGGGAGTTGTCTGCACACAGGAGCAAAACAGAAGGGGCACTGTCAAGTGGTTGAAAAATCAACACCCATCCACCTTGGCAAACTCTTCTGGTGCAATGGTTCGCATGTTAGTGCTTGTGAAGGGTGAGCAGGGGCCAGACCCCTTGCAAGGTTGTGCAAGGCAATTGCCCGCTTAGTCCATGTCTTTATATGGTTTTGAAATTGAGCAAAAGCCAAACTAGAGATCTGGGTTATCCCTAAGTGTCAAGTACACATAGAATCTTCAAAATATTTGGGATGTAAATTGCACAAACAAAATTTACAAATTTTAAAACTTAATTAGTGTTTCTTTAACATATGGCACTGTTTTCGCCTTCATACACAATTAGATCTCAGATTGAACTGGGAACCAGTTACCTTTCGATACCTAATGATTAATATCTACCATTCTAACACTGATTTCCAGGATGAAAATCTCGGCAGAGCGAACGGTCCCTCCAAGCCCAGTTTGCTTTTTGGTCTTCTCCTCTGCTTTCTGTAGAGGCCATGTGGCACTAGCGAAGATGGTGTGCTACCCCAATGATAGTATTATTTTGTAAACCTTCCCCTGCTCATCCTTCATTCCTTCTTCAGACAGGCCACACATCTGATTTGGTCGCTGCAGCGCCATCGGGAGCTCTTTCCACTCTAAAGCTAACTGTGACTGCGGGTTGATTAGATCTTCTGGACTTAGAATGCTTTTATTCAGCTGCAGATGTCCAATGGGTGGCTCACTGGCTTTCTGCCCACCTCCCTGCATGAGATGGGGTTTACCAGTAAAGACTTTTAAGGAAGGCTTAATGCACTGCTCATCGTTTCCTACTGACCATTCTATGGATCACCATCCGGGGTTATCATGCATGGCTTTCTCTTGCCTTGCCAGAACCTGTAAACTCACTGACACGAAGAAACCCTATGCTCCTGTACTACCTTTGCTAAGCCTTCCCACGCGCACAGGATGGCTGTGCTCAGAGCAACTCCATCAGTGGCATGTTGCAGGTGTCTTAAAATTGGGGACTTTGTTTCTGAACAGTGAGCTACTAAATTTCCAAACCCTTGTGGTAGACTACCATCTTCACCCTGGTCAACTTCTTACTTACAACCACCTTAAATAATCATTAAATGCCCTATTTCATGTCTGCTACCTAGCACTAACCCTACAAGAGGTGTGCCAGAAGCTCTCTACCATAGGAAATGGTGGAAAACTGATGGAATGGGTGTACAGACCTATCCTGCAACATGGAAACCACTCCAGGTCTTCTTGTCATACTGCCTGGGTGATTGATGTACCAAAACTCTGCAAGATATGGACTAAAATACTGGACTTTCCCCACAAAGTATCCCACAGCTGTCACTTTAAGTAAATTCATAGTGCTTCCTTGTGAATGCATTCTGCCCGTTGCTTGCCATTGGCCTTGTGGTTTGTAACTCACAATTTGTTGCTTTCAATTTGCTGGCTTTATTTGTTTTAGGCTATGCAGCTTGAATTCCTCCCTTCCCTTGCCAAAACCTTATTTACAGTATCCTGCCGAGTGCTCCCTTTCTGTAAACAGGCCTGTAAATCTTGTTCTTATCTTATCATATTTGCTGTGCATTCAAAGAACAAAGTCAAATGTCAGGCTCTGTCTTCGGTGGGAACTTAGTGTTTCCTTTCCTTTCTCTGACTTCAAAGTGAGAGGATTTATGCGACAATCTTGCTGGATACTGGGGATAGGAAAGAGTTTTTTCTATCACATGACAACATTTAAATAGACTTCAGAATATATCAGAATTAGAAGTACAAATCAAGCACATTTTTGTTAATTCTGAACTGTGCTGGAAACAAATACCTTTACATGATTAAAACAAATCATTGCATTAGGTGATGCAACTTCCACACATCATCGTCTCTGCACAATATAGTTTGATTTGAAAAACTGTATATCTGTGCAAGTGTAATGGTCATTTCAATCAAAAATGTGTTGTCTGTAATGGCAGTGTGTTCCCACACCATGCATGCTCCACTCCACTCTGCTCTGCACCACTCCACACTACTCTGTATCACTCCACTTTACGCCACTCCATGCCACTGCACTCTTCTCCATTCGGAACCACTCCACATTATGCCACTGCTCTCTATACTACTTCACACTATGCCTCTCTACTCTACTCTGTACTACTCTACTCTAAGCCACTGCGCTCTGCTCGTCTGCACACCATACCACTCCAGTCTAGGCAACACCAATCTAATCCGCACAACTCCACTCTCTGCCACTCTGCAACGCTGCACTGTACGCCACTAAGCTAATATACTCTATGCTAATGCACTTTACTCTGTAACACTCAACTCTATGCCCCTGCACTCTACATCAATACACTGTACATCATTCTAATCTACTCTGCACCTCTGCACTCTATGCAACAGCACTCTACACTACTTTACTCTATGCCATTTATGCAACTCCACTCTAACCTGCACTTCTCCACTCTAAGCCACCTCACTCTACTGTGAAATAATCTACTTTATGCCACTGCACTCTGTGCCACTGCATTCTATGCCACTGCACTCTACCCTGCACCTCTCCACTCTATGCAACTGCACTCTACTCTGAAACAATCTATTCTACGCCACTGTACTCTATACCACTCTGACCACTGCACTCTAGTTCAATGCACTCTACACCACTGCAAGCTGACACTCTGCAACACTGCTTTGGCCGCCACTATACTCTACACCACTCTGCTCTGTACTACTGCATTTTGCACCAATATACTCTATTCCACTGCATTCTATGCCACTCTACTCTGTCCAATGCCACTCTATGCAACTGCACTCTACACCAGTGTACTCTAAACAACTGCACTGCCCTTTACTCTGCACCACTGTACTCTATGCCACTGTTCTCTGTACCACTGTACACCACTGCACTGACACTCTACTCTGCAACTCTGCACTCTACACCACTCTACTCTATGCCACTGCACTCTAGGCACTATACTCTACTCTACACCACTCTACAATACTCCACTCTGCACCACTCTACACCACTACACTCTATGCCACATGAGTCTACTCTGCACTCTGACACTGCACCACTCTGCATTACTGCACTCTCTGCTACTCTATTGCATGCCACTCTACTCCACTGCACTCTATGTAACTCTACCCCATGCCACTCTATGCCACTGCACTCTGCGCCAATGCACTCTAAACAACTGCATGCCACTGCCCTCTACTCTGTACCACTGTACTATACGCCACTGCTCTGTGCCACTCTACTCCACAAAACATCACTGCACTGACACTCTACTCTGCAGTGTTGCACTCTCCACCACCGTACTATACACCAATGTACTATGTACTACTGCATTCTATGCCACTGCACTCTATGCCACTCTACTCTGCATCACTCCACTCTACAGCACTTTGCCCTACTCTGCACCACTCTGCACTACGCCACTGCACTCCCTGCAACGTGAGTCTACTCTGCAATCTATGCCACTGCACCACTCTACACTACTGCTCTCTCTGCCACTCTATTGTATGCCACTCTACTCCACTGCACTCTATGCCACTCTACTCGGTCCCATGCCACTCCATGCCACTGCACTCTAAACCACTGCACTCTACGCTAACGCACTCTAAACAACTGCACTGTACCCCACTGCACTGTACCCCACTGCACTGTACTTTGCACCACTGGGCTCTATGCCACTGCTCCTACACTACTCTACTCCACTCCACACCACTATGCCACTAGCTTTAAGCCATGCTGAACAGAAGCTACTCTGGTGTATAACATGGCTAAAGCTAAAACACATTAGCAAAGCCAATAACTCTTTTGTAGATGAGACCAACTGGCTTTGCCAATGTTTGTTAGTACTATGAGGTACCGAGGTACCTGAAAGAACTGTAAAAAATACAATTACATTATAATAAAGGCTGCTACAAAATGCGTGAATACATTTCGGTTAAATTAAAAAAAAAGCGCTTCTCAAATACAGATTTGAATAATATACAATTTATACCTAGTGCTAAAAAAATGTTATAACACTCCATTAAAACCACACACTCCACAGCTCACCTTGGAAAACCATTACAATACCTCTCTGAAAGAAATATCTTTGCCACCAGAAAACTTCAAGTGGCTCCTTTTAGTAAAGTCAATGCAGGTTTTCAAGCCCCTTTGTATTTGCAGATTTACCAGTTGCCCATATTTGCATGTGTTTAGGGAAGGAGGCCCCCTGGCAAGAAGGCCTTTTCTTATCTGTCTGCCCCTCCCTCCCTCAGAGCACAGGAGAGCCCCTGCCTTCCAGCCCAGCTGGGGAAACAACTCTGCCCATAATTTCGCCCTGCCTCCGTTGCCCTTTAGGTGAAAGGCTAAAATTACGGGCAAATGCCGTCCGTTAAATTACGGACAGTCCGTGAAATTTAGGGATGGCAGGCTCGCTGTTTCCCCGTCATGTTTGTGGACTACTTTTTTTCTATTTTCGCAGCGCGATCTGGCTTGGCAGAAGTCGAGTGCTTTGCATAATATCGACCCTGTTACACAATTAATTGCACTTTTGTCGGTTACGTATATAATTGCACTTTTGCAGGTAGGTTTCATTACGAGTGAACTGTAGCAGCGCGATCGCGGTGCATTTTACAGAGTTTGATCGCGCTGCGTTTTTTTTCTAACTTGTTTCTCTTTAAAGTCGGAGCAGTTTCTGCCGCGGGCGGGCACTAGACACTAAAACTAACCTCGCATGGTTCTCTGGGCGTTTTACGGACACTGCTGTTCTGGTCTAACTCGTCTGTCTTGGCCATCAGCAGTTCTGCACGTCTTCTTCCTCTCGGGCAGTTGTTCACCAACAGCCAAGGAACAGCAGAACTCTCACTTCTTAATTTATTTTCTTCGTGATTTTAGTCACCCGTTAGTAGGGCCGTCAACAGAAACTAGGGTGTTAACTTGTTGCTCTTTCTTTAAAATGGTTACATGTCTCTTCAGTGTGTAGCTCATCCCTTTTATAAAAGTAGCTAATGATACGACACTTCGAAGCGACTGAGAGGTAAATATTGTTAAGGCCCAGCAGTTCGTTTTCTCGACCTTTTGCAGTTATTGTATCCCTATATTTGTGCAAGTATTTAAAAACATTATTCAGGCATCTCTGCAATGCATATCACTCTCCTGATGCTATGAGATGGAATGAATTAGATTTATTTTTTTATTTATTTGTAATTCCCCCCCCCTCCCATCCCTATCCCCAAACTTGCCCAGCCCCCTCCCCTTGTTACAGATGATAACTTGCGAAAGAGTTTTAGGCTTGATTTTGATGCAGACTAGCCCTTTTCATCTTTGCAGATGCAAATGAGACCCCATCTGTTTACGTGAGTGACTTTTACCTTTAAAGTTTTTCATGTTGTTGTTGGTTTTGTTCTCAGGACACTCCCGGCTAAAACAGCCCTTTGTTCCTGGCCCTGCATATCTCTCTATGGAACAATACGTGAACTTTTTCTATCCATCCATACTGACAAGCTGTGCTGCAGCTGCCAACAGCTGATTGCCTCTATAGGGGCAGCCTCGTATTCCATGTCTATGACGCTGAATCGAACAAAGCGATCACAGCGTTGGGTTTGCTGTGTGTTAATATAAGCGCTTTCAGTTGAAAGCTTTGAAGGTTCGTGATCATGCTGCCTGACTCACGCTGCCAGTAGCGTATTTACATTTGTGCCCACAGGCTAAATTGTTTGCCAAAAATCCTATGTAATTCGTGCGCTTGAAACCTTGTGCACGGCTTCTGTGCATGCAGGTGTGTGCATGCGCTTTAGATGAAAAGTTTCAGCTCCCAAAGTACTACTGAGGCCAATAGGTGAATGCTTGATGGACCCCCAAACTAGATATGTTGGCAACAGTTTATATTAAATATTCCTGCTGCTGTGCTGTAGAGAATTTGATCATGGTAAATCTCGTTAGCTACTACTCCTGTCAGCTCTGACACATTCTAAAACATTATTTGAGTATAGTGGTTGCTGTTTTATTTAACTATTTTAGCAAGTGCGTCACGGTTCGAAGATAAGAACATCTGGAGGTCTGGATTAGCGCAGCTACTTGCGTTATCTATTTTAACCAAATTTTTTAATTTTTAAATAAACAAAGTGCTCCTGCTCTCTGCCCAAAGCTGTACTAGTCTTTCAACTCATGCTTTTGGCTATATGGTGTATTCTTCCGCCTCACGGGGGTGCTTACTGCTTGAATGATAGTGCACCAGAGACTTTTACATCCAAAGTAACTCGAAATTATTGAACATTATCTTGCTGATGCATTGTATACAGAAAGCATTTTTCTTTCCATTTGTTCACTGAGGTCATTCTGTTCAGGGTGAGCAAAGCCCTGCTTTTCCAACGTGTTATTATCTAGTTGAGCTTTTAAACACGCCCACCTTGTGACCATCATTCATTCATGGGTTTCCCTTTCTAAACATCCTTTGTTATCATTGGTAAATGCTTTACTTTTGTCCCTCCTTGGGGCGGTTTTGTTACCACCTTGACTATCAGCCCTGTTACATGGATAATTGCACTTTTTCTGATAAATTTGACTGCGAGCAAACTTCTTTTTCCTTTTGTGCCTCCTTCACGCTCATGGCAGCTGTGGCGCTTTGAATCTGCTTGCTTACGTCAACTGTTTTACTTTTTATTTTCAAATTATGTGGCAAGAAAAGTCGGATTAGGAGTTTACAACGCTAATAGCTCTAACTCAAGCAAATGCGAGACCCATTGCATTGCAGATGCTTGTTACATTTGTAACAACTTCCAGTGGTCACTTCCTGTGACCTCACCAATTATGCTAATTAGCAACTTCCTGCTGAATGGGACTGTGTGCTTTGCTGGCCGGGGATGCTCAGAGCTTCTCAGTTTGCCTTTCTTTGGCAGTGCTTGTTAGCTGGACCTGGAGCACGTTTCCTGTTTATTGCACTTCTTAGCGGATGGAGGTTGGGGCACCTGAGACCTCAATTAGTGGACCAAGTCAGAAGGCATTTCTGCTGTGACAGTAAAGACAATGATGTGGAAAGTAAGGCGGATGGTGAACGAGTTGGAATTGATGCTTGGGTCGCTTTCAAATGATACAATAATATGGCGGTAAAGATGGTCAGGCATGATTAAAAAAACACAACACATGGCAAGTAATTACATGTGGAGAATGTTCTAAGTAAGAAAAGTTGAATAGAAGTTAAAAGTCTCATAAACACTGTGAAAAGTCAGCCTGCTACATGATTTTCAAGAATGGTGGCTTCCTCTGCTGCAAAGTTGTATATTTCACCACTAGTTGGCGCCAATGACAAATAAAATACAAGGTTTTCCCTTTTCTCCAGAACAGCGTTCAATGTAAGAAACTCAGGGGCATATTTATACTCTGTTTGCGCCGAATGTGCATCAAAACTTTTGACGCACATTCGGCGCAAACCTTGCCCCATATTTAAACTTTGATGGCCGAGCCCGCAGACGTCAAATTTCCTCTGTGTGAGTCATTTTTTGGATGCGGGAAACTGCCTTGCGTTAATGACATGCAAGGTAGGCGTTCCTGCCCAAAAAATGACTTTAAGGCCTGTGCGCCTTATTTATACTCCCGTGTCATTTTGACGCACAGGAGATGGCGGGCCTTAAAAAACGTCGCACAGCCTGATGTGCGCCGTTTTTTAACGCCTGGGACAGGGCAGGGGTTAAGGGATCTGTGGGCTCACTTCCATGGTCTCTGACCATGGAAGGAGTCCAGAGGTGCCCTTCCCTGCCCCCAGGGACACCCCCTGCCACCCTTGCCCACCCCTGGAGGACACCCATGGATGGGGGGACCCATCCCAGGTAAGTACAGGTAAGTTGAGGTAAGTATATATTTTGTATTTTTTTATAGTGGCATAGGGGGCCTAATTTGGGCCCCCTACATGCCACTGTGACCAATGGCCATGCATGCCCAGGGGACAGGTGTCCCCTGGGCATGGCCATTGGGCAAGGGGCCATGACTCCTGTCTTTTCTAAGACAGGAGTCATTTCAATGGGGTTTGTGCGTCAAAAAATGACGCAAGTGCGGTTTGAGGCATGATTTTTGCCTCAAACCTGACTTGCACCATTTTTTGACACACAACCCCCATTTTCCCCTACGCCGGCGCTGCCTGGCTTGAGTCAATTTTGTTTTTACTCTGACCAGCCTGCCCCTCCGGCTAACGTCATTCCTTCAATAAGGCGCCCGCATGGCGCGTAGGAATGGCATTAGCCGGCGGTAAAAAAAAATCCGCAAACCAGCGCCGCCGCTGGTTTGCGTCAAAAAGTATAAATATGGGCCTCAGTTCGTTTTACCAGTTCATTTTCCTCCATGCAATGGTTGCCCAGTTTAGAGTTTGTTCCAAAAATAGTTGGCGGGTACAAGAAAAAAGTTTTAACTATAAACGGATGCACGGTAAGCCCCTTAGCACATACATAGTATACATTTTCCTCCTCACAGCAATTTGACTATTACAAGGAAAAAATTAAAAATAAAACAGTTTCACATAAGGGATTTAAAGCGCCTCGTCATGAGCGAGAAGCGCGAAGGAGAGACACAAAAGGAAACAGAAGTTCACTTGCAGTCAAACCTATCACAGTTATGCAATTATCCATGTTTCAAGGTCGATGTCATGCACAGCTCTCGACTGCTACCCAGCGAGATCGCACTGCATAGGAAATAAAAAGAAAAGTAGTCCAGAAGCCATGCAGAAAACATGGAGCCTAGTATGTTTCAGTAGTTGGTCGGTGCGCTCGAGGAGGGCTAAACACCGGAAAAGGCATGACATATGTATGTCTTTCACAAATGAAATCAAGCGAATTTTAAAAGACAAGCGGAAGAAACCAACCAAACTGATGGGCGTGCGGTGGGCGTGGTTAAAGCCCCACAGAGGGATTACAACAGGCTAGAGTGCTTGCGCGCTCGACCCTAAAAACACACTTAACTCACAGACTGGACTTAATTTTATTTTCAATTTATTTTTAACTTATTTATATTTTTACACTGTTGTCGGCTTCAGTGTGTCCGAGGACAACTCCAAGTGCTGCCTTGCGGACTCACGATGAGGCCAGGCCCTTCATGTGGCACATGCAAGTTAGAGTCAGTCAGAGGGGTGGCGAGTGAGATGGTGGCCTGAAGGAGGAATAATATGTCTCACTCATCTCAACTGCACCATCCACTTCACTTCCTCATTGCCGTGTCTGCACTCTGACTGTCTGCAACACAGTTGTACTGCTGCTGGTGGAATGGTCCTGAAGGCAAATGAGCAGGAAGATTAGGACTCCAGGATGGCAACAGCAGAAAGGGCCAATCATAATTCATAATCAAGCCATACAGTGATTGGTTATGAGCTCTGTGTGCCTGAAAGAAACCTCCCATCCCACACTGCCTTCTGTGCACCAGAAAATCCTACTAATCGTATCTCTTTTACCAAAACAGCATGAGAGCAGTGCTAAGACTGGCTTGAGCAGGCAAAGTTAGTGCTCAGTCCCCGGCTCACTAACTGAGCAGGTACAAAAGGCCTTCAGTGCGCATGTTGGGTTGGACGGCTTCCTTTCTGCAGCCAGCCTGACATGCTTACTTGAGTGAGTCAGTTACTGTCTGACTCTGATCACGTTTACTGTGTGCATGTATTTTGAAGCCCCATCCAACTCACCTCCCTCACTCAGGATTCAGAAACTTTATTTTATGCAACTGGCGCAGAGCTGAAAATGCTGACCGCTGCGGGCAGATTTTTTTTTTTTTGCTTTAGTACATTATTACTGGGGTGGGGGCCACTAATAGGAGTCAGGGGGCCACAAATATAGGGGGGCACCACCCCAACACTCTCGAAGAGGAACTGCCCCTGTGCAACACCCAACAAATTGACCTATTACAAGCAAAGTTGTCAGAGGTTTTGTTGTTTCTTCTGTCCCTAGGACAGCAAGGACATGCTTAAGACACTCATAAGGGTTTCTTGCTGGTTCATTCAACTTTTTTAGCATTCGCTGTGCCAGACCTTTTTATTTATATCACTTATTGTGATGTGTTTTTTTTAACCCCTTCGCTGTCAGGCCTTTTCCTCCTCAGGTGCCAGGCCTTTTTGTGGCTGTTTGGGGCAGCTTGCGCTTAGGCCATCATAACTTTTGTCCACATAAGCTACCCACGCCAAATTTGCGTCCTTTTTTCCAAAATCCTAGGGATTCTAGAGATACCCAGAGTTGGTGGGTTCCCCTAAAGGCCAAGAAATTAGCATTCAGCTAAATTTTCATTTTTTTTAAAAAAAGGGGAGTAAAGGGCAGCAGAAGAAAGCTTGTGTTTTTCCCCCCGAAAATGGCATCAACAAATGGTTTGCGGTGCTTAAATCACCATCTTCCCAGCTTTCAGGAACAGGCAGACTTGAATCAGAAAACCACATTTTTCAACATAATTTTGGCATTTTACTGAGACACCCCCTATTTTTACTTTTTTTGTGCTTTCAGCCTTCTTCTTGTTAGTGTCAGAAATGGGTATGAAACTAATGCAGGATCCCAGACAGCTAAACATTTCTGAAAAGTAGACAAAATTCTGAATTCAGCAAGCAGTCATTTGTGTAGATCCTACAAGGTTTCCCTACAGAAAGTAACAGCAGAAATAAAAAAATATTAAAATTGAGGTGAAAAAAACAGCCATTTCTCTCCATGTTTTAAGATGTAACATTTTCCTGCGATGTCAGATTTTCAAAAGCAATATACCATTACGTCTGCTGGATTCTTCTGGTTGCGGGGATATATAGGGCTTGTAGGTTCATCAAAAACCCTAGGTACCCAGAACCAATAAATGAGCTGCACCTTGCAATAGGTTTTCAATGTATACTTGGTATACAGCAACTTATTTGGTAAAATGTAAAAGCCCATATTTATACTCCCTTTGCGCCGGATTAGCATCGTTTTTTTTACTCTAATCCGGCGCAAACTTTACACCATATTTATACTTTGAAAATATCCTAGTGTGCGCCATTTTCTAGATGCGTAAAACCGCCTTGTGACAATTAAATGCAAGGTAGGTGTTCCCATAAAAAAAATGACAAACACCCGTGCGCCATATTTATCCAACCGGGCAAAAATGGCGCACGGCTGGTAGGCGGAGCCGGAAAATGACGCAAATCCCGATTTGCACCAAATTTTAACGCCTGGGTCAGGACAGACATTAAAATGGGGCAAACACACCACTACTTAAGGAAAACCCACACAAGCAACATCACTGCTCAAAAAGGAAGACATTGAGATGCTACTCATGCAGCATGCACGAAGACGCAGAGCACAGGACCAACAGCAGCAGCTACCACCACACCAACATGGACCCCAAAGACAACGCAGAAGGCAGGAGAGGATTTTCAGGACCAGGACAACCCTTTAGGGCCTCAGGGAACATGACATCATCCAGAGGTACAGACTAAACTGGCAAGCCATACAGCAGCTGCTGCGCCACATTGAGCCACAGTTGGCAGCCAGCTTTCAGACACCCCACATCATTCCACTGGAGACCAAGCTGCCAGCTGTCCGGCACATATTGGCAAGTGGCTCTTTTCAAACCACTGGTGCCCTGGTTGCCGGGATCTCACAGCCCTCATTCTCTGCCTTCCTTCCCAAGGTACTTGATGCCATCATCTCCCTCACACCCCACCACATCAGCTTCCCCAACACACAGCAGAAGCAGCAGGAGACCAAACAGGGCTTTTATCAAATTAATGGCTTCCAGCACGTGCTTGGTGCCATTGATTGCACACATGTCTGGATTGAGCCACCTGCTGCAACTGAGCACCTATACCGCAACAGGAAGCACACACACTCCATCAATGTGCAGGCCATTGTGGATCACCGGGGATTGTTTACCAACATCATGGCAAAGTATCCTGGGAGTGTACATGATTCATTCATCTTCCGCCACAGCACCATCAAGCAGCACTTCCAGGATGGACGATATGGCAATAGCCTACTTGGTGGTAAGCACAGAAACCTAGTAATTTACACACAGCACAGCAACCCTGTAGGACACCCAACTCATGCACTACTACATTGACACGTGGCCAGGAAGACACTGAGGTGTGACACTGGTAGTCATGTTTGATATCCTGACCCAATGGGATACACACCTATGGACAAATGACGGATGCAAATAACAATAGATGCCACTCTAGAGCCACACGGGACCAATTTAAAACCACACAGTGACAATGACATGGCCTTAACTAGCAGTACAACTTGGAAGATGAACCTTTCAATATCACATAAGGCTACAGTCAATCCTACACACTTCCAAGCAATACGTCCTGTGTAAGGGGTGTGTAATGTGTGTTGCTGCAGGTCAAACATCATGAGACACATAGCATGATGATGCTGACTCTAATGAAGGTGACATGGAATTATTGAGGGAGTACCAACATCTCACATCACTCCTGGGGTGACATTGCCAGCTGGCAATAAGGAAGTGGACTGTGCTATGAAAACATGTGGATGTGACACTAATGCAGTGCACACTTCTACACATACGGATTGAGACAATTCCCCATATACATAACATATGTACAGGCAGATGGACCTTCCTACCCTAAAACCTTCACCCCCACAACCATGTTAGGCAGCTTACATAGACCAAGTTCAGTAGTGTAGGTGCACAGTTGCACATGAGCCAACTCGGTGAGGGAACAAAAATAGGTTTGCATAGAACTTGTCACACATGGGATAGTTGTGCATTGTCAATTGTGAACACTTCAGTGCTGCCAATGTATGGAGATGTGTTGTGCATTGTCACCTAACCAAATCAAAGGGCCTCACTGTTACATTTCACCTGCATTACATATGTCGAATTGGAAGGGATGTTCAGGCCATATAGTGCAACTATGTTACCATCACAGTTGAATCTATTGTGTGTGTGAAAGTATCATGTCACCTCCAGTGAAGGCACACAGACACTTCTTTCTCACTACATAACCCATGGGAGATACACACTGAACAGCAAGTTTCTAAATATATCACAGATATCATGTCATTCAGCCCAACACCAGTTTTGCTAGTCAAACAACCCAACGCAGAAAGAACATCACAGAAGCCTAGGATCCCACCCAATACCACAAACACAGATGAGTCACAGACAACACAAAATAACAACTGCCATGCAAATTGACAATCACGGTGCAACCTACAGCAAAATACTTACCCTCATTTTCTCTTTCAGCTGGTCAGGGTTACGGGATCCAGCCATAGATCATGACCCCATTTGCCAACCCAAGCACAGCAGTAGAGCGTGCCTATAATGAGGCACATCGTAAGACACGCACCATAGTTGAGCGGACTTTTGGCATCCTGAAGTCCAGATTCAGGTGCCTCGACACCACACGAGGCAGCCTCCTATGTTCCCCTGAAATGGTCTGCAAGATCATTTTGACCTGTGCCACCCTGCACAACATTTGTGTGAGGAGGGACATTCCCCTCTATGAACCGGATCAACAAATGCCTGAAGAGGAGGAGGAGGAGGATGCTGTCTGGGAAAATGAGGGGGAACATCCAAACACAGCTGCAGGATTGCGTTGCAGACAACAGATCGTACAAAACGTCTTCTAACTATAGTCACCATCACCACTTTGTTATCATATGGAATTAAACACCTCACTTCATGACTCAATGATGCTCTGGGTAATTATTTATGCATCACATGATCTCTAGGAATCATAATCAGAGGTTTGCCTCATGGAGCATTGCAGAAATACAATTTTGCATGCTGCAAAAGCCACATCACATTTGATGGGTATGAATGTACAGCAAACGGCACACACAGAGGGTCATTCTGACCCTGGCGGGCGGCGGGAGCCGCCCGCCTGGCAGGAACCGCCAAATGGCCGCTCCGCGGTCAGAAGGCCGCGGATGCCATTCTGGCTTTCCCGCTGGCCCGGCGGGCGACCGCCAAAAGAGCGCCCGCCGGCCCAGCGGAAAAGGCCCTGCAACAAGGAAGCCGGCTCCAAATGGAGCCGGCGGAGTTGCAGGGGTGCGACGGGTGCAGTTGCACCCGTCGCGATTTTCACTGTCTGCTAAGCAGACAGTGAAAATCTTTATGGGGCCCTGTTAGGGGGCCCCTGCACTGCCCATGCCATTGGCATGGGCAGTGCAGGGGCCCCCAGGGGCCCCACGACACCCGTTCCCGCCATCCTGTTCCTGGCGGTAAAAACCGCCAGAAACAGGATGGCGGGAAGGGGGTCGGAATCTCCATGGCGGCGCTGCTTGCAGCGCTGCCATGGAGAATCAGCCCATGCAGGGGAAATCCGGCGGGAAACCGCCGGATCCCCTTTTCTGACCGCGGCTTTACCGCCGCGGTCAGAATGGGCTGGGAAGCACCGCCAGCCTGTTGGCGGTGCTTCCGTGGTCCCCGGCCGCAGAGTCGGAATGACCCCCACAGTGTTAATGACATATATCCTGTCTATTTCACATTTGAAGGGCAATATCAGAGGACCACAGCTATGAGACACATCCATGTTGCTAACATGGTCCATTGCAGCATATGACACCCACCTAAGACACCATCAATCATAAGGTAAAAAAGTGCATCATACGTGAGGCAGTGGATGTGCAATTGCATTGGTAACAGGAATGTATGACCAGACCCTTGACAGCAGTAAGTGTGACATCAGCTATCTCTGCAAGCAGCATGTGTAACAAGAAGTGCATCAAACCTGAAAATGGATAGCACAAGTTCTCCAGGTATGACAAGCATTGCTCACAAGACATGCCCTCCGCAGTCCATCCCAGGTGATAAGTCCTGCCACTGCCATGTTTTAAGTCTCTCCCCAACCTTCTCTAGAAGGCACTGTAAATGGACTATCTGTACCATGAGAATCTTCATCTACACTCACCCAGACTCCCATGCTGACTCCTGTGTGGTTCCCTCTTCAGTATGGCATGCCATAGTCATAGTTCATCAGTCTGCATGGACTTAAGATCCGATAATGCACTGCCTGGTAGTCGGTAAGACCTGTAATCAGCTGTCCATTGCTTCCCATGTGAAAGGTCCAGTTGGCCCTTTGAACTTGATTCTCAACTCCAGGACTTGTGAGAGACTGAAGTAGCCCACACCTGTGAGCACTTCCATGCAGGCCAGCCATTTGAACCTGCCCTGCCCTTGCTGCTGCCTGGAACTGCTTAGAAGCTGCCATTTTCTGAATCTCCTTGTTGTGCTTTGGCGTACAAATCACTTGTGTACCAGAGCCCTTGGGGGATTGTGTAACAGTGCAGATCACAGCAGAAACTGTTCTTTGTTCCCACAGTGTTGTTCCTGCTTGTCCCAGTCAGAGTCTGCTCACTGTGTATTTGCCTTGTTCATGTTTGTTCCTGACAGAGCCTGCATCCTGTTAGCCAGACTGGTTCCAGTCTTTGTGTTAACCATAGAGGTTCCCTGTGGCTACATTTGTCTCATAGTTGCTTTCCATGCCCTCTGTTTCCTCCTGGGGTATTGTGTCTGGTAGGTCTACGATGAATCCTCAAATGTATAGTATAGTTTAATCAGTTTACTTATCGTATTTTGTTCTGGGACATGTATTCAAATGGCCTAATCCAGCGCCCATCCCTTGTCTGGTTTTGCATGTATTCATTAGTGCCAAACAGTGACAGTGTGCTATGGCTGTATGCATGGATTTGGTACAATGCCTCCAGAACAACAAACAGGGGTTGCTAATGTGTATGTGAGGACAAAACATGTTTGTGCCCTGACGGTCCAGACACAGATTCACTTATGCCTCCACCTTTTGATGGGGCTTGCGTGGTGACTAGCTGTTAGATTAATCAGCACAGAGGCACTGATGTTCCCTGTTGCAGTGGGAATTTTAGAGCCCACCCTGTGTACAAATGTTGTGATGAAACCTGCCTGTTTCCTATTACTGATCCATAACGTATTTGAGCACACCAAGGTTGCTCTGTCGTCAGCCTTCTAAAAGTTCTGCTATGCCATAGCTGGACTATCCCCATGTGTGCCGTTAGTTGATCTTTGGTTTTTGGTCAAATCTGCTTTGAAGGATACTCTGTTAATTCAAGGGTTGGCTCCACAGAGTCATGACTAGATCTGCACATAACTGTGACAACATCAAGGCCAATACTGACACAGGGTACACATGGCCACACACTTGAACTGGACACCTTTGTGCAATGAACCACTGGAAATATGTGAACACATGCAGCATGGTCTGCTGGTCCTCCACAGCCACAGGAGAAACATAGGTCATTTACATGACTCAAACTGTGGTGTACATAACAATTTTAGGATTGGATTTGAGACTCTGTGTCACAAACACTGTACCTACCTAGCATGTTCAAATGCCTGACTCATGGGTAGTATACACACAAGTGACCATGAAGTGGTATCCAACATTTCATTACATGTGAGAGGTAACATATCTGATATAGCCATTATCAACCGTCCTCGATCTTTCCTGTGTATAGTTAGTCATGGGAAATGTTTTGTCCCCAATGTCAAGCAAGTACACACAGCATGAGATGCAACAGATATTAAAAACACATATCATAACTGATGTACCTCAATGAATGGCATCTGATGGTTATACCCATTTATAACACATTCGTACATGCACATTACGCCAAATTTTTTGCATGCCATTCCCACAGATGCACAACAATAATTTGAACAGACAATTCACACGCATAAACACACAGGTCGTGAGTCTATTTGTTTAGTAGCGTAGTCTTGCTGTCCTCTATTGATGCAACAACTGCTCAAACTAGAAAATTCCTATTTTATTTCCAAAGTTTGTGTTGCTGTTGCGTCAGTTAAGAGAGCTAATCCTGCACAACAACATGAGTATTATGGGCCCCAGTAGTATGGTCTGCCACATGTGCCCAAACACTAGAACACACACTGCAGGTCATACCATTCTATCTTTGTATAGTTATAGGCTGCATGCATGTTAAAAATTGAAAAATCACTCAAACACAGTTTAAGACAGATTTTTTTACGCAAATGCATCAAAAAAGATGCATATGCGTCAAAATATGATGCATATGCGTTAAAAAATGGTACTCACACACATTATACATCAATTGGTCCCTAGCGTTAATTCCACCAACCCACCTCAGGAATGCGGTTATCCATTAAAAATGTATTGATCCTTGAATGCGTGGGAATTTTCAGGCATATACGTAAAAAAATATTGACGCAAACCCCGTAAGCGTCATAAAATTACACGCAATACAAAAAACGGGCTGCAATTGAGACAAGTGATGTAATAAGATATCCTGTTTGCAGAAATGGTACAGTGGGTGTACTTTCACTTTTACTTTGAAGTCTGTGATGATTCTAGACTGTGTGGCTGTGTCTTGACTTGTCTCTGTGAATATTGTGAATTTGTCTCCTGTATGCTATTGATATTGTATTTTGGTGTTTTGTAAGTGTCTGTGGTATCCTGTGTAAGTGTTCTTTTGTCATTCATTGTAATTAGATTTGTCTTTGAACTGTTGGGAGTCTGTTTGTGGGTATTGTTAGTTGGGGTATTGTTGGGCTGCCTGTGGGTTAGTTAAGTTTCCTTTTCCTACCTCCTTTCCCTGTTTTTCCCTCATTACCCTTTTCTTTCCTATTTCTGTTGAGATGTTGGGAAGGCCACGTCTGGGGCGAATGGGTGAGGAGGAGCTAGGGGCATTTGTGTGGCTGGTGTGCCACTTCCTCCCCCTGATGTTGGAAGCTGGGGCCGTGTGATACAGAGGTATCACACAGAGGCAAGAAGGCTCAGGTGGGCTGACCTAGTGGCCTGAGAGCAGGACCTGCTGGACCACCTGGGTGTGGTGATTGGTGACCCTGTTGGTGAGTACAAAATTGACTAATGTGTTCAGTACAATGTTCTGGAGTGACAGTAGCAGATATTGTGACATGCTGCATGCAATGTTTGTGAACATGTGGAATGCAAGTTGAACAAACTGTGGCCCTGATTTATACAATTTTTGCAATGCATTACCGTCATTTGTTGACGCAAGAGCCGCGCAAACTTACAAAAGACAAATTTATTTTGTAATTTAGTGCCGCTTTTGCGTCAATAGATGATGGTAAGGCGGCACAAACAAAAGTGTGAATCAGGGCCTGTGAGTGTACCAGGAATGGGATGTATTTTACATGGTAACAATCTAGTCCCCAGTTTTGTGGAACCATGTCTAAACAGTATTCATGGCCATACGTACCAAGCTCTTCATAACCTCCGCTATTATCTTAGGCCCATATTTCTACTTTGATTTGTGCTGCATTTGCGTTATTCCTGAACGCAAAAGATTAGCACACTTGCTACAATCAAATTTATTTTGCTAATTTCCATAGCTGCAGCGTACACAAATGAAGCAAATGCAACACAAAAAAAATAACACATCTGGCCCTAAGTTCACTGTTTCTGTGTGTTTACGTCTGGACAGATAATCTTTCACGTGGCCAAACCCAAATGGGCCAGGATGCTACCAGATTGCAGTAGCACAAAACAGGTTCATCTCATGGCTTTTCGGAGCAGGCGTTTAAATCCTATCATTGAGTAGCAGGGCCCAACAAAATTTTTGGCTTGGGCGCAATTGCTGGTACTGAGCTAGTGCAGTTACCATCTGTGTCACTTTTGTGCCAAACAATTTTGTAAAGTGAATGGGTCATCATGGGATCCCTGCTCTTTGTGAATGCATGGTCACAAACTATTTTTGAGCAAGATGTTGTGCAAGGGACCACTGACTGCTTCCATTATACTATTTTACTGATGAAATAGGTTGTTATTTTACTTTTGGTACACCCCTGCTGATATAGTGCAGCATTTGTACAAATGTTAACTTCTCAGTATGAAGGCTATCATAGACATGGTGGTCTCCTAAGATCAGCAGGCCAGCATTCCTGTGAGTGCCGCCATTCCCAAGGTGCTTTCAAATAGAGCCCTACCTCATCATGATTGCAGAAGTAGGACATTTGCTAACCCATGTTTTTATTAGCAGACAGTGTCAGTTCAGTTGTACTACCACTGATCACCCAACTTGGCAATTCTAAGTTGCTGATTCTGGTAAAGTGTGATTTACAATACCTGATATTGTTACACAGGGGCCCAGAGTAACACATTTCAGGTGCAATGACTACACCTGTGCCCATTCATTCTGTCAAGGATGATCAACTAAGACACTGTCAGCATACATCTTTTTGTTGTTTTGAATCAGAAAAGTGGCCAATCCATGTTTAACGTAACATTGTCATCAAGTAACACACATGATCCCTGCCATCATGTTGTCATAGGGGGCATATACGGCTCAGGGTACACTGCCAAAGTGGCATTTGTAACCTACATACAACACTGGCACACCTACTATGGACCACTGAAAGCATAATAATTCATTAAAGCAAATCAACCCACATGAGCATCACACAGTTTCTCATTGTCCCTTGGTATTGCAGTGCACCACGAATGTGGCATTGCATATGTCTCCCAATTACAAATGATGAAATGGAGTACCCTCTGGAATGAATTAAGCACAAAATTGAGTATTCATGTTTGGCACCACATGATTGTTAGGGCCAGTGCATGTGTGCATATGTGTGTCTATCACTCACTGGAGTGACAGTGTCAATGCATGTTTGTAGTGGTATGTCTGTTGGGGTGTCTACATGCCTGATGTTCAGCTGTATCATATAAAATGTCACACACAGTGATTTGTTGTTCCAACATTTGTACAGTGAGCAGACATTGAGCACATATCACCCTTCCATGTTTTACAGGTGGACCAGCCCCCTACACAATAGGTGAAGTGGCTCGATTTGCGGACCCAGACATATCCAGTAAGTGTTAATATGTTTGTCCTGTGTTGTGTTTCCAGCTTTTGTGTGATTGACTCCTGTGTGTTGGACTCATTGCAAGTGGCACGTGATCTGATATGTGACTTGACTGGAGGTTGACATATTGTTCCATGGAAGAGTTAGACATTCAGCGGCGGACAGTCATATATTGGGAGTCGAGTGCTGTGCAGTAGGCATGGGCAGGTGAACAAGGTGATTTATTGCTACATGTTCGCCAAAAATTGATTTGGAGGTGGCTAGTGTCATAATTTAGTTAGCAAGTCATACTCTAATTCACACAGAACAGTGATACATCAGTTTTACACACAGACTTGCGCATCCCTGTTAAGTAATGAACATGTAGGTCTGTATGGGTGACTGTCCCGCAGCATCTAGCTCCACATGTTGTACTCCATTTACGTGGCACTTGAGTGAAATGTCATAGGCGTGCATGCAGGTCAAGGCCAGATGGGTGCTTGCGTCAATGTGCTTGATTTTGGAAATGTGTCAGTGAGATCTAACGATGTTGACAACTATCTGCAAATAGAAAAATGAATGTAGATGTGATTGTCCAGTGGTTGGCACAATCCTAGTTGGCAGGCCTCCTTACCTGTGGTGGACTGACTAAACCAATGTACAGCTGTCCAAAGCTTCGTGGTTGTCCTTAATGTTTGAAAGTATGTGTTGCATGTCCATCCCCCCCTGAGGGGGTAGAAAATATGTGTAGCTAGGTGTGATGGTCACAGTGTAGATGACAGACATGTAATTCAAGCATTCATGTGTTCCAAACTACAATGCCCCCTTATAATTACCAACTTCATACCCTCCTGGCAGTTCCATATACAAATCACAGGTCTTGTGATCCTTGAATTTGATCCAGAAGATAGTGACTGGTTGGCCTGGCACATGTTGAGTACTTGCAGCATTTGTTATGTGACTAATAGCAGTAAAAATATGCGTAGATCATTTAATTAAGTACACACCTTGTTGTGCATTGCTGTGCTGTTAGATAGACTGTGATTTGGACTGCATGTGCTATTTTTGATGAAGTGTTGGAATATAGGGCCTGATTACAACTTTGGAGGAGGTGTTAATCCGTCCCAAATGTGACGGATATACCACCAGCCGTATTACGAGTTCCACAGGATATAATGGACTCGTAATACGGCTGGTGGTATATCCGTCACTTTACCGTCACTTTTGGGACGGATTAACACCTCCTCCAAAGTTGTAATCAGGCCCATAATCTGTACATGTATCACACAATGATGTCACTAATGTTTGCCTGTCTCTATTTTTACAGCTGCCAACATGAATGCCCACGGGAATTTCAGAGGCGGGCAGTGCGGTACCGCCACATACTCGATATTCCGTAATATGGCAAGGAGAAATTGGGGGTTATTCCAACTTTGGAGGAAGTGGTAATCCGTCCCAAAAGTGACGGTAAAGTGACGGATATACCACCAGCCGTATTACGAGTCCATTATATCCTATGGAACTCGTAATACGGCTGGTGGTAAATCCGTCACATTTGGGACAGATTACCACCTCCTCCAAAGTTGGAATAACCCCCATTGTCATGAGAGAGCCACAGGGGCATGGAGGGCATTTAGCCAAGGGGCGCCAGCATTGCTCACAACTGCCACCACCACAACAGCTCAGACCACAGTGGCCACAGGTATGACAGTCACTCCAGCAGGTCCCTCAACCTTGTTGGCCCAAGGCTCACAAGCAACACCTTCTGCACCTCCCCCTCCAACCACGGCACCAGCACCAGCACCAGCTTCAACAAGTGCTACCCAGACGACCCCAGCTGCAATATTGGACATGACCGAGTTCAGGACACTACAACGTGACATGCAGCGTATGTTGCGTCGGATGGACATGCTGCAGCAGGAGGTGGCCAGCAATAGCAGGAGACTGTGGGGGATTAAGAAAATCCTGAGGAGGGCCAATTTGTGACTTGTTGATCCTCACCCATAATTCCGTCCCCTCCCTCCTCTTTCCTCGTTCTTTTCTTTAGTGGGTTTAGGGGGCTTTGTGTTAGGTTAGAGTAGTTTAGTTAGGATAAGTGGCTTGGGGGTGGGGGATGTTATATTATTACATGTTTGTGGGTGGGTGGGTGTGGGATGATGTTGGGATTTATGTGTATAAAAAATAAAATAAAAAAATATATAAAATAAAAAATACAAAAAATATATATATTTGTTTAGGATAAGTTAGTATGTGTTTAGGTTAGTATATGTTGTCCTACACGTGTCCCATCATATAAGGGGGTGGGTGGTTGATGCTTAGAGTGTTTAGTTACATTTGGTAAGTAAGTTTAGCTTAGGGTAGTTAGAGCCAGTTGTGGGTAATGTATAGTTAGGATAGGTTAGGTTAATTTAGGTGTTTCCCATAGTTTAAGTTTCCTTTCATGTACTCTTTTATGTACTCCTTTACAGTATGTGTCATATGCTTGGGGATCAGAGCCTTTGCATGAGTGTACAGTGTCAATTTTGTATTTGTGTTCCATCCTGCATCGAAATCATGTTCTTGACATGGTTATTCCCACTTCCAAATGAGCTGTCAAGTTCGCAGCTACAACAAAGCTACTTCACTATGCATCTGCCATCCGTTGCAAGCACCACTCAAGGTAACTATGGTTCCCATTGTGTTGTAAAGGTTGGTGTGATTTTAAATCTGTCATTGTTTGAGTCCTGTGTTGGAATCTTGGGCACTGTGGGTCGTATGCCTGCAGCCTGATGTTCATGTGAACCCTGATAAGCTGAGTGATGTCATAGTCTTATGAAGTTCAATATACATAAATCACACCTATGATTTCTTACATTGTACTCCCAGGTTACGTAATTGTCCATACACTTGTACACATCCATTCCTGCTGTATGGTGTGGGTGTGTGATTAAAGTTTAGAGTCAGATGTCACATACATAATGATTGTCTTGAAGAGAATGTGGGCCACATTGAGTTTCATCTTGTACAAACGTTGGACCTGGCATATTCACTTCTACACAGCATTATACTGTTTGTGATCTTTTAACTTCAGAAATAAGCCAAAGGAAGCACAGATGATGATAAAATCCAGACCCTTGTGCATAGTTATTAGCCCACATTCTTTCTACACTGTTGTATTGACATTCTGTGGCTACTGACATGTTACATGCATCACAAATCTCCTACACAGTTGATGTGTCACATTACACAGAGACAAAGTGGTTGTGTTAGTGCTATTTATTTTAAAGTGCTGTAGTGCAATATTTACATAGTCCAGGATTATAAGTCCATTAGTGTGATGCCTTCTATTGTGATGCAACACAAGTGCAATGGTGAGGGAAAGGTCATTGGACATGCTGTGGTGAAGTGTCATTCAAGAGGAACATGAATTGCCAATGAGGTAGTGACAGACAATTGCAGTGCATAGTGGTAAGGTAAACAGTGTGCTGGAGAACAGTGCATGTTACCAACTGTATCAAGACTGGCATGTTAACAAGCACAGGACATAGGAAATCAGTGCCCATGTGGCATGGACTGGTACTACCGGGTACTCCTACTGGTGAAGGTGATCTGTTCCACGTCTTCATCTTCTGATGTGTGTGTCGTCTCCTCTTCCCTTGGTGGTAGTGGGTTTGAAGGGGCAACACACACTTCAGTGTTTGAAGAAGTTGACTCAGAATTCCCGGTAGCTGCCAACTGTGGGGTTATTAAGGGCATTACTGCAGCAAGGAGGAGCTGCTGGTTCTTGAGTATAGCAGCTACATCGCTGTGGTAGGCAGCCAGGACAGCCCTGAGGAGGTCATGATTGCAGTCGTGCACGCAGTGAAATGTTTGGTATGACAGGTGTTGTGGCAACTTTCTAACTGCTGTGGTGAAATCCCTCACACACTGTTGTAGTCCTTGCAGTAGGGATTGTTGCACTTGTATGGCTGCTGACTGTTCTGCAGATGACATCATGCACATGCGCATCCCCTCAAGGCTGGCTGCCATATTTTGCATCCCCACCTGCACCTCCTTGGCCAGCTCCCGCTGTACTCCCATACTGTCCTCTCAAAGGTGGTACCAGTGTCATCAGAGTCCTCAGCTGTGTTGGAGCTGGCAAGTCATACTATTGGGGTAGTGGGTGGGACCTCTGTGATGGCTGCTACATCTGTGCTCCTCCTTGCGACTGAAAGTGGGGTCTGGAGGGTTTCAAGGACATCTTGGAGGGTCCAGGACAGGCATATCCACAGTAGAGCCATCGTCCTCTGCAAAGAGATATTGTGCAATTAGTGTGTCTGTGTTGTGGCAGTTGTAATGTGATGTCACTGACTTCCTATTAGTGGGACATTGTAATCTTGGTTCCTGTTCATTGTTCCTGTCATTAATATTAGCATTCTCATAGGCCTATGCCCCACCTGCATGTCACATGTAGTGTGGGCAGTTTGGGGAATTGTCTGCGTCACATCCTCTAGGTGTAGGTTCTGTCCAAATTGTGTGTTGCCACCTTCTTGTCCTACTCAACCATCCCTCTACTTCCATTAGCATTGTGAGGACTTGCAATGGCTGTGGGTGTTCTGATGTTACTTGCACCACCCTTAACAATATGGGACTGACCCAGTCTCTGATATTTCAAATACATCTATATGTTGCTGAGACGAAGCACATACTATGTATATCATTGGCATGGCACGATACAGGTGTCAGCATTGGTAGTGTGTTGTGCTGATGTTTGCCAATGTGTGCTACATTGTATTGCACTGATGGGCCTGGCAGTGTTCCATTTCCTCTTATGACTGTGCGGGTGTGTTTCACTAGCTAGACACATAAGTCCTCCCCCTCAATGCTGTTGTATTAGCAGTATGACAGTTGAGATGTTGCAAGGTGGCATTGCAGCTATTGTAACACAGGCACGGGGTAGACCCTGGAATGGGCAGCATGGATATGACATTACTGCTGTGTACTTCATAATATAAGTAACAATACATGATGTTTATTGCGCCTATAGACATGAGCATTTGACAGAATTTACACTTTGTTAGGAATTACAGGGGATTGATAACGTTGTCATCCTGAACCCTCTATTTTGGGTGTGTTTGATCTATGGGCACCTAACTGCCATTTGCTACTTGACCAGCGCACACAGCCCAGGCGGTAGTGGCAACTGTTGTCAATGGTAAATGCCACTTGCGGATATGGCCTGAGACTGGAAATTGAGCCCTAGTTCATGTTGTGACAATAAAAGCTGTCCTGTGACAGCAGCCCAGTTTTACGTTCTACCCTACCATCCTGGACTGGCTTTGCCTTTCCAACAGCCTTGGCATGGCAGAGTACCCCCATGCAAAGGTTGTTTGTGTAGTGTTGTGCTGTGCCCCTGGTTTCCCCTGCACAGCCCATGCACCCGTCCTGTGCCCCTTTGACCTTTCCACTGCCTGATTTCCATGGCTGAAATGCATTGTGTAGTAGGTATGTACCTCCCCCTGCTTGCAGTTAACATTTAGGCATTTTTGTCTTCAATGCAACTTACCCTGCATCTGTGTTGTTTCCTGGTAGTCTGCGCTGTCCTGTCCTGCGATTCCTGTGACGATCTCCTCTGGGATGACGGCTGCCACCATCTCCTCCACCTGGTCCAGGGCCTCCTGCGGTCCTGGACTCCCACCTCCAGTCTGCAGTGCTGCCTTCCTGTTCCTTGACATTTTTTCCTTGGTCCTGCGCTTGCAGTCATGCCAGCGTTTCTTGCACTCCGTGACTGTTCTACGGACCTCTGCCACACTGTTGGTCTTGTTGACAATTTGTTGCCAAATTGCCTCTCTCCTCCCAATTGGCAATTTTGAGGTGACAAAAAGTTGATGCTGGTGTTCCGTCACCTCTCTGACCAGTATTTCCTGCTACTCTGCACTGAAACGACACTTCCTTTTCTTCTTCTCCCTATCCTGGGTCTTGTCTGTGTCCTCCTGGCTGGTTCCTGGTCGACCTCCCTGGGCTCTCTCCTGGCTTCTAGGATCCATTTTGGGGCTCCTTAGCACTGTTTGCTGCGTTTGCGCCACTTTTTGACGCTATTGTGGGGAAAAATGGCGCGTATCTGGTTTGCGACGTCGTAAACTGGATTACAGTCATTTTCTCTGTGTTAACGTCATTTTGCTTTACGACGTGGCGCAATGGTTAGAGTAAAAAAAATAACTCTAACTCGTGCTTTGCGCCATGGTGCGTCAAAGAATAAATTTGATGCCCGGGTGGCGCAAAAAAGCACGTTAGCCGGCATTAAAGTTTTTGACGCAAAACTGCGTTCGCTCAGTTTTGCATGAAAAAGTATAAATATGGCCCAAAGAGTCAAAAATAGGTATCAAGGAAAACTTTGTATTTCTGAAATGGGCAGAAGATAAGTTGTTGAGAAGCAGTAGTTATTTGCACATCTCTGAAATCCTGGGTTCCCATACTAGCATGTGAATTACAGGGCATTTCACAAACAGATGTCTTCTACATTTGGAAGGTAAAAAAGTAGAGAAAGACAAGGGGCAATAACTCTTGTTCTTCTATTCTGTGTTTCCCCAAGATCGATAAAAATGGTACCTCACTTGTGTGGGTAGGCCTAATGCCCGTGACAGGAAACACAGCATGGAAACATCACATTTTTACTTTGAAATCTGATGTGTTTTTTGTAAAGTGCCTAGCTGTGGATTTTGGCCTCTAGCTCAGCCGGCACCTAGGGAAACCTACCAAATCTGTGCATGTTTGAAAAATAGACACCAAGGGGAATCCAGGATGGGGTGATGTGTGGGGCTCTCACCAGGCTCTATTTTTTGTTCTTCTTTTTTTAATTTTTTTTATTGATTTTTATGTTCCAGTTATATAATACAAATTGTACAATTTTCAACCACAGGATAACCCAGTGCAATATCTGGTATCTAAGCCATTTAACAATCACAAACCCCCCCAATAAGCCCGAGACGGAACACTTCCAGTTTTACAGTATCATTTCTAACTGCACCCGCCGTGAGTTTACCCTTTGCTATTTATCTTATAAAGGTATTCGCTCGTGACCAGTGTGGGCCCTGTTTTAGGTGCGTGAGTTCCCTGGCTGACTGACGGGGGCTCCATTCAGAATACTAAGTGCAGGCAGCTGCCCAAGTTTTCTGCTCCTCGTGTGTCGCTGGTACTTCAATGACGGAGATTTGACGGATTATTGCTACAAGAGAGGGAGAACGGGGGGTGATGCGCACGTGCTGCGGTGCCTGGGTGTCCTATGGGTTTTATTACTGTAGTGGGAGATGCAGGGTGATTAGTGTCGTAATTATTACGAGTGTGTGTTCCCACGTTCAAGGGGGCATCTCATCGTTTTTGGCCTCCAATTTTGTTACCAGATCTTCCCAGGTGGTGCACCCTGTGTGTTGTCGCCCCTCACGTACCATTCTTTTTAGTACCTGGTGTTCAGTGCGAGCCCAACGTAATATTAGAGATTGCCAGGATTTCAGGTCGGGAGCCTTGGGGGCTTTCCAATGTATCGCTATTAGTCTTTTGTACATTAAAAAGGCTAGGTCTGTAAACTTGTGTAGGTGTCTTTGTTTTTTTGGTCTCTTTCTCAGACCCAGTAGGCAGGACCTGGGTTCTGCTTTTACTGTAAGCCCCGTTAGCTCGGATACCTCCCCTACCACCTCCACCCAGACCGTTTGTATATTAGGACAATCCCATACCATATGATAGAAGGGTGCTGACGGTGTTTTGCATCTTGGGCATACTGTCTCAGAGTCGGGAAACATACGCTTCAATCTGGCTGGGGAGAGATATGTTTGATGCATGTAATTGAATTGAGTGTACCTAAATCTGGGATTCCTTGACACGCTGCGGGTGTGGGACAAGGCTTTTGGCCAATCTGCCTGTGGGATCGGGAGTACTGCGTTCCATCTCCCCCAGGCTTTCCCCGCCTGTGGTTCGGGAGTCTTGTTGAGGGTTTTGTATAGGTTAGATATTATTTTTGTTTGGTCATTATATTGTAAAAGCTGGTGGATTACTGGGGAAATCGCTGGTTCCAAAATACCTGCCCCCCATATTTTCCTTATTTCGTGGCATACGGTGTGGTATGTCAGGAACTGACCCGGGTTTATCTCCGTGAGGGCCTGGAGAGCCTCAAACAACATTAATTTGCCATCCTCAAAACAATCTCCTACTGTCTGTATTCCTGCTTCACTCCACACCCTCGCAGCTTGCATTCCGGCTGCTGTCCCCACCAATAAATAATTGAGTGGTATGTGTGGGGTGTAAGGGAACTAATCCGCTCCTTTTTGCACATATTTAGCCCAACACACGTGCGCAACTGCAAGTAATGGGTTGACCTGTTCCGTTTTGGGGGGCTTAGACGACAGCCAATTTATGAGGGGGGTCCCGTTCCGCCGAGGCTCTAGGCTCATGGGTTCTGCCTGCTCTGGTCTGTGAATCCAATATTGGACCCACTGAAGCTGTGCGGCTGCATAGTATCTTTCAAAATTAGGAGTTCCCAGGCCGCCGTTATCTAGCGGGCGTTGCAGCGTGGTTAGTGCCACCCTCGCTCTGCCGCCACCCCAGATGAGCTGCAGTAGAGCTGTGTTTAAATTGCCAAAAAAGCTTTTGGGAATAGCTATCGGCAAGGCCGCAAAATAATATAGCAGTCTAGGTAGGATCAACATGTTGGCAAACGCTACTGTGGCGAGAGCTTATTCCAGAATTGCAGGGAGCCTTTTATGGAGGTTAGTGCCCTCCCCAGATTCCCGTCTCTTAAATCTTCTGTGTCATGGTATATGTTTATCCCAAGATATTTAAATGTTGTCGGGCACCACTTTAAGCGCCCTAGCTTAGGGGCATCCTGATTATTGGGAGCCCTCTTTGCCAAGGGAAACGCACAGGACTTCTCCCAATTTACCACAAGGCCTGACAGGCTTCCAAATTCAGCCAATAAGGATATTACAGAGGGAATAACTGCACAGCCGTTCCTGATATATATTAAAGCATCATCTGCGTATAATGAGACCGTGTGGTATAACCCGTTTCTGATTATTCCCCATTCGTGTTCCATGAGGCGTATTCTTGCCGCTAGTGGTTCCATTGCTATGGCAAACAATAGCGGGGCTAGGGGGCAGCCCTGCCGTGTCCCCCGGGAGATCAGGAAACTATCAGAAATCACCCCGCCCGTCTTCACCCTAGCACTTGGGTTGGAATACAGTGTCCGGACCCAACGGATGAAATTAGGGCCTATTCCCATGCGAGCCATCGTAACCAACAAGAAATCCCACTCCAGCGTATCAAAGGCCTTTTCTATGTCTAGTGAGAGCACCATTTCCCCTTGTGCATCACGGGGGGTGTCCCCCATTATGCTCAGCAGTCTGCGAATATTTAGGAAGGTGTTACGCTTTGGGATGAAGCCGTTTTGATCTGTGTGTATCAATGAGTGCATGTGGGGGGCTAATCTATTAGCTAATATTTTGCAGTCTGTATTTAGAAGCGATAGTGGTCTATAGGATTTGACATCTGTATGGTCTCGGCCCAGTTTAGGGAGTACCACTATCATAGCTTCCCTTTGGGATATAGGTAGGCTTTCTTTATTCCACGCCTCTGTGAACACTCCTAGCAGATGGGGTTTCAGGCTGGGTAGATAAGCTTTATAATATTCCGAGGGGAGGCCATCTGCCCCGGGCGCTTTGTTCCTGGGCAGCTGTGCAAGGGCTAGTTCTATTTCCTCTGTTGTTATGGGGGATTCGATTATATCTCTATCTGTTTGTGATAATTGGGGCAGGAGGGAGTCCGCAAGAAAAGCCTCGAGTTGTGCAGCTGTGCATGAGGCGCGTTTAGTGTATAAGTTTGAGTAGTAATTCCTGAACGTCTCATTTATTTCTACTTGTGTAGTAGCCATCTCTTGCGCACCCGCACGGATGGCACCTATCGGAGCCTGCTGTCTATCTTCGCAGAGTAGCCATGCTAGCATCCTGCTTGATCTATCTCCTTCCGTTTGCAACCTAGTTAAGTAGTAATTATAGTCGTGACAGCAGAGTCTGCTATCTGCATCATTGTATTTTGAGCGCTTTTCTTTGAGGACGATGTTGGGGATTTCCCCTAGCGCTACCGCTTTTTCCGCTGTTCTTAGCTCCTTCTCTAGCTTGCTAATCTCTGCCTGTAAGGAGGATCTCACTCCCCACGTAGTGGATATGCATACTCCGCGTGCTACTACTTTATGGGCGTCCCACTCTGTCGCCCGAGTTGTTGCAGACATAGCGTTTATTTCCCAGTATTGGCTTATAGATTTCCCCAATATTTAGGTGAATGCCTGGTCTTGTAAAGCCTCCGCCTGGAATCTCCAAGTGGGGACTGCCTGACGTGTCTTACCCCAATTCAGTGTTACTCTCAGTGGCGCATGATCCAAGAGCGTCTTTGCTAAGTATTCAGATTCAGTGACCAGTGCCCCTATTTCACGAGTGCCCCATATTATGTCTATTCTAGTATGAGTGTTGTGTGGTACTGAGTAAAATGAATATTCTTTTTGTTCTGGATGACCTAGTCGCCATATGTCATGGAGTCCCATAACGTTTGCCCATTCCTGCAGAGGACCTATGGGTTTCCTATTGGTTGGTGAGCTCGAGTAGGCACTGGTTCTATCCAATACTGCAGATGGGGTACTATTGAAATCACCACCCCAGATGGCTAAGGCCACGGGGTGGGACAACAATGTTGGAGTGAGAGTGGTAAGAAAACCCATGATGCCGCTGTTTGGAGCGTATACCCCGACCACCGCCATTTGTCTGCCATCTAGTCTGCCTTCCACAACAACGTATCTCCCACCCTGATCTATCTTGTGTGATGTCAGAAGGAATGGAACTCCTGCCGCTATACAGATCAACAACCCCCTTGCGAAGGCCGAGTATGTTGTGCCTATCAACTGACCACCCCATTTCGTGCACAGGTCGCGTAGGTCCCCCTCTAACGTGTGTGTCTCTTGCAAAATAGCAATATGTACTCCTAGTCGTTTAAGTCGAGCGTGCACTCTGGCCCGTTTACTCAGCGCCCCAAGACCCCTGATATTCCATGTTACTATGATATACTGGTTTTTAGTATTATTGCGGGAAGACATCATATGGAGTTCTGAGGGTGCATTGCTGTGTTAAGGATCTGAGCTCTAGAATTGGCCCAACTGGTCACTACCTTTCTGTAGCTGGTATTTAAACATAGCGGGCGCAGGTGATAATTTTGTGCATTAAGTGATTCCGAAGCTTGCGTTTCTACTAAACTATTAACCCCAACTCCCCTTATTAAACCCCCTATACTACTTCCAACTACTGTGAAACTACAAAACTTAAAAATAAGTGAAATAACCCATATCCAGTTGGATTTACATAGTAGTATTCTCATATCGTACAGATGTGGCTCTTATAAGGGGCTCACATCTTTTCGCGGACTTAGTCCGCTGATATCGTCAGGCGCCCCACCTAGGCATGAGTTTATTCCCTCTGGCCCCGCCCACCGATCATGTTCCGCCCCGTGTGCCCCCAAACCCTTAGCTTAGCGTTTATGTCAAAGATACATATTGTTGGAGGCACATTGTCCCCACGCCTCGGCGGTGTCACAAAGTCTCTGCAGATTTCCAGGTTTCAAGCATCGATGCTGGGGGTCTCACTGGGCGTGTGCGTGTATTTTCAAAGTTCGTCAGCGGTTCTGGGGGTGACCTTTGGCCCAACTAGTTCTCCTGTTAACGTGGATGTGGAGCTGGCCGTATCTGAGTCCGATCCCGGCTCAGGGGGTTTCCTAGCTATTGCACTGTGTCTTTGCATGTGTAACGGTGTCTCTTTTAGCACTTTTGCTCTTTCTTCTGCTGCTTGCCAGTCATTGGGCTGGCCTCTGGTGCGTCTTTTGGATCGCTTCCTAGCAGCAGGAGTTTGCCATTTCTCATCCTTTTCCTTGTCTTCCCGGGGGTGTGCTAGGCCCTTAGCGTGTAACCATGTCCAGACATCTTCGGGGTTTGTGAATATATGGGTACGGTCCTCCATTACTACCCTTAGTTTGGCAGGGAAGACCAAGGCATATTTTATGTTGTGTTCCCGTAGGCGTAGCTTAATTTTGATGAAAGAATTGCGTTGGTTCTGCACCTCTTGTGTAAAGTCTGGGTATGCGTTAATGTTCGAGTCTTCGTATTTGAATGGTCCTTTACTGCGGAATTGTTGCAATATTGCATCTCGGTCTCTGTAATTCAAGAATCTAGCAATCAATGGCCTGGGGGACTGGCCGGGGGTCTACCCGGAATTCTGTAAGCCCTTTCAACTGAGAAAAACTTAGATGGAGCCCCATTTAACACCTCCTTGATTAGCCACTGCTCTAGGGAAATTTCTGATTCCGATTGTCGCATCCTTTCTGGAAAGCCCAAAAACCTCACGTTATTGCGGCGCGCCCTGCTCTCCATTTCCTCCGATCTCCTCCAGAGTACCTTCAGTTCCTCATCCATGCGCTGGATCTGCTTTTGGTTTCCTTGCGCTATTGGAGTTAAGTCGGCTATTTCAGCTTCTGTTGTTTTCACTTTTTCAGCTAGGCTTCGGTGGTCCACTCGCAAAAGGTTCAAGTCTTGCGCAACTGCGTCAATTCTGCTTTCCAGAGATGACTTAGGGGGTCATTCCAAGCTAGCGGGAACTGCCAGAAGACCGTACCGCGGTCAAAAGACCGCAGCGGTCATTCTGGGTTTCCTACTGGGCTGGCGGGCGACCGCCAAAAGGCCGCCCGCCAGCCCAGTGGGAAACACCCTTCCACGAGGAAGCCGGCTCCGAATGGAATCGGCGGAGTGGAAGGGGTGCGACGGGTGCAGTAGCACCCGTCGCGAATTTCAGTGTCTGCTAAGCAGACACTGAAATTCAAAGTGGGGCCCTCTTACGGGGGCCCCTGCAGTGCCCATGCCATTGGCATGGGCACTGCAGGGGCCCCCCAGGGGCCCCACGACACCCCATACCGCCATCCTGTTCCTGGCGGCCAAAACCGCCAGGAACAGGATGGCGGTATGGGGGTCGGAATCCCCATGGCGGCGCAGCAAGCTGCGCCGCCATGGAGGATTCCCCTGGGCAGCGGAAAGTCGGCGGTACACCGCCGACTTTCCGTTTCTGGCCGCGGCTGTACCGCCGCGGTCAGAATGCCTAAAGGAGCACCGCCAGCCTGTTGGCGGTGCTCCCGCGGACCCCGGCCCTAGCGGTTTTTACAGCCAGGGTCGGAATCACCCCCTTAGTGTCCAATATTGCCTGCAATACTTTCTCGAACTGAGCAGAATGCGCAAGAAGTGTATTTTCTAGTGACTGTAGGGATGGGTTAGATTGTTGGTCGGCCGGCGTTAGTCCTTGAGTGGTTCGGTCTGAGTTCTTAGCTGCTTTGTCTCTACCGGCCATTTCAGCTGTTTCAGGATCTCCTCCCAAACTACAGTAATTTCGCACTTTTAGTCCACTTAGTTCGTTGATTTAAACTTTTACTGAGCGACCTGGGCTTGGTGTACACATTCGTTGTTAAGAGCGCGAGATTGGCCAGCGATGCCAAGGGATGTTGTAGTCTTATTCAGGCGTGTTGGTAGCCTGGGGCCTTGTGTTCATTGACAAGCGCTGCAGCCATTGATTGATTTGGTGGTCAGGTGTTGAGTTCTCGTGGGACTGTCCACAGGACCCACCGGGGCGCACGGGGAGCGTAAGAGTTGGAGGGGAGCTCTCTCTCCCTCATTTGTGATGGCAGGGTTGGTGCCAGAGGTTTCCCCAAATAAGGGGGGAGCGTATTTGAGGGCTGGGGGAGGCGGCGTCGCATGGGAGAGACCACAACGCAGGGCGGGCAACAGCCTTGCGCGCCTCAGGGCGCCTTGAAAAAAAGAAAAACTCCGTGCGGCCCGCCTGGCTGCGGCGCCCCAGCCCCCCCGGGCGCCCCAGCCCCCCCAGCCCCCCCGGGCGCCAGCAATCACAGGGGCGAAGGGCGGCCGAGCCGAACGAGAACGCGGCCGGGGCCGCAGCAGCAACGCCCCTCGCTGCGCCCAGCGTGAGCCCTTGGGACCCGGCCCCGATACACCCGATCGCCGAGGGGCGTGCGCCGCACACAGCGGACGCTCCGGTCCTCCCCGGACAGGCCGCCGACCCAGCCGCTTCAGCAAGGCTGCGGAGGGCGCCTTTCAGGATATTTTCTCCGAGCTGGAGACGGAGCGCTCATATCAAGCGACCGTCCCGGCCGCCATTTTGGCTCCTCCCCTCACCAGGCTCTATTACCCAGAATCCTTTGTAATATTCAACATTTGGCAAAAAAACAAAACACTTTTTCCTCACATTTCGGTGATAGCAAGTTCAGGAATCTGAGAGAAGCTACACATTTCCTTCCACTCAGCATTCCCCCAAGTCTCCTGATAAAAATGGTACCTCACTTGTTTGGGTAGGCCTAGTGCCCGCGACAGGAAATGCCCCAAAACACAATGTGGACACATCACATTTTCCCAAACAAAACTGACATGTTTTTTTGCAAAGTGCCTAGCTGTGGATTTTGGCCTCTAGCTCAGCCACACCAAGGGAAACCTACCAAAAACTGTGCATTTTATAAAACTAGACACGTAGGGGAATCCAGGAAGGGGTGACTTGTGGGGCTCTCACCAGGTTCTATTACCTAGAATCCTTTGCAAACCTCAGAATTTGGCAAAAAAACACCTTTTTCTCACATTTCGGTAATGGAAAGTTCTGGAATCTGAGGGGACCCACAAACTTCCTTCTACGCAACATTCCCCCAAGTCTCCCGATAAAAATGGTACCTCACTTGTGTGGGTAGGCCTAGTGCCCATGACAAGAAATGCCACAAAACACAACCCGGACACATCAAAATGATCTATTACAAAACAACCTGTTTTTGAAGGGGGGACCTGCGTATTTTGTCACAGGTGCAGCGGTCATCTAGGGAGATGTGGCTTGCGTGGATCCCCCAACATTGTTTTACCCAGACTCCTCTGCCAACCTCAAATAAAAAAAATCACATTTTCCACACTTTTCTTTGTAGGATCACTGTGCCGTTACAAATTTGCTACCACCCAATGTTGCCCTCGGTCTGCTGATGAACATGATACCTCACTTGTGTGGGTGGCCCGGGTGCCTGCAACAGGAAAAGACCAAAACCGTGTAGAGATTGAGGGGCTAGCACAGGGAGTAGATAAGCACAATTTTGTTTTTTTAAATACATTTATAGGCTGACTCTGCTTTGGGGGCTCAAACGAGGAAGGTATCATTTTACTTGGGAGACTGGGGGGAACGCTGGGTGGTAGGAGATTTGTGCCAGCGTGGTGATTCTACAAAGCAAAGTGATGAAATATGCTTTTTTAAGCAAATTTTGAGGTTTGCATGGAGTATGGGTAAGAAAATGTTGGGGGATCCCCGCAAGCCACACCTCCCTGGACTCCACAGGGTGTCTAGTTTTAAAAAATGTCTGGGTTTGGTAGGTTTACCTAGATGACCGCCGCACCCGGGACCAAAAGCGTAAGTGCCCCCCCCCCCGGAAAAACAGGTAGCTTTGTAATAGATCATTTTAATGTGTCCACGTCCTTCTGTGATGTTCCAAACACTAAAATTGTGAAAAGAAATGCACTTATGTTAAAAATACTCCTCACCCACCAACCAAGTTGGTGGCTTGCTTTATCATCGGGGTTCTCACCCGAGACACCTAGCGTGTCACAGGTGTGCTGCGACGTCTGATTACAGCGGAGCAGATTTTGTCATTTTTACCACACATACTGGTTGGATTTGGCACAAGGGTGAGTGATGGTTCAGTAGATCAAATTTTATTAACAAGAGATTTCACAAAAACGAAATGCACTGTTAATAACTGAAAGGCCAAAAAAGCGGATCAATGACTCACAGCTCGTGAGCTGTAAAGGCGCGACAAGGCACCAACCGCTTTTACAGTCCATTCATACACCTTTCATACATGACATGCACAAGACCATTTATGCTGCCAGCCGCAGGCCCAGCACATTACATGGACAACAGTTGCATCAACAGACAGCGCTATTCAAGGGCCCATCACTTTCATATGCCCACATGCCTGACACAGCAATCACACCAGTTGATGGGAGTGTGTGGACTGGCGTTTGGCTAGCAGTCTGTTGCAGTGGCCAACTGCAAGTCACTATTTACACCGCCAGCCAAGCGCCACTCCAAGCACACCGCCAGCCAAGTGCCACTCCATGCACACCACCAGCCAAGCGCTCCTCCAGGCACACCTCCAGCCAAGCACCACTCTATGCACACCGCCTTCACTTTTTTTTCTAAAAACAACAAAGAAACCACTAACTAATTAGAAATAAGTACAAAACTACAAACACAAAAGCTCTAACTAAATACATGACAGTAATGCCAACTGTGAAACTGAACATCTGAAAATATAAAACAGGCAGTTTACCTTCACAGTAGTTCCCAATAATTATTTTGGGTGTGGTAACTCCTTAAACAGCCACCCACACACAGCCAAGGCTTTGAAGGACAATCGGGGCAGTACATTCGAGTCTCCTTCTGGATACCTATTCAAGCACAGACTCTACATCTCTTAGCAGGAAAGTCTTTTGGTCGTGGGAGGAATGTGCTCAGCAAAGTGGCGATCTTTCAATCTAGCCACATCCTCCACCACTGCTTCCCTAGGAACTCTTGCCTGTTCCAGCACAAAAAGGCTCACTATGACAGACTCCTGAAATTTCACAAATGTCATCCTTGACTCTGGAGAACTATTCTTGAACCCAACAAAAGCATTAAAAGTAAACCGCTAATTTCTTATATCAAACGTAAGCCTTACGAGCACCAGTGTAAGGTTCCAGCCTCTGATCTACTCTATCAACACCACCCATGTCCTTATTGTAGTCCAAAATGCACACAGATTTGTGCACTTTGGCAACTTGACCCCAAACAGTCACAGGGGAATTACTCTCATCGTGGATGGTAGTTAGCATGTAGACATCCCTCCTGTCTGCAAATTTCAGAGCTAGTAGCTCATCATTCCGCAAGGCACAGCACAGTCCCCTCTCACATTTTTTTTACAGAAAAGCTCCCTTGGATAGCCTTTCCAGTTAGAACGGATTGTGCACAAGCAACAGTGTCCACTCTGAACAATTCCTTGAACAACTGCACTCCAGTGTAGAACTTATCTACGTACAAATGGTGACCTTTGTTAAACAGTCGTCTACCAAGTTCCCACACAATTTTCTCACTAACTCCAAAAGTGGGAGGACAACCCGGGGGGTGAATACTGGAATCCCTACCAGTGTAGACCTGGAAATTATAAACATATCCTATACTACATTCAGACAGCATATACAATTTAATTCCATACTGTGCCCTCTTGCTAGGAATGAACTGCCTAAAAACCAAACGACCCCTGAACAGGACCAAGGACTTGTCCACAGCTATTTCTTTGCCTGGAACATAGACCTCTGAAAACCGATCTACAAAATGATCAAGGACAGGTCTAATCTTAAAACAGACGATCAGAATCGGGGTGATCTTGTGACAAGGCTAAAGCATTAACAACAAAATGCAGCATCCGAAGCTCATACCGGCTACGACTTATGGTTGCAGGAAATGTAGCAGTTGCAATCAAGGGACTAGTAGACCAATATGAAGACAGTGATGGCTTCCTTATCAGCCCCATCAAAATGGTTAAACCCAAGAACTTTTTCAACTCTTCCAGATTTGTGGGAATCCACCGACTAGCTCTAGAGTGTGGCCTAAGTCTGGCAGGGTTGTCCCACAAATATTGCTCCACATACAAATTAGTCTGCTCAACAATCTCTTCCAAAAATACATCATCCATAAACAACTGAAAGAAATTGACAGGCAAAAAGTTTTCTGTGTTCACTCTACACCCCAGGAGACCAGGAAAGGCAGGCAACTTGGGCTGCTCCATGTTTGGGGCAACCCAGAGGTTAGGTCTTCCAATGGGAAGCCTTTCAGCCTCTGGCGCTGCAGCCAAGGACGTAACCGTTACATCCATAGCGGGTAAGGAGATAGAGGTTTGCCACATTTATTTCTGCCAAAACCCTTTGTGATGCAACAGCGTGATTCAAGCTTAGTCCTCATTTTATTTTACATGCAGCACTTTTGAACAGCTGCCCATTGAGACTTAGGATGTTGAAGATGGACTTTCTCATCACCCTAACATCGGCTAGGCATGTGAGCAAGTTGCAGGCTCTTTCTGCCAAAAACACCCTATATGATGTTTTTCCTGATCAGTTGTTGTTGAGATCCTTGGCTTCCTTTCTTCTTAAAGTGGTCACTCCATTTAATGTCAGGCAGGCAATTACTCTTCCTTTATTATTTGCTCCACCTCATCCCTTTCAAGAGGAAGAGAGACTCAATCATTTGGACACTAAGAGGGCATTAAGCTTTTTTATCATTGCACCAAAGAATATTGGGTGGACAATCAGCTTTTGTTCAGGTTTTCCAAAGCAAAGAAGGGCAAGACAGTGCAAAAACTCACACAGATCTGCTGTGCACTGGCTAGGAACGAGCCCCAAAAAGGCTTACTGGCTCATTCCTACAAGGCCAAAACTGGTACAAATGTGTTGGCATGTGGAGTGCCTCTCCTGGACATTTGTTAGGTGGCTACATGGGCGTCCGTACACACGTTCAAAAAGCACTAGTGCCTCGATAGTCAGGTCTGTCGAAACGGGCATTTTGCCCTTTCGGTCCTGCAGGGTGTTTTTGGTTTGAGACAGTTCACAGAACCATCACCCTGGGAGGTACTGTTATGGTATCTATTCACAAAGTGAGAGATCTGCAATTAGAAGTATCCATTGGAATAACAAGTTCCTTATCTTCGCTAATGATCTCTCTGGTGGATATTCTATCTAACCATAGATTCCTCACGGACCCTCCTACCTTCCCGATCTGTGAACTGGACCATTTTCCCCATCTAAAACTGCCCCATTCTAGAGATCTGCATACTGGACATGCCAATCTGACAATGGGCCTCGATCTGAGGGCACGGACTTTATGACTGTCAAAGCCAAGCGCCCAGAATGAAGGAGGAAGGGCATGGGAGAGTGGACAGAAAGTGAAAGTGTATTCTGTGCCCTCTGGAAAGTTGCCTTGGTTAAATAACAATTTCTCTATAAACAACAAGCCAGGCAAGTAACGAAAACATCAGTTAATAGGACAACTATAAATCATGAGTGACCATAGCTAATACTGTGTGAATTAGTTTTCAGTTTTTTAACGTTGTGGGACAGGCTATGGGGTTGGCTAGTTATCAGCAGACCACGTCCCTAAACTTGACACCTTGGACTCCGTCAATACTTAATGAGGGAGCTAAAGGATAGAAGAAGGAACTATAAGAGCAAACGACTGGATCATTGTGAAGAAAACGAGGAGAATATAAATCTGGCAGTCGAGTTCCTCTGTAGTCTTTCCTTTGCATAAGCAAATTATACCGTTATAACTTTTAAAAAAACTTGCAGTAATTAACCCCTACTGATCAGCACCTACTATGGGTATGAAATGAAATCTGGATGAATAAGAACTCTTGCAGACCCCATGGTGAAGTATAAATAGAAAAAACAATATGCCAGAGAGACGTTACCCAAAACGCAGACCCTCTTTACAAAACAAAACATTAAAGATGCGTTGAAAAGCATCAGCTGGACTTCGACGTCATCCGTATTAAACTATCTGTAAAAAACACCAGCACCAGGGAATAACACAATAAGTGTCTGGGGGAGACATACACATGTATGGTCGAGCAATCAGCTGAAAATCCTCTCATGATTTCGATTATGAAGACACCTTGCCATGCTCATCAAAGTGCAAATCTCCAGTACAGGAGGAAGAGCTCGATTCAATTTCACTCAACTCACCACTAGAATGATTACTTCAGGAAAATGCAATTGGATGCAAAACTAGACACTTCAGCAACATACCTTAGGTGCAACATACATGGGGTACAAACTCAACAACATTTCTGAAGTGTGATTTTTAAACAAAGAAAATTACCTAACCATGACCGACACCTGAAAACAATGAACCTGGTAAAGGAACATCATTCTGGAAGAAAGTTGCTCAAATCGCTATATGCATATCCAAAACCTTGAAGTTCCAGCCTGAAAACTTGAAATACAAATGGACTTGGTGCACAATCTGGCAGCCTTTGTAGCTGGGGCAGATAAAAAAACATGAACACCTGAGCAGTCTCATTGATTGAGCAAGATGTGAAGCAGATTCAAGAACTGCAAACTGAATGTGCGCTCCAGTCATAGATAAGTTATCATTACTGCTACTCGTATTGACTTCACTAATAAAATAAATAAAAAACTTAAGTTGCTAATAAAAATTAGACCAAAATGACACAAAGCCTGATGAATGCCACAAAAATGTTCACCTTTATGTTCCCATAGAGTGATCAATCGCTGCATATAGCCCAACTTCATGCTCCAGCAAATGCTCATTAGATCTCAGACGTGAAATGAATGTCCAAAGAAAATTAAATTGAATATAAAGTGAATACAGAGCAAGAGCGGGCCTGTGGTGATCTCCAACAACCACTAACAAGAGAACAAAAAAAGGTTAAGAAAAGGCCAAATAAGAAACAAGTAGGATGCTACATTTACAGGTTTGATAACAAATCAGAAGAAAACCTTACAAGAAATTGAAGCTAAGTAAAGAAATTTATTTTCTTTAATTTTCTAAAATAATTTCTTCAAACACACAAGTTGGATATTAAAAAAGGAATACTATCAGTTGAATCCCCACTTGTAGAGGCTTTTAGTTAACTAGCCTCAGGTGTGGGTGAGACGCAGAACAGTAGACATACTGAGTATAGATGCTGTCAAACTGAGGATAACGTAAACCAAGTAGGCTATGTGCCAAAGTTACAAGACCACTTAACTTTATTTTAAACTAAAAAAAACAGGAGCGGTAGAAGAGCCAATCCAACTAAATGCTACTTGAGGGGGCCCACAACTTCAAGAACATCTGAAAGGTTATCTGTATCAGTTCTCCCGTGAAAACACATAATAAAGAAGACAAATATGAAAAACAATTAGAGACTAATCAGGAAAGTTATTTAACTATAGAAGAACTGAAGACCTCAAGCAGAAAACCTAAAGGGACTCATGTTGGTTGGTACAATATTTGAATAGATTCTACTGCGCTAAGTATTTGCAGTTATGGCTTATAGAAAAACATGCTGTTTTATGTAACAACTGGTAGAAAGGCAAAACTTCCTAAAGGCACATAATATAATTCACCCACCATCAACCAACAAGGGGAGCTACCTTGAGACATTTAAGATGTGAAAATAAGTGGTTTACAAAAGCACTAGAAACAAAAAAAAGGTTGCAAATTCTGACCTTCTACAGATGTCATTACAGTGATGATGGCCTGCTGGGGTCAGCAGACTTCCATGTCTGTGATTGCTTATAAATAAAGCAATGTTTATTTTTTTTAGAATGCAGTCTGTTTTCTTTAACTGCTTAAGTGCACATGGCCGACACCTGCACTCCCTCACCTCTGTGTCTGTCAGCCCTTAGCCAACACTGCGGAGTAGTATAGAAGTCCCACTGGTGCTTTGCAGCAGAAAGTTTCCTTTTTTGTAATTGTAGCTCCGGTTTCTCAGGAACTGCTTTTTTTTTGTAATGATGATCAGTGCGTCAGATGTCTTTACATCTAAAGTTAAAGAAAAACAAGCAAATAGGCTTGTCTTATTTTCAGTCCATCAGTCCTCGGGGGGCATATCTCACCCCCAAGCACTGATTTCATTAGTGGAGGTATGGTTGGAAAGGGGATATTCTCCCCTTTCTAATGATATTTCTGCCCAGTGGATCTCAACCTGGGGTTTGCCACAGGACAGCAATCCCCAAGCTGCTTAGGCAAGAGTTTGTGCCTCCTCCATACACCTGCAAATTTTAATCTTTCTGTCAGGGCTAGATGGAAGCGATTACCCTAATCTGCCCACCCAGTGGTGTTGGGGTGCTGGCAGAAACCCCACTAGACACCAGGGAACAATTTAGAAAAAAACATGAGTGGAGGCTGCCTATCATGGGTATGGCCATGCCCACAAAGGAATGAAACAGTCTTTTTGCCTCCCCAGGGGGCAGGCAGATTAGGAGTCTTCCCAAATCAGCCTCCCACTAGACATTAGGGAAATGTAGTGTTAAAACCACAGGCATGGCAATATCCTCACCCCAAATAATGGTGCAACAGGCTTTCTGCCACATGGGAGGGGTGGATGGTGGTGAGTACTCAAATCTGTCCCCCTGCGGGCAGAAAGTTCAATAAGCACCCAGTAAATATAGGGAAAAAGAAATAGGGGTGGGGGCTGCTAACAATGGTGCAACGGTCTCTCTGGCAATTACTCCCAATCTGCCTTCCTCAAGCATCAAAAAGCCCATTAGACACCAGAGAAATATAGGGAAAATAATACATGGGTGGGAGCTGCCCACCATGGGCATGGCCATGACTGCACCCCAAAAAAGGGTGTGACAGTCTTTCTGCCTCCGAGGGGGCAGAAAGCCCACTAGTCAACAAGAAAATACAGGGGAAAGCATAGATTAAGGTAGCGGCTGCCTACCATGGGCATTGTCATGCCCCCACCCCAAAAAAGGCTGCTACAGCCTTTCTGTGTCCCCTCCACCCTCCCAGGGCAGATGGGGCAATTATTCACAATCTGACCCACCCGAGGGGGGGGGCAGAAAGCCCACTAGACGCCAGGGAAATATTTTTTTTAAACAAACATAGATGTGGGGGCTGCCAAACATGGGCATGGCCATCGTCCAACTCCACAAAAGGGAGGAGATTTCTCCCAATATGCCTCGCCCAGATGGGGGAGAAAGCCCATTAGACACCAGGAAATTCAAAATGCTGTAAAAAATAAACAAAAGGAGGGGATGGTCAACCAGGGGCAGTGAGGAAGTTTGAAATAATTGTGGCGATTGTTTTAAAACTGCCCCGAGGTGGGTAGAAGTCCTACCAGACACCAGAGATGTTGCAAATAAAAAGGGTGCAGGCAGTGCAGTCTGGTGTTGGTCACACCCCCAAAAGGGACATTTGTCTTTCTCACCCCGACCCCTGGAGCTGACAGTGGGTTTGCCTTATTAGGCCCAGAGTGAGGTCAGAACGCCCACTGTATGGCAGAAATACTTTTTAAATAAAATAATGGGGTGGTTTAGGCCCATTCTAACATCAGGCCCTTCCCTCATCCCTAAACTCTCAACAGTTTTTCTTCTCCCCTGCGGACTAAAACATTTCATCCCAATGACAAGCGAGAGGATATTTGATTCTTTTGGGTGTTGTTTTTAAATATGAGCCAGTAGAGTGGAGATAAATACCAATAGCATCCCAACATCAACCCACTTGCCATACTGAACAACTGGACTTTTTGATCTTGGGTAGGATGCTACCTGAGGAAACCAGACAATTTTGGAAACTAGACCCTCCAGAGGGTTTGGGTAGTGTGCTTCTCATAGATCCTACACCATTTTTCTACCCACAACGTCCTGCAAACCTCAATCGGTGCCTAAAATCACACATTTTGATTGCATTCCTGTGACATAGACATCTGGAATCCACATGGACCCAGAACATTTTTAACACCAAGCATTCCCCGATTTGCCTCAATGAAAATGCTACCCCACTTGTCTGGCTGGGCCTTCTGCCTGTGCAAGAATCGACCAACCAGAGTCAATGATAGCCCTCGCAGGGGACTCCCATTGACCTTGGTTTGATCTGTTCCTCTTGGTGGTACTAGGCCCAGCCACACAAGTGGAGCAGCGTTTTTATTACGACAAGTGGGGTCTCACTGGGTGGTAGAAATTCTGGGCATTCTTGTGGATTCCAGAAGTTTCCATCACAGAAATGTAAGGAAAATGTGTGATTTTAGTTTTAGGTTTGCAAGGGCTTCTAGTAGGAAAAGCTGGTGACAGCCATGCAAGTCACCCCACTATTGTCTAATTTTAAAAAATGTGTAGGTTTGCAAGGTTTCCTAGGATGTCCGATGATTTAGGGCCCAAAATCCACAGCTACCCACTTTGCAAAAAAAGAATCCATTTTCTTTTTTAAAATATGATGAGTCCCTGCTGTATTTTGTGCCCTTTCCTTCTACGGACACATGTGAGGTATTATTTTTATCAGGAAATTTGGGGGAATGCTGGGTGGTAGGAAATTTGTGGCTCTTCACAAATTCCAGGAGTTTTCCTAACAGAATTATGAGGAAAATGTTTGGTTTTGACACAGTTTATGGTTTGTAATGGCTTCTGGATAGGACAATCTGGTGAGAGACACATGAGTCACATTACTCTGGATTTCCCAAAATGTCTAGTTTTCAAAAATGTGCAGGTTTGCTAGGCTTCTCTAGGTGCTTTAGAAACACTTCTGGAAACAAGAGGAACCTCTGCCTGGAGAAGACCTGCAGTTGCTGCTTCTGCCAGAGTAAGAGGGCAAAGACTGGACTTTGTGTGCCTTCCATCTTGAGAAGAAATCTCAGAGGGCTTGATCTAGAGCTTGCCTCCTGTTTTTTGAAGTCTCAGGAACAGCAAAGACTTCTCTATGCCAGCACCTGAAGTCTCTGGAGAGACTCCTACTCTGCCCTGTGGTGCCCATCCAGTTCCTGGGACCCTGAAAGGAGAAGCTGGCAGCCTAAAGACAAGGAAATCCACGCACAGAGCGGCGTGCGGGGAAAAGGTCGACGCGACTCCGATCGGCGGGTAAAGAAATGACGCGCCGCCAGCTCCGCAGCTGAGAATCGATGCTGGCAGGAAACAAGACCGAAGAATCGATGCATGAAGCAGGAGAAACGATGTGCAGCATCGCTGATGGAGGCTGGGAGATCACAACCCGCGCTGCAGGGTTTTCGGCTCATCGTGCGGCGGGATTTCTGACTCAAGTACTGCTGGGCGTGGAAAAACAACGCAAGGCCTGCCCGGACCCAAGAGTGCTGACCGGATCGACACATCACTCTCCTGCGGAGAGATGAAACAATGCACCCCGACCCGGCGAAAGGAGAAATGACGCAAGGTTCCGCTTGTGAGTGGAGTCAACGCATCGCAAGCCCTTTGTGACGCGCACTCGCCTGTGCAGGGTCATTTTTGATGCACCCAGGGTACTTTTTCAAGCTGACAGCGTTATTGTGTGTTTGAAACTACTTAAAAACTTTTTGATTTTTAATTGATGACTTGTGTATTGTGGATTTTTGTCGTTTTGGTCTTGTTTTGTTTAGATAAATATTTCCTATTTTTCTAAATTGGTGTTGTGTCCTTTTGTAGTGCTTTCATTAAGTTACTGTGTGTGTTGGTACAAACACTTTACACTTAGCACTCTGAAGTTAAGCCTACTGCTCTGCCAAGCTACCAAGGGGGTAAGCAGGGGTTAGCTGAGGGTGATTCTCTTTTACCCTGACTAGAGTGAGGGTCCTTGCTTGAACAGGGGTTAACCTGACTGTCAACCAAAGACCCTATTTCTAACAGGTACCCACAAATTCAGAGGTGTACAAATACCACTGCTCCTAAACGTAGTATGTGGTGTACATTTCAGAACCACATAGGTTTCCTTCATACTCATTTTTCACTCTTTATAATTTACCATATGAAATGCTCTTTACTTGATACACAATTAAAAACCATTGTAAGGTCCTGCTCACTTGTTGGCTTTGGGTACCTCAGGTACTTGACTAACCTACAAACCCTATATTTGCCCACAACCAGAAGAATCTAGCGGATGTAATGGTATATTGCTTTTGCAAATTGCTCATTGTGACAAGAAGTTACAAATGAAAATGTTGTCAAAATTGGCAGTTTTTTCCTACTCATTAGTATTTTTTTATTTTTTATTTCAACAGTTAGCTTCTTTGGGGGAAATCTTGAGGGATCTACAAAAATGACCCTTTGCTGAATTCAGAATGTTGTCTACTTTTTAGAAAGGAATAGCTTTCAGGATCGCCCATAGGTTTTATGCCAGTTTCTACCACAGACTGGAAGTAGGTTGAAAGCACAAAAATTAGAAAAATTGGCTTCTCTTAGAAAAATGCCAATGATGGCAGATGGTGACTTCAGCACAGCAAACATTTTCTTGATGCAAATCCTAGGTAAAAAACAGACACTTTTATATGGAGCAGTTTCTCCCATTTCCCCCCAAAAACTCAAAATGTAGCTGTATTTTGCCTATTTCCTCGGTCCCCTCCAGGGAAATCCACAAATCCTGGGCACCTTTAGAATCCCCATGATGTTGGGTGTTGGAAAATGGGTTGTTGGTAAGAGCAGGTAAGTACCTACACTTAGCAATAGGCCACTTACCTCCACTTAGTTCTCAGTAAATTAAACCCAGCTCAACCCCTCGTAGCTTGGCAACGAGTGACAAGGCTTAACTTAGGAGACAGAGTGTAAAGCATTCAAATATCACAAAACAGTAATTAAATAAAACACAGGAAACAGTTTAAAAATCCAAGATCAATTTATAAAAATAGATTATATTTTTATCTTTAAAATGACACAAAAACGAATAAAATCAGATAAGGGGAACCGGAGATATGAATTTTAAAAGAATTATTGTTTTCTAGCACCTAGAAACAAAAAGCGCCAATCTGGTCATCTGGTGGCACCTCGAACGGGGCAGAATCAAAATTTAAGGCCGACCACGATGGAGCCCAGCTCGTCTACAGCCCGCAGGAGGCCTTGGTCAAAAGTTCACCTTAGGACTTAGTCGTTTTTCTGAAGACTTTCTTCAGCGGGATGAACCTGCCAGTCCAATCCGGCCTCCTGGAACTCTTCCTCGGATACGCGTCGCGGGAGCCCTTGGTGGAGATTTTTACCTTCGGACTTAGTTGTTTTTTCGAGGTGAAAATCCTTCGACCGGGGCAAGCCTGGATCTTGATCCGACATCCTCGGAGCCCACCTCTGACACTCTGGCTGGGAGGTCCCGGTCAACTTCCTACGTTCGGACTTAGTCTCTTTTTTGCTTATTTTTTTCACTAGGACGATCCTGCAAGTCAGGCCAGGTCGCGGTTGAGGCAAGCCGGCTAGTGTTGCCGCGGCGGGTCGGTCCCTCTATGGAGCTTTTTTCCAAAAGTTCTCCAAAGTTCTCCAATCTTCTGGATCTTCTTCCAGATGTTCCTTAAAGGTTCTTTTGGGGTCCATAGCTCACCCCAAGGTACCAGAAGCTCTGAGATGATCCTTGGGGGTGTGGACTACAACTCCCAGAATGCACCTGGCGCAAACTCCTTTTTGGCCACTGGGCAGTGGTCAGCTGGTTGGTTTCTTCAGGAGTTGGTGCAGGGGACTCTGATTAGCAATTTTTCACCTGTAGCAAACAGGGAGTCCCTCCTTGAACCAGTTGAAGCCAGGCAAAGTCCTTCTTGTGGTGAAGCCCAAGTGTGCAGCTGGTGCAGTCCTTCAGAGTGCAGGGTCCAGGTGCAGGCTAGGGGTCCAGCAGGGCAGTCCTTCTTCTCCTGTAGTTCTTCCTTGTTGGAATCTGATGGGGATCTGAGGTGTGGGTCAGGTCTACCAGTTTTATCCCTGCTCCTGGGTGAAAAATAGGGGGTCCTGGTTCTCTAATCAGGTGCAGGGTCCTTCCCCCTGTGATGACTACTTCCTGGGAAGTGTTGCAAAAATCAATCCCAGGGAGCAACATTCCTCAAAAATCCATCATGGCTGAAAGTGTTTTTTGGAGGTTACATCTGGCTGAGCCCACCCACTGGTGTGGCTAAAGATCCTAAACACACCCCTCTCCTGCCCTCTCCTAATCTAATAAAGGGGGCACCTAACTGTCTGGGTTTGCAGGATGTAGGGGTGTTGCTGGGTTGCTCCAAATGTCCTTCTCTGCCTTTGAAGATCAGTTTGGCAGCCCTCCCCCTTCCTGTCTCACCATCTGCTGAGGGGAGATCTCCTCCCACAGGCACATCTCTTTGTGTGGAGCCAGGCCACTTCACACCTCATCAAGGCAGCCTGGCCAGGCTGCCAGATGCTGGCCATTCAGAGCACAGCAGCAAAAACACTACATGGCTGAAGTTAGCAACTTTTCAGGTAAAGTGTAAAACTCTTTACCTGAACAAGTTATATTAAATCCAACAACTGGAAGTTGTGGGATTTATTATACCAATTAAATAAAGTCCCCCTATTCTAGCCTATGGAGGCCATTCACTACAATGAGGGAAAAACGCATTTGGCTGTTTTACCTCATCAGGGCTTATAAAACTATTTATATAAGGTCCCTGCTTATAGTTACATGGCACCCAGCCCTAGGGGCACATAGGGCACACCTTAGGGGTGACTTATATGTACAAATAAGGTAGTTTAAGACTTTGGAACTACTTTTAATTCCAAAGTCGAATTTGCATGTAACTTTAATTTAAAAGCAGTCAGCAAGGCAGGCCTGCCTTTAAAATGACACTGGGCACCTCAGCAGTGCACCTATGAGGGCACTACCTATGCTAGGATCCCTAAACCTCCATGCCCTACCATATACTAGGGACTTATAGGTAGGTTAACTTTGCCAATTATGATTAGCCTAATTTGCATATCCACTTTTCACAGAGCACTGGCCCTGGGACTGGTAAGCAGTACCCAGGGCACAGCCAAGAGACAGTAACCACCAGTACCTGTCCAAAAAGTGTGGGGGTGACCAGGGCAAAAAGGAGGACTTTCCTACATTGGGAAAGAAGGGTGCAAATTTGGAGTGGATACCCTATGTTACCCTACGTGGGGAAACAGTTATCGAGGTTTAAGCATGAAGTACCCCAAATAGCCAAAAGAAAGTGCTCAGAACTGGGGTGATAAAACATCAGCAGTTAAGGAGTTAAAGGAAAACAGGATGACTTTAAAAAAATAGAAAAGTTTTAGAACACTGACAAAGGGTAAGGGGTCCCTAAGTAACACCTTCCGGTTTGTGAGCGGGTACCACCTCCTTCGAGGTGTTGGTAACCTATCAATGATTTGTGACCGCAATTGTGGGCTCAACCCATTGATGTATACTATGAGAAATCACAAATTGCCAGGCATGCCCTAAACATGCCCCTTTGAAATTATGATTTGGTGTGTAGTTGCAAATCAGTTTTGAAATTCAGTAATGAATTACTGAATGGCACCTTGGATTTTGAACACACCCAAAAGCTATATTGCAGTCTCAAAGACCTTGACTTTGTGAATCGGATGCTTTGAAAATGGAAAAAAGCTTTGAACATAAGGCCAGTTCATACTAATTACTAAATAACTACTTGCCATTCAGTTACTTTACTTCAACACCTAGGTTTGAGTGAAAGGGGGTGAGGAACAATCATTCTCACTTAAGATACATACTACAAAAAGCCTAAACTAAGGGTGCGTTTTGGCACCCCTTCTCATTAACCTATATGTTACAGATTTAAACAAAGTTCTGGACAACGTAAATGCACATCCACCAAATATAGGCCCATATTTATGGGTTTTGCTGCCCTGCGACACAGAGAAAGGGCAGGAATGCTTGGTATTTAAAAGAATACTACACATTCCTGTCCTTTCCCCTGTGCTGGAAGCCTTTAGGCAGCCTAGCAGCAATGCAGGTGTCCTTGCACCATGCTGCAAGGGTGCCTGTGTTGCAGCCAGGATTGTTTTTGTGCGGGAAAGGACACCTTCCTGCACAAAAGCAATACTGAGACGTTTTCCTCCTCTTTCTGTATGTACTGCAGAATGCAGCACACATAGAAAGAGGAAAAATGAGTGGAAATAAACATATTTCTCTTTGTTACGTCCCTCCTGGGAGGCGTATCTTTTAGACACATTCCCAAATTGACAAGTTCTTGTAAATCTGGGAATGCGTCAAAATCCATGGATATTCCATGTGAACACCAACGGATCACCCATGGAACACTTCCCTGATGCAGAGTAATGTAACACAGCGATTTGCATTGCATTACATTACTCGAGATTTATGAAGCCACACAGGGCCACGCAAGGTGGCCTTGCGTGGTTCATAAATCTCACTTAAGGTTTGCGGTGCTCTTGCACCACGTTTCGTGGTGCAAGAGCAATGCAAACCAGGTCACAAATATGGTCCTTAATGTCATATCAAATTTAATCTCTACTCTATGCAGATATCAAAGTCATATTGAGTAAACTTAAATCAGACTACAAAGATTGATAATTTCACTATCCCGCTATGCTGAAACCAATAAAATGGGGATCAAACTGCATAAAGCTAAAATTTTTGTCTTTGGCAGAAAATTAAAAAACCTGACTTGTTTTTCTTGCAAAAACTAAAGACAGATAAGGAACCAGTTTACGAATATTTTGGAATTATATTCAACAGGCAAGGCACTATTTAAGATCACCTGTCTGTAATGAGATCCAAGCATCTTCTCTAAGAGTTGCATTGAAAGCCTTACTTGGGAAACTCTAGGGACCGCCATTTAAACCTACTTTAAAGGTTATAAGTTCCAAACATTGCCAGCTTTAACTTACGGTACAGAAGTATTATTAGGGAAAGAAGCATTACTTCTGTACTTAGGAAATCATGCACAAAGTATTTAAACAAATGCAAACTAACAGACTTGGTAAATCCGAGGGTTTGCAACTGCTGAAACATTTTTTGGAATGTACAAAGCCCACTCCAAGTTTTTGAAAGGGTTTTGGAATAGTTAAATGGGTTTAGGAAACTATATCGAACTGGTATTTGCAATGGGCAAATACTGATTCCTTATAATATATATTAGTGTTGTGTGACTGAAATCCGGTTGCAAAACAATATTTTACAGACTAAAAAGAAGTGGTTAGCCATTCACAAACCTTCCCTTTGGGGATTCCTTTCCTTTGTGCATGTTGAAAAAATACGTTTTTTGGGAGTAGGAAAAGGTCAATGGGATCACTGCATACCCCTACAAAGGTGTGTGTAACGTTTAATTTTTTTTTCACTGATCCTGTTTTCCTTTAAGGAAGACAGAATGCATTAAAAAAAATCATTTCAAAGCAATCACAGACGTAGTTTCCTGGCCCCAGCAAGCCACCATCCGTGTGATTGAGGCCAATTGTCTTGGGTCGCAAACTGCGATCTACCTCTTGCATATTAATGAGATAGTTCAAATTGCGACCCACTATTTGTTATGTTGAGAACCAACCTATTAGTACATAGGCCAGTTCACAAAATACCAGCGCGGTCCTTATCATGCCCAGGGCACCCAGGTGACATGGCCAGGCCCCAGGGGATGGGTCTCCGGCGCCAATATCAGCCTGAGGAGTGGGGCTGCATGGCCCCCTCCCCTAGTCAATGAAGGCCGGGTCTGAGGGAATGGGGCCCCTGTGGTCAAGATTGGCCAGGAAAGGAGGGCTGCATGGTCCCCCTCTCCCATTAAGTTGAGGCCTGACCCTGGGGCATGGGGTCCCCGGCCCGTTCTGCCATGATGGTCATTTCTCAGAAATTAATCCAATATATACATCAGAGGGTAAAGTAACGTTATAGTTAGATGGAAATGTGTAGGAAAGTACCATCTTGCCTGGCATGTTACCCCCATATTTCACTGTATATATGTTGTTTTAGTGTATGTGTCACTGGGTCCCTGCCAGCCAGGGCCCCAGTGCTCATAAGTGTGCCCTGTATGTGTTCCCTGTGTGATGACTAACTGTCTCACTGAGGCTCTGCTAACCAGAACCTCAGTGGTTATGCTCTCTCTGCTTTCTAAATTGTCACTAACAGGCTAGTGACCAATTTCACCAATTCACATTGGCATTCTGGAACACCTTTATAATTCTCTAGTATATGGTACTGAGGTACCCAGGGTATTGGGGTTCCAGGAGATCCCTATGGGCTGCAGCATTTCTTTTGCCACCCATAGGGAGATCTGACAATTCTTACACAGGCCTGCCAGTGCAGCCTGAGTGAAATAACATCCACGTTATTTCACAGCCATTTACCACTGCACTTAAGTAACTTATAAGTCACCTATATGTCTAACCTTCACCTGGTGAAGGTTGGGTGCAAAGTTACTTAGTGTGTGGGCACCCTGGCACTAGCCAAGGTGCCCCCACATCGTTCAGGGCAAATTCCCCGGACTTTGTGAGTGCGGGGACACCATTACACGCGTGCACTATACATAGGTCACTACCTATGTATAGCGTCACAATGGTAACTCCGAACATGGCCATGTAACATGTCTAAGATCATGGAATTGTCACCCCAATGCTATTCTGGCATTGGGGAGACAATTCCATGATCCCCCGAGTCTCTAGCACAGACCCGGGCACTGCCAAACTGCCTTTCCCGGGGTTTCACTGCAGCTGCTGCTGCTGCCAACCCCTCAGACAGGTTTCTGCCCTCCTGGGGTCGAGCCAGGCCTGGCCCAGGAAGGCAGAACAAAGGACTTCCTCAGAGAGAGGGTGTTACACCCTCTCCCTTTGGAAATAGGTGTCAGGGCTGGGGAGGAGTAGCCTCCCCCAGCCTCTGGAAATGCTTTGATGGGCACAGATGGTGCCCATCTCTGCATAAGCCAGTCTACACCGGTTCAGGGATCCCCCAGCCCTGCTCTGGCGTGAAACTGGACAAAGGAAAGGGGAGTGACCACTCCCCTGACCTGCACCTCCCAGGGGAGGTGCCCAGAGCTCCTCCAGCGTGCCCCAGACCTCTGCCATCTTGGATTCAGAGGTGTGCTGGCACACTGGACTGCTCTGAGTGGCCAGGGCCAGCAGGTGATGTCATAGACTCCTTCTGATAGGCTCTTACCTGTGTTACTAGCCTATCCTCCTTCCTAGGTAGCCAAACCTCCTTTTCTGGCTATTTAGGATCTCTGCTTTGGGGAATTCTTCAGATACTGAATGCAAGAGCTCACCAGAGTTCCTCTGCATTTCCCTCTTCACCTTCTGACAAAGGATCGACCGCTGACTGCTCAGGACGCCTGCAAAACCGCAACAAAGTAGCAAAGACGACTACTGCAACCTTGTATTGCTTCATCCTGCTGGCTTTCTCGCCTGTTTCCTGGTGGTGCATGCTCTGGGGGTAGCCTGCCTCCTTTCTGCACCAGGAGCTCTGAAGAAATCTCCCGTGGGTCGACGGAATCTTCCCCCTGCAACCACAGGCAACAAAAGACTGCATCACCAGTCCTCTGGGTCCCCTCTCAGCATGACGAGCTTGGTCCCTGGAACTCAGCAACTCTGTACAAGTGACTCCCCCAGTCCAGTGACTCTTCAGTCCAAGTGTGGTGGAGGTAAGTCCTTGCCTCCCCACACTATACTGCATTGCTGGGTACCGCGTGATTTGCAGCTGCTCCGGCTCCTGTGCACTCTTCCAGGATTTCCTTCGTGCAAAGCCAAGCCTGGGTCCCCGACACTCTAACCTGCAGTGCACAACCTTCTGAGTTGCAAAACAACATTTTGCAGGGACTCCCTTTTCTGACTTCGGATGGACTCCGGTTCACTCCTCTTCTAAGTGCCTGTTCCGGTACTTCTGTGGGTGCTGCCTGCTTCTGGGAGGGCTCCCTGACTTGCTGGGCGCCCCCTCTCTCTCCTCATCCAAGTGGCGACATCCTGGTCCCTCCTGGGCCACAGCAGCACCCAAAAACCCTAACCGCAACCCTTGCAGCTAGCAAGGCTTGTTTGCAGTCTTTCTGCGTGGGAACACCTCTGAAAGCTTCTTCACGACGTGGGACATCCATCCTCCAAAGGGGAAGTTCCTAGTCCTCTTCGTTCTTGCAGAAACCAAAGCTTCTTCCATCCAGTGGCAGCTTCTTTGCGCCCTCAGCTGGCATTTCCTGGGCATCTGCCCACTCTCGACATTGTCGCAACTCTTGGACTTGGTCCCCTTGTTTCACAGGTACTCAGGTCCGGAAATCCACTGTTGTTGCTTTGCTGGTGTTGGTCTTCCTTGCAGAAACCCCCTATCACGACTTCTGTGCTCTCTGGGGGTTATAGGTGCACTTTACACCTACTTTTCAGGGTCTTGGGGTGGGCTATTTTTCTAACCCTCACTGTTTTCTTACAGTCCCAGCGACCCTCTACAAGCTCACATAGGTTTGGGGTCCATTCGTGGTTCGCATTCCACTTTTGGAGTATATGGTTTGTGTTGCCCCTATACCTATGTGCTCCTATTGCAATCTACTGTAACTTTACATTGCTTGCATTACTTCCTTTTGCTATTACTGCATATTTTTGGTATTGTGTACATATATCTTGTGTATATTTGGCATCCTCATACTGAGGGTACTCACAGATATTTTTGGCATATTGTCATAAAAATAAAGTACCTTTATTTTTAGTATATCTGTGTATTGTGTTTTCTTATGATATTGTGCATATGACACCAGTGGTATAGTAGGAGCTTTGCATGTCTCCTATTTCAGCCTAAGCTACTCTGCTATAGCTACCTTCTATCAGCCTAAGCTGCTAGAAACACCTCTTCTACACTAATAAGGGATAACTGGACCTGGTACAGAGTGTAAGTGCCCCTTGGTACCCACTACAAACCAGGCCAGCCTCTTACAAAATGTCAGTGACAACACTTATGTTTTGAACTAAAAAGCACAGAAATTCACAAAAAATTGCTACCATACATTTACCTCGAATTGGTGTTTTGACGTCGACAACAAGAAGGAATGGACTTTTGTGGTGTGCCCTGGTTTGGCAATATTATGTTTCTAGGTGTCTTTGGATCCTCCAACTGACACAACCGTACTCTTGGTGGCTGGGTACTTACCAGTGCTGGCACCCAGTTCAGTACTTCATGAAATTTGTGGACACTGTTTGCTCTTTTTACCATTTATACTTATATATAGGAAGTGCGAACCTACTGTACAGCCACTTTTTTCTTTGTAGCTACACCTGACTGTAATGTTATTTTAACTTTTGTTGCTTTCAGTGAATTTCTAGGTTTAAAAAAAATGAAAAGTGATATTTTATTACTATACGTAAAGCCAACCCTGTGGCAGGCCTCCCACAGGCAGCCAACCCCACACTGCACACTGCCTGCAGCAAGGCCTTGTGGCCAAAACACATGGAGACAGCCAACCATCTTGCAGGCAGACAACCTCATACTGCGCACATCCTTTCATCGTGCACAGCATGGGGTTGGCCACAGGGCCAGACTTACAGCCAGGCGCTGCTTTCACATCCCCTCAGGCAGCCACTCTGAGGCAGCCAACCCAATGGTGCGCATGGCCTTTGCTCTTGAGTGGAGTTGAGTTAGCCGCAGGCCCTGCCCCTAACTCCCCACAGGCAGACAAACCCACATTGTGCACACCCTTTGGCCATGTGCAGAGGTGTGGGTGGTCACAGGGCTTGGCCTGAACCTGTGGCCAAACCCCCAGAAGGCTGTCAACACCATACCATGCACAGCTTTTGGCATGCACAGCATAGGGTTGACCTTTGGGTCCTGGAGTCCCCACCACCTGGGGCCAAAAACAATTAAAAAGAGGAGGAGGGCACGTAGCTTCCATCCTTGGACCTTGATAGATCCCAGGGACCACATCCAGAGGGCCAAATATAATAATTGGGGGTGCCATGAAGCTTACTCCTCAAGCCTTCTTGGGCCACATGGATGCTATCCCCTGGGGCCAAACTCTAAGGGGAGGGAGGCATAAAGAATCCCTCCCAAGACTTATTAGGCCCCAGGAACTCTATCCTCGGGGCCCACATATAATAAAAAAAGGAGGTTGGCCATGTAGCCCTCCTGCCCGAGCCTTTATAGGCCACTGGGACTCCATTCCCCAGGGCTGTGTCTTATTTAAGAGGGGAGGGGAGCCACATAGCCCCCTCCCCATGCCTTATTAGGCCCCAGATCCTCATTACCAGGAGTCAAATTTGATAAAAAGGGGACGGGGCCGCGCAGTCCCCCTCCCTGAGTCTTTTATGGTCCCAGAGACCCTGTTCCTCAGGACCAAGTGTGTTTTTTTTTTATTTAAACCTTCTCTGGCCCCAGGGACCCCTTCTTGTGGGCCTCCTTCTCCACGAACCCCATTAAACCCTGAGGATCCCATTGTCCATGGCTGTATCTATAATAAAAGAGGAGGGGGGCGCACAGCCCCTCTTCCCTAACCTCATTAGGCCTTGCGGGCCCCATCCACCAGGGCCGTATTTTTATTAAAGGGGAGGGGGCCATGCAGTCTCCCTCCCTGGGCATATTATGGCCCAGGGAACCTCATACATGGGAACTCCTTTACTGTAGGTGGGTGCCCCGGTGCCCACCCAGGGTCCCCACTGTGCACACTTTGGGGGACGTAGGGAAAGCCCTAGGGCCCTCGCAGCCCCAGCCGGTCCCCACATGGTGCGGGAGCCGCCATTTTTCCTGCCCAGAGGGAGCAGCTATTTATGCTGCTTCCTCCGGACAGGAGCAATATCTTGTTCTGTTTCCCTGCCTGCTTCAGTTTGGACAGGACAACTAAATACGTGCCTGCTGCCAGCTGGTGCGAGCAATTTAAAAGCATTTTCAAGTTCCTGCCCGCTGGGAGCAGACTTTGTGTTTGCCTCCGTTTGGTGGCAGATTAAAAAATGCTCCCACCAGGCAAGAGCAACCACAAGTTTCCTTGGCAAAACTAATATGGTTAGGGAAATCACTGTATCCCAGGGGTGGGCTCCCCAGCATAGTGGGCTTCCCAGGACACAGCAAAAGAGCAGGTCTCAGGGGATGGGATTTTCATGCCTCCATCCCTTTTTTTCAAAGTTACGGCCCTTGGGGGTGGAGCCCCAAGGGCCTTTTAAGGGCTCAGGGATGGGGAGGGGGCAAAAAATACTAGGGGCCTGGGGGAGCTGGTCCCCAGGCTGAATACGGCTTGGGGGAGAGTCTGTGTATCACTTTTTTTTAAATAATGAAATTGGGTATCGGTGAGGGGGTCCCCAGGGATGAAAATGGCTCAGGGAGGGTGGCTGTGCACCACTCTCCTGTTAATCATGGAACTGGGACCCAGGGAATGGGACCTCCAGGACCAAAAACAGCTCAGGGAGGGGGACTGTGCACCACTCCCCCCAAAATAATGAAATTGGGCCCGGGGTAATGGGGTAACCGGGGTGAAAAGTGGCTCAGGGAGGGTGTCTGCCTGTCCCTCTCCTTAAATAAATAATGTGTCCCGGGCTGCTACTTTGCTTTTTTTTGCAATCCTACTGGAGTCCTGCAGGATCAGAGCAAAAAGTGCCCTTTTTTTTACAATTTTGGTCCTAGGGAGGTTCCTCTGGGTCCCCCCATGGGGCCTAGGGGAGCAGAGTGCACCCTTACATTATTTTTTTCTACATGTTTAGGATAGGGGACTACGGGCCAGATGTAGCAAGCAGTTTTGCCCATTCTGTGTCTATGGGAAAATGTGTTCGTACATATGGCCCTAGGTCCCAAGTCCTCCTGTGGGAGCGCGATGGCCCAAGGGGAAAAATGCTCCCTGGGCCAATAAGAAAACTCTATTTTTAAATTGGCATTCCCGAAAAGAGTCTTGTGAGACTCTTGAGGGCCCCAACATTCAGATATACAAATTCTTTTGTACCTTAATTTTCCAAAAACTACTGAACTGATTTTCACCAAATCACAAACAGCGCACTCTGCAGACCAAGATGTAACTTTCTGCCAAATCTGGTGTACTTCTGTTCAGCAGTTTTTGCTGTAGTGCTTATTAAAGAAGTTGCTTGGGGATTTTGCTTTTTGGGATCCCCCCACTTTTTCTCAGCCCCCACTTTGCAAATCACACCAAAACTTTCCATGCATAAACTAGTCACAGTGTAGCACTTTTTTAAAAAGGTTTGTGGAGGTTTTTCAAACGGTGCCAAAGTTATTGGCAACACAAAAAATGCATTTCCTATGGAAATGTTGACCCAACTATAACCACCCAGTGGCAACCGCTACTCCTATTATCTATATCATTATTATATATATGTGTGTGTGTGTATATATATTTATATATATTCACTGAAAGAAACCAAAGGTAACTATAACTCGCGGCCTAAGGTAACTATAAATTGTGCCCCCGCCATGCGCAGTTTTTTCTTCAATAATTTGACTTCTAATATTTCATTGATTTTTTTATAGACCTTATAAAAGTTGTCATAAGTGCTGTAATATCTAGGGTAATTAGCAGTGCATGGCGAGGGTGCAAGTTATAGTTACCTTAGGCTGTGAATTATAGATACTTGAACTAACTATAACTGCTGAATTTCTCTGGTTTTGTGTGAGAGAATTCTGAACATAACTAAAACGTGCCTGTAACCTTTGTTTTTTTTCAGTGAATATCTACGGGTCTATAGTAATATTCATTACTATACGTAAATCCAACCACCACTGAGCACGGCCTAAAGCCATGTGCAGCGGGGGTTGGCCGTGGGCCCACACAACCCTGCGCTGTGCACGCACTTTTGCCGTGCATGGCATGGCTTGGCCTCAGGGCCTGGCCTGTGGTTAGGCCTGTGGCCAACCCCCCTATCTACACAACTCCGTGCTGTGTACGGTCTTTGGCTGTGTGTGGCGGGAGTTGCCCACAGGGCCTGTCTTTCTGGGTGTGAGAATAGCTGTGAGTGGGTGTCTCTAGGTGTATAGAGAATGGGTGTGAGAGTGTCTGGTGGGACAGTGGTTGTGAGAGGGTCTATGTGGATGTGAGGGTGGGTGTGAGAGTGTCTGGGAGTGAGAGTAGGTGTAAGAGGGTGTCTCTGGTTGTGACACTGGGTATCAGAGTGTCTCAGTGAGTGGTTGTGAGAGTGGCTGTGTGGGTCTCTGAGTGTAAGTGTGAGAGTCTGAGTGGGACTCTGAGCCGGTGCATGAATGAGTGCATCTGTGAGAGGGTGTATGAGTGTCTGTGTGGGTGTGTCAGTAGCTGTGTGAGTGACTCTGCCACAAAGGAATCTCACCTGCTCTTTTATCCAACAAGAGTCCACAGCTTTGCATGAAATATTTACCCAAGTGGAGTTCTTTCTGCCTCATTGAGTAAATGTACAGTATGTATTCTACACTACAGCTGTGTAATGGAGCACAAGAATATGTCGCCAGTGACCTTGTGTGGATTTGGCAATGTGATTGTTCCTCTTGCATCTTTCTCCAGAATTCTGTGTTAAGATGAATCCTCTATAGAGAGGCCAATGAGACTACAAAGACGTAAATCTCCACCAAGCCAGGGCCCTTCCTCTTAAGAATGTAAAGTAAGTGCTTATTTGTTTTATGGAGATGTCCTCATATTCCTCTGCATCAAGTACGCGCCATCAAAATCTGCAGAAAGTGCACCTGGGGGCCCTTTGGGAAGCTGTCTATCATCCTGGCAAAAGTGGGTAAGACATATGCATACTAGTAAGGTATACAGTGCAGGGCCAAGCGAGTCCAGCTTCCAGGTTATTTGTACATTTGCATACTCTTAGCGATTTAAAGAGCAAACCATGGGGGGCAATTTCAGCCCCAGGTACCCCATCTCATGGTGCCCACTTCTATTCAATGAGGACATGTAGTCCCCCACACTGGGCCAATTTTCACCCCAGGGACCCCATTCCCCCAGGGCCTGACCACCTGTCCTGGGTGCCTCGCAAAGCCCCCAGTGTGCAATGGGACTGCAGGGGGAGCGTCAAGGCCCCTGTGGTCCCAGCCGGCTCCCTGCCTCCTGTGGGAGCCTGCATTGCTGACAAAGACGGGGAGCCGCTATCCATGCAGCTTCCTGTCTGTGAGAGCAATCATTTCCTCTGTTTCCCTGCCCGCATGTATTTGAGCAGGGAAACAGAGGAAACCTCCAATTCCAGCAAGCAAGAGCTGTTTGACAGCCCTTGCTTGCTGGAATTGAAGTGTTTGCTCTGACTTGGCAGGAGCTGTCAAAGCTCCCGCCAAGTCACAGGAAACAGCTATGTCCTGGGGTGGGCACCCTGGGACACAGCAGGAGCCGTCCCTGGGGGTAGCGCTCCGAGTGCCGTTACTGGCTCCTCAAGGGGGAGGGACGCCCTCCTACATTGGAATTTGCCCCATAGATGTGGTGGTCCCCGGGGCTGGGGGTCTGCAATGGACTCCCTCCATTATTTCAATTCAGCCCCGGAGAGGTGGCAGTCCCCGAGGCTTCAGGGGGGCCGCGTGACCCCCTCCTGCATATAATCCAAAAAGCCCCAGGGAGGTGTTGGTCCTCAAAGCATGGGGGATCCATAGGACCCAACTTACTATAAGTAAGGCATTTTGACCCGTGGAGGTGTTGGTCCCTGGGGCTACGTCACGCATACATACTGTTGAATTCAGGAGGTGTTGGTCCCTGGGGCTACGTCACGCATACATACTGTTGAATTCAGGCCCCAGGGAGGTGGCGGTCCCGTCCCGGGGCTAATAGAAGCACTAGGAGTAGGGCTCTAAGCGCTCCATTATTCTTCTATCCCCCAATCCCCCAGGGACCTGGCACACCGGGGGGGGGGGGGAAATAAAGAGTGGATCTGCACATTTTTCCAACATTTAAAAATAAAATGTTTTTTAGCTCTGGTAGGGTCCGTGAGGGACCCCTAGACCAAGAGTAGGGTCTCAGAGTGACCCTACCTCAGCCCCTTTTCTTTTTAGTTTTTTTGTGAGACTCGATAAAGCCTAGTCCCAAGATGGCTGCCAACACTTCCTTGTTGAAGTTTTGGCAGCCAATTGGATATAAGGATGGGACAGTTGGATTCGCTCAGGATCTGCATCCCTAGATATCTATATTTTTTTTATCTCTAATTACCCCAAAACTACTGAATGAATTTACTTACACCAGATCACAAAAAGCATGCTTTTTGGACCAAGAGCTAGCTTTCTGCCACATTTGGTGGAATTCCGTCTAGCACTTCGGGCTGAAGTAGTGTTCAAAATCCGTATGGGAAAATGCATGGGAAAAAAATACGTTTTGGGACCCCTCTTTTCTTGACACCTGCTTGATGGATCACCCCGAAACTTTCATGACAACAGCTGAACCCACCAAAGTTTGTTTAGAAAATTTCATGAAGATTCATCAAATGGCACCAAAGTTATTGGCAAAACAAAAAGCACTCTTCCTATGAAAACTAGGTCCTAAATATAACTACCTTCTAGCAATAGCCAGTAAGTAAAAAAAAAAAAAAAAAAAAAAAAAAAATATATATATATATATATATATATATATATATATAAACGTTATTTCATCTGTACACAAAGCACAATTTTCAAGACATTTTTAGTCACTGTCTTGAATTGGTTGCTGTGATCCGTGGACATTCTGCAAGGCGGTGTTAGGGTGTCAGTCCTTAATAAGTAAACTTACAAGGGGACACGTATAGGTTGATGAACTTTTTGACTCATTTAGGATGTTCTTACCATGGTATTAGAGCAGGAAACACAATGATCAATGCCCAAAAATTGATAATCATCAGTCAATTCAATAATCAAGGGAGTCAATAAAATTCACACACCATGACTGAAAGGTCATGAATAAACCACAGCTTGTTTAAACTTTCAGTAAGTTTATTTCCCTATTATTAAAAATACTAAAGTCATGTAGCTTAATCACCAAGTCAAATCAACAAAATTAATAATAATTGTTAATCAACAAGTCACAAGAAACATGGGCGGTCGCACCGCCGGGGCCGGCGGTTTCCCGCCACAATGGCCCCGGCGGTTGTAATCCACCAGGGGATTACAAGCCCCCCTACCGCCAGCCTTTTCCTGGTGGTTTGAACCGCCAGGAAAAGGCTGGCGGTACGGGGAGTCACGGGCCCCTGGGGGCTCCTGCACTGCCCATGCCACTGGCATGGGCAGTGAAGGGGCCCCCTGACAGGGCCCGTGCAGCTTTTCACTGTCTGCTATGCAGACAGTGAAAAGCACGATGGGTGCAACTGCACCCGTCGCACGGCCGCAACACTGCCGGCTCCATTTGGAGCCAGCTCCTGTGTTGCGGCCGAGATCCCCGCTGGGCCGGCGTGCGGAAACTAGGTTTCCGCCTGCCGGCCCAGAGGGGATCTTCAAATGGCCGCGACCGCATTGGCGGCGGTCCAATCTTGGTGGGCGGCTTCAGCCGCCCATCAAGGTCGTAGTGAGGGCCTTGATCTAATCAAAGCTTGAATCAAAAGGCATTCCAAAGCATCAACACAAATCACTAATAACACCAATTTCAGCAAGACTATAATATCCATAGAGTTCAGCAAAATAGTTTGTCAACCATTTGTCTCTGCAATTTGTCAGTTGTCATGTGAATAGCCTCAACTAACCCAGATTAGCATCAGCATGTGGGGCTTCATGCAAAACAAGTTAGAACACAAATTTGGAAAACACATTTAACTAAAGGGAAATATTAAGACAGCGCAGTTGGTACCTAGAAAGAAAAGGCACATAAATGCAATTCAGTCATTGTCATATCTGCCTAACTACGGTATGGGTCAGCAAGCAGAATTAGTCTTCGTCCTCAGTCATCAATCGATCAGCAAAACATCAGGCTCTCAGTCAGAGAGTATGAGCCCAAGGACAGAATCTCGAATCTCTTCTAAGTCTCTTCTTCTCGACAGCGGTCTACCTAAAATCCCTTCAAATCTCCTCTGTCACATTGTTATATCAAAGTCACCCAAACTATCCCCTAATTTCCAATTGGTCAATTAATCGTACGTTATTACTCTGTCCAATGATTTTCATATACCAAATCTATGAATTCTGATATTTCACACTTCACATGTCGTTGATTGGTCCGCTTTATGATGTTCTCATCATCCGGCTCCTCAGGTATCGAATTTGTTGCATCTTCGTCTCCAGTCAGTGTCTTCATTGTTCGCATCCTGGGAAAGAACCCTTTGCACATTTTACACACATTTTGTTACTTTACAAGAGACCTCATCTCCTGTCCGTTGGTTCCCATAGAAAGTGACTGCTAAGCATTGTATTAAAACAATGAGCATTTCACAGTTAGTTCACTCACTCTGTCAGCATTTTTCATTAACTGCTAAGAAATACAGCTTCTGCATAAGGCCTGGCAAAACTAGGCCAAAACACTTGCTAAATTAAGGCCTAAAATTAATAAGCAAGAGCATAATTCATAACCCTTAATATGACATATTACTACATTCATCTAATAAATTTTCAATATCTCGTAAGTATTAATCATAAATTAATACATTTCGTGAACACTGATGGCCATTCTTCGAGGTCACAATTTTCAAACGTGCACATTATTTTTCTACATTATTCATTTTTCTACATCAGTCATTATTCAAAATATGTAAACATTCATTAATAATTTCTAATTAAGATATCTGCTTCAGCAATCCCTTCTCCGATGACTAAATATGTCATCACACCAAATTTACCACCCACAATTTTATAGTTCAATTTCTTCAATATTTTGTCTTCTTCTTGAATTTTCCCTATAAATTCCTTCCCTTTTCTTTTCTTCCCTCCTCTGATTCTTCTTAGACTTTTTCAATGTAATTGTTTTACATAATTTGCATAATCCCCATATTCCTAACAGACACCTTATAACAATTAATATTCCTTGTATAATTTTCAACAGTACCCCGTTCCAAATACTACTAAGCCAATTTCCCACTGAAGCAAACCCCTTACCAACCTTTTCCCAAACACCTTGCTCTTTCAACTCCTTCAAATCACTACTTGCGTTAGTCAGATTAGTAAATCTCTTATCTCTTTACTATTGTTAGGAATGTAAGAGCAACAATGCCTAGAGTTAATCATTTTACAGACTCTGCCATCTTTCACTAAAAGAATGTCTAAAGCAAGACGATTTTGAAGAGTCACAGCTCTAGCCGCAGCCAATTCTGTATCTATCAGGAGTATAGCCCCTGAAAAATTTGTCAGCATGTTATCCACAATAGTAGACAACTTTCGAATCTTGATCGAATTTAGGATGACTCCCACTGAAGGAATCACCGCACCAAATATATCTCCCACTATCGCAGAAGAGGACTCCCTCCTCTGTCTCTTATGATGTAATTCTGTCATTTTGAGAAACTTTTTAAAATCCTCCATCTGGTAAATCTTTGAGAATACTATCCCTAAATAACATGTTCCATACCATCCTCTTGAAAGAGGGTAATAAACATTAAGTCCACAAATATAATAGATCCCCGGAATCGCAGGGTCCTGCCCATTCAACATAAATGTCCATTTACTCTGAAACAAAAACACATGCCTACATTCACTCATAACCACAAATAAAGTGTTAGTGCAGGTCCTTGATCTATATACACAAAGTTTACCAACATGTAGTGCATCTAAAGCTAATTTCCCTTGCGTTTTAATTGCAGTGTAAGCATAATCATTTTTGTAAGTCCTTTTCTCTAAGCCTTTTTCTAATATCTCTTTCAGCGCCTTCCTCCTGTCATCAGTATGATCTAAGAAGCTTTTCTCTAAAGGTGTAAGCAAGCATGTAAGATTATTCTTGTGAGCATCAGCTGTCCCAAACGTTAATGTAGGTTCAAAGAATCCTCTAACTAATACTATGGGGGTCATTCTGACCCCGGCGGTCTGGTCGGCGGGAGCACCGCCGACAGACCGGCGGTGCCCCGCAGGGCATTCTGACCGCGTCAGACTAGGAAAACCGGCGGTCTCCCGCCGGTTTTCCGCTGCCCTACAGAATCCTCCATGGCGGCGGAGCGTGCTCCGCCGCCATGGGGATTCTCACACCCCCTACCGCCATGAACAGGATGGCGGTAGGGGGTGCCGCGGGGCCCCTGGGGGCCCCTGCAGTGCCCATGCCAATGGCATGGGCACTGCAGGGGCCCCCGTAAGAGGGCCCCACTTTGTATTTCAGTGTCTGCTTTGCAGACACTGAAATACGCGACGGGTGCCACTGCACCCGTCGCACCTTCCCACTACGCCGGCTCAATTCTGAGCCGGCGTCCTCGTGGGAAGGTTGATTTGCCCTGGGCTGGCAGGCGGCCTTTTGGCGGTCGCCCGCCAGCCCAGGGCAAATCACAAAATACCCTCAGCGGTCTTTCGACCGCGGAGCGGTATTTTGGTGGGGGAAGTCTGGCGGGCGGCCTCCGCCGCCCGCCGGACTTAGAATCACCCCCTATGTCATTATCCTTAGCTACTCTACTCAAATACATAATAATAGGAACAAACGAAAACACAACATCATGGTTAGAATAGAAATATTGAATGTACTCCTGGTTATAGAACCTTGTTAGTAACAGACTACAACGTATCCCGTATGTTAGTTGAAGACTATGATAAGTGACTCCTTCTTCAACTGATGAAGGAATCTGCGTACACACAAGACAATCCTTTGCATCCATCGTCTCAACATACTCACTCAACAAGCGATAGAAAACATCAGAAGAAAGTTCTCCTTGAGCATTAGTAAAATCATGCAAATATTTCTCATCTAACTTAAATCCCTCCAAAGCCGTTAGTGTAGTAGTCTCAAAAGTAGAAGTATGGTTGGCTCCTTTCGCATCAAGAACAGACATTCCCAATATCAATACTATAAACAAAATTCCACACATAATTGCCAAACCAATACTCATAGATTTACAGTGCCTAGCATTCCTAACCTGCTTATCTACATCAGCCAGGATCTGTAAAGAATCAGAAAGCAGAAGTTACTTAGGAAACATGCAGCAAAAATCACAAATAGACAATTCTTTCAACAATTCAGTTTCACTTCCAGGAACCCTTCTTCCTAGTCAAAATCAGTTAGCAGCTTGTCAAAATCAGGTTTTAAAAAGTCAAATCAGGTTATCCATGTCTATTCTGGTTACATTCATCAGTCTCTTTCTCAAAAAATATTTATCAGATTGTTTCAACAGTTCAGTTCATTCAATCTTTTTCTAGTCACTTCAAAATATTGACTTGGAACTTCCCTATCAAAACAAAAAGACATAAACTCTTGTTGCCATTCATTTGTAGTTGTGTACGCCCATTCAGCACCTGCGTATCTTCGACATGCTATTCTCTTTCTTTTCAACTTTCGACCACCATTCAACTCTCCTTTACTTAGTTTTTCCTTTCTCAAGGTATCTACTTCTTCCTCTATTGTTTGATCAACAATCACCTCTTTCCTTTTCTCCACTTGCAAATTTGGTCACTTATCTCCTTTTCATGAGCCTTCTGTTGATATTCTCTTCAGGACCAAACTTGAATCCTTTTCCTTCTCTGTGGTGTTTTCTCTTGACGAACCTGCAACAGATTCAGGAGGAGTCAGATCACTTTGACTTTGATCCACCTCAACTCCTTCCCCTTCTGGATATGGCAATTGCTCTGTCTGTCTTTCTGAATCGCCTGCTTCTGGGAGGGCCCCCTCAGTACTAGGCTCTACTGCTGGTTCAGTTGCAATAGGTTCCTCAGCACCCTCCTAGAGACCTTCACCTTCGTCTCTCACAGAAGTGATAGAACTGTCTTTAATGAGCTCAGGTTCAGCTTCAGTTCTTCCTTGCTCCTTTTCCGGTGCTGTGATTTGTCTCACAGTTGTTGGTACTCTCAACAACGCTTCTTCATGATCCAATGGACATGCCACTTTCTTTGTGTGACTCATGTGAATCCAATTCGGGATCCCTGCACACTTCACAGCTGTCGTAGTTGTTAGAACCACTTGATATGGACCCTTCCAACGAGGCTCCAAACACGTCTTGTGCACATATTTTCGGACAACAACCCAGTCACCAGCTCTCAGGTTGTGCCCTGGATCATGGATCGGTGGCAGTGTGGTGGACTCCACCTGCTGAGAGAAAGAGCAGACTACATCAGCCAGACCCTTGCAGTAATCCAACACCATATCATCTGTAATGTTCACAAGTGCATTTGCTGGAACTGCTGGCAACCTCATTGCTCTGCCCATGAGAATCTCATGGGGCAACAGTCCTGTCTTCCTGTCAGGTGTGTTTCTCATTGACATCAACAACAAAGGCAATGCATCAGGCCATTTCAGATTTATAGCTGCACACATCTTTGCAATTCGTGACTTCAAGGTAACATTCATCTGTTCCACTAGTCCTGATGCTTCAGGGTGATAACTACAATGCAACTTCTGCTCGATGTTCAATGCTGCACACAATAATTTAATCAGCACGTTATTGAAGTGCGTTCCTCAATCTGGTTCCAAAGAGATCGGAAATCCGAAACGTGGTATCAATTCCCTAAGCAACAATTTCGCTACTGTGAGGCTATCGTTTCTCTGTGTAGGGTACGCTTCAATCTGACTAAAGATACACACCAACACAAATCACAAACCTCCACACGTAGGCATCTCAATGAAATCCAATTGCATTTTGCTGAATGGGACTTCTGCTCTCCCAATGTGGTTCAAATTAAGCACTGGCCCTTTTCTGCATTTAATTGCTAACAAATGACACACAAATGGCAAACTGCCTCAGCTGCTTGCCTAAATTTGGGGTTAAACCAATCAATTTTGAACAAACAAACCATGGCATCCCTCCCAATGTGTGCCTGACCATGATAGTACCTCACCATCTGAGACAACAGGCTATTTGGCAAAACCATCTGACCCTCCTCAGATACCTACAACTCATCTTGTCTTTGAACACATTTCATTTTGCTCCATGACCGTTTCTTTTCTTTGTCAACATTATTCTGCAAAGTTTTTAACTCTTCCAATGTGTCGATCACCTTTAATGCAAAACTCGTACATGTAGTATCTTCTTCAGGTAACACTTCCCACTTGTCCTTGAACGATATACAGTTCAATGTGCAAAACCTTGCGACTTGATCTGCATATCCATTCCCCAGTGACATATAGTCCTGTGACTTTAGATGTGCACTGCATTTCACCACGGAAATTTCTTCAGGGAGTTGAATCGCATATAACAACTCCTTTATTCGCTCGCCATTTCTCACTGATAATCCAGTAGAGGTCAGAAAACCTCTCTGCGACCACAATTGACCAAAGTCATGAACTATTCCAAATCCATATTGCTATCCTAGATGGTGACTCTCAATCGAGCAGAAACATGGCACGCCCTAGTAAGAGCGTCCAATTTCGCTACTTGAGCAGAATACACTCCTCAAAGCCAGGAAGCTTCTAAGGTACCTGTAATTGTTCACACTGCATATCCTGCTCTTAGTGTCCCTGTGCTGTCTCTCAGACAAGAACCATAAATGAAAACAATTTGGTCATTTTCTTCCAATCGGGTATCTCTAATGTCAGGTCTCGGTTTTGTGCACAAGTCAGTAACTTTGAGACAATCATGTTCGACATCTTCCTCTTTCTCAATTTCAGTAGTATCACTTGGAAGTAAAGTTGCCGGGTTCAGCACTGTACATTTTTTCAGTTTCACGTTTGGAGCACCCAAGATACTCGTCTCATACCTAGTCAACCTAGCACCAGTCAAGTATTGGGTTTTCATCCTTGTCAGTAAAATGTCAATCGAGTGAGGGACCATTACAGTCAGGGGATATCCCATCATTACTCCTTGACACTGTGAAAGACTCTGACCAACTGTGGCAACTGCACGCAAACAACCTGGTAAGGCTGCTGTAACTGGGTCCAAAGTAGCTGGAAAATATGATACTGGGCGATGTACACCTCCATGGACCTGCGCCAAGACAGACAACGAACATGCATCAAGCTCATGGCAAATAATGTGAATGGCTTTGTGCAGTCAGGCATACCCAACGCTGGAGCTCTGCATAAGCTCTCTCTCAACTCAGTGAACGCTTTCATCTGATCCAGATCTAGCACTAGATCAGTGACATCTTTATGAGTCAGCTTCTGCAATGGCTTTGAAATTTCTAAAAAAATTGGAATCCATTGGCGACAATAGCCCACCATTCCCAGGAACATCCTAACATCTCTCTGTGTAGTCAGGGGATTTATTTGCAGTATCATTGTGATCCATTCCCTGGATATTTTCCCTGACCCCTTCTCAATCTGGTGACCCAAATACTTTACTACCTTCTGACAGTACTGCAATTTCAGTGGTGACACTTTATGACCATACTTTCCCAAATGATTCAACAGGGCAATCGAGTCATACTTACATTCGTCCCTTGTCTTGGATACAATCAATAAGTCATCAATGTATTGCACCAGAGTCGATTGGAAAGGCAATTCTAATGACTCCAAATTCTTTTTCAAGATCCGATTAAACAAGGAAGGTGACTCCCTGTACCCTTGAGGAAGTCTACAGCAGCAGTAGATTCTATCTAAGAATTTGAAACTAAAGAGAAATTGACTATCCTTATAAAGAAGCACAGAAAAGAACGCTTGTGACAGATCAACCACTGTGAACCACTCTGCATCACATGGAATCTGAAACATTATTACAGCTGGGTTTGGCACTACGGGACAACATTTGACCATGATGTCATTTTTTTTTCTCGAATACTGAACAATTCAAACCTTCGCACATGGCTTCTTCAAACCCATTATTGGTGAATTACATGGGCTACTCAACACTTCTTTCAGAACTCCCTGCTTCACAAAATCTGCAATTATCTTAGCTACTTTCATCAGGACATCTTGTGGCATATTGCACTGTGGAAGCTGCGGGAAAACTGCATTCAGCTTTAAAGTAACTTTAATCGGCTCCACTCCCTTGATTAAACCCACTTCTTTCCCTGTCAAATCCCACACGTTCTCTTGTACTGTTCCCTGCAAATCAGAATGAAGCTATCTTACTGTGAACATTGGGAAAAACAAGGGGTACTCTTCATTTGTAGTTTCGCACTCAGTTTCTGGGGCTGGATCTTCCTCATCATCACTATTTGTCTGGATCTCAATTCCGTCATTTGAACAAGTAATCAGACATCTTGTCTTACACAACAAGTCCCTTCCCAGTAGAGATACTGGACTCGAATCGCAGACTACAAATTTATGCAGTCGCTGGAAATTGCCAATCTCAACTTGCACTGGATCTGTAATTGGGTTTGTCAAATACTGATTCGCTACTCCCACAACCTGAACTATTCGACCTGAAAGGGGCAAATTCTGAACTTCTGCACTTCTTACTGTACAGCATGCAGCTCCAGTATCCACCAAAAATGAGACTCTGTGACCCATTACCTTTCCCCTCACATAGGGTCCTCTCTGATCTACCTCTAGAGAAGTTGCAAGCACACATGGCTCCTCATTGGAACTATCACTCATCCATTCACCATTTATTTCATTCTCACTGTGTAACGGGAATCGGTGCACTGTGTTACTTCTTCTGTCTTGTATCTGACCTGTGACCTGTTGAGAAAGCATTATCTGTTGCTGCTCCATCGGGGCTTGAGGCATCTGCATTTGCTGTCTAGTTGCCATGGGAACTTGCTGCTGCATCAGCTGCAATTGTGACACTTGTGCACGGCGCATTTGCACCTGTTGCATGGGCTGGAAATTCTGCACCTGATTCACATTGTTCTGGAAATTTGGATTTGGACCTCTCGTTCTTGGTCCTCTCACATTTTGAAATGTATTGAGATTGTTACCTTGCTGAACAACACCCTCCTGCACCATCATTGGACACTCCCACTTCCAGTGTCCCACGGCTCTGCAAATGTGACAGGGCAATAGCTTCTTCATTCCCTGCACATCATTCTGAACCACTACAGTATTCAAATCCGGACCACGGTTCATATTGCCTCTTCGACCTCTCCTCTCATCTGAGGCTGAAACATGACATTTCCCTGCGGTTGTGGCATCTGTTGTACAAAAGTCCCCTGTACTCCTGTTTGAGCTGCCTTAATCTGCATCACCATCACCTTCTCTTTCAACTTTTTCTGTTTCAATTCAATCTCATCACTACAGTATTTCGCATACTGCAACACCTCATCAATCGGCTTCGCTTGCCAGCAAATCAAATGACTCTTAATCATCTGACCTATCTCAGGTCTCAGTCCTTCCAAAAACCTAAACACAAAATGCAGCATGTCTTTCGGCTCAATTGCTTCTTTACCACTGTACTCCTTGAATGCCTTCAACAATCTCTCATAATACGCATGATTCGATCCCTTCATCTCATGCACTGTCCTGTCAATTATCTGCCAATAAATGTTTTTGGCCAAAATCCTCGTCTTTAGGAACTCAATCGCCTTATAGTAATACTTCATTACCTCAGGAGATGGTGCACCTGTACTCTTATCTCTCTCTGGTTCACTTGTTAGCCAATCTGCAGCTCTCTTGCACTCAACCCACAAATCAGCTGGGTTCACTATTTCCAGTAAGGTGTTCAGGTCTTCCATAAACACTTTGTGAGCTTCACAAACCTGTCTGTCTGATGATACCACTCTACTGGCTTTTCCCTCAGTTTTGGATAATTGTTTGTGAATGACAGAATATCACTCCTACTCCAAGGGACATGAGCAAAATTTCCCCCTGGGATTTCTCTCATTGGTAAAATCTTTATTGGATCCTTGTCCTGTTGTACGCTTTCAGGCACCTCTGGAGAATCTTGTTTCTTTTTGTTTTTTTTCTTCACCCATCTGCCTTCCTACTTTTCTAATGCTCCCCAAACCTGAGCACTCAGCAATAGTTCTTTAAGGTGGGCTTTCATTCCGGCTGACCTCATATGTTCAAAATCTTTCGCCTCAAAATCTATATGTAACTTCTCTTCAAATGTTTTGTTTTCTCAATTTCTATGCCATGCATCTCTGCCAAGTCTGTTAATCTCTGATGTACCTTGCCCACCTCTCTTGTGATTCTCGGGCATAAGAATCTCAACTCTGCCTCTGTGTAGGACTCTAATCTATTCACCCCCATTGTTCCCTCAACCAGTTCACCTACTTCCATGCTCAATCTGACTAAATTGATCTGCTCTTCTCCCTTGGAAGTAATCTGTGGGGTATTCAGCTTGTCTAGCCATTCAGTCAACTGCTGAGCTGTCAGTCCCTGTAACGAAATGTTACTTGCATTCACCAGTGGCACCTGTTGTACCACTGCATTTGATGTCTGCGGTGTCAATAACTTCAGGCTCCGACCTACACTAGGTCCATTCATAGCATCTGGAAGTGCAGCGAGTGGACTGAGATCTAACAATGATCTTGACCCATCTTAGGTCTGACCTATAGAAGAGACAACCTGCACTTATTCATCCTGTCCCCTCCTCATTAGACTCTGAGACATCGTTCTTTGTTAATTCATAATTGATTTCTTCTGCGCAAACAATGGTACCGCTGGACCAACAGTAATTGGAAGCGATATTGCATCAGGGGCTGCTCTGGCACCTGAACTTTGTCGGAGAGTAACTCCCATACTCTGATTCATCACCAGAGTTAAGTCTGACTGTGTCCCTGTCATTGGCGTGAACCTCGGCATCCCCTGTGGCTACACTTAGGGCAACAAAATCAGAGTCGGCTCTGTCTGAATCAACAGTGGTCTTGGAACCACTTGCTCCGTAGGTACCACTAAATTCGAAGTCGTCTCTAAAATAGGCACATCAGGATAAATTCTCTGTATGGGTGGTGGATGCATCTGTGCCTGAACTACTGGAGTAGTCAACACATTAGGTCCTTGCACCACACACTGTGTCTAGCTAGTATTAACCTGCACTGTGCTCACTGTTTCCATTCCCTGTGCTGGGGCTGTTGCGTCGACACTAGTACTCGGACCATCATCATGCACCGCATACGGTGGTGGTCGATCTCTCAGTATCTGCGTAACAAGATCTTCAGGATCAGAGTCCTCCTCCACTATGGAAGACTTTCTCACTTCCTTACTCTCAGACGGACCTTTATTAGACTTTCTAGTTGCCTTCTTTCCTTCCGTCTCATCTTCTTGCTTAATTGCTGGAAACAACGTAACTCCCTGCAATGTCTCTGCTCTCCACCTTTTCTGCTCCCAATCCCATTTAGCCTCCGCTAAAAACTTCTCTACCTTTCTTACTGTCCTCTCGAATTTCAATTGCTGTTGCTGTCTAGCTACCAGCTCCCAAACTGCTAATGCCTCAAACTGTGCTGGTCTCAGAAGGGGCTTTGATTCATATAGCGGCATCCGCAATTCTCAGGAAACGCTAGGCTGCCGTTTTTTTCTGTCACCTTGCACCACTGCTTGCTCGACACCTCGCTACTCCATTCGAATGTAAGCCGGTGTATTCTCTGGTGGAGTAGGCTCTCCAAAATTCGCTTTAATGCAAGTATCTCCCTTTAGGGCACTATTCAATGCCTTGAAAAACTTCATATTTTCTACCCTTTTGTGTATTCAAAATCAAATCAGGAAGTGACCTTCACTCCCAAGATTCCTTTCACCCACGTTCTCAACCAATTGCCTCTCACGGACAGCGGCCAATCCGTGCGCAACTCTTCTCACTAACCAACCTATTCCAGCGGTGCTCCAATGACGTCACACTCACATGTACTGAGGCTGACAAACTCTTGCGGTTCGTCCTCCAAAACTCCAATTCTCACAAAACTAATGCAAAACATTGCGAGCACTAATCAAAATCCAAAAGCCAAAAACAAATCTGCTGGTTTACTACAGGAAAGGTAACACAATTACTTCAGAAACCTTACGGATTTTCACAGATGGCCCTTTCGCTCATAAAACTATTCCTCTTTCTCAGTCTCCCAGGTTTGCAAGCAAAATTAGACCCGCAAAGTTTACTCTCAACTGATCAATATGTCTGTCCTGGTGCATATAGGATTCACAAAATCTCAGTCGAAATTTCCTCTTGTCCACTTAACATACACACTGACTTGTTGACCAAGTGTCTCATACATGTTTTCAATATACTTTGGAGTCTTAGACCACGCAAGGTCCATACATAAACAACCACGTGGATACGCCACACACGTATGAAGTTAGACGACTTCCATACTCTTATACTACGGAGTACGCACACTCCTACTAAAACTTTATTTGGTGTATGCAGATTCCCTAAATCCTCCCATAAATCACAATTCACCTGCGATTTGCATAAGCTGTGCAAGTGCAACCTATCTCCCTTACTCTATCACTAGAACACAGAGAACATACCCAACACTACTAGCAGGATCCAGGATCTGGGAAAGTCATTTCTGGGCTTAAGGGAACATCATTTTCTCTACAAATGACATTTTGAAAAACAAAATCCAAATCTCAATAATACTGACCTCGTAACCTGCTCCAACCACTCACGACAAGCTCCTAAAGAGACAAACCATCAGTCTGCTACCATAACTGTTAGCGCGTCCGTCCTTAATAAGTAAACTTACAAGGGGACGCGTATAGGTCGATGAACCTTTTGACTCATTTAGGATGTTCTTACCATGGTATCAGAGCATGAAACACAATGATCAATGCCCAATATTCGACAATCATTAGTCAATTCAATAATCAATGGAGTCAATAAAATTCACACACCATGACTGAAAGGTCATGAATAAACCACACCTTGTTTTAACTTTCAGTAAGTCTATTTCCCTATTATTAACAATACTAAAGTCAAGTAGCCTAATCACCAAGTCAAATCAACAAAATTAATAATAATTGTTAATCATCAAGTCGCAAGAAACCTGATCTAATCAAAGCTTGAATCAAAAGGCATTCTAAAGCATCAATACAAACCATTAATAAAACCAATTTCAGCAAGACTATAATATCCATAGAGTTCAGCAAAGTAGTTTGTCAACCATTTTTCTGTGCAATTTGTCAGTCATCATGTGAATAGCCTCAGCTAACCAAGATTAGCATCAGCATGTGGGGCTTCATGCAAAACAACTTAGAACACAAATTTAGAAAACACATCTAACTAAAGGGAAATATTAAGACAGTGCAGTTGGTACCTAGAAAGGCATGGCACATAAATGCAATTCAGTCATATCTAGCTATCCACGGTATGGGTCAGCAAGCAGAATCAGTCTTCGTCCTCAGGTCATCAATCGATCAGCAAAACATCAGGCTCTCAGTCAGAGAGTAGGAGCCTAAGGACAGAATCTCAAATCTCTTCTAAGTTTCTTCTTCTCGACAGCGGTCTGCCTAAAATCCCTTCAAATCTGAATCTGGTCTCCTCCGTCATGTTGTTATATCAAAGTCACGCAAACTATCCCCTAATTTCCAATTGGTCAATTAATCGTACGTTATTACTCTGTCCAATGATTTTCATATACCAAATCTATTAATTCTAATATTTCACACTCCACATGTCGATGATTGGTCCGCTTTACGATGTTCTCATCATACAGCTTGTCAGGTAGCAAAATTTGTTGCATCTTAGTCTCCAGTCAATGTCTTCATTGTTTGCGTCCTAGGAAAGAACCCTTTGCACATTTTACACACATTTTGTTACTTTACGAGAGACCTCATCTCCTGTCCATGGTTCCCATAGAAAGTTTCTGCTAAGCATTTTAATAAAACAGTGAGCATTTCACAGTTAGTTCACTCTGTCAGCATTTTTCATTAACCGCAAAGAAATACAGCTTCTGCATGAGGCCTGGCAAAACTAGGCCAAGACATTCCCTAAGTTAGGCCTAAAATTAATAAGCAACAGCATAATTCATAACCCTTAATATGACATACTACTACATTAACCTAATACATTTTCAATATCTCGTAAGTATTAATCATAAATTAGTACATTTCGTGAATACTGATGGCCATTCTTTGAGGTCACAATTTTCAAAGGTGCACATTATTTTTCTATGTTATTCATTTTTCTACATAAGTCATTATTCAAAATAGGTAAACATTCATTAATAATTTCTAATTAAGATATCTGCTTCAGCAGCGGCATGCCCATTAAAAATGTAAGTTTTATTGAATTAGTCGTCGTGCACTAGCGGGAAACGAAACCGAGAACGGTAGGCCGCCTCTCTGCGAGGAAAACAGGAACCGCCCAGAAAGAGCTTCAAATACCTGGATAGGAGCGGTCTGAACTTCACACTCCTGGGCATCGGCTGTCTGTTCTTAAAACAACACGACCGAAGCGGTCTGTACTTCACAAACCCGTCTGCAGGCAGATAAGCACCTCTTTTGGTAGGTGAGTAGCGTAGATATACGCATATGCTGCACCCTTGATTCTGAGCGTACTTAGCCGCGCATGATTATACGTTTTCACCGATTTATATCTGCTGAGGGCTGATGAGACCTATTAGTGGGGGAGAGGGTCTTATCCTCCAAAATCTTAAGAGGCGAACAATGTATTTGTAATGCTATAAAAGTGTTTTCATAACGGTACAGCTAACTGAATTCATGGTGCACGGCGGCACTGCATCTTCCGAGCAATAAGTAAACAACCGTGTAGCTCTGCTGCTGTTTGTTTTTCCGTCGCGCTGTCAGTTCGTTCGCGCGCGCCTCTTTGGAGCGAGATGGGAGATGGCTGTATGCAAGGCTGGAACCGAGTGGGATCCAGCTTCATTCCGCAATGGCAGTTATTCATGAACCGGACCCGGAAACCTGTCCAGACCCAGCAAATAACAACTATTTTTTTGCCACCTTATATGTGTTTTCTATCAGGCAACAAAGACCCATTTTATCAAGCGTTTGGCTAACAAAAGATTTAGTTAAAAACTGCAAGGTTTCAAAATTATGTCTTTCAGGTTACATGGAGGTGTTTGATGCAGACACATTACTGATTCAACTAATTTATCAGGGTTGGAACCTGTGCCCTGCATGTAACGATGTTATCTCTGCGAAAAAATCATTAACTCACCGAGATATTTTTAAAACCACAAATCTGTGACCTACATGTTGCACACTCTGAAGCTTGCACATTAGGCCTATGTGCTAGTTAATGATCCCTAAAACCGGTGCCCTGAGATGGCACATCTATTGCCCCAGTAAATTAATTATTCACCAGAGTCAACCTACACTATTATACTTTGTAATCTACTGAACACACCGATGTCTCTGATAGGGGCCTTTGCTCCAGTGTTTTCCGAGGGGGGAGCCCTCTGGTGCTTAATAATGGCAAATAAAACACATGCCAGTTGTGAGGGGTCGATAGTGGACCATCTTCTTCTGTTCTCCATTACCAGGATGCCTTTGCATAAGAATACGGGAGCTGCTAAAGAAAATACTATCTGATGGGCAGGTAGGCAGTACCTGGCTGACCTAGAAGAGGGGAGGAGAAGGGCCAGTTGCTGGACCTGGATCAACAGCAGGACCAGGAAGATTATGACAATATGAGGCCCCTTTTGTGACGGGCACAAGTCAGACTGCGACTACTGGTCTACAACCATGGTGGTTGGGATAATTTGCCTCTGGTGTCCTGGAGTCTGTCCGACTGTGGCTGTGCAATCTCGGCCAAGTACACCCCTCGCTCACTTGACTCTCAGCTTTGGGGATCAGTCAAAGGGGTATCTGTGTGGGGGCAGAAAATCAGAACAAAACAATCAACCAGGATACAATAATTCACTGTTCAGCCAAGTGCTGATCTTCAGTAATGAGAAATACTTTAATATATCAGCAAAACAAAATACTACCCAGGCTAACACCAATACAACGTCTTACATTTCTGAAAATGAGCTTCTGGCAGGTGCCCCACCATGTCTAGTGCTCCTGTCCATAGCTCCATGTGGTTCTCCTCAGGTCTGGGACATCTGAAGGATATAGCACAGCATAGACAACAAAACAAAAAAATGGGAATTTACTAAGTAATCACAATGCTATCAGGATCTTTCAAGAGCTATCCTAGTTTTCATGATCGAATGAGGTTCACTCTCTCTTCCCAATGTAGAGAACTCCGTGTCTGTTTATACCAGACTAAGAATCCCATTACCAATGGGAAAATGGCAAAGGGAGAGAGATATAGGCAAAGGTTCTTGAGGAAGGAAGTGACTTATTTACAGTCCTGGAAGACGTCAATGATGCGCTCAGTTCTCTGTGAATACACAGTTTCTGTATAACAATACTAATCGTAGATTACTGTGGTTAGTGCGAACCATCCACACAATAGTTAACCTCTCACAGGCCGCAGGGTAGTGACTTACTAGTACAGGATTGAGGAGACGCTGTAACTAGCCCTAGAGCTACCAGGATGTAGCCAGTTTAGTATGTCTCTCGTCAGGTATCGTTGAAGCATGCGTAGAATCAGATAATTCATTCAATCACCAATGATGGTTTATAGTATGCTTAGAGTCAGGTAAATTTGATGGGTTATTGTAGCAACACAATAAAGGGAAGGTTGAACTACAGACTCCTGTCTATCAGGGCCGAACTCTAGGGAGATCAAGGAAAATAGAAATAAAAAACATACAGGAACTACAAGCTGTGAGAAAGCGGGAAAAGCCCAACAATCGTTGTTGCCAAGCGTCAAATACTGTCTTTGTTGCTCTTTTACTAATGCTGCATCTCCTTCCCAGATGTGGTAATCATGCTCCTGTATTCAGCCTTCATCAACCAGAAGTATTGGGATTACACAGCTTTAGCCACAAAGGGCTGTCCCAGTCTCCATTACCTTATCTGTCATAAGTTTCATGCCTGTGTATGTTTACAAAAGTAATGTGTGCTTCCTGCACATTTTTGGTAAATATTTTCTGAATATGTGCAAGCACCCAACCTTACTTTTTAATGTGAGTGACTGTTTGACAACCACCTGCATCTTGCTGATCCCTTATGTATGCAGTCTCAGCTTTTATGTCACTTTGTGTGATCTTGACCTTAAAAGAATTTACTTTGCTAGCACTGTTTTTCTAAAGGCGGATCTTTAAATTTTAAGTTAAAGTCTCTTCAATCCTTAATTTTTAAAAGAATAAGTGCCCGGGTCCACAATTTTGCACAGAAGCTTGTGGCAGGCACTATCAAATATTGGGTATGCTGATAAACAACGCTGCATAGCCTTAATTCCACCTCAGGCCTCTTTAACCCACCACCAAACACTCCCTGCCCCTTCATTTCACTGTTTCAGGTACTTTTTTGTCCCTGCTTTCTTTCTTTATCACTGTTTTTCCATCTTTCTCTTCTTTCCTTCTTCCCCTTTTTTGTCTTTCTCTCTGTTGATTTGAGTCAGACTATGATGAGAAAAACGTCTTTGCGATTCCCAAAAGTAAGCGCCAATGCAACCACTGTCTCAAATTAGCCACTGAGTCTTAGCCTCTTTTTTCAAGCCCAAAGTTACCTGTTAGCAAGGGTCTTGGCTGTAGCAGCTCTGATCACCGGCAGCATCCTTGGAAGTGGCACAGGGCTGCGGACAGAGGTCTTGCTGGAGTCCCTCAGGTGTACAGTGCAGTACGCCTAGTTGTGGGGTGCTGGGTCCTGGGTAGCTGAGGCCTCTGAGTCATAGTGCTAGGCTCTCTGCTAAAATAATGGCAGCAGTCCTCTTCAACATGTTGCATGGTGAGCAGTAGGATCACTGGTCTATTCGAAAACTCTGCAGATATGCTGGACACTACCCTGCAGCATTGAGTTGCAAGTTTTCTTCACGCAGTTCACCACATTAACTGCTGACTGACCTTTCACATCTAAGTCTACAAAGGTTGAACTACCAATAGTAGCCTGCTACTTCTGGGTGTTTCATACAATGGGAAGGCAGCTGGGGTTTCTCCTCTAGACAGTCTCCCCTCCTGCAGGGTCAGGCACATTCCCTTCCTCTTCCAGCAGACAGTCTTCTAGATGTCAGGCATTCCGTTGGATTCCTTAGCAATTTGTGCAGCATTCAAGTGATGTCCCCTCACATCTGGCAGACTGACTGTCCTGACTGCAGCCACCAGCCCAGTCACACAGCAGTACTTTGAGTACTCTGTAAAGCACTCCTTTCCTTAGTCAGTGAACTGGTTTGGAATTGGAACCAAAATGGGGTGATAAAGGTCCAAATGTTATACTCGTTTTCCAGACAGGGGACGTTGATCTGTTGTCTAAGGTCTTACAGCCAGTTTGGTTGGTTTTATCAAATGTATTTTTTTTTGCTACAGTGCAGACAGCCTTTGTGCAAGGTGATGGCTCTCACAGCAGATAGTGATGGAACGTACTTGCTCCAAGTCAGAGTATCCAAAACATGGGTGTGAAATGAGAAGAGTTCGCATCTGGCTGTCATTAGCCTTCCTAGAGTAGCAATATGGGACAGGCAAAAATCCAGGTCCAGCCTAGAAACCCCCCCACCTTTAACAATAGAATATGCTAACTCACTTCCTCTCCTCTACCATCCAACAAAGGCTGTGCTAAAAAAAGTCTTACTAAAAAGCTATCATAGAGTGTCAATGAGCAACCTTATCTCCATCCTTCCTCAATTCAGTGTCTGTGTCCATTCTTCTCTTCAGGAATGCAGTCAGTACACTTCCATTGACTGGTGGATCTGTGCCCACACTCAATTATGTGCCATACTAAACCATTTGGTATCCAGAATGGATATCACTGGTCCCAGTAACCATCCTCACATTGTAATTACTCCTACTGACAGTGCAAGATCTCCAAAATTGATTACAACAGGTTGAGGCTAAAGTGGCTGCGTTGCAAGGCAGAGCTGAAGATCCGGAGGGGGACTCTAGGCGCATCAATATTCTCCTCCTTGGATTTCCTGAATGCGCTGAAGGTCCTAGCGTGGAGCTACTTCTTGAAACCTGGCTCATGGAGACCGTATTGGAATCCAATGCAGACCAACCATACACCTAGACTGGACCAGCCATTTTGCCATCCCAGCCTCTGCTCAACTTCCTACCAACAAACCAAGATCAACATATAAGAGAAGACCAAACATTTAGATCCTTAAAATACTTCTACATAGACAACATAATGTTTGAAATACTCTCTAACCTGTCCTCCATAGAAAAGTATGATGTCATCAACCTCTTCTTCAGAGAAAAATATACAGACCATTCAACAGCACCTCAACAACAGCAAGCCTACTTCATTCTTATACTCACTCCATCCAGAAGAATCCCACAATGGTCAGCCTTCAAAACTGTATTTCTAAAAGATCTTACTGATATGTTCAGCTCCCTCAAAACCACCTCTTGTGAAGATGATGTCTTTCTCTCGTCCTTCCTCAAAGCTTTCTCTGGGGCTGTTCTCTCGCCTCTTCTTACCATTGTTGGTGCCTTCCTCACTCAAGGAATCTTTCTAGAAGCTCTCAAGATAGGCCAGGTTTTCTGACTTTTGAATACATGCAGACGGAATGTCAGCACAAGGTTCTGGGTTTTACATTGAAACCAAACTTTTACAGAAGCCTAACCAGTAGCTCACTCTCCCCCCCTAAGCAGAAAAATGGCCTGCTCAAGGCTATTAAAATATACCCACAGAGCCACCACTGCCTTGTGTCAATAATATGGTTGTAATGATTTGCCATCAAAAAGGATGGACTTCCTAAGATCACAGAACAAATTCTGGATCACGGTTTTGCCATGAGCAGATCTATGCCTCAGCACACATGCTAAATTAACATGCCAGCTGGGCCAGCAAAAAGTCAAGATACCTGTTTCACATGCAGTTGGGTCACTCAGAGCATGGTACCATGCAGTGGACATTCTGGCCTCAACAGGTGGGAAGGCGGAGGGCCGTGAGGGCACATAAGAGCCAGAGTGGGAGTACAAGAAGCTGGAGGTTAAAGAGGATCATGGCAAGTAAGGACAGAGCCAGTAGGGTGTGAGAACTTAAAACCAGGAAGACCAACAGGACATGACCAGAAGGCTAACAACCAGTGGACCAGTACTAGATGGAACTAGACTGAGAGGAACAGGGGAACCAGGGCAAGGAAAATTAGAAGGAAATGGCCTGGGAGATCAAGACCATGAAGATGAAGACCAAGAAGCTGAGTAGTAGGACCAGGGTGAGGACCAGGATGAGGACCTGAAGGAGTAGGAGGCATAGGACCAGGAGCCAGACCAGGAGGAGGAGTAGAACAACTGGACCAGAGGAGAATAACTAAGAAGCAAAAAACACCAGGTGACTGAGGAGTAGGGACAGGACCAGGAGAAAGGCCACAGGAGGGAGAAAGAGAAGTAGGAAAGACCAGGAGAAGATGTGATAATGTAAAGAAGAAGGCGCAGAAGAGGTGAAGGAACTAGATAAGTCTTCACTTCAACTAGTCCAGACTCGTTGAAGTGATTTAAATTTTACTTATCAGAATATACATTACAAGGTATTGCCTGGATTGGGTCAACAAACTAAAATCCCAAGTTGGGAAATAGCAGGAATGCTAAGTTAAAAACAGAGGGAAATATGTCCTTATGGGAGAGGAGGGCTCACACAATTAATAGTTTCATGCTTCATCATCGGACACCTTTCCCCTCCCTGGTTGGACAATGCCACCAGGGCGGACTCAACCTCTTGGTGAAGGTAAACAAGAGGGAATTCTTAGATAAAGGATACTGGACAAAATAAGGGATCCAGATATACTAAAAATACCTTGAGGACTACTGGTGTATTCAGCTCTAATGGTGGTTTCCAAAGGTATGACCAAAAACAGAAGTAGGACGGTACTGCTGAGAATAATAACTCAGTCTTTCTAAAGAAGCCAACATGTTTCTGCCCTCACAATGAGCTTATCCTGGTCTCGGTACATTCCTCAGGGCTACAGATCCCTAACAGCTAATGCCACAACCTAACTTATTCACTACACAACACTCAAGTCCTAACTGTGTGATGAAACTGGTATAATGGCCTAGTTGGAAAAAGACAAAATTAGAAATAAAATTAGCCAATGTGTGTTCCTCTTTTCTCTAGTATTTCTAAGTCACAAACACATGTGAACATGCAAGTAATAATCATTGTAAATCACTATAAACCAAGTGCAACTCGTGTGCTAGTGCTGGGGACATGCATTCATGTTTATACAATTCATATTGTCACTAATACTATATAATTAACATGAGGGTGAAAAAAAAACTTTTACAAACCCCTTTACTGTGTTATTTCTGTCAATTAGGTAAAACACGCTGATGCTAAGGAAGTAGCAATTAGAATCAAAAATGAGATATTCCTTATCCTTGCATATGGGGGATACTTGCTCCTAGTCTGGGAAGAGGACGGTGTCCTTTGTAGTCACAACACACTAGTAATGAGGAAATGTTCAAAATACTAACAGGTCACATTCATCCTGATAATATACCCAGGGGTTCATCTTTTAATGTGCAATAATTACATCTCGCAGACATAACAGGGATGTGGAATTCCTATTGCCCGGGACATATTGTTTGAGGTCCAGAGCAACATGTTTTCATGTTTATTTTGTCCTTAGGACAAGTAGGCCCAACCCCCTGCAGCAGAAACACTTTGGCTTTTGGCTATCAGTTCACAGAGAAGTGAACTGTCTGCAGTTGAAGTAATATGTGTCCGTATGTTAATGCTGTTATATCTCCGCTTTCTTTAGATGTTAAATTAAGGGAAAGATGGGAGCTCTGATCCTAGTCCATATATTCACTATTTTTTGCAACCTCCTTATTAAACCAAGTCGACGTGTTTCAGCCCCTTTATATACGGGCCTCTTCAGGACTCATGGAGAGATAAAGACATAATAAGTCTGAACATAATCCAAAATTTGCGTTCTCAATTTATTAATATCGACGTAAAGCATCCGCGAATGGCCCGATGAAGCGTCCCTTCGCCGTGTTCCTGACGCTAACCTGGGACTTTATCTCTCCATGAGTCCTGAAGAGGCCCGTATATAAAGGGGCGAGACGCATCGACCTGGATAATAAGGAGGTTGCAAAAAATAGTGAATATATGGACTAGGATCAGAGCTCACATCTTTCCCTTAATTTAACACCTAAAGAAAGCGGAGATATAAGATGTGATAGCGGATGCAACCATCTCTTTACTGTGGATGAAAGTCTTAATAGATTTCGACAAACACTTCTTACAAACAATCTTGGAGATGGATGAAGACAGTGCTTTTTTATAGGTTCTTTATATGTTTGTTTATATATTTGTGATGTAAGTCTATTTGTATGTTATATACATGATGTTTATATGTCATTTTTGTCTGATGTCCAAAAAATGAAGAGAATAATTTTGTGGTAAATAAAGTACACTATCAATGATCAATTTAGAAGCTCGTTGTAAATAATTCAATACTGGAATTTGTCCCAACCATTGTACCACTTTTGTGTTTTTGGATGATATCTATTCTACCCAGGTATGGTAGGCTTATTAGGGTAGACCCTCTTCTTTTCTATATACGTTCTCCCTTTCACACAGCACAGCATAGCAAATTTGGGTGTTGAAATGTGTTGCGTCAAAAGTTAGTAAATCTGCCTTTTGGTGTCAACTAGTATGGGTTGCTCCTTTAGTCCCTCAGGGTTGACCCCAGAGCGCATGTAGCATGGATTATACATATTATACTATCCATATCTATGTGTAGCTTCTCTACCATTCCTGAGTGGATGGCCAGTATATATAACTTTGGCCAGATTAATATTTCCAATACCCATAACCATCCTATTCTGCAGCTCTTGGGTAAAGTTCTCAAACCATATACCTTGTCAGGTTTTAGCATTAGCAGTCAGATTTTTTTGCCTCTGTACCACTGCTGTGGGGACTCCTTGATACATTTACTATGGCTTGTTGCAAAATGGCTAATTTTGTACTGCTTCTGTACTGAATCCACAGATTATATATTAGTGCTAGCTTTATAATTCCCTTTCCTATGGAATGCTCTCTGCAGGGCTTAGGTGGACTCCTGAGACGTACTATGGCTGGTTATATAAAGTTTATCCTCTTGCATATTGCATATCTCCCACTGCCATTCATAAGTCCTCCATGGAACTGCTTATATGCCATTTATCACTCTGTGCAACTAAGACCACCACCTTCCATGTCACCTATAGGTTCCCTGTGCAGAACAAGAACTTCATTGATGAATTTTAAGATCTCCTCGCCATCTCTTTTATTTGACATGCGCACACCACCCTACTGGGTAACTTCAACATTCCAGACAATTCAAGGTTGTAAAAAAACAAGATACAGGGCATTGCCTGACAGAGCATGGAGTAAGACGTACTCCGGGTGAGGTCAGGGTCCCCAAGGTCTCAACACACCCATGTAGCTCATGTCAGGACACCTACTGCCATCCCGGGTGCCCGATCGACATCAGCTGCAGCCCAGGCACTTTGCAGAGCTCCGGTGCCCGCCCTACCCTGCGACTGAGTTTGGAGCGATGAGGCAGGATGCCGCCGTCATTTTGCAGACGCCGTGGATCCAGGGAGGCCTGTTGGAGGCGGACAGGACGGGACGTGGCTGGTCCAACAAGACTGCTGCAGGGATTGCAGCTGGGGTGGGGATGGTCTCCCGCTCCCCCTGCAGCACCCGCTGCTGAGTACTTTAGGTTCTCCTTGAAGGTCCGTGGCCCACTGGGGCCCTAGGGCATAAGAAGCATGCGGACGGAGGGCGCAACATGGCCAGTCTCTCCTCCCTGACCCACAGAGTCTGCACCTTGCCGCCAATGGAGGCTCCCCCAGAGACTGGTAAGGTGCCTGGGAGCACGCTGCAACCTGTGCTTGAGGGACCCAGTGAACTTCTGGAGGGCTCTGAAATCTGTCCCCCCGCCCAGAGATCAGGACAAGACTGGCAGGGTGGGAGGCCGCCATCTTTTGGTGATCGTGGGCCCCTGAAGACCTGCTCCATCTGGCCGTGGTGTGACAAAGCTGGCCCAGGGAGACTGACATGAAGCCTGCGAGGGGTTGAAGTGGGGGAGGGAGTCGACCTTCCGCTCTCCCTGTGCTACCCACTGAAACACAAAGGCTGCCCTGGAGAGCCAGGACCTATCGGAAACCAAGTGCACAAGAGTGCGATGCGGTGAGTCTCTACATAACGGCCTACAAAGACTGCACCATGCCACTGCTAGTGCCCTCTCCCGCTCCACCCAAGACTGCTGAAGCACCTGGGACCCCGCCATACACTACATCCTTTGGGGGGCCTCTGTAGAATGGTCCTGGACCCTGGAATTTGTGCTGCGTTCCTCAATGGCCAAGAGGGGCAGCAGTTGAGGCCTTGCCCACCATCCCACCTAAAGTTCACACACACCGCAACCTTCTGTGGCTGGCTCACTTGTCGATTGCTGGGACCTGGTGCTGGGCCTCCTGTGAGACTCTGGGGGAGCCTGATTGATGGGAATTGGAAGACCTACCGCCCTACTTAGCAACAGAGATGCTATCACCACCCCAGTGGGTGACAGGACGGGGGGGACTCCCCTCCCTGTGTGGCATCTGGGGCCCCTGGATCTGCCTGCTCGTCAATCGCTGGGCCTCTAGATACAGTGCATCGCGATGGCTTGCATCATCACCTTTCTACTTGCACATGCTTAGGACCTGGATCGTCGCTTTGACGGGGGTGGCCCTGGAAACAGTGTGTGCATCGAGGTCCCTTAGGGAGGCCATAATACACCATCGTTTTCTTCCCCCTTGGCCTTGGGGGGCCCCACACCGGACTCTGAGGGTGTCTGATGGACTCTGAATATTCCAACAACCACACTGTATACCTGGACACCTGTTGTCGCCCTAGACTGGTGGCAAATCTGGCAGGGTGACCACTGCCCATACCTGAGCCCTGGTTCTTCCCATTGGATGGTGGGTGCCTAGGCCATGCCATTCTGTAAACCCCCCAGGGTGCCAACAGGACCATCGACTAAAGACACCCCCTTACATCCCTCTGGCAGTAGTCACAACAACAGGCCATGGACTTGCCTTTGGAGACAGATGACAAGCCTTCAGGACTCGCGTCCGAGGTGCTGTCACGTTCTGTGGCGACCCAGTAAGTACAGCAATTGGACATCCACCTGAAACATGAAGATCTGGAAATTCGTAGTCACAGGAACAACGTTGGCATCGGGGGAGTCCCAAAGGTAATGGAGGGTTCAGACATCTTGTCCTTTATGGCTGACCTTTTGCATGCCATCCACAGGGACCCTGACATTTCACCCGCCATGCTCGATAGGGCTCACATGGTGGCGGGCCAGCCGCGACGTGCTGATTTCCCCAGTATCCTCACCCATGTACATTTCTATGTTGAGAAAGAAGAAATCCTACAAGCCTCACAGAAAAAAGCAGATTTGATCTACAAGGGACATAACATCCAGTTGTTTCAGGACTTGGCTCCAACCACCTTAAGGCGTTGTTGAGACTTCCACCCTATCACAAACAAACTCTTTGAGCTCCACATCCGCTATCAATGGGGCCATCACTTTCCCCTTATCTTTGATTGGGAGGGTAAACAGAGAACTCTCCAATCTTAAAGGGAAGCCCAACGCCTTCTGAACTTGCAACCGGGCCCTGAAGAGGCTGCATGTTCGCCGCCTGACACCCTAGAGAGACAGACTTTCCACCCTTACTGAACCACGGTCTCCTCTCGCCCGGCCTCCAAATGAGCTAGGGACCATCAGATGCGGGAGGCCAAGCAATATTTTCCAACACCTGAAAAACGTAAAAACCTCCCCAGCTTCCATGGCTGATTCAGCGACCACCTGAATGCGGGTTCCACCGGCCCACCTCTGCACCCTGAAACGTGATGGCCCCAGGGGCCCTCGAGCATCGCTCTTAGCGAACATGACTGAATTACAAGCTACCGACCCACTCTGAGAACCCAGACCCCTGGGGAATGACATATCTCAGTTGGCCCACGACATAATGCACTGTCCTCATACATGCCTGGACTGCCTGTTAGGGCCTAGTTGACCTACTGTTCTGTTGTTCTGTATTGTGCACAACTGTCTGTATAGGCTTCTCTTTGTCCTAGCCTGGCATCACCCTGCTTTAGCTACAAACTAGGGTCCACACCTAGGCTGGGACCATGAACTTAGAAATAGGCACAGTTTGTATATGCTTATTGCACCTGCTATTGCCCACCCGCTCCTTGCTGCCCAACGTAAGCTGCCTAACCACAGAAAATACCACACACCAACTCCCGGAACTCTAGCATGACCACAGCCATCCATATTAAATTCCTTACACTTAGGGGGTCATTCTGACCCTGGTGGTCATTGACCGCCAGGGTCAACGACCGCGGGAGCACCGCCAACAGGCTGGCGGTGCTCCCAAGGGCATTCTGACCGCAGCGGTATAGCCGCGGTCAGAAACGGAAAACCGGCGGTCTCCCGCCGGTTTTCCGCTGCCCTGAGGAATCCTCCATGGCGGCGCAGCTTGCTGCGCCGCCATGGGGATTCCGACCCCCTCACCGCCATCCTGTTCCTGGCGGTTTTGACCGCCAGGAACAGGATGGCGGTGAGGGGTGTCGTGGGGCCCCTGGGGGCCCCTGCAGTGCCCATGCCAATGGCATGGGCACTGCAGGGGCCCCCGTAAGAAGGCCCCTAAAAGATTTTCAGTGTCTGCCATGCAGACACTGAAAATCGCGACGGGTGCTACTGCACCTGTCGCACCCTTCCCACTCCGCCGGCTCCATTCGGAGCCGGCTTCCTCGTGGGAAAGGGTTTCCCGCTGGGCTGGCGGGCGGCCTTCTGGCGGTCGACCGCCAGCCCAGCGGGAAACACAGAATAACCGCGGCGGTCTTCTGACCGCGTAGCGGTATTCTGTTGGGGGAACTTTGGCGGGCGGCCTCCGCCGCCCGCCAAAGTTAGAATCACCCCCTTAATGTATGGGGACGTAACTCATCTAATAAAAGAAAGCAGATTTGGAGATATCTCCTCCAGAAGAATGCCAACGTCATATTTTTACAGGAGACACATTTCCTCCAACATGATACCCCACGCATGGCACACCCCAAATACCCACTCCGCTAATGGGCCTCTGCACCTAACAAAACAGCGGGGATGACAATTTTCTACACGCCATCCTTCTTTTCTAAACCCCTTTACGTAGTGTGCAATGGAGAAGGTCGCTTCCTAAAGCTCATTATATGACGTGATATAAGCCTCCTCACACTATTAAACTTATACGCTCCAAACCAAGCTCAAGATGCCTTTCTCTGCTCTTTGCTCAGGAAACATCTCGCCTAAGAGAAGGTGACATTGTCTTGGGAGAGGACTTGGGACCCTACCTTGCAAAGCAGTTCTGTTGCTTTCCAGGGCACGGGCGCAATGTCCACAGCCCTCAAGCACAACATCATAGATACGGGATTGGTAGATTCCGGGAAGGATCACAGCCCGCTGCAAGGGACTATTCATTCTTTCCACATGTCCACTAGTCATATTCAGGCATCAACTACTTTTTTCTCACAGACACCTTGCTACAGGTACTGGCAACCTCCTCCATTTCTGATATCTCAATCTCTGATCATGCCCATGTGGAACTGTCTTGGAGGGGGTGGGAAGGGGTTCCCTTGCCTTCCCCACGGTGTCGCCTTCATCGATCCATATTAAGAGACTCAGTAGACGTTGAGAAGATTCGCACTGCTATAGCTATTTTGATTTGAATGCCCAATCAGACGTCTTGGCACATGTGCTTTGGATGGATTTAAAGCAACCATTAAAGGTGAGATCACCTCCATTTCAATTGCACGGAGAAGAGAGGCTGGCCTGGTGGAGAAGGGTCTGACCACAGAAATAAAGGACCTGGATCGTCAGGACCACGCCAATCCCCCCAGACGCATTAGACAGCAAATAGGCATTCTACGGGTGCAACTCCGATTCATTCATACCAGCAAGGCCGAACACACCATCCTGTCGCTTAAACAAAGATATTACCAAGGGGTAATAAGGTAGGGACCCTCTTAGCACGCAAACTAAGACAACTCGTGCCTGGGCCCACATTCCGGGTCCACAAATTACGCTAGGAGAATGGGCCACTACAGACTCTGCAAAAAGACAAGCCTTTCATGATTACTACCAGGCCTTGTACACCAGTCAAGAGGCCCCTTCTGAGACATAATATCTGACAGACTGTCGATGGGACCTGCTGGACCCCGCACACGCAGCCCTGATAGAGGCCCCTATCACTTCAGAAGAGCTCAGGAAGGCCATAAAAGGCCTCTCCCTAGGCAAGACATCGGGGCCTGAAGGCCTGCCAGTAGCCTTTTTTAAATAAATTCCTTCCACAACTGCAAGAGCACTTGTTGACCTCACATAATTCTTTCATCCCCACACTGGGGCTAAACCCCACTATGTCAGAGGCAGAGACCTCTCTAATACCAAAACCAGGCAAGGAGCCAGCACTCTTCTCCTCATACCACCCCATAGCATTCTTAAACACAGACGTTAAACTTTAATCGAAAATCTTAGCTAACAGATTGGAACCCTACCTACCCAGTCTTATAGATCCAGATCAGGTCAGCTTCATCCATAATAGGCAAGGGGCAGACAATATTTGGCACCTGGCCCACCTAGTGGAAAAAGCACATCCATATGCCATCCCTGCTTGCCTTCTCTCACTTGTTGCAGAGAAGGCACTTAACAAGCTTATTTCGGACTGTGCTTCAAAAAATAGACCTGGTTCCCAAGATTATAAAAAGAATTATGGCCCCCTACATCTCTCTTACTGTGAGAATCTGAGTCATTGGAGGCCTATCCACACCTTTCTCCCTGAACAGAGGCACCAGGCAGGGTTGCCCCCTCTTACCACTTCATTTCGCCCTAGCGGTGGAACCTCTGGCGGCCACCATACAACAAACGGAGTACATGATGGGACTTCCCTTTGACGAGCACCCTCATAAGCTTGCCCTTTTTGCTGATGACCTCCTGTTGATACTTATGCAGCCAGACAGATCACTCCCAGGGTTGGTCTGCATACTCCAAGCCTTTGAAAACATCTCAGGCTTTAAGATCAACCTGGCCAAGTCTCAGGCCCTCAATTTAACTATTCCCCAGACAAGCCTACCATCCATTCAATTACTCACACCATTTCAGTGGACTAATGGCCATATCCAATACCTCGGCCTATGCCTTGCACCCACACTCTTGACCTGGTCGGGCACTGACTGGTCGATTTGACGGAAATCCGCACTAGAGGAGCTATGCGGTCAGAATCCCCTTCCGGTATCCTGAATGCCTCCCAACTCCTGTCCATCAAGGCAAAATTCTGTGCCTCTAACAAGACATCCAATCCTTTTTCTCGGGAGTGGGAACGACCTTGCTTCTCCAATGCCATACTGATGCTCCCTCACGACTGGGGAGGACTGGGATTCCCCAATCTTCTTGAGTATTATTGGGCAGTACACCTCTGCTTCATCTCAGAGTGGGTTGTGCGTGAAAGTGACAAACATTATCTACACATGGACTGTGCTGTGGCCTGTCACCCGCTCTGGGACCTAGCGTGGCTCCCAAAGCATGTGAGACCTAAGAGTGCCTACCTGCCACCCCTATGAAACCGGTCTTTGACATATGGGACAAACTCAAAATACGTCCGGGTCTCACCATATTCCCCTCTTCCAATACACCTCTAGCACACAACCCTGACTTCTTTCTTGCATTTCAGCCCATCTTGTACAGCCATCGGCATGAAGGAGAGTGTCATACTCTTCATAACTTATTCGAGGGTGATGTCTTCAATACCTTTGAACAATGCTGACGAGAGTTTAAACTCTCTGACTTGACCAGGCTTCAATACTATCAACTCTGACACGGGGCACTTCTCCCAGACAACATGCAGAGGGCTACCGGCAGAATGATGGCCTCTGAGGCCCCGGTTCCGGCCCTCAATGGATCCCGAGGTCTCACATCATGCACATACCAAGTCCTCCAACATTCAACTTCTAATCATCTACACCCCTATCAAACTCACTGGCACTCAGACATGTAGGATGAATTATCTGCAAAGAAATAGGAGTGCCTGTGGAGGGAAATCCCGAAAATCTTTGGAAGCATACCCCGAAGAGAGACAGCCTACAAAATTATGATACTCTGGTACCTTACCCCGACACAGCTCCGTACAATATTCCCCTCAACCTGCACCATTACTGCTCTTCGGCCCTGGGGGACTTCATACATATCTGGTGGTCATGCCCTGGCATTATCACCTTCTGGAAGGAAATTCTCAGCCATATAAGGGGGATAATATGCTACCCACTACCTGATTCTTGTACAGTTGCCCTGCTGGGTGCATGACCCCCCACTTTGCAAGCGATGACACATGCATAATGGTACCTCATATCGCAAATGTTGGAAGCAACCAAACAACTTATAGCACTATATTGGAAACAATCCAATAGCACCCCCCCCCCCCCCCACTGCTTTATGGTTCACTAGACTTTGGCAAGTCCTAACCATGGAACTACTTTTGAACAGATTGACCCAGTCTGAGGGAAAATTTGCACCTGTCTGGCAGCCTCTCATACAATACCTCACACAGTTAGAATATACATGCTTCACACCACCTAGGCTCAAAGCCCTCCAGCTCTTCGACAGTTAATCACTTTCCTGAGTGAGTCTTAGCCATCCTCCCTTAGCCCTTCTACCCCTCACCAGGCATTAGGGACACAAGTTACTCACAGAATACTATACCCTGGACTATATGGCCTAGTCACCCCTTTTTGTACACTGTGCACCTTTTATGATTGTTACTGTTTTAAGTTTTGCCCTCTTGATTTAGTTGTTGGGGCACTGGAACACATCCACTATTCTGTAGCTCATGGACCCTCTGATCATCGCATAAGTACCCAGATATTGTACCTAAATGCTTAGGGTCTGTTGATTATCATATGTGTAGGGTTACTTTTGCCCTATCACTTTAAATCCAGTAAAGCTGTACATTCACCTCTTTATCTTAAAAATGCTAATAAAGAGATATTTGCAGGGCATGGCCAAGATGGCGACTGGGCTAGACGCCTAATATCAGAGTTGCGTGGGAGCCCTGCAGTCATCCTACAGAAAATGTTGACATCTGCCTTCTAAGTGCTCCAAATTTATTAGCTCTGAACAGTGGCGCTCCTGCCCGTCCCAGCGGACCAGGTCCTGTTGCTCCAATGGTGCCTGGGGAGAGACGATGAGCGAGGCGGCCAGATTGCTGACGCTCCGGGGCGGGGCACCACTCGGTCTGGATTTGCTCAGGCCGCGGAGCGTGTCTGCTGGTGTGGTCTGGAGCTGGCACTGGTCTGCGCCCTGGATACAGCCGCGTGGGACTTCCTCCAGGTGCAGGGAACCTGCACCTTGCCCCGGTACACTGATGAGACGATATGGCCGAGCGTGACCCTGGTGAGATGAGCGTCGCATTCAGGTTCGGATGCAGATCCGCAGGCAATGACCACCTGAGATATTCCCGGTCTGCTCTACTGCGAGAGAGGCATCGAGTCACTGGAGCGCGCTCCCACGGCAGGAGGGCCAACAACATAGGCGGGGGAGCTCCACTCATTGCTATTAGCACCAACGCAGCCTGACACCTGGAGCTGCACTGCTTAATTGACTTTAATGAACATGCCTTCCAGAACATTACTCTGTTAACCATTGAGGGGGGACCCCCTGTACTTGCGGCAATATTATTTATACAACCTGACCCCTAGCTGTGCTCTGTGTAACATCATGGCTCTCCTACCACTGCACTGTGTATCTGCTAGGTTGGTGCAGTTCAGCCCCTCCTCACAATCTGGTCATTTACACTGACCTATTGCCCATCTGGGAGAGGTGTCCATTGTGGTGTCTCGGACACCTCCTGTAAGTAAAGAGAGGAAGGCCTGTGAATTGACTGTCAGCAATAATAACCTGCATGATTGAAGAAATACATATTGTGTAATCTATCGCCACAAGACCTGTTACTGCAGTTGCTACACTACACTTGCGTGACGCACACTTCTTTGTGCAAATAATCCAACTCTGTGACTGCTCTGGGTGCTCTTTGACTCTCCAACAGACCTAGTGCCCTTCCACCCTGATCTCCCCCCTCACATTGCCCGGTATGCACCTACCATGATGGGGAAATCTAAATCCCTCAAACCAACGTCTGCAGGCACAAGCGCCATGCTGCAGCCCGCTAGTCTTCCAGACAACACCTTTGAGAGTCTCCAGCAGCTCGAGGCAACATTCCAAGCACACTCAGTGAAATTTGACAATGTCTTACAGGCCAGCTTAGATACAAAAACCTTCCATGAGACTTAGATCGATAAGGGATCTGTAGAAGTCAATCTATTAATCGCAGCCTTGTGGACTGTGTAGAGGAAACAGAACCTACTCTTGCTATGGTGCATCTGACAGTGCAAGAGCTCCAAAATTGATTACAACAGGTTGAGGCTAAAGTGGCTGCGCTGCAACGCAGAGCTGAAGATCCGGAGGGGGACTCTAGGCACATTAATATTCTCCTCCTTGGATTTCCTGAATGCGCTGAAGGTCCTAGCGTGGAGCTACTTCTTGAAACTTGGCTCATGGAGACCGTATTGGAATCTAATGCAGACCAACCATACACCTAGACTGGACCAGCCATTCTGCCATCCCAGCCTCTGCTCAACTTCCTACCAACAAACCAAGATCAACATATAAGAGAAGACCAAACCTTTAGATCCTTAAAATACTTCTACATAGACAACATAATGTTTGAAATACTCTCTAACCTATCCTCCATAGAAAAGTATGATGTCATCAACCTCTTCTTCAGAGAAAAATATACAGACCATTCAACAGCACATCAACAACAGCAAGCCTACTTCATTCTTATACTCACTCCATCTAGCAGAATCCCACAATGGTCAGCCTTCAAAACTGTATTTCTAAAAGATCTTACTGATATATTCAGCTCCCTCAAAACCACCTCTTGTGAAGATGATGTCTTTCTCTCGTCCTTCCTCAAAGCTCTCTCTGGGGCTGTTCTCTCGCCTCTTCTTACCATTGTTGGTGCCTTCCTCACTCAAGGAATCTTTCTAGAAGCTCTCAAGATAGGCCAGGTTTTCTGACTTTTGAATACATGCAGACGGAATGTCAGCACAAGGTTCTGGGTTTTACATTGAAACCAAACTTTTACAGAAGCCTAACCAGTAGCTCACTCTCCCCCCCTAAGCAGAAAAATGGCCTGCTCAAGGCTATTAAAATATACCCACAGAGCCACCACTGCCTTGTGTCAATAATATGGTTGTAATGATTTGCCATCAAAAAGGATGGACTTCCTAAGATCACAGAACAAATTCTGGATCACGGTTTTGCCATGAGCAGATCTATGCCTCAGCACACATGCTAAATTAACATGCCAGCTGGGCCAGCAAAAAGTCAAGATACCTGTTTCACATGCAGTTGGGTCACTCAGAGCATGGTACCATGCAGTGGACATTCTGGCCTCAACAGTGGGAAGGCGGAGGGCCGTGAGGGCACATAAGAGCCAGAGTGGGAGTACAAGAAGCTGGAGGTTAAAGAGGATCATGGCAAGTAAGGACAGAGCCAGTAGGGTGTGAGAACTTAAAACCAGGAAGACCAACAGGACATGACCAGAAGGCTAACAACCAGTGGACCAGTACTAGATGGAACTAGACTGAGAGGAACAGGGGAACCAGGGCAAGGAAAATTAGAAGGAAATGGCCTGGGAGATCAAGACCATGAAGATGAAGACCAAGAAGCTGAGTAGTAGGACCAGGGTGAGGACCAGGATGAGGACCTGAAGGAGTAGGAGGCATAGGACCAGGAGCCAGACCAGGAGGAGGAGTAGAACAACTGGACCAGAGGAGAATAACTAAGAAGCAAAAAACACCAGGTGACTGAGGAGTAGGGACAGGACCAGGAGAAAGACCACAGGAGGGAGAAAGAGAAGTAGGAAAGACCAGGAGAAGATGTGATAATGTAAAGAAGAAGGCCTTCCTCACTCAAGGAATCTTTCTAGAAGCTCTCAAGATAGGCCAGGTTTTCTGACTTTTAAAGAAACTTACACTAGAACCTGATGGGCTTGCCAACAACTGGCATATTACACACCTACCACTCATTGGCAAGATCACTGAAAAAGTAGTCTAAGTTCAACTCGAACATTACATCAGTGATTCTGGATGACCACCAGACTGGCTTCAGATCTCACTGCAGCACAATGCAATACACTTCTATAGCACACAACTACCAAAAAGGTGTCCCGGCGCTTGCGGTGAAGACTGCCCCAATGTGGGGTCCCGTAAAAAGAATATCCATTAGGAAGAGTCAAACAGAAAAGTTTTTAGACCTTTCCTAAAGCTTAGTTCAGACAAGGAGCTTCTGAGGGTAAAAGGCAGAGTGTTCCAAAATCTGGCTGCAAGAAAAAAAATGACCACCGCTTCTGGCCTTGTGTATCTTAGGAATTTGAAATAATTTGCAGCGATTGGACCGCAAAGCGCGTACTTGCATCAAGACTTTAAACTGGTTCCTGAGGTAACCAGGACCTTTTTGATTGACCTTTTGCTGTAAGGCCGAAAAGAGTTGTGTGTCATCTGCATAAGATACTAGCGTCACGCCCAGCAGTTCTACTAGCTTGGCCAGGGGTGCCACATAAACATTAAAAAGAGGAGGTCTAAGGGCCCGACCCCTGAGGAACTCCACAGTTCAGAGGCTTAGCTTCTGAAGTGAAAGGAGGGAAATAGAGGACCTGAATTCAATTGTCCAAGAATGACTTAAGTCATAACAGTGCTTGACCCGTGATGCCAGACCTTTCCAGCTTTTGAAGCAGGGCAGAATGTGACACTGTGTCAAATGCCGTGGAAAGATCTAAAAGCACCAACATAAGCTGGGAGTTACCATCTCTGTTAATGAATTCAGTCATTTCAGTTAGAGCAGTTTCAGTGCTGTAGCCTGGCCTAAAGACTGATTGGGAATCTTGAAGTATATGATTAGTCTCCAAAAAGGCTTAAATATGTTTATTTACATTTTTTTCCACCAGCTTCCCCATAGTAGGAAGGAGAGAAATCAGTCTGAAATTACTCAGGATCCTGGGATCAGCTGTGGGTTTTGTTTAGTAAAGGAAGTAAAACAGCCTTATTCCAAGCCAAAGCACAGTCGCTTGTTCAAGGGAATCATTCAAAAGAGCATTTACGATAGGGTTAACCACTGGGGTCCCTAATTTGAGAAGGTCAGGGGACAGGGATCGAGAGGGGAGACTGACTTACAGTTGGTAAGCTCCATAGCTGATTCATCAAGGAACATAGGAGCAAAGCGAGATAGCAAAGAACCCGATACCGATGTGGAGGTAGTACTCAAAGAGCAAAAAGAGGCATGAGTAGACCAATCCTAAATAGCTTGAATATTATCATAAAAGAAATTTGATAGCTCCTCGCACAACTTAGCGGAAGGAGTAAGAATATTTTTACTTGCAGAAGAAGTCTGCAACATTACACATCCTGGATGCATACCTGCCTAACCACATAAAAAGATGACTTCTGCCTCCTGATATTGCTGGACCTCTTAGCTGTCTTCAACAGAGTTGACCAGCCCACCCTCATATGCACCACGAATTGTCAAATTGGATTCACTGGCAATGCCCTTCACTAGTTCTTCTCCTACATTTCCAATCAACACCAGTTTGTTCACATGCTCATCTCCAGGTCCCAAAAGATCCCTATCACTTGTGGAGTCTACTAGGGTTCCATACAGTGTCCTGTCATCTTCAACCTCTACATGGAGTCACTTGATGCTCTACTCACAGATAACAGCATCACAATTCACCAATATGCCTATGATACATAACTACATTTGAAAGTCTCCTTTGCTTCAGACATTACGTGCCTCAACTGTACATCATCAAGACCTGGATGTCCAGCGCCTACCAAAAACTCAGCCTAACCAAGACATAATTCCAGTTATTTGTCAAGAACAACTAACAAGAATTACATTATCCTTGACTGTTTCAAACCCCAACTTTCACAGAATGCCATGCCATTTTGATTCACTCTAGACACAATCCTCACCGACACATTGCCAAAAACACAAAGATGGTATAGTACTGATTCTCTTGTCTATAAAAAAGTGAAACCATTTCTTCCAGAAAAAGGCCTCAGAACAGCTACTCTTACATCTGAATGGTGATAACGCCCTGCTCCATGGCCTCCCAGACTCACACTGGTGCCCTTCAAGGGCATCCTACACGCCGCAGCACATCTCTTCCAGGGCCTAAAAAAATATAATCACTCATCCTTATAGAACTCCATTAGTTCCCCTTTCCAGCTGACACAATCTTCAAAACTAGCTGCATCATTTACAGAGTCGCCACAACCACCACTCCTGCTTACCTTACAGACAAGCTCATAATTTCTGGTGGTTCTCGGCACACCTGCATCCAAACGTCATTAGACTGCAGAATAAGAAGTTTAAAAAAGAAAAAAAACGAGGTAGCAGGCTATTTCCAGTTATGCACCTAGGATCTGGAACAACATCTCTGTATCCAACAGGATCTCCCCAACGCTGCTCCAATTTAGGAAAGCATACAAGACTCGCCTCTTTGAAGAACACTGCAGCACACTCCATTAACCATTCACAACACAGATAACTGTCTATCACTGATTGACTTTATGCTTGTCTTGGACCCTGTACAGCGCACAACTGACTTTTAGCTAGGTTTGTACCGAAAAAATTCCATATGTTTACATACATACATACAGACAGTCATACATGCAACCATACATACCTTCATACATCTATGCCTTAAACGTGTCCCATATTCTACCTAATTTCCTCTGAGATGGATGCTTGTACAATGTACCTTCTATTGGTTGCTCTCAACCAGTCCTATGTGGACGTACAATGATTGGCTTTGTGATGCCCACTGCTGTAGGTTGTTACCTGGACACCTGAGTGCACTCAGGTCTTATTATGGTTTTGTAGCTCGTTGCTCATGGTCGACCCAATAGAGAATACTATGACTTGTTGTATAACATTGATTACTATTGATTGCCACCCCTCCACACTGTGTGGACTCCAGGAGTATCATGAATGGTGGGACAGTAGTTGCTCCTCTGTAGCTCCACGGTGGTCCATCCAGAACATATACTGTTGCTGGTTGTTTAATGGCTATTCTTATGGATTTGATCCCTTCTGATTCTCATGGTATTCCAGGGGAAGCACTGGGCACTTCCTCTGTCTATATACAGCATGGTTTGATTAGACTTTGGCTATACCATTCTAAAGACGGTAAGGATTTGCAAGAATTACCCACTTCTTTCCTCCCACCTTCTTCTGCACCCATACAAAGGCGCAGCTGCACTCTTGCTGTGACACCGTAGGAGTAATGTCAGCCATATATGCACAACACCATAAATCGTGCAAATAGGCCACACTGCACTGGACATTGCATTGCACAATATCTGTCCAAAGCGTCGAATCTCACTCAATTTTTGCTTCAAATTCACATTTGTGCACAGAGGCAAAATATGTTAAGAGCAGAACTCTAGTTCGCAGACATAATATCATACTGCACACATGACAGGCACATACTCTTTCATCCATAGCACTGGCAAGGGTTAAAGTGGTACTAAACCTCAAATGGACATCCGCCCCTCATTTGAAGCCCTATTTAAATATCATAGTACAGTACAATACAATGCAAAAAGAGTTATCTATGGATGTTAGAGGTGGAATGATATGTCATATAAAAACGAAAGCAGGTAGTTAATTTTCAAATGTTACTTATAAAGAGGAAGGCTTCAACTAAATAGCAGCCCTGTGAAAGCACATAGGGGCAAGATGGTTCTAAAACAAGACTAGACTAAATGACCATCCAGGAACTTAGCCCCACCAGCAGAAGTCCCATGTTGCTCCATCCAACAACAACAAATAATGCCGCTCTGTTGGGTGGAGGTGGGTCCGAGCCAGTAACAAGTCCAGGGTAGCAAGCATCCTCTTCTGACCCTGGTAAAAAGCCTATACCGTTGCAGGGACCAATGGGACACTTTTCACATTGTTTACACACAATCTTCAAGCCACCACAATGTACAAGAGCAAAAGTTATCAGCACCAACAATAGTGGAAATCAGATAAACACACTCATCACCTATGCCCTGGATGAGAATCCCACCTCTGCAATCCTCTCGAACTTTTATAGGATGGCTTTGCAAGCCCCCTCATTGGTGGATGGAGGAGAGAGCGTGGGTTCTACGCAGTTGCGCACCACATCACTGCTTTCCAGAAAGGTCCAGCAGAGCGAAAGGTAAAGAGAAAATTCCAAGAGCAATGGGCAAAAGTCACCTGTTGAACGAGTACACTTTTGTGATGTCTTGTAGCTATATAGAAGAAGATGGTGGAAAGGAGGGTATACAAGGTCAGAGTAAAGGTCATGTACTCTAAGAGCAAACACACAGTGCTCCATACTAAACAACTGGGTGCTCATGTTTCCTGAACTGTAGCAGTACTAATGCCTCCTGCTGTATTGCAATTTTTTTATCCACCTTCTGACTAGGAACCCAGTTTCACCAACAGTCTGCGCAATCACAAAAGAACAGTCTTTGTCTGGTTTGAAGAGAAACCTATGCAGCCCCAGGCATGTTTCAGTCTTGCTGGGCCTCATGTGCAGTTTCAATACCTTGGAGAAAAACAAAAAGGTGATGAGTAAAACAGTTGACGCAATCTCACCCACTAGGGCCGCATTCAGGTCCTCAATTTTTTTGCCCACTGTGCCACTCCAGGCGAAGACAAGCCATGAGCAATTGGAGTAGACTGAGGCTGATTTGATTTGCATATGGCAGGTCTCAGCCTAGCACTAGATAGGGGGCAAAAACAATGGACTAGAATGTGGCTTGAGTAATTACCAGTGACTGAGATCGCTTCAAGCATTTCAACCATCACGTTTTTGATGCTCTCAGATTGAGTACCTATGCCATAGCAACCTAAGGGACTCATGCCTGGGCCATCCCCATAACTCTTGGGGTGAATGACTATAAAAGGGAAATGGAAAGAATGTTTGTTTTCTTAGTGATTTAGCCCAAGTGGAAAGTTGTCTCCGGCTTTGTTATGAACTTTTATTCCAGCATTTTGCTGACAGGCTTGTGTCAGCAATCTTCCACTGACCTGAAGGTCTAAAGTGAGCCAAAGTCCTTTCAAGGCAGCCTGCTTGCCCAAACTGAACTTTTACTACATGGCAGAAGGGGCAGATGAAACTGTTACCTTATGGCGAGAGTTCTAGTGGAGGTTGGCACTAGAATAGAACTGGGAGAAAATCGTCTGATATATATATCATGTCCTTAGTATTCTGCACGAAAATATTGCCCCATTGAGTTAATAGTAGAGAATCTACTCCCAGTGGAATGATACTTTTAAAACAATGCTTAGGGCAGGCGATGGTTCTGTAGACAGTATTGTGATAAACAGGTTCAGTTGAAACTGGTCATTTGTTGTGGGCCTGGTAGCAAAGTTAGAAAAATGGACTAAAGCTCAAGGAGTCAAGCCTGAAGAGTAGAGTGGAGCAAAACATATTTCGAATATTGTATTTCAGTATAGGTAAGGTTGATGTAAACTATTGTCTAGTTGCTCATCTGTCCGATAATTCATTGAAGTCATTGGAAAGTGGAGGTATCTGCAAGTGAAGAATAGATTATCAAAAAGCCATATGGTCCAGTGGGTGTCACCGAGACACTCTTCTCATGATTTACTCACTTCTCAAGTCTCCAGTCTTCCACTTGTCTTTCTAGAAGTTAGTTCATCAACCCCAGCATTAGGGGATGTCAGTTGTGCCCACCCCTCTGAAAGGTCAGGTGCCAACCATTCTTCTTCCAGAATGCAGTAACTGTGTACATTCTGGCTGTTTATAGCGCCTTGGTGCACCAAACTGTTTGAAGCAGCGGAAGGCAAAAGGGGCACAGGCATTGAAACAATTTTATTTCACATCATGTGAATTGCGCACTGGAGCATAAATACTCATTATGATGAATCACATTTCACATGTCCCCTCCATCCCGTTATCTTGAGCATTTACTAAAGAATTAAGACACAAACAAACTGCTAAGAAGGATCACAAAGTCTATTCCTTCGCTAGTTTCGGCCTGGAAGTTGAGAAGAAACGTGCATTTCTTAGTGGATATTTGCACACCCACATTTAATTCCCATATATAATGGATTTGTAAGAAATATTTTCTGAATGGAATAGGTGAAATATTTGAAATATTGGCCCAGATTTAACAAGTAGCCATGCATCGCAATGCAGCAGTGAAAAATGCTACGCTGCATGACAGGGAGGGTGCTGGAGAGCGTCTTATCTGCAGAGATATGGCTGTCTCCTCCCCTCTCCCAAGCGCCCGCGAGGATTTTAGCTCCTGTGTGCCACGTACACACTTTTGTGCCATAGGGCAAGGGTGTGTGCATGAGTCTGGCATAGATTTGTGCTAGAAGGATACCTAGTACAAAATACTATGCTTAGACAGACTTTAAAACTTTTCCCACTTTGTATGTACCCTGCGAAGTGCAGCACGCATGCACAGTTGGAAAAGAAAGGAGAAATCTAAACATTTGTCCTTTTAACACCTCCTTTTAACACCTGCTTTTAAAAGACATTAACATTTGGTGCAAAACCCTGTCTACTATGGGAATGCCCATGTACCACCCATGTAATGCCCCCTTGGCGCTAAGTAACCAATGCAGTGCTTTGCCTTACTTCTAGGGTACTTTCCATTGGAAAACAAGTTTTGTACTGGAAAGTAAATTAGGATAAAACATTTTGTGCTGGTTAGCATCACATTAGTGATGCTAACCCAGTGCAAAATGTTTGTAAAACTCCCCCTTTGTATACAGCCTACTGATATCTTCTCATCAGCATTTTCCAAAAATATAGTACCAGAGCACAGAGATCTGCTGAATCTATAAAATGAGTTTTCCAAAAATGTATACTTAATTCTTTTATATGTGAATTTGTCAGAAATGCAAGTGACTTGTACAGTGTTTTTCTTCCCAGGTCCAGTTAATATGGGAAACAGTTCTAGAAAAGACTTTTGCACCTATTCCCTGCCTGCTACCACTTGGCTGAATTGGATGTCCTCAGTTCCAGATGAAAAATCCCTTATGGACATGTCAATTCCTGGAACCAATAACACCTTGTGCTGTGACGGCTGGACTAGGTGTCAGAGCTGGCCCTTGATCAAACAGTATGAAGCTGGGATAAGATTTATCGACATACGTTGCCAACATATCAACGATCAGTTGCTCACTCAAAATGGAAGTACAGATCCGAAGAAAAATTTCACTGACGTCTTGGCTGAAACAATAGCTTTCTTGAAAGAGCATCCAACAGAGACCATCTTGTTGTACATCAGAGATGAGTCTGCAGCAACACAAGACCAAGAGAGCTTTCAAAAGAGGGTTACAGAGAGCATCAAAGAAATGGGATCTACGGGGTTCTGGCAGTCCAGTGGCATTCCTACACTGGGTCAAGCGAGAGGCAAAATCATTATTCTGCAGAACTGCATCCCTCCCCTCTGTGGCATTGGCGCCACTGATCTAGATGTACATGATGAGTGGGAGGTGCCTACGTTATTCTATGTAAATGAGAGATGGTCCCGTTTAGAGAGTCGTTTGCAAGTAGCTCTGGAGAAGAAATTGCACCCTAAACTATTTCTGACATTTTGTTCCGGACATGGTTGGCTTGCCTTGTCTGAATCAGTGGCCACCTGGATGAACTTTTATTTGTACAGCTATCTTGAGGGCCAGGTCAATGAGAAGACAAGACTGGGAGTTATAATCATGGACTTCCCTGGTGCTGAGCTTGTCCAACTCATCATTCATTGCAATGACGGTGTATAGGTGAAATTACCATGTAACCCTATTTTGCAAGACCATAATCTACTCAAAAAGAAACAGAATTTTATTTTTAGACTATACTGGGCAACGTCTGTACTTCATGTGGGTTCCTAGCCATAGACGCACTTTGCTCATTCCAAACCATGCTCCTTGCTCATCACTCATTCATTCCAACTTGGTTTGTTTGGTGGCAGAGGTTGCTCATACCCATTTCCAAAATGAGGATCATTCGATTGCTGGTGGTGCTCCTTCATCAATTACGTTTTTTTCCTACACCTCTGACAGATATATCCACTGCAGACATTGGCATTGGCATTTCATCATCGACAGCGAGTCTGCTGACCTTGATCATCTCTACTTGATATAAAGTGATTTATTCACGTATTAACCCTACTCAAAGTACCATACACACTGTTGTATGAGCTGGAGAGAAGCATTACATTTTTTGAGGTTCTCAGATAGTGAAAGATTGAAAAAATTTTATGTGACAGCTTTTTGCTTTTCAATTGAACTGGCAAAATTATTTTGAGAAGTCTGAAGCCATAACCACAAATGAGTTTAGAAAGTGGAATAAGATCTATATTAAACAATGGGTAGATAAGGATGGTCTCCAAGGAACCGAGAAGGGTGAGATTGTAAAACTAAACATAAAGCAAAGTGGTATTAATGGGTGAGCTTCAGGTCTCCCGGAATGACTCTAGTCTATGTCCAGGACTCCTAGTTTGAGTAGATATTGGAGACAGGTGGTGTGATCTAGCATGTCAAGTGCTGCGAAGAGTTCTGATAGGACAAAGATTCTAGTAGCATCATGGGCTACTCCTGGTTGGAGATTGTTGAGCCTTTTTTGTATGCCTATGAAAGTTCAAGAAGATCATGCTATTTGAAGAAGGGCTGAATATGAACTACAGACATCTGCCCCGAATATTTTTGCTAGAAAGGGGACGTATGATATTGACTGACTGGCCAAGTTGGTTGCCCTTATGACTGATATTCTAGTGCCTCTTAAAGAGGGCAGAACAATGTCTGATAATGGAGTGGCACTGATGATGGCAGGACATGTAGTAGCCATAAAATTATAAGTTGCCATTGATTTGAAGATGGTACATTAACAGGTGTCCAGCGAGGTTCTAAAGTATGTACACAAGAATGTAAAATCAAATTAGGATTGTCTACCTATGTTTTTGATATTTAATTGGAATGTTCGTCTACGTCTAATGTGTTTTAGATGGCCTGAAATGAATCCTTTTTTGGCAGTATATATTGTGACATGCATATTTTGAGTGCTTTTGTATGAAATATTTTACCGTGATCACTTTAATTATTTTTTGCTTTATTCAAACAAAATCTGAAATAAAAGTACTGATAACGAAGAATTTTGATCTATTTAACCCATTTAACTGAATGCTGATTTTGTGTGTGTATGTTTACTTTATTAGTTTTTAGCAATTATTAGACGTATTAGCAAACACTAACATACATTCAAATATATATCCATGTAGTTTTTCGAAACACAAGCCAAAGTCCTTAGTATCAACCTATTTGGAGAACTATCGAATGCCATGCTATCAAAAGTTAGACAATCTTATTGATGTGGTTGGTCAAAGTGATAACCTATTTGGTATTTACTCAAATATGTGCTCTAACCTTAAATGAAGCACATGTCCACAAAAGCGATCCATGTGTTAGGCCAATTAGTTTGTTTTTATCAATACATTGGGTTTTGGGCCTTGCCCATACATGGAATTAATTTTTGTATAGTGTGCTAAGGACACTAATCCTTCCGATCGTGTTTCGTCGCCTAATTGAAACAAAATGATCTCTAATTTGAATGTTTCACATCACTCAGAAGAATGTAACATAACATAATGAAATCCTTAAACTCAGATCCTGCCTGGACGTCATTCATATCTGGATGTCTGCAGCATATCTGAAACTCAGTCTAACATCGTAATTCAAAGATGAAACATTGAACTCTGCAATTCGGACTGGCTGAACAATATTACCACAATTTCCCGGGCCTAAGTTAGCAGTAGTTGACGCAGGCCTCAGATGTCTGACTCCATTTTAAATAAAATGTATTCTCCTCTGCTGTGAATAATCGTTTTCTCATTCCAGGTACCAAGTGCTGCTGTGATTTGTTAATTGTATTGTTTTTGTAAGAATTCTGTGTGAAGGTCATTATTGTTGCAGTTCAACAAATTGGACAGTGATTCCCTGCACTTGTGACAGAAGAGAGAATACTCCCCTGTGTGAGAAACATGAAGGCCATGGAGATAAATAATTCTGCATTGTACTAACCAGGAGAAGTGGGCCGACACCATGCACATGGTGATTGTTAGTTTTGATTGGTTCCTGCCTTTGGAGGAACTGTAGGAGTTGTATCTTTCTCAAAATATTCTGTTTAAATTGCATACTTTTGGAATTTGACAAACCGTTTCTGTCCACCCTTGGAGGTGGGTGTCCCTTTCTCTGTCCAAAATTATTTTTCTCTTGCTTTTTGGGATAGATTTTTTTGCAAGCACATTTCTTCTTGTCCTGATCAGGATCTTCATTTGATTCTAATTGAGATATTATATTAGCTGACACCTGCCGCTTATGAATTCCCTGACTTTGCCTGCAATTCTAACTTAGCGTTAGGGAGTTTCCCTGCATGGGAACAAAAACTGCATATTTTTCCTATTTTACCTTTAAATAACCCATCTATGTATTTGCCTTTTGATTTTCTTGAATTATATTCACATTTGCTGTATTCAGGTAATTATCAATTTATTGTCAATTTTAAAGTGGTCATGACCCACTGAATTGTGTAAGAAAACCGTAATATAAATTTCTGCAAAAGTGGTTTCAGTGCAATATTTGATAGTTAAAAAGTTGAAGAACAAGAGAAAAAAGTTTTAATTAATAAATGAAAATCATTACATTTAATATATAACAAAAGAATTGTTGTTTTCAAACTTAACAATACAATTTAAATTCCATACAAAATAACCTATCCATACATGAAAAAGTTCACCAGAAATTAGACAGATGTATATTCGAATCAACAAAAGAGTGGTTCGTCCCTTAACATATTCATACAAAGTCCAACAGATTGGTTATAGGAGTGGAAATTATCCACTCTGATGATTTAGAAGCGGAAGGATTTATCTTCATCCAATGGAAAAAAGTTATCCGGTTCATCCAAATTCAGCCGACACGTGTTTCGTCCTACAAGGGACTTTATCAAGGCTGACAAAACAAATGTTAAATTGTTTGTTTGTACCTATTATACCGCTAATGTCCAAAATAATAATGCCCAAAAACATTTTCTTCTTCTTTTTTGGCTTAGATAAATTTTCTGGTATCAAGTGAAGATATCTAGAAGCATGGTTTCTGTTTGTTTTTTAACACACTTAATAATTGGTGACATCTTTCTGTGGTATCTTGGTGTATTTTATCATTGAAGTTTTTCCAATTTTATGACACTTATATCGTCATTACTATGCCGATATATTGTGGGATATTTTTAATGTTTTTGGGTATTATTATTTTGGACATTAGCGGTATAATAGGTACAAACAAAAAATTTAACATTTGTTTTGTCAGCCTTGATAAAGTCCCTTGTAGGACGAAACACGTGTCGGCTGAATTTGGATGAACCAGATAACTCTTTTTTCTATTGGATGAAGATAAATCCTTCTGCTTCTAAATCATCAGAGTGGATAATTTCCACCCCTATAACCAATCTGTTGGACTTTGTATGAACATGTTAAGGGACGAACCACTCTTTTGTTGATTCAAATATACATCTGTCTAATTTCTGGTGAACTTTTTTATGTATGGATAGGTTATTTGGTATGGAATTTAAATTGTATTGTTAAGTTTGAAAACAACAATTCTTTTGTTATATATTAAACGTAATGATTTTGATTTATTAATTAAAACTTTTTTTCTCTTGTTCTTCAACTTTTTAACGATCAAATATTGCACTGATACCACTTTTGCAGAAATTTATATTACGGTTTTCTTACACAATTCAGTGGGTCATGACCACTTTAAAATTGACAACAGAGTGATACTATCTTATGTGTGCTCCATTCTCACTTCTTTATAAATTTAACTTGCTGGTACAAGTTTTCTTGTTCCGACACACATGCTTGACAACAGGCATGTCTTGAATGTATGAGCACCTATACAATACTCAGCATTATCGGAATGTGCAGCAAGCTTTAGGTGTTCTGTTGTCTATTCCCTCTAATGTAAAGAAATTATCAATTTATGACTGACTGGTTTTGATTGTGATTGTAACTTTTCTGTTTTAATAAACCTTTATGGTTTGCAGTTTGATTCATTTCTGTTGTTACTGTGGGGTAAAATGTGCTTCACTGTCATTGATATATTTTTAGGGGTGAGCGCAAAGTGCTCCGTCCATTCTGTAATCTCTCTTTGGGCTTCAAACCACGCCCATGTCACGTCAGTCACTCACATTGGTCCGTAGGCTTGCCTTTTAAAATCCGCTAGCTTTCATTTGTGAAAGGCATGCATGCGTAATGCTTTTCCGGTGTTTAGCCCACCTACACAGCACCAGTAAACTACTAAAAACATCCGAGGCTCGATGTTTTCAGCCTGGGGTCCGGACTACTTTATCTGTTTATTTTTCACGCAGCGCGATCGAGCTGCATTTTATATAGTGCAATCGTGCTGCGTTTTTTTTTCCTTAATCTGCTCGCTTATGTCAACTGTTTCAGTTTTTATTTTCAGTTTGTGTGGCAAAAAAAGCCCAGTTAGTAAGTTTCAACGCAAATAGCTCTGACTCGCGCAAACGCAAGAACCATTCCATTGCAAATTGCAAATGCTTATAAATATATTGTTTACCCCATCACTGACTGTATCCCAGTATCCTCTGCCTTTCAAAAACAATGTAAATTGTTTCTACCCAAAACGCCCCACCCAATAGGGGCTTTATTGTAAAATCGGATTTCTATTTACCTTTAGCTACTGTTCAGCATGCGCGGGTGATTTCACCTATTCTCTGTTGGTTTTAGCACAAGGTTTTGGCAGGGTATGTAAACATAAATGACATTCCTATGCTGCTGTCCCAAGTATGATTGTCTCCCGCAAAAAACCTACTGTTCAGCAGTTTAACATTAACATCTAACATCTATTTAACTATCTTTGCAGACACGGTAACTTACAGCCTTTAACACTGGCTGAAGCATCAGTTCTCTCATAAGTGTTTTCAACAGTCTCGCCTTTTGTGCTCGACTGTAACAAAATTCAGTCAAGTGACTTTCAAAGTACCACTTTGCCTTTGAAGTGAATAACACTTACGAAGTCTGCCCTGCCTTATCGGCTCATCTGAAGCTCTATTCTTTGTACAATGTGTTACGTTTGCCCTTGTTTACCAGAACTTGTGAGACGTTGCGTATATTACATATAAATGACCCTACCTCAGCACTAACTATTGCTCTGAATGCATATAACTGAAAAGCTTTACCTATAAAAATGCAAGAAAGTGCCTGCTAGGCACGAAGTAGACAGGGTTTTAGCAATTGCATTTGGTGTAAAAGAGGTGGAGTAGCAAGTCGCAGTCTACCTCTCTGTGGCAGCAGCAACCTTTTGTTTATTTTAAGCACTCTTTACTGTGGAGCATGTACATGCTCCCTTGGTGCTATAGGATGGAGCCAGCCCTGCGGTGACAAGGCTGAGTAATCAAAGGCGGTGTCTGGTTAGTAGTCTGGATTGCCATAGAGGTCAGTAATTAAGATTTTATCAAGTAAAAAGTAGAGAGGGAAAAAAGTAACCAAGAAAGTCTCCACAATCTTGAGGTTCATGTGTTTACGATAAAAAAGACACAAAAAACATTTGTTTAACTTTAACAAGCATCCAAGCTATTCTATTTACTATTAACATAATATCTTTGCAGCGCATGCCAATATTTTCCCAAAATGAATACATATGGCTATGTTGTATGGAGTTGTGTTTAAATAATCTTTTTTTATATGTTTGATTGGTATGTACGGCATGCACATTTCACCTTTAATATTATTGAAAGGATCTTATGAAATAACCCATGAGACAGTTATGCAGTTGCATTTCGGCTGATTTTTGCATTTTTACGGTGGCCGAAAGGAGACAGAAAGTAGCTGCTTCTGAGTGGGAACCAAGTTGGTTTATTTTCCATTGTGTTGTTGCAATTTAAGATAAACAGTGGCAGTAAATTATTTTGTATATCCCACCTCGCTATCATTATAAGAAGAAGCTCCCGAAATAAACAAAGTATTTGCATTAACGCTGCATTTCCTCTGTGTTTCACATTACCGGACAGACAGAGACATACAATAGCTGCTTAGAAGAGCGGCCCAAAATCTTTGGTTTTGCTGTGTGTTTTGTGTACCAAAAGAATGTTCATTGTTTTTTTAATTATGCAGAGTGGTCAAATCTTTATGACATGGCACAGAACGATTTCAGAATTTGAAGACTGCATAAATTAAAACATTATGAACTGTATGGTGTCTATTTTGTGACGGTATGTAAAACATGGAGCACACAGACGTTTTATGCAATCTTTCTGTTATAAATTACATTTGTTGCATGCATGCTTTCATATGCTGACCCTCTAATTCATAACACTAGTTCTCTTTGACTTTTCCTCTTCAATCTTTATGAAGTCATAACAAAATCTCACCATCATCTTCATTGTCTCTCCACACTATCATTAATATTATCCATATCTATCCATCTTATCAACTCTCACACACACTTTTCTTTTACACATTTTTATGGATGTGTGGCCTACTCTCCCCTTGTTTTTCTCTTTCTCACATACTTGCTCTGATCCTCTATCTAGAGTTCAGTCACCACTGCATACACAAACAACCTATCTCTCTCTATTTTCCTTTCTATCTATTCTGTGCAGCTTGTACCCCATCTAATCACCATATCACATAATTCCACTACTCACGGACACTACACACCACACAATTCCACCTCACACAATTCCACAACTAACAATTCAATTCAACACACATAACTCCACAACAAACCACATACAGCCATTTCATTATAAACAAAAACACGTAGATAAAAAAAGTCAATAGCTCCCACTCTCGCAAATGCATTGTAAATGTTTGGTATTGGTGCATTTTGTGAAATGTCCCTCCTTTGTGTGCTGAGTTCCCTCCCCATGCGATTTAACTAAGTGAACATTTCTGTTGGCCATCACACTATCTCACGCTTCCTCCTGTTACAGTTGTGATGGCCCCTCCTCTGGTTTCGGTTTGCCTTTCATCCCAGCCGGGATCCTTTCTAGACATTCACACAGGCAGCTAATAACTCTCGCGCTCATGGCAGCCATGGCACTTTGAACTGACCTGCTTACGTAGACCGTTTTACTTTTCATTTTAAATTTATGTGGCAAGAAAAGTCCAGTTAGGAATTTACAATGCTAATAGCTGTAACTTGAGCAAACGCGAGACCCATTGCATTGCAAATGCTTGTTATACTTGTCAGTTTGACAAAAGATCCATTTAAGTAGGTATAGCCGAGTTGAGACTTTGCTCTGAATTATCACAGTGCAAACACCAGCCTATCATTGTGCTATCATGCCTCTCATTGTGAATACATCTCTTGATGGCTACATATCCTATTGCTTTGCACAGTGCTCTACTGCTGTGCGGGGCTAGGTTCACCTTGTATAAATACCTACAATAAACTAAATAACAAAGGCCTGTGCTGATCCTCAGAACAATGTAGCTTTGCCTTCAGAGTTATCCTTATTCTTATCTTCATTTAGCAATATCTTGGCTGAAATGTGTGGGCCAAATGGTATGTGGCAATTAACTAAGCTAGCAAGATGTCATCAGCTTGTACAATTTATAGGATCATTTTGTGACTAAGGCAAACAGTTACAACTTCCTGAATGACAACATAGAGGGGAAATGTATTGACCTTTTGTTTTTCAGAAAGAACCCCTCCCCCCAAAGTTTTCTGAGAAAAAATGTAACATCCTGGACATGCTTGGAGATTTCTCAATATGTGTGGATGATACTGAACTGTGGGTATTTTCACCTTATCTTACATAGTGGTTCAAAGCAGAAATATACAGCGTTGGAAGGCTTTCTTTCTATAGGATGGAATTCTGATGCCATTGATTTGGCAGTTTTCTGGAGGCTACTAGAAAGATCTTCCCCCCGTCCCCCACCCCCGCAATCGGAAACTAAGCAGCTGCCCCTCCTCTAAATGATGCGGAAGAACACAATAGGCAGAGGGAATCAGCTATTTTACATTTAAATGAGGTCTCTTGTCTCTAGGATTTTCTCTTTATGGACACCTTTCACACCATCCTTTTGGCCCCTTCTCTGCCCACCTAATCTCCCATCCCCACTTGTGCCAGTTCCATCCATTGTATCTCCTCAGCCACCCATGTTCTCTGTTCTCATACTCATGTCTTCTTATCCCTCTCCGTTACCTCTTCTTTGCCCCCTAACATCTTTAGTCCGCAAATCATCAAGATTGTTGTGCTCCCCCTCGGTGTACTTTACACCCCCTCCAAACTGTCCAGTCATTCTCCCTCTAATATCTATCAACATCTTTAGGAAACCGGCAGTACTGTGTACAACGACTCCTGGTTTTCTACTTCGGTCTTAATTTGAGAAACATGACAGGCAAGAAATCATCAACCTCATATTCACATGGACATCAGCAGCTGGTTCTTGTTTTCTTTTTTAAGCAGCTGTGTGTAGGTGGGTTTACGGTGGTGGACTTTATTTGTTTCTTGAGCTTTTGCATAGGTGTAGTAGTCACATTTGGGACACTTTGTTGTAAAGCAAATATATTACATTTGGGTGCTGGGGGGAGGTGAGCATAATAGATTACTGTTGCAAATGGCCTATCTGCAAGGTCACCCCCAAACATTTTGCCTTCCTCCTGTCCTTTTTCTGACCTCATTTTTGCTGGCCTTAGGACTCTGGACACTTTACCACTGCTAACTTGGCTCATACCCAATTGGCATATTTAATTTACTTGTAAGTCCCTAGTAAGGTGCACTACATGTGCCCAGGGCCTGTAAATTAAATGCTACTAGTGGGCCTTCAGCACTGATTGTGCCCCCCACATAAGTAGCCCCTTAACCATGTCTCAGGCCTGCCATTGCAAGGCTTGTGTGTGCAGTTTCACTGTCACTTCGACTTGGCAATTAATGGTACTTGCCAATTCTTAAACTCACCTTTTTCTACATATTAGTCACCCCTAAGGTAGACCCAGGGTAACCCATAGGGCAGGGCGCTATGTAGGTAAAAGGCAGGACATGTACATGTGTATTTTATATGTCCTGGTAGTGAAAAGCTCCTAAATTTGTTTTCCACTCCTGTAAGGCCTGCTCCTTTCATAAGCTTGGATTTAGGGCTACTCTTATATGCTGTTTGAGTCGTAGATTCTGATCAGAAAGGGTTAACTAGGTCATATTTAGTATGGCCAGAATGGTAATAGAAAACTCTGCTTATTAGTGAAGTTGGATTTCCTATTACTATTTTAGAAATGCCACTTTTAGAAAGTGAGCATTTCTCTACACTTAAAACCATCTGTGCCTTACAGCCTGTCTCCAATCCACGTCTGGGCTAGTTGACAGCACCCTTGTGCATTTCACCCAGACAACCACAAACACAGGACACTCAGTCACACCTGCACTCGTCTGCATACTGAATGGGTCTTCCTGGGCTGGAAGGGTGGAGGGCCTGACACTTATATTTCAAAGGCTAGTGGCCTGCCCTCACTTAATGGACTGCCAAACCCCCTATTGGGACCATGGCAGACAGACCTGTACTGAAAGGGGAACGTATGCACTTCAAAACCACTCTTTGAAGTCTCCCCCACTTCAGAGGCATCTTTGGGTATATAAACTGGGTCCCTGACTCCACCAACTCAGACACTTCTGGACCTGAATCTGCAACCTGTCAAGAGGAACTGCCTGGCTGCCTAAAGGACTCATTTGACCTGCTTTGCTGAGAAGGACTGCTGCCCTGCTGTTGCCCTGCTGCCCTTAGAAGTGCTGTCCAAAGGCTTGGATTGAGCTTGAATCCTGTTTTCTGAAGTCTCAGGGCCAAAAAGACTTCATCTTTTCATGAAACTCCTTGTGCGGCAAAAATCGACGCACAGCCTACCGGAAACGATGCACAACCATTTTGCTACAGAGAAACTGCTGCATAGGTAAGCTGGAACGATGCAGCCTGTCTTCCCGAGTGAAGAATCGACACAGCGCCTGCCTGGCGACCCGAAATTCAATGCACAGCCTACTGGATCGACGCACAGCTGAACCGGAATGACACAGCCTGACTTACCGAGTGAAGAATCAATGCAGCTCCTGCCGTGTGACAGAAAATTAGATGCATCGCTATACCGGATCGACACAATGCCTGTGACTTCTTCCCGCATGGCCAGGATTTCTCTGCATCGTCCCTGGTCATCAAAAAGAACCCCACATTGCAGTGAGGAACCAGACTGCGTGCCGGAAATTGATGCAAAGCCCTTTGCAGCGTAGAAAGGACGCTTTGTCTGTGCCGCGTTGGAAAATCCAACTCACATCCTATTTTTCCACGCATCTCCTCCTGTGTGGTATCCATGCGTGTTATTTGTGATGCAAACTAAGTACTTTGTGCAAACAAGAGACAATTGTTGATTTCTATGATTTAAAACTCTTTTTAATCCTGCAAAAGTGAAATCTCAACTTGTGCTTATTGAATCTTTATAATTTTGACCTTAATTTAACCTGATAAATATATATATTTTTTCTAAACCTGTGTGGTGTATTTTTGTGGTGTTTTCACTGTGGTGCTGTATGATTTATTGCACAAATACTTTACACACTGCCTTCTAATTTAACTGCTCAGTGCCAAGCTACTAGACGGTGGCAACAGGATAATTTGGATTGTGTGTGACTTTCCCTGACTAGGATTGTGGTCCCTATTTGGACAAGGGTGTATACCTCTGCCAACTAGAGACCCCATTTCTAACAATTATCATAATGAGGCCAAAAGAATTTCGTTAAACAGGCAAAGTGCTTTCTCTGCATGGAAGTTAAAACTCCAACTCTCTGATTCACAAAATCTATGGGAGAAAATTGGAAATTTGCTTCAGTAGGGTTACATTTTTGGCAAATGTGTTACTTTTCAGAGACTGACAATAAAAGTCTGGAGAATACTCTTTTAAACGTATGATAAATGTAATTTACTAGTGCATAATTTCCAATGCCTAGAAAATGTTTCTACGAAAATATGATGAAAATGTGCACTCGCACTTATAATATGTTTCTATTTGGCGTTTACAGGGATATTTCTACAGATTATGTAGCAAATTTCAAAGTGATGGATGGAGTGCTTGAATTAATCTGAACCTCTGGCAATTGCTCAGGGCTGCATTCCATTTTATTGTTTTTCATCCAACATATCACTCTAGACGGAGGCCCGTCTTATGCAAATCAGTACTGACCATGCTGCTTATGGAAACAGTCCATCCTGAGCTGCCAGGCAAAGTCCTTTCCAGAAGGGAGCAGAGGCAGTCCATGACCATTTTCAAGGTAAGTCCAACTCTGAAGATGAACACAAGCAACCCTAGATGGATTTCAGCATGATTGGGCTTTGTCTATTGGGTTCATTTTGAGTCCTTTTGCACAGTGAGCACATGATCCGAGCCTGGGCATAACCGTCCCACTTAGGGCATCAATTGCAACAAATACGGTGATGGATGAAATGCTTTCATTAATTTTAGAAACCGGTCTGGGGCAGCTTGTGAACTGGCCTGACAGTTCTGGATGAAGTGATCCTTATGGAATTTGAACAAAGCTGATTTGTACATGGCTGGGTCCTTTCTGAGGTGGCATTGTGGGCCAAAAACAATGGACTGGAACGCATCCTGAATAATTAAAAGTTACTTAGATTAATTCAACCATTACACCCTTTACTTTTTTGGTCACTTAAGTATAGTTCAAGGAGTTCCATTGATAGCCAGCTTTTATCATTTTAACAATCCCTGTTTTTCATTTAATTATTTTGTTAATTATCAACATGCCATACTGGAACAACATTGTGCATAAAAATACTTTGAATAACACAGTCATCAATTTTTTGGGCAGAGGACAGACCAAACAGCAATCTTTTGAACTGATAGTGTCAAAGTGGTGTTTTGCAAGCCATTAATGATCTGGACTCCGAGTGCAGCGGGATTTGATGGTAGGCAGCTAGTGCTTAATTTAAAAAAGAATAAGTGCCAGATCCAAAGTTTTATTCAGACCTCAGAGCTATTGAATGTTAAGGGTATTGAATGCTAGGGCTGTGTTATCTTGATTCCACCTCAAGCCTCCCTAATCCTCCATCAGACACTCACTGGCTTTTACATCAATCCTTCAGGTTCTTCTTCATCCGTGCTTTCTCCCTTTGTCACAGTTTTTCCATCTTTCTCTTCCTCCTTCTTTCCGCACGTGGGAGTTTTTATGCATTTATAAAATTGTGCATTATTAACAATGCACAAAATATGGATCTAAACTTGAATTAATATGGATGTATTGATATGGTGATATTGCCTATGAAACAATGTTGCCATTATCTGTTAAAGTTCCTTTTTTGGCTTATGCTAACTATGGCTCAGTTAGGTCTGCACACCCTCTTGTTCAACTAGGATGTCTCACCCTGCATGTTCATTGTTTATTATTTTTGCAGCTCACAGCCAAGCAGGATGTTCTCAAATAAACGTTTTTTAACATGGCTCTCAGGCTCAGTAATTTTGCAACCACTCAAGTTCTTCCATTAGCTCGCTGTATTCCACTCATTCACCATAGTTCATTGTTCTTTTGTAACTAGCTTGTCCTGCCATCTCCTGATGACATTAGCATAGAGGAACTGCATCAATATTCATGTAGTGGGATAGTGGTAAGATGATGAGGCAATATGACGATAAATAATTCTGTGGTTTAATTTGCTGAAATTGTATTTTTTTTTGCTCACATCATGATGAATTTGCAGTTTTTTAAGTAAGTTCTATGAGAAGATTTCCTGTTTTTACCCTCAAATTTGTGGGTGAGCCTGATGACTATCTGATGCTGCTAGGGGTGCTGTCCAATTTCTTTCTGCTTATTTGAGTGTTAGAATTTTTTTGAATTTACTTGCTATTCCATATTGCCCTATTAGTGAGAGCCTTAATGGCAATTACTGTATGCTTCTGAACTTTCTTTATTGTGCTTTTTTATAGAATTTTGTAATAAATATTTCTAAATGTTCTAATTCCACCCTCGAACTCACTTTGTGAGTATGTCCTTAATTGACTCGAATTTTGATATGTGGTGTTTTGCCTTATATCAAGATACATTTCCTCACTTGAGGTTCAACACCATCCCGCCCATCCACCCTCGGGCGTGCTATTGAGGTGTCTTTTTGGTGTGTAAGAATAAAGCCCATACCCCTTTTGTATTTTTCTCTCTCTTCCTCTGGGTTGAAGTCTGATGAGGAAGAATAAGTGCCGGTCTCTGAGTGCTAATGGGCCCAACCTTGCACCACCAGCTGAAGTTAAGCACTGTAAGCTGCAAATCAATAATGTTGAAATTATTGGCTTTTTCACTTGGAACAGCTTGTTATTTATTTTGGCAACAGATACCTAGCTAACTATATCTTTCTGTTAAAATGTCTTATGTGAGAGCACATACAAACATTGCAACTGACTTTTCTCACCACAATAAGGGGAGTCATCCCTAAAGGAGATTCCCTAAGTTCCATATGGTCATTATTTTGAAACTTCTTCAATACAATTCAATTAAAGTATACATATCCAATACATTCTACATATATTTTACTCAGCATTACCCGTTGTGAATATGTGATGTACACCTTCAATTCACCAATGCCACCCTTGAACAGTTCCAGTAAATATTTTCCTAGCTACAATGTTTTTCTTCAATCTTCTGTAGCCCTAAAACCTGATGGATGCCACTACGGCCTAGCTTCATGCAAGTAATTTTTAATTTGACATTGCAAGGTTGCCTGACTATATATATAGTTTAAATATCTGGACCCTAAATTGTGATGTAGCCTTCTTTTTTTCTGTAGAATAATTTGCATGTTATATTCTTTGTAAAAAAAAACTTCCACTATAATAATGATTGTCATGGACCCAACAAAAAAGCGAGTGGAGATGCTGTATTTCAACATTATGTACTTTATGCAGTCCTTTTTTAACACCAGTAAAGGTTTTGTTCTAAGGTCCTTTCTTCACCAAATTTACCGAGCCCAAACCTATCCACATAAATAGCATTCTGAAAACGCAGGCTCTATACCATCAGTTAATCTATTTGTGAACTATGGCAGCACATAAGAGGACCCAGCTGGCTAAAGCTATCATCCTGGCCGGATACGTTTGCAAGATGAAGCACTACCTACACCAATTTCGTTTCTGATTTATGGCATCTTGCTTGCTAGAAAGCTGTGTGTTGCTTTTTGTATTAATGCCTTCGTATGTAGTTAAATTCAAATACTATTTTACCTTTGATGTATTTGTTATTGAAGTAAGCACTAGAGCCTGGTTAATGTTATTTATTTGAAGTTTAACGAGACACCATCAGCGTCATAGGAGCTCCATCGCCCGCTGTCTGTCAGCTGTCACCCAGCCACCCTGGAAACCAGTGACCTCACAGAGATCTCTGGTAACTGTGACAGCATGACAGTAGTGATGTAAGAACCTCGGCAACATAGAGAGAATCCCCAAACTTAGTACAATATAACATTTATCATGATATATTCTAGTGCTACCACCCTCCAAAGTAGTTATTTCCATTCCTCGCTAGGCTTGCTGTGGTCCCCAGCTTTTTATTTGTGCTTCCTTGACAATGCCTAAACTTCTTTCTCCACTGTAGGGACTCCTCATCACTACTATCACACATGCAGTCTTGCTCACACTATGGACCTTGGGCCCATATTTATACCTTTTTTTGCGCCGCATTTCTGTCGCTTTTTTATGCAAAAGCGGCGCAAACTTACAAAAAACTATTATATTTTGTAAGTTTGCGCCGCTTTTGCATCAAACAATGACAAAAATGCGGCATAAAAAAAAAGTATAAATATGGGCCGTAATGTACCTATTTGCTGGCAGCCCAAAATGTCTTGCTGATATTCACCAAGTGAGTTGATCTCTGGCTTAAAATGCACTGCTTGCCAAGTGGACTTGAAAACTTGGTGGATTCTTCCCAGAAAAGATGCAGCAACAATGGGCCGTCTGCCTACAAACTCCATTGCATGTCCTCCTACCTCTGACACCAGGGAATAGCACCCTTAGCAGCCCGTACCACAAGCTCAACAGTGTATGCTCCAAGTTTGAGCTACAGGAGGAGCTGTGTAGTCAGGACTGGAGACACGTGGACTGCTCATGGCTGATGAATGTTGGTGGAGGCGGTAGGTGCAAGCTGGTTGGGGCACATGGATGTTGGTTTGGGCTTGATGGGGTCCTTTCAGTGTTGGTGCTGACATAGTTGTAGTTGTTGTTGTGTGTTGGGCCTCTGAGTGTGGGTACTAGTGTGGTGATGGATGCTGGCCGGTCAGTCTTGTAATTGTTGTGGGCGATATTGGAGCTTGTGAGTGTTGGTCTGGGCTGTATGCAAACTAGGAACTTAAATGTTGGTGGGAGATGCTGGCCGTTCAGAGAGCCGTAACGTCACAGTGGTTTGCTATACATACCACCCTGGCCTGCCATTCATAGTAGACAGAAGCAGAATACCCGAAATTGCACATTACTGACCACGTAATGTAAAATAAAATTAGCTGAGCTCTACTGGCATCCCTCACCTATCAGTTAAGCAATATTAGTAGAAAAGCGCTGTTCCCAGCCCTCTGCTCCCAATAGTAAAGTCTAACTATGGCACGTCATGTGCCCTCCCACCTGGATTTTCATTTTTCCCTGTGAGCACCACTATGAGGTCAAGATGTTACCTGTGCATTGCAATGCCTTGGTGACTTCTTTCAACTGCAGCCTCATGCATGGGCCCTTTACTCCTCGCCAGTGCAGTGGACTGCCCAATGGAGGTCGCTACAGTCGAGTTGCTCCAGCTAGGACGGGCTTGTCCTCGTGACCTGTGAAGTCTCTTGTGTTTCTTCTTGCAGACCTATGGGTTGCGCTTGTTTTCTTTCATACTCCTTCTCTACATTTGATGAATGCGACAAGCCACTACTTGTAAGTTTTTAATACAATTTTTAATAGCCCAGGAAAGTTGCATACAGTAAATAAGTTCAAATGAACCAGAAGATTAGACACATATCAAAATCAGACCAGAAAACAGAACTCACATTAGAAAGATTCCTGCATTAAAAACTTAAAAGACATCACTACATTACTCCTCCTTCATAACTTTCTCAGTTCCACTCGTGCAAGAGTGTCTAAACAAACAGGAAAGTGCATCAGCTTTTCCCTCCTTGCTCCCAAATACTTGTTCTACTACACATATCACTCGGTTGGTAGAAAGGTAAGACATGCTTAAACTGCAAGTCATAGCAGGATTCTTAGAAACGTGCAGACCAACAACTAACAACTTTTTCTATTTCTTTTGTTGTGAATTTTCTTCGAAGGCCAGGCAGTGCTGCTCCTGTCGTGGCTCCAGCTATGGTATTAACTCCTCGTCACAACTGCTACATCCACATTTGTCCACATGGTAGAAGGTGTGGAATGATATTTGCCCATTCAAGGATGTGAGTTGCACCGTCATTATGCTCCTTTGAGTAACTTCGCAGCAGTTGCACGCTGGCTTGGCCGTGGTCGTAGTAGGACGTCTTTTTTGGAGATGCAGTGAGCAAAAGAAAATAAAAGGAGTTGTGAGATTATTTTTTAAATCTTTTTTATTAACGGGCTAGCGTTATAAAACTCTCTTTAGAAAATAACCAGATTGTCTGTCAATTGACATAATGAAACCAAAACAGCTATTTACATCTGATCTAAGGAAGTTGAATGTCGAAAGCAACGTAGCTGCCAAGCCTTCATTTTGCTTATGAGTTACATTTCCATGGTTTCAGCCTACTAGTGGGTGGCATTCAACAACTGAACGTGTGACAATTAAGGGCAGGTTTATGGAAAGTGGCGCTGCAGGCGTTAAAAGTGCCGTAATAAATGGTGCAAGGAAATCACATAGATTTCCTTGCACCATTTTACTGGCTCTCCTAACGGGGGAACGCCACCTTTGCATACAATATGCCTGGCGCAGGCATAATGTAGTGCATAGGGTTACAGAGTGGCGTAATGAATGCATTGCGCCACTCTGTAAATACGGCGTGGGGATTTTGGCCTCGTTGGGCCATATTAACGTCAAAATAAATGGTGTTAATGTGGCACTAGGGGTCTGTAAATGGGCCCCTTAGAGTCACACTTTCTCGCAAGAAAAGCAACAGAATAAAGTCCATGGGAAACAGATAAACACAAAAAATACACCCTTTTGAGCAAGGAAACACTAAAACAAGGGGCGGCTCCTCCCCTATGGCGGAGGAGCATCGCCCCCGCCAGCAGTAGCAGCAGCTGCAAACCTTTTACAATAAAACCATACTAAACTATAGGCCTGATTTATATTTTTTAGCGTAGCATTTGCGTAATTTTTTTATGCAAAAGCGGTGCAAAGTTACAGAATGAAATTATATTTTGGAAGTTTGCGCCGCTTTTGTGTCAAAAAATGACGCAAATGCAGCACTAAAAAAGTATAAATCAGGCCCTATGTTTTTACAATAAAACCATAATAAACCATGTTTATTATGTTTTTATTGTAAAAGGGGCGAGGCCACGGGTGATGACAGGGACGGAGGGGGAGTGCACAGCACTCCCCCTTAGTGCGCATGTATGTTTCGCCAGCTGTCATGGGCCGACAAAACACACATGCACACTGGGCTCTCTTCAGAGCAGCAGAGACTCCCACTTGGCCTCGAAGTGCCCAGCCAGGGTGCTCCGTCCAATCGTAACACTGGTTTCATGCTGCCAGCAAAATAAAGGTAGCGTTAGGATTGGCTGCAGGGCAGGCTGGGAGCCTGTGCCTGCATGTACCGGAGCCAGAGGAGGGGAGCGGCCCAGGGAGGAAGGTACGTTTTTTTTTTATCATGTTTTTTTTAATCTCCCCCCTCTACGTGCTGCGCCGCCCCTTCGTCCCCCACTACGAGCTGCAACTGGGATCTCAAAAACTGCTGCCAAGAAGATCACTAACCTACTGTCCTCCCAGCCATACATGTCTCCAATGTGACAGAATTTGTCAGAGAGGCTCAACAGCAGCTCATCTCTGCACAGCGCACACAGTGCAGCAGCTCAGCCCTACAAGCCAAAAGCACACTGGCTAGCTTTGAGAAAACCCTACATACCACAAACTATTTTAGTGTGCAAGCAAACAGCTTAGCACTACACACCAAAAGTGCACTGGCTAGTTTTGAAAACACCCTACAGACCACAAACTCTTTTAAAATAGTGTACAAACAAACACAAAAAGGCTGCTCAAGCAAAAAATTGATTCTGCAAATAAAACAGCCATTTATCAACGTAAACGTAGCAGTGAGCCCAAACATTAAATGAAAAATAATGTTCACTGTTAATAAACAGCTGTGCACCCACTGGGGCATATTTACAAGCTCCGTGGCACGGGGCAGCGCAGCAAGTGACCTTGCTGCGCTGCCCTGTTTCACATAGAAAGCGCAGAAATGTACCGTATTTACAAGATACAGTGCATTTCTGTTCTTTCCTCCTGGGCTGGCACACTAATTGCTGCCTAGAGCCAACGCAGACACCCTTACACCATGGTGCATAGGTGTCTGCATTTTTGACAGGATTGTTTTTGTGCAGGAAGGTGCACCTTCCTGCACAAAAACAATCCTGGGAGGCATTTTCCTCTTTCTATGTGTGCTGCAGAATACAGCACACATAGAAAGGAAACAATTAGGAGAAATAAAGATATTTCTCCTCACTGCGTCTGTCCTGGGGATACGTACAGTTTTGACGCATTTCCAGGTTACAGATTCTTGTAAATCTGGGAATTGGTCAAAACCTATGGATATTGCATGGGAAAATCCACTGCAATGCCCATGGAATGCCTCCCTGATGCAGTGTAAGGCAGTGCAGTGACTTACGTTGCGTTGCCTTACAACATATCTACAAGGCCAGGAAAAGCCACACAAAGTGGCTTTGCGTGGCCTTGTAGATATGGGCCTGCCCTATGCGCCGCTGGTGTGTCACAATAATTGACGCACCAGCAGCACACAGGGCTTGTAAATATGTCCCTCTGTGCCAGGGTAAGCATTCACAAGTGCAGGTTTTGTATGTGTGCTTATAGCAGGACCAACTGCCTGACACAAATGCCAAAAGTTTCCAAATTTGTCCCTCAAGCATGATACAGACTAAGACTGACGGAGGCAAGGCTTTCTTTACTATGTCTTGTCTGTCTGTTGAACGCCAGGGCCTTCCTACCTTGTGGTAAGCCAGGGATACTAAAAGTATGGCCCGGGGGCCACATGTGGCCCTCTTGACCTTTACATGTGGCCGCATAAACTTATGAGAAACTCTCTTCAAAATTCAAAAATATGTATTTCATTAACATGCAGTAGCTTTTTACCTCAGTACATCAGATTATATCACTGCACTGAAAGGCATTTATTAGAAGTAGTAAATTTCAAACATGAACTTAGAAACATTCATGCTCTCCCCCCTGGCAACAATGCCATTAGTGAACCAGGAAGCGTCATTTGACAGGTGCACCCTCTGCTGTCCTAGGATCTTACTATAATCGGAGCAACATTAAAGTTTATAAAATGAAATAAAAAAGAAGGTTTTGTAGAGCACACATCCTGAACTCATGTTTTCAACGTGCTCTCATATGTGGTAATGAAGAAATGGTAGGCAAAGTGAACTAAAATAATTGCCTAGCATCACACAGTTCGGTAAAGTGGGGAAGTTGGAATTGATCCCAGGCTCTGTGGTTTCAAGTTGTGCAACTGAACCACTTTATTATTATCTCTTTCTCTCTTATGCTTTAGATCGAAAGTTAATAATTTGGGGCATGTTTACAAGCCCCTAGTGCCTCCTTGTGCCACAGTAGCGTAAATTTTTTATGCTAATGTGGCATTAGGGAGGCATTTTTGTCGGGCTAGATTTACAAAGTGGCGCAATGCATACATTGTGCCACTTTGCACCCGCCCTGCACCACATCATGCTTGCACCAGGCATAATGTATGCAAAGGGGGCGCTCTGGCGCAGGGAGATAAAAAAAATGGTGCAGTGAAATCTACAACATTGCACTGCGCCATTTTTTCAGTCATTTTTAATGTCTGCTAAGAGCAGGCATTAAAATGAGGCACCCATTGAAATCAATTGACCTCCTTGCACCTTGCTGCACTAGCATCAACATTTTTTACGCTAGTGCACAAAGCACTACAATAGTGTCAAAAAGTTTGACGCTATTATCCTAACGACCGCCATGGTGTGCCATATTGTAAATATGGCACATCCATGGTGTCGTTAGGTGGGGCAGGGGTGACGCAAGAAAACTGGTGCATCAGTGCTGATGCACCAGTTTCCTGTAAATCTGCCCCTTGGTCTTTAATTCTTTAACTCTATATGAGGAATCAAACGCTTCATTTGAAACTGATGTATATTCATGTTGCTTTAAAGTAGAGAGCCCGAGTGCGGTGGAGAATCAAAGTTGGTCCTGGACTCACATGACAATGTGTGCAGAAGTGCTCCGCCTCCATACTCACTGCCAAGCAGCTGACTTGCCTTGAGACAGTCAGGGTTGTATGTTTCAGCCCGAGCTGGTCTTTGCGAAAACAATGTATCTGAGACTGACACAGTTGAAAAGTAACCATAGTAACGATTGATATGAGGATGGCAGATGTGAGCGGCAGGACGCTGCTAAATAAACTCCCTTGGCCAGGCAGCAGCTCAGCAAGCGCCTAGAGCACTTCTGTTGTCAATTATTCTGCAGAGCCTAATTTCACATTCAATTCGGGGAAGATATAAATGCATGACTAATGCATTTCAGTGCGTTGATCAGGACACTAGCACTAACAAGCATTTGCGATGCAATATGTCTCGCATTAGTGAGAGTTAGAGCTGTTGGCGTTGTAAATGATGACACCCTCGCACTTGGGACCTTATAAATATTTAGCCATGGAGCACATTAAACCTTTATCAGAAATAAACTGTTTTTGTGCATTCCTTCACACAATTGGCATTAGACTGTAATGGTCTGAACAGCCCCTACAGAGCACCACAGTAAAAATAGCATTTGGAAGAAACATGGTCAGGTAAACATATATTCAGCTCCTAGAGAGCATAATCACATAAAACAGAATGATAAAGAATAAAATCATATAATCAGGCCCTTGAGAGCAAAGTGTATTACACATTCTCAGGCTTAGCAGTACATTTAAATATAATTTAACTGTGGAGTCAGTGGCACATGTGTGCAGTGCCGCATGTCATTACTAGATGCCCCCGGGGAGTCAACAGCAGACAGTGCAGTACCACTGGTTCTGATAAATGCCCCGGCAGAGTCAACAGCAGATGGTGCAATGCCACTGGTTTATGGCTAAATGTCTCTGTAGAGTCAACCACATAAAGTGCAGTATTACTGGTGCTGGCTAGATATTCCTGTCAAGCCAACTGAGCAGTGCTTTGGAGCAATTATCATCCTTTAGCCCATTGAGAAAAAAAGTGCAGGCCAAACAAGACCCTTGTAACACAAACTCAGCTATAAATACAAAAGTGTTAGCTGTGAGAGAATTTAAATCTGCACTGAATGGTGGAAGAGATTATGATTTTTGGGCCCACTCTCACCTAGTGTGACTCACAAGATTGACTAAACAGAAAGAGCACTTCGTTCTGAATGTTTTAGGGGTGGTCCCATTTTTTAGGGGTGGTCCCATTGCCTTAGGACCATCACAGGATGAGTTATGGCCAAACATTTGCTGTGAAAGCAATGCCTGCATAGCATTATTGGTGAGTTTCAGTACATCCATTAAACCTTTATCAGAAATAAACTGTGTATGCATTACCAGACAGTGCAATACCACTGGTGGTGGCTAGATGGCCCCGTTGCCCCAACTGACTATCCTTTCATTACATATTTGCAGGTAGGCCAAGCAGGGCTGTCAGAATATTATTACAAACAAGGACCTGAGCCAACTGAGTTAGTAGTGCCTTGGAGCAATTATCATCCTTTAGCGCATAGAGAGCAAAGTGCAGGCCAAACAAGGATCTTATAACACAAACGCCTCTCAGCTGTTAAAAAACAAAAGTTTTAGCTATGAGAAAATTTAAAGTATGCATTAAATGGTGGAAGAGGTTTTTGGGCCCCCTCTCACCTACTGACAAGATGGCCTGAACAGAACGAGCACACTGTTCTGAAAGATCTGGGGGTGGTCCCATTGCCTTAGGACCACAACACACTGAGTTATGGACATACATGTGTTGTAAAACAAATGCAATCAAAGCATTATGTGTTCAGATTCCTGTGAACGCTTTAAACCTTTACCAGAAAAAAACTGTGATCATTCACTTGCAGAAGGTGAAAAACTACTGGCAGTGGCTAAATGTCCCTGTTAAACCCACTAAGATAATACAACTATAAAAACAAAGTTTTAGCAATGAGAAAATGTAAAAGCACATTAAATGGTGGAAGAGGTTATGAATTTTGGGCCCCCTCTCACCTAGTGTGACTCACAAGATGGCCTGAACAGAAAGAGCACATCGTTCTGGATGTTTTGGGGGTGGCCCCATTGCCCTAGGACCACCACAAACTGAGTTATGTGCACAAATGTGTTGTAAAAGGAATGCTGGCAAAGCATTATGGGCTGAGATTCCTTGAATACATTAAACGTTTATCAGAAATAAACTCTGTTTGTTCATTAGCAGAAGGTGCAATACCACTGGTGGGGGCTAGATGTCCCAGTCAAGCCAAATAAACTAGTAGTGCCATGGAGCAATTATCCTTTCACGATTGACAACATAGCGCATTACACATTTGCAAGCCAAGCAGAGCTGTGAGAACACTAGTATAAACAAAAAACCTTATAACACAAACTCCTCTCACCTATAAAAACAAAAGTTTCATCTACAAGGGATTTTAAATGTGTGTTGAATGGCGGAAGATGTAATGATTGTGGGCCTCCTCTCACCTAGTGTGACCCACAAGATGTCCTGAACAGAAAGGGTACATTGTTCTGAATGTATTGGTGGTGGTCCCATTGCCCTAGGACCACCACAGGCTGAATTATGGTAAAAAATGTGTTCTAAAATGAATTGCTGCATAGCATTTTGGGGTGAGTTTCCCTGAATGCAGTGAATATTGTAGTATCAGCTTTCCCGCTGTGCTGGGAGAGCGGCTGTTTAGGATTCATTCCTAGGTCGATTTCATACATATAAATCAACAAAAAAAGTAAAAAAAACACAGGCACAACACAACTACTTTACTGATTACATAAAGTAAGGACCAAGTGATTGGCAAACGCAGAAAATGAACTGTGTGCGTGAACATGAGTGCTTACTGACAAACACGAGAGGCAGAAAACAAAGCAAAATAGCCCCTCCAAAGAACAGAAAAACATTCCAAGCGTAAGTAAACTGTACTTGGCCGGTGCTCCTCAGCCAAGTACAGGAAGTGACCTATCGGCGGCCAAATCACTTAGGAGGCCAAACAACAAGAGCGTCACTGCTAGTAACCCTTTTGGAAGTGGCAGGCAGCGGCAGGTGGGAGCAAATGCCTGTACTCCATGCAACAAATTTTCCAGACAGCGTATGTGCGCTGTCTAGGCGCAACCTAAAAATGTGTGAGTCTAACTCCTGATGTGTGGTACTTGACAGGGCGCAAAATTGCAAGTAAAGGGGTACTGTCAATACCAAGCAGAAGCAAATTTCATTAAAATAAATGCATAAATCACTCCTAATTAATTTATGTTTAAGTGAAAAATATTCTTTTTACTGTCCTGTTCCTCCACCATATTTTCCCTTACAAACCAGAACCAGCCTATGCTCGTCTTTGCATTCTTCATGTCACTGCTTGTCTGTGATTTTCATTTTTTTCATTCATTCATTTCATTTTTTCTATTTGCACATTTATATCCTGTTGCCTGTACCGCGTTTTTGACAATCCAGGTTGGGAGAAGTTCGCGCTATACAAAACAATAAATATATATGCATATTTTTTTACAATCCTGTTCTTGCTGGGGTACTCTCATCAGGGCACAAACCAATTAAGTCATGGCCTCGCTCAATCTCGGTTGACAACTAGGATGGTGCAAGAGAAGTGAGGCAATGAACAGCTCCTGTGGAGTGGGCAGCCTTCAGATCGCACATGCATTGGGGAATGTTTGTGCATGTGCAGAAGTGGCCGATCCATAGTGGCAGTGGCATTAGCGCCTTTTAGGTGCGGGTAGCAGATTTATCTTTGTGGTACACCATGGAGCCATGATACACAGGAAACACAGAAAAAGCTGACTTTCACACAAAAAAACCTCGGAAACGCTGCTTAGGCAACTTATAAAAGTCGTCATTATCTGTTTCTGATATGTACTTTAGCAAGGCTTGTCATCCCAACAAATATTTTGCGTTTCAAGATGTTGTGCTACAACGTTAGGCTTGCTCTCTAAAGTGCTGCCAACTCACTGACTGGTTTCTCCAATTCCTGCACAATCCATCTGTCTGCGGTTGCCCTTAAATTCTGTTGTAAGGAGGGCAACGTTACGCAACCTAAATCCATCAGAAATGTGTATTTGGCCTAAATGTGTGCTCTGGCACTGCCAGGCTAAAAGGACAGAAATCTCCTTGGAGCCGCCATTTAGGCAACACAGAGTGAGGTTTTGAACCCCGAACACCCAGTACAGGTGAAAAGCTAGATGAACAGGGCCAAACCTTCAGTACCCTTGGTAGGGGGCATCTAATGCATCTGTTGTCGCAGAAGTGGAAGCATCTTGGGAAATTAAAAGCACTCGGGTTACCTGCCAACCAGTGCTCAATTTGTGCTTGTTGTTTCCGGTGCTGAGCACCGCCACTTATTTTTGAGGGCCGGGGCTTATTCTTTTGCCTCAAGCATTTGCTGCGAGCAAAAGACACAAATGGGAAAGCCGGAGGAAGAGAAACACGAAAAAGCGCCACAATGGGAGAAAGTAGAAAGCTGCAAGAGTGAGCTAAAGGGGCAGGGAGTGGCTTAAATAGATTGAAGAGGCCCGAGATGACTTCAGGATTACACTGCCCCAGTATTCCGTGTTCGCACATTTAATTGCAGCAGCAGGGAGTTTAAGAGGAGGAGTTTGAGCACGGCACGTTTTTATTTACAAATTAAGCACTGCTGTCAACCCTCTTTTCAGGTTGGGCACACACTACATCAATCATGTCGGTTTTACCAGGGCGATGGGTGATGTGCTGCTTTAGTCCAGGTCTTTTTCTTTGAATTCTGGGACTTGTAGTCCTGATTATTCCATTATAAAACAAGAGTACAAGTCTCAGACTTCAAAGTAAAAAACCTGGACTGGAGCATTACATCCTACAATGGTCTTGAAAAACTTGGCCGCTTTGACGAATCTAAAAGTGAAAGACTGCGTGAGAGGTCTGAGTTGGTAACCATTTGCACGCTTGAAGCTGTAAGTCATAGAAAGGATTTAAGAGTGAAATAGTTCTTCGTAACTTTTCACTCTCAGGTGGAGACCTCTGTGGCGGAGATCTCCTGATGAGAAAGTATAGAGAAAATTATTATAGTTTATTATTCTTTAAAAATTAAACATATTTTAATATAAAAATTAATGTAAACATAGTTATATATTTATTTTAAACCTAGAATAATAAAATGTTACAGTACATTAACTCACATGAGTATTAAAGAATACAATAATTTAAATATCTTTATTTAAAATTCTATCTGCGTGTTCCAAAATTACAGTAAAAATGACTGAACCATAAAATCATATCTACTATAACATTGTAGTTATATTTAATATTCATTAACATATACTATATATGTAATAGAATTCATTTTTTTTTTTTTTAACAAAAGTGAAACGCTTAATTTAATGTTAATATTCAAATAAGTTTATATTACATTTTATAATTATATTGTTGTTTATTAGTGATATATTTGTAACTTTAAAAACTATGGCCCTCATTACAACATTTGCGGTAAAAGCCGCTTACTGCCGTGCAGAAGACCGCCACCATACCACCGCGGCCACCGAATTCCGCCACAGCTATTATGACCCACAGTTCGGAATCCGCCAAAATGCAGACACCCACACAAGTCCGCCACACCAAAGGTCAGTGATAAACTGGCAAAAACAAAACCTCCACCGTCACGCCAACAGAAATATGCCCACACTATCACAACACACGAATCCACGCGGCGGTCTTTCAACTGCGGTATTCCATTGGCGGTACACACCGCCGCGCTCAAAATATACACATACATACAAAACACAGCCATATTGGAAAATTCAAAATACACACACCTGATACACATACACACACCACTCCCACACACTCAATACACTATAAAACACACACCCACATCACCCACAAACCCTTACGACCACAAATCACGAACTAAAGCCAGAGAGAGACACCACCATCAGCAACACTAGCATCCACAGGCACACAACACCGTCACCCACAGAACTTCCACGCACCTCACACAACACCCCACTACATATCAGCAAACCTATCACCCCACACACCACCCCACACATCACCTACACCACCCTATGGCACGGCAAAGACACCCCAGGTTCTCAGGGGAGGAGTTCAGGGTCATGGTGGGGGAAATCGTCCGGGTAGAACCACAGCTATTCTGATCACAGGTGCAGCACACCTCCATTGCAAGGAAGATGGAGCTATGGCGAAGAATAGTGGACAGGGTCAATGCAGTGGGACAACACCCAAGAAATCGGGATGACATCAGGAAGAGGTGGAACGACCTACGGGGGAAGGTGCGTTCCGTGGTCTCCAGACACCACCTAGCGGTTCAGCGGACTGGCGGCGGACCCCCGCCTCCTCCACCACAACTAACAACATGGTAGGAGCAGGTCTTGGCGATTCTGCATCCTGAGGGCCTCGCAGGAGTAGGTGGAGGAATGGACTCTGGTAAGTCAAAGCTTTACTATTACATCCCCCACCCTACCTGCATGCCAGCACATACCCCCACCCTCACACTCACCCCCATCACTCCTACTCCTCACAAATGTCCCACTATCACAAACCACCCATCCCAACACCAAGCCCTGCATGCAACTACAAAATATGGACACCCATCACTAAAGCATGCCCACTGCACATACCCATACACCCCCCTAAACCATCATCACACAAGGTCCCACACAGGAATGCTAGCACTGGGGTACACGGTCACCCACCCATTGCACACCTTGACACACACAGATGCAATAATCATGCCTTTATACCCCTGCAGGACCCCTACCCAACGTCACCGGACAGGAGGGTCCACACATGTCCACACTGCCAACAGAAGAGGCCCACAGTGATGACAGCACCTCTGTCCAACTGGATCTAGATGACCAGCCCGGCCCATCGGGGACCTCGGGACAGTCGGTTCCCCGCACCCAGTCACAAGCCACCACAGAGCATCACCCCTCTGGAAACACCAGCACAGCACCCACCCAGCGGGCCCATACCTCCGTCCCCAGGACACGTCAATCAGCAGTGTGTCCACCACTACAGGGAACTCAGGCTAACCCACCACCCCAACAACAACAGGGACCTGGGGGCAGTGGTAGTGGGCACACGGTCCAGGGGACGGAGGTCCAGGAACACATGGGAACTGGGAGGGCTGCTGTGCGACAAGGGACGGACAGGCCCTGGGAACCCACTCTCCACAAGGCCCTCTCCTCCATCATGGGAGCCTACCACCACTCCCAGGAGACGATGGCAATGGTACTGGCCAAGTTTCAGGAGACCCAGCGCCTGCAGGAGGAACAGTATATGGGCTTCAGGGAGGAACTCAGAACCATCAATTCCACCTTGGGCACCATCGTAAGGGTGCTGAAGGAAGTACTCAACACCAGGAGGGACACTGTGGCACTACAAGGGGCCCCTGACACTAGCATGGACGATGAACTGCCCACCACCTCCGCCGGCGCTAGTGGACAGGAATCTCCGCCACAGGACCACCAGCACCCCATCCCCTGCAGAGGGAGAACCACCTCGCAAACGGCAAACGGTCCCTGAGATCCAGGAACAAGACAGAGAACGTTGCCAAGACCCCCGCCAAGAAATGAGCCACCCTGATTGTCATCATTCTATCCCACTTTGTCACCCTGTCCATCCTTAAACTGCCCCAGCTCCACTTCCAATGGCCATTTGGGCAATGCACCTGTGAGACTAATAGACTGGACTCTGCCATGGACATTCCTCCGCCATCACCCCTCACCATTTTACAAACCCCTCCAATATTGAGCACTTAAATAAACACCCTTAAAGCACAAAGAAATCTGGAGTCTGTCTGTGATTTTGGAATACTGTATTAGCAATAACTGTGGAAAAAAGCTCTTTCATTTGTAATGTCAACATACCTATGTCACACAGCTCTAGTCCATGAGGAATCAAAGCAGATGTCACACTGTGGGACCCAGATCTGTGAAATCGTAAGGGAAAGTGACAACTCAGTGACCATACACTGGGTGAAAAAGACAGACAGTAGAGAGGCAGTAGTGTATAAGTACATGTAGTAGGCAGGTTTGTATTCTTACCTGTGTTTCACTGGAAATATTGCTGGATCACTGAGTCCCTGTTGTCCATGTCTTCTTCCTCTGCTTCCTCGTCTTCACTGTCCACAGGCTCCACAGCTGCAACAACACCGCCATCTGGACCATCCTCCTGCAGAAAGGGCAACTGTCGTCGCAAAGCCAAGTTGTGAAGCATACAGCAGGCCACGATGATCTGGCACACCTTCTTTGGTGAGTAGAATAGGGATCCACCTGTCATATGGAGGCACCTGAACCTCGCCTTCAGGAGGCCGAAGGTCCACTTGATCACCCTCCTAGTTCGCCCATGGGCCTCATTGTAGCGTTCCTTTGCCCTTGTCCTGGGATTCCTCACTGGGGTCAGTAGCCATGACAGGTTGGGGTAACCAGAGTCACCTGCAAATGGCGAGGGCAACTGTTAGACACACACTAACCTGTAGGGATATCCCCAGACCCAGACAACCATTCCCACTGACTTGCTTCCTGGTGCTCACCTAATAGCCACACACGGTGCCTCTGGAGTTGACCCATCACATAAGGGATGCTGCTATTCCGCAGGATGTAAGCATCATGCACTGAGCCAGGGAACATTGCATTCACATGGGAGATGTACTGGTCTGCCAAACATACCATCTGTACATTCATCGAATGATAACTCTTCCGGTTTCTGTACACCTGTTCACTCCTGTGGGGGGGGACCAAAGCCACATGGGTCCCATCAATGGCACCTATGATGCTGGGGATATGTCCCAGGGCATAGAAATCACCTTTCACTGTAGGCAAATCCTCCACCTGAGGGAAAACGATGTAGCTCCGCATGTGTTTCAGCATCCCTGATGCTATGGCCACTGTTGTTTGAAATGACCCACTTGCAAGGAAATGGAGCACTGACAGCACCTGCACTTGAGGGGGGATTCCTGTGGGATGGTGGATAGCTGACATCAGGTCTGGCTCCAACTGGGTACACAGTTCCTGGATTGTGGCACGGTCAAGCCTGTATGTGATTATCACATGTCTTTCCTCCATTGTCGACAGGTCCACCAACGGTCGGTACACCGGAGGATGCCGCCATCTCCTCACATGTCCCAGCGGACGGTGCCTATGAAGGACAACAGCGAGCACAGAGTTAAACAACTCAGAGGTACATACCCACAGCTTACACAGAACACCATTCATACTCAAAAAGTGGCCTGTATGTGTGTTGAGTCTAGGCCTAGGTATGTGTGACGCAGTTGAAAATGAAGCCATGTGGGCCCCTGAAATGGCGGCTGCCTGACCTCTAAAGTGGGACAATGGGATGTGAGGTAACTGCGTTGGCGTTGTACACCGTCGCGGTAGGCGGTTGAAGACCGCGGCGCAATGCTGCATTGGTTAACATTGGACCCTATGGGTCCCAAGAGCCAATGACGATGTACGCCGGCGGTGATGGTACGCACCGCTGCGGACTTGACCGCCATTTTCTATCTGTTCAATCACTCAATACCTGATCTTCGACAGGAGAGGACCTACACTGCAAGTGCTGCTGTGACCTCGGTCTGGAAGAGACAATGGCTCGAGTGTCTGGGGAAAGGGCCCCTGCCTTCACATCGGAGAAGTTGGAGAAACTCGTGGATGGGGTCCTCCCCCAGTACACGCTACTCTACGGTCCTCCAGACAAACAGATAAGTACACTGGGAGCATGATGTATGGGCTGTGCCTGTGTGGAGAGGGGTGGATGTAAGAAGGAAGGGGGGAGAGTGCGGCGTGCATGAAAAGAGGGTGAGTGCATGTGCCACATGGCAAGGGTAGGGATGGGGGCCAATCACTTTGACGGTGCAGTTGGTAATAACTTTCTCTTCCCCCTGTACAAATCATGTAGGTCAGCGCCCACCAGAAAAAAGATATTTGGCGTGCCATCGCCAAGGACGTCTGGACCCTGGGGGTCTACCACAGACGGAGCACCCACTGCCGGAAAAGATGGGAGGACATTCGCCGCTGGAGCAAGAAGACGGCGGAGGCTCAGCTGGGGATAGCCTCCCAACGTGGGAGGGGTGCCCGTCGCACCATGACCCCCCTGATGTTCAGGATCCTGGCGGTGGCGTACCTGGAGTTGGATGGGCGCTTGAGGGAATCACAGCAGCCACAAGGGGATGAGTACACACGCATTCTGCTGACTTTGCGTGCAGTGGAGGGGTCTGGGTGGGGAGGTGGGCTGTGGGTTTCCCTAGGCCAGGGCGAGTTCCATAGGCAAGGTCCCTCCGTAAGGCAGGCCATGTGGCACCCCACCCCACCTCTGTAGAGTGACAACTACACCTAGTCATGCCCCTGTGTCATCTATGTGTGCAGATGTCGTCCATAGCCTTGTAGGGCATTTCCCAGGAATTGAACAGTGAAGCCCAAGAGCGCGGCGTAGTGCAGGGGGCTTCTGCGTCTGTCGTGTCCGCCAACGGTAGCGGTAATGCATGCACTCCTCATGTCTTTCTTCTGTCGTCCCCCCCCTTTTTGTGGTCTCCCTGTTCTTGTGTGCATTAGCATCATCAGGCGGGGGAGCAGTGGCACCGGAGCAGGAGGGAGCTGCATCTCACATTGCCATGGAGGGCCACACTACGGACTCGGAATTCACCAGTGGGACGGAGGGCGAGGGGAGCTCCACGGCGGGGACAGGAGCTGAGACCAGTGACACAAACTCGTCCTCTGATGGTAGCTCCCTTTTGGTGGCGGCAACATCTGTGCCACCCCCATCTACAGGTACAGCCGCCACCCCCCCTTCCAGCACCGCCCTCCCAGCAGCCCCTCAGCCTTCGCCCCATGCCCACTCACCCAGGAGGGTGGGCATCACCTTCGCCCCAGGCACCTCAGGCCCTGTCCCAGTCATCCCTGCTGCCCTCAGTGAGGAGGCCATTGACCTCCTCAGGTCCCTCAATGTTGGGCAGTCTACCATTTTGAATGCCATCCAGGGTGTAGAAAGGCAGTTGCAACAAACAAATGCATTCCTGGAGGGCATTCATTCTGGTCAGGCGGCCCTTCAGCGAGCTTTTCAGACTCTGGCCTCAGCACTGATGGCAGCCATTGTCCCTGTGTCTAGCCTCCCCCCTCCAACTTCCTCCACCCGACCCAATCCCCTGTACCTCAGCCTATCCCAAGCACACCTACAGACCAGCATGCACACACGTCAACACACAAGGGAAGCTCAGGCAATCATAAGCACCACACATCCCACAGGCACTCACGCAAGCATCACACACATGCAGACACACTAACATCCACTGCCTCCACTGTGTCCCCCTCCTCCTCGTCTCCCTCCTCCCTCCCTGTCTCATCTACACTCACACCTGCATGCACTACCTCTACAGCCACTACGTCCCTCTCCAGCACACCCACCACCACACCCCGCTCACGTGCAGTCACCACCCCCACAACATCTCCGGGACCAGTGGTGCCTGTAGTCACTGGAATCTGGAGTGCACCGGCCACCAGGGCAGCCAGTGTGGCACGAATCCACAGCACAGACAGTCCCCCACTTGTGAAGCATCAGAAGTTGGCCAGTGCCCGGCGGGAGAGGGGGAAGACTCCAGCCACCAAAGCCGCTCCCAGGGGTCCCAGTGGGAGTGTGGAGTCAGCTGTGACACCTTCCAAGGTGGGGAAGGGCCACAAGAAACCCAGCAAGTCTGGGAAGAGCAGCACGGCGGAGAAGACCGCCATCATCCTCGCTGCCCAGGAGGCCACCGCCAGCACCAGCCCAGCTGCCCAGGACAGGACCGTCAGCACCAACCCAGCTGCCCAGGACAGGACCGCCAGCACAAGCCCAGCTGCCCAGGAGGCCACCGCCAGCACAAGCCCAGCTGCCCAGGAGGCCACCGCCAGCACAAGCCCAGCTGCCCAGGAGGCCAACGCCAGCAAAAGCCCCGCTGCCTAGGAGGCCACCGCCAGCAAAAGCCCCGCTGGGCCATGAAGGACCGCCAGCAAAAGCCCCACTGGGCCATGAAGGACCGCCAGCACAAGCCCCGCTGGGCCATGAAGGACCGCCAGCAGCTGAGTCCCTGCAATTGAGACCGCCGTCTCAAGCACCGCTGAACAGGGCACCGTTGCCTCAAGCACCGCTGAACAGGGCACCGCCGTCTCAAGCACCGCTGAACAGGGCACCGCCGTCTCAAGCACCGCTGAACAGGGCACCGCCGCCTCAAGCACCGCTGAACACGGCACCGCCGCCTCAAGCGCCGCTGAACAGGGTACCGCCGTCTCAAGCACCGCTGAACAGGGCACCGCCGCCTCAAGCATCGCTGAACAGGGCACCGCCGTCTCAAGCACCGCTGAACAGGGCACAGCCGCCTCAAGCACCGCTGGCCCATGAGCGCCAAGGGCACTGACGCTACTGAGTCCGTCACGGGCAGAATGGAGCACTCTGGGCACAAGGACCCCTCCAGAACCAGTAGAGAGATCCATCCACTACCTCTGTCCTTAGCAGGATGAAGCACTCTGGGCACCATGCCCCCTCCAGAACCAGTGGAGAGATCCATCCACTACCTCTGTCCTTAGCAGGATGAAGCACTCTGGGCACCATGCCCCCTCCAGAACCAGTAGAGAGATCCATCCACTACCTCTGTCCTTGGCAGGATGAAGCACTCTGGGCACCATGCCCCCTCCAAAACCAGTGGAGAGATCCTTCCACTACCTCTGTCCTTGGCAGGATGAAGCACTCTGGGCACAAGGCCCCCTCCAGAACCAGTGGAGAGATACATCCACTACCTCTGTCCTTAGCAGGATGAAGCACTCTGGGCACAAGTCCCCTTCCACAACCAGTGGAGACTGTTATCCACCTTGAACAGTGGGCAAGCCACCCACTGTAGAGACTTGAGAGACTGTGGCTTTGCACTCCTCAGGATTGAACAGTGGGCAAGCCACCCACTATTGAGACTTGAGAGACTGTGGCTTTGCACTCCCCAGGATTGAACAGTGGGCAAGCCACCCACTGTAGAGACTTGAGAGACTGTGGCTTTGCACTCCCCAGGATGGAACAGTGGGCATGTGGCCCCCTTGTGGATTTGGTGTCGTGCACTCAACCGGCTGAGGTGCCCCCCCTTTACCTCCCCCTGAGGTGCCTGTTTAGTTGCTCTCTGATGCCCCTGCAGTGTTCTCTCCGTCATGGTCGGGGATCTTGTGTGGGCCTCGCCCATACCGTGTGGGCCCAGTGTTCCACGGACTTAATTGGAGCACTGCCTGGACTACTATGCTTGGTATATATTTTGTAAATGGTGTATATATATATTTTTGCCTACTTGATTTTAATATATTACAATGGTTACACTCATTTTCTAATGTCTTTGCATTCTTCCAGGGGGGCTGGGGGGTGTAACTGTGATGTATTAATATGCATTAGTGTGTGTGTTGTAGTGGGTGGGGGTGTTGCGTGTTGCGTGTGTGTGTCCCTGTTTTTTGCCTCACCCCTCCCCTGTGTCATAGGTGCAGTACTCACCGTGGTCTTCGCCGCCGGCGTTCGTGCTCCTGGTAGAGGAGCAGGAAGACTATCGCAGGTAGAATTTGGGGTTCTGGGTCCATGATGTCCTCGTTCCTCGTGGGGTGTGTAGAGGTGATCTTTTTCCCTTCGGAATTCCTGTTTCTGCCGTGTTTTTATCCGCGGTGAATCCGCCCCGGAAAAGGTGGCGGATTGGCCTGTCATAATAGTGTGGGCGGTACATTGTCTCCCGCCTGTCTGTTGGCGGTGACCGCTGCGCTGTTTGTCCGTACCGCCGTGGCGGTCGGAGTGTTAAAGTGGCTGTCTTTGTTGGCGGTTTCCGCCACGGTCGTAATTGCAAATTTTTTATCGCCGGCCTGTTGGCGGTCTTACCGCCACTTTAACACCGTCCGCCAGGGTTGTAATGACCACCTATATATAATAACCTATTTTTATTGATTTATTATATGTCGATTTTTTAACATTATTTCCTATAGGTTGTTTTTTGAAGTCACTGCCTCCATTGTTTTCTATAGGAGTGAGCTGCAATGTCTGTGAGTGGCCATGTCTAGTGCTGCACTTAGTCTAATGTGGGACTGGAGAACTTCATTAATGTTTTGGGACTTTTTCGACTGTAGGAATTTTAGAAGTGTAGTTTGTGAATAGTAATGTTCTTACTCTTTTTTGAGTGTGTGTTTGCATTTGCATGTCCCTTCCTGAGCCCATTCTTACCCCTGACTAACCCCTTGCCATTTATGTGTAACTATTCCCCATTTTCTAGCCATGAGGGATACTGCACATAGGTTATGGAACAGTATTGTGTAGTATGTGTGTAGAACTACTTCAAGTGCTACAAAATGCAGTTTGTGAAAGCTTTTTTGCAATAGAAGTTTTGATGTGATCCCTCTTTCTTTGTAGCAGATTTTGATTGACAGAGCTTTTCACACAGCAAAAGTCTCCAAAACGCAAGCAATGCTGTGAAATATATTTCTTTTTCTCTGGCGTAGAGATGGGAGTTTCCCCTGATTCATATTGGAAAATGTTGTTATTTTTCCTTTTTAGGTCTTAGCTACAAACAGCTTTGGAGGTATCATTTTGCACATTAAAAGAAGTATTCAACAATCCTGTGAGTGCCGCGTCATTGACCTAGTGTCAAATTTATGTGATGATATATATATATATATATATATATATATATATATATAAAATATACATATATATATATAGACACACACACATATGTATGTATATATATAGATATGTATATATATATATATATATATATATATATATATATATATAAAAATAATTGTGTGTGTATATAAATGTACATGTATGTATATATATAAATGTATATATGTGTGTGTGTGTATATATATATATATATGTAATTGTGTGTGTGTGTGTGTTTGTGTACATATATATATATATATATATATATATATATATATATATATATATTTGTGTGTGTGTGTGGGCCTCAGCACCTGCAACCAGCTGCTGCTAGGGCGCTACCTTTTTTTTTCTTCTTTTTTTATACTTAGGGCAAACTCTTTTTTACTTTTTTATATTTTAATTTACTGATATAAAATGACATGTTAGATCACCAAATTAAAAATGCCCGCCTTCAACACGATGCATGCACACGTCGTGACACAAGTGTGCACATGCACCACTAAACATGCATATGCTTCACTGCCCATCTTGAAAAGGGCTTGGAAAAGAAAGCCCATTCTAAGATTGCGAGCCATGCATGTGCAAGCAGGTAAAGGAAACAAGCATTGGCAAAGCCAACAAGTCTGGCACTGGCCACCAGCCTTTTGCTTTGACAATGCTTGTTTTGTCATGGTTTGTGCAAAACGTTATTGCTGACGAAGCTGCCAGGGCATGGTAACATAAAAAATGAACACTAGCTAAAAGCAAAAAATATTTTTGCCTTAAAACATTAAAAAGCACATATCGCAATAGCAGACCACCACAATTAAGGGAACTTGTTTGTGTGTAGACGTACTCCTTGTGAAAGGACACAATGCCATCACTAACAGTGAAGTTATCCAATAGCTAAAATGGGCTAACCCACTGCTTCATGCTGTATTTTGTAGTGGCAGAACAAAATTGTGAGTGGCACAATAACAGACACATGGACAAAGAGAGCTGTTTGAAATCCCCATAAGCAAGGCTATAATATACACAATTGTAGTAAAATCAAAGGTCTGGGCTAATGCCAGACCTAAAAGCACTGGCAAGAGCAGTAATCTTTTGGCTTTTCCAGTGCTTGTTTTTGCTTTGGCCTTGCCTGGGGGGCGCTGAGATTCTGTGAACTGTTAAAAAATGGTTTTGAGTCTTTTTAGCTGAAGAGAATAGGCTGATTCTGTAACCCTTCTAATGTGGGGAGCTCTGACTGGTTTGAAGACTCTCAAAGTGTTAGTACGCCTTGCGCCATCTAGTCTATGGACTATTTATCTGAAATTTCATTCTGACCAGAGGAGCTTAATAGCCTAATACTGCCATGAACTCTGACTCTGAAGCCCTTCCGTTCCGAAGGCCTCTGAATGACTGACCCTTCCAGTATTTTGACCTTCTAGTGTTGATTTGAGACTTTGTAGGGTGTGACCAGTGCAGCCATGTTTTCTTGCGTATGCTACTCATGGCTAAAGAAAATGCCCGTCTATGACATTTAAAGTCTCTCTTTTTCATCTTGGCTTCAGAGACAAGAAAGTGTTGATTAGCTTGCTCAGCTGGAAAAGTTTACATTCTTTTTCACACAATTGACGGTCATCTTCCTTTTCCATGATCCCAAACCCAAGCACCTGCGTATACCCCTATTCCCACTAGGAGCCTGAATATTAAAAAGTCCTTATCTGTGACTTCCTTTAGTCTAGGGGGCTCACTTATTTTACTGATTGCTACAGGAAGGCCTGGTCACCAAATCTGTGATTCACGGAGAATTCATTTTTCTTTAGTAAATAAACCCTTCCCAACACTGCAAGTAGCTGACCCTGATTTTAAGATACATCAAATTTGAGTGACTATGTCTGTCCTTAAGGCCCACCAAGGAAGACGGACTCTGAAGCTGAGGCCCTCTGTGGTTACGATGACGAGACTCCCCTCACCTGTGTGGCCCTGACGCACTGTAAAATGGCTTCTTTGTATTGTACTACACTGACTGGCTTTGACTCGGAAACTCCCCTAGCCTGAGAAAGAAAAGTGGTAGAAGGAGGAGAAATGAATGACGAGTGTGATGACGCAGAAAAAGAAAGACTAAGAAATATTCATATATCATGTAACAAAATCGTGTAAGGTAGTGTGATTTTAGTAAAGAAAAATAATGTACGTGGAAAATGTGCCCACAAGGTAGTTCGCCATTATTATAAACGAGCTTAATTAATCATGAAGAATTGACAATGTAGTAATCCGTCATAATTGCAAATGTATTCTATGATTTTCTTGTTGAAACTGTTTTATGCTTAGCTTAAATTTAGCAGAGGCTTTGGCCTAGTTGCCTGGTCTCAAATTTAACTGCGTGGTTTTCACTTGTATTAACAAAGACATAGGGGGTTATTACAACTTTGGAGGAGGTGTTAATCCGTCCCAAAAGTGGCGGTAAAGTGACTGATATACCACCAGCCGTATTACGAGTCCATTATATCCTATGGAACTCGTAATACGGCTGGTGGTATATCCGTCACATTTGGGACGGATTAACACCTCCTCCAAAGTTGTAATAACCCCCATAGTCTTTTACTTTAAGGTTGTATTTTTCCAGTAGAAATTACTAATACACTTATCTCAAGGTTTTGTGCTAGGCTAGATTCATCCCCTTTGAAGCAAGGTCAGCTTCTGCAGGTTCAGACAATAAAGTCTCTGATATAGAAATAATTGGCAAACTTTGTTGCAACTTTTGTTCCAAGGCTCCAAGGACACCTTATGCATAAATGAGTACTAAGAGAAAGACACTATTCATTGGTCAAAAGGAAGCCACCCTATGAACCCTCCAATGGAAGACCCTGAAGAATTTGGAATGTTTCTTACTTAAACCCACCGGACAAAGAGAAGTCAGCCATTTTCCTTGATGCCATTTTGATGCCTGAAGCAAGACGCCATCTTGTATGACATTTTGATACCTTTTCTCTGTCGCAGAGAAAGAGACTTTAAGAATTCTCACCCTAGAGACTTTAACTTTTACTTTGCCCCATCTTGTCCATTGCAATAACTTTGCCCCATTCTCCTTGCTGCCGCAAGGAAACTTGCATTAACTTTGCCCCTTTGAAATCTGCCCCATGTTGATCGAACCGGTACCTGAAGGACGAAGACTTTTCCTTGAATGCTGATTGTATTTGGTAAATATGAAAGGATAATTGTATTATGCACTGGTTTTTTTTCCTTCTTAGGTACCAACTGCTTATTTTGACAGGGCCCAAGCTAGAAGTTTTCTAAATTCATGTTAACTAAATTCGTTTTGCATGAAGCCCCACATGCCAATGCTAATTAGAGGTTAGTTGAGGTATACATTTGATGTACCATGCTAAATTGAAATCTTGTTATGCTGACCGATGTATGCAATTAGTCAAATTCAGTTACTTATATTGGTGATTTGTATTGCTATAACCGAGTGCCTTATAATCCAAATCTTGCGTAGATTGCATTTCTTCCGTCGCTATGGACAGCTAGTAATGTTCGTATACGTATATCATTTGATTTTGAGACTCATCTATATTGTGCTAGCTTTGTTAATATAGGGAAATAAATTCATTAACTTTTAATAAACTGGTGTGGTTATTCATGGCTGAAAGGTCATGGTGTGTCAAAATACTAATTGTTATTGATCACTAATGTATTGTTTGATCTATTAATTGAGTATTGGTTATTGATTATAAATGGTTATTGATTATTGATTCAAGAAATCCAACTATTCTTGGATGAGGAGAACCCAACTCGGTTAAAAGGTTCACCGACCTCCAGCGTGTGTATTACTCTATATACCAGTAATTTATAGAGACTGGACGCGCTATCAGTAGCTGGTAGCAGAGATTGATGGTTTCGCCCTTTGGGACCCCATCCGAACAATAGACGGATTCAAGTTAGAATTTTCTTTGATAAAACAAGTTGGAGAAATGATGATGCCCTAAATACCCAATCACTTTCCCGGAATCTCGGAGCTTGCAAATGGAGGAAATGGAGGTGTGAGAATGTTTTCGGCGTTTCTAGTGACGGTATGAGTGAAGTTAGGGTTTTGCGCTTCCATAGCTTATGCCGCAGATGAATTGTGAAGTTTGTGAGGATTTTAGGGGGTAACGAACTCCAAATCAAAAGGGTCAGAGGAGTGATACTCCAAAGTGTGAGAGTAGGGAAGTCGTCGAACTTCATATGTGTGTAGCGCTTTGTGCAGGATAAAATTGTCCACGTGGTTGTTGATGTTGAGACGGGCCCTGCGAGGTCAAGAGACTCCGGAGTATGTTGAAAAGTGTATGAGACGCTTGATGTTGTAATCTGTTCGGTTTAATAGGTTGATCGGGCGTGGTCAACAAGTCAGTATGAACATTGAGGAATGAAAGAAAATTTTCGACTTTGAGATTTGACGAATTCTAAAGCGCGCTAGAATAGTTCATTGATCAGTTGAGAGTAAAGATTGCGGGTAAAATTTTGCTTGCGAAAGTGGGAAACCGAGAAAGATGGAATAACTGCTGAGGCTAGTGAAAAATCCCTAAGGTTTCTGAAGCGATTGTATTACCCTTCCTGTAGTAAACCGACAGATTTGTTTTCTTCTTTTGGTTAGTGCTCGCGACATATTGCAGAAATTAGTTTTGAGTGAAGCTGAATGAAGGAGGACAAGCCGCAAGACTTTGTCAGCCGCAGTGTGTGAGCGTGACATCACTAGGAGCCGCGCTGGGATAGGTTGGTTGGTGAGAAGGGTCGCGCACGGATTGGACTTAGTCCGTGAAGTGCAATTGGTGGGGAAAGGCAAGCGAAGAGTATTCCGGGAATTAAAGTCACTTATTGATTACATTTTAAGAAAATAAAAGACGGAATGATGAAATTTTTCAAAGCACTTAAGAGTGTCTTGAGGGGAGATGTATATATTAAAGCAAATGTAGGAGAGGAAACACCGCCTGAGGGTACACCAGCTTACATCGTAATCGAAGAAAAGGGTGTCGCACCATGTCTTTGGTTAAAGCAATGGTGTAAATTAACAGAAAAGCATGGGAGTGTAGCGTTCCCTATCCATGGGTCGTTTAATCTAAGAGTTTTGGAGAATCTAAGGTTTGCGCTATACGACATGAAAGTACCTCCAAGACCAGCGCAGTTTGAAGCGTTAGCAATTTGGGAGCTAATGGCTAGAAGGCAACAACAAAAGAAATTTGAAACAAGAGTGAGAAAAGTAGAAAAGACACTAGCGGATGCTAGATGGGATACTACTCAAAAGATTTGGAGATCAGACGTATTGCAGGGAATTAAATTGTTTCCAGCAATTACTGACGAAGCAGAGATGGAAGGGAGGAAAGCTACCCATAAAACAAACAGAAGTCAGTCCGGAGATAGAGAAAACAATAGAAATTCAAAAAGGACAGACGAATCAGACAATGAGGAGTTAATTCTGCAATTGCTAAATGACAGCCCGCCACCATATGTGGAAAGCGAAAATGGCCCAAGCACTAGTACTGCCCCTCCAGAACCAATACAGGGTACTGTAACACCGAATTTGAGAATATCGCAGAGGCAAAGTAGCCCCGACATGTTCAGAGAATATATCCTGACGTGCCTAAATTGAAACCTGTCAATGATTATCAGCCACAGGTTCAGAGGCGCTATTGTGATGAGCATAATTTGGAAATGACTTCTAGTTTAATGGCGCAGGGAGGACAGAATTACCAAAGACCGACATTGATTCAAGCTGAATCAACAAAAATTTTGATGCCTCAAAAGCAGATGCAAGAAGTCCCGAAATACATTCAGATAGCAGAAAACCAGTTAGACATGCCGGCAATGATGAACCGTAATGTGGGAATTAACATGCCACAGAATTCGGGTAACAGACAGAATCCAGATGCAATATCTTTGCCTATCACTGTAGGTCCGTCAGTACCATTGTACATACAGGAAAAGCCAAGTGTATGCGACCAAGGGGTAATGACACAAAATGAGACAGGGAGGAGATGCATAGAAAATACTCAAGAAATGACTCCGGTAGGTACACTGCTAAATAGATCTGGGTCTTTGTTGGAATTTAGTCCAATTCCAGCTTGTGTTCCATCAACTGTGGTAAGGTCAGGTCCACCACTGATAGTACCGCTAACTTCAAAAACAGAAGTGCTACAGAAGCCATCAGTAGCAGTAGACGGAAGTTCCACATTAATGGGACTGGATGCACAGCAGTTAACACAATGGTTGAATGGCCTGAACTCCCTACAGAGTACACCCAGCGGGAAGGGAGAAGAATATTTGAACAAAATAAGATTGGGCATGGAAGCAGATGAACTAGTAGAGGGAACGATGGGTCTGAACAGGTTAGAATCATACACAGAAGAAGAGCTGAGATACATTTGCCCTAGAATTACAAGAGAAGTAAGCAGCATACATAAAAAGTCACAAGAAATTGCAGACAGAAACAAAGTAGACATAGGTAAAACCAAACACTTGAGCAGAAGTTACAGGTTAGACTTTGAGACAAAAGATTTTGAACACATGAGATCTGCAGGAATGAAAACACACCTTAAAGAGATACTGCAAAGCGCGCAGGTTTGGAGATGTCTAGATAAGTGGGAGAGCAGGTGGGTTAAGAAAAAGGACAAAAAGAAAGAAAGTGCCCCAGACCAGAATGAGAAAGTGCAACAGAATGATGATCTGATAACCATGTTACCAATGAGAGAAACGGCAGGGGGAAAACTTGTCCATGTACCATGGCACAGGTGTGATATTCAATCTTTTACGGCTGACTTCCCTAAATTAAGAGAGAAACCGATCGAATGGTATCAACAAACAGATAGATTTGTGAAACTCGCAAAATGTCTTTGGGAAGACCTGAATACTTTATTCGAAATTGTAGTTCCTGCAGATTTGTGGGAAGACTGTAAAAGGGCTGTGGGTTGGCCAACAAGTGAACCAGAAAGAGATAGGGACACAGGTGCACCATCGCCTACGGTAATGAGTCTATACCATAAGGTGATTGAGCATTTGAAAACAAAGGTTGCATCGAAAAATGTAGATTGGCAGAGAATTGACAGAACAGCACAAGAGGTTAAAGAGTCGATACATGCATACTATGAAAGATTGTTGAAAGTATTTAAAAATTACAGTGGTAGGGAAACGATTGAGGCAAAGGACATGCTCCATTTTGTGTTCAGATTTGTGGAAGGATTGAGATCCGAAATCAGCCAGATGATTAAAATGCATTTGATTTGTTGGCAGTCAAAATCGATCGATGAAGTATTGAACTATGCAAAATACTGCAGTGATGAGATTGAGACAAAACATAAAAGGTTGAAAGAAAAGGTGATGGTGATGCAGATTAGAGCAGCTCAGACGGGTTTGCAAGGTTTGCAAGGTTTTCAACAGCAGTTGCCGCAGCAGCAACAGCAGGGAAATGCTATGATTCAGCCACAGATGAGAGGCAGAGGCCGAGGAGATTTTGTGAATAATGGTCCTGATTTAAACACTTTTATGATTCCAAATGGTATACAGGCAATGAAGAAGGTGATGCCATGTCACATGTGCGGAATCGTCGGGCATTGGAAACGGGAGTGCCCAATGTTGGTGCAGGAAGGTGTAGGTCAGCAAAACAATGATGTCAATACATTCCAGAATATGAGAGGACCGAAATTGAGAGGTCCAAATCCATATTCCCAAAATAATATGAATCAGATGCAGGGTCTACAACCCATACAACCACAGCAGGTGCAAATGGCCCGTGTACAAATGGTAAAATCGCAGCCAATGCAACAGCAGTTTCCCATGGTACCTAATCAGCAAATGCAAATACCCTTAGCACCAATGAATCAGCAACAAGTAATGCTTCCTCAACAGGTCACGGGTCAAGGAATGAATCAAAATGACACATTACACCAGTTCCCGTTACACAGTGAGCATGGAATAAACGATGTATGGGAGAGTGAAAGTTCAGATGAGGAGGGAAATTGTATGCTTGCAGCATCTTTGGAAGTTGATCAAAAGGGACCGTATGTGGAAGGAAGAGTTATGGGTCACAGCGTTTCATTCTTGGTTGACACAGGAGCTACACGCTCTACAGTCAGAAGTATCGAAGTACCAAATTTGCCACTTTCGGGAAGAACAGTTCAAGTAGTGGGAGTAGCAAATAGGTATCTGACAAACCCAATCACAGATCCAGTGCAAGTCAGAATTGGTAACTTTCAAGGGTCACATAAATTGGTGGTGTGTGACTCAAGCCCGATATCCCTGTTAGGGAGAGATTTATTGTGCAAATTGGGATGCTCGATTATGTGCTCAAATGATGGAATTAAGATTCAGACAAACAGTGACGAAGAAGAGGAGGACAGTTTAGGAGAGGACGGAGTGGAAAGCGTCGATGAAGAGTATCCCCTGATTACTCTTTATCCAATGCTCACTGAAGCAGATATTCCCGCTGAATTACAGGAAACAGTTGAAAAGGAAGTGTGGGATATGACAGGGAAAGAAGTAGGATTGGTTAAAGGAGCAGAACCAGTGAAAGTGACTGTAAAACCCAATGTAAATTTTCCTCAGACTCCGCAATACCATATGTCACAAGACACTCTCATGAAAGTCGCCCAACTCATTGACGAGTTTGTAAAACAGGGTGTACTGAGAGAAGTACTAAGTAGTCCATGTAATTCACCAATCATGGGGCTAATAAAACCGAGTGTAAAGGTCCGAATTGTTCAAGATTTGAGAAAAATAAATGACATAATAGTCAAATGTTGTCCTGTGGTACCAAATCCAGCTGTGATAATGTTTCAGATTCCCTGTGATGCAGAATGGTTCTCAGTCATCGACTTGTCACAAGCATTCTTTTCTGTGCCTCTTCATGAGGACAGCCAATTTCTCTTTTGCTTCAAATTTTTGGACAGAGTCTACAGTTGGTGTCGAATTCCTCAAGGGTTTTCGGAGTCACCATCAATTTTCAATCAGATTCTAAAGAAAGATTTGGAATCATTGGAATTACCATTTGAATCAATCTTAGTGCAGTATACTGACGACTTACTGATTGCATCTAAGACAGAAAATGACTGCACGGTTGACACTATTGCCCTATTGAACCATTTGGGAAGGAATGGACACAAAGGGGGTGATTCTAACTTCGGCGGGCGGCGGAGGCCGCCCGCCAAAGTTCCCCCACCAAAATACCGCTTCGCGGTCGAAAGACCGCTGAGGGTATTTGGGGATTTGCCCTGGGCTGGCGGGCGGCCGCCAAAAGGCCGCCCGCCAGCCCAGGGCAACTCAACCTTCCCACGAGGACACCGGCTCAGAATTGAGCCGGCGTAGTGGGAAGGTGCGACGGGTGCAGTGGCACCCGTCGCGTATTTCAGTGTCTGCATAGCAGACACTGAAATACTTTGTGGGGCCCTCTTACGGGGGGCCCTGCAGTGCCCATGCCAAAGGGGCCCGCAGCACCCCCTACCGCCATCCTGTTCCACAGGATGGCGGTAGGGGGTGTCAGAATCCCCATGGAGGATTCTGCAGGGCAGCGGGAAACCGTCGGAAGACCGCCGGTTTCCCGCATCTGACCGCGGCCGAACCGCCGCGGTCAGAATGCCCTGCGGGGCACCGCCGGTCTGTTGGCGGTGCTCCCGCCGACCCTGGCCTCGGCGGTCTCTGACCGCCGGGGTCAGAATGACCCCCAAAGTGTCTCCTTCAAAATTACAGTTCTGCCAGAAGAAAGTGAAATATTTGGGTCACCAAATAGAGAAAGGGTCGAGAATAATAATAAAAGAAAGAATAACAAGTGTACTTCAGATGAGTCCACCCAAAACGAGGAGAGATGTGAGAAAGTTTTTGGGAATGGTGAGCTACTGTCGCCAATGGATTCCCAATTTCTCGGCTCTAGCCAACCCTTTACTGAAACTGACCCAGAAAGATGCGCCGGATGAAATAGTGTTGAAAAGAGATGAAATGGATGCTTTTATTGAATTAAAGGAACGCATGTGCAGAGCTCCAGCTTTAGGTATGCCTGATTACACAAAGCCTTTCACATTGTTTTGTCATGAACGTGATGCATGTTCCTTGTCTGTCTTGACTCAAGCCCATGGTGGCGTAAACAGACCAGTAGCATATTTTTCAGCTACTTTGGATCCAGTCGCAGCATCCTTACCGGGATGCTTGCGTGCTGTAGCAGCAGTTGGTATAAGCCTAAATCAGAGTGAAGGAATAGTGATGGGACATCCTTTAACAGTTATGGTCCCTCACTCAGTCGAAATACTTTTGACACATTCCCGAACACAGCACATGACCGGTGCTAGGCTTACGAGGTACGAGACAATAATTTTGGGATCACCAAATGTGCAGCTGAAAAGGTGCACTACGTTGAATCCAGCAACCTTGTTTCCCAGTGAAAATGTCGAAATTGAGAACGCCGAAGACATCGAGCACGACTGTCTTCAGGTGACTGAATTTTGTACTAAACCAAGACCTGATATCAAAGACACCCGATTGGAAGAAAATGATCAAATAATTTTTGTTGATGGTTCATGTTTAAGAGATGCACTAGGAATATTGAAAGCAGGATATGCTGTATGTACAATAACTGGTGTTCTGGAAGCATCTTGGCGTCAGGGAGTTTACTCTGCACAGGTAGCGGAACTAGTAGCCCTTACTAGAGCTTGCCAACTCTCCGCATTAATGAAAGTCACCATTTACACTGACAGTCAGTACGGATTTGGAATAGTACATGATTTTGGACAATTGTGGTTGCAGAGAGGTTTCATGACCTCTTCAGGATCACCAGTGAAAAATGGTGAGAGAATAAGAGAATTGTTACATGCCATCCAGTTACCAGGAGAAGTAGCAGTGGTAAAATGCAGTGCACACACGAAATCACAAGACTATGGCCCTCATTCCAACCCTGGCGGTCTCTGGCCGCCAGGGCGGAGGGCAGCGGAAGCACCGCCAACAGGCTGGCGGTGCTTCCAGGGCTATTCTGACCGTGGCGGTAAAGCCGCGGTTAGAAAAGGGGAACTGGCGGTTTCCCGCCGGTTTTCCCCTGGCCCAGGGAATCCTCCATGGCCGCGCTGCTTGCAGCGCGGCCATGGGGATTCCGACCCCCTTCCCGCCAGCCTGTTTCTGGCGGTTTTCACCGCCAGAACCAGGATGGCGGGAACGGGTGTCGTGGGGCCCCCTAACAGGGCCCCATACAGATTTTCACTGTCTGCTTGGCAGACAGTGAAAATCGCGACAGGTGCCACTGCACCCGTCGCACCCCTGCAACTCCGCCGGCTCCATTCGGAGCCGGCATCCTCGTTGCAGGGGCTTTCCCGCTGGGCCGGCGGGCGGCCTTTTGGCGGTCGCCCGCTGGCACAGCGGGAAAGCCAGAATGGCCGCTGCGGTCTCCTGACCGCGGAGCGGTCATTCGGCGGTAACCGCATGGTGGGCGGCGACCGCCGCCCGCCGCGGTCAGAATGACCGCCTATGTTTCTTTGGGAAATGGATATGCAGATCAAGTTGCAAGGTTTTGCGCATTGAACTGTATATTGCTCAGAGACGAATGGAACTTGATAAATGAGCCAGAACTTGAACCAAGTGAAGCCTTTGCTCTAAAAGTTGTAGATACAATTGAAGAATTTAAATTCCTACAAAATAATGTCAGTAAGGATGAGAAACTCTCATGGAGCAAACTACAATGCATAAAGAAACCAGATGATTTGTGGGTTTCAAGTGAAGGGAGATTGGTTCTACCAGACAGTCTTTTGACGCAATTAGCCAGGTTGTATCATGGACAAGCCCACCTTGGAAGGGATGCCATGATTAGATTATTCAAAATTGATTGGTTTAATCCAAAATTCCGTCAAGTTGCTGAAGCAGTTTGCCATCGTTGCGTCATTTGCCAACAAATGAACGCAGGGAAGGGGACAGTAGTAAATTTGAGCCACATTGGAAGGGCAGGTGGTCCATTCAGCAGGATGCAAATGGATTTCATTGAGATGCCTATGCATGCAGGCTTGAAGTATGTGTTGGTGATTGTGTGTATTTTTAGTCACTGGGTTGAAGCATACCCTACACGCAGAAATGATAGTCTCACAGTTGCAAAATTACTCTTGAGAGAACTAATACCACGTTTCGGATTCCCGATCTCTTTAGAATCAGATAGGGGAAGTCACTTCAATAACAAAGTTACTGTGTGCAGCACTGAACATTGAATAAAAATTGCATTGTAGCTACCGCCTTGAAGCATCAGGACTAGTGGAGCAAATGAATGGCACATTGAAATCGAGGATGGCGAAAATATGCACATCCACAAACTTGAAATGGCCTGACGCGTTGCCTTTGGTGTTGATGTCAATGAGAAACACCCCTGATAGAAAAACTGGACTATCGCTGCATGAAATCCTCATGGGCAGAGCCATGAGACTTCCAGCAGTTCCTGCAAATGCTCTTGTAAATATTACAGATGATATGGTATTGGACTACTGCAAAGGTCTGGCTGATGTGGTCCGCTCTTTTTCTCACCAGGTGGAGGCAACCACCTTGCCACCGATCCAAGGTCCAGGACACGCCCTGAAAGCAGGTGACTGGGTCGTGATAAAGAAACATGTGAGGAAGTCGTGTCTGGAACCCCGATGGAAAGGACCTTTTCAAGTGATTCTGACAACTACCACTGCTGTGAAGTGTGCGGGAGTTCCCAACTGGATTCACGCCAGTCACACGAAAAGGGTGACGTGTCCCACAGAAGAGGAAATTGAAGCGCTGAAATTACCAACAACTGACAGGAAAGTACCAGGCATTGAGACAGAACAAAGAGAGCCTGAAAGTGAACGACAAGAAATCGAGACAGAAGAAATATACTCTGAAGAAGACACAATCGATCCTTTTGAGGACAACAGAGAAGAAGCCTCAGGAAGTGACAAAGATCCTGGAGGTGACAAAGATCCTATCTCAGGGGAAGAAGCAGGAGAGCCTAATAAGAGGAGGGCTTTCCCAGAAACAGACGATACAGAGAAAGAAGGAGAAAACCTGATTGACCTCCTAGCGGAAGGAGACAAGACAGAGCAGAGCGAAAGTGTCCAAATTCTTGTCAGGTGAAAATAGCGCGAAACGAAGACAAAGCATATCGCCAGTGAAATCAAAGACTAAAGAAATATTAAAAGAAAATGAAGGTCCAAAACTGAAGGAGAAAAGAAAAGAAGTGTCTATCGTAATAACAACACCGAATGAAGAAAAAGACACAGCCAAAGAACAAGACATAAGCGAAAGAGAATCAAAAGGAGATGCAAAATTGAAAAGCAAAAGAATACCGAGCAGAAGATATTCCGGTCCAGAGTGGGCATACACAGCCACTAACGTTTGGTCAGACGAATTACTATCCCTCAGTTTTGACAACAAAGAAGCAGAATAACACTTTGGCACTTGAAAAGTGAAATTCCATGAACATTTCCGAATAAGACATTGAAAACCTGATTGACTTTTGAACCGGATAAGACATTGATAACTTGATTGACTTTGAAACCAATTTTGAGACAAAAGCTGCTAATACGATAAGAGACGAAGCTGCAAAAGAAAACCGTGTGAACATTGAACTCATTCAGCTTTATATATATATATATATATATCTGCGAATCTGATTTGATAAGGTGTCTTCAACTTTCTGATTCTATATAGATCATGCCAGGTAGTACTACAAAAGGACACAAAATGAAATGTTGTAAATACATGTGTATAGGCCTAATAACTGCATGTGTACTAATAATTATAGCCATAGTTCTTGGAATGCATGGAAGCAATGAAAGAGACGCGAATGATGCTTCTACTTCTAAAACTCCTACTGCATTAACTCCTTTGCAGAAACTCGAACAAGACGAGAAATACTTACACGATAAGAAAGAACTATCTTCCAACGTCTTCTATCACTTGCTGAATGAGTATGTTGAGACAATGGATGCGGAAGATTGTTATGTGTGCACACAAATACCTACCTCAGTAATAGAAGGAGTGACATATAATAGCATGCCTCTTACGTATGGAATAACATGCAATTTGCTACTAACCAGATTCTATACCCAGGAGAATATCCAATACTTTTATTCTAATCATGATGTCGTGTTTCCATATATCCCCATAATTGAATATTTGAGTAAAACAGCAAGAGATTATTATTATATAAAATTAGTTAGAGGGTTCCTTGAACCACTATCGCCTTTTCCTGTAGTCCACGCTCATAGAGACAACCTTACATGCTCACTTTCACCCGTAGAAAAGAGTTTTTTAGAACACACTGAAGATAGAAGGAAAATGGTAAAGGAAAAACTAGAAAGGGAATTACACAAAAGAACGTCTGTAGATAACTATTCTTTTGCCGCAATAAAGACACAAGGGAAATTAGCTTTAGATGCATTACATATAGGGAAACTTTGCATATATAGACCTAATCATATTATGACACAATCTTTCTGGGAATGAGTGAATGTAAACATATGTTTTCGTTTCAGGCTAAGTGGACGTTCATGCTGAATGGACAAGACCCAGTTATTCCAGGGGTATATTATATTTGTGGACTTAACGCCTATTATCGTCTTCCTAAAGGATGGTATGGGATGTGTTATTTGGGAATAGTGTTTCCAAAGATTTATCAACTGGATGACTTAAAGAAGTTTCCAAAGCTGTCTGAATCACATCGCATTCAGAAAAGGGAGACAGCTTCTGGTGTGGTAGGATATATATTTGGAGCTATGATTCCTTCAGTGGGAGTCATATTGAATTCAATCAAAATACGAAAGTTGTCTACTATTGTGGATAACATGCTGACAAAATTCTCAGGAGCCATAATCCTGATTGATGCTGAACTTGCTGCAGAAAGACCTATGACTCTTCATAACCGGCTTGCTTTAGACATTCTTTTAGCAAAGAATGGAGGCGTTTGCAAAATGCTTAGTGCACGTCACTGTTGTTCTTATATTCCAGACAACAGTGGACAAATTAGGAAAATGCTTACAAATTTAACTAACGAGAGTGCAGATTTGAAGGAATTGAAAGAACTAGGAGTATGGGAAAAGGTTGGAAAAGGATTTGCTTCCGTGGGAAATTGGCTCAGCAACATTTGGAACGGAATATTACTGAAAATAGTAAAAGGAATATTAATAATATTAATTTGCTTATTAGGTATTTGGGGAATATGGAAAGCTATTAAAATATTGAAATTGAGAAGCAAGAGGAGAAGAGAAGAGAAAGAACAAAATAAAATGGTGGAAATATACAGAGAAAAAGCAAAGGGAACAAAAAGGAAGAGGGAATTGACTGAAGTGGCAAATTACTAAAACAGAATTTTAATGAAATACAATTTGTGATGGAAGATTTGATGTGATGACATAATTAGTCATCAGAGGAGGGACTGATGACGCAGAAAAAGAAAGACTAACAAATATTCATATATCATGTAACAAAATCGTGTAAGGTAGTGTGATTTTAGTGAAGAAAAATAATGTACGTGGGAAAATGTGCCCACAAGGTAGTTCGCCATTATTATAAACGAGCTTAATTAATCATGAAGAATTGACAATGTAGTAATCGTCATAATTGCAAAAGTATTCTATGATTTTCTTGTTGAAACTGTTTTATGCTTAGCTTAAATTTAGCAGAGGCTTTGGCCTAGTTGCCTGGTCTCAAATTTAACTGTGTGGTTTTCACTTGTATTAACAAAGACATAGGCCCTCATTCCAACCCTGGCGGTCTCTGACCGCCAGGGCGGAGGGCAGCGGAAGCACCGCCAACAGGCTGGCGGTGCTTCCTGGGCTATTCTGACCGCGGCGGTAAAGCCGCGGTCAGAAAAGGGGAACCGGCGGTTTCCCGACGGTTTTCCCCTGGCCCAGGGAATCCTCCATGGCGGCGCTGCTTGCAGCATCGCCATGGGGATTCCGACCCCCTTCCCGCCAGCCTGTTTCTGGTGGTTTTCACCGCCAGAACCAGGCTGGCGGGAACGGGTGTCGTGGGGCCCCTGGGGGCCCCACAAAGATTTTCACTGTCTGCTTAGCAGACAGTGAAAATCGCGACGGGTGCCACTGCACCCGTCGCATCCCTGCAACTCCGCCGGCTCCATTCGGAGCCGGCTTCATTGTTGCAGGGGCTTTCCCGCTGGGCCGGCGGGCGCTCTTTTGGAGGGCGCCCGCCGGGCCAGCGGGAAAGTTGGAATGGCCGCCGCGGTCTTTTGACCGTGGAGCGGTCATTCGGCGGTGACCGCATGGCGGGCGGCAACCACCGCCCGCCGCGGTCAGAATGACCGCCATATTCTTTTACTTTAAGGTTGTATTTTTCCAGTAGAAATGACAAATACACTTATCTCAAGGTTTCGTGCTAGGCTAGATTCATCCCCTTTGAAGCAAGGTCAGCTTCTGCAGGTGCAGACAATAAAGTCTCTGATATAGAAATAATTGGCAAACTTTGTTGCAACTTGTGTTCCAAGGCTCCAAGGACACCTTATGCATAAATGAGTACTAAGAGAAAGACACTATTCATTGGTCAAAAGGAAGCCACCCTATGAACCCTCCAATGGAAGACCCTGAAGAATTTGGAATGTTTCTTACTTAAACCCACCGGACAAAGAGAAGTCAGCCATTTTCCTTGATGCCATTTTGATGTCTGAAGCAAGACGCCATCTTGTATGTATGACATTTTTATACCTTTTCTCTGTCGCAGAGAAAGAGACTTTAAGAATTCTCACCCTAGAGACTTTAACTTTTACTTTGCCCCATCTTGTCCATTGCAATAACTTTTCCCCATTCTCCTTACTGCCGCAAGGAAACTTGCATTAACTTTGCCCCTTTAAAATCTGCCCCATGCTGATCGAACCGGTACCTGAAGGACGAAGACTTTTCCTTGAATGCTGATTGTATTTGGTAAATATGAAAGGATAATTGTATTATGCACTGTTTTTTTTCCTTCTTAGGTACCAACTGCTTATTTTGACAGGGCCCAAGCTAGAAGTTTTCTAAAATTCATGTTAACTAAATTCGTTTTGCATGAAGCCCCACATGCCAATGCTAATTAGAGGTTAGTTGAGGTATACATTTGATGCACCATGCTAAATTGAAATCTTGTTATGCTGACCGATGTATGCAATTAGTCAAATTCAGTTACTTATATTGGTAATTTGTATTGCTATAACCGAGTGCATTATAATCCAAATCTTGCGTAGATTGCGTTTCTTCTGTCGCTATGGACAGCTAGTAATGTTCGTATACGTATATCATTTGATTTTGAGACTCATCTATATTGTGCTAGCTTTGTTAATATAGGGAAATAAATTCATTAACTTTTAATAAACTGGTGTGGTTATTCATGGCTGAAAGGTCATAGTGTGTCAAAATACTGATTGTTATTGATTACTAATGTATTGTTTGATCTATTAATTGAGTATTGGTTATTGATTATAAATGGTTATTGATTATTGATTCAAGAAATCCGACTATTATTGGATGAGGAGAACCCAACTCGGTTAAAAGGTTCACCGACCTCCAGCGTGTCCAAGTACAAGTAATTTATAGAGACTGGACGCGCTATCAAGTGTGTGGATTAAAGAGGAAGCAAAGAGTAAACAAGAGAGTGGCAGCAAAGAGTAAACAAGAGAGTGGGAGCATGGCTGTCACTTCTCTAAAATCCCAAGAGCTGCAGAAGTGAAATCAGACACCTTTTCGACTATAATGACATCTAAGAAAGTGATGTCACCAGAACTTTGGCCCTGGTGACATCACACGAGAGTGATGTCACATGTTCTTTGACCCTGATGATAGCATAAAAAGTGTCACCTTGAAAAAGTTTTAAGATTGTCAATAAGTGTAAGAATACAAATATAGCAAGAACGCCACTACACTAAACATTTATTTCAGTTATCACCCATATAACATAAGCCCTCTCTTTCTCTGTCACTTCGGTTCTCCTCAGTACTTTCTCTCCTATGGCAATTTCTGTACAGAGGCAGTATCTCCACATTCCCAGGGTGCCTTTTGATACCTAAAGGCACTCATTAACCCCTTGAATGATGGCGTGGCTACATTGGCTCCATAAACAAGATCAGGGAAAAAAGATGTGCAGCATCTAGAAATGTTATGAATACTATATGTTATTCTGGGTATTCCCCTGCCTGAGTTACATTTGACAGTCACATTAATCAAAAAGTGAATATGTGGGATTAGTACAATGCTGAATGCAAATGATTAATATGTGACACACAATTTATATATTATGTTCTGCAATGTGATAATCAAGCTCATGTGAATGTATTTTTAGTATTTACTTTGAAAGGTGGTCTCTTCCTTTGCATTAGATTGGTAATGATTAGATTTCAAAGAGTTTCTACAAGGTTGACACGTTTGCGCCTCATTTACCATTGTTATTTCAAAAGAAAACAATCTCAGAGAATGAAAACAATTAAAAGGGAATCAAGACACTTTCTCTTGATTGTTTTTACTAAGACGTTCTAACAGTAGATTATGTTATAAAAGTTGAGCACAGAGAGATAAGAGCAGAGTGGAATTTTTACTCCAGTCAACACTGGAACAGGCCACATAGAATCAGACCTCCAGTCCCAATTGAAGGCTAATGGGAAATGAGTTGTTTAGCCTTTGCTTACTAATTTATCACTTCAGCTTGCATCGTGAACAATGAGAACAGCAGAACTTGTGACTGCATTAAACATAAGAGATATTATTCAACAGGTATGCCGGTGTGTACCATCACTGAATTTCAAAATACATTTTATTTTCTGCTGTGCTCGAATTCGATTAACACTTAAAGTAGCAGAATGAGAGTAGAATTGCTATATATTTTTCTCTGCAATTATGTGAGAGTGGTTTCTCGTCTCTACACTCTTGGTGAACATTGTTGCTGCTGCCATTTTATTTGCCTTTATAGTGGTTACAATTCATATTGTGTGTACTAGTCGAGAATTCTGATTTTAAATAATTAAACATCTTCATTGTGTGCTAGTGTTCTTGAATGTGTAATTCTTTAATGAAAGAGGATTTTGGTTTCACTAACTATGCCTGTAACATCTCATGGAATTGACCATTACTTTACCCACATCTCACTCAAATATTACTCAATGGGTTATGGAAAGGTTTCAGTACAACTGTTTTTCTGATTTGGGATGGCACATGGACTAATTCCTTGCTACCAGGGGGTCTGTGTTTCGAGAAAAAATTAGAATGTATAAGAAATACATTGAGGTGAGGCTGTCTCTCCCTATTTTTCTCCCCTGAGGCCTTTTCACTACTTTATGTACCCTGAGCCTTTCATTCATCCTGGTCCTCCCATTAGCCCTTCTCTCATCTTAAGTTCAACCTTTTACTCTCCCTTTTAACTCTGGGTCCTAAAGTACTCAGTTGCTTCGCAGCTAGTTTTGCATTATTTAACTCGCTTTCCTCTATGTATACAGACAGTATAACCAACTCTTAAATACAAATCATGTCACAGCTGACTTAATCCCTCTCCCTCATCCTTCAAATGTTGATTAATGGAGTACCATTAAAACGGGTAATACAAACATACTATTTACAGTGAATGAACCAGTAAAGCTTCTTCTATCGCTCATTCTTCTCATAAGTCCTTCATGCCACACAGTTCCTCTTCCTCCCTTCTCTCCTTATATCCCTTCTCAATGTTTCTCTGCTCACCTTTTCACACATTTCTCCCTTCTGCTCAGTGCTTAATTTGTAAAAAAAAAAAATACACGCGGCAGGATCCAAGGTAGTTCACAGCACGCCACTGCAGCGTGTGCAACCTGCCAGCACTGCCAAATATCAGGGCCACTGTTACGAGGGGAACACCTCTTGTGATCTGTTCAGAACTGTAGGAGGTAAGATTCTGCAAGACTTTATTTGGATTATTTAGGTGTTAATCATAAGCATTGATTAAAGTGTATTTCTTAGGGATCACAGTAAATGAATACTTATATCTCTTTGTAGCCTTGGAATATACGGACCTCAAATTACTCGTGAAATACTAAAACTCGAGGTTAGTAGGACTAAATTTCTGAACTTAATTGGGACCTTTAATTCGGGCATTGGTTTTCTGATTTGGTCGTATTGGGTGTTATTTTGATCCATTAGATATACCGATCAGATGTGCTTCATAGTCATAATAAGGACACTTTAAAGTAACTCAAGATTATTTGAGAAAGTAAGTTTATTTGTCATATTTAACTTTAGTGTACACAAAACACTTGGTTATATTCTTTACTTCGTACTGATCACATTGCATCTAACTTCCTGGTGTTTGTCAGCTCCGTGATCACTGTTATAGGTTAAATTGATAGAGCACCAATGTGGGGGTGCATCAGGAGATGATATTTTGGTTTTTTGTCATTAGGCATGGGGTTATAAGGCTTGTAAACTAGGTAAATCACTTTTCCTCTTACACCCTTTGGTGTACACTGTCCTTTTCTTCTCTATAGGACATATTTCAAAATTTAACAACAAGTAACATATGGCTTGAGTATTTTGGTTTCTAATATAAACTATGTATTCATAATTTAGAGCCCTGAAGAAGTCGTTGGGGACAAAAGGATTATCCCAAGACGAAACACGTGTTATGTGATTCAATAAATCCTGGATGGAATTGGACTTTATAAAGACTGATGTGATATTTAAGATTGCGTTCACTTGAACCTTACTCACTTGATTTTTTACCTATTTGATCGCTATAACTGATAAACTGTGTGAAATTCATTATTTAACAAAGAAATACGAGGGGGGACCACACTGTATGTTTACCACTGTTACCCTAGAACCAAAACATTACAATAACTGTCCCAGTTTGGATTATTTCATGTCACCAACGCTGTTAGAATGGACTGGATAGGGTATTTTTATTTCAATTTACATTTATATTGAAATTTTTTTAATAACCAAATTTTAGATTTTTTCAGTTTGTTTAAAACAACATATAAGTATCATAATAAAGTACATACATCATCCTATAAGTACAAGAGTGTCAGACACGTAACAGTACAGAACCTCGAAATCAGCGAAACTCAGAGCCTTACATTGCTGGATTAACCAAGCCAAAGTAATCCCACCATCTTTCCAATATTTTTGTGTATTTACATGAGCAACCACAAGCCTGGTAAATCAGCTCTTCCATTTTCACGCACCAATCCATGACCGCTTTCGAAGTGAAGAGATCGAGAGACTGATTCAAGGTCCAGTTAGGAGCTGTATCTTTTGGCTAACAGGGTTGCAAGGTCCACAAGAGCCCGGTCTCCCAAAGGTCCTGCCAAACCCTCTAGAATGCCTAGCAGGTCAATTCTCGGGGTCAGCTCCACCGGTTGCCATAGCACCTGAGAAAGTACAGCCTCCATGGAAGTCCAATGTGTCTTGATAACAAGACACAGCCATACCACATGATAGAAATTAGCTTGAGTCTGAGGGCACCGGAAGCAGTTTGGGAAGGTTCATTTGTTAGGCTGTCACAATCTGCGAGGTGTGAGGTACATAATGTGCAGGTAATTATATAAATTAAGTTTTAACCTGTAGGACATAGCAAGAGTGCGAGGGGACATGCGTGCATCCCTCCAATCCTCTTTATCTAGCTGTCCCAACCATGTTTCTCAATTCTGTCTAAGTGTTGAGAATCTGTCCGGCATGTTTGTGACAAGGGATATGTAAATTTGAGATATCACTTTCCTACCCCCAGTCTCCCATAAAAAGCTTAGCTTCCCAGGAACTAATCTCCGGGGGTGATTCAGTCTCTGATTGATGAAATGCTAGTGCATGATATAATTGTAAATATTTATAGAATTGGGTGGTAGAGAGGGTAAATTGTAATTGCAGCTCTTGGTAGGACTTAATCTAACTTCCTTGCCATACATCTCCTAGACAGTTGATACTTATTCTGTCCCATTTTCTGAACCCTTCCAGGCTGGACAATTTTCGTAGCAATAGCAACCCCCCCACCAGACCCACAGCGGCGTTTGTTGTGTTAGTTTCTTATCCCACTTTGGCACCGACAGTGCCACTCGCCAGGTTAGGAGAACAACCCTGGTGGGACTGGGGAAGTGCATGGGGATAGACCCCCCCACACAGAATATGTAGGACATTGTTGAGGTTTAACAGTATGCTCTCAAGTCTATATGTTGTGTCCCCAAGCCGCCACATATCCAATCGTTGATCACTAGGAACTGTGATGCACAGTAATACAGCCTTATGTCTGCCATACCCATACCACCATCAAAGGTGGTTTGACAGAGGAAGGTCCGTATTGAAGCCACATGTGTGATTTTTCTAGATAAAGTATCATAGAGGGTTAATGTTCCCACTGCAAAGCATAACGTGTAACATGCAGCTCACAGATTTGCATTTAATGTACATTGCTCAGTGGGTTACTGATTGTCACAGAAATTATTTTGCTACTTTCAGTTCACAAGTTACAATCATATTGTAGCACATTGAGCTATGACCTAGCATCAAAGTGCTGCCTGCAAATTGCAAGCATAGGTTTAGAACCTAATAGTATTTTCCTCAATCTTTCTTTATTTAACAATTGCCAAAATGGTTCCTCTGGATAGTGATACAATTTTATTAGGAGTAAATCCTCAATCATTGTGTTATGTTTCAAATCTTGGGTTCCTGGGGTGTATTTATAACACTTTGGGCCTGATTACGAATCTGGCAGTCCAAGGACCACCATGTTGGCAGTGGCGGTCTCACCGCCGACGGGCTGGCAGAGAAGACCGCCATATTATGACCATGGCAGTCATACAAACAAAACACAGCCAAAACACTGCCTGTACCACCAGTGTGGTCAGACCTCATGGATGGTGGTAGCCACCTTCAGGCCGACAGACACCGTGTTTCCACCGGACGGATTACAAGGCTGCACACCACCAAGGTGTTGGCGGCAGTCGCACCACCACCAAAACTCTGGCGGAAACCAACGCTATAAAAGGAAACACCCACCTTAAGGAACACGCATACCTATCTGGAGCTGCCACGGAACCCAATCTAAATGTCTTCCCGCTTCTCCTACTCGCCCAAAGACTCTGGAACCAGGGACAACAACGAAGACATCAACCGTAAGTACACACGCGTACCTGACACTGTTGTATACTGTCAATTAATGTACGTGGACACAATATACATTTGGGAACCGGTGGCATGGGTGAAACACGCGCACACATCCCACCCCATACAGACATGCATACCCATACAACACACACCATGGCCAACACACACCACCCGCACACATACAGCACCACCACAGTCCAACACAACAATACACAACACCACTGAGTCACACTACGACACCACAACAGCAACCACACAAATGTCAGGGCAACCTAGCACATCACACTCCTCCACATAACACTCAATAGATACTATATCACGTGACAACATCTTACATGCAATATACACAATCACACAGCCATTCAGCAAGGCATACGTCTAACCATGCCAACACTACAAACAACGTTTTTCACATAGCAATCACCACACACACGCACATGCAACAACCATACTATGCCACACAACACCATCAAAACACGTCAACACAAGTAATTCAGAAACTGACTACACGCATAGAGGTACCAAAAACTAACATATACCACACACAACACACAGCCATCACAACAGGACATATGGCAGGCTCACACTCACACATGGTGCCCAGACTCAATAACTAACAAAACCAACACACACACACACATGCCACACACACACAAACCAAAGCAGGCAAGACCAAAACAGCAATGTGGAAAGAAAGGCTGGACAAGTATGTTACCATGGACACCAACAACTGATTGGGCCATATGTATTAATGAGAAATCTTTAAAAAATTGAATAAATAAATAACAATGTAGGAACAGGCGGCCATTGGCCAGTCCATATCTGAAAGTGCCCAAGGCACAAATGGCACATATGTGTGCCCCAACATGACTCCTGACTACCAGATGACATCCACTGGGTAGGGGCAAGCACCTCAGGGATTTAGGGGGCTTAGTGTGGCGGGGGTAGGTTTGAGAGGGGCTCCCTTGGTTTAGGCCTGGGTTTGGAAGGGGTATGGGTACTAGCAGGGGGCAGGGGAGGACTTGGAGGTGGAAGGGGTGGACTTGGGAGGGAGACTGTATGTTTGTGGGTATCATAGGGTGGTAGAGGAGAAGGGAAAAGGTTGAACTCCAAGAGGAAAACCTTCTTTGACACACGGGGACGGTCATGACAAAAAGGTTTGGGAGTGGAGGGAGAGGGAGTGGTTGTAGGAGGTGTCTTGGTGGATGTTTTGGCTGCATGTGCATGCGAGGAATGCTTGATGGTGCTGGGTGTCTGGTGGGTAGGTGAGCGCGGGCGTTTATGTGTCTTGGGAGGAGGGAGGAGGAGGTGTTGGGAGTTGCCATGCTGGAAGGATGAGTGTCTGTTGGGGTGCTGTCTGCAGATATGGAAAATGTGTTGCACGTGGGTGTATCAGTGGTTGTGGTGGCTGTGGATGTGTGACTGGTGTGGATGTTTGTGGGTCTGATGTTGTGCTGACTGTGCGTAAGACGAGACTTGTGGCTGGATCAGGGAGTGTTGGTTTCGTGCCAGCAGATGTGAGTGATGTAGTGTCTGTGAAGGTGTGGGTGCTGGGGGTCTGTGCAGGTTGTGACTGTTGGTGTGTTTGCAGGTGGGTGTTGTTTGTGTGTATGTCGGTGGTGGGTCTTGTGGTGCTTATGTCTGATTGTGGTTTCCTTGGCTCTTGAGGTCGATGCATGTGTGAATGTCTGTGTGCTTTGGATCGGTTTGGGAAGAGGGGTTTGCGTTTGGAAAGAGGTATTTGTTGGGGAGGGACGACAAAGGGTGAGTGGCTGCCGTCAGTGAAGAGGCCAGAGCCTGAAACGATCTCTGCAGGCCAGTCAGGGAACCGTGAATGCCCTCCAGAAATGCATTGCTCTGTTGAGCTCGAGCTGCCAGTCCCTGGATGGCATTCACAGTGGTTGACTGGTCTACAGAGAGGGCAGAAGGACTGACAGGGGCAGGGGTACAGGTGTCTGTGGAAAGGAGATGCCCACCCTCTTGGAACAGGGGGCACGGGCAACAGGGTGGGGGGCGCCAGGGAGGGAAAGCGGTAGTAAGCGTGGTGGTAGACAAAGATGATGCTGGGATGGTCCCAGATGGGTCCACCACTGCCAGTGAGTGTCCGCAGAAGGAGGATTCTGAAGAAGATGTTGCAGATCCGGTCTCCTCCGTGGCACTCCCCTCACCCTCTGTGCAACTGGGTCCCTCGCTCTCGCTGGTGGCAGCAACCTGAGTCCCAAGGCCTACAGCATCCCCACTCACCTGTGCCCCTTCTCCTTTGCCTGCCAATGCTGATGCACACAAATGGAAAGAGTAAGAGAGAGAGAGAGAAAGGCATAGAGAGAGAGGGTGATAAATTCTTAACACACACTAACATTACAACAAGCATAACAGTAGCTACAACACAGGCCAGGCTAATTGTTGGAAATTACACAATTAGTATACCTACACCCACATGAGTAAGAACATAGCAATTTATATTGTATGCTGCCACAAGTGCTACAAGGGTCACTGACATTGTCCCACGCCATCAGATGTTGCCACAAGTTACCAAGGTGAGATGATGTATGCTGCAAGATGCCTATGTTTCACAGTACTTTATAGGGCATTGTCATACATTGTACACACATGGACAAGGACGAAGTATGGCCAAGCACTTACCAACTCCAGTCCCATCCCAATAAGTGACAGGAATAATATCCACCAGTCCAGCCCTACTCAATGTATAGCCATAGCATTCGGCCCCATTCAAATAGAAAAGTGATCCTGTGCAACTCAAGCATCCATCTAGTACCCTCTACTTATCTGATCACCACTAAATAGCAAGTCGACCTCTACCAAAGTATTCACATCCTCTACAGGTCAAGACTGTGGTGGAAAGGTATTGATAGGCTCATATTCAGTCCATGCAATTACCAGAACCTGATGTATACTTTACCTGTGATAATGAGAGTGTTACACTCTGTATGTTTAGGTGTGTAACACATATAGGAGAGATTGACACCCCAGGACTACAACTGCAGAGGGATGTTGCAGGTCATACTCAATGGGTAAGGCTGTACACAGGCTGTTCATCATGGAAGGGGCAGGTTGGTGTACATCTATTCCCAGTGTCACAATGCCACCTCCATTATCCATACATGGACTTTGCATGTGCAGGGAGGAGTACATCCACTGACAGTAACCAAACCTTATTATACAGAGACCTATGCTATGACCATATGGTCTTTAGCCATGACTACAAGTCAGCATCACTTAGCCTGTCCCACTAGCAACAGAAAGGCAGCTACTCTATTACCCTCAGAGCCAAGTCACAGAATACTGTCAGTACTCACCCCCTTGCGGCTGCTGTGCTGCCTTCAAACCCCCATCCAATTGAGGGTAGGCCACCGTCAAGATGCAGGTCAATAGGGGAGTCAGGGTCTGACGGGCACTCCTCCAACGTTGAGAGGACATCCCCAGCTGTGTCTTCACGGTCTTCCGGGCCCAGCATCTCAGGTCTTCGCACCACTTTCTGCAATGGGTCCTCCACCAGCTGTGGACCCCCAGGGTCTGCACTTGCTTGGCGATGGTCTGCCAAAGCCCTTTCTTCTGGTGGGTGTTTACCTGCATGGGTGACACAGACAACAGGAGATGGTAATTGACACTGACATCATATCAACATGAATACCCAGTACATGTATGAGACGCCAAGTGCCCAAACATACCCCTCCACTTGCCCCAAACGCCGTCTATACACGCCATCTGCATGCATCTGCACCCCCTGAAGTACACATACCCCACCGACTCAACTGCTCCTCTGGTGCACCAGATAGCTGTCCATACAGGAGTAGGACGCCTCCCACCAGCTTCTCCAGCTCTTCCTGTGTGAAGGCTGGGGCCCTATCACCTGCAGGACGTAGTATGATGGCTCCCAGAGACAGCACCAAGCAGCTCATGTTGTGGAGGTCTTGCTAGCTACAGTGTCAGGAGTCAAGTAAGCAAGGCTGCAGAAAATGGCGGTCACTGCCGCCTCGTACATGACCGTCACCGCTGGCGGTCATGGTAATTGGTCCCAATCCGCCAAAGACAGCAATGGTAACCAATGGCAAGTTACACGGCGGTTGCCACCCCCTACCGCCATGACGTCTTCAGCCGGCAAACTTAGGTAATTTCTAACTGTCCAGGCGGCTGCCATTTTGTACACATCTCTTTGATGTATGTGTGTAATCAACTGCACAACACACTTGTTTGTCCAAATGGCGGACTGTAGCTATGTAGTGGTATTTTGGCAATTGTTTCACCTGTGACTTGCATGACACTGTGAAGCAGTCTGGTAGAATATCTGTAGATGGACATGGGTACATACACGGATGGTGCCATTGTAATGATGTGCCCACTGAATCTCCAAGTGACAAATGCAGTACTGCACTGTGTGTGACATGTGGTGCTTTACACATGTGATATGCGTCCCAAATGACACACTAGTCTGTCATGTGCCCCATTGTTGTAACAACTTACACCCCAGAGTACCCTTATGAATATGTGCTAGCATTGCAACGCTTTTCATACTGTGTATGTTGTGTATGATTGCATCATGTTCATCGTATAATAGGGAAGTGCATGTCTCAATGTACATCCATTATTCTCCTTCCTAGATATTGTCCCTTGGGGAGATGGAGACACCCAGCAGACTACCATCCACTTATTGACCTTGCTAGCATGGAGGATAGGTATATCATCAAGATTTATCGTCCAAATCTTCAGACCATCCTGGATCTGTGTACCCAGTTGGAGCTTGATCTGTTGCCAGCCATCCGGAATTCATATGGCATACCACCCAAAGTCCAAGTCCTGTTAGTGCTTCAATTTCTTGCCACTGGCTCATTTCGGCAAACTGTGGCCATGACAGCAGGGATGTTGCAGTCCATGTTCAGTCATGTGTTGAGGGATGTACTTTGTGCATTGCTGAGACACCTGGAAAGTTACATCAGGTTCCCCCAACGTGGAGATTTGGCCCATGTGAAGGCAGACTTCTATGATATGGCACACATACTCATATGGTAGGGGCCATTGATTGTACCCATATTGCCTTTGTCCCTCCCAATGTGAATAAACAAGTGTACAGAAACAGGAAAAATTACCACTCCATCAATATACAGGAGGTTTGTTTGGCAGATCAATACATATCTCAGGTCACAGCCAAGTTTCCAGGATCTGTGCATGATTCATACATATTGAGGAACAGCAACATCCCTCATATGATGGCAGCCCTGCACACAGAGAGGGCCAGGCCACTTGGCATGTATGCAACTCAAGGTGTAACACACTGTTAACACCTGTCTTACAATCTGTCCTGTGGCTGTGCATGTATGTTTACTGGTCCCACTCTTTTCATACAGATGACATTGGGTATCCTAACCTACCCTGGCTGTTTACACCAGTCAGGCACCCTGTCACAGATGAGCACCACCAGTTCAATCAGGCACATGGGAGAACAAGGCGTATAATTGAAAGGACATTTGGGCTCCTGAAGGCCAGATTCAGGTGCCTGGATCTGTAAGGTGGTGCCCTCCTCTACTCACCCCAAAAGGTATGCCAGATCATAGTGCCCTGCTGCATGCTCCGCAATCTTGCCCTGAGAAGACAGGTTCCACTGCTGGCTGATGATGATGATGATGTGAAAGCTGGACAAGTAGCTGGTAATGGTGACATGACAAGTGATGAGGATGCAGAGGAGGAAGGTGCAGCTGACTCCAGGACTGAGCTCATCATTTAATACTTCCAATGACACGCAGGCAGGGTTTACAGTGTTGTGCTATTATTGTATGTCCATATGAATTGCAAACAACTGTTACCCTTATTCATGCATTTGTGGTGGTGTGATGTGGTCATCTCCCTATGTCTGAATAGGGGGGAGCAGATTTGATGTATGTGAGCTGCATGGTGTGATGTGTCATGCCTTCCTAGTCTGGTCACTGCTCCTTCCTCCATTCACAATTACACATTGGTCTCTGGTGTGGCTTCCACATTTGTACAACCATGTACTTTCATGTTTTCTCTTCCATTCTGTCTCATTGGAACTGGTGCTTCTGCACCCTTTTAATTGATGCACTAATTGGGATATTCCTGTGCCACATACTTTACTAATGGAGGCTTGTACATGAAAGTTGCCAGCAGAATGGAATTTTGCTGCATGGACAGGGAGTGAGTGTGTATGTGTTGTCTCAGGGCTTCACTATTTGGGGCTAGTCCACACTGGGCAGGACATAGATGATGTGCATGTGAAAGGTATGTGGCTCGATGCCCTCCATCTTGATGGCATTCCCTGTCATTGTTATTTTGCAGGTTGGAATTCTGACTTTCCTCTTCTTTGGGGAAGGATTTTCCCCCTCCCTGACATCAGTCCTGGTACCTATCTGTTGTGCAATGTGTCCTGCTAAAGATGCATCCCTCTGCTGTCCTTTACAGTGCCTGTTGGAAGTAAAGGACCATACCTTTTACATATGTATCCTACTATTGCTCTTCATGAATTTGAAATGAAGACACACACACAGTACCTGTGTTTCATGACTGTTTATTGTACATTGGTTACATTTTCTGTGTATTATTCAGGTGCATACATTGTGTAACAGGTGATGAGTAGGGTCATAGTGGTTGGAATCATCAGAGTAGGTGGTTCAGCTGGTGGTAGCACAGGTCCATTATACATTTGCCCATTGGAAGATGGAGGAATGTCAATGAACAGTCAACAGAGTGTTTCAGTGGTAAACAAGTGAGAACTGAGAACAATCAGTATAGATTCACTTCCTGGCTGTGGTCTCGGTCTTGGCATCTGCTGCAGCTGGATGTCTGGATGGCCGACCACATTTGCGGGGGGGTTCTTCTACTAGAGAGGGAGGGGTGTCTGAGGTTTGGGGCTCTCCTGGCAGGTCCTCCCTTCCAACTAGATCCCACAGATGTAGAGGAGGCAGATGTGATGTTGTTGGTGGAAGGGGCCTGATGGTAGGTTGTTCTCTGACACTGGATGCTGGCCAAGTCCATCAGCAACCCTGCAATGGAGTCCATTGTGGCATTGAGTGCCTGCCATTGCTGCATGTACTCCTGATGGTATTCCCTCTGCAGCCTTTGGTTTTCCCCCAACATGGTAATGATCTGGCTCATCTGTCCTGGGATTGTTGGTATGCTCCAAGGACTTCGGAGTTGGACTCCTGGTCAGTGGTGTCCCTTGGTGGGCCCCTCCTCTGGTCCATAGCTCACTCCCACGCCTGTGCCCCCCATGTGCCTGTGCCCATGGCACAGTGTGCCCATTTCCCGTGTTGGCAGGGCCATCATTGTCTGGGATGTTAGGGGGTGACTCAGATCCCTGTATTGTGGGGCACACAATGGTGTGTACATTCTTTGGGGCACAGATTTGTGGACGAAGGATTGATGGGAAATGATGTTGAGGCCACAGGTTGGGCGGGATTGATGTGGGCAGGGTGAGGCTGGGAGAAGTATACTGACGAGATGTCCCAGATGGGCCAGGTAGGTCTTCAGAGTCCAGACATCCAGGTGTTTTTTCCTCAAAGGGACCTTCATCCTGTGGAAGGCTGGGAGTCTCTTGTGTTCTCTCAATGGTGGCAGTGGCAGGTGCACCGGTTGATGGAGTGTGAGAGGGAATAGTATTACGTACTTCTGTTTGCTTTACTTTATGACATATGCAATTAGTGGCTTGACATGATTCACAGCTATGACAGCTGCAGCACAGCATACCATTGGTGGTAGTTGGTGTTCAATGACATGTCTGCCATGCTCCATTTCAGAATTTTCTGATTCATGGTGGTTCAATTTGGCAATTGTGGGTAGGTGTTTGTACTGTCTGATGATACACAGGACTTGTAAGCATTGTTCGCTAGTAACTTTCCAGGATTTCTAGTGGTGAGGGGTTCTTGATACACTGATGGGCATGTAGCCCAGTGGGTGGTAGATGTCTGCGTTTGTGAGGTTGCGTGTCCTGTCTGTGCATGTTGTGCATGGAGTCTGCTTCATTCCATTCCATTCCATGCCATAGTGGGGCAATTTGTGGTTTGTGGTTCCTGAATTGTGGAAAATTGGATTTCTCACAGTGCTGTTATTATGCTTTGCCATGTCTGCATAGTGTTTAGTATTGGATTGCTGTCATTGCCAAGCTAATGATCCTCAGTCGTGCCACCTAGTTGGAAACTCTTAGGTTAGTCATACATGCAAGTGATGTCATGTGCACCTTCCAAGTATTCCCATTGATAGGCTGGTGCATTGTGGTAATTGTAGTGATGGTATTATGCAATGCCATCAGTGCCTCTGGCAAGGGCTGTGTGGGTATTTGGGCTGTGTGGAGGTGTGGCATGCACGAGAGGGGCATTAGGTGAATACGTGGGAGGTGCAGTGGGGAATTTAGTTTATTGGGTATTTTTTGGGTGGTGGAGAAGCATGCAGGAGGATACAGTTGTGTGACATGGAAGTGGTGGGTACCTACCAGACTCCAGTCCCCAAGGTATTCCAGTCAGGCCCTCAGGATGCTGGATGTTGAAGCCCTTCTCCTCCCATGATGTGAACTGTGGGGGAGGATGTAGGGGTCCACTGCCAGTCTTGTGAACAGCTATCTGGTATTGTGATGCCATGAAACGCTCCTTCCCCCTAAGGTCGTTCCACCTCTTCCTGATGTCCTCCCTTGTGCATGGATGGTTTCCTACTGAGTTGAGCCAATCGACAATTCTCTGCCACAACTCCATCTTCCTGGCAATCGATGTTAGTTGTACCTATGCTCCGAACAGCTGTGGCTATACCGTGTTGATTTAATCGACCATGACCCTAAACTCATCATCTGTGAACCGAGGGTGCTTTTGTGGGGACATGTTTGTGTTTGTGTTGAGGGTGAACGGGTGTCCTGTGTAAAGGTGCATTGGAGGGTGATTTTTGGCATGTGGGTGGTGAGTAATGGACGCTTGTGGTGTGTGTGTGTGTCATCATTATGTGTGTTTTGTGTTGGTGTTGCAGTAATGTGGATTGTGCAATGTGAGCTGTGCATGTGTTGGCATGATGTGAATGTGCTATATGAGTGTATTTGCCTGCCCTCTGTCTCTGTGAAAATTAGATTTAGGTAGCAAAGGATTGTGGGTTGTGTGGGGGTATGTTATATAGTGGTGTGGGTAGGTGTGTCTGTTGTGGGTATGTGTGTCAGGTGCGTGTATTTCAAAGTGTTCAATGGTGTGTTCTGTTCTGGCGGTGGTGGTTCTTAACAGCAGCGGTTTGTGTCCGCTAATGGATTGTCGCTGTCCAAGTACCGCTGTGCTGATTTGTGGGTGGAATGTTGTTGGCATGGCGGTGCTGGTGGTGGGAGAGCCTATTTCCTGTCATCCAGTGTCCTTGCAGTTTCGGATTTGTGGCTGTTTTTTGGCAGTTTTCCCTGTATGTGTTGTAATACGGTTGTTGGATTGCTGCCTACATGGTGGTCTTTTGGAGGCTGCCACCGCAGCGGTGTTCCAAAAGACTGCCAAAGTTGTAATCAGCCCCTTTGTGTCTGTTTACATCATAAACATGATGCAAACTTGGCACAGAGAGTTGTTTGGGGATTTATTTTCCACCGCAAATCTTGAATTGTGTTGGAAAGTAACCCTAAAGTAACACAAAGTAGCACTATGTGCTGCTTCACATCAAGGAGGCACACCATGGGTGGTACATGGACATTCCCACGTACCCTTCCACAGATGTTGATACAAATACCTGTCTAATAACTTTGGTAGAAAGGGATTTGCATAAGAAATGTATGCCTTCTTGAGGCAGGCATAAAGTTGGATAAAAGATTTATTTTCTCCAAACCTTTCCAACTTTACAGGCGTGCTGTACTGCACAGCACACATGCAGTGGTAAAGTGCTAAACTTTGTCAAGGAATAGAATTGTGTGCCGGAAGTGTACCCTTCCAGTATAAAACCTATACTTGACATCACACAGGTACACGTACACTTTAGCACAAGGGTGAGTGCATTGACGCAAGGCAGCCTAAGATATGCCAGCACTAGAAGAGAGCCACAGCATCATATCTTAGCAGATATGGCGCTGTTGTGCTCTCTCCTTTTCATGAACCTAGTACAGCGCAGCAACTTTGGTTACTAAACTCTGTGAAAATTTAATAAATCTGCCACTTTGATTCTCTAGACCAGACACTCTTAACATAAAATGCAGAGCAGTATAGATGACATATGGCTCCTACAGCTCGTAGTCATCATTGAATTAATGTAACACAAAGTAGGATGATGAAGGGCACCATTGGAAGGTGATAGTGAGGGAAACTGTGAAGAAGGAGGTCAATATGGAGCGTTGGTACACCAACAAATAGTGTCACAGCGGATGCCACCAAAACTAATGCGAGTCCTATTATGGACATCTGCGCTTTGGAAACTGCTGAAGAGAGTTTCTATTTCCCTCAGTGGCTCTACATTTGATGATGACTCCTAGTGCTAACGCAGGGACTTGAAGCCATAGTCTCTCTTTGCTAGGCACTCTAAAATGTATGCAAACTTAGATTTGTTGAAAAATAGGAGCTTTTCTTTTTCTGAACTCTGGCATGTAGTTCTCAAATGTAGAGGAGCCACTTTTTTGCTCCAGGGCAGATATGATGGACATATGACGCAGCTGTGAAGCTAGCTGGTCTAGGAGGTGGTGGGTGGATGCATTTAGTGTCATGAAGTAAAGTCTCTTTTGAACATTTAGAAGGATAGTAGGAAAAAGAGAGCCCACAACACAGAGATAGAAGCCCTGCCTTTGTGTTTCCCCTTCACTTACTTTACAATTCACACTAAAAGTGCAATCTGATCCTACCACTTCAATAACTTCAAACTGTAGGGTTTTGTAGGGTATTTTTGCCATGGCAAGTATAGAGGCTATAGGCTTGGGGCACGTCTATAATATAACCAGTGTATTACTACGCTAAATGCTGCTCTTCCAACTTTCAGATGCACTGTAAAAACAGAGCGAAAATGAACTTTCCCAGGGGCCTCTTGGAAGGTGGGGACCCGGGATAATAGCCCATCCTGCCAATGCCCTAAAACGTCTCTGCTTCGAGAACGTTCCATCACAGCTCTACAATAAGAAATTCAGACCACATTTATGATACTTCAGGGCTGTAACGTACCTTCCTGAAGGCAAATCTCAAGGCCCACCTATTATCTCCTTTCATTTTCTTGCTGGCAGATAGAGAAACAGTGTACATTATGTGTTAACATTACAACTGCAACGTTTAATATGTGGATATGTAAAAATAAAGTGAAATAAAATAATGTAACTAATAGTTTAGCAGGTAGGGGAAGTAAGCATCCAAAACAAAAGAAAGACAACACAGACTGGTGGTGTGTGCACCAAAAGAAGAACCATGTGCAGTTTGGTAGCTAAGTGTAACACGTCACGGTACAAAAGGTGTAGATATAAAGGTCAAATAAGTAAATTTGCATTCTAAAGTGCAGAAGTCTGATTATATCTGCAAGCCAGTATTTCATCGCACCTTAAATAGTAAACCCTTGAATGTCAAAATGTTAAAAATTAAAAAAATGGAGGAAGACCAAGAGAGAGAGAGGAGTGACCAAGTGCAGTGGTGGATAGGGGTAGGAGTGAGGTCCAAGGGCCCACAGAGTCCACATGGCGCACGCTGAAACATGTGAGGCAGCCTGCAGGCTCATTGCGCAGGAAGGGGCAAGAGACAAAGAAAGCTAACACCTAGGCTTCCTCCTAGACTGTTGATCACCCTCCTCTTACTTGCTTAGTGGCAGATTGCAGCCAGTAAATAGAGGGCCAGCCTCTTATGTTTTTAAACTCCAAATTTTGCGGGCGCTTTTGTAAAAATATTGTTGTGTTTACAAAAGTACCTGTTTAGCACTTTTTTTTGCAAATCTTGACACTGGTGCATCTGATTACCCCTTTGCTAGAGCTCCTCGTCCCAGTCATTACTAAACAAGGATATACAGAAGCTTAAGTTCAGGCACCAATAATATTATTGCTGATAGATACATTTATTAAAGTAACAGAATATGGATTCAATTACTTAATTGCAGTTTGTAACACTCTAGAATAAAAATGAATGGCTTCGTCCTTATTCAACTCGGATCTATAGTGTGAAACAAATATATTCAGAGTTGACCTTGCGGCCGCTCTGCAGATCTCAGGTACATCTCCCCTGCAGATTGAGCCCAAGAAGTAGAAACTGCTCTTGGTCAGTGGCCCTGCAAGTTTATAGCAAATTCGCACCCTGCCGACAGATATGTCTACAAGATAGCCTGTTTGATCCATCTACTTAGTGTTAGAGTTGTTCTTTCCTTACTCTTGTTTACAGCCCCACGTGAGCCAAACAGGGCATTGAACAATCTAAAGTCCTTGGGGGCATATTTATCATGGTTCCGTATTGCCCTTGTGCCACGCAAGGTGGCACAAACATGATGCAAAACCCAAATCAGATTTATCAAGCCACACAAGGCCACCTTGCATGGCCCGAGTGGTGCAAATCGCTGCCTTGCATTACTCTTCCCCAAGGAGGCATTAATTGGGCAGGCATGCGTGTTCCCATGCATCTCCCATGGATTTTGGCTAATTTCCAGATTTACCAATACTGGTAAGCATGGGAATGCACCAAAATACTAGACCTTCCCAGGGGAGAGACAACATGGAGAAATATCTTTATTTCTCCTAGTTGTTTCCTCTTTCTAAGTGTGCTGCAGTCTGCAGCATACTTTGAAAGAGGAAGATGCCTCTGAGGATTGTTGCCCCTTCCTGCACAAAAACAATTCTGTCTGCATTGGCGCAAAGCAGCACATTGTGCGCCAGCGCAAGGAAAGGACAGGAATGCATCATATCATGTTAAATACGGTACAATCCAGCCCTTTCCTTTTTAAGCAGCGCAGCAAGGTGGCTTGCTGCACTGTGTGAAATAATGATAAATCTGCTCCTTAGGTCTTTGCAAATACATGGGCAAGGCTCTCCTAATAGCTAAAGAAGCAGGAATAATATTATCTGTACATTCTGTACAAATAAAACTATCCGTCTGACGTCATCGTGGCAATAAAAGATCCTTGCCGCAGTGCTGACGTCAGTTTCCACCATTTGTTACGTGCCTTTGAGGCGAACAGGTGATCACCGACTTCACAAACGCAATATATATACCTCAATCAAATATAATACATAATATTTATTCAAATAAGAAGAGCAAAAACAAATATACATATACACCCAAAGAAATGTCGGTATGACCAGACCGGCAACGGGGAGGCGGGTGGGACTGTGAGGAATCCACAGGTAACTAGTGTATCCACCAGAAAAGGTGTTACTGAAGGTAAGTAACTTGGTTTTCTGTTGGATTCAACTACCTGTGGATTCCTCACCTTATGAATAGAGTCCCAAAGCAGTACCGCACTCAGAGGCGGGTGCCGGAATGGTCACACCAAGAAATCCTGCAGCACAGATCGTGCAAAATGGCCATCCCTCCTAACTTACGAGTCTAAGCAATAATGCTTAGCGAAAGTGTGGAGGGAAGCCCAAGTTGCAGTCTTACAGATCTCAGCAACCGGGACACCTCTTGCCAAGGCAGAAGTGGCAGACTTAGCCCTGGTGGAATAGGCCCTGATACCAACAGGAGGAACCTTCTTTGCCAAAGAATAACAGAGTTTAATGCAAAGAATGACCCACCTGGACAATGTTCTCTTGTGGACTGCCATTCCTTTCCTCTTCCCTACATAGCCAATGAAGAGTTGATCGTCCACTCGAAACTCTCTGGTCCTTTCAACATAAAAGCTTATTGCCCTCCTTGGGTCAAGCTGATGCAGTCTCTCCTCCTCTTTCGATGGATGGGGTGAGGGTAAAAGGACGGGAGCGTTATGGATTGCCCCATATGAAATGGAGTAGCTACCTTTGGTAGGAAAGCCGCCCTGGTTCTCAGCACCACCTTGTCTGCATGAAAGGATGTGAAAGGGGGTTTTAAACTAAGAGCCTGTTGCTCACTCACACGCCTAGCAGACGTGATGGCTGTGAGGAAAACTGTCTTCAAAACCAATAACCTTAATGGGCAAGAATGCAAAGGTTCAAATGGTGAACCCATCAGAAAAGTGAGAACTAAATTCAAATCTCACTGAGGCATAACAAACTGAGTGTGAGGAAACTTGTTAGTTAACCCTTTAAGGAACCTAAGAACTATAGGGGACTTAAATAGAAGGTTGATTAGGAAGGCAAAGAAAAGCCGACAGCGCTGATAAATAGCCTTTCACCGTTGCAACTGCGCAACCCTTCTGTGCTAATGAAAGTGCAAAAAGCAAAATATCAGATAAATGGGCTTTTAAGGGATCAATTTGTCTCTCTCCACACCAAGTAACAAATTTCGCCCATCTTCCGGCATAGACAGTTTTGGTGGAGTGTTGCCTGGCCGATAAAATAACGTCCACCACTTCTGGCGGAAGAGAAAAAGAATTCAGATTGCCCTGTTCAATCTCCAGGCACGTAGTTGCAGGCTCTGGAGGTGGGGGTGTAGAACCTGCCCCTGCAACAGCGAGAGGAGATCTATCCTGTGAGGGAGATGGAGCGGAGGGCACAGTGAGAGTTGAAGAAGGACTGTGAACCACACCCTTCTCGGCCAATCCGGAGCTATTAAGATAACTTGGGCCCGGTCTTGGCGAATCTTCCTCAGAACCCGAGGAATCAAGGGTATCGTGGGAAACGCATAAAGCAACTGGCCATCCCAGGACATCTGAAACGCGTCCCCCAACGATCCTTGCACCGGATACTGGAGGCTGCAGAATGACGGGCAGTGCACATTCTCCCGAGTGGCAAACAGATCTACCTGAGGAAACCCCCACATCTGGACGATGTAATGGATCAAGTCTGGCTGAAGCCACCACTCGTGATCGGCTGAGAAATGCCGACTGAGATCTTCCGCACACACGTTCAGAACTCCGGCCTGATGGTTTGCTACTAAGCAAATCCGATGGTCCTGAGCCCAGGACCAGAGCCTCTCTGCAGAGAAGGTATGACCCTACTCCTCCCTGCTTGTTGATGTACCACATCACAGTTGTGTTGTCGGTCAGGACTTGGACCGACTGACCGCGAAAGGAGGAGAGGAAGGCCTTGAGAGCCAGATGTATCGCCCGCAATTCCAACAGATTGATATGAAACATCTGTTCCACTGGAGACCAATGGCCTTTTCCTCTAGGTCCCTCAGATGTGCTCCCCACCCTAGAGTGGAAGCATCCGTTATGACCGCGGCCACCGGAGGCGGTAGTGAAAACGGCCTTCCTTACGAAAGATTGCCTTCCACAGCCCACCATTGTAGATCCGCCGCAGCATCTCTGGAGATCGTTATCGACTCCTCAAGATCCCCTTTGTGTTGAAACCACTGCCTGCGGAGGCACAACTGAAGAGCTCTCATGTGCCAGTGTGCATGCGTGACCAACAGAATGAAAGAAACGAACAGACCGAGCAGACGTAGGACCTTGAGGACTGGAACAACTGCTCCATTTTGAAACATTGGAATCAACGCCTGAATGTCCTCAATCCGCTGAGGCGGGGGAAAGGCCCGATCCAACGTTGTGTCCAGTACTGCCCCTATGAACAGGAGGCGCTGAGAGGGCTCCAGGTGATATTTGGGCACGTTTATCGAAAAACATAGATCAAACAACACCCGGGTTGTCATCTGCAGGTGATGCAGCACAAGCTCTGGAGACTTGGCTTTGATCAACCAGTCGTCCAGGTAAGGGAATATTGATATTCCCTTCCTCCTGAGATTTGCTGCTGCCACCCCCATCACCTTCGTGAAGACTCAAGGTGCTGAAGTAAGACCAAAAGGAAGGACCACAAACTGGTAGTGTTGCGACCCTACCACAAACCGGAGATACTTCCTGGGCGACTTCAGAATAGGGATATGAAAATAAGCATCCTGTAAGTCGACAGACACCATCCAATTCAAAATCCTCAGGTCCAGGATAGGCCTCAACCAACCATCCTTCTTGGGGATCAGGAAGTATCTTGAATAACAACCCTGGCCCCTTTCCTGCTCTGGAACCAACTCCATGGCCCCTTTCAATAAAAGGACTAGAACTTCCTGCTGCAACACCAGGAGATGGTCTTCTGTGCAAAAGGATGGACGGGGAGGGAAAGGAGGGGGAAACTCCTGAAAAGGAATGGCATAACCTTTCCCCACAATGTTGAGAACACAGGAGTCCGATGTGACTAACTCCCACTCGCGGAGAAAATGAAATAACCTTCCCCCTACAGGAGAAGCATGAGACATAATGGGCGGAGAACTAAGGCTGCTTTCCTTGCTGCGTCCCCCCTGAGGAAGAGGAGGAGGCAGTGTGCAGCTGGGTGGATCCTCTTGTTCTAACTCTACCCCACCCTCTAAAGGACCTATAGGGCAGACTTGAAGGCTGCTGGGCTGCTGACTGAGGTCTCCCACGAAAGGAAGTTCCTCTCCCGAACCCCCTAAACCTTCTGAAAGACCTGAATGTGTTAGCAGAATTCTGCAGTCCCAAGGACTTGGCAGTAGCCCTACTTTCCTTAAAACACTCCAAAGCAGAGTCAGTTTTAGCTCCAAACAATTTGTCCCCATCAAAAGGTAGGTCCAAAAGGGTTGTCTGGACATCCATAGAGAATCCAGAAGATCTCAACCACGCATGCCTTCTGGTGACAATAGAAGTGCCCATCACCCTGGCCACAGCTGCAGCCTGCACATCCGACAGAAGTCCCTGCAATTCTAGAGGCAGATCAGGTACCACAGTTTTAGCTGCGTCCATCAGGGCATGAATGTACACAAGTCGCATTGGCAGATTTGAGGGCCATGCTGCAGGATGAAAAGGTATTTTTGGCCGACTGCTCCATCCTCTTGGACTCCCTGTCTGAAGGTGTAGCAAGGAAGGAACCTGGAGCCGAACGAGAGGAGCAAGAAGCCTGGACCACCAGACTCTCCTGAGTCGGATGTTGTGACAGGAACCCCTGGATCGCCCGGAGCCACCCTGTACCTTCTTGCCACTGATCTGTTGACAGCTGATGACGTCACAGGCTTCTTCCAGATTTCCAGAATGGGCTCCATGAGAGCTTTGTTAAAAGGAAGTAGTGGTTCCGCAGAAGCTGAAGCAGGATGCAGGACCTCAGTCAAGATGTTGGTCTTAACCTCTGCAGCAGGTAGTGGGAGGTCCAGGAACTGTGCTGCCTTTCTTACCACCGAATGAAAAGAGGTCGTCTCTTCTGTGTATTCTCCTGGAGAGGCTAGATCTCACTCCGGGGAAGTGTCTAAACCAGTTGCCGAGTCCAAGCCCTAATAGTCCCCCAGGGGCTCAGCAATTTCTACTTCCTTCAGGAGCCTCAGTGCTCTTCTCCTAGATCTTAACCTGGCCTCTAATCTCGGAGTCGACATGGAATTCGCTGACGGCAATGACATCGGCTTCAAGTGTGACTGACGACCAGCAGACACACCCTGATCTCCGGATTCACCCGGCGCCGGAACCGAATCCATTGGCGCCATGGACTCTCTGGGCCGCTTCACCGGCGTCGATCGAACCTGGGGCGACGTCATCGGATCCACTGGTCTAGCAGGTGAAGACATCAGCGTCAAAGGTCTTCCAGGCGATGCCATCGGCATCGGTGCCGGACCAACACCCTCCGCATGATAAAAGGGTATAAACGTCGCCGGCTTGTATGGAGCCAGAGCGCCCAATGTAAAGGCCAAAGGACCTGTGGGACCAGCCGGTGCACCACCAGGAGCCATGGTGTTAAAGATATTAAACATGGCATTCAGAAATACCGCCGGATCCGCTCCCGGAGTGGGGAAGGTAGGATACCGCTGCTCCTCCTGCGGCGTCGGATCCGGAACATCCTACTGTGCTTCAGGTGAGAAGCGAGGAGCTCCCTGAGCCTCAACCACCTCGAAGACTGATGGCACCAGAGAAGCCTGAGGACTCTGCTGTGGAGTCACCGTCGGACTCACCTCCCACAACGCACAACGCCAACTGGATTTGATATCTCGACCAAGACCGAGACCGACCTCTATCCGAACGATGCCGGGAATGATGTCGACGCCGTTTCTTGTGCGACTTCAAGGACTTTCCCGAAGAAGACCTCCAATGGCCTCCCTCTCCTTGAGCGCCTTCAGGTTCATCTTCTGCAGGACCCACACTCCTCTTTGTTGTGCTCAGAACTCAAGCACCACAGACAATTATTTTGTGGATCGGCCACAGATATGTGACCCCCGCACTCCCGACAAGGTTTAAAAGCGGATTTCCTAGGGGGAGACATTGTAACAACAATCAACACCTTCAACAACAGTAGCTTTCCCAGAGCTAGGAGAAAACCGTTTCGAAGGCATGGATAAAAGGGAACTGATGTCAGCACGCCGGCAAAGACCTTTTATTGCCACAGTGACGTCAGACGGAGTCGCGTGGAGTCGGGCAATTGTGATGTCCTCGTCGCAGTGCAGAGCTGGGAAGAAAAATTGCCGTTGAATGATGGCGCATTGGGAGAATTCATAAGGTGAGGAATCCACTGGTAGTTGTATCCATCAGAATGCTTGTTACTTGAGGAATGGAACACAAGAGTGTTTAGGTCAACCTGGGCTATTAGAATTACTTCAACCCTCTTGCCACAAATAATCTATAGTACCTTTGGTAGGAAAAGAATGGGAGACAAGACATACAGTAACCAATTTGCCCATAGACTCCACAGTGGATCCACTGCCCAAGCCTTCTGAGGAAGTACAGATTTGATTGACAAGGTGAACACATCCACCATAGACTGCTGAACAATTCCTCTAATCTCTGAAAAGTTATCAGACTCAGGTGATAAGGACAAGGAGGCTAGAGGATTTTCTGCCCAAGAAAACATTTCTGCAGCAATTCCTGCTAAAGCTTTGTTTCTTGTACTTTCTTGTCTGTTCACATAATGTTTTGATCAGAACTGATATCCCCTCTAGGTGAAGTGCAAATACATGGCTTTTAACTCCTCCAATTAGATGATTGAATTTTTCTGCCTCTGCTCATTTGTTTTTAGTCTCCATCCCATTTAGTGTTGACCTAACCTCCATGAACTTGCATCTGAGGTTTTCAATAGGAGGTTTATATCCTGGAAACAAACTCCCTTCTGCAAGTTGTATGGGTGTAACCAAAATACACGTTGTGCTTCACTTTCTCTGTCACAGAAATAAACCTCTCATATTCCTGCATTGCAGTAGATAAATTATTCAAAAGATTATATAAGAGGTTTCAAATGGTGACAAGTCCAGGTACGACCATTGTGGTTTTTTTCTTCTTGTCCTCATTCACCTCAGATTCAAGCCATCTCCGAACCTTATCCTTTCACACCCTCTCGTATATGGAGGATACTGATGCCAGGGAGGCAAAGTCTCTCTCATTTAGCCATCAGCTTGGAGAGTTAAAGTGATGTTTAATCATTGGACAGAATGGAGAGCCCAACAAATTACTACTAGTATCACTGATTCCCCCTCCACTCCACCAATCGTAACCACAGTTTTTTCCTTTTTTTGGTAGTTCCCACCACCATGTCTATTTTCGAGATGTGGAGGAGAGCATTAAGCCAGTCATTGAGCATGGGGGTACCACTCCCACCCATTTTCAACAGATTTCCCTTCTGACCAGTAATGTAGAATAAAAGAGGAAATTCTTGACATCTCTGCTCCACTCTCCAGACTCCTGGCATATCTCAAAAATAATCAAGGGAAGGCTCAGTGCAATATCTTGTCTCAGCCTATTTGAAACATTTTTGCACACCACTTCCCAGAACAGGTAAACTGTTGGGCATTCCATAAACATGTGGATGTCGGTTGCGTTCTGCATACCACATTTAGTGCATTTAACCACTCCCACTTTCATCATTTTCGAGAGCCTATATGGGGACAGGTAGGCTCTGTGTATAGAAAAAAGATGATTTCTCCTTAATGGGGCAGGTTTTACTATATAGAACAAGATACACATTGATACTTGCCACCATTCTTGTAGCTGCATTTTCCCAGCATTGGCATGATATCCTGAAATTTTACCAAACTTTTCTGCTATGCCCACTACTGCGGGAAGAGCTGTTGACAAATCTGAAGTATATACCACAAGATCGTCCTCATATAAGGCGCCTTTTTTTCCCCACCCATTACAGCAGAAGGGGGATATTACTGAATTCTGCCTGATCTTTCTGGCAAAGGGTTCGATATAAAGGTTGAACAGTAGGGGGACTAGAGGACATCCCTGCCTAGTGCCTCTGGTTATCCTAAAAGCCATAGTTAGATTTCCATTCACCAATATCTTAGCTCAGTGGTTCCCAACCTTTTGACTTCTGTGGACCCCCATTTTATCAATACTGGAGCCCGGGGACCCCCACTGAATCATTATTGGAACACGTGGAACCCCAAGGAGTCATCACTGATAGCTGGGACCTAATATTATTAAATTTTTTAAGCAGCCGTGGCACCCCTGAGGAGGCTTCGCGGACCCCCAGGTGTCCCCGGCCCACAGGTTGGGAACCACTGTCCTAGCTGAAGGAACATGATAAATCAGACCAATAGACTTGCAGAATTTCTCACCCAAGTTATAACGCTTAAGGATCGTGTTCAAATAACCCCAGTTAACTCTGTCAAAGGCCTTCATTGCATCCCAGGCCATAACAGCCAATGAGGCATCATAAATGGTAGACAGGTCTATTGCCCCGATCAAATTGAACATCAATTCATGTAAGTATCTGCTTCTAATGAACCCTTTCTGGTCTGGATGTATTAAACTATTCACCACCCCACTTAACCTAGCCGCCAGTATTTTAGCAAATAGATTATAATCTCTGTTCAGCAGTGAAATTGGCCTATAGGATTCACATTGAATCAGACTCTTTCCTGGCTTCAAATCAATGCGATAGCAGCCTCATTCCAACCAGCTGGTAACGGCTGCCTTTCCTCAAAGATCTCTGTGAACAGATCTGAAATGACAGATACTATAGACTCCCCTAAAGCTCTATAAAGTTCCACCGGGATACTATCCGGTCCTGCAGCTTTTCATCCCTTACTCTCTTTCAAAGCTGCTCTTATCTCTCACTGAGATAGGTTTATTCAGGAGGGCCTGCTCCTCCAGAGTAGGAGTAGGTAGTGTGTCTATCCCCAGCCAGGGTCCTACCGCTTCCTCACCCACCTCCATCTCCTCCATATATAACTTAGTGAAAAACCCAAGTCAGTTGAGGCAGCAGCTTGAGGAGGTGTTACAAGCCAGGATTACCAAGAAATGGAAAGCAAGCAGATTAGCTCATTTTGAGTATGGGGAAAGTGCAGGGACATTGTTAGCATAGAAGACTAAGAGGGAGCAAGTGCAGAACTGCATTAAGGAAATAGTATTTGATCAGTCTGGGGAGAGGTTCACTGACAGTGTGGATACAGTTAGAACCATTGTTGATGCTGACATCAACCTCTCATTTAGCAACCTGTGTCTGGTTGATTCTGCATTCACTGCCTTTTCAGTTTGGGCAGAATTACTTGGCCCTGTTCTGTTTGTTTCAGAGCAACCCGCAAAGTCTTCTGAGTGGGTTAAAAACTGTATTTCTGGTAGCTGATAACAAATTTGAGAGAGTTGTAAATCTTGGAATGCATCAATCCTATGTCTTTCCCAGTGAGGCGTAACAAGGAGAAATATATTTATGGCTCTTCATTATTTCCTCTTTCCACATCTACTGGAATCCGCAGCACACACAGAAAAGAGGAAAACACAGTTAAGGATTGCTTTTGGGCAGGAAGGAGTACCTTACTGCACAAAACAGCCCTGCTTGTAACACAGGCACCTTTGCATTATGATGCAAGAGTGCCTGCATTGGCACTAGGCAGCTCACAGTGCGCCTGATCTAGGAGACAGCAGAAATATGCCATATCTTAGTTGAGCTCAGGCATTTCTACTGTCTCCCTTTCACGCCATGCAGCAACTTTGATTGCTTCTCTGTGTTGCATGAAAAATGAGTTTGTATGCCCCTGAATGCTTGTGAAGGGACGGTCTGTGGAGTGGAGCCACCTCGCTTACTCATGACTGGTACAAGGATGTACCACCATCTTGCTTGTTCACAAACAATTTAAAAGGCATCACTGTTGTGAAAGGTATTATTCTTTACCTTAAAAATTATTTTACAAGTTTTAGTATGTAGCAACGGTAAGGGCATGAGGTGGATGAATCGGCAGAAGACTGGAAAGGTGGAGAAAAGTTCAAATAAATTGTTGTCAGCTGTTGTGCTACGGATAAACAACAGCTGAGCAGGAAGCAGAAAATGAATATGGAAGAAAGTGGTATAAGAAATTGCTGGGATAAAAACAAAAACAAAGAAATTGGGAGTGGGGATGGAACGATAAAATAAATTGCTATGAAACAACTCTAAAATCTAAAGTAGGAATGGTAAAGAATATGAAAGCATGATGCAAGTGGTGGGAGGGCTGGGAAGTGAAAATGAAGAAGGGCAACAACATGGAGTTTTAAAGGAACAGTGAAGCAAGTAGGGGGAGGAAAAATAAAGGAAACTGGCACCTAATGGGGAGAAAATGTAAAGGAGGAGCTCGCAGCGGCAGGAGGACCAAGCTGTGGAGGACTCAGGGAACCACAAATAATTATTGAGACTGAAAACCAAGAAAGATGCAGGGGAAACATTGCAAGAAATTAGAAATAGTTGGGTCTAAAAAAGCGAGAGGAGGGGAATAATAAAAGACATGGCTACCAAATTCTATAAAAATGTACTGGGGGTAGGTGAAGGGAATAACAGCAATGGGCAAGAGTTGGTTAGCAGGCTGGGCGAAGTGTTAGAAATGGGGTCTCTGGTTGGCAGTCAGTTTGCACTCTGTCCAAGCAGGGACCCTCACTCTAGTAAGCCCCTGCTCACCCCCTTGGTAGCTTAGCACAAGCAGTCAGGCTTATCTCAGAGGCAATGTGTAAAGTATTTGTACAATTACACACAGTAACACAGGGAAAACACCACAAAATGACTCAATGGCAGGTTAGACAAATAGCCAATATTTATCTGAGTAAAATAAGACCAAAACAACAAAAATCCAACATACACAAGCCAAGTTTTGAATTTTTACAGCTTAAACTTCGATATAGGTTTCAGAAGCACAAACGCCTTGAATTGGTAATATCGTGGCATCCTAATGTCGTTCCTAACAATCTGACGCTAATGGCGCCGGTCACAGAGTCAAATGGACCCCCAGGTACAGTACCTTATGGAAATGAGGAAACAAGGTGTGCACGGAGTTGGGGATCGAGGCGTCACTGGATCAGGTGCAGCATCGGTTCCAGTGCTGCGGAGCGAAGGAGTCAGTGTGAGGCGTCAGGTCCTTGCTGCGGAGCTATGGAGGTGATGTGGCAACGGTGCAGAGTGTTGAATCCGTACACTTCCGGAGGGGTAGATATCCGGCAGTCATGGCGTGGTGCGGTGAAGTCGGGTGTCACGGATGTAGGTGGCACAGCACTTCGGGACTCACGTAGTCGTGGACTTCAGCGAGGCTGTGGCGGCGGCAGGCCTGTGGGGTTGTCGCATTCCAGCCAGGACCATGGCTTCAGTTGCAGACGGCGGCGCAGAATGGTTTAAGCAAGAAAATGCCCACTTTACCAAAAGAAGTATTTTTAGATTGTGAATTCAGAGACCCCAAACTCCAGATCTCTATCTGCCCCCAACAGGAAACTGCACATAAAAGTTATTTAAAGGCAGTCCCGATGTTAACCTATGAGAGAGATAGGCCTTACAACCGATTTTGGCAAGATTTTACTGTTAGGACATGTAAAACACAGCAATACATGTCCCACCTTTAACATACACTGCACCCTGCACATGGGGCTACCTAGGGCCTTCCTTAGGGGTGCCTTACATGCATAAAAAGGGAAGGTTTGGGCTTGGCACATGGGTACTATTTCCAGATCGAATTAAAACTGCACACACACCAACAATGCAGTGGCAGCCTGAGCCATGTTTACAGGGCTACTCATGTGGGTGACACAATCAGTGCTTCAGGCCCACTAGTAGCATTTGATTTACCGGCCCTGGGCACCTCTAGTGCACTTTACTTGGGACTTACTAGTAAATCAAATGCACCAATCAGGGATAAACCAATCACCAATACAATTTACACAGACAGCATATGCACCTTATGCACTGGTTGGCAGCAGTAAAGTGCAACAAAAACAGATCAGAAAGAAATAAGAGAAAGGAGGCAAAACGTTTGGGGATGAGCCGGCAAAAAGGGCCAGGTCCAACAGGAGGGAATCATCATGGTGATGTAAATGGGCTTTAAAGGAGCAGACGAGCGGGGAGCAGTGAGTAAAGATATAACAGGACGAGGAGTGATGGTAGGAAAAGATAGGGCTGAAAAGGAATGAGCGAGCACCATGGGCACTGGAAGCAGGGGTGCTGCAGCACCCCCAAAATAACCAGGCTGGAGTTCAAAAGATGAATGAGGAATAAAGATACGTTAAAATTTTGATTTTAACTCGGCAAAGTTTTGCTGTGCATTTAAAGACAACACCGAGAGAGTGTGTAACCAACAGCGGGGCAGAGAGGATGCCAGGAGATAACCATGAAATAAAGGTGAAGGGAGCAGGAAGAAAACATCTAAAAAAATGACAAGCTTGGGGCGAAGCAGCGCAGAGCATGTGGGTAAAAACAAAGGAGCAGAATGGGAGAAAACATAAAAACAGTGGAGCAGGAGGAAACATAAAACATAAAACAAGCATTAGCAAAGCCAACAAGTCTTGCAAGAACTATTAGCCTCATCAATATGTTTTCCCATGTTGTACACCAGCTTGGCAGCTGTTCAGTATGGCTAAAAGTTAGCGATGCAAAGTAAAGTACCATGGAGTAGTGTGGGGTGTTATGGAGTAGTGTGGAATGGTGTAGGGTAGAGTTCAGTAGTATTGAGGGAAGGGGAGTGTCATTGAGTGGCCCAGAGTGGAGTGGTATAGTGTTGGGAAGTGTTGTGGAGGGAGTAAACTGTCATAAATTTGAAGGGTGTAGAGTGGAGTAGAGTAGAGTGTCAGAGTGAAGTAGAGTGTCATAGACTGGAGTGGCAGAGTGTGTTGTGGAGCGGTGTAGAGCAGAGTGGAGTAAGGTGTTGTGGAGTAGAGAGAAATAGATTGTCATAGAGTGGAGTGGCATAGAGTGAAGTAATGTAGTAGTGGAGTGCAATGGCATGGAGTGGCACAGAGTAGAGTGGCGCAGATTAGATTGCAGTGGCGTAGAGTTCAATGGTGCAGGGTGGAGTGACGTAGGGTGGAGTAGAGTAGCATAGAGTCCAGTGGTGTAGAGTGCAGTGGCGTAGATCAGATTGTTTCAGAGTAGATGTAAGTGGTACAGGGTAAAGTGGAGGATACAGGATAGAATGCAGAGGTGTAGCGTAGAGTCACAGAGAATGCTGTGGCATGGAGTGCAGTGCTGCAGAGTAGATAGAGTGGCATGGAATGTAATCGTGTAGAGTGCATTGGCGCAATGATGAGTGGTGCAGGGTAGAGTGCAGTGACAGAGTGCAGTGGTGCAGAGTAGCGTAGAGTTCACTGATGGAGAGTACAGTCTTGCAGAATAGAGTGTCTTAGAGTACAGTGTCAGAGTGCACTGATAGAGAGTACAGTGTTGCAGCGTAGAGTGCAGTAGAGAGAAGTGGCATACAGTACAGTGATGCAGAGTAGAATAGAATGACAGAGAGCAGTGACTTGGAGTGCAATGGTGTAGAGTGGCATAGAGTTCAATGGAAGAGATTACAGTCTTGCAGAGTAGAGTGTCTTAGAGTACAGTGGTGTAGAGTGCTTTCGCATAGAGTGCATTGACGTAGACAACAGTGGCATACAGTGTTGCACAGTAGAGTGCTGTAGAGAGCAGTGGCATACAGTACAATTGTGCAGAGTAGATTAGAGTGGTGTAGAGAGCAGTGATGTAGAGCACAATGGTGTAGAGTGGCATAGCATGCAGTGGTGCAGAGTGAAGTGGTGTAAAGTATTGTAGAGTAGAGTATAGTGGGGTAGAGGGCAGTGGTGCAAAGTAGATGGCATTGAGGGCATTGGTTTTGAGTAAAGAGGGGTAGAGTACAATGGGTAGAGTGCAGTAGTATAGAGTAGAGTGGTGTAGAGCACAGTGGCATAGAGTGGTGTAGAGTGGCACAACATAGAGTGTCATAGAGTGCAGTGCTATACAGTAGATTGCTTCAGAGTAGGGTGAAGTGGCATAGAGTGGAGTATGCAGGGTACAGTGGAAATGCAGGATAGAGTGGAGTAGCAAAGAGCAGTAGCATAAAGTGGAGTAGTGCAGAGTAGAGTTGAGTGGCCTAAACTGGAACAGTGTAGAGTGCTGTGGCAAAGAGTCCAGTAGTGCATAGTAAAATAGAGTGCATTACCACAGAGTAGAGTGGTGCAGAGTAGAGCACAGATGTTTACAGTGAAGTGGCATAGAGTGCAGTGGTGTAGAGTGCAATGGTGAACAGAGGATTAGAGTGTTCTGCTGGCGCGGCGGCGCTGCTGTCAGCACCGCCGCCCAACGCCGTCCACCGCCATGACCGTCGGTGGTCATAATACGCGTTGCCGGCTGATAGCCACAGCGGCGGTATGTTGGCGGCCGTCACCGTGGCGGTAGGCGGTCAATACTGCCAATGTTGTAATGAGGGTCTTAGTCTCCCACACCGCAGTGGATTCTGCCGCTCAAATCCAGTAGTCTCATTAGAATAATGAGAGCCTACGCAACACAGGTAGCTTCATGGAAGAGCAACCGATGAGAGGGGGGGAGGTGAGCGGGGGGGTTGTTAGGAATGGAAGGGTAGGAGGGGGGAAAGAAGATGTAAGAAAATGTAGTAAAATAAAATGAAACAGAAATAAGAATAAGGAGATACTACGCGACATGGCGCTGCCAACGTTTGGTCAGGCTCTACTTTTCAGGTCCTCCTGAGAATCTCTGTCTTACTACATACAAAGACATCTCAGTACTATATACGGAGACGTCTGTGGTATTGAGGATTTTCCTCCTCAGCTAAGTAGGGAGTACCTAACTAATGCTGTAGGTTGTGCTTGAATCATTAAAAGGATAATCCCCATTTGGTGTGCTTATGTCGGAAAAACTTTACCATTCATTATGGCAAATCCACAACAGGTAGCAATTGCAGTCAATATACGACCTCCCCTTATTGCACATTTACTGGCACATGGCCTAACGGCCGAGGGGGTCCAGTCACATTTCTTGTTGACGCGCATCCAGCATATAGAACAGAACTTTTTTATTCTTGGTTCATATTTCCAGCAGTTGATGGGAACACAAATACATTTCATCATTATATACCTGCAAACGTACCTGCACAATACAGAGCATATGTATATCTAGAAATACCTCTATCTTATCAAGAACATAATAATTGGCTTGATGGTGCCCTACCCCACACAATTTTACACGTTAGGTTAGGTCCTCTAAGTAATGATGGTCCTCCCTGACCTTTATTGGGCACTTATACACCACATCCTGCTGCAGCGAACCTAACGGTAGCTGAAGTCCTTCGCTTATATGCCTATCTGACGGAAATATACAGACGACTAGTACAGTTTGTAATACAAACATTAAATACAGACCTAGTACGTGCTGCACCAGTGCAGCCACATGCATTAACACCAGGTATTAGCCCTGCGACTGTACATTCGATCATGGGTAAAGTACACACCAAACGGGGAGAAATTCCGTTTTGGCTAGCTCAAAAAATAAACGCGCCCGAATCAGTATTTCCCCATACGGGACCTCAGGATAAACAGAGAATACTAACAATGTGCTTGCCACTTGGGATGGTTCCTACTATAGATAACTGTAATACATGGGGCACGGTATTTGCCATGCTCTATACTACCGCACATGGTACACTGACACTTGCCAATTTACCAGAAGTGTTGAAACAAATTCGACGAATACGGGGCTGCCCCGGCCCTGGACTTGAGGATGCAAATAATGGGCAATTTTACCATTGTATCCTCAATAATATTAAGTAACCTTACAGGGGAAGCGGTCGCACTAGCAGTGGAAATGTGACTCTGGGACGTTCCTCCACAGGATCAAGAACGTGAGCTGCCAAAGATTATTGCGGGACCTAGTCTAGTATTGGCCGAGATAGTCTGGGGGCCAGACCAACAAAAACACAATTTCAGGGTAAATCGAATAAAGATTCTACCAAGCAAGCTCCTGAGGTACGAAGAAACGCTGGTATAAAAAACAACAAACACCCAAAAAAGAAAGGGGAGAATCTCCGCATTCAGATACCCCACAGAATAGATATAATCTCCGAAATAGAGATAATATAAAAACACCTGACATATCAATATACTGATACACGCCAATCTCGCTCCTTTCAGGACTCATCAGAAAAACGCAGTGAGAGAGGTGGGCGGTCAGAGCAAAGAAATGAGTATGTGAAACCGAGACAGGAATCACAATGCTCAACAGAAGTTTCTGTTAAAAAAGAAGAGAAACTTCCCCAACAAAAACCACTATTCAAAAAGAAAAAGGTGGCAGCAGTTGCAGTTCCACATGCCACTCAAGAAGAGGGCTCTCTTGAAGAACAAGAAGTGGGCACTAGCGCTATTACACAGCGCGGCAGAGGTCATAATAGTTCGCAGGAATCTTCTAGAGCATCTAGAGGTGAAAGTAACTGATGATTTCCTATAAGTAGAAACTGCGGACATGCGTGTCGCCACGCCTGATAGGGTGTATAAATTAACGTTACAGTTGGAAGGAGACATTGAGCGCACAACAGATGCAATCTGTTGGGATAGCGTTGTAAACATATATGATATTTTGCTGGCCGAAAAGAATTGGCCATCTGAATTTGTCCGCCCTTGCCCATACGGGGAAGATGTTATTAAACCTTCTTTCTCGCTCATTGTTCCCGAAGAGCTCTCAGAATCCTACGCCATCGATTGGACATTGGCGCAGGCACCCACGTTATATCGCAACCATGTAGGATGGGATAAAGATTCCCGTACCATGTAATCCATATTAAAAATCAATCCCAACCTCAACCCCAATATCCAATGAAACATGATGCTAAAGCACCCTTGAGGGAAATCCTAACACAACTGGAGTACCAGAGCGTAATCGAACCCTGCGTCTCACCAATGAATAATCCATTATTCCCAGTGGCTAAACCGAACCATTCGTACAGAGTAGTCTTAGACTACAGATATTTAAACAGTCATACACGCACATATGCAATACAAAACTCACATAGCACAGCACTCATGAACACCATAGTGTGCAATAAATACAAAAAAACACTGGACATTTCCAATGGTTTCTTCTGCCAAAATATAGCACTTGAGAGTAGAGACTTAACCAGTTTCAGCGCACTAGGCTCCCAGAAAAAAATCTGTTGTTTACCCCAGGGGTACAAAAACAGTCCGGGACTGTTCGCAGCTCGTGTGACTTCAATATTGCACAACATTGTCCCTAAAGCATTGTCCTATGTAGATGATATCTATCTCACAGTGGATGAATTTCTGCAACATTTAAGACGGGTAGCCCACATTGTTGTGGGATTTGCCGAGTTTGGCTACAAATTCAATTAAACAAATTAAAAATATCCTTCCTTAGCGTCCTGTTTCTGGGATATTATCTATTGAGTGAAGGAAAGAGCCAAGCGCCACAATTCTTGGAAAAATGTCAACAGTTACAACTTCCAAATACAATTACATTCCTGATTATGCCTCACGCATAAAACCTTTATATGACTTAATACTTCCTGTCTTTCCAAGTAAATTTTGGACAGTCAAACACACATGCATTCTCAGAGCTTTGCAAACTGACATGCTTGCAGCACAACACTTACACACAAGGGACAACAAAACACATCTGGTCATCAGAGTAATTGCTGGTGCCATTGGTTTCACCTATGTAACTTTTTAATGAGGGTGAGACATTCCTGATTGCATACAAATCCCATTTGTACTCAGAAGCAGAACAACGCTTTGCTCCCACTGAAACAATTATCACTGCTGTTCAGATGGCTGTCATTAAAGAAAGACTTCTAGCCCAAGGCAAACGCATTATTGCAATCTCTCCAATTCCAGCCCTTCAGGCTGTTATCAAAGCCAGCGTTCCAAATGCTAAAGCATTACATCCACGTTGGATTCAATGGGCAACGTCTTTGACAGCCACTGATGTTGACTACATATTTTACCTAAAATTACAAACTCAAGAATGTTTGCAGTATGAACTAGAATACCCAGTTCTAGCAAATACACTGCCCATTGATCAGTATCAAAGACTCATGTACACCGATGGCTCAGCGCAACCTGCAATTGGCACAAAACATCAGCGCAGTGGTAAGTGGCTACATGGAGGATAATAAATTTTGTCCCCAGCATACATTCACGCAAACCCTAGAGGATTGTACAGCACAATTAGCAGAGCTGAAGGCTCTGGTGATGGCACTGGAACACACAGATCCTGCACAGCTAACACTGATTGTCTGTGATTCGTAGTACTGTGTCCAGTCCTTCAATGATTACCTGCATTACTGGCACCAGAATGGGTTCAGAGATTCTAAAGGCAATACCATTAAACACAGACTCCTGTGGGGGAAAGTAGGGGATCTGAAGGAAACGCTACCAAATGTCCATGTTGTACATACACTTGGACACCAGCGCATTGGAATACACGTTGCTGGATATACACTGGCTGATGAAGCGGAAAATCAGCTGTAGCTACGGCTACTGTTGCTGCAGTAACCCGCTCAGGAGTGAAACCGAACAATGACATATGGGCTGCCGTGAGAGCTACGGCTGAAGGCACGCCTTATCCAAAAGCATTCCCTGCTAAATATTCCTACCGAGCGGGAGGCTTCCTAGATGCCGAAGTCGAAATACCAGGCGTGGGGGTTCGAGTAATTCCCAACAAATACATAAGATCAGAGTTTAATAAAGCAGCGCATGAGGGGCAGCATCTGCCCATGCTGGTGCGACGGCTACAAAATCATTGTTGCAAGCATGTTATTGGTGGCCAGTTCTATGCAAACAGGCCAAGCAGTATGTCCTTTGTTGTGACATCTACCAACAAATTAAGGGTTTCACCACCAAATGCCCAACGCAGACACCCCTCCTAATTTCCAACAAACCATTGCAATGTGTGTACTTGGACCATTGTGGTCCCCTAACACCGGATAGTGCATACAAATACATTTTAGTCGCTGTTGACTCTTGCTCCAGATTTCTATGGGTGTGGCCACAATGCTCGGCTGACGCTCAGACTGTTATTAAAGATTTGTGAGTCTTTATCGGTACATATGCAGTTGAGGCTTTCCACTTGGACCAGGGCCCTGCCTTCGCCTCAAGGGCATTCAGGGACACCATGGCTTCGTTAGGGGTCCAACTCCATTACTCGTCTCCTTTTTATCCCGAGGAAAAAAGTGTAGTGGAGTGACGAAACCCTGATTTAAAGCAGTCCTTAACAGCCAGAGTCTTAGGTATGGGTAGTAGTTGGCTTAACCATCTGTATGGAGTCCAGAGAGCACTTAACAATCTGCGTAGAAGATCCCTGGGGGGTCATACTTCGTACGAGTGCCTGTTCGGAACTCGAATGTATGTTCCAGATGTTGATGGCCCTGGCGTGGAGGCAGCAGAAACGCCTTTTGACATAAATGAACGTGTCACTTTCTTGCAGGAATTACAACAGTTCTGTGACGACAACGCTTCAGGTTGCCTCCACAGGAATTAAGGATGTACCAATAGCACCCACTGGCTGGATTACTAAAGTTGGGGATCTAGTACGTGAAAATGTTGCTGTGAAAAAGGAGTTCAGTCCTTCTTATTGTGCACCGGTCCCAGTCTTGGGAATACACAGTACCAGAACTGTCATTCTACCACAGTTGGCTGGTGCTAAAGAAAACCACTTTGTATCTATCGACAATGTCAAGTTACACCATGTGGCCGATCCTGCACAGCAGATCAAGAGGAACAGCCAGTAGTTCCCGAATCCCTCTCACTACTGGTCAAGAAGTTCTTATACAAGTTGTGAGCAGCAACGCTGACACCGCTCCGAGCTTGGGGAGGGTAGAAAATGATCTTGCATTAGTTCCACTAACATCCATTACAACAAACAATACCGAAAGTACTGATGGATTTGACACAACTTCAACACAGATGGATGGCGTCATTTATTCGGAACCACCACTGGAGACCCCACGGGTTCTCCACCTACAAATACGGCTCCAGCTTTTGCATGAACTGCTTCTGGATACTTTGCCGACGTCAAGGACACCTTCTCGGACTCATTCGTCTCTTCTACATCTGAACTGTCAAAAACACACAAGCTGATAAACTGGCTTAAAACACATTACTTTATTTCCCCAAGGATCTATCTATGGCTTTCTTTGACTGTACTAGCTTCCTTCTTTGGATTGGTTTTGTCATAACAGTCTTTTTATTAATACATGGTCATTTTCTTCTTGAAAAATCAACAGTTGAATTGGTGGATGAGGTCCTAAAACCACATTTTTCTTCTCACAAGGTTCGCAGAGACTTGTCTTTTGTGAACATTTCCGCTATACCAATTCCTGATGGGATTGTCTGGGATAAAGTAACATTTGATATATACGGCCCGACAGAGGTCATTCAAATACCATATATGTTTAAACTTTCAATGAACGTTGTAATGATATCCGGAGTTGCATCTGATGGCTGGGATGTGAAAACAGTTGATTCTATGATGACTGAATTGCAGTATTATACTGTATTTGAAAAAGAAGATGTTTATCGATCTAAAGAGAATTATGGTGATATGTTTTGCTATAATTATTATGGGCACCATTTCATTCTTAGAGCAAGTACCCCAAAGATTATTTTTAATTACACACAATGGGAACATTGTCCGACTCCACCACAGGGGAGTTCTAAAACATATTCTTAAAAGTTTGCATATTTTTCTGGGCACAATGTTAAAAATGCTGAGTCATATTATTTTAAATTGCCATCAATGGAAAATGTAAAGAAATTATTGAGAGATACCAAGTTTATTTATTCGTATTCCTTTGTTTCCCGGTTGACTATAGAAGGCTATGAATTTTGGCTGAAGTTGATTGACTTAAAAAGTGTGTGGGGAACATGAAATTGGCAAATAAGGGGGAAGGAAGGTTTATTTAGAGCATGCCTGATACCTGTTCAAATTATATTTTTAAATGAAACTGTACAACAAAGAAGTTGTTTAGGCTTAGCAACAATTAAGGAATTGAATGCGCCCAGTATTTCTGCCCCTACATAATTTCATAAATGTCAGAAGTATATAAATGCAACTGAAGATCAGCTTGATGAATGGGTCCAGAATGGCATGTTTAATGCTTCACTGTCATGTTCTAGCGTGTGGTTATTGTGGCCAATAGATACCAATGGGTGTCATAAATGTTTTATAAACTCCACGGGGAGTTTTAGAACTAGTAGGCCAGACTCTCGCTATGTATCGTCCGAACATGCAGATGTAGTAACAACATACAGTGTAGGGAAACTATGCCAGCAATGGCTGAAGAGTTCCTCACTAGATGTGGTTAGAGAACATCTCAGTGTCCTGTCTAATAACACTGACTTACAGGACTTCCTGTTAGGCCCCAGAAAACAACGCAGAAAGCGCTTCTTATATGAAGTATAGAATGAAATTTGGAAGCTTTCCCAACAAGAATCTGCTGCCCGGTTGTAGCAAAGTACCATCTTGCCTGGCATGTTACCCCCACTTTTACTTGTGTGTCAGTTTGTTTTTGCCTGTCTCAGTGGGATCCTGCTAGCCAGGACCCCAGTTATAACTGTGTCACTGAGAGTCTGCTAACCAGAATCTCAGTGCTTATGCTCTCTCTGCTTTTAAAATTGTCACTGCAGGCTAGTGACCATGTTTTACCAATTCTGATTGGCAGACTGGAACACCCTTATAATTCCCTAGTATATGGTACCTAGGTATTGGGGTTCCAGGAGACCCCTATGGGCTGCAGCATTTCTTTTGCCACCCATAAGGAGCTTACACAGGACTGCCACTGCAGCCTGAGTGAAATAACGTCCACGTTATTTCACAGCCATTTTACACTGCACTTAAGTAACTTATAAGTCACCTATATGTCTAACCCTCACTTAGTGAAGGCTAAGTGCAAAGTTACTAAGTATAAGGGCACCCTGGCACTATCCAAGGCGCCCCCACATTGTTCAGGGCAATTTCCCCAGAATTTGTGAGTGCGGGGACACCATTGCACGTGTGCACTACATATAGGTCAATACCTATATGTAGCTTCACAATGGCAACTCCGAATGTGGCCTTGTAACAAGTCTAAGATCATGGAATTGTCCCCCCATGCCAAATCTGGTATTGGGGTGCTGATTCCATGCATCGCCGGGGCTCCAGCATGGACCCCGGGTACTGCCAAACTAGCTCTCTGGGGTTTTCACTGCAGCTACCGCTGCTCCCAACCCACAAACAGGCTTCTGCCCTCCTGGGGTCTGGGCAGCCCAGTCCCAGGAAGGCTGAACAAAGAATTTCCTCTGAGAGAGGGTGTTACACCCTCTCCCTTTGGAAATAGGTGTTAAGGGCTGGGGAGGAGTAGCCTCCCCCAGCCTCTGGAAATGCTTTGAAGAGCACAGATGGTGCCCTCCTTGCATAAGCCAGTCTACACTGGTTCAGGGATCCCCCAGCCCCTGCTCGGGCGCGTAACTGGACAAAGGAAAGGGGAGTGACCACTCCCCTGTCAATCACCACCCCAGACCACTGCCATCTTGAATGCAGGGGTGTGAGTGCACAGTGGAGGCCTCTGAGTGGCCAGTGCCAGCAGATGACGTCAGAGACCCATCCTGATAGGTGCTTACCAAGTTAGGTGGCCAATCCTACTCTGAGGGCTATTTAGGGTCTCTCCTGTGGGTTTCTCTTCAGATAACGAATGCAAGAGCTCACCAGAGTTCCTCTGCATCTCTCTCTTCGACTTCTGCCAAGGATCGACCGCTGACTGTTCCAGGACGCCTGCAAAACCGCAACAAAGTAGCAAGATTACTACCAGCAACATTGTAGCGCCTAATCCTGCTGGCTTTCTTGACTGTTTCCCGATGGTGCATGCTCTGAGGGCTGTCTGCCTTCACCCTGCACTGGAAGTCAAGAAGAAATCTCCTGTGGGTCGACGGAATCTTCCCCCTGATAACGCAGGCACCAAACTTCTGCATCACCGGTCCTCTGGGTCCCCCTCATCCTGACGACCATGGTCCCTGGAACACAGGAGCTGGATCCCAGTTACCCCGACAGTCCAGTGGTCCTTCTGTTCAAAGTTGGTGGAGGTAAGTCCTGGCCTCCCCACACCAGACAGTAATCCTGTGTACTGCTTGGTCTGCAGCTGCTAGGGCTTCTGTGCATTTTTGCAAGGAATCCTTTGTGCACAGCATAGCCCAGGTCGCCAGCACTCCGTCCTGCATTGCTCAACTCACTGAGTTGACCAGCGACTTTGTGGGACCCTCTTTTGTAGTGTTGAGATGACTGCTGTGCTCAGATTTCTTGAATGCCTGTTCAAGTGCTTCTACAGGAGCTGCCTGCTTCTGCGTGGGCTCTCTGTGCTGCTGAGCACCCCCTCTGTCTCCTCCTCCAAGGGGCGACCTCCTGGTCCTTCCTGGGCCCGGGCAGCACCCATTTTCTTCAACCGCGACCTTTGCAACTAGCAAGGCTTGTTTGTGGTCTTTCTGCGTGGAGCTCTGCATCCTCCAGCACACCGAGGGACATCTTTTGTGCAAAGGAGAAGTTCCTGGCATCTTCTGTTGTTGCAGAATCTTCAGCTTCTTCCACCCGGAGGCAGCCATTTTGTACCTTCATCCGGGGTTTAGTGGGCTCCTGCCCTCCCCCGGACACTTGCATGACACTTGGTCCCCTTCTTTTCAAGGTCCTCAGGTCCAGGAATCCGTCTTCAGTGCTTTGCAGTCAGTTGTTGTCTGTGCAGAATCTCCCATCACGACTTTAGTGTGTTTTTGGGGAAGCAGGGTAACTTTAATCCTACTTTTCAGGGTCTTGGGGTGGGGTATCAGCTTCTTCCACCCGGAGGCAGCCATTTTGTACCTTCATCCGGGGTTTAGTGGGCTCCTGCCCTCCCCCGGACACTTGCATGACTCTTGGACTTGGTCCCCTTCTTTTACAGGTCCACAGGTCCAGGAATCCGTCTTCAGTGCTTTGCAGTCAGTTGTTGCCTGTGCAGAATCTCCCATCACGACTTTAGTGTGTTTTTGGGGAAGCAGGGTAACTTTAATCCTACTTTTCAGGGTCTTGGGGTGGGGTATCTTGGACACCCTTAGTGTTTTCTTACACTCACAGTGACCCTCTACACACTACACTTGGCCTGGGGTCCCTTCGTGGTTCGCATTCCACTTTTAGAGTATATGGTTTGTGTTGCCCCTAGGCCTATTGCATCCTATTGTATTCTACAGTGTTTGCACTATTTTTCTAACTGTTTACTTACCTGATTTTGGTTTGTGTGTATATTTTGCGTATTTTAATTACCTCCTAAGGGAGTATATCCTCTGAGATATTTGTGACACATTGTCACTAAAATAAAGTACCTTTATTTTTAGTAACACTGAGTATTGGGATTCTTATGACATAGTGCTATATGATATAAGTGGTATAGTAGGAGCTTTGCATGTCTCCTAGTTCAGCCTAAGCTGCTCTGCTGTAGCTACCTCTATCAGCCTAAGCTGCTAGAACACTACTAACCTACTAATAAGGGATAACTGGACCTGGCACAAGGTGTAAGTACCATCAGGTACCCACTATAAGCCAGGCCACCCTCCTACACTGGTTGAGGCAAATGGACCAGGAAAACTTACAGAAGGCATTAGCTGTTGTGGATAATGGGATTTATACCCTGTCCGACTGGATATACACATTAAACAACATTGTCTCTTCTGCAATAGACATAATACAAAGACATAATACAAAGTGATATGTCTTCTTTACACCATGGACAGAGTCAAATAAGGTCCATTATGCAGTTCGGTTGGACACTTCAAACACTGAAGGCAGGTCGCGTTCCCTGGCAACACGTTAGCACAAGGGACATATTTCTACATTTAACTTAACAACAACTATTGGCTAAGAAAGAAGGAACTTATGTCATGTTGAACATCGAAAAGTTAGAAAAGTTGCCTTTTACTGTGGCTGAAATACCATCTGCTGAATGGTTAATACACGGGGGTCATTAATCTGCCTATTTCAACACTTCAATTCACGTCATGTTTAAAACACTTTCTGGTAGGCAGATATGAAAGGCTGGGAGATAGTTACATCCATGAGGTGTGGGAGCTGCGTTTCTCGTACAAATGTCTCAGTAGCATGAAAGAAGTCTTTCTTAGCTGTAGTGAATGCAAGACTTCTGTCAGCCATTCAATGGTTTGTAAATAGCTGCCCTTGCACGGGCATGTAACGCTTGGCTTGTTATCTGAAGGGAGTTCCAGTCCCCTTGATTAGACCTGCATTCCACGTGCTTTCAAATGGCAGCTATGTTCTCCTCAATAGTGAAGACTGTTGTGGGATGCGAGCCGGAATAGTTAATGTTGTTTCGGTCTCTGAGACTGTTACATGCTGCGAGAACGAACTCTTTCCTCCCACTAGAGAAAGAGAGGTAGCTGACATTCGGCCCCATATTGCTACTTTGAAAGTGAATTTTGACAAGTTGAGCAGACTCAAGGCTTTATTGTTCCAAAAACATGGGGCGCTCACATCTGCATACGAGACCTACGCACTTCAGGTGGCATGGTCATCAGCAGAGATACAGTCCCTTTTAAGTACCAACTTTCCGAGACACTTTGGTGAGCTCGTGGGACGAATATTTATTGCATCCAGTACTACTGGAATCACAAATTTCTTTAAGGCTGTTGGCTCTGGTTTCGTTCACACCTTCTCCTCTATATTCGGTTTAATACCATCAGCCATCCACTCAATATTCTCCAGTATTTTCGGGGGATTTCCAATAACTTTGGCTATGATAGATGGCATTGTGCTATTGCTACTTTTTCTGCGAATTGGCTGTTCTGACGCAACAAGGAGGAATGAAAGTGCTCCCACCAGCGCAGCTGTGTCGTGAACGCATGATGCAGTAGTTCGGAGCAGCACTCCTTTAGCAATTGGAGTGTGACTGGTCTCTGTCATTCAGACCGATTTTGTATTGTGTGCAGCCCGTGTTTCGGTGCCTCTGGTGCTCATTTGAACATGCACTGAAGCTTTGTCTTTCTACGCAGCGCTTGCTTTCATTGGACGCTGATCTGTTGATGTTCTTGCTGAGGGCTCATTACCAGACATGCGCTTTGAGGGTGCGTTTGATACGGGAAGCTGCTTATGAGTTGCCCTTCCTGGAGGATGCGGCTCTGAACTCATTATTGGGCACACCACGGAATGATGTTGCCTTGGCTGAAGCTCAGGCTATGGAACACGAATACTCCCTGGTTCTTCTTGGTGATGCATTTCCAACTTTACCACCTGCCGAAGTGGAAGATTTCTTGTCTTCAATCATCCCGGATTCGATAGGCAACTCCCAAAATGACTATGACTCTTGAAATTCGGCTTTTTTCTTACGCCACAAGTTAACATTTTAAATTGTCCTTTTATATATGCTCAAGTGTCTTTTAAACTTGTCATTATTGACATTTTTTATGTATATCTTAGGAAGAATTTTAGCAGCTTTTATACAAAATTAGGCTTTGAAGCACCTTTGAACCAGCAAGGGGAGGGTGTTTTGTAGCCATTTTAGTTATAGCTCCATGCACATTATTTTACCACACTAGGCCTGCTGCTGTGCACTTTAACATAGATATATTTTATTCAGCTTTGTTAATTATTTTAGCAATTGCCGCATTTACGGTCTTGTTTTATTTTTCTCTATCTAGCTGTTCTTTGCCTAGGCCAGCACTGTGTTCTTAAACAAGACATTTCTTTCACTCTGTGCTTCTCCCAAGGCTACAGTAAGATAGGTTGCCGGTAAACGTGGTAATATTTTGTCTCTGGTATTCATAGAAATATACACATCCTTACGTAGGGACATTTTCTCAGAACATCAGCTGTTTTATTATAAAAACACTTCCCTGTCCCATACACGTTAGAGTGAGATTCCAGCCAGATGACCACAACTGTATGTTGATTGCTCAACACTTCGCTACAGTTGCTTATGCAGACTTCAGGCCTTTGCTCAGGTATGGGGAATGATGTCTTCCAAGGGGAACCTGAAGGGCAGAACTAGAGCTTAACACGGTGTCCTCTAATATAGCCTAGGAAGGAATTAGTCTATTGACTCTAGTGACAATATGGTAGTGTTATTTCTATGCTTTACTCTCCTTGTCACAATTTTAATCCTGTCTAAGATGCAGTTGCTTCATTTAAACCCTATTGAAACATATACTGCCTTTGATTGTCCTTGTATTCGTGAGACTGATGTAACTGAGAGTAACGGATGAGATCTGAGTGATCATGATTTCCCTGAGGAGTCAATTGTGTCACGCGCTCAGCAGCCCAATCATCCCTGCTCATGGAAGAGAAGAGGCACTGCTAGTTAGCCGGAGCAAAACCCAGATTGGGGCAACAGGTGTCACCTGTAGTGGGTTAAGACTCAGTCTCCCACACCGCAGGCGATTCTGCTGCTCAAATCCAGTAGTCTCATTAGAATACTGAAAGCCTACGCGACACAGGTAGCTTAATGGAAGAGCAACTGATGAGAGGGGGAGGTGAGTGGGGGATTAGTTAGGAAAGGGAGGGTAGGAGGGGAGAAAGAAGATGTAAGAAAATGTAGACAAATAAAATAAAACAGAAATAAGAATAAAAATAAGAATGAGGATAAGAACACAAAAAGGATAAGAATAGGAATAGAATAAACAAGGGGGGTTGGTGGACACTGTTGTGTATGGCCGTCGGAGGAGTCACGAAGAAGAGGTGAGTGGGTAGATGGTTGGAGGGGGACCTAGGTCTGGCGCATGTCAGCATGGAGGAAGGGGGCCAAGTTTGGAGAAAGACCTTGGTCCTATCCTGCAGGTTGTAGATGATTCGCTCATGAGAGGCCATCTGATACATTGCTGTGAGCCATTCATCATGAGGTGGGGGTGTGGGGGGAACGCCAGTGTCAGAATATGCATATCTTGGCTGTGGCAAATGCTGTGTGCAGGAAATGGGTCTGCGGACGTATAGTGTAGTAAGATCAGGGGCTGGAAGAAGGGGTTCACAATCAGTATGGTCTCACTTAGAGTGTTCCCCACCGCATCCCAATAAGGCCAAATGGAGGGACAGTCACATAAAATGTACAATTGGTCACAATGAGCATGTGGGCAATGGCAGCAATTCCCATGGGTTAGTAATACCACTGCCCTCAGTTTCATGGGTGTCTAGTGACAGTCGTGTATGGGTTTAAAAAAGGCAGTATTTCATCCTAGCCTCCCTTGCTCCACGGTTGCGTGCCTCCAATAAATCAACCCAATCCTCCATATCGTAGTCCACCTGTAACCTTGTCTGCCATTTAGTGCAGAGATTATTTAAAAGAGGCAGGGAAAATAGCTGGCAATTCAGAAGGTTATAGGAGCCTGACATCATGTCGCAGAAGCCGCATGCCCTAAGATAAGAAACCAAGGGGGATGATTGGAGGGTCTAAGGGCACACTCCCAGGCAATGATCTGAGACAATGTTGAAGCTGGAGATGCCTCCAGGATTGTTGTGGCATGAGGCCGAGCTCCTCACGTAGCACTCTAAAGGGCTTAAGGGTACTGTTGTTTAAGAGCTGGCCCAGGTGAGTAATGCCTGCTGAACGCCAGGTTTCCCAATCCAGCGTCTCACCACGGATTCGCAGGCTGGCATTGCCCCAGAGCGACGCATGTTCATGAAGGCTGGGGTTTACATCAAGTAGGTGGTAAGCCCATCGCCAAGATTTCGTCATGGCTTGCACCATCGGTTTGACAGAACACAGAGTTGGCCCCCCCATCACCATAGAGCGGGCCTAAACCTTTGTGGCACTGTAATAGCGTGCGTTCCCTTTGGACCCATAACTGCAAGTCCCATATTCCGGGTAGCATGTAGGAGAGCTGAAAGAGGTGAAGGGCTAGTTCATAGTGTTCCACTGATGGTAAGTCCAGTCCGCCGCAAGAACGATTGGCCATGAGGCTTGGTCAGGAAGTTCCCCAGATGAAGGAGCTTATACAATTACCCACAGAACGTAATGTTGAGAGAGGGACTAACAGGGGCAGCATACCCAGGGTATATGTGTACCGTGGTAGCGTCACTATGCGTACTGCCTGCACTCTCCCTCATAGGGAAAAGCCCAGATGTGACCACATCTCAAAGCCTTGTTTCATGTGCGAGTAAGGGCTCACGATTGACATAAAGCCCCAGGTCCTGGAGACATACCGGCTTCCATCGGATTGGTCCTCTTTTCCTTTAAACAACATTAACACAATCTCGTACCTAAATGTTTTTGGTTTTTGGAGATTCTTAACACACAAAGAATATATTGTGCTTCCTTTAGCAGGATATCAAATATACAGTATAGATGTTCAAGCTGTCGGTATGTGGAACTATTATTATAAACTGCAAAAGCTACAAAATAATATTGCCCAATATTTAACAGATCCAGGTCTCCCATTTCTTTCTGTGTGCTCATGATATTTAAGGCTAATCTGGGTCTCTTAGTTCTCAATATAAATTTGAAAAACAGCGAATTTACACTGAATAAAAAAGTTGTACACAGAGTGAAGGGGAGGCTAGAAAATAGAAATGTAGAAAGTAGAAGAATAGACATATTTATCAATGCTACCCGACCCATGATTTATAATGGGAGTGAATTCCATCTACCAACCAATTTAGGAACTTTTCCTTGGAGCAGAGCGTAATTAAGGTGGTACAAGCCTTCAAAATTTTTATTGACAAATATGTCTATGTATTTCCTCGGCTGGTTCACTGGCCTGCTGTAGAGTTTTTTCGGCATAATAGTTATACATGTATTGAATAAGAGATTCCCGGGTTGTAATGGTTATTATTAGAAATCGCTTAGACACACAGGTCTACTTGATTTCTTGGGGATTGTTTACTCTCCTGCGTCTTGTAAACCAAGTCCATCACCACTGTTGTGTGATGTGCACAGCCCGCTTTGGTGAATGTAACTTCGCGGGCTCACTTTTAGAATGTTAACAGAAATGAACCCCCCCTTTTATCAGACCGGTCACCTGAGATGGTGACACAGGTCTAGAGATGTGTCTAGCAATGATGAGTGACATCCCTTCAGGTGAGGGGGTATCCTCATGACTCGTCCTCATGGACATACCACTGCCCACCATACTCTCCGGTACCCAGCACAACTTAGAAGATGATTTTTTAATTCATCACTATATGAAAGGTTGCCCTGCAGAATAATGTCTGTTTAATTTATGTTTTTCTCTGAAACTAGCAGAAGTCCACGAGGTTTAGCAAAGGTTGATGTATTTAACGCATCCAGTAATTATCGGATGCCTTAAAAAACCCTCAACTAGTAATGTCGACCCCTGCTCAAACACGTGTTAACGCAGTGGTTGGAAAATAACGAACCATTCATAATCAGGCCTTAAAAAGGGTTTCTATACCTGTTCTACACTCGTCTGTTAGGAAGGACCCATACCCTTAGTGTACTACTAAAATTGCATGTGATTTCTTATTAGATGAAGTTGTTATTGCAAGCACATGGTGCCCATGTATAGGTGGCTTTTTCTTTTTTCCTTTTAAGGCATTTGCTTGCAATATTAAAAATATAAACATCTCTCCAGCTTGGCACGGCAGAGCTTATTTTTCATGCATTCACAATAATGAAGCTTGCAAAAAGTTTTTTTTTTAAAAAGGTGTATGTTTTTCATTTGTTTTCGTTTATGGTGTATTCTAAAGAATGCTGCACTGGGGAAGACATTTATTTTACCAAACAGAAAAAGTAATGTCCTATAGTGAGCTGCAGAACGTAAACAGTGCTCATCATCAACAGCAGCACAAAAACCAAGAAACACTTATTTTGGGTTATACAACATGCAATAGACATTGTCTTAAAACAATGGCTGAAGCAGGATGGCTTAAAGCAATCAATTGCAGAAGGAGGCTCACGTATACCACACTCTGTGTATTTTTACTAAGTCCAGTGGTTCCCAACCTGTGGTCCGGGGACCCCTGGGGGTCCCCGAAGCCTCCTCAGGGAGTCTGCAACTGCTTATAAAATTAAATAATATTAACAGATTAGGTCTCCAGTTTTCAGTAATGACTCAGTGGGGGGTCCCCGAATTGCAATAAAGATTCAGTGGGGGTCCCCGGGCTCCAGTTATGATAAAGTGGGGGTCCACAGAAGTCAAAAGGTTGGGAACCACTGCGGTAGACAGCTAAAGCTGTCACGCCAGACAGGAAAAATAAATGTGAACAGGAGAGAAGGGCCAATACCCTAGCTCCTCTCCAAGATGCAAGCAGTGGGAGTCTGCCAAGGTGCTTGCTGTAACTCTCCACCTTCCCCATGACCCAGTCCCAAACATGGACACCAAACCAGGCTGTAAGAAGCACGTTTCCCCAACCTAAGACCATGCATGCAGCTACTCACCCAATGTCCGTGTTCGTTTGTAATTCACAATATCCTATCGCCACAATACTGTCGGCGGTGTAGTTGTCGAAGGTTATTATTTTAGTTTTGAGCTTGCATAGGGCTTGATCTTTGGAAAAAGAAAGAGATATGTGAAATGATTAGTTATAAAACAGGTCAAATTTAACAACCCACTCCTGGCCTATCTGCACTAAAGGTTGAAGGCATCAACGTACAGGGAGAACAAAACTCTGCTGCAAGTTTGATACCACAGTCTTCCTGGTGAAGAGTTCGTGGGAATAAGCAGGCAGAAGAACACCTAGTTATCCATGGAACAATCTCACTGTATACTATGTTGTCTTACGTTCTTCAATGCACCCCTTCTAAGAGCCCCGCAACAACCCATGGCAAGATTACAAAAAATGTTAAAAGTAGTTGGGGGCTCAGAGTTAGAACTAGAAGATTTTTATGGAATTCTTAAAACCTGAGGAACTCTCACACAACTCAGCCAACTAACCTGTGCCCTAGAGATGAGACAAGCTGCCCCTCCACAGACTGCAAACTGTGCAGCGCTGATTGTACGTTCCTGTCTCTGTGCCTCCACTTATCCAAGCTGAAACTTGTTTTCGATGGTTAAACAAATAGGTATAGGAGATATTTTACCTTCTGGATAATTTGTGTAGCACTCCATTAACCTAAAACTATTGTTTATGAAAGAGTGCTTTCCTGACACTTCACAACCTCAACAATAGCATTACCCAGGCTCACCCTTATAACAAATCAATGATTTTGATCACTATTTAGTTTTTACTTACAATTTCCTATAACACATTTTTTGAGTTTAACAACGTGAATTTCTTTTCTGGTACTCTTACAGTTTAAAACTCTTTTCAGGCACATTCTAATGGCCTGGTTTACCTAATGTTATTCCTGATCTTAGAAAGCCTTGAAACTTATGTCAGGAAACATAATATACCAGGAAGGAGAGTCTTAAGAATGACGTAATCAAATCACCGTCCAAGGTCTTCTCAAAACCGTTACTAAATCAAGACTGCCCTCGATTTCCAATATCCAGAGTCTGATTAAAACCAGAGAAAAACCTTAGTAAGTCAAACCTTAATTGTTTTATCCAAATTAATTATTCCTTTATTCACACTAATATTTGTTTAACATTTAACTTTCTTTAAGGTTGCACTTGCATCAAGGGATGTCAAGGGTATGTTGTTTGTCATTTGTAATAATATTGCATTTTTTCGAAGGGGTTTTAGTAAGAAGACTGCCTGATTGTGGTGGAGGTATAATGGTTGCTTTCGCAGCTTAAGTATTTTTTTTAATTCTTTTCATGATTGTTTACTTTAAAGCTTGGCTGGTGGAGATAAACGTGACTTCCACTGGCTCAGTTAATAACAGCAAAAACAGATTACAATACATCAGATAACCACCATTATTTTTTTACATCCGAATGTCTCGTGCTCTGTTTAGGAAAGCTGCATAATGTGACTATACTGAGAACTCCCAACATTTTAACACAAATACTTAAAGCACATAATACAGAAAAGTGAAAGCAAATCAAAACTGTTTTATGTTTTTTATAACAGGAAACTTAAATAAGCCTGTGTTGAAGGCCGTGATTGATTTAAAATACATCTTAAAAGAGTTTAAAGGAAATTTATTTTGGTATTTCCAGTTTAAAAGATCAAAGGGTGAATGTCAATGACGTGGGAAGTGTTGTAGGGATGTTACGACACATTTGGTAATAGGTATATAATGTGGAAGTAAAGCTTGGAATTATTTGTCCTCGGATATTAAGGTGTGTTGGAGTACAGTGAGAAATAATGCATACATCAATAATTGGATTCAAGTTATATGAAAAAGTTTCTGTGAACAAGAAAGCTTATTATCTACACTGTATTAGCATAACATTTTAGGGTACTTAAATAGTCGGTATAAGAAGAGCATCTTTTGTGTTTTTGAACTTGAGTATGTGAACATTTCTACACAGACTTAGGCGCCGATTCTGAGTTGAATGAAGCAGAATTCCTGCATGGAATTCTGCTCCTCTCAAATATGAGTGGGCTATTGTTTCTACCCCCGATTTACCAAATGCAGGAAAACGGACCTAATTTCACTGGCAAGGTAACCTGTCCAGTAAAGCTGCTTTGGAGTAGGGGACACTGGCAGCCAGGACCTGTGTTCCTACTCTAACCAGACCATCAGGCATGGCCCAGGAGAATATACAATATTCCTGCTTTCAGACTACAGTCTCCCCTACCTCCTCCAGCAACCATCTGTCCCACAACACCCCTCTCTTTCCTATTTACCAATGTTGAGAGCAGGGGTAAATGGAGGTATAATCCCAGGGAAAGAGAATAATGTGTGGCATTCCAGTCAGTACAACCACAGGTATTTCCCATTCCATAGGATAAGCTCATAATTCCACAGTACTGGTGGGGGGGAAAAAGCCTTTACAACATGGCCGTTACCACGCAATACCTTTACTATGCATCAATTAGAACACATGTGCCTTTACCATGCAAAATGTTAGCACACATATGCCTTTACCACGCATGCCATTACAACGAAAATAGAAGTATTTTGCAGGTTTGTATATATATATATATATATATATATATATATACATATATATACTGTATATATATATACACACACACGTTATAGTTAGATGCACGTTTAACTAACATAAAACCATAGAAATTCAGCAGTTATAGTTATACCTATAGTGTGAGAAATCAGGTCCTTTTGCAGTGTCCCCCCACTTTTTGCACCCATTCGTTACTACTAGATGTTGGTTTTCTGACTCTGATTGTGCCATGGGCTCTGCTAACCAGACCCAGGGCCTGAGAGTTGATAAAAAGTACATGGTAATCAGATATAATTACAACTGGTACGGACAACCTACCTGTGAGTCCCTAGCATATGGTAGGGCATGTAGGTTTAGCGGCCCAGTATATTTAATGCACTTACGTGTTCACTGCTGCGGTGCCTGCTGTCATATTAAAGGCACCTCTGCTTTGCAGACTGCTTTTAAAAGTAATTTAAATGTAAATTCGACTTTAGAGCTAAAGGCACTTCCAGAGTTTTAAACTACCTTATTTTTACATATAAGCCAACCCTAAGGTCTCCCCTAAGGTGCCTTAGGGGTAGGATGCCTTGTAACTATAAGCTGAGACATTATAAAATATGTTTTATAAGCCTCGGTGATGGAAAAGTGCCAGTTTTGTATTCCCCAATGTAGTGCATTAGCTCCATAGGCTAAAATGGGAATACTTTATTAAAGTATAACTAATGAAAGGAATGAGCTAAACATTTTGTGTAAAGTCTTAAAATGATAGTTAGAATAAACCCAACAACTTGCTACTGTTAGATTCATTATGATTATCACAGAAAAGAAGTTATATAACTTGCTTTTCTGATGAGCCAAAATCCAGCCTTCCAGCATCCCTTCTCTGCTTGGCCAGCCTCTGCCAGGATGAGCCAAGATGTCTTAATGTGGTGTGAAGTGCCCTCCATGGAGACAAAAGGACATCTGTTCGGAGTAGATCTGCAAGCTGCAGAGCAAAAGGCAGGAAGTGGGCTGGGTAGCTAAACTGGTCTTCAAAGAGGGAGACCAGTTTGGACAGGACACAGGCTCACCCTCACTTCCTGCACCCTCAGCCAGACAGAAGCCCCAGTAACTGAATTAGCAGAGGGGCTGGAAGGGGAGAGTTAAGGAAATGTGGACACACTAGGAGGATGGCTTAGCCAGATCTTAACCTTAAAGAGAGAGTTTCTCCATTTTCAATTTTGAAAGAATAGTGCTTCCTGTGACAAGAATATGCCACACTTAGGAGGAGGTTTTCATACTTCTGGGTGTCGCCCTGCACCCCATTGGTAAGGGGTGACCCCTGCATGTCACTCAGGAACACTGGATAAATGTGTTGCCCAGCTTCTCAGATCCCGGCCTGTAACAAGAAGAGGACTACACTCACCAGGACTACAACTGTTGTACACGCTGGGATTCATAAAGGAGGACTTTGCCTTGCTTCTAATCGCTAGTTTTACTTTTAATCTTTACATTGGATTTTTGCTGTTTTGGTATCATTTTAATCATAAAAATATTTCGTTTATTAGTAAATTGGCGTTGGATTTTCATTGTGTGTTGTGTCTTACTTATTTAATGCATTGGTGTTTTTTAAATGCTTTAGACACCTGTCCCCTAAATTAAGCCTGTCTGCTTGCAGCCAAGCTACCAATGGTTGAGCAGAGATTCATTTATTGAGACCTTGACTGGACCCATGTGTGATTGTGGCCTTATTGCTAGCTGTTGGAACCTACCTGCACATACTAATAATCCACCTTTCAACATATAGTTATACTTATGTTAAGAAACTATAATTCGTAGCCTAAAGTGCGTTTACTAGCAATAAAAGGAGAACAGAATTGCTATACCAAGAGTGCTCTGTGTTTGTTTTTCGAAATGTATAGATCGTGGGCTCACCACCACGCAGCGAAGGTACCTGTCCTGAGTGCAGGCCAGTTACTGGTGGAACTTTGTAAAACAATGGATAAGTACAGAGCTTGCACCTCTGTGTACTACCTTGAAAAGTGCAGTCTCGTCAATAGAATCAGCAATTATCAGCAATTATTCAAATTGCTGGCAGAATAGACATTGGTCCAACTCCAAAGTGTGCAGCACCTTAAAAGTTAATATTACGGCTAAGGTGAGGGATGCAAATAATATTTCAGCATTAGTTTTTATGGAAGGTGTTTGGCGAGTTAATTTTAATGATGTTAAGAGGACTGTGGAAACAAATGATTTTCACCAAAAAAGCATTTGCAGTGCTGTATACTTATACAAGGAAGGATATGCTGTTGTGTCAATTCTGACTGGCAGCAGAAATGAAAGGCACAGCACAAGTGCAATCATTAGATATTATGGTGATAAAGAACTACAGCAAAGGCTGTCATGGACTCTGAACATCAGCAAGGACAGCAGCAGTCCTCTCTTGAGTGGGATTACTAATCAGAGATCATTATAGCCACCTGTGGAATTTAAAAACATCTAAATGAGATTAAGTTGCTGGGCCAGTACTGATGAAGGCAAAAGCAGAAATGTGTTTACTGGCAATAAAAGGATAATAGAAATGCTATTCCGAGAGTGCTCCATGTTTGTTTTTGAAATGTATACATCGTGGGCTCACAACCATGCAGAGGGAGGCACCCATCCTGAGTGCAGGCCAGTTACTGGTGAAACTTTGTAAACAGATATGCAGGTATATATATGTATATATATATATAAAATGTAGTGTCGTTCACCACTAGGCAGTTATGCTTGGGACCTGCTTTCTATAGAAAAATTGTTTTTTACTTGCATAATTCTTTGGTGCCGGTTCATGAATCTTCATGAAATTTTCACAAAAAGTATGATGCTCACGTCTGCCACTGTCTGGAATGTTTTGGGGTGATCGGTCAAACGGGGGCCCGAGAAAAAAGGGAGGTCTCAGAAAGTGATTTCCCCATGCATTTTTCCATAGGGATTTTGAACAAGACCACAACCAGAACTGCTGGATGGAATTGCACCAAATTTGGCAGAAAGGTAGCTCTTGGTACAGAAAGAGACCTTTTTGTTATTTGGTGTAAATACATTCAGTAGTTTCTGAGGTATTAAAGAAAATTCAAATTTGTGAACACAAAGGCTCTACGAAACCTCCTGATCTCGGGCTGAGATCTGATTGGCTGCCAACACTTCAACAAGGAAGTGTTGCCAGCCTTCTTGGGACTCGGCTTCAGCCGAGTCCCTGAGAAAAAGAAAAAAAAAAAGACAAGGGGACAGGGTAGGGACACTCTAGCTTTGGTGCTGGGATTCCAGCGGGACCCCCCAGTGCAAAAAAAAAAAAACTTTAAAAAAAATAACTTTTTGCCACGAATGTGCGATGGGGTCACAAATCCACTGCAAAAAAATAAATAAAATAAAAACAGTTTGATTCAATTAGGATGGTTTTAAGTGTGCCACATTTTTGTCATAAGTAAGACAGTTAGCGCTCTAGTTGTTCTTTAGAACACTCTGGGAGGCTGCAGTAGAACTCAAGAGAATTAACTGACAGGATGCTCCTGTTTGAAGTGCATGTTTTACTGAGAATATCAGACTTTCTCATATGGCTGAGAAAGATAGTGTGAATTTACAGAAAATATAATCTCATTTTAGCTTCTGGAGCACTTTCGATAATCTCTATGGGGAAATCATAAGAAAGCAGTTTCCTCTTGAACATGATTCAGGAAATCCTAGGAGAAGGAGTAAAGTCACCTTAGAATACACCACAATTCCTAAAGTTAGTCTGGTACCATAAACAAATGCCTTTATACATTCTCCTTTTTGTGACCCTCAAAACCTGACATTCACTACAATGCATTTCATGGGGTCCATGTCCCAGAGCCCAGTAACACCTGCCACAGCATATTTTATATACATATAAATATATATATATATATATATATATATATATATATATATATATATATATATATATATATATCCTACTGTCGGTCGCCAGTAGGTAGTTATAGTTAGGACCTAGGGTTCCTATATCTTTGGCACCCCTTGACGAATCTTCACAACATTTTCCCAAAAAATGCCTTCTAGAATCTTGTTGTGCATTAACAGTTTTGGGGTGATCTGTCTAGCAGGGGTCGAGAAAAGGGGGGGGCAAAAAAAAAGTGCATTTCCTATGTTAATTCCCATAGACTTTTTAAACAGGGCTGCAGCCCGAACCGCTGGATGGAATTACACTAGATTTGACAGAAAGGTAGCTCTTGGTATGCAGATGAGCCTTTTCTTATTTGGTGTAAATACGCTCAGTAGTTTAGAAGAAATTAAAGGAAATCCAAATTTATATATTTAGGGTTGCAATGACTTTGCGAATACCAACAATCTCATCCAGAGATATAACTGGCTGCCAGCACTTCAACCAGGAAGTGTTGGCAGCTATCTTTCCTAAAAATAAGTGTAAAGTATCTCCGGGGTTTGCCACCTGCTTGGGGCAGAAGTTGTTAAATTGATTCAGGGGGCTGCATGGACCCCTCGGCCCCCAGGGACCTCCACCTCCCTGAAGCTAACTCCACTAATGTGTGGGCCAGTAGAAACTTTGCAGTTGGGAAGGCATTTTGCACAAAACAGTGCTATTTAAAGGAGCTCCCTGCTTGTGGCTCCCCAGCGGTCCCTATAGACATCTACTTGGCCTTCTTCACTAAGCTGAAGTGTAGAAGATGCACTATACATTTACCCAACAAGGTTCGATGCTTATTTTACAGAAATTAAACCTCAGTGGCCGCTGAGGTTTAAATTCTATAAAATGATCTGGATAACAAAGCAGGTGCACACATTGAAACTCCACTTCTGTAAAGTCCTAATCAGCCTAACTTTGTGCGCATGGCCAAGGCAAAGCAAGTGTGTTTTCTCTACATTACCACCTTGAAAAAGTTATCTGTAATCCTTGATGGAGGTGCTTGCATCCTCGTTTTTTTTTGCGTGATATCTCATGTAGTGACTGTGACGATTGGGTTCTTTCTTGTCAGCTGCTGCTGAGAACCTAACCCAAGTAGCGCAAGACCAAACGCTGTGCGTGACACATGGTTGGGTGATTATAGAGGGTTGGCAGCAGGGTCTAACCGCAGGTTGAATTAACATATAGGGGGTGATTCTAACTTCGGCGGGCGGCGGAGGCCGCCCGCCAAAGTTCCCCCACCAAAATACCGCTCCGCGGTCGAAAGACCGCTGAGGGTATTTTGGGATTTGCCCTGGGCTGGCGGGCGGCCGCCAAAAGGCCGCCCGCCAGCCCAGGGCAAATCAACCTTCCCACGAGGACGCCGGCTCAGAATTGAGCCGGCGTAGTGGGAAGGTGCGACGGGTGCAGTGGCACCCGTCGCGTATTTCAGTGTCTGCATAGCAGACACTGAAATACTTTGTGGGGCCCTCTTAAGGGGGCCCCTGCAGTGCCCATGCCATGGGCATGGGCATGGGCACTGCAGGGGCCCCCAGGGGCCCCGCGGCACCCCCTACCGCCATCCTGTTCCTGGCGGGAGACCCGCCAGGAACAGGATGGCGGTAGGGGGTGTCAGAATCCCCATGGCGGCGGAGCGAGGATTCTGCAGGGCAGCGGGAAACCGGCGGAGACCGCCGGTTTCCCGCATCTGACCGCGGCCGAACCGCCGCGGTCAGAATGCCCTGTGGGGCACAGCCGGTCTGTCGGCGGTGCTCCCGCCGACCCTGGCCCCGGCGGTCTCTGACCGCCGGGGTCAGAATGACCCCCATAGTATTTAAAATTACTCTATGTTGAAAAAACACTGAAATTCACAGAAAAAACAAAGGCTACAAAACCATAGAAATGTACCTGTTATAGTTGGAGTTAGGTCAAGTAACTATAACTTGTGCCCTAAGGTAAGATAACTCACACCATCGCCATGCACTGCTAATTACCCCCACAAATTACAGCACTTATGACAACTTTGATAACATCATTGAGATATAATTGAAGTAAACTTTTTCACGAAAAACATGTGTGTGGAGGGGACATAAATATTGTTACATGGCTCAACCTACCTGGGGATCAAAATAACCCAGATTGGCTGAACCATGTAAAACTGATCTTGCATGCCATGACTGTGAAGTAACTTCAAGTTGCACTTTATTTCATGTGACTGATGGCGAAAACTAATGCACTCAATTGGGTCTACTGGGTAGTGCTACATTCGAAAAAGAAAACATGCAAGATTTATGTATTCCAATTTGGGTGCAATAGTAGGTAATGATTTAATAACAACAAGACAGTAACATTGTTGGAAGCACAGAGTGATAATATAAAGAATTATAACATGAATGTATCTTTGCTGCTCAGTCTAAGTCAGTTACACTGGTGTCATAGTCTGTTTTTAGTTTAATCAATAATGCCACATGCTAGCACTGGTGTAAATAAGTACACAAAATAGAGCTTCACTGTCAGTGAACAAGTCTGCAGATGCGGCCGAAATGCATCTGATGGTAAACGGTAGCAGCCTGAAATAAAATATGTATAGCAACAACTATGGCAAGTGTCGGCTCCTTTGGTTTAATTGCACAAGGGATCAATTGAGTTTTCGTTTTCAGCTCTGTAGATCATTTAGATGGTGCTAGCATGTATATTAGCCCCAAGATGTCTGCCAGCACTTCAAGGTTGGAGTGCTGGCAGCCAATCAGATCTCACCATGAGATCTGCTCTTAGGCTTTGCCCAGATATTCAAATGTATTTTTCCTTTAATAACTCCAAAGCTGCTAAACGGATTTACACCAAATTACAAAAATGGTGCTTTCTGAACCAAAATCTCCCTTTCTGCCAAATTTGGTGTAATTCCGTTCAGTGGTTCGGGCTGTAGTTGTGTCTAGTAAAACCCTGTGGAAATTGTGTGGAGAAAAAGTGTTTTGGGACCCCCCTTTTTCTCGGTCCCAACTTAACCAATCACCCAAAATTTTCAACATAGCAGCCTAACTGACTGTCGTATTAGTTTTGAAAATGTTGTGAAGATTTGTTAAACGGCGCCAAAGTTACTGACAAAATGAAAAAAAACACTTTTCCTATGGGAAGTAGGTCCTAACTGTATTTACCTACCTCCATAAATACATAATTTAAATTAACGTAAAAAACCAAAGGTTACAGGGATGTTATAGGTTCTGAATTTACTTGCACAAAACCAGCAAAATTCAGCAATTATAGTTAGTTATTTCAAGTAACTACAACTTGCGGTCTAAGGTAACTATACCTGGCGCTACCACCATGCACAGTTTTTTCTTCAATAATTTGACTTGTAATGTTTCATTGATATTTGTATTGACGTTATAAAAGTTGTCATGCGTGCGTTATACCTGGGGTAATTAGCAATGCAGGGTGAGGGCGCATGTAAATAGTTACCTTAGGCCGTGAGTTATAGTTACTTGAAATAATTCTTAACTATAACTGATGAATGTCTCTGGTTTTGTGCGAGTAAATTCAGATCCTAACAATAACATTTCTGTAACCTTTGTTTTTTCAAGTTAATCTCCAAGGTTTTTTAAATTCTATTTCCTAGCGATAACATCCCTGTGACCTTTGTTTTTTTCTGTGAATTTCTATGTTTTCTTTATCATAAAGTAATTTTCATTACTATACTTTAATCCAACCACCGCCATGTACAGCTTTGGGCCATGTGCGGCAGGGGCTTGTGACCAGGCCCCGAGGCCAACTCCCTATAACTATCCAAACCCGTGCTGCGCATGCACTTTGGCCGTACTCGGTGAGGGGTGGCTGCAGGGATTGGCCTGCGGCCAGCCTGGCAGCCAACCCCCTTAACCACCCAACCCCATGCTACGCATGGCCTTTGGGCATGCGCAGCAGCAGTTGACATCTCTTTGGGTGTGAGAATAGGTGTGAGAGGGTGTCTCTGGTGGGAGAGTTGCTGCAAGAGTGTCTGTCTGGGTGTGAGAGGATCTGATTGTGCTCCAATAAATAGAAGATGCATTTACCTCCCTGAAGAATTTCAGAACATTTTTCAATATGGAATCATGTAGTAAACACACCTGCTTTGTCTTCGCCAAGCCCAGGAGTTAGGATCATTTGCCCGTTCCAGAACTGGAGCTTGTACTTGGGCACCTAGTATCTTTATATTTGTATGTGCTTCCTGTTGCGGTTTAATTTCTGTGAAATTACACCCTCCTACAGCCCCGGGGACAGCCACCTCACCAGAGCAACTTATTCCAATTAAGAGCTGGCTGCGCGGCCTGCCCACAGCCTGAGAAACACTACCTCCAGGGGGCTGAAATAAAATAATGAAGGGGTCCATTGCAGAACTTCTTCCCAGGGGACCACCACCTTTGACAGCTCCTGCCAAGTCAGAGCAAACACTCTGGTTCCAGTAGGCGAGAGCTATCAAAGTGCTCTTGCTTGCTGGAAGCAGAGGTCTCATCTCTTTCCCTGACTACAAAGATGTGGGCAGGGAAAGAAAAGAAACTATTACTTGTGCACACAGGAATGGCGGCTCCTGCAGGAGGTGGGCAGTCAGCTGGGAACACGGGGCTCCCCCGCAGTCCCATTGCACACTAGCCCGATGGGGCATCCAGGGAACATGGCCAGGTCCCTGCAGCACAAATAGGCCCAGGGACGTGGGCTGCGTGGTCCCCCTCCTCTATTGAATGAACACCAGTCCCTCGGAGGGTGGGGTCCCAGGGCCAAAATTGGCCTGGGGAGGGAGGCTGCATGGCCCTCCTCCCCTAGAATCCATGGTTTTCCCTTTACATTGCTATGAGTATGCAAATGGGTAAATCACCTGGAAGCTCCACCCACTTGGCCCTGCATTGTCCACCTTAATAGTAGGCAAAGGTCTTCCTGCATTTTGTCAGGATGATAGACAGCTTACCAAAGGGCCCCCACCGGGCAGTTCCTGACAATTTTGATGGTGCTTCCTTGATGCCAGAGAATAGCAGGACAGCTCCATAAAACAAAGAAGCACTTACATCATATTGCTAAGAGGAAGGACCCTGGTTTGGCAGAGACTTACATCTTTGTAGCTTTGTTGGCCTGTGGATAGATGGATTCATTTTATCACAATATTCTGGAGAAAGACTCAAAAGGAAGAATTACGTAGCCAAAATGCACACAAGGTCACTGGTGACATTTCCTTGTGCTACATTACACAGCTCTAGTGTAGAATACAAACTGGACATTTACCAAGGGAGGCATAAAGAACTCCACTTGGGTATTTATCTTGTGCAAAGCTGTGGACTCTTGTTGGATAAAAGGGCAGGTGAGTCTCCTTTGTGGCTGAGTCCCTCACACAACTACTGACACAGACACTCACACACCCACTAACAGATGCACTTAAACACTCACTCAGACACTCATGCACCCACTCACAGATCCACTCACAGACTCACGCACCCACTCACAGACCCACTCAGACACTCACACACCCACTCACAGATCCACTTGGCACTCAGACACCCTCTCAAAGATCCACTCAGATATTCACACACTCATTCACAGACACTCTCAGACATACATGCACCCACTCACAGACTCATTTAGGCTCACGGACGAACTCCGAGACTCATGCAGTCACTCACAGACCCACTCTGAAACGTATAAACTCACTCACAGATGCACTCAGGCTCATGTACCCATTCACAGACCTACTCAGACACTCACGCATCCACTCACAGACCCAATTAGACACTCATGCACCCACTTACAGATCCACTCAGAGGTTTACGCACCCGCTCACAGTCCCACTGAGAGACACACACTCCTCACAGACCCACTCAGAGACTCATGCAACCACTCACAGTCCCACTCAGACTCTCACACACCCACTCACAGACTCACACAGACATTCACACAACCATTCACAGACACTCTCACACCCACTCTGAATCCCAGAGACACCGTCTCTCACTTACTCTCAGGCACTCTCACACGCACTCTCATACTCATACTCAGAGACACCCTATCACACCTATTCTCACAACTAGAGAGACAGGCCCTGTCGCAGGTTGGGTGGTTATGGATGTTGGCCGCAGATAATAGGAATGCTATCCAGACATTCCTGTGTAAACCTCATAGGCGACAGATGTAATACTTATTTTATTAAACTCATATGGATATATAACAACCTTACTGTAGAACAAGATTAAGAGGTTCCCAAACAAGCTGAGCTTTTTAAAGCCCCTTGATGCCACCGAGTAGAGGTTCAGTTGGGCAAAATAAATATATGCATGCCCTTCTAAAACTAAGAATTTTGTTAAATGGTGTTTTCTAGTGATCCATCTAGCATCACCCCTTAGTGGGGCAAGGCCAGAAATGTTTTGTATGTTGTATGCAAACCACATTATTTTCCATAAATAACTCATATAAATATGTTTGCTCAGATTTCCTTGCTTATATTCAGACATTCAGAGGTATGTGCATATCTTCACATGCTGCACATGTGCACAAATAAGAGAGGGGGAAGTAATTGAGTACCTGGCAGCAAGCATTGTTTTCTTGTATTAGAAGCATCCTAAATCAAATTAAATATACACCAATTTGAGCTGATTGTACGTGCATCGTATTCATGTAGTTGTGTAGAGCGAACTGTAGCCAGAAAGCATTTGGTGGAATGCAAGGATGCAAGAGACCTGAACCTCTGTCCTGTTCTTGTATCATTGCATGGGTAGTACATGCAGTTCCTTGACCCCCCTTGGAATACCTACAATGCTTCACAAAGGCCATTTAATGGTACAAGCCGACTTGTTTCTGGCTCACTCAAAAGCTTATGTTTTCTGCATAGCTGCCCCTAGCAAATCATCGGGCACTCTTTGCCAATTCAGGATCTGTGTAAAGTGCATGAAACAAGCAAGTCTAGCAAGTATATGGAGAGCAATTTTTCACTACTCAGCTGCTCATTTCTTTCATTGCTTATTATATAGTCCCTTAAAAAGTAATGGTTGTGCACCCCTTCCCTGAGTACCCTAACTGTAATGATGTCTGGATCCCTGATGCTGATTTTTGTTGTCGTAGGTGAACAAAACCATGTACCTATGCCATGACATAGGCCTGCCTCATGGACTGCAGTCTTTTTGGAGCAAGAGGTGTGCCCAAAGCGCTACCCTCATAGTGATGAAAGGCTGATGCTTTTACTAGAAGTAAATAAGCACAAGCATGGTGGTGGCAGCATACCATGTAGTGCTTGGTAGGAGGGAACAGGCCTTTTTACTTATGTCACTGGAGTGAGGCCTGCAAGCGTACTCATTTATAGTTCTGCTGCTGTGTTTTATTCATGCTTGGCCTACATCACTTTGGTGTGCAGGGCTGTGCAGGGCGTGTGTTTTATACATGTGCCTGTGTGTATGTGTGCCTATGAATGGTACAATACAGGGATGGTGCAGTGCATGTGTGCATGCAGTGGGTGTATGTCTGATTGTGAATGGTACAATAAATAAAGGATTTAGGTGGTCATTACAAGTCTGGTTGTCCTGAGACCGCCAGACTCATGATGGCGGTCCGACCTCGATATAATGACTGCGGCGGAGCCGCCACGGTCCAACTGCTGGCACCGCCAGGTTGCTGCCAGTCGACAGCCTGGCAGTCTCGGTGGTCGCAATCCGCCAGGGCAGCCCTGCAAGCAGCGCTGCCCTGGGGATTACGAGTCCCCTTTCTGCCATCCTTTGCATGGCGGTCAGACCGCCATGCAAAGGCTGGCGGAAAGGGGGTGCTGGGTGCCCCATGGGGGCCCTTGCACTGCCCTTGCACTTGGCCTGGGCAGTGCAGGGGCCCCCATGGACAGCCCCGTCACGCTTTTCACTGCCCGAATTACGGGCAGTGAAAAGTGCGACAGGTACTGTCGCACCCGAGGCATCGCCACATTGCCACTGGCTCAATTATGAGCCTGTGTCAATGTTAAGGCCCTATTCCCCACTGGGCTGGCGGGCAGAAATGCTGTTTCCATCCGCCAGCCCAGCGGGAACTCTTAATAGGGCCGACGGGCAGAAGACTGGCGTTCCGTGCAAAAGAGGGCCTTAGTGTTGTGCAATGTGTGTGTATTATATGCATGTGCTGGGTGTATGTGTGACTAAACTTCAAAGGATGCTTGTTGATTCAGAGAGTGGTCACTAGGAAGGGGCTATGGCACATCTCAAGACAGCCTCTGTTGTGGGGCTATCCCGCCTGCTGTGACAGACTGCTTTCAAGAGGAAGAACAGGGCAGAGAAGAGAGTACTTCTAAAGGAAGCAGACCCCCAGCATAATCTTCAAAGACTCAGACTCAAAATCATATTGGTGTCTGGAAATGGACTATATGAAGGAGAGCTCAAGGCCACCAAAATTGTCAACTGTCAAGCAGCCAATCGGGCTGTGTAAGGAGGAGAAGCTCCGCCAGACTTCTGACTGTGATCAGGACTGAGGGTCAAGGCTTGATAGTCTTCCAGCTGGGTTAGGGGACATCACCCAAGGACTTTACGGCTACCTGCCCCAGAGCCTGGAGCAAAAGAGCGTGCCTGCTTGTGAAGACCGGTATGCCCAGTGAGGAAGAGAAGAGTGCTGGAGTGAGCGAAGTTCAGTGGGCGATCCTGTCAACATGGTCCCTGAAGTGAGGTGTGAGGAGATGGCTGCTGCACCATTTGGTCGTTGCTGATGTGCAGGGAAAAGTCGACGACTCTGTATGCCAGATGGGGCTGCTGGGAAGAGTTCTGCTGTGCCAATCAGGTGGTAACTCATGTACAGAGATAGGTTGGCGACACCATATGTCAGATAGGGGCGCCGTGAAGAGTGCTACTGTGCACGGAGCATGGTCAAGTCGAGACTGTCATCAAGAGGAGGGGGCTGAGTTTGTGACGCAAGCAGGACCAAGCCTCGACTAAGGAACAGCACCTGGAATGTAAAAACTCCCCTCCCTCCCCACCTGTGGGAATGAACCCAAGAGACTTATTAAGCATCAAAGGAGCATCGAGGACCACTCAGCCACTGCCTCTGCAGGTCCGCGTGTGAGGAACTCAAGGACCACTGCCCCTTCTGAGCTGTGTGTGAAGAACTTACTGGAGACAGCTGCTGCAGCTTCAGGGCTCTCGAAGACTCCGGTCACTCCTATCCTGCTGGTGCAGGTTCAACTAATCACGGATCAGATAGCCCAAGGGAACTCGCCTGCCAGATACGCTTCGGCACTGGAACATTTTTTGATTTTAATAAATATTAGAGTTGGAGTGGGACTCCTGAGGCTCAGACTACTAGTGGGGCTTAACCTGAATGTTGTCTATAGTTGAAAGGGGAATAAACACTTCAGCTAAAGAGAGGGGTGTGGAACTCAGGAACTCAGGGGCCTGCCTATAAAACACTAGAGGCAACTGCGTGTATTGCTTGTGAATGTCGTATTTTACTCTATGTTTGTATATAAACATTCCTTTTTTCTTTAAAGCCAGTAATTGACTGTAACATAATTTGTTGCTGCTACTGAACATTAGTTGTGACCCTTTGTTCACCCCCCTGTGACTACCTATCTCCCATGAAGACTTGGACTGCTCGAACTGTGTTACCACTGAGAGTCAAGAGCTGAAGAAGTACTTGACCCAGTTGCTCAGCATGAATAGTAGGTTGGTCCTGGGTCATCAGGAATAAAATGCTCCAACCTGCATGGTTAGGCCTACTAGATCCTGCTTGACCCTGGACCCTCTGAAAGGGGGTTCTGACACATAGTATGTCAGCAACAAATGGCTATAACAAATACATTTCCAGCAAATGCCAAGACATTATTTGTTTCAGTGCAAAAGAGCATCACTCACCGCATTTGGAACAGCAATCCATGTTACTCTCGGAGCCCTGTTTGTGAAGAGGAAAAAGAGAATGAGACCATGATGGAAGCAATGTAGGCGGCCTCCCTATCCAGCAGCACTTCTACTCTAAGAACACCAATGCACACAAATATAAAATGATTACAACTTCATTAGACAAATCAGACCTTGTTGGTATGATCTGACTTCTACAAACATGTCATGCAAAACTGTAAAAAGACAGTCAGTTATGATCATATCAAATAAAAAATTAAAATGGCTTATGTTGTCATTTTTAAAGCACACATACAACCTGTATAGTACACAGCATATAAAAGAGTTTATTCATTCATGTGTGTGCTGTACCTAAATGAACCTGAATTAATTCAATTTGCTGTGAACGTGTAGTGCAGTTAAAATTAATATCTTTAGGTTGCTAATGGAGTTGTGTGTCTGCACACACAACGTACTGCTACCCATTGGCCAGAACATGTTCCCATTTAGGCAATCTCTTTTTTTGTAAGCATCATAAAACCCTGGTAAAAAAACAAACTGCAGCACTGGTAAGTAATACATTATCCCAGAGTGAGGTATTTACCCTGTGTGGTAAATACTTCTTATGACTTTTTAACTTGCAAATGAGGCACGGAACACAGGGAACGGAATCGGCATTTAGCACACAAAATTCCACCTGTTTTGCCTTTTTTAAGGCCTTATAAAGTTTGACAGGTTTGACCTGCTGGAATTTATCAGGGGAAAACTGCGAGGGTGTAATAATTATCACACAACTCATAATTCAGATCCTTTTGCAAACACATGTTTGCACAGAGATCAGACTTTGGCCCTGCACTTGTAATTAGTTCCATAGTCCACATTTTTCACCTGCTTTGAGCAGGAGATAAATGCGTGCAAACGCTTCTGTTAGGACGGGGTGGAGAGTTGGAGGACAGGAGTGTAGGATGAAGGCGAAGGGTAGTTCTCCCAAAAGAGAGCATTAGATACTCCCACCTTGCCAGAGAAAAAGGCTGGCAAAGACCATGGGACAAGACTTTGATGCTCAAAGCCACATGTGATCTATCTGGCTATAATTGCCAGCAAGTACCATCAGGTCCAGTGTTGTTTGAGACACTGGGCTATTCCTGATCGGGCAAAGTGGTATCCCACACGGGGATACTGCTCCATCTCACTCATATCAGGCACTGTATGATTTCGTTTTTCCTAAACTCATAAGTTGAAGCAGCTATAAAATACGTTTTCATGATCTTCTGTCTGATTGTACAGTTCAAGGTATGAATGAATGAATGGATGTATACATTTCTAAAGCGCACAGCTACTATAAGAGTGTCCCAGCGCTAAGGCACATGGCCAGTGGAGAGCATCAACCACCCTACAGCTTAAACAAGTGAGCTTTCAGTTGCTTTCTAAATATGGTTTTATCTTGAATACATTTGAGTTGGAGGGGGGGCTTGTTCCAGTAGTTGTCTGCCAAGACAGAGGAGGCGTAACCACTCCACTTGGTGTCAGGGATGACCAACAGCTGGGCAGATTGTGCACGTAAGGATCTTTTTGGGCAGTATTCTTGTAGTCTACTGGACAGGTTTTTAGGATCTAACTTGTAGAGGGCTGAGTGTGCAACAGTCAAAGTTTTACAAATGATCCTCTTTTTTATGGCATTCATTACATGTTGTTTTCCTCAGCATAAGATTTGATATCCAAATCATTTTTTGCAAATATATTGTAGGACTGAAGGCCCATGATTTCGATGTGAATTGACGTCTAATTTGACATTGGAAGACGCAACATGAAATTTTGCTTAAACATGGTTTAATTATTTCTAGTTATTTTAGAGTTATAGTTTAATATTGCCCCCAGGGATTCATGTTGATAGCCTATTACCTACAAAATATTTCCCGCAGATACTCTTATGAGCCCTGCTCTGCAATAGCTTAACTTCACGAAGGAAGCCATTTAGGCCAAATCTTTCCTAATCAAATTGAGTTCTTAGGCTGGTTAAAAAAAATGCTGACTGCAGAGCACTGTATTACATCAAGACTCGAGTAGGCCCTAGAAGGAAAGGCTTCTAGACCAGTGACTTTCACTGAATCACAGACAGAAACTGGGGCCTCGCTCCAAAAAAACCTGTGATTTCAAACAATACACACAATTAAAGGAACAAGTGTACATAAATACACACATTGTAAAATATTTTTTGTAATTTACAAACAAAAACATGGAAAAAAACTGGAATATTAATTTTAAACGAAGGGTTGGAGTGTTTAAAAATGTAGTTGTAGTTCTTGAACTAGCATCTCATTTTGTCTTTTTGCTCCAAATACATGCTCTGTTATTTTCACTGTTTAGTTGAGTGTGTCTCCCTAAAAGGGACAGGTATATCCAGTGCACACTGTGATTGTGACCAAGCTATACCTGGCTGATGAGTCCTAACTAGAACAAAACCAGTCCTGGGTTGCTTGTGTTCCAGTTCAGGGAAGACCTGGCCTTTGCAGTTGAGGCTGGACTGTTCCCACTGGAGCAGGATAAAGACTAATTTGCATATAGCTTGGTCTAAACTGAGGTGGCCTGGTGTGCAAAACATTGATGCACTAGGATGCAGCAGAGAGTAGTTACCAGTGGTTGAGATCAATGCAAGCATTCCATCTCTCAATTTTTGGAATACTTTGGTGATTACCAGTCCTTCAATTGGGGCCACAATCATCCATACCAGATTAATTTTGTTGTACTTCTGCTGTTCTCACAAAACAAGATAAGGATATCAACTTTATTTTTAGCCCCAATTTCAAATTGCTTAACACAAAGGCCCTCATTACAACATTGGTGGGAGGCAACCGCCCCCGCCAAGTTGTAACTGTTGTGCGGCTGCCAATGCAGCCGCACTCCCGCCGTGCCCATTCCGACATCCCCGCTGGGCCGGCGGGCAGAAACAGAGTGGGGATGTGGGCCGCAACATGGGAGCCGGCTCCAAATGGAGCCGGTGGTGTTGCGGCTGTGCGACGGGTGCAGCTGCACCCGTCGCGCTTTTCACTGTCTACTGTGCAGACAGTGAAAAGCAGTGTGGGGCTGTGCCAGGGGGCCACTGCACTGCCCATGCCAAATGCATGGGCAGTGCAGGGGCCCCCAGGGGCCCCGCGACTCCCCTTCCCGCCAGCCTTTCCATGGCGGTTCCATGACTGCAAGCAGCGCTGCCCTGGCGGATTACAACCGCCGGGACCACTGTGGCGAAAAAACGCCGGTCCCGGCAGTTGTAATCCCTGAGTTTGTACCGCCAGCCTGTTGGCTGTACAACCTCCAAAACAGCCCTGGCGGTCTTTGACCACCAGGGTTGTAATGAGGCCCAAAGTGTTTTAATATTTTCAACTTTGTTTATGTATATGTAATTCCTTAATGTGTCAATAATATTTATTTTTTTAAAAGGCAACTGACGTCGGAAGTAGGCTTTACAAACACACTGGGGTCCGTCAACCACAGATTAGGAGTCACTGCTGTAGACCATAAGTGAAGGATAGTATAATAACTTTGAGGCTGATTTATTTGGTGGACAGCTTACTTTGTCACAATGTGACAGATATTCCGCCCACCTTATAGTGCATTTATATCAGAGATAATATGGCTGTTCTTGTTGTGGGTACCCGTGACACTTCCGAGGAAACCTTATCCAGGTAATTTAAGAAAGTAATAAATGTGAGTGTACCCAGCTATCAATTTGTACTTTATGTCATTTTGAACGACTGACAATAGTAACTTAGGATTGCGATGCCCAGATTTCTCGCCAAATTTTATTTATTTGAAGAAATGGAAAACATGTTGCCTGATATGATTCATGTGGACTCTCTCGTGGCCTCATTGGCAGGTCTTCTGTAACTGAAGAAAATATTCTTAAAGAGCTATAGGAAAAAAAGATGGATTCAGCTTTGAAAAAGATTTATTCCGACTAACATTTGTCCATTCAAGTTAATTTAAATCAGGCTTATGAGGCTCAGTTGATGATTTATAACTTTAAATTCCTCTTCAAAGCCCTCCAGGTTGGGCAGGAATGTACAGATTTGTTGGATGGTTTGGAACATCAAGTGCAATTCTGTTGTAAGTTTTCAAGGTAAAGTTATATAGTATACTGGGCTTGGGTGGCCTAGAATGTGGTGATGTCAGCTCAGTGAAGGTTCTGCAATGTGAGGTTCTGTTCCAGGCATTCACTGAAAATGTTGTTTTAACTATTAAGGTTGGGTGGTTAATGCTCAACAAAAGATGTTCAAAGGACCCATATGTGATGTGAGCATAGATGTAGTAAACCTCTGTGTTATGGCTCATTTGAGTTCACCTGTGACAATAATATATAATGTTAGCTTTTATAAATTTTGGATAAAGAAAGGTTTAACGACAGTTATAAATCTGAAGGTGTTTGAAGTATTTGATATCACGTTAGGATTGTTTTAAAGTTTAAAGGAATAGAGGCTTTTACTATAATACATGTAGTGGAAAAGGATGTGACTTTATGGGTTGGCTAGATCAAGTGAGACTAGGTATATTATTGAAGCCTGGCACAAATGATCCTGGAAGTTTGAGGAAACTTCTTGTTTTGAGTGTGGATGTTGACATTGAGAGGGATGGGTTAAAATATTAGGTATTACTATCATTTTGAGGATAAAGTTGGTCTGGTTAGAGGTTATGAGCTCAGGATTAAATTAGAAGCAGGTGCCAAGTCAGTTGTTGAAGAGGTTAGACCAGTACCTTTGTCTGATGAACCTGAATCAAAGTGTTTGCGACCAAACTTTGTGCACAAGGCAAAATTAAGTAGAGTCCTCTGAATGGGATTCTGCAACTGTTGTTCAAAGAAAAAAATGGGTGACATTTGTCTGCGTGCAGATCTCCCTGCGCTAAATAGAAATATAATTGTTGACTGTCACCCTCTACCTCGTATTCAAGATATGCTGACAAATATGGATGGGAGTAGGGGGCGTGGCTAACCAGCGCTGAAGATGGATGCACACTAGCTACCCTCCAGCTGTTGCCAAACCAAATCCCCAGACATCTGCCAAAAAATCCTGCCATGAGGGAGTGGTAATTGTCTAAGGCACACACGATATGCAGCTGAATCTCCAGGGCTGATTTATCCGAAGGTTGACAGCTAAACAACCAGTGTCCACGAAGGAGTCGAAACCCAGTCAGCATGGCCAACAACCTCCAGAGACTGACGGGCGGGTGATGAGCCCAGCGTTGGAGCCCACAGAGATCCTAGCCGCTGCCTTGAGGCTGAGAGGTGAGGGGTTGTCACGCAGTTGACTGCCGTGGCTGTTTTGGCGTCCACAGGAGATTGGAGCAGACCGGTATGCGGCGGAGCCATGTGGGCCGCAGAAGAGACTTGGACACATCCGCAATCACGCTGAAGGGTGGGATCATGGGGCTCAGGGAGTGAGCAGAGAGCACCACGCTTGAAGGAGCCCCCTCCGGTATGCGATCCTTTGATCAAGCGATCCCGGGATTACTGCAACAACCTTAGATGAGCGGTGGGTTCAGCAAGATATTGGAAAGATGAAGGCGAAATTCGAAGGTGCGCAGGTGAAGAAATACTGACTGGAGCTGATCTCTCCCCAGGGGGTACAACAGTGCAGGCCCGGCAGCAAATTTCCTTAAGAACCAGGGGTAGATGCCCCCCGGGATCACAGCAGTAACTTGGGCCTCCCACCAGTGTATGGAACTTCACAGGATGGCCTTGTGGAGGCAAGAGCACTACGGGGGCAAATAAGAACCAGCGCGACATAGTGTATACTACCAGATTATCCCCAGAGCCCTACAAGATTGAAGAAAAAATTGCAACAGCAAACAGAGTCTAGTCTCCTGAGGGAAGGCTATGGTGAGAAATTGAGGCCCCTACCCTGCACAGACAAATAGCATTGAGAAATATGCAGTTTCATTATTGGCAGCTAAAAGACCACCTGGCCCACCTGGACCCGAACATCCAGATCCTCCACAGCAAATGGAGCCCACACTACGAGACATCATGACTGCAATTCAAAGTGTCAAGGACACCTTGGAGCCAAAGGTTGACACTGTAACATTTGAAGTGAACTTAATAAGGGCTGAACTCCGAAAAGTGAGAGAGAAATTGACTGTGGCTGAAATGCACATCTCAGGATTACAATCAGTTCCAAAACGCCTGGAAGAACAGGTACAGACCCTCATGAAACAAAACACGGTCATCACTGCCCGCCTTGAAAACCAAGAAGGCAGGACATGGCGGAACAATATCCGTACATTGGGGGTTTCCGAGGGGGCTGACGGACACAGTGTTGATTTACTTGTGGAGAACTTGGTCCTTAACCTACTACAGCTGAAGAGACTCTCAAAGTTTTTCAGAGTGGAGTGGGTACACAGATCCCTGGCCCCTCAGACGCCCCCAGAGGCCCCTCCAAGAACCATAGTAGCTTTCATTTTTAATTATAGAGATCTTGACGCCATCCTACAGGTGGCTCGTACACAGGATGACCTTAAAATAGAAAATATCACACTATGGGCCATATGTACGAACACATTTTCCCATAGACACAGAATGGGTAAAACCCTTTGCTACATCTGGCCCAATGTATCTTTCCTGACTTCACCCTACAAGTTCAGCGGCACCGCAAGTGCTTTGATGAAATAAAGCCAGTTCTGTGGTATCGAGATCTTAAATACATGATATTATTACCCGCAAAATAGAAGGTCATTGGGGAGGGAAAGACGTGGATATTCACAGTGCCAGAAGAGGTGAGGGAATGACTAGAGTGCTGGCGAGTACAGAAGAAGAAACAGGGGACCCACAAACCATTGCCAGATCCTTATGCGGCATCAGCCAGTTAAGGCATAAACGCAGTTCATCTGGACATAAGAACGTTAAAAATCGAACACATGGTAAACTGGGTAGTCAGGCGGGTGGCAAAATCTCCATCATATAGGTGGTGTAATATTCCCTCATGCAATGGAAGATGGGGAGTTCAAACTAAGGCATATAATCAATATTCTGAAAGTTCTGCTGCTGTGGTAATGTCACACCCACACTTGTTTATGTTACTAGGGCGACAGACTCTCTGTAAATTGGGGATGTGGTGGTTTATGACTCACAGTGCAGGGCTGCATGGAGGTGGGAAGTTTGCGGGAAATTAGAATTGTTTAAGATTACGTTTCAGGGTATGTTGATCTGTGATGATTGCTCAGGTAATTCTACTTTTGAGACAGTGAAGCACTGTATGGCAGATGGCCGGGAACAAGGCTCACATTCTAGGTAGGAGTGACACTGATACTCTTTGCTATCAACGTCTCAAAACTCCAACTGTCAATGTCACGTAACTTACTCATATGGTCCTGGAATGTTAATGGTTTGAGTAACAAGATAAAATGCACATTGATTCTCCAATACCTCCGGAAACACTCTCCAGATTTGGTGGTTCTCCAGGAGGCGCATCTCCGGGGTACAACATGCAAAGCACTAGACAGATTTGGTTATAAACTACTTCCCTATGCAGGGTATACTAGTGACTCAAAAGGAGTAGGGATAATGGTCAAGAAATCGTTTCCCTTCATACCGCAGCATAGTTGGGAGGACACACTGGGCAGGTATGTAGTGGTATCCAGCCTATGGGACGGAGTGACTCTAAATGTGGGTTCTGTTTATGTTCCCCCTCGCCTACACTCACTGACATTCCCTGAACTAAATGCAATGCTGCTAGATTCACCACATGGGACCCTGATCTTGAGGGGAGATAGCAACGCGGTTATAGACCCAGAGCTGGATAGGCTTTCTGGAGCCTCCATTGGAAGCGATACCAGGGCACTGAATTCCTTTGTGTACGCCTTGGTTCTGGTAGACATATGGCGGGCACATAACCCAAACAGCTGGGGATACACCTACTTTTCACTTTCCCATAATAGCTTCTCTCGGATAGACTATCGGTTCACACAATGCACAGACATACACATGCTCCAAGAAGCTGGTATTAGACCTCGGGGAGTCTCTGACCCCGGTAGAGGTTAAATTACTAAGCACAGGTCGGATCACCACTCTACTCCCAAAGATTAGTGCATGGTACCTTACAGACCCAAATAGGTGGGAGGCACTAAGGAAAGGGGCAGAAATACACTTCCATGAAAATATGGGTACTGTGTCCTTCGCAAGTACTCTATGGGAAGCATTCAAAGTGGTAATACAGGGCCAGGCACAAACCCTCATAGGAGGTAAGAAGAAAGAAACGTCCCTTCAGTGTAATGAGAATGAATGAGACATCGAACATTTAGAGTTGAGGATGCAGACAGAGCGAAACAACGAACTCGGACGCCAATTGCGCCTTAAGCAGAGAGACCTCTGAGATCTAGTCGAGGGAGCCACTCGCAGCTACGCCCTCGCGATGCAGCGACGTCTATATGATGTCGGTAATAAGGCGAACAAGCTTCTGGCGTGGATAGATAGGAGAGATCGGGAGAGGTCCTGAGTGCTAGAGATAGAAGACAAAGACGGAAGATTCCTACAAGATGGTCCAAACATAGCTAATGCATTCGCTGACTACAATGAGGACCTGTATCAACTAGCCACCTCCATGTGAGATGCTGACTGTATGGAATTTTTGCGAGACATCTACCTCAGTGAGCTGGCAGAGGAATGGAGAGGGAATGTGGAGGATGACCTAACGATGGAAGAGATTACGCAAGCCATGCGTGGGCTGCCGTCGGGGGAGGCCATGGGCCCCAATGGGCGCCGATCGAGCTATGTAAAGGAATGGCTAATAAGGTAGCATCCCATCTGCTGGCCATATTCCAGACTGCAGTGCAGGATGGCATCCTACTGGATGACCAGCGCATTGCTACCATCGTATTGATACATAAGGCAGGGAAACCACAAGCCAGATGCAGCTCCTATAGACCGATCTCCCTATTAAATGCGGAAACCAAGATCCAACCAAAGGTCTTAGTGAATTGGCTCCATACAGTTATAACATCATTGATCCACCCTTACTAGTCGGGCTTTATGCCTCATAGGGGAATGAGACTCAACCTTCGGCGGCTCTATGGAGCACTCCATTTGATAAGCAGCCCTGGTTCCAAAGAGGCAGTCCTTATGGCACTAGACGCCACAATGGCCTTTGATAGTATTGAATGGCCTTATCCATTCGCCACACTCCACATGATTGGTTTTGGACCTAAATTTTGCAGCTGGGTACACCTTCTCCATCGTTCACCTATGGCACGAGTGAATGGCAAGATATCTCGGGTATTCCCTCTACACAGAGGAACCAGACAGGGCTGTACCCTCTCCCCCATGATATTCGCCTTAGCCATAGAACCTCTGGTGGCCTGGATACGTCAAGATCCCCTGATATGTGAAATCTTGGGAAATGGTGACTGGGAGGAGCATGTCTCCCTCTATGCCCACGATGTATTATTGTACCTCACGCGGCCATCTCGCTCAGTGGACAGAGTTATGCAGGTCTTCCAGATGTATGGTGACTATTCTGGATACCGCATAAACTAGTCCGAATCAGTGCTCTTCACATTGGCAGGGACCCTTCCACATCTTCCGTGGCACTGTAATATACCAGTGGTACGAAATACTTAGGTATACATGTCACAAGGGACCCCCAGAAATTTCTAGACGCTAATCTTATCCCGCAAATTGAGCAACTTAAAACTGATGTCTCACACTGGAGATCTTTGCCCCTGTCACTCATAGGCAAAGGTGCACTGTTCAAAACTACGGCCCTCATTTCAACCTTGGCGGTCGGACGAGGCCGACCGCCAAGGCTGAACTGCCAGTCCGCCGCCCATGCGGCCGGAAACCCGTTGGCCGCATTTGGACATCCCCGCTGGGCCGGCGGGTGGAAACAAAGTTTCCGCCCGCCGGCCCAGTGGGGATGTCGGCCGTAACATTGCAGCCGGCTCCTAATGGAGCCGGCGGCAATGTGGCGGTGCGGCGGGTGCAGCAGCACCTGTCGCGCTTTTTGACTGTCTGCCAGGCAGACAGTGAAAATCGCGATGGGGCTGTGCCTGGGGGCCCCTGCACTGCCCATGCTAAGTGCATGGGCAGTGCAGGGGCCCCCAGGGGCCCCATGACTCCCCTTACCGCCAGCCTTTCCATGGCGGTGTCTGCTGCCATGGACAGGCTGGCGGAAAGGGGAGTCAACATCCCCAGGGCAGCACTGCCCTGGCGGATTCTGACCGCTGGGACATCCATGGCGGTAAACTGCCGGTCCCGGCAGTGTGACCGCGGCGCTACCGCCACGGTCATAATATGGCGATTCATACCGCTAGCCTGTTGGCGGTACGAACGCCACTTCAACCCTGGCGGTCGGTGACCGCCAGGATGTAATGAGGCCCTATGTCTCTCCCCCCTTACTATATATCCTTCAAAACACACCCTATCAAAACCCCCAGAATTTAGTTCGGCAAATTGATTAAGTGCTTAGGCGCCTCTTATAGGAGGGCTGGGCCCCACGCATTGCACTTTACAAGCTTCAAAAGGGGGTGTTCGAAGGGGGTCTGGCAATCCCAGACATTTCCAAATACTACTTGGACTCACAATTGGCGGTGGTGAATGAAAGGGTATTTGTGGACAGAGAGGAACCAGCTTATCGAGGGGACTGGTCACTAATAAGAGGCAGAGATTACTTCACAGTCCTGTACAGACACAAAATAGTGAAGATGCTTCCAACTCACACGAGGACAGTGGTGAGGGCCTGGAGGGAAGCCAATAGAGCCCTAAAGTCGCAGAACACATTAACAGAACAGACCCCCTTGTGGGACAGTGATCTACTACGAGCAGTGGGAGGTTTGGAGGGGTTCGCCAAATGGGAACTTTTGGGCATTGAGTGCCTAGGAGATGTTTGGAGAGACCAAACTTACATCTCCTTTGAAACCCTCACAACTGAATACGGTATGGGCAACTCAGAACGTTATAAATATCTGCAATTGGGCCATGCCTTGCGGTGCCATATCAGAGAGGGAGAGCAATTGACACCCGCACACCTCTGGAGGATAGGCTCCTCACAGGGCATATACCAGACAAAACTATTTCCCTGATCTATAGGAAACTCCCAAATAATGCTGCAGATTCATTGGGATCCCTTAGAGAAGCGTGGTCCAGAGACTTGGGAGAATTAACAGATGAGACTAGCATAAGGGACTACAGAGCCCAAGGGAAATTACAATCCGAGGCAGATTTTGGTTGATACAGTTAAAACTCCTGCACAGATCATACTGCTCTAGAACCCTTCTTCACAAAATTCACAAAGTAAACAGATCCACCTGCCTCCGATGATGCGTGCAAGAGGGTACCTTTTTTCATATCCTGTGGGCCTGCCCGGTGATTCAGTCATCTTGAGTGGGGATTACGGCGTGAGTAAAGCAGAGCCTGGGACTCATACATCACATATCTGAAAAGTAGATTTTATTACATATAACAGGGAATGAGCTGGTGCCCAGATACGCCACGATATGGGCGATACTGGCATTCGGGGTGGCCAAGCATAACATAGCGAGGCAATGGGACCACCCTGCCTCACCAACCATGGAATAATGGGAGCCTGATATGGACTGGTGCCAGCGAACCGAAAAAGTAGTTCATCAGAGTCGGGGATACCCTCAAAAATTGAAGAAAATATGGGGACCCTGGTGTACTGCCAGAGGAAACATGAGTCCTGGATCTTAGTATCTGTACCAACTGGGGGGGGGAGTTAGAGGATGAATGATATACATTGAATTAATTGTGCTTTGGCTGTTAAAGCGCCAATTGATGTAAAGTTCAGATAAATGTGGGAAATGAAAATTGATGCAACCATCACTGATGTACTATGCGGACCTGTGACTGTAAAATTATATAGATGACACCCTGGAAAAAAATCTTGATGGGAGTAAAACATTTTCTACAATAGGTTTGCGATCAGCAAATCATCAAATTCCTCTTTTCTTGGAATCTCAACCTTTGACCATCTTTGTTATGCTTTTTGGGGCATTCATGTATTTGACTATTCCATTTGGTTTTGCATCTGCAGCAAGTATATTCATGTTATTTGGTGATGAAAGTGATTATTCCAGTTTTCAAGACTACATTTTGGTATTTGTGGAGAGAATGAAACAGCATAACAAAACGTAGAGGTTGTATTGACAATACTTTTACAACATTGTATGACTGTAAATATAGACAAATGCATATTTTTGGTCACACAGGTTGACTATCTTTGTCATAATTTAACACAAGAAGCTATTAAATCTAAGTTGTCTTTAATTATTGCTGTTCAGGATGCTTCTGTTCCTAAAGATGAGGATGCATGTGAATATCACACACAATTTGTTCAAGGATATGCATCAGTAGTGCAACCATTAGGCAATCTTTTGACGAAAGGTGCTACATATAAGTGGACTGATGATGTGGGTGAGTCATTTGAGAAAACAAAAGAGTTGATTGTTAATGCACCAGTGGCTAAGCCATTTAACCATGATCACAAAAGCCTTATAACTGTTGATGCTAATGCATGTGGTCTAGAGGCAGTACTTAGCCAAATATGTAATAGATGTGAACAGACAGTTGCATTTGTGTCTCGTATGTTGAATGATATGGAGCGCAAATACAGTACCATCGGGAGAGAAGCATTGGCATGCTCATGGGCAAATAAAACGTTTAAAATGTGCTTTTGGGGCATGAGATTAGATTTATACACTGATCATAAACCCTAAATTTACATGTTAGGAAGCAGTCAATCCAATAAAGTTCTTCAAGGTAGATAAGGTTGTCTGGTTTACAGGAGTACAATTATGACATGTTTTTGCCTGGTGGGAAGAACATAAGGGAATATTGGTGGTCATTATGATATTGGCGGTCTTTACCAAAGGCCGCTGTGCTGGCGGCTGCCAAAAGACCACTGTGGAGGCGGTAAATTTACCACCGTATAATGAGTCACAAGCAGAAAACCGACAGAAAGCAGCCTCAAATCTGACACCGCCAGGCCGAACTATGGCGGGAGAGAGGATGGCCCAACACCCTCACTGCCACGGAAAGAAGAGACCACCCTCCAAATTACAACCCACAAATCAGCACAGCGGCCATTCAACGGTGGTAAGCCACTGGCGGTGTGGACTGCCACGGTTCCACTACTGACTTCCCAACAAAACCACCCACATTGGCCATTTAAAAAACACCACACCTAATACACATACAAACACCACACACACCCATAAGTATAAAACACACACCCACACATCCCACAACCTTTGCAACGGAAAACATTTGCCGCACAACTTGCAGCCACTCACGACAAGGAACTGCACATACACAACACAGCCTCCTGTACACCCCAAACACACATCACACACCACACAACAGCATTGCACACAAACATGCACCGCAATATTCAACAATAGACCACTAGCACTCAATCCCACATAACCACACACCCACCACCTCCCACAAAACAAACCACCCTCTGCACAACCCATTCACCATGTCCCCACAAAAGCACAAACGAAATTGTGAGGGTAGAGCCACAGCTGTTCGGTGCACAGGTGCAGCAGACATCCATATCCAGAAAAATTGAGTTATGGCGGAGGATCGTCCTCAAGGTGAACTCAGTGGGAAACTATCCATGCACAAGGGAAGAGATAAGGAAGAGGTGGAACGTCCTACGGGGGAAGGTGCGATCCACAGCATCATGATACCAGTTAACCTCATGGGAGGAGAAGGTCTTGGCTATCCTGCATCCAGAGGGCCTGACTGGAATCACTGGAGAAGTTGAAAGTGGTAAGTCACCTACACTCCTCTACCACTATGAACACCTGTATTGCATGTGTCTCCGTCACCTTTTCACTCCCCAACCAACCTAAAACACGGAAATTCACTGCCCTAACCACCCATATCCATTAACCCGGCATGTCCACACCACTTAACACCTTCCCAACGTCTGCACTCACAATGATTGGTAAAGCATGTTCAGCATGCAGCACTACCAATCCCACAATGCATCACCCTTCACTGACCTAAAAATGCACAACACCCATTCCATAGGCACAACTTCATAGGAAAGGATGTCATTTGCCATTGAATAAGCAGGTCCCAAGAGCAAACTAAGAAACGGCAATGTCAGTAATGCAAAAATACTGATATGTTATCACATATCATATGTAAAAACATTAATTAAACTCCATTTGCCACAAAGCAAATAATAAACTGCCTACTGGCAATGCCATACTTAGGGAGCAACCATCCAGCACCATATCCCAGTTTAGGCAATGTGTAAATGTGAGGCAGATGTGAAAGCCTGTCCACAGGTACCACTGCTAATGTCAGCCGGCAGCTGGTGCCACGGACACCCAGTCCTCTACCAGAAGAAGGCCACAGGGATGACAGCAACTCTGGATGGTTGGATCAGGAAGATCTCCCTGGCCCATCTGGCAACTCTGGTCAGTCACACTCCACAAGCCTCACCCAGGCCACGCCAGATGCCCCCACTATTGAGGCAGATACAACACCAGTCGCCCAACGCCCCCAGACCCTTTTCCCCAGGACACGTAAATCAACAGCGTCCCTACCCGTATAAGGACTGGAGTCAACACCTACCAGGCAAGATGATGAAGGATGTGGTGCAAGTGGGAGTGGTCACACAGTTCCGGGGACACATGCATAGGGGGCGAGAGCCAGTGGGAGGTTATCTGTGGGCCAAGGGGTGGGGCAACAAAGGGAGCAGACTGCCCAGGAAGCATTATCACAAGTCCTGGGAGCCTACCAAAAATCCCAGGAAAGGATGGGCCTGGTACTCACCGCTTTGCAGGAGAACCAGAGGCTGCAGAGGGAGCACCACCAGGAGGCCACGCAGCAGTGGCAGGCCCACGATTCCACCATGGCCTCCATTGCAGGAGGGCTTAGGGATATAGCAACCACTCTGCGTGTGTCCTCCACCCATCAGCAGGCCCCTTCCATTAGCCATAGTCCTGGCCAGCCCTCTACATCTGCTGCAGCCAGTGGACTGGAGGCCGTGCCAAAGGACTCACAGGCCACCAACACCCCTCCTTCTGTAGCTGAGGAACCCCCCTGCAAACGTTCCCTGCGAGCCAGACATCCGACAGAAACTGTAGCCAAAATCACTGCCAGGAAGTGACCCTCTACTAACATTTCTCCTTTGTGTGCCACTGACACACCTTGTTGGCTTTGGACTGCCATTGCTCCATTTTCCTATGGCCTCATGGATACTGGACCTGTGCTAACAACTGCTTGGGCCACTACACTGAAGACTTCGCCCACCATCAGCCCAATCTTTTGCACTATCTCTTCCTTTTTGTAATGAGACTAAACACACAACCACAGATGATGTATTACTGCTTTCATTCAGTCACTATACAAAGTGTGTACCACAATGTGACAGTGTAAATGTTGCCAGCGGTGCATTAGAACCCCCCTCCTCTTCCAGTAAGGGCACCTGCCTTCTGAGAGCCAAACTGTGCAGCATGCAGCAGGCCAAGGCTATTTGGCAGACCTTATCAGGGGAGTAGGCCAGGGATCCACTGGACATGTGCACACACTGAAATCTTGCTTTCATAAGGCCAAAGGTCCTTTCTATCACTCTTCTGGTCGTTCCATGTGCCTCATTGTAGTGATTGTCAGCTTCAGTCCTCGGATTCCTCACAGGTGTCAACAGCCATGATAGGTTAGGGTAGCCTTAGTCACCTGGGAATAGTGGAATTACCCATAACATATGTACAATAATATGAAGGAAAAGGAAAATGATAGATGCTGTGACAGACAGCAAATACAAACTTCATACCCACCTATGAGCCAGCCGATCTGTGTCCATAGTTGTGCCATCAGATGTGGGACATGCTGTTCTTTATAATGTAGGTGTCATGCACAGATCCATGCCTGCTCAATTATCCTGGGAGGCATCAGAGCTATATGTGTACCATCAATGGCCTCAGTCACATGTGGGAAGTGTCCGATTGCATAAAATTCTGCCTTAACTGTGGCCAAATCTGCACCATGTGGGAATTTGATGTAGCTATCAATGTGTTTTAGCAAGGCAGATCGAACATCCCTCAACACTAAACTGAACATTGGTTGAGACATACCTGCTGCCAAGGCCACTGTCACCTGAAAAGAGCCAGTGACCAAAAAGTGGAGCACTGCAAGCGCCTGTACAGTAGTAGGAATGGCATTTGGATGATGATTAGCATGCAAGAGATGTGGCTCCAATTGTGCACACAGTTCTCTGATTGTCACACTATTCAAACGATAGGTGGCAGTACATGTCGTTCTTCCATTGTAGCCAGGTCAACTAGAGGCCAGTACACGGGTGCATTCCACTGCCTCCGCATTGGTTGGTTTCTACACATAGCAGACAATACAAGTGGAACAAAAAAAAAATACATATTGAGCACCCATGTAATCAATCAATGCAGAAATATCAACCTCACAGGCAACCTATTTGCCATCACTTCACTGGTTGCTCCTACATACTGACGGCCATAAGATACAACCCCCTTTCGTAATATTGCATGTCCACAGCTCAAATGCACACCACTGTTCCCTAGGTCAGACAGTTTAGAGCAGAGAGTCGATTACAATGCAAATGGTGTAAGGCATTATCATTTTAGGTGAGTAACTTCACAATGTGTAGGGCCTGGCATGTAGTGTGTCTGATTGCGCCATGACGCACATGTTATTGCAGCTCCTCATTGGATAACATTGATGTCTATGGGGAACAGAGGCCAACGAAGATCACCACCGGCGGTGACGGTGAATACTGCTGCAGCCGTGACTGCCATTTTCTAGATGCCTATTCGCTTGATTCCTGACTGTCCAGCTATCAAGACCTCCACTGAGTGTGCTGCTGTGTCCTGTATCTGGAAGCCACAATGGCACGTTCTACAGGTTGATAGGGCCCCAGCCTTCACACAGGAAGAACTTAGGAAGCTTGTGGATGGGGGCCTTACCCCTGTACGGACAGTTGTATGGGGTTCCAGATAAGCAGGTAAGTAGATTTTCTGTATAGTAGATGCGACATGGTTCCATGTGGTTTCATTTGTGTGCATGCAGTATGTCTTTTCAAGAGTGTTGTATCGTGCAACCTTAATCTGCACATAGGTACGAGTAATGTGTAGTATGACTGTGATATGTATACAGTATGTAGTCCAATGCTTTAACTGGTTTAGGAGTCTACATAAATGTGTCCTTATCTCTGTGTCTTCCATGCAGGTCAGCACCCATCACATGAAGGGTTTGTGGCGAGCCATCACCAAGGAAGTGCGGACCCTGGGGGTCCATAGCCGGCGAAGCACCCACTGCAGAAAGCAGTGGGAGGACCTGAGACGCTGCACCCGGAAGACCGCAGAGGCCCAGCTTAGGCGGTCATCCCAATGAGGGAGGGGTGCCCGTTGGACCCTGACCCCCTCTAATGGCTTGCATCCTGATGGTGACCCAGAGTTGGATGGGAGCTTGAAGACAGCACAACAGCCACAAGAGGGTGAGTACTCACAGTGTTCTTCATGTTGGTATTGAGTTGCATAGTGATTATTTGGTTAGCTAATAGCTAGTGGATGCCCAGGTAACCTCAGTTTGGGTTTGTAGGTGGGGTCCTCATTGTAATGCTAAATGGTCTGACTGATATGTAGTTGTGAGTAACAGACATGGCTACATATGTAAAGGGGTAAATCCTGAGACTAATGTGAAGAATGGTGACTCTCATACACTGCTCTTTGGACTAGCTATGTGGTATGTCCAGGCAAATGCAGGTTGTGCACACACTGTCAAGGGGTAAGTGTAGATGCCCCTCAGTTGACTCTCACACATGGTATGTTGAGTAGTCACAGTCTGCTGCTGTATCAGTGTAGTGTTGTCGTTTGAGGATTGTAGGGGCTTTGAATTGCAAGGTCTCTTGTTGTCATAGCCATTCCTTTGGTCTAGTGTTTGGAACAGCATACTGTATATTGCTTGTGTATTGTTGTAAATTGTGGCATAAGTGTGGTTATTGACCCTATGCTCCCTTTCTCTCTCTCTCCCACCCTCCCCCCTTGTCTTCCTCTGTCCTTGTGTTCATTATCATCATCAGGCGATGAAGTAGGGGCACCGGTGAGTGGGGAGGCTGCAGCCCATGCAACCCAGGAGTCAGAGTCCACCGACGCAGAGGGGACCAGTGGGTTGGAGCGAAGGGAGCACCATGGGTGGGGGGCAGGAACTGCTGCATCTGATTCTGATTCTTCCTCATATGGAAGCTCCCTGGTGTTGGTGGGCCCCTCTGGGTCTACCCTAGCAACTACATCATCCACCACTCCCATTACCAGCACTGCCCTCCCAGTAGCTCCTCACCGTGTTGCCTGTGCCCGCTCACCTAAGAGGGTGGGTGTAAGGAAATGCCTCCTTGGCATGGTTGCCCCCTGACTTTTTGCCTTTGCTGATGCTATGTTTACAATTGAAAGTGTGCTGAGGCCTGCTAACCAGGCCCCAGCACCAGTGTTCTTTCCCTAACCTGTACTTTTGTATCCACAATTGGCAGACCCTGGCATCCAGATAAGTCCCTTGTAACTGGTACTTCTAGTACCAAGGGCCCTGATGCCAAGGAAGGTCTCTAAGGGCTGCAGCATGTCTTATGCCACCCTGGAGACCTCTCACTCAGCACAGACACACTGCTTACCAGCTTGTGTGTGCTAGTGAGAACAAAACGAGTAAGTCGACATGGCACTCCCCTCAGGGTGCCATGCCAGCCTCTCACTGCCTATGCAAGTATAGGTCAGTCACCCCTCTAGCAGGCCTTACAGCCCTAAGGCAGGGTGCACTATACCATAGGTGAGGGTACCAGTGCATGAGCATGGTACCCCTACAGTGTCTAAACAAAACCTTAGACATTGTAAGTGCAGGGTAGCCATAAGAGTATATGGTCTGGGAGTTTGTCAAACACGAACTCCACAGCACCATAATGGCTACACTGAAAACTGGGAAGTTTGGTATTAAACTTCTCAGCACAATAAATGCACACTGATGCCAGTGTACATTTTATTGCAAAATACACCCCAGAGGGCACCTTAGAGGTGCCCCCTGAAACTTAACCGACTGTCTGTGTAGGCTGACTAGTTCCAGCAGCCTGCCACACTAGAGACATGTTGCTGGCCTCATGGGAGAGTGCCTTTGTCACTCTGAGGCCAGTAACAAAGCCTGCACTGGGTGGAGATGCTAACACCTCCCCCAGGCAGGAGCTGTAACACCTGGCGGTGAGCCTCAAAGGCTCACCCCTTTGTCACAGCCCAGCAGGGCACTCCAGCTTAGTGGAGTTGCCCGCCCCCTCCGGCCACGGCCCCCACTTTTGGCGGCAAGGCTGGAGGGAACAAAGAAAGCAACAAGGAGGAGTCACTGGCCAGTCAGGACAGCCCCTAAGGTGTCCTGAGCTGAGGTGACTCTAACTTTTAGAAATCCTCCATCTTGCAGATGGAGGATTCCCCCAATAGGGTTAGGATTGTGACCCCCTCCCCTTGGGAGGAGGCACAAAGAGGGTGTACCCACCCTCAGGGCTAGTAGCCATTGGCTACTAACCCCCCAGACCTAAACACGCCCTTAAATTTTGTATTTAAGGGCTACCCTGAACCCTAGAAAATTAGATTCCTGCAACAACAAGAAGAAGGACTGCCCAGCTGAAAACCCCTGCAGAGGAAGACCAGAAGACAACAACTGCCTTGGCTCCAGAAACTCACCGGCCTGTCTCCTGCCTTCCAAAGAACTCTGCTCCAGCGACGCCTTCCAAAGGGACCAGCGACCTCTGAATCCTCTGAGGACTGCCCTGCTTCGACGACGACAAGAAACTCCCGAGGACAGCGGACCTGCTCCAAAAAGACTGCAACTTTGTTTCAAGAAGCAGCTTTAAAGAACCCTGCAACTCCCCGCAAGAAGCGTGAGACTTGCAACACTGCACCCGGCGACCCCGACTCGGCTGGTGGAGAACCAACACCTCAGGGAGGACCCCCGGACTACTCTACGACTGTGAGTACCAAAACCTGTCCCCCCTGAGCCCCCACAGCGCCGCCTGCAGAGGGAATCCCGAGGCTTCCCCTGACCGCGACTCTCTGAAGCCTAAGTCCCGACGCCTGGAAAAGACCCTGCACCCGCAGCCCCCAGGACCTGAAGGACCGGACTTTCACTGCAGAAGTGACCCCCAGGAGTCCCTCTCCCTTGCCCAAGTGGAGGTTTCCCCGAGGAAGCCCCCCCTTGCCTGCCTGCAGCGCTGAAGAGATCCCTTGATCTCTCATAGACTAACATTGAAAACCCGACGCTTGTTTCTACACTGCACCCGGCCGCCCCCGCGCTGCTGAGGGTGAAATTTCTGTGTGGGCTTGTGTCCCCCCCGGTGCCCTACAAAACCCCCCTGGTCTGCCCTCCGAAGACGCGGGTACTTACCTGCAAGCAGACCGGAACCGGGGCACCCCCTTCTCTCCATTCTAGCCTATGCGTTTTGGGCACCACTTTGAACTCTGCATCTGACCGGCCCTGAGCTGCTGGTGTGGTGACTTTGGGGTTGCTCTGAACCCCCAACGGTGGGCTACCTTGGACCAAGAACTGAACCCTGTAAGTGTCTTACTTACCTGGTAAAACTAAAAAAAACTTACCTCCCCCAGGAACTGTGAAAATTGCACTGTGTCCACTTTTAAAGTAGCTATTTGTGAATAACTTGAAAAGTATACATGCAATTGAAATGATTCAAAGTTCCTAATGTACTTACCTGCAATACCTTTCAAACAAGATATTACATGTTAAATTTGAACCTGTGGTTCTTAAAATAAACTAAGAAAAGATATTTTTCTATAACAAAACCTATTGGCTGGATTTGTCTCTGAGTGTGTGTACCTCATTTATTGTCTATGTGTATGTACAACAAATGCTTAACACTACTCCTTGGATAAGCCTACTGCTCGACCACACTACCACAAAATAGAGCATTAGTATTATCTATTTTTACCACTATTTTACCTCTAAGGGGAACCCTTGGACTCTGTGCATGCTATTCCTTACTTTGAAATAGCACATACAGAGCCAACTTCCTACATTGGTGGATCAGCGGTGGGGTACAAGACTTTGCATTTGCTGGACTACTCAGCCAATACCTGATCACACGACAAATTCCAAAATTGTCATTAGAAATTGATTTTTGCAATTTGAAAAGTTTTCTAAATTCTTAAAAGTCCTGCTAGGGCCTTGTGTTAGATCCTGTTTAGCATTTCTTTTAGAGTTTAAAAGTTTGTAAAAGTTTGAATTAGATTCTAGAACCAGTTTTAGATTCTTAAAAAGTATTCCAACTTTTAGAAGCAAAATGTCTAGCACAGATGTGGCTGTGGTGGAACTCGACACCACACCTTACCTCCATCTACAGATGAGAGAGCTAAGGTCACTCTGTAAACTAAAGAAAATAGCAATGGGCCCCAAACCTACCAAAGTACAGCTCCAGGAGCTCTTGGCAGAGTTTGAAAAGGCCAACCCCTCTGAGGGTGGCAACTCAGAGGATGAAGATAGTGACTTGGAGGGAAATTCCCCCCCTCCAGTCCTACTTAGGGAGAGCAGGGCTACTCAAGCCCTGACTCCACAAATAATAGTCAGAGATGCTGGTTCCCTCACAGGAGGGACCAACAACTCTGAAATCACTGAGGATAGCTCCAGTGAAGAGGACATCCAGTTAGCCAGGATGGCCAAAAGATTGGCTTTGGAAAGACAGATCCTAGCCATAGAGAGGGAAAGACAAGAGATGGGCCTAGGACCCATCAATGGTGGCAGCAACATAAATAGGGTCAGAGATTCTCCTGACATGTTGAAAATCCCTAAAGGGATTGTAACTAAATATGAAGATGGTGATGACATCACCAAATGGTTCACAGCTTTTGAGAGGGCTTGTGAAACCAGAAAAGTGAACAGATCTCACTGGGGTGCTCTCCTTTGGGAAATGTTCACAGGAAAGTGTAGGGATAGACTCCTCACACTCTCTGGAAAAGATGCAGAATCTTATGACCTCATGAAGGGTACCCTGATTGAGGGCTTTGGATTCTCCACTGAGGAGTATAGGATTAGATTCAGGGGGGCTCAAAAAACCTCGAGCCAGACCTGGGTTGACTTTGTAGACTACTCAGTAAAAACACTAGATGGTTGGATTCAAGGCAGTGGTGTAAGTAATTATGATGGGCTGTACAATTTATTTGTGAAAGAACACCTGTTAAGTAATTGTTTCAATGATAAACTGCATCAGCATCTGGTAGACCTAGGACCAATTTCTCCCCAAGAATTGGGAAAGAAGGCGGACCATTGGGTCAAGACTAGGGTGTCCAAAACTTCCACAGGGGGTGACCAAAAGAAAGGGGTCACAAAACCTCCCCAGGGGAAAGGTGGTGAGACAGCCAAAAATAAAAATAGTAAAGAGTCTTCTACAGGCCCCCAAAAACCTGCACAGGAGGGTGGGCCCAGAGCCTCTTCACAAACCAATCCTGGGTACAATACAAGGGTAAAAACTTTGATCCCAAAAAGGCCTGGTGTCGAAACTGTAGTCAGTCTGGACACCAAACTGGAGACAAGGCCTGTCCCAAGAAAAGTTCCACTCCAAACTCCAATCCAGGTAACACTGGAATGGCTAATCTCCAGGTGGGATCAACAGTGTGCCCAGAGCAAATCAGGGTCCACACTGAAGCTACTCTAGTCTCTGAGGGTGGGGTGGATTTAGCCACACTAGCTGCCTGGCCGCCTAACATGCAAAAATACAGGCAGCAGCTCTTTATTAATGGGACAAGTGTAGAGGGCCTGAGGGATACAGGTGCCAGTGTCACCATGGTGACAGAGAAACTGGTTTCCCCTGGCCAATACCTGACTGGAAAAACGTATACAGTCACCAACGCTGACAATCAGACTAAAGCACATCCCATGGCAATGGTAACTTTAGAATGGGGAGGGGTCAATGGCCTGAAACAGGTGGTGGTCTCCTCAAACATCCCAGTAGACTGTCTGCTTGGAAATGACCTGGAGTCCTCAGCATGGGCTGAGGTAGAACTAAAAACCCATGCAGCCATGCTGGGTATCCCTGAACTGGTGTGTGTAAAAACAAGAGCACAATGCAAGGCACAGGGTGAAAAAGTAGAGCTGGAGTCTGGAAAAATGGCCCAGCCTACCAAGAGAAAAGGAAAGTCAGTTGGGAAACCAACTGCAACACAGTCAGAAAAAGAGAACCTCTCTTCTCAGGAAGAAGTTCTGCCCTCTGAGGGAACTGAGCCTTTGGAGCTTGAACCTTATCAGGTTGAGCTCTTAGGCCCAGGGGGACCCTCAAGGGAAGAGCTGTGTAAGGGACAAGAAACCTGTCCCTCTCTTGAAGGCCTTAGGCAGCAAGCTGCTGAAGAGTCCAAGGGCAAGAAAAATGGAACACATAGGGTCTATTGGGAAGATGGACTCCTGTACACTGAGGCCAGAGACCCCAAACCTGGTGCCACTAGGAGAGTGGTAGTGCCTCAGTCGTTCAGAGAGTTTATTCTGACCTTAGCCCATGATATTCCCCTTGCTGGGCATTTGGGACAAACCAAGACGTGGGAGAGGTTAGTCAACCACTTCTACTGGCCCAATATGTCCCAGAAGGTTAAGGAGTTTTGCCTCTCCTGCCCCACCTGTCAATCCAGTGGTAAGACAGGTGGGCACCCAAAGGCCCCCCTCATTCCACTTCCAGTGGTGGGGGTCCCCTTTGAGAGAGTGGGTGTGGACATAGTTGGTCCACTGGAACCTCCCACAGCCTCAGGAAATATGTACATCCTAGTAGTAGTGGATCATGCTACTAGGTATCCTGAAGCTATTCCCCTTAGGTCGACTACTGCCCCTGCAGTAGCCAAGGCCCTCATTGGTATCTTTACCAGAGTGGGTTTCCCTAAGGAGGTGGTGTCTGACAGAGGTACCAACTTCATGTCAGCATACCTAAAACACATGTGGAATGAGTGTGGAGTGACTTACAAATTCACTACACCATACCATCCACAAACTAATGGCTTAGTTGAGAGATTCAACAAGACATTAAAAGGCATGATCATGGGGCTCCCAGAAAAACTCAAAAGGAGATGGGATGTCCTCTTGCCATGTCTGCTTTTTGCTTACAGAGAGGTGCCACAGAAGGGAGTAGGATTCTCACCCTTTGAACTTCTGTTTGGCCACCCTGTAAGGGGACCACTTGCTCTTGTTAAAGAAGGCTGGGAGAGACCTCTTCATGGGCCTAAACAAGACATAGTGGACTATGTACTTGGCCTTCGCTCTAGAATGGCAGAGTACATGGAAAAGGCAACCAAAAACCTTGAGGCCAGCCAACAGCTCCAGAAGTTTTGGTATGACCAAAAGGCTGCAATGGTTGAGTTCCAACCAGGGCAGAAAGTCTGGGTTCTGGAGCCTGTGGCTCCCAGGGCACTCCAGGACAAATGGAGTGGCCCTTACCCAGTGCTAGAAAGGAAGAGTCAGGTCACCTACCTGGTGGACCTGGGCACAAGCAGGAGCCCCAAGAGGGTGATCCATGTGAACCGCCTTAAGCTCTTCCATGACAGGGCTGATGTAAATCTGTTGATGGTAACAGATGAGGATCAGGAGGCAGAGAGTGAACCTCTCCCTGATCTTCTATCATCAGACCCAAAAGATGGCTCAGTAGATGGAGTGATCTACTCAGACACCCTCTCTGGCCAACAGCAAGCTGATTGTAGGAGAGTCCTACAACAGTTTCCTGAACTCTTCTCCCTAACCCCTGGTCAGACACACCTGTGTACCCATGATGTGGACACAGGAGACAGCATGCCTGTCAAAAACAAAATTTTTAGACAGTCTGACCATGTTAAGGAAAGCATCAAGGTGGAAGTCCACAAGATGCTGGAATTGGGAGTAATTGAGCGCTCTGACAGCCCCTGGGCTAGCCCAGTGGTCTTAGTCCCCAAACCTCACACCAAAGATGGAAAGAAAGAGATGAGGTTTTGTGTGGACTACAGAGGGCTCAACTCTGTCACCAAGACAGATGCTCATCCAATTCCTAGAGCTGATGAGCTCATAGATAAATTAGGTGCTGCCAAATTCTTAAGTACCTTTGACTTGACAGCAGGGTACTGGCAAATAAAAATGGCACCTGGAGCAAAAGAGAAAACAGCATTCTCCACACCTGATGGGCATTATCAGTTTACTGTTATGCCCTTTGGTTTAAAGAATGCCCCTGCCACCTTCCAAAGGTTGGTGAATCAAGTCCTTGCTGGTTTGGAGTCCTTTAGCACAGCTTATCTTGATGATATTGCTGTCTTTAGCTCCACCTGGCAGGATCACCTGGTCCACCTGAAGAAGGTTTTGAAGGCTCTGCAATCTGCAGGCCTCTCTATCAAGGCATCCAAATGCTAGATAGGGCAGGGAACTGTGGTTTACTTGGGCCACCTTGTAGGTGGAGGCCAAGTTCAGCCACTCCAACCCAAGATCCAGACTATTCTGGACTGGGTAGCTCCAAAAACCCAGACTCAAGTCAGGGCATTCCTTGGCTTGACTGGGCATTACAGGAGGTTTGTGAAGGGATATGGATCCATTGTGACAGCCCTCACTGAACTCACCTCCAAGAAAATGCCCAAGAAAGTGAACTGGACTGTGGAATGCCAACAGGCCTTTGACACCCTGAAACAAGCAATGTGCTCAGCACCAGTTCTAAAAGCTCCAGATTATTCTAAGCAGTTCATTGTGCAGACAGATGCCTCTGAACATGGGATAGGGGCAGTTTTGTCCCAAACAAATGATGATGGCCTTGACCAGCCTGTTGCTTTCATTAGCAGGAGGTTACTCCCCAGGGAGCAGCGTTGGAGTGCCATTGAGAGGGAGGCCTTTGCTGTGGTTTGGTCCCTGAAGAAGCTGAGACCATACCTCTTTGGGACTCACTTCCTAGTTCAAACTGACCACAGACCTCTCAAATGGCTGATGCAAATGAAAGGTGAAAATCCTAAACTGTTGAGGTGGTCCATCTCCCTACAGGGAATGGACTTTATAGTGGAACACAGACCTGGGACTGCCCATGCCAATGCAGATGGCCTTTCCAGGTTCTTCCACTTAGAAAATGAAGACTCTCTTGGGAAAGGTTAGTCTCATCCTCTTTCGTTTGGGGGGGGGGTTGTGTAAGGAAATGCCTCCTTGGCATGGTTGCCCCCTGACTTTTTGCCTTTGCTGATGCTATGTTTACAATTGAAAGTGTGCTGAGGCCTGCTAACCAGGCCCCAGCACCAGTGTTCTTTCCCTAACCTGTACTTTTGTATCCACAATTGGCAGACCCTGGCATCCAGATAAGTCCCTTGTAACTGGTACTTCTAGTACCAAGGGCCCTGATGCCAAGGAAGGTCTCTAAGGGCTGCAGCATGTCTTATGCCACCCTGGAGACCTCTCACTCAGCACAGACACACTGCTTACCAGCTTGTGTGTGCTAGTGAGAACAAAACGAGTAAGTCGACATGGCACTCCCCTCAGGGTGCCATGCCAGCCTCTCACTGCCTATGCAAGTATAGGTCAGTCACCCCTCTAGCAGGCCTTACAGCCCTAAGGCAGGGTGCACTATACCATAGGTGAGGGTACCAGTGCATGAGCATGGTACCCCTACAGTGTCTAAACAAAACCTTAGACATTGTAAGTGCAGGGTAGCCATAAGAGTATATGGTCTGGGAGTTTGTCAAACACGAACTCCACAGCACCATAATGGCTACACTGAAAACTGGGAAGTTTGGTATCAAACTTCTCAGCACAATAAATGCACACTGATGCCAGTGTACATTTTATTGCAAAATACACCCCAGTGGGCACCTTAGAGGTGCCCCCTGAAACTTAACCGACTGTCTGTGTAGGCTGACTAGTTCCAGCAGCCTGCCACACTAGAGACATGTTGCTGGCCTCATGGGGAGAGTGCCTTTGTCACTCTGAGGCCAGTAACAAAGCCTGCACTGGGTGGAGATGCTAACACCTCCCCCAGGCAGGAGCTGTAACACCTGGCGGTGAGCCTCAAAGGCTCACCCCTTTGTCACAGCCCAGCAGGGCACTCCAGCTTAGTGGAGTTGCCCGCCCCCTCCGGCCACGGCCCCCACTTTTGGCGGCAAGGCTGAAGGGAACAAAGAAAGCAACAAGGAGGAGTCACTGGCCAGTCAGGACAGCCCCTAAGGTGTCCTGAGCTGAGGTGACTCTAACTTTTAGAAATCCTCCATCTTGCAGATGGAGGATTCCCCCAATAGGGTTAGGATTGTGACCCCCTCCCCTTGGGAGGAGGCACAAAGAGGGTGTACCCACCCTCAGGGCTAGTAGCCATTGGCTACTAACCCCCCAGACCTAAACACGCCCTTAAATTTAGTATTTAAGGGCTACCCTGAACCCTAGAAAATTAGATTCCTGCAACAACAAGAAGAAGGACTGCCCAGCTGAAAACCCCTGCAGAGGAAGACCAGAAGACAACAACTGCCTTGGCTCCAGAAACTCACCGGCCTGTCTCCTGCCTTCCAAAGAACTCTGCTCCAGTGACGCCTTCCAAAGGGACCAGCGACCTCTGAATCCTCTGAGGACTGCCCTGCTTTGACGACGACAAGAAACTCCCGAGGACAGCGGACCTGCCCCAAAAAGACTGCAACTTTGTTTCAAGAAGCAGCTTTAAAGAACCCTGCAACTCCCTGCAAGAAGCGTGAGACTTGCAACACTGCACCCGGCGACCCCGACTCGGCTGGTGGAGAACCAACACCTCAGGGAGGACCCCCGGACTACTCTACGACTGTGAGTACCAAAACCTGTCCCCCCTGAGCCCCCACAGCGCCGCCTGCAGAGGGAATCCCGAGGCTTCCCCTGACCGCGACTCTCTGAAGCCTAAGTCCCGACGCCTGGAAAAGACCCTGCACCCGCAGCCCCCAGGACCTGAAGGACCGGACTTTCACTGCAGAAGTGACCCCCAGGAGTCCCTCTCCCTTGCCCAAGTGGAGGTTTCCCCGAGGAAGCCCCCCCTTGCCTGCCTGCAGCGCTGAAGAGATCCCTTGATCTCTCACAGACTAACATTGAAAACCCGACGCTTGTTTCTACACTGCACCCGGCCGCCCCCGCGCTGCTGAGGGTGAAATTTCTGTGTGGGCTTGTGTCCCCCCCGGTGCCCTACAAAACCCCCCTGGTCTGCCCTCCGAAGACGCGGGTACTTACCTGCAAGCAGACCGGAACTGGGGCACCCCCTTCTCTCCATTCTAGCCTATGCGTTTTGGGCACCACTTTGAACTCTGCACCTGACCGGCCCTGAGCTGCTGGTGTGGTGACTTTGGGGTTGCTCTGAACCCCCAACGGTGGGCTACCTTGGACCAAGAACTGAACCCTGTAAGTGTCTTACTTACCTGGTAAAACTAACAAAAACTTACCTCCCCCAGGAACTGTGAAAATTGCACTAAGTGTCCACTTTTAAAGTAGCTATTTGTGAATAACTTGAAAAGTATACATGCAATTGAAATGATTCAAAGTTCCTAATGTACTTACCTGCAATACCTTTCAAACAAGATATTACATGTTAAATTTGAACCTGTGGTTCTTAAAATAAACTAAGAAAAGATATTTTTCTATAACAAAACCTATTGGCTGGATTTGTCTCTGAGTGTGTGTACCTCATTTATTGTCTATGTGTATGTACAACAAATGCTTAACACTACTCCTTGGATAAGCCTACTGCTCGACCACACTACCACAAAATAGAGCATTAGTATTATCTATTTTTACCACTATTTTACCTCTAAGGGGAACCCTTGGACTCTGTGCATGCTATTCCTTACTTTGAAATAGCACATACAGAGCCAACTTCCTACAGTGGGCATCTCCTTTATTGCAGGCACCTCTGCCCCTGCCCCAGTCAGCCCTGCTGCCCTCAAGGAGGAGGCTATTGACCTCCTGAGATCCATCTCTGTGGGGCAGTCAACCATGCATCCCAGATGCAGCAAAGCAATGCCTACGTGGAAGGCATTCATGGTGCGTTATCTGGCCTACAGACAGCCAGTGTCCCTACTTCATCCGCCCCCCCTCCAGCTACCTGTGCCCAGATCCAGAGCCCTCTCCCCCAACCCATCCCAAGCACACATCAGACTTGTATGTACCCCAGACAACAGACAAGATCCACGAAGATAAACACAAGCACCACAGGTCACATCACAAGCATGCCCACACCCAACACTGACCAGCAAACACAACAACAGCCACTGCCTCCACTGTCTCCCCACTACCTCCTCCCTCACAGTCACATCACTACTCACACCTGCCAGCACTCATCCTCACTCCCAGATCCTGCCATAAGTTCAGCCTTTCCAACAGTCACCACCACAGCAGACACACAGACATGCACCCCAGGCACCACCACCACTATCACACCCACATGCAGCACACTGACCTCACTTGCAGACACCAGCTCAACATACATTCACACAACCTGCCTGTCTTCTCCCAGCCTCTCTTCCCCCATCCTCCCAAAACACATAAAACACCCACTCACCCACCCAACAGTCATCCACCTCACACATGCACACTTTGCATGCACCTCCATCCACGTCCAGCAAAGCAAACCTACACGTCTTACAACAGCTCCCTCTACCTCCACTCCCAAACCTGTTCCCACAATCCACCCCACTGTTCCTAAGAAACCTTTCCTTGCCCACCTTGACCTGTTCCCTACTCCAGTCCAACCCAGTATTGTTCCTAAGCACTACGTTCCCCTCCGGAGCCCAGTCCCTCCAGCTCCCAGTCCTCCCATTCGCTCCCTAGTGTTTCCCATGTTCCTTCGCTAGCCAAAAAGCCTCCCTCTAAGGCAATGACTATAGCCACTCCCCCTTGCTCCAAGACCACTCCCCGCCATCTAAGCCTAAGGCCAAACGCCGACCCACTTTGTAGGAGGCTGGCCTGGTTTGTAGTGGTACCAAGGGGTACTTACACTCTGCACCAGGTCCAGTTATCCCTTATTAGTGTAGAAGAGGTGTCTAGCAGCTTAGGCTGATAGAAAATGGTAGCTTAGCAGAGCAGCTTAGGCTGAACTAGGAGACATGCAAAGCTCCCACTATACCACTGGTGTCATATGCACAATATCATAAGAAAACACAATACACAGATATACTAAAAATAAAGGTACTTTATTTTTATGACAATATGCCAAAGTATCTCAGTGAGTACCCTCAGTATGAGGATAGCAAATATACACAAGATATATGTACACAATACCAAAATATGCAGTAATAGCAATAGAAAACAGTGCAAACAATGTATTGTCACAATAGAATGCAATGGGAGCACATAGGGATAGGGGCAACACAAACCATATACTCTAGAAGTGGAATGCGAACCACGAATGGACCCCAAACCTATGTGAGCTCGTAGAGGGTCGCTGGGACTGTAAGAAAACAGTGAGGGTTAGAAAAATAGCCCACCCCAAGACCCTGAAAAGTGGGTGCAAAGTGCACCTAAGTTCCCCAGAGAGCACAGAAGTCATGATAGGGGAATTCTGCAAGAAAGACCAACACCAGCAATGCAACAACAATGGATTTCCAGACGAGAGTACCTGTGGAACAAGGGGACCAAGTCCAAAAGTCACGATCAAGTAGGGAGTGGGCAGATGCCCAGGAAATGCCAGCTGTGGGTGCAAAGAAGCTGCCACCGGATGGTAGAAGCTGTGGATTCTGCAAGAACGAAGCAGGCTAGAAACTTTCCCTTTGGAGGATGGATGTCCCATGTCGTGAAGAAGCTTGCAGAGGTATTTTCGTGCAGAAAGACCGCAAACAAGCCTTGCTAGCTGCAAGGGTCGCAGTTAGGGTTTTTGGATAATGCTGTGGCCCAGGAGGGACCAGGATGTCGCCAATTGCGTGAGGAGACAAAGGGGGCACCCAGCAAGACAAGGAGCCCACTCAAGAGCAGACAGCACCCGCAGAAGTGCTGGAACAGGCACTACGAAGAAGAGTGAACCGGAGCTCACCCGAAGTCACAAAGGAAGGTCCCACGACGCTGGAGGACAACTCAGGAAATCGTGCACTGCAGGTTAGAGTGCCGGGGACCCAGGCTTGGCTGTACACAAAGGAAATCCTGGAAGAGTGCATGTAAGGAAATGCCTCCTTGGCATGGTTGCCCCCTGACTTTTTGCCTTTGCTGATGCTATGTTTACAATTGAAAGTGTGCTGAGGCCTGCTAACCAGGCCCCAGCACCAGTGTTCTTTCCCTAACCTGTACTTTTGTATCCACAATTGGCAGACCCTGGCATCCAGATAAGTCCCTTGTAACTGGTACTTCTATTACCAAGGGCCCTGATGCCAAGGAAGGTCTCTAAGGGCTGCAGCATGTCTTATGCCACCCTGGAGACCTCTCACTCAGCACAGACACACTGCTTACCAGCTTGTGTGTGCTAGTGAGGACAAAACGAGTAAGTCGACATGGCACTCCCCTCAGGGTGCCATGCCAGCCTCTCACTGCCTATGCAGTATAGGTAAGACACCCCTCTAGCAGGCCTTACAGCCCTAAGGCAGGGTGCACTATACCATAGGTGAGGGTACCAGTGCATGAGCATGGTACCCCTACAGTGTCTAAACAAAACCTTAGACATTGTAAGTGCAGGGTAGCCATAAGAGTATATGGTCTGGGAGTCTGTCAAACACGAACTCCACAGCACCATAATGGCTACACTGAAAACTGGGAAGTTTGGTATCAAACTTCTCAGCACAATAAATGCACACTGATGCCAGTGTACATTTTATTGTAAAATACACCACAGAGGGCACCTTAGAGGTGCCCCCTGAAACTTAACCGACTATCTGTGTAGGCTGACTAGTTTTAGCAGCCTGCCACAAACCGAGACATGTTGCTGGCCCCATGGGGAGAGTGCCTTTGTCACTCTGAGGCCAGTAACAAAGCCTGCACTGGGTGGAGATGCTAACACCTCTCCCAGGCAGGAATTGTCACACCTGGCGGTGAGCCTCAAAGGCTCACCGCCTTTGTGCCAACCCAGCAGGACACTCCAGCTAGTGGAGTTGCCCGCCCCCTCCGGCCCGGCCCCCACTTTTGGCGGCAAGGCCGGAGAAAATAATGAGAATAACAAGGAGGAGTCACTGGCCAGTCAGGACAGCCCCTAAGGTGTCCTGAGCTGAGGTGACTCTAACTTTTAGAAATCCTCCATCTTGCAGATGGAGGATTCCCCCAATAGGGTTAGGATTGTGACCCCCTCCCCTTGGGAGGAGGCACAAAGAGGGTGTACCCACCCTCAGGGCTAGTAGCCATTGGCTACTAACCCCCCAGACCTAAACACGCCCTTAAATTTAGTATTTAAGGGCTACCCTGAACCCTAGAAAATTAGATTCCTGCAACTACAAGAAGAAGGACTGCCTAGCTGAAAACCCCTGCAGCGGAAGACCAGAAGACGACAACTGCCTTGGCTCCAGAAACTCACCGGCCTGTCTCCTGCCTTCCAAAGATCCTGCTCCAGCGACGCCTTCCAAAGGGACCAGCGACCTCGACATCCTCTGAGGACTGCCCCTGCTTCGAAAAGACAAGAAACTCCCGAGGACAGCGGACCTGCTCCAAGAAAAGCTGCAACTTTGGTTCCAGCAGCTCCAAAGAACCCTGCAAGCTCCCCGCAAGAAGCGTGAGACTTGCAACACTGCACCCGGCGACCCCGACTCGGCTGGTGGCGATCCAACACCTCAGGAGGGACCCCAGGACTACTCTAAGACTGTGAGTACAAAAACCTGTCCCCCCTGAGCCCCCACAGCGCCGCCTGCAGAGGGAATCCCGAGGCTTCCCCTGACCGCGACTCTTTGAACCTAAAGTCCCGACGCCTGGGAGAGACCCTGCACCCGCAGCCCCCAGGACCTGAAGGACCGGACTTTCACTGGAGAAGTGACCCCCAGGAGTCCCTCTCCCTTGCCCAAGTGGAGGTTTCCCCGAGGAATCCCCCCCTTGCCTGCCTGCAGCGCTGAAGAGATCCCGAGATCTCTCATAGACTAACATTGAAAACCCGACGCCTGTTTCCACACTGCACCCGGCCGCCCCCGCGCTGCTGAGGGTGAAATTTCTGTGTGGGCTTGTGTTCCCCCCGGTGCCTTACAAAACCCCCCTGGTCTGCCCTCCGAAGACGCGGGTACTTACCTGCAAGCAGACCGGAACCGGGGCACCCCCTTCTCTCCATTCTAGCCTATGTGTTTTGGGCACCACTTTGAACTCTGCACCTGACCGGCCCTGAGCTGCTGGTGTGGTGACTTTGGGGTTGCTCTGAACCCCCAACGGTGGGCTACCTTGGACCAAGAACTGAACCCTGTAAGTGTCTTACTTACCTGGTAAAACTAACAAATACTTACCTCCCCTAGGAACTGTGAAAATTGCACTAAGTGTCCACTTTTAAAACAGCTATTTGTGAATAACTTGAAAAGTATACATGCAATTTTGATGATTTGAAGTTCCTAAAGTACTTACCTGCAATACCTTTCGAATGAGCTATTACATGTAGAATTTGAACCTGTGGTTCTTAAAATAAACTAAGAAAAGATATTTTTCTATATAAAAACCTATTGGCTGGATTTGTCTCTGAGTGTGTGTACCTCATTTATTGTCTATGTGTATGTACAACAAATGCTTAACACTACTCCTTGGATAAGCCTACTGCTCGACCACACTACCACAAAATAGAGCATTAGTATTATCTCTTTTTACCACTATTTTACCTCTAAGGGGAACCCTTGGACTCTGTGCATGCTATTCCTTACTTTGAAATAGCACATACAGAGCCAACTTCCTACATTGGTGGATCAGCGGTGGGGTACAAGACTTTGCATTTGCTGGACTACTCAGCCAATACCTGATCACACGACAAATTCCAAAATTGTCATTAGAAATTGATTTTTGCAATTTGAAAAGTTTTCTAAATTCTTAAAAGACCTGCTAGGGCCTTGTGTTAGATCCTGTTTAGCATTTCTTTTAGAGTTTAAAAGTTTGTAAAAGTTTGAATTAGATTCTAGAACCAGTTGTAGATTCTTAAAAAGTATTCCAACTTTTAGAAGCAAAATGTCTAGCACAGATGTGAATGTGGTGGAACTCGACACCACACCTTACCTCCATCTACAGATGAGAGAGCTAAGGTCACTCTGTAAACTAAAGAAAATAGCAATGGGCCCCAAACCTACCAAAGTACAGCTCCAGGAGCTGTTGGCAGAGTTTGAAAAGGCCAACCCCTCTGAGGATGGCAACTCAGAGGATGAAGATAGTGACTTGGAGGGAAATTCCCCCCCTCCAGTCCTACTTAGGGAGAGCAGGGCTTCTCAAGCCCTGACTCCACAAATAATAGTCAGAGATGCTGGTTCCCTCACAGGAGGGACCAACAACTCTGAAATCACTGAGGATAACTCCAGTGAAGAGGACATCCAGTTAGCCAGGATGGCCAAAAGATTGGCTTTGGAAAGACAGATCCTAGCCATAGAGAGGGAAAGACAAGAGATGGGCCTAGGACCCATCAATGGTGGCAGCAACATAAATAGGGTCAGAGATTCTCCTGACATGTTGAAAATCCCCAAAGGGATTGTAACTAAATATGAAGATGGTGATGACATCACCAAATGGTTCACAGCTTTTGAGAGGGCTTGTGTAACCAGAAAAGTGAACAGATCTCACTGGGGTGCTCTCCTTTGGGAAATGTTCACAGGAAAGTGTAGGGATAGACTCCTCACACTCTCTGGACAAGATGCAGAATCTTATGACCTCATGAAGGGTACCCTGATTGAGGGCTTTGGATTCTCCACTGAGGAGTACAGGATTAGGTTCAGGGGGGCTCAAAAATCCTCGAGCCAGACCTGGGTTGACTTTGTTGACTACTCAGTGAAAACACTAGATGGTTGGATTCAAGGCAGTGGTGTAAGTAATTATGATGGGCTGTACAATTTATTTGTGAAAGAACACCTGTTAAGTAATTGTTTCAATGATAAACTGCATCAGCATCTGGTAGACCTAGGACCAATTTCTCCCCAAGAATTGGGAAAGAAGGCGGACCATTGGGTCAAGACAAGGGTGTCCAAGACTTCAACAGGGGGTGACCAAAAGAAAGGGGTCACAAAGACTCCCCAGCAGAAGGGTGATGAGACAACCAAAACTAAAAATAGTAAAGAGTCTTCTACAGGCCCCCAAAAACCTGCACAGGAGGGTGGGCCCAGAGCCTCTTCACAAAACAATGGGTACAAGGGTAAAAACTTTGATCCCAAAAAGGCCTGGTGTCATAGCTGTAAACAGCATGGACACCAAACTGGAGACAAGGCCTGTCCCAAGAAAGGTTCCACTCCAAACTCCCATCCAGGTAACACTGGTATGGCTAGTCTCCAAGTGGGATCAACAGTGTGCCCAGAGCAAATCAGGGTCCACACTGAAGCTACTCTAGTTTCTGAGGGTGGGGTGGATTTAGCCACACTAGCTGTCTGGCCGCCTAACATGCAAAAATACAGACAGCAACTCTTAATTAATGGGACTAGAATAGAGGGCCTGAGGGATACAGGTGCCAGTGTCACCATGGTGACAGAGAAACTGGTTTCCCCTGGCCAATACCTGACTGGAAAAACTTACACAGTCACCAACGCTGACAATCAGAGAAAAGTACATCCCATGGCAATGGTTACTTTAGAATGGGGAGGGGTCAATGGCCTGAAACAGGTGGTGGTCTCCTCAAATATCCCAGTGGACTGTCTGCTTGGAAATGACCTGGAGTCCTCAGCATGGGCTGAGGTAGAGCTAAAAACCCATGCAGCAATGCTGGGTATCCCTGAACTGGTGTGTGTGAAAACAAGAGCACAATGCAAGGCACAGGGTGAAAAAGTAGAGCTGGAGTCTGGAAAAATGGCCCAGCCTACCAAGAGAACAGGAAAGTCAGTTGGGAAACCAACTGCAACACAGCAAAAGAAAGGGAACCTCTCTTCTCAGGAAGAAGTTCTGCCCTCTGAGGGAACTGAGCCTTTGGAACTTGAACCTTATCAGGTTGAGCTCTTAGGCCCAGGGGGACCCTCAAGGGAAGAGCTGTGTAAGGGACAAGAAACCTGTCCCTCTCTTGAAGGCCTTAGGCAGCAAGCTGCTGAAGAGTCCAAAGGCAAGAAAAATGGAACACATAGGGTCTATTGGGAAGATGGGCTCCTGTACACTGAGGCCAGAGACCCCAAACCTGGTGCCACTAGGAGAGTGGTAGTGCCTCAGCTGTTCAGAGAGTTCATCCTAACATTGGCCCATGACATTCCCCTTGCTGGACATTTGGGACAAACCAAGACGTGGGAGAGGTTAGTCAACCACTTCTACTGGCCCAATATGTCCAGCATGGTTAAGGAGTTTTGCCTCTCCTGCCCCACCTGTCAAGCCAGTGGTAAGACAGGTGGGCATCCAAAGGCCCCCCTCATTCCACTTCCAGTGGTGGGGGTGCCCTTTGAAAGAGTGGGTGTGGACATAGTTGGTCCACTGGAACCTCCCACAGCCTCAGGAAATATGTATATCCTGGTAGTAGTGGATCATGCTACCAGGTATCCTGAAGCTATTCCCCTTAGGTCAACTACTGCCCCTGCAGTAGCCAAGGCCCTCATTGGTATCTTTACCAGAGTGGGTTTCCCTAAGGAGGTGGTGTCTGACCGAGGTACCAACTTCATGTCAGCATACCTAAAGCACATGTGGAATGAGTGTGGAGTGACTTATAAATTCACTACACCATACCATCCACAAACTAATGGCTTGGTTGAGAGATTCAACAAGACATTAAAGGGCATGATCATGGGGCTCCCAGAAAAACTCAAAAGGAGATGGGATGTCCTCCTGCCATGTCTGCTTTTCGCTTACAGGGAGGTACCACAGAAGGGAGTAGGGTTCTCACCCTTTGAACTTCTGTTTGGTCATCCTGTAAGGGGACCACTTGCCCTTGTTAAAGAAGGCTGGGAGAGACCTCTCCATGAGCCTAAACAGGACATAGTGGACTATGTACTTGGCCTTCGCTCTAGAATGGCAGAGTACATGGAAAAGGCAACCAAAAACCTTGAGGCCAGCCAACAGCTCCAGAAGTTTTGGTATGACCAAAAGGCTGCACTGGTTGAGTTCCAACCAGGGCAGAAGGTCTGGGTTCTGGAGCCTGTGGCTCCCAGGGCACTCCAGGACAAATGGAGTGGCCCTTACCCAGTACTAGAGAGGAAGAGTCAGGTCACCTACTTGGTGGACCTGGGCACAAGCAGGAGCCCCAAAAGGGTGATCCATGTAAACCGCCTTAAGCTCTTCCACGACAGGGCTGATGTCAATCTGTTGATGGTAACAGATGAGGATCAGGAGGCAGAGAGTGAACCTCTCCCTGATCTTCTGTCATCAGACCCAAAAGATGGTACAGTAGATGGAGTGATCTACTCAGACACCCTCTCTGGCCAACAGCAAGCTGATTGTAGGAGAGTCCTACAACAGTTTCCTGAACTCTTCTCCTTAACCCCTGGTCAGACACACCTGTGTACCCATGATGTGGACACAGGAGACAGCATGCCTGTCAAGAACAAAATCTTTAGACAGTCTGACCATGTTAAGGAAAGCATCAAGGTGGAAGTCCACAAGATGCTGGAATTGGGAGTCATTGAGCGCTCTGACAGCCCCTGGGCTAGCCCAGTGGTCTTAGTCCCCAAACCTCACACCACAGATGGAAAGAAAGAGATGAGGTTTTGTGTGGACTACAGAGGGCTCAATTCTGTCACCAAGACAGATGCTCATCCAATTCCAAGAGCTGATGAGCTCATTGATAAATTAGGTGCTGCTAAATTTCTAAGTACCTTTGACTTGACAGCAGGGTACTGGCAAATAAAAATGGCACCTGGAGCAAAAGAAAAGACAGCATTCTCCACACCTGATGGGCATTATCAGTTTACTGTTATGCCCTTTGGTTTAAAGAATGCCCCTGCCACCTTCCAAAGGTTGGTGAATCAAGTCCTTGCTGGCTTGGAGGCCTTTAGCACAGCTTATCTTGATGATATTGCTGTCTTTAGCTCCACCTGGCAGGATCACCTGGTCCACCTGAGGAAGGTTTTGAAGGCTCTGCAATCTGCAGGCCTCTCTATCAAGGCATCCAAATGCCAGATAGGGCAGGGAACTGTGGTTTACTTGGGACACCTTGTAGGTGGAGGCCAAGTTCAGCCACTCCAACCCAAGATCCAGACTATTCTGGACTGGGTAGCTCCAAAAACCCAGACTCAAGTCAGGGCATTCCTTGGCTTGACTGGGTATTACAGGAGGTTTGTGAAGGGATATGGATCCATTGTGACAGCCCTCACTGAACTCACCTCCAAGAAAATGCCCAAGAAAGTAAACTGGACTGTGGACTGCCAACAGGCCTTTGACACCCTGAAACAGGCAATGTGCTCAGCACCAGTTCTCAAAGCTCCAGATTATTCTAAGCAGTTCATTGTGCAGACTGATGCCTCTGAACATGGGATAGGGGCAGTTTTGTCCCAAACAAATGATGATGGCCTTGACCAGCCTGTTGCTTTCATTAGCAGGAGGTTACTCCCCAGGGAGCAGCGTTGGAGTGCCATTGAGAGGGAGGCCTTTGCTGTGGTTTGGTCCCTGAAGAAGCTGAGACCATACCTCTTTGGGACTCACTTCCTAGTTCAAACTGACCACAGACCTCTCAAATGGCTGATGCAAATGAAAGGTGAAAATCCTAAACTGTTGAGGTGGTCCATCTCCCTACAGGGAATGGACTTTATAGTGGAACACAGACCTGGGACTGCCCATGCCAATGCAGATGGCCTTTCCAGGTTCTTCCACTTAGAAAATGAAGACTCTCTTGGGAAAGGTTAGTCTCATCCTCTTTCGTTTGGGGGGGGGTTGTGTAAGGAAATGCCTCCTTGGCATGGTTGCCCCCTGACTTTTTGCCTTTGCTGATGCTATGTTTACAATTGAAAGTGTGCTGAGGCCTGCTAACCAGGCCCCAGCACCAGTGTTCTTTCCCTAACCTGTACTTTTGTATCCACAATTGGCAGACCCTGGCATCCAGATAAGTCCCTTGTAACTGGTACTTCTATTACCAAGGGCCCTGATGCCAAGGAAGGTCTCTAAGGGCTGCAGCATGTCTTATGCCACCCTGGAGACCTCTCACTCAGCACAGACACACTGCTTACCAGCTTGTGTGTGCTAGTGAGGACAAAACGAGTAAGTCGACATGGCACTCCCCTCAGGGTGCCATGCCAGCCTCTCACTGCCTATGCAGTATAGGTAAGACACCCCTCTAGCAGGCCTTACAGCCCTAAGGCAGGGTGCACTATACCATAGGTGAGGGTACCAGTGCATGAGCATGGTACCCCTACAGTGTCTAAACAAAACCTTAGACATTGTAAGTGCAGGGTAGCCATAAGAGTATATGGTCTGGGAGTCTGTCAAACACGAACTCCACAGCACCATAATGGCTACACTGAAAACTGGGAAGTTTGGTATCAAACTTCTCAGCACAATAAATGCACACTGATGCCAGTGTACATTTTATTGTAAAATACACCACAGAGGGCACCTTAGAGGTGCCCCCTGAAACTTAACCGACTATCTGTGTAGGCTGACTAGTTTTAGCAGCCTGCCACAAACCGAGACATGTTGCTGGCCCCATGGGGAGAGTGCCTTTGTCACTCTGAGGCCAGTAACAAAGCCTGCACTGGGTGGAGATGCTAACACCTCTCCCAGGCAGGAATTGTCACACCTGGCGGTGAGCCTCAAAGGCTCACCGCCTTTGTGCCAACCCAGCAGGACACTCCAGCTAGTGGAGTTGCCCGCCCCCTCCGGCCCGGCCCCCACTTTTGGCGGCAAGGCCGGAGAAAATAATGAGAATAACAAGGAGGAGTCACTGGCCAGTCAGGACAGCCCCTAAGGTGTCCTGAGCTGAGGTGACTCTAACTTTTAGAAATCCTCCATCTTGCAGATGGAGGATTCCCCCAATAGGGTTAGGATTGTGACCCCCTCCCCTTGGGAGGAGGCACAAAGAGGGTGTACCCACCCTCAGGGCTAGTAGCCATTGGCTACTAACCCCCCAGACCTAAACACGCCCTTAAATTTAGTATTTAAGGGCTACCCTGAACCCTAGAAAATTAGATTCCTGCAACTACAAGAAGAAGGACTGCCTAGCTGAAAACCCCTGCAGCGGAAGACCAGAAGACGACAACTGCCTTGGCTCCAGAAACTCACCGGCCTGTCTCCTGCCTTCCAAAGATCCTGCTCCAGCGACGCCTTCCAAAGGGACCAGCGACCTCGACATCCTCTGAGGACTGCCCCTGCTTCGAAAAGACAAGAAACTCCCGAGGACAGCGGACCTGCTCCAAGAAAAGCTGCAACTTTGGTTCCAGCAGCTCCAAAGAACCCTGCAAGCTCCCCGCAAGAAGCGTGAGACTTGCAACACTGCACCCGGCGACCCCGACTCGGCTGGTGGCGATCCAACACCTCAGGAGGGACCCCAGGACTACTCTAAGACTGTGAGTACAAAAACCTGTCCCCCCTGAGCCCCCACAGCGCCGCCTGCAGAGGGAATCCCGAGGCTTCCCCTGACCGCGACTCTTTGAACCTAAAGTCCCGACGCCTGGGAGAGACCCTGCACCCGCAGCCCCCAGGACCTGAAGGACCGGACTTTCACTGGAGAAGTGACCCCCAGGAGTCCCTCTCCCTTGCCCAAGTGGAGGTTTCCCCGAGGAATCCCCCCCTTGCCTGCCTGCAGCGCTGAAGAGATCCCGAGATCTCTCATAGACTAACATTGAAAACCCGACGCCTGTTTCCACACTGCACCCGGCCGCCCCCGCGCTGCTGAGGGTGAAATTTCTGTGTGGGCTTGTGTTCCCCCCGGTGCCTTACAAAACCCCCCTGGTCTGCCCTCCGAAGACGCGGGTACTTACCTGCAAGCAGACCGGAACCGGGGCACCCCCTTCTCTCCATTCTAGCCTATGTGTTTTGGGCACCACTTTGAACTCTGCACCTGACCGGCCCTGAGCTGCTGGTGTGGTGACTTTGGGGTTGCTCTGAACCCCCAACGGTGGGCTACCTTGGACCAAGAACTGAACCCTGTAAGTGTCTTACTTACCTGGTAAAACTAACAAATACTTACCTCCCCTAGGAACTGTGAAAATTGCACTAAGTGTCCACTTTTAAAACAGCTATTTGTGAATAACTTGAAAAGTATACATGCAATTTTGATGATTTGAAGTTCCTAAAGTACTTACCTGCAATACCTTTCGAATGAGCTATTACATGTAGAATTTGAACCTGTGGTTCTTAAAATAAACTAAGAAAAGATATTTTTCTATATAAAAACCTATTGGCTGGATTTGTCTCTGAGTGTGTGTACCTCATTTATTGTCTATGTGTATGTACAACAAATGCTTAACACTACTCCTTGGATAAGCCTACTGCTCGACCACACTACCACAAAATAGAGCATTAGTATTATCTCTTTTTACCACTATTTTACCTCTAAGGGGAACCCTTGGACTCTGTGCATGCTATTCCTTACTTTGAAATAGCACATACAGAGCCAACTTCCTACAGTGCACAGGAGCCGGAGCAGCTGCAAAACACGCGGTTCCCAGCAATGCAGTCTAGCGTGGGGAGGCAAGGACTTACCTCCACCAAACTTGGACTGAAGAGTCACTGGACTGTGGGAGTCACTTGGACAGAGTTGATGAGTTCAAGGGACCTCGCTCGTCGTGCTGAGAGGAGACCCAGAGGACCGGTGAAGCAGTTCTTTGGTGCCTGCGGTTGCAGGGGGAAGATCCCGTCGACCCACGGGAGATTTCTTCGGAGCTTCTAGTGCAGAGAGGAGGCAGACTACCCCCACAGCATGCACCACCAGGAAAACAGTCGAGAAGGCGGCAGGATCAGCGTTACAAGGTCGCAGTAGTCGTCTTTGCTACTTTGTTGCAGTTTTGCAGGCTTCCAGCGCGGTCAGCAGTCGATTCCTTGGCAGAAGGTGAAGAGAGAGATGCAGAGGAACTGTGATGAGCTCTTGCATTCGTTATCTAAGGAATTCCCCAAAGCAGAGACCCTAAAGAGCCAGAAAAGGAGGTTTGGCTACCTAGGAGAGAGGATAGGCTAGCAACACCTGGAGGAGCCTATCAGAAGGAGTCTCTGACGTCACCTGCTGGCCCTGGCCACTCAGAGCAGTCCAGTGTGCCAGCAGCACCTCTGTTTCCAAGATGGCAGAGGTCTGGAGCACACTGGAGGAGCTCTGGGCACCTCCCAGGGGAGGTGCAGGTCAGGGGAGTGGTCACTCCCCTTCCCTTTGTCCAGTTTTGCGCCAGAGCAAGGCTGGGGGATCCCTGAACCGGTGTAGACTGGCTTATGCAGAAATGGGCACCATCTGTGCCCATGAAAGCATTTCCAGAGACTGGGGGAGGCTACTCATCCCCTGCCTTAACGCCTTTTTCCAAAGGGAGAGGGTGTAACACCCTCTCTCTGAGGAAGTCCTTTGTTCTGCCTTCCTGGGCCAAGCCTGGCTGGACCCCAGGAGGGCAGAAACCTGTCTGAGGGGTTGGCAGCAGCAGCAGCTGCAGTGAAACCCCTGAAAAGGCAGTTTGGCAGTACCCAGGTCTGTGCTAGAGACCCGGGGAATCATGGGATTGTCTCCCCAATAGCAGGATGGCATTGGGGGGGCAATTCCATGATCTTAGACATGTTACATGGCCATGTTCGGAGTTACCATTGTGAAGCTACACATAGGTAGTGACCTATGTGTAGTGCACGCGTGTAATGGTGTCCCCGCACTAACAAAGTCCGGGGAAATTGCCCTGAACAATGTGGGGGCACCTTGGCTAGTGCCAGGGTGCCCACACACTAAGTAACTTAGCACCCAACCTTTACCAGGTAAAGGTTAGACATTTAGGTGACTTATAAGTTACTTAAGTGCAGTGGTAAATGGCTGTGAAATAACGTGGACGTTATTTCACTCAGGCTGCAGTCGCAGGCCTGTTTAAGAATTGTCAGAGCTCCCTATGGGTGGCAAAAGAAATGCTGCAGCCCATAGGGATCTCCTGGAACCCCAATACCCTAGGTACCTCAGTACCATATACTAGGGAATTATAAGGGTGTTCCAGTATGCCAATGTAAATTGGTGAAATTGGTCACTAGCCTGTTAGTGACAATTTGGAAAGGGTCCCAGTGACACATACAACTAAAACAACATATATACAGTGAAATATGGGGGTAACATGCCAGGCAAGATGGTACTTTCCTACACCCTTCCAAACCAAAGACCAAGGACCCACCTTTAAAACATAAACTCCCGCCACACCCCCACAACCTGACCCCTGAGGTGCCTGAATGCCCCACTGATGTCCCTGTCCAGTGGAGGCCATGAGGCTGTCAGGAATCAAGTTGGGCCAACTTGGACTGGCCAATGGCCTATAATTGTATATAGTTTTTCAGTGGAACATTTCCAAAGAATGCATCTGCCCAACTGATGACATTGGTGTCGATTTTAGTGATTTGTCTGGCCTTTAATTTAGTGTGTTAATGTTATTTCTGTATATTTGGAGCCATTTTTCATCCCTGTGTATGCTATGTGTGTGCCGTGAGTGTTGGGAATGGTGTGTGAGTTTGGGTTGTGCCTGTCTGTGATTTGTGTGTGCTTTTGTGTTTGTGTCTGTGTGTGTGTATCAGGACGGCTGTTTGTGTACGTGTGTATATGTGCGTGGCAGACCTTGGCGGGTGTGTGTGTTGCGTGTGAAAGTGTAACTCTTCCCCTCCCTCCCTTGTGTGCTAGACGGCTGTACTCACGGTTGTCGTCTTCGCAGTTGTCGCTGTTCCTATACTTGGATTGTGTGGTAGAGCATTGGGAAGACTTCTAGTTCTGGTTCCATGTGGGCCGCGGACTCGTCTGTGTCCTGGAGGTGAGTGTCTCCTTATATACTTGTCGTTCCTGTCAGACCTTTTGCGGCGGTGGGTCCGCCCCAAAAATCGTGGCGGTCTGCTGACTCGTAATATGGTGGATGGGGATATGCCTTCTGCCGGCCTGAGTATGGCAACTGCCGTCATCCACGGTCAGACCGCACTGGCGGTACAGGCGGTGTAGTGGCTATGTTTGGGTCGGTTCACCGCCGCAGTCTTAATATGGCAGTCTTCACCACTGGCCTGCTGGCAGACGGACCACCACCGCTGCCATGGCGGTCAGGTGACTGCCAATATTATAATGACCACCACTGTCTTTCTTGTTTGCCTGTTAAGGATGACCAATGCAAAAGAGATATTTTTGCTGAGAATGAACGTGCTATTGCACCTCTTGATGCGAGGTTTGGCACTAAAATATCAGACAAAGGATGGATCGAAGGTTACAATGAAGATCACATGTTATTCAAAGTTAAGGATTAAATTGTTAAAGGCTGGCACCCTTGAGGGGGTTTTAGATAATAAGTTAGAAGTATACGCTCAAGTAGATTCGGAACTGACTAATGTCAGTGATATGGTGCTTAGACAGGATGTATTGGTACCACTATTATGTTTGTGGAACAAAATAATTCAGATCACTCATGGACACATGGGAATTTCAGCAGTGGTGTGTAAGACTAAAATTTTTATTAGTGGCCTGAAATTAATAATCAATAATCAAGTCAGAGTGTTTGCTGATAGCTGTATGGAATGTTAAACACTGGAAGTTGTCTGCTAGTCTATTTAAGCCTACATTATGGCCTAAGAGGCCATGGGAAAATAGTTTGGGATTTTGCTGGTCTTTACAATATTTTGACCAATGATTGCAAATATTTTATGGTAGATTATTACTCAAAATGGATGTATTATTCTTTGTCAAAGTAGTCGACCCAAGCAGTACTAAACCATTTATGGAACAATTGTATCACATTTAATGTTTGCCAACAACTATTGTTAATAATAATGGGTCACACTTTCTGTCTTTTGAAATATCACGGTTTTTATGCTGGAAGGTGTGCAGACTTCAGTAACTAATAAAATGAATGTGTCATAGATTTAGAAAGAGAAGATTTGGAGTAACACCACAGCACCACATAGTACCACTGGTGTTTCATCTTTTATGTTGTTAAGTGACAGAGTACCCATTTCTAGCTTAAATCCTGCATGGGTGACAAAGGGAGCTGGGTCTTCAGATGTTAAAATGGATGTATCTAAAATGTGGGGGTAAGTTTCTGCTAAACAAAGAGAAGTAGGGTATTTTGATCAAATGACGAGAGTGAGAAGTATGGATATTGGAGAGGGAGATTGGGTTTTATTAGAAACATTTAAAGGTTGTTAAAGGAGATTCTAAGCTTTCTAGTCCAGTTGTGAGAGTTTCTAGATTGGTAATTTCATTGGTGTATAAAGAGTGCTTTAATAAAACTTAGAGAGGAACAATATACAAAAACCAGGATTGGTTTACAAGATAAAGGAAGCAGTAACTGTGTTGATTGGTTTGATTTGTATTCTTTGTCAAGTAAAGTCCATGATCAAGTAGGGAAGATAGATGGCATAAGTAATATGTCTCATGATGGTAAGGGAGTTGGTAATTTGGAGCAACCATTTTGCATGGTGCAAACTGCGAAATTCGCAGTTTGCGCCATGCAAAACGGGCATTGCGATGCACATTCCCATTTTGCGAGTCGGTACCGACTCGCAAAATGGGAATGCGACTCGCAAATAGGAAGGGGTGTTCCCTTCCTATTTGCAATTCGCACCGCGATGCAGAATTGCTTTGTGACTGCGAACACGGTCGCAAAGCAATTTGCAGTTAGCACCCATGTCAAGTGGGTGCTAACTCATTCGCAAAAGGGAAGGGGTCCCCATATCGCCAAAACTATTTTTTCAGAGCAGGCAGTAGTCCAATGGATCACTGCCTACTCTGAAAAAATGAAAACAAATGGTATCATTTTTTCTTTTGTATTGCAACTCGTTTTCCTTTAAGGAAAACGGGCTGCAATACAAAAAAAAAACTGCTTTATTAAAAAAGCAGTCACAGACATGGAGGTCTGCTGTCTCCAGCAGGCCACCATCCCTGTGAGTGCAGGGAATCGCAAATTGCGACCCACCTCATTAATATTAATGAGGTGGGTCTTTGCGACCCCCTTGCGATTCGCAGATGGTGTCATGGACACCATTCTGCATATGATTTTGCGACTCGCAAATTGCAAGTCGCTCCGACTCGCAATTTCTGAGTCGCAAAATCATAACTACCTGCATCTGGCCCTTAGTGCTGTCCCTCATGTCACAAAAGTCATCAGTACGTGACTATATATGCAATTATGTTAACCAAAGAACGAATGGGTTGAATGTAGAAAGATGCACTGAGAAGTGCATTTGTTTAAACTAGTGTTAGAAACCCTGGGGGTATCGCTCATAAATCAATTGTTTGCAAGATTGAATTGATATTAGGTTTTAAATGAGATCTTAGACTAACAGAATTTATTGCAATAATATTGAATTTCTAAAGATTAATCATTTAAATATGTGTGCAAAAATAAAAGAAATATAGTTCTGTGTTATACTGATGTATTAAGAGAGTCTTTCCTTATAAAGTGAATGTAACATAAATATTAATGAAGCATCATTAATGTTGAATTCATGAGTTTGCATGTTAAAATGTGATTATTAGAATGCATTGATCAAATGTATTGCTTTAATTCAATATTACTATATTTGGATTTCTTGACTGTGCAGGAAATGCTGATTCATTTTCACAACACAAAGTTTCTTTCAGACATCGGCCTCAAGAGAAGTCTAGCTTTGGTATTAGACCCCTATTGTTTGTTGACATGCAGAGAAAGTGCAACAATGTCCTTGAGTATGGAACATCCAGAACTATGGACAGACATTATATACAAATGTTTCAATCCTGTGTGGAGCTATGTGGATTGTTGAAGGTCCCATGAATGGCCTGTGAAGATATGTTGATGTTTCAACCTGGAGTTGTGTGATCAATTTCTACTGGATGATGCCCTTCAGTGTAATGTGGACTATCACCTCTTGCGCATCAGATTGCTTTATGGACTTCAATATACCAGTGGCTAGTTGGACTTTGGTCAGATCGAGCTCAGCTCTCCGGATGCCGAGAACCTTTGCTGATAAAGAATCCTGAATGCTGAGCCCTTTAGAGAGGCATCTTCCTCTCTGCATTGCCCCTTGGAGACTTGAACATTTTCCTTCCTGATCCCTGCAGAAGACTCTTGATCAAGCTTCTGGCATGCTGACACTTTTCTTTTTTACTTATCTTTTGCCCACCTTAGTCAGTACCTTGTTGCACAAGATTATCTTTTTCCAAATTCTTTTTGCCCTTCATGTCGTTTTTGTCTTTTGCCCGCATGTGTTCCTCCCCGCACATATTCTTCCCTGATTTGGTAATGGTAGGGTTTACTCTTTGCTCAGGTTAAATTATAACTTTGTTAATTTGAAATTGACTGATGCTTGTTAAATCTGAGCAACACCTGTTTGCTGTTCATCATATACTATAACTGATGTTCTTTATTAAACGCCTGGTTATTTTAATATTAGTTCACCTTAACTTATTTTATCATCTTGGGAAACCCTTGGTAATTCTGTATCTTTATAACCTTGTCTTGAGAATTGTCTACATGGCTTTGAGCTTGTAATAAAACTCCTTCACTTTATTCCTGACTGGAGTTGTCCTTGTACGGCCAAATGGGTTATACTGTCTAAAGTAATTGGCTTGTATTGTAAATGGTGCTAATGGTTCTACCACACTCTTAGCAGGGTCCAAAAATCTATTGAACTTGATGAGCATTGATTCCTGCGAAGGATAAAAATGATCCAGGAGATTGGGTGCAGAGGATGGCTTGTCCCACAATAGAGGAAAGCCATTTAAGTGTAGTGTTAGGGTCAATTCCTGTTTGTCCCATGTTCCGAAGATTGATGAAGTTCCAGCATCATGCCTACCAGTGATGGATGTGTGAGTATTAATGAGGCTTTCCACCTGCATTGCTTTTGGCCTGAGATTTTTGTAAATTATGATGTTATGAAGTGTTTTGCGGAGTTGTCAAACTCATTTGATTTTGGTACTTACTGCTAAAGAATGTCTGCAGCTGTTGTTGCTGTTGATGGGCCCATAATGACCTACAATACTAAGATATCACACAAGTTTAGAAGACACTTGGTTAATTTATTGTCTGCAGTGAGGTACTTGTCATGAGTTGTCATTGACAGTGCTAGCAGTTTCCTTGAATGAGTGAAAGCTGTGGTTGGTATTAAATCAATCTCCAATGCACATACAGGATCTACATCAACAGTAATATTTGAGTTCCTACCCCGTAGTGTGCAGACAGGGTGTTGTTTTTTTGCTTGCAATATTTTGCATTAGAAGCATATGTGAGCGATTGTGTGAGAGACGCGACTACTGCTGCTGAAAGAAGTAAGTGTGTCGTCATTTTGTGCCATTCTGGTATAGGTCGGTTTGTGTGAAGCCACACTGGTATTGGTGGGCAGTGCCGCATTGCTATTCGTTGAGAACATCATGAGAAAACATCGTGGGACTGAAATTACTTCTTGATTCAATCAAAAGTTATTATGATTAATTGAATTAATTAAAATGAAGTTCTCTAAATCTTAGAAGAGTGAGATAAGAAGAGATGCGTTTATTACAGTTAGAGAGGTATAGAAGACTCACCCGAAGGGACAACAGGTTATTATGTGTCATCTGTTAAAGGATTACATGCGTGTTTGTGTCTTGAACAGTAGAGCAAAAAATGACGGAAAAAGAAGGTGCTTCAGCATTTCTCCATTATGGAACTTTTAATCTGAGAATTTTAGACAATTTGAGGTGAATACTGTATGAAATGAAACTGCCTCCAAGACCCTCACAGTGTGAAGCTCTTAGCATTTGGGAACTCATAGCAAGAGATAAAATGGCAAATAAATACAAGAACAGAATGAAGAAGGCAATTAAGACACTTGCAGAGGCTAAATGCGATGCAGGGGAGAAAATGTGGAGATCAGACATACTTGAGGGAGTCAGAATGTATCCAGGTAATACAAACAAAGAAGGTGAAAGCACTAAATCCAAGACTAAAAGGAAGACAGGAAAGGCAGGACTGCCAATAGAACTTGAAGCTAAAAAGGCATTGACATATGAGAGTGATTCAAATGAAAAATTCATAAATGAGCTCTTGACGAATTGTCTGCTTCCTTTTTACTCAGTTGAAACAGGAACTACAAGTGTAGCAGCACAAAATGTAACCCTGAATGTGCCGACTGCCCCAGTTGCACAGATCCTGGGTCAGGTATTGCCAAGTACATCTGAAAATCCAGTGACACAGATTTCTGATGCAAATCAACCAGTTCAAAGTGCTATTACAGTTAGACCCATACCAAGCCCAGTTGTGAACCAGGATGTGCCAATTTCTAGTGTGAATCAGACAGTACTGTCACCCTGTGTGAATCCACCTGTGTAAAATTGAATTTCGAATCAACCTGTGCCAATGTTTAGACCAGTTCAGTCAATGCCAAATGTTACACTGAATCAAACAGGACAAAGTTTAATTATTATCCCAACAGGACAGAGTGTAGGAATGACAATTCCTCAGAATCAGACAAATCATATAGGTCCAGATGCATTAACAGTTCATAAGACTATAGGTCCTGTTGTCCCTTTGTATGCTTCTGGTACGTCTGGAAGTAATGTCCATTCAATAAATGTCCAGACAGTTCCAGATACACCAGTTACATCAGCTGGGATATCACCAATTGGTATGCAGAGATCGGTACATTTTAACATTTCTAAAATGGAGAGAAGCAGTTCTCTTATTAGACCATTAACTCCTACACAAATTGTAGATCCAAATCTAATGACAAGTCAGACAGTATTTGTTCCCGATGTGAGGTTTCCTCAGGGAAGCCCGGACCTGATCAGATTCCAAATGCAGAACTCTACAAGGAAAGGTACCTTTTACCACGCCAGAAAGCATGTCACACTTTAATGCCCTGAGTCAGCAGAATATGGGACAGTCAAGACCAGAAGTACCAGAGAGAAATATCAGTTTGCAAGGTTTTTTCTGCACAACAGTTGACAGATTGGTTAAATAATTTGAATCCTCCAGGTGCAACAGGTATGACAAATTGCAACGCGCGATCGGGAGATACCCCAGAGAGAGCTAGATAGTGAATGTGTCCAGATTGAAAATGGAACTGAATAAAATGATTTTAGGCACATTGGACACGCCCAATTGGAAACTTACACAAAGGACAAACTGCAATTCGTATGCAAAGATATTACACAACGTGCAGGACAGGCTTATGAGAGATCTGCTGAAGTAGCAGAGAAATATGATGTCGATTTGGAGAAATCAAAATCCCTGAAGAGAAGTTACAGATTGGAGTTTAGAACAAAAGACATTGTCAACATGAGACCCCCTGGAATGAAATTGCTCATTAAGGTATTGATTACATACTCTGTGGTGTGCTTGAGGGCCCGAAGCAAGATGGCTGCACTGTAGTGTGACTCTGCCAACCGAGGCCCACAATACAACAATTATCCTGACCCTGGGACCCCATCTATTCTTATAATGGTACTGTATGATGAGGTGCTGCGGCTAAGAGCACTAAAAACAGTGAGCCGATCTGCCTGGAGAACGATTCGTGGTGTGCAGCAAGCCCAATTGCCATAAGAAACAGATGGGGGCATACTTGGGCTGAGAGGTCGGCTGGCTGATCGGAGTGCGGCTGGTGCAGGTGGAAGGAGGCTGCAACCCCAGAGAGTGCAGCCCTGTGGCTGTAGAACAGTAGATGAGGAGTGAACATATGAGAAGCAGCAGCACTGCTGGAGACTGAGGAGCGTCTCCAGTACACTAGGCCGCCCACTGGGGTGTGAGGCCTGCTGCGCAGAGAACGAGCTAGTCGCTGGCTTGTGGGAAGTGAGTGCCGCTGGCAGCGGGATCGAGTGGGGTTGCCAGTGGGCTGGTCAGAGAACCCCAAGTGCTTGACAGTGACTGTGGATGCCGGGCTGCCCAACGCAAATTGCCCGCCCACGGGCTTTAAATTCAAAGGGAAGCACTGCTTTGCTGCCTGTTAGGAGTCCCTTGGATTGAACGACGTGGCGAAGAATTGGTGAAGGCCTGGTGTGGTGGCTAGCTGACCCGGTGCCCGATGGCGGTCCCAATTAGGAGACCCAGAGTTTTTCTTTTTATTTCTGCTGTGGGTCTGTGCAGTCCTCATTTCAAAGGCAAACAAAAGGAGCAGGGGTGAGGGGGTGCAAGAGTGCCCCCGCCACATTCAGCTGGCGATTCTCTAGGGGAGTGGTGTGTGGGATCTAATTGAACTGGTGCTACACCTGAGAGAATGATACGGTGGCAGAAACCTCACCCTTTGTGCTAAATATTCTGAAGGTGGGCAACCTAAAGTAACAGACTGTGCAGGAGGAGTTTTCATTGCATCTGGAAGGCGAAAGCAAGGCATTGCAGTGACGTGTTGACACCTGTTGCAACAGAAGGGACTCAACTAGGCTGCTACTGGAGCTGAGCAGGTGAGGTGCAAGTTGAAGGAACCACTGGATGGGCAGACCTGGCAGACAGGAGGCCTCAGATATTGCCGTAACCAGCTGCTTATAAATATTTTAGACCTAGACATGGGTCGGGAGGGGCTTGAGCCAGGTTGCTAGTCAAAACACCTATCTGGAGGTGTATTATGCCATACATGCCAAAGTAAATTCTGTGCTGAGATTGGTAAAATGGACAAGCACCAGTCGCGACTCACCTTTGAGGCAATGCACGCCGATAAGCATGTCTGAGAAAAGTCCCCGGGAAGTGAACAAGAGGATCCAGCGCAGGAATACGGATCACTGGAAGCCATGCTACTTGCAATGCAGCACAACCTGCAATCGATTAGCAGCAAAATAGATACGCTCAATGTCCCCATAGATAAAATGGCAACTAAACTCGAAGAATGAAGATCTCGAAGCGAGATTCCATAGGAACAACATACACTTATTGGGTGTGCCAGACACTACAAGTACAGGAAAAATGGAAACGTTGGTTGACAGCTCCTTTAAGATGTATTTGGTGTTGAACACTTTTCCAATATGTAGTTAGCGGAACAATCCCACTGATCCTTGGTATTGATACCGACGCCGGGGGCCCCGCCCAGACCAATGATCGCAAAACTATTTAAATATACAGAACAGGATGTGGTGCTGCGTCTCTCCAGGGAGTGCAAGAAAGTTCAATATCAATGCAATGAAATAGCCTTCTATCCAGATTTCATCCAAGTGGTGCAAGTGGCCAGAAAGGACTTTGCGCCTGTAAAAAAGGAACTGCAGCAGACAGGGGTGGAATATGCTATGCTATATCCGTCTCTGCTACGGGTGCAGCTACCAGAGGGCAAAAGATTTTTACCTCCCCACAAGCTGCCATGGTCACCTCAGAAGACGTGGGTGGGACACAGACAGGCTTCAGATAAAGCTGCAAGACCGATGCAGCCTTAATTGTTCTAATTTATGATATACCTTGGGGTGGGTAGTTTATTCTTGGTCCAATACTCCAGCACAGTGTATTAATGTCTAGGTAGGGTGGATGGCTACCCCTAGGGAATACCAACGGTGCAGATAGCCAGGACACCTCCATACATCAGAGGCCAGCCCTCTATCCAACCCCTGGAGGGAATACCCCGAGTGCTATGATTTCACTTGCAGAGTGGTAGAGTTGTGCATAGTGAATTGCTGATTGGTTCTCAATGGTGACATTATGGTTGAATGGGGGGGACTGTGTCTTTAGCAAGTTGGGGATGCTGAAGTGGGTGGGGGGGAGGGTATGGGGTTGGGAGAAGATCTACCCATTCACTGTATGTCTTGAAGTTGTTGCCAAATATTACTTTGCTGTATTCCAATATACAATTGATGGTATCCTGGTGAGATGAACCCCAGAGCTACTACTAGCCTAGTCTCCCTCGGCTTTTCGTCTTGGAATGTGAGGGGGTTCAACAACCCCCAAAAAAGTTGAGAAGTGCTAGCATATTTTGATCAACATAATGTGCAGGTAGCATATTTACAAGAAACGCACTCTCCAAGTCTGCTGCTGACTGGGTGGGTGTGAGGTGGGCGGGGTTCCATATGGCTTCCTCATATTCTTTTTTTTTTATGACCACATTTTTATTTTATATAATGTCATGTTTATCGCACAACAAGGATGAGACAGTCATACATATAACTGTGTTCCTAGCATGTCAATGCACCCAAAACAGCCTCTACAAGCGAAGCTCATATGTATTTTATTAGTACACATATTTATTACAGATCTTTGGTTGTCTACCGCATCCATTCCCTTGTCGCCAGTCCATTCAGACCAGATTCTACTCTGTTTCCATGGGCACACTCTTGCCTCGTAAACAGGTTTCTCCATTTGAGCACACCAGTCCACTCCCCTCCTTCACTGCACAATTGTAGGGGGACTGGTCGTCGACCAGTGTCTTGCAGTGTCTCTCTTTGCCACCAGAAGGGCTGTGCTAACTACTTGTCTATCTGTTTGGGAGCCTCCCATCCCCTCCATCACTCCCAGTAGGTCCATCACTGAAGACCTATCCAGGGTTTGTCCCACTATCGCAGCGAGCTCTGACAACACCCACCCCAAAAAGTGCACAATCATGGGACAGGACCATGCCATGTGAAAGAAGTCTGCTAGGGATCCCTCACAATGCCCACATTGGGGCGTGGCCCTGAGCCCTGCACGGTGTAGCTGAATTGATGTTAAATACGCACAGTGTAGGTAGTACAGTTGTACCAGTCTCAATTTACCTGATACTGCAATCACTCGCGGTGCTATTAAGGCATCCTGCCAGTCTTCCTCGTCTATTGGTCCCACTTAGGCTTCCCATCTAGATCTCATGGCATAAAGTGTCCCGGAGGCATTCAACACAATCAAACAGTAAATTTGGGAGGCTCCCCCCTTACCCAATGCTCCCATCATTACCTTCACTTCCATGGGACTGAATTCGGGGACTGAGGTAACCTCAGGTATGTGGGATCTTCGGTCATGCCGCAATTGCAGATATTTATGGAACTGTGTGCATGACAACTTGTACCCTTGTTGAAGTTCCTGGAAGGACTGCATATGATCCTCGGTCCACAAGTCTTTTCTTGAAAATCCCTCCAATGCGCGCACCTCTCCCAACCATGTCCCCCACCGTGCGTAAGTTTCCTCCACCACCCGGTGCAACACTGTGCCTCCCACCATCCCAGAAAAACTATCCTAGTCACCTACAGGATGTTGTGTGATACCGATCCGCCATATAGAAGATCTATGTTGCATGGTAACTCCAGGGTCGCTACTTCCAGGCAATAAGCCGGGTCCGCCCATCCTCCCATAAGCCAGTTGTGGAGCACAAGTACCTGAGCCACCAGATAGTAATGAAATATATTGGACATACCCATCCCTCCTTCGTATGTGCTTCACTGGCAGATCTCTCTACTGAGGCACCTTCTCTTATTCTACAAAAGGAAGGAGTTGGCCAGTGTGTCCATCTCTCTGAACGAGTGGGCCGGTAGCTGTATGGGGATATTTTGAAGAATATAAAAGAAACATGGCAACACCAGCATTTTAAATAGAGCAACAAATCCTAGAATATTAAGGGGTAGCGCTTGTCACCTCTTCAACTCCCCTTTGACTCCATGAACAAGCAGCGTGATGTTGAGCACCCATATAAGGGATGGTTCCAATGCTATTTTAATTTCCAAGTAGGTGAAACTAAGGCACCTTATGAGTAACTCAGTTTGCCACTCAATTGCCTCTTGAGACCCAGTTAGTGGAACCAGAAGTGATTTCCTGGATTGAGCACCAACCTGGACGCTTCTGCAAATAGGCACAGGAGATAGAGACAATGAGGCCCACTCTCCACTGTATTGGGCAGAAACAGCAATACATTGTCTGCGTACATTGCTACACGTTCTTCCTCCCCTCCAGGCCAGCACCAACCCGTTCTCAGTGGATCTCCCGTAAGCATGTACGCCAATCGTTCAGTGACTAAAGTAAAGAGGAGTGTGGACAATGGGCATCCCTGCCACGTTCCCCCTAAGTTCCTATTGAACAGTACCCTGACCGTCGGGTTACAGAATAATCTTTGCACTATGCTCCGAGACCTTTCAACAAACCCCATTTTAATGTGCACCTGTCTTAAATATCTCCAATCAACAGTATCAAATGTTTTCTCAAAGTCTATTAACACCAGCACCAGGGGCCCTGGAAGGATATGCCTATGCTCCAGTGCCACGTTCAACCTCCTTATACAGTGTCTAGTACTGCGGTTGGGCATAAACCCACACTGGTCCGGGTGAACTAAACCTCCCAGGACCTTTTGCAGACGATTCGCCAACACTGTTGCAAATATCTTCAGCTCCTCATTGATTAGCGATATTGGCCTATAAGTTGAACATGACAAGGAAGGTGGCTTTGTCTTTGGCAGGACCACTATGGGGACTTTATCTGGGAAAGCTCCTGTTTCCAGTGCCTTCTCATTCAAATCCAGCAGCCAAGGCACCAAGAGGTCTTTAAATCTAGAGTAAAACTCCATAAGGGACCCATCTGGACCCGGAGTCTTGCCAGTCTTTAAGGCTCAGATGGCATCGCCTATTTCCTCTAGTGATATAGGTTGATCTAGTACTTTCCACTTCTGCTCTGGAATTCTCTGCAGGGTCAGCTCATTCAACAGTGGACTCCCCAGTTCCACCTGGGGCCTAGGGGATGCAGCATAAAGCGTTGCATAGATTGTGCAAACGTGGCCACTATCCCGGCCGGAGACGTGTGAGAGACCCCCGCTCCATCAGCTACCTCAGGTATCACCCGTCCCTCAAAGGTTTTGTGGCCAGCCAGTATAACAGTTTACTATTCTTGTCTCCCCATCCATATATCCTTGCTTGTGATGCACGCCATAACTGTTTCGCTGCCTCCAACGACTGTACTCTTATTTCTTCCCTCACCAGACTCAACGCATGCTCATTTGCTTTCTGCCTGTGTTGCTCCATGCCTCTTTCCAGTTGTAGCATCCTGGCCTTCAGTCGGGCAATATGAGATTGCCCATCTCTCTCTTTTGCTCTGAGGAGAGTCTTAGCCCTGCCTCTTATCGTGGCCTTTCCAGCCTCCCACAGCATTGCTTTTGTACGCACAGTCCCATCATTAAGCTCAAAATATTGGGCAATCTCCTCCCTCAAGTGCGCAACATAATCCCCATTCTGTAATAGCCAGGCGTTGAGGCACCACATAGGATGCTGTGTTTGGACAGCTGAACCAATGACCAGGAGGACCGGGGTATGATCGATATACACCGAGTGAGGATCTGGATCTGCTGGACCCTGGGAGATCGGCCTCCGGCATAAAGACCATGCCAATACTTGCCTGTGTATGATGTGCTGCAGAAGTGTGGGCGTACAGCCTGGAGCAATGGTTCCAGGCCCTCCAGACCTCGCACAGCCCCACGTTTGACACCCACTGTCCCAGGAGCGCTGAGCACCTACATCTCTCCCCGGAGGCTACTCCTGTAGTGTCTACCGCTGGATCTAGTACTGCATTCATGTTGCCTCCTCTAATTGTGCACCAACGGGGCATCTAAAACACCACCTCTGTCAACTCTACCAGGAAGTGATTAAGTGCCATGGGAGGCGCATAGAGACACAACAAGTTCAAGGGGTGTCCCCCCACCATCCTTGCCAACGCTACATACCTGCCCTGTGAGTCCCTCCATGTTTGATGCACAACTATGGGAAATCCCCTGCGGATCAATATTGCCACCCACTGGGAGCCGTGCGTGAACCCTGGAATGCCAAGAAGGCATAGTGGGCCAAGAAGGGCCAGTACGTGCCCAATAAGTGCATCTCCTGCAATAATAAAATAGATGAACGAAGCCCTTGCATGTGACGGAGTACCGCCACTCGATTAATTTTGTCTGGCAACTCATTCACATTCCAGGAGACCATCTTAACCATTGCCATGTGTAGAGTCTGTATGTCCAACGTTTTGCCCCATAATATACCTCATTGCATTTCGGACTAACCAGAGGTCCATCTGCTGTCTCTGGGAATTTCTGATTTTGTGACATTGGAAACAAATAAACCTCTACAACATCCCAACAGTCTTGCATGCAAACATCACTCCACTTCCGCCAACGTCCCCCCACCCAACATTTCCCCCCAACCATCTGTCCCATACATCCCAACCAATAATTAAAAACTCAGCTAGCGTGGAGTGGTGGACCCCTCCATATAGTAGGATTAACGTGTCATATCACCTGCCAGCCAGTATTTTGTCTATTGCCATTATGCAGCCAGTCTATACTAATGGTGATTGGCTTAATCTCTCCTCTTGTTGATGTTGTTTTGCCGTATCACCTTCCTGTGGGAATGATGACGCATTTCTGTGTTGCTCCAGTTGTGGCCCAGAAGCTTTCAAACTCTGTGAGTGGGACTAAGGGCTGCCCCCAGACCGCCGCCGGCGCTATTGCGTTTGGTGTATCTTCATTCTTGCAGGTTTTGGTTCCTGAGCTCCACCTGAGTGCGACGTGAGTCTCTCAAGTGAGGAGGCGGCACAGCTATCTCATTGTAAACGGTGTTCCTCGGTCACCCACTCCCAGGCCGCCTCTGGAGTTTCAAAGAAATGAGCTTTGCCAGGGTGCAGTACCGTGAGGCGAGCCGGAAAAAGTAGTATGTAAGTAATCTGGAGCGCCCTTAACTTTTGTTTTACTTGTTCATAGGAGAGCCTGTGTGCCTGCACATCCCTGGAATAGGCATGCCTCTTGCAGGATACAGTTTTGGTCTCAGAACTTGAAGAAACAAGCTATTATGGCTCTGGGTTTTGCTTCAGAGGGAGGCCTAGCTGAGAGCCCTGTGAGCTTGTTCCACCGCAAACCATGGAGTTAATTTGTCTAGTGGCATCCACGACTTCTGCCAAGTCTCTAAGAAATCTGCCGCCCGCGTTCCCTCAGCTCCTTCAGGGAAGGCCACAAGCCTTAAATTGTTACGCCGTGATCTATTTGCCGCTTCTTCGGTGCGTTGTTGAAGTTCGTGCGCTCTAGTAAGGAGCTGGTTAACTTTAATTTTGAAGTCCGTAACTTCATCTTTGACCATGGACACTCGATTTTCGGTGTCCGTCACTCGGGCGATCACACCTCTCAAGTCCTGGCGAAGCAAGGTCACATCAACCTGTATTTCTCCAACCTTATTCTCCACAGCCATCCAGGAAGCCTGTATTGCATGTAAGATTTTGTTAGTATCCCTTGAGCTGGTGGCCGAAGGACCTCCAGTAGTTTCCCCGGGCGCACCCCCGGGAGTAGTGTACCTGTCAATCCGCGATTGGGAGGCGGGCAGCTTCAGCTGTTTATCTTTCCCCATTGTAGATCTATCGCTTACTCTGGCTACAGTGCTCTGACAAGTTCTCTGCCGTCACCGCAGCCCAGGGCTTCCTGCCACAGATCTCTCCCAAGGATCCCTGACTTACCGTCTCTGGGCTGTGCGAGTGGGATCCGATCCCGCTGGTCACTCCAGGACACCATCAGCCAGCGTGAGGGACTGTAGGATCTACCAAGCTCCTTCACACCCGTCAGCCACTTCCAATTTAAGGGACTAGGTACTGGTGTCTCAGGCTCCACTCTTGCCAGCCCGCACCAAACCGCACAATCAAGCTAGTCATCTTCACGCACTCTTGGCTCGATGTCTTCCAGGGCCGTGATCACTCCTCCAGGCCACTCACTCCCAGCTCACCGTGCCGGGAACCCTCCGAGCCGTTGTGCTCTCCTTCTCCACTCTCAGGGCAGTCACCTCGTTGGCTTAACTCACCCACAGGGCCACTTCACCCTGCTGTCTTCTGGCAACTTCATCCACCAGCGGTCTGCCGAGGTATTTCAAGTTCTCGACTGGCCCCATTTTTGATCAGCCGTATTCGCGCTGCAGGTGACCCTACCTCCACCGGGCTTCTTTCGCCGCGCTTCTACCTCAGCACTCCCTGGGGAGACCACAACACACCTCTCATCCCCTCGTTGACTCACCCCAGGAGCACCTCTGGTCTTGGGAGGATGGGCACCCCTCACGAAGGGCCTCTGGGTCATCACAATATCACCCCTTCCCTGGTCGCGGCCTTGCTTCCCTCTTTGCCAACAGGATCCCCCTACAGCCCGGCCAGGTCCTTCTTCCCCCCATGGTCATCAGCTGGGCTCAATCACTCACCTCAAAGCACCACCACATAGCTGCATTACTGCAACTCATCTGAGCCTCCCACTGCCGCCGCCCATTTTGGGAGCTTTTGGGAATACATTCTCCACGGATCCCCAGGAATCGATTCACCCTCACCCGGTTCCTATGCTACTCCAGGCATGTCGTGGCTTCTATTTAGGGTGCTCAAGGTGCTGACCATGGTGTTTGATGGAGGCGGAAAACGGTGGGGTCCGGAGCACTCAGAGTGTGACCACCATCTTGATGCCCTATGCCACGCCCTTGGCTTCCTCATATTCTACCTATGCTCCTGGGGTTATCATTTTAGTCAAAAAGGAGGTGCCGTTGAGCTGATGCATTCCGAGGTAGATGATCAGGGATGCTATGTTTTGGGGCATGGCAAGTTATGTGGCATCATGGTTACTATGTTTAATACCTATGTCCTAATGTGGATGACCTTGAGTTTGTACTGCATATAATAAATCGTCTGCATGTTTTGTCATGTATGCCCCTGCTGTGGAGGATGAGGGGGGGGAGAATTTTAACTTATGTCTGCACCCCAGACTTGACAGATCAGCGGCCTCGAGTGGACTGAGTATAAATTGGGAGAGGTCATATGTGTTACAGTAACGGAGGGACGGAATGGTAGAGCTCCATACTAAGTATCCCTTGCGGTGGTGCAAGGACCCGGTACAATATCTGGGAGTCTGGGTGCACAGAGATCCCAAACTGGTGCTTCGCTGGAATTATGGCAAGGCACTGACCAAACTGGAGATTCAACTGCAGCGGTGGTCCTGACTCCTGTTGTCATTTGCCGACCACATAGCGGTTATTAAAATGATGATATTACTGCAATTCTTATACTTATTTGTGAAAATCCCACTTCATCTCAGGCAGACCTTTTTTAAAGCACTCCAATCCTTGTTATTAAGATTGACCTGGGTTGGGAAGCAGCTGCGGATTGCGTGGAGGCAGCTGGTACTTCCCTTTGAACAAGACGGATTCCATGGCCCAGACTTCTATCTCGATTATCTGTGCACGCAGGCACAACATGCACATTATTTGGTGCAGCCTGAACGATATACACCACACTTGTGGAACGAGATGCAGCACATCCTGTGCCACTGAGCTCATTGCTATCGTATGAATGTGTAAATGTGGTTTGCAGCAGTATTAGCACAATCAATTGTACTTTGCGCACATGGCAGGCCATTATAAAAAGAACAATTGGGGGGGCCTCCATTTGCCCCTGAATTGAAGATAGCATATCATCCCAAATTGTCTGACACACAGCAGACAAAGGCCCTGACACTACTCATGGGAGATTTGTTTCCGGGGGACTGTTTTGTTCAATATGCAGCACTGCTGCAGCGGAGTTGTGATTCCCTCTCATGCATTTCACATACATACGACTACATGCTGCCTTGAAGAAGCACTATGCAACATTTCCACAGGCTCCACCTACTTTACAATGAATGCTTACCAGTGCATTTCATAGAGACTTTTGCCTGCTCTGATACAGGAGTATGTGTCATTCAAATGGCACTCGGGACTGAGTATAATATGGTGCAGACCGAGGAGAACAGAGATGATACGGCTGTATTAGATAGATGGAACAGGGTGAGTGAGACCCCACTTACGAGAACAGAGTGGGAATTCTGCTGTGCATTAAGAGGCAGAATGACTGTGAATGGTAACTTATGTATCGCACACTTCATATTCTTACAGCAGGTATAATATACACCTGCACAGCTGGCCCACTATGGCCTACGGCAAGAAGATACTTGTGACAGATGTGGTAAACAGGGGGCGGATTCATTACACCTAGCGTGGGGATGTGGCAAGATCTATGAATATTGGGAATTGTTTCCTAAGAGACTCACTGAGGTTATGTCTGTGGTGGTGTGCTGTGATCCCCGTGCATGTTTGTTGGGATATGTGCAACCTCTGCAACTGGCAAATCATAGAATGGTAGCTATAGCTCTTTTAATACCGAAAAGAAGAGTTGATATCAATTTCGGGAAGAAAACATGTCCGACAGTAAAACAGTGGTTGCGGGATATCGCCTACTGTAGAGATCAGCTAGAGATATATCTAGAGGTGCTCCCCCAAACATCCCGTCCTAAATATTATTGAGCACCACTCACTGCATATCTTCTGTCACTAGGGACCAAGAGGTCATAAGTAGACTTCTGTGATCCACTGGGGAACACGCTGCATACCGGAATTGCACAATGAAAATATGATGTATGTTATGTATATGATGTATTGGAATGATACTGAAATACTGGTAGTACTATGGGCAACAGTTAAATGCTGTTTCTTGTGGTTGTAACATGAAAAATGTTTTAAACAAATTACAAAAAAAGGAATTGATTACAAACATTCAGAAATGGTGAGCTGTAGATAAGAGAGAAGGCACATGGGCAAACAAAAAAGATCAGAAGAAAACAAAGGCAAATGTGTCTCCGGCAGGAGCAAATCAAGCCAAGGACAATGTGAAAATGATGCCCATAGGAGAAATACCAGGTGGAGGTTATGTTCATGTAATCTGGAGTAGGAGTGATATTTTGTCATTTACAAATGATTACCCAGAATTGAGAGAGAAACCAGTGGAGTGGCATAAGCAGACAGAGAGATTTGTGAAACTTTCAAAATGCCTGTGGGAGAAATTGCGCATATAGTTTGACATTGTGATTCTGACTGACTTGTGGAATGAATACAAGTGAATGTTGATTGGCCTGATAGAAACTTCAAAGAAATCCAGTTAAGGTGCACCATCTGAAGAGTTGATGAAAAAGTATTATAAGGTAACTGAGTTTCTGAAAAACAAAGTGTCCCCGAAAGATTTTGATTAACAGAAAATTGACAGAACAGCTCAGGAGTCCAAGGAGTCGATCTATGCATATTAAGAAAGATTATTGCAGGCTTTCAAACTCAAAGTGGTACAGAGACAATAGAAGATATGGGTCATTTTGGGTTCAGATTTGTGCAAGTATATAAGCCAGACATTAGTTAGATGATTCAGGAGCACTTGATTTATTGGCAGAATGAGCCAATTGATGAGATCCTCCGATACACATAGTATTGCAGTGATGAACTGGAATTGAAACAGAGAAAGTTCAAAGAGAAGGTAATGGTGATGCAATTGAAGACTGCAGAGAAAGTTAGTCAGAGCTTGCAGATGATAGTGAATACTGGTGGAATGCAAGGTGAGCCACAGAGGGTGACAAATGTTCTTCAGTCCAGAGGTAGAGGACAAGGTGTTCATGTAGATCAGAGTGGAGGTGCTAGTGATGTTCAAGCTTTGAAGAGAACTATTCTGTGTCATGCTTGCGGAAAGTTTGGTCATTGGCAACAGAAGTTCCCCTATGATAATGTGAGTAATCAAGTGTAGAATGTTGGCGTTGCACATGTACAAGACAGAAGTCAAATTCAAATTCAGAGAGTTCAAAGAGCACAAGTACAAAATATGAATGTGTCCCCAGGACAGCAGATATAGGTACCACAACAACCGATGGCTCAATAGCAAATGGTTGTTCGCTAACAGAATCTGAACCAGGTTGCAAATGAAAATATGAATCAGAAAGTATCACAGTTTCCCCAATAGACCTGAGTGATGAAGGATTTTCAAGCAGACAGCTCAGATGATGAGGATTGCATGTTAGCTGCCTCCTTAGAAGTAGATCAATGTGGTCCTTATGTAAATGCCAACTTTAAGGGACATGATGTGTCATTCTTGTTGATGCTGGAGCTACTACTTCTGCCAGAACAGCAGAAGTGCCAAATTTGTTGCCTTCAGGAAAAAGAATTCAGGCTGTAGAAGTCGCAAGTAAGCAGTTAACCAATCCTGTAACAGAGTATGTCCCTGTAAATATAGGTTAATTTGAAGATGAGCACCAATTTGTGGTTTGCGATTTAAGCCCTGTAAGTTTGCTTGGATGCAACCTGCTGTGTAAGCTAAACTGTTCCATTAGTTGCACACCCTGAGGAATAGCAATCCAGATAAATGAGGAAGATGTGCCTTATAAATTGTGAAGCAGTGCCCAAGTGTCACATTGTACCCAATGCTGACATGTAATGATTAGCCCAAAGATTTAAAAAACACACTCAAACCTCAGGTTTGGTATTTTTAAGGAAAGGGAATTTTTTACTCTATAAAAATAACAGCAAAGCCAAATGCAGTGTATCCAATAACACCCCTGTGTAACATGACACCGGCGACAATTGCTGGAATTACACCCCTAATTAATCGTTTTATTGAACAAGGTATTTTGAAAGAGATTTTGTGAAGTCCATGTAACTCTCTCATTTTAGGACTGTGGAAGCCCATTGGAAAATACTGCATAGTTCAAGACCTGAGAAAAATGAACAAGATTGTTGTGTTATCCGGTAGTATCAAATCCTGCAGTGATTTATTCCAAACTCCCTGTGAAGCAGAATGGTTTACTGTAATTGATCTTTGCCAGGCTTTCTTCTCAATACCATTGCATGAGGAAAGTCAATTCCTCTTCATGTTCAAATTCGGCAGTCGTGTTGTGGCATAGTGCCGAACTCCTCAAGGGTATACAGAGTCACCATCAATTTTCAACCAGATCTTGAAAAATATATCTGGATTCCTTTAAGATGCACTATCATTCAATTTCACTCTGGTACATAGATGACCTCCTCATTACAACTAATTCCCGTGAAGCATGCAGGAGAGATGCAATAACTCTCTTGAATCATTTAGGAGAGAATGGACATAAAGGCCTTCATTATGAGTTTGGCAGGCGGCAGAGGCCGCCCACCAAACCTTTGGGCCGGAAAACCGCCACTCCGGTTTTCAGCTCGCTGCCCATATTACGAGTTTCCCCATTGGGCCAGCGAGTGGAAACAGCGTTTCCACCCACTGTCCCAGCGAGAAACATGACACAACATTGACGCCGGCTCGTAATCGGGCCGGTGGCATTTTTGCGGGGTGTCGGTTGCTACAGCACCCATCACGCTTTTCAGGCAGTGAAAAGCATAACAGTGCTGTCCATGGGAGCCCATGCACTGCCCATGCCATGGGCAGTGTAGGGGTCCCCATGGGGTACCCGGCACCCCGTCTGGCGGTGCCAGCGGTCGGACCGTGGCGGCTGAACTCCTCAAGGTATATAGAGTCGCCATCAATTTTCAACCAGATCTTGAAAAATATATCTGGGGTCCTTTAAGATGCACTATCATTCAGTTTTACTCTAGTACATAGATGACCTCCTCATTACAACTAATTCCCGTGAAGCATGCAGGAGAGATGCAATAGCTCTCTTGAATCATTTAGGAGAGAATGGACATAACGGCCTTCATTATGAGTTTGGCAGGCGGCAGAGGCCGCCCACCAAACTTTTTGGGCCGGAAAACCGCTACTGCGGTTTTCTGCTCACTGGCCATATTACGAGTTTCCCCGTTGGGCCAGCAAGTGGAAACAGCGTTTCCTCCCACTGTCCCAGCGAGAAACACGCCACAACATTGATGCCGGCTCGTAATCGGGCCGGTGGTAATGTTGCGGTGTGTCGGTTGCGACAGCACCCATCATGCTTTTCAGGCAGTGAAAAGCACAACGGGGCTGTCCAGGGGAGCCCAGGCACTGCCCATGCCATGGGCAGTGTAGCGGTCCCCATGGGGTCCCCGGCACCCCGTCTGGCGGTGCTAGCTGTCGGACCGTGGCGGCTCCGCCATGGTCATAATGTGGATGCCAGGCCGCTGCTTTGGCAGCGGTCTAACCGCCACCGCGAGTCCGGCAGTCCCAGACTCATAATAAGGGCTGAGGTGTCCCCAGCAAAATTACAGTATTGCAAGAAAGAAGTTCTGTACTTAGGTCACCACATTCAGAAATGTGTGAGGAAAGTGTCAGAAGAAAGAAGCTCAGCAATTTTGAAAATGAATCCCCGTCACAAAGCAAAAAGTCTGAATGTTTCTGGCAATGGTTGGCTACTGTCACAAGTGGACTCCAAACCTTTCTCTTTTGGCCAAGCCTTTAGAGAGGCTGACACACAAGGATGTGTCTGATCCGACACTATTGGAGGACAACTGCATGCATGCCTTTACAGAGCTGAGAGAAAGCCTCTGCCGGGTCCCAGCTGTGGGAATGCCTAACTATAACAAATGTTTTTTTTGTTTTGCTGTGAGAGGGATAAATGTGCTCTCTCGGTTTTGATATAGCTGCATGGAAATGCGAACAGGCTAGTGGCTTATTTTTCTGCCACTCTTGAATCTGCAGCTTCAGCTCTGCTTGGTTGTATAAAGGGCCACTGTCACACTGAGTTTCAGCAGAGAACAGTGTGAAGGCATTGTAATGTGTCTTCTCATGAATGTTTTTGTTCCCCATTCAATGGAAAATTTGTTAACCTGCACAAAGACCCAATACTTAACAAGTGCAAGTTTGACCTGGTATGAGCAAGTTCTACTTGCCTCACTCAATGTTAATCTCAAACATTGTACAATGCTAAATCTAGCTATGTTTTTGCTAAATCCTGTTGAAAATGCAAATGACTGCGAGGATGAGGTTGAGCATGACTGTCTCGCTGTGGCTGAATTGTGCGCCAAGCCAAAACTTAACATTCAATTTGTTCCCTTAGATGAAAATGATTATGTCATGTTTGCTGACGACTCCTGTTTAAGAGATAAAGATGGTACCCTGAGAGCAGATTATGCAGTTTGCATGGTCTCATGTGTTATGGAAGCCTCCTAGCTTGAAACAGTCTTTTCTGCCCAAGTAGTTGATTTGGTCGCTCTTATCAGAGGCTGTTGTGTTTCTGAACAGCTTAAAGTGACCATCTTCACTGATATTCAGTATGGTTTTGGTGTTGTTTATTATTTCAGACAGTTGTGGTCCCAGAGAAGGTTAATGACCTCCTCTGGATCCCCTCTCTGGAACAGTGATGAGATTTACAATTTGCTGAATGCCTTACAGCTGCCTGCATAAATTGCCATTGCAAACTGTACGACCGATAGAAAATCTACTGATTACGTAATCTTAGGTAATACATACGCTGATGAAGTGGTGAGATATTTCGCGCTTAGTTGCACCGCCTTTAATGGGGAGTGGAGCAATGAGACAAGTGTTGATACAGGTCAAAGTTTTCTGTTAACCACTATTGATACTTGGGAAGAAGGTAAAAGAGTTCAGGAAGAAGTGACAGAGGAATAACAGCAGAGCTGAGTCAGAGGAAGATGTGTCAAAAGAAATGAGGATGATATTTGGGTTTCAAGTAATGGTAAAGCAATGTTGCCAAATAGCTGATTCTCTTCTATGGTTAGACATTATCATGGCCAAACACATATAGGTATGCATGGAATGATCAGAATGTTCAGACAGACATGGTTTAACCCGATTCAGAATGATTGCAGAAGCCGTGTGCCACATATGTGTCACATGTCACCAGATGAATGTAAGGAAATGCACAGTTGTCTCACTGAGTCATATAGGTAGATCAGGAAGACCGTTCAATAGAATGCAGCTTGACGTTATAGAATGACCTATAGAGTTAGACCGAGGAACTCATTTCAACAGCAAGATCCTTAAATTGTTTTGTGTGGCATTACAAGTTGAGCAAAGATTGCATTAGAACTAGAGACCTGAGGCTTCAGTATATGTATGACAGATTAATGGAGCGCTGAAGTGCAAAAGTTTGCGTATCCACCACTTTGAAATGGCCAGATGCGTTGCCTCTTGTCTTGATCAGTATGCAAAGTACAACTGACAGAAAGACTGGGTTGTCCCCTCATGAAATTATTATGGGGTGAGGCATGAGACTGCCACCAGTGCCTGCAAATGCGCTTGTGAAAATTACAGATGACTTGGTGTTGAACTGTTGTAAAGGACTGGCTTATGTGGTTTGTTCTTTTTCTCACCAGGTAGGAGAAGCTACAGCAAAGCCAAAGCAGGAGCTTTGCCATGACCTATGTCCAGGCAATAGGGTCATGATCAATAAGCATGTGAGGAAAATGTGAGTGGAACCATGTTGGAAAGGCCCCCATCAGGTGGGTTTAGTAACCATTATAGCTGTTAACAGGTCTCTAGAACTGGTTACATGCGAATCACACTCGCAGTATTCCAGGTCCCCTTGATGATACAGCATCAGTACAGAAGGGTCGGTTACAGTGAGTGAGAGGGATCAGGTTAGCCAAGCTGTTGGGACTGGACGAGTGGCTGTTACATTGCAATCTCGGTCTGATGGGGTTCTGAGCAAGTCAACAATAGTGGACAGTACAAAAGGTTTGAGGCAGAATCAGTTGACTCATGCTAGCTCGAATGCTGATTAAGGACCAGTTGCATTAGATAAAAGAGCTGTACCAGGAGACAATTTGCCTAAAGAGCAAACTGGGCCAGCTGTACAAGTGCCTCTGACTATTGCTGAGGAGACTGAACAGTCAAATCAGAGTGACAGTCGAGTAAAGAGAAGATCAAAGAGGAAGGGAATACCAAGTCAAAGATAATCAGCACCTGAATGGACATATTTTTCTGCCAATGACTAGGAGAAGGAATTTGCAACCTTCTGCTTTAACAATTCGAATCCAATTCAGTATTCTTGAGTTTTAAATTGCAGTGCAGTTGAACTTTGACATATGATTGCTGCCTGATTAACAAAGACATTACTTTTTGAAAGTGATCATTAGTGATTATGAACTGTGCCTTTATTAGAGCCATTGGAACTTTTAATAGAAGCGTTTTTACATTTGCAATTAAAGAAAAACTCTTGATGAACTTTCTAGAAGATCAAGTAACATTTTGTTATTAACTATGTTGCATCAGCAGGAGTATTACGAACTAGTGTTTTCAATTGTCCCCATCATGAAACATTGGAGTAACATTGGAAAGACGAAGAACATTGACAGTGTGGGAGGATTCTTTGAGCCTACATTGACATTTGGTATGGATTATACCCTCAAGAACTAGTTGACCTGTATTCTTAGCCTAGTAGAGAAAGAGTTCATTGGCCAAGTTGAGGAGAGAAGAAGAGCTATGAAAGCTAAAATAGAAAAAGGAATCATTTTACAAAATTTGGAAATGGCACAACACGTTCAGTGACTGGAAATCAAGGATTCTTGGCCTTAGATTGGAAATATATAGGGAAGTTATGTGTCTATAGACCTAGATCAAAGAATAGCACATTTTTAGGAATTAGTGAATGTAGACATGTGTTTTTGTGTAAGTGTGTTTGGACTTTTATGCTGAATGGACAAGACCCCACCATACCAGTTGTTTATTTCACATGTGGGAATAATGCCTATTACAAGCACCTGAACGGCTGGTATGATACATGTTATCTGAGAGGAGTTTTTCCAAAGCTATATCATGTAGACCATTTTAATGATCCAGTCTGGGATGAAAAATCAAACTACAGAGTCAAAAGAGGAGCAGTGCTTCAGAGATTGTGGATGATATTTTTTGGTGCCGTAATTCTATCAGTAAGCGTGATCTTGAATGATTTTAAGATTAGAAAGCTGTCCACTATAGTAGATATGTTATCTATAGACACTACAGGTGCCATATTGGTAATGGACACAGAAATGGCTGCTATGAAATCAATGGTTTTGCAAAATCGCCTTGAATTAGACACCCAGCTTGCAAAAGAAGGCAGAGTTTGCAAAATGTTACGTGTGCAACAATGTTGCACTTAGATAACTGACACCTTTAAAGAGATGAGAAAGTACATTTCAAACATGACTGACTTGAAACAGGACCTGAAGGAGTTAACAAAAACAGGTGCTTGAGAAGCAATACGTAGTGTTTTTTAACCATTGGAAGGTGGTTTGGAAACTTAGGGAGAGGAATTGTGGGAACCATCTTGAGACTCCTATTGATAATAGCTTTGTGTGCCCTAGTTGTATCTGGATTTTACAAATGGATCAAAAGACTATAAAAAAAGAGAGCAAAGAATAGACAGAGAAAGGAGAAGCTTGAAATGGAGACAAGGAGAAGTATATATTATTATAAGCTTAAGTGGTTAGAGGCCTACAGGCTACCTTACTTGAATAAGCTTCTGAAATTCGGAATTGTCTCTTTAAAATATAAGTTGAAGTATTATGTAGTGATGGCTCGCTTCACCATCAAAAGTGAGACTGATGTAGTTGATAATTTGGTGCTGTCCCTTGTGTCACAAAAATCATCAATATATGACAATATGTGCATTATGTTAACTAAAGTACTAATGGTTTGAATGTAGAAAGATACCGGGAGAAATCATGTAAACTGTGCAGTTGTTTAAACTAGTGTTAGAAACCCTGGTGGTATCGCTCATAAATCAAATGTTTGCAAGATTTAATTGGTATTATGTTATAAATTAGATCTTAGGCTAACAGAATGTATTGAAACAATATTGAATTTCCAGTGATTAATGATTTAAATATGTATGCAAAATTAGAGAACTGAAGTTCTGTGTTATACTGATTAAAATGTATTAACAGAGTCTTTCCGTTTAAAGTGAATGGAACATAAATATTAAAGACTCATTATTAATGTTGAATTCATATGTTTGCATACTAAAATGTGTTTATTAGAATGTATTGATTAAATGTATTGCTTTAATCCACTTGCATTAGCCTGAGTGAGGCCTACTAGATTTGTATTTCGTGACTGTGCAGGAAATGCTGATTCATTGTCAGAACGTGAGCCTTCTTTCAGACTTAGTTCCTATGAGAAGACTAGCTTTAATAATAGACCCGTATTGTTTTAGACATAGATAGAAGTGCAACACTGTCCTTGAGTATGGAATATCCAGAACTATGGACAAACATTTTATACAATTGTTTCAATCCTGTGTGGAGCTACATGGATAGATGAGGTTCTGAGGTTCCCATGACAGACCTGGGAAGATATGACGATGTTTCAACCTGGAGTCGTGTGATCAATTTCTATTGGATGATGACCCTTCAACATAATGTGGGTTGTCACCTTTGGGGAATCAGATTGCTTTATGAACTTTAATATACCAATGACCAGTTGGACTTTGGTCAGATCGTGGTCAGATCTCCGGTGCTCAGAAACTTTGCTGATGAAGCATCCTGAATGCTGAGCCCTTTGGAGAGGTATCGTCCCCTCTGCATTGCCACTTTGCAATGTCACATTGAGACTTTAAGATTTTTCTTCCTGACCCCTGCAGAAGACTCTTGATTGAGTTTTTGGCATGCTAACGTTTTCCCTTTTTACCTATCTTCTGCCCATCTTAGTTAGTATCTTGATGCCTGAAATTATCTTTTTCCGAATTCTTTTTTGCCCTTTATGTCCTTTTAGTCTTTTGCCTGCATGTGTTCCTCCCTGCACATGTTTTTCCCTGATTTGTTAATGGTAGGGTTTACCCTTTGCTCAGCTAAAATTTTAGCTCTGTTAATTTGAAAATGACTGATGCTGGTTAAATCTGAGCAACACTTATTTTCTGTTCTTCGGGTACTTTTAGTGATGTTCCGCATTATATTTATTGAAAGCCTAGTTCATTTAATGTTAGTTCGCCTTAACTTATTTCATCCCCTTGGGCATCCCTTGGTGATTCTGTATGATTATAACTTTGTCTTGAGAATTGTCTACATAGTCTTTGAGCTAGAGCTTGTAATAAAGCTTCTTAACTTTATTCCTGACTGGAGTTTTCCTTGTAAGGCCAAAATGAGTAAAGTAATTGTTTGTATTACAAATGGTGTTAATGGTTCTACCACACTCATAGCAGGGTCCAAAGATCCATTGACCTCAGCACTGATTCCTGAAAAGAATGAAAATGTTCCAGCAATGGTTTCTTTTTGGAGTTCTATTATGTTGTCCAGAGTTTATAGTGATTTTCAAATGTAAGTCAGAACACCAAAATCAGAAATAAGATGTACCATGCTCACTTCTATTTGTTTTAATTTTAATTTAGCTTCAGGACAGGGGACTAAGTCCCCGAGTCCTGTAATGGCTTACAGCAACATTTTCTTCCTCTTGCAGGTAACCAATCAGAGCGCTCGCTCCCGCAGGAATGAACTGGCCCAAGGGAATAAAAGTCCCAGGGCCAATCAGAACACTCAGGCCCAGATTCTGAAACCTGCCACCCAATGAAGCACAGCAGTAAAAAATGCTGCGCTGCGTGACAGGGAGAGAACAGGAGAGCACCATATTCACATAGATATGGCACTCTCCTCCCCTCTCCATAGCGTTGGCGCTGATTTCAGATGCTGTGCACCACGCAACACCTTTGCGCCATAGTGGGAGGATGTGTGCATGAGTATAGTATAGTTTTTTAACAGGAAGGATATCTATGCCAAGACCATTGAAAAATCTTTTCTTACGCTGTATGTTTGCTATACAGTGCAGCACACATGCAAAGTCGGAAAAGCACGGATAAATTAAAAAAATCTCTGTTTAATGCCTACTTTTCAGCAGGATTATTTTTTGTCTCTAAACCCTTTCTACTGATGTTTGATAATAGGGTTTAGCATTGAAAAGGCTTGGGTGGTAGCACAGGTATGCCCATATACCACCCATGTAACGCCCTCTTAACGCAAAGTAATGCAAAGCAGCATTTCGTGCTGCTTTGTGTTACTTTGCCATACAAACTAATGCAAATACCAATTTACTTTGGTTTGTGATTCTCTAAAAAGGTTTAGCATCGGATTAGCATCACTAAAGTAACGCTAACCCGACACTACACCTTTGAGAGGACAAGAGTCTCAAACCCAACCATCTAGATGAACATATTGATTTGAGACTTAATATCCCAAAAACTACTGAACTGATTTACACCAAATCACAAAAAGCATGTTTTCTTCATCATGATCTAGCTTCCTACCAAATTTTGGTGTAATTCCATTCAGCAGTTTTTGCAGTACAGCTGTTCAAAAACGTCTATGGAAAATGCATGGGGATTTTGTGGCCAGGGCCTACAGCCATCCCCCTGCAGGTACCCAAATCCACACTGTGGGCAGCCTTCGGCCACCTCCCAAATGCAGGAAACCACAGAGGGTAGCATGCAGCCCCTCCCAGGGTCAATTCTGGCCCACAAGAGCCCATCTCCCAGGGCCCATCCATATAGTAAATGGGGAGGGGGCACCACAAAGTGTTCCAGACAGCAGATGACCTGACTGGCGTAGTAGTTTTGAAAATTTTGTGAAGATTTGTCAAACGGTGCCAAAGTTATAGGCAAAACAAAAAAAAATGTTACTATGGAAAGTAGGTCATAACTATAACTGCCTACCTACTATCACCAATAATATATACAATATATATATATTTTAACATAAAGTAATAGTTAATTAACATATGCAAATGCAACCCCCCACTGTGCAAGGGCTTCAGCCGGGCAAGGTGGAGGTTGGCTCCTTACAGCCATCCCCACGATATGCACAGACAAAGGGTTGGCCATAAGGCCAGGCTCTGGGATCACCATCCCCCAGGGCCATTTCTAAAAATAAGGGGGCCATATGCCCCCCCTCCCCAAGCCTCCTAGAGCCTTTGGAACCCCATTCCCCCAGGGCCTTGTATTTCTTTAAGGGGAGGGGGGCCATGCAGCCCACTCCTTGAGGCGTTATTAGCCCGGGGACCCTATCGCCTGGATCCACTTATTTAAAAAAAGGGGATGGGGCCATGTGCCCCCCCTCCCCAAGCCTTGTTAGGCCTTGGGGATCCCACCCCTAGGGCCACTCTTATAAACATAGGGAAGGGGGATGTTCGTGGGTGCCCTTCCGGGACCACATACCCCAATGCCTGGTCTACATTTTAGGGGGAGGCTGGCACATGGGCCATTCGGGCTGTATCACTGTTCGAAAAGCCCTATGGAAATTGCATGGGGAAATTGCATTTTGGGACCCACTTTTATCTCTGTCGCCGCTTGATGCATCTACCTGAAGGTTTGAGTTGAGGTGGATGAACTTTTAGTTTTATATAGTTTTGTGAAAATTCGTCAAACGGAACCAAAGTTGTTAGTTAAACAAATTAACGATCTTTCTATGGTAACTGGACTCTTACTATAACTACTCAGTGGAAACTGCCACTATGTAATAATAATGCAATGGTTCACTGAAGAAAACAAAGGTTAAAGTGAAATTATAGGTATAGCATAGGTGGAGTTATAGTTAGGTGTTGAAATGAGACAAAAACTAATGTTTAAAAAACAAAAAAATACTGAAACTCACAATTTATGGTTTACAGAGTTAACTATAACTTGCACCCCTCCATGTGCTGCATATCACCACATATATTACATCACTCATGATATGTCAAATGTTATCACTGATGATAACCCTATTGACATTACTGATGATAACACGGGTCCCGTGGTACCAAGGCCGCCAGTCTCTGGCTAGGCCTTGCACCCAACACCACCCTTCAGCAGTCTTCAGCAGTGTGGAGCAGGGGGTTGACCACACGGCCTGGCTTCTGGGTTGGGTCTGTGCTCAAAACTGCCACAGGTGACCAACCCCCAGCCGAAGGCCATGCACAATGAGGATTTGGTCACATTTAAAAAAACAAAAATTCTCTGGTACCTACCATGTAAGCTTCCCAGAGGAACTTGCACAGTACACCATTAATAAGGGGTAAATGCTTGTACAGCTGTACCTCATGGAGGGGCTGCACTGGCTGTTTTTTTTTTACAGTGAATTTCAATGCTTTATATAATGCAAGCTAAGATCTTATATATGTAACTGTAACATAATTTTAAACTTATTTTTTTCTGTGAATTTCTGTTTCATTTTATTGTAAGGGAAAACAAAATAACTGTATCTAACTAGAATGCCTCTTTGACCTCTGTTTAACTCAGTGATATTCTGTGTTTGGTTGATCATATTCCACCGACACCCCTTCTGTGCATGGTGTTTGACCATGCACAGTAAGGGGTTCACACCAGCCCACACCTGTGGATTGTCAACCCACCATAGACAGCCCTTCAATATCAGCTTGCTGACCCTGCCCTGTTCCTCCTGCCCTCCTTCTGCTAGCCCCTGCCTCCTGCCCTCAATGATCAGCTTTCCACCCCTATCATCCTCCTTCCTACCCTATGTTTTCCATCTGCTTGCCCCTGCCCCCTCCAATCAGCCTTCTGTGGTCCAATGTGCTGCTACTGCCCTCCTTGATCCTGGCTCTCCGTTCGCTTTGTGTGCCCCTACCCTCATCTCTCCCAGGTATATTGTGCTGACAATGCTCCTCTCACATTCCCCCATTGCTACCTCAACCATGATACCCTCTGTTCTCCATGTGCGTGCCTCTGGTTGCTGCCTCCCTGGTTCGTTGTGCTGCCACTGCTCCCGTGTAGCCACTGCCCTCCATTTCTGCACCTGTCCCCCTTGCACCCCTGTTCTTGGTGTGCATGCCCCTGCCCCTCCTTCCTGTTCCATTGTGATGACTTTGCCCTTGCCTTGCCACTACCCTCGTTTGCTGCCCCTGCATGACTCCCCTGCCACTGCAGCTGCCCTTTTCCTCCCTGGTCTGCTGTGCTGACCCTGTGCAGCCACTGCCTTCTGTTGCTGCCCCTGTTCCTACCTGCCTCCCACGTCCCCCATTGTCTGTATGCATGCCCTTGCCTCCTGTGCTGCCACAGCCCTCCATTGCTGCCATAGCCCCTTGTTCCTTCCCACTGACCTGACCCTTCTAGGTGCGTGTGCCACTGCCCCATCACTTCCTGGTCCGTTGTCCTGTACTTAGTTACTTACTTCACCTGTCCTCTACCACCTTGTTCTACGTGTGTGTGCCTCTGGCCCCGCCACCCTCTGGTCAATTGTACTGACACTGCTCTTGTGCTTCCCCTGCCTCCTCTTCCCTCATTCTTGATGTGTGTTCCCCCTTCTGCCTCTGGTCTGTTGTGCTGCCACTTACCCTCTCTCCTGCCCTGTGTTGCTGTCCCTGCCCCTGAGAGACTGGGTATAATTAAAAAAAAAAAATTGTAGTTCTGTGGTACCGTCTCTGGTATCTCTGTGCCGTGTGTGAGTCTGTGCTGGGTACAGAAGTAGTAGATCTTTGGTACCATGGTAACCGTCAAGCAAATTATAATTTTTTAACAAACTTGGGACTGCCTCTGGGCACTGGTTGGAATTAGAATGTTTAGGTTTCATTTACCTTCAACACTAAGGGCCCGATTTAGATTTTGGTGAACGGGTTACTTTATTACAAGGGTGACAGATATCCCATCCACCGAAATATAAATCCCATTACTTCCTATCTGATTTACATTTTGACAGACAGGATATCCGTCACTGTTGTGATGGAGTAACATATCTGTCAAAATCTAAATAAGGTCCTAAATTGTTAAAAACACAATGGACAATTCCAGTGGATTTATGTGATTCTGTCACACAGTTATATATCTACCACATTTGCCAGCTAATTTAAAGATTTCACAAATAAAAGATTTTCTAGCTAAAATGGATAAAAATTATGCCAGAGAATGAGATACAATGCATGTGGTTTTTGCAACATAACTTTGAGAACCATGGCATATAATTTGGCACTCCATGATGTGGAATCCTAGTAGTCCTGACAATGCTAAAGCTCTACATAGTTGTTTTGGGAGTTTTATTATAATGATGAACTCCATAGTTCGCAGGTAATCATGAAATATTTTCCCTGTGAAATATGAGTTTTACAAACTGCATTTCGTGCAATAAAAGCACCTAAGGTTTCATACATAAATTAGAATATTCCCCTATATTCAGGCAAATCAGCTGACCAACCGTAATGGCTGTGGCATAGCGTGTATTTGTGAACTGGTTATGTGGTCAAAAAAGGGTCACGTTCTTCTGTGCTGGCAGTGTGGGAAGTGATGCATCCGCAGAAATCCTCTTCTACTAGAAGGACTCTGTCCACTATTTACTCAATCAGCATATTAACATCCTAGTAATGCTAAGAGAATCTGCATCCCTACTCCGTGACGAACAATTTGATATACATACTAGGGGTCTGATTCACAAAGGTAAACCTAAACTTTTGTGTAAGTTTACAATTGTTTGATATTCACACAGGAATATACCAGCAGTAACTTTACAAGTGTGGAGTCTTTAGGCACACAAACAAATGTGTTGTGCAATGAGTCTCCGTGTGATGGGGAAGTCTCACGCAGTACCTTTACAGAACTATAGATCTCTATTCATACTTACAGTCCTGCAGCCGTCACGTGCAAGATGTTTGAGCTTTTTGATGCTCCTTTTTTAAAAAGAACACACTGGTGTGTGGCTAATGCTGATACTGTGGTAGTGCTTAATGCTGCCCCAAAATCAAGGTAAATGCGCACAACAATCCAGCGCACCCACTACATTAGGATAGTAGTAGAATATGCACCACCGTTGGACACAACAATGCAGTTTCTCAGTACAGAAGTGAAGAGATTGATCCTGCAGAAAACATATTTGATCTAGCATGACAATGACATCATGTAAAGATGACATCAGAATTCATATTTGAATATACTTCATGTCTCTTGCTGCTTTAAGTTGTAGGTGGTATTTTTCTTTTACTTGCTTGCAGAACAATTATAGGCAGAGGCATGCTTTAGGATTGAAATCTGTGACATGTAGGTTGAATGTGAATCTCAGAAGTAGCTGTATTGACCCGTGAGCTAGCGTATCTGATTTTGAGCCTCTCTGAGCCAACCGGGCTCTCACATACAGGAAGCACATTCCTTGTATGTCACAGATTCCCAGACAGGTTGCCACTTGCACTTGGTAGAGGAAGCACCAGTGGTGTGCTCTGATAAAGCTCAGGGGTTATTTTCTCTGTGACCTTTAAAGCACAGGGTCTGTGCAGGAAATGCATCTTTCCTGCATGGTCACCCTCATGTTTTCCGTTTTGGTGGACTTTATTTTATTACTGGTTTTTAGACTGCAAACTGAGACACTGCTGTTAAGTACCCAGTGTATGTGCTTTGACATCTAAACACGGAGAAATTGACTAATCCTTGATTGGCATTTTTAACTTTTGAATAAGGACATAGGCGGTCATTCCTACCTTGGCGGGCGGCGGTCGCCGGCCGCCTGGTGGGAACCGCCAGAAGACCGTACCGCGGTCAAAAGACCGCGGCGGTCATTCTGACTTTCCCGCTGGGCTGGCGGGCGACCGCCAAAAGGCCGCCCGCCCGCCCAGCGGGAAAGCACCAGCAACGAGGAAGCCGGCTCCGAATGGAGCCGGCGGAGTTGCTGGTGTGCGACGGGTGCAGTTGCACCCGTCGCGATTTTCAGTGTCTGCCAAGCTGACACTGAAAATCAATGTGGGGCCCTGTTACGGGGCCCCTGCAGTGCCCATGCCAGTGGCATGGGCACTGCAGTGGCCCCCAGGGGCCCCACAACACCTGTTCCCGCCAGCCCGGTTCTGGCGGTGAAAACCGCCAGAACCGGGCTGGCGGGAAGGGGGTCGGAATCCCCGTGGAGGATTCACAGGGGCAGCGGGAAGCCGGCGGGAAACCGCGGCTTCCCTTTTCTGACCGCGGCTTTACCGCCGCGGTCAGAATAGCCCCAGAAGCACCGCCAGCCTGTTGGCGGTGCTTCCTCCGTCCCCTACCCTGGCGGTCTTGGACCGCCAGGGTAGGAATGACCCCCATAGTTTATTGTGGAGAAATACATCCATGGTAGGGACAGGTTAACTGTCACTTGTGGACTGCAGCACTTATGGTGTTATCCACTAGTGTGACAAAATAAAACTTAGCTTCACGCCTAACAATCTATTTTGACTGCTGCATTGTAAAACCTCTAGTATGGCCTCTTATAATAAACCTTTTTGACAGATAAAAACCTCCTTTTTTTAAATATTAATAGGCCGGCTACGTAGGCCTTGTAGCCCAAAAGGTAAGGTGCATGGTGTTTAAAGGTGGTAAATCTATCAAATGAATGTTACCTGACAAGGTGACAAGGCCCTAAAAGCAACTGGCACTGTGGCAGGCCTAACTGGCCTATGTAGAAAACCAGAGTACAGATTTAAATACTAATATTGCATCCCGGGAATAGGACCAGCTAGAAAAAATCTTGAACCACTTTTTTAAATAGTTATTACAAATCCAGATCAATGTTGAAATTAGAAGTTTTATAAATATGAAGAAAAAAGCATAACTTTTAGAAGGTTAGCCTTTTGCTGCCTGAACTGTCAGAAGTCTAATAGCATAAGCTTCTGCCAGCCCCACCCTGTGCTCATTCTTGAATAGGTGTGAAGAAAGTGTGAAATGGCTCCCGGGAGTTAATAATAGGCTGAACTCAATGCACAGAGATGACTCCTATGAATTCCACAGAATACTCAGGCAGGAGTCTGTGGGCATCCTCTGACGCCACAATGTCAAGTCATTAACAGGTCTGTAGAGCACATGTAGCACTTGATGCACACTTGAAAGGGAGACAACAGGATACCAAGACAATTCTTTGGATCCCTTCTCTGGTTGCGAAAGGACAATGCTTTCGTTCTACCAGACTTCAGTCCCTGGGTTTGTTATGGGTACAGTACTCTTTCAAACTTGATTTTAGTGTTACATATCAGAGGACAACCACTGTAAAACTGGGTAGGGTTGGCCGAGGAACTTAATGCTTAGGGTGGAGTCAGGGGCAACCCTTACACACTAGCTACCGCCAAGCATAAATGTGACACTTCTTCGGAGTCTCGTCAGAACACTTTCTAGACTTGTGGAAGATAAGAAGAGAGCTGGATCTGCCGCCAGTAACCTGGAAGGAGCACTGAAGAACTGGACCTGCTCCTCTTGTGCCAAGGACAAAAAGTGGACTCCAAATGTCAGATGGCTGACCTCCTGTGTGGTTACAGGGAGACAGCAGGCTGCAAGAGGCCTTTTTCTGAAATTAACTAGCTGACCAGCGAGAATTGGACCTTGACAGAACCTTGCTGTTGGCTTCTGCCCGACAACCAGCGAGTCTTTAAGTGACCCCATTGAAATCCTGGAGAGGGCCCATATTTATACTTTTGGTGCAAAACTGCGCTAAAGCAGTTTTGCGTCAACAAGTTTACCACCAGCTTGCGTCATTTCAAAGTGCCAGTTGGGTGCCAAATTTATGGAATGCCGCAAGCCAGCACTAAGCTTGGGCTAGCGTAAAAAAACAAAATGATGTTAGCCGGTTGGGGGTGGCGGTAGAGGTTAAAGGGAGTTTTGCATAAAAAATGATGCTAGGCGGTAAGAGGCAAAACAAAATGCAGCTAACCAGCCTTGCGTCATTTCCAGATGTACAACCATCCAAAAACATGTCTCCTGTCTTAGCAAAGACAGGAGTCATGCCCACCACCCCAATGGCCAGCACAGGGGACCAGGGTCCCCTGGGGAAGGCCATTGCACCCAGTGCTACGCCATTATTTGGGTCCACCTCCCACCTGTGCAGCATTTTAGCACAGCAGGATAAATATGGCACTAAGAGAATAGCGTAATTTTTTGGATGGGAACGCCTACCTTGCTTCTCATTGACTCAAAGTTTGTTGGTGCATCCAAAAAATGGTGCTAACTCCAATATTTTGACGCTAGACGTGACTAGCATCAAAATATAGATATAGAGATGTTTGCGCCGCATTTGCGTAAAAAAAAAAAATTAAATTGCAGTCCGTAGTCAGGCAAGTGGTCACCCTAACCACTGTATCAGAATCAAAGAATCATTTGTATATACTACAATTTGTAGTTTACCACGTCACAATGGAAACTTTAGAGAATTAAGATTCTGTTGCGGAAAGGTGAAAGTCTCCCCACGTCTGCTATTCATTGAGTGAATGTCCAAGGTCAAATTCTGAAACCCTCTTTGTAGATATGGCGAGGTTTGTAAATTCGTCCCATAGGGTAGTGATTGTCACCACTCCATTTTGAGCCTGATCAATGCAATATGATCTCTGGAATCACAAATCAGTGCCTTGGTCAGCACCTGTGTTGCTAATTTGAAGTAATCATTCAGCATTTTGTCCCATTGTGCATCTTGCCTGGTAGTTTTATCATGAAAAATGTTGTCCCCTATGGGCTTGATCATTGAAGATCATTCACCATCAAAGTGGCCCTTAACTTGGTGTTCTTAGATCACTGCATGTGGCAGTTACAATGACTCTAGAACACAGCAGCTCTATTACTAAGGCTATCAAAGAGTGTCAACCCATCCCGCAAGGCGGTCCCTCCTCTAGCCATCGCTTCAAATGTGATCTCAACATTTTGGTCCTCCTTTCTACATCCATCAACAGTTCAGATGAATGTCCATTCAGTACCTAGAGATCTTTTGCCCCTAATCTATTGGGCATTTCAGAATTTTGCAGGGTGAATTGTAAGACATCAGGGATGCAGAATTTTCTTCCTACTGGTATCCTGAAGATTGAAGTTTGTCTGAAAACCTGTCACACTGACCCAATAACCTCCAGTCTTAGTACGAACTTAAAATAGTACAAACCTAAAACCAAAGGCTACATTGGTGGCAGGTGTGCACTTAATAAATGTTATTACAATGACATACCATTATGCAACGCCGTGCTGTGACTACAGGGCAGTTCTTCTTCACAAGGTTCAAGACCGGTTTGGAATTAATTCTGCTGCAAGTATAGAAGCTGCAGTTCATACCATTGGGAAACCAGGTGTCACCAGGCTGAAATGAAAAGGAGACAAAGTAATTATAACCATGTGGTCTTGTGCACCTTTAAGTCTACTTTGGAATTGTCAACTATGCAACAAAAAGAAACTATTACCCTAGTACGAACACTGCAGGTGGCCACTCACATTTTATAATGTACACAAGAAAGTTATTTTATTAAACTCTTTCTGAGAGATATCCTATCCGCCATAATCTAAATCCTATTATTTCCTATGCAATTTAGATTTCAGAGGATGGGATATCCATCACCGTTGCAATTGAGTAACCCATCTGCCAATATCTAAATCAGGCACTCCAGGTTTTTTATACCAAAACCTTAAGTTGGACATAATGCACAATCAAAGTTTTAAACCAGCTGAGGAAGCAGGAGAAACAGCAGAGCACCTGCAGGAGATGCACGTGACACCAAGTCAAATCCTCTCCTTCGGAGGCAAATAAAATATATATATGTCATGCTTTGTTCTTGCCCCTAGTACATGAAATATATTCAATTTTCATACCCACTTGGACCTTCTAATTAAGCAATATGAATGAAAAAAAGGATCTTCACCCTGTTCACTTTGAAAATGGCTTTGATTCTCCCCTCCCTGGAACATCGGACCCGCAATTACTGATTCCCCTGGTAATTCTTGATTTCTAAGGGTACCATCGGGAGCTCACATGTAATGGCCCAGATATTCCCCATCCCTGAAGGTACTGATTACTTCAGGGGGAAAACCCAGCCATTACTAGTGGGACCATGAGGGTGCCACAAGGGAGCTTTTAGGAATGAGGAATTTCCAGGAATCGCTACATCCCAGTATCCCGAGATCTGCAGAAACATTGCGGATTCCTAATTCCGATGTGCCAGTAACTGATGCTACCTGCCCCTTACGAATTAAGAGGTGACTTGTAGTGAAGGCCCTACAGTTTAGCTGGCTATAATTCAGGCTGCTACTCACACCAGGAGAGATTAGCTGTAGCTGGGAATTTAAAAAAGGGTGGCTTAAGAACATTCTATGTTGTAGAATTTCAGCATGGATGTTTTGGTGGTGGGGTTCTAGATTGAGTTGTTGCTTACACTAGCCTGCTTACTACAGCTGGCAGCCTGATTGTACTCCTACACTAAAATTCAAGAAACTAAGCCTGTCATCGTATTGAGATTTTGGTTTGATGACAGCTACAAATACTCAAATCCCAAATAATTCATAAACACAGAATTTGTGAGACCTTTAACAGTTCCTTGGAAGCCAGAAGATTAGTAGCTCTATCAATAAGCACAACATTTAAGTCTCATTGTTACAAGATGTGCACCTTACTATGGAAAGCCATACAGACACTGCAGGCCAGACTCTTAAATCTCACCTTTCTCATGAGACCCTTGGTGAGTGAGAATACTCATAAAGAGAGATTTCAACTTCAGCCTCGGTAAGGTTGATTTGTGATGGTGCAAAGTGTGATTGAAGACAGATGTGGTTTTATTAATGTATGCCCCAACAATGATTGCACTGAATTTCATTAATTAGTGAAAAAATGGGCACTGGATTCTAAGGGCCTGATTTAGAGTTTGGCTGATGGGGCTACCCCGTCACAAATGTGACAGATATCCCTCTCGATTCCTTAATGTCTTACGGCATTGTAATACAGTGGACGGAATATCCGCCACACTTGTGACGGAGCAACCCGTCTACCAAACCCCAAATCAGGCCTTAAGTTCTTTCTAGCCTGGGGCAAAAATATAAATACTGCACTTTTGCCTGGACTAGACAGTTTTTAGGTGTTTTTGGCACAAGTATCTTTCTTACAATTAATTTATAGCTTAGGTGCATCCTTACAAAGGAGAGTGGCAAACAATGAAGAATAGGAAGGTTAACAACAGTGAGTATGAGATAACCAATTTTACATAGTTGGCTTCAACATAGCTGTATTCATTGTTCTGTATGGGTCTCATAGAGAGCCAGTAGCATAAGTAACTGGATTCTAAATCCAATATTTCACTGCTATGGCGCAGCACCAGTGGGTGAAATACCTGTTACTCACTGTTGCATTGCCACAGAGGAATTTCCATGTGCTCTCTCTGGCCTCTCTATAGCACGCCGCATTTGTGGAGGGGATGAAAGAGAAAGCACAGAGAGTGGTAGGGGTAGGGTTAGGTGGCAGAAGTCCAGGTATGTTTTCGCTTTTTTTTTTACCACATGGGATATGGGGGAATATCCATGTTATGTATGGCTCCCCCATTACTCCTCTTCACCCGTGTAACAGCTGAAAAAAGAGGTAGATTTATTTTTTTTGGGGGGGGGGCATACATAACATAAAACTATAGATAGGTAAAAAGTAAAAAAACAGGGATGGTTTTTTCCTTGTTGTTTCTGTGTGTCATCATAGAAAAGTCAAACGTTGCTCTTGCTGTTTATATGTGATTCAGAACCTGTTGGTGGAAAACACTGTCATTCATTGTTGACTATCTATAATGTTTAAGTGTTTTTTTTTAAACTGCGTTTATTGGCGTTTCAATTGCACATTATGCAACCATTTGTTCTTAGAGTACTCACTGCAGCTGTGGCAACAATCATATACATGCAGGATAAAGTATTCAAGCAGTTACAGCACAGATAGACTACAGTCCGGTAGGCCGTGTCAATTAGTATTTAGGGTATTTTACAGGTAAGCAAAGCCTACTTTGCTACAGCTATTTGCTCTCAAGGGTCCGGCCCATGACAAGTGGGCCAAAGCTCACCCTCACCGTTGCGCAGAAAGCAGCCTGCCTCAGTGTGTGCATCCATAGATCAACTAAATGAGGAAGGAAAAAGAAAGAAAGAGGAAATAACTGATAGGTAGGGAAACCCCCCCCCGAACTACTGTCTCCCGGGAACTGTGGCCAACATCTACGGGTAAGTGTGTGGAGATAACTGGGGCACTTTGCTGGGGTGCGGGGGGATCAGGGCTGCCCTTTCTAGCCATTGGAATTTCCGTATAGGGCTCATAGGCACAGAAACCACTGGCTTCAAGGGGGGAGTGACATATCGGGAAAGGCACAGGGGACCCAGCCTAGTGGCTATAGTGCGTGCATTTCTATATGTGTTATATGCATGTTTCCATCAATCAAACTGCACTTTGACTCTGACAAGTATATATTCTCTAGTGCTTTTGGGTTATGTGCAGCAGTGAAGCCATGTGGTGCTCCTGGATCATTACTTTTTACGGGCGAGCGCAAAGTGCTCCATCCCGTGTTGTAATCTCTCTTTAGGCCTCAAACCACGCCCATGTCACGTCAGCTTCTTTAATTGGTTTGTGGGCTTGCCTTTTAAAATCTGTTTGTTTTCATTAGTGACATTTTTAGCCCTCCTCGAGCGCTGCGACCAAGTACTGAAAACATCTGAGGCTCCACGGTTTCCGTCCGGTTTCTGGACTACTTTTTCTCTTTTTTCGCAGCGTGATCTCGCAGGGCAGAAGCACTTTTTCCGGTTACGTAGCTAATTGCATTTTTGCTGGTTACATGGATAATTGCACTTTTTCAGATAGGTTTCACTACAAGTAAACTTTTATTTCTCTTTGTGTGTCTGCTTTGCAATGATGGCGGCCGTCAGCTCGCTTATGTGAAACTTTTACTTTTCAGTTTATATGGCAAGAAAAGTCCAGTTAGTTATGTAAAACTGTTTTATTTTCATTTTCAATTTATATGGCAAAAAAACTCAGATTAGGAGTTTACAATGCTAATTGCTCTAGCTCAAGCAAACGTAATTTCTGTACTTCTTCTTTGGTTCATCTACGCCGTGGCTCTAGCAAGTGAGTTGACCCTTTCAGCCCAATTCATTGTATTGAGTTCCAGAGAATCTTTAAGATGGCTGTTTATACTGCAATGCTGTGGTAGCTTCTGTGGATTTTGCCATACGCAGTCTGCAACTTCGGCACTGGCTATTGCTTTGTTTATTTCTGACCAGCTATTGGCCAAGAACTGGCACATCATTCTGGTTGCTGAGTCTGAGATGTTGGAGGGTGAGAAAAATGCAATTTCCTCATTTGATTCCGGGTGTTCTTTGGCTATAGTTGCACAATTGTCGTTTTTCTCGTTTCATCATAAAGTGGGCGGTTCAGTATGAAGTGTAGCTAGTCTTCCATTTTGCTACAGACCCAATTTTCTAATGGGGTTAGGTTTTTTTGTATAGGAGCTTTCCACGTGGGAGGGATCCACTTCTCCCCACGCGAAACAGTTTCTTCTCCCATGAATCGGACATCCTCATCCGATAAGGATGGGGCTATTGTGAAGCGTAAAAATTCCCAATCTGACTTAATTTCCTAAGGTCTTAAGTTTTCTCTCTAGCTGGAGCTTGTCCACTTGTTTTTTTAGCACATTTACCCTTTTCCATGGCACAACTCGAAACTTCACAGCTGGGTTTCTGTTCGGATACTGAGCTGTGATGCTTCCTTTTTCCAGATTGATACGTATCTTGACTCAAGTCCCACGCGGAAATTTTCCTTCCAGGCTTTGTCGATCAATGGATTTTCAATGTTTCAGACCATATTTTATCTGTGACAACCTGCATCTATCTTGGATGGAGCTTGTAGGAAGTTGGCTCTGTATGTGCTATTTCAAAGTAAGGAATAGCATGCACAGAGTCCAAGGGTTCCCCTTAGAGGTAAGATAGTGGCAAAAAGAGATAATACTAAAGCTCTATTTTGTGGTAGTGTGGTCGAGCAGTAGGCTTATCCAAGGAGTAGTGTTAAGCATTTGTTGTACATACACATAGACAATAAATGAGGTACACACACTCAGAGACAAATCCAGCCAATAGGTTTTGTTGTAGAAAAATATATTTTCTTAGTTTATTTTAAGAACCACAGGTTCAAATTTAACATGTAATATCTTGTTTGAAAGGTATTGCAGGTAAGTACATTAGGAACTTTGAATCATTTCAATTGCATGTATACTTTTCAAGTTATTCACAAATAGCTATTTTAAAAGTGGACACTGCAATTTTCACAGTTCCTGGGGGAGGTAAGTTTTTGTTAGTTTTACCAGGTAAGTAAGACACTTACAGGGTTCAGTTCTTGGTCCAAAGTAGCCCACCGTTGGGGGTTCAGAGCAACCCCAAAGTTACCACACCAGCAGCTCAGGGCCGGTCAGGTGCAGAGTTCAAAGTGGTGCCCAAAACGCATAGGCTTCAATGGAGAGAAGGGGGTGCCCCGGTTCCAGTCTGCCAGCAGGTAAGTACCCGCGTCTTCGGAGGGCAGACCAGGGGGGTTTTGTAGGGCACCGGGGGGGACACAAGCCCACACAGAAATGTCACCCTCAGCGGCGCGGGGGCGGCCGGGTGCAGTGTTAGAACAAGCGTCGGGTTCGCAATGGAAGTCAATGAGAGATCAAGGGATCTCTTCAGCGCTGCAGGCAGGCAAGGGGGGGCTTCCTCGGGGAAACCTCCACTTGGGCAAGGGAGAGGGACTCCTGGGGGTCACTTCTGCAGTGAAAGTCCGGCCCTTCAGGTCCTGGGGGCTGCGGGGGCAGGGTCTTTTCCAGGCGTCGGGACTTAGGTTTCAGAGAGTCGCGGTCAGGGGAAGCCTCGGGATTCCCTCTGCAGGCGGCGCTGTGGGGGCTCAGGGGGGACAGGTTTTGGTACTCACAGTCGTAGAGTAGTCCGGGGGTCCTCCCTGAGGTGTTGGTTCTCCACCAGCCGAGTCGGGGTCGCCGGGTGCAGTGTTGCAAGTCTCACGCTTCTTGCGGGGAGATTGCAGGGTTCTTTAAAGCTGCTTCTTTGGATAAAGTTGCAGTCTTTTTGGAGCAGGTCCGCTGTCCTCGGGAGTTTCTTGTCGTCGTCGAAGCAGGGCAGTCCTCAGAGGATTCAGAGGTCGCTGGTCCCTTTGGAAGGCGTCGCTGGAGCAGAGTTCTTTGGAAGGCAGGAGACAGGCCGGTGAGTTTCTGGAGCCAAGGCAGTTGTTGTCTTCTGGTCTTCCTCTGCAGGGGTTTTCAGCTAGGCAGTCCTTCTTCTTGTTGTTGCAGGAATCTAATTTCTAGGTTCAGGGAGAGCCCTTAAATACTAAATTTAAGGGCGTGTTTAGGTCTGGGGGGTTAGTAGCCAATGGCTACTAGCCCTGAGGGTGAGTACACCCTCTTTGTGCCTCCTCCCAAGGGGAGGGGGTCACATCCCTAATCCTATTGGGGGAATCCTCCATCTGCAAGATGGAGGATTTCTAAAAGTTAGAGTCACCTCAGCTCAGGACACCTTAGGGGCTGTCCTGACTGGCCAGTGGCTCCTCCTTGTTATTCTCATTATTTTCTCCGGCCTTGCCGCCAAAAGTGGGGGCCGGGGCCGGAGGGGGCGGGCAACTCCACTAGCTGGAGTGTCCTGCGGTGCTGTGACAAAGGGGTGAGCCTTTGAGGCTCACCGCCAGGTGTTACAGCTCCTGCCTGGGGGAGGTGTTAGCATCTCCACCCAGTGCAGGCTTTGTTACTGGCCTCAGAGTGACAAAGGCACTCTCCCCATGGGGCCAGCAACATGTCTCTAGTGTGGCAGGCTGCTGGAACCAGTCAGCCTACACAGATAGTCGGTTAAGTTTCAGGGGGCACCTCTAAGGTGCCCTCTGTGGTGTATTTTACACTGGCATCAGTGTGCATTTATTGTGCTGAGAAGTTTGATACCAAACTTCTCAGTTTTCAGTGTAGCCATTATGGTGCTGTGGAGTTCGTGCAAAACAGACTCCCAGACCATATACTCTTATGGCTACCCTGCACTTACAATGTCTAAGGTTTTGTTTAGACACTGTAGGGGTACCATTCTCATGCACTGGTACCCTCACCTATGGTATAGTGCACCCTGCCTTAGGGCTGTAAGGCCTGCTAGAGGGGTGGCTGACCTATACTTGCATAGGCAGTGAGAGGCTGGCATGGCACCCTGAGGGGAGTGCCATGTCGACTCACTCGTTTTGTTCTCACTAGCACACACAAGCTGGCAAGCAGTGTGTCTGTGCTGAGTGAGAGGTCTCCAGGGTGGCATAAGACATGCTGCAGCCCTTAGAGACCTTCCTTGGCATCAGGGCCCTTGGTACTAGAAGTACCAGTTACAAGGGACTTATCTGGATGCCAGGGTCTGCCAATTGTGGATACAAAAGTACAGGTTAGGGAAAGAACACTGGTGCTGGGGCCTGGTTAGCAGGCCTCAGCACACTTTCAATTGTAAACATAGCATCAGCAAAGGCAAAAAGTCAGGGGGCCACCATGCCAAGGAGGCATTTCCTTACACAACCCCCCCCCAAACGAAAGAGGATGAGACTAACCTTTCCCAAGAGAGTCTTCATTTTCTAAGTGGAAGAACCTGGAAAGGCCATCTGCATTGGCATGGGCAGTCCCAGGTCTGTGTTCCACTATAAAGTCCATTCCCTGTAGGGAGATGGACCACCTCAATAGTTTTGGATTTTCACCTTTCATTTGCATCAGCCATTTGAGAGGTCTGTGGTCAGTTTGAACTAGGAAGTGAGTCCCAAAGAGGTATGGTCTCAGCTTCTTCAGGGACCAAACCACAGCAAAGGCCTCCCTCTCAATGCACTCCAACGCTGCTCCCTGGGGAGTAACCTCCTGCTAATGAAAGCAACAGGCTGGTCAAGGCCATCATCATTTGTTTGGGACAAAACTGCCCCTATCCCATGTTCAGAGGCATCTGTCTGCACAATGAACTGCTTAGAATAATCCGGAGCTTTTAGAACTGGTGCTGAGCACATTGCTTGTTTCAGGGTGTCAAAGGCCTGTTGGCATTCTACAGTCCAGTTCACTTTCTTGGGCATTTTCTTGGAGGTGAGTTCAGTGAGGGCTGTCACAATGGATCCATATCCCTTCACAAACCTCCTGTAATACCCAGTCAAGCCAAGGAATGCCCTGACTTGAGTCTGGGTTTTTGGAGCTACCCAGTCCAGAATAGTCTGGATCTTGGGTTGGAGTGGCTGAACTTGGCCTCCACCTACAAGGTGGCCCAAGTAAACCACAGTTCCCTGCCCTATCTGGCATTTGGATGCCTTGATAGAGAGGCCTGCAGATTGCAGAGCCTTCAAAACCTTCTTCAGGTGGACCAGGTGATCCTGCCAGGTGGAGCTAAAGACAGCAATATCATCAAGATAAGCTGTGCTAAAGGACTCCAAACCAGCAAGGACTTGATTCACCAACCTTTGGAAGGTGGCAGGGGCATTCTTTAAACCAAAGGGCATAACAGTAAACTGATAATGCCCATCAGGTGTGGAGAATGCCGTTTTCTCTTTTGCTCCAGGTGCCATTTTTATTTGCCAGTACCCTGCTGTTAAGTCAAAGGTACTTAAGAATTTGGCAGCACCTAATTTGTCTATGAGCTCATCAGCTCTAGGAATTGGATGGGCGTCTGTCTTGGTGACAGAGTTGAGCCCTCTGTAGTCCACACAAAACCTCATCTCTTTCTTTCCATCTTTGGTGTGAGGTTTGGGGACTAAGACCACTGGGCTAGCCCAGGGGCTGTCAGAGCGCTCAATTACTCCCAATTCCAGCATCTTGTGGACTTCCACCTTGATGCTTTCCTTAACATGGTCAGACTGTCTGAAAATTTTGTTTTTGACAGGCATGCTGTCTCCTGTGTCCACATCATGGGTACACAGGTGTGTCTGACCAGGGGTTAGGGAGAAGAGTTCAGGAAACTGTTGTAGGACTCTCCTACAATCAGCTCGCTGTTGGCCAGAGAGGGTGTCTGAGTAGATCACTCCGTCTACTGAGCCATCTTTTGGGTCTGATGACAGAAGATCAGGGAGAGGTTCACTCTCTGCCTCCTGATCCTCATCTGTTACCATCAACAGATTTACATCAGCCCTGTCATGGAAGAGCTTAAGGCGGTTCACATGCATCACCCTCTTGGGGCTCCTGCTTGTGCCCAGGTCCACCAGGTAGGTGACCTGACTCTTCCTTTCTAGCACTGGGTAAGGGCCACTCCATTTGTCCTGAAGTGCCCTGGGAGCCACAGGCTCCAGAACCCAGACTTTCTGCCCTGGTTGGAACTCAACCATTGCAGCCTTTTGGTCATACCAAAACTTCTGGAGCTGTTGGCTGGCCTCAAGGTTTTTGCTTGCCTTTTCCATGTACTCTGCCATTCTAGAGCGAAGGCCAAGTACATAGTCCACTATGTCCTGTTCAGGCTCATGAAGAGGTCTCTCCCAGCCTTCTTTAACAAGAGCAAGTGGTCCCCTTACAGGGTGACCAAACAGAAGTTCAAAGGGTGAGAATCCTACTCCCTTCTGTGGCACCTCTCTGTAAGCGAAAAGCAGACATGGCAAGAGGACATCCCATCTCCTTTTGAGCTTTTCTGGGAGCCCCATGATCATGCCTTTTAATGTCTTGTTGAATCTCTCAACTAAGCCATTAGTTTGTGGATGGTATGGTGTAGTGAATTTGTAAGTCACCCCACACTCATTCCACATGTGTTTTAGGTATGCTGACATGAAGTTGGTACCTCTGTCAGACACCACCTCCTTAGGGAAACCCACTCTGGTAAAGATACCAATGAGGGCCTTGGCTACTGCAGGGGCAGTAGTTGACCTAAGGGGAATAGCTTCAGGATACCTAGTAGCATGATCCACTACTACTAGGATATACATATTTCCTGAGGCTGTGGGAGGTTCTAGTGGACCAACTATGTCCACACCCACTCTTTCAAAGGGGACCCCCACCACAGGAAGTGGAATGAGGGGGGCCTTTGGATGCCCACCTGTCTTACCACTGGCTTGACAGGTGGGGCAGGAGAGGCAAAACTCCTTAACCTTGTGGGACATATTGGGCCAGTAGAAGTGGTTGACTAACCTCTCCCACGTCTTGGTTTGTCCCAAATGCCCAGCAAGGGGAATATCATGGGCTAAGGTCAGAATAAACTCTCTGAACGACTGAGGCACTACCACTCTCCTAGTGGCACCAGGTTTGGGGTCTCTGGCCTCAGTGTACAGGAGTCCATCTTCCCAATAGACCCTATGTGTTCCATTTTTCTTGCCCTTGGACTCTTCAGCAGCTTGCTGCCTAAGGCCTTCAAGAGAGGGACAGGTTTCTTGTCCCTTACACAGCTCCTCCCTTGAGGGTCCCCCTGGGCCTAAGAGCTCAACCTGATAAGGTTCAAGCTCCAAAGGCTCAGTTCCCTCAGAGGGCAGAACTTCTTCCTGAGAAGAGAGGTTCTCTTTTTCTGACTGTGTTGCAGTTGGTTTCCCAACTGACTTTCCTTTTCTCTTGGTAGGCTGGGCCTTTCTTCCAGACTCCAGCTCTACTTTTTCACCCTGTGCCTTGCATTGTGCTCTTGTTTTTACACACACCAGTTCAGGGATACCCAGCATGGCTGCATGGGTTTTTAGTTCTACCTCAGCCCATGCTGAGGACTCCAGGTCATTTCCAAGCAGACAGTCTACTGGGATGTTTGAGGAGACCACCACCTGTTTCAGGCCATTGACCCCTCCCCATTCTAAAGTTACCATTGCCATGGGATGTGCTTTAGTCTGATTGTCAGCGTTGGCGACTGTATAGGTTTTTCCAGTCAGGTATTGGCCAGGGGAAACCAGTTTCTCTGTCACCATGGTGACACTGGCACCTGTATCCCTCAGGCCCTCTACACTTGTCCCATTAATAAAGAGCTGCTGCCTGTATTTTTGCATGTTAGGCGGCCAGGCAGCTAGTGTGGCTAAATCCACCCCACCCTCAGAGACTAGAGTAGCTTCAGTGTGGACCCTGATTTGCTCTGGGCACACTGTTGATCCCACTTGGAGACTAGCCATTCCAGTGTTACCTGGATTGGAGTTTGGAGTGGAACCTTTCTTTGGACAGGCCTTGTCTCCAGTTTGGTGTCCAGGCTGATTACAGCTACGACACCAGGCCTTTTTGGGATCAAAGTTTTTACCCTTGTACCCAGGATTGTTTTGCGAAGAGGCTCTGGGCCCACCCTCCTGTGCAGGTTTTTGGGGGCCTGTAGAAGACTCTTTACTATTTTTATTTTTGGCTGTCTCACCACCTTTCCCCTGGGGAGGTTTTGTGACCCCTTTCTTTTGGTCACCCCCTGTGGGAGTTTTGGACACCCTTGTCTTGACCCAATGGTCCGCCTTCTTTCCCAATTCTTGGGGAGAAATTGGTCCTAGGTCTACCAGATGCTGATGCAGTTTATCATTGAAACAATTACTTAACAGGTGTTCTTTCACAAATAAATTGTACAGCCCATCATAATTACTTACACCACTGCCTTGAATCCAACCATCTAGTGTTTTTACTGAGTAGTCTACAAAGTCAACCCAGGTCTGGCTCGAGGATTTTTGAGCCCCCCTGAATCTAATCCTATACTCCTCAGTGGAGAATCCAAAGCCCTCAATCAGGGTACCCTTCATGAGGTCATAAGATTCTGCATCTTTTCCAGAGAGTGTGAGGAGTCTATCCCTACACTTTCCTGTGAACATTTCCCAAAGGAGAGCACCCCAGTGAGATCTGTTCACTTTTCTGGTTACACAAGCCCTCTCAAAAGCTGTGAACCATTTGGTGATGTCATCACCATCTTCATATTTAGTTACAATCCCTTTAGGGATTTTCAACATGTCAGGAGAATCTCTGACCCTATTAATGTTGCTGCCACCATTGATGGGTCCTAGGCCCATCTCTTGTCTTTCCCTTTCTATGGCTAGGATCTGTCTTTCCAAAGCCAATCTTTTGGCCATCCTGGCTAACTGGATGTCCTCTTCACTGGAGTTATCCTCAGTGATTTCAGAGTTGTTGCTCCCTCCTGTGAGGGAACCTGCATCTCTGACTATTATTTGTGGAGTCAGGGCTTGAGAAGCCCTGTTCTCCCTAAGTAGGACTGGAGGGGGGGAATTTCCCTCCAAGTCACTATCTTCATCCTCTGTGTTGCCATCCTCAGAGGGGTTGGCTTTTTCAAACTCTGCCAAAAGCTCCTGGAGCTGTACTTTGGTAGGTTTGGAGCCCATTGTTATTTTCTTTAGTTTACAGAGTGACCTTATCTCTCTCATCTGTAGATGGAGGTAAGGTGTGGTGTCGAGTTCCACCACATTCACATCTGTGCTAGACATTATGCTTCTAAAAGTTGGAATACTTTTTAAGAAACTAAACTGGTTCTAGAATCTAATTCAAACTTTTAACAAACTTTTAAACTCTAAAAGAAATGCTAACAGGGACTAACACAAGGCCCTAGCAGGACTTTTAAGAATTTAGAAAACTTTTCAAATTGCAAAAATCAATTTCTAATGACAATTTTGGAATTTGTCGTGTGATCAGGTATTGGCTGAGTAGTCCAGCAAATGCAAAGTCTTGTATCCCACTGCTGCCAACCAATGTAGGAAGTTGGCTCTGTATGTGCTATTTCAACGTAAGGAATAGCATGCACAGAGTCCAAGGGTTCCCCTTAGAGGTAAGATAGTGGCAAAAAGAGATAATACTAAAGCTCTATTTTGTGGTAGTGTGGTCGAGCAGTAGGCTTATCCAAGGAGTAGTGTTAAGCATTTGTTGTACATACACATAGACAATAAATGAGGTACACACACTCAGAGACAAATCCAGCCAATAGGTTTTGTTATAGAAAAATAACTTTTCTTAGTTTATTTTAAGAACCACAGGTTCAAATTTAACATGTAATATCTTGTTTGAAAGGTATTGCAGGTAAGTACATTAGGAACTTTGAATCATTTCAATTGCATGTATACTTTTCAAGTTATTCACAAATAGCTATTTTAAAAGTGGACACTGCAATTTTCACAGTTCCTGGAGGAGGTAAGTTTTTGTTAGTTTTACCAGGTAAGTAAGACACTTACAGGGTTCAGTTCTTGGTCCAAGGTAGCCCACCGTTGGGGGTTCAGAGCAACCCCAAAGTTACCACACCAGCAGCTCAGGGCCGGTCAGGTGCAGAGTTCAAAGTGGTGCCCAAAACGCATAGGCTTCAATGGAGAGAAGGGGGTGCCCCGGTTCCAGTCTGCCAGCAGGTAAGTACCCGCGTCTTCGGAGGGCAGACCAGGGGGGTTTTGTAGGGCACCGGGGGGGACACAAGCCCACACAGAAATGTCACCCTCAGCGGCGCGGGGGCGGCCGGGTGCAGTGTTAGAACAAGCGTCGGGTTCGCAATGGAAGTCAATGAGAGATCAAGGGATCTCTTCAGCGCTGCAGGCAGGCAAGGGGGGGCTTCCTCGGGGAAACCTCCACTTGGGCAAGGGAGAGGGACTCCTGGGGGTCACTTCTGCAGTGAAAGTCCGGTCCTTCAGGTCCTGGGGGCTGCGGGGGCAGGGTCTTTTCCAGGCGTCGGGACTTAGGTTTCAGAGAGTCGCGGTCAGGGGAAGCCTCGGGATTCCCTCTGCAGGCGGCGCTGTGGGGGCTCAGGGGGGACAGGTTTTGGTACTCACAGTCGTAGAGTAGTCCGGGGGTCCTCCCTGAGGTGTTGGTTCTCCACCAGCCGAGTCGGGGTCGCCGGGTGCAGTGTTGCAAGTCTCACGCTTCTTGCGGGGAGATTGCAGGGTTCTTTAAAGCTGCTTCTTTGGATAAAGTTGCAGTCTTTTTGGAGCAGGTCCGCTGTCCTCAGGAGTTTCTTGTCGTCGTCGAAGCAGGGCAGTCCTCAGAGGATTCAGAGGTCGCTGGTCCCTTTGGAAGGCGTCGCTGGAGCAGAGTTCTTTGGAAGGCAGGAGACAGGCCGGTGAGTTTCTGGAGCCAAGGCAGTTGTTGTCTTCTGGTCTTCCTCTGCAGGGGTTTTCAGCTAGGCAGTCCTTCTTCTTGTTGTTGCAGGAATCTAATTTCTAGGTTCAGGGAGAGCCCTTAAATACTAAATTTAAGGGCGTGTTTAGGTCTGGGGGGTTAGTAGCCAATGGCTACTAGCCCTGAGGGTGAGTACACCCTCTTTGTGCCTCCTCCCAAGGGGAGGGGGTCACATCCCTAATCCTATTGGGGGAATCCTCCATCTGCAAGATGGAGGATTTCTAAAAGTTAGAGTCACCTCAGCTCAGGACACCTTAGGGGCTGTCCTGACTGGCCAGTGGCTCCTCCTTGTTATTCTCATTATTTTCTCCGGCCTTGCCGCCAAAAGTGGGGGCCGGGCCGGAGGGGGCGGGCAACTCCACTAGCTGGAGTGTCCTGCGGTGCTGTGACAAAGGGGTGAGCCTTTGAGGCTCACTGCCAGGTGTTACAGCTCCTGCCTGGGGGAGGTGTTAGCATCTCCACCCAGTGCAGGCTTTGTTACTGGCCTCAGAGTGACAAAGGCACTCTCCCCATGGGGCCAGCAACATGTCTCTAGTGTGGCAGGCTGCTGGAACCAGTCAGCCTACACAGATAGTCGGTTAAGTTTCAGGGGGCACCTCTAAGGTGCCCTCTGTGGTGTATTTTACAATAAAATGTACACTGGCATCAGTGTGCATTTATTGTGCTGAGAAGTTTGATACCAAACTTCTCAGTTTTCAGTGTAGCCATTATGGTGCTGTGGAGTTCGTGCAAAACAGACTCCCAGACCATATACTCTTATGGCTACCCTGCACTTACAATGTCTAAGGTTTTGTTTAGACACTGTAGGGGTACCATGCTCATGCACTGGTACCCTCACCTATGGTATAGTGCACCCTGCCTTAGGGCTGTAAGGCCTGCTAGAGGGGTGGCTGACCTATACTTGCATAGGCAGTGAGAGGCTGGCATGGCACCCTGAGGGGAGTGCCATGTCGACTCATTCGTTTTGTTCTCACTAGCACACACAAGCTGGCAAGCAGTGTGTCTGTGCTGAGTGAGAGGTCTCCAGGGTGGCATAAGACATGCTGCAGCCCTTAGAGACCTTCCTTGGCATCAGGGCCCTTGGTACTAGAAGTACCAGTTACAAGGGACTTATCTGGATGCCAGGGTCTGCCAATTGTGGATACAAAAGTACAGGTTAGGGAAAGAACACTGGTGCTGGGGCCTGGTTAGCAGGCCTCAGCACACTTTCAATTGTAAACATAGCATCAGCAAAGGCAAAAAGTCAGGGGGCCACCATGCCAAGGAGGCATTTCCTTACAGAGCTGTAGAGGATATATGATTCCAGTGAAATGGTGTGGAAACCTGGCGGAAGCATGCGCAATAAATATGTAAAGTTTCAGATTTAACACAACAAATAGGATACATCTTAATCTACATAAGTTTTCTTTGCATGCTCACTGGCACACAAATTAAAACTGTGCCCAACAAGCCAAACAAAAATCACTTTCTTTAAGTACTAGTGTGCACAAAATGAAAAAATGACCAAGCAGTGAGCTACACAAACTAGTAGATGGAGGACATGATAATTGGCGGTTAGGAAAAAAATAATAATCTTAATTTATATAACAATAACAAATGCCTTTCATTCACTTTGGCCTTCATATGTAGCACAATCCTACTAAAAGTTGCAAGGAAGTCCAAAAAATAAACTAGGCTCCATATTTAAAGTTTCTGAATTATTACATGAACAACTAAAAGATACATTTATGATCACATGATTATATAAACTAATAAACAGATATATAAGAATTACAACAGATAATAAGAAATAAATCACATTAAATTACAGTTATAGTTATTAGGAATTCCTTGAATATTATCTCACTAATAACTTTCCACCTGTTTGACAAATCCCCACAAAATTTTACAGACCTATAACATTTTCTACATTTTGAGGTGATGTACATTTTTGTGGTGAATCGTTAAGGGCTGCAAATACAGTCCCAAATTTATTTATCCACCAATGCATTTTCCATAGACTATTGTATTTGAGGTAGCACTGAAAACGCCTGAATGGATTTACATGAAATTTGGCAGGATTATACATTATGGTGCAGAGATTATGCTTTATTTGGTACTGCATTAAGTAGAGTAAGTATCTTTTAGGTTATAAAGCATTTAAAGTTAGTGATATCTGTCACCATGGTCAATTTACAGAATTTCCATACATTTTGTGAAACTACAGTGGTACATGGCTGTAAACTTACTTGAAAATATATAATTATATTTCCTTACCCATTACCACTTTGCTAAAGTGGTAATAGGTAGTTACCTACTACTTACTTATATCTAAGGCCCTAACACTGAAATTGGCCTTACCTATTACCACTTTAACAAAGTCGTAATAGGTAGTTAACTACTACTTACTTATATCTAAGGTGCTAGCCCAGAACACAATCAAAGTGTAGTAAAAAAAATATGTCTGCCTTTCTGTAGGTAAATGCCTCTGATGGCATGGTTAGCCCCTAACATTTTGCTCCTCACAGTGTCATGCCCACAACCCACTGTCTGTGGCATAGGTAAGTCACCCCTCTAGCAGGCCTTACAGCCCTAAGGCAGGGTACACTATACCACAGGTGAGGGCATATTTGTATGAGCACTATGCCCCTACAGTGTCTAAGCCAATTCTTAGACATTGTAGGTGCATGGTAGCCATAAAGAGTATATGGTGTGGGAGTTTGTCAAACACAAACTCCACAGTTCTATAATGACTACACTGAATACTGGGAAGTTTGATATCAAACTTCTCAGCTCAATAAATCCATATTGATGCCAGTGTGGGATTTATTGAGAAATGCACACAGGGCATCTGAGAGATGCCCCCTGTATACCAGTCCAACTACTAGTGCTAGGCTGACCAGTTTCTGCCAGCCTGCCACATCCAGACGGGTTTCTGTCCACATGGGGTGAGTGCCTTTGTCACTCTGTGGCCAGGAACAAAGGCTGTACTGGGTGGAGGTGCTTCACACCTCCCCCTGCAGGAACTGTAACACCTGGAGGTGAGCCTCAAAGGCTCAAGCCTGGTGTTACAGCACCCCAGGGCATTCCAGCTAGTGGAGATGCCCACCCCTCCGGACACAGACCCCACTTTCGGCGGCAAGTCCTGAGGAGATAATGAGAAAAACAAGGAGGAGTCACCCTCCAGTCAGGACAGCCCCTAAGGTGTCCTGAGCTGAGGTGACCCTGCCTTAGGAAATCCTCCATCTTGTTTTGGAGGATTCCCCCAATAGGATTAGGGATGTGCCCCTCTCCCCACAGGGAGGAGGCACAAAGAGGGTGTAGCCATCCTCAAAGACAGTAGCCATTGGCTACTGCCCCCAGACCTAAACACACCCCTAAATTGAGTATTTAGGGGCGACCCTGAACCCAGGAATTCAGATTCCTGCAACCTGAAATAAGAAGGAGGACTGCTGACCTGAAAGCCCCGCAGAGACGACGGAGACGACAACTGACTTTGCCCCAGCCCTACGGGCCTGTCTCCAGACTCAAAGAACCTGCACAGCGACACATCCAGTGGGACCAGCGACCTCTGAGGACTTAGAGGACTGCCCTGCATCCAAAGGACTAAGAAACTCCAGTGGACAGCAGCTCTGTTCAAGAAACCAAGAAACAACTATCTTTAAAGGGACTCCAGCCTCACTCCGGAAGTGTGAGTCCCCAACACTCTGCACCCGACGCCCCCGGCTCATGTCCGGAAGAACCAACACTGCAGAGAGGACCCCCAGGCGACTCCCATGATGTGGACACCCTGAGATAACCTCCCTGCACCCCCATAGCGACACCTGCAGAGAGAATCCAAAGGCTCCCCCTGACCGCGACTGCCCGGTAACAAAGGAACCCGACGCCTCAAAGAAGCACTGCACTCGCAGCCCCCAGGCCCAAGAGAAACCAACTACCGGTGCAGGAGTGACCATCAGGGGGCCCTCATCCGTGGCCAGTCAGTGGGTAGCCCGAGAAGCCCCCCTGCATCGCCAGAGTGATCCCCGGGTCTCTCCATGGTTTCCTATCTGAATCCAGACACCTTCTTCACACACTGGACCCGGCTGCCTCTGTGGGTGTATTTTGTGTGCCTGTTTGTGACCCCCCCCAGTGCTCTACAAATGCCTCTGGTCTTCCCTCCGAGGACACAGGTACTTACCTGCTAGCAGACTGGATCTGGAGCACCCCTATTCTCCATAGGCGCCTATGCTATTTGGGCTCTGCTTTGACCTCTACACCTGACCTGCCCTGTGTTGCTGGTGCTAGGTGTTTGGGGTTAACTTGAACCCCCAGTGGTGGGCTGCCTATGCCCCGGAGATAGAACTTGTAAGTGCTTAACTTACCTGAGAAACTAACCAATCCTTACTTCCTCCAGGAACTGTTGATTTTTGCGCTGTGTCCACTTTTAAAATAGCTTATTGCCATTTTTGCCAAAACTGTGCACATTACTGTTTTATTTCATATTTACCTATGCCAAGTACCTTACGATTTATGTACTTACCTGAATTTTGAATCTTGTGGTTCTAAAATAAATTAAGAAAAGAATATCTTTCTAAGTAAAAACCTACTGGCCTGGAGTTAAGTCTCTGAGTGTATGTTCTCATTTATTGCCTGTGTGTGTACAACAAATGCTTAACACTACTCTCTGATAAGCCTACTGCTCGACCACACTACCACAAAATAGAGCATTATTCTTATCTAATTTTGCCACCATCAACCTCTGAGGGGAACCCTTGGACTCTGTGCACACTATCTGTCACTTTGAGATAGTATATACAGAGCCAACTTCTTACACTTTCCATTCTCAAACAACAGCCACTATACAATTATATACTGGCATGTCATCACCATGTGCCACAGTATTCTACAAAGTTATCGTGCTATACTATGGCCCAAAATATAACTAAGCCCTAACTGTATTACTGAATTGTGGTATCCTTGTGTTACTAATGGTATTGCATGGGCAATGCAATATTTAAGTCACATTTACAGAGGAACATAAGACCACTAGGTGTGGTCCTACGTTGTCTGGTAAATCTGGAGAAACGCAAGGCAGCACAATTCACTGTTTTGTATTACTCGGCATACCATAATACACAACGCTGCTAAATTTCACATACATCTGTATGCCACGGCACTGTAGCCACTCCACTATACACTATTCCACTCTAGCCTACTCCACTGTATGCCTTCCTACTATACGAGTCATCACTCTACGCTACTCCACACTACATTATTACACTGTACGCAACTCTACTGTACTGACATTCAGGTCTATGTCACTCCACTGTAAGCCACTTCACTGGATACTACTCCAATATAAGCTATTCCACTCTACACCATTCTACTGCAAGCCCCTTCAATCTACTCTTTTTCACTGTATGCCCCTCCTCTCTACAACACTCCACTGTGCGCTATTCCACTGTATGCCACTTCACTGTACACTATTCCACTCTACGTCACGGCAGTGTATGGCACTACACTTTACGGTACTTAATTCTAAGCAATTCAAATGAGCCCCACTCTAAAGTATACTACTCCACTGTGTGCTATTCCACTCTACCCCACACTACTGTAAGCCACTCCAATCTACACCACTCCATTGTATGCCGCTCCACTTTACGCTGCTCCACTAGCCTCTATTACACTCTACGCCACTCCACTGTATGACACTCTGCTCTATGCCACTCCATTCTACAGAACTGAACTGTGCAGAAGTCCACTCAACACCAGTCCACTGTACACTATTACACTGTATGCAACTCCACTCTATGCCTCTTCAGTGTACGCCACTTCACAGTATGCCACTATGTTATACGCTACTGCAGTATATGCTATTCCACTCTATGCCATTCCATTGTATGCTACTCCGCTCTACACCACTCCAGTGTATGCCATTCTACTCTAACCCACTCCATTCTCCACTGTATGCTATTACACTCTTACCCCATTCCAGTGTATACCACTCAAGTCTACTCCTCTTCACTATATCCCACTGCACTGCGCAACTCCACAATGCCCTATTCAAGTCTATGCCACTCTACTGTACACCACGCTTCTCTATGGTATTCACCTGTATGCCACTCCATTGTACGCTACTCCACTCTACGCCACTTCAGTATACAACACTCTATTCTATGCAAGTCCATTGGACTCTGGACTCCACTCCACTGTACGTCACTCCACTATATGGTATCTCACTCTACCCCACTCCGCTGTACACCACTCCAGTCTACACCACTTCACTGTACACAACTCCACTCTAAGCTATTACATTGTAGGCAACTTCAATCTTTGTCCCTCTACTGCGTTGTACTCCACTATACTCTACTCCACTGTACACCACTCAACTGTGTGCTATTACATTCTGCCCCTCCCCCCAGAATACACCACTCTAGTCTAAACCAGTGGTTCCCAATCTGTGGTCGGGGGACCCCTGGAGGTCCGCAAAGCCTCATCAGGGGGTCTGCGGCTGCTTCGAAAATTACATTGTATTAACAGATTAGGTCCCCACTTTTCAGTAATGACTCAGTGGGGGGTCCCTGGATTTGAATTATGACACAGTGGGGGTCCTCGGGTTCCAGTAATGATAAAGTGGGGGTCCAAAGAAGTCAAAAAGTTAGGGAACCACTGGTGTAAACTGCTTCACTGTATGCCAGTTCACTATACGCAACTACACTTTACTCTATTACACTTTATGCCACTCCACTGTACATGACTACATTATACTCTATTACACACTATGCCACTTGACTGTACGCCACTCCAGTCTACATTACTCCACTGTACGCTGTTCCACTTTATGTCACTCCACTGTACACTACTTCACTCTATGCCACTTCAGTGGACTCTCCTCCACTATATAACTCCACTCTACAAAACTCTACTACAGTCTATTCCACTCTACTAAACTCTACCCCACTCTATCGCTGTACACTCCACTGTCCATATTTGCACTCAGCTCTATGCCTGTACACTCTATTGTAAAACACAGCACTCCAGTCTACTGTATGAAAGGCCACCTCAATTCACAACAATTTATTTGACTCTATGCTACACCACTTCAATGTATGCTGTGCCACCCTACAATGATTCACTGTACCCTACTCCACTCTTCTACACACCACTGTACAGTATTCCACTGTATCCTACTCCACTTTATGACAATACACTCTATGCCACTACAATGTACGGCACTCCACTCTACGTTGTTCCATTGTATGACAATCTATATAACTCCACTCCATAAAGGTCTATCACAAGTCATGGCACTCTATGACATTCTACTGCACTCTGTCACCCTACAGTTCACTGCCCAACTCTATGCTCCATTCTATGCCCGTACAGTCCAGTGTACAACACTATTCCACTATACAACCCTTTTCTAAATGACACAGCACTCCACTCAACTGGCCAAAACCCAACTCCAGTTTACTACCTGTGCTAAACCAGTACACTCCACTCCATGTCACTCCACACTACAACACACCAATACACTCTATTGTACTTCACTCCACACTAAATTACACCACTTCACTCAACTCTTCTCCACTGTACGAGATTTTACCTGATTCCATGCTACTATACAACAATCCACTCTATGCAGCTCCACTGTTTCAAACACTACTGTACTCTATGCAACTCCACTCTACTGCACTGTATTCCACTATCTGACACTTGACTTCTGTTTATACCTCTTCACTCCACTTTGCAACACTGTACTATACTGTATGCCACTGTACAACACTGTATACCACTACACCCCACTTTACTCCACCCTACTCTGACACAGTACTGCACTCTATTCCACTAATCCACTGTACGCCACTCCATTCTATGCCACTCAATACTATTGTACTCTATTACACTGTATGTCAATCCAATGTACTACACTCTACAAACACTGTACTCTAATGTTCACCACTCCACTCTACAAAAATTAACTAGACTGTATGCCACTCTACTGTAGTCTACATTACTTTCCAGTACTGTATGACACCCCACTACACTCAACTGTACAACAAGGGACTCCAATTTATGACACTGTACTCAACTGCATGCTACGCCACTCTACTCTCACACTCTACTCCATTCAAGACTACCCCACTCCAATGACCTCAACTCCTCTATACTCCACTCTACCATACTTTACCCCACTCTACGCCACTGTACTATACTCGGCTCTACGTGGCTCCTCTGTTCAACACTCTATTCCATTGCATGCAACTTCCCTCTACAACACTGTACTACACTCCATGCCACTGTATGACACTCTACTCCACTCTATGCCCATCCACTCTATGCCACTTTACTACAATATATGACACTCACCGGCACACCACTCAACTTTTCTGTACAATACACCACTCTGCTCTATGACACAGCACTCCACTCTATGACACTTTCCTCCACTGTTCTCTACAAAACTCCACTTGACGATACACTACTATATGACACTCTGCTTCACCCTACTGTATTCTACACTAAAACGCTGTACTCCACTCTAAGATAGTGTGGGACACTCTACTCTACTGTTTTACCATCCATTCCACTGTCTAACTGGCTGCTCTAGTCTACGATACTCGACTCCACTACATGAGACACCATGCTACTACACTATATAACACTTTACTACACTGTACAGTATGCTACTACACTCTACTTTACTCCACTCAATTCCAATCTACAATAATCCAGTCTATGACAATAAACTTTACACACTTCACTCCACTGTAGTGTACAACCCTCTGCATAACAACTCTCCACTTGTGACACTGGAATCTAGGATTTGAAACATATTTTTAGTAAGCATTAAGAAAAAACATTGAAATTCAATGAAAAAAACAAAAGTTAAGCTTAGTTAGAATTAGGAACACTTATTTTCCCTATACAAGCCAAGTTTAAAAAATACAAACTTTAAAAATTCTACAATGATGGTTATAACTTTCATTTACAGTTTATCTAACACCTCAAATTATTAAGTTATGTGTTGTTATGAATGGTATGATTTCACATGCTATAAGTGATGTAGTACGCAAGGGTATAAATAGTGCTTTGGATATATATTACTCTGGAGGCAATCATGCCAGTGAAGTTACTCTTAGGTGAGAGTTTCCATAGGAAAGGCATTTTTCTTTTAATAACTTTGGCATCATTGAATGGATATGCACAGAACTCTACAAAAAAAGTACATTCACATTGGGTTCTTCATGGTACATTTTGAGTATGTCACACCATCAAGCAGGGGACAAAAAAGATAGGAGGGCAAAAGTCCAATTTCTCATAGGATATTTTCTCTTCAATATAAAAACAAAACAAATGAATAAAATTACACAAAATGTGGCACAAAGGTTGAACTATACACAAGGCTTGTGCTTTTGTTGATTTGGTTCAGCAGTTTTCAGAAACTACCATTTACAAAGCAGGGCTCAGGTTGGACATGAAGAGGTTACATTTTGGAGACATCAGGGCCATTAATTTGTGAATCCTCCATGGATTTGCAAATCCCTATAGGATTTGTGACTCCATTACAAAAAACTAAAAGGCACCCCAGAGGACTAGGGAACTTCTTCCCTTCATGCATTGTGGATTTATGAATATGCTGGACTCCGAGTGGTTTGCCATTACAGAAATATTTCTCTAGTGGCTGCCATTACCCACCACTAAGCACCATGTTGAGAAAAAGTCATATAAATAGAACCTCTGGGGGCAGGATGAATCCATATTGATCCCCAAGCCCTTGTGGGGTTGGTGGAAAGAGCGCTCACAGTTAATAAAATGAAAATTAAAAACATATTTTTATCACAGGATTCTGAGCTATGGTTTGAATGGCGATTGTGTGAGTTCGTAGAATGGCAGACAGTAGAGTACAGAGTTGTAGAATGAAGTGTTGTGGAGAGGAGTGTCATAAAGTAGAGTGAAGGAGAGTGTCTAACAATGTAGTCTCATACAGTGGACAGTTGAAGAATGGCCTGTCTTGGAGTGGAGTGAAGTGAAGTGTCATCAACTGCAGTATCGTAGAGTGGAGTGGCACAGAGTGGCATAACGTGGAGTGGTGTAGAATAGAGGAGTAGAATGTAGTACAGTGGAGTAATGTGTTACACAGTAGAGTCTATTAAAGTGAACAATTTCTAAAGGCTCTCCCTTCTGGTGCCAGAGCTTGGATAAGGCAACATCCAAATGTAACAACTCCCAAGGCTGTTGACTTAACCTGTGCATATCATCAATCCCCAGACTTCAAGGACATTGGCATGAAACCACAGACTCCTCTCCCCCTTACCTGGAAAAAACATGTAAAGCTTGTGTCCTGACCATTACCCAATAGCAATCCTCCTTTGAAAACTGCAGGGGAAAAGAAAGGGGAAGGACCTCAATGTTTTCAATGGGGGGAGTGGGTTCATACAGCAAGACTCTGTCCACAAAAATCCCCAGCACCCAATCAAATGGAAACTGGGTATGCTAAGGGATGAGTCCTCTACACAGAAGGGAAATCCCTCCAGGCCTACGGGATATAGGTTACCCTTAACAGGTATCCTGTTATTGCTTTGGTGGACTCTGGATGCCACCATTCTATACTCCGGCAGGATCTGGTCATAATGCCAGAGGAGAGCACCCCAAGAGTAGTCTCTATCACCTGCATTCATGGAGACAATAAGGCGTAGCTCATGGCCAAGGTATTTCTACAATAGAATGATAGTATGGTAACATAGATGTAGGAGTAGTACCCCATTTAGAGGAAGAAATGATCATTGAGACAGATCACAAGCATTTCCATGAAATGGTGATGGAGGCTAGGAATGAAGCAATGGGCACCGAGGTCTTACAAGAAACGCCATAGGTTAGTGAGGAAGTAGTCAGGGGTAAGAAGAGAATGAAACAATCTAAATCTGAAAAGCGCATAAACAATCAAATCTATGTGCTAGTGAATTCTGTTAACCCTGTTTCAATCATTCCCTTTGCAGATAAAACATGGAACCATCAACATCCGTGCAGCACATAGGGAGGATCCTGATTTAGTGCAGGCTTGGGCTCAAGTGACCACAAATGATGGGAAAAAGGCAGGACCACATTTTGTTGTTAAAAAAGGTTTGCTCTACAGGGAAGTAGTTAAAGATGGAAAAAAACACCTACAACTGGTTGCCTCATTTCTTTTTTGCAAACAAGTACTACTTCTTGCGCATTGCCAGGTAGGGGGAGATCACTGTGCCCGTGAGAAGACTTATCAGATTTTACTGGCCTGTTTTTTTTTTTTACAATCGAAAATACCATGCTTGTTGTGAAAGGTGCGAGCTAGTCAATACCCCAATGGGAGGCAAAGCACCGTTACATCCTCCATCTATAATACATATACCCTTTTCTTGAGTAGGAATGGACTTAGTAGGACCTCTTTTGCCATCAACAAGGGGATAACAATATATTCTGGTACTGGTCGACTATGCCAGTAGGTAATGGGTGTGAAAACACCAGAGGACATGGCAAAAGCCTCAGCAAGCTTTTTTTTCTTTTTTAGAGAAGGGGGTTTGGGGCTGGGTTGGGGCAAAAGTGCCTGTTAGGAGCTTCTTGGTGCAAGGCTCTTCCCCATTCTCACACGGTGTGATTTGTGACAAAGTTGGCAGGTCTGGATTGGATAATGAACCCCTTCACAAAAATAAAAGGCAGCCATATTGTTTAGACCACACTAAGGCCCTCATTATGAGTTTGGCGGTTCAGTGACCACTATGTTGGCGGTGGCAGCCGTACAGGCCAGTGGTGAAGACTGCCGAATTATAACCATGGTGCTCTTCACCACAGAATACAGCCAATAAACCGCCGGCACCGCCAGTACGGTCAGAACTGTGCGGGAGGCACCTGCAAGCCGTCGAAGGCCATGTTCCTGACGGACAGATTCCAACCTTGTACACTGCCATGGTTGCCGCCATACACAACAGACGAATCAGGTGCAAGTGGCGTGGGTGACACATACACGTACCCCCTCCCTGACACGCACACACCCACCCACCCACCGTCACACCTGCACATACATTGTACCCACTACAGGCATCACACACATACACACCTAGCTGTGACAAACACACAACCCCCAAACACAGCATTGGCATAGTCACACACCACAACACACAACACCACCATTGGTCCTCACCCCCCACAACTGCGACACCATGTATGTACTGTTGCGTATGCTGTGAGTGCAGCGGTACGGACTGCCATTGTTTCTCCGTCATGGAAGGACTGCTGTGCTGATTTGTGGGTCATAATCTGGAGGGTGGAATGTTGGCAGGCTGGCAGTGCTGGTGGTGGAACCGCCTCTTTCCCACCCCTGATTCTCCTGGCGGTGTCAGATTAGTGGCTATTTTTTTGGCGGTCTTCAGTGTGCGACTCTTAATACATTAGTTGGAATACCACCTATATTGTGGTCTATTGGAGGCTGCCACTGCAGCGATCTTGCAAAAAGACTGCCAAACTCGTAATGAGGGCCTTAGTCTGCATTCTAGAATTTGAGGGGAAACATAGTATAATACTGTTTTAAAAGTGCATGGGAAGGAGTGAGGCGGTTTAGCTAAGTCTGTAAAGGTAGTGAAAGTAATTTTATTATCTCAAATATGTATTTTTTTAAAGTGTACAATGTATTGAGGTAGTATCTAGAAGGCACTGAGGCACTTACAAAAATCCCCAAAATGTAATATGTTAAAAACTAAAAATACTCACACTACACCATATTTCTCCTTAACACCCAGAACAAACACTTGGTAGGGTCTAAACAATATTTCACCCTTACAAAATGAAATTTTAGACAGCACTGGGTTTTAAGGGAAATATAGTGTAGCAGGGTATTTTTATTTTTTGTGGATATCTGTTTTTTATTAGTTTTATAAGTACCGCAGTACTTTCTACATAATACTGCAGTACTCCGTAAATGTGTTTTTAAATATAATACGTTTTCCCCATCTTTACAGATTTAGCTAAAGTGCATCATTACTTCCTTTGCACTTGTAAAACAGTAGTACACTGTGTTTTCCTTTAAAGATCAAAACTCAGACTACGGGCCTCATTTACAAGCCCCTTGCGCCACCGCTATGTTATTTCATTTTTGATGAAGCAGTGGTGCTAGCAGTGCACTACAATGCTCCATATTTACAAACTGATGCATTGGGCCCAGTGTGTCAGTTTGCAAAGCCCTGCAGTGTACGTATACAGTAAAATTCACAACATTTCACAGGTTTATACTGATATTTCACTGCATCAAAATTTTACCTCCTGCTCATAGGAGGCATAAAACTGATGCAGGACTTTTTCATACGGGAGACTCTTTGCATTGCTGTAATTGCATCAGTTTAATGATGCTACTCCAGCAATGTATGAGTTTAGAGCCAACAGATGGGTCAGAACTTCTGAGGCATCTGTGAAAAAGTGCACCATTGAGCTCTGTATTGTAAATACAGTGCACCCATGGCGTTGTTAGGGGATGTGGGAAAGTGCAAGAAATCTGATGCATCAATGGCGATGCTGCAGATTCTTGTAAATTAAGCCCTAGGTGTGGTGAAAACAATATGGTTGCCTTTAAATTTTGTAAGGGCTTTCATTACCCAATCATATACTGTTTTGCATTCCCCATATACTGCGACATACGGCAAATGTACTGCAACATATAGTGGCCCCATATGTCCCTAATATTTATGTCTTATAACTTTTTAACTGTTGAACCAATTTAGAAGTGGTAACAAAAAGGACCCTTTCTACACTATAATCTATATTCTTCTAATTTCTAAGAAAATCCATCTGGTTGTTTTGCCACTATGTCTGTCTAAAGAGTCTATGGAACATGCTTTGGTGAAAAAATGTGTTTTGGGACTGCCCTTTTCCTTTGCTATCTTAACAAATCACCACAAACTTTGCATCATCCACAGACCACACCTTGCAGCCAACCCCCATGTCACGCACAGTTGAAGGTCGTCCTAACTAGAACATGCGCCTCCATCATACACTGCTTAATACATCACTGAGGACATCTCAAGTAACATCGTTCATGAGAAAACTGTGCTTGGTAGGGCACAGATTCTAGTTAGGTCAGTAGACTATAAGTAGTGAATTTAGTTTAGTTTAAAATGTTATGCTTTAACTGAATTTCATATATTTATATATATGTGTGTGTGTGTGTGCCTGTATATATACATATATAAATATATATAGTATGTATATTTATAGAGTATCAGTGGCTGTCTGAGTGGCTATATGGGTGTGTCACTGGATAGGTGAGTGGCTTTATGGATGTAGAAGTGGGTTAGTAAGTCGCTGTATATGTCTTTCAGTGGGTGTGTGAGTGGTTGAATAGGTCTGTGAATGGGTGTGAGTGGCTTTTGGGGTGCATGAGTACCTGTGTCAGTGGTTTTATGGCGTGTTAGTTGATTTATCACTGTATAGGTGTGTAAGTTGTTGTATGGATTTGTGAATGGGTGTGTGAGTTGTATATTAGTGTGTGAATGGGTATGTAAGCATCTCTATCTGTAGGTGAGTGGGTGTTTGAGTAGCTGTGTGGGTGCGTGAATGGGTGCGTAATTGGTTGTATGAGTGTGTGAGTGGGTGTGCCAGTGGTTGTGTGAGTGTGTGAGTGTATGGGTGTGTGAGTTAATGTATTGGGATATGAGTAGGCATGTCAGAGGCTGTGAGGGTGTGTGAATGGTTGTACGGAAGTGTCACTGGGTGTGTGACTGGTGTGGTTGCATGAATGGGTGTGTTAGGGGTTGTAGATGATGTCATCAGTGATATCATCATTGATGTCACTTGAGATGTCATCAATGATGTCACTGAACATATCATGAGTGATGTAATATGCGAGGTCATAAGCATTACATTCTGGGGGTGTAAATTATAGTTAGATGAGGTAACGATAAATGCAAAATTTCTATGGTTTGTGGGCCTAAAATGTGAGCCTAACAATAACGTTTTTGCAACCTTTGTTTTTTTTCAGTGAATGTCTATGGTTTCTTAGGTTATATTTCCTAACTATAACCTGCCTGTAACCTTTAGTTTTTAAGTGATTTTTTTAATGTTATTATCAATTTTATTTACTAATTATAACATCCTGTGTCCATTATGAGCATGAACTAAATTGCGGATATATTGAGGGGAACTAACTCTCCAGGCCTTGTTTTGATAACTATAATCATTTAAATATAGTTGTGAAGTGTTTGGTGTTTTTGTGCGTGATATTCCAATCTGTGCAGTGTGCTTATGTGTAACATTGCAATGCCTTATGTACGATAGTTAGAGACATGGGGCCAGATGTAGCAAAGTGTTTGCGCCTCGCAAACAGCGAAAAACGCCGTTTGCAAGGCGCAAAAGCCTCTTTGCTATGCAGAAATGCATTTTGCGAGTCGGATCCGACTCGCAAAATGCATTTCCGACTCACAAATAGGAAAGGGTGTTCCCTTCCTATTTGCGACTCGCAATGCAATGCAATTTCATTTGCGACCGCGAAAGCGGTCGCAAATGAAATCGCAGTTACTATCCACTTGAAGTGGATGGTAATCCAGTCGCAAACGGGAAGGGGTCCCATTCCCCTTTGTGATTGGAAAAAAAACGAAACTAAAGGTTTCGGTTTTTTTTCCAAGTGCAGCTCGTTTTCCTTTAAGGAAAACGGGCTGCAGATGGAAAAAAAAAAAAACTTCTCTATTAAAAAGCAGTCACGGACATGGTGGTCTGCTGACTCCAGCAGGCCACCATGCCCGTGAGTGCCCATACTCGCAATGGGGTCGCAAACTGCGACCCACCTCATTAATATTAACTAATTATAACATCCTGTGTCCATTATGAGCATAAACTAAATTGCGGATATATTGAGGGGAGATAACTCTCCAGGCCTTGTTTTGATAACTATAATCATTTAAATATAGTTGTGAAGTGTTTGGTGTTTTTGTGCGTGATATTCCCATCTGTGCAGTGTGCTTATGTGTAACATTGCAAGGCCTTATGTATGATAGTTAGAGACATGGGGCCAGATGTAGCAAAGTGTTTGCGCCTCGCAAACAGCGAAAAACGCCATTTGCGAGGCACAAAGGCCTCTTTGATATGCAGAAATGCATTGCAAAATGCATTTCCGACTCGCAAATAGGAAAGGGTGTTCCCTTCATATTTGCGACTCGCAATGCAATGCAATTTCATTTGCGAGCGCGAAAGTGGTTGCAAATGAAATCGCAGTTACTATCCACTTGAAGTGGATGGAAATCCAGTCGCAAACGGGAAGGGGTCCCCAGGGGACCCCTTCCCCTTTGTGATTGGAAAAAAAACTAAACTAAAGGTTTCGTTTTTTTTTCCAAGTGCAGCTCGTTTTCCTTTAAGGAAAACGGGCTGCAGATGGAAAAAAAAAAACTGCTTTATTAAAAAGCAGTCACAGACATGGTGGTCTGCTGACTCCAGCAGGCCACCATCCCCGTGAGTGCCCAGACTTGCAATGGGGTCGCAAACTGCGACCCACCTCATTAATATTAATGAGGTGGGTCTTTGCGACCCGATTGCGAGTTGCAGAAGGTGTCTGAGACACCTTTCTGCATAGTAAATTGCGACTTGCAATTCGCGAGTTGCACGGACTCGCAAATTGCAAGTCGCAATTTGCCTTCTTGCTACCTCTGGCCCATAGTGACTAAATATGAAGTATGATAAGTACATCCAGGTGAGAAAGTACACCACTTTTCTCATCTGTAATAGTTTAAAAGATGCTTTAAAAGATGCAGCAGCCTGAAGGCCCTTCTCTGCTGGTTGTACACAGTATCCAGGCTGTGAGTTCACATTCTTAAACTGCCCTTCACCTTGCTTGAAGACACTATGGCCCATATTTATATTTGCTTTGCGGCAAACTTGCGTAATTTCTTTTTACGCAAATTTGGCGCAAACCTAACTCCAAATTTATACTTTGGGGCTAGACCCGTCTAGCCCTAAAGTTTTGGAGTTAACGTCCATTTTTGCTTGCGGGAAACAACCTTGCGTCAATAAGATGCAAGGTAGGTGTTCCTGTGCAACAAATGACAATATGGCCTTAGAGCCATATTTATCCCCCATGCTAAAATGACACACGGTCGAAAGGGCCTTAAATAATGGTGCTAAGCTTGCTTAGCGCCATTATTTAATGCCTGGATCAGGACAGGAGTTGGGGAACCTGTGGGCCCATTTCCATGGTCAGAGACCATGGAATGGGCCCACAGGTGCCCTTCCCTAGCCCCAGGGACATCCCCATCCACACCAGAGGGACACCAGAGGATGGAGGGACCCCATCCCAGGTAATTAAGGTAAGTACAGGTAAGTATTTTATATTTATTTTTAAAGTGCCATACAGGGCACCAACTTGGGCTTCCCTACATGGCACTGGGCACAATGGCCATGCCCAGGGGACATATGCCCCCATTGCATGGCCATATAGGTTGTGGGCATGCCTCCTGTCTTTACTAAGACAGGAGTCATGTCCATGGGGGTTTTACGTCAAAAAATGACGCTAGTCTGGTTAGAGGCATTTTTTATACCTCTGCCCATACTAATGTCATTCTTTGACGCCCAAAGTCTTGTTCCCCCTTCGCCTCCCCCACGCCTCCCCCACCCGGCTAGCGTCCTTTTCTATGGTGCTAGCCAGCCCTTAACACCAGCTACCGTCATTCCATAAATATGACGCCCGGCCGGCGTCTTGTAATGGTGCTAGCCGGCGGTATACTTTTTCACGCAAAACTGCGCTAACACAGTATTGCATGAAAAAGTATAAATATTCCCCTACCTGTTTTTTTAAATTGTATTTATGTAACGCTTACTACCCCTGATGAGGCGTGACAGGCACCGATAAGCCAAAGCTGGGTTGAATTCTGAGGGACGTGTGCATTTCTTCTCTGTGTGGGACAGGATGTGATGGTACAGAGGAACTGCGATACAGCCCCAGCAGCTGACTTTTGAACTAGGGAACCAATTTCGATTCTCTGTGTGGTCTCAACATCCTGTGATTCTGGGCAAAACACTTAGGACCTGATTTAGAGTTTGACAGAGGGTTAGTCAGTCACACATAACGGATATCCTGTCTGTCGTATTACAAGTTTCATAGGCTAGATAGGCTATAAAGGAATTGTAATACCGTGGCCAGGATACCCGTCATGTTTGTGACAGGGTAACCCTCTCCTCCAAGCTCTAAATGAGGCCCTTAATTTCGTGCCTAAAAAATGAATGTGACCTTGTGTACTGGTACTTATGTAACACGCTCCAAAACCTTCTAGTTGTATTCACACTACTACATATTTAACTGCAAAACAAATAGCCCCCAGCTATCTGCAGAACCACCTTGCACACTCCAAACTTTGGCATAGATTCTGCATTGCCGTCTGTGGCTTATAGTTTAGTTCCTAACATCGGAAGTATGGGAAGAAAGATCCCAACATGCAAAGTGCTGTTGAACAAAGTACCAGAAATAGCTACATGTGCAGTATGACATGGAGCACTTGGCATGCTGTGCACACATATACCCTTCTGTAAACTACAGCCCGCTAGCGGTTTCATGTGTGGGCACTGCCCATAGTGATAAATTACTCAACTGGTTGCACTGCCCCACAGTAGTGACGGCACGGTTTCACAAGTGTGCATTCAAATAATGATGAACCACTTCCCAGGTTTCTCGTGCGTGCACTACCCCAGAGTAAGAAGTGAGCTTGGCTTCACATGCATGCTTCCCCATAGTGCTTTCTTGTGCATGCACAGCCCCACAGTAACAAGAAGCCGTGGTTTCACGTGATTGCACTGCCCCACAGCTTCAGACAACCACCCTGGTTTCAAGTGCACGCATTCCTCATAGTTATACCCACTTTACTGGTTTCACATGCGTGCACTAACTCGCAGTGACAGGAGGCCCTGTTTTAATGTGCATGTACTGCCCCACAGCGACAGAGTGCTGCTGTGGTTTCACATGTGTACATTCTTCATAGTGACAAACCACTTCCCTGGCTTCACGTGCGTGCACTGCCCCCCGGTAGCAAGGCCGTGGTTTCAGGTGCATTCATTTCCATAATGATAAACCATTCCCCTGGTTCCCTTTGCGTGCACTACCCCACAGTAACAAGTGACCGTGGTTTCACGTGCATGCACTGCCCGATAGCCACCCCGGGTCCTCGCGCATATAAACCACTTCCCTGGTTTCAAGTGTATGCACTGCCATGCAGTAAGAAGAGGCCCTGGTTTCATGTGCGTGCACTGCCTCACTGCAACAGACATCTGCCCTGGTTTCACGTGCGTGCATTCCTCGTAGTTATAAACCACTTTCCTGGTTTTACGTGCTTGCACTGCCCCTCAGTAGGAAGGTAGTGGTTTCAGGTATGTACATTCCTCATAGTGATAAACTACTTCCCTGGTTTCACAAGTGTGCACCGCCCCACAGCAACAGACAGCTGCCCCAGTCCCCTTTCATGTGTGTGACAGGCATGCCCATCCCCACAATCTCTCGCTGATGCCTGCTTTCTTGGAGGCCCTGGGGCCTTTGGCAACAGTGGCTCCTGCATCCTTAGCAACTCCCCACAACATGGCAATGTCTGTTGCTGCCTTTAACTGCCGCTGGGATGTGGACCACCCGGGGGCCTACCTGTAACAAGCATGGGAGACTGTGTTTGAGTTTTTTATTTTTTTTGCCGAGATTTGCGTATCCTTCGTGATTATTGGTGCAAACATAAAAAAATTATATATTTTTGGCTCTGGCAAGTATTCCTACTCTGCCCCTGTCTCTTTTTTTGACTTTTTTTTGGGACCTGGCTGCCAACGCTGCCTGGTTGAAGTGGTGGCAGCCAATCAGATCCCAGCATGAGATTTGTCGGATCTGCAGAGGATCCATGTCCCTGGATATACAATTGTGTTTTTTCTTTAACTACTCAAAAACTATTGAACAGCTTTACACTGAATCACAAAGAGGGCTCTTTCTAGACCAAGACCTAGCTTTCTGCCACATTTGGTGTAATTCCATCCAGTCGTTTGGACTGTATTTGTGTCTAAAATCCCTAGGAAATTGAATGGGGAAAAGCTTTTCCCACAGCAGCTCAACTCAGGTGCAAACAAATTAAAAAAAATTCATGGAGATTTATCACGCGGCACCAAAGTTATTGGCAAAACAAAACAAAATGCTTTTCCTAAGGAAACTAGGCCCTATATAACTACCTACTGGTGACCACCAGTAGGTAAAAAAAAAAAAAAAAAAAAAAAAAGTATATATATATATATATATATACACACACACTCATATATATATATAGATAGATAGATAGATAGATAGATAGATAGATAGATAGATAGATAGATAGGGTGTAGGAGTGAATGATTATGTCTATGTCGTATTGAAACGTAGTAGCTGTATTCCTCATGGCCTTCAGCTGAGTGGAGTGCAGCAGGAGATGCTTTCCGTGCTTGGCCACAGTTCTTGGGCAACAAACCCACTGTGCCGATATACAGTGCTGCATGTTGGCTTTGGTCCTAAACTCAATTCTGGGATTTCAGCTTTCATGCAAATCTGTCAAATCATCACATCATTATTTCGAATTTAGAGGTTTTATTAACTCCTGTTAACGTTACCCACCTGGTTAGCTATATATAAGACCTGAGATCCTTCACTGGGTTTAACTTGAAATGCTAATAGAAAACTAAACATGTACATTCCTGACAAAGTTTGTGCAGATTTGTAAAAGGATGTCAAAGTTACTAGCAAATGAATGCTTTTTTCCGTCCCCTTTGGCCATGCCCCGTTCATGGATCTGCATGAAACTTACTATTTCAGAACTATGTTTCACTTAAGTAGTATCTGCAAATTTGTGTGTAGATGTATGAAAAGACACCAGAGATAATAGTAAATCAAAGATGTTTGACCCCTCTTTTAACTTTGCCCCTGCTTGTCAGATCTCACTGAAACGAGAAATCTCTGAATTAGGCCTTACATTTTAACAGCCAGCAAAACTTCCAACAGGTTCATTGAACAGTGCCTACGTTATCAGCAAATAAACACTTATTTAAACATCCCCTTTAATAGTGCCACAAACTGATAGATTTACATGAAACCTATATCTTCAGCAAGCTAAGCATGCAGTTTCTGCCTAGTTTTGTGCTGATCGGTGAAACTGTGGCAAAGTTATTAACAAATTAACAATATTTTGATTTCCTTTCAATTTCACCCCATGCTTCAGCTGCATGAAGATAGAGATCCTTGCACTATGCCTTTCTTGCTATTGCCCTATTTCATGAAGTTTGATTAAACGCCACCAAAGTTATAAGCACATCAAAACGTCTTTACTCTTACAGTAACTGCACTGACAACGTACCTCTTCTGTCTCAACAGCAGATGGTTACAACACAATAAAAACCTTAAAACGTTTGCTTTCCTATGACATTTGTAAATCACTGGGCATTAGGCTCAGGCTTATTGCTGCGGTCCCCCTATCCCAACTCATTAATAAATACATACATTTGATGAAGTTTTAAACAATCGTGTGTGACCATCTCACTAACGAAAAAGGCCAGTTGAGTGCTGGCAACTGTCCATCCATTTACATATTTTCTGCTTCATGAAATCTTTGAACTCATCGTCGTTGTTCAGCTCTATCTCTCATCTCCTGAATGGATATTAGCCTGGTTTTAGTCTTAACTGGGACACAGACACTGCTCCATGGATTTTAGATAAGAGTTATGTTTAGGCAGACATTGTTGACTCTTGTGTGGTCATACTTGAATTATCCATACTGTTCGACACAATGGTGACTAGGATGGCTAGGGGTCACTAAGAGTCATTAATGGCACCTTTAGATGGCTTTTCTCTACCTTCTCTCACCCTGCCCACTGAATGAAACTGAGATTGCTCATTATTAAGAAAATCTCCTGACAACCAAAGTATTCATCTCTCATACCCAGTCTTCTTACCTTTCACATTGCCCAGCTGTCCCTAATTCTGCTGAACTGACAGTATCTATCACACCTATCCCCATACAGCAATGAAATGCAGACTGTCTTCTCCATATTTATGGTTTGATTCTCACAAATAGCCTATGTCTACTGCTTCTAAAACAGAAAAGTAAAGTGAGTGTGCCCACTCACTTCAGGGAGGAGACTTCAATCTTTATTGAGAAACAGGTTCACAACCTGGCAGGTGCGTAGCTTGGTCAGTAAGAATGGGGGTGTGCGAACCTCATATTTCCCAGCAATCGAGCAGAGCATGAGGGGGGCTTAGGGAGAAGTGTGTGTTGTTAGACAATATTTTTCAAACTAACCAACATTTTTAAGACCTTCAAAACAGATGAGAGTGTGTATGTTTGTGTGTGTGTGTGTGTATTTGTTTGTTTTTGTCTATGTCTATGTAAAAATCCCAGGTGAAATCCGACAGGCACCTTACCAAACACGACTGAAATCACTTGTACCCAACTGATTACAACAGAATACATTTTTAGTGAGGTGTAGCACACCAAGCACCACACCCCCGCGCCCAAATCCATGCCCCTGAAAACTGGGTATCGCTTATTGCTCTGACCGGCACTTTGATACACCCATCGCTGCAGTCTGAAAGTTGGTCATCTATCAGATAAGTTTACTAAAGGGCGTATCATTCCCTTCCACCCAATCGTTACTTTAAAAGATAGCTCTCATGTGGGTGTGCCATGACGCAATTACTGTAACACATTCTACATCGGCTTACTTGTGATGATGCTAACTTATCAGATTATCTAAAACAAAACATTACACGGGATTGGAGGCAGTGTTATCGTCTAGACTATATGAGGTATTGTGTCCCTAACATGTTTAAGATTGACAACAAATCAAATAGCATAGTCAAGGAAATAAGCCTTCTTGAGTCAGAAATAAGTTAAAACCCATGAAGGTTTATTAGAAGTTTAAAATCATTACAGAAGGCAAAAATGTGATTAGTCATTCAATGATATACACAGAAATAGAAAAATGCTCTAGGCGAATAGGTGTAGCGTGAGATGTTACGACCTCTCTCAACAACACAAATCTGTTCCCCAAGAAACATGCAAAGTCAGTGGCATAACATAGGCCTCTGCAGCCCCTGCGGTACGGGGAGGTCTCTGAGCATCACCGGGGCCCCTCAGCACAGTACCCTGGCCTTAGAGCTCCTGACTGAGTCCAGAAGGAAGACCCTCCATGTACTTAGCTGGGGTGGTGTTGGGGGGGCTCACGTTTTGTTAAGTCACAGTGCACAGCAAGTATGGTTCTTCAAAATGAGCCATCCTTTATAGCTAAATACAAAGCAAGAATCAGTCAGCATGAGGTGAGCAAAACGCTGCATAGGCTCAGCAAAGAACAATACAGAATACAATGCAACCTAATACCAACCCCTAAATGAATAATATTTAGTTCCCTTCTGACCAAATAGGACAGTACAAATCTTGATTCTTATAGAACAATTACAGATTTATGAAATTAATAGGCTTTGTGAGCTACAAGCAGGAAGGACCTTGAACAGTTACAATTAAGAGGAAAAGCTTCCTCCGGAGTTTACCAACAGCAACACATCATCACAAAGCATTTCATATAATAATGTGCCTGTGCACGTTTTGCTGCATGTTGAGAGAGAAGAAATTAAAACACAGTCATGATCTGAATTTCCAAATGGAGATGGGGCCTAGTTTAGGCCTAAATCAGCAAATTTAGGAAACTGTAGCTCCATAAAGTGCAGCAATTTCTTTTCAAGTGCCAATTATTCAGAACCACAAGCAAATATTACTTAGTAATTCAAAATATCTTTCTTACCTCTCATAATGCTAAATAAATTATAATTGTTCCAAAAGAATGATGTGAGCCTCATTATCATTAAAAAGCACACAGAAGACACCACACCACAATGAAGGCCTTGCAGTGACTACTGATAAAACAAGATCAAGTCATTCTAGACCTTTTACCTCAATCACAAAACTGTCTATGGCCAACATCTATAACCTCTGAAAATGGTTTCCAGTCCCGCCAGATCACCAGACGCTTATGGTTGGTTTTCCAAACCTAATGGATTTCAGCCAACCATTTGAGGATCAATGTCTTCAGCTTCAAAGGTCCTCCCTGTGGAACTTTCTCCTCATCATTTTCATTTGGTTCTCTCAGTTTACAGACTCACCTTGCACATAGCACACTTGCTGCCTCCATTCATGTCTTCAGTTATGGGTTGACCCAGGTTTCTGACCAGGGTTCAGGTGAATGATGGGGGCAGAAAAAGTATGATAAATTAAAGGGAAAGTCTGGTGTGTTGTTAAATGAGATGTAAGAATCATCTATGGAAAGGCATGTGGAAGCTGAGACAGCAAAGATCAATTGGAAGACAAAATCCAAACAAGGAGGGATGGCTTCAGGTAAAAATTTGCATTTGGAGAGGTAGATAAAAGGAGGCAGTTAGCGAGGTAGGAGGAGGAATGGTTGTGTCAGTGAACGGCTCATAGTTGTAGAGAAAAAGGACAGCTTAAGAGACAACAAGTTGATGTTCTTGAAAATGTATTTAATCAGTACTCAGACAGTTTTCTGTGTCGATACTGCAGTAGTACAGGAGGACTAGCTGTCTCAAATATGTGGGTTGAACAACAATTGTTAGGCATACTCTCACCCAACAATGAAGGTGTCGTGCTTCATCATTCGGTTTGCCACATTTGTCCAGGCTCCCGGTTTTCAAGGAGTACTTTTTGGGATGTAGGCGCGGATACAATAATGGAGTTAAAAATCCCTGTAGATGTTCTTATTCTATATTCTTGGGAAACTAAAGGGATGGTTAAAATACCTGAACAGGGATGTTGGGGATAATTATTAGTCCTGCTTTCTACTGGTCAACATGTTTCATTGGTGCTCTTGACCCTATCTGGGGTGCCCATCGTTCTTCAGACCCTGGAGCCCTAGTGTCAAATTTATTGGCTAGATATTTTCAGTAAGGGCAAATGCATGCATACAATCCTCAGGGAGAGGATCACGGCCAGAGCTGCTGATTTTGGATAAGAGGGACCAGGTTTAAGTCTTGGCATCAGCTCAACAGCCTGTGGTTCTGGGCAAATCATTTAATCACCCCATGCTGACAATGAATGTAACTTTGTGGCCATGCAAATCGCTCCAATACCTTTGGGTCAAGTGTGCTCTATATAACACTGCAAAGAAAAAAATCGGCACATTCTCATTCATTCATGCAGTGCGAGTTATAATAGTCATGTCTGTGTTAGAGTCTTCACTAAGGAAAATCCAGGGGCAGAGTCTTCAATGAGGAAAATCCTGTGGTCAGGGACTAAGCTTACATTCCCGCATTAAAAGGTAAAGAGTTGCGTGCAGGTGCATTCGGTAGGGTACACTGAGATGTCTGTCAGATTTCACCAGGAACATTTGCATACACACAGACAAAAAACGCACACAACTCTCTCTCCCTCTCTGTTTTGAAAGTCTTCAAAAATGTCATCTATTTTACAAAATCTTGTATTTTCTCTCAATTAGCACCCCTGTCAATTCGCATTGGTCTTCCTTTCCACTGCCCCTTTAGCCTCTCTCATGTGTCCTGCTTGTCTTATAATTTATTTTAACATTACATGCCATCTGATTGTTGGAAAATCTGAAGCTCACCCCCCCAATCTTACTGACAGAGCTGCGCCCCTGCCTGTGGGGAATACGAATACAATATGAGATACATATAAAAGAAACAAGAGGATTGGCAGTGAAACACCTAATGCTAGTTCACACCATGCACTAGTTTTGTTCCACTGCAAAATGATGCTCAAGTACACAGCAAACATATACACAACTTTGCAAAACCATACTTTTGTAGTCATGTTTTACGAATCAACACACTCTGTATTTTTGTTTTTCTATTGCTCACTCTCTCTCACCCTATTGGTTTGAAAATTCTGGCCCCATGAAGGGGGTATTAATTGGGGACCCTTGTTGCCGCACATTATAGCATGGGGCAGAGGAGAATACATGTCAAACGGTGTTCCACTGGGAGGTTCTCTTCTAGGAAATTAAATAAAATAAGCTCACGTCATCAAAGGCACCAGCTGTCAATTCAGTTACATTCAGTGCGCCACTTCCGATGTTATCTATACAAGGAGGAGGAGGAGCGCCAGTATTTTTGGACCGGTGCTGTGCCATGGTCACGTCCCGCGTTCATCATTTAATTTCCCAGCACAGGGCCTGTGGTGTAAATCAGCATCATTTTGCTTTGGCACAAACCACGTGCATGGAGTGAACCGACTTTAAGGGTTCGCTACCAATTTTACTGTCTCCTTTATATGTGGCTGATTTTTTATTTATATTTCCACAGATCTATCCTGATTGAAGACTCATAGAGGTGAGTATTATAGCATACAAACCATAAATGAATGAGAGTGTGGGCACTGTGTGCATGCGTTTGCACTCACTGAAAATATCGGGCCAATAACGTAACATTGAGAATTCAGGACCCAACTAAAGCTGGGGATCACGGATATGGCCAGGTACACAGCTGAAACAGGTCTACGAGGGAATGCAGGACCAATCGCTGTTCCTAACATCCCTTATCAGTTTTTTAACCATCCCTTTATTTTCCAAGAATGTGAATTAAGAATATCTACAGGTGTTTTTAACTCAGTTACTGTGTTCTCTCCTGCAACCCAAAAAGTACTTCCTGAAAACAGGGAACGCAATCGCCCCTGTAATCATTCCGATGAATGTGGCATGCTACCTAGTTTGGCGTGTAAGGGTTTGCCTTACAATTCTTTTGAAAGCCATATAGTTGAGACACCTAGGCCTATTGACTATTGTGTATTGTAGATACGGTGGCCCCTCTACGTCCTAATTGCATTTTGTGTTTGTACAATATATATGTGGGAAAAAGCAGTTTGACACAGCCCAGTGCTCTCTTCCCCCCTTTTTAGGGTTGAGCGCACAAGCGCTCCGTCCTTTTGTAATCTCTCTTTGGACTTTTAACCACGCCAACTCACGGCTGTCACTTTCATTGGTTCGTGTGCTTGTTTTTTTTATTTAAAATAAATCTTTTTATTAATCATTCAGCACACATGACAGCACATTTTGTTATTGATAATTTTGCAATCTGTTTACACACATGTATAAGCTTGTGCAGCGCAATAGCGCAGTGAAGTGTAAAGAAAAACATTAAAAAAACACAAAAAAAAAATGCAACTTGAAACTGAGCGACAAATAATAAAAGACAAAGCTAAACAACACTAATATCGCGACTGGTACTGGCTACGCCGATTAGAGGGTTGGGCGGAGAAAGGGTGATACAACTACTGTGTGTGGGGGGGCAATGGGGACATAATTGAGGTATGAGTTGTGGGGCAGAGAGAGGCGTGGAGACATACGAATAATGAGCTAGGCTAGACGTGGATTACAGGAAAACATATTTGAAGGTGAAGCACCATGAGATGTTACGTTATTGCATTGTGGAAAATTAATAAATCAATAATACTCATACCGTTGTTAATTTAGGGGGGTATGTGTCGTCTCTAGCTTCCATGGCTACCACAAAAGTGTCCCAGACTTCGGGTCCATCTTGTAGAAGGCCTCTTTGTTGTAGTAAGCGTAGTATCTGTGCTTCGGCTTGTGAGCGACTGTGTAAGTCGCGAAGCCAAGCAGAATGGGATGGAACGTGTGGGGCTTTCCAGTGCGTAGCTATTAGGCGTTTAAAGACGACGAATGCTAAGTCAATGAATCTGTGTGTGTGTTTATCGCTTTTGGTACGGTGCCGTATGCCAAGTAAACAAGAGTCTGGTGTGGGCAACAGAGCATGGGATGTACTATCTGCTGTGACGTCCGTGACACGATGCCAAGCCGAGTTTATGGAGTGACAGCTCCAGACCATGTAGTAAAAGTCTGCCGCCGGAGTGGCGCATCTGGGGCATGTCGGGTTTGGGCTCGGGTATATTCTTTGGATGCGGGCCGGGGACAGATATGGGTGGTGGATATAGTTGAATTGGGTATAACGCAGTCTGGGATTGCAGGATATTGACTTAATCATTGTGAGAGCCGCGATCCAGGTTTTTTGTGATAATGGTGAAGGGAGGACGGAGTCCCAGCGTGCTTTAGCGAGAGGCAAGGGGGAGGAGATTCCATCTAACAGTATTTTATATAGTTTAGTTATGATGCCTTTTGTGTTACCTATAGTAAGAATAGTGGTAAGTAATTGGGACTCGGGTGGTACGATGTTACCAAAGCCCCAAAGGCTACTAAGTAGCCGTTTAATGGCGCTATATGTCAAAAAGGCTCCAGTGTGCATAACCCCAGCATCCACTAGTTCCGCAAAGGTGCGCACAGTGGAGCTAGAGTAGCAATCGCCTACATTCAGTGTGCTTATGTCACGTATATCATGGTGTGATGAGTGTTTGGGTGCCCGGCAATTGGAGTAGTGGTAGCAGAGGAGAGTAAGGCGGCGAAAGAGACTTGCTTTGAACGTATCTACGCCATCAGAAACGAGCTGCTTCCAGCAACATGGGTTTTGGCGATAGGCTGTTAGAGCCGGATAAAAGTGAGGATAATATCGTTTGTGTGGCTATATATGCTTGCAGCATTATGCATTCGGGAGGAGGTGTTTCCCTGAGCCATGTGGTTAACCATAGCAGCTGGGCAGCTGCATAGTATAATTCAAAGTTAGGCATGCCAAGTCCTCCCGTTTCTAGCGGGTATTGTGTTATAGCTAACGCCACTCTACGCCTGTCTTTGCCCCAGAGCAGGTCAGTTAACAGGGAGTGCAATTTGCGAAAGAATGAGCATGGTAAACATAGTGGAAGGGCAGTGAAATAATATAAGAATCTGGGAAGGATAATAATTTTGGCTATTGCTACTCGACCCATGGGAGATAGGGGAAGTGAACTCCAGAACAACAATGAGTTGCGGGTAGTGCTAAGTGCCCTGTCGATATTGCCCTCTTTCAGATCGGCAATGGAGTGATAAATTTGTATCCCGAGGTATTTAAAGGTGGTGTGTGACCATGGCAGCTGATATTGCGGTAATACTGTGTGAAGGATGGTTGGTATGGGGGTAAGGGGTAAAATACTTGATTTGGACCAGTTGACACGCAGACCAGAGGCGAGGGCAAAGGAGTCAAGCATTAATAACACCCCTGCTATAGAGGTGGAGTGGTTGCGCAGGTATATCAGGGCATCATCTGCATATAAGGATACAATGTGATGTGTGCTAGATTCGGAGATGCCCCAAATGTGTGCATAGCTACGCAGCTGAATTGCTAATGGTTCCATGGCTATAGCGAATAATAAAGGGGATAATGGACAACCCTGTCTGGTGCCTCTGCCTATGGGGAATGCTTCTGAGATAGCACGACCATTTTTAACTCGAGCTGTGGGTTTGGAGTAGAGCGTTTTTATCCAATTAATGAACCCAGGGCCGAATCCAAACGCTTTGAGTGTGCGTAGAAGATAGTCCCAGCTCAACGTATCGAATGCTTTTTCAATGTCTAGGGAGAGGGCTACTGCTTCTGATACTGTGTTGTTGTGTATTATGTGGATTAATCTTCTAATATTTAAAAAGGTGCTTCTCCCTGGAATAAAGCCAGATTGATCAGAGTGTATTAGGCTTGATAAGTAAGGGAGTAGTCTGTTTGCCAGTATTTTCCCCAATAATTTGCAGTCTGTGTTGAGGAGAGAAAGCGGTCTGTATGATTTGACATCGAGAGGGTCTCGGCCAGCTTTTGGAAGGACAACTATTAGGGCTTCACGCATGGAATTCGGTAATTGCAATTTATTGCGTGCTTCGTTGAACACCTCTATGAGTGGTTGTAGGAGGTGGGTAGCATGGGAGTTAAAATACTCTACCAGAAGGCCATCTGAGCCAGGGGTTTTGCTACATGCCATTTGCGCCAGAGCTGAACGCAATTCTTCTATAGTAATAGGACCCTCTAATGCGGGTGCATTGTCGATGATATGTTGGTTTTGGGAGACTAGTGATAATATGTCAGCCAGTTGATGCTCCGGAGGGGGGGGAGGAGGCATATACAGGGTACGGTAGTATGTAAAAAAGGCATCGTTAATTCCTGCTTGGGTGTTGGTAATAACATTGGAGTTCAAATGTATCGCGCCGATAGGTGATGATTGCGAGGGTTGGCGGGTCAGCCACGCTAGCAGCCTCCTTGACCTGTCCCCCTCAGCATGTTGTCGTTGCATGTAGTGTCTGTAGTCATACTTACATAGTCTGGTGTCTGCTTCTTTATGGGCTGCTCTGAGCGGATTCAGTGCTGCTGTTGTGGACTCATTTCTAGAGACCTCAACCTCTATTTTACGGAGTTCAGCCTCAAGAACTTGTAGTTCTTTGGTGAGTGTCCTTCTTACCCCTACTGTGGCCGCAAGGCAGTGCCCACGTATTACCGCTTTATGGGCATCCCATTCTATGGCGCGAGATGATGTTGTATTTTTATTCAATGAGAAGTAATCAGCCAGACACTTAGACATTTCTGCGTGAAAGGGGGGGTCTAAGAGAGCTTCTGTGTGTAGTCACCATGATGGTATGCGAGTGTGGATGTGGCCCCCGGAGATTATTGCGCAGAGCGGGTTATGATCTGATATGGTGCGTGCTAGGTATTCTGTCGAGCACACTTTCTGGATTATGGTTGCGGATGCAAAAATCATGTCTATTCTGGTATGTAACTTATGCACAGAGGAGTAATAAGAATATTTGCGGTGGGAGGGGTGGCTGATCCTCCAAATGTCCCTCAGACCGTTATTGGAGGCCCAGTTTATTAGAGCTTGAGAGGCACGGGTGGATGAAGCCGCTGCGAGTGGGGGAAATGAACGGTCTATGTGAGAATCTAGGACACTGTTAAAGTCACCCCCCCATATGCACTCTAATGTGGGGTCTCTAAAGTTACCAGTGTTAAGCATGCTCAGGAAATCACGTTGATTTGAATTTGGGGAGTATAGTGCTCTTAGCGCTAAGGGGGATCCGTCTAGGGCACCCTCTAGTATTACATATCTACCGTTTGGGTCGCATTGTGTACGAGATGTATTAAATGGGACCCCAGGGGCAATCCAGATCTCCACCCCTCGAGCAAAGGACGAGGAAGTGGTGCCGTGTAATTGTCCTTTCCATTTTGAGCGTGTGCTTTCCAACGTGGATTTAGAGAGCTGTGTCTCTTGTAGTAAGGCTATGTGTACTTGATGTCTTTTAAGGAATGTGTGAACCTTTTACCGCTTGCGAGGTGTTGCCATACCTTTGATATTCCATGTGAGTATCTTATATTTCAAGATACTTTGTTGTGTTTGGGAGGCCATGAGATAATTTTAGGTTTAACAAAATCGAAGAGATGAGTGCCCTCCGTCCCCAACGCAGAAATATTGTGTTGTTTACCCTCCAAGGCTAGCCAGTTAATAAGCTTAGTGTTGCCAAGTGCGAGCCTATTACTAAGGTAGATGTGATATGCACATCTGTCATTGTGTTTATGATTAATTAGCATGTGACAAAACCTACAACTAAGAGAAAAACACCCAAAAACAACATATAACATCAACTGGGATAATGAAAAATCGAAAAAAGTACCAGCGATAGCCGGCATGGGAGAACAGTCCTTATGGAGCAGTGGGGTGCCGAAGGGCATTAGAACAGTCATAGATTTGCCCTGCCCTAATTACTCATGGTACAGGGTTCACCGCCGGGGACCGCAGGCGGCAGCTCGCTGCAGCGAAGGATCAGTGGTGTCGCCGGGTCGTTTCTGAGCAGCTTGGGGGGGGGGGGAGGCCATATTATTGTGTGGAAGGAGCAGAAATAGGTGGTGCTTGGTTGTCCTAGCAGATATCGTCTGCTGTGCGCGGCGTGAGGGTAGGACCACGTGTAGACTCCGCCGAGTCGGAATTTATGTTGTGGTCTAGTTCCACATCAGTTAGATTAGGCAGGGCTGTTGGCGACATGTTGACGAATCTGGATGTGGCCTGCAAGAGAAGAGAGCGCTCCATTTGTGACTGTTCAGGTAAGGGTTTAGTGCCTTGTTTTTTGCGTTGCCTTCGCCTTGTCTTAGTAGAGAGCCAATTTTCATCTGGGGTGCCTGTGTCCAACGGATCGGCGAGACCCTTGGCATGTAGCCAGGTCCAGGCGTCTTCTGGTGTAGTGAAGAAAAGTACCCGTGCGTCATCTTGCACCCGGAGTCTGGCTGGGAACATCAGCGCGTACTTAATGTTGTGTTTGCGAAGGCATTCTTTGACACGATAAAAAGAACTCCGCTTCTTCTGGACTTCTGCTGTAAAGTCTGGGTAAGCAGTGATCATTGCGTTTTCGAAGTGTATCGGACTAGAATTGCGAAATAACTGTAGGATGTGGTCTCTGTCCCTGTAATTGAGGAGTCTTGCTATCATCGAGCGAGGCTGTGCACCAGGTGGAGGGGGTCTGCCAGGGACCCTATGCGCTCGTTCGACAGAGAAGAACTTCGGGATATTGTCTTTAAGAATCGTGTTCGTGAGCCATTGTTCTATAAATAATTCTGTGCTGGGTCCTTCGACACGTTCAGGGAACCCCACAAAGCGAATGTTGTTACGCCAAAATCTGCCCTCTGCCTCTTCAGCTCTTTGTTTTAAGAGATCCACTTCAGTTGTTAAGTGAGACAATTGTGATTGAATTTCTTTCACGGTCTGAGGGAGGGTTACAGAGTCTTTTTCTAATTCAGACACTCTGTCGGCCAGTGTGTGTTGATCCGTACGGAATATATTAAGGTCTTCTGCCACCGAGTCTATCTTGGCTTCCAGGGTGGACTTGGTGTCGAGAATGGCTTGCAATATCTTTTCAAATTGTGACGTGTGTGATTGTAAGGTAAGTTCCATTTTCTGCAAAGCCAGTTGCATGGTAGCGTGGGACTCCAAGGAGGGGGGAGCGGTGGGGTCCATTTTGCCCAGAGGAGCGCGTGGGGTTTTTGGTTTGACCATTTGACAAGTACAGATCCAAGTGGGTGCTGACGGAGCAGGATCGGTTGGATGTGATGCAGGCGGAGGGAGCAGAGAGGCAAGCCGTGACGTGGTGCAAATTTAGTTCCATAGGGTTATGGATAACTGTTGAAAACCAGAATCGGTATACCAGAGTCGGCGAAGTGCTTAGCGGAGTTTGAAAGATGTCTCAGCCAATACCAGCACAATTGTGCTACAACCGGGCTAGTGCTCAGTGGTTAGTAGAATACTTTAGTGCTTCGATGTATGCCTAACGCGCCACTAGGTTCCAGACAACGAAGGGGTCAAGTGCCTGCGACTCGGTAAGTGTCGCCGAAAGGCTCACCTCGCCTCTCTCGCCACCTTAGCACTCCTCTGCGTCTCTGACTTCAGTCGGCATTTGTCGCTACACCGCTCCTGCGGTGCAGCCCAGGCTGGTATTAGGCGGGACTACGAGTTTGTAGAGTTTTTGGCGAAGATTTAGGCCCAGGTACTGGGCTGCGGGCCTGCTTCCCAGCTGCACCAGGTTCTTTACATTGGTGGGCCCCAACCAGGCCAGCAGCAGCTTCCCCAGTCTTTGGGGCACGGCAGGATATCTAGCGCACCCACTCCTAGTGAACACTGTGGGCAGAGTCTTCTGAGGAGTCCTGTAGAGGTCTGGTTAGCTTGCCGTCCCCATAAGGAGTCTAGGGTAATCACTGATTTAGGGCATCAGCACCTTTATTGAGAGCAGAACGAAAGGGGTAGAAAGCACCATTCTCCTTGAAGCAGCTGTCCTGATTTCCAGTGCGCCGGTTATCCGCTTCAGGTCCGGGCAAGGTCAGACCTGTGCAGCTGCACAGTAGCCTGTGTGCGAAGTCCTGTAGTCCTCACTTTAGCGCGATGGGTTTTTAAGGATTATAGCCTGCTCCAGCAGGCATCCGTGGGCGGGGCGCAGCGCTGCGGCGGGTCCGCTCCACCTCAGCGCCGTCGCCCCGCAGAGCAGCAAAGGATGCAGCGCACGTCACCAGCGCCGTGCGCCGGGCCAGAGCTCCCGCTTCCCGGCCTCCGGCTGAGGCGCGGGTCCGGACTCTGGCACCAAGCCCCCGGAGGCGTCGCACCGCCCAGACCGGTGAATACGTGGGCCGCAGACGGGGCCGAGAAACAAGCTGCGCGGCGGGTCGCTCCGGTGCTCGGCCGTCGCCCACGGGCCCCGATACACGAGCGCGGCCGCCAAAGCAAGTCCTGGGCGGCTGGATATATGGCGTCCGGTACCCTCGGAGGAGGTAAGGACACCGCAAGCAGGATGTTTAAAGGGCCAGGGATCGGAGCTGCAGTTTATGCTGCCACTCCGGTCGCCATGTTGGCCACGCCCCATTGGTTCGTGTGCTTGTTAGGGTTGAGCGCACAAGGGCTCCATCCTTTTGTAATCTCTCTGTGGGCTTTTAACCACGCCCATGCAAAGCCTGTCACTTTCATTGGTTGGTGGGCTTGTCTTTTAAAATCCGCTAGATTTCATTAGTGAAAGGTATTCATAGGGGCGTGGCCAAGATGGCGGCCGGAGCGGCAGCTTAATCGCAGAGCTCTGCTCTCGGCCCACCGTTATACCAAAATCCTGCGCCCTGCGCGCCGAACAAAGAGGAGGAAGGGAGAGCGCCCGGCCCCCTCACCCCTCGCTGGGCATCTCCAGACCCCAGCGCCGCGACTGAGAAGTGGGAGGCGCCCTTCATGCCGCACATCCCCGAGGAACGTTGGGGAGCGGTGGATGCCGGCACCAGATGCTCGGGGCCCGTCCTGCTGCCTACGCGGGACCGTCGCTCGAGCACACAGTGTGCCAAATTAAGAGGGGGTAGGGCGAGCTCCTGGCCTTCTCGTCCCTTGTTGAACGTCCCCCGAACCGACGCCCGAATAGGGGAGCGTGAGACACTCCTCGTCCGATTGATAGTGGTAGATGCCAGCATTGAATTCCCGGGGCCTACCCAGCTGACCACGAGGGGAGAAACATCGTTCCCTATCACGGCGCCACATGTGAGCCCTAGACCCAACGTGCATAGACTAAACCTCCCAAATGATGAACACCTAAGGCCTCCCACAGCCCACAGATTTCATCGGTGGAGCCCTTGGTGGTCACTGCTACAGGCTCCCCCGTAGCTTCGGTTTACGAATAGCCCCCCCACCGGGCACAGGGCACTGCACGGGGTGCCAGATCCAGCCGAGCTTTTCACACTGCCCGGGGGGCCCGCTGCCGCACCGCTAGGGGCAATCATGAAACAAATAGGGCCCTAGCCCACGGAGGCGAAACAAATTCAAGAACATCAAAATGGAAACCAATAAGAGCAAGAGCCATGGAACTCCTTAATAAATAAGGAAACGACTGGAAAGAATATCTGAGGTATAAGTGGACCCTCCCAGCAAACCCCCAACCACCATCCCCAGTGGAACGACTCAGTACAGAACAACAAGGAAACATGGTCAAGCCAAAACACCCCAAGACAGGGCCGATAGGAGATGGCGATCCTCCCCCGCCAACCGGCCACCCAGACATGCAACTGACCACCTCCCTGCAACTCGCTGAAACACTCTGTACGCATTCCCTCCAATTTGATAAAATAATGCAAGCAATAATGGACACTAAATCCTCGTTGGAAGGGAAAATTGACGCTGCAGTACTGGAAGTCTCACTGCTACGCGCTGACCACCGCAAATTAGCATTAAGGGTCCACGACACTGAAACAACTCTGAAAACCATCCAACCAGAAGTATCGGAAATTAAAACTAAAATGCAACAAATGGAACTGGACATAGCTCAATTACAACGCAGAGCGGAAGAAGCTGAAGGACGCTCCAGACGCAACAACATCAGATTCCTTGGAATCCCGGAGCATATGGAATCCCCTAAAGCAGAGGTGTTTTTGGAGTCCTGGCTGAAAAACATACTCACAGAACAGTTCCCTGGTACAACACCAGTGATCGAAAGGGCGCACAGAATCCCGAGCAATCCGCCCCACCCTGGTGCTCCGCCACCACCACTAATAGCACGCTTCCTAAACTACAGGGAAAGAGACCTAGTGCTCCAATGCTTCAGAACCTCAGACCAGATCCAGCTGGAAAATAGCAGGGTCACAGCTTACCCTGACTACACTATGGAGATACAGCGCAGAAGAGGGGCGTATAACAAGATCAAGCAGCTGCTGCATGAAAGAAGCATTACCTACTCTCTCATGTTCCCAGCACGACTACGCATAGTAATGGGCGAGACAACCCTAATGTTCCCTACACCTGAAGATGCATGGACATGGATTCACGCAAAGGGCTTGGTAGACCCAACCAAAGAAGACACACCAACCGAAGAATGGACTACCGCTCGCCCCCGAAAGAAAAGGAAAAAACCTAAAACGTCCTCTCGCCCCACTAAATCGCAAATGGCGTTAGACCAAGCACAAATACTACAAGACGCTAACTCTTTTGCCCGTGTGATGACGGACCCTAGGAGCGAATCGGATACCAATGACACTACCTCACATGGGGGAGACACAAGCTTGACCCCCTCCCCATTGCTGGTGGGCCCAGACCTTACCCCACGATCGGCTGACGAACTCTAAATTAAAGGATCGGCGTCCGCGGTCCTCCCCAAGCGGCGGTGACAACTGAGGTGCAACCCGCCTTCTTCATCGGGGCTTACTCCTGGGAACCTTCAGCGGACTGCAGCCCTCAACCTAAGAGGCAATGACTGAATCCTTGACAAACCGAACAAACGCGCTTGGTACAGCAGAGGCAGAGGTATATCCTGAAGGTGGGTCTCTCAAGGGCCCGACCTCGTCCAATCCACGACCCCCTAAACCTGAACGGTTTCCGAACGGACCTGACTTCCCTGGAAGTCATCTTAGGCACCGGTTGTGCCACTTCGTTTAACGATCGGACACTGTCCGTAATATCCTTTTGGTTGGAATATTTTCTCTTTTCTCTTCCACTCTTAACCCACTATGGGTTTCTTCTTCCTCACCGACACGCGGGAGATGGTTGGGCACTGGATGGGGCTATTTGGGACGGGCGGGCGCGGGCGGGGCGGGGGGGGGCCCATGGGGTGGGGGGGTCGAGCTAACACAGATTGGATGGCCCCCTCCAACTCCCATACAATGCAATGAACAAGGAACCTATTTATAACATAATAACCTGGAATGTGAAGGGCATGGCCGGCGCTAGCAAACGTCATAGAATACATGCATTTCTAAAGCGCCACCATACACACATAGCAATATTGCAAGAAACTCACATTACAACTGCTGAGGCAGCCCGGTTGGAAAAATGCTGGTCGGGCTCAATATATAGCGCGGGTGACTCATCCTACGCTAGAGGAGTGCTGATCTGGTTGGCCCCGGGGGTCCCCTTCACAGTACAACACAGCATAAAAGACAAGGAAGGCAGGTTCATACATTTAAAGGGGTTGTTGGACGGGGAGGAGCTCGTGATAAATGGACTATATGTCCCGAATATCAAGCAAGGTGAATTTTTACAATCGACGATATCACAACTAACCAACGATTTAACCACATCATGCATTTGGGGAGGAGACATGAACTGCGTTCCACAAGTTGATAAAGATAGATCTCATCCCCCATTAGTGGCCACCCTTCCAACGAAAAATTCCCTAGCATTAAGCACATGGATAGAAGAGCGACGGCTGACTGATATATGGAGGCACTTACATCCACATAAGAGAGAATACTCTTACTATTCCCCAGTACACCAATTGTTTACCCGGATAGACCTCATCCTCACCTCACAGAACATAACACATAAAATAACGAATGCAGAGTACTCTGCCAGGGTACTCTCGGACCACTGTCCACTCAAAGCACAAATCCGATGGGGCAAGCCCCGCTCATGTATCCCAACCTGGCGACTGCAAACGCAATTATTACAAGACCCGCCCTTCAGGAAGGACATAGCCACTCATATATCAGCATACTTTAAGTCGAACGCTGGGACAACTAGCTCTAGAGCTATTGAATGGGACGCACATAAGACAGTCATAAGGGGGGTTTGTATCTCAACCACAGTCAGAGTACGTCAGACTTTAGTGCGCGAACTCAGAACATTGGAACAAGAAATCCAAACCTCTGAATGCGAACTTGCTAAAGGCACCATAACTCTAGCGAAAATTACTGACATGCGCTCTAAATGGACCGACACAGATAGCCGCCTCAGGCATTACGACTATCGTCACTATTTAGCTCGCACACACGCTGAAGGTGACAGATCTGGCAAATTATTAGCATGGCTCATAAACAATGAACGCCGGAATCTCCCCATAGGAGCTATTCGCCTGGAATCTGGGCTGATAGTGAATACGCAGGTAGAGATAAATAAGGCTTTCTGAGAGTACTACAGCTCACTATATCAACTATGTCCACCTCCCTCCAATACTCAACTAGAAGACTTCTTCTGTGGTATTACCCTGACTCGTCTATCTGCCGCCCAAGCGACAGAGTTAGACAGCCCAATAGAGATAGTCGAAATTCAGCGCGCACTACAACTGTTAACGCATGGCAAAGCACCTGGCAGTGACGGTATTCCCATCGAATACTACACCACGTTTCAACCCCAGACTTTGACTCCATACCTAGCAATGTTAAGGGAGGCTCTAGATCGAAAACAGCTCCCCGACACGTGCCGGGAGGCGCTGATAGCAGTACTGCTGAAGGCGGACCGCGATCCATTAGATGTTCGCTCATATAGGCCATTATCATTGCTAAATACTGATTGTAAGTTACTAGGCAAGATCTTAGCCAACCGCCTGCTACCACGCATAGCTGAACTGGTCCATCAAGATCAGGCAGGCTTCATACCCGGGCGTAGCACCTTCAGCAACATCAGGAATCTGCTACGCCTAATGGGAAACTCCCCAGCAAACGAGGAGATGCAAGTCGCAGTCTCCCTGGATATCGAAAAGGCGTTCGATACATTGGGATGGCCTTTTCTAATAGAAACACTTAACCAAATGGGCTTTGGGCGAATATACATCGGCTGGGTGGAAACACTATATGCAGGCCTAGTGGCTAGGGTTAGGACAGGGGACACGATTTCAGATAAATTCAACATCGGCAGAGGTACCAGACAAGGATGCCCACTATCCCCACTCTTATTCGCACTAGCCATCGAGCCCGTGGCCTCCAGACTACAGGTAATGGCCTCTATATGGGGCATCCTAGATGGCCAGTCACACCAGATAGTCTCCCTATATGCAGATGATGCGCTGATTTTTCTACGCGACCATGCTATGTCCCTCCCGGGCTTGCTGGAACTTCTCAAAGAATACAGTGCAGTAGCCGGGCTAACAGTCAACTGGGCAAAATCCTGTATATTCCCCTTGCGCCCGGTTCCCAAGATACTCAGAACGCAATCAAGCCTGGGGGGCCTGAAATGGTGTTATATCACATTCAAATACCTAGGTGTAAACATATTTCACGACAACCAAGATCTAAGAGATGGCAACCTTGGTCAAGTGATCAGCTCAACGAGGGGTTCCTTGCCCTTCTGGTGCTCACTCCCATTGTCTCCTATGGGCAGAACCGCCATTGCAAAGATGATAGTACTCCCACGCCTCCTTTATTATTTCAAGGCATTGCACTTAATACTACCGAGCTCCTTTTTTTTAAAACAACTGAATAGCCTATTAACAGACCTAATATGGGGCAAGGGACGCAGACGCGTTGCATTAGCAAAAATAACTCAACCACTCAATCTAGGGGGGCTGGGCGCCCCCAAGTTTGAAGCGTACTATGCAGCCTCCCAGGTACAATGGATAACCACCTGGATGGGAAACCCTGCCTGCGCGTAGGCACAGAAGGTGCTGGCGGTTCTCGACGGTACGGAAGTACTGCAATACCTTATGAATCGGACAAACCCTAGACAAACAAGTAATATGCTACTGACCACTGCACACTGGGCCTGGGGACGCTATGCACTGCGAAGCAGTAAAGACCCGCAGTACTCTCCCAGGATACCACTATTGGCACACCCGACGATGGCGAATATTGCGGTCACTCTGGGTTTTAATGCCTGGGTCAGCAGAGGTATACACACACTTGGAGACCTTTACCAAGACGGGCAACTTCAACCATATGAAACATTAGCCGACAAACACAAATTGAGTCAGGGGGGCTTCATAGCCTATGGCGCAATCAGACAGGTAATGCGCGAGTCATGGAAAAAGGCAACGCGGAACCAGAGGTCTCCCCATTGCTCCATGAGCTACTGGGGAACATCAACGTCTCATCAAGCATTTCAAATATATATAGCATCCTCACCACCCAAACCGACCACAAACAGGAACAGGCAAAAAACAGATGGAATAGTGTGTTACCAGAGCCTTTAACACTTAATTCATGGGATCAGGCGATGAGAATGACCCGCGAGGTCTCACGCAATCCCCGCTTTCGATATACACAGTTTAACTATGTACATCAGACTTATTTAACTCAACACCGTATAACACGCATGTTCCCCCTTTCACCCCAGACATGTCCCAGATGCAATACAGAAGAAGCCTCCTTTTATCACATGACCTGGGAATGTCTCCCTGTCAGGAACACATGGATAGCCATAACTTCGTTATTGACTGAATGGACGAATATCACGCTATCCCCCACTCCTGAAGTATGTTTACTGGGTATAACACCACACTCCAAGAAACACAAACGATCATATAAATGCATCACCCTGGCCTTAGTGCTATATAGACACCTTATAGCCATGCACTGGAAGGCCCCGGGCGCCCCTACGGTTGCCCAATGGCGAGAAGAGGTAATACGCTGGGCCAAAGCAGAGACGCAGACCCTACAAAATTTGTCGGTTAAAGGTATTCTAGTAAAAGGCCTAGAGGTATGGAACACATTCGTGATAGCTGCAGAAAACAAAGATGACGTTCGCCCTGCCTAAAATAACAATACCAATTCCCCCGTCACTTCCGCAGCAAATGGAATCATTACCACATTGGTTGACCGACACGCTCAGGGTAGTGATATACCAATACAGAATTTGCAATAACCCGCGAAGGAACCCCCGGAAGGTTCGCTGGAGAATAGGAAAACGAGTGGCGCTGCCTCTTCCCCTCCCGGCATCCGGCCCGCCCCGCTGCGGCCTCCCCCCCACCCCCCCCCTCCCGTCTACCTCCTCTCCCCTCCCCTCTTCGGCTGTGCCCGCCGTCCCCACTCTATTTCTCTGCTTAATGTCCTTTGCTACATTTCTCTGTTCAACTACCAACTTTGCACATACTAAAATTACTGTATAATTCGAAAATATAATCTGTAATGCCCAAATTGGGTTGCCGTTGAACTGAGACATGCAATATGTGCGTATAACGTTTGGTATGAACAACGCGTGTCGAATATACTGTAATCTCTGTTATATTATTTGTAAGTTACCACCTGGTTGATAAAACAATAAAAATATATTTAAAAAAACAAACAAAAAAAGGTATTCATACGCTTTTTCCGATGTTTAGCCCTCCTCGAGCGCACCTACAAACTACTGAAAGCATAGAGGCTCCATGTTTTCAGCCTGGATCCTGCACTACTTCATCTTTTTATTTTCTGCTGAGTTTTACATAGCACAATCACACTTTTTTTTTCTTTCAATTTATGTGGCAAGAAAAGTCCAGATAGGAGTTTACAACGCTAATAGCTCTAACTCGTTCTCCTTTGTGCACACAGGGTTGTTGTCCACAACTCCTGGACTAACTCTCTGTGCTTAAACGCTGTCCAGCTTTGTCTGTTAACCTGAAAGTGTCCTGTGTCAGACATTGGGGGTCATTCTGACCCTGGCGGTAATTACCGCCATGGCGGAGGTCGGCGGTAGCACCGCCAACAGGCTGGCGGTGCACCGCTGGGCATTCTGACCGCGGCGGTTCAGCCGCGGCCAGAAACGGAAAGTCGGCGGTGTACTGCCGACTTCCCGCTGCCCTTGAGAATCCTCCGCCGCCATGGGGATTCTGACACCCCCTACCGCCATCCGGTTCCTGGCGGTTCTCCCGCCAGGAACAGGATGGCGGTAGGGGGTGCCGCGGGGCCCCTGGGGGCCCCTGCAGTGCCCATGCCAATGGCATGTGGACTGCAGGGGCCCCCATAAGAGGGCCCCACGAAGAATTTCAGTGTATGCACCCGTCGCACCTTCCCACTCCGCCGGCTCCATTCTGAGCCGGCGTCCTCGTGGGAAGGGTGTTTCCCGCTGGGCTGGCGGGCGGACTTTCGGCGGTCACCCGCCGGCCCAGTGGGAAAGCCAGAATGACCGCCGCGGTCTTTCGGCGGGAACCGCTTGGCGGGCGGCGACCGCCGTCCGCCGCGGTCAGAATCACCCCCATTGTCTTGTGTCAGGTTTCAGTCATGAGTGAACTTTTGTTCGTTCTGCGATCACTATCAGATTGAATGCTTATTTTTATGAATAATGCTGTTTATTTGTACAGTGACATGATTTTTGCATATACAGAAACTGAGCAACAGCCCGATGGAGATTTGGCCAAGGTCACACAGTTTCGTGAAGCGGAGTGTCCAGGATTAGAGTGATGGACATTGGTTCCTATGCCCTCAGTTCAGACACAGACCCACGTTGGAACCCACAAGGCTTATAAACAAAGGAGGGTTGTACAGAAAAAAGAAACAGTTCTCTACTGCAGTGAACTTATAGAATGAAGGGCCTTGTGGAGAGCAGACGTAGTCTAGTCTCTCCACGGGTACGTTCGGGAGGGAAGTGACGGAGGGAGGGCAGGATTGGACATCGTGTGGATGACGAATGTGAGATGTACAATGAGGTGGAGGCGGCTCTGGATTACGAGGATGAGTCAGATGAATGGGAAAAAGGGGAGATACGCGAAAGTGGGGAGAGAAGCGAAGGCTGGAGGGGGGACGGGTGCAAGAGCAGCGCAACCACCTCTTCGATTTCTGTATTACAGGAGCAAGCAGTCAAAGGAAAGGCGAGGACGGCCATAGGCAGGGAAGAACGGGTTCGCCCGGCCCAGACATCGGCGACAGGGAAGACAATACGGTTGCAAGGTGAGGGAGAATGGTGGTCAGTATGGGGCAATGGTCCAAAGAAGGTTATGACGACTACACACAAATCAGTTGATGTGGGTGATCATTCTATTCATGACGTACCTGGAGTTAGTCGGTCCTGGTGGGGGACGTTGCACAGGCAGTTCAGGCTGAGGCTCCAGCGGGGGCACGGGGAGACCTTGAAAGGGGATGGAAAGGATGGTGATGACAAGAGCAGAGAGGGGCTCAGGAAACGGCTCCCGTATATGGGTTTGGCGATGCCTTTGGGTTCTCGCGTGGCAGGAAAGACGAAGTTCAGGATTTTGCACCACGAATATGTAGATGTTTTCAAATTGCTCCACAGGGACATTCAGGCCAAGGAAGGCTCTAAGAAGGAGGAATGGGAGCTAGCACGTAGGCCCAGTCTGCATTTTTTAAATATGCCAGTATCTATTGTGAAACATTTCCTGACAGGGCCACTGCGCTTTTTAAAGATAGGGACATTATACGCAAAGCGCAAATGCATTTTGGGGGCTTCACGTGGTTGAACTATGATGAAGAATTCAGAGTACGGGTCAGCGTGAATCCCGATAAACCCTGAGGGGATATCGACTCAGAATTGTGGATGCACTGGATGGCTTCCTCACATTCCGCCGCATCCACACATCCTGCCAATGGGCTGCCTGTGGTGTACATGCCCTTTCAGGCGCGTCCCGCCTAAGGGGGGGCGGGCGCTTTACAGCGACCACATTCATCCACGTCTGGAGCATGCTGGAACTTGAACAAGGCTCTCTGCTTGCGTCATCCCTGTAAATTCAAGCATGAGTGTTCCAAATGCGGGGGACGACACCCGGACATGCAGTGTTTTTCTCTCACAAGTCCAGCAGAGTAGTGGAGGTCAGCCAGGGGTAGAGGGATGCAGGGCGCTCCTGCGCCAAAGGGTGCCTACGCCAATTAAGCTTGAATTTATGCTGCCTTGGTTGTGTATGTACCCGGACAGGGACATAGCATGCAAGTTAGAATGGGGCTTCAAGGAAAGTTTTCGTATATGCTATCAAGGGCCAAGGTAGAGGAGGTGGGCAGACAATTTGCGGTCTGTTGAAACATTGCCACAGGTGGTTGCAGACAAATTGGCAAAAGAGGTAGCAGAAGGTAGAATTGCAGGTCCGTTCTTTGACTGGTCCCTAGACACATTGATGATTTCCCCCCTTGCCGTTGTCCCTAAGAAGAGCAAAGGTGAGTTTCGCCTTATCCATCATTTGCCATGGCAGGAATTGGCATCAGTGAACGATTTTATCGCACAAGAGGACACAATGGTGGTGTATGCTTCAGTCGACAATGCCATTCGGCTCTTTCGGGGGGGTGGTAGAGGGGCGGAGATGGCTAAATATTACATCAAGACAGCATTTCGGCTCTTGCCCATTCATCCAGAGGATTTTTACCTATTAGGGATGCAGTTGGATGGGGCAATCTATGCAGGTAGGATTCTCCCTATGGGCTGTGCAAATTCATGTGCGCTTTTTGAGGCCTTCAGTACTTTTCTACAGTGGGTCTTTGTAAAAGTGTGCGGGCATAGAGAGGTGACACACTACTTAGATGACTTCCTTTTCATTGGACGAGCTGGGTCCCAGTCCTGTAGCAGGGCATTGGGCAGTTTTGAAGGACTGGCTAGTGAGATGGGGGTTCCATTGGCTCCTGAGAAGACCGAAGGCCCTAGTTGTATTCTGACATTTTTGGGGATCGCATTGGACACGGAGGCTCTGGTAGCATGATTGCCGGCAGGTAAAGTAACGGAAATTTTGGAATTTTTTAGACAAGTGAGAAGTTTGCACAAGATTGATTTGCGCACGGCTCAGCAGCTTTCAGGTTTCCTCAACTTCGCATGCAGAGTGGTACGAGGGGGTAGGACATTCTTTAGGTGCCTGGGACTTGCTATGTCGGGTGCCTCCCTTCCACATCATAGGATTCGAGTGTCGGTAGGGCTTTGGGAAGACATCAGAGTAAGGGAGAACTTCTTGGCATGTTCCAATGGGGTTTTCATGAACGTTCGGAAGTAGGACACGGTCTGGCAGGTGCAAATCTACTTGGATGCAGCCGGGGCTTCGGGGTTTGGTCTTTTTTGGGATGGCAGGTGGGGTACGGAGCAGTGACCAGGGTGTTGGCTGACACACGGCATGAGTATTGCCTTTTTGGAATTCTTCCCTCTACCAGTAGCTTTGACTGTCTGGGGTGGCAAACTTGCCAACAGAACAGTAGTTTTTCACGTAGACAACATGACAGTAGTGGAACTGGTGAACAGACAGACGGCTAAGGACCTGAGGGTGTTGCATTTGTTGAGATGCTTTATGCTTAGATGTTTATCGTTAAATGTTATATTCAAGGCGGAACACATTCCTGGGGTGAACAATGCCATTGCAGATTCCCTGTCTCGTTCACAGTGGCATCAGTTTCTCAGCTTGGGGCTAGCAGAGGAGCGACTCAAGACTGGGGTCCCAGCAGACATTGGGAATGGGGGCAGTGATGGTCATTGGGCTGGTGGAGATGTCCTTAACAGATTTAACTCAGAGGAATTATCGAGTGCCATGGTTGGAATTTCAGAGTTTTGAACATTGGGATGGGGACTTTTGGGTACAGAGTACAGATATGCTGCAGTCTCGCACGTTGCGATTTTTGTTGTTCTTGATTCAAAAGGGTTTATCAACTGCAACGATTGGGGGGAAGCTGGCCGGAGTTTCATTTTTATGGGAAATTGTTTTTCAGTTGTGACCCAGCAAAAGATGATATCTTGGGTAGAATGTTGAAGGGGTGGTGTAGGGCGAGGGTGGAGAGATGTCTGGCGGCAAGGAAACCTATTTTGTTTGATTTGTTGTTGGAGCTGTTGCATGTGTTGCCGGTTTGTTGTGTTGACCCCCATGAGCTGGCTTTGTTTTGTTTGTGTATGGTGTGGATGTTTTTTGGAGCATTTTGGGTTTCTGAGTTGTTGTAGGTGGGAAAAGGGGTTGGTGTGAGGAGGGGTGACAACTGCCTGAAGGAGGAGCGCTTGGGCATATGGCTCAGAAAGTCCAAGGCGGACCAGATGGGGAAAGAAAAGTGGGTATGGTTGAGTAGAGTGGGGAATGCAGCGGCTTGTCCGATTGTTGAGTGGAGCAGTTTTAGGGTGGCACGACTGATTGGTGAGAAAGGCGTTTTTAGCCATGCGAGCAGCAAAAAGCTCACTGCTTTTCAGTTGCTGGCTGTTTTGCGTATGGTGCTGAGAAGGATTGGGAGACAGGCACAGTGCTATGGGACTCATTCTTTCAGGATTGGGGCAGCCACTGCCGCGGCACACCCGGGCGGCTATCAGGCGTATGGACAGGTGGAGGACGTGGTGCTGTGAGCGTTATGTGAGGGCTTGAGTGGTGTTGCGGTATGCTGGGAGGGTGGAGGGGTGTGGTATCCTGGTGTTAATATCTGTTCTCTTTGCAGGCTGTGTGGCTGGTCCCACGAAGGGGAAGATGGTCAGTTGGATGGTCGGTCATTCATTCATCCATTGGGTGGCGAAATACGCAGAAAGGCAGATATATGGACGTTCATTTGGATTGTCAAGGGGTGGCATGAAGTTTTGTGGTGGGGGAAAAGTGGAATGAGATGGGGAAATTTGCTTCCTTTTCTAACATCAATGATGCCCAATTGGGGTTGTCTGGATATGCTGGTCTTGGGGAAAATGATTTGGTGAAACTTTCAGGGCCTGCCCTACTGCAACATATGCAACGAGATTGGGAGTTGCTTTGCCAGAAGATGCATGGTACCTGCATAATATGGACCAAGTTTGTACCTTCGTGGAAGTGGAGAGGGGCATTGAAACATGGGTCTGTGGAGAGGACTCGGAGGAAGCTAAATAGAGCCATGAGGGTTGTCTGTTGGGAGCATGGGATCAAAGTGTTGAAACATCAGGACATTAAGGAAGAAGTAACTGAGCTGTTCAGGTCGGATGGTATGCACCTCTCCGAGCTGGGGAATACGTATTATCTCATGGAGCTGTAATTAATGCTGGGAGATTTGTGAGGAGAGAAGATGTGGCTCAGAGACAGAGCATAATCATGCAATGTTGCAGCAGGTTCGCTGATGGGGCAGCAAAAAGCCTATAGGGTTTGTGCTGAGTGGCAGTAGATTGGGAGGGTGGAGAGTCAGATGCGGGCTTTGCCACCCTTCCAGGGAGGAGAAAGAAAACAGGTGAAGGATGATAGTGTGGGAGATGCCTGAAGCAGTCAGGGGATTACAGAAAAAGGGGGATGTGTGGGTAAATTGAAGTGAAAGATGGATGAACAGAGGCTAATGTAGGGGATGAGTGAAAAGAGGACTGGAGAGGTTTTGAAAGGGGTGGGGGGGTTTGAACTTGGTTAAAGTTTAGTTGTATAATGTTATTGTATACAAGGCAATCCTATCCTAAATAAATGGCATTTTACACTTCAAGAACACTGTGTTACTGACTGTGTCCCGATGAAGGGCTCTGTGGAGAGCAGACGTAGTCTAGTCTCTCCACGGGTACATTCAGGAGGGAAGTGACAGAGGGAGGGCAGCATTGGCCAAAAGGTACGTGGGGGTGGGATATGGGTGGGGTATATAGAGACAAGGATGTGTGGGGACCGCCCTTTTCTGCGCTAGCCGTTCGCGCGGGTGGAAGCTTTGGCCACCCACCCGCCCTGCATTAGATATGAGGGTGGGGAGTGTTTGTCACGTTTCTTTGGAGCTGAGTTGGGTGGATGCCAGTTAGGGCTGGTTTGCTGATAGGAGGTGTATGGCAGTAGATGGGGGACGGCAGAGAGTCAGATGCGGGATTGGCCACTGTTAGACTTTTCATCCTTGGCGTAGTCTCCCTTAACTTTTTGCCTCTGTTTCCCAGGTTGTTGATGTGTGCTGGACTCTGTTTTTGCTGTTTTTGTTACTCTGGGCACTTTACCACTGCTAAACAGTGCTAAGTATACAAAATGTCTATGTAATTGGTTTATTCATGAGTGGCATATTTGATTTACTGGTAAGTCCCTAGTACAGTGCACTAGAGGTGTCCAGAGCCTGTAAATCAAATGCTACTAGTGGGCCTGCTGCACTAGTTGTGCCACCCACATTAGTAGCTCTGTAAACATGGCTCAGACCTGCCACTGCAGTGTCTGTGTGTGCAGCTTTAAACTGTAAATTAGACTTGGCAAGTGTACCCACTTGCCAGGGCTAAACCTTCCCTTTTCGTACATGTAAGGCACCCCTAAGGTAGGCCCTAGGTAGCCCCAAGGGCAGGGTGCAGTGTATGGTTAAGGTAGGACATATAGGGGGTCATTACAACCCTGGCGGACGGTGTTAAAGCAGCGGTAAGACCGCCAACAGGCTGGCTGCCTTTTTGGGGGAATTATGACCATGGCGGTTACCGCCATGGTCATCCGCCGCTTCTCCGTTCCGCCCGCCAGGGCGGAGACGACCGCTGGGCTGGAGACCTGGGTCTCCAGCCCGGCGGCCGTGACAATAACGCCGCCGGCATTGCGACCCGGCTTACCGCCGTGGATTTCCAGCGGTAGGAACCGCCATGAAATCCATGGCGGTAAGCACTATCAGTGCCAGGGAATTCCTTCCCTGGCACTGATAGGGGTCTCATCCACCCCCCACCCGACTCCCTCTCCTACACCCCCCACCACCCCTGCCACTCCCCAAGGGTGGCAGGACCCCCCTCCCCACCCGACCCCTGACATTACCTTACTCATACACATCCGACACGCACGCAGGCACCACCAACACACATACACGCACACACACCGACACACATGCCAACATCCACACACACAGTCAGACACGCACACCCACATTCAAACATACATGCACACATCCATACAGACATACCCACAGACATACACGCACTCATTCCCAAAACAAGCAACACCCCTGCAAGCATACACGCACTCACACACCCCCTCTACATACACCCACACACACCCCCATGCACGCACACAACACCCTCCCACCCCCCTCCCCCAACAGACGATAGACTTACCTGTTCCGTCGATCCTCCGGGAGGGGACGGGAGCCATGGGGGCAGCTCCACCGACACCACACCGCCAACAGAACACCGCCGTGCAGAATCACAGGACGTGATTCGCTGGATGGTGTTCTGCTGGCGTGGCGGTGGAGGTGGAGCAACCTCCACTTCCCAGCCGCCCATCACTATGGCTGTTGGCGGCTCTCCATCGGAAAAACGTCGTAGAGCTGCCAACAGTCATATTACGCCGAGCGGAAAACCACCACCACTGGCGGTTTTCAGCACAGCGGTCCCTCAGCGGTCTTGTAAAAACACCGCAGAGGTTGTAATGACCCCCATAGTAATGTGTTTTATATGTCCTGACAGTGAAATACTGCTAAATTTGTTTTTCACTGTTGCAAGTCCTGTCCCTCTCATAGGTTAACATGGGGAATACCTTTAAATATGATTAAAGTGTAGATTCCCTCTGGGAGCGGATAGATTATGGAGTTTGGGGTCTCTGATCTCATAATTTAAAAATACATCTTTTAGTAAAGTTGATTTTAAGATTGTGTGCTTGAAAATGCCAGTTTTGGAAAGTGAGCATTTTCTTGCTTAAACCATTTCTGTGACTCTACCTGTTTGTGGATTCCCTGTCTGGGTCAGTTTGACAGTTGGGTTGGTTGCACCTTTCACTAGACAGTGACACAAAGGGAGCTGGGGTTTAGCCTGCAAATCCTGATGAGCGATCTGTGCTAGGAAGGAGGGGAGAAGTGGTCACACACACCTCAAAGGGCTGTGCCTGCCCTCACACAATGCAGTCTCCAACCCCCTTGTGTGTGTCTGAGGCCTGGCCTGGGGAAGGCAGGATTTCACAAACAAGAGAGACTTTTCTTTGAAGTAAGCCTACTTCAAAGGGCAAAATGGGTATAAGAAGGGCACCCATAACCACAGACTTTAGAGCACTTCTGAAAACCAAGAGGAACCTCTGCCTGGAGAAGAGCTGAGGAAGAAGAGCTGCCCTGCCTGTTACTGCTTTGTGGAGCTTTCCTGCAGTTGCTGCTTCTGCCTGTGCTAGAGGACAAAGACTGGGCTTTGTGTGCCTTCCTTCTTGTGAAGAACTCTCCAAGGACTTGAATTAGAGCTTGCCTCCTGTTGTTTGAAGTCTCAGGGACAGCAAATACTTCTCTCTGCCAGCACCTGGAGCCCCTGCTGAGACTCCTACTCTGCCAGGTGGTGCCATCCAGTTCCTGGGACCCTGAAAGGAGAAGCTGACAGACCAAGAGTGGGAAATCCACGCACCGACCGCCGTGTGGGGAAAAGATCGACGGAACTCCGATCCACGGCTGAAAAATCGACGCGCTGCCGGCTTCGCAGCTGAAAATTGACGCTCGCCTGCAGCGCGACTGAAAGATCAACGCCCGCAGGTGGAGAAACGACGTGCAGCATTGCTGACAGAGGCTGGTAAGATTGCAACCCGCACTGCGTAGTTTTCAGATCATCGTGCAACAGGATTTCCGGCGCAAACATCGCTGTGTGTGTAAAAACGACGCAAGGCCTGCCTGGACCAGAGAGTGCGGTTCGAATCAACGCATCGCTCTCCTGCGGAGAGAAAAAACGACGCACACCGACTCGACTGAAGTAGAAACAACGCACGGTCTCACTCGTGAGTGATATCGATGCATCGCAAGCCCTTTTTGACGCACACTTGCTCGTGCGGGGTTGTTTTTGACGCATCCAGGCACATTTCCATGCTAGCAGCGTTAGCATTGTGTTTAAAATTACATGAAGACTCTTTTTGGTTTTTAATTGATAACTTAACTTGTGTACTTTGGATTTTTGTCGTTTTGGTCTTGTTTTGTTTAGATAAAAGATAAATATTCTCTATTGTTCTAAACCTGTGTTGTGTCATGTTGTAGTGTTTTCATTGAATTACTCTGTGTGTTGGCACAAATACTTTACACCTAGCCCTCTGAAGTTACGGTGAGCGGGGATTAGCTGAGGGTGATTCTCCTTTACCCTGACTAGAGTGAGGGTCCTTGCTTGGACAGGGGGTAGCCTGACTGCCAATCAAAGACCCCATTTCTAACATTGGTGGCAGAGGTGGAATTGGACTTGTATTTGTACTTGACATACACTGATTAAGTGTACACTACTGTTTTGAGTTCACACCACTACGTGACCACATACTACTTGTCTTGTGATTTTTGCTTTTTCTCTTTTTCTTGGATTTTTCCCTACATCCATTTTTGTGGTAATCTTTGATTGACTTCTGAACTTCATAGGGAACTTGTTTTCTGCCTTTTGGAACTTTGCACTTTTGGACACTTTTCATCATGTCCCAATCTTGAGCTGCATAACTTAGAGCTGCTTTTGACTCAGTTGAAGCAGTTCTGTAAAAGTTTTGACTGTCCAATTAAGAGCTCATCCAAGAAGGAGGAGCTGCAAAAGGCGCTGAGGGCCTGGGTGACAGCCAAGAACACTGACGGGCACACAGAGGATGAGGAGGATGAGGAGGAGGAAGAGCATTCCATACACAATGGTACTGTGGGTGGGCCTGTTATGTCCAGGGAGAGGGTCTCCAGGGCAGGTAGCAGTGTCTCATCTAAAGGTCTGACTCCTGAAGAATTGCAGGACAGACGGGCAGAGAGGGAGAACCAGAGGGAGTTGGAGAAAATGAGGATGGCCATAGAGGAGAAAAAAATATTGTTGGCTCATGAGCTCAGCTTCAGGGTGCTGGATCAGAGGAGCCAGTCTAGTATGGATGGTGGCAGCCACATCACAGTGCAGCCTGAGAGGAGGGTGCACATTCCTAAAGATCTTGTGAAGGATTACAAAAGGGAGGATGACATATACTTGTGGTTCAAGGGGTATGAGTCTGCTCTCCACATGAATCTGGTCCCTGAAGCTCGTTGGGGGGCCAGTCTGTGGAAGCACTTTGAGGTAGAGGGGAGGGATACACTGACAGCCTTAGGGGATGCTCAGAATTTCGCCCACACTATCATGAAGGATGCCCTTTTCACAAGATATGGTCTCACCCCTGAACAGTATAAAGATAAGTTTAGGTCCTATAAGAAGAAGGAATACCAAACATGGTTGGAATGTGTTGATTCTTTTTGCAGGTTACTGGATGGTTGGGTGAAGGGCAGTAAGGTAATAACGTATGAGGGGCTTTACAATCTGATTGCCTGGGAACACTTGTACAGTTTATGTTTTCCAGAGCTGTGCCAGCACCTGATTGACAGCAAGCTGACTGATCCCAGGAAGCTTACGCAGGAAGCGGACCACTGGAAGAGCACCAGGGTCCGAAAGAGATACGGGGAAGATCACGCCAAGGGTGGGCAGGGTCCCTCTCAGAAGAAAGGGGGGTGTAAGGGTAACCAGGTGAGTTCTGTAAAGGGTCCCAAACTGCTTCCCAGGGTAAAGATTCCCAACCCCCCAGTGAGAAGAAGCCATGGTTCGCCAAAGGGAAGCCAGTGGCAGGGGGACCCCAACATAAGTGTTATGCATGTGAGTAAGTGGGTCATGTGAGGGGGGACCCCAAATGCCCCAAGAGTACTACGGCACCCACTGGCGCGCAGCCCCAGGGTTTGGCTAGTGTAGCGTTTGGGGAGGAGTTGGTTCCAGGTGGGTGGGGGCCAGCTGAGATGACCCTCGTCTCAGAAGGGGACAGTGAGATGGTCCAGAGAACCCTCATGCCTGAGAACACTAAAAAGTACAGTCAGTGGGTGACCATCAATGGACAGAGGGTGGAGGCTCTGAGAGACACAGGAGCCAGTGTGACTATAGTGAGGAGTCAGCTTGTGTCTGAAGAGCAGATTGATCCCTGGGTACTTCACCAAGTAGTTGCAGTAGACAACTCAGAGTGCCTATGCAGAGTGGCGCAGGTTCCCTTTGAATGGAGGGGGGGGGTGTCAGGTTTCTTGAAGGGAGCTGTGAGTCCATCAATGCCTGTAGATTGTTTGCTAGGCAATGACCTGGAGGATTCCCCTTGGAAGGAGGTGGAACACAGGTCTCACTTGGAGATGTTGTGTCTGCCTGGGTGGGTATGCGTATCCACCCGGGCAATGGCAGCCCATCAGGGTGGTCAAGAGCCCCTGGAGCCTGAAACAGTGGCCCAGGGGACTGCCAAGAAGAGAAAGGGGAGGGGGCACGGACAACCGGCCCCAGAAATTCCCACAGTCCAGGAGGGGGTGGAGCCTGAGGGTGACACCCCGGAGGCTACAGGGGAACTTGGTGAGGTCCCTGAGCTGTTGCAGCAGGAAGGGGGACCCACCAGGAAGGCATTCTGTGAGGCACAGAAAAATTGCCCTACTCTAGAGGGACTGCGGCAGCAGGCTGCAGCCCAGACAGCTGGCGAGGAGCCCAGTACTCACCTGATCTATTGGGAGGACAGCCTTCTGTATAGTGAGCCTAAGGTTCCTGAGCCTGGGTCAGCTCGTATGCTGGTGGTACCTCAGTGCTTCAGGTCCTTCCTACTGGGGTTGGCTCATGATGTGCCTTTAGCAAGACATCTGGGGCCAGACAAGACCTACAAACGGCTTGTCTCCCACTTCTATTGGCCCCAGATGCACAAGCATTCTGCTGCACTCTGTATGTCTTGCCCAACTTGTCAGGCAAGTGGCAAGAGTGGGGGGAAATGTAAGGCTCTCCTCCAACCTTTACCTGTTGTTAGTACTCCCTTTGAAAGGGTAGGTATTGACATTGTGGGGCCTCTGGATCCCAAGACAGCCATGGGCAACAGATCCTGGTCTAGGTGGACCATGTCACCCGGTATCCAGAAGCCATACCTCTGAGGTCAGTCACTTCTCCTGTGGTGGGCAGTGCACTGATGGGAGTTTTTACATGCATGGGGTTCCCCAAGGAAGTGGTATCTGATAGGGGAACCAACTTCATATCAACGTATATGAAGTCCCTGTGGAAGGTGTGTGGGGTAACCTACAAGGTCACCACCCCTTACCACCCCAAAGTAATGGTCTGGTTGACAGATTCAACCGCACCTTGAAAGGCGTGATTATGGGTCTATCAGAGCCCTTGAGGCAGAAGTGGGATGTCCTCTTGCCATGCCTTCTGTTTGTTTAGAGGGAGGTGCCTCAAAAGGGACTTGGGTTTAGTCCCTTTGAGCTGATCCATGGCCACCCTATGAGGGGACCTTTAAGTCTGGTGAAAGAGGCTTTGGAGAAAGCTCATAGTAAACGCCCCCCAGGATGTATTTAGTTACATGCTGGCTTTGAGAAACCAGACTGCCCGCTTCAGGTGTCTCGCACAGGAGAACCTAGAAGCAAGCCAGGAGGATATGAAACTGTGGTATGACCAGAATGCCACTCTGGTCAAGTTTCAACCTGGTCAAAAAGTGTGGGTGATGGCGCCAGTGGAGCATAGGGCGCTCCAGGATAAGTGGGCTGGGCTATTTGAGGTGGTGGCGCACAAGAGTGAAGTCACCTACCTGGTGGACTTGCAGTCTGCAAGGAACCCTTTAAGGGTCCTGCATGTTAACCGCCTCAAGCCACACTTTTAGCGGTCTTAACTGTCCATGCTCCTTGCAGCAGATGATGGGGTGGAGGAGGAGAGTGAGTCTCTTCCTGACCTCCTGTCTGCAGGAGAGAAAGACGGGTCTGTGGAGGGAGTGATCCTCTCCCCATCCCTGACTGAAGAGCAGCAGAGGGAATGTCGCCAGGTGTTGGGACAGTTCGCCTCACTATTTTCCCTGACCCCAGGGGTCACACACTTGTGCACACATGATGTGGACACTGGGGACAGTCCACCCATTAAACAGAAAGTTTACAGGGTAACTGACAGGGTCAGGGCTAGCATTAAGGATGGGGTATCCAAAATGTTAACCCTAGGGGTTATTGAGCATTCCATCAGTCTTTGGGCCAGCCCAGTGGTATTGGTCCCAAAAGCTGCTGCACCTGGTGCCACTCCAGAACTCAGGTTCTGTGTGGACTACCGGGGACTCAATGCGGTCAGCAAGACTGACGCACACCCCATCCCCTGAGCTGATGAACTCATAGACCGGTTGGGAGCTGCCAAGTACCTCAGCACGTTTGACTTAATGTCTGGGTACTGGCAGATTGCCTTGACTGAAGGGGGCCAAGGAGAGGTCTGCATTTTCTACCCCAGATGGGCACTTTCAATTCAAGGTGATGCCCTTTGGGATGAAAAATGCCCCTGCCACCTTTCAGAGGTTAGTCAACCAGGTGTTGGCTGGGCTGGATGAGTTCAGTGTTGCCTTCCTGGATGACATTGCTGTTTTCAGCTCCACATGGGAGGAACACCTGCAACACCTCTGGAGAGTGTTAGAGGCCCTGCAGAAGGCAGGCCTTACTATTAAGGTAAGCAAGTGCCAAATAGGGCAGGGTTATGTGGTGTACTTGGGACACCAGGTAGGGAGTGGCCAGGTGGCACCCCTACAGCCAAAAATTGACACCATTCTGGCTTGGGAGCCTCCCAAGACCCTGACTGAGGTGAGGGCCTTTTTAGGCCTCACTGGCTATTACAGGACGTGTGTCAAGGGGTATAGTACTATTGTGACCTCCTTGACTGAGTTGACCTCTAAGAAACAACCAAGGAAGGTGATCTGGACAGAGGCTTGCCAGATCGCTTTTGATGCCCTGAAGGCTGCCATGTGCACAGCACCTGTGCTGAAGGCACCTGACTACTCCGAGGTGTTTGTTGTGCAAACAGAAGCCTCAGAGCATGGTATTGGAGCAGTACTCTCACAGCTTAATAAAGAGGGCCTAGATCAACCCGTAGACTTCATTAGCAGTAGGTTACTTCCCAGGGAACGTAAGTGGAGTGCCTGAGAACGTGAAGCGTTTGCTGTGGTCTGGGCGCTGAAGAAGCTAAGACCCTACTTGTTTGGGACTCACTTCCGGATTCAGAACGATCACAGGCCTCTCAGATGGTTAATGCAGATGAGGGGTGAGAAGCCAAAACTGTTGAGGTGGTCCATTTCCCTACAGGGGATGGATTTATGGTGGAACACCGCCCTCGTACAGAACACGCCAATGCTGATGGTCTGTCCAGATTCTTCTGCCTTAGTGATGAGAACTCCCATGAGGTTGGGTAGTTGCTCCTCACTTTCAGCTGGGGGGGACACATGTTAGACTTTACATCCTTGGCATGGTCTCCCTTAACTTTTTGCCTCTGTTTCCCAGGTTGTTTTTGTATGCTGGACTCTGTTTTTGCTGTTTTTGTTAATCTGGGCACTTTACCACTGCTAACTAGTGCTAAAGTGCAAGTGCTCCTATACAAAATGTGTATGTAATTGGTTCATCCATGATTAGCATATTTGATTTACTGGTAAGTCCCTAGTACAGTGCACTAGAGGTGTCCACGGCCTGTAAATCAAACGCTACTAGTGGGCCTGCAGCACTGGTTGTGCCACCCACATTAGTAGCTCTGTAAACATGGCACAGACCTGCCACTGCAGTGTCTGTGTGTGCAGTTTTAAAATGTAAATTCCACTTGGCAAGTGTACCCACTTGCCAGGCCCAAACCTTCCCTTTTCTTATATGTAAGGCACTCCTAAGGTAGGCCCTGAGTAGCCCCAAGGGCAGGGTGCAGTATGTGGTTAAGGTAGGACATATAGTAATGTGTTTTATATGTCCTGGCAATGAAATACTGCTAAATTCATTTTTCAAAGGCCTGTCCCTCTCATCGGTTAACAGGAGGGCTGCCTTTAAATACGATTAAAGTGTAGCTTCTCTTTGGGAGTGGATAGATATGTGGAGTATGGGGTCTCTGAGCTCACAATTTAAAAATACACCTTTTAGTAAAGTTGATTTTAAGATTGTGTGCTTGAAAATGCCACTTTTAGAAAGTGGGCAGTTTCTTGCTCAAACCATTTCTGTGACTCTGCCTGTTTGTGGAATCCCTGTCTGGGTCAGTTTGACAGTTGGGCTGGTTGCACCTCTCACTAGACAGTGACACAAAGGGGGATGGGGTATAGCCTGCATATCCTGATGAGCCATCTGTGCTAGGAGGGAGGGGAGGAGTGGTCACTCACACCTGAAAGGGCTGTGCCTGCCCTCACACAATGTAGTCCCCAACCCCCAAGACCAGGCCCCAAGGTGTGTCTGGGGCCTGGTCTTGGCAAGGCAGTACTTCACAAACAAGAGAGACTTTTCTTTGAAGTAAGCCTACTTCAAAGGGCAAAATGGGTATAAGAAGGGCACCCAAAACCACAGACTTTAGAACACTTCTGGAAACCAAGAGGAGCCTCTGCCTGGAGAAGAGCTGAAGAGCTGAGGAAGAAGAGCTGCCCTGCCTGTGACTGTGCTTTGTGGAGTTTTCCTGCAGTTACTGCTTCTGCCTGTGCTAGAGGACAAAGACTGGACTTTGTGTGCCTTCCTTCTTGTGAAGAACTCTCCAAGGGCTTGAATTAGAGCTTGCCTCCTGTTGTTTGAAGTCTCAGGGACAGCAAAGACCTCTCTGCAAGCACCTGGAGCCTCTGCTGTGACTCCTAATTCTGCCCAGTAGTGCCCATTCAGTTCCTGGGACCCTGAAAGGAGAACCTGACAGACTAAGAGTGGAAAATCCACGCACCGACCGCCGTGCAGAGAAAAGATAGACGCAACTGTGATCCGCGGCTAAAAAACAAAATCGATGGACCGCCAGCTTCGCGGCTGAAATTTGATGCTCGCCTGCGGCGCGACTGAAAGATCGACGCACGCTGCTAGATATACAACGTGCAGCATCAGAGGACTGTGAGATCGCAACCCGCACTGCATGGTTTTCGGATCATCGTGCAGCAGGATTTCCGACGCAAACATCGCTGGGTGTCTAAAAACGCCGCAAAGTCTGCCCAGACCCAAGAGTGCGGTTTGAATCAACGCATCGCTCTACTGCATACAGAAGAAACAACGCACGCCGACTCGACTGAAGGAGAAACGATGCACGGTTTCGCTCGTGAGTGATATTGACGCATCTCTAGCCCATTCCCATGCTAACAGTGTTAGCGTTGTGTTTAAAATTACATGAAGACTCTTTTTGTTTTTTAATTGATAACTTGACTTGTGGACGGTGGATTTTTGTCGTTTTGGTCTTGTTTTGTTTAGATAAATATTCTCTATCTTTCTAAACCTGTGTTGTGTCATTTTGTAGTGTTTTCATTGAATTACTGTGTGTGTTGGTGCAAATATTTTACACCAAGCCCTCTGAAGTTAAGCCTGCCTGATTGTGCCAAGCAACCAAGGAGGTGAGCGGGGGTTAGCTGAGGGTGATTCTCCTTTACCCTGACTAGAGTGAGGGTCCTTGCTTGGACAGGCGGTAACCTGACTGCCAACCAAAGACCCCATTTCTAACAGCCACCCTTCCAGGGGGGAGAAAGAAAACAGGTGACGGATGATAGCATGGGGGATGCCCGAAGCAGGCAAGGTTGAAAGAAAAAGGGGGATGTGTGGGTCAACTGAAGTGAAAGATGGATGAACGGAGGCTAATGGAGGGGATGAGTGAAAAGAGGACTGGAGAGGTTTTCAAAGGGGTGGGGGGTGGTTTTGAACTTGGTTAAAGTTTAATTGTATAATGTCATTGCATACGAGGCAATCCTGTCCTAAATAAATGGCCTTTTCCACTTTAAGAACACTGTGTCACTGACTGACTGTGCCAACGGAGCATTAAAGTGTTCTGCAGAGTATGTTTTAAAAATATTAGCTCGGTTGATGTTAATTAATTGGGGTTAAAATGCCAGACTTCCGGCTTCCTGTAAAGTAGGCCTCGGTTTAGAATGCGTTGTGCATAATCAATCCTTTTGTATTAATCAGACGTTATCGAGAGATGAAACTGTGTATGAGTGTTAGCTTGTTCCACAGCGCCTAGATTAGCGCTATCTGGCAGCGCTTAAAATAGCACAGTGATCACTTGTTTTATGAGGCCTGCTCTACAAATGGCTGCTCTATTTGCAGCCCCATCAGAGCCCCCTTTTATGTCTGCAGGCAGCCGAGATGTCTTTAAAATTCAAAACAGAACTCGTACAGCCTCTTTCACCCGCCCTTGGAGTCTTGTTGCAGCCGGGTTTAATTTTAGCAGGAAAGGATGTGCTGCTGCCAGCATCAGGCTTTGAGGCGCTACACTCCCACTCACACCTTCACTTAACTCGCATTCAAACTTTCACTAAACGACCTATGATGTAGGGTCGACCCCAAGGAGCCTTGATGTCTGCTAGGATCTGAGACAGTCTTTATTAATCTTCTTTGCTGAATCTGTTTTTAGCACAAAAGTTATGAATGTGTACAACACTTTCTCACAAAACCTAAAGTGTCAAAAGCTAATTTAGGATATAAATATAAATATAAATATAAATATAAATATAAATATATATAATAGCTGGTTGTTCCGTGTTCCGTCGTATCCGTCTTTGTGGCATGCACAGGGTGCAGATTGCCTTTTGAGACAATATTAGGTCTTAAAACTTCCAAGCCTCCAAAGTTATAAAAAGTTACCAGCCCTACAGGTCTAATCTATTCAAACCAATGCTAATGAGCATGACCCATAAACTGATCTCAATTTGTGTGATCCTCAGCAAATATTGTATTTCACAGTCACCTTTTTCTGTATTATCACATTTGAGAGCACCTTCAAATATGCAAGGTCAGCATTTCTACTGTAAAAAAATATTTAATTTTATTTAATAGACTAAACATTTGTGAATCTCGACGTCATATAGGGTACACACAACCCCTGACTTGCCTCTTAGTTCCCTGAAAGCATTGTCATGAAGGCGGGGATGGGAGTGTTTCTCAGTTCATTTTTAAAAGCTTTCACTGTTAATAAATATGGGCCAGATGTAGCAAATTTGGAAATTGCGACTTGCGATTTGCGAGTCGGAGCGATTTGCAAATTGCAAGTCGCAATTTCCAATGCAGAACGGTGTCTCAGACACCGTCTGCGACTCGCTATGGGGTCGCAATGACCCACCTCATTAATATTCATGAGGTGGGTCGCAAATTGCGGCCCCATAGCGAGTCTAGGCACTCGCAAACATGGAGGACTGCTGTAGTCAGCAGACCTCCATGTTCATGACTGCTTTTAAATAAAGCAGTTTTTTTTTTTTTTTTTTAAGTGTAGCCCGTTTTCCTTAAAGGAAAACGAGCTACACTTAAAAAAAAAAAAAGAAACCTTTAGTTTCGGTATTTTTTCAGGGCAGGTAGTGGTCCCTTGGACCACTACCTGCCCTGAAAAAATATTTGTGGGTCCATTCACAAAGTGGAAGGGGTCCCATGGGGACCCCTTCAAATGTGCGAGTGGGTTACCATCCACTTGAAGTGGATGGTAACTGCGACACCATTTGCGACCGCATATGCGGTCGCAAATGGTATTGCATACCACTCCGAATCGCAAATAGGAAGGGAACACCCCTTCCTATTTGCGATTCTGAAATGCATATTGCGAGTCGGTCCCGACTCGCAATATGCATTTCTGAATAGGAAACTGGAATTTGCGAGTCGCAAACGGCAATTTTTGCCGTTTGCGACTCGCAATCAGTTTCCTGCATCTGGCCCTTGATCTCTAAAGCATGTTATGATGGCGCACTGTCATGTGCACACAGCACATTTTCCATTGAAATGGCCATAGACTTCCCACTGGCATGCAGTTTTATTGATAAGACTAGATAGCTTATAAATAAAATCTGTGGAAATTCAGTTCCTGCAAAAATATTTATCCTTTGCACATTACTGAATAAAGGGCCAGATGTAGCAAACATTTTGCATGGTGCAAACTGCGAAAATCGCAGTTTGCGCCATGCAAAATGCCGTTTGCGATGCACATTCACAATTTGCGAGTCGGTACTGACTCGCAAATTGTGAATGCGACTCGCAAATAGGAAGGGGTGTCCCCTTCCTATTTGCGACTCGCATCGCTATGCTAAATTGCTTTGTGACCGCGAATGCGGTCGCAAAGCAATTCGCCGTTACCACCAGTGTCACACTGGTGGTAACCCATTCGCAAAAGTAAAGGGGTCCCCATGGGACCCCATCCTCTTTGTGAATGTTGCCAAAAAGGGTTTTTCAGAGCAGGCAGTGGTCCAATGGACCACTGCCTACTCTGAAAAACCGAAACCAAATGGTTTCGTTATTTTTTTTATTTTGCAACTCGTTTTATTTTAAGGAAAACGGGCTGCAAAATAAAAAAAATAAAACTGCTTTATTTAAAAAGCAGTCACAGACTTGGAGGTCTGCTGACTTCAGCAGGCCACCATTCCTGTGAGTGCAGGGACTCGCTATGGTGTCGCAAAATGCGACCCACCTCATTAATATTAATGAGGTGGGTCTTTGTGATCCCATAGCGACTCGCAGTCGGTGTCTGAGACACCGTACTGCATCCAATTCGCAAAATCGGAAAATGCTACATCTGGCCCAAAGTGTTCCAATTTGTTTTGAGCCTGTTAAATTGTTTCTTTCCATCATACTTCTGAAACACCAAAAATGTGCTTTCCTAACCATTTTTTAAAATATTTGTGCAGTTAATTTACGATCTATTTAAATACTATGCATTAGAAAAAAGCTGACATCATATAGCCTTTAATGACATACTCCATTGTCAGACAGTTCACTTTACAAAATCCTTTGTTTGCAGTCAGAGAAAGAAAAGTGAACACCAATCTCAGGAATCAAAATAGCAGCAATTTGTAAGAAGACATAAGCTGACATTTGACAACTGTCTTTGAAGGCATAGCAAATATGACACGATAAAAAGATTTAAAGGCTTTTTTTGACACAGATCTTGTACAGCCTCATTCACTTTCTGAATGCTAATTCACTTTCTGAATGAACAGAACACCTTTTCTTTGCCAGCTCTCTTGCCAGAAAGGACCCATGGGTCTTAAAAAAAACCCTTACTCTAATACAGTCTGACTTGCCATAGCGAATGGGAAGGCCTGGATGTTATTACCAGGCTTGGCGTACCCCTCTTATCGATCTTGGAAGGATTGCAGGCTGAGGTGGTCTTGTGTGAATGAGACATCTGGTCTGTGCTTATGAAATCTCTGTTTAGGGAGCTCAGCCTGCTGAGTTATTGTAACACAGCTTGTTTTTGGTTACAGTTCTTGTATCATTATTTTATCATGTCACTCCTTTGATACATATATGTATATATATATATATATATATATATATATATATATATATATATATATATATATATATATATATATTGCACCCCTGCTCCTCAGTGACAGCACTCCCTGTGCCTGCCAAAGATTATTTTTCTCATGAGTGGCAGCAATCGACTCAGTCATGCTCACATATGGGTTGTTTGGAATACGTAATGACGTCAGCAGTGAAGGATGATTTGCATGGTATTTCTTGACTTTTGTGCATGTGAGTGAACATTCCCATGTCTGTATCCCATATCTCTGTGTGTCTTTGACTATTTTCAGACCACGTTGCATTAAAAAACATTCTCCTCTGTGCAGAAGTGTCCCCCACTCCATCTCTCGGACTGGCAATATTATAAGTTGAGTAGACATATATATACATACATATATATATGTGCGTTTTAACCTGTTTATGGTGACATGCAGCCCACTCATGCCAAAGCTCATGGTTTGTCCCCTCTTGCTTTCTGTAGTTTGCAGAAATTATTTTGACAGATTGTATGCTTAGTGGTACAAGGAATGTGAGCCAGCTGGACTCTTAAAAGCACTGAAGCAAGAAGTGTTCACCTCAGGCCGGAGCTGTTAAAACAATTGTGGCTCGTGCAGAGCTCTGCTCTGGGGAGTTTATTTTCCCTGTTGGAATAGTTGGGTCATGTCCAACTTGATAAAAACTTAGGACCTGATTTAGAGTTTGGCGGTTTGGGTTAATCTGTCACAAACGTGACGGATATCCAGTGGGCCATATTGTGATGCCATTACATTCTATGAGAATCGTAATATGGGGGATGTGATAGCCGTCACATTTTTGATGGAGTAACCCATCTGCCAAACTCTAAATCAGGTCCTAAGAGATTTGCGATTTACATTCGGTACGCTTTGTCAAAGACTGCAGGAGACACTGATGTAAAATAAATCAGAAAACGGTCGACCATAGCAAAAAATGAATAGTTTTCCATCTGCCAGGGTCAGACTGGCCTGTAGAGCAGCCAGACAGTGCCAGACGGGCTGGCTTGACAAGGTCAGTAGGTGGGCTATGTTTATTTAGCTGTTTGTAGCCCTGTTTTATGGTCTGCTGGGCAGGGTTTTACTGTTGATTTCCCTGATAGTAAAACAAACATTACCAGTAGAAAGTGCAATTAAAAGCAAAACACTTATAAAGCGGGTCTTTATAAGTTAAAAACTGCTCCAATCTACAAATATGGGTCACTTTTTAGGGTTGAGTGCGCAAGCGCTCTAGACTTCTGTAAACTCTCTGTGGGCTTTTAACTACGCCCATCAGTTTCGTTCGTTCATGGGCTTGACTTTTAAAAATCACTTGATTTCATTAGTGAAAGGCATGCATACATCATGCCTTTTCCGGTGTTTAGCCCTCCTCGAGCGCACCAACCAACTACTGAAAACCTACGAGGCTCCATGTTTTCCGCATGGCTTCAGGACTACTTTTTCTTTTCATTTCCTATGCTGCCCTATCTCGCTGGACAGTAGTCTAGCACTTTGCATGACATCAACCCACTTACATGGATAAAAGCACAACTGCAGATGAGTTTGACTGCGAGCAAACTTCAGTTTCGTTTTCTGGGGCACATGCTGGGTTACTTTAAATCGGCTTTTTCATGTGAAGCTGTTTTACTTTTCATTTTCAATTTATGTGGCAAGAAAAGTCAAGTTAGGACTTTACAACGCTAATAGATCTAAATCGTGCAAATGCGAGGCCCATTGCATTCCAAATGCTTGTTTTATTTCTGATCATTGATTTGCATATGTACAGCCAGCGTCCATGAGGAAGAGACATAGGCCTGAGATCATGGCAGGGTTATGGAAACAGTATCTGTGAAGATGAGTTGGATAACACCTCCTATTTTAGTGGAGTCGGAAAGCGGGTATCTATCACAGGGTAAGCATGGAGAACAAATGGTGCATTGGTGTTGGGCAACTGAATCCAGGGTTAGGTTGGCGTGATAATTTCAGTGGTGGAGAATGAGAGTACAAGTAAGTGACGTTTTTGCTGCAGAAGTGTTCCATAAGCAGAACAAGAGGTTCTGGGCAGCCGGTTACTGTCTCAGAATGTAGCATATTTGGGAAAAGAGAAAATAAATTAGATTGCGGCATTGTGCCATTCCCATCTAGATGTTTGTGTAGCGTTCTTAACCGAGGGAGAGGACAGAAGTGAAAAGCTAGTACTGTCATGAGAGTGACAAAAAGGAAAGGGTGTGTTTTGGGAAAAGAAGCCCACTAGTAGCTGTTGACCTGTGACATTACAAGCAATTTGATGGAGACTGGAAAGTTTTGGATGCTAGCGGAAGGTACTGGGAGAAAAGACCTTTAAGCAATAATATGCTAGATAGATGAGGGCACGTTGCTGATGGTGTGTGAGAGTAGCAGTTCTTGCTGTTACGTACACACTACGGATTCAATCCTACAACTGTAGATTCAGGGCATGTCGTAAGTGGTGTATTGTGGTTGGTTAGACAGGACAGTACAGGAATGAATGATAGAGTGGCATACTCCCTCTTTGCTAGTCTCACCAATAGGGCTGCTGGTGGGTAGAGGCTCAGGTGGCACTAGTGAAGTGTCACAGTCTCGGACCTCACTTCTGCAGCCAATTTAATTGTAGCAGTGATTATGGTGGGAGTACTGGTTGACTGACTTTAAGATATTGTTCTTCACTCATATAACAGCATTCGACTCCCCTCCCAAGTACCTTCCAGAGGTGATGACTGTGGTGAGAAAGCTTCTGAGCTGCCTTAATTGGCAACATTAGTAGCACTCCATTCGGGCAACACCTTACACTTACACATGGTAGAGAACATACCTTAATGACGGAAGTGGTGTTAAATTCTGTCTTTAAGATACAGTCGACCTGCAAGCACGTGCCACAGCACTTCAATGGTAGAATGTTATACACATAGCCCTATGATGCGGTGGGAAGAGAAAGAGTAGGAGGTAATCAGACATGTGAAATGCAATAGTTCATACAACAATCAAACAAGGTACTGCATGAGCTTCACCCTTTTTATTGGCAGCACTGATCAGCTTGATTAACTGAGCGGCTGCATTCATAAAGCTCCCTATGTCTGGCAAAGCTTCTAAACACCGCTATCATTAACCATATAAACGTTTGCTCTAAAAGTTTTGTTTTTCTTAACAACCATGTGAAATTTGAAAACAAATACTCAAGGGGGAGAGTGTTCCAGTCCGTTCTTACCTAAAAAGCACAATATCAACACTACGTCCAGACCACTACTTCAAGGACCATCACGTGGCCAACTGCGGCACTTTGGGTGATCTGGTTGATATCAAGGGACTGTCGACAGGGTGGCCTTGGCATGTAGATTCTTAAATGCCACACAGGCCAGTTAAAGTCATGCCATGGTGGTAACGTGGGGTCAGTGACAGGATATCCTGACATATGAACATATCATTTTTGTCAGCATGAGAGTCTAAGCGCCACAATATCGACCTTCATGAGAATATAGACCAGCAGGCAGGACATTGCAACAGTTAACTCCCATCCCTCCCCCCACCAAGGCTTTATGACAGGGAGTAAGGAGTATAAATGGGATGGACTTACGTATTCCATAAAACAATAACTGATCACAGCATTAATCCGCAGGTAAAGGGTCATTTCAACACGCATCAGAACCCTTAAGCTGGTGGAGGTGAGGATAGGTTAGATCAATTTAATTACGCAGTTATTAGGTAATGAAAGGTTCTGTCGAATGTCTCAGAAGGAAAACAAAATGACGCCTGCATTTAGGTTTTTTAATTAGTTATATTAAGGCAAAATCTTTCCAAAACTTATCGGACCCTATTTAGACAAAATCTTATTTCCTTCTAAAGAAAAACTTCAGTCTCCTGGCATAGGGCACAGAATTAAGAGAGTAGTCTGGAATGGAGAATGAGTACATCTCTGCTACTACATATCAGCTTTAATTCAAAATGGGAATGTGAGGCGGGGTTAAGAGGAATGTGATATTGGCTCTTGCCTGTAGGTACAGGATGATAAATACTTTGATGAGAGAAAGTTCTAGCCAATGGACTACTGACAGCTATTTAAAAAAAAATACCCTCCCCCACCTCCACCATAGGCAGAAAGGAAAAGTACCCAAAACTTTTATATCTTACTAAGCTTCAGTAACACTCTTACCAATGAAACCAAAGGCAAACAGAGGCAATCCAGAGATCTTTCCTATAAATATCATTGTCTAACCTTTAGGTAGTGTGGGCTGAGCTTACTCTTAGGGGTTTTTAAAAAAAGCATACAGTGAAAATAACAAAGAATGCACTGTTCAAACTAAGTTGAAATGTATCGGCTAATTCGCACACAGAGTTTTGAGAGAAGTCAATATACGACAACTAATGACAAATAGAAATAACCATTATCATAAAAGTCTAGAGAAAGAAATATTATCCTGTTGAAATGGGAAATGTATGAGTCGCTATCAGTTTTTAGATGACAACTTGCCAGTGAGTGCGACGGGATAAGGATGATGGGTAAACCCGGTGGAGAGGGATAGTAATGATGTAGAACTTGTTCATAAACCAATTTTGGTACTACCGTTCCTTGTCCTGAATGGCTGGAGGATGATAATAATGCCAAAATCGTATAGGGGTCAAACATAATACCAACTGTGAACTGAATCAAAGAAGATTGGTGCGGTCCATTACCCATAGTATCAGTGAGAGCAAAGAGATGTGTTGCAAACCAAAAATGAAGAGACATGCGAAGGATGTGAGCAGACACACATAATAAGTTGGTTAGTAGCTCCAAAAGAACAAATTCCACCCAAACCTGGGTGTACTTCTTTGACAACATATATAATCTCTATTAACGGTGCCCCAACACCATCATAAGTGCATATTAGGAATAGGTGTATCTCAAAGTACAAACAAGAAGAAACTCTGAACAATTGCCAAGTATTTACAGAAAGAAGCAGACGGCATACCTTAGTATAAGTAAGTAGAAGCTGAAAAGTAACTGGTGTCTATCCAAAGTAGACAGGTGCGTCAAAGGGATGCGAAAGGAATCTTGTAGGTAGTAATAAAGTGCTAGTAGACCATGTTAAGTCTCCTATCTATGGAAAGATAACAACAATGTTTAAAGGGGTTAAAAAATAAAAAATTAAAAGAAATGAACAGTGAAGAGTCCACGCCAAGTGATAAGAAAGTGAGGGCGATAAGAGGTAGGTAATTATAAACAGGCAGAAGATACCAAGGTGAGACGTGGTATACCTATGTCACCAAAATAGTCAGTCAAATATGATAATGCATTGCTGCATCATAGTACCATAATTAGGAATACAGTTAGCGTAGAAAAATTGTATAAAGAAAAATATAAATAAATACGGATATGGTAACGTGTTGCCTCGTATGGAAGAACAAATAGTTGGAACAGGGAGGTCTTGAAGGGCAGTTGCCCCATATGAGAGGCATTCCAGCAATTTACAGGACCCAGCACAACGAGGCTGGCCAAACAGTGTACTGTCAAGAGATATCGATATTGAGCAGGTAAATGGCCAAACAAAAAGAGGAAAAAGGTATTGGGAAAGGAAACAGTAATAAAAAAAAAAGCCACCGTGTTCAGAAGAGGGTACACAGCAATCGAACATCGGGATCCTACCTTGGAAGTATGTGCCGAGGGAACTTCAAGTGTCTGAGCGTGCGAAACGCTAAAGGCCATGTACGTGGGACATTTAAAACGTCTTATGGGACGTGGTAGGTAGAAAGAGAAAGGGGACAAAACCAAAGTATCGGAAAGCCGCAGAATATGTCGGCCATGATGGAGTGTGGAGGAGTGTGTATAAAACAAAACCGGTAGCCTTAATGTGATGAGGTATAGCATACGTGATGGGTATTATGTAAGTAATCTTATTGTGAGATGGATGGGGGACAAAAAAGGGGGAAGTGGGGGAGAGAGAAAATAGACAGAAGGAAACAGGTAAAGAAAAAGTAAACCAAGGTGAGAATATAACAGGTAACGTGCATCTACATAAAAAAAAAACATAGGAATGAAGCAAAGGTACAGGGCATCTTGGGGAACACCCAGCCGTGATGCAATAATTACAAGTGTGGTGTGATATGTTTGAGAATGGCCATAAGCAAAAAGGTGGTTTGTATATGAGAAACTCTACTAAAAGATGAATTGTGCATCAACTATAGATCACACATATAGACAAAATGTACAAACTCTAGCATGTAATCAAACCAGCAATATTGTGGTAGAGATATCCTCTCATAAAATTTGTAGTGGATCTCCATGGAAGAACAGGTGACGTGTATGGGGGTTAATCGAGTATTGAATGGAGAAAACATGGACAATAGTTACACAAGAATACCATAACATTGAATACTACCTAAAATGAAAAGAATGATTTAAATAAGAAAAAGGCCTGTTCAAGAAAATTATAAACTACATTAACATACAAAATGGACTCGGTATCATACAAATGAAAACATCTGGTGTGTGGATAGTTATCCGCCTCAGAACTAGGTGTATACAATCTCATATATAAACAATTAAAGCTCAAACCACCAAATCATCGACTGAATATAATTAGAGAAAAACATGTAGTTCCCTGTCGATATTCAGCCCCAGATCTACCGCACGGAGTTTTAAAATCCATTTGGCTTCACATTTTCTAAGTGTAGAGACCAGGTCACCCTCTCTACAGTCTTTGGTGATGCGTGTAATACCATGAAATCTGATCCCCAAGACTTCAGATTTGGTGTGCACCAGGTTGTAGTGAACAGCCAAAGGGTAGTTAGAGTGATTATTTCTAATAGCTCTGATGTGCTCTTGAATAGGCTCTTTAAGAGGGCGCATGGTACTCCCCACATAGATTAGTCCACAAACAATGCAGTAAACTGTGAACTTACTGTTGCAGTTAATAAACTGTCATATTTCATATGTGTGTGGAATTATATGAGAACATATTTAATTTGTCCAAAGCAAAATGGCTGACAGTGCAACATGAACATTTGAAAAAAACACAGGGCTGGGGCGGTAGCCAGTTGGAGGGCGTCCATGTGCGCATGCCCTAATGTAGCTGGGACAAAGTTGGTTTCTTAGCGTCTACCCATGGCTATAAGTAATCTGGGGTCTATTGCCAATCCATTTGTGTAGTGGTTTGTCAAGTAGTAATAGATGCCAATGGTGTTTGAAAATGCGATGTACTGCATAGCTCTGTTGGTTGAATGCAGTGATCATGTTGATGGATCTGTCTTTGGGGCGTTTGACCACCCCCCTGAGTAAGAAGAGATGTGCGAGGTGTACTGAGAATTTTTGTTAACGCTTTGGATGTAGTGTTTTTAGAGTAACCTCTTTGTAGAAATCGTTGATCGACTACTTTCAATTCCTGCATACATATGTGTTCTTCACTGCAGTTTCGACGTACTCAGGTCATTTCCCCTAGTGGAATAACTTTAATCTGTGAGGATGGGTGCGCACTGTCCGCATGTAATAGTGCGTTACAGACAGTTGGTTTCCTCTATAGTTTAGATTGGATCTTGTCTTTAACATGGTACAAAGTGAGATCAAGAAACTCAATACTTTTATTGTCTATGTGATGAGTAAAGCGCAGTTTATAATCATTGCTGTTAAGATGCTTACACATTTTTTCAAATTGTTCGGTGCTCCCTGTCCATACTAAGAAAATATCATCTATATATCTCCCCCAATAGAGAATGTGGTCAGTCAGGGCATGTGGGCAGGAAGTCCATAGATGATGCTTCTCAAAGTGGCACATGTATGAATTTGCATACGATGGAGAGAATTTGGCACCCATGGCCACTCCCTAGATTTGTCTGTACCAATTGTCATTATGTACAAACACATTATTATCAAGAACCAATTGAGTCATTTCAATTAACATATTGGTGTGATCGAGCAAGGTGGCGTCCCTGTCAGAGAGAAAAGAGGTGAGTACTACAATGCCTTTATCTAGTTGGATACAAGTATGAAGGGAAACAACATCAAGAGTGGCAAACCAACACTCTGGTGTCCAGTCAATATCCTCAAGTTGGCAAAGTAAATGCTTAGTGTCCCGAATGTAAGACAGCAGATTTTGTACCATAGGTTGAAGAAATATGTCTATGAACTCAGAGATGTGTTCCGTAGGAGAGCCTATCCCAGATATGATAGGTAGGCCCAGTGGAAATGGGCCAGGTTTGTGTACCTTTGGTAGAATATATATGCAAGGTGCACGTGGAGTTCTGTTAAGCAGATATCTGAATTCTAGGTCTGAGATAATACAGTGATCCCTCCAGTGTGTAAGTTTGTCTCTGATCATAACAGTAATATCAGATAAAGGGTTGCCACTAAGTCCAATGTATGCACAGTCATCACTACGTTGTCTGTCTATTTCATTAATGTAATCCCTGCGATTCATTATGACCACATTGCCACCTTTGTGCAAAGGAAACAGTCTTTTTCTTATTCAAATCATTCTTTTCGTTTTAGGTAGGATTCATGTTATGGTATTCGTGTGCAACTATGGTCCATGTTTTCTCCATTCAATACTCCATTAACCCCCATACAGGTCACCTGTTCTTCCATGGATATCCACTACACATTTTTGAGTGTATATCTCTACCACAATATTGATGGTTTGCTTGCATGCTAGAGTTTGTACAGTTTGTCTATATGTGTGATCTATAGTTCATGCCCACTTCATCTATTAGTAGAGTTTCTCATGTACAAACCACCTTTTTGCTTATGGGCATTCTCAAACATATCACACCACACTTGTAATTGTTGACTCACGGCTGGGTGTTCACCAAGGTGCTCTGTACCTTTGCTTCATTCCTATGTTTTTTTTTATGTAGATACATGTTACCTGTTATATTCTCACCTTGTTTTACTTTTCCTTTACCTGTTTTCTTCTTCCTATTTTCTCTTTCTCCCTCCTCCCCCTTGTTTGTCTCTCATCCATCTCACAATAAGATTACTTACATAATGCCCATTTTGTATGCTACACCTCATCACATTAAGGCTACAGTTTTTGTTTCATACACACTCCTCTACACTCCATCATGGCCACCATATTCCGTGGCTTTCTGATACTTTGGTTTTGTCCCCTTTCTCTTTCTACCTACCACGTCCCATAAGACGTTTTAAATGTCCCGCGTACACAGCCATTAGCGTTTTGCACACTCAGACAGTTGAAGTTCCCTCGGCACATATTTCCGAGGTAAGATACCGATGTTCGATTGCTGTGTACCCTCTTCTGAACACAGCGGCTTTTCTTTTATTACGGTTTCCTTTCCCAATACCTTTTTCCTCTTTTTGTTTGGCCATTTACTTGCTCAATATCGATATCCCTTGACAGTACATTGTTTGGCCAGCATCGTTGTGTTGGGTCCCTTAAATTGCTGGAATGCCTCTCATATGGGGCAACTGCCCTTTGAGGCCTCCCTGTTCCAACTATTTGTTCTTCCATACAAGGCAACACGTTACCATATCTGTATTTATTTATATTTTTCTTTATACAATTTTTCTTCGCTTGCTGTATTCCTAAATATGGTACTATGATGCAGCAATGCATTATCACATTTGACTGACTATTTTGGTGACATAGGTATACCACGTCTCACTTTGGTATCTTATGCCTGATATTAATTACCTACCTCTTATCGCCCTCACTTTCTTATCACTTCGCTTGGACTCTTCACTGTTAATTTCTTTAAATGTCTTTTTTTTTTAACCCCTTTACACGTTTTTATCTTTCCATAGATAGGAGACTTAACATGGTCTCCTAGCACTTTATCACTACCTACAAGATTCCTTTCGTATCCCTTTGACGCACCTGTCTACTTTGGATAGACGCCAGTTACTTTTCAGCTTCTACTTACTTGTACTAAGGTATGCCGTCTGCTTCTTTGTGTATATACTTGGCAATTTTTCAGAGTTTCTTCTTGTTTGTACTTTGAGATATACCTATTCCTAACATGCACTTATGATGGCGTTGGGGCACCTTTAAAAGAGAATATATATATTTTCAAAGAAGTACACCCAGGTTCGGGTAGAATTTGTTCTTTTGGAACTACTAACCAACTTATTAGGTGTGTCTGCTCACATCCTTTGCATGTCTCTTACTTTGTGGTTTGCAACGCATCTCTTTGCTCTCACTGATACTATGGGTAATGGACTGCACCAATCTTCTTTGATTCAGTTCACAGTGGGTATTATGTTTGACCCCTACACGGTTTTGGCATTATTATCATCCTCCAGCCATTCAGGACAAGGAACGTAGTACCAAAATTGGTTTATGTACTTTGCAGCCTTGAGAAAGTCACCTTGTGACGAAACACATGTTGGCCTGCCTCTACAAGGATGTTCTCCTACTCTGAATCCGATGTCTGTGCTATGACCTGACGAACACTGGATCGACTTTATGCTCATGTCTCAGAATAAAGGAACCTACTATCTTTTAACTCCTTTGAAGGGCCTGTTTTGTGTACGAATCCTTTGAGTGCTGCGATTTCTGTAACTACTTCTACGTAGTGTTGACTGGCACACCGCCATACGCTCTTGGGCATTTGAGCTTATTCAACCGCTCAGCACCTCAGTTCTCTGTAGACTTAAATATTTTTTGCATATTATTATAAGGTTTGGGAAGTGCAACTATGTTTCCACCACTGCCCACCCCCCTCTCTATGTACGATGTAGAAGTTCTCAATGAAGTGAAGCTTGTTTGAAGAGCTGCATCCTTTCAAGATTGGTGCTGACTTTTTATTGCCACCTTCTAAAAATGTTTGAGCTCTAGGGAGAAATATTGTACTGCAACCTCATTTAATTACCGCTGACAGGAAGCCCACAATCAACAATTTATTAAAAGTGGATCAAACAAATGAGATAGGACTTTTCTAGGTCCTCAGTTTATGACCCAGCAAACGATTTGGCCAATTATTTCCAACGGTTCTCTCACTCTTCTGTACCAGGCTGACAGATCCTTAGAGAAGCCAGGCTCTGGATATCAATGAACTATTCCCTGTAACTTGCCTCAATCTCCAGTCCTCCTCGTCTTCACCTTGGACTTCACAGTTACCAGTACTCCAGGCTTCTTGGCACTTATTCCTGACACAGGTGTTGAGCGTAGGCAACTGTGTTTTTGGTAACCACAGCTTTGTTTAGTTTATTGCTTTGTGGGTAGTGAATCAATTTTTATATGTGGAAGTTACATGACAGCCAACCTGTCTAGGTAGCACAACAGTTACTTGCCAGAAAGTTATCCTACCCTGGGCATGTTGAACTGTCCGATGTAACTGTGTGCAACTTTACGTTAAACAATCTGAAGTATGATGAATTCGCAAAACAAGATGTAAGCTGAAAATTGTACCTGAAAATCTTTAAAAAAGACCAAATTCCAATCAAAAGATTTAAAAAATGGATTAGCCAGCTTACCTAAATCAGTTCTGGGAGAGGTCTAGTGGATGTAAAACAGCTCGTCTGCTTCCAAGGATTCATAGAACTTCCTCTCACTACACACTCAACTGCCAGGGCCCCAAAGGTTTTGGCTTTGGAAAATTAACCTCATGCCTCACCCTTCCTCCCTTTTCCAGTATGGATCTAGGTGTTCACTTCCTTTTTCGAGCCTTGACTTTCCAACATTAAGGGTGGAAGCAGCCATCAGTCAGAACTATGGAGAGTTTTAGACCTGACATCCTTGGCCTGGTATTCCCCCAAGTGGTTTGCCTTCACTCCTCCAGTTTTTATGAATTTGTTTTTGTTGGCATTAGGACTCTGTGCACCTTACCACTGCCAATCAGTGCTGAAGTGCTCTCTATACAATACATGGTAAAATTGGAGTACACCTGAATGGCATATTTAATTTACTTGCAAGTCCCTAGTAAATGGCACTGCCTATACCAATGGCCAGTAATTTAACTGCTACTAGTGGGCTTTCAGTGCCACCCACTAAAGTAGCCTTTGAAAACACGACTCAGATCGGCCATTGCAGCCTGAAGAGCAGTTTCAAACTGCCATTTCAACCTGACAAATTAAACCTTTTGCCAGGCCTAAGTCTTCTTTTTAATGCACATAAGATACCCCTAGGTAGGCCATAAAGGTTCATAGGGCAGCGTGCATTTTATTTAAAAAGTAGGATATGTGTACTTCAGTTCTACAGGTCCTGGCAGTGAAAAACTCATAAAGTTGTTTTTCGGTATTCCCATTGACTAATACTGAGTACCTTATTACATTTAATGAGTGATAACTTTGTATTAGGAGCAGATAGAGATATGCTGTTTACACTATATTTAATTGTAATTTTAAATCCTCTTAAATTGTAAAGTCAGATTTTAAGTCACATCTCTGAAAATGCCACTTTTAAAAAGTTGGCATTTTAATGTCCTAACCATTGGTGCCTTTCTGCCAGTGACCTTGATCACACAACAGTGAATGGCTCGGCGGTAGGCGTTTGTGTATTGCTTCCAGACAGTAACACAAAGAGGGCTTAGGTTTGGACAGGATGGGCCATCTTGGCAAGATGAGTGGAAGGGTCTGTACCTAGCCCCACATGCATTTCAAAGTGCTTTGCCTCCTGCACACAAAGTAATATGACACCAGGCCTGCTCTGTCTTTTGTCAACCCAGATAGTTGGAGCCTTGACAGGGAAGGGGAAGTACTTTCCAGATTTAGGGATAGGACAGGGAATCCCCAAGGAGACACTCTTCAGAACACTCCTGGACCTGTGGAGGTTACAGAAGAAGGACTCTCTTGCTGCCAAACGACTGCCCATCTGCTTGAAGGACTATCTTGAAAAGGAAGACTGGATTTGTTTGCTTTCTTCCTAGGCAAAGCAGAGAGACTACAAGGGCAGTTGTCTAACCTCCTGTGTGAGCTACAGGGACACAACAAGCTTCAGGGGCCTCCCTGCAACTACCCTGCTGACATGTTGCACTGGGTCTGCCTGGACCTGCAACTGGACCTACCTGAGCCTTGCTGTTGGCCTCTGCCTGAAATAAGTCCTGGTCTCTAACAGATGCCCCTGAGGCCCTCGGCCCTTGGATGGCCTCAGAGTGTACTCCTTCCTGCCTAATTCTGGGTTCCCTCTGATCTGACGCAGCCTGATGCAGGACCTCACATCTCAACCCTTCACAGATCCTGATCGGCAACCTCATTGCAACTGACACAGCGTGATGCAACTTCATGCAGTACCTCGCACAGCAGTCCTCACTGCTCCTGATCGGAACCAACAAAGCATGACGCAACTCGATGCAGGACTTCACATCACAGCAGCACGCACCCCCTGATTAGAACCAACACTGTGCGAAGTAAAGCCTTGCATCAAGAACATATGGTTCAACTCTCAGCGGGACTAAATTTGTTCCTGCACCCGGCCACGCTCCATCGCAGTCGGCTAAAATTGCGACTTTTTCCCAGTCCAGCATGACCAGATGACCACAGTTGGTGCTTTGTGCTTTTATACACTATTTTCACTTACAGCTTTAAAACTGAATATCTCTGGTTCTACTGATCAGTTTACTGTTGTTCTGGTATCATTTTACTTATTCAAATTTACCTCATTTTTTCCAAATTAGTTTGGGATTGCTCGTGTTTTGTTTTCACTTGTGTTCTGCATAAATAGTTTACAAATTGCATCTAAGTTAATTAAGCCTGACTGCTTTGTGCTAAGCTTCCAGAGGGTTAGGCACAGGTTCATTTTGTAACTTTTTGTGATTCACCCTGACAAGGGTCAATCAATAACCCAATTCCTTAAAGGGAAGTATCATCCACCAAGCATATAGTCAGTAATCTGCTGTGGTCCTTCTGCCGTGTTGGATAATTAACGCATCATTTACTGTTTAGATAGTTGTATTCAATCCTGTTTTAGCCACCAGACTATGTATTCTTGTGAGTGACTGAAATACAATACATTTGAATTTAGGCTCAGTGTGTGTTCATTAGCTAACCATTCCAGGAAAAAGTATAGACGTGGCTGAAGGATGGAAACTAACTCTCCATTCCATGCTTACTTCTAAAGTTGCAGGAGGTTCGTTCCACTCCTTTGGATGCCCATTACGTATGCTCCTGGATGTCACAAATGAACCAGAAAAACTAAGCATTCGGAATGAATTGATCGAGTCACTCACCTGAGGGCAGTCTGTATTACATTTTATGGGCTCGCACACGACAGAGTGCATCTTGGTGCCTCGATCCGGTTCCCAGGAACAATGACACATTGAACAAGCCTCAGAGGCAGTGTAAACGAACACTCCAGGCTGAATGAAAACAAATAAAAGCAGATTTTGGAAACTAAATGTATTATTCCCTGAATTGTTAATTAAAGTGTATTTATTCATTTTTTCTCACTTACTCCCATGGCAAATATTTATTTTCTGAAGTAACTTTAATTACACAACACAACTTTTAATCAACTATCACAAAACCGTGCCCTGCACCTCCCCATCTCCGATTTGTTCAACCACAAAATGGTCCCATAGTCTCTGAAAATTCAAAATCAGTGGAGTGCTTGAAATAATATAAACTATACAATAGATGGTATCGTAGCAGGCGAGCACATCTTCACCCCCACAGATGTCTTGCAGTCTACTGATAGATACCGGAGTTAGCCAGTTAGCCAACTTGAAAGGATGAAAGGCTGAGTGCACCCAACTGGTGAGCTTTGGGACAAATACATATCCATGGAGTGGACGCTTTAGCCTACTAAGCCTCGGTGCTAACCAGTTCAATGGTGCAAATAGTTTTTTGTTTTTTTTTTAATATTGACGTTCCATTACTTTTATAAAAAAAAAAAAAAACGTATTGTAAACATTCACCTGGCAGGTAAAAATACATTATTTGCTTACATCCGACGTTAAGAGTTTTCCACAACCCAATGCTAGAACATTTGACTGCTCAGGGCCTTAATGAGAGTTAGGATGGTAAATTCCCTTCACTGCCAAGAAGGCGAAAATAAATCAGCCATTCCTAAGTGAAAGAGGTTTCCCCTACATAGTGACTGGATCCAAAACAGGCTGTCACGTTATGGTGTTCACTATGGACATAGCGAGATGCTTTGCCTCCTTGAACAATTACGAATTCTATACTTTTAGCAATTCTTTTTGTAATCAGTCCTATTTAATATCAATATATATCTTCATTCGGTTACATTGTGCACCATAAAAGCATACCACAAAATCATACATACAATACAAAGGATAGAAATTACAATTAAAAAAGTTCACAACTCCATTAAAAGTACACAACTCAATTACGTTTTCCACAAGCTCCGAAGTCTGATGATAGCTTTTAAAAAACATGCAACATTAAAAATTATAAATTCATCCGATAACATCTGTAAAAAACATAAGGGCAGGTCGTACTTAAAAAGATCCCCTATCTTTGACTAGCAGGATGATAAAAACTCTTGTGGGTTCAATATAAAATCTACAAAACGTCGTAAAATGAAAGGTATCCTGCAGAGACACACTGTCGCAGTCGCAGGGACACAAGATCATAACATTCTCTGGGGCGGGGGGAGGAGGGAGACAAATGCAGTAAACAGTCTAAACCTGGTGAGCAAAAATCGATCCATGGTATTTTTCACATATGCTAAATAAGGTTTAATCACCTGGGTCGTAGGCAGCAAAACGTACCCCCGGACAGCGGTTTCAACAACTCCTTCTCCTCTCTACACAATGTTTTCCGTTCTAAAACATGATTTCTAACCCATCTACGGTCAAATTTACATATAATCTCCAGGGTGTGGAATAGCTCAGCTCTCCACAGGCATTAAAGGGATTCCTTGATACAGTTAAACCAGGGAATTTTAAGGGCACTCCCTCAAGATTAATCTGTTCAAGCTAAGGTCCTCTTTTGTCCACATCCTACTCCACCACACCATACGATGAAGAGCTAAGAAATTGCATAAATAATTGACACCAACTCCTCGTGAACACATAGAAACGTGGTACTTTGGGTGGCACATAACAAATGCCTGAGAAATTTGTTTTCAATAATCTGTAGTTGGTCGGCATCCACATAGCCCCAAATTTCACTGCCATATGATACCATAGCATTACACTTGGGCTTAATAGACCTTAACTAAGGCCTTAAGCTGGCACCTTGCCAGACTCCAAGGGAAGCTAAATACAGAAGCAATGGTCCTAGTAAACTCCTCTCTCTTTGCTCTGATTAAAGATTTCCAGTTTACTTTAGAGTCGAACAAGATGCCCAGAAATGGGAAATCCTTAACCTTAGAAGTAGCGTTGTTTCACACACTAAACATTTTCATTCTGGTCAAATTAGGACCCGCCACCATCACAAAGGAAAATTAACTGTCAGGTCAAGCTTATTCATATAGTCAGCCAAAGTGTTCAAGAGGATTTGTAGACCTCTAGCAGTCCTTGCCATCTAAATCGCATCATCTGCATAGAATAAAACTGGTAGTGGATGAGGACCTATATATGGGTAATCGGCCTTAGCCACCACCAGAGGCTGTTCAAGCCCATTAATAGAAAGGAAGAATAAAAAAGGGGCAATATACACCCCCGCCTATTTTAAAAGTATTCATTAGTATCTCTAACTGATGCTGAGGTATTATCATGAAGGTTCCACAAAAAATAGACAATGTTAGGATCTACCCAATCCCAAGAAGGACATACCACAATGTATCCTGATTTACTCAGTTAAAAGACGAAATAAGGTCCATAAAAGCCAAGTGGACTTATTCTGAATGGGCTACTGTGTATTTATTGATGACCTATACAGTGGTCAACGGTGGACTTCCCCGGTCTGAAACCATATTGCAATTCTGAAATTATGTTATTCTCCTCTGCCCAACAAGATAATCTTTCCAGTAACACTCACCCTAGGACATTTACAACTAGGTCAATGACTGATATGGGTCTGTAACATTGTGGGTTATCTTTATCCCCCTTTTTAAAGATGGGGCTATTACTGATCTTTGGGGGGGGGGGACACATACTTAAGGGACAACAGCTGGTGGCCATCCGAGCTCAGACACACATCCTCTCCAACAGACCACACACTCACCCTCAGAAACATCTTCAACAGTCAACTTACCTTGAAGGACAACTCAACGAGGTTGCCTCCTCCTGCTTCCACACCCTCCACATGTTCTGCAGAATCTTCAGACCTCGACTACGGCAACACACTCTACTGCGGAATCTCCACCCAACTCCAGAACATACAGAACGCTGCAGCCAGTCTCATCCTGGACCTCCTCAAATGAACACACATACCTCCCAAGCTCAGAAACCTCCACTGGCTCCCCATCCAGAAGAGATGTCAGTTAGAAATCCTCACGCATGCCTTCAAAGCCTTACACGATCAAGGATCCGCTTACATCAACCACAGACTGAACTTCCATCAACCCAGCAGACACCTGCGCTCCACCTCCCTAACCCTCACCCACATCCCCCACATCTGTCACAGTCACAGAGGTGGCCGTTTCTTCTCCTTCATCTCCGCCAAGACCTAAAACAACATGCCCCTCTATGGGTGACAGTGTTGCGCTCTACAAATATTGATTGAATGATTGATTGATTGACTGAGGTGGACCAAGTGGATGGGGGTCCTTCCTGGAACGACGCATTTACAATCTGGGTCAACATCACTGATGTACAAATCTGGGGGTACCTTGTTCCTAGTAAGACCTAATATCCCCTGGGTAATTTCCTCTAAAGTAACTTCCAAGTTCAGCCTCTCTGTAATGAGAAGCCCTAGCCCACCCTCCTTCACAGAAGACAAATAATAATAAATGCCTTCAAAATGAGTAACCCATTGATCAGCAGTGATGTGGTGACATAAAGCAGTATCCTTGACCTGTGCGAAACACGGTTTGTTGATAATTTGGCATATGGTGGAGCTACTTTTCAAGGTGCTGGCTTGCACCAGGTGCGAAGGTCACATGCTTTCTATCTCAAGGTATCTTATGGCCTTTTAGGTTTGGACATCAATACCTGGCGACAAGTTACAATGCGCTCTCTTTTTCTAAGAGTAGCTTTTAAGGCACACTTTACATTCTGTAAGGTCTTGGAGCAGCTAGAAATGAACCATTTACGACGGGTGGAGCAGAGTTATCAACATCGAGGTGCAAGAGCAATGCTACCTTATTGGAAATGTTCTCAAAGGTTGCTAAAATCACCTGATCAATAGCTTGAAAATCTAGACAAATAGAAAATCCTGCACACAACTGGGGCACGGCCAACTCAAGGTAAGGGAAACTGGATTTTGATCACTAAAAACACTGTGTGATATATTAACATTTGCTATCATCAGAAAAATGAAAACTGAAACAAAAATAAAATCTATAATTAAGGAGCAACCCCTACCAGTTAAAATGGGAAGTACTTGCGGTAACAAAGAGATAACCATCTTATCCAGAGAGAAGACTAAATTATTATCATTTATTATGCAATTTAACTCAGTCTGTATGTTCCGTATGTAGTCCTTAATGAATCCTACAGTTGGAAGGTTTGTAGTGTCAAAGGCGCTCTCACATAAATGTGTATTGAAATCTCCTGCAAGAACTAAGTTAGTCAAACCACACCTTTTGTAAGAAAATGTATAAAGGAACCCAGGGTATGTAAGTTAGAGGAATTTTGGGGCCATGAGTTTGTGTTTTAGAAGCGCAAAAGGTGTAATGCAGAAAAGCCAGACAAAATTAATCCTATGGTTTGTAGGATAGGTGGTCCAGAATGCACTTCTTTAACCAGCCCCCAACCTTTAAAGAAACAAAAATCACTAAGCCCCCCCCCGGTTAGCCATGCCTGTCACGGAATCACCTGCCGGAGTGAAACGTTTTATATCCCTCCACAAAGAAGCGGTTTGCGATCTTCCACGTTTCTTGTAAATTAATCACATGAAACTTCCTGATAAATGAATACCAGTTCAAATCATTAAATTTGAAAGCAATGTTCCAGTTTATCAAATTAAGATTATTATAACTACACACACCAGGGCCATCAGAGCAACAGTCAGGGAGGAACATAATGGAGTTAGGCTGTAAAACAGACTGCTAAAGTCAATCGCAAGAATCCAAAGAACTCAAAGGGTCATATCAGTTGGTGGTCACCAGGGACGTAGACACAGAAGACTTTGTAAGAGAGGCATGGCCCTGATGTCCCACTTTTATCCAAGGAGCAGGGCAGATAACCTCTGGCCTGTAGAAAAAGCCCAGAGGAAGAGCCTGAATTATGGAGGGTTTGCCAGCTCTAAAGGAGCTGGTGGGGGCCAATACTCTTGCTGTTTTAGTAGACTGGATGAAGTTAATCACCACACCGTCCACTTCAAAGGTTTTCACATCTTTACAGCTCACTCTTCTCACCATACCAATGTGGGGAACCAACTTATAGTACAAACCAATCCAGTAAGTCACCTATTCTTCAGTTGGACATAGGATTCAGTCATATGATCTTTCAAAGGCGGCACATTATTAAGGACCACCACATAAGGAGTTGCTACGGGTGGAAGATCAATAACAACCTCTCTATTCAGGACTGGTGAACAATCCAATTTGGGGCTAAGAGGGCCGGGGCAAGGGTTGTGGGCAAATTATCTGGACAAGCAATCTCCCTAGACAACCTCCCCTTGTTTCTATCTGAGGGCAGCTCCTGGCCTGAAGATCTAAAAGTGTTGGTAGCTCTGGGAATATCCTCCGGGAAGACCAGGGATAAAGTCGGCGCACCTGGATGAAGTTGAATAGGCTGGGATAGGCCCTCTTTATAGTCTTTGATGGCCAGTTTAATATTTCCAAAACAAAGCGCAAATGAAGGAAAAAGCCCCTTAATGAGTGATTCCAATTTAGCATAAAGGTTATCCACACAATCCTGGATTGAGTTATTGACAAAAGACTCAAGTGATCTGGCAGAAAAAGCCTCCTTAGCCTGTGCGTTTGAAGAAGAGTTGTCTTTTGAGGCAGGCTACTACCTTTTTCCTTTTTAGAGATCTGCAACTAATCTCAGGTCCTTCAAGGGAGGGATTCCTCCAGCGATAGGCTGGTGCACTGAAGCTTGCACATGTACAACATTTGTATTGCCTCCCAAGGTTCCGTACTTTGATGGTATGTTAGTTAACCCAGTCTGTAGGGTGGTACAGAGGAGAAAAATGCACTGTGTTTGAGGTACCACACACAGAGAAGAAGTGGGAATATCATCAGCCCACCCCTGTAGGATTAGGTCTTCCTCTACATTAGAAATGTCATCATTCAGTGTCCCTTCAGCTGAAGAAAAAAAGGAAAAGATGCTACACCCACCCTGCCAAGATTTGTAAGGATTCAAGTCTTTCTGAAGAGCGGAATCCTCACTGGCAGTAACTGAAGCTTTCCCATCTGGAACAGTAAGGCATATAACAAGGAGTTAAATTAGGGACATTAGAAAGTGGGCTTGGTACAATCTGTTGGGCACGGACGGGCACAGACAGGCCTTCCCTTGGCCCAGGTTTGGCCCAGGAGAGTCTCACATGGCAGGAGAGTGAGCTGCGCTAAATAGTGTTTGGCCCTCCAGCTCCTGGACCCTCCCCACAAATGCGCCGTAGTCACTCCTGTGACTTGCAGTCCTATTCCTAGCATCCCATACGGTGGGGGAATGAGCTGCCCTAAATAGCACTGGGCCGTCCTGCTCATGGTGCCTCCTCACACTGTACTCTGGTCACTCCAAGGATTCGCAGCCCTATTTGCTGGTGTTCTGCATAGTGGGAGAGTAAGCTGCACTAAATAGTACTGGACCCTCCTGGTCTTTCCTCACAATTGCACCGTGATCACTCTTGGGGCTCGCAGTTCCATTAGCTGGTGTCCCATGCGGTGGGAGAACGAGCTGTGCTAAACAGCACTGGACTCTCCTGCTCCTAGCTCCACCTCACAACTGCACCATGGTCACTCCTGGGATTCACAGTCCTGTTAGTTGCCGTCAGCCCTATTCATTTGGCAGCTCTCACCACCCCTACTATACAGAATACTTCAGCCTTGCCTTATTCTCCTCAAACTGATTGAATTTCTCCCTGTCTTATGTCTTTTCACAATCAGCTGACCCATCCCTAATTCTACATGTACTTGTAAAAAGTGGTGGTTACACTTCAGCTCACCAAAAATTGTGCTTTTGCCCAACTTATAAATGTCCAGATAATGAACTTATAATGTTGTAAGGGTCTAAACACTATTGACTATTCCAGCCACTAAGACTAGGAAGTCCAGTACTTAGTATAGGTTTGGATTGGGATGCAGCTCCGAGTGATTGCCAGTGGCTGAGATTAATTCAAGCATCCTATCCATCACCTTGTTGTGTTTACATTTGCTGCCCTAAGTGCACAGGATATGCCCAGACATGTGTCACGGGCCCACTGTGCCACTGGAACCAAGCTATACCTGGCTGAAGAGTCCTAACTACAGTGAAACTAGTCCTAGGTTGCATGTGTTCCAGTTCAGGGAGGACCTGGCCTGACAGTTTGGGTCGGACTACTTCCAAGAGGAGCAGGGTCAATACTGATTTGCATATGGCTGGGTCGAAACTGAGGTGGCATGGAGGGCAAAAATACAATGGATTGGGATGTGAACCGAGCGATTGCCAGTAGCTGAGGTTAATTCAAGCATTCCATTCCATCTTGTTTTTGTATTTGCTGCCCTTAGTACACCAGGTAATCCAAGAAGTGAGTCCCGGGCTCACAGTGCTAGTGGAACCAAGCTATACCTGGCTGAAGAGCCCTAACTGTGGTGAAACCAGTCGTAGGTTGCTTGTGTTCTGGTTCAGGAAGGACCTGGCCTGGCACTTTGGGTGGGACAACTCCCATGAGGAGCAGGATCAAGACTGGTTTTCATATGGCTGGGCCCAAACTGAGGTGGTATGGAGGGCAAGAAAATCAATGGATTGGGGTGCAGCCTGATCGGTTGCTAGTGGCTGAGATTAATTCAAGCATTCCATCCATCACCTTGCTTTTGCATTTGCCGCCCTGAGTGCACGGGTATGCCCCGAAGTGGGTCCCGGGCTCACAGTGCCAGTGGAACCAAACTATACTTGGCTGAAGAGCCCTAGCGATGGCAAAACTGGTCCTAGGATGCTTCTGTTCTGGTTCAGGGAGAATCTGGTCTGGCATTTCGGCTGGATTGTTCCCAAGAGAAGCAGGGTCAAGACTGATTTGCATTTGGCTTGGTCCAAACTGAGGTACATGAAGGGCAAAAAACTATGGATGGGGATGTGGCCCTGAGCGATTGTCAGTGACTGAGATTAATTCAAGCATTCCATCCACCACCTTCTTGTTTTTGCATTTACCACCCTAAGTGCACCACGGATGCTCAGATGTGGATCCCGGCTTCACTGTGCCACTGGAACCAAGCTATACCTGGCTGAAGAGCCCGAACTAGAGTGAAACTGGTCCTAGGTTGCTTGTGTTCCGACCTGGCCTTGCAGTTAAGGCTGGACTATTCCCATGAGCAGCAAGTTCAAGACTGATTTGCATATGGCTGGGTCCAAACTGAGGTGCAAGGGTGGGATAAAAAGATTGATTGTGATGTGACCCCAAGCGATTGCCAGTAACTGAGATTAATTCAAGCATTCCCTCCATCACCTTGTGGGTTTTGCAATTCCCTAAGTGCACTGGGTATGCCCAGATGTAGGTCCCAGGCACACTGTGCCACTGGAACCAAGCTATACCTGGTGGAAGAGCCCTAACTAGGGCAAAACCGGTCTTAGTTGGCTTCTGTTCTGGTTCAGGGAGGACCTGGCCGGGCAGTTCGTGCTGCACTGTTCCTACAGGGAGCAGGTTCAGAACTGATTTGCATATGGCTAGGTCCAAACTCAGGTGACATGGTGGGCAAAATATTGTTGAATTGGAATGTGGCTCTGAGCAATGCCCAGTGACTGACATTAATTCAAGCATTCCATTTATCACCTTGTTGTTTTTGTTTTTTGTCACCCTATGTGCTCCGGGTATGCCCAGATGTAGGTCCTGGGCTCACTGTGCCACTGAACCCAAGCTATATCTGGTTTAACTAGGGCCAAACCAGTCCTAGGTTGCTTGTGTTCTGATTTGGGGAGGACCTGACCCAGCAGTTCGGGCTGGACTGTTCCTATGAGGAGCAGAATCAACACTGGTTTGCATATGGCTGGGTCCAAACTAAGGTGGCATGGTGAGCAAAAATTCATGTATTTGGATGTTACCCTGAGTGATTTCCAGTGGCTGAGATTAATTCAAGCATTCCATCCATCACGTTGTTTCTTTAAATATTTGCAGCCCTAAGTGTGCCGGGTATGCCCAGACGAAGGTCCTAGGCAAACTGTGCCACTGGAACCAAGCTATACCTGGCTGAAGAGCCCTAAGTAGGAAAAAAACAGTCCTAGGCAGAGACGTTTAAGGAAGGGGAATAGTGAGCTCTGGCCTAGTGTCTCAGCCTTTCAGGGGTTCCCTGATATATTGGGCTGTATTATCCACACCGTCCATATTTAATGCCCTTGTATAACTGTACACAGAATGTTTTAGATACTATTTTCCTTTAGTTTATTTTTAATGAGGACTCTATTACAGACATTTTGCAGAGCAACATTGTGTTTACGTTTTTCAACACCATACAACATCCATAAAAAAGTTCCTTTTAGATCATAATAAGTCCTTACATATGAGAAACAGCAGACATCACTTGCAATAATATTAGTGAGCTAAAGAAAGCAGTACAGAGGGCAACTCTTGAGGGGCTCAGTTTCAAAACAGGCCTAAATTCTACTCTGAGAGCTTACCGTTCAATACCCCACTTGACCACAGACAAAAGTCCTGGGATTTAGATGTTGGGTAGAGCAATGACAACTAAGTTACCTCAAAGGACCACCAAGAAAGACAAAAGTGAAAATATGATTCGCTCAAGGGACTTGGTTAACAAGCAGAAAATTCAATCTTACGCAGGCAAGAGGCAACATGCAAAGGGCATCACGTTTACAAGAGGTGATCTGGTGATCGCCCAACAGATGTGCAAAAGAAAATCTGATGCTCCATATGATGCTGAACCTGTGGTGCCTACTAAGGGGCACATGGTGACTGCCCAGTGCCCCAGGAAGTCTGTTACCAGATACTCTTCTTACTTTAGGCCTGCCACTCATCAGTCTACAACTCAAAATGGTGAAAGAAAGGCTGACCCTGAAAACTCAGTGACTGCTGCTACCTCTTCACCATCTCTAGCAATCTCTGACACTGAAGATGACAGCTTCCAGCTTCCAGTAACCAGATTGGGTCGAATGATCAAAGCACCAAAAAGATTGATCGAAGAGATATGATTGTACATGTTTGATATATATGTGGATGCCAACTAATTTTATAAAAATTATAATTTTTTATTTAACAGGGGTAGATATAGGGGGTCATTCTGACCTCGGCGGTAAAATGCCCTTACCGCCGGTCATAAGACCGCCATAACACCGCCGCGGCCGCGGTCAACCGCCACGGTCATTCTGACCCACAACGGCCAAACCTCCAAAAATCCGTCCTCCACTGCAGCCCGCCACATCTGCGGGCAGCGATAAACTGGAGATGACCAAACCTCCACCGTCACGCCAACAGAAATACGCCCATGCCATTACGACCCACGAATCCACACGCGGTCATTCAAACGCGGTATTCCATTGGCGCTACACACCGCCGCGGTCAGAATACACACACATCACCAAAACACAGCCACATTGGACAATTTGAAATACACACACCTGATACACATACACACACCACTCCCACACAATCAACCAACTATAAAACACACACCCACATCACCCACAAACCCCTGCGACCATAATTACTGAGAGAAGGAGAGAGAGACACAGCAGACAATCCATAGCAAGACACACTGAGGCACACTACACCATCACACACACCACATAGTAGCACAAAGCACCACTCACCAACATACTCCTCATCACATACACCACCCCACACCTCACCCACACCACCCCATGGCACCCCAAAGGCACCCACGCTTTTCGGACCAAGAACTCCGGGTCATGGTGGAGGAAATCCTAAGAGTGGAACCCCAGCTCTTCGGCTCGCAGGTGCAGCACACCAGTATAGCCAGGAAGGCGGAGCTATGGCAGCGGATCGTGGACAGGGTCAACGCGGTGGGACAGCATCCCAGGAATAGGGAGGACATCCGCAAAAGATGGAACGACCTACGGGGGAAGGTCCGAACGATGGTCTCCAGGCACAACATCGCGGTCCAGAAGACTGGCGGCGGACCCCCACCCACCCCTCCCGAATTTACATTGTGGGAGCAAGAGGTCTTGACCATCCTGCATCCTCAGGGCCTCGCTGGAGTAGCCGGAGGAATGGACTCTGGTAAGTCCCATCTCAACTACTATATCCCCCCCACCCCACCAGCATGCCAACCCACACCCCCACCCTCACCCCCAACCCCCCAGCACACATCCTCCCTGACAATGTCTCACCAGCACAACCCACCCATCCCAACACCAACTCCTGCATGCCAACACAAATCATGGGCACCCATCACCTAAGCATGACCACTGCACTAACCCCCGCACCCCCACTAACTACCCTCACAACACCTCCCTCAAGGGAATGCCTGCACTGGGGGACAAGGGCACCCATAACACGCACGCTATTGCACACACAGAAACAATAACCAAACTCTCTTACCCCATGCAGGACCCGAACGACAACACACCAGCCAGGAGGGTCCAGAAGTGTCCATCCCACCACCGGAACAGGCCCACACTGAGGATAGCAGCTCTGTCGACAGTGAACCTGATGACCAGCCCGGACCATCGGGGACCTCTGGGCAGTCGGTTTCCCTCAGGCAGCCACAGGCCACACCAGACCCGACCCCCTCTGCCAACACCAGCACAGCTCCCACCCAGCGGGCCCATGCCTCTGTCTCTAGGACAGCTCAATCAGCGGTGTGTCTGCCACTACAGGGCACCCAGGCTAACCCAACACCCCAACAACAACAGGGACCTGGGGGCAGTGGTAGCGGGCACACCGTCCAGGGGACAGAGGCCGGGGGAAACCGGGCAGCTCGGAGGGCTGCTGTGCGACAGGGGGGGAGGAGAGGCCCAGGGAACCCACTCTCCAAGAGGCCCTCACCACCATCATGGGGGCCTACTACCACTCCCAAGAGACGATGGCGACGGTACTGGCCAGGTTCACGGAGATCCAGGCACAGCAGGAGGAACGCTACATGGGGTTCAGGGAGGAGCTGAGAATCATCGGGACCGCAATGGGGACCATCGTCCTGGCCCTCAACAGGATAGAAGACGCGTTGCGGGACCATGTGGCACCACACAGGGCCCCTGTCACTAGCCCGGACCAGGAACAGCCTACCACCTCCGCCGGCGCTAGTGGACAGGAGGCCCCAACACCACGGCAGGCCACCAGAACCCCACCTCCTGCTGAAGAACAACCACCCCGTAAGAGGAGCCTGAGATCCAAAAAAAAGAGAGTAGGATGTCAAGACCCCCGCCAGCAGGACATACCCCTGAACTCTTCCCACTGTCCCACATTGCCACCCTGTCCAACCATGAACTGCCTCTGCTCCATCCTTCCACAGGCAAAAGGACAATGCACCTGTGAGACTGAGAACTGGACTCTGCCATGGACATTACTCCACCCCCACCCATCACCCTTATAATCACATGTACCAATATCTAGCCCTGTAAATAAATCACATATTGCACACAAATCAGTTTGGAGTCATGCTGTATTATTAGCAAATGTATTACATATTACTGTTCTATATCTGTTCTGTCAATTAGTGATGACAACATACCAATGTCAATACGTTGTAGTTCATGGGCAAACCAAGCAGAAGTCAGGCACTGCGTCATACAGCACTGAGAAGGGAAGGGAAAATCAAAAATTACCCAAAAATATCTGGTGGGGACTACAGAAAGTACAGATGCAGGAGGCTAGAAGCAATTGGGAAATGGCGTGGGTGATTCTTACCTGGGTGTTACTGGAAATACTGTTGTATCACTCTGTCCCTATTGTCTGTGTCGTCCTCTGAGTCTTCCTCCTCTTCACTCTCCACAGGCTCCACGGCTTCTACAACACCACCATCTGGACCATCCTCCTGCAGGAAAGGCACCTGGCGTCGCAAAGCCAGGTTGTGAAGCATACAGCACGCCACGATGATATGGCACACCTTCTTTGGTGAGTACATTAGGGATCCACCTGTCATATGCAGGCACCTAAACCTGGCCTTCAGGAGGCCAAAGGTTCGCTCAATCACCCTCCTAGTACGCCCATGGGCCTCATTGTAGCGTTCCTCTGCCCTTGTCCGGGGATTCCTCACTGGGGTCAGTAGCCACGGCAGGTTGGGGTAACCAGAGTCACCTATTAGCCACACACGTTGTCTCTGTAGCTGCTCCATCACATAGGGGATGCTGCTATTTCGCATCACATACGCGTCATGCACTGACCCTGGGAACTTGGCATTTACATGGGAGATGTACTGGTCAGCCAAACAGACCACCTGGACATTCATCGAATGATAATTTTTTCTGTTTCGGTACACCTGCTCATCGTCTTTTGGGGGTACCAAAGCCACATGGGTCCCATCAATGGCACCAATGATGTTGGGGATATGTCCAAGGGCATACAAATCACCCTTCACTGTAGGCAAGTCACCCTCCTCGGGGAAAATGATGTAGCTCCGCATGAGTTTCATCAGGGCAGACAACACTCAAAATCTTAGAAAACATAGGCTGAGACATTCCAGATGACATGGCCACTGTGGTCTGGAATGACCCACTGGCCAAAAAATGGAGGACTGACAAAACCTGCACCAGAGGGGGAATCCCTGTGGGTTGGCGGATGGGGGACATCAGGGCTGGCTCCAGCTGGGCACACAGTTCATGGATAGTGGCACGGTCAAGTCTGTATCGAAGTATTATATGGCGTTCTTCCATTGTCGACAGGTCCACCAGCGGTCGGTACACGCGAGGATTCCTCCTTCTCATCGCAAGTCCCAGCAGACGGTGCCTAGGAAGGACAACATGGAGCACAGAGTCAGCCAAACCACAGGTACGTACAGACAGCTTGCACAGTTAAAGAATGGCAATGGGTTGAAAGGCGTGTATGTGTGGCAATGCAAGGCCTAGGCCTGTGTGTCGCAGTCAAAATTAAGCCATGTAGGCCCTTGAAATGGCGGCTGCCTGACCTGTGAAGTGGGACAGTGGGATGTGAGGTCAATGCGCTGGTGGGGCACACCGTGGCGGTAGGCGGTCGAAGACCGCGGCGCAAAGCCGCATTGGTTAACATTGAAGCCTATGGGTTTCAGGAGCCAATTACGAAGTGCGCCGGCGGTCGCGGTACGCACCGCCGCGGTACGCACCGCCGCGGGCGTGACCGCCATTTTCTATCTGCTTAATCACTCGAGACCTGATCATCCACAGGAGAGGACCTATACTGCAAGTGCTGCTGTGACCTCGGTCTGGAAGATACAATGGCTGCTGCGACTGGGGAAAGGGCCCCTGCCTTCACGTCTGAAGAGTTGGAGAAGCTCGTGGATGGGGTCCTCCCCCAGTATGCGCTACTCTACGGTCCTCCAGACCAACAAGTGAGTACACCGGGGGCACATGGAATGGGCTATGCCTGTGTGGATTGGGGTGGATGTAAGTTTGTGGGGTGGGGGGCGAATGAGGAGTGCAACGCCCGACAGATGAGAGCATGTGCCATATGGCAAAGTGGGTGGGGGGGGCCAATTACATCTAACATGCAGGTCATTGATGATTTCCTCCTTTCCACCCTGTACATGTCAAATAGGTCAGCGCCCATCAGAAGATCGAGATTTGGCGTGCCATCGCCAAGGAAGTCCGGAACTTGGGGGTCCACAACAGACGGGGCACCCACTGCCGCAAGAGGTGGGAGGACATCCGCCGCGGAACAAGGAAGACTGCAGAAACACTGCTGGGGATGGCCTCCCAACCTAGGAGGGGTGCCAGTCGCACCATGACCCCCCTGATGTCCCGGATCCTGGCGGTGGCCTACCCTGAATTGGATGGGCGCTTTAAGACATCACAGCAGACACAAGGGGGTGAGTATCAGCACATTCTCCTATCTTTCTGCGCAGTGGAGGCGTCTGGGTGGGGAGGAGGGCTGTGGGTGACATTAGGCCAGGGCGCTTTCTGTAGTGTAGTCCTCTCCCTTAGGCATGGCCCTGTGCCCCCGGCCCCCACCTCGGTAGGGTGACAAGTACAGCCATTGAAGGTCCAGCATCTCCCATGTGCGCGTTTGACGTCTCTTGGCCTGTTGTCTTAGTCAGTAGTACTGAGTAGTGTACCCCGAATGCGCGGCTTAGTGCATTAGGCACCTGTGTCTGTCCTCTCCGCCAACGGTGTTGACATTGCATGCACTCAACCTGGTCTTCTTTTTTCTCCCCCCACCCTTTCTCTTCATCTTCTTGTGCATGTGTGCATTAGCATCATCAGCCGGAGGAGATTTGGCATCGGAGCACGAGGGAGCTGCAGGACACAAGGCCCCGGTGGGCCCAGGAACAGACACCGAGGGCACCAGTGATCCGGAGGGCGAGGGGAGCACCACGACGGGGACCGCTGGTGAGAGCAGCGAAAGGGACACGTCCTCGGATGGGAGCTCCCTAGGGGTGGCGGCAACATCCGTGCCCCCCGCCTCTACAGGTACAGCCGCCACCCAGCCCACCAGCCCCGCCCTCCCAGCAGCCCCTCAGTCTTCGCTCCGTGCCGGTTCGCCCAGGAAGGCGCGCGTCTCCTTCGCCCCAGGCACCTCAGCCCCTGCCCCTGTTGCCCCTGCTGCCCTCAGTGCGGAGCTCATTGACCTGGTAAGGACGCTCATTGTTGGGCAGACGACCCTTTTGAATGCCATCCAGGGTGTGCAAAGGGAGGTGCAACAGAGCAATGCGTACCTGGAGGGCATTCATTCAGGTCAGGCTGCCCATCAACGAACGTTCACTGCTCTGGCCTCAGCACTGACGGCAGCCATTGTCCCTGTTTCCAGCCTCCCTCTTCTTACTGCCTCCAGCCTTTCTCTGTCTCCTGTTCCTCAGCCTATCCCATCCACACCATCAGACCAGCCTGCACACACCTCAACACCCAAGAGCAGCTCATCCAAACACAAGCACCACAGATCCCACAAACACTCACCCAAGCAACACCCAGATGCAGACATGCCAACAGCCACTGCCACCCCTGTGTCCCCCTCCTCCTCGTCTGCCTCCTCCCTCCCTGTAACGTCTACACTCACACCTGCATGCACCCCAACATCAGCCAGTGCTTCCATCACCACCTCACCCTCCAGGACAGTCCACACTCGTGCAGTCACCACCCCCACTGCCATTTACACGTCCCCTGTGTCCTCTCTCACTGTGTCTGTCACCCCCTCTTCCAAGACACACAAACGCAGGCAGACACCCACCCAACAGCCATCCACCTCACGACAGCCTACAGCACCAGCACCTTCACCCAATGACAGCACACCTGACTCTCCTACAACCACCTCCTCTACCTCCACTTCCATCTCCACTTCTCCTACCCTTTACCTTGGCCCTAAAAAACTTTTCCTGGCTAACCTTAAACTCTTTCCCCCCGATGAGCTCCCCCATCCATCTTCAAAGAGTCCCAAGAGCACCGCAGCCACCACCAGCCCAGCTTCGGGTGTCACTGTTGTGCCTGGGTTCTGGAGCCCACCCTTTGCCAGCAGTGACACATCGATCAGCAGCAAGGACACGTCCAGCCCCCCCCCCGGCAAGAGGACCCGCAAAAACAAGGGCCGCCGTGCGAGGACCGACAGGGCTGCCCCCAAGGAGCAATGTGCGGCCACTTCACCACCCACTCCATCTAGGGGAGGCAAGGGCCCGAGAGCCCCATCAAAGGAGCGGAAGGGCAGCAGGAGCGCGGAGAAGGTGGACCCCACATGCCACATCCCAGCTGGGAAGGAGGACACTAAGGAGGCCAGGAGTCCGTCCCCGAAGGGTCCAGAAACGTCACGGTCCGAGGGCGACTGAGCAGGGAGTCCAGGCCAGGTCTGGCTCCCTTGACCTGCTGGATGAGCACCGCTGAACAGGGCCCGCGGTGCAGAAGAGCACCGCTGAACAGGGCCCCGCCGTGGAGAAGAGCACCGCTGAACAGGGCCCGCGGTGCAGAAGAGCACCGCTGAACAGGGCCCGCGGTGCAGAAGAGCACCGCTGAACAGGGCCCGCGGTGCAGAAGAGCACCGCTGAACAGGGCCCGCGGTGCAGAAGAGCACCGCTGAACAGGGCCCGCCATGGAGATAGGCACCGCTGAACAGGGCCCCGCGGTGCAGAAGAGCACCTCTGAACAGGGCCCCGCCGTGGAGAAGAGCACCTCTGAACAGGGCCCCGCCGTGGAGAAGAGCACCGCTGAACAGGGCCCGCGGTGCAGAAGAGCACCGCTGAACAGGGCCCCGCCGTGGAGATAGGCACCGCTGAACAGGGCCCCGCCGTGGAGAAGAGCACCGCTGAACAGGGCCCCGCCGTGGAGAAGAGCACCGCTGAACAGGGCCCGCCGTGGAGATAGGCACCGCTGAACAGGGCCCGCGGTGCAGAAGAGCACCGCTGAACAGGGCCCCGCCGTCTCAAGCACCGCTCCGCTGGGCACCGCCGTCTCAAGCACCGCTCCGCTGGGCCCTTCCTCTCAAGCACCGCTCCGCTGGGCACCGCCGTCTCAAGCACCGCTCCGCTGGGCCCTTCCTCTCAAGCACCACTCCGCTGGGCCCTTCCTCTCAAGCACCGCTCCGCTGGGCCCTTCCTCTCAAGCACCGCTCCGCTGGGCCCTTCCTCTCAAGCACCGCTCCGCTGGGCCCTTCCTCTCAAGCACCGCTCCGCTGGGCACCGCCGTCTCAAGCACCGCTCCGCTGGGCACCGCCGTCTCAAGCACCGCTCCGCTGGGCACCGCCGTCTCAAGCACCGCTCCGCTGGGCCCTTCCTCTGAAGCACCGCTCCGCTGGGCCCTTCCTCTGAAGCACCGCTCCGCTGGGCCCTTCCTCTCAAGCACCGCTCCGCTGGGCACCGCCGTCTCAAGCACCGCTCCGCTGGGCACCGCCGTCTCAAGCACCGCTCCGCTGGGCCCTTCCTCTCAAGCACCGCTCCGCTGGGCCCTTCCTCTCAAGCACCGCTCCGCTGGGCCCTTCCTCTCAAGCACCGCTCCGCTGGGCCCTTCCTCTCAAGCACCGCTCCGCTGGGCACCGCCGTCTCAAGCACCGCTCCGCTGGGCACCGCCGTCTCAAGCACCGTTTATGGTTCACTGTGCCCACCATGCCTCCTCCTTCACCAGTGGAGACTGTCATCCACCTGATGGACTGTGGCTTTGCACTCCCCAGGATGGTCCAGTGGGCAGCCCACCCACTGTAGAGACATTGAGAGACTGTGGCTTTGCACTCCCCAGGATGGTCCAGTGGGAAGCCCACCCACTGTAGAGACATTGAGAGACTGTGGCTTTGCACTCCCCAGGATGGTCCAGTGGGCAGCCCACCCACTGTAGAGACATTGAGAGACTGTGGCTTTGCACTCCCCAGGATGGTCCAGTGGGCATGGTGGCTCCTCGTGGATCTGGCGTCGTGGACTCATGTGGCTGTGGTGCCCCCCCCTTCCCTTCCCCCTGAGGTGCCTGTAGTTTTTACATCTGATGCCCCTGCAGTGTTCTCTCCAAAGGACTCAGGTCTCCTGTGTGGGCTTTGCCCTTATTTCTCAAGACTTTGGCCCTCGGACATGCTGAATTCGTAGGATGTGCAGGACTTGGTACTTCAGTTATACACTGATGTGTATGTCATTAGTTTTGTTGTGAATATCTTTCATGGTTGTACGATAATTTTCTGTAGCTTTTTGGTACATAAATATTTATTCCAAATATGATTATGTCCTAGCATTTTTCAGGGGTGTTTGGGTGGTGTCACTGTGACTTGGTGCTCTGCATTGGTGAGTACATAGTTGGGGGGGGGGGTCGCATATGTGTGTGCCCGTAACCTTTCGTCCTCCCCCTCCCGTGTGTCGTAGGTGCAGTACTCACCGTTGTCGTCTGCGCCGGACTTCGTACTCGTGGTAGATGAGAAGGTAGACGAGAGCAGGTAGGATGTTTAATTCGGGTTCCATGCTGTCCTCCTTCCTCCTGGAGTGCGTAGTGGTGAGCGTTTTCCCGTCCGTAGTCTGTTTCCGCCGTGTTTTTATCGCGGTGCTCCCGCCCCGGAAAAGGTGGCGTATTGGTGAGTTGTAATAGTGTGGGCGGTACATTGTCTGCCGCCTGTCTGTTGCCGGTGACCGCCGCGCTGTTTGTTTGTACCGCCGTGGCGGTCGGAGTGTTAAGGTGGCTGTCTGTGTTGGCGGTTCCCGCCAGGCTCAGAATCCCATTTTTTTTACCGCCAGACTGTTGGCGGGTTGGCCGCCGCTTTAACACCGACCGCCAGGGTTAGAATCACCCCCATAGTGTCTTGCAAGTTTTATGATGGAACCTTTTGGCTCCAACTGGACTCAGTGTGACGTAGTCACTAGAATAGAATGTAATCTAAGCATGGTTTAGAATGTTGGCGTTCACAGGTACATGCAGAAGAATAAAATACATGTGATTTACAGCTCTGTGTATGGCGTAGTCATTGGTGGGTATCCAGGCTGAGGAGGACGCTGCACAAGCATGACCCAAACTCTTGTAAATATGCCCCTTTGAATTCGGACCAATGTGCCTGTGTAGTGTCACTGACCTGATCAAAGATGGCATGAAAAGCTGAAATTGCATTATAAATTGAAAGCTGTTCTGAACAGGGGCCCAAAAATTTGTTTGGCCCAGGGCCCCCAATATCGTTAAGATGTTCCTGCTCTTGGAGTCTGCAGGGGTTTGAAGGAGAAGAACAAGACATTCTTTTTATTTCCAGAGCAGACCTTCAGTCAATGATTTCAGATGCTGTATCTGAACCCATAATGAGCCCCCAGCAAAGTCTGCTCTGGTAAATTCTGAAATGGAAAAAGAACGGCATTTACTACCATGGTGAAAGTGCAAGCAGGAAGCATAGATGTAGAAACTGCATAAGCACATTATAGAAGTGCTGGCCTTTCAGGTTGTTACGCAAGAGACTAGTGATGACTTTTACTGCAAAATATAATAGTCCTACACTGGATGAACGTCCATCCTACAATGCCATTAGAAATATAGGGGCATATTTATGAGCCCCTTGCACTACCATTGTGTCACTTTTTGTGATGCAACAGCGGTGAAAACATTTAACTCATATCTGAGGCCATTCAATGCCACTTTGAATTGACTTGTAAGTCCCTAGTAAAGTTCACTACACGTGCCCAGGGCCTGTAAATTAAATGCTACTAATGGGTCTGCAGCACTGATGGTGCCACCCACATAAGTAGCCCCTTAACCATGTTTCAAGTCTGCCATTGCCAGGACTGTGTGTACAGTTTCACTGTAACTTCAACTTGCCATTTAAAAGTACTGTCCAAGCCCTGAATTTCCCTCTTCTTACATATAAGTCAGCCCTAAGGTAAGCTCTTGGTAGCCCATAGGGCAGGACATGTACTTATAGGAATTACATTTCTTGGTAGTGAAACCCCCCCTAAAGTAGTTAGAAGCCTGTTCCTGTCATAGGCCAGCTTTAGAAATTACCCCATATGCTTTTAAGTGATAATTTCTGATCTGAAAGGAATAGACTTGTCATGTTTGGTTTGGTATGAATGGCAGTGATAAATCCTACTTACTGGTGAAGTTGGATTCTACATTATTTTTTCAGAAATGCCACTTTTGAAAAGTAGGCATTTCTTCGCGCTTACTGCTCTCTGTGCCTTACAGCCTGTCTCCTATCCACGTCTGGTCTGTGCTGATTGACAGCTCCCCTTGTGCATCCACCCAGACAGCCATAAGCACAGGATACTCAGCTGCATTTGCAAACTTATGAGTCTTCCTGGGCAGGAAGGGTGGAAGGGCTCTCACTTACATTTCAAAGGCCAGTACCCTGCCCTCACATAAAAGGACAGATAACCCCCCACAGGGCTCCTGGCAGAGCGGGCTCGGTTAAAAGGGGAAGAATGCTCCCTGCCATCCCAGGTAGCACAAATCTAGCAGTGAACCCACCAAATCAGATACTCCTGGACCTACAACTGGACTCTCTCAGAGGGACTGCCTGGTTGCCTAAAGGACTCATCTGGACTGCTATGCTGGAAGGACTGCTGGCCTACTTGTTGCCATGCTGCCTGCTGACCCCTGACTCTGCTGCAAGGACTCTGCCTTCCTCCACAAGTGCTCTCTAAGGGCTTGGATTGAGCTTGCCACCTGTTCTGAGATCTCAGGGCTATCAAAGACTTCACCAGAGAGAAGAAAATCCAGTGCGTCAGACAATCGATGCAACGCCTGCAAACTTTGCCTGCTCGACACAGCACCTGTCTTGTGGCTGAAGAATCACTGCATCACCTGCCAGATCGACTCAGTGCCTGTTGCCTCTTCTCAACACGTTTCTGGATTTTGCACGCATCATCCCTGGGCGTCAAAATATCGCTGCACCACAGTGAGGAACCAAGGCTGCACTCCCGGAAACAGACATATCACTTTGCAGTGTGGAAGGAAACGACATATGGCCTTTCCCACGCATGAAAAATCAATGTATTGCTTTACTTTTCAACATATCTGCTCTTCTGCGGCCTCTCTGCATCAGTTTTTGTTTATGCATCCCATGTACTGTGTATTAAAAGATACAACCACTGATTCCTGAGGATTGAGACCCATCTAAACCTTTAAAAAGTGATATCTTGTCTTGTGCATATTGAATTTTTGTTGTTTTTGTCTTATTTTATTTGGAGAAATATTATCTATTTTTCGCAACTGCTGTGGAGAACGTTTTGTGGCGTTTTTACTGTATTACTTTATGAGTTATTGCACAAATACTTTACACATCGCCTTCTAAAATAAGCCTGCCTGCTCTGTGCCAAGCTCCTTGAGGGTGAGCACAGGATAATTTAGGCTGTGTTGTGACTTACCCTGACTAGGATTGTGGTCCCTACTTGGACAGGGTGCATACCTCTGACAACTAGAGACCCAATTTCTTACAGCGTCCAATTGGAAGACATTGTCTGCAATTCTGTGAGCTCCTCAGGGGCTCTAATTGCAGTGTATCTCTCTCAAAGGAAGAATTTGTAGACAGGCAAGCTCAGTTGGAATTTGTACACATCGATGTCTTATCATTTTACCCAAGAGTTTTTTTTAATTAATAACAGTCTACTTCGACCTTCTATGGTTGAATTAAGTGGGTCACTCCACAACTTCCTTCTATCTCACTTCTGCACAGAATCATGGTGCCTGGGAGTTTGGGAGAGTTGTGCCCTAGCTCTGCCTTAGTCTGCAGGACTGCTTTATGGGTTGCCCCCTACTCCTGTTCTTCTGAGGGTGCAGCAGAAACTTTTTGCTGAGACAGTGATAGTTATTCTGGTGTCTCCCCTCTGGCACAATCGGCTTTGGTTTCCAGCTGTCTGACATATGGCAATAGAACCTCATTTAGATAATTCTCTAGGCCCATCTACTGTCAGATTTCTATCCATTTCTCAGTAGATTCTTCCCACTTTCATCTTTGGTATGCAAACAGACAAGGTTGGGCCACAATGGCCAGGTTGCTCATGAGAAGTTCTAATTTCATTCAGTCTTCTTGTACAGCCTCCATAGTATCCTGTTATGTTAAACACCGAAGTACACTGAGAGGTGGTGAAGGGAAAGGATTTACTAGCAACATTTTGTGACCCTTTTTTGGAAAGTAGAGTTTTTGAGAGATGGTGTCCTCAAAGGGCTGGCCCTTTCTTCCTTATAATGCTTAAGTGGCATTGGTAGCTTTTATGAGAGATAGGGTGTCGTGCCAGGTGTAATCCCATTAGCATTCAGATTGCTTAGGAGATTCCATCTAAAACAGAGTGTGGTTCCTAAACCTCTGGCACCTTAGAACTTTCCTATGATTTTGAGGGTTCTTCGGGGCCCTCCTTTCAGCCTTTAGAAACAGTAGCTCTTGTTTGACGTTCTTCTAAAGTGGCATTCCTAGTTGTTATACCATTTCCTACACTGCTAGCAGAATTGGTGCTCTGGTTATTACCTATCAGTACCTTTGATTTTTTCCAGATACGATTATTTATGTCCAAGGTTTGTATTAACCCCAAAAGTTCCATCTCGATTCCATGTTTCCAAGGAGACTGGTTTGTCAGTTGGTGAAATGGGATATAGAGAGCATTTTCCCTTAGCTTTAGATATTAGATGGGCACTTCTAATATGTAACTGGTTAGAGCACAAGATTTCTGTTATTTCGACTGTTTATTTCTTAAGGTCTTGCTCATAAAAGGAAGAAACCTGCCACAGAAAGCTAAAGGATTCATCATCCTGTTCTCCGGCCTATTCTTCTTTTGGTGAGGTAGTTCCTGGAAACCTTTAGAGGCATTCCTGAAAGGGGAGTGACTACTTCCTGATCATAAGCAAATGGCAAAAAATAGAGAAAACAGAATTGTGACTATGATGTTTTTGGCTCTGGAGTGTTAAAAGCTCCATCACAATACAAGTGGTAATAAAGTTTTGTTTTTTGCATGATTTGGGTCCTGTACTTGTTGCCTTCATTCAATGAAGCTTAGGTATATCCTTATGATATAAGGACTGGGATGAGGAAGATGGACAAAGAGGTAATGTATCTATTACTTACCAGTAATCTTCATTACCCTGAGTCCTAATCTTCCTTGTTACAGTCCTTTTCCCTTGCCCCTCCCTTCTTCATTTCTTGCAGCACCAGGAGCCCCAATTATTCACCAGGTACCTACAGGTCTTATGAAATGATACAGTGGGAGGACTTAGGGGCAACCAGGGAATATAGGGAATGGCAAAATCTGTATTATGAAAAGGTAAGAAAAGATACAAAATATTAAGAATTAATTAGTGGTATTTTCTTTTCCCCCCAGTTATGCATATAAAGGGAATCATCTACAGGAAGGTGGATACTCATGCTGTAAGGATTGTGATGAGGGCTTAGGGTAATGAAGACTACAGGAAGGTTTTAGAAGCATTCATTTATTGTTTGCCAGTTTGAAGTATAAATATATAGTTTATCAAATGCTTAATTTTTCTCTATGTCTTTCCTCTCCATCTTGTGAAAACATCAATTGGTTAAAATATTGGAAAGGCCATATTGGATTTTATAATAGTGTAACAAAGCAGCCTGGTCCTTGGATAGCTCAAGATTGACTCTTCAGTGGCTTAAACTGGTTTTCCAAGGGCAACTGCTATATTCACTTTGACTGCACCCTCTCTACACCTGGGTGTAACTCATCAAATCAGTACTTGAAAATACTCTGTCCCCTAGTTCATAAAGTCTTTTGGTGGTTCAAATGTCTTGGTGGCTTTGTGGGAAGTTGCATCTTCTCTGGGCTGCGCATATATATCGCTCTTGAGTGAACAGATTTTAAAGTCATCTGTTGCTTTAAACCACATAGTTTTTTTATGGGAAGCTGCGTTTTCCTGCGGATTCACCTTCGCCGCGCCTAGGTGTATCCCTAGTGTCTCTAAAGCTGCGGATCATTGTATAAGCCACGTGCCCTATCTGCCCAACAGTTTCACTGAATCATATATTTTCCCTGACTTTGGAGATATATTGTTCTTCTTGTCTCAATAACTCTCTGAATACTGGTACAGTGTCACTCATCATATGAAAGCTACACATCTCAACTCCTCTCACTGAGCCGATGTCCTCTGATTCTTCATTAAAAGATATTTGACTTTTTCTTTCCTATTCATACTATACTCCCCCAGTATTCAGACATAGCCACCCACCTACAGGTGAACACACAGACCTATCTTATAACCACATCCTAATTTCATCTTCAAGTTTACCATACTACACTCCGCCCTCCGTTGCCAGTCTAACTCCCTGCAAGCTCTGGTATCTCAATTTTCATCCACTTCTCTCTGAAGCTAATTTGCTATTGTGTAATAATGCCCACAGCATCTTTTCACCACATCTTTCTCCAATCCTGTGCCCAAATTGACCCCTGATTATTTTAATAAGATACTGCTAAATAACTATTATATACCTCCCGTCCCCTCTACAATGCTGCATCTCATTTATATATCAGACGCTGATATATTGCCTCCTTCTTTCCTTTCACCTCTAAGCCTTTACAACCTTTCTCTTCTAATTATAATATTTCCTCTCCTCTCAAACAGTTGTGCAACCCCCAGCCATGTCTACTCCTGGTTTAGTCTACAGAACTAATCTTACCTTCCTGTCCTTCTTCCTCTGCCCTCTTTCCACCTCTCACCCTCTAACACCCTCAGAGGCTGGCTGCAGAAAGAGACTGGTATTCTGACTTTGGGCTTCTAAAGAGTCAGAAGCACTGAAAAGCAAGCATGTTGTCTTGTATTCTGAGAAACAGCTCTTTGTCTTTCAGCAGCTTAGTTGACTAGTGACTGGTTTCATTACAATGTTATTTACTTTTAAAACTGGCTCCACTGAACAGGTTTTACCTTCGTCATGCACCAGCTGATTGCAGGGGTGGCTCCTCCGTTAGGGCGGAGGAGCATCGCTCCCCTCACCAGAAGCTGCAAAACCTTTAACAAATGAAATGATAATATTGTTATGTTTGTTAAAGGGAGGGGCCATGGGGGGGGACGAGCAGTGAGGGGAGTGCACCCCACTCCTCCTCCCTGTGCATGTATGTTTGGCCGGTCGCCTCGGGCCGCCCAAACACACATGCGTTGTAGGCTCTCTCCAGCCCGGCAACACTGTTGCTGGGCTGGAGAGAGCCTGCACAGGCTCCCAGTCTGCCTGGGAGCGCCCTGGCTGGGAGAGGAGACGGAGGAGTAAAGCAGCACGGTAAGGGTAAGTGTTTATTTTTCTATATATATATTTTAAATCAATTTTACCCACAATCCACCCCCAACCACGCGCGCCGCACCCACCCGGCCCCGCTTGACCCAAGAAAGCCGCTATAGCTCTTAGCTTTAAGAACTAAACCAACAGAAGGTGAGAGTGGAGGAGGCAGAGCCCTCACTAAGCTGGTCACCACCCACTCCTTCCTTCAACTCATCGGTCTGTTCCACCCAGGCCCTTTGCATGAAAGGAGTTCTGCTGACCCCGCCCTGAGCCACAGCAGTAAACGCCCACATGGAAACCTATTCATCACTGCTGAACCTAGCCTTGCCCATCACTGTGATGATACTGCCCTGGCTTGTACCTCCAGGGCGAGGGCTTCCTCCACTGGGAGATGCGCATGGCTCTCTTTTCCTAGCACCAATCCCTCATTCCAAAAAAACATATAACAATCTAAAGTGAAACATCACAAGTATCTGCTAGCTTGCTGAGCTTGAATTTCCTTCTCCCTCCTCCTCCATGATGGCGGAGCAATGCCATCATGCCCTTAAGCACCAGTCGTCCATGACCCTCACTCTTCCTCAACCTATCTACCTTATACGTTCCCCAAATTTCTCCATTCCACACTTCCGTCTCTACTCACCTTCCCTGCCAGAGCTCAGCCTCTAGAATCCCCTTTCCCCCTGCCCATTCTGCTCATTCTGTACCACCTAACACTAGATCCTTTTGAGTTTTAGTAACACCCTATTACCCAGTCATTTCCTCGCTTCCACAATATTTTGCTTTCAACCCCTCTTCTCAGATGTGCTCAAAAGGCACAAAGACTGGCACGAGAGTAGCATGAACTACTTATTCCTGCCTTTTGGATTCTTAAGCCAAAGTCCAATCCCTTCCTTAACACCGTTAATACCCAACAGCACCCAGAAAAACCCCCAAAAGGATGCCTGTTAGAAAATGGCCTATCTAAAGGGTCATCCCAAACATTCTTCCTACTCTTCTTTTTCTGACCTCATTTTTGCTGGTTTTAGAACTCTGTGCACATTACCACTGCGTCAACTACGAAAGTGCATATGCTCTCTCCCCTTAACATAGTAACATTGGTTCCTACCCAATTGGCATATTTAATTTACCTGTAAGTCCCTAGCAAAGTGCACTCCATGTGCCCAGGGCCTGTAAATGAAATACTACTAGTGGCCTGCAGCACTGATTGTGCCACCCACATAAGTAGCCCCTTAACCATGTCTCAGGCTTGCCATTGCAAGGCCTGTGTGTGCAGTTTCACTGTCATTTCGACTTGGCATTTAAAACTACTTGCCAAGCCCTAACCTCCCCGTTTTCTACATATGGGTCATCCCTAAAGTAGGCCCTAAGTAGCCCATAGGGCAGGGTGCTATGTGAGTAAAAGGCAGGACATGTACCTATGTGTTTTACATGTCCTGGTAGTGGAAACTGACAGTCGTATTCCACTACTGTGAGGTCTGCTCCTTTCATAGACTAGCATTAGAACTCCCTTCATATACTTTTGAGTGGTAGATTCTGATCTGGAAGGAGTACGCCTGTCATATTTAGTGTGGCCAGAATGGAAATAGAAAATCCTGCTTACTGGTGAGGTTGAATTTAATATTACTATTTTAGAAATGCCACTTTTGGAAATTGGGCATGTCTCTGCACTTACTGCCATCTGTTCATAACAGCAGGACCCCAATTCATGTTGGGTCTGTGCTGGTTGACAGCTCCCCTTGTGCATTCCACCCAGACAACCACAAACACAGGACACTCAGTCACATCTGCATTCCTCTGCATACTGAATGAGTCTTCCTGGGCTGAAAGGGTTGAGGGGCTCACACATTTCAAAGGACAATGGCCTGCCCTCACACAAAGGACTGATAACCCCTCCCCCACCCCCCTTACAGGGAGACAGGACTGGGCTGAAAGGGGAACTTGTGCACTTCAAAACCACTCTTTGAAGTTTCCCCCACTTCAAAGGCATTTTTGGTTATATAAACTGGGTCACTGTCCCCACCAAATCAGACACTTCTGGACCTGCACCTGAACTCTGTCAGAAGACCTGCCTGGCTGCCCAAATGACTCATCTGGACTGCTTTGCTGAGAAGGACTGCTGTCCTGCTTTTGCCCTGCAGCGTGCTGGCCTCTGACTGTGCGTGAAGGACTCTGCTCTGCCTTCTCCAAGAGTGCCCTCCAGGGGCATGGATTAGCTTGCCTCCTGTTCTGAAGTCTCAGGGACAGCACATACTTCACCTACTGGCTTTTAGCTAGTTTTCCGACTTCAGTGATGCCTAGAACGAATTCAGCGATGCCAGCACTGATGCCACAGCCTGCTCCCACACTGTGGACATCGCTGCACTCAACGACTGCAGCCTGCAACACAAGTCCGACATTGCCACAACACCACTGACGTCACTCAGGGTCATCGCAACACTACGAAGTTGACACATCACGTCTTGACCGACTGGATCCAGCGACCCTGCCAGGTCACCAGGAATCAACACATCGCTAACAATGCTGCATCAGCTCCCCCTGCATCTGGACAGGACGAAACCTTACCTCCACTGCGCGCATTGAGGAAGCAATGCCTCATCTCCTCGGACGCTGTAAGGGACTGACGCTGCACCGGCTCCCCAACTCTGTGTGACGTCCTTGTTCTTTGTTTTCCAAAGGTACAGTACCTGGGTGTCCGTGTGACTCCATGACCGGCACTGGTGGTGTCGGATTGTTGGGAACGACTCCATCAATGATGCCAAGATAGCCCCAGTTGGAGCTATTGTGTTTCGAAGCGCTTTAGTGGGATTTAATCTTTACAAATTCCTAACTTTGCGTGTGTACATTGGATTTTCATAATTTCAATAGTATTTTATTCAGATAAATATTGTCTATTTTTCTAAACCTGTGTGGTGTATTTTTTTGGTGTTTTCTCTGTGTTATTGTATAAGTTCTGCACAAATACTTTACACATTGCCTTCTCAGTTAAGCCTGACTGCTCAGTGCCAAGCTACCGGAGGATGGGCACAGGATAAATTGGATTGTGTTGTGACTTACCCTGATTAGGACTGTGGTTCCTACTTGGACAGGGGTGTACACCCCTGCCAACTAGAGACCCCATTTCTAACAATGCCATTCCTATATCTCATCCACTTTCTCATACCCACTCTTTCAATCACTTAACTCGTGACAGCCTTTGCACATAGAATGCCATAATACAACTCTCATCTCCTCACAGCCTAAGCACCTGCACCGCCACACTCTTCTTCACCTATTTACCCATTTAAGTTTTTACTACATGCATTTGAAGATGAAGACCTACACAACCCTCTTGCATTCTCAGACCATACCAATATTGTAGCTAGTTCCCAGCTCTTCACACTCAATTTTACAACACATACTTCCTCCACCTATTTACACCCTAATGCTTTTGCCTTTCAGAGTCTGTCTTCTACTTCCCTAACCCATCATCTCACCTGATCTGCATGCTGATAATGAAAATGTCACTTACCCAGTGTACATCTGTTCGTGGCATCAGTCGCAGTAGATTCGCATGTTTTGCAATAGCTCCTCCTTTTGTCTCCATTGCGCATGGGCGTCGACTCCATCTTCGATTGTTTTTCCCCGCAGAGGGTGAGGTAGGAGTTGAATTGTAGAAAGAGTGCCCATGCAATGGAGTGACTAAGTATGTACCTATTTAAGGTTGAGATGATACATATACAAATAGTTGAAGGTAACTTCCAAACTGCTACAGGCTCCCGGGGAGGCGGGTGGGCACATGCGAATCTACTGCGACTGATGCCACGAACAGATGTACACTGGGTAAGTGACATTTTCAGTTCGATGGCATCTGTCGCTGTAGATACGCATGTTTTGCATAGACTAGTAAGCAGTTATTTCCCCAAAAGCGGTGGAGTGGAAGTAGTTTGAAATAATGTTCTTAATACCGCTTGACCTACTGTGGCTTGTTGTGCAGATAACACGTCTACACAGTAGTGCTTGGTGAATGTGTGAGGCGTAGACCATGTGGCTGCCTTACATATTTCTTGCATTGGGATGTTTCCTAGAAAGGCCATGGTAGCACCTTTCTTTCTGGTTGAGTGTGCCCTTGGTGTAATGGGCAGCTGTTGTTTAGCTTTAAGGTAGCAGATTTGGATGCATTTAACTATCCATCTGGCTATACCTTGCTTTGATATTGGGTTTCCTGCATGAGGTTTTTGAAATGCAATAAATAGTTGTTTAGTCTTTCTGATGTTCTTTGTTCTGTCAATGTAATACATCAATGCTCTTTTGACATCTAATGTATGTAGTGCCCTTTCAGCTACGGTATCTGGCTGTGGAAAGAACACTGGAAGTTCCACTGTTTGATTTAGATGGAACGGTGAAATAACCTTTGGCAAAAATTTAGGATTGGTCCTTAGGACGACCTTATTCTTGTGTAGTTGTATAAAAGGTTCCTGTATTGTAAACGCCTGAATCTCGCTTACTCTTCTTAGGGAAGTAATGGCGATGAGAAATGCCACCTTCCAGGTTAGGAACTGTATTTCGCAGGAGTGCATGGGTTCAAAAGGTGGATGTAGGAAGTTGGCTCTGTATGTGCTATTTCAAAGTAAGGAATAGCATGCACAGAGTCCAAGGGTTCCCCTTAGAGGTAAAATAGTGGTAAAAATAGATAATACTAATGCTCTATTTTGTGGTAGTGTGGTCGAGCAGTAGGCTTATCCAAGGAGTAGTGTTAAGCATTTGTTGTACATACACATAGACAATAAATGAGGTACACACACTCAGAGACAAATCCAGCCAATAGGTTTTGTTATAGAAAAATATCTTTTCTTAGTTTATTTTAAGAACCACAGGTTCAAATTTAACATGTAATATCTTGTTTGAAAGGTATTGCAGGTAAGTACATTAGGAACGTTGAATCATTTCAATTGCATGTATACTTTTCAAGTTATTGACAAATAGCTACTTTAAAAGTGGACACAGTGCAATTTTCACAGTTCCTGGGGGAGGTAAGTTTTTGTTAGTTTTACCAGGTAAGTAAGACACTTACAGGGTTCAGTTCTTGGTCCAAGGTAGCCCACCGTTGGGGGTTCAGAGCAACCCCAAAGTCACCACACCAGCAGCTCAGGGCCGGTCAGGTGCAGAGTTCAAAGTGGTGCCCAAAACGCATAGGCTAGAATGGAGAGAAGGGGGTGCCCCGGTTCCGGTCTGCTTGCAGGTAAGTACCCGCGTCTTCGGAGGGCAGACCAGGGGGGTTTTGTAGGGCACCGGGGGGGACACAAGCCCACACAGAAATTTCACCCTCAGCGGCGCGGGGGTGGCCGGGTGCAGTGTTAGAACAAGCGTCGGGTTCGCAATGTTAGTCAATGAGAGATCAAGGGATCTCTTCAGCGCTGCAGGCAGGCAAGGGGGGGCTTCCTCGGGGAAACCTCCACTTGGGCAAGGGAGAGGGACTCCTGGGGGTCACTTCTGCAGTGAAAGTTCGGTCCTTCAGGTCCTGGGGGCTGCGGGTGCAGGGTCTTTCCCAGGCGTCGGGACTTAGGTTTCAGAGAGTCGCGGTCAGGGGAAGCCTCGGGATTCCCTCTGCAGGCGGCGCTGTGGGGGCTCAGGGGGGACAGGTTTTGGTACTCACAGTCGTAGAGTAGTCCGGGGGTCCTCCCTGAGGTGTTGGTTCTCCACCAGCCGAGTCGGGGTCGCCGGGTGCAGTGTTGCAAGTCTCACGCTTCTTGCGGGGAGATTGCAGGGTCTTTAAAGCTGCTCCTTGAAACAAAGTTGCAGTCTTTTTGGAGCAGGTCCGCTGTCCTCAGGAGTTTCTTGTCTTTTTCGAAGCAGGGCAGTCCTCAGAGGATTCAGAGGTCGCTGGTCCCTTGGAAGGCGTCGCTGGAGCAGAGTTCTTTGGAAGGCAGGAGACAGGCCGGTGAGTTTCTGGAGCCAAGGCAGTTGTTGTCTTCTGGTCTTCCTCTGCAGGGGTTTTCAGCTGGGCAGTCCTTCTTCTTGTTGTTGCAGGAATCTAATTTTCTAGGGTTCAGGGTAGCCCTTAAATACTAAATTTAAGGGCGTGTTTAGGTCTGGGGGGTTAGTAGCCAATGGCTACTAGCCCTGAGGGTGGGTACACCCTCTTTGTGCCTCCTCCCAAGGGGAGGGGGTCACAATCCTAACCCTATTGGGGGGAATCCTCCATCTGCAAGATGGAGGATTTCTAAAAGTTAGAGTCACTTCAGCTCAGGACACCTTAGGGGCTGTCCTGACTGGCCAGTGACTCCTCCTTGTTGCTTTCTTTGTTCCCTCCAGCCTTGCCGCCAAAAGTGGGGGCCGTGGCCGGAGGGGGCGGGCAACTCCACTAAGCTGGAGTGCCCTGCTGGGCTGTGACAAAGGGGTGAGCCTTTGAGGCTCACCGCCAGGTGTTACAGCTCCTGCCTGGGGGAGGTGTCAGCATCTCCACCCAGTGCAGGCTTTGTTACTGGCCTCAGAGTGACAAAGGCACTCTCCCCATGGGGCCAGCAACATGTCTCTAGTGTGGCAGGCTGCTGGAACTAGTCAGCCTACACAGACAGTCGGTTAAGTTTCAGGGGGCACCTCTAAGGTGCCCTCTGTGGTGTATTTTACAATAAAATGTACACTGGCATCAGTGTGCATTTATTGTGCTGAGAAGTTTGATACCAAACTTCCCAGTTTTCAGTGTAGCCAGTATGGTGCTGTGGAGTTCGTGTTTGACAAACTCCCAGACCATATACTCTTATGGCTACCCTGCACTTACAATGTCTAAGGTTTTGTTTAGACACTGTAGGGGTACCATGCTCATGCACTGGTACCCTCACCTATGGTATAGTGCACCCTGCCTTAGGGCTGTAAGGCCTGCTAGAGGGGTGACTGACCTATACTTGCATAGGCAGTGAGAGGCTGGCATGGCACCCTGAGGGGAGTGCCATGTCGACTTACTCGTTTTGTTCTCACTAGCACACACAAGCTGGCAAGCAGTGTGTCTGTGCTGAGTGAGAGGTCTCCAGGGTGGCATAAGACATGCTGCAGCCCTTAGAGACCTTCCTTGGCATCAGGGCCCTTGGTACTAGAAGTACCAGTTACAAGGGACTTATCTGGATGCCAGGGTCTGCCAATTGTGGATACAAAAGTACAGGTTAGGGAAAGAACACTGGTGCTGGGGCCTGGTTAGCAGGCCTCAGCACACTTTCAATTGTAAACATAGCATCAGCAAAGGCAAAAAGTCAGGGGGCAACCATGCCAAGGAGGCATTTCCTTACACAACCCCCCCCCCAAACGAAAGAGGATGAGACTAACCTTTCCCAAGAGAGTCTTCATTTTCTAAGTGGAAGAACCTGGAAAGGCCATCTGCATTGGCATGGGCAGTCCCAGGTCTGTGTTCCACTATAAAGTCCATTCCCTGTAGGGAGATGGACCACCTCAACAGTTTAGGATTTTCACCTTTCATTTGCATCAGCCATTTGAGAGGTCTGTGGTCAGTTTGAACTAGGAAGTGAGTCCCAAAGAGGTATGGTCTCAGCTTCTTCAGGGACCAAACCACAGCAAAGGCCTCCCTCTCAATGGCACTCCAACGCTGCTCCCTGGGGAGTAACCTCCTGCTAATGAAAGCAACAGGCTGGTCAAGGCCATCATCATTTGTTTGGGACAAAACTGCCCCTATCCCATGTTCAGAGGCATCTGTCTGCACAATGAACTGCTTAGAATAATCTGGAGCTTTTAGAACTGGTGCTGAGCACATTGCTTGTTTCAGGGTGTCAAAGGCCTGTTGGCATTCCACAGTCCAGTTCACTTTCTTGGGCATTTTCTTGGAGGTGAGTTCAGTGAGGGCTGTCACAATGGATCCATATCCCTTCACAAACCTCCTGTAATACCCAGTCAAGCCAAGGAATGCCCTGACTTGAGTCTGGGTTTTTGGAGCTACCCAGTCCAGAATAGTCTGGATCTTGGGTTGGAGTGGCTGAACTTGGCCTCCACCTACAAGGTGGCCCAAGTAAACCACAGTTCCCTGCCCTATCTGGCATTTGGATGCCTTGATAGAGAGGCCTGCAGATTGCAGGGCCTTCAAAACCTTCTTCAGGTGGACCAGGTGATCCTGCCAGGTGGAGCTAAAGACAGCAATATCATCAAGATAAGCTGTGCTAAAGGACTCCAAGCCAGCAAGGACTTGATTCACCAACCTTTGGAAGGTGGCAGGGGCATTCTTTAAACCAAAGGGCATAACAGTAAACTGATAATGCCCATCAGGTGTGGAGAATGCTGTTTTCTCTTTTGCTCCAGGTGCCATTTTTATTTGCCAGTACCCTGCTGTCAAGTCAAAGGTACTTAAGAATTTGGCAGCACCTAATTTATCTATGAGCTCATCAGCTCTAGGAATTGGATGAGCATCTGTCTTGGTGACAGAATTGAGCCCTCTGTAGTCCACACAAAACCTCATCTCTTTCTTTCCATCTTTGGTGTGAGGTTTGGGGACTAAGACCACTGGGCTAGCCCAGGGGCTGTCAGAGCGCTCAATTACTCCCAATTCCAGCATCTTGTGGACTTCCACCTTAATGCTTTCCTTAACATGGTCAGACTGTCTAAAGATTTTGTTTTTGACAGGCATGCTGTCTCCTGTGTCCACATCATGGGTACACAGGTGTGTCTGACCAGGGGTTAGGGAGAAGAGTTCAGGAAACTGTTGTAGGACTCTCCTACAATCAGCTTGCTGTTGGCCAGAGAGGGTGTCTGAGTAGATCACTCCATCTACTGAGCCATCTTTTGGGTCTGATGACAGAAGATCAGGGAGAGGTTCACTCTCTGCCTCCTGATCCTCATCTGTTACCATCAACAGATTCACATCAGCCCTGTCATGGAAGAGCTTAAGGCGGTTCACATGGATCACCCTCTTGGGGCTCCTGCTTGTGCCCAGGTCCACCAGGTAGGTGACCTGACTCTTCCTTTCTAGCACTGGGTAAGGGCCACTCCATTTGTCCTGGAGTGCCCTGGGAGCCACAGGCTCCAGAACCCAGACTTTCTGCCCTGGTTGGAACTTAACCAGTGCAGCCTTTTGGTCATACCAAAACTTCTGGAGCTGTTGGCTGGCCTCAAGGTTTTTGGTTGCCTTTTCCATGTACTCTGCCATTCTAGAGCGGAGGCCAAGTACATAGTCCACTATGTCTTGTTTAGGCTCATGAAGAGATCTCTCCCAGCCTTCTTTAACAAGAGCAAGTGGTCCCCTTACAGGGTGGCCAAACAGAAGTTCAAAGGGTGAGAATCCTACTCCCTTCTGTGGCACCTCTCTGTAAGCAAAAAGCAGACATGGCAAGAGGACATCCCATCTCCTTTTGAGTTTTTCTGGGAGCCTCATGATCATGCCTTTTAATGTCTTGTTGAATCTCTCAACTAAGCCATTAGTTTGTGGATGGTATGGTGTAGTGAATTTGTAAGTCACTCCACACTCATTCCACATGTGTTTTAGGTATGCTGACATGAAGTTGGTACCTCTGTCAGACACCACCTCCTTAGGGAAACCCACTCTGGTAAAGATACCAATGAGGGCCTTGGCTACTGCAGGGGCAGTAGTCGACCTAAGGGGAATAGCTTCAGGATACCTAGTAGCATGATCCACTACTACTAGGATGTACATATTTCCTGAGGCTGTGGGAGGTTCCAGTGGACCAACTATGTCCACACCCACTCTTTCAAAGGGGACCCCCACCACTGGAAGTGGAATGAGGGGGGCCTTTGGGTGCCCACCTGTCTTACCACTGGATTGACAGGTGGGGCAGGAGAGGCAAAACTCCTTAACCTTCTGGGACATATTGGGCCAGTAGAAGTGGTTGACTAACCTCTCCCACGTCTTGGTTTGTCCCAAATGTCCAGCAAGGGGAATATCATGGGCTAAGGTCAGAATAAACTCTCTGAACGACTGAGGCACTACCACTCTCCTAGTGGCACCAGGTTTGGGGTCTCTGGCCTCAGTGTACAGGAGTCCATCTTCCCAATAGACCCTATGTGTTCCATTTTTCTTGCCCTTGGACTCTTCAGCAGCTTGCTGCCTAAGGCCTTCAAGAGAGGGACAGGTTTCTTGTCCCTTACACAGCTCCTCCCTTGAGGGTCCCCCTGGGCCTAAGAGCTCAACCTGATAAGGTTCAAGTTCCAAAGGCTCAGTTCCCTCAGAGGGCAGAACTTCTTCCTGAGAAGAGAGGTTCTCTTTTTCTGACTGTGTTGTAGTTGGTTTCCCAACTGACTTTCCTTTTCTCTTGGTAGGCTGGGCCATTTTTCCAGACTCCAGCTCTACTTTTTCACCCTGTGCCTTGCATTGTGCTCTTGTTTTTACACACACCAGTTCAGGGATACCCAGCATGGCTGCATGGGTTTTTAGCTCTACCTCAGCCCATGCTGAGGACTCCAGGTCATTTCCAAGCAGACAGTCTACTGGGATGTTTGAGGAGACCACCACCTGTTTCAGGCCATTGACCCCTCCCCATTCTAAAGTTACCATTGCCATGGGATGTGCTTTAGTTTGATTGTCAGCATTGGTGACTGTATAAGTTTTTCCAGTCAGGTATTGGCCAGGGGAAACCAGTTTCTCTGTCACCATGGTGACACTGGCACCTGTATCCCTCAGGCCCTCTACACTTGTCCCATTAATAAAGAGCTGCTGCCTGTATTTTTGCATGTTAGGCGGCCAGGCAGCTAGTGTGGCTAAATCCACCCCACCCTCAGAGACTAGAGTAGCTTCAGTGTGGACCCTGATTTGCTCTGGGCACACTGTTGATCCCACTTGGAGACTAGCCATTCCAGTGTTACCTGGATTGGAGTTTGGAGTGGAACTTTTCTTGGGACAGGCCTTGTCTCCAGTTTGGTGTCCAGACTGACTACAGTTTCGACACCAGGGCTTTTTGGGATCAACGTTTTTACCCTTGTACCCAGGATTGTTTTGTGAAGAGGCTCTGGGCCCACCCTCCTGTGCAGGTTTTTGGGGGCCTGTAGAAGACTCTTTACTATTTTTATTTTTGGCTGTCTCACCACCTTTCCCCTGGGGAGGTTTTGTGACCCCTTTCTTTTGGTCACCCCCTGTGGAAGTTTTGGACACCCTTGTCTTGACCCAATGGTCCGCCTTCTTTCCCAATTCTTGGGGAGAAATTGGTCCTAGGTCTACCAGATGCTGATGCAGTTTATCATTGAAACAATTACTTAACAGGTGTTCTTTCACAAATAAATTGTACAGCCCATCATAATTACTTACACCACTGCCTTGAATCCAACCATCTAGTGTTTTTACTGAGTAGTCTACAAAGTCAACCCAGGTCTGGCTCGAGGATTTTTGAGCCCCCCTGAATCTAATCCTATACTCCTCAGTGGAGAATCCAAAGCCCTCAATCAGGGTACCCTTCATGAGGTCATAAGATTCTGCATCTTTTCCAGAGAGTGTGAGGAGTCTATCCCTACACTTTCCTGTGAACATTTCCCAAAGGAGAGCACCCCAGTGAGATCTGTTCACTTTTCTGGTTACACAAGCCCTCTCAAAAGCTGTGAACCATTTGGTGATGTCATCACCATCTTCATATTTAGTTACAACCCCTTTAGGGATTTTCAACATGTCAGGAGAATCTCTGACCCTATTTATGTTGCTGCCACCATTGATGGGTCCTAGGCCCATCTCTTGTCTTTCCCTCTCTATGGCTAGGATCTGTCTTTCCAAAGCCAATCTTTTGGCCATCCTGGCTAACTGGATGTCCTCTTCACTGGAGTTATCCTCAGTGATTTCAGAGGTGTTGGTCTCTCCTGTGAGGGAACCAGCATCTCTGACTATTATTTTTGGAGTCAGGGTTTGAGAGACCCTGTTCTCCCTAAATAGGACTGGTAGGGGGGAATTTTCCTCCAAGTCACTATCCTCTTCCTCTGAGTTGCCACCCTCAGAGGGGTTGGCCTTTTCAAACTCTGCCAAAAGCTCCTGGAGCTGTATTTTGGTAGGTTTGGGGCCTATGGTTATTTTCTTTAGTTTACAGAGTGACCTTAGCTCTCTCATCTGTAGATGGAGGTAAGGTGTGGTGTCGAGTTCCACCACAGCCACATCTGTGCTAGACATTTTGCTTCTAAAAGTTGGAATACTTTTTAAGAATCTAAAACTGGTTCTAGAATTTAATTCAAACTTTTACAAACTTTTAAACTCTAAAAGAAATGCTAAACAGGATCTAACACAAGGCCCTAGCAGGTCTTTTAAGAATTTAGAAAACTTTTCAAATTGCAAAAATCAATTTCTAATGACAATTTTGGAATTTGTCGTGTGATCAGGTATTGGCTGAGTAGTCCAGCAAATGCAAAGTCTTGTACCCCACCGCTGATCCACCAATGTAGGAAGTTGGCTCTGTATGTGCTATTTCAAAGTAAGGAATAGCATGCACAGAGTCCAAGGGTTCCCCTTAGAGGTAAAATAGTGGTAAAAATAGATAATACTAATGCTCTATTTTGTGGTAGTGTGGTCGAGCAGTAGGCTTATCCAAGGTGTAGTGTTAAGCATTTGTTGTACATACACATAGACAATAAATGAGGTACACACACTCAGAGACAAATCCAGCCAATAGGTTTTGTTATAGAAAAATATATTTTCTTAGTTTATTTTAAGAACCACAGGTTCAAATTTAACATGTAATATCTTGTTTGAAAGGTATTGCAGGTAAGTACATTAGGAACTTTGAATCATTTCAATTGCATGTATACTTTTCAAGTTATTGACAAATAGCTACTTTAAAAGTGGACACAGTGCAATTTTCACAGTTCCTGGGGGAGGTAAGTTTTTGTTAGTTTTACCAGGTAAGTAAGACACTTACAGGGTTCAGTTCTTGGTCCAAGGTAGCCCACCGTTGGGGGTTCAGAGCAACCCCAAAGTCACCACACCAGCAGCTCAGGGCCGGTCAGGTGCAGAGTTCAAAGTGGTGCCCAAAACGCATAGGCTAGAATGGAGAGAAGGGGGTGCCCCGGTTCCGGTCTGCTTGCAGGTAAGTACCCGCGTCTTCGGAGGGCAGACCAGGGGGGTTTTGTAGGGCACCGGGGGGGACACAAGCCCACACAGAAATTTCACCCTCAGCGGCGCGGGGGCGGCCGGGTGCAGTGTTAGAACAAGCGTCGGGTTCGCAATGTTAGTCAATGAGAGATCAAGGGATCTCTTCAGCGCTGCAGGCAGGCAAGGGGGGGCTTCCTCGGGGAAACCTCCACTTGGGCAAGGGAGAGGGACTCCTGGGGGTCACTTCTGCAGTGAAAGTTCGGTCCTTCAGGTCCTGGGGGCTGCGGGTGCAGGGTCTTTCCCAGGCGTCGGGACTTAGGTTTCAGAGAGTCGCGGTCAGGGGAAGCCTCGGGATTCCCTCTGCAGGCGGCGCTGTGGGGGCTCAGGTTTTGGTACTCCCAGTCGTAGAGTAGTCCGGGGGTCCTCCCTGAGGTGTTGGTTCTCCACCAGCCGAGTCGGGGTCGCCGGGTGCAGTGTTGCAAGTCTCACGCTTCTTGCGGGGAGATTGCAGGGTCTTTAAAGCTGCTCCTTGAAACAAAGTTGCAGTCTTTTTGGAGCAGGTCCGCTGTCCTCGGGAGTTTCTTGTCTTTTTCGAAGCAGGGCAGTCCTCAGAGGATTCAGAGGTCGCTGGTCCCTTGGAAGGCGTCGCTGGAGCAGAGTTCTTTGGAAGGCAGGAGACAGGCCGGTGAGTTTCTGGAGCCAAGGCAGTTGTTGTCTTCTGGTCTTCCTCTGCAGGGGTTTTCAGCTGGGCAGTCCTTCTTCTTGTTGTTGCAGGAATCTAATTTTCTAGTGTTCAGGGTAGCCCTTAAATACTAAATTTAAGGGCGTGTTTAGGTCTGGGGGGTTAGTAGCCAATGGCTACTAGCCCTGAGGGTGGGTACACCCTCTTTGTGCCTCCTCCCAAGGGGAGGGGGTCACAATCCTAACCCTATTGGGGGGAATCCTCCATCTGCAAGATGGAGGATTTCTAAAAGTTAGAGTCACTTCAGCTCAGGACACCTTAGGGGCTGTCCTGACTGGCCAGTGACTCCTCCTTGTTGCTTTCTTTGTTCCCTCCAGCCTTGCCGCCAAAAGTGGGGGCCGTGGCCGGAGGGGGCGGGCAACTCCACTAAGCTGGAGTGCCCTGCTGGGCTGTGACAAAGGGGTGAGCCTTTGAGGCTCACCGCCAGGTGTTACAGCTCCTGCCTGGGGGAGGTGTTAGCATCTCCACCCAGTGCAGGCTTTGTTACTGGCCTCAGAGTGACAAAGGCACTCTCCCCATGGGGCCAGCAACATGTCTCTAGTGTGGCAGGCTGCTGGAACTAGTCAGCCTACACAGACAGTCGGTTAAGTTTCAGGGGGCACCTCTAAGGTGCCCTCTGTGGTGTATTTTATAATAAAATGTACACTGGCATCAGTGTGCATTTATTGTGCTGAGAAGTTTGATACCAAACTTCCCAGTTTTCAGTGTAGCCAGTATGGTGCTGTGGAGTTCGTGTTTGACAAACTCCCAGACCATATACTCTTATGGCTACCCTGCACTTACAATGTCTAAGGTTTTGTTTAGACACTGTAGGGGTACCATGCTCATGCACTGGTACCCTCACCTATGGTATAGTGCACCCTGCCTTAGGGCTGTAAGGCCTGCTAGAGGGGTGACTGACCTATACTTGCATAGGCAGTGAGAGGCTGGCATGGCACCCTGAGGGGAGTGCCATGTCGACTTACTCGTTTTGTTCTCACTAGCACACACAAGCTGGCAAGCAGTGTGTCTGTGCTGAGTGAGAGGTCTTCAGGGTGGCATAAGACATGCTGCAGCCCTTAGAGACCTTCCTTGGCATCAGGGCCCTTGGTACTAGAAGTACCAGTTACAAGGGACTTATCTGGATGCCAGGGTCTGCCAATTGTGGATACAAAAGTACAGGTTAGGGAAAGAACACTGGTGCTGGGGCCTGGTTAGCAGGCCTCAGCACACTTTCAATTGTAAACATAGCATCAGCAAAGGCAAAAAGTCAGGGGGCAACCATGCCAAGGAGGCATTTCCTTACAGTGGACCCATAAGTCTAGTTAGGACAACATTTAGGTTCCATGAAGGAACAGGTGGTGTTCTTGGTGGTATAATTCTCCTAAGGCCCTCCATGAATGCTTTAATGACTGGTATCTTATATAGGGAAGTTGAATAGGTAGTCTGCAGGTATGCAGATATTGCTGCAAGGTGTATTTTAATGGAAGAGAAAGCCAGGTTAGATTTTTGTAAGTGAAGCAAGTAACCCACTATATGTTCTGGAGTTGTGTGTAATGGTTGTATTTGATTAATATGGCAGTAGCAGACAAACCTCTTCCATTTACTTGCATAGCAGTGCCTGGTGGATGGCCTTCTGGCTTGCTTTATGACTTCCATACATTCTTGGGTAAGTTGTAAGTGCCCGAATTCTAGGATTTCAGGAGCCAGATTGCTAGACTCAGCGATGCTGGATCTGGGTGTCTGATCTTTTGGTTGTGTTGTGTCAACAGATCTGGCCTGTTGGGCAATTTGATGCAGGGTACTACTGATAGGTCTAGCAGCGTTGTGTACCAGGGTTGCCTTGCCCAAGTTTGTGCTATTAATATGAGTTTGAGTTTGTTTTGACTGAGTTTGTTTACCAGGTAAGGAAGGAGAGGGAGAGGAGGAAAAGCGTAAGCAAATATCCCTGACCAGTTCATCCATAGGGCATTGCCTTGGGACTGTTTGTGTGGGTATCTGGATGCGAAGTTTTGGCATTTTGCGTTCTCCTTTGTCGCAAACAAGTCTATCTGAGGTGTTCCCCAGAGTTTGAAATAAGTGTTCAGAATTTGGGGGTGAATTTCCCATTCGTGGACCTGTTGGTGATCTCTCGAGAGATTGTCTGCGAGTTGATTTTGGATCCCTGGTATAAATTGTGCTATTAGGCGAATTTGGTTGTGAATTGCCCAACGCCAAATCTTTTGTGCTAGCAGGCTTAACTGCGTGGAGTGCGTCCCCCCTTGCTTGTTTAGATAATACATTGTTGTCATGTTGTCTGTTTTGACGAGAATGTATTTGTGAACTATTATTGGTTGGAAAGCTTTTAGTGCTTGAAAAACTGCTAGAAGTTCTAGGTGATTTATATGCAGTTTTGTTTGATGTACGTTCCATTGTCCTTGTATGCTGTGTTGATCGAGGTGTGCTCCCCACCCTGTCATGGAAGCATCTGTTGTTATTACGTATTGTGGCACTGGGTCTTGGAAAGGCCGCCCTTTGTTTAAATTTATGTTGTTCCACCACAGAAGCGAGAGGTAAGTTTGGCGGTCTATTAACACCAGATCTAGAAGATGACCCTGTGCTTGAGACCACTGTGATGCTAGGCACTGTTGTAAGGGCCTCATGTGCAGTCTTGCGTTTGGGACAATGGCTATGCATGAAGACATCATGCCTAGGAGTTGTAATACCATCTTTGCTTGTATCCCTTGTGTTGGATACATGCGTTGTATGATGGTGTTGAAATTTTGAATTCTTTGGGGACTTGGAGTGGCTACTCCTTTTGATGTGTCTATTATGGCTCCTAGGTATTGTTGTACCTTGCGCGGCAGAATGTTGGATTTTGTGAAGTTGACGGTGAACCCTAGTTTGAAGAGGGTTTGTATGATATGATTTGTGTGATTTGAGCACTCTATTAACGAATGGGCCTTGATTAGCCAGTCGTCTAGATATGGGAACACATGTATTTGCTGCCTTCTTATGTGTGCAGCGACTACCGCTAGACATTTGGTAAAGACTCTTGGTGCGGTTGTTAATCCGAAAGGCAGTACCTTGAATTGGTAATGTATTCCTTTGAATACAAACCTTAGGTATTTCCTGTGCGATGGGTGTATTGGTATATGGAAATAAGCATCCTTGAGGTCTAAAGTTGCCATGTAGTCGTGTAGTTTTAGCAATGGTAATACTTCTTGTAGTGTGACCATGTGAAAGTGGTCTGATTTGATGAAAGTGTTCACTACTCTGAGGTCTAGGATTGGTCTCAGCGTTTTGTCTTTCTTTGGTATCAGAAAGTACAGTGAGTAAACTCCTGTGTTTATTTGTGTGTTTGGCACTAATTCGATTGCATTCTTTTGCAATAGTGCCTGCACTTCTATCTCCAGGAGATTGGAATGATGTTTTGTCAAATTTTGAGCTTTTGGTGGTATGTTTGGAGGGAATTGTAGAAATTCTATGCAATAACCATGTTGGATAATTGCTAGAACCCAAGTGTCTGTAGTGATTTCCTCCCATGCTTTGTAATAATGACTTATTCTTCCCCCCACTGGTGTTGTGTGGAGGGGGTGAGTGACATGTGAGTCACTGTTTAGTAGTAGGGGTTTTGGGGCTCTGAAATCTTCCTCTATTCCTAGGGAATTGCCCTCCTCTATATTGTCCCCGAAAACCTCCTCTATACTGTCCCTGGTAACTGGACGGTGTTGCTTGTGAGGTGCTGGCTTGTGTGCTCTGACCCCGAAACCCCCCTCTAAAGGGTGTTTTACGGAATGTGCTGTAATTCCCTCTGCTCTGCGGGGAGTAGAGTGCGCCCATGGCTTTGGCAGTGTCCGTGTCTTTTTTGAGTTTCTCAATCGCTGTGTCCACTTCTGGACCGAACAGTTCTTTTTCGTTAAAAGGCATATTGAGAACTGCTTGCTGAATCTCTGGTTTAAATCCAGACGTTCGGAGCCATGCATGCCTTCTGATAGTTACAGATGTATTAATTGTCCGTGCAGCTGTATCTGCAGCGTCCATGGAGGAGCGGATCTGGTTGTTGGGAATGGTCTGTCCCTCCTTAACCACTTGTTTTGCCCTATTTTGTAGGTCCTTGGGCAGATGTTCAATGAGATGTTGCATCTCATCCCAATGGGCCCTGTCATAGCGCGCAAGTAGTGCCTGGGAGTTCGCGATGCGCCACTGGTTTGCAGCTTGTGCTGCGACTCTCTTACCAGCTGCATCGAACTTGCGGCTTTCTTTATCTGGGGGTGGTGCATCTCCAGATGTGTGGGAGTTGGCCCTTTTCCTAGCTGCTCCTACAACGACAGAGTCTGGTGGCAGCTGTGTAGTGATGAAAACCGGGTCTGTAGGAGGCGCCTTATACTTTTTTTCCACCCTTGGTGTGATTGCCCTACTTTTGACCGGCTCCTTAAAGATTTCTTTTGCGTGCCGGAGCATACCAGGGAGCATAGGCAGGCTTTGGTATGAGCTGTGGGTGGAGGAGAGTGTGTTGAATAAAAAATCATCCTCGACCTGTTCTGAGTGGAGGCTTACATTGTGAAATTGTGCTGCTCTAGCCACCACTTGAGAATACGCGGTGCTGTCCTCTGGTGGAGATGGCTTCGTAGGGTATGCCTCCGGACTGTTATCTGACACTGGGGCGTCGTATAGGTCCCATGCGTCTTGATCTTGGTCACCCTGGCTCATGGTGGTGTGAGCTGGGGAGTGTGATGGAGTTTGTGCTGGTGAGACGTTAATCACGGGCGGAGGAGAGGGTGGTGGGGTAACTCTTTTCACCACTTTTGGTTGTGGTGTCTGTTCAGTTTGGAACTCCAACCTTCTCTTTCTTCTAATGGGGGGAAGGGTGCTTATTTTTCCTGTCCCCTGCTGTATGAAAATACGCTTTTGCGTATGGTCCACATCAGTTGATTGTAGCTCTTCCTCAAACCTATGCTTTTGCATTTGTGAGGTTAGCGAGTGCTCTTCTGTATAAGAGCCTGAAGCTGGGTCGCTTGCAGTTTGTTTCGGCACCGAAACCCTGTCTGCGTGCTTTTTCGGCTCCGAGGTGACTTTTTTCTTTTTCGGGGCCGAAACCTGTCGGCGCCGATCATCTTCGGTGCCGCTGTCTCGGCGTCGAGCCGTGTCTACACCGGCATCTCGGTGTCGAGGCTTGTCTCCAGCACTTTCTCGGTCCCGAGAAGGCTGCGTGCCGGTGTCTCGACCGGAGTCGGACGATCTCGGCACTGTTTGGGCCTTTTTCGGTGCCGACGGTCGGTCACTGAATTTATGGGTGGAGCCATGGCCTGATGGCAGTGGCGTACCCTGGGCCTTGTAAATCTTCCTCTGTGTGGTTTTCGATGTCTTACTCACGGTTTGTGTATCGTCGAATCCTTCGGAGTCTGATTCTTGGATCGAGAAGGTACCTTCCTCTTCCTGTTCCTCGAACTCTCGGTGGGCTGTCGGCGCGGACGCCATCTGAAGTCTTCTGGCTCGACGGTCTCGGAGTGTCTTTCGGGACCGGAACGCACGACAGGCCTCGCAGGTGTCTTCACTGTGCTCAGGTGACAGGCACAGGTTACAGACCAAGGCCCTGATTCTAACAGGCCGGCGGTGCCCCGCAGGGCATTCTGACCGCGGCGCTTTGGCCGTGGTCAGAAAGGGTAAACCGGCGGTCTCCCGCCGGTTTACCGCTGCCCTCAGAATCCCCCATGGCGGCGCAGCTTGCTGCGCCGCCATGGGGGATTCTGACCCCCCCTACCGCCATCCTGTTCATGGCGGGAAAGCCGCCATGAACAGGATGGCGGTAGGGGGGGTCGCGGGGCCCCTGGGGGCATGGGCACGGCAGGGGCCCCCGTAAGAGGGCCCCGCAAGGTATTTCAGTGTCTGCCTTGCAGACACTGAAATACACGACGGGTGCTACTGCACCCGTCGCACCTTCCCACTCCGCCGGCTCGATTATGAGCCGGCATCCTCGTGGGAAGGGAGTTTTTCCCTGGGCTGGCGGGCGGTCTTTTGGAGAATCACCCCCCAAGTGTTGGTCTGTATAGGGGTATTTATTGTGGCATTTGGGGCAGAAACGGAACGGGGTCCGTTCCATCGGCGTTCTTCAGCACGCGGTCGGGCCGACCAGGCCCCGACGGGGGATCGAAAAACTACCCCGAAGGGCACCGGAGCTCTTCGATCCTTCGACGCGGTGTTGAATCTAACTACGCCGATCCCGAACGCAACAATACCGACGAAAATCTTCCGAAATTAGCTATCTTTCCGTTCCGAAACTCGGAGCGACAGGAACACGTCCGAACCCGATGGCGGAAAAAAAACAATCGAAGATGGAGTCGACGCCCATGCGCAATGGAGACAAAAGGAGGAGCTATTGCAAAACATGCGTATCTACAGCGACAGATGCCATCGAACACACCATTTCAATGAACTAGTACTGAGAAAATATTTTCTGTTTCAATTTTTTATTGAGTTTTTCCCATTACTGTAACAAGAGAGGTACAACAGAAATACACAGGCCAGTCACCACTCGGGGTGAGAAAGTAGAATGCAAACCCATAATACACCTGTAAATCAGATCCCAAATGAAGCAAAAAAGGAGAACCCAATCATTGAGGGAGGAAAGGGAAAAGGAAGCACGCCACAGCAATGGAGAGGAAGGACGGGAAGGTTTAACACCCACATGGGAGGAAGTAAAATAAGATGGTGATCTGTCCTCAGCTTCTTCCTTTAACAACAACCATTGGGGTTAAAATCTGGGGAACCTCAAGAGATAGTGGCCTTGGAACAGAGGATAGGAGTATGCATGGAACATGAAGGAGGATGGCATATACAGTAGATTACTTAAATGTATTGGTGATTTTGGCACTTAATTCTTTCTGAGAACAGCCCCAAACCTCTTTATAGATCTCATTTAGCTTAAAAATAAGGTGCTCAAAGCATGCCATTTCATACATGTTGTTCAACTAGGTCTGTAATGTGGGAATTATAGTCCATTTCGAAAGATGCAGAATCGCGAATTTAGTTACTCCTAGAGTTGTGGAGGACCATCTATTAACATGTTGGGTCACTGAAGGGAGGTCAGAAGTAGTACTACATGGGCTGCCAAAGGCCTGTCTACCCCAAGGCCCTTTCTCATATGGTCTCAAACCACTGACCAGAAGGCCTTCTGTCAGTCACATTCCCATAAAATGTGGACTATATCGCGGTCCGGTAAACCACATGTCCAACAACATGAATCCACACTAAGATGGGCCATATGTAACCTTGCTGGGGACCAGTGCCAGTGGTGGACAATCTTAAAAAAGCTATACCTAGGCATGCTTCTTGTAATCTTTTATTATAATCTGCCAGTAGAGTATCCCAGTCATCACCCAAGAATTGTGTGGTAAGACGAGTCTCCCACCAGGCACGCAGTGTTGCAGATGTTGTAGCAGAGAAACAAGGGTCGAGCAATGTAGCATACAATCCCGAAATAGTCCTCCCAAAAAAATTTCAGGTGTGGATTTACAGAGTAGAAGACGTGATAGGGCACGGGATAATTGTTTGCATCTCCATTGTTGGGAGGGTGGAATCATAAATTCCTGTCTCAAGTCGGGGAATGACTTGGTAAAGCCAATAGAGACAAGGTCCTCAATGTGATGAATACCTTGAGTAATCCGGATGGACCAGTCAATTTTCTCCCTACTGACCATAATGGCCACATTGCGCTACAATGGAGCTTTAGCATGAATTCAGATTGGGTCTTGCACCACCCTATGGGCCCCATGCCATGCAAAATTGAAGGTCTCAAAGATTAATAAAGGCCAGATCGCCGGAAGTTTGCAATATATGATGCTCCAGCTCCATCCATAAAGGGTGTGGCCTTAGAAGTAGGTAACCAGTACACGGAGTGGGACAGCTGCTGTGCCAGCCAATAGCCTTCCAAATGCAAAAGAAGTATGCCACCCTTCTCCGATCTGGAATAGAGCTTAGCACCCATTAATATCAGTCTATCTGAACCCCCAAATGAAACGAGAGCTGGAGTGCTGGACACTCTGTAGACAGGAGACCAATACAACCAAGGCAACATTCCAAAGATGTAATTAAATTTGGGGAGGCCATTCATCTTGACAACCTGGACCCTACTCCACAGGGGTAGGCTTAGGGCAGGCCACGTTTTAAAACTGCGCTCCATATGATCCACAATGGGTTGCGCATTGTTCAGGACCATGTTTTCCATACCCCAATTAGTATACACCTGAGCTAATTTAAACAGGACTGAAGCCAATTGAATAACAGGCTACCCAGAGAGGATCTCGTAGTGGTGGGTGTTAAGGGCAGGGCCTCACATTACAACCTGTAGCCCGTAAACTGCAAAAAAGAATCAATTTGAGAAATCAGAGAAGCTGCAGCGGCCAAGGCATTTGATAATGTCATGAGAATGTGATCTGCATATTAAAAGGCCCTAACCTTGCCCACTGTTGTGAGAATACTCTTAATTCTGTCACTCAATCAAATTGCAATCACTAGAGGCTCTATAGCAAACAGAAACAATAATGGGGTAAAGGACAACCCTGTCTGGTGTAGCAATGGAGGTCGAAATACAGGAAGGAGAAACCGCCACATATGACAGATGCAGTAGGTTCACAGTGAGAAAATTGAGACCTATGCCCATCCTCTCCATGGACGGAAAGAGGTAACTTCATCAGCACTATTGAAAGCGTTTTCAACATCCAAAGTGAAGAGGACCTTCTCTTCTAATTCGTTCTCATCTGCCAATTAATATCTGAGAAAGTGCACAAATGATTGGTCGAGGAGTGCCGGGAACAAAGCCCACCTCAGAGAAATGAATAAGAGTTGTGATAACTTTAATCAAGAGTTCTGCCAAAACCTTCGCCAAAATCTTAACATTTTCTTTTATCAAAGGAATTGGGCGATAGCTAGAACATTCCATGGGATCATTCCCCAGTTTTGGAGCACCGAGTTCAAGCCATGAGGAGCACTGCAGAGCAGTGCCCGTCATCTAGGGCCTCTTGATAAAATGAGATTAACAAGGGGACAATCTGGGCTTTGGTGGCCTTATAAAGTTCGGCTGGGAGGCTGTCCTCTCCAGGAGCCTTCCCAGAGGGCATGGCATTGATCGCAAGGTGATTTTTCTGCTGTGATTGCACCTTCCAGTTGAGCAGATTGCGTTAGGGTCAGCTTTGGTAATTTTAGGGAGTTAAAAAAGGAAGATTCAGTGTCTGGGGTTGTTCCAGCTGTGTAAAGAGGTTTGTAATGTTTCTGAAACTCCACCACTATTGCCGCTGGATGGGTGATGAGGTGAGCCTATGAGTCTTGGAAGGCAGGGATCATGCTAGAAGAGTCTTTTTGCCAGAGTTGGTAAGCCAAAAGCCTACCTGGTTGTTACCCCTTTCGTATTGTCTCTACCATAGGCAGAAGAGGCATTTCTCTGCCTCTGTAGTACAAGGGTGTTCAGTTGGTATTTAGCCAGAAGAAGCTCTGTGTGAAAGGATGGGCTTGGGAGGAGGAGTTGGCAAAAGTGAGGGGCCCGACTCATGTTTCCAAGGGCCATCTGGGTCTGAAAGCCTCTATTTGATCAGTGGTGAGTCCCTTATCAGCATGCCATGAAGGACAGTCTTCCCTGCCACCCACAACATCTGTGCTGAGGTCACCAAGCTGCTATTGTCCTCCAAAAATCTTTTTACATATTCTGCAAGGTGACACTTCACCTCCAGGTCCTTATAATGGGAGGGAATGAGGCACCAAGATTCTCGAGGGGTCTGTGCAGACTCAGGCCTAAATGTACGTCTATAAGATCCCCAAAAGGGATTATATTTGCATCTGTTAAATTTTGGGTCACTAAGTGGGTACAAAGAAAGTAATCAATGTGAACCTGAATGTTGTGGGAGTAAGAGGTGAAAGTATAGTGTCTAGCTCGTAGATGCAGGAGTCTCCAAGTGCAAAGGTGAAATAGAGGTGAAAGTATAGTCTCTAGCTCATGGATTCTGCAGTCTCCAAGTGCTGCGGAAAGCATGGTTTTGCATTAAGTCACACAGTGCATACATGTCTCCATCATGGGGAATGTACAGCCTGCCCAATCTGTCCAGGAAAGGGTTAAGTTTCACATTCCAGTCCCCTCCAAAGATGACTAGAGGTGCCAAATGATGTCTTTACTCTACTGATGTGAGAAAAGAAACCCAGTCTTTAATCTCTATGGGGTATACACAGAGCCCACGATAACAGTTGCCCCTGTCTTGAGATTTTGGTAAACACATAGCTACTGTCGGTGTCTGACCAAGTTTGGAGAATTCTATATGAGAGATGTTTATGAAAATGTATATCAGTGCTCCATTTCCTAAGTGGACTACCCATCTCAACCTGAACCCATGATGAGAATGAGATGCTAGCATGAAAGACCTGGCCCAGCTAGTCCCTACGTAACTTGTCACTCTCTGCTGGGGACTGGTGGGTTTCTTGAAGGTGGGTGATGTCAGGTTTATCATGATCTAAAAAGGTGACAATTTCCTTTTGTTTGATGAAATGTGTAAAACCATGTAAGTTGATAGAAAATACCTCCAGGGATCTTTGCTGCAGGGGATACGCTGTGTGACCAAAATGTGCTGTAAGTAGCGATGGCAAGTTCGAAGGTGAAGTCAATCGGCAGATGAGGGGGCTCTCCAAATGCAGGCTATAAAGGATGTTGACCACTTAAGCTCATCCAAGAAGGTGGAGGCATCCCCTATCAGGGAGGGGAAGAGGAGGTTGAGGAAGTCACAAAGGGAGCAGCTTCCATGTTAGTGTCATCTAAGGCATGCAAAAAGAAATCCAGATCTTTTGGTTCATGGAATTCAGATGTTCTGCCCTGAAAAGTGGTGAGGTTAGTAGCAGGTTCCAGTAATCCATATTTAGGCCCTCATTATGACATTGGCGGTAAGTGCCGCTTACCGCCATGCTGACTGCCGCCATTACGATCCATACATAGAAATCTGCCACTATACAGACACACACACAAGTCCACCAGCCCAAAGGTCAGTGATAAAATGGCGGTATCCAAACCCACACCGTTACGGCAACAGAAATTTGCCCACAGCATCATGACCCACGAATCACATCGGCGGACATTCAACTGTTGCAACCCATTGGCGGTACAGATCACTGCGCTCAAAATACACACACACTGACAAAACATCACCACATTGGACAATTCAAACTACACACACCTGACACATACACACACCACACCCACACACCCACACCAATATAAAACACACACACACACTACCCACAACCCTTTATGACTAAAAGAATTGACAACTGAGAGAGAGACAAGCCAGGAGCACCTACTGAATCAGAGCCACAAAACACCATCACCCATACACCATCCAGGCACCTCACAGCACACACCCCAACACATCACCCCACACACCCTCACACACACCACTCACACTACACCCATGGCACCACAAAGACACCCCAGGTTCTAAGAGGAGGAGCTAAGGGTCATGGTGGAGTAAATCATCCGGGTAGAGCCACAGTTATTCAGATCACAGATGCATCAGACGTCCATTGCTAGGAAGATGGAGCTATGGCGGAGAGACGTGGACAGGGTCAACGCCGTGGAACAGCACCCCAGAACAAGGAATGACATCAGGAAGAGGTGGAACGACCTACGGGGGAAGGTGCGTTCTGTGGTTGCAAGACACCAGATAGCTGTACAGAGGACTGGCGGTGGACCTCCACCTCCTCCCCCACAACTAAAAACATGGGAGGAGCAAGTCTTGGCGATCAGGCATCCTGAGGGCCTGGCAGGAGTAGCAGGAGGACTGGACTCTGGTAAGTCAAATCTTTACTACTTTATCCCCCCCAACCTGCATGCCATCACAAACTCCTACCCCTACCCTCACCCCCATCACTCCACCACCTCACATATACCCCACCATCACAACCCACCCATCCCAATACCAAGCCCTGCATGCTACACCAATGCATGGACCCCCATCACAGACCTGCATGGACACCCATCGCCACAGCATGCACAATATTGACAATCACTTAGCCAACCAAATCACAACTCACACAAGCCAAAGCTGCCTTGGTAATAACAACCATAGAGGGGAACATACCCATGCACAAAATGTCACATGCAGAAACAATAACACTGCATTTACATCCCCACAGGACCCCCACATGTCGTCACCAGAGAGGAGGTGCCAGCAACATCCAGTCCCGTCCCAGAAGAGGCCAACAGTGATGACAACAGCTCTGCACGCCTGGATCAGGATGAGCAACCTGGCCCATCAGGGACCTCTGGACAGTCGGTGACCCAGCCACATTCACAAACCACCACAGAGCCTTCCCCCTCAGGAAACACCACCAAGGCACCCACCCAGTGGGCCCATCCCTCTGTCTCCAGGACACGTCAATCAGCAGTGTGTCCACTACTACAGGGACCCCAGGCAACCCCACAAACACAGGACGATCAGGGACCTGGGGTCAGTGGCAGTGGGCACACAGTTCAGGGGACAGAGGCACAGGACAACAGGGAAGCTGGGAGGGCTGCTTTATGACAGGGGGAGGACAGGCCCAGGAAACCGACTCTCCACGAGGCACTCACCAACATCCTTGGAGCATACTACCATTCCCAGGAGACCATGGGCCAGATACTGGCCAAGCTGCAGGAGACCCAGAGGCTGCAGGAGGGACAGTACCTGGGGATCAGGGGGGACCTGAGAGACATCCACACCACCCTGGTCACCATTGCAGGGGTGCTGGCAGACATGGCCAACACCATGAGGGAGGCAGTGACACCAACAGGCCCCTGACACTAGCCACACCGATGAACAGCCCTCCACTTCCGCTGACGATAGTGGGCAGAAAGCCTGCCACTGGAATAACAGGCCACCAGCACCCCACCCCCTGCAGAAGGAGAACCACCACGCAAAAGGTCCCTGCGATCCAGGCAGAAGCCAGCGAACATTGCCAAGACCCCGCCAGGAAATAAGACTCCCCTGAATGTCACCCTTGTGTCCCACTCTGTCACCCTGTCCACCTTGAACTGCCATTGCTCCACTTCCTATGCACCCTTGAACAATGCACCTGTGATACGAATAGACTGTACTCTATCCTGGACATTCCTCCACCATCAACCCAGCCCATTGCAATACCCCCTACACTTATTATCACAGAAATAAACACCCTTGGAACCAATACAAGTATGGAGTCTGTCAATTGATTGAAATATGTATTAGTTTAACAAGCTGTAAACATTGCAATTCAAATGTACAGTTACATATACATAGGTATGACCTGTAGTGGGCAGCAGTAAACACACCAGGAGCCAGGGTGGGGCACAGATATCTGAAAATAGAGATGCCAAAGAGTACAGTAAGTGGCTATAGAAATCGGAAATGCAGGCTGCCATGTACAATGTCCAACACAAAACTGCAATGGAAGTTGAAGTTACAGTGTCTTACCTGTGTGTCACTGGAAGTACTGTTGAATTATAATAGTTCTGTTGTCCACTTCATCTTCCTCTGCCTCCTCTTCGTCACTGTCTAAAGGCTCCACCACTGCCACACGACCATCTCCAGCCTCATCCTCCTGCAGAAAAGGCACCTGGCGTCTCAAGGCCAGGTTGTGCAACATGCAACGATGACCTGGCACACCTTCTTGGGTGAGTAGTACAGGGATCCACCTGTCAGATGGAGGCCCCAGAATCTGGCCTTCAGGAGGCCAAAGGTGCCCTCAATAATCCTCCTTGTTCGCCCATGTGCCTCATTGTAACATTTCTCTGCCCTTGTCCTGGCATTCCTCACTGGGGTCAGTAGCCATGAAAGGTTGGGGTAACCAGAGTCACCTGCAAATATCGAGGGATACCTGTTAGCCAGACACTCACCCTTAGGGCCAACCCCACACCCATATACCTACATCAATTGTGTGGGGACCATGGGCTCACCTATTAGCCACACCCTGTGCCTCTGGAGTTGAGACATCACATATGGGATGTTGCTATTCCTCAGGATAAAGGCACAGAGCCAGGATACTTTGCATTGACTTGGGAGATGTACTGGTCCGCCAAACATACCATCTGCACATTCAGAGAGTGAAAGCTCTTTTGATTTCTGAACACCTGTTCATTTCTCCAGGGGAGGACAAAGGCAATATGTGTACCATCAATAGCACCAATGATGTTGGGTATATGTCCCATTGCATAGAAGTCAGCCTTCACTGTGGCCAAATCATCCACCTGGGGGAATACAATGTAGCTGTGCATGTGTTTCATCAGGGCAGACAACATTCTGGTCACCACGTTTGAGAACTTAGGCTGTGACATCCCTGATGCCATGGCCACTGTCACTTGGAAGGAACCACTTGCCAAGAATTGGAGCACTGACAGGACCTGCACTAGAGGGGGGATACCTGTGGGGTGGCAGATACCTGAAATCAGGTCTGGCTCCAATTGGGCACACAGCTCTTAGATTGTGGCCCTATCAAGTCTGTAGGTTAGGATAATGTGCCTGTCCTCCATTGTTTCCAGGTCCACCAGGTTTCTGTACACGTGGGTATGTCTCCATCTCCTATTCATCCACAGGGGTTGAACTCCAGGGTGAAAAACGGTGAGCAGATTGTCATATTCAAACATACACTCAGATTAATATGCCTTTTTGTTCTTTACAGAAACAGTATGTGAATGTGTAGGCCCGTTGATGTGCCTATGTCTGCTGTGATGCAGTTAGGTGCCATGGCCTGTGCCCCTCTGAAATGGCGGTCGCCTGACCTGTGAGGAGGGATAAGTGGAAATTAGGAAATTCCTCTGGCATTATGCGCTGCTGCGGGAGGCGGTCGACGACCGCTGTGCAACACCGCATTGGTTATCATTGAGGCCTACGGGTTCCAGGAGCCAATGGTGATGTACGCCGGCGGTGACGGTACGCACCGCCATGGACGTGACCGCCATTTTCTATCTGTTCACTCACTTGTTACCCGACCTTCAACAGGAGAGGAGCTACACTGCAAGTGCTGCTGTGACCTGTGTCTGGAAGCGACCATGGTTCGAGTGTCTGGGGAAAGGGCCCCTTCCTTTACTTCGGAGGAGTTGGAGAGACAGATGGATGGGGTCCTATCTCAGTACCGTTTATTTTATGGTCCTCCAGACCAACAGGTGAGTAAACTGTGAGCACGATGCATGGGGCAAGAATGTGTGGAGTGCTGTGTGTGTAAGCCTCGTGAAGGGGGGGCTGAGGGGTCCTGGGCAGAGTGCTGCATGTATGGTGGTCAATGTATGTGCGTAAGGGGATGGGAGGGATATGTAGGGCCATGAGTATAACAGTCCGGATGGTATGAATAATACCTTTTCTGACGTATCTTTTTCTGCAGGTCAGCGCCCATCAGAAAAAGGGTATTTGGTGTGCTATCGCTAAGGAGGTGCGGAAACGGGGGGTCTTTGACAGGCAGAGCACCCACTGCCACAAACGGTGGGAGGACCTGCACCGCTGGGCAAGGAAGACGGCGGAGGCCCAGCTGGGGCTGGCCTCCCAACGAGGAAGGGGTGCCCATCATACTCTGACCCCCCTGATGATCTGCATCCTGGCGGTGGCCTATCCGGAGTTGGATAGGCGCTTGAAGGCCTCACAGCAGCCACAAGGGGGTGAGTACAGATTCAGAATCATGACTTTGCGGGCGTGAAGGTGTTACCTGGGTGGGGGATGTGGGCTGTGGGTGGCCCTAGCCCAGGGCGAACATGGCAGGGTAGGTTCCATGATGGACAAGCTCAGATGCACTTCTAGCCCAATTATGTTAGTGGGCATCTACTACTGGGCATTGTCCTGTGCGTTTCAGGTGTGCAGCTAATGGCGTTAGGCATTGTACCCCATGGCCTGGTGACTAGCATTGTAACTGGTAGTGCATGGTCTAGTGCATAGGGCTGTTCCCTGTGAGTTGTGTACGCCAATTGTAGTGTTGTTGCTGGCGTTGACCAAGTGTATCCTCTGTCTCTTCCCTCTCCTTTTTGTTTTGTCACCCTCTCCTTGTGTGCATCAGCATCATCTGGCAGAGGAGCAGAGGCACCGGTAACGGAGGGAGCGGCATCCCATATGGGCCTAGAGGCCAATCCACTGACGGTGAGGGCACCAGTGGGACGGAGGGCGAGAGGAGCACCACGACGGAGACAGGAGGGGACCGTACCAACAGCGACTCCTCCTCCGATGGAAGCTCCCTGGAGGTGGCAGACACCTTTGTGCCCACTACAACCAGCCGCCACCCCCGTACCAGCACCACCCTCCCAGCAGCCCCTCAGCGTGTTTCCCGTGCCCGCTCACCCAGGAGGGTGGGCATCTCCTTCGCCCCAGGCACCTCAGGCCCCAGTCAGCCCTGCTGCCCTCAGTGAGGAGGCTATTGACCTCCTGAGAACCCGCTCTTTTGGGCAGTCAACCATACTGAATGCCGTCCAGGGTCTAGCAGGGCATTTGCAACAAACAAATGCATACCTGGAGGGCATTCGCTCTGGCGTGGCGGCCCAACAGAGAGCATTCCAGGCTCTGGCCAACTCACTGATGGCAGCCCTTGTCCCTGTCTCCAGCCTCCCCCTCCAATTTCCTCTACCCAGTCCCAATCCCCTCAACCCCAGCCTATCTCAAGCACACTTTCAGACCTGCATGCACCCATATCAACACACAGAAGCGGCTCAGGCAAACACAAGCACCACACTTCATCCCACAGGCACTCACAAAGCACCATCCAGATGCAGACACACCAACATCCACTACCTCCACTGTGTCACCCTCCTCCTCCTCGTCCACCTCCCTCCCAGTAGCATCTCCACTCGCACCTATCACAACACGCCGCTCACTGAGAGTCACCACCCCTACATCCATGCACACGTCCCTGGTGTCCTCTCCCACTGTGTCTGTGACCCCTCCTCCCAAAGTGCACAGACGCAAGCACTCAGACACCCAACAGCCATCCACCTCACAACAGCATCCAGCCCATGCACCTGCACCCAAACACAGCAGACAGACACCTCCTACAACCACTCCCTCTCCCTCTCCCACTCCACTCCCAAACCTTCACCCTCTTCCCGCCCCAGTGTCCCTAACAAGCTTTTCCTCACCACCATTGATCTATTCCCTGCCCCTCCCCCCCCATCCTTTACTTCGGGCCAGGGTGGCCAGAACCCAGTCCAGCACCTCAGCCACCCAGTCCACTGTAGTTTCTGCAGCTACTGCAGGTGTGAGAGGCTCCAAGGAGGCACCCGTCAGCACAGCCAGTGTGCCTGCACCACCTGCCAAGGGCAAGAAGGGGCCGCCACCTAGCAAGGGCAAGAAGGGGACACCCTCCAGCAAGGAGAAGGAGGCACCACCAGCCAGCAAGGAGAAGGAAGCACCACCAGCCAGCAAGGGGAAGGAGGCACCACCAGACAGGAAGAGCAGGAAGGGAACACCAGCTGGCAGAAGCAAGGAGGCACACCATCTGCCAAGGGCAGGAAGGGGCACACAACACCAGCCATGGCACTTCAGCCGTCTTAGGCTGCAGGGGAAGGGCTGGAGCCTCCCCCCACCACTGACAGCACCACCACCTGCACTGCGGCCAGCACCGCCACCTGCACCGCCACCTGCACCGCGGCCAGCACCGCCACCTACACCTCCGCCGGCACTGCCACCAGCACCACTGGCAGCAGCCCCAGTGGGCAGCCGTCTGAAGCTGTAGGGGAAGGGCTGGAGCCTCACCCCATCACTGACAGCACGGCCACCTGCACCGCGGCCAGCACCGCCACGCGCACTGCCACCAGCACCACTGGCTGCAGGGTAAAGGCTGGCGCCTTCCCCCACCACTGACAGCACCGCCACCTGCACCTGCGTCACCTGCACCACAACTGCCATCCACTGAGCAGCCGTCACCGCCGGCGAGCAGTGTGTAGTCATGACTACATGGGATGCAGTTCATCCTCGCCCCTGCAACACCTGTAGGTGTGACACCCAGGTGAGTGACTGACCTTGCACCATCCAGGATGAAGCACACTGGGCACAAAGCCCCCTCCAGAACCGGTGGAAGAAGGCATCCACTCACCCCCTCCTTGCCAGGATGAAGCACACTGGCCACAAAGTCTCCTCCAGAACCGGTGGAAGAAGGCATCCACTCACCCCCTCCTTGCCAGGATGAAGCACACTGGGCACAAGCCCCCTCCAGAACCGGTGGAAGAAGGCATCCACTCACCCCCTCATTGGTAGGATGAAGCACACTGGGCACAAGGCCCCCTCCAGAACCGGTGGAAGAAGGCATCCATTCACCCCCTCCTTGCCAGGATGAAGCACACTGGGCACAAAGCGCCCTCCAGAACCAGTGGAAGAAGCCATCCACTCACCCCCTCCTTGCCAGTATAAAGCACACTGGGCACAAGGCCCCCTCCAGAAATAGTGGAAGAAGGCATCCACTCACCCACTCCTTGGCAGGATGAAGCACACTGGGCACAAGCCCCCCTCCAGAAACAGTGGGCAACCCACCCACTAGAGAGACTGTGGCTTTGTACTCCCCAGGACCAAGCAGTGGGCAAACCACCCACTAGAGAGACTGTGGCTTTGCACTCCCCAGGACCAAGCAGTGGGCAAACCACCCACTAGAGAGACTATGGCTTTGCACTCCCCAGGACCAAGCAGTTGGCAACCCACCCACTAGAGAGACTGTGGCTTTGCACTCCCCAGGACCAAGCAGTGGGCAAACCACACACTAGAGAGACTGTGGCTTTGCACTCCCCAGGACCAAGCAGTGGGCAAACCACCCACTAGAGAGATTGTGGCTTTGCACTCCCCAGGACCAAGCAGTGGGCATGTAGCCCCCTCCAGGAGCAGTGATGTTGTACCATCTTCCGGCTGAGGTGCCCCCCCATATCCTGTCCCCCTGAGGTGCCTGTGTGTTTTTGACCTGATGCCCCTGCAGTGTTCTCTCCGTATTGAGGCAGTAGTCAAGTGTGGCCTTGGCCTATGTGTTAATGCCCCGTGGGCCACGGACATTTTGGAGTGGGCATTGTCCCTCCATTTGTATATATTGTACATACTGTTTATTGCTTTAAGGACGTATTTATCTAAAATTGTACTAATACACTCATTTAAATCAATTCTTTTTGTCCTTGCATTATTCCTGAGGGTTATGGGGTGTATATGCAATGTTGTTGCATCCTTTTGTGTGTATGGTGGTGGGGGTGGAGGTGGGGGTGTTGCGTGTTGCGTTTGTGTGTCACTCTCTTTTTCCTCCCCCACCTCTCTTGTGTGCTAGGTGCGGTACTCACCGTGGTCGTCTTTGCCACTGTTTGTGTTCCTGCTGTATGGGGAGGTAGACCAGCATTGACAAAATGTGCAGCTCGGGCTCCATGGCGTTGTGATTCTTCCTTGAGTGTCAAGATGTGAGTAGTTTCCCTTCTGTGTACTGTTTCCGCCGTGCTTTTGATGGCATTGGTACCGCCCCGGAAAAGCTGGCAGATTGGCCTCTCATAATACAGTGGGCGGTACATTGTCTTCAGCCTGGATGTTAGTGGTTACCGCCGCGGTGCTTGTTGCTACCACCGTGGCGGTCGGAGTGTTAAAATGGCTGTCTGTGTTGGCGGTTTCCGCCATGGTCATAATACAATTTTTTTTACGGCCGGCCTGTTGGGGGTATTACCACCACTTTATCACCGACTGCCAGGGTTGTAATGTGGGCCTTAATGTCCTTCTTCTTAAGTCGAGGGCAGAGAGCCAAGAACTGTTTCCATTTGGTGTTGGTATTGGCGGAAAATAAACTACGAACAAAATGTGAGCATTCTCATTCTGAAAAGGACCATTTTTTGGCTACCTGGAGTATCTGTCTAACAAGATGATGCTGTGCACAACATGCTAAAAGATGACACTGGCCTTATGGGTTTCCAGCGGTGGGTCAAAGGTGAGATATTCAGGAGTACAGGGATTAGAGCACCCAAAAAACAGGGCATATCATCCTTCTGAGTGCACTCCTGTAGGCCTATAATCCCGATATTGCTGTGGCGGCTGCAGTCTTCCAAGTCGATGGCTTTCTCCCTTTCTGCTGGAGGTATGAGAAATTGTTACCTCAGTCTGGAATAGCATCTAGGCGCAATTTCACATCCATCTGTCACCCCTCAACAGTTGTCAGTCTGGCCTGAAGGGAGCGTATGTCTCTTGCAAGAATTGTACCTCTGAATTAGTTGCAGAAACCGCAGAGGACATCTGCGCAATAGAACCTTTAATCTCAGCTAGCTCTTTTGGGAGAGTTGTGCGGCCGGACTGCGGAAAAGCAGAAGTTGAGGAGAAATCAGTGACCGGGCCTGGACCTGGGCTGCAATAGTCACGACTTCCGAGAATGTGAGCTGACACTTACACCTAAGCTGAATCACAAAAAGTAGTCAAGATGGCAGCTGCAATTTTCTCTACAAAGAGGGTGATGTGACTTGTATCCCCATACGATAAGTCTGGCTCAAAGTCAGAACCTATGAGACATGAGTTTTAATAGGACTTGCTTACTCAGTTGGCCATCACCACCGTTTATTATGTGTTGATGTTTTCCTTATCCGCACCCATCATCATTAAAAGTAGGGTGTAAAATTAAATGTGCATATGACCTGCTATAGCCCCAACACAAACTAAAGATGCTCCTTCCAGTTCACGCTGCTGCACACATTTTTCCTTTAGTGTATTGCTCACTTTCTTGGGGTGCCTTCCTATTCAATTAGTCAAAATAATGCCAGTTTGGGGGACAGGCTGATAGAAAGCTGGGGTATTACAGTCAATATGTGGGGTAGGCGGCTCAAAATTTCTGGATCATTTGGCACAGCTGGTCATATGTCATATGTGACATCTGAAGCCCTATGACAAGAAATATTGCCGGTTTGTCAGAGGATATACTCTATTTATATACTTAACTTGGATGGGTGGGGGCAATACTGAAATTATGATGGTGCCAGTGGTTATTTTTGCTTTTTGCTAGTCACTTTTAATACAATCCATTACAATAGCAGTCCTGCCCCTGATGGGTGATTGAAGAATTACAACAATCAGGCTGTCACTCTACCCCTGGGCCGGACAAGAACGTCCCCTGCCTTGTGTTGGCCTCCAATGGTCTCCAGGGCATTCAATGGATTCAATGGAGATGCACTTCTCTAGTTCACCGAAGCTGGCACTCCTCCCTCGGGCCATAAAACTGCAATGAATGCTCCCTGAGGGGCTCCAACCGGTCACCACAATATAGCAGGCATGTCCACCTCCTCACACAGGCTGCCACCTCACACGGCCAGAAAACAGCAAAGAAGCTTGCTTAATTGGGCAGAGACTGCTCCTCCATCCTCCTAGAGCACCAATCCCTTCATGCTGTGGCCTTCTGGACCCTGCTCAACCATCGGAGCAGTCAGGGAGCCCCTGCTTCCTTGCGAGAGCTAAAGGTCATCATCCTCATTGAGGCCGAACTTTGAACCAACAAGAAAATGTTTTGACCTGGTACTGGACTTTATCTACTTTTCACAAACAAAACCCGGCTCAGTCTCCTCCAAGAAATTCAATGGATGAATGCAATGGCCAAATAAAAGCAAGAGATGTTCCAGTGATATTCTTTACTCACTGCAACGTCCACAACAAAGACCCAGTTTTCACCAAAGTAAAGCTGAAATGATATTCACTGAAGAGAATACTCTGCTACACAGTATGCTTCTCTGTACAAATGACTAAAGGCTAGATTCCCAAAGCCTTTTTGTGCTCGCAAACAGCTAGAATCGTAGCATCAGGCTATTTGTGATCACAAAAATTGCTTTTCTGATGTACAAACACCAAATAGCAATCGGGGTTTGAGACTCAGTTCTGATTCAGTATTTGCAAGGGGCGTCCCTAGGGCACCCATTGCAAATACTGAATCTGAATGGTTTACAAAAAGAGGCTAAGGCACAAGAATGCAGTACACAACACATCCGTGGGTTACTTGTTCATTAAAATATTGTGGTGCTCGAGTCTTGAGGACCAGCCATCTTATTCTTCAAACCCAGGGGAAAACTCCATCAACTTGAAAAAAATGTGACTCAACATCCACACCCAATGAATATTTTCAGTTCATGAAAGCAGTATACATTCATGATTGGACAGCACAATGCTTCCAGATTCTTTTTCTCAATTGAAGATATTCTTTATTAATGTTTTTTTTATTTAAAACATTTTTATTCTCTGATTTTGTGGCAGCCAACGCGTTTCATCCAATAGGACTTTTTCAGGGCTTGTTCAGTGTGTATCTTTAAAGTATGATATCTGCTGATAATTTACCATCACATAACAGAGTGTGCAGAGGAGTGCACTGATTCCAAAATCTAGGAGAAAGATCCAACAGTTGAGAACAACTGGATAACCAGATGGTGGCAATTCAGAAATTTCAGGATCCAAAGTCAAAGTTCCCAAACAATAGGTTTCCTAGTTCTTGTATTGGAGAAGTTCAGTTGGCTGGACTCACCTTGTCCATGAGACGCAAGAGTTACGACACTTTGCGATGCACAGGCTCATACTTTGGACCTTGACCATGGGGAATTAAATCTTAAGAGAGAGGGAAAAAAAAGAAAGAAAGAAAGGAAGAAACAAACAACGAGTGAAGAAAAGAACAAAGGAAAGAAAGAAAAAAGAAGGAAAAAAGGGAAAGAAAGCTGTCAAGAAAGAAGGCAAGAAAAAAGGCAACAAAGAAGGAGAAACTCAATCTCTAACACCAGGAATTGTTGCAAAGGCAACATTCTGTGCCCTGATATGATATGAATATTTTGTGGGGGTATGCTTTTGGGAGAGGCTTGCCTTCAACTGAGGCTTTCACAGCAGCCAGAATGTCATTATCCAATCTTGTCTGGGAACAAGTTGGTGGCCCAATGTATCAGGTAAGTTATTCTTAAGATCAGCTACCCTGAGTTCTGTGTTTTATGGTATCCCCCTTTGAGTTTCTAAACCTGTTCAACTGCCAATGATTAGGATAATCATTGTAGGACTGGACGCAGTAGTACATATCACACACTATCAATGTAAGGTGTCATGTTCCAGTGCCAGGATGAGGGCTTTGAGTTCAGTCAATTATGCTGTGCAGTCCCCTAGGGTCTGCGTGTAGGTATTGTCAGGGTGGAACACACAATCCTTCATCACTCCTCTGACGACTGCGCAAGTGGCTGAAGATTGATGTTTCGTACCAACAGCTGGCTGAGCTGAACCACCAGTGTAAATGATGGTGTGGTATCTGTCAAGTGGCAAGATGTTAATAGGTGTGGGGTACTCCTGTTCGTATTAGGGAAATTCTTGTGTCTGAAGTTTTGGATCAAAGATGTAATCAACATTTCTGGCAGTCAGGGAGGTTGCCCATTGAATTCAACATGGATGTAATGCTTTAGAATTAGAAACGCTTGCTTTGGTGACAGCCTCTAAGGCTGGCACTCGGGTAACAACAATAATGCATTTCCTCTGGGCAAGTGGCCTCTCCTTGATGACCGCCATCTTTTCCACAGAATTTTTTCTGTGGGCGCAAAGCACTGTTCTGCATTGGACTATACATGTGATTTATAAGCTACGGGGACCATGTCGCCTTTGTTAAAGGTGACATAAGTGAACCCAATGGCACCAGCAATTATTCTGTTGAGCAAATTTGTTTTGTTGTCACGGTTTTGTTGTCACGGGTGTGTAAGTGTTTTGCTTCTAGCATATCTTGCTGCAATACTCTAATGATGCGCGTGTCTGCTCAGTTGTCCAGTGTCTGCCAGAGAAATATGGGTGCATTAAGTATTAGAATGCTTGATGCGTTGTGCATAGTCAGGAATGTAGGTTCTGCCAAAATTGAAGAAACCAAGTAAGGACTGCAGTTTATTGATAGTGTTTGGTGGTTGGAGTTGAGAACATTTTTCTAAAAAGTGCAGGACCAGGCTCTTGCCCTTGTTTAATAGCTCATATCCCAGGAACAACACACTGAGAAAGGCTTTTTTTTTTTTTTTTTTAATTGAATTTGTAGCAAAGGGCTGCGAATCCTATAACAATCTGATTGACCCTGGTAAGATGAATGTTGAGGTCGTCATCTGTGAGATATATATCATCCATGTAGGACAACGCCTTGGGGTCAATATCATGCAATATTAATGTTACACAGGCTGAGAACAGCCCTGGGCTGTTCTTATAGCCTTGGGGCAAACAACAGAAGCATTTTTGTGAGCCGAATGAGAATGCACTCAGGTCCCGACTTTCATGTGCTATGTTTTGGCAGAAAAAGACGTTGGAGATATCCAAGGTTGTTTTGTACTCTTTATGCATTATGATGTTAATCCGTGCTGTGCTGTGTGAATTTTGTGTTGCGTACGTGCATGTGTGATTGTGTAAGTGTCTGTAATCTAAGATTATTTTATATGAATGGTCTGGTTTTGCAACAGAGAATAATGGGTTATTCATTGCAGAGACACAGGGCTCAATTACACCCTGCTTTTCAAGCTGAGTGAGGATCTCCCTCACTGGAGCTTTAGTCTCGTGTTTAACAGGATATTGGGGCTGAGGCTGGGATGTAGACCTAATCACTATTATATGGTAAGGAGAATCCTTATCCCAACCTACATGGTTGCAGTATAGTGCAGGTGCCTGCTCTAAAGGCCATTTGACAGCGTAGACTTGTTTTACCAAGAGCAGAGAAAGAAGGCAAAATTACATCTTCCCCATGTGGGAGCTTACAGTCGTGTTCAGGAGGCCAGTCTCTTTCGGCCAATAGGATATCACAACTAAGTTCGTCCCAGAATATTACACTAATGGTGCGCTCTGTCTCCGTCAATTTGGACATCTACATCATAAACCCTGTTGGGTGGGAGAACCTGCCTGTCTGCAGTATCGACTGCAATAAAGTCGCTAGTTGCTTTGCATCCAGATGACCTTTCAGACTCTGGCGATATATCATGACTTCTGCTGCGCTGTTCAGCAGTGTCACTGCCAACGTCATGTTCTTCAGCAATGCTTTCAAATTTGCTGGCATTTTTAATTGAAAGTGCTGCCACCTTTTCCTTTTTAAATTGTGGCTTTTGTTGTGGGGACTTGTCTTCTTTCTTTTCTGAAGACCGCTGTGAGTCTTTCTTCTGTTTCACATAGTCAGGATGTTTCTCTGGCTGGCCCACTCTCTCGCTACGTGTATCCGGTGCATCTTGAAAAGAGGGACTTGAATCAGTATATCTGTAAGGAGCATTTATTTTTTCTCTATTTCTGAGATTATATCTCCGTTCGGAGTTCTCCAAGTGTGTAGAGTCTGTTCTCTGACTTCATCTGTCTTTATTTTGTTTTTGTTTATCCCAGCGCTTTCTAGAACCCTCCTGTGCTTGTTTGGTACCTTCCTTAGAGGTGGTACTCTGAATTCCAGGCTTTTTCAGCTTGGCTCCCAAACTATCCCGTCCTATACTAGTATAGGTGTAGGAAATAATTGCTGGTAGCTCTTTCGCCTGTTCTAAGTGTGAAATCTCTCGGAGCCGCTGGGGTATAGCCAGTGCAACCACTTCCCCTTTAATATTACTTAGTATTATTGAGGAGACTGCGTCAAAGTTATGCATCAATTTCACCCCCAAGTCTAGGGCTGGTGAAGCCCCGTGTTCATTCTTAATTTGTTTTAACACTTCGGGTAAATTGGCAAGTGTCAGGATACCATGCATGGTAGTGTATATTGCAGCAAAGCCTGTACCCAATGTGGTGTAGTCATCTACTGAGGGAACAATTCCAAATGGCAAGCACATTGTGAGAATTCTATGTTTCTTCTGTGGTCTTGTATAGGGAAACACAGCTTTCAGCGGATTAGTTTTCTGAGCTATCCAGAACTGAATTTTCTCTTGTTCCGTGGGCACCTTGCCCACGATTTAATATTTGGTTTGTGGATTAATCCCATTAACGGCCAATTGGTATCCTGCGGATGATGATGGTGCTGGACGTGCTGGTGTTGTGTTCAAAGTTCGCATTACGAACTGAACAAGTTGTCTGTACAATGTTACTAACTCATTGTAAAGATTGAGCAGATCAGCTGCCTGCAAGTTTGGTACACCGGGGTGTGGTGTATATGCAGCAAACATTGGCCACATTGGTCGATCTTTTTATAAGGGACCTAATCTCACGGGTTGTATTATGTGTGGTAGGGTGCCATTAAACAAGTTCTGATGTTCTTGATAAGTAATCAGTATTCCAAGATACTGGTATGCTTGGTACCGTTGTGGTACGTTTGCAACTCTGTATGTGTGGAATGTGTATGTAGTGTCACTTTCTTCAGGAACGTTAGCGCAGGAATAGAATGTTTCTGTTTGGCAAGCATTGTTGCCTTCTATAATGAATGTGACATCCCTGCCCTCATCTGTTATGCCATGCACTCTTAGATGTAGCATTAATGTATTTCTGACATACTCAGGAATGGCTATGGCGTTAGCCATATCATGAAATGTGTAACGAGATGGAACACCAACATGGGGAAAAAAGCCCTTTTAAGTGTTCGCGCTCAAACAACCTACAGCCTAGTTAGGTGGTCCCTGTTCAGCTGAGGAGGATTATCACAAAGACCATGGATGTCTCCGTATAATAGTACTTAGGGTACCTGTTGTGTGTGAGACAGAGATATTCAGTGCATCCATAAATTAGTTCCAAAACACCATCATTGGTGGCGCCATGTCGTAGTTGGACTCTTTCTCTAGGCAAGACTGCTGGTTTAGGGATGACAGCACTTTTGTTGTAGGCGGCCAGGCCATTCCTATCTGAAGTCACAACTGTTGGCCCAACCCTCCTGGCTCACCAGCAGGACCTCACCAAAAACCCACACAGTAAAAGGTGATTTCTGGCACCCTTTATGCATGGACTCTAGAGTGCGACATCTCAGGGGAGTTGTGGTTAAACGGAGATTACCCATTTCTCACATGAGCAATAAGTCTCATTCACACACATGCAAGGAAAGAGATGCAGTGAACTTTTCAATAGGTTTAATTAATAAGACTGTAATCTACTGTAAAATGCATGAGCTGCAATTATTAAGATAATGAACAGTGCAAGAAACAGAATTGTGAAGATGAGAGTCATGAGTACAAAAACCCCACCATTTTGCAACAACATAAGATGTAAAACAGGCCCTAATGCCCTAGCATGATGAACCTAATCTCTAACCTAAAGAGAGCTAGGTGTGATAAACCTCATCCGCCAGTTCCATGTCCATGAGAAGAGCCCCCTAGCCCTTGTTACCTTGGAATGAGGTCTCTAGATCAGACTCCGTGGAGACACGAAGGCTGGGTCTGCATCAAGCTGACATGTAGCATAGATAGTGTTGATGGCATCTGGTAGGGATCCCTCTGATAACTTTGTCTCTTTGAGAAGTATTTATACAGATCTTGTAGGACCCTTGACGCAGGTTTGTTCCCAAACAATAGATAAGAAGGCATCCTTGGGGCGGCAATTATATAAACAATTCCCTCCAAAAGCACATCATGTTCCTGTCACATATAAGTGGGAAAGGGACATGATGTGAATGACTATGTATTTCACTTGTCTTTGACGCTGACAGTGATGCCTTCACAGAGTGGTACTCATAACATGAAATCAAAACATCTTCCTAACTATAAACACAGCAGCCATCTTGGAAGAAATATATAAATGCACTAAAACAGAGTAAGCTAATTAGGTTAAAAATCACTAGGTGACTGCAAGACAGAAGGCTAAACAAACTCTTGATTGCCAATAAAACTAAATGGGATCAAGAAAGAAAGAAAGGAAGAAAGAAAGAAGGAAAGAGAGAAAGAAAGAAAGGAAGATGCTTGAAGGAAAGAAGAAAAAAAGGAGAAACGTAAGAAAGAAAGAAAGAAAGAAAGAAAGAAAGAAAGAAAGAAAGGAAGAAGGGAGGCTAGAAGGAAAGAAAGAAGAAAGAAAGAAAAGGAAAGGAAAGGAAAGAGAAAGAAAGAAAGCAAAAAGAATGAACAAAGGCAGGAATGAAAGAAGGCAAGAAAGAAAGAAAAAAGGGAAGAGAGAGAAAGATAAAGAAAGAAGAAAAGAATGAAATATCAGGAAAAAAGAGAGGAAAGAAGGAAAGAAGGGACAAAAACAAAAGTAAAAATAAAGAAAGAAACAAAGAGAGAAAGAAAGAAAGATATTAGTAAAGAAAGAAGGAAGAAAGGAAGAAGGAGAGAATAAAAAAAAAAGTAAAAAGAGGCTAACTTAATACAGAACGGTTTCAAATGGACCCAATCTGGTATGCTGAAAAACAGCAGCAGTCTGAAAAGCAAAACACCAGAAAAGGGAATTTACCGAAGCATTGGCAGGAGATGGGATTTGAGAACAAAGGAATGTGCGTGAAAAGCATCTTGCTATCATATCCTGCTCTGAACACAAGCACTGCACTAAAGTAATTATAAAGTAAAACAAAAACACTGGCACTACAGTTAACTAGATTGCCTGCTGCTGTGCTCCTTGTGAGAGAGCAAAATGCAGTCATTCAACGTGAGGTTAACTAGTGGCTTCAGTGGCCTAACCCACTGCCCCATGCTATATACTGTTGTGGGCGGAAGCAAAATGTGAACGACACAACAGACAAATGGATTCGGAGAGCTGGATGAAAGCCCTTATATGTAAGTACATTATACTTAATGTAATGTAAAAAGGTCTTGGCTAATACCAGACCTAAAAAGATCACTTGAACAATGCTCATTTTGATGGCTTTCCTCTGCTGCGTGCAGTGATCTCCGCCAGGTGATATAATACAACTGACGCTTTCAACAGATTCACACAATTTGATCATTGCCCGCTTCTTGGCAGATCCACCAAAGCATGTAGCACATTTGGTGACAACTCCCAGTGACATTAGTTTGACACTTACAGCCAGACCACTCAAATCATATTTGTTATTGCTAGTTTTATAGAGGCTACTTAAGGGCAGACTCCGCAAAGTATGTAGCACAGCTGATGACCCAATTTCCATTGACACTGAATGGCACTCTGCCACTTCTTGACAGTACATATTATTGTATAATGCTCATTTCAAGTAGCATCGCCGGGACTCTGCTGCAGTTAATGGAATCCAGCATCACCAAAAAGGGAGAGTATGATGCAGATCACTCTAAAATGGCAGTGCAGCGGGCATGGCTTGCCAGCAATGGCGCTAGTCACTTCTCACTGAAGCTCTTAACAGTGCACTGGGGCCTTGGAAAATAATCTGTATTACTGCTGTCAAACGGTTTTGAATTGAGCTGCAGAACCGGTATGTCGAATACAGCATCAACATCTTAAATGATGAACAGTCCTTTTAGACTGTATTGAAACAATATTGGTATTACTAAGTGACATATTGATGACCACAAATATTTGTCTGTGATATCAATTTCAGAGTGCAGGCCTTAATGCTCAAGGTGTATGAACAAAATGCGCTGGCTGCATTTCATGAAGCAAAAACAATAAAGACATTAATTTTAATGACATCTTCCTAAAACGCTTAGAGCTTTCATTCTAGACTCATTGACCTAACTATGATGTACAGAACTGACCATGAGCTGTTGCCTCTCCATTTTTGTGATAATTTAAGGTTTTCGGGTAGAAAGGCTGATCATGGAAGTGAATAACTCTTTATGTGAAAATAATAAGGGAATTAACTGGCAGGGCAGAGAAATAGTCAGCTGTTTATTAGGTGTTCAATTATGTATTTAACTATCTTCATGGGGTGCACCCAATAGTGGGAAAAGTAGCAGTGTTGTCCCACACAGGTGATACTGCTGGCTGTGTGGAGCCAGTGATAGTTCAACTGACGGTGAGCAGAGTGGATCCATACTCCAAAACAATGGAGCAAAATGGCATCCCAGTAGCAGTGAATTAGCTTCCTTCTAGAACTGTGGAGATTTGAGGTCGTGGACCAGACCCATAAGTGGTCCTGGTGCCTGGCAGGGGAAGCGCACACAAGAATTGATCTCCGGTCCGCGATCAGGCATCCTAGAGGTCGACACATCCTCATGGTTATTAGAGAATCCCACAAGGCTCTTGAATAAAAAATTGACACAGTGCCCATTGATCTGAACTTGATCAGAGCAGACCAAGCTAAAACGGCAGAGAGAGTTACCAGTGTAACACATACCCTGCTGGAGCTCTGACCAGATTTACATGGCCTAAGAGAGGGTGTGAATGAACTGTGGATCATGATGAGCACACTAGAGTGGTCTGCTGAGGATGCATAAGGGCATTCCTGTCATGGCAATTTAAGGATAGTAGGAATACTTTCAAAATGTAGAAGCCGCCAATATGGTTCAGTTTTTTGAAGAATATATGAGAGTGCACATGGCACCAGTGGATTGTCTCAGTTCTTTGTGGTTGAATACGCTCCTTGCCCCTGGTGCCCCCTAATCCTATAGAGACTAGGGTGTTACATTATAAAGGCATAGACACACTTATTCAGACATATAGAGAGAGTAGACCCATAATGCTGGCTAATCATATGTCATTCTTATTCCTGGATTACACTTCAACAGTCCAAACTAAAAGGTAAATATTTATGGATGTTAATGGGATTTGAGGAAATTTGACCTGAAATACTCTCTTTTATTCAGGGCCACATTGAGGAATATTGCAGACAGCATTGCATATTTCTTTACAGAACTGAGAGAAGCTTGGAAGTGGCTTCTCAAATAGGCAACTATGAATGGAAAAACACTAAGTAAAACCCAGTCACAGAGAGCTTGGAGACAGCGCCCAATAATCGGAGGATTATTACAAAGCCCTCACAAAATCAGATAGTCAATGCACAACAGGAATTGCTAAGAGTGGTTAGCAGCTTGGTCCCTACCAGTGTTTCTTCACCTCCTCTTGGTACTAATGGTGACTCAGTGGTTTCCAATGCAGAGGATGTAGGCCGATTAGAACTGGAGGGATCTTCACCAATGGTGACCCCAAAGAAATAGGAACACATAGATGCTTAAAATATTGTTTGTTAGATGGTTCACAAGTGTGAAGAGCGGCTTGTGTTGTTTGTCTGTGTGACTGGTTGATTGCTGGGGTGTACCCATGAATGACCCTACGAACATGGGTAAATCATTTAAATTGTAAGGGGGACCATGTTGTTGCTACACATAAACTTGGTCATAGCCCGCATACAAACTTTCTCTTCATTTTTCTATCAAAGAGATCTGCATTGTTAGGTTTTGATATTTTTTTATGCACACAATGTGCGTAGAGGTTATGGTACTGGGTGCTGGATTTGAAGTGGGGTTGTTAGTGGTCACAATGCTGTTTATTTGTCTCATTAATTTTCAATAGAAAAAGAAAGAGATACTTTGCATGAGGGCTGAGCCTATCATGTGTTCTGATGGTTCACTGTTGCCTTATTGTGTGATCCCAATTTGACTCACTAATATTAATTACCCAATGTGGGATTGCGGGGCCTTTTTCTTTATCAGCGGTATGGCTGCACCTGAATATAATATAGTCGCCTTAAGTGGTAGGGGGTTGATCAGTCATCAAAAATTGCATAATATATACTCATACATCAAAGGAATGAACATGGACTTTTCAATACTACAAGAGAATCATTTGATTATGGTATTAAACTAAAAAAGAGATGGTGTGGTCAACTGTTCCATACACCATATTCCTCTGATGCCCAGAGGATTCTTATCTGGGTTAATCCTTGGACCCACTTTGTAATGACTACACATATTTCAGACTAATTGGGGAGGTATGACCTCTTTACGGGTAGATACATGGAAGTCTTTTCTATTCATAAATGTGTATGTCCCCAAAGCTCAACAAGTGAACATTTTGGATTCAATCATGCCACTTTTACAGAGAGATCAAGAGACACCCACTAAATGGGGAGGGAATTTAAACTTTGTTGCGGACCTTGACTTGGACAGATCTTTCATCCCCAGTGTAGTGTGCAACTGCATTTGGTAACTGGAGTCGAGATTTACTGATGTCCAGAGAATTATGCATCCTGGTAAAAGTGAATATTCCTATTATACTTATACTGCAAACTAGGATACATTTGTCTAAAATTACCATGTGATTGATGCAGAATATTTAAGAAGGACCTTTTCAGATCATAATCCGAAAAGGTATTACCTTGGGGAGGGTTAATACAGAAGATTCCCATGTGACGTTTCCAGCTTGAGGCGCTGCTGGAAGCCAAATACAGTAAGGGTACCCTGAACAAAAGATAAGGAGCGGGACAGGGACAAATTATACAATAACGAATGAAAACCCACCTCCTAAGAAGGTTTCAACAAAAATTCTGAAAAAAACTGAACAGCCTTGAGCACACAATATATATACATATGTGAAAACTACACTATATTCCACAGTATGGAAATAATTTTATTATATGAAATTGATAGCTGATATAGACATGTAAATGTATTACTCTAAAGATAACATGGAGAAATCTCACTGATCACCTCAACATACCCAAATAGACCACATACATACATCACTAAAAGATTTTAAAAAAACAAACGAAGATTGTTAAATCAGTGCTCATGTCATCAAAATATAGCACTGGAGAGTGTCTTGAGGTTCGTCAAGTCCTTTATAATTACGCCAAAAAACAGGTCTAACCAAATGTAAGCCAATGACTGGAAAGATCCCCAGTTTAAATTGATCTTTGATAATGTCTTTGTATTCTTCCCTTATAATAGAGTCCTTCGTTGTATTGCTTGTAGACCTCTTGTATTTCGAGTTCCAACGTCTCCTAGTGCAATGCCATGCCGACGTACGTTTCGGTGAGAAGTGACCACCAGGTCACACACCTTCCTCAGGGCACCAGTATATTATTCAAAACTTGTTAAAATGTACAACGAGAGAGATCCCATCTATGTAGTCAACACTACTATTTTCTTTCATCTCTCATATTTGATTTTGCAAAACCGGGCAAAACCAATATTCTCTAGCCCAGGACCAATATTGTGGAGGGTATATAAAAATTTGAGCGATGAGTCTTAGTTTGAGTCTGCCATTTAAATTCCTTGGTCCGATACAGCAAACATTTCTTGTATGCCATTTGCAGACTTCCGAGGGGCGTACGGTCCATAATCCTCCAACACCACAAGTCACATCGCTCAAATTTTGATATATCCTCCACAATATTGGTCCTGGGCTAGATGACATTGGTTTCGCTCGGTTTTGCAAAATCAAATATGAGAGATCTTCTTATGTTTTTTTTATCTTTTAGTGATGTATGTGTGTGGTCTATTTGGGTATATATGAGGTGATGAGTGAGATTTCTCCATGTTATCTTTAGAGTAATATATTTACATGTCTATATCAGCTATCAATTTCATATAATAAAATAATTTCTATACTGTGAAATATAGAGTAGTTTTCACATATGTATGAATACTGTATGCTCAACGCTGTTCAATTTTTTTCTGGGTTTTTGTTGAAACCTTCCTAGCAGGTGGGTTTTCTTTACTTATTGGGCTGCTGGAAGCACCGTACAGAAAATAATGTGGTGTTGCTATCAAACACTTCATTGAGTTGAATGAGGGTCAGTGCATTATATTTGAGTCTTGTGGGAAGCCTTTTAGGTTACCATGAGGGTCAGTGCATGATCCTTGTGTCTTGTGGGAAACCTTTAAGGGTACGGAGCATGAACTTTGTAGTTAAGAATACCCAAGAGAGACAAGCAGAATGCTGAGGTCTAGTTGTTGAATTTAGAAAACAACAGCTGTGTTCTTACCTAAAAAGAGTGAAGCAATGGTGACAGCCAGGAAAGATTATCAGGTGTTACTTGGCAGACTAGGTAAACATTATTAAATATGAATATGATTGGAGAATAATAATTCCTGCTGTCTACGGACTAAGGGATGACATTTATATGCAGCTGCTTCCACTGAATACTCTTAACAGTTAAATGTGGTGTCTCTCACACCCTCAGATGAAGTGCAATTGAGATATATTCAAGAGGCTGGGTTGCATGAGTTAATAATCATGAAGAGAAACAAGTTAGATGGCCTCTTAGAGATTAAATTGTCTGTCAAAAGATTTGCAAGATGGAAAGCCTCTGGTGGGTTGGTTGTCTCATTATATCCTATGCAGCCTATGCTGGGTAGTTGATACCTCAGTTATGGACTATGTTCCAGGCAGTTAAAGAGAAGAGCTCCTTGCTCCCCACGACTAAAGAAGAATTACTTGTTATACTACCTAACTCTTACACAGAAATGGGCTCACAAAGAACTTTGTCCATGTTGAATCTGAATTGCAAGGTATTGGAGAAGTTATTGGTGCTGTGATTGTCCCAACATTATTACATCCAATCAGGTAGACTTTGACCCAGGTAGAAAACACTGCAATTAATCTTACTTGTTTGTATCATATTTTAAATCACCCATTGCTGGGAGGATCACAAGCATGAGCATGAGCAAAGTAAGGAAGCTGGGGGAGGAGACAACATTGATCTGTGATTTTGTGGTGAGCTTGTTGTAAAAATGATTCTGAGGTTTCTAGCATGGTTGGAGGGAGTGGGTGTGGGTCCTAGGTTTGATGGCCACCAGAAGTTGTTCCATGTGTTGCTGCTGTTGCCAAAGAACAGTACTTCCGTCTTGTCTGTGTTCAGCTGCAAGCAGTTTTTCTTCATCCAGTCAGTGGCCCTTGTCATGCATCTGTGGAAGTTGGTTCTGGAGGTGAAGTGGTCGTCGGTGAGTGTGAGGATGAGTTTGGTGTCATCTGCATAGGAAATTATGTTGAGGCCGTGGGATCTGACAATGTTGGTCAGTGGGGTCATATATGCATTGAAGAGTGTGGGGCTCAGTCCTGGGGGACACTGTGGGTGTTCTCCTTGGGTTCAGACGTGAAAAGTGGAAGATGGATCCTCTGGGTTCTTCTGGCGAGGGAGGAGGTGATCCATCTGAGCGGCATCTATTTGGATGCCAATGTGGTGGACCCTTTTGATCAGCATGTTAGTTGGATACAGTGTTGAAGGCTGCCGCGAGGTCGAGGTAAATCAAGGCTGCTATTTCTCCTTGGTAGAGGAAGGCTCGGATGTCATTTGTCGCTGCGATCAGGGCAGTTTCGGTGCTTTGATTGCAGCAGAAGCTGGATTGGAGGTGTCAAGTAGCTGGTTCTGCTCCAGGTATGTCATGCATTGCTTGTTGATGATCTTTTCCAGTACCTTCACAGGGAACGGGAGCAGGGAGATTGGACGCTAGTTTTTGGGTTCACTAGGGTCTGTGGAGGGTGAGTAGTGGTCTGACTTGGGCGTTTTTTCAGACATCAGAAAATGTTGCGGTGGCGATAGAGGTGTTGAGCAGGGTGTTTAGTTCCTGGCCGATCCTTTGGTTTCCAAAGTTGAAGATGTGGTGCAGGCATGAGTTTGTGGGAGCTCCTGAGTGGATGGATATCATGGTGGTGGCGATGTCCTGGATGTTCAAGGAGGTCTGTGTGTGGTTTGTGTTGGATGCTGTATGGCGTACTTGTCGAGGAAGTCCATAGGTGTAGGTTGGGTTTTGATGTTTCTGTATATCGTTGTGATCTTGCCATTGAAGAAGTGGGCGAGGTTGTTGCACATCTCCTGTAAGGGTGTGATGTTGTTTTTGCTGTCCTTAAGAATGTTGAAAAATTCCTTGGTGTTGTTGGTGCTAGTTTTGATTTATGCGGCAATGGCTGTCTTCTTTGTTGCCCTATGTAGGTAGTGGTAGAGGTTGAGAGAAGTCGTTAAGGCTGCTCTGTCGGAGGTGTCCTTGCTGGCGCACCATCTCCTCTCCAGCTGTTTGCTGTCTGGTTTCGCTGTTCTGAGTTCTTGAGTGTACCAGCTGGCCTTTTTGTAGGATTTTTTCTGCTCTTGATGGGGACGATGCTGTCTGCGTTATTGGTGATCCAGATGTTGAAGTTTTTCCTTCCCTGCACTAGGTTGGTGGCATTGAGGGTGTCCACCCAACTAGTCTCTGAGATTTTTGTTCCACCTCTGGTGGGTGGCGCTGGTCATCTTGGGACTGGAGGTGCAGGGGCTGGAGATGCTGAAGTGGGCGATGGAGTGATCGGTCCATGTGAGATCTGTGACATGGCTGTATTTGACGCAGTTGCTGGAGGTGAAAATGGGGTCCAGCATGTGTCCTGCACTGTGTGTATGGTCATGGATGATCTGCGTCAGTCCAAGGCTGCTCATACTGTCGAGGTGATGTGCAGTGTTGTCATTGGGGTCATCAATGTGGACATTTAAGTCACTGAGGAAGATGTAGTGCTTGGAGTCTAAGGCTAAGGGAACAGTGAAGTCTGCGCTGGTGTTGCAGGAGCTGGAGCGCAGGCCTGGGGGTTGATATGCAAGGGTGGCTCTGATGGTTGTTTTGTCGTCCACGTGGAGCTTGAAACCAAGATGTTCCATGAGGGTGGTGGTATTGTCGGTGGTGGTGGCGCACTGTATGGTCTCTTTGTGGATGATGGATGTTCCTGCTCCTGGCTTGTTGATGCGGTCCTGGCAAGCGATGTTATATCTGTCTGGGATCACTGTTGCAATGTCTGGGGTAGATGTGGGATTGAGCCAGGTCTCGGTAAGGAAGACAATGTTGGGTGCGAGGGTGGTGATGAAGTTCCATATTTTTATGGAATGCTTGCATAGTAAGAAGGGTACATGTGAGTTGGTGTTTTAGTTCAGGTGGTGTCTATGGTGTGTATGGGGTGGGGCTGGTAGGTGGGCTGGTGTGTGTGATGTGGCAGGTGAAGTGGCAGTGGGCGCAGGTGAAAGGTCCTAATGTTGGGCATTGGTGGGTACAGCGGCATGTTTGTTGCTGCGTCCGGGGTTGAGAGTGTAGAGTTTAGCAGTGATGTATCTTTGGGGGAGGGAGGGCCAGGAGTTGTGGTGCAGGGCATGTTCCAGATACGGACGGGGCGCAGACGGGCTTGCATTTGTGGTGCCTTTGGTGCGCCAATGGCATGTCCACTGCGCGGTCGCGCTGCTGCCTGCATTCAGTAGATCCTAGGATGGGTGGGGCTTCTGTTGGCGGGAAGAATGGGGAGTGAGAAAACACGGTCAGGAAAACCCTGTAGTGTTACTGGATCAGTCTGGAACAAGCAGGAACTAGAAGCCACGGGCAAGTGGCAGGCGAGGTGTCCAGGGGCCTCAGCCCATGATGCATCAGCCATGACACCCCCTTCTTGCCCCCTTCTTGCTCATTTGGAATGCTTTTGGCAGATCTCTGATCTTCAGCTTAAAAAAGACATAGATCGTCTTTTTCCATTAAGGGAAGGGACAAATGTAATCAGTCTGCCAGGTCTATTTTTAAAAAGGGAAATAGTCACATTTTGGTACTTGAAAGTGGAATGCAGACTTGCTATTACATGACAGCACAGCTACAATAGGTGGTTCGTTGGTGCAGCATTGGTGGAAATAAATGTGTCAGCTTAATTTGGCCGGGAGATGGCTGTGAGGCACTTGAATCATGTATAGCACACTCAGGTTTACTCATGTTTACTGACAATGGCTTCTCACTGTTGGGGTTTGTGCTTGCAGCATACAGTGATCGGTTTAGGCATATGCTCCAGTGATTCCACTGAGGTGGTATCCAGAATTTTAGAGGCTATCCAGTAGTGTACCAGTTATGGAGTTGGCAGGATGCAGGGACTGACATGCTGGGAAATCACATGGTCTAGTTGTTTGAAAAACTGACAGATGTGAGTTGTAATTTTTTTTACATTTGGTGCTATCACCCATATAATAAATTATATTGGACAAATATGGACATTTCAATGGAAAAATGTGCTATCTGTAACTGGTCGAACTCTCCCTCCTGCTGGATGCTTTCTTTCTATATTTGGGACAATGTTCTTCAAAATACACTATGGTGTGCATACTTAAACCTGCGATTCGACTGCTAAGTGGACGTGGCTCATTTGCTAACCAACATATAGAGTTTGATTTCATTAAAGTAACACTGATCGCAGCACCCACACTCTGAAAATTGTTCCAGCACCACTGAATTTGTTGCTACATGAGCAGCAACAATACTACAGAAGTTTGCTATTTTATATAACATGATTTAGAGAAAAATCTGTTTGAGGTAGTGACATCTGTGGTAGAAGTGTCTGAAGAATATCGCTGCTCTTACCTGGTATTCAATGTCATCCACAATGCAGACCGCCTTGCGTGCTGTAAAGGGAGGGAAACAAAAGATAACAATCAGAAATCCTTATTAATATAAAATAAACATGTGCCTACAGGAGAAACAATATAATTCACACAACACTACTGTGCAGTGAGGATCCCTGAATGAACAGTACTAAACAGTTACTGAATGGTTGTTTAGCTCATACACACAAAATATCGTAAAGGACAATTTACATAGCTACTTTCAAAAGTTAGATGGTAAGACAGAAGTCGTCCTGCAATGTGCAAACATTTCTAACGGAAAACCAAACCGTTGGAGAGCTAGGAATATGGAAAATGATGCAAGAGAGAACAGCTACGCCAGCAATGTATCACAGTATTTTGCATCTGAAAGGCTAGCAATTCGCTAAACCACAGACTTTTGAGACTACAACATGCACGGATGCAAAGAATTAAATGGATTTTGTGAGTAGTAAAAGCCTTTCCAACTAGCAAAATGTTGTTTATCACTACGAATCACAATTAGGAAGGAGTGTGAAAGTGACTTCCCTCCTAATTGCACATTTCAATGATATGTATCAATGACTTGCAACAGCATTTTTAGACAGGAGTTGCTCTCGGTGTGGAAAATGGGTGGGGCGGCGCGAGGCTGGGCGGCGCGGCGCATGGCGGGTGGGATTGAGGAAAAAGATAAAAAAATAAAAATAAAAAAAACACTTACCTGATTCCTTGCCACCGTAGCGCCGCTCCCAGCCTGCCCTGCGGCCAATCCGAATGCTGCTCTCATGGCTGGAGCACCCTGGATTGGCGCTCCAAGGCAGACTGGGAGCTTCTGTCTGCTCTATCCAACCCGGCAACACAGTGCCAGGTTTGACAAAGCCCAGTGCTCATGTGTGTTTGGCAAACCCGAGCCGGCCGGCCTAACAGACCTCCATCTCTGCCCACCCGATGGCCTGCCCCTTTAACTATAAAACGATAATGAACATAGTTTATTATTGTTTAATTGTTAAAGGTTTGCAGCTGCTGCTGCTGGCAGGGGGTGTGACGCTCCTCAGCTAAAGTGGAGGAGCCGTGCCTGTTTGTAGGCATAAATCTTTGAACTTACCAACACTTCAAAGGGACAGGAACTGATTCTCAAAGGGGAAGCTGCCCAAGAGAACAGATTTGCCAATACAAATATCAATGGTCAGAATCGGGGGAGTGGGCAGTGTTGTCTAAATGTTTTCCTCAATATGAAACATTTTTTAAAGCAACAGTCATACTTTTAATAGACACAGACTGCTTTACAAAAATATATATTTCTCATTCGGGAAAGCAAATGCAAGGATTGTGGTCTGCTGTCCCATAATGGCCACCATCCTATCATTTATAGACATTTAGAAGAGGTCACAAATGGGGACATGCCTACAAAATATTCATTGGACAGGCCGATTTTGGACACCGTGTCAAAAAGGATTTTTAAATGGGACCTAATAGTACATAGGTCACATCACAAATTGGATACTGTTGGACTTTTTTTCTTTGCAGGGTCATCTCCAATCTTTTTACCTCCTGCCTCCTATTTTTTGTCTGACCTGGCTTAAGGACTCTGGGCACTATACCACTGCTAACCAGTGCTAAAGTGCATATGTTCTCTGGGTAAATTGTATTGCTGATTGATTTATTCACAATTGGCATATTTGATTTACTAATAAGTCCCTAGTAAAATGCACTAGAGGTGCCCAGGGCCTGTAAAACAAATGCTACTAGTGGACCTGCAGCTCTGGTTGTGCCACCCACATTAGTAGCCCTGTAAACATGGCTCAGACCTGTCACTGCAGTGTCTGTGTGTGCAATTTTAAACTGCCAATTCATTTTGGCAAATGTACCCACTTGCCAAGCCTAAACCTTACCTTTTCTTACATGTAAGACACCCCTAAGGTAGGCCCTAGGTAGCCCGATGGGCAGGGTACAGTGTATGTTTAAGGTAGGACATATACTAATGTGTTTTATATGTCCTGACAGTGAAATACTGCCAAATTGGAGTTCCACTGTGCAAGGCCTATCTCTCTCATAGGTTAACATGGGGGCTACCTTTAAATATGATTAATGATTAAAGTGTAGATTCCCTTTGGGAGCAGATGGACATGTGGAGTTTGGGGTCTCTGAACTCACAATTTAAAAAAACATATTTTAGTAAAATTGGTTTTGAGAGTGTGTGTTTGAAAATGCCACTTTTAGAAAGTAGGCATTATCTTTCTTAAACCATTCTGTGACTCTGCTTGTTTGTGGATTTCCTGTCTGGGTTAGTTTGACAGTTGGCCTATTTGCACCTCTCTCTAGACAGTGACACAAAGGGAGCTGGGGTGTAGCCTGCATATCCTGATGAGCCATCTGTGTCAGGAGGGAGGGGAGAAGTGGTCACTTACACCTGAAAGGGCTTTGCCTGCTCTCACACAATTCAGTCTCCAACCCCCTGGTGTGTGTCTGGGGCCTGGCCTGAGCAAGGCAAGATCTCACAAACAAGAGAGACTTTCCTTGGAAGGAGGCCTACTTCAAAGGCCAAAATAGGTATAAGAAGAGCACTCAAACCCCTGACAAATTAGACCACTTCTGGACATCAAGAGGAACCTCTGCCAAGAAGAAGAGCTGAGGAGAAGTGCTGCCCTGCCTGTGACTGTGCCTTGTGGTGCTATCCTGCAGTTGCTGCTTTTGCCTGTGAAAGGGGACACAGACTGGATTTTGTTGTGCATTCCTGCTTGTGAAGAAATCTCCAAGGGCTTGCTCTGAGCTTGCCTCCTGTTGTTGAAGTCTCAGGGCCATCAAAGACTTCCCCTGCCAGCATCTGGACTCTCTGCTGACTCCTGCCCTGCCAAGTGGTGCCCTATCTAGTTCCTGGGCCCTTGAAAGGTAAAACAGGCAGCCAAAGACTGAAAAACCACGTACAGACCGCTGTGCGGGGAAATGTTTGACGCAACTTCCGAGACATGGCTGAGAAACAATGCGCCTCCGGCTTCATGGCTGAAATCTACGCTCCACCTGCATCGTGGCTGGAAGATCAAAGCAATGCGGCTGGAGAAACAATGCGCAACACCTGCTGACGGAGGCTCTTAACGTTGCAACCCCACATAGCGCGGTTTTCTGATACCGTGCGACTGGATTTTTTACGCAAACCTCGCAGAGGGCGTAAAACCAAGGCAAAGCCTGTCTGGACCCGAGGGTGCTTATCCAAATCAATGCATCGTTCTCCTGCGGAGAGGAAAAACGACGCACGCCGAGCCGACCAGAGGAGGAACAACGCATGGTCTTGCTTGCAAGTGAGAAATCGACGCATCGCTGGCCTTTTCCGACGCACACTCGCCCGTGTGGTGTTATTTTGATGCAACCTAGATACTTTTTCACAGTAACAGTGTTAGCACTGTTTTTTAGGGATTTAAGACTCTTTTTGCTTTTTAATTCAGAACTTGACTTGTGTATGGTGGATTGTTGTCATTTTGGTCTTGTTTTGTTTAGATAAATATTACCTATTTTTCTAAACCATGTGTTGTGTCATTTTGTAGTGTTTTCACTGAGATACTGTGTGTGTTGGTACAAATACTTTGCATCTAGACTCTGAAGTTAAGCCTGCCTGCTTGTGCCAAGCTACCAAGGGGGTGAGGCGGGGTTAACTGAAGGTGATTCTCCTTTACCCTGAATAGAGTGAGAGTCCTTGCTTGGACAGAGGGTAACCTGACTGCCAACCAAGGACCCCATTTCTAACACATACCAATTCACAAACCAGTTGGTGTTCAAACTGCACACTGATTTGTTAATGGGGCCCCTTTTCTGCGTTGTAATCTATAATATGTGTGTGTTCTTGCACAGAATAGTGCCACAGTTACGCACTGCCCATATTTGAGAAAATCAAAATTCAAAGGCCCTGGTTACAAGTGAGGTGGATTTAGAGGTCGAAGGAGTATATTAATTTTTTGACACCTAAATAGGGCTATTCTGAATTTTTGTTTTGGGATGGTAATAACATGCAGACCTGATGTTGCCAGGCCCAAATCCACAGGTGGACTTCCCATTCTCATAGACAAATCTGCTCCGTTTACCACTTGCTAGAGGCAGGTCGTAAATGGGAGCAGAAGGCCTGTGAGATGCTGGGTTGGGAGGCCGGTGGTAGATAAAGCACAGGAGGCAGGAGGGAGTTTTCTTTGCTTTCTCATGCTATAGATGGGGCTCGGTCAAGTGCTAAAGCCAGGGTGGTGTTGCACTTTTAGGGCCAGATTTACAAGGCCCTAGCGCCACCGGAGCATTACTTTTACTGATGCTCCGGTGGTGCTATTCACTGCACCATATTTACAAGGAGGCTTTAAGCCACTTTTTGTGGCTTAACGCCGCCTTGAAAATATGGGCCCCTCCAATGCAGTTTTCTGCGGCAGAGGGGTGTGCAATGGGTGTTGCTGTGGGCGCTCCACCGCAGCACCCATTACTTTTGATGCTGCCCCAGATTTACGAGAAATCGTAAATCTGTGGCAGCTTCAAAAACTAACGCCACCACAGAGGTGGAGGTAGCATGGTGCAAGGATGAGGAGTACTTTTATTCTTCCTCGTTTTTAGGTCAGCCGTAAGCGTATGACCTCTTGTATTGTTTTAAGTATGCTTCTTCTGTGGGCTTCCAGCTATTTAATTTGTTAGTTTAAGTGTCATTTAAAAATCCTTGCTTGCTAGTGGTCAGCCATTCCTCTATGTCCCTCCTTGTTCTGTTTGGGAGCAGAGTCCACCTACTGTATAATTACACTTTGTCCTGTTTATCTGAGCTGTAGGGGACTTTTTTTTCACTTTGTTTCCTGCTTGTGTCCAGGGAAACTTCCTTTTTGCTCTGAGTTTAGCTTGGCTGTAAACAAGGCTTTAAATCAGCCTGTTATATTGGTCACATTTGGTCTTTGTGGGCTCTCTGCAATCTCTCTCAGCTGCCTGGCCGTGACCCGAACCCGGGCCCTCGGTTCCAAAGTTCTTAGCTCTAGTTTTTGCACTATACCTTCTTCATGTTGTGCCATTCTGCATCAGTTGTCTTTACTTAAATTGCTCTCTGCATCAGCTGTCTTTGTCATGCTGGCCACACGTCTACTTCTCTCTCCCTAAGCTCTGCTTTTTGGGTATGTAACACATCCACTTTCCAGAAATAGGCCCAGTTTAAAGTAAGTTGTGATTATAAATTATTTTATTGTAGCTCCCAACAGTCTGCTTTTGGCTTAAAGCTGTTAGACAATCAATAAGCAAGAATAATGAGCTACAGGGAAATGCGGAAAAATGTAGATTTCCTGTATTTATGTAAACAGAAGTGTCACACACACTACCTTCATTTCAATCGCTCAGCAATATTTAACGTGACAGCCACGTTTAAAACATATCATCAAAAACAACCATAGCTATATTTGCTTTTGGGATAAAGGGAATTAGTCAAATGCATGTATTTGGCTGCTTTCGCTGTCTCTTTTTCACCCATATTCATTCATCACCTTTCTTTAGATAGCTCGAGTTTCCACTTTACATTTTAATAAAAACGCTATCCCTGTGCCTGCTGAAACTCATTTTCAACAGGCCTACCAACACACAGTGCCGCCATGTGCCACGTGATAACGGCAGTTTTCACAAGGACACACAGTGGACTGCCAATATCACATGGTGAGCACAGGGTGAGCTAAAAACCTCTTCATGTAGTAGGTTTCCAATAAATTTCTGGAGGATCCGTAGAGTTAAGTTCACTTTCCTGTTTTATAATCTCCTCAAACATGGGGCGGTGGGTTTTCTTCAGAAAGGTACATACTCCCACCCCCTGGCCACTGTACCTCCAGGGTCTGTCTACTGCTATGCCCAGGGAGTGATGCACTCTAAACCCTGCCTACTCTCCTGGCCATGCCACCACTCCCCCAAAGACCCTGCCACGTCTATAAGACAGCAAAAATCAGACAGGTGTTGTGTGCCCCATGTGTCCACTGGAAGCACTTTCTTTTGCTGATCACATGAGTGAAGTGAAGCTAGTCTGTCTGGTGCGACAGTGTTAATGGGCAGTGAAAATGTATTTACATTTTTTTGATTTTCAGAAACAAACACCCGGGGAGACATTTGTTTCCGAAAACCAAAAAAAAAAAAAAAAAATGGAGCTTTCTTGCATAGGAGGGTGGTGCCACTATTTGGCAAACACAGAAAAAATACACTTTTGGAGGAACTGTGTTAGCCAGCCAGCAATTCTGATGGTGCTGTGGTGAAAGTGGTATTCTATTGTCATTAGCATGGCAGATTTAAATTAGGATGATAAATAGAAAAAAAATCATTTTTTGTTGCAGATAGAGGAAGAAGGAAAATGGAAGTGATTTAGTTATATGCAGGGCCGCTGGATTTATGTGGCAGGAAAAGACCAAATTATGAGGCAGGGTTGACCAATTTATGTGGTGTGCATGAAAAGTTCATATATGAATTTACAACGCCAATAGTTCTAACTCAAGGAAATGGGAGACCTATTGCATTGCAAATACCTGTTGCTTTTTCTATGTGTGCTGCATTCTGCAACACACACAAAAAGAGAAAAAGACAATGAATGATTGTTTAGTACAGGAAGGTTTCTCTTCCTGCATATAAACAATCATTAAAAAATGATGATTTGGTACTTCTATGTGTGCTGCTAGAAGTGCCAAATCACCTTTGTGGATTGCACATAAACAATCTACCCCCTCAACGCAGACACCCTTGCACTATGGTTGCCGCCTAAATTTAGTACTGGCGCAGGGGGAAACACAGGGGCATGCAGTATTTTTGTAAATACGGCACATCCCTGTGTTTCAAAAGTGCCCGCAGCACGGCGCTGCAAATTTTGTCACCACGCTGTGCCACTTTTTTGTAAGTCTGGGCCTTAGTGCACCTGTGGTTGCTTTTCTTGCAAGTTAAATCAGGCCAGGTGTTCCTGCATGTTGGAAATCCGGGTACAGGTATCAGTAGTGTGACAAAACTCGAGGGGGCCCCCTGAAGAGTACATGGTGGAGGTCCCCTCTGGATTTATTCAGGAGCTCTCAGGCCAGGGTACTGTGCTGAGGGCGCCCCCTGGAGCTCACCTCCCCTCCGCACCGTGGGGGCTGCGGAGATCTTTGTTATGCCACTACAGAAATATTAGGTCGGTTTTACTTGGGCGTAGCAGTTTCCCACTGGAATTACCAGTCTAAGTGCAGTCTGGGCAATAATATTTTTCAGAGCTGACCCCTTGTTTGAGCAATTAGTAGTGTAGGCAGTAACTGATTATTAGAGCATCCTCCTTAACTCTTTCTAACACAAGTACAAAGTGCTCAGTTGTTCTAACTACCCTTTGTTTTTCCACGCAGAAGGTGCCATAGTATGCGTTTGTTATGTTTCCCTGGCATAACTGTTCATTTGCATCACTTGTTTCATTTTCTACAATGCAATAATACTTATGATTGCTTATTGAAAGTAGGTAGCGATGGCACATTTTCTCTTTCGGATCCCATGCCCAGACCACTGTGTAACTGTCATGACGTCAGGCTAGGCTGTAAGCACTAGGTGGTGCACACCACTTTATGTGAGAGCATGTAAGAAAATGAAAGAGGGAGGGGGTGGGTGACAGAGACAGGAATGTGGATGAAGTGTTAACAGTAGAAAGTAACAGAGAATGAAAAAGGAAGATGATGAGAGTAGAGATCATTTATTCTGAAATACAACGATGTGGAGAAAAGAGCTTTGAGGTGGAATGCTAAGGGATGAAAAACAAAATAGATAGGAGAATGACTTTTGGTGTTAAAAGGAGGGAGGAGGATGGCGCTTGTAGAGTGAAAGTTTGAATCGGCAGTGGAATAGCAAGCATGATGAGGCAGAAGTAAGACAGAAGGGCACCCTAAACATACATTATTTAAAACTTCCATGGTGTAAGAATTAGGAAAGAGAAACTGGGCCGAGGGATCAGGAGTGCAAATGTTCTAAAATAGACATTTTACTGATATATGGCAATACACAACGTTTACAGTAGTAGAGACATGTAGCAGGACAGGAACAGTGTTTTAAACTTTGATCAATAAAAGTGTAAGACTTACTGCAGGTATAGACCGGACAACATTGATTTTCATCCATTTTGCCACACGTAAGTTCAAAGCCTTGAGGACAGGTTGTCACAGCACTGCTGCATCCCTGAGGCTTGCATACTGCACAGAGGAGAGATTAACAAATCAGCACATTAACAGATGAATCCTCAACCAAGCGAGTCAATCTTGAAAACGTAAATGTAACTCTTTCCTGCAGCTGAGTCTGCCATTATGCTTGTTTTGTTTATGTGCACAAACGCTTTCTGAAGGTGGAAATGACAAATCGCTAGAAGGTTAGGTATCATAGCGGCTTTGTAAGTGCCTCTAAATCTCTTCCACTGACGTAGTTCCCCAATGCTGTTCGTCTAAAACACAATAAAAACTCATTTCCCACTGTACCTTTGAGCGTCATTGATGCTGCCAGATACTTAACTCTAGCCATTTCACCTGACATCGTCCAAATCCACTTTCAATGAACAGACAGCCCAGGACACGAAATCAGCATCACCACACGCCTGGAGTACCTGTCCCACGAAATGAGGGAGCTTCCTGTGCAAGAATGAAGCCAATATGGCCTTTTAGAAGAAACAGAATGGAGTGAAGCTGGTCACACTGGTTGAAAGAGAGCTTCTTATGCATGGCAGTCCAACAGATGAAACAGAGCTTCCTATGTATGAACAGAGCCAAGACTATTCCACTAGATGAATGAGAGCTTCTATTCATGAATGGAGCTGAAACAGTTGTGCGAGATGAACGTGAGCTTCCTATGCCTAAATGGAGTAAAGACGGTTCTACTGGATGAGAGGGAGCTTCCTATGCATGAAAGGAGCAAATATGGTTTCCCTAGAAGAAACAGGATGGAGCGGAGTTGGTCTTATTAGATGAAAGTGAGCTTCTTATTCATGATCGTCCAACAGATGAAAGAGAGCTTCCTATGCATGATTATAGCCAAGAAGGTCACAATAGAAGAGAATGGATCACATTTCTCTGTATCATTAATAAGGCCAGAAGACCTGCAAAATGTGACACTCACTACACACTGTGTGGACTTACACTTGATCATGCAGCAAACCTTCTAACATATGAAGCATGGAAGCAGTGCCAAGAATCTGGGCTTCTGCAGGAAGTTGATTGCTTCGAGTCCGGAGGTCAGGGCAGAATCAACTACATGCACCTCATGCACAACAGAATACCACCCAAATGGGAGTTGTGGCTGAAGTATATGGAACAGGGACCAACTTTTCCCTGATCTGACCAAAGCTTTTACCTCACAATGAGTAGACTGCGACATGGCTACAGCTCTTTGAAGTGACTATAAAATGAGATGCAGTGCTGTATTATTTCGTTAATTTACCCGTCATAGTCCCCTCAACAATTTTCAGAATACTCAATTTCTTCTTGATTAACTTGATATGCAAGCAAGATTAGCTTCCTTAAAATGCAGTAACCAACCGATGAGGGGTAAATAAGGTGCTCCAGACTTCAGAGCTTATTGCTTTGAGGGACAGCTGTTCTTTTGGCTGGTGGGTTTCACTTGAATGAAATTGGGTACACACCCTGGATGTTATGTTGGAGTGCACATCATAGACTGCTGCTGCCTGGAGTAACTAAACCCCACCAACTGCCTTTATTGCTTAGTAATGCTTTACCGTACTGGAAATGTGTTCTCCGCTACCCCATTTTACAGCCAAATTACACCCCTAACATCCCACTGAGAGGTATACCTACACCAACGAGAGTGCTAACATCACTCCCATCTGGCGCCTTGAGGTATGAGTTACCATGATTGGGGACCTGTTCATGAAGGGCTCTCTACTAACCCATCAAGAGTTCATATGACACCATGGATTGCCTAGATCCCTTTTCTTAAAGCATACCACTCTCCTTCGATATGTCCGTATGAACTGGGGACACACAGGAATGGAACCAGATACACATATGCTTACTCAAGTAGTTTATGAGATGGATAGTGACAGATTTCTCATTAAATGGTTATACAAGGGGTTGCGTCCCCTTGTGAGAGTCATGGGAAGCAGAACTGGGGCATGGCAAAGAATGGCGCACTCTCCTTGAATACCTGAGCACTCTCCCGCAATTCGCATTTAAAATTCAGCCAATTTTCTCTCTTGCATTGAACATACTTGACACCGCTCACATTTCCCCACATCATCCCCTCAATGCCCCCGATGTCAGACAGACTCCACAGATCTACTACACATGTTGTGGATCTGCCCCTCACTAACTCATTAATGGGCAGATATAAACAGTGCTCTTTTTACACTTATGGCTGTCACCCAGTGGGATACAGTAGAACACTTCCTCCTTGGCCTATAACCCAAGCATAAGAATTTCAGGACCGTGGCACGCTTTATGGACCTAGCGTTTCTTCTAGCGAAATTTCAAATTACCAGACATTGAAAATCTTCTTCAGCTCCCCTCACATCAAGCTGGCACGATGAGGTAATACGCTGGGGTACGGCTGAGAGTTGCACACTGCGCAGGTAAGAATACCAAGGACTCCTTAAGCACCCCATTGCGATGATTTGAGATGACCAACTAGAAAACTTGTGCTACAAGGAGGCTAATGATTAGCAGTTTCCCAATACATTCTGCCATCCAGTCCTCTCACCCAGAGCACCTGACGTTCTCCAAGGGTATTCCTATCCACTATGACACACCGCTATGCCAAGCATTTAGTAGTATATTTGGGTTCACGCATGGACTACATTTTAAATGGACAGAAATGACTGATGGCTGTTTGGGGTCGGGAGGGGGGGCTGAAGTTTTCCTTATCTGGTTTATTTATTTATTTTTTGTTTAGCTCCATTATCCACTGCATTACCCACTGTTGTGGTATATATACTCTGTTGAAGTTTAGATCTGATCATTCAGAAGGGCTACTTCTTATAACAGACATTATACAACTCAAATTAATCGTATGCACATGCTTGTATTGTGCATGGCTTATTGTTTTATGAAAATTGCATCGAAATGTTTTAAAAAGAATTGAGATGAAGTGCTATATGAAACTGTGTATTGAATAAATAAACATTTATCTATCTAAACCACTTAATATCAAAGCAAAACACAAAATGAAACCAAGGAAACCTATATTGAGCACTCAATTTCCACTCATATTAATAGCTCCTGCTGGTACTATTTTCACAAATTTCTTGACTAACTCACATCAAAATCTAAATCTGTTTGACACTTCTCTTGAAAAACGGTTTGCCTATGATTCTGAATCAGCCACCCTTTTAAAATGACAACTAGAGGTTTGGTGGTAATCATCAAGTAGGTAATTGTTGATACTAAGGCCCTTAGCAAGTATGGAATTCCCCCCTGAAAAACAGTTGTAGTCCTTGGAATATAACGTAGCTATAGAAATTTATGTTTTGACACTGATTTTTGAGTTTTCCATAATTCTCTCCCCTTTTCCCCAGATCTATCCCTCAAGGTGTTTACTGGATGAAATCTGAAAGGCCCATTTTTTCAAGGATACATATAGTCCTAATTTGGGCAAAAACTTCAGTTCCATCCCTTCTCTAAGTTACTTGCCATTGTGGAGATCCATGAAGAAGTGCTACCTGACATTTCAAACTCTTACTGAAAAGAAAAGCACTCTTGGACCCTTGAACCCTTTACAGACCAGGGCATTGAACAGCAACAGCATAGTTACATTTCTGGAACGGCAAACCCTAGTCACTGACAAATATCAATTCCCCAGCTTGCTTCTCCTAAGTCTTGTGGTGATGTTCTCTCCTGTGGAGAACACATTCATCAGCTTGCCTTTTGGAAACGCACTTTTGTTGCATGTGGAAAGCACAGTTTATGAACTGATAGTGTACACATATTTCTTAAAAGGCAATAAAGATGAGGTAATCAAAATTCTAGAATCATGACATTGAGTATTCCTCTTCAAATGATTGCTTCTTCTAGGTTCATAAAACTGAAGTTCTCACTCCTTTATCTTTGAAATACATATGTTGTAGATTTGCAAGGAAATTTAATAAGTAAATAATTCCACGTCTGCTTCCTACATCAGATTTGGAGTGGACGGGTTTATCAATTGGAAGAAATAATTTTCCAGTGGATGAAAGAAAATACATATGCAAATGTTCAAATGTGAAGGTAAATGAGGCTCTACCATTGTAAACTATGTTACATTTTTCAGGCATAACTGCCTTCTCATGCACTTAACCACCAGTTCAAAAATCGTTTCCAGAAATACTCCTTCAGTCCTTTGTGATCCTGATTTGAAAGATAATTATTAAATGTGCATCTGTCTATTTACTAGCTCATTTGGGTGCAGATTTACTCTAAGTTAGAACTCACAAAGATTCCCAAGATTCATCCTCCACATGTAAGCAAGCTAGCTCACCCTCATACTTGCAGACCTCATCACTCAATTACGTCCTGACAAACGAATGTGCTGTTGGACCAGGCCCTCTCTATATTATCACCCCAGATTTTGTTGCCTTCCTTTGATGAGCCCACCTTTGTTGGCTTTTAGGACTGTGCTATTTCTCCCTGCTAAGCAGTAGTAAGGTGCTTGTGTTCTCCCTCTGAAACATGGTAAAATTGGCCTACATCTGATTGCTACATTTATTTAATTTACTTGTAAGTCCCTAGTATATGGTACTTTATGGCCTGTAAATTAAATGCTACAGCACTCCTTTTGTCACTCTGTAAAGTAGCCCTGCAAAACATGTCTCAGTCTTGCCACTGCAGCCTTCAGTGCAGTTTTAAACTGCCATTTGGCTTGGCAAAAAAAAACCTTTGCCAGGCCTAATTCTTCCTTTCTAGGGGCTTCCAACCACGCCCATGTCACGTCAGTCACTTTCATTGGTTCGTGGGCTTGCCTTTTAAAATATGCTTGCTTTCATTTGTGAAAGGCATGCATACGTCATGCCTTTTCCGGTGTTTAGCCCACCTACACAGCACCAGTACACTACTGAAAACATTTGAGGCCTGATGTTTTCAGCATGGTTTTCGGACTACGTTATCTGTTTATTTTCGACACAGCACGATCGTGCTGGGGTTTACATTGCATGATCGTTTTTTCCGTTTTCAATTTCAGCACAATCTTGCTGCATTTTACATAGTGCGATTGCGCTGCATTTTTTTCTTTTAATTTGTGTGGCAAGAAAAGTCCGGTTAGGAGTTTACAACTCTAATAGCTCTAACTCGAGCAAATACGAGACCCGTTGCATAGAAAATGCTTGTTAATACTTGTAAGTCACCCCTAAGGTAGGATCTACATGCTTATAGGGCAGGAAGCATGGCATTTAAAGAGTAGGACAAGTGTGCTAATGTTTAACAGGTCATGAACGTGAGTAACTCCGAAAATCATGTTTGACTGTTGTAAGGCTATCTTGCCCAAAGAATAACGCTAGACCATTTTATCACACTTCATAAGTGATACCTTCAGTTTGGGAACAGATAGAGAAATGTTTCTTCCGCTCATTTGAATTGTAATATAAAATCCTCTTGAATGAAATGGTTGGATTTTAAGGTACTATTTTGAAAATGCTACTTTTAGAAACTTGGTTGTTATTTCCCATTAAATATAATGGGTGCATTATTTTAACGTCTCCTCTGAGCAGGCGTTAAAAATGGCAGAAACAATGGCGCAGTGAAATCTTGCAAATTTAACTGCATCATTTTTTCAGGCCTCCCTGCGCAGGAACACACCCCTTTGCGCCACTTTGTAAATATGGCGTGGCAGAAAAGCCAGCTTAGCAACAAACAAATTACGCTATGGTGGTGCTAAGATGGTGCAAGGGGCTTGTAACCTTGCCCCTGTGTGTCCTTCTGCAAGTGTACAGGGTGGGGACACTCCTGACAAGATGACTAGAAAGGAGCTGTGCCCTGCCCTGATTATACTTCATAGGACCCTGCATGAAGCACATGGAAAGCAACCTGATGCAGGCCTGCCCTTGTCTTGGTAACCCTAGACAGTTTGGAGCCTACCCTGGGGGAAGAGAAGAACTGACCAGAACGAGTGTGGGAGTACGCCAAGGGTTTGGCCCACACAAAGGTTGGCACTAAGTACAAATGTGACACCTTCTGAACCTCTCATCAGAACACTCCTGGACGTGTAGAGGATTTGGAAGAAGGACTGTCCTGCTCTTTGAAGAAGGAAGACTGTAACTGCTTGCCTTGAACCCAGGATCCCCAGAAGTGACTCCAAGGGTCAGCTGTCTGACCTCCTTTTTCAGTCTTCCCTGCAACTGTCCAGCTGATCAGCATGAACTGAACCTGCCTGAGCCCTGTTGCTGTCCTCTAATAGAGAATGTCCTGATCCCCATGAGGTGCCTCCCAGGGATGAAAAAAACATGCAAGAGTGATATAAAGTGGCAGGAAGGGTCCTTGGTGGACTGTGTTTTATTCATGAAAAACATTAGTGACTGTGCACAAAGTTCTGCCCAAAACTCGCAGTTGGCGCTACCAAATACCAGAGGTGGAGAAAACAACGGCTGTGTAGTCTTGGTTTCACCACCTCTCTTTCATCCACCACCAGACACTTTCTTCCCCTTATCTCACTCTTTCAGGGTCTTTTCACCCTTGCTTTATTTATTTTTCATTATGTTTTTGTGCTTCTCTTTCTTTCCCCTTTTCTGTTTTTCTCTCTGTCACCTGCAATCACTGGTTCAAAATTAACCACTGGTGGTGTATGAAAGAGGCATGAGTTGGAAAGAAGAGTACACAGCCTTAATATTCGGTATGATGGCATTCAATAGGGCCGGCTATGGCCTTCTGAGTGAATCTTTGCCCACAGCACTTATTCTCCAACAAATTAAGCAGTGGATCTTCTTAGTTCCACCAAGGTGAGTGTGGAACTACAAGAACATTCTTCTGCACGTTGCTATATGGAAGTCGCATCATTCAACCACTGCTCAGATCCAGGGGTGGAAGGACATCTTAGCATTAAACGGGACACCCAGAGTTTTTGCTGATATCTAGTGCGGGTAGCCTTGGTTTGGACCTGTGAAACAGTAAACAAAAATCACAAATATTTGATTTGACAGTGATGCTGTAAAGTAGCGCATAGTATTTGTAAAGTTGCTTTGCACTCCTACAACAATACACTTTTGGTAGTTTGTCTTCTCTGCTGGGGCTTGTTTGCACTGAAGGGTGACGAATAAGCATCAACAAGCTGTTCTTCCTCGCGGTACAGCCAAACATTGCCTTCTTGCAAACCCCAGCAGTCTTTCTCGGTGGGATTACAGAAAACGAAAACATTTCTGATTTTCGAGCATTTGGAGTATACTTACAACACTGAGGCTTAGTGCAGCACACATTATCTCGGTCCACCACCTGCACTAGTTCACGCTCGGGGCTGCAGGCTGGGGGCTCGATATGGGGGCAGTCACGTCGCCGGCATACGACCGTACCCATATTCTGAGCAGTGCAGCTACAGATATAACAGCCGATCGTCCAGTTTTCTCCAAGCTGCAAGAAGGTAAAGATCACATGTGAAATATACAAAATCAGAAATTTAGGACACTGACACACTCTCCTTTAGCAGATGGCAAAGGCAATCGACATACAGTGATAGCTTGACACAGTCGTGGTTTTAGGCCATAGAAAGAACAGGTTAGGAATGATCTGTAAACTTTTAACTAATACATTCAAATGATATATTCTGTATCTGTAGGTAATATACAGCCATACGGTTGTTGTAATGGGCGGTGTCACGCTTATAGAGTTGGTACATTCCATTTTGTGGTCTAATTTTGTGTAAGGTATTAATGTTGAAAGTGCCAATCAATGAGAGAGTCCCTGTTCACATTTCTGGCCGCCCCTTTTACCAGAGCCCGAACGTGCACCTGACAGTGACTTTTAACTTTTCAAGGAATGGGCCCGTGTATAGTGGGACTGCTCTGTGGTCATGTCTAGTGGAGTTACCTCTATGAAGGGCACCACGGGAATGATGCGGACTTCCATGGAAAGCCAGGTATAATATCCTGGCCATGCTTGGGCTCCTACCCCTTGCCCCTCGCATATTAGGCAGTCGAGATATGAGGGCATTCCAAAACCAGCTCTCCTACACTCAGAATCGGTCCTTCTCAGGAGTAACAACCTCCCACTGGAATTCTTTCCCAGTGCCGACTTTATGGCGGTGCAGCCATTGCCACCGCACAGGGCGGAAAGCTTAGCAGGGTGCTACATTTTACGCCCAGCAATTTCCAGGTGATTATAAAAAATGTAAAGATAACTGGTGATTAATGTACTTGCTGGAGAGACCGGAGTTTTGTCTAGTGCAGTTTTGAGTCATAAAGTAGCAAACAAGCTAATGAGCCTAATGTGCCTGCTGCAAAGTTCACCCTGTAACAGACAGATCACAGATTTGTATCTAATGGGGATAGCCCAGTGAGTTATTACTTTTGTCACAAACATCCCTCTGTTACTTTCAGTCCCTAATTTACAATGCTTCTAATAGCACACCGAGCTATGAACCGGCGTTAAAGAGCTGCATGCAAACTGCAATGTATGGGTTTGAAACATTATTTGTTTCTTAATATATCATTATCTGAGGTTTCTAAAAAGAGTTCGCTGAGTGGTAATACAATCTTATTAGTGCAGACGACTCTAACCACTGTGTTACATTTTAAACCCCAACTTTGTGTTTCTCCAGACTTGAGACAGTGTGCAGCCCAGGCAACTGTGGCCCGCATGAGCTTCACATTTGGTCCCCTGGTGAACATAAACACCCCAATTAGCAGTCTACTGTTTATTAGCTTGAGCAGCAACATTCAGAAAGATGGTAAACAAAAGGATAAGCATTTATTTACACTTTAACTGAAGTAAAAGAAAAGAGGCACAGAAAGTGCACAGCACGGTTAATCTTTAGGAAGTGTAAAGGAATCTTTAGGATGTTTAAAGATTTTACATATATCTTCACATGTAAAAATATGCTAACGTTTCTTCAAAAAAGTCTATTTATGTAACATGGAAATATTTCAATGTAGTACTTCAAACTGTATCACTTCATTAGGAGGCATTTATTAGAAGTAATAGTTTGCAAACATGACCTTAAATACATTTCCACCCCACCCCATTTCTGACAACAATGCCATTAGGGAACCAAGAGGCAGGTTAGTTGTCATGTCTACCCTATGGTGCCCTAGGTTTTTATTATTCACAGAACAATAACATAGTGTATTAAATCAAACACAGAAGATTTTGTACAGTGCAGATACTGCAGTCATTTATTTCACAGTGCTCTCATACGTGTTAATAAAGGAAAAGGAGGCAAGGTGAAATAAAGAAATTGCTTAGTGTTGGACCTGGCCCTTTTTGCAGGGTCTTCCCCAAGCTTTTTACATCCTTCCTCCTATTTTTTCTGACCTGTTTTTGTTGGCTTTAGGACTCTGGGTACTTTACCACTGCTAACCAGTGCTAAAGTGCATATGCTCTCCGTCTTTATTTTATTGGTGATTAGTTTATCCATGATTTGCATATTTGATTTACTTGTAAGTCCCTAGTAAAGTGCACTATGTGTGCCCAGGGCCTGTAAATCAAATGCTACTAGTGGGCCTGCAGGACTGATTATGCCATCCACATGAGTAGCCCTGTAAACATGACTCAGACCTGCCACAGCAGTGTCTGTGTGTGCAGCCTTGCACTGCCAATTCAACCTGGCAAGTGTACCCACGTGCCAGGCCCAAACCTTCCCTTTTACTACATGTAGGACATCCCTCAGGTAGGCCATAGGTAGCCCCATGGGCAGGGTGCAGTGTATTTAAAAGGTAGGACATGTACCGTTGTGTTTTAATTGTCCTGATAGTGAAATACTGCCAAATTTGATTTTCACTATCTTTCCCATAGGTTAACATGGGGATTGCCTTTATATATCTTTTAAGGGCAGTTTCCCATTGGGAGCAGATGCAGATGTGGAGCTTGGGGTCTCTGAACTCACAATTTAAAAATACATCTTTTGGTAAAGTTGTTTTTTAGATTGTCTGTTTGGAAATGCCACTTTTAGAAAGTGGCATTTTCTTGCTTAACCATTCTGTGCCTCTGTCTGGCTGCTAAATACACATCTGGGTCAGACTGACAGTTGGGCTGTTTGTGAATTCACTCAGACAGTGACACAAAGGGAGCTGAGGTGTGTCCTGCATATCCTGATGAGTCTTCCTGGGCAGAAGTGAGAGGGAGGTGCTGTCATTTTCACTTGAAAGGGCTGTGCCTGTCCTCTCACAATACAGTCTCCAACCCCCTAGTGTGTGCCTTTGGGCAGGACAAGGAAGAGGCAGGGCCTTGTGCACTATAAAGACTTTCCTTTGAAGTCTGCCTAATTCAAAGGCAGAAATGAGTATAAGTATTGGACTGTTGACCCCACAACTTCAGATTACTTCTGGATCAGAGGAACCTCTGCCAAGGAGAAGAGCTTGATGCTTGAGGAGGACCTGCCACTCTGCCTCTTGCTTTGCTCTGCTGGCCTGCTGCTGCTACCCTCTGCTTCTGCCGAAAGAGGGAAAGGACTGGACTTTGCTTTCTGAAAACCTGCTTGTGAAGTTTTTCCAAGGGCTTGGACTGAGCTTGCCACCTGTTCTGAAGTCTTAGGGACATCAAAGACTTCATCTGCCACTTCCTGGGCTCTTCTGCTGAGAATCCTGACTTGCTAAGTGGTGCCAAATCCAGTCCCTGTGCCCTTAGAAGTGGAACCTGGTAACCTACAAGAGAAAATCCCCGCACAGCTGTGTGTGAATCTGAAAAATCGACGCAGCACCTGTCCCGCGGCTGAAAATTCAATGCAGTGCCTGCCTTGCAGCTGGAGAATCGACGCAGCACCTCTTCTCAATGTGGACCTTTCGCACAGCATGTAAATTTTCCACGCATCGACCCTGAGCATCAAAATCTTCAGCATCACTGCACAGACCTGAAGCTGCTTGTCCAGAACTCGACATATCTCTTCCGTGCGAGGAAACATTTGACTAGTCGCTTACCAAGCAGAGAAAGAATAAGGGGGTGATTCTGACCCTGGCGGTTCTCTACCGCCAGGGCCAACGGGGGCGGGAGCACCGCAGACAGGCCGGCGGTGCTCCCTTGGTCATTCTGACCGCGGCGCTTTGGCCGCGGTCAGAACGGGAAAACCGGCGGTCTCCCGCCGGTTTTCCACTGCCCCTTCGAATCCTCCAAGGCGGCGCAGCTCGCTGCGCCGCCGAGGGGATTCTGACCCCCCCTACCGCCATCCTGTTCATGGCGGGAAAGCCGCCTTGAACAGGATGGCGGTAGGGGGGGTCGCGGGGCCCCTGGGGGCCCCTGCCGTGCCCATGCCAATGGCATGGGCACGGCAGGGGCCCCCGTAAGAGGGCCCCGCAAAGTATTTCAGTGTCTGCCTTGCAGACACTGAAATACGCGACGGGTGCCACTGCACCCGTCGCACCTTCCCACTCCGCCGGCTCGATTACGAGCCGGCATCCTCGTGGGAAGGGAGTTTTTCCCTGGGCTGGCGGGCGGTCTTTTGGAGACCGCCCGCCAGCCCAGGGAAAAACTCATAACACCCTCCGCGGTCTTCTGACCGCGGAGCGGTATAATGGAGGGCGGAATTCTGGCGGGCGGCCTCTGCCGCCCGCCAGAATCAGAATCACCCCCTAAGTGTCTGGTTGGTTGGTGGAAGGTGATGAGCTTGTTGGTATATGCCTGTCATATATTGTGCAGGGTTTTGCATGTGTGGGTCAACATATTGAACTGGCATCTGTTCTGAGACTGTGTTTACCTGTTGCTTCATAGATAGGTTCTGTCCAAGATGATGCCGAGGCTGGGGGCATGGTCTGTTGGGATGGTGGGTGAGCCAGGTTCCGCAGGCTACCATGCGTAGTTCGGTGGTGAGATGTTGTTCCCAAAGAGGAGGACTTCTGTCTTGTCTGTTTTAGCTTGAGGCGGTTGTCCTTCATAGATTTGGGACACTCATCATACACATGCGGAAGTTGGCTCTGGTGGTGGAGGGGAACTTTTGACAGTGAGAAGATGAGCGGGTGTTGTCGGCATAGGAAATGATGTTGAGTCTGTGCGATTTGACGATATTGGCCAGAGGGATCATATCTGTGTTGAAGAGGGTGGGGCTGAAGTATGATCCTTGCTGGATGCCACAGATGATCTTCTTGGTTTCTGAGGTGAACGGGACGAGTTGGATTCTCTGGATTCTTCCGGTGAGGTATAAGGTGATCCGCTTTAGGGCATGTCCCTGGAGACCGAGGTGATTGAGTCTGTTGACCAAGATGTGATGGGAGATGGTTTTGAAGGAGGCTGATAGGTCCAGGAGTATGGGGGCTGCTGTTTCGCCGTAGTCCAGGAGGACCCTGATATCATTGGTGGCTGCGATCAGGGCTTTCTCTGTGGTTTGCTCAGAATCTGAATTGAGTGTGGTCCATGACGTTGGTGTGTTCCAGATGTTAAGTGAGGTGCTGGTTGATTGCCTTCTCAATAACCTGCACTAGAAAGGGGAGCAGGGAGAGGGATAGTTCTTGGGTTCTGCTAGGTCAGTGGATGGTTTCTTCAGGAGTGGCCTCACTTCAGCATGTTTTCAATCCTCAGGAAAGGAGGCCGAGGTGATGGAGGTGTTTAGGACTTTCCTGAGCTCGTCACCAATCATCTTGCTCCTGAGGATGAAGATGTGGTGGGGACAGGGGTCTGTGTGTGCTCGTGGATTCACAGAGTTCATGATGGTGACTGTGGCTTGGGTTATTAGAGGGTCCCAGTGGGTGAGCCGGTGTTCATGTTTTGTGTTTGAGGGTGTGAACAAGTGGGCACAGTCAGTGGCAGAGTTGGGGTTCAAAGTTTTCATAGAGATCTTGCCATGGAAGAAGTCTGCCAGGGTGTCACATAAGGGCTGAGGTGATTCTCGCCAGCTGTGGGGTTGGAGACCTCCTTCACGATGGCGAAGAGCTCCTTGCTGTGGTTTGTGCCGGCTTCTATGCCATCTGTGAGTGGGTTTTTCTTTGTTTCTTTCAGTAGGTGGTGATACTGGTTCAGTGAAGTCTTGAAGGGGGTAAAGACTTCTGTTTCTTTGCTGGTGCACCACTTCCTTTCCAGTTGTTGGCAGTTGCATTTGGTGGATTTCAGTTCTGTGGTGAGCCAGCTGGCTCTTCTTTGGAGTTGACTGGCTTGGCGGGGGCGATTGTGGTGGCGCATTCTGTAATCCACTAGGAGAAATTCTTCGTAGCTTAATCTGGGTCGTATGTTGTGTCTGGGAGGTGGAAGCTGAGAGTGTTGTCCCACTGGTTTTCTAAAACCTGTTTCCAGTCTCTGCACGTGCAGTTGGGGGCACAGTGCCAGTGTTGGTAGGCCCTGAGATGGTGAAGTGGGTGCTGTAGTGGTCACTCCAGGTGAACTAAGAGGTGTGTTATACTTCACTCTGTTGCTGGATGTGAAAATGGGGTGCAGTGGGGGTCCTGGGATGTGGGTAGTGTCGGTGACAAGTTGCATGGGGCCCATGTTGTTCATGATTTGTAGAAAGTTGGTTGTGTTGGTGTTGCTGGAGTCATCGATGTGGAAGTTGAGATCCCCTAGGAAGATGTAGTGCTCGGAGTTGATTGTGATCGGGGCGATAAGGTCAGGGATGGTGTTGCAGAAGCTGGGGTGTGGTCCTGGTGATCTGTAGGCGAGGATGCCCCGGCCCAGGAAGGCAGAACAAAGGATTTCCTCTGAGAGAGGGTGTTACACCCTCTCCCTTTGGACATAGGTGTGAAGGGCTGGGGAGGAGTAGCCTCCCCCAGCCTCTGGAAATGCTTTGATGGGCACAGATGGTGCCCATCTCTGCATAAGCCAGTCTACACCGTTCAGGGATCCCCCAACCCTGCTCTGGCGCAAAACTGGACAAAGGAAAGGGGAGTGACCACTCCCCTGACCAGTACCTCCCAGGGGAGGTGCCCAGAGCTCCTCCAGTGTGTCCCAAACCTCTGCCATCTTGGATTCAGAGGTGTTGGGGGCACACTGGACTGCTCTGAGTGGCCAGTGCCAGCAGGTGACATCAGAGACCCCCTCTGATAGGTTCTTACCTCTTATGGTAGCCAAACCTCCTTTCTTGGTAGCCAAACATCCTTTTCTGGCTATTTAGGGTCTGGGTCTGGGCTATTCCTCAGATAATGAATGCAAGAGCTCACAAGAGTTCCTCTGCACTTTCCTCTTCGACTTCTGCCAAGGATCGACCGCTGACTGCTCCAGGGACGCCTGCAAAACCACAACAAAGTAGCAAGACGACTACCAGCAACACTGTAGCGCCTCACCCTGCCAGCTTTCTCGAGTGTTTCCTGGTGGTGCATGCTCTGAGGGCTGTCTGCCTTCACCCTGCACTGAAAGCCAAGAAGAAATCCCCATGGGTCGACGGAATCTTACCCCTGCTTACGCAGGCACCAAAAGACTGCATCACCAGTCCTCTGGGTCCCCTCTCATCCTGACGAGCGTGGTCCCTGGAACACAGGCACTGGGTCCAAGTGTCTCCCACAGTCCAGTGTCCCTCCTGTCCAAATTTGGTGGAGCTAAGTCCTTGCCTCCCCACGCCACCAGACAGCAAACCTGTGTACTGCATGATTTGCAGCTGCTCCAGCTTCTGTGCACTTTTTCAAGGATTCCTTTGTGCACAGCCTAGCCTGGGTCCCCATCACTCCGTCCTGCAGTGCTCAACCCGCTGAGTTGGACTCGGACATCGTGGGACCCTCCTTTTGTGACTCTGAGTTCACAGATCTTCCAAGTGCCTGCTCTGGTACTTCTGCGGGTGCTGCCTGCTTCTGCGGGGACTCTCTGAGTTGCTGAGCACCCCCTCTGTCTCCTCCTCCAAGGGGCGACATACTGGTCCTTCCTGATCCTCAGCAGCACCCAAAAACCTCTTCCGCGACCCCTGCAGCTAGCAAGGCTTGTTTGCGGTATTTCTGTGTGAAAGCACTTCTGCAACATCCAGCACACCGTGGGACATCTTCCATCCAACGGAGAAGTTCCTAGCCCTTTTCGTTGTTGCAGAATCTTCGGCTTCTTCCACCCGGAGGCAGCCCTTTTTCACCTTCATCCTGGGGTTTCCTGGGCTCCTGCCCCCCCTGGACACTATCGTGACTCTTGGACTTGGTCCCCTTGCCTTGCAGGTCCTCAGGTCCAGGAATCCATCTTCAGTGTTTTGCTGGTGCTTGTGGTTCTTGCAGAATCCCCCTATCACGACTATTGTGTCCTTTTGGGGTAGTAAGGTAACTTTACTTCTACTTTCTAGGGTCTTGGGGTGGGGTATCTTGGACACCCTTACTGTTTTCCTACAGTCCCAGTGACTCTCTACAACCTCCCATAGGTCTGGGGTCCTTTCGTGATTCGCATTCCACTTTTGGAGTATATTGTTTGTGTTGCCCCTAGACCTATGTTCACCTATTGCATCCTATTGTGATTCTACATTGTTTGCACTACTTTTCTTACTGTTACTTACCTGTTTTGGGTTTGTGTACATATAACTTGTGTATATTACTTACTTCCTGAGTGAGGGTATTCTCTGAGATACTTTTGATATATTGTCACTAAAATAAAGTGCCTTATTTTTAGTAACTCTGAGTCTTGTGTTTTCTTATGAAATTGTGCTATATGATATAAGTGGTATAGTAGGAGCTTTGCATGTCTCCTAGTTCAGCCTAAGCTACTTTGCCATAGCTACCTTCTATCAGCCTAAGCTGCTAGAAACACCTCTTCTACACTAATAAGGGATAACTGGACCTGGCACAGGGTGTAAGTACCACGAGGTACCCACTATAAGCCAGGCCAGCCTCCTACACTGTTGCGACATATAAAAGTAGGAGGATGATCATTGAGAGAGATGTGTCTAGTCCACGGCTATCTAAGTTGAGTTATTGCTTACAGACTGGAGTTTCCTTTCACAGAGATTGTGTGTGGTGATGAAGACTTACAGAATGGAGTTTCCTTTCAAAGAGATTGTGTGTGGTGATGAAGACCCTCTGGGATTCTTGCCCTCTTTACGCTTTGATACTGTCAAAGTAAAAGATAATATGATTGCTGCTTTGCTTTACTGCGCCATGCTGGTTGTTTGGTGGTGTGGGAGTCAGAAAGTTCCAGGAATGTTAATTTAAAACGATTGCTCTTTGTAGCTGGAATGGAGGGGTTCTGCTCACAGCCTATTGGCTTATTCTAATTTTTGCAGAATGCAAGTGTGACTTACCGTGCCATGTAGGGGCCTCAAGGCAAGGCCAGAAGTCAGCAATGGATGTGTGGTTTTCTCACCCTCCCCTTAGGATAGGCATATGTTATAGAAGTAAATTTTAGAGCGTAATTGAAGAACGATGTCCTCTGCTGCATGCATTGCACTTTATCCAGCTTTCCTCTAGTTAGTATCGATAGAATAATGACCGTATCTAAACTTGGTTTACTTTGAGGTGAAATACCATGACAGGGAGTCGTTTCAGATGCATACTAAGGCCTCATTTAGAGTTTGGTGGAGTGGGTAAAAATTGCTGGATGCCCCGTCGCCCCTCCCACCCTGTTCAGAGTATGATTGACATCAGTGCACTCTTTATACCGAGGGCAGATGGCCCACTTCCACTCAACTCTAAAGAAGGCCATAAGTAAAGGACGTAGCAGCGCCAAAGCTTGGTTGGGGGCGTTGTGAGCTCATGCAAATGGTTGGTGGGGTGAACGGACAAGCTAGAGGAGATAGCTGCAAGCTGTGCAACAAGAGCACTCCACTTGGATGGAAGGAGAGTGGAGGTTATGTTGAAGGATGATTTGATGAGGACAGTCAGCAGAGAATAATTTTATACTCCGAGGGTTAAGAAGAAAACAATGAGATAAAAAACTGTTATTTTACTTTACTTGCTGTATGAATGGAAGGCAAGATGTATATGTATTATAAAGTTATATTTAGTTTATTTGCTGTGCTTACCTTTTTGGGCAGCGCATCAGGACCTATGCACTCTGAAAAACATATAAAAGAGTGTTAATGGTTATGTCTCATAGAACGTGCCTTGCATACGCAATGCGAGTGTGTGTGTATAGATGGATGAAGATATCGTGTGTAATTGTGGATGGACAACTAGTCAGTGCCTATATGAGTAAATTGACAGATGGAAAGCGTGTGCTTATGGAAGGATGTATGTGAATGTGTGGGCGTTTGTAGGTAAATGAATGGAAAGTGCTTATGGTGTGTGTTTGGACGCTTGTTGGAGAAATGATGTGTGCAATCGGGTGGATGAAAGAAGAGCTTGTTGTGTGTTTGTGTTCTTGGACAAAGTATTGGTGTGTGTAGATATGTTAGATGGATAAAGAGGTATGTGTGTGTGTTTGGTTGGGTGGTAAACAGATGGATGGACAGATTAAAAGGCAGATAGCCATGCGTATGGGCAGCCAGACAGCTGAACAGTTGGAATACAGGTTTGTGTTTATTGATGCGGATGGGTGTATAGACTGCGTGTGTGTGTGCAGGTGTATGGAAGGATGAGAGAGGGAAAGAGAAGGAAGGGGGAAGTGGAGGAAAGGATTAAGCAGCAGGGCTCGTGAGAAGAAAGAGGAGGAAGGAGAGGAAGCAGGGGCTCCAGCTTAAGTTACCTCAAAAATATACACTGAATTCAATATTTTCAACCTTTAAGACTTCAAGGTTTATTTTTCAAATATTCTTCACTCAGGACACTATGAACGGAATTTAAACATAAGGATTTTTTTATAGGAAAACGCTTTACAATGCCTAATTTAATTTCCATAGGGCTCAGAAATTAAACATGCTCCAGCCATTTGGTCCTCTGCAGTAGCCCACAGAAAAGAGTTATGGACCTCCAGAAGACTGCTCCAGTTTAGTCATGCTAATTACACTTTCTACCTCAAACTACACGTGAGTGCAGCCACTTGTCCCTCCATGAGTGACTAAAAAGCCTTTGTGTACCAAGGCATGAGCTTTTGTGCAATATGTGGGATACCCGAGATAAAACAAAAAATATGCCCCCTCGGGGCATATTTACAAGCCCCTAGCACCACAGAGCGTCACCTTTTGTGACGCTCCAGTGGCGCTGTGCACTGCGCTATATATTTACAAGGTGGTGCTAAGCCACTTTCTGTGGCTTAACGCAAACTTGTAAATATGGGCCCCTCTGACCCAGTTTTCTGAGGCAGAGAGGTGTCACATGGGTGTTGCTGTGGACGTTCCACCTCAACACCCATTGCTTTTGACACTGCCCCAGATTTACAAGGAATTGTAAATCTGCGGCTGTGCCAAAAACGAACCCCCCCACCCCCAGGGGTGGTGTTAGCATGGTGCACCAAGGAGTTATAAAAAATACTTTTTTTTGTCCTTGTTTTTGCTCTTTCCGTGTGTGCTGCATTCTGCAGCACACATAGAAAGAGCAAAATGCCATGAATTATTGTTTATGTGCAGGAAGGTGCCCCTCCTGCACATAAACAATCATTCAATAATGAGAATTTGCTACTTAAATGCAGCACACATTGAAGTGTCAAATCGCCATTGTAGATTGTTTATGTGAAGGAAAGGACATCTTCCTGCACATAAACAATCATTCCTTTCACCTCAGACACCCTGGCACTATGGTGCAATGATGCCTGTGTTGGCACTGGCAGCTAAATATATCGCCAGCGCTAAGGGAAACACAGTGGTGCGCCATATTTATGTAAATACAGCACATTCCTGCATTCCAGAACTGCCGCAGTGCGGCGCTGCCAATTTTGGCGCAGCGCTGATCCAGTTCCTTGTAAATCTGGTCCTTAGAGCCTAATCTTTCGTCATAACCTGGACAAATACACCAGTTGTGATACAAGCAAGTAGGGGAAGGAAGCAATCAGAGCGCATGGGGAAAGGGCAGATGTGAGGCCTCACATTAGGGAGAGAAGCTGAGAATACACGTACTCCAATGATATGCTAAAGAAAAAATGTGTTTCTTAAAATGAAAGGATACAAGTCAGTCAATCAAAATGATGATAAGAGTCTATGCTGCAGGGTAGGGACAGACACAAGAAGAGGAAGGCAAACCATCTTTAAATAAAGACACCCAATTGTAAGTAATGGGGAGGCTCTAAGTCCACTGTACTTTTGGTATGGTCCACAAGAGGCTTTCGCCTGCAGACTCCTAAAATCTGTCAGGTAGGCGAGACCTAAAAATGGTGCAACATTCAATTGACAAAAGTCATGCATGGCGATTTCTCACTAAGGACCATTTATAACCCAAAGACTGCATTCTAGAGTAGTCCTTTCTATTTTGTTTGAGGTACGTACATAAGCTCATGTGAAAACAACTGCTGCTCTGTTACAGCAACACAAATCAGCCTTCAGAGATTTTTCTTTACCAGTTTCTGCCTGACCTTTACAATCATTTCAGTTCAATTCAATGTATTCTGTTGTTAAAAATCGACCATTTGTTACATAAATACTCTTTCATCTTTGCAAAAGGAAGTCTGTTTGTACCATTATATGCCCAAATAAAAATTACCTAACAGATAAAACAATTCTAATAAAGCAAAATCTATTCACAGTAATGTATTCCTTTAAAAGAACATTCTGTCACTATTACATAAGCATCAGTGACATATACAGTTATGTCCCTAGTCATACAATGCACTATGCTATCATTGCGAGGTCATTACATGCTAAACCAATAAAATATTACTTAGAAATCTAAGGTATTACAGTATGTAAGGTATTCTAGTCTGCCTGAGTTTGCCAGAGAAGGTTACTCCATCACAAATGTGACAGATACCGCGTGTGCCGTATTATGATTCTATTATATCCTTTGGAAATCATAATATGGCGGACGGAATATCTGTCACATTTGTGACAGAGTAACCTGTCTGCCAAACTCTACATCAGGCCCTTAGCCTTCATCCAGCTGAGCTCTGGCTGATTCCTGGTGTCTCATCTGATCTGTGATCTGTCTCTGTCCATTGTCCTACCAAGTTCCCCCAAGGAATGATCTGGGTCAACTCCTGGTATTGCCTGTCGAATGCTGTCACCTTCCATCTGAAGCCTAAGCACTCGTGCCTACCAGTTTCTGCCTGACCTTTACAATCATTTCAGTTAAATTCAATGTATTCTGTTGTTAAAAATCGACCATTTGTTACATAAATACTCTTTCATCTTTGCAAAAGGAAGTCTGTTTGTACCATTATATGCCCAAATAAAAATTACCTAACAGATAAAACAATTCTAATAAAGCAAAATCTATTCACAGTAATGTATTCCTTTAAAAGAACATTCTGTCACTATTACATAAGCATCAGTGACATATACAGTTATGTCCCTAGTCATACAATGCACTATGCTATCATTGCGAGGTCATTACATGCTAAACCAATAAAATATTACTTAGAAATCTAAGGTATTCCAGTATGTAAGGTATTCTAGTCTGCCTGAGTTTGCCAGAGAAGGTTACTCCATCACAAATGTGACAGATACCGCATGTGCCGTATTATGATTCTATTATATCCTTTGGAAATCATAATACGGCGGACGGAATATCTGTCACATTTGTGACAGAGTAACCTGTCTGCCAAACTCTACATCAGGCCCTTAGCCTTCATCCAGCTGAGCTCTGGCTGATTCCTGGTGTCTCATCTGATCTGTGATCTGTCTCTGTCCATTGTCCTACCAAGTTCCCCCAAGGAATGATCTGGGTCAACTCCTGGTATTGCCTGTCGAATGCTGTCACCTTCCATCTGAAGCCTAAGCACTCGTGCCACCTCTTCTCCGTCTGTGAATTCATTCATCTGGTTCTGGAGTTCGAAGTAAATGCCCCACTTAAAAGTCTATTGATGTCTGATGTTATTACTCTAGAATTTCTCTTTGATGTGGGGAAAAACAATTGTACTGAGAAAGTGACCTTTGCAATATGTTGGTGAAAGGAGCATTCACAGCTTTAAGAGATTATCAAATTCTTACTTCTCTCTACACTTAGTACTTCTTCCTTCACTATAAAACTATGGAAGTTGCCTAAATATTGAAAACTTTTTGGTGATTCTCATTTTCAGTTGGTTTATTCAATGAGCTGTCTCCAGTCAAACCTCTGGGTTGTCATCTACATGAAAGGTGGAGAACAGGCCTGCCAAGAAGGCCTGTAGATGAATTCCTTCAGCTCTCTCCTCCACATCTCTGATATTTATGTTTCCCATCTAGAACAGTTCTCAAACTCTTTGACGTTGCGAACTCTTTCTGCCATTTCATAATGATCTAATACTGTATTAACAGCTGCCATGTTGATTAACCTGCAGCTATTTTGCAAACTAATTTTATACTAACATGTTTGTGTTCTATCACCTCTGAAGAGCACAGGCCTTGCTTTTGTGCTTTGCATAATGAGAGGATTCTCAATCAAACTAGCTCTGTCTGAGCTCTTTACATTTCCATCTTTTCTGAAGGTATTTTTTACTCTTATTAGAAAGCGCTGCACATCTTAGTACCATCATCTACAGTTTCAGTTTCTGTCATGTGTAAACTGCTTCAACTGCCTATGTGAAGAAAAAATATAAACGTTGGGGAAATTTGGGGAGGGGTTAGCATTAGATGCTCAACTGCTTGTTGAGACTAAGCTCCATCTCCTAACTGTTTTCTTTCACACTGTGTAGAGCTCGTCCTTGTTCAACCTAGTTCCCAACCTTTTCCTCAATTTTCAGCACCCTTGAACCCAGGGAGTTAATATAGGAGCAGGGAATGGCAATCTTTGCGTTGAGATCAGTATTCACAATTTTTAGGCCCCTGCAGTAAGCCACATCAAATCTGAGGATTTGATGTGGTGAGGTAAAGGCCTAGACAGAGCAACGTTGAAATTACTCAGTTTTCTAGGGGCCCATGGTGAGGAATGGCATATGGGCACACTGATTCATGTTGATTGTTGAACACTGAGTACTAAAGTCACCTCAACTGAAGAAGAAACATGGTGCTTCCCTCAGGACTGGCATAATCACTGATTAAAGTAGAGAGAGGCAGTGATGAGACTGGGCATGTTGTCCAGCATATGTCACTTCGTAGGGGGAATCCTGCCACAAGATGAATGCCTTCCCTTCAGAGTGATCAGCATATCAGGCCGACCCCAGTAGAACATCTCTTTCTTCTGCCCTTCTTGCCTCTCTGACAGGAGGGACACCTTCACAAACCCCACAGACCTTAGTCACTCACTCAGTTCTCCAAGAAGCCTATGATATCTCCTATTTGGCTATTTCACTATAGGGGGCTCCCACCCTTTCATTAAGCAAACTCTGAATTTTCAGGAGCTTTGCACGGCCTCAAAGCATGAGAGTCTATGTGGATAATTTCTTTAAGCCTATTCCCACTGGTATTCCACCTTCAACCCACCTTTTGTTGGTTGCACCATACCACAGGTCTCACGTGCCAACAAAACTAGCTTTTGGGCAGAAGATGAGACAGGTGGATGTCGTCTCAATCCACTCTTTAACTGTTCCAGGACATTTCACCTGCTGCCGAAACACCAGTGACCACGGATGATGGAGATACGCAGTCAGCACAAGGTAGACCCTAGAGGAGTCCAGTGTTTGAATCCACACTCACATTGGAGCCATAGCCACTCCTTCAAATTCTCTCTTTTAGGATTTAATTTTTTTAAGTTGGAGAACGTCGAACTTGAAAGATTTAGGAGGCAAGATTCCTGTGTGAGAAGGTCATCAAAGTGGAAGGTTATTTAACTAGATTTAGATGTCACTTTACTAAAATATTCCCTTAACTCGTCTATCAGAATTCTAAGCAGCCTCCCAGACTCCACACTGGCAACCCTTAGTGGCGCGCTACATACCGCAGTATGTCTTATCCAGGAAATGAAAAAATATGATCACATCACCCCACCCCGATGGAACTCTATTTACTCTCTTTGCCAGCTCCAAAATTAGCTGCATCATTTGGAAATCCACCACAACCTGCACCTTTGCTTATCTTGCACCATCTCTGGTAGTTCTCAGCACACCAGCAGCCGGAACACCATCAGATCGCAAACTAAGTTTAGTGAAGAAGAAAAAAAAACAGGACAACATGTCTTTTCTATCTATGCAGTCAGGACTTGAAACAACATCCCCATTTCCATCAGGATTGCCCAAGTGCAGATCCAATTTTGAAAAGGGTGGAAGACTCACCTCTTTAAAAAACACTACAGGACAATGCATTAACGGTCCATTGCTCCAATTCCTCTCCTATTTTTGTCTACTTTAAGCTTGCTTCAGACAATAAACAGTGATCTGCTGTCTTTTGGCTAGGCTAAGGCTACAGAAATACCATATGCACATATACATACATGTGAAGTTTGAACTCTGCATCACCAGTTCAGGGTCTGAGTAGATATTACCCAGCCTCCCTAGCTGAGCCATTTCAGGAACATTTCATTTCAAAAACACATGCAGGTTTTTATAACAAGGAAACAGGAATTTCCCCGTCAAGGATTCAACACTTTTACTGTAACTGTTTCAGTCATGCACTCTATGTGGAAACTTGCTGGAAAGTAGGCTTTCTTTCTTTCTTTATAAACAAGTGAGCTGGTTGGCTAATCATGTTTCAACGGCCTTCCCCAGCCAATGCAGATTTATAAGTGGACAGAGGTTCGATTTGGCATTGGCTGAAAGTGGTCTCGTTATTCAATATGTGTTGTGGTAAATGAGGCAATAAATATCGTTGGTTTGATGAATTTCTTGTAGTCTTGGAAGAAGTTGATAATATCCCATTAGATTTAGGAGATTGAAGAGACTGGAGCTTCGTAACAGAAGGAAGATCTCAATGGTCTGTTTGCATTTTTGATTTGTTCTTTGGCAGAAGCTTCAACTTTGGAGGCAGTGGCTCTTCAGTAAATGGTGAGCTTTCAATGTGCTCACTGAGAGTAGCCATTTTGGAGAGAATAGTCTATGTTGGTAATCGCTGACAACTGGTGGCAACTCTTTGCATCTGTTGGCTAACCCTGGCCTCTGATGAAAATTCCTAGTATACAATGATCCTCTGACACGTGGTGAACATCCAATGCATAAGATATTATCCACTGTCTTTTGGTGAGCATTAATAGCCCTTTGAGACCAACTAGCTTCTTGAGCCACATATGCTATCTGGTATACATCCCCGGTAAAAAGTGTGGGTCTCATTTAGCAGTTTTGGCACAGGGCAGCGCCGTAAGGATTGTTGCTGCACTGCTTTGTGTCAAAAGAAAAGAGATACAGTGCATTCCTGTCCTATTCCACTGCAGAGGCGCATAATGGGTTGCCATGAGCCAACACAGGCACCGTTGCACCATGATGCAAGGGTGTCTGCGTTGCAAGGATCATTGTTTTTATGAAGAAAGGTACACCTTCATGCACAAAAACAATCATGAGAGAAGTTTTCCTCTTTCAATGTGTGCTGCAGAATGTAGCCCACTTAGGAAAAGGAAAACGAGGAGAAATAAAAGTATTTATCATTGTTGCACCTCTCTTATGCCTCCCCTGAGGAGGCGTAGGCTTTTGACACATTCTCAGGTTTACGAAATCTCGTAATCTGGGAACACCCACCGTAACGCCCATGGGACGCCTCCCCAACGCATGGTGAGGCAATGCAGCGCACGTCACTGCATTGCCTCACCATGTAATAGGGAGTCCATAAGCACAAGGCCAAGAAAATCCAAAAGCTTTACGTGGCCTTGTAGATATGGCCCTGCAGTGTGCACCGCCAGGCCGTCACTAAAAGTGTAAAGAAGCGCATAGGTGTCCATAACATTTGAAGGCCACTACTAGAATCTGGTAGCACCTGTGACATTTGCAGGGTACCCCTGCCCTCTGAGGGCCAATTTAGCTTCTCGTAGCAACCCTTACATCTGGTGTCCTTTAATGCCTCATCTGGGGACATCTGACGGAACCACAATATCTGATGCACATCCCTAAGATTTTTTAGCTATCCCTGAGATATTGTGGCATTCCAGGTTCAAGATGTCCATGCCTGACATCTGGTGATCAGTTCTGGTCTCCGGTGGGCATCCTTTATTTCTTGTGAGCACAACTGGCAGATGATCATCATCTTTCTTCCACTGAGATGGTTGTAGTAACCAGGATCTTGGAAACAGGAATCTGTGAACTAGCCCTCTCAGTAGTACCTCTCTACATAACCCTCTCCACAGGTTGGCACAATATAAGAGACTACCCCTATGATGACACCTGGGAAACTAATATAGGTATATCCTTTTTTAGAATAATTGACATGACAGTCTCATTAAAACCACAAACTCAGTTTGAACTGGGGAGGAGCCAAGATGGCCGCCTGAGAGGATGCCCCTCTCCGCAGCTCCAACAAACTTCAGGATTAGGATCCCTCCTCAACCCCACTCATGATCATAAAGGGCTGATTGGAGACCAAGGGTGTGACCCCCCCACTCAGACTATAACACTGACAAGGTGCTGAGACCCCCAAATCGAGTGTCCTGCATGTGATGTGCCTGGCTGTGATGTCTTGACTGGGAGCACAGGAAAAAGGAGAGCTTTAAGTGAAGCCGCTTAAACAGCAGATCTGTGGCATGCTGGCATACAGGCCCCATGAGAAACACCTGCCGGGGCTGACCTTGTCACCCAAAAGGGAGCGGAGGACAGCATAATACTACTCCAATGGTGGTGTCACAAACATCAACAGGTGAAAGGTGTGGCCGCAGTGGCTGGATGGAGGCACCACAAATGGGGCCTAGAGCTCAGTGGCTTAACGGTATCCCAAGGGGAAGAAAGGAACTGTCATACTCCGCCGCTGCATGCACACACATGTGATTGCAGAGTGTGCGTGGAGCAGAGCACCACCTGGTGCATGCAGATCTACAGGATGAGAAGTGACGTGGACCCCAGTTGGAGCGGGAAGGGGCTGCACTACGTAATGGTGGCAGGACTCGTGGCCTAATGTCCCTAGGGTGATTTGAAGTGACACAAAGTATTGAACTGGAAGCCTCACCATCCACCAAGACCTCCATTGCAACGGGCATAGTTTTCCCTGTACCCTGATGCGGAACCCCATCCGGTGAACTAAAATAGCACGGGGCTTCCCCCAAACACTCGGGGAGGCCTGTGAACAGAGGCCTAGACACTTATGATCGCGGGACGAGATAGTGCTATGCCCTCATCCACCTTTCTTTTATTAGCATCTTTGAACAAGCAGAGAGGCTGATGCCAAACTCCTGTGGGGGCCTTATGTACGGAACAGTGGGGTTGATACACAGTTATGATCTCATGCTCTGGATTGACCTGATTCCCTTGGTTGCACATTGCAGTTTGGACCATTATATGGACCTCTGGGGCCAGTTTGAACAACTATTAAAGTAGTTTCCACTGCAGTGCCCCTATCTCCCCCACATAGCACGATGCACGGTGTGGCCTCTCTAGTCACAGTGTGCATCGCAAGGGCCAGTCCGGCTCGCCCAGGACCCCAGACTTGATAATTGACCCACTTCCAGCCAGGGAAGACCGGATATGGCCTCTAAGATTTGCCACTCAATCAAGAAGGGACTGGCTAGAATGGCATAGGTGTGGCTTCTAGCACAAAGCCTAATTTGTGGATGAACCCACACCCCCATCAAATTTGGATATCAAATATCTAATGTTGGAGTGCAATAAGGCCATCACAGAGAAAACAGATGCAGTGGCTATCACGGTTGTGTTACTACTCCAAGACACAAACAAGATGTGGGAGCATGTGAAGGACTTTGAAACTAGAGCTGATGGTGCAGATGAGATATTGGGGGCACATAGTAGCCTGCTGGCTGATCAAGAGAGGCATCTGCAGGTACAGGACGCCAAACTGGCAGATTTGAAAGATAGGTCTCTATGCAATAATGTGCGCATATCTGGCCTGTTCTGAGGGGACAGAGACCACTCCAAGGGAACAGCTTCTTGAATTTTGGCTGCCCACAGTGTTGCCTGAGTGTTGCCTGAGTTGGGGAAGAGGGGGAGCTGCTGGAGGACAGGGCCTAGAGAACGCCAGGTTTCAAACTCAAGCCAGGGACACCCCTCAACCAAACAGAAGTGGAGGTCATTCTTGGAAGTGAAAGAGAAACTTAGGGATTGAGATCTGGACTATATACAGCTGCTACCAACATGCCTCTGAGTGGATTTAAATGGGAAGAGACAGTTTTTAAAATCACGCTGGGGACACTATGCAGTTCATCAAGAACCATTGACTGGTAACCTGCAAGGTCCCACACATGTGTGGACACAGGTTTATGATAACTGAGTGGGAAGGTCACTGACAATATCTTGCTTAAGCCAAAGCCAAGGGGGAGTGCTTTAGCGTGGATTGAATATGTTATGCAAGCCTGTTGTGATTGAGGAGGTATATAAGTACATTACCATGTTCAAGTATGTGTGTGAGACCTAGGGGCATAACCACAGGGCAACCCACCAACAGGGATTGCGGTGGCAACGCGCCAGGAGAGGGCAGCTTGGTTGTTGTTTGTGGGGGAGCTGGGATGACATAATGTGTGTTGATTGTGGAGGCCCAGTCGGGGCGGGCCACATGGGTGATAGGGGGAGTTTGTTCATGGTTCTTGGAGAGATAGGCTTGAGCTTCATGCACCACAGTGACATGTTGGCACGGTCAGGCCAAGGCATGCAAGAGATGTGCCTACTACACACATGAACATTTTAGCGCTATCCTGGAATGTTAAAGGGATATGGAACCCTACCAAGAACATTGATTCTGGTCCTATGCGAGGAAACATCAGGCATGGATAGTAATGTTACACGAGACACACTTGTTACCACAGGAACATGAGAAAATACAAACTAAAGTGGGGGGCAGACTATGGTATTCCAGCTTTACCTTTTTGCCACACGGTGTGTTATTATGGATGGGTGTTAGTGTCCCCTTTGAAGCAAACACTGAGTTGAAGGCAGCAGGTGGCCAATATGTGGGTATAGTAGGAGAGATAGGTGGCAAACTCATGGTACCTTTAAACACATATGCTCTAAACGTAGACACACCTGACACCCTACACTTGCTACATCATCTAGATGGGTGACCACAATTGTGTGCTAGGTAGACACCAGCACAGCTCCAGGCGTACTGCTAGACCACTTGGCAGATCTTGTGGGGCACTACTGGAGGGTATGGAGATGCTTAACCTCTTAGAGCTATGGAGAACGCAGCATGGCACAACACTGGGTTACTCTTTTTAGTCCTCTCCACATGGAACCTTTTCTAAGATTGTTTTTTTTAAAATAATATTATTATTGATTTTTTAATACAAATCTGCTTTCCATAATTTTGCAGGTGCAATGACAGGATATGGTTGACCTGTTATGAAATATACATTTAAAACAAACAATAACAACTTAAATTAGGTCTCGTTATAATACTCAGAAAGTATTTGACTGCTGTACCTGGGTGATAGGCTTGGTTATGCACTTTTTTGCTAGAATGCGCTTTGTTTGTTCTATTCTTGTTGGGAGCTGTAGGTTGTGGCAGTTTAAGGGTGTGAGAGTGGGGGCATTTTCTACCCTTATGGTGTATCGTGACTGGCTTACTTGATTATATTAAAGGTAGCCCAGATGTGTGGCTATTTATCTCGAGGCTGAAACTCAGTCAAGTTCATGGCGGCCTTTCATCGTTCTTGGCTTCCAGTCTACTTACTATAATTTCCCAGGCTTCGCAACCTGTGTGTTGTTGGCCTTCCTTTGCTAGTTTACATAGCACCAAATATTCTGTGCGGGCCCAGCGCAATGTCATGTTGTGCCAGGTTTTCAAATCTGGTGCTATGGACGCTTTCCAATTCATAGCTTTCAATCTTTTGTACATCACGTATGCTAGGTCTGCGAACTTATGTAGGTGCCTATGTTTCTCTTCTCTCGGTCTCAGCCCTAACAGGCAGGATTTAGGGTCAATTGTGAGCGCCAGACCAGTCAATTCTGAAACCACTTCTACTACTCCACTCCATTCCTTGTTCACTTGGGCGCATTCCCAGACCATGTGATAGAAATGTGCCAATGGGGCGTTGCATCTAGGACAAGTTGGGTCCGAGCCTGGGAACATGCGTTTAATCCTAGCTGGAGAAAGATACGTTTGGTGTGTGTAGTTAAATTGAGTGCAGCGAAATCTGGGATTTCTCTATACCCCGTGTATGCTGTAAAACTTTCGGCCATTCCCCTTGCTGTATCGGGCTTGGCAGAGCTGTGTTCCATCTTTCCCTAACATTCTCCAGGTTGGGTTGCGGGGAGTTTGTTCAGGGTTTTATATAGGTTCGACACTACCTTTATTTGATTGTCATATTGTAACATGTGATGTAGTAAAGGGGAAGTCGCTGGTTCTTGGTCCCCTGTCTCCCATGCTTTCTTGATTGCGTGGCATATAGCATAATATGTTATAAATTGCCCGGGATTCACTGCTGTGAGGGCTTGCATAGATTCAAATGACATCAGTTTTCCCTCTTCGAAGCAGTCTCCTGCTGACAATATACCCGACTCTGCCCAAGCCGATAGCGAGTGTGTACTAGCCGCGTTGACCCATCCAGGAATCAGTCCCAGTGGGATGAGCGGCAAATAAGGGAACGTACCATGGCCGTTTTGAATGTATCTCTTCCAGCATGAGTGTGCCGTTAGCAGTAACGGGTTGACAGGCGACCCTTTTGATATTTTATTTGTTAGCCAACTGATCAGAGGTTCTACCTGTAGTCTCGCTTGCACCCACGCAGACTCCACCTGTGTGGGTCTGTGTATCCAATTCAATATCCACTGCAGCTGTGCTGCAGCATAGTAGAATTCGAAGTTGGGGGCTCCCAGGCCACCCGCACTTATTGGGCGCTGTAGTGTGGTGAGTGCGACGCGCGCTCTGCCCCCTCCCCATGTTAGCTGCAGTAGGATAGTGTTCAGATCACAAAATAAACTCTTGGGGATCAATAGTGGCAGAGCCGTAAAATAATATAACAGCCGGGGCAGTAACAGCATGTTTGCGACTGCCACTCTGCCCAGGGGTGACAATGGTAGTTTACACCAGAATCGCAGTGAACCCTTTATGGAAGCCAGAGTTCTGCCCAAGTTTCCATCTCTGAGGTCTTCAATTCTATGGTATATGTGGACCCCCAGATATTTGAACGTATCGAAGCACCATTTCAAAGGTCCTGCTGGGGCCTTATCTTTCCTCGGCGGGGACCATATGGTTAGTGGGAACACAGACGATTTTTCCCAGTTAACCGCCAAGCCCGATATCTCCCCGAATTTGGTAAGGAGTGAGATTACTGAGGATATCGTCTCACTCCCTTTTCGCACGTATATTAAATCATCGTCTGCGTATAATGACATAACATGGTGTAGCCCATTCCTGACTATTCCCCAATTGTCTTCCATAGACCGTAGTCGAGTCGCTAGTGGTTCCATCGCTATGGCGAACAGCAAAGGAGATAAGGGGCATCCCTGCCTGGTGCCTCTAGCGATCGGGAAGCTATCAGATATTACCCTTCCTGTTTTCACCCGAGCTTGTGGACTGGCGTACAATGTCTGTACCCACTGTATGTAGTTAGGGCCGATACCCATTTTTTGCATGGTGGTGAACAAAAAGTCCCACCCTAGTGTGTCAAAAGCTTTCTCGATATCTAGCGAGAGTACCATTTCGTCCCATGCATCCGGGGGGGTGTCTCCCATTACACTCAGTAATCTACGGATATTTAAAAAGGCATTGCGTTTTGGGATAAATCCGTTTTGATCTTCGTGTATCAGAGTGTGCATAATGGGAGCTAACCTGTTAGCCAATATTTTGCCTAGGATTTTACAATTGAGATTTAGGAGTGAAAGTGGTCTAAAGGATTTAACATCTGTGGGATCGTGCCCTTGCTTAGGGAGAACCACTATCATTGCCTCTCTCTGTGTGGGGGGTAATAACTTATGGCGCCATGCCTCCTCGAACGTTTTCAGCAAGTGCGGCTTTAAGTATTTCGAATACAGCGCGTATTCTATGGAGAGGCCGTCTATACCTGGCGCTTTGTTCCTGGGCATCTGACCCAGCGCTAAGTCTAGTTCCTCCATTCTCAGTGGGGCTTCCAGCATTTCCCTGTCCACGTATATCAGATGCGCCAGGTGTGTTCCTGCTAGAAAAGATTCAAGTTGTTCGCCTGTGCATACTGTGCGTTTGGTGTAAAGGTTCGTGTTGTATTTCCTAAATGCCCCATTTATCTCTTCTTGCGCGGTGGCCATTTTGCCGTCATCTAGTTTTATAGCCCCTATGGGAGACTGCTGACGGTTCCCATGAAGGAGCCACGCCAGCAGCCTACCCGATATGTCCGCCTCCGATTGTAGGGGCATTAAATGATATTTATGGTCGTGCCAGCGGAGACGAGAATCTACTTCATTGTATTTTATGCGCGCCTCCTTTAGCGCTGAGTAGGGAGTCTCCCCGCGTGCCACTGCAATTTCCATTAATCTCAATTCCTTTTCCAATTTACTGATCTCATTGTGGAGGGCGCGTCTTGCTCCCCAGGTGGATGAGATACAGTGCCTCTAATAACCGCTTTGTGTGCTTCCCACTCTGCTGCTCTTGTGTCTGTAGGGTTTTTATTGACTTCCAAGTACTGTCTCAGTGTCGTGTTCAGGCCTTCTGCAAATGCTTGGTCCTAGAGGGCTTTCACTTGTAAACACCAAGTGGCGAACACCGAGCGTTTCCTGCCCCGGTTTAATGTCAATCTGAGCGGCAAATGATCCGACAGTGTCTTGGCTAGGTATTCTGTTTCACTGGTCATTGCGCAAATGTCCGGGGACCCCCATATTATGTCTATTCTAGTGTGCACGTTATGAGGTATTGAGTAAAATGAATATTCCCTCTGTTGGGGATGTTTCATGCGCCATATGTCATAGAGCCTCATGTCGCCCGCCCAGGTCAACAGAGAACACCTGGCATTTCTATTTGTTAGTCCTTTCGGCGGGTGTTTGACCTGTCTAACACTACATTCGGTATGCTATTGAAGTCGCCCCCCCATTATGGCCGGAGCTGCAGGGTGTACCAATAGTGCTGGGGTAAGCATACACAGGAATTCCGCGAACGCATTTTTGGGAGCATAGATCCCTATTATCGACAACTGTCTCCTGTCTAGTTGCCCCTCTATTACCACATATCTGCCCCCCTGGTCTATCTTCTGCGAGGATTGGGCAAATGGGACGCCGCCTGCTATCCATATCAATACTCCTCTAGCGAAGGCTGAGTATGATGTGCCTATTATCTGCCCACTCCATTTCCCATGAATCTCCTGCAAGTCAGACTCCAGAAGATGTGTTTCTTGTAGAATAGCGATGTGTACTCTCTGGCGTCTGAGATGTGCATATACCCGAGCTCTCTTACTTGGTGTACCCAGTCCTCTCACGTTCCAAGTGACTATTCCATATTGGTGTGTGTTAAGATTTGCGTGCTGAGTCATGTAGCTGCATATGGTGTACCTGCATGAAACTCGGACTGGGTAGCAGCGCCAATCCGGGCCCCTATTACCTCCACAAAGTATAGAATTAAGGTTAATAACCGCAGCAGTAATCTCGGTAATCTGAGTTGACCTATTACATACAATTTAACTAACTCCTCCCCTCCTCCCCCCTACTACTTCCCACACACGACTACAAACCCTTATTAAACTACATAACACACTACTACCTAAGAAAACCTGTATCCATTCGAATACCTGTAGGGGAGTTATTTTGGCAACCGGGTGTGGCTCTTATACGGGGCTCACATCCTTCCACAGACATGGTCTGCGCATATGTATGGGCGCTCCCGGAGGGTTAGCTCCCCCAGGCCCGCATGTGCATTATCATTAGGCAATGTTCACAATAAAAAGGAGTAAAGTGTTCAAAAGATACACGTAGGTGGCAGTGGTGTACTCCGAGTTGGTTCTAGAGTCGATCCCCTCTGCCTCCAGCGGCTTGTCGTGCGGTCCGGGTGGAGATGCGATCTAGCTGCTTGTGTTCACAGTTCATTCATGGATCTGGGGGTGAGCTTCGGGCCCCCAAGCTCTTCTGTCAACGTGAAGTCCGAGTTAACTGAGTCGGAGTCCGAGTCGGTTGCGGGGGCCGCACAGAGAGCCTCAAAGGAGTTTTGTGTGTGTAGGGGAGTTTCTTTCAATACTTTTGCCCTTTCTTCTGCTGCCTGTTTTTCCGTGGGTTGACCCTTGGGGCGTTTCCTGGTGCGCTACCGTAATGAGGAGGTAAGCTATTCCTCTCTTTCCTCCGCTCCCTGCTGGGGTTGTGCGAAGCCTTTAGCATGCATCCACGTCCAGGCGTCTTCAGGGGAGGTGAATATGTGGGTGCGGTCGTCTGATATTACTCTCAATTTAGCAGGGAATAAAAGGGCATATTTAATATTGTGGTCACAGAGGCGTTGTTTAATTTTTACATAAGAGTTACGTTGGGTGAAGTCTGGGTAGGCATTAACCACTGAGTCTTCGTGTCGGAATGGGCCTTTGCTGCGGAATTGCTGCAATATTAAATCGCGATCCCTGTAGTTCAAGAATATTGCTATCAATGGTCTAGGTGGTTGGCCCGGAGGCGGCGGTCTACCTGGGACTCTGTGCGCCCTTTCCACAGAGAAGAACTTTGATGGGGACCCATTGAATACTTCTTTGATTAGCCATTGTTCTAAGAATATTTCCGTGCTCTGTTCTGGTAATTTCTCCAGGAACCCTAGGAAGCAGATGTTGTTGCGCCAGGATCTGCTTTCTGCTTCTTCAGCGCGACGCCATAGGGTCTTCACCTCTGCATTCAATCTTTGAATTTGTTTTTGATTGTCCGAGACTATAGGATTTGTCGCATTTAGTGCATCTTCCGTCGCCTTCACTCTCTCCGCCAGGTTGCGGTGGTCCACTCTGAGTAGGTTCAAGTCTTGTGATACTGTTTCTATCCTAAGTTCCAGAGAGGATTAACGGGGTTATTACAACTTTGAAGGAGGTGTTAATCCGTCCCAAAAGTGACAGTAAAGTGACGGATATACCACCAGCCGTATTACGAGTCCATTATATCCTATGGAACTCGTAATACGGCTGGTGGTAAATCCGTCACTTTACCGTCACTTTTGGGATGGATTAACACCTCCTCCAAAGTTGTAATAACCCCCTTAGTGTCCATGATCGCCTGTGGTACTTTTTCGAATTGTTTGGACTGGGCTTGAAATGTGCTTTCCAACGACTGCAATGTTGGAATTAGCTGTTGATCGCTCGGTGCCGGCGCATTTCGTTCTTGTTTTTTTGCGGATTTAGACTTCCCGGCCATGTTGTGTGTTTATTGGGCAGCTCTCATGGAGCAGGGCAGTGTTGTTATGTGCTGCTTGAGCCTCCGAGTTCGCCGACGATAAAGGAGTGCCCTTCAGTGTGCGATTCTCCGCCGAGAGTGGGCCAGGTCAGACTGCCCCCCCTCAATCAAGCCGGCCGGCCATGGCGCAAGACGAGGGCTGATGGACAGTAAGCCCCACCGCTGGTGAACAAATGTCCTGGGGCAAGGGTGTATCCTCTCCTTCGATGTGCCCATCCACCGCCCGCAAGGGGCTTCCTGGGTTGCCTCTGCCGACCGACATGGGGCACCGCCCTGGTGTATTTATGTGGCCTCCGGCAGGAGCTGGAGGGGGATGCCAGGGGAGAAGGACAAACGATGAGAGTTGTCAAGGCGGGGGGAAGAGAATCCAGTCCCCACCAATCAGTCAGCCCCCCGTTCAGGCCAAGAGTATTGTTGCCCCCGCTCCATGGGGGGAGGGAGATCAATCCTGGGTGGTGTGGAGGGAGTAGTCCCACAAGCAAATGAGCGTCAACATCGGCCGCGGATGGTCGCTCGTTGGTCTGGAGAGGCTCCCGTTTCAGTGTGCCGCGACCTCCCCACCATCTCCGCCTCAGTGCGGTTGCACAGGACAGCTGGTCTTTGCAGCGGGGCAGCGCGTGGCCCGCAGTGGTAGTGCACCCGTATTAGAGCTCTGCTTGCCAGACAGCAAGCACGCTCCCGATTTCCGCCGGCCGCCCGGCCGCGTCGCGTCTATTTCCCCGCTTCTCCTCCATAACTGTGAGGGTGTTCTGCCTGGCAGGGGAGCACCGCGCAGAGCGCGGCCGCCGCCGGTCTCCGATGGAGGAGGGGAAAGGGGGGGAAAGGGGGAAAAGGGGTGAGAGGCCGTGTGTTAATGTGGTTCCCCCGAGGGGGACCCCCCCTCCGGTTCGCCCTCCTCACCTCACTCCGCAGTCCAGCAGTCAGCGCAGCGCGCAGTCCAGCGCCGTCCCAGACTCCGCGGGCACACACAGACACTCGATGCCGCGGCCTCCGAACAGTTCTCAGTGCCCCGCCGGGGCTGGTCCTCACGGCAACTCTCACGGTGCCACTCGGTACTATGGCAGTCCGCTGGCCCCCCAGGGCTGAGATGTAACGTTTTGGGCGCTGTGTTCCTCTCCGGGAACGCCCCACAGGATGATTACCGTGAGCCCGAGGCAGAGTTCACGGATTAGGCATCCGACACGGCCACCATTTTGGCTCCTCCCCCGAACCTTTGCTAAAATAACCTACATGTTCACCCACCCAAAACAAATTATGCACTTCGATGTTGCCCAGTATCTGGGCTGAATCCTATTGGACAATGAGCCACTTGCAGTGGAATTGCAAGACCAGACCTGTGTGTCACCAGTGCAACAGTGGTGTTTACAGTGGTGTATACAACCATAAGCATTACTAGATCAGGGAGGTGGTGCAGGAATTCTTTACCATCAATACAGGGACAGTGGTGTTGGCTATGATGCTCTGGTAATCCTTCAAGGTGACCGTATAGGAGCTGTACATGACTACAAATTATGGGCTACCTAAATCCCAAATGCGCATAGTTTCAAAACTCGAACAGCAGATATCCGACATGGATAGGCAAGCGCTGCACACTGCTGAGGTATAGGAAATACGGCATGGATTGCAGGGGGAATTAGATGAGGCACAGGACACCCTAGGGAAGCACGACTACAAACTGTACACAGAAATTGAACATGAACAGGGAGACCACCTCAGTCAGCTTTTGGCTTGGCTAGCTAACAGGGAGAAAGGCGGGAACACTGTGTTGCCCATTAGAGATGCAAATGGGGTGACTCCGACTCTGACTACTCAAGAGGATATCCTGCCTTGATTTGAAGAATTTTACACAGTACTCTGTGCACAAATGGGTCAGGATGATGAGGCAGGAAAAGCGGCCATTCTGGATGAAGCTCACCTCCCTAGAGTAGAGACCAACGCAAGAGCTATACTTAATGCACTACTTGACTAAACAGATATAAGGTGGGCCATCAAAACATATGAACACACAGAAGATATCGGGTATCAATGGGCTTAATGCTGAGTTCCACCGGACATATGTAGACCTATTGTACTCACCACTGCTGGCCATGGACACGGAAACCTTTCAAACGGGTGTGTTATCGGCAATGCTAAGGGAGGCTAATATTGTATCCCTGCATAAGCTGGCCAGAGACCCCACAGACAGTAAATCTTACGGCCCTTTATCGATGATAAATGTAGATGCAAACATTCTGGGGAAAATACTGGGGCAACGGCTATCAAATGTTGAAGAGGCGGGCTCATACATACAGATCAATCTGAGTTTGGGGGAGGCCTTTCCATCACCACTAACACACAAAAGGCATTTTTTTATAATGGAACAGGCTATGAGGGGAGAGGAGACCTTTGCATGGCCAATTTGGATGCTAACAAGGCCTTTGACACTGTCAACTGGAAGTTTATGAAACATGCGCTCCACTGGTACACACTGTGGGAAGATTATTTGAGGTGGGCAAAACTGCTTAATACAGATAGCAGAGCAAGAGTGAAGGTGGGCCACTGAGTCTCGGACAGTGGCATCTGAAGAAGGGAACCCAGCAAGGGTGCCCTCTCTCACTGCTGCTATTTACCATGGTTATTGAGAAGGCTGGCTCAGCTTATACACCTTTGACACAAGGATGCTGGGATCATGGTGGGCTGCAAGTGAGAGATCTTCTCACTCTATGATGATGATATCTTGCTGACTCCTAGAAACTCAATAGATACATGGGGCATGGTACAGGACACACTGATGGAGGTGGGGATGCAATCGGGGTTCTGGCAAAATGCTGATAAATCTGTAATCTATCCTATATGGACGGCTGTGACTGCGGATGCAAACTTATCTAATACAAAAGTGCAGACAACAAGTCAGGTATGGGGGATATCTAAGTTTGGGTGCCCTTTTGGATGGTTTTGAAAGAAGTGTGCGATAATGGTTACGATTCTCAATGTCCCTCATAGGATGCATAGCCAAAAGCAAGATGATCATGCTGCCTCAAGCACTGTATGTGCTGCAGCACATGAAAATGCATATCCCAGAGTCATATGTCCACCAAACGGGTGAGCTACTTAGGCTATTATACTAGGGGCAGCATGGAAGGGCACAAATCAGCCTGGAGGTTTTAAAACTTCCTTGGGACAACAGAGGGTTACAGGCTCCAAATGTTAGGGTGTATTACTGGGCGGCTCATCTCTAATACACAATACCATGGTTCTGTGGGAGGGGGGCACTGTTCCTGTCACTCCGGTTCTCTTGGCGTTGCCTCTAGCAACACAAAGGGGTACAATCACGAACATAGAACCAGGGAGCGCACAACGAGGTGGGAAAATGAGGAAAATATATATATATATATATTTGAGGTGAGCAAATCTAGAGTGTCGCTGGTGTTGCAGGGTGCTCCTTACTAGCTCTCCATCTAAAATTGGGAACTTCCCAGAGTTATCTTTTGTTTTTTTGCATAATTTATGCGTCACTCTACCCCTGAAAGGGCCTTGTTTTAATATATATATATATATATATATATATATATATATATATATATATATATATATGCAACAACTAGTTCCCTGGTGTACAGGGATTAGTCCCTCAATGCCTGCATACATAAGACGCAGTGGGGAGGGAGATGCCCCTCACTGTTATGGGGGCTCAGCAGGATCGTGGGTTATAGAGACTTCTGCACTAGATGGAATGTCACATGTAGCTATTTCCTCAAGTATGGTGGTTTGGCGGCAGCAATACGGTGGGCCTGGGTGAGGTTCCCCCTGGAACCGGAGACACATGTATTGAATCAGACATTACTGAACATGGGGGGACAGTGCAAAGTTATTACACGCCTACGTGCCCTGCTTTTACCAAGTACACCCACTCATGTTACATTACTGAAAACACAATGGGAAGGTGATGTGGGGGACAAGCTAATTGAGCGTGGATAGGCCACCGTGTTAGGCAACTGCAGAAGGGAGACTCGTAATGCACATTTGAAGTTGATAGATTATAAGTGTATCGACAAGATTTATGTCACACTGCAGTGGCTGCACAGATTGGATCCGGCCCAACAGGAGCACTGCCCCAGATGTCAATCAAGTACTGGGACCTATATTCATATGTGGTGGAAATGCCCGGTGTGGGTCGAAGTAATGAGATGCCACTGCTGCCAATGATTCAGCTATGTATTTTTGGCCTGGTGGCTCGATCTAAGCACACTAAATATGCAGAGAAGGTATTGGAGCTAGGTCAAGCTGTGGCGAAGAAATGTACACCATTAAGAAGGATGACAAATCGACCACCCACTAGAAAACAATGGTTGTGGCAATTAGTGAGATGGGTACGAGCGGAATGTGGGCCGAAACATAGATTGGTGTATAGCGGGGCTGACCAAGGGGTTAGAATGGAATGGGACCTGGTGGAGGTTCGAATGCAGCAGGAACTTAGGACCCTGACATGGAACAGGATGCGTGGGAGCATACGAGGGTCTGCGATGACTTGGATTAAGCGCCTCTATGTTTTGTATACAGCCTATTTACGCTGCCTGAGTGCCATATAAGGGTTTCTAGAGAACTATGTATATAGAGACTCTGGATTTGCAGAGGTGTGGGGAGAATAGGGGAGTATTACTGATTTGTATTGTAGTTTTATTCAAAAAATCAATACAGGAAATATATTTTTTTTAAAACTCAATTTCAGTCTAATGGAGACAGATTGTATACAATACAATATCAACAGATCCGATATTGGGTGTTGCACCCCTCTGTCAAATCCCTAGGCCATCGCCTGGTAATGTCATTAGGGAAATTGCTATTATTGCCTGATCTCACAAATGCACAGTCTCCTAGGCCAGCCACCACTTCAGCCCAGGAGTGCTAACCAATTGTGCTGGGAGGCGGGGATAGGGAGACCCATAAAACATAAAGAATGAGAGAACATTTTATATGGAGCACAACACTGCACACAATATGTTGATCACTGAAATGGCGGTTAAGGGAGTTTCCTATTGGCACTGAACTCAAACCAGAATACAGCACTGGCACCCAGAGTGTAGTAATGAATGCTGGCAAGAGTGGGGGGCACAGACACCATGATGCACCTACTATGGAACTACCCCAAACTAGTCCGCTACTGAAAGAAGATTCTGAGTGACACAGACTCTGTCTTTGACACGCAAATTCCCCACTTCCCAGCATATGTATTCCAGAGGCCTCTAATCCCTTAACATAGCCCCTGAAGTCCTTAAGAGGCAGACAAATGGGTTTGGAGATGGGAGCAGCAAACCAGGAAATTCTCTCTTTGAGGGGCTTGGATGGGACCCAGCGTATGTATCATGGCTTCATAAACTGTGGCACCTCCTGGATATGCAGTGACTACACTAACTGCTGGACATTCCAAGAACTATGGGCCCCTTTCAAATGATTACTATCATCTGAATTCAATGAGCTGACTTGCCCCAAATAGCTTAAACTACTGCACTTAGTTCCCCTCCCAGAAGGGGGTCAATGCTGACAATGTAGCGGTAGGTCGAGTCGCAAAAGAAAGGACATGAGAGAAGCACACTCATGATTTTTAGGCCGGTGCCGCCAACACAAATATATTTATGGCAGATATGAGTGGGGGCGGCCAGATAGGTGGGGTCATATGTGGGGGTGGGGGTTTGTTTTGTGTTAAGCTGTTTTTGTCTTATTATTGAACGCAGACTTCCCAGTTGTAGGCGATGTAGCTATAATTTTTACTATGCTTGCCTAAACTAATAAAACACATGTGAAAAACACAGTAAAGCATTGCCTATACCTAGACTTTTTCCTCTTGATAAATCTGTTTGATCCTTTCAGAGAAAGCAGAAACATATTGGCATGAATGACCTGCTTACCAGCCCCCTTGGTTGTTTTTAAGGCTGCTGAAGAGGGTTCTAATAAATGTCAAAAACCCACTTTTGTACAGTTTTTAACCATCTTCGAGGGGATGGAGCTTACAGTGCAGCTTACTGCACAGGGGCCCATAGTAGGACATACACGTGCATACTCTAGGCTCCATCAGTAAGGGACAGAATGATCCAGACCACTAATATTAATATTCCTGATCTCTGACTTATCTATCATACTGCCTCTTTGCTCACCAAAGTCTATGGGAGAACCTTTTTTCTCCGTAAGGAGAAACCTCAATGATGAAGCAAGCCATTTGATGTGGACGAGGGTTTGACTGCTTTTTTTACTTCCAAAAGTATGTCCTCATAAAGAGACCAGCTTCCTTATTAGGTACAGCATGCACCATTATATTGTATGGTAGATTGGTGACTAAACCATCAACATTAGGGATTGTGAATAATACTGGTGGGACACCTTACACTGCTACTGTGTCTCATGGACTCAGCACTAGTAGGAACCAATGGTGACAGTGCTAATAATAGCAATCCTTTGTTACTGGAAGCTCGAAACTCACAGGAACTAATCAAAATACTGTAGCATTATTAATAATTGCAAGTCTTTGATACATGTTACTTTGTTGCATTAACCGCAGCACCGCCAGCATTTAGGCCCTCAATATAAGTGTCCTGTAAAGAAATTCTATAATTTTCCCTCAAAGGAATTACCATTACTACGGGTTCCGATAATTTCACGGGTGGGGAAATAACAAGAGTTACAAGATTTTGAAGAATACCGTCATATTCAGAATTTAGTGTTCCTATGCAGATTCTCATATTTCCCCCTGTTTTCTTCACAATTAAATTTTGGCTGCTTTCAGCAGCTGAAATCTCAGTGTGGAAAACAAAACCTTTCATTCTGATGGACCTGGTAACTGCTGGTATCCAGCCCAGTAGAATTTAATGGGCTACTCATGATGATGGTCTTGGTGGGAGCAAAGATAGTCCACACACAGACTAGCTGCGAGAAGTGTATGGGGAAGAGGTGTGAATTGGACAGAGCCTTCAAACTTTAGCAGAAGAGAGACATCACCAGGTGAGCAGAATTCGAACATACTTCAATTAATTTGCCTGCTAAACATTCTAGATTGTGGAAATGAATAGACCGAATCTGAATGATTTTATTCTTTCACAGTGATCTAAGAAAAATAATGTGGCCGCTGTCCTTTCCGCTGATTTCCCATGCTGCACTGAATGATTTGGCCTCCTTATGCCCTAGAAATTTCTTAATTATGTGCGCAGATCAGATTTTCACACAAGTTTTTTTGTAAACAGTTGGTAATGTTCAGAGAAACATATAGTGAAAAGAAAACGTATTTGATACATAAACAAACGGCATGACAGCAAACAGTAAAAGCAAACATCTTCTCCAAATCTGGAAAAAGCAACAAGGCTACTGAATGTATTTTATTATTTTCACGAATTAAATTGCATCCTTCACCTAAATCTGATCGAAAAATAATGACATTTAGATATGGTGCATAAAAATAGCTTTGCTCATCATTCTCCAATGGTACAGTGAATCCATTACTTTAACTGGATTGTAGAACAGTCTGGCTACCGACAGCGGATTAGAGGTGTTTTTAATAAAAGCGTAATTACATTTTACCTTAAATACTTATCTTGGAGACCGTTCTACAAATCTTACAGATCGTATGCATTTATGAAGTTTATGATAACATCGAAAAGGTGGTCCCGTTTGGCCTTAAATCCTATAAACAACCACACTATACGGATTATTTTCACTTATGATCTACACAATAGAGCATCATACCTGGGCACTTGTATTGGTAGCAGCATCCACTCGAATCATAGACTCGTACTGACTTCGACCCATCGGAACAATCAAACTGTGTAGTAGGTGAGCAGCCTTCCCCTTCCACCTTGACCATAGTACCATTTACGCATTGCTGGCTTCGACATGGCTGCAGTGAAAAAATTCAAACACTGAAGTTTCACCAGTTTGACCAGTTCCCTGCAACCTTGGGAACAAATACCTTTGGCAGTCTGAGAAAATTGTACTGTAAAATCAGATTAAAAACATTGGCAGCAACAATTTTACAATTCATAACTTACTACCATTATCAAGTACGATGGGAAATGAATCGAGATCAACCGTAGGTGGAAAGCGAGTTTGGCTAGATTTAGAAATTGAAAACGGGGAGACTTTTTGTAAGGAATATTATTAATGTATGGTTCATATTTTCACACCCCTTATGAGCTGAGGCTTTATTTTTGCAGGAAATGCTTTTACACTCCGTTTCACGTGGAAGTTAATATGATCAGAATTAATGCAATTTAAGCAGACGGCATTCGGGATTGATACGCATTACAAGGGAGAATAAAGCTAGACGTATCACTCAATAAATTAAAATCTTAAGACAAAATCAGAAGCCCTTTTGCTAAGCTAAAGTCCAAATAAAAACGCGCACGCATTACAGTAGATATTAAGGGCTGGATTTAAAGTTTGGCACACGTTACGACCCCCACAGCTATAAAGGGATCATAATACGGCAGACGTGATATCCGTCATATTTGAGACTGAGTAACTCCCTCTGCCAAACTCTAAATCAGGCTTTTAACCATGCTCACCTCACGCCCATCACTTTCACTCGTTCGTGGGCTTGCCTTTCAAAAATGGTTTGTTATCATTGGTAAATGCTTTATATTTGTCCCTCCTTGGGGCGGTTTTGTTACCGCTTTGGGGACCGACCCTGTTACATAGATAATTGCACATTTGCCAATATGTTTGGCTGCACGGGAACTCCTTTTTAGGGTCAGGCGCAAAGCCCTCGACCCTGCAGTAATCTCTCTATGGGCTTGTAACCACACCAATGTCACTTCCTTCAGTTTGATTGGTTCGTCGGCTTGCCTTTTAAAATTCACTTGATTTCATTAGTGAAAGGCATGCATACGTCATGCCTTTTCCCGTATTTAGCCCTCCTCGAGTGCACCGACCTACTACTGAAAATATACTCGGCTCAATGTTTTCCATATGGTTACTGGACTACTTTTTCTCTTTATTTCGCAGCATGATGTCTCTGGGCAGTAGTCGAGCACTTTGCATGACATCAACCCTGTTACATGGATATTTGCACTTTTGCCGGTTACAAGGATAATTGCACTTTTTCCGGTTACATGGATAATTGCACTTTTGCAGATACATTTCACTGGGAGTGTTTCACTGCAAGCGAACTTCTGTTTCCTTTTGTGTGTCTGCTTTGTGCTGATGGCGGCCGTCGGCTAGCTTATGTGAAACTTTTACTTTTCAGTTTATGTGGCAAGAAAAGTTTGGTTAGTTATGTGAAACTGTTTTACTTTTCATTTTCAATTTATGTGGCAAGAACAGTCCGGTTAGGAGTTTACAATGCTAATAGCTCTAGCTCGAGCAAACGCGAGACCCATTGCATTGCAAATGCTTTTGCCTTTTGTGTGCCTCCTTCGCGGTCACACTCATGGCGGCCGTGGTGCTTTGAATTGGCTTGCTTATGTCAACTGTTTTACTTTTCATTTTTTTTCCTTTGTGTGCCTCCTTAGCGCTCATGGTGGCAGTGGCGCTTTGAATCAGCTCGCTTATTATAAATATGCATTGATCTCCTGAGCGGAAACTAGTCACTCCAGCCTTCACTACAGTCTTCGTCTCACAGGTAAAAAAAAGCCTCTGACCCCCTAAACACGTCTCTGTATCTTTCTCTTTATCAAAAAATGTACTCCGTCCTTAAAGACTTCACATTTTCATACCGTGGAGAGAATACGCGTGAGATACATGCATAAAGCGTACGTCTCTCCGAAATGATAGAAAGTATAGTCCTTCTTCAGTATCTTACCTTACTTATAGGGGACACTGTCCTACTTCTGCTTCTATTCTGACTCAACCAGAAAAGTGAACGAGTCCAAGGAACTCTTTCCAACTCTTTCCAACTTCCTTTCTGCGCAAACATGAAGACTGGGACAGACAGTGGGGGACAGTCAGCATGCTTCTAGCTAGGTGTTTTCAGTGTGAACTATCATTGTGTTTGTACTCCTGGATGAAGTACATATGCTAAAAGAGGTCTGTGACTCAAGTATGATCACCAAAGTATAGCAATTTGTAGGTCATATTTTTGTCCTATCCTCTGTCGAAAGCAAGCAGACTGTATTGTTTTGCATACTGTTTTTTAAGGTAGGAAACCACTGCTTGTTTGCCCTATTCAATATTTACTTTGTAAGAAATAAGACAAATCCCTGGCATGCTAAAATTGAGACACTTGTTCAGGTAGTAGCACAATAAAGGCAGCATGGGGTGGGTGGCCCTTCAGGTGTTTGTTTTTCTAGTTGCCTATTGTCAAAAATGATACCTTTCCTTACCAAAAGATTCAAACGTGTGTGGGAGACGAAGTCTCATTGTTTGACCTTTATCCCGCGTTTGATGTGATATAATCTTTCCTTTTGCTGCGCACTAAAATGTTACACACCCAACACATTGATAAAGAAATGAAAATATTACGAATGTTAGCCGCTGACCGATTGTAGTATTTTTATAATCGTTGCTTTAAAGGTGGGAACCTGGGATTCTGGCAATTAGCAGGGTTAGTGGTAAAGCTAGCAACACCGCGATGCTGCCAACTAATGATGCATCATTCTTCATAATGTATTACTCTCGCTCGGAGAGGCTGCGCAGTCCTTCTGCTGAAACATGCTGACATTTTCATAAGTAGTCCCTAGGCAACACATTCATATTACCATGCTACGGTCGCTTGTCACTGCGTAATATCCTTATTATGTGGTAAGGCCAACATACATCACATTGTTTATTAAAGAGCTGTTTGAGAAGAAGGTTCATTCTAACTGCGCTCTCTGGATTTAATTCTACAAACTGCATGTTTCCCTTATGCGGGGCCAGCTATCTAAAACCGTGGAACCTACACATATGGGGCCAGATGTAGCAAAACGGCAATTTGCGACTTGCAAATTGCGAGTCCCTGCGACTCGCAATTTGCAAGTCGCAAATTGGTATGCAGTACGGTGTCTCGGTGGGTCGCAAATTGTGGCCCCATAGCGAGTATAGGCACTCGCTAACATGGAGGCCTGCTGTCGTCAGCAGACCTCCATGTTCGTGACTGCTTTTAAATAAAGCAGTTTTTTTGTTTTTAAGTGTAGCCCGTTTTCCTTACAGGAAAACGAGCTGCACTTAAAAAAAAACCGAAAGCTTTAGTTTCGGTATTTTTTCAGGGCAGGGAGTGGTCCCTTGTACCACTCCCTGCCCTGAAAAAATATTTGTGGGTCCAGTCACAAAGTGGAAGGGGTCCCTTGGGGACCCCTTCCAATTTGCGAGTGGGTTACCATCCACTTGAAGTGGATGGTAACTGCGATGCCATTTGCGACCGCGTACGCGGTCGCAAATGGTATTGCATACAACTCAGACTCGCAAATAGGAAGGGAACACCCCTTCCTATTTGCGAGTCGGAAATGCATTTTGCGAGTCGGTCCCGACTCGCAAAATGCATTTCTGCATAGGAAACTCACATTTGCGACTCGCAAACGGCAATTTTTGCCGTTTGCGAGTCGCAAAGAGTTTCCTACATCTGGCCCTTAGTTCTTAACACGTTTGCATTAAAGGAAAACAGGGCAAAGGTGCTTGATGGAGACATGCTAAGTCCAAAAGGAATATAACCACTTCACAGGCCAACATTTAGTAATAATAGATAATTAATGCTATCATGACATCTTAATATGGGAGTGGAGGAAAATAGGCTCAGGAGAAACATTTGGAAGTATTTTTTTTATCCAAAGAAATAAGGATGCAACATCATCCTCTCACTACATCAGGCTTTTCTCCATAAGTAAGAGGAGTTCTTCATTAATTGTAAAATGTGCCCTTGTATAAGGGTGACAGAGTGAATGCCAGAATGAATGGTGAGAAGAATTTATGGATCAGTGATTTAATGGATGAGAGTATGTAAAGATGGCTGCACGAATGCATAAAAGGATTAATACATACATTGAAAACAATCATTTATTTACATCCTTATCTCACTGAATCTTTCCCATAGCCATCCACTCACCTATCCACACAAACTCATCAATCATTGAAAAACATTTCCACTTATTAAAAGTCGAGACCTTTTCACTTTTTTCCTAAATCGGGGCTCTGTGATTTATTAAGAATCAGAGCTGGTAGGGAGTTAAATGTAATTTACAATGCCCTCACATTTCTCCGATTTCTGCTGCTCTGGAAATTACCTGTGTAAACAGAGAACTTGCACTCTGATTTATTTTAAAATGTTATATGTTTAAAAAATGTTTACCACACTGCTTCAATGTTTTGTCAAGGTGTGACACAGCATGCCACAAGAAACTTTTGTTCACATCCAAGTTTGGCCTGAAACAAATGTAGCATTCTGTGAGACTTTGTTTCATGGATTAGGGTGGTTAATGTATCCATTAAATTAATATTTTATTCTGTATTTTGTATTTTGACTTCTTGGCCACCAGTTAAAGAGGTGAACCACTTGCCAAAGGATATTTATTGAATATTTCACCACCCTAAGAAACATGCTCCTTCATTGACCAGGTACTTTTCAGGTTGAGCCAAAGCAGCACATGCGCTGTCTCTTCAGGTGGGCTATAACCACACCTGCTCTTGTCATTCGTTCTTTGTTATGCTTGTCTTAAATGCTTCACTTTTAATGGTACATTGTGCTAAATGTCCCCCTTTCCCTAAGTTCCTGCCCAGGGAGCATTCAGTAAGAGAACATTTTTATTGGCCATCACAATAGGTCACGCTTCCTCCAGCATGTGATGGACCCGCCTCTCGCCTCCTGTCTGGTTTCAGTTTTCCCTTTAATCTGAGCCACAATCCTTTTTCCTCACGGCTTGGCGCCATGCTTCATATTCAATGGTATGTTTTTTTTACTGTTGAGCCTTGTTGCAGCATTCAGTTCCTCCCATGTCGCTGACATTTATTTTGGCTTTACTCCAGTGCTGTCCTCATTTACCTCTGGCTCCTAAAATAAGCTTATTTTACAAAAGGAACACCTGGTTATTTAGCTAACTGTTCACAAAACCACATTATGCCCTTTCTGGTAGAATGTGGCTAAACCTAGAAGCAATGATGTGAAACTTGTTTAGCCTCGCATCACACATCTCGAGTGTCCCTCCCTCTGCAGGGCCCCTCCCTGCCAGCACTCATGACATCGCACACATGGCATTGCTTATCTCCATTATTGGGACCATAAATCTTCTCAGGCTGCTCTGCTGGTTGAAATGGAGGCAAGAGTGCCCACAAGACTTTTCATTCTGTGAAAATAAAAAGAAAATACTTTTCCAGCCTTTTTTCCAATTTCTGGTCAGGTGTTTACACAATGCAAGGTAGTGCATTCATCTTCTCATGGGCTCGTGAGTTTTGATGTCAGTAGCTGCCAGTGACCACCAAAACATGGCAGGAAAAGGCAAAATTATGAGACAGGGTTGACCAATTTATGTGGCAAGAAAAGTCCAGTTCTGAATTCACAATGCCGATAGCTCTAACTCAAGGAAATGCGAGATCTATTGCAATGCAAATGCTTGTTAATGTATATTATGTCAATAAACATGTGTTGTTGTGCTTATCTGTAACTTAGACAAACAGAGCCAACACGTGGTAGACTGTCATCTGAGCCAATGTGGACAATTAAATGCCAGTGCTGAGCACCAGAAACCATTGGCTCAAATTAAGTATTGTTTGGAGTTAAAATCTCGATTGGTGCTGTGTGATCGAAGCAGCAGACTTGTGGCCAGTGTGGCTGGCACTATCTAAACGCCCTTCTTAGCTACAATTAAGAGTTCACATTTGATAAAAACGACACTAGAAAAGAACATGGCACAAGATTTAGGTTATTATCTTCCAGTTGTGATTGTAACTGCAACATGTATCCACAGCCGCAGCTAGACAATTGTCCTATTATGCAATCTTCACACGGTAGCAAAGGCCATTGATTAACAGGAGTTGTTGGTTCAAGAAGCTATATGGCTTCAAATGCACCTAACTACCACAACCTCACTTCTGTTAGGGTCCCAGCTTGCCTTCTCAACTGGATCCAGTCCACACCCTGAAGTTGCCAAAGGGGATCACAAAGACATACCTGCATAATTAGGGCCTCATTTACAAGCCCTTTGTGCCACCGCTGCATCAATTTGTTTTTACGCAGCGGTGGCGCTTGCAGTGCACTGCACTGTTTCAGATTTACAAACTGACGCATTGGGCCCAAAGCAGCAGTTTGTAAAGCCCTGAATCACATTATACCTGCACCAGGTATAATGTATGCAGAGTAGGCATTCCCAGGCAAAAAGCCACGCAGAACTGATGCAGTGAAATTTACAATATTTCACTTCGTCAATCTGCGACTTCACTGCATCAGAATTTTCTCGCCTGTTCAGAGGAAGGGTAAAATTAGTGCAGGGCTTTTTCTAATAGGAGCCTCCTCGCATTGCTGGAGTAGCATAATTTTTACAACGCTCCTTGTAAAGTGGCATCCCCTCTACCCAGGGCCTGTAAATTAAATGCTACTAGTGGGCCTGCAGAAAAGATTGTGCCACCTACTTAAGTAGCCCTGTAAACATGTCTCAGGCCCACCATTGCACAGGCTGTGTGTGCATTTTCACTGCTACTTCGACTTGGCATTTAAAACCTCTTAAACGCCCCTCTTCATACATATAGGTCACCCCTAATGCCCTATGCAGCCCATAGTGCATGGTGCAATTTAAGTAAAAAGCAAGATATGTACTTTTAAGTTGTCCATGTCCTAGTAATGAAAAACTCTCAAAGTGGTTTTTCATTACCGTGAGGCCTGCTCCTCTTATAGGCCAGCAATGGAAATTCCTTAATATACCTTTAAGATGTAATTCCTGATCAGAAAGGAGTAGCTGTCTCATGTTTCATATCATTGGAATGATAATGATAAATCCTCTTTAATGGTAAATTCAGATTTATTATTACTATTTTAGACATGCCACTTTTATAAAGTGGGCATTTCTCTGCTCTCACAGCTATCTCCAAAACACATCTGGTCAGGATTGGGTAACAGCTATATTTGTGCATTCCGTCCAGACACCCACAACACGGGATACCTAATTGCATCTGCATTCATCTGCATACTGATAGGACTTCCTGGGCAGGAGGATGGGGAGTGCTGATTCTTACACTCCAAAGTGTAGTGCCCTGAGCCCACACAAAGGGGTGATTACCCCCCATTGCTAGTTTGGAGCCAGGGTTGGGCTGAGAGGGGGACTTGTGCACTCCAGAGAGATCTTTTGAAGTCATCCCCCACATCAAATGCACCTTTGGGTATAAGTGCTGGGTCTATTACCCCCTGAAATCAGAACACTCTTGGACTTGGGAAGAACTCTGCTGTGCTGTAAGGATTTCCACTCTGCCTGGACTGACTGTTCCAAGAAACTGCTTCTTTGCATTGCTGAGCTGCCCTGCTGCCTACTGATCTCTGCCCTTCTGAGACCAGGGACTGGACCCATCCTGATGACCCAGAGTGTCTCCAAGAGCTTGCTGGCTAGTCCCTTGTTCTTCTGCAGTCTCAGGGACAGCAAAGACTGGTTGAAATGCTCCTGGTGCTGCTGGACTCTGCCATCTGTAAGTCCTACCCTTGCCAGAGGTGCCCCTCTCCAGTCCCTGGGTCTCCAAAGTGGGTTCTGCAGCTAAAACTTGCAAAAATGGAACATCGGCCAGAGTGCAGTAGAAAAATCTGCAGATCGCGAGTGACGCAGCGGCTGGCTGATGACAGCAGATTCACAGACTGCACGGCCCGATGATGACACTCTGCACGACCCAATGACGCACAGCATTCACTTTCACAGAGACTCCTTACCACGCAGTGCCCAGAGTGCAGGAAAAATATCAACACATGGTGCCCTCGCCATCGACGATTTGCTTCATCAAAGGTACTGTTTCAGCAGACCCTGTGGAGGTTTTGTAGCCAGAACACCCTCCATCGTGGTCATCCTGGATTTTGACTTTACACCGGTCCCTCGCGACCTCAAGTAACCTTTTGACTACTTATGACTGCTAAGCACTGTATCACAATTAAGCTATAAAAATTTCTATCTCAACTTCTACTTATTGCAATTGTTATGTTTTGGTCTTGTTTCACTCCAATAAATATTCTTTATCTTTCTAAGCCTGTGTGGAGTCCTTTTGTGGTGCTTTCATTGAGTTACTGCATCTTAAGCGTTGCACAAATACTTTACACATTGCCTCTTACGTTAAGCCTGACTGCTTTGTGCCAAGCTACCCGAAGGTGAGCACTAGTTTATTTAGGGTGTGTATCTAACTAACCCTGACTAGGTCTGTGGTTCCTACTGGGAAAGGGTGTATACCTTTACTGACTATAGACCCAATTTCTAACAGCACATTTTATGCTTCTTCTCAGTGATAATTAAATTTCCCCTTGCCAGACTTCTTTCACATCTAGACTAAGTCAGAAGTCAATAGAGAGGCTCAAATTACACCCCAGTTGTTAGTACTGGAACAACCTAGTCATATCATTAGTTAGCCACATCGTTAGCAAAGGTTGCTGGGAATTGATAGAATATGAAGTTTAAGAATGTTGAAATATCTTTTCAGAAAGGGGCAGCTAGGAGAAACTGTCTTCTAAATATACTCACAAGACCTGTGCCATTTATAACTAGAAATATCAGAAAATGTTAGCTGGTTGGCTTTCTGCAGTAAAACATGAAGAATAATGGATTCCTGTATAGTTTTATTACCACCAATATTAGAAATTGGCTTACCGGTTGAGGGCAATGAAATCCAGATCAAGCAGCAACCACAATTCTTGTCAAAGTGAGACCCAAGCAAATTAAACTGTGCTTAACACTCGGGTACCTTGTCACAAAAGCAATCAGTCCTAACTTAGAGGCAATGTGTAAAGTATTTATGCTGCACTTCAAACATTAATAAAATGAAAACACAGTACAAGAAAACTCCCGCACCAATTTAGAAAAATAGAGTAAAGGTTTATAAATTATTTGAGATCAAAATGACAAAAATCCAATCATTGTAACTGAAGGTATGCAACTTTAAAGATTTTAGTGAAAATAGTGACTAAAATAACAAAGCGCCAACTGTTGCTATCTTTTTGTGGCAGACCAGGACAACATCATAAACTAAGGCTGACCGCAATGCATTACCGGCTGAATACAGGAACCCAGTTAGGGCTGCTAAACAAAACACCTTGAATCCTGGTTCAAAGAGCATTGAAAGATCTAGTGTTGAGGAAGTATTATGCAGCAGTTGTTCCGAGGAAGATGTGGGCCTGCAACATGGAGTCCTGCAACATCTCAAGGATGCCGTCGATGAGGAGCTTGCAACACGTTGTCCTGTGTTGAAAGTGTGCTGTGCAGCAGCAGTTCCAGAGAAGCTGCGAGGCTGCACTGAGGTGTTCTGCATCGTTGTCGAGGACGTTTTTGAGGAGCGGTTTGCTAGGCATAGGCTTTCGTCAAGTAAGCGTCATGCAGACTGCAGGCTGTAATGCTAGGTCTGGCATTCGGGATGTGACACACTGCTGGCAGTTCCAAATCAGCTGCAGGGAGATGTGTCATGCTGTATCAGATCTGCTTACAGGACCACCGCTAGGCTGACAAAGCACCTTCAGGCCCGCTGCCAAGGGTCCAGGACTTGGGTGGCACTCATTTTAGGAGGTTGGACTCACAGCAGACAGAGTCCTGGTGCTGGGTTCAAGATGGTTGGACACTTTTCTGTCTCTGAAGCTCTGATCAGAAGACCAGCCAACTAGCCCATAGAGTCACCCTATTGGTCCTGGGTTCAAGATGCAGGTCTACTCCTTTCACTCAGGCAGCAGGGCAACATAGAACAGAGTAGCAGTCCTTCTTGCAGAGCAGCACAGCAGTCCTTCTGAGTCTTCCACAGGTCAAGAGGTGTATTGAAGTCTAAGGGTCCAATATTTAAATCAGATGCCCACTTTAAAACAGGACAAGGTTTTGGAGGTTTCCACCCATTCACCCCCCAAGAAGGGATTGGAATGTCCGGTCTCCCTTCCCGGGCCCCAGCTTGTCTGAGGTCACAAAAGACTATTGTCAAACCCTTTGTAAGTGTATTAAGGAAGAGCCTTTGTGATATGCAAGTGTGATAGGTGACAGCTCCTCCTCTTCATCAGCACCTATCTTTCCCTTAGTCTCACTTTCTGGAAGCAATACACAAAGATCAATTACCAGCTACACCTAGTCATGTGACCTAGGATGCAGACTACAGGCACCAAATGGTTAGGACAAGAAAATGGCAACTTTCCAAAAGTGACATTTTCTGAATAGTGATTTTAAATCCAATTTTACCATTAAAGGATGATTTAAATTAGATTGTTAGACAGCAGTCTTGATATTTATACCTGCACCCACTTGGAAGTTATCACTTGTTAAATGTAAGAAATTAAGGCAATGTTATCCTATAGGAGAGTAGTGCAGTAGTGAAAAACAAATGTAATAGTTTTTCACTACTAAGACATGTATAACTTAAAAGCATATGTCCAAATATTTAAATAAACTGCACTCTGCATTATGGGCTGTTTAGGGCCTACCCTGGAACAACTTATATGTATTAAAAAGCAAGGTTTAGGCCCGACAATATGTAAATTTTTCCATGTCAAAATTGACAGTTACAAACAGTGCACAGGCTGCAATGACAGGCCTGAGACATGTCTGAAGGGCTACTTAAGTGAGTGACACAATAAGGACTGCAAGCCTACTAGTAGCATTTAATTTGCAGGTACCGTTTATGTGTAGTGCCACTTTACTGGGGACTTACAAGTTAATTAAATGTGCCAATTGGAGGTAAACCAATTTTGCCATGGTAAGAGGAGAAAGTACATTCACTTTAGAACTGGTCAGCGTTGGTAAAGTGCTCACAGTCCTAAGGCAACAAAAACAAGACCAGAAAAAAAGGAGTAAGGCAAAACGTTAGGTGGAAGGTCATGCTAACGCTGCCTGGTCTAACAACAATCATAACATCTGTTAACAAAGCAGTGACTTCTAAAGACGTAGATGCCGTTTCTCATTCATAATTCCCTCTCTTATCGTTTCTTATCACAGTTTTCAGACTTTCAAAATGTTCTTTAAAAATGGGGATGTTAGCTGGTTTACAGTACTGGATTTTCACAGCAATGTTATATGAGCGATTGGCCTGAACCTTTTGACCAATATAGTCCAAGTTTAGCAAACCTTTAATGTTCTATTAGAGATCGCTGTACATGTACAGCGCGGACAATCAACTATGGATACCTGTGAAAGTTACAGCTTGAGGTTGAGGACCGTTCAAGGAGCAATACCGTCAGAAACCTGACCATCAATTCAGAGATGACTATCTTCAGGTATTGTAGGAGGCTGGACTGGCTTGTAGTGAGTACCAAGGGGTACTTGCACCTTGCACCAGGCCCAGTTATTCCTTATTAGTGTATAGGGTGTCTAGCAGCTTAGGCTGATAGATAATGGTAGCTTAGCAGAGCAGCTTAGGCTGAACTAGGAGACGTGTGAAGCTACTACAGTACCACCTAGTGTCATATGCACAATATCATAAGAAAACACAATACACAGTTATACTAAAAATAAAGGTACTTTATTTTTATGACAATATGCCAAAGTATCTTAGAGTGTACCCTCAGTGAGAGGATAGGAAATATACACAAGATATATATACACAATAGCAAAAATATGCAGTATAGTCTTAGAAAACAGTGCAAAGAATGTATAGTTACAATAGGATGCAATGGGGAAACATAGGGATAGGGGCAACACAAACCATATACTCCAAAAGTGGAATGCGAACCACGAATGGACCCCAAACCTATGTGACCTTGTAGAGGGTCGCTGGGACTATTAGAAAATAGTGAGAGTTAGAAAAATAACCCTCCCCAAGACCCTGAAAAGTGAGTGCAAAGTGCACCAAAGTTCCCCTAAGGACAAAATAGTCGTGTTAGAGGGAAATTGCAAGGAAAACACAAATCAGCAATGCAACAACGATGGATTCCTGACTGAGGGTACCTGTGGAACAAGGGGACCAAGTCCAAAAGTCACAAGCAGCTCGGAGATGGGCAGATGCCCAAGAAATGCCAGCGGTTGGTGCAAAGAAGCTCTTACTAGGCTGAAGAACTGTGAATACTGCAGGAACGACAAGGGCTAGAGACTTCCCCTTTGGAGGATGGATCCCCCTCGCCTTGGAGAGTCGTGCAGAAGTGTTTTCCCGCCGGATGGACGCCAACAAGCCTTGCTACACGCAAATCGTGCGTTTGGCGTTTTTGGAAGCTGCTGGGGCCCAGGAGGGACCAGGAGGTCGCAAATTGGACCTGCAGATAGAGGGGACGTCGAGCAAGACAAAGAGCCCTCACTGAAGCAGGTAGCACCCGGAGAAGTGCCAGAAACAGGCACTACGAGGATGCGTGAAACGGTGCTCGCCGAAGTTGCACAAAGGAGTCCCACGTCGCCGGAGACCAACTTAGAAAGTCGTGCAATGCAGGTTAGAGTGCCGTGGACCCAGGCTTGGCTGTGCATGAAGGATTTCCGCCGGAAGTGCACAGGGGCCGGAGTAGCTTGCAAAGTCGCGGTTCCCAGCAATGCAGCCCAGCGAGGTGAGGCAAGGACTTACCTCCACCAAACTTGGGCTGAAGAGTCACTGGACTGTGGGGGTCACTTGGACGGTGTCGCTGGATTCGAGGGACCTCGCTCGTCGTGCTGAGAGGAGACCCAAGGGACCGGTAATGCAGCTTTTTGGTGCCTGCGGTTGCAGGGGGAAGATTCCGTCGACCCACGGGAGATTTCTTCGGAGCTTCTGGTGCAGAGAGGAGGCAGACTACCCCCACAGCATGCACAAGCAGGAAAACAGTCGAGAAGGCTGCAGGATCAGCGTTACAGAGTTGCAGTAGTTGTCTTTGCTACTATGTTGCAGGTTTGCAGGCTTCCAGCGCGGTCAGCGGTCGATTCCTTATCAGAAGGTGAAGAGGGAGATGCAGAGGAACTCGGCTGAGCTCATGCATTCGTTATCTAAAGTTTCCCCAGAGACAGAGACCCTAAATAGCCAGAAAAGAGGGTTTGGCTACCTAGGAGAGAGGAAAGGCTACTAACACCTGAAGGAGCCTATCAGCAGGAGTCTCTGACGTCACCTGGTGGCACTGGCCACTCAGAGCAGTCCAGTGTGCCAGCAGCACCTCTGTTTCCAAGATGGCAGAGGTCTGGAGCACACTGGAGGAGCTCTGGACACCTCCCAGGGGAGGTGCAGGTCAGGGGAGTGGTCACTCCCCTTTCCTTTGTCCAGTTTCGCGCCAGAGCAGGGGCTAAGGGGTCCCTGAACCGGTGTAGACTGGCTTATGCAGAATTGGGCACATCTGTGCCCAACAAAGCATTTCCAGAGGCTGGGGGAGGCTACTCCTCCCCTGCCTTCACACCATTTTCCAAAGGGAGAGGGTGTCACACCCTCTCTCAGAGGAAGTTCTTTGTTCTGCCATCCTGGGCCAGGCCTGGCTGGACCCCAGGAGGGCAGCTGCCTGTCTGAGGGGTTGGCAGCAGCAGCAGCTGCAGAGAAACCCCAGGAAGGGCAGTCTGGCAGTACCAGGGTCTGTGCTACAGACCACTGGGATCATGGAATTGTACCAACAATGCCAGGATGGCATAGAGGGGGCAATTCCATGATCATAGACATGTTACATGGCCATATTCGGAGTTACCATGGTGAAGCTACATATAGGTAGTGACCTATATGTAGTGCACGCGTGTAATGGTGTCCCCGCACTCACAAAGTTCAGTGAATTGGCTCTGAACAATGTGGGGGCACCTTGGCTAGTGCCAGGGTGCCCTCACACTAAGTAACTTTGCACCTAACCTTTACCAGGTAAAGGTTAGACATATAGGTGACTTATAAGTTACTTAAGTGCAGTGTAAAATGGCTGTGAAATAACGTGGACGTTATTTCACTCAGGCTGCAGTGGCAGGCCTGTGTAAGAATTGTCAGAGCTCCCTATGGGTGGCAAAAGAAATGCTGCAGCCCATAGGGATCTCCTGGAACCCCAATACCCTGGGTACCTCAGTACCATATACTAGGGAATTATAAGGGTGTTCCAGTAAGCCAATGTAAATTGGTAAAAATGGTCACTAGCCTGTCAGTGACAATTTGGAAAGAAATGAGAGAGCATAACCACTGAGGTTCTGATTAGCAGAGCCTCAGTGAGACAGTTAGTCACTACACAGGTAACACATTCAGGCACACTTATGAGCACTGGGGCCCTGGGTTACCAGGGTCCCAGTGACACATACAACTAAAACAACATATATACAGTGAAAAATGGGGGTAACATGCCAGGCAAGATGGTACTTTCCTACACAACCCCCCCCCCAAACGAAGGACAATAAGACTAGCCATTACCTGATGAGTCTTCATTGTCTAAGTGGAAATATCTGGAGAGTCCATCTGCATTGGAGTGGCTACTCCCAGGTCTATGTTCCACTGTATAGTCCATTCCCTGTAGGGATATGGACCACCTCAACAATTTAGGATTTTCACCTTTCATTTGTTTTAGCCAAAGTAGAGGTTTGTGGTCTGTCTGAACAATGAAGTGAGTGCCAAACAGGTATGGCCTCAACTTCTTCAGAGCCCAGACCACAGCAAAGGCCTCCCTCTCAATGGCAGACCAATGCTTTTCTCTAGGGGTCAACCTTCTACTAATAAAAGCAACAGGTTGATCCTGGCCCTCAGAATTAAGTTGTGATAGGACTGCCCCTACTCCTAATTCAGATGCATCAGTTTGGACATAGAATTTTTTAGAGTAACAAGGGCTTTTCAGGACAGGTGCAGAGCACATGGCCTGCTTCAGCTCCTCAAAAGCTTTCTGACAGTTTGCTGTCCATAATACCTTTTTAGGCATTTTCTTGGATGTGAGGTCATTAAGAGGGGCTGCAATGGAGCCATAGTTCTTAATGAACCTCCTGTAATACCCAGTGAGGCCTAGGAAGGCTCTCACCTGAGTCTGAGTGGTAGGGGGAACCCAATCAATAATAGTTTGGATTTTCCCCTGAAGTGGTGCAATCTGTTCCCCACCAACAAGGTGTCCCAGATAAACCACCTTACCCTGCCCTATCTGGCACTTTGAAGCCTTGATAGTGAGGCCTGCCTTTTGCAGGGCCTCCAAAACTTTCCAAAGGTGGACCAGGTGATCATCCCAGCTGGAGCTAAAGACAGCTATATCATCCAAATATGCTGCACTGAAAGCTTCCAGCCCTTGCAGGACTGTGTTCACCAACCTCTGAAAAGTGGCAGGTGCATTTTTCAAACCAAAAGGCATTACAGTAAACTGGTAATGTCCTCCAATGGTAGAAAATGCAGTCTTAGGTTTAGCATCTTCTGACAATTTGATCTGCCAATACCCTGCAGTCAAATCAAAAGTGCTTAGATACTTGGCAGATGCCAGTGTATCTATAAGCTCATCTGCCCTGGGTATAGGGTGAGCATCAGTTTTGGTTACTAAGTTGAGACCTCTATAGTCTACACAAAACCTCATTTCCTTCTTTCCATCTTTAGAATTGGGTTTTGGTACCAGTACCACAGGAGAAGCCCATGGACTGTCAGAGTGCTCAACCACTCCTAGTTCCAACATTTTCTGAACTTCTTGCTTTATGCAGTCCCTGACATGGTCAGGCTGCCTATAGATCTTACTTTTGACAGGTAAACTGTCTCCAGTATCTATAGTGTGCTCACACCAAGAAGTGGTGCCTGGCACAATGGAGAAGAGTTCTGAAAATTGTCCTAGGAGATTTATGCAATTATCTTTCTGCTCAGCAGTAAGACAATCAGCCAAAACTACACCTTCCACAAGAGCATCTTGTTCTGTGGAAGAGAAGAGATCAGGTAGAGGATCACTGTCTTCTTCCTGTCCCTCATCTGTTGCCATGAGCAGGGTGAGATCAGCCCTGTCATAGTAGGGTTTCAGGCGGTTGACATGGAGCACCCTAAGGGGACTCCTGGCAGTGCCTAAGTCAACCAAGTAGGTGACTTCACCCTTCTTTTCAACAATTGTGTGGGGTCCACTCCATTTATCTTGGAGTGCTCTTGGGGCCACAGGCTCCAAGACCCACACTTTCTGCCCTGGTTGGTACTGAACCAAAACAGCCTTCTGATCATGCCATTGCTTCTGGAGCTCTTGGCTGGCCTGAAGGTTTTTACTGGCCTTTTTCATGTACTCAGCCATCCTTGATCTGAGGCCAAGTACATAATCCACAATATCCTGCTTAGGAGCTTTTAAAGGTTGTTCCCAACCCTCCTTTACAAGTGTGAGTGGACCCCTAACAGGGTGTCCAAAAAGAAGTTCAAAGGGGCTGAAGCCCACTCCTTTCTGGGGTACCTCCCTGTAGGCAAAAAGGAGGCATGGTAGAAGGATATCCCATCTCCTGCGGAGTTTTTCAGGGAGTCCCATAATCATGCCTTTGAGAGTTTTATTAAATCTCTCCACCAGTCCATTTGTTTGTGGATGATAGGGTGTTGTGAACTTGTAAGTTACACCACACTCCTTCCACATGGCCTTTAAGTATGCAGACATGAAATTGCTTCCCCTGTCTGATACTACTTCCTTTGGGAAGCCCACCCTGGAAAATATTCCCAGGAGGGCCTTTGCCACTGCAGGAGCTGTAGTGGTCCTTAAAGGAATAGCTTCAGGATATCTTGTGGCATGGTCCACTACCACCAAGATAAACCTATTGCCTGAAGCAGTAGGAGGGTCAAGGGGGCCAACTATGTCAACCCCTACCCTTTCAAAGGGAACCCCAACCACAGGCAGTGGGATAAGGGGTGCCTTTGGGGTGCCACCTGTCTTGCCACTGGCTTGACAGGTTTCACAGGACTTGCAAAATTCTTTTGTGTGCTCAGACATCCTAGGCCAATGAAACAATGGTACCAATCTGTCCCAAGTTTTCATTTGACCCAGGTGCCCAGCTAAGGGAATGTCATGTGCCAGTGTTAGGAGGAACTTTCTGTACTCCTGAGGAATCACTAATCTCCTGGCAGCTCCAGGTTTAGGATCCCTATGCTCAGTGTACAAGAGGTTGTCCTCCCAGTAAACTCTGTGAGAGTCACTGACCTCCCCATTAGCCTGTTTGACAGCTTGCTGTCTGAGACCCTCTAATGTGGGACAGGTTTGCTGTGCCACACTCAGCTCCTCTCTGGCAGGCCCCCCTTCACCCAAAAGCTCAGCAGTGTCTGCTTCCAGCTCCTTTGGTGTAGGTTCTGCACAGGTGTAGGAGGCTGGACTGGCTTGTAGTGAGTACCAAGGGGTACTTGCACCTTGCACCAGGCCCAGTTATCCCTTATTAGTGTATAGGGTGTCTAGCAGCTTAGGCTGATAGATAATGGTAGCTTAGCAGAGCAGCTTAGGCTGAACTAGGAGACGTGTGAAGCTACTACAGTACCACTTAGTGTCATATGCACAATATCATAAGAAAACACAATACACAGTTATACTAAAAATAAAGGTACTTTATTTTTATGACAATATGCCAAAGTATCTTAGAGTGTACCCTCAGTGAGAGGATAGGAAATATACACAAGATATATATACACAATAGCAAAAATATGCAGTATAGTCTTAGAAAACAGTGCAAACAATGTATAGTTACAATAGGATGCAATGGGGAAACATAGGGATAGGGGCAACACAAACCATATACTCCAAAAGTGGAATGCGAACCACGAATGGACCCCAAACCTATGTGACCTTGTAGAGGGTCGCTGGGACTATTAGAAAATAGTGAGAGTTAGAAAAATAACCCTCCCCAAGACCCTGAAAAGTGAGTGCAAAGTGCACTAAAGTTCCCCTAAGGACAAAATAGTCGTGTTAGAGGGAAAATGCAAGGAAAACACAAATCAGCAATGCAACAACGATGGATTCCTGACTGAGGGTACCTGTGGAACAAGGGGACCAAGTCCAAAAGTCACAAGCAGCTCGGAGATGGGCAGATGCCCAAGAAATGCCAGCGGTTGGTGCAAAGAAGCTCTTACTAGGCTGAAGAACTGTGAATACTGCAGGAACGACAAGGGCTAGAGACTTCCCCTTTGGAGGATGGATCCCCCACGCCTTGGAGAGTCGTGCAGAAGTGTTTTCCCGCCGGATGGACGCCAACAAGCCTTGCTACACGCAAATCGTGCGTTTGGCGTTTTTGGACGCTGCTGGGGCCCAGGAGGGACCAGGAGGTCGCAAATTGGACCTGCAGAGAGAGGGGACATCGAGCAAGACAAAGAGCCCTCACTGAAGCAGGTAGCACCCGGAGGAGTGCCAGAAACAGGCACTACGAGGATGCGTGAAACGGTGCTCGCCGAAGTTGCACAAAGGAGTCCCACGTCGCCGGAGACCAACTTAGAAAGTCGTGCAATGCAGGTTAGAGTGCCGTGGACCCAGGCTTGGCTGTGCACGAAGGATTTCCGCCGGAAGTGCACAGGGGCCGGAGTAGCTTGCAAAGTCGCGGTTCCCAGCAATGCAGCCCAGCGAGGTGAGGCAAGGACTTACCTCCACCAAACTTGGGCTGAAGAGTCACTGGACTGTGGGGGTCACTTGGACGGTGTCGCTGGATTCGAGGGACTTCGCTCGTCTTGCTGAGAGGAGACCCAAGGGACCGGTAATGCAGCTTTTTGGTGCCTGCGGTTGCAGGGGGAAGATTCCGTCGACCCACGTGAGATTTCTTCGGAGCTTCTGGTGCAGAGAGGAGGCAGACTACCCCCACAGCATGCACAAGCAGGAAAACAGTCGAGAAGGCAGCAGGATCAGCGTTACAGAGTTGCAGTAGTCGTCTTTGCTACTATGTTGCAGGTTTGCAGGCTTCCAGCGCGGTCAGCGGTCGATTCCTTATCAGAAGGTGAAGAGGGAGATGCAGAGGTACTCGGCTGAGCTCATGCATTCGTTATCTAAAGTTTCCCCAGAGACAGAGACCCTAAATAGCCAGAAAAGAGGGTTTGGCTACCTAGGAGAGAGGAAAGGCTACTAACACCTGAAGGAGCCTATCAGCAGGAGTCTCTGACGTCACCTGGTGGCACTGGCCACTCAGAGCAGTCCAGTGTGCCAGCAGCACCTCTGTTTCCAAGATGGCAGAGGTCTGGAGCACACTGGAGGAGCTCTGGACACCTCCCAGGGGAGGTGCAGGTCAGGGGAGTGGTCACTCCCCTTTCCTTTGTCCAGTTTCGCGCCAGAGCAGGGGCTAAGGGGTCCCTGAACCGGTGTAGACTGGCTTATGCAGAATTGGGCACCTCTGTGCCCAACAAAGCATTTCCAGAGGCTGGGGGAGGCTACTCCTCCCCTGCCTTCACACCAATTTCCAAAGGGAGAGGGTGTCACACCCTCTCTCAGAGGAAGTTCTTTGTTCTGCCATCCTGGGCCAGGCCTGGCTGGACCCCAGGAGGGCAGATGCCTGTCTGAGGGGTTGGCAGCAGCAGCAGCTGCAGTGAAACCCCAGGAAGGGCAGTTTGGCAGTACCAGGGTCTGTGCTACAGACCACTGGGATCATGGAATTGTACCAACAATGCCAGGATGGCATAGAGGGGGCAATTCCATGATCATAGACATGTTACATGGCCATATTCGGAGTTACCATGGTGAAGCTACATATAGGTAGTGACCTATATGTAGTGCACGCGTGTAATGGTGTCCCCGCACTCACAAAGTTCAGGGAATTGGCTCTGAACAATGTGGGGGCACCTTGGCTAGTGCCAGGGTGCCCTCACACTAAGTAACTTTGCACCTAACCTTTACCAGGTAAAGGTTAGACATATAGGTGACTTATAAGTTACTTAAGTGCAGTGTAAAATGGCTGTGAAATAACGTGGACGTTATTTCACTCAGGCTGCAGTGGCAGGCCTGTGTAAGAATTGTCAGAGCTCCCTATGGGTGGCAAAAGAAATGCTGCAGCCCATAGGGATCTCCTGGAACCCCAATACCCTGGGTACCTCAGTACCATATACTAGGGAATTATAAGGGTGTTCCAGTAAGCCAATGTAAATTGGTAAAAAATGGTCACTAGCCTCTTAGTGACAATTTGAAAGTAATGAGAGAGCATAACCACTGAGGTTCTGGTTAGCAGAGCCTCAGTGAGACAGTTAGGCACCACACAGGGAACATATACATGCACACCTATGAGCACTGGGGCCCTGTGTGACAGGGTCCCAGTGACACATACATATAGGCCACAAACCTATGAGCACTGGGGTCCTGACTAGCAGGATCCCAGTGACACATAACAACCATACTGAAAACATGGTGTTTTCACTATGAGCACTGAGGCCTGGCTATCAGGATCCCAGTGAGACAGTGAAAACAGTGACAAACACCCTGACATACACTCACAAACAGGCCAAAAGTGGGGGTAACAAGGCTAGAAAGAGGCTACCTTCTCACACAACCCCCCCCCCAAACGAAGGACAATAAGGCTAACCTTGGCCAGTTGAGACTTTATTGTCTAAGTGGTGATAAGTAGAGAGTAGCTCTGCAATAGACTGGTTACTCCCTTTATCATCCACTAAATGGTTACTTCCCTGTGGGGATGTAAACCACCCTGTTTGAAGTTTTTTAGCTAAGCAACAATGTGAAGATGTATTTTCAGAGTTTCTATCAGTAAGTTTTAGTTTAGAGCAGTGGGAATTGTCCACTGAACCTATTTGTAGTGATGGAAATGCCAGACAGGGATGCTGTCTCAGAAAAGCCATAGCTGGGCAAAAACTTTGTCCATATGGCTGGAAGAGAGAACAGGGATGCTGTTTCTCTTGGGTTGGAGCAGGGCAGGGATGCTGTCCTATCAGCTCCACACTAGGGCAGGGATGCTGTCCTAAGTGTTGTGAGGTAGTGCAGGGTTTCTGCACTAAAGTTTCTCTGGGAGGGTTGGAGGGATGCTCCATGTTAACTAAAATGGTGCTGTTTTTCTCACCAATGTTAGTTATCCCACAGAGAGGTACTTCCACCTCAGGGAGTCCAGCTTTGCCAGCTGATGATTCCCTTGGAACAGGTGCCACCCCAGGAGAGGTTTCTCCCACCACAGGAATAGTATCCTGAATGGTAGGGTGGTTAGGGGATACTGTGATACCCTTTTTACCTGTTGATGGAGAGGGATCCTGAGTTTTCAGGCCTTCTCTCCTTTGCTTTTTCATTTCACTTGAAATGAGAGGGAACAATTCCTCAGGGATGCCCAGCATGGCTGCATGGGCATAAAACTCTACATCAGCCCAACCTGAGGCCTCTAGGTCATTACCTAAGAGACAGTCTACAGGTAAGCTAGGTGATACCACCACCTGCTTAGGGCCAGTAACTCCACCCCAACTAAACTGAATTATAGCTAAGGGAAGAAACTTAGTGGAGTTATGGACATCAATAATCTTATACTGTTGTCCGATGATGTGTTGTTCAGGAGGCACTAGGTTTTCAGTCACCAAAGTGAAACTGGCACCTGTGTCCCTGTAGGCCAAGGCCTCAACACCATTTATTGAAACTGTCTGCCTGTACTTATCCATTGTAAGGGGACAAGCAGCCAGTGTGGCAAGGCCAATGCCACTAGGTGTGACAGAAACTGTCTTGGGACTGATTACATCAGTTTCCACTATGGACCCATAAGTGAACCCAACTACACCCTTTGCTTGACTGTTGCCAGCAGTCCCACCACTAGTACCACTACTGCTAGGGGCACTAGAGCTTGATGTATTAGTGGTGGTAGGCTCAGGGGGTTTACCTGGACAGGACTTATCCCCTGGCCTATGGCCTCTGTTTTTACACACAAAGCACCAGGGCTTTTTAATGTGTGCAGGTTGGGAAGAAGAGGAAGAATTTGTTTTATTCCCACCCTCTGAAGAGTGTTTAAGATTTGAAGTGGAATCTTTGGTTTTACCCTTATCCCCATGCTTATCTTGAGATTTTTCACCATCTTTCTTCTTATTGCCATCTTTGTCACCCCCTGTATGAACTTTTCTGTTCACCCTTGTTCTGACCCATTTGTCTGCCTTCTTTCCCAATTCTTGGGGAGAGGTCAGATCAGAGTCTACCAGGTACTGGTGCAACAAATCAGACACACAATTATTAAGTATATGCTCTCTCAGGATTGTGTTATACAGGCTTTCATAATCAGTAACTTTACTCCCATGTAACCACCCCTCCAAGGCCTTCACTGAATGGTCAATGAAATCAACCCAGTCTTGTGAAGACTCCTTTTTGGTCTCTCTGAACTTTATCCTGTACTGTTCAGTGGTTAAGCCATAACCATCCAGGAGTGCATTCTTAAGAACTGTAAAATTATTGGCATCATTTTCTTTCACTGTAAGGAGCCTATCCCTACCTTTTCCACTAAATGATAGCCATAGGATAGCAGCCCACTGCTTTTGAGGGACATCCTGTACAGCACAGGCCCTCTCAAGTGCAGCAAACCACTTGTTAATGTCATCCCCCTCCTTATAAGGGGGAACTATCTTGTGCAGATTCCTGGAATCATGCTCTTTTGCAGGATGACTATGGGGAATACTGCTGCTGCCACCATGGGTATCTAAACCCAACTTCTGTCTTTCCCTCTCTATTTCTAAAGACTGTCTATCCAAATCCAGCTGTTGCTTCTTGAGCTTCAGTCTGGTTTGTTCCACTCTCAATCTATTGAGCTCCCTTTCTAACAATCTGTCATCAGGGTGGGTGGGAGGGACATTTCTAGATACAGAGGTATGATGGGAATGAACAGAAGGAGACCTGTCCCTTACAGAGGGCACCCTAACAGCTTGGCTACCAGCATAATGTGAGAGCACACCATCAGTATGGTGTGATTCAACCTCTGTACCAACTATGCTAGACTGTCTAGTAATGGGCAGGCTGAGAAGTTTCTTTCCTGAACCTTTTCCTGGGGGAGTCCCTGGATCAGATTGAGAACCATTAGCTACTTTTTCTACAGATTGGGCACTTATGGCCTTATCCTGTACTCTAAGCATATTAATTAACAGTTCTAAGGAAGGATTCTTCCCTACACTCAAACCTCTCTCTATGCAGAGACTCCTTGCTCCTTTCCAGCTAAGGTGATCATATGCAAGTTTGGACAGTTCAACTTTTTGGCCTGTGCCAGACATTTTTAGAGAGAGTTAAAGTGATAGATAAAGAGAAAAAAGTTTTCAGAACTTTTTGGAAAGACAGAAAAAACTTTTTAAACTTTTAAGAACTTTTTGAAAGTTTAGAAGTACTTTTCAGCACTTAGAAAAGAGTGAAAAGAGGAAATGCAAAACTTTTTGGCTATGTGTATATACACTGACCTTGTTTTGTATATTTTTCTCTTATGAAAAGTACAATGACAAGAGTGGTAAGTAGTCTCAAAGCACTTATCCCACCGCTGCACAACCAATGTAGGAGGCTGGACTGGCTTGTAGTGAGTACCAAGGGGTACTTGCACCTTGCACCAGGCCCAGTTATCCCTTATTAGTGTATAGGGTGTCTAGCAGCTTAGGCTGATAGATAATGGTAGCTTAGCAGAGCAGCTTAGGCTGAACTAGGAGACGTGTGAAGCTACTACAGTACCACTTAGTGTCATATGCACAATATCATAAGAAAACACAATACACAGTTATACTAAAAATAAAGGTACTTTATTTTTATGACAATATGCCAAAGTATCTTAGAGTGTACCCTCAGTGAGAGGATAGGAAATATACACAAGATATATATACACAATAGCAAAAATATGCAGTATAGTCTTAGAAAACAGTGCAAACAATGTATAGTTACAATAGGATGCAATGGGGAAACATAGGGATAGGGGCAACACAAACCATATACTCCAAAAGTGGAATGCGAACCACGAATGGACCCTAAACCTATGTGACCTTGTAGAGGGTCGCTGGGACTATTAGAAAATAGTGAGAGTTAGAAAAATAACCCTCCCCAAGACCCTGAAAAGTGAGTGCAAAGTGCACTAAAGTTCCCCTAAGGACAAAATAGTCGTGTTAGAGGGAAAATGCAAGGAAAACACAAATCAGCAATGCAACAACGATGGATTCCTGACTGAGGGTACCTGTGGAACAAGGGGACCAAGTCCAAAAGTCACAAGCAGCTCGGAGATGGGCAGATGCCCAAGAAATGCCAGCGGTTGGTGCAAAGAAGCTCTTACTAGGCTGAAGAACTGTGAATACTGCAGGAACGACAAGGGCTAGAGACTTCCCCTTTGGAGGATGGATCCCCCACGCCTTGGAGAGTCGTGCAGAAGTGTTTTCCCGCCGGATGGACGCCAACAAGCCTTGCTACACGCAAATCGTGCGTTTGGCGTTTTTGGACGCTGCTGGGGCCCAGGAGGGACCAGGAGGTCGCAAATTGGACCTGCAGAGAGAGGGGACGTCGAGCAAGACAAAGAGCCCTCACTGAAGCAGGTAGCACCCGGAGGAGTGCCAGAAACAGGCACTACGAGGATGCGTGAAACGGTGCTCGCCGAAGTTGCACAAAGGAGTCCCACGTCGCCGGAGACCAACTTAGAAAGTCGTGCAATGCAGGTTAGAGTGCCGTGGACCCAGGCTTGGCTGTGCACGAAGGATTTCCGCCGGAAGTGCACAGGGGCCGGAGTAGCTTGCAAAGTCGCGGTTCCCAGCAATGCAGCCCAGCGAGGTGAGGCAAGGACTTACCTCCACCAAACTTGGGCTGAAGAGTCACTGGACTGTGGGGGTCACTTGGACGGTGTCGCTGGATTCGAGGGACCTCGCTCGTCTTGCTGAGAGGAGACCCAAGGGACCGGTAATGCAGCTTTTTGGTGCCTGCGGTTGCAGGGGGAAGATTCCGTCGACCCACGTGAGATTTCTTCGGAGCTTCTGGTGCAGAGAGGAGGCAGACTACCCCCACAGCATGCACAAGCAGGAAAACAGTCGAGAAGGCGGCAGGATCAGCGTTACAGAGTTGCAGTAGTCGTCTTTGCTACTATGTTGCAGGTTTGCAGGCTTCCAGCGCGGTCAGCGGTCGATTCCTTATCAGAAGGTGAAGAGGGAGATGCAGAGGTACTCGGCTGAGCTCATGCATTCGTTATCTAAAGTTTCCCCAGAGACAGAGACCCTAAATAGCCAGAAAAGAGGGTTTGGCTACCTAGGAGAGAGGAAAGGCTACTAACACCTGAAGGAGCCTATCAGCAGGAGTCTCTGACGTCACCTGGTGGCACTGGCCACTCAGAGCAGTCCAGTGTGCCAGCAGCACCTCTGTTTCCAAGATGGCAGAGGTCTGGAGCACACTGGAGGAGCTCTGGACACCTCCCAGGGGAGGTGCAGGTCAGGGGAGTGGTCACTCCCCTTTCCTTTGTCCAGTTTCGCGCCAGAGCAGGGGCTAAGGGGTCCCTGAACCGGTGTAGACTGGCTTATGCAGAATTGGGCACCTCTGTGCCCAACAAAGCATTTCCAGAGGCTGGGGGAGGCTACTCCTCCCCTGCCTTCACACCAATTTCCAAAGGGAGAGGGTGTCACACCCTCTCTCAGAGGAAGTTCTTTGTTCTGCCATCCTGGGCCAGGCCTGGCTGGACCCCAGGAGGGCAGATGCCTGTCTGAGGGGTTGGCAGCAGCAGCAGCTGCAGTGAAACCCCAGGAAGGGCAGTTTGGCAGTACCAGGGTCTGTGCTACAGACCACTGGGATCATGGAATTGTACCAACAATGCCAGGATGGCATAGAGGGGGCAATTCCATGATCATAGACATGTTACATGGCCATATTCGGAGTTACCATGGTGAAGCTACATATAGGTAGTGACCTATATGTAGTGCACGCGTGTAATGGTGTCCCCGCACTCACAAAGTTCAGGGAATTGGCTCTGAACAATGTGGGGGCACCTTGGCTAGTGCCAGGGTGCCCTCACACTAAGTAACTTTGCACCTAACCTTTACCAGGTAAAGGTTAGACATATAGGTGACTTATAAGTTACTTAAGTGCAGTGTAAAATGGCTGTGAAATAACGTGGACGTTATTTCACTCAGGCTGCAGTGGCAGGCCTGTGTAAGAATTGTCAGAGCTCCCTATGGGTGGCAAAAGAAATGCTGCAGCCCATAGGGATCTCCTGGAACCCCAATACCCTGGGTACCTCAGTACCATATACTAGGGAATTATAAGGGTGTTCCAGTAAGCCAATGTAAATTGGTAAAAAATGGTCACTAGCCTCTTAGTGACAATTTGAAAGTAATGAGAGAGCATAACCACTGAGGTTCTGGTTAGCAGAGCCTCAGTGAGACAGTTAGGCACCACACAGGGAACATATACATGCACACCTATGAGCACTGGGGCCCTGTGTGACAGGGTCCCAGTGACACATACATATAGGCCACAAACCTATGAGCACTGGGGTCCTGACTAGCAGGATCCCAGTGACACATAACAACCATACTGAAAACATGGTGTTTTCACTATGAGCACTGAGGCCTGGCTATCAGGATCCCAGTGAGACAGTGAAAACAGTGACAAACACCCTGACATACACTCACAAACAGGCCAAAAGTGGGGGTAACAAGGCTAGAAAGAGGCTACCTTCTCACACAACCCCCCCCCCAAACGAAGGACAATAAGGCTAACCTTGGCCAGTTGAGACTTTATTGTCTAAGTGGTGATAAGTAGAGAGTAGCTCTGCAATAGACTGGTTACTCCCTTTATCATCCACTAAATGGTTACTTCCCTGTGGGGATGTAAACCACCCTGTTTGAAGTTTTTTAGCTAAGCAACAATGTGAAGATGTATTTTCAGAGTTTCTATCAGTAAGTTTTAGTTTAGAGCAGTGGGAATTGTCCACTGAACCTATTTGTAGTGATGGAAATGCCAGACAGGGATGCTGTCTCAGAAAAGCCATAGCTGGGCAAAAACTTTGTCCATATGGCTGGAAGAGAGAACAGGGATGCTGTTTCTCTTGGGTTGGAGCAGGGCAGGGATGCTGTCCTATCAGCTCCACACTAGGGCAGGGATGCTGTCCTAAGTGTTGTGAGGTAGTGCAGGGTTTCTGCACTAAAGTTTCTCTGGGAGGGTTGGAGGGATGCTCCATGTTAACTAAAATGGTGCTGTTTTTCTCACCAATGTTAGTTATCCCACAGAGAGGTACTTCCACCTCAGGGAGTCCAGCTTTGCCAGCTGATGATTCCCTTGGAACAGGTGCCACCCCAGGAGAGGTTTCTCCCACCACAGGAATAGTATCCTGAATGGTAGGGTGGTTAGGGGATACTGTGATACCCTTTTTACCTGTTGATGGAGAGGGATCCTGAGTTTTCAGGCCTTCTCTCCTTTGCTTTTTCATTTCACTTGAAATGAGAGGGAACAATTCCTCAGGGATGCCCAGCATGGCTGCATGGGCATAAAACTCTACATCAGCCCAACCTGAGGCCTCTAGGTCATTACCTAAGAGACAGTCTACAGGTAAGCTAGGTGATACCACCACCTGCTTAGGGCCAGTAACTCCACCCCAACTAAACTGAATTATAGCTAAGGGAAGAAACTTAGTGGAGTTATGGACATCAATAATCTTATACTGTTGTCCGATGATGTGTTGTTCAGGAGGCACTAGGTTTTCAGTCACCAAAGTGAAACTGGCACCTGTGTCCCTGTAGGCCAAGGCCTCAACACCATTTATTGAAACTGTCTGCCTGTACTTATCCATTGTAAGGGGACAAGCAGCCAGTGTGGCAAGGCCAATGCCACTAGGTGTGACAGAAACTGTCTTGGGACTGATTACATCAGTTTCCACTATGGACCCATAAGTGAACCCAACTACACCCTTTGCTTGACTGTTGCCAGCAGTCCCACCACTAGTACCACTACTGCTAGGGGCACTAGAGCTTGATGTATTAGTGGTGGTAGGCTCAGGGGGTTTACCTGGACAGGACTTATCCCCTGGCCTATGGCCTCTGTTTTTACACACAAAGCACCAGGGCTTTTTAATGTGTGCAGGTTGGGAAGAAGAGGAAGAATTTGTTTTATTCCCACCCTCTGAAGAGTGTTTAAGATTTGAAGTGGAATCTTTGGTTTTACCCTTATCCCCATGCTTATCTTGAGATTTTTCACCATCTTTCTTCTTATTGCCATCTTTGTCACCCCCTGTATGAACTTTTCTGTTCACCCTTGTTCTGACCCATTTGTCTGCCTTCTTTCCCAATTCTTGGGGAGAGGTCAGATCAGAGTCTACCAGGTACTGGTGCAACAAATCAGACACACAATTATTAAGTATATGCTCTCTCAGGATTGTGTTATACAGGCTTTCATAATCAGTAACTTTACTCCCATGTAACCACCCCTCCAAGGCCTTCACTGAATGGTCAATGAAATCAACCCAGTCTTGTGAAGACTCCTTTTTGGTCTCTCTGAACTTTATCCTGTACTGTTCAGTGGTTAAGCCATAACCATCCAGGAGTGCATTCTTAAGAACTGTAAAATTATTGGCATCATTTTCTTTCACTGTAAGGAGCCTATCCCTACCTTTTCCACTAAATGATAGCCATAGGATAGCAGCCCACTGCTTTTGAGGGACATCCTGTACAGCACAGGCCCTCTCAAGTGCAGCAAACCACTTGTTAATGTCATCCCCCTCCTTATAAGGGGGAACTATCTTGTGCAGATTCCTGGAATCATGCTCTTTTGCAGGATGACTATGGGGAATACTGCTGCTGCCACCATGGGTATCTAAACCCAACTTCTGTCTTTCCCTCTCTATTTCTAAAGACTGTCTATCCAAATCCAGCTGTTGCTTCTTGAGCTTCAGTCTGGTTTGTTCCACTCTCAATCTATTGAGCTCCCTTTCTAACAATCTGTCATCAGGGTGGGTGGGAGGGACATTTCTAGATACAGAGGTATGATGGGAATGAACAGAAGGAGACCTGTCCCTTACAGAGGGCACCCTAACAGCTTGGCTACCAGCATAATGTGAGAGCACACCATCAGTATGGTGTGATTCAACCTCTGTACCAACTATGCTAGACTGTCTAGTAATGGGCAGGCTGAGAAGTTTCTTTCCTGAACCTTTTCCTGGGGGAGTCCCTGGATCAGATTGAGAACCATTAGCTACTTTTTCTACAGATTGGGCACTTATGGCCTTATCCTGTACTCTAAGCATATTAATTAACAGTTCTAAGGAAGGATTCTTCCCTACACTCAAACCTCTCTCTATGCAGAGACTCCTTGCTCCTTTCCAGCTAAGGTGATCATATGCAAGTTTGGACAGTTCAACTTTTTGGCCTGTGCCAGACATTTTTAGAGAGAGTTAAAGTGATAGATAAAGAGAAAAAAGTTTTCAGAACTTTTTGGAAAGACAGAAAAAACTTTTTAAACTTTTAAGAACTTTTTGAAAGTTTAGAAGTACTTTTCAGCACTTAGAAAAGAGTGAAAAGAGGAAATGCAAAACTTTTTGGCTATGTGTATATACACTGACCTTGTTTTGTATATTTTTCTCTTATGAAAAGTACAATGACAAGAGTGGTAAGTAGTCTCAAAGCACTTATCCCACCGCTGCACAACCAATGTAGGAGGCTGGACTGGCTTGTAGTGAGTACCAAGGGGTACTTGCACCTTGCACCAGGCCCAGTTATCCCTTATTAGTGTATAGGGTGTCTAGCAGCTTAGGCTGATAGATAATGGTAGCTTAGCAGAGCAGCTTAGGCTGAACTAGGAGACGTGTGAAGCTACTACAGTACCACTTAGTGTCATATGCACAATATCATAAGAAAACACAATACACAGTTATACTAAAAATAAAGGTACTTTATTTTTATGACAATATGCCAAAGTATCTTAGAGTGTACCCTCAGTGAGAGGATAGGAAATATACACAAGATATATATACACAATAGCAAAAATATGCAGTATAGTCTTAGAAAACAGTGCAAACAATGTATAGTTACAATAGGATGCAATGGGGAAACATAGGGATAGGGGCAACACAAACCATATACTCCAAAAGTGGAATGCGAACCACGAATGGACCCTAAACCTATGTGACCTTGTAGAGGGTCGCTGGGACTATTAGAAAATAGTGAGAGTTAGAAAAATAACCCTCCCCAAGACCCTGAAAAGTGAGTGCAAAGTGCACTAAAGTTCCCCTAAGGACAAAATAGTCGTGTTAGAGGGAAAATGCAAGGAAAACACAAATCAGCAATGCAACAACGATGGATTCCTGACTGAGGGTACCTGTGGAACAAGGGGACCAAGTCCAAAAGTCACAAGCAGCTCGGAGATGGGCAGATGCCCAAGAAATGCCAGCGGTTGGTGCAAAGAAGCTCTTACTAGGCTGAAGAACTGTGAATACTGCAGGAACGACAAGGGCTAGAGACTTCCCCTTTGGAGGATGGATCCCCCACGCCTTGGAGAGTCGTGCAGAAGTGTTTTCCCGCCGGATGGACGCCAACAAGCCTTGCTACACGCAAATCGTGCGTTTGGCGTTTTTGGACGCTGCTGGGGCCCAGGAGGGACCAGGAGGTCGCAAATTGGACCTGCAGAGAGAGGGGACGTCGAGCAAGACAAAGAGCCCTCACTGAAGCAGGTAGCACCCGGAGGAGTGCCAGAAACAGGCACTACGAGGATGCGTGAAACGGTGCTCGCCGAAGTTGCACAAAGGAGTCCCACGTCGCCGGAGACCAACTTAGAAAGTCGTGCAATGCAGGTTAGAGTGCCGTGGACCCAGGCTTGGCTGTGCACGAAGGATTTCCGCCGGAAGTGCACAGGGGCCGGAGTAGCTTGCAAAGTCGCGGTTCCCAGCAATGCAGCCCAGCGAGGTGAGGCAAGGACTTACCTCCACCAAACTTGGGCTGAAGAGTCACTGGACTGTGGGGGTCACTTGGACGGTGTCGCTGGATTCGAGGGACCTCGCTCGTCTTGCTGAGAGGAGACCCAAGGGACCGGTAATGCAGCTTTTTGGTGCCTGCGGTTGCAGGGGGAAGATTCCGTCGACCCACGTGAGATTTCTTCGGAGCTTCTGGTGCAGAGAGGAGGCAGACTACCCCCACAGCATGCACAAGCAGGAAAACAGTCGAGAAGGCGGCAGGATCAGCGTTACAGAGTTGCAGTAGTCGTCTTTGCTACTATGTTGCAGGTTTGCAGGCTTCCAGCGCGGTCAGCGGTCGATTCCTTATCAGAAGGTGAAGAGGGAGATGCAGAGGTACTCGGCTGAGCTCATGCATTCGTTATCTAAATTTTCCCCAGAGACAGAGACCCTAAATAGCCAGAAAAGAGGGTTTGGCTACCTAGGAGAGAGGAAAGGCTACTAACACCTGAAGGAGCCTATCAGCAGGAGTCTCTGACGTCACCTGGTGGCACTGGCCACTCAGAGCAGTCCAGTGTGCCAGCAGCACCTCTGTTTCCAAGATGGCAGAGGTCTGGAGCACACTGGAGGAGCTCTGGACACCTCCCAGGGGAGGTGCAGGTCAGGGGAGTGGTCACTCCCCTTTCCTTTGTCCAGTTTCGCGCCAGAGCAGGGGCTAAGGGGTCCCTGAACCGGTGTAGACTGGCTTATGCAGAATTGGGCACCTCTGTGCCCAACAAAGCATTTCCAGAGGCTGGGGGAGGCTACTCCTCCCCTGCCTTCACACCATTTTCCAAAGGGAGAGGGTGTCACACCCTCTCTCAGAGGAAGTTCTTTGTTCTGCCATCCTGGGCCAGGCCTGGCTGGACCCCAGGAGGGCAGATGCCTGTCTGAGGGGTTGGCAGCAGCAGCAGCTGCAGTGAAACCCCAGGAAGGGCAGTTTGGCAGTACCAGGGTCTGTGCTACAGACCACTGGGATCATGGAATTGTACCAACAATGCCAGGATGGCATAGAGGGGGCAATTCCATGATCATAGACATGTTACATGGCCATATTCGGAGTTACCATGGTGAAGCTACATATAGGTAGTGACCTATATGTAGTGCACGCGTGTAATGGTGTCCCCGCACTCACAAAGTTCAGGGAATTGGCTCTGAACAATGTGGGGGCACCTTGGCTAGTGCCAGGGTGCCCTCACACTAAGTAACTTTGCACCTAACCTTTACCAGGTAAAGGTTAGACATATAGGTGACTTATAAGTTACTTAAGTGCAGTGTAAAATGGCTGTGAAATAACGTGGACGTTATTTCACTCAGGCTGCAGTGGCAGGCCTGTGTAAGAATTGTCAGAGCTCCCTATGGGTGGCAAAAGAAATGCTGCAGCCCATAGGGATCTCCTGGAACCCCAATACCCTGGGTACCTCAGTACCATATACTAGGGAATTATAAGGGTGTTCCAGTAAGCCAATGTAAATTGGTAAAAAATGGTCACTAGCCTGTTAGTGACAATTTGAAAGTAATGAGAGAGCATAACCACTGAGGTTCTGGTTAGCAGAGCCTCAGTGAGACAGTTAGGCACCACACAGGGAACATATACATGCACACCTATGAGCACTGGGGCCCTGTGTGACAGGGTCCCAGTGACACATACATATAGGCCACAAACCTATGAGCACTGGGGTCCTGACTAGCAGGATCCCAGTGACACATAACAACCATACTGAAAACATGGTGTTTTCACTATGAGCACTGAGGCCTGGCTATCAGGATCCCAGTGAGACAGTGAAAACAGTGACAAACACCCTGACATACACTCACAAACAGGCCAAAAGTGGGGGTAACAAGGCTAGAAAGAGGCTACCTTCTCACACAACCCCCCCCCAAACGAAGGACAATAAGGCTAACCTTGGCCAGTTGAGACTTTATTGTCTAAGTGGTGATAAGTAGAGAGTAGCTCTGCAATAGACTGGTTACTCCCTTTATCATCCACTAAATGGTTACTTCCCTGTGGGGATGTAAACCACCCTGTTTGAAGTTTTTTAGCTAAGCAACAATGTGAAGATGTATTTTCAGAGTTTCTATCAGTAAGTTTTAGTTTAGAGCAGTGGGAATTGTCCACTGAACCTATTTGTAGTGAAGGAAATGCCAGACAGGGATGCTGTCTCAGAAAAGCCATAGCTGGGCAAAAACTTTGTCCATATGGCTGGAAGAGAGAACAGGGATGCTGTTTCTCTTGGGTTGGAGCAGGGCAGGGATGCTGTCCTATCAGCTCCACACTAGGGCAGGGATGCTGTCCTAAGTGTTGTGAGGTAGTGCAGGGTTTCTGCACTAAAGTTTCTCTGGGAGGGTTGGAGGGATGCTCCATGTTAACTAAAATGGTGCTGTTTTTCTCACCAATGTTAGTTATCCCACAGAGAGGTACTTCCACCTCAGGGAGTCCAGCTTTGCCAGCTGATGATTCCCTTGGAACAGGTGCCACCCCAGGAGAGGTTTCTCCCACCACAGGAATAGTATCCTGAATGGTAGGGTGGTTAGGGGATACTGTGATACCCTTTTTACCTGTTGATGGAGAGGGATCCTGAGTTTTCAGGCCTTCTCTCCTTTGCTTTTTCATTTCACTTGAAATGAGAGGGAACAATTCCTCAGGGATGCCCAGCATGGCTGCATGGGCATAAAACTCTACATCAGCCCAACCTGAGGCCTCTAGGTCATTACCTAAGAGACAGTCTACAGGTAAGCTAGGTGATACCACCACCTGCTTAGGGCCAGTAACTCCACCCCAACTAAACTGAATTATAGCTAAGGGAAGAAACTTAGTGGAGTTATGGACATCAATAATCTTATACTGTTGTCCGATGATGTGTTGTTCAGGAGGCACTAGGTTTTCAGTCACCAAAGTGAAACTGGCACCTGTGTCCCTGTAGGCCAAGGCCTCAACACCATTTATTGAAACTGTCTGCCTGTACTTATCCATTGTAAGGGGACAAGCAGCCAGTGTGGCAAGGCCAATGCCACTAGGTGTGACAGAAACTGTCTAGGGACTGATTACATCAGTTTCCACTATGGACCCATAAGTGAACCCAACTACACCCTTTGCTTGACTGTTGCCAGCAGTCCCACCACTAGTACCACTACTGCTAGGGGCACTAGAGCTTGATGTATTAGTGGTGGTAGGCTCAGGGGGTTTACCTGGACAGGACTTATCCCCTGGCCTATGGCCTCTGTTTTTACACACAAAGCACCAGGGCTTTTTAATGTGTGCAGGTTGGGAAGAAGAGGAAGAATTTGTTTTATTCCCACCCTCTGAAGAGTGTTTAAGATTTGAAGTGGGATCTTTGGTTTTACCCTTATCCCCATGCTTATCTTGAGATTTTTCACCATCTTTCTTCTTATTGCCATCTTTGTCACCCCCTGTATGAACTTTTCTGTTCACCCTTGTTCTGACCCATTTGTCTGCCTTCTTTCCCAATTCTTGGGGAGAGGTCAGATCAGAGTCTACCAGGTACTGGTGCAACAAATCAGACACACAATTATTAAGTATATGCTCTCTCAGGATTGTGTTATACAGGCTTTCATAATCAGTAACTTTACTGCCATGTAACCACCCCTCCAAGGCCTTCACTGAATGGTCAATGAAATCAACCCAGTCTTGTGAAGACTCCTTTTTGGTCTCTCTGAACTTTATCCTGTACTGTTCAGTGGTTAAGCCATAACCATCCAGGAGTGCATTCTTAAGAACTGTAAAATTATTGGCATCATTTTCTTTCACTGTAAGGAGCCTATCCCTACCTTTTCCACTAAATGATAGCCATAGGATAGCAGCCCACTGCTTTTGAGGGACATCCTGTACAGCACAGGCCCTCTCAAGTGCAGCAAACCACTTGTTAATGTCATCCCCCTCCTTATAAGGGGGAACTATCTTGTGCAGATTCCTGGAATCATGCTCTTTTGCAGGATGACTATGGGGAATACTGCTGCTGCCACCATGGGTATCTAAACCCAACTTCTGTCTTTCCCTCTCTATTTCTAAAGACTGTCTATCCAAATCCAGCTGTTGCTTCTTGAGCTTCAGTCTGGTTTGTTCCACTCTCAATCTATTGAGCTCCCTTTCTAACAATCTGTCATCAGGGTGGGTGGGAGGGACATTTCTAGATACAGAGGTATGATGGGAATGAACAGAAGGAGACCTGTCCCTTACAGAGGGCACCCTAACAGCTTGGCTACCAGCATAATGTGAGAGCACACCATCAGTATGGTGTGATTCAACCTCTGTACCAACTATGCTAGACTGTCTAGTAATGGGCAGGCTGAGAAGTTTCTTTCCTGAACCTTTTCCTGGGGGAGTCCCTGGATCAGATTGAGAACCATTAGCTACTTTTTCTACAGATTGGGCACTTATGGCCTTATCCAGTACTCTAAGCATATTAATTAACAGTTCTAAGGAAGGATTCTTCCCTACACTCAAACCTCTCTCTATGCAGAGACTCCTTGCTCCTTTCCAGCTAAGGTGATCATATGCAAGTTTGGACAGTTCAACTTTTTGGCCTGTGCCAGACATTTTTAGAGAGAGTTAAAGTGATAGATAAAGAGAAAAAAGTTTTCAGAACTTTTTGGAAAGACAGAAAAAACTTTTTAAACTTTTAAGAACTTTTTGAAAGTTTAGAAGTACTTTTCAGCACTTAGAAAAGAGTGAAAAGAGGAAATTCAAAACTTTTTGGCTATGTGTATATACACTGACCTTGTTTTGTATATTTTTCTCTTATGAAAAGTACAATGACAAGAGTGGTAAGTAGTCTCAAAGCACTTATCCCACCGCTGCACAACCAATGTAGGAGGCTGGACTGGCTTGTAGTGAGTACCAAGGGGTACTTGCACCTTGCACCAGGCCCAGTTATCCCTTATTAGTGTATAGGGTGTCTAGCAGCTTAGGCTGATAGATAATGGTAGCTTAGCAGAGCAGCTTAGGCTGAACTAGGAGACGTGTGAAGCTACTACAGTACCACTTAGTGTCATATGCACAATATCATAAGAAAACACAATACACAGTTATACTAAAAATAAAGGTACTTTATTTTTATGACAATATGCCAAAGTATCTTAGAGTGTACCCTCAGTGAGAGGATAGGAAATATACACAAGATATATATACACAATAGCAAAAATATGCAGTATAGTCTTAGAAAACAGTGCAAACAATGTATAGTTACAATAGGATGCAATGGGGAAACATAGGGATAGGGGCAACACAAACCATATACTCCAAAAGTGGAATGCGAACCACGAATGGACCCTAAACCTATGTGACCTTGTAGAGGGTCGCTGGGACTATTAGAAAATAGTGAGAGTTAGAAAAATAACCCTCCCCAAGACCCTGAAAAGTGAGTGCAAAGTGCACTAAAGTTCCCCTAAGGACAAAATAGTCGTGTTAGAGGGAAAATGCAAGGAAAACACAAATCAGCAATGCAACAACGATGGATTCCTGACTGAGGGTACCTGTGGAACAAGGGGACCAAGTCCAAAAGTCACAAGCAGCTCGGAGATGGGCAGATGCCCAAGAAATGCCAGCGGTTGGTGCAAAGAAGCTCTTACTAGGCTGAAGAACTGTGAATACTGCAGGAACGACAAGGGCTAGAGACTTCCCCTTTGGAGGATGGATCCCCCACGCCTTGGAGAGTCGTGCAGAAGTGTTTTCCCGCCGGATGGACGCCAACAAGCCTTGCTACACGCAAATCGTGCGTTTGGCGTTTTTGGACGCTGCTGGGGCCCAGGAGGGACCAGGAGGTCGCAAATTGGACCTGCAGAGAGAGGGGACGTCGAGCAAGACAAAGAGCCCTCACTGAAGCAGGTAGCACCCGGAGGAGTGCCAGAAACAGGCACTACGAGGATGCGTGAAACGGTGCTCGCCGAAGTTGCACAAAGGAGTCCCACGTCGCCGGAGACCAACTTAGAAAGTCGTGCAATGCAGGTTAGAGTGCCGTGGACCCAGGCTTGGCTGTGCACGAAGGATTTCCGCCGGAAGTGCACAGGGGCCGGAGTAGCTTGCAAAGTCGCGGTTCCCAGCAATGCAGCCCAGCGAGGTGAGGCAAGGACTTACCTCCACCAAACTTGGGCTGAAGAGTCACTGGACTGTGGGGGTCACTTGGACGGTGTCGCTGGATTCGAGGGACCTCGCTCGTCTTGCTGAGAGGAGACCCAAGGGACCGGTAATGCAGCTTTTTGGTGCCTGCGGTTGCAGGGGGAAGATTCCGTCGACCCACAGGAGATTTCTTCGGAGCTTCTGGTGCAGAGAGGAGGCAGACTACCCCCACAGCATGCACAAGCAGGAAAACAGTCGAGAAGGCGGCAGGATCAGCGTTACAGAGTTGCAGTAGTCGTCTTTGCTACTATGTTGCAGGTTTGCAGGCTTCCAGCGCGGTCAGCGGTCGATTCCTTATCAGAAGGTGAAGAGGGAGATGCAGAGGTACTCGGCTGAGCTCATGCATTCGTTATCTAAAGTTTCCCCAGAGACAGAGACCCTAAATAGCCAGAAAAGAGGGTTTGGCTACCTAGGAGAGAGGAAAGGCTACTAACACCTGAAGGAGCCTATCAGCAGGAGTCTCTGACGTCACCTGGTGGCACTGGCCATTCAGAGCAGTCCAGTGTGCCAGCAGCACCTCTGTTTCCAAGATGGCAGAGGTCTGGAGCACACTGGAGGAGCTCTGGACACCTCCCAGGGGAGGTGCAGGTCAGGGGAGTGGTCACTCCCCTTTCCTTTGTCCAGTTTCGCGCCAGAGCAGGGGCTAAGGGGTCCCTGAACCGGTGTAGACTGGCTTATGCAGAATTGGGCACCTCTGTGCCCAACAAAGCATTTCCAGAGGCTGGGGGAGGCTACTCCTCCCCTGCCTTCACACCATTTTCCAAAGGGAGAGGGTGTCACACCCTCTCTCAGAGGAAGTTCTTTGTTCTGCCATCCTGGGCCAGGCCTGGCTGGACCCCAGGAGGGCAGATGCCTGTCTGAGGGGTTGGCAGCAGCAGCAGCTGCAGTGAAACCCCAGGAAGGGCAGTTTGGCAGTACCAGGGTCTGTGCTACAGACCACTGGGATCATGGAATTGTACCAACAATGCCAGGATGGCATAGAGGGGGCAATTCCATGATCATAGACATGTTACATGGCCATATTCGGAGTTACCATGGTGAAGCTACATATAGGTAGTGACCTATATGTAGTGCACGCGTGTAATGGTGTCCCCGCACTCACAAAGTTCAGGGAATTGGCTCTGAACAATGTGGGGGCACCTTGGCTAGTGCCAGGGTGCCCTCACACTAAGTAACTTTGCACCTAACCTTTACCAGGTAAAGGTTAGACATATAGGTGACTTATAAGTTACTTAAGTGCAGTGTAAAATGGCTGTGAAATAACGTGGACGTTATTTCACTCAGGCTGCAGTGGCAGGCCTGTGTAAGAATTGTCAGAGCTCCCTATGGGTGGCAAAATAAATGCTGCAGCCCATAGGGATCTCCTGGAACCCCAATACCCTGGGTACCTCAGTACCATATACTAGGGAATTATAAGGGTGTTCCAGTAAGCCAATGTAAATTGGTAAAAAATGGTCACTAGCCTGTTAGTGACAATTTGAAAGTAATGAGAGAGCATAACCACTGAGGTTCTGGTTAGCAGAGCCTCAGTGAGACAGTTAGGCACCACACAGGGAACATATACATGCACACCTATGAGCACTGGGGCCCTGTGTGACAGGGTCCCAGTGACACATACATATAGGCCACAAACCTATGAGCACTGGGGTCCTGACTAGCAGGATCCCAGTGACACATAACAACCATACTGAAAACATGGTGTTTTCACAATGAGCACTGAGGCCTGGCTATCAGGATCTCAGTGAGACAGTGAAAACAGTGACAAACACCCTGACATACACTCACAAACAGGCCAAAAGTGGGGGTAACAAGGCTAGAAAGAGGCTACCTTCTCACAACAGGGAGGGAATTCTTCTTCCTCAGAAGTAGAATCCACTGTAGAGGGAGGGATAGTAGGAAGTGGTTTGCTTCTACTAGCCCTAGCTTTAGGGAGCACTTGGTCCATTGTTCCAGGATCCAAGCTTCCCTGTCCTTTTTGCTTTTTGGCCTGAGCCCTTGTCAAAGCAAAAATATGCCCTGGAATGCCCAGCATTGCTGCATGGGCCTCCAACTCCACATCTGACCAAGCTGATGTCTCCAAATCATTCCCTAATAGACAGTCTACAGGTAAATCTGAAGCTACCACAACTTTCTTTGGACCAGATACCCCCCCCCAGTTGAGATTTACAACAGCCATGGGGTGGCTTTGTGTTATGTTGTGAGCATCGGTTACTTGGTACTGGTGTCCAAGTATGTGTTGTTCAGGGTGCACCAGTTTCTCAATCACCATTGTGACACTGGCACCTGTGTCCCTGTAGGCCTGGACCTCAACACCATTTATTAGGGTTAGTTGCTTGTACTTCTCCAAGTTATGGGGGCAAGCAACCAAAGTGGCTAAGTCAATAGCCCCTTCAGAGACTAAAGTAGCCTCTGTGGTCTCCCTAATTAGACCAACCCCAACTAAATTACCAAAAGTGAGCCCAGCTACTCCCTTGGATTGGCTATTAGTAGGTTTGCTCCCACCACCACTGCTATTAGTAGGGACACTAGGTGTAGCAGTAGGGGTTGTAGTGGTAGGAGCTGTGGTGCCTTTCTTTGGACAACTGGGATCTGTTGTCCAATGGCCTTTTATCTTACATAAATAGCACCATGGTTTCTTTTCCTTGTTCTGATTAAAGGAGGATTTGGACCCACCACCCCCACCAGAGTGTTTTTGTGGGCCTGATGAAGACTCATTTTTAGATTTGTCCCCACCCTTGTCAGAAGACTTACCATCCTTCTTTTTGTTGCCATCTTTGTCACCCCCTGTATGAACTTTTCTGTTCACTCTTGTTCTGACCCATTTGTCTGCCTTCTTTCCCAATTCTTGGGGAGAGGTCATATCAGAGTCCACCAAGTACTGGTGCAACAAATCAGACACACAATTATTAAGAATATGCTCTCTCAGGATCAAGTTATACAGGCTGTCATAATCAGTAACTTTACTGCCATGTAACCACCCCTCCAAGGCCTTCACTGCCTGGTCAATGAAATCAACCCAGTCTTGTGAAGACTCCTTTTTGGTATCTCTGAACTTTATCCTGTACTGTTCAGTGGTTAAGCCATAACCATCCAGGAGTGCATTCTTAAGAACTTGGAAATTGTTAGCATCATTTTCTTTTACAGTAAGGAGCCTATCCCTACCTTTTCCAGTAAATGATAGCCATAGGATAGCAGCCCACTGCTTTTGAGGGACATCCTGTACAGCACAGGCCCTCTCAAGTGCAGCAAACCACTTGTTAATGTCATCCCCCTCCTTGTAAGGGGGAACTATCTTATGCAGATTCCTGGAATCATGCTCTTTTGCAGGATGACTATGGGGAATACTGCTGCTGCCACCATGGGTATCTAAACCCATCTTCTGTCTTTCCCTCTCTATTTCTAAAGACTGTCTATCCAAATCCAGCTGTTGCTTCTTGAGCTTCAGTCTGGTTTGCTCCACTCTCAATCTATTGAGCTCCCTTTCTAACAATCTGTCATCAGGGTGGGTGGGAGGGACATTTCTAGATACAGAGGTATGATGGGAATGAACAGAAGGAGACCTGTCCCTTACAGAGGGCACCCTAACAGCTTGGCTACCAGTATAATGTCAGAGCACACCATTAGTATGGTGTGATTCAACCTCTGTACCAACTATGCTAGACTGTCTAGTAATGGGCAGGCTAAGAAGTTTCTTTCCTGAACCTTTTCCTGGGGGAGTCCCTGGATCAGATTGTGAACCATTAGCTGCTTTTTCACCAGATTGGGCACTTATGGCCTTATCCTGTACTCTAAGCATGTTAATTAACAGTTCTAAGGAAGGATTCTTCCCTACACTCAAACCTCTCTCTATGCAGAGACTCCTTGCTCCCTTCCAGCTAAGGTGATCATATGCAATCTTAGACAGGTCAACATTTTGGCCTGTGCCAGACATTTTTAGAGAGAGTTAAAGTGATAGAAAAAGAGAAAAAAGTTTTCAGAACTTTTTGGAAAGACAGAAAAAAAAGCTTTTTAAACTTTTAAGAACTTTTTGAAAGTTTAGAAGTACTTTTCAGCACTTAGAAAAGAGTGAAAAGAGGAAATGCAAAACTTTTTGGCTATGTGTATATACACTGACCTTGTTTTGTATATTTTTCTCTTATGAAAAGTACAATGACAAGAGTGGTAAGTAGTCTCAAGCACTTATCCCACCACTGCACAACCAATGTAGGAGGCTGGACTGGCTTGTAGTGAGTACCAAGGGGTACTTGCACCTTGCACCAGGCCCAGTTATCCCTTATTAGTGTATAGGGTGTCTAGCAGCTTAGGCTGATAGATAATGGTAGCTTAGCAGAGCAGCTTAGGCTGAACTAGGAGACGTGTGAAGCTACTACAGTACCACCTAGTGTCATATGCACAATATCATAAGAAAACACAATACACAGTTATACTAAAAATAAAGGTACTTTATTTTTATGACAATATGCCAAAGTATCTTAGAGTGTACCCTCAGTGAGAGGATAGGAAATATACACAAGATATATATACACAATAGCAAAAATATGCAGTATAGTCTTAGAAAACAGTGCAAACAATGTATAGTTACAATAGGATGCAATGGGGAAACATAGGGATAGGGGCAACACAAACCATATACTCCAAAAGTGGAATGCGAACCACGAATGGACCCCAAACCTATGTGACCTTGTAGAGGGTCGCTGGGACTATTAGAAAATAGTGAGAGTTAGAAAAATAACCCTCCCCAAGACCCTGAAAAGTGAGTGCAAAGTGCACCAAAGTTCCCCTAAGGACAAAATAGTCGTGTTAGAGGGAAATTGCAAGGAAAACACAAATCAGCAATGCAACAACGATGGATTCCTGACTGAGGGTACCTGTGGAACAAGGGGACCAAGTCCAAAAGTCACAAGTAGCTCGGAGATGGGCAGATGCCCAAGAAATGCCAGCGGTTGGTGCAAAGAAGCTCTTACTAGGCTGAAGAACTGTAAATACTGCAGGAACGACAAGGGCTAGAGACTTCCCCTTTGGAGGATGGATCCCCCTCGCCTTGGAGAGTTGTGCAGAAGTGTTTTCCCGCCGGATGGACGCCAACAAGCCTTGCTACACGCAAATCGTGCGTTTGGCGTTTTTGGACGCTGCTGGGGCCCAGGAGGGACCAGGAGGTCGCAAATTGGACCTGCAGAGAGAGGGGACGTCGAGCAAGACAAAGAGCCCTCACTGAAGCAGGTAGCACCCGGAGAAGTGCCAGAAACAGGCACTACGAGGATGCGTGAAACGGTGCTCGCCGAAGTTGCACAAAGGAGTCCCACGTCGCCGGAGACCAACTTAGAAAGTCGTGCAATGCAGGTTAGAGTGCCGTGGACCCAGGCTTGGCTGTGCACGAAGGATTTCCGCCGGAAGTGCACAGGGGCCGGAGTAGCTTGCAAAGTCGCGGTTCCCAGCAATGCAGCCCAGCGAGGTGAGGCAAGGACTTACCTCCACCAAACTTGGGCTGAAGAGTCACTGGACTGTGGGGGTCACTTGGACGGTGTCGCTGGATTCGTGGGACCTCGCTCGTCGTGCTGAGAGGAGACCCAAGGGACCGGTAATGCAGCTTTTTGGTGCCTGCGGTTGCAGGGGGAAGATTCCGTCGACCCACGGGAGATTTCTTCGGAGCTTCTGGTGCAGAGAGGAGGCAGACTACCCCCACAGCATGCACAAGCAGGAAAACAGTCGAGAAGGCGGCAGGATCAGCGTTACAGAGTTGCAGTAGTTGTCTTTGCTACTATGTTGCAGGTTTGCAGGCTTCCAGCGCGGTCAGCGGTCGATTCCTTATCAGAAGGTGAAGAGGGAGATGCAGAGGAACTCGGCTGAGCTCATGCATTCGTTATCTAAAGTTTCCCCAGAGACAGAGACCCTAAATAGCCAGAAAAGAGGGTTTGGCTACCTAGGAGAGAGGAAAGGCTACTAACACCTGAAGGAGCCTATCAGCAGGAGTCTCTGACGTCACCTGGTGGCACTGGCCACTCAGAGCAGTCCAGTGTGCCAGCAGCACCTCTGTTTCCAAGATGGCAGAGGTCTGGAGCACACTGGAGGAGCTCTGGACACCTCCCAGGGGAGGTGCAGGTCAGGGGAGTGGTCACTCCCCTTTCCTTTGTCCAGTTTCGCGCCAGAGCAGGGGCTAAGGGGTCCCTGAACCGGTGTAGACTGGCTTATGCAGAATTGGGCACATCTGTGCCCAACAAAGCATTTCCAGAGGCTGGGGGAGGCTACTCCTCCCCTGCCTTCACACCATTTTCCAAAGGGAGAGGGTGTCACACCCTCTCTCAGAGGAAGTTCTTTGTTCTGCCATCCTGGGCCAGGCCTGGCTGGACCCCAGGAGGGCAGCTGCCTGTCTGAGGGGTTGGCAGCAGCAGCAGCTGCAGAGAAACCCCAGGAAGGGCAGTCTGGCAGTACCAGGGTCTGTGCTACAGACCACTGGGATCATGGAATTGTACCAACAATGCCAGGATGGCATAGAGGGGGCAATTCCATGATCATAGACATGTTACATGGCCATATTCGGAGTTACCATGGTGAAGCTACATATAGGTAGTGACCTATATGTAGTGCACGCGTGTAATGGTGTCCCCGCACTCACAAAGTTCAGTGAATTGGCTCTGAACAATGTGGGGGCACCTTGGCTAGTGCCAGGGTGCCCTCACACTAAGTAACTTTGCACCTAACCTTTACCAGGTAAAGGTTAGACATATAGGTGACTTATAAGTTACTTAAGTGCAGTGTAAAATGGCTGTGAAATAACGTGGACGTTATTTCACTCAGGCTGCAGTGGCAGGCCTGTGTAAGAATTGTCAGAGCTCCCTATGGGTGGCAAAAGAAATGCTGCAGCCCATAGGGATCTCCTGGAACCCCAATACCCTGGGTACCTCAGTACCATATACTAGGGAATTATAAGGGTGTTCCAGTAAGCCAATGTAAATTGGTAAAAATGGTCACTAGCCTGTCAGTGACAATTTGGAAAGAAATGAGAGAGCATAACCACTGAGGTTCTGATTAGCAGAGCCTCAGTGAGACAGTTAGTCACTACACAGGTAACACATTCAGGCACACTTATGAGCACTGGGGCCCTGGGTTACCAGGGTCCCAGTGACACATACAACTAAAACAACATATATACAGTGAAAAATGGGGGTAACATGCCAGGCAAGATGGTACTTTCCTACAGGTATTTATTGGTGAACGTAAAAAATGAGACTTCTTTGCATGATGCCCAAATACTTTTTTGATGTATTTGGACATGTTGAGAAAAGTGTAGTTCCTGGCCTACAGAACATGATTTGTGGTGATATAATAGCCAGACACAAAATAGCTTTTGCTCACAACTTGCAACTGTGGGTTTCATCTCTGCTTTTTAAGGTTTAACATATCTCAGCAATTCCCACCAGCAACACTGGGGAATTGACTGTTGGTCAAATATGTTCACTTTTTGAACATATTTGACCATCCTAACAATGTAGCTAGGCTCTGCTTTCTACATCCAAGGTCTTTTATCTCTAGATTGTTTTCATCATGGTATCTTTTGGCAGGTTCAGCTATACTTTCTGGAGTTCCACCACATAAGGTCTACCTTTTTTTTTATGGCAGGGGAGATGTGGAATCTCTTCTGCGTCAGCCCCTGCCCCGCCTTCCACCCACAAATGAGAAGTTCTGACATCGCAAACCCCCACAAAGCAGAAAAGCAGCAGGTAAGAGCAGTGCTCTCATGTCCAGTGGGGTTTTCTCCCCGTAGGATACCTCTCCATGCTTCTGGAAGGCATCATTGGGAAGGGGACAGTCTCCGCTTGACAGCTATGCTTCTCACAAATCCATTCCTAATAGTGGATTGTGGTCGCAATCCACTACCAGGAATGCCACTAGACACCAGGGATTTGTCTTTGGGGGGATCACCCTCGTAGTAAAAGGCCGATTCCAGCCTGGGGACAAAATATTTTAAAAGAAGATACTGATTTTCCCCTGGGGGTACAATTGCACCCCATGGGGAGAATCAGTATCTTCTTTTAAAATATTTTGTTCAGAGGCTGGAAAATATATATATATTTGTTTAAAAAAATATACAAATCGAAAGGAAATTGACAGGGGGTTTTCCTTTGTGGTAACGGGCCAATCCCCTGACCAGGGGCATAAAAAAATAAATAAAAGGTCTTTTTCCACCGAGGGCGCGATGCACCTCTGACAGAATGTAAATATAAATAAAATAAAATAAATTGTTAAGGGGTCGGCCCTCCATGTTTACCAGCCAACCACCTTGAACTCTCTCTATATTTTTTCAATCTGTGATTTTGTAGAGAAGCCACAGGTTTAAAAAAATTAAAATAATGAAAATAAGGTACGGGGTTGACCCTCATCACATGGGTCGACCTGCTTTAGGGGCCAGTACATATTTTTTTTTAATTGTGTGCTGTCCCCTGGAAAGCAGATAGTGCCCCTCCCCCCCTCAGGAGAAAACACATATTCCTAAACAAGCATTTGCATTGTAATGGGTCTCGCGTTTGCTCGAGTTAGAGCTATTAACGTTGTAAATTCCTAACTAGACTTTTCTTGCCACTTAAATTGAAAATTAAAAGTAAAACAGCTGACATAAGTGAGCCAATTCAAAGTTCCATGGCCGCCATAATCATGAGCGCGAAGGAGAGACACAAAAAGAAAAAAAAGTTTGCCTGCAGTCAAACTTATCGGCAATCATGCAATTATCCATGTAACAGGGGCTGAATGCAAGGCAGTAACAAAACTGCCCCAAGAGGGACAAACGTTAAGCAGGTACCACTGATAACAAAGGATTTTTGAAAGGCAAGCCCAGGAACGATTGAAAGTGATGAGCCTGCGGTGGGCGTGGTAAAAAAACCACAATACTTACAACAGGTCAAAGCGCTCCCGCGCTAGGACCTAAAAGCTAGGCATGTTCATCTGAGGATGGAAAAATCTCCATATCTCAGGTAAGCTCCTGCCAGATGTTAGTTGGAGGAAGAGGAGGCGTGGCATGCTTTGGGACCTGCCATGACTTTCTCGACAACAGTGACCTAAAAGTGTATTCTTCGCTATTCCTACTAAAACAGTATGGGACATCTGGGACCAACTGGCGGTTACCCTACAAATGTATATCCCTGAACCTAGATTATTTTCCCAGCAGCCACAGCCTGAACCTCCATGAATGGGTGATGGGCAAATGTAGAATAATAAGCAACCTTTTTAAGGGAGAGCTTATAAAGTCTTTGGAAAATTGAAAACAAGAGTTCTAGGTGTCTGAAAAAGTTTGCCTTCAATTTTTCCAATTTGGACACTGAGGCCCTTATTATGAGTCTGGTGGTCCTGGGACTGCCAGTTTCGCGGTGGCAGTTGGACCACCGCCAAAGCAGCGGTCCGGCCTCCACATTATGAGCTTGGCAGAGCTGCCACGGTTCGACCGCCGGCAATGCCCTGGGGATTACAAGTCCCCCTCCGCTGGCTTTTGCATGGTGGTACCACCACCATGCAAAGGCTGGCAGAGATGGTGTGCCGGGGGACCCATGGACAGCCCGTCGTGCTTTTCACTGTCTGAACTACAGGCAGTGAAAGGGTGATGGGTGCTGTCACACCTGACACACCGCTATATTGCCAGTGGCTCAATTACGAGCCGGTGTCAATGTTCTGGCCTGTTTCCCACTGGGCCAGCGGGCAGAAATGCTGAAACTCGTAAGAGGGCCAGCGGGTGGATAATTGGAGTGGCAGTTTTCCGGCTCAAAGAGTTTGACGGGCGTCCTCCACCACCCGCCAAACTCATAATGAGGGCCCGAGTGCTCCATGCAGCTAACTCACTAGCAACTACTAGGACCTTCACTTTGTTTGAAAACTTAATTTGTAAATATAAGAGTGTGAATGGTCTAATATAGAAAACTTATCCCACTATTCAGGATGGCAAACTATCTGCTAAAAATTAATTTCAGATGAAATGGGATCAGGATATTGGGAAAGCTATCCCAGATAAGCTGTAGGAATGATCCCCCCGAAATACACTTGTGTCCCTCAGAGGGAGTCAGCCTACAAGATGATGTATCAGTTATATCTAACACCTGTTTGCCTTGGCCAGATGTTCCCTTCTTCCAACATTTGCTGGCTGTGTTGTCAATGTGGCTGGGATTGGAGATACAACAATAATGCATTTCCTCTGAGCCAGAGGTCTCTCTTTAATGACAGTTATTTGAGCAGCAGTCAGAATTTTGTCTGTGGGAGCAAAGCATTGTTCAGCTTTGGAATACAGATGTGATGTGTGTGCTATAGGGCTCGTTCCACCCTCATTAAGTGCTACATAGGTGAAACTAATGGCACCAGTGATTACTCTGATGAGCAAATGTGTTTTGCTGTCCCTTGTGTGTCAGTGTTTAGCTGCAAGTATGTCTTGTTGCAATGCTCTAAGAAAGCGTGTGTGTTTGACTGTCCAATATTTACTTGAGAAATCAGAATATATTAAATCATACAATGGTTTAATGTGTTGTGCATAATCTGGAATGGACGTTCTGCCAAAGATTAAAAAGACCAACAATGACTGGAGCTTTTCGATGGTGTTCAGGGGGTTGCAATAGTGCGCAGTTTTCTAGAATTTGGGGAGCTAGGATCTTGCCTTCGTCTGATAATTTGTACCCCAAAAATAGGACAGTAAGGAAGGCTATTTTTGTTTTTTTGAAATTAAATATGTATCAATATCATGTAAAATTGAGGTAACACAAGCTGAAAACAATCCTGCACTGTTTTTATGCCCTGTGGGAGTTTGCAAAACCTTTTTTGCAAGCCTAAAGCATTAAAACTCATTAAATCCCTACATTCAGCCTCTATATTTTGGCAGAACAAACCGTTGGAAGTATCCAAGGTTGTTTTGTATTTTTGGCACACTATGTTGTTAATAAATGCAGTACTATGTGCATTTTGAAAGGCAAATGTACGTGTATAACTATTTAAATATCTGTAGGCTAAGACTATTCTATATGAACAGTCAGGTTTAGCTACATGGCACAATAGGTTGTTTGTTAGTGAGACACAGGGTTCAATTATGCCCTGGTACTGCATGAGGATTTCTCTCACAAATGCTTTAGCTTCATGTATGATTGGAGATTGGGATTGAGGTTGTCGTTGGGACCTAATTGGTACTATATGGTAGGAAGAATCTTTATCCCACCCTACATGGTTACAATACAGTGCGGCTGCCTGCGCCAACGCCCAACCAATAGTGCAAGCCTCCCTGAGTTTTTCTGGAACTAGTGGCGAAAATATGGTTCAATGACCTATTCCACACGTAGGAGATTATAGACAAATTCTGGTGGCCAATCTTTTTCGCCCTGTAAAGTATCATAAATGGTAGCTACGCGATACCAAAAGATAGCATCAATTGTGTGCTTAATGTCTCCTTCTAATTGTATTTTCAGTTTATACACCCTATCCAGTGTGGAGACGCGTATGTCTGCAGTCTTGACTTGTAAAAAGTCATTAGTTGCTTTCACCTTCAGATGCTCTTGAAGATTCAGACGAACTATTGTGACCTCTGCCGCACTGTCTAGCAGGGCCAGTGCCCACTTCCTGTTCTTCAGTAAAGCTCCCATCAACAGTGACATTTCGTACAGAAATTGGTGCAACCTTCCAGTGGTGGCCCGTCCTTTAGGGCGGAGGGGCCTTGCCCCCCCCACCTTTTGCCCCTCATGAAGAGTGTCTGTCAGGCTGAACAAAGGTCAGCCTGACAGACACTCTCCATGTTCAGCTCAGGCAGCCAGGAGCAGACATGCACGATTTGTGCACACTCCTGGCTGCCTGAGCTGAACTTTGCTGGGCTGAGGAGGTCACAGCTGGGAACTGGAGGCTAAAGGTAAGTGTGTGTGTGTATGTGTGTGATGTTTTAAATTGAATGTTTGGTGCATGCGTGCATGTTTGAGTGTTATGAGTGTTGTTAATGGATGTGCGTGCGTGCATGTGTGTGTGAAAGAATGAGTGTGTGCGATCTTTTAAAATGAATGTTTGGTGTGTGCGTGCATATTTGAATGGTATGAGTGTTGTTAATGGATGTGCGTGCGTGCGTGCATGTCTGTGTGTGAAAGAATGAGTGTGTGTGTTTGTGTATCGCCCGCCCCCCTCCCTCCTAAAGCTGCCTGCTGCCCCTGCAACCTTCTTCTTTTTGAATAGCAGTTTTTGTTGGGGAAGTTTCTCTTCTTTCTTAACAGAAACCACTGATGAGCGTTGTGACTCCTTTCTCAGTTTCACCTACTCAGTTTGCTGCTCTGACCTCCCAACTCTCCCACTGCTTTTATCCAGTGAGACCTAAAAGGAACAAGATTGGCAGGGGTCTCCGAACGTGGAGATGCGCACCTTTCTTTTTGAGGTGTTTGTTTTTGTTTATCCCAGCATTTTTTAGAACCCTCAGGTGCTTGCTTGATAGAATCCTTTTTGGATTTACCCCTTAATTGTGGTTTAGTAGGTCTGGTTCCCAGACTACCATGACCAATACTAGAGTAGGTCTTGAGATAATCTTTGGCAGCTTGCGTTCTTGACCATGTACAAGAGCATCCTGGAGCCACATACACACAGCTAGTGTTGCTACTTCCCCTTTAAGATTACTTAATATTATTAAAGACACAGTGGCAAAATTACCCATTAATTGCATCCCCAAATCTAGGGCCAGGGCAGCCCCATATTCTTCTTGAATTTGTTTTAACACTTCCCAAAGATTGACAAGTGTCGGTGTACCGTGTGCAGTAGTATAGAGCGTGGCAAATACCATGCCCCAAGTGTTGCAGTTATCTACTGCAGGAACCATCCCAAATGACAAGCACATAGTGAGAATTCTGTGTTTATCTTGAGGTCCTATATGGGGAAATACTGCCTCCAGCACGTTGATTTTTTTAGCTAACCAAAATGGAATTTCTTCCCATTTGGTGGGTTCCTTACCCATGTTTGAATGTATATCGCAGGGTTAATGCCTGGTGTGACTGCCAGTGGTTGCTCAGGAGCAGTGCGTACTGGGTTAGTATTTAATGTTTGCATCGCAAACTGTATTAAGAGTCTATATATTGCTGTAACTCAGCTATTACCAATGTGCCTGCATCAGGATGCAGTGTGTATGTGGCCAATAAAGACCAGGTAGGACCATCATTACTCAGAGGACCTAACCTAACATGAAGTATTGTTTGAGGTAGGGTGCCATCACACCAGTTATGGTGGTCTTGAAAGGATAGAGGTATCTCTAAATATGCCTATGCTATGTGTTGTGCAGGTACATTAGCAGGTTGTAATGATGAAATATATTAGTGTTCCCATCAACTGCTGGAAAATTGACCCAAGAATGAAATGTTTCTGTTCTATAGGCTGGATGAGCCTTAACTACAAAAGTAACAGCCCCCCTTGGGCTGTAAGGCCATTACCTAATAAATGAGCAGTGAGGGGAGATTGCATGTTTACTGCAATTACTACCTGTTGTGGGTTCACCATGGTAAATGTACCTGTCCAGAGATAAGGACACCAATTGGGGATTGATCCTTTTAATGTTCAAGCTTGAACAACCTACAGCATTGAATAGGTATTACCTATCTAGCTGAGGAGGAAATCCTCAATACCAAGGACGTCTCTGTATGTAGTATTGAGGTGGCTTTAGCACGTACTGAGACAGAGATACTCAGGAAGATCTGAAAATCAGTGACTGACCAAATGTTGGCAGCGCAATGTCGCGTTGGCTCTCGTTGTATCAATGAGGCTGCTGGATTTGGAGGAAGCATCACCTGAATTGTGGGGAACTGAGATCGATCCCCCAGCATGTGACAACTGTCGGCCTAATCCGTTTCTGTCCAACTAGCAGCTCCTCACATGTGCCCAAGAGCAGGGGTGATCTGTGGCAATCTGGTCCATGACATTGCGAATTCTCAGGGATATTGTAGTGGATCTGATCTCATCCTTTTCTCTGTCACATTCATCTCACACATGCAAAGACAAACAGAAGCAGGGAATGGTTCAATAAGATTTATTGAATCAACTGCGTCCTAGATAAAATAATATGAACTACAATAATTAGGATGATGAAACATACTAGAAGCAGAATGGTGACAAGAAAAGTGAAACACAAGAAAAGTCTCATCTTACTTTCACTATACAAGATGTGTGATTCCTACCAACGCTACTAATGTTCATTGCTAGAGCACAGCCGGGTAAGCCCTAATCTGCCCTTCAGGACCCCCCGGGAAGACATCACCCCACATACCTGAGTATGACAGTAGTGTAGAAGCCTGTTGTCCATTGAGACACCCTCCCCTTATAGACCAAGGAACCGGTAGTCTCAGTGAGCAGCTGTAGTGAAGTCAGACAGCATTTCATAGTAGTCATCTGTCTGGAACCTCCCTCTAACATGCAGGGGACAGAGAGATGTTTTAAAATAAAACAGCTAGTGTTCTGAGAAATGTGTCCCCATGTAAAAAATACATATGTTTCTGTGAAATGTTAGAGATGTGGTGTTAGATATGTTTCTGTGAAATGTTAGGTTGTGCCGGCAACCCTATCTTTTCGTAGCCTTGAATAAAGCACAGATTGAAAGAATGTCATACTAAGAAATGTTAACGCTTTCCTAAGTGACAGGACTGCAACATAAAGGAGAATAAAACACCACAAATGTGATCGTTTCTAAAAAAATTAATTGGAATATTACTAGGCTAATGGGCACAGACAGCAGGCCTAGTCGCTAAAATAACATGCCCAAAGACATCACTAGAATGGCTTCACTACAATAGAGACATCCAGCCACAGATTCCTTAACTTAGAATCAAATACCAAAGCATTAAACCCCCAGAGGTGGTGCTGCGAACGGAGACCCTTTGAAAGTGTCTAAGGCCCTCATTACGAGCCTGGCGGTCTGTGACCGCCAGGCTCGCGGTTGGCGGGAGCACCGCCGACAGCCTGGCGGTGCCCCTTAGGGCATTCTGACCGCGGCGCTTTGGCCGCGGTCAGTGCAGGAAAACCGGCGGTCTCCCGCCGGTTTTCCGCTGCCCGTCAGAATCCTCCAAGGCGGCGCAGCATGCTGCGCCGCCTTGGGGATTCTGACACCCCCTACCGCCATCCTGTTCCTGGCGGTTCGCCCGCCAGGAACAGGATGGCGGTAGGGGGTGTCGCGGGGCCCCTGGGGGCCCCTGCAGTGCCCATGCCAATGGCATGGGCACTGCAGGGGCCCCCGTAAGAGGGCCCCGCTTGTATTTCACTGTCTGCATAGCAGACAGTGAAATAAGCGACGGGTGCAGTAGCACCCGTCGCACCTTCCCACTCCGCCGGCTCGATTCCGAGCCGGCGTCCTCGTGGGAAGGTTGTTTCCCGCTGGGCTGGCGGGCGGCCTTAAGGCGGCCGCCCGCCTGCCCAGCGGGAAACTCAGAATGCCGGCCGCGGTCTTCAGACCGCGGTGCGGTATTCCTGCGGCGCAACTTTGGCGGGCGGCCTCCGCCGCCCGTCAAAGTTGTAATGAGGGCCTAAGTGTCATGAAACCCGTCGAGAACAAGAGTAAAGGACCGGAGAAAAAGAACAATGCGGGAGAATAATAACATAGTCAATGACACCTCAACATGTGGAAGTAAGCTCAGGTGAATAACACTTTAACAAAGGAAAGCATAGAAAGAAGATCATCCATGTTAGTGCACAGAATAAGCTCATCCACGTTAGCATGTCAATCATGTGTCACAAGCGACTTAACCATATGGAAAGCCGTTTATGCAGAAGGCAAGCTGATTTAGTATTGGAGAAAAAGACTAGGTATACAAAAATTACCCATGAGGAAGAACATCCTCATTAGGAAAAAGAATTGGTGAAAGACAACTGTAAGAAAAGGGATACAAAAATGGTAAGAACATGGGTAAAAACTCACCCATGACCGTACAATTTAAATTTGATAATCTGAAAATTATGTTCTGAAAACAGAAGGGGTCTAGAAAAATGTGAAAAAAACGACATACAGAAGAAGGCCTGTGAGCCTTAACATTTGGCACTACCAAGTACTCCAAGAGGATCTACAGACTATGAGACAGGAACCATAAAAAAAACATGGAATAAAAAAAGCTATGTGAATATGAGCAATCAGTGTAAAAGGCGAACAGCAGTACTTAAGATAATGCTGCTAACTCCTTTAAAGGAGTGAAAACCCATGTATGAACAGAACAGAGGGACTGTAGCAATGACCACAGAATTTTTATCATAAAGACAAGAACATGTGGATATGAAAGTCTACCTGTGATCGCATGATAGTAGCAGCAACTGAGCTAGTGGATATACATTTATCCATTCCTAGATGTAGACCGTAAATGCAGGTTTCACACTTTTGGAACATAGAGTAGCATAACTGGCCATGAAGTAGATCCCCTCACCATGGAAAAGTATATATCAATCAGACTTACATCAAAAGGCAACATAGTAGAGTATCTCATGCAGAGAAAACAGACATTTGTCCCCAGTAAAGAGAACAAGTCTAATCATGTGGCATATGAAATACTTTACCCCCAGGAAAAGAAGCAAATATAAGAAAAACATCATCTAGATGCGTAAAATACACATCTTCTGACAAATGAGGAAAGAACCAACGCCTATGTAGTACCAAGCACATATGCATATATGTAAACGTGCACACATACATACACATATATATAACACCCATAGATGTATATATGTTCACCACTGAAAGTGATGTAGCTTTTATTTATTTTATATATACATATATATATTTTTTTTAAATGTTTACCATAAAGGCATGAAGGGCCTTGATATGGAAGTGAAAAAGGAGGTCAATATAAGTTCAAAGGATGCAGTAGAAAGACCACAATGGTGAAACTATAAAACCGACTATATTCTTTGAAAAGAATCATTCAATAACAACACACTTCCAAGTGTGAACTCAACTACAATGATAGAGTCATGTAAAAAGAAAGCAATTGTATTTATATGAGGTATTAATAATAAAAAACGTATCAAATACGGCAGATATAATATCCTCAAAGAGAGGAAGAAGTACCTCTGAAAAGGGGCAAAATCCTTCAAAAGGAAGGAAGTCTTGCACGCAAGGGCAACAAATGTAAAAGAACTCCTAAGAGTTTAATAACAAGAAGTCTAACCCATAGACTAAGCTAAATTGCCAAAGAGGTGCATCTACCCTATGTGGAGTATGATATATACCAGACAGATAACCTCTCTTAAGCATAAGCTTGTCTTCAGAGTAAAGCAAACTATATCACCTTACATCAGGTGGGCTTTAACACTGACAGAACTTGAAGCAGAAATCTTTACTTTACATCAGTGTTCCCCAACCCTCGGGCCGCGGACCGGTGCCGGTCCGTGGATCAATCGGCACCGGGCCGCCCCACTGTGGCGGGCGGTAAATGTTTGATCATTTTTCCGTGGCCCGCTTGTCACACAATGGGACAAGTGGGCCACGGAAAAATTATCAAACATTTACCGGTCTGCGGCGATAAAAAGGTTGGACAACACTGCTTTACATCAAGTAATAATGATAAAGAAAAAAGCCTGAAACATCAGACAGGAAAAAGACCATAGGGTGTCAGAGCACCACATTACGGCAATGTTCCTTTCTCTCAGAACAGTATAAGCTGCAATGTGGGGTCCCACAGGTCTCATCATTAAGCCCGACTCTCTTTAATATATATATGGCCCCGTTGGCATACCTAGTGGAGCCTTTTGGTTTATCCCTGGTTTCGTATGCTGATGATACGCAGCTGGTGGTATCCTTTTCTACGAAGGAGGGGTCAGATAGCTCGGTACTGCAGTTATGTTTACAGCCAGTCTCGAGCTGGATGACTAATAGTAGGCTCCAGCTGAATGGAGAAAAGACAGAAATAATGATTCTGGGAAACCAATTCAATCTTGTTAATACATTTCTGCCTGTGCTCCCCTTGGAGTCTCTGCCACCACCGATGGACTATATTAAGAGCCTAGGAATTTAGTTAGATACTAACCTGACTCTAGAATACCAGGTTAGGAGGGTCTCGGCAACCTGTTTTGGTTTACTAAGACTCCTAAGAAAGGTACTTGGTCTACTCCCACCTTTGGCAAGAAGGCTGACGATACAAGCGCTAATTTTGGCCAGACTCTACTACGGCAATAGTCTTTTCTTAGGTTCACCCAAATACGTTGTCAATAAACTACAGACAGTACAGAACGCGGCCGCTCACCTTCTGCTTAATATTCCTAGGTACACATCTGCCAAGCGGGTGCTGGTTACTCTGCATTGGCTCCCGGTAGAACAGCGAGTGAAGTTTAAATCCCTATGTATCATTCACCGAGCCTTACATAGCAGGGGCCCACACCAGTTGAAAACGCTGGCATCTTTCTACGAGCCACCTAGAGCCTTAGATCGGCTTCCAAAGCTCTCCCTAGAGTTAAGAAAGCGAGATGGGGTGGCAGCATGTTGAGGTATCAGGGAGCTAATCTTTGGAATTCTCTTCCACACTACATTCGGTCTATCAGTCAGGAGGGCAACTTTCGGAAAGCCATTAAAACCTGGCTTTTCTAATATCTCATGACTCGGCTCTGGCTTGTTTGTCTCTGGGTGGTATGTCTCTGTCAGCGCTACAAGGCCTCCAGGTAGTTGGCGCTCTATAAAACCAGATAACATAACAAACCAGATAACATAAGCCATGGAAAGTCAGCACCTGGCAAGAAGGAACACCCACCGGGCATTCCAATGAAGCAGGATGAGATACCTGAAAGCCTCACAGCCCTGCAGAAGTAAGACTGACATGAGGAACACTGACAAACAATTAACCACAAGCCTCGTGGCCCTGCAGAAGCAAGACTGATGTTAAGAACCACTGAAGAACAAGTAACAGCACAGTAGAGATGAAGAGCCAAAGGACAGAAAGAGAGAAACAAAGTTAACTCAGTGCTCCACCCTTACTGTTTTGAAAACATCTCACGGCCAAGTCAGCCTGTGCACCATACAAATGCGCACCATCAAATGGCATGTCTAGTAATGTAGACTGAATTGGTGCTGAGAACCCTGAGGTACGTAACCAGGCACAGCGATGGAGTGCACCTGAGAAAGCCATAGCTCAACCCACAGAGTCAGTGGAATCCATGCAGCAGCGATTGATTAATTTAGCTGCATTCCACCCGTCCTGAATGCTAGGAGTAGGAGTGTTCCTGATGTCATCTGGAAGTGAAGGTAAACTGTTTGCTAAAGAGTCCCATAATGAAGGACAGAAATGTCCAAGAACAGAAGTCGAGTCCACAGAACATAGATCAGAACTTGTGGAGGAAACAATAACCCTGCCACAGACATCTAGAGCCCTGGACTCTTTATCAGGAGGAGTATGGGGGAGGGACTCTATATCAGGGAAAGTTAAAGCAGCATGTGCCACCGAGGAGTAGGTTGTCTGAGCAAACAAGGTGGATCATCCAGGGCAGGACAGTGCCTGTGGGATATATCCCAGTCAACAGGGGCCTCTGTAGCAGGCTTAGCCCAAGCAACCAACAAGACATCATATAGTGCCTCGCTATAAGGAAGCACCAGCTCAAACCCGGTCTGGCTTTGATGGAGTATATCAATTCAGGGATCTGAAGTTAATTCCATTAAGGGAAGGGTTACATCTAACACCTCCGCAAACCTCTTTAGCATGTCTCCAAAGGAGGAACTCGCTTCCATAGCAGGTCTCAGATGGGAAAGGAGGCCTGATAATGGAGAAGAATCCAAGCCACTAGCTGTAGCCAGATCAGACCAGCAACTGTCCTTTCTAGTGGACTCGGACTCATGTACCGCCTCTCCACCATCACCTATGATAGAAACAACAGGATTGGGGGCTTGTGGGGGTATGACTGGCCCAGTTCCCGACATTGACCGATGTTGAGAAGGCGATTGACGTCAGACACAGATAGGGAGTCAACTTTGATCAGAACCACCAGCAAAGTTGCCGGAGTCAGCTGATCGGATACCGGCGCCAAAGGTGGAAACCCCAAAGGGCTGTGCACCGGTGCCGTAACTGCTTCATCAACTGACGCTGAAGGCCTAACTGAAGCCGAGGGTGAACCCACTGGCATGGACAAAGTTAAGGCACTTCACACCTCCTTGGAACCAACAGGTGCTCCACAGGGAGGTGACTGACCAAAGACTGCATGATTGACCAAAGATTACCGACTGACTTAGAACAATACTCCTGCCTTCTAAATAGCAGAGAGCTTTAGAAGGCAGGTTTTCGTCAGTATTCATAGATGGAATGTCAGTGGATCACTGCTGTTCAGGCCCTAACCCTGGTTATGAAAGACAGCTCTGAGCCCGGATCAGAGACTGAGACAGCAGATACTGAGACAACATATTGGGAAAAGGAAAATGGAGCAGAACTTGGAAGTGATTTTTCAGTCAGCGGAACTCCATCTGATGGCTCATTTTCAAGTGATTCTGAGAGCCATGATGATGGCAGTCATTGTGTCCCTTTGCAAGCACAGTCTGTGCAACAGAGCGGGCAGAGGAGGTTAGAACAACGCAGAGAGTATGCACGTGCAACACAAGCACAGACGGAGTGCTTTCTTGGCAGCCACCCAATTTAGTTGAGCCCCTAATTCCTCATTTCACCGACGACGCTGGATGTAAAGTCAATGCACCCAATTTATTACCAATTGACTATGTCCATCTCTTTTCTGATGTTGACTTCCTTGAGCAAATTATAAAGCAAACAAATATGCGTGTCGAACTGTTTCTGAGGGAGGATGGAGACACTTTAGGGCCTCATTCTGGGGTACACCAGTGGGCTCCCACTTCATTTGAGGAGTTGAAGATATTTTTACCCTTATGCTCAGAATGGGGTTAGTGCAGAAACCAACCTTGCTGTCCTACTGGTCTACTCGCACAGTTTAGGTAACCACCATCTTTGCACCCTACATGAGCAGAGATTGTTTTCTGATATTGCAGCTTATGCTACATTTCAGTGACAATTCTGCTGCATTGCCCCGGACCGTCCAGACCATGACAGGTTTTTCAAAATTTGGCCTGTTGTGGAACATTTGTCTGCCAGGTTTCCAGAGATTTATACTCCTGGAAAGATAGTCATCAATGAGTCCTTGGTCGTAGTAGTAAGGGCGGCTGCTGTTCATGCAGTACATTGCAAGTATAAGAGCTCTCTATGGCATCAAGCCCACTAGACACCAGGGATTTTTTTTTTAATTGCTACAAGGTATGGGAGTGTCCTGCCCACACATCGGGCCTAGCCTCCACCTCCAATATGACCCCAACAGTCTTTCTGCCCCCCCCCCCGGGCCTCCCCAACTTTTTACCAAGAAGGGAAATGTTGATTTTGGATGCTTTTTTTTACACATATGGGTAGCAGGGTTGGGTTATATCCCAGTATTGTCCTACTTCTATGCTGAATGGCTGCACTTTTCAGCCTTTGGTCAGCTGCCACCTGGGGAAACATACCAAACTCAGACATTTCTGAAAATTAGACATCTGGGGGAGTTCAGGGTGGTATGCCATGTGTGGATCCCACAAAGTGTTATTACCCACAATGCCCTGCAAACCAGAGAATTTGCCTAAGCCACACCAGTGATGTAGCAGTTTTATCAGGAGAAGTTTGAGAAAGGCGGGTGGTAGGAATTTCGTGAATTGCTGCGGATTCTGGAAGTTTTTATCACAGAAATGCAAATAAAATACACAATTTTAGTCAACCTTTGAGAGTTGCAGGGGATTTTTGGGAAAACATCCTAGTGATAGCCATGAAAGTCACCACACCCAGGATACCTTTAACAATCTAGTTTTAAAAAATGTAGAGGTTTACTATGTTTTCCTATGTACCGACCGAGCCAGGGTTCAAAGTCTACAGCTATTCAGTTTTTTAGGTGGAGAATTATGATGCGTCCATGTTGAGTTCTGAGCCATTTCCTGTCACGGGGACTAGGCCTACCCACAAAATTGAGGTGCTCTTTTTATCAGCAGACTTGGAGAAATGCCAGGTGAAAGGACTTTTGTGGCTTCCCACAAATTCCAGAGCTTTCCATCACAGAAATGTGATTAAAATGTGCTTTTAAGTTAAAGTGTGATGTTTGAAAGGGATTATAGGTAAAAAAAAAAAACCTGGTGAGATCCTCACCCCACCCAGGATGCCTCAGTTGTCTAGTTTTGAAAAATTTACAGGTTTGCTATGTTTTCAAGGGTGCCGGCTGAGCTATGGTAAAAATCAACAGCTACCCAGACTGGAAAAAAGGGTATGTTTTCAGTGGAAAAACGTGATGTATCCATGTTGTGTTTTGGTTTGTTTCCTGTTGTGGACACTAGGCCTACCCACACAAATGAGGTACAATTTTTATCAGAAGACTTAGGGGAATGCGAGGTGGAGGAAGTTTGTGGCTCTCCTCAGATTCCAAAATGTTCCATCATAGAAATGTGATGAAATGTGTTTTCAGTCTAAATGTGAGGTTTGCAAGGGATTCTGGGTAAAGGAAAACTTGGAGAGAATCATGCAAGCCACTTCACCCTAGAGATCCAGAGATGTCTAGTTTTCTTTTTCTTACAGTTTTTCTAGGTTTTCTATGGTGGCGACTGATCTAGGGTCCAAAATCTACAGCTACTCTCATTGGGAAAAAAGGGTCAGTTTTTAGTGGAAACATGTCATGCTTCCATATTGGGTTATGGCCCATTTCCTTTTGCGGGCACTAGGCCTACACACACAAGTGAGATAACATTTTTATTAGAGGACCTGTGGTAGCATAGAGTAGTATAACATTTGCTATCATCAATTGGATTTCGCTGTATTTGTGCCTTTCACATGTAAGCCAGTGTACAACACAGAAGACATTTTGAAAAATACCCTCTAAGTCATACTCTAGTACGGGTATTCACAAATTCAGAGACGTACAAATAACCACTGCCCCTAAACTCCATATCCTGTGCCCACTTCAGAAATACATAGGATTCCTTGATACCCATTTTTACTCTACATATTTTATCATATGAATTGGTTTATACTCAATACTCAGTGAATAGCAATTGTACAGTGCAGCTCAGTTGTTGGCTCTGGATACCTGGAGTTCTCGGAAAACCTAAAAACCCTTTATATCCCTGCAACCAGAAGGGCTTAGCAACTTTACTTCTTTTCAATAATTCTTTATTTCAACAGTTATTTTCCCTGAGAAAACCTTGAGGAAGGTACACATATGACACCTTGCTGAATTTATAATTTTGTCTACTTTTCAGAAATCTATAGCTTTCCTGGATCACTCATGGTTTTCACACTGGTTTCCACCACAAAGTTGAAATACACTGAGAGCACAAAAATAGAAAATATGGGCTACCTCTGTGAAAAATGCTAAAACTATGGTACAAAATTAGGTTTTGTGATTCAGCTCTGCACACGCCTTTAAGCCAGGATGATGGTGAATTTAGCACAGCAAACCATTTGTTGATAGCATTTTTTTAAACAAAAATCCAGACACATTTATCCAGAACACTTGTTTTCTATTTTTCTCCCAAACAAACCTGGGTACCTTAAGAATCCTCTAGATATTGAAAAAAAAGGACTCAAGTTTGGCATGGATATCTTATGTCGAAAAATTTCATGGAGCCCTAAGCACAAATTACCCCAAATAGCTGAAAAAGGGCTCAGCACAGGGGAAGGGGCAGCAGCTAAGGGGTTAAACACCATCCACAATAATACATCTGCATGTGTTTCTCTGCAAAAGAGAAAATATTTTTACATTTTCCATCTGCTGGTCTTGGTGGTCTCTGTATGTTTCCTTAGCTAATAAAATGTAACTTTCCAAAGCTGAAGGCTGTAGCCTGCTGGAAGAAGTAAATGTTTTCTTTGTCTGTTACGTGAAAGTTTGTGAGACTGCAAGAAGAAGGGGGCAGGAAGAACAATGTGACAATGTGCAAGAAATTAATTTGTGCAACATATGTCAAAGTCCTTATTTAACTTTTGGTGGAAAGATTAGATGAATAATGGATGACTGCACACATATATGTGTTAAAAATAGGTAGCAGTGAATTACGGGGACGTTTTTTACTAAAGGAGGCTGAGTGACATCAAATAGATAACAATAGCAAAGCTCAACTTGTTTATAATGTATCTCAAACCCTGAGGTGAAAAACAGCCCTGTCATTCACTTTTTACCCATCTACAATTTTACTTTCAATTCCTATGCAGTGGCAGACAACTAAAGGGGGAGCCACATGTAACTTGGCCTCTCCTCCCTGATTCAAATGTGAAAAAAACATACCTTACCTGCTATCCTTAACCATCCATCACCACCTTCCCTGCCTTACTGTCCCCCTCTTGCAGCTGTGCTTTCTGCTTTCAGTGAAAGCGGACAAGTAGTGCTGTGATGAAAGGCTCTCAGGGACCTATTAGGGAGGCATGGAAGAGCATTTTGACACACCAGTAGTGGATAACAAGTTTTGTTATCAACTGTTGCTACGTCAAAGCAATGAGTTACCAGATTTAAAATCTGGTTATAAATGATATTCTTATGGTAGGGATACATAACAATGTAATTGTATTTTAATGGCACAAGTGCCTGGGCAGAAAGCGGGCAGAAAGCATTTGGAAAGGTGTTTATTTATGTATAACATCTTGTTTCCTTTATGTGTTGCTGACTGAATGTTGTGTAATTTAAAATATCAGAATGCATTTTTTGTGTTGTGTATTGTTTTAAACAGACCAAAAAAATTCAGTGAGATTCTGTTTAGGGTCGAGCGCGCAAACGCTCTGTCCCTTTCGCAATCTCTCTATGGGCTTGTAACCACGCCCATGTCACGCCCATCAATGTGGTTGGTTTGTGGGTTTGTCTTTTAAAATTCGCTTGATTTCATTAGTGAAAGGCATGCATACCTCATGCCTTTTCCAGTGTTTAGCCCTCCTCGCGTGCACCGGCCAACTACTGAAAATATACGAGGCTCCATGTTTTCCGTATGGTTTCTGGACTACTTCTTCTCTTTATTTCGTAGGAAGTGTGATATTGCTGGGCAGAACTCAAGCACTTTACATAACATCGACCCTGTTACATGGATAATTGCACTTTTGCAGAAGTGTGGCTCAATTGTTAAAGCGGCAGACCCTGATACAGAAATCTGGCCCGAGACCAGGGTTCAATTCCCGCCTCGGCGGGTCTTGGGCTCAATTTCCTCAGACCTGATAATTCTCGCATCGGTGCCTAATCTAATTCATGGGTCCCACTCTGTAACTCTGGGCAATAGCTTGCTTAATCTCCACAACGGCCCCAACCAACAGCGCTGGGATGCCTGGCTTCACCTTGGTGGTTGCCCAGGAGTGGGCACCTCACAGGAAAAAGCCAGGAGGGGTTCCACAGCGGTATGCGTACAGCGCCTTGAGACCCTAACGGGTGAGTAGTGCGTTATACAAGTACGAAGTTTACAGGTTTTTTTGCTCTTTACATGGATTATTGAACTTTTGCCGATGCGTTTCACTGCAAGCGAACTTCTGTTTCCTTTTGTGTGCACTCTTGGCGGCCATCGGCTTGCTTATGTGAATCTGTTTTACTTTTCATTTTTAGTGTATGTGGCAAGAAAAGTCCGGTTAGGAGTTTACAACGCTAAGGGCCATATGTACGAACACATTTTCCCATAGACACAGAATAGGTAAAACCCTTTGCTACATCTGGCCCTAAGAGCTCTAACTCGAGCAAGCGCGATACCCATTGCATTGCAAATGCTTGTTTTTATTGGAGCTTCAATTTGCTCGTATCTTGGGTATATTGCACATTTGCGTTATTATTGCTTTAGAGCTCTCTATTGACAACAGGCTCACTTTAACGTGCTCCTCACAGTTGCACTGTTGTCTTATTTATACTTAATATTAAACTAGCTCAACATGGGCAAAATTTAGAGGCTTTTTCTCTGAGCACACATTTTTTCCTTGTGCAGAGCATTTGCTACTTATTCTAAACAACCTAGTCATTTGATTAAATTAATCTGCATTGTGCATTGTTTCTTCAGCTAATTTAGATGCCAAAAGCATACAATGTTTTTCTCCTTTGTAACATTTTGGCTGGCTACATTATTAAATCTAATAATGAAACAAATATCAACTGAGAGCTTTTGGGCAAATTATTCGTGGCACACTTTTGAATCCGCTTTGCCTTCCACTGATCCTGTGCTTCGACTCTTTTTGATAGAAGGAAAATATTCTCATTTTTTGGCGGAGAATGCTGGTAAAATCATTTATTCAATTTGGACTTTGAATGTGAGACATCTGTGGGCAGGTGCACATTCCTGTGCATCCCTATTTTTGCTGTCTCAAGTTGCACTGTCCTGTGGTGAGGGGTTCGTGTTACTTGTGAGTGTGAGAGTATTTTGGTGTGACAGTTAGAAGCATGTGTGTAGAGCGGTTTGAATTTATGGTATTATTATGGATGGCGTTGCGCAGTGTTGGTTTTATTATTGTTATTTTGATGGTGTTGAATTAATAATGCCATTAATGTATATCATGTGTTGACTCTCTGTATTTTATTTGCTTTTTATGTGGGTTTGGTAGACTCGCGAGTCAAAGAGTCGGGTATGGAGTCAGGATTCAGGTGTAGTGTCTGCGAAGGGTAAATCTGGGGCATGCTGTGCTTTCCCAGGTTTGAAGTTTATCATTTTATGAATTCATTAATGGCAAAGGTGTGAGTCAGCACAACTTGACGCAGAATAGTGGTAGAAGTTTATATGCGCGAAAATGCTAATCTATTTGGGTCCTGAGTAGGGTGTTGACGGTCGAGACCTAGGACATGGTATGATTGGGTGTGGCTAAGTGATAGTGTACTTTTGACGAGCTTGAATTTCCGTCATGTTTTATCATGATCACAGAAACAGTTGTTAATCATTTTTGTATGTGAGCACTGTATTTTGGAACGATCTGCTTTTGTATTCATTAACTTGTTTGCATATTTTAGTTACATTTGCAAGATTTTGTTGAATTTGTGATTTTAACAATGGGTGCAAAGTCTGGTAAGTGGCATAAGTTCATTAGTGAGACACAACCATCTCCTCCTTTGGGGAGTCCAGCTCATGAATAATTATTATAGTTAGAATGCATACATGTTTGAGTTTGAATCGATAGAACAAGGCCAGAAAGAATGATAAAAAGTTTCAGTTTCATGAGGATGGTGTGTTATGTTTTGAATGATAAATGCTTTCCTGAGATACTGTTTGTTTGACATGAAACATCAGCCAACGCCTGCACAAATGAATGGTACACATATTAAAATGATGCATAAAGGTGCAGTTCAGGATTGGATAAATACTAGATTGCAGCAGAGAAAAAAGAGACATGGCATGGAGAAGTGTTAGCGACTGCGAGACCTTTTCCTTCTGCAGCTGTTTTAGACACCAGCGACCAATTGAAAAAAAAAATCTGAAGGTGCAAAGCAGAATGATTCAGACACTGAGGATGAAGTGATAGATGAACTGTTCCGTGTAAAACGTCTATCTTTTAATGCGGATGAAATGCAGAGGGTACGATAAGATGGTGCTTTGTGGTTTTGGAGTCACTGGAGCCTGAAGCGAGATCTAATTAATGTTGAAATTCAGTGTGTAAATTGAATTTAGAATGTTTTGTGAGTTTATGCAATTTAATTAATATGCTTCAAACATTTTACGTCTTATGAGTTGATAGTGAAGATGTTCAAGACAATACCATGTGAAAAACAAAACAAAGGGATTGGACATTGGTCCCTGGAGAAACTAGGGATAGTAGTGAAAGAGTCAGTCTATGTTTTCAACAGACCCATGACTATAAAAAGATATGGTGAGTGTCCGTTTAATAAAAGAGAATACACAACAATATGTAGTAGATTTAGCAGGTGTGGAAACCAGTAGGAGGAAGGAGTCTTCCAGCGAAAGTCATATGACTGAAGTGAAAAAGAAACATAGAAAGGAAATGGAAGCAAAGTGAGCAAAAATACATTAAAAGAAATGGTTAATAAGAGAAAAGGAATGTACCCCTCAGCGCCTTGAGAACCTAAAGGTGAGTAGGGCACTTTAAAAAATGCTAATTGAAAATTGAATTGAATTGCCTTGCAGAAGAGCAAACTGACCTTCTTTTGCAGTTAAAAATGGGGACTGATATTGGGAGTTTATTAGAATTTCCCATAAATATAACTAACTAGTACAGTGAAACACTGTTAAGGGTGGTAAAATGTTTGAAGGGAGAGCATAGGAATGTAAAATGAATGAGCTAAGCTAAAGTAAAGCAGAAAGGGAAACGCCTAGGATGGTTTCATACTCAGTGTCAAACTTTAAAAAATAAATTGGGGAAACTGAAGCTTGGAAGAAATTAGCCTGTAGTTGGCAATTTTAAATTTAAGGAAAGTGTAGTAAGGGCTACTCAGAAATACAGATCATTAATCAAACATAAAAAATGGATTTTATTTAAAAAATAGGACATTTTGTTAAAGGTAATTGGATCTAAAGGCCCCAGGGTGTTTTGGAAGTTAGTCAAATCAGGCATAGGACGTGAACATCATAAGGCTAATTGTATGGTACCTAAGGATCAGTAGATAGAGTTTCTTCACCAGAGCTATAGAAAAGATAATTGCCTCCAGTGAAGTGTAAATAAGAAGAGTTTTTGAATGGTATTTCAGTTAAGAAGATCAAAGAGGTTATTATGGCCCTTAGACTTACAAGAACGGGAGGACCAGACAATTTGCCATCAGTGATTATTAAGGTAAATAGTGACGGGTGGTCAATGTTGTTTGATCAAACATTTAAAGCGATTATAACTATGGGAGTTATGTCTGAAAACTAGAAAGGAGCTATAATAAAACTCATTTTTAAGATGGGCAACTCACTTGACTCAATTAATTATAGCATTATTCTCCTTACAGATGCGGGTTTCAAAGTTTTCTTGAAGCTCCTAGGAGTGGATAGAAAGTATTCATGTAATCCAGGTGGAGCAAGGTGGTTTTAAGAAAGGTAATTCAACAAGAGAATGGCTGATGCAGGGGCTGTGTATTTGCCCCACTCTTTTTGCCCTTTATCTATTGGAGTTACCCTCAATCCAGGCATTTCCTCTCAAAATAGGAGGACGACATATACCCTGTCTTCTATATGCAGATGATTTGTTATCTATGGATGCAATAGGAATAGGGTTGCATAGGAAATTGGATGTCTTCTTGTAGGAAAGTACCATCTTGCCTGGCATGTTACCCCCATATTTCACTGTATATATGTTGTTTTAGTCTATGTGTCACTGGGGCCCTGCCAGCCAGGGCCCCAGTGCTCATAAGTGTGCCCTGTATGTGTTCCCTGTGTGATGACTAACTGTCTCACTGAGGCTCTGCTAACCAGAACCTCAGTGGTTATGCTCTCTCTGCTTTCCAAATTGTCACTAACAGGCTAGTGACCAATTTCACCAATTCACATTGGCATACTGGAACACCCTTAAAAATTCCCTAGTATATGGTACTGAGGTACCCAGGGTAATGGGGTTCCAGGAGATCCCTATGGGCTGCAGCATTTCTTTTGCCACCCATAGGGAGCTCTGACAATTCTTACACAGGCCTGCCACTGCAGCCTGAGTGAAATAATGCCCACATTATTTCACAGCCATTTTTCACTGCACATAAGTAACTTATAAGTCACCTATATGTCTAACCTTCACCTGGTGAAGGTTGGGTGCAAAGTTACTTAGTGTGTGGGCACCCTGGCACTAGCCAAGGTGCCCCCATATCGTTCAGGGCAAATTCCCCGGACTTTGTGAGTGCGGGGATACCATTACACGTGTGCACTATACATAGGTCACTACCTATGTATAGTGTCACAATGGTAACTCCGAACATGGCCATGTAACATGTCTAAGATCATGGAATTGTCACCCCAATGCCATTCTGGCATTGGGGAGACAATTCCATGATCCCCCGAGTCTCTAGCACAGACCCGGGTACTGCCAAACTGCCTTTCCTGGGGTATCACTGCAGCTGCTGCTGCTGCCAACCCCTCAGACAGGTTTCTGCCCTCCTGGGGTCCAGCCAGGCCTGGCCCAGGAAGGCAGAACAAAGGACTTCCTCAGAGAGAGGGTGTTACACCCTCTCCCTTTGGAAAAAGGTGTCAGTGCTGGGGAGGAGTAGCCTCCCCCAGCCTCTGGAAAAGCTTTGATGGGCACAGATGGTGCCCATCTCTGCATAAGCCAGTCTACACCGGTTCAGGGATCCCCCAGCCCTGCTCTGGTGCGAAACTGGACAAAGGAAAGGGGAGTGACCACTCCCCTGACCTGCACCTCCCAGGGGAGGTGCCCAGAGCTCCTCCAGTGTGCTCCAGACCTCTGCCATCTTGGAAACAGAGGTGCTGCTGGCACACTGGACATCTGAGTGGCCAGGGCCAGCAGGTGACGTCAGATACTCCTTCTGATAGGCTCTTACCTGTGTTACTAGCCTATCCTCCTTCCTAGGTAGCCAAACCTCCTTTTCTGGCTATTTAGGGTCTCTGCTTTGGGGAATTCTGTAGATAACGAATACAAGAGCTCATCAGAGTTCCTCTGCATCTCTCTCTTCACCTTCTGCCAAAGGATCGACCGCTGATTGCTCAGGACGCCTGCAAAACCGCAACAAAGTAGCAAAGATGACTACTGCAACCTTGTATCGCTGATCCTGCAGTTTTCTCGCCTGTTTCCTGGTGGTGCATGCTCTGGGGGTAGCCTGCCTCCTTCTTGCACCAGGAGCTCTGAAGAAATCTCCTGTGGGATGACGGAATCCTCCCCCTGCAACCGCAGGCAACAAAAGACTGCATCACCGGTCCTCTGGGTCCCCTCTCAGCACAACGAGCGTGGTCCCTGGAACTCAGCAACTCTGTCCAAGGGACTCCCACAGTCCAGTGACTCTTCAGTCCAAGTTTGGTGGAGAAAAGTACTTGCCTCCCCACGCTAGACTGCATTGCTGGGTACCGCGTGATTTGCAGCTGCTCCGGCTCCTGTGCACTCTTCCAGGATTTCCTTCGTGCACAGCCAAGCCTGGGTCCCCGACACTCTAACCTGCAGCGCACAACCTTCTGAGTTGTCCTCCGGCGTCGTGGGACTCCCTTTTGTGTCTTCGGGTGAGCTCCGGTTCACTCCTCTTCCAAGTGCCTGATCCGGTACTTTTGCGGGTGCTGCCTGCTTCTGTGAGGGCTCCCTGGGCGCCCCCTGTGTCTCCTCATCCAAGTGGCGACATCCTGGTCCCTCCTGGGCCACAGCAGCATCCAAAAACCCTAACCGCGACCCTTGCAGCTAGCAAGGCTTGTTTGCGGTATTTCTGCGTGGGAACACCTCTGCAAGCTTTTACACGGCGTGGGACATCCATCCTCCAAAGGGGAAGTTTCTATCCCTCTTCGTTCTTGCAGAATCCACAGCTTCTACCTTCCGGTGGCAGTTCCTTTGCACCCTCAGCTGGCATTTCCTGGGCATCTGCCCAATCTCAACTTTGTCGCGACTCTTGGACTTGGTCCCCTTGTTCCACAGGTACTCTCGTCCGGAAATCCACTTTGGTTGCATTGCTGGTGTTGGTCTTTCTTGCAGAAATCCCCTATCACGACTTCTGTGCTCTCTGGGGAATATAGGTGCACTTTACACCTCCTTTTCAGGGTCTTGGGGTGGGCTATTTTTCTAACCCTCACTGTTTTCTTACAGTCCCAGCGACCCTCTACAAGCTCACATAGGTTTGGGGTCCATTCGTGGTTCGCATTCCACTTTTGGAGTATATGGTTTGTGTTGCCCCTATACCTTTGTGCTCCTATTGCAATCTATTGTAACTTTACACTGCTTGCATTACTTCCTTTTGCTATTACTGCATATTTTTGGTATTGTGTACATATATCTTGTGTATATTTGGCACCCTCATACTGAGGGTACTCACTGAGATACTTTTGGCATATTGTCATAAAAATGAAGTACCTTTATTTTTAGTATATCTGTGTATTGTGTTTTCTTATGATATTGTGCATATGACACCAGTGGTATAGTAGGAGCTTTGCATGTCTCCTAGTTCAGCCTAAGCTGCTCTGCTATAGCTACCTTCTATCAGCCTAAGCTGCTAGAAACACCTCTTCTACACTAATAAGGGATAACTGGACCTGGTACAGAGTGTAAGTACCCCTTGGTACCCACTACAAGCCAGGCCAGCCTCCTACACTTCTCTAAAAACTGTAAATGGAAAAAGTATTCTAATAAATAAAGATAAAATGGTACTTTGGTGTAGCAAGGCATAGCACTAATGGTTCATTAACAAAATAGGGGTGGAAGAAGTTGCATCCTACAGGTATCTGGAAGGTACTTTTCATCACATTTATATTGGCAACTGAGCATGGATATTTTAAAATCTCAGGTGTTGCCAAATATGACAGGACTACTTAACTTTCGTAGTGCCCGACCTGTTACCAGTTTTACAAGTATTTAAGGCGATTGCGAGAATAAAAATCAATAAGGTGAAATGCCAGTGTTTGAAAAGACTCTTGGATCTTTCCCAATGATCAATGGTACAAGCCATAAAGACAGAAGTAAAATTGCTCTCCTAATCTTTCACTTTAATCAAACTAATGTTCAGATTCTGGAATAGATTATTTTTAGTCGGAGAAAATAAACAGCCAATTATTATAAAAACAAACTTTTGAATAGTAAGCAGAAATGTAAAATATAGAGTATTTTATTTAAAAGCTGTCATGTGTCCCTGTATAAAGATAGCATTGTTGAAAATTAAGTCATATGCAATTTATTGGAGTTTATAATGTTTTTAATTGCTCTATAATGATTGGGCAGAGGTTGAAAGACAAAGGAGTGAAAGGGTTTCAAAGCTAACGCCTTTTGAACGTGTTGGTAGTGGTGGTACAAATGATTTATCATGTTGTACTACTGAAGGAGAATTTCATTTGAGAGAGGTTTCTGGTCTGAGATCATGGGCTGACCTACATTCATGTTACATGGAACAGACATGATTTATGGGCTTTTATGAAAGATTTTCCAAAATTGAGAAAAGAACCAGACAAATGGCAGAATTGTTAATGTGTCAAGGGTTTATGGGGAGATTTTAATGCTCTGTATTCAGTTGTGATAATCAGGGATTTGTGACTTGAATGCAAGACAGTGATTAAATGACCAGAAACAGAACCTGAAAGGTTTGCACCATGTTATAAGCTTTCTCTAGAAGATGTGAAGCAATAAAATGAGGTTACTGACTATTTGAAGAAGGCAGTTCCCCTACAACAGGTCAATTGGTCAAAAATAACTAGAACAACCCAGAACGCAGGTGACTCCAATCATGCATATTATGACAGATTGATGCAGGCATATGAACATAGTATGATGGAAGATCCTGCTAAAGAAAGTGCATGGGTTTTTATGTCAGCTTTTGTATTGGGATCAAAACCGGAATTAAGCACACAGTTTCAACAAAGTGTGATGTGCTGGAAAGAAAAGTCAATTGATGAGATTTCAACGTAAGGATTATTGTGAGTTTAAAAGAAGTTGTCAAAGGAGACATTTATTGTGGCAGAGACTAAGGGCCTGATTTAGGTCTTCCATCTGCCGTATTCTGATCCCATTCTATCCTATGGGGATTGTGATACGGTGGACGGGATATCCATCACGTTTGTGATGGAGTAATCCCCTCCACCAGGATCTAAATCAGGCCCTGAGTATTTTCAGCCAGTGGGGGGAATTGTCTTTACCCCACAGGAATAGGATAACATTCCATCTCTTGTTATCTCATGGTGTTCAAGCTTCTGGTCCTCCAAGAGGTGGAGCTAGGGGTCTGTCAAAGTAGAGGTAGAGGATGCAATTATAATGGTAACAACCGGAAGATGAAGCCTGGAGTGTACCATAGATGCAGTAAAAAGTTAACATTGGAAGAGAGTTAAAAGAGTAAATATACAGGTGCAGCAGCCTGTCAATGAGATAAAAATGGTACCTATGATGACTCTGTCCCATTCCTGAACGATGTTGGTGCCACCATCCCCAGCCCAACCGATATATGTGCAGAACAGAAGTCAGATCTACAGATCTAGGCCTTCAGCAACATACGTATCGCCACAATCACAAAATGGTGTAGTTCAATGCCCACAGAATTTACAGGTGCAAGTGAATTCATCACAACAGCTTGTAAGGCAATCTATGATGAGTGATTCATTTCCATAATTTACAGCTACCCAAGGGGTATCTTAAGGACCTAGTCAGAAACAATGACTGTGCCTGAGGTGGGAGGAAGACTACGTGCTAGGTACAGTTCTTTAGTGGACCACATGTGGAAGGTATAGTTAATGCTCATCCCTTGCCCTTCCTAGTTGATACTGGTGCTACCAGTTCCACAGTTAGACTAGTCGAAGTTCCTAACCTACCCCTCCCAGGAAACGAAGTCCAAGCTGAAGGCATGGCAAATAAGCAAATGGTTCATAAAATTTCAGCTACTGCTCCAGAACAATACTTTCAGTTAACAATGAGTAGGAGTCTCATTAGTGAAAAAATGTCCCATGAATCTGCTGGGTAGAGATTTACTTCGCAAGGTGAATTGTTTAATTTATTGTACACTGGATGGTGTCTACATTCAGATAAATTACCCAGATTTCGAGTTTAAATTGAAATCAGAGTCAGAGAAAATCAATATTCTCCCAGTTCTCACAGAGGAGGCTGTACCTCCAGATTTAAGACAGACCTAAAAAAGGGAGGCCTGGGGATTTGACAAGTAAAGACATTAAGGCCCTCATTATGACATTGGAGGTAAATCTCGCTTACCACCACGCTGACGGCCGCCAACTTACCGCGGCGGCAGCGGATATCCGTTCACCATATTATGACACACACACACACCAATCTGACAGAATTCAGCCACAGACACAAATCCGCCAGACCAAAGGTCAGTGATAAACTGGCGGAGTCAAAACCAACACCGTTACGCCAACACAACAACTCCAATCACATTATGACCCATGAATCACCATGCAGACACTCAATGGCAGTAAACCATTGGCGATACATACCGCAGCGCTCACAATGGACACCCACAGACAAAACAACACTACACTGATTAATTCAAACAACACACACCTGACACCCATACACACACCACACCCACACACCCACACCATTATAAAACACACACCCATATTACCCACAACCCTTTACGATTACAATTAATTGGCACGAGACTGACACCAAGACCACTGACACAACTACATACACACACCACATACACCTATACATCCCTCACGCACCCCACTTCACACACCCCAACACATTACCCAACACACCCTCACCGACACACATCACATAACACCCATGGCACCACAAAGGCACCCCGTTTCCCTGAGGAGGAGTTAAGGGTCATGGTGGAGGAAATCGTCAGGGTAGAGCCACAGCTATTTGGAGCACAGGTGCAGCAAATATCAATAGCCAGGAAGATGGCGCTATGGTGGAGAATCGTGGACAGGGTCAATGCTGTGGGACAGCACCCCAGAACAAGGGACGACATCAGGAAGAGGTGGAACGACCTGCGGGGGAAGGCACCTTCCATAGCCGCAAGACACCAGCTCGCTATTACAGAGGACTGTTGGTGGACCCACACCTCCTCCCCCACAACTCACAGCATGGGAGGATCAAGGCTAGGCAATACTACATCCGGAGGGCCTGGTCGGAGTCAGAGGAGAACTGGACACTGGTAAGTCAACTTTTAACAATTATCACCCCCCACAGGGGTCAGCAGCCATGATAGGTTTGGGTAACCAGAGTCACCTACAAATACTGAGGGACAACATTTAGCCACGCACTATCCTATATGGCCAACACCATAGGCATACAGCAACATATACTGGGTGGGAACCAGGGCTCACCTATTAGCCACACCCTGTGCCTCTGTAGTTGGGCCATCACATTTGGGATGCTGCTATTCCTTAGGACAAAGGCATCATGCACTGACCCAGGACACTTAGCATTGACGTGGGAGTACTGGTCTTCCAAGCACACCATCTGCACATTCATAGAGTGGAAACTCTTACGATTCCTGAACACCTGTTCATTCTGGCGGGGGGAACTAATGCAATATGTGTTCCGTCAATCGCCCCAATTATATTGGGGATATGTCCCACTGCATAAAACCCGGGCTTCACATTGTCCAAATCCTCAACCTGGGGGAATGCAATGTAGCTGCACATGTGTTTTATCGGGCAGACAACACTCTTGTCAGCACTATTGAGAACATTGGCTGTGACATTCCTGCTGCCAAGCCCACTGTCACTTGAAAAGAACCAGTTGCCAGGAAATGTAACACTGATAGAACTGAAGAGGGGGATCCTAGTAGGATGATGGAAAGCAGATATCAGGTCAGGCTCCAATTGGGCACGCAGCTCTGTGATTGTGGCACTGTCTAGTCTATAGGTGAGTAGTATGTGCCTGTCCTCCAGTGTAGCCAAGTCCACCAGGGGTCTGTACACGATAGTATGTCTCCATCTCCTATTTATCCGCACCGGTAGGAATCTATGGGACAAAAGAGTGAGGAGGCTGTCACAAACTGAACAATGGAGCCACAACAGTAGTCTGCAATCTGTAAACATGTAACAGATCAGTGTGATTTGTCCAGTATGTGCCTATTTCTCCTGTGACGCAGCATTATTCCATAGGCCTGCCCCCCCTGAAATTGTGTCCGCCAGTCCTGTGTGGATGGACAGGTGGAAGTGAGGTAAGGATGCTGATGTTGTGCACCGTGGCGGGAGGCGGGCAGGAACCACCGTCCAATTCATCATTGGTTAATATTGGGCCCTATGGAGTACAGTGGCCAATGGTGATCTGCGCTGGCAGTGACGGTATGCACCGCCGCGGACGTGACCGCCATTTTCTATCTGATTCCTCACTTGCTTCCTGACCTTCCATAGGAGAGGACCTACACTGCATGTACTGCTGTGACGTGTGGAACCTACCATGCCCCGTGTGACTGGGGAAAGGGCCCCAGCCTTCACATCTGAGGAGTTGGAGGGACTGGTGGATGGGGTCCTGCCCCAGTACGGACTTCTGTATGGGCCTCCAGACCAACAGGTGAGTACACTGTGGGCACGATGCATGTGGCATGAATGTATGGAGGTGTGTGTGAAGGCATCGTGTAAGGGGGGAGGGATGTCCTCCTGGCTGGGTACACATTGAGTGCTGGGCTATGTGTATGCCAATAGTGCTGAAAATGGGCATGGTGGGCCATTTGAGTTACTGGCTGGACTGTTTGTCTGATGGTGTTCTCCTGTCTATATTGCCTCTGCAGGTAAGCGCCCCTCAAAGGAAGGGTATATGGTGTGTCATCGCCAACGAGGTGCGGACCCTGGGGGTCTATGGCAGGCGGAGCACCCACTGTCAGAAACGGTGGGATGACCTGAGACGCTGGGCACGGAAGACCGCGGAGGCCCAGCTGGGGATGGCCTCCCAACGAGGAAGGGGTGCTTGTCGAACCATGAGCCCCTTGATAGCCCGCATACTGGTGGTGGCCTACACAGGGCAACACAGCAGCCACAAGGGGGTGAGTACAGTGGCCATCATTAAAGGAAACGGCTGGAGGGGTGGTATATGGGTGGTGGGCGTGTGTCAGTGAGTGCCCCTAGGCCAGGCCAGACATAGCAGCATAGGTCCTCTGGTGGCTAAGGGTCTGAAGGGAAAATACTGCCTACCTAGCTTGTAAGCATCCACTACTGGTCAGGGCTGCGTGGGTCCCAGGTCTGCTGCAGTTGACGGTGTGTTCTCCTCCTTATGCCTTGGTGGCTAGCAATATCATTGGTAGTGCAATGCATAGTGCGAAGGCCTGCACCCTGTATGTGAGGGTGCTGTGTACGCCAATGGTGGTGTTGGTGCAGTCATTGACCCAGTGTATCCTTTGTCTCTATCCCCCCTTTTCTGGTTTTGTCATCCTGTCCTAACGTGCATTAGCATCATCAGGCAGAGGAGCAGAGGCACCAGTGACAGAGGGAGATGCATCCAACATTACTCAGGAGGCAGAGTCCACCAACGCTGAGGGCACCAGTGGGACGGAGGGCAAGGGGAGCACCACGACTGAGACTGGAGGGGACAACACAGACTCTGATACCTCCTCCAATGGGAGCTCCCTGGTGGTGGCGGACACCTCTGTGACTACCCCAGCTACAGGTACAGCTGCACCGCCCTCCCAGCAGCCCCTCAGTGAGTTGCCCATGCCCGCTCACCCAGGAGGGTCGGCATCTCGTTCGCCCCAGGCACCTCAGGCCCTGAGTGAGCCCTTCTGCCCTGAGTGAGGAGGCTATTGACCTGAGATCCATCTCTGTAGGGCAATCAACCATTGTGGATGCCATCCAGGGGCTGGCAGCCCAGATGCAGCAATCTAATGCATTCCTGGAGGGCATTCACAGTGGATTGGGGGCCCAACAGAGATCGATCCAGGCTCTGGCCTCCTCTCTGATGGCAGCCATTGTCTCTATTTCAACTGTCCCCCCTCCAACTACCACTTCCCTGTCCCATTCTCCTCAACCCCAACCCATCCCAAGCACAAAGCCAGACGAGCTTGCACATAGAACAACACCCAAAAGTGTCACACGTGAACACAAACACCACACTACATCCCATAGGCACTCACACAAACACCATTCAGTTGCAGATACAACATCCACTATTTCCACTGTCTCCCCCTCCTCCTTCGTCTCCACCTCCCACCCAGTTACGTCCACACTGACACCTGCATGCACTACATCATCATCCACTACCTGCATCATCATCATCCACACACCAAGCAGAATGCACACCTCACTGGCAGACACCTCCAGAACATCCATGCACAAGTCTCCTGTGTCCTCTCCCACCATGTCTGTTCTCCCCATCCTAAAGTACACAAACGCAAGTACTCAGACACCGAACAGCCATCCACCTCACAACAGCATACAACCCGTTCACCTGCACCCAAATCCAGCAGACAAACACCTCCAACAACCACTCCCTCATCCTCCACTCCCATTTCTTCTCCCTCTTCCCACCCCAATGTCCCTAAAAAGCTTTTCCTTTCCCCCATTGACCTCTTCCCTACCCCTCCCCCCATCCTGCACATATGGCCAGGGTATCAAGAACCCAGCCAAGCACGTCAGCCAAACAGTCCACGGGCCCAGTTCCATCAGCACCTACTTGTGGTGGAAAGGATTCCAGGCCACAAATACTGAAGGGGAAGGAGCCTGCACCAGCCATCAAAAAGGGGAAGGAGCCTCCACCAGCCAGCAGAAAGGGGAAGGAGCCTGCACCAGCCAGCAGAAAGGGGAAATAGCCTGCACCAGCCAGCAGAAAGGGGGAGGAGCCTTCACCAGCCATCAAAACGGGGAAGGAGCCTGCACCAGCCAGCAGAAAGGGGAAGGAGCCTGCACCAGCCAGTAGAAAGGGGAAGAGCCTGCACCAGCCAGCAGAAAGGGGAAGGAGCCTGCACCAGCCAGCAGAAAGGGGAAGGATCCTGCACCAGCCAGGAAAAAGGGGAAGGGCACCAGCAGCTGTAACAGTGCCCCCACCGCCAGCCGTGGTTGTGCAGCCATCAGTGAGTGCAGGGGCTGAGCAGAAGCCTCCCACTACCACCACCACCACAGTGCAGCCATCGGAGGGTGCAGGGGCTGAGCAGGAGCCTCCCACTACCACCACTACCACAGTGCAGCCATCGGAGGGTGCAGGGGCTGAGCAGGAGCCTCCCACTACCACCCCCACCACAATGCAGCTGTCACCGCCGGTGGACGCCATATGATCCAGCCTCCGTGGGCTGCTGTGAGGCCTTTCCCCACCAGAAACAGTAGGGAAGTCACCCACTTGAGAGACTGTGGCCTTGCACTCCCCGGGACCAAGCACAGAGCTTGTTGCCCCCTCCAGAACTAGTGGGCAAGTCACCCACTTGAGAGACTGTGGCCTTGCACTCCCCAGGACCAAGCACAGGGCATGTTGGCCCCTCCAGAACCAGTGGCCAAGTCACCCCCTTGAGAGACTGTGGCCTTGAACTCCCAAGGACTAAGCACAGGGCATGTTGCCCCCCTCCAGAACCAGTGGGCAAGTCACCCACTTGAGAGACTGTGGCCTTGCACTCCCCAGGACCAAGCACAGGGCATGTTGCCCCCTCCAGATCCAGTGGTCTTGTTTCCACATCCGGCTGAGGTGCCTCCCCTCCCCCTGAGGTACCTGCCTATTTGCCAACTGATGCCCCTGAAGTGTTCTCTCCATACTGGGGCAGGTAATGAGTGGGGCCTTGGACTTTGCCCTGTGGCCATGTGACCCCTGTGAACTGAGGACTAGGCAGTGTCCCTTTTTTGTACATTTGTACATATCTGCTGCATTGCCAAATCAAATTATTAATTTTGATGTTGATCTTATTACAATCACTTTCGTGAATTCCTGTTGCATTATTAAGCCGATTTACGAGGATAAATTGTTTTTCTTGTGCAGCTGGTTGTGTGTATGGTGTGTGTGTGTATGGGGTGTGTGTTGTGCGTGTGTCACTCTTGTTCCCCCTACCCTCCCTTGTGTGCTAGGTGGCTGTACTCATCGTCGTCGTCTTCGCCGGCGTTGGTGTTTGTGGTGGAGCATAACGTAGAAGATCATCGGGAATACTTGCAGTTCTGGTTCTATGGCGGCGTGGTTCTACCCTGTGTCTCCAATGGTGAGTCCTTTCACTTCTGTGATGTGTTTCTGCCAGGCTTTTGATGGTGTTGGTACCGCCCTGGAAAAGGTGGCAGATTGCCAATCCATAATATGGTGGGCGGAACATTGTCTTCCTCCTGGCTGTAGGCGGCTACCGCCATGGTGACTGTTGTTTTCACCCTGGAGGTCACTGTGGTACTCTGGCTGTCTATGGGAGTTATCACCGCCATGGTCAGAATTTGGCGGTACTTACCGCCAGCCTGTTGGCGGTATTACCGCCACTTTATCACCGACCACCATGGTCGTAATGAGAGCCTAATTGTATTAAAAGTGCATAGCACTGAAGGTTACATTAAAACAGGATGCAGTCTATCTACATATACTATTGCAAGACATTCTCATGAAGTTGAAGAAAGTATTATTTCAGCGAGTGAGAAGATGACATCCTAGGGGATGTTTCGGGGAGCCCCAATCACACCGCTATAAAGGAATATACACAGCCAACAGGAACTAGAGTATCAAACAAGATTTAAGAGCAATTAACAATATAATGGTGTTCAGTAGTTCAAAATCCAGCAGTGATAGTGTTTCAAAGTAAGAGGGCAACAGTCCAGATTTAAGCAAGACTGTGAAAAGCAAGGTATTGGAATTGAGAGGTAAAGTCATTGATCACACTAGAGTGGCTAAACCAATGCAGTTTACATTAAAACAAGGAAGATTCTATCCAAGTATACTACAATACAGACTTTCTCATGAAGTTGACAAAGGTATTACCACAGGGAGTGAGAAGATGGACGCAACAGGGCATTCTAAGGAAAGTTTGGAGGAAGCCATATAACACCCCTATAATAGGATTATGCAAAGCCAATGGAAATTGAAGGATAGTTTAAGACTGAAAGGTAATTAACAATATAGTGCTGTCCAGTAGTTCCAAATCCAGCAGTGATATTGTTTCAATTCCTGCAGATGAAGAGTGGATCACAGTAATTGATTTAAATGCATCTTTGTTTTCTATTTGTCTTCACCAGGACAGTCTGCATCTTTTTAACTTCAAATTGAAAAAAAAAGTTGTGACAAATATTACCACAAGGGTATAAAGAATCCCCAATAATGTTTACTCAAGTTCACAGGAAAGATCTAGAGACACTGAGATTACCCCTAAATTTGCCCTGGACCAACATATTGATCATCCTATGAAGAGGACCTCATTAATTGTAAACAGTTAAACTGTCAAATCACTTGGTTAATGAGGAACACAAGGGCCACTGACAAAATTGAATCACTGTCAGACAGAAGTTACTTATTTGGGCATCAGGTTGAGAAAGGAGTGAGGAAGGTGTCCAAAGACTGCTTTTCTACAATCCTGAAAATGTTTACTCCAGGTACAAAGTTCCCTCTGTAACAATGTTCTTGGGAATAGTGAATTACTGTTGTCAGTTGATTCTCAATTTTTCCTTAACTGCTAAGCCATTGCAGAGACACACAGAGATATTACTTATTCAGTTCCCTGGCATTAGAAATGCATGAAAGCCTTCCTGGAGCTAAGGCACTGATTGTGTATAACACCTGCTTTAAGAATGACAAATTACCAAAAGGAATTATTTCTGTATTGTCATAAAAGAGACAGGTGACCTTTCTGTTACCACCCAACAGCAAGGCAGTGAAAAAGACCCACTGCATGTTTTTGTGCAACCATAGATCTAGTTCCTGTTGCTTTTCCCAGATGTTTTAGTTGATTACAATTATTGCTGTAGCCCTCACTCAAAGAAGTTCTGTGGTTTTGGTTCAGACATTAATTGTATTTGTGCTACCCTCAGTGGAGACACTTTTGACTCGAAGCAGAACCCAAATTCTACCTAATGTGAGATTGACTAAATATGAGTTAAGGGGAGAGTATTCAACATGGTGCCTGTGTAAACTCACTCTGCCAGAGCTCTGACGCTTGCACACCAGATGGGGCAGAAGTGGCATGTTAAGAGCCCTTGAGGCGGCGTCCTGTACAACAGGGGCCACGAATGGCAAAAGCAACCTGGCCACCCAATGCCAGAGCTACCAAAGGACAGTGCATTGCACTGGATGTTGCCCAAAATGTGAGGTCTGTGAGACAGCACTGACTTTGCAGAGGGACTGAAGCCGACGGTGGGGGTGAGGACAACCACAGGAGGGGAGCTGTGCAGTGGATGCCTAGTGCAGCCCCTGGCCCCACTGATATGATGCTGAACATGGAGCGGGCGATACGGTTCCTCCGCACACAGTGAGGCCTGCGGAGTAGGTCCTGGCCTGTGGTGATCTGGAGCGGAAGGGGGCCTACTGAATACTGAACGAGGAGAAGAGGCGTAGGAAGAAGAGGACTGCTGATGGCGCCTCTCTGGCAGGAACCTTTGGTGGCAGCAGGTCACGGTGGGGGAGACTCTGCTTTAGCCACTTGGAAGCTGCAGGCCTGGGTTTCTGCATCAGCTCTTGTTTCAACGCGGCAGACTCCAGGTACCAAGGCTAGCCGTGCATTGCACCCAGTCTCACTCCCGCCCTCTATAAGACTAGCTCACTCATCCGTGTGAGTTGACTCCACTGAGTCTCCTTCCCCCTGGAGGGCACCAAGTTGGCCCAGGCTCAGAGGATCTCCCCCCCACACCCGACCTATATGGACATTAGTACAATTGCGGATCATGGCCACCGCTGGGCACCCAGAGTACTGACCACTTGGAGGGGCCTCGGGCTGTGTTGCGGCAGGGGGAGGCCCTGATCAACTGGCTCTGTGTACCTATTCATCGCAGAGTCCTACAGTGACTCAGACCCTGGGAAGGAACATTTGTGCTTTGCCTTTGGGTGTTGGGGAGACCACTCGATGGTGCTACATGCAGTGACACAGGCTCTGCCCCTATCGCTCCCCTCCCTAAGGCTTATCTAACAGGACTTGAGGAGCGGTTATGTACAGGAAGGCTCAACAGCACTCTTCCAACTGAGGGGACTCCGTCACTGTACCAGACACCTAGCCCCACTCTCCTTGCTGCAGGGGGGGCATTGCTTGCTGAATGGAACTCCCCATCCTTGGCCCTGATGCCATTGTTTCTACAGGATTGACACTGACGGCCACCAGGTGTCAAGTTCCCTTGGTATTGTGGCATTCCCCTCCACTGGTATGCCATTCAACACAGCTGTAAAAAGGACACCACTCTTAAAGATATGTTCCAAAAACCCCATGCTAAGAAAGCTGACGTAGTTGCAGCATCCCTGCCAGCTGAGTCTCCAATTTCGGCACCAGCTGGCGCCGGATTGCAAATAGAGGAAGTTGCTCCATTTACCGGGTCCTTCCTTGAACAGTTGTTTGGCACCCTGAGTGAACAGCTGGCCACATTCAAGCGGGACATTGTGGCAGACATTAAAAATTTGAAAAAAGATTGTAACAAACTGGGTCATAGAGTCAATGCTTTGGAGCATGCAGGGAACTCCCATGAGGAGGAACAGGAGGCCCACAGACAGGAGCTCATAACATTCAAAGACAAAAATGAGGATCTTCTATACCAGCTAGAGGTCCCCGGACTCCAACATTTGGCTCAAAAGGGTTCCTCTACAGACCGACTCTAGAAGAGTTGAGTCCTACATTCTTTGTCTCTTCCGCCATGTGGCCCCTGTCTTAGCCGAAAAGGAAATAGTGCTGGATCACACCCACAGGGCAGGACATACAGCCTGGAAAGGCACAAGACATCCTCACCTGTCTACACTCTTATCGCCAGAAGGCAGCAAACATTGCAACTGTCCAGTACAAAGTCGCTGCTGAAATCGAAGGCAACAAGGTCTGGCCATACCAGGACCTATCTCCGGTTATGCTCCAATGCCACAGAATGCTCCGTCCCATCATAGAATTCCTCAGGGAGCAGGGGATCCACTATAAATGGGGTTGTCCATTTAGATTGACATTTGTCTGGAATAAAGAAACCAGGAGTGGCCGCATGCTGGAGGAGGCCTGATCGCTACTAGACCTGGATGGCCATCAGGAGGAAGGTGGCGTTGCCTTCCCACCAAGATGGCTTAAAAAACCTTGAGGAACACGCAAGCCCATCTGACCTGCTAAGAAGCATGTCCAGAAGCCCTCAGACATAGAGAACCGTAAAGACTGTGCAACTCTTCTGCGTCAGTTGCAGCAACAGGACAAAGCTTTGGAACCAGACTCTGATTGAGGTACTACTGGTCTTGGGCTATCTGGCACCTTCTGATCCCATCATGTTTGTCTGCTGCTTTGCCCCCTCAAGGACATTGATTGATGGACCTCGGCGGAGCTCCCTGTCTCCCCCCATATCAACTGAAGGAGAAGACCCTTATTGGAGACAAGAACCCTTGGTTGTTTGATGGTTTGGTCCACCGGAGGGGACATATTAAGTTGTGGTTTTATTTGTTTTTTTTGTCTTATTCACTCAACAGGCTCCTTTTAACAATACATGCACCATGCTTCTCTCCAAACTTGTCCCGCCATTGGGCCCCCATGCATCACTTTCCTAGACGTGCCTTAGCCAGCATCCACTATTACATGACTCCACTGCTAAGATTTTAAGCGTTAATATCCAAGGCCTTAACTCCTCAACAAAATGACTGCCACTTCTCTCCTTCCTCAAGGATTCGGCCTGTGACATCTGTCTTCTCGAGGAAACCCACCTGGTTCACTTAGACTGGAAGCACATGAAATCTTGGTGGTTTGACTGCCAATATTTCTCATCAGGACCAGGGAAGAGAGTGGGGGTTGCCATTCTGCTGGCTACTCACTTTCCTTGGAGGGTGGTGCAAATGCAGAGTGGAACTCCTGGGCAGGCTGCTCTCCCTGAGCCTTGAGGTAGAGGCTAAAACTTTACGCTTGTCACAGTGTATGCCCCAAATGACCATCAAGAGGCATTTCTTCGAGATGCGATCAGAAGGGTGGTGACTATCACAGAAAAAGACATCTTTCTAGGGAAGGTCCTTTAACCCAGTGCTTGGCAGTTCCCTGGACAGGTCATACGTAGGGCGGGACAAGCGAGAACACTTTTGCAACAGAGTCAGCTATGGCTTTCTGATATGGGGCTGGTGGATGTGTGGAGGCAGCTCAACCTACAAACGAGGGCATATACCTTTTTCTGGCAGCACATCAAACTTATGTCAGACTAGACTTTTTCTTGACTTCCCCACACCTCACCACAGCACAACAGCTGTACACATCGGGACAGCGGACGTCTCTGACCAGTCTCTGCTACCCCATACTGGACCCCAACAGCACACATGGCGCTTAAATAACAAGCTCCTCCCCTACCCCGCTAGTGTTACTGAGATCACTTTCGCACTACGTGGCTATTTAGACATTAAAGACAACCCTGATACCCATATCGCCTTACTTTGGGATACTCTGAAGGCTGTTATTTAGGGCCAGTTTATTGCAATTGCCACTCACCTTTATAGGGAGCAACGGGATAAGCATGCACAGTTGGAGCGGGCTGTAAGGGACTTGGAAGAGGCTCATGTCTACACATGCTCCCTTAGAACATGTCGCCAACTGAAAATAGCCCTTAAATAATTGAAGGCCTTAGACTTAGATAAAGCAGAGCATGCACTCCTGTGTACAAAACAGAAATATTATGCGGGGGAATAAGGCAGGCCACATGCTCGCACAGCGGCTTTGGCACATATTGTGCAACAAAGGATATCTGAAACGGAAAGTCTTCAGGGCTCTCAAGTCTATCAGGATGAACACATTGCTCATGAGTATAAACATTTTTATTCCACCCTATACTCAGCGGAAGAGCTTGACCCAAGGGCGGCCAAGGGATATGTAGTCTAGGTATCTGTCGCCCAGCTTCCGCAGAGTGAAGCCTCCAAACTCGACAAAAATGACCAAAATACTTGTAGCTAAACAACACATGCCGTCTGGCAAAGCACCCGGTCAGGATGGGTTTTCATCAGATGTCTATAAAATCTTTGTGACTGTTCTTGCACTGCTTCTGACTCACCTGTTTAATTCCTTTATTGATACCGGAGATCTTACAGAAACAATGAAAATGGCCATCATAACGGTTCTTCCTAAACCCGGTAAGGACCAGGTAAGTTGCACATCGTACCAATCTATTTCTCTCTTAAATGTGATTGCCAAGATTTTCACTAGTGTTTTGGCATCCCGATTAGCCCCATATATGCAAGGCCTTGTAAACCTAGATCAATCCGGGTTTATACCCAAGAGGTGTTGCAGCGCCAATACTAAACGTCTCTGCCAGCTCACAGACAAGGCCCACCAAGCACACTTGCCCATGTTGCTGTTGTCTGTTGATGGTGAAAAAGCTTTCGACCGTGTCCACTGGCCATACCTCCAATGTGCTCTGTCCAGATTTGGGCTCAGCCCACGGTTCAGACGAAGGATAGGATGCAGTTATGCACACCCACGGAATCAGGTCATGGTCAACGGGTTGTTGTGCTTGCCCCTCGAAATAACTTGTGGCATCCGTCAGGGATGCCCCCTGTCTCCAATCCTATTTCAGGCAGCACTAGCTCATAATGGGTATTTCTATGGGTGGCTGGGATCATAAGCTGGGTTTATACACTGACAATGTGATGATTTTGTTGACAAAACCACTCAATCAATCAATAATTTGTTAAGCGCAGTACTCACCCAATAGGGTCTCAAGGTGCTAGGGGTGGGGTTGGGGGGGTGCTACTGCTCGAAGAGCCATGTTTTGAGGTGCTTTCTGAAGGCTGGGAGGTCCTGGGTCTTGCGTAGGTTGGTGGGGAGGGAGTTCCAGGTTTTGGTGGCGAGGTGGGAGAAGGATCTTCCGCCGGAGGTGGTGCGTTGGATGCGGGGGACTGTTGCGAGGTCGAGGTCGGCAGAGCAGAGCTGGCAGGTCGGGATGTGTAAGTTAAGTTGTTCATTGAGGTATGCCGGTCCGGTGTTGTGGAGGGCTTTGTGAGCGTGGATTAGGATTTTGAAGATGATCCTTTTGTTGATGGGCAGCCAGTGTAGGGATCTGACGTGAGTGGAGATGTGTTTGTGGCAAGGGAGGTTGAGGATGAAACGTGCAGCGGCGTTCTGGATGCGCTGGAGTTTTCTCTGAAGCTTGGTTGTGGTCCCCGCGTAGAGGGCGTTACCGTAGTCCAGTCTGCTGCTGACGAGGGCGTGGGGGACCGTTCTTGTGGTTTCTATCGGAATCCACTTGAAGGTCTTGCGTAGCATGCAGAGGGTGTTGAAGCAAGAGGATGATATGGTGTTGACTTGCTGAGTCATGGAAAGAGACGAGTCAAGTATGAAGCCGAGATTGCGTGCGTGGGTGGTGGGTGTCGGGGGTGGTCCTAGGGTGGCAGGCCACCATGAGTCGTTCCATGCTGTCTTTTGGGTCCGAAGATGATGATCTCGGTTTTTCCTGAGTTCAGTTTGAGGTGGCTTGCTGTCATCCAATTGGCGATGGCGAGGAGTCTGGTGTGGAGGTTGTTCTTGGCGGTAGAGGGGTTTGAGTGAGGATCCTTGGGGGACTCCACATATGGTCTTGGTGGCTTTAGACCGGAATGGAGGGAGGCAAACTCTTTGGGTTCTTTCGGAGAGGAAGGAAGTGAACCAGTCCAGGGCTTTGTGGCGGATTCCGGCGTCGAAGAGGCGTGTGCAAAGGGTTTTGTGGCATACGGTGTCAAAGGCTGTGGAGAGGTCGAGAAGGATGAGGGCAACAGTTTCACCCTTGTCAAGTCTGGTCCTGATGTCGTCAGTGCAGGCGATGAGGGCAGTCTCGGTGCAGTGGCTTTTGTGGAATCCAGACTGGGAGACGTCGAGAATGTTGTTGTCTTCCAGGATGCAGGACAGTTGTTTGTTGACTATCTTCTCTATGACCTTCACGGGGAAGGGGAGTAGAGAGATAGGTTGGTAGTTTGTGAGGTCTTCGGGGTCTGCTTTGGAGCTCATGGTTTTGCTGGTTTCTTCATCATTTGCGGGGGTCCAGAAGCTCAGTACGTTGGTGCGGCAGGCTGCTGTGGGGTTGGCTCCGTTGGTGGTGGTGATGGTGGGTGGCGGCTTTATGAAGCTTTCGTGTATATCTGTGATCTTGTGGTGGAAATAACTGGAGAGGGAGTTGCAGTGGTCTTGTGAGTGCGGAGGGTCGATGGTGCAGGATTTGGGTTTGGTGAGTTCTTTGATGATGGTGAAGAGTTCCTTGCTGTTGTGTGCGTTGTTGTCTATGTGTTCTTTGTAGAAGGATCTTTTGGTGGTCCGGATGAGCTGGTGGTGTTTGCGCATGGCTGATTTGTGGGCGGAGAAGTTGCTCACTGATGGTTCTTGGCGCCAGGCTTTCTCAGTTTTTCGGCATTCTAGTTTGGAGGTTTGAAGTTCTGCGGTGAACCACGGAGCTGTCTTGTTGATACAGGTGTTGCTAGTTTTTTTGAGTGTAGCGAGGGAATTAGCGCACTCGTCGAGCCATTGTTTGAGGTTGAGGGTGGCGGTGTTGGGGTCATAGGTACTGGGTGGTGTCGATTGGGCGAGGTTGGAGATCAGTTATTCCTTGGAGATCTTGTTCCACTTGCGGTGAGGGATAGGATATTGTCAGTGGTGGGTGGTGGGCTTCGGGAAGGAGAAATGGACGCAGTGGTAGTCAGTCCAATGGAGTTTGGTGTTGTGAGTGAAGGTGATGTGGCTGCTGGAGGAGAATATGGCGCCAAGAGTGTGTCCGGCTGAGTGGGTGGGCGAGGTGACCAGTTGCTTGAGGCTGAGGTGTGCGAGGTTGTCCAGCAGGGCAATGGAGTTGCAGTCGCTTTCCAGGTGGAAATTTAGGTCACCGAGGAGCAGCCCTGCCACACCTTATGGCTGAAATGAAATGAAAGATTTTGGGAGAGCGTTGGGTTTTTAAATTAATTTTTAGAAACCACAGGCCCTGAACGTAACAATCCCCAAAGCGGATCAGGCAGCTCTGGAGAGGCTTTTTCCATTCAGCTGCACCTCCAAGGGGGTAGGGTACCTAGGCCTACAACTTTATTCTACCTCAGAGTGTACTGTCCATGAAAACTATGCCTTACTTCTCTCTAAAGCTAGAGCAGACCTCTTAGCTTAGGAGCATTATACCTTGTCATGGTAAGCTCATCTGGCTGCAATCAAGATGCCCTTGCTCACCAGGCTCCTCTATGTTATACAGAGACTACCTCTACAGTCACCTGCTCATGTCCTGGATAAAATACAATGACTGATAAGTGATATTATCTGGGCGGGCACAAGGGGTGGAATGGCAAAGAAGCAGAAATACTCACATCAAATGGAGGGGGACTGGGTGTGGCCATCTATTGAGGTACTACCAGGCTGCTCAACTGTGGCACATGGTGGAGTGGGCCAGGAAGAACACTGATAAACATTGGTGCTACATAAATCAAGCCATCGCCAGGATACACATCTGGAAGAATCTATGGCTTCCTAGGGTGCAATTTCCCTGATGGTTCAGGCAATGGTGAGAGTGTGGGATAAAGTGCAAGAACAACACCGTCTCTCTTCTCCTGTGTCTCCCCCTTAACCCTGCTTTTGGGCAATCTGGACGTCCCTCCGGCATCCCAGGGAACAATGTACATGTACTGGGAGGAGGCTGGCTGCAAGAGGGTAGGAGACCTCTTTGACTTAGAGGGGATCATAGACTTTGTTCAACCACGGACATACTATGACCTTTCCTCTTGGGCATATTGCAATATATTGCCGTCCGCCATTGGGTTATACAACCCCACATGCATCCTCATGCCAGCCGGCCTCTCACCCCTTTGAAAAATGGCTTCCTATGCGCCAATCTGACAAACGCATTCTCTCAGACATTTACACATTCTTACTTACCCACATTAACACTGCTAAAACCCCGGCAGAGATGGGAACAGGAATGCAAACAAGAATTCACCCCACATGAGTAGCAAGACATTGTGCACTGAACACGTGCTTCAGCCTGCAGTGCGTCGGTTAAGAAAATGTTCCTCAAGATAGCTCATTATTGGTACGATACACCAGTTTGGGTGGTCAGGTGGAAGGCCAGGCCTGGCCTTCCAGGCAGGCATCCACATTGCAAGAGACACTGTCGTCAAATTGGCACTCTTACACATTTACTTTGGCACTGTCCTAAAATACAGAGGTTCTGGGTGGATTTTTAGCAGATGTTGACAAAATGTATGACACAGAATTGCCTTGGTTCTCTAGTTATATTCTGTTAGGTCTCCCAAATGTTTTGACTTACTCCCTGAAATCAGCAAGAAGCCAGGCTATAAAACTAAGTATAGGCGCAGCCAAGCAGGTGCTACTGTCCCATTGGTGTACTGATGTCGTACCAATACACCTAGATTGGCTCCACAAATTATGGGAACTCCTGGGGATAGAGAAACGTATGGCAGTAGTTCACCACATCCTACCACAATTCAACAATTGGGGTCCCTGCATACAGCTCTTATCCGGGGAGTTTCGGGAGTTAACATGCCCCATCTATCTATGCATATTAAGACTCACACAGTCCAGCCCATCCTAGCAAATGACTCCCCTCACGACCTGTTTCACTTAGGGGGTGATTCTGACCCTGGCGGTCGGTGATAAAGCGGCGGCCAACCCGCCAACAGGCTGGCGGTCTGAAAAATGGAATTCTGACCCTGGCGGGAACCGCCAACAGAGCCCGCCACTTTAACACTCCGACCGCCACGGTGGGACCAACAGGCAGGCGGCAGACAATGTACAGCCCACCCTATCACAACTCACCAATCCGCCACCTTTTCCGGGGCGGGAGCACCGCCGATAAAAACACGGCGGAAACAGACTACGAACGGGAAAACGCTCACCTCTACGCACTCCACGAGGACGGAGGACAGCATGGAACCCGAATTGAACATCATACCTGCACTCGTCTACCTGCTCATCTACCACGAGTACGAACTCCGCCACAGATGTCAACGGTGAGTACTGCACCTACGACACACGGGAGGGGGGAGGAGGAAAGGTTACGGGCACACACATATGCGCCCCAAGATGTACACACCAATGCAGAGCAACAAGTCACAGTGACACCACCCAAACACCCGTAAAAAATACAATCACATAACCAAATTGAGAATAAATATTTATGAACAAAATAGTCTCAGAAAAGTATTTATCAACCATCAAAACTTTCTTCTGATAAACAAATTATTTACACAGCAGTGGATAACTGAAGCAAGTAGTCCTGCACATCTTACGAATCCATCATGTCCGTGGGCCAAAGTGTAGCGAAACAAGGGCAAAGCCCACACAGGAGACCTGAGTCCTTTGGAGAGAACACTGCAGGGGCATCTGGTGACAAAACCACAGGCACCTCAGGGGGAAGGGAAGGGGGGGGCACCACAGCCACATGAGTCCACAACGCCAGATCCACGAAGGGCCCACCATGCCCACTGTGCCATCCTGGGGAGTGCAAAGCCACAGTCTCTCAAGTCTCTCCAGTGGGTGGGTTGCCCACTGTGCCATCCTGGGGAGTGCAAAGCCACAGTCTCTCAAGTCTCTCCAGTGGGTGGGTTGCGCACTGTGCCATCCTGGGGAGTGCAAAGCCACAGTCTCGCAAAGTCTCTACAGTGGGTGGATTGCCCACTGTGCCATCCTGGGGAGTGCAAAGCCACAGTCTCGCAAAGTCTCTACAGTGGGTGGATTGCCCACTGTGCCATCCTGGGGTGTGCAAAGCCACAGTCCATCAGGTGGATAAATGTCCCCACTGGACAAGGAGGATGCATGGTGGGCACAGCGAACCCTGAACAGTGCCTGACAGGAAGGGCCCAGCGGAGCGGTGTTGAGACGGCGGTGCCCAGTGGAGCGGTGCGTGACAGGAAGGGCCCAGCGGAGCGGTGCTTGAGACGGCGGTGCCCAGCGGAGCGGTGCTTGACAGGAAGGGCCCAGCGGAGCGGTGCTTGAGACGGCGGTGCCCAGCGGAGCGGTGCTTGACAGGAAGGGCTCAGCGGAGCGGTGCTTGAGACGGCGGTGCCCAGCGGAGCGGTGCTTGACAGGAAGGGCCCAGCGGAGCGGTGCTTGAGACGGCGGTGCCCAGCGGAGCGGTGCTTGACAGGAAGGGCCCAGCGGAGCGGTGCTTGAGACGGCGGTGCCCAGCGGAGCGGTGCGTGACAGGAAGGGCCCAGCGGAGCGGTGCTTGAGACGGCGGTGCCCAGCGGAGCGGTGCTTGACAGGAAGGGCCCAGCGGAGCGGTGCTTGAGACGGCGGTGCCCAGCGGAGCGGTGCTTGACAGGAAGGGCCCAGCGGAGCGGTGCTTGAGACGGCGGGGCCCAGCGGAGCGGTGCTTGACAGGAAGGGCCCAGCGGAGCGGTGCTTGAGACGGCGGTGGCCAGCGGAGCGGTGCTTGACAGGAAGGGCCCAGCGGAGCGGTGCTTGACAGGAAGGGCCCAGCGGAGCGGTGCTTGACAGGAAGGGCCCAGCGTAGCGGTGCTTGTGATGAAGGGCCCAGCGGAGCGGTGCTTGAGACGGCGGTGCCCAGCGGAGCGGTGCTTGAGACGGCGGGCCCTGTTCAGCGGTGCTCTTCTGCACGGCGGGGCCCTGTTCAGCGGTGCTTGTCTTCACGGCGGGGCCCTCTTCAGCGGTGCTCTTCTGCACGGCGGGGCCCTCTTCAGCGGTGCTCTTCTGCACGGCGGGCCCTCTTCAGCGGTGCTTGTCTTCACGGCGGGGCCCTCTTCAGCGGTGCTCTTCTGCACGGCGGGGCCCTCTTCAGCGGTGCTTGTCTTCAAGGCGGGGCCCTGTTCAGCGGTGCTCTTCTGCACGGCGGGGCCCTGTTCAGCGGTGCTTGTCTTCACGGCGGGGCCCTCTTCAGCGGTGCTCTTCTGCACGGCGGGGCCCTCTTCAGCGGTGCTTGTCTTCACGGCGGGGCCCTGTTCAGCGGTGCTCTTCTGCACGGCGGGGCCCTGTTCAGCGGTGCTTGTCTTCACGGCGGGGCCCTGTTCAGCGGTGCTCTTCTGCACGGCGGGGCCCTCTTCAGCTGTGCTTGTCTTCACGGCGGGGCCCTGTTCAGCGGTGCTTGTCTTCACGGCGGGGCCCTCTTCAGCGGTGCTCTTCTGCACAGCGGGGCCCTCTTCAGCGGTGCTTGTCTTCACGGCGGGGCCATGTTCAGCGGTGCTTGTCTTCACGGCGGGGCCCTCTTCAGCGGTGCTCTTCTGCACGGCGGGGCCCTCTTCAGCGGTGCTCTTCTGCACGGCGGGGCCCTGTTCAGCGGTGCTTGTCTTCACAGCGGGCCCTGTTCAGCGGTGCTCTTCTGCACGGCGGGGCCCTCTTCAGCGGTGCTCTTCTGCACGGCGGGGCCCTCTTCAGCGGTGCTTGTCTGCACGGCGGGGCCCTCTTCAGCGGTGCTTGTCTTCACGGCAGGGCCCTCTTCAGCGGTGCTTGTCTTCACGGCAGGGCCCTCTTCAGCGGTGCTTGTCTTCACGGCGGGGCCCTCTTCAGCGGTGCTCTTCCAGTCAGTGTAGGGAGTCAGACCTGGCCTGGACAACCCTGCTCACTCGCCCTCCGAACATGCAGTGTCAGGCCCCTTCGGAGAAGGAGTCCTGGGCCCTTTGGTGTCGTCCCTTGCAGCCGGGATGGGGCGTGTGGGGCCCTCCTGCTTCGCGCTCCTGCTGGCTGGCCTCTCCGCCCTGCTGCCCTTCCGCTCCTTAGATGGGGCTCTCGGGCCCTTGCCTCCCCTGGCTGTTGTGGCAGGTGAAGTGGCCGGAGTCACCTCCTTGGGGGCATCCGTCTCAGTCCGCTCACGGCGGCCCTTCACTTTCCGGGTCCTCTTGCCTGGGGGGGGGGCTGCCAGTCCCCTTGCTGCTCAGTGAAGTGTCACTGCCGCCAAAGGGTGGACTCCATATTCCATGCACCACTTGTACCTTGGAAGCTGGGCTGGTGGTGGCTGAGGTGCCTTTGGGACTTTTCCCAGATGGAGGGGGTGGGTCAGGGGAGGGAAAGAGGTCAACATTTGAGAGGTAATATTTCTTTGGACCAGGGTAAAGGGTAGGAGTAGTGGAGATAGAAGTGGAGGAAGAGGATGTGGTTGTAGGAGAGTCAGGTGTGCTGTCCTTGGGTGCAGGTGACTGAGACGTAGGCTGTCGTGAGGTGGTTGGCTGTTGTTTGGGTGTTTGCCTGCGTTTATGTGTCTTGGAAGAGGGGGTGACAGACACAGTGGGAGAGGACACAGGGGACGTGTACATGGCAGTGGGGGTGGTGACTGCACGTGTGAGAACTGTAGTGGAGGGTGTGCTGGTGATGGAAGAACTGGCTGATGTTGGTGTGCATGCAGGTGTGAGTGTAGACGTCACAGGGAGGGAGGAGGGAGACGAGGAGGAGGGGGACACAGAGGTGGTAGTGACTGTTGGTATGTCTGCAACTGGGTGTTGCTTGGGTGAATGCTTGTGTGTTCTGTGGTGCTTATGTTTGGATGAGCTGGCCTTGGGTGTTGAGGTGTGTGCAGGCTGGTCAGATGGTGTGGATGGGATAGGCTGAGGAACAGGAGACAGAGAAAGGCTGGAGGCAGTTAGAAGAGGGAGACTGGAGACAGGGACAATGGCTGCCGTCAGTGCTGAGGCCAGAGAAGTGAACGCTCGTTGATGGGCAGCCTGACCCGAATGAATGCCCTCCAGGTAGGCATTGCTCTGTTGCACCTCCCTTTGCACCCCCTGGATGGCATTCAAAAGGGTAGTCTGCCCAACAATGACCGTCCTCACGAGGTCAATGAGCTCCGCACTGAGGGCAGCAGGGGTAACAGAGGCAGGGGCTGAGGTGCCTGGGGCGAAGGAGACGCGCGCCTTCCTGGGCGAACGGGCACGGAGCGAAGACTGAGGGGCTGCTGGGAGGGCGGTGCTGGTGCGCTGGGTGGCGGCTGTACCTGTTGTTGCGTGGGGCACAGATGTTGCCGCCCCCGCTAGGGAGCTCCCAAACGAGGACGTGTCCGTGTCGCTGGTGTCTCCACCGGCCCCCGTTGTGGTGCTCCCCTCGCCCTCCGGATCACTGGTGCCCTCGGTGTCTGTGTCAGTGCCCACCGGGGCCTGGTGACCTGCAGCTCCCTCGTGCTCCGACGCCAATTCTCCTCCGCCTGATGATGCTAATGCACAAGAAACAAAGAATAAGGGTGGGGGGAGAAATAAAACAAAGTTGAGTGCATGCCTTGTCAATAGCCTTGGCGGAGAGGACAGACACAGGTGCCTCATGCACTAAGCCGCGAACTTGGGGTACACTACTCTGTACTTCTGACTAGGCCAACAGGTCTAGGGACAACAGACGCGCTCATGGGTGATGTTGGACCATGGATAGCTGCACTTGGCACCCTACAGAGGTGGTGGGCGGGGGCACAGGGCCATGTCTAAGGGAGGGGACTACACTACAGAAAGCACCCTGGCCTACTGTCACCCACAGCCCTCCTCCCCCACCCAGACGCCTTCACTGCGCGTATAGATAGGAGAATGTGCTGATACTCACCCCCTTGTGTCTGCTGTGATGTCCTCAAGCGCCCATCCAAATCAGGGTAGGCCACCGCCAGGATCCGGGACATCAGGGGGGTCAGGGTACGACTGGCACCCCTCCTAGGTCGGGAGGCCATCCCCAGCAGTGACTCGGCGGTCTTTTGGGTTCCGCGTCGGATGTCCTCCCACCTCTTCCGACAGTGGGTGCCCCGTCTGGTGTAGACCCCCAGGGCCCGGACTTCCTTGGCGATGGCACGCCAAATATCGATTTTCTGATGGGCGCTCACCTGTTTGACATGTACAGGGTGGGAAAGAGAAAACGTCAAATTTCTGCATGTTTGGAGTACATGCCACCCCTCCCCACCCTTGCCATGTGGCCCATACTCTCATCAGTCGTGCGTTGCATTCCTCATTTTCTCCCCACCCCACCAACTGACAGCCACTCCACACAGGCATTACCCATTCAATGTGCACTTAGTGTACTCACCTGTTGGTCTGGAGGACCGTAGAGTAGCGCATACTGGGAGAGGACCCCGTCCACAAGTTTCTCCAACTCTTCAGACGTGAAGGCAGGGGCCCTTTCCCCAGTCGCAGCAGCCATTGTCACTTCCAGACCGAGTTCACAGCAGCACTTGCAGTATAGGTCCTCTCCTGTGGATGATCAGGTCTCGAGTGATTAAGCAGATAGAAAATGGCGGTCACGCCCGCGGCGGTGCGTACCGCGGCGTGCGTACCGCGACCGCCGGCGCACATCGTCATTGGCTCCTGAATCCCATAGGGTTCAATGTTAACCAATGCGACTTCGTACAGCGGTCTTCGACCGCCTACCGCCACGGTGTGCCACACCAGCGCATTGACCTCACATCCCATTGTCCCAGTTTAGAGGTCAGGAAGCCGCCATTTCAAGGGCCCACATGGCTTAAATTCTACTGCGTCACACAGGCCTAGGCCTTGCATTTGCACACATACAAACATAGCAGTCAATACATTTTCGTGTACTGTGCAAGCTGTGTTGTACGTACCTGTGAGTTGATTGACTCAGTGCTCCATGTTGTCCTTCCTAGGCACCGTCCGCAGGGACTTGCGAGGAGAAGGAGGAATCCTCCCGTGTACCGGCCGCTGGTTGACCTGTCGACAATGGAAGAACGCCATATAATACTCCGATACCGAATTGACCGAGCCACTATACATGAACTGTGTGCCCAGCTGGAGCCAGACCTGATGTCACCCATCCGCCAACCCACAGGAATTCCCCCTCTAGTGCAGGTTCTATCAGTCCTCCATTCTTTTACAAGTGGCTCATTCCAGACAACAGTGGCCATGTCATCTGGAATGTCTCAGCCTATGTTTTCAAAGATTCTGTCCAGAGTGTTGTCTGCCCTGATGAAACTCATGAGGAGCTACATCATATTCCCAGAAGAGGCTGATTTGGCCACAGAAAAGGGTGATTTCTATGCCCTTGGACATATCCCCAACATCATTGGTGCCATTGATGGGACCCATGTGGCATTAGTACCCCCAAATGACGATGAACAGGTGTACAGAAATAGGAAAAATTACCATTCTATGAATGTGCAGGTTGTCTGTTTGGCAGACCAGTACATCTCCCATGTGAATGCCATGTTCCCTGGGTCAGTGCATGACGCGTATGTTATGCGTAATAGCAGCGTCCCCTATGTGATGGAACAGCTACAGAGACAGCGTGTGTGGCTAATTGGTGACTCTGGTTACCCCAACCTGCCGTGGCTATTGACCCCAGTGAGGAATCCCAGGACCAGGGCAGAGGAACGGTACAATGAGGCCCATGGGCGTACTAGGAGGGTCATAGAAAGGACCTTCGGCCTCCTGAAGGCCAGGTTTAGGTGCCTGCATATGACAGGTGGATCCCTAATGTACTCACCAAAGAAGGTGTGCCACATCATCGTGGCCTGCTGTATGCTTCACAACCTGGCTTTGCGACGCCAGGTGCCTTTCCTGCAGGAGGATGGTCCAGATGGTGGTGTCGTAGAAGCCGTGGAGCCTGTGGAGAGTGAAGAGGAGGAAGACGACGGTGAGGAAACAGACAACAGGGAAGCTGTCATACAACAGTATTTTCAGTAGCACACAGGTAAGGTTCAGCCACGCCATTTCCCATTTACTTAGAGCCTCATGCATCTCAACTTTATGTATTTCCCCCCAGCTCTTTTAAATAACATTTCTTTTTCCCTTCCCTTCTCAGTGCTTAATGACTCATAGCCCGACTTCTGCTTGGTTTGGCCATGTACTACAGCGTATTGACATTGGTATGTTGTCATCACTAACTGACATCACATATTGTGAACTGTTATGGGTTGTATGATTTTTTGAGAATACAGCATGACTCAAAACGGTTTTCGGTGCAATAATTGTTTTATTTTGTGTGCTTAGATAATGGTACATTATATGAAAACGGTGATGGGTGGGGGTGGAGTGATGTCCATGGCAGAGTCCAGTTCTCAGTCTGACAGGTCTATTGTCCATATGCCTGTGGAAGGATGGAGCAGGGGCTGTTTGAGTTTGGACAGGGTGGCAAGGTGGGACAGTGGGATGACTTCTGGGGGTATCTCATGCTGGCGGTGGTCTTGGCATGCTACTCTGTTTTTTTTTGGGGTCTTAGGCTCCTCTTGCGGGGTGGTTGTTCTTCAGCAGGAGGTGGGGTTCTTGTGGCCTGTCGTTGTGTGTGGGCCTCCTGTCCACTAGCGCCGGCGGAGGTGGTAGGCTGTTCCTGGCTAGTGACAGGGGCCCTGTGTGGTGACACATGGTCCCGCAACGTGTCTTCTATCCTGTTGAGGGCCTGGACCATGCTCCCCATGGCGGTAGCGATGGTGGGGAGTTGGTTGCTGAACCCCATGTAGCGTTCTTCCTGCTGTGCCTGTATCTCGGTGAACCTGGCCAGTTCCGTCGCCATCGTCTCTTGGGAGTGGTGGTATGCTCCCATGATGGTAGTGAGGGCCTCTTGGAGAGTGGGTTCCCTGGGCCTCTCCTCCCCCCCTGTCGCATGGCAGCCCTCCGAGTTGCCCTGTTTGCCTGGGCCTCTGTCCCCTGGACGGTGTGCCCACTCCCACTGCCCCCAGGTCCCTGTTGTTGTTGGGGTGTTGGGTTGGCCTGGGTGCCCTGTAGTGGCAGACACACCGCTGCTTGACCTGTCCTAGAGACAGAGGCATGGGCCCGCTGGGTGGGAGCTGTGCTGTTGTTCCCAGGGGGGTTCGGGTCTGCTGTGGCCTGTGTCTGTGTTTGGGGAACCCACTGCCCAGAGGTCCCCGATGGTCCGGGCTGGTCATCAGGTTCCAGGTCGACCGAGCTGCTGTCCTCACTGGGGGCCTGTTCCGGGGGTGGGATGGACATTTGAGGACCCTCCTGACCGGTGTGTTGGCGTTCGGGTCCTGCATGGGGTGAGAGAGTATGGTTATTGTTTCTGTGTGTGAAATAGCGTGCGATTTATGGGTGCCCTTGTCCCCCAGTGCAGGCATTCCCTTGTGGGTGGTGTTGTGAGGGTGGTTTGTGGGGGGGGATGGGTATGGTCAGTGGTCATGCTTAGGTAATGGGTGTCCAATGTTTGTGGTGGCATGCAAGGGTTGGTGAGGGGTTGGGTGGGTTGTGCTATGGAAACATTCTCAGGGATGATGTGTGATGGTGGGTTGGGGGTGAGGGTGGGGGTGTGGGTTGGCATGCTGGTGGGGTGGGGGGGATGAAGTATATGAGATAGGACTTACCTGAGTCCATTCCTCCGGGTACTCCAGCGAGGCCCTCAGGATGCAGGATGTTTAATACTTCTTTCTCCCATGCTGTGAATTCTGGTGGGGTGGGTGGGGGTCCTCCGCCAGTCTTCTGCACCGCGATGTTGTGTCGCGACACCATCGAGCGCACCTTCCCCCGTAGGTCGTTCCATCGTTTGCGGATGTCGTCCCTATTTCTGGGGTGCTGTCCCACCGCGTTGACCCTGTCCACGATCCGCTGCCATAGCTCCGCCTTCCTTGCTATGGTGGTGTGCTGAACCTGTGAGCCGAAGAGCTGGGGTTCCACTCTGATGATTTCCTCCACCATCACCCTGAGTTCTTGGTCCGTAAAGCAAGGGTGTCTTTGTGGTGCCATGGGGTGGTGTGGATGAGGTGTGGGGTGGTGTATGTGGTGATGAGTGTGTTGGTGTGTGGTGCTTTGTGCTACTATGTGGTGTGTGTGATGTTGTAGTGTGCCTCTGTGTGTCTGGCTCTCTATTCTCTGATGTGTCTCTCTCTCCTTCGTCTCTGATGTTTGGTTGTAGGGGTTTGTGGGTGATGTGGGTGTGTGTTTTATAGTTGATTGGATGTGTGGGAGTGTTGTTTGTATGTGTATCAGATGTGTGTATTTCAAATTGTCCATTGTGGTAGTGTTTTGTAAAGGTGTGTGTATTTTGACCGCGGCGGTGTGTACCGCCAATAGACTACCGCGTTTGAAAGACCGCCGCATGGATTTGTGGATCGTAATGGCATGGGCGTATTTCTGTTGCCGTGGCGGTGGAGGTTTAGTCATCTCCAGTTTATCGCTGGCCGCTGATGTGGCGGACTGCAATGGAGGTCGGATTTTTGGAGGTTTGGCAGTTGTGGGTCAGAATGACCGTGGCGGCTGACCGCGGCGGTATTGTGGCGGTCTTCTGACCGGCGGTAAGCGGCTTTTACCGCCGAGGTCAGAATGACCCCCTTAGTCTCTTCCCATGAGAGTGGGGGGTGCTCCAGGGCATTTTCATTGAGTCTGTCGAAACTACTCCCTCTTCCTAGTTCCTAATCCCTTTTCCCCTTCAGCCTTTTAGCTATGTACCTCAGGGTTGTTGATGATCTGTGTCCCCCACCAGCTAGTCGATGGAGGAGGGAGTTGTTGTATTACACTTTGGTGAAAATCAATAAAACAAAATTAAACCTAAATATGAGTTCATTCTTGCAGCCTGAAATGTGTCAATCAGGAGTGGTGGTACTTTAAATAGTGTTACTCGTGTCACTTCAAGAAGTAGAGAATGATGTGGACAATGATGATTGAGAACATGAATGTTTTGTTGTAGCAGAATTATGTAAAAAAAATAAGACCTGATACATTGAATTCAGCTGATTTGGTTCTAATTGCTGCTGGCTCTTTCTTAAGAGGCATTGAAGGAATTTTGTATTCAGCATATACTATTTGCATGTTAAAATACATTGGTGAAGCGTCATATTTGTGCAATATGTTTTTTTCACAAGTTATTGAGCTGATTGCTCTTATTGGATGCACAGAATGTTACTACTTACACTGACAGTCAGCACTCCTTTGAAGTGTTGCCTAGTTTTGGCCCGTTGTGATCACAGTGTGGTTTCAGGACTTTTGGTGAGACATCATTTGTTATTGGGCCAGGAAATATTGATTTGTTGTAGTTTTATTCAGATGATGATGCTGTGGGTTTTCAGAGAGTGCACTTGGCCACTAACGGACCACTTACTAACTAGTGCCAGTGCTCTGACCTTTTAAAGATTATGTTTCATTTGCTTATACCCAACTGAGATGTGTATACTCATTTATACTCTCCTAGTAAAGGGTACCATGGCCTGTAAGTTAAAGTGCCCATCCAGGCCTGCAGCACTGTGACAACATGAAAACATGTTTCCCACCTTACCACAGCAGACCGAAAGAGCAATTTTAAACTGCTAACTCTACTTCACCATTTAAACCAATGCAAACACACAAGCCTTCCATTTGGACATATAAGTGGCCCCTACAGTAGGCCTATTGAGTCCTAGGGCAGGGTACTGTATATTAAAAAGAAGGAAATATTTTAAATGTCCTAACAACAAAAACCCCAAGTGTTTCTTTTTACTGCAGAAAAGCCAGTAGACCCATTGGAGAGTACAGGGTTACAGGCTGAAAAATCAGCTGTGCAAACATCTGAATGGGACTAATAAAGTTAGTACTTCAACGTATGAAAATAATCCTGACATTAAACCCAACTTGATGCCCAAGTCGAATTTAATGTAACTTGTGTTAAATGTGACTTTCAGAAAGTCCCACTGTTCCAGTGGCCTTTCCCAGAAACTGGCCACAAGACAACCTTCTCTCCTCCTGGGGAGAGGTGTGAGCGACTCCCAGGAGAGGGAACAATAGAGGCCTGCTACTGTAAGACTTATTACAGTAAGGAAGCAGGAAGCCACACCGAGTGCCTAAAGGGCTAGCTTCAAGGAGAAAGCTGCCTATGAAGATCAAATGGTAGGCACATGCGAACTGGAGTCAGGAACAGAGAGAGGAGACCAGTTGCCACATTGTTTTTTCCATGGGCAAGTAGCCCTCAGGCAGCCACACCTCTAGGTGGGCTACCAAGCTCCACACCCTGAGAGAGGGGGTCTGCTATCGTAGAAGTGAACAGAATAGTGCACTCTGGGGTAGCTGGATGCCACACTTTACAGGAAGACATTATCATCCGGGAAAGGTTCTAATGGCTTGTAACTGCTGCATCTCCAGAGGGCACTTTCTGAGCATAAATATGGCATCCCTGGAACCCAGACCTCTGAATTCACCTGGACTAGAGAAAGGAGTGAAGAAAGAATGCCCTACTGCTCTCTGCACCTGGCAAGACAGGTGTGAATGACTCTTAGAAAAAGGAATAATAGAGGCCTGCTGTTGGAGACGTGTTAACTCTCTCTGGCAGAAAGCCACATAGGATGCAAGCTCAAAAGGGTGAACTTCAAAGGAGAACTGCCTTTGAAGTGCAAGTGGTGAACACATACAAGAGGGGCTGCACTTTTGTTCAGGTAGTCGGGTTGACATCAGGGAGAGAGAGGGTGACCACTTGCCAAACTGGTTTTTCCATGGGTGTGTAGCCCAAAGGTAGTCACACCTCTATGGAGGGCTATAAAGCCCCACACACTGAGAGCAGAGTTCTGCCACCTTGTGAGTGCGAAAAATAGTGCACTCTGGGATAGCTAGAGGCCCCACATTGCAGGAGATCATCATCAGGTGGAAAAGGTGGTAGTAGCCAATTTGCTAATAACTGCTGCATCTCCAGTGGGCACTTTCTGGGCATAAATATGGCACTCCTGGGGGTACTGAAGAGCCCACAGTAAGATAACTGTACCTTAGGGCTACTCTGTTGGCCAGGGACAGGTATCCAACAATAATCCTGTCATCCGGCCAAGCTGCATCCTGTTTTTTGGGGATAAGTGAAGAATGGCAGAGCAAACATAAATATCCCACTATTCCACGCTTTTGTGCAGCATCTACGATGATCGCAGCCTGCAGCTGAGCACCCCCATGGGCAGCTGGAGGAGTGATGGACTAAGTGTTCAGGGGGAGCTCCTCACCACCCCTGATTACCGGACACCTCGCCTTCCACTGGCTGATATAAGTGCCGCAGACCTTGGGTTAATTGCTGCCTAGAGAGACCTGGGGCCCTGCTGTGGTGTCAGCTCAGGCCGCCTTGGAGGGAGTGACCAACTGCACAGGCTGCGGCCCTTCAATAACAAAGAAGCAGATGGTGCTGAGCTACTCTTGTTGGGTGGGGCACCCCGTGCTGGCCTTGATCATGGGGCGCTCGCCCCAGACATGCTGTGAAGGACGAGGTGTCCAATTGTGACCCTCCTGGTGGTGCTTGACAGGCCATGCAGGCCCCGGGTGGTGCAAGCAGCCGAATGAAGTGGTGAGAACTGGGTCTCCACCTGATTTGAAAGTAAGACTATACACCATACCCTGCCGCTTTGGTCCTCCACCATGGTGCTTCTTGGGTGGGGGTAGTCCTGGGAGCAACAGTGGACACACACAGAGGCCATAACACTCCTGCAACTTGCTCTAGTCTCATCCGTGACTCTAGGTGGGCCAGGGGCATTTGCATTCTTCACCGCTCATCAGGAATGATCTTCCCATGTATGGGCCTTCTGCTCAATCCCACAGCCACAGGGGGAACACTGACTGGGGTACATGGACAATGCCCTTTGTCATTTGAAGGGATCCCAGCTTCGTCACAAATAACTAGCACTAGCGGCCGCCTGCCTTCTCCTGTACTGGGACAATTACATGTGACACTCATGGACATTGATTCATTAAAATGCCAGGGGTAGATGAAGTGACATCACATGCCCTTTGACCCCAGTGACATCATGGGAAGTGACATAATTTGTCCTTTGATGTCTTCCCAGCAGTGATGCCATGTGACTTTTGACTCTGGTAATGTCACAGGAAGTACACCATTAAAAGTATAAATTCTACAATTAGTGCAACATCAATAAAATAGATTTACCATTCATACCTTTATCATATCATCCTATGTCTTCCATTCTCCATCTCCACCGCTCACAGCTCTGCCTCAGGAACACTCTCACCTCCATAACTGCTATCTTCTTATCACCTTCATTCCCCATGTTCCTCTAACCTTCAACCTTTCATATCATATTCAGCAATTTAATAGTTTTTCTATATCACTATGTGATGTGTTCTCCTCTTCAAGTTCACCTCTTAACCACACTTTTATAACCAAAGCTCTTATCTTATTGTCACAGTTCTATTACCTGGTCCAGTTCCACTACCAATTCTCATTACGATTGTTTACATATTTTCCCTCATATCTCCCACTTACTCTCCCACCTCTGTATCAGACTGAGTCTCACTCTTCTTTCTCCTTTTTCTGCACCCTTTGCTCCAATTTGGGGACAGGATTTGTCTGTTACATGCAACTTCGTAACTGTAATTTGCTCACATTTTTCTCTCCATATTTCACGTTCACCTACAATTTCCCATATTCCCTCCCAACTCCTCCTCTCTCACTATCACCACCATCCGCTGCTCAATTAAACCAGCTGTCTTGAGTTCTCTCAGTTCGCTACCATACAATCTTCATCCTTATCTTCGACAACTAACTGTAATGATATCTTGATTTGCCCACTCTCTAATCAGCTGCTATACTACCCCCACCATCCCACCTACTTCAACCATTACCTGAAGGCTGTATGACTGAACCAGCACATGCACTTACCACACACACACATTTTTGGGAATTGGTGGGAAAAAATGCCACTTTACCATCCCATACCTCTATCCACCCCTAACCCTTATAACCACCCTCACCAGCCTATAAACCCTAAAAAGACCCTTAACACCCAGTACCCTTACCCACCCCAACCCCTATATATATATATATATATATATATATATATATATATATATATATATATATATATATATATATAACATCACATTCCTTTGATTTCTGCAGGAACCACCGCACTCCAAGATCTCGTATTTCAAAATCCTTTATTTGGGCTCCATTCAATTGGTCTACACCATAAAACCACCCGCCCTACGCGTTTCGGTCACAATGACCTTGATCACGGGCATTTCCGGTCAAGGGCTCTAGTTTCCGTCTTTATGTGCCACAAAAAAACACATTTTAACATCATGTGTGCATAATTACACGTTTGAACTTCTCATCTCCACTTCAAAATTAAACAAAAAATATACATAACCATGTAAAACTTCTACATAATCTCTAAATAAACTTCAATATAATCATGAACACATTGTGCTCTTGCTGCAGCATTCTGGGAATTGCAGTTGTCACCAGACAACCGCAATTTATGAATATTTTATTCTTGCTCTCATTAATTCATCTCATCATTGTTCTCTAAATTATGTATATCTCTGACATTATATATATTTTACAAATCAATATGAAAATAAGAACCAACAAACCAAAAAGAACCCCTAACTTCATCAATGAAACTGAATATTGTCTGCTAAAAATCATTCATGAATATACGGCATTTCTCTAATTTAGGCATTGAACAATTACAAATGTACAAATAATTCCTCATCCTGATTCATTCCCAAATGGGTCAGGGTGCGAATCTCTAAAATATGTCTAGACTCTAATTGTCTCAGTTTCCTTTCTCTGTCCCCTCCCCGTTCATTAACAGGAACATGGTCAATTGCATTAAAAAATCATTGTTTCCCATTGGCTGTCATATAGTTGCTCCATATATTTGGCTGTGGCATAGCTTCTGTCTTTGTTTATGGTGGCTCGAATATGTTCTAATATTCTTTTTTTGGTTTCACATATTGTGCTCCCAACATATTTCAAACCACAAGGGCATTCGATGACATAGACTGTAAAACGACTCTTGCAGGTAATATGTTGTTTAATATGCTTTGTACTTCCATTCCCAATGGTATATTCTTTGGTATTTCTCTCAATTTTGCACGTTTTGCAGTTGCCACATTTCCAGAAGCCAGGTTTTTTAAGCCAATTGACCTTTTTCTGGGAGATGAAGTGACTTTTTATTATTCTGTCACGTAAATTTGGTGCCCTTCTGAAAGTTATTTTAGGATAATCACCCATGATCTCTCTTACTGTTGAATCCAATTGAAGGAGAGACCAATGTTTCTCTGAGAAGCATTACTGGAATATGTTGTGATGAATCGTATTTGGTCATCCAATTTGCTTTTAGGCAAACAGGAAGTTTTCTGAACTAGTTCCATTCTTGAGACTTTTTCAACTCGCTGTTTTGCCTTATTGATACATTTCCTGGGATATTGTCTGGCAATAAACCTTTCTTCTGAGGCTTTGCGATGTTTATCAAATTCTCCAGGTTCTAAGCAAATTCTCTTGATTCGTAGAAATTCACCATATGATATATTCCATTTCGTGTTCGGTGGGTGAAAGCTATTGGCATGTAGCACTAAATTCGTCGCAGTGATCTTTCTATGCAATGTAGTATGTATTGCTCCTTCTTTTATGTAAATTTCTGTATTTAGAAAAGTCACTCTTGTGGTACTTATTTCATAAGTGAATTGCAATTTTGCCCCAAAATATTGAAATACTCCTTAAACTCAATTTCTGTACCATCCCAGATCAGGAATAGGTCATCAATGAATCTTAGCCAACTCATCTCCTTCTGCTGAAATTCTTCATTTTCTTCTGCCCACGCTATTCTTTGTTCAAACCAACCTATGGTTAGATTGCAAAGCCCATGGCTGTTCCTTTTGTTTGTAAGAATAGCTGTTGATCAAACTGGAAGAAGTTATTGGTGAGGCAAAGATTAATCATCTCTAGGAGCATTTCATTATGTTGGCCAAATTGAATATTTATTTGACTTAAAAAGTGTCTGCATACCTGAATACCTATTTGATGTTCAATGTTGGTATACAAAGAGATCACATCCATCGTTATCAATTTATAAGAATCCTGCCAAGGAATACCTTCTAGATGTCTCAATAGATCTCCTGTGTCCTTCAAGTATGAGTTTAAATTGCTTGCCGTTGGCGCTAAAAAGAAATCGATGTAATTGGACATGGGTTCCAATAGAGATTCATTAGCTGACACTATTGGCCTCCCTGGTGGATTTTTGGAATTTTTATGGATTTTAGGAAGAAAGTAAATCGTGGGAGTAACAGGATGTTCTACTGTTAAATATTTTACTTCATCTTGATCAATAAGGCCCTGATCTTTCCAAATCTGTAAAGATGATTGAATTCGAGCCATCAACTGTTTCGTATGATTATTTTTTATAGGTTGATAGTAGGTGGTATCTGACAGTTGATGCATTGCTTCCTGTACATAATTATGTTTATTTTGGATTACAACATTCCCGCCTTTATCTGCAGGTTTGATTACCAAATTTTCATCCATTTGCAAATCGTGAAGGGTTTGTACTTCTATCTTTGTTAGATTATCTTAACATCGATTCCATTTTGTTTTATATAAATCATCAACAACTATTTCGGCAAATAAATCAATTTTATTGCCTGCTGGTAATGCTGGACAAAACCTGGATTTTGGCCTTTTTTTAGTTAAGTCTGCTCCTAAAGGGTTTATTACCTATGAATCATTGACGGGCTCTCCATCCTGTGTGCCATCCAGATTTATTAAAGTCATTAAAGTGTCTTTATCTTGTACCATCAATTCATATGTTGGTACTGTGGTACTGATTTTACCAGTTTGTTTTGCATCTTTATAAAACTTTGCAAGTTTTATTTTGCGTATAAATTTATATAAGTCAATGCGTGTCTGTACTAAATCAATATTTATAGCTGGACAAAAATGTAGGCCTTTTTTAAGTAAAGTCTCTTCTTGTATTGGCAATTCTCTATTTGAGACGTTTATCATATTTAATTCTTGAATAGCGTTGCAGTTTTTGCTCTGGTATTTCTGGTATATATATACGTACACTTACCTTGCAATGTAAAGGCATGCGTTGTAAAGGCAATGTGTGGTAAAGGCATTGCATGGTAAAGACATTATGGCCCTCATTACGAACATGGTGGTCTGTTTCGCTACGCCGGCGGTAGAAACCGCCAACAGAGGAGCGGTCCAGACCGCCAAATAATGATCCAAACGAAACACACGCATCCCGCGAACCACCCACCACCAGGAGAGGAGTCCCGCCGACGACGGCAGAGTCCGCCCACAGGCTGTCAGAAAGGCCTAACCCGTTCATCAAATTATGAACCACCATTCCGCCACCAGTTCCGAGGCAGAAACCACCGCCACACAAAGCCAGGCGGAAATGAACCAAATATAAGGAACCACGTACCGGAGTCCCACAGAAGGTGCAGCGGCAGCCATGGATAGAGAGCTGCAGATCATGCCAGCCCTGCTCCTTGCCATATACCTACACGACCGAGACCGCAGATGAAGACGACGACGCTATGTACCGCAACCTACGAAACAAGGGAGGAAAGGGCACAGTTACATACCCACCCACTCCACCCATCAGGCAACACCCCCCCTAACCCTTCCCAGCAGCACAAGTCATACACCCCGCACCAAGAGGGACATACCCGACTGAAGGCAAATGCAACTTGACCCAAGTATAAACAAAAGCCCCACACCCATTAACAAACACCAGGGTGTAACTGCGTGCAGCCCAAACACAGGCCACACAGAAACTTTAATAAGAAGCTCACAGAGCCAAACAGGGCCAATGGCCAGTCCGTAAATTCCCAATTGTCATGGGCCTCAACGGCCCACACCTGACTCCCACAAGTGCTGGGTACTCCACAGAACGGGGCACCATATGGGGATCCAGGCACCTCACGGAAGGGGGGCAGGGGATGTTGGGGGTGGGGATTTTCGACAGGGGTGAGCTTTTGACTTTCTTGTGGAGGGTGGAGGGGGGGTGGGCTTCTCCTTTAAAAGGGGTGGTGGCTGTTTGGCTCGGGTAAGGCTGGATGGCCTAGGCTCAGACCGGGCCTTCTTCTTCTCTGGGGAATGGGCACGGGAATGTGAAGAGTGGACCGGGGTGGGCTGTGATGTAGAAGGAGCGGAAGGGCAAGGAGGTGGGCACGTTTGGGGACAAGACGGGGTGGGCCAGTGGGTTGAAAGAGGTCAGCACGGGAGAGGAAAAGTTTCTTGGGAGCAATTGGGGTGGGCGTGGGAGTGGAGGCAGAGGGAGTGGATGTATGGGGTGCAGGGGTGCATGTAGTGGGTGCAGGTGACTGCTCAGTATGCTGTCGTGTGGAGGATGTCTGATGGGTGGGTGTCTTGGTGCGTTTGTGTGTCTTGGAAGGTGGGGGGTGGACACAACGGGAGATGACAGACAGCTAGTGTGGATGTATGTTGTGTGGGTGTCTGCAAGTCTGGTGAGTGTGCTGCATGTGTCAACTACAGTAGAGGTGGTGAGTGCAGGTGTGGTGTATGGGGTGCATGTATGGCTGTCTGCGATTGTGGTGAGTGCAGGAAGAGGAGCAGGAACAGTGAGTGAAGGTACAGTGCATAAAGGTGTGGATGTAGAGGGGACAAACAGGGAGGCGGAAGAGGTGGGCACAGTGGGGGAAGTGGTCGTTGTTGTGTGTGCAGGTGTCTGTTGGCTGTGTGAATGCTTGTGGTGGGAGGTGTGGTGCTTGTGTTTTGAAGTGTGCTTCTTGTGTGTTGATGTGCCTGTCAGCGGGTCTGATTGTGTGCTTTGGATGGGTGAAGGGAGTGGGGTGCTGGAAGGGGTAGAGGAGGTTGGAGGGGGGACGGAATGGCCAGGGAAACTGGCTGCCGTCCGAGAGGAATCCAGAGACTGAAAAGATCTCCGTAGGGCAGACACAGCACCGTTAATGCCATCCAGATAGGCATTAGTCTGCTGCACCTCTGATGGCATTGACGATGATTGTCTGCCCTACAGAGATGGTTCTCAGGAGGTCAACAGCAGGGCTGACTGGGGCAGGGGAGAGGGTGCCTGGGGCGAAGGAGACGCCCACCTTTCTGGGTGGGCGGGCACGGGCAACTCGTGGGGAGCAGAAGGGAGGGCGGCGGAAGATCTCATGGTAGTGGTGTGTGCACTAGGGTCTGCCACCGCTGGGGGACCCTCATCGGAGGAGGTCTCAGAGTCACTACCTACTGTGGTAGTAGCCTCCCCCGTGGAAGTCCCCTTGCCTTCCCACCCACTGGTCCCCTGGGTGTCCATTGTCTCTGCCTCGGAGGATCCGTGGGCCGCTGCCTCCCCACTTGCCGGTGCCTCAGCTCCCTCGCCTGATGTTGATGCTGTACCAAACCAACACAAGAGAACAGGGATGAGGAGACAAAACAGGAGAGACACTTGTAAATAGCTGAATGCAGATACGGAATGGCCAGACATACACCCACCCAGCAAACACACCCAACAGGCAGCACCGTACACTATGCCCATCTCCATGCCCCTGACTACTGACCAGAATGCTGCTCTACACCCACCCCCTGTATTACTTTTGGAGCTAAGGTAGGTGAAACCTGACAGGGACACCTCTACACCCTTTGGGGAACATACAGTAGATGGACACCAGTCAAATTCCCTGCTCTGAGCAGCATGTGCCCTATTGCACACCCAGACATCCTTCCAGACTGAAGTATGGTCAATGAGTACTCACCCCCTTGTGACTGCTGTGCAGCCTTCAAGCACCCATCCAGATCTGGGTACGCCACCGCCAGGATCCTTTGCATGAGGGGGGTCAGTGCCCAACCGGCACCCCTTCCACGTTGGGAGGACTTCCCCAGCTGGGCCTCACTGATCTTTCGTGCCCAGCGCCGCAGGTCCTCCCACCTCTTTCGACAGTGGGTGCTCCGCCTGTTGTAGACCCCCAGGGTCCGCACCTCCTTGGCGATGGCATGCCAATGTGCCCTCTTCTGGTGGGCGCTGACCTAGAAGGGCGACACAGAAATGGAAAACAGTGGTCAGGCACATGCATGATAGGAACAGCTGGCAAATCTTCCAACATGTGACGGACAGTACTCTCAGACATACAGGACAGTCGCACGCAGCACTCCATGCACCATGGCCCATGCAGGCTCAGAGGAGCACACATATGTCAAATCCACACCATCCATTACACACACAGTGCCCTGCAAACCCAGACTCACCTGTACCTCTGGCCGTCCATAGAGTTGCCCGTCCACTAGCTTCTCCAGTTCTTCATGGGTGAAGGCCTGGGGCCCTATCACCTGCACCAGGTGGATCATCCATAGAAAGAGGCAGGCCACAGCAGTACACAGAGTAGAGTACCTCTCCACACGAGATCAGGGAGTCAAGTGATCAAACGATGACGAAAGCGCCTACGTTCCGCAGCAGTATGCACCGTCACCGCCGGCGACGGTCATGATACGCCAGGGTTCCCCATTGGCATCCATGTTAGCCAATGAGGGTGCGAGCAGCGGTCAACACGGCCTTACGCTGTGACGTCAACCGCTAGCGGTATGAGGTCACTTCCACAACGAAGGGGCAGATCTACAGTGGGCAGACATTTTGCCATCACCTACGCAGCTTGAATTTCCTACTACTCACAATGCAGGGCCTACTAGCCACATGAAGCACCTAGGCCTCTATCCATTCTGTATAGTAGCACACATAAATTACTCTGTTTCCTCCCAGGGATGTATATATATATATATCTGTCAGGGAGCAGTTATTGTAGTGTATGAAGAATGCAGTGCAGAAATGTTGAGAAGTGTGCCTATGTATGTGTCTACATCACTCCTTTTTGTAACCCCATGTAGGTACCGACCCTTGTGGCGAGGAAGGGCACCATCGGTGTACAGGCCACTTGTGGATATGGGGACCATGGTGGAGCGTCAGATCATAATCACATACAGACTCACATGTGCAACTATTCAGGACCTTTTTGCATTACTGGATCCTGCACTAACTCCGGGAAATCGTAATCAGCATGCCATTCCAACTGAGGTGCAGGTGCTCTCCACGCTACATTTCCTGGCCACAGGCTCATTTCAAGTGACAGTGGGCATGGGTGCTGGTTTCTCACAGCCAATGTTCAGCCAGGTACTGACAAGATTTCTGAATGCATTTGTACAACATCTGCAATCCTATGTGCGGTTTCCCCAAAGTACTGACCTCCCTGCCATCAAGTCTGACTTCTATGCCTTTGCAAACATTCCCCATGTCATAGGTGCCATCGATGGCACCCACATACCCATCATCCCCCCAAGAGCGAGTGAACAGGTGTACAGAAACAGGAAGAACTTTCGCTCCATGAACATCAAATTGTTGTGTACTGCAGACCAGTACATTTCCCATGTGAATGCCATGTTTCCAGGTTCAGTCCATGATTCATTTGTGTTGAGGAACAGTAGTGTGCCACAGAAGATGGAACAACTACAAGAGGACAGAGGGTGGATCATAGGTAAGTTTGCCTGTCCATAGCTGACACATTGCTGAAAACCAGCCTGTCTGACTAAGGGACATAACAATGACGAATCTGTATTGAATCATTTTGTAGGTGATTCTAGCTATCCAAACTTGCGTTGGCTCCTGACACCAGTGAGGAATCCCAGGACGGATGCAGAGAGGAAACACAATGAGGCCCATGGACGTACTAGGAGGGTAATAGAGCGTACTATAGGTCTCCTGAAGGCTAGATTCCGGTGTCTACAGATATCTGGGGGTTCCTTGGCCTATGGCCCTGATAAGGTGTGTAGAATAGTGGTGGCCTGCTGCATGCTGCACAACGTGGCAGTGAGACATTCAATCCCCCTCTTGGAGGTGGAGGGTGCTATAGGTCCTGATCAGCTACCTCAGAGAGGTGAGGAGAGTGATGGTGAGGATGAGGAAGGGGAAGATGTCCAGTCCAGGAAGCAACTGATACAACTCTACTTCCAATAACTGTGTAGGACTTAAGCCTGTCATTGGGGTTGGTGACTAATACTGTCAGTGTGCTCTTTCATATAGGGGGGATTGGTCATGATAGGCGTTACATGGACCACTTCTGCATGGTACTGACAGAAAATATATGCATTCCCTCTTGACCACCATTTGGGCACACAGTACCACCATCAAGCAAAAATTGACAATAAAGTTGTTCTCTCCCAGTTACATCCATACTCCACTTTGTTCACAATTTAAGACAGTGTTACAGGTGTGAAATGTGTTTTATTGGTAGAATTGAGTGAATTGTGCTATATACAGTGATGGGAGTCGTAAGGGTTGGGTGTCCTCAAAACTAACTAGGTGGCAGCCCTGTTGGATGTTTTACATGGGTCCATTTTGTCGAACAGTACTTCAAATTGCACTCAGCTAAGTGTTGTTGGTGAATGTGTGTGATGGTTGCTTTGCATTAGTAGCAGAGTCAATTGTTGGAGGAGGCCTTTTTCTTAACTGGGTTTCCAGTGCCATATCTTGGCCTAAGAGTGTGTTTGGGCGCCTGCTGTGGACCTTCTTGGGTGGCATGGTTGGCCCTTGTGTTTCCTGTGAGGGTATTTCCTGTGATGTTTCTGCTGCTTGGGTCATCAGATGCTGGTTGTCCAGGGCTGTTGTGGGGGCCTCTTGTCCGGTGTGGGTGTCAGACCGTTTTTTTACCAACTGCAGCAGTGCTCCAGCAATGGTGGCCATTGTGGCATTGTGCTCTTTCCACTGCTCCATTGCCTGTTGGTGTTGTTGCTGCTGCATCCTCTGACTTTGCTCCAGGGTGGACACAATCTGTGCCAACCTGTCTTGGGTATCTTGGTAGGTCTTGACGCGCCACTTGTACTGGGGCCCTCGCCTTCCTGCATGTTGAGAGTGGGAGACTGTGGCCTCTGTGGCTGTGTTCCACCAGTCTGTGCCCTGGGAACACTGGTGTGGGTAAGCCTCCCCTGGCCTGCTGGTCTTGACTGGGTGTTGGGGTGACAGTGGTTTCCTGGGTGGGGCTACTGCATGGTGAGAATCCAGGACTGTGTGAGGGGTCTGTCTGCTCATCAGTGTCCAGGGATCCTTCGCCAATGTCTTGTGAGGTGGCTCTGTCTCCCTGGAGGGCTGTGGCACTCCTTGTCCCATCCGTTAGGGTTGCATGGGTGGTGGTGCCTGTTGGGGTACCTAGACATGTCTGTTACATATGCATGTAGGTTTGAGGTGTACAGGACTGTGTAATTTGTGCTGGTGTCAATTTCAGTGGCCTTCCAGGGTGCCTTTGTGAGGTTGACATAGCATTTAGCGCCAGTGGTGGGGTTGCATTGTGGTGGGGGGTAATGTTCCATTGTGGGTGCATGCAGGGGTGGGTGGCTGTGCACAGCGGGAGTGATGTGGGCCGGTTAGTGGGTTGTGGGTAATGCAGGGTGGTGGATGTGGTGGGTAATGGCTGGGTGGGGTGTAGGTCCAGATGGGTGTGGGTGGGGTGGTGCATGCATTGCAGTTGTGGTTTATATGGGGTAATTGTAGATGACTTACCTGGGTCCATTCCTCAAGTGAGTCCAGCGAGTCCCTCTGGGTGCAGGATGGCGAGGACCTTCTCCTCCCAGTCGGTGTAGTCGGGTGGTGTTGGTGGTGGCCCTCCCCCAGTCTTCTGCACTGCGATGTGCTACCTAGATGCCATGCCCCTGAGCTTACCCCGCAGGTTGTTCCATCTCCTTCGGATGTCGTCCATGGTGCATGGATGGTGTCCCACTGCATTCATCCTGCTGACAATGGTCTGCCACAGCTCCAATTTCCGGGCGGTGGGTGTGTGCTGCACCTCGGCCCCGAATATTTGTGACTCCACCTTCAGGATCTCGTCCACCATGGTCCTTAGCTCCCTTTCGGTGAAGTGTGGATTTTTTGGGGGGGACATGGTGAGTGTGGTGGATATGGCGTCGGGACTGGGGACGGGGTAAGAGTGCTCCTCTGTGGGTCGATGTGCGTCTCCTGTATGCTGCAGTTCGCTGTCTGGCTCTGGTGCTCTCCTTCTTCTTGTCCTGGTTTCGTTGCAAGGGTTTGTGGGTTGTGTCTGGGGGTGTTTTATGGGGTTCTGGATGTGTGTCAGGTGTGTGGGTGATACGCCTATCCAATGTGTGCACTTGTTGCTGTTGAGTCCACTTGCCGCCCGTGGTGGTCGCAGCCGCCAATGGTTGTCCGCCCTCCACTGTCAGCTTAGGTGATTTGTGCATCATTATTTGGAGGGCAGGATGTGGGTTTGCTTGGCGGTGGCGGGGTGGGGTGGGCCGGGATTCCCGCTGACAGTGTCCTGGAGGGGAGTGGTGGTGTGGGAATTTTTGGCGGGGTTGGGATTTTCGATCATTATATGGTGGTCCTCGAGTCCTCCCTCACCATGTCTAAACAGGTCAACGCAGTCCCCTCCTCCTGCTACAACACACTCCGCATGCTCCGTAGGATCTACAAGTGGATCCCGACAGAAACAAGAAAAAATGTGACACAGGCCCTCGTCAGTAGCAGGCTAGACTACGGCAACGCACTCTACACAGGCATCCCAGCAAAAAACATACTACGCCTCCAACGCATCCAAAACGCCTCCGCCCGGCTGATGCTCGACGTACCCTGCCGCAGCCACATCTCCCACCACCTGAGAAACCTTCACTGGCTCTCCGTGGACAAGAGGATCACTTTCAAGCTTCTTACCCACGCTCACAAAGCACTCCACGACACCGGACCAGCCTACCTGAACAATGGACTCAGCTTCTACACCCCAACCCGTCAGCTCCGCTCCTCAAACCTCGCCCTCGCTCCCCGCATCCAACGAAAAACCTCCGGCGGCAGATCCTTCTCATACCTCGCCGCCAAAACCTGGAACACCCTCCCTACCAACCTGCGACAGACCCAAGACCTACTCACCTTCAGAAGACTCCTCAAGACCTGGCTCTTCGATCAGTAACAACAGCACCCCCCCCCCCCAGCGCCTTGAAACCCTCACGGGTACCTAGAGCGCTTTATAAATTGATTGATTGATTGATTGGTTTGCCATTCACCGCCAACGGCGGGATTCTGTTCACTGCCGACACGGCGGTCGGTGGTCTTTCCCGCCATGTTCATAATGACCGCCTATGTTGTAATGCCTGCATTGTTATGGCTGTTTCCCTTCTCTGACATCAGAGTTCCATATTCAGTCTTTCTGTCAGGCCACTTGTTCAATAATTCCTTTCTTACCTCCACCTTTCCTAGTTTTCTTCTGAACTCACTCTTGTTCCTGTTTCATCCCACACTACTCTAAGAAATTAAAAGCTTGACATCTGTAGAAGACACTGTGGTCAGGGGAAAGAAGTCTGCCAGGACACCTCACCATCTCATTGACACCCTGCTGAATGTCCTGAGTTTGTTGCACTACATGCACTCCCACACACATCAAAGGCAAGCCGTAGATTAAGGGCATTATGATGATGGCTCCCTGCACCTCACAATTACAGATACACGGTGTATGGGTAGATCCGTGAGATGGAGCGGGTGCAATCACTAAGTATTACGAGGTGTAGACTGAGGATACTTTCAGAAATGAGGAAGTATGCAGGAAATTAAGGATATCACACCCTAGTCCCCTCGTAATTCCCCCAATTCTATATAAAATTTCACCCAGTAATTTCAGCTATTATTAGTGCCTGAAATTTCAGAGTCAAATGCACGGGCTCCTTGGAGTTACCATGGATCTTGTAAACCCAATTAGGCAAGTGATTGCTGCTACTTGGTCCCAAAAGGATTATCATGGAACTTACAATGAATTCTTCAGAGAATGATTTTATTGTAATTTCGTTCATCCGCAGGTGGCAGAGAAAGACCAAATTCAGTGTCCATGCAATTGGGTTATTGGCCACACCTCAGGAAGGCCCTGTACGTTCCTTGTAAGGACATACGCAGCACGGGGGCCTATCCAGCCCTCCCTGTCTCCTGCTTCTGAAAGTGTCCTTTACTTTTGCAGCCAAAGGGCAACACTAAACAGTGGTAACCAGCACCTTGGGGTAGCATGTGATGTTTGTTTGGAGATGTTTGTTACACCTCTACATGACAGCATCATTTGAGTTCATTAGTTTCTGTATTACTTTTCAGAATGTCTATTTTACAAAGTTTGAGGTTTGTTGGACAGTCTGATAAATTAAAATGTTCCACTTGGGGTGGTGCACCGGAAAATAAACAGGACTCATTAGCTCATTAGTGCCCAGCTTTGTTTCTGTTCCTGTCACTAATGTTGCACCTCAGGGACTAAAAGGGGAGTGCCAGGGTTTAATGACATCCATGGAAAGTTTTCCTGATCTCACAGTAGTCTCCCATATTGCTTTGGCATCTCTCTTTTGGACTTGCAATTAGGTACTACAAATTAAATTAGCTCTTATGCTGTTAAAGGAAATCCTGCTCAACAGTATCTTAATTGGTATTCTGGCTCACCAAAAGACCTGTCCCTCAAAGATGGGATTTCCAGGTGCAGGAAAACAGAAGCATTGTTTTGCTATCATGTAGAATTATGGCGTACATTGGGTGCTATATAAATCTTTTACTAACTCATTAAGGAGTGCGCGGCAGCTGAAGACTGCAGGCTGTCACAAAGGCCACAAGAAAATACCCTGCTTTTGTGGACATTCTGCTTTTCTTCCCTCTTTAATTCAAAAAACAATCTTTGCAAGCTTTTCAATTCATGAAGTCATCACAGTATTAAAAACAAAGGACCTGAATACGATCTTGACAGGTGGGGTTACTCCGCCACAAACATCCCGTCTGCGTATTATGATCCTATTATATCCTGTGGAGATCGTAATATGGCGGGCAGTTTATCTGTCATGTTGATGACAGAGTAGTCCCTTTGCCAAGATCGTAATCAGGCCCAAGATTTTTAGCACCTCCTCACAACTTCTCACACCAGAGTAATCAATTGCTACTAAAAGGTCCTGATTATGGCTTGACTTGAGCAGATTTCCTATGTGGAATTCACTCCACTCAAATGTGAGTAGGTCGTTGCACCCTGATTTACCACATGCTGGAACAGACCGACCATATTTTACCAGCTGAAAAATCTTGCTGGTAAAATAACATTAGGAAAGTACTGCACTGTAAACTGGACCTGTTTCCCAGCCCAGCCTTAATCCACAAAACGTGTGGGGGTAGCATCAAATGGGCTCCCACAAGACAACATCTTCCTTTTCCCACCCTTCTCATCACCTCATCGCCCCACATTGAAGCCCCTGCACATATTTACCAGCTGCTCAGAGCGGGTGCTAAATGTGTGTGTTAAACCTCTCTGAATAGGAAATACTGTGCAGAATTCTTCCAGGTGTGCACAAATATTCACCATTTCAAGAGGTTTAACTCAGAATTACATAGTACTTGTGAGGTCTTACCTCAGAATACCAGAATTTTTAGGTGCAGAGTGTGTGCCCTAACAGAACCAAGCGACTCAGAGCTGGGGCTAAAGAGTCATAAATATTGTATTGTATTGTATTGTAATAGTATTTATATAGCGCTTACTACCTCTGACAAGGCGTCAAAGCGCTTTTCGGCGAGTAGCACGCTACTCCGGAACCCAACAAGAATTAGTGATGGATTAGTATCGGGAAATAGGAGTACAGTTTTAGTATTATTATGAGTTAATTTGAGCCGCGGATATGAGAGTTTGTTAGTTAGATTGACTGGAGTAATGGAGGGGTGGAGGAGGAAATAAATCCAGAAGTGTTAATTGGGAGTATATCCCTCATTTACTCATCCCAAAGGCTTGGGATGAGTAAAGGGGGATGGAGGAGGGAAGAGTCTGTGGAAGGGTTAGGGAGATCATAGTAGCAGGGTCAGATAAATGAGGGAGAATTTAGTAGGGTTGTTTGGTGAGGTCATGGTAGTAGAGTGAGGTTTGGTGCGTTAGATGTGGAAGCGGAGGGAAGAGCGTAGGCAGAGTTATTTAGGAGATGAAAGTAGTAGAATGGATTTGGGATGAGTCAGAGTGGGAATGGAGGATAGATTGATAGAGACATGACATATGATGATGGGTAGAAAAGTGTGATAAGATGAGAGCAGGGATTCATAGATATCTAGTATAACAACCCATCCAAGAGCCATGCAATGACCCACGAACATGCCAAGTACAGAACAACATACACACATACATACATATATACGGATATATATATATATATATATATATATATCTGTATATATATATATATATATATATACACACACATACACACACACATACACACATGAATACACACACACGCACACATATATGTACATACAATACATAATTAGAACCATGGGTAAATATACTTAGTCAAACAGGTTTAAAGAGTGTGTGTCTATTTTATTGTTATGACATAGTAGCAATACATATTTTCTAAAGAACTATACATAACTAGAAATAGACACATAATCAGAAAAAATATTTATCAACATAGGCATATGCAGTCCATAGTTGTTTGAACATGGTGGTTATGAAGGAAAGAGCCAACTTATGGCAATGTGTAAAGCATTCATGAAATAACAAAACAGTAATAAGGTTGACATGGAAAACACTAAAAATCCCAAACCAAATTAGAAAAATAGAGTAAAACGTAAACACAATCACAAGAAAATGACAAAAAAATTAAATAAATTGAATGTTTTAAGTAAAAATAGCACCAAGAAGCACAAAGTGCCAATGACAATTGAAGGAAAGTGGATTACTAGGTACTGTGGTTCTGAGACCTCACCATGTAATAATGTCACAAACTCTATTGGGTCCAGTTAGGGTCTTTAACAAAACCCTTAGCTCAGTCCAGGGTAGCTGTGGCACAGGGCAGTCGGGCATAGTCAAAGGGCAAGTGGAAAATATTAAGGAGTACCAAAAACAGTTCCTGGGCATCTGGGCTCTGGAGGGTGCAGGCTTCTTTACCTTCTGTAGCCCTGGTGAATAGCAAGCTAGCTACATTGCACTTGGAGTCACTTCTTCTGTACTGGCACAAGTGGAGCTATTGTCTATTAGTAGGCAAAGCAGGCACAGTCCTCTTTGAGGGTCCCTCAGGTGCAGCAGATGCAGTACAGTGTTTGGTAGCACGTCTTTTCACAGGAACCAGGCAGCAGCAGGGTACTTCTTTTTCAGTGTTCTTTTCAGTCCAGTAGTGATCCGAGGAGACTCGGTAGCAGGGCTTTCACTTTTATGAGATATTTGTGCTTGTGGGACGGGAAGATTCCCTAGCCAATGAAACAACAGTCCCATGGGGCAATCTATCCCACCTTAAATCACTTCCTGGGGCTTGGGCGAAAAAAATATTCGCATAGTATCCTTCCATCTGAATCCAAGAGCACTCAGATCTTCCCTTGTGTGAATCTCTGGGTATACTCTAGAGTATGCCCAGCAAAATGAGCCGCTCCTCTTGGAAAACTGCTTCTACCACACTTTTTCCCCCTCTGGAGGAGATGCCAGCCTGTCTGCCTACACAAAGGAACCGGTGGGCTAAGGTGTGATCACCATTTGCTCCATGAAGGCAGCAGCCTCTTTAAGGCTGGGTCATCTGTGTCCACTGTCCGGTAGTCAACCTGCTGGAGGTCGTCACACCTCCTCTTCTGACCAAAAGTTCTTTATTTCCTCTTCCTGGGAGTGCTTCACACTTCCTAGCAGTGGCAAGGCTGTTGTCTTGGATGACAACTGCAGCAGAAATTCAGAAAAGGCTACCAGAGTTTTGGGTAACAGAATGGTGACTTGCCAAAGGCACGTTAACATTAACAATTAACTCAAATCTGATCCCAGCAATGAGTCAGGTTGAATCTAACCATTAATTTGATACCTTGGAGTAATATCTTTGGTAGTCCCAAATGGAGGTTAGTACTTAGTCTCCATTTTAGCCGGTGGTGCCACTTGCCTCACTACAGTGAATACAGAAATTTGAGTTTTCATTGTCAGGGTACGTCAAACACATGGGGAACGTGCCCTTCTTTTTAAAATATGGCATTGAAATGTCACATATATACACAATCAAGCTAACAGATCACTTGCCAGCTATGTAATGCTGAACATAATCACATATTGGTTTGCAAATATTAAATTAAACAAAAAGTAAAATGAAGCCACCTACAGGAACTGCAATGCTGTGATTCCTGGCAATTTGCAAAAATGCTTTATTCTGCAAATGTTCACGTGACAGACCACAATAAAGCTGGGGTCCAGCAACACTGGGAAGCAGGACAGACCAGTCTAGAACCACAATAAAATCCACAGCCTAAAATCTGAGCTAGTGACATCTTAAGGTTTCTGGAAACCTTGGGCCAACATTTATTTTGTTAGCCCCTGTTTGGAACAGCTTTGACTTTATGATCCAATTTCACCTCTTTCATGCCCTCCTTTAATAGGCCACTGGCACACTTGTCCAAATTCTAAATGTGTTTACATCTCATATTTAGGGATAGTGAAGTGTGCTTTCAATATTGTAACAAAGCAGCAGTTCACTAATATTACTGCAAATAATTTCTGTGACATCCTCCCATATCTCACATATGAGGTCCTGTTTTAATCTAAAATAAACTTTATGGGTGCTGCATGAAACATAAGCACAACATTTCTCTGCAAACATTCTGTAATACATTCCCATTCATCACCCACATTAGAAATAAATTAAAGGAAAACAGTGTTCATAATAATTTGTTTAGGAATTGTTCAAGGTCAATAAGTCAAGATCTTCTGCAGAACAGAGTGGGTTCTATGGAGGGGGGGAATATCCATGAAAGATGGAGGCCCTGGGGGCACAGCCCACTTGGCCCACTTGACCCACTTTGCCCATGCCTTAAAACGTCTTTGGGCCTCTGGACCTAGCATACTCATGATTGGTGAAGGCTGGACCCTGAAAGCCACAATAAGTGTTGCTAAGCAACAGCTTAGCCTTTCCATCAAGTTGAAAAATGTAAATGTTTCAATTATGCTCTGGGCTCAGCTGCCTATGAAAGCTGATACTATAGAGAGAAACAGAAAATGCCTCTTCCTCGTTGCTGCTTCCTTTGCAGCCTCTGAGGTCAGGGGTAGCAAAGTAAGTGCCAGGAGTCACAAGGGGCAAGCTAGGGTTCGCAGCTGCAACCCCTGGCGACCCCTAAATCACGTCCATGGTGACACTAGGGGAAAGGTGGATTGCAGTCAAACGTGTCTCACTTTCAAAACCATGCATACGGCCAAGCCCCCCAATGAAGACCTGGTCAACTTGGGGGAAGAATCTGTGACGCCCACTGGCACGGCATTTGCCACAACATTGCAAGCCATTTAACAGATCTTCGCATTGATAGATTGGAAAATGGACACACTTAACTTATGCATGATCACATGGCAGCAAAACTGGATATGCAAACTACCTCAATCATGACAGTGGAAGAATGTATATCTGGTGCAGAAGATGACTTAAAAGTGGTATCAAATAAATGTCTGAACACGGTAAAAGTGTTAGCCGTAACCCAGGCCAAAAACGAAGACTTGGGGGTGAAATCCTGCCAAAATAATTTATGAATTACAGGGATACCTGAATCAATTAACACTGGCAAGGTGGAACACCATCTGGAAACAATACTGAACTCCCTCTTTATCTTCACGAACCTCTCTAACCTGCTGGTGGTGGAGCGTGCTTACTCCTTTGCCATGGCGATGCCACCTCCACGCCCCATCATAGCGAAGCTTTCAAACTACAGACACCGCAATGCAGTCCTCTAGCTGGTCAGTGAAAGGAAAGATATCACTTATCAGAGCAAAAACATCGCCTTTTTCCTGGATTTCATGGCGGCTGTGCAGGAGGCCAGCAGAGAATTTCTACCCACCAAAAGATGATTGCAGAAGGAGGGCATATCCTAGGCTATGCTATACCCTGTGAGCCTCTGCATTGACCACCATGGATGCTGGAAAGTCTTTGTGACTCCCAAGGCATCAGTGGAGTGGCTTACATCGCTCTCTCCACACCATGGGGGTGAGTTGAATCTTGCTGTAGGTGACAATGAACAGTGACTACTTAAACTCTGTGCTGCCTTTTGGAAATTCATGTCTGGCTGCCTGGGACACTCGAGATATGGGCCTGGGTGGGTCCCGTGAGTGCTACTAACACTGTTTATCTCCTATTTTGCTTACCGCTCAGCTGCCGTGGCTGGATTGGTACCCTTTCACCATCACCACCACAGACTCTAGAGGTTGAATTTGGGCCTCTGGTTGCCGGCAAACCCCAAGAGTTTTTGATGAATATGAAAGTTGCAGTCATTTTTGCGCATAACTCAGTGCATCCTTCTCAATTGTTATGTTTGGGAACTGTGATTGTCGTTGGCATGATTGGGATGCTGAAGTGGGTGGGGAGTTTGTTATTTGCTATGCCACTGTAATGTTACAGGCTTCAATGCTTACATACCACATATCACAACTGACATGGCTTTTCCAGTGACCGTCTACTAAGATGGGATGAAGGACCCCAACCCCAGATCCCATTTCATTTCTAACATGGAACGTTCAGGGCCTCAACAACCAGTGAAAAACACATAAGGTGTTGACAATTTGGATTGCCACAACATTCATGTGGTGTTTCTACAAGAAGCGCATTTCACATGCATAATGAACACACAGTCAGCACCCACGGGGCTGTACACAAGATAGCCTCCTCATACTCCTCCTATTCAAGAGGCGTAATTGTATTAGATAAGAAAGGGCTCTTTTTTCACCTTACTCACACCCTAATGGATGACCAGGGGTGATACGTAATTGTGCAAGCAATCCTCTGTGGCACCCCTGTCACTCTGGCTTACACATTCGGGCCAAATATGGATGCCCTTGACATCAACATGGCACCCTGGAACTGGTTCACCAATTTAACTACGACTATCATTATATGGGGAGGGGACCTGAATACATACCTAGATCCAGTGCTTGACCAATCAGCCTCAAACGACTGATAGGGTAAACACTCCACTAAACTTCTCAGAGATAACATGGAGGACCATGAGATTGTACTGGCTGGCAACTCGAGATGTGCGTAACTGTGTATCTGACATTTCACACTTCCCCAAGACTTTATCAGATCATGCACCGGTCCACCTCATGCTGAGGATCCCTACGTACACCCCACACAGTTAATGTGGCTTTTTCAGACTACATCCCTCTTGGACCTGGTGTTCCCAGATCAACTGCGCTCCTCTATTAATGCATACTTTACAGAGAATATTGGCTCAGTGGATGATGTGAGCATGCTTTCAGAGGCCGTCAAGGTCACTACCAGGGGAATTTGTATAAGTACACAGGACAGTATACTGAAGTCCCTTTGTACGCAAATACAGAACATTGAATGAATGCTACATGCTCTCGAACGAGACGATGAATCAAATCTGAATCGCTGCACCCTTGCTGACCAAATTATTACCTTTAATAATAACATTGCTAATCAGGAAATCTCTTACCTGTCCAAGCACTACGGTGCAAGGGCATATGGGAGCACCCTGGGAGCAGCATGGTTGCAAAGTTGAAGACACCCTGGGCCCATGCACCTATTGTTAAGACTATATCCTTGGAGGGTGCTGAATACTATGATACTCCCAGCATCCTGGCCGGCTTTAGCCGTTTTTATGCACACCTTAATGGCGTGTGCACAACTGCTTTGGCAGCAGGCACAGCAGACTACCTAGAGGATGTTGCATTTGGGTTGCTGTCAGCTTATCAGCAACAACATTTATCCCAACCTATCACAGTAGATGGAATAAAGAAAGTCATCACTAAGGTACCCAAAGGCAAAACCCAAGGCCTGGATGCCACCTATTACAGTAGATGAAATAAAGGAAGCCATCACTAAGTTGCCCAATGGCAAAGCCCCCGACCTGGATGCCTTAACCAGTGATATATATAAAGAATTTGCCTCTATCCTTGTGCCACACCTCTACGTCCTGTGTGAGGAAGTGTGTAACAACTGTATATAACCACCTTCCCTTAGTGTTACTTAAACCTGATATGGCGCTGGAGTGCTGTGAGTCATAGTGAACAATGGGGGCTTTGAGTCATAGTGACTGCTGTCTCTAACACTGATGTTGAAATCCTGGCTAAAATATTAGCAACCTGTCTACAGCCACTCCTCTCTAGCTTGGTACTGCCTGATCAATCAGGATTTATTCCGGCCCACTCCACCACGCACACTATCTTTGTGCTTCTGAATCAACTGAAACCCTACCTGGAAGTAGTGGCAATCCTTCTGGATGCTGCCAAGGCCTTTGACTTCATTGAGTGGGAATATATGCATACTATTTTAAGGTGCATGGGGATCCTAGCGAGCTTCCTCCAACGGAATATATTGCTGTACACTGACCCGGTCGCTTGGTTCCAGATCAATGGGACAACGTTCAGTGATTGCGTATCCATAGAGGCACCCAACAAACCTGTCCTTTATCCCCATGATTTTTTGCGATCGCCCCTGAACCACTAACTTGTGTCCTCCTCCAGAGACGTGCCGCCTCAGCATGAAAATTCACACCGTGACCTCTGGGCATCTCATTATACGCAGATGATTTGGTAATCTATGTGAAAGACCCTGCCATACACTTGGGGCCCATAATACGTGAATACATCAAGTTTGGACACTTCTCAGGCCTAAGTATTAACTTGTCCAAGACTATTGTTTGTCCTCAATCAATCAATCAATCAATCAAACATTTGTATGGTGCACTTATCACCCATGAGGGTGTCCAGGCACTGGGTCTCGGAGGAGCTCAGTTGAAGAGCCAGGTTTTGAACTGCTTTCTGAAGTCCTGGATGGAGGGAGATGTCCTTAGGTGGATGGGGATATTGTTCTAGGATTTTGCTGTCAGGTAGGAAAAGCCCCATCCTCTGTAGTTGCTCCTGTGAATGCGGGTTGTGTGGGCGAGGTAAAGGGAGGTGGAGAGCAGGTGTGTGGGAGGTTTGAGAAAGTTCAGTCGATGATTGAGGCAGGCTGGACCTTGCAGGGCATTGTAGGCGAGTGTCAGCAACTTGAATTGGCATTTGTTATGTATGGAGAGCCAGTGTGTGTTCCTGAGCTGCGAAGAAATGTGTGTCCGCCTTGGGAGGTCAACAGTGAGTCTGGCTGGGGTGTTCTGGATAATTTGGAGTCCTTTTGTGAGGTGTGTGGTGAGTCCAGTGTAGAGATCATTTCCATAGTCAAAGAGGCTGGTGACGAGGGGTTGTGTGATGGTGCGCTTGCTCTCGGTGGGAAGCCATTTGAATATGTTATGTCACAATCGGAGGATGCTGAAGCAGGAGGAGGACACTGCGTTGACTTGGATCTTCATGTTTATTTTGTTGTTGATGATGACTCCCAGGTTTCAGGCATGTTCTGTCAGTGTAGGTGGGGTCCCTGGGTCCAGGGGACACCAGGAGTTATCCCACAGATGAGCTGTGTTGCCGAACAGTGGAACTTTGGTTTTGTTCGGTGTTGAGTTTAAGGTAATTGTCCCACATCCAGTCATCAATGTTGGTCATGCAGAGTTAGAAGTTGGTTTTAACCGAGATTTAGTGTTTGAAAAGTGAGAGGATCAGCTGTGTGTCGTCTGCGTAGGAGATGTATCCAGTCTGTGGTCTTGTATGATACTGGCCAGAGGGTAAATTCAGGTGTTGAAGAGAGTGGGGATGAGGGAGGATCCTTGTGGGACTTCATAGATGGGTTGGGAGTTGAAAGATGGGAGGAGGACTCTCTGGGTTCATTTGGAGAGAAACAATGCAATCCAGTTCAGGGCATTGCCTCAGATGTCAATATGATAGAGTCTCTTGAGCAGGGTACAGTAGAAGACTTTGTCCAAGGCCGCTGAGGGGTCTAGGAGGATGAAGGCAGCCACGTCTCCTTGGTCTAGGAGGGTTCTGATGTTTTTCGTTGCTGCGAGGAGGGCCGTTTCAGTGCTGTGATTGTAGCGGAATCCAGACTGAGATGCATCCAGGAGGTTGTTGACTTCTAGGTGATTTGTGAGTTGCTGGTTGGTGGCTTTCTCCACTACTTTTCCTGGGAAAGGGACCTGGGAGATCGACTGGTAGTTTCTGAGGTTGTTGTTAGCGAGGGTTTTTTGAGGAGGGGTTTGACTCTTGCATATTTCCAGTTGTCTGGGTAGGTGGCTGAGTTGATGGGTGAGCTGAGGATGTCTGAGTCTGCTGCTGATGCTGTCGAAGCGGAGGTTGAAAATGTGATGCGGGCAGGGGTTGGTGGGTAATCCTGAGTGGATGTCTTCATGAAGTCTGTGGAGTTTAGGGTGGTGAGCTGAATCGATTTGTAGAGTATGTTTTTGGAGGGGGAATCTGAGTGGTTGAGGAGGTTGTTGGTGTCTGCTGAGGTGGCCTGGGGTGCTGAGTTTGCCCTATGACCCCAAGCACTCAGCTCCGGGCATTGGAATTCTCATTACAGTGGAGTACAGACCCTGTGAAATACTTGGGGATCTGGATTCATAGTGACCAGGATCTGGCGCTCCAATACAGCTATAGCACGGAGGTGATGTGGCTGGAGGTTCAGGTAAACACATGTTCCAGATTACCACTGTCCGTGGTAGACAGGCTGTCTGTTATAAAAATGTAGATATTTCTGAACATTCTTTTTATCAATATACCACTCGTACTGACACAGCACTTCTTCAAAACTCTTAAGGAACACTTAATAATGCTAGCATGGGTGGGAAAGCAGGCTAGAATTCAGTGGGAAATGCTCACTTTACCATATATCCAAGGGGGCTTTAGCGACCATGACATGGAACTTTATTACATATAAGTGCAGGCTCATTTTGCACCCTACTGATACCTTCATTATAATTTCATCCCACATTTAGTAACTCAGCATGATGATGCCAACCCGCTCCTGCTGAATGCTAACCTGCCACACACATGCACTCCTTAGACCCAAACTGATTTCAACACCATTCATTGCACCACAAGAACTTGTTACATGCACTAACAAGGTTCCCCTATATGTGCCAGCAATTCCTTTAATGTTTCATCAAGCTATATCAGTCATGCAGGAACAGTGCAGTCTTGAGATCGTTAGCAGCAGGTTTGAGGGCTATGGGAGACACCTACTCTGGGCAAACACTGCCATACCCCATCAGTACCCAGGATAACCTCCCACTCTGCATGCACTGCACACAGTCAACTATAATCACATGTAAGGGACTCATTACCAAGTTATATGTCCCAGCACAAAGAGATAGGCCCACAATCCTAGATCCAATGCTGGTGAATTGGAATGAGGCCTTGGAGCAGCCTCTAGAGCTGGTTGACTGGATATCTGTTGTCCACAAACCAATAGGCTTACACGTAACTGTAACTTACAGATGATTAATTTGTAATACCTTCATCAAATGTATCATCTCCCTGCTAAGCTGTACAAGTTGGGTCTGCGAGCAGATGCTAACTGTTTAAGGTGCAAGGCACCTGAGGCCAGTTTCTTGCATCAGGCATGGTTATATCCCCCAATTCAACAATTCTAGGTATAAATCAAAGATGGCCTTACAGAGATGGTGCTGGAACCTGTGACGTGCCCTCCACACATATGACTGCTTGGTCTGGTTAAAGACTTGCAGCCGGCCATCCATGGAATGATAGCAGTGGCATTACTGCTGGCCAAAAGACAGGTTACGATGAACTGAGGTAAACGTGTGGCACCCACTAAATGTCATCTGATATGTCTTGCTGCAAGAAACAATTGGAACTCTATGCTGAGGAACTACCTGCACCTTCATGAACTAAAGACATTTGAGGCCCCGTCACTGCATATTTGTTGACATTCCCAGATCTCTCCCGAGGGTGAGGGCACACATGTTACAATAGACACTGATCGCACTGAATTTGATGATTGTCATGTTGATGTATGGGGATGTGGCTGATATACTCTGTCTCTTATATGTGCACTGTCTGGCTCTGTTGTACTTTGTACGCATATTGCTTAAATACCAATATTTAAAATAAATAAATAAATATGGTACCCCTGGCAACCAGACCTCATATTACATCTGGATTGAAAAGAGGACTGAAGAAGGACTGCCCATGATGTTCCCTGGACCTGGCAAGAGAGGCCGCATCAACTCCTGTACTGTACCTGCTGTTCCTAGGGCTATCAAAGGGAGGGCTGTACCTGTGGTGCGTGGCTCATGGAAAAGTCACCCAAGAGCTCCAGTCGTAAGAGGTGAACTCCAAGAGTCAGTTGGCTGACTTATTGGTACATAACCAGAGCCTTTTTTTACTAGATTACAGGTTGATTTTGTGAATATACCACCAATTAGTAATCTAAGGTACATCTTAGTAGTAGTATGCACATTTTCCAAGTGGGTTAAGGTATACCTTACAAGAAGATGTGATCCATTGACAGTTGTTATGAGACACCAGTTCGTTTTGCAGTGTCCCCCACTTTTTGCGCCAAGTTGTGACCCCTAGATACTGGTTTTCTGACTCTGAGGGTGCCCTGGGCTCCGCTAACCAGACCCAGAGCTTGTGCTCTGATTAAAAGTATATGCAAATTAGGCATAATTATATTTGGCATGACAACCTACCTGTAAGTACCTAATATATTGCAGGGCATATAGGTCTAGAGGCCCAGCAGAGGTAATGCACTTAAATGTACACTGTTGTGGTGCCTGCTACAAGCTTCATTGAAATTAAATTTGTATACAAGTTTGACTTTGAAATTAAAGGTACTGCTAAAGTCTCAAACTACCTTATTTGTACATATAAGTCACCCTTATGGTCTCCCATAAATGCCCCAGGGGTAAGTGACTTGTAACGCTAAGCTGGGACATTATAAAATATGTTTTATATGCCCTATTGAGGGAATTACTGTCTATTTAATTTTTCCCCACTGTAGTACATTGCGGCCATAGGCTAACATGGGAATACTCATTAAAGTATAGCTATTGATTGAGAAAAGCTAAGAATGTCTTTTTTGGACTCCAGATGATGACCCCAGCTCGACAGCCTCCAGTGGCCTTTGAAGGAATTGGCCATGTGTATTCTGGAAAACAAAGTCCTAACATCCCAAGGACTATATCAGAGCTTCTAGTCCCTTAGACTAGAGTTGTGGACCCCATAGATTCCTGTTTGGAAACAAGAAGAAGGCGTGCCCTGGTGAACTACTGGTCTGCACCAAGAAAGACTGCACTCACAAGGTCTGCACCTGCTGCACATTCTGGGCTTCACAAAAGAAGACGTTGTCTGGCTCCTAAATAATTCAGGAGTGGATTCACTGTAAGCGACAGGTAAAAAGGAGCTACCAAGAGTCACCTGCATCAACTCCCACCAGGAGAGCCCAGCTAGACAGCATTCAGTGGACTTTTAAGGATTTGGCCAGGTGCACTGTGGGAATTGTTGTCCCAACGCCCCAAGAAGCAACACAGAGATTCTGGAACCTTGGATTGGTGCTGTGGATCACTTTACTGCATCAGGAAACACTACTGGAAGTAAGTGTAAAAGACTGGAATTCTTGACCTTGTCCCGATCCAGCACAACCTTTTTAACCCTTTCAGCGCTATTTGCTTTCAAGAGCTAGTTTTACTCTTAATGTTTAAAAAATCATATCTCTGATTCCCTACATTGGATTTGTTTTGGTGTCATTTTATTCATAAAACTAGAGCAAGGGATTAATCTACTGTGACCTTGGCTGAACCTTATATTGTGATTGTGACCTTGGGCCAGATGTAGCAAACGTTTGTACCCATTCTGTGTCTATGGGAAAAAGTGTTCGTACATATGGCCCCTTATTACCAATGGTGGGTACCTACCAACCCCTACTTATAACTCATTTTCTAACAGTTGCAAAATTATTGCTCAGGGAGTTGATACCTAAATATGTAATGCGTTTAATGATTGAGATGGACAAAGGTGGATACTTTAGAAATTACATCATGAAGATGAGCTGTGATGCGTTGGATAGAAATCAAACATTTTACTGCATTCAAAATCAACCGGTTTTGTTGAGAGAACAAACTGGTGAAATTGTTTGCATGTACTTCTTTGAAATGGGGAGATGCACACCCTCTGGTATTACTCCGTATGAAGCATGCTCCAAACAAAAGGACTGGTGTAAGCACTCATGAGATGCTGATGGGCAGGTCTATGAGGATTCCTGGTGTTCCGTCAGGAGCCCTGCTCATTAATACTGATAAACTGATCTTGGACTATTGCAAACATTTGGCTGATTCAGTGCTCCATATCGTTCACCAGGTGCAGCGTTCCGCCCACTCTGTACCCTCAGTTGCAGGTCACGATCTATAATTAGGTGAATGGATAATCATCCAGAACCATGTGAGGAAGGACTATCAGCAGCAAAGGTGTAGTGGGTCTGGTAAGGTTATCTTGGTGACTAAGAGATGAAGTGCAAAGGTCTGCATTCTTGAATTTACACATCACACACTTGCAGAGTGTTCCAAAAAGTCTGTTATCTCATCTTCTTGAGTCACAGAGCTAGACTCAAAACTTGGAAAAAGTCGAAATGGTGACAGAAGAGGCAAGCACAAGCGAAAACCAAAACTCAAAAGCAAACAAAGAAACTGAAATCTGAGTAGAAGTTCAGTTGTACAAAAACAACTCAAGAAAAACAAGTTCAAATTAAGGATGAGAATGCCTAATTTAGATTTCGGCAGAGGGGTTTTGCCATCACAACAGTGACGGATATCCCATCTGCTAAAATCTAAATACCATTGTTTCCTATCGGATTTAGATTTTGACAGACCGAATAGCCATCACCATTCTGATGGAGTAATCCCACCACCGAGATCTAAATCAGGCCCAGAGTTTGCAAAGGGGTTCAGCAATTGATGATGCAAAGGTAGCTGAAGAAAGGAGTGAAAATGTTACTGGAGAGCTTTAAGAGAACACTGCAGAACTTTCAAAGGGAGGTGCAAGACATCCAACTAGACAGAGTAAGTAAAATAAAAAATACACAGCAACTGAATGGGCATACTTGAGAAAGATTAATTCAGAAGAAAACTTTAACGTGAATTATCTTCGAGTTTTGCTTGAAGATCACTGTAAAGTGAAAATGAGATGGAGAAATCCTCATATTGTGAAAATGTTTGCCTGTAAAATAAGTAAACTGTTAACCATTAAATAATGTTCATTCCCTTTAACTGATTTTTGAAAACCTTTGTTTTTGAATTAAGATCAGACGAGAAAATGTCAACAAGAAGAGGTAAGATTTGCATTGCTTTCAAAGTATTTTTAGTAATTGTAATTTTGTCTGCTGTTTTTGGCTGCTATTGGACTGTATAGGTATTTCCTCCTGTAGAGTGTTTCATAAACCTTACTAACGAGAAATGTACTAAACATGATGAATTATATGCTAGAAATAATATTGAGAAAGATTATTTAGAAAATATGTATATATTATTGTTATAGAATTATAGAGAAATCATGAATGTTACTAAATGCTATATTTGTACATATCTATGCTAATTCTGTTCATATTTAGCATATTACTCAACTATAATGAATGACTATCTCTTAGAAGAAGAAGGTAATACAATTTGTGAGGTTCCAATAGAGAAGCTGACTGCTATTACAAATCTTAGAACAAGTGAATTCATGTCAGTTCATATAAAGTTTTACAGTGCCAAATATAAAAAATACTAACATGAAGAATAGTTTTTTGCACAGATAGGTATGTGCACACTAACTGAAGTTGAGAGTCTTTTGATTAGAAAATGTAATTAATTAAAACCAGACTGTTAAATAACAATTCATTAAAAGACGAAGCTCTGATTAAGAGGTCACAAGTACATCCTAAACATAGGGCTTGGAAAGAAGAGAAGGTGACATAAATAGCGAGTGAAGAGACCAAATGATAAAATCAAAGTAAAACACAGTAGATGTATATATACTGGTGATATAAAAGTAATTATGTTCTAGGTGCATGTCATGCGTTTAGAGGCATTTATCACATATGAAACAAAATTCATTATTTTATTCTTCCAAAAGGCTGGACTCGATATTGTTATTTAGCATTAGTGTTTCCTAAAATGTGTCATGTCAGTCATTTGAAAGATAGGCACAATAGTACAATGAAGCATGTGAATAATTTGAAATATGTACATTATAGTAGAATGAAGCGTGATAGCATCAGGGAAACATTTCTGGATGTTATTTCCATAATTATACCTCCTAAATGGATTGCTTTAAATGAGAATGTATCTGTTTTCTTTACCACACAGTTGTTAGCACTGAAGTAATTATCTATTTTTAAAATATATAAATTTCATATTATTTTAAAAAAGGGTTTAGGTGTGGGTAGAGCTAAAGGGAGGTAAGAATGAATTTAAGTTTAAGGGGCGGGTAGAGGTAAAGGGAGTTAGGGGTGATTTTATGGTTAATGGGAGTGTAGAGGTAAATAGAGGTAAGGGTGATTTAAGGGTTTGGGTGGGTAGTTGTTAAGGGAGGTAACAGAAATGTAGGGTATAAGGGTGAGTAGAGTTTAAGGAAGGAAAATTGCTTAAAGGGTTATGGAGATAAAAATAAATGAGGTTGGAGGTGGCCCTCCCAAAAACACCCAAAAAAGGGATGTTTGTGGAGTTTATCTCAAATAAAAAAGTTCATATTATTAAGAAATATATGTGTGTGTGTATATAAATATATAAATATATATATATATATATATATATAGTTTTTTCACTTAAAAAAAACAAAGGTTACAGGGACGTTATAGTTAGCCCCACATTTTAAACGGACAAAGCCAAAGAAATCCAGCTGTTATAGTAGGTTGCCAGTAGGCAGTTATAGTTAGGACCTAGTTTCTATAAGAAGAGCGTTTTTTTGTTTTGCCAATAACTGTGGTACCACTTGACAAACCTTCACAAATTTTTAAAAGCATATACTTTGATCAGTTCAACTGCTATCTTCAAAGTGTCTGGGTGATCCATCAGGTGGAGGCCAAGAAAAAGGGGGGTGGGTTCCAAAACGCATTTTCCCCATATATTTTCCCATAGGGATTTTGAACACAACTACAGCATGAACCACTGGACAGAGTTACACCATATTTGACAGAAAGCTAGCCCTTTGTCCAGAAAGAGTGTTTTTGTGATTTGGTGTAAATCCGTTCAGTCGTTTTGGAGATATTAAGGCCCGTATTTATACTTTTTGACGCTAAACTGCGCTAACGCAGTTTAGCGTCAAAAAGTTTTGCGCCGGCTAACGCCATTCTGAAGCGCCATGCGAGCGCCGTATTTATTGAATGGCGTTAGCCGGCGCTAGCAGACCGGCGCTGCCTGGTGTGCGTGGAAAAAAACCACGTACACCAGGCAGCGCCGGCGTTGGGGAAAATGGCGTTAGGGCGTCTTAAAATGGTGCAAGTCAGGTTGACGCCAAAAAATCGCCTCCACGCGATTTACGTCATTTTTAACGACGCCCAGACGCCATTTACATGACTCCTGTCTTAGTAAAGACAGGAGTCATGCCCCCTTGCCCAATGGCCATGCCCAGGGGACTTATGTCCCCTGGGCATGGTCATTGGGCATTGAGGCATGTAGGGGGGCACAAATCAGGCCCCCCTATGCCAAAAAAAAAAACAAAAAAAAAAATTATACTTACCTGAATGTCCCTGGGATGGGTCCCTCCATCCTTGGGTGTCCTCCTGGGGTGGGCAAGGGTGGCAGGGGGGGTCCCTGGGGGCATGGGAGGGCAGCTGTGGGCTCATTTTGAGCCCACAGGTCCCTTAACGCCTGCCCTGACCCAGGCGCTAAAATCCGGCGCAAATGCTGCGTTTTTTGCCCCGCCCACTCACGGGCGTGATTTTTGCCCGGGAGTATAAATACGACGCATTTGTGTCGCAGTCATTTTTTTAGACGGGAACGCCTACATTGCATCTCATTAACGCAAGGAAGGCGTTCACGCCAAAAAATGACGCTCTTTCCTCATACTTTGGCGCTAGACGCGTCTAACGCCAAAGTATAAATATGGCGTTAGTTTTGCGCCGAATTTGCGTCGAAAATAACAACGCAAATTCGGCGCAAACGGAGTATAAATATGCCCCTAAAGGTACAAAAATATAGATATTGAGGGACGCGGATCCTTGGCGGTTCTAATTGTTCCTGTGCTTATATCTATTTGGCTGCCAACACTTCAACAAGGAAGTGTTGAAAGCCATCTTGGAACCTGGCTTCAGTCAAGTCCCAGAAAAAAGGAAAAAAAAAGAAAAGGGCCAGGGTAGGGTCACTTTGAGCCCCTAGCCTTGGTCTATGGGTCTTTTATGGGTCCCGCCAGGGAAAAAATGCATTTATTTAAAAAACAAATCAGAAAAATCCACAGATCTGGATCTATTGATTTTACTGAGATTTAAAAAAAAGGCGGTCTCCCGCCTTTTTATTTTACTTTGCACCTGTGTGGCCAGATTACGAAGGCACTGGGGAATTGAAAGAGGAGCGGGGTGCACGGGCCCCACTCCTAGAGCTTGTATTAGCCCTGGATCACCACCTCCTCGAGACGATGACGGAGAAATATAGGAGGGGCGCACGCTCCTCCTCCGTGCCCTGGGAAAAACACCTCTCCAGGTCAAAGTATTAACTTCAAATGGGGGAGGCCCGTATACCCAGGGGACCACAACCTCCCTAGGGCTAAATATGAACTGAATGTGCGGGTCCCTTGGGCCCCCTCACAACACTAGGGATGGCTACCTCCTCTAAAATTAAATATCGAAGGGGGTACGTCACTGACCTCTGGCCCCAGGGACTGCCACCTCCCAGGGGCTGAAATTAAATAATGAAGGGGATCTGTTGTGGTACCCCAGCCCCAGAGACTACTACCTCCCTGGAGCAATTTAAACATTGGAGGGGGGACCACATGACCCTTGTGGAGCCAATAATGGCCTCTGGGTCTGCCACCCCCTAGGGCCACCTCTTGTTATGCCCTGGGATGCTCATCCCCGGACATAGCTATTTGCTCTGACTTTGACACCTCCGTCAAAGCCACAGCAAACACTGTCAATGTTCTCTCACTCACAGGCAACAGAGGTTTCCTCTGTTTCCCTGCTTGCAGAGATGCAAGCAAGGAAACAGACAAAACAATTGTTTAGCATCTCCATGTGTGGAAAAGCAATGCCAGCTTCTGCAGGAGGTTGGAAGCTGGCTAGGACCATGGGGGCCTTCAGGCTCCCCTGCAGTCCCATTGCACACTGTAAGCCTCATTACGACTTCGGGGGTCCTTTTCCAGGAGGACTTGTGCCCACTTCTGGGCAGAAGTCTGACCCTGAAGTAGCGTATGCATCGCCAGAACCCTCACGCCAGCAGGATTCCACCTGCCATATTACAAGCCATGGCGTAGTCCTGCTGGCGTGGTGGTGCTGGCGATGCAAGACTGCCAGGACCCATCCCCTCCCAAATGTCCTCCTCGATGGTAAGGTAAGTGAGCGTCCAAAGGGGGGTGGTGAATGCGTGCATGCGAGTGAATGTGTGAGTGTGTGTATGTGCGCATGTATGGGCGTGTCTGTGTGGATGAATGCGAGTGAGTGGGGGTGTCTGAGTGCATGTTTGCGAGTGAGTGGTCGTGTCTGTGTGCATGTTTGGGAGTGAGTGTCTGTGGGTGTCTGTGTGGATGTATGTATATGCTGAGGGGTGTGTATGTGAATGCATGCATACGTGAAGGGGCGGGGGAGTGTGTGGATGGGTGGGGGGATGTGTGCATGTGTGTGCCAGTGACAGGAATGGAGATTCCTGTCACCGGGTTTGTGACCACCAGAGTTTTTGTGGTGTGGTGTGGTGACCCCCACGGAAAGCCTGGCAGTTTGCAGCCTCATAATCCGGTAGGCAGGCTGAGGCCAGACACTGGGTTGGAGGTCCTTACCGGGGGGACAGGCGATGTTGTGGGGGCTTGGCATCTGCCAAGCCCCACACCTTGTGATGTGGCGGTCCTTACTGCCAGGTCTGCGGCGGAAGGACCACCATGGCGAGGCCGGCGGTCTCATGACCCCCAGCCTCATAATGAGGGCCTGAGTGCCCTGTGGGGCCCCCAGGATAGATGGCTGGGCCCGGGGGGAAAACAGTTTTGGGAGGAGGACTGCGTGTTGGATAAAAGGGTAGGTGAGGTTAATTTGCCACAGACTCACTCACACAACTACTGACACACCCACTCACAGACACTAAGACACCCACTCAGACACGCATGCACCCACTCACAGACCCACTCAGGAACCAACTCAAATACTTACTTACACACTCATGCACCCACTTACAGACCCACTTAGAGACTCAGGCACCTACTCACACACCCACTCAAAGACTCATTCACCCACTCACTAACCCATTCAGACTCACACATCCACTCACAGACCCACTTAAACACTCATGCACCCTCTCAGAGGCCCACTCAGACATTCACACACCCACTCACAAACCCACTCAAGCTCTCACACATACATTCACGGACCCACACAGACACTCACATACCCACTCACCGAGACACTCTCACACCCACTGTCACACCCAGAGACACCCTCTTAACCTTAGTGTCACACCCAGGCACTCTCACATCCATATACACGATCTCACATCCACTCTCACACCCAGACTGACACTCTCACACCCACTCTCACATCCAGAGACCCCCTCTCACACCTTTTCTCACACCCAGAGCGCCAGGCTCTATGGCCAACTGCTGCAACACACGGCCAAAGGCTATGAGCAGCGTGGGGTTGCATAGTTGAGGGATTGGCTGCAGGCCCCGTATGTTGCAATGGTTGGAATAATATAAAATAATTAAAATTACTTTATGTTAAAAAAACATAGAAATTAATTGAAAAAAACAAAGTTTACAACAACTTTATAGTTAGGAAATAGAATTGAAAAAAAATAGAAATCCACTCAAAAAAACCAAAGGTTACAGGGACGTTGTAGTTAGGTTCTGAATTCACTCACACAAAACAAGAGAAATTCAGCAGTTATAGTTAGATTTTTTTTCAAGTAACTATAACTCGCAGCCTCGGGTAACTATAACTTGCGCCCTTGCCATGCACTGCTAATTACCCCACATAATACAGCACTCATGACAAATTTTATAACATCAATAAAAATATCAATGAAACATTAGAAGTCAAATTGTTGAAGAAAAAACTGTGCATGGTGGTATTATTTGCATATGTATATATATGCATGTTTATTACCTGCTGGCGGTTGTTATAGTTAGGGCCCTGTTACCATAGAAAAAGCATTGTTTGACTTGCCGATTCCAACAGGAATATGTAAATGTCTTGAAATGATTGCGCAAGCCTTTGCAGATCTGAACACCAAGTCTAACATGTGGGAAATGAATCACGCACACTATCAATTCCAACAGGAATATGTAAATGCCATGAAATGATCGCCCAAACTTTTGCCGATCTGAACACCAAGTTTGTCATGCAGGAAATGAATCGCGCACACCGCCGATTCCAACAGGAATATGTAAATGCCATGAAATGATCGCGCAAATCTTTGCCGATCTGAACACCAAGTTTGTCATGCAAGAAATGAATCGTGCACACAGCTGATTCTAACCAGATTATGTAAATGCCATGAAATGATCGTGCAAGCCTTTGCCGATCCGAACACCAGGGTTGTCATGCAAGAAATAAATCGCGCGCACAGCCGATTCTAACAAAGTATGCAAATGCCATGAAACCATCTTGCAAACCTTTGCCGATCCGAACACCAGGGTTGTCATGCAAGAAATGAATCGCGTGCACAGCTGATTCTAACAAAGTATGCAAATGCCATGAAACGATCGCGCAAACCTTTGCCGATCTGAACACCAGGGTTGTCATGCAAGAAATTAATCGCGCGCACAGCGGATTCTAACAAAGTATGCAAATGTCATGAAACGATCGTGCAAAATATTGCCGATCTGAACACCAAGATTAGCATCAAAGCAATGCTTCGCGTACTCTGAAAGTTTTCAAGAATAGGCCCAAAAATTCAAGAGTCTTTTTAGGGTGGGGTCGGGGCCCAGCCCGACCACTGTCTTATCACCCTGCTCTAGGATCACCAAGATAATGCTGTGCAGGCCTGGAACTTCAAGGTAGGCCACAGAACAGGAGCTCAGGAAATTGCTGCTGCTCTGTACCGGGACCTCTGAATAGTGAGCACGTGGAGCTGGGCTGGCTCCCTTATATAGAGTCTGGCCCAGCCCACAGACCACACCCAGTCATACTGCAGAGAAAATTTCTAGAAGGTTCCATAAAGGGACCACACCCTAACACACTCAATAAGTCTGCAGCAATACCTTGCAATTGAACAGTTATTGCAAACATCATTAATAGTGTTTTTCAAGGTTAAAGTTGCAATGCAAAACATTGACAAACTGCATATAAACCCAATGCATGAATTATGCTCTTGCATAAAGGCTGGTTTTTTGCATTTTCGTCGCCCGTAGAGTGCGCATTGTCCTGATGTTGACAATTTTCTACCCAAATGGAAGAATGAGACACAAAGTGCCAACCAAGAGCGTTGTGAATGCCACTTGGCCGTAGAGACATTGGAGCATGTGGTTTGTATCTGCCCAGCTCTGGTGACTCAAAGGAAAAATGTTGAAGAATGAATTCAACAATCTAGGGATCAGAACATGTGGACATGCCTTAATTGAAGTGCTTGATCCCAGAAACGATATTCTAAACATTAAGCTGGTCCAATTTTTGGAGACTTTTACCTCATTCACCTCTGTATCCCCCAGAATTTTAAGAACGGTGTAGGGATCGTGTGCTAGCACAATGTTATCGATGGCTCTTTGAAGGGCCGGGGGCTAGGAATCACGTACAGAAGTATCCATCCATGCTTTTAAAATATAAAACAGGTTATCCATCTGTACATCTACAAACAGTCATATGAGGGGCTCACGGGGCGCATATGTCATTGTAATTAAGATTGTAATAATGTTTGCACTCATAAACAGCCACCGAGGGGTTTATGTGCCCATGGTTTAGACTTTGCCCTCTTATTATTTAATTATAATTTTAATCTATGTTTTATAAGTGTAAATCAAATGAGGAGTGTATATATTATGTATTATTAAAGTTTATAATGTTTTTGCATCTTTCCATGGTAAGTGACCGATTTTATGGTTTTATGGTTTTTATTAGCTACTAAACTAAATTTTGACTGACTGACTAATATCACACAAGGAATTCACCCATTAGAATTTGAAGAAGAGGAAACGGGGATCAGACTGGTTCGTGGTTAGGTGGATGAGCTAAATTGGTATTAAAAGTAGTTGCTATATTACTTGGTATAGTATTATTAGTTGCATTAGGTGTGTATTTAACCTTTAAAATTTGAGGAGTTACTCTTAGCATTTGTGTGAGCCTGAAGTGCAGAAGTAAGAAGATGAAGACAAGAAGAGTTATTACACAAGAACATCAGCTAGATCGAAGAAAAGCTGAAAAGTTAGACGAAACTGAGAGGTTTGATTACAAAACAATCTAAAGGGTCTGATGTGATGACAAGGATGTAGTAAGGTTGGTGTGATGATGTGATAATATTCAGTTACTAGAGGGAGGAATTGAGAAAGTTGGTAAATTAAAAAAATACTTGACATTATTTTTGTGTTGATTACTTTATGCCTTTGAATAACTGTACAACAATACATGTTCACGAATTTCTCTATCCGTAATAGAATAATATTGTGAATTAATTTTTATCTGCTGGTCTTGCTGGTCTCCATATCTTTCCTTTGCTAATAATATGTAACCTTTGAAGGCTGAAAAACATAGCCTGTTGGCAGAAGTGAATGCTTCCCTGTCTATTATGTGACTTTTTCCTTCATCTTAACAGCTGAAGAAAGAGCAATGTGGAAAGAAAGATGTGACAATGTGCTAGAAGTTATTTTACTTCCAGTGGAACGGTTAATGGATAATGGATGACTGCACAGAAATCTAAACGTAATCGTATTCTAATGAGAGAGTGGAAGTGTTTACGTGTTACGACTTGTTTCCTAAATCTGTAACTGAATAAATGTTATGTATTTAAATATGTTCCAATTTGTTTAGTGCAATACGTATTGTTTGACACAGTGGAAATGGACTCGAGTTACTCTTATTGGAAATTCTGTTTTTTTGCTTGCATTGTGCTCGTTGGTCTGTTCTGATTATTTTATTTGCACTCTTGGCAACTGAACGGAGTAATTTATTGTTCAAGCTAGCTCATAATATGCACAATTTATGATAATCTCTCTGAGCACGTGTTTTTCCCTAGTACAAAGGTTTTGTTACTTATGCTAAATTACCTACTTATTTAATGACGCCTTTTCAGTCTGAATCATGTATTGTTTCTTTAGACAATGTATATGCCAACAGTATATAATAGATTTTCAGTTTTGTAATATTTTGGTAAATTAATTTTTGCACATGTTAGATGTCACTTTGCTGCCCGCTGATCCTGCTAATCGACTGTTTCTGATGGAAGGAAAGTGTTGACACGTCTGTTTAGTTGTATTCTTGCATAAATAGATGTGAAAGTTGTAAATCTGTTCACACTTATTTTACCAATTAATGTATAGAGTTATTTCTCCCTCTATCTCCCTCATTGCCCCCCCACCTCCTATCTCGCTCCTACCCTCTTTCTGTAGGACTATTTTCTCAAAGGAGGAAGCATCCGGTATTTAAAGGTACAAATCTGATCCCAATACGGTCTATAGAACCAGTCAACTAGTGACAGTCTGCAACTGTATACCGGTAGGGCTCACCTACATCCCACCAAACGTAAACCAATCACTAGTGCTCTTTCTTGTTTTCGTGGTTAAGCTGTTCATTCAAAATCTCAACTTATGCTGAGAAAGGAGCCCATTAAGGCCTGAGAACCCTATGTAAAATGGCTATCAAACTTTTGTTCTCTGTATTCTTCTTCATTAGACGTTATTGCATTGGCACTACTGTAGGTGGTATGTCGGTGTGTTCCATATCTGTCTGATGGCAAGCCATCCCCCACGGTTAAACACACTCATAAGGCTGCTGATACTATCATAATTCAGAGGAACAACCACAAAAAACCCTGTATTATTTTAACAATTTCTAATTTTCATAGCCTTTTATTATTATAGGACCCACCAGTTTGCCACACAATTAACCCAATGAGGTAAATGTTAAGGGTCCCTCATCACAGTCAGATAACGCAATATGGGTCTATCTTTGCGCACAAGTTGAAGGTCTTGTAGGGGGCATGGACTGGCGCTCATGGAGTGAGCAGCCACGAGGGAGAGCTCAGGCCCGGATTGCAGCCCATCCTGACTGCATTGCCTGCGGTACCGGATGAATCTCCTGGGTCCCGGGGGCGAGGAGGCGGGGACCCGGGTTTACAAGTGGATTGCCTGCCAGAAAAGTGAAGTTCGATCGGCAGAATTGGAAACGGCGGCGCGCCGCCTGACTCTAACATGTTGGGCGCGCTGCAACGGGAGGACCTGGCTCCTTGGCAGGGTAGCATCGGGTGGCCCCCTGTTGTGCGGTGAGTTTACCACCCGTGACCGGACGACCCCCGTGCCGTGAGCGGTGATAGCTGGAAGAATAGGCAGCTGGAGCCCGGGACCGCCTGACCCTAAGATGGCGGCTGCGCCGAGATCCTTTGGAATGTAACGGAGCCCGGGCTAGGGGAAACGTGATTGCTCAGGGCCGGTCACTGCTTTGGGGTGCGCTCTCTGAGGCTGGCTGAGTAGCGCCAGGGCCCCAACTGACCACAACTAACTGCTTGAGGCGAGAGGGACACCGGTGCATGGGAAGACTGCACCGCGTTGCCTGGACAGGCGTGCATCCCTGCAAGACTTTCCTCCCCTGCATTGCCAATGGAGAGGGGGACCCATGGTTTAGGACTGCTCTGGGCTCCCTCCTGCTGCCTTGGGGCGTGCGGAGCCGGGAGAGAGAACAGCTGGAGGGCACCTGACTGGGCTCTGAGCCTCTGACTGCGATGCCGGACAACAGCACAAGGAGGTGAGCTGAGCAGCTATACCTGGCAGATATCGGCCAGGGCAATCGGCTGTGCCCCCCTCTCCCGCAGGATGGGCAAAACAGGGAAGAAAAAGGACACAATGGGTGATGCTGGTGAGCAGCTGGGCTGCCCTGTGTCCTCCCCTACCAAGGTGCCACAAACCAGGGAGGATGAGGACTTGTCTGAAGGACCCTCGCTGGGAGATATAATGCAAGCAATTACGTTCTCCAGGGAAATATTTGAAACAAAGATTGACTTGCTGGCAGTGGACTTGGGGCTGCTCCCAGAGGATCAACGTCGCCTTGCGGAGCGGGTGACGACGATGGAGCGAGTCCTCAACCCTGGGTTGACAGCAGCTGAGGAACGGATTACTAAATTGGAGAAGAAAACAGAGATCTTAATGGCCTGCGCTGAAGCTGCTGAAAATAGATCTAGAAGGAACAATATACGAATAATAGGTCTTCCCGAACAAATCGAGCAGCACAACCTACCTGAATATCTGGAGCAATGGATCTCGGAGAGCGTGGCACCGGAGGGCCTCTCGCGCTTCTTTGCTCTTGAAAGCTGCGCCACGACCGGTGATAGCCTGCCTGCTGCCTTACAGAGATCGGGACCATATCTTGGCGCAGGCCAGAAAGACTGGAGAAATAAGGATAGAAAACAACTTGATACGCATCTTCCTTGATTTCTCATGCGAGGTACAGAGACAGAGGTCAACGTACTTAGAAATCAAGAAACAAGTACGGCAATTAAACATCCCATACGCTATGCTATTCCCCTCCACACTGAGAGTGGCAGATGGTCGGGGAGCACGATTCTTTCGCACACCTCAGGAGGCGAGAGACTGGCTGGAGGAACGGGTAGACCCAACAGTGACGGGGACGCACAGAAACCCCAGACCCCGCAGCAGACGCTGGGGCAGAAAGGGATCTAGGCATGTGACTGAGGCACCTACATCGGAGGAGGCTAATGCAGAGAGACAACGAGCTGCAGTGGCGGTGGCCTCCTTCAGACAAAGAAACAGCATCCCACGCTCGCAGGCACGACGAGGGAGATGGAGGGCTCGGAGGTGGAGTCTGCAAGTTCGGCGAATACGAACCTGGAATCCTGAATCCTATCTGTGTAGAAGAGGGGTACACGTAGAAATGTTGCAGGAGACCCACCTGATGGCGGCGGAGGGCGCAGCACTGCAGAGGAGATGGAGGGGCCAATTATTCTACACAAATTACTCAGCTCACGCAAGAGGCGCCTTGATATGGGGTAGGGCGGGAGTCCCATTCCAGGTTACTAGTACACTGACAGAACCCGCTGGGTGCTTTGTCGTGGCCTCTGGCCCCTTGGGAGGACGTGATATAACACTGATAAATGTATATGCTCCTAACATAGAGCAAGGTGCGTTCCTTAGTCAACTATCAAATACTTTAGCACCTCACATGCTACACAAGATATTAATCGGGGGAGATTTTAACTGCGTGGCCAACCCTGGTACAGATAGGTTCCACCCACCACTGCGAGACTCCCCGGTGAACGAGCTACCTAATTCTCAGAGTGGCAGACACAGTGGCAACTGATAGATACTTGGAGAACTCTCAACCCAGTGGCCAGAGAATACTGTTACTATTCCACAGCCCATGACTTGCATGTGCGGCTCGATACCTTTCTATGCACCCCGGAAGTGCATGTGCAGTTGCGGGGGGCGGATATTGCACTTATCATGGACACGAGTCATTACACGAATACCCACTTGGCGACTCAAACCGGATTCACTAGAGGACCCTGCATTCCGCGAACAGATTAGGGAGCACATCACTCACTACTTTAAAGACAATAAACCCACTGCCCCCTCACAGCAGACATTATGGGAAGCATTCAAAGTAGTAGTGCGCGGCAACTGCATAGCAACTTCTATGGGGAAACGAGGGTCCTTATTGCGGGGCATAGTTGTAGCCGAGAAGGAACTTAGGTTGCTGGAGAAACTGTCTCCGGATTACCTGGAGTTGCAGGGAGAGGAGCGGAAGGCCAGGGACAGAGTTGCGGATCACACTGAGACGATAATGTGCTTCGATTATAAACAATATATGGCGAGGTCACATTCCAAAAGAGAGAAATCAGGGGCGCTCCTGGCATTCCTGGCCAATCCCGCTAAACGAGGAACTCCCATCATGGAGATCACTACTCCTTCGGGAAATAAGCTTTACCACCAAACCAATATAAACTCTCACTTTTGTGAATATTACCCTACCCTCTACACCTGTTCATCCTGCGGGACGAGGTCTGAGCTACAGAATCTCCTGTCGGCACTGCCACCCCATACCCTAACCGATGAAGCGCGAATCGCTCTGGGAGGGGACATTGAGTTGTCAGAGATTGGTTCTGCCATCGCAGGACTGGCTTGTGGGAAAACCCCAGGCACGGATTGCCCACCCATTGAGTTCTATGCCACTGATGCACGGGTGCTCGCCCCCAAGCTAATGCAATTACATAATGAGGCACGCGTGGTGGGACACTTTCCGGGCTCGACGGGAGAGGCTCTAATAGTGCCGCTGCTCAAACTGGGCAAACCCCCTGAGGTAGCAGGGCTTACAGGCCTCTCTCTATGCTTGACTCGGACTATAAGATACTGAGCCGAGTGCTAGCAGTGAGATTGCTGCCCTATATGACAAGGTTGGTACACTCGGATCTGGCGGGATTCGTTCCTACTGGAGCACTGCCCAGAATATATATCTGCTGCTTTACCTTAAGGATACTGCAGCCTCTTCAGAACCCGGGTCAGCAGTCCTTGCAATAGACATAGAGAAGGCATTCGACAGCTTGGAGTGGGATTACCTGTATGTGGTCCTCGCACATATGGGTCTTGGGGAGGGCTTTATCAGATGGACAATGCTGCTCTACACAGCTCCCAAAGCAAGGGTTAGAACGGGAGCAGTCGTCTTAGAGCAATACTCGGTTGGCAGGGGCACCAGACAGGGTTGCCCCCTGCCAACACTGCTGTTTGCCTTAGAAATGGAACCCTGGGCAGCCCAAGCTAGGGCTGCCACCTGGTATTGTGGTTTGACCCGATGCGACCAGCACCATGCAATTGCACTATACACAGACGATCTACTCTTATTCTTACGGGACACTGGCTCGGAGAGGGAGGGGGCACAGGCCTTGCTGGCGATGTTCGGTCAGCTGTCGGATTAAAGGTCAATTGGCAAAAATAATTCTTGTTTCCATTGACGGCGGGATGTGAACCTCTGACGGAACTGGGTGGAGTGACATGAGAACCCTGTTGCATTTCGTATCTAGGCGTGCAAGTGTATCACTCTCATTCAGATATTCTGGACGGTAATATCAGAAGGGCAGTTAGGGCTCTGAGGTCAAGCTTCAGATTTTGGGGCTCGCTTCCGCTCTCAGTGGCTGGACGGGTTGCGCTGCTCAAAATGGTGGCGCTGCCCCGGCTGCTGTATTATTTCGCGGCTCTGCCGCTTTGGGTGCCGCACGCACTGTTCAGAGAACTGGATACGGCGATCAACCCGTTCATATGGGGAGGGGGTAGACACAGGGTGGCGGTGACTACCTTGAAGAGGCCTCAGACTGAGGGGGGTAGCGGTACCTGACTTTGAGGCCTATTACCTTGCCGCACAGCTGCAATGGCTGGCACGCTGGATGGCGGATGGTAGCACTGGGGAGAACAATGAGGGCCTGGCAGTTCCCCCATAACTGTACTGGCAGGAATCTTCTTTAATACTACGGGAGTGAGACTGGCCCTAACCACTGAGGCCACTGTTATTCAACGGTGCTGGAGACGCTGCCTTCGGAAGGCGGGATTGGCTGTGCCATACTCCCCCGATATTTCAATGTCCTTTCTCCGCTGGTTGCCCAGAGCGGGAGAATGGAGGGGGCTCCTTGCATGGATAGATGCTGGGGCCACACGGATGGGGGACCTGTATAAGGAGGGCAGTTTATTACCATTCGAGGACTATCAACAGGAATATGATCTTCCACAGGGTCACTTCTTACTGCACCGCGCATTTGCCCGCTCCATTGGGAAGTTCTGGGGGTAGGGGTCGGTTGAACCCCCTCCTCACAGTCTCAGCACCTACTTGCTATCTGCAGGGAGCACACACAAAGCAGTCACCAGACTCTACAAGGCCATTAGAGCTGGAGTAATTACCCCCCTAGATGACCTGAAACTAAAGTGGGAACTGGATCTGGGGAATCAGATAGCGGAAACGGACTGCGATCGTATCCTGGAGAGAATGACCAAAATATCCAGGAACGCCAGATTCCAGTTCATCCAATTTTACATACTCCATAAGGGTAAGAGATGCGAGCTGCCCCCGATGCGGTACAGAGGCCGCGGACTTTCTCCACATGCTGTGGTCCTGCCCCGACTGGAGTCTTATTGGAGCACAGTGGTGGCGGAGGTGGAGAACATCATGGAAATTGAGATTGCATGCACACCTGCTAGATGCTTGCTGCATTGGTTCCAAGACCTTGCATTTATTATAGCTAAGAGAGAGCTGACGAGGAATTGGAAAAGCCCAGGTGGCCCCAACCCCCGGGACTGGAGAAGGGAACTCAAGAAATGGGCTGATAGCAAAGGATTAGCACTGCATACCAAACTGAAGAGGGGAAGGGGATCCCCCGAGTTGAAGGAGGCCTGGAAACAGATCACTATAGCGCTGCAAGGGGAACAGCTAGTCCCTAGCGGGAGGGTAGTCACACAGATTGACACATCTAATGGCTGACATTCACACAGCTGCAGAATTGCAGTCGGAACAAACAGAGTGGAACCCTGAGACACAAGACTAAGGGCCAGATGTAGGTAGACAGCAAATTGTGACTTGCAATTTGCAAGTCAGAGCGACTCGCAAATTGCAACTCGCAATTTGCTATGCAGAAAGGTGTCTCGCTATGGGGTCGCAAAGACCCACCTCATTAATATTAATGAGGTGGGTCGCAGTTTGCGACCCCATAGCGAGTCTGGGCACTCACGGGGATGGTGGCCTGCTAGAGACAGCAGACCACCATGTCCGTGACTGCTTTTAAATAAAGTAGTTTTTTTTTTCTATCTGCAGCCCGTTTTCCTTAAAGGAAAACGAGCTGCACATAGAAAAAAATACCGAAACCTTTTGTTTCGGTTTTTTTCAGAGTAGGCAGTGGTCCAAAGGACCACTGCCTGCTCGGAAAAAATAATTTTGTGATCATTCACAAAGGGGAAGGGGTCCCATGTGGACCCCTTCCTGTTTGCGAATGAGTTACCATCCACTTCAAGTTGAAAGCGGTCGCAAATCAACTTACATCGCGGTGCGAGTCGCAAATAGGAAGGGAACACTTCCTATTTGCGAGTCGGAAACGCATTTTGCGAGTCGGTTCCGACTCGCAAAATGTGTTTCTGCATCGCGTGCGGCCATTAGCACCTCGCAAACGGCGTTTTTCGCCGTTTGCAAGGCGCTAATTCCTTGCTACATCTTGCCCTAAGATACCTTGCATGGCTCGCGCGACCTCATACACATGGACACTACATATCACTCCTACATGAGGCAGGTTTGAAGGGGGAGAGGTAGTTAAACAGAAGTCAAGCTTCATGACTCTTAATTTACAAGGGCACAGTGATCAGGCTTAGCCATATTAAGATCTCTTCCCCATACTACATGTACATATCTATTATCAAACTGGAGAGGGGAGAGGTTGGCTCAGAATAAACACCAACGGAAGGGATAGCAACATTGACTGTATGAACAATAGCAAGCAGAAATAGATGTGGAATTGCGACCTAACTGGCTGCTGTACTTTATGCGATGTATATAGATCTGCTGGTGCTAACCTTCCCATTTCTGTGTGTATGACAAAGACTTAGCCTATTCAGCTTTTTTTTCAATAAATTCTGTTTGCAAAAAATATAGTTGAAGGTCTTGCAGGAAGGCAATTGGGATTCTCCACCTCGCTAAGGCAAAATGTATTCTGTATCGTTTTTGCACTGACTTCATCCATGTGATTTATCGTGTTATTATTGTATACTGGGTTTCAAATGGTATAGTGTAGGTAATATGCAAGGGTGTACGGTTCACCCAACTCTATATAAAGAAGGCAGATTGTCAGTTTAGCAGACAGGGTACTCTACCACCTTACATTTTAAGAAGTGCAAGATCACTTTCCCATTTAATGAAATAGCATAGGTGTTAGTTCATGGGTCCCACTGGCACTTTGAGCTTGCTACGAGCATGGGGAGTGCTGTATGAATGGATCCAAATCATCACTAGGTGAACCAAACATGGTATTGTGCCACCCCGATCTCCATTTGCGGTCCAGAGACTGAATTAATGGACTGCTTCTGCACTCTTCAAATAATGCATACACAAAGGAGGGAATTTTCATGATGTTCTAGTGTCTGGTTGACATGTAATACAGTCCCTCCTATAACACAATAAAATAACTTTAGAGGAGGTGGAATGATGTACAAAACATCCATCAGCATGAGGTGAGAGTAATGCTATGCTGGAAATAATCAGAGCTTAATAGATGTATGTTTGAAACATTTGGTAACAATAGTTCTGGCAGATGAGGGTGCACCACTAGGACTTTGCATAAATAAATGAATAAATAAATAAATAAAGCATATAACTAATAACAAACTAAAAGCAAAGGTGGTGTGGGTCTTATTCAGGGTCATTAGAGTCCACAGATTTGATTTCCCATCTGGTATTTTGATATGTAAGGATTTGCCTACAGTTTTTTAATTCTAATGGGGCTAGTTACCCTCTTTGTGTTGCTTGATATGTTACAGATTTTGAGGTCCCTGGGACCACTCGGAGAATGAGAATTAAACTAAATGGGGCTGGTAGCACTATTCATGAGCTCTGCAGGTTCCACTTTTCACAGAGTTACAGAGAAATCCAAAGGTGCTTGGTGTGAAAAACAACCACAAGAAAGAGCCAATAGAGGCTTCACGCCAATACTCGTGGTGTCCTTACAGCAGGACTCCTGAATGAAAGCAATGGCGCCTCGTTATTCCCACAGGCAGTGGTAAACCTGAGTAACTTGGGGCTTGCCTGGTAACACTCTGCCTCTGTGTGTGCTTTTTTCCTGGGCTACAGGAGTCCAGATGTGGGATGAAATCTCAAAGGTTCAGCACTAGATGTTGTGCATTGCTGGATCCTTATTGGCTAATCAGATGGGCAGCCAGCATTGATCATATCCTCACTGGCTACCCTTGGATCATCTGAATGTTAACCCATCAACTTATCAAATAAACCTTGCAATATGCCTTTCCTCAAATAAAACCGGTATGGTCTTAGTTATTCATCTGTAGACTTTTCCTCTGCATGCATTAATTAAGTGTATGTTTGGCTATAGGATATCTGCACTATGAATGAAGCCCTCTGTCTCATAGGCCTTGAGGGTTGTTCAGATCCAGCAGCTTTCATAATGTTCCCTTTTTCTCAGAGAGTGACTAATGTAAATGTACATCAGTTATAAAATGTCTTGGAGAGGATTTGGGAAGCATCTGAAATTGAACTATCTTTTTTGTAGGTCATTTAAGAAGTGTAAGAAAAGCTATTGGCACCCTATGGCCATGAAACTTGCCTCCTCACCATTCCAGCTGTGGCATGTAATGAGCCACCAATGCAGGACCATAAAATGTCAGTGTAATGGTCTATACAAAAGATTATGGCCCACTGGCATGACATTGCTTAGGATGGATTACTGAATATTTTGATATTTTAATTTTATCAGTAATTAACATATGTAATGTCCTTCATGGCCATAGCTTCAAGCAACAAGCAAATACAAAGAGCTGGCCTAACTTCAACTATGCTTCTTCTTTTATCATGGGACTCAAAAGGTGTTAAATGAAGATCAGCTGAATGTTGATGCACAGAGAAAAAACATTTTAAACAAAGAACTACTAACCATAAACTACAGGGTAACATGGTTTTATACAGCATTTTGAGAAAGTGTTAATGATAAGTCCCTGAATTGGGTTTGATATCTCAAACTACCTGCTCCCTGTACTTTTTGGGTGACCACATAATCTAGAAATGCCCTACCTTGGCACCTCATCATTTCTCCATTTACTCTTTTTCACCACCTTTCTCTTCCCCTTCCAATTCTGGGAACTTTGCACCATCTCTAAAGCAGGGTGTGATATATAAATCCCTTTAACTCAATCATTTATTCAATTAAATGCAATGTTGGAGTTATTGATGTTAAACATTGAAAACTTACCGGACTTTTTGTTGTTGGCGTGGATATTAGAGAAGTTGTGGTGCATAGCCCTTGCCTTTCTTCATATCTGCACAGGTAATTACATGACACCAAAATCAAACAGCCTCTATTGTCTCTCCAGGTGTAAATAAGCTCACCTGTATCCAATGACATTTACAGTTAGATCATTAATACACAAATACCAGGAAGTAGTTTATTTGTTAATTTAAGATGACAGTTTTATCCTGAAAACCATCTTCCAACATTTACAAATATTGGACCAATTATTTGCTATGGAATGGGCCACCGTTAGCACACTTCTGTCCCATTCTTATTAATGCCCACATACTCCAAATTAAAAGAAAAACAAAAATATTAGCTTGAGTAAAAGTAGCTATTTGTCCAAATACTAGGGGTAGGCATAACTGTGTAATTCTCACTAGCGTAATTACTACAAAATTTATTGTAAGTATGTGTAAATACATGAAAAGTCTAATCCAGCATTTAGCGCTACTGCCTACCCTTGCATACAAAATGCACCTGAGGATGCATTTTACACTGGGAAAATAGCACTAAATGGTACAGAATAGGAGTAGCTAGTAGCCACTCTTAGTTTGCTGTTCCTGTGTTCCTGCGGTAGGATTTTTGCCCCAAATTGCTCTTAATTACTCAAGCCAGTGTAAATGTGTCATTTTAATAATATCAAATCAAAAAATTTATGAGTAATTACTGAAATTTCTCTGATTACACCCGCATAATTTCACCCAGGCCCATCAAAATCTATATTTTTCCTTCTTATAGATTTTATAATTACATCGCTTCAAGAACATGAGTTGCTCTTCTACCTTACTGTTTTCTCTTCAAAATTCTATATAGCTTGTTCATTTTTTCCCACATTTTTTCCCTCATCAGTTGATTCAGTGACTAATATTACTTTCATCAACTTTTCCATTTCCCATCACACTATATTTTTTCTCCTGAGCTCCTTTTTAGGTCTCAGCTCTAGACAGCGTGCATGCGATGTTTCGAACCGAGACATGCTGCATCTATTACCCGCGCTTCACCCCGCTCATAGGCTTCCCATTTGCTGACACCACTGTCGCTCCATGTTGTCCCTATTTGTCAATTGCATGCATATGTCATGCCTCTTCTGGTGTTTAGCCCTCCCCACGTGCACTGCCCAACTACAGTAAAACATATGCAGCAGACATTCAAGGGCATTGTTTCAGGACTACTTTTTAATTCTTTAGGAGCGTTCTGCAACAGTCGGGCAAACCAAAAACATTGTCTTTCTGATATTGTTGCTCAATAAACACCCCATCTAGATAACAAATATTTACATTTACCAACACACAACACATCATCTCGCACCTTAAGACCAGTCCCAGTCACCACCAGGTACAGTCAGTGCACTCTTTTCCAATCCACACTGCGCCTACATTGGGAATCCCAGCCATGAGGAGGTCACGGCTTCTCCAAGGTGACCCGCCTAATCTGTATTCTTTCTGTTAACTCTGCAAAAGGTGGGAAACCTGCTTTTTTAAGCAAGATTGTCGGCAGTCAGCAGTGACCATCAGCTCTTCTCTCATCGACCTGGCAGTCTTTCATAGTTTTTTTTTCTTTTACCTTGTATTTAACCCCTTCTGTGCCGCGGACGTAGTGGTTACGTCCCGCGGCACAGTGCTGCTGTGCCGAGGACGTAACCACTACGTCCTCGGCACACAGCCCAGAGGGAGCGCTCTCGCTCCCTCTGTGTGCTTCCCCCCACCCCCCCAAAGTCAGGGATGGAAGGGGAAGCCCTTCCCCTTCCACCCCCGACCCCCCCACCCCCCCATAATGACGTCAGCGCGCGATCGCGCGCTGACTTCATTATGGGGATTTCGCCGCACAGGAAGCCATTTGCTTCCTGTGCGGCGACGAGGAAAGAGGTGAGTTCCTCTTCCCGGTGGGTGGGGGGTTTGGGCTAAAGAGGCACCGGGGGAAAGGAAAGGCTTTTCCTTTCCCCCGGTGTCTCTTTGAGCATTCCTGCTGCCCGATCGCATTGCGATCGGGCAGCAGGAATGCCCACTAGACACCAGGGATTTTTTTTTGTTGTTGTTTGCTCGTGTTTCTTGCTGGCGGGGAGCGGCCCCTTGGGCAAGGGTCGCTCCCCTTGTGGGGGCAATTAGTTACGGCCATTTCTGCCCCCCTTGGGGGCAGATTGGCCTACTTTTTAGGCGGATCTGCCCCCAAGGGGGGCAGAAACCACTGGATCACCAGGGAATTATATTTTCTGTGCAGGTATGTTGGGAGGGGGTGCCCCCTTGGGCAAGGGGCGTCCCCCCCAAGGGGGCAGAGAACTGTTGGCCATTTCTGCCCCCCTTGGGGGCAGATCGGCCTATTTTTTTTAGGTCCATCTGCCCCCAAGGGGGGCAGAAGCCACTTAGGCACCAGGGATTGTGTGTGTAGTGGATGGGGGGGCGCCCCCTTGGGCAAGGGTCGCTCCCCTTTGGGGGGCATGTCTTTTAGGGCCATTTCTGCCCCCCTTGAGGGCAGATCAGCCTATTATTTTTAGGTTGATCTGCCCCAAGGGGGGCAGAAACCACTAGAACGCCAGGGATGTTTTTTTATGTGTTTATTTTTGTGGGGGGGCGTCCCCATGGGCACGGGGCGCCCCCCCAAGGGGGGCATTGACCTGTTGGCCATTTCTGCCCCCCCCTGGGGGCAGATGGGCCTATTTTTCTAGACCCACCTGCCCCCAAGGGGGGCAGAAGCCACGTAGACACCAGGGATAGTGTGTGTGTGTGTGTGTGTTAGTGGATGGGGGGGGGCTTGGGCAAGGGTCGCCCCCCACTTTGGGGGCACATGTACCCAGGCCATTTCTGCACCCCTTGGAGACAGATCAGCCTATTATTTTTAGGCTGATCTGCCCCCAAGGGGGGCAGAAACCACTAGAACGCCAGGGATTTTTTTTTATGTGTTTATTTTTGTGGGGGGGGTGTCCCCTTGGGCACGGGGCGCCCCCCCAAGGGGGGCATTGACCTGTTGGCCATTTCTGCCCCCCCTGGGGGCAGATGGGCCTATTTTTCTAGACCCACCTGCCCCCAAGGGGGGCAGAAGCCACGTAGACACCAGGGATAGTGTGTGTGTGTGTTAGTGGATGGGGGGGGGGCTTGGGCAAGGGTCGCCCCCCACTTTGGGGGCACATGTACCCAGGCCATTTCTGCACCCCTTGGAGACAGATCAGCCTATTATTTTTAGGCTGATCTGCCCCCAAGGGGGGCAGAAACCACTAGAACGCCAGGGTTTTTTTTTTATGTGTTTATTTTTGTGGGGGGGCGTCCCCTTGGGCACGGGGCGCCCCCCCAAGGGGGGCATTGACCTGTTGGCCATTTCTGCCCCCCCTGGGGGCAGATGGGCCTATTTTTCTAGACCCACCTGCCCCCAAGGGGGGCAGAAGCCACGTAGACACCAGGGATAGTGTGTGTGTGTGTGTGTGTTAGTGGATGGGGGGGGGCTTGGGCAAGGGTCGCCCCCCACTTTGGGGGCACATGTACCCAGGCCATTTCTGCACCCCTTGGAGACAGATCAGCCTATTATTTTTAGGCTGATCTGCCCCCAAGGGGGGCAGAAACCACTAGAACGCCAGGGATTTTTTTTTATGTGTTTATTTTTGTGGGGGGGCGTCCGCTCGGGCACGGGGCGCCCCCCCAAGGGGGGCATTGACCTGTTGGCCATTTCTGCCCCCCCTGGGGGCAGATGGGCCTATTTTTCTAGACCCACCTGCCCCCAAGGGGGGCAGAAGCCACGTAGACACCAGGGATAGTGTGTGTGTGTGTGTGTGTTAGTGGATGGGGGGGGGCTTGGGCAAGGGTCGCCCCCCACTTTGGGGGCACATGTACCCAGGCCATTTCTGCACCCCTTGGAGACAGATCAGCGTATTATTTTTAGGCTGATCTGCCCCCAAGGGGGGCAGAAACCACTAGAACGCCAGGGTTTTTTTTTTATGTGTTTATTTTTGTGGGGGGGCGTCCCCTTGGGCACGGGGCGCCCCCCCAAGGGGGGCATTGACCTGTTGGCCATTTCTGCCCCCCCTGGGGGCAGATGGGCCTATTTTTCTAGACCCACCTGCCCCCAAGGGGGGCAGAAGCCACGTAGACACCAGGGATAGTGTGTGTGTGTGTGTGTGTTAGTGGATGGGGGGGGGCTTGGGCAAGGGTCGCCCCCCACTTTGGGGGCACATGTACCCAGGCCATTTCTGCACCCCTTGGAGACAGATCAGCCTATTATTTTTAGGCTGATCTGCCCCCAAGGGGGGCAGAAACCACTAGAACGCCAGGGATTTTTTTTTATGTGTTTATTTTTGTGGGGGGGCGTCCCCTCGGGCACGGGGCGCCCCCCCAAGGGGGGCATTGACCTGTTGGCCATTTCTGCCCCCCCTGGGGGCAGATGGGCCTATTTTTCTAGACCCACCTGCCCCCAAGGGGGGCAGAAGCCACGTAGACACCAGGGATAGTGTGTGTGTGTGTGTGTGTTAGTGGATGGGGGGGGGTTTGGGCAAGGGTCGCCCCCCACTTTGGGGGCACATGTACCCAGGCCATTTCTGCACCCCTTGGAGACAGATCAGCCTATTATTTTTAGGCTGATCTGCCCCCAAGGGGGGCAGAAACCACTAGAACGCCAGGGATTTTTTTTAATGTGTTTATTTTTGTGGGGGGGCGTCCCCTCGGGCACGGGGCGCCCCCCCAAGGGGGGCATTGACCTGTTGGCCATTTCTGCCCCCCCTGGGGGCAGATGGGCCTATTTTTCTAGACCCACCTGCCCCCAAGGGGGGCAGAAGCCACGTAGACACCAGGGATAGTGTGTGTGTGTGTGTGTGTTAGTGGATGGGGGGGGGCTTGGGCAAGGGTCGCCCCCCACTTTGGGGGCACATGTACCCAGGCCATTTCTGCACCCCTTGGAGACAGATCAGCCTATTATTTTTAGGCTGATCTGCCCCCAAGGGGGGCAGAAACCACTAGAACGCCAGGGATTTTTTTTTATGTGTTTATTTTTGTGGGGGGGCGTCCCCTTGGTCACGGTGCGCCCCCCCAAGGGGGGCATTGACCTGTTGGCCATTTCTACACCCCCTGGGGGCAGATGGGCCTATTTTCTTAGGCCCACCTGCCCCCAAGGGGGCAGAAGCCACTTAGGCACCAGGGATAGTGTTGTGTGTGTTTTTTTTGTTTTTTTTTGTTTGAGGGCTGTCCCCTTTGGCAAGGGTCGCTCTCCATGGGGACACAGTACTAAAGGTATTTTCTGGCTTCCTTGGGGCAGACAGGCCTATTTTTTTAGTAGGCCCATCTGCCCCTATGACAGAATCCACTTAGGCACCAATTTCTAAAATGTTTGATGGTGGGGTGTTTGTCAACTGAAGAAGTCTTTGCATTTGTGATAAAAAAATGTTTCCTCCTTTTTGTTCTAGTTCAAAGCTTTTGCTTTATTTGCTGTGGCTCCTTGCGGTTTTGGCGGTGGTTGACCTGCAGTTTGCACAGTTGCATGTTTTAGGTAAGTAAAAACAATTTACTCCAAAGGAGTATTGTTGCCATGCATGAATGACATGTTTGTAGGGGGTGTACTAAATGCAGGATTGTGTGTGAAATTGTCCTTAGGTTTGTGCACAATGATATTTGTTGTGTCTTATTTCTAATTTGCCTTTCTTTCTTTCTTTTTAGTGGGATATCATTGGTGATTGCTGTGTAGTTGCTGGTGAATCAAGCTTTTTCAGGCAAGTGAGCGGTATAGTTTTTGAGTTTGTAACTCTTACTAACAAAGCTACACTTTGTTACTTGTCTTACACAGTGCTGGTTGTTGGTGGTGAATTTGTCCAGTTAATTTTAGCAGGAGAGATCATGGCTAGCCGCAGGATGACCGCTCAGCAGGTGGTTGGTATGCTTTTTGAGTCACAGTCTGATCATGACTATGAGACGGACTCTGCATCTGAGGCAGAGGAGGAAGTCAGAGATTCTGGCAGTGATGTTTCTGTTGGAGGGGAATCTTCTGATGATGAAGCCACACTCAGTGCAGATGAAGGTTCTGTTTTAGAGGAGGACATTGATGTGCCAATAGTGCAGCAACCTGGGGCTGAAAGGTTTCCCGTTAGAAGACCTGATGTCTGGGTTGCCCCAAACATGGAGCAGCCAGAGTTGCCTGCCTTTACTGGTCTCCCGGGGTGTAACGCCAATACAGAGAACTTTATGCCTATCAATTTCTTTGAGTTATTCATGGATGATGTGTTTTTGGAAGAGATTGTTGAGCAGACTAATTTGTATGCGGAGCAGCATTTGAGGGACAACGCTGCTAGACTTAGGCCACACTCTAGAGCTGCCCAGTGGATTCCCACAAATTTGGAGGAGCTAAAAAAGTTTTTGGGTTTGACTTTTTTGATGGGGTTGATAAGGAAGCCGTCACTGGCTTCTTATTGGTCTACTAGTCCCTTGATGGCAACAGCTATATTTCCAGCTACCATGAGTCGTAATCGGTATTTGCTTCTTCTTAGGATGCTGCATTCTGTTGACAATGCATTAGCCTTGCCACGAGATCACCCAGATTCTGACCGTCTTTTTAAGATTAGGCCTGTCCTTGATCATTTTGTAGATCGGTTTTCGGAGGTCTATGTTCCAGGCAAAGAGATAAGTGTGGACGAGTCTTTGGTCCTCTTCAAGGGTCGTTTGGTTTTTAGGCAGTACATTCCTAGCAAAAGGGCACGATATGGAATTAAATTGTATATGCTGTCTGAAAGTAGGACAGGATATGTGTATAGTTTCCGTGTGTACACTTGTAGGGATTCCAATATTGACCCCCCTGGTTGTCCTCCCACTTTTGGAGTTACTGAGAAAATAGTGTGGGATCTTGGTAGACGACTGTTCAACAAAGGTCACCATTTGTATGTAGATAACTTCTACACTGGTGTGCAGTTGTTCAAGGAATTGTTTAGAGTGGACACAGTTGCTTGTGGCACAATCCGTTCTAACCGGAAAGGCTATCCAAGGGAGCTTGTCTGTAAAAAACTTGAGAGGGGACAGTGCTGTGCCTTGCGGAACGAGGAGCTGCTAGCTTTGAAATTTTCAGACAAGAGGGATGTCTACATGCTAAGTACCATCCATGATGAGAGTACTTCCCCTGTGACTGTTTGGGGCCAGGTTGCTGAAGTGCGCAAACCTGTGTGCATTTTAGATTATAATAAGCACATGGGAGGTGTAGATAGAGTTGACCAGAGGTTGGAACCTTATACTGCTATTCGTAAGTCTTATGTTTGGTATAAGAAGTTAGCACTTCACCTCTTCCACTTAGCAACCTTCAATGCTTTTATTGTGTTTAGGGATAGGTCTCCAGACTCAAAGATGACATTTGTGAAATTTCAGGAGTCAGTGATAGAGAGCCTTATTGTGGTGGAACAGGCCAGAGTTCCTAGAGAAGCAGTGGTGGAGGATGTGGCTAGATTGAAAGATCGCCACTTTGCTGAGCACATTCCTCCCACACCCAAAAAAGACTTTCCAGCTAAGAAATGTAGAGTGTGTTTTCGAAGAGGTATCCGGAGGGAGTCTCGAATGTACTGCCCAGATTGTCCTTCAAAGCCTGGGCTGTGTGTCAGTGCTTGTTTTAAGAATTACCACACCCAGAAGAATTTCTGGGAACAACCATGAGTGTAAACTCATGTCTGTTTTGTATTTTCATGTGTTTAGTTTCATGGTTAGCATTTCTGTCATGTTGTTAGTTAGAGCTTTTGTGTTTGTTGTTTTGTAATTCTTTCTACTTAGTTAGGGGTTCCTCTGTTAAAAAAAAAAAAAATATGATGCCATTGTGTGTGGAGTGGGGCTTGGCTGAGACTGTACATATTGACTTGATGTTGGCTACTGCAACACACTGCAAGCCAAGCACCAGTCCACACACTCCCATCAGCTGGTGTGATTGTTGTATCAGGCATGTGGGCGTATGTAAGTGATGGGCCCTTGAGTGGCGCTGTCTGTCGATGTGAGTGTTGTAATGTGCTGGGCCCGTGGCTGGCGGTGTGAATGGCCTTGTGTGTGTCATGTATGAAAGTTGTGTGAATGGACTGTAAAGCGGTTGGTGCCTTGTCGCGGCTTTACAGCTCACGAGCTGTGAGTCATTGGTTCAGTTTTTTGCCTTTCAGTTACTAACAGTGCTTTTCATTTTTGTGAAAGCTCTTGTTAGTAAAATTTGATCCACTGAACCATCACTCACCCTCGTGCCAAATCCAACCAGTATGTGTGGTAAAAATGACCAAACCTGCTCCGCTGTAATCAGGCGTCGCAGCACACCTATGACACGCTAGGTGCCTCAGGTGGGACCCCGATGATGAAGCATGCCACCAACTTGGTTGGTGGGTGAGGGGTCTTTTTCACATAACCTAAGTGTGTTTCTTTTCAAAATTTTAGTGTTTGGCACATCACGGACGTATGTGGGCACATCAAAACGATATATTACAAAACTACCTGTGTTTGGGGGGGGAGAGGGCACCTATGTTTTTGGTCCTGTGTGCGGCCTTCATCTAGGGAAACCTACCAAACCCAGACATTTTTTAAAACTAGACACCCCAAGGAGTCTAGGGAGGAGTGGCTTGCGTGGATCCCCCAACATTTTCTTACCCAGACTCCTCTGTAAACCTCAAAATGTGCTTAAAAAAAGCATATTTTCCTGACTTTTCTTCGTACGATCACCACTCCAGCACAAAATTCCTACTCCCCAGTGTTCCCCTCAGTCTCCCAAATAAAATGACACCTCACGTATGTGGGTCCCCAAAGCAGAGTCAGTCTAAAGATGTATAAAAGAATATGTCCTTATAAACTCGCAGTACTATCCCCTGTATCTCTACAAGTTTTGGGCCTTATTCTGTTGGAGGCACCTGGCCCACCCACACAACTGAGGTATCATTTTTATCGGGAGACTTGGGGGAACGCTGGGTGGAAGGAAATTTGTGGCTCCACTCAGATTCCAGAACTTTCTGTCACCGAAATGTGTGAAAAATGCGTTTTTTTAGCCAATATTTGAGGTTTGGAAAGGATTCTGGGTAACAGAACCTGGTCAGAGCCCCTCAAGTCACCCCATCTTGGATTCCCCTAGGTCTCTAGTTTTCAGAAATGCACAGGTTTGGTAGGTTTCCCTAGGTGCTGGCTGAGCTACAGGCCAAAAACTACAGGTAGGCACTGTTTTCAATGAAAAAATGTGATGTGTCCACGTTGCGCTTTGGGGCGTTTCCTGTCGCGGGCGCTAGGCCTACCCACACAAGTGAGGTATCATTTTTATCGGGAGACGTGGGGGAACGCTGGGTGGAATCAAATTTGTGGCTCCTCTCAGATTCCAGAACTTTCTGCCACAGAAATGTGAGGAACATGTGTTTTTTTAGCCAATTTTTGAGCTTTGCAAAGGATTCTGGGTAACAGAACCTGGTCCGAGCCCCGCCAGTCACCCCTCCTTGGATTCCCCTAGGTCTCTAGTTTTCAGAAATGCACAGGTTTGGTAGGTTTCCCTAGGTGGCGGCTGAGCTACAGGCCAAAATCTACAGGTAGGCACTTCGCTAAAAACAGGTCTGTTTTCTTCCAAAATTTTGGTGGTGTCCACGTTGCGCTTTGGGGCGTTTCCTGTCGCGGGCGCTAGGCCTACCCACGCAAGTGAGGTATCATTTTTATCGGGAGACTTGGGGGAACGCTGGGTGGAAGGAAATTTGTGGCTCCTCCCAGATTCCAGAACTTTCTGCCACAGAAATGTGAGGAACATGTGTTTTTTTAGCCAATTTTTGAGCTTTGCAAAGGATTCTGGGTAACAGAACCTGGTCCGAGCCCCGCCAGTCACCCCTCCTTGGATTCCCCTAGGTCTCTAGTTTTCAGAAATGCACAGGTTTGGTAGGTTTCCCTAGGTGGCGGCTGAGCTACAGGCCAAAATCTACAGGTAGGCACTTTGCTAAAAACAGGTCTGTTTTCTGTGATGTGTCCACGTTGCGCTTTGGGGCGTTTCCTGTCGCGGGCGCTAGGCCTACCCACACAAGTGAGGTATCATTTTTATCGGGAGACGTGGGGGAACGCTGGGTGGAAGGAAATTTGTGGCTCCTCTCAGATTCCAGAACTTTCTGCCACAGAAATGTGAGGAACATGTGTTTTTTTAGCCAATTTTTGAGCTTTGCAAAGGATTCTGGGTAACAGAACCTGGTCCGAGCCCCGCCAGTCACCCCTCCTTGGATTCCCCTAGGTCTCTAGTTTTCAGAAATGCACAGGTTTGGTAGGTTTCCCTAGGTGGCGGCTGAGCTACAAGCCAAAATCTACAGGTAGGCACTTCGCTAAAAACAGGTCTGTTTTCTTCCCAAATTTTGGTGGTGTCCACGTTGCGCTTTGGGGCGTTTCCTGTCGCGGGCGCTAGGCCTACCCACGCAAGTGAGGTATAATTTTTATCGGGAGACTTGGGGGAACGCTGGGTGGAAGGAAATTTGTGGCTCCTCCCAGATTCCAGAACTTTCTGCCACAGAAATGTGAGGAACATGTGTTTTTTTAGCCAATTTTTGAGCTTTGCAAAGGATTCTGGGTAACAGAACCTGGTCCGAGCCCCGCCAGTCACCCCTCCTTGGATTCCCCTAGGTCTCTAGTTTTCAGAAATGCACAGGTTTGGTAGGTTTCCCTAGGTGGCGGCTGAGCTAGAGGCCAAAATCTACAGGTAGGCACTTTGCTAAAAACAGGTCTGTTTTCTGTGATGTGTCCATGTTGCGCTTTGGGGCGTTTCCTGTCGCGGGCGCTAGGCCTACCCACACAAGTGAGGTATCATTTTTATCGGGAGACGTGGGGGAACGCTGGGTGGAAGGAAATTTGTGGCTCCTCTCAGATTCCAGAACTTTCTGCCACAGAAATGTGAGGAACATGTGTTTTTTTAGCCAATTTTTGAGCTTTGCTAAGGATTCTGGGTAACAGAACCTGGTCCGAGCCCCGCCAGTCACCCCTCCTTGGATTCCCCTAGGTCTCTAGTTTTCAGAAATGTACAGGTTTGGTAGGTTTCCCTAGGTGCCGGCTGAGCTAGAGGCCAAAATCTGCAGGTAGTCACTTCGCAAAAAACACCTCTGTTTTCTTCCAAAATTTTGGTGGTGTCCACGTTGCGCTTTGGGGCGTTTCCTGTCGCGGGCGCTAGGCCTACCCACGCAAGTGAGGTATCATTTTTATCGGGAGACTTGGGGGAACGCTGGGTGGAAGGAAATTTGTGGCTCCTCTCAGATTCCAGAACTTTCTGTCACTCAAATGTGAGGAAAATGCGTTTTTTTAGCCAAAATATGAGGTTTGCAAAGGATTCTGGGTAACAGAACCTGGTCCGAGCCCCGCCAGTCACCCCTCCTTGGATTCCCCTAGGTCTCTAGTTTTCAGAAATGCACAGGTTTGGTAGGTTTCCCTAGGTGGCGGCTGAGCTAGAGGCCAAAATCTACAGGTAGGCACTTTGCTAAAAACAGGTCTGTTTTCTGTGATGTGTCCACGTTGCGCTTTGGGGCGTTTCCTGTCGCGGGCGCTAGGCCTACCCACACAAGTGAGGTATCATTTTTATCGGGAGACGTGGGGGAACGCTGGGTGGAAGGAAATTTGTGGCTCCTCTCAGATTCCAGAACTTTCTGCCACAGAAATGTGAGGAACATGTGTTTTTTTAGCCAATTTTTGAGCTTTGCAAAGGATTCTGGGTAACAGAACCTGGTCCGAGCCACACAAATCACCCCATCTTGGATTCCCCTAGGTCTCTAGTTTTCAGAAATGCACAGGTTTGGTAGGTTTCCCTAGGTGGCGGCTGAGCTAGAGGCCAAAATCTACAGGTAGGCACTTTGCTAAAAACAGGTCTGTTTTCTGTGATGTGTCCACGTTGCGCTTTGGGGCGTTTCCTGTCGCGGGCGCTAGGCCTACCCACACATGTGAGGTATCATTTTTATCGGGAGACGTGGGGGAACGCTGGGTGGAAGGACATTTGTGGCTCCTCTCAGATTCCAGCACTTTCTGCCACAGAAATGTGAGGAACATGTGTTTTTTTAGCCAATTTTTGAGCTTTGCAAAGGATTCTGGGTAACAGAACCTGGTCCGAGCCACACAAATCACCCCATCTTGGATTCCCCTAGGTCTCTAGTTTTCAGAAATGCACAGGTTTGGTAGGTTTCCCTAGGTGGCGGCTGAGCTAGAGGCCAAAATCTACAGGTAGGCACTTTGCTAAAAACAGGTCTGTTTTCTGTGATGTGTCCACATTGCGCTTTGGGGTGTTTCCTGTCGCGGGCGCTAGGCCTACCCACACAAGTGAGGTATCATTTTTATCGGGAGACGTGGGGGAACGCTGGGTGGAAGGAAATTTGTGGCTCCTCTCAGATTCCAGAACTTTCTGCCACAGAAATGTGAGGAACATGTGTTTTTTTAGCCAAATTTTGAGGTTTGCAAAGGATTCTGGGTAACAGAACCTGGTCCGAGCCACACAAATCACCCCATCTTGGATTCCCCTAGGTCTCTAGTTTTCAGAAATGCACAGGTTTGGTAGGTTTCCCTAGGTGGCGGCTGAGCTAGAGGCCAAAATCTACAGGTAGGCACTTTGCTAAAAACAGGTCTGTTTTCTGTGATGTGTCCACGTTGCGCTTTGGTGCGTTTCCTGTCGCGGGCGCTAGGCCTACCCACACAAGTGAGGTATCATTTTTATCGGGAGACTTGGGGAAACATAGAATAGCAAAACAAGTGTTATTGCCCCTTGTCTTTCTCTACATTTTTCCCTTCCAAATGTAAGACAGTGTGTAAAAAAGACGTCTATTTGAGAAATGCCCGGTAATTCACATGCTAGTATGGGCAGCCCGGAATTCAGAGATGTGCAAATAACCACTGCTTCTCAACACCTTATCTTGTGCCCATTTTGGAAATACAAAGGTTTTCTTGATAGCTATTTTTTACTCTTTATATTTCAGCAAATGAATTGCTGTATACCCGGCATAGAATGAAAACCCACTGCAGGGTGCAGGTCATTTATTGGCTCTGGGTACCTAGAGTTCTTGATGAACCTACAAGCCCTATATATCCCCGCAACCAGAAGAGTCCAGCAGACGTAACGGTATACTGCTTTCGAAAATCTGACATTGCAGGAAAAAGTTACAGAGTAAAACTTAGAGAAAAATTGATGTTTTTTTCACCTCAATTTCAATATTTTTCTTTTTCAGTTGCTATTTTCTGTAGGAAACCCTTGTAGGATCTACACAAATTACCCCTTGCTGAATTCAGAATTTTGTCTACTTTTCAGAAATGTTGCGGTTTATGGGATCCAGCGTTGGTTTCATGCCCATTTCTGTCACTGACTGGAAGGAGGCTGAAAGCACAAAAAATCGTAAAAATGGGGTATGTCCCAGTAAAATGACAAAATTGGGTTGAAAAATTGGGTTTTCTGATTCAAGTCTGCCTGTTCCTGAAAGCTGGGAAGCTGGTGATTTTATCACCGCAAACCCTTTGTTGATGCCCTTTTCAGGGAAAAAACCACAAGCCTTCTTCTGCAGCCCATTTTTCCAAATTTAAAAAAAAAAATGAAATTTTCACTGTTTTTTGGCTAATTTCTTGGCCTCCTTCTGGGGAACCCACAAAGTCTGGGTACCTCTAGAATCCCTAGGATGTTGGAAAAAAAGGACGCAAATTTGGCATGGGTAGCTTATGTGAACAAAAAGTTATGAGGGCCTAAGCGCGAACTGCTCCAAATAGCCAAAAAAAGGCTCGGCACAGGAGGGGGAAAAGGCCTGGCAGCGAAGGGGTTAAGATGCTCAGCTAACTGTATTTCTGCCTGACTCTCACATTTTAGGATTTATGGGACACTCAGTCTATCAATGTCAGAATGATGGTTGCCTGATCTCGCCCTGCCGGGTTCAAACATGTGACCAGCGGGTCACACACAGACTGCCACAGTGAACTCAATTACTAGCCTTATTCGGCAAGGCACTGCACCGTTCCCCGTCTTCAAACTTGCTGCAACCTGACAGAGGTTTTCTATGCATCTTGTCAATACATCATATATTTAAGAATTCCTGTCGCGTTCTCCCCTTTTTCATGCACCAATTGTGGTACACGGAAAATGTTATGTCTTGTGTCACCCAATGTAGCCTCATTGACCAGAATCATTTTCCTGACCAGAACAGTGATTCTTTTTTTTTTTCCCAAGGGTATGTGCAAGCACCTTATCATCACGACTTTTGTTTAGGGCCACTGGATTTATGTGACAGGGTCAAGTAAAATTTACGCCAGCAAAATACAAATTATGCAGAGTAATGATACAACTAAGCATTTAATTTTTTGTACACTGTCTGGGATTGATTGCATTTCATTAGTACAATTTCAAACCCATATATAGCAAGAAGCAAAATAAAGGTGAATATCCAACCATTGAACAGGACCGCTCCACTGCGCAGCAACACGTGTCGCTGGAGGGACTGTGGGCGCATGTAGTATGTGTTGATGAAGGTGTGTTTCCCTGGAATGGGTCGTTCTTGCTGGAATACTCTGGTATTGCCTCCATTTCTTTCTTTCTTTCTTGACTTCATCTCTGTTTTTTTATTTGCTTTACTTTGCTTTTGTGTTTGATGTGTCATGTCCTACTGTTCTTTGACTGCAGGTTTCATTTTATCTGAGGGACTGTTTTGTATAAACATGTAGCCTGTGGCTGTTATGTCGATAATTATATTAAGTAAAATAAGAATGTGACTCATACATCACTAAATCTTCCCAGACCAGGGCTGCTGGGGAAGCTCCCCATGGAGCAGTACAACTCCAACGTGCTGCAGCTAGATGCCCCACACTTGGAGCCCCAGAAAGCTGCAGCACGCCATGCGGAACTACATGCAGTGGCTGTATAAAGTAAACTGTGCATCTGTAAACACACATGCACAGTGCTGAATGTTCACTGCTGGGGCACTCTGGTTGTGTTTCACGTTATCACATGACATATTCAAATGGTATTACCCTGGTCCTGTGGTTAAACATGCTCAGTGTTGTCACCCTTGTGCAAAGGGTTATCATCATGATATTGTGGTTCATTGAGTTGTGTAGCCATTTTAGTTATAGCTCCATGCACATTATTTTAGCACACTAGGCCTGCTGCTGTGCACTTTAAACTAGATATATTTTATTCAGCTGTGTTTATTATTTTAACAATAGCCACATTTGCAGTCTTGTTTTATTTCTCTCTATATAGCTATTCTTTGTCTCTGCCAGCGCTGTGTTCTTCAACAAGGCATTTCTTTCACTCTGTGCTTTTCTCAAGGCTACAGTAAGATAGGTTGCCGGTAAACATGGTAGACGTTTTGTCTCTGGTATTCATAGAAGCATACACATCCTTACATAGGGACATTTTCTCAGAACATCAGTTGTTTTATTATAACAACACTTCTCTGTCCCATACACATTAGAGAGAGATTCCAGCCAGATGACAACAACTGTATGTTGATTGCTAAATGCTTCGCTACAGCTCCTTATGCAGACTTCAGGCCTTTGCTCAGGTATGGGGGATGATGTCTTCCAAGGGGAACCTGAAGGGCAGAACTAGAGCCTAACATGCTGTGCTCTAATATAGCCTAGGTTGGAATTAGTTATTGACTCTAGTGACAATATGGTAGGGTTATTTCTATGCTTTACTCTCCTTGTTACAATTTTAATCCTGTCATGCTTTATCATCCTGGTTATTGTAATACATGCCTTACTATCTAAGATACAGTCCCTTTATTAAACCTTATTGAAACATATACTGCCTCTGCTCGTCATTGTATGTATGAGACTAATGTAACTGAGGGAAACGGATGAGATCTGAGTGACCACGATTTTCCTGAGTCAATTGTGTCATGTGCTCGGCTGCCAAATCATCCCTGCTCTTGGGTAGAGATGAGGCACTGCTAGTTGGCCAGAGCAAAACCCGGATTGGAGCGACAGGTGTGACCTGTAGTGGTTTAGTCTCAGTCTCCCACACCGCAGGCAATTCTACTGCTCAAATCCAATACTCTCATTAGAATAATGAGAGCCTACGCGGCAAATGTTTCGTGTTATCACCATAGTGCTCAACTTCTGTGGTTACACATGTACCATTTGATCACCCCGGTCCTATGGCAGGAGTGGTTTGCGGAGCTTTGTTCGGGCGGGCGGGTGCAGGGGTAAGGGAGAAGGGGAGGCCGCAGGAGAAAATTAATTAAAATGTTTTTTTTTTAAATCACTTACCTGGTCCGCTCCCGCGCCGCTCCTCTCCCCTTGCTGCTGCAGGCACAGGCTCCCAGCCTGCCCTGTGGCCAATCCTGAACTGCTCAGAGCAGCTCCCAGACAGACTGGGAGCTTGTGAAGGCTCTCTCGAGCCCAGCAACTATGTTGCTGGGCTGAAGAGAGCCCTGTGCGCATGTGTGTTTGGCCGGTCCGAGACAGCCGACCAAACACATGCGCTCTGAGGGGAGTGCACAGTGCACTCCCCTCTGCTCGTCGCCTTCAATGCCCCGCCCTTTTCACAGGGAAAGAATAATAAACAAAGGCCCTTATTCATACTTTTTTTGCGCCGCATTTGTGCTGCTTTTTGACGCAAAAGCGGCGCAAACTTACAAAATACAATTGTATTTTGAAAGTTTGCGCCGCTTTTGCGTAAAAAAATGACGCAAATGTGGCGCTAAAGAAGTTTAAATATGGGCCAAAGTTTATTATCCTTTCCTTGTGAAAGGATGTGCAGCGGTTGCTGCTGGCGGGGGAGGCGACGCTCCCCCCCCCCCAAATGGAGGAGCCACATCTGTCCTGTGGTTAAACATTTTCCTTGTTATCACCTAGGTGTTTTTGTTTGCTCCATGTTATCACCTGTGTGCTGTGGTTAAACATGTTGCATGTTATTCATGGTTATCCATGGTGCTGTAATTCAGTGTGTTTCATGCTATAACTCTGGTGGTTTAACACTTCCTTCTATCATCCTGGTGCTGTTGTTAAACACATTACTTTATCGCTGTGATGCTGTAGTTAAACATGCCTTTTGTTATCTCCCTGATCTCTTCATTTAATATGTTCCATGTTATCACCCTGTTGCTGTGTTGAACAGTTTCCTTTTTATCATTCTGATGTTAAGGTTCAGCATTAATTTTATGACATCGGTGCTTTAGCTAAACATGTTGTTTATCACTGTTGTTCTGTAATGTATGATAAATGTATTCCATGTTATAACTCTGGTGCAGTGGTTAATCATATTTAATTCTGTCACCGAGGTGCTGTGGTTAAACATATCCCTTTATCATCCAATGTAGTTTGCTATCACATTAGAAGTGTTTATTATCATCCCAGTGCTGTGGTTAACCCGTTTCATTCCGTCACTCTGGTGCTCTGATCAGCCATGTAACCGTGGCAGCACTAGATACACTGAAGTGAAGTAATGGCTACCCTAGCACCGCAGTAGAATACAGGGATACCTTTGCTCATCAAACTGGAAAGTGACAGTTGCCCGCCCCCAGAAATGGCGCCACATCCGTTACCAGGACTTCTGTGCCCCTGAGAGCCTGCCATGGAACTGACGTAGGAGTAGGTGGGTCACGTGGGTTGTGACAATCCTGTGATCACGTGCTAGTCACCTCCCAGGGTCCTAGCCACAGTGTCTAGGGCTATGGGCTGTGTAAAATGGGGGCCCTGCTGGTGTGTGCCCTGTTTCTGAACCTAAGAGGACAAGTCTGGACATGTCTGACAGTCAGGACCATGTGGCTGATGAGTGTCTCCTCACAGGGAGGAGCAGTGGAAATGTAAGGCCAAACCTCCACACAGCTGGCTAATCCAAAAAGGGGGCTGGTCAAATGTTGCTTATGTTAGAGTCCCCCAATCAATTTAGAAATTAAAACCTAAAACAGATGTTTGCTCCAAATGGTGATTAGCAGAGGTCAAAGTATAAAGGGTCCCCACACTTAAGGACTGAAATAGAACCTGTGAAATGAAAAACCTAAAGCACATATGCAAGCCCCCAGGACTTCCCAGGAGTGTGTTAAAAGCTAGTTACCAGATGTCAAAGTTTAAGCAGGCCACACAATTAAAAAAAGTTTGAAACAAACAGTAGACATGTATTGCAAACCTAAAACAGATGCCTGCCTTCCCCCACCAAGACTTCCCAGGACCGGTCAAAGGGGATCAGCAGAGGTCAAAGTATAAACAAGCCACACAATTAAAAAAAGTTTGAAACAGTGGACATGCAATGCAAACCTAAAACAGATGCCTGCCTCCCAAGACTTCCCAGGACAGGTTAAAGGGGATCCACAGAGGTCAAAGTATAAATAGGCCACACAATTAAAAAAAGTTTGAAACAGTGGACATGCAATGCAAACCTAAAACAGATGTTTGCCCCCAGGACTTCCCAGAACAGGATTTAAAGGGGATCAGCAGAGGTCAAAGTATAAACAGGCCACACAATTAAAAAAGTTTGAAACAGCCAGAGGTCATGAAAGGGCAATCTAAAACAGATGTTGCACGACCTATGACATCCCAGGACAGGACTCAAAGGCTGACATGCACACACAATTAAAAAAAAGTTTTAAACAGTGGACATGCAATGCAAACCTAAAACAGATGTTTGCCCCCAGGACTTCCCAGAACAGGATTTAAAGGGGATCAGCAGAGGTCAAAGTATAAACAGGCCACACAATTAAAAAAGTTTGAAACAGCCAGAGGTCATGAAAGGGCAGTCTAAAACAGATGTTGCCATCCCTATGACTTCCCAGGACAGGACTCAAAGGCTGACATGCATTGCAAACCTAAAAAGATGTTTGCCCCCAGGACTTCCCAGGACAGGACTCAAAGGATGACATGCAATACAAACCGAAAACAGATATTTGCCTCAAAGGACTCCCCAGGACAGGACTCAAAGGGGATCAATAGAGGTCAAATTATAAACTGACAATGCAATTAAACGTTAGAAACAAATCAATGGACATGTAATGCAAACCTAAAACAGATGTCTGCCCCCAAGACTTCCCAGGAAAGGTCAAAGGGGACCAGCACAGGTCAAATTATAAAGTGACAGTGCAATTAAAAGTATGAAACAAACAGAGGACTTGAAATGATAAACCTAAAAAGCTGCCTATTTCAGAGCCAAACCCTCCACAAAACCTTTGCATAATTAGCATAATGAGGCTGGTATAAAAGCACCCCCACATTCACAGGTCTCTTTTTCTGAACTACGTATTTGAAGTTTGCAGAGAGCAGGGGCTTCCAGAACCAGCAGGGATGAAAAATATGAAGGGCAGAGCGCAGACTGGTGATGCTACCCCTCTTCTACTTAAGGTAAGTAACTACATTGTGTTTGTATATGTTCTATTGTAGCTTCGCCCTGACGTTATCCCCAGCCTTTTTTCAACTATACCCATTAAAGCGTAAGGCTTATGTTTTGCATAGGTGTAGGAGGCTGGCCTGGCTTGTAGTGGGTACCAAGGGGTACTTACACTCTGTACCAGGTCCAGTTATCCCTTATTAGTGTAGAAGAGGTGTTTCTAGCAGCTTAGGCTGATAGAAGGTAGCTATAGCAGAGCAGCTTAGGCTGAACTAGGAGACATGCAAAGCTCCTACTATACCACTGGTATCATATGCACAATATCATAAGAAAACACAATACACAGATATACTAAAAATAAAGGTACTTTATTTTTATGACAATATGCCAAAAGTATCTCAGTGAGTACCCTCAGTATGAGGATGCCAAATATACACAAGCTATATGTACACAATACCAAAAATATGCAGTAATAGCAAAAGGAAGTAATGCAAGCAGTGTAAAGTTACAATAGATTGCAATAGGAGCACATAGGTATAGGGGCAACACAAACCATATACTCCAAAAGTGGAATGCGAACCACGAATGGACCCCAAACCTATGTGAGCTTGTAGAGGGTCGCTGGGACTGTAAGAAAACAGTGAGGGTTAGAAAAATAGCCCACCCCAAGACCCTGTAAGGTAGGTGTAAAGTGCACCTACAACCCCCAGAGAGCACAGAAGTCGTGATAGGGGGTTTCTGCAAGGAAGACCACCACCAGTAATGTAACAACAGTGGATTTCCGGACCTGAGTACCTGTGAAACAAGGGGACCAAGTCCAAGAGTCGCTACAATGTCGAGAGAGGGCAGATGCCAAGGAAATGCCAGCTGAGGGTGCAAAGAAGCTGCCACCGGATGGTAGAAGCTGTGGATTCTGCAAGAACGAAGAGGGCTAGAAACTTCCCCTTCGGAGGATGGATGTCCCACGTCGTGAAGAAGCCCAGCCCAGCAAGTCAGGGAGCCCTCACAGAAGCAGGCAGCACCCGCAGAAGTACCAGAACAGGCACTTAGAAGAGGAGTGAACTGGAGTCCACCCAAAGTCAGAAAAGGGAGTCCCACGACGCCGGAGGACAACTCAGAAGGTTGTGCACTGCAGGACTTACCTCCACCAAACTTGGACTGAAGAGTCACTGGACTGTGGGAGTCACTAGGACAGAGTTGCTGAGTTCCAGGGACCACGCTCGTCGTGCTGAGAGGGGACCCAGAGGACCGGTGATGCAGTCTTTTGTTGCCTGCGGTTGCAGGGGGAAGATTCCGTCGACCCACAGGAGATTTCTTCAGAGCTCCTGGTGCAAAGAGGCAGCAGGCTACCCCCAGAGCATGCACCACCAGGAAACAGGCGAGAAAGCCAGCAGGATGAAGCGATACAAGGTTGCAGTAGTCGTCTTTGCTACTTTGTTGTGGTTTTGCAGGCCTCCTGAGCAGTCAGCGGTCGATCCTTTGACAGAAGGTGAAGAGAGAAGTGCAGAGGAACTCTGGTGAGCTCATGCATTCAGTATCTGAAGAATTCCCAAAAGCAGAGACCCTAAATAGCCAGAAAAGGAGGTTTGGCTACCTAGGAAGGAGGATAGGCTAGTAACACAGGTAAGAGCCTATCAGAAGGAGTCTCTGACGTCACCTGCTGGCCCTGGCCACTCAGAGCAGTCCAGTGTGCCAGCACACCTCTGAATCCAAGATGGCAGAGGTCTGGGGTACGCTGGAGGAGCTCTGGGCACCTCCCCTGGGAGGTGCAGGTCAGGGGAGTGGTCACTCCCCTTTCCTTTGTCCAGTTTCGCGCCAGAGCAGGGCTGGGGGATCCCTGAACCGGTGTAGACTGGCTTATGCAGAGATGGGCATCATCTGTGCCCATCAAAGCATTTCCAGGGGCTGGGGGAGGCTACTCCTCCCCAGCCCTGACACCTATTTCCAAAGGGAGAGGGTGTAACACCCTCCCTCTGAGGAAGTCATTTGTTCTGCCTTCCTGGGCCAGGCCTGGCTGGACCCCAGGAGGGCAGAAACCTGTCTGAGGGGTTGGCAGCAGCAGCAGCTGCAGTGAAACCCCGGGAAAGGCAGTTTGGCAGTACCTGGGTTCTGTGCTAGAGACCCGGGGGATCATGGAATTGTCTCCCCAATGCCAGAATGGCATTGGGGTGACAATTCCATGATCTTAGACATGTTACATGGCCGTTTTCGGAGTTACCATTGTGACGCTATACATAGGTAGTGACCTATGTATAGTGCACGCGTGTAATGGTGTCCCCGCACTCACAAAGTCTGGGGAATTTGCCCTGAACGATGTGGGGGCACCTTGGCTAGTGCCAGGGTGCCCACACACTAAGTAACTTTGCACCCAACCTTCACCAGGTGAAGGTTAGACATATAGGTGACTTATAAGTTACTTAAGTGCAGTGGTAAATGGCTGTGAAATAACGTGGACGTTATTTCAATCAGGCTGCCCTGGCAGGCTTGTGTAAGAATTGTCAGATCTCCCTATGGGTGACAAAAGAAATGCTGCAGCCCATAGGGATCTCCTGGAACCCCTATACCCTGGGTACCTCAGTACCATATACTAGGGAATTATAAGGGTGTTCCAGTATGCCAATGTGAATTGGTGAAATTGGTCACTAGCCTGTTAGTGACAATTTGGAAAGCAGAGAGAGCATAACCACTGACGTTCTGGTTAGCAGAGCCTCAGTGAGACAGTTAGGCATCACACAGGGAACACATACAAATAGGCCACAAACTTATGAGCACTGGGGTCCTGGCTAGCAGGGTCCCAGTGACACATAACAAACATACTGACAACATAGGGTTTTCACTATGAGCACTGGGCCCTGGCTGGCAGGATCCCAGTAAGACAGTGAAAACACCCTGACATATACTCACGAACAGGCCAAAAGGGGGGGTAACAAGGTTAGAAAGAGGCTACTTTCTCACAATAGGGTTATCTGAGACATACGTTTATGTTGTTTTGAAGCCCATGTTTAATTTGTAGAGGTAAACAGAATTTAAAAAGTAAAAAAAAACAAAGAGGGTGGTAAAAATAGAAGGACTAAACTTATAGTAAGGTATGCATGATAATTACATGTTTTTAATATTGTAAGCTCAAGTTATGTAGTTTAGACCCACACAATTGTATTACTCTGCTGATTTAAAACACCTTGTATGTTTTAAAGGTTGTTAGCATGTTTGTCGTTAGGGTGGTGTGAATGGTGCAGCAGCACCGGGAGATAATTCGGGATTGAACGCTATGTTTACAAATAACTTATGAAACTAATGATTTATAAACAACTACTGAAAAGTTTCTTGGGCGTCCTGCCTTTAAGAAACATTGATAATGTCATGATATCGCTTGTAATTAATATTCATGCTACAGAGAGAGATAAGTGTTTTGTCTAGAGGCAGCTTTGACCAGCCATAAAGTGCGTAGCGGGTTAATATGCTGACTGTAAAGACCAGAACTATGTTGATAGCTACATGGATTAGTAAAGCCAGACTTGACAAGCGCTATAAAAAAAAAATGAATGTGTGTGAAAGGGGAGCTATGGAGAGATGTTGGGCACATTTAAAGATGGCCGTGAAGGTATCCAAGGATGTGGTCATGGGTTGGGAGGGCACAAAAAAAAGACTTGCGCCCAGGGAGCAACTGGGTGCCAAAGCTAGCCCTTGTGGTTAAGGCTAGGACCTGCCCTGGGGCCCAGCCTTCCATTACATATTGATTGTTGTGGCCGTGCATATGTAATGGAGGCCTTGGACACGGGCCGCGCACGGTCATGGTCCTCGGCACCTAATACAGAAGTGTTGTCATATTGATTGTTGGGGTTGGGCCGGCCGTGGTCTCAGCCGGCCCCAACATCCAATATGTAATGGCAGCCGGGGACCAGTGCCGTTCGCGGTCCAGGTCCCCAGCCCCCATTACAGAATTGTTGTCAGGGGCGGGGACCCTGATTGTGCGTGGCCGGGTCCCCTACCGCCATTACATATTGATTGTTGGGGTGGGTAGAGACCACGGCCCAGCCTGGCACTAACAGAACATCTGTAATGGAGGCCCGGGACTCTGCCTGCGAGCAGCCTGGGCCCCCGTCCTCCATTACAAAAGTGTTACTAGGGCCGATCAGAGACCCCGAACAGCCCTAACAGTTCATTTGTAATTGGGGATGGGGCGGGGACATCCACAGCAATCGGTGGGGTCTCTGTCCCCTAACAAACCCCCAGAGCCCCTCTTACCCCATAGTATGGGGTAAATATAAAAGGAGGGGGTGCCGGTCGCGCTCATTGTTTTTAATTGTACCACCGGAGTGGAGGCATAATACTATTTAACGTGGGGGCCCTCAAAGGGGCATCTTTACATATCTGTTCTGCGGTGGTGGATTTGATGATAAATGGTGGTCCCTCAGATGTGTGGGCCCTAGAGGTCTCCATGGGCTTTAGGAGACCAGCATGAACTAACTCCCTGTGTTTGGAGGAGCACAAGGCTAGGCCTCAGCTGAGCCATCCTCCTCCTTCCTTCCTATCAAGGCAGGCCCATAGCACTGCCCCCACATGGCTGAGAGCATGCGGAGTGAGGGCAAAAACCTGGAACGGATCCTAGGATCTGGCAGCCAAGCCATTTCTGTGTGTGTGTGTGTGTGTGTGTGTGTGTGTGTGTGTGTGTGTGTGTGTGTATATATATATATATATATATATATATATATATATATATATATATATATATATATATATATTTAGCTTAATGCTTCAATTGTTATCTGCTGTGTGTTATATTGTTTATAATTATTGTAATTGTGTGGTATTGCAGGAACAGTAAATGATATAGTAATGTTTGTAAATAATGCTCTGAATGTTCTGGAACCATTTAAATAAGGTCATATTGAGAGTTTCCTAGATCTTATGTTATGCATCAGTGCCATCATGTAGCCTTTTTGATAAACTTAAAACGAATGTTATTTTCAATTGTATACGTAAAAAAAATGTATTTTGAAATACAACATGTATTAGTATATACCTCTGAAAGTATGTGGAACATGTATTCAAACTATAGGCTTGTAGTTCTGAACAAATAGTGTAAAAAGGCATCTGTAATTAGACCTTTACGTTTTTGTAATGTGTTTTACTCACCAACGGTGTCTCTACGATTGGTTGCCTTTATAGAATGTTGAGTTATGGTTTCAGCAATATATTATGCAGGACTATTATATAATTTAAAATGAGTGGCTATCAGGTAATTATGAATGTAGCGTAAAAAGCATCATGGGCATCAAAGCATCAAAGTCCTCTTTGTCTCTTCTGTACGCAGGATCCCCATGAGCTAAGGATTTCCCCAGAGGAAATGGACGCTTTGCAACAAGGTGTATGTATCTAAAGATTTATGGTTCAGAGAGCCCTGTCAACCATCATCCTAAACAACGTTGTCTTGATTGTTAGTTTTTATTTTTCCATTAATGTTTTCCTATGTTTGTATGCTTTTACAGGCTATGATGCTAAACTACAGTTGGCAGTTGGTGCTCTACAACAAATCCTCCAGGCTCACGACGGCCCAGGCATACTGTCTCCCGATACAGCTTTTGCAGGTAAATAAAATGAGTCCTTGTGTAAACGTTGTGGAAACATCAAAAATCCCCATAAAAACCCTGTAGATAGTACTTTCAGAGAGCATGCATAGTCAGTGTATTATATTGTAAATGTGACATTTTATTCTTCTTTTCTCAAGACCCCCAGGCGGTACAAACGGGCCGCATGCCAACGACACAGAATGTGTTAAGGCACGTTAAAAAGATGGTCCGCAAAAGGAAGTCCCCATCGCCTAAGCAAGGACCACCTATAAAGAAAGGAGCCTCACAACGGAACACAGCAGCTGAGTTTTAGAGACTGTAGAGACAAATGAATCCTAACCTTATTGTCTCACAAACCTCTTTCTCCTCAAGGATATCACAGTTATAGCAATACTTAATATGTATTTTGTTATCTTTACATCATAGAGTCATCACAAAAGAGCTCTGGAGGAGTCCACCATAAGGCTAAGCGGCTGTCAACGCCTTTAAAGGACAACATGGCATCCCTTCAAAACACAAAGACTTCAGCAGCAACAGTGATCAGCGCAGGGCCCCAGGACAAACCAGGCGTCAGCTCTGTAGACAGCTGCCTTAGAACAGGTACAGCCCTTAACTACACCACTCCCACAATTACAAAGGCTATGCCCTGTACCATGAACACTTCTACAGGAACTCCGTATGGGCAAGGTTTTGGACACACTGACAGTGGAGCGCTTACAGCCTCAGGCACACAACACCTGGCAGCATGTAGAACCAATGGTTGGAACCCTAGTGCAAAAAGCCTAAAATAAATCGTCTGTCCTTAAAGAACTGCAAGAAGAAGCAGGTGTCCCCTGAGATCCAATCATTGCCTTTAGACCTGTCTTTTAAAAATACAGTCATGCCTCAGGCTGTTCCACATAATCCGCAGCATTCTAAATGCTTAACATTTGAGGAGCCTAATATAAAGGTGCATGGCGGTGCCCTAGCACCAAAACCCTGTATAACTAGCCCTCCTAGTCTTCTCGACACACATTTGGAAAATGATCACCCCATGGAGGATCCTTATTCTGGATGTATTTGACTTCTCCGGGCACTAGCGGGTATGGTGGAGCGTTCTGAAGCAACAGCCGCAGCAATGCACAGTGGAGCTTCTAGTGCGGTCCCTGAAGGGTTGCACTCATCTGTACCTCACTCATCCGATCCCAGCCCTTGCGCTTCCTGCGCCTCAGAGGCTTTGAGTTATTATGACCACCATTTAACTTCTCTCATATGATGTTGCCAATTACACCCCGGGGGGAGTACGACCCCACCAGCCCTACAACAAGTGCATGCGTGCATTTGTCTACCCCTCCTCCTCAACATACCCTGACACCAGTACAGGCGGTAGCGGTTCACAAAATCAAAGTTTTGGAACCCTGTCTAGCGAGGAACAGGCCTCCGAAGCACCAGAGTGTTCACATTGGGGCCCTGTTTTTTTTACCCGTCCTGACCCTCCCATTCAGAAGGTGGCTATTGAGGTTATCAGCAATCTGGTCGCAGGGGTGGCCCGGGGTAATATGCACACATCTAATTACTCAAGTAACCGTCCAAAATATGGTGCAATGGACCACAACAGGGTATTGAAAACATATATGAAAGAAATAAAGCAGGCCGTTAGAAAACTAAAATTCAGACTGAACCTCAAGAGCTTAAAACTGTGGAAGATGGGGTGCAATACCAAGTCCTCCAGAGACTCCCAAAGAGCGTTAATCCTGAGGCTGGCAAGGTGCAGAAGGGAGGTGGTCCAATCTTGTGAAACTGCCGCTGTAGACATAGATGATATACCAGCCGGCGGGGTAACCTAAGTTTAAGATCCCCTTTTTGTCTAAATATAAAAACAAAATCCTTGACATACTCACTAAGGCTCTACGGTTCTTACGTGCACTCAAAAGCAAAAAGCAGATGGAACCCCCCAACAACTCCATTAAAGCCCCAAAATCCAATACTGCTAGGCCTCAAAACATAAAGTCAGTAGGGAACACCACAAACATCACTTGTTTTAGGACCTCAAGGGGTGGAGTTCAGAGACTGGTAGTACCCCACCACCCTGAAGGGTCCTTAGCCGTAGCTGTAGAAGGTAAAGTTGCAAGCACAAAGTGCGTAAACACTAGTTGTTTAAATAGGATGTGGGTGGTTACATAAAAACAGGTGGGCTTGTGACAAACAGAAGTGGACTAGTAGCGCTAGATGCTGTAGGTGTCTAATAGGGAAATTAAGGAAAGACAAACTATGGCCCTCATTATGATATTGGCGGTAGAAACCACCAACTGCCGTGGCGACGGCCGCCAAAAGACAGCCGCCGTGGCTACCAGCCGTCCGCCGTATTATAACCACATCCGGATTTCCGCCAGAAGAATGGCAGAAATCCAGCTGTGGCCATGCCGGTGGATGGCGGTAAGGTGGCGCTGCTGCCACTAGCAGCGCCACGCCAGTAGACCACCACCAGCTGTATTATGACCAATAATACAGCCTGGCGGTGTTCTGCTGGTGGACGCTGCTGCTGGCAGAAGCGCCCCATCCCGTTTCCTGCCAGAGGACCCCTGAACACAGGTAAGTGGGTGCTCCAACAGGGGACGGGGGTGTTCTGTGTGTGTTTTGGGGTGTGTGTGAATGTCTGTGCGTGCGTGTATGTGGGTGTTTGTTGCGTGTTGAATGTGTGTGCATGTATGGAGATGTGAGTTCATGTATGCTGTGAGATGTGAATGCGTGTCTGCATGTCTGCGTGTCTGCCTGTATGAATGAAAGTGTGTGCGGATGTGTGGGTGAATAGATGCATGCGTGCATGGATGCATGTGGGAATGGGTGTGTGTATGCGTGTTTGTGTGTGTGAAGGGGGCTTGAATGTAGGGGGGTTTGGAGAGGAAGTGGGGTGGGGGGTATCAGGAGATGGGGGTGGGGAAGACCTCTATCAGTGATAGGGAAGGGATTCCCTGTCACTGATAGTGCCTACCGCCATGGTTTTCGTAAGGAAGCCACGGAAACCATTGCGGTAGGTGGGGTCATTATCCCGCAGGTGGTACAGTGACAGACGCCAGGCTGGAGATATCAATCTCCAGCCCGGCGGCTGTTACCGCTGTGGCGATCGGTGTGGTACATTGGTGGTTTGGCTTCAGCCAAACTGCCAATGTCATAATATGGTGGAAAGTATCGGCAGCTTGTTGGCAGTACTTTCCATCATATAACCCCGACCGCCAGGGACACAATGAGAGCCTATGTGTTACAAGGAGGCTTAAAAACACACCAACACCAAACCTTAGTCTGCTACTCCAGAATGATACCCAAGGAAGCCCGACAGACAACGGCGATCCTCAAGTTGAGGATTCAGAACCTGTGTTTTTAGAAAGTGTTAGAAGGTACAGTCGTGCTATAGAACGGTTTAGCGCTACAGAATACTATGAGGAATTCAGGTTTGTTAACCTAGACCTTATAAATTCCTCTAATCATGGTGTTTTAGCCATCCATCAAGCTGTACAAACACTCATAGAAAGGCTGTTACATGATGTGTGTCCTAATGACTACTTCCAACTGCTTTTCCAGGGGGAGAGTATTGACAATCCGTTGCTCACATGTAGGGCACCCCAGGATGTGTTTGACGCTGTGGAATTTCTAGAGAATCTTCGCAAACTTTTGCAGAGTAAGGCAGAAATAGTAGAATATGGGACATTTAGATTTATAGCCCCCATTGTCCGGGGCCGTGAGGGTAGTGCTTCCAGACCATTAAACAGTATCTTGTATAGTAAGATCATTGGTAAGAAACAATAATGGCTGCTCAATTTTAACACAGGAGCATCTAACACGTGTCTGGCTGCCAGCATAGTGGTGTTGCTGATGGATCGCAGTACGCCCGATGCTCATATTATGTCAAGAGCAGCTGAAGCCCAGATGGCTCTTGAAATCCCACATGACAGAATGGTCAGATTTGTGACCTAGGGCTTTTTGAGAACTATTTTGCTGTCACTGTAAAAGTTATTTACCACAATGGTTCCTAGAAGTACTTCACAACCGGGGAGTGTGCGTAAAACAAGACAGTTTATGTTCTCCATCATGAAAGGCACTTTAATGGTATTTTGAACCTGAAGGGTTTTCTAGGAGCCAAGTAGGTGTGCCCCCACTGTGACCACATCTACAGCACACAGGCAACTCATCAGTGTGAAATGCACTGTAAAATGTGTCAGAGGGACGGGTGTATTGAGGCCGCAGGGCAGAAGGTACAGTGTTGCACGTGTATTCTTTTTTGTCGCTCGCAAAACTGCGTGAGCATACACAACAGACATGTTCGCTGCTTCCCTAAAATAGACTGTAGGGCTTGCGGGCATTATGGTGGTCATTACAAGCCTGGTGGTCGGTGTTAAAGCAGCGGTAAAACTGCCAACCAGCCGGCGGTAAAAAAAAATTTATCACGACCGTGGCGGAAACCGCCAACATAGACAGCCACTTTAACACTCCGACTGCCACGGCGGTACAAACAAACACCGCAGGGGTAACCGCCAACAGACAGGCAGAGGACAATATACCGCCCACAGTATTACAACCCACCAATCCGCCACCTTTTCCGGGGCGGATTCACCGCGAACAAAAACACGGCGGAAACAGGACTTCGAAGGGAAAACGCTCACCTCTACACACCCCACGAGGAACCAGGATGCCATGGAACCGGAACTTCAGATACTCCCAGCCTTTATCTTCCTGCTCCTCTACCAGGAGCACGAACGCCGGCGGCGAAGACCATGGTGAGTACTGCACCTACGACACAGGGGAGGGGTAGGAAAAAACAGTGACACACACGCAACACGCCCACCCTCACCCACTACAACACACACACTAATACATATTGATACATTACAGTTACACCCCCCAACCCCCCCTGGAAGAATGCAAGGACAAAAGGAAATGAGTCGAATAATTGTGATATATTCAATTACATAAATCAAAAATAATTACAAATATATACATTTATACTATATACAATTATATACACCAAGAACAAAAGTCCAAGGGATTCCACCATCATAGTCCGTTGATCACTGGGCCCAAAAGGCATGGGCGAGGCCTACACTCAATACCCGAACAAGACGGAGAGAACACTGCAGGGGCATCAGATAGAAATAAAACAGGCACCTCAGGGGGAAGGGGAGCACCTCAGCCGGTTGAGTGCACAACACCAGATCCACGAGGGGGCTCCATGCCCACTGTTCAATCCTGGGGAGTGCAAAGCCATAGTCTCTCAAGTCTCTACAGTGGGTGGGTTGCCCACTGTTCAATCCTGGGGAGTGCAAAGCCACAGTCTCAAAAGTCTCTACAGTGGGTGGTTTGCCCACTGTTCAATCCTGGGGAGTGCAAAGCCACAATCTCACAAGTCTCTACAGTGGGTGGTTTGCCCACTGTTCAATCCTGGGGAGTGCAAAGCCACAGTCTCACAAGTCTGGATGTAACTCTCCACTGGTTCTGGAGGGGGCTTTGTGCCCAGAGTGCTTCATCCTGCCATGGACTGAGGTAGTGGATGCCTTTCTCCACAGGTTCTGGAGGGGGATTTGTGCCCAGAGTGCTTCATCCTGCCAAGGACTGAGGTAGTGGATGTAACTCTCCACTGGTTCTGGAGGGGGCTTGGTGCCCAGAGTGCTTCATCCTGCCCGTGGCGGCCTCAGTAGCGTCGGAATCATTGGCACTCACTGGCTTGCGGTGCTGCTGGCGGCAGTATCCTGGGCAGCGGTTCTGCTGGTGGCGGTCTTCTCCTGGCCTGCGGTGCTGCTGGCGGCGGTGTCCTGGGCAGCGGTTCTGCTGGTGGCGGTCTTGTCCTGGCCTGCGGTGCTGCTGGCGGCGGTGTCCTGGGCAGCGGTTCAGCTGGTGGCGGTCTTGTCCTGGCCTGCGGTGCTGCTGGCGGCGGTGTCCTGGGCAGCGGTTCAGCTGGTGGCAGTCTTGTCCTGGCCTGCTGTGCTGATGGCGGTCCTGTTTTGGGGAGCGGGGCTGCTGCTGGCTGTCCTGTTTTGGGGAGCGGGGCTGCTGCTGGCTGTCCTGTCTTGGGCAGCGGGGCTGCTGCTGGAGGTCTTCTCCTGGGCAGCGGGGCTGCTGGCGGTCCTGTCTGGGGCAGCGGGCTGCTGCTGTCGGTCTTCTCCTGGGCAGCGGTGCTGCTGGCGGTCCTGTCTTGGGCAGCGGGGCTGCTGCTGGCGGTCCTGTCTTGGGCAGTGGGGCTGCTGCTGGCGGTCCTGTCTTGGGCAGCGGGGCTGCTGCTGGCGGTCCTGTCTTGGGCAGCGGGGCTGCTGCTGGCGGTCTTCTCCTGGGCAGCGGTGCTGCTGGCGGTCCTGTCTTGGGCAGCGGGCTGCTGCTGGCGGTCCTGTCTTGGGCAGCGGGGCTGCTGCTGGCGGTCCTCTCCTGGGCAGCGGGGCGGCTGCTGGCGGTCCTGTCTTGGGCAGCGGGGCTGCTGCTGGCGGTCCTGTCTTGGGCAGCGGGGCTGCTGCTGGCGGTCCTGTCTTGGGCAGCGGGGCTGCTGCTGGCGGTCTTCTCCTGGGCAGCGGTGCTGCTGGCGGTCCTGTCTTGGGCAGCGGGCTGCTGCTGGCGGTCCTGTCTTGGGCAGCGGGCTGCTGCTGGCGGTCCTGTCTTGGGCAGCGGGGCTGCTGCTGGTGGTCCTGTCTTGGGCAGTGGGGCTGCTGATGGCAGGCTTCTCCTGGGCAGCGGGGCTGCTGCTGGCGATCCTGTCTTGGGCAGCGGGGCTGCTGCTGGCAATCTTGTCCGCCGTGCTGATCTTCCCAGACTTGCCAGTTTTAATGTGCCCCTTCCCCACCTTGGATGGTGTCGCAGCTGTCTCCACACTCCCAACTGTACCCCTGGGACTGGCTTTGGTGGCTGATTTCTTTCCCCTCTCCCGCTGGACACTGGCCAACTTTTTATGCTTGACAGGTGGGGGACTGTCCATGCTCTGGCTCCTTGCCACACTGGCTGCCCTGCTGCCTGTTGCACTCCATAATCCGATGACTACTGGCACCACTGGTCCTGCCGATGTTGTGGCTGAGGTGCTAGGTTGGGACCTGGAGAGTCGGGCCCTAGGAGACTGAAGGGGTGGGGGAGGTGAGGGAAAGAGGTCAAGGCTGGCCAGGAAAAGTTTCTTAGGAACACTGGGACGGGTAGCTGGAGGGGGTTTGGGAGTGGAGGAAGAGATTGTGTTTGTAGGAGGTGTACGTTTGCTGACTTTGGGTGAAGGTGCATGGGCTGGAGGCTGTCGTGAGGTGGATGGCTGTTGGATGGGTGTGTGGCTGCGTTTGTGTACCTTGGGAGGTGGCCTCACAGACACTGGGAGAGGACACAGGGGACGTGGAAATGGGAGTGGGGGTGGTTACTGCACGTGAGCGGGGTGTGGTGGTGGGTGTGCTGGTGCGGGACGTAGTGGCTGTAGTGGTATTGCATGCAGGTGAGAGTGTAGAAGAGACTGGGAGGGAGGAGGGAGACGATGAGGAGGGGGACACAGTGGAGGCAGTGGATGTTGGTGTGTCTGTATGTGTGTGATGCTTGCGTGAGTGCCTGTGGGATGTGTGGTGCTTATGTTTGCCAGAGCTTCCCTTGTGTGTTGAAGTGTGTGCATGCTGGTCTGATGGTGTGCTTGGGATAGGCTGAGGTACAGGGGTGTGGGTCTGGGTGGAGGAAGTTGGAGGGGGGAGGCTAGAGACAGGGACAATGGCTGCCATCAGTGCTGAGGCCAGAGTCTGAAAAGCTCGCTGAAGGGTGCCTGACCAGAGTGAATGCCCTCCAGGTATGCATTGGTTTGTTGCAACTGCCTCGCTACACCCTTGATGGCACTCAAAATGATAGACTGCCAAACAGTGAGGGACCTGAGGAGGTCAATGGCCTCCTCACTGAGGGCAGCAGGGGTGACTTTGGCAGGGCCTGAGGTGCCTGGGGCGAAGGTGATGCCCACCCTCCTGGGTGAGCGGGCACGGGGCAAACGCTGAAGGGTTGCTGGGAGGGCGGTGCTGGTAGGGAGGGTGGCGGCTGTACCTGTAGATGCGGGGGGCACAGATGGGGCCGCCACCGCAAGGGAGCTCCCATTAGAGGAGGAGTCCGTATCGCTGGTGTCAGCTCCTGTCCCCGCCGTGGAGCTCCCTTCGCCCTCCGTCCCACTGGTGACTTCAGACTCCGTAATGTCGCCCTCCAGGGCCATGTGGGAAGCAGCTCCGTCCTGCTCCGGTGCCACTGCTCTTCCGCCTGATGATGCTAATGCACACAAGAACAGGGAGACCACAAAAAGGGGGGGAAGACAGAAGAAAGACATGTTCAGTGCATGCAATACCACTACCGTTGGTGGACACAACAGACACAGAAGCCCCCTGCACTACGCCGCGCACTTGGAGCCCACTATTCTATCCCTGGGACATGGCTTACAAGGCTATGGCCGATTTCTGCACACATGGATGTCACAGGAGCCTGACTAGGTGTAGTTGGCACTGTACACAGGTGGGGTGGGGTGCCACAGGGCCTGCCTGAAGAAGGGACCTTAACTACTAAACTCGCCCTGGCCTAGGGGAACCCACAGCCCACCTCCCCCACCCAGACACCTACAATGCGCGCTGAATCAGCAGAATGAGAGTGTACTCACCCCCTTGTTGCTGCTGTGATGCCCTCAAGCGTCCATCCAACTCCGGGTACGCCACCGCCAGGATCCTGAACATCAGGGGGGTCATGGTGCAACAGGCACCCCTCCCATGTTGGGAGGCCATCCCCAGCTGAGCCTCTGCCATCTTCTTGCTCCAGCGGTGAATGTCTTCCCATCTTTTCCGGCAGTGGGTGCTCCATCTGTGGTAGACCCCCAGGGTCCGGACTTCCTTGGCGATGGCACGCCAAATGCCCTTTTTCTGGTGGGCGCTGACCTACAGGAATTGTACAGGGGAAAAAGAGAAGTAATTACCAACTGCACCGTCACAGTCATTGGCCCGCATCCCTACCCTTGCCATGACACACATGCACTCACCGTGGTTTCATGCACGCCTCATTCTCACCCCCCCTATCTTTCATCCACCCCACTCCACACAGGCATTGCCCAAACAGCATACTCACAGTGTACTTACCTGTTTGTCTGGAGGACTGTAGAGTAGCGTGTTCTGGGGGAGGACCCCATCCACGAGTTTCTCCAACTCCTCCATGCTGAAGGCAGGGGCCCTTTCCCCAGACACATGAGCCATTGTCTCTTCCAGACTGAGGTCACAGCAGCACTTGCAGTGCAGGTCCTCTCCTGTCGAAGATCAGGTATCGAGTGATTGAACAGAGAGAAAATAGCGGTCACATCCGCGGCGGTGTGTACCGTCACCAACGGCATACATCGTCATTGGCTCCTGGGACCCATAGGGTCCAATGTTAACCAATGCAGGATTGCGCCACGGTCTTCGATCGCCTACTGCGACGGTGTACAACGGCAGCGCAGTTACCTCATATCCCACTGTCCCACCTTACAGGTCAGGCAGCCACCATTTCAGGGGGCCACATGGCATTATTTTTTACTGTGTCACACATACCTAGGCCTTGCCTAAACACTCATACAGGCAAATTTCGATTTATGAATATTTTCAGAGTAAGCTGTGTTTACGTACCTCAGAGTTGGTTGACTCTCTACTCGCTGTTCTCCTCCATAGGCACCGTCCGCTGGGGCATGTGAGGATATGGCGGCATCCTCCGGTGTACAGACCGCTGGTGGACCTGTCGACAATGGAGGAGCGACATGTGATCATCACCTACAGGCTTGATCGTGCCACAATCCTAGAACTGTGTGCCCAGTTGGAGCCAGACCTGATGTCAGCTATCCGCCATCTCACAGGAATCCCCCTCAAGTGCAGGTGCTGTCAGTACTCCATTTCCTAGCAAGTGGGTATTTTCAAACAACAGTGGCCATAGCATCAGGGATGTCCCAGCCTATGTTTTCCAACGTGTTGTCCAGAGTGTTGTCTGCCCTGCTGAAACACATGCGGAGCTACATTGTTTTCCCTCAGGTGGAGGATTTGCCTACAGTGAAAGGTGATTTCTATGCCCTGGGACATATCCCCAACATCATAGGTGCCATTGATGGGACACATGTGGCCTTGGTCCCCCCACGCAGGAGTGAACAGGTGTACAGAAACCGGAAGAGTTACCATTCCATGAATGTGCAGATGGTGTGTTTGGCAGACCAGTACATCTCCCATGTTAATGCAAAATTTCCTGGCTCAGTGCATGACGCTTACATCCTGCGGAATAGCAGCATCCCTTATGTGATGGGGCAACTACAGAGGCACCGGGTGTGGCTATTAGGTGAGCACATGGACCCAATACAGTGGGAATAGTTGTCTGGGTCTGTGGACGTCCCTATGAGTTAGTGTGTGTCTAACAGTTGTCCCGCGCCATTTGCAGGTGACTCTGGTTACCCCAACCTGTCATGGCTACTGACCCCAGTGAGGAATCCCAGGACAAGGGCAGAGGAACGCTACAATGAGGCCCATGGGCGAACTAGGAGGATTATAGAGCGGACCTTCGGCCTCCTGAAGGCCAGGTTCCGGTGCCTCCATATGACAGGTGGTTCCCTATTCTACTCACCAAAGAAGGTATGCCAGATCATTGTGGCCTGCTGTATGCTTCACAACTTGGCTTCTGCAGGAGGATGGTCCAGATGGAGGTTTTGTGGCAGCTGTAGAGCCTGTGGATAGTGAAGACGAGGAAGCAGAAGAAGAGGACATCGACAACAGGAACACGGTGATCCTGGAATACTTCCAGTGAGACACAGGTGAGAAGACAACACTGCCTGCTACATCTAATTTAAATCTACTACCTCTCTACTGTCTTTCATTTTCACCCAGTGTATGGTCACTGAGTTGTCACTTTCCCTTACGATTTCACAGATGTGGGTCCCACTGTGTGACATCTTTGTTTCCTCATGTACTAGAGCTGTGTGACATAGGTATGTTGACATTACATTTGAAAGAGCATTTTGCCACTGTGATTGATAATGCACGATTTTGAAATCACAGACAGACTCCAGACTGTTTTGTGCTTTAAGGGTGTTTATTTAAGTGCTCAATATTGGAGGGGGTTGTAAAATGGTGAGGGGTGATGGTGGAGGAATGTCTGTGGCAGAGTCCAGTCTATTAGCCTCACAGGTGCATTGTCCAAAGGGGCATAGGAAGTGGAGCTGGGGCAGTTTAAGGATGGACAGGATGACAAGGTGGGACAAATGGATGACAATCAGGGCGGTCTCATTTCTTGGCGGGGGTCTTGGCATCATTCTCTGTCTTTGTCCTGGATCTCAGGGACCGTTTGCGGGGTGGTTCTCCCTCTGCAGGGGGTGGGGTGCTGGTGTGGTGGTCCTGTGGCGGTGCCTCCTGTCCACTAGCGCCGGCGGAGGTGGTGGGCAGTTCATCGTCCAGGCTAGTGTCAGGGGCCCCTTGTTGTGCCACAGTGTCCCTCCTGGTGTTCACGAGTTCCTTCAGCACCCCTACAATGGTGCCCAGGGTGGAATTGATGGATTTGAGTTCCTCCCTGAAGCCCAAATACTGTTCCTCCTGCAGCCGCTGGGTCTCCTGAAACTTGGTCAGTACCGTTGCCATCATCTCCTTGGAATGGTGGTAGGCTCCCATGATGTTGGAGAGGACCTCATGGAGAGTGGGTTCCCTGGGCCTGTTCTCCTCCTGTCGCACAGCAGCCCTCCCAGTTCCCCTGTGTTCCTGGGCCTCTGTCCCCTGAACCGTGTGCCCACTGCCACTGCCCCCAGGTCCCTGTTGTTGTTGGGGTGGTGGGTTAGCCTGGGTTCCCTGTAGTGGTGGACACACTGCTGATTGACGTGTCCTGGGGACAGAGGTATGGGCCCGCTCGGTGGGTGCTGTGCTGGTGTTTCCAGAGGGGGGAAGCTCTGTAGTGGCTTGAGCCAGTGTGAGGGGAATCGACTGTCCTGAGGTCCCAGATGGGCCGGGCTGGTCGTCTAGAGCTGCTGTCATCACTTCCAGCCTCTTCTGTGGGTGGAGTGGATATGTCTGGACCCTCCTGTCCGGTGACGTTGGGTAGGGGTCCTGCAGGGGTGTAAAAGCATGATTATTGCATCTGTAGTTGCCATGGTGTGCAATGGGTGGGTGACCGTGTACCCCAGTGCTTGCATTTCTGTGTAGGACCTTGTGTGATGATGGTTTAGGGGGGTGTATGGGTATGTGCAGTGGCCATGCTTTGGTGATGGGTGTCCATGCTTTGGTGTTGCATGCAGGGCTTGGGTTTGGGATGTGTGGTTTGTGATATTGGGACATGTGTGAGGAGTTGGAGTGATGGGGGTGAGGGCGAGGGTGGGGGTATGTGATGGCATGCAGGTAGGGTGGGGGATGTAATAGTTAAGATTTGACTTACCAGAGTCCATTCCTCCAGCTACTCCTGCGAGGCCCTCAGGATGCAGTATAGCCAAGACTTGCTCCTTCCATGTTGTTAGTTGTGGGGGAGCATTGCGGTCCTCTGTACCGCAATGTGGTGTCTTGAGACCACGGAACGCACCTTCCCCCGTAGGTCGTTCCACCTCTTCCTGATGTCATCCCGTGTTCTTGGATGCTGTCCCACTGCGTTGACCCTGTTCACGATTCTGCACCATAGCTCCATCTTCTTAGCTATGGAGGTGTGCTGCACCTGTGATCCGAATAGCTGTGGCTCTACATGGATGATTTCCTCCACCATGACCCTGAGCTCCTCCTCAGAGAACCTGGGGTGTCTTTGCGGGCCATGGGGTGGTGTGGGTGATGTTTGGGGTGGTGTGTGTTGTGATGTGTGAGGTGATATCTAGAGGTGTGTTGTGTGAGGTGCGTGGATGTTATGTGAGTGCCTGTGGATGCTAGTGTTGTTGATAGTGGTGTCTCTCTCTGGCCTTCAGTCGCAATTGTGGTAGTAGGGGTTTGTGGGTGATGTGGGTGTGTGTTTTATGTTGTATTTCATGTGTGGGAGGGGTGTGTGTATGTGTATCAGGTGTGTATATTTTGAATTGTCCAATGTGTTTTGTAAAAGTGTGTGTATTTTGAGAGCGGCGGTGTGTACCGCCAATGGATACCACGGTTGAAAGACTGCTGCGTGGATTCGTGGGTCGTGATAGTGTGGGCATATTCCTGTTGGCGTGATGGTGGAGGTTTTGTTATCGCCAGTTTATCACTGACCTTTGGTGTGGCGGACTTGTGTGGGTGTCAAAATTTTGGCGGATTCCGGGCTTTGAGTCATAATGACCGTGGCGGAATTCCGCGCCGGTGTGTTGGCGGTCTTCTGCACGGTGGTAAGCGGCTTTTACTGCCAATGTTGTAATGACCCCCTATGTCCTCTATCAGCATAAATGTAAAGGCATGAATTGTCCCATGTGTAAGGTGTATTTTCAGGCTGGGACAGAGCACCAGTCTTACATGGTTAAAGGGCAACCTCAGACCAAAGCAGAAGACTACATAGTGTTTGACATAGAGTGTACACAGGAGACAGGTGTACACCAGCCTAATTATACTTATGCTCATCATCTAACTTCTGATGACAACTGGGAGTTTTAAGGGCACACATGCATGAACAACTTCCTTACCACTTTCATGCAGCCAAAATTCGAAGGGTATGCAGTGATGGCTCATAACTCAAATAAGCTCATAACTCAAATGTTTGCAACTCCTTCTTTATGTTGCAGACCATGATTGGTGAAACGATGGCTGTAGGACTCATAATCCAGGGCTCCAAACTGATGCTGTTGACGGCTGTGTCTTTTCAAATAAGGTCCATTGATACCCTAACTTTTCTATCTATGAAATTGAGCAAAATACCCAAAGCCTTTGGTTTTCCAGTCTTTAAAGTTTATCTACCCCATTTTTTCAATACCTTGGCCTTCAAGAATTATGAGGGTCCCATGCCTCCGCCTTCCAGCTATGCTGTTGAGTATATGATGCCTGCTGAGAACGGGAGCTTTCTACAATTGTACGGTGAAAACCGCGAAAAAACCATTCATTTTCAAACCCAGTTGAAAACGTACTGTCAGGCTGATGTAATGATCTTACAAAAAGTCAGCAACCTTTTCAGAGATGTAGTTTTGGAGATGACCATACAGATGAAGGTTTTGAATCATAACACACCCCAGATGACAAAGACTTCAGTATGCATAGACCCTTTCCAAAATATCACTGTGGCTTCCATGTGTACGTCGATCTACAAGCACATGTTTTTTAAACCGTACAGCATCGCCCTAGTACTGCCACACCTGTATAATGGTAAACAGAAGTGTTATTTAACCCCCTCTATCCATTGGCTCATGTATATCTCAAACAAGGAAAACAGCCATTCAACACGAATTACAGGGTGGTGAATACCTCTTGGGGCTTTATTATCTTAACGGTTATGCCATAATTAATGGTGTGCCAATGGCCTTTGAATACAGCAGGTGTTTTTACCACAGTGGTCCTCGTTCTTACAAACCCCATGAGTTTAACAGGCTGCTGTGCAACAAGTTTGAGCACTTACACCATCACACTCTGATGAAGGCACAATGTGTTAAAAACTGCAGCTTTGTCATCAGAACCCTACGGGAGCATGAATGGTTAGATACGCTAACAACGAATGCTGAGATTGTGTCTTTCATTAGGAGTCAGCAGTTACCCGAGCCTATGGAGCCCCGTGACGCCTTATTTGGGGGGTGTACAAGGCCACCCCACCATCATATACAGGGACATTAAGCCCATTGGTGAATACTTTGGGCTCATTAAGTGCCAAATCTACCCACCCCACCATCTTTACTTCCCTGTACTATTGTACAGAATCAACAGTAAGCTAATGTTCCTGCTATGTCGTACATGCTCTGAAAGTAAAGAGACTAGCATGTCTAAACACAGTGGAGAACAAGTATTTGCAATGCAATAGGTCTCGCATTTGTAAGTATTAGAGCTATTGGTGTTGTTGATGTTATTGTATTAGAATACAAATAGTATTGTGAGTATTTAATATTATATTTTCTGTAACAATGAAGTGTAATCTCAGAAAATTGTATACTTTTTATTGTCATTTAAAATCAAGTTTTGTATCAACAGATATATTTTTTTAACATTTTTTTTTCATTTGAGTAGCTGTAAAAACAATGGTATAAATATGTATATATATATAGAAAACGTAGTTGCAATTGGCTGTAAAGGTTTATAAAAAAGTGTTGCCTACTTTAAACAATTAGGTGTAATGCAAGTACTTCTTGTTGCTAATAAAAAGGGTAGGGCCAAAAAGTCTGGAGTGGTGTGAATGTTTAAATAAATCGCTGTACCCATCAAAGATTCCACTTGTCTTCTGTAGGAAGCAAATTAGCATACATGTAATGTCAACATCCTAACCCACACATGCTGGTTATGTTCCTGATATATATCTTTACAGCTATGCTAATTCGCTCCCTTTGAGAGGTAGTCGATCTGTTTTGCAACACGTAAACAACCTACAGACCCATGTCTGCCCACTGTAAAGGCTTTGTTTGTTGCTAAATAGCTTTTAGGCCTTGCAACAAAGTAGCGGCAGATGCCTTTAAGAATCAAAAACAAAAATCAAAGTGATGGGCTTTACCTTAATGTAAAAGGAAAAAATCCAAAACAACCACATGTAAACAGTTACTGCTCTCATTTTAAGCTGTGCAAAAGTAAAATACAAGTGGACATTACCACTTTTTGGTGTTCAAATAACAATACATACCAAATTATGAAAAAGGCACAACTAATCGTGTACTAGTCAGGTTAAAAAAATGTGTTAGTGGCTAATAAAAACTACGCAAACACTGTAGAGATTTATTAATTAACAAAACGAAAAATCTGCTAAAAATGGCAGCAAGGTAGATAGTCAGAAACTGTACTAATCCAACTTAAAAGTTCGAGCAGGCACAGCAGTATAAAGGTAACAATTCCAATCCACAACTAAAATCGTTATGATTGTCTGTATGAGTAATGTGGGTGACACAGAGTACCTGTGTAAACTTACAACAGTGTGTATTTAATATACGATGTATGTATGTGGGTAAAAGCTTGTGTAGGTAAAATAGCATATGTGTGTGTGTGTGTAAATGAAAAAGGGAAAATACAGTCAGAGAGAGAGACAATCTATATGTGAAAATGTCCGTGCAGTGTGTAAATGAAGGAAAGAGAGAGACACAAAAAGAGAGAGAGCACTATGTGAATAAGAAAGGCAAATTATAATTTTAAGAAACCGTTTGTGTGTGAGACAGAGCTAAAAAGTATTTGGGTAAAACACTGAATGTGTGTATGTGTGTGAAAGCATGTATATGTAAGAGAGCGAGTGTGTGTTATGAAGCCAACGTAACGACACGAAAAAGGATTTTAAATGAAGCAGAGAACTTTAACATCCTGACCAACACATGCTGGTTACATTCCTGATATCGATCTTTATAGCTATGCTAAATATCTGCATTTGGTAAGTAGGCGAACTCTTCTGCAACACATAAACAAACTACAGACCTCTGTCTGCCCACTAAACAAGCTTTGTTTATGGCAAAATATCTGTTGGTGCCTTGCAACAAAGTTGCCAAGATGCCTTTAAGAAACCAAAACAAAATTGTCAGTGAACTACGCTAACACTATAGATAATGGCCAAATAACAGAACGAAACTTCTGCATGAAATGGCAGCAAGATAAATAGTAACAGAAACTGTAAAAAGTCTACTTAAAAGTCAAAGCAGGTGCAGCAGTATGAAGGTAACAAATCCAACCTACGAATAAAATCATTATGATTGTCTGTGTGAGTAATGTTAGTGACACAGAATATGTGTGTGTAACTTACATGACTGTGTATTTGAAAAACGATGTATGTGCGTAAAAATTGTATAGGTAAAATAGCGAATGTGTGTGAAATACCAAGGGAAGAGAAAGTGTGAGAGGGAGTCAGTCTCTATGTGAATATGTCCTTGCTGTGTGTGAATTAAGGAAAGAGAGATAAAAAAGGAGACGGGAGCTATGTGATAAAAAGGAAAAATGTATCTTTAATAAACTGTTTGTGTGTGAGAGAAAGATAAAATGTGTTTGATAAAACAAATGAGTGTGTGTATGTTTGTGAGAGCATGTATATGTTAGAGAGCATGTGTGTGTTATGAAGCGAACGTACCAGCACAGAAAAGTAGTTTAAAAGAATCTGCGAGCTAAAACATGATTAACTCAGCGGAAACCCAATAACTAAAGGCTGCACTGCTAAATGTAAGTGCATTTTAAGACTTAGTAACAAAAGTTGTACTAAAATCCCTAAATGAAAGTTAATGCAACAAGTTTTTAATTTGCCACAAGTTTTAGATTCAAGTACGCTATATAAATAGAAAAAAATGTTAAATAAAAAGACTGAAAACATGACATGAGAAGCACAGCACACACTGCGATGGTAAGGTGACAGTGTAATTTCAGAATTAAGTATGTGAAGGTTTGTGTGACTAATGTTGGTGAGACCCAGTGCGTGTGTGTAAAATAAATCAAGTGTGTATCAGAGAAAGAATGTATGTATGTGCGTGAATTCTAATATGTATGCTACAGTGTGTGTGTATCTTTTCAAGAATGACAAAGGAAATCGCACTGCCTAGGTTCGACCGAAAAAACAGTTAACTAGGAAAGAAACAGTGCTGTTTGTAAATAAGGGATGCCAAAGAGGTATAAAAAGAGAGAGTGCTATGTAAATAAGAGAGCTAGATGAGAGAGAACAGGCAAAAATTCAAAAATGTATGATTGACAGAAAGTGTTAAAAAGTTATGTGTTGGAGATCGAAGGTGTGTATTTCTGTGAGACCATATATGTTTAGTAGAGCGCGTGTGTATTATTAATAGCAAGCTAACTGTCTAAACGCATGCTAAATATCTATGTACAGTAATTATGTCTTAAAAATTTAAAATACCAAAATGTAAACGATCGTACAGTCTGCTATATGTAAACCCGTAAGAAAATATTTCAAAAATAAACGTGCAACCAGGAGATAAATCAAAGCGGCCGCAGAAGGATTGTAGTAACATCCTACAAACTTCCCCAATGTAATGTTTGTAAATCTATCATTGTGCATACACAACGAGAATTCCACGCTCACAGTGCTCTGCGAATGTGTGTAAAAACAAAGCAGGACCCAAATAAGATACCACTTCTCTTCGAAGCAAAAAAAATTAACATACTTGTAATGTCAACATCCAGCTAACAGTGTAAATGCATGCTAAATATCTATGTACATTAATTATGCCTTAGAAATGTAAAATTCCAAAATTTAAACCATCGTACAGTCTGCTATATGTAAACCCGTACGAAAATATTTAAAAAATAATCGTGCAACCAGGAGATAAATCTAAGTGCCCGCAGCAGGATAATATTAACATACTACAAACTTCCCCAATGTAATGTTTGTAAATCTATCATTGTGCATACACAACGAGAATTCCACGTTCACAGTGCTCTATTCATGAAAAAGTCTGAAATTACTAACTGAAAGTGAGCCAAGAGTCGGAAGTAGTGCGAATGTGTGTAAAAACAAAGCAGGACACAAATAAGATACCACTCCTCTTCGAAGCAAAAAAATTAACATACTTGTAATGTCAACATCCAGCGAACAGTCTAAATGCATGCTAAATATCTATGTACAGTAATTATGCCTTAGAAATGTAAAATTCCAAATTTTAAACCATCATACAGTCTGCTATATGTAAACCCGTACGAAAATATTTAAAAAATAAACGTGCAACCACAAGATAAATCAAAGCGCCTGCAGCAGGATTGTATTAACATACTACAAACTTCCCCAATTTAATGTTTGTAAATCTATCATTGTGCATACACAACGAAAATTCCACGCTCACAGTGCTCTATTCACGAAAAAGTCAAAATTTACTAACCGAAAGTGAGCCAAAAGTCGGAAGTAGTGCGAATGTGTGAAAAAACAAAGCAGGACCCACATAAGATAGCACTCCTCTTCGAAGCAAAGAGAATTAGCATACTTGTAATGTCAACATCCTGCCCCACACATGCTGGATACATTCCTGATAACGATCTTTATAGCTATGCTAAATCTCTCCATTTGGAAGGTGCGCGAACTCTTCAGCAACACATAAACAAACTACAGACCTCTGTCTGCCCACTAAAGAAGCTTTGTTTGTTTTGTGGCTAAATAGCTTTTCTGCCTTGCAACAAAGTTGCAGCAGATGCCTTTAAGAATACGAAAGAAAAAAATCATTACTGGCCTTTAACTTGATGCTACTAAACAATATTTTAGAAACAGGCACAGCTAAATGTTAACCGCTTTTATTTGTAGCTGTGCCGACGTCAAATATAAGTGGACATTAGCACTTGTAAGCTTTTAAATGGCAAAACTCGCAAAATATTAAGAAGGCACAACTAAGCCGGTACTGCCCATCTTGTAAAATGTGTCAATGTATAATTAAAAGTATGTTAACACTGCAATAATTTGTCAATTTAAAGAACGAAAAATCAGCCTTAAATAGCTTTGAAGTAAGTACTAACACAACAGGTACATATTCAACGTAAAGGCAAGCAAGCGCAGCAGTATGAAGGTTATAAACTCGAATAAAGTAAATTAAACTGAATGTAACTGTGATTAATATACTGGCGAAATATTCAAAATAAACCCAATAAATCAAGTGAACATTCGTCTATATTTAATTGCGTTTCAAATTAGAGTAACTAAATAAATTAACCAAAACACCACATGCAAGCTAATATGCGCCCTGCTGTATTGAAGTACGTTTTTCACTGTAGCAAACAAACGAACAAAAGCCTCAAAATATGCACCCAAAACAACACTGAAATGTTGATAAATACATTCGTTCTCAATGTATCGGTGAATGCTGTGCTCCCACAGAGTACGTGTGGGTAAAAGAGAGGACTTCTATGTGTAGTGTATGTGGCTAACAAAGTGTATGTGACCCAAAGCATGAATATGTTAGGATGTGAAATAAAAATGCACTGGAAAGTAATTATACACGTAAGTTTGCTTAATGTCGCCGCAATAGGATGAAATGTGTAAAATGTGCAAACAGTACCTAACAATTAGGCACGTTTACATATAACCAAAAGATACAAACACCCGAACGGCTATCTTTCAACACATTAAATTAAGCATGTATAAAAATAATCAACAGAATCAAACACCCGCACTGCTATCTTTCAACACGTTAAATTAAGCACGAACCACAAGATTCAAAAACACACGCACTGCTGGGTTTACACACGTTAATAAAAATAAAAAAACGCAACCACTGCTTAAACAGACTAATTGCTACAATGCCAGGACACAAAGTAAGAAAAAAAAGTGCCACACACATATAACAAACGAACCGGTGTAATAACATTGTACTTGGTCGCTGCGCTTTGGGAGGGATAATCCAAAAGAAGGCATGCCAAATGCATGCCACAAACCAATAGTGACAACAGAATTAGATTACAAAAGCACACAGCCAATTAAAAGCCAGTAGGTGGGCATTGAGCCCACAGAGCAATTACAACAGTCCGAGAGACAGCGCATGCGCCCTGCCTAGGCTCGACCTAAAAAAGGATGCTGACTGGTGTAACATTGAGGTACAAAAAGCCCTAGAGAAAGGATACTGACTTGGTAAAATAGTGGAAATATGGCACTTTGAAAGGACGACAACAGAACTCTTTTCTAACTATACCAACCTGTTTCTAAGAGACAAACAGGAGGCTTCGGGGTTTTCAGAGTGGTGTGTTAATGAGACCTCTTTGCAAAAGTACATAGATGACTAATACACTCACAAGGGTATATGCTTGAGACCAGAATTCATCGAGGTCAACCCTGCCCGTCGGCAGTTAGCCAATCTCTGTCTAAACTCCTTATGTGGGAAATTCGCACAGCGTACAAACTTGTCAAACACGAGCAAAATAACAGATCCTGATGAGTTGTTTAAGTACCTTTTTGCCCCGTGATATGAGGTGTCCAGTTGTGAGTTTATCGATGATGAAACCGCAGCTCTGTGTTGGAGGTCCACTAAAGAGCACCCCACAACGTGTAACAATATAAACATCTTCATAGCATGTTTCACAACCACTGACGCCCGTTTAGAGCTTTACAGAGTGCTCGATAAACTGCAGGACTAGTGCCTGTATCATGATACATACTCTGTTATATTTGTGAGTAAAGTAGGTGATGAAGACCCTCCATAAGGTGATTATCTAAGTGATTTGACCGGCGAACTACAAAAGGGCAAACACATAGTGGAGTTCACCTCATCCGGACCCAAAACCTATTTGTATAAAACCTCAAACAATACAGTGTGTATGAAAGTCAAAGGTATCACCTTAAGTGTCAACAATACAGTCAAAATCAATGTTGACAGTCTTAAGGATCTGGTGAATGCATACGCTATGTCTGACACCTGTGAAAATAATAAAACAATTATTGTACAGCAGCCTAGCATAGTGCGGTCCAAAAAGCGGTGGGAAATCACAACCCAACCCAACCTTTACATAAAACCTTACATGTAGAGTTTGATAAAAGGGCCCTGACTGAGGACTATTAACCCCTGCAGTATAGTTATTAATGGAGATTTAGACTCTTGAACCCCACAACTATGGACACTCACTCGCAACATCCGTTGACCTGCGTTCTAGCAGGTCCCTCAAATTGTGGTAAAAGTTATCTTATAATGAAGTTGTTAGAAAATGCTCCCATTGTTTTATCCCAAAATCCCAACATTATTCTTTATTCTTTATTTATGGCTTTATTCATGCTGGCAAGATCTTCATACAGAACTATTCCTAAGGTTCCCACACATCAAATTTATATAAGGCATACCTAGAAATCTCAATGAAGATGCACTGTTACATACACACCTCGTAAACCTGGACGATCTTATGTGCGAGGGTGGGGATCATCCCGAGATAGAAAAAGCTTTTACCCAATATTCACACCCTCGTAATGTAAGCATTTGCTACACTGTGCAGAACTTGTTTAACAAGGGTAAGAACAGTCCGTCTATAACTCTGAACGCCTCATACCTTCTTTTGTTTTAAAAAAACCCTGGGACAAACAACAAATATCTATCATTGCTTAGCAGGTGTACCCTGGAAACACTCAGTTTTTCTTGGAAGCCTTTAACAATGCCACCACTAAACCTCACGGGTACCTGCTGGTAGACTTAAAACACAAGACTCTAGAAATCTGCAGACTATGGGCCAGATGTAGGTAGTTAAAAATTAGCGACTCGCAAATTGCGATTATTTGCGACTCGCAATTTCTGACTCGCTAACTGCAATGCAGGTAGAAAGTGCGAGGACAATTTGCGACTCGCACACGGAGTCACACCGCAGATATCGAGTCCGCTGTTTGCGAGGTCGCTTTTTTTGCGAACGCGCAAGAAACAGACTCGCAATTTGCGAGTGGGTGTCGCAAATAGCGACTGTGCTGAAAATTGAATGCAGGTGCTGCAGAACACTCTGGAAAACACTTCAGAACACTCTGGAAAACACTTCCTGGCTCATGATGATGACATCACAGCTAGGAAGTTTACAAATACACCTGGGAGGAGGGAGGACCACATCCATTTCAACTTCAGCACAGCAAACAAACAGAGCTCCTGCAACCATGGCTGAAAATCCAAGGAAGAGGAAACTTAAGTTTGCTGAAAAGGAGTTGGAGGTGCTGACTGATGAGTGCTGTCAGCACCATGACGAGCTGTTTGGCAGGTCAGGCCTCACCGTGCCAGAGACAGAGAAGAGAAGACTCTGGCAGGAGATCCAGGACAAAGTCAACTCCCTGGGGGTCAGCCACCGGAGTGTGGAAGAATTGAAGAAAAGGTGGTATGACCTTCGCTCCCGGACCAAGGAGAGGGTGGCAGAGCGGCTCCGGGAGATGAGAGGCACAGGAGGGGGACCATCGACGGTACCACCACCCACACCCCTGGAGGAAAGGGTAGAAGAGACCCTAGAGCCTGAGGCTGTAAGCGGGATGGGAGATCTGGACACCTCTGAGCCAGGACCATCAACCGGTGAGTACCATGTGACATGCATGTACCCTCATCAATGCCATACCCCCACCCACCTTGTACACAGGAGCATGCACAACCAAGATAGCTCCATTTCAGAGTAGCAAACACCAGACTGATGCATTATGGGCAATGTAGTCAAGTAGCCAGTTCATAGGCAATAGTTTATTAGGAAGTTGATAACAGATAGTAGACACTGACAGTGTGTTCCCTATGTCCCACAGGTCTCCCACAAGACACCCCCACCAGCCCAAGCAGCCAGGGGCCACTGGTCAGCCAGCACACACAGGAGAGAACAGGACCAGCCACCACTGCTACCTGCACCACCGACACCATGTCCCCTCAGGAAACACCTGTTGCAGTAGTGGTGTGTGAGCCTGCACCAGGTACGAGCCAGAGTGCCATGGGAGACAACACAGGGCCTCCACCGCTTCGCAGGCGACGTAGAACATCAACAGCAGAGCGGCAGGCAGAGTCAGGGCATGTATCCACATCACCAACCGAGGCCGCACTCCTACGGGGTCAGCGCCTGCAAAACCAAGAATTAAGGAGGATTAGTGGGGCATTGCGGCGCTTTGAACGCAATCATGCCAACAGTATGCAGCAGGTACAATTGGAGTTGCAGGTGATCAGTACCAACACGGGTGACCTTGCACTCTCTATGCGCCAACTTGTGGCAGGACTGCTAACGCAGACTGACAGTGCACGGCGCAGGGACCGCCTGCTGCTGCAACGCCTGGACAGGATGTCCTCCTCTATAGTAAGGCTGGCTGTGAACACAACAGGGCTGTCTAGGCGCACAGTCAGCCTCCAGGTGGACATGGGCCACTTTGCTGGTGACGTGGCACGGGGACTGGGCCGTCTCAGCCATGCAATAGACCTCATGGAGGCACGGCAGGTGGCCAGGGGCACAGGCGACACGCCACAGGACAGTGAGGAGGGCTCCACTGTCAGCAGTGTCTCTGCCGGTGACACTAGGGTGCTTCGCAGTGGAAGCACAAGGCAGAGCACTGCTGACCCCCCTAGTACCAGCCGGGCTGGCCAAGCCTGCCGTAGGGTGTGAGCTCCACACTGTCCTTGGGGTTGGGGCACATGACGTCAATGTGTCCCATGCCAGGTGGACTATTGAAGCCCCTGAACTGTTCCTATTGTACATAGTTTTGTTATTTGCACTTATTAAATCACTTGTTCTTTCCACTTAACACATGGACTCTTTGTTTGTTACATTGGTGAGTATGGTAAAAGTTGGCACGTACCTTCCAAAGTATTGGTTTGCAATGTGTTCCCGTCTCAGTCTGCCTTGATTTGCGATGCTCCTATCCCCATGATGGCGATGTGGTTGCTCTTGCTCTTCATCCTCCGAAACAGGGTCTTCAGGGGTGAGAGGTAGCCCACGTCTGGTGGCAATGTTGTGCAGTATAGCGCATGCAACAACTATTTTAAAAGCTGTTATTGGGGTATACTGGAGGGCACCTCCACTTCGGTGGAGGCATCTGAACCTTGCTTTCAGCAGTCCAAAGGTACGTTCAATTATGTTCCTGGTCCTCTTATGTGCACAGTTGTATCGCCTCTCTGTCTCATTGCTGGGTGTTAAGTACGGAGTTAGTATCCATGGACGTAGTGCATATGCACTGTCACCTGTTTGGCACAAAAAAGTACAATATTAGCTGGGCATGGATGGTTTGCACATTGACCTGTGTGCATGTCTTCAAGGTGCATTCAGCTCTACCTAGGAGGTATCCGTCTCCAAACTCCCCACGTTCCAGGCGTTGGTGTATCCCACTGTGCCTAAAAATGTAGGAGTCATGAGTACTGCCTGGAAATTTGGCAACCATGTCAGTGATGACATAATCGGCGTCACATACCACCTGTATGTTGAGTGAGTGGGTACATTCCCTATTGCGGAACAGATATTCCAGGTTTGCAGGAGGGCATATTTGTATATGTGTCCCATCTACACACCCTATGACATGGGGGAAGTTGGCAATCCTGTAAAATTCCAACTTGGTGCTGTTGATTTCTGCCTCATTCCTGGGTAGGTATATGTATCGGGACATGTGTGTGAGTAAGGCGTCTAGGAATGCCCTAAAGAACCGTGATAGTGCACTTTGGGATACCCCACCTGCCACAGCAATGACCCCCTGATAGCTGCCCGAGGCCAAGAGGTGCAGTGGGCATAGCACTTGCACATGCGTAGGGATGGCGCAGCCGCGCACAGTCTGGCGTTCTAGCTGTGGTTTGACTAATTCTATTAAATCTAGTATAGCTGCGCTGCTAAGTCTATATTTATCATATATTTCCTCCTCAGTTTGCTAGAAGAGTGTCTGCCTTGTTCTGTATATCTTCTCCTGTCTCTGGCTCCTCCTCCTCCTCTGCTGGGCGGCGTGGGCTCTCCTCCTCACTGCTATCAGGTATATCTCCGCCATCTTGAGTAACCCAGATGCCTTCTGGGTCCCCTTTTATAATTTGGTAATGGTTACCACCTGCTCTGAGTTAGTGGTAAATTGGAAGTGCAAAATGGGCTTTTTGCGACTAGTCGCAATTTGCGAGTCGTAAAATGGGATCGCAAATTTTGCGAGTCGGTAACGGCTCACGTCGCATTTTGCAAGTCGGAAATGGGATTATTGCATCCCATTTCCGATTTTGCGGGGTCGCAAATTGCGAATCGGCCCATTTGCGAATCGCTAACGTTTGCTACATCTGGCCCTATGTGCTGATGTTTTTCCACCAGAGCTCCCCGTAGTTTACACATCTAAAACCAGACCCCGGGTCTATAAAAAGAATTGTTAAAAAGACTTTTGTAACATTTACTTACTATACCTTACAATGTAAGGTGCTGACCATGTCTGCAAGTGTACAGCGTAATTTAGCTCTTCTTAAAATGCTAGTAACCGCTAGCCCCCAACAAAGAAAGGCCATCCTGTGTGGTGCTTCGGACGACTTAGTGGCAGCCCTTTCAGCAATCGCCCTAAACACCCTAAAAGGCAACGTCCCTATATCAGAGAGCCAGTTCCGCATGCTGAAGAAGAGGCATGCCCTTATCAAAAAGCTTAGTAATAAAATGGAGTACTTCATTTCTAGGAAGAAACTTCTAAAACAGTTGGGAGCTTTATAGGATGCTCCTGGGCATAGCGCTACCTTTAATTACAAACGTTCTGACCGGGAACTGATGGATTATGCCCAAAAGATGTACTTGGTACCACGCCAACAGCTGGAACAGTTGGGGACATATACGGGCGATGCCTGGGATATACGAAAAAATGAAACACTGAACCTAGATGCAGAGAATAAAAACATTTTGAACCATACTGATTTAAAACCCTACGAAAAAGCAGATCTATACTCCAGAGCTCTTCAAAACTTCCTTCAACGCTATAAGCAATGGACTTCTGAAAAAAAAAAAAACATTAACTTTGTATTCCCCCGATTCTGAACCGCCAGTACCAGCCCATGCAGCGCCTCAGGATCAACAGCCCCCATAGACGATAGTCCAACATCACCACCCTCAGATGTCTTTGTTGAAGAACTTTTCAAAAATATAAGTCAGAGGTACAGAGGTGCAGCGCAAATGTTACTAAGTACAATGGCGGCTTATAAAGATCCAACCTCGTGGAATGTTTGGGGTGAATTCCTCTACAAAGGACAGCCAGTTGTTGGGTCTCATTTGTACGACCTCGTCAAAGGTTTCACACACCCCAAAACCCTACCACTCCAGAAAGTTCCTAGAGGTTGGGACCAGTTTCTACAGGCCGCTGCAGAACTCAATGTCCCTTCTACGATTGTTGGTAATGCCGAAGACCGGCTGCTGCTTGAAAGTTTGAAAGATCCTGCTTACAGTCCAACAAGTACACCATCAGCAGTTGTTTTGAAACCCACCGAGGGTGTAAATGCCCCTGTTTATCCAACGTCTATCCCTCTCTTGGAACACACCGTCTCTACCTTCGGAGACTAAAAAGATGTTGTCAAAAAGGAAAACATGGTTAAATGTGTGATACTTCTGATCCTATATAAATGTTTTACAGTGTCTGTGTGTATTGTTTTTCAGTGATTAATGTATTGATTGATTTCTTTCAACATTTATTTTCTTTAGTATGTTTGGCTGCTTAATGCTTGTACTAAAATCATGTGTAATAAACACTTTTTAACGGTTTCATCACTCTTATGTTATATATTCTTATTATTTTTTTTAATGTGTCTTGGCGAGAGAATGAAAATGTATAGTCTGATTTTGAGCTTAAATTCTTTTATTGTATACATTTAACGTTATGCATTACAAGGCCTTACACTTTTGACAAACAACGTATTCTGTTTGAACAGAGCTTGACATAGACCCTGCATTTATTTTACATATTTCACAACAATACTGTCATTGTTTACTAGATCATTTGAATACAGATTTAGAAAATGTCTAAACGTCATACCCTCAGACATTTTACTAAGAAAATATATACAGTGCTCCCCACAAGTAATGGCTAGAGGATCCTGCACCCACATCTTGTTATAGTCAAACCTAGCAGCCTCTTTCGTTAGATACCTGAAAACAGGTTTTGTATACATGCTATGCTTGGGGAACGCAACTGAACTGTCAAACACTGTTACATTGTTGATATCCAAAAACATTCCCACCCAGTGTGTTCCACCCTTGTAATGCAGATATGTGATAAAGACTAGCGATCGTGGTCTTTCTACACCCATTTCCTTGGGTAGACTCTCACTTGGGAAAATATCTAAAAAGTATTTCTTCGTATATTTATGTTGGCTTAAGAACTCACATAGCTGTACAGTGTCCATTGTACAATATTTTAAAGATAATCAAACATAATATGTTGGGCGTGGTTGACCGGAATGACGCTGTCAAACACAGCAAATACAACTATGTTCAAATTGGTAGCCAGGGGTTGACAAAAACGTATTTCAGCTTTTAGATTTTCATTTTTATCAGATTATAGTGATCCCCGTCTTCCATGTCGGGCGTCAGACCGAAAGAGAAAAGGGTGTAGCCAGCTCCTTATCCTTCCCTTGATACGACGACTCCCAAGTCAGAGATATTCCCTGATGAAATTAGATGTTCCGGAACTTGACATGCACGGCTTTGCAGGAATCACAGCCCACTCATGTGCCAGCACTGCGTAGTTGATGTCATCGTGTTTGAAATTGAAAGGGTTTGAGGTATACAGGCCGCTAAAGGTGGTATTGTTCGCAAACCCTATGATAATACAATTCGGTAGTTGGCCCATAAATACATTTTGCTGTTAGGTTACTCTGGTACCGGTTGGTATGCTGAATATCTTCAGAGCTACTCTTTCCATGGTGTACTTGGCGTTTGATAGCTTTAGGGCCTCTGCGTGAGCCAGTTTGATGCTTGGTGACACTTTCACTCTCTTTACAAACTGGCGGACAGTATAACAAGTTTAACTGTTCCCCATCCCCACTGATGTGACAGAACCAGTCCTTGTTGTGGGTTAGTTTGAACTCAAAATTGATACCATTGATAAGTAGGTTATCTTGGTAGAAAAGGTCTGAATGTATGTGCCCTAGGAGATCAAACTGTCTACTGTTGGAGGTGAAATTTGCTCTTTTTACAAAACCCTGATTGTGACCATCCGGCGCTGTAGTTTCAAAATGGCCATAAGTATCTTTGTAGAAGAGTCCCACTGAAAGCTGGGTGACCAGGGCATCACGACTGTAATTCAAAATACTCTCAATGTATGCCCTATACGCGTACATGTTATCACTCTGCGTGATAAGCCGATGACTGAGGGTTATGTCCACCTGATTAAACATAGTTGCTATGGGGTAAGCGATCTTCGCCACTTAAGTGTCGTTCGCTATGTTGGAACCATCCGCTTTTACAATTTTACAGATGAGGTGCAGCAGCGTCTTGTTGAGATCCAGATACATATCCGTGGACCCTGACACATAAAACTCTATCGGCTTCAAAGGCATTAAAGCTGCTTGTGGCAATACCGCCATGAACTGTTTTTCAACTGTTTTCAATGCTAGTCTGCATGGGTTTTAGAGAAAACTCTGATTTAGGGCATTCACCCCATGTGCAATGTATGAAGGCAATGCTTGCAGAGTGTTGCAGAGTGCTCAGCTTTTAAAAAATATTAACGTCACTGCCCCTTCTCTTCTTCTTCTTTGTAGCTCTTTTCCGACTTCCAAATCTTCGTTTGTGAGCGCTTTTTGAAGATCAGCGTCTTTTTTTATAGAGTACAGGCGGACCCCTGTGCTTTGAAGCACTGCGCTTCCTTTTAACGTGTGTGCAAGACTTGTACACCAACTCCGCTCCTCCTTGAGGGTGTTTATTCATGCGTTCAAAAACCGCAGACGCCACAAAACCTACCACGTCCTACGCAATGTTCGTAGCAGCCGCTTTGACGTGGGGTTTTGCAATTTAGTAGCCTCTTCTCAAGAATGGCATAGCTCTTCTAAACAAACTACGGAAGAAAACCCCCAAACCGGCCCGTATATAACCGGGGCCTCTTGAAAGTACGGTGGCGGGGCTCCATATCCAGCCTGGTTTCTGTAATAATCGCTATACATAGAGGGGTCGCCGTATGTTTTCATAATCACCATGATGACTTCTTAATAGTCGTTGTCGCGTCGCGGTCTTAAATGAAGTGTTACAATAACTTTTCTGCATTTAAAGGACACCGGCTGAGCCTGATCATCGTAGATCATGATCGTAATGGTGTCAAAATGGTTTTTAAAAATTTATACCTAGTCGGGTTTGTTGTATTGTATATTAACCATTGTGTTATTTTCACCCTTCACCTGGACCCCTCTTAGCAACGGCGAATAACTATTCCCTATCCTCTCTGACTCTATGATGTCGCTATACACATAGAGTGTATAGAAACCGCTGTTAATATCGAGGCACGAATGGTCCAGTTCTATTTGACTTCTGATATGCCGTACTGGCCCTAAAACCCTTCTTAATTTACCCGAACAGTTAAACACGGTACTGCGATTTGGCTCTTTAAGAAACACCTTACATCTAACATTATTTAACACTAGATGAACATTCGTATACTTTACAATGTTGGCTATAGATTTGTTGATGGCGTCGACCACCGAGGAAACGGTTGGGTAATAGCCTTGAGGAAATACTGCGTGGATGCTCAAAGGGTCCTGCTCATGCTTTATATTAAGTTTGGCCTCAAGCATCGAAAAAGTATTCCATGTTCTGGATTTCTGTTAGGGCTACCTCCCAATCCCCTTTAAGGTCTACGGGTTCAGCCAATTTCTCTGTATAATTACAAATTAGATAGTCAAGGAACATGTCTGTTGAGGCATTGGACGGCAGCGTAATACAAAATGGTGTTGTCTCCATCTTGGCGTCTACAACAACACCACGTTGTAGTCACACAACCTGCACAGAACTGGCCAGCACCCAACTGTTAAACATCTCGGGCCACCTTCGCCATTTGACAAAAACCTGTTGGTTAGCGCCGCAACCTTTCCTTTTCAGAATCTTTTCAACCCTACATACCTTGTGTGGATCATTAGATACCTTCTGTAGCTCCTCCTTGTAAAAGACGCCTGACACCTTTTCCTGATCATATTCCTTTAGCCTGTAAATATATGCATCCTCTTTAAGCTCCACACTTTTCACTATAGATATCTCGTCACTAAAAGTCTGTTGGTAACCCTTCGTAAAGACCCCTTCACACCTGCGGCGATCCGGTTCCTTTACACAGTTCATCACACCTTTACCGAATTATCTGTTGTTACATTTACGGGTGCCAGTTTGATGGTTCTGTGGTAAGTGACATTATAAATGTCTATAAAAACCTTTAGAACATCCAAGTATCGGTAAGTGTGATAGGCCGTGAAATATCTCCACATCTTAGACTTTAAGGTTTTGTTAAAATGCTCTATTACAGCCGCTTTTACCTCCATGTGCATTACAAAATGTTTAACATTGTGATACTTTAGTAATTTCTGAAACGTTCTGTTTAAAAACCTTTCCAGCATCTGTTTGTGGTTTTTGAGGTGTTCGTCCTTTCCTGAAGATGGCTTTAAAGGCGGCGATCACGTTGTTCTGATTTTTATCGAATAAGGCTTCTGTGTATGCGTACTTGACAAGACATCTATGACCGCTTATATATATTGAGCACCATTATTATGTTTTGCTAAATCTTGAAGTCTGATTATGTCCGCCTGCCATTGATAATCTACTTGAGCGTTAACAATTGTAGGTCTTCTCTTAAACTGGGCTTATGGAGTGAATACACCTCTTCCCCAGATAACCACGTCTTCACATGTGCTGTGTTTACCTGCTCATTTTGAAATAGAGCCCTTCTAAACAGTGCTTCGGCACCCCACAAGCTACCGACACTACTTGTATCGTAATAAAGGTTCCTTAACCCACCGCCACCGGACATGTTATCAGCTATTACAAGCCATGAAATGAAAGACAAATGTTTTGTGTGAGGCCATTTTATTAAAAATAAAGAATATTAGCATGGCATAAACATGACATACTTTACAGTTTCTAGCTATTGGTTTGATGGGCGGCATTGCTGGACATTATGTTGACTTTTCACTACGCGTACATAGTATGATACATGCTACATACATTACTAGGGACCATGCTGGTACTCGGTCTCAGCATCACCAGTTTTGCTATTTTTATAGATATACACTCAATAGCTCTAGACACGACTTCCCTCTTACCCCTCCTATAACTTTGTACACTCAGGTTACTGACAGCATTCATAAGCTCGTACAGTTCTAGGCCTGATAATACAAAACCCTTATTTGTGAAATATTCATTGGTCAGAATCTCCAAAGCTGCGTGTAATGCTGTTGTCGGCAAAAGTCTTAACTCCTGCATACGTCCTGTGTACACGCTCCAGTACTTATCCAATGTAGGCATCCATGTGTTGATACACCGTCTGGTTATACATTCAGGAATGGCTCACAGCACTGTAGCGGCCAGCTCAGAAATGTTCAGATACTGTAGAGTTACAGGATGTATTTCAGCTATTCTTTCTTTAATCAGCATATATATCATTCAGGCAATGCATCTGTATACAGGGTGTAACTCGTAGACATTTTGCACTGCAACATTCTGATTCTCTTCCTAAAAGTGAGTAAGTATGTAACGTTAGATAAACAATTAGGGCCCGCTACCCTCGACCTCTGTATTTTTCAAAACAACCTTCATGGGGCTAAAGACCTAATTCTTCTATTTTTATAATAAATATCACACATTTGTCTTTCTATGACCATTTCTATCAATCTTCTGCTGAAATAGGTACACATCCCTTGCATACGTTCAAGTTTTGAGCAGGGCTCACTCGCGTATTGGATCTCATTGAGCGCTGCTGCCACGACCTTAATCAATTCAGCGTGGACATATTTCTTTTCCTCAGACAGCCCATACACCACCCTTAACAACTTATATATCTTGTGCAGGTCAAACCTGCTACATATATAGTCCTGTTTAACACAGGTATTCACAACAGTTGCCACAAAACCTTTAACAGGCCATATTGCGTCATAGTGGACGCCCGGAATTTCCTTTTCAAAATCTGTGCTACTATGGGTGCAAACACATTTCTTATGCAGCTCTTTGATCTGGCTTGTAATACTTTCAGAATGTTTGGAACAGCATAAGCAGTAAAAATTTACTTTGTTAACCTTCGGCACTGGCCCCTCTAGTGCATCTCTGTTTGCTTTGCTTTCTACTGTTCAAACACAAAGAAAGGCAAACTATTTGTTAAAAGTATGATATCAGCATATACACGTTGAGTGTCTATAGAGGTTTTTTTGTACTAACCTCGTCATTTTCGCTACACTCAGCGGGTGCTCTGAAATCCTGGAAGTCGCATAGGTCCACTGTTGCATAAGCGGCGTCAGAATTTGCACTTGACGGCTGTACGATGACGGCCTCAGTATCAGGGTCCTCCTTAAAGCCCATATCTTCAAGGATGGGAAAATTTGGTAGTGCTATAGCTTCTTCATCATCTTCAGTGTTGATGAAATTGATTCCAACATTTAATTCGCCTTCGGAGGCTGCGCTACCGCTGCTGTCAGCCTTAATAAGAATATCAGTTGCAGCAGATCCTTGAGGCTGAGCTTTCCAAGCCGGTGGCAGAGGTCCTCTTGAAATCTTGTAACGTTGGAACCCCCAGCTTTAGGGGCAGCCGGCTGTGCATTCTCATCCGTCACCGAAGGTGTTAAGGTACGATAATATCTATTAATAGTGTTCAGGGTACCTGAGGAGACGGCCCTTTTGGTGAGAGGGTTTTATCTCTTCATAATGCCCTGACAGTCTATTTCAGTTGTGGCTCATGGTTTGGCATGCGGCTCTAGCTGGCTCCTTTTATGTATTCTACGTTTCAAAAGTGCATACTCCTCTACAACACATAGCAGTCACCTCCTCTCCTGGATGGCTCTGATACTTTGAGAGGTTATGAATGACACTAAACACGTGGCCTGACCATTGCAACATTTGACCAGCCCCTTTTGTGGATTAGCCAGCAGTGTGGAGGTTTGGACTTACATTTCCACTACTTCTCCCTGTGAGGAGACACCAAGCAGACACATGGTCCTGACTGTCTGACATGTCCAGACTTGTTCTCTTAGGCACAGAAACAGGACACACACCAGCAGGGCCCCCATTTTACACAGCCCATAGCCCTAGACACTGTGGCTGGGACCCTGGCACGTGACTAACACATGATCACATGATGTCACAGCCCACATGGCCCACCTACACCTAAGTCAGTTCTGAGGCGGGCTCTCAGGGGCACCGGAAGTCCCATTAATGGATGTGACTTCAATTCTGGGGGGGCGGGACAACTGTCACTTCCAGTTTGATGAGCAAAGGTATCCCTGCATTCTACTCACCGCTGTCCTGTGTAAGTGACTGGGTGTGAAGTTGAAAAGTATATTTGTAATTTGTGCACATTCTATTCAGAGCCCCTCTTCAGATTAAATGTCAAGAGGTGTTAGTGGTCCAAACCTCTTTGTACTGGTGCAGGCACCTCAGCTTACACACTCTGGGTGATAGGAACCTGAGTGTGCATGGATGGATGACTGGCACTATTCTATCTCCCTGGTGAGGCATGGCACTGCACATCCTGAGGACTGTAAATAAAGTCCTACCTGGGCAGATTCTATTAAAAGGTGTGGGGAAACCACTTGGCGGCTCTTTTTAATCACTGTCACTTTCAAATAATTCATGTTTACAAGCAGTCAGCCCGTGTACATCTGCACAAAGAAAAGTCTGTATAAACTGTGCACCTGCTTATTTTAGATACTGTACCCGGGTAATTTTCTTAATTATTTGATATGGAAGGTCTGCCAGTTGTCATGTGGAGTAATGAAAGGTGTAACACTTAGTTAATGCACAAAAATTGTCACGTTTTAATACCAAGCAATGCTTTGGTGATAGTATTTCGCAGTATGTTATACACTTTTACAAAGTCAGTGAACACTAACTTAGAATGCTGCGTGGTTTTTGCATCCCATTAATACCACAAGAGCTTGGGCTGTTGAACAGAGATGCTGAGTTGGTTTAGACATAGGTTTGCCAGAGTTTGCTACATTCATGCCCCATAATTCCTGTTAACTGGAGGTTCTTGCTCAAGCACTGTGTCAACTCTTAGGAAATATTCTTAGCGGACTGTCGAAGGGAAATCTATGGACCGCCTGCACATAGCATATATCTTGTCTTAATTTCAGTAAAATGGGGCTGAAAAAAAAAGCAGCTGCAGGGGTGATGCATAACAGGAAATTCCTTTGTTCTGTCTTTAGCAATGCTACGTTATTGTGAGGAGAATGTGTATTTGCATTGAAAATATTAAAAGAAGAACCTGAATTTACGTGCATCGCAGTGACCCCAAAAGTACTTCTCTCTGCTGCTGGTTCTTCGACTTCTTCTTAGCCTCACACAACAAATGAGGCTAGCGAATCAAGTGCTGTTCAAATATTCATTCATTCATGCGTGACAGATGCAGCTGCCCGACTGAGTAGTGTGCATCACCATGGGACAGCACCAAAATGCTTGAGAATGGAGGGTGTTAAGGCTGATATGGCCAAAGCAAATTTAAACAGGTTGGGTATGTGGCCCACTGGTGGGTCACAAACTGATTTTTGGTAGGTCAGAAACAATAAAGCAATAAATAAAGATTCCATTAAGTTATGTGTTTAACTTGTCCATTTGCCAGTGCCTCAATGAGAGTTCAAAAGACAGGCTATGTCTTCTGATAAATTGCTGCAGGGCCGGTGTATACTTTTCTTTCTCCGACTGCAAAGTGAGAGGACATTTTTAAAGTGAATTATGTGGCAATCTTCCTGAAGTATAGGGAATGTGAACCGAAAGGCTTTTGGATGTCGTTTTTTGCAACACACATTAAAAAATTTAAGATTTAGGAAAGCAAAAATGAAGCACACTTCTTGTAACTCGGAAGTGTGCTGGAAATAGATTTTTGATAGGATCAAAATAAATCAAGATACGTTACTTGGTGATGGTCAAATGGTAAATTTTCACAGAATGCTGATCTCCACTCATTATGATTTATATTCCCAAGAGTTATATCAATAAAACTGTATGCCTGTGCAAAGGTAATGGCCATTTTAGTGAAAAATTGGCTGTCTGTGAATGACAGTGCGCTACCACATGAAGTAAGAATTACATTAAAAAATCGCCTTAGCTCAAGTCCATTAAAGGTGGTTGGGTCGCAATAGCTTGTCATTCTAAAAAGTAGGCCATATTTCTACAAAATATGGGAGCCAATGTTGTAGACAGTAAAAATAAGAAAAAGGTCTGTCATGGCTTGGAAGACTCCAAGCAATCACAGTAAGACTGTCAAATGTGCAATTTATTTTGTCAAAAGGGGCATTAGGAGCCTGTCCACACAATCAGAAGTGAAGAGAAGGGAAAGATTGGCAGTCTGGTTTGCTTCCCTCCCACTGCCTAATCTAGCAGTCGAAGAGCAGCATAACAGTCCAGAGAAAGAGATTGTGCACGCAAGGTGGGTGACTTCAATAGTGTCCAAATCTTGCAATATCAGGATTCAGGCGAGATGACAGACTCACGAGGGCTGGAGGAGCTAGAGAATAGGCAGTGTTTAATTTGTAAATAAGAATGTGCCTGGGCTCAAAGACCTCCTCTTAAACATGTGGCTGCTGCAATTAAATGTGCGAACACGGAATACTGAGGCAGCATAATCCTGAAGCCATCTCGGGCCTCTTTAATCCATTTATAGCCACTCCCTGCCCCTTCAGCTCACCCTTGCAGCTTTTAACGTTCTCCCATTGTGAAGCTTTTTTGTTTTTCTCTTCCTCTTTCTTGCCCATATGTGTCTTTTACTCACAGTAAATGCTTGAGGCAGAAAAATAAGTGCCAGTCCTCAAAAATAAGTGCTGGTGCTCTGCACCAGAAACAACAAACACAAATTAAGCACTGAGAATAGGTACATGGAATCTGAGACAGAAACATTAGACTGCTGTTAGTGACTCTCTTATACTCCCTCTCTGGGCTAGGGTTATTTCCAATCATGAAGGGTACAGCCATATTTAGTCCTCGTAGGAATTTAGGCCCTCATTATGACATTGGCGGTAAATCCCACTTACCGCCATGCTGACTGCCGCCATCATACCGCCGCCGCAGCACATATCCGTTCACCATATTATGACACACATACACACCAATCCGTCACTATTCAGCCACACACACAAATCCGCCACACAAAAGGTCAGTGATCAACTGGCGGTATCAAAACCCACACCGTTACACCAACAGAACTACGCCCATCACATTATAACCCGCGAATCACCACGGCGGACATTCAATGGCAGTAAACCACTGGCGGTACACACCACTGCGCTCAAAATACACACACACATACAAAACAACACTACATTGGTCAATTTAAATAACACACACCTGACAGTCCTACACACACCACACCCACACCACTATAAAACACACACCCACATTACCCACAACCCCTTACGAATACAAACCATTAGCACGAGACAGACACCACGACTACAGACAAAACCAGAGCCACACACCACCTACACCTATACACCACCCATGCGCCCCACATCACACACCCCAACACTTCACCCTACACACCCTCACGTACACAACTCACACAACACCCACGGCACCACAAAGACACCCCTGATTCTCAGAGGAGGAGCGAAGGGTCATGGTGGAGGAAATCATCAGGATAGAGCCTCAGCTATTTGGAGCACAGGTGCAGCAGATGTCCAGTGCTAGGAAGATGGAACTATAGCGGAGGATCGTGGACAGGGTCAACAACGTGGGACAGCACCCAAGAACAAGGGACGACATCAGGAAGAGGTGGAACGACCTACGGGGGAAGGTGCGTTCCATACCAGCAATACACCAGCTCGCTATCCAGAGGACTGGTGGTGGACCCCCACCTCCTCCCCCACAACTAACAACATGGGAGGAGTGTCAACACCAGAGCAATACGCGCTCTATTGGCGACAAAAATGCAAAAACCCAGCACTCTCAAAACAAAGTAATTTATGCATTGTGCTGATATGTTGTGGTTTAACCTTTTGCATTGCAGAGTTCAATCCTGAAAACTTATTTTTAATATGCTTACAAATACTGTTCCTTTGCAATGTATTGCTGCAGGTTTTCAGAGTGTGTTAGGGTGTGGCCCCTTTCCAGGGCCTTCCAGAGACTTTCCCTGCAACATGCCTGGGCGTGGTTCTGGGCTGGGCCAAGACTTTATAAAAGAGAGCCAGCCCAACTCCCAGTGCTCACTATTCAGAGGTCCCGGTGCAGAGCAGCAGCTTCTTCCTGAGCTCCTGTCCCTGCGGCCTATTTGGATATTCCAGTCTTCTGCCCTAATCCTTCATTGGTGATCATTGTTCCAGGCGGTAAGACGTGGTTGGACTGTACCGACACGGTTATTTAGAATTTTCATATTCTTGGTTTAAATTCTTAAATGAGTAACAGATTACTTGCGCGCTACCATTTCTTGACATTTATATGGTAGTTTACAAATAGGCAAGACGCGCGATTTATTTCATAAAGGTTTGACTTTGTTATTCATTGCGCGCTACCATTTCTTGACATTTACATGGTGGCTTAAGAATCGGCAAGACGCGCGATTCGTTTTATGGTGTTTAAACATTGTTGTCCATTGTGCGCTACTATTTCTTGACATTTACATGATGTTTTACGAATTGGCAAGACGCACAACTCGTTTCATGAGCATTTAACTTTGTTGTTCATTGCGCGCTACCATTTCTTGACATTTTACATGGTGGCTTAAGAATCGGCAAAAGAACCGCGATTCGTTTCATGGTACTTTGATCTTGTTATTTATTGTGAGCTGTTATTCCTTTTCATTTACATTGTGTTTTACGAATCTGCAAGACGCGTGATTCGATTAATGATGATTTGACTTTGATATTCATTGCGTGCTACCATTTCTTGGTATTTTACATGGTAACACTCGAACTGGCAAGACGCACGATTCTCTCCTCAAGTTTAATTCATGTTGTTTATTGTATGCTACTATTCTAAGATATTTATTATGTAATATTCGAGTTGACAAGTTATGTGATTTGTTTCCTTAATCCATATTGTGTTATTCATGGTGCACAATCCTTTTATGGTGTTTACTATATATATATATATCTGCAATATGCGCAATTTGTGTTGAAACATTTTAAGAGTACACAGAAGGCCAGAGTTTCTAGATGCAATATTGTATGGTCCTAGTATACATTCTCAAAACAGGATTTATATGACTGGTTTAAAATTTAGTCAGAATGTTTTTTCTGATTCTCATGTAAAGGAAAGTACTTGAATAAGAAAGTTTTCATTTCATTCATCTTGATTCCCCTACAGATATCCGGCCATCTTGAAACTTAGTCATTTTAAACTTAACTCTTAGATTGTTCATGTTTTCAGAGTGACTAGGCTTAGAATCATAGTCTAGTATTGATTTCAGGAGATATAATTTTCATATTGTGTGTTCTAACCTTTTTCTTACTACAGGTCTCCTTCCCAGCTTTTCCCTTCCTAATCCCCTCTTCCCCTCTTGGACTCTCTCAGTCTCTGTGATTTATCTATCAGAGTCTTGGAGCTGTTCAGTGGTGGACGTGTTGGGAACGTGCACAGACCCCGAGGATCTGGTGATTCTGACAGAATAGTGAGCCCACAAATTATTATCCTCCTGGCTTGTGTATGTTCTCAGCATGGCCACGCTAGACGAGTTAGTCAAGGATATCACCGAGCTCCAAGCAGAGGTGGTATCATCCAAAGAATTGACAACTAGCTTAGCAGAGAGAGTGAGTCAGTTGCAAGATAAGGTAGAGAAGAACGAACAAAGTCCCACAGGTGTGTCTTGGCCAGGTACTTCTTCTCAGGCTTCTGGAAGCAATCCGATTTCCCTAAATGTTCCTTCTGCAATTCCTTTAGCTCCCCCAGAACGTTTCTCAGGTGACCCTTTGAAAGCGCAATCTTTCCTGGTTTAAGTGGAACAACACTTCACCTGTAGACCAAATACTTTTCCCGACGCCCAGTCCAAAGTAGCTTTCTTGTTATCATATCTGTCTGGGGATGCAGCTACTTGGGCAATTCCTCTTGTGCGTAAAAATAGTCCCTTGTTGTATAACTGGAGAAATTTTGTTCGTGAATTTGAGAGAGTTTTTGATCGTAGAACTGTAACACAGTCAGCAGATCATGAATTATTAGATTTACGCCAAGGAAATCAAGACCTAGTGTCATATTTAGCCAACTTTAACCGGCTGGTTGCCGAGACATCCTGGCCTGAAGAAAAACATGCGGTCTTGTTTCACAAGGGACTCAAAGAGGAATTGAAAGATATCTTAGCGCAAATCGATCCACAACCAACAGACTGTCAAGAATTAAGAAATCTTGTCTTGAGACTTGATCATCGTTTAGCAGAACGTAAAGGAACGCGCAAAAAGATTGAAAAATATACATGGCGCATTCATGATAAAAGAGACTCAAGAACTCCGAAAGAAAGAACGCCGGAACCAATGGAAATTGGAACCATCAGAAGACCTTTGACCAAAGATGAAAAGGACCTCCACAGAAAAAATTGACAATGTCTTTATTGTGGGCGAAAAGGTCATTTTGCCAAAGATTGTCCAATCAAACCAAAGAACAAGCAAGGTCCAGTTCAGAAGGTCGCAGCCAATGCACCAGTCGAGTTGGAAAACTAAAACACCCGAGATGCAGAGAAGGGTTGCTCTTGGGTGTCACCGTGGACCCTTCACAATCTAGACATCTTAAACTGGAAATAAGAGTTCAGGTCAAGAAAAAGATCTATTTAAAAAAAGCTCTAGTCGATTCTGGGGCTACTGGGAATTTTGTTGATGTCCAATTGGTTCGTGCATGGGGGATCCCATGTATTGAAAAGAAGACCCCAGAAATCATCCAGGCAGTCGATGGAAAACTCTTGACTGGAGGTCCGGTTACTCTTCAGACTATCCCCTTGTCGATGATTTGTGAAGATAAGATTCAAATAAAGAAACATAAAGAGAAAATCATCTTTGATGTGATCCATGCTCCCCAATATGGGATTATCCTCGGCTTGCCATGGTTAACTCATCACAATCCGGAGATCAATTAGACAGAACGAAAAATCGTGTTCTCATCTGCGCTATGTAACGAACAATGTCTCCAAAAGATTCAAGTACCAAAAGTTTGCAACTCTTACATAGCTACTGTCGCGGAGAAAGAAATTCAGCTGCCCAAACAGTATTCATCTTACAAAGATGTATTTGATGAGAAAGGAGCAGAGACTCTACCACCTCATAGATCTTATGACTGTCAAATTGATCTAGCCCCAGGTGCGATACTCCCCATCTGTCGTGTATATGCCCTGTCAGAACATGAAAATCAACATTTACGAAAATACCTAGATCAATTTTTGGAGAATGGCTTCATTCGCCCAAGTCTCCTGCTGCTTCGCCTTTGTTTTTTGTTCCAAAAGCTAATGGAGAACTCTGAACTTGCATCGACTATAGGGGTTTGAACAAAGTCACCATCAAGAATAAATATCCTTTGCCCCTAATTCTGGTCTTATTGGAACAAGTAAAGAAAGCAAAAATCTACACGAAGCTTGACCTTCGAGGTGCTTATCATTTGGTCAGAATGAGAGAGGGTGACGAATGGAAAACAGCGTTCAAGACAAGATATGGCCTTTTTGAATACACCGTCATGCCTTTTGGTCTGTGTAATGCTCCAGCAGCATTTAAATTTTTCTTGAATGACGTTCTTAGAGAGTACCTCGACATATTTGCCATAGTCTACATCGATGACATTTTGATTTACTTAGACAATGAAAACGAACATGTCCAACATGTCAAGAAAATTCTTGCAGCCCTTCGAAAACACCATTTATATTGCAAACTAACCAAATGTGAGTTTCATGTTACCACAGTTGAGTTTTTAGGGGTTATTCTTACCCCTCAAGGTATGGTGATGGCAGAAAAGAAAGTAAAAGCCGTATCTGATTGGCCCACCCCAAAGACTGTTCGTGACTTACAATGTTTCCTGGGGTTTGCAAATTTTTACCGGAGGTTCATAAATCATTTCTCCCAGACAGTGGCTCCAATCACTAAGCTACTAAGAAACAAAGAAAAGTTTGTATGGTCCCCAGAAGCTTATCAAGCCTTCTCGACTTTGAAGGAAGCTTTCTCCACTGCCCCAGTCTTGACTCATCCTGATGCGAATCAACCTTTCATAGTGGAAGCTGATGCTTCAGATGTAGCAATAGGAGCCGTCTTATCACAACGAAATAAAGACACTGGTCATCTTCATCCTGTAGCTTATATGTCTCGGAAGTTGCACGAAGCCAAACAGAACTATGTAATTGCTGAAAAAGAGCTTCTGGCGATTCGTGACGCCTTTAAAGAATGGAGACATCATTTGTTGGGTGCCAAATACACTGTTACAGTATATACTGATTTTCGTAATCTTCAATTCATGAGTTCCGCCAGACTTTTGACCCCTCGGCAATTACGCTGGATGCTTTTTTTTGCAGAGTTTGATTTTGTAGTAACCTTCCGGCCTGGTAAAGATAATCGCAAGGCTGACGTCATGTCCCATCAAGAGTCTACCATGTTGCCTGCATTTCAGGCCTCCAGAGCTATCATTGCTCCTGACAAGGTTCTATGTATCATAAAAACTGAAGATTTCTTTGAAGAAATTTGCAACTCTTTCACTGTTGAAAAATGGCAAACATGGGCCCAAGCAGATCCCAAAAGGTCAATCAAGCAAGGTTTACCCTTTCATGACGCTCGTTTGTTCGTACCCACTACCAAACTTCGAAACATAGTGTTTCATTGGTTGCATGTTATACCTACGGCAGGTCACCCAGGTACTCCTAAAACTCTTGAACTGATCCAACGCTATTTTTGGTGGCCTACCCTAACAAAAGATGTAAAAGCAATGGTAAACAACTGTGAAGTTTGTGCTCGCATTAAAACAAGTCATTCAAAACCAAAAGGGTTGTTACATCCACACCCAACCCCAAGTTGTCCATGGGAGCACATTTCTTTAGACTTTATTACCGGTCTGCCAGTGGTTCAACAGCATTCAGTAATTCTGGTGGTAGTAGATAGTCTCACGAAATATGGACATTTCATCGCCTGTAAAAAATTGCCCACTTCTAGTGAATTGGCAACTATTTTACTGAACAAAGTGGTTCGTTATCATGGACTGCCAAAGGTTATCCTCTCCGATCGGGGGTCACAATTGTCCTCCAATTTCTGGAAGACATGGTGTAAAACACTCCAAGTGACATCTACGCTATATACTAGTCACCATCCTCAAACAGATGGTCAAACGGAGAGACTAAATCAGACTTTGAAACAATACCTACGTGCCTTCGCTGAAAAGGCACTTCATTCTTGGACATCTATGCTCTGGTTAGCTGAGTTAGCTTACAATAACTCATTCCACACTTCTATTGGCATTACACCCTTTTTTGGTTTATTTGTCTATCATCCTGACACCTTGCCCATCACAATTCCTCAAGAAAGTTCTCTTACTCCAGCTGTGTCAGAAACCATTCAGCATTTACATCAAACCCAGAAACTGATTCAACAGCATTTAGAAAAAGCCAAACAAAAATATAAAAGGCATTATGAAAAGAAACATTGTGAGGGACCGCAATATCAACCAGGTGACAAAGTGTGGCTTTCCACAAAACATATAGACTTCAAGAAGAAGCACATGTTTAACCCTAAATTCATAGGTCCTTATACTGTCCTTCATCAAATCAATCCGGTGACCTATAAACTACAATTGCCCAGATCCTTACGGATTCATCCAGTGTTCCACACTTCCCTCTTGAAAAAGGCCGTCCAAAAGGTCCACCCTCATCCAGCTCCTGTTCTAGTACAAGGGGAAGAAGAATACAAAGTCAAGAAAGTGTTGGATTCTAAACTGAGAGGGCGTAATCTATGGTACTTAATCTCATGGAAAGGTTATGGTCCTGAAAGTAACTCATGGGTTTCCGCATCTGATGTTCATGCTCCAGTACTTGTGAGACGCTTTCATCGTCTTAATCCAAGCAAACCAGGTCCTAGAGCGCGTCTGGGAGAGGGCAGTACTGTCAAAACCAGAGCAATACGCGCTCTATTGGCGACAAAAAAGCAAAAACCCAGCACTCTCAAAACAAAGTAATTTATGCATTGTGCTGATTTGTTGTGGTTTAACCTTTTGCATTGCAGAGTTCAATCCTGAAAACTTATTTTTAATATGCTTACAAATACTGTTCCTTTGCAATGTATTGCTGCAGGTTTTCAGAGTGTGTTAGGGTGTGGCCCCTTTCCAGGGCCTTCCAGAGACTTTCCCTGCAACATGCCTGGGCGTGGTTCTGGGTTGGGCCAAGACTCTATAAAAGAGAGCCAGCCCAACTCCCAGTGCTCACTATTCAGAGATCCCGGTGCAGAGCAGCAGCTTCTTCCTGAGCTCCTGTCCCGGCGGCCTATTTGGATCTTCCAGTCTTCTGCCCTAATCCTTCATTGGTGATCATTGTTCCAGGCGGTAAGACGGTGGTTGGACTGTCCCGACACCGTTATTTAGAATTTTCATATTCTTGGTTTAAATTCTTAAATGAGTAACAGATTGCTTGGGCGCTACCATTTCTTGACATTTATATGGTAGTTTACAAATAGGCAAGACGCGCAATTTATTTCATAAAGGTTTGACTTTGTTATTCATTGCGCGCTACCATTTCTTGACATTTACATGGTGGCTTAAGAATCGGCAAGACGCGCAATTCGTTTTATGGTGTTTAAACATTGTTGTCCATTGCGCTACTATTTCTTGACATTTACATGATGTTTTATGAATTGGCAAGATGCACAACTCGTTTCATGAGCATTTAACTTTGTTGTTCATTGCGCGATACCATTTCTTGACATTTTACATGGTGGCTTAAGAATCGGCAAAAGAAGCGCGATTCGTTTCATGGTACTTTGATCTTGTTATTTATTGTGAGCTGTTATTCTTTGACATTTACATTGTGTTTTACGAATCGGCAAGACGCGTGATTCGATTAATGATGATTTGACTTTGATATTCATTGCGTGGTACCATTTCTTGGTATTTTACATGGTAACACTCGAATTGGCAAGACGCACGATTCTCTCCTCGAATTTAATTCATGTTGTTTATTGTATGCTACTATTCTAAGATATTTATTATGTAATATTCGAGTTGACAAGTTATGTGATTTGTTTCCTGAATCCATATTGTGTTATTCACGGTGCACTATTCTTTTATGGTGTTTACTATATATATATATATCTGCAATATGCGCAATTTGTGTTGAAACATTTTAAGAGTACACAGAAGGCCAGAGTTTCTAGATGCAATATTGTATAGTCCGCATATACATTCTCAAAACAGGATTTATATGACTGGTTTAAAATTTAGTCAGAATGTTTTTTCTGATTCTCATGTAAAGGAAAGTACTTGAATGAGAACGTTTTCATTTAATTCATCTTGATTCCCCTACAGGTATCCGGCCATCTTGGAAACTTAGTCATTTTAAACTTAACTCTTAGATTGTTCATGTTTTCAGAGTGACTAGGCTTAGAATCATAGTCTAGTATTGATTTCAGGAGATATAATTTTCATATTGTGTGTTCTAACCTTTTTCTTACTACAGGTCTCCTTCCCAGCTGTTCCATTCCTAATCCCCTCTTCCCCTCTCAGACTCTCTCAGTCTCTGTGATTTATCAATCAGAGTCTTGGAGCTGTTCAGTGGTGGACGTGTTGGGAACGTGCACAGACCCCAAGGATCTGGTGACTCTGACAAGGAGCAAGTCTTGGCAATCATGCATCCTGAGGGCCTGGCCGGAGTAGGAGGAGGACTGGACGCTGGTAAGTCAACTCTTTGCTACTGTCACCCCCCACCTGCATGCCATCACATACTTCCACTCTCACTCCCATCACTCGACCACCACCCACACACCCCACCATCACATCCCACCCATCCCAATTGCAAGCCCTGCATGCACCACCAATGCATGGACATCACTCACAGCCCTCCATGGACACCTCTCACCAAAGCATGCACACTAGAGAGAATCAGCTAGCCCACCACATACCAACCTACACAAGTTAAAGCTGCCAGGGCAAATACAACCAAAGATGGCAACCCACTGATGCACAATATGTCACACACAGAAACAATAACACAGCATTTACATCCCCACAGGTATCCCAGCCAATGTCAGCAGAGAAGAGGTGCCAGCACTATCCAGTCCCACAACTGAAGAGGCCCACAGTGATGACAGCAACTCTGGTCACCTGGATCTGGATGAGCAACCTGGCCCATCAGAGACCTCCGGACAGTTGGTTACCCAGGCGCAGTCACACACCACCACAGAGCCTCCCCCACCTGGAAACATCACCACAGCACCCACCCAGCGTACCCATACCTCTGTCCCCAGGACACGTCAATCAGCAGTGTGTCCACCACTACAGGGACCCCAGGTCTGGGAGGACTGTTGTGCGCAAAGGGGAGGACAGGCTCAGGGAACCGACTCTCCAGGAGGCACTCTCTGAGATCCTGGGAGCCTACCAACATTCCCAGGATATGCTGTCTAGATCCTGGACAACATGCAGGGGAACAGGCGGATGCAGGAGGGACAGTACCAGGGGATCAGGGAGGACTTGCAGGCCATCAACACCACCCTGGTCTCCATTTCAGGGGTGCTGGCAGACATGGCCAACATAATGAGGGAGGCAGTCTCACAACAACAGGCCCCTGCCACTAGCCAGACATCTCAACTGCCTTCCACCTCTGCTGCCGCTAGTGGACAGGAGGCCCCGCCACAGGACCAACAGGCCACCAGCACCCCTCCCCCTGCAGAAGGTGAACCACCCTGCAAATGTTCCCTGCGACCCAGGCAGAAGCCAGAGACTATTGCCAAGACCCCTGTCAGAAAATTAGACTCTTCTGATTGTCACCCTTTTGTCCCACTCTGTCACCCTGTCCACCTTGAACTGCCATTGCTCCCTTTCCTATGTCCCCTTGGACAATGCACCTGTACTACAAATAGACTGGAACAACACCCTGGACTTTCCTCCATCATCAGCTCATCCCAATGCACTTGCCCCTCTTCTTCTTAGCACTTCAATAAACACCCTGGGAAAAAACACAAGTATGGAGTATTTTAAATTTTTTAAGTATGTATTTGTTTAACCAGGTTCAAAGATTGCAATTCAACTCTACAGTAATGTTCACATAGGAAAGACCTGTAGTTTCCTGCAGTGATCACACCAGGAGCAATAGTGGGGCACCAACATCTGCAAAATAAATTGTCAAAGGGTACAGTGAGTGGGCATAGAAGTGGGAAATAACAGCATGCCAGTGCCAAAGATAATCTAAATAATGACAATGAAATGTGAAGTAATGCTGTCTTACCTCTGTCATTGGAAGTATTGTTGAATCACTCCTGTTCTGTTGTCCTCGTCCTCTGCCTCCTCATCCTCACTGCCCACAGGGTCCACTGCTGCCACACGGTCATCTCCAGCCTCCTCCTCCTGCAGAAAAGGCACATGGACTCTCAAGGCAAGGTTGTGCAACATGCAGCATGCCATGATTATCTGTCAGACCTTCTTGGGTGAGTAGCACAGGGATCCACTAGTTCGATGGAGGCACCTGAACCTGGCCTTCAAGAGGCCACAGGTCCATTTGATTATCCTTCTTGTTCGCCCACTGTAATGTTCTTCTGTCCTTGTCCTGGCATTCCTCACAGGGGCCAGTAGCCATGATAGGTTGGGGTAACCTGAGTCACCTGCAAATGTCAAGGGACAACATTTAGCCACACACTATCCCAGATGGCCCACACCATAACCATACACCAACATATACTGGTTGGGAACCAGGGCTCACCTATTGGCCACACCCGGTGCCTCTGAAGTTGGCTCATCACATTTGGGATGCTGCTATTCCTCAGGATAAAGGCATCATGCACAGACCCAGGATACTTTGCATTGACATGGGGATGTACTGGTCCACCAAGCACGTCATCTGTACATTTATGGAGTGGAAACTCTTATGATTTCTGAACACCTCTTCATTTTGCCGGGGGGGGGCAAATGCAATGTGAGTTCCATCAATTGCCCCAATTATGTTGGGGATATGTCCCACTGCATAGAAGTCAGCCTTTACTGTGGCCAAATCCTCCACTTGGGGAAAAAAAATATAGCTGCACATATGTTTAATCAGGGCAGACAACACTCTGGTCATCACTATTGAGAACATTGGCTGTGACATTCCTGCTGCCAAGCCTACTGTCCCTTGGAAAGAACCAGTTGCCAAGAAATGGAGCACAGATAGGACTTGCACAAGGGGGATCCCAGTGGGGTGACGGATAGCAGATATCAGGTCAGGCCACAGTTGGGCACACAGCTCTGTGATCGTGAACCTGTCGAGTCTATAGGTGAGGATAATGTGCCTGTCCTCCATTATTGCCAATTCTGCCAGAGGTCTGTACACAGTGGTATGTCTCCATCTCCTATGCATCTGCAGCAGTTGCAGTCTAAGGGACAAAACAGTGAGGAGCTGGTCACAAACTGAACATTGGAGCCACAACAGTACAATGCATGATGTTAATTTGTAATGGTTAAGCGGGATTTGTCCTGTATGTCCAATTTTTAACCGTGAGGCAGTTATTATCCAGGGCATGCCCCGCCCCCTAAATGGCGTCCACCTGTCGCGTGTGTGGAGGGACAGGTGGAAGTGAGGTTACCCTGCTGATGTTGTGCGCCGTTGCGGTAGGAGCTCAGGAACCGCCGTGGAACTCCTCATTGGTTAACATTGGGGCCTATGGGGTACAGTGGCCAATGGTGATGTACCCCGACGGTGACGTATGCACCGACGCGGACGTGACCGCCATTTTCTATCTGATCACTCACTTGCTACCTGACCTTCAACAGGAGAGAACCTACACTGCATTTGCTGCTGTGACCTGTGTCTGGAACCTACCATGGCCCGTGTGACTGGGGAAAGGGCCCCTGCCTTCACCTCGGTGGAGTTGGAGCGACTGGTGGATGGGGTCCTACCCCAGTACCGACTGCTGTATAGGCCTCCAGACCAACAGGTGAGTACCGGTCCAGGGAGGACCTCGCTTGGCAGTTCGGGATGGACTGTTCCCATGAGGAACAGGGTCAAGACTGATTTGCATATGGCTGGGTCCAACCTGGGGTGGCATGGTGAGCAAAAGAACAATGGATTAAACCCAGATCTGTGACTGGGGGTGAGTGTTTGCATTGTTCAGCACTCCGTCCATCATCCTTTTGTGTTGCTAGAGTACACTGTGGGCATGATGCATATGGCATGAATGCATGGATTAGTATGTGCGAAGGACTCGTGTAGGGGGGGTGGGTGGATGTCCCCTGGGCGGCGTACAGATTGTGTGCTGGGCCATGTGTGTGTAAATGGTGATGTGAAGGGGTATGGTGGGCCATAAGTGCAACAGGCAGGACGATCTGACTGATACCATTTCCTGTGCTTATGTCCTCTGCAGGTCAGCGCCCATCAAAAGAAGGATATATGGCGTCACCAATGACGTGCGGACCCTGGGGGTCTAAGGCAGGCGGAGCACCCACTGTCAGAAAATGTGGGAGGACCTGAGACGCTGGGCACGGAAGCCGGCGGAGGCCCAGCTGGGGATGGCCTCCCAACGAGAAAGGGGTGCCCGTCGAACCCTGACCACCCTGATGGCCCGCATACTGGCGATGGCATATCCGGAGCTGGATGGGCGCTTGAGGGCATCACAGCAGCCACAAGGGGCTGAGTACAGTGCCCATCATTACAACCTACGCATGGTAGGGTGGTATCCAGGTAGGGGATTTGTGTCAGTGGGTGCCCCTAGGCCAGGCCTGACATTGCAGAGTAGGTCCCATGTCGGCCAGGGTTCTGAAGTGATAATCCTGCTACCTAGCTCGTAGGCATCCATAACTGGTAAGGGCTGTGTGGGTCCCAGGTGTGCTGCATCCTGTCCTTATGTGCATTAGCATCATCTGGCAGAGGAGCAGAGGCACTGGCGACGAAGGAAGCTGCATCCCACAGGACCCAGGAGGCAGAGTCCACCGATGCTGTGGGCACCAGTGGAACAGAGGGCGAGGGGAGCACCACGGCGGAGACTGGAGAGAAACGGACAATTTCACACCACATGGTAGATAGAAGTCCACCCCTTTTACCTGGCACCATAACCACCTTTCTTGTGCCTCTGAGAACATTATATTAATCCATTTAGGCATTTGGTATACCCTATGATGAGAGCAATACTAGATCAGTTTGAAACTGGTACCGCAGGATGTACGAAGAGTATATAACAGTATGTTATTCTAATCATCATCTATATAAGCTGCCCGCTGTTCCTGAAGTCCAGCCAATGTACACATTGTTTTTGTTAGACATTAGCTATAAAGCTGGGTTATCGCTTGTATTCCCATTAGGAGTACAGATACTTTTCAGACAGATGTCCTCCGGTGGCTCAAGGCCACCCCCTTCCCCGGTGTGCCGAATGGCTGCTGTTACTGTTAAATACAGCAGAACGTATTGTGAGGGTAGCAAATATTAAATGGAAAAATCACAAAAGTCCCATAGTTTCCCATTCATGTACCAATACCCAAATGTAGTAATGCCCCTCCATTCCCAGTTATGTAGTCCAGACCAGTTGGGGTAGTTGCGTTAACAAAACCAATGGGAGGTGTTTTGCATAAAGGAGCCTTTCCTGTGTTCTCTGTAGAGCACAGGCCCATGCAAACTGGTGAGTATCAAGCAGTAGACCAGCAGGGCACTCCCTCATTTCAGAATGTGGATTGATCAGTAAAGCCAGCAGAGTAGCATGAGCAGGGACGAATCGTATCCCTGAAGTCACTCCACTCCAGCATCTATTCCTCAAGTAGGCCACCAATTTCAGCTAATCAGCAAGATAATACTCCATAATATGTGGGACAGCCTCTCCCCCTTCAACATCGGGGAGCCACAGCTTAGTCAGAGTGATCCTATGGCAGCCCACCCTCCACATGAGACAGACCAGGAAGCTGTCCATTTCACAAAAGACATATTTAGGAAGTTGAATCGGGACAGTAGCGAAATAGTACAGGAGTTGCTGGAGAAAGACCATTTTTGACAGCGCATGCATCTGTACTTATAACAGATATTGGGAGAATCAGCCATAAGTGAACGGATCGTGGAAGGGAAGCTAGAGCTGCTCTGATATTGCAGCAATTTAGCTTCAGTGTGTGTCTTTCCTGATATCGGAATGCAACGAGACCAAAATCCTCGCGCCATATTTACAAAGTAGCGCAAAGTGTGCATTGCACCACTTTGTAACTCTTTGCACTACATTATGCCTGCACCAGGCAGAATGTATGCAAAGGGGGCATTCCCCCATCAGGGGGGATGAAAAAATGGCTTAAAATAATCTAATAGATTTCCTTTTGTCATTTTTTCAGCACTTTTGATGTCTGCTCAGAGCAGGTGTTAAAAGGGGGCTTCCATTATTCAAAATGGGCCCCCATGTACTCTGCAGGAGTAGTGCCAATATTTTAGAGTACATCAGTACCGTTAATAAAAATGACACTATTGCACCCTACCCTGCGCCATGGTGCGCTGTATCTTAGATACAGTGCACACATGGTGGCGGAAGGGGGCGATAAGGGGCCAAGGAAAGTATCTTCTGCTGAACATAAATTTGAGTATAATAATCTACAAAAGCTGTGTTAATTTCAGCTTGTGTGTAAACCAGGTGATTGCGTGGGCTGTATAACTGTAAAATTTGGGATCCCTTTTGTCGGAATTAGCGAGCCAAGTTAACAATCAACCAGCTTTGTCATGCTCATTGAGTGCTGTGGTGATATAGGTTGTATATTTTGAGCCAATTCAAGGTGCTTTTCCATCTACGACCTCAGATGATCAGGGACCGCTGGGGCGCCAGTTCCAGGTAGTTCCAGACGAATTAAGAATTTCTCTTGCAGTATTATCTTGACATGGATATGGGCATGAACTCCCTGTCATTGTGGTGATGCAGTGACCTTGCACCACCATTTTGAATGCTTCCCATCCCACCAAAGGGGAGGAAGCTGTCCCTTCATTTTCACTTTAATAATTGCAAATAATGTCCCCCACAGCGGTTTTAAAAAATGGGATACCTAGGACTGAGACATTAAGCTTCCAGGTTGGAATGCAGGGTCTAGCAATATCCTTTTTAAATAACAACAATAAAGGGTTATGATCGGAGTGAGTTTTCCCAAGGTATTTGGCCTGTATCACCCATTAAAGTATGTAAACAGAACGACAAATCATGCATACCCGAATAGTAAAATTAAGCACTGCACCTCGGATTTTGGGCCTCCATGGGTCAGTAAGACCCCACTCTTTAGACAAGGATTAGAAAACTGAGCACTCTTATGTACAGGGGGGAAGACGAGGGGGGCACAGTCTTTCAAAAATGACATTGGCAATACAATTAAAATTCCCACCCACAACCAGTCAACAATGTACCACCAAAGTGATGTGAGGTGCCAGGGCAGTCGGCAAGGTCAGCTGATCGATGTTTGGGGCATAAACATTTATAAAAGCTATGGGGGTCATTACGACCTCCGTGGTCTTTTCGCAAGACCGCCGAGGTACCGCCGTGGGGCCCCGCGTATTATGACCGCTGGCAGACCACCATCCTTTTTCGTACGGAAAGCCGCCAGCAGCCATACTGGCGGATGGCGGGAAAGTGGAGGTTGCTCAACCTCCACCGCCACGTCAACAGAACACCGCGCACTGAATCACGTCCCATGATTCGGTGTGGCGATGTTCTGGTGACGGGTTCTGGTGGCGGAGCTGCCCCCATGGATCTCGTCCCCTCCCGGAGGATCAACGGACAAGGTAAGGCGATCGTTCGTTAGGGAAGGGGGTGGAGGGGGTGTTGTGTGTTGTGTGCGTGCATGGGGGTGTGCGTGTGAGAGTGTAGAGGGGGTGAGTGAGTGAGTGTATGCGTGCAGGGGGGTGCTGTGTGTATGGATAATGTGTGCGGGTCGGACGGTGTGCATGTCTGTTTGTATGTGTGCGGGTATGTGTTGCCGGGGTGTATGTGTGCGTGTAGGGGTGTGTTTGTGTGCATGTTGGGGGTGTGTGCGTGTAGGGGTGTGTATATGTGCATGTTCGGGGTCGGGGTGGGGAGGGGGCTTGTGCCACCTTTGGGATGTGGCAGGGGGGTGAGGGGTTTGGGGGGAGGATTCTTGGGGGGGTCGCAGGGGGTGGGGGAGACCCCTATCAGTGCCAGGGAAGGAATTCCCTAGCACTGATAGTGCCTACCGCCATGGATCTCATGGCGGTTCCCAACCACCCGAGATCCATGGTGGTATGCAGGGTCCTGATACCGTCGGCGGTCTCCAGCCCAGCGGTCTTCACCGCCATGGCGGTCAGAATGGTGAAGTGGCAGATGACCGCCGCGGTCATAATTCAATTTTTTTTCGTCTGCCTGTTTGCGGTCTTGCCGCCGCTTTACCACCGACCGCCAGGGTCGTAATGACCCCCTATATCTTTTCCATCAAGCTTGCCCCCTCTTACTACGAACTTGCCCCACATTGAGAATTATCTCAATGTGGGGCAAAAATGGTGTCCCGGGTAGTAATGATTTTGGCACTCCCCTAGCAAATGCAGAATGACTATGCCCCAAATGTTTTATTTCTGACAGAAATCTGGCTCCGTGATGAAATCCTCTCAAGATGTCACTCTGGCCCTGCCTCGTGGTTATTCAATATCCAGTTAGATAGGGCACACACAAGGGGAGGGGGATTGCCATTATTGATAAAGACTCCATTAAATGCGTTTCTCAACCGTTGCCGATTCCTGACTGTGAAAGCATTTCTTTCTCCCTAGCAGTGAACCCTACGCTCACAATTTCTGGTGTATTGAACTGCTGTCCAACCCTCACCCCCCCACCAAGATCACCATGACAGGTTCATTCAAGCTCTCCCAGAATTAGTTGCTGATCTAGTTTGTAGTAAATCGAACTTTACTATTCTTGGGTATTTTAATATTCATGCGGACGAGGCAAGTAACGCTGCGGCCAAAACCCTGCTCACAGACCTTGAGGTGCTATGTCTCATTCAGCTGATTAATGGACCCATGCATACTGAAGGTCACATGATTGATCTCGTGTTTAGCAACATTTCAGATCTATCAGCCCAGACACCCCTTCCTCCGTCATGGTTCGACCACTTTTTAATCAGGCTCATGCTTCCCAATTGCGCCACTGATACATGTCGGGAGGCAAAAAAGTTATCTGGTAAGCACTGGTCAAAGCTAGACTGCAAGAAATGGATCTCCGTTCTCAAGAACACTAGATCTACTCTCCTTAATTCCACCTTAAGCTCAGGGTATAAATTCAATGAATGGATCTCCACATCCTTAGACTCCGTATTACCAATAAAAACTATCACCTGAGGTGCATGCCATAAGAAATCCCCATGGTTCACTCCTCAGCTGTTGCTGTTAAAAAAGGAGTGTAAACGCCTTGAAAGAAAGTGAAGGAAAACTTATAATATGTGCTCCATATGCGAATATAGGAAAGCAATTGGATACTTCCATACAGAAATTTAAGCTACACAGTCATCATATAATGCTTCCAAAATAGAACAGTCCTCCAACTCTCCCAAAGAAATCTTTTCAATAGTTAAAGAAATTATTCAGGTGCCCTCTCATATCGATCTCATTGAAGCCTCTAAGGAGCATAGGGCCACATGTATGTAGCATTTTGCACGTCGCAAACGGTGAATCGGACACTTTAGGATGTACAGACCCATTTTTGCGATTCGGTAAACTATTCACTGAATCACAAAAAGGGTTTGCGAATCGCAATTAGGAAGGGGTGTTCCCTTCGTAATTGCGAGTCGCAGTCCCATGTATGATTGTTTTGTGACCGCAAAGTTTCAAACTGGTGCTAACGCATTCCCAAACGGGAAGGGGTCCCCTTGGGACCCCTTCCTCTTTGTGAATGGCAGAAACAATATTTTTTCAGAGCAGCCAGTGGTCCGTGTAATTAACCTCCTACACATTATAAAATCTGCTTCTTGACTGAACCCTGCCCCTATATTTTGGCATTAAGTTCAGATATCACTTCCCCCGTCCTGACTAAGGTTCTTAATGAGTCTTTAACAACAGGCCAGATTCTGTCACATTGGAATCATGCCGCCATTAACCTTTGATACAGCCTTATTGAATAACTATAGGTCGATCTCTCTTCTACCTATAGCATCTAAATTGATTGAAAAACATTTGTCAGGTTTTCTCGAAGACCACAAGATCCTCCATCACACTCAAATGGGCTTTAGACCCCAACACAGCATGAGAGCGCACTTCTGGAAGTTGTCGAAGATGTTCGACGATGACTGGACTCATGGGGCGCTGCTGCTAATATTCTATTGGACTTAAGCGCTGCTTTTGACACCCTAGACCATAACATTCTGCTTCAAAGAATTTCCCATGCAGGCATCAAAGGGCGTGCCTAGAAATGGGTCTCCTTCTTTTTGGGGATAGAACCTTTCAAGTTCTTGATCGCTCCTTTTTTTCCAACAGCCTTCCTCTCAGCTGTGGGGCTCCCCAGGGCTCCTCTCTCAGCCCTATGCTGTTTAATATCTATGGGCCTCATTCTGACTTTGGCGGGCGGCGGAGACCGCCCGCCAAAGTACCGCCGTCAGAATACCGCCGCAGTAATTCTGAGTTTCCCGCTGGGCTGGCGGGCGACCGCCAGAAGGCCGCCCGCCAGCCCAGCGGGAAACCCCCTTCCACGAGGATGCCGGCTCCGAATGGAGCCGGCGGAGTGGAAAGGGTGCGACGGGTGCAGTTGCACCCGTCGCGATTTTCAGTGTCTATGCAGACACTGAAAATCTTGGTGGGGCCCTGTTAGGGGGCCCCTGCAGTGCCCATGCCATTGGCATGGGCACTGCAGGGGCCCCCAGGGGCCCCACGACACCCGTTACCGCCAACCAGGTTCTGGCGGTCAAGGCAGCGCCGCCATGGAGGATTCCTCAGGCCAGGGGAAAACTGGCGGGAAACCGCCGGTTTCCCTTTTCTGACCGCGGCTTTACCGCCGCGGTCAGAATTGGCCTGGTTGCACCGCCAGCCTGTTGGCGGTGCATCCACGGTCCCCGGCACTGGCGGTCCATGACCGCCAGGGTCGTAATGATCCCCTATATGTCCCCATTGGCTGAAATTGTAGAACCTTACGGTTTGTTACTGGTTTCCTATGCAGACGACACGCAGCTAGTCTTCTCATTTTCAGCCATTTCCAAGACAGATCGGCTTAATCTAACACCCTGCCTTCAAGCAGTAGCTAGGTGGATGGCTGGCTGTAAACTCAAGCTGAACAAAGATAAAACCGAAGTAATGATTGTGGGTAATTATGGCCTACTTAAATCCCATTCTCTATTCCCTGAAGGGCTGAAGGCCTGCCTCCGCCAAGAGACAACATATAGGGGGTCATTACGACCCTGGCGGCCATGGACCGCCAGGGCCGGGGACCGTGGATGCACCGCCAACAGGCTGGCGGTGCATCCAGGCCAATTCAGAAAAGGGAAACCGGCGGTTTCCCGCCGGTTTTCCCCTGGCCTGAGGAATCCTCCATGGGATTCCGACCCCCTTACCGCCAGCCTGGTTCTGGCGGTTTTGACCGCCAGAACCTGGTTGGCGGTAACGGGTGTCGTGGGGCCCCTGGGGGCCCCTGCAGTGCCCATGCCAATGGCATGGGCACTGCAGGGGCCCCCTAACAGGGCCCCACCAAGGTTTTCAGTGTCTGCATAGCAGACACTGAAAATTGCGACGGGTGCAACTGCACCCGTCGCACCCTTTCCACTCCGCCGGCTCCATTCGGAGCCAGCATCCTCGTGGAAGGGGGTTTCCCGCTGGGCTGGCGGGCGGCCTTCTGGCGGTCACCCGCCAGCCCAGCGGGAAACTCAGAATTACCGCGGCGGTCTTTTGACCGCGCAGCGGTATTCTGACGGCGGTACTCAGAATGAGGCCCATAGTCCTTGAGTTTTTGGCTGGACTCTTGCCTTACTACGGGCTATCAATCTTTAAAGTTGGTGGCCACCTGCTTCAGTCTATTAAGACTTGTTGGAAAAGTCTTTAAGATACTTAAATTTCCAGCCAAAAGACTAATTACTCAGGCTCTCATAATTTCACGCATAGACTATGGAAATATCCTTTATTTGAGTTCACCTTGATATGTACTAAGGAGACTTCAGGTGATGCAGAACGCCCCTGCACGTCTACTCATGAATATCCCGACCTGTCCGCAAAAGCCTCTTTAGCCTCCCTCCACTGGTTTCCTATGGAACAATGAATCAACTTCAAAGCCCTCTGCACTGAGCCCTGTACAATAAGGGTCCGGCCTTCCATAAGCAGATTGCAATGCCCTATATCCCTTAAAAGGCTCTTAGATCCTCGACAGCCTCCCTAATTAATGTTCCACAGATTAAGAAAGCAAGATGTGAGGGCCGATCGTTAGCATATAGAGCTTCAAATCTTTGGAACTACCTTCCCTTGGAGCACCGTCAAGATAGTCAAGAACTTTCTTTTCGTAGGAATCTGAAGAGACTTCTGTTTACAGCATAAGACCTCTCCTTGTAGATCTGTTTCCACTCTAGAGCTGGAAGGCCTTTGTGTAGCCAGGTGCTTTACAAATTCTTAAAACTAAAACTAAATGCCGAATAAGCAATGGAGTAAATCTTCCCAATCTTCCCACGCCAGGTCTTCTGCAGTGCCAGCCCTTCTATTTTCGAAGGTGGGTCTCCTGGAGAATGGTGATCTGGGCTTTGCTCTTTAAATAAACATTTGTGCTCTATGTTTCTTGCTCGGAGAATAAAGGCCCCCACATTCCAGGTAATCATCCTAACAACAGAAGCAGCACTAGTCATAAGAAGTAAGATGCTAGCCTCAACCTGATAGGTTGTTCACTGAGAAGAGGTACACCATAGTGGAAAACAGGAACAAAACCCCACCTCAGTGGGTGAACAACAATAAAATATCCCAAATGAGCCCTCCCATGACAGGTGTGCCATGCTGTGCAGGACAATAACATAATCACACCTTCAGCAAGGCCACAATGGGCCAATCTTTCAAGGTTGAAAAGGGAGGGGGTTAGAAAAACTAGATCAAGAAATCGAACTCTTCTTCCCCACAGCCTCCTATAGTGGTATGTAAACACCACAAGGGATTGGAAGCCACCTGGACCATATATGCATGAGAAGCCATGTAGTGACCCCTTGCCCCCCACTAGCACAAGTGAGAAATAAAGGTGATCAAACAATATCATCTGCAACTTTAAGGAGTAGAGCATTTGAGTCTGAGCATGGGAGTCCTCTCCAGAGGATGCCCCACTCTCCCGGCCCCCAGCATTATGTCACACTAATGTAGCTACAGCCAGGGCCTAATCCCTGCCAACCAAGGCCTAGCGCTGCATGTGCATCTCTTTGATCTAGTCCGCTTGCATCGCTGGGGCGCAGAATGGGAACTCAGTGGTCCCAATTGGCCTTGGATATCATAGGTGTCAATCCAGTCGTAGGCTTCAGTTGGATTATGAAAAACAGAGATTTGCCATCAAGCTGCACTCTCAGTCTACCTGGGAACAGAAGAGCATAAGTGATGGATAAGTATCACATTCTCTTTTTCACTGTGACCAAGGATGCTCTGAGCTTCTGTACAGCCACCATGAATTTGAGGAAGATTGGAACTCTTGCATTCTCCACCAGGAAAAGACCTGCGATGCACGCCTGCCATAGTTGATTATCTCAATCTCCAAAATGCAGTTGATAAGCCACCACAGACTTCCGTGGCACGCCGGGTGTGGAGACAGTGGCCAGCACCCTGTGTACAGCCTCGAGGACATAGAGTTTAGACAGGCCTTCCGGAGCAACAACTTTTGCAATCAGGCCTGAAAGAAGGCAATCATGGAGCCCCCTTCATTGTACTCTGGCAATCAGACAATTCTAATATTATTGTGCTGGCCCTGTACTCCTGATCCTCAGCTCTGTTTTCCAAGACCCTTATGTGCTGAGACATTGTTGTGAGTGTGACGAGGCAGATTCCATCTTATGCACCCGGTCAACTATTTTCCTGCAATCGTCCCTCAGTAAGCCAGATCTATGACCAAGGAGTTAATTTTATTTTACAGTGCCCTACTCGTGAAGCCTATTGTGGCCAGTAGAGCATTCAAATGATATACCTTGTGGAGCCCGAGGAAGTGTTTGGTGGGTCTGCAGCAATCCCCCCTGGCCAGGGAGACCATAGGTGAGTCTTTTTTTGGCTTTTGTGTGCATCCACTTTGTCGGGGGGGGTTGAATGAGGGAAGGAGAAAAAGGGGCAATTGGGCAGGTCATGGAGCAGATGCAACAGGCCAGGCACAGCAGTGAAGCAAGGGTAAGCACACAATTAGGCACCCCAAAGCACCACACACAGTGGGAGCCCTGCACCATCCAGGCAACCCCCGCCACAGCCCAACAAGCTCTCAGCGGGTCACAGTGCTATAAAGGGTAACTTCTATGAGTGGTAACTCCTGTAGGATTCTTTATTGGGCCGTAAAACATGTCCCCTCTAGGTCTGTACACCGTCCTTGGCTGATGTAGAGAAGGGCGGATCATCACCCCTCCAGAAATGACAGCTTGCCTGGGAGATGTCGATATTAGTGAAGAATATCGCCGGTGGAAGGAAGGCGATGTCATCACCTACATGCGCATGGCTCAACTGTTATGACTGTGATGTCACTGAAGCTACCTCTAGGCTAAACGCAGTCGCTTGCACACGTGCACTGCGGAAGTGCGCATCTCACGGCCTCCAGTCATAGGTGCTTAAAGGGCAGGCGTTGGGAGGGATGAGGCCGCACCAATTGTAGGGCCATTCTGTTAGAAATGCAGTCTCGGTACAATCCCCTCCAGGCCGCCATGCATGCTTTTGCTCTGCGGCCGTGATCACATTGTGGCCATCAACTAGGAATACACAGCACAGTGGTGATCATGACTCAGCTGTGGGTCTCCAGAGCAGTGGTGTGGTCCCTGGTATTCTCTGGCTTTCCACTCATAACAGAGGCAGGCCACTATGCCCCTACTCTTCAGAGTGGTTCCCAGAAAGCAGGAAGAGGAGAAGAGCCTTGGGGTTGACAGAGAGCTGTTTGTAATGGCTCTCTACAACATGGCAGTGATCTCCGTCCCCAGAACACACACAACCCATGAGCCATTATGGCCTTGTTAGGTTAGGTTTAGCTTGTTTTTTTGTAGCACAGCGAGCAAAGAACCCATGTCTTGACATGCTCTTGCCCAATAAGGGCCTAGTTACAATCTTGACGGGCAGGGTTACTCCTTCACAAATGTGACGGATATCGTGTACGCTGTATTACAATTCCATCATATCCTGTGGAAATCATATTACAGCAGACGGAATATCCATCACATTTGTTCCATCTACCAAAATAGTAATCAGGCCATTAGTGTATTATAGCAAACACAGGGCTGACAATGGTTTTGAGCTGAAGTCATTGCTTGTGTCACCATTGGTCTGTTTGATGTAATGCCCTAAGTGGCAAGGATATACCCAGACGTAGTGAGAACTATACATTTCTGGGAATTATTGGCTAACCCTCCTACCCCTTGCTCAAGGCATTTGCTTTCAGGACTTTGCCCTGCGCTGGCATGACAAGAGTCATGGTATCCAGGTTTGTAGCTGCCACATGTGTACTGCCCAACTTCAACATTTCCATCACCAGCACAGCCAATACTGCCCCCATGTTGGCACCCAAAAAGCCATGGCAATATGCCTCATCTGATATGTTTAAATCATGGCGTTGCAATATCACTCACCTTTAAGATCTTAATTTATCGGTCCGTATTTATTTTTCCACAATGTTTCCACTATTTCATTGCAGATAGGTAATTTGAAAATGTGGTTTGTGTAAGGTGCTTTTGGATTGGAAGGGTGGTAATACCACTGTGCAGGTGGGTAGGTTGGTGCTGGGAGGGACGGTACGGTTCTGGGATTGATAGTCCAGTGGCAAAAAAATGTAAACTGTTATGACTTTTAGTAGTGTAGTGTGAGTTGTAAGTTAGTCATGTGGGCATGTGACTATATTATGCGGGAGTGGGGTAGTGTGACTTTGGCAAATAATGGTGATGCGCTGTTGTGTGGCAATGTGGGGCTGAGGTTGTAGTTAAGTGCTAGGCAGAGGTATACTGGTGCTTGATACTGGCATGGAACGGAGAAGGAGTGTGGCATGAAGGATAGTAGTTTAAATCTGGAAGAAGTAATGAAGTGCTATGATGCTATAGTACAATGGTGGTTAGCAGTAGTGTAATGGTACTACTGAAGTAGTGGGGCTGGTTGTGTCATGTTCTGAAGCAGTAGTGCAGAGTGAAGAAGTAGTCCATTGCAGTGAGGAGGCAGCGGTGTAGTGACGTGGGTGGTGCCACTAGCTGGCAGTATGCAGGGACAAAGTAACATTATGACCACAGTAATGCGATAATAGTGATGGTAATATGTTAGAAATGGTGTCTTTGGTTGGCAGTCAGGTTACCCCCTGTCCAAGCAAGGACCCTCTCTTTAGTCAGGGTAAAGGAGAATCACCCTCAGTTAACCCCTGCTTAACCCCTTGGTAGCTTGGCATGAGCAGGCAGGCTTAACTTCAGAAGCAATGTGTAAAGTATTTGCAACAACACACACAGTAACTCAGTGAAAACATTACGAAATTACACAACACAAGTTTAGAAAAATAGGTACTATTTATCTAAACAAAACAAGACCAAACTGATAAAAATCCGACATACACAAGTCAAGTTAGGATTTTTTCAAAATAATTAGAGTCTTAATCCTCAGAACACAGTGAGAACACTGTCATTGCACAAAAGTACCTGCTGCACGGGCAAGTGTGCGTCAAAAAAGGCCAGCGATGCGTCGATTTCTCACCAGAAAGCAAGATTGTGCGTTGTTCCTCCTCCGGTCGGGTCGGTGTGCAACGTTTCTTCCCTCCCCCAAAAGATCGATGTGTCGATCTGGATGGGCACCTCAGGTCCGAGCAGGCTTAGCACTGATTTTCCGGGCCCAATGATGTTGCGTTGAAATCCGGTTGCACAGTGTCAAGAAACCACAGTGCGTGGGGGCTTGCGTCGTTAACAGCAGCCGCTGCGGTGTTGTGCGTCGAGCAGCCACGTTGAGTCGATCTCCCAGCCGCAATGCAGGTGGGGGGGCAGTTTTAGTGGTGCACCTTTCAAGGGCCCAGAGACAGGTTAAGGCACCACTTGACAGGCAGGACTCTTAGCAGAAAGCCCAAGTGCTGGCAGAGAGAGTCTTTGTTGTCCCTGAGTGTAGGAGGCTGGACTGGCTTGTAGTGAGTACCAAGGGGTACTTACACCTTGCACCAGGCCCAGGTATCCCTTATTAGTGTAGAGGGGTGTCTAGCAGCTTAGGCTGATAGAAAAGGTAGCTTAGCAGAGCAGCTTAGGCTAGGAGACGAGTGAAGCTCCTACAGTACCACTAGTGTCACCTGCACAATATCATAAGAAAACACAATACACAGTTATACTAAAAATAAAGGTACTTTATTTTTATGACAATATGCCAAAGTATCTCAGTGAGTACCCTCAGTATGAGGATAGCAAATATACACAAGATATATGTACACAATACCAAAATATGCAGTAATAGCAATAGAAAACAGTGCAAACAATGTATAGTCACAATAGAATGCAATGGGGGCACATAGGGATAGGGGCAACACAAACCATGTACTCTAGAAGTGGAATGCGAACCACGAATGGACCCCAAACCTATGTGACCTTGTAGAGGGTCGCAGGGACTGTAAGAAAACAGTGAGGGTTAGAAAAATAGCCCACCCCAAGACCCTGAAAAGTGGGTGCAAAGTGCACCTAAGTTCCCCAAAGAGCACAGAAGTCGTGATAGGGGAATTCTGCCAGAAACAACAACACCAGCAATGCAACAACGATGGATTTCCTGACGAGAGTACCTGTGGAACAAGGGGACCAATTCCAAGAATCACGATCAAGTCGGGAGTGGGCAGGTGCCCAGGAAATGCCAGCTGTGGGTGCAGAGAAGCTGCCACTGGATGGTAGAAGCTCTGGATTCTGCAAGAACGACAAGGGCTAGAAACTTCCCCTTTGGAGGATGGATGTCGTGCAGAAGTGTTTCCGTGCAGAAAGACCGCAAACAATCCTTGCTAGCTGCAAGGGTCGCGGTTAGGGTTTTTGGATGCTGCTGTGGCCCAGGAAGGACCAGGATATCACCAATTGCGTGAGGAGACAGAGGGGGCGTCCAGCAAGACAAAGAGCCCACTCAGAAGCAAGCAGCACCCGCAGAAGTGCCGGAACAGGCACTACAAAGTGGAGTGAACCGGAGCTCACCCGAAGTTGCACAAGAGGGTCCCACGAAGCCGGAGGACAACTCAGGAGGTCGTGCAATGCAGGTTAGAGTGCCGGGGACCCAGGCTTGGCTGTGCACAAAGGAAATCCTCAAAGAGTGCACAGGAGCCGGAGTAGCTGCAAAACATGCGGTTCCCAGCAATGCAGTCTAGCGCGGGAAGGCAAGGACTTACCTCCACCAAACTTGGACTGAAGAGTCACTGGACTGTGGGAGTCACTTGGACAGAGTTGCTGAGTTCAAGGGACCTCGCTCGTCGTGCTGAGAGGAGACCCAGAGGACCAGTGATGCAGTTCTTTGGTGCCTGTGGTTGCAGGGGGAAGATTACGTTGACCCACTGGAGATTTCTTCGGAGCTTCTAGTGCAGAGAGGAGGCAGACTACCCCCACAGCATGCACCACCAGGAAAACAGTCGAGAAGGCGGCAGGATCAGCATTACAAGGTCGCAGTAGTCGTCTTTGCTACTTTGTTGCAGTTTTGCAGGCTTCCAGCGCGGTCAGCAGTCGATTCCTTGGCAGAAGGTGAAGAGAGAGATGCAGAGGAACTCTGATGAGCTCTTGCATTCGTTATCTAAGGAATTCCCCAAAGCAGAGACCCTAAATAGCCAGAAAAGGAGGTTTGGCTACCTAGGAGAGAGGATAGGCTAGCAACACCTGAAGGAGCCTATCAGAAGGAGTCTCTGACATCACCTGCTGGCCCTGGCCACTCAGAGCAGTCCAGTGTGCCAGCAGCACCTCTGTTTCGAAGATGGCAGAGGTCTGGAGCACACTGGAGGAGCTCTGGGCACCTCCCAGGGGAGGTGCAGGTCAGGGGAGTGGTCACTTCCCTTTCCTTTGTCCAGTTTCGTGCCAGAGCAGGGCTGAGGGATCCCTGAACCGGTGTAGACTGGCTTATGCAGAGATGGGCACCATCTGTGCTCATCAAAGCATTTCCAGAGGCTGGGGGAGGCTAATCCTCCCCAGCCCTGACACCTTATTCCAAAGGGAGAGGGTGTAACACCCTCTCTCTGAGGAAGTCCTTTGTTCTGCCTTCCTGGTCCAGGCCTGGCTGGACCCCAGGAGGGCAGAAACCTGTCTGAGGGGTTGGCAGCAGCAGCAGCAGCTGCAGTGAAACCCCGGGAAAGGCAGTTTGGCAGTACCCGGGTCTGTGCTAGAGACCCGGGGAATCATGGGATTGTCTCCCCAGTACCAGGATGGCATTGGGGGGGCAATTCCATGATCTTAGACATGTTACATGGCCATATTCGGAGTTACCATTGTGAAGCTATACATAGGTAGTGACCTATGTATAGTGCACACGTGTAATGGTGTCCCCGCACTCACAAAGTCCGGGGAATTGGCCCTGAACAATGTGGGGGCACCTTGGCTAGTGCCAGGGTGCCCACACACTTCCGCCGCCCGCCAAAGTACTGCCGTCAGAATACCGCTGCGCGGTCAAAAGACCGCCGCGGTAATTCTGAGTTTCCCGCTGGGCTGGCGGGCGACTGCCAGAAGGCCACCCGCCAACCCAGCGGGAAACCCCCTTCCACGAGGATGCCGGCTCCGAATGGAGCCGGCGGAGTGGAAAGGGTGCGACGGGTGCAGTTGCACCCGTCGCGATTTTCAGTGTCTGCTATGCAGACACTGAAAATCTTGGTGGGGCCCTGTTAGGGGGCCCCTGCAGTGCCCATGCCATTGGCATGGGCACTGCAGGGGCCCCCAGGGGCCCCACGACACCCGTTACCGCCAACCAGGTTCTGGCGGTCAAAACCGCCAGAACCAGGCTGGCGGTAAGGGGGTCGGAATCCCCATGGCGGCGCTGCCTGCAGCGCCGCCATGGAGGATTCCTCAGGCCAGGGGAAAACCGGCGGGAAACCGCCGGTTTCCCTTTTCTGACCGCGGCGGTAGGCCTGGATGCACCGCCAGCCTGTTGGCGGTGCATCCGCGGTCCCCGGCCCGTGACCCCCTAAGTAACTTAGCACCCGGTAAAGGTTAGACATATAGGTGACTTATAAGTTACTTAAGTGCAGTGTAAAATGGCTGTGAAATAACGTGGACGTTATTTCACTCAGGCTGCAGTGGCAGGCCTGTGTAAGAATTGTCAGAGCTCCCTATGGGTGGCACAAGAAATGCTGCAGCCCATAGGGACCTCTTGGAACCCCAATACCCTGGGTACCTCAGTACCATATACTAGGGAATTACAAGGGTGTTCCAGTATGCCAATGTAAATTGGTGAAATTGGTCACTAGCCTGTTAGTGACAATTTGTACAGAGAGAGAATAACCACTGAGGTTCTGGTTAACAGAGCCTCAGTGAGACAGTTAGGCATCACACAGGGAACACATACATATAGGTCACAAACTTATGAGCACTGGGGTCCTGGCTAGCAGGGTCCCAGTGACACATAACAAACATACTGAAAACATAGGGTTTTCACTATGAGCACTGGGCCCTGGCTAGCAGGATCCCAGTGAGACAGTGAAAACACCCTGACATACACTCACCAACAGGCTAAAAGTGGGGGTAACAAGGCTAGAAAGAGGCTACTTTCTCACACAAGCTCCCCCCCCCCCCCCAAATGAAGGACAATAAGGCTAACCTTGGCCAGTTGAGACTTTATTGTCTAAGTGGTGATAAGTAGAGAGTAACTCTGCAATAGACTGGTTACTCCCTTTATCATCCACTATATGGTTACTTCCCTGTGGGGATGTAAACCACCCTGTTTGAAGTTTTTTAGCTAAGCAACAATGTAAATATATATTTTCAGAGTTTCTATCAGTAAGTTTTAGTTTAGAGCAGTGGGAATTATCCACTGAACCTATTTCTAGTGATGAGAATGCCAGACAGGGATGCTGTCTCAGAAAAGCCATAGCTGGGCAAACACTTTGTCCATATGGCTGGAAGAGAGAACAGGGATGCTGTTTCTCTTTAGTTGGAGCAGGGCAGGGATGCTGTCCTATGAGCTCCACACTAGGGCAGGGCTGCTGTCCTAAGTGTTGTGAGGCAGTGCAGGGTTTCTGCACTAAAGTTTCTCTGGGAGGGTTGGAGGGATGCTCCATGTTAACTAAAATGGTGCTCTTTTTCTCACCAATGTTAGTTATCCCACAGAGAGGTACTTCCACCTCAGGGAGTACAGCTATGTCAGCTGTTGATTCCCTTGGTACAGGTGCCACCCCAGGAGAGGTTTCTCCCACCACAGGAATGGTATCCTGAATGGCAGGGTGGTTAGGGGATACTGTGATACCCTTTTTACCTGTTGTTGGAGAGGGATCCTGAGTTTTCAGGCCTTCTCTCCTTTGCTTTTTCATTTCAGTAGAAATGAGAGGGAACAATTCCTCAGGGATATCCAGCATGGCTGCATGGGTATAAAACTCTACATCAGCCCAACCTGAGGCCTCTAGGTCATTACCTAAGAGACAATCTACAGGTAAGCTAGGTGATACTACCACCTGCTTAGGGCCAGTACCTCCACCCCAACTAAACTGAATTATATCTAAGGGAAGAAACTTAGTGGAGTTATGGACATCAATAATCTTATACTGTTGTCCAATGATGTGTTGTTCAGGATGCACTAGGTTTTCAGTCACCAAAGTGATACCGGCACCTGTGTCCCTGTAGGCCAAGGCCTCAACACCATTTATTGAAACTGTCTGCCTGTACTTATCCATTGTAAGGGGACAAGCAGCCAGCGTGGCAAGGCCAATGCCACTAGGTGTGACAGAAACTGTCTTGGGACTGACTACCCCAGTTTCTATGATGGACCCATAAGTGAACCCAACTACACCCTTTGCTTGACTGTTGCCAGCAGTCCCACCACTAGTACCACTACTGCTAGGGGCACTAGAGCTTGATGTATTAGTGGTGGTAGGCTCAGGGGGTTTACCTGGACAGGACTTATCCCCTGGCCTATGGCCTCTGTTTTTACACACAAAGCACCAAGGTTTTTTAATGTGTGCAGGTTGTGAAGAAGAGGAAGAATTTGTTTTATCCCCATCCCCTGAAGAGTGTTTAAGATTTGAAGTGGGATCTTTGGTTTTACCCTTATCCCCATGCTTATCTTGAGATTTCTCACCATCTTTCTTCTTGCCATCCTTGTCACCACCTGTATGAACTTTTCTGTTCACTCTTGTTCTGACCCATTTGTCTGCCTTCTTTCCCAATTCTTGGGGAGAGGTCAGATCTGAGTCCACTAGATACTGGTGCAACAAATCAGACACACAATTATTAAGAATATGCTCTCTCAGGATTATGTTATACAGGCTTTCATAGTCAGAAACTTTACTGCCATGTAACCACCCCTCCAAGGCCTTCACTGAATGGTCAACAAAGTCTACCCAATTGTGTGATGACTCCTTTTTGGTTTCTCTGAACTTCATCCTGTACTGTTCAGTGGTTAAGCCATAACCATCAAGGAGTGCATTCTTAAGAACTGTAAAATTATTGGCATCACCTGTATGAACTTTTCTGTTCCCTCTTGTTCTGACCCATTTGTCTGCCTTCTTTCCCAATTCTTGGGGAGAGGTCAGATCAGAGTCCACCAAGTACTGGTGCAACAAATCAGACACACAATTATTAAGAATATGCTCTCTCAGGATCAAGTTATACAGGCTGTCATAATCAGTAACTTTACTGCCATGTAACCACCCCTCCAAGGCCTTCACTGAATGGTCAATGAAATCAACCCAGTCTTGTGAAGACTCCTTTTTGGTCTCTCTGAACTTTATCCTGTATTGTTCAGTGGTTAAGCCATAACCATCCAGGAGTGCATTCTTAAGAACTGTAAAATTATTGGCATCACTTTCTTTCACAGTAAGGAGCCTATCCCTACCCTTTCCACTGAAAGATAGCCATAGGATAGCAGCCCACTGCCTTTGAGGGACCTCCTGTACAACACAGGCCCTCTCAAGTGCAGCAAACCACTTGTTAATGTCATCCCCCACCTTGTAAGGGGGAACTATCTTGTGCAGATTCCTAGAATCATGCTCTTTTGCAGGATGACTATTTGGAATACTGCTGCTGCCACCATGGGGTCCAAACCCCAACCTCTGTCTTTCTTTTTCTAAATCTAAGGCTTGCCTATCTAAATCCAGCTGTTGCTTCTTGAGCTTCAGCCTGGATTCTTCCACTCTCAATCTATTGAGCTCCCTTTCTAACACTCTGTCATCAGGGTGGGTGGGTGGGGCATGCCTTGAAACAGAAGAATGGTGAGAATGAACAGAGGGAGACCTGGCCCTAACAGATGGCACTCTAACATTCTGGCCTATAGAAGTGACACTTCTACTGTGATGAGAAGCAACACTATTACTGTGATGTGAAGCAACACTCTTACTGTGATGTGAATTCACATCAGTACCAGCTATGCTAGGTGGCCTGCTAAGGGGCAGGTTGGAAAGATTCCCTCCCAAATCTTTTGCTAGGGCTGCCCCAGAATCAGAGTGGGAACCATCAGCTAATTTCTCACCAGAAGTGCCAACTAAGGTCTTATCTTGTTCAATGAGCATATTAACCAACAGCTGTCTTGAGGGATTCTTCCCTACCCCTAAACCTCTATCTATGCAGAGACTCCTTGCTTCCTTCCAGCTAAGGCTGTCATAAGCTATGCTGGACAAATCAAGAGTTTGGCCTGTACCAGACATGATAGACAAGAGTTTAAGGGACAGAAAAAGAAGAAAAAAGTTTCAGAACTTTTTAAAGAACAGAAAAAAAACTTTGTAAACTTTTTAAGAACTTTTTGAAAGTTTTAGATGTACTTTTCAGCACTTAGTAAAAGAAGTGAGAGAAGAAAAGCAAAACTTTTTGGTTAGGTGTACATACACTGAACTTGTTTTGTATATTTTTCTCTTATGAAAAGTACAATGACAAAAGTGGTAAGTAGTTGCAATGTACTTATCCCACCGCTGCACAACCAATGTAGGAGGCTGGACTGTCTTGTAGTGAGTACCAAGGGGTACTTACACCTTGCACCAGGCCCAGGTATCCCTTATTAGTGTAGAGGGGTGTCTAGCAGCTTAGGCTGATAGAAAAGGTAGCTTAGCGGAGCAGCTTAGGCTGAACTAGGAGACGAGTGAAGCTCCTACAGTACCACTAGTGTCACTTGCACAATATCATAAGAAAACAAAATACACAGTTATACTAAAAATAAAGGTACTTTATTTTTATGACAATATGCCAAAGTATCTCAGTGAGTACTCTCAGTATGAGGATAGCAAATATACACAAGATATATGTACACAATACCAAAATATGCAGTAATAGCAATAGAAAACAGTGCAAACAATGTATAGTCACAATAGAATGCAATGGGGGCACATAGGGATAGGGGCATCACAAACCATATACTCTAGAAGTGGAATGCGAACCACGAATGGACCCCAAACCTATGTGACCTTGTAGAGGGTCGCTGGGACTGTAAGAAAACAGCGAGGGTTAGAAAAATAGCCCACCCCAAGACCCTGAAAAGTGGGTGCAAAGTGCACCTAAGTTCCCCAAAGAGCACAGAAGTCGTGATAGGGGAATTCTGCCAGAAACAACAACACCAGCAATGCAACAACGATGGATTTCCTGACGAGAGTACCTGTGGAACAAGGGGACCAAGTCCAAGAGTCACGATCAAGTCGGGAGTGGGCAGGTGCCCATGAAATGCTATCTGTGGGTGCAGAGAAGCTGCCACTGGATGGTAGAAGCTCTGGATTCTGCAAGAACGACAAGGGCTAGAAACTTCCCCTTTGGAGGATGGATGTCCCACGTTGTGAAGAGTCGTGCAGAAGTGTTTCCGTGCAGAAAGACCGCAAACAAGCCTTGCTAGCTGCAAGGGTCGCAGTTAGGGTTTTTGGATGCTGCTGTGGCCAAGGAAGGACCAGGATGTCGCCAATTGCGTGAGGAGACAGAGGGGGCGTCCAGCAAGACAAAGAGCCCACTCAGAAGCAAGCAGCACCCGCAGAAGTGCCAGAACAGGCAGTACAAAGTGGAGTGAACCGGAGCTCACCCGAAGTTGCACAAGAGGGTCCCACGAAGCTGGAGGACAACTCAGGAGGTCGTGCAATGCAGGTTAGAGTGCCGGAGACCCAGGCTTGGCTGTGCACAAAGGAAATCCTCGAAGAGTGCACAGGAGCCGGAGTAGCTGCAAAACACGCGGTTCCCAGCAATGCAGTCTAGCGTGGGGAGGCAAGGACTTACCTCCACCAAACTTGGACTGAAGAGTCACTGGACTGTGGGAGTCACTTGGACAGAGTTGCTGAGTTCAAGGGACCTCGCTCGTCATGCTGAGAGGAGACTCAGAGGACCGGTGATGCAGTTCTTTGGTGCCTGCGGTTGCAGGGGGAAGATTCCGTCGACCCACGGGAGATTTCTTCGGAGCTTCTAGTGCAGAGAGGAGGTAGACTACCCCCACAGCATGCACCTCCAGGAAAACAGTCGAGAAGGCGGCAGGATCAGCGTTACAAGGTCGCAGTAGTCGTCTTTGCTACTTTGTTGCAGTTTTGCAGGCTTCCAGCACGGTCAGCAGTCGATTCCTTGGCAGAAGGTGAAGAGAGAGATGCAGAGGAACTCTGATGAGCTCTTGCATTCGTTATCTAAGGAATTCCCCAAAGCAGAGACCCTAAATAGCCAGAAAAGGAGGTTTGGCTACCTGGGAGAGAGGATAGGCTAGCAACACCTGAGGAAGCCTATCAGAAGGAGTCTCTGACGTCACCTGCTGGCCCTGGCCACTCAGAGCAGTCCAGTGTGCCAGCAGCACCTCTGTTTCGAAGATGGCAGAGGTCTGGAGCACACTGGAGGAGCTCTGGGCACCTCCCAGGGGAGGTGCAGGTCAGGGGAGTGGTCACTCCCCTTTCCTTTGTCCAGTTTCGCGCCAGAGCAGGGCTGAGGGATCCCTGAACCGGTGTAGACTGGCTTATGCAGAGATGGGCACCATCTGTGCCCATCAAAGCATTTCCAGAGGCTGAGGGAGGCTACTCCTCCCCAGCCCTGAAACCTTATTCCAAAGGGAGAGGGTGTAACACCCTCTCTCTGAGGAAGTCCTTTGTTCTGCCATCCTGGGCCAGGCCTGGCTGGACCCCAGGAGGGCAGAAACCTGTCTGAGGGGTTGGCAGCAGCAGCTGCAGTGAAACCCCGGGAAAGGCAGTTTGTCAGTACCCGGGTCTGTGCTAGAGACCCGGGGAATCATGGGATTGTCTCCCCAATACTAGGATGGAATTGGGGGCCAATTCCATGATCTTAGACATGTTACATGGCCATATTCTGAGTTACCATTGTGAAGCTATACATAGGTAGTGACCTATGTATAGTGCACACGTGTAATGGTGTCCCCGCACTCACAAAGTCCGGGAATTGGCCCTGAACAATGTGGGGGCACCTTGGCTAGTGCCAGGGTGCCCACACACTAAGTAACTTAGCACCCAACCTTTACCAGGTAAAGGTTAGACATATAGGTGACTTATAAGTTACTTAAGTGCAGTGTAAAATGGCTGTGAAATAACGTGGACGTTATTTCACTCAGGCTGCAGTGGCAGGCCTGTGTAAGAATTGTCAGAGCTCCCTATGGGTGGCACAAGAAATGCTGCAGCCCATAGCGACCTCCTGGAACCCCAATACCCTGGGTACCTCAGTACCATATACTAGGGAATTATAAGGGTGTTCCAGTATGCCAATGTAAATTGGTGAAATTGGTCACTAGCCTGTTAGTGACAATTTGTACAGAGAGAGCATAACCACTGAGGTTCTGGTTAGCAGCGCCTCAGTGAGACAGTTAGGCATCACACAGGGAACACATACATATAGGTCACAAACTTATGAGCACTGGCGTCCTGGCTAGCAGGGTCCCAGTGACACATAACAAACATACTGAAAACATAGGGTTTTCACTATGAGCACTGGGCCCTGGCTAGCAGGATCCCAGTGAGACAGTGAAAACACCCTGACATACACTCACCAGCAGGCTAAAAGTGGGGGTAACAAGGCTAGAAAGAGGCTACTTTCTCACACTGAGACTTCAACAACAGAAGGTAAGCTCAGTCCAAGCCATTGGAGACTTCACCAATGGGAAGTGACACAAAAGTCAGTCTTTGTCCTCTCTCAGGGAGAAGCAGCTACTGCAGGCCAACCCAGCAAAGCACAGTCGCAGGCAAATGGGCAGTACTCCTCCTCCAGCTCCTCCAGCTCCTCCAGCTCCAGGTTCCTCTTGGTCCAGAAGAAATCTGATTTTCAGGGGTTTTGGGTGCTCTTCTTATACCCCTTTCTGCCTTTGAAGTAGGCCTACTTCAAAGAGAAGTCTCAGTTGTTTTCAAAATCCTGCCTTGCCCAGGCCCCAGACACACACCAGGGGGTTGGAGACTGCATTGTGTGAGGGCAGGCACAGCCCTTTCAGGTGTAAGTGACCTCTCCTCCCCTCTCTCCTAGCACAGATGGCCAATCAGGATATGCAGGCTACACCCCAGCTCCCTTTGTGTCACTGTCTAGAGGAGAGGTACAAACATCCCAACTGTCAAACTGACCCAGACAGGAAATGCACAAACAAGCAGAGTCACAGTATGGTTTAAGCAAGAAAATGCCTACTTTCTAAAAGTGGCATTTTCAAACACAATCTAAAAACCAACTTCACGAAAAGATGTATTTTTAAATTGTGAGTTCAGAGACTCCAAACTCCACATGTCTATCTGCTCCCAAAGGAAATTTGCACTTTAATAATATTTAAAGGCAGCCCCCGCTGAGAGAGATAGGCCTTGCAACAGTGAAAAACAAATTTGGCAGTATTTCACTGTCAGGACATGTAAGACACATAAGTACATATCCCACCTTTTACATTCACTGCACCCTGCCCATGGGGCTAAGTAGGGCGTACCTTAGGTGTGCCTTACATGTATAAAAAGGGAAGGTTCAGGCCTTGCAAGTGGGTACACTTGCCAAACTGAGTTCGCAGTTTAAAACTGCACACACAGACACTGCAGTGGCAGGTCTGAGCCATGTCCACAGGGCTACTAATGTGGGTGGCACAACCAGTGCTGCAGGCCCACTAGTACATTTGATTTACAGGCCCTGAGCACCTCTAGTGCACCTTACTAGGGACTTACTAGTAAATCAAATATGCCAATCATGGATAAGCCAATGTACACATGCAATTTATAGAACAACTCCTCTGTAAGCCACTTACACTTTAGCACTGGTCAGCAGTGGTAAAGTGTTCAGAGAAAGCAAAAACAGCAAAAACAGAGTCCATCACACAGAAGCAACCTGGGAAGTAGAGGCAAAACATTAGGGGAGACATGCCAATGATGCCAAGTCTAACATAATGAAATTATGGTGGTTGAATTACAATACTTGTCCCAGGAAGTCCTTTTTAGGTGGAAGGGTCTCTAATGTGAGGCTATCACAGGAATGTTTGCTGGCTTGCTGTTCTTTTCTGTGTCTGCTGCATGATAAGTAATGCACTGGACAGGAATGTTTGTTTGTGCAACATATGATCTTATCAATCAGGCAAAATGCTGCAATGAATGTAAATGCCTTTTCTTAATAGTTTTCAGACCATCTTATACTTCAAACTACAGGCAGCACAGCATACTACATTTAACACTAGCACTTTGTGTGAACTTGCAATTCCCCTACAACATCAAACCCTCTGGGCTGATAGCCAACGGGCCTACAGCCATCTCCCGCCCTATGAACAATACAGAAAATCGAACCGTTGTCGGGTGGTTTCACGACCATTCAGAAAGTCATGGTAGAGGCGTGAGTGCTTGGTGGGTGTTCATGGTTTTGCTCCTGCCCGCTCCTAATGTTGACCGATTTCCCACGTTCCGCGTCCTCATCCATCTTTGGTTTCTATGAGCGTCCACCAACCGGTGGGACCCATCATTACGGTTTTGCTAGAGGTCTACAAGCATGGCTTTAAGCCACTGTCATGAGCCAGTGTCTTTTGTTGTGATTGTTTGGATTCTTTAAGTCAATAGTGGCAGTCATCCATCTTTTAGCAAAGTTTCACTAGTGCCTGTGGCATACCTGAGTCTACCCCTCACGTCTATGGAGTGGGATTTCCATTTAAGTTGCCAATGGTGCAAGCCATAACAGTGTGACTACAAATCATCTGCTGTACATGAGGTAATATCTGGTTCCCGTTTAGAGCTGATCGTCGTGGCATTAGAGTGACACTCTTAAGAGTCAGTAATGGTTATGCGACCCTAACGTAGGGTTGTGAATTGGTTGGACATGAGCTGCGAGGCTTCTAGCAGTGTTTAAGCTTGGCTTTCCTCCGCTTGAGCTTTCGTCGGCTGCACTTTGGCCCCTGGTCGTCTCTTGCGCCGGGACTGGGGGGTCAGCCATCCATCAGATTGAGGTCCCTCTTGTGCCGGTTGCGCCAAGCCTTTAGCGTGCAGCCATCGTCCATGCATCCTCTGTAGTTGGAAAGATGTAATTTTTAGCCTCGCTGGAAATAACAGTGCATATTTGATGCCATCTTGCACAGGAGTTGTTTGACCTTTGTATATGAGCTTCTCCTATGCAGTCCCTCGAACATGTAGTCGGGGTAGTCTTTGATGGTGGCATTTTCCAATTTCTATGGGCCCTTTATCCGGAAGATCTGTAGGATAAGATCTCAGTAATTGAGGAGGTGGGCTATTAGTGGCCTGGGTGGGGCACCAGGTGGCGGTGGTCTGCCGGGGGATCCTGTGTGCATGCTCGATCGAGAAAAGAGCTGGCACTTTGTTCTACAGTACTGTGGACGTGACACACTGCTCTAGGAAGAGTTTGCCATTAGGTTCCTCTGCTCGTTCCGGGAACTCCATGAATCGGATGTTACTCCTCTGTGATCTCCCTTCTGCATCTTCAGCCCTCCGCTGTAGGGAAGCCACCTCCATCTGTAACTGCATTACCGTGCTTCGAAGTTCCTGCACTGTTGGCTGCATGGTCACCAGGGAGGACTCAGTGTCATCCACTGTATCAGCCAGTTTGCGTTGATAAACTCGAAGTAAGTTAACTTCCTGTGACACGGATTCAATCTTAGTCTCTAAGGCAGCCTTAGTGCCTAGTGCTGCTTGCAGGAGCTTCTCAAATTGTGCAGAATGGGTTTGAAGTGTAGTGTTCATGTGCTAGAGTAAGGTGCCATCTTTCTCCATGGTTGCAAGTGTCACCAGCGTGGTTTTTGGCTTCACCATATTTTGTACCTGCTGCCCTTTGCCTTCAGTTCTCAGGCCTCTGCCTTCAGCCTATTCAGTACTGATGTTCAGGTTTAGTAAGCCAAGGACCTCTTATGTTAACGGTAGCTACCTCCAGGGACCCAACCCCAGTTCTCAGCATCCAGCGCTCCCAGCGGCACCAGCAACAGGCCCTACTGTTCCAGGATCTGGTGCATTCATAATCACAGTCACAGTTGCTGCTATCTTCAATCAGTGCCTTTATGCTCTATGGGATTAATGGTGGCTGGCGGCTTTGGGTTCCCACGACCCCTGGTGTTATTGTCTTCCTCCTGCCTTTTGGTCTCTTGTGTGTTTGGCTTAATGTCCGGATGGGGGCCCTGAGCTACGAGTCTATTTTCAGTGAAGTTGATGCCCTTTGTTGGGGCCCCTGGAGCTTGTGTTTTTTGGTTTAGGGCCTGGGCGGCTGGAGCGCCCACTCCTAATAATATTCCTGTATCGCAGAGCACTAGGGCAGGGAAATCTTATTGTGCGGCTCAGTACCCTTTTCCAGGGCGATGGCCAACGGTGGTCACCTTGAGGGTGTCCCTTTCCTCCTGTGGTCAGGGCCACATGATGCGCCGGATACAGGGTGCGCCCACCTACCAGCACGGGGGCCTTGCTGCCATTATTAGCCTGGTTATAATGTCTCAGGTGCACCGGCCCACCAGCTACCCCGGCATTCCTCCCCGCCCACCCCCTTGTCTTCTGCTGCTCCATCTTGTACCGTCAGCCCCACTGGGGTCTCCTCCGCTGCCATTGTGGTGCTCGGTGGTGTCAACACCAGAGCAGTACGCGCTCCATTGGCGACTAGAATGCAAAAACCAAGCACTCTAAAAACAACGTAATTTATGCATTGTGCTGATATGTTGTGGTTTAACCTTTTGCATTGAAGAGTTCAATCCTGAAAACGTATTTTTAATATGCTTACAAATACTGTTCCTTTGCAATGTATTGCTGCAGGTTTTCAGAGTGTGTTAGGGTGTGGCCCCTTTCCAGGGCCTTCCAGAGACTTTCACTGCAACATGCCTGGGCGTGGTTCTGGGCTGGGCCAAGACTCTATAAAAGAGAGCCAGCCCAACTCCCAGTGCTCACTATTCAGAGGTCCTGGTGCAGAGCAGCAGCTTCTTCCTGAGCTCCTGTCCCCTCAGCCTATAGGATCTTCCAGGCTTCTGCCCTTCATCCTTCATTGGTGATCATTGTTCCAGGCGGTAAGACGGTGGTTGGACTCTTCCGACACCGTTATCGAGAATTTTCATATTCTTGGTTTAATTCTGTAATGATTAACAAATTACTTGCGCGCTACCATTCTTGACATTTATATGGTGGTTTACAAATCGGTAAGACACGCAATTTGTTTCATAAAGGTTTAACTATGTTATTCATTGCGTGCTACCATTTCTTGGAATTTCTTGGTATTTACATGATGTCTTCGAATCGGCAAGACGCGCAATTCGTTTCATGAGGATTTAACTTTGTTGTTCATTGCGCGCTACCATTTCTTGATATTTGCATGGTAGCTTAAGAATCGGCAAAAAACACGTGATTTGTTTAATTGTACTTTGATCTTGTTATTCATTGTGAGCTGTTATTTCTTGGCATTAACATCGTGGTTTACGAATCGGTAAGACGCGCGGTTCGTTTAATGATGATTTGATTTTGATATTCATTGCGTGCTACCATTTCTTGACATTTTACATGGTGACACTCGAATTGGCAAGACGCATGATTCTCTCTTCGAGTTTAAGTCATGTTTTTATTGTATGCCACTATTCTAAGTTATTTATTATGTAATATTCGAGTTGACAAGTTATATGATTTGTTTCCTGAATCCATATTGTGTTATTCATGGTGCACAATCCTTTTATGGTGTTTACTATATATATATATAAATCTGCAATATTCGCAATTTGTGTTGAAACATTTTAAGAGTATACAGAAGGCCAGAGTTTCTAGATGCAATATTGTATGGTCCTAGTATGCATTCTCAAAAAAGGATTTATATGACTGGTTTAAAATGTAGTCAGAATGTTTTTCTGGTTCTCATGTAAAGGAAAGTGCTTGAATAAGAAAGTTTTCATTTAATCCATCTTGATTCCCTTACAGGTATCTGACCATCTTGAAACTTAGTCATTTTAAGCTTAAATTCTTAGATTGTTCATGTTTTCAGAATGACTAGGCTTAGAATCATAGTCTAGTATTGATTTCAGGAGATATAATTTTCATATTGTGTGTTCTAACCTTTTTCTTACTACAGGTCTCCTTCCCAGCTGTTCCCTTCCTAATCCCCTCTTCCCCCCTTGAACTCTCTTAGACTCTGTGATTTATCTATCAGAGTCTTGGAGCTGTTCAGTGGTGGACGTGTTGGGAACGTGCGCAGACCCCGAGGATCTGGTGACTCTGACAGGTGGTTCGCCGCTGGCTTCCGTGCTGCCGTTTGCACCGCTCCTCGCTGCAATTCCCGATTCGGCGGTCTGGCTTTGCGGGGCTTCTCCTTCGGTGCCCGTGTCAGCGGCACCCCACCTTCGGAGACCACTTCTTGGTTCCTCTGTTTCGCTTTCCACAGCAACCGGCGGGAGGCGGCCATGCCGCATGCTTTGGCGAAGGCGCTTCCAGGCATCTTTGCTCGGCTTTTTGCAGGGGCCTCCGGAGGACAGCTGCGTGCTGTGCTCTTGTGACGGACGTACTCTCCCTCCTTCTAGCGCACCCAAACTCAGGCTGGTGTCATCCTTGGTCCAGCTTCAAGTCAGAACAGCTATGGCCCGGGTGCTGTTGTTTTAGTCAGATATTGATCGGGCCTAGAGCGGAGCTCAGTGTGAAGCATCTCCTCTGGTCACCATCTTGGCCACGCCCCTCAATAGTACTTTATTTTAAGCAGAAAAAATGTATTGCATTTTTAAAAAGGTAACAGAACTCAAATGCAATGTTTAAATACATCTAGACATTTTTAAACATTGACAACTTACTAGAATAATTGTGAAAAATTCTCAGTGGGGACCCGATGGTTATTTATTTTCATTGGTGGGGCTGCAGCATTAAAAAGTTTGAAAACCACGGTTCTACGCCAATCAACTCTACACCAGTCTACTCTACTCTATGCCAAGCCAGTGTACCCACTCTACGTGACTACACACTATGCCACTCCAAAACAACACTCCATGCATCTCTCCTCTATGCCACTAACTTTTAGCAATGTTGAAAAGCAGCCACACTGGTATACAACATGGCTAAAACACATTGGCAAAGCCAATAGTTCTTGCAAAGGTGAGACCCACTGGCTTTGCGAACGCTTGCTAAACTTGGTAACACTTGCTGGGCATCGATTGCACTTCATTAGTACCAGTTTAGCACCCAAATATAGCAATAAGGAACAGAAAGGTAACCAGTCCAGGTTTGCAAAGGGCCTTTCACTGAGTGGCAACATGTGCTGTAGAATTTTTAGTAACTTTTGAACTAGTAACATTATTTTTTTGTTAAAATCTGCAGACTGTGCAGCAAATGATGGATTATGTGGCAAATGCTGCATATCTATAATTATGCAAAAATCACCGCACATAATTCCAGTGACCATGGATATATTTCTTTCCACGTCTGAGTGAATAAAATGCACCACCCCTCAAAAAGTCAACCATGTTATTAGTAAACAGAATGAACAACAAGCATTTTAAATGCAATAGCTCTCGCATTTGTGACTTGGAGCTATTGGCTCTGTAAATGACAACGTCTTTTACCTCTGTGTTTTCGTTTGGAGTGTAGTGGATGGAGGTGCCACAGAAACCGTCACAAGCCTGTCGCTAAAGGAGAGAGGACACAACAAGGCCGCCATCTTGGGAATGTTTTTTGCCTCATTCTTAGAGACTGGCTGTGATATCCTAGAGATGCAACCCATTCTAGTGTGTTTACCTAAACTTTAAAAGCACCAAACAACCACAAAGAGGCACCATCGTGCCATTTAACCCAGAGAATGAGGGGGTCAAAAGAGTTAGGCGCAAAGCAAAGGGGGCAGCCGTGTACTTTTGTGTGTTAAAGGAATTCTTCTTCTACATTGCAATACCAGCCTAAAATTTAAAAACAATGACTGTATACAAAGAGAATAGCAGAAGAGGCAGCTTAACTGAACAGGAGGCTTCAAATGTGTGCAGATTGGGGAAACAGAGCTTCAGTGGTAGATGGGCTGACATGATAGGTTCCAGAGGTGTGACATCTGTAACCTTGAGTCAGTGTTTTAAATGGAAATACAGAAGGGCTGGTACTCTGTATTCATTTAAAGCACTGCCTTGGGTTAATAGGTTTATGACAGCCCTTGGCTCAGGACTGGACTCTGTAGAACAGACACGTGTACCTTATTCTTCTAGGCCTTGACAGTGCCTTTTCGGTGCATACATTTGTGCACTGGCTGATGGTTTTGAACTCAGACTTTTCTCTGTTGGGGTGGCGTCTTAAAATTTGCAGTCTTGGCGTTGCCATCTGGAGGATAGAGTGTTTTTTCGCCTAGACCAATGGTGCTCAGTGAGGTTCCTACAGGGCTGGTTCATTGGCATTTTTTTGGGCTAAGAAAAGGATTCAAATGTATGTTTTGTTTGGGAATCCAAGGTAGGCCCAGAACCATGCCAGAGTTTCTTGATACCCACATAAGATAAATTACTTAAAAATAATTTTGTGGAACTGATTTACACGGTGGTTACCCTGCAAGCCTGGCATGAATCCTGCCTGTCTTTTGTCTTAGACAAAGAAAGATTTCAGTCACAACAATGCATTTGGGTTACATGAGTACAAGCAATGGCTGGTCCTGGTGGCCACAGTTTGTGAAACAACAGTTCTCCTTTTAAAACATCTCCTGCCCGTAGAGTCTTTACTGTTACTGTCCAGTATTGACATTATGAAGTAGTCCTTGGGGTGTGTCCCCATATAAACTAACACACGTATATTCCTACAGACACAGGGAGGCATGGTGAACCACTGAGAGGAACACCAGTAGAGGCAGGAGTGAGAAAAGGGCCACTTGAAAGGGTCAGAAAAATATTTTTGTGACACTGATTTTGCATGTACTTGGTAACCACGGCAATCAAAAATAATACATAGAGTTTACTTCAAATGATGCATGGGAACTCAGTGGAGTGGTTACATAAATCCTGGGGTTGAAAGAGAGGAGAGCAGGTTAAACATTACTGGACTGTGACAGACGATGTGTGGATCATGAAACAAAGGAGTCCCGATGGTGTGCCTCTGACAGCAACTGTGGGGGGTATTCGAGGTGGTGCCTCTTCAAACAGGAAGCAGTGCTACTCAAGCACTGTTTTAGACAGTGCTTCCAGAAGTGGCATCTGCAAGGTCGTAGTAGCTGTGAGGGGACTGTCATCAAAGCCTTGACACTAGTAAATTCTGAGAAGAGGAAGTGATGAATTTGCTCCACTTTTGTGCCCTATGATATGCTGCTCCTCTCACTGTGGCACCATTACGTTAGCTTCTTTGGGCTACAGCGTTAGAAAAATGGCTGCCTCTACTAATTAAACTCTATTTGAAGAGGCCCAATTTACTTCCATAGGCTAGATGTTTTTTACTCTCATGATTGAGGCTGTGAAGTGCTTGGGTCTGGAGTCATGGCTCCTCTTCCACTATTTTAGAGACAACACTTTTTGCCATCTTCTTGCCTAGAACTAACCTATGTGCTTTGTTGGTGACCGTCTGGAGGTTATCAAGAGCATGTGCTATTGCCTAGTGTTAAGGTCTACTCAGTTGGTTAATGCACAGACTGCAGAGGTGTTGACAGAACGAGAATGTAACAGACTACAATTCTGACATAGCTTTTTCACCTCTTCTTCTCTGCAAGGTCGATGCAAATGAATTATCTCGATTTTGTTAAGAATGGCACCTGCTTTGCAGTGCTATGAAATGGCATAATCTGTATTACCAAGCGTTATATATTTAAAAAAAACAAGTTATTCCAAACTGCCCCAACACGCACCTGCTAAGGAATCCCAGGGGAGAGGATTTGGTGTTAAGGGCCAGAGCTGCCAACTTTGGAGGTGGGGAACACGGTTCGAGTCTGTGAGATGGCTCAACATCCTCTGATTCTGGGCGAATTACTTAATCTCCCCTTTCTACCAAAAATGAATGTGTTTGATTAATGTAACCAGTGCTCATGTAGAGCGCTGTAATGCCTTTGTGTTGAGTTCGCACTAACTGAGCTCTATTTGAAGAGGCCCAATTTACATCCAAAGGTTAGATGTTGTTTGCTATCAAGCTTGAAGCAGTGAAGTGCTTGGGTCTGGAGTCACAACTCCTTTTCCACCATTTTAGAGACAACACATTTTGCCATATTCTTGCCTAGAACTAACCTGTGTGCTTGGTTGGTGTCCCTTCGGAGGTTATTAAGAGCATGCGCTATTGCCTTGTGTTAAGCTCTACTCAAGTCAGGTGGTTAATGCACCTACTGCAGAGGTCTTAACAGAACAGAAATGTCACAGATTACAATCCTGACATAGCTTTTTCACCTCTCCATCTCTACAAGATCAAAGCAATTATAGCAATTTTGTTAAGAATGGCACCTGAAATGGCAGAACCTGTATTAATAGGTGCTATGTAAAAAAAAACGAGTTATTCTCAGACCGCCTTAACATGCATCAGATAAAGAACCCTAGGGGAGAGGATCTGGCATAGGGCCAGAGCTACCAACTTTGGAGGTGGGGAACACGGTTCGAGTCTCAGCGCTGGCTCAACATTCTGTGATTCTTAGGCCCTTATTACAACCCTGGCGGTTGGTGATAAAGCGGCGGTAATACCGACAATAGGCTGGCGGAAACAAAAATGGAATTATGACCGCGGCAGACACCGCCAAAACAGACAGCCACTTTAACACACCGACCGCCACAGTGGTAGCAACAAGCACCATAGCGGTAACTGCCAACAGCCAGACGGAAGACAATGTTCCGCCCACTGTATTAAGAGAGGCCTATCTGCCACCTTTTCCGGGGAGGTACCAACAACAGAAAAGCACGGTGGAAACACTGCACAGAAGGGAAACAATTCTGGAGAATCAGGGAACAACCATGAAGCCATGGAGCCCGAGTTTCACATATTCCCCATGCTTGTATACCTTTTTCTGCATTACGAACATGAATGCCAGCAAAGACGACCACGGTGAGTACTGCTGCCTAGCACACAAGGGAGGGGGGGGAGAAAGAGAGTAACACACACATTCAACACACAACACCCCCACCCCCAACACCACACACACAACCAGATTCAGTAACATTACATATTCACCCCGTACCCCTCAGGAATAATGCAAGGACAAAAGGAATTGATTAAAGTGAGTGTAATAAGACACAATAGTATAAATACGTGCATCAAAATAAAAAAGTATATACCTATTTACAAATGGAGGGACACTGCCCAGTCCTCAATGTCCGTGGGCCACATGGCCACATCACATAGGCCAAGGCCCCACCTTACTCCTGCAACAACACAGAGAGAACACTGCAGGGGCATCAGGTCAAAAATATACAGGCACCTCAGGGGGATGGTGATTGGGGGGCACCTCAGCCGGAAGATGGTACAACGCCACTCATCCTGGAGGGGGCCACATGCACTGTGCGATGTCCTGGGGAGTGCAAGGCCACAGTCTCTCAAGTGGGTGGTTTGCCCACTGCTTGGTCCTGGGGAGTGCAAGGCTACAGTCTCTCAAGTAGGAGGTTTGCACACTCCTTAGTCCTGGTGAGTGCAAGGCCACAGGCTCTCAAGTAAGTGGTTTGCCCACTGCTTGGTCCTGGGGAGTGCAAGGCCACAGTCTCTCAAGTGGGTGGTTTGCCCACTGCTTGGTCCTGGGGAGTGCAAAGCCACAGTCTCTCAAGTGGATGGCTTCTTCCACTGGTTCTGGAGGGGGCCTTGTACCCAGTGTGCTTCATCCTGGCAAGGAGGGGTTGAGTGGACGGCTTCTTCCAATGGTTCCTGAGGGGGCATTGTGCCCTGTGATGCAGCACTTGGGGAGTGCAAGGTCACAGTCTCTCACCTGGGTGTCACACCCACAGGATTTGCAGGGTCCAGGATGCACTACAGTCCATGGAGTCAGGAATACACACTGCCCGCCGGCGGTGACGGCTGCTCCATGGTGGCAGTGGCTAGGGTGGTGTCGGGCTGGCAGTGGTGGGGGGAGGCTACAGCCCTTTCCCTGCAGCCTCGCTCACTGGGGCTGCTGCTGCTGGCAGTGGTGCTGGTGGCGGTGCTGGCAGTGGTGAGGGGAGGCTCCAGCCCTTCCCCTGCAGTCTCGGACAGCTGCCCACTGGGGCTGCTGGCAGTGGTGCTGGTGGCGGTGCTGGTGGCGGTGCTGGCAGTGGTGGGGGGCTCCAGACCATACCCTGCAGCCTCGGACGGCTGCCCATTTTCGGCTGCTGCTGGCAGTGGTGCTGGTGGCGGTGTTGGCAGTGGTGGGGAGACACTCCAGACCATCCCATGCAGCCTCAGACGGCTGTCCACTGGGGCTGCTGCTGCTGGCAGTGGTGCTGGAGGCGGTGCTGGAAGTGGTGGGGGGAGGCTCCAGCCCACCCCTTGCAGCCTCGGACGACTGCCCACTGGGGCTGCTGCTGCTGGCAGTGGTGCTGGTGGTGGTGCTGGCAGTGGTGGGGCAAGGCTCCAGCCCTCACAGGCTCCTCACTGGGGCTGCTGCTGCTGGCAGTGGTGCGATGCTGGCAGTGGTGGGGGGAGGCCCTTCACTCTGGCAGCTGGTGGTGCCTCCTTGCCCTTAACTTTGGCAGCAGGTGGTGCCTCCTTGCCCTTCACTCTGGCAGCTGGTAGTGCCTCCTTGCCCTTCACTCTGGCAGCTGGTGGTGCCTCCTTGCCCTCCACTCTGGCAGCTAGTGGTGCCTCCTTGCCCTTCACTCTGGCAGCTGGTGGTGCCTCCTTGCCTTTCCCTTTGGCACCTGGTGGTGCCTCCTTGCCCTTCCCTTTGGCATTGACTATGGTTGACTGCCCACAGAGATGGATCTCAGGGGGTCAATAGCCTCCTCACTCAGGGCAGCAGGGATAACTGGGGCAGGGCCTGGGGTGCCTGGGGGGAAGGAGATGCCTACATTCCTGGGTGCGCGGGCACAGGAAACTCGCTGAGAGGCTGCTGGGAGGGAGGTGCTGGTACGGGAGTGGTGGCTGTACCTGTAGTTGCAGTGCCCACAGGGGTGCCTGCCACCATCAGGGAGCTTTCATCGGAGGAGGAATCACTCTCAGAACTGTCCCCTCCTGTCTCCGCCGTGGTGCTCCCCTCGCCCTCCATCCCACTGGTGCCCTCACCGTTGGTGGATTCGGCCTCCTGGGCCATGTGTAATGCAGCTCCCTCTGTCACCGGTGCCTCTGCTCCTCTGCCCGATGATGCTAATGCAGAGAAGGACAGGGTGACAAAACGAAAAGGGGGGCAGAGGCAAAGGATACACTTGGTCTACACCACTGTTGGCGTATATGACACACACACACAGGGAACAGCCCTACACACTAGGCAATGCACTAACAGTCACAATGCTTGTGACCAGGGCAGGGGGAGGGATACCTAACGCCAAGTGCAGCATACCTGAGACCCACAGACCCCTGCCCAGTTGTGGATGCCTACTAGCTTGTTAGGAGGTGGTGTATATCAGACCCTGCCCAACATGGGAATGTGCAATGTCCGGCCTGGCCTAGGGCACCCACAGCCCCACATCCCCCACCCAGAGACCACCCCACCATGCACAAGTAGTATATTGTGAAACTGTACTCACCACCTTGTGGCTGCTGTGATGCCCTCAAGCGCCCATCCAGCTCTGGATAGGCCACTGCCAGTATGCGGGCCATCCGGGGGGCCAGGGTTTGACGGGCACCCCTTCCTCGTTGGGAGGCCATCCCCAGCTGGGCCTCCCCCCTCTTCCTTGCCCAGCGTCTTAGGTCCTCCCACCGTTTGCGACAGTGGGTGCTCCGCCTGCCATAGACCCCCAGGGTCTGCACATCCTTGGCGATGAAACGCCATATACCCTTTTTCTGATGGGTGCTGACCTGCAGAAAAATACACATAGACAAAGGTATCAGTCAGACCATCCAGCATGTTACACTCATGTCCCACCATAGCCCTTCACATCCCCTGACGCAAAGACATTGCCCCCAATACATGCAGCACGCTGCCCAGGGCCCTTCCACCAACCCCCTCCCTACACGAGGCCCTCACACACAGCGCTCCATGCATTCATGCCCCATGCATCGTGCTCACAGTGTACTCACCTGTTGATCTGGAGGCCCATACAGCATTCAGTACTGGGGTAGGACCCCATCCACCAGTCTCTCCAAATCCACAGCAGTGAAGGTAGGGGCCCTTTATCCAGTGACTCGAGCCATGATCGGTTCCAGACACAGGTCACAGCAGCACTTGCAGTGTAGGTCCTCTCATGTTAAAGGTCAGGTAGCAAGTGAGTGAACAGATAGAAAATGGCAGTGCGTACCGTTGCCGCCGGCGTACATTACCATTGGCCACTGTAACCCATAGGGCCCAATGACAACCAATGAGGAGTTGCACAGTGGTACACGACCGCCTCCTGCAACGGAGCACAACGTCAGCGGAATTACCTCATTTCCACATGTCCATTCACACAGGACAGGCAGATGCCACTTCAAGGGGGGGGCAGGCCATGGCATCTATCGACGTCACAGTACACATAGGCACAACTTGGGCCTATTCAACAATATTCTGTTGCAGTCACAACATGCAATGTAGTATAATGTTTGGAAATGTGGAATACTGACCAGCTGCTCCCCATTTTGCCTCCTAGATTACAACTGCTGCGGATGAATAGGAGATGGAGACATCTGCCTGTGTACAGACCCCTGGTGGACTTGGCAACAATGGAGAACAGGCCCATTATCCTGACCTATAGACTGGACAGGGCCACAATCACAGAGCTGTGTGCCCAATTGGAGCCTAACCTGATATCTGCTATCCATCAGCCCACTGGGATCCCCCCTATTGTGCAAGTCCTATCTGTGCTCCATTTCTGGGCAACTGGCTCCTTCCAAGTGACAGTGGGCTTGGCAGCAGGAAAGTCACAGCCAATGTTCTCAATAGTGCTGACCAGAGTGTTGTCTGCCCTGATTAAACACATGCACAACTACATCGTTCTCCCCCAGGTGGAAGATTTGGCCACAGTGAAAGCTGACTTCTATGCAATGGGACATTTCCCCAACATAATTGGGGCTATTGATGGTACACATATTGCATTTGTCCCCCCCCCCGGAGAAATGAACAGGCGTTCAGAAATTTAAAGAGCTTTCACTCCATGAATGTGCAGATAGTGTACCTGGCGGACCAGTACATCTCCCATGTCAATGCAAAGTATCCTGGGTCTGTGCATGATGCCTTTATCCTGAGGAATAGCAGCATCCCATATATGATGGCTCAACTCCAGAGGCACCGGGTGTGGCTAATAGGTGAGCCCTGGTTCCCACCCAGTGGATGTTGGTGTATGGGTATGGTGTTGGCCATAAGGTTTAGTGTGTGTCTAACTGGTATCCCTCGATATTTGCAGGTGACTCTGGTTACCCCAACCTCTCATGGCTACTGACCCCAGTGATGAATGTCAGGACAAGGGCAGAGGAACGTTACAATGAGGCACATGGGCAGATAAGAAGGCTTATCGAGAGGACCTTTGGCCTGCTGAAGGCCAGGTTTCGTTGCCTCCATCTAACTGGTGGATCCATGTACTACTCACCCAAGAAGGTCTGCCAGATCATCGTGGCATGCTGCATGTTGCATAACCTTGCCTTGAGACGCCATGTGCCTTTTCTGCAGGAGGATGAGGCTGGAGATGGCCGTGTGGCAGCAGTGGACCCTGTGGACAGTGAAGAGGAGGAGGCAGAGGATGAGGATGAGGACAAGAGAACAGAAATCATACAACAGTACTTCCAGTGACACACGGGTAAGACATTGTAACTTCATCTTCCATTGACAGTTTTGTGTTGGACATTGTACATGGCAGGCAGATTCTCCCAAATCTATGGCCACTTACTGTACCCTTTGGAATCTCTATTTTCAGATATATGTGCCCCACTCTGGCTTCTGGTGTGTTGACTGCAGCCAACTACAGGTCATACCTATGTATACATTACTGTACAGTTTAATTGCAATGTTTACAGCTTGTTAAACAAATACATAGTTCAATCATTTGACAGACTCCATACTTGTATTCTTTCCAAAGGTGTTTATTTAAGTCCTAGTAAATGGAGGGGGTATTGCAATGGGCTGGGGTAATGATGGAGGAAAGTCCAGGGTAGAGTCCAGTCTATTTGTATCACAGGTGCATTGTCCAAGGGGGCATAGGTAGTGGAGCAATGGCAGTTCAAGGTGGACAGGGTAACAGAGTGGGACACATGGGTGACATTCAGGAGAGTCTTATTTCCTGGCGGGGGTCTTGGCAATGTTCTCGGGCTTCTGCCTGGATCGCAGGGACCGTTTGCAGGGTGGTTCTCCTTCTGCAGGGGAGGGGTGCTGGTGGCATGTTGGTCCTGTGGCAGGGCCTCCGGTCCACTAGCGGCAGCAGAGGTGGAGGGCTGTTCATCGGTGTGGCTAGTGTCAGGGGCCCGTTGGTATGCCACTGCCTCCCTCATGGTGTTGGCCATGTCTGCCAGCACCCTTGCAATGGTGACCAGGGTGGTGTGGATACCCCTCAGGTCCTCCTTGATCCCCAGGTGCTGTCCTGCAGCCGCCGGGTCTCCTGCAACTTGTACAGTATCTGCCCCATCGTCTCCTGGGAAAGGTGGTATGCTCCCAGGATGTTGGCGAGTGCCTCCTGGAGAGTTGGTTCCCTGGGCCGGTCCTCCCCCTGTCACACAGCAGTCCTCCCAGCTTCCCTGTTGTCCTGTGCCTCTGTCCCCTGAACCGTGTGCCCATTGCCATTGACCACAGGTCCCTGATCGTCCTGTGTTTGTGGGGAGTCCTGGGGTCCCTGTAGTGGTGGACACACTGCCGATTGACGTGTCCTGGGGACAGAGGTATGGGCCCGCTGGGTGGGTGCTGTGCTGATGTTTCTTGAGAGGGAGGCTCTGTGGTGGTATGGGACTGTGCCTGGGTAACCAACTGTCCGGAGGTCCCTGGTGGGTCAGGTTATTCATCCAGATGACCAGAGCTGCTGTCATCACTGTGGGCCTCTTCTGGGGGGGACTGGATGTTGCTGGCACCTCCTCTCCAGTGACGTTGGATGGGGACATGTGGGGATGTAAATGCAGTGTTATTGTTTCTGCGTGTGACATTTTGTGCATGGGTGTGTTGCCCTGTACGGTTATTTCCCTGGCAGCTTTGCCTTGTGGGAGTAGTGATTTGGTGGGCTAGGTGATTGTCTCTAGTGTGCATGCTTTAGTAATAGTTGTCCACGCAGGTCTGTGATGGGTGTCCATGCATTGGTGTTGCATGCAGGGCTTGGTTTTGGGAGGGGTGGGTTGTGACAGTGGGGTGTGTGGGAGGTGGTGGAGTGATGGGAGTGAGGGTGAGGGTGGGGGTATGTGATGGCATGCAGGTAGGGGGGTGACAGTAGTAAAGATTTGACTTACCAGAGTCCAATCCTCCTGTTACTCCTGCCAGGCCCTCAGGATGCATGGTTGCCAAGACTTGCTCCTCCCATGTTGTTAGTTATGGGGAGGAGGTGGGGGTCCACCGCCAGTCATATGTACTGCTATCTGGTGTCTTGCTACCACAGAACGCACCTTCCCCCGTAGGTCGTTCCACCTCTTCCTGATGTCATCCCTTGTTCTTGGGTGCTGTCCCACAGCGTTGACCCTGTCCACGATCCTCCGCCATAGCTCCATCTTCATAGAGATGGATGTCTGCTGCACCTGTGATCCGAATAGCAGTGGCTCTACCCAGATAATTTCTTCCACCATGACCCTTACCTCCTCCTCTGAGAACCTGGGGTGTCTTTGTAGTGCCATGGGTGTAGTGTGAGTGGTGTGTGTGAGGGTGTGTGGGGTGATGTGTTGGGGTATATGATGTGAGGTGCGTGGATGGTGTACGGGTGATGGTTTTCTGTGGCTCTGGTTCTGTGGGTGCGCTTGGTGTCTGTCTCTTTCTCGCAGTTGTCAATATTTTTTAGTTGCAAAGGGTTGTGGGTGTGTGTTTTATAGTGGTGTGGGTGTGTGGTGTGTGTATGTGTGTCAGGCGTGTGTAGTTTGAATTGTCCAATGTGGTGTTGTTTTGTTTGGGTATATGTATTTTGAGCGCCGCGGTATGTACCGCCACTGGTTTACCATGGTTGAATGTCCGCTGCAGTGATTCGTGGGTCATTATGCTGTGGGCATTATTCTGTTGGCGTAACGGTGTGGGTTTTGGTACCGCCAGTATATCACTGACCTTTGGGCTGGCGGACTTGTGTGTGTGTCTGTATAGTGATGGATTGCTATGTGTGTGTCATATGGGTAGCAGTAATCCACCGCACCAGCAGTATGTTGGCGGCACTAAGCATGGTGGTAAGCGGAAATTACATCCAATGTCATAATGAGGGTCATAATCTCAGCTTGCTACCAAAAATTTATGTATTCTTGTGTAATGTAACTGGTGCTAATGAAAAGCGTTGTAATACTTTTGTGTCGAGTTCGCGCTACATAAAACACCCAAAAAATGTAAATAAAAAAGACCCCACGGATATCTCAAAGAAGCAGCAATATGACTGAAAACAAGGAAGAGGAAAAAAAGAATACTTCCATGAGAGCGAAGAGGCGAGGCAAAAATAAAAACAAAGGGGTAAGGGGCAAGCGGCCACGGTGGCACAGGAGTTACCAAGCGACAGCGGGAGGAGGGTGATGAGGGGTGGGACAAGCATGAATACGGTGTGGGGGAGTATGATTTAAATGCTATGGACAAAGCAGTAGGGTGCGTGTACAGTGCCCCCAAGCTCAGCATTGTAAGCACATTGACTCACAGGAGCAAGAAAACAAGAAAAAAAAGTCCCCCAAAGAATAGATAAATGACACAAAGTGTAATTATGCAGTAGTTAGTCCCTGCTCCCAAAGAGAAAAAGGAGGGACGAGCAGGCATGACTGACCACTACCAAGCAACAATTTTTAAATTACACTGAAATAAACAAATGAAATTGCTTTAAGCCCAAAGAAGTAAGTATACTAAAAGCATACAAGAGGTCATATTCTTACGATCGGCCTACAAAGGGTGCCACGAAACAGCCCCTGATGAACATCTCTCAAGGACGAAAAGAATCAGTGCTCACCCCATTGTAGTCATACTGAATTTTAATAAAAATATTTTCATGTACACGTTGCATGAAGACAATAACAGCTAGCTCTATTCCCATATTAGCCATTATGGATCGAAATTTCCCTACACGACCTTGAGTCTATAAATGCAAAGGGAATTTTTTTCTTTCCTGATTTTGACTACTATCATATATTTTCAATTTATTCAGTTATCAATCCTAAGTTAGCATCAGTCAGTTATCTACTTATTTAAGCCCCACAATCAAACTGCACCTATCACCTTAGCACAATATATCAAGCAGTTCACTTACTTTGAAACAGACAGGTCTGACTGCTTTTGTATTAGTGTGCCTTCTAACTTCATCTAATACAGAATATCCTTCACATCTGTTCTTCTCCACTGGAACTTCCTATGGCTTCTTAGTCTTGTGCTGGAGACCTTTTCTTCCTCTTATTGGACAGGTTATGGAAGCAAATTCTTCTCAATAAAGATTCTCACACAATGCTTAATTTAGCAGTTGATTGTAGGTGAGGGGCATTCATATATGGGGACCCTGACTATTTTTTATCATCAGACTTTGACCCAGCACAGACAGATGAAGGCAGAAAATTAAAATGAAGATAGATGGTGGGAGAGAAAGAAAAGGAAAACTGTGACAAAGAGAGAATGCAGGGATGAAAAAGAACCTGTGAAACAAGAAGTGTAGACTGGTGGGAGAAAGAGATATGAGATGGAATCAAGACTAGACAGCCATGGTGTTCACTAACACTGCCGGACAGCAATACTGGCTATAGGTGCCTACGAAATATTTGTGTGCCCTTTGCTTGCATTTAGTTAAGCATTGATCTTGAATTTGTATGTGAAACTTCGCTGGGGAAAGCAATGCATGTTTCACAAAATCATTCTGAAGAGTTTTCTTTACTTCCAAAAAGGAATGTTCAACAGTGCATACTGTTGTCAAGTGCAGGGATATCCAAAATCTCAAGCCTCAATTTATCTTTCTCCCTGTGCAGGAAAAGCACAGTGTCATAGTTGTGATAGTTCAGCAGCCATGCAAAAAGTTCTTTTTGGTCTGCCAGGAAGTGGATGCAGTGTCAGTGCCATGTGCACTCTGTTCCTCAAAGTAGACAGAGTTTAGGTATTAATCAAATACTTTACAGCAGAAGCTGCACTACAATATCTTTCCTGTTTTCAATTTGCCCAATCTCATACATGCCTATTATACACATATTACAAGTCTCGATTTCTTTCTCCTTTTATGTTTTGTTATTGAATATTTATAAAATTATACCACCATCCATAGGGTATGTTAGTGCAGAAATCTGGTTAGAAAACGAACAGCTCCAAAAAGAGTTCCTAAGCAAGGTAAATATCAAATCAGAAGGTTTTCAATTTGTTCCTGAATTGAAAATAAACTGATATAGATCTGAGAACAAGCAGCAAGACATTCTAAAAAGATGCCAACGCTAAGGAGTGATCACCCAAATTTACTTTACAGAGTTTAGGAATTGAATAGAGAAGTTGCTTAGCTTACCGGAGAGATATTATGGCTGTGTACCTGATGACCCTACATTTAGCAGTGGAGCAAGGTAAGGTGCCATACAAAGACAGGTGCATAATTTAAGGAATTTAAAGGGAAATGTAGGTGTGTATCAGTTTCAATTTAAGTCTAACAGGCTGATTTAGAGTATGGCGGACAGGTTACTCTGAGACAAACGAGACGGATATCCCGTCCACCATGTTACAATCTCAATAGCCAATAATTGGATTGTATTATATGGTGGACGAAATATCTGTCACATTTATGACATCGTAACCCCTTCCCTTAAACTCTAAGTCAGGACCTAAATCAAAGCACTATAGCTACTATACAGGCTGCTTGATTTGTATAGACAGCAGGTGTTTGATCAGGCCATATTCAATGTCTAAATATGCATGATTGCAATAGTGAGTTGTGACCTAAAAAGGAAAATGATCAGAGAATATCAGTCCTTTTGGGAGAGATACAGAAGAAGAGACTGAATATTTTTGATGATAAAAGTGCAAAAGAAGACAACAGAAGATACTTGACAATTCATCTGAAGAGATTAATCAAGTTTTGCTCCAAGACTCTGAAGTTTGAGATTGATAGGGGAAGCAGCCAAATTCAGAGTGTCAAAGAGAAGGCAGCCAAAGGTTGGACTCACCATCAGTAACCTGACTCTGTTTTACCAGCCAGTGATGACATACTCTGTTACGAAGATTAAAGAGACAATGCTGGTCAAAGAGAGAATTTGAGTGTCAATGCATAACAGTATAGTTGAAGGTTGTGAGATTGATAGGTTGAGGCCTGAAATATGAATTATATGGATAGGGTGAAAGGGCCCAATATTGAGGCACACCAAAAACCATCTAATGAGTCCACGAGAGCAAAGGTGAAAAGAGTTACTCACTGGATTCTTTCAGAGGGGAAAGAGCTAAACCAGTGCAACACAGTGCCTCTGATTCCAGATGTGCAGAAATCATTTAAGAAAGAAGTGTGATCAAAAGCTGCTGAAAGATCTAAAAGAATCAAGGCATTGACACTGTTGACGCCTGTGGCAAGGAAAAGATTATTTAAAACTGAAATAATGACAGAGTGCCTCTGTTATTTCTGTAACCTGGCTGAGCATCATTCAATGTGTTAATACTTTCTAAGAATGTGAAAATCTGACTAGGTAGAAAAGTTTTTTAAATCTTAACAGTAGCTGCAAGAAGAGAGATAGTTCATAAGAAAATGGTACCAATGGAATCTAAGTAAAGTTTCTTCAAGGATGGAAGATTCATGCCTGCTTTGAAGGAAACTGGCATACTACCCAAGGACAGAGAAGAGTTGGGAATGTCTAGAAAAGGAGTCCAAATATCTTTTAGTGAAGAGAGAAACCTCACCTGGATCAGAAGGAGAACCAGATCACCAGAAGTAAAACATGCACCATAGACTTATCTAGCAAGTTGAAGTTGGCACATAAAAAAGATTGACAATATCCTGGGTAGGAATGAGGATGAGGAAGCATTAACAAATTCCTCTCCTATTTTGTCTCTAATAGTGCTCTTTTTTGTAATAAAAGAATTAGTCACTTGGTCACAAAAAGATTGAGAAGCAATATTAGGGCCTGTAGGTTCACAAAGTGAAACTTTGTCCATGATTTTAAGCAAATCTTTGTGTTTATCAGAGGCTGTAAGGATTCTACAAGCATAACACTGACAATGGTTCTTTCTAATAGCAAATTTTATTTTGAAAGGGTGGGCTTGTATTTTTATTTTGTTTTATCAATATGACAGTTGTGTCTCCAGAAGCATTGCATTTACTGTGTTTCAAATCATGTTTAAACTTATGAAGTGATTCATAAAACCAGGGAGATAGTTCAGCTTTGGTCTTACTGAGCCTTTTAACAGAAAAGAAAATCGTATTGAAAGCGCTAGAGATAGGGACACAGTACTCATCATACATATCGTAGAGCTATCATGCAAGCAGACTCCGTTCAAGGTGGTCAGGAATAGAGGGACAAGAATAGCTAGCATCAAGTTCCTTCTGTCTGAAGGGTGCAGAGTGAGACCGAAGTACTGATGCCCTTTGGGAAATAGACAGAGTGATGTGGGCAGAAAAATTATTGTACCACTCTAAAAGGACATTAGAGGTGAGAGAAGTAGAAGTTTCAGGTGGATATCCATCCAGACCATCAATCTTTCTTTGCACTCTGATCATATATGACTTGCGTTTGCCTATAGCAGCAGTGACTGCCCACTCAGTATTGATATTCACTCTTCTGTTTGGTCCACTCTTCTGACATGTTTTAACAAACAGAACTGTGTATTTTCCACTTTGAGGAATAGCACACCTAGGGGGTCATTCTGACCCTGGCGGTCATTGACCGCCAGGGTCAACGACCACGAGAGCACCGCCAACAGGCTGGCGGTGCTCTCAAGGGCATTCTGACCGCGGCGGTTTGGCCGCGGTCAGAAAGGGAAAACCGGCGGTCTCCTGCCGGTTTTCCGCTGCCCTCAGGAATCCTCCATGGCGGCGCAGCTTGCTGCGCCGCCATGGAGATTCCAACACCCCATACCGCCATCCTGTTCCTGGCGGTTCGCCCGCCAGGAACAGGATGGCGGTATGGGGTGTTGTGGGGCCCCTGGGGGCCCCTGCAGTGCCCATGCCAATGGCATGGGTACTGCAGGGGCCCCCGTAAGAGGGCCCCACAAAGAATTTCAGTGTCTGCTTAGCAGACACTGAAATTCGCGACGGGCGCAACTGCACCCGTCTCACCTTCCCACTCCGCCGGCTCCATTCGGAGCCGGCTTCCTCGTAGGAAGGGGTTTCCCGCTGGGCTGGCGGGCGGCCTTCTGGCAGTCGCCCGCCAGCCCAGCGGGAAAGCCAGAATGGCCTCCGCGGTCTTTCGACCGCGGAGCGGCCATATGGCGGTTCCCGCCAGGCGGGCGGCTGCCGCCGCCCGCCGGCCTCAGAATGAGGCCCCTAGTGCCTTTTCTGAGACCACCCTTACTGTCTTTCAAGTCTACAAGCATAGCTTTCACATCTTGTTGCATGTATCTGGGTATAGGCTCGAAGAAGCATCCTGAGGACAGGCACACCACTTTGGAGTATAGGGAAGGAGCTTCCCCAGCCACATCATCTGGGCTACACCGCTCACAAGTCTCATTGACACAGCTCCCAACAACTTCAAAAGAGGCTGCACAGACCCAGGCCATGGAAATCTCCACCACAATTCACGAGTTGCAGTGCTCCAGTTCATCCATAGTCCTTCCACCAGAATAATGGGCATCAAGATTCTGCTGGGTCAAAGAGCATAACAACGAGTGCTCCACCAGACTTGTGAGCTGCAACCTTGGCTGGCAGTCACCTTGATATTGCTATGCCCCTTGACACTGAAGGTGTAACTCAACAGCAAAGGAATATTAGCGATTTCACAGCAGTCTAGTAGTGTCTTTTTTAAGGGTGGTCATCTTGACATGCAATCCGCAACCAATCCCTTCTAGAAGTTCTTCTAAGTTGACTGACAAAACAAAGAGGCCAAGAGGTATTTTTACTGGATGGTCTCTTATTGGCAAGCTTAAAAATCACAGGATGAAGACATGAAATATAGAAAGCAAGAAGGCGAATTCCAATGTGAGTTTGGTATGATAAACTGCTGAAAAGACCAGGAGTGGTGGATTGCTTCATTCCGCTTGTGGAATTTGGCGACTCCACGTTACTCGTAACATGGAGTTCTGGCCAAATTCCATCAATCACCGGATGGCGAATATTTTTTCCAGTTAGCCTCCAGAAATGCAAACTGGCAAGCGAAATTTAGCATCCCCCAACATCATTTTCTAATGTGTATGGTTGCAAGTGGTTGCAGTCAGAGGGCTGCTTCTTGAGTAATCTACCACCGTTTGAGTTGAAAATCTGCTCTAGCTGCAGCAAAATCAACTCCAGTGGCCACGTGTCCTTGTACACTGCATGGTGCCGTTTGCGCTGATTTTTCAGTGCTGCTTGTGCTACAGGCCCTAAGTGGCATATTTTCCAAGCGTTGGTGGAACTTGATGGAATCTCGCAAAGTTTTCATGTAACTCCATGGAATTCTACAAAGTGAAACTCCTCAAGTTCCACCCACCTTTACAAAAACGTGGTTGGTGCCAAGGTAAATCCTTGCTTGGATTGCCAAGGACCCTGAGATACCCAACAGTGAACAATAACAATTTTACTACAAGATGTCAAGCTTGGCAACAGTACCTTGAATCATCTTGAGGTTTGAGTGATTTCCATCAACCATCTACCTCAGAAGTCACATCAATGGATTTCCCATCATCCATGTTCACAGGAAATGACATCACTGGTTTCCATCCAAAACTGCCTTTAAAAGAAGAAGCCAAGCAAGAGGACTTATTTCCATCCCCTGGCTGCACAGGAAATGACATAATTCCTTCCACTTTCCAGGACATACTTAAAAGCAACTTCATCGTGGGCATGCCACTGGTGTGCCGAAAGCATGCAAAAGGCAATCCTGTCTGTGTCTGTCTGCACTTCGACTCCCTCAGTGCCTGGAATCCTGGTCCTCCTCCGTTCCATTGCTATTTCGCTGCGAGCCTGTGGCCAGCTGCCTCTCCACACAGTGCTTCCTTGCCACACCACACAACCCAGAGGGAGCATTCTTCTGCTCTTCCTGCAAGTTTTCACTCCACACTCACATGAATGCTCCTCAATACCTGCCACCTCACCAAACATGCCATAGAAATCTGGAACCTGCAGTATGACAATGCCCCAGACTTACTTTTCCTCATAAAAGCCTTGCTGAATCCCGCACTAGCACCTGACATCACCAATCACCATTGACAACCCCCCATTCCCCTACCCCCATCTCATTGCCAGCTATAAGATTGTCAGGCAAGGCAGACTTTACAAGCCTGGAGGTGGAATCACCATCATCCATAAGAACACTATCAGCTGCATCTACAGACAAGTCATCTTCCATCATACCTGTCATTCAAGTTCCATGTCACAGCCAGCTACCCCCTAAGCAGCACTCTCACCTAAAATCCACCAGGATTGTGCACCAACTTCACTGAGAGCATCACAGTTTTCGTCACACCACTCGCCTTCAATGCTAGCAACTACATCCTACTCAGAGACCTGAACTTCCATCTAGAAGACCATGCTGACCCCAAATCAAAAGCACTCAATGAAGACCTTGAAAGTCTGGCCCTTACCCAAAGAGTAACGGGATATACCCCGATCACTGACACCTCCTGGACTCTATTTTCACCACTTCAACAACATCAGAGTTGATGATGAGGACAGACCATGCCCTCGTTAAGTTCAGTATCCCCTTTCAGGTTCAATGCACATGCACCACCCCAGACGAGCCTGCCGAAAGTGGGACAGCATCACCAAGGACTGGAACGCCACTCTCAGTACCCACCAACCCAAACACAGCAATAGCCTTTCCAAAGGCATTAGGAATTTCAACAATTGGGTGACCTCCTGCACCAACTCCCTAGCCCCATTAAACAAAGCAACACAACAACGCAACATGATTTAGACCCCAGGGGAGTTTGTACATGGAGAACTCAGACTGATGAATCAATGCTGCAAACAACCGAAGCACAAATGGCGAATAAGCCAAGACAATACACACAGGAGCACATTCAACTACGCCCTGAGGCACTATCGCAAAATGATCCAGACCACCAAATGCGCTACTCTGGTGAACCACATGGAAGCCAGCACCAATAGAAGGAACAACATCTTCGCCATTGAGAAGGATTTCACCTCAGCAGCCATTTCCAACTTAATCCCACTTTGCAAGACAAGATGGCTGCAAGGCATTGAAGCTCCGGTGGTGGTGGGGCTGAAACCTTGATTGGATTGGACCCTTATACACTACACAGGCCGCCAAGTCCTCAAATAATGTCTTGTGGCCACAGGGCCCAAGGATACATGCAGCAGACCCTGAGGATGAGCTTGGTGGTGAAGGCACTATGGGCAGCTGCCATGCGCCTCAGCAGCCCCAAGGTGACAGGGGCCTTGTGTGAGCCTGAGGCGCGGGGCAAGAGGTCCACATGGTGCTGCCCATGCTGTTATTGCATGACCCAGACTGCACAGCCAGTGGGGAGGAGGGGGTGCTGGAGAGCGTGAAGCTATACCCGATCGGCTGCTACTGCTGGGGCCTATGCAGTCTTCGTGTGACGCCTCCCCAGGCCTGATCGACTGGTGGTTGGAACCCAACTGTGTGGAATGGTGCAACCTCAGCGGAGGGCCCCGTCCGGAATGGGGTGGCACTACAGAGGAACGATAGGAGACCAAGCCTTGAATGTACCTATGTACATCACAATGTGCTATGCAACATGTGCTCCCACTGTTTGATCTGCTGGCCCAGTGGTCATTCCTCCTGACTATGCCCTGTTCTTTCTGTTGGAGTGCTTGCATGTGAGGCCCACACTACCCTGCAGTGACTCTGCCGCCACACTAAGGGTCTGATTTATAAAAAGTTAGCGCCGCCTTTACATTATTTTTTTAAGCAAACGCAGCGCAAACTTACAAAGTAGAATAAAGTTTGCGCCGCTTTTGCGTCAAAAAGTGACGTAAAGGCGGCGCTAACTTTTCATAAATCAGGCCCTGACTTTTACCAAAGGCCTATTGCACAGAAGGCCTGCAACTACCTGCGCAAATGACAACCCCTCTGGTGGGGATCTGGGTCAATTTAGTATATATCCCCCAGGCCATGAGGTACTACCCCCTGACAACACCAGAGCCCCTGTAGCCCTTGTAAGGGATTGGAGACAGTCTACACGCTGCTATCCCTCTGCACCCCACAAACTGCTCCCTTTTTGTGTGAGGGGGCAACAAAACTGTGTTCTCTGCAGTGATGGGGTGTGGCGGCCCAAAACAGCACAAGTTGGCTTTAGACAAACCCAAGCCTAGGGAAGATCTGACAGCTACTTGAAACATGGAGGGGGCGTGACAGGAGGTCCTGAAACTTTGCAATGAACTAGCATGAATGCCCTCATGAGTGAACTTAGAGCCGGCTTCCAGGTTAATGATGCTTGCTTTGATACTATGGAGAATTGCCTGGACTGACTTGGGGAGCGCTTGGATAGACAAGACTCGCATATAATGGGAGCAGAGGAGCACATCTCTGGCTTAGAGGACACCATCACTTCTGCACTTAAGAGACTGGAAAAACTGGAGTCATGGCTCAGGACAGTGGCATTCAAAAATGAGGACTTAGAGGCAAGGGGGCGCCACAGCAATATCCACATTCTGGGGGTCGCTGAAGCGACAGACACTGGCCACCTTCACCTTTTTGTTGAAAAGTTATTCTCCGACCTACTAGGACATCAAAACCTTACCTCTACATTTGTCAAGGGGCACATGCATCACTCCTTTGGCCCTCACCCTGTGCCCTAGGGGCCCCAGCGACTGAACATCACCAGGCTCCTAAACTTTAGATACTGCGATGTGGCACTTCGATGGGCATAAGAGCTGGGCCCACTCTAGTATCAGGGGGATACGATCTCCTTGTTCCCATATTTTACTATGGCTGTACAGGATGCGCAACATAAGTTTAACAAAGCCAAGGAAATGTAATGTAAACTAGGACTCCACTATGGCATGCTGTACCCTGCCAGGCTCCATGCGGATGCAGATGGGAGAGACAGATTCTTCAAACATCAGCCCACACGTCCACTGGACACACTCCACTGGACCGTTCTCCTTTGCCCTCACAGCTCCCCGTCAGCATAGAACTCTTTCCTCCAGACTGAGTTACATCGCTATTATGCAAACTAGATGCAGGACTGAGTGTACATCCAGCCTTCCCTATACTCCTGTGCCACTTGTTTCTGCTGCAGATACACTAAATTCACTCTAATAAGTTAGACTGCACTGGCCCATTTCTGATCCCATCCTCACTGACAGTCTCCTCCGCCGTAGCTTTGCCACCACCCTAAGGTTTTACAGCTTAGTTGAACTGGGGAAAATGTTTTACTGCTCTTGGGGAATATTGGGATTTACTTGGTACAGTTTTGCTACCTGTTGGTAGGAGGAGGGAGATGCTTTTCATTGAGTTGTTTGTCTGTATGTTATTGTTTGTTAGCATTAACACATCACAACATGTATATACCATGTTTGATATGTTTATGTACATTTATGATAATCATGCATGTCTCCACATGAAGCTATACACCCATTCGCTGATGCCATATTCCTGACATGGAAAATCAAGGGCCTCAACAACCCTCGCAATGACATTGCAACTCCTCAAAGACCCCTGGTGTCTGCATTATGCCAACACGCTTGCCTACACCTTCCATTCTGAATCACACAACACGTGGCCTCGCTCTGACTACTGACTGATATCGACCATGCTTGTGCTGTGGCTTCACAATATCTCACAGCTGCCACCAACGCTTTCTGACCATGCCCTGTGATAATGGCCCTGTGTATTTCTGTTATGGGGCTGGAACACCCATGGCGATTCCCCACTATGGCTCTTCATGATGAACTATTTCCTACAGAAATCTGTGCTGCTATTCTGGAGTATTTTGAACGAATTCATTACTCTGTACGATCCCAGGCTACACTATGGGAGGCCTTCAAGGCATATATCAGGGGAATAACACTTCAGAGTACTGCATGACATATGAAGAAGCCTAATCTGGATCGAAGAGGCACTACCAAACCTCGATTGCACAGAGGTCCACTGTGTATTATAATATAGAAACTGAGCCTGATAGAGAGGGCAAGTATTGGAGCATGTGCACCTTTGCGGTGGCTTTTACAACAGTGTCCCACATGCCACAGCAGACATGGCAGCAGGCATATGTGCTAGAGGGAGTGCTGAATACCCATGGGTATTCACACTTTATATGAGAGTTGCTCTGCCCATAAGGTACCATGGAAGAATGAGTCTTATTAGGTCTGGCTGCAATAGTGGATTACAGGGGAGCAGCCTCATGATGTTCAGTATCGTTGGATCCAGAATAACAAACCCCTTCTGATGGTAAAGGTGGTTTTGTCATTCATACCCTAGAAATGTCACTCCTGGGAAGTGGGCATTTCTAGGTTCTGAAGTGGTTCTGCTGTCTTATAAAGTAGGCTTCATTAACTGGTTCAAAGGGTTAGAGCACATCTGTGCATTCCCCAGGTGACCGCTAAAAAACTTGGGCATCCAGAACAACAGATCCTTGCCATTTGGGGCCTACATAGATAGGCTGGGGAGAGAGGTTTTTGACACCTGGCCCGTCGGAATCAGAGCACGGCCCCACTAAAGATAAAGATCTGCATGCCAGAGCCTCAGGGCGGAAATGAAGGAAATTTAGGGGAGACATCTGTGGTTCAAAGGAGAATGCCTTGAACCAGCTTCAAAGGAACTACCTAGTATAACTAGGGGTACTCAACGTCTGCGAGGCAAAGTCACTTTTACAGCAACATGGGACCGGTGCTGCTGAACTGCATGGGCACACTGCTAGAGGAATCTGCTGTGCCCAGGAGAATAACTGTCCGAGGAGGGGATCTGCGCTCCCCTTCCTGCTTAGAGACTGGCCTGGGGCTCATTGCCTGCTGCTGTGTAGCATCCCAAAGGGTAACTCTCCAAGGGCAGGATGGCTTGCCCCCTGTTCTCAGAGGAGGTCTCATGGACATCAAAGACCTCCTGAGAGGAACTCACATTGAGAAATTGTACTATCTGGAAAGCTGTGCCTTCTGCTGCGCCTACGTCGTTTGCTGAACTTCACCTGGCAGCAGCGGCATTAGTGTGGCCTTAGTATTGTGTCTGGAGACCAGAGGTGCCTGGTGCAGACCTTGCCAAGGACTGCCCACACTTCAGGTGAGTGGCCCTTTATCGAGGGGACCACTGCACGCCAAAACATCTTGGCCCGCAGGCCCGCTATTGTCGAGTATGTTGCATTTCTCTTATGTGAGCCTTGGCTGCATGCTCATTGTGTGTGGTGCCCTGTTCATTGGTTGCAACCCTCAGAGCTGGGGGGGTGCAACCTGAGTTGTGTTGTACTTAGCCTTGTATGGCACAGCTGAATTTGCATCAAAGTGTATGACCAGGGAGTCTGGTGCAACTGCAAGCCATTGTGTACGAGACAGTTTTGCTTCATTCAAGAGAGTTAAGGAAACCAAGTTCCGAGTGTGATCGGATGGTCCTACTGCAACTGAAGTCATTCTGTGCTATACGTTGTGCCTCCCAGAGGGGTGTGGGATTTACATCCTTCATGGGAGAGCCCAGGAATGTCTGGGGCAGTTGAAGTCATCACACATCAGACTGGTGCCTCTATCCAAGGAGGTACCACCTTAGGAAATGGCTTGTGAATAAACGTATAGTCAGGGCGACTCAGATCATTGGGCCCCTGACATTGTGCCTTTTTTTTATTGGAGGCACAGCACTGACCCCTTTTCATGTGGGATTGTAACCATCTGGGGACACTTGAGTGTCCATGCCCCACACGCGGCATCTCCTGGTACAGGAGGTACGGACCTAGTAACTTGTGGGCAACTGGAAGTGTTAAGGGTGACTCAAGTCAACAAGTCCCGAAAGTGCCTCTCTGTTCCAGAGGTGCTGAAATTGGTAACCGTTTGGTAACATTGAACTGTCTGGCTCGGCAGGGCACCTAGGTGTCTAACGGCGGCGCCAGTGACCCTCCACCTGTGTTTTGCAGACCTCTGAGTGAACCTGTTGTGGGAAGCCTGAGTGTCTCCTCCTTAATTGTTTAGCAGCTGTTGTCTTTCCTTTCCCCCACATTGATCATGGAACCCTGAGATTTGAGCAGCCTAGTAACCAGGGTAAGGTTGATGTAATCTTTAGTTCGCAGAGGGGCGGGATAGCCAAAGCTGGTTGGTGGGTGAAAGGTGGTTTAGGACCCAAGGTGCTTACCAACAAGTGGCATCCACTATCCAGATATCAGGGCACTGCATTAGGGTGCCAGGAGTGAGTGCATACGAGTGAGAGTGGGCTTGTTCTGACTGATACCCATGGCACCGCACAACAGTGCAGAGTGATTGTGCAGGAGTGAATGCAAGTGGATGTGAAGGCAGTACTGTGGTGTTGCTGGTCACATTTAGTCTGTCAGGGAGTACTTACAGTTGGCATTACGTCTTACTATTGCGGCTTCGGCCACCCTGCTACGCAAAAGTGTTGTAAACCTTGTATGTACATTTTGCTGCTAACGTTGGGAACTGGGGTGCACCCTGAATTGATGTGATATATTGATTGTGGGGAATTCTAAGGTGGGTCTTGTGCTGACACCTTTTTTCCTCATGCGTACATATAGTAGCTAGTATTTAACAAAGTTGGGCCTCATATTGTGACTTCCTTACCTAATTGGGGTATAGGTCCAGATTTACATTGTAACCATACTGTGCTTGCAATGCGTATGTTGAATAAAAAAATGTATACATACACTGTGTGTGAAGTCTCCTTTGTCCTGCGCAGCGTGGTTGTGGAGGGGAAGTGCTGTGTCTTTGCTTTACACATTGCGTCTGTGATAAGCCTGACTGTTCGGAGCCAAGCTACCCAAGGGTGAACACAGGTAATACAGTGTGTGGAATAACCCACCTTTGACAGGAATGGTTCTGCCTGGCTAGGGTTTTGCCACAGCCAACCAGAACATGCCGCCTCCAACAGCATAGTAGTTAGAGCCGGATTGCTATGAGATCTACACATCAATTGGACCAAATCCGAGTTGTTTCCGCTCACAGTCACCACCACCCGGGTTCATTCTGAATTTCCTCTTGCATGGTGCAAGGATACAGTCCAATATGTGGGCATCCATGTTCATTTGAGCAAGGAACAGTTAATACATTTGAACTGTGGGCCAGCAATTGATCAACTTCCCACTATCCATAGCGGGACATGTTGCTATAATCAAAATGATAGCGCTCTCTTGTTTGCTGTACCTCTTTCAAAGCATCCCTAGCCTACTCACCAATACACTTTTCGCATCTTTGCAGAATATACTACTGCAACTTATATGGGTGGGGAAACAGCCTTGAGTAGGATGAGACACCCTGATGCTAGCATGTGAGCATTTGGGGGGTGATTTCCCAACTTTCATCTGTATTACCTAGTCGCACAGTGCCACTTAGCCATCATTGGTACCATGCTCATGTACAAATACCCCACTACAGGCCTGAAAAAGACTGCAGCCCCTACGCCCCTGAAAGCATTACTATCTGCAGTCCTATTGCTAGACCCATGGGATATACAGCCATTGGCCACCACTAGTTGTGCCTGGTGAAAATGTATCCAGGTGCTAGTGGGCTGGACCCTCTACTCTCCGGTAATCCCATTGGCGAGTAACCCCCGGCTCACTAGCACTCAGAAAAAACTGATCCAATGCACCCTGAAGAAATGAGCCCTACACCCCACCGGAGACCTCTTCCTCGTCAGGCACGTGTTTTCCCGTACGGACAATAATAGCCTCTGATGTGCCACTCAGATAGATCATTTTGTACTATGCTGGCTTCAGAGCTCAAATCCTGTTGTACCCTCTTACCCCAGACGAGTTCATCCCTCTAACGCTGATAATCACTGACAGTGAGGGTGATAGGTTAATCTCCAAACTTTATCACACTTGAATGGATCTCCTACCGACTCAAGACTCTAGACTCCGAGCCACCTGGGTCACCCCTTGACTGACACGGTTTGGTGGTCCTGTTGTGCACAGACATATCTAGGCTCATTCAATCATCGCCATAAGCTCATCCACTGTAACTTCTCATGCAGAGCATACTTCCAGCCTGCAACACAGGCACGTATAGACCCTTCACGATCCACAGAGTGCCCGAAATTTCGAGAGATGGCCACAGACCTTGCCCACATGTCATTGACCTGCAGTGCTATTGATCCATATTGGCGGGAAGTGTTCAATAAACTATCCTTGATGACACAAATTGCTCTTGAACCTACCCCATTTATAGCCCTTTTGGGTTACGTTTTAGACATATCTAAATCACTACGTCAGTAGGTTGCAGTCGTCCTACTCCTAGCCAAACGAGCAATAGGGATACACTGGTGCAGCAAACACTGTCCTACAACAACTGCATGGATTAAAAGCTTAATTTATTGAGATACTAATAGTACATTTTTTGCATCCCTGCACCCAACCACCTCTAGGCCAAAAGATCTCTGGCAGCCTCATCGAGACCACCTGCTGACACTGGAACCCCAAAAACCTGTTTCACCCTCCATCTAACCCGTAATCTTACACGTGGCTTTTTTTCCATGCTCTATTTTCATATGACGTATGTGGTGGCACAATAACACTGCTTGTTATGTTTTGTTTTTGTTGGGTAAGTTATGAAACAGCAAACTTCTTTCTCCTGTTTATGAGAGCACATATTTGTCTCTATATAGTATTCTAAAACAACAAAACATACAAAGATAAAGTTATAAAAGGTATGAAGTATTAGGAAAATGGCTGAAGGCCATGCCTTGTAGAGATTTGACCAAGCGAACTGAAGCACACTTTCTTCTTGAAAGAGAGCAAGCCAGAATGGAGAGTTTCTGTTGTCTATCTACGCACAAGAATGTCTTATCGAGTAATGTGTCGAGAGTTGCTTCCAGAAGAGTTATCCTTGTTGAGGGCAAAAGGACAGACTTCTGGAAATTGACTGTGAGTCCCAGGGTTTGAAACAGATGAAGGCACTTGGCAGTATCCCTAGATACATGTTGGAAAGATGGAGCATTTATCAACCAGTTGTCGAGATAAGGGAAAACTTGAATGCCTTGTTGTCGCAGATGGACTGCAACTGGGGCAATACTTTTCGTAAATACCCAAGGAGCGGATCGGAGACCAACGGGAAGGACTTTGAACTGGTAATGAGTACCGGCTACTGTAAACCTGAGGAACATGCAGTGGCTGGAATCGATGAAAATGTGGAAATAGGCATCCTGGAGAAGGGAAAGAAGCTCGCGAAAGGCGCACTGACAGTGTGCCACAAAAAGGTGGCACAATGTCAAAGCGCCCTATGATGGCAGCCATCTGGAGGGGTTAAAAGGGGTCCTATGGACCCCCCAGATATGCCCTTGCAGGTGATGCAGAGGTTGCATGCAGAATCTTTTGGGGTAGGGAGTGTGCCAAGCTCAGTCCATTGTGAGGTGTTGTTCCCAAATATGAGGCTATTGCTACTGTTTGCCATTGAACTTAAGGTAAAAAAAAAAAAGATTGGAAAAGGCTGTTATGATGTATTGGTTAATTTGGATTCCTAAGGAAAAGTGGCAACGGATAAATTGTAATAGTGCTAAAATAACTAAGTGTGTAAATTGGTGCAGTCGTCTTTGTTAGTCAATCAATTGGCACTTAAAGCCTACACTTTTTAAAACTACTGCGTTTGTGAGAGCCTCATTCCTGTATAAATATAATGAAGGCCATAAAAAAACCTGTGCTCACCCCCCTGGTAGCTTGGGGCAGAGCAGAGGCAATGTGTAAAGTGTTTGCACAACACACTCACTAGTGAGACAATAAATACACTCCAAAAGAGACTCCACACATGACTATGCAAAACAACGTTTCTATATTATATATGTATATATCACAAGCCAAATATGACAGGAACCGTAAATATTGTGCAGGTTAGGTAAAGATTGAGATAGTACTCATTATCTTGGAATCTAGGTGAACCAAAGTGACATGAATCAGAGATACATGATATAAATACAGGGGATAGTACTCGTGAACCTGAACACTGCACAACAAGCACCACCTAGATTAGGGATCACATCTTGCATGTAATGTAATGAGCAGTGCAGGGCAGATTACCTTAGAAAAACATATGTGCCATCACATTTAAGTACTGTCCCAAACACATGATTCACCACGAGGCACTGTGCTTCCATTAAGTTTTATACGGTAATAATGGTCTCCAAGTGTTGGTGTAAAGGCACCTGCGTGAATTTTGGCAATACCCTGGCTTGGGGATGCCAGGGAAGTACCTTCCTTTCCATGATGATCAAGAATACAAGGCCCTCACAGCCCGACCTTCAAGGTTGAGGGGGCACCCACACTGTTGGTTATATCAGGGAGACCTCCCTTGGTCCCCCCTCATGCGGAATCAATCACAGCAGCGGACCACGTGGGTACACGGCTGCTACCGGGGTGGACAGGCAATACCTGTGTACTGTTTGTTAAAGGATACCAGAGGGATCCCAGCAGGCCACCATCCCTGTGATTGTAGCCATTTGCAATGGGTCGCAAATTGCGACCTACCTCATGAATATTAATGAGGTATATCGATTTGCGAGCCCTTGCGAATCGCTATATGAAACTCGTGGAGTTTCATACATTCCAATAGCGATTACTTAATTGTGATTCGCACAATATCGCAATTTGGTAATCGCTATTGGAATTAGATACATCTGGCCCTATGTTTTTAATTATTACTCCTTTTTTGGAAAAACACTGCAGTCTCACCGTGGGCCCGCTTTGCAGTGCACATTTCACCAGTGCGTATTTGTCTGAAATTTAATTTAAATACTCTTCTTCCTGTGTAGTTGCAGCTTGTAAAAGTGCTTACCTGGCAAGTAATACTGGCCCTTGTAAACGCAGCGGCAAATGGTCGTTCTTGATGTTACAGTAGTTGTTTGAGGCTGCGATGTTTCTGTTTAGAGGAAAAGAATAATACACTATAATCAATTTAAGGCGAGCACAAAAAGTCACAGTAATCCAGAGAGCTGATTAACCACTAATGGTAACAAGCCATCATGATCATAGCCTTTTTCAGTATAAGAGCAGCCTGAAAGACGCTGTACCTAGGATTACATCAGCCTGACGACGTCCTCTGCTGATCTTTGATTCTTGAGGAAACTTGTTTTCCTCAAGAATTTAAGTTATTTAGGCAAACCACAAAGGGACTATGGACCAGATTTATGGAAAGTGGTGTACTCTGCAGGAGTAGCGCCAAAATATTGACGTTAATGTGGCGCAAGGTGCCACTAGGGTACTATAAATATGCTCCTATATTCTCTAAGAAAATGGCAAAAGGAAACAGAATAGGAGAAAATAGGCCAACATTAATGAAGAGGAGGAAAAGGACGAGATATTGGGTATATGTTGAGGCAGGGATTTTAGGGTACAGGCTACATGGGTGACGATAGACGTTATGAGGGTGTTAGTAGGGGTCAAGGTAATAGGGATTACTGTGGGGTAGAGGCAGTGCTTAATCAGGGCGATGTTTGCCAGTGGAGATAACAGGGACGTGTAAAAGTTAAACAAACAGACAGGGAGTGTCTGGTTGTGTATTAAAGAGGCTGGGGTGGTGAATTTAGCGTGTTGATGTGTAATAGCACTGGCCAGGGCTTCTGAGCAGAACCTTGGGCACTGGCACTAATTCTATTACACGTTAAGCACTGGATAGACATACTGGAATATGGGTACATGTATCAACATATAGTTAAAGGAACTAAGATGTAGTCAAGGGTAGCAAAAATAGGATATAGGTGTTAGCACATCTGACCTTCTTTGGTATCTTATCTTTAATTTATAAGGGGACACGTTAGAGGTTCGATGGACCTTTTTGACTACGCTTAGAGCAAATCCCACCATAGGACTCAATTTCAATACCAATCAATAACAATATCAATCAATAGAATCCATAATCCTAGGAGTCAGTAATTTTCACGCACCATGACCCCATTGGCTATGAATAACCACACTTTTATTTAAAAGTTAGAATGTTTATTTTCCTATTTTAACAATGCTAATATCAGGTAACTCAGTCTCAATATTAGATTATACACATACAGAAACAACACTGGTTGACCAAATCTTCTAAAGAATCTCAATTTAATCAAAGCATGTATAGTTACGCATTCTAGGATTACAGTACAAATCAATAGGAAGAATAACTGCACAATAGAAATAACATACATTTAAATTCAGCAAAGAAACAACATCACCTGTTGTTTATAATTAGCAACCATTTCTGTGAGTCTCCTAGCTAACTTTCTGCTTAGAATGGCATGTTTGGGCTTCATGCAAAACAATCTAGTCAACACAAATTTAGAAAACCCCCTAGCTGTGGCTCTATCAAAATTAGCGGTTGGTACCTAGGAAACAAATGACAAATTACATCAAACAATAGCATTTGATTAGTACCTCCCCTTGGTATGGATCAGCAAGCTGTGACTGTCTTTGTCAATTGAACATCTGTTTGGTCAGCATCAGCATCGGGCCAAGAACAGAGAATGGTTCAGAACACAGGACTCTAAGCTATTTGAACTGTTAGTAAAACATAGTTTAAGGATCGGCATTCAGCATCAAAAGTCTAAGCAATATTTAACGACTGAATTCTCTAAGTAAAAGAATCAAAGCAAGTACACCACATCAGTGGAGAAGGAAAATGGGAATAAGCCCCTCTTTCCTCGGTGCAGTCAGGCTAAGTTAAAATCCTCCAAAACTCTTCCCACGTTCCTATTGATCAAAGAATTGTACGTTCCATTTAGTCTGATGAAGTAGAGCTTCAAATCTAAAATATAACTGAACTGTCTTTCACATGTCAATGAGTGGCTCCTCTTCTCCTGTTCCCGTTGTCTGACTTGTCAGGTAACAATTTTGTATCTCTCTTTCCTTCAGTCAGTGCATCCATTGTTAGCTCATGCACACTAAACTCTACAATGTAATAATAGCCAATACAGCATATTCTAGCAAGCAGTACTCATGGGAAAAGATAACCATCTACTAGTGTTTGGTCAACGCAGGTGCACAATACAAGTATTCAGTTCTCTAACCAGCCACTTTATGTGAATTATTTAAGCAGTGCAACTTAGCATGAGGCAGTGCAACTTGGCCCAAGACCTCGCTAACTTAAGGCATGCAATAAATAAAGCAAATACATAATGCGTAGTCATTAATATAACATACTACTACATTAATCTAAACATGAGCACGTCATTTCATATTAATAAGCAATTAATAAGGGCACTATCGGCCAATCAAGTAGGCACATTTTCCAAGATGTGCATTATTTTCTATATTTAATCATTTTCTATGGAAATTCAACATTCAGAATACATGAATATTTATTAGTAAAAATGTGGCGTTCACATGGGTGTGGGTAGAGATAAAAAAGGATCAAGGTTATAGGTAGCCTTACAGAATTTAAGCAGGGTTTGAAGTTCCAGGGCATTTTTATGGGTAAGATTATTGTTATGTAGGTTTAGGAATTAGATTGCAGGTAGAACAGAGGCAGTGAAGTATAGGTAAGGACACAGGGTGAAGGGTATTTTAATGGACAGGGGTATTTTGGTCTTGGTATGAGTACAGTTACTAGGGTATTAGCAACTTTAGTAGAACTATAGTATATATAGTATGGGTAGCTAGCAATGATAGGGTATACACATGTGAACAACAACAATGGTATATTCAGGAGTAAAGGGTGTATCGATGTGGTAATGGTAGTAGGATACAGGTAAGGTGAAGAGAAGGTGGTTTCAAGTAGGGTTACTTGTACTATGTTATAGGTTGATGTTTTGAAGGGAATGTCTCCTGCATGATGTACAGTCATGTCTCTTGCCTTGCATGCCAAATTGTGATAATTTGTGATCCTGTTTTTTTTTTATTTTGGCCTCGGCACACACAAACCTAGTACATTCAAAAAGGCCTAGACCTGAGCTTGACTAAGCTAAATTCTGGAATTGGCATAACCCTTCTTGTTGTAGGAGCACTGCTGAAGTGCGTTGGGTGATCTCCTTGCATTAGCCCTGGCATCGCCGCCAAGTCACCAGGAGCTCTGTGCCTGTTTGGTACGCCCAACTGAAGCTAGGATAAGTTCGAGATTGTGCTCTGCAGTCCTGACTGGTCCCCTGAAGTAGAGACTACCAAACCGCAGGTGGCCCCAGGTGCCCTGTAATGAGTGGAAAATTCTGCACTGCCACAAAGACACTCTCCTCCGAATATCCAAGGCCGTTGCCTCATGGTGCTATGTTCTAAAGATAGCACCTGGCAGCCGAGGGACAGAAGACATTAGTACCCAATTGGGTGACTGCTGTTGCATCCCACAACAGTGCCTACAAGTGTGCTGCCCTGACAGAGCCCCACACCAGGAGAAGAGGACGGCAAGCTGCCGCCACTCAGGGAGGCCCTAGTGTGATTGACCCCAAGAGACTCAGCACAGTACTAGGATTTGACATTCTGAAGTCTCAAGCCCAACTGCATCAATATACATTGCAATCCGAAAGAGGGCCATCACCAGAAGCACCTCCTCCTGCCGTTGCCTTCCAGAGGACATGTTGCTCAGCATCCAGCCTGTCCCATCCAGTGGGGTTGTTGTGTTCCATGCGGGCAAGGGCCCTTCTAAAATCAGTGAAACAGCCTCTATGGGATGAACAAAGATTTGTTTGTGCTACTCCAACCAAGGATAGTTGAGGGACTCTAACAGGCCTTATGCCTTAGAGTCTGTGTGTGCAAAGAGAAATGGGAGAGAGCATTCTGCACCTTATTAGAAGCTATGCCATGAAAAGATTAGGAGATACCAATGGGGAATGTGAATAGCGCCTATAGGGAGCAGACCCATTTTGATTCACACCTGTGAATCCAGTGTTCCCATATACTTGCAGCATGTAGTATTTCTGCTTTTTGTGTTATAAAGTACTTGTCTTTTTTTAAAGAAAAGCACTAGCTGGACCTTAATGTTATTGTGGTGCTAGAGGTGTTGAGTGATGCCCGCATGCACCTCCACACTAACCTCCCTGAGAAGCTTACTATTGCTTGCCATCGCTACCAGAGGCAGCTACTGAAGGGGTTGTACTTAAACTTGTTTTGCAGAGCCATAGTAGGATGGCTACAGAACAGTAGAGGCAAATGACCATAGGCCCCAAGACTGTAGTCCAGTAGCCCTTAAATTCCTTGCTGCCTCCCAAATAGACTCTGACATTTGGGATATAGATATTTGGATGTAAGCTTCGGGTTGAGGTTGTATGGTATTGCTAGGAGTACAGGTTCTATGGTATGGGTAGAGGTTGAAGGACAAGCATATTGTGAGGAAAAGAGGTAGCAGGATATAGGTTGGGGTTGAGGTACTAGAGTATACACTGCTGTGGAAATAGTAGGTTACAGGCTTTAGTAAAAGCACTATTGTATATGCATAAGCATAGAATTACTCAGTTTTAGTCAAAGGAAGAGGGTTAAAGAGATTAAAACTGGGAGGAGCGGTCCCACCCATACAAACAAGAAATGGGGCAGATGTGGAGGAACTGTATTAGCCGATCAAAGGCAGTAATGAGATTACATTACTTCATACTGGGGTTCAGTGGGAAAGTTGAACAGGAACTCTAAATTATAAGAGTGGGAATTTTGGACTGCAGCAGGGGGAGAGGGACTCCATATAATGGTACAGCAAGTGTGTCTATAAAGTTTGGTGTACATCAAAGGAAAGCAGTGTTCTGGCATGTAAAATGTTTAGGGATGTCCCCAGTAATATCTTCAGAAATTAGATCTAGGGCCACAGATAAGGCTGGTGTGCTGGTTGTAGAGATGTGCATGAATGTGAACCTAAGCCAGGGTGAATGGATGATATCCAATTTGTATTGACAGCCATAGATCAGTTTAGCAAAGTGGTGAGGGCAGGAGTTGTTAAGGTTATTTATTCCCACACTAAGGGCCTGATTATGACCCTGGCGGACGGCGGAGGCCGTCCGCCAAGGTACCGCCGCTGAATGACCGCACCGCGGTCAAAAGACCGCGGCGGCCATTTAGACATTTCCTCTGGGCCGGCGGGCGCTCTCCAAAAGAGCGCCCGCCGGCCCAGAGGAAATGCCCCTGCAACGAGGACGCCGGCTCAGAATTGAGCCGGCGGAGTTGCAGGGGTGCGACGGGTGCAGTTGCACCCGTCGCGTATTTCAGTGTCTGCTTAGCAGACACTGAAATACTTTGCGGGGCCCTCTTACGGGGGCCCCGAAGCACCCCCTACCGCCATCCTGCTCCTGGCGGGCGAACCGCCAGGAACAGGATGGCGGTAGGGGGTGTCAGAATCCCCCATGGCGGCGCAGCAAGCTGCGCCGCCATGGGGGATTCTAAGGGCAGCGGTAAACTGGCGGGAGACCGCCGGTTTGCCTCTTCTGACCGCGGCCGAACCGCCGCAGTCAGAATGCCCTGCGGGGCACTGCCGGCCTGTCGGCGGTGCTCCCGCCGACCCTGGCCCCGGCGGTCTTGTACCGCCGGGGTCAGAATCACCCCCTAAGTCACCATTGGTTACAAAACAAAACAAAAGTACATTTACTACACAGACATTATTAACAAAGGTGCCTGACAATAAAACATGTTAAATACACTGTGTAACTATTGAAAGATGGTACACTGAGAGAAGCAAGTCACTTACAAACTGAACTGGAGCAAAATCAACCCGCAGAGAATGACAGCAACTAAATAGATTAGTGCCTGGTTAAAACATGACTGTGTAGAAATAATCTAGACAGAAGGAGGGGTTTTGCCTACATAGTTCGTGGATAAGTGATGGGAAATAGGCAAGTGATGAATTGTTTACCCCTCTCTGGGTTTTCAGAAAGACTTTTGCAAGGATGACATGAGCAGAAGATGCTTCTTCTCCTACCTTGCAAACAAAGGGGGTGATTCTGACCCCGGCGGTACAAGACCGCCGGGGCCAGGGTCGGCGGGAGCACCGCCGACAGGCCGGCGGTGCCCTGCAGGGCATTCTGACTGCGGCGGTTCGGCCGCGGTCAGAAGAGGGAAACCGGCGGTCTCCCGCCGGTTTACCGCTGCCCTTAGAATCCCCCATGGCGGCGCAGCTTGCTGCGCCGCCATGGGGGATTCTGACACCCCCTACCGCCATCCTGTTCCTGGCGGTTCGCCCGCCAGGAACAGGATGGCGGTAGGGGGTGCCGCGGGGCCCCTGGGGGCCCCTGCCGTGCCCATGCCAATGGCATGGGCATGGCAGGGGCCCCCGTAAGAGGGCCCCGCAAAGTATTTCAGTGTCTGCTTATACGCGACGGGTGCAACTGCACCCGTCGCACCCCTGCAACTCCGCCGGCTCAATTCTGAGCCGGCGTCCTCGTTGCAGGGGCATTTCCTCTGGGCCGGCGGGCGCTCTTTTGGAGAGCGCCCGCCGGCCCAGAGGAAATGTCTAAATGGCCGCCGCGGTCTTTTGACCGCGGTGCGGTCATTCAGCGGCAGTACCTTGGCGGACGGCCTCCGCCGTCCGCCAGGGTCATAATCAGGCCCAAAGTCTGGAACTGCGTCCCCCTGCATCTCAGGACCTTCACTACTCTACATGACTTCCTTAGGATGCTGGAAACGTGGCATTGCGACTGAGACCCTTGACCATGTCAGCACCTGAATAGCCTCAACCTACAAGTTGACTGACTGATTGATTGATTGTTTGACATGATGTGGAAAGTTATTCCTTATTCCTTATACGTAGCAGCCAACAGTTTTGTATCCTCTGCACTGCATCACAATCTTGTGATGTCTTGGCTACTGAAATTACTGGCACCCAGAAATGTTTAATCTCACTGCCAGGTGGCATGGTACATTGTTTGCTACTTGTCTACGTGGAACACAGTATGTCTTGATGATGAAGTTAGCTAGCAGTATCAGCCAAAGTGAACAATCGGAGAGGGAGCAGTAACATAACACATGTATTTGGAAAGTACACATACACCACCTAGTAGCTGAATAGCAAGTGTTTATTGTTACCTAACTCAATGCTATTCACTTTATCAACCTCAGAAGGATAGAAGGCTGAGGAAAGAATGGAACCTGTGTCTATGAGGTCAATACAGGTTTGTGGAGTGGATGCATTAAACCCCTGAGCCACCAAAGCCAAGATAACGTTGAGGATCTTTAGGCCCATATTTATACTTTTTGATGCAAAACTGTGATAGTGGAGTTTTGAGTCAAAAAGTTTACCACCGGCTTGCGTCACTCCAGTGTGCCATCCGGGCACCAAATTTATGGAATGCCGCAAGCCGGCGTAAGCTTGGGCTACCGTCAGAAAAAATGAAGTTAGCCAGGTGGGGGTGCCGGTAGGGGTGAAGGGGCTTTTGCCTCAAAAATGATACTAGGCTGTTTGTAGGCAAAAAAAATGCGGTTAGCCAGCCTAGTGTCATCTCCTGATGCACATCCATCCATAACACATGCCTCCTGTCTTACTAAAGACAAGAGCCATGCTCACCACCCCAAAGGCCAGCACAGGGGGGGCAGTGTCCCCTGTGCATGGCCATTGCACCCAGTGCCATGCAGGGGACCCCAAATTAGGGCCCCTAATGGCACTTAGAAACTTTTGAAAAAAATACATACCTATACTTACCCTACTTACCTGGGATGGGTTCCACCATCCTCTGGTGTGAGTGGGGATGTTTATGTGGCTTGGGGTGGGCACCTCTGGGCCCATCCCATGATATATGGCCAAGAAGATGGGTAGAAAATGGGTCCACAGATACCTTAATGCCTGGTCTGACCCAGGCGTTAAATAACGGCGCAAAGCAGGCTTACTGCCAATATTTAGGCCTGTCTCCCACCTGGGTGAAACCAGGGAAACAAGTGAGAGTTTAATTGACAGTGTCATTGTGCAAGATAACCTTACTTCCCTGAAATCTCCTAAAAGAGGTAAGGTTTCCCTTCTGAACAAAGTAAAGTTGATATCACAATGTTTGAGTTTGGTTTTACTGTTCTGCACTATGAAAGAGGTCACAGGTGGTGCATATTATGATGGCGAAGTTGAGAGCGATGTGAATCGTTTCAGCTAATCATGCTTCTTTAGTGCCTTTGGACACATTTCACCTGATTGATCCCTTTAATTGTGGGTACTTTTAGGACATGCTGGGCTATTTATGGATCTTGATGCAGTGGTTGTTAAATTGCATTTAGTTTGCTTTTATGCCAAGTATTTATGATCACTACAGTGTCCCTGGATCCTTGACGGACTCTGCAACTCACAGTTAGTTGTAGCGATATTGATGAGTCAATGTGGATGAGTTGGTTGCGAATGGACCGGTAGGGAAAGATCCAATGGATTAGGGTATGGATGAAACACATAGCTTTTGAATCAATAGTGATCATAGTTTGATGATAAACTGTGTCATAGAATGTGCACAGGTTGAGTAAAACAATGAGGCTGGGGTTACCCTTGTCTGAGATAGGTAGTGGGTTCACTTTTTGGATTGCAGCAGCATAGTCTGACTACATGGCAGCAGAATTGTGTTGTTATGTTTTTGTACCTTTGTTGTAGTGTCCTTTTATATACCTTTGCTGATAAATAAAAGAAAGATAGATAGTTGACTGCCTCTTTAACGTCCAGGTAGTGGTGCCCGGTACTTACAGCAGGGAGGGGGCGGACAGGACACAACTGCACACATAAACACTGACTCACACTCACACACACAGACACACACATCCATTTACTCACATGAAACATTAAAAAATAAAAATTCACACTTACCTGCATCTCTGCCTTGGAGTTCCCAGGAGGGTTGGAACTGCTGCCTTCCCTCAATGGCTGATGTTAGGTCAGCCAATGAGAGAAGGCAGCAGTCACTACTCGTCACAGAGTGGGACAGGATCAGTGAGAGTTGCAGCCCCACCCCACTCTGTGACAACATGCCACTGATGACACTCAGCCCTGGGTGCTTCAGGGCTTAGAACTGAAGCGTCCAAGTCGGAGGCAATCAGTGACACTTCTTCCTCATCACGAGGGGGAGAGCCTTAAGGGGCTTTGCCAGGCTGAAGATGTCACACCTATAGGAGCTGGGACATCTTCAGCCTGGCAAAGTACAGCTCAGGCAGCCAAGAGCCTGCGCATTTAGCACACGTCTAGCTCCTGGCTGCTTCACCTGAAAATAAAGTGTGTCTGTCAGTTGCTCAGCTAGATAGACACACTTCTTTTCACGCTGTGTCTAGGAGAGAGATGATTTATACGGTTTCAAAGGTGTTTGGTTCAGGATTATCACCTGCAGAAGGGAAATACTGATAACATTGAGAAGGGGTGTGAACGCTTCACTCCTGAGGGATTTCATGATGGTCACAAGAAGGCAGTCATCATTCTAGATAGCAAAGATGATGGGGATAGTTTGTTTTTGTTGTTGTGTTGTTTGATTTTCTTCACCTTTTTTATGAGTAAATGGTTCAAGGGACAGCATTAATCTGCTGAATGTAGCAATATGGGGAGCGGCAGGATGTTGACACAGTGTTTGACAGAGTTGATAAAGCTCTTGATTCTATGGGAGCCTCCCTTAATGGTAAATGTGAGACTGGCAACTTTGGCAGCATATGTGAAGTTTATGACCCCGCCTGGAGGGAACCGCCAGAATACCGCTGCGCGGTCAAAAGACCGCCACGGGTATTCTGGGTTTCCCACTGGGCTGGCGGGCGACCGCCAAAAGGCCGCCCGCCAGCCCAGTGGGAAACACCCCTCCATGAGGATGCCGGCTCCGAATGGAGCCGGCGGAGTGGAGGATGTGCGACGGGTGCAGTGGCACCCGTCGCGTATTTCAGTGTCTGCAAAGCAGACACTGAAATACAAAGTGGGGCCCTCTTACGGGGGCCCCTGCAGTGCCCATGCCATTGGCATGGGCACTGAAGGGGCCCCCAGGGGCCCCACGACACCCCTCACCGCCATCCTGTTCCTGGCGGGCGGAACCGCCAGGAACAGGATGGCAGTGAGGGGGTCGGAATCCCCATGGCGGCGCAGCAAGCTGCGCCGCCATGGCGGATTCCCATGGGCAGCGGAAAGTCGGCGGTACACCGCCGACTTTCCGTTTCTGGCCGCGGCTGTACCGCCGCGGTCAGAATGCCCGGCGGAGCACCGCCAGCCTGTTGGCGGTGCTACCGCCGACCGCCGGGGTCAGAATGACCCCCTATGTGTACTGATCTAATGTGATTTAGGCCCTCATTATAACAATGGCGGTAAAAACCTCCTACCGCCGCAGCGGCGGCCACCAGAAGACCGTCCCTGCGGCTACCAGCCATCCACCGTATTATGACCACAGCCGGATTTCCGCCAGAAGGATGGTGGAAATCTGGCTGTGGCCATGGCGGTGGATGGTGGTAAGGTGGTGCTGCTGCCACCAGCAGCGCCAGGCCAGTAGACCACCACCGGCTGTATAATGACCCGCCGGTCATTATACAGCCGGTCACCAGCCTGGCGGTGTTCTGCTGGTGGCAGCAGCGCCCCGTCCTGTCTCCTGCCAGAGGACCCCTTGACTACAGGTAAGTCGGGTCTCTGATAGGGGAGGGGGTGTGGGGGGTCTTGTGTGTGTGTTTGTGCGTGCGTGTATGTGGGTGTGTGTTGCGTGTTGAATGGGAGTGTGCATATATGAAGGTGTGAGTGCGTGTATGTTTTGTTTTGTGTCTGTGTGTATGTTTGAAAGTGTGTGTGAGTGGATGTCTACATGCGTGGATGTTTGTGGGAAAGTGTGTGTGTATGTGTGTGTGTGAAGGGGCGTGAATGTGGGTGTGGGTGGGGGCAGAGGGGTGTGGGGGTAACTGGAGAGGGAGGGGGGAGGGGGAGAGACCCCTATCAGTGACATGGAAAGAATTCCCTGTCACTGATACTGCCTACCGCCATGGTTAAGGAAGCCACGAAAACCATGGTGGTAGGCGGGGTCATAATCCTACGGGCAGAACAGTGATGTCCGCCGGGCTGGAGATAGATATCTCCAGCCCGGTGGCTGTCACCGGCCATGGCAGTCGGAGTGGTAAGTTGGCAGCTTGGCTTCAGCCAACCTGCTAATGTCATAATATGGCGGTAAGTACAGCCAGCCTGTTGGCGGTACTTATCGCCATATTTCCACCGACCGCCGGGGTCATAATGACCCCCTTAATTTGGTTGCATGACTTTACAAAGCATGTCTTTATCACGCAGCCCTTACCATGTATACCTGTAGCACATAGATGCCTTTACCACGCATTGTAAATATATTGTGTGTATATATATATATATATACACACACCCCATTCATATCTATATATGGAATGGAGTTTCCTATGGAAACTAGGTCCTAACTATAACTACCTAGTGGTAAATGCTTTGCAGCCAACCCACTATAATTACCCAACCCTGCCTCACGCAATGCATTCAGCCGTGTGTAGCGGGGAGCGGTTGCAGCTACAGCCAGCCCCCTATAGCCACTCAACCCGGGCCTGGCCTGGTTTGTAGTGGGTACCAATGGTACTTACACCTTATACCATGCCCAGCTATCCCTTATTAGTGAAATGGAGCATTGTATACAAGCCAGGCGCTCTAGAGGTAGCTGTAGCTGAGCAGCCAAGGCTTATCTAGGAGACATGCAAAGCTCATGCAACACCACTGTAGTCACACAGTACTCACACACATGAAAGTGTTACAAAAATAAAGGTACTTTATTTTGGTGACACACAATGCCAAAAATAACAGAGACTATACACCATCAGGAGGTAAGTAATACACAAATAATATACACTAGTATGCAAAAACAGGTGTAAAAACAATTAGAAAACAGTGCAATTAGTGAAAATCACAATAGTTAGAAAAGGGCCTGGGGGGAACCCCAACCATATGCTAAGAAAGTGGAATGGAATATCGGTTTCCCACCTAGGTGAGTGTAGTGTGTAGTGGGGCGCTGGGAGTACTAGAAAACACCAAAGGTAACTAATAGAACCCACCCCAGAGCCAAGTAAAGCAGGAGTAAAACACTAACTTTCCCAGAACACACAGAGAAACAGGAAAGAAGATTATGCAAGAACCAGAAGAGACTGCAAGACACCGTGGATTCCTGGACCTGAGGACTGTGGAAGAAGGGGACCAAGTCTAAGAAGCACAGAAGAGTCCAGGGAGAACAGGAGCCCCTACTAACCGAGATGAAAGAGCAAATTAAGAACCACCGGTGAAGAAGAACATTCAGTATTGCACTCAAGAAGACGGAGGCGGGTTCCTGATTGATGCAAGTGAGGTCCCACATCAGATGGAGGATTGCAGTCTGGTTTGCATCGGTGGAGTTGGCACACGCAAAGCTTGCGGTTAGCGGAAATGGCACTGCCCAGGACCAGAGGGCCAGTGGACTCTACCCAGGAGGGGGAATCAGAGGGGGCTCTCAGCAACTCAGAAAGCCCATTGAAGCCCAGGCAACACACACATGAGTCCCACAGCACAGGGACAAAGGGGGTGCAAAAGGAGTCAATGCTTGCAAAAGCATGAGGGGTATAATTCCTACATGTCTGATACCAAACATGCCTATGTTCAAAGTAACTATTATGTAGCTGGACATAGGTAGTGACCTGTGTCCAGTACAAGCGTAAAATGGCATCCCTGCACTCACAAAGTCTGGGAAAATGGTCCTGGAGGTCGTGGGGGTACTTCTGCTAGTGCCGGGGTGACCTCACACACAGGTACTCTGCACCCTGCCCTCAGGGCTGGAGGGCCTTCTATAGGGGTGACTTATAAGTGACCTGGTGCAGTATAAATGGCAGTGAAAGGATGCATGCACCTTTTCACACAGGCAGCAATGGCCTTCCTGCAGAAGCCTTTGCATGGACTCCCTATGGGTGGCAAAAAATATGCTGCAGCCCATAGGGATTCCCTGGAACCCCAATGCCCTGGGTACCTAAGTACCATATACTAGGTACTTATAAGGGGGCACCAGTATGCCAATTGTGGGTGAAATACTGGGTTACCAGTATGCAACAACCAAATTTAGAGGAGAGAGAGCATAATCACTGGGGTCCTGGTTAGCAGGATCCCAGTGAACACAGACAGGCAGAAAATTGGGGTAACCATTGCAAAAGGAGGCTACTTTCCTACAGCACAACCTTCAGCCATGCACAGCGGGGCTTGGAAGCAGGGCCTGGCCTGCTGCGAACTCCCTATAGCCACTCAACCCTGCATGCATACGTTTCTGAGTGGGTCTGTGAGTGTGTGCATGAGTAACTCAGTCGGTCTGTCTGTGGGTGCATGGGTCTCTGAGTGAGTTTGTGAGTGGGTGCATGAGGCTCTGAGTGGATGTGCGAGTGAATGTATGACTCTGAGTAGGTCTGAGTAAATGCATGACTGTCTGAGTGGGTCTGTGAGTAGGTAAGTGATTGTCTGAATGGGTCTGTGATTGGGTGCATGAGTGTCTGAGTGGGTCTGTGAGTGGGTGCATATGTCTCTGAGTGGGTCTGTGAGTGGGTGCGTGAGTGTCTAAGTGGGTCTATGAGTGGGTTTGTGAGTGTCTGAGTAGGTCTATGAGTGGCTACATGAGTCCCATGGTGCATCTGTGAGTGCTTACGTTTCTGCCCCACTGGCTGAGTCAGAAGCAGACAAATAAAACAATAGTTTACTGGCACAGCCAGCAGGGAGGGGTGGTGCTGTGCCACGGAGGTGGGAGGGGGGAAGAGGTAAGAGTGCACCTAAGTGAGCACTTCTCCAGTCTGGCTGTGTTTAACAGCCGAGCTGGAGAAACTGCACAGAGCCCAGGGCTGTGTCTGAGCAGCATCACTGCCACTCAGACCAATCCTGGTGCTGTTTTTATGCTAGGTTTTGCATGAAAGCAGGGCCAGGATTGCTGGGGAGCCTGTGCAGGTGTTCCAGCAGTGAATGCAGGGACACCAGAAGAAGTGGAGCATGAGGCGGCAGGAGGCAGCAGGGACGGAGGCAAGGTAAGTGCTTTTTTTTTTTTAGCTCATCTCCATCCCCCCTGCCCCTCCCCTTGAGTTATGTGGCGGCCTCAGCTGGTAACTGTGAGTGATTTGTCTACAAAGGAACCTCACCTGCCTTTTTATCCAACAAGAATCTATAGTTTTACACAAAATATTTACCCAAGTGGAGTTCTTTCTGCCTCCTTTGGTAAATGTCCAGTATGTATTTGTTGGAAAGTGGATTATTGGTAAGGTCAGGTAAGTACCTACACCTAGCAATAGGCCACTAACCCCCACTTAGGTCCAGTTAGGTCTCAATAAATTAAACCCAGCTCAACCCTTGGTAGCTTAGCAATGAGCTACGAGGCTGAACTGAAGAGGCAAGTGGGTAAAGCATTTAAAAATCACAAAACAGTAAATAAGTAAAACACAAAACACAATAAAAATCCAACACCAATTTATAAAAATAGATTATTCTTTATTTTAATGACACCAAAATGATTCAAATCAGATAAGGGAAACCGGAGATATGAATCTTTAAAGAATTAGGCCCACATTTATACTTTTTTTGCACCACATTTGCGACTCTTTTTGATGCAAAAGTGGAGAAAACTTGCAAAATACTATTATTTTGTAAGTTTGCACCGCTTTTGTGTCAAAAAATGACACAAATGCGGCACAAAAAAAGTATAAATATGGGCCTCAATGTTTTCTTGCCTATAGACGCAACAAACACTCAAGGGGTTAAAAAAGGTCACACTGGACAGGGACAAAGTCCAGAGTTCAGGCCACCCACTAGGTAACACTGTTACACTTACTTTCAGGAGTGTTTCTTGATTCAGGAAAGTGGTCCACAGTACCAGCCAAGGGTTGAGAGTCTCTTGTTTGCCTCTTGGGGTCTTCGACTACAACTCCCACCATGCACTTCTTCAACTTATGGAGTTGCTCCAAATGTCTCCAAACTTTTGGATCTTCTTTCAGAGGTCCTTTTTGGGTCCTTGAAGTGTCCACAACTTGATCCAAGGTTCCAGAAGCTCTGAGTTGTTCCTTGGGATTTGGGACTACAATTTCCAGAATGCATCTGGTCAGAATCCTCTAACGGTCACTGGGCGCTGGCTAGCCGGGCTCTGCTTGCAGGACTTGATGCAGAGGACTTTGGGCATCTCTTTTATACCTATAGCAAACAGGGAGTCCCTTCTTGAAGCAGTAGAAGACTGGCAAAGTCCTTTTAGTGGTGAAGGCCCAGTGTGCCGCTGGTGCAGTCCTTCAGAGTGCAGTGTCCAGGTGCAGGTCAGGGATCCAAAAGGGCAATCTTTCTTCTTCGTCTTGTTCCTTTTAGGGATCTGACGTGTGGGTGCAGCTCTGCCATATTTGTCCTTGCTCCTGGGTGGAAAGCAGGGGGCTCTTGGTTGTCTAATCACAGGCAGGCTCCTTCCCCCTTTTATGACCACTTCCTGGGAAGTGTGGTAAAAATCAATCCTAGGGAGCAACTTCTTCAAAAATCCAACATGGCTGAAAGTGATTTTTGGGGGTTAGCTCTGGCTGAGCCCACCCACTGGTGTGACTGAAAATCCTAAACACACCCCTCTCCTGCACTCTCCAAATCTAATCAAGAGGGCACCTAATTGTCTGAGGTTGCATGGTGTCAAGTTCGGTAGTGGAGAGTAAAGAGCAGTGGTGTAGAGTAAATTGGTGTTGAGTGGCATAGAGTGGAGTGGGGTACAGTAGATTGGAGTGGCATAGAGTGCCATACAGTATAGTGCCGTAGAGTAGAATGGCGTGGAATACAGTTGTGTAGAGCGAAGTGGTTTAGAGCAAAGTGGCGTAGAGAGGCGTAGAGAGGCGTAGAGTGGAGTGGCGTGGGGTAGAGTGAAGTGGGATAGAGTGGCATAGGGTAGAGTGGTGTGGAGTGGAGGACAGTGGCTTGGAATGGTGTAGATTAGAATAGCATACAGTACAGTGGCGTAGAATACAGTGGTGGAGAGTAGAGTGGGGCATAGTGAAGTGAGGTTGAGTGAAGTGTGGTAAAGTAGAGTGGCATAGAGTAGAGGGGTGTGTAGAAGAGTGGGACAGAGGGAAGTAGGGTCAAGTAGAGTGGCATAGAGTAGAGTGGCTTGGGGTAGAGTGGCATACAGTGAAGTGGGTTAGAGTGAAAAGGGATAGAATGAAGTGGGATAGAGTGGAGTGGGATAGAATGCCGTAGAGTAGAGTGGCATAGAGTGAAATGGAGTAGAGTGAAGTGGGGTAGAGTAAATAGTGGTAGAGTGGAGTGGGGTAAAGGGGCATACAGTTGAGTGGTGTAAAGTGAGGTGGGGAAGAGTGAAGTGGGGTAGAGTAAAGTGGAGTAGAGAGGCATAGAGTGAAGTGAGGAAGAGTGAAGTTGAGTACAGTGAAGCAGGGTAGAGTAGAGTGGTGTAGAGTAGAACACCGTGGAGTAGGGTAGAGTGAAGCAGGTAGAGTTAAGTGGGGTTGAGTAGAGTAGTACAGAGTACAGTGGAGTAGAGTAAAGTGCAGTGGCATACAGGGCACGGGTGTAGAGTTGAGTGGTGCACTATAAAGGGCACTATAAAGTTTAGTGGCGTAAAGTACCGCTGCATGGAGTGCGGTGTTAATTAGAGTGGCAAAGAGTAAAGTGGGGTAGAATGAAGTGGGGTACAGTAGAGTGGCATAGAGGAGAGTGGCATACAGTAGAGTTACAGGGTGCCGCGTGGAATGCAGTGGCATATCGTGCAGTTGCTTAGAGTGGAATAGAATACAGGGGATTAGAGTGGAGTACAGTGGTTTGGAGTAGTATAATGTAGAGTGATTGAAAGACTGATATAGAGTGCAGTGGTGCAGAGTGCAGTGGCATACAGTGGAGCATAGTACAGTGGGGTAGAGTGAAGTGGAGTGGAGTACAGTGTCTTGGAGTGGCATACTGTAGAGTGACAGAGAGTAGAATGGCACAGGTTAGAGTGGCATACAGTAGAGTGTGGCTGTGTGAAGTGGAGTAGAATAAAGTGTGCTACAGTACGGTGGTGTAGAGTAAAGCTGCATACAAAAGAATGGCATACAGTGAAGTGGGGTTCAGTAGAGTGATGCTATTGGACATATCTCTTTGTAGTGGATTTTCCTGGATTTCTTTAGCTTTTTCCTCCCAGTTTTTTGCTGACTCTCTTTGCATGGCCATAGGACTCTGGGCACTTTCCCATTGTACTGCAGTGGGAGCAGGCTTGCGCTCTTCCTACCTATGCCAGGAAGGGGCGCTTACGTGATTGTTTGGGGTGCCGAACCCAGGAGTGCCTTGTAAAAAAGCACACCACATACCATGGGCAGGTACAGCCTTGGTTACTAGTGGGATGATGCATTGAGTGTGCCACCCACCAGATTAGCCTGACCAAAGTATTAGACCTGATAGAGCAGGCCTGTGCAGGTGCAGGTGCACCTATGCTCAGGGTAGCATCTCCCTCACCTTTGCCAACTCTGAGTAGGCCTTCTGGTACCCTTAGAGCACCCCCCCTAGAGGGAGGAGAAGGTGGTAGGCAGAAGGCAGGGCAGGTAAACAAGGGTGTCCCATGCCCTGGAAGGAGAGAACCCCCACATGGGTTTCCCTACCTAGGAGGTTGGCTCTTCCCTGAGGTTTTGCTGATCCTCTTTGAATGGCCTTAGGGCCCTGAGTGCTTTCTTACTGTAAGTACAGTGTGGAAGGGTGCGTGCCCTTCCTACATATGTTACGAAGTGGTGCCTAACGGTATGTGCACACTTGCACATTGGTGTTCTTATGTATATACAAAGCCTGACATAGCTTACCATTATGTGCACACTTGCACAATGGTGGTTTCATACAAACTGAGCCTGGCACAGCTTATCAGAATGTGCACACATGCACATTTGTGTTAATATATACTACGTCTGGCCCAGCTAGCCAGGATGTGAACACTTGCACATTGGTGTTTTCATGTGTATTCCGAGCTTGGTGTAGCTTATCAGCATATGCACACTTGCGCAATGGTGGTTTCATACATATTAAGCCTGGCACAGCTTGCCAGCATGTGCACATTTGAACAATTATGTTTTCATATATATACTGAGTCTGGCACAGATTGCCAGTATGTGCACACTTGCAGTGATTGTTTCATATACATATATACTGAGCCTTTTACAGCAGGCCTGTAGGGGTGCACTTGCACCTTTGTGGTGTTCTTAAAACTTGTGTCCAGCCTGTCCGTACAGGCTTGTGAGTGCACCAGGGCACATGTCCCCAGGGAGTGAAGAATACCTATGTGTGTTTTCAGTACCACTGAGAGCTGACCTGCCCACAGGTTAATATGGGGGAATGTTTACAAGTAATCCTAGCTGCAATAGTAGATTGCAGTGGAGCAGCCTCATATTGTTTACTATCATTGGGTTCACAATGACAAACCCTTTCCAATGGTAAAGATGACTTTGTCAGAAATGCCACTTCTAGAAAGTGGGCATTTCTATGTTCTAAAATTAGTTTTGTGTGCCTTTTGAATTCAGCTTCATTCCTTTGGATGCTGGAGAAAACGCATCTGTCCATTCCCCGGTGATAGCTAAAAAATACAGGCAACTGGGACGACAAACCTCTGCCATTTCAGGGCCTGGCTGGATAGATTGGAGGGAGAGGTTTTGACACTTGCTCTCTCGGAGCCAGGTTATGGCCCCACTAAAGGTTAAGATCTGCATTCCAGGGCCCCTTGGCACAGAGGACTGACATTTAGGAGAGACAACTGTGTTATCTGAACTACCCCAACTTCAAAGGCACACCAGTATAACTAGGGGTACCACACTTCAGCAACTGAGAGATACACTTGAAGGAGCGAGGGATGGTTGCGACCCTCGAAGGTGGAGGCGTGCCTGGAGCAGTGGCGCATTCGACCTCATGCGGTACCGCTGAACTTGCATCTCTGCATGTGTGACAGGACAGGAGCTGTCTGGGGAGGCTAAAGTCATTGTGCCTAATTCCAGGGAGTACGGGATTGGAACTAAACATGTCTTCAGAATTGTCTGGTGTGACTCAAGTAATCGCACACCAGATGTTGTGCCTCATTCAAGAGAGACGCTGCACTGAAAACATTTTCTGTGCAAGTGGAGTTGTGTGGTGTGACTCAAGTCATTGTGCACCAGATGTTTTGCTTGTTCCTCATTTCCGGGAGGTAATGTAGAAGTCACTTTGCTTGTGCAATTGGAATCATGCAGTGTGATTCAGATCATCACGCATCATATATTGTGCCCATATGAGAAGGGCACAGAACTTGGTAACTCCTCGTGGGTGATTCCAGTTGTCTGGTGCAACTCAAGTCACTGTGCATCCGATGTTGTGCTTCCTTTCAGGAAGGTGTGAATTTGGTAACTCTTCGTGTGCAGCCGGGACGCCTGGGGTGCCCTAAGTCATTGCATCCCAGATGTAGTGCCTCGATTCCTGGGATGCACAGGATTGGTAACTATTTGTTGATTGGAGTGTCTGGCTAGGCTAGACGCTTTACACATTGTCCTTGTAATAAGTCTGACTGCTGTGTGTCAAGCTACCCAAGGGTGCGCGCAGGTTATACAGTGAGTGCTGTCACCTATCCCTGATGGAAGTCGTAGGTTCTGCATGACTAGGGCCTCTCCTCAGCTAACCAGTACATGCCACCTCCAACAGAAGTAGAATAGAGTACAGTCGTGAAGAGTGCAGTGCTGAAAAGTATTGTGGTGCGGAGTAGAGTACAGTGGAGTAGAGTGATGTAGAGTACAGTGCAGTAGAGTGGCTTTGGGTGGTGTACAGTAGGGTAGTATACAGTACAGTGTCATAGAGTAGAGAGGCATAGAGTAAAGTGGGGTTGACTGAAGTGGATTAAAGTGAAGCAGGGTAAATTGAAATGGGATAGAGTAGACTGGCATAGAGTAGAGAGGTGTAGAGGCAGTGGTGAATATTAGAGTGCAATGGCATAGAGTGCAATGGTATAGAGTGGAGTAGATCACAGTGGAGTACAGTGGCGTAGAGTGGACTTGAGTAGAGTGGCTTGGAGTGTCAGAGTGCAGTGGCAAGGAGCAGAGTGGTGCAGAGTTGAGTAGAATGGCATATAGTGCAGTGGCATAGAGTAGAGTGATGCAGAGTATAGTGCAGTGGTGTAGAGTGCACAGGTGTAGATTCCTCCAGAGTATAGTAGTGTGGCATGTGGTGTAAAGTAGAGTTGCATTTAGCAGTGTAGTGACATTGAGAGCAGAGGTATAGTACACTGGTGTAGAGTAGAGTTGTGGAGTGTGCAGTGGTGTGGAGTGCAGTAGTCCAGAGTACAGTAGAGAGGTGTACAATGCAGTGGCACAGAATAGAGTAGTGTAGAGTGCTGTGTGGAAGAGTGCAGTGGCATAGAGTAGAGTGGTGCGAATTACAGTGCTGCAGAGTGCAGTTGTGTAGAGCACAGTGGCATATATTGCAGTAGCATAAGACGCTGTGGTGCAGAATTGAGTAGAGTGGCATAAAGTTCAGTGGTTCAAAGTAGAGTGCAGTAGAATACAGTACAGTGCTGAGGAGTGCAGTGGCATACAATTGGCTGGTGCAGATGAGAGTGCAATGGTGTCGAATCCGGAGGCATACAGTAGGGGTACAGAGTAAAGTTGCATAGCTGGTAGTGGCATAGAGTGCAGTGGTAAAAAATGTAGTAGCACAGGGTACAGTGGTGCATACTATTGTAGAGTATGTTATGTTATGTTATTTTTATTTGTACCGCGCACAGCTGCCCCAGCAAAGGGGCGTCCCGGCGCTTTGAGAAGGTAAAAACAACACAGCACTAAAAGCGGGCAAAAGAAGACAAAACACAACAGATAAGCTTAGACAAATAAAAAGGTCTTAATAGCCCGCCTAAACTGAAGGAGCTCATCAATGGCCCGGATTTGTGGAGGAAGAGAATTCCACCAACTCGCTGCCAGGACTCGAAAAGAGCGGCCCCCAATTCTGCTCAGCTTAAAGCGCGGAACCACTGCTAAGTTCTGGCCTAACGATCTAAGAGTGCGAGAGGGAACATAAGGAATCAGCAATTTCTCCATGATTTGCGGGGAAGTACCCTTTAAGATTTTAAATGCAAAACAGAGAACCTTAAATCTAATCCTCTGCTGCACAGGGAGCCAGTGGAGAGAGCGCAGAGTATTGGACACCGAACATCGCCTGGGGAGACCAGTCACCAGTCGGGCCGCAGCGTTTCGAACCCGCTGGAGCCGCCGAAATTCTGACTGGTTTATCCCCGCCAGTAGGGAGTTGGCATAGTCCAACCTAGACAGCACTGATGCTTGAACCACCAGCTGTCTTGTAGGTGCATCAAAGAATTTGAGGATAGGTCGAAGTCCTCTGATGATGCCATAGCAAGAAGCCGCCACCTTCTTGGTATGACAGATGAAACTCAGAGAAGAATCAAACCATACCCCCAAGTTTTTTATCTCTGCCGCTGGGAGGGGAGTCACACCCAACTCCGAAGGCCACCATTTATCATCCCACAAAACCACCTGTTTACCAACCACCATAATCTCCGTCTTTTTGGTGTTTAACTGGAGACAGTTGGATTTCATCCAGTTAGCCACTTCCCGCAGACCATCACAAAACCTGGGAGCCTCCAGGTCTGAGTCCCCACTCAGTGTGACCGCCAGCTGCGTATCATCTGCATAGGATACCATGGTTAGGCCCCACCGCTTGACGACCGCAGCCAACGGTCTCACATACAGATTGAAAAGGGTGGGACTCAGTGAAGACCCCTGTGGGACTCCCTGGTCTAACGGGTAGAGTGACGACTTACCGGGCGGGATCGCCACCTGGAATGACCTATCCATAAGGAAGGAACGAAACCAGTGCAAGGCGGACCCGGAAAAACGCCCACCTCCTCAAGACGCCGAATCAGAATTCCGTGCGAGACCGTGTCGAAGGCGGCACTAAGATCTAATAACAACAGTGCCGCCGTCCGACCGGAATCCATCACGGAGCGCAGATGCTCGACCATCGAGAGGAGGGCCGTCTCCGTACTATGACCCGCGCGGAACCCGTTCTGGGTAGGATCAAGAATGTTAAACCTACCAAGGTGGTCTGTAAGAGTGGCATTCACATGGGCCTCTGCTATTTTCGTGGCCCAAGGAAGAAGGGAGATAGGGCGGTAGCTTTCAGGTTTAAGGGGGTCAAGGGTCGCCTTCTTCAGAATTGGCGTAACTACTGCCTGCTTCCATCTAACGGGAACCACTCCAGAAGAAAGAGACAGGTTGATCAAGGACAGTACCGGGGAGCGGGAAACCGGTGCCAGAGTCTTAAGTTGGGCGGGTTTCAACGGGTCAGCCGGAGAGCCAGACTTAATTTTGGCGCTGAGATAGTCAAACATCTCCAGAGATAAGGGGGGGTAAGATGGAAAGACATTCCCCCTCACCTAAGGTGCGACCAACCTGCTCTAGCATCAGGGAACCCGTTGGGAAAGTGCGATAGATGGCTTGCACTTTTTCATGAAAGAAAGAGGCCAAACCCTCACAATGTGAATCCGAGCATATTTCCCCTGCAATTACTCTCTTCGCCATCAGGTCCTTTAATACTTTAAAAATAAGTTTCGATGGATTGGTAGACTTCTGAAACTGTTGAGCATAAAAGGAGGCACGAGTTTGACACACTGCCCTGTGATAAATCTTGATTTTAGCAAGATAACATATTTTCAGATCAGAGTCATATGACTTCCTCCATAATCTTTCGGCCTGTCTACAGACCCTCTTAAGAGATGCCAAGGAAGTGTCATACCAAGGGCTCGGCTCCTTCCGGTGACACTTAGACCAACACATAGGAATCAGAGAATCGAGGGCACCAGAAATCCACTCACAGAAGGAGTCGTATCCACAATCGACCTCAGTGAGCGGACCTAAAGGAGCCTTCTCGAGCTGATGATAAAAATCCTCCAGACTTAATTTGTTCCAGTGTCGTTTAAGAACAAATCTATCCTGAGATACAAAAGGAGAGTCAGACAGAGAGCATGCCATTTTCACCAGCATGTGGTCTGTCCAGACCAACTGAGAGGAACCAAGAACTCTGAGACCTTCTAAATTTGTGAAGAACGGGTCAAGAATATGACCACCTTTATGTGTGGGGAAGGTAATCATCTGCGAGAGCTGTAAAGCCTCAAGATCCGCCAAAAAGCTCCTAATAGTAGGTAAGGAAGGACAGTCCAAATGGAGATTAAGATCTCCCACAACATTAAAATTTGCGCATCCTAGTGCCTCTATGCTAATATACTCAGGAAGAGTAGCCCTAAAAACAGAATCACAGCCCGGAGGCCGGTAAATTAATAACCCAGAGAAGGTAAACTGATGACTAAACGCTATTTTAAATAGGGCACCCTCACACCCCAAAAGTTCAGCAGCTTTCCACTGACAGGGATAACACCGTTTGGTGACCATCGCAATACCTCCACCTCTAGTCGTACGATTTAAAGTAAAAATAGCATATTCTGGGGGAAAAGCTAAGTTAGTTATCGAGGAGTCAGAGTCCTGGAGCCACGTTTCCGTCAGAAAAAGCACATCCGGCGAACCATCAGCAAGAAGGTCGTAAATCTCCTGATAGTGCTTTACCACAGATCTGACGTTTAAGCTCCAGATACTCAAGTCCCGTTGTCCTATCCTCTTTACAGCAGGCCCTAAGGAGCGTATAAGGGAGGGGGGTTCCAATGACCATACACCGCACCTACAGTGATATGGGCCACACAACGGGCCTACAGGCGAACACTCGCAACGTGTACATTGACCCCGAAGGGCCAGTAAATCGGACCTACTATAGGTTCTCAAACGAACAGTCATGATTACCAGGTCCAGAGTTCTGCCACGAGCCGCGCTTCCTTAGCGCAGACGGGCACGACTCTGGCACAGCGAAGGCACGCCCGCTGCGCGTATCCGCTGCGCGTTGGGGGGAGCTTTAAATAGGCGTCCCTCCACTCAGCCGGAGCGCTAGACCGCTCGTCAGCAACCCCACCCAGAGTGATCACCACTCCAAGATGGCGCCCAAAGTGACCACCACTCCAAGATGGCGCCCAAAGTGACCACCACTCCAAGATGGCGCCCAAAGTGACCACCACTCCAAGATGGCGCCCAAAATCAATACCCCAGAGACCGGACCCGCCAAACAGCGGTGGGAGAACCGATTAGAGTGCAGGTAAGGGGGTTACAATAAGTCCTATAAAATCAGGGCAATAAACAACTAAAAAAGAACACAAATAGTTATAAAGGTAGCTTTTAAAATAATATCGCAGTATAGAGGCGCATAACGCGATGCAAAGCGCGAGTACCTTCTCAGGGCAGCCCCCAGGGCAGGTCGCCTTAAATAGGCGTCCCTCCACTCAGCCGGAGCGCTAGACCGAGTAGAGCTAGTAGAGTGCAAGGCATAGAGTGCCGTATGGCAGAGTCAAGTAGAGTGGCGTAGAGTGCACTGGCATATAGTTAATTGGTGGAAAGAAGAGCATAGCGCCATGGAGTGCAGTAGTGTAGAGTACAATGCTGTACAGTAGACTGGTGTAGAGTAATGAAGAGTGGCATAGAGCATAGTTGCATGTTGTAGAGTGGTGTGTCATTTAATGAAGTGGCTTGTTGTAGAGTGGAGTGGTGTGTTGTGGAGTGGGGTGTCATGTAGTGTTATTTGGATGTCTTTATTATTAGAGTCAGCACACGGCTACTCCTGCAGCCCGTCCCAGCTATCACAAACTGCACTAGCCGAAACACCCCACCAGAATGGCTAGGGTGAAGTTCTACACATGGGGCTCCAAGTTAGAAGCCCATTAAAACATAACACCACCTTCCCCTTAACAAAACGTAGAGGAAAAAGGAACAACGGAAAAGGAAAAAAGAAAAGGGAAAAATAATCAAACATGAGTGCATAAAAATGCAAAACAGATGTCCTGTAAGCAACTTCAAATGTACAGAAATGAAGGATAGATATCTCTGTGAATAACACAAGTAATTATTATAGAAAATAGTTGGTAAATGTCAAACACTCCAAGCTTTAAACAATGTGAAAAAATTGATAAAGACATTAGTCTAAAATGTAATCTTGTAAGTGTTTAGGACCAGTGGTATTATTTCTGCTTTCCCTTGTGGGGAAGACTGTGGAATTGGTGGCACCTGCAACTCCTCCCTGAATGATTTTAGAGGAGTTTTCTGATGGACCAGCACACATATTGGATAATGTCACTTCATCATGGGTCCTCTCTCATCTTGACGAGCGTGGTCCCTGGAACACAGGAGTGACCCCGACAGTCCAGTGGTCCTTCTGTCCAAATTTAGTGGAGGAAAGTCCTTGCCTCCCCACGCCAGACAGTAATCCTGTGTACTGCGTGATCTGCAGCTGCTAGGGCTTCTGTGCACTTTTGCAAGGATTCCTTTGTGCACAGCATAGCCCAGGTCCCCAGCACTCCATCCTCCATTGCTCAACTCACTGAGTTGAACACCGGCTTCGTGGGACCCTTTTTTGTTGTGCTGAGACGACTGCCGTGCTCAGATTTCTTGAACACCTGTTCAAGTGCTTCTGCGGGTGCTGCCTGCTTCTGCGTGGGCTCTCTCTGTTGCTGAGCGGTCCCCTCTGTCTCCTCCTCCAAGTGACGACCTCCTGGTCCTTCCTGGGCCCTGCAGCACCCATTATCTTCAACCACAACTCTTGCAGCTAGCAAGGCTTGTTTGCAGTCTTTCGGCATGGAAACAACTCTGCATCCTCCAGCACACCGTGGGACATCTTATGACCAAAGGAGAAGTTCCTGGAACCTTCTGTTGTTGCAGAATCTTCGGCTTCTTCCACCCAGAGGCAGTCCTTTTGCACCTTCATCTGGGGTTTAGTGGGCTCCTACCCTCCCTGGACACTTGCGTGACTCTTGGACTTGGTCCCCTTCCTTTACAGGTCCTCAGATCCAGGAATCCATCTTCAGTGCTTTGCAGTCAGCTGTTGTCTTTGCAGAATCCCCTATCTCCACTTTACTGTCTTTCTGGGGTAGTAGGGTAACTTTACTCCTACTTTCTAGGGTCTTGGGGTGGGGTATCTTGGACACCCTTAATGTTTTCTTACACTCCCAGCGACCCTCTACACACTACACTAGGCTTGGGGTCCATTTGTGGTCCGCATTCCACTTTTGGAGTATATGGTTTGTGTTGCCCCAGGCCTATTGCATCATATTGTATTGTACAGTGTTTGCACTACTTTTCTAACTGTTTACTTACCTGATTTTGGTTTGTGTGTATATTTTGAGTATATTACTTACCTACTAAGGGAGTATATCCTCTGAGATACTTTTGGCATATTGTCACTAAAATAAAGTACCTTTATTTTTAGTAACTCTGAGTATTGTGTTTCTTATGATATAGTGCTATATGATAAAAGTGGTATAGTAGGAGCTTTGCACGTCTCCTAGTTCAGCCTAAGCTGCTCTGCTATAGCTACCTCTATCAGCCTAAGCTGCTAGAACACTACTAATCTACTAATAAGGGATAACTGGACCTGGCACATATATGATAATGTACCCCCTGCCATATATTATAAGGATATTGCAGGTCAATGAGGAGTTCCATAATCTTATAGAGGAACAAGGCTGAAGGCTAAGATACTTTATAAGGTTGTGTATCTTTGAGGTGACTTGCAGTATCCTTATCATTTACCCAGCGGGGTAATTAATCTCATATAATACATGGTCACACCATCACCTTTCCCACAAACAACATAAAACCTTGATGCGTAGATCTTTCGTATGAAAGAGCGAGCATGTTTGCAAACATGAAGAATAAAAATAAAATATCTAGTGCAAAATAAAACCTCTAGTGCAAAATTAAATACAGTAAAAACACCTCTAAGATATTTGTTGCAAACAGATATTAGAAGCAGTCTCTTTATTTAAAAAAATTAGCTACAGATGTTCGGTATGTGTAGAAATATGCAGAAAGATTCAAGCTTTTGATACCTAAGGAATGCAAAAAATGAACATATTCTCTCTGCTTGTCATTGTAAACTATTAAAATAGAGCAGAAGAAGGGAAAGCAACATTCTTGTTTTGTTGCTTTAAATAGTTGCTTCAATTGTGCTCTGTGTCCTGACCTGCCTTTTACTTCAGTTGCTGGCTGTGGCAGTAGGCATTGTGACTCTCAAAACTCAACTTAAATAGTCAAGTTCTGACACATTTGTATAATGGGCGACTAAATGCATCACTAATCGGTGATTATAAAGAAATAAGAGACGTCCTTTTATACCGGGATTACAGAATCTGATGTATTATATACATATTTATGTCTGTATATATAACTGCATGTTAAGGCATTGGCCATAGGGCCATGTAACCTCTTATCTCAGATTATATTTAGGTTTTAATCACTTTTATTAGGTTTAAAAGAGAAACATCAACAGCCTCCAAAATACAATCCCAGGAATAATCACCTCAGTTTAAACTGGATGCAAGTCAGACAGTACTATCTACACTATCAAAGGAATGCAACATAAAGTATTCAACACCTTTGAACTCAGACCACAGGTTTGAGCACTGTCAGCCTGAGTGAGACCACCAGCAGAAAAATGGTAGTGGCTATGGAGGGAGTCAAAAGAGAGGAACCTCTCACCAATTAGCGAATAGGTTGTGTGAGATTGTACAAAGTGCATTCACTGAACTTCCTCACATAGGGGCTCATTATGAACACGGCGGGAAGCCCTGCTGTGTTCATTCTGGCGGTCTTTTCATAGACCGACAGCACCCTTGAGACCCCGCCGGCTGAATTACAAACAGCAGAATGCAGGGCGAGACATTGCCAACGCCTCCACATGGAGCCGTCGTCAAAGCCTCAGTGCGGCGGGTGGAGCAGCACCCGTCGCGCAGATCACTGCCCGTAAATCGGGCGGTGACCTGCACAACGGGGCACTGCACGGGGGCCTCTGCACTGCCCATGCCAAGTGCAGGGGCCTCCGAGGGGGCCCAAAAGCACCCCTTCCACCAGCTTTTCCCTGGCAGGTGGAACCGATAGGGAAAGGCTGGGGGAAACAGGGATCATTATCCAGCAGCGCCGCCCTGTCGGATAATGATATCCGCCATCGGCAAGCTGCCTGTCGGGGGCAGCCTGGCGGTGGCGGAGGGCTGCCACAGGCGGCCCTCCCTGTGTACATAATATGGCGGTTCAGACCTCCATGCCTATGGCAGTATTTACCGCTGCCGCCAGCATGGCAGTCTGAACAGCCGGGTTCATAATGAGCCCCACAGTCTCATCACTCTACCAAATGATGCACTTTACATCCTTCAGTGTCCAAACTCATCAGACTATATTCAGGGCCAATTTCAGAACTGGTACAACCAGGGCATGCTATGTCAAAGCCACTGTGCACTGTGCTCTGCTGGAGTAGTCAACAGAAGTCTCTAATGAGGTATCAGGTTGAAGTCTTTTATTTATTTTGCAGAGGTAGACTCCCGGGGAGGATCTTGGTTCGTAGATATAATTTTTTTTGCCACATTTCTTATTCTCAGGTTTGCAGGACACTAAAGGAACAGCTACAAGTCAATTACAAGATGTTCTTTTTTCACAACTGGGAACTCTTTCCTGTATCTCAGAGTTGCCATACACAAATCTTGAAACATACACCATAGTGCTTCTCACCACCTGTTTAGTTTTCTTGCCCCTACCTCAGTGATTTGCTTATGTTTATGGGGGTCTGAAATCTTAGTGATAACAGTGCCCTTATAATCCCTCTCATCTATGGAACCTTTGGTTCGGTGGGTAGCCAAATCATCTTCTACAGTGACATAGAGGATCCTGGTCTTTTTCCAAAACTGCATTGCTAAGAAATTGCTGTACTTCCTATTTCGGATACCCAGAGTTTGCTGGTATAGGAAAATCCAGAATGCAGATTTTGGTGACCTTGGCCTCATTTTCAGAACACTCCAAATTGGCTGCCTCTACATTTGATATCAAACCAGTTATGCATCTCTAAATTCACTGGTATCATTAGCCCACAGCATCATGGGCCTGTACTGATGTTTAAACATGTGTCATGAACTATTTTAGGAAGCCTATCTCACATTCTTTGATTAAAATGTGGCTTTTGAGTTCTTACATTGTTTTTTCTAACAAACATGCTTTCACCTCTATGTACCTTACAGTGCCTTTCAGATCTATCAACATGGTTCTGATTACTATCCATGCTTGTGAAACGTCATGTTTGTTCCCATCTGGAGAAGAACTTGTCTCCTTCTCCTCTCTGTGGAAATGTGTCTATAGATTTGCCTGGGCACTGAATGCTTTCTTTCAGTGGTATTGTCAGTTGACCTCCCCGATTGAAATGATGCACAAGTTGTCCTAGATATCCATATGACAAAAGGTGGTGAATGCCCAATACCTATTATGTCCTCCCTCTACCTTTCCTTGAATTGCTGAATTGCTCTCCACTTCTTGGTACCACTCTGATTCCTCAGGGCTCACCCTACCAGCCTCGGGTTCAGCCAGGAGATCCACCAAAGATCTCTGGTACTTGAGTTGCATCACTGGGAGCATGCACACCAATGTTTTAAACCCCATTATATTTTAACATTTGGATCTAAGTAACACAGGGTTGCATGCTGGCCACCATTCTCTTTAACTAATTCATTGCAGGCATGAAACCTGCTGTGAAAAATTCAAAAGCATGTCCTCAAAACTCAATGATCAACAACTCCACATCATGCAGTATGGAGATGACACCGTTTTGTTGGACTTTTCAGCGACTGGTCTTCAACATTCACTTAACAATTGAGCCTTTTACTGCAAGGCCAAAAACCTAGAAATAAACCTAGAAAAAACACAAATCATAACTTTCTACACAGAACCGTAAGAGGAATTCCTATGCTTGGAATCTACAGGACCACACCATCTCCAAGTACAATTCATACAAATATCTTGGCATGGAATTTTAGGCTTCTGGCACTCCAAACCTCCATATTGAAGCTCTCCAAAAAAGGGCTACAGGGCTTGCAGCAGCCCTGTGGTAAACAGCAAACACAGGGCCCTCACTTCTACTTCTGCTGCAGATCATAAAGCTAAGTTACTGTCTCACTAGTCTATGGCCTTGAAGCATTTCCAGACAAGTTTGGGGGATTGCTAAATTTGAGTCAAGCCATGCAGACACACCTGTAAACTACCAAACTACAAGGGAAGCCCAGATCTGCCTCAAACTTGGTGTCACCGACCAGTACTGGCACAGAGGGCAACCCTGTTGAAACTCTGGTTCAAATTAAAAAAAAGCTGAATCCAGGAGCTTCACATTTTATCTTGGCCAACACCTGACTAATCTCCTCACATTGCCTTAGCAAGTCACCATAGGAATTACCTTGGCAGATCTCTAAAGAACAAGTTACTTACCTTCAGTAATGCATTATCTGGTAGAGACATGATTTAGCTGCAGATTCCTTACCTTAGACTCTTCCCCAGGTGCGAGCCTGGATACGGAAACTTTTGTCCTATAGCATGTCTGCACGTTGGAAGAGGATGTCACTTGACTCCGTATCAACATCGCTACCGGATGTGAAGTCAACGGAGTCTATATAACCCTGTTGCCGACGAGTTTCTTCTGTGACTATTTTCCGCAGTCACAATGTGGAGCCACATATAGAAACTGCCTATCGAAACAGTGTGCTAGAACAAAAGACAGTCTTGTGTCAAGTAATCACCAAGTTATTTTTTCAAGGTGTCGATTTGCATGATGAAATCTCTGAGACCAAAGAGGATGCAGTTCACAGAGCAGGGAGGATGGGTGGGTCATTAAGAAATCTGCAGGTAGATCCTGTCTTTACCAGATAATGCATTACCGAAGGTAAATAACTTGTTCATCTGATAGAGACATCTACCCACAGATTCTGTACTTTAGAATCAGATACCAAAGTCATAGTAAACCAGAGGAGGAATTGTGAACTGAGACTTTCAAAAAAGTCTTTGAGTATCAGAAAACTAGTCTGGAGCATAGGGAAAAGACCGGACAGTCATAGTAATCAAGGTGAGTAATAATATACTCTATCAAAACCTGTGGATGGAACCATAGCTAAATAAAACTACAAAACATAAAAAGCATGGGATAAGTTTATCCATGTTAGTACATCAAGGGCCAGATGTAGGTAGCCTTTTGCGCCTCGCAAACGGCGAAAAACGCCGTTTGCTAGGCGCAAAAGGCCTCACGCAATGCAGAAACACATTTTACAAGTCGGTACCAACTCGCAAAATGTGTTTCTGACTCGCAAATAGGAAGGAGTGTGCCCTTCCTATTTGCGACCGCATCGCGATGTAGAGTTGATTTGTGACCGCGAAAGCGGTCGCAAATCAACTTGCAGTTACCATCCACTTGAAATGGATGGTAACTCATTCGCAAACGGGAAGGGGTCCCCATGGGACCCCTTCCCCTTTGTGAATGCAAACAAAAATATTTTTTCAGAGCACCACTGCCTACTCTGAAAAAAACCAAAACAAAAAGGTTTCGGTATTTTTTCTATTTGCAGCTCGTTTTCCTTTAAGGAAAACAGGCTGCAAAAAGAAAAGAAAAAACAGCTTTATTCAAAAGCAGTCACGGACATGGTGGTCTGCTGTCTCCAGCAGGCCACCATCCCCGTGAGTGCCTAGACTCGCCATGGGGTCGCAAACTGCGACCCACCTCATAAATATTTATGAGGTGGGTCTTTGCGACCCCATAGCGAGTCGCAGAAGGTGTCTGAGACACCTTTCTGCATAACATTTTGCGAGGTGCAAATTGTGAGTCGCTGGTACTCGCAATTTGCACCTCGCAAAATGTTTTCTTCCTACATCTGGCCCCAAATGTGTTACAAGCGACCCAACAAAACAGAGAGTCTCTAACCAGAAGAAAAACGATCTAGTACAAGAGAAATAGACTGTGCATTCATAAGAATACCTATGAGCAAACACATACTCTTTACTAAAAGAACTGTGTAAAGGACGACAATAAGAAAACATCATAAAAACGTTAAGGAATGGAGAAAGCATCACCCATGTTTAAGACCATTAGAAAGCTGACCCTAAAGCAAAACCAGTCTAGAACAATTCATAAAGACCGGACATTCGTAATAATGTAAGTGAAGCCTAACAAATTTCACCATTTAAGTCTTGTGAGGCAAACCACGTATAAGGAGTCACAAACATTCAACAACATGGAATATAGAAAATCCATGTTAATATGACTAATCTGTGTTTGAGGTGAACTAACATAATGAATATACTACTCACTCACTTAATTGGATGTGAACCCATGCACTAAAACCCCATTGATTCTGTGGAAAGGACCACAGCAATGATATTATAAAGATAACGCAAACATGAGTAAGAAACACTACCTACAACGTGAGGACAGTATTGTCAAATGAGGTAGTGAATATAAATCTATTTGTCCTTATATGTAGAATGAATCTGCATGTTCTACCCTGTTGGAACACAGAGCAGCATAGCATGCTATTGAGCAATACCTTTTACTCTGTAAAGGTATATCCTAACCAGACCTACACTATAAGACACACATAGAATGTTTTATCTCTTGCAGAGTAAACATACAATTGTCCTCTTTAGAAAGAAGTTGAAGACAACAATAGCAACCATTTGGCATATAAATATAATTTCCCCAGGAAAAGTAGCTAGATATGATAAAAACATCTTTAAGATAGTCTCAATAAAAATACCTACTGAAATAAGAATATAATAAACAAATGCCTATGTAGTAACCATTGAGGTATTTATACATTTGTCTTTATTTCTTAATTTTTTGTGTGTGTGTGTATAATATTTGTTTTCAAAAAGAGGACCTAGGTAGAGTGGCGGAAACCAAGGTGAATATAATGAATAAGACTCAACTACAGATTAACTAGAAAAGTTGTCAATGATGCAAAAACGGATAAATTACAAGATTCTTAATAAAAAGAATCCATCTAATTTTGTGCATTCCATCTTATGACAACACTCTCAAATTTTACAAGTGAAGGCAGGGCATGATAAAAACAGTTGTACCTAGATGAGGAATTAATACCTAACACAACAGACATAAATACCTTCCGAAAGAAAAAACAACATTTTGAATGCATACGCAAAAGTGCAGAGTGCAGAGTAACTCCTAAAGAGTCAATATTATTAATTATCCTATAAAAGAAAGTGAACAGAATCTACACAGAGATATGTCTCAATGAAGACCCATGATAACCCGACATGAGCAAGGAAAACAAAATAATAATGTTTAAAGAACATGACTACACAATTCTCTACACCAAAGTGTAGAAAATCAATCAAACTGTGAAGGCTATCTAATATAAAACCTTTGAGACCAAAACAAATAAAGAGGGTCATTCTGACCCTGGCGGGCGGTGGACGCCGCCCGCCTAGCGGGAACCGCCAAATGGGCGCTCCGCGGCCAGAAGACCGCAGAGGCCATTCTGACTTTCCCGCTGGGCCGGCGGGGGCCTGCCAAAGGAGCGCCCGCCGGCCCAGCGGGAAAGGCCCTGCAACACAGAAGCCGGCTCTGAATGGCGGTGTTGCAGGGGTGCGACGGGTGCAGTTGCACCCGTCGCGATTTTCATTGTCTGCTATGCAGACAGTGAAAATCATGCTGGGGCCCTGTTAGGGGGCCCCACGACACCCGGTCCCGCCATCCTGTTGAAAACAGGCTGGCGGGAAGGGGGTCAGAATCCCCATGGTGGCGCTGCTTGCAGCGCCGCCATGGAGAATTCTCCCAGCCGGGGCTAATCCGGCGGGAAACCGCCGGACCCGGCTGGGCGACCGCGTCTTTACAGCTGCGGTCGGAATTCCACATGAAGCACCGCCAGCCTGTTGGCGGTGCTTCCGTGGACAGCCACCCTGGCGGTCATAGACCGCCAGGGTTGGAATGAGGCCCAAAGTCTTAAAGTCCCCAAAAAGATACTTTCTGGTTTTTAATGTATCAAATCTACCAAAATCGAAAGCTGATATTACCATATCATAGCTAAAAGTAGAACGTACATAACAAATAGTATTGATCAACAGCTACCTTGTTTGATAGTAAAAGAAGAACTTAGTAAACAGACACGCTTAGTGCTGTATAATTCTTATAAAGAAACTAAAGCCGTACTGAATCATAAGAGGATTATCTTAAAAAAGTCTGTGACAGACATTAAATAATATACTGACACTCCCATGGAGTTGATAATATTAAAAGTTCCTTTCAAAGGATACTACACCTCTTCTCACAAGTTAAAAAAATAACTTTCTGCATAGGGAGCAACCCTGTGCCCCCAAACGAAGGTGTATATGTATATATACATATATATATATATATATTGTAGGAAGTTGGCTCTGTATGTGCTATTTCAAAGTAAGGAATAGCATGCACAGAGTCCAAGGGTTCCCCTTAGAGGTAAAATAGTGGTAAAAATAGATAATACTAATGCTCTATTTTGTGGTAGTGTGGTCGAGCAGTAGGCTTATCCAAGGAGTAGTGTTAAGCATTTGTTGTACATACACATAGACAATAAATGAGGTACACACACTCAGAGACAAATCCAGCCAATAGGTTTTGTTATAGAAAAATATCTTTTCTTAGTTTATTTTAAGAACCACAGGTTCAAATTTAACATGTAATATCTTGTTTGAAAGGTATTGCAGGTAAGTACATTAGGAACTTTGAATCATTTCAATTGCATGTATACTTTTCAAGTTATTCACAAATAGCTACTTCAAAAGTGGACACAGTGCAATTTTCACAGTTCCTGGGGGAGGTAAGTTTTTGTTAGTTTTACCAGGTAAGTAAGACACTTACAGGGTTCAGTTCTTGGTCCAAGGTAGCCCACCGTTGGGGGTTCAGAGCAACCCCAAAGTCACCACACCAGCAGCTCAGGGCCGGTCAGGTGCAGAGTTCAAAGTGGTGCCCAAAACGCATAGGCTATAATGGAGAGAAGGGGGTGCCCCGGTTCCGGTCTGCTTGCAGGTAAGTACCCGCGTCTTCGGAGGGCAGACCAGGGGGGTTTTGTAGGGCACCGGGGGGGACACAAGCCCACACAGAAATTTCACCCTCAGCGGCGCGGGGGCGGCCGGGTGCAGTGTTAGAACAAGCGTCGGGTTTGTAATGGAAGTCAATGAGAGATCAAGGGATCTCTTCAGCGCTGCAGGCAGGCAAGGGGGGGCTTCCTCGGGGAAACCTCCACTTGGGCAAGGGAGAGGGACTCCTGGGGGTCACTTCTGCAGTGAAAGTCCGGTCCTTCAGGCCCTGGGGGCTGCGGGTGCAGGGTCTTTTCCAGGCGTCGGGACTTAGGTTTCAGAGAGTCGCGGTCAGGGGAAGCCTCGGGATTCCCTCTGCAGGCGGCGCTGTGGGGGCTCAGGGGGGACGGGTTTTGGTACTCACAGTCGTAGAGTAGTCCGGGGGTCCTCCCTGAGGTGTTGGTTCTCCACCAACCGAGTCGGGGTCGCCGGGTGCAGTGTTGCAAGTCTCACGCTTCTTGCGGGGAGATTGCAGGGTTCTTTAAAGCTGCTCCTTTGGATAAAGTTGCAGTCTTTTTGGAGCAGGTCCGCTGTCCTCTGGAGTTTCTTGTCGTCGTCGAAGCAGGGCAGTCCTCAGAGGATTCAGAGGTCGCTGGTCCCTTTGGAAGGCGTCGCTGGAGCAGAGTTCTTTGGAAGGCAGGAGACAGGCCGGTGAGTTTCTGGAGCCAAGGCAGTTGTTGTCTTCTGGTCTTCCTCTGCAGGGGTTTTCAGCTAGGCAGTCCTTCTTGTTGTTGTTGCAGGAATCAAATTTTCTAGGGTTCAGGGTAGCCCTTAAATACTAAATTTAAGGGCGTGTTTAGGTCTGGGGGGTTAGTAGCCAATGGCTACTAGCCCTGAGGGTGGGTACACCCTCTTTGTGCCTCCTCCCAAGGGGAGGGGGTCACAATCCTAACCCTATTGGGGGAATCCTCCATCTGCAAGATGGAGGATTTCTAAAAGTTAGAGTCACCTCAGCTCAGGACACCTTAGGGGCTGTCCTGACTGGCCAGTGACTCCTCCTTGTTATTCTCATTATTTTCTCCGGCCTTGCCGCCAAAAGTGGGGGCCGGGGCCGGAGGGGGCGGGCAACTCCACTAGCTGGAGTGTCCTGCGGTGCTGTGACAAAGGGGTGAGCCTTTGAGGCTCACCGCCAGGTGTTACAGCTCCTGCCTGGGGGAGGTGTTAGCATCTCCACCCAGTGCAGGCTTTGTTACTGGCCTCCGAGTGACAAAGGCACTCTCCCCATGAGGCCAGCAACATGTCTCTAGTGTGGCAGGCTGCTGGAACCAGTCGGCCTACACAGATAGTTGGTTAAGTTTCAGGGGGCACCTCTAAGGTGCCCTCTGTGGTGCATTTTACAATAAAATGTACACTGGCATCAGTGTGCATTTATTGTGCTGGGAAGTTTGATACCAAACTTCCCAGTTTTCAGTGTAGCCATTATGGTGCTGTGGAGTTCGTGTAAAACAGACTCCCAGACCATATACTCTTATGGCTACCCTGCACTTACAATGTCTAAGGTTTTGCTTAGACACTGTAGGGGTACAGTGCTCATGCACTGGTACCCTCACCTATGGTATAGTGCACCCTGCCTTGGGGCTGTAAGGCCTGCTAGAGGGGTGTATTACCTATACTGCATAGGCAGTGAGAGGCTGGCATGGCACCCTGAGGGGAGTGCCATGTCGACTTACTCATTTTGTTCTCACTAGCACACACAGGCTTGTAAGCAGGGTGTCTATGCTGAGTGAGGGGTCTCTAGGGTGGCATAATACATGCTGCAGCCCTTAGAGACCTTCCCTGGCATCAGGGCCCTTGGTACCAGAGGTACCAGTTACAAGGGACTTATCTGGATGCCAGGGTGTGCCAATTGTGGAAACAAAAGTACAGGTTAGGGAAAGAACACTGGTGCTGGGGCCTGGTTAGCAGGCCTCAGCACACTTTCAATTGTAAACATAGCATCAGCAAAGGCAAAAAGTCAGGGGGCAACCATGCCAAGGAGGCATTTCCTTACACAACCCCCCCCCAAACGAAAGAGGATGAGACTAACCTTTCCCAAGAGAGTCTTCATTTTCTAAGTGGAAGAACCTGGAAAGGCCATCTGCATTGGCATGGGCAGTCCCAGGTCTGTGTTCCACTATAAAGTCCATTCCCTGTAGGGAGATGGACCACCTCAACAGTTTAGGATTTTCACCTTTCATTTGCATCAGCCATTTGAGAGGTCTGTGGTCAGTTTGAACTAGGAAGTGAGTCCCAAAGAGGTATGGTCTCAGCTTCTTCAGGGACCAAACCACAGCAAAGGCTTCCCTCTCAATGGCACTCCAACGCTGCTCCCTGGGGAGTAACCTCCTGCTAATGAAAGCAACAGGCTGGTCAAGGCCATCATCATTTGTTTGGGACAAAACTGCCCCTATCCCATGTTCAGAGGCATCTGTCTGCACAATGAACTGCTTAGAATAATCTGGAGCTTTTAGAACTGGTGCTGAGCACATTGCTTGTTTCAGGGTGTCAAAGGCCTGTTGGCATTCCACAGTCCAGTTCACTTTCTTGGGCATTTTCTTGGAGGTGAGTTCAGTGAGGGCTGTCACAATGGATCCATATCCCTTCACAAACCTCCTGTAATACCCAGTCAAGCCAAGGAATGCCCTGACTTGAGTCTGGGTTTTTGGAGCTACCCAGTCCAGAATAGTCTGGATCTTGGGTTGGAGTGGCTGAACTTGGCCTCCACCTACAAGGTGGCCCAAGTAAACCACAGTTCCCTGCCCTATCTGGCATTTGGATGCCTTGATAGAGAGGCCTGCAGATTGCAGAGCCTTCAAAACCTTCTTCAGGTGGAGCAGGTGATCCTGCCAGGTGGAGCTAAAGACAGCAATATCATCAAGATAAGCTGTGCTAAAGGACTCCAAACCAGCAAGGACTTGATTCACCAACCTTTGGAAGGTGGCAGGGGCATTCTTTAAACCAAAGGGCATAACAGTAAACTGATAATGCCCATCAGGTGTGGAGAATGCTGTTTTCTCTTTTGCTCCAGGTGCCATTTTTATTTGCCAGTACCCTGCTGTCAGGTCAAAGGTACTTAAGAATTTGGCAGCACCTAATTTATCTATGAGCTCATCAGCTCTAGGAATTGGATGAGCATCTGTCTTGGTGACAGAGTTGAGCCCTCTGTAGTCCACACAAAACCTCATCTCTTTCTTTCCATCTTTGGTGTGAGGTTTGGGGACTAAGACCACTGGGCTAGCCCAGGGGCTGTCAGAGCGCTCAATTACTCCCAATTCCAGCATCTTGTGGACTTCCACCTTGATGCCTTCCTTAACATGGTCAGACTGTCTAAAGATTTTGTTTTTGACAGGCATGCTGTCTCCTGTGTCCACATCATGGGTACACAGGTGTGTCTGGCCAGGGGTTAGGGAGAAGAGTTCAGGAAACTGTTGTAGGACTCTCCTACAATCAGCTTGCTGTTGGCCAGAGAGGGTGTCTGAGTAGATCACTCCATCTACTGAGCCATCTTTTGGGTCTGATGACAGAAGATCCGGGAGAGGTTCACTCTCTGCCTCCTGATCCTCATCTGTTACCATCAACAGATTTACATCAGCCCTGTCATGGAAGAGCTTAAGGCGGTTCACATGGATCACCCTCTTGGGGCTCCTGCTTGTGCCCAGGTCCACCAGGTAGGTGACCTGACTCATCCTTTCTAGCACTGGGTAAGGGCCACTCCATTTGTCCTGAAGTGCCCTGGGAGCCACAGGCTCCAGAACCCAGACTTTCTGCCCTGGTTGGAACTCAACCATTGCAGCCTTTTGGTCATACCAAAACTTCTGGAGCTGTTGGCTGGCCTCAAGGTTTTTGGTTGCCTTTTCCATGTACTCTGCCATTCTAGAGCGAAGGCCAAGTACATAGTCCACTATGTCTTGTTTAGGCTCATGAAGAGGTCTCTCCCAGCCTTCTTTAACAAGAGCAAGTGGTCCCCTTACAGGGTGACCAAACAGAAGTTCAAAGGGTGAGAACCCTACTCCCTTCTGTGGCACCTCTCTGTAAGCGAAAAGCAGACATGGCAAGAGGACATCCCATCTCCTTTTGAGTTTTTCTGGGAGCCCCATGATCATGCCTTTTAATGTCTTGTTGAATCTCTCAACTAAGCCATTAGTTTGGGGATGGTATGGGGTAGTGAATTTGTAAGTCACTCCACACTCATTCCACATGTGTTTTAGGTATGCTGACATGAAGTTGGTACCTCTGTCAGACACCACCTCCTTAGGGAAACCCACTCTGGTAAAGATACCAATGAGGGCCTTGGCTACTGCAGGGGCAGTAGTCGACCTAAGGGGAATAGCTTCAGGATACCTAGTAGCATGATCCACTACTACTAGGATGTACATATTTCCTGAGGCTGTGGGAGGTTCCAGTGGACCAACTATGTCCACACCCACTCTTTCAAAGGGGACCCCCACCACTGGAAGTGGAATGAGGGGGGCCTTTGGGTGCCCACCTGTCTTACCACTGGATTGACAGGTGGGGCAGGAGAGGCAAAACTCCTTAACCTTCTGGGACATATTGGGCCAGTAGAAGTGGTTGACTAACCTCTCCCACGTCTTGGTTTGTCCCAAATGCCCAGCAAGGGGAATATCATGGGCTAAGGTCAGAATAAACTCTCTGAACGACTGGGGCACTACCACTCTCCTAGTGGCACCAGGTTTGGGGTCTCTGGCCTCAGTGTACAGGAGTCCATCTTCCCAATAGACCCTATGTGTTCCATTTTTCTTGCCCTTGGACTCTTCAGCAGCTTGCTGCCTCAGGCCTTCAAGAGAGGGACAGGTTTCTTGTCCCTTACACAGCTCCTCCCTTGAGGGTCCCCCTGGGCCTAAGAGCTCAACCTGATAAGGTTCAAGCTCCAAAGGCTCAGTTCCCTCAAGGGGCAGAACTTCTTCCTGGGAAGAGAGGTTCTCTTTTTCTGACTGTGTTGCAGTTGGTTTCCCAACTGACTTTCCTTTTCTCTTGGTAGGCTGGGCCATTTTTCCAGACTCCAGCTCTACTTTTTCACCCTGTGCCTTGCATTGTGCTCTTGTTTTTACACACACCAGTTCAGGGATACCCAGCATGGCTGCATGGGTTTTTAGTTCTACCTCAGCCCATGCTGAGGACTCCAGGTCATTTCCAAGCAGACAGTCTACTGGGATGTTTGAGGAGACCACCACCTGTTTCAGGCCATTGACCCCTCCCCATTCTAAAGTTACCATTGCCATGGGATGTGCTTTAGTCTGATTGTCAGCGTTGGTGACTGTATAAGTTTTTCCAGTCAGGTATTGGCCAGGGGAAACCAGTTTCTCTGTCACCATGGTGACACTGGCACCTGTATCCCTCAGGCCCTCTACACTTGTCCCATTAATAAAGAGCTGCTGCCTGTATTTTTGCATGTTAGGCGGCCAGGCAGCTAGTGTGGCTAAATCCACCCCACCCTCAGAGACTAGAGTAGCTTCAGTGTGGACCCTGATTTGCTCTGGGCACACTGTTGATCCCACTTGGAGACTAGCCATTCCAGTGTTACCTGGATTGGAGTTTGGAGTGGAACTTTTCTTGGGACAGGCCTTGTCTCCAGTTTGGTGTCCAGACTGACTACAGTTTCGACACCAGGCCTTTTTGGGATCAAAGTTTTTACCCTTGTACCCAGGATTGTTTTGTGAAGAGGCTCTGGGCCCACCCTCCTGTGCAGGTTTTTGGGGGCCTGTAGAAGACTCTTTACTATTTTTATTTTTGGCTGTCTCACCACCCTTCCCCTGGGGAGGTTTTGTGACCCCTTTCTTTTGGTCACCCCCTGTGGAAGTTTTGGACACCCTAGTCTTGACCCAATGGTCCGCCTTCTTTCCCAATTCTTGGGGAGAAATTGGTCCTAGGTCTACCAGATGCTGATGCAGTTTATCATTGAAACAATTACTTAACAGGTGTTCTTTCACAAATAAATTGTACAGCCCATCATAATTACTTACACCACTGCCTTGAATCCAACCATCTAGTGTTTTTACTGAGTAGTCTACAAAGTCAACCCAGGTCTGGCTCGAGGATTTTTGAGCCCCCCTGAATCTAATCCTATACTCCTCAGTGGAGAATCCAAAGCCCTCAATCAGGGTACCCTTCATGAGGTCATAAGATTCTGCATCTTTTCCAGAGAGTGTGAGGAGTCTATCCCTACACTTTCCTGTGAACATTTCCCAAAGGAGAGCACCCCAGTGAGATCTGTTCACTTTTCTGGTTACACAAGCCCTCTCAAAAGCTGTGAACCATTTGGTGATGTCATCACCATCTTCATATTTAGTTACAATCCCTTTAGGGATTTTCAACATGTCAGGAGAATCTCTGACCCTATTTATGTTGCTGCCACCATTGATGGGTCCTAGGCCCATCTCTTCTCTTTCCCTCTCTATGGCTAGGATCTGTCTTTCCAAAGCCAATCTTTTGGCCATCCTGGCTAGCTGGATGTCCTCTTCACTGGAGTTTTCCTCAGTGATTTCAGAGTTGTTGGTCCCTCCTGTGAGGGAACCAGCATCTCTGACTATTATTTGTGGAGTCAGGGCTTGAGAAGCCCTGCTCTCCCTAAGTAGGACTGGAGGGGGGGAATTTCCCTCCAAGTCACTATCTTCATCCTCTGAGTTGCCATCCTCAGAGGGGTTGGCCTTTTCAAACTCTGCCAAAAGCTCCTGGAGCTGTACTTTGGTAGGTTTGGGGCCCATTGCTATTTTTTTTAGTTTACAGAGTGACCTTAGCTCTCTCATCTGTAGATGGAGGTAAGGTGTGGTGTCGAGTTCCACCACAGTCACATCTGTGCTAGACATTTTGCTTCTAAAAGTTGGAATACTTTTTAAGAATCTAAAACTGGTTCTAGAATCTAATTCAAACTTTTACAAACTTTTAAACTCTAAAAGAAATGCTAAACAGGATCTAACACAAGGCCCTAGCAGGTCTTTTAAGAATTTAGAAAACTTTTCAAATTGCAAAAATCAATTTCTAATGACAATTTTGGAATTTGTCGTGTGATCAGGTATTGGCTGAGTAGTCCAGCAAATGCAAAGTCTTGTACCCCACCGCTGATCCACCAATGTAGGAAGTTGGCTCTGTATGTGCTATTTCAAAGTAAGGAATAGCATTCACAGAGTCCAAGGGTTCCCCTTAGAGGTAAAATAGTGGTAAAAATAGATAATACTAATGCTCTATTTTGTGGTAGTGTGGTCGAGCAGTAGGCTTATCCAAGGAGTAGTGTTAAGCATTTGTTGTACATACACATAGACAATAAATGAGGTACACACACTCAGAGACAAATCCAGCCATTAGGTTTTGTTATAGAAAAATATATTTTCTTAGTTTATTTTAAGAACCACAGGTTCAAATTTAACATGTAATATCTTGTTTGAAAGGTATTGCAGGTAAGTACATTAGGAACTTTGAATCATTTCAATTGCATGTATACTTTTCAAGTTATTCACAAATAGCTACTTCAAAAGTGGACACAGTGCAATTTTCACAGTTCCTGGGGGAGGTACGTTTTTGTTAGTTTTACCAGGTAAGTAAGACACTTACAGGGTTCAGTTCTTGGTCCAAGGTAGCCCACCGTTGGGGGTTCAGAGCAACCCCAAAGTCACCACACCAGCAGCTCAGGGCCGGTCAGGTGCAGAGTTCAAAGTGGTGCCCAAAACGCATAGGCTATAATGGAGAGAAGGGGGTGCCCCGGTTCCGGTCTGCTTGCAGGTAAGTACCCGCGTCTTCGGAGGGCAGACCAGGGGGGTTTTGTAGGGCACCGGGGGGGACACAAGCCCACACAGAAATTTCACCCTCAGCGGCGCGGGGGCGGCCGGGTGCAGTGTTAGAACAAGCGTCGGGTTTGTAATGGAAGTCAATGAGAGATCAAGGGATCTCTTCAGCGCTGCAGGCAGGCAAGGGGGGGCTTCCTCGGGGAAACCTCCACTTGGGCAAGGGAGAGGGACTCCTGGGGGTCACTTCTGCAGTGAAAGTCCGGTCCTTCAGGCCCTGGGGGCTGCGGGTGCAGGGTCTTTTCCAGGCGTCGGGACTTAGGTTTCAGAGAGTCGCGGTCAGGGGAAGCCTCGGGATTCCCTCTGCAGGCGGCGCTGTGGGGGCTCAGGGGGGACAGGTTTTGGTACTCACAGTCGTAGAGTAGTCCGGGGGTCCTCCCTGAGGTGTTGGTTCTCCACCAACCGAGTCGGGGTCGCCGGGTGCAGTGTTGCAAGTCTCACGCTTCTTGCGGGGAGATTGCAGGGTTCTTTAAAGCTGCTACTTTGGATAAAGTTGCTGTCTTTTTGGAGCAGGTCCGCTGTCCTCGGGAGTTTCTTGTCGTCGTCGAAGCAGGGCAGTCCTCAGAGGATTCAGAGGTCGCTGATCCCTTTGGAAGGCGTCGCTGGAGCAGAGTTCTTTGGAAGGCAGGAGACAGGCCGGTGAGTTTCTGGAGCCAAGGCAGTTGTTGTCTTCTGGTCTTCCTCTGCAGGGGTTTTCAGCTAGGCAGTCCTTCTTGTTGTTGTTGCAGGAATCTAATTTTCTAGGGTTCAGGGTAGCCCTTAAATACTAAATTTAAGGGCGTGTTTAGGTCTGGGGGGTTAGTAGCCAATGGCTACTAGCCCTGAGGGTGGGTACACCCTCTTTGTGCCTCCTCCCAAGGGGAGGGGGTCACAATCCTAACCCTATTGGGGGAATCCTCCATCTGCAAGATGGAGGATTTCTAAAAGTTAGAGTCACCTCAGCTCAGGACACCTTAGGGGCTGTCCTGACTGGCCAGTGACTCCTCCTTGTTATTCTCATTATTTTCTCCGGCCTTGCCGCCAAAAGTGGGGGCCGGGGCCGGAGGGGGCGGGCAACTCCACTAGCTGGAGTGTCCTGCGGTGCTGTGACAAAGGGGTGAGCCTTTGAGGCTCACCGCCAGGTGTTACAGCTCCTGCCTGGGGGAGGTGTTAGCATCTCCACCCAGTGCAGGCTTTGTTACTGGCCTCCGAGTGACAAAGGCACTCTCCCCATGAGGCCAGCAACATGTCTCTAGTGTGGCAGGCTGCTGGAACCAGTCGGCCTACACAGATAGTTGGTTAAGTTTCAGGGGGCACCTCTAAGGTGCCCTCTGTGGTGCATTTTACAATAAAATGTACACTGGCATCAGTGTGCATTTATTGTGCTGGGAAGTTTGATACCAAACTTCCCAGTTTTCAGTGTAGCCATTATGGTGCTGTGGAGTTCGTGTAAAACAGACTCCCAGACCATATACTCTTATGGCTACCCTGCACTTACAATGTCTAAGGTTTTGCTTAGACACTGTAGGGGTACAGTGCTCATGCACTGGTACCCTCACCTATGGTATAGTGCACCCTGCCTTGGGGCTGTAAGGCCTGCTAGAGGGGTGTCTTACCTATACTGCATAGGCAGTGAGAGGCTGGCATGGCACCCTGAGGGGAGTGCCATGTCGACTTACTCATTTTGTTCTCACTAGCACACACAGGCTTGTAAGCAGGGTGTCTATGCTGAGTGAGGGGTCTCTAGGGTGGCATAATACATGCTGCAGCCCTTAGAGACCTTCCCTGGCATCAGGGCCCTTGGTACCAGAGGTACCAGTTACAAGGGACTTATCTGGATGCCAGGGTGTGCCAATTGTGGAAACAAAAGTACAGGTTAGGGAAAGAACACTGGTGCTGGGGCCTGGTTAGCAGGCCTCAGCACACTTTCAATTGTAAACATAGCATCAGCAAAGGCAAAAAGTCAGGGGGCAACCATGCCAAGGAGGCATTTCCTTACATATATATATATATATATATATATATATATATATATATATATATATATATATATATTAATGCTCACCAGGCAAACAAAACAATACTCTACTTAGAGTAAGGTGCATACCATGAAGCTATCAACTCTTGAGCACCATCTCTCCTTCAGAGTAAACCACATTACCTTTATATCAGGTACCGTAAAGATGCAAAAAGAGATATACAGCTAAGAAACTGCCATTGACAAACTTGAAGTGCTGAACTCTTTCACACCACTAATAATAACAATATTAAAAGTAGCCTTCAAGTATCAGGTATAAAACCTCCATAGGGTTCCAGGGTAATATACACCTCAATACTCTACCTTGACATTAGGTTTAACAGACATAAAACTGAAAAAGCCCCACAGCACTGGCAAATCATGGCTCAACTGGGAAACAAGTAAAGACAAATAACCCCCCACAATCCAGTACAAGAAGTATTAACTGGGCAAAAGGGTAGAAAGGAGCCTAGCTAATTTGCTGTTCCACCGCTACTTTCACGAAAATGCCTTAAAGCGGAATCAGCAGTGCACCAAATAAATGGGCACCATCAAAAGACATATCAATCAATATGGCTTGAACTCCCCTCAAAATTCCAAAGGGATGTAACCATGCACGGCGACATAGTGCAACTGAAGAGGTCAAGGCCCGACCCACAGAGTCATTACTGTATACCACAGCGAATGATTAGTTGAGCTGCTTGCTGGCCTTTTTGACTCATAGGGCCAAGGGTACTCCTGATATCATCTGGAAGCATAGACAAGATGCTTGTCAATGAGTCCCATAATGAATTTGAGAAATGACCAAGAATGCAAGAAGTACTAAAAGAGTATAAAGCAGAACGTGTGGAGGAAAAAATGTTCCTGCCACAAATATCCAGACTCTTGGAATCTCTGTCAGATGAGACATGTGGGAAAGACTCAACATCATGGGAGGCTAAAGCAGCCTGTACCACCAAACTATGATGAGTAGGTTGTCTAATAAGGCACACCAGATCACCCGGGGCAGTTCAGTGCCTATGAGATGTAGCCCGATCAACAGGGGCCACTGTATCCGGCTTAGCCCAAGCCCTGAACAAAATCTCATGTAGAGCTTCACTGAAAGGAAGCATTGGTTCAACCACCTGTTTGGCTTTCATGGAGGACATCAATTAGATAATTCGAAGTCAATTCCACTTAAGGAAGTGTAAGATCCTAAACTACAGCAACCTTTCTCAGCAAGTCAGCAAAAGAAGAGCTCGCTTTTGACCCACAGGGGCTCCAGAGGAATGTGGTTCACAAAAGATAGCGTGAAGGGAAACATAATTCTTACACATCTGGTTTAGAGTTGCCCCAGCCCCCGGAAAATGAGGGAGACTCAGGGTAGACTCAGACCTCGACTTCTCAACGCAGTAAAGTGAGCAACTTCTGTGACTTTGATTCCATGCGTCAAATCTTACCTGGTGAAGTTGATAGAGAATGGCGTCCACGAGAATGACTCCTTGAATGGGCCCGCAAACAGATGCCCATACGAGAAGAAGACCTTGGTTGTCACCGGGAAAGCTCTGACATCCGTGCTGCCAGAAGGTTCACACGACCATCCCTCAGAGCTTTCAGCCAAAGCTGGTGACAGGAGTCGAACTCTTTGGCGCCGTGAAGCTCCCCCAGGCACCACATAAAAATCGATTCAGGGTCCGCAGCCAACATTTGTCATCCACAACACCCACAGGGTTTGAACCCCGAAGACGTGGACAGGAAAAAGCACACTGTTCCGTTGACGAAAATATCAAAGTAGGCCGAAAATAGTGTGCCAACCGCTACCCGATCCACGGTGCAAGCACTGAAAAGAAGGAACTGACATGGGCATGTCAATGAGGGGTCACATAGATTCTGCTGTAGTCACGTCTGGTAGACAAAGTCGATTGGAGTCATGCGGCGTCCTCTTCCAACTCGCAGACATGCTATGGGAAAAAAGTATCCGGATCCAGGCTCATGCATGGGGAAGATTCTAAAGTAAGGAATCTGCAGCTAGATGTCTTTCTCAGATCGGTCCAACATGGGACTTGAACATTTCATATGGGATCTTCAAGTGCTTTTTTGGGAAGGAATGTGATGACCTAGTCAGTAAAAAATGACGACCTTGTGTTACTGGCCAAGACTCACAATTAGTTTGTAGTTCCAACTTGTGTTGAGCCAAAGCCTCAACCCTAAACTATCATTGCCCCTGCCAAGATAATACAAAGTAAATGTCTTAGGTAACAGATGGGCCTATTTGATGTAGGGGAAGTGGTTCAAAGATGGAAATATGTACGTGCAGATACCTCCTGATGCTTTTGCCCCTATCTGAAAGCCCATGTGCTGTGCACTTGTCCTTGTTTGCAATGGAAGGAAGGTTGCTCTTAAAGCCATTATTCAGGGAGCTGGACATGTATTCATGCCTGGAAGCAACTGATCACTTTTTCCAGATCAAAGATGGCAGACTCATAGCAAGATTTTTGAAGTTTATGGACAAAGTTGCTGTGAGACGTGCCCAGTAGTCTAAGCCTGCTATATGTCCTTGTGAAGTATAACCACTGAGTTTTCCACTATGCACGCAGCACTTTTTTCATTGTTGCCCACAGCATTAAGAGCTCCTTTTTTTAAACTTATTTTTTTAATTTGTCCTAATGGTATGCTGATATCACTGCAGTAGGGGCCTGATTTAAATTTTGGTGGAGGGGTTGCTTTGTCCCAGCAGTGACGGATATCTCGTCCGCCAAAATCTAAATTTCATTATGTCCTACGGGATTTAGATTTTGGCAGACGGGATCGCTGTGACAGAGGAACCTTTCAGCCAATATCTAAATCAGGCCCTAAATCTCTTTTTTAACATCTTGCCAGTTTTAAAAAATACCTTTATTTTATTATATCTCTCTTTGCATAAATGTGATGCATGTGTTTTATTAATATTTGAATGGTTTTAATTAACTATTGAATAAAGAATGCATACTGATTGTGTTAAGACTGTCTGCTGAAGTAGAGAGGGTGACACCAATATTCATGGTATAGAGGCAACATGAGTCCAGCCATATATAGAATGCCAATGAACTTTGAGGCCTGAGCAGCTCTGTTCTGGGTGCCAGCACCTCCAAGAATCACAGACCACCAGAAACTGGTCTAGACTCTTTCCTACAGGAGACCAGGACAGAATAAAGGGTAGTTTTGTGCGAGAGACTCCCAGAGCACAGCTATCGCTGAGCACAGCGATCTGCATTCTCCACATCACATTTAGGGCCTCATTTTGGGCCAGATGTAGGAAGAAAACATTTTGCGAGGTGCAAATTGCGAGTACCAGAGACTCGCAATTTGCACCTCGCAAAATGTTATGCAGAAAGGTGTCTCAGACACCTTCTGCGACTCGCTATGGGGTCGCAAAGACCCACCTCATAAATATTTATGAGGTGGGTCGCAGTTTGCGACCCCATAGCGAGTCTAGGCACTCACGGGGATGGTGGCCTGCTGGAGACAGCAGACCACCATGTCTGTGACTGCTTTTGAATAAAGCAGTTTTTTCTTTTCTTTTTGCAGCCCATTTTCCTTAAAGGAAAACGAGCTGCAAATAGAAAAAATACCGAAATCTTTTTGTTTCGTTTTTTTTCAGAGTAGGCAGTGGTCCATAGGACCATTGCCTGCTCTGATAAAATATTTTTGTTTGCATTCACAAAGGGGAAGGGGTCCCATGGGGACCCCTTCCCGTTTGCGAATGAGTTACCATCCACTTCAAGTGGATGGTAACTGCGAGTTGATTTGCGACCGCTTTCGCGGTCACAAATCAACTCTACATCGCGATGCGGTCGCAAATAGGAAGGGCACACCCCTTCCTATATGCAAGTCGGAAACACATTTTGCGATTCGGTACCGACTCGCAAAATGTGTTTCTGCATCGCGTGAGGCCTTTTGCGCCTCGCAAACGGCGTTTTTCGCCGTTTGCAAGGCGCAAAAGGCTACCTACATCTGGCCCTTAATCTTTTAATCTTAATCTTTTGCCGAAGGGCAGGGCACAAGCCTTTTTGCTACACTGCCCCGCATCAAAAGAAAAGGGCAGGTATGCGCCACATTCAGTGCATTCCTGTCCTTTTCCCCTGCGCTGGCACACAATGGACTGCCATGCACCAATGCAGGCCACCTTACACCATGGTGAAAGGGTGTCTGTGTTGCGGGGATGACTGTTTATGTGCAGAAAGAGACACCTTCCTGCACAAAAACAGTCAATGGAGGTGATTTCCTTTTTCTATGTGTGCTGCAAAAGACATCACACATGAAAAGAAAAAAAATGAAGAGAAATAAAGTTAATTTTCCTTGTTACGCATCCCCTGGGGATGTGTAGGCTTTTGATGCTTTTCCAAGTTTATGAAATCTCGTAAATTTGGGAATGTGTCAAATGCCATGGGTGTTACGTGGGAACACCCACTATAATGCCCATGAGACACCTCCCTATTGCAGTGTGAGGCAATGCAGTGACTTGCACTGCGTTGTCTCACTACATATCTACAATGCCATGAAAAATCACACAGAGTGGCTTTACGTGGCCTTGTAAATATGTATCTGCAGTGTACACCACCTGACTGTCATAAAAGTGACGTTCCGACAGCGCACAAGAAGGCCTGGGTTACAGTTTTTGAACTGCTCATTAGTGACAATGAGGACAGAATAAATGAACAATGGGGGTGCAGGACTTTGGGGGGAGGGGTGGCTGGGGGGCTCCTTAAGACTTGAGTCTAGCAACTAGGTGCTATTCCTGATGCAGTAGAGCAATGGTCACAAGTCACCATCATTCCTTTGCTGTGATTACCCTTCCCCTAATGCACACGTCAGGTAAATCTTTGGTGACCCAGTTTACAAAGCTTTCTGCCCATCATAGTGTCATTCCATTGTATAAACATCGTCATTTACAAGTGATCTATGAAGGTGTTTCTCACAACCTGAATTTTCCCTTCAAAAGACATTATTCACAAATAATCTTATACAAGTAAGGGGTAACTCAAGTGTGAGAAATTCTTCACACAGGGGTGAGCTATGGGAGTTTCAGTACTGGTAAACCTGCAAAAGAGAAAGAACACTCATCAATAAGGCAAGACTTTCATAAAGCAATAAGGCAGCGGTTTTAGGATGACAATGTCAATTTACCACAAATTAGCGTAAAAGGACCATTTTTAGGTCAAGCGCTCTGACCTGTTGTAATCTATCTGTGGGCTTTTAACCACGCCCACTGCACGCCCATCACTATCAGTCGTTCATAGGGTTGCCTTTCAAAATTCTTTGTTATCATTGGTAAATGCTTTACGTTTGTCCCTCCTTGGGGCAGTTTTGTTACCGCATTGGCCGTCTTACATGGATAATTGCACGTTTACCAATATGTTACACTGCGAGGGAACTTCCTTTTCCTTTTGTGTTTCGCCTTCGCGCTCATGCTCATAGCAGCCATGGAACCTTGAACTAGCATGCTTATGTCAACTGTTTTTCTTTTCATTTTCAATTTATGTGGCAAGAAATGTCCAGTTAGGAATTTACAATGCTAATAGCTCTAATTTGAGCCAACTCAAGACCCATTGTATTGCAAATGCTTGTTGTCATAGCTTTGGGAGCTCTCCAGTAAAGAGCCATACATATGGGTTTCCGAGAACACTCGGAAACCTTGCAGAGTCCCAATACGTCTGCAAAAACTCGGTCTCCCTTTTAAGTCCAAAAACACCATCCAAGAATGTTTAAAGAGTTTAATTAAGTATAAGACAAAAACCCCTAACAGACCTTCCGCACAGCAATTGTCTGCTCTCAGGCTCAGGAATCCAACAATCTAGAATCCTGTGCAAGAGCATCGGTTGCTAAGCACCCTTAGCGTAAGGATGTTAGAAACAACACATCTCCCCTTTTTATCAAACATAAGATTATTTTGCATGAATAACTATATAAAATAAAGCATTTACAACTTCACTTACAAATATAATCCTTCTGCCATGGTGATTTGGATTTAATCCGTTCTTTTCTTTTGTTGCATTCTTCACCAAAACAAGATTTCTCCTGACCACACTTCTTGTGTTCTAAATCATTACACAACGTTATCCAGCAAACATTCAATGTTTTCCCATCATCTAATCATTTTATTTTTAATACAAATCTGCTTACCATATTTTTGCATTTACAGTGACAGAGTATGATTGTACTGTTATAGTATATGCATTCAAAACAAGCAATAAAAACTTAACTTAGGTCTAGATATAATACTCAAAATGTATTTGACTGCTGTACCTGGGTGATAGGCTTGGTTATGCTCTTTCCTGCTAATTTGCGTTTTATTTGTGGTGGTGGGGGGTGTCCGGACTGATGTCTGACTATGGCGTGTGATGCAGTAGTACTTATTCTAATTGTTTGCTCAGTTCTTGTTAGCAGCTGTATGTTGTGGCAGGTTGGGGGTGTGGGAATGGAAGCACTTTCAGTCCTTGTGGTGTATCTCGACTGACTTTCTTGATTATATTAGAGGTATTCGGGTGCGTGACTATTTATCCTGAGGCTGATACTTAGTCAAGTTCATGGAGGCCTTTCATCATTCTTGGCCTCCAGTCTGCTTACTATAATTTCCCAGGCTTCGCAACCTGTGTGTTGTTGGCCCTCCCTTGCTAGTTTACGTAGTACCAGAAATTCTGTGCGGGTCCATCGCAATGTCATGTTGTGCCAGGTTTTCAAGTCTGGTGCTATGGGTGCTTTCCAACTTATAGCTATCAGTCTTTTGTACATCACATATGCTAGATCTATGAACTTATGTACGTGCCTATGTTTCTTTTCTCTCGGTCTCAGCCCCAGCAGGCAGGATTTGGGATCAGCTGTGAGCGCCAGACCGGTCAGCTCTGAAACCTCTTTTACAACTCCACTCCATTGCCTATTCACTTGGACGCATTCCCAGACAGTATGATAAAAATGTGCCATTGGGGCGTTGCATCTAGGACAAGATGGGTCAGAGCCAGGGAACATGCGTTTAATCCTGGCTGTTGAAAGGTACGTTTGGTGTGTATAATTGAATTGTGTATAGCAAAATCTGGGATTTCTCGATACCCCCGTGTGTGCTGTAATACTTTCAGCCATTCCTCTTGCGGTAACGGGCTTGGTAGAACTGCATTCCATCTTTCCCTTACATTCTCCAGGTTGGGTTCGGGGAGTTTATTCAGGGTTTTATATAAGTTCGACACTACCTTCATTTGATTGTCATTTTGTAACATGTAGTGTAGTGTAGGGGAGATCGCTGGTTCTTGATCTCCAGCCTCCCATGCCTTCTTAATTGCGTGACATATAGCATAATATGTTATAAATTGCCCGGGATTCACTGCTGTAAGAGCTTGCATGGATTCAAATGACATCAGTTTTCCCTCTTCGAAGCAGTCTCCTGCTGACAGTATACCCGCCTCTGCCCAGGCCGATAGTGAGTGTGTCTTAGCTGCGTTGACCCATCCAGGAATCAGTCCCAGTGGTATAAGCGGCGAATAAGGGAGCAAACTGTGGCCGTTTTGACTGTACCTCTTCCAACATGAATGTGCCACTAGCATTAGCGGATTTTCAGACGTCCCTTTCGATATTTTATTTGTTAGCCAAGTGATCAGGGGTTCTCCCTGTAGTCTCGCCTGTACCCACGCGGACTCCGCCTGTGTGGGTCTATGCATCCAGTTCAATATCCACTGAAGCTGTGCTGCCGCATAGTAGAGTTCGAAGTTGGGGGCTCCCAGGCCACCCACGCTCATTGGGCGCAGCAGTGTGGTAAGTGCGACGCGCGCTCTGCCCCTTCCCCATATTAGCTGCAGCAGGATAGTGTTCAGGTCGCGGAAGAAACTCTTGGGGATCAATAGTGGCAGAGCCGCAAAGTGATATAGCAGTCGGGGTAATAGTAGCATGTTTGCCACTGCTACTCTGCCCAGGGGTGACAATGGTAGTTTACACCAGAATTGCAGTGAACCCTTCATAGAAGCCAGTGTTCTCCCTAAGTTTCCATCTCTGAGGTCTACCATTTTATGATATATGTAGACCCCCAGATATTTAAACGTATCAAAGCACCATTTCAATTGTCCCGCTGGGGCCCTATCTTTCCTCAGCGGGGACCATATAGTTAGTGGGAACACACATGATTTTTCCCAGTTTACCGCCAAGCCCGACATCTCCCCGAATTCAGTCAGGAGTGAAATTACTAGGGGTATCGTCTCGCTCCCTTTTCGCATGTATATTAGAGCGTTGTCTGCATATAGTGATATAACATGGTGTAGCTCATCCCTGACTATTCCCCAGTCATTTCCCATAAACCGTAGACGAGACGCGAGCGGTTCCATTGCTATAGCGAACAGCAGTGGAGATAAGAGGCATCCCTGCCTGGTACCTCGGTTTGGAAGCTTTCAGATATGACCCCTCCTGTTTTCACCCGGGCTTGTGGACTGGCGTACAATGTCTGAACCCACTGTATGTAGTTAGGGCCGATACCCATTTTCCGCATGGTGGCGAACAGAAATCTACGGATATTTAAAAAGGTATTGCGTTTTGGGATGAAACCGTTTTGGGCTTCGTGTATCAAAGTATGCATGATGGGAGCTAACCTGTTAGCCAATATTTTGCCTAGGATTTTACAATCGAGATTTAGGAGTGAGAGTGGCCTATAGGATTTAACGTCTGTGGTTCTCGCCCTTGCTTAGGGAGAACCACTATCATTGCCTCTCTCTGTGTTGGGGGCAGTAACTTACGGCGCCATGCCTCCTCAAACAATTTCAGCAAGTGGGGCTTTATGTGTTTCGAATACCTCGCGTAATATTCTATAGGGAGGCCGTCTACACGTGGCGCTTTGTTCCTGGGCAACTGTCCCAGCGCTAAGTCCAGTTCCTCCATTCCTAGTGGGGCCTCCAGCGTTTCCCCATCCGCCTGTGTTAGATGCGCCAAATGTGTTCCTGCTAGAAAAGATTCAAGTTGTTCAGCTGTGCATTCTGTGCGTTTGGTGTAAAGGTTCATGTAATAATCCCTAAAGCCCCGTTTATCTCTTCTTGTGTAGTGGCCATTCTGCCGTCCAATAGCTTTATGGCCCCTATGGGAGCCTGCTGACGGTTCCCACGAAGAAGTCACGCCAGCAGCCTGCCCGATCTGTCCCCCTCCGATTGTAGGCACATTAAATGATATTTGTGGTCGTGTCGGCGGAGACGAGAATCTGCTTCATTGTATTTTATGCACGCCTCCTTTAGCACTGTGTGAGGAGTCTCCCCTCATGCTACTGCAATTTCCATTAATCTCAATTCCTTTTCCAATTTACTAATCACTACGTGGGGGGTGCGTCTTACTCCCCATGTGGACGAGATACAGTGTCCTCTGATAACCGCTTTGTGTGCTTCCCACTCTGCTGCTCTTGTGTCTGTGGAATTTTTATTAATTTCCCAGTACTGACTCAGTATTGTGTTCAGGCCTTCTGCAAATGCTTGGTCCTGGAGGGCTTCCACTTGTAATCGCCAAGTGGGGACCAACAAACGTCTCCTGCCCCAGTTTAATGTCAGCCTAAGTGGCAAATGATCCGACAGTGTTTTGGCTTGGTATTCTGTCTCATTGGGCAATGCACAAATGTCCAGGGACCCCCATATTATATCTATTCTGGTGTGTACTTTATGAGGTATTGAGTAAAATGAGTATTCCCTCTGTTGGGGATGTTTCATGCGCCATATATCATAGAGCCTCATGTCGTCCGCCCAGGTCGACAAGGAGCATCTGCCATTCCTGTTTGTTAGTCCTTTCGAGGGGGTGTTTGATCTGTCTAACACAACATTCGGTATGCTATTAAAGTCGCACCCCCATATGGCCGGGGCTGCAGGGTTTACCAATAGTGCTGGAGTGAGCATGCCCAGGAATTTCGCTAGCGCATTGTTGGGAGCGTAGATTCCTATCATTGATAGTTGTCTCCCATCTAATTGCCCCTCTATTACCACATATCTTCCCCCTGGTCTATCTTATGCGAGGTTTGGGCAAATGGTATGCCACCTGCTATCCATATCAACACTCCTCTGGCGAAGGCTGAGTATGTGTGCCTGTTATCTTCCCACCCCATTTCCCACGAATCTCCTGCAAGTCAGACTCCAGAAGATGTGTTTCTTGTAGAATAGCGATGTGTACTCTATGGTGTCTGAGATGTGCATATACCCGAGCTCCCTTGCTTGGTATACCTAGTCCTCGCACGTTCCAAGTGACTATTACATATTGGTGTGTATTAAGATTCGCATGCTGAGTCATGTAGCATTGTATAGTGTACCTATATGAAACCCGATCCGGGTAGCAACACCAGTCCGGGCCACTACCACCACCACAGGGTATAGAATTAGAGCTAGCAACCCCAGCAGTGATCCCTTTGATCTGAATTGACCTATTGCATACAACTTAACTATCTCCCCCCTCCTCCCCGCAGCTACTTCCCTCGCACAACTACAAATGCTTGTTAAACTACATAACACACTACTACTTAAATAAACCTGTATCCATGCGAATACCTGTGGGGGAGTTATTTTGGCAACCGGGTGTGGCTCTTATACGGAGCTCACATCCTTCCACAGACATGGTCTGCGTATGTGTATGGGCGCTCCCGGAATGTTGGCCCCCCCTGGGCCCACATGTACTTTAACATTAGGCAATGTTCACAATAAAAAGGAGTAGATTGTTCAAAAGATACTCGCAGGTAGCAGCGGCGTGTTCCGGGTTGGTTCTAGGAACAATCTCACTGTCCCCCCGCGGCTTGTCGCGTGGTTCGGGTGGATATGTGATCTAGCTGCTTGTGTTCACAGTTTATCCGCGGATCTAGGGGTGAGCTTCGGGCCCCCGAGCCCTTCTGTTAACGTGGAGTCCGAGTTAGCCGAGTCGGAGTCAGAGTTGGTCAAAGGGGCCGCACGGTGTGCCTCGAGGAGTGTTGTGTATGTTGGGGAGTTTCTTTCAGTACCTTTGCCCTTTCTTCTGCTGCCTGTTTTTCCGTGGTTTGACCCTTGGGGCGTTTACTGAGGGGCTTCCGCGATGAGGATGTAAGCCATTCCTCTCCTTCCTCCCCTCCCCCCTGGGATTGTGAGAAGCCTTTAGCATGCATCCACGTACAGGCATCTTCAGGAGAGGTGAATATATGGGTGCGGTCGTCTGATATTACTCTCAATTTTGCAGGGAAAAGAAGGGCATATTTAATGTTGTGCTCGCGGAGGCTTTGTTTGATTTTTACATAAGAGTTACGCTGTTTCTGTACCTCATGGGTGAAGTCTGGGTAGGCATTAACCACTGAGTCTTCGTGTCGGAATGGGCCTTTGCTGCGAAATTGCTGTAATATTAGATCGCGATCTCTGTAGTTCAAGAATCTTGCTATCAATCGTCTAGGTGGTTGGCCCGGGAGCGACGGTCTACCCGGGACTCTGAGCACCCTTTCCACAGAGAAGAACTTCGATGGGGATCCATCTAGTACTTCTTTGATTAGCCATTGCTCTAAGAAAGGTTCCGAGCTCTGTTTTGATAATTTCTCAGGGAACCCTAGGAACCGGACATTATTGCGCCAGGATCTACTTTCTGCTTCTTCAGCGCGACGCCATAGGGTCTTCACCTCCGCGTCCAATCTTTGAATTTGTTTTTGATTGTCCAGGACTGTATGTTCCGTCACATTTAAGGCGTCATCCGTCCCCTTCACTCTTTCCGCCAAATTGCGGTGGTCTACTCTGAGTATCTATCCTGAGTTCCAGAGAGGATTTAGGGGGTGATTCTGAGACTGGCGGGCGGCGGAGGCCGCCCGCCAGTCTTCCCCGACAAAATACTGCTCCGCGGTCGCAAGACCGCTGAGGGTATTTTGAGATTTGCCCTGGGCTGGCGGGCGGCCGCCAAAAGGCCGCCCGCCAGACCAGGGCAAATCTACCTTCCCACGAGGACGCCGGCTCCGAATGGAGCCAGCGTAGTGGGAAGGTGCGACGGGTGCTGTTGCACCCGTCGCGTATTTCAGTGTCTGCTTTGCAGACACTGAAATACTTTGTGGGGCCCTCTTACGGGGGCCTCTGCAGTGCCCATGCCATTGGCATGGGCACTGCAGGGGCCCCCAGGGGCCCCGCGGCACCCCCTACCGCCATCCTGTTCCTGGCGGGAGACCCGCCAGGAACAGGATGGCGGTAGGGGGTGTCAGAATCCCCATGGCGGCGGAGCGCGCTCCGCCGCCATGGAGGATTCTCCCGAGCAGCGGAAAGTCGGCGGGAGACCGCCGACTTTCCGTTTCTGACCGCGGCTGAACAGCCGCGGTCAGAATGCTCGACGGAGCACCGCCAGCCTGTTGGTGGTGCTCCCGTGGTCGGTGACCCTGGCGGTCACCGACCGCCAGGGTCAGAATGACCCCCTTAGTGTCCATGATCGCCTGTAGTACTTTTTCGAATTGTGTGGAGTGGGCTTGTAGTGTGTTTTCCAGCGACTGCAGTGTCGGAAGTAGCTGTTGGTCGCTCGGTGCTCGGTGCCGGTCCAGGCGCATTTCATTCTTGGTGTTTTGCGGCTTTAGATTTCCCGGCCATGTTGCGTGCCTGTTGGGTAGTTCTCGTGGAGCAGGGCAGTGTTGATATGTACTGCTTGAGTCTCTGGGTCTGCAGTTGGCACAGGAGCGCTCCTTGGTTTGTGATTCTCCACCGTGGTTGGACTGGGCTTGTCTACCACTGCCCCCGGTCAAGCCGGACAGCGGCGGCGCAGGACGGGGGCCGATGGGTAGTAAACACTGTCGCTGATACTTGAATGTCCTGGGACAGGAGCGTGTCCTCTCTTTCAATGTGCCCAGCCACAGCCAACAAAGCGGGGTTTGGGGCTCCCTGGGTTACCACAGCCGACCCACAGCGGGCACCGCCGAGGTATATATGTGTGGCCACTGGCAGAAGCAGGAAGTGGAGGCCGGAGGAGAAGGTCAAAGGATGAAAGATAACAAGGCGGGGGGCGAGAACCCGTTCCCTCCTGACCCATCAGCCCCCCACGCAGACCAAAAGTGGTGTTGCTCCTGCTCCGTGGGGGGGAAGAGAGTTCAATTATTGGTGGTGTGGAGGGAGTTGCCCTTCAAACTTGTGGGCGTCAACGCTGGCCGCGGGTGATCCATTTCTGATCCAGAGAGGCTCACATTTAAGTGTGCCGCGCCCTCACCGCAGTCTCCGTCTCGATGCAACTGATCAAGCCGGCAAGTACTTACTGCGGGGCGGCGCGCGGCACACAGCGGTGTTGCTGCAGCGTTAAAGTCCAGCCTGTAGGGCATCAGGCACGCTCACGAGCTCCGCCGGCCTCCCGGCCACGGCGCATCCGCTCCCCCATTCCTGCTCCATATTTGTAAGGGCGTCCCGCCCGGTTGAGGTGAACCGCGTCGAGCGCAGCAGCCGCCGGCATCCGATGGAGGGGTGGAACAGGGGTGGAAAGAGGGGAGAAGCTGTGTGATGATACGGCTCCCCCTGATGGGAACCCCCCCTCCAGCTCACCTCCCTCACCTCTCCCCGCTTTCCTCCAGTCGCCGAGGTGCGCAGCCCAGCGCCGTCCCGGATTCCGCGGGCACCCGCCGTAGTGCGAAGTCACGGCCTCCGGTCGATTCGTGGCTCCCCACCAGGATTAATCTTCATGACTTCTCTTTCAGTGCCGCTTGGAACTGCAGCAGCCCAACGGCCCCCAGGGCCAGAGTACGGCGTTTTAGCCGCCTAGCCTCACTCCGGGAGCGCCCCGCAGGATAATTACCATGAGCCCGAGGCAGAGCTCACGGATTAGGCGTCCGACACGGCCGCCATTTTGGCTCCTCCCCCTTCCCATCATCTAACCATACGTTATTTCCCTGTATGTTCTTGATTTGTTTTGGTTTAGACCATTTTGACTTAGACCCTTGACCTTGCAACTGAAAAGTTCTTACCCAGTCCCCACGACTAAACCTGTGAGTTTTGTTCTTCAGTTTGTTGTTATGTCTGCTTTCATATTTCTCCTGATATGTTCTCACTCTTGACTCAATATCCTCTCTCTTTATTTTTTTATATTTGATTTGTTCATCCATGCATGTGCCAATATTGTGCTTGCTACTCTGCCCTTCAACAAACAAAAAGAAGATACCTTGGTAACAGAGTGGGGAGTATTGCGATAACCTCAAAACATTTCTTTCACTACCCTACTCCTCAGATAATTGCACACATTCCTTCAAAACGTGATTAAATCTCTCAACAAGACCATTCTCTCTGGGATTATATACAGCTATGGTATGCTGCTACTCCCACCTTATTTAAATACCTTTTGAACTCTTCAGCAGTGAATTGTGGCCCGTTGTCTGTAACAATACAACTAGGATAATCTTCCCTCCGAAAAAAATCTTCACAAAAATGTATGATGTTGATTGCTTTAATTTCCCTCGTAAAAGCTATTTCCGTCCACTTTGAGTAATAGTCCATTAACACAATAGCATACTTGTTTTCAATACCCCTAGCAGCAAATGGTCCACAAATGTCTATCACTACTCTTTGCCAAGGTTTTTCTGGCAACAGGTGATATGGAGGATTCTACTGACTTGCGGGATTTGTCCCTACACATGCATGCAATGCAATTTCGCACACATCTCTCAATCTCTCTATCCATCCCAGGCCACCAAAAATCCTCACAGGCCCTTCTTTTTATTCCTGACATACCACTGTGCCCTTTATATTATAACTCCAACAATCTGCCCCTTAAACTGTCAGGAACCACTAACCTTTCCCCTCGTCTCAAAACCTCATCATTTACCGATAACTCATACCATATCATTTTATAATCACCAAACTCTCTCTCGATATTGTCCGATGAGTTCACATTCATGTTGGAAAGAGATACACATAAATCCCTCAGAATGTCATCATTTCTTATGGCTTGCTTCCACTCATTTAAATTAATAGCACCATCAGACGATTCTCTAATGGTGGCAACCAACCACTCTTCATTGTCCTGCAAGTCATCATCCTCTGATGACTTTTGTAATGGCAGACAAGATAAACAATAAGCATTTTTGTTCTTGACGCCTGGAACGTAACATAGTTCGAAATTATATTCTTGTAATCGGTACAACCATTTGGCAATCCTGGGCATGGCCTTACTAGCTCCCTTAGTGGTGAACACGTCTATCAAAGATTTGTGATCAGACATCAATTCAAATGTATTCCCCCATATGTATGTTTTAAAATAGTTGACACCCCACTGACATGCCAGAGCCTCTCTTTCAATGACAGAGTATGAAGGTTCCGCCCCTTTGAGTGTCCGTGATGCAAACGCTACAACTCGCTCCTGACCATTTCTTTTGTTTTGCATTAGAAACACTCAGAGACCATACGCACTAGCATCAACCACTATGATTACTTGATGAAGAGGATCGAATGGTTTTAACGACACAGCATTCACAATCTCTTTTTTAATATTGTTGAATGCTACTTGACATTCTGTGGCCATACCAATTTGACACCAACCTTCATTAAATTTCTCAAAACATGAACCTTTTCCGCAAATTGCTGGACAAATTTTGAATAATACTCAGCCAACCCTAGAAAAGAACGTAATTGTTCTTTATCATTTGGTGGCAGCGCTTGTTCAATGGCTTCTACCAATTTCCTTTTAGGTTTTACTCCTTCACTTGACAACGTATGCCCAAAGTATTCAGTTTGCCTCACACCAAATTTACCTTTGTCAGCACTCACATTAAGACCTGCATCTTGTAGTTTGTGTAGTACTCTGTTCAATACAACATCATGACTTGCACAATCTTCTCCCCACACCAATATGTCATCTTGAAATACAACTGCGTTAACTACATTCCTCAAAATGTTATTCCTAACTCTTTGAAATACAGATGATGCTGATGCCAATCCGAAAGGCATTCGTATAAATTGAAATGCACCTTCAGGTGTAATAAAAGATGGGAGATGTCTGGATTCAGGATGTAATAGTATCTCGTGATGCGCATTTGATATTAATTCATTTATATGAGGTAACGGATGACGATCTACCCAAATACATTGATTGAGATCCCTCAAATTGATGCAGATGCACAATTAGGTTTGCGTGCAAAACTATGGGGGTTAAGCCACTCAGCCGGCTCTATAGGCTCTATAACTTTGGCTTCACATAACCTATTTAGTTCCTCTTTCAATTGTTCTCTCAGTGCAAACGGTACATTTCTTACTTTATGCACCTTTGGTAAGCACCCTGATTTCAAAACTCTACGATGTTCAAATTTCCTTAAACACCTTAAATTATTTGCAAACAATTTAGGAAATTTAACACTCAACTTATATTTTCCACATTTACTCGTAGACAACACCTGATCTGGATGATTAGGATGCAAAACCATTCTTACAGCCTTTTCTTCTCTCCAACCTTATAAGGATCTCCCTTGTTTCACTACATATACACGTGCTTCTGCACTCCTTTCAATTTACAATTGAAATACCCTAATAATGGAAGCTTGACTCCACAGTACGCTTCAGGTTCTATATCCGGTGAAAACAGTTTAAATTTCCCAATTTGATTCCACACTTGTTCATCAATCATAGTATATGGTGAACATGAGTCCGCCTAAACTGTCACCTCTGTGTCATTGACCTTCGTTGTGCATCTTAGTGGGCGATACCCTTCTTTTATTTAATCAATTTCAGTGTCATCATGAGTGACCAAAACTTCAATCCTGTCATCACCTCCGTCATACGAATGTTCCTCAACATGCTCTCTAATGACATTCACAGATTGCTTCCTCCCTTTCAACCCACCAGATTTTCATACCCAAGAGAAATGTCCTACCTTCTTGCAATTGAAACATTTAACAGAAACTGCAGGACATCTTGCAGAGTAAGCGGTGTGATTAACACTTCCACACTTGTAACTTGTGTGTTTGTCCTTACGTGGTTGCAACGTGCCAGAATTAATAAATTCTTTTTTTGGTCTATTGACTACAATTACCCTATTGTGTTCATTGTTATTATGACAGTGGTCTATGCTCAGCTCCTTCAAATACTTTGCCGTATTCTCTATACGTCTCGCTATGTTAACAGTTTTCTGCAGTGAAGGGTCTTTTAATTATAACAGTAATTCTTGTATTTTGGCATTACTTGTTCTGTTAATGAACTGATCTCTTAATAATTCTTCTTGCAAATCCTTAAATTTACAACAAACAGCTAACAGTCTTAATTCTGATATATATTGTTCTACAGTTTCTCCTGGCAACTGGCCTCTGGAAAAAATCTTATGCCTTTCCACCACTACACTGACCTTTCTTCCATTATTATCATCTAGATTTGGGCAAGGTTTTTAAAACTTTCCGTCCCGCCACTCCTAAATTGTGCTTCAATAATGCTAATTTTCGTAAAGCATCAAATGCCTCACCACCTATTGATTCTAAATACGTTTCGAAAGATTAACACCAATCTTCCCAAACCATATTAGGTGTACATGTATTCTGTAAAAAATGATGAAACATCCATTTTAAATTCACACTTACTAATTCTTGCTTACAATTGCTATTGAGCAGTACTAAAAAACATCCAAAATAAAGTTATGTAATGTAAAGACACACAAAACAACTAACTAAAATAAAAGATGTAGTCACTGATGTCTTGGTCTTCACTGAATCAGTACAAAATTAACTTTCATCGGACAACACGGCCGATAGTTTCCACTGAGATAATTCAATTCTATGGCAGGACCGGAGGCGAGGATTATGTGGATCTTTCTTTACTCTTTATTGTACAGCAGGTTCAAAGTTCAACAAAAACAAAAAACTGAACCACAAGTCCCATGAGCGTTGCCATGACGACTATAGAACACCGGCTCCATTAACATATGGGTATAAAATGTCCACCGCACGTCATATCCCCCTCTTTCTTCACTGCTGAGAGGACAGATTAGTGCCTTTTTCTGTTCTCTGCACGCCTGTGTTTGAAGTGTGGTTTTTTACTTTACTAGCGTGTGTTTTCCGATTGCGCTTACAAGCGGCATTATCCTATTAGCAACCTGGTTGCTAGGACGTGTTACTGCGAGCGGGAGGCTTTTGAAGCTTGAGCATTCTTTTTCTCTGCGTGTTTCGTTGCGCACGGGTCGCTTTGCCTCGGCACTTCAGGATTGAGCACGCTAGGGGTTTTAAGGGCCCAGGCTCTTATTTAACCCCTCCATCTCCCCAATATACACCGCGTTGCAGTCTGGTTACACCCTGGAGCGGAATGGCACTCCTGTTAATTATTTTCTCATGTGCTAAGTGGGCCCTATATATTTATATATATATTTTAAGGTCTTGGACCTAGTGGGCCTATTGGACAGACTTGGGGGGGGGGCTACCCTATTATTTTTGGGTGTGATCTGTCCTTATCCTCTGGGTCCCCGTATGTAGCCCGCACAAGAGCATGACTCTTTCCCTATCATGTCCCCTGGTGAGGGCCCTTCGCATCGCGTCCTACCCCCAGGGGTGGACGCGTTGCTGTCTCAAGCTATTGCGCAGGCTCTCGCTCCCATCAAGGAAAGCGTGGCGCAGGTTGCGGAGCAAGTTTCCAGAGGGCCAGGCATATTTGGGGCGACGGGGGTGGCACCTGGTGCTTCTCCCAAGGTATCACGTAAGCGCGCCTTGGGACAGGCTGGGGATCCTCAACTCCCTTTTGAGCTACCCTTCAAGAGTGCGCGAGCAAAACTGATCTACCGTGCCGGGAGGGTTCTCTACCCGGAGTGAACGGTGGGAAGCTCCACCATAAATTGGACCTCCTTGTGGGGTCACAACCGGGCTTAACAGTGGATTCCGAGGGAGACTCTTCCTCCGTTGAGGAAGTGGAATCTGGCCGTCCCTGGAGTCCGGGCGCCTCATTACCGGACACTCAGGATCCAGGCGATTCTGATTCTGATATGTTTGACCTGGAAGGGATATATCACCCTTGCTCCTCAGAATGGCACCCGGATGGCAAGGTGGCGGACTACGTGGCGAGCAAGATCCGCCAATCTTTAGATAAAGAGGTTCGGGCCAGGTTTAAGGCGAGTGTCCACGTCTTACCCTGCCTGACAAGGTGGCGGCCACCCGGAGCTTTATCCCATGATGTGCACATTTTTTGCAAAATATATGAGGGATCCTAAGAAAGGGATAGACCGGTCCTGGTGGGTGTGCCAGGACAAGCTCCTAGACGTGGTAGGGCCTCTGATCCAAATCATTCAGTTGGCGGAACGCGCCAAACAGTCAAGTACTCTACTTCAAACTGAGGTTGTGGCAGGATGGGCACAGAGGGCTATTTGTCTTCTTGGCAATGCCAATTGTGCCATCTCGGCGGAGAGGCGCCGCTCCTTGTTGATTAAGATAGACCCTAAGCTAGGGGGACTCTCATCATCGGAGGCGGGGGCAGTGGCCCAAGGCCAGTTGTTTGGAGATTCATTCGTAAAGGAGTTTGGAAAATTTGTGGCCACTTTTTCGGCCCTCGATAAGGCTCAGTCCTCCATAAAAAAGATTTTACCGGGCAAGGTTTTTGGCGGGGCCGGACGAGGCAAGGGTCGCTCTTCCGGCCGCCAGCCCCAACAAGGCCCTGCACCCTACAGGCAGTCGGGTTGACGAGATGGCCGCCAAGGAACCTTCTTCCCCAACAGGGGAAAAGGGAGAGGCAGAGCGAGCAGGATCACCAGAGGAGCTTCCAATGCCCCAGGAGGCACTTGGGGTAAGGAGTACCCCTTTTTCCCCTCTAGAATTGGGAGGGAGGTTGCGCCTGTTCAAACGGAACTGGGAACTCATAACCTCCAACGCGTGGGTGCTACAGACGGTATTGGGTTTCCACATAGAGTTCTGGGGAACTCCGGTACAGCAGGATCTTCCCAGATCCTTAAGTTTTTCAGCTTCAGACGCTGATCTTATAGACGCAGAGGTTTAGGAACTTCTGAGCAAAGGGGCCATTTGTCTGTCCTCTCTTCACCCCAGAGGGTTCGTCAGCAATCTGTTTCTCGTCGAGAAAAAAGACAAAGGGTTTCGTCCGGTGATCAACCTTCGTTGGGTTGTTTATTGGCACTTCAAGATGGAGGGTATACACAGGCTTTGAGATATCCTCCTGCCGGGAGATTGGATGGTCCGTCTGGACCTCAAGGGTGCGTATCTAACGGTTCCCATTTTTCCCCCTCATCGCAGATTTCTGCAGTTTCTTTGGAGGGGTCAGGTGTTCGAAATCACCTCTCTCCCGTTCGGTCTATCGTCAGCCCCTTGGTGTTTTACCAAGTTACTCAAGCCGGTGGTAGCGTTCCTTCGCTCTCGGGGGGGTTTGCCTCATCATTTACCTGGACGATATACTTCTGATGGATCAGTCCAGGTCTCAACTATTATCCAACACGAACATGACTATTGTTCTCCTGCAGGACCTGGGGTTTGTCATCAACCACCAGAAATCCGATCTGCTGCCTTGGCAGACAATGGTTTTTCTGGGGTTCCTCGTAGACTCCCAGGCCGCATCCCTCAGTCTTCCACTACATAAGATTTCCAAGATCAAAAAGGAGTTGCGGTTAGTCCTGAGGCCCGACAGCCCTCCACAGGGCTTGGTCGCCCCACTCACTGCTGCCGCTCCTGCCTGCCTTTGCCGCCTCCTGCCTGCAGATTCCTTCGCTCGCTCGCTGCTCCTGGGATTTCCCGCCGCTGCCTCCCTGCGGCCCCGCCCCCCTGTGATTCCATTCGCCGGACCGCTCCCGCCACCCAGCTGCTCCTCCCTCCCGGCTCCTTACTTAAGGGGACCGTAGGGGACCACAGAGTGTGACCGCTCAGCCCTCCACAGGGCTTGGTCGCCCCACTCACTGCTGCCGCTCCTGCCTGCCTTTGCCGCCTCCTGCCTGCAGATTCCTTCGCTCGCTCGCTGCTCCTGGGATTTCCCGCCGCTGCCTCCCTGCGGCCCCGCCCCCCTGTGACTCCATTCGCCGGACCGCTCCCGCCACCCAGCTGCTCCTCCCTCCCGGCTCCTTACTTATGACGCCCCCAGAGCGACCGCGCAGCGGACGCGCGCAGCGGGAGCTCCGACTGAGCGCCGAAGGTGCGCCAAAGGTAAGCCCGTCTGCGCCTGGACCGCGCCCAGCGCCAGACCCCCTGGTCCTCGCCCTCGCCAGCACACCCTGCACAGCTACGATGCCAGAACCCTCCACGCACTCAACGCCGGCCGAAACACCGCCTGCTACCGAGCCACCCCGAGACGCACCCACGGACCCTTCACCTGCCTGACCTGCCGCTTCACCAGCCTACGACCCAACACTGCACCTACTAAACCGAGCCCCAGCAACAAACACCTGATGTGCATCCTGCTCAACACCCGCTCCGTTCACAGGCATGCCGTCGAACTCTGGAACCTCCTCGATTCGACAGCACCAGACATCGCCTTCCTGACAGAAACCTGGATGAACGCCTCCTCAGCACCCGACGTCGCCATCGCCGTCCCAGAAGGCTACAAAATCACCAGGAGGGACCGCGTCAACCAGACAGGAGGAGGCATCGCCATCATCCACAAGAACACCATCCGCATCACGACCAACTCTGATGACACCTTCACCTCCGCCGAACACCTCCACTTCCAGATACACACCAACCCCAAGACCACGCTCAGAGGCACCCTCATCTACAGACCACCGGGACCACGCACACAGTTCAGCGAAGACATCACAGACTTCGTCAGCCCCCACGCCATCAATTCCACCGACTACATCCTCCTGGGGGACCTCAACTTCCACCTGGAGGACGACAAGGACCGCAACACCACTGCTCTACTGGACAACCTGGCCAACCTCGGACTCAAGCAACTGGTAACCACCCCTACACACCACGCCGGCCACACGCTTGACCCAGTCTTCTCATCCAGCAAATATGTCACCTTCAGCCACTCCACCAATCTCCAGTGGACTGACCACAGCTGCGTCCACTTCAGCTTCAGTAAAACGACGACCCACCACCACCCTCAACAAACCCCCCGCAGGAGCTGGAACAAGATCACCGGCGACCAGCTCACCACCTTCCTCAGCCAGAACCCCCCCACCAGCTCAACGGACCCCAACGAAGCCGCCAACAACCTCACACAGTGGATCACCAACTGCGCAGAAGCCCTCGCACCACTGAAGAAGAACCCCCCCAGCAGACGCAGCAGCAAGAAAGCCTCCTGGTTCACCGACGAGCTCATCACCTCCAAGAAGAACTGCCGCTCCCTGGAGAACACCTGGCGCACCAACCAGACCACAGACAACATGACGGCCCTCAAACACGCCACCCGCAAACACCACCAACTGATCCGCGCCACAAAGAAGACAGCCTTCAAGGAACGACTGGACAACAACACCCACAACAGCAAGGAACTCTTCAGCATCGTCAAAGAGCTCTCCAACCCCGACGCCGGAAACAATGACATCACTCCCTCGCAAGACCTCTGCGACTCCCTCGCAGCCTTCTTCCACAACAAGATCGCCAACATTCACAACAGCTTCGGCCCACCAACCACAAACCCCACCACCGAACCGATGCCCCCCACCGCCACCCTCCGCACCTGGACCCCAGTCAGCACCGAAGACACAACACGCACAATGAACACCATCCACTCCGGATCCCCTACGGACCCCTGCCCACACCACATCTTCAACACGGCTGACCACATCATCGCACCCCACCTCCGTGACATCGTCAACGCCTCCTTCAACACCGCCACCTTCCCGGAGTGCTGGAAACACGCCGAGATCAGTGCCCTGCTGAAGAAACCAACTGCAGACCCCTCCGACCTCAAGAACTACCGCCCCATCTCGCTCCTCCCGTTTCCTGCCAAAGTCATCGAGAAGACCGTCAACAGACAGCTAGCTGCCTTCCTCGAGACCAACGGATCCCTCGACCACTCGCAATCCGGCTTCCGAGCCAACCACAGCACGGAGACCGCCCTCATCGCAGCCACAGACGACATCAGATCCCTAATGGACAATGGGGAAACTGCGGCCCTCATCCTCCTGGACCTCTCCGCAGCGTTCGACACTGTCTGCCACCGCACCCTGGTACAGCGCCTGAACAACACCGGCATCCAGGGGAAGGCCCTGGAGTGGATCGCCTCATTCCTCGCCGGAAGAACCCAGAGAGTCCGCCTCCCCCCGTTCCGGTCAGCGGCCACCGAAGTCATCTGCGGAGTTCCGCAAGGGTCATCGCTCAGCCCCACCCTCTTCAACGTCTATATGAGCCCCCTCGCAACCATCGCACGTCAACACAACCTCAAGATCATCACCTACGCCGACGACACCCAGCTGATCCTCTCCCTCACCAGCGACCCGGACGCCGCCAGAGCCAGCCTACACGAAGGGATGAAAGACGTCGCCGAATGGATGAAGAACAGCCGCCTGAAACTGAACTCAGACAAGACGGAGGTCCTCATCCTGGGATCATCACCATCCGCCTGGGACGACTCCTGGTGGCCCCCCGCCCTGGGAGCCACCCCCAAGCCAACGGACCACGCTCGCAACCTAGGCTTCATCCTGGACTCCTCCCTCTCGATGACCAGACAAGTCAACGCCGTCTCATCTTCATGCTTCAACACCCTGCGCATGCTTCGAAAGATCTTCCGGTGGATCCCCACCGAGACCAGGAAGACGGTCACCCAGGCCCTCGTCACCAGTCGGCTGGACTACGGGAACGCCCTCTACGCCGGCACCGCCGCCAAACTCCAGAAGAAACTCCAACGGATCCAGAACGCCTCAGCACGACTCATCCTGGACATCCCCCGACACAGCCACATCTCCGAACACCTGAGAGACCTGCACTGGCTCCCCGTCAACAAAAGAATCACGTTCCGACTCCTCACCCACGCACACAAGGCCCTCCACGACCTGGGCCCCAAGTTCCTCAACAGCCGCCTGACCTTCCACAAGCCCACCCGCCAGCTCCGCTCCGCCAGCCTCGCTCTCGCCACCGTCCCCCGCATCCGCAGAGCCACCGCCGGAGGAAGATCCTTCTCCTACCTGGCAGCCAAGACATGGAACTCCCTCCCCATCCACCTCCGGACAACGCAAGACCATCTCGCCTTCAGGAAGCAACTCAAGACCTGGCTGTTCGAGCAGTAGCGTTTCCCCCCCCCCCCAGCGCCTTGAGACCCTCCGGGTGAGCAGTGCGCTATACAAATGCCTTTGATTGATTGATTGATTGACAGAATTTCGCAACGTCAGTTAGCCCGAGTGGTGGAATTACTTTCCTCGTCGATCCAGGTCATTTTTCCTGTCCCCCTTCATTACAGGGCTTTGCAGCGGCTCAAGGATCATCACCTACGCCACGGGCTGACGTATTCAGAGCTGATTTCTCTCAATTCGGAGGCAAGGACGGAGTTACAATAGTGGTTGGACCACATGGAGGCATGGAATGGCAGGGCCATCTTCAGGTCCTCCCCCGACCTAATCATAGAGTCGGATGCCAGCCTACATAGATTGGGGGCCCGCTGCGGGGATGTGTCCTTCGAGGGATGTTGGACCCCGCAGGAACTCGATATGCATATCAATTGTCTAGAGCTGTTAGCGGGCTCATTTGCAATCAAATCCTTGACACGGGACCGGGTCTCCTGCGTGGTTCTCCTTCGGATGGACAACGTATCGGTGGTCCAATATATCAATCGTCTGGGGGGCACTCGGTCGAGGGCCCTAGCGGATCTGGCAAAGGATTTATGGCACTTTTGCCTGGCACACCAGATCTCGGTCACAGCGGAGTATCTCCATAAACGCTCTTGAGGATTGGAACACCAGATTCCTTTGGGACTCCAGCGATTGGAAGCTGGACCCGATGGTTTTCAGGGCGATCATGGCTCAGTGGGGTCCTTGCACGGTGGGCCTCTTTGCGTCCAGTTGGAACACTCAACTTTCCCTGTACTTCAGCTGGCGTCCAGATCCGAGGGCGGAGGCAGTGGACGCGTTCCTTCAGGACTGGAGCCAGATTCCGGGTTATGCCTTTCCCCCCTTCCTGCTGATTTTGAGGGTGTCAGCCCAAGTCTGTCACCAGGAAGCAACGTGATTCTAGTGATGCCCCTGTGGCGCTCCCATGCTTGGTTCCCAATTCTTCTGGAACTCTCGTGCGACTTTCCTCTTCGGCTTCCAACATACTCTTCGATCCTTCGGGATCCACTGGGCCAGTTCCATTCTCTGGTTCTCCAGGGACATCTGCATCTGGTGGCCTGGAAGATTTCAGGTCTCGCTGGTTTGATCGCAGACTTTCGCAGGAAGCTCAGGGTTTCATCGCCCAGGCCTGGGCCCGGCTTGGGCTAGATGGGCTCGCTGGTGTATGGACCGGCATACAGATCCCATGGGGGCCCACGTTACTGGCATCCTAAATTTCCTGGTGGAACTGGCTGCAGCTGGCTTGTCTTATTGCACAGTGAATTCTTTCCTCTCTGCGATTTCGGTGGGTCACCCCCTTCTGGACAATCAGACGGTGGGTGCTCATCCCTGGGTGTGTAAACTTCTTAAAGGCTTTTCGGTAGGCTTTCCCGTCCTCCGGAACCAAGGTATTCGGAATTATGGGATGTCAATCTGGTTTTACGCCTACTTTCATCATGGCAGGATAATCATCTTCTGTCCCAGAAGGAATTGTCGGCTAAACTAGAGATGTTGCTCTGCCTAATTTCTTGCAAAAGGGTTTCAGACGTCAGGGCTCTGGATGTGTCAGGTAGAGTGTTCTCTCCAGAGGGTGTAACCTTTACAGCTGCCCGGAGGACCAAATGTAATACCAGGTTGTTATCTTATCCGGCGTTCCCTTTTGCTCCTAAACTGTGCGTTGTACGTTGCTTGAAGGCGTATGAGGAGATGACTGCGGGTTTTCATCCCGTGGGCGAAGATCAATTGTTCATTGCGATTAAGAAGCCCTTTAAAGCGGTCTCTTCCCCTACTATTGCACGATGGGTCAGATGGATCCTAGGAGAAGCAGGTAATTGACATACGTGTTTTTGGAGCCCATTCGACAAGGGGGGGCCATGGCCTCCAAAGCGGCCCACGTGGGCGGTAGGTTGGAGGACATCATGAACGCGGCGGATCGGTCCTCGGAGTCGGTTTGTAAAAGATTTTACTTCAAACTGATCCATGAGGCAGCTTCCTTGGTGGTGAGTAAGCTTTGAACTTGCATAATCCTCGCCTCTGGTCCTGCCATAGAATGCAAAATTTCCTAGCTAACGTGAAGGAAAGTTTCAATTCTATTAAGGACACGGAGGTGAGGATTATCCCTCCCTACATGTATTCCGTGTACTACCCACCCAGAATCTATGGTTTGGATTCGGTACGATGGTGGTATTCTTATTATTTACATATGCATGCTCATGTACTGATTGTTATTCATAGTACTGGTATATTCATGCTCTCATGTATTGTATTGGACTTGTAGTGATTGATGATCTGACAATGTTCCATTGTTGTTTCTCATAACTGCAGTTTTGCTTACAGTGATTCAAGACAGTTTTGCCTGTTTATTGCTTCATGACTTACATTGGTATGTTTCTTATGGGAACGGAGGCAGCGGGCACGTGAAGAGTTGGAGGTCCCTTCGCAGTGAAGTCGAGGGGGATATGACGTGCGGTGGACATTTTATACCCATATGTTAATGGAGCCGGTGTTCTACGGTCGTCATGGCAACGCTCATGGGACTTGTGGTTCAGTTTTTGTTGAACTTTGAGCCTGCTTTATAATAAAGAGTGAAGAAAGATCTGCATAATCCTCGCCTCCGTGTCCTTAATAGAATTGAAACTTTCCTTCACGTTAGCTAGGAAATTTCGCATTCAATTAAATTACAATGAAAACTAAGGCAGCATTGCTAGCTCAGAATGAGTTGATTACTTCCTGTTCGTGCTACACAGTTCACGCGAGGTCGCGACCTTTGGTGTTCACCCTCACGCACACGGCCGCACGTCATGCACAATCTCCCACAATGCCTTTGGAAGGATCACACGGGAACAATTGTGAAAAGCAGTTGTCTCTCACACCACCAAGCTGGTATCCTGCCACCGGTTAGTAACGCGCAGATTTGAAAGCACACACATATGCTGTAATGTTTTACGTTAAACTCCAATCGTTTTTTCAAAAGTAAATCGCACTGCAAAAACTATTCAAATTTGCAGAATGTCCTCTTCAGTGTACTCATAAATTGGTATTAATATTTATACCTTTTACTTTTTTTTTTATTTCCGTAAGTACTGCGCTTTCCGCTTTAATTCCACTTCACTCTCAGTTGCTAAAAATAACACAGATGCTGTTCAACTCCTTTTGATGGTATTGCTGCAACACCTATGCCCCACATGCACAATTGACGATTTCAGTCACTTCCAGATATGTCGTTGTCTGGAAGCAAGAACACCTGAGCCTCTCACTCAACAAACTCTGATATGCTTTACATCATCTTCATCTGTACTGGCAGATCCACATGTATGCTTACCCAGTAGCCTGATAACATCAAAACTTGTCTTATCGCAGGGACCAGGGGTTGTTCTTGTTTTATAGGTATCTACTTTACTGTAATCTTTGAAGTCCTCACAGCGCAGTCTTGCACCCCATCCTCTTTGCCATTTTTAAGTCCAAAAACACCATCAAATACTGTTTAAAGAGTTTAAGTATAAGACAACAACCCCTGACAGACTTCCCCGCACAGCAACTGTCTGCTCTCTGAGGCTCAGGAATCCAACAGTCTAGAATCCTGTGCAAGAGCATCGGTTGCTAAGCACCCTTAGCATAAGGATGTTAAATACAACACTCCCCAACACAGATTCCATAGGCTTCCATTTGTTTCTTTAAGCTACTGTTAATACAAAGTGTATGTTTACCTGTGGACGATGTCAGCACTGTAGATGGTGACGTTGTACGAGGGCAAGCTAGAAACCAAAGAAAATGACAAGGAATGAAAAGAGAAACAGCACTGCAGAAAAAACAGCTGTATAATCAAAGCGATAGAAGAAAGGGGGTAGCAAAATAAGTAACAGTTACAAGGAGACAAATGCGCAAAATGAAGGAAGTCAAGAGTCTCTGACAAACAGCAAACACAAAAGAGGGTGAAAACCTCAAAAAAGGAAAGCGAACAACAGAATTAGAGGACAAATATTACTGCACAGTTCGAAAAGAAATGTTTATGAAAAGAGTAAAACAGGAATGCAGAAACAGATTAGAAGAGAACATCACAAATGTTTTTTTCAAATCATAAAACAATTTCACATAATATTAATTTGCTTATATACAGACATTACTACCACTATTTTCCAGTGCCATAACCTTGTAAGTACAACACTAACCTTTGCATCATCATCACCACTCCTTCCCTCACTCATTCATAAACTGGAAGCTTTGTCTTGGTTTCATCATGGACTGTCAAAGGTCTAAAAATAAGCCAGGTTCGCGGACAATTTTCAAAATAATATGGTGTAATGACGCGGCGTAGCCAGTCGGGAGTTAAAGGTATTTATTTCTTTTGAACTCTACATATATAAGGAGACGTGCAGACCAGCAAACGACTCTCTGCCCGATCGCATCCCGTTCTCGAATCCTCGCACTTGTGTTTCCTACGGAGGTGTTGGAGAACGGAGTACCATCGCTACATATCTTCCCTCTTTATAATATAAGAGAGAAGCAACAAAACATATAATGCACATAAAAATACATCACTTCACAACATTAAAACGACAGGGAATTTTTAGCATAAATTCTCTTAAAAGCAACAAAAATTCTCTTAAAAGCAATAGTCTTCCAACCTTTTAGGTCTATCAATTCTCCTGCCAAAACTACTCCACTTCTCATTCCTACTAAGAACCCTCTGTGGACTATTGGCATTACAGGAAGACATTGTTGCGGCAAATCGGCTGCATTACTAGAACCATTGGAAACAATCTCACTCCTCTGTTGACTAAAACATTCATGCTCATTCCTCTTATCTTTATCTTCCAGCTATTCTATTCCAACCTTCCAGAACTCTATTCTCCTTTCTTGTGTTAACACATGTCCTCTTACACAACAACAATGCAGCCATGTGCCGTACTTTGCCATTACTTAATCTCACAGAATTGTCATACACAGCCTCCACTCTCAGAGGAGAGGAATATCTATTTTGATATTTGCCTGTGTACCTACTATTTTTAACTCTCACTACATCTCCTATACATAATTTGATATCTTTATTCCTATGAACGTTATCAAAGTATCTTTTGTATTTATCCTGAGCCCTTTGAATATTTTTCTTCACTTCATCAGAACTCCACTCCACTCTTTTAGCAGCTTTAAGCCAACCTACATTGTCCTTTGACATATGTGTCCTTCCCCTCATGAGTTCAAATGGGCTAGCATTAGTACTAAGACATGTGGGGACCCTAAATGCCCATAAGGTTTTGATTACAACTAGATAATTGAATCATTCAATAAGCACTCGGTTAAATCTTTCCACAGCACCATTAGCAGCGGGATGATATATCGAGGTAATTCTATGCTGAATACCATTCCTTCCCCCATAATCTTGGAAAGCTGATGACAAGAATTGCGAACCATTGCCTGACACAATACATTTCGGTAGTCCTTCTCTCACAAATATGTCATCCATAAATTTAATGATACTATTTACATCAGCTTTCTGCACAATTCTCACCTCTGGCCATTTAGAAAAATTATCCACCAACACAAGTAGGAACCTTCCATCCTCACCAATGGGCCCCATGACATCAATATCTACTCTTTCGCAAGCCATTATGGGACAAGGAATGGGGTGTAAAGGCGGTCTCAATGTTACTTGTGTTTTATCCACATTCTCACATGCAAGGCAGTTCCTAACAATTCTCTCTACATCTTTATCTAAGCCAGGCCACCAGTACCAAAACGTTACTCTATTCTTTGTTTTCCCTATGCCAAGATGGCCTTCATGACAAATTTCGAGAATTTTCTCCCTTAACATAACAGGAGGTATCACTTTCCCACTCCTAAGAATCAAACCATCTTCCATAGACAACTCATTCCCCACTTCCCAAAAAGGTAACAAAGCATGGTTAACCAACTTCATTACTGTCCATCCTTTCGCAATTACAGCACTCAAATCTCTCAGCAGTCCATCACCATCTTGTGCTATTTTCCATTCATCACGTGTAATACCTCTACACACACCTTCTTCCACAATGGACACCCACACAACTTCCTTCATCTCTTCTTCCTCATTTTTGGTTGGTAAAGGCGCGCGACTTAAGAAATCTGCAACAATGTTTTAACACCTGGCAAATATTGCACAATATAGTTATACTCAAACAGGTGCACTGACAATCTTGCCAAACTAGGAGAAGCTTTATACAACCCTTTCGTAGTTAAGACCTTCACTAACGGTTTATGATCACACCTCAAGGTGACTCTTGAAACGTTCTAACGCCCACACACATGCAAGTGCTTCACGCTCAATAACAGAATACTTCTCTTCAGTCGGGGTCAATGAACGTGAAGCGAAAGCAATGGTATCCTCACTGCCCTCCATGTTTACCTGTGTCAGGACTGCCCAATACCTTTACAACTGGCATCTGTAGTGATAATACACTTAAGGTTCATATCAAAACCTTGTGAAGGAGGTGCATTGCAAATATCATTTTTTAACACGTAAAAAGCATTCTGACACATTTCTGTCTGAAACTTTTTCCTTACTTTGAGCAACTGTCTCAAACAATACGTCTTCATTGAAAAATGTTTAACAAATTTTGAGTAGAACTCTACTAACCCCAGAAAAGCACAAACTTCCTCCTTGTTCTGAGGATTGGGTGCCTTACTTATTGCTGACAATAACTACTCCTTTGGTTTGATACCATCAGTAGACACTACATGCCCCAAATATTTAACATGGTCACATGCAAACTTGCACTAGCTGAATTCTGCTGTCAAACCCTTCTCATTCAAAACATTTAGTACTCGTAAAAGCGTTTGATCATGATCTTCTTTTGATATCCCCATTATGAGAATATCATCTTGAAAGACCATGAGATTATTGATCCCTTCTAGATTTGAGTTCATTAGTCTTTGGAACATTGCTGCCGCTGACGCCAAACCAAATGGCACCCGTCTGAACCTATAACACCCAAAGGGTGTAACAAAAACTGTCAAATTCCTACTATTGGGATGCAACCGTACCTGATGATAGGCCGCTTTCAAATCAATGGAAGAAAACCATTTCATGCCCCTTGTCCGAGTTAGCATCTCATTAATATGAGGTAATGGAAATTGATCTACAATTATGTTCTTGTTGAGATCCCTCAAGTCAATACATAGTCGTAAACTCCCATTAGCTTTTTTCGCAACCACCAATGGGGCAACCCACTCTGACGATTCTACGGGTTCTATGATTTTTTCCTCCTGCAGTTTATCCAATTGTACTTTAACACTCTCTTTTAAGGGAATAGGTATGTTTCTTACTTTGTGCACCTGTGGTTCAGCATTATCTTTTAAATGAATGAGATGCATAAACCCATTCATTTTACCAATCCGCCCAGAAAATACTCTTGGAACTTTTTGCAAAACTAACTTGCCAATATCCAATTCCGTTTGCACAGTTAATACAGGTTCTGGGTTATTAGGATCCAAGAAAATGCCTAATTTACCTTGATCAATCCAGCCCAAAACAGAGGGACCCGTCACAGCCACATACAATTTTCCTACTGTCTCTCTATCTTTGTATTGAAATTTCAACTACTTGAAACCTAATAATTCTATGACTTCTCCAGTGAATATCTTAATTGTTATGCAGGCACGCATAACTCCTCACCCCCAATATGTTTAAAATTCCTTTCCCAAACATTCCTATGGTATAAGGGGACCCTGAATCTACAATACATAATGTCACCCCACCCAAACTTATTTCACAACTTGGTCTCTTTTTCTTGTCTTCTTCCCCTGTGCACAAAATAGCGTGTCCATCTGTATGTTCATCAGCAGTGCCCACACATAAAATACACATATTCAAATCCTCAACATCAGATGAGTTAGGGGGTCATTCTGACCCCGGCGGGCGGCGGTTGCCGCCCGCCTGGAGGGAACTGCCATTTGGCTTTGCCTAAGGTAGCGCCCGCCGGCCCAGCGGGAAAGGGGCCTCCAACACTGAAGCCGGCTCCGAATGGAGCCGGCGGTGTTGCAGGTGTGCGACGGGTGCAGTTGCACCCGTCGCGCTTTTCACTGTCTGCCAGGCAGACAGTGAAAAGCATGCTGGGGCCCTGTTAGGGGGCCCCTGCACTGCCCATGCCATTGCCATTGGCATGGGCAGTGCAGGGGCCCCCAGACACCCGTTCCCGCCATCCTGTTCCTGGCGGTAAAAACCGCCAGAAACAGGATGGCGGTAAGGGGGTCAGAATCCCCATGGCGGCGCTGCTTGCAGTGCCGCCATGGCGGATTTGCCCAGCCGGGGGAAACCCGGCGGGAAACCGCCGGACCCGGTTTTCTGACCGCGGCTTTACCGCCGCGGTCAGAATGGGCAAGAAAGCACTGCCAGCCTATTGGCGGTGCTTCCGTCAGCCGCGGCCCTGGCGGTCTATAACTGCCAGGGTCGGAATGAGGGCCTTAGTGTCTTCCCCCTTCAACAATTTGCTACTGCTTCCCATTTTCTTCAGACATACTCTTTGAAAATGTCACATAACACCACACTTCAAACACTTCTGCTTCTTAGCTGGACACAATTTGTCATTTGCCAAATGAACATAACTGCCACATCTGTAATATTTCTTTTTATCATCCAGTCTATAATTTTTCTTTTCAAGTTCTGGTTTCTCCAACCACTTCTTTTTATGCTCCTTAGAGGTTTTTTCGCCTTCACTCTTGCAACTATATTCTCATCACTCTTGTTTCCATTTAAAACCTCTTTGGCACACCTTCCCATTAATTCTGCCCTTTTCACAATTTCAATAACTTCCTGCAACAAGCTTTCTCCCTTAGCCCATAAATTGTTTTGAATATTCGAGTTAGACGATTGCATAACAATCTGATCTCATATAAGCTCATCATGCAAATTGCCAAATCTGCAATTGATTGCTAAATTCTTCAGGGTAGATACGTAATCCTCCACAGATTCATCTTTTCCTTGTTTACGATGAAAGAATTTATAACGATCCACCGCCACACAGAGCCTGGGCCTGTAATAATTGTCCAAATCTTCAAGTGCATTAATATACAAGTCTCATGACCCTGTTGTCTCGGTTTCTTATTAATATTTTTGAAAACTTTCAGACCTCCAGGCCCCAAACAATGCAGAAGAATCTTATACTTTTTCTACGCAGAAAGTTTGTCAATAGCAGAAATAAAAAAATTTAAGTATTCACTCCATTCCTCCCATTTCAAAACTGGTGTACCAGAAACAGATATGAATGCTTAAGGAGGTGTTAAATTCCATGGATTGCCTGAAGCCATGTCGTCTCGTCACTGCGCAGTCTCCTTAATAATATATATTGCAAATGAAATAATGTAGAGCGTCAGTTAATTTTATTACTGCTGTTGATTTTTTTTTTTAAGTGCATAAATGTGGTTGTAACACAAACACCACCATACGCCGTAGTACAGTTGGTTTTAGGACTGCTGTGATGTTGTACTTCTTCCATATATATTTTTTTTAAGTTCAGAAATGTATCACCACCATATGCCACAATATAGAGAAAATTGTCATTCAAAACGCCGAAAATTCCATTCAAAATGGCATTTTAACACGTCGGAACGACATGTTTCCTTGACTTGCTGTGCTTTTTGATCCAATTCAAGATGGTGTCAGTTGCCAGTGGAACCCACATATACAAAAACTGCTCCCGAGTCCCAAGGCTTCAACCAAAGGCTCAAATCAGACTCACCACAAGGTGGCACCACCAGTCTAAGTTTCCGTTACTCCAGCTGAAGTTAGACACTCTCTCTGTTCCTCGCTTGACCACCGAACATCTTAACAGTTCTTCTACTGCCGCAGGTGGGCTCACTCGTCGTTAATTCTGTAATGACGCGTTGTAGCCAATTGGGAGTTAAAAGTATTTATTTATTTTGAACTCTACATATATAAGAAGATGCACAGACCAGCAACCGACTCCCTGCCCGATCGCATCCCGTTCTCGAATCCTCACGCTCATGTTTCCTACAGAGGCGTATGAGAACGGAGTACAATCGCTACTTATGGGTAGTCAAAAATCCCTCATTTGAGACAATGTATTCTCCATCAGTGTGTTTAATGAAAAGGAATACTTGGGAAGAGAACCGCCTGTTGATTAGGCAGGTCCTCAGGGAACTCTAGATTGGTCACCAGAGGATGCAACTTATTTCTGATGTAGGAGGCAGTGCAGACGCATCATCATTAGCGTAATTCTTAACCCTCTGCACAAGTGATTTTTTTTTGCAGTTTTATATAGCGCGAACTCCATCCAAAAGTATTGAAGTGTTTTACCCAATCACCTGTTACATTACACAAAGACAAATTCATCTTCTTTAAGCACGGAGAGTTTAAGTGATTTGCCTAGAATCACAGGATGTTGAGCCACTGTCTCCCTGATGGTGGCATCGGGGGTCTTCTTCATCGGCTGGCGAGGTGGTTGCGATAGCAGTCCTGCAGGACAGGATCTCCACCACGCTTACTAGTCCCAGAAGTCCCACGAACGGGGTAGCCCGTTGACATCCCCGCAGCTCTCTTTTAAATGTGCCTCCTCCATGAAGGAGGAGTGAGGTTTCACCGGCAGAGCAGCATGAGATCTCCATAGATCTGAAAAGGGTGAGCAGGCTGGGACCCACTATCATGGGGCCACATTCCTCACAGAAAGAGCCCAAGGGTGTCACTACAGAGAAAGGGGGCGTGCGGGACCTGTGAGTAAAGGCTAAGGGCCTTGGACGGACAGAAGACATGAAAAAGATAGAAGCAGGGCAGCGAGTGCGAACCAAGTTGAGGGCGGAGAAAACGATGTTTAGAATGAGGCTGCTGCAATGTTAGTGGGCCGGGGGAAGGGCCCATAAGCTCTTCCACCCAGAAAGGAAATGGAAGGCCAGGTGGGGATGGGATAGGATGGTGCGCTGCTGGGATGATGGCGTGAAAGGGCAGGTGCCTCTATACCAGAGGTCTTCAATCTGGGGGTTGCGAAGTCCTGGAAAGGGGGTCATGCATTCCCCCAGCCGATCCTTAAAATGCCTCAGCTGAACTTTAATTTGAGTCTCCTGTGCTGTGAAAGCCACACAGACAGCTAATGAGACCTTCATCCCAGGGCGTCTGCTTCCAGAATGATATGCAAACGTGCTCTACAAGCTGATGTCCAAATGTAAAGGGTGCTTTGGAGCAGCTTTAAATGATCGAATCACTCAAAGCTTTGTGAGGACTAACATTTATTCTTTTTGAGGGTAGTGCAAAGAATTAACAACTCCGCTGTGCAGTGCGTGCTCTTAATTGTAATTGTATTTACACAGCGCTTACTTCACCTGGAGGTGTTGAAGGAACAGCTATTAAATAAAAGGTATTGCATATGCTCTGATATTACTTAAATCCACAATTTGGAAGCACCATTTTATATTAAACCTTTTTGTAGTGGCCTATCTTATACTGTGTGTTAATGTAAGTATAAAATAATGCCTTACATATTCACATTGCTTTCTGTCACAGGCTGTGACCTCATGGCACTAAAAATACAAAAGTCACTATTCTCAACTGCACCAACCAAGATTTCCTCTCTGGTTACACACCTCTGCAGTGCATTAACTACTAGAGGTTTCATGATGCACTATGGTGCATTTCACACTGAGTAACAACTTTATTTTACTTATTTTTCATTTAAGCGCGCTGTCATTTTATATGTAGCTACCTGATGGTGAAAGACTTTAAAAAAAAAATTTAGAGAATATTTTGGGTTTATTTATGAGAGGCTTGCGCTGCTGGAGCATTACTTTTTTTGACGCTCCAGCGAATCAAGCCTCTCAATCATACCTGTGAGGTGACGCCTAGCTACCCTGAGTGGCTTTGAAGGGCCTTCTAGATAGGGAATAAGACAAAGCAGTGCAAGCCACTGCATTGCCTTACTTTGCATCAAGGAGGCGTTCCATGGGTGTAGTGGGGGTGTTCCCATGCAACAGAGATGGATTTTGATGCAGACGCTGCCCCAGATTTACAAAATCACGTAAACTGGAGCAGTGCCAAAACCTTACGCCTCCCAGAGCAGGCATAATGAGGAGAAATGTTTTAATTTCACCTTGTTTTTTTCTCTTTCCATGTGTGTTGCTATCTGCCGCACATATAGAAAGAGGTACAATGCCTCTTTAGATTGTTTTTGTGCACGAAGGTGCACCTTCCTGCACAAATACAATCCTGCCTATGTTGGCACTAGGCAGCAATTGTGCACCAGCGCAGGGGGAAAGGACAGAAATGCACTATATTTCATAAATATGGTCCATTCCTGCCCTTTTGTATTGGCATGGGGCAGTGTAGCAAGAAGACTTGCGGCCCTGCCCCACCTCAGTTCCTCATAAATGAGGACCTTTGTTTTTAGCCACACTCTTGGCCACCCCCCACACTCACTGACCTTTGGTTTGCTAAACACTGTTTAATATTTCCTCACAGTAAAAATTATTTGCTGTGGGAAGTGGGGATGTTTATTATTGTTGATGATGAGGAGTACCAGGTTCTAGAAATTTTTATCAGGAGGGGGTCCTTACACCTAAACAATTTTAAGAGCGGGTTCCGGCATCAAAAAGTTTGAAGACCTCTGCTCTAGACGGAAAGGTTTCCAGTCTTTATTCAGAATTCCAACTGGGGACAGGTTCTCCAGAGAATCTGAGCCCTGATGCCAAAAGAACAGAGACGTGTCACAGTATGGCCGTATTGCTGAAGACACGCTCTTTCCCAGGATGGCAGGAGTTGATGACTGTAGGGAAAGTGTGTCAAGGACGAGTTCATGTAAAGTTAGGCAAGGCCTAGGAGAAATTGTGAGGCAGGCAGGCAGCTTAAAGGAGAGGTAAACTAGATGGTACATCAGGGAGAGGGAGCTGAGGGCCCCTACATAGCAGGTGGGCCAAAGGTCACGCTAAGGAGCTGTGACGCGGTGAACGACAACCTAGATGAACTGGAGAAATCCTCTCTGCAGCAATGGACCCAATCTGGAGAAGAGAGAGAAGAGAGTATAGAGCGAGAGGTAGGCAGAGAGGAGGCTGGAAACATTTGTGTTAGTGCTCCAAGTAATACAGCGAGCATGACATGACAGTGGCAAAGAGCTTCTTGAAGATCTGAGTGACAGAAAAGGTGAACAAATGAGAAGCACTAGCTTGAGGAGGGTGCCAGTGGAACATGGTCATTGACAGTGGACAAGAGAGCCAGGGGCAAAAGACCGAGGTGGACAGGTGTTGGACCTAGCCCACCATGAAGAGTCACCCCCAAAACATTTGCCTTCACACTACCTTTTTTTGCTGAAATAATGTTTTTGGCCTTAGGACTCTGTGCACATTACCACTGCTACCAGTGCTAAAGTGTTTATGCTTTCTTCCTAAAATATGATAATCCATGTTTTTACCCAATTGGCATATTTAATTTACTTGCAAGTCCCTTATAGAGTGGTATACCATATACCCATGGCCTGTAAATTAAATGCTACCAGTGGGCCTGCAGCACTTGTGCTACCCACCTAAGTAGATCTCTAAAACTTGTCCCAGGCCTGCCGTTGCAGCCCGAATGCAGTATCACACTGCCATGCATGTCGCCTTGGCATTTAACCCCCTGGCCAAGCCTTAAACTCCCCTTTTTATTATATGTCATTCATCCCTAAGGTAGAAAGCCCAAAGGGCAGGTTGCTGTGTAATTAAAAGGTAGGACATGTGCCTTTAAGTCTTAGATGTACTAATAGTGAAAAACTATCCCATGTGGCAGGGTGCTGTGTAATTAAAAGAGAGGACATGTTCTTTTAAGTCTTAATTGTACTGGTGGTTAAAACCTCCCATGTTCATTTTTCTCTGCTTTGTGGCATACCCTCCAATAGGATAACATTGGGGATTCCTTATTACATGTGAATAGGCTGTGATTTCTAGTTGAAAGAAGGTCAATAGGTCATGTTTGGGTCCTATCGAATTGTAATGATAAACCATCTTTAATGATGAAGACGGACTTATAATTGCAATTTTGAAAATACTACTTTTAGAAAGTTTGCATTTTCCTGCCCTTAGTCCTTTGTGCATGCAGTCTGTCTTGGGTCACATGACTAGGTGTAGCTGACATTTAGAGTTTGTGAATTCCTCCCAGACAGTCACACAACAGTGGGATTAGTGGAGCCTCAATAGACTATTACCTGGCAGAATGGGTGGGGGCAGAATTGAGTACAGCCCCACTTGCACTTGAATAGGCTGTGCTGTCTCCTCACAATAGGCCTAACAACCCTGTATTATCGCTGTAGGCAGCTTGTAGCCCGGGCAAGGGAATCGGGAGATTCCAAGAACTTCAAAGAACCTTTCTAGAAACTTCTCCCACCTTGCAGCAGAAGGGCACCAAGGTATAAAAATAGGACCTTCAGACTAACTCTTCTGTTCACTACTAAACCTATGGAAGGACTCTCAGAGGACTGTCTGCTGCTGTGACCTGCTGTGCACTCTGCCAGACTGCTGCTGTACTTTGAAGGACTTCTTTGCTGCCTGGAGCCTGCCTTGAAGTCTCAGAGGGCAGCCCTGCTGTTGAGTCCTGCTTCTTCATCTGCACCCAGGACTACCAGCACAGTGACTCCAAGGGTTAACTTGCTAGCCTCTTGTTCAGAACCACAGGAACATAAAAGGCTCCCACCATCTTGAACCCACACATGGACCCAGCCTGAGTGAGTCCTGTACCCCTAAGAGGTCACCATCCATATCTGGACCCTTGGATGTGGTGCTATAGGTGTCCAGATGGCCACTTTCCAAAACTGAGGACTTAAAATTTGGCCGAAAAAGTGCCTGAGAACCAGAAGAAGATTAGGCCTGGGCAGTAAGCTCTGCTCCATATGTTGCGTTCACTGAGGTTTGCCACTCCGTGCCCCACTTGAAGTGTGGAGTATGGCAAAAACTCTGCCTATCTCATGTGGCGAAGTTTACCGGTGCTCACCCATATACGCAATTCAAATCTAGCACGCACACTTGCTGGCAAGAGCACCTGGTTCAAACGTACCCTGTATACAGACTGCAAGACCATCCAGCTAGAAAGTACCCTACATTAATTCCGGCCAAGAATATATGGGTCAAAAGTACACTGCTGCCAAGTGCTACTGAGAGCTTAAAGATCAAAAACCAAACGCTTCCCAATAAAAGGGCACACAACCTGTATGTAGCCAGCATACAAGCTGCAAAAACACATTGCACAAACGTACCATGCAAACAGGTTGTAAGAGCCTAAGATGAGTTTGGTGCCCTGAATAACAGGGTGTCTGGAATAACACATACTGTACAAGGACTATCACTACCAGACGTCGCACAGTTTATTCTTCAGCCTAGCACAAGCTGCCCAGCCCACTCTTAAGTGAGTGGGTACGTAGCTCCAGTCCAATGACAGACAATAGCTAGAGCAGTCTTTATATACCAGCGCGCACCAGCAAACTCTCTTGCCAATGAGCACTTTGGAATGTTGTGCAGCGCACTAGAATGGGCTGAATTGGTGCCCATTCTTCAATCCTTACACAGTAAGTCCCTCATATGACTCCCAAGATAAATTTTACAACAGGATTGGGTGGTATGCGACCCAGATGTACTTACAGTACAGACAAATATTACCCATTCTAACATACTTCATGTTCTATTTTTTTGACCTAGAAGTACTCGTTTTGTAGGCCAGTCTCCTACTACTGCCATTGGTTCCACGCATATGGAGCACTCACTCGACTGAGTAAGCTTTTTCACCCCAAAAGAAGTGGAATTTTCTGGCCATCGGACTATAAACTGAGGAAAACGTCTTAAAAGTTTTTGAGATTCTGAAATCTGGGTGGCCCTAACTGGGCAACTGTTCACACTTTTTAAATGCACCATTTTACAGCCAACACTGATGATGGGAATGCAGGCAGATACAATGGAGGGCCCCTTCAGGGATATTTCTATCCCAAATCTGATAACATCATCTTTGGGCCACATACCTAAGAAAGTCAAGGGGACCACCTGGCTTGGAGTGTGCCTAAATAAATGACTAGATAAACAACAGGGAATGTGTGGTGGCCTATTATAGCATTATTGAGGCATGTGCAGTGATACTAAAATGTTTTGTGGATGCAGAGATGGGAAAAACCAATAATAGGGAGCCTTTAGATTACTGCAAATGCAGCTTCCCAATGTTTTTAGTGATGGAGTATGATGTACAGACATTTGTGCCAAAGCAATGCTGATGGACTGCTCCATAAAATATGCAGTTTTTGACATGTCCGGTGCATTCTAGCAGGTAAAGACAATTTCAAGGTCTGAACAAGGTCTGAACTACTTTGATGATTGCTTGCTAGTAGGGAGGAATGTGAATGATGGAAAGTGCAGGTGACTGATGAGCATCTTGGAACATGGGTCTGATGACTTTGGTGTTACAGAAGAAGCAAAGGGACTGGCAATGACAAGAACATTTTGGGGCAATGGACTCATTCAGTTCCACAGTATTGTGATTATCACCAGGCAAACTAAAGACATGGAGGTTCTTGTTGACTGAGACAGTGGCTAAAAAGAAGTGTGGTCTGAGGAGAAAGTAGGAGGGACTAGGTCACTGGAACTTTAAATGTAAGGTCATGACTCTTGTAGGGCTTTCTGTAGACACAAGGGCACAGATTTATCATACTTTCCTGCACTGCAGCACAGCAAAACACCTTGCTGTGCTGTGTGAGAGGAAGAGTACTGGCAACAGGAGGGGAGTTCCCTATTAACCCACTGGATCAGGGACAGAGACAGTAATCTAAACAAGAGAGTATCCAGAAGGGATGAATATAAATATAACTATCACAGTGAAAAACTCAATTATTCACTAGAACATAATTTCTTTTATTACCAAATTCAACAATTAAACTCTAGTGTCCACAGGTACCTGTGTACCTAGGGAAACCTTACATATAACTAATAAAAAACATATACACTATATACATATTATACATCACACAAATCATCAACCAAAATTCCATTAAAGCACCGTAAACAGATAAAGTGTGATCTGCGAAGTCAATCAATGACCAGCAGTCACAGAAAGAGGAGATGAAGATTATCCATGGAGAGTATCTTGCCTCAGTGGAAAAGAACAATCACCGAGAGAAAAGTCCAATACAATCCATAATTTCTTAATTCATAGTTCATAAATTCCAAGAGTCATTCCTCGAAGAATACAGTCGACGCGTTACGGCCTTAGCAAATCCGGCCTCCTCAGGACAATAAAAACAGTGCCTGGATATACAACATACAAAAATTACCAAAACATTCTGGGTCATACCAACTATATATACACACACACCCAAACGGTGGAGTCCCACATCTATACACCAAAGAAACACCCTAGGTGCACAAAAGCAAATGAAACACAAGTTAAAAGAAACCAAAAGAATCTAAATGCAAATAAAAATAATAATAAAAATAATAAATGTGCAGGCCAGCGCAAAAACCTTGACAACTAGCAAGGTAATCAAAAACAAATTACATATGGTCCCAAAAGTGTGAACCCAACCAAATAATGAAAACAAATAATGAAAACACACTTAGAAGCTGTGGTGGATACAAATAAGATATGTAAACACTAAAGAGCATAGCCAGAGGGACTAACCTGAATAACAAAGGAAAAGCGGGGTAAATCAATAACGGACACGGACCAGCTAATTAGTCTGGAAAAAGCCGGGGAAGTAGAAAAAATACACGAAGCGGTTAATGATAAGAACAACGTGAACCCGAGCGCTACAACTAAGCAGATCGCAAATCATAGCACATACCTTAAGTACAACATTCCAGGTCAGGCAGCCGGTATCAGCATTACCGAGCTGGGCGTTCACTAACCCCTTCCCCGCCACGGACGTAATGGTTACGTCCATGGCAGCGCCCGTGTGGCGCCATGGACGTAACCATTACGTCCTGGGACTGGCAGTCGGGGGAAGCGCTAGCGCTTCCCCCGAGGGCCGCCCCCCAACACCCCCAGGCCAGGGCTGAAAGGGGAATCCCTTCCCCTTTCACGCCCACCCCCCCGCCCCCCCCCCCCCATGACGTCAGCGTGCGATCGTGCGCTGATTTCATGGAAAGGGGGAAAGACGCGCTGGAAGCCATTTGCTTCCAGTGCATCTAAGGGAGAAGGTGAGTTTTTCACCTTTGTGCGGGGTGGGGGTGCTCTGAGAGAGGCATCAAGGGAAAGGAAAGGGTTTTCCTTTCCCTCAATGTCTCTTTGAGCATTCCTGCTGCCCGATCGCGATGCGATCGGGCAGCAGGAATGCCCACTAGACACCAGGGATTTCAGTATGTGTGTGTGTGTGTGTTATATTAGTGTGGGGGAGCGACCCTTGCCCTTTGGTGGCACATGTATTTTACGTCGTTTCTGCCCCCCCTGGGGGCAGATTGGCCCTATTTTTAGGCCGATCTGCCCCCAAGGGGGGCAGAAAGCCACTAGACACCAGGGATTTTATTGTTGATTTGTATTTTTTGTGTTGGGGGGCGGCCCCTTGGGCAAGGGTCGCCCCCAGGGGCCCTCATGTATTTTTGGGCAGTTCTGCCCCCCTTGGGGGCAGAGAGGCCTATTTTTTTTAGGCCTTTCTGCCCCCAAGGGGGGCAGAATCCCAATAGCGCCAGAAATAGTATGTATGTATGTGTGCTTTGTGTTGGGGGGTAGCCCCTTGGGCAAGGGTCGCTCCCCCCAGGGGCGCAATGTATTTATTGTCGTTTCTGCCCCCCTTGGGGGCAGATTGGCCCTATTTTTAGGCCGATCTGCCCCCAAGGGGGGCAGAAAGCCACTAGACACCAGGGATTTTATTGTTGATTTTTATTTTTTGTGTTAGGGGGTGGCCCCTTGGGCAAGGGTCGCCCCCATGGGCCCACATGTATTTTTGGGCAGTTCTGCCCCCCTTGGGGGCAGAGAGGCCTATTTTTTTTAGGCCTTTCTGCCCCCAAGGGGGGCAGAATCCCAATAGCGCCAGAAAGATATGTTTGTATGTGTGCTTTGTGTTGGGGGGTGGCCCCTTGGGCAAGGGTCGCTCCCCCCGGGGGCGCAATGTATTTATCGTCGTTTCTGCCCCCCTTGGGGGCAGATTGGCCCTATTTTTACGCCGATCTGCCCCCAAGGGGGCAGAAAGCCACTAGACACCAGGGATTTTATTGTTGGTTTTTATTTTTTGTGTTGGGGGGCGGCCCCTTGGGCAAGGGTCGCCCCCAGGGGCCCACATGTATTTTTGGGCAGTTCTGCCCCCCTTGGGGGCAGATATGCCTATTTTTTAGGCCTTTCTGTCCCCAAGGGGGGCAGAATCCCCATAGCGCCAGGGATACTATGTGTGTGTGTGTGCTTTGTGTGGGGGTGTGGCCCCTTGGGCAAGGGTCGCCCCCCCCCAAAGGGTGCCATGTAATCTGGGCGATTTCTGCCCCCTCCCCTTGGGGGTAGATTGGCCTATTTTTTTTTAGGCCCATCTTCCCCCAAGCAGAGAAGACTAGACACAAGGGAAAATGAAAAAATGATTAGTGGCGGAGTGTTTGTCAACTGGCGAAGTATTTGCTTTTATGATAATAACAGTTTTTCTCCTTTTTGTTTTAGTTCAAAGCTTTTGCTGACTTTGCTGTGGCTTGTTGCAGTTTTGGCAGTAGTTGTCCTGCGGTTTGCGTAGTTGCATGTTTTAGGTAAGTAAATAAATTTACTCCAAGTGAGTATTGTTGCAATGCATGAATGACATGTTTGTAGGTGGTGTACTGAATGCAGGATTGTGTGTGAAATTGTCCTTAGAGATATGCACAATGATTATTGTGTTGTCTTATGTCTAATTTGCTTTTTTTTCTTCTCTTTTTAGTGGGATATCGTTGGTGATTGCTGTGGCTGTGCAGAGTAGTTGCTGGTGAGTCAAGCTTTTTCAGGCAAGTGAGCAGTATAGTTTGTGAGTTTATAATTCTTAGTGATAAACCTATACTTTGTTACTTATCTTACACAGTGCTGGTTGTTGGTGGTGTATTTGTCCAGTTAATTTTTGTAGGAAGGATCATGGCCAGCCGTAGGATGACCGCTCAGCAGGTTGTTAGTGTGCTTTTTGAGTCATCTTCTGACCATGAATATGAGACTGACTCTGCATCTGAGGCAGAGGAGGAAGTGCAGGATTCTGGAAGTGAATTTTCTGTCAGAGATGAATCATCTGATGATGAAGCCACTCTCAGTGCTGATGAAGGGCCTGTTTTAGAGGAGGACAGTGATGTGCCAATGGTGCAGGAGCCAGCGGCTGAAAGGCTTCCCATTGGAAGACCTGACGAATGGGTTGCACCAAACATGGAGCAGCCACAGTTGCCTGCGTTTACTGGTTTTCCAGGGTGTCGAGTTAATACGGAAAACTTTTTCCCCGTCAACTTTTTTGAGTTGTTTATGGACAATATATTTTTGGAAGAGATTGTTGAGCAGACTAATTTGTATGCAGAGCAGTTTTTGAGGGACAACGCTGCCAGACTTAGGCCACACTCTAGAGCTAGCCGGTGGATTCCCACAAATCTGGAAGAGTTGAAAAAGTTCTTGGGTTTAACTTTTTTGATGGGGCTGATAAGGAAGCCGTCGCTGTCTTCATATTGGTCTACTAGTCCCTTGATGGCAACTGCTATATTTCCTGCCATCATGAGTCGTAACCGGTATGAGCTTCTTCTTCGGATGTTGCATTTTGTAGATAATGCTTTAGCCTTGCCACGAGATCATCCTGATTCTGACCGTCTTTTTAAGATTAGACCTGTCCTTGATCATTTGGTAGATCGGTTTTCAGAGATCTATGTTCCAGGGAAAGAAAAATCTGTAGATGAGTCTTTGGTCCTGTTCAAGGGTCGTTTGGTTTTTAGGCAGTACATTCCTAGCAAGAGGGCACGGTATGGAATTAAATTGTATATGCTGTCAGAAAGTAGTACAGGATATGTTTATAATTTCCGGGTCTACACTGGTAGGGATTCCAATATTGACCCCCCTGGTTGTCCTCCCACTTTTGGAGTTAGTGAGAAAATTGTGTGGGAACTTGGTAGACGACTGTTTAACAAAGGTCACCATTTATATGTAGATAACTTCTACACTGGAGTTCGGTTGTTCAAGGAGTTGTTCAGAGTGGACACTGTTGCTTGTGGCACAATCCGCTCTAATCGGAAAGGCTATCCAAAAGAGCTTGTCTGTAAAAAACTTGAGAAGGGACAGTGCAGTGCCTTGCGGAATGATGAGCTGCTAGCTCTGAAATTTGTAGACAAGAGGGATGTATACATGCTAAGCACCATCCATGATGAGAGTACTTCACCTGTGGCTGTTTGGGGTCAGGTTGCCGAAGTGCGCAAACCTGTGTGCATCTTAGACTATAATAAGCACATGGGTGGTGTTGATAGAGTAGATCAGAGGTTAGAACCTTACACTGCTGCTCGTAAGTCTTATGTGTGGTATAAGAAATTAGCGCTTCACTTGTTCCACTTGGCAACTTTTAATGATTTTGTTGTGTTTAAGGATAGTTCTCCAGAGTCAAGGATGACATTTGTGAAATTTCAGGAGTCTATCATAGCTAGCCTTGTTGTGCTGGAACAGGCAAGAGTTCCTAGAGAAGCAGTGGTGGAGGATGTGGCTAGATTGAAAGATCGTCACTTTGCTGAGCACATTCCTCCCACGGCCAAAAAAAACTTTCCTGCTAAGAGATGTAGAGTCTGTGCTCGAAGAGGTATCAGGAAGGAGACTAGGATGTACTGCCCTGATTGTCCTTCAAAGCCTGGGCTGTGTGTGGGTGGCTGTTTCAGGAGCTACCACACACAGAAGAATTATTGGGAAATTCCGTGAGCGTAAACTGGTGTTTTATATTTTTATATGTTCGGTTTCACGGTTGGCATTAGTCATGTATTCAGTTAGAGCTTTTGTGTTTGTAGTTTTGTACTAATTTATGATTAGTGGTTTCTTTGTTGTTTAAAAACAAAAAAAAAGGGGATGGCATGTGTAGAGTGGCGTTTGGCTGGCGGCGTGGGTGTGGTGGCGCTTGGCTGGCGGTGTGTGTGGGGTGGCGCTTGGCTGGCGGTGTGTGTGGGGTGGCGCTTGGCTGGCAGTGTGTGTGGGGTGGCGCTTGGCTGGCGGTGTGTGTGGGGTGGCGCTGGGCTGGCGGTGTGTGTGGGGTGGCGCTTGGCTGGTGGTGTGGGTGGGGTGGCGCTTGGCTGGTGGTGTGGCGCTTGGCTGGCAGTGCCGGCCAAACGCCAGTCCACACACTCATCAGCTGGTGTGATTGCTGTATCAGGCATGTGGGCGTATGAAAGTGATGGGCCCTTGACTGGCGCTGTCTGTGGATGCGAGTCTTGTAATGTGCTGGGCCCGTGGCTGGCGGCGTGAATGGTCTAGTGCATGTCATGTATGAAAGGTGTGTGAATGGACTGTAAAGCGGTTGGTGCCTTGTCGTGGCTTTACAGCTCACGAGCTGTGAGTCATTGGTTCAGTTTTTTGGCCTTTCAGTTATTACCAGTGCATTTCACTTTTGTGAAATCTCTTGTTAATAAAATTTGATCTACTGAACCATCACTCACCCTCGCGCCAAATCCAACCAGTATGTGTGGTACAAATGACAAAACCTGCTCCGCTGTAATCAGGCGTCGCAGCACACTTGAGACACGCTAGGTGCCTCGGGTGGGACCCCGATGATGAAGCATGCCACCAACTTGGTTGGTGGGTGAGGGGTCTTCTTCACATAACCTAAGTGTGTTTCTTTTCACAATTTTAGTGTTTGGCACATCACGGACGTATGTGCACACATCAAAGTGATATATTCCAAAAATACCTGTGTTTGGGGGGGAGGGCCCACCTATGTTTTTGGTCCTGGGTGCGGCCGTCATGTAGGGAAACCTACAAAACCCAGAAACTTTTTAAAACTAGGCACCCCAAGGAGTCTAGGGAGGTGTGGCTTGTGTGGCTCCCCCAACATTTTCTTACCCAGACTCCTCTGTAAACCTCAAACTTTGCATAAAAAAGCATATTTTCCTGATTTTTCTTAGTAGGATCACCGCTCCAGCACAAAATTCCTACTCCCCAGTTTTCCCCTCAGTCTCCCAAGTAAAATGACACCTCACTTATGTGGGTCCCCAAAGCAGAGTCCGTCTAAAGATGTATAAAAGAATATGCCCTTATAAACTTGCTGTGCTATCCCTTCTATCCCTTCAGGTTTTGGGCCTTATTCTGTTGCAGGCACCTGGCCCACCCACACAAGTGAGGTATCATTTTTATCGGGAGACTTGGGGGAACGCTGGGTGGAAGGAAATTTGTGGCTCCTATCAGATTCCAGAACTTTCTGCCACAGAAATGTGAGGAACATGTGTTTTTTTAGCCAAATTTTGAGGTTTGCAAAGGATTCTGGGTAACAGAACTTGGTCCGAGCCCCGCAAGTCACCCCTCCTTGGATTCCCCTAGGTCTCTAGTTTTCAGAAATGCACAGGTTTGGTAGGTTTCCCTAGGCGCCGGGTGAGCTACAGGCCAAAATCCACAGGTAGGCACTGTTTTCTCCCAAAATTTTGGATGTGTCCACGTTGCGCTTTGGGGTGTTTCCTGTCGCAGGCGCTAGGCCTACCCACGCAAGTGAGGTATCATTTTTATCGGGAGACTTGGGGGAACACTGGGTGGAAGGAAATTTGTAGCTCCTCTCAGATTCCAGAACTTTCTGCCACAGAAATGTGAGGAACATGTGTTTTTTTAGCCAAATTTTGAGGTTTGCAAAGGATTCTGGGTAACAGAACCTGGTCCGAGCCCCGCAAGTCACCCCTCCTTGGATTCCCCTAGGTCTCTAGTTTTCAGAAATGCACAGGTTTGGTAGGTTTCCCTAGGTGCCGGCTGAGCTAGAGGCCAAAATTTACAGGTAGGCACTTCGCAAAAAACACCTCTGTTTTTTTCCAAAATTTAGGATGTGTCCACGTTGCGCTTTGGGGTGTCTCCTGTCGCCGGCGCTAGGCCTACCCACGCAAGTGAGGTATCATTTTTATCGGGAGACTTGGGGGAACGCTGGGTGGAAGGAAATTTGTAGCTCCTCTCAGATTCCAGAACTTTCTGCCACAGAAATGTGAGGAACATGTGTTTTTTTAGCCAAATTTTGAGGTTTGCAAAGGATTCTGGGTAACAGAACCTGGTCCGAGCCCCACAAGTCGCCCCTCCTTGGATTCCCCTAGGTCTCTAGTTTTCAGAAATGCACAGGTTTGGTAGGTTTCCCTAGGTGCCGGCTGAGCTAGAGGCCAAAATCTACAGGTAGGCACTTCGCAAAAAACACCTCTGTTTTTTTCCAAAATTTAGGATGTGTCCACGTTGCGCTTTGGGGTGTCTCCTGTCGCCGGCGCTAGGCCTACCCACGCAAGTGAGGTATCATTTTTATCGGGAGACTTGGGGGAACGCTGGGTGGAAGGAAATTTGTGGCTCCTATCAGATTCCAGAACTTTCTGCCACAGAAATGTGAGGAACATGTGTTTTTTTAGCCAAATTTTGAGGTTTGCAAAGGATTCTGGGTAACAGAACCTGGTCCGAGCCCCGCAAGTCACCCCTCCTTGGATTCCCCTAGGTCTCTAGTTTTCAGAAATGCACAGGTTTGGTAGGTTTCCCTAGGCACCGGGTGAGCTACAGGCCAAAATCCACAGGTAGGCACTGTTTTCTCCCAAAATTTTGGATGTGTCCACGTTGCGCTTTGGGGTGTTTCCTGTCGCAGGCGCTAGGCCTACCCACGCAAGTGAGGTATCATTTTTATCGGGAGACTTAGGGGAACGCTGGGTGGAAGGAAATTTGTAGCTCCTCTCAGATTCCAGAACTTTCTGCCACAGAAATGTGAGGAACATGTGTTTTTTTAGCCAAATTTTGAGGTTTGCAAAGGATTCTGGGTAACAGAACCTGGTCCGAGCCCCGCAAGTCACCCCTCCTTGGATTCCCCTAGGTCTCTAGTTTTCAGAAATGCACAGGTTTGGTAGGTTTCCCTAGGTGCCGGCTGAGCTAGAGGCCAAAATTTACAGGTAGGCACTTCGCAAAAAACACCTCTGTTTTTTTCCAAAATTTAGGATGTGTCCACGTTGCGCTTTGGGGTGTCTCCTGTCGCCGGCGCTAGGCCTACCCACGCAAGGGAGGTATCATTTTTATCGGGAGACTTGGGGGAACGCTGGGTGGAAGGAAATTTGTAGCTCCTCTCAGATTCCAGAACTTTCTGCCACAGAAATGTGAGGAACATGTGTTTTTTTATCCAAATTTTGAGGTTTGCAAAGGATTCTGGGTAACAGAACCTGGTCCGAGCCCCGCAAGTCACCCCTCCTTGGATTCCCCTAGGTCTCTAGTTGTCAGAAATGCACAGGTTTGGTAGGTTTCCCTAGGTGCCGGCTGAGCTAGAGGCCAAAATCTACAGGTAGGCACTTCGCAAAAAACACCTCTGTTTTTTTCCAAAATGTAGGATGTGTCCACGTTGCGCTTTGGGGTGTTTCCTGTCGCCGGCGCTAGGCCTACCCACGCAAGTGAGGTATCATTTTTATCGGGAGACTTGGGGGAACGCTGGGTGGAAGGAAATTTGTAGCTCCTCTCAGATTCCAGAACTTTCTGCCACAGAAATGTGAGGAACATGTGTTTTTTTAGCCAAATTTTGAGGTTTGCAAAGGATTCTGGGTAACAGAACCTGGTCCGAGCCCCGCAAGTCACCCCTCCTTGGATTCCCCTAGGTCTCTAGTTTTCAGAAATGCACAGGTTTGGTAGGTTTCCCTAGGTGCCGGCTGAGCTAGAGGCCAAAATCTACAGGTAGGCACTTTGCAAAAAACACCTCTGTTTTTTTCCAAAATTTAGGATGTGTCCACGTTGCGCTTTGGGGTGTTTCCTGTCGCCGGCGCTAGGCTTACCCACGCAAGTGAGGTATCATTTTTATCGGGAGACTTGGGGGAACGCTGGGTGGAAGGAAATTTGTAGCTCCTCTCAGATTCCAGAACTTTCTGCCACAGAAATGTGAGGAACATGTGTTTTTTTAGCCAAATTTTGAGGTTTGCAAAGGATTCTGGGTAACAGAACCTGGTCCGAGCCCCGCAAGTCACCCCTCCTTGGATTCCCCTAGGTCTCTAGTTTTCAGAAATGCACAGGTTTGGTAGGTTTCCCTAGGTGCCGGCTGAGCTAGAGGCCAAAATCTACAGGTAGGCACTTCGCAAAAAACACCTCTGTTTTTTTCCAAAATTTAGGATGTGTCCACGTTGCGCTTTGGGGTGTTTCCTGTCGCCGGCGCTAGGCCTACCCACGCAAGTGAGGTATCATTTTTATCGGGAGACTTGGGGGAACGATGGGTGGAAGGAAATTTGTAGCTCCTCTCAGATTCCAGAACTTTCTGCCACAGAAATGTGAGGAACATGTGTTTTTTTAGCCAAATTTTGAGGTTTGCAAAGGATTCTGGGTAACAGAACCTGGTCCGAGCCCCGCAAGTCACCCCTCCTTGGATTCCCCTAGGTCTCTAGTTTTCAGAAATGCACAGGTTTGGTAGGTTTCCCTAGGTGCCAGCTGAGCTAGAGGCCAAAATCTACAGGTAGGCACTTCGCAAAAAACACCTCTGTTTTTTTCCAAAATTTAGGATGTGTCCGCGTTGCGCTTTGGGGTGTTTCCTGTCGCCGGCGCTAGGCCTACCCACGCAAGTGAGGTATCATTTTTATCGGGAGACTTGGGGGAACGCTGGGTGGAAGGAAATTTGTAGCTCCTCTCAGATTCCAGAACTTTCTGCCACAGAAATGTGAGGAACATGTGTTTTTTTAGCCAAATTTTGAGGTTTGCAAAGGATTCTGGGTAACAGAACCTGGTCCGAGCCCCGCAAGTCACCCCTCCTTGGATTCCCCTAGGTCTCTAGTTTTCAGAAATGCACAGGTTTGGTAGGTTTCCCTAGGTGCCAGCTGAGCTAGAGGCCAAAATCTACAGGTAGGCACTTCGCAAAAAACACCTCTGTTTTTTTCCAAAATTTAGGATGTGTCCGCGTTGCGCTTTGGGGTGTTTCCTGTCGCCGGCGCTAGGCCTACCCACGCAAGTGAGGTATCATTTTTATCGGGAGACTTGGGGGAACGCTGGGTGGAAGGAAATTTGTAGCTCCTCTCAGATTCCAGAACTTTCTGCCACAGAAATGTGAGGAACATGTGTTTTTTTAGCCAAATTTTGAGGTTTGCAAAGGATTCTGGGTAACAGAACCTGGTCCGAGCCCCGCAAGTCACCCCTCCTTGGATTCCCCTAGGTCTCTAGTTTTCAGAAATGCACAGGTTTGGTAGGTTTCCCTAGGTGCCGGCTGAGCTAGAGGCCAAAATCTACAGGTAGGCACTTCGCAAAAAACACCTCTGTTTTTTTCCAAAATGTAGGATGTGTCCACGTTGCGCTTTGGGGTGTTTCCTGTCGCCGGCGCTAGGCCTACCCACGCAAGTGAGGTATCATTTTTATCGGGAGACTTGGGGGAACGCTGGGTGGAAGGAAATTTGTAGCTCCTCTCAGATTCCAGAACTTTCTGCCACAGAAATGTGAGGAACATGTGTTTTTTTAGCCAAATTTTGAGGTTTGCAAAGGATTCTGGGTAACAGAACCTGGTCCGAGCCCCGCAAGTCACCCCTCCTTGGATTCCCCTAGGTCTCTAGTTTTCAGAAATGCACAGGTTTGGTAGGTTTCCCTAGGTGCCGGCTGAGCTAGAGGCCAAGGATGTGTCCGCGTTGCGCTTTGGGGTGCTTCCTGTCGCCGGCGCTAGGTCTACCCATGCAAGTGAGGTATCATTTTTATCGGGAGACTTGGGGGAACGCTGGGTGGAAGGAAATTTGTAGCTCCTCTCAGATTCCAGAACTTTCTGCCACAGAAATGTGGGGAACATGTCTTTTTTTAGCCAAATTTTGAGGTTTGCAAAGGATTCTGGGTAACAGAACCTGGTCCGAGCCCCGCAAGTCACCCCTCCTTGGATTCCCCTAGGTCTCTAGTTTTCAGAAATGCACAGGTTTGGTAGGTTTCCCTAGGTGCCGGCTGAGCTAGAGGCCAAAATCTACAGGTAGGCACTTCGCAAAAAACACCTCTGTTTTTTTCCAAAATTTAGGATGTGTCCACGTTGCGCTTTGGGGTGTTTCCTGTCGCCGGCGCTAGGCCTACCCACGCAAGTGAGGTATCATTTTTATCGGGAGACTTGGGGGAACGCTGGGTGGAAGGAAATTTGTAGCTCCTCTCAGATTCCAGAACTTTCTGCCACAGAAATGTGAGGAACATGTGTTTTTTTAGCCAAATTTTGAGGTTTGCAAAGGATTCTGGGTAACAGAACCTGGTCCGAGCCCCGCAAGTCACCCCTCCTTGGATTCCCCTAGGTCTCTAGTTTTCAGAAATGCACAGGTTTGGTAGGTTTCCCTAGGTGCCGGCTGAGCTAGAGGCCAAAATCTGCAGGTAGGCACTTCGCAAAAAACACCTCTGTTTTTTTCCAAAATTTAGGATGTGTCCACGTTGCGCTTTGGGGTGTTTCCTGTCGCCGGCGCTAGGCCTACCCACGCAAGTGAGGTATCATTTTTATCGGGAGACTTGGGGGAACGCTGGGTGGAAGGAAATTTGTAGCTCCTCTCAGATTCCAGAACTTTCTGCCACAGAAATGTGAGGAACATGTGTTTTTTTAGCCAAATTTTGAGGTTTGCAAAGGATTCTGGGTAACAGAACCTGGTCCGAGCCCCGCAAGTCACCCCTCCTTGGATTCCCCTAGGTCTCTAGTTTTCAGAAATGCACAGGTTTGGTAGGTTTCCCTAGGTGCCGGCTGAGCTAGAGGCCAAAATCTACAGGTAGGCACTTCGCAAAAAACACCTCTGTTTTTTTCCAAAATGTAGGATGTGTCCACGTTGCGCTTTGGGGTGTTTCCTGTCGCCGGCGCTAGGCCTACCCACGCAAGTGAGGTATCATTTTTATCGGGAGACTTGGGGGAACGCTGGGTGGAAGGAAATTTGTAGCTCCTCTCAGATTCCAGAACTTTCTGCCACAGAAATGTGAGGAACATGTGTTTTTTTAGCCAAATTTTGAGGTTTGCAAAGGATTCTGGGTAACAGAACCTGGTCCGAGCCCCGCAAGTCACCCCTCCTTGGATTCCCCTAGGTCTCTAGTTTTCAGAAATGCACAGGTTTGGTAGGTTTCCCTAGGTGCCGGCTGAGCTAGAGGCCAAGGATGTGTCCGCGTTGCGCTTTGGGGTGCTTCCTGTCGCCGGCGCTAGGTCTACCCACGCAAGTGAGGTATCATTTTTATCGGGAGACTTGGGGGAACGCTGGGTGGAAGGAAATTTGTAGCTCCTCTCAGATTCCAGAACTTTCTGCCACAGAAATGTGAGGAACATGTCTTTTTTTAGCCAAATTTTGAGGTTTGCAAAGGATTCTGGGTAACAGAACCTGGTCCGAGCCCCGCAAGTCACCCCTCCTTGGATTCCCCTAGGTCTCTAGTTTTCAGAAATGCACAGGTTTGGTAGGTTTCCCTAGGTGCCGGCTGAGCTAGAGGCCAAGGATGTGTCCGCGTTGCGCTTTGGGGTGCTTCCTGTCGCCGGCGCTAGGTCTACCCACGCAAGTGAGGTATCATTTTTATCGGGAGACTTGGGGGAACGCTGGGTGGAAGGAAATTTGTAGCTCCTCTCAGATTCCAGAACTTTCTGCCACAGAAATGTGAGGAACATGTCTTTTTTTAGCCAAATTTTGAGGTTTGCAAAGGATTCTGGGTAACAGAACCTGGTCCGAGCCCCGCAAGTCACCCCTCCTTGGATTCCCCTAGGTCTCTAGTTTTCAGAAATGCACAGGTTTGGTAGGTTTCCCTAGGTGCCGGCTGAGCTAGAGGCCAAAATCTACAGGTAGGCACTTCGCAAAAAACACCTCTGTTTTTTTCCAAAATTTAGGATGTGTCCACGTTGCGCTTTGGGGTGTTTCCTGTCGCCGGCGCTAGGCCTACCCACGCAAGTGAGGTATCATTTTTATCGGGAGACTTGGGGGAACGCTGGGTGGAAGGAAATTTGTAGCTCCTCTCAGATTCCAGAACTTTCTGCCACAGAAATGTGAGGAACATGTGTTTTTTTAGCCAAATTTTGAGGTTTGCAAAGGATTCTGGGTAACAGAACCTGGTCCGAGCCCCGCAAGTCACCCCTCCTTGGATTCCCCTAGGTCTCTAGTTTTCAGAAATGCACAGGTTTGGTAGGTTTCCCTAGGTGCCGGCTGAGCTAGAGGCCAAAATCTACAGGTAGGCACTTTGCAAAAAACACCTCTGTTTTTTTCCAAAATTTAGGATGTGTCCACGTTGCGCTTTGGGGTGTTTCCTGTCGCCGGCGCTAGGCTTACCCATGCAAGTGAGGTATCATTTTTATCGGGAGACTTGGGGGAACGCTGGGTGGAAGGAAATTTGTAGCTCCTCTCAGATTCCAGAACTTTCTGCCACAGAAATGTGAGGAACATGTGTTTTTTTAGCCAAATTTTGAGGTTTGCAAAGGATTCTGGGTAACAGAACCTGGTCCGAGCCCCGCAAGTCACCCCTCCTTGGATTCCCCTAGGTCTCTAGTTTTCAGAAATGCACAGGTTTGGTAGGTTTCCCTAGGTGCCGGCTGAGCTAGAGGCCAAAATCTACAGGTAGGCACTTCGCAAAAAACACCTCTGTTTTTTTCCAAAATTTAGGATGTGTCCACGTTGCGCTTTGGGGTGTTTCCTGTCGCCGGCGCTAGGCCTACCCACGCAAGTGAGGTATCATTTTTATCGGGAGACTTGGGGGAACGATGGGTGGAAGGAAATTTGTAGCTCCTCTCAGATTCCAGAACTTTCTGCCACAGAAATGTGAGGAACATGTGTTTTTTTAGCCAAATTTTGAGGTTTGCAAAGGATTCTGGGTAACAGAACCTGGTCCGAGCCCCGCAAGTCACCCCTCCTTGGATTCCCCTAGGTCTCTAGTTTTCAGAAATGCACAGGTTTGGTAGGTTTCCCTAGGTGCCAGCTGAGCTAGAGGCCAAAATCTACAGGTAGGCACTTCGCAAAAAACACCTCTGTTTTTTTCCAAAATTTAGGATGTGTCCGCGTTGCGCTTTGGGGTGTTTCCTGTCGCCGGCGCTAGGCCTACCCACGCAAGTGAGGTATCATTTTTATCGGGAGACTTGGGGGAACGCTGGGTGGAAGGAAATTTGTAGCTCCTCTCAGATTCCAGAACTTTCTGCCACAGAAATGTGAGGAACATGTGTTTTTTTAGCCAAATTTTGAGGTTTGCAAAGGATTCTGGGTAACAGAACCTGGTCCGAGCCCCGCAAGTCACCCCTCCTTGGATTCCCCTAGGTCTCTAGTTTTCAGAAATGCACAGGTTTGGTAGGTTTCCCTAGGTGCCAGCTGAGCTAGAGGCCAAAATCTACAGGTAGGCACTTCGCAAAAAACACCTCTGTTTTTTTCCAAAATTTAGGATGTGTCCGCGTTGCGCTTTGGGGTGTTTCCTGTCGCCGGCGCTAGGCCTACCCACGCAAGTGAGGTATCATTTTTATCGGGAGACTTGGGGGAACGCTGGGTGGAAGGAAATTTGTAGCTCCTCTCAGATTCCAGAACTTTCTGCCACAGAAATGTGAGGAACATGTGTTTTTTTAGCCAAATTTTGAGGTTTGCAAAGGATTCTGGGTAACAGAACCTGGTCCGAGCCCCGCAAGTCACCCCTCCTTGGATTCCCCTAGGTCTCTAGTTTTCAGAAATGCACAGGTTTGGTAGGTTTCCCTAGGTGCCGGCTGAGCTAGAGGCCAAAATCTACAGGTAGGCACTTCGCAAAAAACACCTCTGTTTTTTTCCAAAATGTAGGATGTGTCCACGTTGCGCTTTGGGGTGTTTCCTGTCGCCGGCGCTAGGCCTACCCACGCAAGTGAGGTATCATTTTTATCGGGAGACTTGGGGGAACGCTGGGTGGAAGGAAATTTGTAGCTCCTCTCAGATTCCAGAACTTTCTGCCACAGAAATGTGAGGAACATGTGTTTTTTTAGCCAAATTTTGAGGTTTGCAAAGGATTCTGGGTAACAGAACCTGGTCCGAGCCCCGCAAGTCACCCCTCCTTGGATTCCCCTAGGTCTCTAGTTTTCAGAAATGCACAGGTTTGGTAGGTTTCCCTAGGTGCCGGCTGAGCTAGAGGCCAAGGATGTGTCCGCGTTGCGCTTTGGGGTGCTTCCTGTCGCCGGCGCTAGGTCTACCCATGCAAGTGAGGTATCATTTTTATCGGGAGACTTGGGGGAACGCTGGGTGGAAGGAAATTTGTAGCTCCTCTCAGATTCCAGAACTTTCTGCCACAGAAATGTGGGGAACATGTCTTTTTTTAGCCAAATTTTGAGGTTTGCAAAGGATTCTGGGTAACAGAACCTGGTCCGAGCCCCGCAAGTCACCCCTCCTTGGATTCCCCTAGGTCTCTAGTTTTCAGAAATGCACAGGTTTGGTAGGTTTCCCTAGGTGCCGGCTGAGCTAGAGGCCAAAATCTACAGGTAGGCACTTCGCAAAAAACACCTCTGTTTTTTTCCAAAATTTAGGATGTGTCCACGTTGCGCTTTGGGGTGTTTCCTGTCGCCGGCGCTAGGCCTACCCACGCAAGTGAGGTATCATTTTTATCGGGAGACTTGGGGGAACGCTGGGTGGAAGGAAATTTGTAGCTCCTCTCAGATTCCAGAACTTTCTGCCACAGAAATGTGAGGAACATGTGTTTTTTTAGCCAAATTTTGAGGTTTGCAAAGGATTCTGGGTAACAGAACCTGGTCCGAGCCCCGCAAGTCACCCCTCCTTGGATTCCCCTAGGTCTCTAGTTTTCAGAAATGCACAGGTTTGGTAGGTTTCCCTAGGTGCCGGCTGAGCTAGAGGCCAAAATCTGCAGGTAGGCACTTCGCAAAAAACACCTCTGTTTTTTTCCAAAATTTAGGATGTGTCCACGTTGCGCTTTGGGGTGTTTCCTGTCGCCGGCGCTAGGCCTACCCACGCAAGTGAGGTATCATTTTTATCGGGAGACTTGGGGGAACGCTGGGTGGAAGGAAATTTGTAGCTCCTCTCAGATTCCAGAACTTTCTGCCACAGAAATGTGAGGAACATGTGTTTTTTTAGCCAAATTTTGAGGTTTGCAAAGGATTCTGGGTAACAGAACCTGGTCCGAGCCCCGCAAGTCACCCCTCCTTGGATTCCCCTAGGTCTCTAGTTTTCAGAAATGCACAGGTTTGGTAGGTTTCCCTAGGTGCCGGCTGAGCTAGAGGCCAAAATCTACAGGTAGGCACTTCGCAAAAAACACCTCTGTTTTTTTCCAAAATGTAGGATGTGTCCACGTTGCGCTTTGGGGTGTTTCCTGTCGCCGGCGCTAGGCCTACCCACGCAAGTGAGGTATCATTTTTATCGGGAGACTTGGGGGAACGCTGGGTGGAAGGAAATTTGTAGCTCCTCTCAGATTCCAGAACTTTCTGCCACAGAAATGTGAGGAACATGTGTTTTTTTAGCCAAATTTTGAGGTTTGCAAAGGATTCTGGGTAACAGAACCTGGTCCGAGCCCCGCAAGTCACCCCTCCTTGGATTCCCCTAGGTCTCTAGTTTTCAGAAATGCACAGGTTTGGTAGGTTTCCCTAGGTGCCGGCTGAGCTAGAGGCCAAGGATGTGTCCGCGTTGCGCTTTGGGGTGCTTCCTGTCGCCGGCGCTAGGTCTACCCACGCAAGTGAGGTATCATTTTTATCGGGAGACTTGGGGGAACGCTGGGTGGAAGGAAATTTGTAGCTCCTCTCAGATTCCAGAACTTTCTGCCACAGAAATGTGAGGAACATGTCTTTTTTTAGCCAAATTTTGAGGTTTGCAAAGGATTCTGGGTAACAGAACCTGGTCCGAGCCCCGCAAGTCACCCCTCCTTGGATTCCCCTAGGTCTCTAGTTTTCAGAAATGCACAGGTTTGGTAGGTTTCCCTAGGTGCCGGCTGAGCTAGAGGCCAAAATCTACAGGTAGGCACTTCGCAAAAAACACCTCTGTTTTTTTCCAAAATTTAGGATGTGTCCACGTTGCGCTTTGGGGTGTTTCCTGTCGCCGGCGCTAGGCCTACCCACGCAAGTGAGGTATCATTTTTATCGGGAGACTTGGGGGAACGCTGGGTGGAAGGAAATTTGTAGCTCCTCTCAGATTCCAGAACTTTCTGCCACAGAAATGTGAGGAACATGTGTTTTTTTAGCCAAATTTTGAGGTTTGCAAAGGATTCTGGGTAACAGAACCTGGTCCGAGCCCCGCAAGTCACCCCTCCTTGGATTCCCCTAGGTCTCTAGTTTTCAGAAATGCACAGGTTTGGTAGGTTTCCCTAGGTGCCGGCTGAGCTAGAGGCCAAAATCTGCAGGTAGGCACTTCGCAAAAAACACCTCTGTTTTTTTCCAAAATTTAGGATGTGTCCACGTTGCGCTTTGGGGTGTTTCCTGTCGCCGGCGCTAGGCCTACCCACGCAAGTGAGGTATCATTTTTATCGGGAGACTTGGGGGAACGCTGGGTGGAAGGAAATTTGTAGCTCCTCTCAGATTCCAGAACTTTCTGCCACAGAAATGTGAGGAACATGTGTTTTTTTAGCCAAATTTTGAGGTTTGCAAAGGATTCTGGGTAACAGAACCTGGTCCGAGCCCCGCAAGTCACCCCTCCTTGGATTCCCCTAGGTCTCTAGTTTTCAGAAATGCACAGGTTTGGTAGGTTTCCCTAGGTGCCGGCTGAGCTAGAGGCCAAGGATGTGTCCGCGTTGCGCTTTGGGGTGCTTCCTGTCGCCGGCGCTAGGTCTACCCACGCAAGTGAGGTATCATTTTTATCGGGAGACTTGGGGGAACGCTGGGTGGAAGGAAATTTGTAGCTCCTCTCAGATTCCAGAACTTTCTGCCACAGAAATGTGAGGAACATGTCTTTTTTTAGCCAAATTTTGAGGTTTGCAAAGGATTCTGGGTAACAGAACCTGGTCCGAGCCCCGCAAGTCACCCCTCCTTGGATTCCCCTAGGTCTCTAGTTTTCAGAAATGCACAGGTTTGGTAGGTTTCCCTAGGTGCCGGCTGAGCTAGAGGCCAAAATCTACAGGTAGGCACTTCGCAAAAAACACCTCTGTTTTTTTCCAAAATTTAGGATGTGTCCACGTTGCGCTTTGGGGTGTTTCCTGTCGCCGGCGCTAGGCCTACCCACGCAAGTGAGGTATCATTTTTATCGGGAGACTTGGGGGAACGCTGGGTGGAAGGAAATTTGTAGCTCCTCTCAGATTCCAGAACTTTCTGCCACAGAAATGTGAGGAACATGTGTTTTTTTAGCCAAATTTTGAGGTTTGCAAAGGATTCTGGGTAACAGAACCTGGTCCGAGCCCCGCAAGTCACCCCTCCTTGGATTCCCCTAGGTCTCTAGTTTTCAGAAATGCACAGGTTTGGTAGGTTTCCCTAGGTGCCGGCTGAGCTAGAGGCCAAAATCTACAGGTAGGCACTTCGCAAAAAACACCTCTGTTTTTTTCCAAAATGTAGGATGTGTCCACGTTGCGCTTTGGGGTGTTTCCTGTCGCCGGCGCTAGGCCTACCCACGCAAGTGAGGTATCATTTTTATCGGGAGACTTGGGGGAACGCTGGGTGGAAGGAAATTTGTAGCTCCTCTCAGATTCCAGAACTTTCTGCCACAGAAATGTGAGGAACATGTGTTTTTTTAGCCAAATTTTGAGGTTTGCAAAGGATTCTGGGTAACAGAACCTGGTCCGAGCCCCGCAAGTCACCCCTCCTTGGATTCCCCTAGGTCTCTAGTTTTCAGAAATGCACAGGTTTGGTAGGTTTCCCTAGGTGCCGGCTGAGCTAGAGGCCAAGGATGTGTCCGCGTTGCGCTTTGGGGTGCTTCCTGTCGCCGGCGCTAGGTCTACCCACGCAAGTGAGGTATCATTTTTATCGGGAGACTTGGGGGAACGCTGGGTGGAAGGAAATTTGTAGCTCCTCTCAGATTCCAGAACTTTCTGCCACAGAAATGTGAGGAACATGTCTTTTTTTAGCCAAATTTTGAGGTTTGCAAAGGATTCTGGGTAACAGAACCTGGTCCGAGCCCCGCAAGTCACCCCTCCTTGGATTCCCCTAGGTCTCTAGTTTTCAGAAATGCACAGGTTTGGTAGGTTTCCCTAGGTGCCGGCTGAGCTAGAGGCCAAAATCTACAGGTAGGCACTTCGCAAAAAACACCTCTGTTTTTTTCCAAAATTTAGGATGTGTCCACGTTGCGCTTTGGGGTGTTTCCTGTCGCCGGCGCTAGGCCTACCCACGCAAGTGAGGTATCATTTTTATCGGGAGACTTGGGGGAACGCTGGGTGGAAGGAAATTTGTAGCTCCTCTCAGATTCCAGAACTTTCTGCCACAGAAATGTGAGGAACATGTGTTTTTTTAGCCAAATTTTGAGGTTTGCAAAGGATTCTGGGTAACAGAACCTGGTCCGAGCCCCGCAAGTCACCCCTCCTTGGATTCCCCTAGGTCTCTAGTTTTCAGAAATGCACAGGTTTGGTAGGTTTCCCTAGGTGCCGGCTGAGCTAGAGGCCAAAATCTACAGGTAGGCACTTCGCAAAAAACACCTCTGTTTTTTTCCAAAATTTAGGATGTGTCCACGTTGCGCTTTGGGGTGTTTCCTGTCGCCGGCGCTAGGCCTACCCACGCAAGTGAGGTATCATTTTTATCGGGAGACTTGGGGGAACGCTGGGTGGAAGGAAATTTGTAGCTCCTCTCAGATTCCAGAACTTTCTGCCACAGAAATGTGAGGAACATGTGTTTTTTTAGCCAAATTTTGAGGTTTGCAAAGGATTCTGGGTAACAGAACCTGGTCCGAGCCCCGCAAGTCACCCCTCCTTGGATTCCCCTAGGTCTCTAGTTTTCAGAAATGCACAGGTTTGGTAGGTTTCCCTAGGTGCCGGCTGAGCTAGAGGCCAAGGATGTGTCCGCGTTGCGCTTTGGGGTGCTTCCTGTCGCCGGCGCTAGGTCTACCCACGCAAGTGAGGTATCATTTTTATCGGGAGACTTGGGGGAACGCTGGGTGGAAGGAAATTTGTAGCTCCTCTCAGATTCCAGAACTTTCTGCCACAGAAATGTGAGGAACATGTCTTTTTTTAGCCAAATTTTGAGGTTTGCAAAGGATTCTGGGTAACAGAACCTGGTCCGAGCCCCGCAAGTCACCCCTCCTTGGATTCCCCTAGGTCTCTAGTTTTCAGAAATGCACAGGGTTGGTAGGTTTCCCTAGGTGCCGGCTGAGCTAGAGGCCAAAATCTACAGATAGGCACTTCGCAAAAAACACCTCTGTTTTTTTCCAAAATTTAGGATGTGTCCACGTTGCGCTTTGGGGTGTCTCCTGTCGCCGGCGCTAGGCCTACCCACGCAAGTGAGGTATCATTTTTATCGGGAGACTTGGGGGAACGCTGGGTGGAAGGAAATTTGTAGCTCCTCTCAGATTCCAGAACTTTCTGCCACAGAAATGTGAGGAACATGTGTTTTTTTATCCAAATTTTGAGGTTTGCAAAGGATTCTGGGTAACAGAACCTGGTCCGAGCCCCGCAAGTCACCCCTCCTTGGATTCCCCTAGGTCTCTAGTTGTCAGAAATGCACAGGTTTGGTAGGTTTCCCTAGGTGCCGGCTGAGCTAGAGGCCAAAATCTACAGGTAGGCACTTCGCAAAAAACACCTCTGTTTTTTTCCAAAATTTAGGATGTGTCCACGTTGCGCTTTGGGGTGTTTCCTGTCGCCGGCGCTAGGCCTACCCACGCAAGTGAGGTATCATTTTTATCGGGAGACTTGGGGGAACGCTGGGTGGAAGGAAATTTGTAGCTCCTCTCAGATTCCAGAACTTTCTGCCACAGAAATGTGAGGAACATGTGTTTTTTTAGCCAAATTTTGAGGTTTGCAAAGGATTCTGGGTAACAGAACCTGGTCCGAGCCCCGCAAGTCACCCCTCCTTGGATTCCCCTAGGTCTCTAGTTTTCAGAAATGCACAGGTTTGGTAGGTTTCCCTAGGTGCCGGCTGAGCTAGAGGCCAAAATCTACAGGTAGGCACTTTGCAAAAAACACCTCTGTTTTTTTCCAAAATTTAGGATGTGTCCACGTTGCGCTTTGGGGTGTTTCCTGTCGCCGGCGCTAGGCTTACCCATGCAAGTGAGGTATCATTTTTATCGGGAGACTTGGGGGAACGCTGGGTGGAAGGAAATTTGTAGCTCCTCTCAGATTCCAGAACTTTCTGCCACAGAAATGTGAGGAACATGTGTTTTTTTAGCCAAATTTTGAGGTTTGCAAAGGATTCTGGGTAACAGAACCTGGTCCGAGCCCCGCAAGTCACCCCTCCTTGGATTCCCCTAGGTCTCTAGTTTTCAGAAATGCACAGGTTTGGTAGGTTTCCCTAGGTGCCGGCTGAGCTAGAGGCCAAAATCTACAGGTAGGCACTTCGCAAAAAACACCTCTGTTTTTTTCCAAAATTTAGGATGTGTCCACGTTGCGCTTTGGGGTGTTTCCTGTCGCCGGCGCTAGGCCTACCCACGCAAGTGAGGTATCATTTTTATCGGGAGACTTGGGGGAACGATGGGTGGAAGGAAATTTGTAGCTCCTCTCAGATTCCAGAACTTTCTGCCACAGAAATGTGAGGAACATGTGTTTTTTTAGCCAAATTTTGAGGTTTGCAAAGGATTCTGGGTAACAGAACCTGGTCCGAGCCCCGCAAGTCACCCCTCCTTGGATTCCCCTAGGTCTCTAGTTTTCAGAAATGCACAGGTTTGGTAGGTTTCCCTAGGTGCCAGCTGAGCTAGAGGCCAAAATCTACAGGTAGGCACTTCGCAAAAAACACCTCTGTTTTTTTCCAAAATTTAGGATGTGTCCGCGTTGCGCTTTGGGGTGTTTCCTGTCGCCGGCGCTAGGCCTACCCACGCAAGTGAGGTATCATTTTTATCGGGAGACTTGGGGGAACGCTGGGTGGAAGGAAATTTGTAGCTCCTCTCAGATTCCAGAACTTTCTGCCACAGAAATGTGAGGAACATGTGTTTTTTTAGCCAAATTTTGAGGTTTGCAAAGGATTCTGGGTAACAGAACCTGGTCCGAGCCCCGCAAGTCACCCCTCCTTGGATTCCCCTAGGTCTCTAGTTTTCAGAAATGCACAGGTTTGGTAGGTTTCCCTAGGTGCCGGCTGAGCTAGAGGCCAAAATCTACAGGTAGGCACTTCGCAAAAAACACCTCTGTTTTTTTCCAAAATGTAGGATGTGTCCACGTTGCGCTTTGGGGTGTTTCCTGTCGCCGGCGCTAGGCCTACCCACGCAAGTGAGGTATCATTTTTATCGGGAGACTTGGGGGAACGCTGGGTGGAAGGAAATTTGTAGCTCCTCTCAGATTCCAGAACTTTCTGCCACAGAAATGTGAGGAACATGTGTTTTTTTAGCCAAATTTTGAGGTTTGCAAAGGATTCTGGGTAACAGAACCTGGTCCGAGCCCCGCAAGTCACCCCTCCTTGGATTCCCCTAGGTCTCTAGTTTTCAGAAATGCACAGGTTTGGTAGGTTTCCCTAGGTGCCGGCTGAGCTAGAGGCCAAGGATGTGTCCGCGTTGCGCTTTGGGGTGCTTCCTGTCGCCGGCGCTAGGTCTACCCACGCAAGTGAGGTATCATTTTTATCGGGAGACTTGGGGGAACGCTGGGTGGAAGGAAATTTGTAGCTCCTCTCAGATTCCAGAACTTTCTGCCACAGAAATGTGGGGAACATGTCTTTTTTTAGCCAAATTTTGAGGTTTGCAAAGGATTCTGGGTAACAGAACCTGGTCCGAGCCCCGCAAGTCACCCCTCCTTGGATTCCCCTAGGTCTCTAGTTTTCAGAAATGCACAGGTTTGGTAGGTTTCCCTAGGTGCCGGCTGAGCTAGAGGCCAAAATCTACAGGTAGGCACTTCGCAAAAAACACCTCTGTTTTTTTCCAAAATTTAGGATGTGTCCACGTTGCGCTTTGGGGTGTTTCCTGTCGCCGGCGCTAGGCCTACCCACGCAAGTGAGGTATCATTTTTATCGGGAGACTTGGGGGAACGCTGGGTGGAAGGAAATTTGTAGCTCCTCTCAGATTCCAGAACTTTCTGCCACAGAAATGTGAGGAACATGTGTTTTTTTAGCCAAATTTTGAGGTTTGCAAAGGATTCTGGGTAACAGAACCTGGTCCGAGCCCCGCAAGTCACCCCTCCTTGGATTCCCCTAGGTCTCTAGTTTTCAGAAATGCACAGGTTTGGTAGGTTTCCCTAGGTGCCGGCTGAGCTAGAGGCCAAAATCTACAGGTAGGCACTTCGCAAAAAACACCTCTGTTTTTTTCCAAAATTTAGGATGTGTCCACGTTGCGCTTTGGGGTGTTTCCTGTCGCCGGCGCTAGGCCTACCCACGCAAGTGAGGTATCATTTTTATCGGGAGACTTGGGGGAACGCTGGGTGGAAGGAAATTTGTAGCTCCTCTCAGATTCCAGAACTTTCTGCCACAGAAATGTGAGGAACATGTGTTTTTTTAGCCAAATTTTGAGGTTTGCAAAGGATTCTGGGTAACAGAACCTGGTCCGAGCCCCGCAAGTCACCCCTCCTTGGATTCCCCTAGGTCTCTAGTTTTCAGAAATGCACAGGTTTGGTAGGTTTCCCTAGGTGCCGGCTGAGCTAGAGGCCAAAATCTACAGGTAGGCACTTCGCAAAAAACACCTCTGTTTTTTTCCAAAATGTAGGATGTGTCCACGTTGCGCTTTGGGGTGTTTCCTGTCGCCGGCGCTAGGCCTACCCACGCAAGTGAGGTATCATTTTTATCGGGAGACTTGGGGGAACGCTGGGTGGAAGGAAATTTGTAGCTCCTCTCAGATTCCAGAACTTTCTGCCACAGAAATGTGAGGAACATGTGTTTTTTTAGCCAAATTTTGAGGTTTGCAAAGGATTCTGGGTACCAGAACCTGGTCCGAGCCCCGCAAGTCACCCCTCCTTGGATTCCCCTAGGTCTCTAGTTTTCAGAAATGCACAGGTTTGGTAGGTTTCCCTAGGTGCCGGCTGAGCTAGAGGCCAAGGATGTGTCCGCGTTGCGCTTTGGGGTGCTTCCTGTCGCCGGCGCTAGGTCTACCCACGCAAGTGAGGTATCATTTTTATCGGGAGACTTGGGGGAACGCTGGGTGGAAGGAAATTTGTAGCTCCTCTCAGATTCCAGAACTTTCTGCCACAGAAATGTGAGGAACATGTCTTTTTTTAGCCACATTTTGAGGTTTGCAAAGGATTCTGGGTAACAGAACCTGGTCCGAGCCCCGCAAGTCACCCCTCCTTGGATTCCCCTAGGTCTCTAGTTTTCAGAAATGCACAGGTTTGGTAGGTTTCCCTAGGTGCCGGCTGAGCTAGAGGCCAAAATCTACAGGTAGGCACTTCGCAAAAAACACCTCTGTTTTTTTCCAAAATGTAGGATGTGTCCACGTTGCGCTTTGGGGTGTTTCCTGTCGCCGGCGCTAGGCCTACCCACGCAAGTGAGGTATCATTTTTATCGGGAGACTTGGGGGAACGCTGGGTGGAAGGAAATTTGTAGCTCCTCTCAGATTCCAGAACTTTCTGCCACAGAAATGTGAGGAACATGTGTTTTTTTAGCCAAATTTTGAGGTTTGCAAAGGATTCTGGGTAACAGAACCTGGTCCGAGCCCCGCAAGTCACCCCTCCTTGGATTCCCCTAGGTCTCTAGTTTTCAGAAATGCACAGGTTTGGTAGGTTTCCCTAGGTGCCGGCTGAGCTAGAGGCCAAGGATGTGTCCGCGTTGCGCTTTGGGGTGCTTCCTGTCGCCGGCGCTAGGTCTACCCACGCAAGTGAGGTATCATTTTTATCGGGAGACTTGGGGGAACGCTGGGTGGAAGGAAATTTGTAGCTCCTCTCAGATTCCAGAACTTTCTGCCACAGAAATGTGAGGAACATGTCTTTTTTTAGCCAAATTTTGAGGTTTGCAAAGGATTCTGGGTAACAGAACCTGGTCCGAGCCCCGCAAGTCACCCCTCCTTGGATTCCCCTAGGTCTCTAGTTTTCAGAAATGCACAGGTTTGGTAGGTTTCCCTAGGTGCCGGCTGAGCTAGAGGCCAAAATCTACAGGTAGGCACTTCGCAAAAAACACCTCTGTTTTTTTCCAAAATTTAGGATGTGTCCACGTTGCGCTTTGGGGTGTTTCCTGTCGCCGGCGCTAGGCCTACCCACGCAAGTGAGGTATCATTTTTATCGGGAGACTTGGGGGAACGCTGGGTGGAAGGAAATTTGTAGCTCCTCTCAGATTCCAGAACTTTCTGCCACAGAAATGTGAGGAACATGTGTTTTTTTAGCCAAATTTTGAGGTTTGCAAAGGATTCTGGGTAACAGAACCTGGTCCGAGCCCCGCAAGTCACCCCTCCTTGGATTCCCCTAGGTCTCTAGTTTTCAGAAATGCACAGGTTTGGTAGGTTTCCCTAGGTGCCGGCTGAGCTAGAGGCCAAAATCTACAGGTAGGCACTTTGCAAAAAACACCTCTGTTTTTTTCCAAAATTTAGGATGTGTCCACGTTGCGCTTTGGGGTGTTTCCTGTCGCCGGCGCTAGGCTTACCCATGCAAGTGAGGTATCATTTTTATCGGGAGACTTGGGGGAACGCTGGGTGGAAGGAAATTTGTAGCTCCTCTCAGATTCCAGAACTTTCTGCCACAGAAATGTGAGGAACATGTGTTTTTTTAGCCAAATTTTGAGGTTTGCAAAGGATTCTGGGTAACAGAACCTGGTCCGAGCCCCGCAAGTCACCCCTCCTTGGATTCCCCTAGGTCTCTAGTTTTCAGAAATGCACAGGTTTGGTAGGTTTCCCTAGGTGCCGGCTGAGCTAGAGGCCAAAATCTACAGGTAGGCACTTCGCAAAAAACACCTCTGTTTTTTTCCAAAATTTAGGATGTGTCCACGTTGCGCTTTGGGGTGTTTCCTGTCGCCGGCGCTAGGCCTACCCACGCAAGTGAGGTATCATTTTTATCGGGAGACTTGGGGGAACGATGGGTGGAAGGAAATTTGTAGCTCCTCTCAGATTCCAGAACTTTCTGCCACAGAAATGTGAGGAACATGTGTTTTTTTAGCCAAATTTTGAGGTTTGCAAAGGATTCTGGGTAACAGAACCTGGTCCGAGCCCCGCAAGTCACCCCTCCTTGGATTCCCCTAGGTCTCTAGTTTTCAGAAATGCACAGGTTTGGTAGGTTTCCCTAGGTGCCAGCTGAGCTAGAGGCCAAAATCTACAGGTAGGCACTTCGCAAAAAACACCTCTGTTTTTTTCCAAAATTTAGGATGTGTCCGCGTTGCGCTTTGGGGTGTTTCCTGTCGCCGGCGCTAGGCCTACCCACGCAAGTGAGGTATCATTTTTATCGGGAGACTTGGGGGAACGCTGGGTGGAAGGAAATTTGTAGCTCCTCTCAGATTCCAGAACTTTCTGCCACAGAAATGTGAGGAACATGTGTTTTTTTAGCCAAATTTTGAGGTTTGCAAAGGATTCTGGGTAACAGAACCTGGTCCGAGCCCCGCAAGTCACCCCTCCTTGGATTCCCCTAGGTCTCTAGTTTTCAGAAATGCACAGGTTTGGTAGGTTTCCCTAGGTGCCGGCTGAGCTAGAGGCCAAAATCTACAGGTAGGCACTTCGCAAAAAACACCTCTGTTTTTTTCCAAAATGTAGGATGTGTCCACGTTGCGCTTTGGGGTGTTTCCTGTCGCCGGCGCTAGGCCTACCCACGCAAGTGAGGTATCATTTTTATCGGGAGACTTGGGGGAACGCTGGGTGGAAGGAAATTTGTAGCTCCTCTCAGATTCCAGAACTTTCTGCCACAGAAATGTGAGGAACATGTGTTTTTTTAGCCAAATTTTGAGGTTTGCAAAGGATTCTGGGTAACAGAACCTGGTCCGAGCCCCGCAAGTCACCCCTCCTTGGATTCCCCTAGGTCTCTAGTTTTCAGAAATGCACAGGTTTGGTAGGTTTCCCTAGGTGCCGGCTGAGCTAGAGGCCAAGGATGTGTCCGCGTTGCGCTTTGGGGTGCTTCCTGTCGCCGGCGCTAGGTCTACCCACGCAAGTGAGGTATCATTTTTATCGGGAGACTTGGGGGAACGCTGGGTGGAAGGAAATTTGTAGCTCCTCTCAGATTCCAGAACTTTCTGCCACAGAAATGTGGGGAACATGTCTTTTTTTAGCCAAATTTTGAGGTTTGCAAAGGATTCTGGGTAACAGAACCTGGTCCGAGCCCCGCAAGTCACCCCTCCTTGGATTCCCCTAGGTCTCTAGTTTTCAGAAATGCACAGGTTTGGTAGGTTTCCCTAGGTGCCGGCTGAGCTAGAGGCCAAAATCTACAGGTAGGCACTTCGCAAAAAACACCTCTGTTTTTTTCCAAAATTTAGGATGTGTCCACGTTGCGCTTTGGGGTGTTTCCTGTCGCCGGCGCTAGGCCTACCCACGCAAGTGAGGTATCATTTTTATCGGGAGACTTGGGGGAACGCTGGGTGGAAGGAAATTTGTAGCTCCTCTCAGATTCCAGAACTTTCTGCCACAGAAATGTGAGGAACATGTGTTTTTTTAGCCAAATTTTGAGGTTTGCAAAGGATTCTGGGTAACAGAACCTGGTCCGAGCCCCGCAAGTCACCCCTCCTTGGATTCCCCTAGGTCTCTAGTTTTCAGAAATGCACAGGTTTGGTAGGTTTCCCTAGGTGCCGGCTGAGCTAGAGGCCAAAATCTACAGGTAGGCACTTCGCAAAAAACACCTCTGTTTTTTTCCAAAATTTAGGATGTGTCCACGTTGCGCTTTGGGGTGTTTCCTGTCGCCGGCGCTAGGCCTACCCACGCAAGTGAGGTATCATTTTTATCGGGAGACTTGGGGGAACGCTGGGTGGAAGGAAATTTGTAGCTCCTCTCAGATTCCAGAACTTTCTGCCACAGAAATGTGAGGAACATGTGTTTTTTTAGCCAAATTTTGAGGTTTGCAAAGGATTCTGGGTAACAGAACCTGGTCCGAGCCCCGCAAGTCACCCCTCCTTGGATTCCCCTAGGTCTCTAGTTTTCAGAAATGCACAGGTTTGGTAGGTTTCCCTAGGTGCCGGCTGAGCTAGAGGCCAAAATCTACAGGTAGGCACTTCGCAAAAAACACCTCTGTTTTTTTCCAAAATGTAGGATGTGTCCACGTTGCGCTTTGGGGTGTTTCCTGTCGCCGGCGCTAGGCCTACCCACGCAAGTGAGGTATCATTTTTATCGGGAGACTTGGGGGAACGCTGGGTGGAAGGAAATTTGTAGCTCCTCTCAGATTCCAGAACTTTCTGCCACAGAAATGTGAGGAACATGTGTTTTTTTAGCCAAATTTTGAGGTTTGCAAAGGATTCTGGGTACCAGAACCTGGTCCGAGCCCCGCAAGTCACCCCTCCTTGGATTCCCCTAGGTCTCTAGTTTTCAGAAATGCACAGGTTTGGTAGGTTTCCCTAGGTGCCGGCTGAGCTAGAGGCCAAGGATGTGTCCGCGTTGCGCTTTGGGGTGCTTCCTGTCGCCGGCGCTAGGTCTACCCACGCAAGTGAGGTATCATTTTTATCGGGAGACTTGGGGGAACGCTGGGTGGAAGGAAATTTGTAGCTCCTCTCAGATTCCAGAACTTTCTGCCACAGAAATGTGAGGAACATGTCTTTTTTTAGCCACATTTTGAGGTTTGCAAAGGATTCTGGGTAACAGAACCTGGTCCGAGCCCCGCAAGTCACCCCTCCTTGGATTCCCCTAGGTCTCTAGTTTTCAGAAATGCACAGGTTTGGTAGGTTTCCCTAGGTGCCGGCTGAGCTAGAGGCCAAAATCTACAGGTAGGCACTTCGCAAAAAACACCTCTGTTTTTTTCCAAAATGTAGGATGTGTCCACGTTGCGCTTTGGGGTGTTTCCTGTCGCCGGCGCTAGGCCTACCCACGCAAGTGAGGTATCATTTTTATCGGGAGACTTGGGGGAACGCTGGGTGGAAGGAAATTTGTAGCTCCTCTCAGATTCCAGAACTTTCTGCCACAGAAATGTGAGGAACATGTGTTTTTTTAGCCAAATTTTGAGGTTTGCAAAGGATTCTGGGTAACAGAACCTGGTCCGAGCCCCGCAAGTCACCCCTCCTTGGATTCCCCTAGGTCTCTAGTTTTCAGAAATGCACAGGTTTGGTAGGTTTCCCTAGGTGCCGGCTGAGCTAGAGGCCAAGGATGTGTCCGCGTTGCGCTTTGGGGTGCTTCCTGTCGCCGGCGCTAGGTCTACCCACGCAAGTGAGGTATCATTTTTATCGGGAGACTTGGGGGAACGCTGGGTGGAAGGAAATTTGTAGCTCCTCTCAGATTCCAGAACTTTCTGCCACAGAAATGTGAGGAACATGTCTTTTTTTAGCCAAATTTTGAGGTTTGCAAAGGATTCTGGGTAACAGAACCTGGTCCGAGCCCCGCAAGTCATCCCTCCTTGGATTCCCCTAGGTCTCTAGTTTTCAGAAATGCACAGGTTTGGTAGGTTTCCCTAGGTGCCGGCTGAGCTAGAGGCCAAAATCTACAGGTAGGCACTTCGCAAAAAACACCTCTGTTTTTTTCCAAAATTTAGGATGTGTCCACGTTGCGCTTTGGGGTGTTTCCTGTCGCCGGCGCTAGGCCTACCCACGCAAGTGAGGTATCATTTTTATCGGGAGACTTGGGGGAACGCTGGGTGGAAGGAAATTTGTAGCTCCTCTCAGATTCCAGAACTTTCTGCCACAGAAATGTGAGGAACATGTGTTTTTTTAGCCAAATTTTGAGGTTTGCAAAGGATTCTGGGTAACAGAACCTGGTCCGAGCCCCGCAAGTCACCCCTCCTTGGATTCCCCTAGGTCTCTAGTTTTCAGAAATGCACAGGTTTGGTAGGTTTCCCTAGGTGCCGGCTGAGCTAGAGGCCAAAATCTACAGGTAGGCACTTCGCAAAAAACACCTCTGTTTTTTTCCAAAATGTAGGATGTGTCCACGTTGCGCTTTGGGGTGTTTCCTGTCGCCGGCGCTAGGCCTACCCACGCAAGTGAGGTATCATTTTTATCGGGAGACTTGGGGGAACGCTGGGTGGAAGGAAATTTGTAGCTCCTCTCAGATTCCAGAACTTTCTGCCACAGAAATGTGAGGAACATGTGTTTTTTTAGCCAAATTTTGAGGTTTGCAAAGGATTCTGGGTAACAGAACCTGGTCCGAGCCCCGCAAGTCACCCCTCCTTGGATTCCCCTAGGTCTCTAGTTTTCAGAAATGCACAGGTTTGGTAGGTTTCCCTAGGTGCCGGCTGAGCTAGAGGCCAAGGATGTGTCCGCGTTGCGCTTTGGGGTGCTTCCTGTCGCCGGCGCTAGGTCTACCCACGCAAGTGAGGTATCATTTTTATCGGGAGACTTGGGGGAACGCTGGGTGGAAGGAAATTTGTAGCTCCTCTCAGATTCCAGAACTTTCTGCCACAGAAATGTGAGGAACATGTCTTTTTTTAGCCAAATTTTGAGGTTTGCAAAGGATTCTGGGTAACAGAACCTGGTCCGAGCCCCGCAAGTCACCCCTCCTTGGATTCCCCTAGGTCTCTAGTTTTCAGAAATGCACAGGGTTGGTAGGTTTCCCTAGGTGCCGGCTGAGCTAGAGGCCAAAATCTACAGATAGGCACTTCGCAAAAAACACCTCTGTTTTTTTCCAAAATTTAGGATGTGTCCACGTTGCGCTTTGGGGTGTTTCCTGTCGCCGGCGCTAGGCCTACCCACGCAAGTGAGGTATCATTTTTATCGGGAGACTTGGGGGAACGCTGGGTGGAAGGAAATTTGTAGCTCCTCTCAGATTCCAGAACTTTCTGCCACAGAAATGTGAGGAACATGTGTTTTTTTAGCCAAATTTTGAGGTTTGCAAAGGATTCTGGGTAACAGAACCTGGTCCGAGCCCCGCAAGTCACCCCTCCTTGGATTCCCCTAGGTCTCTAGTTTTCAGTAATGCACAGGTTTGGTAGGTTTCCCTAGGTGCCGGCTGAGCTAGAGGCCAAAATCTACAGGTAGGCACTTCGCAAAAAACACCTCTGTTTTTTTCCAAAATTTAGGATGTGTCCACGTTGCGCTTTGGGGTGTTTCCTGTCGCCGGCGCTAGGCCTACCCACGCAAGTGAGGTATCATTTTTATCGGGAGACTTGGGGGAACGCTGGGTGGAAGGAAATTTGTAGCTCCTCTCAGATTCCAGAACTTTCTGCCACAGAAATGTGAGGAACATGTGTTTTTTTAGCCAAATTTTGAGGTGTGCAAAGGATTCTGGGTAACAGAACCTGGTCCGAGCCCCGCAAGTCACCCCTCCTTGGATTCCCCTAGGTCTCTAGTTTTCAGAAATGCACAGGTTTGGTAGGTTTCCCTAGGTGCCGGCTGAGCTAGAGGCCAAAATCTACAGGTAGGCACTTCGCAAAAAACACCTCTGTTTTTTTCCAAAATTTAGGATGTGTCCATGTTGCGCTTTGGGGTGTTTCCTGTCGCCGGCGCTAGGCCTACCCGCGCAAGTGAGGTATCATTTTTATCGGGAGACTTGGGGGAACGCTGGGTGGAAGGAAATTTGTAGCTCCTCTCAGATTCCAGAACTTTCTGCCACAGAAATGTGAGGAACATGTGTTTTTTTAGCCAAATTTTGAGGTTTGCAAAGGATTCTGGGTAACAGAACCTGGTCCGAGCCCCGCAAGTCACCCCTCCTTGGATTCCCCTAGGTCTCTAGTTTTCAGAAATGCACAGGTTTGGTAGGTTACCCTAGGTGCCGGCTGAGCTAGAGGCCAAAATCTACAGGTAGGCACTTCGCAAAAAACACCTCCGTTTTTTTCCAAAATTTAGGAAGTGTCCACGTTGCGCTTTGGGGTGTTTCCTGTCGCCGGCGCTAGGCCTACCCACACAAGTGAGGTATCATTTTTATCGGTAGACTTGGGGGAACATAGATTAGCAAAACAAGTGCTATTGCCCCTTTTCTTTCTCTACATTTTTTCCTTCCAAATATAGGAGAGTGTGTAAAAAAGACATCTATTTGAGAAATTCCCTATAATTCACATGCTTGTATGGTCACCCCGGAATTCAGAGATGTGCAAATAACCACTGCTCCTCAGCACCTTATCTTGTGCCCTTTTTGGAAATGCAAAGGTTTTCTTGATAGCAATTTTTTACTCTTTATATTTCAGCAAATGAATTGCTGTATACCCGGTATAGAATGAAAACGCACTGCAGGGTGCAGATCATTTATTGGCTCTGGGTTCCTCGGGTTCTTGATGAACCTACAAGCCCTATATATCCGCGCAACCAGAGGAGTCCACCAGACGTAACGGTATATTGCTTTCCATAATCTGACATTGCAGGGAAAAGTTACAGAGTAAAACGTAGAGAAAAATTGATGTTTTTTTCACCTCAATTTCAATATTTTTCTCTTTCAGCTGTTATTTTCTGTAGGAAACCCTTGTAGGATCTACACAAATGACCCCTTGCTGAATTCAGAATTTTCTCTACTTTTCAGAAATGGTTAGGTTTCTGGGATCCAGCATTGGTTTCATGCCCATTCCTGTCACTGACTGGAAGGAGGCTGAAAGCACAAAAAATTGCAAAAATGGGGTATGCCCTAGTAAAATGCCAAAATTGTGTTGAAAAATTGGGTTTTCTGATTCAAGTCTGCCTGTTCCTGAAAGCTAGGAAGCTGCTGAGTTTAGCACTACAAACCCTTTGTTGATGCCATTTTCAGGGGGAAATCCACAAGCCTTCTTCTGCAGCCACTTTTTCCATTTTTTTTTTAAAAACGAAATTTTCACTGTATTTTGGCCAATTTCTTGGCCTCCTTCAAGGGAACCCACAAAGTCTGGGTACCTCTAGAATCCCTAGGATGTTGGAAAAAAAGGACGCAAATTTGGCTTGGTTAGCTTATGTGGACAAAAAGTTATGAGGGCCTAAGCGCAAACTGCCCCAAATAGGCAAAAAAAGGCCTGGCACAGGAGGGGGAAAAGGCCTGGCAGCGAAGTGGCTAAAATCACAGCTGTTTGGCAAACAAGCGCACATGCGGTGCACATTTAAATAGAAGACCCCAACCCCGGGTGAGGCTCTCTGGCTATGAGGGTACAAAATAAACATCAAGAAGGTGACTACACAATGTCGGCTGAGACAAAAATGTGTCGGCGCCATCTTGGACTATGCATATATACAGATAAGGTTCCATATAATTTCAGAGCCCTACAAAAGATCGCTATTACATTGAAAACAAATAATCAACAGTGAAAGAGCACACATAAATAAATATGTACAAGACAAAGAATGAAAAATAAAACATAGCAGCAGCCACAGCTCCAACATATTATAAGTGTGTTTAGCGGTGCAGCCCACTAATATATAAATAAATACACAACAAAAACAACTAAAGACAAATAACTCATATATTACTGGGAAATGCAGCCTGAACCAACTAGTATGAACACAGTTACATTTATATTAGAGCCCACATTTCAGACATATCATTAAGGCCCCTTCTAGCCATCCCAAATCTCTCGATCAAGCGAGCTTCCATCCTAAACAGAGCGGAAGCATTTGGGTAGCCCATTTTTGCCCTTCCTGCACAAGAACAGTCCTCAGAGGCATTGCCCTCTTTTTAAGTGTTCTGCAGAATGCAGCACTCATGTAAAGATGAAAAACAAGGAGACATTAACATATTTCTCCTCATTCTCTCTCCTGGGAAGCCATAGCATTTTGACTCATTCCCATGTCTACCAGTCTCGGTACATCTCTTAATGCTGGGTGAATGTGTGGGAACACCCACACTCCACCCATGGAAAATCTTCCAAGGGCAGTGTAATGCAAGGCATCAACTTGCTCTGCCTGCAATACTCCAGATTTAATAAGCACCACATGGGTATTTGCACAAAATATAAACTTTCAATATTGAATTATAAAAATATCAGAAAACAATAGTGATACAAAATGTTGGGATGCAGAAATATCGCTGTCAAGAATATTGATTTTTCCAGGTAAATAGCATTGTGGTCAAGAATGTTGTTAACATCGTTTTCAATAATACAGTTGTAAAAAATATCGTTATTTGGTTATCTTTATGTGTTTTATTTCTTATCATAACTTTATGTGTTATTATTGTTTGCATAATCATTAATTATATTTTTAAATATGGTTTGCAATTTTAAGTGATTTATAATTTTTGATCTAATTGCTAAAATGATTTAAAATGTTGTAGGGGGTTGCCAGGTTTGGGGGGTATAGCTTGGGAAGTTAAGTATAATTTAACAATTGATTATTAATCTATTATTATCATTTAATTGATTATTAATTATGTAAATTGTGTATTAATTAGTTTTTTTTAAAGTTATATATTAGGATTTGTAGGGGTAGAGGGTCGGAAGTTTAATAATTAATAATTATTTGTTAATTCATGAATATGATGTAATTGTTTATTAAATATGTTACTTGTGTTATACTAATTTCATTTCAGAGCTCCTCTGTCTCCCCCTCCTGGGTAGAGGCCAGCAGGTCCCTCCTGGTACCGAGCAGCGCCATTTTCCGCTAACCGTGAGCTTTGTGTGTGCCAAAGCTTGTTGGTGGAATACAGCGACGCAATCCAGACTGCAGTCATCCATCCGGCGTAGGACATCTTCTGCACCAACCAGGAACCCTTCTTGGGTGCATAACTGACTTTGTCTTCTCACCTGTAGTTCTTCTTTCGCACCTTCATCTGGATTACCAGAGGCTCCTGTTCTCCCTGGACTATTCAGTGCTTCTTGGACTTGGTTCCTTTCTTTCACAGGTTTTCAGGTCCAGGAATCCATTGTTGGTGTCTTGTAGTCTCTCCTGGTTCTTGCATAATCTTCTATCATGACTTCTTGTGTGTTTCAGGAAAGTTACTGTGATTTACTTCTGTTTTTCTGGGCTCTGGCGTGGGATCGATTACTTACCTTTGGTCTTTTCTTACACTCCCAGCACCCCTCTACACATTACACTTGCCTAGGTGGGAAACCGACTTTCGCATTTCACTATTTTAGTATATGGTTTGTGTTCCCCCTAGGCCAATTGCAAACTATTGTGATTTTTACCATTTGCTCTGTTTACTTACCTGTTTTTGGATTCTAGTGTATATATTGTGTATATTACTTACCTCCTAAGGGAGTATAGTCTTCAAGGTATTTTTGGCATTTGTGTCACCAAAATAAAGTACCTTTATTTTTGTAACACTGAGTATTTTGTTTCATGTGTGTGAGTACTGTGTGACTACAGTGGTATTGCAAGAGCTTTGCTTGTCTCCTAGTTCAGCCTTGGCTGCTCAGCTGCAGCTTCCTCTTGACAGCCTAGCTGCAAGACACTGACTACGTTTCACTAATAAGGGATAACTGGACCTGGTATAAGGTGTAAGTATCTTTGGTACCCACTACAAACCAGGCCAGTCTCCTACATCCCCGTACGGCCCCCTCCACCCAGATAACATCCTTTTTTATGACACTAGGCGGGCCTTACCGCTGGCTACCATTATTCTATAAATATGATGCCCGACTGGCATCTTGGAATAGCGCTAGCTGGTAGTATACTCTTTCTTGCAAAATTGCGTTACTGCAGTTTTGCATGAAAAAGTATAAATATGCCCCTATAATTTTTTTGCGCAATATTTATTGGTCATCTATTATATCAGTGATACACCGCAAGGCCATGCAAGGTGACTTTGTGTTCCTTTGTAAATCTTATTTAGGGATTGCGTTGCCCATACGACACTCTGCGTGATGGAAGGGCAGTGCAATGCCTTGATAAATCTGGCCCATGGTGTTTGCAATGAGAGATACGTCTGAGCCATACCAGAGTTTGACTACCTAGAAAAGCTTACTACTTTGTGCAATTATTGCCATTTTTCTTTGGAGGGGACAGTTATTACGAAGGCTTGGTGGTGGATACTCTAATGGTAGGGAATGGGGGGACAGACAGACAGGTGCTGATAATCTTGGTGAACTGTCTACGAGCAGGGGTACATCCACAAGACTACTACGAGACACATTTATTTAGGACTGGGGATGTGGCAGGGGGATACGTCTTATGTTAGGAGGAGGAGATATAAAAAGATATTGGAATATTGGAAGTTTGAAGATGAAGTGTGTGGAGTGGTGGGAAGCCAGGAATAAAGTGGTAACCAATGGATTTTCTTTAGGAAGGTGAAGGAATGTGATGGTTGAGAAGAATGTGGCGTGGTGACGAGACTATTCTGCCATTCCATTTTGAAGTTGGCAAGAGAACACACAATGAGGCAGTTATTTGGAGACCAGTTGGGACTGGGTGATGAATGGGTACACTTCTATTGGGATGGGGCAGGGGATTCTTTGAGGGCCAATGTTGCCCACATTAGGGGAAATGGGGGAGAAGGAGTCCAAGTCACACGTGATCTGGTCCCACTAACAGGATTGGAATTGTTGAAAATGATGAAGAAAGGTATCAGAGTGACACAACATAGACGGGAATAAAAAAGAGATGCTTGCTGTCAGTTATTGCCAAGGAGGGTAGGAAGAGAGGCCTGCAAACCAGCAGCCCTTAACAAGGCTAGCAAAGAGGTTAACAGAGAAATTCCTGTTTTATGTAAGGCATTGGATACATGGGAATGTGAAACACATAGACATTGGATATGAATGGCCCATGTTTAGGCATGATGGAGTTCGTTTATCTGTTTTGGCAAACATTATTTATTTGAACTACGCTAAGGACAATCTTGGAAGAATAGTGAGAGAAGATGGAGTGACCAATTTGGGGGACAATTAGAATACCTTCGTGGAGGATTTTCTAGTGGCAGTATGGGGCAGCCCAGACTAAGGAAAGGGGAGAGCAGGGAAGGAAAGAAGAAACCAAGAAGAGGGTAAGAACATCTTAAGGAATACAGTTGAATACAGCCTGGGCTTAGTGTGGGAAGGCTGAACAAGGACTCAATTGAGATTTTGCAACAAGAAGTAGGATGTTAATAGTCTGACTTGTTAAAAGTGTTGCATTTAAGGATTGGGGCGGGGCATTAGCGCATTAGGGGTGGTTAGGACAGGGGAGGTGTGTGGGAGAGAGTTCATTGGGAGGATATTGTCAGGGACATTTAATATGCATGACTAAGATAAAGGTTGGTCTAATGTGAGCTCTGCTTGCTTCCAATTAAAAGCAGCCTTTTGCAGAAGCATCCTAATTATCAAGAGTCATTCTTCCACAAGATATGGCAGGGCATTGTTAGGAATGAACTGTGCAGTACCTCCAGAGAGGCATCACTGGGAACTTCTGATCCCCGGGAATACAGGCATTTTTGACAGGGTTACCTAGAGCCTGAAAATGGAGGATTAGCTCACAGTCACCCTAATGCCAGTGTTCAGGGATTCAGAGAAAATGTTCTTAATGAGTCTGTTAGTGAGGCAGATGGAAGTGGTACAGTGCTCTGGAGTTTTAACCAGAAGTCCTGGGAGGTTAGATGGAAAAATGCAGAGGCTGGACACTGCTGACACATCACATATCCAGAGAACTCTCCTCCATATGTTAAGAGCCAGAGAAAATCCATGGTCTCCAGGTGAACAGAGTAACATGCAAAGTCATGGAAAGAACTTTCTGAGCCAAAGCCAATTATGTTGTAGATCTGTTGTACACCATAGAACTAGCCCATAGTTATGATAAAAGCGTACCATCACAAGCGTTTCAGTTGGAAGCAACTGAAAAACAGTCTTTGGAATCCAACATTAGAAACACTTTTTGTGCTTGTGCGTCTTCCTCGCCACCAATGAATAAAGTGCCAGGGTAATGAGACCTCAAGACCCCACAAAGTGAAGCAACACTAGTCAACGAATCAGTGTGAATTTCCAGCAATAACCCACTGACGCTCACATACGTTATTCTACTAAGACGTTTTCATTGTAATGCCTTACCTTTAGGATCATAAGTGCAGCGGATTTCCGGTGGTGTACAGACACTGAAAGAAAGATGACACCAACTGAGGGACCAGAATGTACAGTAGCATAGTGACAGAAATCAACTGCAGAACTTTGCCATGACTGCTTCCTGCCTGCTCACCTACGGCCTCCCTAAGTGGAAAATACCAGCAAAATTCGGGGAGGGGGGTTCACATCGGAAGCAAACAGGATATTTGGAGAGACATGCGTGCCTCACAGACAAGTGTCTTTGAGTAGGAGGGATATGGCAGATCGAGAGTTCATTTAAGGCAGGCAGCCAAAGCACAAAACGTATAATGGACCCTTTGGTCTTGTTATGTTTGTGTCAATGTCTTGGCTTTTTCGTGTGTTTTTTTCGTGTGTAGCTTTTCTGATGAAGAGCTTACGTTGTCAGTGCAAGTGCGCTTCTGGTAGAAGGAATAATATAGGGATTGTGGCGCTTAATGCACAAAAATGTGCATGGCACGGTAAATATCATGCAGTACGAACCAGTCTATACATTCTTTTCAGCTTTCTGCACAATACGGTCCAATTTTAGATCTTCTAGACCCTGTGGACATGCAAAGGCTCAGAGCCAACATACCACCTTGAGACAGGGAACTAGGTGGACTGTTCACCACAAACCACCTGTACATTAAATGAGGATCACTCTCAGCAATGATCACTCATGCAAGCCTGCATGATTATTTGCTTTAAGTGTGTATGGAAAGTCCTTTCACCATAGATGAACATACAAAAGCATCCACAGTATATTAAGACATTATTAGAATCAATGTCTCAAACTAATGCAGATAATACGTAAAACTGTGGTGGCCCAAAGAGGTCGATGGCCTTCACTAAGCATTGTTGGCAGCTCAGCTCATGCGAACCAATCTCCCAGGAAGAAAGCTAACTGTGCGAGAATTAAACACACTTTAATGATTATTTTAAAAAGAGTATGCCTCATGATGAATGATGTAAAATGCAAGAATTAATATAATAATATTGTTGCACTTTCATTCAGTTCCATAACACACTATAAATCATATGAATACATATATGAATATTGACCTATTATCAAACTATGATAAAGGAAGTATTAACTATTGTGCAATGAACACTAAATGCAACACCTTGTTATAAATGCTACATGTACATGTTTCAGATATAAATATATAACATTCAATGTGGGTAAGTCAGCAGAAAAATTAAAAATATTACGTTTTAGTGCCCTGCAAATGATGTTAGTATGTATGTTATCTATCTAAGGTCTGCCAAATAAGAATAACAGTAATATATTACTTTGTATTATACAGAGAATGGCAAATATTATACCCGAAAATTAATAACCCTTTCCTCATCTCATTTTAAATTTGTACAAACTATTTCTAAGTAAACCCCACCTATCATGGCTCAGAAAATGATGCTACTACAACATATGGCTTTTTCTTCAGGAGATATTAGCTTCAGTTTCTGCATTATGACATTGGTTGCGGTTTTACTACATGTTAAAGCCACATGCGTACCTCATTTCCAACCTTATTTCCCAGTAAAAATTCATAAAGATAATGCCTGGAGGGATTTGAATGGGAAAATACCATGAATGAATGTACCTTGTGCATCGACTCAGAATCTGACATCGGGCCCAGACTTTGTTTGTACCCTATTTTTGATTTCTCACAAAACTCACAATGATGCTGTCTGGCTCTCTGCTTTCATGAATTTGTGTATGTGCGTTAACACAGAAAAACTAGCCCATATTTATACTTTTTTTGCATCGCATTTGCTCCGCTTTTTGACGCAAAAACAGCGCAAACTCACAAAATACTATTGGGGCATATTTATACTCCGTTTGCGCCGAATTTGCGTCATTTTTTTAGACACAAATTCGACGCAAAACGAACTCCATATTTATACTTTGGCGTTAGACACGTCTAGCGCCAAAGTTCCTGGAATTAGCGTCATTTTTTTGCGTGAACACCTTCCTTGCTTTAATGATATGCAAGGTAGGCGTTCCCGTCTAAAAAAATGACTCCGATGCTATTGCGTCGGATTTATACTCCCGGGCAAAAATGACGCCCGGGAGTGGGCGGGTCTAAAAAACCCGCATTTGCGCCGGATTTTAGCGCCTGGGTCAGGGCAGGCGTTAAGGGACCTGTGGGCTCAGAATGAGCCCAGAGGTGCCCTCCCCTGCCCCCAGGGACACCCCCTGCCACCCTTGCCCACCCCAGGAGGACACCCAAGGATGGAGGGACCCACCCCAGGGACATTAAGGTAAGTCCAGGTAAGTATTTTTTTTTTTTTTTTTTGTGGCATAGGGGGGCCTGATTTGTGCCCCCCTACATGCCACTATGCCCAATGACCATGCCCAGGGGACAGAAGTCCCCTGGGCATGGCCATTGGGCCAGGGGGCATGACTCCTGTCTTTGCTAAGACAGGAGTCATTTCAATGGGGGATGGACATCGTAAAAAAATTGCGCAAATCAGGTTAAGACGATTTTTTTGCCTCAGCCTGACTTGCCCCATTTTTAGACGCCCAAACGCCATTTTTCCCTACGCCGGCGCTGCCTGGTGTACGTGTTTTTTTTTCACGCACACCAGGCAGCGCCGGTCGGCTAACGCCGGCTAACGCCATTCAATAAATACGGCGCCCGCATGGTGCTTCAGAATGGCGTTAGCCGGCGCTAATTTTTTTGGCGCAAAACTGCGTTAGCACAGTTTTGCGTCAAAAAGTATAAATATGGGCCAATTGTATTTTGCAAGTTTGCGCCGTTTTTGCGTCAAAAAATGACGCAAATGCGGTGCTAAAAAAGTATAAATATGGGCCAAAATACTAAACAGAAGGCCATAATTTGGGGTTGTAATATTTGGGTTGTCAGAATATATTAATGTTCACCACACGAACTGCAAATGGAACACAACAATAACAAGCATTTTCAATGCCACGGGTCTCGCATTTGCTTGAGTTAAAGCTATTAGCGTAAAGAAAAAAAACTGCAGCGCGATCGCACTATATAAAATGCAGCGCAATTGCGCTGCGTGGAAAATAAACAGATAAAGTAGTCCGGACCCCTAGCTGAAAACATCGAGCCTCATATGTTTTTAGTAGTTTACCGGTGCTGTGTAGGTGGTCTAAACACTGGAAAAGGCATGACGTATGCATGCCTTTCACAAATGAAAGCAAGCGGATTTTGAAAGGCAAGCCCAGGAACCAATGTAATGACTGACGTGACATGGCGTGGTTTGAAGCCCAAAGAGAGATTACAGAATAGACGGAGGGCTTTGCGCTTGCCCACAAAAAGGCCTCAATCAGCTAAAACAGCAAAAAATTAAATATAAGCTCAGAAATCCCATTTGTGGGATGTAAATCCAGGCATATTAGGTGCTGGTGGTCAAAATGTCGGAATCAGGTGATGTCAAACACAGCACTGAGCTAGTTGACATTTATGAAAGTCACAATGAGGATCCTCTTTAGGTCTGGCATAGAGGCAGATTTAGATGTTTCTTAATCACAGTGCAACAACAAATATTATATTAAAATATACATACATTAAGTGGCTTTAAGTCGGACCTCTTAAACCACTGCTCTGTTCAAATGCCATTCTCATTTTGCTTCTGCTTACCACAGCATACAGTATGGGGCAATGGGTTAGGGCACTTCACTCTTTGGATCACTTGCACTGTGAGTGACAGCATTTTGCTACATCATATGTTCGCATCTGCCTAAAAAGAAGTGCACTTCAGTGCCAGAGGTTTTGGATCAATACTACAGATTGCCAATGCTTTGTCCATTTTTTAGCCTTTATTTCTTAGTTATCCTCCTGTGTTTAAACTATCCCTCCGGGTTGCAGAAATTCAGAACCAACTGTGCCTTTTCTTTGCTCCTCGAAGAATTATAATTTCCTGTGATGTGCTTTTAAACTCAAAACGATTTTTATACTGTCCTGAGTACACCTGCCTCCTGTTCTATAAAAAAAATTATTTGATTTTATTGTAATTTATTTTTCATGGCAAAGGTGTGGCCACCATGTTAGGGTATGTTATATGTTTTCATTGTTTTAGTTTGTGGTCTGTTTTTACAATTACCAAAAAAACCTCAACAGCTTCCTAAACCAATATCTATTTTCTTTGCCAGTGGTTGTTGTATTTTGTTATACAATATATGGACGAACAGCACCAGGGCAGGCTGGTCAGTGTGGAGAGTCAGTGAATGGCCTCCGTTATCACCCAACGTCCTCAGCAACTCTACATGTGCACGCGGCAACCACCTCCAGCCATCCCCTCATAGACTATAACAGACAGATGCTTTAAGGAACAAATCATTAACTCAGACAGAATATAGGCACTCCCTGCGCAGGCCTTCAGCCTCCTGCTGTTACCAGGCTGTCACTCAGGGACACTCTCCTCGACTTTTAAATAACCATGATATATTCTGAGCCAAGAATAATTTAACACAGAAATTACAAAGGCACAGACTGAGGCAAACCCTTACAACCTACAGCCTCACCGTTCTTAACCATCTCTTAATTCCATAGGGCAATATCTAGAGAATCAAACCCTAACTTGAAACACGCTCGAGTCTGATTGCATGTGAAAACAAGCATTTGTAATGCAATGGGTCTCACATATTTCAAACAAGTTAACTGTCATCTTTTGACAACAGCGCCCACAAGCAAAAATTTTTAAAAAATGAGTGAAAACCCCGAAAAGACGACTTAACAAAACAAAAGAAAGTTAGCTTAAAAAAAATAAAACTTTGCAAATGTGTTGCCCGGCTGGGCACGGTTTTGCCAGTCACAAGCATTCTGTTTGCGGGGCACTAGAAGTTAAAAAGAACAAATAGTACCTCAATCACGTCGGGAGCAGAGGACGGGCACTAATTAGTTGATATCAATTAGTGCTTGATCCCTGCTCCACAAAGAGGAACGGAAATGATGCTAGACATGCCTTGACGAATTATGAGGCTGTAAGGAGTGCCGGGCAAACCAATAAATGGTGAGCGACTCTCAGGCTCAACCCTAAAAATGTACTGGGACGGGGATATCACTTTACTTAATACAAAGATTTTAACCTGCAGCCCTAGATTAAATCCCCATCCATTTAGGCCTTATGTGCGGATCAACTGTCTAAATTAATCTACCTGAAGACACCAAGGATAACAGATTTTCTCTAGGGGCATTAAATACCTCTATCGAAAGCCATTTCCCAATAGTCCTCCAAATAAGTAAATAACCTCTTTACTCCATTTAAGCGGCACCATTTTGGCCTAGAAAAGCACTAAAGCAAATGTAAGAGAGCAGTAGAAGATCTGCTCTTTTGAAAAAGAGGATCAGTTAGAACATTGAGCCCTCTGTTTGAAAAACGAAAATGTGCTTAACTAATACTAACAAAATCTATAGAAACAACAGTTTGGGAGTTTGGTGGCCATTTTCGAGGCGACAGATCTACAGTGAATCAGACTCAGGTTTCTCAAGATGGACATCAAATGACATTGCAACTCACAAATGCTTAGAATGGAGGGGAAAAGTAGAAAAAAGTCATTGGTGATGTCTTGCTGTGAGTTCTGGTGGGTAGAAACAGGGCTTGGAGGTTAAAGTTTCAGCGGACCAGTCTGAAAGAGTGAAACAGCTATCCCAACAAACAAAAAAAACTTTGAGGTTCATGGCATGGTTGTATGAGGGAATCACGCATGCCATTACCATGCATGGTTTTACTGCACGTCCATAACAATGCATATGCCTTTACCACGTATGTCTTTAACACAAAAGATTTTACTATGCATATGCCTTTACTATGCATTTGCATTCCTTTACAACAAAAATGTAAGTAGTTTACAGGTAAGTAAAAAAAATTATATATACATATATATATATATATATATATATATGTGTGTGTATCTATATATATATATAGATATATATATATCTATATGTATATCTATATATATATATATATATATACACATATATACACACACACCTATTGGAGGTCGACAGTAGGTAGTTATAGTTAGGACCTAGTTTCCATATGAAAATTGTTTTTGTGTTGAAAGTTCTTGGGTGATCCATCCAGCAGGGGCTGAGAAAAAGAGGGGTCTCAGAACACGTTTTCCCCATTAATTTTTCCATAAGGTCTTTATATACACCTACAGCCCAAACTGCTAAACGGAATTACACCAAACTTGGCAAGAAACTAGATCCTGTTCTGCAGATTGTGCTTTTTGTGATTTGGTGTAAACCGGTTCAATAGTTTTGGAGATATTTATGGTAAAAAAAATATACATATCTAGGCACGCTGGTTTCTCTGTGGATGCAACTGTCCCCGTTCTGATATCTAATTGGCTGCCAACACTTCAACAAGGAAGTGTTGGGAGCCATTTTGGGACACAGCTTCAGCCGAGTTCCCAAAGAAAAATGAAAAAAAGAGAAAATGGGCCAGGTAGGTCCACACTGAGCCCCTAGTCTTGGTCTAGGAGTCCCTCACGGACCCTGCAAGAGCTAAAAAGCATTTTTTTAAACCTTGGAAAAATTTGCAGATCTGGATCCACGGATGTATATGAGACTTTGAAAAAAAAGGGTGGTCTCCTGCCCTTTTCTTTTATATTGCCCCTGAGTGGGCCAGGCCCAAGGTGCATTGGTGGATTAAAAAAGGACGGGGGTGCATGGAGCCCCCCTCCTAAGGCTTACATCAGCCCCGGGGGCCACCACCTCCGTGGGATGATTAAATTAAAATATGTGGGAGGGTTACATGGGCCCCATGCCCCGGAGACCACCACCTCCCTAGGTCAAAATCCTTATTTGAATGGGGGCGGCCCGTACAGCCTCCCCACACCGCCGGGGACTGCCTTTTCCCAGGGGCTAAATAAAGAAATGTATGCAGGGGGGCTGCGCGCCTTGTCCTGCAGTCATGGGGACCACCACCTCCCTTGAGCTATGTTAAAAGTTGGAGTGGGGACACATGGCCCCTATCGTGGAGCCAATAATGGTCCTGGGGACTGCCACTCTCCCAAGGCCAGCTCCTGATATGTCCTGGGGTACCCACCCCAGGACATAGCTGTTTTCTCTGATTCGGTGGAGCTTCAACAGCTCCTGCCAAGCCAGAGCAAACACTGGCAAATAGCTCTTGCTTGATAGGAGCAGAATGTTTCTTTGTTTCCCTGCCTACAGAGATGCGGGCAGGGAATAAGACAAAAGGATTGCTCTCACACACAGGGAGCTGCATGTTTAGCAGCTCCTTGTGTGTGACAGCAAGGTGGGGAGCCGACTGGGACTTCAGTGGCAGTCAGGCTACCCTTGTGGTCCCCAATGCTCATGACTGGGATCCTGGGGGGCACCCAGGTGACATGACCGGGACCTGGGGGATGGGGTTCCGCCCCCCTCCTTCATTCATGAAGGCCGGGAAATGGGGTCCCTTTGGCAGCTCTGGCCATGATCCTCATTTCACTGAAATTAAATCTCACCAGGAAGGACTTTTAAATCTAAACATAGCAGGTGCCCCTGTTGAAGCTCCACTTCTGGAAAGGACCAATGATCTTAACTCTTGGGCTTGGCAATGGCAAAGCATGTGTGTTTCTGTGGCAATTCCATATTGAAAAATGATCTGAAAGCCTTCATGGAGGTGAATGCATCGTTGATATATTGGAGCACATTCTGTATGTAACTGTGACGAGTGAGTTCCTTCTTGTCATCTCCTGGTGAGAGCAGAGTCCATGGTTCTCCCGTTCAATTGCTACGAGTATGCAAATGTGCAAATCACCCTAAGCTCCACCCAACTGTCCCCACCCACCTTAGTAGTAGGCAAAGGTCTTCCCCCTTTTACCAGGATGATGCAGGATGACGGACAGCTTACCAAAGAGCCCCCTAGTCTGTTCTGTTTCCCACTGATTTTGATAGAGCATTTTTAAATCAGAGGAATATGAGGACATCTCCACAAAACAAAGAAGCACTTACGTCATATAGATAACAAGAAGGACCCTGGTTTGGTGGAGATTCACGTCTCTGTAGTCTTGTTGGCCTCCCTATAGGAGGATTCATGATATCTGATATTGCTGGATAAAGACGCACCAGAATCAACCATTTTGCCAGAAAGCACACAAAGTCACTGGTGATATTTCCTTGTGCTCCAGTACGCAGCTGTAGTGTAGAATATGTACTGGACATTTGACCAAGGAGGCAGAAAGAACTTCACTGGGGTTATTTTGTGCAATACTGTGGACTCTTGTTGGACAAAGGGGCAGGTGACGTTCTTTTGTGCTGAGTCACTCACACAGGTACTGATTCACCCACAAAGACACTCATACACCCACTCACAGATGCACTTCTCACAGATGCACTCAGACACTCACTCAGGCACCCACCCACAGACCCACTCAGACATTCACACACCCACTCATCGACCCTCTCAGACATTCATGCACCCACTCACAGACCCACTCAGGCTCATGCACCTACTCGCTGACCCATTCATAGACTTATTCACTCACTCACAGACACAATCAGATACTCATGAACTCACTCACAGATGTACTCAGTCTCATGCACCCACTCACAGACCTACTTAGACACTCATGCAGCCACTGACAGACCTACTCAGACTCATGCGCCCACTCACAAATCCACTCAGAGCTCTTGCACCCACTCATAGACCCATTTGAAAACTCACACACTTACTCACAGACCCACTCAGAGATTCATGCATCCACTCACTGTAAGAGGCTGGCCTGGTTTGTAGTGGGTACCAAAGATGCTTACACCTTTTACCAGATACAGTTATCCCTTGTTAGTGAAAGGTAGTCAGTGTCTAGCAGCTAGGCTGTCTAGAGGTAGCTGTAGCTGAGCAGCCAAGGCTGAACTAGGAGACACGCAAAGCTCTTGCAATACCACTGTAGTCGCACAGTACTCACATACATGAAAGAGAATACTCAGTGTTACAAAAATAAAGGTACTTTATTTTGATGACACAAATGCTAAAAATACCTTAGAGACTATACTCCCTTAGGAGATAAGTAATATGCACAGTGTATACACTAGAATCCAAAAACAGGTAAGTAAACAGTGCAAATAGTGAAAACCACAATAGGTTGCAATGGGCCTAGGGGGAACACAAACCATATACTAAAATAGTGAAATGCGAAAGTTGGTTTCCCACCTAGGCAAGTGAAGTGTGTACAGTGGTGCTGGAAGTGTAAGAAAACACCAAAGGTAAGTAATAAACCCCACCCCAGAGCCCAGGAAAACAGGATTAAATCAAAGTAAATTTCCTGAAACACACAAGAAGTCATGATAGAAGATTATGCAAGAACCATAGGAGACTGCAAGACATCAAAGATGGATTCCTGGACCTGAAGACTTGTGGAAGAATGGGACCAAGTCCAAGAAGCACTGAAGCGTCCAGGGAGAACAGGAGCCCCTGCTGTCACGGATGAAGGTGCTTAAGAAGAAACACCGGTGGAAGACAAACTCAGTTATGCACCCAAGAAGACAGATGCGGGTTCCTGGTTGGTACAGAAGATGTCCCACACCGGATGGAAGATTGCAATTTGGATTGCGTTGCTGTATTCGCCAATAAGCCTTGGCACACGCAAAACTCGCAGTTGGTGGAAGATGACGCTGCCTGGGACCAGGAGGGACCTGCCGGCCTCTACACAAGAGGGGGAGACAGAGAGGGCTCTCAGCAACTCAGAGAGCCCTCAGAAGACAAGGCAGTGCACACAAGAGTCCCACAGCATGGGGACAAAGGAGGTGCAAATGGAGGCCCACGCAGCACGACACAAAAGGATGCCATGCTGCAGGAGAACTACTCAGGAAGCTGTGCGTTGTAGGATGGAGTACTGGGGGCCTAAGCTGTGCTGTGTATGAACAGCTTCTTGGAAGGTTGCACACAAGTCTTAGCAACTGCAAGTCATGCAGTGCACGGGGGTACTGTCTAGTTTGGGGAGGCAAGTTCTTACCTCCACCAAAGTTAGACTGCTGGACCTTGGGACTGTCAGGGTCACTTTAATCCACCACCCATGTTGCTGGATCCATGCTCGTCATCTGGAGAGGGGACCCACACCACCAGTTTTCGCTGCAGAGAGGTGACTGCTGAAGCAGGGAAGTGACTCCGTCACTCCACAGGTGATTTCTTCGGTTCTTCTGGTGCAGGCTGAAGACAGGCAGTCCTCGGAGGATGCATGACCTGAAAACTGTTGCAGTTGCTGGCAGGAGCTGAAGTTACAAGGTTGCAGAAGTTGTCTTTGCTTCTTTGTTGCAGTTTATAGAGTTCTTGGAGAGTTCAGCGACTGTTCCATTGGTAGAAGATGAAGTAAAGGATGTAGAGGAGTTCTGCTGGAGTCTTGCAATCCTAATCTGAGGAAACACCCAGGAGAGAGACCCTAAATAGCCCTGAAAGGGGGATTGGTCACCTAACCAGGTAAGCATCTTTGAGGGGAGGGCTCTGATATCACCTTCTGGCACTGGCCACTCAGATGCTCCCAGAGTGCCCCACCCCCTTGGAATCCAAAATGGCAAAGCCCATGGACATTCTGGAGGAGCTCTGGGTACCACCCCTGGGGTGATGATGGACAGGGGAGTGGTCACTTCCCTTTCCTTTGTCCAGTTTCGTGCCAGAGCAGGGACTGGGGGTCCATGAACCGGTGTAGACTGGTTTAAGCAAGGAGGGCACCATCTGTGCCCTTTAAAGCATTTTCAACGGCTCTGGGAGGCTACTCTTCCCAGGCATGTAACACCTATTTCCAAAGGGAGAGGGTGTAACACCCCTCTCCCAAAGGAAATGCTCTGTTCTGTTTTCCTGGGCTTGAGCTGCTCAAGCAGCAGGAGGGCAGAAACCTGTCTCGGAGGTGGCAGCAGCTGGGGCTGCCTGGAAAACCTCAGAAGCCTGGTATGGCAGTACTGGGGGTCCACTGTGGAGCCCCCAGAGTACATGGGACTGTACAACCAATACTGGAATCAGTGTACAATTCCCGGTTGTTAGACACCTTACCTGGCCATATTTGGGGTTACGATTGTGAAGCTGGACATAGGTATTGACCTATGTCCAGTGCACGCGTAAAATGCCATCCCAGCACTCACGAAGTCTGGGAAAATGGTCCTGGATGACGTGGGGGCACCTCTGCTAGTGCAGGGGTGCCCTCACACACAGATACTTTGCACCCAGCCTTCAGGGTTGGAAGGCCTGACATATAGGTGACTTATAAGCGACCTGATGCAGTGAAAATGGATGTGAAAGGGTGCATGCATCATTTCTTGCAGGCTGCAAGGGCAGTCCTGCAGAAGCCATTGCATTGGCTTCCTATGGGTCACCTCCTTTCTCACCGGCAGAACCCAGAGAGTCCGCCTCCCCCCATTCTGCTCGGAGGCCACCAAAATCATCTGTGGCTTCCCCCAGGGTTCGTCCCTCAGCCCGGCCCTCTTCAACGTCTACATGGTCTCGCTCGCTAACATCGCCCGATCCCACAACCTCAACATCATCTGATATGCCGACGACACCCAGCTGATCCTCTCCCTAACCAAGGACTCTGCCAAGACCCACCTCCACAAAGGAATGAAGGCCATCTCCGAATGGATGAAGAGCAGCTACCTCAAACTCAATTCTGACAAGACGGAGGGCCTCATCTTCGGCTCCACTCCCTCCGTATGGGACGACTCCTGGTGGCCTGCCACTCTCGGAACCACTCCGACTCCCACTGACCACGCATGCAACCTAGGATTCATCTTGGACCCCTCACTATCTATGACCAAGCAAGTCAACGCCATCTCCTCCTGCTTCAACACCCTCCACATGCTCCGAAAGATCTACAAATGGATACACACTGAAACCAGAAGAACAGTCACCCAAGCCTTCATAAGCAGCAAGCTGGACTGCGGCAATGCCCTCTACACAGGAACACTGGCCAAACTCCAGAAGAGGCTGCAGCACATCCAGAATGCCTCCGCACCCCTCATCCTGGACATCCCCTGCCACATCACAGACCACCTGAAAAACGTGCACTGGCTCCCAGTCAACAAGAGAATCACCTTCAAACTCCTCACCCACGTTCACAAAGCACTGCACAACACCAGACCAGAATACCTCAACAGACGACTCTCCTCCTAAACCCCAACCCGGCATCTCCACTCCACTGACCTCGCCCTCGTAACCGTCCCATGCATCCACAGAACTACAACCTGCTGTAGATCATTCTCGCACCTCGCCGCAAAAACGTGGAAAACTCTTCCCACCCACCTGCGCCAGACCAAAGACTTCCTTTCCTTCAGGAAACTTCTCAAGACCTGGCTGTTCGAGCAGTAACAGCACTCCCCCTTCTCCCCGCTCCTCTCCTCAGCGCCTTGAGACCCTCACGGGTGAGTAGTGCGCTTTTCAAATTCCTGATTGATTGATGGATGGCAAAAGTAATGCTGCAGCCCATAGGGATCCCTTGGAACCCCAATGCCCTCAGTTCCTAGGTATCATATACTAGGGACTTATAAGGGGGGACCAGTATGCCAATTTTGGAGTAAAATACTGGGTTACCTGTATGTAGTGACAAATTTGGAAACAGAAAGAGCATAGGCACTGGGGTCCCGATTAGGAGGACTCCAGTGACGAGGCAAAACATACTTTCAAAAAGAGTGAAACATATTGACAAGCAGGCCAAAAACCATAAGCACTGGGGTCCTGACTAGCAGGAGTTCAATGACACGGTCAAAACACACTGACATCAGGCAGAAATTGGGGATAACATGCCAAAAAGAGGGTAGTTTCCTACACTCACAGTCCCATTGACAGAATCATGCACCCATTCACAGACCCACTTAGAGACTCTCACAGACCCAATTAGACACTTATGCACCCACTCACAGACCTACTCAAACATTCAAGCACCCACTCATACATTTATGCATCCACTCACAGATCCACTCACAGACCCACTCAGACACTCATGCACAGACCCACTTAGACACACACCCACTCACAGACCAGTCAGATGCTCATACACCCACTCCCAAACATACTCAGACACTCACGCCCACTGTCAGACCAATTCAGACACTCTCACGCCGACTCACAGACCTTATGAGGCACTTATGCACACACTCACACGCTCACTGTCAAAGGTTAGTGGTTATAGTTAGGAAATAAAATTGAAAAAAAAACAGAGAAATTCACTTAACCCCTTTGCTGCCAGGCCTTTTCCCCCTCCTGTGCCAGGCCTTTTTTTGCCTATTTGGAATAGTTCTCGCTTAGGCCCTCATAACTTTTTGTCCACATAAGCTACCCACGCTAAATTTGCATCCTTTTTTCCAACATCCTAGGGATTCTAGAGGTACCCAGACTTTGTGGGTTCCTCTGAAAGAGGCCAAGAAATTAGCCAAAATACTGTGAAAATGTTGTTTTAAAAAAAAAAAGGGGAAAAAAGGGCTGCAGAAGAAGGCTTGTGGTTTTTCCCTGAAAATGGCATCAACAAAGGGATTGTATTGCTAAAATCACCAGCTTCCCAGCTTTCAGGAACAGGCAGACTTGAATCAGAAAACCCAATTTTTCAACACAATTTTGCATTTTACTGGGGCATACCCAATTTTTACGATTTTTTGTGCTTTCAGCCTCCTTCCAGTCAGTGACAGAAATTGGTGTGAAACCAATGCTGGATCCCAGAAACCTAAACATTTCTGTAAATTAGACAAAATTCAGAATTCAGCAATGGGTAATTTGTGTAGATCCTAAAAGGTTTTCCTGCAGAAAATAACAACTGAAATAACAAAATATTGAAATTGAGGTGAAAAAAGCAGCAATTTTTCTCTACGTTTTACTCTGTAACTTTTCCTGAAATGTCAAATTTTTTAAAGCAATATACTGTTACGTTAACTGGATATATAGGGCTTGTAGGTTCATCAAGAGCTCTAGGCACCCAGAGCCAACAAATGAGCTGCACCTTGCAGTGGGTTTTCATTCTATACCGGGTATACAGCAATTCATTTGCTGAAATATAAAGGGTCAAAAATAGGTATCAAGAAAACCTTTGTATTTCCAAAATGGGCACAAGATAAGGTGTTGAGGAGCAGTGGTTATTTGCACATCTCTGAATTCTGGGGTGCCCATACTAGCATGTGAATTACAGGGCATTTCTCAAATAGATGTCTTTTTTACACACTCTCTTATATTTGGAAGGAAAACATGCAGAGAAAAACAAGGGGCAATAACACTTGTTTTGCTATTCAATGTTCCCCCAAGTCTCCCGACAAAAATGGTACCTTACTTGTGTGGGTAGGCCTAGTGCCTGCGACAACAAATGCCCCAAAGCACAACGTGGACACATCACATTTTTCCACAGAAAACAGAGGTGTTTTTTGCAAAGTGCCTACCTGTGGATTTTCGCTTCTAGCTCAGCCGGCACCTAGGGACACCTACCAAACCTGTGCATTTTTGAAAACTAGAGACCTAGGGGAATCCAGGACGGGGTGACTTGTGGGGCTCTCACCAGGTTCTGCTACCCAGAATCCTTTGCAAACCTCAAAATGTGGCTAAAAAAACACTTTTTCCTCACATTGCGGTGACAGAAAGTTCTGGAATCTGAGAGGAGCCACAAATTTCCTTCCACCCAGCTTTCCCCCAAGTGTCCCGATAAAAATGTTACCTCACTTGTGTGGGTAGGCCTAGTGCCCGCGACAGGAAATGCCCCAAAACACAAAGCGGACACATCACATTTTCTCAAAGAAAACAGAGGTGTTTTTTGCAAAGTGCCTACCTGTGGATTTTGGCCTCTAGCTCAGCCGCCACCTAGGGAAACCTACAAAACCTGTGCATGTTTTAAAACTAGAGACCTAGGGGAATCTAGATGGGCTGACTTGTCGAGCGCTCACCAGGTTCTGTTACCCAGAATCCTTTGCAAACCTCAAAATGTGGCTAAAAAACACTTTTTCCTCACATTTCAGTGACAGAAAGTTCTGGAATCTGAGAGGAGCCACAAATTTCCTTCCACCCAGCGTTCCCCCAAGTCTCCCAATAAAAATGGTACCTCACTTGTGTGGGTAGGCCTAGTGCCCGCGACAGGAAATGCCCCAAAACACAAAGTGGGCACATCACATTTTCTCAAAGAAAACAGAGGTGTTTTTTGCAAAGTGCCTACCTGTGGATTTTGGCCTCTAGCTCAGCCGCCACCTAGGGAAACCTACCACACCTGTGCATTTTTGAAAACTAGAGACCTAGGGGAATCCAAGATGGTGTGACTTGTCGAGCGCTCACCAGGTTCTGTTAACCAGAATCCTTTGCAAACCTCAAAATGTGGCTAAAAAAACACTTTTTCCTCACATTTCGGTGACAGAAAGTTCTGTAATCTGAGAGGAGCCACAAATATCCTTCCACCCAGCGTTCCCCCAAGTCTCCCGATAAAAATGGTACCTCACTTGTGTGGGTAGGCCTATCGCCCGCGACAGGAAATGCCCCAAAACACAAAGTGGACACATCCCATTTTTTCACAGAAAACAGAGGTGTTTTTTGCAAAGTGCCTACCTGTAGATTTTGGCCTCTAGCTCAGCCGGCACCTAGGGAAACCTACCAAACCTGAGCATTCTTGAAAACTAGAGACCTAGGGGAATCCAAGATGGGGTGACTTGTGGTGCTCTGACCAGGTTCTGTTACCCAGAATCCTTTGCAAACCTCAATATTTGGCTAAAAAAACACATTTTCCTCACATTTCGGTGACAGAAAGTTCTGGAATCTGAGAGGAGCCACAAATTTCCTTCCACCCAGCGTTCCCCCAAGTCTCCCGATAAAAATGATACCTCACTTGTGGGTAGGCCTAGCGCCCGCGACAGGAAATGCCCCAAAGCACAACGTGGACACATCCCATTTTTTGACAGAAAACAGGGGTGTTTTTGGCAAAGTGCCTACCTGTAGATTTCGGCCTCTAGCTCAGCCGGCACCTAGGGAAACCTACCAAATCTGTGCATTTTTTAAAACTAGAGACCTAGGGGAATCCAAGATGGGGTGACTTGTGGGGCTCTGACCAGGTTCTGTTACCCAGAATCCTTTGCAAACCTCAAAATTTGGCTAACAAAACACATTTTCCTCACATTTCGGTGACAGAAAGTTCTGGAATCTGAGAGGAGTCACACATTTCCTTCCACCCAGCGTTCCCCAAAGTCTCCCGAAAGAAATGATACCTCACTTGTGTGGGTAGGCCTAGCGCCCGCGACAGAAAATGCCCCAAACACAACGTGGACACATCCCATTTTTTCACAGAAAACAGAGGTGTTTTTTGCAAAGTGCCTACCTGTAGATTTTGGCCTCTAGCTCAGCCGATACCTAGGGAAACCTACCAAACCTGTGCATTTTTTAACACTAGAGACATAGGGGAATCCGAGATGGGGTGACTTGTGGGGCTCTGACCAGGTTCTGTTACCCAGAATCCTTTTCAAACCTCAGAATGTGGCTAAAACACACACATTTTCCTCACATTTCGGTGACAGAAAGTTTTGGAATCTGAGAGGAGTCACAATTTTCCTTCCACCCAGCGTTCCCCCAAGTCTCCCGATAAAAATGATACCTCACTTGTTTGGGTAGGCCTAGTGCCCGCAACAGGAAATGCCCCAAAACACAACGTGGACACATCCCATTTTTTCACAGAAAACAGAGGTGTTTTTTTGCAAAGTGCATACCTGTGGATTTTGGCCTCTAGCTCAGCCGCCACCTAGGGAAACCTACCAAACCTGTGCATTTTTGAAAACTAGAGACCTAGGGGAATCCAAGATGGGGCGACTTGTTGAGCTTTCACCAGGTTCTGTTACCTAGAATCCTTTGCAATCCTCAAAATGTGGCTAAAAAAACACATTTTCCTCCCATTTCGGTGACAGAAAGTTCTGGAATCTGAGAGGAGTCACAAATTTCCTTCCACCCAGCGTTCCCCCAAGTCTCCCGATAAAAATGGTACCTCACTTGTGTGGGTAGGCCTATCGCCCGCGACAGGAAATGCCCCAAAACACAAAGTGGACACATCCCATTTTTTCACAGAAAACAGAGGTGTTTTTTGCAAAGTGCCTACCTGTAGATTTTGGCCTCTAGCTCAGCCGGCACCTAGGGAAACCTACCAAACCTGAGCATTCTTGAAAACTAGAGACCTAGGGGAATCCAAGATGGGGTGACTTGTGGTGCTCTGACCAGGTTCTGTTACCCAGAATCCTTTGCAAACCTCAATATTTGGCTAAAAAAACACATTTTCCTCACATTTCGGTGACAGAAAGTTCTGGAATCTGAGAGGAGCCACAAATTTCCTTCCACCCAGCGTTCCCCCAAGTCTCCCGATAAAAATGATACCTCACTTGTGGGTAGGCCTAGCGCCCGCGACAGGAAATGCCCCAAAGCACAACGTGGACACATCCCATTTTTTGACAGAAAACAGGGGTGTTTTTGGCAAAGTGCCTACCTGTAGATTTCGGCCTCTAGCTCAGCCGGCACCTAGGGAAACCTACCAAATCTGTGCATTTTTTAAAACTAGAGACCTAGGGGAATCCAAGATGGGGTGACTTGTGGGGCTCTGACCAGGTTCTGTTACCCAGAATCCTTTGCAAACCTCAAAATCTGGCTAAAAAAACACATTTTCCTCACATTTCGGTGACAGAAAGTTATGGAATCTGAGAGGAGCCACAAATTTCCTTCCACCCATCGTTCCCCCAAGTCTCCCGATAAAAATGATACCTCACTTGTGTGGGTAGGCCTAGCGCCCGCGGCAGGAAATGCCCCAAAACACAACGTGGACACATCCCATTTTTTCAAAGAAAACAGAGGTGTTTTTTGCAAAGTGCCTACCTGTAGATTTTGGCCTCTAGCTCAGCCGGCACCTAGGGAAACCTACGAAACCTGTGCATTTTTTAAAACTAGAGACTGAGGGGAATCCAAAATGGGGTGACTTGTGGGGCTCTGACCAGGTTCTGTTACCCAGAATCCTTTGCAAACCTCAAAATTTGGCTAACAAAACACATTTTCCTCACATTTCGGTGATAGAAAGTTCTGGAATCTGAGAGGAGTCACACATTTCCTTCCACCCAGCGTTCCCCAAAGTCTCCCGAAAGAAATGATACCTCACTTGTGTGGGTAGGCCTAGCGCCCGCGACAGAAAATGCCCCAAACACAACGTGGACACATCCCATTTTTTCACAGAAAACAGAGGTGTTTTTTGCAAAGTGCCTACCTGTAGATTTTGGCCTCTAGCTCAGCCGATACCTAGGGAAACCTACCAAACCTGTGCATTTTTGAACACTAGAGACATAGGGGAATCCGAGATGGGGTGACTTGTGGGGCTCTGACCAGGTTCTGTTACCCAGAATCCTTTTCAAACCTCAGAATGTGGCTAAAACACACACATTTTCCTCACATTTCGGTGACAGAAAGTTTTGGAATCTGAGAGGAGTCACAATTTTCCTTCCACCCAGCGTTCCCCCAAGTCTCCCGATAAAAATGATACCTCACTTGTTTGGGTAGGCCTAGTGCCCGCAACAGGAAATGCCCCAAAACACAACGTGGACACATCCCATTTTTTCACAGAAAACAGAGGTGTTTTTTTGCAAAGTGCATACCTGTGGATTTTGGCCTCTAGCTCAGCCGCCACCTAGGGAAACCTACCAAACCTGTGCATTTTTGAAAACTAGAGACCTAGGGGAATCCAAGATGGGGTGACTTGTTGAGCTTTCACCAGGTTCTGTTACCTAGAATCCTTTGCAATCCTCAAAATGTGGCTAAAAAAACACATTTTCCTCCCATTTCGGTGACAGAAAGTTCTGGAATCTGAGAGGAGTCACAAATTTCCTTCCACCCAGCGTTCCCCCAAGTCTCCCGAAAGAAATGATACCTCACTTGTGTGGGTAGGCCTAGCGCCCGCGACAGGAAATGCCCCAAAACACAACGTGGACACATCCCATTTTTTCACAGAAAACAGAGGTGTTTTTTGCAAAGTGCCTACCTGTAGATTTTGGCCTCTAGCTCAGCCGGCACCTAGGGAAACCTACCAAACCTGTGCATTTTTTAAAACTAGAGACCTAGGGGAATCCGAGATGGGGTGACTTGTGGGGCTCTGACCAGATTCTGTTACCCAGAATCCTTTGCAAACCTCAGAATTTGGCTAAAAACACACATTTTCCTCACATTTCGGTGACAGAAAGTGCTGGCTGGAATCTGAGAGGAGTCACAATTTTCCTCCCAATCAGCGTTCCCCGAAGTCTCCCGATACAAATGATACCTCACTTGTGTGGGTAGGCCTAGTGCCCGCAACAGGAAATGCCCCAAAACACAACGTGGACACATCCCATTTTTTCACAGAAAACAGAGGTTTTTTTTGCAAAGTGCCTACCTGTAGATTTTGGCCTCTAGCTCAGCCGTCACCTGGGGAAACCTAGCAAACCAGCACATTTTCTAAAACTAGACACCTAGGGGAATCCAAGATGGGGTGACTTGTGCGGCTCGGACCAGGTTCTGTTACCCAGAATCCTTTGCAAACCTCAAAATTTGGCCCAAAAAACACTTTTTCCTCTCATTTCGGTGACAGAAAGTTCTGGAATCTGAGAGGAGCCACAAATTTCCTTCCACCCAGTGTTCCCCCAAGTCTCCCGATAAAAATGGTACCTCACTTGTGTGGGTGGGCCTAGCGCCCACGAAAGGAAATGGCCCAAAACACAACGTGGACATATCACATTTTTTCACAGAAAACAGAGCTGTTTTTTGCAAAGTGCCTACCTGTGGATTTGGGCCTGTAGCTCAGCCGGCCCCGGGGGGGGGGGTAGAAATGGCCTAAAATAAATTTCCCCCCCAGTCTCCCTAGGGAGCAACCCTTGCCTACGGGGTCGCTTCCCTTGCGTGACAGCGGAAAAAAAAGATCCCCGGTGCCTAGTGGTTTCTGCCCCCCCTTGGGGGCAGATTGACCTAAAATCGGCCGATCTGCCCCCAAAGCGGGCAGAAATTGCCTAAAAACAATTTGCCCCTCCAGGGGAGCGACTCTTGCCTAAGGGGTCGCTCCCCATCTGAAAAACAACAACAACAAAAATCCCCGGTGCCTAGTGGTTTCTGCCCCCATTGGCCAACAAACAAACAAAAAAAAAAACACAAACAAAAATTAGCCCTGGCGCCTAGAGGTTTCCGCCCCTGGGGGGCAGAAATGGCCCAAAAAAAATCTGCCTCCCCCCCCCGGGGTGCGACCCTTGCCTACGGGGTCACTCCCCTTGCGGGCCGGCGCAAAAAAAAAGATCCCTGGTGCCTAATGGTTTCTGCACCCCTTGGGGGGCAGAAATGGCCTATATACAATTTGCCCCTCCAGGGGAGCGACCCTTGCCTAAGGGGTCGCTCCCCATCTGTAAAACAACAACAAAAATCCCCGGTGCCTAGTGGTTTCTGCCCCCATTGGCCTCATTAAAATAGGCTGATCTGCCCACGGGGCCTAAAATAAATTTGCCTAAGGGGTCGCTCCCCTTACGTGAAATTCACACAAAAAAAAACCTCCCTGGTATCTAGTGGTTTCTGTCCCCCTTGGGGGAAGATTGGCCTCATAAAAATAGGCAAATCTGCCCCCAAGGGAGGCAGAAATGGCCTAAATATAATTTGCCGCCTGTTGGAGCGACCCCTCCCATAGGGTCGCTCCCCACCTCTAAAACAAAAAATACAAAAAAAAATTAAAAAATGTATCCCTGGTGCCTAGAGGTTTCTGCCCCCCCTGGGGGAAGATTAGCCTAATAATAGAAAAGGCCTTTAAAAAGATTCCCCCCTTGGGAGCGACCCTTGCCCAAGGGGTCTCTCCCTCATGCCAGTTTCCTTTTTGAAATAAAATCCCTGGTGTCTAGTGGGCGTTTTGACAGCCGGGGTTGCTTTCAATCCGGCTGCCAAAACGCAGAGAGAGACTTCAAAGGGAAGGAAATAACTTTGAAGCCTCTCTCGGCCTCCCCCACGTGATCGGAAGAGAAATGCTTCCGATGCGCGATGGGAGGAGGCCCTGTGACAAACAGCGCGCGGGGGGTGGAAGGGGAAGGACTTCCCCTTAAATCCCTGCCTTGGGGGGGTGGGAGGGAACCCCACAGAGGGAGCGCTAGCACTCCCTCTGGGCTGTGTGCCCAGGACGTAATGGTCACGTCCTGGGCACAGCAGCACTGTGCCTCAGGACGTAACCATTACGTCCTGGGCACAGAAGGGGTTAAGAACACAACCTAAACCTTTATCTGAGGCATCAGTAATAACATAGCAGGGCAAACTCGGCTGAAAACTGCTAGGAGACTGAGCAGGAGACAAAGCCTGTTTCAGATCCTCAAATTCTTATTGACATTCCTCAGTCCAACCAAAATCTGTTCCCTTCCTGAGCAGATTCCTAACAGAGCTGGATCTCCTAGCAAAATTAGGAACAAACCTGGCATAGTATTCAGCCACTCCAAGAAAAACTTGTATATCTTCTTTTTTTTTCTGAGGTGGACGTATTCACTATGGCCTTGACTAAATCATCTTCAAGTTTGACACCATTCCCAGATATTACATGCCCCAGAAACGTAATTTCTGATCTGAAACATTTGCACTTCTCACCTTTCAGCGTGATACCACTAGACAGGAATATTTCAGAACAAATCTGGTTATTTCCTTGTGTTGCTCAAGAGTGTCAGTGAAAATAAGAACATCATCCTGGATAAACTTAACACACACCATTTCACCCAGAATCTCATTCATAAGCCTTTGAAAAACAGATGCTGCTGAACAAGCCCAAAGGGCATCCTATTGAATTTGTAGACCCCAAAAGGTGTGATGAAAGAAGTGAACAATTTGGATTGCTCACACAATTGCACTTGATGATAAGCAGAACATAGATCTAAAGTAGTAAAGTACTTAGCATTGCCTAAGGAACTAACCAACTCAGTTATATTTGATAAAGGAAATCTATCTTTAATCACTTTCTTATTAAGAATGCATAAACCAACAGACAACCTGATGTCCCCAGACTTTTTTGTAGCAACGACAATACTGGCAGCAAAAAGCAAAAAGCTGCAAAATTGAAGTAAATATTCAGGAAAATGCAGTCACTGGTAAAATATACAATAGATTCATATCCAGTAGCCAGGCAACAACACGGAGCTTCCAATGCTTCGAGATAAATTGCAGTAATGCGCTGACATGACATTCAAGATAGGCTCCTGTACAGAATCCAGCGCAGAAAGGCCATCTATGCACACAAAAAGATGAGAAGTACGAAGAGAGCGTTCCAGAAGATATTGTCAATAGGTACAAACACGGAGGGGAGCACGCATCAGAGAAACAGCGTGCGTCAAATAGTAATAGTTGCTTAGCATTCCAGAAAATGTTGTCATTAGCAACCAGTATGGAGAAGATGACGCATCAAGGGAACAGCGTGCGTCAAATAATAATAGATGGTTAGCGTTCCAGAAGATGTCATCAGTAGCAACAGCACTGAGAAAAGCACACGTCAGGAAAATAGTGTGAATTAGTCAAGAAAAGTGGAAGTTGCTAAGCAACCAAGCAGCGATACAAAATGAACAAAATGCGACAAAAAAAAAAGTTGATTAAAAAAAAGTATGTCGAGGATACACGAAGCAATTGTAACAGTACCTCAGATATTAGTAGAATGAGAATAATGGTGAGTTGAAGTTTCAGATGATTTAAAAAGGGTCCAAAGTTCAACTTGTCGCCAAAATGTGGTGATAACATCCAATTCCAAAGTAAGGAAAATTCTCACAGGTTGAAATTGAAGACACAGCTTTTATTAGGTACATCATAGGAAAATAAACTCCATCCACACCTAACACAGCTCTCTCACTTCTAACTGACTCTGTGTGGAACACAGGAGCATTCTAGGCTACAACACAAAGTGCCAGTGCGGGGAAAACAGAACATACCATAAAATATATACAATTACAACATTAAAAATGAGGAACATAAAAAACAAATAAAACTAAATATAAATACTACAAGGACGTTTAAACATGACTACAGCCTGAACCACTGGTCGGAATTACACCAGATTTGGCAGAAAGCTAGCTGCCTGTAAGCAGATTGTGCTTTGGGGTGTTTGGTGTAAACCTGTTCTGTAGTTTAGGAGAAATTAAAGGAAATCCAAATTTGTATATATCTGAAGTTGCGAAGACTTTGTGAATCATTATGAGCTCATGCAGGGAAATGCACAGCTCTGATTGGCTGGCAATTCTTCAACCAGGAAGTGTTGGCAGCATCTTGGGACTTGAGACTTCAGCTGAGTCCCACAAAAAAGTTAAAAGGTTAAAAAAAAGACAAAGGGCCAGGGTAGAGTCACCCTGACCCATTAGCTCTGGTGTAGGGTATTTTTCCTGTATAGTTGAAAAAAAAACAAGTGCGGGCTCCTGTGCTTGTTTTTTACAAGCCCCTGTGTGGGTCAGGTCTCGGGGGATTTAAATTTTCTATGCGAGGTGGGCCAGGCACCCCCACCGTGCAGCCCGGGGATCACCACTTCCCTGGGCACTTAATCAACTAATGCAGGGGGGTTGCGTGGCCACCAACAGTCCTGGGAACCACCACCTCACCAGAGCACTCAATGAAAATAATGCAGGGACGCAAAGCCCCCTCCCGCAGTCCCAGGAATCGCCACCTTCCCAGGGCTTTAAAGAAATATGATGCATGGGGCTGCATGGCCCCCCCCAGCCTCGGGGACTACCACCTCCCCGGGGCTACAATAAACGAGTGAAGGGAGTCAGTTTTGGACCCCTCAGCCCTGGGGACCACCATCTCCCTGGGACAATGGTCATTGGAGGCAGACTGCACAGTCACCCTCGAGGAGCCAATAATGGCCCTGGTGACTGCCACCCCCCAGGGCCGGCTCCTGCTGTGTCCTAGGGTGCCCACCCCGGGACATAGTTGTTTGCTTTTGTTTGTGGGAGCAGTGCCGGCTCCCGCAAGTCGTTGAGACCCAGCTAGGACTGTGGGAGCCTTAAGGCTCCCCTCGTGGTCCTGTCTCTCTCTCTTTTTCATCCTATAATAAGATGGAAAAGGGACAAAGAGAGATTATCATTGCAATAGTCTTTCCATACAATGACTTTAAAGTGTCAAACTGGGAAGCTGTTAGCTTTGAATGTCATAGACATGTTTTGCTACACAGCACAAGACAGTCACTGATGGCCTGTGGGTAAAGCACGTGAACGGTGTCCCTGTAAGTTGAAGGTTCTAATCCTGCTATCGTGTCTGTCTATTTACTGTTTTTTTTCTTATTAAAGATATCTATTGATGCAACATTTACATGTTTTTCCCATCACACCTTTCAGTTTGAATGTAATAGCTATGTGTGGACAACGTGTAGAAAAGAGTCGTCTGTGTCTTAGTGGTTAAGGCCTGAGGCCTCTACTTCAAGGGTTGAGAGTTCCAGTATAGGTGTGTTAGAGGTTATTTCTCTGATTTCTTTTCTTTTCAAATTAAAATATTTAGGATACATACTGAAAGGTGATCTCACTGTTTTTAATTAACAAATATATATATATTTTTTAATTTGTCCGGAAACTTCTCATTCTAAATATAGCATTAATCAAAGCCTCAAAAACTCTCTGTCTCTTTCCCTCTCACTCACTTTCTCTCTCTTTCACTCTTTCTCCCACTCACACACTCACTCAGATGCTTACGCACCCACTCACAGACCCACTCAAACTCTCACGCAACCATTCACAGACCTACTCAGACCCTGGTGCACCCACTCACAGCCACACTCTGACCCTCACGCACCCATTCAAAGACCCACTCAGACACTCATGCATCCAGTCACAGACCCACTCAGACCTTTACATACCTACTCACAGACCCACTCAAACAGTCATGCGTACCCCCTCTACAGGCCCATCTTGGCCAGGCCTTCATTCAATAGGGGAGGGAGTGTGCACAGCCTCCCCTCCTTGGGCCGATTTCAGCTCTGGGGACCCCATCCCCCAGGGCCCTGTCATAAACAAATGGAGGAGGAAGGCCACGCAGCTCCCCTCCCCGGGCCAATTTGGACCTCGGTGACCCCATACGCCAGGGCCCGGTCATAAACAAATGGAGGAGGAGGGCCACCCAAATAACCGTACCTACTTTAAACTATAAAAATACCCCTGCCACCCAAAATACCCCTACCGCCATATACCCTAAATATGCCCTTGCCACCCTAACACGATTACCCAAATACCTTTACCCTCCCTAAAAACTAAAAATACCCATGCCACTAAATACCCCTATCTACCCTAAAGCCTTAAAATACTCTTGCTGCCTAAATACCCTTAGCCACCCTGTTTTTGTCTAATGTGATAAGCAAGAAATTATCTTCCCTTTCAATGCCATCAATTCTGACATCTGATTTAACAAGAAGGTAGGAATTACGATATCACCCCAATTATGAAGACAAGCTATATAATACTAAGAAGTTTTCAGTCGTTAGCTAGCAAGTGGTACTAGCCCATTCAGGGCGCGCCTGGTGGATTTATATAATATACCCATATTATTGGGAATTTTAGCCCATTCAGGGCACAATTTAATATCCACCGGTGACGACTTAGAAGACGACCAGCTTAGTCAGTTGAGAGGGCAAATAACCAATAGTCTAACACCACATTCCCCTTGAGATGATTAGCACCAATAATGCCATTAGATAGCAGCCTGCAGTTCAAATTTTATATGAAATGATTCATATTTGATAGATGAATATAAGCATACTGTGATGAAATGCACTATTTAGTTTGTTATGCTTTAATTTTTGCAATAATTATATATTTGGATGTTTAGTATATGCTGCTGGTTCGAGTTTCTCCACTGTTAAAAAATTGGATGTACTCAAGTGTCTCCCCGTAAATATTTTGGATGGAATTTTTCATTTTTTTTTACTTGTATCATTGATGTATGATGTCTGCCATTGAAACAAACAAATTAATTTTTTGAATTACTGATATCAAGACATTGAAAGATGGCCACCATATGTACATGCATTTCTTTGTGTTTCATCCAAAGTCCATTGTTTGTGTTTGTATACAGAAGCACGCTTGCCTTTATCTTTAAAAATGGTGCCCGTTGTTTTGTACAACTTGCATTGAAAAAAAAAAGGCACTACAGCCAAAACGTGTCTGTTTTTCTTCACTTGGAGCAATAAATAATCATTGGCAATACCCAGTAAGTGGCCGTTCCTTTATTCCTGTGGAGAGGACTACCATGGATATTTGACGGGAGTTCCACACTCACGAGTCGAGGTGCCCACTGTGCAAAGCACGGCAACCTACAGGCAGTCGCCAGTAGGTAGTTATAGTTAGGATCTGGTTTCTATTGAAAAAATGTTTTGTTTGACTTGGCTATATCTTTGGCCATCCATCAAGTGGGGACTGAGAAAAAGGGGGGTCAAAAAAGTGTGTTTCCCATGTTAATTCCCATAAAGATTTTAGACACGACTACAGCCTGAAGAGCGGACAGAATTACACCGAATTTGTCAGAAAGGTAGCTCTTGGTCCAGAAAGCACCCTTTTTCTTATTTGGTGTAAATCCATTCAGTAGGTTTTGAGATATTAAAGGAAAAACAAATTTGTATCCTCCAGATCTCGAGCAGAGATCAGATTATCTCTGCTTCAGCCTAGTCTCCAAAACAGATGCAAAGAAAAAGAAAAGGGGGCAGGGTACGTTTACCTGAAGCCCCTTGCCTTGGTACAGTGGTCCTTCTGGGACCCTGTCAGGGCAAAAAAGCATTGTTATTTAAATTTTCTGCAAAATTTGCAAATATTTGTGAATTTGGCTGTAAATTAGAAAAAGAAACATGGACTCCCATGTTTTAAAATGCTTTGGCCCCTGGGTCCACGGGGCATTGTGGGATAATAATGGGAGGGGGGCCCACTGGGCCCCCCCTCCAGCGGCTTTCAGAAGCATTGGGGACCACCACCTCTCCAGGGCTATATTTTTAATGAACTAATAGGGAAGTCCAGTGAACCTCTCCCATGCCCCTGGGACCGCCACCTCCAAGGGGCTACTAAATGAGTTACAGAGGGAGTCTGTTGTGGACCCATGGGCCCAGAGACCACCACCTCCCTAGGGAAAAAATGAAAACATGGAGAGGGGCCACTTGGAGCCATACATGGCCCTGGTGACTGCCACCACCCAGGGCCGGCTCCTGCTACCTCTCGAGGTGCCTACCCTCGAAAGGTAGCTGTTTGTTTTTGCTTGGCGGGAGGTGTGACAGCTCCCGCCAAGCAAAACTGTGCACTCCGCCTTCAGCAAGCAGGAGCTGTCAAAATGCTCCTGCTTGCTGAAAGAGGAGTTTTCATCTCTTTCTCTGCCTGCTGGGCAGAGAAAGAGCTGAAAACATTGCTCCTGCTCAGAGGGAGCTGCTATTTGTAGCAGCTCCCTGCTTGCAGGAGCATTGCCAGCTTCTGCAGGAGGCAGGGAGCCAGCTGGGACCTCGGACCTTGAGCTTGAGGCGCCACCCACAATCCTGTTAATTTCTCTCTCTTTCATCCCATAATGGGATAGTTATAGTGGGTGTTGGCCACAGGGCGTGGCCACAGTTATATTTACCTTAGGGCACAAGTTACAGTTACTTGTAATAACTCTAACAGCTGAAATTCTATGGTTCTGTTCATTTAAAATGTGAGCCTAACTTTAACGTCCATGTAACCTTTGTTTTTTTAAGTGAAAATTAATATATATATATATATATACATATATATATGTATCCAGATACATATATATATATATGTACACACACTAAACATCCCAAATCCTTTCACAACGGCAAGGAAAAGAAACAGCACCACAATCCGACAGATTTCTCCAAACTTTATTTCAGATCATTCTCAAAACAGTACATGCATAAGCACTCAATTTAAAGTGGCATTGCTTTTTAGTCCATCACCACTTTTCATTAAAAATAACTAGAGCATGCATGCTCTTATTTAAAAAAACACAGTCATATTCATGCTTCCATTTTTGCTCAATACATCAACTGGGACATGTCTCCTACCTTATATTTATTATAAAGTGCTCATGTTTGGATGTACTAACTACATTCATAGAGAATATTGTTAAGAGATATGTTGAAGCATATTACACATCCATCCTACTTTTTCAATATTGAAATGCCATTAATTGTGTCTAAAGTATGGTTCCAATTCAGATCTTTTACCATATATTATGGTCCCCACTGGCATTGGATGTGATGCTAATGGTCTATAAAGTGCTTGTACATTTGTAAGAGAATATCCCCTTTTACTTTTTGTTTGTTCTAAAGAGCGATTGCTCTCTAAAGTTTACTTTGTGCATTTCTATAAGTTATTGTTGGGAAAAATATCTAAAACAAATGTATTGAGCACACACAATGCCCTTAGAAAACAACAATAATTATCTACAGTCTAGTACCCTCTTCAGTACCATTTCATTTATAGGGGCCAATTTGTAATATAAAAAATGTCAGTGCATCCCTCTCATCCAATGCATATTACATATATTCCCTATGCATCGTCATATGCATACATCATCATCTAAAGTGCCAGTGCATCATATTGCACATTGTCCCTCTTTTTCAGGAAATAGCTTCAGATTTAAGAAGCATCTCAACCATTGTACACTTAACATGGTCCCTACATCAACTTCTGCCCCTTTGTTCTTATTTAAGAAAGTGCATAAGGTGCTGAGTAACTACATTTACTACGTCATCATCTAAAGTGTCTGTGCACTATATTGCACATTGTCCCTCTTTTTAAAGAAAGATCTTCAGATTTAAGAAGCATCTAGATTATTGTACACTTAACATGATCCCCCACATTAACTTGCGTCCCTTTGTTCTTATTCAAGAAAGTGCATAGCAAAAGGTGCTGAGTAAACACATTTGTTGTAGTTCATTGTGACCAAGGTTCTGTTCTACCATACGCACTAGACCTCGTACAGTTTAAAACAAGCATCATGTTTTCTCATAAATTAATATACAGTTCCACATTCAAGTTATGTCCAAGAGAGGCTTAATTTCCCGTTACAATGATCAGTCTTGATTGAATTCTTCTTAAAGTTAACTCTTGATCGCCACCCCTTTCCTCTGCTTTAATGTGCTTAATGAGATAATAACAAAGTTCTTTTACACTACTTCATGATTCTCCCAGAAGTGTTTAACTTTTGGGTATTTAAAATTTAAATTTTGTTTTGTCCGCAGAATTTGCAAAATCCTGAGCTTTATCGTGTCCGTTATGCTTCCCACATAGTTTTTCTGCAGGTGCATTGTAACACAAAGATGAGATAACTAATTTCTCATGTAATATGTTGCTTGATTTTTCTTCTCTTTTATTTTGTAAGTTGTATGTTGTTTTGTTAATCCCATGTTCACATGACCTGCAGTTTACACACTTCCAGAATCCAGGTTGGTTTAGAATATATATTCTACACTTACCTGCAAAATACTTACATTTTCCTTGAAAAGGCATGCGTGGTAAAGGCACAGGCGTGGTAAAATGTTGCAGTGGTAAAGGCATGTGCATTGTAATAGATGTGTGGTAAAGGCTGTTTCCCTCATGGCATCTCACTTTATTTTTAGCACATAAGAAAAAAATAGCACTGCATTCATGTATTTAAGTAATAGATTTAATCCATATCTCAGTCGTTCAGCATCTGTTGCGCTTCACTTTGAACCAGATTGAGATTTGCTATTGTGACTTATTCCTCACTGCTTCATGCCAATGGTAACAGAGCTTCTAATTTGGAATTTAGGTGAGTCATTAAGGAGTCATAAACAGGCCTGATGGTTCTATCTTATCAGATTTAGATTTCAGTTGTGACAGAGTAACTCATCTGCTGAGTTCTAAATCAGGGCCTTAGACAGAATGAAACTTAGTTTCTGTCTACTATGAAGTTGTACTTCCTTTTGGCGTGGCATAGAGCACTGGTGCTAGTTTAGTTTTTAAAACATTTTATTGGTTTGCTCACAATTCCACATTACAAAATACAGTTCAGTGGTACCATGTAACACTATGCCAAACTGCTCCTTCACTACCAAGAAAGTGCCTCACCCTCTCATGAAAAGACAATGTGCGGTACCTACTAAAAAACTAAAAAGATATTCCCCTCTGGTATATTTAAGTTCCCTGCCAGCCCAACCTGTCTGTGGTGTGTCTTGCACATTAGAAATTGTTTTTTTCATCTGGCAGGTATTCTAGCAACGGTTTCCCCACAGCTTCACATTTCTTACGTTCTTCCAATATGTTTTATGATAAACTTTTCATTGCCATTGATTTTCATAAACTTTGTAATCCCCACACCAAGATCCTTCCAATCCTAGATGTCTAGCAGTGCGGTTACCAGGTCTGGTAGATTTGGTAGGAGTGCTGGACAGGTTCACCAAACATGCAGGGCGGATTGCTCCATATTATCCCCTCTGCAACATTTCCCATCTGTATGCGTAAATAGGTATTTTAGTTTTTGTGTTGTCATGTACCGGCTGTACATAATTTATACCATGTGCCTGTGTTTTGAATGCCATGGACCGTCTTCAGTATGTCCCTCCAAAGTTTGTTCCATTCCACAAGTAGTATCTCAGTCCCCAGCACTTTCTCCCATTTCTGAATATAGGTGCACTTATGGATCTCCAGATGCGTTTTCAGTATTGTGTGTAATTACTGATATAAAGTGTTTAGTTGTTTTATAAGTAAGGGATGGATTTTGAATTGTGTGAGTTCTCTTGTTTGTGCCATTCTATTCGCTGGTTACATCCCAAGGCCCATATTTATACTTTTTTAGCACCGCATTGGCGTCATTTTGTGACGCAAAAATGTCACAAACTTGCAAAAAACAATAGCATTTTGTACGTTTGCACCGTTTTTGCATAAAAAAGCAGCGTATATGCGGCAATAAAAAAGTATAAATATGGGCCCAAGTGTCTTAGTTAAAAATGTTGATGTCTATCATTTTCTTCAAGTTTACAGCCTGTCTTATACTGGGTGAATGACTTAGGGCCCAATTGATATGTCAGTGGTATGTTTACTATGACGCAACAGTGACAGAGTATACATACCACCAACATGAAGGTCCCCCCAACCTATTTAAATGCGGGTGGGCTTTCAGTTTGGCAATGGTGGCGACTCTTCCTTTACCACAATAGCCAAACCTCTCCCACAGAGTAAGGGTTGTTGGAGAAATGGCTGCAAGTGCACCTGCCCAACCAGGATGGGAGGACATGTAGTCTATTTTTCACTATCCTTCACCCCAGACAAACCCAGGCAGTGAGGGACAATAAAAGACAACTAAGTTTTCTCCCCACCACGGAAGATGACTCCCAAGACAAGGGGACCATTACTTTTATTTTCAAAAAGAAAATCCCTAAACATCGGATCAGATTCAGCCTTTCATACCCAAAGTAGGTAAATTGAGTAACATAAAATGGGAAATAGAAACAACTATTATTTATTGCACTCAGATGCTGCGAAACATAGGTATTTAGCACTTTTTAAAATGTAGGTTATTGTAAGAAATTGGATTATTATTTGGAGGGGTTGACTAATCACCTCAAAAAATAAGAACAACCCTTGTCAAGATGAACCCTCAAAGTCACTAGATTAACCTGACTTCAACTCCCTGGTAGCTATAGTCCAGAGCAGACAGGTTTAACTGAGAAGCAATGTGTAAAGTATTTGTGTAGTATCAAAACAGTAATAACGTCCAAATGCAAAACAATAAAACATCCCAATCCGAATTAGAAAACATTTAATAATCAAAATGAGGATGACAACATTTCAATAAGGGGAAACAGAAACATTATTTAAAAAGTTTTAGATAGGAATAGCATCAAAAAACTTCAAGTGCCAATGATAGCCAATGGTCACAGTAAAACGGTGTGAGAAAGTGAATTACTTGTTAGGGTGGATGGGAGTCCACCACAAGTAATAATGGCACTAATATTGTTAAGTTCAGTAAAGGTTTCAGCAATTTAAACCTGAGATCTATGGTACAGAGAAGATAGACTTAATTAAGAAAATGTGTAAGCATTTACAAGTATTAAAACTGTTAAAATTTCCAAAAACACAACACAACAAAAGTCCAATAAGGGGAACCAGAGAAAGTTGTAATTGAGAATAGCTCCAGAAAGTGTTAAGGACAAACTGTGGTTGCCTGGATGCACTTGAATGGGATCTAGGCACGATTTAAGGCTGATTGCGAGGGAGCATGGGTCAGATACAAAAAATAGACTTGTCCCAGTTAGAAGATTTACTGTTGTAAAGTTTCCCTTTTGGATGCCCCCACCTCCAGTTTTTGCTTCTGGATGCTGTTGCTTTTGACCTTCAAGTGTATTGAGGCCTGCTAAGCTGACCCCAGTACCAGTGCTCTTTTTCGTAAATTGGAGCGGGATTTTGCAAACCCAATTGGCAAGGACTTTGCCACCCCAGTACGGCCCTCGTAAATGGTACCTGTGGTACCCAGGGCAGGGATGGTAAATGGGTCACTAGGGCTGCATCACTGATTGTGCCACTTTGTGTGACCCAAGTAAAACCAAAGCCTGCAGAGCTGCCATGTCAGCCTGCACAAGCAGCTTGTCTGCTCAAGTTCGTCTTTGCCCACACCAAGTGCAGGCAGAGTGCCCACAAAGATACCAGCTTTCCCCTGCCTTGGTGGGCTCTCCTGAGACATTTGCCGACAGAACAAGAGTCCCCCCTTCTGCTGGTCATACTAACACTTCCCAAAGGATGGAGAAAAAGGACCTGGGTAGGTAGGTGGTCACACCTCCTCCTTCCCAGGATGGCTAGTGTTTACAGTAGTCAAGGCAATGAGCCTCAAAGACTTCACCGCCATTGATGTATAATCTCTTGTTGCCCACTCGAAGACAAAGCTCTTCCTGCCCTGACCAAGCTGGTAGGTAGGTAAATTAGTTATTCAGGAGACGTACACCCCCCAAAGACTAGTCACACCTTTAGGGTGGGGCAGGTGGTCTGTATAGCTGAAGAAGGGTTCTGCCATGTTGGCAAACTTTAGGAATAGAAAGTGATGTATTCCCACAGCAAATTGTCACTTTGGGGGCAGGCTAGCTGCATGGACTAGTAGCCCATTGGCCACTGTCCCCTACACCTTTAACAGCCCTTACACCAGGATTTAAGGGACTCTCCTGACACCAGAACTTCAGTTCTGACTTTGAATCTGAGAAGAGGCACACAGAAGATGCCGTCACCGACAGCAGGACTTCGGACTCTGCCGCAGTGCAAAGACAGGACAATTAAGTGCCCTGAGGAGACCATATACTGGAACTGTGTGATTGACAGGTGACCGTGGTGAAAATGTTTTGCTCCCAGCAAGAGGGACTCCAGTGGATGCCAGAAACTAAAGCAGACTTCCCTGACTGTTGGTACCAGTCACCTGCAAGTCCCCAGAAGTGTAACCTGTCAGACCCCTCTAGAGTGAGCCCAAAGAAAGTATGTGAGAATTTTAGCTGCTACTCTCTTCCAGACAACCTGCAGCCGACAAAGTAACCATGGACTACTTTTGCCACTGCCAAGGGTTGTCTGTTGCCAGCCCAGTAACTGACAGCTTCTCGGACATCACTGATTCCAGAGTAGTTCCCCAGTATAGTGACCAATGTAGGCAATGACCCCACTCCTGAGAACCTACATCCTGAAGGAGGCAACTTTAATAGGAGCAGCAAAACATCTTTGGCACGATCAGTCCCTGTGATTGACAGAAGTAAGGCCACCTCTGCACCCGGAGCCATCAGACGTGCTGGCAAAGTTGCAGCTGTGGAATCCAGGCCCTGGGACCCCAAAGGCCTCTACTTCCTGAGGATAGAGTGTGAGTCCACCCCGAGGTGTCATTTGTCAAGGGCTGCGATTTGACAGCACCCACGGATCCCCTCAACACCAAGGACTGCCACAGCACCTCTGTGCCCAGACTCCCTGGGCAAGGTAATTAGAAACTGACTGTTGAGACTTGGTCTAGGAACCCACAAGACCTTAACTCCAAGTGGGTCCTCTTGGAGCTCACTCTACAAGTGACGGATTGCACACTGTGATTTTCTCCATTGACTTCAATGGGAGCTGTTTGACCATTAAAATTACTCTATTTTTCAATGCCTTAAAAATTCACAACTCCAGTTGTCTGTTAGATAAAAAATGTGTTTTGCTGTCTAAATTAAGATAAAATCAGCTTTATTTTTCTAAATTGGTGTCAGATTTCTTTCAAACCATGTCATTTACTTATCGTCCATGTGCGTGTTGTGAAATACTTTAAACAGGTTCCTGTAAGTAGCCTGACTACTCTTTGCCACTACACCAGGACTGAGCTAAGGTTTACTAGTGTGAACCAAAAGTCCAATTCTGGGTAACGTGCTAGAATTACATGCCACATATTACTGCTACTTTGCTACATTTACCTTCTGATGTTGTCTTTGAAATGGAAGTCAAAACTCCTCGGGCAAGGCAGTAGGCTTTGGCTAAGAAGGACTCTGCAAGGCCAGTTAGGCACTTGAAAAAGTCCTGCTGAAGCCATTGACACTTTTGGCGATAAAGCTGAGAGTCAGAGAAATTCAAAATACGTGCAGAAGGAAGACCCCTTGTTGGCCGGCCGGAAAAAGTCCCAGGTTTTTCAGGATGTTAGAAGGAGTACACTTTGACACATCCAAGAGTCCCAGCTCTTGGGGGGTCATGATTCACTGTAGCAGAAGAAGCCATCAGCAGGTTTAAGAGCAAGTCCAGATGGATATGGGCAGCTGGGCTATTAAGGAATGAGGCTTCTAGCAGCTTGTTGTAACCATGTAGCTTAACAGGATGCCATCCTACCATAAGCTAGCCCCTAGTCCTTCTCTGGGACTCTCTGCATACGTAGGGCCATCCCATATGCTGCAAACCACTTATTTATGAGATCCCCACCTAATAGTTAGTCACTAGGTCTTCGGGAATGTGCACTCTTCTACCTTTACTAGGCACTTTATTGTTGCTGCCACGATCATCACTAGACTCAGAGGTCCTCTTAACCTTCAGGTCCAGCGCTCTCTGGCTTCTCTCATAGGCAAGCATAATTGTCTTTTCTTTAAGAGCCAATTTGTTTCTTCCAGGGCCAGAGTTGCCACTACTTCCTTCTTCATCTCAAAGATCATCTCTGCTGTAGCCTTCTTTTCCTCAGCGGCTGGGTTAATCAGTTCCAGCTTCAAATCCTGTTGTCTGCGTGCCCCCTCCCTATGGTTGGGTCAAGGACAAACTGCTCCCTGCTCTGGACAATCTAGCCCGGTGCTCTCATCCTCTTCTGGCTCCAGATATCAATTTTGTTTACTTCTTCCACTTGCTCCTCTGCTTCCTCGCTCACTTGATCCTGCGGGATGGGCAGCAGCATGCTTACCTCCCCCTATGCTCTTGGTCGTCCTCCTTCTTGGGTGCCTTCACCAGCTTTAGCCCCCTTTCTTTGCACATATTCATTAGATCTATCATGCTGAGGCTCTCCAAACTGCCCATACCCACTTCATTATTTCAAAACTCACAGGTGCAAAATGTTGAAATGAGGAGTAAATGTAGGAAAAAAAAAAAACAATTAAAAATAAAAGGAGAATTAAAAAATCACAAAGTTGATTTTGGATGTCATTTAAAAAATACTTTTTATTTTAACTTAAATTACTCAGTAGTACTGCACAACATAAGTCCTGGATCCCATGGCTGAACACCAGGGTAAGAAACTGGATTGGTATTTGGTGGGGGAGCAACTGCCGGCTCAAGAAATAATCACAGCCCTTTTCAGAGTGAACCCTCAAAATCACTAAATTACCTAACCGTAATCTCCTGGTAGTAATGACAAAGAGAAGACAGACTTAACTTAGAAGCAATGGGTAAATTATTTGTGCAGTACCAAAACAATAATAAAGTCAAAATGCAAAATAAATAAAAACATAAGATTCCCAAACCAAGTTAGAAAAATAGAATACAATTTATTAGACAAAATGACACAGGAGTTACAAAGATCCAAAAAGGGGAACTAAAGATATTCATTTTGACTTTGAAATAGGAAAAGCACCAAAAAGTAAAGAATTGCACTTATAGTCCGTGGTCACAGTAGACCTGGACCTAGGTGGGATTTGCGGCTGGCCTCGATGGGACATAGGTGAGATACAACAACAACCTTTGTCCTGGTCATAGATTTCATCTTCTGACTCTATTCCCTTGGGTCCTAATCCACAATAGTAGCAGACCTTTAAGCCCCCACATTCTAAAGGGAGTCACTTAGAAACTCACAGGGTGTTAGACAGAGGCCAGACAGCAGGGTCTAGTCCAGGTCCAGTGGCCACCGGTCAGCTGGGCAGTTGCATGAAAATGCCTCTTCTACCTTGTTGTGCCCCTGTAGCTTTAAAGGAGGTCAGCATTATGACCCTTGGAGTCCACTTCTTTGCCCTGGGAATAAGAGGGACAGGAGTCTTATAAACTCACCTCCGATCACAGTCAGCAGGTTCAGTCCTTTTATGCGCTTCCATTGGTCCACGAGTGCTCTGGAGCCGATGGCATATTTATGCCAGGTAAGCAAGTGGGCAGGAATGACTTTCGGGCACCTCCAAACCAATAAAGTAAAAGTTCCCAGGGCCAGCACTTCACACTTTGGGCATTTAAAGATGGCAAAATCTGCAGGCACACTAACACTGGGCTCTGAGGGCTGTGTGTGTGTATGTGTGTGTGCGGGGAGTGTGCTATGGTACTCCTAGTTTCTTCCCACATCTAACACTAAAATCCAGTTTGGGCCAGTCACTGTTAGTACAATAAACCCTGGGTAAGACATCAAGTAGTACAAAGCAGATTTTCCAATAAGTAGAAAGAGGACACACATTAATTCATTTGGAACCTGTTTCCAGTCCTTTTAAGTGCACCCGCAGTGCTATATGTAAACCTAGCAGACCTTCCAAGCAGGAATTGATGCTCAAGCAGTACACTGCAATGTCAAAAAGGAGGCCCTCAGCCCTACCCCGCATATTATGTCAAGTTTGGAAAAGTCATCTCTGACTATTCAGTTCAGCCTTTCATTTGCTCCTGGGAAGCATTTCACACTATTTTCATACATATTCAAATGCTAATTACAGTCTGGCAGCAGTGGGAGAGTAATTTCAAATTTAGCCTCCAGGAACATCGAGTAGGGGAAGGGTAACACTCTAAAAGTTACCTTTCCTACATATTCCGAAACATAATTTACCATTGAATTGGATTTTTCATAAATATTAAAAATAGTTGTTTAATTATGTTCCTAGCAAGTCCCCTTCCCGAGATACAGTGTTAGGATTTAATTATGTATATAGGGTGGTTTTCTACATAGGACAGCTAGGCCTGCCATAGTGAAAATAGTTTTAGGTTGCTAGTCACTGTAAGAACATGTTAACATTACATTTCTAAATGTCCTACTTTTAGATACCATGCACTCCTCCTTGTTGACTATAAGGCCAACATAGAGGTGACCTACTATTTTTTAAAAAGGGAGTGTTCGACCTGTCTAAAGGGTTTATTATGATATGTCGAATTCCAGTATTTAAACTGCCATAGTCAGTTTACAGTAGTAGGCCTAAGGCCTGCAAGGAGAACCCTGTAAAATGGAGATAGTTTTGAAGTGAAATTGGTCTGCAGGTGAGGAACACATGAGATAGGTTTGACATAACATATTTGGAATTGCTAAAGGCTTTTCAGAAAAAGTGAGAGACGTTGAATACTTCATTCCCTTTCCCTATGTTCACCTATGGACACACACGAATATCTGCATTGTATAAATACCACATAAGTGTTTGCTCACCTTTTATCCTTCGTATCGTCACAACGTGCTTTCCTCTTTTAAGCTGTAAAATTCCATCCTGGCCAGGCATGAAGAAAATTCTCACACTTGTTGATGCCCCTTACTGTGCGGCTGAATGACCTCTGACCTGCAGGATCTGTACAGTGAGACTAAGGGCCATATTTATCATTTTTTCCATGCAAAGCAACGCAACAAGACACCTTGCTGCTCTGCACTGTGTGAAAGGGAGAGGGCAGGAATGCACCATATCTACCTAGATCTACTCTATTCTTGTGCTGAAGCACTTTTGGCTGCCTAACACCAACGCAGGCACCCTTGCACCATGGTGCAAAGGTACTTGCGTTGCTGGCAGAATTGTTTTTGAGCAGGAAGGGAAACCTTTCTGTGCAAAAACAATCCTTTGAAGCATTTTCCTTTTTCTACGTGTGCTGAACAATGCAGCACATGTTGAAAGAGGAAAAAACAAGAAAAATATACATATCATATTTCTGCTCATGATGCCTCCCCTGGGAAAGCATAGCGTTTCGAGGCATTCCTAGGTCAACCACTCATGATAAATCTGGGAATGAACCAGAATCCACAGGTGGATGTGTGGGAATACCCATGCCCCACCCATGGAACAACTACCTGGGTCAGTACGCAGGGCAGAAACTTCCGCTGCCTTGCATTACTTCAGATTTACAAAGCCATACAGGGCCACACAAGGTGGCCTTGCATGGCTTGGTAAATCTCTGTCTAGGTTTTGCGTCACCTTGCGTCCTCTTGGGAGGGTCAAGGGCATCGCAAACCTTTGATAACTATTGGCCCCAATCTCAGTACATGTTAAATATGCAAAGTCCCTTGCTTCCTAGGCAAATGCTACAGCATTTCAAAATGATTTATCTCCTTGACCAGCTTAATTTTTGTTCCTTGTTGATCTCACTTTTCGAACTTCACTGTCAGAAGCACCTATATTCTTTTGCAAATACCCTTCCTTGCCTTTCTGTGCAGTGATTATTTGAATATTTGAATATCATAAAAGCCTGCCACTTTCTTTTACTGCTTGTACCATGCGAGTACAAAAAATGATTTAGTGAATGGCCATCATCAGGACTAAATTACTTTGACCGAAGACACCAAACAGGTAAGTAATTAAAAAATTGACTGGTTGTATTTGTAGATAGAGGTGCCTCAGGGGGATAAGTTATCCTACTTGTAGTGGCTCAAGCACTGGCGGGAGGATCTACAATGTCATTCCCTTCTGGAGGCTATCCATGCTCCTATCTCCAGCTGCCAGGAAACATCCTGTGCAAGCCGGGTGATCCCCGCATCAATATTGCACCGAGAGCCCTTATTGTTTTAGTTCAGAATTTCTGACGCCGCACAGCTGGCCTTTGGCACGATATTGATGAGAGAATCACCCAGCTTGCACAGGATGTTGTCACTGTAGTGGATGGCACAATAGATGATGGACCTCACCTCTGATAAACAACTTCCAAGCCCTGAGTACCCTTTGGACCCTAGGGGTTAGATATACTGATTAGGACTACACCTATTCAATCATGTTTATTTGAGACTCACAGGAACTTTACTACTGCTCAGAAGGGTCAAAGTGCACAGAGGTCTATAGCCAGTAATCAATCAATCAATTATTTGTAGAGCACAGCTTATCACCCATGGGGTCTCAAGGTGCTGTAGTGGACATGCTGCTCAGTCGAAAAGACAGGTCTTGAGGTCTATCCTGATCTGCTTCAGCAAAGGAGCCTGTCTGATGTGGAGTGGAAGCGTGTTCCAAGTCTGCACTGAGAGATATGAGAAGGATCTGCCTCCACCTGTGCTCTTCCTGATTCACCAGGTTGGGGCGAGTTGGGAGGATCGCAGTTGTCTGGTGAGGGTGTAGAATGTGAGGCGGAGGTTAAGGTAGGCTGGTCTGATGTTGTGCAGTGCCTTGAAGGTGATGCGTTTGTTCATAGGAAGCCAGTGCAGGTCTCTAAGATGGGTGGAGATGTGGCTGTGGAGGGGGATCTCCAGGATGAGTCTGGCTGCTGCGTCTGGATTCTCTCGAGTCTTGCTTGTAACTTCTTTATAGAAGAGCATTGCCGTAGTCCAGTTTGCTGCTGACAAGTATGTGGGTGACAGTCCTTCTTGTCTTGGGGGGGATCCACTTGAAAATCTTCGGCAGGAGACAGTGAGTATGAAAGCATGATGACGAGATGGCGTTTAGGGGCAGAGTCATGGATGGTGTAGAGTCCAGGATGATGCCAAGGTTGTGTGCATGGTCAGTGGGAAGGAGGGCGTCTCCTTAGGCTGCTGGCCACCAGGTGTCATCCCTGGCAGAGGGGGTGGAGCCCAGGACGAGAATCTCAGTCTTGTCTGAGTGGAGCTTGAGGCAGCTGGCTTTCATCCAGGTGGCGACTGCTCTGAGTAAAAGTATAATGTCCAGCAAATTGCAAAAAATATGGGATGACCATACAGAAAAGGCGGAATTCATACAGTTATTATGGTTAAATACTGAGGGCCTGATTCCTAAGGGTAAATGTACACTGCATAAGTTTAGTTTTTTTATTGGTATTCACAAACTACAAGTTAATGGTAAGTTTATGACTAAAGAAACTCTGCAGTTGGGACAGAGTTCTACTGGTCTATCTTTCTATATGTGAAGCTCTCTGCCAAGACTACAGAGTCTCCACAGTCATAAACTTACTATTAATATGTAGCTTGTAAATACAAAATAAAGTAAACTTACACAAGTGTGTAAGTTTTCCTATGTAAATGAGCCCCAGACTCTTTTGGATTGCTGGATTTGTACTGAAAAGTAAGACTCCTATCCACAGTTTAGCTTAGGTTCGAAATATTGCTGTGTACTAGTGCTTTCTTTAACTACTAAAGGATTATCGAATCTCCCTACAGCCAGTAACACTAAGGGTCAAGCAGACAGCATTATTTCTAAGAGCTGGGCATGGTTCTAAATGTCTTGCTATTCTATTGTATATTATAGTTACTGTACATTTGCAACCTGGGATAGCCCACAGGAGCATCATATACTCCAGTTTTAGGCTACGGGATTGTCCATAGATGTGTGAAGTGTGGGGCCACATCGTGCTAAACTAATGATAACAACCCATCTGAGGCTTGCCCATCTCTGAAATTACTTAAAAATAACCATCGCTACAAAGATCCTCGAGGGAGTTATTTGTGAATGTTAGCTGTCATGCAAGACTGTATTCCAACCAGCACACAAAATCCTAAACTTAATAGGGCCAAAGAATGCAAGAACCACATATTTCAACTAGTGAGTGATGTACTGACAGGGTACTGCTTGACATGCTGCATACTATACTTCCAGAGAATAAGCAAGCAAATTTCATTCCCCAGGTACAAACAAGGGTATCTCTTGTTTGTGCCTGTCATGACCAGGAATGACCTTGGGCCAGAACCTTCCTTCAAAGCAATCAACAAGTTAAGATCTCACTATGTGCCTCATCCAGAACACCACACTGCCAATCCCAACAATCACCCCCAGGCCTAACAACACAAAAGCTCACATAGCATCCTCACAGCACAGAGATCCAATATCATACACATACTGCTAACCACTACACCTTACGTCTACTGAACACACACTTAATCTCATGTTAATCAGTGCAAACTCTTGAGTATACCGTCCTCCAGACATTGCACACCTCATTCTCCATTGCAACATTGATACATTCTTCATCATAGAAACATGGCTCACTTGCACATCTTCATACATCTTACACATTCCTCTTCATACAACTGTAGTCTCTCCACATAATATGCATTTAACTGATGACATCAGCCAGAGCCAACTATTAAAGCAACCCCATCAATAAAGCTCCTAACAGAAACAGAACACTCTTAAAAAATTGACAGTACATCAACACCTACAACAACACTATCCTACACGTCACAGACAAGTGTAATACCATCAGCCACTTCTGAAATGAAAAAAAAAGCAATCCAACAGCAGAACAACAACACAAAACCTGTTCTCCTCTGACACCCACTCCTCATCACTATATTTCAAATGGTCATACTTCAAACCCCTTTCTCCCAAAGACCTAAAGACCTTGTCCACTCCCTCAAAGCTACCACCTACGAAGATGTGCCTCCCTTACTCAAGGCATGCTCCATAAAGCTCTCAAAAGAGACCAGATCCCTCCCCTCTGAAGAAATCCATACTAGACTCCGACAACTTTGCCAACTACACGATCATGAGTCTATGCATAACTACAAAATCACACTAACCATCTTCTCCAGGACGATCAAGCCAGCTTGAGATCATGCTGCAGCTTGGAAAAAGCAATTGAACAAATGATAGACAATGTCCCCTGATCACAAATAAAGAAGACCTCTGCCCCCTTGATATTACTGAACCTCTAAGCTGTCTTCAACATTGTTGATTATCCCACCCTTATCATCACCCTGAAGTCTCAAATGGAATGAGTGGAAACACCCAAACTCTTGTTTGTTGACATGGCACCTCCAGATCCCAGAAGATCCCAAACCACCTGAGGTATTCCTCAGGGAAGATGGATCTTGTACCCTGACATTTTCAAACTGTTCATGGATCTTCCATGGAGTTCTATTTAGATAACAATATCAAAATGTACCATAGTGTCAAGCAACTGTATTTGAATGTCTCTTTTGTTCCAGCCTACTTGCACCTTACCCAGACCTCATTGCCCAGCACCTACCTGAAACTTAACCTTGCCAAAACCAAGAATAATCAAGAGTACCAAGCAACAGCTAGTCTAAACCTGGCTCACAACATGACCATGGACAAATATGAACCCAACTTTCACCCCTTGCCACTTTGATTTAAACTGGATTCCAATTCCATCCTTAGGGAACACATAAAAAACAAAGATGGGCTTGTACTGTTGCGTAGGTTCTCATTAGGGTAATGAGGCTACTGGATTGGGGCGGTAGGATCGCCTAGGTTGTGGGTACGGAGCACAATTCCACACCTGGTGACACTTGTCAGCCTAATCCGGGGTTTCCAGCTAACTAGCAGCGCCCATTTCTGACCGAGATGATTTTGGCAACCAAGCTCATGGTACAATAGACTCCCAAGGGAATCGTGGTATATCAGATCGTATCCTGTTCTCTCAGTTACCAAGATCTCTCTCAGGCAACAGAGGCAGAATATATTTAAATAAGCATTTAATAAAATATCTGCATCTTAGATAAAAGCAGGTGCATGCCAATAACGAGTATAATGAAAGACAAGAGGAGCAGGCATGTGACTAAAAGTGCAAAACACCAGAACAGCCCTACCATACTGTCTAAACAGGGGAGTGGATCTAAAACCCCCACCCTGCGCTAAGTATGAGCACAGCATACTAAGCCTAATCTGCCCTTCGAGTTTCCCCCTGGAAGAACATCATCTCTCATACCTTGAGAAGAGGCCTGAAGTCTATAAAGACACAGTCCCCATCTGGATGAGGGTTGGGTCGTCTAAGCAGGTAGCTGTAGTGAAGCTTGTGGCAATCAGCATACAGTCGTGGTCATCTGGCTGGAATCTCCCTCTAACGTGTCTAGGACACAGGGGTGTTTTATAGAAAGATTGTGATGGGCTGTATAACCTATTCATGAAAGTTGACTTTCTAAGAAATAGTCCCTGCGTATGAGTACATTGTTTTCTGTGAATGCAGGAGACACAGCATCCCACATTTGTCAGCAACCCCATCTGACTGTAGCCTTGGAAAGGCACAAAGTGAACTACATGTCCTACCAAGAATGCAATGCTTTCCTAGGCGAAAGGACAAAAAGATAAAGAGAAATAAAACAGCACCACAAACAAAGCTCTTGCTAGAAAAATAAAGCAAAGCTGAATAAAATGTAGGCGGATGAAAGTGCACAGCTGCAGGCCTTGTTAGCTAAAATAACATGCCTAAAACATGGCTATAATAGCTAAACAACATAAACAAAGTGAAAGCATTCCTTCCAGAAAGAGACTCCATAACTGCCGTTGCATCTGGGTGTTGGCCATGCCAGATTTCAAACTGGCCTTACTTATGAGTATTCTACATGCAGCAGCACACCTCACCAAGAGTTTGAAGTAGTCTGATCATTTCAACCCCTCCCTGATGCAACTCCATTGCAGCCTTTACAAGACACATAGGGGCATATTTACGAGCTCTTCTGCACCGCTGGAGCATCACTTTTAGTGACGGTCCAGAGATGGTCACTGCAGGGCAATATTTAAACAGCCACGTAAAGCCACCCTGGGACAGGGAAGCTTGCCATCGGTGTCCCTTCCTGCATAAAAACAATCATCCCTGCAACACAGGCACTCTTGCACCATAGTGCAAGGGTACTTACTTTGGTGCATGGAAGCCCATTGTGTGCCAGCATAGGAGAAAAGGACAGGAATGTGCCTTGTCTTATAGATACAGCACATTCCTGCCCTTTTCTTTTGGTTCAGGGCAGCGCAGCAAGAAGGTTTGGGTGCTGCCATGCCCACTATCTTCAAAATCAGCTGCATCGTCTACAAAGCCATCACAACTGGCAGTACTCCCTATCTGGCTGTCAAGTTCACCTTCTCCGCTGGCTCTCACCATGCCTGCACACAGGACACATGAGCAGATTGTCTGTTTCATGAAGTCTTGTCATTTTCTTAGCCCATTTTTCAAATATAAGCGGGTCTGCCTTCATTATAATGAATATCAGAATAGTTTAGATGTTAGAGAGGCCTTTTTGTGTCTGAGGGTGTATCAAACAGAGCTAAAATTGCATCCACTACAACTTCTACCTGGACCAGTTACTCTACGATATTAAAAAGATATGCACAAATTCACAAAGAAGAGGGCAGATGTAGAACATATGCATCCATTTGCCTTCTGCCTGATTGGTGCACCTCAGGCACCATGGACACACACAAAATCCAATTTTGCATAAAACTGTTGGTGTTAAATACAGATACTATTTACAGTAATAATGCATACAAATGAAATTGATGTCCATCAATACTGAGACGTTGAGCTTGTTGACACTCTTCCGGTTCTGTTGAGTTAATGTAATACAGCTTCACTAGCCTATTGGTGTTTTATCAAAAACATCATCCTGTGTATGGCTCTCTGGAAATCCAATACTACCTTCCTATACCATTTAACCTGGAGCTCAATAATCTCTGAATTATCCTAGCAGAACAGTTTAACTAATTCAATTTGATCATATTCATAGAACCAACTAGTTGCACAAAGGACATCAAAAGCCATCTGTTCTGAGTACCCCCTTGCTTGAAAAACCATTTGTGTTGCCCTCAAGTTGTTTGTTAAGAAAATAATCATTAACATGGAAATACCATGATCCTTGCATATTTTGATTATTTGAGAAGTCATATATTAACGATGGGGCTTATATCAATTAGTCTGATGTGAGAATTTACTGGATAGATACTAAAAAATGTATAGAATAGAGCTTCTCTTTTGAAGAACGTAGATAACATCTTACATCAAACCTCTTTGGGATCTTCGGCGATGTAAGAGGACATGATTGCTAGTTTTAGCATTTTCTTGGCAACTTTGTTAACAAGCACTTTCAGTGGGTTTCAGGAAACCGATCTACTACAACTGGCAAAAGTGGTGAAATAATACAGTTTGAAGCTCAGTATGGCCATCCCACCTAATTCCTTTGGCAGACAACAGCATCTGTTTCCCCAAGATTAAGGTAGTTATGCTGGAGTTTATAAAAACAAAAACATTAGCAGCCAAGGTTCTGATGGTGTAATCCTTTCTACGCCCAGAACCTAAACTTTAGCCCATCCAAGCTCAGGCTGTCTATCCCATTCCCTGCATGAGCCACCACCGGAGAATGTGGTGAGGAGGAAGTGCCTGTCTATATCTACCTACACACAGACATTACTAGTCACCTGCTATATTATAAGGTAGACTGAATGTATCTTTTCTTCTACGTGAACGCCCTGTTTTTTCTGAACTAATGCCTTCTAGTTCGGAAGCCTACGTTGTAGGTAAGAAATCTCAACATACGAATTCAAGCAGTACATAAACAGATAACTAGATTGGTGTAAAGTTGCAATCTGGTTGACCAAGGGAGTTTTGAAGCAGCTTTATAAGTGACCACTTCTTCTCCTAACTCACCATTTGAGGCATTTGTTGCAGGAAGTCACCTTCGCCCCCACACTGTAGAAATTGTTATCTTCGTCATAACAGCCACACTGGTTTACACACGTCTTGGTAGTCTCCTCCAGGTAGGGTTTGTCATTTGGACATTTGGGGTAACAGCCTGAAACAAAAAACATGGGTTATAGTTAACACTCCAACACTTTAAAAAATTATCTTGTCTGTATACATGACTTCTGGCAGAAGGCCACAAGAGATCTAATTTCCTGGCTCATACACTATTAATGAGAGTAACAGTTCAGTTCTGTAATGGGCATGGACAATTGTTGTGGAAGAGAGACTCTTCGTAGCAGAAGCCTCAAGTGTCTACAAGAATTGTAGAAGGCCTCTCACTGGGTACTTCAGATGGGGGAAAAGGTGCACAGTGCATGTTCATAGTAATGTCTGGGTCCTAACAGGTATGGGTGAGGGCATGCTTCATGGGCACTTCAGGCAAGGTGACTGGACATTAGACAAGACCTCACTCAGGGGAGGCTATGGACAGTGGTGAAAAAAGCCCTCACCAAACCACTCCATCTGAAAAAGCATTCCACACTTTTTGGCTAGAAAGGGCTTCTGATGCCTTTCACACAGGAAGGCTCAGTTGAAGACCTTCTCATCTGTGACTCAGCTTGGTCTGCCAACTGTCACCATCTGTCCACAGCCAGCAACCGCACATAGGTTAGTCTTCAAATCGCACTTGTCTCAACTTTCCATTGCATTAAGTGAGCTGCGCACGGTACAAGGCTATACACATATTTCAGGTAAACCTGGACAGAAAAAGTGCAAGCCATCTTGCCTACAGGCGTAATTCATTTGGAGGCAGCCTCCTTCAGGAGCACAGCAGCCACAGATGAAAACTACTACTGCATAAGGACAATGTTTGAGGCAACGGCCCAGCCACCCTCATTTGCTATAGCCCCTCACATATTTCCCCGTTCTGACATGGCTGCTGCACGTCTGTTGAATTGTTTAGTTCATCACATAGTTACCCCTCCTGAAGTGGCTAGGGCAGATGACTGTTAACTGCTCAATTGAAAATGGCTACTAGATCATGCTTCTTCTCCCTCACATAATATAGGTTTCCTAAGTTAGGGCAACCTAGAGAACTGGTGCAAAATGAGACCTCGCCTATGTCTCACCAGTATACTGTCACAAAAAAACCAACCTGAACAAAGAAACAAGGAACAATTCTAATCCCTTTGGACCACTACAATTGGCAGGTTTAATTTTTTATGTGTGGTACTACATGCTGATCTGCTGATTTGTATCCCTAGATGGGTAAACTCCACTGTATTCCAGTGAGAGAGAACACATTTTATTAATATATTAGTGGCACAGAAGTTAGCATATGCTCACTAATTAACCTAGATTTAAAGGCCTAACAGAGAAAATAACAAAAAATGAAATGTTCACTTTTGACTTATGGTGGATCAAATGGCCGCCATTCGTATTAGACATTACGTTTTAACATGAAAGATATTACTGCATTTATAATAAATGAAGTACTAAATGAATTAACGTTTAGAGTGTTTTAATTAGATGAATATTAGAAAGAAAGTATTAAATGAACGTGGATTATTCGTACTTATATTAATATAAATGGATTTTACTAACATGAGTTACATGTGTGCAGAAAAATAAATGTTGTAAATAATGTTTGCAATAAAATGATTTGTTTTGCATATTTGATTTTGATTGTAAGGTGCGCAATAGGTTTAAAAAAAAATAAAAAAATTGTATCAATGTGTATTAGGGCTTTCTTAGCTTGACTAGGCCTGAAAGATTTAGTTTGCAGCAGTAGAGGAAAATTACTTATTTATTGTGTTCCCTCTGACCTGAACTCTTTCCCTAGGTTGCTGACATGTTTCAATGTTAACTATGTAACAATATTTGTTCTAGCTGCCAAATAAGACAGGAAACTCATGATTCTCATGGGAAATGTGATTTGTTTATTTTGTGTATCGCGAGAAAGGATTTGAAGTAACAAACAACTAAAAAATGTATTATTTTGTCAGAACTGTGTGAAATCATTGAAAAGACAATGCACTTTTGCTGAGAAAATCTGGAATGTTTCAAATGTGATGGTGCCATTGGCAGCTATTGGACACTGAGGGGGTGATTCCGACTCACGCGGCCAAAATAGCGCTGCCCCCATTCAGACATTCCCGCTGGGCCGGCGGGCGCTAACCATGTTAGCGCCCTCCGGCCCAGCGGGAATGGGGGCCGCAACACAGGAGCCGGCTCCAAATGGAGCCGGCGGTGTTGCGGCTGTGCGACGGGTGCAGTTGCACCCGTCGCGCTTTTCACTGTCTGCTAGGCAGACAGTGAAAAGCTTAATGGGGCCCTGTTAGGGGGCCCCTGCACTGCCAATGCCAGTGGCATAGGCAGTGAAGGGCCCCCCAGGGGCCCCAGGACACCCCGTACCGCCAGCCTCTTCCTGGTGGTGAAAACCGCCAGAAACAGGCTGGCGGTACGGGGGTCAGAATCCTCAGGGCAGCGCTGCCCTGGCGGATTCTCCAAGCCGGGGCAAAAACGGCAGGAAACCGCCGGCCCCGGCAATCCGACCGCAGCGATATTGAATGGGAAGCACCACCAGCCTGTTGGCGGTGCTTCCGTCATTCGTGGCGGGTCAGAATGACCCCCTGAATCTTGTGCGCAAAGATGAGCCCACCTGATGGACCAATCAACAGACGATGAATGTTCCTAGTTAGCGAGGAACTTTGGAGAGCTTGGAGTTAGTTCGAGCCTGTCTTGATGCACTAATGATGCACAGCTGCTCTCTGCTTTTTCTAAATCCCTATACCCCTTAGCTATATTCTGGAGAATAAAGTCATAATTTTAATTGCTCCATGTGCTTATGCTGTTCAGTACTAATATGCCCAACTAATTCTGAACTGCTGACTTATCCTATGTGCAGCCCGTGTTTTGCACTGTCCTGATGCTGATGCCAGCTGACGTCCGGAGAAGGTGAACGCTCTAGCTGATAAAGTACTTCTGTCTGCTGTCCTATGAGGAGAGGTATAAATAAATGTTGTTTCTTGTTTTCCTTTTCATCTTAGATATTTACACCAGCATATTTTATATAGAGTATTAGATGATTTTTCGAAATTATTTTGGCCTGTTCTTTTTGCTTTTGCCAGCATGTGTTAGCCCATCGCCCACACATGCAAGTCTGAATTAGCGTTAGAGTAAAGATGGCCCAGTCCTGAAATCTGAATGTTATTGATTGTATTTTGATGATTTACTGATGTCACCATCATCTGCTTTGAAATCTGATATTAATGTGCATATCGTGGTTTTGCTAATTTATGTTATTCATTTAGAGTGTTTAAAAGTGCTGATGTTTAGTAGGCTGGATCTCTTTAGACGTTTTGTCAGCCTATGTTTTTCATGTATGTTTATATCTTAATTTTGCGCGATGTATAGATTACATTGATTTTGGGATCGTAATCTTAGAAATTTTAAAAAGTTTGAAGTCTGATTTTGTGTTAAATTGTTCATGGCGTCCAGAATTGCTCATGGTTTTATGTTATTGATCTATGATTGAATGAATCTGACTACTATACTTTTCACCAAGTCCAAAGATCCAGTTGACCTCTAATAGTGGGAATAGTGATGGTGTCTTACCAACACGCTTGTGGTTTTTGATCCTGAGGTTGGAAAAAGACCGACACGAGCGTGCCAGCAGTTTTTGGTAGCAGAGTTATGGTTATGTCCTGTGAGGAGGAGAGTCAGAATTTGCCCACATTGTGAGTTGTTTTTGGTGTAGTGTAGGATTTGATGAAATTCCAGAGTTGAGTTACAAGTGAACGGTACAAGTTTGAGTAGGGTTTGTGCTTGTAATGCTTTGGCTAAATTGCAGTGCAGTGTGATGTACGAAGTGAGTAGGGAGTTTGCGTACCCCAGGTAATTGAGTAGGGAGTTTGCGTACTTCAAGTAAGAGAGTGAGGAGTTGGCAAACTCCAAGTGAATGTTGCTCTTTGTGCCACAAAAAGTCCAAGTAGTTGTTGTTGTTAACGGGTCCAGTGAGGCCTAAGACTCGTGAGCATTGTATAAGTTTATGGAGACACTTGGTTAATTTATTGTTTGCAGTGAGGTGTTGGTTGATTGAGCCCTGTCAGTAATACCAGTGGAATTCCCTTAAGTGTGTGAGTTGTTGGTTGGTATTAAATTAGTCCTGAGTGCACACAGAGAATCCTTACCAATTGAAGTGAGATTTGTGAGTCAAATCTTACTTGCATTTGTGAGAAAGCTATTGCTGGGAGAGTAGCTGTTTGTGGGAAAAGCCACAGTTGAAAGTTCCGTACAACTTTCAAAGTGTTTGAGTCTGCCCGTAGTGAGCAGACAGGTTTTGGTTTTTGTGCTGAGGTGTGTGAGACGGCTCTGAAGTGAGTCGCTGCTGCTGAGCGAAGCTAGTGTGATGTGATTCGGTCCACAGTGGGAAAGGTCATTTGGTGAGAAACGCCACGCATGGATTGGTGGACAAGACGACGCTGCTACAGGTTGAGAACAGTTTGTGAAAGGGATTGTGGGATTGCAATTACTTCCTGGTTTCGTAGAGTTGTGTTTGTGAATTACATATATGTAAAAATGACTTAAGGAGTGCATTGAGAAGATATGCTTTTATTCCAGTTAGAGAGGGTGAACCTACTCCACTTGAGGGTACACCAGCACTCAAGGTAATTGAGGAGAAAGGAGTTTCATAATGTCTTTGGTTAAATCAATGGGGCAAAATGACTGAGAAGGAAGGTACTTTAGATTTTCCCTGTTATGGATCTTTAATTTAAGAGTATTGGAGAATTATAGGAGGGTGTTGTATGAATCAAAACCCCTTCCTAGACCTGCACAATTTGAAGAAGTTGCCATTTGAGAATTAGTTACAAGAGGCTCAGAAATTTGACAGTAGAATGAGGAAAGCAGAAAATACACTAGCAGAGGCTAGATGGGATGAGGAACAGGGAATGTGTAGAGCAGATACATTTCATGCAGTGACTTTATTCCCAGCAATTACACAGGAAGATGAGGGAAGTGTTAGACCCAAAGCTAAAAAGAAATCTGAGGAAGTTGCAGAACAGAAATTGGGTGAAAATAAAAAAGAAGCAGACACTAAAAGTGATTCAGATGATGAACATATAACTCAGTTGTTGCAGAATCGCCCCCCAACGTATAATGCAGTCATATCAGTAGAACAGAAAGTAGTCCTGAGTGTTGCTACAGCTCCAATTGCACAAAGCCAGGTTCAGATAATTCCGAGTATACCTACTGCTAATGTTGCACAGGAGCCAGTGGTTTATCCAACAGTTCAAATTGTTAATACAACCCAGGATGTCATGCCACAGCCAATTCAGAATGTAGGAATGACGCAGTTCGAGTCCACACCTAATGCACAGACACCTGCACAGATTGTGAACCAGTGAAAGACAATGCTTATTTATTCCCCACGAACGACACCACAGAATGTTGCCCTGAATCCGTCAAATCAGGCTTTTGGTACAGTATTGACTGGCCAAGGTAAAGGTTTGATGTTCCCGCCAAATGTACCAGACGCATTGACAGTTCCTGTGACAAAAGGTCCAGTAGTCCCGTTGTATTCCCAGGGTAATAATAAGAGTGGTCCCCAGATCCACATCTAGTATCAGCAATGAATTCACCTTTTGGATCTAATGCAGAAATGGAGAGACTAAGCACTACTGTGCCAGCTATGACCACTATGAATTCTTTTGGTTTGAACCAGACATATGACAGAATAGGTCCACTGATTGATATGACATGTCCCCCATTCTCTAGAGGCTCATCTATAATAGCTCAGGAGCACGCTAAGAGAACATCCTATATTCATCCACAGCCCCTATCTTGAGGTAACAACATTACATTATAAGGGTTATCAGCAAAACAAATAACTGAATGGTTGGACAATATGAGTGGAGCATCAGTTTCAGGAAACACCCGAGAGGGAGAAAAGACACTGAACATGCCCAGACTGAAATTGGAATTAAATGAAATAATTGAGAGAACACTTGAATTGGATGGATTTGATTCTTATTGTGAAAACGAATTGTGCTTCATGTTCCAAAGATGTTACACTTTGAGCAGGACACGTTTATGAGAAATTAACTGATTTGGCTGAGAAATATGAAATTGAGATGAATAAATCAGTTGAAGAAGAGTTACAGATTAAAATTACATTCAAGGCAGATGGGCAAAGAAAAGAGATGAGAAGAAAGAACCTACTGCATCTTCAAATGATGTACAGGCAGGCTTGGGGAGTTGTAAAAATGATGCCAATGAGAGAAATTCCAGGAGGTAATTTTGTTCATGTCATGTGGAGCAGAAGTGCCATACTATCATTTACAAATGATTACCCAAAGTTGAGGGGAAAACCATTGGAATGGTACCAGCAAACTTAGAGGTTTGTAAAGCTTGCAAAATGTCTTAGGGAAGATTTGAACACTTTGTTTGAAATTGTGGTTCCAGCAGATTTGTGGGTTGAGTGTAAGTGGAGTATTGATTGGCCAACGCACGAGCCACCAAGGGGGTGCAGTAACAGGTGAGCCGTCTGAAGAAGTAATGAAAAGCTACGAGAAGGTGACTGAGTTTTTGAAAACTAGAGTTTCCCCTAAAGATATTTATTGACAAAGAATTGGCAGGATATCTCAGGTGACAAAGGAGTCTGTTCAGGCTTATTATGAGAAATTGTTGTAAGCATTAAAGCAGTACAGTTGCACAGAGATTATTGAACCAAGACATGATTCATTTTGTGTTTAGATTCATTCAGGATTGAAGCCTGAAATTAGTAACATGATTCGGAATCATTTGATTTGCTGGCAAGGAAAGCTGATTGATGAAGTATTGCATTAATTAAATACTGTAAAGCAAAAAAGGTTTAAGGGAAAAGGCAATGGTGATTCGGATAAAGTCTGCCAAGCAGCACGTTTGCAGAGATTGCAAGGAATGTTGAGCACAGAAGGAATGCAGGGAACACAACAGTGAGGAAATATGTTGCCTAAGTTCAGAGGTAGAGGAGGTAGAATTCAAATAGATCTGTATGAAAATGTGGCTGATGTTCAAAACATGAAGAAAATGCTTCCTTGTCATGCATGTGGGCAACATGCGAAATGGGAGTGTCCCTATAATAGTGTAAATAATTTGGTGCAAGGTGGTACTGCGCAGATGGTTGACAACAGTCAATTTTAAAATCAGAGTTCAATGGCCCCAAAATTTAAACATGCATGCTCCTACAGGAGCAGTCCAAATGCATGTTCCCCAACAGCAAATCCAAGCCCTGCAGCAAATGCAGATACCAAAAGCTCTGATGGCAAAGCAACAGATTCCTCAGCAGAACGCAAATTGATTTTCAGTGATGATGAAATGAGTGAAGAATATATGAGTGAGAGGTCAGAAGAGGAAGAATGTATGTTGGCTACCTCACTGGAGGTAGATCAGAGAGTGTCATGGATAATGATGTTTCATTCCTGGGTGACACTAGAGCAGCTTGTTCCACTGTCAGATGTGCAGACGTCCTTAATGTTCCCCTCTCAGGAAGAACAGTTCAGGTTGTAGGAGTAGCAAACCAGCATTTGGTAAACCCAATTACAGAGCTCAACCAGTCAAAATAGAAACATTTGAGAATGTGCTTCAATTTGTAGTCTGTAGATTCCAGTCCTGTGAATCTGTTAGGAAGAGACTTGCTATATAAATTAAAATACACCATCACTTGTACTCATGAAGGGATAGTGATTCAAAGGAGTAGTGATGATGAAACTTCCAATCAAACTGATGAGATGTATCAACTCATTATGTGGTTTCTTGCCATGACAGTTAAAGACCTGCCTGAAGAAGTACAAGATTACAAGTCACAGTAACGTTGAGTTTGGGATATGGCTGGAAAATATATTGGACTCATCTGAGGTGTTGAGCCACTCAAAGTGACTGTCAAGCCAAATTCAGTTTTCCCCCGAACACCCCAGTATATAACATGACTCCAGAAGTGATTGAAGGAATTACACCAGTAATTGCAGACTTTGTTGAGCATTGAGTTTTGAAGGAAGTGATGGGCAGCCCATGTAATTCTCCAATTATGGGATTGTGAACGCCAAGTGGGAAATACTGCATAGTTCAGGATTTGAGAAAGGTGCACAAAATTGTAGTATCCAGCTGTCCAGTAGTGCCAAGTAATATTATTTCAGATTCCATGTGAAGCAGAATGGTTCTCAGTTATTGACTTGTCACAGGCATTCTTCTCAGTGCCTTTACATGAGGATAGTCAATTCCTTTTCTCATTCTGATTTGGAAACCGTGTGTACTCATGGTGCCGTACTCCACAGGGGTTTACAGAATCTCTGTCTATTTTAATCAGATTTTGAAAAAGAACTTTAATGTCTTTGAACATGCCATTTAAGACTACTTTAACGCAGTACATTGATGACCTGATGGTTGCATCCAATACACGTGAAGCTTGCAGGCAAGACACCAAAGGATTATTGAGCCCTTTAGGTGAAAACAGACATAAGGTTTCTCCTACCAAATTACAGTATTGCCAGAAGAAAGTAAAGTATTTAGCTCAACAGCACGCTTGTGGTTTCTGTTACCGAGGTGGGAAGAAGACCTCAACGAGAGCACCAGCACTAGAAAGATTCTGCTGATACTGTCCCATAGCTTTTTATCAAAATAATTGAAATTGGATGATTACCTGACGTTGTATGACCATAAACCCTGACCAATACTTAGTCATGGTTTCATTTACCATATAAGGAATCATACTGTCTGTCACAGATCCTGAATTAAACTCAGAATTATGCAAGCTGTCAAGATTTTCCAGAGAAGATAGACAAGTTTTTCTTTATCGTTCTGAAAAAAAGAAGGGACTGGATATCTGGATAGGCAATGATGCTACATCTGATATTTAAACGTCTGCTGAAAACAATTCAGCTTAAAAACCAGGTACACATCCTTCATAGAGAAAGAAAGTTGACCAATATATTAACTATGAACATCAGTCTAAAATTCTGATAAGTGTTTGAGAAACAGAGTGTGTGGTCCATTTTATCACATCTGTGGTTCAGTAGGTTCAGTGGAAATAAATAAAAGAACATTAGAATGCTGGCAGGTGAACTCCAATAAAGACAAAGAAGTAGCTAAGGGCTAATAATGGATTTGGGCCCCAACATTCCACTCTGTCTTGCTGTTTCACCCTTTTTAGTTTAGAACATTCTGTCATGAATAGGTGAAATGGTCTACTAGCTTGATAACCCTTCCACCTCAGGATACACTGCTAATTAAAGGCCCTCTCCCTTGCTATAGGCTCTCACCTGTTACTCTGGACTATAACTCAAGCTCTGGGCCTTTAACAACCAGCATAGCCCTCAGCAGTGGGCTATAAAGTTATAGTACTAAACTGCTCTGACAAGCAGATCTTCTATGGTGGGACTGGCTATTTGATGATCTAATGGCTCTCATTTTTAAGGAAGAGGTGAAAATCCATTCATCTCCTGTGAAATAGCTTCTTTCTAATAGAACATTTGATGCCACACTTCCCTAATTTGTAATTGGTGTAAACATCTGTTGTTACTATTATCCAGATTAGAAGTACTAAATTTACCCATCTTAGAAGAATACAAGACTGTGTCAACATTGAGCCGACACCAGGGGTAAAAATGCATCTCACTGAACTATCTTTATGAGATAAACATCTGGAAACACTTTCATGGAACTGCAACCTTAATGAGCCAGGATGTAAGGGTCCAGAACAGTCCTGTAAAAGAGTTCTCTGATGAGGGAATCTATATTTTGAAACAGTATTTTCTACACCATGAAGACAAGCTTTCAGTATTCATGAAGAGACGTCTGGTCACAACTGCAAGTGTGTCTATCGCATGTTTGTCATCCATGTACTTGCTTTAGAATCATAAGAAACTGGAACAATTTCACAATGTGAGCTCAGTTTGGCAAGAGGGTTTTCGTAAACAGCTTCTATCGACTGCACAAACAATCACTGTTCCTTCATGTACATCATCACACATTATTCAAAACAGTCACAAACTATTAGAACTGAATCTGAGATACAATGTAATCAAAGGTGAAAGTGAATGATACATTCCCTGGTTTTCATTGTGCGACTATAAAGAAGACAAGGCAGTAAGTGTGGAGTACGTTTTTATTCAACCAGTGCAGTGACTGCTGTCTTTCCTAACTTCAAGCTCAATCTTCCAGAAGTCAGCTGCTTTACAATGCAATAATCTCTGCACATACTCCCCTTAGATCACAACAAAGAAATAAAGAATAGAAACAGCATTAATAGAAAAAATGGAAATAGTGAAACAACCCCCACAAAGTAAATATTAAAAGGAATAAAATACATAGGAAAATAGGAACAATACAATAAGAAATAATGTTCCCACTTATAACTACAAATAAAACCTCACAATATACAGACATGCATAAAAAATTGAACTGATCACAATAATATCCTGCAAACCACAAGATGCTTAAACCATAGTATAATCTTTTTAGCGTCCAGGTAGTTTCCTTACTGTATTCAAAGTACTCCTTGTAGAAGCACTCTGGGCATTTTTTATATCTCCAGTCACTTTGTTCTTGATTTCACTCTCACCTGCAGAACTACTCACAGTATCTGTTACCACATTATCACCCTGAAGGTCAGAACTTTCCCCATAACTTAATCGGGAATGCATTATTGAGGTTTTCCCAGTAGAAACAACAGAAATCTTACTCATAACCTGGTCACATACTGTGATCATTTTCATGGGTACGGAAAACCTAGAATAACCTTTTCTCACATGAACCAGCTTTTTAACTCTAATCCAGTCTCCAGCTTTCCACAGACTTCTCTTTTCTTTTTACTTCTTACTTCTGTAGAGGTCATCATAGCTTTACATACATCTAATACTTTACCTAGGATGTCAATTCACCATCTTACAATCCATTCATTGTTTGTTAAGATTAGTACAAGCAATCCTACCTCTCATAAGAGTAAAGGGTGACATCCCAGTGGCACTATGAGGTATAGTCCTGTACACCAACAGCATGTCTTTTATTATTTGTACCAAGCTTAAATTATCCACTAATGCCAATTGTTACTGTTTCTTTAACACCTGTTTGAAACCTTCAACCAGGCAATTGCTTAAGATAAAGTTAATATATAACACTGATAAAGAGAAGTTCTGATATGAAAAATGCCTGTCTTCTGAAACAAAATCTCTCATCTCCTCATACACCAACTTTGTAGCATTGTCGGTAACCAATTTTTTAGGATAACCCTCCTGAGAAAATACTCCATGACAGTATGGTTAGACACTTTCTCAGCCATTTTAACTTCTGGTCTTTTGGATAAGTAGTCCAAGAGTACTAAAGCAAAATTAGGGATGCTACCTAAAACCCCAGAAGGACCGGAGATGTCTAAAACAAATTTACTGCAAGGCATAGATGGAGGTTTAATGGGCACTGTTGGGGAAGATACCGTTATTCGCATCTTATCACTAGCAACATATGCATGGCAATCTTTTCCAAAGCCTTCTGCTACTCTATCCAAACCTGGCCACCAAAGTCTTCCCTTATTTTGAGTCCAAATGCTGTGATGTCTCCATTACCAGTATGTGCAAGGCGTAGAATTCTGCTCTGTAAACACTTGGGAGCAACCAGTAATTCCTTACACCTTAAAATTCCATCAACTAATGACAATTCATCAGCAGCCTTCGCAAATTGAACAAGATTTCCATCCACACACAATCTTAGGGCAGCCTTAAACAGCATACTCCATCACTTTGTCAAGTTATCTTATCTTCCTCAGATTAATGAAACCATTGATCCTTACATAATACACCATCCAACACTACATTACCAGCATTAATCATACATTCTCCATTTCCTCCATATCACCCTAGCTTTCACTGTCAACACTCTTTTATGGTATTCACGACAAGCAGTCAGCAGCAAAGTTCCTCGCACCTGAAACATGTTCCAAAATGTTTTGAAATTCTTGCATGCGATGTTGCCATTTCGCGATGTGGGGTGTAGCCTTTCCCCCACCATGAGTGCTGAATAAATCCACAAGGACCTTATAATCTGTGCATAGGATATATTCATTGCCTCACAAACACACTTAAAATACTCTACACCCCAGTAGATTGCCGGAACAGCTTTTTCAATTGTTGACTAAATGCTTTCTGCTTAATACAAAGCTATAGAAGGGACAGCAGTAATTTCTTCACATCCATTTGTAAGTTTCTGCATTTAAACTGCTACCAACCCAACATAACTAACAATAGTCATTACACTGCTCACATCATGAGTATCAAAAGTCAATGGCTGAGCAGATACAATAGACTTTATTATATGGCCTACATTGTATTACATTCCTCAGATCACACATACTTGACATTGTTTTTAATAACTTCCTTAAAGTAGCAGTTTTGCTGGTAAATTGTGGAACAGATTTAGCAAAATAGTTCACCAAATCTAAAAAAGACCTCAGTTGATCCTAAACAACAGGTGGTGGTGCTTCCTTAATAGCTCACCAGATTTTCAATTTAGGTTGAATACCTGAGTAAGCACACTTCGACTTATTCTTTTCAGTGTCAGTCCACTTTTCATCAATATGATCCATGCCGTTCCAAAGTGGTGGCTCTTCCATTATGGTGGAGGAGTGTCGCCCCACTGTGAGAGCCAGCAGATAAAAAATAAAATTATAATAAAACAATTTTTTCATCATTTTATTTTCATTGACCGAGCCGAGGCTGGGCCGAGTCTAGGGCAGGGCCATCCTCTATGGAGGAGTGTTGGGCATTGTAGGTGAGCATGACAGTTTGGCTGGCTACCTGAACACGGCCAAACTGACATGAACACTTAGGGCCTCATTCCAACCCTGGCGGTCTATGACCGCCAGGGTGGACGGCCACGGAAGCACCACCAACTGGATTACCCCCGGCTGGAAGAATCCTCCATGGCGGCGCTGCAAGCAGCACCGCCATGGGGATTCCGACCCCCTTCCCGCCATCCTGTTTCTGGCGGTTTTCACCGCCAGAAACAGGATGGCGGGAACGGGTGTCGTGGGGCCCCTGGGGGCCCCTGCACTGCCCATGCCACTGGCATGGGCAGTGCAGGGGCCCCCTAACAGGGCCCCAGCAGGATTTTCACTGTCTGCTTTGCAGACAGTGAAAATCGCGATGGGTGCAACTGCACCCGTCGCACCCCTGCAACACCGCCTGCTCCATTCGGAGCCGGCTTCAATGTTGCAGGGCCTTTCCCGCTGGGCCGGCGGGCGCTCTTTTGGCGGTCGCCTGCCGGCCCAGCGGGAAAGTCGAAATGGCCCCGCGGTCTTTCGACGGGGGAAGTTTGGCGGGCGGCAACCGCCGCCCGCCAAACTCAGAATGACCCCCTTAATTTTCTCCAACCTGCAGTGTGTTGTACAGCCAGGTGGAGAAGAGGCACAGACTCCCTGTTCCTTTGTGAGTGGTAAAACATCCCACTCAGACCAATCCCATTGCTTCTCTCTTGCTGGGTAATGGCATTACCAGCATGACAGCAGCATCTGGATTGGGTGAGGAGCCTGTGCAATGTGGTCCATGGACCACCAGGACCGGAGGAGCACTGAGGTTGTGAGCAGCAGGTAGGTACTCTTTTTTTAAAATTATTTTCACTTGAACTGCCCCACCACTTTGTATTGGCAGCAGCCGCTACTGGCACTCCAACCTGACATCATGTTTACTGTTGTCCCTGCCATAAATTAATATGACATCCGGAAAAGATCCCACTCCATCTATATCTTTCAATAATCTGGAACACAGAGGTTGCTGATGCCATAATAAATGGCATACAAATGTACCAAAATGCCCCTTCAGGTGTAACAAAGGAAGTGAGATGTTTTGAGTATGGTTGTAATTCAGTTTGCTGATATGCTGCAGTCATGTCTAAATATCTAAACACTGTAGCATCCTTCAATGTTGCCAACATTTCAATAATATTAGGTAGTGGCTGGCAATTGACCCAAATGTTATGATTAAGATCACAATGGCACTTTGCATGGTTTGTATACCATAAGAACAGCATTACATTTTAATGTTTTAAACCCTGAAGCTTACCAAGGTGAACACAAAACACTTCAGGATGTTTGTTGATCCATTTCTGTTCATCTATGCCATCATCCACAGTAACTACACCCAAACATGAGGCTAATAGCTTGTCTTTAGTTATCACTGATTCAGGATGATTGGGATCAAGAATTATTTTGAGATCACCTTGATCATCCCACCCCAACACGTCAGAAGCATTATTCACCATAAAAACTTCAGCTCGGGTTTGATTATCCTGAAACTCAAGTACAACCTCGCACTTTCCTCTACCTCTACTCTTTGGCCTCCATAAGCCAACAGTTTGATGTGTGACTGTTCTAAGACTGTCTGGTGAAAGTTCTCACATTCTGCTTCACCTATTAATGTAAAGGGCGACCAGAATTAGCCATAAGATTGACCCTGTGACCATTAAGCAATAGATCACAACATAGCCGCTTCCTTCCCCTATTTGTCTAATAACCACAATGTTTTTGTCACTGACAGCCACACCATTTTCATCACTGACAGCTTGTTTTTCACCAACCATCAATACATATCCATCATCATCACACTCATACGAATCCTCATCCATAGATTTAGTCCCTTGTAACACATTATGCCTCTTAAAATTGCTCAATTTACACACCTAGGACAAATGCGCTCTCTTGTTGCACTTGAATCACACCTGATTCAAGACAGGACACTGTTTATAAGTTCCTACATTGGTACCACAATGTGAACAAACAGCGTCCATTCCCGCACTAGAAGATGCCATCACAAGTGGTTCCATAGACTGCTAAGCTGAGCCTTTCATTAAAGATTTGTCTCTGATGGTTTTATGTACTGCCTTCACTTCTTTAGATAAAGAACCAAATTTAACAATAGAAAGTTCCCTCATACACAGTTCAGATTGTTCAATGCTTTTCACTACAGTGATGGCTAATTTCAAACTAGAATCTTCAGTAGACAAAAGCATCCTAGGATTCTTTTATTACATGTTTTTTCTATAAGTTGATCATGAATGATTTCATCTTTCAAGTCACCATAAATGCAGTATAGTGCTAACATTTGCAAAATTGCAATACAATTGTCAATGGACTCCCCAGGAAGCTGGTTACACCATAAAAATCTGTATCTTTCAAGTAAAACATTTAGTTTGGGACATAGAGCATGATTTAGAACTTGGCAAAGGGAATACTACGTCACAAACATGACGGATATCCTGTCTGCCATATTACAATCCCCATAGGATATAATTAGATCGTAATATGGTGGACGGGATATCGGTCACGTTTGTGAGGAGTATCCCCCTCTGTCAAGTTCTATATCAAGCTCTAATTCTCCTATCCAAAGTATTGATTACAGTAGAATATTCACCTACTGACTCTTCCATAGTGCCCTTGCCACTCGTTGGTAGTCTGACAAATTCAACCAGTAAAGTCTTTAATATAGGTCATTCTTCTGGTCCTAGGTTATGAATTAGCAAAGCTTTCTTTTTTTCAAAATAAACATATCCCCATCAATGGCATCCGAGTAGGCTTCAAAATCTTCTCACCATTGCATCCAATTTAAAGGTGGATCCCACTAAGACAGTAGGTAGTGGAGAGACAAACTCCATGAGTGCCTTAACACAAAGTACATTATGCACCCAGTGGGTTAGTTCCTGCCCTCCATGGTCATAAAGGTTCACAATAAGTGAGGTTTACAGTAGAATCTGGCAAACCAGAAATATAGAAATCCTCCTATAGCAGATTGACCCATGACCAGACGATAAACAGTAATCACTCTTAGATCCATATGCAACCAGTATCCACTATAAGATGGCACCTTCACACACAACTGTGCATGTGCCCATACATCTTCTTTCAGCTTAAGTGCCCAATCCAATATGGTGCCTTCCCACATGATGCCAGCGTATTGCTCATGAGTAGGAATTCCTGGAAGCATTCACAGTATGCGAGACAGTGCTAGACACTCACCTGACATGCACCCTATACTGTTCCTGAAAATAAACTATTTATCTCACAAAATGGGCCGTCCTTGCGCCCAGACAGGTTTACAGTAAACCGGTGAGAAATTAGAAATCCAGGTAGCTGCCCCCCACAGAAGGCCTAGAAACCAAAGGCAGGCTACGGGCAGACTCCTTACTTTTACTCATAGCCTCTCATGGTGTAGCTGTAGTGTTTACTGTTCTGGTGTTTATTTGAAGGGATTCAATGATGGCTTTGTCAATTTCTTTGCTGAATATGAGGTCTTGTAATGCTTCAGAGCAAAAGTGCTTGGATCTCCTGCAACGGGAATGTGAGTTAGATTAGTGGCCTGATTTAGAGTTTGGCAGATGTGTTACTTCATAACAAACATGACGAATATCCGGTCCACTGTATTATGATGTCCAAAGGATATAACGGACTCGTAGTACGGCGGACGGGATATCAGTCATGTTTTTGACAGAGTACTTTCATCCACCGAACTCTAAATGAGGCCCTAAGTATGGTGTTCTACTCAGAACTCAGTAGAGTTGATGTTTGGGTCATAGACATTGACTATAGATATTTTCAGAGTTAGCCATCATCCCTGCTAAAATTATTTATTACCCTTGTTTGCCCACTATTGATGTGTTTAATTGCAGGTTAAGGTATTTGTGTATTAGAATGGCAATTCTACTTGAGCCTGTCTTTGATGAAGAAAAAGCCTTTGGTGGCTCAATTTGAGGGCCCTGGTGTGCCTCTGTCTTAGTCATAAGGTAGGTCCCTTGTCTATTTGATGTTGAGCACATCTTTTTGTAGTTGTTCAGGCCTCTCACATTTCATCTCATTAGTCTGACAACTGGAAACCTCAGTATACTATGACTGGCACCCTGTTACTGTGTGCGTGGCTGGGTCCATATTGCTATGCAGCGCTGGTTGGATCTCATTTTGTGTGTGATCGCGACAATTTGGATCTAGCAACTTTGCATTATTAATTGTGCTCTGAAAACAATAAAAATCCCTCTTCTCATCCTCTATTCGGATTGGTCCTAATCATCAATTGTCTCCCAAGCCTTTTAACAAGTGGTAAAAATCTATGGCCTCAGCTGAGAACAGACCCATATAGTGCGATCCAAGCTCACGGCCATCTTGGTTTGCATAACAGACCATGGAAGACAGGGAAGAAACACCATGAAACAGGGGGATCACTGATAAAATATCACAAATACCATAATATCGAACACAAAAATAAAGTATAACCAAAACTCATTAAACCATTAAATATGTACAAAATAACAAACATAGCAAAAACAACATCCACTAAAATAATATTGTTTAAATACATGTTAAAAAACTAAACTATTTAATTTTAAACTGATATGTACATGTAAAACCACAAAAATTAACCACAAATAAAATATTTCACAATATTCCAATAAAAAGGAAAACATAAAATAATGAAAAAGATATTTAAAACCACACTTACTAAACAACTTAACTAAATATTCAATGATTTTAAGAAATGAAATACACAAAACAAATCTAAAAAAATTAAATACTATCATAAATACACACAATATTAACTAAACATACAATATTAATTTTTATAGGCTTACAATAAATAATCTTAGTACATACACATATAAGTTACGTTTAAACATAAACCTCAGCTAGCATCACAAAATCAGAATAAACTGCCACAAATGTTCACAAAGTAACCAACAAAATTAAACATAAAATAAAGTAACAAATAACTCTTATACTAGTTAAATAAACACTATAAAAAAGGAGCATACAAATCACCTAGACCTAGCAGAAGAATGCTTCACTGAGAAGAACCTACACTCTGGCAGATTCTACATTGAAATTCCTGGTGCTACCTTGCAGATAATTGACATCTACATAGAAAACTAGGGGCCTCACTACGAGTTTGGCAGTCGGACTGCCAGACCGCCATGTTGGCGGTCCCCAAAAGACGGCCCTATTACGAGTTACACAGGCAGGACCGCCAACCAAAGAAGGCAGACCGCCAGAGGCCCGTAGGCCCAGAAATAGGTGATTCGAACCCCAGCACTGAGACCCCCGTGACCAACACATGACTGTATTAAAAGTGCAAAGTTGCAGTGGCGCGCAGCCATGGCGGTCAGCCAAAAGCAGTCCAAACCACAGTGATCTGCAGTCAGCAAGTTGATAGCACATTGGATGGATTTGAAAACAACACAGCTGACACGCATTGCCACACTCAACACACCTTCAAATCACACTATAAAACACACCCCTTCACACACCACAATACATTATCACAGCAAGACACAGCCGGACAGAGCGACTTTTTCCCACACTGCACAGATACTAGGCACTATTTTCTTCTTTTGACCATCCCATATAACGCCCTACACCCATTTTTATTCAGTCACACCCTTTGGCACAACCCCAGTTTAGAAAGTCACTGTAATATATATTTAATTTTTTTACCACCATGGCACATATTAAAATTCACTGTCTCACTGATGAAGAGTTGAGAGTCATGGTGGATGAAGTCCTAAGAGTAGAACCACAATTGTTCGGTGCTCAATTCCAGCACACGACTCTCAGAAGGAAAATGGAAATGTGGGACAGGATTGTTGACAGAGTGAATGCTATAGGCACACCCTGCACCCAAGGGAGGACTTCAAGAAGAGGTGGAATGACCTCAAGACAAGGTCCATTCTCTGGTCTCCAGGCACCAGCTGCAGGCCAAGAAGACTGGGGGTGGCACTCCCGCTCCCCCATCAGAACCCCACCCCTAGGCAGAGAATGTGTTAGCCATTGTGCATCCTGAGGGCTTGACAAGAATACCTGGGGGAGTGGAGTCTGGTAAGTCACAGCACTAAAAATGTCACCAAAATGTTATGTCATGCATGCTAACTGCTCATCTTGTGCCACCTTCATGGGAGGATAACATTTGTATACTGTGTGTAATACAGGGACTGACATGGCTCCAACTCCCAGCAAGGACTGTTACTGTTACTCCACTCAGACATCCCAGTGTACTGTTCTCTAAATACCCTTGTTTGTCAACTCTTAATTGAAGTGGACTCACCGGGGAGGATAATATTTGTATACTGTGTGTAGTACAGGCCTGACATGACTGCTAAGGCCAGAAGGCTCTGCTACTATTACTCTACTCAGCCAGTCCTGTGTCCTCTTCTCAAAATACCCGTGTTTGTCAGCTCCCAATTAAAGTAGACTTACCTTGGGGGATAACATTTGTATAGTCTGGGTAGCACAGGGACTAACATGATTACAACTCCCAGCAAGTACTGTTACTGTCACTCAACTCAGCCAGCCCAGTGTCCTCTTCTCCATATACCCTTGTTTGCCAACTCCCAACTAAAGTGGACTCACCTGGGAGGATAACATTTGTATACTGTGTGTAGTACAGGGACTGCAATGGCTGCTAAGGCCAAGGAGGCCCTGTTATTGATACTCCACTCAGCCAGCCCAGTGTCCTCTTCTCCAAATAACCTTGTTTGCCAACTCCCAGTTGAAGTGGACTCACCTGGGAGGATAACATTTGTATACTGTGTGTAGTACAGGGACCAACATGACTGCTAAGGCTTGGAGGCTCTGTTGTTGTTACTCCACTCAGCCAGCCCAGTGTCCTCTTCTCTAAATACCCTTGTTTGTCAACTCCAAATTGAAGTAGACTCACCTGGGAGGATAACATTTGTATAGTCTGTGTAGTACAGGGACTGACATGACTACAGCTCCCAGCAAGCACTGTATCTGTAATGCCAAACACCAGAACAGTGCCCACTTGCTCAAATACATCTGTTACTGAACTCTCAAGTGGAGTGTGCACAATAGGGGGACAACATTGTAAAAGAGTGTGTAGTACAGTGAGTGACATGACTGCAACGCAGGTCCTGTATCTGTAACTACATGCACAAGCACAGTGCTCTCGCCCCCAAAGACCACTGTGTGTCAATTCCCAAATGAAGCTTACTATCCTGGGGGGACAACATTGGGGTGTAGTGACAGTGACAGGACTGCAACTCACAGCACGCACTGTTCCTCCACCTCCAAACACCAGACCAGTGTTCTCCCCTCAAAAGACCCCTGTGTCTCAACTCTCTATTGGATACCTGGGAGGATACCATTTGTACAGTGTGTGTGGTTCAGGGAGTTACATGACTACAACTCACAGGCGGCTCACTTACTGTCACTCCAAACACCAGTCCAGAGTCCTCTTCTCCAAAGACTGTTGTTTGGGAAATCACAAAAGAAGTGTATTCACCTGGGGAATGACAGTTCTCAAGTTGGCCTGTTTTGCTAACTCCAATCATCAGCCCATAGTACACTTGCCCCAGTGTATCTCTTAGTGATCTCTCAAAGGAAGTTTGCTCACCTGGGAGAATCACATTTGTCTGGTGTCGGGAGCTAGGAGAGTGACCTGAATGAAACTCCCAGGAGGCACTTTTCAAGTGACTCCAAACAGCAGAAAAGTAGTCACTCGTCCAACACTCCTAGCCTGATCACTCTCAAATCATGTTAACTCACCTGGGAGGGACACAGACACAGATCATGCTCAACTCAGACATGTGGCTCCCCACATAGCTCTATCTTGAACTGCTAAGCTAAGATGGAACTATTGAGGATAGGAAGGACAGCTCAGACAGTGTGCAACATAAATGATCAAGAAAGCCTGAAGATGCATCACCTCAATGGTATTGGCTGCAGACACATTCACAATGCACTGACCACATGATGACTCCAGTCAGATACTGGCACTTTGTTGCAGTTCCCTCCCCCACACCTTTTGCCTGGTTTCTGGATGTAACTTGGACTGGAGTGCATTGGGATCCTGCTAACCAGGTTCCCACTGCCAGTGTTCTTTCCCTAAAAAGTGCAAAGGTAATTGGCAACACCTTTAGCTGCCACTATAAGTCCCTAGTAAATGGTACTTAGGTCCCCAGGCCATGGGGTACTAAGGGTAGGCCCCTGAGGGCAACAGTACTGATTGTGCCACCCTCTAGGGCCATGCATTCAGGTGCACCCAGCATGGCCATTTTTGGCAGAGTGTCCTGATACACACCTAAAATGCAAACTCAACATGGCACACTGCCTGCATGTGAGGGCATAGCTGCATGAGCCATATGCCCCCACTGTATCCTTGCCAGGCCTGGGACACAGTGAGTGAACAGAGTAGCCATTTTAATACATGTGCTAGACACTGGTCAATAAGGGTTTCACAGCTACATGATCATGATGGCCACCCTGAACCCTGGATTGTCTGGTATCAAACAACTGAGAATGATAAATCCGAACTGGTACCAGTGTTAGATGTATTATAAAATGTAACCAGGGGTAACCTTAAAGCTGACCCCTGCAAAAGCTAACTACCCTGGCATGGTTTCTGGCCGGTCCCATCCAGCCTGCAACCTCCAGACACAATTCCGCACCCCTGGGGTGAGGGACTCTGCCCTCTTGGATGTAGAACAAAGCCCTTCCGGGGTGGAGGTGCTAACGCTCCCTCCCTCAGGAATGTGCAGTACCCTGTTGGCAAGCTTCAGAGGGCTTACCACTTTGAAACTTGACCTCCAGGCCTGCTTGCAACAGATGGCCTCCCCCATTGCAAAACTCCCACTTTTGGCGGGAGCAACGGTGCGAAACTCAAACAAAGGACAGGAGGAGTGGCCCTACCTAGCATGCACCAACCCATGCAATGTGGACTGTCCTTTTTATTTTCCTCCATCTTGGATGGAGGGAAAATAGCCAATCAGGTGTAGGGAAGTGACCTCTGCCCACAGGAAGTGGTCACTTAGTGGGTGCAGCCACCCTAAAGAAAATGATCCATTGGTCACTACCAGGCTCCCCATAAAATGCCCACTAAATACAGTATTTTGTGGGCATCCCTAGGCCAAGAAGTCAGATTTCATGGGCAGAAGACCAGCAGCAAGAAGATCCTAAGGCTGGAGAACTGTGGATCTGCTGCACCAAGAAAAGATGCAAACCCTGCCTGCTGCACCAAGGACCCGACAATCGCCGCTGAGAAGCTGCTGGTGAAGTGGAGAAACTCTAAAGAACCCCAGAGGAACTTCAGGCATTGAAAATTGCCAGAGAACTCCTTCCAGAGTTGAGGTACCACTCCAAATGCACAAGGAACCAACAAGCAAGTGAGGTCCACTTCACTTAGCAGATGCTAACTCTGGAACCAGATGTCACAGCTGGACTAAACTTCATACCAATGACCACAATGACAAACCCTGACAATATGCCAAGTTTAGTGGCACTGCACCCTCTAGTGGCCGAATCATATTAATGCCATAGGTATTGGTCACCTGACTTCGGACACCAAGAAAAACAGCCCACCCAGACTGTAAAAGGACCAGGAGGAAGCCTCACTCAAGGGACTTCAGAAACAATCTGTACCTCCCATCGGAGTGCCCCTGTTGTCCTGCCAACAATCCTTGAACCGACCTACCTTGTGCTTCTGAGGGCATCCTTGCGCACAGTTCCAGGCTCACCGATTGGATCTGCACACTGCCACCCTGTGCCCTGAACCAAAGAACCAGCTGTGCCCTAAGGGTCCCCTGCCCCTTGCAATCTCAACACTCCAAGGGGACCCCCAGGATCCACCTTTAAACTTACCTGTGCAGTGCTTTTCCAAGTAGTCCCCTGCAGTGGCACTGCACCAGCTCCAGAGACCTTTCCTTGCTGCTCCAGTTGGAACCGGGAGCCGCCCAAACTGCTCCAGCTGGCACAGTGTGGCCACCAATGGCCTCGACCAGTCTGCAAAAGAAGAACTTGGTAAACCTACTGTGTGGTTTTATATGCATTTTTAAAGGTTCCTATGGTATGTAATTACGCACAAAAAGACTACTTTTGTTAAACTTCAGTAATTCATATCTCGAAAAGTACTTAACCAATTTTTATGATCTTGGTACATAACAAATTGAAGTATTTTTATAAATTGGTCTTGAGTTATTCCTTTGAATGTGTGAGTTGCAGGAGTGATGCTGTGAGTACAACACATGCTTGGCACTTCTCCAAGGTTGGCCTAACTGCTCCACCAAGCTACCATAAAAATTAGAGCATTAGGTAGCCTAGGTTTTACCCCTGTAAACCAACAAGCGGTTGCCTAGACCCCCTGGACAGTGTGCCTAGCTACAGTTGGCCTGCATAAAATTCAACTAGGCCTCAAAATGACCAAAGCCACATTCTGCCCAGCCACTGTTTTGCCTGCACTGCTGGCAAGATTTAAATCTCTGTCCATCCTCCCAAGTGAAAATTAACTGCTAAATTCAGCAGCTTCTGGACTTTAATGGAACTGGCATGCTTCACACGTGTCAGCTCAATACAACCAATGCCATGGGTACCTATCACAGTAGGATCACTTGCATATCAGCTATGTACACCGGCTTTGCAAAATGTCACTGTAACCGTTTGGAGGTAGATATCACAATTCTACCAGTAACATTATATCTTTCAAATCAACAGGTCGAGCTGCCACTGGCCACACAGATGCCACAGACAATGACGACCTCAGTGATGACTACACTCGTGGACGTCCAGACATGGAGGAAAGTTCTGCCCCATCTGGTCAACATGGTGAGACCCCTACAGTGAGTATCACTGTGCCCACATCAAGACCTCCCAGCCCAGTTGCCTCGACCTCACCAGAAGCCATTTGCCCTCCAACAGTGTCCCTAGGACAGTGGCAACCATCTTGTGCCCTCCAGTCCAGGATCCTGAGTTGCAGCATCACACCTTGGACAATGATGGTCCTGGAACCAGTAGTAGGGGGCATTCTGTGGCAAGGGCACTGGCCCGTGGGGTTATAGTGCGTGTGAGGGATGTTGTGGGCCACCGGGATGAGGCCACTGGGCATGCTCTGACCCAGACTCCATTAGCCAAGTCTTGGGGGTCTATCAGGAGTCCCAAGGCGTGATGGGCCAGGTAGTAACTGAACTCCAGGAGATCAAGCAGCTGCAGAGGGACATCCACATGGATATGCTTCAATAGTGAGAGGCCACCAATACCAACTTGCCCTCCCTAACAGGGGTGTTGAGGGACATTAGCAGCATTCTGATCAGGGATCGTCAACAACACTCTACGCCTTCCTCTGTGTAGCAACAGCAGCCCCTTGTTCATCAGTGCCTGCCACTGCAAGGGAGGCCCTGTCAGGGTAAGAACCTACAGAGAAACCCTTCCTCTGTAGCAACAGCTCCCCCTCCACGCAAGCGGGATGTCCAGATAAGAATTCAGGAGGTGCAGATACCCAGACACCGACCACTGCCAGCAAATGACCTCTTCCTGAAAAAAGTCCTTTGTGTGCCACACGTTTGCTCTGTTGACTGTCCTTCAACCACCTTCCATTGCTCACAGGAGGAGTAAACTGGATTTTTGACTTCCAATGCTGTGGCATCTTCTACAATGATTTCATCCACCATGAATTAACACTTCACTATTCTGTTACATCATGTCCCCTATTTTTATTCTATGCACACATTCAAAATAAATACCACCTATCACAAAGTTTGTGTCTGCTTGATTCTGTTTCAATTGTGAAGCAAATGATGAAGACACAAGATACTAGTGCAAGTAGGGATGTGTTACAAGTACAGTGTCCTGCTAAGGATTACAACCACCGCACACAAACACATGTCTACAAGTATCTGTTCACACCAAACATTTTATTTGACTATACTGCACATAGGCTGTTGAAATACCTGGACTGTTATAGCCAAGAATGGCAGACTCATATTGTGTCACAGTAGATATACAGAGGTAGAGTCCCCCAGACCACAGAAGGAAGGACCTTGTCAGACATTGGCCCTCATTACGACCTTGGTGGGGGGCTGAAGCCGGCCGCCAAGATCGGACCACTGGGAGGCCGCCAATGTAGACGTACTCCCGCCACGGCCAGTTGGAGATCCCCGCTGGGCCGGCGGGCGGAAACCTAGTTTCCGCCTGCTGGCCCAGCGGGGATCTCGGCCGCAACACAGGAGCCGGCTCCAAATGGAGCCGGCGGTGTTTCGGCTGTGCGACGGGTGCATAGCAGACAGTGAAAAGCTGCATGGGGCCCTGTCAGGGGGCCCCAGTGCAGGGGCCCCCAGGGGCCCCGCGACTCCCAAAAATCAATATCTAAGGAACTATTTAGACCAATTTCTAGCTAATGGATTTATCCGTCCTTCCAAGTCTCCTGCAGCATCTCCTCTTTTTTTGTTTCCAAGGCTAATAGGGATCTTAGAACTTGTATAGGTTATAGAGGGTTAAACAAGATTACAATAAAGAATAAATACCCATTACCCTTGATCCCTGTCCTGTTCGATCAAGTTAAAAAAGCCAAAATTTACACCAAATTAGACCTAAGAGGAGCTTACCACCTAGTCAGGATGAGAGAAGGCGACGAGTGGAAAACCGCCTTTAATACTAGACATGGTCTATTTGAATACACAGTCATGCCCTTTGGACTTTGTAATGCTCCAGCAGCATTCCAATTCTTTCTGAATGATGTCCTTAGAGAATATCTAGATCTATTTGCAATAGTTTATATTGATGACATTCTAATCTATTCTGATAACGAAGTCGAACATGTACAACATGTTCAAAAGATTCTCATAGCCCTTCAGAAACATCATTTATATTGCAAATTGAGCAAATGTGAATTTCATGTTACCACCATTGAATTTTTAGGAGTCATCCTTACCCCTCAAGGCATGGTCATGGCAGAAAGAAAAGTGCAAGCAGTATTTGATTGGCCAATCCCAAAAACCATTTAAGATGTTCAGTGCTTCCTTGGTTTTGCAAATTTCTATCGTAGGTTCATAGACCACTTTTCATAGACAGTAGTACCAATCACCAAGCTACTACGAAAGAAAGAACCATTTGTATGGTCTCCAGAAGCTGACAAGGCTTTTTCAATCTTAAAGGAAGCCTTCTCTGCCACCCCAGTTTTGACTCACCCAGATACTGAACGTCCATTCATAGTAGAAGCAGATGCTTCAGATGTGGCAATTGGTGCAGTGTTATCACAATGCATCAAAGATACCGGTCAGCTACACCCTGTAGCTTACATGTCCTGAAAACTAAACGAAGTGGAACAAAAATATGTCATTGCTGAGAAAGAACTTCTAGCAATCCATGATGCCTTTAAAGAGTGAAAACACTATTTGCTAGGCGCAAGATACACTATTACAGTATACACAGATCATCATAATCTCCAGTTCATGACTTCAACTAGACTTTTGACTCCTCGACAATTACGATGGATACTGTTTTTTGCTGAGTTTGATTTTGTGGTAACCTATCGCCCCGGTAAAGATAATTGCAAAGCGGATGGCTTGTCCAGACAAGACTCTACCATGTTACCTACAATCCAGCCCCCACGAGCTATCATTGTTCCAGACAAAATCCTTTGCATCCTTAAAACTGAAGATTTTTTTGAAAATATTCGTAATTCTTTCACCATCAAAAAATGGCAGAAATGGGCTCAAGCAAACCCCAAAAGATCAATCAAACAAGGCCTACCTTTTCATGATGCATGTTTATTTGTTTCTACTACCAAGTTGCGCAAATTACTGTTTCACTGCTTGCACGTTATACCTACGCCAGGTCATCCAGGTATTACTAAAACACTTGAACTAATCCAGCAATATTTTTGGTGGCCTACTTTGACAAAAGACGTCAAGCAAATGGTAACTAACTGTGAAGTTTGTGCCCGTACCAAGACAAGTCATTCAAAACCAAAAGGATTGTTACATCCTCCCCCAACTCCACTCCGACATTGGGAACACATATCAATAGACTTTATTACAGGACTGCCAGTTGTTCAACATCACTCAGAAATCCTTGTAGTGGTAGATAGTCTCACGAAATATGCACATTTCATTGCTTGCTGTAAATTGCCTACTTCCAGTGAATTGGCAACAATACTTTTAAATCGAGTGGTCCTTTATCATAGATTACCAAAAATAATTATTTACGATCGACGATCACAATTTGCCTCTAACTTCTGGAAAACATGGTGCAAAACGCTACAAGTTACATCTACATTATCTACCAGCCACCATCCTCAAACAGATAGCCAAACTGAGAGACTCAATCAAACATTGAAACAATATTTGCGTGCTTACGCTGAAAAAGCACTCCATTCCTGGGTATCAATGCTTTGGTTAGCTGAACTGGCCTACAATAACTCATATCATACTTCTACTGGAACAACGCCCTTTTTTGGTCTATTTGGTTATCACCCAGATACTTTGCCAATCACAATTCTACAAGAAAGTTCACCTACACCAGCAGTGTCAGAAACAATACAACAACTCCATCAAACCCAAAAACAAATCCAACAACATCTGAACAAAGCAAAAGAAAAGTATAAAAAACATTATGACAAAATACATTGTGAGGGACCACAATATAAGCCAGGAAATAGAGTGTGGCTTTCAACACGTCACATTGATTTTAAGAAAAGACATATGTTTTATCCCAAATATATAGGTCCTTAAACAGTTCTTCAACAGATCAATCCAGTATCCTACATACTACAGTTGCCAAAATCACTCAGTATTCATCCAGTGTTACATACCTCTCTCCTGAAAAGAGCTTTCCAGAAAACTCGCTCTAGACCAACTCCAGTACTGGTACAAGGAGAACTAGAACACCAAGTAAAACAGGTTTTGGATTCAAAATTTAGAGGTCTTACTCTCTGGTATCTAATATTTTGGAAAGGGTACGGTCCAGAGAATGACTCATGGGTCTCATTATCTGACGTTCATGCTCCATGACTAGTGCGGCGTTTTCACCGCCTAAACCCAGACAAACCAGGCCCTAGAGCGCGTTCGGGAGGGGGGAGTACTGTCAACACCAGGACAGTGCGCGCTCACCAGGCGACATAATGCAAAATGACACACCTTATGCCATGTAATAATTCATGCATTGTGTGCTGATATTGCATATTAACTTTTTGCATTGCAGGTATTTATCTTGAAATGTCATTTAATACTGTATGCAATATATTATTTATTTCCAAGCCTTTCCTGCAGCCTGGCTGGGTGTGGCTGGGTGTGGCAGGTGGGTGGGGCTTGGGTCTATATAAGGAACTCAGCACAGCTCCACGTGCTCAATATTCAGAGGTCCCGGTGCAGAGCAGCAGCATTTTCCAGGGCTCCTGTTCCGGAGGCCTACTTGGGCATTTCCTGGCCCTGTCCTCATTATCTTGCTGATTTTCAAGCAGGGCAGTAAGGCGGAGTTCGGAAAAGACCTTGACTCTGTTTTTTAGAAACATTTTAGTTTTTGGCTTTGTGATTTGCTCTTGGCACTTAACCCTTGTAGTTCGGATCGGCCTGGTGAGCGATCATTTTGAGGCATTTAAATCTGGATGGTTGAATCGGCAACAGTGAGCGTGATTCATTCTTGGCAATTAACCCTTGCAGTTCGGAACGGCAGAGTGCACGATCATTTCAAGGCATTTGAATCTTGATGGTTGAATTGGCAACAGTGTGCGCGATTCATTCTTGGCAATTAACCCTTGCAGTTCAGATCGGCAGAGTGCGCGATCATTTCAAGGCATTTGAATCTTGATGGTTGAATCGGCAACAGTGTGCGCGATTCATTCTTGGCAATTAACCCTTGCATTTCAGATCGGCAGAGTGCGAGATAATTTCAAGGCATTTGAATCTTAATGGTTGAATTGGCAACAGTGTGCATGATTCATTCTTGGCAAATAACCCTTGCCGTTCAGATCGGCAGAGTGAGCGATCATTTCAAGGCATTTGAATCTTGATGGTTGAATCGGCAACAGTGTGCGTGATTCATTCTTGGCAATTAACCCTTGCAGTTCAGATCGGCAGAGCGCGCAATCATTCCAGGTATTTGAGTCTTGATGCGCAGTCTGGCATTAAGGTGCACAGTAATTTCTGGGCAATTGAATCTTGAAACTTAAATCAAACAAAGTGGGATCTTTCTTGACAAAACACGTTTAGTCAGTTCTACAGTATAATTCATGAATCCTATAGCAGTTAATTCTTTGGGAACAAATGTACTTATTGACTCTTGCTGTGATGAAATTGCTATTCAAAGGACTAACTCGAGAAAGTTCAATGTTCAGAATATATGATTATAAAAAGGTCACGTTATTGAAAAGTTCTTGATCTCTCAGGTTATTAGAGCATAAATAGTTAAAACAAAGTTCATTAAGGTTAATGTGAATGACCTTGCTATTGTGTTCTTAACTCTTGTTTCCACAGGTCTTCTTCCCCACTGTTCCCAACCTAAACCCCATCCCCTGCTTGGCCATTCTTTAACTCTGTGCTATAACGGCTAGGAGAGTTTGGAACTGACAAGAGGTGGACATATTGGGGACAGGAGCAAACCCCGAGGATCCGGTCTCGCTGACAATATGCATGGTAAAAAGTAGAGGCAAGTATAACATACATTTGATATATACATATATATATGTGTGTGTGTGTGTGTGTGTATATATATTTATATAAGTAATATATATATATATTTTTTTCTATATGTGGCTATATATATATATATGCATATGTATATACATACATATACATGTGTGTGTATATATCTATATATATGTATATATATATATATAAATATACATAATATGTATATATATATATATATACATATATAAATATACACACACACAAACACACAAACACACAAACACACCTTTCCACCCACAAACCCTACCTAACCTAAACCCTAAAAATTATCTTACCACCCCAAAACCCATAAGCACCCTAAAACCTAAACACCCCTTACCACCCCAAATCCCATACCCACCCTAAAATCTAAAAATGTCCGTACCACCCAAACACCCATACCCTCCCTAAAATCTAAAAATGCCCTTACCACCCAAAAATCCATACCCATTCTAAAACCCGAACACGCCCTTACCACCCCAAAACCCACACCCAACTTAAAACCTAAAAATGCCCTTACCACCCCAAAACCCATACCCACCCTAAAACCTAAAAATGCCCTTACCAACCCAAAACCCATAACCATCTAAAAACCTAAAAATGCCCTTACCACCCCAAGACCCATACCCACCCTAAAACCTAAAAATGTCTTTACCGACCCAAAACCCATGCCCACCCTAAAACCTAAAAAAATGCCCTTACCACCCAAAAAGCCATACCCACCCTAAAACCTAAAAATTCCCTTACCACCCCAAAACCCATACCCACCCTAAAAGCTAAAAATGCCCTTACCACCCCAAAACCCATAACCACCCTAAAACCTAAAAAGGCCATTTCCACCCCAAAACCCATACCCACCCTGAAACCTAAAAATGCCATTACCACCCCAAATCCCATACCCACCCTAAAACGTAAAACTTAAAAATGCATTTACCATCAATAACCGTTACCCACCCTAAACAATCTCTCTCTCTCTCCCTCTCTCTCTCTCTCAATCTCTCTCTCTCTCTCTCTCTCTCTATATATATATATATATATATAATATGTATATCAACCCACTTAATACTTACCTGTACTTATCGTTAAAACCTTTACCATGCATACACCTTTACAATTCATTCCTTTGCAATGAAATTCATTGTAAAGGCATGCGTGGTCAGGGTATATTCATGGTAAAGGCATGCTTGTTGCATTTACCATGTTGTAAGTGATGTTTCCCGCACACCTCATGCCAATTTGCTGTTGCCTACATGATGTACTGGTATGCATGGAGGTGATGGGAATGTAGTTTCATGTAGGTTCTGTCTGTTCAGCCTGTATAGACCATGGCCTGTCATGTATCTCCCAGTATGGATCATAGTCTAGGCTGGGGTGGAGTCACTGTGGCTATGCAACCGTGGCACTGTGTCCACTCCCTGTACACCAGCAGATCATATCATTTGGCCAATATGAGGCTCTGTTGTAGTATGCTGCCCAGAATGACTCATTGCCTTGATCAGATTGGGAATGGGCACAAGGGTGGCTTACTGGTCTGTGACAGGTGTGCACTTAGCATAATTGTCAATCTGTGTCTCTGACTCCTTACAGGACCCTTACCCTCACAGCAGTGTTGTCACCTTAATACAGGTCATATGTGTCCTGTGCAGGCTTATTGCATAACTGACATTTCCACAGTGCAGACAGTGTGTTGATTCCTGGGAGACCATGATATGTGATGCAGTAGCTTGATCACATAGCAGAAACTGGTCAATGCATGCCTTTGTTTGTTGGATGCCATCTCTGTAGCATGGATACATAGGGCCTGATTCAGACCTTGGCGGGCGGCCGAGGCCGCCCGCCAAGGTCCCGCCGACAAATGACCGCACCGCGGTCAAAAGACCGCGGCGGCCATTCATACATTTCCGCTGGGCCGGCGGGCGCTCTCCAAAAGAGCGCCCGCCGGCCCAGCGGAAATGCCCCTGCAACGAGGATGCCGGCTCCGAATGGAGCCGGCGGAGTTGCAGGGGTGCGACGGGTGCAGTGGCACCCGTCGCGATTTTCACTGTCTGCTCAGCAGACAGTGAAAATCATGGTGGGGCCCTGTTAGGGGGCCCCTGCGCTGCCCATGCCTGTGGCATGGGCAGTGCAGGGGCCCCCAGGGGCCCCACGACACCCGTTACTGCCAGCCTATTCCTGGCGGTGAAAACCGCCAGGAACAGGCTGGCGGTAAGGGGGTCGGAATCCCCATGGCGGCGCTGCTTGCAGCGCCGCCATGGGGATTCCCTGGGCCAGGGGAATACCGGCGGGAAACAGCCGGTTTCCCTTTTCTGACCGCGGCGTTACCGCCGCGGTCAGAATGGCCCTGGAAGCACCGCCAGCCTGTTGGCGGTGCTTCCTCTGCCCTCTGCCCTGGCGGTGTTACACCGCCAGGGTTAGAATGAGGGCCATAGTTCCAAAAGAGTGTTCTGTGCTACAGATACATAACACAGAACCCCACCCCCTTAAGTGGCATGAGTCTCTATTTGTTAGGCTACATGTCCACACATGGGCAGGGTAGGCACTCTCTGTACCCACCATGCTAGTTCTTTCATTGTTACTTATGTGTGATGTTTGAGTTTGTACTATTCCAGTATTCTGAATGGACTGTATGCAGAGAGTCATTCTCACAGAGTGTGAATGTGTTGGTCCATTCATGCCTTAGGAGTATACCTTACAGAAGCCACAGAGGTCTGAGGTATCTCATAGTAGCTCACATCTCAGTCAAGTTGCTAAGGCCCGTCCCACAACATGTCAGTAAGCCTGCCTCGTCAATGGATTTCCTAAGCAGGGTGGTGGGTTGGTCTGCAGATTGGGAAATGTATGTCTGTTGTCATGTCCCTGTACCTATTGACTTGTAAGTGTCACACCAGGGGAGTATTGACAAAGTGGGAAATGTATAGCTTGATATAACTGACATGTATGTGACTGAACCATTTGTGATGAAACTTATGATCATGATCTCTTGATTTGTGATTTGCATCCATGCAGGTCAACACCCATCAAAAGAAAGGGATATGGAAAGCCATTACCAAACAGGTGCGAACACTGGGGCTCCACAGGCGGCTGAGCGCCCACTGCAGAAAAAGGTAGGAGGACCTAAGACACTGGGCTTGGAAGATCACGCAGGCCCAGCTGGGGCTGTCCTCCCAACGTGGGAGGAGTGCTCATCGGACAATGACCCCACTAATGGCCCACATTGTGGCGGTGGCCTATCCAGAGCTTGATGAGCGTTTGAGGGCAGCACAGCAGCCACAAGGGGGTAAGTACAGGGCATATTCCTGCCTGTCCCATTGCCAAGTGATTGAATGAGGTTCTGACTGCTATCACTGACTATTAGGGATGAGCCATGTGTCACACAGTAGGGGAGAGATTGTTTGTGTTGACATGTCACGTGTTTTGTACTGATGTGCCTTGCCTATTGGACCAGGGACCTAGGACAAAACTGGGTAGAATCCTCACACCACTTGCTCTGAAAGGACCACATGTGGCTGTGTACGCTTAACAAACATATACTGTTTGTTGTAGTGTGGGCATTTTCTATGCAACAGACCACTACACCTCAGTGTTCCAGGCCAAAAGTAAGTAGGTGATAGATCATTGTCCTCAGCCATGTGTCTGTGTAAATGTATATGGTGGCATCTGCCACCCAGAAGCTTGTTTTTGCAGTGTATGATGTTTGCAGGTGCCTCACTGCAATCAGTGATGTGAAGGTGTCCAACAGACATATGACATGGCTTTCATTGTTCTTTGTGTGCAGCTATCGATCAATATTGTCCCCTGTTAAGTAAGGAATGTCAATTGACATGAATTATGTGCCATCACTGTTGCCAACATTCCTTGTACCTACATGTCAGCATGTGTCCCTTCCTCTTTAGAAAACATTTGCTAGCTGCAGTTTCATGCATGGTCTACCTATGTTGATGGGATGATGTCTGTATTCCCTCACATATATGTGCATGGCAAAGTGTGTGTGGATGATCATGTTTGCTAATCAGAGCTGTTGTTCAAGTGTGTTCATGGACATCTGATGACCCTATTCCTTTTTCTCTTTGCAGCATTAGCACGGGCAAGTAAAGAAGACGGGGCACAGCCGAGTGAGGAAGCATGTGGCCACAGGACCTTGGGTCAAGATACAACTTCCACAGGGGGACACAGTGGCCCAGGGAGTGAGGGGTGTGTCGCCGGAGAGACCAGACCATCATCATCTCCAGTGGACACTCCCTTGTGGTGGCAGACCCATTAGGGAATCCCCCAATACCATCCGTGCCCACCACCCCACGTTCTAACACCGCCATCCCTGTTGCTCCCCACCTAGATGCCCATGCCTGCTCACCCAAGAGGGTTGGTGTCTCCTTTGCCAGTTACCCCTGGTACCCTCAGTGAGGAGTTTATTGACCTCCTGAGAAGGATCACTGTGGGTCACTCAGCAATTGTGAATGCCATCCAGGGATTGGCAACCCGAATCCAGCAAACCAATGCATTCATGGAAGGCATTCATTGTGCAATGTCTGGCATAAACAGGTCTTTTCAGGCTCTGGCCTCCTCACTGACAGCTGCCAGTCACCCCCCACCTTCCCTCCTGCCTCCACCTCCCTCATCGCACTTCAAATCCCACCTTACACTACCTACCCAAAGCACACAGAATGAACTGCAGACATCCACCTCAACAGCCAAGAGGAGCGTCAAGCACCCATACCTCACCCCTTCCAAGAAGACCACCACCCCTCCCAAGCCAAAGACCAAAACACTGCTCTCCCAAACCCAACACTTTCCACAATAACCCCTGAGGTGCCTGTCTGTTCCCTTGATGCCCCATCCTGTGGAGGTTCCATAGCACTTGGGAGTCACGTTTGGCACAACACTGTGCTACGTTGGGGCAAATCCATCTGGACTGGCCAATGGTCTTTGGACTTTCATATTTCATACTTAATAAACCCAAACAGTTTTTTGGGGGGGTATACATTTGTCATGCAATTCCTTTTCTACCTAAATGTTGTTCCTGATTGACTTGTGCTTTGTGCCTACATCTGTGTGTGTTTCAGCCCGCTTGCAGTTCCATTTGTTGTTGTTTGCAATGTGTGACTTTGTGGACAGTGCTGCTGTCCCCCAAGAGGAGGGTTTGTGTGGAGTGTATGGATATGTGGGTGTGTAGGAGGCTGGCCTGGCTTGTAGTGGCTACCAAGGGGTACTTACACTCTGTACCAGGTCCAGTTATCCCTTATTAGTGTAGAAGAGGTGTTTCTAGCAGCTTAGGCCGATAGAAGGTAGCTATAGCAGAGTAGCTTAGGCTGAACTAGGAGACATGCAAAGCTCCTACTATACCACTGGTGTCATATGCACAATATCATAAGTAAACACAATACACAGATATACTAAAAATAAAGGTACTTTATTTTTATGACAATATGCCAAAAGTATCTCAGTGAGTACCCTCAGTATGAGGATGCCAAATATACACAAGATATATGTACAAAAACCAAAATTATTCAAGTAAAAGCAAAAGGAAGTAATGCAAGCAATGTAAAGTTACAGTAGATTGCAATAGGAGCACATAGGTATAGGGGCAACACAAACCATATACTCCAAAAGTGGAATGCGAACCACGAATTAACCCCAAACCTATTTGAGCTTGTAGAGGGTCGCTGGAACTGTAAGAAAACAGTGAGGGTTAGAAAAATAGCCCACCCCAAGAGACTGAAAGGTAGGTGTAAAGTGCACCTATAACCCCCAGAGAGCACAGAAGTCGTGATAGGGAGATTCTGCAAGGAAAACCAACATCAGCAAACCAACATCAGCAAAGCAACAACAATGGATTTCTGGACCTGAGTACCTGTAAGAGAAAGGGACCAAGTCCAAGAGTCGCGACAGTGTCGAGAGTGAGCAGATGCCCAGTAAGTGCCAGCTGAGGGTGCAAGGAAGCTGCCACCGGATGGGAGAAGCTTGGTGTTTTGTAAGAACGAAGAGAACTAGGAACTTCCCCTTTGGAGGATGGATGTCCCACGTTGTGAAGAAGCTTGCAGAGGTGTTCCTACGCAGAAAGACCGCAAACAAGCCTTGCTAGCTGCAAGGGTCACGGTTAGGGTTTTTGGATGCTGCTGTGGCCCAGGAGGGACCAGGATGTCGCCACTTGGATGAGGAGACAGAGGGGGCACCCAGCAAGTCAGGGAGCCCTCACAGAAGCAGGCCGCACCCGCAGAAGTACTGGAACAGGCACTTGGAAGAGGAGTGAACCGGAGTTCACCCGAAGTCACAAAAGGGAGTCCCACGACGCCGGAGGACAACTCAGCAGGTTGTGCACTGCAGGTTAGATTGTCGGACCCAGGCTTGGCTGTGCACGAAGGAAATCTAGGAAGAGTGCACAGGAGCCGGAGCAGCTGCAAATCACGCGGTACCCAGCAATGCAGTCTAGCGTGGGGAGGCGAGGACTTACCTCCACCAAACGTGGACTGAAGAGTCACTGGACTGTGGGAGTCACTTGGACAGAGTTGCTGAGTTCCAGGGACCAAGCTTGTTGTGCTGAGAGGGGACCCAGAGGACCGGTGATGCAGTCTTTTGTTGCCTGCGGTTGCAGGGGGAAGATTCCGTCGACCCACGGGACATTTCTTCAGAGCTCCTGGTGCAAGAAGGAGGCAGGCTACCCCCAGAGCATGCACCACCAGGAAACAGGTGAGAAAGCCGGCAGGATGAAGCGATTCAAGGTTGCAGTAGTCGTCTTTGCTACTTTGTTGCGGTTTTGCAGGCGCCCTGAGCAGTCAGCGGTTGATCCTTTGGCAGAAGGTGAAGAGGGAGATGCAGAGGAACTCTGGTGAGCTCTTGCATTTGGTACCTGAAGAATTCCCCAAAGCAGAGACCCTAAATAGCCAGAAAAGGAGGTTTGGCTACCTAGTAAGGAGGATAGGCTAGTAAGAAAGGTAAGATCCTATCAGAAGGAGTCTCTGATGTCACCTGATGGCACTGGCCACTCAGAGCAGTCCAGTGTACCAGCAACACCTCTGTTTCCAAAACGGCAGAGGTCTGGAGCACACTGGAGGAGCTCTGGGCACCTCCCCTGGAAGGTGCAGGTCAGGGGAGTGGTCACTCCCCTTTCCTTTGTCCAGTTTCGCCCCAGAGCAGGGCTGGGTGATCCCTAAACCGGTGTAGACTGGCTTATGCAGAGATGGGCAGCATCTGTGCCCATCAAAGCATTTCCAGAGGCTGGGGGAGGCTATTCCTCCCCAGCCATCACACCTATTTCCAAAGGGAGAGGGTGTGACACCCTCTCTTAGAGGAAATCCTTTGTTCTGCCTTCCTGGGCCAGGGATGCCTGGGCCCCAGGGGGGCAGAAACCTGTCTGAGGGGTTGGCAGCAGCTGCAGTGAAACCCCAGGAAAGGCAGTTTGGCAGTATCCGAGTTCTGTGCTAGAGACCCGGGGGATCATGGAATTGTCTCCCGAATGCCAGAATGGCATAGGGGTGACAATTCCATGATCTTAGACATGTTACATGGCCATGTTTGGAGTTACCATTGTGACGCTATACATAGGTAGTGACCTATGTATAGTGCACGCGTGAAATGGTGTCCCCGCACTCACAAAGTCCGGGGAATTTGACCTGAACGATGTGGGGGCACCTTGGCTAGTGCCAGGGTGCCCACACACTAAGTAACTTTGCACCCAACCTTCACCAGGTGAAGGTTAGATATATAGGTGACTTATAAGTTACTTAAGTGCAGTGGTAAATGCCTGTGAAATAACGTGGACGTTATTTCACTCAGGCTGCACTGGCAAGCATGTGTAAGAATTGTCAGATCTCCCTATGGGTGGCAAAAGAAATGCTGCAGCCCATAGGGATCTCCTGGAACCCCAATACCCTGGGTACCTCAGTACCATATACTAGGGAATTATATGGGTGTACCAGAATGCCAATGTGATTTGGTGAAATTGGTCACTAGCCTGTTAGTGACAATTTGGAAAGCAGAGAGAGCATAACCACTGAGGTTCTGGTTAGCAGAGCCTCAGTGAGACAGTTAGGCATCACACAGGGAACACATACATATAGGCCACAAAAATATGAGCACTGGGGTCCTGGCTAGCAGGGTCCCAGTGACACATAACAAACATACTGAAAACATAGGGTTTTAACTGTGAGCACTGGGCCCTGGCTAGCAGGATCCCAGTGAGACAGTGAAAACACCCTGACATATACTCACAAACAGGCCAAAAGTGGGGGTAACAAGACTAGAAAGAGGCTACTTTCTCACAGGGTGTAAATGCAATGGTGGTGTCATGGCATTATGAGGTGTTTATCGTGAGTATTTCCTCTTGTGTTGTCCAGTGTGAGCATGTATGGTTTTAGACTTGTCCCCTGATATGGCTTATGTATTAATCTGATGTCTGTCAGCCTGAGTTTTGTTTGTGCAGACATATAGGCGCTCATTCCGACCCTGGCGGTTTGAAACCGCCAGGGTGGAGGGCAGAGGAAGCACCGCCAACAGGCTGGCGGTGTTTCCCAGGCCATTCTGACCGCAGCGGGAAAACGCGGTCAGAAAAGGGGAACCGGCAGTTTCCCGCCGGTTTACCCCTGGCCCAGGGAATCCTCCATGCAAGCAGCGCCGCCATGGGGATTCCGACCCTCTTCCCGCCAGCCTGTTTCTGGCGGTTTTCACCGCCAGAACCAGGCTGGCGGGAACGGGTGTCGTGGGGCCCCTGGGGGCCCCTGCACTGCCCATGCCACTGGCATGGGCAGTGCAGGGGCCCCCTAACAGGGCCCCACAAAGATTTTCAGTGTCTGCTTTGCAGACACTAAAAATCGCGAAGGGTGCCACTGCACCCGTCGCACCCCTGCAAATCCGCCGGCTCCATTCGGAGCCGGCTTCCTCTTTGCAGGGGCTTTCCCGCTGGCCCGGCGGGCGATCTTTTGGAGATCGCCCGCCGACCCAGGGGGAAAGTTAGAATGACCGCGCGGTGCGGTCTTTTGGCGGTTTCCGCCCGGCGGGCGGTGCCCGCCACCCGCCGGGGTCGGAATGACCCCCATAATGAGTTCAGTTGTGCTAGCTTTGTTTGTATTTGACTGTGCATGTGTCCATTTAGGTGTATGTCCCTTGCAGCTAGTTCCTATAGAGGTATGTCCCATGCAGTTGGAGTTGTCTGTGCTTTGTTTACTTGTACTTCCACATTGTGCAGATGGGCATGACATTTGTGTCTAGTACTGTTTGTCCCCGAGACACATGTAGGTCCATTTCATGTACACATTTTGCTTTATAGGCAGCTGCAAGGTGATATGTGTCCCATGCAGCCTCCTTCCCTGAATGTTCCTGGTGCCCCATCCCACTTGTGCAAGTATTGTGTACATAGTGCCCTTTGTCTATTTGTCTGTTCTTGTAATATGCATGCCATTGTCCTTCCATTGTCTTGCGATGTGTGTGATGCATGCCATTGTCCTTCCATTGTCTTGTGATGTGTGTGATGTGTGTGTCCATTGTAGGACTGTTTAATTGTGGTGTTGCTTGGTTTCCATGCCACATTGATACATATGTGTGTTGTTTGTGACAACAGTCCCTGGCCTGTGTGGAATGTGAGTGAGTGAGTTGTATATGTATTTGTGACGTTTGTGTGTTGTTGGTGATGTGTGGGTGGGTGAATGTTGTGTAGCCTTCACTGTCCTTGTGCCAGAGATTTGTTGGCGTCTTTTTTTGTGTAGTGTTGCAGTGCAGTGTGAGTGAGCTGCGCAAAGAAGGCATATTATGACTGTGAATGTGTCTATCTTGATATACGTTTCGAACTGTGTACTGGATGTGACATGTACTTGGTATCCACGGAGTGCCCCCTATATGATGTGGACGACGGCGCTACAATCTGTTTTTAGGGTTTATGATACAGGTAGGTGTGTGTACTTTTGGTTGGTGGCATCCACGTGTGGCGTTGGTTTCCTGCACCTTTGAGGGTCATCAGCACATCAGCAGCAGCAGTACATGTGGGATGGGCTCAATGGAGGCAACAGATGAGTGAGGCTGCTTGCAGGTGAGTATCTCCCTTTATACTGCCGTTTCCGCCTCCTGAGATGTGGTAGTTGGGCAGCCACGGTCATATTGGAGGTGTGCAACCTCATAATATGTTAGGCGGAAACACAGGCTCTGACGGCCTGCTGGTGCAGCCTTGTGACCATGGCGGTCTGTGCTGCCTGGAGGTGCCGGAAGAACCACTGCAGTCTTTGCTTCACAGGCCCACTTGACTCATAATACGGTGGTCCAACCGCCAACCCAACGGCAGTCGGACTTCCACCGCCGACATGGCGGTCATGGGACCGCCAAACTGATAATGAGGCCCTAAGGAAAATAAAACTATTAACTAAAAATTAAACCAAACTATTTGGCTAATGCTTAACTTAAAATAATTCACTACATTAAGGCCCTCATTCGGACCTCCGCCCGCCAAAGTCCCGCCGTCAAAATACTGTACCGCGGTCGCAAGACCGCGGCGGGTATTTTGACTTTTCCCCTGGGCTGGCGGGCGGCCGCCAAAAGGCCGCCCGCCAGCCCAGGGGAAAACTCCCTTCCCACGAGGATGCCGGCTCGTAATCGAGCCGGCGGAGTGGGAAGGTGCGACGGGTGCTGTTGCACCCGTCGCGTATTTCACTGTCTGCCAAGCAGACAGTGAAATACTTGTAGGGGCCCTCTTACGGGGGCCCCTGCAGTGCCCATGCCATTGGCATGGGCACTGCAGGGGCCCCCAGGGGCCCCGCAACCCCCCCTACCGCCATCCGGTTCCCGGCGGGCGGACCGCTGGGAACTGGATGGCAGTAGGGGGGGCCGGAATCCCCTCGGCGGGGCAGCTAGCTGCGCCGCCTTGGAGGATTCAAAAGGGCGGCGGTACACTGGCGGGAGACCGCCAGTGTTGCCGGTCCGACCGCGGCTTTACCGCCGCGGTCGGAATGCCCTTGGGAGCACCGCCGGCTTGTCGGCGGTGCTCGCGCGGTCCTCCAACCCGGCGGTCATTGACCGCCAGGGTTGGAATGACCACCTAAATCTTTTTCATTATATCTCCAAACTTAGGTACTGTTACAAGATTGCAAAAGAAGGAACACTATCCTGATCACCAAAAAATACAACTTCCAAAACAACTAAGGGGGTCATTCTAACTTCGGCGGGCGGCGGAGGCCGCCCGCCGAAGTTCCCCCATCAAAATACGGCTCCGCGGTCGAAAGACCGCTGAGGGTATTTTGGGATTTGCCCTGGGCTGGCGGGCGGCCGCCAAAATGCCGCCCGCCAGCCCAGGGCAAATCAACCTTTCCACGAGGACGCCGGCTCCGAATGGAGCCGGCGTAGTGGGAAGGTGCGACGGGTGCAGTGGCACCCGTCGCGTATTTCAGTGTCTGCATAGCAGACACTGAAATACTTTGTGGGGCCCTCTTACGGGGGCCCCTGCGACACCCCCTACCGCCATCCTGTTCCTGGCGGGAGACCCGCCAGGAACAGGATGGCGGGAGGGATGGAGGATTCTGCAGGGCAGCGGCATTCCGACAGACCGCCGGTTTCCCGCATCTGACCGCGGCCGAACTGCCGCGGTCAGAATGCCCTGCGGGGCACCGCCGGTCTGTCGGAATGACCCCCTAAGTGGACAAACAGACTGAAAAATTAAGTAAATATTATTGAATGTTTAATAACTCAAAACCCATCAGTGTTAAAATCAAATGAACAATCAAACATCCCTAAAAAGAAATATTGTTTTGAAGGTAAAACTAAAATAAAACCTCTGCATTCAACAGGCAAAAAAACACCACCTGACCAACATCTCATCTGAAGTCAGCAAAGGAAAAAAGCAGCAAGTTCAAAGGATGACAGACATGTAGGTATAATATGCAATCAGTGAAAATGTATTAGAAACTGGAAACTAAGGGCCAGATGCAGGAAACGTTTAGAGACTCGCAAACGGCAAAAATTGCCGTTTGCGACTCGCTAAACGCGTTTCCCTATGCAGAAATGCATATTGCGAGTCGGTACCGACTCGCAATATGCATTTCAGAATCGCAAATAGGAAGGGGTGTTCCCTTCCTATTTGCGATTCGGAGTGGCATGTAATACCATTTGCGACCGCATATGCGGTCGCAAATGGTGTCGCAGTTTGAGGTTGAGCTCAGCCATGATACTTGACCTGATAGCTGAGCTACTACCCATGCTGCAGCGCACAACACACAGGACCAATAGCATACCCACCCATGTGCAGGTATTATGCTTCCTGCACCTACTAGCCTCAGGGAGCTATCAAGGGGTCACTGCAGCAGCTGGAGGGGTATCACAGAGTGCCCTCTCTAGATTCTTCAACGCATTTCTCAATGCCATGCTGAGCAGGATACAAAACTACATCAGATTCCCCAACAGCCCACAGGAATTACAACAAACTAAAATTAGATTCTACCAGATAGTACAGTTCCCCCATGTCCTAGGTGCATTAGATGGGACACATGTTGCAATCTGTCCACCATCGGCCACAGAGTACATGTACCATAACCGTAAAAATCAACACTCAATAAACATACAGGTGATATGCATTGGCTTCTACATCATCATTGATCTCGTGGCCAGGTACCCAGGGAGCACACATGATTCATCCATCTTTCGCCACAGCGGAATTCACACAAGACTGCTAGCTGGGGAATTTGGTGAAGGGTATCTACTAGGTAATTTGATAGTTTACAATGTTGCATTGATGTCAGTGTGACGTCGGATGTCACAAGTACTCATTTTACTCTCTCATCCTGCCAGGAGACAGTGCCTACACAGTGCGCACCTATATGATGACGCCATACCTAAACCCTGCAACACCAGCAGAGCGGAGGTTCAATGCAGCACACAGGGCAACCCGCAATGTGGTGGAGCACAGTTTCGGGCTGCTGAAGAGCCGCTTCTGGTGCATTCATAAAAGTGGAGGGGGGCTACACTACAGCCCAGAGACCACATGTAAAATTGTGGCCGCATGTGCTATCCTGCACAATATAGCAACCACCAGGGGCATCCCAGTAGAAATAACGGAGCCAGACTCAGAGGAGGATGATGATCCCTTACCACCCGTACAGCCAGCAGACAGGAGCTGTGCAGCAGAGGGCAGGCAAAGGCGTGCTGACATAACGCACAACCATTTCTGATGTAAGTAATGACAACACCACCTCAATAATATGTAGTTCTGTAGTTAGCATCTTTATTACCTTGACTTCAGGTAACATATGTGTCAATAGGACATAGCTATGCACTATAGGCAGACATGAGCGATTAACAGTGTCACACTATTAACATCATAGTATAACTTTATTGCTACATGTTAAGGTAGTCCCCTGTAGCCCTCATTATCACTACTTACATCCACACACTCCACTTGAGTACTCAGTGCCCTCGCTGGCACCTCTTGTAGCGGGGTCACAAGCAGTACTGTGTCTGGCACTGCGACGCCTAGGATAAATCACAGGGACTGTCAGATTGCTGAGGCTAGAGGACTTCTCACTATCCCCAACATCCAGTTCGCTGGTTGTAGCACTGCGTGCTGTCTGCATTGCATCCAGAACGTTGGTTATTTGCAACAATCCCTGTGCAACGTCCCAACTGCAATGTGCCTTCTCCACCCGCATGGCCCCAGTGCGCCGTGAGATCAAGGCAGTTGAACTAGCGAGCCGATTGACGGATCTGCAGAACCCATTAAACCTTCCCATTAACTGGTGATGGCACCTGCGGTGGCTGACATGCTCCTGCTTAATCACAGTATAGAGTTCCCCAATGACGTTTGTCATCTCCCTTGTGTTTTCTGCTGCTTTTTGCTGTCCCTCATTCAGAGACTCCAACAGCCTGTTTATTGATCCAATGTTTTCATTGAGTACATCCATCTGCTTGTGCAGTACTCCCATTTTGGCATTGTGAGACTCAAACTGGCTGTGAATTAATCTCATGTGTTTGCACTGCAGGCGCTGCACTTTAAGCATGGATGCTTCAAGGCCGCCAAAGATTGATGGGTCCTCTCCTTCATCTGTGCACTGTCTGTCTGCTTTGTGATGCCTCCTGAGGGGAGTTGACTGACGCTGGGGCAGGGACCGCTGTCTTCCAGTGGCTATAGCTTCTGGGGGTGGTGTATGGACTTCATCCGGCATTTCAACAGAGTCCATGTTCAACTTTGGGAGAGGTAACACCCTTGCCCTGCGTCTAGTTGGTGCAATAATCATAGACCCACTGGTGTTGGAGTCAGACTGTGGCTGTGTTTCAACATCCCCCACATTTCCACATTTAGCTGCGGCAGGGCCTGAGACATCTGCAACGACGATGTGCAGCATATCATTTATGGATGTATCACAAAATGTTGCACAGTAGTAATAAATGTACAGTTACATCGTATCACTGTGAGTTGTGCGTGTTGTGCCTCTGTGTGGCTGCACACTTACTTGCTATCTATGTGGTATTTGCAGGTTAGGGTTGTGGACTACCACTCCCATAAGGCATTGTTGGGTTGTATGTAAGATGTGGCATGGACTACTTATCACAATGCATTGCACTATTAGCTATGTTCTGAGGGGCATTTGTACAAGCACATATGGGGATACACATCATTACTGGCCTTACCTTTGCTGGGTGTGCCTGAGGTGTCAATGCCAGTGACCCCACTGACAGCTTCAGGGAGCAGTGTGGACTCCACCATGTCCTCCAGTGGTGTAGGTGGTGTTTGGGTGGGTATTCCTGCTCCGGTACTCCTTGCCTCCATCAGCCTGCTGGCTATCCTTTCTTTGGCATGGGAACACAAGTCGTACCATCTCTTGCGTATTTCCTCCGCTGAGCGCTGCGCAACATCCACTGCACATATTTTTGTTTAGATTTCCAGCCACAACTTCCTTTTCTCACTTTCTGGCACCTGTAGTGAGTTCTTTCCAAACAGTTTGTCATGGTTCATGACAACCTCTTCAGTGAGCACCTCCAGTTCCTGCTCACTGAATTTCAACTTGTGCTTCCTGTCTCCCTTGTCTCTCTCCTTCCCATCATTGCCCATCTTGCAGTTTGGGCCTGGCAGGTTCAGAAAACTGGCTCCCTGGTCCTGGGCTGTGTCTCTCTGCCTGCTCCTGTGGGTGTGGCTCCTGGATACAGTATGGGCTGACTCACTTCCTGGTTGTGATGTCATCAGGCTGTTCCGGTTTGCCATTTTCACAATTTGCGATTTTCAAATACCGAATTGCTATTTATTTTGTGATTCTGTATTTGGACCTCGCAAATTGCATTTGCGATTTTTAAGAAATCGCTAATACCGACTCGCAACTGTGATACATCCCATTTTGCATTTCTAAAATAGCGATTTCTTAAAAATCGCTATTTGAGAATCGCTAACTGGAATCTTGATACATCTGGCCCTTAGAGCCTCATTATGAGTTTGGCTGTCAGACTGCCAGACTGCCATGTTGGTGGTCCTGAAAAAACTGCTATGGTGGCTGTCTTTCAGACTGCCCTGTTACAAGTTACACAGGCAGGACCGCTATGAAAAAATGACAGATGACCAGCGGCACAGCAGCCTGGAAATCGGCGGTCCGACCTCAAGCGCCGTCAGCACCGCAACCAACCACCGAGCACATTAGAAGCACACAGTTGCCGTGGCAATCCCTTCATGGCATTCAGATAATGGCAGTCCAAATCATGGCGGTTCACAGTCAGCAGAGTAACTGATAAATGCACATTGGATGAATTTGAAAAAAACGCAGCTGACACACATTGCCACAGTGGACACACTTTCGAAGGACACTATAAAACACACCCCTTCACAGACCACAATCCTTTGCATTTACACAGCACGACGAAGAACACTGACTGCCATTTACCCATTTTTCCATAGACTAGGCATCACTATTTTGTTCAGCATCCCTTAAAGACCCTGCATACGCTTCTGTCCATTCACACCATTTTGCACTTTCCCTGTTTAGTAAGTCAGTCACCCGTTTTTTTCCCCACCATGTAACATTCTAAAAAGTCACGTTTTTCAGAAGATGAGTTAAGAGTCATGGTGGATGAAATCATAAGGGTAGAGCCACAATAGTTTGAAGCACAAGTTCAGCATACTCCTCTCAGTAGGAAAATCTGTATGTGAGTGTGAGAACTGTCATTCTGTATTGTTGGACCCAACATCACAGCTACTAAGGTCCGTCACAGGCCATTGGTCCAAATGGGGCCTTTAAGACTTTCAAAATGCAACAATAATATTAGGATTAATGGTAGGCCTCCACAGATAAATGCATACCCAAAACTAAATGCAGTCTGTATACAGATATTTAATACCCATCATTTGTGTAGTATATGTAGTAGAGTTACCTGACTGCAATTCCCAGGAGACACTGTTTCTGTAACTCCAAACACCAGCCCCGTTTTCTCTAGTCCAAATACCCCTGTTCCTTAACTCTCAATTGATGTGTACTCACCTGGGAGGATACCATGTGTTTAGTGTGTATAGTAGAGTGTGACATGACTGCACTGCTTCTCTAACTACAAACACCAGCACAGTGTTCTTTTCTCCAAAAAAACATTGTTTAATAATGCACAAATGAAGTGTATGCACCTGGGGGGGTGGATAACACTTGTATAGTGTGTGTAGTACAGGGTGTGACATGCTACTAAGGCCATGAGGCTCTGTTACTGTTACCAGCCCAATGTTGTCTTCTCCAAATACTCCTGCTTGTTAACTCACAAATTAAGTGTACTCAACAGGGGGGATACCATTTGTCAAGTGTGTAAAGTAGAGAGATTGACTGGACTGCAAAGGCCAGGAGGCCCTGTTTCTGTAATTCCAACCACCAGCCCAGTGTTCACTTATCCAAATACCCCTGTTCCTCAACTCTCAACTGAAGTGTACTCACCTGGGAGAATACCATGTGTACAGTGAGTGCAACTCCCAGGAGGCCTTGTGTTTCTAACTCTAAACACCAGACGGGGTATACTTGGCAACTCCCAATTGAAGTTTACTCACCTGGGAGGAAACTATTTGTGATGTGTGTGAAGAAGAGGTATCTGAACTGACTGCAACTCCCAGCAGGCCCTGTTTCTGTTACTACAAACACCAGACAAGTATTCACTTGCCCAAATACACCCATTAGTTAACTCTCAAATGCTGGTTACTCACCCGGGACTATACTATTTGTCAAATGTGTGAAGTAGATAGACTTCAACTCCCAGGAGGCACTGTTTCTCTAACTCCAAATACGAAACCAGTCTTTTCCAAAGACCCTTGTTGCTTAACTCTTAATTGATGTATACTCACCTGGGACGATACCATTTAGTAAGTATTGGGAAGAAGAAGGAATCTACCTGACTGCCAAACACCTGCACAGTGGGACATCCCCTTGTTTCTCAACTCTGAACTGAAGAACATTCACCTGGGAGTGATCAAGCACACAGCATGCCCAAATCAGAGATCTATCTGTCAACATAGCTCCATCTTGACTTGCAAATACAATATGAAATATTTGAGGACAGGAATTGACACCTTACCCAATGTGTACAACAAGTATTCATAAGGCCACAATATGCCTCACCAGGTTGGTATTGGCAGCAGATTAATTCACACTGCACTAGGCACATGATGACACCAGTCACATATACAGCAGAGTCCAGAGTTTGCCTGCATCACATTCAACTAGGCCTTCAAATGGGCAAAGCCATATCTTGCCTACCTTTTGTTTTGCCTGCACTGGTGGCAAGATGAAATTTTCAGGTCATCCTCCCAAGTGCAAATGATCTGCACATTTCAGCAGCTGCTTGAGTCAAAATGATTTGGCATGCTTCACACATGACACGGCAATACACCCAATACCATGGTTACTTGCCACAATAGGATTAACTGCAACCTAACTTTTTACAAGGTCTCTGCTTACCGTAACCCAAAGCTATCTGGACGTAGATGTCACAATACAACCAGTAACATTATACATTTTACATCAACAGGTGGAGTTGACGCTGGGCACACAGAGGCTGCAGAACAGACTGGCACTAACCCCATGGATGAAGCCCTCAGTGAAGAACACACTCCTAGACATCTGGAGGTAGAGGATGGTTCTGGCCCATGTGAGCAACCTGGTCATTCAGCAACAGTGAGTCTCACTGTGCCACCCTACTTCACCTCCCAGCCTGGTTGCCTCAATATCACAGGCAGCCATTTGCTTCCCAACCTGTGTATCTAGCACAGTGTTGACCATCTTGTGCCCCCAGCCCTGGATCCTGAGTTGCAGCGCAACATTTCTGACAATGAGGGTTTAGGAACAAGTTGAAGAGGGAACCCTGTGGCTAGGGCACAGGCCTGTGGGGGTAGGGTGCATGGGAACGATGCTGTGGGCCAGCGGATTGAGGCCAATGGGGCTCATCTTGGCCAGGACACGATCAACTACATCTTGGCCTATCAGGTGTCCCAAGGCGTGATGGACCAGGTGTTGAGCGAACTCCAGGAAATCAAGCAGCTAGAAATGGACATGCACAGAGACATGTGGGAACAGATGGAGGCCCACAATAACAACATGGTCTCCCTAACAGAGGTGCTGAGGGACATACATCCCACCCTGAACAGGGCTTTACAACAATAGTCTACCCCTTCCTTTGGCTCCTCAACACCAGGCACATCAACATCTGTGCCAGCCACTGGAAGGGACGTCCTGCCAGAGGAAGAACCAGCCTAAGACACCCCTTCCTCTGTAGCAGTATCCCCCCCCACAGACACACACAAGCAGGAATGTCCAGCTAAGTATCTAGGAGGTGCAGATGGTAAGACACCCAAGTGACCTCTTTTGTGTGCCATACATTCACTCAGTTGACTGGTCCTGCACCATCTCCCAGTTCCTATGGGAGGAGTACTCTGGACTTGGGTCTCGCAGAGATGAAGCATCTCCTCCAATGATTTCATTCACCATGACTGACCCCTTCACTTTACATTTTTGTTTCTTTCTGTACAAATTATATTTTCTGTATTACCATTGTAATAAATTCACCCATCATAAACTCATTTACTTCTTGCTTAAATTTAACATTTAGCTATGTAGAGATATTAGACCATGTGAACCATACAATGAGGATACAAGATACTTGTGCAAGCAGGGTTATTTTACAGTTACAATGTGTCCAGCTCAGGATTACAACCATAACACACCAACACATTAGTACAAGTGCCTGTTCAAACCAAACATTTTATTACGGTGTTCAGCACATAAGCTGTCAATATGTCAGAACTATTGGAAATCAAGAATGAGTCACTCATACTGAGTAAATGAACAGATTTGCAGGTACAGACCCTCAGGCCATGAAAGGAAGGGATTTGTCAGACATTGTCCTGTAGAAGAGGCAAACATTGCAGTGGTTGATCCCATCAGTTTGAACCTTATCACATACCACACCAAAGTAATCCAACATCACATAATCCAAGATACAGACAAATGGCAGTACAACAGTCCCTGATCACAGGGCCATCATAATCAAATTCCCATGCATCTGGTGGTATGACACAAGCATATGTTAGTGTTGTGGCAAGGGCACTGTGGCCTGCAATGATGAAACACATCTACAGCTATATATAGGTCACACAAAAAGAGTGTTTAGCCAATGTAAAGGAAAAATTACTTGGTCAAAAGCTAGGACTACATATTTTTTGACCATGTGATGATTCACACGATGCATCAGGCCCACCACAACACAATAAATAAAGTGCAATGGACACTTCTGTACCTCCACCCAAACACTGTGAAAACTGTCTTGGTGCAGATCTCATACATCTAAACTCTGCAACATGTATTGCCTGAAACAATCCATGTCCACTTTGTATGTCAGAACAGAATCAGATACCTGCCAATGTCAACTCTGAAATGGCCATGTGAAGATGTCATGCTGAAGGTACCTGTACAAAGAACAAAACAAGGAGCACAGGCTCTAAACCATACATATGACACAAGTCACATAGGAAGTAACTGGAAAACAAAGTACATTGCAAGGAAACAGACACAAACAAAGCAACATCATCAAGGTGCCAAAAGATAGCCAAAAGCTATCTTATCAAGCAACCTTTGGCTGAATATTGCAGAGTATCAGCTCCCTAGCTGTTTCTATAACACTCAACTCTACACATTCTCACAACTACAGTTAATTGCATAGTGATTACCTCACATGACATACACTCATGAGAAGTAGCTGTTGATGAGATCTTCTCGCAAGTCACCTCCTTACTCTTTATCACTGTCATCCTTACTTGGCACTTCGGGAGTATCACCCGGTGGCACTGCAATCTCCCCCTCCTCTGGGATGTACGGGACATTCCTCTGCAGGGTGATGTTGTGGAGTATGCAGCAGGCCACAGTGATCTGACACACTTTCCTAGGTGAGTAAAGGAGGGCTCCACCAGTCCTGTCCAGAAACCTAAATCTGGCCTTCAGGAGCCCAAAAGCCCACTACACTGGCCACCATGTCCTTCCATGGGCCTCACTGAAGCAGACTTTCCCTAGTGTCGTTGGAGTACTCAGCGGCATCAACAACCAAGGATGGTTTTGTTATGCGGAGTCTCCTGTTAAGGAATGGGACATAAGTAAAACAATGAGTCACTCTCTTCATGATTATATCACCTGACATTGTACACACAATCAGGACAGATGTGACTTACTAACCAGCCAGGCCCTATCTGGGTGCAGTTGTGACATCAGCTGGGTTATGGTGCTGTTCCGCATTATGAAGGAATCATGGGCTGATCCTGGATAATGGGCACAGACGTTTGAAATATAGAGAGCCACCAAACAGACAACTGGCACATTGATGGAATGGAAGTTCTTTCTATTGCGATAGACTTGTTCACTGGTTGGCGGTGGCACCAAGCCAACTTGTATGCCATCAAGGGCCCCCACCATATGTAGGAGGTTTGCCAAACCATAGAAGTGGGCCTTCACATTGTCTAAATTCTAACGTCAGAGGAACCTGATAAAGCTGTCTCTGTGTTTCAACATTACTGAGAGGAAATCCTTAAACACCAGACTTAACATAGGTTGGGACATTCCAACAGTTAGGGCCACTGTATGTTGGAATGAACCTGTGGCTAGGAAGTGTAGTACTGACATGACTTGTACAATGGATGGTATGCAAGTTGGATAACTAATAGTTGGCATGAGATATGGCTCCAAATGACGGCATAAGTCCACCTTTGCTTGCCTATCCAGATGGTATAACATAATTATATGCCTTTGCTCCATGGTGTGAAGGTCTGGCAGTAAACGGAAGACAGGAGGTTGTTGCATCCTTCCTCTCATGTTACCTATGTGTGACAAGACATGATTTGTAACATTAGTCAGTGTCCACAGCAACAAACATTATGCATGCTGTTAGAAATGCGGTTTTTGGTTGGCAGTCAGGTTACCCTCTGTCCAAGCAAGAACCCTCACTCTAGTCAGGGTAAGTCACATACAATCCAAAATTAGCCTGTGCCCACCCTCTGGTATCTTGGCACGAGCAGTCAGGCTTAACTTAGAATGCAATGTGTAAAGTATTTGTGCAATAAATCATACAACACCACCATAAAGCACCACAAAAATACACCACACAGTGTTTAGAAAAATATATAATATTTATCAGGATAATTGTAGGTCAAAACGAATAAAGTTGCAATGTGAATTTGTTGAGATATCACTGAAAAGTAATATAAAGTGTCTTAAGTCTTTAAAAAGCAAACAAAGTCTCTTTCAAGCACAAAGTACCTGGTTTGGAGTGGAAAATCTCCTCAGAGGGCCGCAGAAGAAGAGATACATGGAAAAATGGTGTGTGCGTCGAATTCTCCCCAGCACACACGGACTTGCGTCGTTACTTTTCACGCGGTGAAGTCGTGCGTCGTTTTCCGGCGCACGGACAGTCTCTTTCTGTGGATCGCGGGGATTCCCAGATGTCCCGGCAAGGCAGCAGGCCAACAGCAAGGCAGCAGTCCTTTGTAGAAAGCAGACAGGTAAGTCCTTTGAGCAGCCAGGCAGTTATTCTTGGCAGGATGTAGTTTCTGGTTCAGGTTTCTTCTCCAGCAAGTGTCTGATGAGGTAGGGCAGAGGCCCTGTTTTATACCCAAATGTGCCTTTGAAGTGGGGGAGACTTCAAGGAGTGGCTAAGAAGTGCACCAGGTCCCCTTTCAGTTCAATCCTGTCTGCCAGGGCCCCAGAAGGGGGTGTGGCAGTCCTTTGTGTGAGAGCAGGCCCTCCACCCTCCCAGCCCAGGAAGACCCATTCAAAATGCAGATGTATGCAAGTGAGGCTGAGTACCCTGTGTTTGGGGGGTGTCTGAGTGAATGCACAAGGAGCTGTCAACCAAGCCCAGCCAGACGTGGATTGTAAGGCACAGAAAGATTTAAGTGCAAAGAAATGCTCACTTTCTAAAAGTGGCATTTCTAGAATAGTAATATTAAATCCGACTTCACCAGTCAGCAGGATTTTGTATTACCATTCTGGCCATACTAAATATGACCTTCCTGCTCCTTTCAGATCAGAAGCTGCCACTTCAACAATGTATGAGGGCAGCCCCAATGTTAGCCTATGAAGGGAGCAGGCCTCACAGTAGTGTAAAAACACTACCAGGACATATAACTACACAGGTACATGTCCTGCCTTTTACCCACACAGCACCCTACTCTAGGGGTTACCTAGGGCACACATTAGGGGTGACTTATATGTAGAAAAAGGGAGTTCTAGGCTTGGCAAGAACTTTTAAATGCCAAGTCGAAGTGGCAGTGAAACTGCACACACAGGCCTTGCAATGGCAAGCCTGAGACAAGGTTAAGAGGGCTACTTAAGTGGGTGGCACAACCGGTGCTGCAGGCCCACTAGTAGCATTTAATCTACAGGCCCTAGGCACATATAGTGCACATTACTAGGGACTTATAAGTAAATTAAATAGTCCAATCAGGTATGATCCAAAGTTACTATGTTTGAAAAGGGAGAGAGCATATACACTTTAGCACTGGTTAGCAGTGGTAAAGTGTGCAGAGTCTAAAAAGCCAGCAAAACAGGGTCCAAAAAGTGGAGGAAGGTAGGCAAAATGTTAGGGGTGACCACCGTAAGGCATGTCAGGTCTAACACATGCCAATAATATCATGTGACAAAGCATTTCTGACCAGATAGACAACTGGTGGCTGTGCAAAAGGACCTATCTGACAAAACAGAATAAGGATGTTTGCGATGCTACAACACATGTATTGTAGGTGTGGCCCAGTTTATAAGGCAGCCAAATACAGTATTTCATGCCGCCAAAATGGCAGATGCCTGACCTACTCCACTGGACATTAGGAACCACATGCAACTGCCGGCGAAAGTTGTCAGGGCAGTTCCAACCACAGCAGACACAGCCATAGGCTAGCGTTATTGCTTGTGAGGGTCATGGCCCAATGGCTGTGTCCGCCGGTGGTGATGACCAGGTACGTGGTGGACGTGACCGTCCTGTTGTGCACATTCACTCACTTGACTCCTGCCACTACTGTCAGTAACACCTCCACTACCTGAGCTGCTCTGTGCCACCTCCGAGAGCAATCATGCCACATCCAGCAGGTGATAGAGCCACTGCCTTCTCTCCAGAGGAGCTGGAGAGGCTTGTTGATGATGTCCTACCCCTGTATGAACAGCTCTATGGCTCACCAGAGGAGCAAGTAAGTACCTCTTTGGCACAATTGACTCTGCTCAACCCTATCCTTTCCCTCCTCCCAGGATACAAAATGCCCCTGTGTGCCAGTTAGCCTTCTTATGTGCCTGTTGTTGCAGTCTGTGTGGCATCAATGAGATGTACATTGTGCAGGTAGTAGTGGCCAGTAGTATATGTTAAGTTCAGTCACATTGTGTTGTGTGAGGTTTTGGGGATCCTAGATCCTCCTTGTGTTGGATGCACATAACTAGGTAAGGATAATTTAGTGCCATCTAAATGTTGGCCAACATGGGGGAGTGTGGCTGAGGCGTCAAGATGGCGGACGCACCTTAAGTGCGATCTGGACCCCTCCGGCCTTATTCCACTTCCCCACGATGGGGAAAATAGGGCACACCCGGACCCCTCAATACCCGCAGAGCCTTAGACCGCACCACCGAAGGTGGAAAAGAGGTGGTGGTGTGCGGGTGGTGATTTTCTGGCTTGGGCCGCACCGGGACCGAAAAGACCCGGCTGGCCTGAACCGGAACCGGGAAAGGTAGTGATTCGGTGGCCCGAAGGGGCTATAAGGCCATGCAAGTCAAGAGGTGTGGTCTATATCTCCTGGGGCACCAGTGCTGGACTAGCCACTGCAAAGAGGGCCATCTGAGGAGAGACACTCGACGCCTGAAGGGCGGTGCGCTGGAGGACCCAGACTAGGCACAGAAACAGCTGGGGGAGGTGGAGGACCAGATTGAGGAGGGCCGGGCTTGAGCCCACTGCATCTGAGAGTGGTGGACAGAAGTGCAGGCCCACACAGAGGTGAAGCTGGTCTAGCCCGGCCTGAAAACGGCAGGCAGACACCAAGGGAACGAGGAGCAAAGTACAACAAGACCCCGGTGAATGAAGGTACAGAGGCCATACCGCACGCTTGGCAGGGGCTGGTCTCACAGGGCATGGGAGGTTGGGAAACCGAAAGCAATGAAGCAGACGTGCAGAGACCCAGTGAAACGTCAGTGACTAGCAGCAACCCCCCAACACCTCCCCCTGAAGTGCAATGATACTTCGCCACTCTGAGCGGCCATTCTGGGGTGTGTGCACAACTATAAACCTGGAAGGAGCCTATAGGAAAGGTCTGACTGGGCTTAATGAGGTGAGACGACTGGAGCCCAACCGGCACAGTGTACTCCAACCCCTTCGAGGCACTGAAGAGCTAGCCTGGTCTACCAGACTCAGCTGCTTGTGCTGTCATGAGAGGGTGACAAGCGGGGTGAGCACCGGCACTACGATTTGGAAGCACCTTCAACATGGGCAAGGACAAATCACAGACCTCTTTGACCGCCCAGACACGGTTGGACCAATTTACCACTGCCCCTCCAGCAGTTACCACAGGGAGGAACACTCCTGGTGAAACAAATTGGCCATCTGCAAAACTGGTGACAATCCTTCAGACAATACAAGCTTCAAGAGAAGTGGTCCAAACAAAGATTTGAGAGGTCAGACTGGATGTAGCGCTGATGCGTTAAGACCTCCGTAACGTTACAGCTGGACTCACAGAAGCTGAAACAAGACCCTCCGATGTCGAGGACGAGGTGAAATATCTCACAACGTAGGTAAGCTGATGAGCTGAAGATGCTGAAAAGCAGCCAAGATGAAACAATGTACACATCATAGGCCTCTCCGAGGGCCTTGAAACTCAACCTATGACTGACTATCTAGAAATTGGGTTTAGAACCTGGATGCTGTCAGAGCCCATCAAGGGTTGACGAAGAGGCCTCCACCCAGCGCCCCACCCCGACCAGTGATTATTTGGTTCTTCAACTTTCACAATAGAGATGCAGTCATGCAGGAAGCTCGAACCAGAGAAGATCTCCAGTGTGGGAATGCCAAAACACGTACTACACAAAAGAAGTCCAGCAACAGCACAGGTCCTACCAGGAGGTGAAACAAAAACTTAGGGCCCTGGGGCTGGCCTACTAACTCCTGTTCCCTGCCCACGTTAGAGTGATTGATGGACATAAATCTTGGTTCTTTGAAACACCGGCCTCTGCATGGCAAAGGCTTACAGAGCATTGCCCACTGATCCGCTCAGGGGGGCTCTCCCCTTCTCCTGGTGCTGGAGCGAGAAGGTCCCAAGAATAAGAGAAAACGTACCCACTCCTGGAAGCGCAGGCCTGCTCGCCAAGCGCTGTCCACTTCTCAGCTGCTGGAGCAGGTTGGAGACCCCCTCGGAGTTGTGGCTGAGAACAAAAGTGAGGCTGCAGGGGCTGGAGAAGCCTCACTGATGATATCACTGGGAAAGCTTTCACCTGATAGAATGGCCTCAAGCAGTGATACTATTCTTTTCCGGAGTCCCATAATTTAAAATGCCTTGTACATTTGAGAACTGACAAAGATGAAATACAGGGAGTGCAGAATTATTAGGCAAGTTGTATTTTTGAGGATTAATTTTATTATTGAACAACAACCATGTTCTCAATGAACCCAAAAAACTCATTAATATCAAAGCTGAATATTTTTGGAAGTAGTTTTTAGTTTGTTTTTAGTTTTAGCTATGTTATGGGGATATCTGTGTGTGCAGGTGACTATTACTGTGCATAATTATTAGGCAACTTAACAAAAAACAAATATATACCCATTTCAATTATTTATTATTACCAGTGAAACCAATATAACATCTCAACATTCACAAATATACATTTCTGACATTCAAAAACAAAACAAAAACAAATCAGTGACCAATATAGCCACCTTTCTTTGCAAGGACACTCAAAAGCCTGCCATCCATGGATTCTGTCAGTGTTTTGATCTGTTCACCATCAACATTGCGTGCAGCAGCAACCACAGCCTCCCAGACACTGTTCAGAGAGGTGTACTGTTTTCCCTCCTTGTAAATCTCACATTTGATGATGGACCACAGGTTCTCAATGGGGTTCAGATCAGGTGAACAAGGAGGCCATGTCATTAGATCTCCTTCTTTTATACCCTTTCTTGCCAGCCACGCTGTGGAGTACTTGGACGCGTGTGATGGAGCATTGTCCTGCATGAAAATCATGTTTTTCTTGAAGGATGCAGACTTCTTCCTGTACCACTGCTTGAAGAAGGTGTCTTCCAGGAACTGGCAGTAGGACTGGGAGTTGAGCTTGACCCCATCCTCAACCCGAAAAGGCCCCACAAGCTCATTTTTGATGATACCAGCCCAAACCAGTACTCCACCTCCACCTTGCTGGCGTCTGAGTCGGACTGGAGCTCTCTGCCCTTTACCAATCCAGCCACGGGCCCATCCATCTGGCCCATCAAGACTCACTCTCATTTCATCAGTCCATAAAACCTTAGAAAAATCAGTCTTGAGATATTTCTTGGCCCAGTCTTGACGTTTCAGCTTGTGTGTCTTGTTCAGTGGTGGTCGTCTTTCAGCCTTTATTACCTTGGCCATGTCTGTGAGTATTGCACACCTTGTGCTTTTGGGCACTCCAGTGATGTTGCAGCTCTGAAATATGGCCAAACTGGTGGCAAGTGGCATCGTGGCAGCTGCACGCTTGACTTTTCTCAGTTCATGGGCAGTTATTTTGCGCCTTGGTTTTTCCACACGCTTCTTGCGACCCTGTTGACTATTTTGAATGAAACGCTTGATTGTTCGATGATCACGCTTCAGAAGCTTTGCAATTTTAAGAGTGCTGCATCCCTCTGCAAGATATCTCACTATTTTTGACTTTTCTGAGCCTGTCAAGTCCTTCTTTTGACCCATTTTGCCAAAGGAAAGGAAGTTGCCTAATAATTATGCACACCTGATATAGGGTGTTGATGTCATTAGACCACACCCCTTCTCATTACAGAGATGCACATCACCTAATATGCTTAATTGGTAGTAGGCTTTCGAGCCTATACAGCTTGGAGTAAGACAACATGCATAAAGAGGATGATGTGGTCAAAATACTCATTTGCCTAATAATTCTGCACTCCCTGTACATATTATGATCATCCCCACTGTTGGGGCAACTTATTAGAAACTCAGATCCTATGTTATGGACGGTTCGACCAACGTCCGCTAATTTGAAGTTATGAGTTACATAGATGGGGTTCTATATAGGGATGACAGATGCTTCTGGGGGGAAGTATGGGGAAGGGTGGGAGTTGGAGGGAAAAGTACTTGTTTTTGGTACTGTACATGTTGGTTAGGGCAAGGACTCAGCATTTTATTATATTTGTAATAGGCGCAGACACGCACCCACAGAAGGCAGGCACCAGTTGTTGGCACCTTGAAGATACAGATAGGCACATATATATATAAATATAAACCTGGTTGGAACAATCCTGGGAGATGGATCCCTCCTGGGCAACAATATACTGACTTACAAAATTAGCAATGGTCTCCTTTAAGATAATGTCATGGAACGTTAACGGTCTCCTAGATAAAGTGAAACGGACAGCAGTGCTTTTCTTTGCTCATCGCCATCAGCAAGACGTAATCCTACTTCAGGAAACTCACCTCATGGGAGAACACTGCCCCTTTCTGGCCCGGAGAGGTTATGATAGGATCTACCATGCGGGGTCCAGAGGGTTTGCGATCCTCTTGCAGCTTACCTTTACCGTGGTGGTTGATCGGGTAGAGAAGGATGTACAGGGAAGGTTTGTGGCATAGACAGGAACTCTTGAAGGCAAGGCCATTAGCTTGGTTAGTGCATACTCACCTCCAGCGGCCAGAAAAACCTTTTTAAAAGCACTCTCCAAGACCATACTGGGCCTGCCCAAAGGGCCTACACTGACAGGAGGCGATTGTATTGAGGTCCCCGACCCTGTGAAAGGCACATCGGGTCCCCCTTCGGCATCTAAAGGTGGGGCAGCCTGACAGTTCTCATACTGGTTGATATCCCTGGGGCTATGCGACATGTGGAGGACCTGGCACCCGAACGCTAGGCAATTCACACACACATCAGCTGCACATCATAAACAATCTGGAATAGATCTTATCCCGATGCCGGCCCCGGACTGTGACCTCCTCTCACACATACAAATCGTCCTAGAGGCATATCAGATCATGCCCCAATCCTTGTAACTCTTGGATCCACCCTAGCGGGCACCAGCCCTGTGTGGTGATTTAATGCCTGGCACTTACAAGACAAAACATGCATCCAACACCTGCAAACCGAACTACAGGCATACTTCAACATGAAGGATCCTCTGGGCTGCTAGTAAGGCAGTAAAAAAAGGCAGGGCCAAGAGCTTCATACGCTCTCAAGAGCGCAACTGCATACACAAAATCACACAATTCGAGGCCCAAACCTTGCAACTCAAGCAGGCCTTGGCAACACAACCCTCAGAAACGGCCTATCGGCAACTAGCAATGCTGAAAGAGGAACTGCGTAACTGGATCAATAGAGGCAGCAAATACCTCTGGCGAGCCTCCATTGCTCGGGTCTACGACTAGGGGGATAAAAATGGGAAGCTACTGTATTGGCTGGTCTCCCAGCAACAATTATCCCAGGTCATGCCAGAAATAATACATGAAGAAGGTTGGCGGATCATCGATCTGACAGAAGTGGCTGGTTAGTTTGCCAAATATTATGAACTACTCTATGCCGCATCACCCATGGTTGACCACAACTACTCGGCCCAATTTCTTGAAGAAGTGCCACTTCCCCAGCTACCCCAGTCAGAGACAAAGTCCCTAGAGGAACCCATTGCCGATGCAGAGATAGCGTCAGAAGTCTCCTTGCTTGCTGACCCCGGGCCCAGTGGCTTCCCAGCCAAATACTATAAAGCCTTCAAAGAGACACTGAAACCCAAGATATTCACCTTCTACAATGAAGTAGGTCTCACAGGTACCTTTCCACTTGGGATGGACGCAGCAACCATAGTGGTCATACCAAAGACCCAACCCCCTTCTCAAGCCTGCGGGGACTACCGTCCCATTTCGCTTATAAACAAACTTGTAAAACAATATGCCACAATCTTAGCTAATCATCTTAAGCAGGTAATCCTATCTAATCAACCCAGATCAGTGCGGAGTGATGGCTAATTGAGATACGCAACATTGTATACTCTGACTTCAGATGGCATTAGCCCATCAGTCCAGACTATCTTCAGATCTAGTGATACTCTTGGAATATTTCGAGAAAGTGTTTGACTCAGTGGACTGGAGATACTTGCAACTGGTTCTGACCCATGCTAAATAGGTCCCAGGTTCCGCAGGTTAATTCAAGCTCTTTATGTTAATTCCACAACCCGAGTCCAGATTAATGAAGTCCTATCTGACTCCTTCCCAATTCAATGAGGTACTCAGCAGCCCTGGTGATTGAGCCATTGGCTGAATTGTTTCAAACCAACTACCTCTTCAAGGTTTGGAGATTGGATGCACAGCAAGAAGATCGTATAGCCCTTTATGCAGATTATGTCCTCCTTTATCTGGCGTACCCAGCCAATTTGGGACCGTGCAGCCTCCATCTCCTATGAATGAATCCCTCCAAGTCTGTCCTGGTTCCCCTGACACCGTCATGGGACAGCTTTGCATGGCAAGAGGTAGTACCCATATGAAAACTTAGTTTTAAGTACTTGGGCATCTAGGTGACATGGAAATTACATGGTCCTACAATCTCCAGCCACTGACTCGACGGGCAAACGCTGACCTGTTGAGATTGCAGTCCCTCCCACTAAATGTCATGGGTTGAATAGCACTATTTAGGATGATGATTCTCCCACTGTTCCTATATATTTTTTAGAACATATCCATTCCCTTAACACGCCCGTGGTTCCGAACATCGGAAAGAGCCATAACATCCTTTCTGTGGAAAGGCAGTAGACACAGACTGGTGATGTGTCACTGTCAAAGAGGGCAATATGATGGCGGTTGGTGACTCAACTCCTTGTCCTGAATGATTGGTTTGCTGGGGGAAGGTCAGGCTTGGCATACCTCCTTGAACTTGCGACCCTTAACTTCTCCCAGATACTAAACATGCTATATGGCTCCCCAATCCCTGATACCATGGTGCCCGGGACCAAGATGGTATTTATGGCATGGAGGGTGGCCTTGTGTCATACTTGCTGGACAAACCGCCTGCCCCAACAAACTCCCTTATGGAGAGGCACACAGTTGTGGGAATCAACTGCACTGGAAGGTTTTGCCCGCTGCGATCAATTGGGCATAGCTGTCCTTGGGGACGTGTGGAAGGGTACACACATGTGCTCATTCTCTGAACTTCAGGAGACCTATCAGCTCTCCCACACCCAATTTTACAAATACCTCCAACTCCAGCATGCACTATATGCCCATCTAACCACCACAGAGACTCTTCTGGAACACAGTCCCCTAGAGGCCAAGCCACTTTGCGCTGGGGAAGGGGGGAATATTCCAGATATATAGAATGTTGATCAACAATGCCCCAAGAGACCTGACCCACAATAGACATAAATGGGAACAATGGCTGGGTCCACTGGAGGACGAGGAATGGAGCGATGCGACACCCAGATCTAGCACCATGTCCTCTCGCCTCCGGCTGATACAAACACATTATCTATATGGAATCTACCTTTTCCTAGATTTATTACATCGAGCTGCTCTCCAGCCCAAGCCCACATGCCCTAGATGTGGGGACAAACCTGCAGACCTTTACCATATGATGTGGGAATGCGCACCCATCACTAGATACTGGGTCAAGATTACTGCAGAACTTACTGAAACAGTGGGATGGGAGGTTCCGAGGTCTCCCAAACTGTGCTACTGGAACTGATAGAAGAGGCTGGAGGTACCAGAGCTGACCGCTCATTTATAGGGACTGAATTGTTGGTAGCCAAGAGAGACATTGCAGCAGGCTGGAATAATCCTGAACCCCCCCACTATGGCGCAATGAAGGTGAGGAGTAGACTGGTGTGCACAGCAGGAAAAGTCGGTATATGAGGCATGAGGGTGCCCCTGTAAACATTCTAAAATATGTGGGAAATGGTTGGGCCAACTGGCTTGGAAGGTTACGCAAGATATGTTCCACTAGAATTGTGAAAGACCACTACTGTGCCGACCTGTATAGATATGGTCTATGTTGTAAGGTTTAGAAATGTGACTGACCAACGATTAATGACTGTGTAAACCCTGTGTAGCGCAATGCCTTAACATGCTTTGTTTGAAAATCAATAAAGTTGTTTATCAAAAAAAAATGTTAGACAACATGTATGTGCATGACAACATGAGCTGTGTATGCATCTTGTCTGAGTCATTTAAGGAGCTTGTAAGCAATGTGTATACTACTAGATCTTTCAACCCACATCTTTCTATGCCAAACTATTGTCTGGAATCCACATCCTGACACACTCTACCCTTCAGGTTGCCACACAAACCACATGCCAAATTGCTAATGGACACATGATGTACTGTCATGTGTGGGAGTGTAGAAATGTGAGTGGCATGTATGTTCTGTATGCTCAGCCTACAAAGACCAGGGCCTGTCAATTGTATCTCCCAGTATGAGACCTATTCCAGTCACTGTGGCTATGCAACTGTGGCACTGTGCCCATTCCCTGTACATCAGAACATCCTGGCATGTGGACAATATGATGCTCTAGTGGCAAAACCTGTCACGAATGCCTCATTCCATTGATTTGATTAGGAATGGGTACTGAAGTGCATCCCAGAAGAAGTCCATATCTGCATTTTGCATCATTGTCAATGTGTGTCTTTGACTCATGACAGGTCCCTTACTCCCAGCGTTCTGCTGTCACCTTCATATAACTCATATTTGTCCTGTACAGGCTTATTGCACAAATGAGAGTACCACAATGCAGACAGCGTGTTGGTTCCTGGGAGGTCATGATATGAGAGCCAGTACTTTGGTTACATAGAAGAAGTGGTATAATGCATAGCTCTGCAGGTTGGATGCCACCTCTGTAGGATACACACATGTGTCCAAAGGAGTGTTCTGTGGTACAGGTACATAGCACAGAACCCACACCCATAAGCGGCATGAGTCTGCATTTGGTAGGCCACATGTCCACACATGCACAAGGAAGACATTTTCTGTACCCACCATGCCAGACCCTTCATTGTCACTGCTGGGGTGTAATGGTGAAGTCTGTACTATGGGAGTTGCCTGTAGGGACTCAATTTTGCTGAGTGTGAATGTCTTGATCCATTCAGGCCTCAGGAGATTACCCTTCAGAAGCCAAATATGTATGTAGTGTTTCATTGTGGCTCACATCACCGTATATGTTGCTGGAGCATGGGCTACCTGATGTCAGTAGGCTTGCCTAGTCATTGTAGACCTGAGCAGGGTAGTAGGTTAGTCTGGAGATGGATCTAAAGGTCTGTGGTCATGTCTCTGTACTTATTGGCTTATGTGCTTTGCACTTGTGGTGTGTTAAAGAACTGCAAATTTCTAGCTTGGTGTTTCTATTGTGTGTAACCCAACAATTGGTGCCAAAACATGTGATTGTAATCTCTTGATTTGTCTTTTGCATCCATGCAGGTAAATGCCCATCAGAAGAAGGAGATATGGAGAGCCATTGCCTGAAAGGAGCGGATCCTGGGGGTCCATAGCCAGCGGAACGCCCACTGTCGGAAGAGGTGGGAGGACCTGAGAACCCACAGACACCACTCCAACAGAGACACACACATCTACCACTCCATCACCCAGCACCTCTATCTCCCAGCCCCCAAGACACGTAAACACCCACCTCAGACACACAAGAAGCCCACCCCTCCTTAGAAGCAATCCATCCCGTCCATACCCAAACCCACCCATCCCAAATCCGATACCCTCATTTCTCCCAAGGATGATCCCTGAGGTACATGCCTGCACACCAGTACTGTGCAGAGACTTTAACATGGACTGGCAATGGCATTTGCTATTATACATTTTCTGTTTACTAAACCCAAATAGTTGTTTTGGGTACACTTTTGTCCTGCAATTAATTTTCTATCCCTGTGTTGTTCCTGAGTAATGTGTGTTGTCTGCCTACAGTTGTGTGTCTTTCAGCCTGATTGCTGATCTATTTGCTCTTGTTTGCAATATCTGACTTTGTGGGCAGTGCTGGTGTCCCCCAGGACAAGGGTAGATACTGACCTTATGGATATGTGTTTGTGAATGCAAATGTGGTGTCACTGCATTGTGTCATGCTTGGTATGGTAAGTATTTCATCTTGTGTGGTCCAATGTCAGCATGTATGGGTGTTAGACTTGTCCCCCTGATAGGGATTGTACATTCATCTCATGTGTGGCAGCTTGAGTTTCCTTTGTGCAGACATGGAGGGTGTTGAATTGTGCTGGCTTGTTTTGCAATTGACTAAACGTGTGTCCATTTTGCAGTGTGTACCTTGCAGCTACTTCGTCTAGATGTAAGTCCCATACAGTTGCAGTCGTATTTGCTTTCTTGACTTACACTTCCACACTCTGCAGATCGTCACATCACTTGTCTCTACTATTGCTTGTCCCTGAGATACATGTAGGGCCACTTCCTATGCAAATGTTGTTTTAAGGGCGTGTGCAAAGTGTAATGTGTCCAAGTGCAGCATCTTTTCCTGAGTGACCCTGATGCCCTCATCCCTATCGTGCAGGTATTGTTTGCATTGTAAGCTTTGGATATTTGTCTCTCTGACTATTGTGCATCCCATTTTCCTTCCATTGTGTTGCAATGTGGGTGATGTGTGGGTCCATTACAGGGCTGTTTAATGGGAAGGGTGTTGTGTTCCATGACACATCCATACATATGTGTGTTGAATCTAACAACTGTCCATGGCATGTGTGCAATGCGAGGGTGCCAGTTGTAGCGGAAGATGTGATATTGCTGTGTTGTTGGTGTTGTGTGGCACAATGTTGTTTACACTTCACTGTCCCTGTGCCTAAGATGTGCAGACATGTGCTTTTGTGTAGTGCTGCAGTGCAGTGTGAGTGACCTGCCCAAAGGGGGTGTTTTGTTGTTGTGTATGTGTCCTTCTTTGTGACTCCGACTGTGTACACAATGACAACTATACTTGGTGACCATTCCATGACCCCTATCTCATGTGGATACCGGCGCAACCACCTGTTGTTGAGCGTAATGAGACACGTAGGTGTGTGTACTTAGCGTTGGTTGAGTCGATTTTGTGCACCTTCGTTGAACTGTAGCACTGGCAGGACGTGTGTGTTAGGCTCTATGGTGGGAAAGGACGTGTAATGCTGCCTTTATACTCTTGTTTTCTGCTTGCTGAGATGTGGTGGTTGGACCTCCACTGTCACACTGGCGGTGTGCAACCTCATAAAGTCTCTGGTGGAAACACAGGCTCCTTTGGCCTGTTTTTGCTGGCTCGTCACCGCAACAGTCTGCGCTGCCTGGCCGTGCCAGCCGGACCGCGGCAGTCTTTGCTCCATAGGCCAGCATGACTCGTAATACAGTGGTCTGATCTCCAAACTGATGGCAGTGCACGGACAGCCAAATTCAAAAGGAGGCACGTAGCTACAGAACTACAAAACACAAACTAATGCAAAACTATACTACCCCAACAAACCACCAATACACTGTTCTGAACTAACTACACTTACTCACAGCCCCATGCCCCCAAAACCACAAATGATAAATTGACAAATGTATATGTAAAATATCACAAACGGTATAAAACTAAATGTAACAAAGTGAACTATACAGGTATATCTGACATTACAAATTAGAGTGCAAAACGTTGTTAAATCAAAAACTATGTAAAATGTATCATACAACAAATAAAGTGTAAATGTTTGTAAATAAAGTGATATGTAAAAATAAAAATAACGTACGTATGTTTAATCATTTTAAAATATATAAATAAAATATATCTTAAACTACTCATGCGTATTGTTCAAATCTCAAAACACACAAACACTACAAAACCAATCAACACTACATAACGTACAATGACTGAACAAAAGCTACCTATTTATCCTATCCATCTCTACAATATATATCTTTAAAAAATTATGTACTTAATTGTTAAAATATAGCACAACCACTAAAACTGAAATCTTCTTAGGAGCACTTGTACATTGAAACATAATACAAACTACTCCCACTCCAATCTAAACCATTTTAGAGAAGGTAATGGACAAAGACGGGGTCAGACTAAGCTTACTCCAATTTGAACAACTTTGGGGAATGTGTTGGACACTGAAGAGGTCAAAATTAATTTTCAAACTCCAATCCAAGCCATTTTGGGGAAAGTGTTGGACACTAAAGGGATCAGATTTACTATTCCGACTTCAATCTAACCAACTTTGGGGAAGGTGTTGGGCACCGAAGGGGTCATATTTGCTCTTATCGCTCCAATCTATACCACTTTCTTCTTGAAACTAAACCATTCTAGGGACGGTGGTGGACACTAATAGGGTCATATTTACTACTCCCACTCCAGTCTAAACAACTTTAGGGAATGTGTTGTACACAGGAGAGATCAAAATTACTATTCCCATTCCCATCTAAACCATTTTGAGAAATGTTTTCAGCATTACGGATTTAATATTCCTACTCCAGTCTCTGCGGACAGAGTGTTGGACACTGGAGTGGTAAACTTTAATATACTCACTCCAATCTAAACCACTTTGGAAACTACGTTAGCCCATAAAGGGGTAAAAATTAATATTTCCACTCCAGTCTAACCCATTTTGGGGAAGGTTGATTCCCTATTATAAACCATTGTATATTCAAATCTATAATGATCATATTTACTTCTTCACTCAAAAATAATAGGAAAAATGTTTATATAAAATTACACATATTGCATGTAGTATTGAGACTCAAAATTTCATTTCTAAAAATATTATACTTAACAAACAATAAACATTACATAACTAAAGTACAAGCTAAATATAATGTTCCAAAATATACATAAACATTAGAAAATGTCTTATACAAAAGAAAATAAAAAAGAATTTATTTGAATTTAATGATAATATGTATGCAGAAGACACTTAAAATATATCTTAATATTTAATATGTTTATGTTTTTCTTAATATATTAAAATAATGAATGATCATTATATTTTTTGAAACATAATAACATCATGTTTAAATATTATATTGAAAATAAAAAATAGAAATAAAACAACACAAAAATGCATATATAAATATATATTGCCAAATACAATAAAAATTATACTCACAAACTTAAAATGTGAAATACATCTAAAACATTAATAAATAAACTAGAAATACAAATAAAACACTTCAAATAAATACATTATATACTTATCTATTGATAACTCAAAAAAATAGAAAATTTAACTTCACTATTCATACATATTTAAAAATGCCCCCAAACTTCTCCCCTGTGAACCCCACAACCTGCTAATAAAAAATATACATTTAAGACTTAATTACAATAAAAAACAAACTACAAAAAATTAAACAATCAACACAAAACATAGTACATTAAGACAAACACAAAGATTAGAAAAACATCAAAAAACAATATTTTTAAATCTGATGTCAAAAACAATACTAGAAAAAGATATTATTACCTGTGATATTCTTGTCAATATTTTCCACATCACAATATTCTTGCAATGATAGTCTGGGATCACAATATTAAAAACATGATAATTTATTAAAATAACACTGGCCCCCTCATCAACGAATGCATTACCTTCAAGCTCCTCATCCTCACTTTCAAGTCTCTGCACAACATAGGCCCAGGATACTTCAGTGACTGCATACGCTTCCACATCCCATCCAGCCACCTCAGATCAACTGCTCTACTCCTTGCCCAGACAACCTGTATTCAGCATGCTAAAATGGGAGGACTCATCTTCTCTCACATCTCCCTCAAGGCCTGAAATGACCTCTCCCTCCCCACCAGAGCAGCCAAATGCCTCCTAGAGTTCAGAAGGAATCTGAAAACCTGGCTGCTCAACTAGGCTTTACTAAGACAACTCAGGGCCTGATTACGAGTTTGGTGGTCTTACCGCTATTTTGCCGTGGTGGCGGTCCAAGTACTCGATAGAGTTGGCGGTCTTTTGCCCACCATGTTTGGATGTCATTGCTAGCCCGGTGGCCTTGTTTCTGATGATGACCGGCACAGGAAGCGGTCAGCAATTTAAGAAACATTTTTTCATACGTGTTGATGCAGGTGTGTACATTTTGACTAAATAAATGTAATATGTACACAAATACATGACACATGTGTAAACATACATTGTACAAGTACTTTTCCATTGCTGGAGTTCAGACCATATGTGCCCAGTCCAGCCAATGGGAGAAAAGTACGAAAGTGTACTTACCTGGATTTCGTCCATCACAGGGTCTTTTCTTCAGGGTCAAGTTGCTGCTTTGAAGGGAGGTCCTGGACAAGGAGTCCACCTCGGAAAGTGAAGGGAAAATAAGGAAATGGGTGAGCTTACACCCCATTTCCTTCAATTCTACAGCCAAGAAGCAGGCAGTTTTCCCTGCCACAGTTGGCTCAATAAAATGGCACTGTACAATCGGGACGGCAGGAACCTTGTCTGTACCGCCCTCTGACAGTTGCTTTTCCCCATGCTGCCATTGAGGTGGTCAGTGAATGGCTGGTGGTGTCGGCGGTACTCCTGCGGTCTCTCGTTCAGCAACCCACTAACATTGTAATTCAGTGGGCGGACTGCCAAATGGCGGCCGGGGAATCCAACACCGTTTAGACGGTGGTACCCTTTCTGCTAAACTCAGAATCAGGCCCTCAGTTTGCATCTTCAAGGGACCTGGATACCCTTCCACGTGATAGGGATGCCTTACAAATCCTGTAAGGATAAAGTAACACAACTAAGACTCACAGTTTTCTGTTTTTGCTGACTTTTACAGATAAATACAGACAGAAAAGCATCTATTTTCTTATCTGTACTTATTTTTAAATATGGATAAAAAATGAAATGAGGTTGTTTTTGTCTGATTCTCAGTGTTGTCAATCACAGGCCAAATACTGTGCAGATTGACTGATAAGGGACTAAGAAGAGAAAACATTTTCGTAGTGGGGCTTGAGCAATTGTAGATGTACATAAATAAGACTGATACTGAAATATGCATCTTATTATAAGTGCGTATTAATTTGTCATCTATATTCATTCATATCATTGAAACCTGTCAGGCATTTATGTATGAGTGTAAATTTATTGGTTAAATAAAAGTACAAATCTACAAGTTTCAACTTCACAGATAAATTTTGCAGAAAATAAATACAATTGGAAAGGGTGAAAAAACAGGAACCAGGAGCCCTAAAACATAAATCAAAAGCAGGAGCCCTAAACATAATTTAACATAATAAAACAACACCGGAACAGGAATATACAAGCCAATTAAGGAACAAAACAGCGAACATAAACAAGGCAATGAGTTGATGAACAAAGTGAGAGCGTGAGCCCCAAAACAAACATAACGGTGTCAAAGGCCAGGCCAGCTTGTTATGTCACAGCCCTTTTATAGAATCTAGGAGGTACTGTGTTAGCTCTACTGGCCCTGATCCAGAACTGCCTGTTGTTGCAGCTCTATTTCTTTGTGTGAGCTAGTCACCTAGAACCAGTCCTTCACAGTCTCCATTCCTTCCCTGTTTTCCATGTGTTTCTCAGACAGAATCAAACAATCTTGCACTTGTGTCTATTTCCTTGTGTGTCCCTTGATGCAATTCTACCAGTACCCCCACCACCAACCCACACCCATCCACTAAGATTACTTTTTCCTCCTTGTCTTCCCTGGCCTTATGTGGATGTCTTGCATGAAAAGCCTTGACTAATCTGGAAGCATGTACAAAAGCTGCTAGTTTTCAAGACTTCCCTTTGATATCATACCCCTTCCAAGCTATGAGATATTGTAGACTATTCCAGTGTATTCCAGAGTGTAAAATCGCATCAACCTTATAATCCTGTGACCCATCTACAAGAACCGGTGCTGTGGCCTTGGATGGTACTTGATCATTGTTTGCTCAAGATATATGTACTACAAGATGGATCTTCCAACTACTAGGTAAGGTCAGGAGTAAGATGCAAGTCCCTATCAACTGTGTGAAATAAAAAGAACGCACCATCCGTATGAAAACTGGAAATGGGACCCTGTGAAGGAGAGGTTCTTTGTAGAAAGGCCATACTTATAATAACGTAATAAAATGTAGTCTGCCTTGGCCTTGATCAAATGTGGAATGGCTGATCCTTGTGTCTGATGAATCTGTTCAAATAAGGATGTAACAGGGTATTGTAATATTCAACCTTGTGGAAGGTCATAAATCTGGATGGAATCCTGGAATGCAAAAAAGGCAAATAACCCAAAGTGCTAGATAATGCGTTCTTATAGGCCAGTTCAGCTAAGGGAAGCAATGATAACCTCTGGATGTTCCATTATAAAACATTTTAGAGATTGATCTAAAGATTGGTTGAGTTTCTCTGTATGACCATCAATCTGTGGGTCGTAACTGAAGGATTTTTAATTCACTGTTCACAAAAACTGTAGGAATGTATTCTAAAATGTACTTATGACCTGGGATACCCTAAACGCATGGCTATGCTAGCCAACATGGCAGTCACTTAGTTCTGTGCCGGCTTATGCAAATCCTGAACCCAATGCCTACCACAGGGGGCCATCACCAAAGAAGAGGCCTTTGGAGGAAAATCGAACACTCCCAGGTGCCCAAAAAGTGTGCTGTTGCACCCCTGAGGGCAACCAGAGGCCAGAGATAGGCTGATCACTGAAGGTGGGCTGCGGTGGCCGAGCAAACGGGAACACAGCCAGAAGCATCCAAGAGTGCAGGGACACATGCTCAGGGAGGCCGGCAACGGCGAGCGGGCGCACAACATGGTGGTAGCAACATGCAGAGAAGGGAGCCTTGGGACTGATTGGGAAGTGGAACAGATCGACAGCCAAAGAAAGAGGAACTGGGTTTGGCTGAGAGGCACCAGAGTGGCAACTGCAGGTGTGGTGGCAGCGGGACCTACTAGATAGCTGAGAGCACAGAAGGAGCAGGAAGGTCCTAACCTAACAGAGCCCCCTCTTTGGAAGACAGAGAAGACTACAGAGAACACGCTGAGTGGCCCCGGGCCAGCAGATACAACACGTTTCTACACTAGAAGGTGAGGAGCAGGGGCCAGGGAGTGCAAAGTGAAGGCACAAGCCAGTGGCCTCAAGAAGTGACTACTTGCGGGCTCTGGGAGCTATGCTTATGACAAAATCAGCACAGGGGTACCACCTGCCTGAAATCTGAACGTGAGGCCTACTGTGTGACTTTCTTTGGTGCAGGGGGTAAGTGCCCTGGACACAGTGCCCCCCCCGTTGACATCAGTGACACTCAGGGAGTCTTTGGAGGCCCCCTACCATGCTGGACTTGATCCTTTCCCTGTGACAGGGGAAAGAAAGCTGAAGCAAAAGAGCCTAGGACCTTACCACGCATGGGAGGCCCACCAAGGGCCCAGGGGATGATGCCAGCTGACCCCATGGTGGATCTCAACCGGGTCCAGGGAAGTTGTAACGCCGGCTAGGCCCATGAATGGATTTGGTAGGCTGCAGGGCCTAAGTGAACCAGGAGGAGTGACAGCTCAGCCATAGAGATACCCAGATCTGGGCCCAGTGACAAAGGAGGGAGCGATACTGAGGGTGTGCCTGGAGCTGGAGCACGCAGCCTAAGCCCATAGGGATGGCTGTGGATTGGAAAGGCCCTGTGAGAGACAAAGGGCCTTTCTGGTAGTAGCAGACTGGACACTCCCCTTCCATGGGACCAACGAGGCGATTGGCCCTGTCATAGGCCTTACATCCATAAAGGAGATGGTCAAACCAAAAGCCAGAACCCGGGTCTGCAACAAATTGTGCTGGAGATACAGTGGGGCCTGCTGGATGTGGAGATGTCCTTGGACCCCCTGCCCCATTTGCTGCAGCTGACTCTGGAAAAATCCATTGGGCCATTGAGGACTCAAAAACTACCCTCCAAAGAGGTACTGGCACATGTCGGTGAAGCTAGGCCTGTGGCACGCCGATCATCAGAAATTGGTAGACATGGTTAAAGACTCGGAGGTGGCCGTAAATGCACTGCAACCAGCGCAGCAGGCAGTGAAAGTGCAATTAACAGGCTTATCAGAGCGGATAGGCTGGAGAAAACGCAAAGGGCACAACTGGTGCAACACCATCGAAGTTGTGGGTCTCCCCAAGGATTCAGAGGGACCAGACATGGTGACCTATTTGGAGAATCAGACGTGCACAGCAGTGGCCCCCGCCTAACTCACACAATTCTTCAGCCTAGAATGAGCACATAGGGTCCTTGCCCAGACATCAGCCCCAGGATGCACACCTAGGCCAGTTGTGGCTAGGTTGTTGCACTACAAAGAAAGAGACACAATACTGCAACAGCCAAGAGCAGATGGCTCATTCAGAGAAAGCAATGGGCGTTGATCCTATTTCTTGACTTCACCGCCGCAATACAGCCCACATGGACCTCCTTCTTGGGAGTAAAAAGGGCGCTGCGAGAAGAGGAGCTCTGTTATTCACTCCTTTTCCTGACAAAGCTCAAAAATATGATCGACGGGAACATGCACTTTTCCCTGGACCCAGATGAGGCTTGGACATGGCTGGAAACATACCGTGTGGGGGGTGGAGACCCGGGAACAATGGGAAGGGAGACAGCGTGGGCAGAAGTGCCATGCTCGGAAAGCCCTCCCAAAGCGGAACACTGCAGAAGTCATCCAGGTCGCAAGCAGATAAGGACAGGGAAGCAGTTCTGCCGGCAACAATGACGATTACAGTTTTCAGACCATCTGACTCTGACAATACCACTTGGGTGAGTTGAAGACTGAAGACACGGAGCAAGAGGGTTGCTCCACGCCGATGACACCTCCTCAGGCTGCAGATGACCTCTTTAGCACATCTGCCTGGTGCGGCCCATGCTCAAAGGGGAGTCGCCGCCCGGGGGCACCACTGTTGCCTCGATCCAAGGTACGAGAGCTACTCCTCTGCACCTGATTGAGGCGTCCCACAGGTGTGGAGAAAAATACATTGGGGCCAGCGACACAAGAGGACTTTGAATTTCTGCTGGAGCCTACCCGCCATCCCCCAGGAGTCCGAATGACAGAGAAACGTGCTACTTCCACTTAAGCCTGTCAACATTTGGGCATCCATCTGCTGCTTTACTAATCTTGGGTCTGGATTTGGGACAATTGTTACTGTGTTTCGTTGTCTTGGGGTGGAAAATAAGGTGAAAAATGAATGCTATGGGAAGGTGGGGAGACAGAGGGGATGAAGTCCTATTACAAAATGCTTCATGGCCCACACACAGCATAGCATCATTTTCATGACATGGAACACACTGTACATGGGGTCAGCAGTGAAGCGGCACATACTCCATATATACCTCGAGAGGTGTTGAGTACACAGTGCCACAAAGGTAGAGGTAGAGGTAGAATAGCTGTGGTGCCAGCAGGGGCAGGTGCACATCACAACATATTCAGCATTTGTGGGGGGGATCTCATATGGCCAGGGCCCCCCTTCAAGGTCAAATAGATAAGGACGGATGGTATGTCCTGGTGGAGTGGAGACTGCGGTAACGACAGGTGGTGCTGGGAAGCATAGATGCACCAAATCAGGACCACACATCCTTCTTGGGGTCACTCTTGATGCAGCTGGGACAGTTGTGAGGCGGGCTCTGCTTCTTGGGGGGCAACTTTAACATTATTCTAGACACAACCTTGGACTGTTCTATCCTGCCGCTGCCAGGGGCGCTCAACCACAGAACAGCTGAGGGCTTGAGAGATTGGATGACACATTAGTATCTGGATGACATATGGTGCACACAGCATAGCATGGACAGGGACTACTCATTCTATTCTAATATGCACCAAGTCCATACAAAATTGGACCACAATGTCTGCTCTAGAGGTCTGTGCCACCTCCCTCCTTAGGTTTTTGGGGACCTGACCCCCCCTTCTTGGAGTCTCCCACCTGGGACTTGACAACCACCCTGGTTCTCAACCACTCATCAGCTGCCTCCCCCAGCTCTCTAGGGTTGGTCAGCTTAGAGTCAACTAGATGCTGGCGTAACCTTTCTTGGGTACAATTGGTCAAGATGTGCTCTCTCATGATCAGATTGTATAACCCCTCATAAGTATTTACTTTGTTACCATGAATCCAGCCCTCTAGTGCCTTAACTGAGGTGTCCACAAAGTCAACCCAAGACTGGGTATTGACCTTCTGTGTGTCCCTGAACTTCATCCTATACTGCTCTGGGGTCAGACGAAACTTCCTGGTTAAGCACCTCTTCATACTAGGGTATGAATATGCCTCCTCCCCATTTAAGGTCAGAAGCCTATCCCTCCCTGAGTTGGGGACCAACTCCCATAGAAGTGAACCCCAGTAATGAGGCCTAACCCTTCTCATTTGGAGTGCCCTCTCAAAGGCCTCCAACCACTTGCCTATGTCATCCCCCTCCACATAAGCAGGAACCACACCCTTGGGTAATCTGGGGCAAAAAACCCCACCCATGGACACCTCAGCTTCTCTGTCGCTGCCACCATCTCTTTTCTCTTTCTTTGCCCACTTTTTCTTTTCTAGGGCGAGCTTCTCTGCCTCCAAAGCTATAAATGCTAGCTGGGCCTCCAGCTCTCTTTCCCTGAGGGACAGGTTCTCTCCTCCTGAAGGGACCACCTTCCCCCAACTAGCTTTGGGCATGACCCTAGTGACTGTGTGTAATGAGGACCGGTCTTCCTCATCCTCACTTAGGATCAGATGCCCTCCCTCCTCTGAGTGGTTGGAGCTAGCATCTTCCCCTACTTCTTCCTACTCTGGAGCTTCCTCTGGGCCTACCTCTTGGGCCTCAGCCCATGCTATCAGGGATTTGATCAGGACATGCTTCCTGAGGTCAGTGGTTGCAGGCAACCCTCTTTCAGTACACAACCCTCTAAGCTGGACTACTGTCAGTGTGGGTAGGCTAGCCAGATCAAGCTCCATGGTTCCCTAGTTTTGTGTCAACAAAAGCTTTTTGCAAAAATTGGAAACAAGAATTTAGAAAAATCACAAAAATTCAATAACTGAAATTAATCCAAATTAAAAATAAAAACAATTTTTGCTCTAGGACAATTTAAAGGATTTTTAATTTGCTTTACTTAAAACTCTAATGTGATACTGAACACAAGTACAGGATCCCACCACTGCGCACCATAAATGTTGGAAAATGGGTTATTGGTAAGGGCATGTAGGTACCTACACTTAGCAATAGGCCACTAACCTCCACTTAGGTCCAGTTAGGTCTCAGTATATTAAACCCAGCTCAACCCTTGGTAGGTTGGCGACGAGCGACAAGGCTTAACTTTGGAGACAGAGTGTAAAGCATTCAAATATCACAAAACAGTAATTAAATAAAACACAGGAAACAGTTTAAAAATCCAAAACCAAATTATAAGAAAAGATTATATTTTTATCTTTAAAATAACACAAAAACGAATAAAATCGGATAAGGGGAAATGCAGATGTGAATTTTTAAAGAATTATTGTTTTTTAAGCGCCTAGAAACAAAAATCGCCAATCGGGGCATCTGGTTGCACCTCAACTGGGGAAAAGTCCAAATTTAAGGCTGACCGCGATGGAGCCCTGCTCGGCTACAGCTCCCGGGAGGCCTTGGTGAAAAGTTTACCTTCGGACTTAGTCTCTTTTCTGAAGATTTTCTTCAGCAGGACGAACCTGCCAGTCCAATCCGAGCTCCTGGAACCCTTCTCCGGATACACGTCCCGGGAATCCTCGGTAGAGATTTTTACCTTCGGACTTAGTTGTTTTTTCGAGGTGAAAATCCTTCGACCGGGGTAAACCTGGATCTTGATCCGACGTCCTTGGAACCCTCCTCGGATACGCTGGCTGAGAGGTCCCGGTCAACTTTTTACCTTCAGACTTAGGGGGTCATTTTGACCCTGGCGGTAAAATCCGCCAGGGCCAACGACCGCGGGAGCACCGCCAACAGGCTGGCGGTGCTCCCTTGGGCATTCTGACCGCGGCGGTACAGCCGCGGTCAGAAACTGAAAACCGGCGTGAACCGCCGGTTTTCCGCTGCCCTGGGGAATCCTCCATGGCGGCGCAGCTTGCACTGCAGGGGCCCCCGTAACAGGGCCCCACCATGATTTTCAGTGTCTGCCATGCAGACACTGAAAATCGCGACGGGTGCAACTGCACCCGTCGCACCCCTTCCACTCCACCGGCTCTATTCGGAGCCGGCATCCTCATGGAAGGGTGTTTCCCACTGGGCTGGCGGGCGGCCTTCTGGCGGTCGCCCGCCAGCCCAGCGGGAAACCCAGAATACCTGCGGCGGTCTTTTGACCGTGCAGCGGTATTCTGGCGGTTCCAGCCAGGCCGGCGGCTTCCACCACCGGCCAGGGTCAGAATGACCCCCTTAGTCTCTTTTTTTGAGATTTTCTTTACCGGGATGAACCTGCAAATCAGGCCGGGTCGCGGTTGAGGCAAGCCGGCTAGAGTTTCCACGGCGGGTCAGTCCCTCTATGGAGCTTTTTTTCAAAAGTACTCCAAACTTCTCCAAACTTCTGGGGCTTCTCCCAGATGTTCATTTAAGGTTCTTTTGGGGTCCACAGCTCACCCCAAGGGTCCAGAAGCTCTGAGATGATCCTTGAGGGTGCGAACTACAACTCCCAGAAAGCACTTGGCACAACTCCTTTTTGGCTGCTGGACAGTGGTCAGCTGGTTGGTTTCTTCAGGAGTTGGTGCGGGGGACTCTGGTTAGCAATTTTTCACCTGTAGCAAACAGGGAGTCCCTCCTTGAACCAGTTGAAGCCAGGCAAAGTCCTTCTTGTAGTGAAGCCCAAGTGTGCAGCTGGTGCAGTCCTTCTGAGTGCAGGTTCCAGGTGCAGGCCAGGAGTCCAGCAGGGCAGTCCTTCTTCTTCTGCAGTTCTTCCTGGTAGGGATGTGGTAGGGAACTGAGGTGTGGGTGCAGGTCTGCTAGTTTTTTCCTTGCTCCTGGGTGAAAAACAAGGTTGTCCTGATTCTCCAATCAGGTGCAGGGTCCTTCCCCCTGTGATGACCACTTCCTGGGAAGTGTGGCAAAAATAAATCCTAGGAGGCAACATTCTTCAAAAATCCATCATGGCTGAATCTGATTTTTGGAGGTTACATCTGGCTGAGCCCACCCACTGGTGTGGCTAAAAATCATAAACACATTCCTCTCCTGCCCCTTCCTAATCTAATCAAGGGGGCACCTAGTTGTCTGGGGTTGCAGGATGTGGGTGTGTTGCTGGGGTGCTCCAAATGTCCTTCTCTGCCTTTGAAGACCAGTTTGGCAGCCCTCCCCATTCCTGCCTCACCATCTGCTGAGGGGAAATTCCCTCCCACAGGCACATCTCTTTGTGTGAAGCCAGGCCACTTCACACCTCATCAAGGCAGCCTGGCCAGGCTGCCAGAGGCTGGCCAATCAGAGCACAGCAGGAAAAACAATGCAGGGCTGAAATTGGCAATTTTTCAGGTAAAGTTTAAAACTCTTTACCTGAACAAGTTATATTAAATCCAACAACTGGAAGTTGTGGGATTTATTATAACAATTAATTTGATACCAAACTCTTGGTATCGATTACTTAAGGGGACTTTTAAAATTAAAATGAAGTCTCCCCATTCTAGCCTAAGGAGGTCATTCACTACAATGAGGGAAAAACTAATTTGGCTGTTTTTACCTCACCAGGGCTTATAAAACTATTTTTATAAGGTCCCTGCTTATAGTTACATGGCACCCAGCCCTAGGGGCACATAGGGCACACCTTAGGGGTGACTTATATGTAAAGGTAAGGTAGTTTAAGACTTTGGAACTACTTTTAATTCCAAAGTCGAATTTGCTTATAACTTTAACTTAAAAGCAGCCAGCAAGGCAGGCCTGCCTTTAAAATGACACTGGGCACCTCAGCAGTGCACATATGGGTACACTACCTATGCTGTGGTCCCTAAACCTACATGCCCTACCATATACTAGGGACTTATAGGTAGGTCAACTTAGCCAATTATAATTAGCCTAATTTGCATATTGATGTTAAACAGAGCACAGGCCCTGGTACTGGTTAGCAGTACCCAGGGCACCATCAGAGTCAGGAAAACACCAGCAAAAAATGGAAAATGGGGGCAAAAAGTTAGGGGGCCTCTGCAATCAGCCCTGTTTTCTCACACATGGAGATCGGACCATACAATAGGGAAGAGACCAATGAGGCCAATCGCTGAGTTGTTTGTGAAAATTCGATCTAATTTGTGTATAGTTGTGTGTTTGAGACTAGTTAAGAATTGTGAAAGTTCTAAACCAGACATAGGGGGTCATTCTAACCCTGGCGGTCCAAGACCGCCAGGGCTAAAATGACGGGGGCACCGCCAACAGGCTGGCGGTGCCCCGCTGGGCATTCTGACCGCGGCGGTTCGGCCGCGGTCAGAAGTGGAAAACCGGCGGTCTCCCGACGGTTTTCCGCTGCCCATATGAATCCTCCATGGCGGCGCAGTAAGCTGCGCCGCCATGGAGGATTCTGACACCCCATACCGCCATCCTGTTCCTGGCGGTTCTCCCGCCAGGAACAGGATGGCGGTATGGGGTGTCGCGGGGCCCCCGTAAGAGGGCCCCAATAAGAATTTCAGTGTCTGCTTTGCAGACACTGAAATTTGCGACGGGTGCAACTGCACCCGTCGCACCTTCCCACTCCGCCGGCTCAAGTCTGAGCCGGCGTCCTCGTGGGAAGGGTGTTTTGCACTGGGCTGGCGGGCGGCCTTTTGGCGGTCGCCCGCCAGCCCAGTGCAAAACCCAAAATACCCTCAGCGGTCTTTCGACCGCGGAGCGGTATTTTGGAGGGGGGAACTCTGGCGGGCGGCCTCCGCCGCCCGCCAGGGTGAGAATCACCCCCATAGTTTGAAGAAGTTGGTCAGTGTCATTTTCTTGTACATCGTCATGATGAAAGTTAAAATCACCTAAAATGCGAAGTCAGAGCATAAAATACTAGCTTCTAGCAGATTACTAATCTCCGTCAAGAACACAGCCCTGGGGCCCGGTGGTCGTATATGACCATACCTCTGAAGGTCTGATTAGCCGAAACAGTTATGGAAAAGACAAACACCTTACAACAATGAGGAAGGCATCGGATTGCATTGAGTTGGAAGTTCTGTATTATATATTAAAGGTAATCCACAACCTCGCTTTCTCTGTCTAGATAGGTGGAAAATGGCAAAGCAGTCAGGTATGGCTGCTTGAATAGTGGGGCGAGAGAAGGGGTCGGCCCACGTTTCAGTGACAAATACAAATGAAAGATTGTGTGTCTCTATCATTAGACATAACTCTATAGTGTGTTTGACTAATGAGCGAGCATTGATGAGGAGTCCTTTTAACCTCCCTTTGCATTTATTAGGCTGGGATGTCGGACAGATCGTGTTAAACATGGTATTATGTGCTTTCTGAGCGTGGATTAGTGCAGGTATAAATGACAATTGCAGGGCGAGCAGACAATAGGACTAAATATGTTGTTAAGGGAGGGCACTAGGAGGTCACAGCCATTTCTCTTAACTGTATTCATAGTTAATAGCATCTCCCATGAGTAAATTATTGGAAGGTCATGATTAGAGGCTGTTCGACCAGGGGTTTTGGCACATGGTGCGGTCCGGGGCTGCGTTCTCCTGCCCAAGATATTGACCGCCATGAGCTGGGGCGTGCGCAAAGTGCTCAGGAGCACGTTTTTGATAAAAAGCAATGGGCTAAAGAAAAGACCGAATCGGGGTCCAGCAACCCCAGAAACCTGACACAGGCTCCCCTGTGGCGGGTTAAATACTGGTAAATGAAACTGTAATTAAAATAACGTTGAGGACATTTAAAGGATAAAATTACTAAAAATGAGGGTAGGCACCCTTATAAGGTGGCTGCCGAGTGAGCAGGGAGCCAGGCACCTCCCAGTAAAATGGCAGCCTGCAAGGAACTTAACAGGAAGTACTCATGGAGCCAGTCAGCTGCGCGGATGCACTCTCCTGCCCAAGATATTGACTGCCTTGAGCGAGGGTCATGTGCAAAGAGCTCAGCTGCGCGTTTTTGATAAAAAGCAGTGGGCTAAAGAAAAGACCGATCGGGGGTCCAGCAACCCCAGAAACCTGACACAGGTTAAACATTTTCTTAACCATTTTATGCTTCTGTTTGTCTTTGTATGTGTGAGGCGAATGTAACTGGGATAAAGGGATAAGATCTGATCCACCACAATTTCCCTAAGAGGTCACAATGCCATGCGCCCGGCTGCCACAAATCACCCCTGCTCTGAGGCACTGCTAGCTGGCCAGAAACAGATTAGGCTGACAGCTGGCAAATGGTGTGGGATAGAACTCAGTTCCCCACTCATTGGTACAGTAAGACCCAACATGACAGGAGTACTTTGGCGATTACAATGCCACATGGGTACGGTTGGGAGGGTATTCCACAATTCTAGGCATCCAAAACCCATTGTATACCCAATAGCGCCTATACTGGATCCTGATTCACAAGCGTTCTTTAGGATATTACCTCAGAGCTACCAGGAGGGAAAATGAACTGATGGGATCAAGTTCGTACAGGCATCACCCTTTAAAGAGTAATAGAGAGTATATGCTTCACCCGCTGGGTTGTTTTAATCTTGATGCCATTGTAATAAAAAAAGTTGCCACGTGGGAAGTAGACCAACAAACAGATAGCTTGATAGGTGACAGGAGGCTTTATTCAGTAGGTAGGCACAGATACAATTATGTATAGCAGAAGGAAATTTTGAAAGTAGCTCAGCCCACGTCTCACTGCCTTGGGCACTCCTCAATGCTACAACCTAACCTCTCTTCTCAGTCGTCACCCTAACCAGTGGCCATCCTGAAGCACTGTGTGCTCAGAGAAAATGCAACTGGTAGCTCCTGTTTTCTATGCTATGCAGATTTATAAAGCGCATAGCTACCTGAAGGCTTCCCAGCACTGAGTGTGTCACAGCATACACTAGTGAGCTTCAGCTGAAGTAGCAGGAAGGCTAGTGCTGTATAGTCATGTTTTAAGCTTTGGGTTCAAATAAGAGAAGGATCTACCTCCCCATCTGGTTCTTTGGATTTGTGGAACCTTCAGTAGTCATGCATTGGAAAATCTTAAGGTCCTCGAAGGGGAGTAAGGTGCCAAAATGTCCTTAATCTGCGAGGGCCCTTTATGGTTAATTCCTATATGAGCCAGATAAAGTGCCTTAAGCTTGATCCTCTCCTCTACTAGAAGCCAGTCCAAGCAAGGCCAGTGCACCTTTTGCCGGGGAGTGTACAGAGAAGTATTTGGTTAGTTTAAATATCAACCTTGCTGCCATATTTTCGATCAACTAGAGTCTCTTAATAATGTATTCATCTGAACCCAGATACAGGGAGTTCTCATAGTCCAGTCTGGAAAGAATCAATGTTTGGACCACTGTTCTCCTAAAATGTATGGGTAGGAGATCAACAATTTTACATGGGGTTTTGATGCTGTTAGTTTTTTGTTAACTTGAGCTTCCACAGATAAGGAGCTATCCAACCACATGCTTAGGCTCTTCATGGAGAATAGGGGCTTGATAGATGGGGATTTCAGACACTGGCCATCCGGTGGTAATTTGTGGATTTAGTTTATTTCGTAAAATCATCACCTGTTTATCTCTGTTCAGCGTAAGTGAGTGGTTCGCCATACCCCATGCAACATTCTCTAAACACAGTTGTTCTTGTTGTAAGCCTGTCTCCGGGGAAAGGGAGTCAACAAGTTAGGTGTTGTCCACATATCCTGGGGGAATGCTTAATTGCTGTCTAGTGTAGAACTGTCATGTAACCACGTTTCTGTTAGAAACAGGACATCCAGTTGTTCCTTGGTTAGTGTGAATAGCTCAAACGTATGGCATGATAGGGATCTACAGGTGATCAGTGCGAGGTACAGTTTTCTCGGCCCAGGCATTATGGCTCTTACTTCCTCTGGTCTGCAGAATGGAAAACTGCAGACAGGGCAGTACAAATCTCTTTTCCTGGCCATGAAGGGGGACAGTTGTGCTGGGAAATTTTAAGCCTAAGCGAAAATAAGGATTAATCTGAGTAACCATTTTTAAGGGGGTTTGAGCAGGGTTCGAGCAGGGATACTGGCCCCTGGTAGGTACCCTTAAAGCAGTGCTTAATTTGTAAATAAAAAGGTGCTGGTGCTCAAAGCCCTCCTCTTAAACACGCGGCTGCTGCAATTAAATGTGTGAAATGGAATACTGAGGCGGCGTAATCCTGTAGCCATCTCGGCCTCTTCAATCCATATAAAGCCCCTCCCTGCCCCTTTAGCTCACTCTTGCAGCTTTCTACTTACTCCCTTTGTGACACTTTTTCTTTTTTCCCTTCATCCATCTGTTCCGTATGTGTCTTTTGCTCGCTGCAAATGATTGAGGCCGAAGAATAAGACCCGGCCCTCAAAAATAAGTGCCGGTGCTCAGCACCGGACACAGAAAGCACAAATTAAGGACTGCCTTAAAGCTCTGTAAATGACCACTAGAGTGCCAATCTCACTGGCGACTCTATGGTCAATAGAGTCTAAAGCGCAAATCTATGATCGTGTAACCAAGTACAATTCCCCCTTTAAATACCATTATCCCTTTAAATACAATTCCCCTTCAAAGTTTTGTATTCTGTCTTTGCCTTCGGAGATAGAAGACCGTCTATTTGTTTGCTATTGTCAAAAAACAAGATGATGTCTACCTCGTTACCCGCTTAGTCCTCTTATGACTCAGGATTATGTCAGATGGTGGGGAAATGTAGTGGAGACTCAGAGTTATGCGTTCAACACTGTTGACCAGCTAGGAAATCATTTTTGACCGGTTACTACTTGTTCTTGATTAAGTCCATAACTAAGTATTAATGAGGACTTTTTCCGTCAATCACTTTGCAAAGACACCTGATGATGTATTATTAAAAGATGCACTGGATTAGGGCAGTGGCCGGGGTATGTTCTTTTTAGGATTTTGTAGTTTCTTAAGTGCTTACACTTAATTTTAAATTTCTGAGTTAAAGTGTGAAATGCAGACAGCACAAGCCGGAAATAGTGTGCAATGGTTGCCTTTCTCTGTTCATAAGCTGTGCTGTCTGCAGTTCATATTTTAGATCGGAGAAATTCTGAAATAAATGTATGCACTTTATACACTGCAAACAAATAAAAACAAATGTTCAGCTCAGCGCTGAGCCAGCACAACTGTGCATGTTCCCCTGGGTTATGAAGAATGAAGTACAGCACAATGGGTGCATCAGCTGCTTGGACCAAACCCTACTTCTTGAATATCCTAACCTTTATCTTAGCCTATAAAATACTTGGACTTGACCCAAGTTGGAAAGAAAACATCATGCCTCCAGCTCCTAACCACTCCTTTCAATAGCCAGTCCTTGTCCTTTGTTTCGCTAAGAATATGTGTTATATAACCTTGTTTTCTCTCCTAGGTCCCATGATGTCCGGAATGCTGGTTGCCAACACCTGTATAATGTGTTGAGTGACCAAGTTCTGAAGTGCCCCCCATCTATGGCGGAAAAAGAACATTTCACCAATAGGACAAGCATGTTGTTCAGAGGTGGAATAAAATCCCTTCTATGCCTGGATGCCTGTCAGTTGTTTCAGTGCTGATGCACTATATCCTACTTCCCAATTATTACTCAGGTAGTAGTTATCACTACTCGAACTCAGATGGACAGGGACAGAAAATAGGGCTAGTCACCAAAATAAAAGTGGACTAGATAGCTAATAAAGCGTCCCATATTTGCAAATTGGGGCAGTTTTCATCTTGTAAAAACACACTGTACAAGTGTTTTACGAGGTATGAAGAGAAGAATGCATCTATTTATGCTTGCTGCAGGCCATGGTCGTTTTCACACCAGGAAATTAAACAGTAACAAGCATTTGCAATGTAATAGGTCTCGCATTAGCGAGCATTAGAGCTGTTGGCATTGTAAATGATACTGACAACCTTGCATATGGGACCTTATAAATATTTAGTCATGCAGCACATTAAACCTTTATCAGAAATAAACTGTGTTTGTGCATTCCTTCATACACTTGGTGTTAGACTGTAATGGTCTAAATAGCCCCTAAAGAGCACCACAGGAAAAATAGAATTGGGAAGAAACATGGTCATATAACCACATATTCAGCCCCTAGAGGGCAAAAGCCCATTTAAAAGAATGATAATGAACACTGCAGTGTAACCATATAATCATCCCCTTGAGGGCATAGTGTTTTATAGCAGGCCTTTTAAATATTGTTAGAAATTGGGTCTTTGGTTGGCAGTCAGGTTACCCCCTTTTCAAGCAAGGACCCTCACTTTTGTCAGGGTAAAGGAGAATTACCCTCAGTTTACCCCTGCTCACCACCTTTGTAACTTGGCATGAGCAGGCAAGCTTAACTTCAGAAGCAATGTGTAAAGTATTTGTACCAACACACACAGCAACTCAGTGAAAATACTACAAAATGACACAGCACAGGTTTAGAAAAATAGGCAATATCTATCTAAACAAAACAAGACCCTAACGACAACAATCCAACATACACAAGTCAAGTTATGAATATATAAAAAATAATAAGAGTCTTAATCCTTAGAAAACAGTGAGAACACTGTTATTTCATTAAAGTACCTGGGTAGCATCAAAATAAAGCTACACGGGTGAGTGTGCATCGAAAAAGGCCAGCGATAGATTGATTTCTCACCTGCAAGCGAGAATGTGCATCGTTCCTCCTCCGGTCGGGCCGGCGTGTGTCTCCTGCAAGAGTGCGATGCATTGATCTTGACCGGCAACTCAGGTCTGGCCAGGCTTTGCGTTGATTTTCTGCCCCCAGCGATGTTGCGTTAAAATATAGTCGCAAGAAACCGCACTGTGTGGAGGGCTTGCGTCATTAACAGCAGCTAGTGCAAGTGTTGCGTGTTGTTTTTCCAGCGGCGTTGCGTCGATCTTCCAGCCGTGATGCAGGTGGAGCGTCTATTTTAGCTGCGAGGCCAGAGGTTTGTCGTTAATCAGCCGCAAGGCGAGTGGTGCATCAAAAGTTTTCCCGCACAGCGGTCTTTGCATGGATTTCTGTCCTTTACCATCAGCTGCACCTTTCAAGGGCCCAGATAAAGGTTAGGGCACCACTTGGCAGGCAGGACTCTCAGCAGAAAGCCCAAGTGCTAGTAGAGAGAAGTCTTTGTTGTCCCTGAGACTTCAACAACAGGAGGCAAGCTCAGTCCAAGCCCTTAGAGATTCTTCTCAAGCAGGAATGCACAACAAAGTTCAGTCTTTGTCCTCTTTCACAGGCAGAAGCAAAAATTTCAGGATAGACCAACAACGCACAGTCACAGGCAGGGGAAGCACTTATTTTCAGCTCTTCAGTTCTTCTCCTTGGCAGAGGTTCCTCTTGATTCCAGAAGTGATCTAATTTTCATCGGTTTTGGGTGCTCTTCTTATACCCCCTTTCAGCCTTTGAAGTAGGCCTACTTCAAAGAAAAGTCTCTGTTGTTTTCAAGATCCAGCCTTGCCCAGGCCAGTCCCCAGACACACACCAGGGGCTGGAGACTGCATTGTGTGAGGGCAGGAACAGCCCTTTCAGGTGTAAGTGACCACTCCTCTCCTCCCCTCAGCCAAGATGGCCCATCAGGATATACAGGCTACACCCCAGCTCCCTTTGTGTCACTGTCTAGAGGAGAGGTGCAAACAGCCCAACTGTCAAACTGACTAAGACTGGAAATCCACAAACAAGCAGAGTCACAGAATGGCTTAAGCAAGAAAATGCTTACTTTCTAAAAGTGGCATTTTCAAATACACAATCAAAAAACAAACTTTACTAAAAGATATATTTTTAAATTGTGAGTTCGGAGACCCTAAACTCCAAATTTGTATCTGCTCCCAAAGGGAATATGTACTTTAATCATATTTAAAGCACCCCTATGTTAACCTATGAGAGAGATAGGCCTTGTAACAGTGAAAACATAATTTGGCAGTATTTCACTGTCAGGACATGTACAACACATAAGTATATGTCCCACCTTTAACATACACTGCGCCATGCCCTTGGGACTACGTAGGGCCTACCTTAGGGGTGCCTTACATGTATAAAAAGGGAAGGTTTAGGCCTGGCAAGGGAGTACCCTTGCCAAGTCGAATTGGCAGTTTAAACTGCACACACAGACACTGCTGTTGCAGGTCTGAGCCATGTTTACAGGGCTGCTAATGTGGGTGGCACAACTGGTGCTGCAGGCCCACTAGTAGCATTTGATTTACAGGTCCTGGGCACCTCTAGTATACTGTACTAGGGACTTACTAGTAAATCAAATATGCCAATCACGGAAAGTCAATTACACCTACATCTTACATAGGAGCGCTTGCACTTTAGCACTAGATAGCAGTGGTAAAGTGTCCAGAGTAACAAAAACAGCAACAACAGAGTCCAGCATACATCAACAACCTGGGAAACAGGGGCAAAAAGTTAGGCGAGACCATGCCAAGGATGCCAAGTCTAGCAAATATAATTTAACTGTGGAGTCAACGGCACCAGGGTGTAGTGCTGCAAGTCATTTCTAGATGTACCTGTAGAGTCAACAGCAGAAGGTGCAGTACCACTGGTCATGGCTGGATGTCACTGTAGGGTCAGCAGCAGAAGGCGCAGTACCACTGGCTGTGGCTAGATGTCCCTTTGGAGCCAAAAGCACTCAGAGTACAGTGTCACAGAATGCTGTCAGAACTTCTGACGCCATAAGCTCAGAATATCCTCCAAACCCAGAAAAAGCTTGAGAAGTACCAGGTCCTCAGTGAAATTGCTGAAATATTTAGCCATGCAGTACATAAAACCTTTATCAGAAATAAACTGTGTTTGTGCATACATTAAACCTTTATCAGAAATAACTGTGTTTATGCATTAGCAGAAGGTGCAATACCACTGGTCATGGCTAAATGTCTCTGTGGAGCCTACTAAGTTAGTAGTGCCTTGGGGCAACTATCAAAGCCCTTCTAACACAAACTCTCAGCTGTAAAAAACAAAGGTTCCAGCTATAAGAGTGAAGTTTAAATATGCATTGAATAGTGGAAGAGGTTATGATTTTTGGCCCCCCTCTAGACTAATGGACAGAAAGAGCACCTCGTTCTGAATGCTTTGGTGTTGGTCCTATTGCCCTAGGACTTACACAGGCTGAGTTATGGCCAAAAATGTGCTGTAAAAGGAATGCCTGCAAAGCATTATGGGATGAGTTTCCCAGAGTGCAGTGGAGACAAACGCGGAAAATGAACCGCATGCGTGAACACGAGTGCTTACTAACAAACATGAGAGGCAGGAAAAATATTCAGTCCAAACAACAGAAAAACATTCCAGGCGTAATTAAACTGTTCTTGGCCGGTGCGCCTCAGCCAAGTACAGAAAGTGACGTATTGGCTGCCAAGCCAGTTAGGAGGCAGCAAAACAAGAGTGACACTGCCGTCAACCTATGGCAAGCGGCAGGCAGCAGGCAGCTGGCAGGCGGGAGCAAAGTCCTATACTCATTCCGACAGGTCTTGCAGACAACACATGCGTGCTGTCTAGGCATGTCTTAAAAATTAGCCCAGCTGACTATAAAACAGGCCCACAAACAGCCCCCAAAAAAAACCACCCACACACTGACCTAACATAACATGTAACATATATAACATTAAACATCAGGGCACAAGTCCTAAAAAAGTAGTTGAGGGACTAAACAAGTTAGGCAGTATACAAATGACTTTATGGCTTATGACATCATAGTAGATGGCATCACACGTGGCATTGCAGGAAGTGGCATCACAACCCAAAAACTCACAAGAAGTGACATCACAAGAAGTGACAGCAGATCTTAACACCTTACACATGTTTAGCAAGTCTATCATGAGTACATTTGAGTGCATTACAAGATTTAACAAATTAGATTATGCATCAGGGTTGTGTCAAAAAAGAAATGCAAACCCCATGCAAAATCTGGCCCTCACCTTATTCACTTAAAACTCTGCCAGAGAGAAATAGGCAACAAGGAGAAACGTGGGAGTAACTGTATTCTGCTCAATTGTTTGCAAAGTCTGCATTTTAAAATATCTTATAGGGTTAAGGCACCTTTTGAAGATCCTTGTGTGCTCGGAATATCTCAGGAAATAATGATAATTGAAAGATAACTCTGGAGGCTAACACTTTTGCTAGTGTGATCTGTTTTATCTGGTCCCAGTTTTGAATCAAAGCAGCATAGAGGGTTAATATGTCTCCTGCAAAGCACAATATGAAACATGAAGATGACAGATTTTAGCTAGCTAAGAGGGTTATTCCTTTTAACACAAAGATACTTTTGTTACTTGCAATTCATATATTGTAATCCTAATTGAGCACAGTGAGCTATAAAAGACGTGATTCCTACACCTTATAACCCGTACACCCTTAAGAACCTTATAATCCTCAAAATCTTATATAACACACCTTGTACGTGAAGTTACACATTTGAGTGATTTATGGTCGATTTTATAATGTGTTCATGTAATGTAAAGAGCTCAGACTCCATGCATGATAAAACAAAATAAAACGAAATGGTGGTATTCAAATTTTTATTTGTGGAAAGACTGGGACAGACCAACACATCTGACATTCCTATAATGCATCTATGCCTCATATCCAGGGACTGAACAAAGCTAAAACTACACGTCCCTTAAGTACTTGTAAAGTAAGAACAAGCTGTGTGCCTTTGTTTCCCCTCCATTGCGTTTGCATTTAGTTTGTGAAACTCCAGACAGCTCCCAGCCAGGATACTGAACAAAGGAAGGCCTTATGGCCCCTTATCTTTCACCTTTTGTTTTAGGCCCAGATGAAATTTAAAATAACAAAGCGCCCTCCACACCTGCCTGCACCTTGCTGCTTGGAACGAAAGCAGACACTGTGCACCCGCTGCTGAAAGTATCCCAGTGTTTGAAACCTGCACCAGGCTGGGTTCAGCATATTTTTGTAGGTCCAACTTTTCGGGAGGGTGGATGACATCCACCCTTTCAAAATAGTGGGTAGATGCCATCTACCCGCGTGTACCCTGTATAACATAAACTGTCAGGTAGCCCTTCGGGCACTGTATCAGTACCCTCTAGGTCAGCTCCGACCCTGGTACTTTGAGCAAGGAAGAAGCTTTTGGCACGTAAACAGACAATAAAAGGATAGACAAATTATTGTGTTCCCCGTCTTTCCAGCTACTGCCTGGACTACTTGCTTAACAACAACACACCAACTTTCTGAAACACAGAGCACCAAGTCTCCGTCAGGACTGAACAATACTTTCGAATACTGCCTTTATGCATATCACCTACAGGACGGGAGCCAAGCACATCTCAAAGCTTCCTAGAGCCAAATGTCTTTTTCGGGCTCGGCTTTTATGCCATGGGAACTGGCGACCTAAAATGGATCTGAGCCAGGCACTTGCCCTCTCGCTCCCTAACAAAAACTACAAAAACGCAGGAGAGCGGAGCAATAACAAGTGTAGTTTTCTCTCCCGAATATTTCTATAGAAACTAGAAAGCAAGCAGAATAACAGAACATGTCTGCCTCAAGCCATTCTACACTTAAAGAGCTGTTGTTACACGAGACGCAAACTCTGTGGAGGCTTCTTAGGAAACCCTGTTTTGTCTGTTTTTAAGACTAAAGCCGTCCCGTAATGCAATATGTGCTTGAGTAAAGAGACTCGTGGGATTTCTCCAGTCAGACACATGAGACTTCCCTTTAAAATGAAATATGGGCAGGAGGTCCTCCTCTCTGGGAATAAAAAAGCCTTGCCTCCCAACACCCCGCAGCTGGAGATAAGTGGTCAACATGTACTATATGGCACCTACAGCACGCATAGCTCACAGAGTCATGAAGAGGTGTCCTACCTTCCAGGCCTGGTACCTCAGAAAGGCATTGCCCACTGGGATTGTGGCAGGTCTTCACGCAGGGAGCACCACAGGCCAGGTAGTGCCACCTGCAGTTTCCTTTAAAGTTGTAGTAGTCGCAGAAGATTGCTGGTTGAGAAGCATATAGAAAAAATGTTAATTTGCGAGAAAAAAAAACCAATTACCATTTTACTATTCTGTTTTCTTCATCTAATGCCCATGGTACGAACATTGATTGAATTACCCCCCCCCCCCCCACCCCCACCCCCCGCTTCTAACTCACCCTACCCGACCGAAGAGCTCGAGGAAGCAAATATAAAGGTGCCCCCGCATAGAAATTTTAGAAATATTGACCAAAATTGTGCACATTTTGGGCATGTATGCTCAATGATTATTCTCAGTATACCTGCTGTAGCAGAGTACACATTCTGGGGGATAAGTGATGCATGTCATAACAAGCACCAGACCAGGACCAGACAACCATGCCCTGCTGCCCAGGTCCCTTCCTCTCATAAGAGTCTGCATCAGTTTTTTGCAATGTGTTCGCATACTCTCATTGGGATAGTATAACAGTTTACTGACGTTTTTAATTAGTCTACTCAAGATTGAAAAATATGGTCGTTATAGAAATATTATATACTTCGCATGCTAGTAATGGATTTCATAAATAATATTAATAATAATACAAATATGGAAAGCACGTGTTGTTCCCAGTCATCTATTCATAACGTATTGATTCCTAATTAGTCACTAAAGGTACAATACATAGCGTCTAAGCTACAATGCATAGTGAAGTAGAACACATTACATTTTTGTACATGGGAAGTAGTGCACTGGCATGGAAAACTCATATTGTTAATGATGGCCATTGGAAGATGCGCCAAATGTCTCACTTATTTTTGGACACCATGGTTGAGCTCAGGTGCAGACCTGTCCGTTTTCCAGTTTTGGACTGGACAAGAGATTTTGTGGCACCGCCTCACCTTCCTGTGCCATGCCTGATACCACCAAGCTTTGAGAAGTGTCGTACTTAGCTGATTCAAATACTCAGTGGTGTGTGGTGCTGGCCCTCACTCATTGGGAGAATGCAGTCCGACTTCCCTCAAAAGAGGTGGGGAGAAGAATCTATTCATGCAAGAGTTGAGGAGGCACTACACATAGCTTAATCATGCTTTCAGCTCCTCCTGCCATGCTAGATTAACTCTTCTTGGGTGGCTATGGTTATCCTGTCTCTATACTCTACTGTTTATGGGCAGGGCAGCAACAAGGCTTCACGGGTACTTGCTCCTGTCACCACATCCAGTTCTGCACAGGGAGTTTCCCAGAGGAATATAGAGCAGCCCCATCCCTCCGATAAAGTGAGGAGGGGGCAGGAAGTAGCACTGCATACTTGGCAGACACAGTGACAGGTGTAATCTGCCACCAACTTGAGACTCAGAAGAATAGACCATCATCCCCACCTTGCCTTACAAACAAGGAAAAACCGAGCCACCTGTAAAGAGGTATTTTATTGTATAATCTCCAATAGGAAACAAATGTAAAGGACCAAACTTTCTAAACTTAGGTGAGTGAGGGGTGCTGGCATATAGTAAGCTAACATCACGAAGGGCCCCCTATGTGCCAGGTGGCAGTGTACAAAATACAAAGATACGCACAAGGCTATTTTACAATGGGAATTTCACCAGTGAGGGCTGTGCAATAGTGAATTTCCCATGCTAAATTGGATGCAAGGTGGCAGGATGAACAACAACTGAATGTTGCCTCACGGCAGAACGCCTGCCTGTCACCTGGGTGCTGTGTGCCTTGAAGTACTATGGAAGCATGGAGGTCTTCCCAGCTACTAGCAACATACTGGATGTCTTGCCCAGTGGCGTAGCGTGGGTTGTCAGCACCCGGGGCAAGGCAAGTAATTTGCGCCCCCTAACCTGGGGCAAGGCAAGTAATTTGCGCCCCCTAACCCGTGGATTTTAGCACTCGAGTCTCTTCCAAGATGTTGCGCCCGGTGCGGCCGGCCCCCCCTGCACTCCCCACGCTACGCCACTGGTCTTGCCCTACTATGTTTGAAAAGCTGGATGACTATCCTGCCGACTCTGTGCGTTGTAGCATTGTTGTTGGCTTGCCCCGTTATCACTTTTGGATGGAAAGCCCTGAATATTGATGGTAGGACCTCTAGTGAAAATCAGGTTAACTATTTCGCTTTTGATAGCGCCACAGCACTACGATCAGGACTCTGGGTTGTTGCAAGATGGCATATATAGTTTAAAATGGTAGACAGAGCTACAGCTGAAAAAGGCGTTCTCGAAGCCTTCATTTCTAGGTCAATGACAGTTTAGCACTCTGTTGGATGATATGGTGAAAGTATTTTTCAACATCGTGAACCATTCATGTCTTTTAATGGCCTTCCAAATGCACTCTCTTCCAAGTTATCTTAAGCCATATTTCAGTCAATCTTATATGATGTTTTTGAATGAATACATGACCTACTTCCAACACCAAGATGGATATCTGCATAATCCCACCGCAGTTCATAAGTGAGGTACACTTCCAGATCTGGTTGGTGCTTAGGTCTCAAATAAGCTCAGGATTCACACAAAGAACTAACCCCGGCAGGCATTTTTCATGGCAAGGGCTTCACGTTTCACACATTCCTGCATTACTTGACAAAATGGTTTTTCCTAGACATCTACAGAGACCCAGAGAATATGGGGATCATTAAGAAAGCATGGTATCATTCTCAGACCTGGCACACCCTTGCTGTTTTCATCCTAGTCTTTTTAATTAATTGGGGCTTATTTAAAAAATGACTTAGGTTTGTGTTCCTGCTGAAATGGCATGTCCTCAAACACTGAGCATGCTGACAGCATTACTTTAACTTCAGGAATTAGCTTAAAAATGGCTTCAAGATCTAGGGCGATGCCTGCAGTCATGGTCCACTGGGCAGTTTAACACCTGCACTCTACGGCCCATAACTTGAGAATTCACATCCGAAGATGTTGAGGTCCCAGCTTTTCTTGTCTTTGAGGTTTGAGCAGTCGTTCAACAGTGGCTGTTTACAACTCACCTTGTGAACAGAATTAATTTACTCCTCTGTCCACTGTTGTCCTTAGGACTTCGAGTCAGATGATATATGAAAACGGACCAGCAACAAAGCCTTCCCTTCACAACCACTGGATTAGACGACTACAAAAAGGGATGGACTGAACGCTTAGATTAATGTTAGCCAACTGCTTGGGGCTGCATTCCACCCCTCTCTCTTAGTGCCTCGACCTATTGCCATCATTGTTGAGCGGGTATGCTGTTAGGACTTGTCATGAGACCTTAAAAATTCTATTTTTCTATCTGGAAGCAAGCCCCCCAGTCACACTGCCTTCCTTTTCTTGTCACTGAGCATCATTTCAGTCTTTGTGCCCCTTCGAGAATTCATTTGTCAAGGATGAGTTTAATGTGAACTTCTAAGTTTCCACTTTCAGAGTACATAAAATAAACCAAATGATGGTTGTAAGTTTTCTTAAACTTGAACCTCCTATATAAACAAACAGTGTCTCCAGTTGTATATGATTTTGCTAATTGAAAGGGGGTTGTTTGCTCGCTCTGTAACTTTCTTGAATGAAAACTTGATTTCCAAATTTTCAGATGGAACTAACATTTGTTGGATTTGTGACTTGTTTTGAACTCTACACTTCATACTAAATATATGAGGTTTTGATCTGATGGTAGTGGTTTATTGTAATTTATTTCGAAAGGCAAGGGTTTTTTCATAGGTAGTAGTGCACACTCATACAGGGAGTTCTATTCTATTTCTGCAAAGGAATTTTTGAAAGTACTGCTTTTTACTCATTATCTTTATCATTTATTGTCTTTGCAGCAATACATCTATTTTTAAAATAGTATTTAATCATATTTCTAAATGTATTTAAAGAATTTCTTTTCCTCAGGTGAACACATTTGATAATTAATATGTAAACTAAATATGAAGCTTGGGTCAAGGCGTATTAACAAGCATTGGCAATAGCATGCCTCTTGCATATTAGCTTTCTGATTGTGTGAGGTAATCCATGTTAGACCTGACAGCCTTAGGGTAGTCACCCCTAACTTTTTGCCTGCCTCCCTCCTCGTTTTGGATACTGTTTTTGCTGGTTTTTAGACTCTGCGCACTTTACCACTGCTAACCAGTGATAAAGTGTATATGCTCTCTCTCTCTAAACATGGTAACTTTGGTTCATACCTGATTGAACTATTTAATCTACTTATAAGTCCCCAGTCATGTGCACTCCAGGTGCCTAGGGCATATAGATTAAATGCTACTAGTGGACCTGCAGCACGGATTGTGCCACCCACTTAAGTAGCCCCTTTTCCTTGTCTCAGGCCTACCATTGCTAGGCCTGTGTGTGCAGTTTCACTGCCACCTCGACTTGGCATTTAAAAGTACTTGCCAAGCCTAGAACTCCCCTTTTTCTGCATATAAGTCACCCTTAATGTGTGCCCTGGGTATCCCCTAGAGCAGGGTGCTGTGTAGGTAAAAGACAGGACATGTACCTGTGTAGTTATATGTCCTGGTAGTGTAAAACTCCTAACTTCGTTTTTGCACTACTGGGAGACCTGCTCCCTTCATAGGCTAACATTGGGGCTGCCCTCATACACTGTTGAAGTGGCAGCTGCTGATCTGAAAGGAGCAGGGAGGTCATATTTAGTATGGCCAGAATGGTAATACAAAATCCTACTGACTGGTGAAGTCGGATTTAATATTACTATTCTAGAAATGCCACTTTTAGAAAGTGAGCATTTCTTTGCACTTAAATCCTTTTGTGCCTTACAATCCACGTCTGGCTAGGTTTAGTTGACAGCTCCTTGTGCATTCACTCAGACACACCCCAAACACAGGGTACTCAGCCTCACTTGCATACATCTGCATTTTGAATGGGTCTTCCTGGGCTGGGAGGGTGGAGGGCCTGCCCTCACACAAAGGACTGCCACACCCCCTACTGGGACCCTGGCAGACAGGATTGAACTGAAAGGGGACCTGGTGCACTTCTTAGCCACTCTTTGAAGTCTCCCCCACTTCAAAGGCACATTTGGGTATAAAACAGGGCCTCTGCCCTACCTCATCAGACACTTGCTGGAGAAGAAACCGGAACCAGAAACTACATCCTGCCAAGAAGAACTGCCTGGCTGCTCAAAGGACTCACCTGTCTGCTTTCTACAAAGGACTGCTGTCTTGCTGTTGCCCTGCTGCCTTGCTGAACTCTTGTCTGGCTGTGAAAGTGCTCTCCAAGGGCTTGGATAGAGCTTGCCTCCTGTTCCTTGAAGTCTCAGGACCAAAAAGACTTCTTCCTTTCACTTGGACGCTCCGTGCGCCGAAAATTTCGACGCACAGCTTGTTTCGCGGCGAGAAAAACGCCGCACACCGACGCTGATCGACGCGACGCCCTCGGGACGATCGAGACTTCGACGCACAACCTCGCAAGGACAAAGCCGCTCGACTTTCCAGGAGAAATCGACGCGACGCCCACCGTGAGTGCGAAACTTTGACGCACGGCCTCGCAAGGACAACGCCGCCCGACTTCCAAGGAGAAATCGACGCGACGCCTGCCGTGAGACCAAACTTTCGACGCACGGCCTCGCAAGGACAACGCCGCCCGACTTCCAAGGAGAAATCGACGCGACGCCTACCGTGAGATCGAAACTTCGACGCGCAGCCCCGCAGAACGACGCGCAGCCGGAAAACAAGCAGGAGAATCCACGCACAGACCCGGGACATCTGGTAATCCCCGCGATCCACAAAAAAGAGACTGTCTGCGCGCCGGAAAACGACGCCCGACTTCCCCGCGTGGAAAAGACCGACGCAAGTCTGTGTGTGCTGAGGAGAAATCGACGCACACACCCCTTTTTCCACGCATCTCTTCTCCTGTGGCCCTCTGAGGAGATTTTCCACCAGAAACCAGGTACTTTGTGCTTGAAAGACACTGTATTGCATTCTAAAGACTTAAGACACTTTATATCACTTCCCTGTGATATTCCTACAATTTTCCATTGCAACTTTATTCTTTTTGACCTACAATTATCCTGATAAATATTATATATTTTTCTAAACACTGTGTGGTGTATTTTTGTGGTGCTATATGGTGGTATTGTATGATTTATTGCACAAATACTTTACACATTGCCTTCTAAGTTAAGCCTGACTGCTCGTGCCAAGCTACCAGAGGGTGGGCACAGGATAATCTTGGATAGTGTGTGACTTACCCTGACTAGAGTGAGGGCTTTTGCTTGGACAGGAGGTAACCTGACTGCCAACCAAAAACCCCATTTCTAACAATCCCCAAATCTCCTCTGCTAAGAATTCAGAAAGGCACATTTTGAACAGTCTTTCATTGGAATATACATTCTACCTTGGATTTTCATGATACCTCTATTTGTGATCGCCTCCCTGCTTTCTTAATTGCTTAATTGGCGGTGTGCATGCTAATACATCAAGGTTCCATTAAAAAACAGTAATGGTCTACTTTTCCGTTTTCAGCACAAGTTGTTATCTGCTTTTGAGATTATGAGTTTTGTAGTTGTTTTATTTCAAATTCATATCTGTAACAATCCTAAATCAGTGTACACTCACCCTCAGTTTGTTTTGCACATCTCTTTTTCAACATTGATCAATGCGAACCACCTCCCCATTACAAAATTATTAAACCCCAATATTTTTGGTCCCTTCTTTATCTGTAGGAATCCATTTCTTAATTAATTAGCGTGCTGCTCAACTAAAAAGATTTCTGGATGATGTAAGTCTTATTTATCCTCCCTTCCGGTGGGTGCTTACAAGATCCTTCACTGTCATGTCTTAAATTATTTTTCAGTTTGTTGTTGATGTATCCAATGTTTCCATTGTTAATTTTATATATTTATATAATACATTCACGTAAAAACATGACTACTATTGGTCCCCTTCAGTCCATGAGTCTCAAAAGAATGTAAATTCTCCATCCCAAATATTTTTTACGAAGAGGTTTCTGGAACTTGCCTCTATATTGTGAACTTATTTTGATGTTTTATAACTATTCATTAATGCCTTACCTACTACCACATTAACATACAGATATTTTGCATGTCGTGTTATATTAAAGTGGGTGAGTTCTCTCGTCTCTGGCGTGCACAGGCCTCGTTTTTTATCTTAGTTTGGAAAGGTTACCATTTGCAATTAAGCTAGCTCTACTATTGTATCTTATTTCAAGGGCCTTTTTCGTTCTTCTCATGAGAAACCTGCACCATTATCCTTCAATTTCCTTAAATATATAAAGGTTGGAGAAAACTTGGTGAGCGCTTAGCATTAGATGCTCATTTGCATGTTGGGGCGTTGCTCTGGCTGTCTGACCTGCGATAGCAATGTTTTTGCACTAGGAACATGTTTTAGGCTGTAAGTGTACTTGTAGCTAATTTTTATTTCACAACATACAGGTTTATATATCTTTTCACAAATTGGATATCTCATTTGAGGTATTCCGTGCTTGTTCTTAACCCAACGCTTGATTCCACTCAGTTTCATATTACCACTACATATTGTGGATTTGTGCTACGAAATTCTTTGTTTTCAATATACACATACTTTGTTGGATAAACCTTGGTCTATAAATATTTTATTAAATATATTTCTCTGTGAGTGTCACATGTTGTGTGTCTCTTGACGTTTGTAACTTGTTGCTGAACTTGGATGGTAAATGTTTGGGCCCATCATTATCCAATTGCAGTTAGTGAAGTTCAGACATGGATAAGTTCCTCTAATCGTGGTAGGATATCTCCCTTCTTGTTTTCAAATGGCAGCTTTGATTAGATAACTTCTCAAATTTATTTTTACATTTACATACAAACAGTGGTCTCGAAAATTAAAAGGTTTGCAATATTGGATCACTCTCAATTATTTTCCAGTTTGTGCTGCTTCTCTTTTTTATGCATTCACTTGGGGTATACATGATATGACATGTCAGTCTTGCTATTTCATTTTGGGGTTTTAGCCTCTTCTCTTGGTAGTTTAGATGCCCTTTTTATGGGCACTGCCAAGCTATTTCTGCGTAATCTTGATCAGAACATATTCAGCCCATTTCTTCTTCCCTTTTTTGTGTGTCATTTCATCACATACAAGTCTTCATTCATGTAATAGCTCACTGTACCGAAAGTTCTGGATAAAAGCTCTTGGAAGGAAAGTATTAGCTAATAAATAAGCTGACTAGTCAGGACATATCACATTCTGGTCTATTTGGTATGTATTCAGTCTCTGGCCATAAAGTAATGTAACAAATGATTGACCCTCTCTCAAAGTAAGAATGATGGCTAGTTTTTACATATTCTGCAAACTGATTTAATTTATGTTTTGGACAACTCGACAGAGCTAAAATGTTGTCAATAAAGCACCACAAGTGTTGGATATTAGCATTCCATATTGGATTTATTAAAAATAACAAATGCAGAAGAACAGAAAAGAAAATGAATAAAATACAGCATTTTCAGAAATTTCCTTGCAGAAACGGGGCGGATCTTTTTGTTTGTGCACCACTATCAAGGAAAATGCATTAGGTTTTGAAATACATTGTTAAAAGCCTATATGATAATTGAATATTAGTGGCAGCACCTGAAAAAGTTCAATTTTCAAGAGCGCGGATTGCATGGAAATAAAGGAGCTTCATTGTATGTTTATTATTTATTTATTCACATCTGAATTTTTTATACTGCTAAGCTTACACTTGTTGGATGAAAGTCCAGATGGCACTTTATAATTTAAAATAAATGCAAGACTGGGGTCTCTCACATTACATTTACAGATATCAAACAACAAGAGGGGAGTCACAATTTTAAGTATATGATGCATGAGGAGGAGATCAGAAGACAAATGATGTGAGAAAAGAAAAGTGAAGTAGAGTAATGGAGCGTCAGTGAATGAGTTGGAAAACGGAGCTAAACATCAAGATGGGGGCCGTATAACTGTTCTTCTGTTTATTTTCTGAAAGAGACAATGCTTTCCTGGTAGCTAGGTTAAGGTCTCTTAATACCTGAGTTGTGTGGTCCTATTTGGATGACCCAGAAACCAGTCGAGCAGATGAAAGCAGCGGGGCTTTCAGGGATGAAAGTGGGTTTCAGAAAACAACTTTTAGAAGAGCAGTTCCATTGTCAGTAGTTGAGATTACAATAGTTCGAGTTAGAGCACAGAAATCAGATTGTTTAATAAAGTTTAAATCATTTTAATTAATGCGGAAAGGGCTGTTCTGGCTAAATTTAATATACGCTCAATGTGTTTTTAACAGAGAGGTTAGAATCCATCCACAAACCAAGATATTTTACATTTTTTTCCACTTTTAGACAAAACCACCCATTTCTTACTTCCTCAAACTAATTTTTACTATATTATATTTGATGTCCTCGGGTAAAAGGAATTATTTATTTTCTGGTTAAATGCGGGTGGTTTGAGGACATCCATGTTTAACGTTTATCAGACATGTTATTAGAGTGGTGATACTGGCAACATAGGAAATCCCCTCATAGTTTTGCTGTTGAGTCCCATATGAGACTCAAGGATGTCAAGGAGCATCCTATTATCGACTGAGTCAAAGGTTGCAAAGAAATCAAATGCTGAAGATTATCAGTGAAGAATCTTCATGACAGTTTCTGTGCTGCACTCTCTACAAAAACTGTATTTATAGGAGGCCAACAGATTTCCATTTTCTATGAATTTTGACACATTTTTTTTATTTTTGTACAGCTGTTCTTCTTCATTCTTTATTTTGTTTATGTTAATGTGTATGTTAATGTGTAATGTTCTATGTTAATTTAGAACTTTGCTCCAATGTATTTTTTTATGCCAGAATTGTGGTCTAGAGAATACTCAAATAAAGAGTCTGTGGTATGAGATGTGCTTATTGAAGGCAGTCATAGTGCTTCCCCAGAAGAAAGTAGCAGACTGCTGGCAATCTCAGAATGTGCTATATTGTATTGAAAGTTAGAACAGTCGAAAATCAGACAACAGCCATGACTCTCAGAACAGCAAAATATTGTTTTCTTTTTATACTTCAAACCTGTTTTCTTTAAGGCATGTGCCATTTTTCCATGACTACTATGTTAGGGTGACCAGGCGTCTCGGATTAGCCGGAACAGTCCCTGTGTTTCACCAGTTGTCCCAGCAGATTTCGGGAAATGTATCTCATGCCCCGGTTTTTAGAATGGGTTGCCTGAAAACGTTGGGAAGTGTTTTTTTTGGGTTTTCCAAAGAAGAGATAGTAAGCAGGTGCTATCAGAAAGCAAGATAATTCGCAGGCATTTCACTGGCTTTTAAGCTGCGTTTTATTTATGTTTTTGGTGCCTCTTCTGTAAATCTCTGCTAATGAGCGCTGTCATTCTGTGCGACAGTTTGAAGTAAAATTGTTGTCCTTCTTCTATTTTTGGTGACGTGTCCTGGTTTTTGGCTTTAAAATTCTGGTCACCCTATACTACGTCTCAAACGTTTCCTTAATCATCTTTGAATATTTAGAACATATTGAGATGTCCGTTCTCCACTATGGGATCTCTTGCCACAATCAATAACCTTGTATCAATCTGTTAATCACAGTAGATGGGAGTTGGAGATGCATTTTACTGCTGCTCCTGAAAGTATTATGAGGTGCTCACGAGCATGCTGTTATAATATTTTTATTAACTAGTTTATCATCCCAAATATACTATATCTGGATATTCACACCAGACGTGCAAATAGAACCAAATGTACTTATTTCACCTCCAACACTGTGAAGAGACCGATTGGCATTTCTAAAAGAGTTTCTGTAGGACCCTTAGACACCCTCTCTTTTAGTTTACCTCTTAATATAAATTACATTTTTAGACATTCGCAGCATGCTATTATTGTGTTACATGGAAAACTGTATAAAACAGATAAAGGTGTAAAAATATAGCTAATCACTTTGATGAATGAGGGAAGAAAATTATACAAACTGATAGATGTCAATCACAAGACCACCAATAGGGCTTTTAAAAGTAGAATCTCAGTATCAACGTCTAAATAGATGCATATCAAACACAGCACAGAAGATTCAACAAGAATAAGAGGAACGTCAGAAAGGTCCTGATTGCTTCCAACAAGACAAAAAAGTGAGTAAAAAACAGTAATAACATAGACCAAAAAGATTATATGCTTGTTTTGCAGAACCAGGGCTCATGCAGGGACAACTGCGGAGATAGTTTAGTTTAGTGTAGGAGATTTGTAAATCTCTGGCTACCCTTTGCCCTCCCAGCACTAGAGCAGAGACAGAATGTCAAGAGCCAACTTCTGCTGTGAACAAAAAGGTTTTACATTTTTTTGCGAAAGGAAAGTTCTTGCCTGGTTTGCCAGAGCTCCAGGGGAAGGGAGTTCCAGAGATTTGGGGCTTTAAATTATGCTTTCTTTATCCATGGGACATAAATTAGGGAGGCGGTCGAGGATCTAACAGCCCTTTGAGGGATGTAGGGCGTTACAATTGGTTTAAGGAAGGCCGGACCCCGATTATGCGAAGCTCTGTGCATGGTGCAGAGGGCCCTGAAGTTGATCCGTTGTACCACAGGCAGCCAGTGGAAGAAAGCTAAGGCAGGTCTCGCAGAGAGGTGTCTGGGAAAATTCATGAGTAAGCGTGCCATGGTGTTGTGCACCACTTGAAGTCTTCTTACTACATAACGGGGTGAGCTCAAATACAGGACATTTCCATAACCCATGCGTGAAATTATGAGTGTCTGGGTGATTAGTCTTTTGGCTGGAGAAGGAAGAATCTTAACCCCTTAGCTGCTGGGCCTTTCCCCCCCCAGTGCTGAGCCCTTTTTTGGCTATTTGGGGTAGTTCGCGCTTAGGGCTTCATAACTTTTTGTCCACATAAGCTAACCACGCCAAATTTGCGTCCTTTTTTCCCAACATCCTAGGGATTCTAATGGTACCCAGAGTTGGTGGTTTCCCCTGGAGGAGACCAAGAAAATAGCCAAAATACAGTGAAAATTTTGTTTTTTCCAAAAAAATGGGAAAAAAGGGCTGCCGAAGAAGGCTTGTGGTTTTTTCCCTGAAAATGCCATCAACCAAGGGTTTCTGGTGCTGAAATCACTATCTTCCCACCTTTCAGGAACGGGCAGACTTGAATCAGAAAACCGAATTTTTCAACACAAATTTGGCATTTTACTGGGACATACCCCATTTCTACTATATTTGGTGCTTTCAGCCTCCTTCCAGTTAGTGACAGGAATGGGTGTGGAACCAATGCTGGATCCCGGAATGCTAAACATTTCTGAAAACTAGGCAAAATTCTGAATTCAGCAAGGGGTCATTTGTGTAGATCCTACAAGGTTTTCCTACAGAAAATAAAAGCTGAAATAAAACAATATTGAAATTGAGCTGAAAACAACAGCCATTTTTCTTTATGTTTTACTCTGTAACTTTTTCCTGCGATGTCAGATTTCTGAAAGCAATATACCGTTTTGTCTGCTGGACTCTTCTGGTTGCGGGGATATAAAGGGCTTGTAGGTTCATCAAGAACCCTAGGTACCCAGAGCCAATAAATAAGCTGCACCCTGCAGTTGGTTTTCATTCTATACTGGGTATACAGCAATTCATTTGCTGAAATATGAAGAGTGAAAAAGAGGTATCAAGAAAACCTTTGCATTTCCAAAATGGGATCAAGATAAGGTTTTGAGGAGCAGTGGTTATTTGCACATCGCTGAATTCCGAGGTGCCCATACTAGCATGTGAATTGCAGGGCATTTCTCAAATAGACGTCTTTTTTACACACTCTCTTATATTTGGAAGGAAAAAATGTAGAGAAAGATAAGGGGCAATAACACTTGTTTTGCTATTCTGTGTTCCCCCAAGTCTCCCGATAAAAATGATACCTCACTTGTGTGGGTAGGCCTAGTGCCCGCGACAGGAAATGCCCCAAAACACAACATGGACACATCCTATTTTTTTTATAGAAAACACAGCTGTTTTTTCCAAAGTGCCTACCTGTAGATTTTGGCCTCTAGCTCAGCCGGCACATAGGGAAACCTACCAAACCTGTGCATTTCTGAAAACTAGAGACCTAGGGGAATCCAAGGAGGGGTGACTTGCGGGGCTCGGACCAGGTACTGTTACCCAGAATCCTTTGCAAACCTCAAAAAGTGGCTAAAAAAACAAGTTTTCCTCACATTTCGGTGACAGAAAGTTCTGGAATCTGAGAGGAGCCACAAATTTCCTTCCACCCGGCGTTCCCCCAAGTCTCCCGATAAAAATGATACCTCACTTGTGTGGGTAGGCCTAGCGCCCGCGACAGGAAACGCCCCAAAGCGCAACGTGGACACATCAAAATTTTGGGAAGAAAACAGAGGTGTTTTTTGAGAAGTGCCTACCTGTAGATTTTGGCCTGTAGCTCAGCCGGCACCTAGGGAAACCTACCAAACCTGTGCATTTCTGAAAACTAGAGACCTAGGGCAATCCAAGGAGGGGTGACTCGCGGGGCTCGGACCAGGTTCTGTTACCCAGAATCCTTTGCAAACCTCAAAAAGTGGCTAAAAAAACAAGTTTTCCTCAGATTTCGGTGACAGAAAGTTCTGGAATCTGAGAGGAGCCACAAATTTCCTTCCACTCGGCGTTCCCCCAAGTCTCCCGATAAAAATGATACCTCACTTGTGTGGGTAGGCCTAGCGCCCGCGACAGGAAACGCCCCAAAGCGCAACGTGGACACATCAAAATTTTTGGAAGAAAACAGAGGTGTTTTTTGAGAAGTGCCTACCTGTAGATTTTGGCCTCTAGCTCAGCCGGCACCTAGGGAAACCTACCAAACCTGTGCATTTCTGAAAACTAGAGACCTAGGGCAATCCAAGGAGGGGTGACTCGCGGGGCTCGGACCAGGTTCTGTTACCCAGAATCCTTTGCAAACCTCAAAAAGTGGCTAAAAAAACAAGTTTTCCTCAGATTTCGGTGACAGAAAGTTCTGGAATCTGAGAGGAGCCACAAATTTCCTTCCACTCGGTGTTCCCCCAAGTCTCCCGATAAAAATGATACCTCACTTGTGTGGGTAGGCCTAGCGCCCGCGACAGGAAACGCCCCAAAGCGCAACGTGGACACATCAAAATTTTGGGAAGAAAACAGAGGTGTTTTTTGAGAAGTGCCTACCTGTAGATTTTGGCCTGTAGCTCAGCCGGCACCTAGGGAAACCTACCAAACCTGTGCATTTCTGAAAACTAGAGACCTAGGGCAATCCAAGGAGGGGTGACTCGCGGGGCTCGGACCAGGTTCTGTTACCCAGAATCCTTTGCAAACCTCAAAAAGTGGCTAAAAAAACAAGTTTTCCTCAGATTTCGGTGACAGAAAGTTCTGGAATCTGAGAGGAGCCACAAATTTCCTTCCACTCGGCGTTCCCCCAAGTCTCCCGATAAAAATGATACCTCACTTGTGTGGGTAGGCCTAGCGCCCGCGACAGGAAACGCCCCAAAGCGCAACGTGGACACATCAAAATTTTTGGAAGAAAACAGAGGTGTTTTTTGAGAAGTGCCTACCTGTAGATTTTGGCCTCTAGCTCAGCCGGCACCTAGGGAAACCTACCAAACCTGTGCATTTCTGAAAACTAGAGACCTAGGGCAATCCAAGGAGGGGTGACTCGCGGGGCTCGGACCAGGTTCTGTTACCCAGAATCCTTTGCAAACCTCAAAAAGTGGCTAAAAAAACAAGTTTTCCTCAGATTTCGGTGACAGAAAGTTCTGGAATCTGAGAGGAGCCACAAATTTCCTTCCACCCGGCGTTCCCCCAAGTCTCCCGATAAAAATGATACCTCACTTGTGTGGGTAGGCCTAGCGCCCGCGACAGGAAACGCCCCAAAGCGCAACGTGGACACATCAACATTTTTGGAAGAAAACAGAGGTGTTTTTTGAGAAGTGCCTACCTGTAGATTTTGGCCTCTAGCTCAGCCGGCACCTAGGGAAACCTACCAAACCTGTGCATTTCTGAAAACTAGAGACCTAGGGCAATCCAAGGAGGGGTGACTTGCAGGGCTCGGACCAGGTTCTGTTACCCAGAATCCTTTGCAAACCTCAAAAGGTGGCTAAAAAAACAAGTTTTCCTCAGATTTCGGTGACAGAAAGTTCTGGAATCTGAGAGGAGCCACAAATTTCCTTCCACCCGGCGTTCCCCCAAGTCTCCCGATAAAAATGATACCTCACTTGTGTGGGTTGGCCTAGCGCCCGCGACAGGAAACGCCCCAAAGCGCAACGTGGACACATCAAAATTTTTGGAAGAAAACAGAGGTGTTTTTTGAGAAGTGCCTACCTGTAGATTTTGGCCTGTAGCTCAGCCGGCACCTAGGGAAACCTACCAAACCTGTGCATTTTTGAAAACTAGAGACCTAGGGCAATCCAAGGAGGGGTGACTCGCGGGGCTCGGACCAGGTTCTGTTACCCAGAATCCTTTGCAAACCTCAAAAAGTGGCTAAAAAAACAAGTTTTCCTCAGATTTCGGTGACAGAAAGTTCTGGAATCTGAGAGGAGCCACAAATTTCCTTCCACCCGGCGTTCCCCCAAGTCTCCCGATAAAAATGATACCTCACTTGTGTGGGTAGGCCTAGCGCCCGCGACAGGAAACGCCCCAAAGCGCAACGTGGACACATCAAAATTTTTGGAAGAAAACAGAGGTGTTTTTTGAGAAGTGCCTACCTGTAGATTTTGGCCTGTAGCTCAGCCGGCACCTAGGGAAACCTACCAAACCTGTGCATTTCTGAAAGCTAGAGACCTAGGGCAATCCAAGGAGGGGTGACTCGCGGGGCTCGGACCAGGTTCTGTTACCCAGAATCCTTTGCAAACCTCAAAAAGTGGCTAAAAAAACAAGTTTTCCTCAGATTTCGGTGACAGAAAGTTCTGGAATCTGAGAGGAGCCACAAATTTCCTTCCACTCGGCGTTCCCCCAAGTCTCCCGATAAAAATGATACCTCACTTGTGTGGGTAGGCCTAGCGCCCGCGACAGGAAACGCCCCAAAGCGCAACGTGGACACATCAAAATTTTTGGAAGAAAACAGAGGTGTTTTTTGAGAAGTGCCTACCTGTAGATTTTGGCCTCTAGCTCAGCCGGCACCTAGGGAAACCTACCAAACCTGTGCATTTCTGAAAACTAGAGACCTAGGGCAATCCAAGGAGGGGTGACTCGCGGGGCTCGGACCAGGTTCTGTTACCCAGAATCCTTTGCAAACCTCAAAAAGTGGCTAAAAAAACAAGTTTTCCTCAGATTTCGGTGACAGAAAGTTCTGGAATCTGAGAGGAGCCACAAATTTCCTTCCACCCGGCGTTCCCCCAAGTCTCCCGATAAAAATGATACCTCACTTGTGTGGGTAGGCCTAGCGCCCGCGACAGGAAACGCCCCAAAGCGCAACGTGGACACATCAACATTTTTGGAAGAAAACAGAGGTGTTTTTTGAGAAGTGCCTACCTGTAGATTTTGGCCTCTAGCTCAGCCGGCACCTAGGGAAACCTACCAAACCTGTGCATTTCTGAAAACTAGAGACCTAGGGCAATCCAAGGAGGGGTGACTTGCAGGGCTCGGACCAGGTTCTGTTACCCAGAATCCTTTGCAAACCTCAAAAAGTGGCTAAAAAAACAAGTTTTCCTCAGATTTTGGTGACAGAAAGTTCTGGAATCTGAGAGGAGCCACAAATTTCCTTCCACCCGGCGTTCCCCCAAGTCTCCCGATAAAAATGATACCTCACTTGTGTGGGTTGGCCTAGCGCCCGCGACAGGAAACGCCCCAAAGCGCAACGTGGACACATCAAAATTTTTGGAAGAAAACAGAGGTGTTTTTTGAGAAGTGCCTACCTGTAGATTTTGGCCTGTAGCTCAGCCGGCACCTAGGGAAACCTACCAAACCTGTGCATTTTTGAAAACTAGAGACCTAGTGCAATCCAAGGAGGGGTGACTCGCGGGGCTCGGACCAGGTTCTGTTACCCAGAATCCTTTGCAAACCTCAAAAAGTGGCTAAAAAAACAAGTTTTCCTCAGATTTCGGTGACAGAAAGTTCTGGAATCTGAGAGGAGCCACAAATTTCCTTCCACCCGGCGTTCCCCCAAGTCTCCCGATAAAAATGATACCTCACTTGTGTGGGTAGGCCTAGCGCCCGCGACAGGAAACGCCCCAAAGCGCAACGTGGACACATCAAAATTTTTGGAAGAAAACAGAGGTGTTTTTTGAGAAGTGCCTACCTGTAGATTTTGGCCTCTAGCTCAGCCGGCACCTAGGGAAACCTACCAAACCTGTGCATTTCTGAAAACTAGAGACCTAGGGCAATACAAGGAGGGGTGACTCGCGGGGCTCGGACCAGGTTCTGTTACCCACAATCCTTTGCAAACCTCAAAAAGTGGCTAAAAAAACAAGTTTTCCTCACATTTCGGTGACAGAAAGTTCTGGAATCTGAGAGGAGCCACAAATTTCCTTCCACCCGGCGTTCCCCTAAGTCTCCCGATAAAAATGATACCTCACTTGTGTGGGTAGGCCTAGCGCCCGCGACAGAAAATGCCCCAAAACAGAACGTGGACACATCACATTTTTTCATAGAAAACAGTGCCTACCTGTGGATTTTGGCCTCTAGCTCAGCCGGCACCTGGGGAAACCTAGCAAACCAGTACATTTTTGTAAACTAGAAACCCAGGGGAATCCAAGATGAAGTGACTTGTGGGGCTCGGACCAGGTTCTGTTACCCAGAATCCTTTGCAAACCTCAAAATGTGGCTAAAATACCACGTTTTCCACACATTTCGGTGACAGAAAGTTCTGGAATCTGAGGGGAGCCACAAATTTCCTTCCACCCAGCGTTCCCCCAAGTCTCCCGATAAATATGATACCTCACTTGTGTGGTTAGGCCTGGTGCCTGCGACAGGAATAGATCACACAACGGTCAATGTTGGTCCTTACGTGAGGCAGCTGTTGACCCTGGGGTGATCCATTCCTGACACAGGCACTAGGTGTAGGCACTCAAGTGGGGTAGTGTTTTTATCAGGACAGGTGAGGAGTCACTGGGTGGTAGGAATGTTGTGGATCCCAGCATATTCCTGTAGTTTGTGTGACAGAAATGCGAGAAAAATAGAGTTTTTTCTCAACATTTCAGCTTTGCAGGGTATTCTGGGTAAGAAAACTTTGGGGAATCCACACAAGTCACACCTCTGTGGACTCCCCCGAATGTCTAGTTTCCAGAAATGTTTGGGTTTAGTGTGTTTCTCTATATGGCCGCCGAATCCAGGACCAAAAACACAGGTGCCTGCCTTACAAAACCAGTTTGTTTTGCCATAGACAATTTTGATGTCTCCACAATATGATTTGGGTGGTGGAATTTGGGGCTGAACTAAATTGGTGAGCTCCCAAGAGAGCACTCTCTCTCTGCTTGCTGCCGCATTCACCTGCTCTCTGGGTTGGCCTAACCCACTATTACCCAGTTGCACGAACAGCTTGCGAAGGGACAGCAGGACTGTCCTCATCACCTCCCTCATAATGTACTGGAAGAGGAGTTTTCGAATGGGACTCCTCTGACTGAAAAATCACTCCCAGAGTCTGCGCCATTGTCCTATCCCTCAGATGCTGTCTCAGTATCTGATGTCTCAGTCTCTGATCCTATGTCAGAGCGGTCCTCTATAACCCGAGTGCAGGCAGCAGTCATCCATCAAGATGCCATCTCTGCTATTGGCTAAACTGTTGCTCTAAAACACTAGCCTACGTAGACAGTCACAAAATCGATGGTGTGTGTGAGATACGTGCAACAGTAGAGGCCACCTTACCTGCGCTTCTTCCCTCAATCAGCACGTACTTTCAAGACACTCAAAAAACACCTTGTCACATACCATTCGTCACAGTCTTTAGCACCTCCTGCGCCCAGTCCAACAATCATTATTGGTGCTCCCACTCCCTCCTCCTCGGATTCCCTCATTACCACCCAGCAAAAGTGCCCTTCATCTCTCCATAGACTTTACTAATGTACTCAGCTATTTACATAAAATACAGATGTGCTCTTTGCAGTAGGCATATAAACCTTCTGCGCTTCTTTATGGCACTAAAACTGCCACTAGACAAGTCGGACCCTTTTCCCCCCAGGGAAACCACACACATATTGACAAAAGTGATGTATATATGACAGCCAACCACCTGAAACTCAACTCAAGCAAAACCGAAATAATCCTCTTTGGCCCTCACCAAAAAAACCTGGGACCCCCCATGGTGGCCCACCACGCTAGGCCCTGCACCCACCCCCGCCAACTACGCACGCAACCTCAGCATCATCCTAGACTCCTCCCTCTCTATGACCCAACAAATCAACGCTCTTACCTCCTCATGCTTCAACAAACTCCGTATACTGAAAAACATTAAAATGGATCCCCACAGAGACCAGAAAAACTGTCACTCACGCACTCATCAGCAGCAGGCTTGATTACAGAAACGCCCTCTACGCCGGCACCACTCTAAAACTCAAGTGCAAACTACACGCATCCAGAACTCAGCAGCACGACTCATCCTCGACCTCCACCGACACGAACACATCTCTCCACACCTCAAATCCCTCCACTGGCTCCCCATTGACAAAAGGATCACCTTCAAGATCCTCATCCTCACACACAAATCAATCCACAACACAGGCCCTGCCTACCTCAACGAGAGTCACCTTCCACACCCCCACACGAAACGTCCGTTCAGCTGACCTCTCTCTCGCCTCTGACCCCCGCATCAAACACACCACCACCGGGGGCAGATCCTTCTCCTACATTGCACCCAAAACATGGAACGCACTCACAACCCACATTCGCAAGACCCAAAACCTACTTCTTTTCAGGAAGGGCCTCAAAACCTGGCTTTTTGAACAGTGAACCTCCTAGCCCCTTTCCCTCCCCCCCGTATCCCCCCCCAGCGCCTTGAGACCCTCACAGGTGAGTAGCGCGCTTTATAAATCTCTTTGATACAGATCTACCTATATATATATATATAAATATATATCTACATAGATATATCTATAGATATATCCATGTACCTAGATATATCTATCTACATAGATATATATATATAGATATATACATATATTTTTTTTTAGTTGTTGTATGGTTTCCTTGGGGGCCAAAATGGCCCCCAGGGAAACCCTACAACATCTAAAAAAAAAATTGCCCCCACAGGGGGTCACCCTGCCCACGGGCGACCCCCTGTCATTTCATTTTTTTTTTTATTTTATTTTTTTTTTGAAAAAAAAAAAAATCCCCTTGGGGGGGGGGGTGCGCGATCGCGCCCCCCCCCCTCCCCAGGGGGCACCTACCTTTTTATTTTTTTAGGAAAATTATCCGGGGGGGGGCGGCTCGTTTTCCGGGGGGGGGCTGCCCCCCAAAAGTGAAATCCCTGGTGTCTAGTGGGGTTTCCTGGCCCCCGATCGCAGCTGTGCTGCGATCGGGGGCCAGGAAACCGTTTCAGAAGGCCTCATAAGAAAGGGGAGACTCTCCCCTTTCTTACGAGGCCTTCTGAAACAGTTTCTGGCCCCCGATCGCAGCACAGCTGCGATCGGGGGCCAGAAACAGTTTCAGAAGGCCTCGTAAGAAAGGGGAGAGTCTCCCCTTTCTTACGAGGCCTTTTCAAAATGTTTCCTGACCCCCCCGATCGCAGCTGTGCTGCGATCGGGGGAGCCAGGAAACCTGAAAGTGTTTCCTGGCCCCCGATCGCAGCACAGCTGCGACCGGGGGCCAGGAAACACTTTCAGGAAGGCCTCGTAAGAAAGGGGAGTGTCTCCCCTTTCTTACGAGGCCTTCCTGAAAGTGTTTCCTGGCCCCCGATCGCAGCTGTGCTGCGATCGGGGGCCAGGAAACACTTTCAGGAAGGCCTCGTAAGAAAGGGGAGACTCTCCCCTTTCTTACGAGGCCTTCCCGAACGTGAAAAAGGCCGTTTTCCCCATGAAAGCAGGAAGCGGCCGCAAGGCTGCTTCCTGCTTTCATGGGGAAAACACCTTTGCAACGTCAGCGCGCCTCGCGGCGCGCTGACGTCACAAAGGGGCGGGTGGGGGGCGGGGGGAGACACGGTAGCTTCCGTGTCTCCCGGGGGGGGGAAAAAAATAAAAAATAAATCCTCGGGTGCGACGCACCCGAGGATTTATTAATGCCCTTCCTGGTGTCGGCCACTGGTCGTGACCCGCACCAGGGAGGGTGTGTGGGCGTCGGCCACATTTAAGAGGTTAAAGACTTTTATGAGGAGTCTTATTAGGCCAAAGCAAGTGGCTGCTAGTTTTTTGGATTGATAGTGCATGGTAAGGTGAGAGTCCAGCCAGAAACCCAATGACTTCATGTTGTCTCTTGGCAGAGGTAAGCTTTCTAACCTATCCAGGAGAAGAGAGGGAGATTTGGGTGGGCCATAGTGACCCACAAACATAACTTCCGTTTTTTCTTTCTTCAGCTTAAGTTTACAGTTGGCCATCCAACACACTACTGTTTAAAGGTAGGGTTTCAGATTAGGCTGATCTGTCTTGGAGTTGGTTGTGAATGAAAAGACCAGCTGCGTGTCATCAGCATAGGACATCAGTGTCAAACCGTGAGCTTCTACAATCTCATCCAGAGGAGACATGTAGATATTGAACAGCGTGGGGCTGAGAGAGGAGCCCTGTGGAACGCCATAGAGAGAAGGCTTTGTTGAAGAAGATTAAACAGCAAACTAACAATGCAGCGAGTAACCCTGTGGCGTTGCAGAACAGATGGAAAAAGCAGAGAAGAGGAAGAGAGAAGGGTTAAAAAGAAAAAGGTGCAACTGTTGCCCTTTCCCTAAAAAAATTCATCAAAGATCCATTCAAAAAAGTAAACTGCATAACATATTATTAAGATACTGCTTTCATATGAACCACATATGAATAACTTACTTTGCACTAAGAGACTTTTACAGTAAATTACTTGATTCAAATTTCTAGATCCATTTCATCTAGTAGATGATGTGAAGTCCAAAATCCACAACTCTAGAGCATTAAAATTGAAATAATTTCCCATGTTAGACTGCACCGACCTCAATTCCCCGCCCAACACCTGTTTTTCTGTCCATAGGCACCTATGTCAACCTCCTGGTAAGGGGAACTTTGTACCTTGTTTTTTTCTTTTATGAGTGTGTTATTGGGAGCAGCAACCATTTTTGGTTTTAACTAATTGTGCTTATTAGTGTGATGTCTGGTACGTGTTACTTTTTATCCTTTATTGTTTGCTCTATGCCACCATTTCAATAGAATATAAAGAAATATGATAAGGGATACTTTTAAAAATCTTATCTTTAAAAAACATAGGAACAAAAAACTAAATAAACTGATGAAGAGGCCTGCAGATAGGCCTATTAGGAAAGAAATGCAAGGTTGTGATAAAACTAGACTTGGCACAAAAAAAAAGGCAAATTCTGAATATTTTGCCGACCTATTTCCCACCTTACTCCGGTTTACATTTTTAGTATGCCTTTATGTAAATTGAAGTTATTATTTCTGGAGATTTGGGACATATTTGTTTAACTCATGCATCCTCTGTTATTTATTTTCTTCTTGTAGAAAGTTTAGTAGAATACTTGTGTTTCATTGTTTTTTAAAACAATTCTTGGTGCATTTTGCATAGGCGGATGCTTACTTTTCGGATTTTAGAACTGTTCAACATTTTCCTGGCAAAAGTAAAAGTATGTTAATTTTTGTTTGAGATGATTTCTGCCTAAAAAACATACAAAAATCTATTTCGGAGAGAGAATGCTCGCTGGAAATTTAATTTCCTATATAGGTGTTTTTCCATTCATAGATTATTTTTTCTTGCACCTCCTGTTTCCCCTACTTTTCTTCCCTCTCCCCATCACTTCTGTTGCTCACTCTCTTATTTGTGTCCTACCAGTTTTTTTTCTCTCTAATCAGTATCTAATTCATATAATATACAATTTGCTCCTCGTCATCACACTGTCTAAACTCTCTTTTCTCCTTTACTGTGCCAGGTCTTTTCCTATATCTTTATACTTTCTCCCTGCTCAATTCGCTCCCCTTACACTATGCAGCTTCAGATACCCCCATTTCACGCTTTCTTTCCATTCTCCATTGCTCTCTCTCCCAGATATTACCCCTCCCATGTCCTTTCCTTTCCGCAGTCCTGTGCTTTTTCTCATTTTCTTCTATTTCCCCTTTCTAGCCATCTTTTCTTTTGTTTCCCCTCCCTCCGTACTGACGCTGTTGAAGAATACTCACGACATAGTTCTGTGCTTCGCCAGCGAACACAAACACACACGTCTCTGCAGGCCTGGGCATAGGCGGCAAGCACAGTGCACAAGGGATTGTACTCCTCCTCATCAGCGTCGCAGCAGAAGGAGTCTCTAACACAGGCTTCGTAAAACGGAACGGGATCCACCTGCAGCAGGAAGTTGAAAATATCTGGGTATCATAATCTACATCTTTAACTCGACCGCTGCAATAAAAATAACTTCTCATTTTCAAGCGTGGCCAGCTGCTCTGCAACAATCCTGACACTGCGACTAGTCATTTCTCTGCAAGTTCCATTGTGAAAACAACGATCAAATGGCAGACACAGCGCTAGGTTACCGGGCGTTCACCATCTGGGAGTTTGACTAACTAGTAGTGTATGGATGCAGTTTACCCGAGAGGCCCTGCAGCATTAGAAGATACGATGGGCGCGTTTATCAATCTTTAGAAAAGCTAAGCATGTTACGAAGCTGCATCTCATCCCCATATGAAGTAACCATTCTGTTAGTGATCTGTTTCCTCGCTTATTGAGTTTTAACTGCAAGGTAAAGGACCAGTGCACCTCTGTCTCGTTTGGATTCATTCATTAGCTCAGACCAAATAACTTTTGCGGTTGCTGACACAACTGGAGCTAGAGTGAGGACATCTTTGTACTTTGCTTAGCTGACAAAAGCTGCCCCGTAAACGATTTTTATTTCAAGGAACGAGGATTATTGGCGCTGCTGCGGACCACAATGGATCCAAAAAACCTTTTACGCCCTCGGTAAAGTGACTATGAAGTGCAAATCCCACTGTCTGAATTCTACAGAACGTTTTACATTTGCGTAGTTCAGATATAAAATCATGCCTGCCGGCTGACATTCTGTAGTGGGTTCGGGGGCATGTTGGGCCATCGTTTGAGATGCGTGGATTTTTTACTACCTTTAATAGAAAGTCATCGAGGTACCTCCTTAATGCACATCCCAGTGAAGTCAGCCTTTCTTGTTACAAGGTATCTCAGCTCTTATCACTATCATGGTGAGGAATATGTGCACGACATCAGGCTAAAGGATCCCTCTGAGGGTTTGCTAAATTTGCAACTGACTCCGAGAACGATGGAAGGACTCTGAGGACCAACCATGGGTTTCCAAACAAAAACATAGGGCTTCCAGTGGCCCTGCACAAGAGCCACCCACCCTAAATCAGAAATGGGCATGTATGGCACAGGAGGGAGCAGATTCTAGCTCCTAGTCACATCTCTACCCTGCAGCCTTTGCTTCCCGCCTAGGTGAGGCCACATTGGCTGCTTGTCCCGATTTACACATCTCAGATTTTAAACAATGTCTGATCCGTTCATTTATGGGGTCTAGCTGGGTCAAAGTTTTGAATACTCTAGAGTGCCTGCTGGGCTGTACATCCTGTGCGGGGTAGTAAAATTACATTACAAATTTGGGCATGGATGTCACGGTTGGTTCCATGGGGCAGTGTAATACTTTCAGCTGAGAAAGACTTAACCTTTATCCCTTAACCTCTACCATTTCCATGAGAGTGGTGTAAAGAATCGTGAAAGCATAGAGTCCTTTGTATCTGTCAAGACCACCTCCATCTAGAAATGTCCGTCTCCATTAATGTTCCACTGGTGAACTTGCAAGTTTAATGTGGTAGCCACACTTCCAGTACGCTTTTGGACCATATTGCCCAACCAAAGACTTTCCAATTCACCTGGACTGAGAAACCAGCTGTTAGAAATGGGGTTTTTGGTTGGCAGTTAGGTTGCCCTCTGTCCAAGCAAGAACCCTCACTCTAGTCAGGGTAAGTCACACACAATCCAAAATCAGCCTGTGCTCACCCTCCGGTAGCTTGGCACGAGCAGTCAGGCTTAACTTAGAAGGCAATGTGTAAAGCATTTGTGCAATAAATCATACAACACCATAGTATAACACCACAAAAATACACCACACCGTGTTTAGAAAAATATAGAATATTTATCTGGATAATTGTAGGTCAAAACGATCAAAGTTGCAATACGAGTTTGTAAAGATATCACTGAAAAGTGATATTAAGAGTCTTTAAGTCTTTAAAAAGCAATAAAGTGTCTTTCAAGCACAGAGTACCTGGTTTCTGGTGGGAAATCTCCTCAGAGGGCCACAGGAGAAGAGATGCGTGGAAAAAGGGGTGTGTGCGTCGATTTCCGCTCAGCACACATAGACTTGCGTCGTTCTCTTCCACGCGGGGAAGTCGGGCGTCGTTTTCCGGCGCGCAGACAGTCTCTTTTTGTGGATCGCGAGGATTACCAGATGTCCCGGGTCTGTGCGTGGATTCTCCTGCTTATTTTCCGGCTGCGCGTCGTTCTGCGGGGCTGCGCGTCGAAGTTTCGATCTCACGGTAGGCGTCGCGTCGATTTCTCCTTGGAAGTCGGGCGGCGTTGTCCTTGCGAGGCCGTGCGTCGAAATTTTGGTCTCACGGCAGGCGTCGCGTCGATTTCTCCTTGGAAGTCGGGCGGCGTTGTCCTTGCGAGGCCGTGCGTCAAAGTTTCGCACTCACGGTAGGCGTCGCGTCGATTTCTCCTTGGAAGTCGGGCGGCTTTGTCCTTGCGAGGTTGTGCGTCGAAGTCTCGATCGTCCCGAGGGCGTTGCGTTGATCAGCGTCGGTGTGCGGCGTTTTTCTCGCCGCGAAACAAGCTGTGCGTCGAAATTTTCGGCGCACGGAGCGTCCACGTGAAAGGAAGAAGTCTTTTTGGTCCTGAGACTTCAAGGAACAGGAGGCAAGCTCTATCCAAGCCCTTGGAGAGCACTTTCACAGCCAGACAAGAGTTCAGCAAGGCAGCAGGGCAACAGCAAGACAGCAGTCCTTTGGAGAAAGCAGACAGGTGAGTCCTTTGAGCAGCCAGGCAGTTCTTCTTGGCAGGATGTGGTTTCTGGGTCAGGTTTCTTCTCCAGCAAGTGTCTCATGAGGTAGGGCAGAGGCCCTGTTTTATACTAAGTTGTGCCTTTGAAGTGGGGGTGACTTCAAAGAGTCTCTAAGAAATGCACCACGTTCCCTTTCAGCTCAATCCTGTCTGCCAGAGTCCCAGTAGGGGGTGTGGCAGTCCTTTGTGTGAGGGCAGGCCCTCCACCCTCCCAGCCCAGGAAGACCCATTCAAAATGCAGATGTATGCAAGTGAGGCTGAGTACCCTGTGTTTGGGGTGTGTCTGAGTGAATGCACAAGGAGCTGTCAACTAAACCTAGCCAGACGTGGATTGAAGGGCACAACAAGATTTTAGTGCAAAGAAATGCTCACTTTCTAAAAGTGGCATTTCTAGAATAGTAATATTAAATCCGACTTCACCAGTCAGCAGGATTTTGTATTACCATTCTGGCCATACTAAATATGACCTTCCTGCTCCTTTCAGATCAGCAGCTGCCACTTCAACAGTGTATGAGGGCAGCCCCAATGTTAGCCTATGAAGGGAGCAGGCCTCACAGTAGTGTAAAAACGAATTTAGGAGTTTTAAACTACCAGGACATATAACTACACAGGTACATGTCCTGCCTTTTACCTACACAGCACCCTGCTCTAGGGGTTACCTAGGGCACACATTAGGGATGACTTATATGTAGAAAAAGGGGAGTTCTAGGCTTGGCAAGTACTTTTAAATGCCAAGTCGAAGTGGCAGTGAAACTGCACACACAGGCCTTGCAATGGCAGGCCTGAGACAAGGTTAAGGGGCTACTGAGGTGGGTGGCACAACCAGTGCTGCAGGCCCACTAGTAGCATTTAATCTACATGCCCTAGGCACATGTAGTGCACTCTAATAGGGACTTACAGGTAAATTAAATAGTCAATCATGGATAAACCAATCAATAGTACAATTTACACAGAGAGCATATGCACTTTAGCACTGGTTAGCAGTGGTAAAGTGCTCAGAGGTCAAAAGCCAACAACAACAGGTCAGAAAAAATAGGAGGAAGGAGGCAAAAAGTTTGGGGATGTCCCTGTCAAAAAGCCAGGTCCAACACCAGCCAGTTAAGTTCCTTTCAGGGTAATACGGTGTTCTACCATTTCCTTGAAGTGCGCCAGACACGTGCCTGGTGAGGTACTGCATTACTGCCCTCAACTTGCCAGCTCAGTATGCCTAACCTCAAAGCACTAAGGAGCCACAATCACATCCCTGACGATGACATACAGACTCAATACACAGAGAAGCATATGCACGATTCCGACAAACTATTGTTGTATAGTGTCAGGCCCAAGGGTGTTTAGGATAACAAAGCTGTTCCGCTTCCACACAGAGAAGCGTTATATCGCATACACAAGCAGAAACGTAGCCATATGCTGAGTAATATGGTTTCATATATTTGACCTTTACAAGGTGATTCGACCCAGCTTTCTACATCCATTAATTTTGAGTCTCAAAACATGTACCACTTGAATCTGAAATATACCATTGTGTCACTGATGGGAGGTAAGTGTCCGTCAAGATCTAAGCCCACACTAAGATTTCAATGACTTGCCCCCTGCAGACGGCCATCTACCATGGTACCCTGCCTACAACACAGCAATAATCCCACTTGGGACCTGCATTCCCATTTCTAAAAAGAGCTGTTTCCTCGTCTTCATCCTTGAGCTAATCTTTGAATACTGGACACAGGACTGTACTGAGAAATGGCTTTCTTTGTGTACTGGATCCTTGCAGATCGTTTTATCCCTTTCAATCGTTAATTAATTGATTTAGCTACACTCCATATGAAGTCAAATACCATCTACAGCCTAGCTTTTGATTTTTTATTTTGAGAATGGTCCCCATTGCTGGATATTTGTGGACTGTAGGGGATGACCTCAACTGTTGATCATCTGCAGATTCCCTAGGGACACACAATGGACTTTGCCCCCACTCTATATGGGCCAGAGGTGCTGTGGCAGTTGCCTAGTTGTGCATACACATGCTTTCCCAATGCTAGTGCATGCATTGCTCGAGGGGGTTGGGTCAATCTATTTGTGCAAACGAAAACCCATGTCCTCTGTTCCTATATTATTTGCGATTTCTAGACACTGCTATTAAAAGGTAAATACCAGGTCTCATCTGGAAATTCAGTTGACAGAAAGGCAGACTGGATTTGTCACCTAATGATTAAGTGTGTAAAGTGGTTCGATGGTGTCATTAAATCGTAATGCCATTGCTAATCGAAAAATCCTCCTCATGTGTAGTCGGACCCTCCTCTGAGACACTATCTTCATCATATGCCTATCTGAGCCTGCTTTTTCCCAGAACTCATTGTATGACCTGGCAGTCGGCATTGAAGGCAGTGGGTAGAAGAGGATATGACAGTGGTACTAGCTGTGAGAAGTGAGTGGAACACCGATACACAGACTCCTCTGCAGTAGTCAGGACTGGTCATCCCTGTGGCAGCTCACTTCAAACTCTCACACAAAACTCTGATGGATGCTTGGAGAGGAAGGGGCCGTGGAACCACTTGATAAATGCAGCCATTCAGCAGGGGGAGAGAAGAGGCACAGAAAAATGATTCAGGTTTGTTTCTTTTCGCAAAGGATTTAATATTTACACGTAATCCTTCTCTTTCAAATACTTTTTAAAAAACGTATCTAATTAAATGGACTAAAAAACTGTCTTGGAGGTGATGTGTCTCTCCTCACCCAGGATGAGAACCCAAGTTCTGCTGAATGAGGCTTGAGGCATGCTTGACTGCCACAGCACGAACCAGCCAGGTGAGGGTGATGTATTCAAAGCAACTGTTGGGACTGTGACCTTGTTAGGAGCCCCACAAGCTCGGGTTGGATATTTACTTTGTGACACAGGGCCTGATTTAGATCTTGGTGGTATTACTGCGATTCCGCTGTGGGACCAGACCTGATAACTCCATCAAGTAGACAATGTTCCAACTGTCATATTTATATGCATTGTGGCTAAACAGTGGACCGCTACAACGGAGTTCTCTTCCTAGCTGTCAGACTGGCTAGTTACCTCCATCCATACTTAGATGTTACAGTTCTGTAGGCAGTGTTCCAACAGCAGATTGCTGATGGAGGGAGGCTGTGGCGGGACGTAGTGGACATAGTACAATGGCAGTGCCCATAGAATGGAGGTAGTATCACACACTGTACCTTGGCCATATGTTTCCCCCTGCACAACTCACTACACAACACACTACATATACACTATTATTCATTGGCATTCCACCACAACACAGCCATGCTGAATGCACTCATTGCCATACATCCATGCCACAACATACACACACTATTGACACTACACCCACACACAACACAACCACAGCAACCAATACAATAACATACTCATCTACACAAACACACTCACACAAAACCACATTTACACACATCACAACAACCACCACACCCAACACTCACCTGAATATTACACACAGCAACACAGCACACAACCAAACATACACAACACCAGACCCACATGAAATTGGCACACATATTGACACAAACACATCATCCACTCCAGCTCCCTCCACCTAAGCCAGCAATGCAATCACACACACACACACACACACACACACTCGTACTGACTTACATATATAAATGGAAGCACAGCAGCACAGGTACAGGTCCCTTGCAACGTGAACACAAGGACAAAGGTGACAGGTGGGATTTGAAGGTCAATGTGGTGCCAGCATTCATTTGGCAATGATACCGGCAGCAAAACATTTATGTATTTGTGTGATATGTGCTGTGTACCAGTGTGCCCCCCATCCATGTCTGACCGAAGCGTGCTCCCAACATATGCATGTCACAGTAATTACAAAAAATTACTGTGACATGTATATGACTGCAGTGGTCCCAGGCTCGTGTGCAGGGACCATCCAATGTACACAGGCAATGTGGATTCCCTTCCATAAAGTCTGGCGACAGGGGGGTGGGCGTGTTTTCTCTGTAGTCCAGTGGCAATGGAAGGTGTTGTCCAGTCATGTCCTGTCGAAAACAGAAATTGGATCTGGAATAAAGGTAGGTTTTTACTGCATTTCCCCTCCAATCCACCAACTCAGGTGTGGAGGTAATACCAACACCACCACATTTGGTGGGAAGGCACATCCAAATCTGCTCGCTGATAAGGCTGGAGTCCCACCACTAGCCATTGTTTCCAATGGCGCGGTCAACACAAGTAGAGTTTTCTGGCAGAGTTGTCGGGACTCAGGCAGTCTTTCACCTATAGGACCACCAACATCTAAATCGGGAGGGTGGACCACCAAGCCAGCGGACAGGTTTTCAGTCATAAAACAGATGGTGGTAAAGTTACCCCCAGATCCAAATCAGGCCCATAGCCTGGTGCCTGGAAAATACTGTTTACTTAATCTCTGCTGTAATTCTAACAATTCGGAAGGCCCTGGTTTTCAGAGTAGTGTTCTTCCTTCATTTCCACAGTCCAGTAGTTCCCAAACTGTGCGCCTCGGCACCCCAGTGCATCACCAAACTAGCCAGGGGTGCCACGGTTGCAATTCTAAGCTGAGTCCATCAAGAGTTACACCTGTCTTTGGAGTGCAGGCTGGGTGTGCTGAGTCTGGTGCCCTCTAGGTGGTTATCTTGCTGCATCGTCATAATGTTTAAAACCTAGGTCCATATTTATACTTTTTTAGCACTGCATTTGCGTCATTTTTGGATGCAAAAGCGGCGCACACTTGCAAAATACAATTGTATTTTGTAACTTTGTGTCGTTTTTGCATCAACAAGCGGCACAAACCCGGCGCTAAAAAAGTATAAATATGGGCCCTAATCTGTAAAAAGCCTTTACTTGTCCTGGGGCTCTCAGAAAACTGTTATGCCCATCCAAACATGAAGCATAATGCCCAACTGTATTTATAAAACCACGAAAAAAGTTTGTGTTTGAAGACATTTGAAATTGTTTTTTTAACATAAAAGATGAGTATTATTAACTGTGAGAGTTCAGAATTGCTTCCTATATTTTTCTTATTTAATATAGTGCTTGCTATAAAAACAGGACAACATTCTGAAACCTGACATACTCTGCTTGTGATGTACATCTCAGCTGTCAGATTGCCTGCTTACTGGGGCTGGGAAGACTGTACTGTGTATTCACTGTTCAATATTGATAAAGAGCCTTCGTGCAGCACTTTGTATTCCAGTTAGGTCAAGTTACAACTTGTTTACAAGAGGCTTATCATTGTGATTCCTTCAGCGCAGTGGAGGAAGTTTTACTTGTGATTGCGCTGTACTATTGGTGCTCACTTGTTTAAGCAAAACTGCAACTTTATTGTGACTGAAATACTTTTTAAATGAAAAATAAACTTGTTGTGGCAGTTTTATTCTTTGCAGCTGTCCATGTAGGCCAAATAAAACAAATATAACAGAAATAAATTAATATTGATGTGAATGCCAAATGACAGAACATACAATAGTAAACCTTTACAAGCGAAAACTTTTCATGCAGTTTTATTAAGTCACCTCCTAGGTTTCATAAGATATGTCAATTATACAACTTTGCACTTCAGTCAAATGTTTTAGAAATATAAACTAACTTGCTGCTTTATATGAATTGACACTGAAGTTTTTGAGTACTTTACAGTCTCTTATTAATTGGGAGATATGTTTGCCTACTTCTTATGTAATTAGTCAGAAATCTTCCAAAATTGATCCGGCAGGTTTATGTAAGGTGTCACTCTTTTTTTTACCTTCCCCCTAAAGAGCAAAAGCTGGGGACACAGAGGAGAGAGCCATGTAAAAATTGACACCAGTCGCAAACAAGTATTGGAAAAGTCAATAGGTCTGACTTTAATGTGCTAAGAAAGGCAAACAACATTTATATCATAATTTGTTTGCATGCTGTACATGCATTACCATAATTTGTTTGCATGCATTAGCACAGTGTTTCTTTACCTTTTGACGTGTGTGGACCCCCACTAAGTCATTATTGGAAGCCAGGGACCCCCACAAAGCCATTATTGGAAGTCAGGGTCCCCTGGCCTAAGCAATTTCTGTTATTTGAATCTCAAAACAAAACATAAAAATACAAAAACAAGTATACTCCAAACAGATGCTCAAATATTGAAATATCTTACTTAATTCAAAAGCAAATTTTGAAAAAGTTTTCAATTTTACCTTTGTATTTGTATATACTTTTTTACTGATTAATTGTATTATTATTTAATTTTGTAAAGCAGTCATGGACACCTTGAGTAGGCCTCATGGACCCGCAGGGGTCATCAGACCACAGGTTAAGAACCACTCCACTAGCAAATTTAAGCCAGACCTGTTGGATTTGCTATTGTCTGCCATCCGTAGCAATCCATTATTGGATGCCCCTCTTGAGTCAGGCACAGGGGCTTGAAGATTCTTTCCAAAATAAATAGTATTGCAAGCTGGTAACAGAAGTTACCAACAAATGTAATGTAAGGGGGAGTCGGGCACAACGGGCAATTGGTCAAGGGAGCTGCTGGTCAAAAAAGTTTGGGAACCACTGCCATAGTCCAGACAAATTAGCATGTTGAACTAATTCCCCTAAGAGATCTCCTTTGCACTTTTAAAAGCCTTGCTTGCTGCTTGAAGGAATTGGCATGCTGGAATCAGGGCGCTTTTATGTGGTAGAGCTAGAGGTCAGTAGCTGTTACTGCATCTGAAATGTAACATGAAAGGAGTCAGGGACATCAGGACTGATCCGCAGTTTAGGCCCTGCAAACAAGAAGTACAGATAACCAACATGGCAGCACCCAAGACTAACTACAATGAAATATCAAAAGTCACATAGAGAGACACCTTTGTGATTTAATTTCTTTTTCAGGAGCTTTCACTGAACAAGACCCTGCTCTAACTCTGCTTAAAAGAAACACTCTGCAGAAACAAAAATATAACAATTTTATCAAATCACTAGCAACACATCAGAATCTAAAGCAGCGTCAGGACGTCACCCACCTCTGAATGGCACGGAGCAAACGCTTTGCTGGCAATGACACTGCACCTTTTCCGCGCCGACGCTGTTCTGGTGTCATTAATGCCTTCGGGGAGGTCTACACTCACGACATCTCGGCAACTAGGGGACACCTTCCAGCTGTTGCCGAATTCCAGTTCGTCCTCCGTGACGGCCTTATTTCTGGTGGCGAAATCATTGTTTCCGTCGCCGTTGTAGTCACTGCAAAGACCGCACAGCTTTCCCTGTAAAGTCCAGAAACGACAGTGTCATATAGTACCAACCACACAAAGTAAACTTCAGCAAACGACAGTATGGGAGAGCTACACCGCCACAACAAGAATCAATTCCGAATTAGATACAGAAACAGTTAATACCAGGCTGCTGATTCATCCCAGTAAATGTTTAAGGCAGGGAATTGGAACATTGAGTGAGAAGTTAGGTGAGTGGTCTCTTTTCCTCTCTGGATTCTGTGTTTCTCAAATCAATGATAACCTTTATGCAAGCCACTTTTGACATACGTATAAACCATTCAATTCCATAAGGTACCAAGCAAGGGTCAATTATCTATTCTCCTGGCATCTGTTAAAATTCCCTAAGCAATTCATAATTCATTACTTCAAATGTTTTTTTTTATTGATGCACATTTTTCCTGACTGAGATTTGGTGTGAAGAAATGTCTGCTTGTGCTGCTAGAGCAAGAAAACCTAATCCCATAGTCACACATCTGCAACGATTTTAGTACTGCTTCATTGTTGGATTTTCGTCAACAACCTCGTGCTTTCCTACCTTATCACTTCTAGAATAATGAATTTCACTAGGAAGATAACACGATGTTAATGATTAGATGGAAAAACAAAACCTGTAATAAAGCTCCCTTCACCATCTTTATTTGTCACCTTTTGATTCCTTTTGCCGAAAACACCTCTGTAATGGAAGTGCCTCGTAATGAAGAATTTCATAGCTAACGTAATGGACAGTTTCAATACTATTAAGGACATGGAGGCTGTACAAACTACATTTCCCATAAACCACTAGAAAAGGAAAACAGAAAACAGTCCATCCAATCCGAGGCCAGCATGTCCTTGAAGAATCTCCTGCCAGCGCGCTGTCCCCCTCATTCTTCCTGAGGACACAGTTCAGAAAACCAAACCTTAATCCTGTTTAGAAGATTCTATACCTGAAAGAAATAAACACTTTTATAAAACCTTATTTCCGAATAGCTGACAGAAATACAGGTTGACAAGAACCACGAGGAAGCCTTGTGAATAACTTTAGACAAAGAATGCGAACAGGTAAAATTCAACAAGCAAGATAACCTGTAATGTCTAATTATATCTGCATAATCTCTCCTGGATTAATTTGTAGGGTGGGAACAAGATGAAATCCTCTCAAGGGTGGGCTAATCCTTGCCTCAGTGACCTTAATAGAACTGAAACTTTCTGTTATGATAGCTAAGAAATTTTTCATTCTATGTCAGGACTGGAGATGAGGATTAGGCTGGTTTAGAGCTTTTCCACCAATAAAGATGGAAGGTGAGGTACAGGTTTTAAATAAAACCTCATAAAAGTCGCATCTGAGGACCAATCTGTAGCATTAAGAATGTCCTCCAAACAGGCTCTCATCTAAAAGGCTTTGGAAGCCATTAAGCTCCTAACTGAGTGAGCCCCAAACTTGGAAATGTCAATACCAGTTCCTGCATAGCCCATCTGACCCATCTGGCAATGGTAGGAGAAGAAACCGCTTTGTGGGGCTTGGTAAGGGTAATCAGTAATTGTTGTTCACCATGTGGATCAGCAGCTACTGTCATGGATCCATAAGCCTTAATTGCACGTGCCACACCCAATTTTGGAACATCTGGAAAGGATGGGATAAAACCACCTTTGAATTATATTTTGTTGTTCTTGAAATATAAAAGGTTGCCTCTGCCAGAGTATTCACTCTACCTGTCAAATCCAGAGAAAGTACGTCCCAGGCTGTGCGACATGGCACCAAACACAGTAATGTAGCTAGTTTCGCTGGCATCTGCTTCCTCAGCAAACATCTATTCAAAGGCCATGATTTAAATGGTGTCAAGACCTGATCAACGTCCCATAATGCAGAGTACCAAGGTCCGGGGGGATCAGATAACCTGATGCCATGAAGAAGTTTTCAAAACAACAGATGTTCCCTACCAAACGCCCATACAGAGGAGAGTGATCTATTGAGATGGACGATCGAAACATATTAATCAACCTGTAAATCAGATTTTCTGAAGTTAAAGGGGCACGAAAATTCAAGATGTGGACAACATCCGACCCCACAGGATCGAACTGCCTTTGGTGACACCAACCCAACCATCGGGGCAAGCTGAAAGGTATCTTTTATGTGTGCTATTTACCCAAGATTTGGCAAGCAAAGAGGCAGGGTCTCAAGAAATCCCTGGGACTTCCCAGCTTTTCCTGTAATGCTCCCTGCAGTGAGACAAAGGGATCCTGAGAGAACCAGGTGATGAGGATTCCCCTGGGGATCCCGGAGGAGAACTGGAAATAGGGGTTGAGGGATTGGAAAATCCCAAGAAAATTCTATCAGAACTGGAAACAAAACTTGAGATCTCTAAATCGGGGTGATCACCACAAGATCTGCCAGCTGTCTCCATATCTGCATTGACAACCTCATTATCATGAAGAATGGGGGACACGTGTAACCCTTCTCTTTGCTCCAGTCCTGCAGAAATGCATTTGTCTCCACTGCATTCGGATACGGACGCCAACTGCAGTATCTGTCCAACTGATGATCCAGTTGAGAGGCGAATAGATCCATTGTGAAGGGACCCCCATCTGGACTGAATTGCATGTGGGTGTAATTGACAAAGACTGGCATCCTCCCAATGACAGAAGTGACAATCCACCACCTCGTTGTATTTGCCGGTAAGATTTTCTGCCAAGATTGAGATCTGATTGGCCAGGCAGTAAGTCCAAAACGTCCTTGCTAAACATGAGAGTGTTTTTGATCTCGTCCCTCCCAGATGGTTGAGGTAGCGAATCACTGCTACCTTGTCCATTTTGAGAAGGACACAACACTGGGCCTTGCATTTGGTCCAACACTTCATGATGAAAGGTCCTACCATCAATTCCAGACAGTTTATGCTGGTGTCTGACTCAGTTATTATGTCAGGTTCGGAATCGAAAATGGCACTGCTATTCCAGGCCTCCATGTGGGACATCCACCATTGTAGTTTTTGTCTTGCCTCCTCAAAAGAGGAACTGACTGAGAGTACTTGAGGCCTTGCTAGAGATGAAAAGTCTTCATCAAAGACTTTGTAGAGCCCGGTAGTGTAGAAGACCTAGGAAAATGGCCTGTGTGGATGGAGGCAATAGGCCCATGATGCGGGTAAGCTGCCAGAGGCATATCGAGGTTTTGGCTTAAGTTTTTTACAATTTGTGCTTTATTCTGGACAGCTTCCAAGATGGGAGACTCAAAGTGGCTTTGAAAGAGTCCACTACAAAACCCAGAAATTGCATTGATCTGGACAGAGAAGACTTTGGCTCATTGATCACGAAGCTGTGAGACTCCAAAAGGTTGACAGTCTGTTGGAGATGACCGGAAAGACATTCCGGGCATTGATTGATAATGAGGATTTCATCCAGATAAATGATCGGATGAATACCTCAGTACCTCAAGTGCTCTACCATTGGTTTCAAAACCTTGGTAAAACACCATGGAGCGGAGGATAGTCCAAAAGGGAGGGAGGTGAACTTGAAGATTTGAGACCTCCACTGAAACTGAGGAGCCACCTGTGAGGTGGGAAAATGTGAACCGTGTGATTGGCATCCTTCAAGGCTCACCATCCAGTAATTTGCTTGCAACAAATCTCTTAGAATATGTATACTCTCCATCTTAAAATGGTGGAAGACCAGCCACTTGTTGAACTCCCTCAGGATGATGACAGGTCGCTGACCCCCGTCCCCCTTGCCTACCAGAAACAGGTTGCTGAGAAAACCATGAGCTTTAAGGATGTCAGTGTAATAGCCCCTTTCGTCAAGAGTTGGCCGATCTCCACATCCACAAGGTCCATTTCACTGGGACTAAAAGAAAGGGGTCGTGGTCTGAGAAGTTGGAAAGGAGAGCCGCTAAATTCAATATAGAATTCCTTTACAGTCTGAAGTACCCATGCGTCTGATGTAATAGCCTCCCAAATCTGAAAGAAATCTCCCAATCTACCCCCAAGTCTGATGCCTTCAGAAGGTTGTACACTCACTTTGAGTATTGTTGTAGGAGCTGTTTGCCCTGGAAGCTCCTCTCAACCCTAAACGATGGGGTAACTTCTGGTTCGGTAAAAGTTACCAAACCAACTGGATTCCTGCCACTGGCCTTTCCGGATGTCTGTACCTCTAGCAGAGACTTGCTGAAAAGGTCAGCTGTTTGAGCGCCTCCGACCATGACCAGCACTGGCAAAAACACAGGGGTGTAAAAATTATTTTTTTAGAGGATTGCGCTTTTACGAGCGAATTAAAATTAGTGACAAACTTTCCCAATTCGCAAATGAAGGATCTCCAAAGAGATCCCCTTGTGCGATGGGGCCTGCTTCTGAAGTCACCATCTCACCCAGTTTTAGGTCTATTTTAATCAAGAGAAATATGTGCCTCTCTGTAGAGAATGCGCAGTTGGTGTTCCCTGAAAAATGATTGCCCTTTGTGCCCAACTACACAAGGTTACTGGAGAGATGAGAGCACTCAATCTTTTAGCATCTTCCACCATGTCCAGGATCTTGGACAAAGGACCTGCCACATCCAACAGTTTATCCTGGCATGCTTTCCCAAAGCGGTCTATCCCCGTTTTGGGGTCCCTCCCAAATTTCCCTAGAAATGTAGCCATTTTAGCATCAATTTCTGGAGTTGGGGGTGACCTTGCCAATCGGGGAAAGGATGGGGACATTCCACTCTGAGGCAGCTACGGGCTTCCTTATTCAAAGGCTCACATAACAGGACACCACATAGGACTCTGCCTTTGGCTCATGAGGTCATTCCGCAGAACTTATAATAAATTGTAATAAATCATCAGCGTCCAACATGTCAGAGTTGGTAGTTTGGGAAGGCCTACTGGGAGAAGGAGCAACTTTGGGGTTGCCAGAAAGATGACAAGGCATGTTGCAGTTCCCCTCCCCATCAAAGATGTTAGAGGACTAACCCCCATCCAAAGGATGGGGGGAAGGAGGAGAAAGAAAGTGTCTCATCTGTGGTGCCAGGAGTTGTAGCCTGTGAACCAGTGTGGGAAGGTTGGTATTCCATTAATGCCTTCTTAAGTCATGTGAAAGCATTGAGATCAACTCCTGGGTCATCTGCGCATTTGCGTTAAGAATCTGAAGATGGTGCCAAGGGCTGCCCTGGAGGTAGGGGAGCTGGAGGCCCAGCAGAATCCTCCCTCTGTAAAAGGAGGTTTTGGCACTGAGCCTCCATGTGGAGGATTTTCTGCTCCAATGGCACTGCTATTTGAGATACTGCTTTAAATATAGATGTGTCATTGATCTGACAGAAGTGTTCATCTTTGGGGAGGTAGGTAATCTCCTCCTCCTCCCTGTTCTCCTCTGAGTCATGCACAGTGGCTAGGAATGCTTTACAATAGTGATAAGAGGGTAATTATGGTTGGGCACATCCCAGATAAACTGTAAGTACCCAGAGGGAACTGTAAGTATGGGCTCTTTAGAGGCCCTGGGACAAAGGCACCCAAGCTTACACTGGGTTCAACAGCTATTGGCTGAAGAGGCCGCCTGGGAAGTGTCTCAAAAACAAACTGGAGTCTTACTCGGAACTGGTATACTGTCTCCAAGTTGTGGTTCTGATTTTGGGATAATTAAACAAATGCAGCCAAGTAAGGGCAAAGAGAAAGGTAAAACCTTGAAAAACAGCCCCGATATGACAGAGCAGCTGCTTGCGCTTCATTCACCTCGTTTGACAGGCAGGTGAAACTGACGCACCGGCCATCGGGGCGTAGAGAATGCTGAGTGCGAAGTCAAGGGTGTGTGGGCCCTCTAGCAGTCGGCTAACCCCACCACTCTGCAGAGCCCAAGGTGAGAGCAGCAACGACATACGAGTGAAAACGTTCCTGCGGTCGCACTGTGAAACAGTACGATGGCTAGGTTTTAACTGGCATGAATAACAGTAAACATGGGGTATAACTAAAATTATTTTACATTGAGCAATGGGGTGAAAACAAGACGTAACATGGAGCGACGAAAAAACTTAACTGAACCCGCTGGAGAAGCGAAGAAAGAAGAGGATAGAGACTTGGCACGAAGTTCTTCAAGGACATGCTGGCCACAGATTTGATAAACTGTTTTCTGTTTTCCTTTCCCAGTGTTTCATGGGAAGTGTAGTTTGTACAGGTTAATAAATGTTTCAATAATGGCTGCTGGTGTAAAATAAAGAAGCGAGAACAGCCTAATCCTCGCCTCCGGTCTTGACATAGAATGTGTAATTTTTCCACATTACCAGTTCATAGAAGGAGACTGTGTTCTTCCTCCAGGGGTGCTCAGACAATTTTCAGAGGGGGGGTGCTACAATCAATGTTCTATCACTAAAGTCATAGGGACTGTGACAAAAATAAGCATCACACACAAAGCAAGTGTAGCAAATAAGCCACGTCAACCCAGCAGAAGAGTAAAGGTGTTGTATGTAGCCAGTGGTGCTTTTTAGGAGAAAACTGCCACAAATATATTACTAAAGCATGGCCCACTAGCACAGAGTCATTTACAGATAGCACATTTTCCATTGAAATTGCCACTAAATTTACACAGATGTGCAGTTTTATTGTCGATATCTAGAGCCAAGGCTTTGTAACTTCCTCATCAGACGTCTTCAACAGGTGCTGTCTGCAAACTTCACTGGCTGCCTACCAGCATAAAAGGTACTGTTTAAATGTCTGCATATTACCATTTGCACTTTTAATGCAATAGGTCCCAGGTATCGTGAGAACAACTTCTCTCACAATGCACCCTTCAGCTCAGTCAGGTCTGACAATGCCTTACTGGTCATGGTCCCTACATTCAAACACTGCCATCCCTCGCTCGCTTTCTCCATCTTAACAGCTAAAACTTGGATTCTCTTTCTCTGTCTATTTTTCTGCCTGACCAACTGTTTATTTTTTGCAAGGACTTAAACAAGTATTGTTTTCTCATCAACTCTGATTCTGTTTTCTGCTTGGGTTTCCATATAATTCCTCCTGACTCACTGCACAGGGACACCACTGGGTAGCCGTTGTGCTTTATAAATGGAAAAAAGAAATACAAAACATGTAGTGCACAAATGATAATGCATGGAAAACAGGTTTCAGTGAATATTTATCATTTGTTCATTGCCAAGTAAGGTGTCTTGATTTGTTTTGCTCCTATTAAAATCTTTGTTGCTATCACATATAAAGATAACAGAAAATGTGCTCTAATCGAGCTTTCCTACTCACCAATCTCCATGTTAAAGGAATAAGCAACAATTTGCTTATTCTCACATTAGTCTCACATTTGACCTGTCTTTGAATGCACAGAAAGTGCAACATGGTAGAAGTAACATCTAAAGGCATCTTTAATGCTTACTCATCTTTTGAACTACAACATTGTTATTTTAGGGCCCTGCAGCACCTCTGCTTCCAATGCCTACATCTTCTTTATGTAAGGGGTAGGTTGCCTATGGGACAAACAGGGATAAGCATCCAGAGTTCTACACGTAGTCATGAAGACTTCTTGAGTTTGCTGCTAAAAACCTACCCATATAGCACCTAGAGTTGACCTGGTAATTTTATGGAATCAGAAAGGATAATTCAGCAGCAAACCTTAATCTGGAGGAAAGTCCTCCCTTCTTCTAGATTTAAGATTCTGCCTCTCTCATTGAGTTGTCCAGTGCCAGACTCTGTTTATCTGTCAGGACATTATGATTGGCCTGAGCATTAACAAAGGAATATATAATTTAGGAAAGTCGGAGGGGTGGCTGGAATAATACAACCCCCAGAGGGAAGTAAAACACAGTGATCTACATACTGCAGGTACAATAACACAACACGTGTAAAACAGTTTGTCTGAGATTTTTAAAATGCGTTTGCTGTTGGCCTTGAAATGTAGAGATCTTTAGGAACCTGCCCCTAAAAGTAAAAGTTCTGTCAAGCAAAAGAAGAAGTGTTTGATTGCTATTTGGCTGACACCTTACCAGGTGGACTGTAAAAGACAGAAGAATGGCTTGAAGTAGTCAGATATTCCACATATCCCATCCGTCAGGAGACATGGAAATTGTCTCTGAATTACTTCTGATCACAGCTGATATGTGAAATGCAGCTGTTAACAGAATATGTCAGGGTCAGAATTAGCAATACGGATGGACTTGATGACAATGCTTTCTACAAGAGATATAGGATCATTTAGATACTCACAATATATATTGATGTGTGTGTGTAAAATTAATTTCATGCTACTGTAAATTAAAATACATTTTTGGGCTCTTATTTGAACAAATGTCCTCTAGAGCATTGCAACTGGCCCTATCCCAGAGTTCTGGAAGTTGGCTATCATAGTCGCCATTTTTAAAAAGGGATATACACTTTCCCCTGCGTGCTACAGACCAATCTCCCTTATCAATTACACTTGAAAAATATGAAGGCTTGTTCTTCTGACCACCTTGAAGCATGGGTAGTTCAAAAATAACAGTTTGGTTTTAGACCGGTGATAGAAGCGTGGAACAAATTTTAAATCTCCATCTCATAGAAGCAAATATGTGAAGGCGAAGAAGGGGGCCCTGCACATGGCTTTTATTAATTTAACAAGTGCATTTGATTTAGTAAATCAAGATAAATTATGAAGAATAATGGAGGGCATGGGTGTTGATACAGATCTTCTCAATTTAATCCATCGCTTACATCATTACCTAAAAGTCAAAGTGCGTTTTGGGTCACAAGGTGAATGCTCTTTTCAAATAAACTTGTTAAGAGGAGTGAGACAGGACTGTGTCTCAGCTCCTTTCCTGTTCCTACACTCTATAAATGGAATTAGTAGCCATTTAATAAGGGGTAGTGAGGAGCTTCCCAAAAACTTGAAGCAAACCAACACCGATCCTAATCCATGCAGATGACGAAGTATTGATTGCCTGTACGGACAATAGCCTGCAAAGATTATTAGACCATTTTGAAGGTTTCATGAATGAGTTAGATCTGAAAGTAAATTATGCTAAGTCCTATGTAATGACCTCTGGTCCAACTAACACCAAATTGAAGCATTATATAATGGAGGGCAGACCCCTTGAGAAGATAACCAACTTTACCTATCTAGGGCTAACTTTCAGGTCATCTCTTTTGTGGAAATCCCGCCTCCTGGTGAAAACACAAGAAGTTGGTGGGAATATTGAGGCAAGCATTCGATTTGCCTGAAAACTAAAACATAAACTGGTAGCCGAGATGATTACTCTCTTTGAAACTAAATGTATCTTAGTGGCCATGTCCAGCGCAGGGGTCTGGAGATATTATAAAGCTGAAGCACTCCAACGTGTGGAAATGGTTATACACACAGACTGCTAGCCACCCCCAAAACACTGCAAATTGTGTGTCACAAGGAATTGTGATTACCTTATGTTGAGGGATGGATTGATGTAGCCCCCCCTTCTTTTGTGGATAAAATGTTGGATAAATCCAGGGGCACAGTTAGTGAGATCATGTTTTACTGGTTGTCTAACCTTAGATAAAGCTATTATGATACCTTGGCTCGCATGCCTGAAATATACTTTTTACAAATTGGGTTTAAGGGAAATGTTTTTAAAACCACAAAACGTAGGAGAAAACAGTAAGGAGATTGCAAAGCAGCACTTTGATGAGTTCTGCCTAAATGAGAGAATGTTAAGAGCACAAACTATGCATACTGTCGAGAATTATTTGCAGTTGGTGACCACTAGAAATACTGAACCTGACTTATTGTGGATTGAAAACCCTATTCATAGGTTGTACCTAAAAATGTTCAGACTAAGGGCCCTGTTACGAGTCTGACGGTCTGAAGACCGCCAGACTTGTGGTAATGGTCGCACCACCACGGCTGTGGCGGTCCGACCTCCACATTACAACCCTTGCAGATGGACTTCTAGGGGGCCCCCTGTGTGACTGCATTGGTCCATGTGGAGACTAGTCCAATGCCGCCACATGTTTTCCACTGGGCTGACTGGCGGCAACCTTGGTTTCTGCCGATCAGCCTAGTGGAAAACCCGTAATGGGACCAGTGGGGAGACAGCCAGCACAGTGGGGTGTCTCCTCATCAGGAGTGTGGCTGGTGGGTTTTTCAGGCCACTAAACTCGTAATGAGCCCCCAAATCTAATTCATTTTAAAGTTGCTTTGCCATGGCAGCATGGTTTATGCACATGCCATTGTAATTCTATTGAGAAACAGAGCACCTGTCACTTTATTCTGTTTTGCCCTCTATATTCAGTCCCTAGAGCCTCTTTCTTAAAACTTGTGCTGCGTAAGGCAAACATTAGGCATTTAAGGCTAGGCCTGGAATTTGTACAAATCATGCCTTTCTTAAACATTTGTTATGCAGTACTAACTTTTATTAAGAGTGCATTAAGTGTTAGAAGTAGTTATGAACTTTTATATCGACAATGATAGTACTATACAGAATTTATGCAGTACTATCAGTTACTGACATGCCTGTCAAGTATGGCCAAAATCCCAAGGAAATATGCAAGCTGAGAGGGCAACGTATTGTTTATGGATGTTTTCTTATCTTTTCCTTTTTTTGCATTTTATGCTTTGTGTGTGTTGGCCAAAATGATTTTTTAATTCTTATGATGATTATTTGAACATTTTATCCTTTGTATGATTATTATTGTATATAGCTATTTTTTTTAGCCTGCTTAAAAATGCCTAAAAAAGATTGTTCTCTCTGTACTCGAAATATATATTGATGTGTGTGTATAATTAATTGATTTCTATAGTAAATTTAATTAAAATATTTAATATAAATTAATGATCTAAAGTAAATTGAATATGAAATGATTTCTTGTTAGAAATGAATAAATACGTTAAAATTACTTTAACCTTAAGTTTATCTTATTAAGTGTGAGTAATTAGGACATCATTTTATCTTATTTTTTAAGTCATTTATTGTACACAATTAATAAATGAGAAGTAATTACATTATTTTTATTTGTAGTGTATAGGGGTAGTAAGTGATTTTTAGCATTAAGGCGTGAGTGGAATATAGGGGTAGGAAGAAGTTTTTAGGCCTCATTGATAGATTATCTATTGGGATAGTAAAGATTTTTAGGGCTCAGTGATGAGTAGTGTATAGCAGAAGTATGGATTATTTGGGGTTCAGGAGTAGAAAGGAGGGTTTAGGGCTCAGGATGGGTAGTGTATGGAGTAGTTAGAAGTTTTTAGGGCTCAGAGATGGGTTGTGTATAGGGTTTGTACAGAGTTTTGAATCTACAGTGATGGGTTTTCTATACAGGTAAAAGGAACTTTTTAGGCTTCAGGCATAGGTTGTGTAAAAGGGTATTAAGGAGATGTTAGGTTTAGGAATGAGGTGTGTATAGAGTAAGTAAGGAGTTTCTGGAATTTCAGGATGTATTGCGCCTGGGAGCAGTAAGGAGTTTTTAGGGGTCAGGGATGAATTATGTATAGGGGCAGCAAGGAGTTTTTAGGGTTCAGGGATGGGTTGCATGTATGGGTAGTTAGGAGTTTTTAGTGTTGAGGGATGGTTTGTGTATAAGGGTAGCAAGGAAATGTATGTGTATTTGCAGTGGTATTTTTAAATTAATATAATTTATTACACTTACGAAAAATGTATTATGTTACTTTTTTTAAAAACTTTATTTTGAGTTTAGTCAACCATGCACAAGAAACAATGATACAGAGTTAGTTGGTATGGCACAGACCCACTACAGGCGTATAGGACAAAAAAATGACTTACAAATGGAACAGTCAATGTTGGAACGATACAGATTAATGACCATGCGTTACAACCATTGCAACCATGTTGTGAGTGCAAAATTGTAAATGTCTCCCCCCAACCTAGGTAGACCATACACACTGGTACATCCACAGCCAGTACAGCAGACAGCCACTTCTACGCATACCAAACATCAATCAGGACATCAGGCCCAGAGCTCACAGCACTGTTCGGACACATCTAGTATCACACACTGCGTACCCAGCATCTACAGGGCCTCTATCCCACCTTCCTCCTCCCCAACAGTTGTCTTCTCAACAGATGGAGCCAAGTAGGCCTGATATGTACTTCATATATCTTTGGGGCAGCTACAGACCAGTTGCAATTTGTGGTATGGATCTGATTGCGTGTTGCAGTATGCCAAGTCTACATGGCAATCTTTTAGGGTGGTCCTCTAGTCCACTGCATCGCTATTCTGCACCTAGTGAGAAGTAGCCCCATAGTCATCAATCACTTAGAGGTTGTCAAGATATCCCTGTCATTGCCCAGCAACGTGAGTAATGCGTTCCCCGCTATGTGCTCACTCATAATCACACCATGTTCCACCAGTGTTGCCAGGCATAACCAAGCTTTCTTCTCACTGTATCTCTGACAGCCTGAAGTGTTATGTAAACCATATCGGATCAGGCAAACCAGCGTAAAGTACACTCTGTTAAGGTACATAAACTGTTGTAGCCTGTGATGTCTATTCAGCGAAACAGATTTCACAACAGAGCAACAGTAAGTCCACTGCTTGTCACTGATGGTGATGCCAAGGACCGGCTGGCAGTCTAACCTAACCATTGTGATTCCCGGATGCCGCACCTCTTGTGTGAGTGCATAAAGTTTTGTCATGATATGATGTGGTCTGGATGCTTGTAAGAGGTGTATCAACGCTAGAAACTCTGGGGGGGGGGGTTCAAGTAAGTCCTCCCCAAGGAGATCATGCATCGTGTGGTTGGCCCTGTAGAAATAGAAATGGATCAGGATCAAGGATTCAATGTTTTTCCCACTGACCTGGTCCCAACTGCACATAGTGTCATCTTGGAACAGATCATCCATAGCAGTTAGACCAGTTCCGCGAACAAGAAGAGGAAGCAGGGTAGAACCACCATTTTCATGATGGCTATACGCCCACTGAGTGACAAAGGTAATTCAATCCAACATTCAGCTGCTTCTGAGAGCTTTTGTACTGCTTTACCATAGTTATCCAGCAGGACCACAGACGGGGCTGTGTGCATCTGGATCCCTAGATATCCCACCCAATGAGTTGTCCGTTGTAGTGGAAACTCTAGTTATACCAGTGTTGTAACCACAGTGAGGGGAAATATTAGGGACTTATCCCAGTTAATCTGAATGCCTGAACCCCCGCTGAATAGAACAACCTCCTGAAGGATCGGAAACAAATTATGCTCAGGGTTGTGTACATACAGGAGGCGTCATTGGCATATGCAGGAACCGGAGACCCCTGTGTGCATGGTATTCGTGAAGTGCACAAGGTAGGGGTTCGGCTACTAAAGCATACAATAACGGCAACAATGGGCATACTTGTCTAGTGCCTCTTGAGATATCAATGGATGCCTTCAGCAGTGTACAGCACATGGACTAGCTGCAAAAAGACACCCCCTACACCAATGAATCGCTGTACTGCAAGCACAAATCCCCATTCTACTGAATCAAACACCTTCTCAGCTTCTAAGAATACTGTTGCAGCTCGTACCTCAGGGGCGATGCTAGTAATAGTGCTGAAAAGTGTTCTGAGGTTGTATGACATGGACTGGCTGGGGATGAATACAGCTTGCTCAGGGCCTACTACTCCCGGAAGCAATGGAGCCAGGAGGTTGGTGAGGACTTTTGCAAATATGTTTGTGTCCGCATTTACTAATGACAGCGGTTGGTAGGACACAGAGCTGTTGGCCAGATTGCCTGGCTTCAGCATAGTGACCACGAGAGCGTCTCGCATCGAAGGCTGCATACAGCTATCCTTCACCATCTCCTTGAAGAGTGTGACCAGGTGTGGAACCAGGATATCCTGGTGGGTCTTATGGAAGGCTACTGTTAACCAGTTAGCGTCTGGAGCTTTACCGCTAGGCATGTCTTTTAGTGCCGCAATGATCTTTGCCGTGAGTAACGTGTCATAAGATGTTCCCTATGTTCAACTGTGAACTCTCCTGGGTGTGTCACTGCAGTATGTAGCAATGCTAATCACGAGCCCTGTGAGGCCACCACAACCTCTAGGTCAGGAATCAGCAGCACTCAACCATCTCACATTGTCATTATCCGGGGACAAGTAAGCCCACAACAGCAGCAACTGGCAGGGGAACCTTCCTGGGAGTGCAGGCACTCTGTAAGTACCAGAGGGTCCCCTGTGTTCATGGTAACTCCCTCCTGTAGGTCCTCACTCAACCTGCACAGGACTTCAGGGATAAAAGGAGAGCACTTCCTATAGCAGCTATTAACTTCCTGTGCAGCAGAGTCCAGGGACACTCACATCAGGTAGACATTCCATATAGGACCGGGAAGTACTCAGTCCTTCCTTCTGCAGCAGGATGATGGATTCGGGTAAGGAAATGTAAAGGGGTGTATCCTGCAGTGGAAGAGAGTGGAGACAATCCTAGGCTATGTCTGCAGCAGTCTTCACTGATCAGTGGCAGCATGCATGGGTGAGGCACCTACCAGTGCCATTTCCATGGTGCCAGCTCCTCCATCTAGTAGGGGCCTCAGGTCAAGGTGGGCTGCAAGCTTCTTCTCCTCCCCTCTGCTGCTCTGGCCATGCGGTATGGGGCCCCTGCTTCCTTTAGGGGGCCCAAGGCATGGCCCACTGCAGCGTCACATGAGGCAGCGGCTTTGGCAAATCTCAGAGTGCCTCAGGTGAGTCCCAAGAACCACTGACATAGGCCACTCAGCCAGAGCACGGGTTGCACAGGCATGGCAGGCAAGCAGGCGCAAAGTCTATCAGTGGGTATGCGGAGTATTAATATGGTCCACCAGGAGCTGTGCAGGAGGTCTTTCCGCCCCACTTTCTCTGTGCTTTGGCCACCACTTCAGGCCCAGCCACACAGATTGCGACCAGGACATACTGGTGGGAATGAGGCCTGACGATTTTGGTAGATCAATTATCAACCCTAGCTTGGCACTCCCCAGCATGCAGCTAAGTGCGTCCTCACCGCATCTGGTTGCAGGTAGTTCCTGCATCCCATGCGCATCAAGGGTTCAGGGCGTTCACTCTGCTGGCTCCGGCATATTGTCACACCGCCATAGGCTGCAACATTCGCCTCAAGCACATCGGCGATTCCACAGCAGTACTAAGCTAACTATTTTTTGACATACACCCAAGAAGGGTGAATCCGGGCCACGGGCAGGTGGTTGTGGCAGTCCACAAGCAGCTATGAGCACGAGGAATGTTGCACGGCTGGAGGAGCACACCTAGATGGCGGCCATTTTCAAGCCCGACAAATTCCGCCCCCCAACAATTGATTATTTTATAATATACAAATTTAATAATTACTGAAAGCAATGTTAGAAATAAAATTGCATAAAATAAAATTAATTTTAAATATAGAATACGTTAATGTACATTTTCTTTCCATATGTGTATACTCATATATATATATATATAAATCTTCAACAGATGGACAGATGGCCATCTGACGGCTGCACCGATCCCGTTGGTTGAATCCCAATATTGAAACAAACTCACATCCAGCAAGCTCGAATATGGTTCATAAATTTATTTCTTAATGCAGGTAACACAGTGTCCTGAAATGCGATGTCAACGCGTTTCGGCAGAACGCCTTCTACTGGACAAATCTGGCTACAAAGCCGGCATCGTTTAAGTGCAAATTAACAGTCCTTCGTCTATTTCCATAGCATAACAATGTGAACTAAAGCAGCGGCCATCTTAAAACATGCTAAAGTCTATAGTTATATTTTAAATTCCACAATTAATACGGGGATCACCTATATTCTTTGGAATAATTTAAGAAATTTTCAATTAGTTAGACATGGATATCTTTTGAATGTAACTTAAGATAACCCAAATAGACAATACATAATTTTAATTTTAATTATAATTGGGTCTGATGTCAATCATAAGTTGCCTGTTCAATAAATAGTAATGCATATAATTTATCATCAATTCATCAATCTCATATATGTTGCAAAGTGTTAAAAACTGCTGTACAGAATCTATTACTACACATGAATCGATCCTGAAAATAGATAGATTATGAGAAATTGGATATAACAACCTATCATAAAAAATTATTATTATAATTAATCCTTTCTAAAAAAATCCCCATAAAAGACATTTTTTTAAAGGAACTTTTTAAGTAAAAAATCACTATTACAATTATTAAATGATTATAAAGCAATTAATTAGTTACTTATCCAAATCTCAATTATCATGCACCAATTCCTTGATATATAATTTTCTGTATGTAACAACAGTCACTTATACTATATTTATATTGCAATCTCTTCTATATCATCAAAGCGACCTCATATTGTAATGGGTCTCCATATCTAAAAAAACATTGAGTCAATTATGATCTACCGTATTTATCTGTATAATGCGTCGCTCTATAGATGCATGTTATTGATCTATATTTAAAAATATTGAAATATATATATATAGTATACATATGTAAACTAAATTACATATATTACAAACTAATAGAATAAGCTGCTTAGCAGTCATTAATGTTTTTTGCAGCTGATGAATGGACAGGGTATTTTATGAAGTTAGGGCAGACACATCATTAAGATTACAATTTGAACTCTGAATGTTAGTTCTTTATCTAATATTTAACTATTTTCCCCATACTGGCTGTATATTTTTACCACTCTGCTCTGACACTTGTACTTAGCCTACCACTTAAAGAAATCTCAAGCAATCATTGATTTTTCCAATTTCACCTTTCTCATTCCTACTGACATGCATTGTAAAGCAAATGTTCTCCTTCAGTAACCTTCCTAACAAGTCTATCTGAACTTTAGGAATCAATTCTAATTTTCTGGACCATTCTTTGTAAAACATCTGCACTTATTTTTTTTAACCAATTAGTTACTTATCCAAATCTCAATTATCATGCACCAATTCCTTGATATATAATTTTCTGTATGTAACAACAGTCACTTATACTATATTTATATTGCAATCTCTTCTATATCATCAAAGCGACCTCATATTGTAATGGGTCTCATATCTAAAAAACATTCAGTCAATTATGATCTACCGTATTTATCTGTATAATGCGTCGCTCTATAGATGCATATTATTGATCTATATTTAAAACAAGGCCTAGGCTTAAAGTGCTAAGTGCTAAGTAATACAATAACAATGTGTGCAAAACGTGCATATAAAGTGCAACTAAATATTAAAAAACAATAATATTGTTAAAAAGATTGTATTTGTTGCTTTCTCTTCAATCCTATATCCTGTGAATATATATGTAACTTCTGTTCTCTGTATTTATTAAATTATAAGGAAGAAGTTATCCTAAACCCGATTACAAATAAAGACCTATAAGTTCATAAGAAGGTCTATAAGTTCATAGAAATGGCCATTTTTCGACATAACTCCTAAGAGTCCAATTGAAAAGAGAGGTAAGTATAGATAATTGTTGCTCCTCTGGAATTTTTGATAATGGTAATTTTCTCATCTCCCTTCATAGACATCATTATGGTCATAAAATAATATCATATTCACTGTATTGCTTACAGGGTTAAAAAAACATTCAGAAACTCTTCCTATGTTCAAGCTCAGCGCAATTAAGGGTTAGAGTGTCATCTGAGATGGACATAAAGCTCAGCATCAAGATTATGCCCCCAAGGAGATTCAGAACCCAATAATAAAATCATCTTCGATTCCGTTTGTCTGAGCTCTAATGTTCTATTTCCGGCTCTAGGATTATTTTTGATGGATTTAATACCATAAAAAGACAATGTACTGCAATCTCCTTTATGTATGTCCCAAAAGTGTTTAGCCAAGGGGTAGGTCCTATCCTGATTTTTGATGGCTCTAAAATGTTGTAGGAATCTGACTTTTAGCTTTTGAATAGTGCTCCCAATATACTTCTTATGACATCCACATTCAATAACATAGATCACAAATTCCGTGTCGCATGTGATTCGATCTTTGATACTTTTGCATGTTATGGGCACACTTACAGGCCTTACAATGGCCACATTTCCAAAATCCCAAACTTTTTTGGCTCAACCAGGATGTATTCACTTTCATCGAGAAATAACTTCTGGTCAGATAGTCTCCCAGTGAGCGCGCTTTGCGAAAAGTTATGGACGGATGTGCACCTATATCATCCCTAATGATGGGATCATTCTGTAAGATGTGCCAGTTTTTTTGAAGTATAGTTCTTAATGAATCATGTTGTTGATTGTACTGAAAGAATATTCTGGGTGGTGATTGTTTGAACTCACTATTGATTGCTGTGTTATTAAAAAGTAACTCATCTCTACTTTTGTTTTTAACCCTGTGCTGTGCATCCATCAAACTTTTGAGAGGATAACCTCTACTTAGAAATCTCTCTACCATTGCCCTGGCTTCAAATTCATATCTATTTTCATCCGAACATATCCTGCGAGCCCGCAGTAACTGACTATAGGGTATGCTCCATTTTAACGCCATAGGATGTCCACTATTGGCATGCAATATGGAGTTGCAGGCCGTGGGCTTGCGATATATAGTGGTCTCTAGATGATCATTTTCTACTTTTAATAGAACATCTAGAAATGCAATGGTGTCTCTGCTAAAAATGGCATCCAAATGGATATTAAATTGATTGTTGTTTAGTACACTTATATATTCCAGCAATAGTAGTTCTGTGCCATCCCAGATAATAAACAAATCATCGATATAGCGTACCCACAGTACCACTCTGTCCATATAGATGTTATTGTGGTCAGACCAGGCCACCTCTTTCTCCCACTAGCCCATATATAAATTGGCATATGTCGGAGCAAAGGATGCCCCCATAGCTGTCCCTTGTTTTTGTAAAAAACATTCATTATCAAAAAGGAACAAGTTATGGGTTAAGCAAAATTGTAGCATGGATAAGAGCATGTTAGGATGTTCGAGAAATTCTATAGGCCGTGTTTGTAAGAAGTACCTACATGCCTGTAACCCATACTGATGTTTAATTGAGGTATACAGAGATGCTACATCCATGGTGACCAGTAGATAGTCTTTATGCCATGGGATGTGATGTATCTTGGCTAAAAAATCATTGGTGTCGCATAGATATCAAGGTAATTCTGTAACAAAAGTACATAAAAACCGATCTAAGTACCGCAAGGTATTTTCAAGCAGCGACTGATTCATGCTGGCTATTGGTCTACCTGGAGGATCTGTCTTGTTCTAATGAATTTTTGGCAGAAAATAAATGCATGGAATTTTCGGATAATCCATTTTTAAATACATAAACTCATCATAATCCATCAGTTGCTTAGTGTACCACTCATTAAGCATCTTATGATATATCGCTTGATATTGAGTTGCAGGATTGATCAATACTTTTTCATAGTGATCTGTATTCATCAATTGTCCAAGTGCTTCTTTGATATAATCAGTTGTATCCATTATAACAATATTACCACCCTTATCGGAGGGTTTGATGACAATTGTGGAGTTAGATTTCAGTGTGTTTAAGTCTTTCCAATCTTGTTGAGTAAAGTAGGATCTACTCATCATTCTCGATGTCTTGGATAAGCCTTTTCTGCGAAATTTGTCAATATCATTGATTACTAGTTCGTGAAACGTGTCTATCAAATTTCCACTAGGTAATGGAGGATTGAATCTACTCTGCAATTTTAGATGGCTATTGTCACAAAGATTGGTTATAAATCCCATCTCATTGAGTGTAGTGGTACTGTTGTTCGTATCATCATATAAAGAACATCCAGCTTCATTACTTTCACTTGCTAACTCATTGATGGCTATCAATTGTGAGCTGTCAACAATATTGAATCCAGAGGCCACAGCCTTCATATCGACATTCTCTGCCATTCGATTTAAGTCTTTGTTGGAAAAATGTTTGATTAGACGCAGTTTGCGAACATATTTGTAAAGTTCAATTCGAGTGTTGACATAATCCCACTGAATATTTGGGCAGAAACTGGGTCCTAAGTCAAGTATGTGTAATTGATTGTCAGTAAAGGTGCTGTGAGAAATATTCACAACAGTACTCAAATGATTCGATATGTTGGTAGGAGGGGGTTTCAGATCTGTTTTAGTTATTGATTGCTTCTTCTTCTTACCCCGCCTCGTCTTCCGCTTCATCTGCCACGTCTGCGGTTTTGGCCAGGGGGTGTCGTGACCATTTGCATGAGGCGCATTTCCCCCTGAAAATCCAGCTTGTTTCGTGGTATCTCATCAGCAGAGGACTCTATCTCTGAACTGTCATCTGCGGATACATGTTGTGCAGCACCATCCACTGCATTTTTGGACACATCTTTGGTTCTTGCAGTGTCGTATTTTCGAGCAAACGTGTAAATTCCTCAATGCTCGTAATCCAACTTATCTCTATTAAACTTATGTGCTTTACGTGATTTAATTTCTTCTTCCTTGTATTTGATCCGTTCTTCCATTTTGGCTAATTGATTGGAAACTTCTTGTTGATTAGACATCTTTTCTAGATCTTTAGTTAGTTGTTCAATCTTAGTAATTTGTTCCTCCATTCGTCTTTTGGCTTGAGTGATTAAAGTTCCCATAAGTTTGGTTGAACAGTCTGCTGTTTGCATTCTCCATTCCTCCAGTAGATCTGGATCCATATCGCCTAAAGTGGGTAAGATTAGAATATGTAGACCTCTAGGTACCCTGCCATTTTCGATATATTTAGTTAATGAGGTCATTTCCCACAATTTTTTAAGTTCAGAAATTCGTGCTTTTTCTAATTGGCTTATGATGCTGGAGGTGGTTTGTATCTGAGCCGTCGGGGGCCCATTGTTGATTTTAGAATTGTCAAACAATTCAGCTGCAGCTTGCTCCCACAGTTTTCTCCGTTCGGCCATAATGGATAGGGCAAAGAATGTCCACGATGTGTAGTTACTTATCACAGTTCGATTTTATAGCCGCTTAACTGAAGAACAGAACGTGCAGGATAAACGGATATAGGAATTAACTCTTAAATTTACAGGACACTGTGTAAATATCCACCAATTTGCAACTAAGTAATTATGTTGCTTGTTGATTCTCTCTAATAACGAGACTCAAAGTTTGTTGTATTGTATGACGGGAAAGCCGTATTCTAAGCGACCAAGTTAATTATTTTCTGTCGTATATTTTACTTTGCGGGCCGTGTGCCAATTTTCGATGTAGCACAGAAACGCCAAATGTGCAATAGTCTAACTGTAGGGAGAGCCGTAATTTTCACCTCACGGGCGTTCTCCAACCGCCCCGGGGGAAAGAAACAGTGCTACCGTATCAGTTCGGCTGCGTTTCTCTTCCAATTTATCGAAAGCACGGTGCTGCGTGAGAAGCAGTTTCCAGTTGTAGAAGCCACCCGCACTCAACTGGCGTGCCAGCCGTATCGCGTACCGGAGGCCACGTTAAAATAAATCTTCAACAGATGGACAGATGTTCATCTGACGGCTGCACCGATCCCGTTGGTTGAATCCCAATATCGAAACAAACTCACATCCAGCAAGCTCGAATATGGTTCATAAATTTATTTCTTAATGCAGGTAACACAGTGTCCTGAAATGCGATGTCAACGCGTTTCGGCAGAACGCCTTCTACTGGACAAATCTGGCTACAAAGCCGGCATCGTTTAAGTGCAAATTAACAGTCCTTCGTCTATTTCCATAGCATAACAATGTGAACTAAAGCGGCGGCCATCTTAAAACATGCTAAAGTCTATAGTTATATTTTAAATTCCACAATTAATATGGGGATCACCTATATTCTTTGGAATAATTTAAGAAATTTTCAATTAGTTAGACATGGATATCTTTTGAATGTAACTTAAGATAACCCAAATAGACAATACATAATTTTAATTTTAATTATAATTGGGTCTGATGTCAATCATAAGTTGCCTGTTCAATAAATAGTAATGCATATAATTTATCATCAATTCATCAATCTCATATATGTTGCAAAGTGTTAAAAACTGCTGTACAGAATCTATTACTACACATGAATCGATCCTGAAAATAGATAGATTATGAGAAATTGGATATAACAACCTATCATAAAAAATTATTATTATAATTAATCCTTTCTAAAAAAATCCCCATAAAAGACATTTTTTTAAAGGAACTTTTTCAGTAAAAAATCACTATTACAATTATTAAATGATTATAAAGCAATTAATTAGTTACTTATCCAAATCTCAATTATCATGCAACAATTCCTTGATATATAATTTTCTGTATGTAACAACAGTCACTTATACTATATTTATATTGCAATCTCTTCTATATCATCAAAGCGACCTCATATTGTAATGGGTCTCCATATCTAAAAAAACATTGAGTCAATTATGATCTACCGTATTTATCTGTATAATGCGTCGCTCTATAGATGCATGTTATTGATCTATATTTAAAAATATTGAAATATATATATATATAGTATACATATGTAAACTAAATTACATATATTACAAACTAATAGAATAAGCTGCTTAGCAGTCATTAATGTTTTTTGCAGCTGATGAATGGACAGGGTATTTTATGAAGTTAGGGCAGACACATCATTAAGACTACAATTTGAACTCTGAATGTTAGTTCTTTATCTAATATTTAACTATTTTCCCCATACTGGCTGTATATTTTTACCACTCTGCTCTGACACTTGTACTTAGCCTACCACTTAAAGAAATCTCAAGCAATCATTGATTTTTCCAATTTCACCTTTCTCATTCCTACTGACATGCATTGTAAAGCAAATGTTCTCCTTCAGTAACCTTCCTAACAAGTCTATCTGAACTTTAGGAATCAATTCTAATTTTCTGGACCATTCTTTGTAAAACATCTGCACTTATTTTTTTAACCAGTTAGTTGCATATGAGGAGAGTAGTTCCAAGTTCAAGTTTTATTGTTGCAGTTTATTAAAACCAAAAGAATGTTGGTGAATAACATTTAAACATTGCTTAAAATCATAGCAATACTATTTATGTTCCATTCCATTACAGGGTATTAATTAATCTAATGTAAATAAGCTAATAAGTTCCCATCAACCTTATGACTTATTCTTGAAAGTAGGAAGAATATTTTAAAACGTATACAGAGGAGCAAAAGTAAAAACTGTCACGAGCTGGTAGATCATAAGAATGTTATGGGAATCCCATAGGTGTGAAGGTTTAGTGAGCATTGTAATTATAGAAATGCCCAGCCTCTTCAGTCTTTTCTTTCAACTTTCTATCAATCTATGTGATGAGTCTGTGATGTGTTTCATATGTTGGAGGTGTATTTTTCCTTCTGATCGCCGAAGGTGTTGAGGTCTATCAGGATACATACAAGATCATTCTAATTACTTTTGATCACTGTGCGACTCACACTTCCTTCGGGTACCGCTTAGAAACATTCACAGACTGCGTATGGGAGGACATTATTTAGTGCTTTCTTCCGGTGGACTTGTGGGGCCACTTAGGCCCTGATTTATACTTTTTGACGCAAACCTGCGTTAGCGCATGTTTGCGTCAAAAGGTTTACCGCCGGCTAGTGCCATTCCAGGACGCCAGACGGGCGTCATATTTAAGGAATGGCGCTTGTTGGCGGTAAGTCCCTGTTAGCATTAAAATAAATGACGTTAACCGGGTGGGGGAGGCATAGGGGAAACATCAAAGAATGGCGGTAGTCAGGTTAGAGTCAGAAAAATGACTCTAACCTGACTAGCGTCATGTTTTGACACACAACCCCCATGGACATGACTCCTGTCTTAGCAAAGACAGGAGACATGCCTCCCTGCCCACTGGCCATGCCCAGGGGACTTATGTCCCCTGGGCATGGCCATTGGGCACAGTGCCATGTAGGGGGGCCCAAGTTAGGCCCCCCTATGGCACTTAAAAAATAAAATAAAAAAAACTTACCTGGGATGGGTCCCCCCATCCTTATGTGTCCTACAGGTGTGGCTGGGGGTGTCCCTGGGGGCAGGGAAGGGCACCTGTGGACTGCTTCCATGGCGCCTGAGCAGTCAAACTGAGCCCACAGGTCCCCTAACGCCTGCCCTTACCCAGGCGTTAAATAATAAATAATAAGTAGCGCCATTATTTAAGGCCCTCCTCCCCCCATGTGTGTTTTTTGCATGGGAGAATAAATAAAGCGCTAAGGCCTTAGAGTCATTTTTTGCGTGGGAGCGCCTACCTTGCATCTCATTGACGCAAAGGAGGTTTTCACGGTTAAAAAATGACGTTAACCCCAATATTTTGATGCTAGACAAGTCTAGAGTCAAATTATAAATATGGTGTTAAGTTTGCGCCAGATTTGAGTAAAAAAAAATGACGGAAACTGGCGCAGAGTATAAATATGTCCCTTAGTAACAGCTTAAGACCACCTTTACTCTGTCATGGTGACATTAATGATATTATCACTTACCCAGATCTTCACAACAGGCTATTTCCAGAAATTTAATGAATTTACAGATTAATTGCAGATCACCAGGATTAAAGCATGCTAATATTGCTTCCCTGCAGATTCAAATGTTCTGGTATTGAAGCTGAACTTTAAATACTGTCTGGGCCTGGGGAGGGGGGGAGGAGAGAAGGAGAGAATGCACCTAAATACGCATGTGTGTTTGGCCGACTGTCTCAGCACGGGCAAACACACATGTGCACTTCAACCCAGCCAGGCTGGAGAAACTGCACAGACCCCAGGGCAGTATCTGAGCAGCAGTCCAAGCCACTCAGACCAATCCTGGCGCTGCTTTCATGCTAGGTTTAGCACCAGGATTTCTGGGGAGCCTGAGATGAAGAGGAGAGGAACAACTCGACAGGCGGCGACAGAACAGGTACATTTATTTTTACATTTTATTATATTTTATTTAAACCCCCCCCACCCCTTCCTCTGCCTGCCCCTCACCTTGAGATTTGCGGGGGCTGCCACTGCTCAGCTATATCCAGCTTGTAAACTTTACACAAAATAGGTTCAGCTTCCTTTTGAAAGGTTTTTGTAAAACACCCTATAGATTTTCCAATATATAAGGCTTCATGTGATCTCTAAATTCGGTAACAGTTATGTCAGCTGCTATCATAGCCTTATCAAAATCTTCCTAAGCGGGTAAGAGTAGTTGGAGAAAGGCACACATCTGTTGTTTTTCACATTCAGAAGCATTCTTTACATAACTTTTAAATTAATGTAAAAATGGTACTACTGTCTCTATTTTAATTCTGACATTACTTCTCTTACTATTGCTGTTTAAATAGTTCACTTTGTCTACCTGCAGTCTTCCACACTTCTCCCAATTGTTTATCTGTATTTTTGAAGTAGCCCAAAATAAGAAACATTTTGCTGTTCTGTTTTATTATTTGCCGACTTCAGATTTCATTCTTATCAACTTTCCGCTTATTGAAGCCTCTGAACATGTGTATTTAAATTTCCATTAAAAAGATTTCAGATAATTCTCCATCATTTTCAAATCATTATTCTGTCTGTCTGGGTCTTTCTAGGACTGGCTGCTTTAAACTGTCTCAAATATAATTTTAAGCAGTGCTAGACAATGTTAAAGTCTTTCACAGGTGATTTATTTCTCAGCACATAGTCTTGTTTTTTTCTTCAATCATTTTTATTAAAGATGCTTTCACACTTGGTCCTGGAGGAGACAGGTGTAAGCCACAGGTCTCTCAGGCTATGCCAAGCGAACAATAATAGAGACCAGACCTGGGGTAGTTTTTGTGGCCACAGAAACAGATTTAGGGAAGTTTGCTATGTGTTAATCAAGGGTACATTGGATATCCTCAGTGTAATGAAAGGAAGCCTATATGGTCCAAATCAGGATCTGTTGCATTTTTTCAATGTCCTCTCCCTTAAACTTCGATGAAGGCTCCATGTCCCACCATGCTGGAGGTGGGAGGGCACTATCTGTTTTGTTTTTAAAGATAATCTAGACAGAGCCTTTCCCTTGCTTTCTACCACACAGTTACCAAAAGTAATGCAAGGTTTTGTAAAATGGTCTTGTTGGAAATGGCCCTTCTGCAGGGTTATCCCCGGACTTTTTGCCTTCCTCCTTCTCTCTTTCTGACCTCATTTTTGCTGGGTTTTAGACTCTGCGCACTTTACCACTGCTAACCAGTGCTAAAGTGCATATGCTCTCTCCCTTTAAACATGGTAACCTTGGATCATACCTGATTGGACTATTTAATTTACTTATAAGTCCCTAGTAATGTGCACTGTATGTGCCTAGGGTCTGCAGATTAAATGCTACTAGTGGGCCTGCAGCACTGGTTGTGCCACCCACTTAAAGTAGCCCCTTAACCGTGTCTCAGGCCTTCCAATGCAAGGCCTGTGTGTGCAGTTTCACTGCCACTTCGACTTGGCATTTAAAAGTACTTGCCAAGCCTAAAACTCCCCTTTTTCTACATATAAGTCACCTCTAATGTGTGCCCTAGGTACCCCCTAGAGCAGGGTGCTGTGTGGGTAAAAGGCAGGACATGTACCTGTGTAGTTTATATGTCCTGGTAGTGTACAACTCCTAAATTCGTTTTTACACTACTGTGAGGCCTGCTCCCTTCATAGGGTAACATTGGGGCTGCCCTCATACATTAGTGAAGTGGTAGCTGCTGATCTGAAAGGAGTAGGAAGGTCTTGTTTAGTATGGCCAGAATGGTAATACAAAATCCTGCTGACTGGTGAAGTTGGATTTAATATTACTATTTTAGAAATGCCACTTTTAGAAAGTGAGCATTTCTCTGCACTTAAATCTCTCTGTGCCTTACAATCCACGTCTGGCCGAGTTTAGTTGACAGCTCCTTGTGCATTCACTCAGACACAACCCAAACACAGGGTACTCAGCCTCACTTGCATACATCTGCATTTTGAATGGGTCTTCCTGGGCTGGGAGGGTGGAGGGCCTGCCCTCACACAAAGGACTGCCACACCCCTTACTGGGACCCTGGCAGACAGGATTGAACTGAAAGGGGACCTGGTGCACTTCTTAGCCACTGTTTGAAGTCTCCCCCACTTCAAAGGCACATTTTAGTATGAAACAGGGCCTCTGCCCTACCACATTAGACACTTGCTGGAGAAGAAACCTGAACCAGAACCTGCATCCTGCCAAGAAGAACTGCCTGGCTGCCTAAAGGACTCACCTGACTGCCAACCAAAAACCCAATTTTTAACAGGTCTGATGACTGTGGTCTACTGGGTGTGTGGAGAAAGAAGCATGGTGACCATTGATAATATTCCTTATATACTTCATTATAAAACCTGCATGTTTGATTTGATTACTTTCTGGAATCTGCTAACATAACCACAACTTCTATGCAGCTTCTATGCTCACAAAGTACTTAGGGAAAGCCCTGGCAGACCACAACCTGCTGTTGAAGAGAATAAGATAGGGAGAAAACACTACACCAATACCAACATGGTATCCCCAAAGTGCTGTGTTACACAATGCCACATTTAGGTAATCCCTGGATGAAGTGATTCAGAACACAGGGAATGAAGCAATGGTAGTCCCAATTTAGGGACACCTCTGACAGATCATTATACAGGCCGCTCTCAAAAATTGTTGATTTAAATTATGAATATAAAAAAGATCCAGTTCAAGGTATAAAAATGAAATGGATCCTTAACTGTGTCCACAAGGAACTACTATTTAAAGTGTATATTCCTCCAGAAAAGAAATATGCTTATCTATTGAAAGGCATGTAGGAGATTTTAGAAGAGTTTCTAACACAGAGGCCATGTTAAGACCATATAGTCGCAGGACAATGGTAAAATAACACATCATTTGATTTAGACCAAGATCTCTGTTTTAATATACTACCTTCTGATGTTTGTAATAAAATATCACATAAAGGGGGTATAGAACTATTTTGGACTGTTAAATGGTAGGCTATGCAAAGAGTAACTTGGAGTGCCGACTTAAAAAGCAAATTCAATTATGATATTTTTTTCTCCAGATTTGTAATTTATCAGAAGTTCAACAGACTTATGGCCCTCCCAATAATAAAGCTATATTTGACTGCAGGATACTAGGCTAGGAATTACTGGTTCCTTTAGGTGAGCCACACAGTATCTCTAAAGAGATGGTCGAATACATCTGCAAAAGACTTAACTCACTCCCTAGGTTTAGTGACACCTGCTGACATTAACTTGGCCTCTAATATATAATGATATGGAGAGTTCACGGTGCACATTTGGGAATATCAAATGGTCTATTAGCACAAAATATTGCAATATATACAAGCACTGGTAAAGGGCCTCATGGGCTCTGAATACAGGCGTTCTAAAAAATATCAATCAAAAATTCTATACACCAGTGTTAGGTACTAGCCCCATTATTCGTTTACTAATCCGATCCACCAGGAACATTAAATGACTTTTACCTGTTTCCCTGAGAATAGAAGCAATTAATTGGACCTTATTAATGTTGGCTGATGATCTTGTTTGCATCCATTTTAAACACGATTAGGCTTCAAAGAAGTTTGAATTATATGCTCAAATATGCACAAACGAACTCCATGATGATTACTTGATCTCTCTGTAGTAATACTAATCAAAGTCGTTCAGCAGGCTCTGACAAACCTCCTTTTTTATAATTGGTACTTGTGAAAAACATGCATCGAGAGAGTCTCTGAATTCACTTAACTTGGAGTGGTTTTAACACAATCCCTAATTTGTCGCAACGAGTACTGACATCAAGGATCTTGGGCAGTAGTGATCTGAAATGGCGACCCCACAAAGCTGAAATGTCTGTCTGCACTCCCTGCACACTGTAGAGCACCCTCCTCTTCCTAGACCATGCATCAGCTTGCCAATGTCCCCTGATCCATCCTCTTCTTATCAGTGTTTGCCCATGGTCTTGGGAGAGTGCAGTGTTCTATAAAGAATTTTCTTCACCAAAATGTTCTGCCAATGGGACACTGAGAACGAAGAGGTCGTAATGTGGAAGAGGAGCGTATTCTTTTTTACTACCACTCATGTTGTCTAGTGAAATGGAGAAACTTTGACTTTCTTCATGAAGGCTGAACTTTTCTAACATTACTTGACAACGTTTGATAAATAAATTACCTACCCCTGATACCATCATGATACGTGTTATTGTATTTCACCAAAATTGTCAGAAAGTATAAACCCCCACACTTGCTCACACACATCCAATTATTGAAAAAATAAAAAAAATGGAAAGAACACATGCATAAATAAATGTGACCATATATTATATGTACTTACCATGGGATGATGTTTACTTACAATTCAAGCTGATGGGCACTGCTGTTGTGTTTTTCATTGTTAGCCTCAATGCAAGTATCGGTACACTCTTAAGCAGTGGGAGTGCTCCTACCTCACTGACTTGTACATAAACAAGGCAATGAGAAGACGAATGCACAGAAACACCATTTTCAGTGAGATACCTTTGCAAGTCAATCAGAAGGAGAATTCACTGCATTATCAGAAAAACAGTGGAATACGATTTTTAACCCCGTCTCTGGATCAGTACAAGCAGAGAGGTGGCAGATGTATGCATGAAATCACACCGTCTAAAGTCATGCTGTAGTTTTGTATCCTGAACCTGACATGAAAATCCCATAGTCCTTCTGGTGTGTTTTGTCAAGGTTAAGAGTGAGAAACAGAAAAGTTAGTCTCTTGTAAATGATGCTTCTTGATAAAATGCTTGCCCACAGAAGTAACGTCTGAAAAACATAATCAACAAAAACCTCAACAAGGGCCCGATCTAGGATTTTTGGGGCTCACGCAGAAAGGGAATTTCAATTTGCAAATGATGTGACATCACAGAAAATGACATTACAGGAAGTGCCATCAGTTGGCTATTACGCCTCTGGCACAGTCGAAGCAACGTTCCTCGCTCTATTAAGGCAAAATATATTATATTAAAAATTAGAGTGGAAAGGCTTGCTGCAGGTCTCTCCACAACTAATATCTTTACTCCACTGTTAAATTTTTTTTGCCACCACTCCACTCAGCCCAATGGCACGTTAACTACTGGCAAATCAAATCACTACAACTCCCAGAATGCACTAACCCATTATTTTGAAAACCTTGAATGTGCACAACGCATCACATTTCATAGGTACAACTAAAGTACTAGCTACACCATCTAGATTGTCCTAGTGAGGACCAATACATGGCAATGACATCAATGCAATGGCACACTCACAGTAGCAAACAAAACAATATACACCTACAGCTGAGTGACCAGTCCTAATGGCCACAGATCAAATATCCCAATCCAGAAATAGACTGACCTGTGTTGGAAAGTGAGATGGCTGAGTCAATGCACATGCACAACATTAAGATACAGGACTATTACCCTGGCATACTCACATACTGTGTTCCGACTAGGACATAATTGTGCATTGTTCAGCATTAATGTGTGACATCTAGCAAGCCTGACTATTCACTAGGTAACAGGTAAACAGTCATGTCAATTATCAGACAAAAACAGAACCTATCTGCAGTGCATTCTGTACCAAACTTGTAAGACAGCTCCCAAAATGGAGTATGGTAATTCAAGTCAAAGAGTAGTATGTACAACAAAGGTATGCTGTGCAGCATCTGTCATTGCAGGAAATCATGTAAAGCACTGTCTACGTCTCACAAAGAGGTAATCAAACACATTCCAACCTGAACTCTCACCCCCTCCACAGGTAACCCAGCCATTGCCACCATGAAGAGGATAACTGAGACTGCTAGGTCAACACGCCTAGATGTCTAGACAATGATGAACAACCTGGCCCATCTGGGACACCTGGCCAGTCAACGACTCCCTACCTCACCCTGCCCCCATCAACAGCCCACACCCCTGATGCAACCACACCACAGGCAACCATTCACCCCCCAACCTGTGTCCCAAGGCCTGTTCAATCAATTATATGCCCCACAGCACAGGGACCTGAGTCAAACCTTGACATCCCTGACAATGAAGGCCCTGCTACCACTGGGAGTGGGCAAACTGTGCCAGGGGAACAGGCACCTGGGGGTAGGGTGCGTGGAAAGGATGCTGTGGGCCAAAGGATGGGGCCTCAAAGGGACTTCACTGACCAGGAAACCATCTCCCAACTCCTGGGACCATACCAAAGTTCTAAGAACAGGATGGGCCAATTAATCACCATGTTGCTGGAAAATCAAAGGCTGCAGAGGGAATACAAACAGGAAGTCATGCAGCAGTGGCAGGCAGATAATGACACCATGGCTAGCATTGCAGGTGTGCTGAGGGACATCAATACCACCCTCATTGGTTCCTCAACACACCATCAGGCCCCTTCCACTAGCAATGGAACATCTGCCCCATCTACCTCTGCGGCAGCTAGTAGAATAGAGGCCCTGCAAGGGGAACCACATGCCTCAGACGCCCCTCCCTCTGTAGCTGAATAAGCCCGTGCAAACTTGGACATCTACCCAGACATCCAGCTGGAGCAGATGTCAAGACCAAGCCTACTGCCAGGAAGTGAACCTCTCCTAATATGTGTGCCACTGAGACACCTGTAGAATATTTTGAGACATGACTCCATGTTCCCATGGTACAAGGACACTGGACCTGTGTAACCAACTGGTGTAACTGCTATCCTGATGAATCCATCTACCATGACATAACTCATCACTATTATTCATGTAAGCAATTTGATTAAGACTTTTAGTATACTGATATGCACAATAAATCATAATTGAACACAGCTACTATATATGTGTCTATTATAATACATCAACAATTGCCAGGCTCACCAACTGTGGTCTGGTCATGCCCCCCTGCATCGAACACCCAGTGTAATGGTCATCAGACAGAGGCTCCCTCGGCAGGAGACACAGCAACAGAAATGTCACAGGACAGATGTCAGAGAGGTTGCAATCCAGGCCAACACCATAGGTATACCATAAGTATTCCAATCTGCAAACAGAGCATGACAGGGTACTAACAGGATGGAAGGCATAGTAGCATGCCATGCACAAATACAGGTAATGGAAGTCATACCCATTGTAACCCATCTACAAAGCAGGGGCACCCAGATTGGACCAATGTATTCCCAGGCATAGACTCTTCACATACACATACCATAGCTACATGATCACATATCCCAGGGAACACACATATAACATCACTGAGGAACCCTGCACGTTAACCATACACTAACATAGAGCCCATACCTGTAGGACTGTTACTCACCTTTGTCTCAATACATTTACCTGCACCTTGGACAGCAACATCAGAATACAAACACAGCTAGGCCCATGGTCATCACAAAGTACCCCAACCACTGTGTAGCCAGAGGCCATGATCCAATCTTCACACATGGGCCACAAACTTCAACTGACACGTGATACACCATTTCACATCCCCTCAACCCCACTGGTAATCGGAAAGAACTAAGCAGTCACAACGTCACTTGAATGGAGGTAGTACAAACAAGTTTCCACCCACTGTTACTATATCCACTTAACCAGCTATCTGTCATGTACACCTTTCATGTCTGACAGCAATTACCATTGGCTACTGACAATGAATACCTCAGGCTGTAGGTTGCAGAGCCAAACACAAATTAGCAATTGCAGTGAGTGGAAGGAAAAGAGGATAGGAGAATGCAAAAAGCATACCACAATATTGATTAGTCCATTATGGAAGTGTATGTTAGGATCAGATGTAACAATACATGTTAGAGTAGACCATGTTTTACTGTACACATTACAATCTGTCAGTCTGCTTCCACAACTCATACATAGGCACTAGTTCTCATTACACCCCCATTGATGATTCAGGTCAGGCGGTGTAATGGCAGCCATCTAATTCAAAATGTGCATATTCAACACTTCTAAAGGTCCACTTCACATACCTGTATGTCAGTGGAAGTACTTGATTGATGAGATTTGCCCTAGAGTCAGCTGCTCCTTCTTCTTTTAGCTCTTCATCACTTGCCATATCAGCATTTCCAGCCACTGGTCCAGGTGCCTCACCCTCATCTGCTGTCAATGGTATCTGACGTCTCAGGGCTAGATTGTGAGGCATGCAGCAGGCAACTAGTATTTGGTGTACCTTGTGGGGCAAGTCGAGAAGGCCTACTCCAGGTAGGTCCAGACCCCTGAATCTTGCCTTCAGGAGTCTGAATGTTTGTTTGATTACACACCTTGTCCTCCCCTGGGCCTCACTGAAACGGAGTTCCCATGGCATGGCTCGGTACCTCACTGGTGTCAACAGCCAAAAAAGGTTTGGATAGCCTGAGTCACCTGTGAACACAATGGTAGAACAACTCATAAATAGGTGCTGTGATTGGCTATATTGTGATGACTGGTGATATAACACTATAACACACTGCAATGCAAACTTACCAAGCAGCCAGGCCCTCTCTGTTTGTAGTCGTGCCATCAGATGTGGGACACTGCTGTTCCACACTATGTAAGAATCAAGCACAGATCCAGGAAACTTTGCTGTGACTTGTGAGATGTACTGGTCTGCCAGGCACACAACCTATACGTTGATTGAGTGATAGTTCTTCCTGTTCTGATAAACCTGTTCATTGGCACTGGAAGGGACCAGGAGTATATGGGTGCCATCAATGGCTCCTACCTCATGAGGAATGTGTCCCATCTCATAAAAGTCTTCCTTCACAGACTGAACATGGGCTGAACCATCCCTCCTGTTAAGGCGACAGTATTCTGAAATGACCCTGTGGCCAGGAAATGTAGCACTGACAATACTTGAATGATGGGAGGTATGCCATGGAGGTATGCCATGGGGATTGTGAATGGCTGGCATCAGATCTGGCTCCATCTATGTTTGGATGGCATGCTTGTCCTCCATGGTTTCCAGGTCTACTAGTGGACGGTACACTGGTGGTTGCCTCACTCTCCTCATGGCAGGATAACTATGTTGAGAGGAGAGAATATGCAATGAGGTAGGCAGTATGCTATTTCATTAACTCATTGTATATTACCTGACACCTAACATCTGTAGAGGATGAGTAGCACTTCTGACATATACAATACAGACCATACATATGCACTTAATTTACCCCATTGCTGCACATTGGCTAGCATGTAAATTGGATTGTACATATGAATCATGTTATTGTACATGTTTGTGGGACATACCTGTCCTGCACTAATGACACATATGTTTTGTATTCTACCAATATCTACCCGTGCCCTATGTACCTCAGAGTAGCTTAACATAGTCCTTATTATATATATATGTATATATATATATTAACTCTCTCAACAAGTCATTGTGTAACAATTGACACAATATGTTGCACAACCTTGATGCAGATAATTAAGCACATCCATCGATTGCATGTGCCCAAAATGGCAGGTGCCAGACCTACTGTGATGGACAGTTGGAAGTGACCTAAGTCCACTGTCAGAAGCAGTCATGGAGGTAGGCGGTCGCAACTGCTGTACAACTTGGTTAACATTGTTGCCTTTGGCAGACTGAGGCCAATGGGAATGACCACCGGCATTGACGGTCCTGTATGTGGCGGCCGTGAACGCTATTTTCTGCAGTCTTGCTGCTCACTTGACTCCTTGACTCTTGTTGCCAGCAAGACCTCCACGATGTGAGCTGCTGTGTACTGCCTCTGAGAGCCATCATGGCACGTCCTGCAGGTGATAGGGCCCCTGCCTTCACCCCCAAAGAGCTGGACAGGCTATTGGATCCTACCCCTGTATGATCAGCTGTATGGGGCCCCAGACAAGCAGGTGAGTCCATTGCCCTAGCCATGTGTGATAGGTGTTGTGTGTGACATTGCATCAAGCATGTGAACTGGTGAGGATGTAGATGCACATAGATGGCATATTGTGAAGGTGTGTGAGCGGAGAGGATGGGTATGTGTGCCTAGGTACTGTGACTGATGTGTACTGACCACTCCTATTGGTATGGTGCATGTGTACATGACTTTCTCCTTTTGTCTGTGTCATCCATGTAGGTCAACGCCCATCAGAAGAACGGGATTTGGAGTGCCATGGCCAAGCAAGTGTGGACCCTGGGGGTCCACAGTCGGCGGAGCAACCGGTGTCAAAAGCAATGGAAGGACCTGAGACGCTGGGCCGGAAGACCGTTGGGTCCCAATGAGGGAGGGGTGCCCATCAGACCCTGACCCCCCTAATGGACCACATTTTGGCAGTTGCCTACCCTGAGGTGGATGGGCATTTAAGGGCAGCACAGCAGCCACAAGGGGGTAAGCACTGCCTGTATCCTTGTACTTGGCTCTCGTAGTATGGTGTTTGCAGTCACACTTTAGCAGTGACAATGACAATGCAGAAGGTGCTACATGTATGTAGACTAGTGGGGATACGTAGTACTTACATTGCCTGACTATTAGATGGAGATCTGGCATCAGGATTTGCTATGTGTACATTGAGATCACCTGTGCCAAGGTATATCTATGACTGCATGTGGAGATGCACAAATGACAATGCCACTTCTGTGACTCCACTCAGCCATATATATGGATGTAAGCTGCTGTATCATCCTACCCATAGAGTATTTCCAGGTCCATCCATCAGCATATGTTATTAAGTAGCTCTAAGGTGTCTGACCACTCCCATCTGTGTTGATCACCTGTATTTGCTACTGGGTGCCTGACAGATTTGGTACAGGGACTAGTTACATTTTGTCCTGGTACAGGTATTGACTCCATGTTAGGCTGGCTTCTCAATCAGTCAACAGATATGGCCAGCATAGGACTGTACATCCTCATTGTCCCTTCATATTCATACTATCGGTTCTCTGAAGGTTGTAACGGAAGGAGATTCAACTTTGGGTGTCTGAATTTGTCTGTTTACCCTTTTCATTCATTTCCATGCTACTGACATGTGGGCAAATCACTTTTATCCCAATAACTTTGTTCTAGAGGAGGTAAGTGGATGGGCTGACTTACCCTTTGTCAATATGCAATTTCCATGTGTTATGTGCCAGTACCCTACCAGTAAGAGTGCAACATATACTATTAGCTGCATACATCATGTCTCAATGGTTACTTGGGGGCACATATTATAGAGTGGGACAATCATTGCTACCCTTAACCTAGCTGATGTGGACAATTTGGACAGTCATCAGTATTGACTCACCTCTTAATTCAAGATGTAATGGTGGTTTAGCTGTACTACTATTTCTAATACAGGTGTTGTTGTGGGATATGTTGTCAGTGCAGTGGCAGTCATGTAGGTCCATGTCTACACCATGTGTCTATGTCTTTTCAGTGGGATATGTATGTTGTTTGGAGTTAAGTACAGGTAATCACATGTCAGGAATGCTGTTAGTGATGTTGGTTTACTCATGTTGCCATGTCGTGGAGCTGTATGTGCATGTCAGGTGGAATGTTATATGCCCTATAATGTATTTGTTAGCTGGCATTTGTTTAGATCTGCTTACAATGCTCTCTGTGATTTTCAGTGGATGTCTCATGTGTATCTATGTAGGCCATTTTAGCTTGACATGCATGTATGAAGTGATGTGGTGTATCTATGTATAGTGTCTGCAGATATTCCTCTGGGATTTGGTACATGTAGTGACATGGCTGTTCTCCAGACATGTATTCTAAACATCAAATGTCACCTGTATGGGAGTGCCACTTGTTGTGACGACGTCTGAGATTGTATCCATTATGGCATATATGTACAGAGGGTTCAGCCAGGCATGTGATTGGAATGTCAGGTGCTGTGTGGTCTGTGAATAGAGTTGTCTTAACCTGCCTGGGACATTACTTAAGGACATGGACTGGACTGGCCAGATGTTGAATCAGAACATGCATGTTATGGTGTGATCAGTCATCTGCTTTTCTAAAAGGTGATAGGAGTATGGAGAGTTATGATCAGGAGTAGGACAGAAATTCAGCTTAAGCCAGAGCATGTTGCAAACATAGATTTACAGGTGATCTGTTGAAATGCTCCAGATGTGCTACCTTACTTGGTTTATGATGTGGGTGAGAGAGATGACATAAAGGGATGGATAGAAGTAACATGTTGTGAAATGATGTAGGATATGTGGTTTTCTTTATAAGATTGCCTAGCCAGGAGATGTATACCTACAGTTGTCTATGTTGTAATGTGTGTAATGTGTGTATGTGAAGAATGTGATGACCCTCTCTCTCCCTCTCTATCTCACACTCCCTCTCTTTCTATTTGTGTGCATCCACATCTGCAGGCGAAGGAGACGGGGCACAGGCGACTGGGGATGCTGCTGGCCACTGGACCCGGAGTGCTGATACCACTGACAGCGAGGGACCCAGTGGCCCGGATGGCGATGGAAGTGCCACGGGGGAGACAGGATCATCATCATCCTTGGAATCCTCCTCAAGTGGACACTCCCTGGTGGTGGTGGACCATTCTGGGAGCACCCCAGCATCATCTTTGTCCACTACCCCTCTTACTACCACTGCCCTCCCTGTAGCTCCCCACCCAGTTGTCCATGCCTGCTCACCCAGGAGGGTGGGCATCTCCTTCACTGCAGGCACCTTTGCTCCTGTCCCTGTCAGCCCTGCTGCCTTCAGTGAGGAGGCTTTTGACCTCCTGGGGTCGATCTCTGTGGGCCAGTGGACCATCGTGAATACCATCCAGGGACTGGCAACTCAAGTCCAATAGAGCAGTGCATTCCTGGAGGGCATTCATGGTGCACTCGCTGGCCTACAGAGATCCTTTCAGGCTCTGGCCTCCACACTGACTACAGACAATCAACCTTTGTCTTCCGTCCCCCCTCCACTTTCCTCTTCCCAATCCCAAACCCCTCTTCCCCATCCCAGCCAAAGCACACAGACAGACAAACATGCATCCACCTCAACATCCAAGAGTACTGCTGACAAACACAAGCACCACAAGACCCACCACTGGCATGCACACAAACGACACCCACCTGGAGACACACCAACAGTCACCACCTGCACTGCCTCCCTCATCACCCCTACCTTCACAGACAGAACACCGGACACACCTGCAGACACCACACCAACATCCACCAATCCAGCCACAACTCCTATCTTATTCACAGTCAGCACAATAGCGGACCCTCAGACACCCATCCAAGTCACCACATCCGCAGACACCACAACCACAGAAATGCCTACATGCAGCACATCCAACATGCCGGCAGTCACCACCCCAACAGACAGTCACCCATCCACCATGGTATCTCCCAGCACTGCCACCCCCTCCTCCCAAGACATATAAACACCCACACTCACTCACCCAACAGACATCCAGCACACAAAAGCATACCTCGCACACACATGCACCCAAGACATCCACCAAAACACCTTTTCCAACCACTCCCTCTGTCTCCACTCCCAAATCCTTTTTGTCATGACCGCCCCATGTGTCGAAGACATTTTTCCTCTCAGAGTTGTTCCTTTTTCCTACTCCTCTCCCACCCTGTGTGACCCCCAAATGATCTGTGTCCCTCACGAAGTCTAGCCCTTCCACCTCCAAGTCCTCCCCTGACCCCCCTGCAAGTAGCCATGTCCCTCCCTCACCAAGAAGTCGACCCCTCCCAAGAGTTCCCAGCCCTTCCCTAAGCCTCAACCTAAGCTCCACCTCCCAAGCCGAAGCCCAAAGATCCCCCTTCGAGACCTAAGTCCAATCCCCCATCTCTGTCCCCCTATCTCTGAGGTGCCTGCCTGCACCTTTGATGCCCCTACCTGTGGCGGTTATATGGCAGTCAGGAGTCAAGTAGGGGCACTTGGGAGTGCCATGTGTGGGTGTGTGCATTGCATTCGTCCCGCAGTGATGGCTGTGTATTGTATGATGGGCATGTATGAATTGGGGACATGGTATTGTGTGTTGTGATTGTGTTGACATGTGTTATGTGGAGTGTTGTGTGCCCTTGTGTGGTTGTACTGTGGGTGTGAGTGTGTGGTGATTGGTATGTCAGATCCATTGTAAAGTGTTTTTGCGGGGTATGACATTTGTCTTGGTGTATGGATGTGTGATTTTTGTGTGTTGGTTTTATGGTATTGTTACATTGTGGTGTATGTATGATTTGTCAAGTGGAGGTGTGTATTGTGGATGCTTAATGTTCTTTTGAGGTGTTGCAGTTGTGTTGTAGCTGTGTCATTCGACAGTGTTGTGTGTTGTTGTGTTTGACTGTGCCGGTGCTGTGTATATGGGGGTTGGTGTGTGTTTTCGACGTGTGTGTTGGCCCTAGTGTGTGTACTATGTATGTGCGTGTGTGTGGCTGTGTGGCTGTGTGTGAGTGTCAATGTGAGGGTACGTGTCTGTGTCGCCATCACCACCCATTCAGGATGTGTACGTTGTGTGTGCATAGATACATTGGCATTGTGCAACAATGACATGTAAGTGTGCGTACTCATGGTTGCTGTCACCTTTGCTGCTTCCAGAGTCGTTGGGCAAGCATGAGGACCGGGAAGACGTGTAGCTCAGGTTCCATGATGGGTCCAAACGGGTATATGTTGTAAAGGTGAGTGTCTCCTTTTGTAGAGTTGGTTTCCGCCAGTGTTTTACATGGTGGTGCGACCGCAGCGGAAACCTTTGCAGTGTGCAGCCTTGTAATCTGTCCTTCAGGAACATGGTCACTGCCGGCCTGCAGATGGCTACTGTTGTCCGTAGCGGGCTGACGTCACTGGCGGTGCTGGCAGTGGATTGACTGTATTCTGTTGTGACTACCGCCATGGTAATATTTTGGCGATCTTCTCCGCCAGCCTGTTGGCATTACGACCACCACCACCAACATGGCGGTCATGAGACCGCCAAACGTGTGATGACCTCCTATATGTGGAATATATTCTAGCCTATTACAGTCTGAAAAATCACTATCTAGCAAACTGTTGGAGGGATTTTGTGCAAAGATGAAGGGGGATCTGGAAACATCAACATTAGTTTGCAGACAAAGGAGTAACAAAGAAATTATTGTTTGAATTTCAGAAGTAATGAAAGCCAAATGTATCTCCCTCCTGGTCTATGCAGTGCTTCACCAAGGCTGCGAGGTCCAAAGGAGAAAAAGCCCTGCCCTGGGCCTCGCACCCACCGTTCAGTGCTGTAAGGCCAGGGTATGGCCTTCTCTCTCTTTAGCCTTGCAGCACCTGCTCATGTCTGTGAGCCCAAAGGTGTCATGAATATTAAGGGGCATACTTATGATAAAGAGGCACAGTGCAGCTCAGCAAGTCACCTTCCTGCACTGCGCTGCATCACTGGGAAAGGGCAGGAATGCACTTTATTTAAGCCAATATGGCACATTCTTGTCCTTTCCCCTGTGCTGGCACACAATGGGCTGCTTAGCACCAATGCAGGGACCCTTGATTTTACCTCTTTCTATGTGTACTGCAGAATGCATCAAACATAGCAAGAGGAAAAAACGTGGAAAAATGAAGATATTTCTCCTCGTTACACCTCTCCTGTGGAGGGATATCATTTTGATACATTCCTAAGTTTACCTGTTCTTGTAAATCTGGGAATGCATTGAAAACCATGGATGTTGTGTGGGAAAACCCAGGCAACACCCATGGAAATGACTCCCATGGGCAGTGTAATGCAACACAGCGATTTGCACTGCATTACATTACTCGAGATTAATAAAGCCATGCAGGGCCACGCAAGGTGGCCTTGCATGGCTTCATAAATCTCACTTGTCATTTGCTTCACTCTTGCGCCATGGTGCAAGAGCCACGCAAATGCGCTCATTATATGCCCCTATGTCCTTTCTTTTCTTGGTATTCCCTGTTTTGAGTTACATGTGCTAATCAATCAATCAAAAGTGAATAGGTGTAACAGAATGCACATTTAGTTCATGTTATTCTGTTCTGAAACGTGATAATCAGGTTTGCTTGAATATCTTTACAGTATTTAATGAACGAGCTAACTGCATTATAATAAATTTTAGGACCCCCCGGACTGTTAATGTTCTATATCACCATCTCTCATCTATGAGATCACCCGTAGGGCCCATAAGAGCCCAACTCCTGACAAAGTTTATCCATCCATTATCAAACCCATGTCATTCTGATTCAACCTACTCTGGATTTCAGAATCCCACTAACCATGGTCTCTCTAACCCCTCTGATTCCGCCCTGACACTATCTAATAGATATGAGACCCTGACCTCACTAGAGCAGCTAGATTGACAATCACTAACTGACCCATCCTTGCAAGACCCTCTGGAGACAAACATACTCTCACAGTCCCCCCTAGAATCTAAAGGAGTCCCTAACATACGTGATATACAGGGTACGACACCCCTAGGGATTATTTCATGGAATGTTGCAGGTCTAAAATCAAAAATTGGATACCCGGATTGGATAAATTTAGTGATGGGAAATCTTATTATTTGCTGCCAGGAGACCTGGCTCACAGAATCACCACATATAAATGGCTATACCACATGCTATGTCCCCGCAACTAAGGCCAAGGCAGGCAGAGCTAAGGGCGGTCTAGCTATCTTTTTATCTGTGGAGGCTGGAGGGACGGAAGCATGTGTTGTAGGTAAATCGCCTTTTTTTCTGGCCCTATCCCTGAAACTAGAAGAATCATACGATATATTACTGATCAACTATTATAACAACACCTTTGATAACTCAGATACTAGCGTGGTCAGTAGCTTGGAGACCCTAATACATAAGGTTACAGTATCTAGTAAAAAGGACATAAGAATAGTCTGGGTTGGTGATTTTAATGCCCATCTCTGTGAGCCAGAACTCCTCGACTGCTGCGGACTTCTGGACGAGAATGACATTCCCATTCAACACTTCAAACACTCCCTGTACGGGAACGCCCTCAACTCTCTGATAACAGTAAACTCCCTTTCCTTTCCCACACCTGTTACTCGAGGAATACCAACTTTTGTAAGGGGGGACACTCACACCACTATTGATTATATTATTTATTCTAGAGAATTGTCCCCTATCACAGGTCAACTCAGGGTTACCCCAACCTGCTTTAGTGATCATAACCTCTTATCCATCATGATTAACTTAGATCTGACAAATGATCCAAGCAGAGGGAAGCGACACCCTCCCATGAAGCTCTCATCCCAAAAAGGGCTCACAATCAAATGGGGAAAGATAAACAACAAAAAAAATTTTAGTGATGTTTTCTTGAACAAATGACCAGATGTTATGACATCCCTGGACGACAATAAGGCCCCACACGAAATTATTCGGGCATTCTCCTCCCTAACAAATTACATGGCAGAGAAACTACAGCCTCAACAAGCCAATAAAGCCCGTGGCCCAAGATGGTTTAACCACGCATGTACCTCATCTTTAAGCAAGCTAAAAAAAACAATCAATGCATTCCCCAAAGATCTACAAGCAATTAAGATTGCCCGGAAAAACTATAAAGAAGTTCTTGCCAAAAGGAAAGTTGATCTAAGTGAATCTGCGTGGGAGGAACTGATGACTGCAAGCAAACTCAAAGATACAACTGCATTCTGGCGTGTGGTTAACTCCTCATTATTCAGCGATAACTATGAGACGCCCATGGACACTGTCATTCCAGCCAAGACCTGGGTGGACTATTTTAAAAAAACCTTTGCCACAGAGACAAACACACAATCAGAAATGCTAAACTGTTCAAAACCTGCAGGAAACGATCGGCTAAGTTTGGCTTTTAGTAACACTATAAGTGTAGACGATGTTAAACAGGCAATCCAAGATAGTCCATCTGAGAAAGCCCCAGGTCCAGACAGAATTCCTGCTGACCTATACAAAGCACTTCCAGACTTCTGGGGCCCATTGCTAACCAACGTCATGAGGTCGGCTGTGGTAGGCCCTTTAGTAGACTCTTGGAAAGAAGCGATCATCGTCCCGATTTTTAAGAAGGGAGATAGGGCAGACCCTCTGTGCTACCGCCCAATCTCTTTGCTGGATAGTTCAGTCAAAATTTTGGGCCAGGTAATTCTAAATAAGCTAGAAGAATGGGCGACTGATACCCACTCCCTCTCAGAGGTACAATTTGGCTTTCGCCCAGGGGTGGGCACAGTCGAGCAAACCCTTAATTTGACACTCATAGTCCAGAAATATACTAAAGCCAAAAGGGGCTGTATACACTTAGCATTTATGGACCTCTCCTGCGCTTTTGATACAGTCAGCAGGGAGAAATTGTGGAAGGAAATGCTGGATTTGGGCGTGGATGAACACATAGTTATATTACTCAGTAAACTTCACGCCTGCACAGAGGCTCGGGTCCGTTACTCCCGGGAGGGAGGTCTGACAGAGAAATTCCCCTCACAAAAAGGGGTCAGACAGGGTTGTGTTCTTGCCCCTTTTCTCTTTCTCCTATATATAAATGGGCTGGAGAAATTTCATTGCGATCTAGGAAAAGACTCCGCAGTTATTAATAACTCCCCAATCCCTGTACTTTTATATGCAGATGATGCAGTTTTAATTTCAAGGACAGAAAATGGCCTTCAGATTTTATCGAATGCTTTTAATACCTTTATGAGGAACCTTGGCCTTAAAGTTAATAGAACCAAGTCATTTGTCATGAAGTGTGGTCCTAAGTTAGCAAAAACGAAAAAATTTACTTTAAATGGGCATGAGATACTTAAGGTCCCACATTTTACGTATCTGGGGGTCCCTATTGATGTAGATTTTAACTGGAAGTTTTTAGTTAATACACGCTCAATACAATTCCAAAAAACCATTGAAGCTGTTTTCAGATTTGCAAGAAGACTACGACATAAACCTGTTAAGGAAATGATGACTGTCTACACTTCTAAATGCCTCTCCGTCGCGACATTTGGAGCTGGGGTCTGGGGGCATGCAGACTGCACAGGGCTCCAGATTATAGAAAACAAATTCTTAAAAAGGCTACTATCAGTCCCCCAATCTACACCAATAAAGTTCTGTCACAAAGAAGTAGGTCTAAGATACATATCCAGCTATATAAAACTTCAACCTCTCATATTGTGGATAAAAATCTGGACTAAGCCTGAAACGCTTCTATGTAGAAAGGTGATACAGGATTCCCTTCTTCTGTCACGATTTCTAGATATACCCTGGCTTAGATATGTTTACCTTACTCTCCTATCATTAGGACTAGGAGATTTTTTCCTTAAACCAGATACCTTAACAAGACAGGACATTAAGAAGGTCAAAGACATAGGCCCTCATTCGGACCTTGGCGGGCGGCGGAGGCCGCCCGCCAAAGTCCCTCCGTCAAAATACCGTACCGCGGTCGCAAGACCGCGGCGGGTATTTTGACTTTTCCCCTGGGCTGGCGGGCGGCCGCCGAAAGGCCGCCCGCCAGCCCAGGGGAAAACGACCTTCCCACCATGAAGCCGGCTCGTAATCGAGCCGGCGGAGTGGGAAGGTGCGACGGGTGCTACTGCACCCGTCGCGTATTTCACTGTCTGCTATGCAGACAGTGAAATACTAGCAGGGCCCTCTTACGGGGGCCCCTGCAGTGCCCATGCCGTTGGCATGGGCACTGCAGGGGCCCCCAGGGGCCCCGCGACACCCCCTACCGCCATCCTGTTCCTGGCGGGCGAACCGCCAGGAACAGGATGGCGGTAGGGGGTGTCAGAATTCCCCATGGCGGCGCAGCGAGCTGCGCCGCCATGGGGGATTCAAATGGGCAACGGAAAACCGGCGGGAGACCGCCGGTTTTCCATTTCTGACCGCGGCCAAAGCGCCGCGGTCAGAATGCCCAAGGGAGCACCGCCGGCCTGTCGGCGGTGCTCCCGCCCCCGTTGGCCCTGGCGGTGCAACACCGCCAGGGTCATAATGAGGGCCATATTCTGGCAGAAAAATCAGGACACTGACCCAGCCTCTTGCTTAATGAGCCAACGGACAAGATTAGAGACACAACAACTTCAACCGAAGCTGTACTTGACCATCATTAATCATGAGCAAAAAAGGTTTTTACTCACAAGACTACGCCTACATACCCTACATTATCTGGTAGCATTCCCAGTTGCCGGAACCTGGTTTAAGATCCTCCCTACCTGTTGCTGCGATGGAAAGACAACTCAAAGTACATTACATTTTATGCTTTTTTGCACTTTATACACTACGCCAAGAAAAAGGTTTTTACGTCCGTTATTTCAATCTAACAGTATCAGAACTAGCCAACTTGCTTACTCCCACTTACATGATTTGGGAACTATGGACATAATCCAGGCTGTGCTAAATTTTATACATGCTGCTTTTGGTGTTCGGAAAATGTATTAACAGTGTTTTTAGAAATTTTTTATGATTGAAAATTCTGTATGTTATTTATTTATTTTATGTCTTTTATGGTCTTTTTGCACCGAATAAAGTAAAGTAAAGAAAAAGAAAGAACGAGCTAACTGTTCTGTTTTAAATCATTGTTATGGAATAATGAGCATAACAATGATTTAATGCAAAGTCTTGCAGAATGAAAATTAGTAAAACAGCACCCAGTCACTTTATGATAATTCTTTACTGTGTACGTTTCCAACAATAACTGGTTTGAATACCAGCTTGAATTACTGGCCTCTCTTTGACTATACATCGTTCCTAAATACTCTGCAAACTATTAAATCCAGATCTCCATTGGACCTTTTAACCCCCAGCAAACTAAAACTGGTGCATTCAAAGTGTTTAACTCTGTTAAACATGCTCTGATTCTACCTTTACTGAAAAAGCCGAATTTAGAATTTTCTTCCCAAGCAAATTATCACCCAGCTCCTTGCTACTGCCCTTTTCTAAAGTACTAGAAAAACATGTTAATGCCCATCTCACTATCTTTATTGAGGCTGACAATTTTTTCATCCATCACAGTTTGGCTTTAGGGCTGGTACTGCACAGAATCTGCCTTGCTGTGTGTCATGGGTCACAGAATATCTGAGACAACATCTGGACTGAGGTGGTACTGCTGCACTCATTATGTTAGATTTGAGTGTGGCTTTTGACACTGTATCTCACTCCATCTTACAAGATAGACAGGAGGCTCTTGGTCTTGAAGGCTCAGCTCTAAGATGGCTGATCTCTTTTTTTGATGGACCGAATGTTCCAAGTTTTTTCGGCAGATACTAAATCCACAACTCAGACCCTGACTTCAGGATTCCCTCAAGGTTCGGCTTTAAGCCCACTTTTATTCAACATTGTTCATCCTTTGGCATGTCTAGTAGTGAGCGGTGGGCGATACGAAGATTATCTGTTCTCTTATTTCGGAGCAGTGCCAAGACTCCTCAGCTCTGAATCGGGGTTTAAGCATAATTTCAAGTTGGATGAATATGAACTCCCATAAGCTTAATGGGGGTCATAATCCTGGGCAACAATCGCGCTCTCCTGGGGTCCTGAACATTGGCTGTCTGACTTACAACCTTACCCACTCCATCCAGAAAGGTAAAAACATGTTTTTTTATTGACAACACACTATGAAACAGCAGTTAACCAAGATCAGAGCCACGTGCTATGCTGTTCTCAGGTGATGATTATCTGGCTGATTCTGCCTGCAGCACAGAGGACCGTAGTCTATGCTTTGATTTTATCTAGACTAGATTACGGTAATGTACTTTATTTAGGTACTGACAAGACAGCTATTTATCACCTTCAAATAGTCCAAAATGCTGCTGCTAGACTGCTTTTCCATTTGCCTAAATCTGTGTCAGTCTCTCACTTGCTTGGGGAAGTACATTGGCTTAAGGTTTCAAAACGCATCCAGTTTAAGACACTATGCTACATGTTTAAAATTAAACAAGGCATGGAACCACGCTATATCCAAGAATTGATGAGCCCATACATGCTTTCTTCATTCTTCTAACTTTTCTCATTGTTGGCCTTTCATAAAGGCCTGAAAACTTGGCTTTTCTGAATCTCCCTCTTTTGCCACCCTACCTGACTTGTGCAGTGCGCTGGGAAACCCTTTAGGGTATCACTCCTCATCAGCCAGACTGGGTCTAAACTTGAGTGGTGTAGTGGGGAAAAAACAATGGATTAAACACAGATCTTTGTGACAGGGGTGGATGTTTGCATTGTTCAGCATTCCGCCCACTATCTGTTCTTTTAATTTTCTATAAGTGGCATTTTTTTAAATTTGATCAAAAATGTAACTTAACCATTAAAGACAGCAAACCAAATAGCTACCAGCTTTCAATTGTAAATTACAGCTTATTAAATGTAATAAGGCATAAGGGTAGGCCTCACAGTAGTGAAAAATGAATTCTGGAGTTTTTCACTACTAGGATATGTAAACATTAAAGGTACATGTGCAACCTTTTCATTACACAGCACCCTGCCCTATAGGCTACCTAGGACCTACCTTATGGTTAACCTGTATGTAATAAAAGGGTATGTAGGGATTTGCAAGGGGATTTTAATGTGAAGTCGACATGGCATTTTAAAACTGCATTCGGGCTGCAATGGCAGGCCAGAGACATGTTTTAACATGCTACTTAAGTAGGTGGCACAATGAGTGCCCCAAACCCACTTGTAGCATTTTGTTCAGGCCCTAGCAAATGGACAACACCCTATAAGGGATTTATAAGTAAATTAAATATGTCAATTGGGTTTAAGCCAATGTAACCATGTTGAAAGGGAGTGAGCACAAGCACTTTAGGTTTACAGTCCTAAGGCCAAATCAAATATGTTCAACCAAATTTGGAAGGAGGTGAGACAAAACGTTTGGGGGTAGGCCACCCTAAAGCTGACAGGTTTAACAGTTTGGGTGTCCACTAACTATGCATGTAATTCCTGTAATGTCTAATAGGCTTGATAGTTGCCTAAACACAGCTCACTCAAATAGTGCTCAGTGGGTTGTGGGGTCGTTGTCCAACAGATTTTTCTGTGTAGGGGTGGCACCTTGATTGGTGCTTAGTGCCAGGGTTTAAGAAAACATAATTCTGTGTTTTAGAACAATCAAAAAGTCTATCAGAAGGGGAGGGTCAGCCCCTAGAGTGGACACCCATGGTCAAGTGCTGTGAGTTCATCAGGAGTGCCCTTCCTCTTTGGGCCTCGCAGTGCTAGGCTGTGGCTGGGAGACCTTGCTAAGATGACTCAACAACCCCATTATTAAGTCCTAAAAGTGAAGAACAGACTCCACCTTCACCCATCCTATACCTAGGTCTCCATCCCCAGTAAAGCAGCCAACTTTCTAATAACACTTTGCAGGACACAGCGGGACACAGCAGGCTTGGGGGTTCACTAAGATGTCTATATGGGTACATACCAAAAATAGCTGAGTAAATTTTTAGGTTTTGATCCCATAACACCCGATTGTAAACAGGTCCCCTAAACTCATCAACTGATACAACATGTGCTATAGTGAGAAAGGGTTGTATGACATTACAATGAATGCCTTTACCATAAATGCCTTCTCCCTGCATGCTTTATCACACATTGTAAGTATTACAAGGTGAGTATCTAAACTGCCTTACTCCTCCGGGGCTTTAATAAAAATATGGAGGGGGGTGCGCAAAATCCCCTCCCGGGGCTTGGAAATGTCCCGGGGCCCCCCACCTCCCCATGGTTAAATTAACATTTACTAAGGGGGGGGGACAAATTACCTGGGCCCTGGGGCCATCACCTCCCTGGGACCAGTAATATACCTAAAACTGGGAAGGGGCCACGCTGCCCTCCTCCATGGGCCGAAGTTAGCTCTGGGGACCCTATCCCCTGGGCCCCGGCCATGTCTACCTGGGTGCCCTAGCCCCACCCAGAGCACCCAGTGTGCAATAATGGGGAACAAAGGGAGAACATGAAGGCCCCCGCAGTCCTAGCCGGCTCCCCACCTCCTGCGGGAGCTGACATTGCTACCACTTATAGGGAGCTGCAAGAAATGCAGCTCCCTGCATGCGGGAGCAATCTTTTATCTGTTTCTCTGCCCGCATGACAGCGGGAGGGAAAACAGATGAAAACTCCTCTCCCAGCAAGCAAGAGCAGTTCTACAGCTCCTGTCTTGCTGGGAGCGGAGTTAGTGTTTGCTCTCGCTTGGTGGTTGAAAGCAAACTGCTATGTCCTGAGGGTAGGCACCAGATAGCAGAAGCTGGCCTTGGGGGTATGGCGGTACCAAGGGCCATTAATGGCTCTAGGAAGGGGGGGCCATGTGGCACCCCCTCCTTCATTGTGCGCAGGCTGGCCTCAGGGAGGTGGTGGTCTCTGTGGCCGTATAAAGCCCGGTAAAGCAGCCATGCGTCCCCCTTCCCATTTTCAAATTTGTTACTGGCCCCAGGGAGGTGGTGGTCCATGGGGCCCGGAAGCCTGTGTGGGCCCCCTACAAAGATATTAATTTAGACCGGGGGGTTTCAAAGAGGCACAGGAGGGGGTTCACAAACCCTGGGGAAGTGGTGTTCTCCCAACCTCATAAGAGCCCAATAGAGGGGGGGTGCAGGCGGCCACCCTGCAATATTTTCAAAAAGCCCTGGGGAAGTGGTGGTCCCCGGGGCTCCAAAGAGCCTAGTGGGGGTCCTCTTATGCCCCCTCCTTTTTTAAAAAATGCTGCATGGCCCCTTGACCTTGCCCACCTAGGGACTAAAGTGTAAACCAGAGTGGGAATCCAGCCGTTTATGGGTCCACTGCGATTTTTGGCCAAAATCTTTAAAATGTTTTTGCCCTTGTGGGACCCAGTGGTAACCCCAGCACCTGGGCTAGGGGGACCAGGGTATTCCTACCCTGCTCACTTTTCTTTTTTTTATGAAGGCTGTGTATAGCAAGGAGTTGGCTGCTTAATGGGGTTTTGGCCTCAGGCAGAACCCTGTGCCAAGGCCCTGCATCCAACCCCTGCCATACAGGGCTGAAGGCCATGCATGAAACGGGGTTGTGTCAATTAATTCAGATCCCTGTTCATGACATCTCGTTAATCATCAACATTGAAAAAGACCTGTACGGTGAAACGTGTCTGTTTGGTGAATAAGCATTATGGCTGGAATCCGCTAAGTGCTCCGTTCTGCTCCATCTGGGGGCTATGTTTTGGAATTTAACTTGCGATGGCCACATTTGCGACAGAAGTACCCATTCTGAAATAGAGTTCAGCAGCAATCAGTGGCAACTAGTTGGAAGTGTTGTTATATGGACAGCTTGAACCGTTGCAGACTGTAAGTAATGTCATAGCCACAGACATGCAGTCGGAACATTATTAAAAGGATGTCCACTCATTACAAAATGAGTGCCCACAGGGATATGACTTAATTTAAGGCATTGGCGGCTGAAAGAGGAAATGCTGAATGCGATTTACTATCTACAAGGTATGCCTCTGGCTGGAAAGGGGGCTGCAATATCAAGCATGTTATGAATTTTGGAGGCCTATAAGCAATGTGGAATAACATCTACTCAAGATAAATGAAAATAACAGTCCTCTTTATCTATCTGCTAATTGTGGCCTTTCATCCAATAGGAGTGAACTTTGAAACAATTAAAGATCTGCTGTGACATCATGTTCTAATCACCGACATTGAAAAAGGCTTGTACCCTGAAATGTATCTGTTTGGTGAATACACAATATGGCTATTCTGCTCTGTCTGGGGGCTTTGTTCTGGAATTTTTAACATGCAATGGCCACAACCGCGACAGAAGCACCTGTTCTCAAATAGAGATCAGCGGCAATTGGTTTGATATATATATATATATATATATATATAGATATGTGTACGTATGCATATGTATATATATATATAGTATATATATATATATATATATATATATTTATCTTCTTAATCATGCGTAAGTCTGCGCCCTCACGGCAGACTCACGGCAGAATGAGACAGGGTCGCGAGTCCTTTTAATATAAATCCTTGTGTTTCCTCCGTTAGCAGAAAAAACGTCTCAGTCACTTGATGTCACCTTTCAAAATTAATTTCATCCGGCAAAAAAAAAAAAAAAAGCACCCAACACGTTTCGGGAGTCCTAGCTCCCTTGTTGCTGAGACGTTTTTTCGGCTAACAGAGGAAACACAAGGATTATGTATATGTACCAACACGACCACTACACACATACATACACATATGTATATATTTTTTTTATTTTCACTTAAAAAAAGAAAGGATACACAGACTTTATAGTTAAGTTCTGAATATACTTGCACAAAACCAAGGAAATTCAGCAGTTATAGTTAAGGTTAGCTCAAGTAATTATAACTTGTGCCCTAAGATAACTTGCACCCCGCCATGCAGTTTCCTCCTAAATAATTATACTGCAAATGTTTCATTGATATTATCAATGATGCTATCAAAGATGACATGAGTGATGTAATATGAGGGGTAATTAGTAGCGCATGGCAAGCGGAGTGCTGGCTTTTGCTTGGTGGGAGCTGTCAAAGCTCCCGGCAAGCAAAAGCAAATAGCTATGTTCTGGAGGTGGGCATACTAGGTCATAGCAGGAGCTGGCCCTGGGTGGTAGAAGTACCCCAAGCTATGTATGGCTCCAGGAGGAGGGCCCCATGGCCCACCTCCTTCTATTTGCAAGGGCCACCCCAGGGAGGTGGTGGTCCTTGGGGCCTGGGGGGGGTGGTCCACGCAGCCCCACTCCATTTTTAACTCAGCCCAGGAAGGTGGTGATACTTGGGCCTCGGGGTCCGCACGGTCCCCCATTACTATTGATTTAGCCTCAGGAAGTGGTGGTCCCCTTTACTTATGGAGCCTCAGTAGGGGACCTCTCACACCTCCCTCCTTTTTGCATGGGGTGACACAAATTTATAGTTACCTTAAGTAATGAGTTATAGTTACTTGAAATAACTTTAGCAGCTAAATTTCAATGGTTTTGTACTTTAAAATATTAGCCTAACTGAAAAAAATGGAACGGTCCAAGACAGTGTATTTCCCATGTTAATTCCCATAGGAACTTTGAACATGACTATAGCCTGAGCCGCTGGACAGAATTATATCAAATTTGGCAGAAAGGTAGCTTCTGGTCCAAAACGCATGCTTTTTGTTATTTGGTGTGAATCTCTTCAGGTAGCTCTGGGTCCAAAAAGCATGCTTTTTGTTATTTGGTGTAAATCTGTTCAGTAGTTTTTGAGAAATTAAAGGTAATCAACATTTGTACATCTAGGTGCAGGGACTAATTCGCGCATTTTCCCGATCTTGTGCAGAGATCTGATTGGCTGGCAACACTTCAAACAGGAAGTGTTGGCAGTCATTTTAGGATGCGGATTCATCCGAGTCCCAGAAAAATGATAAAAACGAATGAAATAATAATAACAATTAAAAGGGGGCAGGGTGTAAATACCTTGACCCCCTATCATTGGTCCTGCGGTCTCCCTGGGACTCCGCTAAGGCAAAAAAGTATTTTTCTTTTCAATCTTGTTATGGCAAATTTAATGCAAGATTCTTTTAAAAATCAAGCATGGGAGCCTGCACATAGATTAAAAAAAGTAAAGGAAGGGGGAGCATGGGGCCCTCCCTCAGTAGACTCCTATGAGCCCCGGGGACCACTACTTTCCCGATGTTTTACTGAAATGAAGTAGGGGGGCCACGCGGACCCTTCTACATTGGGCTCCAAGAGCCCTGGGATCCACCACCTCCTAGGGGCTTAATTTAGAATAAAGGAGAGGGGCTGCAAGAACCCCACTGCTTGGGCTTACATATGCTTGAGGTACCACCGTCTCCCTAGGGCTAAATTAATACTAACAGGGGGTCTTGCTTTCCCAACTGGCCTCTGGGGACCACCACTTTCCCAGGGCCAAATACATACTAGAGAATGGGATTGTCAACCCCCTCCTAGGCCATATATGGCACCAGGCACCACCACCTCCCTGGGCTGGCCCATGCTATTTAACCCCTTCACTGCTAAACCTTTCCCCCTCCTGTGTGAAGCCTTTTTTGGCTATTTGAGGTAGTTCGCGCTTAGGCCCCATAACTTTTTGTCCACATAAGCTATCCATGCCAAATTTGCATTCTTTTTTGCAACATCCTGGGGATTCTAAAAGTACCCAGGGTTTATAGATTACTAGGAGACTGCAAAATTAGTCAAAAGTAAAATTTGTGGGTTTTGGGACAAATGCGAGAATAGTGCTGCAGAAGAAAGCATCCGTTTTTTCCCCTGCAAATGGCATCAACTAAGGGTTTGCGGTGCTAAAATCATGATCTTCCAAGCTTTCAGGAACAGACAGACTTGAATGAGAAAACAACATTTTTCAACACAGTTTTGACATTTCACTGGGACATAACCCATTTTCCTAAGATTTGTGCTTTCAACCTCATTCCAGTTAGTGATAGAAATGGGTGTAAAACCAATGGTATATCCTAAACAAGTATACATTTCTGAAAAGTAGAAAACATTCTGAATTCAGCAGGGGTTCGTTTGTGTAGATCCTTCAAGGTTTTCCTAAAGTAACAGTTGAAATAAAAAAAATATTGATAAAAAACAGCTATTTGTGCTTACATTTTCATCTGTAACTTCTTCTAACTATGGCAGATTTTCAAAAGCAATATACTGTTGTGTCTGCTGGACCCTTCTGGTGGGGATATATAGGGCTTGTAGGTTCACCAAGAACCCTATGTTCCCAGAGCCAATAACTGAGCTGCACCTTGCAATGTTCTCCAATGTGTACTGGGCATACAACAATTCATTTGGTAAAATAGCGTGAAGAGTGAAAAATAGGTATCAAGGAAACTAACTAAGGAAAAAAAAACCTTTGTAGTCAGGTTGCGGTCAGCCAATTACAGTGTTTCTTTTCACATGTGCATTTGCAAAAATTCACACATTTTCGCAAAATATTTGCAAAATAATTGCAAAGTCTCTGCGGCCAGAGATATACACATTTAGATTTCCCTAAATTTCTCAAAAACTACTGAATGGATTCACACTAAATAAGGGAAAGCACAATCTGTGTACCGAAAGCTACCTTTCTGATAAATTTGATGTGATTCTGTCCAGCGGTTTGGGCTGTAGTCATGTCTAAAAGACATTTACTAAATTAACGAATACCTGCCCTTTGCACCTCAACTAACTCCAGTCCTACCTGAGTGGTGAAGGTCTTCAGCTCTTGATCTCCACCACCATGAGCCACCAAAAACAAATGTCTGTGCATGCACGCCACACCAAATGTGGAAGCTTGCTCACTGCATATGGTGAAAAGACACAATACCCATCTCACAAAAAATTAAACTATAGTGATAATGAAGAATAATGATCTCTTTGATCCCTGCTTGACTTCCGCCATTATCATCAGGTGTTAATATTGACTTGTGCATTTGCTGTTCTGACTTAGGTTGCAGGAACTGTATATACATGTACATGTGTTGGTTATATGTCTTAGCTGATTTTACTGTTAAAAATTTTTTATGGTTAGAGATTTGGGGGGTCATTATGACCCTGGCGGCCGGCGGTATGTTGGCGGTAACACCGCCAACAGGCTGGCGGTGTTCCACCAGCAATTATGACCGTGGCGGAATTGCCACGGCCATACCGCCGGCCCCTCCACTTTCCCGCCAGGATTCTGCCTGGCGGTCATAATCCCCAGGGCAGCGGTGCAAGCACCGCTGCCCTGGGGATTATGAGTCCCCGACCGCCGGCCTGTCCATAGCGGTACACACCACCATGGAAAGGCCAGCGGTAAGGGGACTGGGGGTGCCCCTGGGGGCCCCTGCACTGCCCATGCACTTGGCATGGGCAGTGCAGGGGCCCCCAGGCATAGCCCCGTCGCGCATTTCACTGCCCGAATTTCGGGCAGTGAAGTGCGTGACGGGTGCCACTGCACCCGCTGCACATCAGCATTGCCGCCGGCTCTATTACGAGCCGGCTGCAATGTTGATGTGACATTTCCACTGGGCCAGCGGACAGTAACACTGTTACCGTCCGCTGGCCCAGCGGAAATGTAATAATAGGGAGACAGAAATACCACCGGCAATGGCGGTATTCTGTCTCACGCGGCCTCAGCGGTCTTTTGAAAAGACCGCCGAGGTCGTAATGACCCCCTTGGTCTGTTTTATAGGGCTTACTTCTTTATGGCTACTATACCTTAGGGTTTATTAAGTTTACTGCTGCATGCCCTACAGCTGAGTCTCACCTTGATGTCTTATCCCTCGCATTCAGTGTTACTGGCGGGGTTTGAGGGGATGGTTTGCGGGGCGTGGATGGGGGTTTTCCATTCTGTTTGATTATATTCAGTTATGTTTTTTCCCTTTTCCTTTTCTTGACATTTTGCATCTTTCCTGGTATGACAGAATCCACTCCCTTTACCTGCAATGGCAAACATCTGAGCGATCCATCACCAACTTTGACAGTCTTAGGAGGACATTCACACCCTAAAAAGATGACCTCAAAGTCTCTGAAGACATATTCATTGACCCTTGACCAATGGGCTTGCTCAGTTTACATATTCATGCTATATCCTCTGTTCATGTATTTCACTATCGCTTACTTCCTTATACTTCACAAATAGAAGTCCTCTCAATGTGAATCTGATATTAGTCTCCTTAAATGTCAAGTGGCTCATTCACCCTGTTAAAAGGAAAAATATTGAAAGTTACCTCTACAGACTCAAATCAGACATCATCCAACTACTGAAGACCAAGATAACTGACAAAGAGTTGGCTTCATTTGAACGCAAATGGGTCAGTAGTACTTTCTGCTCTTCGGCCATCAGCCAAAAAAGAGGGTTAATAAATGTGGTCTCAAAAAATTCTAGCCCAACTGTAGACTCTCACACCTTGGATAATAATAGGAGTTGGATCCTTAAAAAACTCTCCAGAAACTCAAGTTCTTTTTACGTCCTCAATGTATAGATTACAAACAATGATGACCCAGATTCATAGGATTGTTTGGCCTCGCCCTTAAATCACATCCCTGATGAGGAATGAATCATTATGTTTGGGGATTTCAACCTCATAATGAACTTCACTTTAGACAGACAATTTTGATCAGCTGCACAACCACCGAAATCACATAAGTCCTTGTGCACTAGATTCAACTCTAAGACACTTGGAGACTCTGACACGCTGACACAAGGATTTACACCTTCTTCCCCCCACATAATTCATATACTAGAATTGATTAATTTCCTGATATCTAAAACACATATTCATCTGATAAATCAAACGGACATCCTTTCGAGAGTTGTCTTAGATCATTCAGACATCACTCTTTCACTTCTGGGAACCAATAAGAGACAGGCTAGCAAAATATGGAGGTTTAATGAGGAAACAACTAGAGATGCGGTATCCAAAGAATTCATTGAAAGTACTATGTGTAACTATATTAAAGATAACTCGTCTTCAGATACTGTAGGAAAGTACCATCTTGCCTGGCATGTTACCCCCATATTTCACTGCATATATGTTGTTTTAGTTGTATGTGTCACTGGGACCCTGCCAGCCAGGGCCCCAGTGCTGATAAGTGTGCCCTGTATATGTTCCCTGTGTGATGACTAACTGTCTCACTGAGGCTCTGCTAACCAGAACCTCAGTGGTTATGCTCTCTCTTTAGCTTTCCAAATTGGCACTAACAGGCTAGTGACCAATTTCGCCAATTCACATTGGCATACTGGAACACCCTTATAATTCCCTAGTATATGGTACTGAGGTACCCAGGGTATTGGGGTTCCAGGAGATCCCTATGGGCTGCAGCATTTCTTTGGCCACCTATAGGGAGCTCTGACAATTCTTACACAGGCCTGCCACTGCAGCCTGAGTGAAATAACGTCCACGTTATTTCACAGCCATTTACCACTGCACTTAAGTAACTTATAAGTCACCTATATGTCTAACCTTTACCTGGTAAAGGTTGGGTGCTAAGTTACTTAGTGTGTGGGCACCCTGGCACTAGCCAAGGTGCCCCCACATTGTTCAGGGCAAATTCCCCGGACTTTGTGAGTGCGGGGACACCATTACACGCGTGCACTATACATAGGTCACTACCTATGTATAGCGTCACAATGGTAACTCCGAGCATGGCCATGTAACATGTCTAAGATCATGGAATTGTCACCCCAATGCCATTCTGGCATTGGGGAGACAATTCCATGATCCCCCGAGTCTCTAGCACAGACCCGGGTACTGACAAACTACCTTTCCCGGGGTTTCACTGCAGCTGCTGCTGCTGCCAACCCCTCAGACAGGTTTCTGCCCTCCTGGGGTCCAGCCAGGCTTGGCCCAGGAAGGCAGAACAAAGGACTTCCTCAGAGAAAGGGTGTTACACCCTCTCCCTTTGGAAAAAGGTGTCAGGGCTGGGGAGGAGTAGCCTCCCCCAGCCTCTGGAAATGCTTTGATGGGCACAGATGGTTCCCATCTCTGCATAAGCCAGTCTACACCGGTTCAGGGATCCCCCAGCCCTGCTCTGGTGCGAAACTGGACAAAGGAAAGGGGAGTGACCACTCTCCTGACCTGCACCTCCCCTGGGAGGTGCCCAGAGCTCCTCCAGTTTGCTCCAGACCTCTGCCATCTTGGAAACAGAGGTGCTGCTGGCACACTGGACTGCTCTGAGTGGCCAGTGCCAGCAGGTGACGTCAGAGACTCCTTCTGATAGGCTCTTACCTGTGTTGCTAGCCTATCCTCCTTCCTAAGTAGCCAAACCTCCTTTTCTGGCTATTTAGGGTCTCTGCTTTGGGGAATTCTTTAGATAACGAATGCAAGAGCTCATCAGAGTTCCTCTGCATCTCTCTCTTCGCCTTCTGCCAAGGAATCGACCGCTGACTGCTCTGGACGCCTGCAAAACCCCAACAAAGTAGCAAAGACGACTCCTGCAACCTTGTATCGCTGATCCGGCTGCCTTCTCGACTGTTTTCCTGGTGGTGCATGCTGTGGGGGTAGTCTGCCTCCTCTCTGCACTAGAAGCTCAGAAGAAATCTCCCGTGGGTCGACGGAATCTTCCCCCTGCAACCGCAAGCAACAAAAGGCTGCATCACCGGTCCTCTGGGTCCCCTCTCAGCACAACGAGCGTGGTCCCTGGAACTCAGCAACTCTGTCCAAGTGACTCCCACAGTCCAGTGACTCTTCAGTCCAAGTTTGGTGGAGGTAAGTCCTTGCCTCACCACGCTAGTCTGCATTGCTGGGTACCGCGTGATTTGCAGCTGCTCCGGCTCCTGTGCACTCTTCCAGGATTTCCTTTGTGCACAGCCAAGCCTGGGTCCCCGACACTCTAACCTGCAGTGCACGACCTCCTGAGTTGTCCTCCGGCGTCGTGGGACCTTCTGTTGTGACTTCGGGTGAGCTCCGGTTCACTCTTCTTCGTAGTGCCTGTTCCGGCAACTCTGCGGGTGCTGCCTGCTTCTGCGAGGGCTCCTTGTCTTGCTGGGCGCCCCCTCTGTCTCCTCACGCAATTGGCGACATCCTGGTCCCTCCTGGGCCACAGCAGCATCCAAAAACCCAACCCACAACCCTTGCAGCTAGCAAGGCTTGTTTGCGGTCTTTCTGCGTGGGAACACCTCTGCAAGCTTCTTCACGACGTGGGGCATCCATCCTCCAAAGAGGCAGTTCCTAGTCCTCTTCGTTCTTGCAGATTCCACAGCTTCTACCATCCGGTGGCAGCTTCTTTGCATCCTCAGCTGGCATTTCCTGGGCATCTGCCCAATCTCGACTTTGTCGCGACTCTTGGACTTAGTCCCCTTGTTCCACAGGTACTCTCGTCCGGAAATCCATTGTTGTTGCATTGCTGGTGTTGGTCTTCCTTGCAGAACTCCCCTATCACGACTTCTGTGCTCTCTGGGGAACATAGGTGCACTTTACACCTACTTTTCAGGGTCTTGGGGTGGGCTATTTTTTTAAATTGTGCATATGACACCAGTGATATAGTAGGAGCTTTGCATGTCTCCTAGTTCAGCCTAAGCTGCTCTGCTAAGCTACCCTTTTCTATCAGCCTAAGCTGCTAGACACCTCTTCTACACTAATAAGGGATAACTGGACCTGGTGCAGAGTGTAAGTACCCCTTGGTACCACTACAAACCAGGCCAGCCTCCTACAGATACCCCTCCCACATCTTACTGGAATGCATTCAAAGCTACTACTGGGGGACGTGGCTTGGCCGTCCAGCAAGATGGCCCCCACTTTTTGAGGCTCTGCTTGCAGGAGCATAAATCTGCAACTTATCTGCGCGGATTGTAACTCCTGAGTGTCGCATCAGCAGGCAATCAGGCAACAGACACCATTTGCAGGCAGGCTGTGAGCCGAGCGGGCCAGCCAGGGTACAGCAGGTGCGAAGAGGCTCGCTCTGCGGCTTGGGCCGAGATGCAGCCTGTCGAGCCCTTGAGGAGGGAAGCTGCACCCGACGATGGCTAACGGAGGTGAGGAGCGTGGCTGATACTGCTTCTGCTCGACGCACCCATCGGGCTTAGAGAAACTTGCGGCCCGGCCCAGGGGGTGGAGGTGGAGGTGGGCTGCATGACAGCAAACTAGGCCGTGCGGCCCGGTACGGCCTGAGGAGGAGAAGCGGGTTCCGGCTCGGTCTGCGGTGGTGAAGAGCAACAGCGAAGAGATGGATGGCAAACTGGGCCTTGCGACCTGAGATGACCAGAAGAGGAGGAAAGGGTGCAGGCATGGGCCAGCGGCGGCGAAGTGCAACATTGGTGTGATGGATAAAAGGCTTGCGGCCCTGCGACGCCGAAGAAGGAGGAGTGAATCCTGACTTGGGCCCACGGCGGTGCAATGATACATCGAAGTAACGGCTAACCGAGCCTTGCGGCCCGGAGAGGCCTAAGGAGAAGGAATGGGTTCTGGCTCCGGCCCGTGGCAGTGCAGTGAAGCAACGGGGTGAAGGCTAACTGGGCCTTGCAGACCGGCGGACCTCAGGAAGAGGAGCTGGTCCCGGCTTGGGCCTGCGGTGGTAATGTGCGGCATCTGGCTGCAGCTGATCCCTCCCACCCTCCGGACATCGGCGAGGAGGCAGCCTGCTGTGCCCGGTGAGGTTGTTGGGGCCCCAGCTGTGAAGGAAAAGGTGCGCAGCCAAACGCGCAGATCATGACCTAGGGCTTTACTGAGATGGGATGGCCCGGTGAGTGAACCAGCCCTACCAGATCACATATGGGGTGATTAAATAAACACTTATCCTGACCCATTGGGAGGTGGCCGGCGACTGCCCTGAACATCGGCCTGGAGCAACAGACTGGGGGACGTGGGCCTCCAGCTGGCCTGGACTGGTGGTTGTGGGATTGGTTGGCGGCCCTGCCGAACTGTGACTGGAGTTGCCTTGCAATGTGACAACAGTGGAGGAAATCGTGGGACCACCACCGGGGGCTTGCCCGTACACGATGGGGAAATCTGACCCAAAAAAGGCAAAACTGGCCTATTGAGGGCAAGAAAATAGCAGTCAAATCTGGTGTGTTATGGAAGCGCACTGCTGGAGGAAGACCTTCAACTGCCTTCCGTTAAAGCCATGTTCATGGACCTAAAAAACAGCCTGGCGACCATAGACACCAAGCTGGACCACTTGACCGATCGCTTGGACCGCATGAAAGACAGGGTGAATGATCATGATGCTCGCATGGACCAGGCTGAGGCTAGTGTGTCGGATCTGGAGGATGGTCGCCTCCGAGAGAGTGAACGGTTACTTCAAATGAAAAGGTGTTGGAAGTGATCCGTTCTAAAAACGAGGACCTCGAAGCCAGATTTAGGCGTAACAACATATGCATTCTAGGTCTTCCAGAATCAACATCCATGGGACGCATGGAAGATTATGTTGAGGAGATGCTCAAATACATCTTTCCTGGTGAACTCTCCCCTTTGCTGGTGGTAGAATGTGCACATACATCGCTGGGGCAGAGGCCGCCGCCGGGAGCCCCGGCGAGACCCATCATTGCTCGTCTACTCAATTACAGAGACAGAGACACGGCCCTACGTCTGGCTCAGGACCGCCGCCCACTCATGTATAACAACAATAAACTTAGCCTCTTCCCAGACTACACCCCTGGGGTGCAGGCGGCTCGCCGAGCTTTTCTTCAGATTAAATGCACCTTGAGCAACACAGAAGCCAAATTTTCACTTATCTACCAGGCGAAGCTGCGTATACAGCACAATGGAAAATTACACTTTTTCTCTGACCCGAAACTTGCTGCAAAATTTGGGGGAACAGAGGCGACCTAAAAGACATGCCCCGGCAGTGAATGGGCGGGTGTTAGTGCACATAGTGGAGGACTGAGAGGAGCCATCTGGAGCGTCTGGAGGTGCTGGAGGGTACTGGCGGTGAAGGTGATGCAGCCTACCATGTGAGGCAGTTCTTGGGACCTGGACACAACCGGTGAGTGGGAGATTGCCAGGCCTTGCCGGGTCAGCTATGGTGCGGCACGGTCAGGGCCCGCTGACCTCAGATCTGAATTGCGGTGGCGGCGCTGTTCACGGGGGCTGTCCCCCTGCTACTGGTGCCCGCTTGAGGTTGAACTGCTGAGGCACGGGTGGGCCTTCAAGTCAGGACTCCCCACTGCTGCTCCTGACCTCTGCAGCACAAACAATGTGCTCAGGAGCACTCCACTAGATCGCGGTACTGCCCTGGAGCTGCCGCAAGGTAGCATATTTTGAAATAATAAAGCACCATCGTGGGGAGGTGAAAATTATTACCCTACACAAATGTAACAACCACCTCACAAGAACACAGAGACATGGTGGGTGCAACTGTATGCTCCTGGCTCTCCACTCCAGTTGGTACAATCGAAGTTCCCTCTTTGGCGATCAAATTGCCCATTGATGCTGTTCCTCAATTACAATGCCTGAAAGGGATCATTTTAACTACTGCTAAAAGGGCTGCTCATACTGCTGCACTTCGGGAAGCTGCGAAGTGCTAGCAAGCAGGCCCTCTCCTCTGCATCGGCGGTATCTACAGTCATGCAGGGCCTGGGGCAATTTGCAGGTAATGTAGCTAAATAAATCACCACACTGATTATACTCCATGAAACTACTGTTTTCTCTGACTTGCCTTTTGAGAAGAACAACCTTTACTTCACAACTGGTGAGCTGGGACTGCTCATGCTGCCAGAAACAGCCTTCTGTCCAGTGTTGGTAGGCTGGTCCTAGTCGGAACTGTACAACTACATCCAGGTGGACTGCAGGTAGATCAAATTCACAATGGGACGCCTGCACGCAGGGATACAGACTGCACCCCCTAAAATCACTGCTGAATTGCTGGACAGCAATGACCCTACTGAGGTTCCCACTTTCCCACTGTCATTCAGTGATAAGCTGGATGCTGCCCTTGCAGCAGTAGATAAAATTGGCTCTGCTTTAGAATCTATGTGCGCATCCCTGGAAAGTAAAACTGATGTAGTCAAAACTGACTTAATGCTACTACATGCAGATCACCGCAAACTGGCAGATAAGGTACTCACCACTGAACTAACAGTAGCAGGTCTGCAACTGAAGACTCACAAACTTGAATCTTCAACGTGCCTTATGGTGGACCGAGTGAGCGTCCAGGAGCACAGTATGGAGGATGCAGAAGCCGCACCTGTCAGAACAATATACATGTGGCAAGATTGCCAGAGGGGACTGAAGGGTCAGACACAGTCACATATGTGGAACAATGGATGAGACGATTGCTACCCACAGATGCTCTCTCACGGTTCTTTTCAGTGGAGCATGCCCATCTAAAACTGGGGCGTTGACTCCCACAAATATGCCTGGCCCAGAACTCCACTGCAAGTATTTTGTGAACACAGTATGCGCAGCTTGTTTTGAGTGTCTCTTACACTACACCCGGTACACAGGCCACACACACCGTCAGTCATGACTTACTTTAATATACTGACATGGAACGTGAGAGGCATGCATTCTCCAGCATGTCATTATTTATTTTACTCCTATCTGCAGTGTCTCTCGACACATATTACGCTGCCACAAGAATCCAATCTCACACATGCTGAAAGTGTTAAACTGCAGCGGCGATGGAGAGGATAGGTATTTGCCACCAACTATTCCACCTATGCTTGTGTGGTGCTCATATGGGTCAAGGCTGGGACCCCATTTGTGGCGGAGGAAATGCAACTAGACCCAGAGGGTCGATATGTCATAATATCAAGCCACCTAGACGTCAGACCCCTAAACAGAAGTATATTCCTTTTATTCTGCACCCCATAAACTACATATTCGGATTGACAGGTCCGTCGGTGCGGCATCGCTGCTATCCTCCATTACACAAATAGAGTACTTGGGACGTACTTGACCATAACTCCCTAACTCTGCAAGTTCAATGGTCAGCTGCCGCGCCTCCCATTCCCACATCGCGCTTCCAGCCTACACTGCTGGAGAACCCATCCTTCAGAGCCTTGTTAGAGACTAAGGAACATATTTATAATGCCCTAGTGCCACCTTTCTCCACATTAACATCATTATTTTTTACATTAATGTGGCCCAACAAAGCCAAAATTCCCACACTGTATTTACAGAGCCACTCTGTAACCTTTTGCGCTACATTATGCCTGCGCCAGGGATAATGTTTGCAAAGGGAGCATTTCCCCATTAGGGGAGCTGAAACAATGGCGTAAGGAAATCTATGTTATTTCCTTGTGCCATTTTTTAACGCCTGCTCAAGAGCAGGCGTTAAAAGGGGGCTTCAATGCTTTAGAATGGGGCCATATGTACTTTACAGGAATAGCACCAATATTTTAGTGCTACTCCTGCAGAGTACATCAATAGCATAATGAGAAATTATGCTATTGCCCCCTACCCTGCGCCATGGTGCACCGTATTTTAAATACGGCGCACACATGGTGGCGGTAGTGGGGGTGCTAAGGGGCGCAGGGAAAGTGGTGCTGCACTTGGTGCAATACCACTTTCCATAAATCTGCCCGATGATTACAGACTATTTCGAACATCATGCTGACACCGTCAACTCCAAGTTAATAGAGTGCAACACAGTCAAAGTGACATTGAGGGGACACTGCCTTGACAGAGACATCACTAAGTTAGAATGACTCTTGTTGGGCTGGAGACTAAAGTAGCTACTGAACACGGAGATATGGGACAGCGGACAGCAGCGAGGCATGGGCAGATTACGTGACTAGAAAGATTGTACTGCCTGAACTATACTGCACACTCGGCCTGCACACATGCACACAGCTGATAGAGCTGGATGACTCTTGGCATGGCTAATACATAAAGACCAACCCCAGCGACCTATGTCTCCGAATCGGGCTCTATCCTCTATGCACAGCAAGCAATCCACAAAGAACTTACACAACATTATACACAGGTGTGTCAATCAACTACGGAAGCCAGTTCGGAAGCTTATGACTCCCTCTTAGATAACCTGTTGATTCCTTGCATTAGTGTAGACAAATGTATAGACCTGGATGAACCTATCATGATGATAGAATTAAGGAGGCAATAGTTGCACTTGCCACTGGCAAATCCTCAGGCCCTGACGATTTACCGATATAACTGTATAAAACGTATGCAACCCACTTAGCTCCTCACCTATTGTCGATGTGCAATAAGTCCCTATCTGTTGGTAGCCTTTCTGCCTCCCAAAGAGAGGTGACGGTCATTTCTTTGTCAAAGCCCAACAGAGATTCACTCCTCATCGGCTCCTCTAGACCACTGGCCCAGCTCAACACTGATTATATAATCACAGCAAAAATACTCACGCAGGAGCTGGCTCCCCTTTTCCCACTGTTAGTTCACCCAGATCCAAATGGGCTTGTCTCTGCACGCAATACTTCCTACAACTTGTGTCACTTCTTTTGAGTCATGACGTATGCCCGGCATACATGGTCTTGTGCTGGATGCCTGGTCTTAGACGTTGAAAAAGCCTTTGACTCATTGGAGGGGGATACCTCTTTGCTGCACTATCACTATACTGCTTAGACTCGCCCCTTCTCCGATTAGTAAAACTGTTGTATCCCAGCCTCCTAATTAGAGTCAAGGCAAGGTCTCTAATTTCAAATGTCATTACTATACAAAGGGGAACGATACAGGGCTGCCCCCTTTCTTCACTCCTATATTCACTCGCGGTTGAACCAGTAGCACTGGTCTTGCGAGATTTGGGGGACACAGTGGGACATCCCTTTAGGGGATGTGCTACATGCAATATGGCTATATGCTGTTGATATGTTGCTTTATATAAAGGACACATATAATATACACAACATGATCGCTCATACCCTAGCCCAGATTGCCACCCTTTCTGGATTGCATTGTAAACTGTGAGAAACCATGCCTGTTCCCCTTCCTTCCAGATGTTTCTGATGCCTGCCTTACTCTTGGTGGAAGACGCTTACCTTGGCAGCAACATACATTTAGATACCTTGGTATACAGGTGGACCATGCCATGACCGATCTCTTTGAGGCAACATACCTAGATCAGTAACATCACTAAAAGTACAGATTGCCTTCTGGAACACACTGCCACTGGGGGTGGGGGAGAGTAGCGCTGCTCAAGATGGTGATTTTGCCCCACCTTTTGTATTTCTTTTCAAAACTTCCAGTGTACATTCCAGGAATATTTTTCAGTACATTTAGCATACAGATCCAATATTTTTTTGGGCACAAGTTGAGATGCAGGTTGTCATTAGAGAAGCTTTGCCCACCATTGGATAAAAGGGGGCTGGACGCTCCCCATTTTGAACAGTGCTATCTTGCTGCTTAGATTCAATGGATAGCTAAGTGGATGGCAGGACTGCACCTATCTGACACAGCCACAACTTTACCTGGCTGGGAACTTCCCACCATTTTACACCTGTTTCACCCTTGCACAAAAGTGAAGGCTTCAGACTCCTTACTGCTGCAGATTGCATATCACTGCTTTTGTAAATGCTTGCACATCACTAAACATGTGTGCCCTTATGCACAAGGTCTGGCACTGTTAGGCACACCGCGGCCAATGGGCCCTATAACTCTAAGCGAATCGACACCATGACACACAGCAGGTGTACACACTAGGGGACCAATATAGAGATGGGGCCTTGGCAACATGTGAGATGCTCATGGACGAGGATGGTCTACCTTCAGGTCAATTTTTGCTTCCTACCTCCTTACACACTACGCTGAGAGGACAATGGGGGGACATGTCTGTGGAACCACCAATGCATCTTACGATCCAGTATCTGCATGTGATGGGCAGGGGCAGATGCCTGATGTGCGGGTTTGCTGACTCACTCAACTGCCACACTGCTCCACAGCTCCTCCCTTTACGACATTGATGGGAAGCTGATTTAACACGTTTTTGCAACATAGGGGAATGGGGTGTCTTGTTGGAGGACCCGCGACATGTACCATGTAATGCTCGTTTCAGGCTTATTCAATTACAGATAGTACACAGGGCTTATCTCACACCAGCAAACATCAATACATTTTATCACGGGGCGCAGCCTGCCCGCGTTGCTCTTAAGTAGATGCCGATGTACTTCATTTGCTCTGAGCTTGCCCCCGCTGTAGGAAGTTGGCTCTGTATATACTATCTCAAAGTGAGAGATAGTGTGCCCAGAGTCCAAGTGTTCCCCTTAGAGGTTGACAGTGGCAATAATAGATAATACTAATGCTCTATTATGTGGTAGTATGGTCGAGCAGTAGGCTTATCAAAGGGTAGTGTTGTTGTACACACACAGGCAATAAATGAGAACACACACTCAAAGACTTAACTTCCAGGCCAATAGGTTTTTATATAGAAAAATAATATTTTCTTAATTTATTTTGGAACCACAAGATTCAGAATTTAGGTAAGTACATAAATTGTAAGGTACTTCACACAAGTAAGTATGGAACTTTGATTTAAAACAGTAGTACACACAGTTTTGGCAAAAATGTCAATATGCTATTTTAAAAGTGGACACAGTGCAAAAATCAGTAGTTCCTGGGGGAGGTAAGTATTGGTTAGTTTCTCAGGTAAGTAAACCCTCAGCGACACGGGGCGGCAGAGTGCAGTGTGCAAAGAAGGTGTCGGGTTTTGCGTTGAAAGGAATGGAGGGACCTGGGGATCACTCTGGCGATCCAGGCAGGGCACAGATGGGCTTCCCGGGCCAGCCACTGACTTGGCTAGGATGAGGGCCACCTGCTGGTCACTCCTGCACCGGTGATTGGTTCCTCTCGGTCCTAGGGGCTGCTGGTGCAGTGCTTTGACCAGGCGTCAAGTTGCTTTGTTACTAGGCAGTCGCGGTCAGGAGGAGCCTCTGGATCCTCTCTGCAGGCGTCGTTGTGGGGTGCAGGGAGGTCGACTCAGGGTGTCCGCGTCAATTAAGTCGCCTGGGGGTCCTCTCTGCGGTGTTGGTTCTCCTGAACTCGAGCCGGGGGCGTTGGGTGCAGAGTGTGAAGACTCACGGTTCCGGAGTGAGGCGGGAGTCTCTTTAAAGTTGGTTTCTTGGTTGCTGTTTGTGGACAGAGCCGCTGTCCTCTGGAGGTTCTTGGTCTTTAGGTACAGGTCAGTACTCTGAGTCCTCAGAGGTCGCTGGTCCCACTGGATGCGTCGCTGTGCAGGTTCTTTGAGTCTGGACATAGGCCGGTGGGGCTAGGGCCAAGTCAGTTGTTGTCTCCGGCATCTCTGCAGGGCTTTCAGGTCAGCAGTCCTTCTTCTTTCCTCAGGTTGCAGGAATCTGATTTCCTGGGTTTAGGGTCACCCCTAAATACTCAATTTAGGGGTGTGTTCAAGTCTGGGGGACAGTAGCCAATGGCTACTGTCCTGGAGGGTGGCTACACCCTCTTTGTGCCTCCTCCCTGTGGGGAGGGGGGCACATCCCTAATCCTATTGGGGGGAATCCTCCAAAACAGGATGGAGGATTTCCTAAGGCAGGGGTCACCTCAGCTCAGGGCACCTTAGGGGCTGTCCTGACTGGTGGGTGACTCCTCCTTGTTTATCTCCTCCGGAATTGCCACCAAAAGTGGGGGCTGTGTCCGAAGGGACGGGCATCTCCACTAGCTGGAGTGCCCCGGGGCACTGTAACACCAGGCTTGAGCCTTTGAGCCTCACCGCCAGGTGTTACAGTTCCTGCAGGGGGAGGTGTGAAGCACCTCCACCCAGTGCAGGCTTTGTTCCTGGCCACAAAGTGACAAAGGCACTCAACCCATGTGGCCAGAAACCCGTCTGGATGTGGCAGGCTGGCAGAAACTGGTCAGCCTAATACTAGGAGTTGGACTGGTATTCAGGGGGCATCTCTAAGATGCCCTCTGTGTGCATTTTTCAATAAATCCCACACTGGCATCAGTGTGGATTTATTGTGCTGAGTGAGAAGTTTGATATCAAACTTCCCAGATTTCAGTGTAGCCATTATGGAACCGTGGAGTTCGTATTTGACAGACTCCCAGACCATAAAACCTTTATGGCTAAACTGCACTTACAATGTCTAAGATTTGGCTTAGACACTGTAGGGGCGTAGTGCTCATGCAACTATGCCCTCACCTGTGATGTAATGCACCCGGCCTTATGGCTGTAAGGCCTGCTTGAGGGCTGACTTACCTATGCCACAGGCAGTGGGTTGTGGGCATGACACTCTGATGGAAGTGCCATGTCGACTTAGTCATTTTCTCCCCACCAGCACACACAAGCTGTGAGGCAGTGTGCATGTGCTGAGTGAGGGGGCCCCAAGGTGGCATAATACATGCTGCAGCCCTTAGAGACCTTCCCTGGACACAGGGCCCTTGGTACCAGGGGTATCACTTACAAGGGACTTATCTGTGTGCCAGGGCTGTGCCAATTGTGGAGACAAAGGTACAGTTTAGGGAAAGAACACTGGTGCTGGGGTCTGGTTAGCAGGGTCCCAGCACACTTTCAATCATAGCTAGCATCAATAAAAGGCAAAAGGTTAGGGAGTACCCATGCCATGAGAGGCATTTTCCTACACCCGCTTATATGTATACAGGACCAGCGTCACTTCCAGACAATCCGACTGCACTGAACGACCTGACCTATATCGATGGGAGATGTTAGAAATGGGGTCTCTGGTTGGCAGTCAGTTTGAACTCTGTCCACACAGGGTCCCTCACTCTAGTAAGGGCAATGGAGACACACACTTAAATAACCCCTACTCACCCCCTTGGTAGCTTGGCACAAGCAGTCAGGCTTATCTCAAAGGAAATATGTAAAGTATTTGTACCAACATACATAGTAATACAGTGAAAGCACTACAGAATGGACACCACACCAGTTTAGAAAAATAGCCAATATTTATGTAAATCAAACAAGACCAGAACAATAAAAATCCAACACACACAAGTCAAGATATGAATTTTCAAGGTAAAAAGAGTCTTACTCCATAGAAAACAGTAGAAATTTTGTTTTTCCACAAAGTATCTGGTTTGCATAAAAAATAAAGTCGCACAGGCAAGCGTGCATCAGAAAAGTCAGCGATGTGTCAATTCCTTACTCGCAAGCAAGGCCATACATTGTTTTTTCTCCAGTTGGGTAGGCGATGCAACTGTGCTGCGTGGGGCTTGCGTCGTTTTTAGCAGCCGCAAGAGTGTGTTGCGTCGTTTCTCCAGCCGCAATGCAGGTGATGTGTTGAAATCAGCCATGAGGCTGGTGGTGCATTGTTTTTACAGCCATGTTGCAGCCATGTTGCAGGCGGTGTGTCAAGATTTTCCCCACATGGCTCCCTGTGAGTGGATTCCCGTCCTTGTTCTACCAGCTTCACCTTTCAAGGGCCCAGGGACTGGGTAGGGTACCCCTTGGCAGGGGAGGAGTCCTGGCAGAGGAAGACATTGATGACCCTGAGACTTCAAAACAGGAGGCAAACTCAATTCAAGCCCTTGGAGATTCTTCACAAGCAGGAATATACCACAAAGTCCAGTCTTTGTCCCCTTTCACAGGCTGTAGTAACAACTGCAGGACAGCCCAACAAAGCACAGTCACAAACAGGGGAGAGCACTTCTCCTCAGCTCTCCTCCTTGGAAGAGGTTCCTCTTGGTTCCAGAAGCAAATCTAAAAAATCTGGGTTTAGGGTCCAGTACCTATAACCCTTTCTGTCTTTGAAGTAGGCAAACTTCAAAGGAAAGTCTTTGTTGTTCACAAGATCCTGCCTTGCCCAGGCCTTGCCCAAGACTCACACCTGGGGGTTGGATGCTGCGTTGTGTGAGGGGAGGCACAGCCCATTCAGGTGTGAGTGACCACTCCTCCATCCACTCTGGCTCAGAAGGCTCATCCGGAACAGCAGGCTACACCCCAGCTCCCTTTATGCCACTGTCTAGTGGAGATTCACAAAAAGCCCACCTGTCAGTCTGACCCAGACAGGGAATACACAAGCAGGCAGATTCACAGAGTGGTTTAAGCAAGTAAATGCCCACTTTTTAAAAGTGGCATTTTTAAACAGTCATTTTAAAAACCAACTTTACCAAAGGGAGTATTTTTAAATTGTGAATTCAAGGACCCCCAGACTCTTTATCACCATCTGCTCTCAAAGGGAAACTATACTTAAAAGATATTTAAAGGCAGCCCCCATGTTAACCAATGAGAGGGATAGGCCTTGCAACAATGAAATCCGAATTCAGTAGTATTTCACTGTTAGGACATGTAACACACATCAGTGCAAGTCCCACCTGTAACATACACTGCACCCTGCCCATAGGGCTACCTAGGGCCTACCTTAGGGCTGCCTTCAATGTATAAAAAGGGAAGGTTTTAGCCTGGCAAGTGGGTACACTTGCCCCGTCAAATTGACAGTTCAGAACTGCGCACACAGACACTGCATTGGTAGGTCTGAGCCATGTTTACAGGGCTACTCATGAGGGTGGCACTCACACAATTTACATAGAGAGCACTTGCACTTTAGCACTGGCCAGCAGTGTTAAAGTGCCCAGAGTACCAAAAACAGCAAAAACAGAGTCCAGCACACAGTCAAAACATGGGAAGCAGAGGCAAAAAAGACAGGTTAGACTATGCCAAGGATGCCCGATCTAACAGCAGTTGTGCTTCCTGGGTCCCTTTTGCAGGAGAAAGGAACAGAGGGTGAACACCTGCTTTCTGGACTTATGCTTCATAGTGGCTAAACATCTCATCACTCGCAGATGGAAATTCCTGGAACCTCTGGCGGTCACAGCATGGGAACCTTTGATGCTTAACTGGGCACAAGGAGAAAGTGTAGCCCTGCGCAGAGAAGACACACTCGGACTAAGAAAATACCCTATTGCTACCCACTGGGACAATATTGTACATAGTATGTACTCTAATCATTTGTCTGCAATGAGCATAAACCTTGATACAATAAATGAACCTCCGGAAGCACAGACTCCACCTGTGGGTTGATGACACTGACTGAGTCCAATTATGATGTTCCTCACACACATTCTGTGTGATCACATTAGCAGCACATATGTTGTATAGTAAATATCAGATTTGAAAGTAGGCTGGACTGGTGACAGGCAACCAAGCAAGGGGTTGTTAAGATGTTATGTTTGGATTTTGTTACTATATATTCACCAAACCATGTGGATTTGCTTCTAATGTCAGCTATACTGTTATTGACAACCTGCCTTCATTACTCTTTATAACAGGAGGTGACACGCAGTCACTCTATTTGTTATCAGGCATATGTAATGTGCTTACATGATCCTAAGTTATAGTGCTATGCATGGCATATTGTTCCAATATGTGCATATGATTGTGATTCACCAGTATTATTATTTCTGCATGATTAATATATCATATTGTCAAGATTGCACGTCATCATGATGCCCACTGTACACTATGGGACCCACCACTTGATGCGTCTTTGTATTGTAAAATTTGAAAACTTTGATAAACAGATTTTTTTTAAAACAGAGCCCTATTGAGAATCGATAATCTGCTTGATATACCTGGTTCCCGCTCAAACATGGTCTCACTCTGGTATAACATGAGAATCAGGGTTCAGGGAGCTTCCATGTTTTGGACCTCATGGGCTTCGAAGGGTATTCACTTTTTGAGACACTTGGCCTCCCAGAAAGACCTGCTCTCCTTCAAAGAACTGCAACAGCAATTCTGGCTAGCAGACATAGATTTTTTGATTTCCTTAAACTCAAGGCTAGTTTATCCAAAACTGAATATTCTGATGCAAAGTCCGTCTCTCCTTATGATTATTTCTTCCTTCAATAAACACGGCCATCAAGCCTCTAAATTTGATCACCTGCTGACATACACAACCACAGTTATGAATTCGAAAATTATGAAGAAATGGGACCCCTTTGGTGTGATTCCCCCGGAAGTCTGGGATCTGATTTGGAAATCAGCGTTTCTTATAATATCACCCATTCCTATTGAAAACAAATATTGCCTCCTCCACAGAACCTTTTGGACCCCATCTCATCTCTATAAATTGTGTCTCAGAAAGGATCCATCCTGCTGGTATTTCAATAAAGTGAACGGTGAAGTCAACATCTGCTCTTCTTTTGCAGCGCAGCCTGACATTTTTGGGACCAGTTATTCAACCTTATTCGCATCCTCTTCGGAATACATTTGAAGCGAGACTCCCTCTCTCTTATTTAAGGGTTTCTTGGCCCAAGAATCAAATTGCGTGATGATCATCTCCTGTTAGATATCTCAATGACCGCTGCATGTAAGTCTGCCCTCAATAATTGGAAAAATACAGCTGCCACCTCTTTTAAATCCTGGCTAAACTGGGTTTCTTATTTAAGGCGTTCCGATAGTGTATACCTACAAAGCTCCCCGTGGAAACCACAGAGCAGGTCACTTTGGCCAACCCTAGACAACTATTTTGCCAACAGCAAGCCCCATGAACTCTTCAAAATATATTGAATGGGTCATTCAACGCTACTGTCTATGTAAACCCGTATGACTCACTGCCGTGTATTTGCAGATTGATATCGAAGTCTTTTACCTTATTCTCACCTCTAAGCTGTCATGCCTACAGTCACAATTCCTTGTCTCAGGCCTTTTTCTTACTTCCCTTTCTTCTTGTGATTTAGACTTTCCTGTCTACTCAATTCCATCTTGATTTTTCAGCTAATTTGTTTTATGGTACTGTTTCGTTTTTATCATGACAAGTATTGGTATGTAACCACATTTTATTTCTTTTTGGTCTTTCCCATCCAAGTATGCTTCCGGATGCTTCATGTCATTTCGTTTGTTCCTTCCTTTTCTGTTTCTTAAAAACTCAGTAAAGATTATTGAAGTGATTGGCCTCAAAAGGGATGTGTTAAAAGCGCCATGAAAATGCAATATTTCAAGTATGAGTAGAAAATCATAAGTGGGAACTCCTATGTCTGATGTTGGAAAATGTCACACACATATAATTTTCGGGTCGCAATGGGAAACACGCACAGTTAAAGCCAAAAGGTCTGGCTTTGGCAGAGCGTATGCAAAAAAACACTACTTGCACAAAAGGAGTACATACATTCACACATGCACAAACAACAACTGGCACACAGATTGCATGCGTACTTGCATGCTTTCATCTGTGTGTGCCTTTAAACCTGTTTTTAGTGCTGGTGTGGTGCATGTATGCCGTCTTTGTGCCTGTGGTCTCTATGAGATGTACGTGCATGAATGTGTGACTGTACATTTTGTTCTTGTATATGTTCTGTGTGCATGCATACCTGCCAGTAGTGTTGTTAGTCCGAGCAAGCACAGTCAGAAAGCTAGACCTGATGCCTTTGCTAATGTTTGTTTGTTTTAATGTTACCGAGTGTCAAATAAGTCAGTCTGCAATGCATATGAAGTTACTTTTCATCAGTTTTCTACAGTTTTCAGACACAGATGAGGATTTAAACTTGCTTCGTCTAGGCCTGGCCAGTGATTTTGATTTGAAGGGTTTCTGTGGTGTGTTTTTGATGTTCGATTTATAGGTGTGCTTAATATCGCGTATCCCTTGATACTTATGATTGTATGACTAAATTTTGACCATAAAAAACACATTTACATTGAAATTATTTCATTAATTTAGTAACAGCTCAAAGCCAAATACATCATTATCACAGAAAGTTTATATTTAATTGTAATTAGTCTTTATAATTTAAGACAAAAATGTATTTTGTTACAAATACTCTATTTAAAAACATAAAATATAATAAAATAACATCTAAATATTACTTTCCTAACTTTGTTATTCAAATATTGCACATACCTAAAAAAAATCTATAAATAAAACATATATTTTAATATAATATTATAAAGTTCAACATACAAAAAAACGAAATATAAATATATGAGGTTTGTATTCTATTTTGAAGAATAAACAACTGGTAAGCATATATATATTATTCATTTAGAAAACATGTAAAATCATTCAATCATTATAAATAATATTTAACGATCTATAACAATAAATAACACTAAAAAGCAACACATAATTAATTAAAAGAAATAATAATGTAGTTAAAGATACCCAAAGCATCTTGAAAAACTAATTTTTTGCTGATGCCCTTTTTTGTCAGCCCTAGGACTTTGTGCACTTTACTGCTGCTAAACAGTGTGGAAGTGTGTGTGTTCTCTCCTTTAAACATGATAACATTGGCTTATACCTAAATGGCATAAATAATTTTCTTGTAAGTCCCCAGCAAAGTGGTACTACAAGTACACAGGGCCTGTAAATTAAATGCGTTACCGGGTCTGTTGGCTGCAGCACTGATCGTGCCACCCACTTACATAGCCCTGTAAAACATATCTCAGCCCTGCCATTGCAACTTGTATGTTCATCTTTAAACTGCCATTTTGCCTTTACAAAAAAAAAAATGTTTGCTAGCTTAAACCATCATTTTCAATACAAATATAATACACCTAGGGTAAGGGGGCAGGATAGGGGGCAGTGTATTAAAAAGTTGAACATTTACTTTTAATTTTTACATGTGCTGGTAGTAAAAAACCTAATTAAGTTAACTTATTACATTTAATAAGTGATAACATTTAATTGGGAGCAGTTAGGAATGTTAAGTTTGGTGTCTAACAAATTGTAATTTCAAACCCTCTTTAATGGTAAAGTCAGATTTTCAGTCACAATTCTGAAGATTCTACTGTTAGAAAGTTTGCATTTTTTGTCCCTATCATTTGGGGTCAGCTGCCTGTGGCTTGGGTCACATGACTAGATGTAGCTGGCAGTTGGTCTTTGTGTATTGCTTTCAGATAGTGAGATAAAGGAGCATAGGTGTTGTCAGGATGGGCTATCTCTGGCTTGTTGAGGGGGTGGGGCTGTCATCTACCTTACTTGCATATCACAAAGGCTCTTCCAGAACACACTCACAAGGGGTTTGACACTAGTCTTTTGTGACCCCAGGCATGTTAAGGACAAAGCAGGGAGGCAGAAAAATTCCAAATACTGCTGGAGGTGGAATCATCCAGAACTATTCTCCCACTCCAAAGTGGGCACCAAGTATATATAATGGATCCTGAGACCCAACTCTTCAATACACCTCTGAACCTGTGGAAGCCTCAGACAGGCTGCTGTGCTGCTCTGAAATAAGAACTCCTACTCTGTTGCCCTGCGCCCCTGCGTCCCTGCTGCCCTGCACCTGAGTGAATGGACTGGACATGCATTTTGAAATCAGGACCACTAGAGTGACTCCAAGGACTATGCTGGCCTCCTGATCAGAGCCTCAGGGACAGAAAAGGCTCTAACCACCTTGAACCAAGCCCCTGTACTTTTCTTGCTGTGAGTCCTACTCCTCAAGTGGTGCAACCACAGTGTTGGACCCTTGGAAGTGGGCCTGGAGGGGCTCTGCCTGCCCAGCTGTGGTCCTGTGGAGAGAACTTACGCAATGCAACACATCTCCTCGCAGATCCGCTTCAGAACTGCTGCTGCGTGACTCATTCCAGATGCAGGACCTCGCATTGCAGCCCCCAAACCCCTTGGAACTGCTGCCGTCCAGCGCAAGCTAGATGCAGGCCTCTGCATCGCAATTCCCTCATCGACGGCACCCTCAAAGATGAAGCAGGACTCCGTATTGCCATTGCATGAAGGATCCTAGAAGCTGGATCTCCCAATGTTCCGCAAATCAGGATTTATGGTACTTTGTTCAGGCGGCCTTAATTGATCCCTGTATCCCATGCTCTATTGCAGTAAGGCTGAGCTTGTGAATTTTTCTCAGCCCGGGGCAATCAAACAACCCCAGCTGGTACTTTGTGCTTCTAGTCACTGTTTTTTACCACATCTACAGTGCTACTAATTGGATTTTTGCTATTTTAGTTTCAAATAATTTATTAAATTGTGCTTTACATTAATGTGGGATGTTCCCTGTGTTGTGTTCTTACTTTATTCCTTTCTGAAGTGCTGCATAAATACTTCACACATTGCCAAGTTAAGCATGACTGCTTGTGGCATGCTACCAGAGGGTTAAGCACAGGTAAATTTGGGGGGGGGTTTGCTTGTGATTTCACCCTGACAGTGATTGTGACGCTGCTTGAGTAGGGAATCACCTCCCACATCCAGTAACCCAATGTCCAACAGTACCCTAATACCAATGCAAATCATCCAAGAAAATAAACAAATACCAATTCATATACAATAGTTTAACTATAAACCTATGAGCATTGGGGAAATGCACACAAACTCAATTCTAACACACATTGAATAAAGTACATTCACAGGAAGGAGCGAGATTCACTATTATAACTGCAGTCTAACAAACAATGGAAAAGTACATACATTGGTGAAGGAGGGGTGGAGGGGGATAGGTGGGCCTATTATTTACTATTCCAACTCTAACATTTTCAAATATAGAAAAAATGAAACAGTATTTTTAAAAAATTGCTAATATCTCAGAATCTCATGTTTTTAAAGTGTATTATATCGATAACAATAAAAATGAACAGTATCGCCACCAGACATAACATACACATACAAAATAAAAGGACTATAACCTCGTATGCTAAAAATTATTTTAATTTTTATTAAACTTTAATTTGTCTTTTTTTTTTAAGTCTAAGCATTCCTTAAAACCCAAACAACTCAAAAAGTGTGAACAAAGAAACAAAAATAAAACTTGTAAAAATAAAACAATATCATAAAATAAAAATGTAACATGTTAACAATGTACAATAAATATTATACATTTTAAAAATATCAATACACACCAAAACCCCAAAAACCATAAATGATATACATCTATTTTTGAATATTAAAAATAATTAAACATATAAGAAAATAGTTTCCCAAAAATGTTTTGCACAATGAATAAAGTAATCAACTATTACCAACGTATGTATGTTTTATTGAAACACTACATATCCTGTCTAATCAATCCCCCAATAAACCTCATAACCCAAAATCTAAATGTATAAAAAAAAACTTTATTATACATATGCACAAATTAATAACAATAGAAAGCCACATAATAATAAGTAACATTAATTAATGCCCATTTAAACACGCTACTCATCCAACCCTGCAATAAACTCCACAAGCCAAAATCATACATGAATAAACTTAAAAAAAATACTAATTCTATAAACAATTAAAAATAACACCTAAAAATCTCAAATTAATCCATTAAAATTCATTGATATATGATGCAAAGAAGTTACCCAACCGATCTCCTAATAAGCTCAACAGCCCAAATCAATAATTGTACATTAATACAGTGTTAATTAAACATTTAAAATACATTTCACAAAAACAGAATGAAATACAAATTTAATACTATACAATAAAAACAACTTATTTGGAAATGGTATTATAGTGAAGCATAGCTTAGACTTCAGTACTATTGTTTTAACTATTAAAAAAACAAAATATACTTACATTTCATATTTTTGTCTTCAATACTTTTGAAGTTACAATATTATGATCAAGATGCTATGGTAGTGTAACACACCATCATGCACCCCCAGCCTCAGGTTTCCCACATTGAGTCAAAGGTGTTTGGCTGATTGGGGGGGGTCCCTGAATGCTGCCCTCCCCCTACACTCCTAGAAAAAAATCTATTTGGACCACAGGGCGCTGCAGTTCGCATGTGGGTGCTGCTTCGTTGCGGTCCCCGAAGCACTTGGAGTGCTTCTGGGTTGCATGCCCTCGGTGCACGTGGCAGCCCCGCCAATAAAACAGGCTGTGAGCGGGTCTTTCTCTCCCACTCGCCACCCCACAAGGATACTTCCCGCTCACCTGGGGATACCCCAGGGGAGTTTTCTTTGTGTCGAGGATGTGGGACTTATTTTGTTGTTTCTCTCCCCTTTGCAGGTTCAGGGCACTCCTGTACGCCCTGCATTCCTACACTTCGGCAGTCATCAGCACAGCCGCCTTGTGACTAGGTGCAGCACGGGTTCCAGCTTGGCTCATCTGATCTAGGTATTTTCTTACTTGGTGGTGGTTCTGGCAGGGAGCTACTGTTGCTGCAAGTGAGAGGGGGAATTGTGGGGGACAGTTTTGTTTGTGGTGATTCATGAGGTTTTGTTAGGAGGCAATTTGTGGCATCAATAGCGTTTTGCAGGTGCAGGGGTGTTTTTTGGGGATAACTTGTTGAGTAGCATTGGGGGTAATTATGGGCTATTGTGTGCTGCCTTTTTGGCAAATGAGGGGCCATTTTAGGGGAGATTTGTTTTCGGTTATGGGCATTATTTCTGCCAATTGTTTTAGTCTTGTTGACTGCTCTAGAGTAATTTTCTCCATTTGCTCGGGGCGGCTAGTGCTCATAGCGCTGGACAAGGTCCTGACACAATAAGCAAGTCCTCTCAATTGTCCAAGGGTGTTGGGAGGTAGTCTTTCCTACATTGATACCTTATTTCCTTGTTTGCTTGGGGTAGTGGTGCCAGGAGTGGGTTTTCTGTGTTATGACTGGATTGCTTGTATGCATCTCACTGTTTGCTGTTGTTGCCGGGCTGGCGTGGAGGTAATGGCTGGTGGTGAATGTAAAGGTGCTCAGTGCTCTCAGACTGAGGTGCTGTTAGAAGCATTGATGTGTAGAATGGATGCTGTGGATGATGCGTAGGCTTTGATGAAGTCACAGCCTTCAGGTGTGCCTGCAGAGCCAGTAAAAAGAGACCTGAGAAATCAGGGTTTTCTCCTAAGGAGGCATTTCCCCGTGGCCCAGAAGAGAGCCTGGGAACGTGGTGTACGGAAGGGAGATTCACAGGGGCAGGCAGCAGCTAGCCTTGGTACATCGGGGTGCAGAGCTCTACCCCAGTGGAAGCACCACTGGTCAATCAGACCCCTGTGGTGGGTGACTCAGGCCAGGTAGCAACTCAAGGGAATCTAACAGAAGTGATGGGTCCTACGACTGGTGGTGGTATTTGTCAACACCAGGACAGTGCGCGCTCTACGGGCATCTAGAATGCAAAAACCCAACACTCGCAAGATAATGTAATTCATGCATTGTGATGATATGTTATTGTTTAACCTTTTGCATTGCAGAATTCCATCCAAAAGATTCATTTTTAAGGTGCTTATAAATACTGTACATTTGCAATGTATTGCTGCAGACATTCAGAGTGTGTTAGGGTGTGGTCCCTTTCCAGGGCCTTCTAGAGACTTTCCCTGCAACATGCCTGGGCGTGGTTCTAGGCTGGGCCAAGACTCTATAAAAGAGAGTCAGCCCAACTTCCAGTGCTCACTATTCAGAGGTCCCGGTGCAGAGCAGCAGCTTCTTCCTGAGCTCCTGTCCCGGCGGCCTATTTGGATTTTCCAGTCTTCTGCACTCTTCTCTCATTGGTGATCACTGTTTCCAGGCGGTAAGACGGTGTTTGGACATTTCCCAACACCGTAATTGAGAATTTTCATATTCTTGATTTTAATTCTTAAATGAATAACAGATTACTTGTGTGCTGCCATTTTTGACATTTGTATGGTGGTTTGCAAATAGGGAGGACACGCAATTGATTCCATAAAGATTTGACTTCGTTATTACATTGTTGTTCATTGCGTGCTGATATTTCTTGACATTTACATGATGTTTTACGAGTTGGCAAGACGTGCAACTCGTTTCATGAGCATTTAACTTTGTTGTTCATTGCGCGCTACCATTTTCTGGCATTTACATGGTGGCATTCGAATCGGCAACACGCGCAATTCTTTCCTTGAGTGTTTTTTCATGTTATTCATTGTGCGCTACCATTTCTTGGCATTTGCATGGTGGCATTTGAATCGGCAAGACACGCAATTCTTTCCCTGAGTGCTTTTCATGTTGTTCATTGTGCGCTACCATTTCTTGGCATTTGTATGGTGGCATTTGAATCGGCAAGACGTGCAATTCTTTCCTTGTGTATAAATAATGTAAATTACTGTGCGCTACTATTCTAAGACATTTTCTTGGTAGCATTTCAAGTTGACACGTTGCATGATTTATTCCTTGAATCTACGTTGTGTGATTTCATGGTGCACAATCCTTTATGGTGTTTAATACTCATATAAAAATCTGCAATGTGCGCAATTCACTTCCCAATGTCTTTTCTGAGATGAACACAACAATACCAGAGTTCTAGATGTAATGCTGTGTGTTCCTGATATATATTCTTAAAAGGAGATTCATATGGTTGTTTAGAAATTGCTCAGAGTGTTTCCTGATTCTCATGCTAAAGAAAGTACTCAAATCTGAAAGTCCTATTTAACTTTTCCTGTTTCCTCCTCAGGCATTCGGTCATCTAAAGCCTAGTCAGTTTTAGGACTATTCTAGGGTTGTTCATGTTTTTCGGAAAAGACGAAGCTTAGAGTTGTAGCATGGTACTGATTTCATGAGATGTAATTTTGATGTTGTGTTTTAACCTTTTGCTTCCTACAGGTCTCCTTCCCAGCTGTTCCCGTCCTAATCCCCTTTTCCCCACTTGGACTCTCTTAGACTCTGTGATAAATCTAATCAGAGTATTGGAGTTGTCTTGTGGTGGAAGTGTTGGGAACGTGCACAGACTCCGAGGATCTGGTGACTCTGACAGAATAGTGAGCCCACAAATTATTATCCTCCTGGTTTGTGTATGTTCTCAGCATGGCCACACTGGACGAGCTAGTCAAGGCTATCACCCAGCTCCAGTCAGAAGTGGTATCATCAAAGGATTTGACAAATAGTCTAGCTGAGAGGGTGAGTCAGCTACAGAATAAGGTTGAGAAGAAAGAACAAAGTCCCACAGGTGTGTCTTAGCCAGGTACTTCTTCTCAGACTTCTGGAGGTAATCCGACTAACATTTCCCTCAATGTTCCTTCAACCATTCCTTTAGCTCCCCCAGAACGCTTCTCAGGTGATCCCTTGAAAGCGCAATCTTTTCTGGTTCAAGTGGAATTTCACTTCACCTGCAGACCACATACTTTCCCCGATGCCCAGTCTAAAGTAGCTTTCTTGTTGTCATATCTGTCTGGAGATGCAGCTACCTGGGCTATTCCTCTTGTGCGTAAAAATAGTCCCCTGTTGTACAACTGGAAAAAAATTGTTTGTGAATTTGAGAGAGTTTTAGATCGTAGAACTGTAACACAGTTAGCAGATCGTAAATTATTAGACTTACGCCAAGGGAATCAGGACTTAGCGGGTCATTCCGACCCTGGCGGTCGGTGGCCGCCAGGGCCACCGACCACGGGAGCACCGCCAACAGGCTGGCGGTGCTCCTACGAGCATTCTGACCGCGGCGGTTTAGCCGCGGTCAGACGCGGAAAGCCAGCGGTCTCCCGCTGACTTTCCGCCGCTCGTAGGAATCCTCCATGGCTGCGGAGCGCGCTCCGCAGCCATGGAGGATTCCGACTCCCCCTCCCGCCATCCAGTTCCTGGCGGTTCTCCCGCCGGGAACCGGATGACGGGAGGGGGAGTCGCGGGGCCCCTGGGGGCCCCTGCCGTGCCCATGCCTATGGCATGGGCACGGCAGGGGCCCCCGTAAGAGGGCCCCTAAAAGTATTTCAGTGTCTGCAAAGCAGACACTGAAATACGTGACGGGTGCAACTGCACCCGTCGCACCTTCCCACTCCGCCGGCTCTATTACGAGCCGGCGTCATCGTGGGAAGGGAGTTTTCCCCTGGGCTGGCGGGCGGTCTTGCGAAGACCGCCCGCCAGCCCAGGGGAAAACTCGGAATACCCTCCGCGGTCTTTCGACCGCGGAGCGGTATTTCGGAGGGGGGAAGTCTGGCGGGCGGCCTCCGCCGCCCGTCAGACTCAGAATTAGGGCCTTAGTGTCATATTTAGCCAACTTTAATCGGCTGGTCGCTGAGACATCCTGGCCAGAAGAAAAACAAGCGGCCTTGTTTTACAGGGGACTCAAAGAGGAGCTAAAAGACATCTTAGCGCAAATCGACCCACAACCTGCAAACTGTCAAGCTTTAATAAACCTTGTCTTGAGGCTTGATCATCGTTTAAACGAACGAAAAGGAACGCGTAAAAAGACTGAAAAACATTCTAGGCATGCTCATGATTACAAAGACTCAAGAACTCCGAGAGAAAGAACGCCGGAACCGATGGAAATTGGAACCATCAGGAGACCTTTGATCAAAGATGAAAAGGACCTACGCAGAAAAAATGGGCAATGTCTCTATTGTGGGCGGAAAGGTAATTTCGCCAAAGATTGTCCAATCAAAACAAAGAGCAAGCGAGGCCCAGTTCAGAAAGTTGCAACCAATGCATCAGTCGAGTCGGAAAATCTAAAGCACCCAAGTTGCAGAGAAGGGTTGCTCTTGGGTGTCACCGTGGATCCTTCACAATCCAAACATCTAAAATTGGGAATAAGAGTTCAGGTCAAGAAAAATACCTATTTTAAGAAGGCTCTAGTCGACTCTGGGGCTACCGGAAACTTTGTTGACGCCCAATTGGTTCGTGCATGGGGGATCCCATGTATTGAAAAGAAGACCCCAGAAACCATCCAGGCAGGTGATGGAAAACTCTTGACTGGAGGTCCGATAACTCTTCAGACTGTCCCCTTGACAATAATTTGTGAAGGTAAAAATCAAAGAAAGAAACATAAAGAGGAACTCATCCTTGACGTGATCCATGCTCCCCAGTATGGGATCATCCTTGGCTTGCCATGGTTAACTCATCACAATCCAGAGATTAATTGGGCAGAACGAAAGATCGTGTTCTCATCAGTGCTATGTGAAGAACATTGTCTCCAAAGGACTCAAGAATCGGAAGTTCGCCATTCTTACATAGCTACCGTTGCAGAGAAAGAAGTTCAGTTGCCCAAACAATATTCGTCTTATGAAGATGTATTTGATGAGAAGGAAGCAGAGAACTTACCTCCTCATAGATCTTATGACTGTCAAATTGATCTAGTCCCAGGGGGGATACTTCCCAACTGTTGTGTGTATGCCCTGTCAGAACACGAAAATCAACATTTACGAAAATACTTGGATCAATTCTTAGAGAATGGTGTCATCCGCCCCTCTAAGTCTCCCACAGCTTCTCCTTTGTTTTTTGTTCCAAAAGCGAACGGAGAGCTTCAAACTTGTATCGACTATAGGGGCTTGAATAAAATCACCATCAAGAACAAATATCCTTTGCCTCTAATTCCGGTCTTACTGGAACAAGTAAAGAAAGCAAAAATCTACACAAAGCTTGATCTTCGAGGTGCTTACCATTTGGTCAGAATGAGAGAGGGTGACGAATGGAAAACGGCATTCAAAACAAGATATGGCCTTTTTGAATACACCATCATGCCTTTTGATCTGTGCAATGCTCCAGCAGCATTTCAATTTTTCTTAAATGACGTTCTTAGAGAGTACCTCGATATCTTTGCCATAGTTTACATTGATGACATTTTGATCTACTCAGACAATGAGAATGAACATGTTCAACATGTCAAGAAAATTTTGGCAGCCCTTCGTAAACACCATTTATATTGCAAGCTAACCAAGTGTGAGTTTCATGTTACCACAGTTGAGTTTTTAGGGGTTATCCTTATCCCTCAAGGTATGGTGATGGCAGAAAGGAAAGTAAAAGCCGTATCTGAATGGCCCATCCCAAAGACTGTTCGTGATGTACAATGTTTCCTGGGCTTTGCAAATTTTTACCGGAGGTTCATCAATCATTTCTCCCAGACAGTGGCTCCAATTACTAAGTTATTAAGAAAGAAAGAAAAATTTGTATGGTCCCCAGAAGCAGACCAAGCCTTTTCAACTTTGAAAGAAGCTTTCTCCACTGCCCCAGTCTTGACTCATCCAGATGCGGATCGACCTTTCATAGTGGAAGCTGATGCTTCAGATGTGGCGATAGGAGAAGTCTTGTCACAATGAAACAAAGACACTGGTCAGCTTCATCCTGTAGCTTACATGTCTCGGAAGTTGAACGAAGCCGAACAGAACTATGTCATTGCTGAAAAAAAGCTTCTGGCGATTCGTGACGCCTTTAAAGAATGGAGACATCATTTGTTGGGAGCTAAATATGCTGTCACAGTGTATACTGATCATCGAAATCTTCAATTCATGAGTTCTGCCAGACTTTTGACTCCTCGGCAATTACGCTGGATGCTGTTTTTTGCAGAGTTTGATTTTGTGGTAACCTTCCGGCCTGGTAAAGATAATCGCAAAGCTGACGCCTTGTCCCGCCAAGAGTCTACCACATTGCCTGCAGTTCAAACCTCCAGAGCTATCATTGCTCCTGACAAGGTCCTATGTATCATAAAAACAGAAGATTTCTTTGAAGACATCCGCAATTCATTCACTGTTGAAAAATGGCAGGCGTGGGCCCAAGCAGATCCGAAAAGATCAATCAAGCAAGGATTACCCTTTCACGATGCTCGTTTGTTCGTGCCCACTACCAAACTTCGCAAGATAGTGTTTCATTGGTTGCATGTTATACCTACAGCAGGTCACCCTGGTACTCCTAAAACTCTTGAATTAATCCAACGCTATTTTTGGTGGCCTACCTTAACAAAGGATGTAAAAACAATGGTAAACAACTGCGAAGTCTGTGCTTGCACTAAAACAAGTCATTCAAAACCAAAAGGGTTGTTACACCCACTCCCAACCCCAAGTCGTCCGTGGGAACACATCTCTTTAGACTTTATTACAGGTCTGCCAGTGGTTCAACAGCATTCAGTAATTCTGGTGGTAGTAGATAGTCTCACGAAATATGGACATTTCATTGCCTATAAGAAATTACCCACCTCTAGTGAACTGGCAACTATCTTACTGAATAGAGTGGTTCGTTATCATGGACTGCCAAAAGTGATCCTCTCCGATCGGGGATCGCAATTTGCCTCCAACTTCTGGAAGACATGGTGTAAAACACTCCAAGTGACATCTACTCTATCTACTAGCCACCATCTTCAAACAGATGGTCAAACGGAGAGACTAAATCAGACTTTGAAGCAATACCTACGTGCTTACGCTGAAAAAGCACTTAATTCATGGACATCAATGCTCTGGTTAGCTGAGTTAGCCTACAACAACTCCTTCCACACGTCTACTGGCGTTACACCCTTCTTTGGTTTGTTTGGCTATCATCCTGACACCTTGCCCATCACAATTCCTCAAGAAAGTTCTCTCACTGCAGCTGTGTCAGAAATCATTCAACAGTTGCATCAAACTCAGAAATCGATTCAACAACATTTAGAAAAAGCCACAAAACAAAATACAAAAAGCATTATGACAAGAATCATTGTGAGGGACCGCAGTATCAACCTGGTGACAAAGTGTGGCTTTCCACAAAACATATAGACTTCAAGAAGAAGCACATGTTCAACCACAAATTTATAGGTCCTTACACTGTTCTTCAGCAAATCAATCCTGTGACCTATAAACTACAATTGCCAAAATCATTATGGATTCATCCAGTGTTCCATACTTCCCTCTTAAAAAAGGCAGTCCAAAAGGTCCACCCTCATCCAGCTCCTGTTCTAGTACAGGGGGAAGAAGAATATGAAGTCAAGAAAGTGTTGGACTCTAAACTGAGAGGGCGTAACCTATGGTACTTAATCTCATGGAAAGGTTATGGCCCTGAAAGTAATTCATGGGTTTCCGCATCTGATGTTCATGCTCCAGTACTTGTGAGATGCTTTCATCGTCTCAATCCAGATAAACCAGGCCCTAGAGCGCGCCTGGGAGAGGGGAGTACTGTCAACACCAGGACAGTGCGCGCTCTACGGGCATCTAGAATGCAAAAACCCAACACTCGCAAGATAATGTAATTTATGCATTGTGATGATATGTTATTGTTTAACCTTTTGCATTGCAGAATTCCATCCAAAAGATTAATTTTTAAGGTGCTTATAAATACTGTACATTTGCAATGTATTGCTGCAGACATTCAGAGTGTGTTAGGGTGTGGTCCCTTTCCAGGGCCTTCTAGAGACTTTCCTTGCAACATGCCTGGGCGTGGTTCTAGGCTGGGCCAAGACTCTATAAAAGAGAGTCAGCCCAACTTCCAGTGCTCACTATTCAGAGGTCCCGGTGCAGAGCAGCAGCTTCTTCCTGAGCTCCTCCCGGCGGCCTATTTGGATTTTCCAGTTTTCTGCACTCATCTCTCATTGGTGATCACTGTTTCCAGGCGGTAAGACGGTGTTTGGACATTTCCCAACACCGTAATTGAGAATTTTCATATTCTTGATTTTAATTCTTAAATGAATAACAGATTACTTGTGTGCTGCCATTTTTTGACATTTGTATGGTGGTTTGCAAATAGGGAGGACGCGAAATTTATTCCATAAAGATTTGACTTCGTTATTACATTGTTGTTCATTGCGTGCTGATATTTCTTGACATTTACATGATGTTTTACGAGTTGGCAAGCCGTGCAACTCGTTTCATGAGCATTTAACTTTGTTGTTCATTGCGCGCTACCATTTCTGGCATTTACATGGTGGCATTCGAATCGACAACACGCGCAATTCTTTCCTTGAGTGTTTTTTCGTGTTATTCATTGTGCGCTACCATTTCTTGGCATTTGCATGGCGGCATTTGAATCGGCAAGACGCGCAATTCTTTCCCTGCGTGCTTTTCATGTTGTTCATTGTGCGCTACCATTTCTTGGCATTTGTATGGTGGCATTTGAATCGGCAAGACGCGCAATTCTTTCCTCGTGTATAAATAATGTAAATTACTGTGCGCTACTATTCTAAGACATTTTCTTGGTAGCATTTCAAGTTGACACGTTGCATGATTTATTCCTTGAATCTACGCTGTGTGATTTCATGGTGCACAATCCTTTATGGTGTTTAATACTCATATAAAAATCTGCAATGTGCGCAATTAACTTCCCAATGTCTTTTCTGAGATGAACACAACAATAACAGAGTTCTAGATGTAATGCTGTGTGTTCCTGATATATATTCTTAAAAGGAGATTCATATGGTTGTTTAGAAATTGCTCAGAGTGTTTCCTGATTCTCATGCTAAAGAAAGTACTCAAATCTGAAAGTCCTATTTAACTTTTCCTGTTTCCTCCTCAGGCATTCGGTCATCTAAAGCCTAGTCAGTTTTAGGACTATTCTAGGGTTGTTCATGTTTTTCGGAAAAGACGAAGCTTAGAGTTGTAGCATGGTACTGATTTCATGAGATGTAATTTTGATGTTGTGTTTTAACCTTTTGCTTCCTACAGGTCTCCTTCCCAGCTGTTCCCGTCCTAATCCCCTTTTCCCCACTTGGACTCTCTTAGACTCTGTGATAAATCTAATCAGAGTATTGGAGCTGTCTTGTGGTGGAAGTGTTGGGAACGTGCACAAACCCCGAGGATCTGGTGACTCTGACAGTATTCTACAAAATGGCAACAGATTATGGGTATCAGGTCATGCCTACGGTAGGCACGGCCCAGCAGGTCTTGCTGACTAATTTAGTGAGTGTGTTGCCTTGGCTCTCCAAGGGGTGGGAATCTTGTCTGCCTCCCTGGTAGTGTGATCTCTTGATGGTGCTGGTGATGGGGATGATTTGGAAAGGGCCAGGTGCTTGATAGTGCACCTAGATGGAACAATTGTTGGTCAAGGGTTAAAGGGGACTGCAGCTTCAGTGGGGGTCATAGTAGGGGCCGGTGGGGTGACACTGGTTACTTTGACAGCCCCCCAGGGTGTCAGGCAGAATCAGTGGTGTTTGCTTCTACAGCAGGAGTTGGTGGGGCCCCCTCTCAGCCAGCGGTCCAAGTACCCGCAGCATCAGGTGCCTCACTGAGAAGTATTACACCCTGGGGGGCTCTGCAGTCATCGTGACTGCTCACCCTAATCAGGAATCTGTGATCTCAGATATGGGATCTCCTTTGCCGGTCATTGATTTGGGTGATGTGGGGTCTGAACATGAACATCTGAGCATGCATGTCTCAATGAGGTGAAGGAAGTAATCTGGAAGGGGTGGACATGGATATTTTTAAGCTGCTGGTTTATAAGCCTGAAAGAGAGGAAGTCAAGCGCTGTAGGGAGTGTTCTCACTCCAGGAACTATGGCCATTGTTCATACCAAAAGAAGATAGAGGAAACACTGGTGAATTGGATTGGAGGCTTCTTAACTAACTAAGCAATTCTGCCTGAGTGTTTTAATGATTTGGTCTCCCACCTTGCCTGTTATCAAAATAGTATTGTGTGCGCCCATGACAAAGATGGTGGTTAAGCCTGGAAGGACTTCTATAAGAAGTTCAGGAGGAGTATGTCCACCAGGTCAAAGTTAGCATGAGATCAGATGGATGTCATCATTAGGCTGCTCTAAATAAAACCTCACAGCATTGAAGCTACTGCTAGTCAGCCCTTTCGTGCAGGGTCAGAGTCTACTGGCAGTCCGGGAAGGCAGAGGGAGAAGAAAGGTGCCTGTTTGGATTTCAACAAGCGAGCATGTACTGGGTCTACCGGGACCTGTCAGTTCAACCATTGTTGCTCATTCTGTGGTTTGGCATCCCATCCAAAGCCCAAGTGCTTTAGAAAGTCCAAGTAGAAGAATGACAATAAACAGGAATGATCAACTCAGTTTTTACAAAACTCGCTCACCAATTAGTTTGATTGCAGTGGTCCCATTTCTTAATGTATACAATAAATTCTTGGCAGCTCAGACACTGTGTGCAGGTTTCAAGGAGGGTTTCAGGATCCCAGCGGAGGATTATGTGGGCTCCTCTTATTGTTTGAACCAGACGTCGCTCATGTCCAATCCTGGGATGGCTAAGGCAAAGATTCCGAAGGAGTTGACTCTTGGTAGGGTGACGGGCTCGTTCGACGCAACCCCTCTTTATGGTTTTGTCTGCTTTCCCTTGGGGGTGGACCCTAAAAAAAGCCTGGTGACTTTAGATTGATACATAACCTATTAGCTCCTAGGGGGCAGTCAGTGAACGAGGCCACTGATAGTGCTTTATGCTCGGTGAAGTATGCTTCCCTTCATCAAGCGATCCAGATGCTGAAGGTGCTCATGCCTTGGACCTTGTTGGCAAAATCTCACATTGAGTCTGCTTTCTGCCTACTTCCTGTACACTATCGGAATTTCTATCTGCTGGGTTTCCAATTTGAAGGAACATTTTATTTTGTAAGTGTAAGCCTATGGGTTTCTTTGTTTCATGTTCCTATTTTGAGAATTTCAGTACATTCCTTGATGGGTCTTCAGGTGGAGATCAGGGCATCAATGGGTGTTGAACTACCTCAACGACTTTCTCTGTCTGGGGCCGCCCGGAACAGGGCAGTGTGCTGAGGCCTTGCGGTCTTTCTTTCTGTTACTTAATGGGAGAATTTGGGGTTCCACTGGCTCAGGGCTAGATGCTGGGGCCTGCGACCACAACTGAATTCCTTGGAATAGAGTTGGATTCTGTGGTGGGAGTCTTGAAATTTCCATTGGAGAAGCTAAATGCTTTTTCCAAGCCGTGCATGCATGTCTAGGGGCTAGGATAGTCACATTACATCAGTTATAAGTCTTGGTTGGGCAACTGAATTTTTCCCTGAAGATCATTCCCATGGCACACCTCTTTCTCCTGGTCCATTGTCCAAGCCATGTCTGGCCTAAAAGTGTAGCACCACCACACCAGGCTGTCCAGTGAGGTCGGACAAGATATGAGGATATGAGAGACATTTCTGCAGGATTTTAATGGGACAGTGGTGTGGCTCCAGGTAATGTGTATTGTCCTGTAGACAACCTTGAGTCATTATTAGTTCACCAGCCCCGGGTTTGGGGGCCTCTCCTGGTCCATGCTGATGGAACACCTTTGACCAAATACCAGTTCTGTAGAATACCTAATAGGGCCCTGCAGGTGGTGGGGTATAACCCTGCAGAGTTTGGGTCTCACTCTTTTAGAAAAGGCACAGCCACTGTGGCAACAGCAATGGGTCTCTCTGGCTTGGCTGTGCAACAAATTGACCGGTGGTCTTCAAGTTGCTACAAGCGCTATGTTAGATTGCACATATTGTAGCGACTACACCTGATCCCTATATGCTCATCCTCCTTTTTTCTCTCATTAAGATGCAGGTGGTGGGCTAGGAGAGCCAGGTAAGCAGCTCGATTTCTTGGAGGCTCCTGTCAATGCAGAGGCGACTGAAATGACAGACATGATGGTTCTGGGCCACTCTTATGTGTGGAGTGCAAAGGAGGTTTATTTTGCAGGTAGTTTCACTGCCTGGGTGTTACGGGCAAGTTACCGCCTGTCCTTTTATGGTCAAGGAGGGCTGTGGCTGGCCCACTTGAGGACTTTGCTGGACAAGTTGTTACTCACGGGTGCACACCCTCTGGGATCATCATAGTGCATCATGGTGGCAAAAATTTGGTATACATCATCCAGAAGCATCTGTTTCAGCTGCTAATCGCTGAGATTAGTTGGGTGGCAAGTCAGTTTCCTCAGGCCTTGCTGGAATGGTCCAACATCATCGCAAGGTTGCAGCGGAGGGCTGCTAACTCGGTCAGGGCCCTATATGATTCAGTGAAGCATAAACAGCAAAATTTGTAAGTTATTCAGATCACCCAGGCTGTTGTCCATATCCCATGGTTGCATAAAAGGTGAAAAAAATGTCCTACAAAGATTGGTAACAAGATGTTCCTTGAGAACCTGCTGCCATGGTTAATCCACTGCCCTCAAAATTATGGTTGATTGGGGGTAGGCAAGATAATAGAGGACCTATGCTGGCCTGTGGTTTAATGAATGGTGGAACAATTGGAGTCCATATAAGGCATACCTTCTCCTTAAATAAACATGACAGCGATGTTAGGGTGTGATGCAAGGGGTGCTGGCAGGTACTGGAATGGAGGATTCAGTGGCACGGGGGGAAAACTGGCAGCTGGTCCTTCTGGCCAACCACCCGCGTATGTGCAATTAGCACTAAGTTAGCACTGGCCCTTGGGGGGAGGGTTAGTAATGGATGTAGGCAGTGCCTGAGGTAGGTAACCTGGTGGACAGGCACCTCACTTGAATACCAACATTTTGATACCCAGGAACAGTTTTAGATAGTGCTAGGAAATGTGATGTATGGCATCTCTCTTAAGGCTAGTCATCAACATCTGTAAATAAAGCTGTAAATATGAAAGTTTATCATGTATAAACATTGGAATGTTGTGTGATTTTTAAATGCAAAAGTTTTGTTATGTTTTATTAAATATTGCTGGTGGTTCACGACCCTTAACCCAAGAGGTGTATGAAGTTTTTTCCCAACTGGGTTGGATGTGGTTGGTTGTGCTGGTGGGAGGATGGTCTATTGACAATAGGGAGGCCTCAATGATATAAGGCTATATAACCAGTGAGTCTAGAATGTCTTAGACCCTCTCACGCCAAAGTACATGTTCAAATTCCATGTATTAAAACAAGTAGGAGCAAGCATTTGCCATGCAGTCTCGCATTTGCTCGAGTTAGAGGTGCTGGTGTTGAAAATTCCTAGCTGGACTTTTCTTGCCACATAAATTGAAAATGTAAAGTAAAATAGTTTAAATAAGCGTGTCAAATCAAAGCGCCATGGCCACCGTGAGCGTGAAGGAGAGACACAAAAGTAGAAAGAAGGTCTCTCGCAGTCAAACATATCAGTAAATATGCAATTATCAATGTAATAGCGTCGGTGCCCAAGGTGGTAGCAAAACCAACCTTAGGGGCGACAACCGTAAAGTATTTACCAATGTCATCAAAGGATTTTTTAAAGGCAAGCCCACAAACGAGTGAAGGTAATGGGCGTGAGATGGGGGTGGTTAAAAGCCCACATAGATACCAACACATCAGCAAATCAGCTTGCGCGCTGCTATGCTCGACCTAAAAATGCCCCCTGAGATGCGTAAGACAGCTTTTTTTCTTTCAGTGGTGTGACTGACAGAAGAGTTCTAAACGTTTCTTGAGACTTCGGTTATTGGGAATTTCTCTTCCAGGAGATCACAACGGATTTTTTTAGGCTATTGAGGAATGATAAATTTATGAGACGAAAACACCTTCTCCAGCATATGTGAAGTACTCACAAAGTTGACCCCTATTGCAGCTCCTTAATACCTTTTCAGTTTGCAATGCAAAGAAAAACAGGAAGTGTGGTTATGCACGTTTTCACAGAGGAAGTTGGAACATACTTTTTTGCTGACCTAATTTTACCGAGGAACAATTTGCTGAAATAATTCTTTCCAGAAGAGCGGATCAGTGTTTAAACAAGGGTAGTGTTGCTTCCATTGTTTTTTATCACCCAAAAATTACATTTACTTCTCCTTCTGCATGTGACTCCTCTGTGTGACGGGGAAAGCATAGACAAAAAGAGGACGCCTTAAAGTATATACAAAACATATTTTAAATGATGACCATGAAAAAATATGGTGGCAACAACTGTAAACTGAAACCACAGACATTATTGTCCAGAAGCAAAGAAAATCCCTCAGTTTAATTTAAATGACACCCACCACTTACTGGCAACCACTTATCATAGTTTGCAAACCTGATTTAGAGTGAATCTTCTGCAGAACTCACAAACTTCTTTGATTAAAATGTCCTAGGAGAGAGCTGAGAACCCAATGTAAACAAATACACCAATGCAAGAGCAAGCCAACCTCTAGTCAAAATGTTAATGCTCACCTTAAATTCACTGGTGACTTTAACAATTACGCGGGACTTCTTATCCCAAAGAATGATCACTGCGCTTCTTATCTCGATCACAAGATAAATGCCGCTTTCATGGACCTTGTATGTAGACTTGATGCCTGTGTCACATCCCCGCTCCATTAATCGCTTGTCATCTAGAATCAATGCACAGCTCTACCAGGGGATAAAAGCAAACATACCAACAATGAGTCAAAATTAGGAACTTGACAGTCAATGCTACCTTGTTCTACTGTGTGCAAACAAGCGAGAGGGCTGTTGATGTCTCTCTGGAAGGTGCTTTGCAACTGAATGACTGTAACGTGTATCCTACCAAGAAGTCATCTTTAGGTTTTTTATGAGAGGGAGTTTGGGGTGCTGAGATGAAGCTATTTGGAAAAGCACCTTATCCTTAGAGGTTTGGGAGCTTACACCTCTAGTCCTTTGGATACAGGAATAGATCACAGAATTTCTGGCGTAACAGACTGGGGTCCTCTACGGTCAGAGCAGACAAAGGGCCTGATTATTATAGTGCTATGAAGAACCAGTTTATATTAAATCAATGCCCAGGGCCAAGGGTAATGATGCATGGGTGAGTTTTTGCAGGTCTATGGATTGTGCAAGAGACTGTTGATAAGAGAATGGCACCCCCCCATACACACACACACTGTAGGGGTTCCACAAGCAGGCTCTTAGCAATGAGGCACGTTATGGATAAAATAAAAGGTAAGACTTCCATGAACATCATGCAGGTGGGAGTAAGGTCCTTGCTTTATGAGTGATGGAAAGAGTGTTTTACTCAGACCCATTGATAGCTGTACAATCATTTGATTTGCATAAATCATCATGTAACACAGTATTCAGTACAAATGAAAAGTTGTATTATGTGAGGTTCATTTGATCATTTATTTAACTGCTGTTTTTGGTTACCAGTCCAAACCTGAAAGTAAGACTCTGGGAAAATGTAACAGTAGACCATTAGAAAAAGGCAAGTAATCCATATACAATAGCCAAGAGAAGTGCAGTACATAAGTTGGAAAAACAATTATGTACTTTTAATACTTTGTCTAAGGCATAGCTAGAGGTGAAAAAAAAGCATTAGATTGATGATGAGCTAACTGATGGGTTGGAAGCTGCAAAACTCCTGAGCACTTATGACATAATGTCTGGCTGCTGGCAGATTGCCTTAACGAAGGGGGCTAAGGAGAGGTCTGCATTCTCAACTCCAGTGGGCCACTTCCAATTTAGGATTATGCTCTTTGGGCTGAAGAATGTCCGTGCCACCTTCCAGAGGTCGATCTATTGGGTCCTGGCTGGGATGGAAGCTTTAAGTGCTGCCTATGTGGATGACTTTGTGGTCTTCAGCTCCAGCTGGGGGACCACATTTTCCACCTCCAGGAAGTGGTTCAGGCCATGCATAAAAAACACCTGTGAAATTCCAGGAAACTGCTCAAAACTGGCACACTTTACTCCTCGATTTGAACCGCAGACGTCCTGCATTTTAAATAATGAATACTCTTGGCATTGTAAATGGGAAGCTTTTTTAGGTGAACCGCATCCCCCACCGCCCAGCAAGACATCAAATCTTTCTGGAACTTGAAACCAGCCACCACACAAAAACCACAACAATCTGACCCTCAGAGACGTCACAGCAAACAGCTCTGTAATGGTGACCTCGACAGGGGATGAATCCCAGCTCCTGATAAAACAGGATTTTGTCATGTGTCTAACAGATTTACAAGAGAAGTTGGCAACAACGCTCAAAGAACAAATTTAAGTGGTGAGAAGACATGCAAGCCACCCTAGTGGAACAAACAAAAATACATCCATTTAAATGGGGATGGTGTAGGCAGGAACAAAGAGTAAATATCACAGTGAGAAGCTAGTGTCGAAGAAACTCAATTGGCATTATAGATGGTGTCAGAAGAACTGGACGACCTAAAGAGGAAATGCAAAATTCTGGAGGGCAGCTCTGGTAGAGATAACTCCAGGATCAGCAATACCAGGGAGAATATGGAAGGACCAATTATGGGAACAGTTAGTGTTAATCTATTTAGGGTCATCCCTGGAGAAGATGCAACAGATGACATAGGGATAGTGAGAGGACACAGAGGGGGCCCACTGCACGTAGACCCCGGCATATGGCCAAAAGACATTTTGACAAAATGAAATGGCATCTGAAACCAAAGACAGGAATCTATGTGCTGCTTGATGTCAAGGAGTGGTCAGATTTGAGGGCTGTACTATCCACATATTCTATGATGTTTCCCAAGCATCTTTAGCAAGAAAGGAAGCACTGGCAGAAATAACAATGACACTTCGAAATATATTAAAAATATATAAGTGAGCATATCCCTTTGCACTGATCTTCACAAACAACGGGACAACACAATCGAGCAAAACAGTGGAAGAAGGTAGAGACTACTTGGGCCTTCAGAACACAAGCCCTCATCCGATAAGTCCACTGGAGGGAGACCTCATCCAGCAGGTTGGAGAAGAAAACAGCAGAAGACTAAAAGGTGTGAAAGCAAAACAAGCAGCAAAGAGAAACTAAGTGACATGAACAATTGCTGGATAACAATCCACAAGCATTTGGAAAGACAATGTAAAGTGTCACAATGATATCTAAGAATGTGGGGTGTGGTCGCTGGTGATGGATGTGGCTTTTCCATCACACAAACATTTGTTTGTACTATGGTTGATTTGGGAATGAGGGAGGATGAGGTGGGAACAAAACCACAACCCAATCCCAAAGGTGTTATTATTGCCCTGTGTTGAATTTTTAACTAATTGTTAATCTTCTGCTACAGCCAATCTGATAACAGTACATTGTTTATCAAATTGCTATAATAGTGACTTGTAATGTAAGAAGCTGCACTCCCCTATAACAAGACAAACAGTGTGAGGGCCAGATGAAGAGAGATATCTGACATAATATGCCTGCAAGAAACTCACTTATTGACAAAGGATACATTAATGTCACTCAGAGTATGTCACTCAGACTATACCCCACACCGTTTTTTTGTCATAACTACAGATACCAAAACTACAGGTGTACTGTTAGTATTAGACATGCCAGCCTTAGAGTGGGCTTCCTCCCAGAATGTTGCCTTCCTCCTCCGTTTTTGTGCTGATCTTGTTGTTGCTGGCCTTAGGACTCTGTGAACCTTACCACTGCTAAACAGTGCTGAAGAGATTGTGCTTTTTCTCTAAACATGGTAATATTGGCTTAGCCCCAATTGGCATGTTTAATTTACTCATACATCCCTGGTAAAGTAGTGCTACATGTTCCCAGGGCCTATAAATTAAATGCTACTAGTGGGCCTGCAGCACTGATTGCACCACTGAAACATGCAGAGCCTGTGTGTGCAGTTTTAAACTGCTAACTTGTCCTGGCAAAAGAAACCTTTTGCCAGGTCCAAACCTCACTTTGTAATAAATGTCACTTCTAGGGTAGGCCCTGGACAATCCAGAGGACAAGGTGCAATGTATTTAAAAAAGTAGGACATGTACATTTATGTCTTACCTGCCCTGGTAGTGAAAAACTCCTAAATTAGTTTTTCCAGAGGGCAAGGTGCAATGTATATAAAAAGTAGGACATGTACATTTATGTCTTACCTGTCCTGGGAGTGAAAAACTCTTAAATTAGTTTTTTACTACCGCAAGGCCTATCTCTCCAATAGGATAACAACGGAGTTGACTTATTACATTTTATAAGTGTCATTTCCAAATGGGAAGCGATAACCAGTTCATGTTAGGTGTACCTGGCTGGACCATCACTTTCATAATGGGAGGGGAGATGTGCAGAGCCCCACTTACACCTGCATACCTTTTGTAGTTAGTCTGGAGACAGGGTAGGGAAGGCAGGATGCCTGGGGACATCAAAGGGAAACCTATAGAAGCTTCTCCTCCACTTTAAAGGCATAAATATTACTAGACCTCAGACACTAGATCTTCAGAACACTTCTTGACTTGTGGATACTATGGCCAGGAAGAAATACCACTATGCTGCTACAAGGACTGCCACTGTGCTGGACTGCTGCTCTAAAGAAACTACTGTACTTCTGTGCTGACCTGCTGCCCTCTTGCTGGGGAAGAAGAGGTGGACCTGCAACTTCATCCTGATCCCACTACCTAAGACTGTGTCAAAGGGCAAGGCTCCCTAACCAGCTCCTGGACCAAGCTGTAGTGAGGGTGTGGCTCTGCACTCTTGGAATCAAAATTCGGAGGGTGCAGCGCTGCAGAGGAGATGGAAAGGTCATTTATTCTACACAACCTACTCAGCTTATGCAAGAGGCGCTTTGATATGGGTTAGGGAGGGGGTCCCATTCCACATCACTAACACACTGACGGATCCCGATGGGCGCTTCGTTGTGGCCTCCGGCTGCCTGGGGGGGCGGCACATAGCGCTGATAAATGTATATGCACCTATCAAGAAACATGGCGCGTTCCTTAGCCAATTATCGAATACATTAGCACCTCACATGCTACATGCGGTATTAATTGGGGGAGATTTTATCTGCGTGGCCAACCCTGGCCTTTATAGATCCCACCCACTGCTGTGGGATTCCTCAGTGAACACGCTAGCTAAAAAATTCCTAGAGTGGCAGACAGAGTGGCAACTGATAGATATTCTCAACCCAAATGCCAGAGAATACTCTTACTACTCCACAGTGCATGACCTGCATGTGCGGCTCAATACCTTTTTATGCACTCTGGAGGTGCACATGCAGTCACCGGGAGCGTAGTACTTGGGGAAAACTATATCTGATCACAATCCGGTCCTATTGCACCTATCATGGACACAAGACATCTCACGAATACCCATATGGCGACTAAAACCAGACTCACTAGACGATCCCGCATTCCGCGAAAAGATTATGGAGCACATCACTCATTAAATTACGGATAATGAACCCACTGCCCCCTCACCCCAGACAATATGGGAAGCATTCAAGGTAGTAGTGCATGTCCGTTGCATAGTATTACATTACCCTATATACCAGTACAACCTGTGGGACGGAAGCTGAGATACAGGATGTAGGAAGTTGGCTTTGTATGCACTATTTCAAAGTAAGGAATAGTATGCACAGAGTCCAAGGGTTCCCCTTAGAGGTAAGATAGTGGCAAAAAGCGATAATTCTAATGCTCTATTTTGTGGTAGTGTGGTCGAGCAGTAGGCTTATCAAAGGAGTAGTGTTAAGCATTTGTTGTACACACACAAGCAATAAATGAGGAACACACACTCAGAGACAATTCCAGGCCAATAGGTTTTTGTATAGAAAAATATATTTTCTTAGTTTATTTTAAGAACCACAGGTTCAAGATTTACATGTAATACTTCAAATGAAAGGTATTGCAGGTAGGTACTTTAGGAACTTTGAATTAGCAAAATAGCATATACAGTTTTCACATAAATCACATATAGCTATTTTAAAACTAGACAGTGCAATTTTCAACAGTTCCTGGGGGGAGTAAGAGTTTGTTAGTTTTTGCAGGTAAGTAAACCACCTACGGGGTTCAAGTTTGGGTCCAAGGTAGCCCACCGTTGGGGGTTCAGAGCAACCCCAAAGTTACCACACCAGCAGCTCAGGGCCGGTCAGGTGCAGAGGTCAAAGTGGTGCCCAAAACGCATAGGCTTCAATGGAGAAGGGGGTGCCCCGGTTCCAGTCTGCCAGCAGGTAAGTACACGCGTCTTCGGAGGGCAGACCAGGGGGGTTTTGTAGGGCACCGGGGGGGACACAAGTCCACACAGAAAGTACACCCTCAGAGGCGCGGGGCGGCCGGGTGCAGTGTGCAAACAAGCGTCGGGTTTTCAATAGGTTTCAATGGGAGACCAAGGGGTCTCTTCAGCGATCAAGCAGGCAAGTGGGGGGGGGTCCACGGGGTAGCCACCATCTGGGCAAGGGAGAGGGCCACCTGGGGGTCGCTCCTGCACTGGAGGTCGGATCCTTCAGGCCCGGGGGGCTGCGGGTGCAGAGTCTTTACCAGGCGTCGGATCTTAGAAGCAGGCAGTCGCGGTCAGGGGGAGCCTCGGGATTCCCTCTGCAGGTGTCGCTGTAGGGGCTCAGGGGGGCAACTCTGGCTACTCACGGTCTCGCAGTCGCCGGGGAGTCCTCCCTGAAGTGTTTGTTCTCCACAAGTCAGGCCGGGGGCGTCGGGTGCAGAGTGCCAAGTCTCATGCTTCCGGCGGGAAACACGAGTTGTTTCAAAGTTGCTTCTTTGTTTCAAAGTTGCAGTCTTTGGTGAACAGAGCCACTGTCCTCGGGAGTTCTTGGTCCTTCTAGATGCAGGGCAGTCCTCTGAGGCTTCAAAGGTTGCTGGTCCCTGTGGAAAGCGTCGCTGGAGCAGTGTCTTTAGAAGTGGGCAGACAGGCCGGTAGAGCTGGGGCCAAAGGAGTTGGTGTCTCCGTCTTCTCTGCAGGGTTTTTCAGCTTAGCAGTCCTCTTCTTCTTAGGTTGCAGGAACCTAGTGTTTAGGTCTGGGGGGTTAGTAGCCAATGGCTACTGTCCTTGAGGGTGGCTACACCCTCTTTGTGCCTCCTCCCTGAGGGGAGGGGGGCACATCCCTAATCCTATTGGGGGAATCCTCCATCTTGCAGAGTCAAAGTCAGAGTCACCTCAGCTCAGGACACCTTAGGGGCTTTCCTGACTGGCCAGTGACTCCTCCTTGTTTTTCTCATTATCTCCTCTGGACTTGCCGCCAAAAATGGGGGCTGTGTCCAGGGGGCTGGCATCTCCACTAGCTGGAGTGCCCTGGGGCATTGTAACATGAAGCCTGAGCCTTTGAAGCTCACTGCTAGGTGTTACAGTTCCTGCAGGGGGGAGGTGTGAAGCACCTCCACCCAGAGCAGGCTTTTGTTTCTGTCCTCAGAGAGCACAAAGGCCCTCACCACATGGGGTCAGAAACTCGTCTCTCAGCAGCAGGCTGGCACAGACCAGTCAGTCCTGCCCTAAACAATTGGGTAAAATACAGGGGGCATCTCTAAGATGCCCTCTGTGTGCATTTTTTAATAAATCCAACACTGGCATCAGTGTGGGTTTATTATTCTGAGAAGTTTGATACCAAACTTCCCAGTATTCAGTGCAGCCATTATGGAGCTGTGGAGTTCATTTTTGACAGACTCCCAGACCATATACTCTTATGGCTACCCTGCACTTACAATGTTTAAGGTTTTGCTTAGACACTGTAGGGGCATAGACCTCATGCACATATGCCCTCACCTGTGGTATAGTGCACCCTGCCTTAGGGCTGTAAGGCCTGCTAGAGGGGTGACTTACCTATGCCACAGGCAGTGTGAGATTGGCATGGCACCCTGAGGGGAGTGCCATGTCGACTTAGTCATTTTCTCCCCACCAGCACACTCAAGCTGGCAAGCAGTGTGTCTGTGCTGAGTGAGGGGTCCCTAGGGTGGCATAAGACATGCTGCAGCCCTTATAGACCTTCCCTGGCATCAGGGCCCTTGGTAACAGGGGTACCAGTTACAAGGGACTTACCTGGGTGCCAGGGTTGTGCCAATTGTGGAGACAATGGTACATTTTAGGTGAAAGAACACTGGTGCTGGGGCCTGGTTAGCAGGGTCCCAGCACACTTCTCAGTCAAGTCAGCATCAGTATCAGGCAAAAAGTGGGGGGTAATTGCAACAGGGAGCCATTTCCTTACACAGGATCTCCTGTTAGGGCTACCACCCCAGACCGTAAATGACGAGGTGCGAGGTGCCCTGGGAAGGGACATTGAGTTACCAGAGATTAGTTTGGCCATTACGGGATTGGCTTGTGGGAAAACCCCAGGCACGGACAGCCTGCCCATTGAGTTTTACGCCACATACACACGGGAGCTCACCCCTAAGTTAATGCAACTGTATAATGAGGCACGAGTAGCAGGACATCTTCCGAGTTCGACAAAAGAGGCTCTGATAGTTCCGCTGCTTAAACCGGGCAAATCGCCTGATAATAGCAGAGCTTATAGACCCCTCTCTATGCTCAATTCTGATTATAAAATACTGAGCTGAATATTAGCAATGAGATTACTGCCCTATATAACAAAGCTGGTCCACCCAGATCAGACGGGGTTCATTCCTACTAGGCATACTGCCCAGAATATACGACGGCTGCTTCATCTTAAAGATACCGTTGCCCCATCGAACCCATGATGGCAGTGCTAGCAATAGACATAGAGAAGACATTTGACAGCTTCGAATGGGATTACCTATATGCGGTCCTCGCTCACATGGGTCTGAGGAGGGTTTCAAGTGGACAAAGTTGCTGTACACAGCCCCCAAAGTGAGGGTTGGAACGGGGACAGTCATCTCGGAGCAATACTCGGTCGGCAGGGGCACTAGGCAAGGCTGCCCCTTGTTGCCACTGCTGTTTGCCTTGGTGATGGAACCCGTGGCTGTCCAGGCTAGGGCCGCCACCTGGTATCAGGGCCTGACCCAGGGCGATCAACATCATGCAATTGCACTATATGCGGATCACTTACTCTTATTCCTAAGGGACACTGGCCTGGAGAAGGAGGGGGCACAGGCTTTGCTGGCATTGTTCGGGCAGCTGTCATGCCTAAAGGTCAATTGGCAGAAATCATTCTTATTCCCACTGACGGTGGGATGTGAACCACCGGTGGAACTGGTTGAAGTGAAATGGGAGCCCTGTAGTATTTTGTATCTGGGGGGTCGCGTGTATCACTCGCACTCAGACATATTAGAAGGTAATATCGGAAGAGCCGATAGGGCTCTGAGGTCAAGCTTTGGCTTCTGGGGCTCGCTTCCGCTCTCCGTGGCTTAAAGGATTGCGCTTCTTAAGATGGTAGCACTGCCCTAGCTGCTGTACTGCTTCGCGGCTCTTCCACTCTAGATACCGCTCGCAATGTTCAGAGAGCTAGATACGGCGATTACCGCTTTCATGTGGAGAAGGGGCAGACGCAGGGTGGCGCTGACTACCTTGAAGAGACCTCGGGCAGAGGGGGGACTGGCGGTTCCTGACTTCGGGGACTATTACCTTGCCGCCCAGCTCCAATGGCTGGCGCGTTGGGTGGTGGATGGGGGCACTGGGGAGAACACTAGGAGCTCTGCGGTTCCCCCATACCTGTGCTGGCGGGAATCTTCTTTAACACTACGGGCGCGGGTCCGGCCCTAGCTTCTGAGGTTGCTGTTCTCAGACGTTGCTGGGGACGCTGACTTCAGAGGGAGGGATTGGCTGTGCCATACTCCCCTGACACACCAATGACCTGGCTCCGTTGGCTGCACCGAGCAGGAGAATGGAGGGGGCTGTTGACTTGGACAGACGCGGGGGCTACACGGATGGGGGACCTGTACAAAGATGGTAGCTTATTGCCCTTAGAGGGCTATCAGCAGGAATATGATCTCCCACGGGGTCACTGTTTGCTGCACCACGTGCTGACTCACACCATAGGGAAGATCTGGGGGATGGGGGCTGTTGAGCCCCCTCCTCACAGTCTCAGCACCTACCTACTAACCTCAAAGGGTAATCGTAAAGCGGTCACCGGACTATACAGGGCCATTTGAGCAGGAGCAATGACACCCCTAGACGACCTGAGGTGAAAGTGGGAGATGGACCTGGGGACTCAGATAGCGGAAGGGGAAGGGGATCGTATACTGGAGAGAATGCCAAAGATATCCAGGAATGCCAGATTTCAGCTCATCCAATTCTACGTACAGCATAGGGCCTACCTTACGCTGCAGAGACTGCAAGACCATTTTGGTGTGAGAGATACGGGTTGCCCCCGGTGCGGAGCAGAGGCTGCAGACTTTCTCCACATGCTGTGGTCCTGCCCCCGGCTGGAGTCCTACTGGGACGCAGTGGTGGCGGAGGTGGCGAACATCATAGAGATTGAAATTGAGGGCACACCTGCTCGATGCCTGCTGCATTGGGTTCCACACACACCCAAAAATAAAGCCACTAGCAGGTTCCAAGAACTTGCATGTATCTTAGCTAAAAGAGAGTTGACGAAGAATTGGAAAAGCCCAAATGGCCCCAGCCCCTGAGGCAGGAGAAGGGAGCTCAAGAAGTGGGCGGATAGTGAAGGATCGGTGCTGCACACTGAGTTGAAAAGGGTAAGGGGGTCTCCTGAGATGAAGGAGGCATGGGAGCAGATAACTATAGCATCACAGGGGGAACAACTAGCTCCTAGTGTGAGTGGAGCTGCACCGACCAAAACACCTATTAGCTGACACCCACACAACTGCGGAAGTGCAGTCGGAATAGACAGAGTGGAACCCTGAAGCACAAGACTCAGATACCGCACAAGACTCCTATAATCACATGAACATGGACACTACACAACACTCCTATATACGGCAAGTTCGAGCAGGAGGGGGGTGGAAGTTAATTATAAGTTGAGTTTCACAATCCTTTGCTTGTAACAGCACAGAAGCCATGTATAACCTTGCCTATATCTCCCCCTCTTATCTCATATAAATGAGTACTATTATCACGGAGAGAGTAGAGTATAGATCAGAATGCTACCTATTGAGGGGATATCAACATTGGCAGGTTTGATCAATAACAAATAGAGTAAGCGGGGGATTTGTGAATTACCTGGCTGTTCATCATTTTATGTAACATGAAACCGCTGGCGTTTCTCTTCCCATTCTTATATGTATGAAAAGGAAATACTCTTGTTTTCAATAAATTTGTTTACAAAAAAAAAATCCTTGGGGTTTGCTTGTACCTTCCCATGACAAGGATTGTGGTTGCTGCTTGTCCAAGGCTTACACCACAGTTAACCAGTAATCCAAATTCTTACAGTAAGCCATTCACAAACTCCTATCATTGGGTGTAACAGACTTTATAACAGACACAAGAAGGGAGATATGCGATACATATTGGAAAACTAGGAGGGATTGAGATTAAAAGGTGGCCTCATACAAATTTAGTAACTAGGAGTAACACATATCCTGGATTTATTAAAGGGGAGGAGCTTGAACAGAAATCAAGGGGACAGGAGATTTTAATATAGTCCACCTCCCTGATTTGGACACATACCCTTTGGACACATACACAGACGAGGGGATATCCCAAGCTGTCCTGTCTGTTTTAAGACAAATTCATAGAAAAGGATTTCATATTTTCCTTGCACAGCCACAAATCCTGCTCCAGAATTGGAGTACAGAAAGATTGCTGAATTAGACAATCAGAATCGAGGTACACCTGATGGCTATTTCCAGCCACACTCCCCTTTCTGTGAGGCTCCCCCATGTAGGTTAATGGAAGGACCCACCAAAGATAAACTTCACATGAAAAAGATGGAATAATGGAATACTTTGAAAACAATATAAACGATTACAACAAGCCCTCCAACAACTCTGGTGCCTTCACGGTGATAATTAGAGACAAAGCAATAGCTATTAATTTGCACCAGAGGTGGTCCCTGACGAAAAGCAACTTACAGGGAGATCTTAAATTAAAACAGCAGCAATATAAAGAGTGTCACTAAAAAAGAGAAATTACTAATATATTAAGTCAGCTCGACCAATTAAAGACAGAAAAATCTGAAAAACATTTGTATCTTAAACAATGATTTTAGAAAAAACGAATAAAGCAGAAGTGTCAAAGATCTCTCACATTTAACAAACATAAGGGAACCTGACGGAGGTCTTATTTAAAGACATTGTTGAGAGTACTATAATGCATTGCATCAAAGCAGCAGGTCAACAAAGGGAAATAACTGATTCCCTGTAATCTATAGATTTGCTATTCCTGCCAATAAAGCGACAGATTAATTGGATCAGTAAACAACGAGTGACGAAGAGGAGAGAGCCATTAATAGTTTCATACATAACAAGGCCCCAGGAGCTGATCTAAAAAACGGGCTGTTATAAAAAATGTGCTTCGTTACGATTCCTCCTTGTCGAAATTATGTAACTCTTTCTGCAATATAGGTAGAGTGATTAACTCTATGAGTGAGGCTGACATAACTTTAATACATTAACAAGGTAAAGCCATAGAACAATGGCCCACATTTAGACCTATCTCGCTTCTCAGCTCTGATTTTAAAATATATGTGGAGGGACTGATGGGACTGGACAGTGGTAACAGAAATTCTCTTCACAGCAAAAAACGGGAAACTGCCACAGATTTGAAAGAGATGATGGGACCAATTTACCTCCATCATGACGTTTGCAGGCTGTCAAATTTAGAGATAACTGCTAGCTAAAAAAGTTTGGTGGATGGCCGCCGTCAGTTTTGATGGTCTTTCACCAAACTTTTAACTTTGTTTGCTTTTCAGAAACAAACTTTATAAGCAGGAGTTTGTTTCTGAAAAACAAACAATGTCCCCCATACCCTCGAATCTTTCTCCCAGTTTGTGGGGGATCAATATTGCTTTTTTGTCCCTCATTACTAGGTTTTTCCTGGCAGGAATGAGCAGGACAAAAAACATTACACCATCGGCTTTAAATAGAACAGGTGGCGTGATGGCTTTACTCCGACGGCCAATTCTCTTAGGCTGTCAGAGCAAGCTTTACACTGATAGAGCCAATGGGGAATTCGCCGACAGAAAGCTTACACTTTGCCTGTGTTTAAAAGAGGCTTGTGGATTGAGACTTCTTCGTCTTGTTTGCAAAGGAGTACCCAGTTTGCCAAACTATAAATCAAGCCCTAAGACCCCAGATGATATGAATTGGGAATTCATTTTATGGACATTTAAAGCAAATGAAATTACATCACACAAAAGGAAAACACAAGAGTTTCGAATCCACTAGGAAACTGGTCTTGCACTACCTTCAAGAAAACACACCAGTTTGAAGTGCCAGAATACTGAGAGCATTAAGGATGAACTGGTCCCTCAATCATCCACATGAAGGAATGTCAGATGTTAAATGTGAAAGAAATGTATTCATGAATGTTCCAAGAGATGACTGGGTAAAAGAAATGTCGGAAACAAAACTTTGACCGGGAGCGTAGTTATTGTTGTGGGAAGTAATGAGGGGGAAACTTGTAATGGTTGGTATGCAGAATTTACTGGAGCTGCTGGCATGGAATTTACTGTCAGTTGAAACGTAATTAAATGCATCACAAAAAGAGCATTACATCTATGCTGACGTCACTTACCCCAATTAAGACTGTAATGGCCTTGGCACAAGTGGCACTATTGGATTCGCAGGGAATACTCTCTGTAATCACTTGGAAGGTGCCTCCAAACTGAGAGCCACAGAAATCCTTAGGATGAGAAGATGGCATTACTCAACTTTGCTCAGTTGCTCATGTCATGATTAGCTGAACACTACAAAAGCCACCATGAATAACCCCAGGAAGATGAGTACCTCAGCCATTGTGTATCGACAGGGTCCATTGAAGGTGAAGTACTTCCTGTCGAAAGTGATGTAATGCCCATTACCATAGACAGTGCATGATCCCAGGGAAGACTTTTCTTCACATTCCCACATGCCATTGTTGCAAGTACTGTGAGGGGCAACAAACAACAGCTCTCTGAGTGGAAACACCGATCTTTAGTCTGTTTCTTGATTACACTCAATATACACATGTTCATTAAACAGGCAAAGTGACTCCATGGTGTCTGTCCTGCTCACGCAAAACAGGAGAACCTGGCCTGCCTTTGTGGATGGCTTTTAAGTGAAGTTGCCAACATGGGTTTCACAATGCAGCTGCTGAAATTGAAACAGTGGGCCCACATAGGTACACATGCAATGCACTGGGAAGTGCCAGACAGCTAAAAAATATTGTGCTCCTACACTTGATTTCAAGCTCTCTGAGTTCTATACACCCATATTCTATGATCTTCCTGAAATGGGGTCTGTAGTTGGCAGTGGTTTGCACCATGTCCAAGTATGGACCCTCACTCTAGTAACGGTCAGGGAGTCACACAGCTAAGATAACCCCTTCTCAAATCATTAGTAGCTTGGCATGAGCAGTCAGGCTTATCTCAGAAGCAATGTGTAAAGTGTTTGTACACACACACACACACACACACACAAACACACTAACACAGAGAAAATACCACAAAAGGACTCCACACCAGTTTAGAAAAATAGCCAATATTTATCTGAGTAGAACAAGAAAAAACGACACAAAATCCAACATGTAAAAGTAAAGATATCATTTTAAAATGTTTAAATGAGTCTTAATCATAGGAATCAAGGGCTGCACGGGAGGTGAGGCGTCGAAAAGCAAAGCAATGCATCGGTCCCTTGCTGTGCAGTGGAGGTGATGCGTTTATTCTTTCCTCGCAGGAAAGATGATGCCTGTGTTTCTTACTGTCAGGGGAGGTGATGCATCAAGTCTTTTCACGCTTGAAAGGGGATGTGGACACGCACCCTTGGTTCCTTACTGCAGTGTGGGGGTCAATGATAAATTGATGCATGGAAAATCCAGATGTGCTGTGTTGACAGTGCTGCAGTGAAACAGGCGCTGCGTCGATTCTGCTGCCACAAGACAGGCGCTGAGTCCATTCTTCAGCCACAGGACAGGCACTGCATTGACTTTTGTGCTGATGCACATCAGCGTGTGGATTTTTCTTCTTCAGGTCAAAAGATTACACTTTCAAGGGCCCAGCGACTAGAGCTGGCACCACTTGGCAAGTCACAACTCTCAGAAGAAGAGCCCAGGTGCTGGCAAATGAAGGTGTTGATATCCCTAAGACTTCTTAACAGAAGGCAAGCGCAGTTCAAGCACTTGGAGAACTTTGGAAATCAGAATGTAAAAGGCAAAATCCAGTCCCTTCATTCCTAGGACGAAAGCAGCAAGGGGCAGGCCAGCATAACAAAGCAACTGGCAGAGTGGCAGTTCCTCCTATGGCATCCATCGCTTCTTCCTGGCAGAATGTCCTCAGTACAGAAGTGTTCTAACTTTGAAGGGTCATAGGTCCAGTACTTATACCAATTTCTGCCTTTGAAGTAGGCAAACTTTAAATAAAAGTCTTTGTAGTGTACAAGACCTTGCCTTTCCTGCCCTGCCCCCAGACACACTCCAGGGGTTGGGATCTGCTTTGTGTAAGGACAGGCATATCCCTATTCAGGTGCTAGTGTCAGCTTCTCTCACCACTCTAGCCCAGGAAGACCCACCAGGATATGCAGGGCACACCTTAGCTCCCCTTGTGTGACTGTCTAGAGTGAATTCACAAACAGCCCAACTATCATCCTGACCCAGACGTATATTCTACAGCCAGGCAGATGCACAGAATGGATAAGCAAGAAAATGTCCACTTTCTAAAAGTGGTATTGTCAAACTTACAATATAAAAAAACAACTTCACCAAAAAATGTATTTTTAAATTGTGAGTTCAGAGACCCCAAACTCTGAGTCTCTATCTGCTCCCAATGGGAAATTACACTTAAAAGACATTTCAAGGCAATCCGTATGCTACCCTATGGGAGAGATAGGCCTTGCAATAGTGAAAAATGAAGTTATCAGTATTTCACTATCAGGACAAGTAAACCACACCAGTGCATGTCCTTCCTTTTAAATACACTGCACCCTAACCACAGGGCTGCCTTGGGCCTATCTTAGGGGTGGCTTGCATGTGGTAAAAGGGAAGGTTTGGGCCTTGCAAGTGGGTGCACTTGCCAGGTCGACATGGCAGTTAAAAACTGAACGCACCGGCAATGCAATGGCAGGTCTGAGACATGTCTACAGGGCTATTCCTGTGGGTGGAACAATCAGTGCTATAGGCCCACTAGCACCTTTTGATATACAGGCCCTGGGCACATATGGTGCACTATACTAGGAACTTACAGGTAAATCAAATATGCCAATTATGGAGAAACCAATCACCAATACCATTTAGACAGAGAGCACTTGCACTTTAGCACTGGTCAGCAATAGTAAAGTGCCCAGAGTCATAAAGCCAGCAAAAACAAAATTCAGCACAGGATCAAAAACAGGAGACCAGAAGCCAAAAAGACAGAGGAAACCCTGCAGAAAGGGCTAATTCCAACTTCCCAGCCTAAAGCCAGAGAAGGCCAATCAATATGTTGCTGTCCTTGCTTTGGACAATGGCCCACTACTGCAGGTGCTCTTGACATTTATATGCCTCTCTGGACCCAGGTGGACTCTTCTGGCTACACTTTCAGGGCCCACTGAACTAACCCAAAGGGAACCCTTCTCATCTGTGGACTCCATCTGTGCAGCACCTAACCTTACCTTGCTCACAAATGCATCCCAGTAGGCAGACAGTACCACCATGGCCTACACCCCTTGGGTCTGACGTCGGTCCCAACCCAGGGAAACCTCTGACCACAAGGACAACAACCAATAGAAGCCACTGACAGCTGTCAGTGTCAAGAGACAGGCCCCAGGCTATCCCAGCTCTCTAGCCTCTTTGGTTTTGAAAAGTGAGGGGCAGTAGCCCTAGGTGCCTTGCACCCTTATACCACTTCACCTCCCACCAGACCAGGGATGGTAACCTGAGACTGGTTACTCAACTATGGGTCTGCACCCTTGAGCTGAACAAAGGACAGGGGTAGGCTCTTCCTCCTCCTGTCACTCTTGCTAGGGTCCTGTACCTTCCGCTTTGGAGTGGTACCTCCAGAAAACTGAACTGTTAAAGTGCCTTTGCTAAATGCCCCTCCCAGTCCCCCTGACACTGGGGGCAACTCATTCCCCAGAATGTAGTCCTAGGGCATCTGGGGACTAACTATGACCCTTCTCTGGATCACCTTCCCACACCACTCTAGGCACACCAGAGCCACAGGGCAGAAAAAGTCCTGCCCATGGGCTGGAGTCACTTTACAAACCTGGCCGGTGTACTGTTCTGGGGAAACTAGCCTTTCCACAATCATGATCAGATTAGCCCCGGACCCTCTACACTTTCACCTGGTGGAAGTGATGACTCCCACCCTCTGAGATCATCAACTCACCTATGAGTTCACCTCCCAACTACGGGAGATTGCAGGATGGTCTATTACCTGCCCCTGGGGATAATCTCCCCCTATAGCCACATTGGCCACCCCTGTAGAGGGGTCACCATTGGGGATTTTCTTAGGACAGAGTCCCCTTTGTTGTGTCCTAGCTGGGCACACTTAAAGCAGCAGGTTTGAAAATGGGGTGCCCTGGGCCACCGCCCACTAGAACCTCCCTCCTCCCTGTCAGAACAGACATGGGAACCTTTTTCTCCCACCTTATCCTGGGACCTGTCTGTGTCACCCTTGACCTCCCCCTCCTCTTTCTGTGGAGGACCATGCCCACCCTTGGCTGAGTCTCCCACATACAACTTATTTTGAACCCCACATTTTCCTTCAAGCTTGGTGTGTGTTGGGCATGTACAGGCACGTACCCAGGCAAAGACCAGACTAAGAGCTAGTCCGTTTGACCTTTTCTGCACCCTCCCGACATCGGACGAGGCTCCTTCTATTGTTCTGATATTGCCCTGCTTGTTCATGGTTCTCACCTATTGAGCTCTGAATATGCAGCAGGACTAACATTTTGACGTTACTTACCTCAGTAGTATCGGTCATAACTGAGGAACTAAACACTGTGGAGTTAGACTTTGGATTAGTGCCACAGCCCTCTCCACAAGTCTCCGCCCAGGTTGAAGCAGGTGGTGGGTCTGGCCCAGATGTACATGAGAACGTTACTCTACCCAGTATAGGGGATCCTTGATCATCTTCATGTATCTTGGATCCAAATGTAGTCATCGACTTGAGGCCATCAAATGCTATTGAAGGTTGAGCCCTTCTTAGTGGGTCTATCGCCTAACAATTCATGAAAGAAAAGATCTACCAAGGAATTAAACAGCCTCTTTATTGTGGCCAATTGGCCTGCTTGCTGTCTAGTGATTTTTGTAATACTCTTGTAGACAGACCTATGGACAAACTGATGACAACATTGGAATCCCCAGTTGCTTCTACCTTTTCACCTTGCGAGCTAAGACTTGTTAAGATTGAAGAAGTCAATGATAACTTGATGGGCCAAATTGAGGCTCCATCACATAAAGGCTCAGTGAGGCAGTGTAGTCCGGTTTTTACACCCTAACATGCAGAGGGCTGACAATAGAACCTTCCCTGTTCCAGCTGGAAGGGAGGCAGTATATCACTTCGACCTGGGATTTCCCGGGGACATGATCTATATTCAATTGTAGGCCTGCAACCTACATGTCTGGCCATCCAGGGCCCTGTTTCTGAAAGCGCCATACTGCCTGTCTCTGCATTGGTTGACTCAAATTCACAATCTACATGTATGGCCTCCTACTGTTTTATCCAATAACTCTTTACCAGTTAATGATTCTTTACCAGCTGATGTTTTGTCTTACAGCTTAGAACTCACTTCAGCTGCCACACTTTGTTATAATTCTGGCAAATGTTTCTGTGGCATCCATTCTAGAAAATTTTAGCCAGCTTAAAAACAAAGTGCTCCATTGGCTTCATAGACCTTTGGTACGTAACTTGCATCTTTTTAAGGACATCATCATGGTTAGGAGGGTCCTATGAATTGTTTCTCAAACCAAGTCCCTAGACTGCAATTATATATTAGTTAACTTTAGCTACTCGCAGATAGCTGTTTGTTTCCTATCTCCATTGTCATTCAGTTTGGACTCCTCTGCTGGTATTTCTGTGATCCCTCTAGGTTTCTTTTACAAGCCCTCTCCTTTTTGTTATAAGGGGTCTAATGTCATCTCAGCTCCCTCCGCAGGCCCATTAGTTACCAATTCACAGCATGTGCTTGAGGGCAATGTTTCTACCTTCAACTGACTCACATCATTCTGTTCTTTATTCGATAACGACTGCCCAAATCTGCAGTTAAGGGTTCATCTCTATGATTTAGTGACATTGGGGAGCACCAAAGTTAGGTAGCATTACGATTCTTAGTTGCAACATTGCATGCCTTACTAATAAAAAGGGAAATGTTTTTCATGATTTTCTATCTAAATTTAATATTGTGTGTCTACAGGAGACATGGGATACAGCCTCGGATTTTTATCTTCATGGTTTCTCTCCTGTGTCCCAGCCGTTCCTTTATCTCATAGGCGGGCAAGAGGTGGACTTCTAATTTGGTCTCACTAAGCCAGTTTGCACAGCATCTATGATTCATGCTGGTTCACCTAATTTGGCAGCCGTTTTGCTGGAGTTTTCTAACACTCCTAGCCTGCTAGTAGTTATTTTTTATAATGCTTCTTGCTTGCCTGGATCCCCTAGACAAGTACAGACCCTCAAAAGTTGTTTTGATTTTTTTGCCCAAATCTTGTTTGGAGAAATGTTTTGTCATCTTAGCTAGTTATTTTAACCTGCATCCTTGTAAGCGTGGGTGCTTCAACCAGCGTGGTGACATGGTTAATACTTTTAAAGAGTCTGCATTTTTTCATACCCCCTTGAGGGGATCTTATGAATTCTTTTAGGGCAGAGCTTAATTTAGTCTCTGCTGTTGTCCCTGAGTTTGTAACACACACAAAGGCCACATTCCTACTTTTAGCAAGAGCCTTACCTCACAAGGGAGGCGCCTGAAATGCTGTGCAATGCTTCCAGAAGTTTTTCACAGAGATTTATTTAGGTCGTGCTATACCGCGTTTGAATTGTGTTTGCATTCTTATTCCCCTAACATCTTTATTGCAAACTCTTCTGATATCACTAGTTGTAATAAACATTCTATGTAAAGTATCGGCAACTCCATGAGATCTAGGCCTATTAAATGTTTTGATCCCAAATATTCTCGGGCCAATCGTGTCCTGTTGGAGGCTGTGAAGGCTGTTCCCAGAGGTCGCAAGTGAGTTGCCTCTTGTCGCACCTCATACAAGACCATTTCAGAGGAGCACAGGAGGTCACTGCAAAAGGAGGTCTGGGAGCAGCTGTTGGTTTCTAGTTTTTCAAGAAATATCTCAAAATTCTAGGACATTTCTAATCACCCAATTATTAAGTTCACTGTGGAATCTGCTCTACTGTCTATCATCTTTCCTGAGGTTTGGGTAAAACACTATGAATCATTTTACGATGCGCCTAATCTTTTTTGTGTTGTTTGTGAGTCTTACTTTCCTAAAGTTTCCATTATTTTCTCCTATGAGGAGGTGTTGGAATTTGCCTTTTTTGCAGGGTCATCCCCAATCTTTTTCCCTCCTTCCTTCTATTTTTCCTAACCTGTTGCTGTTGGCTTTTGAACTCTGAGCACTTTACCTGCTAACCAGTGCTAAAGTGCATATGCTCTCAGTGCAAACCTTATTGTTGATTGGTTTCTCCATGATTGGCATATTTGATTTACTAGTAAGTCCCTAGTAAAGTGCACTAGAGGTGCCAAGGCCTGTAAATCAAATGCTACTAGTGGGACTGCAGCACTGGTTGTTCCACACACGAGTAGCCCTGTAATCATGTCTCAGACCTGCCACTGCAGTGTCTGTGTGTGCAGTTTTAAACTGCCAATTCAACTTGGCAAGTGTATCCATTTGCCAGGCCTAAACCTTCCTTTTTCTTACATGTAAGACACCCCTAAGGTAGGCCACAGGTAGCCCCGTGGGCAGTGTACAGTGTATGTTTAAGGAAGGACACATACTAATGTGTTTTATATGTCCTAACAGTGAAATACTGCTAAATTTGGTTTCCACTGTTGCAAGGCTTAGCCCTCTCATAGGTTAACATCGGGGCTACCTTTAAATATGATTAAAGTGTAGATTCCCTTTGGGAGCGGATAGAGATGTGGAGTTTGGGGTCTCTGAGCTCACAATTTAAAAATACATCTTTTAGTAAAGTTGATTTTAAGATTGTGTGTTTGAAAATGCCACTTTTAGAAAGTAAGGATTTTCTTGCTTAAACCATTTCTGTGACTCTGCCTGTTTGTTGATTCCCTGTCTGGGTCAGTTTGACAGTTGGGCTGGTTGCACCGCTCACTAGACAGTGATACAAAGGGAGCTGGGGTGTACTCTGCATTTCCTGATGAGCCGTATTTGCTAGGAGGGAGGGGAGGAGTGCTCACTCACACTTGAAAAGGCAGTGCCTGCCCTCACACAATGCGGTCTCCAACCCCCTGGTGTGTGTCTGGGGCCTGGCTTGGGCAAGGCAGGATTTCACAAACAAGAGAGACTTTTCTTTGAAGTAAGCCTACTTCAAAGGGCAAAATGGGTTTAAGAAAGGCACCCAAAACCACAGATTTTAGAACACTTCTGGAAACCAAAAGGAACCTCTGCCTGGAGAAGAGCTGAAGAGCTGAGGAAGAAGAGCTGTCCTGCCTGTGACTGTGCTTGTAGAGCTATCCTGCAGTTGCTGCTTCTGCCTGTGCTAGAGGACAAAGATTGGACTTCGTGTTGCCTTCCTTCTTGTGAAGAACTCTCCAATGGCTTGATTTAGAGCTTGCTGTTGTTTGAAGTCTCAGGGACAGCAAAGACTTCTCTCTGCCAGCACCTGGAGCCTCGGCTGAGACTCCTACTCTGCCCAGTGGTGCCCATCCCAGTTTCCTGGGACCCTGAAAGGAGACGATGGCAGGCTAAGTTTGAGAAATCTATGCACCGACTGCCGTGCAGGGAAAAGATCGACACGACTCTGATCTGCGGCTGAAAAATCGACCCGCCCCCGCTTTGCAGCTGAAAAGCGAAGCTCGCCTGCAACTCGACTGGAAGATCGACGCCAGCGGTTGGAGAAACGATGCGCAGCATCACTGACGGAGGCTGGTAAGATCGCAACCCGCGCTGCCCGACAGTGCGGTTCGAATCGATGCATCGCTTTCCTGCGGAAAGAAGAAACAACGCATGCCGACTCGACTGAAGGAGAAAGGACGCACGGTCTCGCTCGTGAGTGAAATCGACGCATCACAAGCCCTTTTTGATGCACACTCACCCGTGTGCGGTTATTTTTGACGCATCCAGGTACATTTCCATGCTAACATCGTTAGCGTTGTGTTTAAAATTACATGGAGGGTCTTTTTTGTTTTTTAATTGATAACTTGACTTGTGTATTGTGGATTTCTGTCGTTTTGGTCTTGTTTTGTTTAGATAAATATTTTCTGTTTTTCTAACCCTGTGTTGTGTCATTTTGTAGTGTTTTCATTTAGTTACCGTGTGTGCTGGTACAAATATTTTACACCTGGCACTCTGAAGTTAAGCCTACTGCTCATGCCAAGCTACCAAGGGGGTGAGCGGGGGTAGCTGAGGGTGATTCTCTTTCACCCTGACAAGAGTGAGGGTCCTTGCTTGGACAGGGGGTAACCTGACTGCCAACCAAAGACCCCATTTCTAACAGGAGGTTTCAAACAATATTCAAGTGTTATACACGAATAAGGCTCCCGGTCCCGATGGTGTCCCATTAGATGTTTGTAAGTCTAACCTAGAGCTTTGGGGCCCCCTGCAGACCCTATACTTAAATTCATTTCAGAATTGTCCATCCGTGAAGCCTGGTCCACTTAAGTAATTGCCCCTGTTTTTTAAAAAGGTAACAATTCTGAGGAATACACTGAGCCCTTTATGTTAATCTGATGGGTTCGCCATGGCTTTATCATGGCCAGTTTGTATTTACACTGTGATTGGTCTCCCCTCCACCAAGACCACTGTACCGAATGAAAGGTAATTCTCGTAGCCCTGTTGCCACATTTCCATATTTGGGAGTCGAATTTGACTCTTTTGTGTTCTGGTCTCCCTTGATATTGGCTAGAGGACATATGTTTACCAGTACTGCTTCTGTGTATGATTTTGCAACCAGGTGGGGCACAAATCGCTTAAGGCTATGCTTGAGATCTAGAAAGCAAAATATTTCCATTGCTGCATATGGTAGCGATATATGGGGTTGCTAATGTGACTTCCTTAACCCCTTCTGTGCCCAGGACGTAATGGTTACGTCCTGAGGCACAGTGCTCGTGTGCCCAGGACATAACCATTACGTCCTGGGCACAGAGCCCAGAGGGAGCGCTAGCGCTCCCTCTTTGGGGTTCCCTCCCACCTCCCCAAGGCAGGGATGGAAGGGGAAGTCCTTCCCCTTCCACTCCTGAACCCCCACCCTCCCCTGTGATGTCAGCGCGCGATCGCGCGCTGACTATCACAGAGGCCTCCTCCCATCGCGCTGGAAGCTCAGCTTCCAGCACGATCGGAAGAGAAATGTGCAATTCTCTTCCGATCACGTGGAGGAGGCCGGAGAGGAAATTAATTTTCTTCCCTTTGAAGTCTCTCTGAGCGTTTTAGCAGCCGGATTGCAAGCAATCCGGCTGCTAAAACGCCCACTAGACACCAGGGATTTTTTTTAGGAAATTGGCATGAGGGAGTGACCCCTTGGGCAAGGGTAGCTCTTGGGGGGGGGGACATTTTTTTTTAAGACCTCTAGGCACCAGGGATCTTTTTTTCTTTTTTTTAGAGGTGGGGAGCAACCCCTTAGGCAAGGGTCGCTCCCCTAGGGGGCAAATTATATTTAGGCCACTTCTGCCCCCCCTAGGGGCAGTTTGGCCTATTTTTATGAGGCCAATCTGCCCCAAAGGGAAAGGAAACCACTAGACACCAGAGAGGTTTTTTTTCCGTGAATTTCACGCAAGGGGAGCGAACCCTTAGTCAAGGGTCGTTCCCCTGAGGGGCACATTTATTTTAGGCCATTTCTGCCCCCCTGGGGGGCAGATCGGCCTATTTTAATTAGGCCGATCTGCCCCCAAGGGGGGCAGAAACCACTAGGCACCGGGGATTTTTTTGTTGTTGTTTTACAGATGGTGAGCGACCCCTTAGGCAAGGATTGCTCCCCTGGAGGGACAAATTGTATATAGGCCATTTCTGCCCCCTTTGGGGGCAGATCGGCCGATTTTAGGTCACTCTGCCCCCAAGGGGGGCAGAAACCACTAGGCACCGGGGATCTTTTTTTTTGCGCCAATGTCACGGAAGGGGAGCGATCCCGTAGGCAAGGGTCGCTCCCCAGGGGTTGGGGGGCAAATTTGTTTTAGCCCACTTCTGCCCCCCGTGGGTGCAGATTGGCCTATTGTTATTAGGCAGAAACCTTTAGGCTCCGGGGCACATTTTTTGTGCGTGTTTTTTTTTTGTTTGTTTGTTTTTTTAGAGATGGCGAGCGACCCATTAGGCAAGGGTCGCTCCCCTGGGGGGCAAATTGTATTTAGACCATTTCTGCCCCCCTTGGGGACAGATCGGACGATTTTTGTTAGAAACCACTAAGGCACCAGGGATTGGTGTGTGTGTTTGCGTGTGTTTTCTTCAGGGGGGCAGCCCCTTGGGTAAGGGTCGCTCCTCATGGGTGCACATTACTGTTGCCCATATCTGCCCCCCATTGGGGGCAGATGGGCCTATTTTTGGAAGAATGCCCACCAGAGGCCAGGGAAGTTTTTTTTTTTTTAAATAAGATGGTGGGGGTATGGCCATACCCCCCCCCCCCAAATAAATGGGGCCATAGTTGTTCTGCCCACCAGTGGGCAGATGGGGCAAATACCCCTGATCCACACCCCGGGGGGGCAGAAAGTCTACTAGATGCCAGGGAATTTAAAAAAAACAAAAAATATTGGGGTGGTGGCTACCGACCAGTATGGGCCTGGTTACGCCCCCAACTGAACTGAAGGGGGTAACAGTCTTTCAGCTCTCCCCGCACTCTAAAACATCTTATCCCACAGCAAGCAAGAAGACATTTGATTATTTTGGGTTTTAGTTTTACATTTGGCCCACGAGAACTTGTCTTACTCTCAAAATCGTCCCACTTGGAATGGTGAGGGCTGCACTTTATAGACTTTGGGACGCTGCCATGTAGAAAAATCCACAAGATCTAGACACATCTGAAAACTAAACAACTGAGTGATTCCAGGGTGGTGTGTTTCACATGCACCCGCACCATTTTTGTACCCACAATCCCCTGCAAGCCTCAAACTTTGCTGGAAATCACACATTTTTCCAATGTTTTTGTGATGGAACCTTCCGGAATCTGCAGGAATCCACAAAGTTCCTGCCACCTAGCATTGTCTCATCTATACCGATAAAAATTCTGCTGCACTTGTCAGCCTAAAAATGTTTTTTTGCAAACTGCCCTTTTAGACCCCGTTTGTTCCCCCTCAATATCGACATGTTTTTGGCTCTTCCCTTTCATGAGCACTTGGCCCACCTACACAAATGAGGTATCCTTTTTACCGGGAGACTGAGGGGAACATTGGGTGGTATGAAATGTGTCCCAGTGCGGTGATCCCACACAGAAATGTGGGAAAAATGTGATTTTGTGGCTAAATTTGAGGTTTGCTGAGGATTCTGGGTAAGAAAACATTAAGGGAACCACGCAAGTCACACCTCACTGGACTCCCTCGGGTGTCTAGTTTTCAGAAATGTCTGGGTTTGGTAGGTTTCCCTAAAAGGCTGCTGAGCCCAGGACCAAAAACGCAGGTGCCCCCCTGCAAAAACAGGTAGTTTTGTATTTGATAATTTTGATGTGTCCAGATAGTGTTTTGGGGCATTTCCTTTCGTGGGCGCTAGACCTACCCACACAAGTGAGGTACCATTTTCATCGGGAGACTTAGGGGAATGCTAGGTGGAAGGAAATTTGTGGCTCCTCTCAGATTCCAGAACTTCCTGTCACCGAAAGGAGAGGAAACAGTGTTTTTTTGGTCAAATTTTGAGGTTTGCAAAGGATTCTGGGTAACAGAACCTGGTCAGAGCCCCACAAGTCACCCCATCTTGGATTCCCCTAGGTGTCTAGTTTTCAAAAATGTGCTGGTTTGCTACGTTTCCCCAGGTGCCGGCTGAGCTAGAGGCCAAAATCCACAAGTAGGCACTTTGTAAAAAACACCTCTGTTTTCTGTGAAAAAATGTGATGTGTCCACATTGTGTTTTGGGCCATTTCCTTTCGTGGGCGCTAGGCCTACCCACACAAGTGAGGTACCATTTTTATCTGGAGACTTGGGAGAACGCTGGGTGGAAGGAAATTTGTGGCTCCTCTCAGATTCCAGAACTTTCTGTCACCGAAATGAGAGGAAAAAGTGTTCTTTTTGGTCAAATTTTGAGGTTTGCAAAGGGTTCTAGGTAACAGAACCTGGTCAGAGCCCCACAAGTCACCCCATCTTGGTTTCCCCTAAGTGTCTAGCTTTAAAAAATGCGCTGGTTTACTAGGTTTCCCCAGCTGCCTGCTGAGCTAGAGGCCAAAATCCACAGGTAGGCACTTTGTAAAAAACACCTCTGTTTTCTGTGAAAAAATTTGATGTGCCCATCTTGTGTTTTGGGCCATTTCCTTTTGTGGGCGCTAGGCCTACTCACACAAGTGAGGTACCATTTTTAATGGGAGACTAGGGGCAACGCTGGGTAGAAGGAAATTTGTGGCTCCTCTCAGATTCCAGAACTTTCTGTCACTGAAATGAGTAATCAGTAGTTGCAGATGATATCCCATGGACCAAGAGAGTTTTTAAGGCTTGGAGAGAAAAAGCCCTCTCTGCGTGGGAAAAACAACTGTCAGAACCTATTTTACTGCTTAGGACTACTTTCGCAATCGAACCGTATTTAACTTGTGAAATGCCTTAACACCATCATTTCAGATTAAATCGAAATCATCTGGAGGTACCTCATTCGGTTCCGCTTCTATTTCATGCAGTTGTGACAGTACTTCAGCTCAGGATATGTTGCACTTTATCATGTTTTGTACCTTTTAAAAAAATGCGTACCTCTTTTATTGTACCCCGTATTAGATGACGAGTATTGTGTTCAAGTTCGTCCTGTCTTATTTTATTTACTGTTTCTTCGAGATGGGTTTACATGTTTTAAAATGGCTTGTGTTTTTAATCAGGTGCTGTTTATTGCGAAAGACTATTTAAAAGCATGGTGTGGTTTTGCTTTTTATCCAGCGTCGGAGACTCTGAAATATGTTTTATTAATTGCTGATTCTTTTAATATTTTGATACTGTGCTTTTATGTGTTTTTGTATAAACAGAATAAAGGTATTGGTACTCAATGGACAATTGTACTACACATGAGCATTTCTCAGAAACAAAGTGCGCATTTCTTTGTATTACTTACATTGCTCCAGTGCTAAACTACCCAGAACACCATTCAGGCACACAGATGAGTGCCGACTAAGAGGATGGTGCTGCAAGCACCATCCGGGCTAAAGAGCAATCCGTTGTCAGTTTCTGCCTACCATGGTTAATTGGGTTGCTACAATGCACATGCAAGAAGGCTGTCGTAGTTGACTGAACGGAATAACTCCTAACAACTGGGATAATCTTTATAACACCTCTCCCTAGTGCTGTGCAAAACGCTTCCACACACTAGGCAAATGTATGGGACAATCTTTGCCAATGTAGTGACATCTGCATATTTAAATAAGAATGCGGAAAGAAGGATCTAAAGTTGGGTTTGCAGGTGAAAAAATAGATAACAATTTAGTTGACTTTTTCAACAAAACAAAGTAAGTATTCCTGTATGTTTTTTTACTTTTATTAATGAAAATACATTGTAAAATCGACTTTTGACAGAGGATTGTAAAAGTTATAGGTGTAAGTGCAAGTGACAAAGAAGTTCAAAACTTATTAACTTAATGAACCATAACAAGCATTAACGTCGACCAGTTGCAGTGGTGAAATAAAATATTACTGACCAATACTTCCCCACCTAGCCATACCCTGCACCACCTCGCATCAAAGCCCACCTGCAATAAGGCAGCTTCATAACAACCCAGAGGTCGCCTTACATTTTGCTATGAATGCAGTCCTCTGCTGAAAACCAGCAGTTTATGAGATGCAAATAGATAACAAATGTTTGCTTTGGAAGGAGGAGCTCATAGCAATTGGCCACGACCCACACAAGCGATCCACCACTGCTGCCCCTCAAAGTGTCCCTGCACATTTATTAACTACACACCTAGTACGATTTCATGCAGTTTAGATGAAAAGCAAAACATTCTTCAGACTTAAAAAAATCCAGAGCTTTTACAAGTAACCAAGGTAGCTAAATAGTAAGTTTTCCTTAAGGAGAATCTTTACACAGAGGGAAAGATTTATACTTTTTGCTGCAAAACTGCGCAAACGCAGTTTTGCGGCAAAAAGTATAGTGCCGGATTGTGCCATTCCACAGTGCCAGCCGGGTGCCATATTAATGGAATGGCACAAGCCGGCGCTAAACTTGGGCTAGCATCTTTAAAAAAGGAAAGGAGGGGGTTGTGCGTCAAAAAATTATACTAGCCTGGTTAGAGGCAAAAAAATGCCTCTAACCAGACTAGAGCCAACCACCAAAAACATAACTCCTGTCTTCGGAAAGACAGGAGTCATGCCCACCACCCCAATTGCCAGCTTAGGGGACAAGTGTCCCCTGGGCATGGCCATTGCACCCTGTGCCGGACAGGGTCTCCAGGTCCGTACAGTGGTAATAAAAAACTCCTAAATGAGTTTTTCACTACTACAAGGCCTAACTCTCCAATAGGATAATAGTGGAGCCTTATGGCATTTAATAAGCTGTAACTTCCAAATATGAACAGTTTAGTGTCTTTGGAATTGTAATGCAAAAAGCCTCTCTTATGGTAAAGGCAGTTTTTAAATTACAATTTTGAAATTCCACTTTTAGAAAGTTGGTACTTTCCTGCAGTAGCCATTTAGTGGCTTCAGCCTGTCTCTGGGTCACATGACTGATTGTAGCTGATAGTTGGGCTTTGTGTATTCCTCCTAGACAGCCACACACAATACAGAGCTTACATGTGCCTAGATGGGCCATCAAAGGCAAGATAGGAGGGTGCAGCTGGACATAACCATACTTACACTTGAATAGGTTATGTCCTGCCTCCTCACAAAGGACTTTATACCCCTGCAGTAAGTTTGGAGCCAGACCAGGGGAGGCAGGAAACAGTGACTTCAAAGAGAAACCTCTAGAAATTATGTTACTTCAAAGGAGGTACCCGGTATAAATATTAGACCTCAGGCACCAGCTCTTTAATTTACTTTTGGAACTACGTAAGCTATGTGTTGTGTTATAGAATTCTCAACATACGTGCGTATGTCGAGAATTCTACATTCGGAAGAACGACGGTTGGGAGAGGAGAGAAGACGAAAGATGGAGGTGGGCGAGGGAGCGTTTCTGTTGCTGCATTTACATAATAAATCTTTCATTGACAACATTTCCCAGGAGTAACTACCTTTATTACATTGGCGACGAGCGCCTACCTCCACCTCAAAATTACCGTGGCACGGAAACGTGAGAGTGGACCCGCGATCCAGGAGGTGACTGCTGGAAGCGACTTCGTTCCGGATTGAAGTTTGGAGGAAACGAAGGAAAGGAGGATCGACGCGCATGTATTTTGAACAGTATTGAGGCTAGTAAGCTGAAGGTGTATTTTCTAGGAAAACAACCCCTACCGCCCTTAAAGAAAACGTGGAAGGACGTGGCGGCCATCTTGGGGGTAGGAAATACATTGAAACAAATTGTACATTTATGTGGCAGCCATCTTGGGAGTATAAATGCTATTTATTATAGCGTGGCGGCCATTTTGAGAGTAAAAATTCGGATTGCAATCGTCTTTTGGTGTGGCAACCATTTTTGGGAGTACAAAATTGGATTTCACATACCAGGTGGCAATTTTGGGAGTAAAATTCAGATTTCCATTTTAAAAGTAGACAATTTAATCTTGAAGGACATCAAGATTATACACAAAAGTATGACTGCTTAACAACAACATTTGATATTGTTCAAATTTATGTTTTGAAGACCTATTGGGCTGGTCTTATAAAATATATATATTCAACGAAGGGAAAGGTCCAATATTTACATTGTGAATCACCATGGCTACCAATACTCAAGGTATAGTACCACCTCCCCCATTTCTTGCACAACCAGGTAATCCACCCATTCCTTGGGGTGAATGGATTGAAATTTTTGAAAATTATTTGGTGGCACTTGACGGCCAGGATTTGAGACCAGCAAGGAAAAAAGCTATTCTTTTGAGTACTATAGGTCAGGAAGGTCAGCGCATATATAAATACTTACCTCAACCATTAGTAGAAGAAGGTCAACCGGAAATGGATGTGTATAAGGAGGCGAGGAAAAGACTAGAAAAAAGATTTTCGAAAGAAGTCAACATTGTCATGGCAAGGCATACATTTTATACCCAACCACAAAGATCAGAGGAGAGTATTGATGAATTTGTCAGAAGGTTGAGGGAGTTATCCACTAAATGTCAATTTGGTGCGATGACCGAGGAATTAATACGAGATCAATTAATCGTTCAGTGTCATAGCAAAAAAATGCAAGAAAGATTATGGGCAGCCAAAAATCCGTCGTTGAAAGATGCTATCGATATAGCAAAAGTTGTTGAACAATCTGAATATTGTATGAGAGAGATGGAAAAGAAAGAGAGAGTGTCCAATGGTAGTTCTGATACAAATACAACTTGTGTTATAAAAGAAGGCAATGATGTCTTGGCAAGTACAAAAGGTGGGCGTGTGTTCAAGGGTGCAAATAAGAATAACGTTGTCAACAAGTCTTATAGTAAGGTGTGTACGAGATGTGGGAGTAAGTTTCACAATGCAGATTCAAAATCATGCTTTGCCTTGGGTAAGGATTGCATGAAATGTGGTAAAAAGGGGCATTTTACACGCATGTGTAAAAATAATGGAAAATCTAGAGTAGGTATCATACATCAAGATTATATGGAGGAGGCCGAAGAAGTAGATAGAGTTGTATCCATAGAGAACACTGGACAGGAGGTGAAAAGTTTACATAGACCTCCCAGACCAACGGCAAATTTTATAGTACGTGGGAGAAAAGTACGCCTAATGATTGATTCTGGTTCACTATACACCAGTGGTTCCCAAACTGTGCGCCACGGCGCCCAGGTGCGCCATCAAAACAAGACAGGGGAGCCATGAACTGCATCATTACTGATAGCAGTGACCTAATTCTGCAGCTGCATATTAGAATTTAGATAATCCCCTCCATTAAAAAAAAGTCAAAAGCCGTTTTCCTTGTTTAGAGTGCACAGCTCGTGATTGTGGAATTTCGAGTGAGAAATTGAACTACAGCAAGGAAGGGCCTTGAAGTTTAATCCTCAAACACCATCTAGTGGTAGTAATTATAGTACACACTAGTTCTATTCACAAAAACCTGCAGGCTCAAGTTTACTAAGATTTCACACAATGTGATGAAACTTCAAATTTTGCTTTGTATTGTTGCATTAAAGAGAAAACAGAGTACAGCACCATATATGCAAAACTTTGCATGCTGCTGGTGTCACTCCCAGATCTAGCACACAAATAGGCTGCTTTGTGCGACGCACAGTCAAACACCAGAGTGCAGAAGAGAGCATATGCTGTCTAGCATAGGATTAGTATTGGAGACATTCCCCTCAGTGCAGATTTCTAAGCATAGTTTATATTGTTTCTGACTTAACCAATTATATATTTTTTTAATTAAACAACTGTTATATTTTTATGTTGTTACATCTATGATTATAATACCTTCATTGGCTTTATTCCAATTATTTTCAGCGTGAAAAATGTAAGTACTCCTGAGGCCCGGCTCACATCCCCCCACCCACCCAAAAAAAAAAATAGCATAATGGGGAGCCGCGGCCAATAGCCAATAGGTCAAGGGAGGCGCGGGTCAAAAAGTTTGGGAACCACTGCTATACACAATTATACCCAAAAGCTTATTGGTTAAAGAATGGCCCAATATGCGTCTTCTACCAAAGGATATCAATCCGGGTGGTTATCAGGGTGAGAAAATAGATATAATTGGTTACATGTTGGCCGACATAAATTTTGCTGAGAGACAAATTGAGGGTAAGGTTTATGTGGCTACTAATGGTCCACCAATTCTGGGTTGATGACCAGCATGATTTACACATAAGATTAGATCCCAGAACAGATGATAGGGTCATGACGTTGCAAGACGATAACATTGGTAATGTATTGGAGGAATACAAAGAAGTCTTCACCAATAAAGTAGGAGCAGTTAAAGGGTATACACACAAAATAATGTTGAAGAAAGATGCAGTTCCTGTACAGCACAAATTGAGGAGAGTTCCTATTAAGGCAAGGAATGAAGTAAAGAAAATGATTGGTGAAATGGTACAAGAGGGCATCATAGAACGGATTGAAACATCAAGCTGGATATCCCCAGTGGTCATCACAAGTAAGTCTGATGGGTCTTTGAGATTCTGTGTCGACCTCAGGTCACTTAACCAGAATATAGTGGTTGATAATTACCCATTGCCAAATATTAACAAATTAGTTTTACTCCTGAGAGGGGGGAAATATTTTTCCAAGTTAGATCTTAGGAGTGCGTATCATCAAGTCAGATTGCACGGGGAATCCAAAGAGTTAACAGCATTTATTACTATGGAAGGGGTCTATCAGTTTAATAGGATGCCATTTGGCTTGGCCTCAGCGGCAGGTGTATTTCAGAGAATAATGTGCGATGTGTTTGAAGGGATTGATAATGTGCTGTATTTTCAAGATGATATCTTGATTTTTGGTGAAACGTTGGAAAAACATAACCAAGTACTGAAGTGTGCTTTAGAGAGGGTTATGAGAGCAGGTCTTACACTAAAAAAAGAAAAATTTAAATTTTTAGTTGAAGAAATTGAATATTTGGGATATACCCTCTCTGAACATGGAGTAAAACCAATGAGAAAACTGTTGGATGCCATTGAAAAGGTTCCATCCCCCAAGGATAAAGAACAGCTGAGATCATTCATGGGAATAATTAAGTACTACTCAAAATTCATAAAGAATTTTGCTGATAAAACTGAGAGTATAAGAAAACTTTTACGAAAAGGGCAAAAGTTCGAATGGGGGGATGATCAGGGTCAGCTTTTCAAAACATAAAGAAAGAAATGTGTGAAGCTAAAGTGTTGGTACTTTTCAATCTTGAACCTAAGTCTATTGTAACAGTAGATGCGAGTGCAATTGGTCTAGGAGCTGTGCTTTCACAAATCTCTGACAAAGGAGAAGAGACTGTTGCTTTTGCGTCACGATCATTGACCAAATCTGAACGGAATTATTCGGTCATTGAAAAAGAGACATTGGCTGCATCGTGGGGCATTGAGTATTTCAGAACTTACATTTGGGGACGTAAGATAATATTACGCACTGATCATAAACCATTGTTGAGGGTACTGTTACCTGGGGGTGCCAACAAAGTGTCTCCACGCTTGGCGAGATTAGCTGCAAGGTTGCAGGAGTATCAGTTTACTATTGAATATATTCCTGGAATGGCGTAATGTTCAGGCGGATTGCCTATCTCGCTTGCCTTGGAATTGGCAGGAAGTAGATAAACAACGCATACAAGACTATGAGAGTGAAGGTGCTGTTGCAAGTGTTGAGGACGTGCTTGAATGCACTCAGGGTGTGGTGTCGTGTGAGGAGTGGTGTGAGGAAATGGAGAAAGATGAGGTGATGAGAGACGTTATTAATTTAATTGTTAGTGGTGAAAGGAGAGAGAGTACATTAAACCCTCAGGTTCGACCCTATGTAAAAATTCTAGAGGAATTGTCTATTGTCAATAAGAGCATCGTGGTGAGGGGTGACAAGTTTGTTCCTCCGGTAGGTGTGAGATACAAACTGTTTAGGTTGGCTCACAAAGGCCATTTAGGGCAGACCTTAACGAAAAAAAGACTGAAGGAGAATTTTTGGTGGCCAGGGATTGAGAGGTGTGTTGATTGTATGGAGAGTGAGAAGAGACTGAAAGTGGGCAGACAGGCTTTATTGGGATCCATACCAGATCCTGGCATAGTGTGGCATACATTGTGCATGGATTTCATTGGACCTTTGAATGGTGTTCCAAGGGACTTAAGATATGCTTGATGATTGATGTGCATTCAAAATGGTTGACAGTCAAATTTTTGAAAGAGGTTACTACCAGAGCAACTATTAGGACAATGCAGGAAATATTTCATGAAGAAGGTTTTCCAACAAAACTTATTAAAGATTATGGAACACAGTTAGTTTCCCATGAAATGGAACAATTTCTCAAACAGACAGGAATACATCATTCCCGCACTGCGTTATACAATCCACAGGCCAATGGTATGGTAGAGAGGTGCAATCGGATGGTAAAGGGTGTTATCAACATGGCTATAAGAAGTGGAAAGAATATACGTACCATGGTGGACGACCTGGTATGGGCGTATCGCACCACAGTGCACAGTGTTACGGGTAAAGTTCCTTTTGAGGGGATGAGAGGAAGGAAAGCATGTACAAAAGTTAACCCACCATGGTTGGTTTCAGTTTTAGAGGAAAGAGATGTGATACATAAGAATGGAGATACATCACGACCTATTTGGGAAAATAATATTAAGAAGGGAGATTTGGTGAAAATTAGAGCGGTGAATACTGGAAATAGTTGCATGAAATTTCGGGGACTCTACTTAGTTTGAGATGTACATGACTTTCATGTGGTTTTGGAAAATGGTGAACGGTGGAATAAGAGGAAAGTAGCACTGTATTGCAAAAGGGATGGAGATGAAAAGAGGAAGGTGGGCTCTGAGAGATGGGTTTCTGATGAGATTAGTGGGTTTTTACTTACGAGTGATGAAGATATGTTAGATAAAGGAAGAGTGGATGTACAGGAGAGAGATTGTTTGCAAAATGAATGTCAACAAGAACCACTTACAGATTTGAATACAGAGAATGTTCAAAACAAAAGAGTAGGGTTAACATCTCGTAAACCCCCAGGATATTTACGGGACTATGTTGCGTGAAGTGTCTTTAAGTTACACTATTGATGTTATTTATCTTGTACATAGTTTTAAGTCATATGGAATTTGTGCATGTCCTCCATTGTTTGTAAAGGGGGTGGATATGTTGTGTTATAGAATTCTCGACATACGTGCGTATGTCGAGAATTCTACATTCGGAAGAACGACGGTTGGGAGAGGAGAGAAGACGAAAGACGGAGGTGGGCGAGGGAGCGTTTCTGTTGCTACATTTCCATAATAAATCTTTCATTGACAACATTTCCCAGGAGTAACTACCTTTATTACACTCTGCCAGAAAGAAAGACTTCTGTGCTGCTGAAAGGATTGCCACTCTGTTGGACTACTGCCATTCTGGACTACTGCCTTGCTGAACTGATGCCTTGATGGATTACTGCCCTGCTGCTCTCCTGCTTGAGTCATAGGGGTTGGACCTGCACCTGAATCCAGGCCTCCTGGAGTGACTCCAAAGGCCAGTCTGCTGGCCTCCTGTTCAGAGCCACAGGGGCATACCATGTTCCCAACTTCATGAACCAGCATCCAGATCCAGATGTAGTAAGCTCCGGACCCCCAAGTAGTGCCCCCCAGGTCCTGGACGCTTGAGCTGGCCTCAGGGGAGCTGAATTGACATTTTTGGACTCTGAAACTGCGAACGAAACCTTGTTGCTTTCACTGCCTGCAAATGCAAAGTGCTGGGGATCCTGCTCCCCATGCGAACAGTCCAGCCCGAACTGCCAAGCCAGGTCCTGGGACCGGTTTCAGGGTATCACCCCTCATCTGTCAGGCTAGCTTGAATCCAGTGGCACAGCGAGCAAGGGACCCATGTCTGGGCATACCCTGGCCATGTAGGGTGAACATAGCAACACAACAAGAAGATGGGCAGAGTGCTGAAACTTTTCAAATCCTCGCCCCAGTCACAGATCTGGGTTGAATCCATTGTTCTTTTGCTCACCAAGCCACCCCGGTTTGGACCCAACCATATGCAAATCAGACCTTGCTCCCACCCCCAGGAGTGGGCTACCAAGATCCTCACACTCGAGGAAGACTTCAGCCATGTTGGTTGTGGAATGCAAAGTGCACTCTGGGATAGCCATATGCCACACCTCAACAGAACTGAGTCACCAAGTACGAGACGAGCTACTAGTGCATTGGCTAGTGACTGCGTTGTTTCTTTGGGGCACATTAGTGGTATATAATGGGCATCCTTGGCATCTGAGATTTCGGTACTTGCTGGATTTAAACCAAGGACGAGAAAAAGACTACTGTTCACCCATTGGAAGTGGAGAAAGAGTGGCTGTGATGCTGCAGCGACTGCACCTGCTGCACTTTGGGCTAGTGGAGTGTGGACCCTGTTCTGCATGCCAGGCCTAGAGAAAAGTTGATATCTGGCACCAGTCTGAAAATGTGGCTCCAAGGGTTAGTTTGATGACCTCCCAGAATGGCACTGGGGAAATTAAAGCTTGAAGAGCATAAACCGCATCCCTGGTAGCCACCACAGCTGTTCTGCCTCTACTGGGCACTGGGCACTTTGACAGACAATTTGGAAAAGGCCAAAAGCTGTACCTGAGTCTGCTGGATCTGTGGGTGTTGGTTGCAAATGGATTCATCCACCACAAGTGACACTAGTCCCCAACAAACATTTGCACCGGAGCCCCTGTGATACAAGAATGAAAGCTCTGCATCAGAAACCCTTTGATATCTGCATAGGGGACTTCTTGGCACACCAAGATCCATGGGGACTGAGGACTTAACCAGAATTCAACCCCGTGGACTGCACAGCACAGCATCTGGATCATCTATTGGCCATTCTTAATCCTGCATCCCTCAGCATCAGGACCACTCCATAGAAGTCAATGCTGGTTGTCCTGTAAAGTTTTGAACTCACTGCAAAGATGCTCTGGTGGCCAGGTAATTGTCCAAACTTTTCTTTTTAGACTCCTAGACTTCTGTCTTGTCAGATTTGGTTACTTAACTCTGGTCGGAGTGACCAAACTCAGTGTAACAAACTTTTACAAAGTTTTCAAAAGTTTGCAAAGTTTTGACTTGCCAGTACTTGTTTGCGCTTGATGTTAAAGTTTTTAAATGCTTTCAAAATGTGTATCTTTGGAACCCTCTAGTGGATTTTAGTCATCAAGGTCTCTAACAATTCATAAAAATATGTTATTTGTTATAAATTGTTGTCACGTTTCTTGTTTGGTGACCTTATTTTGTTGCTTAGTGTTGTTAAATGCTTTACACATTGTTCCTTTGCTAAGCGTCGCTGCTTTGTGCCACTGCTACCAAAAGGTTGAGCTGAGGAGATAAATGTGAATGTACTGTACAACAAGGCCCCAACATTACCATATAGTTCACCTATTCTTTTACGACACCAGAATCAGGTGAACGCTCTTTCTACAACTAGGTCAGTTTGAGAGGCTCAGGGGTTGGAAAAGGGAATTAAGTAGTAGCTGCTTACACTGGGTGTTAAAAATTGAGTCTCGAGTTAGTTGGTAGAGGTATGCACTCTGTCCAAGTAGGGACCACAATGATAGTCAGGGTAAGTCAGATAAACACCGTAAATTAACCTGTGCTCAACAAGCCTCTCCCCCATCCCCCCGGTAGCTTGACACAGAGCAGTCAGGCTTAACTTAAGAGGCAATTTGTAAAGTATTTGTGCACAACTTAATTACAGTAACACAGTGAAAGAGACCATTAAAAGAATAGTTTAGAAAAATAGATAATATATATCTGATTTAAACAAGACCAAAATGACAAACATCCAATAAGTAGGAGTTGAGATGTGAATTTTTTAAGATTAAATGCCAAAAACAGTGCATAGAAGGCAATAGCGGTCAAAAGGTTCCTTGAGGTCACGAGGCACTGGTGCAAATTCAAAAACCAGACAGATCTCGATAGAAATCCAAAAACCAGACAGACCGCAATGGAAGGTAGGCCAGCTACAGAACCCACGCCGGGTCTTTGATAGATCAATTCGTGGACGGAGAGGACATGAAGCGTCTATATTTCTACCACACCCGGGGCACTGCATTGTTGGGCTCTGTCAAAGTGAATGTGATGCGTTTTCATCGGGCAGAGCTGAGCATTGTCGTTGGGCCATGCAGCCTGTGAATCCGCTGTTGTCGAATAGCTGCTCCGACATCGAGATAGATACGATGTGGCAATTTGCTGCCGCACTCGGGGTGATGTGGCGCTTTTTGTAGATTGTAGCTTGAGGATGCACTTCTGTGGCCCAGGAGAGGGACACCTCAGGCAAGGGTAGAACTCACAGATAGCAGAGTCCAGCAGCACCAGGAGAGTTGTAAGCAGTATTGATGTCCCTGAGACTGCAGAACAGGGGGCAAGCCAGCAAGCCCTTGGAGCCTCTTGTGTGCAAGGACATAGAGAACAAGCCCTGGCAAGAAGCAGCAGGCAGCAGGCCAACACAGCAAAACAAGCAAGTAGCAAAGTGGTAATTCATCATGCAGCACAGCAAGCAGTAGGCCAACACAGCAATGCAGTTGCAGAGTGGCAGTCTTTCCAGGCTGCATGGCAGTCCTACGTCCTGGTAGGGCGTCCTTGGTTCCATCCAGACCATATGTTTCAGAGTTCTCATCAATCAAAGTTTCAATTGTAGGGGAAGATAGTTTGGATGAGAGGAACTCAGGATATGTTTGGAAATCATGGGCAATTCAGAATTCACAGTTACAAGGTACATTTTAGCGAGTTTGTTTCTATGATGAGGATGGCTTACCTACAACAATACAAGCTGCCACTGTCTAGAATCTTATAGAATTTAATAAGGGCTTAGATGACTGCTGAATATATCTCTGTTGATCATAGTTTTTTAGTGACATCCTGGCAGTACAGTGGTTACAGATGACATTGCTCTGGGGACCTGGACATGAACTTGTTCAGAACTATAGAACTTACAACACAACTAAATACATGGACAGTTTCTAAAAGAATACAATTCTAAAGAGAGCTATTTCTTAAATATGTATTTTAGTTTAGTTTAGACAATTGTGATTTAGAACTTGGTGGAGGCCCACACAACAACTTAATTCAAGTAAAACAGATACCATCTTTCCTTAAAATCAATAAAAATACCATAAAAATGAATTAGCAGTCCACAAATATTATCATCAGTGTAGCAATATAGATACTGACATAAGTATACATTTAAAAAACACTTTAAAAAGTTAAATATTCAACAGCAAAATAATTCATTACGAGGATCAAACAGTAATTGTAAAACTTTTGCAGATAGTCATACTGATAATTTCAAGAAAATGGGTCCTGACCATTTTTGATGGTGCAATTCAAATGCGGGGCAGACAAAAACATGTTTCAGATCTTGAACCCCCTTATAACAAAGGTTGCAAACGTCAAAGTTTCGATGCCATCTACAAAGTAAACAATTTGAAGGCAACTTATTCAATCGTAATAATGTCCAGAATCATTTGACCCCATGGGGCATGTTCCATACTACATACGGTTGGGTTTTCCCCATGGTAATGTTCTTTTTTATTTGTTGATGGCCTGTTTTTCCCTACAGGCCACTTTATCCAGACTGTAACCTAAATCTCGCGAGGTATGTTTTAGACAAATTTTAGTTGGTAGGAGGGAAAGGAAAGTGCCAAACTTTAGTCAAGCCCCAGTTGGTCTATGCCTGCTTTATAGTTCCAGTAGAAAAAAGACTTTTCCTGCTTTTCCAAAAAATATCTCCTTTTTTATATGGTACCTTAACTTATCCCCTTCGCTCCTCTCAAGACAGGTAGCACATCACACAATACTTGCCAGGCCTGGTGCATAAGCACTTTTAATCCCCAGCTCCAGCTTTAATGCTGCTGAAGGTATTACAGGAGATAAGTCCTCTTAGGATCTGCCCCTCGACTATATTAAAAACAATCCCATTTATAGATATCTGTAAACTCTACTTATTAGAGCAGAGTGCTAGTGATTTTGGCCCAGTAAACAGATATAATATAGGAAAAATGTCTTTTACCAGTGGCCTTATAAAACATGTTCAGCACCTTAGCCTGGAACTGAGCTTTACACGTGTAGTATGCAACATGGTCACTATCCTTCAAATTGCTGGTCATTATCTTCCCCAAAAAGGTAAAAGACTCAACCACATCCAATTTCTGGGAACCCAAAAAGCAAGAGAAATTTAAGGCCCATATTTATACTTTTTTAGCGCCGCATTTGCATAGCTTTTTGACGCAAAATTGGCGCAAACTTATAAAATACAATTGTATTTTGTAAGTTTGCGCCGTTTTTGCGCCAAAAAGCAATGCAAATGCGGCGCTAAAAAAGCATAAATATGGGCCTAAGTATTTCACCTTCTTCTTATCATGGAAGCAGAGAATTTTGCTTTTAGAGGAGTTCATTTTTAGGTAATGTACCTCAGCATAGTGATGTAATGCCTCTAATCGAGTGTTTAGGCCTTTGGGCATAACATTCAAAATCACTATGTCATCTGTGTACATTAGACATGTGACTGGCCACCCCCTACCCCCATCTTATTTAGCAAGCCCATAATTTTCGAGACAGCTGCAGGCAAGTCCAAGATGTAAAGAGAGAAAAGAAGGGGGGCAAGGAGACACCCCTGCTTTAATACATTGTACATTAGGATCACTTTAGAAAGGCCTCACTTCTCTATTTTTTGGCACTATGTAGCAGAGTAGAGGGCAATAATTAGGTGCAATAGTGTTTCAGGGATATTGTTGAAGCGTGTATTTTATTAAAGATTTACTAATTAATAGTTGCATATATGGTGTGATAAAGCTGCTTAGAAAATGTGTCTAACATAGAAAAATAACGCACACATCTGAAATGTGCCCACGGGGAGTGGTTACCAATATATACGAAGACTAATGAAAACTGCTTATTAATGTTGAAATGTTATGCAATATGGTTCTAATTTTGTAGTAGTATATCATAATTAAGGTTTCATGTTAAGATTTATGCGTTAACGTTTGCTTCATTTAATAAAGGCCTTAATTTAGCGAGGGTCTTGGCCTAGCAGCCTGGCCTCATATTTGAATTGTATTTCTGATGCATTTACCATGCTGCTTTTCTTGAAGGACGCAAAGCTGTACTTTTCCAGAAGTTATTTGTGTGCTATTGTAGTAAATTATTTTCTCATGAGAACCGACTGGTGAGAAGATGGTGTTCTACTTGTCTGCAACAATGTAATTTGGTACAGGTGCAAGGTTAACTTCCCAAGGGAAGACAATGAAGACTCCGACTGGAGAAGGACTTGTTACAAAATTGTTACCTGACATTCCAACGTTGACGACGTCAATAGACTGGACCAATCTGTGACATGGGAACTGTACCTTGTCGAAAGTTCTAACAAAATGATGCTGAATTATTGGACAGAGATATGGATGCACCAAAATCCAGCCAATATGGAATTAAGGGATAGTTTGACAGTTTTTACCTAATGGCTGTGCAGGAGGAGAAATCAGCCACTCCACTTCACCCACTCTAGCATTCCACCGAGACACTTGTTCGAACACTTCTGTGTATGCTCTAGCGCTTGTTCTGATACTTTTAAACCATCCTCTACCCCATTCTTGCCCAATGCAAACTTCTTCTCACCTGAGGGAAGTGATCCTTTCCTTAGCTATACTATCTAATGCGTCTTGAAAGAGACTCTTGCTTACCTTAATGCTAAAGACTTTGCCCAGTCCTAACTCTGCCCGATGTTAATCGACTGATGTCCTGAGGACGAAGACTGAAGCTGCTGATGATCTATTTGGATTGGTAACTATGAAATGCTGATTGTAATTGTTTGTTTGCCTCTTCTTTCTAGGTACCAACTGCTATTTTGGTAGGGGCCTTAGCTAGATGTTTTCTAAATTTGTGTTGATTAAAACGTTTTTTGCATGAAGCCCAATATTCCAATGCTAATTTGAGGCTAGATAAGTGTTCACTAATACTCTTATGCAAATAGACAAATGACTAAAGTCTCTGCTTTGTTGTTCAACGTACAACTGAAACTCTGCTAAACAGATTTATGCTGATCTATGCATTAATAGCCTTTGTTAATGTTTATTAGTGGAAATCGTGAATCTAATGTGTCTAATTGAGATTGATATTAATTTGCGTGATTTTAGGATTGTAACAATAGGGAAAAAAATATTCAAACTTAAATTAAATAGGTGTGGTTATTCATGACTGAAAGGTCATGGTATGTCCAAATTATAATTCTCATTGATTGTTTGTTGATTTATTGATTGGTGATGTTAAAGGGTGCATTCGTACTGGGAAGTCTCCAAACGCGGTCCAAAGGTTCATCGACTTAGTCGCGTCTCCCTTATAAGTTTACTTATTAAGGTTAGTAACACGTTAACAATACCAAGGCCCAACAACTTCTTCCACAGCACTGAGCAGTCTACTTTACCAAAGGCTGTGGCAGAATATATGCCCCCCAAAAAGTCACATACCTCTCGTTCAAATTATTGAAATGGAGCTAAATTATATAGGGTTCCATGTTTCTTTCTGAAGCCTGTCTGTTCTGGCAGATGATTTTATTATCCCCATCCCAAGTATTTAACTGGAACAGCAGACATCTGGCAAAAACTTTACCCACCACATCCAACAGGGTGACCTGACGGACGTTTGCAGGCAAGTTACAATCTCACTTCTTATAAATGGGTTCCATAATACTTCGTACCTCGGTCCATGAAACTGGAACTGTCCTACTCGCATAGCAAAATTTAAAATGAATGATAATAGCTCCTCCCAAAGAAAGGCTTCCTGTTTTATTACTGCAATTGGCCCTTCATCTGGGCCCATGGCAGCTAAAGAGCACATTTCTAAAATAACTGACTCAATCTCTTTCATGGAAGAAGCATTATGAGTGGGCATATAAGACTCCGGAGTAGAGGGATATTCTATCCCATCATTCTCTGCATATAAACCAGAAATTAAGTTAACCCAACTATCTTCTGTTATTGGGGAAGGGGAGGACCTAGCCCTTGTCCCACAACAGTTTGCAACTATTTTCCTGAAATTCCTCTTGTGGTTCCTGTGAGCAGCACTCTTGAATCTATCCAGCTATGGTCCATATCTTGCTTTTTAGAGTCACCCTAATACGACTTCTACACCTTTTCATCAGAGATAGAAGGCTATTTCTCTTCTTTGAAAAGGAGGTGAATTGTTTCCAGACCACACTACTTATTTCTTTATTCAGAGAAAGAATAGCAGGTGCAGGTTTAATCAGTAGTGCCTTACTTGGTTTAAAGGTAGAACTTGCTACAATTTGCTTTATGAACATATTAAAAGAATAGAAAACATTGGCCTCCCAGGTACCAATATCTTTAACAGCTTTCTCTTATTTATCCTTTAAAATTATTATAATTCCAGGGTCCCATTGAGTTATGCCTGACTTTTTATTAAATTTAGAAATTTTGAGGGGGCCTCATCAAATTTACATGACCCAACTAGAGTAATGATTGCCTCTAGGGAAAATACCAGCAACCTGTGATCACTATAATTTAATTTAAGTCAGATTTGGCATGTATTCACTACTCCCAGCAATTTCTCACTACGTTAGCTGGGAGATAGAGATGTGCGGGGGGTATCCTGGTCTACCCTGATCAGATGGAGCATTGGAAATGCAGTAAGTGCGTTTGAGAACCCAGGATTATGCCTTGCACAAGCTCTATCTGTGCCCCTCAGCAAGACCTCTTGTCCAGTCTGAATGGAAAAGAGGACGCCAGTGCAAAACAGATTACATATGGACTTATTAACGCCAGCTCTCTAATTAAACACAGGACTGAAATTGAAGACATAAGTGAGTGCTAGAACTTGGAGTGCTTATTCATCACTGAGACTTGGGCCAGAGAAGATTCTAGCCCCGATTTTATAGTAGCCTCTCCACCTGGATATACGTTCTCTAGACTTGACAGAACTGGGGGCAGAGGAGGTGGGTTGGCAATTATTTACAAGTCAAAATATTGCTGTAATTTGGAACCCATAAATGTTATATCAGATATCTGTGAAGGTGCCTATTTTAAGCTTCGCCTGAAAAATGTTGTGTTTTTTAAGGGCCTTTTGATCTATCGCCCACCAGGTCCAAAAACCTCTTTTCTCCAACACTGGTCGGCCATTATTAGCCTATTACCACAGCCTTCAAGTGTATTGTATTGGATTGATATTTATATTCACCTTGAGGACATTCAGGATCTTGTTACTAGTGAGTTCCTTAATCTCATGGCGACTCTTGACTGGCACCTTAAAGCCACGTCAGCCACCCATCTTGCCGGGCATTTATTAGACGGAATATTTGCTCGCCACAACAACTTTGCCCTTCTGGAGAATAGGGCACTCGAGTGGAAGGATCATCACCTTCTTACTTTCAGGGTGACAGACACTTTGTCTTTGACCCACTCTACTTTCCCCTAAAGCGAACTAGACAATGGAGCAGAATAGATGAGCAGAATCTTATCCCGGCCTTGAAGTTAGGCTGGGAGCAAGCCAGTGAACAGTTTCTTACAGTCACTGACAAATTTGACAGGGTAAAATCGGCTATTGATTATCTTGCCCCCCTAAGGATCTCTCACCCCCTGGCCAAGAAGAAAGAATCCTTTCCCTGGTATACTAAGTAACTTGGGGCCACATGTACGAAATATAGGTTTTGCGAGTCGCAATTTGCGAGTCGCAAAACCTTATGTTCAGCAGTGTCAATTACACTGTTTGCGATTCGCAAGGGTGCCTCAAATGACCTACCTCATGAATATTAATGAGGTAGGTTGCAATTTGTGACCCCCCTTGGGAATGGCGGCACTCACAGGGATGGTGGCCTGCTGGAGACAGCAGACCACCATGTCTGTGACTGCTTTTAAATGAAGCAGGTTCTTTTTCTTTAAATGCAGCCCGTTTTCCTTAAAGAAAAACAAGATGCATTTGGAAAAAAAAAATGAAAAGTTTTCTTTAATTTTTTCAGAGCAGGCAGTTGGTTCAAGCCAACTTTGTACAGCACTCCGGGGTGATGGACCCTTATGAGCAATTAAATGTTTCAGTAAGAAATTAAACCCCTATTTTCACTAATTTCCAGCCTTTGCAAATGGAGAGGATTAAGGAACTGCTGGGGAGAGTTAAGTCTGGTTCCCCCATCAACCCCTGTGCGCCCCATATACTAAAGCTCGCTCTGGATTTGGTGTCTTCAGCCCTTGTACCTGTGTATGAGGAGATTTTGAACACTGGAGTGCTTCCACCCTAGTGGAAGGAAACAATTGTTATTCTCTGAAAAAGAAACCTAGTGCTGCCCCTAACGATCTCAAGAATCTCCGTTCTACAGCATTGCTGCCCTTTCTGGCAAGCTTTTTTTAAAAGCATCTCAATACAGAATTGGCACAATTCTTACAAGAAACAGGCTGCCTAGATCCCACTCAGCATGGCTTTAGGAAAGCCACAGCACGGAATCCACCCTTATCACCACCTTGGATTCTGTTTGTAGACTGGTTGAGAAAGGGACTAAGCAGTTTTAGTGCTACTGGAACTGATACCATTTTGCCGCTTTTGATGGTACAACGTCTTCACCTAGCGAGAGTCAGAGAGAAAGCCTTGAGTGTTCTGAAGTCTTTTCTATGTGAAAGATCCACCATAGTTAGTTGTGGTGACTTCAGAGCTGCCCCGTTCCAACTACCTTGTGGGATCCCTCAGGGCTCCTCTTTTAGCCCCACTTTGTTTAATCTTCACGTGGCCCCACTAGGTAGCCTTATCCACTCTTTTGGCTTTCTGGCTGCCTCCTATGCAGATGACACTCAGTTCATCATTCCTGTTAACAAGAACTGGGAGGAGGTAGCAGATAGATTCCATCACTGTATGAGCAAGATTAATAAATGGATGGGCCATGAGTGGCTCAAAATGAATGGCAACAAAACAGAGATTTTATTCTTCAGCTCCAGCAGTGATTTATGGAGCTCTCATCAGTGGCCGCAATCTTGTGGGGACCTGCCTGTTCCCACATAATCAACTAGAAACCTTGGGATTGTGTTTGACAATTTTCTATCTTCAAGTCCCAAGTAAATTCGACCATTAAAGCTTGTTACTGGATTCTAAAAACCCTGAAGAAAATGTTCCCCTACCTCCAGAAGGAACTTAGAATTTCGATATCTCTGGCCTTAGTGATTTCTAAATTAGATTACTGCAAAGCACTGATATTGAATATTGATAAAGGTTCCCTCGACAAATTGCAACTGGTTCAGATCACTGCTGCCCGCTTGATATTACATTTGCCCAGCTTAGGTCCAGCTAGCGGTAGCCTGAGACAATTGCATTGGCTACCTGTTGAGAAGTGCATTACATTTAAGGTTCTTTGGCCGTTAAGGCACTTCACTCTGTTCTTCTTTACAATGGTACGTACCAGGTTGTCAGCCAAGATCATCTGGTCTCCACTTGATTTCTTTCTCCCACAGCTGCAAGGCCAAGTGGGGTGACAAAGCTTTCACAATGGCAGCAGCCAAATGCTGGAATACTCTTCCTCTAACCATTAGGAAGGATGATAACATCTTATCCTTTAGGAAGCAGCTAAAAACGTGGCTTTTCCCCAAACAATTCCCTTTAGTTCCTGGCAGTTGTCTGCCTCTTTTTTGTGCTTCTCTCCCTCTCACTTTTTGACGCTCAGTGCTTCGATGCTACAGCCAGAATGCGCTCTACAAATTCCATTACAAAATTTAAAATTAGACTTCATTATTTTCAAAACACCCAACAAGTTGAAAGAAGAGTGTGCGGCAATGAGATAATCTAAGATTGCCTCTCCCGTCGTGGATTTCTGAATTTACTGAGCGGGCGAATCAGATGATAATCTCCCATCAACTATTAGGCAGTTGTTTCTCCTCAGTTGATCGAGGAGGATCTTCCCTCTCTGATGAATTCTAATTTTAGGAGGGAAGAGCGAAGGAGGGCTACACAAAGCTTACTCTCTTTCTACTTCTCTGAAAAGATTAATAACATGATTGGAAATTTTTAACAATTGAGATTTCCTACCAGGAATATCTGGAGGCTGTTCTCCTTCTCCAAGACGGTTTAGCTATAGGAGAAGATTTTAACCACAAGATTATTGTAAGAGGCATCCAGGAAATATAGGTATTCAAAAACAGAATGGGGTTAATAAATTCCCCCCTCCACCAGGCTATAGTATCACTGCTAGGAAGAGATTAGAGGATGCCTTAAAAGTATTTCCAGTTGATCCTATTGGTTAAGAGGATGGCTATCTCTCCTTTTGCATTCCCTTTACTAGAACGGGTGGTAGTACATTCTATTGAAAAAAGTCATTGCATTGGAGGCCCCTAGTGCACCAGGTTTCCTGGGGGCAGATCATGTCGGCATTTAATACCTTCAAAAACTGCCATTTCTCATTGCCTTTCTTAATGCTTCCCACATTCCAGGAAACCTCTTTGAGTTCATTGCTGGATACTATGCAGTGCTATGGGGACCAATGCACGATCATTATTCAGGGCACCTGCCAGCCAGCTGCATTTTTGGAGCTCATCATCAGCACAGTCAGGATCAACATTATTAGACATTCCATAGGTCACACATCTACCAGTGGATCCTATAGGCACCATTTTGGGTCTTCCACAGTTTTTTTTTCCCTTTCCAATTTTGTAGCCTTTAGTCTTTCATATGCCTCCTTTACTGGAATGTTATGGATTTCCTCGGATTGAATTTTTACCTTGAAGATGGAGATTACTTCAGGCTCAAGGTTAGAATTTTCCATCAGACGGCCGGTTTCCCTCGAGCCCACTGTGTCAGGATTGAAAATATATTTTAACAGCTGTGTAGGACTTTCCACCTTTGGGCTTCCTTTAAAGTTTTTCCTGCATTCGTTGATGAAAGATTTACCTGCCTGCAGGCAGAAATCTTGACCTAAAGCTGGAGCTGGAGAAGGCAATGCAGCATTCCCATCAACCAAGGATAACTTAATGGTCGACCCTTGGCAAGGAGCTTTCAGTTTCTCTGGTTCAAATATTCACTGTCTTTATTTGTAGTAGTTAATACTTTTAAAATCGCTGCCACTACCTCATGAGTAGCATCAGAGCTAAATACACATTTTTGTAAGAGCACCAGAATAGAAGATACAATTCTCTCCAATTGAGTGAATCTGAGAGTTGTGCCTACTGGCCCACGGATTACATGGCAGGTTCCTAAATAGCTACAAATCGGTGGATGCTGTCATCTGAGAAATAATTGTAGCCTGCTCTGAAGGAGTGCTGCTAAAGAGCTGCAGCCCAGGAGACAATATAAGTGTATACGGGGATTTTGGAGCATTATCCTTCTCCTGCACCCCACATGTTAGATTGAGCTCTGGGTCGATATCCGGAAGGGTAATATCCAAAAGGAGATCTGGTTTTTGCCCTTTAGAGCGCTCCTATGTGTTCTGTATCGACAGAGGATTAGATTTTGTTTTGACGCAAGCTCTAGACAAGAGCAGGCGGCCAAATCAAAGTTTTCTTTCAGTCATTTCTGAACTTTTAGAGCTGTTTAGGTTGAGCATTGCAGCGCGCAAGCGCTGCTTTTCCGACGTGTTGCTATGTATCTGGTCTTTTAACAACGCCCACCTCACGCCCATCACTACCACTCGTTCGTGGGCTTGCCCTTCAAAAAATCCTTTGATGACATTGGTAAATGGTTTACCTTTGTCCCTCCTTCGGGAGGTTTTGTTACTGCCTTGGCCATCGGCCCTGTTACATGGCTAATTGCACTTTTGCCGATTAGTTTTACTGCAAGCGAACTTTTTTTCTTTTTGTGTATCTCTTCACGGGGATGCCCGTGGCGGCCCTGGCACTGGGAATCAGCTCCCTTACGTGAAACTGGTTAACTTTTAATTTTCAATTTATGTGGCAAGAAAAGTCGGTTAAGGAGTTTACAACGCTAATAGCTCTAACTCGAGTAGATGCGAGACCCACTGCATTGCAAATGCTTGTTTTACTTGCCAGGAGGTCCTCCACTGTTCCTGCAGCCCTCCACGCCCACTGCTCAGCACACCGGCATGTCAGCGTCACGGATGAAACTGAGGGAAACAATCTGCTCAGTGGTCGACTAAATAACTGCCACCCTATCAGAAACCTAAATAGGTATGAATCATCCTATGTTCTCACCACTCAAGCTCTAGTATACTTAATTAACTGCAATGATTTAATTAGGAGCAGTGGAGGCCAGATGTGGTTGAGTTGCTAAATTATCATCTGAGTAGCCAGTTGGTGTAATCCTGGCCTACGTTTAAGAAGCACGTGTGATTCTCGGCAATTCACGTGCCTTAGTGTCACTTTCTGCCAGCCAGTTGGGAAGGAGAGATGAAAATAGGAATCACAGTGGTGTCAACATTTTATCTAGCTGTCTACTTTGAACTCCGTATTTTATTTGAATTTTAAGAAATATAAAAGGAGGAATGCTGTCAGATCAACAGAATGGCACAAATAAAAAGATTATTTTTTGCGGGTGGAGTTTATTGGGGCAAAAAATCATATGCATTGGGTGGAGTTATGAATTTTGTTTTATGAAAAAATTGGAAATTATTGTTTGTCTGAAAGAAGCAACACACCCACTGCTTCCGAAAGGGAAAAGTTGGTGAGTGCTTTTCTCGTGTGCTCTAGGACACACGACTACAAAAGGCACCCTCGCCTTAAGTCAAGCCCAAGTTAGACCTTCCAAATCCCTGCACTTCACAGACTGACAAAGGAACTCGAAAGGACCAAGAGACCTCTCCCCCTTCGCCTTTTCAGCACCCCTTGACTTGGCACCGAAAAGGTGAACTTTCAAGCTCCTGTGAAACATAAATCCCCCTTTTGATGAATTGAAGGGAAACACTCTTGGGCAGAGAAAGAAGATGTAGAACTTGTGACTAGAAGGAATTTCACTTGTATACAGAGGTGTCAGATGGGGTAACCAAGGAGGCATTATTCCACAAGCTCTGTGCTTTTCAGGGCCCTTTGCGTATGCTGCAGAACCTATTTATAAATTGTGATACAAGCCTGCCAGTTTCTTCGCAGCAGCTGCATCCTGTGCTAGATCCATCTGTTTTCTCTTTCTGCTAAGATTCTTAAACTTAGAGAGAAACAGATGCACGTAACATGCAACCTAGCATTACTTTTTTGACCGTGGCCCTGGAAAAATGTTTGACATACCTGGTTTTGTAGAATTGCAAGGAAGTGAAGAGAATTCCAAATCTTGGTGGCACAGATGTAGTTCTATAGAGGGATATACTGCACATGACACCAAAACAGAACAAGGTGTTTTAAATACATTGTTGGACAGGGATGCCATAACCGCCATCAGCTCTCAGCTACTGCAAGCAAAAGTTACAGCAGACAGCAGCTACGATTCAATGCAAGGGCACACCGCAGAACACCAGGAGGAAATGAATCCTATAGGAAGCAGTTAAGTTGTGAACTATATTTTTCCTAATTACACTTGTGAGTTGATGATCCTGTATGGTCGACTGTATAAAAAAATCACACATACTAAGAAAGACAGGTAAAAGCTACTATCCAGATGAAGCTTGTGGCTTCATCCTCAACCTGCAGCATGGAAGCCAGATTCAAAGGTACAAAGATAACTGTACCTTATAATATGATGTTGTGAAGCTACTCGTAGGTCTTAAGCGAATATGAAATAGTGCTAATAATCTGAATGTTGTCAAGGTGTACACAATATAGGAAAGGCTTTTTAATGTCTGGGGCACATGGTCAGGGAACCTGCCCTGACGAAAAGATGCATTGAGATATTTAGAAGCCCTAGATCAGAAACTGCATGTAGAGACTGCAGCCTTAAAGTAGGAACTCAAGTTTTACAACAGTCACAGTTGTCTCAAAGAGAATAGTCATGCTGGAAAGCTAGGGCTCTAGAGGAGCAAACAATGAAAATTGAAAGAATTTTAGAGCTTATAGCAGAAATAATTGTGTAAATTTTATTCATTTTGCTCACAGAAATATTATTGATTTAGTTCTCTTCATCAGAATACATTACATTGTGGGGCTATTGAAGTCGGTCTAGAAAGCCGTTAACTGTTCTAGATAGCTGCTTAGGGCAATTTATTAACTCCAGCTAGTCCATTTTGCAAAGAACATTTGCGTCGAAATAAGTGATTCTGTGGGCGCTTCATAAGATGGTGAGCATCCTAAAGGGAGAGAGGGTGACACAATCTCCTTAGTTCTATTGACAGAAATAAATGAGTCCAGATGTGTCCAATATGCTCCTACCATGATCCATCTACTGCATGGCAGATATGTTCCTCTCCCATCCTTCGAATATATTTCTAAATCTTTCTCAATCCATCTCAGTGCTCTAAGTTTTCCTCCTTCTGCATCTAGTACTTACTTTGCTGACTGTGGAACTAGGAACTTGAGTTCATATCCTGCCTTCCAAACATGACCGAAATGTTTGTAGCTCCTCATTTGTCACGTGACTCTGACGCGTCCCCCTCCTCATGTGCTATCAGCTCCTCATTTCCCCTGTCTCTAGTCACCTCCTTCCTCTCATTGTTTCTCCGTTTCTTTTCTTCGACAATGCAGAAAGTGCTTCTGCCGCCCAACCACCTTTGGTGTTTGGGCATTAGAACTGTTCTAATGAGCAGCTCCAACAAAGGTATTATAATTTAAACCACATTTTGCTAACAAATGTAGCAAGCAGTGGCAACATCTATACGTGTTACGCTTTTATAGTCCCTGTACACCTATTTGCACAGAATCCTGGCACACCTACAGTTCACACTCAAAGGCACATATACGCATCTTTCTCAAAATCCAACAAACAAGGGCCCAAACAGACCTAAAGTCATACTTAACAATGTGCATCGGTCCATTAAGGGCTGTGACATTGACATTGACAGGGTGACCCAGCTCTATTCCTCTTAGCCATTCTTGTGAGCAGCATCACCACTGTTGTTTGTAAATAGAATCTATATGTTAGGATGGGAAAGCCCCCTGCATGGTTAACGGGTCTCTACCCCTTCCCTAAGCCGCCAAGTCATGCTATATTGATATATTGCCTTGCTTTAGGCCCTGGCATCTCATTAATCAAACCTGGGCTTTTTCACGAAAATGCTAGGCCTGTGACAGGGAAAGGCACACTGCTTCATAGAGACAGTGAACTACTGTCCTTGACTGCATCACGTGAAGCAGAGGTGGTAGCATATCATGTTTTGTGAGTTATAGTTTTATCAACCTTTTTCTGTCAGTGACAGCATGGTGGAATGATCCTTCTCATGTAAAGTTCTGCTATTATGTGAAACCCAGAACTTTGTTCTGGCATCCTGTGTGCATATCAAGTGCATTCGTGTACACAGTGAGCGTGTGATACCCATGTGCTGTGTGTGAGTCTGAGTAGCCAGTGATATCCCTCTCAGATGCCCCAGATTTGGCACAGTACAGGATGGAGCATGGGGACCAGCTCCTCGGGTAGCTGTACTGCATTTTCTGCATTCCTGTGGCTTGAAGGTGGAGATTCAGGTACTGAAGTAAGGAGAGTGGAAACAAGACTATCTTTGGAAACTCCACAAATAATTTGTTAGCAGGGGGCTGCTGCTTAGTTCTTCTAGAGCACCACAACTTAGTTGATAGCAGGGGTGAGGAGTGGGACTGCAGATTCTGTTGTTCAAGATGAGGAAGCTTCTTGGTCACGCTGGTCATTTTGTCTGTCCCTGATCACTACTTCAAGAAACCTGATGATATCCAGGTGCAGAGAGCTCACACTTTATTGTGTCCATGCTGCATATACTCTTAATGTAGAGCCAGACCAATTGCCTTCTGCTGTGATAAGTATCTCTTCACACGAAGTCGGAGTTTGCAGAGAAGCCTGGAAATTAAATCTGAAAGAAGACCAGCAATCACCTATTCTGAATAATGAAACAGTGGTTCTACTTCTCCTGTCTGAACATGTGTATAAAAATGGTATCCTAGTCACCCTTCTTGGTTCCAGCTCCAAGTCCTTCATGCTAAAGGAATGGAGTGCTCATACAGTATTCAAAGGACTGCTGTGTGACCAGGTCTGATGTCTGGTGATAGCAGGCTCCAAGAGAGATAAGGATATCACCAGAAGTGTGAAGGAGCTTAGGTCTGTCTAGAATGCTTTCGCCTGCTGAAAGAGAGTGAAAGAGTCCATCTGGTCCTGCAGTAGGAGAAGTCCAATGTACTCCTTGTGTTCGGAACATCCAGAGAAATCACACTTCCTGAGATAGGGAAGCCAGAAGCAACTCATGCTGTGAGAGAGTCTCCCAGGCTCCCTCCGCAGTTCTTGCTGAGAACTGCACCCAAAAGACTGCACAAATTCATCAACCATTGTTTTCAGCTTATAGCCACTGCAGGCTACGATTTGAGACTGTTGCCAACAACTGAAGAAGCTGTGTTGCTGCTGAGGTTAAACCAATCAGCCTGGGAAGGCTGCAATTGACAGGAACACATCTTAATTGACCTATCAGCCTGGTCTGGGCGGCAACTGTCTTGCCTGGGATCCCACATGTTTTTGGTCAGTAGAGGGCCGCAACTTTTGACAATGCCATGACCGCAATGACAGGAGCGCCTGTGCTGCATTCATTTGAACATTTTCCCCATGACCTCTATAGAACTGACATTGTTGGCCTTTGCCTATGTCAGCATCGAGAGAATGTCATGCAGTCGTGTGACTTCAGTGCATAAGGAATTGAGAACTGCATCAATGAAAGGGGTAGGAATGAGCAAATTGATTGCACCTCTGAACTTGTGGGAGTAGCATAAAGTAATCTGCATATGTACCTGATAAGTGCCTCTGACAGATTACTGCACAGGGCTGGATAATTAGTTATTGTGTCTGTTGGTTGACTGTTGAGTTCTAAGCTTTTTCCCCGATACCACCTCCCTAAGAAGCCTGCTACCCTAAGAGCCAAAAGCGGAAAGGGTTGCACCTGGCCCAGTTTACAGAGCCATAGTAGGATGGGACCAAGATGCCAGAGGCAAACACTAACACTATGCATGCCACTAAAAAGGGTTTCATTATTACTTCAGAGTGTGATCTTCAACACACTGGCTGCTTTCAAGTTATCTGTGAATTGGGCATTTGGAGCTCAGAAACGATGTCACAGTGAACAACGCACCATTAACTCTTTTATCTGCCGTACTCAAACCTTAATGAGTGGAGAATATATTTTCAGCTGTGTACATCAGTGAATGATATTGTGTTTGGGGGACAAAAATAATATTTAAAAAAACAAAACTTACCTTTGCTGCTGCGCCGCAGCTGCCACCTCCCTCCTTTTCCTTTGATGGTGTCACTGGGACACCAGCACCAGCTCCCCACATAATTCTGCGGTGCTTCTCTAATGCCTGAGAGTAGTGTAAGGATATGTCTGAGTGGTTTGGTCTGGCTCTCAGACAGTGAATGGGAGTCTGTGCTATTTCTCTAACCCAGGTGTGCAACACATCTGGGTTGGAGAAACCTAAGTGCGCATGTCAGTTTGGCCGGCCTAAGACGGCTGGCCAAACTAACATGCGCACTTTGGTGCACTCAACTCCCCCTTCTCTGCCATCTCCTCCTTCTCATGGTCCAGCCCTGTCCCTCCCTGCACATGCTGGCTGAGCCAGCTGCTGAAAAATAAAACAATAGTAAAATATTGTTTAATTTTTCAGCTGTTGGCTCAGCCAGTGGGGCGACGCTCATTCTCCATTGCGAAGGAACCTCCCTTGGCAAAAAGTTATGAATACCTGGTTTGCATATGGTGTTGTGTTAGACCTGACAGCCTTAGGGTTGTCTTCCCCCAAACCTTTTGCCTGCTTGCCTTACATTTTAGCTGATTTCTGTTTTTTTTTAACCTTAGGACCCTGAGCACTTTACCACTGCTGACTAGTACTAAAGTGTATGTGCTCTCTCCCTAAAACATGGTTTGATTGGTACATACCTAACTGCCCTATTTAATTTATTTATGAATCTCTAGTCAAGTGCATTACATGCTCCCAGGGCCTGTAAATTAAGGGGCAGATTAATGGAAATTGGTGCTGCACCAAGTGCAGCATCACTTTCACTGCGCCCCTTAGCACCCCCCTACTACCACCATGTGTGCGCGGTATTTCAAATACGGAGCACCATGGCGCAGGGTAGGGGGCAATAGCATCATCTTTCATGACGCTATTGATGTACTCTGCAGGAGTATCGCCAAAATATTGGAGCTACTCCTGCAGAGTACACAGGGTCCATTCTAAAGAATGGAAGGCCCCTTATAATGCCAGCTCTTGAGCAGGCATTTAAAGTGCCGTAAAAAATGGCGTAAGGTAATCTCATAGGTTTCCTTACGCCATTTTTCTGCCTCCCCTAGTGGGGAAAGCCCTCTTTGCATACATTATGCCTAGCGCAGGCATAATGTAGCGCAAAGGGTTACAGGGTGGCGCAATGCATTGGGCCACGTTAACGTCAGAATAAATTACATTAATGTGGTGCAAGGTGCCTATAAATAGCCCCCTAAGTGCTACTAGTCGGCCTTCAGCACTGCTTGTACCACCCACGTAGGTAGCCCTTCACAACATGCCCATGCCTGCTTTGCAGCCTGAATGCTGTTTTACACTGCCATGTCGATTTGGCAATTATAACCCCTTTCCAAGCCTTAAAGTTCCCTTTTTTTTACATATCAGTCCCACATAAGGTAGGCTGTAGGTGGCCCATAGGGCAGTGTGCTATGTAATCAAAAGGCAGGACATATACTTTTAGATTTTACATGTCCTGGTAGTGAAAAACTCAAAGATTTGTGGTTTACTACTCTGAGGCCCACTCCTCTCATAGGATTCCGTATTACTTCTATTGAGCTGTAATTCCTTTTTGGGAAGGGGTAGACCTGTCACGTATAGTACCTGTGGAATTGTAATGATAAATCCTTCTTAATGGTAAAGTCGGATTTATTGTTACAATTTTGTACTACTTTTAGAAAGTTGGAATTTTCCTGCAGCCTGTCTCCAATACACATCTGGGTTGGGTGGCAGCAGAGTTTGTACATTCCCTCTAGACAGCTACACACACAGGGAGCTTAGGTGTGACTGATGGGCCACCAACATCCTGATGGGCCATCCTGGGCAGGGGGGAGAGAGGAATTGGCTGCAGCCTCATATTTACACCTGAATAGGCTGTGCACTCTCACACACAAAGGGCTTAATGGCCCTGTATTGTCATTCTAGCCAGCTTGGAGCAGGACAAGGGAGGAAGGGAATTCCTTGCACTTCAAAGCCACTGTATAGTAGCTTCACCCACCTTCTAGAACGAGGGCACCAAAGTATAAATACTGGACCTCAGACACCACCTCTTCTGTACACTTCTGGACCTATGGATACTCTGTCAGGAAGAAGGACGACTGTGCTGCTACAAGAACTGCTACTATGCTGACCTGCTGATCTGTAAGAACTGCTTTCTTGCTGTGCTAACCCACTGCCTGCTGCCCTCTTTCCTGGGCAAGGAGAACTGGACCTTGAACCCTCCATCTTGAATCCAGGATCCCAGAGTGACTCCAAGGGCTAGTCTTCTGGCCTCCTGATCTGACCCTCAGGGACATAACAGGCTCCAAAAAGCTCCTGGACCCATCTTCAGCAAGCTACTGACCCCCGAGAGGCACCTCTTCTGGGCCGTTGGTAGTGGTATTGGGGTCCTGAAATCAAGCTGTTCGGCTCTTTGCAATTGTGAACGGGCCAGATTAACTCATAAATATGCTGCTTGCCTGAATAATCAGCGTGACTGCGAGGCTCCAGTTTGCTTATCTGAGGCACCTGGCTGACTTTTTGTGCTCACGGACCATCACCAGTGATGCTCTCCTTGCTTCTGGCAAACTCCTTCTCTGCAAACAGTACTCTTGTGCCCAATTCTTGAGAAGGTAAAACTTCAGCGGGACTTGATTGAGACTGTATCTGACCCACGCTCCATCATGGTCAGCCTGAACGTTTGGATTAACCCGGTCTAGCATGGCCCCGGTTTGCACTTTATGCTTTTAAGAAATACAACTAAGTTTATTCTTGAGAAGGTAAAACTTCAGCAGGACTTTATTGAGACTGTATCTGACCCACGCTCCATCATGGTCGGCCTGAACGTTTGGATTAACCCAGTCTAGCATGGCCCCAGTTTGCACTTTATGCTTCTAAGAAATACAACTGTTTATTCTGTAAAAATGTATATCTCGACTTCTACTTACTGTATTTTTGTCATTTTGGTCTTGTTTTGTAAATTACATTAAGCTCTATTTTGCTAACCACTTATGGTATCTTTTTGTAGGGTGCTTCCACTGTTTACTCTTTGAAGTGTTGCACAAATACTTAACACTTTGCCTCTTTAGTTAATCCTGCTTGCGTTGAGATACCAGGGGATGTACATAGGGTAATTTAGGGTGTGTCGGTGACTTACCCGGACTAGGATTGTGGTTGTTGCTTGGACAGGGTGCATACCTCTGCCAACCAGAAACCCAATTTCTAACAAGTTATGTATTAGGGATCAATGGGTATAGAACCTCAGGGAAGCACAGGGTGATATGGGGCAAGAGATGACAGAGAGTTGTGACTCATGAGTGCACTTGCTGATGTGCAAGTGTGACCTGCAGAAGTTGTGCACTGTATTGTGCATGCATTTCTATTTATTTTTATATTCTTCTTTTATTGGTATGTAATGAAAACCAACATTGTGAGAATGTTTCCGCATATTAACATTATTTTAGTTTTATAGCTGCATCAATGCCATGGTTCCGTCACTAAGATTCGGTCAATTCGCTAACATGCATATATAAATCATATCTCACTACAATGATCACAGTTGGTAGGTTTGGAGGGCTACAGCATGTCAGTTTATCTAATGGTAAAATAAGTTATCAACAGAATCTGGTCATTGAGTTAGTAACATGCACTATTAAATCATGCAGTTGCAGAATTTCATCAGGACTACGCCTCCTTTATATAAATAACCCTCTCAATTGCACTTCATGTGGTGTGAGAAATCACAGTTGTGGCAATCATTTACATGTACAAACATGCATATCTGATGTAACTCGGAGTGGGCTATTACCAGCCCTCTCTATCCCATCTCAGTCACTGTGCATAGACCTCATCTCCAATCCTGTTGCAAATGGAACTCCTATGTACATGATGAAGATGGTCTAGCATTGTTTCTCGCTTCAAGCTTGGTGACATACATGTCCTAGGCTGATCTATTTGGGTACCTCCCTTGCTTTGCCAGCCTAGTGTAATAACATCTGTTTCCGCTCTAGCCAATTTTTGCAGGTCACGCAACTAGCACCCTATGTCTAGCGATGTGCAGGCTTTCCATGCCATAGCAAGGTGCTGTAAATAGTATGAGAGCTAAGCCTATACAACTTTCGGCCTTGGCATTAGACCTAGCAGACACAGTTCCAGTGCATGGGCATATTCCAATCTACCACCTCAGATTGTTTTCCATCATCAGTGTCTATCATGCTGGGAATAACACTGTGCATTCCCACACCATATGGTAGAAGCCCGCTTCAGGTTGTTGGCATCTCAGGCATTCTGAGGATGTTCCCTCAAACAGGAATTGTATGTGTTTTGGTGTGAGGTAGGTCTGGTGTCTGTAGTTGAATTGTGTGTACTGAAATCTCAGATTCCGAGATGCCCTCTTGACCTGCCCCATGATTTTCTTCCATTTACCATTGGAGATTTTTGTTTCCTGGGTCAGTTTCCCATTTGTCTCTGACTTCTCGGTGAGAAGTGTAGTTTGTGTGTTAAGTAAGTTGTAGCATGCAGTGATGGCTTTCCTACCAGTAGTGTGTGACAGTAGCACCTATATCATTGGCCACAATTGACCTGTCCCTATTGTGTGCATAAAGCAAGTTGCATTACATTGTACACTATAGACTGTCCAACAGCTATACCATATGCATCACACATTTTTTGGAATGTGCGCAGACCCCACCACCCCGTCTGAGTAAATATTGCCGGTATGTGTCACTTCAGCATCTCTCCAGGGCTGCACATCATGCTTCAGCATGGCACCCTTTAGTTTTGGTAATGTCTCTAGCGATAACTGTGGGGAAGATGGAGAGGGTGGGGTGATCCACCTGTGTGTATAGATGTGCAATTTCTAGTTGAGTATAGATTCACCATTAAAAATGTATACACTTTTTTTATAGCATTTTCCGTTCACTACTGTGACCCAACAGCACCGATGAGCTCTTCTTGTTGTGCATCGAGGGAAGTATTGGTTCATGTACGGATCATGAGCACTGTCCTCATCATGTCTAATATCTTCCATAAGCAGTCTTGGCTATATGTGATTTTGACTAAAATCAAACATGAAGAAAATGGCTCTGAGAAATTTCTTTTGTTGAACCATTATTCACCAATTTTATTTTTAGAGCTTTCAATAAGTTTTAATTTCTGCATGGTTGATTTTCATTTAGTCATTTACCCCCTAACCACCATTCTATGTATTACCAAGAACCATTCCTTGCATTCCATGTCCCTTATGATGCCCTTTGCCCCTGTACATCATTAGAAACCCCTCACTCCTTTTTCCACTTTATTCCTGTTTTTTATTTCACTCCTCCTTCGGATTACTCTCTTTGTAATGTGCCACTTACTACCCTTCCCTCTTTAGCCCCTTTTTTTATACGTCCCTTACACCCACTCCTACTTTACTTCATTCTTCGACCCACTACACCCCTCCTACTTTACTCCCATTTTTCACTCCAGTTGCTCCCACTTTAATCTTTTGTTTTAAATCCTCACTTTCCCATCAGCTTTACTCCATTTTTTAGAAACTGCTAATCCACCTCCCTTTTTCAAACCTCCTACTGCCTTTCCCACTGTACTTCCTTTTTTTATAGATCTCTTACTTCCACTGTAAAATTAACTCTACTTTATCAAACCCCTAACACCCCTGTACATTTCTTCAATGTTTTCAACCAATATGGGGCATATTTAAGAGCCCTTTGTGCCATTCTAATGCCACATTTGCGTAAATATTTTACTCTAATGTGGTATTAAAAGGCAAAAAATGCCACTCCATATTTATAGAGAGGCGCAATGCATGGATTGCGCCACCATGTAACCCTTTGCTCTACTTTATGCCTGCGGCAGGCATAATGTCTACAAAGGGGGCGTTCCCCTTAGGGGGGCCGAAAAAATGGCGTAAGGAAATCTAACAGATTTCTGTGCATCATATTTTTTCGGCACTTTTAATGCCTGCTCAGAGATGATTTTGAGATTTGTTCCAAAAGTCAAGAAATTCTTTGCAGACACTATATTTAAAACGATCTGATTTCTGCACCAACCCATGCACAAAGATAGCGCACTGGGCACACAGGTGGACACAGCTTACTCACAGGCACACATGCCTATCCGTCATACATAACATTTTCTATACCTAGTGGTAGCATAGTTTTTAAGCCTCCACTATAATGATAAAATCAACTTTGTAAGTACCAAAACCCAAATTTCTCTTGGCTACAAATACAGCAATGTCTGAAGACATCACATATGACACTGGCTACTTGGCAGCTTTTCACTTGATGGATGAATAAGACATAAATTAATGCACTTGTTTCCTCCATTGAAAATATTACTTTTTATTTGCAGGTGTACGTTTTGTTTTCTTATTCGAGGATCCCCATGATGAACAAAAAATGTAATAAATGCATGTACTTTAACCCTCTGTGTTCCTGTGAACCCTTTTCATCACCAGTGTTTATACCTCAGTGCATGCAGAAGGCGTCCCATGCAGCAAGTCGAAAGATAAGAGACTCACTTAACTTTGTTACAGCCATGCAATGCACTACCTGAGTTAAATGATCTGTGTGAACGCGTTTCATTCTAATTTTGTAGTAATGAAAAAGTCAGACGCGGTGTTAACTTGGTGAAAGAGCTAAATTGCATTATGGGAGGACTGCTCTTCAAATTCTCTCTCACTCAGCAAGGCACAAAAGCGCTGGACTCTTTTTAGATATCCAAAGGGACTCTTGGATTCATGTTGCACGTCCAAAGGGAATAGTGCTTGTGGAGTTCATAAAGGCAAACCTGTGTAATGTATTAATTGTATAATTAATTGCTTTAATTTTATATAATTTTTTAGAATTAATTTAATATATATATATATTTTTTTTATTTATTTTGAGTGTTGGTCAGTGTTTATTTTTAGGGTAATAGGGACTGGAGTTTTTTATTTTAAATATTTTAAATATTTAGTTAACTTTTTATTTTCTATTTATAAAAAAAAATATTTAAAAGTATTTTTATTTTTAAATATTTGTTTACATACATTCTACTTGTTTGACTTATATTTAAATGTTTTATTAAAAAAAAACATTGGAGTGGAAAAATTAAATCCAACCCTTTCAAAGTCCAAAACATTCCCTACTGCTGCCTAGACTGGAGTAGTAACAGTGAAGCTGATGCCTCTACAGGTGAACACTTTCCCTACTGTTGCCTACAGTGAAGTAGGAATAGTAAATCTGTTCCCTTCAAAGTCCAACACTTTCCCTATTTTGCCTATGTTGGCTTGGGAATAGCATATCTAACCGACTCCAAAGCCCAACACGTTCCCTACTTTTGCTTACGTTGCAATTGGAATATTCAATCTGACCCATCCAAAGTCCATCACTTTCACAACCATAGCTTGGGTTGGAGTGGGGATAGTGAATTTCACATCTCCAAAGCCAAATACTTTCACAATTGTTGCTTACATTGGAGAGGGAATAGTAAATCTGACCCTCCAACTCTTTCCCTAATTTTGCATGTGTGGGAATAGTAAATCTTAGTCCTTCAAAGTTTAACACTTTCCCTACTGGTGCTCATCGTGGGGTGGGAGTACAGAATTTTACGTCTTCTGTTTTTATTTCCATTTTAAATCTACTTTATTGCAATGTTTTTTGTCATTTGTTTTTTGTTAATGTATCTTTTTTGTTGTTGTATACATTTTTTATGTTTCAATATCTAGTGTTTGATCAAATTATTTTTTTAAGGAAAATAAACTTTAATAATATTCTCTATACTTTCTCAGAGATCTCTGTCACGGTGATACAGATCCCCATGAACTTGTAATAACCTTACACTTATAAGCCCTGTGGTAGGAAGCTTCATTCTCTGAGTTGAGGGGTTATAGACATGTAATTCTACATCTATTTGTAAATCTATGGTGGACATGGTGAATACTAAAAAATGTAGAGTTACACCTAGGTGTAATAAATAGTAAACATAGACATGTGTAAATATACATGTGTATATTCACATTTGTGAACTGGGCCCATAGTGCATGTCTAACTATATAACTATATAATATAGAAGTCAGCAGTAATGTAAGTGTGCAATAGTATCCTCAACACAACATTTATGTAAAGTGGAAAATTGCAACTGTTTCATCACTGAAAAACTATTTTTATGTGAATTAAAACATGAAAAACTTGTCCATGAACACATTATTAACTCTCCATGAGAATTGTTCACTCAATATGCAATGTGCACGGGAACCGACAGAAAAAATCTACAAAATTTGTACATTTCCTTGGTGGATATCTGAGATGTTTGTCAATAATTGATGGATATCTGAGATGTTTATCAATAAGGAATAGGTTGAAATTGTTCATGATGTGCAAATGTAAGTCAGCATATGCATCAGTTTTAAAATTTACATACTGTAAAAAACTCCACATCAGAATATACAACAAGAATAGAGCATAATAACCAAAAACCTTTACAAAAAGCAAAAGAATACACCTTTGAACTCTAATGAAAGCCCCACACAATATAGTTCTAAAACGTTTTTGAGTATTATAATGTATTTTCATAATATATATTTGTTTTCTACCCCCGAAAGAGGAATGTGTCTATGAAGATGTTTTTCATTCTACTAGGTATAGATTCTTTAAAATGTTTAAATTGCAAGGTACCCCTAGCATAACTGAGAGCCCCAAAAACATAATTAATGAACTTAAAAGAGAAGAATGTTTGATGATGCACACTTACGCCTTGCATTCTGCTAGGAGGTGCTCTACACGAATTATGCTTAAGATTAAAAATAGATTGTTGTGATGTTGCCAATAAATCATAAGTTCTGTTAAATCTCTTAAAATATCGAGACAGCAGGATTCCATCAGGTTACTTTTTCTGCAGGCATTTTCTTCTGTTCCTGTGACACCACACATGAATGGAGACAATAGCACATGAATGGAAACTTACCAGTTATTGCAACCAGCTTTGATTTTTTCTCCTGGCTGGTAGTATACCCCGTCTTTAAGGCATGGGCATTTATTTGTATCCACACATCTACCCATGCCACTTAACATCATCCCAGGAGGACACATGCAGCCAGAGATGCACTGTGAGCTGTCCTGTTAGAATAAGCCATATTGTTAAGAGGTGCTTGCATTTCAAGCCAGATAATGAACTACACAAATGAGAAAGAACACTTGGGGCTGGTGGGTTACTGGGATACCTTTTAGCTAATTTCCTAGAGATGGCATGTTCAAAACCTTTAACCAAACCATTGAGGTCAGAGCATGCAAATTTCACCAGTGCTGGGCAATTTCTGGACTGGTGCTAAGCACTTTCTTTCAGTCTTGAAACGTTGAAACGACATTTGCACTAACTGGTTGATAGACATCGTTATTTTATCACTGGTAAGTTGCTGAAAATATAATTTGTTTACTGATAAACTAACAAACCAAATCCCAACTCAGACATTGCTTGGCTTGCAGAGACATTAACATGGATTACAAACAGCAACAAAGTAATATAATTTGCTTCTTCTCATTGCCACTAATTGCCAACCCTAGTTGTGAGGTCAAATGTAGTTAAGTTCCCTGATCCTTGTATTTACAGAAGGTTCTGCATAGATGCTTGTATCTGTATTTCTGTCTTTATCTTGAAATTCAATCTCTATCACTGTTTCTATCGCTGTCTCTTGCTCTGTTTCTAGCTCTAGCTCTAAACCTAGCTCCATGAAGTGTATATTCTAAGCTACAAGCAACAGTGGGCACAAGCTATAGTTACTTTAGGGCACGAGTAATAAATACTTGAGATAACTGTGGTAAATTTCAGTGGTTTTATTTGTTTAAAACTGCATGTTTTAACTGACATATTCCCCTATCTATAAGGTCCCTTTAACCATTGTGATTTTAGATGAATTTCTATTTTTTAAAGTTTAAAGTAAGATATAATTACACTTCCTAACTATATTGTCACTGTAACCATTGTTTTTTTCAGTGAATTTCTATGTTTTTTACCACAAAGTAGGATGTCCATCACTGTGTTCAGGGTTGGGTTGGGCACCCAACCCTCCCACTACGTATCACTTTTGCATCGGGGGTTGTGAGCAGGGTCTGGCTTGCAACCAATTTTTTGCTGGCGCCCAACCTCTGGCTGTGCATGACCTTTGTGAGGCATGAGTTGGGTGCAGGGTCAGGCCACCCCACTCCTGTATTCATGGCTGACTATGTGATGTAACAATATATAGGGTGACATTTTAAGTAATACAGTCTTCCTAACCTTGTCAAAAGATCAGAACACCAAAATATAAAAAGCTGACCAAAAAGTACCAATAATTGTAATGAAATGCAAATTTTATAAATTCATACATTAAAATATTAATTAACACAAGTTGATTGTCATACATTTCATCAATAAAGCTTTATAAAAATCATCAAAATGTCTTTGGGTCTTTCGTATGACATTTTTCAGTCTACAGAATGCAGCCATAGGGCCTACCACAAAGGGTCCTTGCATGGATTTCCAGCTAGTAATGCTTTAAAAAAACAAGGTAAGCTCAACTAGGGTCAAAGATTCAATGACCCAGGACACTTACTGTTTATTTGTTACTATTGCTGGGGTTCTGCGGCACTACCTGCAGCCACCCATTACATTAAAAAAATTGTATGTTGTGCCCCAGCTCCTTCTAGGGGCACCACCAGGCTCCAAAAACTCTAAGTAAAAAGCTCTTGCAGTGCATTATGGAACTCTACCTCTCTGGAGCATTGACTAAGAAAGAGCAGCTCCTGACACTTAATTATTATACCTTTTAGTTGAGTTTTTGTTATATCTATGTATCCATGTATCTATGTATATATGTATCTCTTTCTCTCTCTCTTCAGGGCCCCTGTAGCCCCTGTGGGCTCCCCCAGGGAAGCCAACCACTTAGATTAGAGGTGGGTGCTTCATCATTGGGGACCTTGGTGGGACCCCCAAAACCCCCATGGCCCAAGCTGGCTCCCTTGCCAACACCATACTGGTTTCAGCTGGTTTTGGCTTCATTACTTTGCTCTTTCCCAGGTGAGAGCACCTTTTTTCTCTGCTCCCATCTGGGAGTATGGCCACAGGTTATGCCCAGGGACAGAAATACAGTGTCCAGGCAATGGGGTCCCCGGGACACTGTTTCATCAGGATCTGGGAGGTAGGGCCACCAGAGGCAGTCTACGGCTCAGGGAGGGGGTCTGACACCCCTGACCCATTCAAAAACAGTAAACTCTTGGGGGATGGGGTCCTGAGTCTCTTAGAGGCTTGGGGAGAGAGCCCATACACATTCCACTACCCTAAGAACAGGAACGGGTGATGGGGTCCCAAGTGCTTCTAAGAGGCTCAGGCAGAGTAGCCACATATTAGCTATCCAAAAAATCAATTTGACTGATGTAATATGTGGGGTAATTAGCAGTGCATGGCGAGGGCCCAAGTTATAGTTACCTTAGGGCATGAGTTATAGTTTCTTGAGATAAGTACAACTATAATTGCTGAATTTCTGTGGTTCTGTGCATGTGAGATCGGAAACTAACTACAACATCCCTGTAACCTTTGTTTTTTTTAGTGAACTTCTAAGGTTTTTTAAAATTCAATTTCCTAACTATAATGTTCCTGTAATTAACATATGTTAATACAACTCATTGATGATGTAACTAATGACATTATCCAATGTGTGTTAATTAGTTTTTTAGTTTACATAGTGGCGGATAACTACCATATTACTTTTCTACCTTATTTGGTACACTGTTTGTCCAGCTAATGGGTGTAAGTGTTTACAAAACACATGTGCTTCTAATGGCCCATAGGTGTGTAGTGGTATTGAACACATTATAAATCTTTGAATTGAAGAGTAACTCTGTGTGCAAATGACTGCGAGCTTCTGACCAGTATGTTCCACACATGTTTTTAGGTTCTGCAGGAAACTTGCTAACAGCAGGTACTAACTTCGGTGCATGTGCTTCTTTTGTTTCAGAAGATGGGCAATCTGCAAAGTTTTCACCCCCCGTATGAAAGCTGCAGATTGTATGGTCTTTAGCACCTTCAGACTTTTGGTATTTTAAGTGAATAGTGTCTCTTTTGACAAGTGCTTCATAGAGTGTACATTGTTCTTATTAGATACGTTTTAATACTCTGTGGTGTATTTGTCATGAGAGTTTCACTATCTGCAAACAGTGTGTTACAAAATAAACTCTCTCCATACTGTTTTCAGCACCAACTTTTCCACTTAGATCAACTTAATTTCTCAATGTAGGTTATGTGATTGTGAGGGGGTTTGATACAGATAAAAGATGTCCATTGTAGGGGATTCATTTTGGAATAGATGTTCAGTAGCTTCAGTAAGTAACTTGGCTTTCTCTGAACAGTTCATGTATATTGACCACTGGGTGCAATGAGGGTATCCCATATATCTGTACTTGATTGTTAATGTGATGTAGGCTACCTGTAAAGTGTATGGTATAGGGTCAATGTTGCATATAACACACACTTGACACCCCTAAGGGAGTTGTATCTGTGATGCCATTATTGATGTATCATATTATTCTGAGATCTGTTGTACTTACTTTCAGGCCTCTAATTCCATACTAGTTCAAAGACTAATCTGTACAAAAGAATCTTGCATGATGTCATCAGCGATGTAATCAACTGTCATTTGAGATGTCATCAGTGATATCATAAATTATGTCATATAACATTTTGTAAGTGGTGTAATTTGTTATGTCATTAGCAGTGCATAGCGGGGCACAAGTTATATTTAGTTGTGCTAACTATAAGTGGTGAACGTCTGTGGGTTTGTTCAAAACTTTAATGCTGTCACTAACATATTCATCTAACTATAATGTTAAGTAAACCTTTGTTTTTGTACAGTCAATATATATAAGTTCAGTGTAAAAACCAAAGGTTAGTGATAATTATAGGAAGGAAAAATGGATTTTTAATATCCATACAATCCGTACTAAAACTACAGAAACTTTAGAAATTCTAAAGTTATAGTTATAACACCACCTTCTAATTACTATAAGTTGCAAACCTATGCACACAGTATTACTCACAACTTACATTTTAATTTGACACAGCACTTTCAAATTACTATAAGTTGCGCACCTCTATACACAGTGTTGCCATCTCACTCGCCATACCACATTAACTATAACTCACAAATCTACCATGCACTGTGTTCCAAAAAATCATCCTAATTATTTGTCATAAGTGTTGTTATGAAAGCTATGATTCAAAATATTATAAGTGATATCACATGCAAGTGCATTGAGAAGGCTAGTCCGTTAGTCCACTGGACGCTACTCTACTCAACGACACTCCACTGTATGCTATTACACTATACCCCACTCCTCTGTATGGCACTCCAGTATGCACCACTCCACTGTATGCCACTCCATTGCATGCTATTCCACTGTACACCGCTCCACTGTACTCCACTCTACACTGTTCCACTGTACACCACTCCACTCAATGCTATTACACTGTATACAACTTCAGTCTTAACCACTCTACTGTACAGTATTTCACTGTTAGCTACTCCATTCTTTGCTCTTCTATAGGATGTCACTCCACTGTATGCCCCTCCATTTGGTGCTATTACACTCTACCCCACTTCACTGTACACCACTCCAGTCTACACCGCTCTACTGTACCCCACTCACTGTATGCCACTCCACTGTGCGCTATTACACTCTACGCTACTCCATTGTATACCACTCCAGGCTATGCTATTGCACTGTATGCTACTCCACTGCATACTACTCCACTCTATTATATTCTATTTTACACCACTCAACTCTACACCGTTAGACTGTATACCACTCACCTTTACAACACTCCAGTGTATGCTATTCCACTGTATGCCACTCCAGTGTACGCCACTCCGCTCTACTCTCCTGCACTCTATATAACTCCACTCTACAAAACTCCATTGCACTGTATGCCACTCTACTTGACTCTTCTGCAGTCTATCCCCATGCACTCCACTGTCCAAATTTTTACTCAACTCTATGATCATAGACTTGAGTGTCTAAAACTCTACTTGACTCTACAACAGTTTCCAACACTGTTGTGATGCTATGTGGATTTCACCATGAGTTGACCACTGACTCCCTCTTGTTTGAGTGACTCCATTTTGGGTTGTGCAGCAGTTGCAGGGCAGCACAGGTGTTTTTCTTCACAGACATTGCTCTTCTCTTCACAAGTACAAAACAGACAGTTCCTGGAACATGGAATGTGGGATGCGTATGTGATAAAAGTTCACAAGGCTGAGATTGTTTTTACCAGAGGAATGTACGGATCTGTCTTGGAACAAGCATGGGCGTCTGGCCAGATTCTGCGAGTGTTTGCGACTCAGACGAAGTACAGCCAGCATTAATCTCATAACAGAAGGAAGGGGGGTCTAGAATTCTCTCCTTGAGTTGTTTTAAGGTAGGCTTGGCGCTCAGAGAGGAGCTCGCCTGTGAAAAGGACACATTGCCCAGGGGTCATTTATTGGTCTAGATCGAGACTCCTGTCTGACTGATCTGTGGGCTCCCCAGTCATGCTGGCAAGGATGTTGACTCAATGTGTAGTTTAAGTCTGGTTTGTATAGGGAGAAAAAAGTTTCCATAACTATAACTAAGCTGTAACTTTCATTTTTTTCCATTGAATACACACACACACGCCCACACACATTTACCGATGCATGGTAAAGGCAAAAATACTTACCTGCATAGTTAAGGCATGGCTGGTAAAGGCTATGTGGTAAAGGCTTCGATGTAAAGGCTGTTTCCCTCTGCATTACTCAGGTGGGCTGGTAGTATGCTCACCATACTCTGAATGACTTGCTATGTCTGAACAGTACCACTCCTGCATTTGAGTCCCTGTAAATTGTGTATTTCCAACACTAGGTAAGGTGGACCATTTCCCAGTCCATTCTATTTCTGATCCCCTAAGCTCACTGCATTCAAATAATGGAGTTCTTAACCTGTGGTCTGAAAACTCCTGGGGTCTCTGAAGCCTAGTCATAGGGTCAGTGTCTGTGTTACAAAATTAAATAATATTAAATAATTCACTAAAATTGATAAAGTATGTACAAATAGAGAAGCCAAATTGAATATATGAAAACCTGTTTATATATTTGTGAATTAAACAATATATTTCAATATTTAAGCATTTATTTGGTGTATTCTTGACTGTATATTTTTGTGTAAGGTTTTGAAGTTCAAATAATATAAATTGTGTAGGACAGGGGTCCCCAGGTTCCAATAATGGAGTGGGGATCCCCGAATTTCAGTATTAAGTCAGTGGGGTTCCACAGAAGTCAAAAGGTTAAGAACCGCTGCCATAACCTATGTATGAAATATTCTTCATGAATATATCACTGAATCAAACTTTGACAGTTATTCTAATGGACAAATGGCATGCTGACCCTTGATGCTGTACTTACACATGGCATGTCAGGATGCTGGCATTTCTTCTGGCACTCAGATCCTTTGGTGCCTGGTGGAGCCCCGGTGCAGTTGAAGAAGATCATAGGGGCACTGCATTCTGTAGGAGGACATGAGGATGAGATGTGACTCAATCAGATGCAATGTTAGCATTATCTATAGGCACAACCTCCGCATGCTGTGGAAGTTTTTCAGATGGATCCCCATTGAAAAAAGAAAGACGGTAACTCAAGCCATCATCACCAGCCGACTAGACTACAGAAACGCCCTCTACTTCGGACTTCCTACCCTACACCTCCAGTCCCTCCAGACCATCCAGAACGCAGCCGTGACACTCATCTTGGATCTCCCCAGATGGTCCCACATCACCACCCACCTCAGGGATCTCCACTGGCTGCCCGTGCACAAGATGTGCAAATTTAAGGTCCTCACCATCACATACAAAGCATTCCACCATATTGGACCCAGTCTCATCAACCACAGACTCTTCAAAGCTTGCACTAATAATGTTTTGAGTGTGATGGTTTCCAGTACCACCAAGGAATTTCTTATCAGTAAAATTTGTTATAATACAGATTTTTGTATCTACAGTCTTCTCTGTACCTGCAACTTGTGATATATCGGCAGCACAGCACACACAGCTATAAAACGGGTGCCAGAACACATCAGGACAATATGGCAAGCAAATCGACAATATCTAGTGGCTAGGCATTTTGCAGGAAAACATTATGCTAATAAAAACCAATTGTGTTTCATGGTTCTTGACACAGTGCTGCCAAACATCAGAGGGGGTGACAGGAAAAAGGCACTCCGTTGGTTAGAATTGCGTTTTATACTTGATTTTGATACTTTGACAACACTGCGTTTTATACTTGATTTTGATATGTGACACCATTTGGTCTGACTTGTGATGAGGAAATGGCGGTGCATTAAGGTTGATATTGTGATGTACAATAGTGACTCTTTAACTCCTTGCTTCCAAGAGTGTTTCAGTTTAAACCTATTTTTAACAAACTGTTTTCATCTGTTTTTTCACACAGGTTTTCACACTGCACTTGTGTTGTGCATGGTCCATGGTCTTGTTGTCACTGTAAGAAGACTGTTGAGATTTATACCTACTACCCACATGGGGTTGATCAGATAAGACACTTTGGCGGTAAGTCCCGCCGTCAGAATACCGCTGCGCGGTCAAAAGACCGCCGCAGTAATTCTGAGTTTCCCGCTGGGCGGGCGGGCGACCGCCAGAAGGCCGCCCGCCCGCCCAGCGGGAAACCCCCTTCCACGAGGATGCCGGCTCCGAATGGAGCCGGCGGAGTGGAAAGGGTGCGACGGGTGCAGTTGCACCCGTCGCGATTTTCAGTGTCTGCTATGCAGACACTGAAAATCTTGGTGGGGCCCTGTTAGGGGGCCCCTGCAGTGCCCATGCCATTGGCATGGGCACTGCAGGGGCCCCCAGGTGCCCACGACACCTTTTACCGGCAGCCAGGTTCTGGCGGTCAAAACCGCCAGAACCAGGCTGGCGGTAAGGGGGTCGGAATCCCCATGGCGGCGCTGCCTGCAGCGCCGCCATGGAGGATTCCTCAGGCCATGGGAAAACCGGTGGGAAACCGCCGGTTTCCCTTTTCTGACCGCGGCTTTACCGCTGCAGTCAGAATTGGCCTGGATGCACCGCCAGCCTGTTGGCGGTGCATCCGCGGTCCCTGGCCCTGCCGGTCCATGACCACCAGGGTCGGAATGACCCCCTTTATATCATATGCCCACCTGGCTATATTTGAGACAGTTTTGTACCTTAGGGATGTTTTTTTCCCCTCATTTCCTCACTATTATATCCAATATTTTGTTGGTGCCTTATTTTGATGCAACACATGCATGTCTTTTGCTATATTGCATGTTGCAGTCTTTAGATATTAGATCATACAGTTCGTATGGGGTTGCATGAGAACGTTCCATTTGCTTGCATGGAAACATTGAGTGTGATTAAAACTATATTCATTAGTGTAAGATTATTTTGGTATGGCGTGGATCAGGTCGCCTCATCACTGGTTTTCATTTCTGAGGCACTGTTTGATGCAAATTTGAACTTACTAGACTGTGTGTGAAACATGCCATAATAGCTATTATGTACCTTTCCTATACCTGAGCTGAGGTATTTGCGTAATCACAATATTGTATCTACTGTTTCCATTTGTTTGCATGACATTGTAACAATTTATTTTCTGTAATTGCATTTGTGTATCCATGTGGCTGTGATGTTAACATGTTGCGGATTAGATTTGTAGAGTTAGGCACTTATCCCCTTTTATTCTGCTAACTGTATGATTGTTTTAAAAAATTGGTATTTTATGATTTTGTTACAGTCTGTGTATTTCCAGTGTTTTATGTACTTGTGCAATTCATATATAAACTCCACAAGTATACATTGAATTGTCCTTCTAAGATGGCACCCGTATTTCCATGCACTGCACAACTCTAGTGCAGTTTAACCGTTTATTATGGGTAAGGGTGCACTCCTACAGACCTGTGTTTAAGGCTACAGCCAACATGCGTTGAGGGGAGTCATTACTGCAATAAATGTGACTGTGTTTTAACCTTATTGGCCTTCCCTTTAAATAATGTTTTGGTTATATATTTATATATATATGGATGTTGTACGAGATAGAGAGGGCACAACAGGCATGAAATACATTTGCAGAGGGTAGGTATGGCTTTTTAAGTGTCATATTATATTCATCCATAGCTTGTTGGCTTTTTAAGTGGCATATTTATATTCATCCATTGTATGTTGAGATTTGTTTAACAGAAAGTCTTAAAGTAAAGGTGATTGCCAGTTTTGAGAAGGGAGATCGGAAAAGATTACCAGAAGTAGTCTCATATTAGTGAGAATGAGTGTTCTTCTCGTCTGGTCATGTGGCAGTGTGAGTCTGTGAGACAACATACGTAGAGCATATGGCTCATCTTATGGTACATCAGTGAAGCTTCTTGTTGAGACAGGATAAGTGAAGAGCTCAGAATAGTACAAACAAATTAAAATTTAATTATTTGGGTTGACAGAGAGCCAGCAGAAAAAACGCAAAAGCGGGATTGAAGCTGCGATATTTCTCAGCTCATGGGAGGAAACAAGAGTTGTGCCTTGAACCCATTCAAGATAGTTTAGCTGGATAGGAGACAGGACCCAATTGAGACTTTTACACTAGTCCATGCAACTTTGTCTAAGACTGAATCTCCATCCTTCCAAACAGTAATCGCTGGCATTTGTTCGCTATATTATTCTAGAACTGAACACAGTTCTTTCTAAATTGGAGTGGGTGTGGCACAACAGCTTGAGCTGCCAACTTCGGAGCTGGGGAAATCAGTTTCTAGTCTTGGCATCGGCTCACCATCCTGTAATTCTTGGCAAATCACTTAATTTCCCCATGGCTATAATTCAGTGCATTGAGAACCTAAGGTGATTTGTTGTGCTTTGCAAATCCTGGATTATTTAAATTAGGAACTGGTTCATTTATAAACATAGACAGCTCAAGCACATTAAATTCCTACATAGGGCCTGATTTAGGGCCTGATGTACAATGCATTTTACCAATTGCAAACAGAACATGGGGCCGTTTGCAGCCAGTAAAATGCATTTTCCTATGCACTAACCCTATCTTGCAAGTCGTTAACCTATTACCAACTTGCCAAAATAGGATTTGCGAGTGGCTATTAGGAAAGGACGTGTAAAGGGCACCCTTTCCTAATAGCGAGTCGCAGGGCCATGTATGAATGTTTTGCAACCAGAATGTGGTTGCAAAAACATTCATACTTTACCAACTCCATGAAGGAGGCAGTAACCCATTCACAAACGGGAACTTCCCCTTTGTTAATAGGGGCACCAACTTTTGTTAGAGCAGGCAGTGGTCCCATCCCTGTGAGTGCCGGCCATTCCCAATGGGTCGTAAACTGTGACCTGCCTCATTACTATTAATGAGGCAGGTCCCTTGTGATTCATTTGGGATTGAGTGTCTGAAACACCGTTGTACATCAGCTTTGATGACTCGCAAATTACGAGTCACTAAAAGTCTCGGCATGTGAGTCGCAAAAGCTGTTGGTCGTACATGTGGCCCTTACAGTTTTTGGTGGAGGGCGGAGTTTGACAGATGGGTTACTCTGTCACAAACGTGAGGGATATCCCGTCCGCCATATTACTATCCCATAATAAACCATGAAGATCGTAATACAGCTGACGGGATATCCGTCATGTTTGTGACAGAGTAACCCATCTGCCAAACTCTAAATCAGGTCTGATTTAGATAGTGGCAGATGGGTTACTCGGTCACATTGTGAATGAATATCACCTCCGCTGAACTCTAAATCCCATTATTTCCTCCACCAAAATCGAAATCAGACTCTTAGTTTCCTCTTCTCAAGCAAAAACAAAAACAACTTCAGAAACAACTCACCACTGCTAAAAGTTTCTTTTCAATTCATTTGGTGGCCAACGTCTAAAATGTTCCAGTGTATCAACGTACCTATTAATTTAATAATGTGCCAATAATACATCACATTTTGCTCTTTTTGGGGTCTAACATAAACCATTTAACAGTATTTAAATTGAAACTCGGCATGCTTCCCTCTCAAGTCAATATAAGTTCTAAGCATAACGGGATGTGTATATTAGTGACCTCCTCTGGAGAATGCACTTTGTTTCCAGAGGTATTTATGCAAACAGAAGATTTGAAATCCTGGCAGCACAAGCGAAAGAAACTCAAAGTATGCCACCGCTCCCGAGTTTTTCAGCCCTTACTATTTTCCTAATGTTAAAATTGCCCCTCCTTCGAAGCTCTAATTTTGAAACACACTTGATGTGCCTTGCACGTGATGGTTTTGCTTCGGTGAAGAAGAGGAGTATTTCATTCTAACACAAAACGCCCCACCATCTTGCAAACTGAATTCAGTCATAAAGCATTACTTGGGTTTGGTCCAGGTTCGGGGCAAGTCATCTTCCCGGCTTTACAGATGCTGCAAAGAGAAACAGAGAAAAGTCAGCAATCTGATTTGAAATATGTTTCATCTTTCCTGTGGCAGGGTTAGGACTTTGAACTAGGCACCCAACTAAGATCTTAAAAGAAATGTTTACAGGAGACGAGCAGGAGACGACCAAAAACATGATGTCCTGACTGTTGACCAGTAAAATACAGTATTGTTAATGGCCTCTCTATAATGTACACAAAGTGGTGTGGGAGACACTAATGGGACAATGAGATTCAATCTGAACAGCGGGAAGAAATAGAAAAAAAATAATTCCAAAGGTGGTGTTTCGATCAAACTAAAATCATAACAATGGCCGTTTCACCTATGTCGCTAAAATATAACATCCTTCCAAATGTTTGCTAAAAAAATAGACCTTTTGATACAGAAATATATATACTCGTTTTTCCCAATGTGTCGGCCTATTTATGGCTGATACATGTATTTATGTAATTATAATGCAAGAATCAGTGCACGTACCTAAGCACCATGGGTCTAGATGTTATCGAGCTACTAATTAAAACAACTGTATCTGTGCTTAAGCTTTATGAAAATATTTCTACATAATACTATAGCAATAAACACATTTCTGACTTCGCACCTCTAAGAAGTAGTCTTTTTGCCTACATCATTACATTCTACATTATCCCAAAGGTATCCAGCAAAACAAGAACTCAAAATAAAGGTGCTCAATGATTGTTTAAGGTTTTTGTAACTTGTCAGCTTTTAATAGATGCCACTGGGCCGCCCTTAAATGCTGATTGTACGTTTTGACTAGCCCTATTTACACCCACAGCCTTGGGCGTCCTCGTCTGATTGCTAGAAGATTACCTAGTTGTTACTCCGTTAAGGCTTTGCACAATAGTTGAATACTAACTACAGTAGCTATAAGCAATGCCTTCTTTACATAGCGAAGATTCATTTTACTAGGTTGCCAAAATGTAAAAGTTAAGAGATACAAAGATCTGCACAACTTCAACGAACTGCGCAGGTCCAATGTAACCAAACGCAAATGGGGAGGGTATCATAAGAGAGAGGGTAGAAAAGCTTTATATGTACAAATAGCTCTTCCTGTCTTGGTGAACTTTGTTACCAAGAACACCACAGCAAGGCTGACATCAGTGACCATATCCCTAACCAGTCAGAGCGAGAAGTTTCCCGCATCCCAGAGAGAAGTCATTAAAGAAGAAACTGAACTCCTTGGTTTGGACTTAACACACACTGACATCTAACTCGATTTTCTTATAACTGTAATTTAAATCCGAGCCACCATGCACATCTCATCCTTCAAGAGTCCAATAATGCTCTTGATGAGGTGATGTATGGTGTGCATCTCGCTTATTTCACTACACAGCATTGACTGACATCTAGAGAGAGCTTCTGAAGACCGCATATAAAGGAGTCATGGTCATGTTCATGTTTTTAGTCCACTCTGATCAGATCCAAGTTACAGGCAAAGCCTCTGTAGCCTATGTCACCTCTTGTGAAGCACCTCAAGGGTCTCCACTTCTTTGTTGTGTGCCCAAGGTTTCTTGCCACCCCAGAGCAACATGCTCATATCCCACCACCTATACTTCGACTTTCAAAATAGCTGCTTGTGCATGTTACACCATGCCAGCCAGAAGTCACAGTCTACCTGAATTGTATCAGTGACCTTAATGAGCTACAGACTGGCTAAAGTTATACGCATACAAAACAAATATACTCCTAGTGGCTAATCGGTAGAAGAGGGATGATAACCTGCATCAGAGCCATCTATCCTCACTGGTTGTATGATGGAACCACACATGCAGGAACAATGCATGCCTTAACACTGTGGTCACATGCATTAACAACGATTTTCATTGTAAAAGCATGCCTAGTAAAGGCATGTGTGGAAATGCATGCGAAACGGCATGTATGGTTCTGTCATGTAACATTAGGCCCAAAACTACCCCGCCCCTAATATCTAAACTACCCCGAACCACCCACCCGCCCTGAGCTGTAAAAAAGCTATCCCAAAACCCCTCCTGCCCCAATAAACTAAAGTACCCTGACCTCCACATACCCTGAACCCTAAAAAACAGCTACCGTCACACCCTACACCTACCCCTTAAAACGAAACTACCCCGACACCACCACATGCCCTGAGCTCTAAAAAAAAAAGGTATATCAACCCCCCACCCCATCTCTAAAAAGTAAACTACCCCGAACACCCCCACCCCTAAAAACTAAACTACCCCGACACCCCCATCCACTGAGCCATGAAACCTTTCCTCAATAAGTAAACTACCCCGAACCCCTCTACCCACCCTAAGCCCTAAAAAAAGAGCTATCCCAACCCCCCATACCAGCCCTAAACACTAAATTACAACAGATATCTATCATGTTTGTGATGGAGAATTCCCCATGGCCAAGATCTAAATCAGGCCCTACATTTACTCAGAACTAATCAAATCTCTTTCCAAATCATGTAGGTCCACAATTATATTGCTCAATGTATTTTCTTGCAGTAGGAAAGAGCATACCTAGCTGGGATAGTGCTCCACTTGCTATATGTGCAAAGCAGGACGTAAATGAGGATTCTGTGTCAGGTACACAAGGTGGTCTTTGGCCTAGCCCATAATTCATGTTTCACGATTACAAGATGTAGGCTCCATTCTGTGATCTTAAGACCTTGTCAGGCTGAACCCACCCAGTCACAAATGAACAACTGGATTGGTTAATGCATATCACTTCTAGGCCAAGACCTCTGCATCTGCCATATTCACCATAAAATTTACCATAAAATAAAATGTCTTCCATTACATTCATCATTGATGCTCTAAATCTACAACTAAGTAGATCAGGAAATTGGCTCACTCTACTCTCGGTTTTAAGTAAAATTTCTACTCGCCCTTTCACTCATCCCGTGCCTCCTTTACCAAAACTAAGGTTGCTGATCAAGTGAATGGAACACAATTTCTAATAATGATTTCTCAACACAGCACACTATTTAGGTGCATCTCACCATGCGGCGCCATTGACCATGAAGGAGTCTGAGCCAGGGGGGATGATGGTATCCTTGTAGTAACACGGGCATTTAGTAGGGGGCACACAGCTGCCAGAGTCGGTCATGTAGGTCCCTTCTTTGCAGACGCAGCCATAAACTGGATAGTACAGGTCCTTGCATGTGGTATCCGGCTGACTTAGGGAGCGGCAGCTGGGCTGGCATTTGGTAACGTTGAAGCTGTACACCGTCGAATTATTGCACAGACAATTAGGGTGGACGCCTTGCAAGAAGAGAGAGGAGAGGTTAGGGAGGGTACTTAAGCCCAAACTTTCTTCTGCCTATATGGCAACATTCCCATAAGCCCAAATAAATTCAGTTATTGATCACACTGAAAGATCATAAATGTTAGCCAGAAAGAAGGTCAGTGGCTCCAGAATTGAACACAAAGACGCTTTCATGCTTCCAAAGTTAAGGTGTCAAGTGACGGCTTGTTTTCTTTGTTCAGGGCAGTGCTGCAGCGCCGAGCAGAATTTGTTTATCTTACTGCAATTAGTTTCTTTTAAATTGTGATAATTTATGCTTTTTAATCAGACAAGAGTGTGTGTGAAAATGGAGAGTCAAAAATAAATATGAAGGGAACCTGAACACAACTTTCTAATTCAATTTAGTTGGTGTGCATTCACCACGACCAACGACAGCATAAAACGGAAAAGCAGACAGCGTGAAAATTAAAGTAACTTTTTGTTTGTTTCTCTTTTAGCCTCTTTAGATAAGTTTTTCACATCATAATGTGGAGTCAGAAATGTGTTTCCCTTTTTATTGGGACTGTTGTTTTTAGAAAAATTTGCTACGCTCCCGCAAAATTGCATCACAACCCTTTAAATTAAATCAAACTCATAGCATTCATTGCCGTGTTAGAAATTGGGTTTCTGATTGGCAGAGGTATACACCCTGTCCAAGCAGGAAGCACAATCTTACTCAGGGTAAGTCAGATACACACCATAAAATAGCCTGTGCTCACCCTCTGGTAGCTTGGCACAGAGCCAGGCTATACTTAAGAGGCAATGTGTAAAGAATTTGTGCAACACTTTAAACAGTAACACAGTGAAAAGACCACAAAAATTCTCCACACCAAGTTAGTAAAATAGTTTATATTTTTATAAATAGGAGAAGACCAAAACCACAAAAATCCAATAAGTAGGTGTAGAGATATGATTTTTTAAAGAATAAATGTACAAGTAGTGATAAGAAGCAATATTGCCTCTCAGGAAAACTGGTGGTGCTGGACTTGGAAAAAGCCAAAAGTTCAGGCCACCTGCGATGCACCACACTCCAACAACAGGACCCACATTGGACCCGCTGAGCAACAGAACTTTAATTATTGTTGCAGCATGAGATGCAATGATGATTCCCATGGAGTTTGGGTGTTGCGCAGGATTTCTCCATGCAACTGCGGTGATGCAGTTGGTTCAGAGTGCAGTGCGCTGGTTCTGAGTGTGGTGGTTCCAAAAGCGATGGATGTCCATGCTGGAGGGACAATGCATTGATCTTCTCTACGCAGTGGCAGTGATGCGCTTGCTCTGAAGCTGTGGTTCCGGAGGGGAATCAGCAATTCCGAGCGCAATATGCCGGTCTGGTCTCAGCAGCAACAGTGATGTGTTGATCCCAGTTTGGCAGCAGGCAAAGCGTTGGTTCTGATCAGCGCAACTAAGCTGATGCACAAGTTCTGGTTGATGCAGCACTTTATACTTCCTGCCAAGGGCCTGGGTTGGCACCACTTGGCACAGCAATACTTGCAGTAAGCAAAGTCCAGGTGCTGTTTGTAGACGAAAGAGATTTCTTTGATGTCAGTCCATTCAGCTGTATAGCAGTCCTTCTTCCTGACAGAATATCCTAAGGTCCTGATGTGTAATAGTTGTGTGAGGTCACAAGTCCAGTTCTTCTCCCCAGTGGTGCCTTTAAAGTAGGGGGACCTCAAAGAGAGGCCTTTGAAGTTCCCAGAGTCCCTGCCTTTCCTGCCCTGGCTCCAGACACACTAGAGGGGATTATGCAGCCCTCTGTATGGGCTCTGGACACAGCCCATTCAGGTGTAAGTGCCAGCTCCTCCCTCCCACCCTGCTCGGGATGGGCCAGTAGGATGCTGATGGTCCATCAGCCACACCTAAACTCCCTTTGTGTGCTATTCTCTAGAAGGAATGCACAAGAGTCCAGCTGTCACCCACTCAGACGAATATACAGAGATATGCAAAAGGCACTAGATGATTTAAAGTAACGAAATGCCAACTTTCTAAAAGTGGCATTTTCTGTATCACAATTTAAATTTTGACTTCACCATAAATTGGAATTTTAAATTGTAATTCCACAGACACCAAACTTGGCGGTCCCATCTCTTCCCAATTGGAAATTACACTTATAAGATGTAATAAGGAAATCCCAATGTTTTCCTATGGGAGAGACAAGTCTTGCAGTAGTTGAAAACAAATTTAAGAGTTTTTAGCTACCTGGACATGTAAAACTTAAAATTATATGTTCAACTTTTTCAGTACACTGCACCCTGCCATTGGGGCTGTCCGGGGCATACTTTAGCGGTGACATATGTATTAAAAAAGGAAGGTTTGGGCCGAACAAAAGGGTTTACTTGCCTAGTCAACATGGTAGTTTAAAACTGCACACACAGGCTCTGAAGTTTTAGTCCTGAGTCAGGTTTAAAGACTTCCTAAATGGGTTACACATTTAGAGCCGTAGGCCCACTAGTAGCATTCAATTTGCAGGCCCTGGACACAAGTAGTGCATTTTACTAGGGATTTATAAGTAAATGAAATATTTCAAATGTGGATAAACTAATGGCACCATGTTTTCAGCAGGAATCACATGCACTTGTCCTAAAGCCAACAAAAATGAATTCAGCAAAAATCGGAGGGAAAAGGCAAAAGGTCTGAGGATGACCATGCACAAAGGACCAGGTCCAGCACCCTGCATTCTACCTAGAACATAGTATTTGAGGAAAAAAGTTTTAGACTGAAAATAGAGATGGTGTATCATTGCATGACTGCTTCTCAGTGCCTAACTCAAATAATGAAGGAGCGCTATGCAGCATGGTCTCATTCTAAGAGAGTATCTGAGGTAGAGAGTCATGGAGCAGTGATTTTTCAATTGTTACAGTTCCATCTGATGATTCATTTTCCAGTGATTCCGAGGAACCTGTCCATGCAGTCATATTATCCCAATGCAAGCACACTCTATGCAGCTGAGGGACAATGATACTGTAGCCCAACCCAGAGTGCAACCTAGAGTACCATGCTGAGGACAGGGAGAGTGCTCATTTGGCAGCCCCCCCAGTTTAGTTCAGCCAAATGTTTCCCCATTCACTGCAAAAGCATGATATGAACTCAATACTGCCATTTTATGCTTATTGACTACTTTTATCTTTTTCTAGATTATGGCTTCTTTGTGGAAACACAAATCTGCGTGGTGAGCAATTGTTGAGGGAGCATGTTGGCACTCTGTAGACTCCCTCTTCATTTGGAGAGTTGAACAAATGTCATAGTCTTAAGCACAACGTGGGAACAGCACACATAACAAGCGTACAGCCCTGTTGGTCTACACATAAGGTTCAGGCAAACCACAGCTATACCCTGGGCATGAGCACAGACAGATTCTACATTTTAGTGATTCTGCAGAATTGCCCCAGGACCATTTAGACCATTACAGGTTATTCAAAATGTGTCCTGCTGTAGATTGTTTGTCTGCCAAGTTTCCATAGATGTATACTCCTAAAAGTTGACGCTTCATTTTTCTAACTAAAAGGGTGGTTGCTGTTCAGGCAGTACATACCAAGCAAAAGAGTGTATTATGGCATCGAGGAGTGCATGTTGTACCATAGTTCTACTAGTTATATATACAGCCTATTAGTATATACACTGAAAGAATCCCTGATAAATTTTGTAGGTTGTCTTGCGACATTAGGAATTAGTGAGAAGATTGTGTGGCAGCTTGCGCAATCACCCCTTCATAAAGTTTACAGTATATACATGGATAATTTCTATATAGGAGTCTGAATGATCAGCAAGCTCCAAAAAGCTGGCACTGTGGCTAGTGATACAAAGTGACAGCAAAGCAAAGGATTCCTTCAGGAACTTGTAAGAAGCTCCAAAAAGGCAGGAGCAATTAGTTGTGATACAACAAACTGCTTGCGGTCAAATTCTTTGATAGGAGGAAAATATATGTGCTCATTATACTTCATGATGAGAGTATTTCTCTGGTGACAGTTTGGCGTCAGTTGACTGAATTCCAAAAGCCCACCTGTATACTGGATTACAACAAGTACATGGGTGGAGTGAATAAAAATGACCAGGCAGTTCAACCATGTAAAGAGCCATAAAACTTGCACATGTTATAAGAAACTGGCTACCCACATGATCCAGTTGGCAACATACATTTCATATGTTGTCTATTGGCAGACCACCACAGGAAGACCGATGGCCTATTTTGCCTATGAGTTGGCTTTTATTAAACGTTGAACTGCCTCTCCTTCACCTATTGTAGAAGAAAAAGTCTCTCCTTCATCTATTGTGGAGGACGTTGAATGGCTGCAGAATCAACACTTTGCCGACCACATTCCTGCAATGGAGTACAAGAGTAAATGATTCACTGAGGCAGAGTTTGCGATGAACAAGGAAAGAGACAGGACAGTAAGCTTTACTCTGCCCCCTGTCCATCTCAGCCTGCTCTCTATTTTCTAACTCCCTTGACTTTGTACGATACAAAAGCAAAATCCTGAGGAACTAACTTAAGTAAAGTAGACATACCTGTTCCAAATGGCTAGGCATGGATGCATAGCGCCATGGCTAACTACCTGACTAGCTGTGCAGCTTTTCAATTTGCTTCGTCTAATTCAGAAAGAAGTACTGTAATCCACTATTTTATCTTCCTAACTTAGATGCGAGCCACTGTGTCGTTACTGACTGCAGTATATAGGTATGCCTTGGTCTTGCTTGTGGCTGCTTAGCACCTTAATCCTCTGTCAAAACAAGGTGGCTATTCCATAGGCCATATGACAAGTGCATTACAGTCAGTGCACTGTACATGCAGGTAGACAGGATATGTCATGTTTTGCGGGTACCCTGTGCCCTAAAACATGAGGTAATTTTTATTTTTTGGAAGTACTTTTTAGGGAGCTTAGGAGAGTCTGCTGTAGCATGTTTACTCCAGTTTTTAACTGTAGTTATTCTCACACTGTCTCTGGAATGGGTAAGCAAATGCATCTTCAGACAACCCACAACTTCTACACACTGGAAGGGGTCAGATTTAGTGCGTCTTTTCATGTTGCGGCTGCTACACCAAGCCTCAAAAATGGGGTACCATTTTCATCAGAAGTGTGAGAACACTATGTGGTATGAATTTTGTGGCTCACCACAGATTCTAGAAATTTCTCTCGCAGAAACGTTGGAAACTGTGTGATTTTAGTCATATTTGAGGCTAGCGGGGTACCTGAGGTAAGAAAATGGAGAGGGCTCCACACAACTCAGACCACATTGGACCCTCCTGGATCTTTAGATTTCAGTTTTCAGAAATGTCTGGGTTTGCTAGGATTCCCTAGATGGTGGCTGAGCATGGCTTAAATTAAGTAGCTACTCACATCACCAAAAAGAGTCGACTTTTAAAGGGAAAAAAATGATGTCACCAAGTTTTGTTTTGAAGCCTATAATTTCACATACATTAGTCCCAGGCACACGTGTGGTACCATTTTTATTAGGAGAAGTGTGGGAACACAATAGTAGAACATTTGTTAATACGAATTGGATTTGTTTCCATTTTTGGCTTTCAAATTTAATTCATATCAAATACAAATACCCTGTGTCTCAAAACTCAGGACTTTTTTCATTGGTTTTGAGCCCAGGATGATGATGAATAGATCGAAGACAGGATGGAACCAAGGGTATTCCCTTTCTCTGTAAGACTTAGGGGGTCATTACCACCCTTGCGGAAGGCAGAAAACCGGCAGTAAGACCGCAAACAGGCTGGCGGTCTTACCTTGCGGAATTATGACCAAGGCGGTTACTGCCATGGTCACCCGCCGGTTCACCGTTCCGCCCGCCGGGCTGGAGACCTGGGTCTCCAGCCCGGCGGCCGTCACTATACCGCCGGCGGTATTTGGACCCGGCTTACCGCCGTGGATTCCAGCGGTTTCAACCGCCATGAAATCCATGGCGGTAAGCACTATCAGTGCCAGGGAATTCCTTCCCTGGCACTGATAGGGATCTCCCCCACCCCTCACCCCCACCCCGACTCCCTCCCCTACAACCCCCACCACCCCTGCCATCCCCCAAAGGTGGCAGGGCCCCCCTTCCCACCAGACCCCCAACATCACATAACTCACACACACCCAACACGCATGCAGGCACCACCAACACACACACGCACACACACCGACATACATGCCAACATCCACACACAGTCAGACACGCACACCCACATTCAAACATACACGCACACATCCATACAGACATACCCACAGACATACAGGCACTCATTCCCAAACATGCATCACCCCCACAAGCATACACGCACTCACACCCCCCCTCTACATACTCAAACGCACAACCCCATGCACGCACACAACAAACAACACCCACCCACCCCCCTCCCCTAACGGACGATCGACTTACCTGGTCCGTAGATCCTCCGGGAGCCATGGGGGCAGCTCCGCCGACACCACACCGCCAACAGAACACCGCCACGGCGAATCACAGGACATGATTCGCTGGGCGGTGTTCTTTTGGCGTGGCGGTGGAGGTGGAGCAACCTCCACTTCCCCGCTGATCGCCAGTATGGCTGTTGGCGGTTCTCCGTCCGTTAAGGGACGGAGAGCTGCCAACGATCATAATAGGCCGAGCAGCAAACCGCCTGCGCTGGCGGTCTTCCGCACGGCGGTCCCTCGACGCTCTTTAAAAAAGACCGCCGAGGTCAAAATGGGTTTTTATATTGTTGTTTACCTTGCTACGTTTCAGGATGAAATCTTGTCCAGTACTCCTATTGTTTATACTCACTGTACCTGGATCGCACTTGTGTGTGCATGTGTAGGCACATTGTTCACAGGGGAATGGTAGTATTTTAAATACTCTGGACAAGTTATGATACACAGACACTTTATAAATTACTTTCTGTCTAATACCTTCGGAGGGGCACTCTGAGATGTTATTATCAAAAACCATACACTAATATTGTTGTCACGTGTTTATGATTATATACATTGGATTATGCAAGTACTTAGGTTTACATACACTGGGTATTTGGTGACGGAATATTAAAACAAAATATTCCTGATTGATGAACATTGTAATAAAATTGTCTTCCTTTGATGATGTTTTTAGCCCTGATGAAGTCAATGGGTTACCTTCCAAAACGAAACATGTGTTGGCTGTGCTAACACTAAAAAGATGTGTCAAAATTGAAAGCATCATCTGATGGATACAAGGGGACTGTAATCTTGTTCAATTGGCTGTGTTAAAACTAAAAGATGTGTCCAAACTGAAAGCATCATCTGATGCATACAAGAGGACTGTAATATTGTTCTATTGGAAAATACACAGAAATTAAATCATCATCTGGCAAACACAAGAGGACTGAACATTTGACTCACAGCTTCAAGGTTTTGATTGCATTATATACAAGAACTAATGAGTTTTACTTTATTACTTAATAGTATTGGACTGAATTACGATGTGCTGATGTGAATAGTGGTACCTTTTTTTAGTGTACACTCATTCAATATTTGTAAAGAAAAGTTAGGTTGAGATGTACTGTATTCTCTAGCGTGTCTCTTGAATGTTGTTTGGCTTCTGTCAGTCATTGACTGATCAGGTTTTTTGTGGGGAGGGGTGTGCTTTCCCTACAAGAACACCTCTTCGTTGATATTTCTGATGTAACACATTGTCTATTGGGTCTTTGAGTGCCATTCTTTTCCTATATAAACACCCCTCATTTATATTCACTCTGTTGGCACCACTTGGGGAGGAACAAGACTCACAAATGGCAAAGTCCATGCACTGGTTCCAGCTGGTTGGAGACTCTTAAGTCCCTGAGGCCAACAAATTAGCCCTTGGAGTCACTATGGTAGTCCTGGGTTCAAGATACAGGTCTAGTCCTTCTCACTCAGGCAGGAGTGCAGCATGGCAGCACAGCAGGGCAGCACAGTGGCACTCCTTCTTGCAACAAAGCAGCACAACAGTCCTTCTCCTGAGTCTTCCACTTGTCCGGATGTGTACTGAAGAGTAGGTCTGAGGATCCTATTTGTATACTCGGTGCCCTCTTTGAAGGAGGAGACGTTTCTAGGGAATTCCTTTTGAAGAGCTTGAAGTTTTCTGCATCCCCTGCCCTGGCTCCAGGCTGGCTGAATGAACAATGCCGGGCTGACCGGTCCTTTGTGTGAAGAGAATTTTCAGCTGCAAATGGGGCTGTTCCCAGCTCTACCCTCCTCCCCTCCGCTGCCAATTGATGGGCCATCCAGGCACACCTACTCCCTTCAGTGTGTAACTGTTTTGGAGGAATAAACAAAGTCCAGCTACACTCAGTCCCATGACCCAGAAACAGGCTGGAGTCTAGGGCACAAAAATGCCATCTTTCTAAAAGTGGGTGCTGGACCTGGCCCTTTTTGCAGGGTCATCGCTAATCTTTTTGCCTCCTTCCTCCTTTTTTCTGACCTGTTTTTGTTGGCTTTGGAACTCTGGGCACTTTACCACTGCTAACCAGTGCTAAAGTGCATATGCTCTCTGTATAAAATTGTACTGTTGATTGGTTTTTCCATGATTAGCATATTTGATTTACTGGTAGTTACCTAGTACAGTGCACTAAATGTGCCCAGGGCCTGTGAATCAAATGCTACTAGTGGGCCTGCAGCACTGGCTGTGCCACCCACATGAGTAGCCCTGTAATCATGTCTCAGACTTGCCACTGCAGTGTCTGTGTGTGCAGTTTTAAACTGCCAATTCGACTTGGCAAGTGTGCCCACTTGCCAGGCCTAAACCTTCCCTTTTCTTACATGTAAGACACAGCTAAGGTAGGCCCTTGGTAGTGCCATGGGCAGGGTGCAGTGTATGTTTAAGGTATAACATATATTAATGTGTTTTATATGTCCTGACAGTGAAATAATGCCAAATTAGGTTTTCACTGTTGCAAGGCATATCTCTCTCATAGGTTAACATGGGGGCTACCTTTAAATATGATTAAAGTGTAGATTCCCTTTGGGAGCAGATGGACATGTGGTGTTTGGGGACTCTGAACTCACAATTTAAAAATACATCTTTTAGTAAAGTTGTTTTTGAGAGTGTGTTTGAAAATACCACTTTTAGAAAGTAGGTGTTTCCTTGCTTAAACCATTCTTTGACTCTGCCTGTTCGTATGTTCCCTGTCTGGGTTAGTTTGTCAGTTGGGCTATTTGCGTCTCTCTATAGACAGTGACACAAGGAGAACTGAGGTGTAGCCTGCATATCCTTATGAGAAATCTGTGCTAGGAGGGAGGGGAGGAGTGGTCACTTACACCTGAAAGGGCTGTGCCTGCCCTCACACAATGCAGTCTCTAACCCCTGGTGTGTGTCTGGGGCCTGGCATGGGCAAGGCAGGATCTCACAAACAAGAGAGACTTTTCTTCGAAGTAGGCCTACTTCAAAGTCCAAAATAGGTATAAGAAGAGCACCCAAAACCCTGAAAATTAGAACACTTCTGGAAATCAAGAGGAACCTCTACCTGGAGAAGAGCTGAGGAGCTGAAAAGTGCTGCCCTGCCTGTGGCTGTGCTTTGTGGAGCTATCCTGCAGTTGCTGCTTCTGCCTGTGCAAGGGGACAAAGACTGGACATTGTTGTGCATTCCTGCTTGTGAAGAAATCTCCAAGGGCTTGTTCTGAGCTTGCCTCCTGTTTTTGAAGTCTGAGGGCGATCAAAGACTTCCCCTGCCAGCACCTGGACTCTCTGCTGAGACACCTGCCCTGCCAATTGGTGCCCTATCCAGTTCCTGGGGCCTTGAAAATTGAAGTTAGCAGACCAAGACTGAACATCCATGCACGGACCGCCTTGCGGGGAAGTTTTTGATGCACCTTCCGAGATGCGGCTGAGAAACGACATGAAATCAATGCTCCACCTGCATTGTGGCTGAAAAATCGATGCACGTGGCTGGAGAAATGGCGCGCAACACCTGCTGACGGAGGCTGATAATGTTGAAACCCGCATAGCAAGGTTTTTCTGGTACTGTGCGGCAGGATTTTCGATGCAAACCTAGCTGGGAGCGGAAAACGACACAAAGCCTGCCCAGACCCGAGGTGCTTGTCCGGATCCACGCATCGCTCTCTTGTGGAGAGAAAAAACAACGCATGCCGACCCGACTGGAGGAGGAACGATGCACGGTCTCGCTTGCAAGTGAGAAATCGACCCATCGCTGGCCTTTCCGACGCACACTCGCATGTGCAGTGGTATTTTGACGCAACCCCTGCACTTTTTCACCCTAACAGTGTTAGCACTGTTTTCTAAGGATTTAAGACTCTTTCTTGCTTTTTAATTCATAACTTGACTTGTGTAAGGTGTATTTTTGTCGTTTGGTCTTGTTTTGTTTAGATATATTTTAGCTATTTTCCTAAACCTGCATTGTGTCATTTTGTAGTGTTTTCACTGAGTTACTGTGTGTATTGGTACAAATACTTTACACCTAGACTCTGACGGTAAGCCTAGCTGCTTGTGCCTAGCTACCAAGGGGGTGAGCGGGGGTCAACTGAGGGTGATTCTCCTTTACCCTGACTAGAGTGAGGGTCCTTTCTTGGACAGGTGGTAACCTGACTGTCAACCAAAGACCCCATTTCTAACAGTGGCATTTTCAAAATTGCATAATCTGACTTTATCATGAAATAAGATTCTTAATTACAATTTCTCCATCACAAAACACGAAATACTCTACTGTTCCCAATCAAGTGTTAGCATATATTAAATGTAATAAGGCAGCCCAATGTTGCCTTTGTCAGTAGTGAATTAATTTAGGAGTTTTTTCTCTACCAGGATATGTAGAACCTATGTGTACATTCCCAACCTTTTAATTACAATGCACCTTGCCCTACAGGCTACCTAAGACAACCTTTGGGGTGGCTAATATGGAACAAAAATGGAGTTTAAGGCTTGGCAAAAGGGTTAGACTGCCAAATCAAATTGGCAGTTTAAAACTACATTCAGACTGCAAAGGCAGGCCTGGGACATGTATTAGGGGGCTACTTAAGGGAGTGGCACAATAAGTGCTGCAGGCCCACTAGAACGCATTCAACTTACAGGCCATGAATATTTGATATACTACCTTACTAGGGACATATAAGTAAATTAATTATGCCAATCAGCAGTAAGCCAAGCTAACCATGTTTAGGGAGTAACCAAAAGTATTTTAGCACTGGTGAGCAGTGGAAAAGTGTCTAGAGTGCCACGTCCAACAAAAATAAATTCAGCAAAATAGGAAGGGTGCAAGAAACAAAATTGAGGGGATGACCTGCAGAGAAGAGCAAGTCAAACACTGCAACAACACTAAGGGCACATTCCTACACACCATATGAAGCACCACTTTATTGTCATGTACTGGAATAGAATACACTCAAATCTGGAGGTTGAACTAGGGTACAAATTCCCACAGGAAACCAAAGTGACCTTGCTGTGGTTACTGGATGGTTCAGAAGGTGGATTCAGTGCTCGTTTACTAAATGTATTACCTATCTGATTGCCAAGCACCAAGCTGCCAGCACCCCCACTACCTTGGGTGAGTGGAGGGTATGCATGAACAGATGCATCTTACAAATCCTATAAAGCCAGAGGTTGCTCTACTAAACACCAACGGATCTTGTCTAAATGGACACAGTACTCGAAAGATTAGGGATCATGGCTTTGTCACTTCACATGCTGCAGATGTCAGAGAGGGACTCTTTATTCAAATGTGTTTAAGGGGTCTTCTATGTGATGATTACAGGACATTTGGTATACGTAGTGTAATTGTTTCATTATTTTTAAGTATACATGATATTCTTGTAGTAGAAAAATAAATTTAAAGATTTATCACACAAAATGTGCTCTAATAATTGGGTCGCGCTCTGGGATTTTGTAGTTTGTGACAATGAAGTGAATTTTCATGCAAACAATGTCTGGCCTATTAACATTGGGGGCGTATTACATAAATTGCCCTGGAGGCGCAACAGGTGTTTGCGCCCTCTTTGAGCCCCCGGGCACTTTGGTATTACAGAACAGGGGCATAGACACTTGTGCAGCCCCTTATATAATACTGATAGTGCTGCCACACATATAGCTACAGTGCTAACATCAGAGGGTGTACCCGCATTTGCATGGGAGCGTGGACCTAAGCAAATGTGGGAATCCTTTTGCCTGTGAGCTTGTGCCGTATTACCAACATGGGTGCAGAGGCAAAAATGCAGCCCTCTTGGGGGAAGAAAAAGGGTCCCATGGAGCCCACAGACATCCCCGTGCAGGCAGGTGCAGTAACCTGTACTTCCAAGACTTCCGTTTATACTGTTTCGCAAAATGCATAACTACACCTACAACTGGACTGTACATCTAACAAAAAACTGTGTGGGATAGTACTTGTATAGATTTGAAAGGCCCTATTGCCACTGGAGCGTCACTTTTAGTGATGTTCCAGTGACACTATGCACTGCTCTGTATTTACAAGGTGACGTTAAGCCACTTTTTGTGGCTTAAAGCCACCTTGGAAATATGGCCCCTCCACACGGAGCACTTTGTGTGGAAGGGGTGTGCAATGGGTGTTGCTGTGGGCGTGCCACAGCAAGACCCATTGCATTTTGACGCTGCCCCAGATTTACAAGTTTTCATAAACCTGAGGCAGCCCCAAAATGTAACACCACCCCAAGGGTGGCTTTAGCATGGCGCAACAAGGAGAAATGCTTTCATTTCTCTTGTTTTTTGCTCTTTCCATGGGTGCTGCATTCTGATTTTTCTGCCGGAAGGTTTCCCTTCCGGCACAAAAACAATCTCCCCTGCAGCGCAGCCATCCTTGCACCATGGTGCAAGGGTGGCTGCGTTGGCGCTCTGTAGCAAATTTAGCGATATTGCAGGGGGCAACACAGGGGTGCGCTGTATTTTATTAAAAACAGCGCATCACTGTGTTTTGAAAATTACGGAGTGCGGGGCTGCCAAATGTGGGGCAGCATCACGTTCTGCCATTTTCTTTTAAATCTCAGCCACAGTTTTTTACTGATAAATCTTGTACTCTATTCCACCAAACCACAGACTTTTCAGAAAAGAAGCATGTGCCAAGCAGATGCATTTTATATCTATAAGTTACTTCGGTTTGCATTACAATAGGCCTGTAATCATTCTTGTTATTTGGCCATCCTGGAATTCTGGAGCGGACTATACAAAGAATTATGAGTATTTAGAATAGTGTGACCACCCAAATTTCATGGAACGTCTATAATTTGGGCATTACCTCCGTTGTCTGTGATGATCTCTATTATGGGTACCCTTTGTTCGTAATTTTAGGGATTGCAGCAAGCTGTGCTGCTCCACTGCAGAAACCTCAGTCTTGTGCAGAATTTCCTGTTGGGAAAGCTGAAACTCCTTCTCTGCACACAAGAGCAGCCCCTCTCGACCTCAAAACTGATGATCAACCTCCCCATTATCATTCTGTTTGCAGCTGATTGTCACATACAGAATGACAATGGGCTAGTCTCAGCATGTGTTGGCCTTCTCCTGCCCCAGCCTAGGACAGGTTATTCTGCTTTTATCCAGGGGCTTTAGCATACACCAGATGCCAAGCACTGAGTAAGAGGGGGCTTTTGGGTGAGGGTTTTACATTTTGAAATATCTTCTATGGACTACAGTGTCTAAGTAGTACAGTGGGATAATGCACCTCTTGCAAAGTACAAGGTGTAACATGCAGATGAAACAGTGTCTCAGAGTCGCTAAAACTCACAATTTGTGAGTCTCAAACCTGACTGTCCTACATTTGGCTACAAGTCTTTTGGGGGTTGGGGATGGCGCCAACAAAGATTGTCTTGTTGGCTGTCAACAGCAGTAAAAACTGTCAGGGACGAAGCTAGAGGTGGGAGAGCAAATGGGGGTAGAATAGAGAAAACTACCCCTTATGTCAGCTATCAAATTCTGCTTGGTGTAGATCTCTTTGGTAACTTTTTCATCGTTCAATACGTCTAGCTATGTGTGCATGTTTGCTCAATACTCCAAAGTGCTATATAAACTAAAGAACATAAACCTATTTTAACTTGTACTTCTGCCACCTGTCTATTTTATAATTGTGTGATGTTCTCAGATATGTCTGTAAAATGGTCCTTAGTCCTGAATTTCTGGCCTGAACTTTGACCCTTTGTCTTTAATTTTTACTGTCACTGTCCAGAATTTGCCCTCTTGCCAGCTGCTCACCCTAATTTAGAAAGCAACATGAAGAAATGTAACTACTATGATGATCACCGCATTTTCCTCCGGTATTCCACCTAGAGTCATCACCTGCTTGAAGCCGGTGAAATCGCAAGTAGAATACCACTTAGCAGCAGGTATTTCGATGAAGTGGTAATTCCAATGGGCCAATAACCCCCGTTACTGGCTTTCGGAATAAACAGGCCACTAGTAAGGACGGTGTTTTCAGCAATGCAGTAAGTATTGAGTGTATTTACTCTTTAATGGGTCAGCCGTTGCTAATTACCCCTCTAGAGGCCCCAATTGCTACACCTCGTCACTTACAGACGTCCGGCCGAGTTACATTCAAGGTGATCCCTTTGATGTTGCATGCTCTGATGTAGGACGAGAAGGCAGCACAGAGGGAGAGTCTAGCGTCCATACTCGCACAGGTGTCATACGTGCATTTCTGCCAAAAAAAGAACATCAATAAAATGTTAGTTACAATGGAGATGCATTTTTTCATGGACACCCCCTACTCATGTTGTCCCTTATTTTGTGAACACTGAATGCCCCCACTAAAAAGTGGCTAGTAACAAAGCATAACGCGCAACATTGTGCTGACAGCTACCCAACTGATTGGCTGACAACGGAGCATTCCAATTTAGAAAAGTAACAATGTAATCTTAAAATTATCAGTTGATCAAGTCTTACAACCCCAAGAATATTGCATTGCACTGGTCCATGTAAGTATTTCTTACAAGGAGCAAATCTTACTAAATCTGTGTTCTTCACATATACAAATTTCACACATTTTTTTTAACGCAGCCCTCATGTCCAACTACATTTGCAAATTTCACATGTGTTTTGCGAAATTTAGTGAAAACAATAATTTGTGATGTCTCTCAATACTGACCTCATCCTGCAAGGTTAAGTATTAAGCACTGCAGAGGAGTAAAGGTCGTTGGATTCTAGGAGTACCTAGAACTCACTAACAGCCACTGCAGACTGTAGTGAGCAACATTTTTAGTCGCAATGTTTGATCAATGCCAGGGACATATATTTATACATTTATGTATTTATTTACATATGTATCCTAGATGCACTGGAAAACGTAATTGCTTTTAGGTGCCTGTCTGTGCACCGAGTGTAATAACTCATTTTTTGCAGTTTTGGGCGCGGGCTTAAGAAGGTATTTACTTCGTAGGGCGATGGTGGTCGGAAAAGATCGATTTTCATTTTTTTTCTGAAGGTTTGTCTGTTTGCCCTGCGGGTAAGGCTGGAGGTAGTTCGACATCAGAGGCCAGTGACTAAGAAGCCTATGTTTCCTCTGCTTTTGAATTTATTTCTGAGACCCGTCAAGATGTTATCTTGCTTGAAACTACCATGGTGGATGAAATTTTGCCATTTGCAGGGACATAGCTTAATTGGAGGTTTTTTGGGCTATGACCCACGCCAAATAAATTAATTCTTGGTTTGGTAGCTAGATCTTGAATCCCCAAATCCGGCAGTTGTAACGAAACTTGAGGGGGGGCCTTTCAAAGTACATGGAGGCCCCCCTCTGGACTTATTCAGGAGTTTCCAGGTCTAGGTACTGTGCTGGATGTTTCTCTTGTGAGCCAAGAATGAAAACAAAACAGAGACCTTTGATACAAACAAGGGAGAGATAGAGAGGGACAGAGATACCAATCTGGTGGCTGAATTTCAAAAGCTGAAACCAGATAACCTGAAACAATACCTTCTTTCTTGCTTGTCCAAATTGTGTGATCCTAGGCTCATATTATATTTCACAGGGCCTCCTTTTACTTTATTATCCCATATGAGAGGCCAGGTTTAGGGCTTACACCAATACTGACTTGCCTCTTAGTTCACTAATGGCATGCCTGTCTCTGCAATTATATAATCTGACGTACTAAGGTGAAATGCTTCAGCATGTTAAAGAAATACACGTTTTTGAACTTTAAAGAGACTGTATATAGTTTTCACATTATGTTTGTTTCACAATACACATGCCAAACGTTTTCATAGCTTGGCTCGTGCACTGACTCTTAGAGCCAAGCCAAATCCATGGCTCTGGTCTGGCTTGCTCTATTAATATTTTGGTGCGCCATCCTCTAATTGCGACTCAGACTTAGAGGCATATATAAACTCTGTTTGCGCCAGATTTGCATCATTTTGTTTTACGCAAGTCCTACGCAAACTTAACTCCATAGTTATATTTTGCCGCTAGACGTGTCTAGCGCCAAAATATTAGAGTTAAAGTCATTTTTTGGGTGCGGAAAACTACCTTGCGTCAATGAGATGCAAGGTAGGTGTTTCCGGGCAAAAAATGACTCAAAGGCCCTAGCGCCTTATTTATCCTCCCGTACAAAAATCATGCACAGGAGGAGGGCCTTAAATAAATCATTTATTGCCTGGGTCAGGGCAGACGTTAGGGGACCTGTGGGCCTTTTTCCATGGTCAGACACCATAGGAACAGCCCACAGGTGCCCCTCCCTGCCCCCAGGGACACCCCCACACACCTGCACCCACACCTGGAGGACACCTAAGGATGGTAGGACCCATCCTAGGTATGTCCAGGTAAGTATTTTTTTTTTTTTTGCAAAGTGCCATGGGGGGCATAACTTGGGCCCCCTACATGGCCACTGGGCTGGGGGCATGACTTCTGTCTTTACTTAGACAGGAGTCACGTCATTGGGGGTTGTGCATGGAAATAATGACGCTAATCAGGTTAGAGTCATTTTTTTACTCTAACCTGACTAGCGCCATTCTTTCACGCAAAACCTCCAGTTTCCCCTATGCCTCCCTGACCCGGTTAGCGTCAATAATTGTGACGCTAACTGGGCCTTAATGCCGGCTAGCGTCATAGCTTAAATATGATGCCCGGCTGGCGTCCAGGAATGGAGCTAGTATACTGTATACTTTTTGACGCTAACCTGTGCTGACGCAGGTTTGTGTCAAAAAGTATAAATCTGGCCCTTAGTACGTGGGCCGTGTCACTTGATAAAGTGATTTCTAAAACGTGAGGACTAGAAACATGGAGGCCTGCCCACATGCACCGAATTGACAACTCTACTGTCAAGGTCTCTTGTAGCAGAGCCTAAGAAGGTAGGGTGCATGCATTGAAAAAACATTTAAATTAAGCGATTCCAGGGCAGCAACTCTAGGCCATTGTGTTGTACGTGGCCATAGTCATGAGTTCCCAAGGAGAACTGTCAGGCCCAAGTGGGGGTGCAGCTTCAGTGTTTTTTTTTTGGGATGAGACACCTCTCAAATGCATTTTTGGTCTGGTAGTTAGGTCTGGGGGGACCCGAGTCAGGTCTGCCAATAAGTGTTGGTTTGTGTAGGAAGGAAGTTAACCCATTGTTGCCGTTTGAATAATAAAATACATCAATAATCAGGCTTGAGTAGGCCCCTCAGGTTTCTGGACCCCAGTGCCACTTTGCCTGCTGCACCAATGGAAGCTAAACTTCTGCCTGCAGTTGAGAATTATTGTGTGGACTCAGCAGAATTCCACATGGTTTCCCCATTCTGAGGGTGTTTAACACTAACATTTACCACTTGCTTCGAACAGGTAGTAAGTGTTTTTTTGGGAGCATTGGTGGACAAAGGAGTGTTGGAATGGTAGGAGAGTCAAGGGGGAAAAGGTGCCCTGGCAGAGGGAGCATTACATGCTGCCAGCTTCAGAAAAAAATGGTTAGGCATGTAGGGCACAGAGACTGATTGGCATCACCGGCTAATGAATTGAGCTCAGTGTGGCTGGGTGGAACAATATCCCACCCAGGGATACTGCTTCACCTGACGCCGCTGTTTCTTATTATGATTATTCTGATTGGAAACCTTGGAATACTGCCACCCTCAAAGGCCACAAGAGGAGAAATTAACAAAAATAGGCAGTAAAATACAGGGTGTATTGTACAGTAGTTTGGCTACGGTTTTATTCTTCTCGAAGAGAGCCTTAGAGCCTTAAACGAGTCACCCACTGAATGCCAAGGCCCATATTTATACTTTTTGACGCAAGCCAGCATGTCATTAACGCAAGGCAGTTTCCTGCATCCAAAAAATGACGCACACTGAGGTTTTTTTACATCTGCGGGGTCGGGCGTCATAGTTAAATATGGGGCAAGGATTGCGCCGAATGTGCGTCAAAATCTTTGACGCACATTCAGCGCAAACAAGGTATAAATATGCCCCTAAGTGTTTTCCTTTGTGTCAAATACTGGTGATGCTACAGAGAGAGTGGTCCATCATTGGCCAAAGAGGGCTAGAGCCAAGGTAGATATCAAAGATAACTGTTTACTGTGTAAATGATTCCCTTTTATAGTCATGGTTTGTGTATGTGTCTCAAGTGCATTTCTTGAAAATCTGGCATGGCTCTTGTGTTTGTAGACCAATAGTGGCTACCCCGAGTGATAGGTGATCAAATTCAGGAGCTAACCTGCACTCTGCCAGGAAGCAGGTGAAAGGAAACGACCACACAAATGAGCAGCCCATGTCCAGGAAGTAAAAGGCAAAGAATCAAAGAATCAAAGATAACAGGACACAAAGGTAAAGATAATGGTACAGAATTATAGTTTAGGTACCTTTTAAGTCGTGTGTTTAGTTAACTCCTTCCTTCGTCCTGTGAGAGCAGAGCAATACTGCAGTCAGGGCTCTCCTGAAGACAGTTTATGAGACTAGACTACAAAGCTAAATCATGCAGCACTCTGCACCAGACAGATAATCCACATTGCCTGTTTGTAGCCCCCATTTTACGGCAACCTCCTCATCATAAAGACAAGCCCACCAAGGTAAAATTCCAAGTAGGGTACCAAGCTTCTCAGCAAAGAACCCTGCATGAGCTCCCTCCCCCACAGGGCCCTGCCTGAACCCCTGTGCTGTGCCCTACTCAGAAGTCACATTGATACCCCACCCCACAAGACCACCTGGTACTTGTGGTTCCCATGCCCATACTTACTGCTACAGAATTTTATGAGAAGCTGAGGGTGCAAAACCTGCATCACGAAATTCTCATTACTGAGGGGCATTTAGAGAATTATATTTTGTCCGACATAAGGTCACTTTGCACCTCGGCACCTGTGAAGTTGTCTGAGCTTGCAGGCAGTGTTTAAACTTTGGGAGTTTGGTGAAGCGATCTATCCATCAAAAAGTGTTGGGTAGTCTGTTCACCATATTCAGGAGCACAGGCATCAATGCTCTCTTTACAGCGGACAGGACACCCTCCACTTTTTTGGCAGACGTCCCACACTCACCGACCGTAAATAAGGGCTTTTCTCGTACTTATTAGATGTCACATTCCCAATGCTCCCTGTGCTGGAGAATCATTACCTGAACTATCACAAATTAATACTTTACGCTTTTAGGTAAGTCTAATCTCCAAAACCTTATGATTTGTATCTGTTATAGAAAGAAACACATACCGCCATGTATCCCATTGGATTCTCCATGCTGTGGCACTTCGCAAATTGTCCTCTAGGGTCAGTTAACTGGCTACACCAATGTTCGGCATGTTGCTCTGTAGAGTAAACAAAGCGTATATATTAGCAGTTCTTGAAGGTGACTAGCATAGCTGTGGAAAGGAGTGCATTCCCTTTTCCTTTCTTAATATTGTAACCTTACAAATTCAACGTCCAAAAACTGTGCAGCACGATTAGAACACGCCAGGCTTGAGATAAGTACTTTGCGTTTTCCAAGCTGACAGTCAGTGTCTCTTGGGAATGGTCACTGCAAGCATGTGCTACCCACGATCATTCATTATTAACCTTGAGAACGACGGTAGGATGAGCAGGGCACATCCACAACAACGAGTATTGGAAGAGTATCCACCATCTTGCGTGCGCCTGCACAGCTTCACACAGTATCGAGAACCTTAAATGCTGGGTCCCACCTGCAGCCCAGAACCAATCACTGAGATCACAACATCTCTACAAACCGGGATCTACTACATGAAACCCTTAACCCTGAATGGCGCTGAATGATTGCAGTTAGGAGGAAACGTCAGAGCTCAGAATGAGAGCAATTATTTGTAGACCTTACCAGCTGTGCCCTAAGATTAAATGTACACCTTTTTGTCTGACTACTATAAGTTTTCTTTTAAAAACGTTCATGCTTTTATAACTTAAAAAGGTAGTTTTGGAAGAAACAAAAATAGAAGCATGAATGCCATAACAACTCCAACATCAATAATTACTGCTGCAGAGTGAAAAAAGGTATTCTTAGCATGCACTATGCATCCAAATGTGTTTACATTTTCTAAATAAGGTTTTTGTTATAATTTGAAAATATTTGACTGATTTAGATGTTTAATTTTTCAAGATTTCCTTCACTAAAAGCATTTACTCCAGCAAGATGCAGCTAAAATGTTGGGTCATTTTCATGAATTTGTTGATATTTTCAGAACAATTTTGCAGAGAAGCACAATTTCCAAATTCACACATCTTTTGTAAAACACATCTTCTACACCAAGATCTTAACTTAGATGTTGACTAGCCAAGCCTAAGCTGTGCTAGGTTTAGCCCTCTCAGGCAATATATTTTGGCATTTGAGTCTATCACTCAGATACAGTTTAAATTTAAATGCTGTGCCCTTTCTTCCATTGCTTGAGGTCCACCAATTCAATCCCTCAGTGCACTCTTTGGAGTCTGTGGAGTTAACCCCATGGGGTTCAACCAAAGGCTTCCATGCTCATTTGGTGTTCACTCTGTCAATAAGGAGCTTGTGTCTTTCTGTATGAGATGCAATGCCCCCTTCTTATGCTGGTCGAGCAATAGGTCTTTTTGAATGTAGTCCAACTGGTTGTACTACATTCTAAAAGCCAAAGCCCTGTCACATTCGACCCTGAGCCCTCTCTGCTCCCAGTGGGCACCTTCACTGCCTCTTTCAAGGCATCTACAGACTAACTCATCCTTGGCCAACGGCGTCCTATATTCTATCCCACTCTGCTATAGATGAATGAGGCGATTTAGAGGATGAGTCTTTGAAGCATCAACTTCATGCACACAGCACCATTTTCAATGACCATTAACTAAGATGATTAAGACCCCCAACCACTTGTGATCATCAATGGATACAACTTTCAAAAACTTCCATATATGCAGATCCTACTTACCTATTTTCTATTGGATTTTACTGCTAAATTAAAAGTATTGAATTTATATCATTACCTTCAGGGATCACTGACTCATTGTGTGCATGGGCATCATCAAAAACGAAAACACAAAGAGGAAAAGTGAGAAGAACAATTTTTATATAAAAAATATTCATGTGTTACTGAGAGTTTGAGACAAAATATTCTCAGAGCCAGACCATCATTGTTAGAAAAGAAGGCTAAAGCACTCATTTAGATATTGACTCACAATACAGTGATAATTCCTACTAGCTCTAATATCATCACTCAGAGGCACTGCTAGTCTGTTTAGAGGTTTGGCAGATAAGATGGCTATCATCTTAATAAGGCTAATACCTTAACATGCATGGTTTCTGCAACTTTGCACACTTGACATGAGCAGGTGGTAATGACTGTAAAGTATTGTGGTTAGTTCTATCACTAGTTACATTTTGCAAGGTGATACACATTTTCAGATCAGGCTTAGTCATCACCTCAAAACCAAGCATCACTGAAAATCATATTTCTATGAAGGATTTTTAATTTTCTATTGCTTAGGTGGGTTTTGGTTTTTTATTTGTCACACCTTAAAGTATGTTTAGTAAGAAATCTTTGTGTGTACTCCAGAATCAAGGATTTAGGGCTGTACACAGGTGCTTATTTCCTTTTTTAAAATCTTTAAGAACAATTCTTGTACACAGAGAAACATAAGCCAACACATGTTCAGCTCCTGTGACTCCTTTGGGGCTTTCTCAAGGCTGAAAACTATATAAACATACATTTAATCATGTACAGTGAAGTACAAAAAGCAAATAGTATCATGAAACTAAGATACAATCCATTTCAGGTGGTGTGGATGGTAAAATAGTGAAATCAGCAAGCAGATAACACACACACAATATACAAAATTAAAGTAATACATTTATTAAAAATGGTGGTGGTTGCCAAAAGGTTGAACATCTCATCAAGGCAAATAGGGAAACATGTTGGGGACTGGGTGCTGAAGTTCAGTTTGCACGTTTAATTGTGTATGCTGATTTTGGTTTGACGCAAGTCCCACTCTGAAGTGGGATTGAAGGACAATCGATATTAAGTTCCTACACTAACAAGTGAAGTTCTATAAACAAACTTTGGTCACTTTAACCTTTGATAAATCAACCATCCACTTGCCACCTTTATATTAAACATCGCACCCATCCCCCTCTCATTCTGTAGCAAATGTGTGATCTACCGCCTAGGTATGGGAATATCAGACAAGAACTAAGACCTTGGGTTGATGCGTTGGCACACACTTAATCTGATCTCCATTGCCAGTAACTGTCTTCTATACCACCTAAGAAGTGCACTGTTATCAATTTGGAATACAGTGTTCTGTTCAGTTACTACCACAACACCTGCTAAACGGCCAGAATTTACACATTAAATAATCATTATTGACTGATTGCTGTCTTTTCTTTTGTTGTTAAATGGATACTGTTAAAATATCAATTAATGATTCTGTGCACACGGGAACATACTTCATGTATGTTTGTGATTTATGTTTGTTATCCTCTCTGATCTTTCTGAAAACAGGTTATTTTCCACACTGTGAGAAACTGTGTTGCTGGTTGACAGGGCGGGTAAAATCCCACTCAAGCAACTTCCAGAATGCTAGCCAGGATGATCCATAAGAAGTCACAAAAATTACCCTGTGCTTAACCCTCTGGTAGCTTGGCACAAAAGCAGTCAGGCTTAACTTAAAGACAATGTGTAAAGTATTTGTGCAGAACTTAAACAGTAATAAAGGGAAAACACAACACAAGAAAAATCCCACACCAATTTAGACAAATAGACTACATTTTAATAAATTATTTGACACCAAAATTACAGACATCCAACCATTAGAATCTAAGATATGAATTTCTAAAATTTAAAGTGAAGAGTAGTGCCTAAAAGATCAGAGTACCAACTGCGGACATCTAGGTACTCAAGACTGGGGCAACGTCAAAAGTAAGTGGATTGGTCCCAGTCTCTGCTCACCTTCAAACTTAGAAGAATTTTTTAAACAATTGCCTGAGAAGGTAAAGGTCAGCGCGGGATAGCTGGTCGCGTCTGAGGAAGAGGAGTTGTCATCTTGAAGCTGCTGGATAAAGTCAAAGTAAGAATTTTAACGTTCAGACTTAGGGCATAATTTAATTCTTGGCGGGCAGGTTACTCTGTCACTATGGTGACGGATTTCCCATCCGCCGAAATATAAATCCAATTATATCCTATGGGATGTATATTTTGACTGATGAGATATCCTTCACAGTTGTTACAAGAATGGGGAAAACCAAAAGACGTGACGAGCAGAGCCAAGACGAGGCTTCAACCACTAAAACTACTAGTCACCCCACAAAATTAACCTCTCCAGATGACAAGTCGCAACAGGAAACAACTCTGGACACGGTCCTCCTGGCCATTAGGGACTCCTGGGAAGCGTTAGAGAAGAAAATAGATAACTTAGCAATGAACCTTACATTACTGTCAGATGACCCCCGCAAATTAAAAGAAAGAGTAGGAGCGAACTAAAAAACTCTTACAGCAACTACTTTAACACAAAATGCAACTACCACAGAGCTCACAGACCTCTCCTTACGCATTAAATCCCTGGAATCCAGAGCGGAGGACGCTGAAAACCGTGCACCTAGGAGTAACCTTCGTTTGGTTGGGATTCCAGAGAGAACGGAGACAGTATGGAAGCCTTCCTGGAAAACTGGATCAAAACCATAATAGCCGAGGAGGGCCTCTCAGCATTCTTCGCAATAGAAACAGCCCACAGAGTACCCAACAGAATGCCTCCACTTGGAGCCAGACCTCGACCAATTATAGCAAAGTTGTTGCACTACAGAGACAGAGACTACATCCTCTCGCAAACTCGTCAACTCGGTAAGATAACATGTAATAACCAACGAATTATGATCTTCCCAGATTTCTCCAGAGAAACTCAAGCGCAAAGGGCCTCTTTCAATGACTCTAAGAGAGCACTATGCGAGTGCGGTATTAAATACGCCATGCTCTTCCCGGCTAAGCTTTGTGGGGAATACGACGGCAAAGCGCACTTTTTTCCATCACCACAGCTAGTAAAGGAATGGATGGAAACCCTAAACATAAACAACCCGTCCCCTCCTAGAAACCTACGCAAGCCCGACAAGAAGCGCAGCATATCCACCAAACGAACCTTGGAAGCTGCCCCACCAAGACACCAATCACTTCAGGAGATGCGGAATGCAGTGGAAACGGCAGCAGCTCCAAGTGGGGCCAGATCTCATCCCCGGAGCCCGGACAATGCCTCTGACCTCGAGTCAGACTGCGGGGGCGCATCAACATCCTCGCGTGACACTATCACTAGCTTGCCCAAAATAACACCGGGTACTGCAGAGGAGATTATCTAACTGCTGTCTGTGAGGATCAAGCTTTATGTGAGTACCAATAAGGCCCTAATTAACACACCCAGGTTAATAAGCAAGTATCCTCTTAGCCCAACCGATAGTTTATACCTCTTGGGTAAACTCTACTGGAAGCAATACACTCTATAGCCGGGCCCCGGGAGCAGCTCTGAGCGGGGGCTCTCGACTGCCGACACATCGCCCACCTATAGAACTCTAATTTAAGAATGTTCACGGTTTGGACGGGGAATGTTTTGGTCACCGGTCCTGGGGAGTGGGAGTTGGGGATTAAATTAGTTCACATAGATAGAGGGGTTAACAATGCACTAATCACTAATGAATCAAACAATTCTCGTCCTAGATCCTCAATCAGTATTCATAACAGAAAACCTATCTTTAGGTCTATATTCACCTACATTTATAAATCTAAAACCCACAGATCATGTCCGCAATTTATAAAATGATAACATGGAACACCAGAGGCTTAAATAACATGTCCAAACGGTATAAAGTATACAACTACCTTAAACGTAGGGGGGGACACATAGCCCTACTACAGGAAACACATCTGTTAGAACAGGAACTCACCGCACTAAAAAAAAGATGGAGAGGCCAAATATTTGCCACTACCTACTCAGCATATGCCAGGGCAGTGCTGATATGTATACGACCGGGGGTCCCTTTCCTGGCACTACAAACAACTATAGATAGAGAGGGGAGGTATGTGGTGGTCAAGGGTAGATTAGACGGGAAGGTGGTGACAATTGGCGGACTATACGCACCGAACCAAGATAAATTAGGTCCAAACCTAACAGGCTCGAAAATTCTCGGTGGGGATTACAACTGTATAGCCAACATACACCTAGATAGGTCACATCCGCCCTTACCGCACTCACAAACCACAAAAACTGCCAAATCCTTTACAGTATGGCAACAACACTGGCAATTAGGAGACTGCTGGGGACAGCTTAACCCACTATGTAGGGACTACTCCTATCACTCAATAACACACGACCTACACGTGAGGCTAGACACCTTCCTAACATCCCACGAACTGCAACAAGTAGTAGTAGCAGCCGAATATTTAAGTCGTACTGTTTCGGATCACAACCCCCTGATGGTGTCATTAGCATGGAGAGGGGAAAAACCGCTGAGACCTACCTGGCGACTGAGGACAGAAACACTTGAAGACAAAGCATTCAAACACACCCTATATAAAAGCATTGAGGAATACTTCTCTATAATCACAGAGACAGCCACCTCCAGAGCCCTTGAATGGGAAACCTTTAAAATAGTAACCCGGAGCAAATGTATTGGCAAGAGTATAGGAGTCCGAATTTCAATTGCGAATGAACTAAAAAAACTTGAAGACTCCCTTAGAGACGTAGAGCGTAAGATCCCAACCCAACCAGAATTGACCCCCCACATGACAGAAACTAAAGCTAAAATTATTGAGGCAAATACTAGATTATCTCGCTTTGACTCCAAACAATATATAAACCAGAAACACGCAGAAGGCGACAAAGCAGGTGCCCTGTTAGCATGGCCAGCTAAACCCCCCAAACAGCAAACCACCATAGTCGAGATCGAGACACAACTGGGCGACAGAGTACATGGTCAAAGGGAGATCAACATGTGTTTCCTCAAATACTACTCAATCCTTTATGCCCCACCTACAGACACTATTAGTAACATTCAGGTCCAGGAATTAGAAGCTCTCACCCTTCCAAAACTAAGCGCTGAAGAAAGCCTATCCCTAGCTGCTCCAATATCAATAGCGGAAATTAAAATAGCGATACAGGGCATGGCAAGGGGCAAAGTTCCAGGAACTAATGGACTCCCAATGGAGTTCTATTTACTATTCCAGGATCTACTATCCCCGAGACTTTGCGAAATATATACCGAAGAATGGCACATCAACAAACTGCCTCAATCAACCAATGAGGCCATAATGATTCCCCTACTTGAGCCCGATAAACCACCCTCGGACGTCTGTTCCTACCGCCCACTATCCATGTTGAATTTAGATTATAAAATATTGAGTCGGATACTAGCAAAACAGACTTTTACCCCTCATGACATCACTGATACACCAAGACCAATCGGGATTTATCCCACATCGTAGCACAGCACAAAATATCAGACGCTTAGTTTCAATATTGCATGCCTTGCCTTCAACAATGCCTCAAGCAGCGATAATCTCCGTAGATATAGAAAAAGCCTTCGATAGCCTAAGGTGGGACTACCTAGAACAGGTCATGCTAAAACTCGGGCTAGGAGAGGGATTCACACGCTGAACAAAATTACTGTATTCCAACCCCACAGCGAGAGTACGTACAGGCAACACCATTTCTGACTCCTTCTCAATAGGTAGAGGGACCAGGCAAGGCTGCCCACTATCTCCCCTCCTGTTCGCTATAGCAGTAGAGCCCCTTGCACAAACAGCAAGATCATCAATAACTGGACACACCACATAGCACTATACGCAGATGACATGCTATTATTTCTCAAAAACCTGGATATAGACTTACCTGGGGCAATAAATATGCTAGAAAATTTTGGTATGGCCTCCGGCCTCCAAATCAACTGGAGAAAATCCTCCATCTTCCCTCTAACCAAGGACACTATAGAAACTGTAGATACCAGGGGCCTACCCTGGTCCCCGGACACATTTAAATACCTAGGGGTCAACATATATCACACAGTAGAAGATCTATTAGAGGGAAATATGCAGAGGGCAATAAGAGGAATCAAAGCTAATATGCTCTTCTGGAGCACACTACCGTTGACTGTCTTTGGGAGAGTTGCCCTGCTCAAAATGGTACTACTACCCAGGTTGCTATACTACTTCTCCACTATCCCATTACTAATCCCGAAAAGAGTGTTAAAAAATATAGACTCCCTAATTGTAAATTTCATATGGGGACCGAACAGGCACAGAATCGCTCTTAACACCCTCAGAAGGCCCACTGCCGAGGGTGGTTTAGCCACACCAGACTTGGAAATCTACTACTGGGCAGGGCAACTACAATGGCTGGCTAAATGAATCAGCGAACCCCCGGGCACAAAAGATTTACGAATCCCGCTAAACTGTCCTCTCGAAAATATTGTTAATATACTACTGAACCCCAAAAAACCTAAACAACAGCTCCCGCTGGAATGGGAAGCATCAAGACATTGCTGGGAACAATCTCTGAGACACACCCGTACAAAATCCCCATATTCACCTGAGACACCCCCTAGTAGACTTAAATCTCATCCCGAAGGGACACATCGCAACACACACTAATAAACTGATAGCACATAACATCGGGAGAGTGGGGGATTTGTACAGTAATGGTAAGCTCTGCTCCTGCGCAGAGCTCCAGGAACAGTTAAATCTCCCCTCCGGCCTGTTCATCACCCACAATGCCTTGGTTAACACTTTCCAAAAACTATGGGGAACAAAATCTAGTGAGCCAAATATACATGAGGGATGTCAGTTCCTCTGTTCAATGGTAGACCAGAAGAGGGCAGTCTCTGGAATATACAGATCTCTACAGAGCAGCACCTGTGTACCAATGAATAAACTTAGATCCAAATGGCAGACAGACCTAGACATTATACTAGAGGACACTCAATGGTCAAGAATCACCTCTCACATTTACCCAGTATCCAGGAATGCAAGATTCAAACTGATAAACTAATATATCTACCATTGAGCATATCTAACCCCACAATTGATAACCAAATTCTACAACACGAGCAACTCTAAATGCCCCCGATGCGAAGAACCTACAGCAGACCTGGTACACATGCTATGGAATTGCCAGAGAATCAGTTCATATTGGTCAGAAGTGTTCAGGAAAATATCCTCCAGCACAGAAAAATCACTTTCGCCTACCCCAGTAGTGGCAATACTGGGGGACTTTCCTCGCCCTTCAGCTAAAAAAAGAACCAACAAGTTTACAGACCTGGCACTAATACTAGTAAGGAGAGAAATAACGGTGCACTGGAAGGACCCAGGAGGTCCCCGAGTGGTAAGATAGCAAAATGCGCTAGAGAAATGGGCTGGAGCTGAAAGCTCGGTGCTGCTGAAAGAAGCCCTACAGGGACTAAGGTCTAGAGACTATGCTAAACAGTGGGATTCCCTGTTGGAAAATCTAAAGTCTATGGATGCTTCCACATCAGAGGATAACAACTCCGACAATGAATCAGAAACTGAGTAGACTGTCACAACCGCAACACAAAAACACCATGGAACACTGACAAAGCTACTAATAGCAGAGAATTGTTGTAATAAGAGTACTTGAAGATGGACAAAGTGCACTTTGGAGGGAGGAGGGGAAGAACTCATTGTTGGGTTTAATTTAATAATTGTATCATTGCATACTAAAATCCCTTGTTAAAAGCAATAAAAAATAAATTAAAAAAAAAAGCTGCACAAGTAATTCAGAAACAAATCACTAGTTTGAAAAGCACAAACGAGCACATTTGTTCGTGAAACTGAAGTGTGAAGGTAACAAAGATTTTTTTCAGGATCAAAACAAATCAAGACACTAAACTTGGTAACTCACAAATGATAAATATTTACTGAAACCACAATATCATGTGTGCGCTCTATAGTTTTATCAGTAAAACTGTATGCCTGCACAAACCTAGTGGCCATTTCAATAAAACATTTGCTTTATGGTAATATACTTTTGACAGTAAGATTCAAAAGGAACAACCAGTCACATGCTACACCCTTACCACTCTACTCCTGGCTACATTTCCTTCACTTGTTCTTTGTGTGACACTTGGATTTTTCTTACTTGGATGTAACATTTATGGTAGCACCCACACTCTAAAAACTGTGTCAGCACCACCGAAGAATAGTCAATTTATACTTTTCAACATATTAAGGAATTCACAGTAATGTGGTAGTTGATATTCTGGTGACAATATTTATGTAGCACAATATTTATAACACAATATTTTTACAGTGCACCCCTGTTAGAATCACAAAATGCTAATTAGCATGTGAGTTAAACCCATTTAGTCTTTTGTGTATGCATAAGGCAGAGATAGGAGAAATTCAGGTCCATAGATGGTGGGATGAAGGCAAGAGCTCTACACTACCCTTCCCCCAGGATAGGCATTAACCTAGTATATGTTTTCTAGGAATGACAAAGGACAAAGGACGGAACAGAGAAAATGAGACAAGAAAAACACCACACGCTATATTATGGAAAGTGCCCCTGGGGGCATAACAGGCATGTGCACCACTTTCTATGTTCTGGGACACTTTGTTCTGCTTCTGTGGCCCCTCCTCTAATAAAGATCACACCAGTGCTATATGTGCACTGGTACAATTTCAAGGGGCATTCCCTCATTTGCACCTCCACCATAAATATAGACTTGAGTCCAAAGGCAAAGAAATCACCAAGAAAAGTACTGATTGTGTGTCACAGTGTAATGCTATTCATATTTAAGCACAACCTTTATCTTGACCACTGACTCAATTTTGTGTTTAACCTAGCTTCAGACACCGTTAAGTATTTTTCCGCCCTCAGCTTGTGCAATATGTTTTCACTCTCTTTCTTACCAAGGCAGGGACATAACAAGGAGGAATGAGGGAAAGATAAGGATGTACCAGAAGAATGTTTATGGTACAGCAGGGAACAGTTTGGTCTTGGGAGCGCAAATTGGGATGTGACCAAGGGCCAGATTTACAAAAGATTTGCGAGTCACAAATCGGTTGCAGCGCTAATTGCGACCTCGCAAAAAGTGAAATGGTATGTTCCAATGCCATTTTAGAGTTCCAGATAGCGATGCGACCCATTACCGACTCGCAAAAATTGCGACTTGAAATTGCGACTCGCAATTAAGAAGTCACAAATTGCGAGTCGCAAACCGAATGCACAAGACAGTCGCAAATTGCGACTTGTCGCAAAAAGCCCGTTTTGCACACCCAGATTAGCACTGATTCCAAACAGGTGGTATAAAAGGAGACCCAGAAGGCATCTGGGTTTCTCAAAATGGCTGCACTATATGTGATAGCATGGAGGAGGAGAGTCCAGGCTGCCCAGCAGAGGAGGAGGACGCAGAGACAGGAGAGGATATACCGAACCAGGCAGACACTATTTCAACAAACTGAGGAGGAGATTTATGATAAATACAGACTGAGCAGCGCAGTTATCCTAGAGATCATTGAACTGCTGAAACCTCAGCTTGAACGCCAGACAATGTGTGGCTGCTCCATCCCCACACATGTGCAAGTGCTCTGCTCACTGCACCTCTTGGCCTCGGGTAGCTATCAGGGGGTGATTGCTGTTGCAGGTGGGGTATCCCAAAGTGCCCTCTCACGATTCTTCAGACGGTTCCTAGATGCCATACTCGCCCACTTGTCGAGATATATATACCTACCCAGGAATGAGGCGGAAATTAACAGCACCAAGTTGGACTTCTACCGAATTGCTAACTTCCCCAATGTAATAGGGTGTGTGGACGGGACACATATACCAATTTTACCACCAGCAAATCTGGAATATGTGTTCCGCAATAGGAAATGTACCCACTCACTAAACATCCAGGTGGAATGTGACGACCATAATGTCATTACTGACATTGTGGCAAAATATCCAGGGAGTACACATGATGCATACATATTCAGCCACAGTGGGATACACCAACGCCTAGAACGTGGGGAGTTTGGTGAAGGATATTTATTAGGTAGTGTCTAGTACACTCTGATGTCATGAATACATGTCACTTTTGTCACACAGGTGACAGTGCATATGCTCTGAGACCATGGATACTCACACCATACCTAACACCTGGCAATCAGAATGAGAGGATGAGAGGCGATACAACATAGGACATCGGCGGACCAGAGCTGTCATTGAGAGGACCTTCGGCTTGTTGAAGTCACGTTTCCGGTGCCTGCACAAAAGTGGAGGGGCACTCCAGTATGCCCCCGAAACTGCATGCAAGATCGTTGCAACATGTGCCCTCCTCCACAACATTGCCACCAGACGTGGGCTATAACTCACCCTCAACAACACAGATTCGGAGGATGAGGAGCAAGAGCTACCACACCGACAGCCTGGGGATGGTAGCATCGCAATGGAGGGCAGACAGAGACGGGACCACATTGCAACTCACTACTTTGGCAGCTATGTGGCAACCGTGACAAAACTCACAGATGTAAGACACACATAGTCAGGTTGTATAGTACAACAAATATTCCCTTTAATGTCAGGAATGTAATGATGTAATTTTGTAAACTCAACTGCACAAAAAAAGCAAAATGTAATGTCTGACACATTAACATCATGTGCCTCAGTCAAAACACAGAATAGGTAGCTCACACCCTCCCGCGACTACGGCCCCCATGGCCCAATCCTGGTTGGGCCCCTGATCCTTGGCGGGCACTGTACTCCGCAGGATGCGTGCATCTGAGGCAGATACACTGCTGACGCTGGAGATGTCCTCTCCATGCTGAGGAGTATCGCCAATGACCCTTGCTGCCTGGGTGGTCTCTATTAGGTCTACTGCATGGCTGATGCGCCCTAGCCCACTTGCCACATCACCAGCAAATTGGCCAAGTTCTACCTGCAGCTTTACGGTGCGCCTTGACAGGCAGGTAGTTGTGGTTGCAAGGCGCCCAATTGATTGACTCAGTTGGTCCAAACGGGCAGCAGTGTTGAGCTCTCTGCACCTTGCATGGGCCCTATCTGCCACCATTTCCCTGACCAAGTCATTGATGGAGCTGGTGAGGTTTGCCCTGTTGTTGTTCATGGCAGTGAATTGGTTGTCCACATTGGCAAAACCCTGGGAGAGGGTCTGTTGCAGTCTGTGCAGGTTCCTATTAATAACCCGCGTGTGTTTATTTTGCAGCCGGTTACTTCTCAGTAAGAATGCCTCCAGTCCTCGAAATTGTTCACCGGTGACATCCTCTTCACTGGCTGACTGTGTTGGACATTGCTGTCTCCGCCCAGGCACAGATGACCTATGTGGCTGACTTCCACTCATCAGTGGCCCCGGTGTCATGTTGCCTGCCTCAAGATCAATATCTGTCTCGTCAGTGGTCTCTCGTGCATGTTGGACGAGTGGTGTAGTCATGTACTCCCCTGCAGTTACACTGGCTGCCTCGTCTGCTGTGTTGGTGGCAGGTTCTTCTCCCTGCACAGAAGGGTTGTTGGTGGGTGTGAGAAAACAGGGCTGATTGCAGAGGCCCCATAACTTTTTGCCCCCATTTTACTCTTTTTGCTGGTGTTTTCCTGACTTTGATGGTGCCCTGGGTACTGCTAACCAGTCCCAGGGCCTGTGCTCTGTGTAAAATGGATATGCAAATTAGGCTAATTATAATTGGCTAAGTTAACCTACCTATAAGTCCCTAGTATATGGTAGGGCATGTAGGTTTAGGGACCATAGCATAGGTGGTGCACACCTAGGTGCACTGCTGAGGTGCCCAGTGTCATTTTAAAAGCAAGCCTGCCTTGCTGGCTGCTTTTAAATTAAAGTTATATGCAAATTCGACTTTGGAATTAAAGGTACTTCCAAAGTCTTAAACTACCTTATTTTTACATATAAGTCACCCCTAAGGTGTGCCCTATGTGCCCCTAGGGCTGGGTGCCATGTAACTATAAGCAGGGACTTTATAAAAATAGATTTATAAGCCCTGGTGAGGTAAAAACAGCCAAATTCGTTTTTCCCTCATTGAAGTAAATGGCCTCCATAGGCTAGCATGGGCAGACTTTATTTTAAATTTTAAAGTCTCCTTAAATGTTACATACCAAGAATTTGGTATCAAATTGATTGTTGTAATAAATCCCACAACTTCCAGTTGTTGGATTTAATATAACTTGTCCAGGTAAAAAGTTTAGACTTTACCTAAAAAGTTGCCAATTTCAGCTCTGCATTGTTTTTGCTGCTGTGCTCTGATTGGCCAGCCTGCAGCAGCTTCTGCCAGGCTGCCTTGATTAGGTGTGAAGTGGCCTGGCTTCACACAAAGGAATGTGCTTGGGGGAGAGAATCTCCCCTCAGCAGATGGTGAGGCAGGAAGGGGGAGGGCTGCCAAACTGGTCTTCAAAGGCAGAGAAGGACATTTGGAGCACCCAGCAACACCCCCACATCCTGCAACCCCAGACAATTAGGTGCCCCCTTGATTAGATTAGGAGAGGGCAGGAGAGGGGTGTGTTTATGATTTTTAGCCACACCAGTGGGTGGGCTCAGCCAGATGTAACCTCCAAAAATCAGATTCATCCATGTTGGATTTTTAGAGACTGTTGCCTTCTGGGATGGATTTTTGCCACACTTCCCAGGAAGTGGTCATCACAGGGGGACGACCCTGTCCCTGATTGGAGAACCAGGGCCCCCCTGCTTTTCACCCAGGAGCAAGGATAAAACTGGCAGACCTGCACCCACGCCTCAGATCCCCACCAAATTTCAAGAAGAAAGAACTTAAGGAGAAGAAGGACTGCCCTGCTGGACCCCTGGCCTGCACCTGGAACCTGCACTCAGAAGGACTGCACCAGCTGCACACTTGGGCTTCACCACAAGAAGGACTTTGCCTGGCTTCAACTGGTTCAAGGAGGGACTCCCTGTTTGCTACAGGTGAAAAATTGCTAACCAGAGTGCCCTGCACTAACTCCTGAAGAAAGCGACCAGCTGACCACTGTCCAGTGGCCAAAAAGGAGTTTGCGCCAGGTGCATTCTGGGAGTTGAAGTCCGCACCCCCCAAGGACCATCACAGAACTTCTGGACCCTTGGGGTGAGATGTGGACCCCAAAAGAACCTTAAAAGAACATCTGGATGAAGCCCCAGAAGTTTGGAAAAGATTTGAGAATTTTTGGAAAAAAGCTCCAGAGAGGGACCGACCCGCCGCGGAAATTCTAGCCGGCTTGCCTCAACCGCGACCCGGCCTGACTTCGTGGTTCGTCCCGGTAAAGAAAAACATCCAAAAAAGAGACTAAGTCCGAACGTAAAAAAGTTGACCGGGACCTCCCAGCCATCGTATCCGAGAAGGGCTCCATGGACGTCGGATCAAGATCCAGGTTTACCCCGGTCGAAGGATTTTCATCTCGAAAAAACGACTAAGTCCGAAGGTAAAAGTCTCCACTGAGGAAACCCACATCGCGTATCCGGACAAGGGCTCCAGGAGGTCAGATTCAACTGGCAGGTTCGTCCCGGTGAAGAAAAATTTCAAAATAAAGACTAAGTCAGAAGGTAACTTTTTAACCGAGGCCTCCCGCGACCTGTAGCCGAGCAGGGCTCCATCGCGGTCGGCCTGAAAGTTTGACTTTGCCCCGGTCGAGGTGCAACCAGATGACCCGATTGGCGCTTTTTGTTTCTAAGCGCTAGAAAATTAATAATTCTTTAAAAATTCATATCTCCGGTTCCCCTGAACCTATTTTAATCGTTTTTGTGTCATTTTAAAGATAAAAATATAAACTATTTTTATAAATTGGTTTTGGATTTTTAAACTGTTTCCTGAGTTTTATTTAATTACTGTTTTGTGATATTTGAATGCTTTACACTTTGTCTCCTAAGTTAAGCCTTGACGCTCGTTGCCAAGCTACCAAGGGTTGAGCTGGGATTAATTTACTGAGACCTAACTGTACCTATGTGGAGGTTAGTGGCTTGTTGCTAGGTGTAGGTACCTACCTGCCCTACCAATAACCCATTTTCCAACATAATTGGAAGCAGCAACGGGATCCTGTACTTGTGTTCAATATCACGTTACAGTTTTAGGTAAAACAAATTAAAAATACTTTAAATTGTCCTAGTGCAAAAATTGTTTTTAATTTTTAATTTGGATTAATTTCAATTATTGAATTTTTGTAATTTTTCAAAACTCTTGTTTCCAATTTTTGCAAAAAGTTTTTGTTGACACAAAACTAGGGAACCATGGAGCTTGATCTGGCTAGCCTACCCACACTGACAGTAGTCCAGCTTAGGGGGTTGTGTATTGAAAGAGGGTTGCCTGCAACCACTGATCTCAGGAAGCAAATCCTGATCACATCCCTGACAGCATGGGCTGAGGCCCAAGAGGTAGAGTCAGAAGAAGCTCCAGCGGAGGGAGAAAGAAGGGAGGATGCTAGCTCTAACCACTCAGGGGAGGGAAGGCATCTGAGCCTAAGTGAGGATGAGGAAGAACGGTCCTCAGTAAATACAGTCACTAGGGGCAGATCCAAAGCTAGTGGTGGGAAGGGGGTCCTTTCAGGAGGAGAGAACCCATCCATCAGAGAAAGAGAGCTGGAGGCCCAGCTAGCATACATAGCTTTGGAAGCAGAGAAGCTGGCCCTAGAAAAGAAAAAGTGGGCATACAAAGAGAAAAGAGATGGAAGCAGCGATAAAGAAGCTGAGGTGTCCATGGGTGGGGGAGTTTGCCCCAGATTACCCAAGGGGGTGGTTCCTGCTTATGTAGAGGGGGATGACATAGATAAGTGGCTGGGGGCCTTTGAGAGGGCACTCCAAATGAGAAGGGTTAGGCCTCAATACTGGGGTTCCCTTTTGTGGGAGTTGGTCCCCAACTCAGGGAGGGATAGGCTTCTGACCTTAAGGGGGAGGAGGCAGATTCATACCCTAGTATGAAGAGGTGCTTAGCCAAGAAGTTTGGTCTGACCCCAGAGCAATATAGAATGAAGTTCAGGGACACCCAGAAGGTCAGTACCCAGTCTTGGGTTGACTTTGTGGACATTTCACTAAAGGCACTAGAGGGCTGGATTATTGGTAACAAAGTAGATACTTATGAGGGGTTATACAATCTGATCATGAGAGAGCACATCTTGACCAATTGTATCCAAGAAAGGTTACGCCAGCATCTAGTGGACTCTAAGCAGACCAGCCCTAGAGAGCTAGGGGAGGCAGCTGATGAGTGGTTGAGAACCAGGGTGGTTGTCAAGTCCCGGGGGGAGACTCCAAGAAGGGGGGGACAGGTCCCCAAAAACCTAAGGAGGGAGGTGGTAAGCCCACCACAGAGACTCTCTCTGTACCCCAGAACCCTAAGAAGGAGGAGAGTAAATCCCACTCCCACTCTGACAAGCAGAGACAGGGAGACCCAGGGTTAAAAAAGCTCTTGGACAGTAGGGCTTGCTTTGACTGTCAGCAGACAGGTCACTTCAGAGGAGATGCAGCCTGTCCAAAGAAGGTGGTTAGCACTGGGCTGTCCAGTGTAGCCATAGAGGAGGATTCCTCAGATGATGAAGTCCTCCTAGCATTGAGCTGGGAGACAGGACCAGATGGTAAGCTGGTGATCCCTGAGGGTTGGAGTAGGCACTTCCACCACATTCAAGTGAATGGGATCCCTACCACTGGCCTGAGAGACACCTGTGCCAGTCACACTATAGTGAGTGACCGGTTAGTGACCCCAGACATGTATGTCCCAGGAAAGACAAAGAAAGTCAGGATAGCCACAGGGGAGGTCACCTTCAAACCTGTAGCCATAGTGCCCCTAGAGAGGGAGGGTATCCTTGACTGGATTAGGGTGGTAGTCAGTGCTGACCTTCCCCTAGATTGTATCCTGGGCAATGACCTCCCAGAGGTGAGTCTGGTCACAGATGGGGTGGTCGCCCAGGGCGCCCCCCCAACCCAAAGTCCTGGGGAGTCAGTCCCTACAGTTAGGAGACAGGGGTCCCCAAGAAAAGGAAAGAAGAAAAGGAAGGGTAGGCCACTCTTAAAGAGAGTTCCAGGGAGCCAAGGGCCTTCTGCCCCAGTAAGGGGGGAGCCCAGAGTTGGCACTGGTGAGGCCTCACCTGACCCCAAGGAAGTCCTGAGTAGTCAGGCAGCTGTCCAGATGCAGGGTGTTGCCCCTGCACTGACAGAAGGGAGAGTGGAAAGAGGGTGTCTGCCACAGGAGGTGGTAGCCCCCCACTCTAGACAGCAAGAGGGGTGCCAGGACCCCAAAGATGCCCCTAAAGCAGCTCAGCCACCTGTCAGTGGAGAGCTTAGGGTGTGGTTCTGGGTACTGACAGCTGTCAGTAGCCTCTGCTGGGTGCTAGCCTTCCTGGCAGCACTGTACTTGGCCTGGGAGGCAGACCCCAGGGCCAATAGCAAAGTAGGCCCCCTGACCCTGTTGGTCATGGTGGGGTTCCTCAAGTGTTGGGTGACCTCTTTGGGTAAGCTAGGTGTTGCCCTAGCAAAGTTAGGAGTAGGGGAGGTGGGCACCTCACTACCCAAGTTGGCAGAGAGAGAGGAGGAAGACCCCCCTAGAGGAAAGTTTCAGTTTGAGTTGGGTCCTTTTACTGTTGGGATGGCTTCACTACCCATAGGGAGTGACCCTGACAGGAGGATATAAGGCAGAGTAGGCCCTGCAAAGGGACAGCCAGTTTTCTTCACTGTCTTCCTCGCCTAACAAGCCAGGAAGACTCTCCCAGGGTTGGGCTGAGTCTCCTGGGCGTGTGGGCTGGGGGGGGGTTGTGTGAGAAAACAGGGCTGATTGCAGAGGCCCCATAACTTTTTGCCCCCATTTTCCTCTTTTTGCTGGTGTTTTCCTGACTTTGATGGTGCCCTGGGTACTGCTAACCAGCCCCAGGGCCTGTGCTCTGTGTAAAATGGATATGCAAATTAGGCTAATTATAATTGGCTAAGTTAACCTACCTATAAGTCCCTAGTATATGGTAGGGCATGTAGGTTTAGGGACCACAGCATAGGTGGTGCACACCTAGGTGCACTGCTGAGGTGCCCAGTGTCATTTTAAAAGCAAGCCTGCCTTGCTGGCTGCTTTTAAATTAAAGTTATATGCAAATTCGACTTTGGAATTAAAGGTACTTCCAAAGTCTTAAACTACCTTATTTTTGCATATAAGTCACCCCTAAGGTGTGCCCTATGTGCCCCTAGAGCTGGGTGCCATGTAACTATAAACTGGGACTTTATAAAAATAGATTTATAAGCCCTGGTGAGGTAAAAACAGCCAAATTCGTTTTTCCCTCATTGAAGTAAATGGCCTCCATAGGCTAGAATGGGCAGACTTTATTTTAAATTTTAAAGTCTCCTTAAATGTTACTGTTGGACTTTTGCTTATGCAGGGTCATCCCCAGTCTTTTTCGCCTCCTGCCTCCTATTTTTTTCTGACATGTTGCTGTTGGCTTTTCAACTCTGAGCACTTTACCACTGCTAACCAGTGCTAAAGTGCATATGCTCTCCTGTTTAAATTGTATGTAAGTGGTTCATCCATGATTGGCATATTTGAATTACTAGTAAGTCCCTAGTAATGTGCACTAGAGGTGCCAGGGCCTGTAAATCAAATGCTACTAGTGGGCCTGCAGCACTGGTTGTGCCACCCACATAAGTAGCTCTGTAATCATGTCTCAGACCTGCCACTGCAGTGTCTGTGTGTGTATTCTTACACTGTAAATTCGACTTGGCAAGTGTACCCACTTGCCAGGCCTAAACCTTCCCTTTCCTTACATGTAAGGCACCCCTAAGGTAGGCCCTAGGTAGCCCCAAGGGCAGGGTGCAGTGTATGGATAAGGTAGGACATATAGTAATGTGGTTTATATGTCCTGACAGTGAAATACTGCCAATTTCGTTTTCACTGTTGCAAGGTCTGTCTCTCTCTCATAGGATAATATGGGGGCTACCTTTAAATATGATTAAAGTGTAGATTCCCCTAGAGAGTAGATGGACATGTGGAGTTTGGGATCCCTGAACTCACAATTTAAAAATACATCTTTTAGTAAAGTTGATTTTAAGATTGTGCGTTTGGAAATGCCACTTTTAGAAAGTGAGCATTTTCTTGCTTAAACCATTCTGTGACTCTGCCTGGTTTGTGGATTCCCTGTCTGGGTCAGTTTGACAGTTGGGTTGTTTTTCACCTCACACCAGACAGTGACACAAAGGGAGCTGGGGTGTGATCTGCATTTCCTGATTAGCCATCTCTGCTAGGAGGGAGGGGTGGAGTGGTCACTCTCATCTGAAAGGACTGTGCCTGCCTCTGACAATGCTGTCTCCAGCCCCCTGGTGTGTGTCTGAGGCCTTGCCTGGGCAAGGCAGGATTTCACAAGAAGGTGTGAGTCCCCTTTGAAGAAAGGTGACTTCAAAGACTAAAATGGGTATAAGAAGGGCACCCAAACTTACAAACTTTAGAAACACTTCTGGAATCAAGGGGAACCTCTGCCTGGAGAAGAGCTGATCGCTGAGGAACAAGTGCTGCCCTGCCTGTGACTGTGCTTTGTGGAGCTTTCCTGCAGTGCTGCTTCTGCCAGAGTAAGAGGGCAAAGACTGGACTTTGTGTGCCTTCCATCTTGAAGAAGAAATCTCCAAGGGCTTGATGTAGAGCTTGCCTCCTGTTGTTGAAGTCTCAGGGATAGCAAAGACTTCTTCCTGCCAGCACCTGGAGTCTCTGGAGAGACCCCTACTCTGCTCTGTGGTGCCCTTCCAGTTCCTGGGACCCTGAAAGGAGAGGCTGGCAGCCTAAGGACAAAAATACACGCACCGAGCGCCGTGCGGAGAAAAGATCGACGCGAATCCGATCGCGGCTGAGAAAACGACGCGACGCCGGCTCCGCAGCTGAGAAACGACGCCGCAGGAAACGCGACCGGAGAATCGACGCCCGGAGCAGGAGAAACGACGCGCAGCATCGCTGACGAAGGCTGAGAGATCGCAACCTGCGCCGCGGGACTTTCGGACCGTCGCGTGGCTGGCTTTTTCGACGCGCATCGCCGTGCCGAGCTGTTTTCGACGCATATAACCGTGCAGGGTTATTTTCGACGCACACCGCCCGTGCGGGGTTATTTTTGACGCAAACCAGGTACATTTACACGCTAGCAGCGCTAGTGTGTTGTTACAACTACCTAAAGACTCTTTTTATTTTAAACCTTTTAAAAATCATAACTTGACTTGTGTATGTTGGATTTTTGTTGTTTTGGTCTTGTTTTGTCTAGATAAATATTTCCTATTTTTCTAAACTGGTGTTGTGTCATTTTGTAGTGTTTTCATTAAGTTGCTGTGTGTGTTGGTACAAATACTTTACGCCCAGCACTCTGAGGTTAAGCCTACTGCTCTGCCAAGCTACCAAGGGGGTAAGCAGGGGTTAGCTGAGGGTGATTCTCTTTTATCCTAACTAGAGTGAGGGTCCTTGCTTGAACAGGGGGTAACCTGACTGTCAACCAAAGACCCCATTTCTAACATTGGTGACCAGCGGTCGGGATTGGACTTGTATTTGTACTTGACATACAGTAATTGAGTGTACACTACTGTTTTGATCTCAGACCACTACGTGACCACATACTACTTGTTTGGTGATCTTTTGATTTTTCTCTTAAGGACTCTTTTTATTCTACTTCCATGATTTTGCTGATCCCTTGACTGATTCTTTTTACTTCATTGGGAAATTATTTTTTTTCTGCCTTTGGAACTTTGCACTTGTGACCATCATGTCTCAATCTGGAGATGCAACAGCTGGAGCTGTGTTTGAAATGGAGAAACTGAAGGAGTACTCAGTTGCTCAATTGAAACAGTTCCTTAAAGATCTTGACTGTCCCACTGAGAGCTCCACCAGGGAGGGGGAGCTGCAACAGGCACAGAGGGCCGAGGTGACAATCAAGAAGGCTGGAGGGCACACAGAGGAGGAGAATGTGGGTGGGGAAGTGCAGAGGATACACAGTGGTGTAGTGGAGGTACCTGTTACGCCTGGGGGGAGGGTCCCCAGGAGGGGTAGCAGGGTGTCATCCAAGGGTCTGACTCCTAAAGAGTCACAGGACAGACAGGCAGAAAGGGTTCGCCGGTTGGAGGCAGAAAAGTTGAGGATACAAAGGGAGTATGACAGGTGGGAAAAGTTGGAAGAAAGGAGGAGGAACTTAGAGATTAAAAAAATGATTTATGCTTACGAGCTTAAATTGAAAGAGCTGGAAGTCATGAGGGCTGAGTCCAGCTGGAATGGTGGCAGCAACAATTGTATATCCAGTGATGCTGCAGAAGTGCACATGCCCAGAGAGGTGGTGCCCTACTTGAAGGAGGGAGTTAACACACGCCAGGAGGTTCAGGGGTATGAGGTAGCTCCAGTGATGCACAGGGTCCCTGAGGTGGATTGGGGAACTGGCATGGGGAGTCATATTCCTACTGGTGGGAGGGACACTCTACTGACTCTAGGTGAGAGTGACAGGGAGAGGGGTTCCCCCCAGGTAGAAGTCCTGGTTATGGAGTGTGAAAACATCCCAGAAGAGTGTGGGTTGAGTGTCAGGGACAGTCAGGTACTGTCTCACCAGTCTCAGGAGGGTGATGTGGGGTGCTTTTTCAAAGCAGAGTCACTGGATGGTTGGGTGAAGGGTACTTTGGTTAATTCATGTGAGGGGCTGAGTGATGTAATTGCTGGAGAGCATATGTCTAGTCCTTATTTTCCAGAGCTATGCCAACACCAGGTGGAGTGTGAGTTCTCTGACCCCAGGGAGCTTACAATGGAGGCAGACTTCTGGGTGAGTACCAGAGAGTCTGAAGAGGCATTTGGGGGTGCTCCTGAGAGGAGTGGTCTAGGTAGTTCCCAACCAGGTGAGGTAGGGAAGGATTGTAGTGTCCCAGGTAGGTCCCAGTGTAGTGGGATGGGTGAGGGACCCCATGTCCAGTCTCAGAGGAGAGGGAATGGGGATGGGTTGAGGCCCAAGGTGCCCGAGATCCGGTCCCAGGTCCTGGAGGGTTCCCTGCGGGAACACCAGGAGGGGAGCCTAGCCTGTACCATAGGGCCATCTGTTGAGGGAGACCCCACAGTGTCAGGAGAACTTGGGGGGGCCGCTGTAGCCAGCGTCCCACCAGTTCTGGTGTCTGGCAGTACCACTCCTAGTGAGGGGGTGCAGAAGTCCAGACAGAGGGTTGAGAGGGGGTTGCGGACCCCAGTGGAGAACCTGGAGGGTCAGGGGTCAGCTCTGAGAGCAGAGCCCCCCATGAATGACCTTGGTGAGACCATTTCTGGGTTGGGGGGAATCCAGACTCTGTCAGATGGGCAGAGGTCAGGAGACCTGCGCCAGCCAGACTCTTGTGTGGCCCTTCGGGACAGTGTGTCCCTTGAGGGGGGTAAGTGTGCCCCCCTGGAAGTCCTGGTGTGCCAGGCAATGGTTCAACCGCAGGGTGGTGACCCTGGGTTGAATGATCAGGTTCAGGGGGTAAACTCTGACCTGATGGGGGGTAAGTGTGCTCCCAAGGAAGTCCTGGTGTGCCAGGCAGTGGTTCAACCGCAGGGTGGTGACCCTGGGTTGGATGACCAGGTTCAGAGGGTAAACTCTGACCTGGTAGGGGGTAGGTATGCCCCCCAGGAAGTCCTGGTTTGCCAGGCAGTGATCCAGTCTGTGGGTACAGACCCTGGATTGGGAGGCCAGGTTAAGGGTGTCCCCCCTGACCTGGAGGAAGGGGCTACTGCTAACAGTGCCCCTACCATGTTGTCTTCTGGGGGGGGCACTCCTAGTTGGGTGGTTCAGGACCCCAGAAGAGAGGGCAGGGGGAGGGAAGCCTCACCCCTGGCCCTGGTCCAACCTGAAGGTACAGACCCCAGGTTGGAGGATCAGTTGCAGGTTAACATCCCTGCACTGGTGGAAGAATTGTGCAGGACTGCTTCTACAAGCACCCTGACAGTTTTTGACTCTGGGGGTGCCGCTTCTGCAGGGAGGTTACAGAGCCCCAGAGGGGAGGAACAGGGTCAGGTTGTCATCCCTGACCTGGTGGAAGAGAGAGTGGTCAAAGGGTGCCAGGCACCTGGGGCTACCACCCCCCACTCTCCACAGTCACAGTGGTTAGAGAGGCCTGAGGTCGGGCTCTCATCCCTGACAGTTGTCTGGGGCCACTGTGGCTTGCTGTCCTGGTGGACAGAGTTGCCCTGGGGGGGGGAGGACGAGAGTCACACCCCGGGGGTGGAGTGGGCAACACCACTGTGTTGGCCCTGGTGGTACTATCTGCCCATTGCAATACATCTGTGAGCAAAGTAAAGTTAGGTGTTGCACAGATGGTGTCTGTAGATGTGGAGAAGGGTTCCCCATGGGTTAGCTTAGTGGGCCCTGAGAGTATGGACAGAGGGATCCAACTGGAGTCAGGAAGGCGTAGAACTGGAACATGCCCCTGCTGTTGTGGGCCTGGGTCCCTGTTCTATCGCCCCAATCAGGGAAGTACATCAAGGTATTGATTGTTCTCCCCTGGCTTTAGGCTGGTAGGGGGTCGTGTTGGACTTTTGCTTATGCAGGGTCATCCCCAGTCTTTTTCGCCTCCTGCCTCCTATTTTTTTCTGACATGTTGCTGTTGGCTTTTCAACTCTGAGCACTTTACCACTGCTAACCAGTGCTAAAGTGCATATGCTCTCCTGTTTAAATTGTATGTAAGTGGTTCATCCATGATTGGCATATTTGAATTACTAGTAAGTCCCTAGTAATGTGCACTAGAGGTGCCAGGGCCTGTAAATCAAATGCTACTAGTGGGCCTGCAGCACTGGTTGTGCCACCCACATAAGTAGCTCTGTAATCATGTCTCAGACCTGCCACTGCAGTGTCTGTGTGTGTATTCTTACACTGTAAATTCGACTTGGCAAGTGTACCCACTTGCCAGGCCTAAACCTTCCCTTTCCTTACATGTAAGGCACCCCTAAGGTAGGCCCTAGGTAGCCCCAAGGGCAGGGTGCAGTGTATGGATAAGGTAGGACATATAGTAATGTGGTTTATATGTCCTGACAGTGAAATACTGCCAATTTCGTTTTCACTGTTGCAAGGTCTGTCTCTCTCTCATAGGATAATATGGGGGCTACCTTTAAATATGATTAAAGTGTAGATTCCCCTAGAGAGTAGATGGACATGTGGAGTTTGGGATCCCTGAACTCACAATTTAAAAATACATCTTTTAGTAAAGTTGATTTTAAGATTGTGCGTTTGGAAATGCCACTTTTAGAAAGTGAGCATTTTCTTGCTTAAACCATTCTGTGACTCTGCCTGGTTTGTGGATTCCCTGTCTGGGTCAGTTTGACAGTTGGGTTGTTTTTCACCTCACACCAGACAGTGACACAAAGGGAGCTGGGGTGTGATCTGCATTTCCTGATTAGCCATCTCTGCTAGGAGGGAGGGGTGGAGTGGTCACTCTCATCTGAAAGGACTGTGCCTGCCTCTGACAATGCTGTCTCCAGCCCCCTGGTGTGTGTCTGAGGCCTTGCCTGGGCAAGGCAGGATTTCACAAGAAGGTGTGAGTCCCCTTTGAAGAAAGGTGACTTCAAAGACTAAAATGGGTATAAGAAGGGCACCCAAACTTACAAACTTTAGAAACACTTCTGGAATCAAGGGGAACCTCTGCCTGGAGAAGAGCTGATCGCTGAGGAACAAGTGCTGCCCTGCCTGTGACTGTGCTTTGTGGAGCTTTCCTGCAGTGCTGCTTCTGCCAGAGTAAGAGGGCAAAGACTGGACTTTGTGTGCCTTCCATCTTGAAGAAGAAATCTCCAAGGGCTTGATGTAGAGCTTGCCTCCTGTTGTTGAAGTCTCAGGGATAGCAAAGACTTCTTCCTGCCAGCACCTGGAGTCTCTGGAGAGACCCCTACTCTGCTCTGTGGTGCCCTTCCAGTTCCTGGGACCCTGAAAGGAGAGGCTGGCAGCCTAAGGACAAAAATACACGCACCGAGCGCCGTGCGGAGAAAAGATCGACGCGAATCCGATCGCGGCTGAGAAAACGACGCGACGCCGGCTCCGCAGCTGAGAAACGACGCCGCAGGAAACGCGACCGGAGAATCGACGCCCGGAGCAGGAGAAACGACGCGCAGCATCGCTGACGAAGGCTGAGAGATCGCAACCTGCGCCGCGGGACTTTCGGACCGTCGCGTGGCTGGCTTTTTCGACGCGCATCGCCGTGCCGAGCTGTTTTCGACGCATATAACCGTGCAGGGTTATTTTCGACGCACACCGCCCGTGCGGGGTTATTTTTGACGCAAACCAGGTACATTTACACGCTAGCAGCGCTAGTGTGTTGTTACAACTACCTAAAGACTCTTTTTATTTTAAACCTTTTAAAAATCATAACTTGACTTGTGTATGTTGGATTTTTGTCGTTTTGATCTTGTTTTGTCTAGATAAATATTTCCTATTTTTCTAAACTGGTGTTGTGTCATTTTGTAGTGTTTTCATTAAGTTGCTGTGTGTGTTGGTACAAATACTTTACGCCCAGCACTCTGAGGTTAAGCCTACTGCTCTGCCAAGCTACCAAGGGGGTAAGCAGGGGTTAGCTGAGGGTGATTCTCTTTTATCCTAACTAGAGTGAGGGTCCTTGCTTGAACAGGGGGTAACCTGACTGTCAACCAAAGACCCCATTTCTAACAGTTACATACCAAGAATTTGGTATCAAATTGATTGTTGTAATAAATCCCACAACTTCCAGTTGTTGGATTTAATATAACTTGTCCAGGTAAAAAGTTTAGACTTTACCTAAAAAGTTGCCAATTTCAGCTCTGCATTGTTTTTGCTGCTGTGCTCTGATTGGCCAGCCTGCAGCAGCTTCTGCCAGGCTGCCTTGATTAGGTGTGAAGTGGCCTGGCTTCACACAAAGGAATGTGCTTGGGGGAGAGAATCTCCCCTCAGCAGATGGTGAGGCAGGAAGGGGAGGGCTGCCAAACTGGTCTTCAAAGGCAGAGAAGGACATTTGGAGCACCCAGCAACACCCCCACATCCTGCAACCCCAGACAATTAGGTGCCCCCTTGATTAGATTAGGAGAGGGCAGGAGAGGGGTGTGTTTATGATTTTTAGCCACACCAGTGGGTGGGCTCAGCCAGATGTAACTTCCAAAAATCAGATTCATCCATGTTGGATTTTTAGAGACTGTTGCCTTCTGGGATGGATTTTTTCCACACTTCCCAGGAAGTGGTCATCACAGGGGGACGACCCTGTCCCTGATTGGAGAACCAGGGCCCCCCTGCTTTTCACCTAGGAGCAAGGATAAAACTGGCAGACCTGCACCCACGCCTCAGATCCCCACCAAATTTCAAGAAGAAAGAACTTAAGGAGAAGAAGGACTGCCCTGCTGGACCCCTGGCCTGCACCTGGAACCTGCACTCAGAAGGACTGCACCAGCTGCACACTTGGGCTTCACCACAAGAAGGACTTTGCCTGGCTTCAACTGGTTCAAGGAGGGACTCCCTGTTTGCTACAGGTGAAAAATTGCTAACCAGAGTCCCCTGCACTAACTCCTGAAGAAAGCGACCAGCTGACCACTGTCCAGTGGCCAAAAAGGAGTTTGCGCCAGGTGCATTCTGGGAGTTGAAGTCCGCACCCCCCAAGGACCATCACAGAAATTCTGGACCCTTGGGGTGAGCTGTGGACCCCAAAAGAACCTTAAAAGAACATCTGGGTGAAGCCCCAGAAGTTTGGAAAAGATTTGAGAATTTTTGGAAAAAAGCTCCAGAGAGGGACCGACCCGCCGCGGAAATTCTAGCCGGCTTGCCTCAACCGCGACCCGGCCTAACTTCGTGGTTCGTCCCGGTAAAGAAAAACATCCAAAAAAGAGACTAAGTCCGAACGTAAAAAGTTGACCGGGACCTCCCAGCCATCGTATCCGAGAAGGGCTCCATGGACGTCGGATCAAGATCCAGGTTTACCCCGGTCGAAGGATTTTCATCTCGAAAAAACGACTAAGTCCGAAGGTAAAAGTCTCCACCGAGGAAACCCACATCGCGTATCCGGACAAGGGCTCCAGGAGGTCGGATTCAACTGGCAGGTTCGTCCCGGTGAAGAAAAACGTCAAAATAAATAAAGTCAGAAGGTAACTTTTTAACCGAGGCCTCCCGCGACCTGTAGCCGAGCAGGGCTCCATCGCGGTCGGCCTGAAAGTTTGACTTTGCCCCGGTCGAGGTGCAACCAGATGACCCGATTGGCGCTTTTTGTTTCTAAGCGCTAGAAAAGTAATAATTCTTTAAAAATTAATATCTCCGGTTCCCCTGAACCGGTTTTAATCGTTTTTGTGTCATTTTAAAGATAAAAATATAAACTATTTTTATAAATTGGTTTTGGATTTTTAAACTGTTTCCTGTGTTTTATTTAATTACTGTTTTGTGATATTTGAATGCTTTACACTTTGTCTCCTAAGTTAAGCCTTGACGCTCGTTGCCAAGCTACCAAGGGTTGAGCTGGGATTAATTTACTGAGACCTAACTGTACCTATGTGGAGGTTAGTGGCTTGTTGCTAGGTGTAGGTACCTACCTGCCCTACCAATAACCCATTTTCCAACAGTGGGTCCTTGTGGGGGACCTGTGGGACACATGGGATACACTGTCAGTGCCTCACATATGCTTGGTGTATCAGAATAAATATTTCTCTAAAGTTGGACTACTGTACTACATTGCCCATAATACATTGCTCTGTAGGTTGCAGTATGTGAATGGAGCATATCTGGAGGATGCATGCTTTTGTGTATTGTGGTTGTGTGCATAGTGCATTGAGTGGTGTAAATAAGTGATTTTTGGAACTTACGCTTGGATGTTCCCAGTGCAGAACTGTCAAGGTCTCCAATTCCTATCACAGCCTCTGGCTCCAGAGTGGTCTCCACCATGCTCTCTATGGCTGTAGGGGGTGGTACTGTTGATGGCCCTCCTCCAGTTCCGTGCATCTCCCTCATCCGCTCTGCCACCCTTTCTTTGGTCCTGGACCGGATGTCGTACCACCTTTTGCGGACCTCATCAATGGTGCGATGGCTGACTCCGATCGCATTGATCTTACTAAGGATGTCCCGCCAGATTTTCTTCTTTTGGGTGTCAGGGACACTCATTGATGCCTTGCCAAACAAGACATCATGGTGCAGGTAGCACTCCTCAGTTAGGACCTCCAGCTCCTTTTCCGAAAACTTAAGTTTCCTCTTCCTCCCAGCATTGGGTGTCTCCTTGTCCTGAGCTGACATGGCTGTTGTTGCTCCTCTCAGCTGGGTGTGCCTCTGCTGCTTGTGCTGAGTAAGCTCCTCCCTGTTCCATGGAGGTACTTCCTGGTTCTGATGTCATCACTCAGAACCAGGAAGTGTGTTTTCACCTATTTTATTTGCACCAGCGTGCAATTTGCGAGCCAGTCACAGTGTGCGACTCCGGACCACACCCTTGTGCAATTTGCAACCTCGCAAATTGCGACCTCGCAAATAGTGATTTTGCAAATAGTGATTTCGCAAATTGCGAGATCGCAAATTGCGGTGCGACTCCGCACCGAATCACAATTTGGTATTGTGATTTTTGCCTGCTTCCCGTTTTGCGAGTTGGAAATAGCGATTCGCAAGGAGTCGCTATTTCTGACTCGCAATTCGTGTGCTTCGTACATGTGGCCCCAAATCTCTAAAAGTGCTCTTTCAACATGGACTGGTACAGCCAGCGTTTGAAACACAAATCACAATATGGGAGGGGGAAGTTTCCAGATTTCTCCTTTCTAGCTTGTTTAAGGTACTTATGAGGGAGACTTGACGACTGGGGTTAGATCGAACTCATTCAGGGAGGGGGACGCCTTTGACTGGTTCATTTCCATTTAGGGTAGTTCTCTCTTTGGACAGTCTTCTGGGTTCCCGACTTGAAGTTGGCAAAGAGATGATGTCCCTGCCTCCCCCCAGGGTGATGATTTTTTAATTCTTATTTTTGGCCTTGCGTTGTGAATGAATATATAATCACTGTATATTGTGAAAGCTGAATTTATTACAAATGATTTTCATGTATTTTGAATATAGAATCTGCATAGAATTTGACTAATATAGAAAATAATATGCGACTTAAAAAAAGCGCCCACTTGATGGCCGCCAATAATGTACAAAGTGTATTTATTACATGAATAATATTAATTGAAGTGCATGTCTTAAGAAAATTGTAGTAATGTGTTATATTAATGATTTCATGTCATGTATCTGCTTATTAATTATAAGCCTTAAGTTAACAAGACTTGAGCCTAGTTTGCTCAGCCTCATATTAAGCTGCACTGTTTAGTAAAATTGTGGGAATGTATGTCCAGAGAAATTAATACATGTATTTGCACTGTGTTGACCAAACGTTGCAGATGTCTTTAACTTTCTCATGAGAACTGCTTGCTAGAATATTTTGTAATAGAAATCGTTACACTGTAGAGTTTGATGCGTGAGACAGCGATGTTCCTAGGAGCTAACAATGGATGCACGGATGGATACCAAAAGGATACCTGACGAGCCTGACGTTGGGAACAGGAGAAGCCAAACATCGACATGTGAAACAAAGTTTAGTTATATCTTAGATTTGGGGTTTTATTCTTACTGGACTAATTGTACACGTATGATTTTCTGACTAATGGCAAAGTGGGAAGTTCTTTAGGTGATTTTAAGTTAGTCCAACTGTGCAGAGGAGAGGAGCGCTCTTTCTATTCTGTCTGAGGAGCTGAATTATTCTGGATGATTTTATTTCTATCTTTAACTTTATTGCTTAAATATTCTGATGCTGAATGCTGATCCTTTGGACATTACTTCTTAAATGGTTCAGATAGTTTAGAGCCCCGACTTGGAACCATTCCTTTTCACTGCCCATTGCTGATGCTGACCTAACTGATGTCCAACTGATGAAGATAATCGCAGCTTACTGATCCTTGTGAGGAGAGGTACAACAAATGCTATTGTTGTTGTTGTAAGTCATGTTCTTTTTTTCTAGATACCAACCACTATTTTGATAGAGCCATAGCTAGATATTTTTCCAAATTAACATTGACAAATTCTTTTGGATGGAGCCCGAACATGCTATTCTAATCTGAAGGTTAGTTAGGGAGACACCGACATGTTAACAACTTATCACTAAAGGGTTAATGTTGTTCATTTTCTGAAATTAGATGTATGCTATTTCTATTTCGCAGTTTTAGGACAGACGCACTCACAATTTGCAGATATATTCTCCATGATTGAAGTAGTGTATTTTCATGTTTGTTTCTATGATCATTAGTATTCTAGTGCTGTGATTATTTTCAGAAGTGTATTTGTTTCTGCATTTGACTGGATGCATCCCCTATTTAAACCTTAGAAAGTGCTTTAATACATTTATTACTCAGACTAAGAGCTCTGCATTGTTGGAATTCCTTTTATTTGTGTTTCCTCTCAGTCTGAACTACGAGCAGAACACTATGGCAAAGTCGGAAAGGGTGGGGAAGGAAGGTTGAAAAGTGTAAAATTTTAAAGTGAACATGTTTGGTATAAAGTCAAAAGCAGCATCGCAAACCATTTCTAGATTCCAGGGTGGATAAAAGAACCTTATAATGTCTTAGAGACTGAATGGTCTGGTTTTTCTGGACTTTTTAAATCCTGGGATAATGGTTTGGGGCGCAGAGCCCCAAGATGGACTGTTATGTTTAAAGAAGGTACCTTTTGAACGTAGTGGTGTTTTATCTATTTTAGGGCGGCGAGCGTGGATACTGCTTGCTGCCTATAGAAAAATGCACAAGAAATGCAAGCAGTTAGAGCAGGAGAATGAACAATTAGAAGGGCAGCTTGTTGACACTCAAAATACTGTAACTATGCTGTCTTGTCACAATGAGTTGTTGCAAGACAAGGCTGATACCTATCAGTCCATAACAGAGAAGGCAGCTGTTGCCCAGAACAAATTTAGAAAACGCAGAGGTAAAATAAATCAGAAGAAAGTTCATTTAGCAATTGCTAAAGCAGGATTACATTGGAATCCAGATTTCTGGGACGCAAACATAGGGAAAAGCACAGATTTTTCAAATTCTAGTGATGAAGAGGTTAAAAAAGGTGGGGGCCAGTGTGAGCCAAATGAACAGAATGTGGTTCGCGCACAGCCAATATTCATATGAATAATACAGGACAGACCTCTGAATCCGGCAGGAATGGAAATGCACTCTCTAGAATAATACACCCAGCAAGAAGTTAATGACATTATAGATAGATTCAAGCAGCGGGCTGCGGAAGCATTGCTCACCTGGTTGGTGTGATTGTTTGACACTGAAGCCTCTAGAGTAATGTTAGATATAGGAGACACTCCTAAGTTTTGTACTCTTAGAACCCACCCCATAATAGAGGGGCATTTTAGGAGTTTTAAGGGTCAACACCAGATTCCCCTACTGCAGTTAGCAGTTGAGGGGTGTAACCATAAATATCCTACAGAATGAGATTGACCACCAAATGACAAACTCTGTACACTCTAAGGGATGCAATGCAGATAGTTAAAGAGAAGGGAATGAAAACTTCTATTTTACTGAATGATGCTCACCTGTTAGATGGACCGGTCTCTGTATCAGTATGAAACAAAATAATTTGCCTCGCTCCTCCAGCCTACAAGCAAGTAATAATGACTCTCCTAATCAATCAGACAGGGCAGTCTTTGAAAGATATGCTGAAGGCGGTTTGCGAATCAGGACAATTGGGAGACCGGAATAAACCAGAGAGGACTTCGAGGTCAGAGGGTCGCACAGAGAATAATCAAGTACCTAGGAGAGACATGTTCATGGCATTGCTAAAAGATGGTGTCAGCAAGGACCAGATTGATGGCACAGATACTAAAAGCTTGTGGGAAATGTACCCTAAAAGATGCCTAGATCGCAAAGAAGGTAGCAGACGCGTTCATAAGCAACATAATAAACGTGCAACTCAGAGTCAGTCACAGAAGCAGGAGGACGAAAAGGAAAGGGAAATAGATGTGTCTTCACAAGGGAAAGAGGAGGAAGGTTGGGACAGCGAGGGGTTAACTGTTAAAGCAGAGAAGGAATACAGCCTGCTCGCAGATATGAAAGGATATATCCCGATCTGACTTGGGCCAAAGTTGATAAATTTAAATCCGACTAGGAGACTGGCCAAGCTCCGGTGCAGGGATGGGCTCGCAAAGATAACAGACCACATGTTGATTTAGAAATAGACTGGAAATTGAAAATAAGAAGAACACCAAAAAGAGAATATTCTGTTTTGATTGTGGCTCTTCTAGAATATTTACTGGAAATTTACATTTTAAAGGGAATGACTTTGTATTTGGATGATGGTTGAACTAACTTTGTATCAAAGAGATCCATTTCAGTGGCAGCCATGAGGGTGGGCCATTTAAAGATACCCCCAGTGATGGTGCCCCCAGCAGCCATGGTAATCCGCTTGAAGAGTATCGCATCTCAGGAGGGCATGAGGAAATAAGTAAAACCATCCAAGAAATGATTGAGGCTGGTGTAATAGCTCCAACCACCACTGAATGGAACAATCCCTAGTGGCCCGTTCATCGACCTGATGGGCCCTATAGAATGATGGTCGATTACCACAAGCTGAATAAACATACACCCCCTTTGATAGCCGGGGTCCCAGACACCATCAGTTTGATTGAAAGAATACAGAAGCATGCAGGGACCTGGTATGCAACCATTGATATTGCCAATACTTTCTTTTCTATACCATTGGCCCCTAAAATTCAGGATCAATTTAGTTTCTCATGGAATGGCTGACAATTCTGAATTATAAGGCTCCCCCAAGGGTATTTACATAGCCCCACCATCTATCACCGGCTTGTGGCAGAGCACCTGGATGAAGTATGTCATTCCAGGAGTGCAATTGACCCATTACACTGATGACGTGATCATTCAAGGAGAGACATAAGAACAGGTGTAGACTCAGTTGGAGCAAGTTGTGGAACTGTTGTTGAGCAAAGGATGATTAATCCAGATATGATGCAGGGATCCTCTCAAAATGTGAGGTTTCTAGGATTCAGTGGAATCAGGGACATAGAGAGGTGATGCTGTAGGCAAATCAAAAGATTTTAGAGTTTGCCACTCCCAGCACTAAGCAAGAGACACAGCGATTCATTGGATTGTTTGGTTTTTGGAGACAGCATATTCCTCGTTTGAGTCAGATTCTATCCCCTTTGTACAAAGTGACACGAATAAAACATGAATTTGAATGGGGGGAACAGCAGCAGTCTGTGTTTGATTTGGCAGAGGAGGTAATTCAACAGGCTTTAGGCTTGTGGCCAGTACAAGAAGTAGACATTGAGTTGCATGTATCTGTTCAGGGGCAATATGCAAATTGGAGCATGTGGCAAAAACGGGGAAAAACGAGGGTGCCCCTGTGTTTTTGGACTAATAGGTTACCTGAGGCTAGGGAGTGGTACACTCCCTTTGAGAAACAATTGCATTCAATTGGGCTCTAGTAGATACTGGGCAAATGACCCTAGGTCATAATGTGATTTTGAGACCTGAGATTCCAATAATGCAGTGGGTGATGAGTTTACCAAAATTGCACCGCCTAGGACATGCACAAGAAGCTAGTATCATACGTTGGAAATGGTACATACAGGACAGGGCTTGAGCGGGACCAGCAGGCACAGCATCTCTACATGAACAGGTGTCACAATCCCCTGTGCCGAGTAAGTAGAGTGTGCAAGAGGTACCACAGATAAAGGAGTCACCAGTGAGATGGAGTGAGCCATTTGATTCCTTGTCCCCTGAGGATAGGAAGCATGTATGGTTTACTGATGGTTCAGCTAAATCTGTGGGAGCTAAAAGACATTGGAAGGCAGTTTCATATAACCCACTCACTAAAAAGCTGTTAACTACTAGAGGAGAAGGAAGAGCAGTCAATATGCAGAATTGTATGCTGTGTATTAAGATTTGAAGCAGGAACTGCCTGGAACTTGTCACGTTTATACTGATTCTTGGTCTAGCGCCAATGGGATAGCCACCAGGCTCCCACATGGCATGCACATAACTGGCAAATAGATTGAAAGGGAGTGTGAGGTAAATTATTGTGGCAGGAAATTTGAGAAAGGCTGGGGCAAAGTACTGTTACTGTGTATCATGTAGACGCCCACTGTCCTACCTATTCACTAGAACACTGGTTCAATTCCCCTGCAGATGACAAAGCCAAACGTTCAGAGGCAGAGGTGGTGACACCAAAGCCTGACTAAAGTGGGAATGGCTATATGGGCGCACCAAAAATGTGGACGCCTGGGAGAGAAAGCCACTTGTAGGTGGGCGAGATTGAAGGGGTGCACATTCTCCTAGATTTGATAAAAACTACAATCATGCAATGTCCTATTTGTCAACACATGCAACAGAGATCTGTCCCACAAACTGTCAGAGGTCAGTTGGGGAGAGGGAAGTGACTGGAACAGATATGGAAAGTTGACTACATTGGGCCACTACCTACTAGTCGGGGGTGCCAATACACTTGCACAGTAGTGGGCACCTATTCTGGTTACCTGATTGCTGTCCCTTGTAAATGTGCAACACAACATAATACCATCAATACTCTGGACTTGTTAATGTTATATAATGGAGTACCACTCCAGGTCCAGAGTGACAATGGGTCACACTTCAAAGGAAAATTGGTACAAGATTACTGTTTACAACACAACATTAAGTGGATATATCAAATTCCTTATTATCCAGAAGCTGCAGGACTGATTGAGAGAATGAACAGCTTGCTGGAAGCCCAATTATGAAAATTGTCAGATGGAACTTTGAAAAACTGGAGAGAGCATTTAAATGAAGCCTTCCAAGTTCTAAATAACAGACACTAACAAAGGCTGAAACTCCCTTGATGAGAATGTTAACCCCTGCTCTGCAGATACAGCCACCAACACCATCATGTACTGGGAAGAAAAACCCAGAGCCTTAGCTCCTTACAGAGCCACACCAGAATCTGCACATCTTGACCTGCATGCTTTAAAAGCTTACACATTGAACCCAAGTGACATTGCACTTTGTGAAACAGGTGTTCGAATACAGATTTCCCCAGAGCATTTCGGATTGATTGCTCCCAGATCTGGGTTAACACTAAAAGATATTCAGGTCTTGGGGGGAATGAACAATGCAGACTACCAAGGAGAAATCAAAACCATTCTCCTGAATAATGAAGACACTGACTTGATGTTACAATCGGGAGACAGAATTGCCCAAATTGTAATCATCCCAGTGTATGGAGGAAAAGTAAAAAAAGATGATTGCCCCAGCCCTTCTTACAGTGCATGGAGAGGGAGGTTTTGGTTGAACTGACAAAAATGCTGGTGCTAAGGTGTGGGTAGAATCCCCAAATCATCCTACTACACCAGCAGAAATCATTGCCAAAGGGAAAGACAACATCCTCCTGGTTATAAAACCTAGGAGGGAAAAGTGGGAGCATGTCCCAGCTAACAAATGTTATTTGCAAGAATTATCATACTTGTCTCTTTTACAGGTCACACTACGAGGTGTCTATGTGCTGAGTATGCTGTGTGGTCTTCTTTTGGGTGTGTGCGAGTGGGGTCAGGAGGGACCAAAAAAAACCAACTCCAACCTGATTGATAGACCACCACTAACGACACCTCTACTACACTTGACTGAGAATATTTGGACTCACCTGGCAGGAGTCGTACTCAACAGGTCAGACTTTGGTATGGGATTGATGAAAAGTAGAGTGGATGTTCTATCAACATGTTTGATTGCAATACCCAAACCTGCAAGCATCCTATTGGATATATTTTATGCCACTAACCAGGATACAGACGTCCACGAGCACAACGTGATATCCTATGTTAGTCCTTTTGAGTATTGTAGGTGGTAATTTGACCCAAAAAATAATGTACAATATCACCACAGGCAATGTCTGTTATCAGATGTCCTGCAATCTGTGTAACATTGGAAAATGCATCCAACTGCGCCTAGAGGCAATAATGGGGTCTTATCAAAAGATACCGTGGGAACACCAAACTTTATGCTCATATTGAACGAATAAACACTGCAAAAACATGACCAACAACATGACTTGCCTTCATATTGCAACCACTGCTAGTCATGTTAAGCATGTTACATTACCGGTGGGCTGGCTCTTTTCAGGTGGAAAAATCCCTTTCACCTACATTCCCGCTAATATAACTGCTGGACTGTGTACCTTGACATGATTAGGACTGATGATGTTCACATTTCATTCTGTACACACTTGTTATTCAAGAGACGCTGTTCAATTTGGTGAAGTCTGTGATGCCAAAATTCAATTATTATCCCAATCAGAATATATAAGCTTGAGTCTTTCTATAGTAGGCGTGGCCAGTTTAGCCGTTTATAATACTCGAAGGATCAATAAGTTGGCATGCTGGATAGTTAGAATATTAATCACACTTTTATTGCTGTATCTGAATTTTTACTAGATATACGTGGTCTTAGAAAAGCTGCATTGCAAAACAGAGCTGCTATTGATTATCTACTTTTAAAGCATGATCACAGGTGCTTTGAATTTGAAGGCATGTGTTGCTTCAATTTTGTCAGAATCCACCCAGTACCATATTGACACTTTACATGAATTGGTGAAAGGGTGGTGGGTTTGCTTATTCCATAGGTTGCCCAATTTCAGACAATTATGTGATGTCTTGGGTGGGATATTCGTAGTGATTTCTATAGTTATAATTTTGTGTTTCTGTGTACAATGCATACCTAATTTGCTTGCAATGTTTAGACCAAAATGAATTAATTTCACACCTGTATGTTATGTGACCTCACCACAGCAGAGGCGAAGATAAGGTGGACTCATGCCATCATTGCCCAAAGAGGCACAATTATTTGTGTGTCATCAGCATATGAAACCAGGATTAAACTGTGAGCCTCTACAATGTTGGCCAAAGGACGAACATAGAAATTAAATAGTGTAGGGCTGAAGGATGAAACTCGTGGTACCCCTCACTGCAGCTGAAAGACAAAGGAATTGGTATGGCTTAAAGATCCTCTGATACAAATGGTCTTGCAGGAAGGAGACAAACCACCATAAGGCTGATGCTTGGATGCCAATATATGCTAGCCTCTGGAGAAAAACCAGGTGGATGTCAACATCAGGACAGTCTACAGGAGACAAAAATGCAAAAACCCAGTCTTTATGCAGGAGCATAATTCATGCATTGTGTTTATATGCAGTATGTTAACCTTTGCATTGCAGAGTTTAACCTTGAAAAGCACTATTAATGATGTTTGCAATAACTGTTCATTTGCAAAGTATTGCTGAAGGCTTACTGAGTGTGTTAGGGTGTGGTCCCTTTCTAGGACCTTCTAGAAGCTTTCCCTGACGCATGACTGGGTGTGGTTTGTGGGCTGGGCTTGACTCTATATAAGGGAGCCAGCCCAGCTCCACGTGCTCACTATTCAGGGGTCCCGGTGCAGAGCAGCAGCAACTTCCTGAGCTCCTGTTCTGGAGGCCTACCTTGATATTCAAGGCCTGCCCTCATTAGATTGGTGATTCTTGAGCAAGGCGGTAAGGCGGAGGTCGGGCCGGGCCCGACCCCCGTTCTCAAAGACATTTGAGTTTTGGGCCTAGTTGTGAAACTCTCTGTGTGCAGGAGTGTGATTTCATGGCATTTGCATATTCTTGTTCGAATCGGCAGAGTGCGCGATTAATTTCTAACATGTAAACTTTGGCATTCAGATTGGCAACAGTGTGCGTGATAATTTCATGGCATTTGCATATTCTTGTTTGAATCGGCAGTGTGCGCGATTCATTTCTAACATGTAAACCTTGGCATTCAGATCGGCAACAGTGTGCGCGATCATTTCATGACATTTGCATATTCTTGTTCGAATCGGCAGAGTGCGCGATTCATTTCTAACATGTAAACCTTGGCATTCAGATCGACAACAGTGTGCGCGATCATTTCATGGCATTTGCATATTCTTGTTCGAATCGGCAGAGTGCGCGATTCATTTTTAACATGTAAACCTTGGCATTCAGATCGGCAACAGTGTGCGCGATCATTTCATGGCATTTGCATATTCTTGTTCGAATCGGCAGAGTGCGCGATTCATTTCTAACATGTAAACCTTAGCATTCAGATCGGCAACAGTGTGCGCGATCATTTCATGGCATTTGCATATTCTTGTTCGAATCGGCAGAGTGCGCGATTCATTTCTAACATGTAAACCTTAGCATTCAGATCGGCAACAGTGTGCGCGATCATTTCATGGCATTTGCATATTCTTTTTTGAATCAGCAGAGTGCGCGATTCAACCCTGGCATAAAAGGCTTGGCTTTTAGATCGGCAGTGTGCACGATCATTCCATGACCTTGAAAACGTTGGTGTGCCGTGTTTGTTGAGGTGCACACATTTATCCTGAGCTTTTGGATTTCTTTGAAACGCTTAATTCAAAGTCCGACATTCTTTGTGCATATTGAGTTCCTAATACAGTTGCTGTTGTTTCCAGGGAATGTTCAGATAGCCTTTGTTCTCATGTAAAAATGCAATGTTTATTCGGAAACAGTATTGATGAAGGTTCTTGTATTCTAGACAGTATGTGATATCTCCTGAAAAGCTCATATGAAACATTGTATTAACCCATTCTTGATTTTTCCAGGTACCTAGATTTCTTGAGGTCTAGTTATAGTCAATTCTTAGGTTATCCATGATTACAGTGTAAGAACTCTTAGAACCATATTCTATTGAAAGTCAATGTGATTATATCTTGACATTGTGTTGTTTACCCTCTTGCTTCCTACAGCTCTCCTTCCCAGCTGTTCCCTACCTAATCCCCTTTTCCCCCACTTGGACTCTCTCAGGCTCTGTGGTATTTCTATCGGAGCTTTGGAGCTGTCTAGTGGTGGACATGTTGGGAACGTGCGCAGGCCCAGAGGATCTGGTCTCCCTGACAGTGGAACACTGTATCCAAAATGTAGAAGGATGAGCGTGGCAGTTCCTCCACAGTCCAGCAGACAGCTGCCTGTGGTGCTCGGTAACACCTAATAATGTGGTTTCAGTACTAAAGCCCGGTCAGAAGCCAGATTGTGAGGTATGTGCATTAGGTTGTGGTCCTCCAGAAATGCTGACAGTTGGTAAGTAATATATTTTTTTAGAATCTTTGCACAAATACGCAATAGCCATATTGGGTGATAATTAGCCCAATCTGTAGCATTCAGATATATATTTTTTTTAGCAAGGCTGCGGCCATAGCATTTTCCCATGTTGAAAGAACCATGCCCTCAGATATTGAGGAATTAAGTAGATGGAACCGATGAGGGGTCAGCGTAGAGCAAACCATTTTTCATAATGCCTGGTGGTAAAGGATTGAGTGGAGATCCACACATAATGAAATCCAAGAGTGCCATAAAAGCAGAATTATCAATATAACAAAAGGTAGCTAAAATGGAATTAGAGGAAACAAAGCTTGGCTATGCACCGTAAGCAATGGAACAGCAAAAGAGGAATGAATGTATGTGATTCTAAATGCAAATCATTCCAGTTTAGCTGTGAATGAGAGGGAGGTGTTACCACCTTTGCAGGATCTAAAAGAGTCTTGACAATTTAGAAAAGCTATTTGCAAGAGTTTACCGGCATAATAGGCTATATAAGTGATTCAATACACCCTATGATAATCTTTAGTTGCAGCTTTAAGCTTGATTTTCTCCTCCTGAGAACAATGCTTTTGTCAAATGCGCTTTACATGGTTACAGTTTTTCTTAAAAGCTAGCTGAAAGTCATTAAGACAAAAGGCTAGGGCTCGAGTAAAATGTTTAGACCCAGATTCAAGAGGTAATACAGCATCCAGAGAATGACAGATCTACATCACAGTTCCAGTGGCCTCGTCCAGAGAGAAGGGGTTGGAGCCCAGTCTGCTATGTGACATGTGTCACTATGGCATGTGGCATGTGCGACAAATCATGTGACATATGCCACAGCGTGTCATAGATTTCTGACCTGCTCTTTTATGGTTAATTGCAGATCGTCAGTAATTTCCAAAGGGTCTCTTTTACTTGGGTAAACTAAATAAAGAATAAAAATAGAAAAACAATACAAAAACAAGCTTCTCCAGATGGGGATCAAACTCTTGTCTTAAAAAAATCATCACCCACAATATTAACCAGTAAACCAACTGTTTTTTGAATAGTGTCTGTTGTCTGAATGCTTATTTATCATAGAGAAGGTGTTAAAGTCCTTCATCTCTTTCCATGGTGATTATCTTCCAAATGCCACCAATTCACAGTTGCTTTTCATGCTCATAAAGAAATAACTCTTCCCCTCATTTACTTTTGCACTGGCCCCATGCATTTCTTTCCACAGTCTTACTCTATCTCTCATTCCACAAATTAAGGGATTTCTTTCATATTAAACCTTGCTCCCCCTGCACACATGCCACAGCACGTCACAAATTTCTGACATGCACAGGCATGACTAACTGGGCTTCAAATCTCCCAGACACTTCCAGGGGATGACTTACAAAGGGACCTCTGTCATTTGAGTAAGATTAAAAAAGAAATTGATAAACAATTTAAAAAATGATTTTGAAGGGGTGGGGTTCGAACTCTTGTCAAAAGCATGATTAGACCATGGGTCTAACCACTATGCCATGCATCCTGCTCAATTAATGCTATTTCAAAATGCCATTGTGGAATAGAAACAGGATGAAAGTCCTTCCTCTATTTCTATGCTTGTTTTTCTTTTACATGCCACAGAAATCACAGGTGATTTTCATTCTTAATTATATTTACTCTCTTTAACCCTGGCACTGATCCTTTTCTATACATGTAAGGCACCTCTAAGTTAGGCCCTAGATATCCCAATGGGCAGTGTGCAGTGTATGTTAAAGGTAGGACATGTACTTGTGTATTTTTACATGTCCTAACAGTGAAATACTGCCAAATTTGTATTTTTACTGTTGCAAGGCCCATCTCTCTCACAGGTTAACACGGGGGCTGTCTTTAGATATCTCTTAAGTGCAGTTTCCCTTTGAGAGCAGCTAGAGATTGGGAGTTTGGGGTCTCTGATCTCACAATGTAAAAATACATCTTGTGGTAAAGTTGATTTTAAGATTGGTAGTTTGAAAATGCCACTTTTAGAAAGTATGCATTTTCTTGCTTTAACCGTTCTGTGACTCTGCCTGTTTGTGGATTCCCTGTCTGGGGCACACTGACAGTTGGGCTGTTTGTGAATCTCCTCTAGAGAGTGACACAAAGGGAGCTGGGGTGTAGCCTGCATATCCTGATGAGCCATCTGGGCTAGAGTGGAGGGAGGAGTGGTCACTTACACCTCAATGGACTCTGCCTACCTTTACACAACACAGTCTCCAACTCCCTGTTGTGTGTCTGGGCCTGGGCAAGGCAGGATCCTGTAACCAACAGAGACTTTTCTTTGACATTGGGCAACTTCAAAGTCAGAAAGGGGTATAAGTATTGGACCCAAAACCCCAGACTTTAGATTTCTTCAAGATTTGCTTTGGGAACGAAGAGGAACCTCTGCCAAGGAGAAGAGCTGAGGAGAAGTCCTGCCCCTGCCTGTGACTGTGCTCTGTTGGGCAATACTGCAGTTGCTGCTTCTGCTTGAGGAAGGGGACAAAGACTGGACTTTGTGGTATATTCCTGGTTGAGAAGACTCTCTAAGGGCTTGGATGGTGCTTTTCCCCTGTTCTAAAGTCTCAGGGCCATCAAAGACTTACTCTGCCAGCACCTGGACTCTCTGCTGAGACTCCTGCCCTGCCAAGTGGTACCTAATCCAATCCCTAGGCCCATGAAAGGAGAAGTTGGTGGAAAATCAAGAAGATCCAAGGTAACTTACTTCAGACTACTTCGGACTGACACCGGTGCCGAATCCTGTGACGCCACCTCCAACCAAAGCTGTGGTCCTCGCTGGAGTGCTATGACCCTGCAGGCCAGATGCTGCTGTAGCCTCTCTGAAGTCCGCTGCACCACGTCGTGACCACCGGATGTCATCTCTGCCGGAAGTGCACGAATCCAATGCTTCGTACCGACTCCGTCTCACCTCCAATGCTCCGCAGCAAGGACCCACCTCCTCTTCGTGACACCCCTGCTGCTTTGCTCTGCAGCACCAGAACCGCCGCCGCCTCAGATCCAGTAATGCCACAATCCCTGCATCTGTACCTGTTATGCTATTAATTGTGTTTGACCAATTACTTTGTGTTTCACCACTGCGCATATTAGTTGCTCAATGTTCACCAGTAGCACATTACATATTGTATTCAGTTTAGCTGCCTATTGGCTTTAACGTGGCATTAGACATTACATTTGGTATTTAGGTTAGCTGCCTATTGGCTTTAACATGGCATTAGACATTACATTTGGTATTTAGGTTAGCTGCCTATTGGCTTTAACATGGCATTAGCCATTACATTCTGTATTCAGTTTAGCTGCCTATTGGCTTTAACATGGCATTAGACATTACATTTAGTGTTTAGGTTAGCTGCCTATTGGCTTTAACGTGGAGTTAGACATTGCAGTTGAGACATTGCAGATGAGCTGTGTTTTTCCAAGCTGTATCTTTCCACATAGTAGACCAAGCTGTGTTTTTCAAATTGAATTCACACGAACCCTAACATGATAAGAGAGCGTATATTTAGTGTTTTCCTTTCTGCTCAGCCTTGGGAAGAGGAGGGGCCTAGGTGATCTGGCCAATCTCCAATGGCTTGTTTTATTTTCCTGAGTCTGAGAGGAAGGGGTAACGGTGGCCCTGTGGCGGCTACAGGGGGAGATCTTTCAGGACTTCAGACAGGAGCGGACTTCAGCTGCCTGTCTCCCGTTTGGGTGGAAAGTCTCTTTCTCGCAGTTGAACCGGAGTCATCAACTTGAAGATAGGAGAAGGATGACAAGCAGTGATAGGCCCTACGGTGATGCAATTTAGACTTTTATTCTTTGCTTTGAAGTTATGCTATAATATAATCACATGTATTTGCTGTGTACATTACAATTGAGAAGTACTTTGATATATTTTGCTTTCATTGCTGTGACTACTTTTAAACGTGTGATTCCAACCTACTAATCTCGTCTTTCAGGAACCTCGTGGTGAAGTAGTAATAACAATAAATGTCTTCTTTAAACTAAGAAGTGCATTCCATAGAAGTTTTGTAAGCTCGGTTATAAGATAGGAGAAGGAAAGCAAAACATTTTGGCGTTAGTCGACAGTCTGGGAGTCGAATTGGAGATTGGAAGTGCACTATTTAAAAGTGTAATTGTTTTTGTTGTTTAGAGAATTAAAGAAGCACAGCAGACCATGTTTAAAAATGCATGTGAAGTTAAACTGCCTTATGGTGCTGTGAGAAACATGTTTTCTTGTTCATCAGGACTTTGTGAGTCTTGGGATGAGTGCTTTGATAAAGCAAAAGTGTTTTCATATTTAGAAAATGTGCTTTTTGAAAGAAATTATGTCCCTTTTGTTCTTGACAGAAGGGTTTGGATACTTTTGTCTGCTTACAGAAAAATGCAGGAGAGATGTAGGCAGTTAGAACATGAAAATAAGAATTTATGTGAACAAATTAGCCAGAACACATTATTGCAAGATGATGCTGACATCTATGAAGCTGTTTTAGAAGAATCTGGCTTTTCCCATTCCAGTAATGAGAAGGTTAAAAAAGGTGGGGCCAGTGTGAGCCTCAGTGTGAGTAGAGCGTAGCGCAGAGCAGCCCACAGTTTTTGGCAGTTAAAGTGCATTCCTTAACAGATTACACTGAGAACAAAGTTAAGAATGTTATTTTGAGACCTCTTTTGCAAAGTATGATGTTTAAAATGAATTCAGACAAGGCAGCAGTACTGTCGCAAAATGTGCAGTTTATGGGAATTCAGTGGAATCCAGAAAATAGACAGAGGTTGTCACAGGTAAAACAAAAGATTTTAGAGTTTCTTACCATTTGCACTAAGCAAGAGACACCGAGTTTCATGAGCTTGTTTGATTTTTGGAAACAGTATAGCCCTCATCTGAGTGAAATCTTAACACTTTGGTACAAAGTAACTAGGAAAAGACATGAGCAGCTGCGCGCTTTTGATTTGGCAAATGAAATAATTCAAACTTTAGATTTGTGCGCAGTGCAAGAGGGAAATACTGATTTACATATAAATCAGGGACTACAGTATATACCAACTTAAATATGTGGCACAAACAGGAGAGGGCAAGAGTGCCCCTGGAACTTTGGATTAAGCTTCTGACTTATTATTGGACTCTAGTGAAAACTGAGCAAATTACATTAAATGATAATGCAATTCTGAAACCTGAAATATCAAGCATGCAGTGGGTGATGAGTTCACCTAAATCTGGCAGTATAGGACAGGCACAGGAGGCTAGTATCATACACTGGATCTGGTACATGCAAGACAGGGCTAGAGTCACTGCAGCCCTACATGAACAGGGGTCACAAGCCCCTGTACAGGATGAAGAGAAGGTGCAGGGAGTACCCCAGGTAAAAGAGTCACCAGTGAAATTCAGTGCACCATTTGAATTCGTGTCCCCTGAGGATAAAAAACATGTTTGTTTGACTAATGATTCATTGAAATGCATGAGTACTAAAAGACAATGGAAAGCAGTGTTATGCAATCCAGTTACTGAAAAGTTGTTGTCTACCACAGGGGAAGGAAAAAGTAACCAATATGCAGAGTTGTACAATGTGTGTCAGGCTTTAAAGCAAGAGCTGCTTGAGACGTGTCATTTTTACACTGATTCTTGGTTCACTGTCAATGGATTAGCCGTTTGGTTTTCCACATGGATAGTACATAACTGGTTCAATTCCCTTGCAGATGTTAAAGAGAAATATTCAGAGACAGAAGTGTCCACCCAGAATTATGACGTGGTGGGGATGGCTATGTGGGCGCACCAGAAATGTGGACATCTGGGAGAAAAAGCCACTTACAGGTGGGCAGAGATTAGAGAGATGTACATTCCCCTAGATTTGATAAAAACTGTGATTTTACAATGTCCTATTTGTCAGCACACACAACAGAGATCTGTCCCACAAACAGTCAACGATCAGGTGGGGAGAGGAAAGTTACCAGGACAGATATGGCAAATTGATCAGGTTTTAGGGGGAGTGATTGCTGCAGATAACCAAGTCGAAATCAAAATGATGCTGATAACTAGAAGAGAATCTGATTTATTCATACAGATTGGAGACAGAATTGCCCAACTTGTCATAAGTGCAGTGAATGGAGGTTTGGTAAAGAAGGAGTCTGCCCCAGCCCTTCTGACAGGAAAGGGAAGCTTTGGTGCAGCAGATAAAAACCTCAGTGCTAAGGTGTGGGTTGAATCCCCAAATGACCCTCCAGAACCTGCAGAAATCATAACAAAGGGCCCCAATAACATCCTGCTGATTATAAAACAAGGAAAGGAAGAAGAAGGGCACATTTCAGATGACAAATGTTATTTGCAAGAAAAGTAATACTTTTTTCTTTTGCAGATCCTACCACGACTCGCCACTGACCATGAGTGTGCTGTGTGGTCTCCCTTCGTGTGTGTGCGTGTTGGGTTGGGGGAGGGACCGCCCCCCCAACCTGAACCTGATTAAAGTACAAACCCCATGGATCCATTTTGCACAACTGGTGCCTTCAGTTCAAGTTCTACATGGGATCAATATAAAGTTTTTCAACTTGTTTGATTACTTTCTTCCACTGGAACTAAGCAACCTTACCAGTTAACTGTCTGTGTTTTTTCGTGTGGATCTCTGATTTTCACTTATATTCCAGCAAGCCTTTCAGGTGCACTGTGTACCTTTACATGAGTAGAACTCATGCTACATCAACTTGCTGTTTTAGAGACACTGTTCAATCAGTTATTATCCCAGTCAGAGTATACGAGCTTCAGTCTTTTCATTGTAGATATATCTGATGTGAAAGGTTATAAGATCAATATGTTAATCCACTTCCATTGCTTTACAGCGATTGCTTTTATCCTTCAAATCTGATTTGCTTATAATGGTTTTTTTTTTTGTTGATGTTTTTTTTTTTTTTTTTAAATAAGAGGTAAGGAAACAAAATTTATTGGTCATAGGGTGGAGATGTTATGCTATTAATTGTGTTTGACCAATGACTTTGTGTTTCACCACTGCGCATATTAGTTGCTCAATGTTCACCAGTAGCACATTAGATGTTGTATTCAGTTTAGCTGCCTATTGGCTTTTACGTGGCATTAGACATCACATTTGGTATTTAGGTTAGCTGCCTATTGGCTTTAACATGGCATTAGCCATTACATTTGGTGTTTAGGTTAGCTGCCTATTGGCTTTAACGTGGAGTTAGACATTGCAGTTGAGACATTGCATATGAGCTGTGTTTTTCCAAGCTGTGTTTTTCCACATGGTAGACCAAGCTGTGTTTTTCAAATTGAATTCACACAAACCCTAACGTGATAAGAGAGCGTATATTTGCTGTTTTCCTTTCTGCTCAGCCTTGGGAAGAGGAGGCGCATAGGAGATCTGGCCAATCTCCAATGGCTTGTTTTATTTTCCCGAGTCTGAGAGGAAGGGGTAACGGTGGCCCTTTGGCGGCTGCAGCGGGAGATCTTTCAGGACTTCAGACAGGAGCGGACGTCAGCTGCCTGTCTCCCGTTTGGGTGGAAAGTCTCTTTCTCGCAGTTGAACCGGAGTCATCAACTTGAAGATAGGAGAAGGATGACAAGCAGTGATAGGCCCTACGGTGTTGGAATTTTGACATTTTTTCTTGCTTTGAAGTTATGCGAGTCCAGGCTGCCCAGAAGAGGAGGAGGAGGCGGAGACAGGAGAGGACATACAGAACCAGGCAGACCATATTTCAACAGACTGAGGAGGAAATATATGATAAATATAGACTAAGCAGCACAGTCATCTTAGAGATCATTGAACTCTGAAACATCAGCTAGAAAGCAAAACCCTGCGCAGCTGCTCCATCCCCACACATTTGCAAGTGCTGTGCTCACTTCACCTCTTGGCCTCGGGTAGCTACCAGGGGGTGATTGCTGTTGCTGAAGGGGTGTCCCAAAGTGCTCTGTCATGATTCTTTAGATGGTTCTTAGATGCCATACTTGCACACATGTTCAGATACATTTACCTTCCCAGGAATGTGGAGGAAATACACAACACCAAATTGGACTTCTACAGAATTGCAAACTGACCCCATGTAATAAGGTGTGTGGACAGGACACATGTACCCATATGTCCGCCCGCAAATCTGGAATATGTTCCGCAATAGGAAATGTACTCACTTGCTCAACACCCAGGTGGTATGTGATGCCCATATCGTCATAACTGATATAGTGGCAACATTTCCAGGGAGCACACATGATGCGTACATATTCAGGCACAGTGGGATACACCAACGCCTAGAACGTGGGGAGTTTGATGATGGATATTTATTAGGTACTGTGTAGTATACACCAATGTCATAAATACGTGTCACTGCATAACCATGTGAAGCCATGCTCATATCTGCTGTTTTGTTACACAGGTGACAGTGCACATGCTCTGAGGCCACGTATACTCACCCCATACCTAACACCTGCCAATCAGAATGAAAGGCGCTACCACATTGGACATCGGCGCACTCATTGAAAGGACCTTTGGCATGTTGAAATCACATTGTAGATGCCTGCACAAAAGTGGAGGTGTACTCCAGTATGCCCCAGAGACTGCATGCTAGATTGTGGCTACATGTGCCATCCTACACTACATAGCAACCAGACATGGGCTACATCTGACCATAGATTCGGAGGATGAGGAGCAGGAGCCACCACAATGACAGCCTGGGGATGGTAGTATCGTAATGGAGGGCAGAAGGAGACGGGATCACATAGCAACTCATTACTTTGGCAGGTAAGTGCCAACTGTAACAGCACTCACAAATGTAAGACACATATAGCCAGGTTGTGCAAAACAAAAATATCCTTTAATGTCAGGAGTGCATAATGTAAATAGTGGCGTATAGCAAGCAGTAAACAAGTCTCATGTAACAAAACCTAACATGTGCCTTAGGGTAAACCTAGTGAGAAAACATCACACCCTCCTACGGCTACAACCACCATGGCCTGTGCCTGGTTGGTCCACAGATGTCTGGCGGGCACTGCTACTATGCAAGATGCAGACATCTGAGGCAGGACGCTGCTTACACTTGAGAAGTCCTCACTGTCCTGAGGGATGTCACCAGTACCTCTTGCTGCCTGGGAGATATGAATAAGGTCCAGAGCAGCAGTAATGCGCCCTTGCCGCATCTCCAGCAAAATGCCCTAGTTCAACCTGAAGCTTGACAGTGCATCTTGACAGACATGTAGTTGTGGTGACTAGGTGGCCAATGGACTGACTGAGCCGGTCCAAACGTGCAGCTGTGTTTGCTCTTTGCACCTTCCATGGGCCCTATCTGCAACCATTTCCCTACATAGGTCAGTGATGTCAGTGGTGAGGTTGACCATGTTGGTGTTCATGTTGGATGATTGCATTTCAACATTCCCAAATCCCTGTGTGAGGGTCTGTTGCATTCGGAGTAGATTCCAGTTCATCAACCACATGTGCTTGTTTTGCAGGCGGTGACTGCTGAGTAGGGATGCCTCCAGTGCAAGGAATTATTGTGTACTGGCATCATCCTCACCTGCATCATGTGTCAGACGACACCTTCAACACCTAGACCCTACTGTTCTCAGTGGCCGACTCTCACCCATCCGTGGCCCAGGAGTCAGGTTTACTGCCTCATTGTCCACATCTTTGTCCTCTGTTGTTTCATGTGCATGGGAAACAATTGGTGTTGTGCTGCACTCCTCTGCGGAAATGCCGACTGCCTCGTCTGCTGCCATGGTGGCATCGTCATCTCCCTCCACACTGGGGTCATAAGTAAATACCTGAAGGAGACCTGTGGGACACAGGGGATACACTGTCAGTGCCTCTCAGATGTGTGGCTTCTCAAAATAAAGATTCCTCAAATATTGGACTACTGTACTACATTACCCATAATGCACTGAACTTGAGGTGGGCATTTAGGCATGGAACTATTTTGATGATGCATGCTTTTGTCAACTGTAGTTGTGTGCATGGTGCCTTGAATGGTGTAAATAAGTGAGATTTGCTACTTACTTTTGGAGGTTCCAGGTGCTGAACTTTCCAGGTCCCCAATTCAATCATCAGCCTCTGGCTCCAGTGTGGTCTCCACCATGCTCTCTATTGCAATAGGTAGTGGTACTGTGGATGGTCCCCCACGTTTTCCATGCGCCTCCTTCATCCTCTCTACAACCCTTTCCTTGGTTCTTGACCTGAGGTCATACCATCTTTTGCGCACCTCCTCAATGGAGCGGTGACTGACTCTAATGGCATTGATCTTACTTTGTATGTTTAGCCAGATTTTCTTTTTTTGTGAGTCAGGGACACTCATTGCTGCCTTCCCAAACAGGACCTCATGGTGTAGGCAGCACTCCTCAGTGAGAACCTCCAACTCTTTGTCAGAGAATTTAAGCTTTCTCTTCATCCCTACAGTGTTTACCTCCTTAGTTTGGCTTGCCATGGCGGCAGTTGCTCCTCTCAGCTGGGTGCGCCTCTGCTGTCTGTACTGGCTAGATTCCTCCTACTTCCATGGGAGGTACTTCCTGGTTCTGAGGTCATCATCCAGCACCAGGAAGTGTAATTTCTCTTTTCTTTTGCACATGTTCGCTAATTGCGACTCAGTCGCAATTTGCGATTCTGGGTCACAAATTCCGATTCGGTTACACCCCCATGTGCAATTTAGGAAATCGCAATTTGCGATTTCTCAAATTGTGATGCAACTCGGCACCGAATCGCAAAATTGGTCTGCTATTTTTTTGTACATTCAGATATGCGAGTCGGAAATTGCCATTCGCATGGAATCGCAATTTCCAACTCGCAAATTTTTAGCTTTGTACATGTGGCCTGATATCTCTTGGTCTTGAAGTTCATTTTGTGAAGGTGGTGAGGAACAGAAGTCTGCACTGGGGTTGTGTAGAATTCCAGTTGAAACTCCTGAACTTTTTGAAGAACCCATGATTTTTGAGTTATGTAGGTCCAGTGGTGTAGAAAAAATCTGATCCTGCTCCCTAACTCTGCAGGGGAAGAAGGATAAGGCTCACCTTGAAAAGAGGGATTAGAAGCTGCTCTTTGGAAATTTCCATTGTTGAACCTCCCTCTGGAACCCCATACTTGGGAAGGGATGAAGGGGGTTTCTCTTTTATAATCATTTCCTCCTGAGAATTTTGTTTTGGTCTGGCCATGGAATGGGGAGCCTTGATATTGGAAATGGCTGGTAGAGCGGCTCTGGCCTTTTACAGCTCTGGAAAAGATGTGGGATTGAAAGACCTTTTTAGCACTGTCTTGACCTTATCCAGTGAGGTGAATGTGTTCATAAACTTTGCCACTTCTTTGACAAAGGGATCCCCAAACAACAGCAGGAGGGCTGACTTCATTAGTAGCTAATTAGCATTGTTTGTGTTCTATTCTAAGTAGAATATACTTCCAGGGCTCAGATGACAAAGCACAATTAGTGTTTCCTAATAAGCAGATGGCCGGTTGGGCCGAACTGTAGGAGGCTTGCTCAGTTTATCATGTACACCTCTGGTGTGGCATTCTCTACTGAGTCCAGGCAACCCTTAGTGATAGTAGGTAGGTGTCCAGATAGCAAAAGCTTTCTATGGGTAGCTGAGGTGAGCAGATAACTCTTATCTGGGAGTAATGTAAAGCACTTGCAACACCAAAGTAGTCTGACAGTAACTCACTCACAAGAAAGAACCACACGTGTTGCAAAAATAAAGGATAGTTTATTACAGCACTACTTCTAGACTAGCATTGGTACACCTTCCTTTGGAGATATCTACCCACAATATGTACAAAAAATAACCACCAGAAATAGCATAAAAATGCACAGGGCCAAACCATATACTAAAAAAGGGGAATGTGAAATAGTGAACCCAACCAAGATAAGTGTGGTAGTTAGCTAGGGGTTGGCAGCAGATAGAAACACCAGAGGTGAGTACAGTAAGTGTCTCCATTGACCAGATGCAAGAAAGTTACCTACCTAGTCGTCCCGTAGGCTAACACAGAGAGCAGGTCGTGAAATTGAGGACCCTTCCCAGTGGACCCCGAGGACATCAGCAGACAAGAGGAAGGATGGAGAGTGCCCCTACTCCCAGGATGCCCAGAAGACCGGAGTACCTGCACCAGGGACCCAGATTCAGAGGGTCGAAGGTGCTCTTCCTGTAGTCAGTGGAAGCCTCGGATTGTCCAGCTGCTGCCACGACCCGTGAACCAGATCGGTGGAACCCATGAACAGATTCCAGATGTGGTAGACATGGAAAGGAAGGGGACAGCATCCAGCACCCTTGGAGGTACCAGGGTGGTGCAGGTTGCAATGGCCAGCCTCCTAGAGGTGAAGTTCCTCCAAGTCAATGGAAGAAGAAGTCCAGCTGTGTGGTCCAGGAGCTGGATAAGATCCCAGGAGTTGCCTACAAGATGTCATTCGATGGTCACTGGATTGCAGCCAAGCTACAGCAAACAGCTATGTCCCAGGGGTGGGCACCCTGGAACATAGCAGGATCCGGCCCTGGTGGGTGTCGGTCCCCAGGGCCATCAGTGGCTCAATGAGGGGCTGCGTGGGCCACTTCCAAGTAAAATAGCCTCAGGGAGGTGGTGGTCCCCAGTGTTGCGGGGGACCAAAACGGACCCCCTTTTCTTTTTTAGCATTTGCCCTAGGGAGGTAGGGTCCCTGGGGCTTCCGGGGGGCTCCCTGTATACAATTCTGAGAAATGCCCTGGGGAGGTAGCAGTCCCCGCGGCCCGCACACAATTTGTGAAATGTCTACGGAAGGTGGTGGTCCCCAGAGCTGTGGGGGGGCTGCGTCGTCCCCCCACAAACAATTTGCAGGGCTTTGCAGCACTTGCCGTTGGTTCTGAGGAGGCTGTCAGCTGTATGGCCAACCTTTGCAGGGTTTTGCATCACTTTGTGTAATTTCTGATGGGACCACAGCTGGGCTGGCAGAGCACCTTCAGGTCCACTTCCAAGGGTCCAGGACTGGGGTGGCATCACTTGGGGTAAAAGAATTCAGCAAGCAGAGTCCAGGTGCAGGGTTCAATGTGGGAGTAGCCTTTTCTGTCCCTGAACCTGTGATCAGGAGGCCAGTCAACTAGCCCTTGGAGTAACTCCAGTGTTCCTGAGTATGCAGGTCCAGTCCTTCTCTCAGGAAGCAGATCTGCAGGGCAATGGAATAGCAGTCCATCTTGCAGAGCAGCACAGATGTCTTTCTGAGACTTCCACAGGTTCAGAGGTATACTGATGAGTTGGGTCTGAGGGTCCAATATTTATCTGGCGCCCAGTGTGTAGTAGGAGAAGGTTCTAAAGAATTCCCTTTGAAGTCCTTGAAGTTCACTGCCTCTCCTGTCCAGGCTCCAAGCTGGCTGCATGAACAGTGCAGTGGTGACAACTCCTTTGAGTAAAGGCAGGGGACAGCCCATTTGGTTGCGAGTGGGGCTGTGCCCAGCTCTGCTCACCCATCCTGCCATTTGATAGACCATCCAGGCACACCTAATCCCTCTATTGTGTCACTGTCTGGGAGGAATAAACAAAGTCCATCTGCCAACTACACCGAGTGATGTGACCCAGGAAGACTCTGCAGACACCAAATAGTTACGACAGAAAAATGCCAACTTTATAAAAGTGGCACTTTCAAAATTACCTTTCAAGAGGATTTTTAATTACAATGTACGAGACACCAAACATGATATCGCATCTTCACCCAATTAAAAGTTTTCACTTATCAAATGTAATAAGTTAACCCAATCTTACCCTAAGGGAGAGGTAGGCCTTGAAGTAGTGAAAAAGGAATATAAGAGTTTTTCACTACCGGGACATGTAAAACTTAAAAGCACATGTCCAACTTCAGAAATACACTGCACCCTGCTCTCTGGGCTGTCCAGAGCCTATCCTAGCGGTGATACATATGTATTAAAAAGGACGGGTTGGGTCTTGCAAGAGGTTTATTTTTCCAGGTCAAATGGCAATTTAAAACTGCACACACAAGCTGCAAAGGCAGGTCTGAGGCATCTTTAAAGGTCTACTTAAGTGGGTAGCACAAACAGTGCTACATCACGCTAGTGGCATTTAATTTACAAGCCCTAGATACATGTAATACCACTCTACAGGGACTTATCAGTAAATTAAAGATGTCAATTCAGTATAAGCCAAATCAACCATGTTTTAAAGGAGAGAGTGCAAGCCCTTTAACACTGTTTAGCAGTGGTAAAGTGCACAGAGTCAAAAGGCCAACAAATTCAGCAAAAAGTGGAGGGAAAAATGAAAACATTTGGGAATGACCTTTCAGAGAGGGTCAGGTCTACCAAATACATTTTCAAAGCCTCAAGTCTCAGGAGGCTAATTTGAATTGACAGAAGTAAACAGGGGACAGCAGTCGTGCCATGGGTGGCAAGGTCAGACCACTATTTTTAATATGTCATTGACTCCTAAGGTAGGCCTCCTGAGCCCCGGAGGCAGGGTGCATTATATTAAAGTTGTGTACATATAAGTGCAAGCCTGTATGTCCCTATACTAGCCACTTTCCATTAAGGGCTACTAGAAGTGTTCAGGGGGCCATAGGATAACATGGGATGGCACGTGGGCACCCCTAGGTTACCAGTTCCATTATGGTTGCATTAAAAAATGTCATGTTTGCTATAAAACAACTTGTCTCATTAAATGCAACTTTTTCCTAAAGTCAGATTTAATGTGACATGCACCCAAGTGGCTACCTCAAAGGTTGCCCATCAGGTTGCCCCACCCATTCCTGTGCCCTGGCAGGCAGCCTGCAGTTGCTACTGCCAAGACAGGCATCTTACCCCCTGCCAGAATGTGTGAACACTCCCAGGAGCAGAAACAAATGCCTGCCTGGGAAGGAGGTGACACTTCACTCTCTGACATGATGGCTAGTGAAGTGGCAAAAAAGTTGGTGAGTTTCAAAGCATACACCACCTCTGATTTGCAAGCAGGCTGCCTACCAAATGAGGAAACAACCCTCCCCTTATCCCCAGGCACATTGCATGCAGGAAATATAGATAGCCAGGAGGTATACAACCCTAACATCCTAGCCACACCCCCATAGTGGGTTAGGAGGTCTGGACGGACAGGGAAGGGTTCTGCCATTTTTAGAAATCGCTCTAAGTAAAAAAGGTGGCACACACTCCCAGGTATGGTCTCTACAGGGCCAGATTAGCTACTAGGGATAGTAGCCTATTGGCCATTTGCACGCACATCCCTAATGCCGATACAATGTAGGATTCCAGGGGCACCCTTCACACCAGAACCTCAGATCTGATGCAACTTGCAACAAAGGGCAAAGAAGAGATCCCAGTCTGAGACTTTAGGACCTGCAAAAAGCACACTGCACCTGCAGCAAGCACCCTGCAACTGTACAACTCATCCTGGACCAGAGACCGGCTTCAAAGTCATGAGAAACCACTCTGAGTACCAAAGACAACTCCCTTGGATTAGAGGTGTTAGTCCCCGGCAGCCCGAAGGTAAAAGCATACTCCTGGAATCAAAGAATCACTGACCTTCACACCCACTGAGGGATCATCCAAAAGTAAATGGTCAAGTTCATTGTGGGAGATGTAGTCCTGACCTCCAGCAAGTTACAGGCGGCTCCCGTATTCCCCCAGACTCCAGGACTTCGAAGTAACCAAGAGCTGAGGATGTTGCTGCCAAGATTTGTTGGTGTTCAGTCCGGCTACATCTAGCTTTGTTCAAGGCTGTGCCTCAAGGGAACTCTGCAGCATCTTCATCTGGTCACTTCAGTGACCCTATTGTCAAGTTTTTGATTGTTTCCACACTAGCGCCGTCTAACCGGTAAAACCAGCACCCCATCGGTCCCGCTTCAGCACCAAGGACAGCCACAACAAATCTGCACCAGGGCCCCATGAATAGGTAAAATTTAGCTGTCTCTCGTGGCTTGGAAATGGGACCTACATCACCTTAACCCACATTGGTTACCATTGGACTTAACCTGCAAGTGACCGATTGTCACTAGTCGTGTTCTCCATTGACTGCACCGTTAAAGATTTCCTATTGTAAATTGCACTGATAGATTTTTCCATCTAAAATCCATAACTCCGTTTATACTTATCCAAACATGTTCACTTCGATGTCTAGATGTATATAAAATTCTACTAGAATTTGATAAATTGGTATCGGTTTTCTTTAGAGTTATATCTATTACTTGTTGTTCATGTTGGTACTCTGAAATGCTTAACACATGTTCCTCAAGTAAAGCCTGACTGCTCTGTGCCACACTACCAGGACTGAGCTAGGAATTTATTATTGTGTGTTAGAAATTGATTTTCTGGTTAGCAGAGGTATGCATCCTGTCCAAGCAGGAACCACAGTCCTAGTCATGGTAAGTCAGTACACAACCTAAATTATCCTGTGCTCACTATCTGGTAGCTTAGCACAGAGTAGTCAGGCTTAATTTAAGAGGCAATGTGTAAAGTATTTGTCCAACACTTAAAATGTAAAACAGTAAAAACATCACACAAAAAGTATACACACCAGTTTAGAAAAAATAGAACTTAATTGATTAAATAGAACAAAACCAAAATGACAAAAATCCAATGTTTATAAGTTGAGATATGAATTTTTAACGATTAAATGCAAAAATAGCACTCAGCGCTTAGAGAGTTAATTGGTTGTGCTGGACTGGGACAAAGTCAAGAGTTCAGGCCGACAGGTGCTGTGGTGTGGGCCGGATACAGGGACCCACTTCGACCCGCTGAACAATAGTGTCTGGATGCTTGGTTTACATCGGGAAAGATGCAGGGTGCAGCTGAGCGATGCGACTGATTTCCATGCAGTTGGGCGATGCACCGGATTTCTCCACACAATGGCGGCAATGCAACAAGTCTGTGAGTGAAGTGCTAGTTCCGAAGTATGGTGGTTCCGAATGCGATGTACCAGGATTCTCCACCCTGTAGAGACATGCATTGAGCTTCTGGATGCTGTGGCTGCTATGCATTGGTTCCGAAGCAGCAGTTCTGAGTGCAATGCGTTGGTTCTGAGTGTGATGCACCAATCCAGTTCCTGAAACCGGGGTGATTCGTCAGTTCAGCTCTTGCAGCAGAGGAAGCGTTGATTCCACTGGAGCAAACCCCGAGGACTTCTTCCAAGGGTCCTGGACTGGCATGATGCCACTCACAGATTCACATGACAGACTCACAAGCAGATGAGCCCAAGGGTTGGAACTGGAGAGTTTTAATTCTTTTGTGTCCCTAATACTTAGAAAACAGGAGGCAAGTCAGCTAGCCCTTGAAATCACTCTGGGCTCAAATGATGCAGGTCTAGTCCTTCTCAACTAGGCAGAAAGAGAGCGGTAGGCAGCAGAGCAACACAGCAAGGCAGGTGTTCATCAAACAACAGGTACAGCAGAGTCACAGTCCTTGAGCAGCACAGCAGATCCTCCCCTTCCTGGCACAGTGGCCATAGGTCCAGAAGTATACTGTAGTTGTGCTGTCATGGGTCCATTACTTACAGCCAGTTGTGCCTTTGAAGTGGGGGAGACTTCAAAGAAAGTCTCGAAGCTCACAGAGTGCAGTGTCCTCCCCAGCCTGGGTACTCGTAAATGAATACGCCACACATGGATCTTGATCTTACATCTTTATTTGTGTCTGCGTAACCGCAAACTCAACATTCCAAAAATGCATTCTCTTTACTACACTCCCGCACGTACGTCACAGTTCAAAGGAGTCCACCGAGAACCAAAAGAGTTCGGTCATTGCTAACTCACAGGTCACTACATCTCCCCCTTTTACTGATATATACATTATAACTCTTTCATGAGTAGTCATGGAGCTCTAATCACACACCCTGATGGTGTCATCAGAAACTAGGAGAAGTCAGGAGGATTGTCCGTGACCTGCACTGGTGATGTAGGAACAGCAGCAGTCAGGGAGTTCTTGATAGGCTTCTCTGAACCAGTCTCTGCAGGGACATATGGGATTGATGAGCAATGAGCAAAATGTCTGAAGTGCGAAGAATCTCATGCAATGGACTTTCCAGGAAGTTGGGCAGTCACCATCCATCCTTTACTAGTCATGAATTGAAATAGTTCAGCAAGAAAAGGAGCATCAGATTTGCATTTTGATGGATAAGCACTCGATGTCCTCTGGTGAAAGTAATGTTCTTAGCACATCTGCGCTTATTTTCAATTACTTTCATTTCCAATTTATGAGCCAAGTCTCTTTTACGAGTTTCATCCTCAGTAGTAGATCTTTCATTGGTCCATTGAGGTAACTTGGTCGTCATGGCTCTCTCCCGAACATTAATGAAGCAGAACTTTTACCTGTTGTGGAATGAGGGGTCGAACAGTAAGCTCGACTGGTAGGATGTAAGACTTACTTGAGGTTGAGCTTCTCTGTCGTAACACACTGGACAGCTATCTTGAGTGTACTCATAATGTGTTCAACTAGGCCATATGCCTGTGGAAAAAGAGGTGTGCTTTTCTGATGCTTCACATTAAGGTGACTTAGAAACTCTCTGAATTCTCAACTGTTGAAAGGTAGGCCATTGTCAGGCTTTTAGATGGAAGTAACACCTCATGTCGCCAAAATGCCATCTAATCTCTCAACGACTCTTTCCTGAGTGATAGATGAGAGACATTCTACCAAATGGGTGTATTCACCAACAACCACTATAAGGTGATGTCCATTGTCAAAAGTGCCAAAGAGCTCAACTGCACTTCTTTCCTGCACATGTTTTGGCAACTCAGACATCTTTAAGGTGTGTTGAGTGATTTTTGAGGATGGGCAACTGCGTAAGTGACAGGCCTTTAATTCTCTTTCAACTCATTCATTGAGAGAAGGCACCCAGATACGATATCGGATAGCTCATTTAGTGGAAACAATTCCACAATGTCCATCATGGGCTACTTCAATTATCTGTTGCCGCAGATTCTCCGGAAAAACAATTCTCGAAACTCATAAGATAATACCTTCTTGAATAACTGACAGTTCATCTTCGACATTTTTAATTTCTGGTATTTACTTTCACTTGCTAGAGGTTGAGTTTGCTGGTTCTAACAATGATGTATAATAATGCCCCTTATTTTTAACATGTCACTATCTTTACTGGTGTTGGTAACAATTTGTCCCAATGGATGGTTTACAATTGTGTCATTATATTCTTAAAATTGTAGACCCCCAACGTTCAAAGCGGGGTGTCATCTTGGCCTTTGGATTGCCAAAGATAGTCAACAATGCTTGATGATCGGTCACATAAAAACACATGGAAATGTTCACAAGTCCACACTAATGCTAGACTTTCTTTCTCAGGGTATGAGTAAGCGGGTTCAGTTTGGGACAAACTTCTGCTTGCATATTCCACAACATACCTTCCAGCATTTGGGTGTCCACTGTGCAAGAATTGCACCCAACCCAACAGGGCTAGTATCAACAACAACCTCTGTGTGAAGCTTTGATCAAAATATGCCATTTCAGTGGCATTCTCAATGGCTTGTTTGATTTTCTTAAAAGTTTGCTTAGCTTCATGTGAACAATGAAACATTCTATTTTGTCAGATTTCTTAAAGGACCACTCACTGTGGCAAAGCCATGTATGTATCTGGAACAGTAACTGTCCATGCCAAGAAATTAACACAACATGGTAACATCTTGTAAGGGACTGGCAGTTGACAAGACTTGCACTTTAGCTGGATCGAGTGTCATGCTCCCATCAGAAAAGATATGACCAAACAATTTGAGTTTTGTCTTACGGAACTCACATTTCTCAGCATGCAAAGTTAAACCTGCATCAGCAAGTAAATGACACACTTGCGTGAGAGTTTTATCATGCTCTTTTTGGGTAGCTCTGAAAACTAATATGGGATCACTATAATTGAAAGCATTCATGACAGGCTAGGCTATATGATATGCTGAATGTCATCCTGAAAAAAGCTCTGCAGCGGATGACAGACCGAAACATAGGGCCACATGTACAAAGCATTTTTCTAATCACAAACTGGACGATTCTGCGAATCTGCCCGTTTGCGACTAGAACATTTTAGGATGTACAAAGCCCAAATTGCGAATTGGTAACTTGCTACCAAATCGCAATTTGGGTTTTGCGATTTGGTATTTGGAAGGGGAGTATTCAGAGCGCCCCTTCCTAATACCGACTCTGAATGGTTTGTATGATTGTTTTGTGACAGTGAATGCAGTTGCAAAACAATTGCAATTAACACCAATTTCAAATTGGTGGTAACCCATTTGGAAATGGGAAGGGTTCCCCAAGGACCAGTGGTAGCAAAAATATTTTCTCAGAGCAGGCAGTGGTCCCACAGATAGCAAATTGTGACCTGCCTCATGAATATTGATGAGGTAGATCATATGCGACCCCATTGGTAATCACAAAAGTGTACTTAACACTGTTGTACATTTTGTTTTGCGACTTGCAATTTGCGATTCCCAAACGGATCGCAAATTGCGAGTCACAAAACAAAAGGTTGTACACCAGGCACGTAGGCCCTCATTATGACTTTGGCGGTCTTCTCAGAAGACCGCCGTGGAGACGGCCACCAACAGCCCACTGCAGAGGCGTCAATCTGTCTGCCATATTATGACACACAAACACAAAACTGCCAGAAAGCAGCCAAAACAATAATCCCGCCAGACCGAACGAAGGAGAAAAACAGTTGGTCCCACCACTCCTGCAACGCACTGTCCAAATTATGACTCATGAATCACCACAGCGGTCACTCAATGGTTACCCATTGGTGGTGTGGACTGCAGCGGTGGATTTGTCCACTCCACACCAACAAAAGACAACATTGGCAGGTAAAAAACCCCACACCTGACACATATACTCACACTGTACACAACCACCAATAGCACTATAAAACACCCCCCCACACAATCCACAATTCTTTGCAAATGCCAAAATCTAGCTACACGTTGCCATCCGAAACATATACAGAACTGCACACACAAACCACCTACACACCTGTCACGCATCACACACCACACACCATACCTCTACACCTAACACCCTCTGTACAACATACACACTACACCCACTACACAATAGGCATGTCCTCACAAAAGAACGCCAGTTTCACTGATGAGGAGTTGCGGGTGATGGTAGACGAAATCGTAAGAGTAGAGCCATAGCTGTTCGGTGCACAGGTCCAGCAGATATCCATTGTCAGGAAGATGGAGTTATGGCGGAGGATCGTGGACAAGGTGAACTCTGTGGGAACCTATCCACGCACAAGGGACGATGTAGGAAAGAGGTGAAATGACCTACGGGGGAATGTGTGTACAATGGCAGCCAGGCACCACATTGCTGTAATGAAGACTGGCGTGGACCCCCACCCCCTCCCCCACAGTTGACAGGATGGGAGGAGAAAGTCTTGGCTATCCTGCATCCAGAGGGTCTCACTGGAATCACTGGAGAGCTGGACACTGGTAAGTCACCATTACTACCCCACTACCACTGATACCTGCACGGCATGTCACCCCATTACCCTGACTCCCTTCACCCCACTCCATCTCAAAACAGAGATCCACCCCCATAACCACCCTCAACTGTGTACCCCTGCATGCCCTACTCACTGCAAGCACACCCCTCCAAGGTCAGTATGTACACACAAAAGGAATGCATGGGCAGCATGTAGCACTACCAATCCCACAATCCATCACCATACACAAACCAAAGGTGGAAAAACCATACCCATCCCATAGGGTAAGCCAGAAATACTGAATATGTAACTGACAATGACTGTAACAAATCTTATTCATGTCCACAGGTACCCCAGCCAATGTCAGCGGCCACGTCAACCCAGTCCCCCACCAGAAGAAGGTTCCAGTGATGACAGCAACTCTGGATGTCTGGATGATCTCCCTGGCCCATCTGAGACCACTGGTCAGTTGGACACCACAGCCAACACCCAGTCCACCACAGAGCACCCAACATCAGACTCCAATACCACAGCAGCCACCCAACATCCCAAACCTTTGTCCTCAGGACACGACAATCAACAGTATGCCCACCTGTACAGAGACCGAGTTGCTACCATACAAGCAAGACGATGAAGGTCCTGTTGTCAGTGGGCACACAGTTCAGGGGGCACAGGCACAGGGGGCCAAGGCCAGTGGGAGGATAGCTGTGCACCAAACCAGGGAACCGACTGCCCAGGAGGAACTCTCACATGTCCTGGGAGCATATCAGAAAACCCAGCCTAGGATCAGCCAGGTACTTACCATCTTGCAGGAGAACCTGAGGCTGTGGGGGGAGCACCACCTGGTGGTCATGCAGCAGTTGCAGGCCTTAAATGGCAACATGGCCTCCATTGCAGGGGTGCTGAGTGAAATGGCTAACATCATGCATGAGTACACAACACATCAGCGGGCCCCTTCCACTAGCTGGTGTACTGACCAGCCCTCCATATCTGCTGCAGCGAGTGGACAGGAGGACCTGCCACAAGACTCACAGGCCAAGAGCAGCCCTCCCTCTAGCAGAAGAAACATCGAGCAAACGTTCCCTGAGACCCAGACAGACACCATAGAAGACTGTAGCCAAGACCCAAACCACTGTCAGGAAGTGAGCCCCTCCTAAATATCTCCCTTGTGTGCCACTGAGACACCTTGTTTACTTTGGACTGCCACTGCTCCTTTTCCTACGGCCCTTTGGATACTGGACCTGTGCTACAAACCAACTGGGCCACTACACTGAAGATTTTGTCCACCATCACCCCACTCTATTGCACTATCCCTTCCCTTTTGTCAATTCAATAAACACACATAAACACAATTGAAGGTTTTGTGATTTAATTACAACAATATGCAATGTTTTGACCTCTATTATCTTGTGCAAATGTTATGTAAAGTGTGAGGCCATCCAATCGACAGTCGGTTCTGGGTACACATAACCAGTGTGAGAGCATTCCACAAGTCACCACCCACCAAACTGTGTGAAAACAGTCTGTAGGCATCACATGAGTTCACAGTAGTGACCACATCAACATCGGCAAAAAGAGAAACCATTAGTGACATTCAATTGAGCAGTCAAGGAAGCAGAGCAACATCAGCCACTGTAACATAACAGCCTACATTCAGCTGGTCACTTCAACTCAGAAAACAACTCATTTCAGGCCCTCACACAAGAAACCACAGTATTAGCTATGCCATGTTGTCAGTATGCCAATCCCTCGCTAGACCACCTAGTCTGGGCCACACTGTCAGGGAAATTTAAATCACAGAGGGGTTGTGCAAGCACAATGTAAGTCACATGACCCTCCCAGCAACATATGCTAAGTACTGTATGGAATGAGGACACAGTTTGCAGTGGGCATGTGTTTGAAAATGCTAAACTACTGACACATTGCCTGGGCTGAATAAGTTGATCACTATCACCATAACACTGGCATGACTGACCACAGATGGAACAGTGTCAGGTCACATACTGCACACATTGGTGGTTGGCACAACACAGCAGCCACACAGCACTTTATTGTAACAGAACAGTCTTACCTGAGTGTCATTGGAAGTACTGCTGTATCAGATGTGTCCTGTTTTCCACATCCTCCTCCGCCCCATCCTCATCACTGTCTTGAGTGTCGTTTGCTGCCACAAGTGCATTGTCTTCCCCCTCCTCATGCAGGAATGGCACATGGCATCTGAGGGCCAAATTGTACAGCATGCAGCAGACCACCCCTATCTGGCAGACCTTCCCAGGGGCATAGAGTAGGGATCCACCAGAAATATGAAGGCACCTGAACCTGGCTTTCAGTAGCTCAAAAGTCCGTTCAATTACTCTTCTGGTCCGACCATGTGCTTCATTGTAACGATTCTCTGGCCCTGTCCACTGGTGTCAACAATCAGGATAGGTTTGGGTAGCCAGAGTCACCTGGAAGTAGTGAAAGACACCATTTCTCATGTACAATAGCACAGAGGACAACTCCAGGTGGCATACAGTGACATACATTGGGTGAAACCCCAAGCTCACCTAGGAGCCAGACTCTCTCTCTCTGTAGTTGTGCCATCACCTGTGGGATGCTGCTATTCCTCAATACATAGGCATCATGCACATATCCTGGAAACTTGCCAGTAACGTAGGAAATGTACTGATCAGCAAGGCACACCACCTGGACATTTATTGAATGGTAACTCTTCCTATTCCTGTAGACCTACTCATTTGTCCTGGGAGGGACCAAGGCAATATGGGTGCTGTCAAATGCCCCAATCACAAGTGATATGTGTCCCATGGTGTGGAAAGCAGCCTTCACAGTGGTCAAACCATCACTGTGGGGGGATGAGATATAGGTGTTCATGTGTTTCAGCAAGGCAGTCAAAACTCTTTTCACCACATTTGAAAACATTGGCTGTGACATACCTGCAGCCAAGCCCACAGTCATCTGGAAAGAACCACTGGCCAGGAAGTGGAGCACTGACAGAACCTGTACTGCGGGAGTATTGCTGTAGTGCTACAAATAGCAGGAAATAGATCTGGCTCCAATTGTTGACACACATCAGTAATTGTGGCCCTGTCCAGATGATAGATGAGTATAATGTGGCATTCCTCCAGTGTAGCCAAGTTGACTAGGGGTCTGTACACGTGTGTTTGCCTCCTTTTCCTCCTCCGCAGTGATTGGTATCTAAGTAAAGCAAACATTAGGAGTGTGTGACAACAGGAAGGATAGACACACAATATCACAGTATACTGAGCAGTCACTTCCAATTCACGCAAACAATGATTGTAATTTGCACTGGTGTCCTCTACATGCAAACGGACTTCCTAAAAAATACATACTTTTCATTTGCCATTGTGTCTCACAGATGTAGTCGGAGTTGTGTGTTGTGGTTTGTGGTATCCCATTTGACATGTTCTGTCAACTACTCATCTGCAAGCAGTTCATCGGTATGAGATCTAACTGGAGTCTACAACCAAACCAAAGTATGTAGCGGACTGGAATTGCCGTTGTGTCTACCATCGGTACCTATGATGCACATGAAATTGATCGCCATGAGTACCAGCATCAGGAAATAGCAAACCCCTGTCCTGCATACAGGGACATGTGGAAGTGACCTCACTCCACTGGCGTTTGGCATCATGGCGGAGGGTGGTCTGCAGCACTGTGCAACTCCTCATTGGTTAACATGGAAGTCTATGGAGCACAGGGGCCAATGATGATCACTGCTGATGGGGACGGTGTTCACCGGCACGGACGTGACCGCCATTTTCTGTATCCCACTTCACTTCATTCCTGACTTTCACCACAACAACACCTCCACTGCGTGTGCTGCTGTATCCTGTGTCTGAAACCCACAATTGCCCATGCTGCAAGGGATAGGGCCCCAGCCTTCACATATGAAGAACTTGAGAAGCTTGTGGATGGGGTCCTACCCTGGTATGGACAGTTGTATGAGCCTCCAGATCAACAGGTGAGCACATTTTGGGTATTTTGAATGCAACATGGCTGTATGTAGATGTATGTGTGTGCAGGCAGTGTGTCATTTGGGGAGTGTATTTTTGCTGCATGCAGTGTGTACGCAAAGGTACGAATAATGTGTAAGATTAATGTGGGATCTATGCAGTATGTAAGCCATTGCTGTAACAGAATGTAGTGTGGAGTTCATGGTGTCCTCTGTCTGTGTTCCCTATGCAGGTCAGCGCCCATCAGAAGAACGGGTTATGGCGTGCCATCGCCAAGGACGTGCAGACCCTGGGGGTACATTTCCAGTGGAGCATCCACTGCAGAAAGAAGTGGGAGGACCTGCAATGCTGGGCCCGGAAGACCAGAAAGGCCCAGCTGGGGACGTCCTCCCAACTAGGGAGGGTTGCCTGTCAGACCCTGACCGCCCTAATGGCTTGCATACTGGCAGTGGCCAATCCGGAGTTGGATGGGCGCTTCAAGGCAGCACAGCAGCCACAAGTGGGTGAGTACACACTCTGTGGAATTCTTTCCTGATGCCTGCCATGGTGTTTGGGTGCAAGGTTCTAGTCAGTGTATGGCCCAATATGCCTGTGTAGCTAATCTTGCAGGGTCCTGCTTAGCAATAGTGAGTGGTATGTACATTTGGTATTGGCAAGTAGCTGGTATACCATGGTGGACATAGCTTAGTGAGTCCCAGTAGGTGTGCAGATGGTAGTGTCTGAGTTCATTTCTGCTGTTGTTTCCAGGCAATGGTTTGGTGTTGTGGTTGTTACTGCACAGTGTTAGTGAGTCATTGTGATGTGTATGCAATATGTGCTGTTATGGTTGTAGTTGCCCCGGTGCTCCCTTTCTTTCTTCCCCACCCTCTCTCCTTTTCTTCTTCTGTCCTTGTGTGCATTAGCATCATCTGGTGAAGGAGCAGGGGCAGTGGCGAGTGGTGGAGCTGCAGCCCACGAGACCCAGGAGGCAGTGTCCACCAACCCTTAAGGGACCAGTGGGTTGGAGGTCAAGGGGAGCACCACTGGGGAGACAGGAGCTGATACTATTGACTCTGATTCCTCCTCCAATGGAAGCTCCCGGATGGTGGCGGACCCCTCTGTGACCACCCCAGCTACATCATCTTCTGCCACCCCTGTACCAGCACCGCCCTCTCAGTAGCCCCCCACCCAGTTGCCTGTGCCTGCTCACCCAGGAGGGTGGGCATCTCCTTTGCCCCAGGCACCTCAGCCCCTGCCCCAGTCATCCCTGCTGCCCTCACTGCAGAGGCTATTGACCTCCTGAGATCCATCTCTGTAGGGCAGTCAGCCATAGTGAACACCATCCAGGGGCTGGCAACCCAGATGCAGTAATGCAATGCCTACCTGGAGGGTATTCATGGTGGCTCGGCTGTCCTACAGAGATTGATTCAGGCTCTGGCCTCCTCTTTGACAGCAGCCAGTGCCCCTGGTTCTCCCAACCCCCCTCCAGCTACCTGTTCCCAGTCCCAGAGAACTCTCCCGCCACCCATCCCAAGCACACAATCAGACCAGCATGTACCCAAAACAAGAGAAAGGACTTAGAAAGACAAGCACAGACACCGCAACTCACACCACGAGGACACACACAGCCTACACCCAGGTGCACACAAAACAACAGCCACTGCTCCACAGTATCCCCCTCCTCCTCCCTCACAGTCCCATCAGCACTCACACCTGCAAGCACTACATCCTCAGTCTCATATCCTGCCACCTGTACAGCCTTGCCCACAGTCACCACATCAGCAGACATGCAGACTAGCACCTCATTCACCACATGTGCAGTCACCACCACCACCACCATCACAGTCACATGCAGCACACCCACCTCACTTGCAGACACCACTACAACATACATGCACATGACCTGTTTGCCCTCTCTCACCCTGTCTGCCCCCACTCCAAAACCACATAAACGTTCCCACTCAGACACTCAACAGCCATCCACCTCACACACGCACACTGTACTTGCACCAGCAACCCAGTACAGCACAACTATTCCTCCTACAACCACTCCCTCTACCCCATTCCCAAACCTCCTCCCACTGAACCTAAAAAAAGTTTCCTTGCCTGTCTTGACCTCTTCCCTCCTCCTACCCCACCCCATGTTGCCCATAAAAGGAAGGTCCCGCTCCCCCAGCCCAGTCCCTCCAGGTCTCAGTCCTCTCGTGCCCCCACTGGTGTTGCAATTATCCCTCCCCTGCTAAAATGACTCCCACTACGGAGCACAGGGCAGCCACTCCCACCCCCCGCTCCAGGCCCACTCTCCCACCCACTAAACAGAGGAGCAAGAGCTCACTACTGCGGTTCTACTGCCATCGGCAGCGGTGCGGTCAGCTGACCGCCAAGGTCATAATGAGGGCCATAGCCTTCAACATCAAAACAGACCAATATGTGTAGAAAAGGTGCTAAGGTACATGCAATTCTCCTTGAGTTACAATTGATTATATCTTTTGTGCAGATCAAGGCGAACAAAGACTTTTGCACCATTCAATTGTGTGATCATTTGTCAATGTGTAGACCTGGATGTCGTTCTCTAGTTCAATTGTCTTGTAAGCTTCATTCATATCAACACAAATGCATATGGCTCCTTTACTGTCCTTTTTTGGCACTAGCACTATGAGAGAAACCTAGGGCGCTGGTCCAGTAGAACACTCAAAGATATCATGTTTGATTAAGGGTTCAAGCTTCTTGTAAACAAAATGCAATTCGTCTGTATCTTTGAGCAACAGGCCGCACGTCCTCATTCATATACAATTGTAATTTCATAGTCTTAAGTTTTCCTAACCCATGAAAAAACAAATAGAACTGACTTAATACTTAATGATGAGCATTTATGTTGTAATTCACCAATACCAGTCCCATATCAGCAGCTGTACTGAAGCTAAGTAAAGAGACACTTGACACAGTACCTTGAAGAATGAACTCTGCCTCTTGAAGGGCGTTGGTGCAGCTTATGTATACACTTTAGTCGTCGACTGCATCAGACGGGGCAATGGAGACAGTTCATTGCATTTATCCTCATCCATAATGTTTATCGACACACCACTGTTGATAGTAAATGGTATTGAGCAGAAATGTATCTTTAGTGTAATCTTAGGACGATACTTGAATGACTTTTGTGCTTTAACTTGTCGACTTTTCTTTGACTTGCATTTTTCTTCATATGCAGACAGTCCGACATGCGCATGGTTTTCTGAGGTAAACATTGACATTGCACATCCATCTTCTTCACTTTCACTTGACTTTGATACTGAGGAAAGTTTTGAAAAATATTTAGATGACGATCAACTTTGGTGTCGATTTGCCTCAGCTGGTGTTGTAGCTTCACCTTGTGGGTGTGTGTAGAACAACGCTTCTGGAACGTTCAGGCGTCCATTTTGTTTTCTGTTTGAGAAGCACTTAGCTTTTCCTTCGCCTTGCAAACTGTTACAAACTTTTCTCCTTTCTACAGCCTTTTTTCATTTGTCCAATGGTGGAACATTTACCTTTGCGTGGAAATGAAAATCAACGCCTAAAACATGACTTATTTTTCTGTAAACCATCACTTTCTGCCCTTCAGCCTTGACCTTCAGTTTAATTTTCATGTTCATGATTGACTCACTCTGGGCACCTCCGGCCTCCATGTCAGCAGCTTGTTGATCAGCATCCTCCTCAGCTCTGGCAGCCATGAGCATTGTCTCCAGACTAAGAGACTCTTTCAACATTTGTCATCTGAATAAATCTGCCAGGCATCCATCAATAACTCTGAGACGAATAGCCTCCTCATCATTAAATAAATTGAACTTACAGTGTTTGATTAGTGTATCCAGCCTCTTAACAAATTCATCAATTGTTTCATAGACTTTCTGTCTTTCCTGACTGAAAATGTACCGTTCGTAATCAACATCCGGCATTGGATTGAATTAGAGATTTTATGGTACGTAACTCCATCAGCTCGCGGCAATTTCTTTAAAACTTCTTTTTACACCTGCACCGGCAAGATTCTGGAGGGACCTGATAATTGTCCTGTTATTTGCTTCTTCCATTGCATTGATGAAATCATCAAATGTTTCTATCCAGGCAGTCCATCTGTCGCCAATATTTTGCTTTAGGGCAGTATCAAATGGTGGTGGTGGTGGTTTCAGGAAAACAGTAGCATTATAACCATTTGTTGAACTTTCTGTCACTGAGAGTGGAGTTCTCTCTGGCACTGTTTGTTGACCACTGCAATCTTCTTTATGCACATCATCTCTGAGACTTTGTGACATGCTGGCCTATGGATTGTATTGGACAATTTGTGGAACTGTGGCCTCTTTCTTTGTGGCCATTTGAAAAGCAGATGTCCATTATTCCTACCTCCACTTGCAGCCTTTTAGTCTGTCCTACGGGACTCACCAGCCTCGTAAGCACAACCCTTGTCCTTCTTCTTAGGTTATGGCACCTGGTACTGAGGTGGGCTCTTTATCCTGGTTCTGGTAAGCAGGTGAGTGTGTTTCTTGTATCTAGGCGACTTTGCTTTTTGGAGTCCCTTTGCCCATTCTTACACCTGTTTAATCTCTGCCTCTTAGCACTTCTTTTACAATTAGCCGTCGCTGCTAATTGAACTTTTCGTACTTGATTATCACTGCCTTTAACGTTATTGTACTGTATAAATGTCAGCTTTGTGATACGTTGTGGTGTTGTTCCTCTTACCTTGGTCGTATTAACAATTTTCTGGCCAAAGACAAATAAATCTTTCAGTAGGGACTTCAGTTTCTTTGAAGGTCTTGCACTGTCTGGAGATGTGCTCCGACTCCACATATACCGACCGTTGATTCTCCACTTTGACTGAGGTACACGTGGCTTGCACAAGCAGTTTGCTGGACCACTGCAAACGCTCTGGGAGAGCACTGTTGATCTTCTGGTTACATATACCCTACCTCCTTGCCAGTTGTAGCGTCCTCCCCTGCCTGAGTATTCATAAATGAATATGCCACACATGGAGCTTGACAGGAGGGAAAATTATGCAGATTAGGAGATGTGCCCACTTCATGCCAGTCCTACCCCTAAGGTGGACGAGCTAAAGTGGACACTACATTTTAAATTCCTCAATCTTGTTTGGAAGGAATTAGGCCACTAGGGTTATGCCCACTTCAAAGCGCAAGTAGTCATAACAAGGGTGTAGTCACTCTAGAGGTGGTCAGCCCATTGACTACCACCTGGCACTCCCTGCAACACCCCTAAATTTAGGTGGCACCCCTGAACCCTAGAACTCAGATCTTGATGACCTACGAAGCAAGGACAAAGAAGAGTCACACCCCTGCAGAAGAGGAAAGAAGAAACACCTGACTTGGTACCAGCCCTACCTGCCTGCCTGCTGACCTCACTGGACTCTGCTCAAGAAGGTCAACTCATCCTGAAGCTGAGCCTCGGAGAAACCAAGGAGGACTGCTGCCTTCTAATAAGACTCAAGACTCCTGTGAGCAGTGGACATGCTCGCAACAAAGTAACCAGAAAGGACTCTGCAACCTCAAGAACAGCAAATACATCTGAAGTGACCTCTGCACCCTGACATTCACAACCTGGGGAGAAGTGGACCAACACTGCCAGCAAGTTTCCCCAGCTCTCCAGAGTCCAAGTCCACCCAAGTGTCACTTCTCCTGGACTCACCTAAGTTGCCTGCAGCCTCTGCACGCTGACCCCCTCACCCGCAGCCTTGTGGTGAGAGAAAACCCAAACCCTTCAGCAACCACTGCACCTGTCGCCCTCTACTCAATCTGAGGAGGGTCACCGATGCCAACGATGTCCTCTGGCTCCCCTAAGCTCAAGGCTATCCTGGGTCCACCCCTGCTGGACTCCCCGACAACACCTACAGCCTCAACACACAGGACTCCCTGACCGTAAGTGCTCCCGGATGGAAAAACCTGATGCCTAAGGACACCCCTGCATCTATCACCCCTGGGCCCTGGAGAAAAGGACCAAATGTGCATTCATGTCCCCAACCACACCAAGTCTTCACGAGGTCCAACTCCCATAGAGAACCATTGCGCACCCCACGCCTTGCTGCGCCACTGCACCCAGCTACCCCAGTGCTCCCCTGTATGACCTGCTGGTGTGGTTCTGATCAGTGCCTAGTACTTACCTTTGCTCCCTGAGCTCCATCTCGTAATTCATTGTTAACCCTGTGTTTACTGAACATTGTTTCACTCCATAGGATAACACTGAAGGAACTCTGAAAATTGCATTAATTGTTGATTTCTGAAACTGCAAAGTATTTATGCTTAAAAGCCTACTTACCTGATTATGAAGTTCATGGGTTTGAAACATATATAAAAAGAATTGTTATTTTTCTAAATTGGTCTCGGATTTATTCTTTGAGAGTGTGTCTCATTGCCTCTGTGAGTAAAACAATGCTTAACACAACTCCTTGATAAGCCTAACTGCTTATCCACACTACCACAAATAGAGCATTGGATCTATCTACTCTTGCCTCTTCAAACCAACTGGGGATCCACTGGACTCTCTGCATGATGTACTTCATTTTAGTAGAGAGTCAGCTTCCTACAGTCAGGCACCAAAGTGTTCCATTATTGCTAACTCACACAACACTACACCCTTCCTGGCCTTGCTCCAGATTCACTACTGGAGTGCAGGGGGCATACAGCCCTTTGCATGTGTTCATGGTACAGCCTATTCAGGTGTATGTGTGAGGCTGTGTTCAGCTCCTCTCTCCCAAATTTCCCAGGAAGATCCAGCAGTCACACCTTAAGAGTCCTTTGTGTGTGGCGGTCTAGAGGGAATACACAAAGCCCAGGTGACACCCCACGCAGACTAAACAGAGACAGGCATTAGGCACAAAATGGCTAAAGCAAATAAATGGCAACTTTCTAAAAGTGGCATTTGCTAAACTGTAATTTAAAATCCATCTTCACCGTAGGTTGTGATTTTAATTTGTGAGTCCAGTGATGCCAAATTTGAAAACTCTATCTCTTCTCAATTGGGAATTAAACTTAAAAGATGAAGTAAAGTAAATCCAATGTTGTCCTTTGAGAGAGATAGACTTTGCAGTAGTGAAAAACGAAATTGATAGGTTTTTCTCTACCAAAACATGTAAAATATAGAAGTATGTGTTTTGCTTTTTCAAAACATGACACCCTGCCCTATGGGTTATAGAGGGCCTATTGGGGGTGACCTGTATGGATAAAAAGGAAACGTTTAGGCCTTGAAAGAGGGTTTACTTGCTGGGTCATGATAGCAGTGTAAGACTGCACACAGAGGCTCTGTAGTGGCAGGCTTGAGATATGTTTGAAGGGCTAACAAAGTGGGGGGCACAATCAGTACTGCAGACCCACTAGTAGTATCTAATTTACAGGCCCTGGTCACACATAGTGCACTTTACTCGGGACGTATAAGTAAATTAAATATGGCAATGGGGTATGAACCAATAGGGGAATGAGCACAACCACTTTAGCACTGGTTAGTAGTGATCCAATGCGCAGAGGCCTCATGCCAGCAAAAACAAGGTCAGAAGAAAAGAGGAAGGCAGACAAAAATGTGGTGAAAGACAACCCTAAGGCTGTCAGATCTAACATTGTGAATCCAAAGGACCTATCTTTGTGGTATTATGAGGGTACTGCATAGTGAAGCCTCACCAGCCTCACTACATTATACTCCACTTATCCTACACGAATGCTCTACTATTCTATGCTCCCACATGTGTACCTACAAAAATGGTTCTTCAACTGCATGGGTAGGCTTAGGGCCTGTGACAAGAAATGGTTCAAAACGCAACATGGAAATATCACGTTTCCACTTAACACTGACCCTTTCTTTGCACAGTAGGTAGTTGTGAATTTTGGGCCCTAGATCAGCTGGGACCTAGGGAAACTTAGCAAACTTGCACATTTTTAAAAACTAGACACCTAGGGTACTCCAGGGTGGTTTGACTTGCATGGCTCTCACTGGATAATTTTATCTGGAAGCCCTTGCAAACATCAGACTTTGGTAACAAAATACACATTATACACACATAATACACAAAATACACATTAGATTTCTCTGATGGAAAGTTCTAGAATCTGCAGGAAGCCATATATTTCCTACCCTCTGAGTTCCCACATGCCCCCCAATAAAACCTACTTATCTGGTGGGCCTTGAGACCACGACACACAAATGCCCTAAAACACTATAAACAATTGGGGAAGCTGCGGCATTTGGGGCTACCCTGTGGTGCCACACATGGAAATCTACAAATCACAGAAATTTCTGAAACCTAGAAAACAAAGGGATTCTGGGTGCTGTGCCTTGCATGGATCCACTGAGGTTTTCTTACCCACAATGCCCTGCAAACCTCAAACTATGCCTAAAATCACACATTTTCCTTATGATGAAACCTTCCGGAACAATTGGGGAAATGCTGTGTGATAGGCTTTTTGTTAATTTCTGCAGATTCTGTAAGTTCCCACCCCTATATTTATTTTGAAACTAGACCCTGGTGTCTAATGGGTTTTCTGACTCTCCTCCCAGGAGGGAAGATCGGGGGTAATTCCCTCCATCAACCCCCTGGGGCTCAGAAAGACTGCTACCTTACTGTTGAGGGGTAAGGGCATGTATAATTTAAGAATTCCACCCTGGTGTATCTTGGGCTTTCTGCTTCCCAGGTCAGTGGGGCCTGATTGGGATAAGTACCCCCATCTGCCACCCAGTGGGCAGCAAGACTGATCTGATATGAGGCACACAAGCCTTGCTCAAGGGGCCACTCCCCCAAAATCCCTGGGGAAGGTGGGTGGATGCCTGCTTGGGGATCGCTCTCCTATACGATCCCCAAGCAGGGATCCACTCGGGAGCTATATCATTGGAAATTGGAGATTCTATACCTCTCCCACCCGAATCAGTGTTCGGGGGCTGAGATGTGCCCCCAAGCACTGATACAATGAAAGTAAAAGCAGCCCACAGGCTCTCAATTTCTTTTTTATTTTACTTAAATGAAAGAGATGCCTTTGTAAATCACCCCCTAGAAGTGTCTGGGAGATTTGTGGCCCTATTAGTCATGCCAGTGCATGTCAAAAATGTGTGACATGCTATGGCATGTTAGAGGGGGCAAGGTTTGGTGTGAAAGAAATCCTTTAATTTGTGGAATAAGAGATAAAGGAAGATATTGGAAGAAAAATAAATGCTAGGCCATTGCCACATTGAAAGAGAAGAAGGGTTATTTGTTTATGAGGCATGAAAAGCAACTGTGAATTCGTGACACATAAAAAAAGCAACAACAAATAAAGATGGGATGCCTACACTGTTTTTAAGATATAGAAACACTTAGGCAGAGTTTATTTCCTAGCTGCCTGGGTGGAGTAGTGGTTTAAGCCATTGTTTATGAACGCTTTTGATAAGAGTTAAAACCCCACCCCTCAAAATCGTTTTTTTATTGTTTCTTAATTCATTTTTTAGTTTACTCAAATGACGGTGGTCCCTTTTGTAAATCACCCCTAGAAGTGTCTGGGAGGTTTGTGACCCATTTAGTAATGTCAATGCATGTCAGAAATTCGTCACATGCACTAGCATATTAAGAAAGAAAAGCAACTGTGATTTTTGTGGGATGTAAAAGAGAAATGGCAATGGAAATAGAGGAAGGGCTCCCACACATTTTCTATGCTACAAGAGCGTTTTGCAAATAAATTCATTGAGGAGGATGGGTGAAATAGTGGTTAAAACCATATGTTATGAATGTTTTTGACAAGTGCTAGAACCCCGCCCTCTCAAAATCTTTTTTATATTGTTTCTCAGTTTCTTTTTTACCCAAATGACAGAGGTTCGTTTGTAAATCACCCCCTAGAAGTGTCTGGGAGGGATGTGGGCCATTTAGTAATGCCAGTGAATGTCAGAAATGCGTGACATGCACTGGAATGTGGGAGGGAGGCAAAGTTTAGTGTAAAAGAAAAATGACCATAGGAATAGAAGGCCTTCCATACTGTTTCTATGCTCAAAGGGCATTTTGCGAAAGAGTTTACTAAGCAGGGTGGATGGAATAGTGGTTAAAACCATGAGTTACGAAAGGGTTCGAACCCAAGGCTCCTCAAAATATTGTTTGATATTGTTTCTCAATTTATTTTTTATTTTACCCAAATGACAGGAGTCCCTTTGTAAATCACCCCCGGGAAGTGTCTGGGAGGTTTGTGGCCCATGTAGTCATGCCAGTGCATGTCAGAAATTCATGACATGCACTGGCATGTGGGAGGGGGACAAGATTTAGTGTGAAAGAAATCCCTTCATTTGTGGAATGAGAGACAGAGTAAGATTGTGGAAGAAAGAGAAATGCATGGGCCAGTGCCAGGGTTAAAGAGAGGAAGGGGTCTTTGTTTATTAAGAATGAAAAGCAACTGTGATTTGTATGACATATAACAGAAATGTTACCATGGAAATAGAAGAGGGACTGCCACAATATTTCCATGATAAAAAGACATATTGTTATTATTATTATTATGATTATTATTCTCTAACAGTGGTTTAGTAGGTAATGCAAAGGTTTGTATGTTTTACTAGACAAAGGACCAAACCCAACTGTAAGAGTGTTTGACTTGTATTGTTTTTCTATTCATTTTTATTTTATTTTACACCAATGAAGGAGGGTCCTTTGGAAATCACCCATGAGCACTTTTTGCAGTTAGGCATAAAGCAGCATGTCAGAAGTCTGTAACATACTGTGGCACATGTCACATTAGTTGTGACATATGCCACAGGCAAGCATGACACTTGTCATATGCCAGGAATGAGTTTTAACCCTTACTGTATGTAGATTCAGAAGTCTGTTTATCTTTTTTCTGAGGCTGACATTTTGTAAATTTTTTATATATTTGCTGGAAAATGTTTGGGGCTCTGGTGTTCATTTCTGTGTTTTACATTTTTTTGCAGCTTTTTTTAAAACTTGGTAATCATTGCCTTGTTTTAGAGCAGTGTGAAAACAACACGGGCATCAGGACTGTGCCACTTTAGGAGCCATTTTGAGCTCTCTAGTTTTCCGAGCGCCATGTTAGACCCCATACGGCCTAGTCACTATTTAAAGAAGGGCGGTGCGCTCACATGTGCAGTAGGCATGACTCTAGCGTGCCAAAGGTACGCCAAATTTAACCATGTATGCTCCTATCCATGCCTGAATGGGCCAAGGGGGCAGGACCACTGGCCACTCTACCAAATTCAGACTCATTTACTCTGCATGACATCCTCTGCATGTCTGTTTAGCTTGGATCTTTCCCTTTGAACATGGGAGGCTGCTATGACTGCGGTGTGCAGCTTGGAGCTTGCTTATGCTGACGCAGAAGTTTAATAAAATATTAATGAATATTCATGTATCCTGAGTGTTGAATTCACATAGAAAATGTATTAACATAAAGAAAAATAATACGCACATTTGAAAGTGTGACCACGTGAGTGCCGCCAATGTTCATGAAGTGTACTTATTAATGGCTTATTAATATGAAATGTTGAGCTTCTGTTTGATTAATGTAATAATATGTCATATTAAGGGTTATGAATTGTTTATTAGCTTTATTCATTGTAGGCCTTAAATTAGCGGAGGTCTTGGTCTAGTTGCACAGCCTCATGTCAAGCTGTATATCTTAGGCATTTAATAAAATGTCTGCTTAGAGAATTAAATTGTGCTTTTCCGCTGAGCTGACCTAATGTGCTCATAGCTAAAAGTCTTTCTCATGAGAGCTGCTTGCTAGAAGATGCTGTTCTTGCTAAATGTAACATTGTAAATGTAATGTGTGTAAGACTGACTTTCCCAGGATAGTACAATGAAGACACTGACTGGAGTATAAACTGTATAAGCTGCAACAATATTGTTACCAGACGAGCCGGATGATGAGAACAGTACTGAAGGAGCCAATCATCGACATGTGAACTGTGTACTGGTAAAAAATGTAAATTTTAAGTTTTTGTTTTATTGGACAAAGTGTGAACATGCGATCGCTTGACTAATCGGGACTTGGGAAGTAGTTTTAGGAAACCTAACGTAGCCAGACTGCATTGAGAAGAAGCCACCATTGCGCATTGCGCATTCGCCTTTTGCCCATTCCCGTTTTGCCCATTCTCCCTATTCGTCTTGAGAAGAAACATGCTTAACTTTAATGCTTAAAAGACTTTGGGGGTCATTACGACCCTGGCGGACGGCGGAGAAGCGGTGGTAAGACCGCCAACAGGCTGGCGGTAATTTTTTTGCAATTATGACCATGGCGGTTACCGCCATGGTCATCCGCCGCATCTCCGTTACGCCCGCCAGGGTGGAGACGATCGCTGGGCTGGTATTTGGACCCGGCTGACCGCCATGGATTTCATGCGGTTTGGAACCGCCATGAAATCCATGGCGGTAAGCACTATCAGTGCCAGGGAATTTGTTCCCTGCCACTGATAGGGGTCAAACCCCCCCAACCCGACTCCCTCCCCTACACCCCCTGCCACCCCTGCCACCCCCCAAGGGTGGCAGGACCCCCCTCCCCACCCTGACCCCCAAAATCACATCACTCATTCACACATGACATGCCCGCAGGCACCACCAACACACATACACGCACACACACCGACATACATGCCAACATCCACACACACAGTCAGACACGCACAACCACATTCAAACATACATGCACACAACCATACAGAAATACCTACAGACATACACGCACTCATTCCCAAACTCACAACACCCCCGCAAGCATACAGGCACTCACACACCCCCACTACATACACACACGCACACACCCATGCAAGCACACAACACGCAACACGCAGCACCCCCCCACCTCCCTCCCCTAACGGACGATCGACTTAACTGGTCCGTCGATCCTCCGGGAGGGGACGGGATCCATGGGAGCTGCTCTGCCGACACCACACCGTCAACAGAACACCACCACACCGAATCACAGGACGTGATTCGGTGGGCGGTGTTCTGTTGACGTGGCGGTGGAGCAACCTCCACTTCCCCGCCGACCGCCAGTATGAGTAGAGTAGAGCTGCCAACAGTCATAATATGCCGAGCGGAAAACCACCACCACTGGCGGTCTTCAGCACGGCGGTCCCTTGGCGGTCTTGACAAAAGACCGCTGAGGTAAAAATGACCCCCTTTGCCTTTTCTGAACTTTGATGCTGAATCCTGATACCTTGCTGACCAGACTGATGTCCTGATGACAAAGACTGTCACAGATTGCTGATCCAAACAGAGGATAGGTATATTAAGTATGATATTATTTTGCCATGTCCATTTGATTTTCTTTCTAGGTACCAACCAAGCTAGTTTGATAGAGCCATAGTTAGATGTTTTTAAAATTTGTGTTGACTAAATTGTTTTGCATGAAGCCCCACATGCTAATTGTAATCTGGTGTTAACTAGGACCCTCACTAATGAAAAACAATACATGGAGTAACATTTGATGTCTTTTCTTTGCTCAATCTAAATGTATGTAATATCTTTGGGGCAGTTGTTCTTGTTATTCCTTTGCACTGTAACTTTAGAATGTGTAGTAGCTCAAGCCTTGATTAGATTGCGTTTGTTTCGTCGCTTGGGACAGCCAGTGTTGTTTCTGTATGTTTATCATTTGATTTTGAGATTATCTTACGTGACATTAGCATTGTTAACATAGGGAAATACATATTCTAACTTTTTCATAAAGTTGTGGTTATTCATGACTGTGAGGTCATGGTATGTGACAATTACTGACTCCTATTGGTATTAACGGTATTGATTGTTATTGACTATTGATTGCACATGCTGGGAACATCTTAAGCACAGTCAAAAGGTTCATTTTTGTCCCCTTGTAAGTTTACTTATTATGGTCAGACGCGCCATCAGGACATCTTAAGAGCCCATCATACGGTCCAGAAAGAGAGGTAGTAGAGTGTTTGATCCCAGAGATTGTAAGCGAGGAATAACATGTGTTCCCAGAGATGGTTATAGCTTGATGGTCTTGTCTTTTGAGAGCTTATCATCACCAAGATTTGGACTTATTTTTTCAATGATACAATTGGAGAGAAAATGTGCCCCTAAGTCCTGAAATGACTTTCCCAGAATCTTGGAGCCTGCCAATGGGGGTTTGAGGATGTTCTAGGCGTTCTAGTGACAGAGTGAATGAAGTAGGTTTTGCGCTTGCACAGCCAATGCAAATCGCAGGTAAATTGTGATGTTTGTGAGGGTTTAGGGAGTTTGCGTACTCCAAAGAAGTGTGCGTACTCTGAAGTTCGGAGTAGTGAAGTCATCAAACTTGACGTGTGTGTGGCGCTTTGTGTTAAAAAATTATCCACGTAGTTGTTGATGTACGGACCCTGCGTGGTCTAAGTCACCGGAGTATATTGAAAAGTGTATGAGACACTTGGGTTTTTGTTGTAATTTGTCTGGTTTAGTAGGTCGATGGGGCAGGGTCGACAAGTCAGAGTGTGAGTCGACCAAATGAGATCTGGCGAGTCCTCTGTGCAGCAGGACAGAACCACTGATCAGTTGAGAGTGAAATTTGCAGGTAGAATTTTGCTTGCGAATCAGGGAGACTGAGTAAGAAGGAGTAACTGTTAGACCGAAACGCGGTCAGTGAAAAGTTTTTGGAGCGATTCTGTTACCCATTCTGTAGTAAACCAACAAATTGGGTTTTTGATTTTCTTTAGCACTCGCAATATTTTGCATTATCTTTGTGTGAATCTGAGTTTCGTGAGGACGAGCCGCAAGACTTCGTCAGCCGCAGTAAGTGTGAGTGTGACGTCATTGAAGCCGCGCTGGGATAGGTCGGTTAGTGAGAAGGGTCGGGCACAGATTGGCAGCCGTCCGTGAAGCACAATTGGTTGAGAAGGTGGGTGAAGAGAATTCTGGGATTAAAAGTCACTTTCTGATTTGATTTTGAATAACATAAAGGTCGAAAAGATTACATTTTTCAAAGCTTTAAAGAGTGCTTTAAGAGGAGATATGTACATTACAACGAGTATTGGGGATATTACACCGCCAGAAGGTACACCAGCTTACATTGTAATTGAAGAGAAGGGTGTTGCGCTATGTCTTTGGTTAAAGAAGTGGTGTAAAGTGACTGAAAAAGATGGGAGCTTAGCATTTCCTGCGAATGGAACATTCAATTTGAAAGTTCAGAGCATTTGAGGAGGGTGTTGTATGACCTCAAACCTCCTCAAACCTGTTCCGACACCGCCACTGTTCGAGGCATTAGCGATTTGGGAGTTAGTAGCCAGACAGCAATAGCAACCGAAATTTAAGAGGCGAATGAGAAAGGCAGAAAAGGCACTAGCGGAGGCTAAGTGGGACCATGCTCAGATGTTTTAAAGAACTGAGACTTTGCAGGGGATTAAGGGCCAGATGTAGAAAAGGGTTTTTCCCACTCTGTGTCAATGGGAAAATGTGTTTGTACATATGGCCCTAAGTTATTCCCAGCAATTACTCAAGACAGTGAAAAGGAAGGGAGGAAAGCTACTAGAAAGACTAACGAAAGCCCTTCTGAGAGCAGGGAAGCTAGAAAATCTTTGACATATGAGGACGAATCAGACGATGATGAGTTTCTTTTACAGTTATTGAGAATTTGTCCTCCACCATATGCAGCACATGAGAGTGGTCTTAGTACCAGTGCTGATCCTTCAGCTCCGACACAGATTAATGGGAAAGCGAGTTTGGTGCAGGTTAATCTTAGCCTGATACAGTGTCTGATGCAGAGTAGTCTTAACCCACTTACTACTCCAGTAGTACAAACTCAGGTGCAACATCCACATGTTCCAAGAATTTACCCTGATGTGTCTATCGTGGACACTGGCACAAATCTAATAGTGCCTACAGAACAGGTTTTCCCAATGACAGACGTTGGTTCAGACAGAACTGACTCCACTTTTACTGCCACTAGTGCAGCCACAGGTAATGCCAAGATACACTCCTATAACAGGGACCCAGACAGATATGTCTGTACTGATGAGCCAAAATATGGGAGCTACAGAACCAACCCCAGATGCTGTATCTGTACCTGTTACTATAGGTCCGAATGTGCCATTGTTCGCACAAGAGAAAAGCGGTGCAAGAGGACAGGGAGTCCTGAGTCAGAATTCGAAGATGGGAGGACTTAATGAGAATGTCCGGGTAGCCTCTCCTGTGGGACAGACTTATGACGGATCAAGATCACTGCTAGACTTTAGTCCATTAGGAGTTCCTCCAGATATTGGAATAGGGTTGAACATTAGTCAGAGCCTGAAATTATTGACACTGAGGACCCCAAATACAGTTGGGGAACAAGTACCACCTGTCCAGGCCAGCAATATTTTGTTGCAAGGTTTGACTGCTCAGAAATTGACTGAATGGTTAGACAAGCTGAAAACCCCTCACAGTGCTCCAAAGGGAGAGGAGTACTTGAACTACACAAAAATAAGCATGGAAGCCGGTGAGCTCATTGAGGGAACTATGGTTGTGACTAGGCTAGAGCCCTACACAGAAGCAGAGTTAAGATACCTATGCCCGAAGATTACGAGGGAAGTGAATAATGTGCATCAGAAGCTAGCAGACCTGGCAGAGAAATATGGCATAGAAGTAGAGGAAATGAAGCATTTGAAAAGGAGTCACAGGTTAGATTTTGAAGCTAAAGATTTTGAACATATGAGATCTGCTGGAATGAAGGCACACCCTAGGGAGTTACTTCTAAGTGCCCAGACTTGGGGAGCATTAGACAAGTGGGAAGGCAGATGGGTAAAGAAAAGGCATAAAAGGAAAAGAGATTCTGCAGAGCTGACTGCACATGTGCAGCAGGACAAAGATCCAGTGACAATGTTATCAATGAGAGAGATTCCGGGAGGGAATTTTCTTCATGTCCCTTGGAGCAGAAGTGATATTCTATCATTTACAAATGATTATCCTAGATTGAGAGAGAAGCCAGTAGAATGGTACCAACAGACTGACAGGTTTGTGAAACTCGTAAAGTGCCTGTGGGAGGACTTGAACACTTTACTAGAAATGGTGGTTCCAGCTGATCTGTGGATGGAGTGTAAGAGAAGTATAGATTGGCGGACAAAAGAACCAGAGAGATCAAGTTACAGGTGAGCCGTCTCTTGAGGTAATGAAACAATACTACAAGGTGACTGCATTTTTTAAATGAGAATTTCACCCAAAAACATTGATTGGCAGAGAATTGACAGGACAGCTCAGGAAGCCAAAGAGTTGAGATATGCATGTTATGAGAGATTGTTGCAGGCGTTCAAGCATTACAGTGGTACAGAGACAATTGAGCCAAAAGACATGATTCATTTTGTGTTCAGATTTGTGGAAGGATTGAGACCTGAAATTAGTCAGATGATTAAGAGACATTTCATTTGCTGGCAAGTGAAGCCGGTTGATGAGGTGTTGCAGTATGCAAAGTACTGTAGTGATGAGATTCACTTGAAGCAGAGAAAGCTGAAGGAGAAGGCAATAATGATACAGATTAAAGCTGCACAGACACGGATGCAGAAGAATTTTACACAGCAACAGCTACAGCAAGTAAATGTGGTATTTCAAAATCAGATGAGAGGTAGAGGTCGCGGGGGTAATGTAAACTGTGGTCCAGACATGAATACTATAGTGGTTCAGAATGATGTGCAGGGAATGAAGAAATTGTTGCCTGGTCACATTTGTGGAGCAGTCGGACATTGGAAAAGAGAGTGTCCGATGATGGTGCAGGAAGGTGTTGTACAGCAAACTAATGATATCAACTCATTCCAAAAAATGAGAGGACCGACAGTGAGAGTTCCTAATCCGAATTTCCAAAGTAATGTGAATCAAATGCAGAATTATCAGCCCATGTAGCAGGTGCAAATGCCACATGTACAAATGACACAGTTGCAGTCAATGCAACAGCAGGTTCCCATGGTACCTAGACAGCAAATCCAAATACCTCAAGCCCCAATGGAACAGCAGAAGGTGATGCTTCCTCAGCAGGTCACATTTCAGAGATCCAACCAAAGTAATAACACAGTACACCAATTCCCCTTACACAGGGAGAATGGAATAAATTATGATTGGGTGAGCGAGAGTTTGGATGAGAAGGAATGTGTGCTTGCAGCTTCTTTAGAAATAAATCAGAAAGGTCCCTGTGTGAAAGGAAAAGTCATGAGTCACAAAGTTTCATTCTTGGTTGACACGGGAGCTACACGCTCTACAGTAAGATCTGCAGAAGTTCCAAATTTGCCCCTTTCAGGAAAAACGGTTCAGATTGTGGTAGTAGCAAATCAGTATTTGACCAACCCAATTACAGAACCAGTTCAGGTTAAGATTGTCAACTTCAAAGGACTGCACAAATTTGTAGTCTGCGATTCAAGTCCAGTATTCCTACTGGGAAGAGACTTGCTGTGTAAAACCAGGTGCTCAATTACTTGCTCAAATGATGGAATCGAGATACAGACTAATAGTGATGATGAGGATGACCCAGCTCCAGAAACAGAGTGTGAAACTACAAATGAGGAATACCCTCTGATTGGTTTCTTTCCAGTGTTCACAGTAAAGGAGCTTCACCCTGATTTACAGGTAATGGTTAAAGAGAAGGTGTGGGATCTGACAGGTAAAGAGATAGGTCTGATAAAGGGAGTTGAGCCTGTTAAAGTTTCTATAAAGCCGAATATGATTTTTCCTCAGTTTCCCCAGTACCACATGCCACAGGATGTACTTATGAAGGTCGAATTGCAGAATTTGTGGAGCAAGGGTTTTGAAAGAAGTGTTGAGCAGCCAATGTAATTCACCGGTAATGGGATAGAAAAAGCCCTGTGGGAAAGTTCGAATCGTCCAGGATTTGAGAAAAATAAATGACACTGTGATCAAATGTTGTCCCGTTGTGCCAAATCCAACTGTGAAAATGTTTCAGATTCCATGTGATGCTGAATGGTTCACTGTCATTGATTTGTCACAAGCCTTCTTTTCTGTGTGTCTTTATGAGGACAGCCAATTTCTCTTTTGTTTCAAATTCTTGGATCGAGTTTACTGTTGGTGTCGATTTCCTCAAGGGTTTTCAGAGTCAGATTCCATATTCAATCAGACCTTGAAAAATAATTTGAAGTCGCTGAAATTGCCTTTCCGATTGACATTGGTACAGTACATTGATGATTTGTTGATAGCGTCCAAAACAAGGGACGAGTGCAAGTATGACACAATTGTCTTACTGAACCATTTGGGAAAGAATGCCCAGAAAGTGTTGCCACTGAAATTGCAGTACTATCAGAAAGAAGTGAAGTACTTGGGTCACCAAATTGAGAAAGGAATACAGAAAATATCCAGAGAAAGGGTCACAACTATATTGCAGATGAATCCCCCAACCACACAGAAAGATGTCAGGATATTCCTAGGGATAGTAGGCTATTGTCGCCAATGGATTAGCAATTTTTCAGTTATTTCCAAGCCTTTGCAGAAGCTGACCCACAGGGAGGTCATTGATCCCATAGTGTTAGACCAGGCTGGTATGAAAGCGTTTACTGATTTGAAGGAGAGTCTATGCAAAGCTCCGGCTTTGGGTATGCCTGATTACACTAAGGGCCATATTTATACTTTTCGACGCACAACTGCGCCAACGCAGTTGTGCGTAAAAAAATCTAACGCCGGCTAACGCCATTCTGAAGCGCCATGCGGGCGCCGTATTTATTCAATGACGTTAGCCGGCGTTAGCCGGCGGAGCTGCCTGGTGTGCGTAAAAAAAAATGACGAACACCAGGCAGCGCCGGCGTAGGGGAATATGGAGCTTGGGCGCCAAAAAATGGGGCAAGTCAGGCTGAGGCAAAATTTTCGCCTCAACCCGATTTGCGCCATTTTTTTTTACTTCCAACCCCCATTGAAATGACTCCTGTCTTAGCAAAGACAGGAGTCATGCCCCCTTCTGTCCCCTGGGCATGGTCATTGGGCATAGTGGCATGTAGGGGAGCACAAATCAGGCCCCCCTATGCCACCCAAAAAAAAAAAAAAAATTACTTACCTGAACTTACCTTATGTTCCCTGGGATGGGTCCCTCCATCCTTAGGCGTCCTCCTGGGGTGGGCAAGGGTGACAGGGGGTGTCCCTGGGGGCATGGGAGGGCACCTCTGGGCTCCTTCCGTGCCCACAGGTCCCTTAACGCCTGCCCTGACCAGGCGCTAAAAAACTATGCAAAAGCGGCTGGACGTCATTTTTTTTGACCCGCCCACTCCCGGGTGTCAGTTTTGCCCGGGAGTGTAAATACGGCACACATGCATCGGAGTCAATTTTTTAGACGGGAACGCCTACCTTGCATATCATTAACGCAAAGTAGGTGTCCACCCTAAAAAATGACGCAAACTCCATGGACTTTGGCGCTAGATGCGTCTAACGCCAGAGTATAAATATGAAGTTCGTTTTGCGTTAAAAAAAACGACGCAAATCCGGCGCAAACGGAGTATAAATATGGCCCTAAATCTTTCACGTTGTTTTGTCATGGGCATGATGCATGTTATTTGTCTGTCTTGACGCAGGTCCATGGATGTGTAAACCGCCCAGTAGCATTATTTTAGCTACTTTGGACCCAGTTACAGCAGCCTTACCAGGTTGTCTGCGTGCAGTTGCAGGGGTTGAACAGAGCCTTGCTCAGTGTGAAGGCATTGTGATGGGAAATCACTTAACTATCATGGTCCCTCACTCCATTGAGTTCCTACTCACAAAGACAAAGACCCAATACTTAGCAGGTGCTAGGTTGACCAGATTTGAGACGAATATTCTAGGGTCAGCAAGTGTGTCATTGAAAAGATGTATAGTGCTGAACCCGGCAACCTTTCTCCCAAGTGAACATGTTGAAATTGAGAAGTTGGAAGACATTGAACATGATTGTTTTGAAGTAACTGATTTGTGCACAAAACTGAGACCTGGTTTTAGAGACACCTGATTGGAAAAGAATGACCGAATTATCTTTGTTGATGGTTCCTGTCTAAGAGATAATACAGGGACACTGAGAGCAGGATATGCCGTGTGCACAATTACTTGTATAATGGCAGCGTCTTGGCTTCGAGGAGTGTATTCTGCACAAGTAGCAGAACTAGTAGCCCTTACTAGAGCGTGCCATGTTTCTGCCCAGCTGAGAGTTACCATCTAGATGGATAGCCAGTATGGATTTCGAATAGTCCATGATTTTGGCCAATTGTGGTCACAGAGGGGTTTCATTACCTCTTCTGGCTCACCAGTGAGAAATGGTGAGAGAACTAAAGAACTGTTGCATGCTATCTAAATGCCTGAAAAGATTGCTGTGGTGAAATGCAGTGCACATCTGAAATCACAAGATTATGGCCCTCATTACAACCATGGCGGACGGTGGTAAAGCAGCGGTAATACTGCCAACAGGCCGGCGGAAAAAAAATGGAAACACGACCATGGCGGAAACCGCCAACATAGACAGCCAATTTAATACTCCGACCGTCACAGCGGTAGAAACAAACACCGCAGCGGTAACCGCCAACAGACAGGCGGAGGACAAAGTACCTCCCACCCTATCACAACAGGCCTATCTGCCAACTTTTCTGGGGCGGAACCAACGCTATCAAAAGTACGGCGGAAACAGTACACAGAAGGGAAACCACTCACCTCTCGACACCCAACGAGGAACCAGGACGCCATGGAGCCCGAACTACAGGTCCTGCCCATGCTGGTTTCCTCCTGCTCTATCAGGAGCAGGACGGATGCCGTAGACGACCAAAGTGAGTACTGCACCTACAACACAGGGGAGGGAAAAGAGAGTGACACACACACGCAAAACACCATACACACAAATACATGCAGTAACATTACATATACGCTCCCCCACCCCCTGGAAGAACGCAAGGACAAAATTAAATGATTGTAACGATAGTAATCAATATCTGAAAGTGAAAGTTCAAAATTCAGTATATACAAATATGTACACCAACTACACAAGTCCGGATAGTGTACCAATCATTGTCCGTGGACCACTGGTCCCACAATGCATGGGCCAAGCCCACACAAGATACCTGACTCAAAAAGGAGAGAACACTGCAGGGGCATCAGATCGAAATGAAACAGGCACCTCAGGGGGAAGGGAAGAGGGGGCACCTCAGCCGGATGAACGCACGACGCCACTGCTGCAGGAGGGGGCTCCATGCCCATTGCTGTATCCTGGGGAGTGCAAAGCCACAGTCTCTCAAGTCTTTCCAGTGAGTGGTTTGCCCACTGCTTTATCCTGGGGAGTGCAAAGCCACAGTCTCTCAAGTCTTTCCAGTGGGTGGTTTGCCCACTGCTCTATCCTGGGGAGTGTAAAGCCACAGTCTCTCAAGTCTTTCCAGTGGGTGGTTTGCCCATTGCTCTATTCTGGGGAGTGCAAAGCCACAGTCTCTCAAGTGGATAACAGTCTCCACTGGTTCTGGAGGGGGTCGTGTGCCCAAAGTGCTTCATCCTGCCAAAGACTGAAGTAGTGGATGTGATTCTCCACTGGTTCTGGAGGGGGCATTTTGCCCAGAGTGCTTCATCCTGCCAAGGACTGAGGTAGTGGATGTAATTCTCCACTGGTTCTGGAGGGGGCATTGTGCCCAGAGTGCTTCCTCCTGCCAAGGACTGAGGTAGTGGATGCCTTTCTCCACTGGTTCTGGAGGGGGCATCGTGCCCAGAGTGCTCCACATGCAGTGTGGCCGGTCCCATTCCCTCACCTGGGTGTGTGTGCCACGAGATTGCCTAGGAACAGGTAGCATGATACGCCATGGAGGCAGAGACATACCCCACACTGCTGCGGCTTCGCCTTCCACCTGCAGGTGCAAACAGTGATGGAAGTCATGCCTCATGGAAGCTGGGCAGGGTCCAGGAAGTCTCCTCCAGCCTCGGACGACTGACCACTGGGGATGGTAGCCATGTCAGTGGTGGTGCCACTGTCCGAGCACGTCGCGGGGCTGGTGGCGGTGCTTGCGGCGGTGTCTGTGGCGGCACTGCTGGCGGTGGTGCATGTGTCAGCACCTGTTGAGGGACACAGCAGGACGTCTCCTGCAGCCTCGGATGGCTGCCCACTGGGGAAGATGCTGGGGACTGTTTCTGAGGCTGCAGACGTGCCGGTGGTGGTGCAGGTGGCTGCACAGGTGGCAGTGCTGGTGGCGGGGCAGGTGGCGGTGCAGGTGGCGGTGCTGGTGGCGGTGCAGGTGGCGGGGCAGATTGCGGTGTTTGCCACCGTACAGGTTGTGGTAGTCGTGAACTGAAGGGGTGACACTAGTCCCTCAGTCGAAGCCACCGTGCCCTGCCCTGACCTGCTGTTCTGCTTTTGACCCTTCCCCACCTTTGATGGTGCTGCAGGTGTCTTGCCACTGCCCCCTTTTGTTTTGGCGGAGCCCTTGGTGGCTGGTAGGTGCGGCTTCTGCCTCCGGGATGTGGGCACCTTCTTCACCTTGGCAGGTGGCGGAATGTCCTTGCCTTCGCTACATAGCACACTGGCAGCCCTGATGGGTGGCGCACTTGATGACTCCGCAGTTGCTGGCACCACTGTGCCTGGGGATTTGGTGGCTGAGGTGCTGGGCTGGGACCTGGAAAGCCTGGCCCTAGGTGAAGGACGGGGGAGGTGAAGGGAAGAGGTCAAAGTTTGCCAGGAAAAGTTATTAAGACACACTGGCACGGGATGATGGAGGGGGTTTGGGAGTGGAGGAAGAGGTAGTGGTTGTAGGAGGTGTACGTTTGCTGAATTTGGGTGAAGGTGCATGGGCCGGAGGCTGTTGTGAGGTGGATGGCTGTTGGGTGGGTGTGTGTCTGCGTTTTGTACTTTGGGAGGAGGGCTCACAGACATACTGGGAGAGGACACTGGGGATGTGTGCATGGTAGTGGGGGTGGTGATTGCACGTGAGCGGTGTGTGGTGATGGGCGTGCTGGTGATGGAGGTAGTGGCTGAGGATGTAGTGCATGCAGATGTGAGTGGAGACGAGACAGGGAGGGAGGATGAGGACGTGGAGGAGAGGGACACAGTGGAGGCAGTGGATGTTGCTGTGTCTGCATGGGGATGGTGCTTGTGTGAGTGCTTGTGGGATGTGTGGTGCTTATGTTTGCCATGTCCACTCTTGTGTGTTGGTGAGTGTGCATGCTGGTCTGATGGTGTGCTTAGGATAGACTGAGGTACAGGGGATTGGGTCTGGGTGGAGGAAGTTGGAGGGGGGGATGCTGGACACAAGGACAATGGCTGCAATCAGTGCTGAGGCCAGAGCCTGAAATGCTCTCTGTTGGGCCGCCTGCCCAGAATGAATGCCCTCCAGGTATGTAATTGTTTGTTGCAAATGCCTCTCAACACCCTGGATGGCATTCAAAATGGTAGATTGCCCAACAGTGAGGGATCGCAGGAGGTCAATAGCCTCCTCACTGAGGGCAGCAGGGCTGACTGGGGCAGGGCCTGAGGTGCCTGGGACGAAGGAGATGCCCACCCTCCTGGGTGAGCGGGTACGGGACACACGCTGAGGGGCTGCAGGGAGGGCGGTGCTGGTAGGGGTGTGGCGGCTGTTCCTGTTGATGTGGTGGGCACAGAGGTGCTCGCCACCGCAAGGTAGCTCCCATCAGAGGAGGAGTCACTGTCACTGGTGTATGCTCCTGTCCCCGTCGTGGAGCTCCCCTCGCCCTCCGTCCCACTGGTGGCTTCAGACTCCATTGCTTCACCCTCCAGGGCCAAGTGGGTTGCAGCTCCCTCCTGCTCCAGTGCCACTGCTCCTCCGCCAGATGATGCTATTGCACACAAGAACAGGGAGACAAAACAAAAATGGGGGGAGACAGAAGAAAAACATGTTCAGTGCATGCAACACTACCACAGTTGGCGGACACAACACACAGGGAGCAGCTCTCTGCACTAAGCCATGCACTAACAGTTCCCTAGCAAATTCACATGCCCATGGGGTACGAGGCCTAAGCCCAATTGCTGCACACCTGGAAGTCACAGGAGCCTGACTAGGTGTAGATGGCTATTACCACTAGTGGGGTTGGGGTGCCACAGAGCCTGCCTACCAAGGGACCTTGCCTACCAAGTTCGCCCTGGCCTAGGGGAACCCACAGCCCACCTCCCCCACCCAGACACCTCGTTATGTGCACATCTGAATGACAGTGTACCCACCCCCTTGTGGCTGCTGTGATGCCCTCAAGCGCCCATCCAACTCCGGATAGGCCACCGCCAGTATCCGGTACATCAGGGGGGGCATTGTGCAAGGGGCACCCCTTCCACGTTGGGAGGCCATCCCCAGCTGGGCCTCCGCCATCTTCTTGCTCCAGCAGCGCAGGGCCTCCCATTTTTTACGTCAGTGGGTGCTCCGTCTATGGTAGACCCCCAGGGTCGGGACGTCCTTGGTGATGGCACGCCAAATACCCTTCTTCTGGTGGGCGCTGACCTAGAGGAAAGGTACAGGAGGAAAGGAAATTACTCACCCGTCCGGACCGTCATACTCATTGCCCACCAGTTCCCACCCATGCCCTGCTGCACATACACTCACCATCCTCACATGCAGGCCTCAGCCCCCCCCCACATGTATCTTCCATCCACACCACTCAAAACAGGCATTTCCCACGTAGCATGCTCACAGCATACTCACCTGTTTGTCTGGAGGACCGTACAGTTGCGTGTACTCGGGGAGGACCCCATCCACCAGTTTCTCCAACTCCTCCGAAGTGAAGGCAAGGGCCCTTTCCCCAGACACTGTAGCCATCGTCGCTTCCAGACACAGGTCACAGCAGCACTTGCAGTGTAGGTCCTCTCCTGTTGAAGGTCAGGTATCAAATGAGTGAATAGATAGAAAATGGCGGTCACGTCCGTGGCGGTGCATACCGTCACTGCCGGCGTACATCGTCATTGGCTCCTGTGACCCATATGGCCCAATGTTAACCAATGCAGAATTGCGCCGCGGTCTTCGACCGCCCACCGCAACGGTGTGCAATGCCAGCGCAGTTACCTTATTTCCCCTTGTCTCACCTTACAGGTCAGGCAGCCGCCAGTTCAGGGGGCCACATGGGATGGATAAAAAACTGCGTCACACCTATCTAGGCTGGGAATACAGACAGATACCGGCACATTGCGATTTACTAAAGTTTCAGCAAATAACACATTGTGATACCTCAGTGTTAGATGACCCTCTGCTCGCTGTTCTCCTCCATAGGACACGTCTGCTGGGGCAGGTGATCAGATGGCGGCATCCTCCGGTGTACAGACCCGTGGTGGACCTGTCGACAATGGAAGAGAGACACATCATAATCACATACAGACTTGATCGTGCAACAATCATGGAACTGTGTGCCCAGTTGGAGCCAGACCTTATTTCAGCTATCCGCCATCCCACAGAAATCCCCCCTCTAGTGTAGGTTCTGTCTGTACTCCATTTCCTGGCCAGTGGGTCTTTTCAAACAACAGTGGCCATGGCATCAGGGATGTCCCAGCCAATGTTCTCTAACATGTTGTCCAGAGTGTTATCTGCCCTGCTGAAACACATACGCAGCTACATCGTTTCCCCTCAAGTGGAGGATTTGCCCACCGTGAAAGGTGACTTCTATGCCCTGGGACATATCCCCAACATCATTGGTGCCATTGATGGTACACATGTGGCATTTGTACCCCTCCGCAGGAATGAACAGGTGTACAGAAACCGGAAAAGCTACCATTCGATGAATGTGCAGATGGTGTGTTTGGCAGACCAGTACATCTCCCATGTGAATGCCAAGTATCCTGGCTCAGTGCATGACGCTTACATTTTGAGGAATAGCAGCATCCCTTATGTGATGGGGCAACTCCAGAGGCACTGTCTGTGGCTAACAGGTGAGGCCAATCTCCCAACACAGTTGACATAGGTGTCTGGGTATGGGGTTGGTTCTAAGGGTTAGTGTGTGTCTAACAGTTGTCCCTCGACATTTGCAGGTGACTCTGGTTACCCCAACCTGTCATGGCTACTGACCCCAGTGAGGAACCCCAGGACAAGGGCAGAGGAACGCTACAATGAGGCACATGGGCGTACTAGGAGGATTATAGAACGCACCTTCGGCCTCCTGAAGGCCAGATTCCGGTGCATCCATATGACAGGTGGATCCCTATACTACTCAACGAAGAAGGTGTGCCAGATAATTGTGGCCTGCTGTATGCTGCACAACCTGGCTTTGCAACGCCAGGTGCCTTTTCTGCAGGAGGATGGGCCAGATGGTGGTCTTGTGGCAGCTGTGGAGCCTGTGGACAGTGAAGAAGAGGAGGCAGAAGAAGAAGATGTCAACAACCGAAACAACATCATCATGCAGTACTTCCAGTGAGACACAGGTAAGAAGATGTAACTGCTTCCCACATCTCATACTATTGTTGGAGCTAGCATAAGTCTGTTATTTTCACTCAGTGTATGGACCCTGACTTGTTACTTTGCTTTTCCATTTCACAGATCTGGGTCCCACTGTGTGCCCTCTGCTATGTTTACTGCTGGCCTACAGCTGTGTTATATTGGTATGTGAACAAGTACATTGACATTGCTATATTCCAGAGGTTTTGCAATTACAAATTAGTGAAAGCACAGACAGACTCCAGATTGTTTTGTGATTGAAGTGTGTTCATTTCTGTGCACATTAGTGGAGGGGTGTGTGAAATGGGCTGGGGTGATGGTAGAGGAATGTCCATGGCAGAGTCCAGTCTATTTGTTTCACAGGTGCATTGTCCAATGGGGCATAGGAAGTGGAGCAATGGCAGTTTAAGGTGGACAGGGTGACAAAGTGAGACAGAGGGGTGACATTCAGGGGGATTTTATTTCCTGGTGGGGTCTTGGCAATTTTCTCTGTCTTGTTCTTGGATCTCAGGGACCGTTTGCGTGGGTGGTTCTCCTTCTGCAGGGTGTGGGGTGCTGGTGGCCTGTTGGTCCTGTGGCGGTGCCTCCTGTCCACTAGCGCCGGCAGAGGTGGAGGGCTGTTCATCATCCAGGCTAGTGTCAGGGGCCTGTTGGTGTGCCACTGTGTCCCTCCTGGTGTTGAGAAGGTCTGCCAGCACCCCTGTAATGGTGACCAGGGTGGTGTTGATGGACTTCAAGTCCTCCCCGATCCCCAGGTAGTGTTCCTCCTGCAGCCGCTGGGTCTCCTGAAACTTGGACAGTACCGTGCCCATGGTCTCCTGGGAATGGTGGTAAGCTCCCAAGATGTTGGAGAGTGCCTCGTGGAGTGTCGGTTCCCTGGGCCTGTCCTCCCCCTGTCGCACAGCAGTCCTCCCAGCTTCCCTGTTATCCTGTTCCTCTGTCCCCTGAACCGTGTGCCCACTGCCATTGCCCCCAGGTCCCTGATCATCCTGTGTTAGCGGGGTTGCCTGGGTTCCCTGTAGTGGTGGACACACTGCTGATTGACGTGTCCTGGGGACAGAGGGATGGGTCCGCTGGGTGGGTGCTGTGGCGGTGTTTCCTGAGGGGGGAGGTTCAGTGGTGGTTTGGGACTGTGTCAGGGGAACCGACTGTCCCGAGGTCCCTGATGGTCCGGGCTGGTCATCTTGATCCAGGCGTGCAGAGCTGCTGTTGTCATTGTGGGCCTCTTCTGTAGGGGGACTGGATATGTCTGGCACCTCCTGTCCGGTGACGTTGGGTAGGGGTCCTGTTGGGGTGTAAATGCATAGCTATTGTATCTGTGTGTGCCATCTTGTGCAGTGACTGAGTGACCCTCTACTCCTGTGCTTGCATTATTGCCGTGGCCCTTGTGTGATTGGTGATTTTGGGGCATGAGTGAGTCTCTCTACTGGACATGCTTTGGTGATGGGTGTCCATGCATTGGTGCTACATGCAGGGCTTGATTTCGGGATGTGTGGGTTGTGTTAGTGGGGTATCTGTGGGTTGTTGGGGCGATGGGTGTGAGGGTGAGGGTGGGAGTATGTGATGGCATGCAGGTGGGGTGGGGGACTAAAGTAGTAAAGATATGACTTACCAGAGTCCAGTCCTCCTGCTACTCCTGCGAGGCCCTCAGGATGCATGATCGCCAAGACTTGCTCCTCCCATGTTGTTAGTTGTGGGGGAGGAGGTGGGGGTCCACCGTCAGTCCTCTGTACAGCAATCTGGTGTCTGGATACCGCAGAACGTACCTTCCCCCGTAGGTCTTTCCACCTCTTCCTGATGTCATCCTGTGTTCTTGGATTCTGTCCCACTGCGTTAACCCTGTCGACAATTCTGCGCCATAGCTCCATCTTCCTTGCAATGGATGTCTGCTGCACCTGTGATCCGAATGGCTGTGGCTCTACCCGGACGAGTTCCTCCACCATGACCCTGAGCTCCTCCTCAGAGCACCTGGGTTGTCTTTGAGGTGCCATGATGTGGTGTGGGTGATGTGTGAGGTGGTGTCTGTTGTGATGTGTGAGGGGATGTGTTGGTGTGTGTTGTTTGAGGTGCGTGGATGTTGTATGAGTGATGATGTTGTGTGTCTGTGGATGCTGGTGTTGTGTTAGTTAGTCTCTCTCTATGGTCTTCTTTCTGAATTTTGGTTGTAAGGGTTTGTGTGTGATGTGGGTGTGTGCTTTATATTGGATTGGGTATGTGGGTGTGGTGTGTGTATGTTTATCAGGTGTGTGTATTTCGAATTGTCCAATGTGGTTGTATTTTGTAAATGTGTGTGTATTTTGAGCGCGGCGGTGTGTACCGCCAATGGAATACCGCGATTGAAAGGCCACCACGTTGATTCGTGGGTCATGATACTGTGGGCGTATTCCTGATGGCCGCGTTGATTAGTGGGTCGTGATACTGTGGACGTATTCCAGTTGGCATGACGGTGTAGGTTTTGGTATCACCAGTTTATCACTGACCTTTGGTGTGGCGAACTTGTGTGGGTGTCTGTATTGTGGCAGATTCCGAGCTGTGAGTCTTAGTACCTGTAGTGGAATTCCGCAACGGTATGTTGGCGGTCTTCTGCACGGCGGAAAGCGGGATTTACCCCCAGGGTTGTAATGAGGGCCTATGTGTCAATGGGAAATGGGTATGCGGATCAAGTCGCAAGGTTTTGAGCATTGAACTGATAAGTTCTAAGATAAGTGGGAATTGCTACCTGAAGAAGATGTAACATGTCCGAGTTTTGCATTAAAAGTAATTGATACGTTGGAAGAATTGAAAACTTTACAGTGTAATGTTGACAGGGAGGAAAAACGTTCATGGAGCAAAATAAAATGTGTACAGAGACAGGATGAACTATGAACAATTGGTTTTGCCTAATAGTCTGTTGTCCCAAATGGCTAGGTGTTCAAGCACATGTTGGGAGGGATGCCATGATTTGTTTGTTCAAGCACAATTGGTTCAATCCAAAGTTTAGACAGGTTGCTGAACTATACGTGTTGCGCTTGTGTTTTTATTGCACTATAAGCATAATCATTTCAAAAAGTAATTTTCTCTAAGACTTTTTCTTATTTCTCCTTCAATGCCTTTCTCCTGCCATCTGTGTGATCTAAGAAGTTATTTTCTAAAGGTGTAAGCAAGCATGTCAAGTTGTTTCTGTGCACGTAAACTGTGCCAAACGTTAATGTAGGCTCAAATTAACCTCTAATACAATGTCATTATCCTCAGCTATCCTACTTAAATACCTAATTATAGGGACAAACGAAAACAACACGTCATGGTTGAAGTAAAAGAACTGAATGCACTCTTGGTTATAGAATCTTGTTAGTAACAGACTACAACTTATCCCATAAGTAAAAGGCAAACTATGATAAGTAAATCCTTCTTCGACTGATGAAGGAATCTGCGCCCACACATAACAAATCTTTGCATCCATCGTCTCAACATACTCACTCAGCAAGCGATAGAAGACATTAGAAGAAAGTTCCCCTTGCGCGTTAGTACGCTCATGCAGATACTTCTCATTTAATCTAAACTTCTCCACAGCTGTTAATGCAGTAGTTGTCTCTAAAGCTGAAGTATGGTTGGCTTTATTCTTGTAAAGAACAGTCATACCTAGATTCAATATCACAAACAATATCACACATGCAATGGCCAAACCAATACTCAGGTATTTACAGCACCTATTCGTCCTACTCTGCTGGCTAATATTACTTATGATCTGTACAGAATCAGAAAGCAGAAGAGAACATTTAGAAAAATTGCAGCAAAAATCAAAAACTAAAAGACAAAACTCTTCTTTCAGCAGTTATTCACAGCTCTCAGTCTCACTTCAGGGATACTTTGTCAAAAATCAGTTTAGCAGCTTTTCAAAATCAGGTTTCAAAAGTCAAATCAGGTTATCAAAGTCCTCTCCAAAGACTCTCAACAGTCTCTTTCTCTTTGAATTTTCTTAAATTGTTCCCAACAATTCAGTTCATCAGCTTCAGCTTCTTTCAAGTGCCAGAATATTGACCTGGAATGTCTCGATCAATACAAAAAGATAAAAAATATTTTTGTCATTCACTTGTAATAGCATACGCCCATTCAGGACCTGCGTATCTTCGACTTGCTATTCTCTTTCTTTTCAACTTTCGATCTCCATTCAATTCTCCTTCACTTAGATCTTCTCTCCTTGTTGTATCTACTTCTTCCTCGATTGTTGTTTCAACAACAGCTTCCCTTCTCCTTTGCTTGTGATTCCGGTCACTTGTCTCTTTTCAGTGGACCCTTTGTCAACACTCTTTTCAGTGTTGAACTTGTAACTTCTCCTTGCTCTGTGGTGTTTTCGCTTGACGGACCTGCAGCTGGTTCAGGAGGAGTCAGATCACAATGACTTTGATCGGCTTCAACTCCCTCCCCCTTGGGGTCTGGCAACTGCTCTGTTTGTCTCTCAAATTCATTAGCTTCTGGGAAAGCCCTCCTCTGACTAGGCTCTCCTGCTGCCTCAATCAAGATAGGCTCACTATCACCCTCCTGGAAGTCTTCTCCTTCGTCTCTAACGGGAGTGACTGAACCGTCCATAACGGGCTCAGATCCGGTGTCAGTTCCTCTCCACGTTCTCGCCCTGAGACTTGTTTTGTTGTTGTTGGTACTTTCATTGTCTAAAGGACATGCCACTTTCTTTGTGTGGCTGGTGTGGATCCAGTTCGGAACTCCAGTGCACTTCACAGCTGTGGTAGTTGTCAGAACTACCTGGAATGGACCCTTCCAACGAGGCTCAAAACACATTTTCCTCATGTGTTTCTGGACCACAACCCAGTCACTGGCTCTCAGGTTGTGCCCTGGGTCATAAGTCGGTGACAGTGTGGTGGCTTCTACCTTCTGAGAGAAAGAGCAACCCACATCAGCCAGACCTTTACAGTAGTCCAACACCATATCATCTGTAATGGTGACAAGTGCATTTGCAGGCACCGCTGGCAACCTCATGGCTCGGCCCATAAGGATCTCATGTGGAGACAATCCTGCCTTCCTGTCGGGGTGTTTATCTTTGTCATCAGAACTAAAGGCAGTGCGTCAGGCCATTTCAAATTCGTGGACGCACACATCTTTGCAACTCGTGACTTCAAGGTACCATTCATCTGTTCCACTAGTCCTGATGCTTCAGGGCGGTAACTACAATGCAACTTCTGCTCAATGTTCAATGCTGCACATAGCAATTCAATTACTTCATTGTTGAAGTGACTTCCCCTATCTGATTCTAAAGAGATCGGAAACCCAAAACGCGGTATCAGTTCCCCAAGCAGTAGTTTCTCTACTGTGAGGCTGCCATTTCTTCATGTGGGGTATGCTTCAATCTAGTGACTAAAGATGCATACAATCACCAACATATATCTCAAACCTCCACACACAGGCATCTCAATAAAATCCATTTGCATTCTGCTGAATGGACCTCCTGCTCTTCCAATGTGGCTCAAATTAACCACTGTCCCTTTTCCGCGTTCATTTGTTGGCAAATCTTCAATATTCATGAGGCAGGTCGCAATTTGTGACCCCTTGTGAATGGCTACAATCACAGGGATGGTGGCCTGCTGTGATCAGTAGACCACAGTGTCTGTGGTTGCTTTAATCAAAGCAATCTTTATTTTGTAATACAGCCCGTTTTCCTTAAAGGAGAATGAGATGTATTACAAAAGAAAAGTGAAAAGTTTTCTTTCATTTTTTTTAGAGTAGTCAGTGGTCTGTGGGACCCCTAGCCGCAAAGGGGAAAGGGTCCCTTGGGGACCTCTTCCCCTTTGCAAATGAGTTACCACCAACTTGAAGTTGGTGGTAACTGCAAATATTTTGCAACCTCATTCCTGGTTGCATAACATTCTTACATCACCCTGCGACTTGATATGGCACGCCCCTTCCTAATACCAAATCGCAAACCGCATTTTGCAAGTCAGTAATAAGTTACTGACTCGCAAAAAGGGATAGTACATGGAAAAAAGCTTTTTACCAGTCCGGTAATAGAGCTTCATACATCTGGCCCTATGATACGTCAACTCAAGCTCACATTACCTTTTTTAGACACTGATATAAATTCAATCCCGAAGTTTTACGCTGTCGCTTGCAGGAGAAAGGCTCTGAGACAGCCAGCATTAGATGCATAATATCTACCACTCTTCGAAGCAAAAGGCCTATTTTGAGTCACAGTTTGCTGAGTATCTTTTGACAAATCTCAGGCTATCCACAATTAACACCTTCCTGGGTTACTTTAATATTGACTCTTGTGCATCTACAAGATCTTCATCAACATTCCATACAACATTGCACACAAATGGATGCATATTTTATCTCATCTCATCGTTGCTACTCTATCACTTATCAGATCCTCACCACCAATGGAAACTGACTGACATGATCACCTTCCAATAACATTCCAACTCTGCGTCCCTAACATCCCTAAAAAGGTTAAAGCCTCTGCACAAAAATTTCAGGACTAGTCACTTAAGAGCGCAACTATTATGGCCCTGAAAAGTATCCTATATCTAAATTATCCCTGTATCCTCCTTTGTGAATTAACATCAACAGATTCTGTTCCTGTTTCCTGCACTTGTGATATCATGAAGATTGAACTTTGATACTTCACGATCCATGGTACCTCATATAATTAATACCTCGTAAGTAGCTAACATCCATCTCCAGACATTCAAGAAAAGTAAATTTATTCTGACATCTGCCCAACTTCTATCTGCTGCACACTCACTGATAATTTCGAGAGTGGCCTTTGGCAACTTTCTCCTGGAGTGTGTGCCATAATCCTCACTATATCCATTGAAAGCCACCTTACATGCCACTTTCAGACCCCTAGCCATGTCTAAAAAGTATGATCTCATCTCCCCTGTTCTCAGTGGCTTCCTACTGAGGCAAGATCTAAGGTCAAATTAAGATGGATCACTTATAATGGCCTACATCTTAACACACACTTGTATCTCATAGACCAATTCACAGTCTCAGGTGAAAAAACATTTCTACAAAGCAAGCATACCCTCCTTCTTGATTGTTGTTGATTCAGGAACTCCCATGTTAATTAACTGATCCTAACCCTTTTTAAGCGCCGCCACCACCTTTTGTTCCTAGGAACCTTAGAATCAACCGGAATGTCGGCCCGTATTTATACTTTTTGACGCTAAACTGCGCTAACGCAGTTTAGCGTCAAAAAGTTTAGCGCCGGCTAACGCCATTCTGAAGCGCCATGCGGGCGCCGTATTTATTGAATGGCGTTAGCCGGCGCTAGCAGACCATCGCTGCCTGGTGTGCGTGGAAAAAAAACACGTACACCAGGCAGCGCCGGCGTTGGGGAAAATGGCGTTAGGGCGTCTTAAAAATGGTGCAAGTCAGGTTGACGCTAAAAAATCGCCTCCACCCGATTTGCGCCATTTTTAACGACGCCCAGACGCCATTTACATGACTCCTGTCTTAGTAAAGACAGGAGTCATGCCCCCTTGCCCAATGGCCATGCCCAGGGGACTTATGTCCCCTGGGCATGGTCATTGGGCATTGAGGCATGTAGGGGGGCACAAATCAGGCCCCCTTTGCCAAAAAAAAATATAAAAAAAATAAAAATGTATACTTACCTGAACTTATCTGAATGTCCCTGGGATGGGTCCCTCCATCCTTGGGTGTCCTCCTGGGGTGGGCAAGGGTGGTAGGGGGGGTCCCTGGGGGCATGGGAGGGCAGCTGTGGGCTAATTTTGAGCCCACAGGTCCCTTAACGCCTGCCCTGACCCAGGCGTTAAAAAGAGGCGCAAATGCGGGTTTTTTTGCCCCGCCTACTCCCGGGCGTGATTTTTACCCGGGAGTATAAATACGACGCATTTGTGTCGCAGTCATTTTTTTGGATGGGAACGCCTACCTTGCATCTCATTAACGCAAGGAAGGCGTTCACGCAAAAAAATGACGCTCTTTCCTCATACTTTGGCGCTAGACGAGTCTAACGCCAAAGTATAAATATGGCGTTAGTTTTGCGCCGAATTTGCATCGAAAAAAACGACGCTAATTCGGCGCAAACGGAGTATAAATATGCCCCTTAGTGTCCTTTTGTCAGCAGTTAATGACCTCCATCTTAGGTTATATCTTCCCAAGATATAACTGCCTATTCTTTACACTAGCTTGTTCATACACTGGGTTTGTATTATTAACTGGTGGGTGACAGTTTTCTGTTCTGGCATGTTATAGTTGTTACTTTATATGCTCCTGAGTAACAGTACACTTTAGAAAACATCAAAATAAATGAATTATATACTCTATCCAACCTGTCTGGGCCCCAACCATCACAGTGCGGCCGGTGCATAAGTGACAGACTGACCAAGACAACAATACTTCTCGCTAAACCTACCTGGCTGCCCATGTGTGTTAACATGTTTTGTGGCACCTACTCAGAATCCTGGACACCTCACCAAACTTAAATAACTCAAATGTGACTGAGAATTGGCCCTATAACAGGTAATACATTAGTGCGCTATACAAGAAAACCAAGGATAAAGTACAAGATTAAATCCAAAATTCTTACAGATTACTATTGTCACATCAATTGACTTTTCCTTTATGCGTCTTGCATAAAGTGAAAGCTAAGCTGTAACATTAAATTGAACAAGCGTTATAGAAATCGGCCTTTAAACATTGCACAATTTATTGATTGACATATGCTTTAGTGTTACTTCTCTGGAATCTGGAATCAATTCAGTAGTATTCATTTTGCAGGATACATTGTCATATGTATCTAATGTGCAGGAGAAGGGGTTCAGTTTACAAGCTAATTTAATACCCAAAACATTGCAAATGACTTCATCCTATCAGTGACGGCTCTTTCGCAATGGAGAAGGAGAGTCACTGCACTGGCTAAGAGCCTGCAGCTGAAAAATAAAACAATGTTTTGTTTTGTTTTTCAGATGCTGGCTCTGAGCCAGCATGTGCAGTGAGGGGTGGGGACGGACTATGGGGGTGAGGGGAGTGGAGTGCGTTAAAGTGCACATTTCTGTTTGGCAAGCTGTTGTAAGCTGGCCAAACAGACATGCACACTTAGGTTTCTCCAACCCAGCTGTATTTAACAGCTGTATGGGATGTATTGCAAAAATAAAAATGAAAAGTTTTCTTTTCATTTTTTAAGAGCAGGAAATGGTCCGTGGGACCACTTCCAGCTCTTAAAATATATTTTCGCCCCCATTTGCAAAGGGGAAGGCATCCCTTGGGGACCCATTCCCCTTTACTAATGGCTTACCACTAACTCAAAGTTGGTGGTAACTGTGAATTTTTTGCGACTGCATTCGCCATCACAAAACTTTCCTACATGCCAATGCGAATCACTGTTCTATATATTTGTAAGAAAATATTTGGTGCAACACCCAGAGTCAGTTTATTCTGTACCTACTTTTTTTGTTAACTGCAAGTACTTACTGCCACACATTGTTGAAAATGTTTTTTTTAACACTTAAGAGATGATCAATGGTTTCGAAAACAGACATTACAGTTTATTAGGGTGGAGTCAGTACCACCTCCACCACTTTGCCAGAGAAAGGTTCAGGGGAACTCCAAGATAATGTTTTCTTGTTTTTTATGAGGAGCTTTCTGCCACCTTAGCAGGACCTACACACCTACACAGATGCAAAAATTAAGTGGTGATAATTTCATCATATCCCTGCATCATGGGACATTGCCTATGAGTACAAGAAACCTCCGCCTTTTATTGACTACATTACAAGCACTACTGACGTGCTAGGAGATTCCTGTCAGCCTGTGTGGGACACCTGTATGTCAAAGGAAGAATACCAATGCATGGCAGCTTTTTTCGGTTTAGATGTGACTGGAAACGCCTGTAATCCTAGTGTGGACAGCTTTTCCCCCATGTTTTCTGGTGACATCAACAAAGAGGTACCCCAATATCAAAGCCAATGAAGGTTTGAAATCATCTCTGCTGCTTCCACTGCCCTATTAATCGTGTGAAGAACAATAAGTAGAGAAGACGGATGCAGTCCTGTTAGTGCCCACCTCTAAGTGTGCTCCTTAATCATTCTCTCCTAAGAGAGTTAAGATTGCAACTTTTTAAGGCATACACATATATCAATTGTGATGTACTACATTTCTTTTTTTTACTGTTATATCTTGGCCTTTGTAAGTCTGTCAACGACACTTGAATTTGGGGTTTCAATCAAGTGACAGTCCATTTTTGCACTTGAAAAGTAGCAAATTTTATAATAAAAAGGTGTAAGCTGTTGAAAATTCCCACGCTTACCAGCTGCTGTATTGTAAGCACAGGGGTCAAGAAACAGGAATTCAACATTAGGGCAGTATGGAAGACTTTTCCAAGAATTAGCGAAGGCAGAAGCACTTTCTTTCATCACACCGTTGACATTTAAGAAGTCGTCAGTCATGTCACCGTTGAAGTTTCCACACAGACCTGAGTGAGAGAGTAGAATATGTTAAAATCTCCTGCCACTGGCAGATCATTACTAATCATCACGGCCAGACAATGGTGCCTACCACATGTGTGCCCGCTGTGCACTGGTTCAAGGTTAATATAAAGTTGCATGATGGGTATGATCTGTATCTGAAGCTGGAGACCCAATGTGTCCAGATGTACAATGATAAAGTAGGTAGAAGGTTGGAAGATGTTGACACCACCTGTGAAACGAGAACACAGATTCAGGACTGTAGTAAGAAGCACAGACTTTGATTTAACCCCTCTATTTTTACCAACCATGCTCTAGACATGGACTTTGGATTGAACATTGAGGTATTGGAATTTAAACTTTATTAAAAGATCACTATCACAATTTAGAGAATGAAATTGCCACCTTAGGACAATGAATAGCTATTACAAATACACAGCTCTGCTCCAGTACAAAATTTTCTATGGGTTCTATCCCTTGCTCACAACAGCATATCAGGATTGATTTGTGATTGTGTGGTACATAAATGTAACTGTTCACTGGAAACTAGTTCTACTACACTTCAAAAGATGTGATTCATATTTTTATCTACATCTCTGTGTTTTACTTGATGAATTATGCAGTGCAACAAACAGACCTAGTCCATATGGTGTGCATAAATGTGTGGACATGAATAAGCCACACGTGTGTCGTTTGGACATTTGTCACCCAAGGACATGCACACACACACACACGTGTCATTTGGGGGAGCATGTGTGCCTCATACATGGCTGTGTGGATGTATTTGTATACCATGTATAATTCATGCATATGTGCATGCGTGGTCTTAGTCTTGTCTACACCTGTGCTTCCTGTCAACACAGATATTTTGAATGCTCACATGTGAAAACATTCAAACCATGCTGCTGGACTAATTATAACAAACTCATTATATCTTTGATTTAGTCTGTTTTCTAAAGCAAATCTGTAACTTATTTACTAGGTACACCAATCTAGTATTTTTTAAAAGGCTATTAAAATGTGAGGCTAATGTATGTTTGAAAAGTTAAGGACAGAGACAATAAATACTTCAGCATCTATGTCTATCTAGTTTAGAAGAGAGCTGAGTTTAGTCTCATACTGGAAACTGCGTTACCTTATCAGTTTTCTCTCAGACCTTTGCTGTCCACTTGTTTAATAACTGTATCTGGTCACTTTGAAGAAAGATAATAGTTGTATACCTCTAAATCTCTGATAATGCAAGATGTTTATATGTGACTTAGAGCAACTATAGTCTAACTGGTTATGTTATCAAACTAAAATAACCATTGTTTATATCTATTTGAACCACATTTGTTGTGTTTCTCAGAGCTAGCAATTTATCTAACCCATACATCTCCAGATAGTTTACATGAGTTATGTGCTATAGATATCTTAGTGCAACCTCAAATTGCTCCAAATGTTTACTGCGCTGATATTAAATGATCTTTATGATTCTACAAACTTGTATATTATTCCTTAGCAACAGTGCTTAAGTTGTAAAAAGAATAAGTGCAGGTGCTCCAAAATCTTTACTAGGAGGCCCCTGCCCTCTTCTGTCACTGGCACCACACACATCCAGTAGTCAAACATTTTCCTAAGAGCACAACCGTAACCCAATAACCAACAGTAACTACTGGATTATTCACTACATTTGAGTTCTGAGGTGCATGCTACCCTCCATAAATCCCTGATCAGAGGGAGTAATCCCCATATAAATCAATTTACAAAGCAATATAATATTGGGCCACCTGAACAGAAAGTGTCCCAGGGCCTCCGTTTTTTTTTATGGGCTAAGTTGTTTTGTGTATATGGCTGTTATGGCAGAAATAAGTTAAGAATGAATTATTCAATACCATAATGATGTATTATCAGACTTCTACAAGTAAGCTGCATCTGATGTACCTTTCCATGATTCTTCTCTTTAAAGTGTATCAACACATTTTAGGGGAATTGTAACTGAAGAAAATGGAGGATCTAGCATCCCTGTAAATTTGTAATAACAAATCTGCACATTTGCCTATTCATTTGTGGGCTCTAAGTTCCCTAAATAAATGAATGATTTATCGTCGTTAGCGCCACACACATAAATATGGTGCGAGAGTGTGAATTTTCTAACATGTTTATTAATGATTTGGTATACTAAATGTATGATGAATTAACGTGTAAAATAGGTGACTTTTGGTAATGGTTGCCACAGTTCATTTTCTGTTCCTAACTGAGCAAAATTCTAACTAAATGTTGTGGTTATTTTCCATAATTCAATGCTTACATAAAAGTGCATTCAGTGTTTTAATAGATGTGTCCACAGCTACCCTTAGTGGGTTGCTGAATTATGTCTTACAAGGCCATGTTTTAACTGAGCATTGCATAAGTTGAATGTTCTATTGTTTAAGATTGTTACTAATACATGATTTTTCCCTCGAGGAATAGAAGTGAAGTTTGTAACTGTAAAAGTTTCTTCCTGAGAAGAGAAGCTTGGGCGAGATGGAACAATGGAGCTACAGACGAGACGGAAGAGGAAAAGTTGCTGTTGAGAAAATGTTCTAGTTAATGTAGTATTGTCGTATTTTAGGTTGTCAATTTAGTTTTCTATTGGTTGAAACGTAACCACCCCATGAACTTACCTATCATAAGTTTTAACAGATTAGTATAACAACTTGGGTGGTATTTTCTGGAGACAGATGAGATTGCAGATTTTAATGGGAGAGATTTAATTAGTTAGATTCCAGTGTTCCTGTAGCAGTGTGGGTTTAGCTGTTGTTAGGCCCAATTCTTCTGAAGACATACCTGATGGTGTCCATTTGCTGAAGTAGACTGCTTGTTGCTATTGATTTTGGTAATGTATGTCATTGTAATGTTATACATGTCTCTTTTGCTTTCCAGGTACCAGCCACAACTTATAATTTGATTGCTGCATATTAATAATATTTTTTTATTATAAACCCGAGTTAAAGAGTTTTTCTAAATTTGTGTTTCTAAATTCAGTGATCTAACGAGACCAGGAATATCCATTCTTGCTATACTATTGGACATTACATTCTGTGTGCTGTGGCCATCTAGTCCTACCTAATCTAATCTGTTCTATCCCTTAACATTAGTAAATCTCTTACTGTTTCTAGGGTTTCGACTGGTTGAGTAAACGTTTGTGAATACCAAAAACTCATGTTTGTCAATGTGCAGAGACTTTGCACGGCAGCCGTACCCTAAAATCCCACTCATCACCTATAGCAGCACATGTCCTTCTGCTTACTATTACCCATAGTAGTGTAAAGTGTAAATTCACGGTTTGAAAGACATGCCACTTGCAAGCGTGAGTCAAACTTACACATGGAAATAGCTTTGGGAAAAGGCACATTGTGTTTGTCATTTACCACAATAAATCCCATCCTAGCATCTCTTGTGCTTTCCTCGTGAGGACATTCAGGCCCATTATTTATTTATACTTTTTGACGCAAACCAGCGGCGGCGCTGGTTTGCGTCAAAAAGTTTACCGCGACTAACGCCATTCCTACGCGCCTTGCGGGTGCCTTATTTAAGGAATGACATTAGCCGGCGCTGCGGACTGGTATGAGTAAAAAAAAATGACTCAAACCAGCCAGCGCAGGGGAAAATGGGGGTTGTGCGTCAAAAAATGGTGCGTCAGGTTTGAGGCAAAAATCATGTCTCAAACCGGACTAGCGCCATTTTTTGACACACACCCCCCATTGAAATGACTCCTGTCTTAGCAAAAACAGGAGTCATGCCCCCTTGCCCAATGGCCATGCCCAGGTGACTTCTGTCCCCTGGGCATGGCCATTGGGCACAGTGGCATGTAGGGGCGGCCCAAATTAGGCCCCCTAATGTCACAAAAAAAAAAAATACTTACCTCAACCTACCTGTACTTACCTGGGATGGGTCCCCCCATCCATTGGTGTCCTCCAGGGGTGGGGGTGGTGGCAGGGGGTGTCCCGGGGGGCAGGGAAGGGCACCTCTGGAATCCTTCCATGGTCAGAGACCATGGAAGTGAGCCCACAGGTCCCTTAACTCCTGCCCTGACCCAGGCGTTAAAAAACAGTGCACATCAGTCTGTGCGCCGTTATTAAAAGGCCCGCCCTCTCCTGTGTATCAAAATGACGCAGGAGTATAAATAAGGCGCACAGGCCTTAAAGTCATTTTTTGGGCGGGAACTCCTACCTTGCATGTCATTAACGCAAGGCAGTTTCCTGCATCCAAAAAATTACTCACACAGAGGAATTTTGACGTCCTTGGGCGTCAAAGTTTAAATATGGTGCACGGTTTGCACCGAATGTGCTTCAAAATCTTTGACGCACATTCGGCGCAAACAGAGTATAAATATGCCCCTAAATTTGCCATCCAGTGTGGAGAATTTTTGCCAGTTCTGCATCTCTAACAGTCACCAACAACAGACATTCTAGGATGTTGCTTTGTTTGATGATGCCAGCTGCCATATTGACTTGTATTGTGACATAATTTCCCGGATGGCCCCTTTAACAATAACTAATCATTCAAGACCTCACCTATAGAAACAACGAACACCCACTGAAAACATAGGTAGCTGGTAAAAATAGTTAATGTCCTGACTTACCTGATGCAATAGGAAGCTTAACAATTGCGAAGTTGATGGATACACTTCCGGTAGAGTCAATAATAATGATCTGTTGGGGTAAGGGTGGAGAAGTTAGTAGCCCATGTTGCAACTCACACACAAACATAAAGATGGGTGCACAGTTTGGGATGGTACCATAGAGTCACTAGTATATCCTTCACTGCCCATGCTTCACTTATATAAACATGCACAACACACTTTGGCCCATATTTATACTTTTTGACACAAACCAGCGCCGGCGCTGGTTTGCGTCAAAAAGTTTACAGCCGGCTAACGCCATTCCTACGCACCTTGAGGGTGCCTTATTTAAGGAATGACATTAGCCGTCGCTGCGGACTGGTCTGAGTCAAAAAAATGACTCAAACCAGGCAGCGCCGGCTTAGGGGAAAATGGGGGTTGTGCGTCAAAAAATGGTGCAAGTCAGGTTTGAGGCAAAAATCATGTCTCAAACCGGACTAGCGCCATTTTTTGACGCACACCCCCCATTGAAATGACTCCTGTCTTACAAAAACAGGAGTCATGCCCCCTTGCCCAATGGCCATGCCCCGAGGACTTCTGTCCCCTGGGCATGGCCATTGGGCACAGTGGCATGTAGGGGGGCCTAAATTAGGCCCCCCATGCCACTTTAAAAAACAAAAAAAAAGAAATACTTACCTCAACTTACCTGTACTTACCTGGGATGGGTCCCCCCATCCATGGGTGTCCTCCAGGGGTGGGCGAGGGTGGCAGGGGGTATCCCGGGGGGGCAGGGAAGGGCACCTCTGGACTTCTTCCATGGTCAGAGACCATGGAAGTGAGCCCACAGGTCCCTTAACGCCTGCCCTGACCCAGGCGTTAAAAAACGGCGCACATCAGTCTGTGCGCCGTTTTTTAAGGCCCGCCCTCTTCTGTGCGTCAAAATGACGCACGAGTATAAATAAGTCACACAGGCCTTAAAGTCATTTTTTGGGCAGGAACGCCTACCTTGCATGTCATTAACGCAAGGCAGTTTCCCGCATCCAAAAAATTACTCACACGGAGGAATTTTGACGTCCGCAGGCTCGGGTGTCAAAGTTTAAATATGGTGCACGGTTTGCGCCGAATGTGCATCAAACTTTTTGACGCACATTCGGCGCAAACAGAGTATAAATATGCCCCTTTGATTTTCACAACAGCCTTGTGCCATTCTGAGGCAAAACTTCAGCCGTGTACACACGTGGCATTTCTTTTCTTGCACACCTCTAGGCACCTACACCAGATAAAGCTCCGACTCTGCCTCAAACAACAACTCCTTCTTCACTTCTTCTACACTCATTATATTGGAATAGGGTTCTGGAAAGTAATGGGTGGTTGCCTCTTTCAGACCTCACTCAGGTTTTTCTTCTAGGTTGTGACAGATGTCATCGAACATGACCTCTTTCTTGGCCACAAAAGTAACCCACTTTTAGCTCAACACCTAAAGACAGACAGCAGACACAGTCTACTCTCCAGCCCCTTACGCTCATAGCCTCATTGCCCCTCCGATTTGCAGGATGGGTGTAGGTAGGGTGACTCATAATGTGGAATTCTTTGCTGCTTGAGTATGCCAATGGCATACAATTACACCTCAAGGTATCATTGATCCAGCAACATACGCCACTTAAAAGCTCAACTTTCTGTGCTGGAACAAGCTCTTCACTTTGACCCACGCCTTAATGTAAAAAATATAAGCATTCCTAGCCTCACACCATAAAAGTAATAAGCATCCCACGCATCACCCACCTAATCATTGGTCAACGCAAATATGACCACATCACCCCTCCCTCAGAAGAACCACTGACTACCTCTTCCAGCTCTAACCTGTTACTGGTCTTGCTGCATCATTTACACAGCCAAACACCAAGCAGTGACAGTCTCACGCTCTGTCTGCAGCACCAACCTGATTCATGATTAGTGTAACATGCGTCCAAGATTTGACAGGGCAGTCCTGTGTTTTGCTCATCTGTCCTGGCAGATTTCACAGTTTTCAGAGAGGGTCGAGCTTTTATGTGTTCCAAGGGAGGATTAAGTACCCGCCTTTTCAGAAACCAGTTTCAATAGCACTTATGATATCTTGTGTAAAGTTTTATTTTTTCATTCTTCCTAGTGCCTCGGTGTCTGTTTTCTACGTTTGTGAGCACTGTCTTGTAAATAATTCTGCACCCTCTGTCTATTAGAAATTCTAATCCTACCTCGATTTTCGTGAAACATCCCAGTCTTTAGTTTTAAAAACCTAGTCATCCTACTCATGATCGATATAATTACACCATTCCCCAAAGTGCTCTTTGAAAGACCCGGCATTGAGTCTGTAACCAGCACACGTCTTTTTTCTCTGGCTGTGTGAAGCCCTAGGCCTTTCTTATGGGCTCACTCCACTAACAATACCGCCAATGTCATACAACAAATGTGACTTAAAGACACATTCCTTCAGAGTGTCCTCCTACTGTGAGGCAATTTGTTGTGTACAGTCAAGAAACTCAATGAACTCCAGTTTTCCAACTGCTCCTGAAGGTTTCCATAGCTATAATAATTTCAATTGCACAACAGCATAAAAGGTTATGATGGATGGAAGACAGGAGGGCATAGGTGAGTCTCAAAAAATGTAATCGCATAGTGTACCATTTGTGTTTGACCCATACACTTGCATTTGTGCCACTGTTTAAATAGATAATAAAACATATGAGCTCTACATGGAGAGTATCTATTTTGAAGACGTATTCTAAGGCAACAAGTGTCTTGAAAGGTGATGATTAGGCGAGGGCACAGATGGACTACATAGCTTTAAGGGTTAGGAAGGTGAAATCTAGCATAGACAGACCAATTTCTCCTCATGGTTGACCTGTACTTACCTTGGTGCCGTAAAGCAGGATAACACGTGTAAGTACATTACTGAGGCCAGTTTTATCATTACTCCGCAGGTCGCCTTCGATGACGAATGGACTGTCAGAACAAAGCTAGGGAAGAAGAATGCATGGTTTGGATTGGTTAAGAAGGGCTTCACTGAGAATGCAACAAAGCCACCTTACTGCTCTCTATTGCAGAGGTGTTCAACATATCTGACAACAGAAGACTAGCGCTTGTTCTCTTGCATATTTCATTGAACATATTCCGACATATAGGATATTTCTGAGAGTACGTGAAGATAATAGAATTCTTAGGTAAAACAGACTATTGTTTGTCATCACTAGTAACTGAAATTTGAGACACAAGAATTCATCTGTTAGAATGTCTTCAGAATAATACACCTGTAATACCACATACATATACTGCTAGTTCCTTTTCTCCAATTATCCAATTCTAGCATATTTCAATTTTATTACTCTACAAGTCAAAAAATAGGAAAATGCACTCCCTGTAATGTATGGCAAAGAAATTAAACATTCCATATGGTAATCTAAAACCACCACTCTCACAACCCCTTCATTCCTTCATATGAATGACGCACAATCAGAAGGAGAAGGTAGTCAGACACACCGATAGATAGATAGATAGATAGATAGATAGATAGATAGATAGATAGATAGATAGATAGATAGATAGATAGATAGATAGATAGATAGATAGGCATGTCCAGCCTTATATTTATTTTGATAATTTATTTATAAGGTGACACGTATAGGGTAACCATCAATTATCATTAGAGGTCGACACAAATCTTTGGACTCAGATAGAAGTGAGATACCATCCTAACAAACAGTATTGACAATATCAAACAAAATAAACATCACTTTCAATAGTCAGTAATTTAAAGGCAGCATGGCCTATGTGGCTATGAATCACCACACCAGTTTAGTAAAGTTGAAGCAAACAATGCTAAGATCACGTAAATCAGATACAATACCAAATGATAAAAGAACAAGAATAACACAGGCTGACCAAATCTTCGGAAGAATCTTAACCTAGACAGCATATTTATCATTTAGCATTCAATAACCACGATGCAGAATAACAACAATAACAGATGAATTATAGAAACAAAATATATTTAGGTATTGTAGATTAATCATTTACAATCAATTTATATGAAACTGTTGAATTTAGAATATAACATCCTTAAATTCTCTAATTAGATAAGCATGTTTTGGCTTCATGCAAAAAAAAAAGAAGACAAAAATTTGATTTTGAAAACATCTGACTATGCCGCTAACCAAACAGATTGCAGATGTGTTTCTAAAAGAGGAAACAAAAAAATCTGAAAGAAAGAAAAATGCACATTTGGTTATACCTCTCCTAATTGGATCAGCAAGAAGCAATGTATTCATCAGTGGAGCATCTTCTGGTATTCTTCATTGAGCAATGGCATAATAGGGAACAGTTCAGTTATGTGTGGCCTTAATGCATCTGAACTGACAGAATCATAGGCAAAAAGCTAAGAAAATAGGAGCACATCATTTAACTAGCAGAGTAAAAGCAAGTCTGAACTGACATCATCTAGATTTGTTATACTGAAGTCCTAGAAGGCAACTATCGGAGCTTCTATTGGTCAGTCTATGGGGTGGTTTAAGTCAGAGTCAATTAAATTCACTCCCAGTTCTCAGAAGTTCCTTTTCTTCATTTTCTGCATTCACGATTGACTCATCATCTCTCACCAGTTTCCTCAGTAGAATGCAATTGTTGCAGGTTATAAATTTGCACTCAAGACTATTGTTCCTGGGTACAGTTTCTCACCAGGGAGACAGACAAATGTTACAACATAAGAACTTTTCCACAGTGAGCAAGTCTGTTGAGACAGGAAAACATTGCACAATGTTTTTAAAACGTAGAATTAGCTTTAGGCCTCTTCATGTTGGCCCATATTTAATAAACATTTAATTTTCCCATTTAAACATAATAATCCCTTTACTACATATTAATATTAATTATTCAGTTCATTGAATTTTCCACAAGTAAAATACATCTTCATTAGACAGGTATTTTATAATATTAAACCAGTCATGGTTGACACCAAAGTGAGCACATTTCCCAAATTAAACATTTTATTTTAATTCCTAGTGAATGTTATTTCATTATGTTTCAGTGACATAATGTTTATTAATAATATTTGTGGTCCAAACGATGGATGGATAGATAGACAGAAGACAGATACATCACTGTTAGGCAGGTGTTGCTTTATAAAAATTGTTAGTACAATTCGATACCTGGTGTTGGAAAATGGGTTATTGGTAGGGCAGGTAGGTACCTACACCTAGCAACAAGCCACTAACCTCCACATAGGTACAGTTAGGTCTCAGTAAATTAATCCCAGCTCAACCCTTGGTAGCTTGGCAACGAGCGTCAAGGCTTAACTTAGGAGACAAAGTGTAAAGCATTCAAATATCACAAAACAGTAATTAAATAAAACACAGGAAACAGTTTAAAAATCCAAAACCAATTTATAAAAATAGTTTATATTTTTATCTTTAAAATGACACAAAAACGATTAAAATCGGTTCAGGGGAACCGGAGATATGAATTTTTAAAGAATTATTACTTTTCTAGCGCTTAGAAACAAAAAGCGCCAATCGGGTCATCTGGTTGCACCTCGACCGGGGCAAAGTCAAACTTTCAGGCCGACCGCGATGGAGCCCTGCTCGGCTACAGGTCGCGGGAGGCCTCGGTTAAAAAGTTACCTTCTGACTTAGTCTTTATTTTGAAGTTTTTCTTCACCGGGACGAACCTGCCAGTTGAATCCGACCTCCTGGAGCCCTTGTCCGGATACGCGATGTGGGTTTCCTCGGTGGAGACTTTTACCTTCGGACTTAGTCGTTTTTTCGAGATGAAAGTCCTTCGACCGGGGTAAACCTGGATCTTGATCCGACGTCCATGGAGCCCTTCTCGGATACGATGGCTGGGAGGTCCCGGTCAACTTTTTACCTTCGGACTTAGTCTCTTTTTTGGATGTTTTTCTTTACCGGGACGAACCACGAAGTCAGGCCGGGTCGCGGTTGAGGCAAGCCGGCTAGAATTTCCGCGGCGGGTCGGTCCCTCTCTGGAGCTTTTTTACAAAATTTGTCAAATCTTCTCCAAACTTCTGGGGCTTCACCCAGATGTTCTTTTAAGGTTCTTTTGGGGTCCACAGCTCACCCCAAGGGTCCAGAAGTTCTGTGATGGTCCTTGGGGGGTGCGGACTTCAACTCCCAGAATGCACCTGGCGCAAACTCCTTTTTGGCCACTGGACAGTGGTCAGCTGGTCGCTTTCTTCAGGAGTTGGTGCAGGGGACTCTGGTTTAGCAATTTTTCACCTGTAGCAAACAGGGAGTCCCTCCTTGAACCAGTTGAAGCCAGGCAAAGTCCTTCTTGTGGTGAAGCCCAAGTGTGCAGCTGGTGCAGTCCTTCTGAGTGCAGGGTCCAGGTGCAGGCCAGGGGTCCAGCAGGGCAGTCCTTCTTCTTCTTTAGTTCCTTTCTTGTTGAATTCTGGAGGGGATCTGAGGTGTGGGTGCAGGTCTGCCAGTTTTATCCTTGCTCCTGGGTGAAAAGCAGGGGGGCCCTGGTTCTCCTATCAGGGACAGGGTCGTCCCCCTGTGATGACCACTTCCTGGGAAGTGTGGCAAAAATCCATCCCAGAAGGCAACAAAATCCAACATGGATGAATCTGATTTTTGGAGGTTAATCTGGCTGAGCCCACCCACTGGTGTGGCTAAAAATCATAAACACACCCCTCTCCTGCCCTCTCCTACTCTAATCAAGGGGGCACCTAGCTGTCTGGGGTTGCAGGATGTGGGGGTGTTGCTGGGTGCTGCAAATGTCCTTCTCTGCCTTTGAAGACCAGTTTGGAAGCCCTCCCCCTTCCTGCCTCACCATCTGCTGAGGGGAGATTCTCTCCCCCAAGCACATTCCTTTGTGTGAAGTCAGGCCACTTCACACCTCATCAAGGTAGCCTGGCAGAAGCTGCTGCAGGCTGGCCAATCAGAGCACAGCAGCAAAAACAATGCAGAGCTGAAATTGGCAACTTTTTAGGTAAAGTCTAAACTTTTTACCTGGACAAGTTATATTAAAGTTATATTAAATCCAACAACTGGAAGTTGTGGGATTTATTACAACAATCAATTTGATACCAAATTCTTGGTATGTAACATTTAAGGAGACTTTAAAATTTAAAATAAAGTCTGCCCATTCTAGCCTATGAAGGCCATTTACTTCAATGAGGGAAAAACGAATTTGGCTGTTTTTACCTCACCAGGGCTTATAAATCTATTTTTATAAAGTCCCTGCTTATAGTTACATGGCACCCAGCCCTAGGGGCACATAGGGCACACCTTAGGGGTGACTTATATGTAAAAATAAGGTAGTTTAAGACTTTGGAAGTACCTTTAATTCCAAAGTCGAATTGCATATACCTTTAATTTAAAAGCAGCCAGCAAGGCAGGCTTGCTTTTAAAATGACACTGGGCACCTCAGCAATGCACCTAGGTGTGCACCACCTATGCTGTGGTCCCTAAACCTACATGCCCTACCATATACTAGGGACTTATAGGTAGGTTAACTTAGCCAATTATAATTAGCCTAATTTGCATATCCATTTTACACAGAGCACAGGCCCTGGGACTGGTTAGCAGTACCCAGGGCACCTTTAAAGTCAGGAAAACACCAGCAAAAAGTGGAAAATGGGGGCAAAAAGTTATGGGGCCTCTGCAATCAGCCCTGTTTTCTCACACAACCCCCCCCCCAGCCCACACGCCCAGGAGACTCAGCCCAACCCTGGGAGAGTCTTCCTGGCTTGTTAGGCGAGGAAGACAGTGAAGAAAACTGGCTGTCCCTTTGCAGGGCCTACTCTGCCTTACATCCCCCTGTCAGGGTCACTCCCTCTGGGTAGTGAAGCCATCCCAACAGTAAAAGGACCCAACTCAAACTGAAACTTCCCTCTAGGGGGGTCTTCTTCCTTTCTCTCTGCCAACTTGGGTAGTGAGGTGCCCACCTCCCCTACTCCAAACTTTGCTAGGGCAACACCTAGCTTACACAAAGAGGTCACCCAACACTTGAGCAACCCCACCATGACCAATAGGGTCAGGGGGCCTACTTTGCTATTGGCCCTGGGGTCTGCCTCCCAGGCCAAGTACAGTGCTGCCTGGAAGGCTAGCACCCAGCAGAGGCTACTGACAGCTGTCAGTACCCAGAACCACACCCTAAGCTCTCCACTGACAGGTGGCTGAGCTGCTTTAGGGGCTTCTTTGGGGTCCTGGCACCCCTCTTGCTGTCTAGAGTGGGGGGCTACCACCTCCTGTGGCAGACACCCTCCTTCCACTCTCCCTTCTGTCAGTGCAGGGGCAACACCTTGCATCTGGACAGCTGCCTGACTACTCAGGACTTCCTTGGGGTCAGGTGAGGCCTCACCAGTGCCAACTCTGGGCTCCCCCCCTACTGGGGCAGAAGGCCCTTGGCTCCCTGGAACTCTCTTTAAGAGTGGCCTACCCTTCCTTTTCTTCTTTCCTTTTCTTGAGGACCCCTGTCTCCTAACTGTAGGGACAGACTCCCCAGGACTTTGGGTTGGGGGGGCGCCCCAGGCGACCACCCCATCTGTGACCAGACCCACCTCTGGGAGGTCATTGCCCAGGATACAATCTAGGGGAAGGTCAGCACTGACTACCACCCTAATCCAGTCAAGGATACCCTCCCTCTCTAGGGGCACTATGGCTACAGGTTTGGAGGTGACCTCCCCTGTGGCTATCCTGACTTTCTTTGTCTTTCCTGGGACATACATGTCTGGCGTCACTAACCGGTCACTCACTATAGTGTGACTGGCACAGGTGTCCCTCAGGCCAGTGGTAGGGATCCCATTCACTTGAATGTGGTGGAAGTGCCTACTCCCACCCTCAGGGATCACCAGCTTACCATCTGGTCCTGTCTCCCAGCACAATGCTAGGAGGACTTCATCATCTGAGGAATCCTCCTCTATGGCTACACTGGACAGCCCAGTGCTAACCACCTTCCTTGGACAGGCTGCATCTCCTCTGAAGTGACCTGTCTGCTGACAGTCAAAGCAAGCCCTACTGTCCAAAAGTTTTTTTAACCCTGGGTCTCCCTGTCTCTGCTTGTCAGAGTGGGAGTGGGATTTACTCTCCTCCTTCTTAGGGTTCTGGGGTACAGAGGGAGTCTCTGTGGTGGGCTTACCACCTCCCTCCTTAGGTTTTTGGGGACCTGTCCCCCCCTTCTTGGAGTCTCCCCCCTGGGACTTGACAACCACCCTGGTTCTCAACCACTCATCAGCTGCCTCCCCTAGCTCTCTAGGGTTGGTCTGCTTAGAGTCCACTAGATGCTGGCGTAACCTTTCTTGGATACAATTGGTCAAGATGTGCTCTCTCATGATCAGATTGTATAACCCCTCATAAGTATCTACTTTGTTACCAATAATCCAGCCCTCTAGTGCCTTTAGTGAAATGTCCACAAAGTCAACCCAAGACTGGGTACTGACCTTCTGGGTGTCCCTGAACTTCATTCTATATTGCTCTGGGGTCAGACCAAACTTCTTGGCTAAGCACCTCTTCATACTAGGGTATGAATCTGCCTCCTCCCCCCTTAAGGTCAGAAGCCTATCCCTCCCTGAGTTGGGGACCAACTCCCACAAAAGGGAACCCCAGTATTGAGGCCTAACCCTTCTCATTTGGAGTGCCCTCTCAAAGGCCCCCAGCCACTTATCTATGTCATCCCCCTCTACATAAGCAGGAACTACCCCCTTGGGTAATCTGGGGCAAACTCCCCCACCCATGGACACCTCAGCTTCTTTATCGCTGCTTCCATCTCTTTTTTCTTTGTATGCCCACTTTTTCTTTTCTAGGGCCAGCTTCTCTGCTTCCAAAGCTATGTATGCTAGCTGGGCCTCCAGCTCTCTTTCTCTGATGGATGGGTTCTCTCCTCCTGAAAGGACCCCCTTCCCACCACTAGCTTTGGATCTGCCCCTAGTGACTGTGTTTACTGAGGACCATTCTTCCTCATCCTCACTTAGGCTCAGATGCCTTCCCTCCCCTGAGTGGTTAGAGCTTGCATCCTCCCTTCTTTCTCCCTCCTCTGGAGCTTCTTCTGACTCTACCTCTTGGGCCTCAGCCCATGCTGTCAGGGATGTGATCAGGATTTGCTTCCTGAGATCAGTGGTTGCAGGCAACCCTCTTTCAATACACAACCCCCTAAGCTGGACTACTGTCAGTGTGGGTAGGCTAGCCAGATCAAGCTCCATAGTTCCCTAGTTTTGTGTCAACAAAAACCTTTTGCAAAAATTGGAAACAAGAATTTAGAAAAATTACAAAAATTCAATAATTGAAATTAATCCAAATTAAAAATTAAAAACAATTTTTGCACTAGGACAATTTAAAGGATTTTTAATTTGTTTTACCTAAAACTGTAACGTGATATTGAACACAAGTACAGGATCCCGTCGCTGCTTCTAATTATGTTGGAAAATGGGTTATTGGTAGGGCAGGTAGGTACCTACACCTAGCAACAAGCCACTAACCTCCACATAGGTACAGTTAGGTCTCAGTAAATTAATCCCAGCTCAACCCTTGGTAGCTTGGCAACGAGAGTCAAGGCTTAACTTAGGAGACAAAGTGTAAAGCATTCAAATATCACAAAACAGTAATTAAATAAAACACAGGAAACAGTAAAAAAATCCAACACCAATTTATAAAAATAGTTTATATTTTTATCTTTAAAATGACACAAAAACGATTAAAATCGGTTCAGGGGAACCGGAGATATGAATTTTTAAAGAATTATTACTTTTCTAGCGCTTAGAAACAAAAAGCGCCAATCGGGTCATCTGGTTGCACCTCGACCGGGGCAAAGTCAAACTTTCAGGCCGACCGCGATGGAGCCCTGCTCGGCTACAGGTCGCGGGAGGCCTCGGTTAAAAAGTTACCTTCTGACTTAGTCTTTATTTTGAAGTTTTTCTTCACCGGGACGAACCTGCCAGTTGAATCCGACCTCCTGGAGCCCTTGTCCGGATACGCGATGTGGGTTTCCTCGGTGGAGACTTTTACCTTCGGACTTAATCGTTTTTTCGAGATAAAAGTCCTTCGACCGGGGTAAACCTGGATCTTGATCCGACGTCCATGGAGCCCTTCTCGGATACGATGGCTGGGAGGTCCCGGTCAACTTTTTACCTTCGGACTTAGTCTCTTTTTTGGATGTTTTTCTTTACCGGGACGAACCACGAAGTCAGGCCGGGTCGCGGTTGAGGCAAGCCGGCTAGAATTTCCACGGCGGGTCGGTCCCTCTCTGGAGCTTTTTTACAAAATTTGTCAAATCTTCTCCAAACTTCTGGGGCTTCACCCAGATGTTCTTTTAAGGTTCTTTTGGGGTCCACAGCTCACCCCAAGGGTCCAGAAGTTCTGTGATGGTCCTTGGGGGGTGCGGACTTCAACTCCCAGAATGCACCTGGCGCAAACTCCTTTTTGGCCACTGGACAGTGGTCAGCTGGTCGCTTTCTTCAGGAGTTGGTGCAGGGGACTCTGGTTTAGCAATTTTTCACCTGTAGCAAACAGGGAGTCCCTCCTTGAACCAGTTGAAGCCAGGCAAAGTCCTTCTTGTGGTGAAGCCCAAGTGTGCAGCTGGTGCAGTCCTTCTGAGTGCAGGGTCCAGGTGCAGGCCAGGGGTCCAGCAGGGCAGTCCTTCTTCTTCTTTAGTTCCTTTCTTGTTGAATTCTGGAGGGGATCTGAGGTGTGGGTGCAGGTCTGCCAGTTTTATCCTTGCTCCTGGGTGAAAAGCAGGGGGGCCCTGGTTCTCCAATCAGGGACAGGGTCGTCCCCCTGTGATGACCACTTCCTGGGAAGTGTGGCAAAAATCCATCCCAGAAGGCAACAGTCTCTAAAAATCCAACATGGATGAATCTGATTTTTGGAGGTTACATCTGGCTGAGCCCACCCACTGGTGTGGCTAAAAATCATAAACACACCCCTCTCCTGCCCTCTCCTACTCTAATCAAGGGGGCACCTAGCTGTCTGGGGTTGCAGGATGTGGGGGTGTTGCTGGGTGCTGCAAATGTCCTTCTCTGCCTTTGAAGACCAGTTTGGCAGCCCTCCCCCTTCCTGCCTCACCATCTGCTTAGGGGAGATTCTCTCCCCCAAGCACATTCCTTTGTGTGAAGTCAGGCCACTTCACACCTCATCAAGGTAGCCTGGCAGAAGCTGCTGCAGGCTGGCCAATCAGAGCACAGCAGCAAAAACAATGCAGAGCTGAAATTGGCAACTTTTTAGGTAAAGTCTAAACTTTTTACCTGGACAAGTTATATTAAATCCAACAACTGGAAGTTGTGGGATTTATTACAACAATCAATTTGATACCAAATTCTTGGTATGTAACATTTAAGGAGACTTTAACATTTAAAATAAAGTCTGCCCATTCTAGCCTATGAAGGCCATTTACTTCAATGAGGGAAAAACAAATTTGGCTGTTTTTACCTCACCAGGGCTTATAAATCTATTTTTATAAAGTCCCTGCTTATAGTTACATGGCACCCAGCCCTAGGGGCACATAGGGCACACCTTAGGGGTGACTTATATGTAAAAATAAGGTAGTTTAAGACTTTGGAAGTACCTTTAATTCCAAAGTCGAATTTGCATATAACTTTAATTTAAAAGCAGCCAGCAAGGCAGGCTTGCTTTTAAAAGGACACTGGGCACCTCAGCAATGCACCTAGGTGTGCACCACCTATGCTGTGGTCCCTAAACCTACATGCCCTACCATATACTAGGGACTTATAGGTAGGTTAACTTAGCCAATTATAATTAGCCTAATTTGCATATCCATTTTACACAGAGCACAGGCCCTGGGACTGGTTAGCAGTACCCAGGGCACCTTTAAAGTCAGGAAAACACCAGCAAAAAGTGGAAAATGGGGGCAAAAAGTTATGGGGCCTCTGCAATCAGCCCTGTTTTCTCACACCTGGGCTCTGTGATCTTTGGCCAAAGCATTTCAACTGCAGTAGTTTTCTAAGACCTGTAAACCTTGTTCTGTTTTGCACTGTTCTAGTATTGAATTTCTTTTCTTTCCTTTCTGTAGAGAGACTTTTGGTGTGACATAGGCATCTTCAAAATTAACTAAAGTTTCCGTACACAAAATGGCGGCAACCCAAGAGTTTCCAGGGCCCTGTTTCAAGACTTAAGCAGCCCTTGGCGAACATAAATTAGAGATGCTGGGTCTTACTTTAAAAACTGTAATGTTAAAATAAAGTCTGCCCAAACGTCTAAAATACACCCAAACAATTTTAAATAAATGTGGTTTAATTCTCCACAGCAGATTCAAAGGTGAATAAGTTAATAAATTGCCTTTGTTCTCATACCTCCATCAGATTGATTTTTGATTATTTCTTCTTCCTAATAAATCTTGATACCTCTTTTTTTACAAATCTTTTAACCATGTCTGGAGGACGTTGGATGCTAATGACAATGTGGAATCAGATTTTATTTCTTTTCCTCAAGGAAACAAATACTTTCAGACCCCCTCAAGGAGATGCTCCTCAAAATTGAGAATAGAAACTACTCAAAACCATTGGCATGGAGACTCAACAAGTCTCATGGAGATTTTAATATCAGTGGCAAATAATTGATTATCTTTAATAAAGGTTGCTTATCACTGAACAATATAGCACATTGCATCCATACACAAATGTCATATAGACATCAGAGCAGGGAATCACTCAGGTCATTGAAATACTTATGGCAAGGAGCCAATCATATTAATCATAGGGATACTCATGGAGGAAAGACAGACACTCATAAGTTAGGCACACACTCATTCAGGTATCCTAGACTCTCAGACCAAATGCTCAATCACAGGGGAGACAGAGAACACCTCAGGAAAGGCAGACATCTAGTCAGGGTGGAAGATGTATTAGCACAGATCGATACGGACAGGGAAGGCTGATTGGCATGCATAGTGATGAAATAATAGCATGCACAATGCAGACAGAAGGCTAGATAGGTAGGTAAGCAGGCACTCACATGGTAAGGAAGTAGGCACTCAAGGGTGGGCATGTACATATGTGTTAGACTTTTCATCCTTGGCGTGGTCTCCCTTAACTTTTTGCCTCTGTTTCCCAGATTGTTGATGTGTACTAGACTCTGTTTTTGCTGTTTGTGTTACTCTGGGCACTTTACCACTGCTAACCAGTGCTGAAGTGCAAGTGGGCTTATCCATGATTGGCATATTTGATTTACTAGTAAGTCCCTAGTAAAGTGCACTAGAGGTGCAAGGGCTTGTAAATCAAATGCTACTAGTAGGCCTGCAGCACTCGTTGTGCCACCCACATAAGTAGCTCTGTAATGATGTGTTAGACCAGCCACTGCAGTGTCTGTATGTGCAGTTTTTAACTGTAAATTCGACTTGGCAAGTGTACCCACTTGCCAGGCCTAAACCTTCCCTTTTCTTACATTTAAGGCACCCCTAAGGTAGGCCCTACGTAGCCCCAGGGCAGGGTGCAGTGTATGGTTAAGGTAGGACATATAGGCCCTCATTAAGACATTGGTGGTAACTGCTGCCTGCCGCCACGGCGACGGCAGCCAACATACCGTCGCCGTGGCTACCAGCCGCCCACCCGCATTATGACCCTTGACGGAATTCCACCATAAGGCTGATGGAATACCCCCGACAGTCATGGTGGCGGATGGTGGCAAGGTGGCACTGCTGTCAGAAGCAGCGCCACACCAGCAAAACTCCACCTACCGTATCATGAGCAGTGAAACGGCCTGGCGGTGTTTAGCTGGCAGGCGCTGCTGCTGACAGCAGCACTGCGTCCCGTCTCCAGCCGGAGGACCCCCTGCACACAGGTAAGTCGGCTGCTCCGACAGGAGAGGGGGGTGGGGGTGTTATGTGCGTGTGTGAGGGTGTTTTGTCTGTGTGGGGGTATCTGTTAATGACTGCGTGCATGCAGGTGTGAGTCGCATTGAATGAGTGCGTGAATGCCTGAGTGTACATTGTGTGTTGTGAATGCATGTGTGCGGCAGAGTATGTTGGTGTGTGTTGCGGTGTGTGGGTATGTGTGCATGTGTGGGTGGATGTGGATATGCGTGTGTGTATGTGTGTGGGTGTGCAAATGTGTGGGGAGGCAGGAGAGGGAGGCGGAGGGTGGGGGAGGCCTGGGAGGGAGCGGGGGAGACCCCTATCAGTGCCAGGGAAGGAATTCCCTGGCACTGATAGTGCCAAACACCATGGTTTTTGTGGCGATAAGCTTGCCACGAAAACCATGGCGGTAGGTGGGGTCATAATCCTGAGGGTGGGATTGTGAGGCCGACGGGCTGGAGACCGAAGTCTCCAGTCCAGCGGCCGTTACCACCCGGAAGGACGGAGTGGTACATTGGCGGTTTGGCTTGAGCCAAACCACCGATGTCATAATTTGAGAAAAGGTTCCGCCAGCCCAGGGTCGTAATGAGGGCCATAGTGATGTGTTTTATATGTCCTGACAGTGAAATATTGCTGAATTCGTTTTTCACTGTTGCAAGGCCTGGCCCTCTCATAGGTTAACATGGGGGCTACCTTTAAATATGATTAAAGTGTAGGTTCCCTTTGGGAGCGGATGGAAATGTGGAGTTTGGGGTCACTGAGCTCACAATTTAAAAATATATCTTTTAGTAAAGTTGATTTTAAGATTGTGTGTTTGAAAATGCCACTTTTAGAAAGTGAGCATTTTCTTGCTGAAACCATTTCTGTGACTCTGCCTGTTTGTTGATTCCCTGTGTGGGTCAGGTTGACAGTTGGGCTGGTTGCACCTCTCACTAGACAGTGACACAAAGGGAGCTGGGGTGTAGCCTGCATTTCCTGATGAGCCATCTGTTCTAGGAGGGAGGGGAGGAGTGGTCACTCACACCTGAAAGGGCTGTGCCTGCCCTCACACAATGCAGTCTCCTACCCCCTGGAGTGTGTCTGGGGCCTGGCCTGGGCAAGGCAGGATTTCAAAATCAAGAGAGACTTTCCTTTGAAGTAGGCCTACTTCAAAGGGAATAATGGGTATAAGAAGGGCACCCAAAACCCCAGACTTTAGAACACTTCTGGAAACCAAAAGGAATCTCTGCCTGGAGAAGAGCTGAGGAGCTGAGGAAGAAGAGCTGCCCTGCCTGTTACTGTGCTTTGTGGAGCTATCCTGCAGTTGCTGCTTTTGCCTGTCCTTGAGGACAAAGACTGGACTTTGTGTTGCCTTCCTTCTTGTGAAGAACTCTCCAAGGGCTTGATATAGAGCTTGCCTCCTGTTGTTAGAAGTCTCAGGGACAGCAAAGACTTCTCTCTGCCAGCACCTGGAGCCTCTGGAGAGACTCCTACTCTGCCAAGTGGTGCCCATCCAGTTCCTGGGGCCCTGAGAAGAGAAGCTGGCAGCCCAACAGTGAGAAATCCACGCACAGATCGCCGTACGGGCAAAAGATCGACGCAACTCTGGTCTGCGGCTGAAAAATCGATGTGCCGCCGGCTTCGTGGCTGAAAATTGATGCTCGCCTGCAATGCGATCGGAAGATCGACACCCGCAGCTGGAGAAACGACGCGCAGCATCATGATCGTAATCCGCGCTGCGTGGTTTTCGGACCATCATGCAGCTGAAACTCTGACGCAAACACCGCTGGGTGTGTAAAAACAACACAAGGCCTTCCGGACCCGAAAGTGCTGACGGGATCGACGCATCACTCTCCTGCGGAGAGAAGAAACGACAAACGCTGACCCGACTAAAGGAGAAATGAGGTCTCGCTCGTGAGTGAAATTGACGCATCAGAAGCCCTTTTTGATGCACAGTCGCCAGAGCAGGGTTATTTTTGATGCACCCAAGGTACATTTTCACGCCAACATCGTTAGCGTTGTGTTTAAATTTACGTAAAGACTCTTTTTGCATTTTTAGTGATAACTTGACTTGTGTATTGTAGATTTTTGTTGTTTTGGTCTTGTTTTGTTTAGATAAATATTTTCTATTGTTCTAAACCTGTGTTGTGTCATTTTGTAGTGTTTTCATTGCATTACTGTGTGTGTAGGTACCAAGCTACCAAGGGGGAAATTGGGGTTAGCTGAGGGTGATTCTCTTTTACCCTGGTTAGAGTGAGTGTCCTTGCTTGGACAGGGGGTAACCTGACTGCCAACCAAAGACCCTATTTCCATCAGTATGCATTTGCAAAGTATTTAGACAAATGCTCAAATGGCAGGCAGGCAGTCACAGCTGAGGCACACACCAATCAGGTACACAACGGGCTGGTAGGGAGTCCCTGAAGAATAGAAGGCAGGGATTGTGAGGTGAGGAGGCCCAAACTCACATGCCGGCAGACACATGTCACAGTGCAGGTAGGTACTCAAAGGTCAGGCAGGCTAAGCAGTAACCAGGCATGATGACACTGACCCCTCTGCATGTTCCCTATCACAAGGAACCACTACGCCAGTCTAATGTATTCTGTTAAATCCATTGAGGGGTCCCCTCAAACTAATTGAGTTAATGGATATGTTAATGGTGGGCTTTCATTTAGCAATTAAATACGTTCTAAGACTGTCGTTTTGGCTCCTTTTGAACTATTTGTACTAACACAGCTGAAAGCAATTATTTATAAAAGGACAACTGAGCCATAGGATGGACAGACATACTGAAGGATGGATGAATACATGTTGACTCTCACAAACACACATTCAACATCACCCAACTCTGTGGTTGCAACTGATGTCACTGGTGGGCTCCAGAAGTGCTGGCTACCCATTCAGGCTTGCTGGGATTCAATGTACTGAGCAGTGTAGGTTTGGGCAGCCTGAGATCGAGCCACACACTGCTTGGTATCTGAAGAGCTAGTGAGGTAAAGTCAGTGAAGGGATTAAGTAGCAGAGAGAGATATTGGTGAATGCTGAAGTAATAAGTGCTTTTCATCAGGCGGAGGGCAGTGGTGAGTCTTGTATTCAGGCACATGAACTGTTATGTGGTTTCTTCGGTCTTGTGGAAGATACGTTGTTGGAGTGTGTGTTGTTGTTCTTGGTTGAACAGTGGGTGTGTGCTGATGACTTAAGCAAGTAACAAATACCAGCAAATAGAGTCTCTGAGTTACTAGATGACAGATGCAAGCGCTGGGGATCAGTGAATGTTGCTGGCATACGACCATAGGAGGATCCAGAGCACTAATGAGGCATAGTGAGACATCACAAAATATGACAGGTTTTAGAATATAAGTGATGAGGGTGTATTGAAGGGTAGAGGCTGTCTGCTTATCGGAAAGAAAATGGGTAGCACGAGGTAGTCAAATGCTGACCACTTCAGGTATGGCTGCTCAGTGCTATGGATTGTGAGGTCACGGTTGCTTCCTTGAGCAACAAGAAGAGCAAGGGAGGAAGAAGGACCAAGGCTGCCTTTCTAAAGGGAGATGATCAGTTTATGGTGGACTTCCCGCCAGCAGAGGCACCTCTGCATTAGCTATTGTTTCCTGATGAGAAATACCCCTCAACATGTTAAGAAGAGAAGCCATGTGGCCTGTTACAAGAAAAGATCTAGAAGGCCATTATGTTCTAAAGGTATGAAATACTTTATTTGACAAAGACAGATCTCATCGCTGCAGCAACAAACACAAACTGCATCAACCCACTAAAAATATTGCAAACTGTTCTGAACCCATCTTCTCTCTACATACAACATGCACAACCATCTGATATAATAAATGCATGTGTTTATTCACACAAAACAATACAACACCCATCACCACTTCTACTACTACAATCCACATAACTCCCATCAGACACCCAGGGCAGATTTACCGTTCTTTCATGCAATTCATCAACACAACATGCTGCACTGTGCTGCCTGAAATGGAGAGAGTAGAAATACTCCATAATTACAAGGATTTGGAGCCTTTCTGCTCTCTCATTGCCCTGAAGTACTCTTTGCTGCCTAGCGCCAAACATGGGCACCCTCACATCGCAGTGGAAAGGTGTCTGTGTTATGGGCAGTATTGTTTTTGTGTAGGAAGGGACACCTTCCCAACAGCCCCTAAATGTCCAGCCTTGAAGTCTTGCTGACACCACTGGATAAGAAGAGCACAGCTCAGGATGTGCACACCTTTAAGTTTAGAGTCTTAAGTGATGGCTCCAGTTTATTCCACTTTAAGCCAATGTACAGGAAGCGTATATGTATTTCTAGCAAATGTCAATGGTCACACTACTGTGACCTTAATTATTTCTCTTTGCATCAAAAGCTGAAATAAATGTAAATTAGTCACACTCTATTGCTTGATCATGAATGAGTTTTTTTCAAAACCTCTATAGATCCCTAAACTTTTATTTATTTACAACAAATGTTTTTGCACAGTGCTTCCTTTTATGACTTGTCTGCTTTGCAGAAAAACACAGTTTTGTCTTTAATTCAGGCTACTGAGTTGTGCATAAATTAAACATATGATAGAAGTACTTTGGTTAGAATGAAGAAGTTAGACGTTCAGGGTATGAAAGAATGGTGGTTAAGGATAGGGGTTGATTAGAACATTGTCCCTGGTATGCTGTGTGCTTAGTCTGCACGACTATGCAACTAATATGGACCTTCAAACAGGTTTGGAAACAGCATATGCACCAGTCGTAGATCTTGCTGACAGTCTCAGCAAAGAGCACATTCCATCTGTTCTGGTTTTCACTAGGCCCAGGTGCAGAACTCTGCCTTGCTGGTTGAGTTTTGGGAATTCATCACTTTGCTGTACGTGAAGTAGTGCAGAGTTCCTGAATTCCACCTTCTGGCATGGAGCAGAGTTCATTGTCACAGGCAAGTTCATTCCTGGGAGCCACAATACTCTTGGGCCGCTAGCGAGTGTGCCCAAGACCTCACGTTTGCTCAGCTTCCGGCCGTGACGGAGGCCAAAACAGTGCCGCTTGTGAGCACAAATGAATCCTGGAGTAGATTTTCTACTCAAGATGCTTCTAAATCTAGTAAAAAATTGATTTGTGAATGGAGTTTCCTCTCCAATAAACTCTTGAAGTTGTTTATTAGTGTGAGAAGCTTTGGTTTTTCAAACAGGAAGGAAGTGCCCCAGATACTCCAGCTTCCTTTTCCTGACTAGCAGGCTCCTCCCAATGCTTTGTCCATCTCTTGGTCACTTTTCATTTGGATTTCAAGGTGGAAGGATCACTCTGTTTGTATCCTAGATATGCCTTTGAATCTAGGAACTTTTTTGGTGAAATAGATATGCCTTTGGATCTAGGAACTTTTTGGGTGAAATAACACAAGTAGGTTAAAAAACTATCACATGAGGGTGGTGTTTGTTTCTTTGTATTTTCATTTGCTTTTTAAATTATATATTGGTGGGTGGCCTGGAGTTTACGTATGGGCCTATTTAATATTTATTTTACACTTTATTTATTTTTCATCCTTTGTAAAGGAAAATTGTTGCACAGCTCAGTATTGTTACTACATGTTTGTAACATTTGCAACCCATAATCATTATAATTTTTCATCCTACACCACACCTTATGCATCCTTATGGTGTTCATGCCCTTATTCACAATTACTGGTATGCAAGAATGATAGATTGAAGATCACTGGATTTTCCCCATGTAGACTTTGCAAAGCATGCAAACAGAGTGAGAAAGTGAAAGGTTATGAGATCCCAGGGAGGACAGGAAAGAAATCTATTACTAAATTCCTGAACTGTAATTCGGATCATGAAATTTACTGTTTGGTTTGTCCTTGCAACAAAAGGTGTGTGGGGAGTACAACCCATCCTGCAAAGAAAAGGGTGCTGGAGAACATGTGTGTGATAACCAATCAAGATAAGACCTATCCAGTTGCTAGGCACTTCCAGAAAGAACACAATAGCAATAGTGTGAGAAAATAGGGCTGATTTCAGAGGCCCCTAACTTTTTGCCCCCATTTTTCACCTTTTGCTGGTGTTTTCCTGACTCTGATGGTGCATTGGGTGCTGCTAACCAGTCCCAGGGCCTGTGCTCTGTGTAAAATAAGCATTCAAATTCGTTAATTATAAATGGCTATGTCAACCTGCCCATAAGTCCCTAGTATATGGTAGGGCATGTTGGTTTAGGGACCCCAGCATAGGTATTGCAAACATAGGTGCACTGCTGAGGTACCCAGGGTCATTTTAAAGGCATGCCTGCCTTGCTGGCTGCTTTTAAATTAAAGTTATATGCAAATTCGACTTTGGAATTAAAAGTACTTCCACAGTCTTAAACAACCTTATTTTTACATATAAAAGCAATGTGACCACAGCACACAGAAATAAACAGTCCAGAAGCAGAACAGGGAAGATGTTCTTGACGCCATTTACGTGCTGCTCACTGACTGCCTCACTGCTCCGGCCCGGTCTGAAGGGCCTTAACCTCAGGCTTATCAAGGCCTCCTCTACTCTACATTCTTACGTGATCATTACTTGGATCCACCACACCTCTTGCTGTTTGGGTACTACCCCATATCTAAGCCCTACTTTACAAGAATTCTACCTACCGCCTAGGGCCCACCTGCCTTACCGTAGGGATCTTCCGTGTTCTGCTTCTCTGGCCGGACGGCCCAGCCTTGATGAAGTCACCTGAGTGACGAAACACGTGTTGGCTGTATCTTGATGAATGATCAACCCTGGGGCCAACTGTGCCTACAAATAAAGACACTTTCCACAATAGTTTCGGGATCTTCACGTTTTTGCTATCTCCAACTACAACTACACCACCAGGGATATAAATCCTTGCTACGTTATTGGACTGTTTATTTCTGTGTGCTGTGGTCACATTGCTTTTGTTGTTTCTGTGTACTCTGGTACTCAATTTGTGCCTACTGGGTGGTAAGGCACTTGACCACCTGGCACCAGATTCCGTTTGCATTCACTTCTGTTAACCAATACTGTTTTACTTCCTAGATGTGCGGCATCTCTTCACCCCTACTACGCCTGTTTTTATTTTTACATATACCTCACCCCTAAGGTATGCCCTATGTGCCCCTAGGGTTGGGTGCCATGTAACTATAAGCAGGGACCTTATAAAAATTATTTTATAAGCCCTGGTGAGGTAAAATAGCCAAATTTGTATTTCCCTAACTGTAGTGAATGGTCTCCAAAGGCTAAAATGGGGAGACTTTTTTAATTAATAAAGTCCCCTTACATGTCAGATACCTTGAGTTTGGTATCAAATGAATTTTTATAATAAATCCCACAACTGCCAATTGTTGCATTTAAGATAACTAGTTCAGGTAAAGAGTTTTAAAACTCTACCTGAACATTGCCAACTTCAGCTCTGTAGTGCCCTTCTCTGATTTGCCAGATTCTGGCTGCTTGGCAGGCTGCCTTGATGAGGTGTGAAGTGACCTGGGCTGAACACAAAGGATGTGCCTGGGGGAGGAGCTCTACCTCAGCAGACGGGGAAGCAGGAAGGGGGGAGGGCTGCCAAACTGATCTTCAAATGACATGTGGATCAGCCCAGTACCTCCAACACATCCTGCAACCCCAGACACTTAGATGCCCTCTTGATTAGATTAGGAGAGGGCAGCAGAGGGGTGTGTTTAGGATTTCTAGCCACACCAGTGGGTGGGCTCAGCCAGATCTAACCTCCAAAAATTACTTTCAGCCGTGTTGGATTTTTGAGGAATGTTGCTCCCTGCGAGTTCCTCCCAAGGAGCAACTCACAACTTCTGGAACCTTGGATCAAGTTGTGGACACTTTGAGGACCCAAAAAGGACCTCTGGAAGAAGATCCAGAAGTTTGGAGATGTTTAGAGCAAATCCACAAGTTGAAGAGGTGCATTGTAGAAGTTGTAGTCCCAGACACCAAGAGGCAAACCAAAGCCTCTGAATCCTTGGCTGGTGCTGTGGACCACTTTCCTGAATCAAGAAACACTTATGAAAGTAAGTGTGGTAGTGTTACCTAGTGGGTGGCCTGAACTCTGGACTTTTCCCTGTCCAGTGTGACCTTTTTTAACCCTTTGAGTGCTAGTTGCGTCTATGCTCTAGAAAACATGAATTCTTTAAAAGTCATATCTCTGGTTCCCCTCATCCAATTGTAATCATTGTGGTGTCATTTTAAAGATACACATATAATCTACTTGTATAAATTGGTTTTGGACTTTTATTGTGTTTTGTGTTTTACTTATTCACTGTTTTGTGATTTTGAAATGCTTTACACATGTCTGCTAAGTTAAGCCTTGTTGCTCGTTGCCAAGCTACCAAGGGTTGATCTGAGTTTAATTTATTGAGACCTAACTGGACCTAAATGGAGGTTACTGGCCTATTGCTAATTGTAGGTACTTACCTGCCCTTACCAATAATCCACTTTCCAAGAAATATGAAACAAAGGTAATAGGGACATTATAGTTAGGGTCATGTTTGATCTCTAATCTCTAGAAACTATAGGCCTCATTACGAGGCTAGTATGTATGTATGTATGTATGTATGTTGTTGTAGCGATCCGCCACTTGCTCCCAGTTCTTCTTAACTGGGATGATCAATTGCGTATCTTCCGCACAGGAAGTGGGAATAAATCCAAAAGATCGAATCAGATCAGCCAATAGGGCGACATAAACATTAAACAAGGTCGGACTGAGTGATGAGCCTGGAGGCACCCCGCAAGGTAGTAAGTAGGCAGGAGATCTAAACTCACCACAGCTAACCGTAGTCCACCTGTTACTTAAAAAAGATTCCAAAAGCTTAAGAGCCTGCTCTCTTAGGCCTGCTTGATGAAGATGGGCCAGGCCAACAGAATTTGCGGGGAGATGGTGTCAAAGGCCACAGATAAATCTAATAGAATTAGGAGGGCCCCTTGTCCCTCATCCACCATTCTCCAGATAGAGTCCGAGGAGGTGATGATAGCTGATTCAGTACTGTGTGTTTTTCTGAAACCGTGTTGGGAAGCATCTAGCCCTCCTGATTCAGATAGAAAGTTGACAAGATCTTTGTTGATACGTTTTTCAAAGATCTTCGCCAAAAGGGAGAAGAGCAATGGGACGTAAATTATTTAAATCCTGGTTATCCCCGTTTTGCTTTTTTTTAAGGGGAATTACAGTGGTCTCCTTCCAGCAATCTGGGTATGTCCCTGTAATATTGACATCCTGGAAAATGGGAACTAGAGCGGAGGAAACCAATTCAGGAGCCAATTGGAGAATAGAGGGGGGACAGGGGTCCAGAGGGGAGCCCGATCTGATTTCAGAGATCAACTTGGTAATACTATCCTGAGAGGGAAGTTGAAAATTCGATAAAAGAGTGGCTTACTTTGGGGCCTAGGGTAGTCATAGTGGAGTAGTCCACGTTTTCCTCATAGGGTGTGAATTTAGCATGGATTTGTAGAATTTTATTTTCAAAGTGTCTAGCTACTTTGTAACAAAAATCCTGTGAATTATCCAAATCGATTGATAATGGTGGGGAGGGTAGAGTATTAATTACTTTAAAGAGCTTTCTAGGGGCGTTCGTTGCCTCTTTAATTCTTGAAGTATAAAACTTAGATTTGGCTTTGAAGCTGGCTTCCTTATAATTTTTAAGCGTGCTCTTTAAAGTGTCTTTCACCATTAAGGTAGAATTGAATCTCCAGCGCCGCTCCTGTTGGCGATATTTTCTCTGTAGAAGTTTGAGGTCTTTAGTGAACCAGGGTTGGCTAGGCTTCTTAGAGTTATACGAGGCATGGACCTTAGGTGGGGGCTACTAAATTCATGGCAATTTCAATTCCCTGACTGAAGCTGTCTAGCAGGGGAAAGGATAGCATATTTGCCCTATCCCAGCCTTCCTCCAAAGCGGGTGCCAGCTGTTCTGCTTTGACACATTTCCATTGCCTAATTGGTTTACTATGGGGTTTAGGTGCCAAAGGGAGCTGACCAGCTCTAAATTTAAAGGTCAGGAGAAAATGACCGGTCCAGCTTAAAGGGGTTATTACGAGGCTAGTGGTCTGAAGACCACCAGACTCGCAGTGGCAGTCAGACCGCCACAGCTGTGGTGGTCCGACTGCCACATTACGAGGTTGGCGGGCAGACCCACCAACCTCCTGCCGTCCCCGCCATGATCATTGATCTTGATGGGCTGACGGCGGTCCTGGTTGTAATCAGCCAGGGTGGCTCTGTTCTCATTGCTGCCCTGCTGATTACAATCTTGTTCTCCACCATCCTTTTCATGGTGGTTTAACTGCCATGAAAAGGCTGACAGAGAAGAAGTGCAGGAGGCCATAGGCTGGGCCTTGCCCGTGTCCATTCCCATGGCATGGGCAGTGCAGGGGTCCCCCTGACCAGCACCCTAAAATGTGCACTGTCTGCTGCACAGACCTTGAACATTTTAAGGGTGCTAGTGCCCCTTGCATGCACCAGCATTGCCGCCGGCTCTATTATGAGCCGGCGACAATGCTGCTGAACCCTTCCCACTGGGCTGAACGGTGTAAACCTTAGTTTCCGCCAGTCAGCCCAGTGTGAAGTCATAATGGGGCATCCTGCCAATCTCCCCTTTGGGAGTTTGGCGTACAGATGTTTCCGTCCTTCAAACTCATAATCAGCCCCTGTAACTCATTCCCTAGGGTAACTATAACTCACACCCTTGTCATTTACTGCTAATTTCCAAACACATTATCAGTAATGGCATCTTCGCTGACATCATTGATAATATCACTGTCACATTTACTGTAAAATTATTGATGAGAAAACTGTGCATGCACTGTAAGTTGTGCCTCCTCATGCACCATTTTCTCATCAATAATTTCACTGCATAAGTTGCAGGGATATTATTATTTCATAGAAGATGTCATCAGTGATGTAATATGTGGGATGATTAGCAGTGCATTGAAAAGGCACGAGTTATAGTTACCTTAGGGCTTGATTTATAGTTTATTAAGATAACTATAACTGTTGAACTTCTATGGTTTGTGCATGTACAAAATGAACTTAACTATAACACCCCTGTAACCTTTGGTTTTTCCACAAAATGTCTATCTTTTTTTTACCATTAAGTATATTTAATTATCTTACATGAATCCAACTTTGGCCATGCGTGGTGGAGGGTTGGCCGCAGTGTCTGGTCTGCAGCCAGGCCCTACAGCGAACCCCTGTAGACACCCAACCTGGCATGGCCTGGGCCGTGCACAGCATGGGGTCACCCTCAGGGCCTGGCCTGCAGCCAGCCTCTGCAGCCAACCCCCTGCAGGCACCTGACCCCGAGCATGGCCTTCAACCATGCGCAGCAAGGTGTTGGCCAAAGGGACTGGCTGCAACCCAGGCCCTGCACCCATCACCCTATAAACACCCAACCTTGCTTTGTGCATGGCCAGGCCTGTAGGCAACTGCTTGCAGGCATGCAACACCAAGCTACACAAGACCTTCAGCCATTTGTGGGTGGGGGGTCAGCCACAGGTCCTGGCCTGCCAGGCTCGTTGGCTAATCCCAGCAGGCATCCAACCCCCAGTGCACATAGCCTTTGGCCATGCTAAATGGGGGGTCAGCTGCAAGGCATGGCCTGTATCCAGGAGGCCGACCCCATACATGCACGCAGCCCCCACCCAGGCCTATTACAGCCACAGAAACCCCATTCCCAAGGCCCATCCATATAGTGAATGGGGAGGGAGACATGCATCACCCTATCCCGGGCCGATTTTGGCCACAAGGACCCCATCTTCCATGGCCTGGCCATCAAAAATGATGTGTAGGGGTACATGTGTCCCCTCTCCCCAGGCCAATTTGGCCCTGAGGACTCCATCCCCCAGGCTCTCTATATTTATCATTTATGAGGGGGCCACGCAGGACTCTTCCTTGGGCCATTATCAGCCCTCGGGGACTCTGAATTCAGTCGCAAAAACCTCATCCCTCAAGGACTGGCAAATTATTGCAAGGGGAGGGGGGCCATGTGGCTCCTTCACCGGGCCAATTTCAGCCAGGGCAATGGTAGGTGCCCTGGCACCACCCAGGGTACCCACTGTCTTTCTGTTAGAGGCTGCAGATGGATCCCCAATGCCTCTGCGGTTCCTGCTGACTCACTGCCTTCAGCGGGAGTGGGCATTGCTCCCACATGCTGTTTACCTGCCAAGTTAATAGCGGCCAGGGAAACAGATGAAAAGTCCACTTCCAGTGGGCGGGAGCATTTTTCCTGCTTCTGCCTGCTGGGAGCAGACTTACTGTTTACGCTTGCTTGGTGGGAGCTTTAAAGTGCTCCTTTCCAGATAGAGCAAACAGAGGATTCCATCTGCAAGCAGGGAAACCGCTATGTCCCGGGGCTATAGCAGGAGGCCAGCCCTGTGGGATCGGGTCCCTAAAACCTTTAATGGCTCCCAGAAGAGGGCTATATGCCCCTACCCCTTTCAATCACATAGCTGGCACCCTCCTATATATAACAAAATAATATTCTCCCTGGATCTGGCCCATCCGGCGGCAAAATAAACAAGGGCAGAAGACGTGGGTTTTTTTCAATGTTTGCCATGGATTTATGGATCCTCTGCAAATTCAAAGCAAACATTGAAAAAAAAAATTTGGGCCCTGCCAGCGTCTGTGACCCCACCATCAGGAGTAGAGGGTCAGGTATTCCTACGCTGGCTTCTTCTGTTTTAAAAAAAACTTTTTTCTTGGGACTCAGCTGAGTCTGAGTCCCAACATTGCTGCCACCACTTCCTGGTTAAAGTGGTAGCAGACAATCAGCTCTCATTTTGACTTCACTGGGATCCATGGACCCTCCACATCCCTAGATTTCTCTTTCCTTTAATAACTCCAAAACTATTGCACCAAATTACAAAAAAGGCTCTTTTTGGACCAAGAGCTAACTTTCTGCTGAATTTGATGTAATTCCATTTAGCAGTTCGGTCTATAGTCATGTCTAAAATCTCTTTGGGAAATTGCATGGGGAAAATGCATTTTGGGACCAGCACAGCAGCTGAAGTGAGTTATGTACTAGTTTTGTAAAAATTGTGAAGAATTGTCAAACGGCAGCAAAGTTATTAACAAAAAATACTTTGTCTATGGAAATTAGGTCCTAAATATAACTACTTACTGGTGAGCGCCAGTAAGATATATACATATATATATATACATATATATATATATATATATATATATATATATAAATATATATATATATATATTAAATAGGGGAAGCAGAGAGCTGTGAGTAGCTCCCAAGTTTAGGTGGAGAGCTGCTCCTTTATCTGGAGAAACCGAGCTAGAGAGTGACAAGTATTTTATTATTACAGCAAACTCTTTGAGCATAGGATTAGCAAGTATCATCCACATCAAGCTGAAGAACAATAAAAACCTTTCACCACTCAAGGCATAATATTAAAGCTCAGAATTTGTAAAATATCATCCAAGCCAACTTGTAATGAATGCTTAAACTCTGATATATATTTTTTTTAATCTATATAGAAGCAATAATTAAACATGTTTTAAACATTGCATAAAAATATGACTGTACATATTAGAGAAACATGTGGAACTTAATTTAAAAATACATATAAAAATAGATGTATTTAGTAGTGTGAACTAAGTATTTGAATAATAATTATTTAAAAATATAATAAACGATATGTCAACAATTTAAAAAAACATTAAAAATAGTAACTTCAAAATCAACATATAATAATAATAACATGTATCACATTTTATTAAAAAAATAATTAATACATAGAAATAAAATGTAAAAAGAAACACAATTCTGTTGTAAAACCATTATAAACATTCAACAAAAAACAAAAAAGACAACAATCCAAAATCAACAACACGAGCAAAAGTGTTGGACATTGAAGGAGTCAGGTTTACTCTTCTGACTCTAACTTATCCAAAAGTAGGCAAAGTGTTAAACTTTGTTGGAGTTAAATTCACAATTTCCACTTCAACTTAAGCAAAACCAGGGAAAGTGTTGTAATTTGGAAGGGTTAGATTTACCATTCCCTCTGTAATGTAAGGAAAAGCAGGTAAAACGTTGAGCTTTGTGGGTTTTATTTACTGTTCCCACTCAAACGTAACCCTAATCTATGCAACAATATGAAAAATGTTAGACTTTAGAGGGGTTAGATTTACTATTCCCACTCCAACATAAGCAAAAGACGGCAAAGAGTTTGGTTTTCAAGGTGTTAGATATACCATTTAAATTCCTAATCATTTCTAAAAAAGCACTTAAATACTTAACAACGTTAAGTTAATAAAACATATTTATAATTTAAAAATGTATTAAACTTAAATAGAATGAAATGCAACAGAAATAAAATCAATTTAGTAATGCACCAATAGTTTACCAAATATAATAAAAAATAAATACATCTAAAATAAATACACTTTCTTTCCCATTACTAAAAACAGACAACTGTATAAAAAGTAAAATAAATTATAAACAAAACATCATTGACATTAAAATACTAACTAAATAAAACATATAGCATTAAAACACATAAGAAATATAAAATTAACTTTATAAATGCTATTATTAATATGCCTGTCAACAAATTAACAACAATCAATACAAAAAATAATTGACAAAACAAATATTCACTTAAATAATTTAGATAATAAATTATCAATTAACACTTAAAGTTACTTCAAAAAACAAATACCAAATAACAAACTATGAATAATATTTTCAGTACTTTTCCACCTCAATACTCTACAAAGCCAGCAACCCACTACTAAATTACAAATTTGCAATTTAACTGTATAAAATGTATAATACACATTACAAATCATAAAATATACTTACATAATTGAAAATATCAATTGACAAATTAAATATTCAACATAATCGATTACCAATTCAATATTTAATTAACAAAAATAATTCACAATAAAAACAATTTCTTTAAATAGGTTCCTACCCTATTCTCCTACAAATACTACAACTCACGACTAAAATATAAATCGCTAGCTAAATGTAAAATGTGTTTACTGACATATTATACCTTAAAACTATACAAAAAACAATTTTCACAATAATACTAATGCCTAACAGTATAATAACTCCGATATATTAAATTGAATAAACCATGTTTAATGTAGTTATATTAAAATAAATGATGTTATAGACAATTATATTCTTTAAAGAAAAACAGTATTACATACATAAAGAAAACAATATTTTGACCTTCTATATTCTGTCCCTTGATATTTTTGATGCAATACTGTTTCACCATGATATTTTAAATATATATTTTGGTCATTCACCTACCCTGCTGCATATGTCCAGTGGTGCTGATTAAAATCGTTTACTGCTAATCACAGAAAAGACTTGGTTGGTTCACTTATACCAAATAATGATGCAAATTACAGCATTTTGTTGATTTTTCTGGAGTTTATACTTTGTAAAAATGTAAGGAAGTGGTGAAATAGTATACACATTAGTGGGAATTAAGAAAGCGCATCCTTTAGCTCAAAGGCTGATTAAAAGAAACATTATTGGCCAGTCACCACTGAGGTGGAAGATTACCTTTGCCACTGCAGCAGAGGATAAACACTACAGCTATTTGACTTTTCCCCCTGATGTGGCTCTTACCAGCAAGTCAGGAACTGTCCCAGGAAAAGTCTTACTAACAGCTATTCCACTGTACCTAGGCCTTGAGCGCCCTACAACACATAAGGTGATTATATTTAAAAACCACTGCGGTTTAAATGATTATCTGGCATAAAGAGAGAAAAGGGTTGATGACTGTGGTAGACCACTGTGCCTTGTTGGGCAACCAGTCCATTGTTATTTTCAGCACCATCATGGCTGCTCCGTTGTGCTCTTAATAGCAGACCTGGCAGTGTCTCTTCCTTTGCGATGACCAGCTTCTCTGTCCTAATTACATTGCAGGGTAATGTTGAAGTGGGCAGATGGGACTTCTGCCATGTTTTTTGCAGCAGTCCCATTGCCATCCACTAAAGAATATACCAGATCCTGGTCTTAGTTGGTGACAAATTCATCGACCCCTATATATTCCATTTCTTCCTCTCCACTTGCATTCCATTCATAAAGAACCATTTTGGTGTGCTGAATTAATTAATAAGTCAAAAAGTTTTCAAGGTTAGTTGACTTGATGTTGCATAAAACTAATTTCCAAGTTTGTACCTTATATAGATCTTAAAGAAATGATAAAGGATAACAAAGACATGGATATGTTCACTTCCGGTATACCTTTGACAGGATGTACGTGCAAGTGCCAGGAAATGTGTAGCTGTTATCATCAAAGGTGGTAATGTGTGAGCCTCCTTCCACAGAACACATCCCAGCACACCGATATTGTTTACACTCCCACTCGCCTCCAGTGCATTTGCTGAAAACAAAATGAGAGCATTACTGCAGAAGGCAAACACGCTGTTCTAGTTATGTGCCAAGTAGTGGCAGTAAATCCTGAGTCATTTCCCCTGGTTTAATGCCTTCTTCTAACAGCCTTGTGAAAGCCTCATCCTCTCACTGGTGAAGTAGGACCCTTGAAGAACCCTTTGTTTCAAATTCAACAGGGAGGTTGTCAAATGTTGCTCAAACACCGTGCCACTGTTCCATTTCTTAAATGAACCCTTGTAATGCATGATGGTGAAATAATAAGTGTTCGTATTGTGCAATCCCTGCTATGGACTGATGTATAAAAAGATACTGTTTAGGTCTTGCCTACAGGCATACTTTAGTTGTCTATTGTCGAAGAAGACCTATTGTGTACAATACAAATACTTAAAGTGGGCTTTAGGTCACCCCATTGCTTATTCTCCAGTCAACCTCATTTGCTGTTTTTGTGTTAATGCCTCCGCTGGAGAATGGCTTTCCCACCCACTTCTTGATTGGATGACTTATAAACTTCCATCGCTTTTTAGCACTCCATGGGAGTGAATGTGTTTTATGCACTCTCTCCCCCACCCCAGTGTTCTGAACTACCCATTACATCCAAACACATTTTTTACATATCTATTTAACTTAAGCAGACAGGTATTCAGTGGGCATTTTCCTCCTGCACCATTAAAACACATGCAGGTGGAACAAAATAAATTCCCTGCCTTTTCAGATTGGAAAATCTAGAATTTTGTCAAATACTCAGAAGCACTGAAAAATATGACAATATAATTTATTGGTTTCCAGAAACAGTTTAGAGTAAAAAGCTGCTCTTTTTGCGGAATCATATGTTTTTCTCATTTGTCATGGGAGCTCATAACCTTCCATGTCTATAGATGGCTGAAATATATTTTTGGCACATTTCTTTGTGAATGAGATTGTCTATTTCAAGCTGGTCTACTGACCAGCCGTTGCTTGAAGCCATCATGCATAAAATGCTAGACTGTTGTGGTACTTTAATTAGGTTATATTAAACATCTACACTCCCGGGCAACTTTGGCACCCTATAATACATTTTACTAAGTGTTTGAACCTCATAAATTTACAGTACAGCTTGTGCTAAATGTGTTTAAGCAAGAGTAATTTTGGTGGTTTTGCGTTACTTTGTGAGGTGAAAGTAGGACAAATGAAGCTGTTATGTCCGTTTGCATAATTTTTAGTAATATCGGATAAAATGCATAACCAAGCTCACACGAACAGATTGCAAGTGACGGCTGGCTGGCCTTGTTCATGTTCTGCTGCATTTAGCCATATTTTCTTTTCAACATAAGGGTGCATTTTGTGCTAAAAAATACTGCTAACCGCAGTTTACGATCCTTGGGAAATTCCTCGTAATCTTGCGTAATTCTGCTGTAATTTTGCAGAATCACGATACAGCAAATGACATAAGTTATGCCCACCCGTTCCAAAAGGGATGACGACTTTCAGATTTGTGTAGATAATTTCTTTAATAAGCTAGGGAGCAGAATTACAAAAAGGTGAATGTAAAATAATGCTGCACCAGGACCTAGACAGCTCTCTGGTTTACCCCTACAGTTGAAGAAATTGACCCCCCAGGTACAATATGACATACAATACTGTACCATCATTCAGGCTGAACAGTAAACACACAGAACAGACAGCAGATAGAAAGAAACTAAGACTCAACATCCCTCTCTGTATTATTGTCAAATAATCCCTTGTCTTTTGACGCATGACAGCACTGCAAGAAGGCTAGAGGTGCTGCTGCTCTGCAACAAAAATGTGCAAAAATGCCCCTAAGTGTGTAAGCCTTGAGATGGGGCTTTGCAGTTTGGGTACTCTAATTTAATTTTTTATCTAGTTTCTTATATAGGCAGGACATTACCATGATTGGCACGGGGTGGTAATAGAAGACTTTGACGTGTAGATCTCGCCTCCGAAGGTGCAGGGGCAATGTTCTTTGGGGATACATCCCAAAAAGCTGATGTCATCAAATATGGTTCCTGAAACAAATAGGGCACAATAACTAGAGCAATACAGAACAATTCAGTATGTTGGTTGCACAACATTACCATTCGCTTGCTAAGAATTATTTTCCCTCCATCATGTGAGAGGTGTGATTAACAATAATTTGGCAGTGAGATATATGGAGTTTGTAGGATCTCAAAAGCTTACTTATGAGTGCAGAAGCAGAGACAGACTGGTGCATCAAGGACCAGCAGTAGCTCAGAGTCTGAGTATAATGTGAGGGCAACAAGCAAGAGCTTTTTCAGTGGCAATGTTTGAAATAACAAGGACATTTTAAATAATTAAATCAGTTTTTCAAATTTTGATGTGCTGGAAAAAGGTCACAACCTCACAAGCCTGATTCATCATCCCAGAATGCATGGACTTCACTTTGGTATTGTAAAAAAAATCTCAATCTAAAGCGTGAGGTAAAATGAGATATCCAGATTTCTTGATACCCAGTAAGCTAAAAAGCTTTGATATGCCACAACATTTCAAATTTTAAGTCTGATTATAATTATCGGATGAGCGATCACATAACGAAAGGTGATTTCTCCCTTCGCTGTTTTTCCTCTCCATTTGGATTGGATTTGTTACAGTTTTCTTCTTGATTTTGAACAGGCGCTGCTACTGAACTAGTATCTATATAGGTTGCTAAGAGACCTGCCCTTGGCGAACATTTCTTCATTTCCCATCTCTGATGAAATTGTGTGATAAGGTCCCATTTGATATATTTGGTCGTACATAAATATTACAAATGCCATATGTTTTCAAAATAGCTGTGGACGGCATCATTGGATCCTGGTGCTATCTCTGATGTATGGGATGTGGAGACTGTAAGAAGCATACTTTCTGAACTGGAAAGCTATACTGCATTTCGAACTGAGGCTTTGTGTTTGAATTCTGCTAATTATGGTGAAATGTTTTGTGTTCATCATTATGCCCATCACTATTTACACAGGGCTACTTCTGTGAGAGTAGAGATTTTACTGATAAAATGTTGAGTCTTTACGTAAATATACTTACAGATTAATGTGCGAATTAATTAGATAATAATATTATGTTTACGAAAATGTGACTTATTGAATGCCCACCACCTTATGTAAGGGCTATATGTTATCCATGCTAACTTAAGCTGATGGAATTCTTCTGTCTTTACAAGAGAGTGCGTTTCTTAACTAAAACAAATAGTAGAATTAAATGTGAATTTAGTGGCCTTTGCTGGACTTAAGTAGAAGCAGATGCAAGGTCAATGTGTAATGCAAGCTGTATAACATTTTTCTAATGTGTTCCATAAGTTTGACTGACTTCATTGTTTGAAGATATGTATCTAACTTGTATGTCTTTCCTCGAGGGAAAAGAAATGGTGAAGTAACATATTTTGTAATCATTCTTCCTGTGACTTCGTATTTTGAAGGAGTAGAAGCAAAGGATCCACAGATGAGGCAGAAGAAGAGGGAGTCTAGGATATTAAGTGTATTAGTTTAGATTTCATCAACAGAATAACAGCAAATAAAAGAGCTTGGAGTAAACTAATTGTATAATTTTGCTATCTGTTAATGCTCTGATTGGTCATAACTTTCTCACCTCATACTTTATCCAATTGTTTTCAATTAGCAAGCTTAATTTAATGTTCAGTCACCATTGTTTGTGGGTCATTCTTCTTTAGGATTCCTATGTACACTGAGAACTTAGAGATTTTATTGCTTTATGAAGAATTTATGCTTAAATGGTTTAGTGTATCTTATAGTACACAATTCTAAACCATTACCCCGTCCTTATTGTTGTTCCTATCCTGATGTTGGTGTCTGATTTGCTGTCCAACTGACAAAGTAGATGTTGTTGCTGATTATTGTAATTGTTTGGGTAATTTATTATTTTTAAATGTTATTTGTCTTTTGTTTTTCAGGTACCAGCTACAATTGCTTATTTAGGGCTGCATATTTTTGATAGCACCCTAGCTAGATGTTTTCTAAATTTGTGTTACTAAAACTTTTTACATAAAGTCCATCATGTCAATGCTAAGTAGTGGTTAGTGAGGCGTTACTCACATTCTCATGATTTGTCTTTGATATTTCCTTGTCTTATCATTATTCTGATGTATTCAATTCCTCTTGCTCAGATCCTATTGCTATGGTTTTGTGTTATGACCATTGAGATCATTTGTATTTTTACATTGATTAAAGTTAGATATATCAGGGGTTCAAATCAGCCTTTGTTGTTTCTCTATATGTATCATTTGTGTTTGAGAATTATTTTCGTGACCTTAGCATTGTTAATATAAGGAAATAAATTATTAACTTCTTAATAAACTGGTGTGGTTATTAAGGTTGAGTCGATTATCACTTTTTATATGTGATGTTTATGATGTATTTCGAATGACATTTTCTCAAAACTAATTCGGTTTTGGTTAATTGACCTAGTGTGTGAAATTCTCTATTCAATCCTAGGTGATTAAGAATATAGCTAGGATTTCTCTGCATTAACTTTTTTGGTAGCAAAGTTTGGTTACGCATCTTTTTGATTGTGTCATTGCTTGCTTCATAAATTGTGAAAATTAGTTAGTGTGTTTTGATTAATTCTTGAAGATGTTGTTCAAATTTGATAAAATGCGTTGCTAGAAGCCTAAAGTGACATTCCCAAGTCCTTGGAGGTGCCCTGGGTTGGTAGGGAGTATTTTAGCGTTCTGTTGTTAGATTGAGTGGGTAGAATATGTGCTTGGACAGCTTTAGCTAATTTGCAGTTGATTGAGTTGTTTGTGAGTTTTTAGAGGCATTGGAGTACTCCAGAAGAAGAAAATAGTGTTAAAAAGAGAGTTGGCGTACTCTTAAGTAAGTGAGTAGGGAAGTTGGCGAACTTCATATTTGTGCGGCGCTTGGTACTCAGGAAAATTGTCCACGTGGTCGTTGATAAGACGGTGCTGATGGTAGAGGTCTAGGACTCCGGAGTATATTGAAAAGTGCAATGACACACTTGGTTTTTGTTGTAATTTGTCTATTCAGTAGACCAATTGGGCATGGTTGGTAAGTCGAGTTTGCGAGTTAAATTGAGTGTTTGAAATTTTTGACAGAGATTTGGTGAGTTCTATGTGCACCAGGACTCTCTCCATTTGATCATCTGAGGATTAAATTTGCAGGTCGAATTTTGCTTGCAAATCTGGGGAACTGTGAGAAAGAATAACTGCAAGAGCGAAAGCCAACAGTGAAATCTAGAAGGTTCCTGAAGCGGTTGTGTTACACTACCTATAGTAAATAGACAAATTAGTTTTCTTTGGTTTTGAAGAAGTGTTCGTGAATAATTTTGGCATTTAGTTTGAGTGTTTCGAGTCTAGGAGGACAAGCTTTAAGACTTTGTCAGCTGCTGTGTGTAAGTGTGACATCAGGTTTGTGCTGCGCTGGGATAGGTTGGTTAGTGAAAAGGGTCGCGCACGGATTGGTGGACAATCATGTAGTACGATTGGATGAGAAGGGTGTTGAAGAGGATTGTGGGATTGTAGTCACTTCCTGGTTATTGTTTTTAAATGGATTTTGTGAAAAATTTGGTTTTTCAAAGCTTTAAAAAGTGCTCATAGATGAGATGAGTATATTCCAGCAAGGGAAGGAGAAATTTGTCTGCCAGAAGGTATTCCAGTATCTATCGTAAATGAGGAGAAATATACTGGAGCATGTCTTTGGTTAAAACACTGGATTATGATTATGAAAAAGTAAGGTTGTTTAGCTTCTCCTGAAAATGGTACCTTTAAGAATTTAAGACAGAAGATGTATGGTCTGAGACCTACTCCGAGACCAGCTCAGTTCAAAGCTTTAGTGATCTGGGAGCTAGTAGCTAGACAGCAACAGTCTTTGAAATTTGAGAGAAGAATGAGAAGGGTAGAAAAGTCACTAGCGGAGGCTAGATGGGACAGTGAGCAGAGACAGTGGAGACTTGATACTTACAGGGTGTTCGATTGTTTCCAACAATGACAAAAGACAATAAAAATGAGGCAAATAAGGTTTCAAAGAAGTCAGTCAAAGAGCAGACATCAAAAGGGTTTTGTTCAATGATCTTCCACCACCATATGTGGCTCAAGAGGGTTCTGGTACTAGTGGTATAAATCCTACTGCACAAATACCGCTGTAGTGTCCCAGAGTTCAATTCAGAGTGATCATAGCAAAACTGAGAGTTCTGTACAGGTTAATCCTCACATGAGCCAGCGTTCACTAGGACAGAGCTCAGGGCAGACTAGTCCTTTTGGGCAAATACTGATGCAGATTAGCTTTAAGCAGTCAACAGGCAATAGACAGCTACCAGAGATTAATGTTCCTGGGATTTATCCAGATGTTCTGATTGTGAAAACAACTACTAATTTAGTGTTACCTTCGAGTCAGAATCCACATGAGCTGAGCTGAGATTGATTCACAAAGAGCCTACTCCGATATTATTACCACAAATGCAGAATATGGGAATAATGTAGCCTCAGAATATAGAAACCAGAAGCCCAGATGCTATTTCAGTACCAAGTACATTTGGTCCACCTATTCCTTTATATGTCCAGGGGAACAGGGGTGTAGCAAATCAAGGAGTTAAAAGTCAGAATGGAAACTTTGGGTTAATGTCATCCATGGGACAGACCCTAAACAAGTCAAGGTCTTTAATAAATCTGTCTCCTGTTAGAAGTTCTGAAATAATTGGATCATTCAGTGGCCAGGAGAGGAGATTAATAACTCCTGAGTGTTCAGATTGATAATGTTTCATTGAATGGTCTGACTGCATAGGAAATAACAAAATGGTTAGAAGATTTGAGTGTTTCAAAAGTCCCAGAGAATCAAAATAAGGGGGATGAAATTATAAACAAAACAAGATTATCAATGGAAGCGGGTGAACTTCTTGAAGGAACAATGGGAGTAAATAGAGTTGAATCATATACTGAAGCCCAGTTGAGATACTTGTGTAGATTAATTACAGAGGGAACAGCTGAAGTACATCAGCAATGACAGGAATTAGCAGACAAATATGAAATAGATCTTACAAAAATTAAGAAGCTGAAGAGAAGTTATAGATTAAACTTTGATACTGTAGATTTTAAACATATGAGGGATGAAAACACACCTTAGAGATTTACCTGCAAGAGTACAAATTCGGAGTGCATTAGACAAATGGGAAGGCAGATGGGTCAAGAAAAGAGAAAGGCTGAGGAAAGATTTAGATACTCCTCTTGTAAATATAACACAGACAAAAGAACCAATGAAAATGTTGCTGATGAGAGAAACTCCTGGAGGGACTTTTGTACATGTACCCTGAAGCAGGGGTGATATTTTGAGTTTTACAAATGATTACCCCAGGTTGAGAGAGAAACCAGTGGAATGGTATCAGCAGAGAGATAGGTTTGTGAATCTTGCGAAATGCCTGTAGGAGAACTTGAATACTCTCTTTGAGAGTTTTGTTCCAGCAGATTTGTGGACTGAGTGTAAAAGGAGTGTAGATTGGCCTACAAGTGAACCGGAAAGAGATCAGAAAACAGGTGCACCATCTCCTGAAGTAATGAAATATTACTATAAGGTCATTGTGTTCCTGAAAATGAGAATTTCACTGAAAGCATTTATTGGCAATGCAGAGATAGAACAGCTTAGGAAGGGAAAGAATCGGTCCATGCGTACTATGAAAGGTTGTTGAACGCATTTAAACATTGCAGTGTTACAGAAACAATTGAGCTGAAAGACATGATTCATTTTGTATTCAGGTTTGCCGAAGGATTAAGACCAGATTACCAGATGATTAAGAGTCACTTGATCTGTTGGCAAGCAAAACTGATTGATGAAGTGTTGCAGTATGAGAAATACTGTAGTGATCAGATTAAATTGAAACATAGGAAGTTGAAATATAAAGCGATGGTGATGCAGATTAAAGCTGCACAGATAGGAATTCAAGGGAATTTTTAGCAGCAGCCACAGAGATATGTTATGGTTCAGAATCAAGGTAGAGGTAGAGGACGTGGTTGAATGACACTTCTGGTAGTTAATCGAAGTGTGGATTTGAATTCAGTGATGAGACAAGGAGAACAGCAGGGAAAAATAATGTTACCTTGTCATGTTTGCGGGGCAATTGGACATTGGAAACGTCAGCACCCAATGCTGAATCAAGGAGGTGTTGTTTAACGGACAAATGGTATCAATACTTTTCAGAGCATGAGTGAACCAAGAATGAGAGGTCAAATTCAAAATTTCCAGAATGATGTAAATCCGATGCAGGGGTTCCAACCCTTATAGCCAATGCAGTGTGTGCAAAATGTACAACTGCAGGTACAACAAGTACAAAGGCCCCAAGTACCGCAGGTACAGCCACAAGTGCAGATGGTACCTGCAAAACAAATGCAAGTACCTAGACAATTACAAGTGCAGCAGAGTCCTGTGGATTAGCAACAGGTGATGCTTTCTCAGGTGGTCACAAATCAAGAAATCAAACCAGAGTAACAATACAGTAAATCAATTTCCTTTACATAGTGAGAGTGAAATAAACGATGTATGGCTGTCGGATAGTTCAGATGAGGAGGAGTATGTGATAGCTACATCATGAGAAGTCGATCAGAAAGGTCCTTATGTTAAGGGAAAAGTGCGTGGTCACGAAGTTTATTTTCTGGTTGATATAGGAGCTACACGCTCAACAGTGAGATCTGTAGAGGTTCCAGATTCACCCCTGTCAGGGAGAACAGTTCAGATTGTGGGAGCTAACAAACATTTGACAAATCCTATTACAGAACCAGTTATTGTTAAAATTGGTAATTTTAAGGGTTTGCACACATTTGTGGTTTGTGACTCAAATACAGTGTCACTCCTGGGTAGAGATCTGTTGTGTAAAGCAAGATGTTCAATAACTTGTACAGATGAGCAAATTAAGATTCAGACAAACAGTGATGATGAAGACTCGACACTTACTGTCAACAATGAGTCTATGTCTGGAGAATTTCCTTTGATTAGTTTTAATGAGCCAGAGGATGAAGAAGCACCTTTGATTCATTTATTTCTAGTTTTTGTAATAAAAGATCTTCCGGTTGCTTTACAGAAGGCTGCTAAGTCTAGGGTGTACGATCTTTCTGGAAAGGACATTGGGTTGATCAAAGGAGTAGAACCAGCTAGAGCTGCAGTGAAGCCAAATGTGGTTTCCCCTCAGGCTCCACAATATCCAATGACAATTGAGGCAATCAAGGGTGTGTGACCTTTGATAGAGCAGTTTGTGGAGAAAGGAATCTTGAGAGCGGTGTTGAGTTTCCCGTGCAATTCACCAATAATTGGTTTGAGAAAACCATGTGGGACAATTCATCTTGTACAGGACCTGAGGAAAATAAATGACATTGTAATTATGTGTTGTCCAGTTGTGCCAAATCCAGCTGTGATTATGTTTCAGAACCCATGTGATGCTGAATGGTTTACTGTGTTAGACCTATGTCAAGCATTTTTCTCCGTGCCTCTTCATGAGGACAGTAGATATATTTTTTGTTTTAAATTCTTGAACAAAGTCTAATGTTGGTTAGAATTCCACAGGGGTTTTCAGAGTCACAATCTATTTTCAACCAGATCTTGAAAAAGAATCTAGAGTCATTGGTGATGCCCTACCAAGCGACATTGGTGCAATACATAGATGATTTATTAATTGCATCAAAGACAAAAGAAGGATGTAAATATGATACAATTGCATTGTTGAATTTGCTGGGATACAATGGTCATAAAGTGTCCCTACTAACTTGCAGAATTGTCAGAGAGAGGTGAAATATTTGGGGCATCTGATTAAGAAAGGATCTAGGAGAATTTCAAGAGAGTTGTGACAGTTTTACAGATGAAAATACCAAGTACACAAAAAGATGTGAGGATGTTTTTGGGAATGGTTGGTTATTGTCGCCAAGGGATTCCAAATTTCTTGGTTATTTCAAAGCCTTTACAGAGACTGACTCATAAGGATGTTTCCGATCCTATAATAATGGATGCAGAGTATATGAAAGCGTTGACTGATCTGAAAGGGAGTTTGTGTCAAGCTCCAGCCTTAGGTATGCCTGATTACACCAAAGGTTTTCTGTTGTTTTGTCTTGAACGTGGTGCATGTTCTTTGTCTGTTTTGACTCAGACACATGGTGGTGTCAATCTTCCAGTAGCATATTTTTCAGCCTCTTTGGATCCGGTCGCAGCAGCTTTACCAGGATGCTTGCATTCCATTGCGGCACTAGAGCAGAGTATTGCTCAAAGTGAGAATATTGTTATGGGATACCCTCTCACTGTGATGGTTCCCCATTCGATAGAGATTCTGTTGACTCGTTGAAAGACACAGTAGCTGACCAGGTCTAGACGGACCAGATATGAGACCGCAATCCTAGGGTCTCCTAACGTTACGATCAAGAGATGTAGAGGGCGTAACCCAGCAACTTTACTTCCAGTTGAAAATATTGGTTCAGATAAATTAGATGATACTGAACGTGATTGATTGGAAATTACAGAGTTATGCACAAAAACCAGAGCAGATATTAGAGACACCTGTCTGGAAGACAATGATTAAATTATCTTTGTTGATTGTTCCTGCTTAAGAAATAATGTGGGCACTTTGAGAGCAGGATATGCAGTATGTACTATCACTGGCATACTGGAAGCTTCATGGATTCGGGGAGTGTTTCTGCACAAGTAGCAGAATTAGTGGCTCTTACCAGAGCATGCCAAATTTCGAGTCAGATGAAAGTGACGATCTACACAGATAGTCAATATGGATTCGGCATTGTGCATGACTTTGGTCAGATATGGTCACAGAGAGGTTTCCTAAATTCTGGTTCACCAGTAAGGAATGGTGAGAAAATTCATGAGTTGTTACAAGCTGTTTAAAAGCCAAAGAAAATTGCTCTGGTGAAATGCAGTGCACATCAGAGGTCAGAAGATTATGTGTCATTGGGAAATGCATGTGCGGATCAGGTTGCAAAAGTTTGTGCCATGAATGGCATATCTTTCAAAGGAAATTGGGAATTGTTACCTGAAAATGATGAATTGTATACAAATTTTGCTATGCAGATTATTGATTCTTTGGAAGAGCTGAAGGCTCTACAAGACAATGGCCCTACTTACAACCCTGGTGGGCAATACCGCTTTCCGCCGTGCAGAAGACCGCCAACATACTGCTGCGGCCACGGAATTCCGCTACAGGTATTACGACCCACATCTCGTAATCTGCCTCAATACAGACACCCACACAAGTCCGCCACACCAAAGGTCAGTGATAAACTGGCGATACAAAAACCTACACCGTCACGCCAACACGTATACTCCCACACTATCACGACCCACGAATCAACGCGGCAGTCATTCAACCGCAGTAAACCATTGGCGGTACACACCGCTGCGCTCAAAATACACACACACTAACGAAACACAACCACATTGGACAAATAGAAATACACACACCTGATACCCATACACCCACAACACCCACACACCCAATCCAATATAAAGCACACACCCACATCACCCACAAACCCTTACAACCAAAAATTAGAAAGAAGGCCAGAGAGAGAGACTACCTAAAACAACACCAGCATCCACAGACACACAACACCATCACTTACACAACATCCACGCACCTCAAACAACACACACCAACACATCCCCTCACACATCACAACAGACACCACCTCACATATCACCCACACCACATCATGGCACCTCAAAGACACCCCAGGTTCTCTGAGGAGGAACTCAGGGTCATGGTGGAGGAAATCGTCAGGGTAGAGCCACAGCTATTCGGGTCACAGGTGTAGCAGACATCCATTGCAAGGAAGATGGAGCTATGGCGCAGAATTGTCGACAGGGTTAATACAGTGGGACAGCATCCAAGAACACAGGATAATATCAGGAAGAGGTGGAACGACCTACGGGGAAAGGTACGTTCCGTGGTATCCAGACACCAGATTGCTGTACAGAGGAGTGGCGGTGGACCTCCACCTCCTCCCCCACAACTAACAACATGGGAGGAGCAAGTCTTGGCAATCATGCATCCTGAGGGCCTCGCAGGAGTAGCAGGAGGACTGGACTCTGGTAAGTCATATCTTTACTACTTTATTCCCCCCACCCCACCTGCATGCCATCACATACCCCCACCCTTACCCTCACACCCATCACCGCAACAACCCACAGATACCCCACTAACACAACCCACACATCCCAAAACCAAGCCCAGCATGTAACACCAATGCATGGACACCCATCACCAAAGCATGTCCAGTAGAGAGACTCGCTCATACCCCAAAATCACAAATCACTCAAGGGCCACGGCAATAATGCAAGCACAGGAGTAGAGGGTCACTCACCCATTGCACAAGATGGCACACACGGATACAATAACTATGCATTTACACCCCAACAGGACCCCTACCCAACGTCACCGGATAGGAGGTGCCAGACATATCCAGTCCCCCCACAGAAGAGGCCCACAGTGACGACAGCAGCTCTGCACGCCTGGATCAAGATGACCAGCCCGGCCCATCAGGGACCTCGGGACAGTCGGTTCTCCTGACACAGTCACAAACCACCACTGAACCGCCCCCCTCAGGAAACACCACCACAGCACCCACCCAGAGGTCCCATACCTCTGTCCCCAGGACACATCAATCAGCAGTGTGTCCACCACTACAGGGAACCCAAGCAACCCCACTAACACAGGATGATCAGGGACCTGGGGGCAGTGGCAGTGGGCACACGGTTCAGGGGACAGAGGCACAGGATAACAGGGAAGCTGGGAGGACTGCTGTGCGACAGGGGGAGGACAGGCCCAGGGAACCGACACTCCACGAGGCACTCTCCAACATCATGGGAGCTTACCAACATTCCCAGGAGACCATGGGCACGGTACTGGCCAAGTTTCAGGAGACCCAGCGGCTGCAGGAGGAACACTACCTGGGGATCAGGGAGGACTTGAAGTCCATCAACACCACCCTGGTCACCATTGCAGGGGTGTCAACACCAGGGCAGTGCGCGCTCTATTGGCGACTAGAATGCAAAAACCCAGCACTTTCAAAACAACGTAATTTATGCATTGTGCTGATATGTTGTTGTTTAACCTTTTGCATTGCAGAGTTCAATCCTGGAGACTTATTTTTAATGTGCTTACAAATGCTGTTCATTTGCAATGTATTGCTGCAGGCTTTCAGAGTGTGTTAGGGTGTGGTCCCTTTCCAGGGCCTTCTAGAGACTGCAACATGCCTGTGTGTGGTTGTGGGCTGGGCCAAGACTCTATAAAAAGGAGCCAGCCCAGCTCCAAGTGCTCACTATTCAGAGGTCCCGGTGCAGAGCAGCAGCTACTTCCTGAGCTCCTGTCCCGGTGGCCTATTTGATCTTCCAGACATCTGACTTTCATTCTTCATTTGGAGATCCTTGTTCTGGGCGGTAAGATGGTGGTTGGGCTGGCCTCCCGATGCCGTTATCGAGAACTCTCATGTTCTTGGGCCTAATTCTGTTATGATTTGACAGAGTACTTTGAGCGTGTGAAATATGCGCTTGAGTGTTTGAGACATTTGCAAGGTGACTTGCGAATCGGCAAGACGCGTGATTCGTTTCATGATAATTTAATCTTGTTAATCATTGCGCGCTACCATTTCTTGACATTTACATGGTGGCTTAAGAATCGGCAAGGCGCGCGATTCGCTTTATGGTGTTTTAACTTTGTTGTTCATTGAGCGCTACCATTTCTTGACATTTACATGGTGGCTTAAGAATCGGCAAAAGACGCGCGATTCCTTTCATTGTACTTTGATCTTGTTATTCATTGTGAGCTGTTATTTCTTGGCATTTACATCGTGGTTTATGAATCGGCAAGACGCACGATTCTCTCCTCGAGTTTAATTCATGTTGTTTATTGTATGCCACTATTCTAAGATATTTATCATGTAATATTCGAGTTGACAAGTTATGTGATTTGTTTTTCCTGAATCCATATTGTGTTATTCATGGTGCACATTCCTTTTATGGTGTTTACTATATATATATATATATATGTATATATATATATATATATATATATATATATATATATATACATATATATATATATATATATATATAAATCTACAATATCCGGCCATCTTGAAACTTAGTCATTTTAAACTTAATTCTTAGATTGTTCATGTTTCCAGTATGACTATGCTTAGAATCATAGTCTAGTATTGATGTCAGGAGATATAATTTTCATATTCGTGTTCTAACCTTTTTCTTACTACAGGTCTCCTACCCAGCTGTTTCCCTTCCTAATCCCCTCTTCCCCTCTTGAACTCTCTTAGCCTCTGTGATTTATCTATCAGAGTCTTGGAGCTGTTCAGTGGTGGACGTGTTGGGAATGTGCGCAGACCCCGAGGATCTGGTGACTCTGACAGGGGTGCTGGCAGACCTTCTCAACACCAGGAGGGACACAGTAGCACACCAACGGGCCCCTGACACTAACCTGGACGATGAACAGCCCTCCACCTCTGCCAGCGCTAGAGGACAGGAGGCACCGCCACAGGAACAACAGGCCACCAGCACCCCACCCCCAGCAGATGGAGAACCACCCAGCAAACGATCCCTGAGATCCAGGAACAAGACAGAGTACATTGCCAAGACCCCCGCCAGGAAATAAGACCTCTCTGAATTTTACCCTTCTGTCCCACTTTGCCATCCTGTCCACATTAAACTGCCATTCGTCCACTTCCTATTCCCCTTTGGACAATGCACCTGTGAAACAAATAGACTGGGCTCTGCCATGGACATTCCTCCACCATCACCCCAGCCCGTTTTACAACCCCATCCACTTATTTGCACAGAAATAAACACACTTCAATCAAAAAACAATCTGGAGTCAGTCTGTGCTTTCAAAAATGTGTAATTGCAATATCTCTGGAATATAGCAATGTCAATGTACTTGTTCACATACCAATGTAACACAGCTGTAGGCCAGCAGTAAACATGGCAGAGGGCACAAAGTGGGACCCAGATCTGTGAAATGGAAAGCCAAAGTAACAAGTCAGGGTCCATACACTGAGTGAAAATGACAGACTTATGCTAGCTCCAACAATAGTATGAGATGTGGGAAGCAGTTACATCTTCTTACCTGTGTCTCACTGGAAGTATTGCATGATGATGTTGTTTCGGTTGTCGACATCATCTTCTTCTGCCTCCTCTTCTTCACTGTCCACAGGCTCCACAGCTGCCACAAGACCACCATCTGGCCCATCCTCCTGCAGAAAAGGCACCTGCCGTCGCAAAGCCAGGCTGTGCAGCATACAGCAGGCCACGATTATCTGGCACACCTTCTTCGGTGAGTAGTATAGGGATCCACCTGTCAGATGGAGGCACCGGAATCTGGCCTTCAGGAGGCCGAAGGTGCATTCTATAATCCTCCTAGTTCACCCCAGTGCCTCATTGTAGCATTCCTCTGCCCTTGTCCTGGGATTCCTCACTGGGGTCAGTAGCCATGATAGGTTGGAGTAACCAGAGTCACCTACACATGTCGAGGGACAACTGTTAGACACACACTAACTCTTAGGGACAACCCCATACCCAGACACCTATTTCAGCTGTGTTGGGACCTTGGGCTCACCTATTAGCCACACCCGGTGCCTCTGGAGTTGATCCATCACATAAGGGATGCTCAAAATGTAAGCGTCATGCACAGAGCCAGGATACTTGGCATTGACATGGGAGATGTACTGGTCTGCCAAACACACCATCTGCACATTCATCGAATGGTAGCTTTTCCGGTTTCTGTACACCTGTCATTCCTGCGGGGGGGGGTACAAATGCCACATGTGTACCATCAATGATGTTGGGGATATGTCCCAGGGCATAGCAGTCACCTTTCACTGTGGACAAATCGTCCACCTGAGGGAAAACGATGTAGTTGTGCATATGTTTCAGCAGGACAGATAACACTGTGGACAACACATTAGAGAACATTGGGTGGGACATCCCTGATGCCATGGCCACTGTTGTTTGAAAAGACCCACTGGCCAGGAAATGGAGTACGGACAGAACCTGCCCTAGAGGGGGATTCCTGTGGGATGGCGGATAGCTGAAATCAGGTCTGGCTCCAACTGGGCACACAGTTCCAGGATTGTTGCACGATCAAGTCTATATGTGATTATGATGTGTCTCTCTTCCATTGTCGACAGGTCCACCAGGGGTCTGTACACCGGAGGATGCCGGCATCTCATCACCTGCCCCAGCAGACGTGCCCTATGGAGGAGAACAGCGAGCAGAGAGTCATCCAGCACTGAGGTATCACAATGTGTTATTTTCAGAAATGTTTGTAATTCGCAATGTGCCGGTATCTGTCTGTATTCCCGGCCTAGATAGGTGTGACGCAGTTTTTATCTATCCCATGTGGCCCCCGGAAATGGCAGCTGCCTGACCTTTAAGGTGAGACAAGGGGAAATGAGGTAAATGCACTGGTGTTGAACAGCGTCGCGGTGGGCAGTCGAAGACCGCAGCGCAATTCTGCATTGGTTAACATTGGGCCCTATGGGTCCCAGGAGCCACTGACAATGTACACCGGTGGTTACGGTACGCACTGCTGTGGCCGTGACCACCATTTTCTGTCTGTTCACTCACTTGATACCTGACCTTCAACAGGAGAGGACCTACACTGCAAGTGCTGCTGTGACCTGTGTCTGGAAGCGACGATGGCTACAGTGTCTGGGGAAAGGGCCCCTGCCTTCACTTTGGAGGAGTTGGAGAAACTAGTGGATGGGGTCCTCCACCACTACACGCAATTGTACGGTATTCGAGACAAATAGGTGTGTACACTGTGAGCATGCTGCGTGGGCAATGCCTGTTTTGAGTGGTGTGGATGGAAGATACATGGGTGGGGGCTGAGGCCTGCATGTGCGGATGGTGAGTTTATGTGCGTCAGGGCATGGGTGGGAACTGGTGGGCAATGAGTATGACGGTCCGGACGGGTGAGTAATTTCCTTTCCTTCTGTACCATTCCTCTAGGTCAGTGCCCACCAGAAGAAGGGTATTTGGCGTGCCATCGCCAAGGACGTCCGGACCCTGGGGGTCTACCACAGACAGAGCACCCACTGCCGTAAAAGACAGGAGGACCTGCGCCGCTGGATCAAGAAGGCGGCGGAGGCCCAGCTGGGGATCGGCCCCTAACGTGGAAGGGGTGCCCATCGCACCATGACCCCCCTGATGTACCTGATCCTGGGGGTGGCCTATCCGGAGTTGGATGGGAGCTTGAGGGCATCACAGTAGCCACAAGGGGGTGAGTACACTCTCATTCAACTGACTCTCCGCTCATTACGAGGTGTCTTTAGTGGGTTCCTCTAGGCCAGTGCGAACTTGGTAGGCAAGGTCCCTTGTGAGGCAGGCTCTGTGCCACCCCAGCCCCACTAGTGGCAAGAGCCATCTACACCTGGTCAGGCTCCTGTGACTTCCAGGTGTGCAGCAATTGGGCTTGGGCCTCGTACCCCATGGACATGTGAATTTGCTAGGAACTGTTAGTGCATGGCGTAGTGCTGAGGGCTGCTCCCTGTGTGTTGTGTCCGCCAATGGTAGTGGTGTTGCATGCACTGAACATGTTTTTCTTCTGTCTTTCCCCCACTTTTGGTTGTCTCCCTGTTCTTGTATGCAATTGCATCAACAGGCGGAGGAGCAGTGGCACTGGAGAGAGCTGCAACCCACTTGGCCCTGGAGGGTGAAGCAACGGAGTCTGAAGCCACCAGTGGGATGGAGGGCGAGGGGCAGGAGCATACACCAGTGACAGCGACTCCTCTTCTGATGGGAGCTCCCTTTCGGTGGCGGGCACCTCTGTGCCCACCGCATCAACAGGTACAGCCGCCACCCCCCCACCAGCACCGCCCTCCCAGCAGCCCCTCAGCGTGTGTCCCGTGCCCGCTCACTCAGGAGGGTGGGTATGTCCTTCGCCCCTGTCACCTCAGGCCCTGCCCCAGTCAACCCTGCTGCCCTCAGTGAGGACGGTATTGACCTCCTGAGATCCCTCACTGTTGGGCAATCTACCATTTTCAATGCCATCCAGGGTGTTGAGAGGCATGTGCAACAAACAAATGCATACCTGGAGGGCATTCATTCTGGGCAGGTGGCCCAACAGAGAGCATTTCAGGCTCTGGCCTTAGCACTGATGGCAGCCATTGTCCCTGTGTCCAGCCTACCCCCTCCAACTTCCACTACCCAGACCCAATCCCCTGTACCTCAGCCTATCCCAAGCACACCATCAGACCAGCATGCACACTCATCAACACACAAGAGTGGACATGGCAAACATAAGCACCACACATCCCACAAGCAATCACACAAGCACCATCCCCATGCAGACACAGCAACATCCACTGCCTACACTGTGTCCCCCTCCTCCATGTCCTCCTCCACATCCTCCTCCTACCTCCCTGTCTCGTGTCCACTCACAGCTGCATGCACTACATCTTCATCCAAAGCCTCCATCACCAGCACGCCCATCTCCACACACCGCTCACGTGCAATCAACACCCCCACTACCATGCACACAACCCCTGTGTCCTCTCCCAGTGTGTCTGTGAGCCCTCCTCCCAAACTACACAAACGCAGGCACACACCCACCCAACAGCCATCCACCTCACCTCTGGCCCATGCACCTTCACCCAAATTCAGCAAACAAACACCTCCTACAACCACTACTCTTCCTCTACTCTCAAACCCCCTCCATCTTCCCTTCCCAGTGTGTCTAAAAAACGTTTCCTGGCAAACCTTGACCTCTTCCCTTCACCTAGGGCCAGGCTTTCCAGGTCCAAGCCCAGCACCTCAGCCACCAAATCCCCAGGCACAGTGGTGCCAGCAACTGCGGGGTCATCGAGTGCGCCACCCATCAGGGCTGCCAGTGTGCTAAGTAGCGAGGGCAAGGATATTCCGCCACCTGCCAAGGTGAAGAAGGTGCCCACATCCCGGAGGGAGAAGCCGCACCTACCAGCCACCAAGGGCTCTGCAAAAACAAAAGGGGATAGTGGCAAGACACCTGCAGCACTATCAATGGTGGGGAAGGGACAAAAGCAGAAGAGCAGGTCAGGACAGGGCACAGTGGCACCGACTGAGGGACTAGTGTCACCCCTTCTGTCCATGACTACACCAACCTGTACGGCGGCGAACACCGCAAGCTGCCCCGCCACCAGCACCGCCACCGGCACCGCCACCTGCAAAGCCACCGGCACGTCTGCAGCCTCAGCGACAGTCCCCAGCATCTTCCCCAGTGGGCAGCAGTCCGAGGCTGCAGGAGACGTCCTGCTGTGTCCCTCAGCTGGTGCTGACACATGCACCACTGCCAGCAGCGCTGCCACAGATACCGCCGCAAGCACCGCCACCAGCCCCGCGACGTACTCGGACAGTGGCACAACTGCTGACATGGCTACCATCCCCAGTGGTCAGTCGTCCGAGGCTGGAGGAGACTTCCTGGACCCTGGCCAGCTTCCATGAGGCATGACTTCCATCACTGTTTGCACCTGCAGGTGGAAGGCAAAGCCGCAGTAGTGTGGGGTATATCTCTGCCTCCATGGCGTATCATGCTACCTGTTCCTCAGCAATCTCGTGGCACACACACCCACGTGAGGGAATGGTACCAGTCACACTGCACGTGGAGCACTCTGGGCGCCAGGCCCCGTCCAGAACCAGTGGAGACATACATCCACTACCTCAGTCCTTGGCAGGATGCAGGCCTCTGGGAACCAGGCCCCCTCCAGAATCAGTGGAGAATGACATCCACTACCTCAGTCCTTGGCAGGATGAAGCACTCTGGGCACCATGCCCCCTCCAGAACCAGTGGAGAATGACATCCACTACCTCAGTCCTTGGCATGATGAAGCACTAGGGGCACCAGGCCCCCTCCAGAACCAGTGGAGAATGACATCCACTACCTCAGTCCTTGGCAGGATGAAGCACTTTGGGCACCATGCCCCCCTCCAGAACCAGTGGGGAATGACATCCACTACCTCAGTCCTTGGCAGGATGAAGCACTCTGGGCACCAGGCCCCCTCCAGAACCAGTGGAGGCTGGTATCCACTTGGGAGACAGGCTTTGCTCTCCCAGGATAATGCAGTGGGCAACCCACCCACTGGAGAGACTTGAGAGACTGTGGCTTTGCACTCCCCAGGATAAAGCAGTGGGCAGACCACCCACTGGAGAGACTTGAGAGACTGTGGCTCTGCACTCCCCAGGATAAAGCAGTGGGCAAACCACCCACTGGAGAGACTTGAGAGACTGTGGCTTTGCACTCCCCAGGATAATGCAGTGGGCAAACCACCCACTGGAGAGACTTGAGAGACTGTGGCTTTGCACTCCCCAGGATAAAGCAGTGGGCAAACCACCCACTGGGAGACTTGAGAGACTGTGGCTTGGCACTCCCCAGGATACAGCAATGGGCATGGAGCCCCCTCGTGCAGCAGTGGCGTTGTGCGTTCATCTGGCTGAGGTGGCCCCTCTCCCCCTTCCCCTGAGGTGCCTGTTTATTTTCAATCTGATGCCCCAGCAGTGTTCTCTCCGTTTCTAGTCAGGTATCTTGTGTGGGCTTCACCCATGCATTTTGGGGCCAGTGGTCCACGGACAATGATTGGTACACTATCCTGACTTGTGTAGTTGGTGTACATATTTGTATATACTGAATTTTGAACTTTGACTATCCAATTTTACAATCGTTACAATCATTTAATTGTGTCCTTGCATTCTTCCGGGGGGTGGGGCGTATATGTGATGTTGCTGCATGTATTTGTTTGTATGTTGTTGTGGATGAGGGTGGGGGTATTGCGTGTTACGTGTGTGTGTGTGTGTGTCACTCTCTTTTCCCTTTCCCTCCCCTGTGTTGTAGGTGCAGTACTCACCGTGGTCGTCGACGGCCTCTGTCCTGCGCCTGATAGATCAGGAGGAACAGCAGCATAGGCAGGACCTGTAGTTCGGGCTCCATGGCGGCCTGGTTCCTCGTTGGGTGTCGAGAGGTGAGTGGTTTCCCTTCTGTGTACTGTTTCCGCAGTGCTTTTGATAGCGTTGGTTCTGCCCCGGAAAAAGGTGGCGGATTGGCCTGTTGTGATAGGGTGGGCGGTACTTTGTCCTCCGTCTGTCTGTTGGCGGTTACCTCCGCGGTGTTTGTTTCTACCGCCGTGGCGGTCGGAGTGTTAAAGTGGCTGTCTATGTTGGCAGTTTCTGCCATGGTCGTGGTTCCATTTTTTCCCGCCGGCCTGTTGGTGGTATAACCGCCGCTTTAACACCGACCGCCAGGGTTGTAATGAGGGCCAATGTTTCTAAAGAAGAGCACAAGGATTGGATCAAACTTAAATGTGTCCAGAGGGAAGATGATGTCTGGGTGACAGCAGAGGGAAAGGTAGTTTTGGCAAACAGTCTACTGACACAAATGGCGAGATACTATCATGGTCAAGCACACACAGGGAGAGATGCAATGGTTTGGAGTTTTAAGCAGCACTGGTGTAATCCAAAATTTAGACAAGTTGCAGAAGCAGTTTGTCATAGATGCATCATCTGCCAGCAGATGAATGTTGGTAAAGGGACAGTAGTTAATATGGGACACATTGGCATGACAGGAGGACAATTCAGCAAAATGCAAATGGATTTCATTGAGATGCCTGCAGTGTGCTGGTTTTTTAGTATGTGTTGGCGATTGTGTGCATTTTCAGCCACTGGATTAAGGCTCACCCTACAAGGAGAAATGATAGTCTCACAGTAGCTAAATTACTGCTTACAGAGTTAATTCCACGTTTTGGTTTCCCGGTCTCTTTGGAATCAGATAGAGAAAGCCACTTCAACAATGAAGTGATAAAGTTGCTATGTTCAGCTTTAAACATTGAGCAGACACTCCAATGTAGTTACCGCCAAGAAGCTTCAGCGCAGATGAATGGAACTCTAAAGCCCAGACTGGCAAAGATATGTGCATCCACAAACTTGAAATGGCCAGATGCTTTGTCATTGGTTCTAATGTCAATGAGAAGAACTCCTGACAAGAAAACAGGATTGTCGCCCTATGAAATCCTCATGGGTAGAGCTATGAGACTACCAGCAGTACCTGCAAATGCTCTTATAAATATTACAGATGACATGGTGTTAGACTATTACAAAGACCTAGCTGATGTGGTTCGATCTCTTACTCATAAGGTGGAATCAACAACACTTCAACAATCTCAAGGTCAAGGACACCGCCTGAAAGCTGGTTATTGGGTCGTCATTTGTAAGCATGTGAGGAAGTGGAGCCAAGGTGGAAAGGACCCTACCAGGTGATATTAATAACAACAACAGCTGTGAAGTGTGCAGGACTTGCGAACTGGGTGTATGCAAGCCACACTCAGAAGGTGAACAATCCAACAGAGCAAGAAGAAGAGCTGTTGCGATTACCAGCAGTCAATCGTATTCCAGGGCAAGAGAGAGAAAGAGAAGAGCTGGAGGTTGTACCTGGAGGTGTTCCAATTGATTTACCTACTACGGTATCAGACGAAGTGGAGCGTATCCTGGAAGAGGAGGATGAATCATTTGCGAATGGAGTGGTGAAAGAACTGGTCCAAGGAGAACAAGAGAGAATACTGGTCGAGAAAAACACTGCTCAGAGGAGGGTGTCCTCAGAAGCAGGTGGTCTGACAAACAAGGCTGAACAAGTGACTGACCCCAATGGAAAGGGAGCTGAGACAGATCCAAGCCAAGAGGGTTTGACTCCTCCTGAACCAGTTGCGGGAACGTCAGAGGAGAAGAGTTTGAGTTCAATTCTGAAAAGAGTGTTAACAAGAAGGCCTGTGAAAGGTGACAACTGGGCAGAGAGGGGCTCAGAGGCAGGGAGGATAAACGTGGTTCCACCAGTTCAGGAAGAAAACGAGTTGAACGAAGGAGAAGATCTCAGTGAAGAGAAAGCTGGAAGTAGTCAAAGAGTGAAAAGAAAGAGGGTTGCAAATCGGAAATACTTTGGTCCAGAATCGGCATATGTAACTACTAATGAATGACAAGAAGAGTTCTTAAATTTTTTTTTGATAGAGTCATTTTGAGTTTATATTTTGGTACCAGAAGTGAAAAAGGAAAACTGATGCTGAGTTTTTGGGAAAGTAAATGAAAAAAAGACTTTTATAAAGTCGTACCTAAAGAGACTTTGATAACCTGATTTGACAAGCTGCTAAATTGATTTGACACCTTTTTTTTCTGCTGAATTTTGACAAAGGAGAATCCTGATAGTGTGAATGAACTTTAAAAAAAAAAAAATTAGGAGGGGTTGAAGATTGAAGATTGGAGTTGAAAGTTGAAGAATTTTGGGCCATATTTATTCTTTTTGACGCACAAATGCGCCAACGCAGTTGTGCGTCAAAAATTTTACCGCCGGCTAACACCATTCCAACGCACCATGCGGGTGCCTTATTTATGGAATGACGTTAGCCGGCGCTGCGGACTGGTACGCGTAAAAAAAATGACTCACACCAGGCAGCGCCGGCGTATGGGAAAATGGGGGTTGTGCGTCAAAAAATGGTGCAAGTCAGGTCTGAGGCAAAAATCAGGCCTCACACCGGACTTGCGCCAATTTTTTGGACGCTCAACCTCAATTGACATGACTCCTGTCATAGCAAAGACAGGAGTCATGCCCCCTTGCCCAATGGCCTTGCCCAGGGACTTATGGCCATTGGGCCAAATCAGGCCCCCCTATGCCACTTAAAAAAAACAGAAAAAAATACTTACCAGAACTTACCTTTACTTCCCTGGGATGGGTCCCTTCATCCTTGGGTGTCCTCCTGGGGTGGGCAAGGGTGGCAGGCGGTGTCCCTGGGGGCAGGGGAGGGCACCTCTGGGCTCCTTCTGAACCCACAGGTCCCCTAACACCTGCCCTGACCCAGGCGTTAAAAAACAGCACCTATCAGGCTGTGCGCCGTTTTTTGAGGCCCACCCCCTCCTGTGTGTCAAAATGACGCCAGAGTATAAATAAGGCGCACAGGCCTTAAAGTCATTTTTTGGAAGGGAACGCCTACCTTGCATATAATTAACGCAAGACAGGTTCCCCCTTCCAAAAAATGACGCACATGGTGGGATTTTGACATCCGCGGGGTCAGGCTTCAAAGTATAAATATGGGGCAGGGTTTGCGCCGAATGTGCGTCGTCAAAATATTTGACTCACATTCGGCGCAAGCAGAGCATAAATATGGCCCTTTGTCTTTTTGTTTTGTTTTGATTATTACTGCATAGCTATATTTTGATTACTTTTACCTTTTGGTTATTTACAGACCATGGGAAACTTTAGCAATCAACACACTAAAAATAGTCGTTGTAAATGTATAGGTATTATTTTTGCAATTGTTTGTGTAATAGTGTGTTTGTTATTGATTGTGAGTGTGATTTTTGTAGACGTATGGAGCCAACCATACTATGAAAAAACACACAAAACTGTTGGTGCTTTAGAGTCTACTACTACTCTTACAGCAATAGATAGGTTTAAAATAGATGATAAACACTCACACAAAGAGAAAGAACTGTCTTCTAATGTATTCTATCGCTTATTGCATGAGTATGTTGATGTAATGAATGTGAAAGATTGTTATGTTGGTACACAGATTCCAGCCTCTGTTGAAGACGGAATTGCTTATCATAGCTAACTGCTCATTTCTGCTATAAGTTGTAGTCTTTTACTAACAAGATTCTATGACCAGGAATATATTCAATATTTATTTTAAAATTATGATGTAGTGTTTTCCTATGTACAAATAATTGGATATTTAAGTAGATTGGCTAATGGAAATGATATCGTTTTAGTAGGGGGGTTCTTTGAACCTACATTAACCTTTGGGAGAGCCTTTGCTCACAGGAATAATCTCACCTGTTTACTTTCACCAGTAGAAAAGAAGTTTTTAGATAACACAGAAGACAGGAGAAGCACAATCAAAGCTAAGATGGATAAGGGAGTAGTTCACCGTAGACCTGGAATTGATCATGCTTACACTGACATCACTAAACAAGGGAAGCTAGCATTAGATGCACAACATGTAGAGAAACTTTGTATATATGGGCTGCAAAGTTATTTTGATAGAATATATGTGGGTATGAGTGCATTCCGGCATGTATTTTTGTTTCAGAGTAAATGGAACTTTATGCTGAATGCTCAGGATCCTCCAGTGCCTGTTGTGTACTCTATTTGTGGAAATAACACTCATTATCATCTTCCTAGAGGATGGTATGGCATATGTTATTTGGGAATAGTCTTTCCGAAAATGTACCAGCTGGAAGACTTAAGTAAGTTTCCCAAATTTACTGAAATTCAAACAAGATACAAGCAAGGATAAGTTTCTGGCATTGTGGGAGACATATTTGGAGTAGTAATACCTCAGTGGTAGTTGTTATGAATTCAATAAAAATACAGAAGTTGCCTACAGTTGGGGATAACATGTTGACGGATTATTCAGGAGCTATTCTCCTCTTAGATACTGAAATGGCTACTACAAGAGCTATGGCTTTTCAGAACCGCCTTGCATTAGACATTCTGTTGGCAAAAGAGGGCACAGTTTGCAAATTACTTGGTCCGCTTCACTGTTGTTCATACATACCGGACAATACTAAATTAGTTAGAGGTTTGATTAACAATGTAATAAAAGATAAAACAGAACTAAAAGGATTAACTGAAACTACTATCTGGGAAAAAGCTGTCAAAGGAATTGCTTTAGTGGGGAATTGGCTTGGCAACTTGGGAGAAGGTATTATATTAAAATTAATCAAATGGATTTGATTATTTTGTTTTGTCTAATTGGAATTTGGGAAATATATAAAATATTTTGAATAAGTGAAAGAAGAAGATTTGAAAAGAATCAGAGATGTTCAATTGGAAAGATTTTATGGGAGAAATTCAAGGAGAAAGAACATTTATAAAAAGGTGTGATGACATATATAGTCATCAGAGGAGGAATTGTGAGAGCAGAGATTTTACAGATAAAATGTTGAGTCTTTATGTAAATATACTTACAGATTAATGTGTGAATTAATTCGATAATAATATTATGTTTACGAAAATGTGACTAATTGAATGGCCACCATCTTATGTACGGCCTATATTTTGTCCATGCTAACTTAAGCTGATGGAAGTATTCTGTCTTTACAAGAGAGTGTGTTTCTTAACTAAAACAAATGGTAGGAATACATGTGTGTTTACTGGCCTCTGCTGGACTGAAGTAGAAGCAGATGCAAGGTCACTGTGTAATGTAAGCTGTATAAAAATGTTTCTAATGTGTTCCGGAGTTTGACTGACTTCATTGTTTGAAGATATGTTTCTAGCTTGTATATCTTTCCTTAAGGGCAAAGAAATGGTGAAGTAACATATTTTGTAATCGTTCTTCCTGTAACTTCGTATTTCGGAGGAGTAGAAACAAAGGGTCCACAGATGAGGCAGAAGAAGAGGAAGTCTAGGATACTAAGGCCCTCATTATGACATTGGCGGTAAGTCCTGCTTACTGCCATGCTGACTGCAGCCAACATACCGCCGGCGCGGCGGATTACCGATACCCATATTATGACACACACATACCAATCCGTCACTATACAGCCACACACAAAGTCCACCAGCCCAAAGGTCAGTGATAAACTGGAGGTATCAAACCCCACACCATTACGCCAACAGAACTCCACCCACAGCATTATGACCCATGAATCAACCGCAGTAAACCATTTGCGGTATCTACCGCTGCGCCCAAAATAAACACACTCAAACAAAACAACACTACATTGGACAATTCACACACCTGACACACATACACACATCACACCTACACCCCCACACCACTATAAAACACACACCCACACTACCTACAACCCTTTACGACTAAAATAAATTGACAACTGAGAGAGAGAGAGACACCAAGAGCACCCACAGAATCAAAGCCACATAACACCATCACCCATACACCATCCACGCGCCTTACAGCACAAACCCCAATACATCACTCCACACACCCTCACAGACACCACTCACACAACACCCATGGCACCACAAGGACACCCCCGGTTCTCAGGGGAGGAGCTAAGGGTCATGGTGGAGGAAATCATCAGGGTAGAGCCACAGCTATTCGGAACACAGGTGCAGCAGACATCCATTGCTAGGAAGATGGATCTATGGCAGACAATCGTGGATAGGGTGAACGTGGTGGGACAGCACCCAAGAACAAGCGATGACATCAGGAAGAGGTGGAACGACCTAGGGGAAGGTGCGTTCTGTGGTAGCAAGCCACCAGATAGCAGTACAGAGGACTGGCGGTGAACCACCCACCTCCTCCCCCACAACTAACAACATGGGAGAAGCAAGTCTTGGCAATCATGCATCCTGAGGGCCTGGCAGGAGTAGCAGGAGGACTGGACTCTTGTAAGTCAACTCTTTACTACTTTCACCCCCCTGCCTGCATGCCATTACATACCCCCACCCCCTACCCTCACCCCCATCACTCCACCACCTCACATACACCCCACCATCACAACCCACCCATCCCAATACCAAGCCCTGCATGTAACACCAATGCATGGAGCCCATCACAGACCTGCATGGATACCCATCACAAAAGCATGCACATTATAGAGAATCACCTACCCCATAAAATTACTACTCACACAAGGCAAAGCTGACAGGGCAATCACAACCATAGAGGGGAACACACCCATGCACAAGATGTCACACGCAGACACAATCACACTGCATGTACAGCCACACAGGTACCCCACCCAACGTCACCGGAGAGGAGGTGCCAGCAACATCCAGTCCCCCCACAGAAGAGGCCCACAGTAATGACAGCAGCTCTGGACACCTGGATCTGGATGACCAACCTGGCCCATCAGGGATCTCTGGACAGTTGTTTACCCAGGCACAGTCCCATACCACCACAGAGCCTCCCCCCTCAGGAAACACCGGCACACCACCCACCCAACGGGCCCATACCTCTGTCCCCAGGACACGTCAATCAGCAGTGTGTCCACCACTATACGGACCTCAGGCCACCCCACAAACCCAGGACGATCAGGGATCTGGGGTCAGTGGGCACACGGTTCAGGGGACAGAGGCACAGGACAACAGGGAAGCTGAGAGAACTGCTCTGTGACAGGGGGAGGACAGGCCCAGGGAACCGACTCTCCAGGAGGCACTCATCAACATCCTGGGAGCATACCACCATTCCCAAGAGACGATAGGCCAGATACTGAACAAGTTGCAGGAGGGACAGTACCTGGGGATCAGGGAGGACCTGAAGGACACCACACAACCCTGGTCTGGTCACCATTGCAGGGGTGCTGGCAGACATGGCCAACACCATGAGGGAGGCAGTGGCACACCACCGGTCCCCTGACACTAGCCACACCGATGAACATCCCTCCACCTCTGCTGCCGCTAGTGGACAGGAGGCCCTGCCAAGGAACAACAGGCCACCAGCACCCCTCCCCCTGCAGAAGGAGAACCACCCCGCAAACGGTCCCTGTGATCCAGGCAGAAGCCAGAGAACATTGCCAAGACCTCCACCAGGAAATAGGACCCCCCCTGATTGTCACCCTTGTGTCCCACTCTGTCACCCTGTCCATCTTGAACTGCCATTTCTCCACTTCCTATGCCCCCTTGAACAATGCACCTGTCATACAAAAAGACTGGATTTTATCCTGGACTTTCCTCCACCATCACCGCAGCCCATTGCACATACAACTCTACTTATTGGCACTTAAATAAACACCATTTAAAAAAATACAAGTATGGAGTCTGTCAAATGATTGAACTATATTTGTGTTGAACAAGCTTTAAACACTGCAATATAACTGTACAGGACTGTATACATAGGAATGACCTGTAGTAGGCTGCAGTCAGCACACCAGGTGCCAGAGTGGGGCACAGATATCTGAAAATAGAGATGCCAAAGGGTACAGTAAGTGGCAATAGAATTGGGAGACTCTGCCTACCATGTACAATGTCCAACACAAAACTGTCAATGTAAAGTGAAGTTACAGTGCGTAACCTCTGTAACCAAGTACTGTTGTATTATTGCTGTTCTGTTGTCCTCATCCTCTGCCTCCTCATCTTCACTGTCCATAGGGTCCACTGCTGCCATACGCCCATCTCCAGCCTCATCCTCCTGCAGAAAAGGCACCTGGCATCTCAAGGCAAGGATATGCAACATGCAGCATGCCACGATTATCTGGCAGACCTTCTTGGGTGAGTAGTACATGGATCCACCAGTTAGATGGAGGCAACAAAACCTGGCCTTCAGGAGGCCAAAGGTCTTCTCGATAATCCTTCTTCTCTGCCCATGTGCCTCATTGTAATGTTCCTCTGCCCTTGTCCTGGCATTCCTCACTGGGGTCAGTTGCCATGAGAGGTTGGGGTAACCAGAGTCACCTGCAAATATCAAGGGACACACACCAACCCTTATGGCCATACCCATATATCAACATCCACTGGGTGGGAGCCAGGGCTCACCTATTAGCCACATCTGGTGCCTCTGGAGTTCAGCCATCACATATGGGATGCTGCTATTCCTCAGGATAAAGGCATCATGCACAGAGCCAGGATACTTTGCATTGGCATGGGAGATGTACTGGTCCGCCAGGTACACTATCTGCACATTCATGGAGTGAAAGCTCTTTCGATTTCTAAACACCTGTTCATTTCGCCGGGTGGGAGGGGTTGGAGGGGGGACAAATGCAATATGTGTACCATCAATAGCCCCAATTAGGTAGGGGATATGTCCCATTACATAGAAGTCAGCTTTTACTGTGGCCAAATCCTCCACCTGGGGGAAAACGATGTAGCTGCGCATGTGTTTAATCAGGGCAGACAACACTCTGGTCAGCACTGATGAGAACATTGGCTGTGACATTCCTGATGCCAAGCCCACTGTCACTTGGAAGGAGCCAGTTTCCAAGAAATGGAGCACAGATAGGACTTGCACAAGAGAGGGGATCCTGGTGAACTGACGGATAGCAGATATCAGGTCAGGCTCCAATTGGGCACACAGCTCTGTGATTGTGGCACTCTCCAGTCTATAGGTGAGGATAATGTGCCTGTCCTCCATTGTTGCCAAGTCCACCAGGGGTCTGTACAAGGGGGGATGTCTCCATCTCCTATTCATCTGCAGTGGTTGTAATCTAGGGGGCAAAACAGGGAGCAGCTGGTCAGTTTTCCACATTTCCAAACACTGCACTGCATTGCATGTTGTGTCTGTAAAAGTATATTGTTGTAGAGGCCCAATAGAGTGCCTATGTGTACTGTGACGCAGTTAGGTGCCATGGCCTGCCCCCCCCCCTTGAAATGGCGTCTGCCTGTCCTGTGTGGATGGACATGTGGAAATGAGGTAATGCCTCTGACATTGTGCGCCGCTGCGGGAGGCGGTCGAGTACTGCCGTGCAACTCCTCATTGGTTGTCATTGGGCCCTATGGGTTACAGTGGCCAATGGTGGTGTACGTTGGCGTGACCGCCATTTTCTATCTGTTCACTCACTTGCTACCTGACCTTCAACAGGAGAGGACCTACACTGCAAGTGCTGCTTTGACCTGTGTCTGGAACCGACCATGGCTCGTGTCACTGGGGAAAGGGCCTCTGCCTTCACCGCTGCGGAGTTGGAGAGACTGTTGGATGGGGTCCTACCCCAGTACCGAATGCTGCATGGGCTTCCAGACCAACAGGTGAGTACACTGTGAGCACGATGCATGGGGCATGAATGCATGGAGTGCTGTGTGTGAGGGGGGGTTTGAGGGAAGTATCCTGGGCAGGCGCTGCATGTATGGTGGGCAATGTCTGTGCGTAAGGGGATTTGAGAGCTATGGTGAGACATGAGTGTAGCAGGCCGGATGGTCTGACTGATACCTTTTTCTATGTGTATTTTTCTGCAGGTCAGCGCCCATCAGAAAAAGGGTACATGGCGTGCCATCTCCGATGACGTGCGAACCCTGGGGGTCTACGGAAGACGGAGTACCCACTGTCGCAAACGGTGGGAGGAACTGAGACGCTGGGCAAGTAAGACGGCGGAGGCCTAGCTGGGGATGGCCTCCCAATGAGGAAGGTGTGCCCGTCGAACCCTGACCCCCCCCGATGGGCTGCATACTGGAGCTGGATGGGCGCTTGAGGGTATCACAGTAGCCATAAGGGGGTGAGTACAGTTTCCCAATATACTACTTGCGTGTGGTGGGGTGGCCTCCGGGTGGGGGATGTGGGCCTGTGGGTGCCCCCAGGCCAGACGGGACAATGCAGGGTATGTCCCATGTTGGGCAGGGTCTGATGTGAACCACCTCCAACCACGCTCGTAGGCATCCACTACTGGGCAGGGGTCTGTGGGTCTCAGGTATGCTGCTATTGGTGTTAGGTATTCCTATCCATGGCCTGGTGACTAGCATTGTGACTGGTTGTGCATTGCCTAGTGCGTAGGGCTGTTCCCTGTGTGTGTGTGTGTGTGTGTCATGTACACCAGCAGTGGTGCTGGAGCAGCCATTGACCAAGTGCATCCTTTGTATCTCCCCCCCCTTTTTGTTTTGTCACCCATTCCTTATGTGCATTAGCATCATCTGGCGGAGGAGCAGAGGCACCGGCGACGGAGGGAGCTGCAACCGATGGTAAGGGGACCAGGGGGACACAGATAGGACTTGCACAAGAGGGGGGATCCTGGTGGGCTGACGGATAGCAGATATCAGGTCAGGCTCCAATTGGGCACACAGCTCTGTGACTGTGGCCCTCTCCAGTCTATAGGTGAGGATAATGTGCCTGTCCTGCATTGTTTCCAAGTCCACCAGGGTTCTGTACAAGGGGGGATGTCTCCATCTCCTATTCATCCGCAGCGGTTGTAATCTAGGGGGCAAAACGGGGAGCAGCTGGTCAGTTTTCCACATTTCCAAACACTGCACTGCATTGCATGTTGTGTCTGTAAAAGTATATTGTTGTATAGGCCCAATGGTGCCTATGTGTATTGTGACGCAGTTAGGTGCCATGGCCTGCCCCCCCCTTGAAATGGCATCCGCCTGTTCTGTGTGGATGGACATGTGGAAATGAGGTAATGCCACTGACATTGTGCGCCGTTGCGGGAGGTGGTCGAGTACTGCCGTGCAACTCCTCATTGGTTGTCATTGGGCCCTATGGGTTACAGTGGCCAATGGTGGTGTACGTTGGCCGTGACGGTACACACCGCCACGGATGTGACCGCCATTTTCTATCTGTTCACTCACTTGCTACCTGACCTTCAACAGGAGAGGGCCTACACTGCAAGTGCTGCTGTGACCTGTGTCTGGAACGGACCATGGCTCTTGTCACTGGGGAAAGGGCCCCTGCCTTCACTGCTGCGGAGTTGGAGAGACTGGTGGATGGGGTCCTACCCCTGTACCAAATGCTGCATGGGCCTCCAGACCAACAGGTGAGTACACTGTGAGCACGATGCATGGGGCATGAAGGCATGGAGTGCTGTGTGTGAGGGCCTCGTGTATGGGGGTTTGAGGGAAGTATCCTGGGCAGGCGCTGCATGTATGGTGGGCAATGTCTGTGCGTAAGGGGATTTGAGAGCTATGGTGGGACATGAGTGTAATAGGCCAGATGGTCTGACTGATACCTTTTTCTATGTGTATTTTTCTGCAGGTCAGCGCCCATCAGAAAAAGGGTACATGGCGTGCCATCTCCAATGATGTGCGAACTCTGGGGGTCTACGGCAGACGGAGTACCCACTGTCGCAAACGGTGGGAGGACCTGAGATGCTGGGCAAGGAAGATGGCGGAGGCCTAGCTGGGGATGGCCTCCCAATAAGGAAGGTGTGCCCGTCGAACCCTGACCCCCCCTGATGGGCTGCATACTGGTGGTGGCCTATCCGAAGCTGGATGGGCGCTTGAGGGCATCACAGCAGCCACAAGGGGGTGAGTACAGTTTCCCAATTTACTACTTGCGCATGGTCTCCGGGTGGGGGATGTGGGCCTGTGGGTGCCCCCAGGCCAGGCTGGACATTGCAGGGTATGTCCCATGTTGGGCAGGGTCTGATGTGAACCACCTCCAACCAAGCTCGTAAGCATCCACTACTGGGCAGGGGTCTGTGGGTCTAAGGTATGCTGCTATTGGTGTTAGGTATTCCTGTCCATGGCCTGGTGACTAGCATTGTGACTGGTTGTGCATTGCCTAGTGCGTAGGGCTGTTCCCTGTGTGTGTGTGTGTGTGTGTGTGTCGTGTACGCCAGCGGTGGTGCTGGAGCAGCCATTGACCAAGTGTATGCTTTGTATCTCCCCCCTTTTTGTTTTATCACCCGGTCCTTATGTCCATTAGCATCATCTGGCGGAGGAGCAGAGGTAGCGGCGACGGAGGGAGCTGCAACCGATGGTGAGGGCACCAGTGGGACGGAGGGCGAGGGGAGCACCACGGCAGAGACAGGAGGGGACAGTTCTGACAGTGAGTCTTCCTCCGATGGAAGTTCCCTGGTGGTGGCGGACACCTCTGTGCCCACCCCAACTACAGGTACAGCCACCACCCCCGTACCAGCACCGCCCTCCCAGCAGCCCCTCAGCGTTTTCCCGTGCCTATTCACCCAGGAGGGCGGGCATCTCCTTCGCCCCAGGCACCTCAGGACCTGCCCGAGTTAGCCCTGCTGCCCTGAGAAGGCTATTGACCTCCTGTGATCCATTTCTGTTGGGCAGTCAACCATTGTGAATGCCATCCAGGGGCTGGCAGCCCATTTGCAACAAACTAATGCATTCCTGGAGGGCATTCACTCTGGCTTGGCAGCCCAGCAGAGATCAATCCTGGCTCTGGCCTCCTCTCTAATGGCATCCATTGTCCCTGTTTCTAGCCTCCCCCCTCCAACTTCCTCTACCCAGTCCCATTCCCCTCAACCCCAACCTATCCCAAGCATGCAGGCAGACCAGCATGCACTCAGGATAACACACAGGAGTGGCTCAGGCAAACACAAGCACCGCACATCATCCCACAGGCACTCACAAAGACACCATCCAGATGCGGAAATACCAACATCCACTGCCTCCACTGTGGCCCCCTCCTCCTCGTCCTCCACCTCTCTCCCAGTAGCGTCTACACTCACACCTGCATGCACTATATCCTCATCCACTACCTCCATCACCATCACGCCTATCACTACACACCCCTCACTGGCAGTCACCACCCCACATCCATTCACACGTCCTGTGTCCTCTCCCACTGTGTCTGTGCCCCTTCCTCCCAAAGTACACAAACGCAAGCACTCAGACACCCAACAGCCATCCACCTCACAACAGCATCCAGCACATGCACCTGCACCCAAACTCAGCAGACAGACACCTCCTACAATCACTCCCTCTTCCTCCACTCCCAAACCTTCACCCTCTTCCCACCCCAATGGACCTAAGAAGCTTTTCCTCTCCACCGTTGACCTCTTCTCTACCCCACCCCCCGTTCTTCACATCAGGCCAGAGTGGTCAGAACCCAGGCGAGCACCTCAGCCACCCAGTCCACAGCCACAGTAGTGTTGACAGCTACTGCAGGTGGGAGAGACTCCAGGGAACCAGGCAGCAGCACTGAAAGTGTGCCTGCACCAGGTGCGTCAAGGAAGGGCAAGGAGGCACCACCAGCTGCCAAAGGGAAGGGCAAGGAGGCACCAACAGCTGCCAAAGGGAAGGGCAAGAGGCTAGCACCAGCAGACAGGAAGAACAGGAGGCCTAGTGTTGGGACTGATTCTGAGCCTCCACCACAAACCATGGCGGTTCAGCCGTCCGAGGCTGCAGGGGAAGGGCTGGAGCCTCCCCCCACCACTGTCACAGCCGCCACCAGCACCGCCACCAGCAGCAGCAGCTCCAGTGGGCAGTCATCCGAGGCTGCAGGGGATGGGCTGTAGCCTCCCCCGACCACTGACAGCACCGCCACCAGCACCACCAGCAGCAGCCCCAGCAGCAGCCCCAGTGGGCAGCCGTCCGAGGCTGCAGGGGATGGGCTGGGGCCTCTCCCCACCACTACCAGCCCGACACCAGCCCTGCCACTGCCACCACTGAGCAGCCATCACCGCCGGCAGGCAGTGTGTAGTCCTGCCCCCATGGGCTGTAGTGCATCCTGGACCCTGCAAATTCTGTAGGTGTGACACCAAGGTGAGAGACTGTGACCTTGCACTCCCCAAGTGCTGCATCACAGGGCACAAGGCCCCATCCAGAACCAGTGGAAGAAGCCATCCACTCACCCATCCTTGCCAGGATGAAGCACACTGGTCACAAGGCCCCCTCCAGAACCTGCGGAAGAAGCAATCTACTCACCCCATCCTTGCCAGGATGAAGCACACTGGGCAAAAGGCCCCCTCCAGAACCAGTGGAAGAAGCCATCCACTCACCCTATCCTTGCCAGGATGAAGCACACTGGTCACAAGCCCCCCCTCCAGAACCAGTAGAAGAAGCCATCCACTCACCCCATCCTTGCCAGGATGAAGCATATTGGGCACAAGGCCCCCTCCAGAACCAGTGGAGAAGCCATCCACTTGAGAGACTGTGGCATTGCACTCCCCAGGACCAAGCAGTGGGCAAACCACCCACTAGAGAGACTGTGGCCTTGCACTTCACAGGACCAAGCAGTGGGCAAACCACCCACTAGAGAGACTGTGGCCTTGCACTCCCCAGGACCAAGCAGTGGGCAAACCACCCACTAGCGAGACTGTGGCTTTGCACTCCCCAGGACATCGCACAGGATATGGGGCCCCTTCCAGGACCAGTGGCGTTGTTCCGTCTTCTGGCTGAGGTGCCCCCACATACCCCATCCCCCTGAGGTGCCTGTGTATTTTCGACCTGCTACCCCTGCAGTGTTCTCTCCGTGTTGTTGCAGGAGTAAGATGGGGCCTTGGCCTATGCGATGTGGCCCTGTAGCCCACAGACATTGAGGACTGGGCAGTGTCCCTCCATTTGTAAATATGTATATACTTTTTTATTTTGATGCACGTATTTGTCTTATTAGACTCACTTTAATCAATTCCTTTTGACCTTTCATTATTCCTGAGAGGTACGGGGTGGATATGTAATGTTACTGCATCTGGTTGTGTGTATGGGGGTGGGGGTGTTGAATGTGTGTGTCACTTTCTTCACCCCGCCCTTGTGTGCTAGGGGGGAGTACTCACAGTGGTCGTCTTCGCCGGCGTTGATGTTCGTAATGCAGGAAAAGGTAGACAAGCATGGGGAAGATGTGCAACTCGGGCTCCATGGCGTAGTGGTTGTTCCCTGAGTCTCCAGAGGTGAGTCGTTTCCCTTCTGTTTTCTGTTTTCTGTTTCCACTGTGCTTTCGATGATGTTGGTACCGCCCCGGAAAAGGTGGCGGATAGGCCTGTCTTAATACAGTGGGCGGTACATTGTCTTCCGCCTGGCTGTTGGCGGTTACCGGCGTGGTGCTTGTTGCTGCCGCCGTAGCGGTCAATGTGTTAAAGTGGCTGTCTGTGTGAGCGGTTTCCGTTGTGGTCATAATTCCATTTTTGTTACCGAGGTATTACGTCCGACCACCAGGTAGGGCCTAAGTGTATTAGTTTTGATTTTGTCAATGGAATAACAGCAAATAGAAGAGTTTGGAATAAACTAATTATATAATTTTGATATCTGGTAATACTCTGATTGGGTATATCTTTCTCAACTCATACTTTATCCAATCATTTTCATTTAGCAAGTTTAATTAAATGTTCAGTCACCATTGTTTGTGAGTCATTCTTCTTTGGGATTCTCGTGTATCCTGAGAACTTAGAGATTCTATTGCTTTATGAAGAATTTATGCTTAAATGGTTTAGTGTATCTTGTAGTCCAGAATTCTAAACCATTACCCCTGTCCTTAATCTTGTTCCTATCCTGATGTTGGTGCCTGATGTTGCTATCCCACTGATGAAGTAGACATTGTTGCTGATTATTATAATTGTTTGGGTAATGTATTATTTGTAAATGTTATTTGTCTTTTGTTTTTCAGGTACCAGCTGCACTTTCTTATTTACTGCTGCAAATTTTTGATAGCACCCTAGCTAGATGTTTTCTAAATTTGTGTTACTAAAACTTTTTACATCATGAAGTCCAACATGTCAATGCTAATTAGTGGTTAGTGAGGCGTTACTCACATGCTCATGATTTGTCTTTGATATTTCCTTGTCTTATCATTATTCTGATGTATTCAATTTCTCTTGCTCAGATCCTATTGCTATGGTTTTGTGTTATAACCATTGAGATAATTTGTCTTTTTGCATCGATTAAACTTAAATATATCCGGCATTCAAATCAGCCTTTGTTGTTTCTCTATATGTATCATTTGTATTTGAGAATTATTTTTGTGACCTTAGCGTTGTTAATATAGGGAAATAAATTATTAACTTCTTAATACACTGGTGTGGTTATTGAGATTGAATCAATTACCACTTGTTATATGTGGTGTTCATGACGTATTTCGAATTACATTTTCTCAAAACAGATTTGGTTTGGTTAATTGAACTAGTGTGTGAAATTCACTATTCAGTCCTAGGTGACTAAGAATATAACTAGGATTTCTCAGTGTTAACAGTTCTCAACTGCAGTTTTTAATTACTCACAGCAGGAACATTGCCAGACACCACCAGTAGATAGCTATAAAAGATATTTGGGAACGTATGGAAACCTTTCAGGACTCAACCCCTGAGACGCAAGTTCTTATTATTATAAGCTCCGCCTTTCCCCAGTGAAGAAAAACATACTGACTCAAACTAAACTGATTTATTCTAATTCATTTATATCCCAAGTGACCCTACAGGGTAATGAATATTGCAATCATAATATTGATTTGAAATAGATTTTGGGAACACACCATTGGCAGGTATAGGGCATTGATGTTTTGTTTAGAGCATACCTAGACAAATGATTTTCACAAACAAAACAGTACACCAACTTGCTTGGGTCTGGCTAAAATTAAAGAAATTAATACACCTAACATTCCCTTCTTTTCACGTTTTTGATAACTGGCTACACTTTGCAAACTTCACAGAAGAGCAATTAAATTTCATGATTCACAATGGTACATATAATTCTTCGATTTCAAGTCCAGATGGGTGGTTAGTGTGGCCGGTAGACACTAATGGTTGTCATGCATGTTCTTTGACCTCTCCTTGGGTTTTAAAGCTAGCAGACCAGACCCCCAGTACTTGCAGTCACAACATTCAGATTAGTCACAATCTATAGCAAAAGGGAAATTATGCTAGAAATGGTTACAACATTACACATTAGTTGCAGTTAAGGAACACCTATCTCTCCTTTATGAAGACATGGATTTACAAGATTTCTTGGTAGGTCCTAGATCACCACCTCAAAAACGCTTCCTTCAGCAAGACGCTGCTGAACAGTTAAGACAGATTGACAGGGAAAATTTAGAAAAAGCATTAGCTGTTATGGACAATGGTATGACTACGTTGTTAACTTGCTGTTATTCTTTGAATAACATTGCATCATCTGCATTCTATATCATACAGAACGACATGTCTCTATTACAGATAGGACAAAGTCAATTGAGATCAATTATGCAACTGATTTGGACATTTCTCGTTTTAAATTCATACTGTGTGATATGGAAATATGTGAACTCAACATTTTTTTTGCCATATAATTTAATATGCAACAAGGTAACTGCAATGTTATCCTATGGGAGAGGTAGGCCTTACAGTAGTGAAAAACAACATTGAGAGTTTTTTCCCTACCAGGACATGTGAAACTTAAAAGTACTCAAACTACTTTTTAAATACATTATACCCTGCCCTCTGGGCTGTCCAGGGCCTACCTTAGGGGTTACTTGTAATGTATTGAAAATGAAGCATTGGACCTGTCAAAATGTTCACTTTGGTTGGTTGAAACTGAGCATACAGGGTGCATTCGCAGGCCTGAGACATATTTAAAGTGTTACTTAGGTGGGTGAAACAATCAGTGCTGCAGGCCCACTATTTGCATTTCATTTACATGCCCTGGGTGCATGCAGTACCATTTCACAAGGGACCTATAGATAAATTAAGTATGCCAGTTGCGTGTAAGCTAATTCTACCATGTTTCAAGGAGTACACGAGCTCTTTAGCAGTGGTTAGCAGTGGTATAGTGCACACAGTGCTGAGGCCAGTTGAATCAAATTAGGAGGAGGATGACAAGAAAGGTGGAAGTGACCCTGCAGATTGGCCAGGTCCAACAGCAATTATTAAACACGAAATGAAAAAAGTAATTGTATCCTTCAAAAGTTATTTTGGCCAGACACTAATATGGACAATTTTTGAATAGCTGGTAGAAAGGATATCAAGGATACAGGAGCTATTGTAGGTCACCTGTCCACATGAGGTATAGATTTCGATGTTTTGCTTATACCCGTGGACAAGATTCACATTTCAAACACAGGCAACACATAAAACCCTGCACTTAAATATCACATGAGGCATGCTAGATACTCTTATGTGAACCTATAATGCTGTTTAATTATCTGATCCTGGAGAGAGTGGTAGGACGTGGGTCTGTATGCATCAGTGCCGGTGACGGAGGCCATCGTCAGAATAAAGAGACTAATGATTGTTGACCTAGCAATATAAACTAGCTGCGGGCCAAAAGACAGTAAACAAGCACTGCTGTAGTAAGTATATGCACACCATTGTATGATGACAATTGAACAGATCTGTTTTGTTTTCTTTGGAATCTAGCTTGATTCGGGAGTCAGTATAAGGAACAGGGAGTACAATAGTCCTAGAAGTGTAGACGTTTGAGACCAAGCCAGCTGTCTGAAGTTGTGTGCCATAATGTGTCACTATTTTTGCTATGCACTGACATGCAGAGGGTTAGACTGTGAATCTCCAAGCTTGCTGGTGAGAATGACTTTGAGGATTGTCACAGAGCAAGCTTAACCAATTAGTCAATAGTATTCCGTGCCTTGGGAATCAAAGGTCTGTGTTATGGTCACATTACATAGGGCACATCATAAGCTTGGCTCTTAATGAGAAGGAAGGAGCAACTAAAAGTGGCATGACAACAAGGCAGATGCAAAATAGTGACAAAAGCATTACCTGTTGCAACATCCACAGAGGATGATACTTTTACATCATCTTTGACAATTCATCCTCCACTCAAACTAACTTTCATTTGTACATACCTGCAGTGGTGTCATGGACACAGGGCAACTGTCTTAAACTTAATGCTTAACAATGACAAAACTGTGGTCCTCATCTTCAAAAAACGTACTGCTCCCTGGTAGAAGACCTGCTGGCTGGCGGGGCTCACCAATCACTCCATTCCCAGGAGATCCTGCAAAAAGCTGGGTGTTCTTCTTTGACTGGAAACTATCTTTCGCCAGACACCTCAATGCACTCTGGGCTACTTGCTTTGCCTTACTTAGAATGCTGAGAAAAATGTTTCCACTGCTATCAATAATCTGAAGTTAATTATAGTCTAATCTATAATCACCTCTAGATTGGACTACAGAAACTCTGTATCTGGGCATTTCTGACTACCTCATCCAGTGTATGCAGACAATTCACAACACTGCTGCACACCTTATTCTGAATCTCCCTAGAATGACTTTAGTAACCTCCAGTCTTTGAGAGCTACACATGCTACCTATAGAACAATGTTTAACTTCTATGTGTTGTATGGCCGGCAGACGTCCAGCACTGCAGTGCTCCCATACTTGGGAGGGCTCCCAGCCTTCCACGCACATGGTACTGGAAATCCCTCTGGTGCAAGCACCAGAGGGATTTTCTTTCTGCCAAAACAGCCTCGGGAGCTGGGGAATAGATTCCTCAGCTCCCAAGGCTGTTATAAGTTCTCACTGAAATGACAATCAGCATGCACAGCATTGCACCAACCCCCTCCCCCAAAATAACAGCAATCTTTCTGCCCCCACTTTATTCATATAGGGGTTGGGGCTGTCCAGAATGGTCATTGCAATGCCCCACCCCTCCCAAAAAATAAATTGGCACAGTCTTTCTGCCCCTCCCCCATGGGAGCAGAAAGCCCACTAAGCACCAAGGATTTTTTTTCAAGTAGTGTAGGGGTAGGTTGTCAACACGTGTTTCATCCGGGGGAGTACCCCTAGGATTTCATCAGGACTTTCTTGTCAGTAAAGTTTCATCACAAATTCCTAGAACAATATTAACATATATTACAAAAACAATTCCAACTAAAACAATATCCGTGGCTTAAACAGTTAAGACGTGTGTCCACCAAGTTACCGAGTGAGAACCACAATAAATGACCTCATTTTAGTATTTTCAAATAATACCTTCTAACGTGAACCTAAGTGAAAACATTTTAAATTATAACACCCTTTAAGTGTTAACCATTTAATAGTGCAAAAAAGGGTCAGTTTTCAGTGGAAAATTTTATGTGCCCACGTTGCTTTTTGGGCCGTTTCCTGTCGGGATCACTAGGCCTACCCACATCCACAAAAGTGAGGTATCATTTATGTTAGGAGACTTGGGGGAATGGTGAGTGGAAGGAAGTTTGTGGCTCTCCGCAGATTCCAGAACCTTCCATCATAGAAGTGTGAGGAAAATGTGTTTTTATAGACATATTTTGCGGTTTGCAAGGGATTCTGGGTAACAGAACCTGGAGAAAGCCACCCAAGTCACCCCATTCTCGATTCCCCTAGGTGCCTAGTTTTAAAAAATGTACAGTTTTGCTAGGGTTCCCTAGGTGCTGGCTGAGCTAGAGCCCAAAATCCACAGCTAGGCACAGTGCAAAAAAGGGTCTGATTTTAGGGGAAAAATGGGAAGTGTCCACGTTGCGTTTTGGGCCATTTTCTGTCTCGAGCACTAGGCCTACTCACACAAGTGAGGTACCATTTTTATCTGGAGACTTGGGGGAATGCTGGGTGGAAGGAAGTTTGTGGCTCACCTCAGATTCCAGAACTTTCCACCACAGAAATATCTGGAAAATGTGTTTCTTTAGACATATTTTGAGGTTTGCCAGGGAATTTGGGTGACAGAACCTGATGAGAGCCACACAAATCACCGCATCCTGGATTCCCCTAGGTGTCTAGTTTTAAAAAATGTACATGTTTGCTAGGTTTCTCTTGGTGCAGGCTGAGCTAGGGCCCAAAATCCACAGCTAGCTATGATGCACAAAAAAGGGTCCTTTTTCAGTGGAAAAATTTGATGTCTTCATGTTGAGTTTTGCCCTGTTTCCTGCTGCGGGCACCAGGCCTACCCACACAAATGAGGTACCATTTTTATCGGGAGATTTAGGGAAACACAAAATATTAGAATAATTGTAATCACCAATTGGTTTTCTCTGCATTTGCACCTTCCAAATGTAAGACAGTGTGTAAGAAAGAAGTAATTTTAAGAAATGCCCTATAAATCACATGCTAGTGTGGGTACCCCCAAATTCAGAGATGTGCAAATAGCCAATGCTGCTAAACTCCATATCTTGTGCTTATTTTGGAAGTACGTAGGTTTCCTTGATACCTATTTTTGACTCTTTATATTTTACCAAATGAATTACCGTACACAATGTAACACCATTGCAAGGTGCAGCTCAGTTATTGGCTGTGGGTACCTAAGGTTCTTGGTGAATCTACAAGTTCTGTATATACCCACAACTAGAAAGGTCTAGCAAACTTAACAATACATTGCTTTGGAAAATCTGCTATAGTTAGAAGAAGTTACAGGTGAAAACGTAGACACAAATGGCTAGTTTTTTTTCCAACTCAAGTTCAATATATTTTTTTTATTCCAACTGTTACTTTCTTTAAGGAAACCTTGAAGGATATACGCAAATGACTCCTTGCTGAATTTAGAATTCTGTCTACGTTGCAGAAATGTATGTATAGGTTTTTGGGATCTGCCAATGATTTCACACCCATTTCTACCACTAACTGGAAGGAGGTTGAAAGCACAAAAATAGGAGAAATGGGCTATGTCCCAGTTAAATTCCAAAACTGGGTTGAAACATTTGGTTTTCTGATTCAAGTCTGCCTGTTCCTGAAAGCTGGGAAGATGGTGATGTTAGCACCACAAACCCTTTGTTGATGCCATTTGCAGGGAAAAATAGATACTTTCTTCTGCAGCACTTTTCCCCCATTCTTCCCAAAGACCCCAACATTTAGCTGTATTTAGGCTAATTTCTAGGTCCTCTCCAGAGGAGTCCACAAACCCTGGGTACCTTTAGAATCCACAGGATGTTGAAAAAAGAAGGCAAATTTGGCATGGATACTTTATGTGGACAAAATGTTATCGAGGCTTAAGTGTGAACTACCCCAAATATCCAAAAAAGGCTTTACAACACAGGAGGGTCTTGGGGGTGGAAGGGGGAAGCCCAGCAGCAAAAGATTTAAATCACTTTGCCTGGTGCACACACCCCTTTACATCTCCAGCCCTATGTGTCTAAGGAGAGAATGTCTGCTTTGTCACCCTTGTAGTGTACATTCCACTCATCAATAGCAACCGATGGGTGTGCACTCCTTTTCCTCACTGGTGGTTAAATACTGGAAATAATGGCACACCCTTATGATTGAGACTTTGTAGTAGCTGATCTTCTAGCAACAGGACACCCCTTGGGGTATTTATTGTGCTTTATTACTTTCTAACATAAAATAATTTGTCCCAGCACCAAATCAAACTCTGTTTTGGACTAATAAGCTTTTGGTCCATGAAGGGTCTGACTAGGTACTTCCTGAACCAGTTTTACTAAACAATGTTCTTGTTTTATGACAACCTTAAAGCTGTTCCTAAACCCTAAAAGATATTAGTGTTTTAGAAAGGGTTTTTCTCCTTATCCAATATCAAATTTTCTGGATCAGCAATGCCTTATGACTGGCTTAAACTAAGAGACCATTTCAGTGAATCAAGCCCTATATTTCTACTTTAAGTACTAAACCCTCAAGCAGTATTGGAACAGAGAAGAGTAATGTTTTAGCAGTAGCACTCAGGGACAACAGGTTTTGTGATTAGCCATTAGCCATCAGGTACTAGTTTAGGCGTAGTCTGCTTACAACAAACCAATGGATCTTGCCTCAAGTGTGAGAGCTTGACCACTCACTTGAAAAGCAGGCCATCTGCAGGGGCGATGCCGGTTCCCCCGTCCTCCAAGGACACCTCTTGGCACTGTCGATCTTAACACGGGAGTCCCGGCAAATGTCCCAAAAGGGAGGGGGACTTGGATGACACTGCTGCCTGGTCCAGCTGGGTCCCTACTCTTAGTGTCACTGTGCTGTTGAGGAGTCAGGTTCCATACAGGAAAGGAACAGGTATGAGTGATGTGCTGCCCACTAAGCCACTAACGCTCATTCACTCACTCAGACCCCCAGATAATCACCTATCACTCAACTTGTTCCTTGTACTTTATCTCCACTCCATAGGGCAGGCAGGAATGTGCCACTATTGCCTGGGACTCCTCTCTGTCCTATATCGTGTTAAGTAATCACTCTTGACGTTGTTGCACACTCTAAACATGTAATTTAACTAAAACACACAAAACAGGAATATTTTCTTCCTACAAGCAAATATGCATAAGCACTGGATGAACAATAAAGCTCAGAAGACTTTGTTTCAAAACCTGTTTGCCCCCATGTTACTTTTTGTGACAATCACTGACATTGAGTATGGATCAACGCTAAAAATGATTTGTGGGAATTTGTGATTTTGTTAGTGACAGGCGGCACACAAACATTAATGAGGGTTATATTCTTACAACACAGTTTTAGGTGTGTTGCTTTCTTTCCTAGGTCACAAGTTAAAGATAACAGGTGATTGGATGAGAGTGATATTAAAAATAATCAAGGCTAAACAGTCTTTGGGACATTCTTGCCAACCACCTTGAATGTCTTTCTTTCTGAAATGAAAGTCACCAAAGTCTTTTTTTTTAAATACACAAAGGATTAGTTCAATAGCATTCACACTACTGTGAGTGCCTTTTATTTTGTCACTTAGCTGTACTGGAAGAAGTCCTGGATCCTGGTTGCCGAGCAACAGCGAGAAAGCCTTGGGGAACTCTCTGCTGGGCTGGCTCTCTAACTCAGCTTAGTCCTTTACCTGGTTGTCGGGCAACAGTGAAGAAGCTTGGAGGAGTTGGCTAACCCTTTTGACCTGAGCTCGCAAAAACAGGAAACAAAGCCAAGCACTGCCTGACCTGTGGGAGGCTATTTATATTCTGTCTTGGAAAACATCATGTGCAGGACATGGCAAACAGAAGATCAGGAGGGTGTTGCCTAGCAACCAGGACAGTAGCTGTCTAGAAATGTGGAGAGGCTCAGGTGTTTACAAACCAGCCTCAGGGGAGCAGAATAAAGCAGAATAAAGAAGCCTTGGCAATGGCAGCTGGGCACATTAACAGGAACAAGTAACAAGCCTTGATTAAACCCAGCAATGGCAATTCACTGCAGTTAACCACATTTATTATTTAATGTAACATGACTGAGCCAGCCCCCCTGGGGTAGCTGGCTGCACACAACACAAGAACTGACCTAGATGAGGGACTTACAGCAGATCCCCCCATCAAAGAGTGCCTTACTGGGCGTGGCTTGGTTGGGTTCTGAAGGTAAAATTGATAGACGAGGTGTGGTGCACGGACAGAACTAGGCAGTTCCCAGGAGTTACCCTCAGAATCATAACCTTTCCAAGCCAAGAGGAAATGTAACACTCCATGGATACGTTTGGAATTAAATACTTTAGCAACTTCAAACTCCCAGTGCCCAGCTACTTTGAAGGGAGGCATTGGAGGAGTGGAAGGGGTGCCTGGGGAATAGGGTCGAAGCAAGGACACATGGAATACAGGATGTATCTTATTCTCAGTGGGCAGCACTAGTTCTATGGCTACTGGGTTAATAATCTTTGTGATGGTGAAAGGGCCAATAAAATGTGGATGTAGCTGCATGGGTGCTATTGTTGTAAACAAATTCTACCAAGGGTAAGGCCTTCTCCCATTTACTGGACCATGAGGATACAAAACTTCTCAATATCTGTTCTAGGGACTGGTTGGTTCTTTCCGTTTGACCATCCGTTTGGGGGTGGTAAGTGGAGGACAGGCGTACATCTATCCCCAAGACTGAACAAAAGCTTTGCCAAAATCAAGAGACAAACTGGGTCCACGGTCAGACCCAATTGCCGAGGGCAAACCATGTAGTCTCATCATATGCTGAATAAATAAGCTTGCTAGAGCTGAAGTGCTGGGGACCCTTTTTAAGGGGGTAAAGTGAGCCATTTTAGTCAAGTAGTCTACTACTATCCAGATAACCGAGTACCTATTTGAAACAAGAAGGTCAGTAATGAAAACCATGTTTATGGTGTGCCATGGAGCAGGTGGGATTGGGAGGCGTTTAAGTAACTCTACCAATTGGTTGTGGGAGGTTTTAGCTTGGACACAGACGGATGTAAGTCATGATAGCTTGTGTCTGGACAGCCACCAAAACCATGTTTTGCAAATCTCTAATGTCTTTCTCTCACCCAGATGTCCTGCAAGGGCCAAATGATGTCCCCAATGAAGGACGGTTTCCTGCAGATCTGGAATAGGGATATACAGTTTGTCAGCATGATAAAGGAAACCTCCCTGTAAGGCAACGTTTGGAGGACATTCAGTAGCCAATTGAGTAATTTATAGCTTGTCGAGAAACTCATGTGGTGAGCATGCTGCTACAATCTTATCATTAGGTGTAATAGGACGGACCTGTTCTGTGTCTATGTCCTCCTGTGTATAACCCAACCTGGTTAGGGTGTCAGCCTTTTGTTGGACTGTCACAGGTCTGTAAGTAATAACAAAATCACATTTGTTGAAGAATGGTAACCAACTTAATTGTCATGGAGTGAGTGCTCTGGTGGCTTGAAAAAACCGAAGAATTCGGTGGTCGGTATATATGCTTATGGTATGTCCTGCCTCTAAAAAGTGGTGGCGCCATTCTTGGAAAGTGAGTTTTATGACCTCAGCTCTGCAGAAACAGCAAACAAAGCCAAGCACTGCCTGACCTGTGTCAGGCTATTTATAGTCTTTCTTGGAAGAAGTCATGTGTGGCACATGGCAAACAGAAGATCAGGAGGGTGTTGCCTAGCAACCAGGACAGTAGCTGCCTAGAAACGTGCAGAGGCTCAGGTGCTTACAAACCGGTCTTCTGGGAGAAGAATAAAGCAGAATAAACAAGCCTTGGCAATGACAATTGTGCACATTAACAGGAACAAGTAACAATCCCTGATTAAACCCAGCAATGGCAATTCACTGCAGTTAACACCATTTATTATTTAATGTAACATGACTGAGCCAGCACCCCTGGAGTAGCTGGCTGCACACAACACAAGAACTAGACCTAGACGAGGGAATCACAACATATAGAGCATGCACGGTCTCGACTTCACCAACTTCATATTAAAGGCAAAGATGTGAATGTGGCCATTGTCCAAAATGTGTTGCTAGTCTGGGTGAGGCTCCCCTCATTGCTGAAGATGGCTGATGTTCCCCTCATTGCTGATGTCCCCTGTCTCATGAAGTTTCGGCTGGCATATACTGCAGAACCAGCGCTGATACTACTGATTTAATTTGCCAAAACTTAATTATGTAATGTCGCTAAAAAGATCAAAGTTGTCAATTATTTTTATGTGTGGCTGCAGTTATTTGAAAAGGGTCTAGACCCATTTAATCAAGTCATCAAAATCATGTTCAAAGTGACAGTGCAAACCTTGCAAAATGGTGGAGTTCCGACATGGTGTATAGATGTCCTGGTGTCCAATAATCTGCTCTAGATATTAAGATATTCTTATGTTAAAACTGCAAGGGCTGCTGCACACTTTACACTGATTCTCCACCAGGAAGAGGAACTGGGATATTTGGGTAAACTTGCCTGCTGGACAGTAGCAGCCTTCTCTGTAACCCTTGAAGCAGACTAGGCTCATCTCCAAGTTGGAGCAGGTGTCTTCACAGGCCAACCCAAGCAACTGATACTCCTTATTGTAGGGGCATGACATCGCTAGATTGATGTGGAGGAAGAAAAGAACATAGTTAATTTTAAATAAATATTTCTCGTCCTAATTAATATTTGACCATGATCTGATAGCAACCCTATCTGCTATTTCTAACATGAGGTGGTGTACATTACTCTTTCAAAAAAAAAGTACAACAGTGTCAACCACACTGTTTGCGATTCACTAAAGGGTCACCAAGGGCTTGTCTCATTAATATTCATGCGGCAAGTCGCAATTTGTGACACTCACGGGGATAGTGGCCTGCTGGGGTCAGCAGACCACCATGTCTGTGACTGCTTTTTAAATGAAGCATTTTTTTTTAAATGCAGTCCATTTTTCTTAAAGGTAAATGGGCTGCATTTCAAAAATAAAAATGAAACGTTTCAGTTTCATTCTTTCAGAGTAGGCAGTGGTCTGCGGGACCACTGCCTGCTCTGAACAAATGTTGCTGCCCCCATTCATAAAGGGGAAGAGTCCCTTGGGGACCCCTTCCTATTTGCGAATGGGTTACCACCAATTTGAAAGTGATGGTAACTGCGATTGTTTTGCAACCACATTCATGATCACAAAACAATCATATAAAGGCCTGTGAGTTGCAATTAGGAAGGGATGCTTTTGGCACGCCCTTTCCTAATATCAAGTTGCAATCCCTATTTTGCAAGTCAGTAATATGGTACCAACCCGCAAAATAGGGATGGTACATGCTACAATGTCATTTTGTGGTCGTAAAATGCACATTTTGCCGTTTGTGACCACAAAATAGCATTGTGCCCTGGCCATAAGTTCCGCTGGTTGCAGGGGACACCATTAAAGCTCTCTTTTTTGCACTACACCATGTTCAAGGACCCCTTCCACTTGCAAGCTACACACAAATCAATGCCAAGCTGGAGTATTGAACTGGTGGCACGTGGTTCTTACTAAGATACTTACGACATAGATCTGGAGTCCTCCAGTTTCCAGGTGTCCCATCAGCTTCAATGCAGGCACTAACATATTTAGCAACTGTGCTGCATAGGCAGGTAGTGTTTGGCGACATGTGACAGTGGCATTGATCTTCAATACAAGCAGAGATATACGGACTGACGTCAAGCCTTCCTTTGCAGTCAAGAAATGCAGAGCCTCTCAGTATCCTCTCACAAGCAGAAATCTGTTAAAAATACTGGTTTTAATATGTATGTTGTTAAATTGGCTTTGGATAGCTCTGTAAGACAGCACACTACACTTTATATATATATATAGATACATATATATATATTAAAACCTGATGATAATTTGGATTTATTTAACTTTTCATGGTCCTGTGCATCTCCACCCGACGAATGCCAGAAATCCAACTGATATATGCATGCAATCAAAACAAAAGGGTTTTGCATTGGGAGTAAAAATTGTTAGTCTTCACATTCTATTTTAGAGATACCTGTATTCTAGTTTCATGTTACAAAAATACTAAACAGTTTTACAATGCAAAATCATTAAAAGCTCCACTATATTTTAATTGGTTTTCTCAGTTCCAAATGGCATTATATAGTCCACTTTCCAGAGTAAAACTGGTTTCAGAATTGCTTCACTTGTATTTCATTTGTTTATCGCCGCATTTCTTATCCTCGGTTACAGTCCTTGTAATCAATTATACGCCATTGACCACAATTATTTACACAGACAACCAGACAGCCTGTTCATCTGTAGGCCATTAGATGACAATTGATGTCACATCAGGCCCAAGACCTAGAAGGACCTCTCTCAGTACATCAGGGCCTCCTCCTCACTTCCTAAATTCTGCAAGAAGCTGAAGTACTGGCTCTTTAACTAATTTCTGTGTGGATGGACACCCAACACCATATGACCTTTGACCTTCAATCTTCCCAGGAAGTAAGGTCACATGGCCTAAACCCTTGTGACATCACAATAATTGATTTTGCTGAACTTCCATAATAACCGCATGAGTAATATCATAACACAACACAGAAAAATATAGATTTTTTAAACTATTTATATTAGTGTTCTGACAAGATAGGCCAGAGGAACCTCTAATTTCTGTTTGCATTAAGTGAAGAAAAACTCAGAACAGCAGTACAAATCTAATATTTATATTACAAACTGTCATAATTTATTACTTCCCCTAGGTTTTACTGCAACTGGAAATGTATTGATAAATAATGGGGAGAGGAAAATAGAGATTTAAAAAGAAAACCATAGTAGGTATGTGTGGTATCTGTTCTTCATATGTTCTATGTTCTAAATTCTATGCTCTGTTTTGAGTTTCTATAAAAAGACTGTTAGAACTGAGCTGGTGGGCAGCTGGTAGGAGGTTAGTATCCTTTTCAGGAATAAAGATCATCTTTTCTACGTGCACTCTCTGTGCTTCATTATTATATACTACAGATTGGCAACAAAGATGGAATGTTTGTAGAATTACATGAATTATATAAACCTTAAGGTAGATGCTACTCCTTTTTTGTGCAAGGTGAGGAACATTCCCAATAGTGTTAGGGAAGCTGTCAAACTTAAATTTGAGAGATTGTGTAGTGAAGTAATTATCTAACAGATGAAAGCAACGGAGTGGTTGCTTCCCACAGTGATAGCTCGGAAGACCAAGAACAAAATTTGATTGTGTATTGACTTGAGGGAACTTAATAAATAAATAGTGGAGGACAATTTTCCTCTGCCTAGCAACTGAAATGGTAGGGACTATGGTGCTAAGTGGTTCATGACTCTTGACCTCACTTCAGCGTACCATGATGTCGAACTCACTGACAGTTTGAAAGATTTTACTTCATTTATTATGACATTGGGTACCTACAGATTCAATTGCATGCCTTTTGAACTCTGTTCTGCACCTTCAGTATTTCAGAGGTTAATGACTAGGATATTTGGAAGCTTGGAAAGAGTCTTGCACTTTCAGGATGATATTTTGATATTTGGAAAAGACAGAGAACAACACTTGAGTAGAGTCAAAGAAGTTCTGGAAATATTGAGTGAGGATGGGGTTACTCTCAAGGCGAAATAAATGCAAATTTTCTCAGGAAGAAATAGAATATTTGGGACATGTCATTTCAGCCAAGGGGATTAAGCCTTAGGATGATCTTGTCAATACCATACAGACATTATCGAGGCCAGGAAAAAAGAAGATGTACAGCCAATTTTAGTAATGATAGAGTTGTATTCTCATTTTGTGCCAAACATTGTGAGTAGGAAGTGTGCTTTGAGAGGTCTGCTGAGAAAAGGAGTAGACTTTGAGTGAAATGTACAGCGCGGGGAAGAATTTGAAGATATCTGAGTGTGTCTTAAGAAAGCACAAGGATGTTGGAGCTGTGTTGAAACAAGTGCAAGGGGATTGTGACGTTATTGTAGCTTTTGCCTTCGGGGAGTTGAATGGGTCAGAGTCAAGGTACTATTGCAAAAGAGACATTAGCCGTATATTGGGTGATCAAAAAATTCAAAACATTTTTATGGGGGCAGAGACTTAATATGTATACTGATCTTAAACCTTTGCATGAAATATTTTAGAAAAAGGGAATTGTTTCACTATCCAGTCACATTTGCAAGTGGATTGTGTCACTGCAGGACTTCCAATTCAATGTGAGGTATGTGCCTGGAATTACTAACAAAACAGCAGATTGTCTTTTGAGGTTGGTAGCTTCAGATCGTTGTGATTTCAAAAGAGAGGATTGGTGGGTAGATAAAAATATCAGAGTGTGTATGGTTACAGATGGGTGCATTGCGTAAACTGAATGGTTGGATGAACTAAGTAAGGACACTGTGCTCTGTAGTTTGCAAGAGAAGATTGTCAAAGTAGGAGGATGAGAAGTGTCCAAAGAAGGTGAGAAAGCTTTTTGTGACGTACACAATGAACTGTATGTAAGTAATGGATTATTCATGAGAAACCAAAGGGTAGTACCTCCAGAAACACTTAGGAAATGATTGATAAATTTGGTGAATTTGGGGCATCTTAGCAAAAGTAAAACAAAAGGAGAGGCTGAAAACGGATTACTGGTGGCCAGGTATGGATGTAAGAATTGAACATATCATTAGAGAGAGTGTTTTGAGTGTTCTTTAAGCGACAAAACTAATAGAGTGAGGCCACTTCCATTGGTATGTTGAGATGTTCTGTAATGCCCGTGGGAAGAGATTGGCCCAGATATTATGCGTCCTCTGAGCTTAGGGTCCAAGCTCATTTATTTACTTGTTTTGATGGACATGTTTTCAAGATGGCCTGAAGTGGTTTTGTGCCAGAAATTACCACAGAATCTGTACTTAAGTTTTTGGAGAAAATCTTTACAAAGAGAGCAATCCAGGAACTATTACCACTGACAACGGGGATCAAATTACTTCACATGCAATGGAAAAATTAGTGCAGGAGAAGGGTATAGTGCACAAAAAATGTTCTCTCTATCATCCTCAAATTAATGGGATGGTAGAGAATTTTTTTAAAAACTCCAAACGGGAGGTTGCAACTAGCTAAAGTGAATGGGAAAGATTGAAACAAGGAATTGTGGAGGACAATTGAGGCTTACAGGTTCACTCTGCATGCTGTAGTTTATCCCTATTGGATGAAAAGGAATAAGGGTCAGAATGAATTTGAGTGGTTGGGATGTTGCCAGAAAATGTGCATATGTTTTGAGAGAAAAAAAACAAGCTCAAATTAAACTAACTAATGACTTATGTAAAGAAGTTTCTGATGTTAAGGTGGGCACTGGAGATTTGGTTGTAGTAAAACTTCCTCTTAATCACTGTGACCATTCCAAATTCACTAAGCCTCTCAAAGTTGTGAAATAGTTTAAAAAGACTGTGAAATTGGAAGATGGATATATTTAGAATCTTGTGTGTTGGGTTGCTCTTGTGTAGCTCCTATTCCTTTACCTTTGTTTTGTGAGTTTCTTTTATGTCATTTGTGTGTTGTCTTTGGGTGGAAGATATGTGGTATCTGTTCTTCGTGTTATCTGTTCTCAATTCTATACTCTAGTCCCATGTTCTGAGGTTCTAGAAAAAGACTGTTAGAGCTGGGCTGGTAAGGAAGCTGGTAGAAGGTTGGAGTCCTTTTTCAGAAATAAATAGCATCCTTTCTACCTGCACTCTCTGCTCTTCGTTTCCTTATACTACAGCATGTTCATATGTATTCATTGATATAGACCACATGATGAATATGAACAATAATATTCACTTAAATTAATCCTTATTGCTAATACATTTTGATGTGTGATCATTTGCACAGCACTTCATTCACTGAAAGCACAAAGGTGAAGGTTCTATTCAAATATATATTTTTCCATGCACTCACAATAATGACACATGGCAAAAATGACTTTGGTTTTTTAATTCTTTTTTTAAAATATGTAATCAGAAGACTGCATGGAGCTAAAATAACAAGGGTTCCTCAAAACACTGCTTACCTCCTGCCCTAGCAGTGGTGGACGGTAAACTTTAAAAGTGGTGGGGTGTAATATACGCCCTGATTTGTAGCAATCAAAGTGAGAGAATTCAGGGTGGGCTCAGGGAAAGGGTTCTCCCCGCATGAAACTTTAGATAAAATGGGGTCATATAGTGCATTTGAAAGCACAATCCTCACATGAATTTGCATAAAAGCCATACTGCAAGCGCCCTCATTAATTATTCAAGTGCTTTCATGGTGTGCCTAGCCAAAGAAACCTGACACTTCCCATAACCCCAAATGTGCTATAAGTTCCATCATATCCCCAAAATCACCTTAATTGTGCAATAGTTAGCCTTTTTTTTACAGGTGCTACTATATGCTATGGTTTCCCCCTTAGGCCACAAATTACATACAACATTTTGTCATTATTGGTGTCCATGTCTAAAATTACGTAAGGGCCAGCATTGTGGCTTGGCTGCCCAACTGCTATATGCTACAGTTGTTTTTGTTTATGGCAAGCATTTCCTTTAAAGTACCAGTGCCAGCATCTTGCCATGAGTGCCCCATGCCAAGAATTACCTTCAGTATGCCAGTGTCAACACTTGCCCATAGGTGCTCCTATGCCATGAATTACCTTAAGGATGCCAGTGCCTTTTTGATATGGGTGTCGCATATGCATAGTATTGCATCCAGTATGATAGCAGTATGGTAGCAAAGAATTGCCTCCAGTATGACATATCTAGCATTTTGCCGTGAGTGCCCCTATAAGAAAAGAATCACCTTGAATATGGCAGGGCCAAGCATACTCAAGCATAGCACCACATTGTCATTCATGCTCACTTTAATTCATTCACCCACCAAAATGCCAGGAATAGCGGAAATAATATCACTCATTCTTGCCTTCTCAGACTAAATAAATCCCACTTGCATTAACTCATTCATTGTCACTCACCCTCTTGCACTCACTCTTATTCTCCCTCATTGTCATTCATTTGCAATCTTGCTCACTCATACTGTGACTTACTCATACTTTCTCACTCACACTCTCATTCTTACTTATTTAATTCACTCTGACTCACTCAATCTCACTTATTCATTTACACTTACTGTCATTTACATTCACTCTAACTCTTACTCACTCATTCTGACTCACTCTTATTCTCACTCACAATTGCTATCACTCCCTAACACTCATTTGTTCTCATTGCCCACTTTCTCTCACTTGCACTCTCTCTTATTCAATAGTTCTCTCTCAGTCTTCCTCACACTCTGACATTCAATCACACTCATTTTTACTCACTAACTCACATACCCACATGCTCACACATACACACATTCTCCCATATACACACATTCTCACTTGCATGTAGACACAGAACATACATTTAAAAGCATTTCAATTTACTTATCTCATATGTCAAGGAGACTCCCATTCTAGCTACTAGTGCTTTCTTTCCTAGTACACTAACAGTGTATCATTCACTATTCTTCATTGTTCTTGCATTGAGGGCCATATTTTCAAAAAATGACGCATCATCGTGTTGCATCAGCAATGCATACAAAACAGTTGCCATGTGCAAGAATCCTCTATGATGCTATGGATGTGCCTTTTTTAAACAAAAATGTATTTATGATTTTCTGCAATATACAACAACAACATGTGACGATCAGCATATGAAATTGTTTGTTGACCGGAGGTACACATATTATAGTGATACATTCCTGTTGACCAAGTCCACTGTCCGTCTGCTATTACATATCCAGATCCCACATTTGACAATGCAATCAACAATGACGTGCACGAGCCCTTGTAATACATCCTTAGGCATTTCTCTCTATGCATTTCAGGCTAGGCAGGTCATGTAGCACAAGTTGGGGAAACAACACTTATAGTTTAATAGTCAATATAATTGTGCTATCATTCGTCCTCAGGCTCTCCGGTCTCCTTACCAATTAAATAGGTTTAATATGGTCCCCAATAATTTTTTGGGGCGGTTCTATGGTGGGGTCAGTTTGTTCTATGTGTCTGTCTGGGTATTGCAATATACCATATCGCTATGCCATTCTTTTAGCGTGGTTCATGGGTCATGATCCCTTCTTATGGCTTCTTTACATTTCGGTAGTAAGAAGCCCATAGCCATCTCCTATCTCCCTTTTCTACATCAATCATAGCCGGGGTGTGCCAAGAGTGGTGTGACAGCCAGATGGACACCTGTAATGTCTGCCTTGTCCACAAAGACTCAAACCCAAAACTCTTGTATCCCGGGGCAGACCATATCATGTGAAGAAAGCCCACTTCCCCCTCATCTTGGAAAGTTGGCTGTAGTGTGCAGACCATATTTAAATAGCCTAACGGGTGTATAGTATATCCTATTTATATAGTTGAAGTGAATTAATCTATGTTTCCCATTGAGAGAGATGGAGCGGGTCATGAGCAGCAGTATTGCCACTGGGTATCTGTTAAAACTATGGCCCTCATTACAACCCTGGCAGTCGGTGTTAAAGCGGTGCTAATACCGCCAACAGACCGTCAGAAAAAAAATAGGATTACGACCGTGGCGGAAACCGCCAACATAGACAGCCACTTTAACACTCCGACCGCCACGGCAGTAGAAACAAACAGCGCGGCGGTCACCGCCAACAGACAGGCGGAAGGCAATGTACCGCCCACACTATTATGAGAGGCCAATCCGCCACCTTTTCCGGGGCAGAAACAACGCAAACAAAAACACGGCGGAAACAGGACTTGGAAGGGAAAACACTCACCTCTCCACACCCCACGAGGAACCAGGACGCCATGGAGCCAGAAGTCCAGATACTCCCTGCAATGGTATTCCAGCTCTACTATCAGGAGCACCAAACACGCAACACGCAAAACCCCCACCCCCACCCACAACAACATACACACAAATACATGCTGCAACATTACATTTACACCCCCCATCCCCCTGGAAGAACGCAAGGACAAAAGGAAATGATTGTAACGATTGTAATTAATAAAAATCCATTAGTCAAAACTCGAAATACAGTATATACAATTATGTACACCAACTACACAAGTCCGGATAGTGCACCAATTATTGTCCGTTGACCACTGGGCCGAAAATGCATGGGCGAGGCCCACACATAATACCAGACTTCAAACGGAGAGAACACTGCAGGGGCATCAGATCAAAATAAAACAGGCACCTCAAGGGGAAGGGAGGAGGGGTACCTCAGATGGATGAGTGCACAACGCCACTGCTCCACGAGGGGGCTCCATGCCCACTGCTTTATCCTGGGGAGTGCAAAGCCACAGTCTCTCAAGTCTCTCCAGTGGGTGGTTTGCCCACTGCATTATCCTGGGGAGTGGAAAGCCACAGTCTCTCAAGTCTCTCCAGTGGGTGGGTTGCCCACTGCATTATCCTGGGGAGTGCAAAGCCACAGTATTCAAGTCTCTCCAGTGGGTGGTTTGCCCACTGCATTATCCTGGGGAGTGCAAAGCCACAGTCTCTCAAGTCTCTCCAGTGGGTGGTTTGCCCACTGCATTATCCTGGGGAGTGCAAAGCCACAGTCTCTCAAGTCTCTCCAGTGGGTGGGTTGCCCACTGCATTATCCTGGGGAGTGCAAAGCCACAGTCTCTCAAGTCTCTCCAGTGGGTGGGTTGCCCACTGCTTCATCCTGGGGAGTGCAAAGCCACAGTCTCTCAAGTGGATGCCTTTCTCCACGGGTTCTGGAGGGGGTATTGTGCCCAGAGTGCTTCATCCTGCCAAGGACTGAGGTAGTGGATGTGAATTTCCACTGGTTCTGGAGGGGGCTTTGTGCCCAGAGTGCTTCATCCTGCCAAGGACTGAGGTAGTGGATGCCTTTCTCCACAGGTTCTGGAGGGGGCTTTGTGCCCAGAGTGCTTCATCCTGCCAAGGACTGAGGTAGTGGATGTGATACTCCACTGGTCTCGGAGGGGGCTTTGTGCCCAGAGTGCTTCATCCTGCCAAGGACTGAGGTAGTGGATGTGAATCTCCACTGGTTCTGGAGGGGGCTTTGTGCCCAGAGTGCTTTATCCTGCCAGGGACTGAGGTAGTGGATGCCTTTCTCCACTGAAGGTGGTGCATCATGGAAGCTGCCCAGGCTTCTGGAACTGACCACCAGGCTCGGACGACTGACCACTGGGGATGGCAGCCATGTCTGCAGTGGTGCCACTGGCTCAGGATTTCGCGGGGCCGCTGGCGGTGCTTGCGGAGGTGTCAGTCGTGGCGGTCCTGGCGGCGGACTCTGTGGCATCGGTGCTGGTGGCAGAATCTGTGGCAGCGGTGCTTGCGGTGGGCTCTGTAGCATCAGTGCTGGCGGTGGGCTCTATGGCGGCGGTGCTGGTAGTGGGCCCAGTGACTGCAGTGCTGGTGGCGGGCTCTGTGGCGGCGGTGCTGGTGGCAGGCTCAGTGGCTGCGGTGCTGGCGGTGGGCTCTGTGGCGGCGGTGCTGGTGGCGGTGCATATGGTGGTGCAGGTGGCGGTCTTCTCCACCGTACGGGTTGACGTCGACGTGGACAGAAAGTGTGACACTGGTCCCATTGTCGGTGCCACCATGCCCTCTCCTGACCTGCCCTTTATTTTCTGGCCCTTCCCCACCTTGGATGGTGGTGCAGCTGTTTTGCCACTATCCCCTTTTGTTTTCTCTGAGCCCTTGGTGGCAGGTGTTTTCGTCTTCTCCCTCCAGGATATGGGCAACTTTCTAACTTTTGCAGGTGATGGAATGTCCTTGCCCTCGCTCCGTGGCACACTGCCAGCCCTAGTGGTTGGCGCACTCCAATAGCCCACAGTTGCTGGCACCACTGTGCCTGGTGATGTGGTGGCTGAGGTGCTGGGTTGGGACCTGGAAAGCCTGGCCCTATGGGACGGACGGGGGGAGGTGTAGGGAAGAGGTCAATATTAGCCAGGAAAAGTTTTTTAGACACACTGGGACGGGTAGATGGAGTGGGTTTGGAAGTGGAGGAAGAGGTAGTGGTTGTAGGAGGTGTACGTTTGCTGAATTTGGGTGAAGGTGCATGGGCTGGAGGCTGTTGTGAGGTGGATGGTTGTTGGGTGGGTGTGTGCCTGCGTTTGTGTACTTTGGGAGGAGGGCTCACAGACACACTGGGAGAGGACACAGGGGATGTGTGAATGGTAGTGGGGGTGGTGAGAGCATGTGAGCGGTGTGTGATGATGGGCGTGCTGGTGATGGAGGTAGTGGCTGAAGATGTAGTGCATGCAGGTGTGAGTGGAGCTGAGACTGGGAGGGAGGAGGATGACGTGGAGGAGGGGGACACAGTAGAGGCAGTGGATGTTGCTATGTGTGCATGGGTATGATGCTTGTGTGAGTGCCTGTGGGATTTGTGGTGCTTATGTTTGCCAGAGCCACCCTTGTGTGTTGAGGTGTGTGCATGCTGGTCTGATGGTGTGCTTGGGATAGGCTGAGGTACAGGGGATTGGGTCTGGGTGGAGGAAGTTGGAGGGGAGAGGCTGGACACAGGGACAATGGCTGCCATCAGTGCTGAGGCCAGAGCCTGAAATGCTCTCTGTTGGGCTGCCTGGCCAGAATGAATGCCCTCCAGGTATGCATTTGTTTGTTGCAAATGCCTCTCGACACCCTGGATGGCATTCACAATGGTAGATTGCCCAACAGTGAGGGATCTCAGGAGGTCAATAGCCTCCTCACTGAGGGCAGCAGGGCTGACTGGGGCAGGGCCTGAGGTGCCTGGGGCGAAGGAGATGCCCACCCTCATGGGTGAGCGGCCATGGGACACACGCTGAGGGGCTGCTGGGAGGGCGGTGCTGGTAGGGGGTGGCGGCTGTACCTGTTGATGCGGGGGGCACAGAGGGGCCCGCCACCGCAAGGGAGCTCCCATCAGAGGAGGAGTCGCTGTCGCTGCTGTCACCTCCTGTCCCCGCCGTGGAGCTTCCCTCACCCTCCGTCCCACTGGTGGCTTCAGACTCCATTGTCTCGCCCTCCAGGGCCAAGTGAGATGCAGCTCTCTCCTGCTCCGGTGCCACTGCTCCTCCGCCTGATGAGGCTATTGCACACAAGAACAGGGAAACCACAAAAAGGGGGGGAAGACAGAAGAAAGACATGTTCAGTGCATGCAATACCACTACCGATGGCGGACAATACAGACACAGCAGCCCTCTGCACTACGCCATGCACTTATAGTTCCTAGATTGATCACATGCCCATGGGGTACAAGGCCTATGCCCGATTGCTACACACATGGAAGTCACGGGAGCCTGACTAGTTGTAGATGGCTCTGACCACTGGTGGGATTGGGGTGCCACATAGCCTGCATCACAAAGGGTCCTTGCCTACAAAGCTCGCCCTGGCCTAGGGTAACCCACTGACCACCTCCCCCACCCAGACACCTCGTAATGCGCGCATTCAGGTGAATGAGAGTGTACTCACCCCCTTGTGGCTGCTGTGATGCCCTCAAGCGCCCATCCAACTCCGGATACGCCACCGCCAGGATCCAGAACATCAGGGGGTCATGGTGCGATGGGCACCCCTCCCACGTTGGGAGGCCATCCCCAGCTGGGCCTCCGCCGACTTCTTGCTCCAGCTGCGAATGTCCTCCCATCTTTTCCGGCAGTGGGTGCTCCGTCTGTGGTGGACCCCCAGGGTCCGGACGTCCTTGGCGATGGCACACCAAATATCCTTCTTCTGGTGGGCGCTGACCTAGAGGAAAGGTACAGGGGAAAAGGAAAAGCTTTAACCGTCCGGACCATCACAGTCTTTGGCCCACGTTCCCACCATTGCCCTGACACACATACACTCACCTTCCGCTCATGCAGGGCTCAGTCCCCCCCCATGTATCTTCCATCCACACCACTCCAAACAGGCATTGCCCATGCAGCATGCTCACAGTGTACTCACCTGTTTGTCTTGAGGATCGTAGAGTAGCGTGTACTGGGGGAGGACCCCATCCACTAACTTCTCCAACTCCTCCGAAGTGAAGGCAGGGGCCCTTTCCCCAGACACATGAGCCATTGTCGCTTCCAGACTGAGGTCACAACAGCACTTGCAGTGTAGGTCCTCTCCTGTCGAAGGTCAGGTATCAAGTGAGTGAACAGACAGAAAATGGCGGTCACGTCCGCGGCGGTGCGGACCTTCACCGACGGCGTACATCGTCATTGGCTCCTGGGACCCATAGGGTCCGATGTTAACCAATGCAGGATTGCGCTGCGGTCTTCGACTGTCTACCGCGATGGTGTAGAACGCCAGCGCAGTTACCTCATATCCCCTTGTCCCACCTTGCAGGTCAGGCAGCCGCCATTTCAGGGGGCCACATGGCATTAATAATAACTGCGTCACACCTATCTAGGCCTTGCATACACACAGTAACAGGCACATTGCGGATTAACAAGTGTGTGATAATGACATTTTGTAATACCTCAGCGTTCGCTGACTCTCTGCTCGCTGTTCTCGTCCATAGGGCACGTCCGCTGGGCCAGGTGATGAGATGGCGGCATCCTCCGGTGTACAGACCACTGGTGGACCTGTCGACAATGGAAGAGAGACACATAATAGACACTTACAGACTTGATCGTGCAACAATCCATGAACTGTGTGCCCAGTTGAAGCCAGACCTGATGTCAGCAATCCGCATCCCACAGGGATCCCCCCTCTAGTGTCCTGTCAGTACTCCATTTCCTGGCAAGTGGGTCTTTTCAAACTACAGTGGCCATTGCATCAGGGATGTCCCAGCCTATGTTCTCAAAAGTGTTGTCCAGTGTGTTGTCTGCCCTGCTGAAACACATGCATAGGCACATCGTGTTCCCTCAAGTGGAGGATTTGCCTACAGTGAAAGGTGAATCCTATGCCCTGGGACATATCCCCAACATCATAGGTGCCATTGATGGGACACATGTGGCCTTGGTACCCCCGCAGGAGTGAACAGGTGTACAGAAACCGGAAGAGCTACCATTCTATGAATGTGCAAATGGTGTGTTTGGCCGACCAGTACATCTCTCATGTGAATGCCAAGTTTCCTAGATCAGTGCATGACGCTTACATTCTGAGGAATAGCAGCATCCCTTATGTGATGGGGCAACTCCAGAGGCACCGTGTGTGGCTAGTAGGTGAGTACAAGGACCCTAAGGGTTAGTGTGTGTCTAACAGTTGTCCCTCGACATTTGCAGGTGACTCTGGGTACCCCAACCTGTCATGGCTACTGACCCCAGTGAGAAATCCCAGGACAAGAGCAGGGGAATGCTACAATGAGGCACATGGGCGAACTAGGAGGGTGATCGAACGGACTTTCGGCCTCCTGAAGGCCAGGTTCCGGTGCCTCCATATGACAGGTGGTTCTCTCTACTACTCACCAAAGAAGATGTGCCAGATCATCGTGGCCTGCTGTATGCTGCACAACCTGGCTTTGCGACAACAGGTGCCTTTTCTGCAGGAGGATGGTCCAGAAGGAGGTCTCGTGACAGCTGTGGAGCCTGTGGACAGTGAAGAAGAGGAGGCAGAAGAAGAGGATATCGACAATAGAAACAACGTTATCCAGCAATACTTCCAGTGAGACACAGGTAAGAAGATGTCACTGCCTCACACATCTCATACAATTGTTAGACCTATCATAAGTCTGTCACTCTCACCCAGTGTATGGACCCTGACTTGTCACTTTGCCTTTCCATTTAACAGATGTGGGTCCCACGGTGTGACCTCTGCTATATTACATCATGGACTAGAGCTGTGTTACATCAGTATGTTGACAATACAATTGACATTGCTATATTCCATAGTTATTGCAAATACACATTTGTGAAAGCACAGACTGACTCCATATTGTTTTGTGATTCAAGGGTGTTTATTTCAGTGCAAATTAGTGGAGGGGGTTGTAAAATGGGCAGGGGTGATGGTGGAGGAATGTCCATGGCAGAGTCCAGTCTATTTGTTTCACAGGTGCATTGCCCAAAGGGGCATAGGAAGTGGAGCTAGGACAGTTGATGGATGGACAGGGTGACAAAGTGGGACAGAAGGATGACATTCAGGGGTGTCTCATTTCCTGGCAGGGGTCTTGGCATTGTTCTCTGTCTTGTTCCTGGATCTCAGGGACCATTTGCGGGGTGGTTCTCCATCTGCAGGGGGTGGGGTGCTGGTGTCGTGGTCCTGTGGCGGTGCCTCCTGTCCTCTAGCGCCAGCAGAGGTGGTGGGCTGTTCATCATCCAGGCTAGTGTCAGGGTCCCCTTGTTGTGCCACAGTATCCCTCCTGGTGTTGACAAGGTCCTTCAGCACCCCTACAATGGTGACCCGGGTGGTGTTGATGGACCTGAGTTCCTCCCTGTTCCCCAGATACTGTTCCTCCTGCAGCCGCTGGGTCTCCTGAAACTTGGCCAGTACCATTGCCATCGCCTCCTGGGAACGATGGTACGCTCCCATGATGTTGGAGAGGGCCTCGTGAAGAGTGGGTTTCCTGGGCCTGTCCTCCCCCTGTCGCACAGCAGTCCTCCCAGTTCCCCTGTTTTCCAGTGCCTCTGTCCCCTGAACCGTGTGCCCACTGCCACTGCCCCCAGGTCCCTGAATTTATTGGGTTGGTGGGTTTGCCTGGGGACAGAGGGATGGGCCCGCTGGGTGGGTGCTGTGCTGGTGTTTCCTGAGGGGGGGAGGCTCTGTGGTAGCATGTGCCAGTGTCAGGGGAACTGACTGTCCCGAGGTCCCAGATGGGCCGGGCTGGTCATTTTGATCCAGTTGGACAGAGCTGCTGTCATCACTGTGGGCCTCTTCTGTGGGGGGAGTGGACATGTCTTGAATCTCCTGTCTGGTGATGTTGGGTAGGGGTCCTGCAGGGGTGTAAAGGCATGATTATTGCATCTGTGTGTGCCATTGTGTGGAATGGGTGGGTGAACCTGTACTCCAGTGCTTGCATTCTTGTCTAGGACCTTCTGTGATAATTGGTTTGGGGTCTGTGTGGGTATCTGTAGTGGACATGCTTTGGTGATGGGTTGGGTGGGTTGTGATAGTGGGACATTTGTGAGGTGTTGGAGTGACGGGGTGAGGGTGGGGTATGTGATAGCATGCAGGTAGGGTGGGGTGGGGGATGTAATAGTTAAGATTTGACTTACCAGAGGCCATTCCTCCTGCTACTCCTGTGAGGCCCTCAGGATGCGGTATAGCCAAGACTTGCTCCTCCCATGTTGTTAGTTGTGGGGGAGGAGGTGGGGGTCCGCCGCCAGTCCTCTGTACGGCAATCTGGTGTCTTGAGACCACGGAACGCACCTTCCCCCGTAGGTCGTTCCACTTCTTCCTGATGTCATCCCGTGTTCTTGGATGCTGTCCCACTGCGTTGACCCTGTCTACGATTCTGCGCCATAGCTCCATCTTCCTAGCAATGGAGGTGTGCCGCACCTGTGATCCGAATAGCTGTGGCTCTACACGGACGAGTTCCTCCACCATGACCCTGAGCTCCTCCTCAAAGAACATGGGGTGTCTTTGAGGTGCCATGATGTGGTGTGGGTGATGCGTGAGGGGGTGTCGGTTGTGATGTGTGAGGGGATGTGTTTGTGTGTGTTGTCTGAGGTGCGTGGATGTTGTGTGAGTGATGGTGTTGTGTGCCTGTGGATGCTAGTGTTGTTTCTGGTGGTGTCTCTCTCTGACCTTCTATCACAATTTTGGTCATAAGGGTTTGTGGGTGTGTGTTTTATATTGGATTGGGTGTGTGGGAGTGGTGTGTGTATGTGTATCAGGTGTGTGTATTTCGATTTGTCCAATGTGGTTGTGTTTTGTAAATGTATGTGGATTCGTGGGTCATGATAGTGTGGGCGTATTCCTGTTGGCGTGATGGTGGAGGTTTTGTCATCGCCAGTTTATCACTGACCTTTGGTGTGGCGGACTTGTGTGGGTGTCTGGATTTTGGAGGATTCCGGGCTGTGGGTCGTAATAGCTGTAGCGGAAGTCCACCGCCGCAGCGGTGTGTTGGCGGTCTTCTGCACGGCGGTAATCAGGATTTACCGCCAATGTTGTAATGAGGGCCTATGTCAAGATCCCTTTGCCATTCCAGCCTAGCCTTTATTAATCCTGGTTTGCGTGCCTCCTGGACGTAGATGTATAACCTGGTGACCAATTTATTGTGTGTGGTATCTTCAATTACTGTTGAGAGTGCCAGCATGTCAAGCAGTTCTAGTAACTCATCTCCTAGGAGGTCATGCATAGTGTGCTGTGTTCTTTAGTATTGATATGGCAAAAGTGGTGTAGGTGCCTTGATTTGTTCTGTAATTGATTCCCAAGATCTCATCACACCCTCGTGAAAAAAATCTCCCACTTTCTCAATGCCCATTTTCCGCAATGCTGTGATTGCTCCTTCGTTCCAACCTGGTGGAAACCAAGCACACCATCTGATTTTATGTAAAGCTTGTTTGGTCATAAAACTATGTCATGGATGTGTGGTAGTGTTCAGAGAGTCAAATTCACCATGATGTCTTTTAGGGGGCTGGAATATTTAATAAGGCAGGGGGTATGGTGCCAACATGTCTTGCTCTATACGTAAATATGCTATGTCAGGAGGGTCATGGATTCATGAGTGTACAAACATTGAATGGGCTGCCCTATACTAGGTTTCCAGATCGGGGACATTGTGTCCCCCTATATCATACGGCAATATTAGGACTTGCCACTGAACTCTTGGTTGTTTTCCTGCCCAAGCCAATCGAATCAGAAGGGACCCTAGGGTGGAGAATACATATTTTGGGAGTAACGTGGGAATATTCTGAAAAAGGAACAAAAACCTCGGGAGTACCGCCATTTAAATGATGGCAATACATCCTGCTTAGGGGAGCAGTAATTTAATCCAGCTCTCTACCGCTTCAGTTAGTTTCTGTATAGCTCTTCCATAGATATCTGACATGACAATTGCAGGGTTCATGTGAATTTGTATTCCCAAGTAACGCACTGAATCTGTTTACCATTTGAGCGGAAAGTCCAATGGAACTGAAGATGTGACCGGGGTCAGAGTGAATACTATAGACTTTTCCTAATTAATTCTCAAACCTGAGTGACCACCAAATCACATGACCGCCCGGAGCACAGGTGTGAGGTCATGAGTCGGATCTCGGATATATAACAATGTGTCATCTGCGTAAGCGGAAAATATTAAGTTGTAGCCTGGGAAGTGAATGCACCTATGACTATGGTATTCACGCAAAGCACAAGCCAGTGGCTCAGCACCAGTGCATATAGCAAGGGCAATAGTGGACAGCTTTGCCTAATGCCCTTGGTGATTGATTTTGGGTCTGAGGCTCCCCCATTGATTCTCACTCAAGCTGTTGGAGCGGCATAGAGGGTCTGCATCAGTAGGAGGCACACCTCACCAATCACCATGCAGAGAAGCACTTCAATCATGAATACCCATTCGACAGAGTCATACGCCTTTTCGGCATCTAGGAAAACCGCCATCGCCCACAGCACTGGGTCTATGTGTTATATAGTGCAAATATGGTTCTAAGATTCATTCTGAGGTTATCGCCTGGGACAAACCCTGTTTGTTCTGACTTCACCACCGCTGGCATAAGTGGTGCCAAGCTGTTTGCACCTTTATTAGTCTTAGTCGCAGTTAGTCTAAGGTGTCCTCTCAGACTAGGAATATATTTAGTAATGAAGTGACTCCGTTACTCTCCCCTCCATCATCAAGAGTAAGTGGAACAGTATGACCTTTAAGGGAAAAGAGGTTAGCAGAGGCAGACTGTAATGTTAAACAACCAATAGCACTCTCCTCTCCGATCAGAGAGTCGAGGCAGGTGAGTCTTGGTGGCCACTCGCAGCAGCTTTGTGTTTCAGAAATTGTGAGAGTTGTTTGTGGTCCGTGAAAAGCATTGGCTTCCCATCTACCATGTCTTGTAACTTGGCCAAATTAAGCATATGGTAGTCCAGGTTAAGGTCTTGCAGTTGACGTTTCGCTGGGAGAAACAGTCTCCGCGCCTCATGGACCTGTTAAGAAAAGTCAGGTTAAAAAGAGATATCCAATATCTCATGTTGTAATGTCTTAAATTCTTGTGCTTTTTTAAGTTTGCATCCTGATTTCTATAATTTAATAGTCTGGCTATCATTGGCTTCTGTGTCACCCCTGGGGGCGGCCTAGGTGCCAGCGATCGGTGCACCCGTTTCACAATTAACTCATTGGACCCAATAGTATAATAAGCAGTTGCTTGATGTAGTTCTCCATGTTGTTAATAGTGGTCCTCTCGACGATGCCCACCACACGTAGATTGTTCCTTCAGGAACAGGCCTCTAAGTCCCCAACTTTGGCCTGGAGGGCAATAAGCATTTTGCCCATCCTGGATTGTGTTGTGTTTATGGTGGCATGATCATCCTCTACGTCAGAGATTCTGCATTTGGTTGTGTCAAGGCATTCAGCGTGTTTATCAAGTCTGTCAGTCATTCTGTCCATTCTAAATGACAATGAGTCAATTTTGCCATCAATCATAGTGTGACTGTGCTGCAAAGCTGTGAGGATAGGTTTTAAATCTGGCTCCGCCTCGGAGTCAGGGTCACCTGCATCGAGTCTTCTGTCATCTAGGCACTCTCCATGAATTCTATGTGACTTGCATTGCTCAAAATGAAGCTTAACCTGGGTTTTATCTGATTTACTCATGGCGGTGGTTGCACACTGCAAACGGGAGGTCTTTCAGATGGTGAAGTGCAAGGGGAAATAGAATATCTTTAGGCACCCAACAAGTGGACAACTCCTGTTCCCCCACTCAGGTTCTGTAAACTTAGTTACATGTGCAGTACAAAATGGAGAAGAAATGATACCAGTACCACCCTCAATGTGCTGTACCAACAGTGGTTGAGTATTCGGTGAAGTTAGGAAAAGTGAAGGATTTGCCACAAGAGAGGCAGTTCTGGTATGTGGGTGTCTGATAATGTAAGTTGAGATCATTTATGTACTCACTTACTGTCTCTGCTTTAGGCCATGGTGTACCCCCGAGCACAATCCACCCCAGGCAAGTGGTTAGGATACTTGTGGTCCAATTCAGATCTAGAGCAGCTTAGGGTTGTTTATCAGGACCGCCTTCCGGGGGTGTAAGACACCACAGTGCTCCTCGTATCAGCGAGGCTCCCTCGATGAGTCTGTAGTGGGTCTACAGTTCTGTCCAGCCGATGTCATCCAGGTCCTGTCTCCCCTGCCACAGTTCGGGCTGGTCTGACCTCGTCGAACTCAGAGAGTCGTGCCTCACCCAGGCCCCACAGCAAGGCACTCGAGCAGCATCCCCCTCCGTTCAGACGTGGCTCTCAAATTGGCCCAGGGAGCCACCCCAGCACGCCCGGGCCACCAACTCCCAGGGGCGCATAGGCCACAGCAGTTATAGTTACAGGCCTGTGTTATGCCACATAGCTCCCGACTTCCTTCCAGTGGTTGGGCCCCTCCAAATAAGCCGAGCTCTTCAATCCTGAGATGGCAAGTGTTGAGGAGGGCCCAGGGGCTTAGATGGAGACTTTTTAGGTGTCTAGGAGCTTCAGGGTCAGTTAGGATTGTTGGTGGCCGACGGAGCTCGCTCAGCTTGTGGCCATCTTGCAGCCTGGCAAGCTCCACCCCTGGATGTCCCATATTTACAAGATGGGGCACCATGGCGCAAAGACCCAAGGTGCATCAAAAATTCTGACGCATCTGTGGGAACTTTGCCGTAACTATTTTGCCCAAAAAGTGGTGCATCACAGAAGTTGTCCTCAGAACTCACGCAAATTCAGCGATGTATCAAAATTTAGAGGTGCTGCATCAGTTTTAAATGACGCAAGTAGCCTAATGTTTTAGCACCAACACAAAAGACTGTAAAATGGTGGAATATCACCATCTACAGTTTTACATTGGTCCTGGATGTAAGATGTAATGAATGAAGTATGGTTATGTGTCACATTACAGTGGGCATAGTCGATTTAGGCATATGTACAGACCTGAATATGTGTGAAATAGTGAGTGACAGTGTAATGTAAGAGAATACAAGTATGTTAGAAATTGGGTCTTTAGTTGGCAGAGGTATGCACCCTGTCAAAGTAGGGACCACTAGTCAGGGTAAGTCACAACACAACCCAAATTATCCTGTGCTCACCCTCTAGTAGCTTGGCCCAGAGCAGGTACGTTTGACTTAGAAGGCAATGTGTAAAGTACTCATACAGTAATACAGTGAAAACACCACAAAAATACACCACACAGGTTAGATTTATCTGAATAAAATTAGATCAAAACAACATAAATCCAATATGCACAAGTCGAGATATCACTTTTTAAAGGTTTAAATAAATCCCAATCCTTAAGAATCAGTATTGTATTGTAACACACAGTACCTGGGATACATAAAACATAAGGTGCATAGGGGCCGCAGAGGAGGAAATGCGTTGAAAAATAGGGCATTGTGTCGGATTTTCCGCTGCGACACAGACAATGCATTGTTTCTCTTCATGCTGCAAGGTGATACGTCAATTTCCAGGAGCGCAGTCTTGGTTCCTCACTGTGATGTGGCGATATTTTGATGCCCAGGGATGATACGTTGAGAATCCTTGATGCAATAATAGAAGGAGCAGGCACTGTGTCAATCCGGTAGGCGATGGGATTAATTTCCCGCCTCAAGGCAGGTGCTGTGTTTGATTTCCAGTTATGAAGACGGCACTGCGTTGTTCTGGTTGGTAGTGTGGCGATTTTCCAGCCGCAATGCAGGCACTTAGTTGATTTCTATAGGTGTTGTGTCGATTTTCTGATGCACTAGGATTTCCTGAAGAGGTGAAGTGTTTGTTGGCCATGTGACTTCAGAAACAAGATGCAAGCTCAATCCAAGCCATTGGAGAGCACTTTAAGAGGAAGGCAGAGTCCTTCCAGCAGAGTCAGGATCATCAGGCAGCAGGTCAACAAGCAAGAAAGCAGTCCTTCAGCAAAGCAGTCCAGATAAGTCCTTTGGGCAGCCAGGCAGTCTCTCTGACAGAGTCCAGCTGTACAATGCAAATGGGAGAAATTTCAAAGAGTAGTTTGAAGTGCACAAGTTCCCCTTTCAGCCCAATTCTGTCTGCCAGGATCCCTGTGAAGGGAGGTGGGTTATCGATTCTTTGTGTGAGGGCAGGCCACTGGCCTTTGAAGTGTAAGAGAGCACCCCGCCACACTTCCTGCCCAGAGAGACCCATATAGTATGCAGATGAATGCAGATGTGACTGAGTGTCCTGTGTTTATGTCTGTCTGGATGGAATGGACAAGGGGAGCTGTCAACCAGCACAGACCAGAAGTGGATTGGAGACAGGGCTGTAAGGCACAGATGTCAGTAAGTGCAGAGAAATGCCCACTTTCTAAAAGTGGCATTTCAAAAATAGTAATAATAAATCCAACTTCACCAGTAAGCAGGATTTTCTATTATTCTGGTCATACTAAACATGGCAGGGCTACTTCTTTCAGATCAGAATCTATGACTTAAAATTATAAGGGACCGTTCTAATGCTAATCTATGAGAATAGCAGGCCTCACCACAGTGGAAAACGAATTTGTGAGTTTTTCACTACCAGGACATGTAAAACACATACCTACTTACATAGCACCTTGCCCTATGGGTTACCTCAGGCCTACCTCAGGGGGTGATTTATATGTAGAAAAAGGGGAGTTTAAGGCTTGGTGAGTAGTTTTAAATGTCATGTTGACGTGGCAGTGGAACTGCACACACAGGCCTTGCAATGGCAGGCCTGAGACATGGTTAAGGAGCTATTTATGTGGGTGGAACAAACAGTGTTACAGGCCCAATAGTAGCATTTCATTTACAGGCCCTGGCACAAGTAGTGCCCTTTACTAGGGACTAGAGGTAAATTAAATATGCCAATTGGGTAGAAACCAATGCTACCATGTTTAAGGGAGAGAGAATATGCACTTTAGCACTGGTCAGCAGTGGTAAAGTGCACAGAGTCCTAAAACCAGCAAAAACAGGGTCAGAAAAATGGAGGGAGGCAAGGGATGATCACCCTAAGGCTGTCAGGTCTAACAAAGAATTTATTAGAATTTGAAGTGGCAATGAATGTTTAACCTACCTTATGTGTGTACTTACCTGTTGTTCTTTTAAGTGTTGAAGCCTAGGCTAGGGGACCCCTTCCTCCATGGCACAGTGACAATCCTGGTCTGTCTCTTACAAAAAGTACACAACGTCACATAACCTTGCTGCAGTGGATGATGCAATCATAGGTGGCATGGCCCCAGGTTGGTCACAAGGTCCTACAACATGATTGGCACATGTGTAGACCTACTACTAATGAGGATGTGAAAAACAGACATCTTCTAGGGTGTGAAGTGATATCAGATGGTAAGATTCCTGTTTTAAAGCCACTGCATCAGTCCCTATGCCTGGGTTTTGTAGGCGTAATGTTAGACTTTTGAGTTTATGCAGGGTCATCCCCAGTCTTTTTGCCTCCTGCCTCGTATTTTTTCTGACCTCTTGCTGTGGGCTTTTGAACTCTGGGCACTTTACCACTGCTAACCAGTGCTAAAGTGCATATGTTCTCTGTGTAAATAGTATTGTTGATTGGTTTATTCATGATTGGCATATTTGATTTATTAATAAGTCCCTAGTAAAGTGCACTAGAGGTGCGAGGGCATGTAACTCAAATGCTACTAGTGGGCCTGCAGCACTGGTTGTGCCACCCACCTAAGTAGCTCTGTAATCATGTCTCAGACCTGCCACTGCACTGTCTGTGTGTACAGTTCTAACTGTAAATTCGACTTGGCAAGTATACCCACTTGCCAGGCCGAAACCTTCCCTTTTCTTACATGTAAGACACCCCTAAGGTAGGCCCTAGGTAGCCCCATGGGCAGGGTGCAGTGTATGGTCAAGGTAGGGCATATAGTCATGTGTTTTAAATGTCCTGACAGTGAAATATTGCTAAATTAGTTTTTCACTGTTGCAAGGCCTAAATATGATTTAAGTGTAGATTCCCTTTGGAGCGGATGGACATGTGGAGTTTGGGGCCTCTGAGCTCACAATTTAAAAATACAGCTTTTAGTAAAGTTGATTTTAAGATTGTGTGTTTGGAAATGCCACTTTTAGAAAGTGAGCATTTTCTTACTTATACCATTTCTGTGACTCTGCCTGTTTGTGGATTCCCTGTCTGGGTCAGTTTGACAGTTGGGCTGGTTGCACCTCACACTAGACAGTGACACAAAGGGAGCTGGGGTGTAGTCTGCATTTCCTGATGAGCCATCTGTGGTAGGAGGGAGGGAAGGAGTAGTCACTCACACCTGAAAGGGCTATGCCTGCCCTCACACAATGCAGTCTCCAACCCCCTGGTGAGTGTCTGGGGCCTGGCCTGGGCAAGGCAGGATTTCACATTCAAGAGAGACTTTGCTTTGAAGTAGGCCTACTTCAAAGGAGAAATTGGGTATAAGAAGGGCACCCAAAACCAAAGACTTTAGAACACTTCTGGAAACCAAGAGGAACCTCTTCCTGGAGAAGAGCTGCAATGCCTGTGACTGTGCTTTGTGGAGTTATCCTGCAGTTGCTGCTTCTGCCAGAGTAAGAGGGCAAAGACTGGACTTTGTGTGCCTTCTATCTGGTGAAGATCTCCAAGGGCTTGATTTAGAGCTTACCTCCTGTTGCTTGAAGTCTCAGGGACAGCAAAGATTTCTCTCTCTGCCAGCACCTGGAGTCTCTGGAGAAACTCCTACTCTGCCAAGTGGTGCCCATCCAGTTCCTGGGACCCTGAAAGGAGAAGCTGGCAGCCTAAGAGGAAGAAACCTACGCACAGAACGCTGTGCGGGGAAAAGATCGACGCAACTCCGATCTGCGGCTGAAAAATCAAAGCGACGCCGCTTCTTGGGTCAAAACCGACACTCGTCTGCCATGCGACCGAAGAATCGACGCACGGAGTTGGAGAAACCATGCACAGGATCGCTGACAGAGGCTGGTGAGATCGCAACCCGCGCTGCGTGGTTTTCGGATCATCGTGCGGCTGGATTTCTGACGCAAACACCGCTGGGCGTGTAAAAACAATGCAAGGCCTGCCCGGACCCGAGAGTGCTGACCAGATCGATGCATCGCTCTCCTGTGGAGAGAAAGAACTATGCACCCCGACCCGACGAAAGGAGAAACAACGCAAGGTCTCGCTCGTGAGTGAAATCGACGCATCGCAAGCCTTTTTTGACACACACTCGCCCGTGCTGGGTTAGTTTTTACGTACCCAAGGTACATTTTCATGCTAACCGTGTTAGTGTGTTTAAAACTACATGAAGACTCTTTTGCTTTTTAATTGATAACTTGACTTTTGTATTGTGGATTTTTGTCGTTTTGGCCTTGTTTTGTTTAGATAAACATTCTCTATTTTCCTAACCCTGTGTTGTGTCATTTTGTAGTGTTTTCATTAAGTTACTGTGTGTGCTTGGTACAAATACTTTACACCTAGCACTCTGAAGTTAAGCCTACTGCTCATGCTAAGCTACCAAGGGGGTAAGCAGAGGTTAGCTGAGGGTGATTCTCTTTTGCCCTGACTAGAGTGAGGGTCCTTGCTTGGACGGGGGTAACCTGACTGCCAACCAAAGACCCCATTTCTAACACGTAGGAATTCTGACGCACTGCAGGCTATGCATGACGCATCCTGAAGAAGCATCAAACAATTAAAAACTTCTCAATATCACTGCGTCACTTGTAAGCATCTTTTCTTGACAGAACACCCACTCTGCAAACCTGTGACGCAGCTGTATGCCACAGAGGATTTTTTGATGCTGGCCCCGAAAAACGGACGCATTTGGCCAAATGCGTCACATTGTAAATATGGAGCTAACAGAGCACCACCCCTGTGTCAATAAAATGACAAAACAGTGGCGCAAGCTACTTGTAAACATGCCCCATGGGTCATATTTATGGCAAGGTGGTGCAGTGACGTGCAGCAAGCCACTGTGCTGTGCAGAATCACTGAGAAAGGGCAGGAATGTGCCATATTTAAGGCATACAGAGCATTCCTGTCCCATCTTCCTGTGTTGGCACATAATGGGCTTTGCAGCATGCATGCAGGATTGTTTTAGCGCAGGAAGGGGTACCTTCCTGCACAAAAACAATCCTTAGAGGCATAGTCCTCTGTCTATGTGTGCTGCAGAACACAGCACACATAGAAAGAGGAAGTAACAAGGAGAAATTTATATATTTCTCCTAGTTACTCTTCCCCTGGGGACAGAGACATTTTAAGGCTTTGGTAAAGTGGGCTCTAACCCAGGGCCCCAGCCTTTCGGGCAGCCCTCAACACAGCCAGCTATGTTCTGCAGAGAGTCTTGCCCTGATGACCTCGAATAATTCTTAAACAGATTGTTTTAAACACTGCTTTCATTTAATTTAGTTTTACTCTGGGTGATGTGTAGTAGCCTATTACAGACATTTTGCAGATAAATGTTGTGGTTATATTTAATGCAACATCCATAAAAAAGTTTCTTGTAGGTCAAACCAGGACTTGTCATAGGAGAAATGGGAGGGTGTCACAGAGATTATTTGCAGTTATATTAGTGAGCTGCTGCTGTGTTACAATATTAAAAGCACACATCACTATCCTTGAATATTTGTTGTAACAACTTTGAAGTTTTCACAATGTACCTGTGCGTTGTCAGTGACCAGGCTGATGACAGCATGAAAGCACTGAAATTGGGTCACAAATTCAAAGCTGTTCCAAACAGGGGCCCCCAAAATCCGTTTGGCCCTGGGGCCCCAAAATCCTTAAAATGACCCTGCCTGGGGAGGCGTAAGATTTTGGTGCATTCCCAGGTTTAGGGAATGCATCAAAATCCATGGGCATTGGGTGGGAAAACCAATATGGCACCCACGGAGTGCCTCCCTAGTGCTGAGTAAAGCAACACAGCAGTTTGTGCTGCGCTGCTTTGCCTTACTCTAGATGTTTGAAGCTGCTCAGAGCCATGCAAAGTGGCTTTGCCTAGCTTCAAAAATCTTACTTAAGGTTTACGTCGTTCTTGCACCATGTTGTGTGGTGCAAGAGCGATGTAAACCTGGTCATAAATATGGCCCCATGTGTATTGTTTCTGTCATGAGTGGTTTATGGTTATGCATGCAAATACATAATCCTCTTTTATAGGTCTCCCCTTCCCACATATGTGTAAATTACGCATGTCATAATTTGCATATATATTGCATTTCAAAACATATGTTAATTATACCTATCATAACCTAGCTGCCTGTATGCATAATGTCAATGCATGTCTTGGATTTCCCCGCCTTTCTAAATCCTGAGTTTCTCTATTGTACACATGTAATACATTATTCACCTGTAGACTTCTCTAAATTGTGGAATTCTGTTTCAATGTTAACCAATACTTTTTTCCTTCCCAGAAAATGTAATTTATGCCAAACATTTCAAAAGGGCGATGCATGAATTGGGTTATACCCAGGGCGGGACTGGCCGTAGCGGGCATCAGGTGTTTCCCAGGGAGGCTGAAAGGCCTTGAGGCTACCCCCACAGTCCCAGATAGCCCATAAAGGGCTAAAAATATGTATTAAAAAAAAGAGTAGCTGTGAAGATCATAGATCTTTACACTGCGCATTGAGGGTTTGAGTCCAGGATTTATCCCTGGTCATTTCCCTACTTTCTTTTTCAACTACAAATGTTTAATGTTTATACTGAAAGGTGATCTTACTGTTTTAATTGACAAATACCTTTTTCTTTTCAATTTGTCCAGAAATATCTAATTTTAAGTATATCCTCTATCGAAGCCTAAAAACTCTATCTCCCTTTCTCACTCTCTCTCTTTCTTTTAATCTTTCTCCTACTCGCACACCCACTCACACCCTTATGCACCCACTCACAGACCCACTCAGATACTCACTCACCCACTCACAGACCCACTCAGACTCTCACACACCCAGTCACAGACCCACTGACACCCTCATACAGCCACTCACAGACCTGTGCAGGCACTGACACACCCATGAAGACACTGATGGATACACTCCTACACCCAGAGACTCTCACAGCCACTCTCACACCATCTTACACCTATTCACACACCCAGAGAGAAGGACTGCAGCCAACTCTCACTGTCCATGGCCAAAGGGCCATGTGCAAACTAGGGTTGGGTGGTTAAGGGGGTTGGCTCCAGGGGCAGGCTGCAGGCCACGCCTTGCTGGCAACCCCTGCTGCGCACGGGCAAAGGCCATGCACAATGCAAGGTTGGGTGCTTATAGGGGATTGGCAGCCCTGCAGCTGACTGCATCTGGGCATGACCGAAGGCTGTGCACGATGGTGGTTGGATTAACGCATGGTAATGAAAATTACTAGCAGGAAAAAAAACATAGAAATTCACTGAAAAAATCAAAGATTACAAAGAGGTTATCGTTATAAAATAGAATTAAAAAAACATAGAAATTCACTGAAAAAAACAAAGGTTACAGGGATGTTATAGTAAGGCTCACACTTTAAATGTACAAAACTATAGAAATTCACCAGTCATAGTTAGAGTTACCTCAAGTAACCATAACTCGTGCCCTCGCCGTTAAAAAAGTGTTTTTTGTTTTGCTAATAACTTTGGCGCAGTTTGATGAATGTTCACTAAATTTTCTAAGAAAATACAATGCTCACTTCAGCTGCTGTCTCGAGAATTTCAGGGTGATCTGTCGAGCGGGGGCCGAGAAAAAGGGGGGGGCCGAAAACACATTTCCCCTATTAATTTTTCCCTAGGGATTATGAATAGCAATAGCACCCGAACCACTGGATGGAATTAAACCAAACTTGGCCGAAAGGTAATTGTTGGTCCAGAAAGTGCCTTTTTCGTTATTTGCTGTAAATCCATTTAGTAATTTTTGAGAAATTAAAGAAAATCCATATGTGTATATATAGGGACGCGAAGGCTGCATGAACCCTCTCAATTTTGTGTTGATATCTGGATGACGGCTAACACGAAGTGTTGGCAGCCATCTTGGGACTTGGCTTCAGCTGCGTCCCAGACACAAATGTAAAAAAAAGAAAGGGGTCCATGGTAGGTACACCCTGAAACCTTAGCTCTGTGGCTGGAACAAAATTCCGCCGTGTGCGTCATTTTTGGGATGCGGCAACCCGCCTTGCGTTAATTATATGCAAGGTAGGCGTTCCCGTCCAACAAATGGCTTAAACGGCCGTGCGTCATATTTATGCTTTCGGGCAAAAATTACGCACGGCCGGGAGGCGGAACCAGAAAATGACGCACAGCCCGATTTGTGTAAAAAATTAACGCCTGGGTCAGGGCAGGCGTTAAAATGGGGCAAACACACCTGTATTTAATCAGAACACACAGAACAAACAGCAGAGCAGCAGAGCAGCAACAGGGAGCCATGGAGGTGATTCTAATCCCGCATGCACGCAGACGCAAAGCCCAGCAACAACAACAGAAGCTACAACAACACCAGCAGGGACCCCAAAGGCAGTGCAGAAGGCAGGAGAGGATATTCCGCCCAAGAACAACCCTTCAGGGCCTCAGGGAACACAACATCATTCAGAGGTACCGGTTGAACTGGCAGGCCATTCAGCAGCTGCTACGAAACATTGAACAGCAGTTGGCCCCCATTTTGGTGACACCCCGCACCATCCCAACAGAAACAAAGCTGCTTGCCGTACTTCACATGCTGGCAAGTGGCTCTTTTCAAACAACTGGTGCCCTGGTTGGCGGAATATCACAACCATCATTCTCCGCCTTTTTGCCCAAAGTACTGGACGCCATCATTCGACTGACACCCCGCCACATCTGCTTCCCTAACACACTGCAGAAGCAGCAGGAAACTAAACAGGGGTTCTACGCAATCAGTGGCTTCCCACACGTCCTTGGTGCAATCGACTGCACACATGTACGCCTTGTGCCACCTACTGCAACTGAACACCTCTACTGCAACAGGAAGCACACACATTCCATCAACGTGCAGGCCATAGTCGATCACCAAGGATTGATCACCAACATTGTGGCTAAATATCTTGGGAGTGTACATGACTCATACATCTTCCGTCACTGCACCATCAATGAACACTTCCAGGATGGACGGAGCTGGCAGGTCTTACAATTGGGGTGGTGGGTGGATCCTCTGCGATGGCTGCTTGTTCTGTGCTCCTCCTTGTGACTGAAGGTGGGGTCTGGAGGGTTTAAAGGACCTTTTGGATAGTCTCCTGGGGAATGTTTATCGGCTCGTCATCCATGTCATCAGGGACATCTGGGACAGGCATATCGGCAGGAAATCCATCTTCCTCTGCAATGAAACAGGGTACAATTAGTGTGTCTGTGTTGTGACAATGTTGACGTGACGTGCCTGCCTTTTGATGAATTCACTTTGTGATCTTGTTTTGTATTAATATCTGCAGTCCTTCAGATGGGCATTGTTTCAGGCCTATGGCCCACCTGTGTGTCACATGTATGTTATTGAGTTATCAGACTTGTCAGTCTCATCGCTTCTAGGTGTTGGTTTATGCCAAATAGAGAATTGCCACCTTCTTGTCCTACTCGACCCTCCGTGTATATCCATTCTCATGGTGAGACCTTTCACTGGCTGTGGGTGTTCTGATGGCCCTGGCAGCACACTTAACTATCAGGACCTGCCCCAATCCCTGATCGTTCACATCGACTTAAATGTAATTGACATGTTGCATATCCTATGCATGGTAATGTTATGATCTGATATGGATGTTGACATTGTTAATGGGTCCTGCTGATGTTGGGTAATGTGTGTTACATTGGATTGCCCTGATAGTCGTATCAGTGTCCTATTTCGTCCTCTGACTGTGCAGGTGTATTTCAGTGACCAGTTACATGTGTCCCCTCCTCAATGCTGTTGTCTGAGCAGTATGACATTTGTGATGTTGCCTTGTTACCCAGGCACAGGATGGACCCTGACATATGCAGCATTGGTGTGTCCTTAGTGCTGTGTCGCTCCTATTGTTGTTAACTTTGGCTGATGTTTGTGACAACTATGGGCATTGACAGTTGAGTGTACTGGGGCCTTTGTCTTGTTTCAGGAGATTGTTGCAGATGTCATCCTCACCCCCTAATTTAGGTATGTATGTTCCATGGGGAGGGTACCGCCATTGGCTACTTGAGCTGCACACAGATCAGAGGTGGTAGTGGCAACTGTTGTCGCAGTTACATTGCAGTTGTCGGTTTGGCTAGAGGATTGCTAATAGGGCCCTAGTTAATGTAGGAGGCATGTTGGCTGACGAGTGCCAGGATGTCAGTTTGACGTAGTGGCCTTCCCTCCTGTCGTGGCTTTCCCTTTGCTCCATCGTTGGCATGACAGCATGCCCCCATGGGACTGTTGTTGGTGTTGTGTAATGGTGTGCCCCAGGTCTTCTCAGAACGGGCCATGCCCCCCTGCCGTGCCCCTTTACCCATGCCACTCCATGTATATGGTGACTTACATGGAATGTGTAGTAGGTATTCCCCCCGTTGCAGTTGACATTAGTGCATTTCAATTCCCCATGCGACTTACCCTGCATGTGCGTTGTCTCCTGGTAGTCTGCGCTGTCCTGTCCTTGAATCCCTGTGACGATCTCCTCAGGGATGACGGCTGCGACCATCTCCTCCATGTGGTCCAGGGCCTCCTGGTGTGCTGGACTCCCCCCTCCAGTCTGCAGTGCTGCCTTCCTGTTCCTGGCCATCTTTTCCTTTGTCCTGCGTTTGCAGTCATGCCAGCGTTTCTTGCACTCGATGACTGTTCTGCGTACTTCTGCCACACTGTTAATCTTGTCGACAATTTATTGCCATATAGCCTCTCTCCTACTGATTGGCAACTTTGATGTGACAAACAGTTGGTGCTGGTGTTCCGTCACCTCTTTCACCAGGATTTCCTGCTCCTCTGCACTGAAGCGACACTTTCTTTTCTTCTTAAAAGTGTCCTGGTTCTTGTGTGGGTCTTCCTGGCTGGTTCCTGGTCTGCTGTCATCTTCCTGGGGTCTGTAGTGGCATCTGGGATCCATTTTGGCTCTCCTCTGGTGAAATGGCTGTGTTCGCTGTGTTTTTTGACGCTATTGCGTAAAAAAAAAACGGCACATATCCGGTTTGCGGTGTTGTAAATCGACCCAGTCATTTCCACCGCGTTAACGTTGTTTTCCTTTACGACTTGACGCCGCGGTGTGGGTAAAAAATAATGACTCCCACCTGTTGTTTGCGCTGCCGTGCGTCAAAGTATAAATATGACGCCCGCACGGCGCACCAAAATGGCCTTAGCCGGCGGTAATATTTTTGATGCAAAACTGCGCCGGCGCAGTTTTGCGTCAAAAAGTATAAATATGGGCCTAAGATTTTTCAGAGAGAATTGGACACAAGATGTTTGGGCGTTAAGTACTATAGATTGAAATCAAATAGAGTTCGAGGAAGAACCTGTGCAGATGGTAGAACCGAGCAAATTGGTATTCCAAAATCAGTTGGAACAAATAGTTCAGGAGGAAGTATCACAAATGTTGACAAAGAATTTGATTGTGAGAATAGAGGAACATTAAAAAGGGTTTGTAAGCATGTTATTTCCAGTGGAAAAGAAGGACAAAGGCTGCAGGCCAGTAATACATTTAAGAAATTGAAATCGGTTTGCAACTTATCAACATTTCAATATGGAAGATATTCATCTTAGACGGGATTTGTTACAAAAGCAGGATTGGATGGTGAAGTTAGAGCTCAAGGATGCTTACTTCACAATACTAGTAGCGAAGGAGAGTAAGAAACATCTGCAATTCAGATGGAAAAACCAATGATATCAGTTTCAGAGTCTACCATTCGGGCTAACACCAGCCCCTTGGTGTTTCACGAAGGTGATGAAGCCGGTGGTTGGCTTTCTCAGGGAGAGAGGAGTAGGAATGATCATTTATTTGGACAATATACTGATAGTGAATCAGGATCACGAAGAATTGAAAGAACAGTTGATTATGGGGAGGAGTTTGTTGGAGGATTTGGGATTTATAGTAAACCAGGAGAAGTCTGTGTTAATTCCAGTGAGGAAATTTGAATTTTTGGGGTTTATAGTGGACACAGTATTGTGTCAATTACAACTTCTGGAGAAGAAAGTAGGACTGGAGGTGCAATCGCCAATGAGGAAGGAGCAGATAAAATTGAGAGAGACAGCACATGTGGTTGAGCTGCTGGCTTCGTCAACACATATGATTTTTCCAGGACTTTTGCATTACGGGGCTTTACAGCGATTGAAGACTTCGAGTTTAGCAAAGGGATTGTGGTACAGAGAGTTTGTGCCTCTTTATCTGGAAGCAAGAGAGGAATTGATTTGGTGAAAGGAGAATCTGGAGGCTAGGAATGGTCGAACAATTTTTGGTAAAAAGTCGAATTTTACATTGAAGACAGATGCAAGCAGCTCTGGTTGGGGAGCAAATTGTTTGGGTCAAGAGACCGGGGGAATTTGAACATCCTTAGAGAAGGAGAGCCACATACATTTCTTGGAATTGCAGGCAGGATTGTTTGCTTCACAGAGTTTCAGGACAGTCTTGAGAGGCAAGTCTGTTTTGCTGAAAATGGACAATGTGACAGCTGTGGCATACATAAACATGTTAGGAGGAACCAGGTCCCAGGGCCTAGAAGAACTAGCAAAGGAAATGTGGGGGTTCTATTTGGAACACAAAATAGATTTGAAGGTGAGGATTTAACGGGGGTTCAAAATGTTGTAGCAGATTGCAACTCATGGCAGGTCATGGATTACAGCGATTAGAAGTTACAAGAGAATGTATTTAAGGGTATTATAGAGATAATGGTATCCTGGAACGTGGATCTGTATGCTTCCAGGCTAACCTTCCAGTTGCCAAAATATATCAGCTGGAACGGGATCCAGGGGCAATAGCAGTGGATGCGTTTATGCAGGATTGGAGGGGAATGAAGGGTTATGCGTTTTCCCCATTCTCAATGATTCAGAGAGTGCTGGTACAGGTGAGAAGGCAAAAGTTTCAAATAGTATTGGTGACACTTTTCTGGACGACTCAGCCATAATTCCCAACAGTGGTGGAAATGGCCATGGAAGAACCAATTTTAATAATGTCTTGCAAAGGTCTTTTGTTAGGTGCAGAAGGCAAGGAACATTCTTTTGTGGAATCGGGTTCTCTGAACAAGCACTGTATTGAGGATATCAGGCATTAACAAGGATTTACAGAACTTTCAGGATTGGCTGCAGAATTGCTTGATGAATCTTGGGCTCCGGGTATCAAAATAAGGTATTGAGGTGCATGAAAGGTATGGTTGTGTTAGTGCATTGAAAGGGATTTAGATCCAATGGAGGCAGATGTTGTTCAAGTGGCAAATTTTTTGGCAGGGTTGTTTCATAAGGGTATGTCATATGGAACAGTAAATTGTCATAGAGCAGCGGTAGCAGCTGGTACTTCACTTCAGCAGTGTAGATCATTTGGCAAAAGTCCTTTGGTATGTAGCATGATGAACGGGATTCAATTGACAAGACCACCAAATTTGAAATAGCAAACATTATGGAACCTGGATTTGTTACTTAAGTTAGTTCAGAACTGGCCAGCCAATAGATATTTACAGGTAAGAGAGCTTTCTTGGAAGTTGGCAACTTTGCTTTGTCTCATTTCCTTCTGAAAAGTATTAAATGTGAGGGCATTGGAAGTTTCACACAGGTTTTTTCAACCAGATGGTGTGCTTTTTGAGGTATACAGATGCACTAAAACAATGTTGAAACTTAATTTTATCCATTTTATCCATCTATGTGCGGTGCGATGTTTAAAAGAGTATGAGAATAGGATGCTGAAAAAGAGAGCTGCAGGGGTTGAATAATTATTAATTTCATATGTGAAACCTTTTGAGGCTGTATCAAATGCTACAATTGCAAGATGGGTGAAGGCTGCTATAATAGAAGCAGGTGTGGATTTGTCAAAGTTTACAGCTCACTCTGTATGGGGAGCTATGGCAAGTAAGGTTTGCATGTTGGGTAAAAGTTTGGAAGATATTATGAAAGCTGCTGGTTGGCCTTCTGCAGGAACATTTAGAAGGTTCCATTTCAAATTTATAGAAGGAGAGAAATGTGTTTTGAAAGATTTGAACATATATAATGCTATCATCCTGTCTTGACATATAATAACGATTGTTATAGGTTTACTGAATAAAGAATTGAAATTCAATTAAAGACAAGGAGGCTAGCATTATCCCGCCCACCCTTCCCTTGTGAAGAAGTTGGGAAAGATAAGGACAACTTTGTATAGGGAGTAAATAAAAGTTTATGCATAATGCTAGCCTCCTTGTCTTTAATAAAACCTTAATTCTTTATTCAGTAAAACTATAAGAATCATCATTCTCCCTAAGACCACGGATGTCTCTGTATAATGACTTAGGGTACCATTAGTGTGTGCGGGACAGAAATACTCAGGAGACCTGTATAATTAGTGCCTAACCATTGCTGGCAGCACCATGTCATAGGACTCTCATTGTTCGAACGAGACTGCTGGATTTGGGATGGGAGCACCATCGCTTGTGGGTGACTGAGTCATTCCCACACCAGTTGGCGGCTGCCGGCCCAACCTTAGTGGTTTACTAGCAGCACCTACTCAACCCAAGAAGGAAAGGTGACGTTGGATGACACTCTAGTAACCTCTCGGGGAAATCACAGTGAACAGATCTCATCCCTTTTTCTTGTTAGCAAAAGGTCTCATACACACACATAGGCAATAAAGAGATGCATGGTGACATTCAATATATTTATTGAAAAGACTGCAATCTATGATAAAATATATGAACTGCAATTATTAGGCTAATGAGACATAACAAAATTAGGACTGTGACGGTTAGTGAGAAAAAAATGAACAATCCCAAAATATTGCAATGAACATGTATTTAAAATTCCTACCTAATGCCTAGCTTCTAGTGAGAGCACAGCGGTAATAGCCCATTTAGTCCATCTTCAGTATGTGAGAGCACCTACAACCATTACTTTAGAATGAATGATTGCTCTCCGTCTCCTTACTGGCCTGCAGAGACAAGGCTGAGGTCTTGCTGAAAATATCATGCAGCATAGATGGAAATCCTGGTCCGAAGGACGCCTCTCAACCCGCACTTGGCCTACATGGTGTTTTATAGAAAAGCATTTTTGTGTTCTGCGATATAGGTCTAAAGTGGGCATGTGCCTAAGTGTTAGACCCTGTGAGTACTCTTGTGGCAGCAATGCCAAACAGTATCTGGTGTTGGTCTCGTACTGTTCTTTGTCAACCTTGGGCCAGGAACATGATGAGAAATGTTATGCATAACAATAATAAGGCTCTCACAGAATAGCAGCTGATTAGGGAAAATGAAACATCCCCACTGAAAAGCAAGCTATTCTAAAATGAAGAAATGAGAATAGAGCATATTATCTAGGTAAAAGAGCATAGGCCGCAGGTCTAAGCTAAACTCAAATGTATGTGCCAGAGCAAGGTATTAAAATGAACCCATGACAATGTGACCCAGGAGACAGAAGGTATTTACCAAATGATTAGGACAAGAAAATGCCAACGTGCTAAAAGTCACATTAGCAGAAAATATGATTTAGGTTTGAGGCACCTTCCCAGCCTTTCCACTGAGCTATTCATGGCGGGCTACCCGCCATGAAAAGCTCAGTGGAAAGGCATGTCGTGATCAGCACGACATTGCCAACATTGGCACTGCTGTGATTGGCCAAGGCTTTCCCCACTATTGCAGCCGTGGGATCCATGATCCTGGTGGTTGTGGTGGTCTTGTGGCAATCAGACTGCCATCCTCGTAAACTGGCGGTCGGACCGCTGAGGATGCGGGGGATGGACCGCCATCATGGGTACAGCAGTCCCAGGACCTTCGTACTTGCAATCTGGACCCTAAAAACCAACTTTACTAATAAAGAGGGTTTTAAATTCAAATTCTTTAGACACCAACTCAACATTTCTTCCTGCTCCCAATTGATAGTTATCACTTGTTAAATGTAATAAGTTATCCCAAAGTCATCCTATGGGAGAGACAGGCCTTGCAGTAGTAAAAACTAATTGAAGAGTTTTTCACTCCCCGCCATATATAGTATGTGTCCATCTTTTACAAGTACACTGCACCATGCCCAGTGGGCTGTATAGGCGTACCGTAGGGGTGAATTATTTGTATAAAAAGGAAGGTTTTGCCAGGTCACATTGGCAGCTTAAACTGCACAAACAGGCTGCAATGGCAGGCCTGAGACATGTTTAAAAAGCTACTTTAGTGGGTGGCACAATCAGTGCTGTGGACCCACTGGCACAATTTAATTGACAGGCCCTGGCTACGTGTGGTACCACTTTACTAGGCTTTACAGGTAAATTAAATGTGCCAATTGGATGTGAAACAATTCTACTATGTCTAAAGGGGGGGAGCATAATCACTTTAGCATTTCTTAGCAGTGGTAAGGCATGCAGACTACTAAAAGCCAACTAAAACAGATTAAAAATACAGGTGGGTGAAAGCAAAAAGTTTGGGGATGACCCTGCAGAAAGAGCTAAGTCTAACAATGGCATATACTGAGCCTCTGCTGCATCACAAGGTTCAAGGAAAAGCCAATGTAAACAAGGGCTCATCACTCCAAGTGTGTGATGGATGAAAGTTGACATAACATTGCATTGGGCAGATCATACGCTGGCACTGAGACACACACTATAAAGGCTGTGGGTTGTGGGAGGTGTTCAGTTAATTATATTGTTCCTGCATAGAAAAGTTTTGTGATGAAGGCACCAAGCATATTTATGGATTTAAAGATGTACTGTCACTACTTTCACCTTAGACTGCAGCTCCTTGGTTTGCTTGCGTGTTTTGCACCATGTTCTTGTTTATATGCCATGTTATGTACCATTAAAGCACTCATGAATACGCAAAGGATGGAAAATGCAAAAAGTAGAAGAACACCTGTTGGACCTGGCATCCTTGGCGTGGTCTGCCCTAACTGTTTGCCTCTACTTCCCAGGTTGTTGCTGTGTGCTGAACTCTGTTTTTGCTGTTTTTGTTACTCTGGGCACTTCACCACTGCTGACCAGTGGTAAAGTGAGAGTGCTCCCTATGTGACATTACAGGTGTAATTGGCTTTTCTATAACTGGCATATTTGATTTACTAGTAAGTCCCTGGTAAAGTGCACTAGAGGTGCCTATGGCCTGTAAATCAAATGCTACTAATGGGCATGCAGCACTGATTGTGCCACCCACATGAGTATTTCTGCGGTGTCTGTGTGCAGTTTTTAAACCTGGCAAGTATACCAACTTTCCAGGCCCAAACTTTACCTTTTTATACATGTAAGACGCCCGTAAGTTAGGCCCTAGGTAGCCCATTTGGCAGGGTGCAGTGTGTGTTAAAGGTGGGACATGTACTGATGTGTTGTATTTGTCCTAACAGTAAAGTACTGCCAAATTTGGTTTTCGCAGTTGCAAGGCCTATCTCTTTCATAGGTTAACATGAGGGCTGCCTTTAAATATTCTTAAAGTGCAGTTTCCCTTTGAGAGTGGATAGAAATATGGAGTTTGAGGCCTCTGAACTCACAATTTACAAATACATATTTTAGTGAAGTTGTTTTTTAGATTGTTAGTTTGAAAATGCCACTTTTTGAAAATAGCCATTTTCTTGCTTAAACCATTCTGTGAATCTGCCTGTTTGTGGATTCCCTGTCTGGATCAGATTGACGGTGGGCTGTTTGTGAATCTCCTCCAGACAGTGACAAAAAGGGAGCTGGGGTGTAGCGTGCATATCCTGATAAGCCATCTGGGCTAGAGTGAAGAGAGGAGTGCTCACTGACACCTGAAAGGGCTGTGCCTACCCTCACACAATGCAGTCTCCAATCCCCTAGTGTGTGTCTGGGACCTGGCCTGGGCAAGGGAGGATCCTGTAAACAACAGAGACTTTTCTTTGAAGTTGGGCAACTTTGAAGGTAGAAAGGGGTATAAGTACTGGACCCAAATCCCCAGACTTTAGATTTCTTCAAGATTTGCTTCTGGAGCCAAGGTGCACCTCTGAAAAGGAGAAGAACTGAAGAGCTGAAGAGCTGAGGAGAAGTGCTACCCCCTGCCTGTGATTGTGCTTTGTTGGGCTTTCCTGCAGTTGCTCCTTCTGCTTGTGAAGGGGACAAAGTCTGGACTTTGTGGTATATTCCTGCTTGAAAAGAATCTCCAAGGGCTTGGACTGAACTTGCGTCCTGTTTTTGAAGCCTCAGGAACAGCAAAGGCTTGTTAGAGGGTGGCGCTCCAGTTCCTGAGCCCCTGAGAGTGAATTTCTGGTAAAATCCGGTAAAATTATCCCGGACGACGCCGTGCGACATCACAAGGATGTCGCTGTACGGAACCCATGACGCAGCCTGCAACTGAAGTCGTGGACCTTGCAGAAGTGTGATGACCCCACCAAAATTGCAAGCTCCATGTCACTGACACCGCTGACATCCCCAGAACTCTCAAGATCGGAGAGTCATAGCACCGACGTTCGTAACACCTGACTCCGTTGCAGCACCTGTGACCTTGTGACTTTGATGATATAGACGGAGCACTGACCTGGAAAGAGCAGAGGAACACTCCAGACGCGACCGTTCTCAGTGCCAGTGCTGTGTTCGACATGCAGCTCTGCTGGCACTGTTCTACCAGTTTGCAGAAAGGATTGCCATTCACACTATAGGCTGATTACTGATCCAGTTCTTCAGGTATGGGGATTAAGGCTAGCCTCTTACATCAGACAAAGGCAGAGGGTACACCCACTATGCTCTCAGAATAATCTTAGGGTTATGTAGGAATATCTAGAAATCATTTACCATGGTTGGATTGTGAATTCTCTTTCCCAAGATCATAATGCTGATAACAGTACTTTGTTTCATCTGCCTAATTATCGCAGCACATTCTCTCTATGCAAGACTAGAATTGTTTCAAAAAATGTATTGAAAACTTATCTTGTATCTCTTCTGTGTTTTCATCTGGACATGCATGAGTAATACAACGAAATGGTAAGAACTATTTCCACGATTCTCTTGGGGATCAGAGCGTTACGTTCAGGTTGCCAAAAACCTCTTTCAACCAGGTTAGGGATTCGGGTGAGGTTGTGTGGGCTAACCAGGAATTGGGGCGACAGCTTCTGATGATGTGGACAAACTCAGTCCCCACATTCTGAAGTTCTATCATCTAAATACTCAGTCCTATTATTTTAGTAGGAACCATAGAACAGTGATGTGGTATTCACAATGGTGGTAGTGGTATTGGTATTGTGTTGATGACACTGGTGATATTATTAGTGGTGTGATATTGATGGTAGTGTTTTTGGCAGTGATAATTTTGCAGGTGGTTGATGTTGGAAGTGGTGGCATTGGTGGTGAGGGCTGTAGTAGTAGCTTTGATGATGGTGGTATTGGTGCGGCATTGGTGAGAGTGGTGTTATTGTGGTGGTGCTACTAAGGGTGATTGTGGTGGCATGGCAGTGATGATGGTATTATTGGTGCATGTAATTGGCAGTTATGAGCAAGTGCCCATATAATAACATGTGTATATCTCGCACACAGACCTCTTGACTGTTTTTGTTTCATCACACCAGGACCACCAGACCCAAAGATGCCCATCAAATTGTACTTGAGAAGCAATTTTAGTGTCAAGCTCGTACTTGAGTCATGAAAAAAGCAAAAATAACTGCAACTGTTAACAAAAGAATAATTTTGCTACATACACATGTGTGACACAAAAGTGTTTTAGAAATAAATTGTCCCATAGACATTGCGATGTAAGCACTCCATATAAAGTGTAACGATAAACCAAACAGTCAATAGCATGGCAATCCGAGAGAAATGCTCTTCTGAGCTGATCCAATATGTGACTGACAATGTCTCAAGCCAGTAGCCTAAAGAGACTGATCCGAAGAAACCAAATGCTAAAGTAGGCTGACCTAACCTCAGCTCCATGAATACTGAAATGAATAGATAATAATAGCTGTGCTCTTAATCCAGACATAATATGTCGATAAACAAATTACTTCATAACTTCAATAGTAAAACATTGTTTTGAATAATGATTGCAATATTTGCATCACCTACAGGCGAGCTCAATTATTTAGCACACCATCTAAATATCCATTCATTCATGACTTAAGCGTAAACTACAAAAAAGTACGAGTTCTTACTGCGCCACTGCAGGTCTGCTGACTAGTTAATGTTTCTTCACAGGTTTCAGAGGGACGCAGAACCTTTTGTTTGGTCCAAAACTGAATGTCATTCAAAGTGGTACCTGAAATAAGCACATTTAAAATAAAGGATTTACTTTAATGTGGAACTCTCTTAACAATGTCCTGCTTTTCGTCTGCCATATTTGTCGACACCCCTCAACCACTAGAAATGTTCAAATAGTTTGTCAATCACCTCCCCCTAAGCCCACTACAACTCAGCGTAGACATGCTTCACTTCATTAGAATGGTATATCATAGTTTCAAATACTGGAACTGGCCTATGTTAACATAAACTAGACCTCTTTATCTCCTCGGTATAACAAAGAACTGAGCGCACTCAACTGTCTAACTCAGCACTGTCATTAAGGTGGTCAGAATTAAGGGTGTGCAACTTTCGTGTAAATTCCTTTTGCATAATGACATGAAATTTTGTAAAAATGACGCAGAATGACATGGCCTTAGGCGAAAAGCAAGTGTTATATTCTTTTGGGCACGGAGTTAATCTCCACATTCAAAATAGACATGAAAACATGCTATGAGAACATAGACGTGAAAATGTGCTTCAATCAAAAAAAAAAGCAAATAATCCAAGTGCCACACACAAAAGTCACCCGCATTCTATTGGTTTACATTGTTCCAGTGCTCCCACAATATATTTTACCCAAGCTATCCCCAATTATGTTGTGTGGCATAGTGATGTAATTTTGCAGTATTTCACATTAAAATCCTAAATAAAAATGACACAAATTACACGAATTACGACACCGTAATTTAAATGTAACTCACCCGGGTCCACCCAGTAGGCATCCCTTACCTAAATTGGCTTGGCGAGTGCAAGGAGGCAATACTCCAAAAACATTGAGCTGAGTTCATTTTAAAGATGACAAACTGGTCTATTTCATTAAACTAAAGACTTTGTGTTTGTGGACAACAAACAACGAGATTACACAAGGGTATATTTTGCAGTAAGACAATGGCGCTAAATGCTAGTAGAAAGTAACCAGAAGAGCACATTTAGGGGCAAATCTACGTACCATTTTTCCGGTAGCAAACAGTCGGATTAGCAGAATTGGACCATTTGCAACAGGAAAAAAACATCATAATCTATTTACCGAATCGCAAAACAGGTTTGCGAGTCGCAATTAGGAAGGGGCGTTCCCTTCCTAATTGTGAGTCGCAGCGAAAATATTTTTTCAGAGCAGGCAGTGGTCGAAAATTTGAAAAGAAAACTTTTCATTTTTGTTTTTGAAATGCAGCTCGTTTTCCTTTAAGCAAAAACGAACTGCATTTATAAAAAAAAAAAAGAAACTGCTTTTTTAAAAGCAGTCACAGACATGGTGGTCTGCTGTCTCCAGCAGACCACCATCCCTGTGAGGGTGTCCATTCCCAATGGGGTTGCACATTGCGACCTACCTCATGAATATTCTTGAGGTAGGTCATTTGCCACCCCATTGCAAATCGCAAACAGTGTAAAGTACACTGTTGTACATACGATTTTGTGAGTTGCAAATTGCGAGTCGCTAAGACTCGCAGCTTGCAAGTCGCAAAAACGGATCTTTGTACATGTGGTCCTTAATGAGCGTGAGCAGCCGTTGCAATGGCTAATAGAGTGCTGTGGCAATTAGTATCGTTCCTCAGCACAAAAAAGCATCCTTGTGTCTATTTTGGATGCATGAGGGAATTTTTGCACTAAGAAATAGAGGTAAATGGAAAATTACTCTTCTTGCCTGCTTCCGCTCAATCTTGCGGAATTCTTAGGTAATTCCTCATGATTATACTACACAGAATTACACCTCGCCCATAGTCAGATCTTCAATTTTGTCATTTAAAATATCGATTCAAGTGTGGTACAATCGCTATACCTTTATGTATCTGTTAAATACTTAGGGCCAGATGTAGGAAGGTTCCCTTTTGCGAGTTGCAAATTGCAAGTCCCAGCGACTCGCAATTTGCAACTCGCAAAAGGGAATGCAGAAAGATGTCTCAGACACCTTCTGCGACTCGCTATGGGGTCGCAAAGACCCACCTCATAAATATTTATGAGGTGGGTCGCAGTTTGTGACCCCATAGCGAGTATAGGCACTCACGGGGATGGTGGACTGCTGGAGACAGCCGACCACCATGTCTGTGACTGCTTTTCAATAAAGCAGTTTTTTTTTTTCTCTTTGCAGCCCGTTTTCCTTAAAGGAAAACGAGCTGCAAATATAAAAAATACCGAAACCTTTTTGTTTCGTTTTTTTTCAGAGAAAAAATTATTTTGTGAGCATTCACAAAGGGGAAGGGGTCCCATGGGGACCCCTTCCCGTTTACGAATGAGTTACCATCTACTTCAAGTGGATGGTAACTGCGAGTTGATTTGCGACCACTTTCGCGGTCACAAATCAACTCTACATTGCGGTGCGACTCGCAAATAGGAAGGGCACACCCCTTCCTATTTGCGAGTCGGAAACACATTTTGCGAGTTGGTACCGACTTGCAAAATGTGTTTCTGCATCGCGTGAGGCCTTTTGCGCCTCGCAAACTGCGTTTTTCGCCGTTTGCGAGGTGCAAAAGGCTACTTACATCTGGCCCTAAGCTCATTCCAAGCTGAGTAACTGAAAACGGTCTGCTTATAAAAAATTGTCTGCCACAACTCTATGAATCTGCCAACGGTTAGCAAGGGTCTGCTGCCTCTTCGGACTAGATATTTTCCCGAAGCCCTTGCCTTAATTAGGAACAGCCAACTATCCTCTTAACCTACAAAGTTGGTCCAGCAGTCCGAAGGAAGCAACTGCTCCCTCTAATTGACAAGAATATGTAGCATCTCCGTGATGCCCCTTTATCCTTGTTACAACCATCACTAGACCTTTCAGACCTAGCAAATTGTCACCCAGTTTAACAGCTACATAATCCACCTGCGTGATACGGTCTGTGATGAAAGTAATAACAGACTGAGCGATCTGCAATTTCTTTGAACCGAAGGATGTGATCCATGCCTGTTGTCATTGCTGCGCTAGATACATCTCAGCTACATGCGGATGGTGGAGACGTATTCCTGTTTCTGTTATCGACAGCATTCGATTCCGCTGATCATGAGCTTCTCATCTCTAAATCTGCTGTTTCATCATTTGACCCCAGTTCTAGACTGTCAAATGCTGTGCAATTTTGTAGCACAGCTAGCTAAGCGGAAGAGCTAATACTTATTTTAGAGAAAACTAATGAGTGTAGGATAACTTTTTCATGCCACGCTTTTTGAAATAACTTACTGGTAAAGGTCCCACAAAGTCCACAAGTACTGCTTTCATATTTTTGATCCAATTTCAACTGAAAAAAACAGAAAGATACCAGTTCGTGAATATTAGAGAAGTTGACGTAGTTACTTTAAAAATATACATTTTAACACATCTTCTACCAAGTTGCCATCCTAAAAAGGAATGAGGCATTCCGAATTATAACAAGCCACCCTACAAACTGTCTGTGCAGTGAAGGGAATCGTCGTCATGTTCTACAGTAAAACACATGAAAGGATAATAGGTCATTATGAGCACCCAAGCTTTTTGTTGTTTTGATTTCTTCCACTTTTGATAGTGTGCCCTGCATCAAGCCCAACCTAAACCTTGTAGTTCAATTCTATAAAAAAAAAAAAAAGATAAGCTCTCTGCTGAAATGGTGACTTATAAACATTCCATGCGGGATACACTCAACCTGATTTTATCGGATAAAGCTTTCGTACATTAGACTCTTCAGTCGATCTAAAACAATCATAACCATTTTCCTTGTGAAAATGAGTGTGAGGATGTGAATGTGAAACTTGCTAAATACTCACACTACTAGCCAAGTGATTGCCTCCACACAGCAAAGGAATAGAAACAAGAAAAAGCAAGAGCAAGAGTTAGAACTATTTTTTTATTTCTTCAAACACCCTGAGGGATCAATTCTTAATCAAACCCATAGTGCTGAGGTATCTGGAGAGTGGTCTGGTCCACGTAACCCTGTCCTTGCATGTCTTCTCATAAAGACATTAAGAACCTTAGATCCTACCTATGGATTACTAAGAACTGGTTAGACCAGCACTGTCTACAAATGAAACACACTAAAAATGAATTTCAGCTCATCTGGGTAGCTTCCTGTTGTTCATAAAATTTTACTACAGTTTTAACCATGATTAGAAACTGGGAGAGGGAAATCCGGTCTTCAATATCCAGTTAACATCTGTAGGTTTTTATGCTGATTCCAGGTCAAACAACGAAATTCCAAGTCAACAAATTACCAAGATTTCTTTTTGTGAAGGCTGCATTGTCTTACTCCAGCTACTGACTTACTCATGGTGGGTCAAGCCTTAACCTTATCTTCCCTGGACATAGGAAATGCATTGCTGGTTGGTGTTGTGTCACTCTCACTTCACTTCTCGGGGTACTTTCATCCGTTGCCAGTAATGATGATGACATCACCAGCGTTCTCAGCACTAAGCATTGTGTTGGACCTGGCCTTTCTTTGAGGGTCATCCCCAAACTTTTACCTTCCTCCTCCTGTTTTTCTGAACTCTTTTTCTTGGCTGTAGGAGTCTGGGCACTTTATCATTGCTGATCAGTGCTAAAGTGCACGTGCTCTCCCTTCTAAACTTGGTATGATTGGCTTACACCTGGTTGGCACATTTAATTTACCTGTAAGTCTCTTGTACAGTGGTATCACTTATACCCAAGGCCTGTAAATTAAATGATTCAAGTGGGCCTACAGTGCATCTTGTGCCACCCAAAGAAGTTGCCTTTCAAACCTGTCTCAGGCCTGCCACCACATGACCTCTGTGCAAAGTTTACTGCCACAGTTGATTGTCATCTAAATGTACTTGCCAGATTTGGAACTCCCCTATTACTACATATAGGTCACCCTTCAGGTAAGCCCTAAGTAGCTCCCTGGGCAGGGTGCTGTGTAGGTACGAGATAGGACATGTACCTTATTGTGTGGCATATCCTGGTAATGACAAACAGCCTATTTGGTTTCCCACTAATGTGGGTGCTGCCACTCATAGCATTGTAATAGGAATGCCCTTGCATATGTCTAAGTGGTATTTTCTGATTTATGAGGAGCATCATGGGAATGTTTGGTATCGTTGGAATGGTAGTAGAAAATGCTACTTATTGGTGTAGGTGGATTTTTGTTCACCATTGTAGAAATGTCACTTTTAGAAAATGGGCATTTCTCTGTGCTTATGACTCTTGTGCTTTGCAACCTGACTCCAATCCACCTCTTGGGTAGAGTGACAGCTGGGCATTGTGCTTACTTTCCAAACAGCCATTACACAGGGAAGGTGGAGGTGTGATAAGATTACATCTGCATACTGAATGGTGTCCCTGGGCTGGGAGAGTGGCGGAGGGGTGCATCTATATATGTACAGGCTGTGTCCTGCTCTCAGACAAAGGGTTCATCTACCCCCTGCTGATGACCGGAGCCACGGCTGAGGTTGAAGGGGGGTGTTTAGCACTTCTGAAGTTCCTTTGAAGTGCCCTGTGAGATCAAAGAGAAAATGAGAATGAGTATACGGGTTGATCCCCATGTAGATAGACACGCCATGGGTCTGGAACCAGATGCTGCTGGAGGGGGACTATTATGCTGCAAGGAATGGCACTGTGCTGACCTGTGGCCTGTTAAGCCCCAAAAAGGACTGTTACTTACTCTACAGGGGCCCTGGTGTGCTGGCCTGTTGCTCTCCCTCTGCCCTGTGTTCTCCCAGTGATCTCCCAGGGGCCTGCATAGGATCAACCAATTACCAAATGCTGCCTCTGACCTTGCTTTTGTAGTGCTTGTCGAAGTACTACCACATTTATTAAAGTGCTCTATAGAGGGTGAGAGATCGATTCAGATTAGTTCCTAATGGCCCCCAGCACGTGGTGAATACTGCCTCTCCACAGCGCAATCTGAGCGCTTATTTTTGCCAGTTGGAGCCGAGCCTTTTGCGAAGGCCTTTTCACAGAGCTTTATTCCACCCCTGTGAAGAGCAGCTGTGGAGACAAGGAGAGTACAGCCCTGCCCACCAACATCAAAGAGCAACTGCAGCCAGCATACACCGTCTAGTGCCCCCGGGGCACAAGCAGGCACCAACTTGGGAAGAATCACCACCGTGACCCGGGCTGAAAGAAGAAGAGGAGCCCGTCCATGACAGAAGGACTCCCCCACGTAGTGCGGCCTCACAAGTAAGAACGGTATCAGTCTAGGAGGCCCTGGAGAGCTCCAGACACGCTACTGGGCCAAACGGCATGTTGAGAAGCACAGCAGCCACCCAAGAGGACAGGGGCAGCTGCCTCTGACTTGGATGGTGTTCGGCCTGAGCGGGGGACCCAGAGAGGTCTTCCAGCTTTTAGGAGGGCCGCGTGTGCTCCCTCCATGTCTGTGCCTACCTTTTGGGGGAGTGGGAGGGACATGGGTGTCCAACTGACAAAGGAATCGCATGGAAACCAGTTGCAGAACGGGCAGGAGAACCTCGACGGAGGTCCTGTGCCTGCCCAACTGCCTTTGCATATCGTATTCACAGGTGTAGGAGCACAGTAGTTCATGTGGCCATAATTGGAGATTGATATCTATCTTACAGCTTACTAAAGGAGCACAGACTTGCTGTAATCTTCAGGAGGAAGGTGCTGAGAAGAGCCCTAAACATTCTACATTTCCCTAATATGTTTTATGCCCTCATATTCATTGGATGCTGTATGGTTATGGTCTGGAGTTGGTTTGCAATGCCCTTTTGCTGTGTTGTAATTGGTGGCATTTCGGGGTCTGCAGTACATGCACAAGGAAGGAGGGTTTTATGATGACATTTGCAGTGGGAAGGTAGTGTTTTATAACATGGACAACATAGAAATGTTTCCTATTTTGCATTCATGATTATGATGGGCTGACAAGTGCCAGTTTGATACAGTATTACTGACTGATATTGTTTTTGGTCTAATGATTATTGTGCAAATCAGTTTATTTTTGTATAACTTATTGTGAAGTCTTTGTTTGTGGTGTATTTATTGTGTCACTTGGTTGTGTGTGTTGTGCAAACATTTTAAACATTACCTCTGGGATAAGCTTGACTGCTTGTGCCAAGCTACCAAGGGGGTAAGCAGGGGTTATCTTGGGTGTGTAGCTCCCTTGTCCTGACTAGACTGGTGGTTACTGCCTGACTGAGGTGCTTACCAGAGCCAACCAGGAACCCCATTTCTATCACATTGGCAGCCATTTTGTGCTTCAAGACTGAAAATCCTGCCTTTAGGGCTCTCACTATAGATTCCCTAATAAGCTGACTAAAAAGCCGAACACTACAGGATGTTAAAACATTACTAGAGGCAGATAGGCTCTGTTTAGATTTGGTGAAAATGGTTTAGAGAAATAAAATATGCACAGCTTTTTTGTGGATTGTATATCCATCTCTGTATTTCTTTTACCAACAGATTGTGATTCTGGCACTTTTCTTATGCAAAATTAGGAAAACAAAGCTCTTTGTTTCTGACATTAGATCTTTAGACCTTGATCTTTATGGTTTTTAGTAAATAATTCTATTTATGTAATGTACAACTGCAGAAATGTGTATTCTACCTATTGATCCACCCCTTATTTTTTTATCTTTGTTTTTCGATCTCAGCTTTGGTGTGAGAATTTCCATCAGCATCTCATCCACAGTAACTCTTAATTAAAATTGGCTCTGCACTGGAAGTAACAATACCAACTTTTTGAGATTGGGTCAGCTGTGGGTGGGCACGTAAAGTATGTTGGCTACCTAGGTTGCATGTCACACCTGTAAGATTTGAAGGCTGAGCTAGGCTAACGTGTCGGATTCAGCATGCCATCTTTGCATAGGTAGTCCCATGGCAGAAAAGACCCATTCTAAATGATGAATGTGAACTCAATGTATGGTGATGCTGGGTCCACACTAATTCAATTGAGTCCATGATGAGTGGAAAATGTATTCTTGGGAAGTGTGCTGACTCAAGTACTCTGATAGGCAGCAGCTACTTCACCTAAATTTCAGTTGAATTATGCATGCTGATTGGTACATAGGTCAGAGTCAGTTCTGGTAATAAGCTGGAATGGGTCCAGAATAAATCACATTTAGGGTCAGTTCCATCCTAACTTAACTTCTTCACATACTCATGAGCTATGAAAAGCTGAGTACCTGTCTCAATGAAATGTGCTTGCAACAGGCTTGATACAATGAGGATAATTCTTCTACTCACAGACAGCAGATGAAAGGCCCTTATACAATAGGTCCACACTCCAAGCAGGATTGGTTATTGCTGCTAGAGAAAGGAGTTGCTGGATTTCAACTCTGAAGGTGCACTGAAGCCTGCTCTCAAGAACTCAGTGCCAGTGCCCTGACCTTAAAAGTTATGTGTTTGATTGTTTTATCCACAATTGGGATGTTATTTATAAGTCCATAGAATATGTATTGTGCCAGCGGTATACAGGTCTGTACCTTAAAGTGTGCCTCATGAGCTGCAGCACTATTCGTGCCCACACAAGTGGACAAAGCGAAGCATGACTCCCAGCCCACCACTGCTGGCTGTCAGAGCAGTTTTTCAACTGCTGACTGAACTTTGGCATTCAAAATAATGACAAAGTTGAAACATTCCTTTTATTTATATATAAGTCCCCCTAAGGCAGGCCTATCGAGACCCAAGGTAGGGTGATAATTATCATACAGTGGAACAGGTGTTTTATGTGTTCTTACATTAATACCCCCCAAATTATAATTTCTGCTGTAGAAAGGCAAAGGGAGAGATGTAGCATATTGATGCTATGTGCACTAGGTCCTTTGTGGTTCGAGGTGGCCTCTGAACAGGAACCACTTGATATGCAGGGAGGTGTCAGGGTGTGATTCTGGGAAGTATGACATAATGTGAATGGATGTTGGAGAATAAAGACATGCTCAACAGCAGCCCCAAAATGTGGTGTAATCTATTTGCGTGCTCCAGGGCTGGAGAAGACGTTACAGATGCCCGGAACTTCTAAAGTGGGCTCTGGTTAGGCCTTAATAGGCTTTAAAAGTCAGTGGTTGGCACAACTGATGCTTTGCTGGGCAGGGGAGGCTGGTAAGTACAGTGCAAACGCCCCACTGAATACCTCCACTATCGAGCAGTCTCACTGCCACAGCCTTGACCCTATGCCCTAAGCTTGAACCTGCTTTTAATCAGAGCTAGGTGCATTTGAACACTAGATAAAAGCAGGGAATCTTGGCCTGCTCCCTAGGACTGTTTAGCTGAAATTGTGTCTGGGTCAAAAGTTGATATGAATAGATTTTACCTGATCAAATTTCTTTCCTTGCGAGATTGGGTCTGGCCAAATTCTAATTCACAGCACATGGCCACATAAACGTATTTCTAAAAATTGTTTTGTGTTGTGTAGATAGATAACTTTTATTCGGTATGAAAGAATTAATCCATTACAACAAATAATCACCAATACATTTGTTAATATAGCAGTAAAACCATATATAGTAAAAACACCCATCAAGAATATAAACATATAAAACCTCATTCATAGAAAACAATAAGATAGAAAAATTCATTCTAAAAACTCTACATTATTACGCCAAGTAATAGCTCCCTTCAGGAATGATCCCAGGCCCTTCCACACCAATACATCTGAGGCCATTTGCAACCACATAAAAGCAGGACGATATTGCAGAAAACCCTTGGGCCTTAGGAGAGGTAATAAAAATTGAGTTCTAAACGGTGCATAAAAAACACAAAACAATGTAAAATGGGACAAGGTCTGTTGGGACACCCATCACAGGGGCAGGGTCTAATACATTTGTCCCCATACTGACCTAGCAGGAAACACAGATTACTTCTGATGATCCCCAAACGGAATCGGGTTATAAGTGACCTTTCCCTCACATCCTTTATCTCTAAAAGATAGCGCTCAGGACCCACCCACATCTTTAGCATGATGAAATCCCTGATCGATTTTTTCCCTAAGGCCTCCCGCTCCCCTCCCTCTTGGTCTCCTGGATTCTCAGAAAATTATCCTTAACCCATTTCTTATCACAACTAGTCAGGCCCTCAGGATAGTCAAACAAATCAGGCCGCCCCAAATCATGAGCCATCTTCCTTATGTGCAACAGCCAGGGAATATTCTTTACATTGTCGCAAGCCAAACAATCCCTTAAGATATCCCTATTAAGAGTGGCATGTTCATTACTCCAAATTGAGATCCATAGCAGAAGGGGAGCCAACTGGATAGTGTCCTGCACAAACTCAAGCTCCAGTTCCAGATGAAGGCAAAAACCAGGGATATTTTGTCCAACTCCCAATAGCCTTCTACAGAACCGATTTTCTTCCACCATAAGGGCTCGGGTGTCCCTATAACCCCAAAGTGCTGCACCATACAGCAGGACAGGGAGGCATTTCTGCCTATAGATTTCAAGCAAAGGCTTGATAGGTTTACTTCCTACCCTTACAGCAAAGTCAAAAGTCGCACCAACTGTTGCATGAAGAAGAACACCCCTTCTGGCAATACAGGGTTTCCAAGATCCTTTCTCATCAAAAATAACCCCTAAGTATGGAAACTCATGGACCCTACTAATTCTTTGATCCTCCACTCTTAGCTCCCCCACCCTGCTTAAGGGTCTTCCACAAACCATAAAATGTGATTTATTAAAATTGACCTCTAAACCCAAAGCTGACATAAAGGAGGCATAAGCTCTAACTATTTCCCGGAGACCATTCATAGTGCGGGCCATGAGGAACGCGTCATCCGCGTACGTCAGCACAGGGATATCAGTACCATTCACCTTTGGGACATCCCTACAATGTTCCATCAAGAAATCAGACAATCCATTTGTATACAGAGGGAACAAAGAAGGAGCCAGAACACACCCCTGGCGCACACCCCTTGAAAGCTTAAATCCTCTGAGCATTCCCCATTAGGCCCCACCCTCACATTTGCAACCGTCCCAGAATGGAGATATCGGAGCAGCTCTACAATATTAGGATCCAACCCTAGCTGATTTAACCTCTCCCATAATATAGACCGGTTCACCTTATCAAAGGCACAACTAAGGTCCATAAAAGCAAGATAGAGCGTACCTTTCCTGGCCTGCGTGTATTTACCGATCATCATCAGTAGGTTGAGACATTGTTCTCGCGTACTGAGGCCTTCCCTAAAACCATACTGGTCCCGACTTAAAATATCATTCCCTATCATCCAGGCCTCCAAACGCCTTAAAATAATATGTTCCAGAATCTTCACAGAAAAGTCCAGGAGAGAAATAGGGCGATAAGACTTAGGATCATTTCGGTCGCCCTTTTTAAACACTGGGACAATACATGCCAGTCTCCAAGAGGCAGGAATACCCACAGTAACTGCTGCATTGAGGACATTTAAGAGAATAGGTGCCCATAACTGGGGGTTAGCTTTATACAAGTCCATAGTCCGGGCCCGGAGCTTAATTACTCGCACTACTCTGTATCGCATCCATAACCTCCTGGAGCGAAAACCTAATTGCTAGGTTGGGAGCCATATCATACTCGTTCTCCCCGTTATTTCTTAGGGGAGTACCCTCAAAAATTCTACAAAAGTGAGTTACCCAGGCCTCCGGGGCAATGTTACAGCCAAGGCCCTCAGATGTTTCTGTTCCAAATGAACCTCTATTTGCCACTTTCCAAAACAAGCCAGGATCCTTCAGAGCTATGGCACGTTCTAACTCTTCCCAGGCTTTATCTTTATGTTTTATCTTGCTATCCCTCAAGGCCCTTTTGTACTTCACTCTAGCTTCTTTTACGAGGACCCAATCTCTAGGATGTTTCTTAGTGACCATCGTCAGGTTTGCCCTTGCAACATAGCAGGTCTTGTCATACCAACCACATTTACGTTTACTGGGGTGGCTGCCTACTGAAAAAAGGCAGTCTCTCACTGCTGCATTTACTACTGTTATTGCATCCATAACAGTTTTAGGATTAGGAGCCTCTGTCAATAGTGTGTCCATAAATAAATGTAAATTTTCCCCCACCACCCTTCCTACAACTTTTTGGGAATCCACTTGCTTCCACCCAAGCCGCCTACCCTGGTCCTTTATCTCCACTACTAAAGGCCTACCTTGTCCTAATTTACGTAGGGCCCCAGGGAGTTTAAAGGACACTATAAGGGGATTATGATCACTGAAACACTCCCCTAGCACCTCCCCCCAATCACCAGGTCTTTCATAGGTGGAGACACAAAAATATAGTCAATGGTGGATACAGATCCTCTTCCCACATAGGTTGGGAGTTGATAAGTGCCTACGGCTTCTATCTCACAAAAATTCAGAAGGCCCATCTTCCTGAGTTCCTTAATTAGAACCTTGCCTCTGGAGACCGTCCACTAAATAATCCTCGCAGTCACAGATAAAGGGATCAACCACAGTACTGAGCCTTCCCAACTTAGCATTAAAATCTCCAGAGACAATAGCACAGAATTCTAGCCCCACCTCCACCATTCTGTGTTTCAGAACCTGAAGAACGGAGACCAGGGCCCCAATTTGGCACCCCACATCCCACACAGTGTTATAGAAGTTTACCAGCAAAATATTAAAGTTATTGGAGAAAATTACCTATACCAGCAATATACCTTGGTGGTTACAGTTAATTTGAAAAGCACCCACTATCTTAGAGAGGCGAATTAGGGTAACCAGGCCTGTGTTGTGTATTAATAAAACCAATTATGGATTCTTTATGTATAGTTTTTGTTTCAGGAAAAACGTGTACCGCATTCTGAAGGTCTGATTTTGGTATTATGAACAACTCATGTTAAAAGTGGATTATTCAATTTTATATGTAGCATCCAGCTGTGTGTGTGTAAAAGTACTTTTTCTTTTGTCAAAGTAAAAGACCTAGTGGAACAATAATTGACTGCGTGCCGCAAGTCTGCTTTATTTAGTTGTGAACGCCTAGCTTAAAACCCCTCCCGAGTAAGCTTCGGACTGGTCCACCTTGCTAGCCTTAAAGGCAAATAATCAAAAGGATGTACTTGGCCTACTCTAAACCCTGATTTCCCAAGGACCCGCCAAACATTTCTTTTTTTTTATAGTTTTCCAATATGGTTGATACTTTGTACAGTGCTTGAATGCCCCTGCAAGCTAATGCTAATATAATGTATCTCTGCTTTAAATAAATAAATAATAAAGAGGGTGTAGCAACTCATCAGCTCAACACATATCAAAATGTATCTGGGAAACTCTGGTAGCTAACTCAGTTTGTATAATACACATTGCTTTCCCACAGACGTGCTCATGTTTTGGAACCTGTTAAACGGATCTGAGGATACCCTACTATTCCTGACTTTGATGTCAGCTATACATAAACCTGAACGGAATGGCTTCTGCCAGGGTGGTCTGGCTCGTGCCATGTCTGTTGTAAGACCAAATGCTGGTAAAGCCTAGGTAGCATAGGCCTTTCTTCATAGGGATTACTCAACTTGTCTACAATCACCCTTCAAGGTGACAGGACTCCAGGAGGTGCCTCAAACACAGCAGTAGGACCAATAACATGTCTGGAGAGGCAAGCTCTTGGGAAGCTGGTTATGCTCAAACCTGTTTCTTTTACCCCAAAGTGAGAATTCCCCTAAAGTAGAAACTCCAATGGCGCCTATGTTCCTACAAAGCCCTGGGCGACCCAGTCATGTAAATACAGAAGAGTAGGGGCCAGGGGAGATAGCCTGATCACTGCACCATATGCAGCATCCTTCATTCCTGACAGCAAATTGCTGATGAAAATAATGCCAACTGTTAAAATACTCTTTATTAATAATATGCACATGCTCACATTTAAATGAAACACATGCTAAATTCAAAGTATGTAGTAGGAGGTACCCATAGTTAAATGTGGTAAGCCTGCGCATAAATAAGGTGCTTAATTAAGATAGCCTAACTGTCATTGCTATGTTGACTGGGCAATAATGCTTAATTTCACATTTAATAGTTGTTTGTGGAAGCTGTTTCTTTCTTTTTTTCTAATACTATATTTTTCAGAAGCCTGCTGTTAGCTAGTGAATAGACACTTGTTTGTATTAGACAACTGATATTAAGGTTTTTACTGAGAGAAAATGAGTTGCCTGGAAGAATGATTCATGGGAAGACTATCCATACCACAAGACATCAATGATTTAACTTTTCAGGGTTTAATGTCTGAGAGTCTATTGTACCGGTCTGAGAAAATAGGGAGTTTGCTTATTCCCAGGAGTTGGCTGAAATTCTATTCAAGGATGAAGAAGTTAAAATAAAATAACATTTCCACATATAATTTGTGTGTTTATATTAGTGTGTTCCTAGAGTAGTACTCAGACTTGGATAGGCAAATCCTTGATTACCTTTCCCGACTCTCTCGTTAGAAATTTGTCTCTGAGTTTCTGATGAATTTCTTCATAAGAGGTTACCTTACTTAGATTTTTCTGAATTGTCTGCTGATATCCTTAAGATGAGAGTAATTTGTAGCGTATAATGCAAAGAGCAAATAGGTAAGTATTAATTTACTATTCTTAGTTCCAGATCTGTGTACCTTGATGATAAATATTTCACCAACGTACAAATATGTAGAATTATATATACTAAAACTTTACTTACCCATGGAAAATGACCTTCACAATATTTTTGACACAAAATTCTGTCTGACGATATTTGTGTTTCCAATATTTTGTACAAATACAGCTCACATCACTACTAGCTATCTATGGTTGCTGTATTGAGCCTATGGAGGGCCCACCTCATGGCAAGACTGGTTATTGACTTTAGACAAGGTTACCTCTAGTTGGTCATTTTCATTCCATGTGAGCACGAAGTCCAAGTCAGAAGTGACGGTGATGGCTGAGTCCTCCTTCACAATTTTGATTCCAAACTGCAAATATGGCAGAACAGCTCTGGAAGAAATGGCAGCAGTGTTACCAATTCAGTTGGAGAAGCCTAAGGGATCTGCCATATACATATCTCTGTGCTGCACTGTGGTAAGTGATAGGCTAGTTACACAATGTAGTATAAGTATTTGTTTTTATGCAGTTTCTTTCATGTAATTAATAATGCAGCATACGGATCGACAATGTTCATTATTCACTTTCTTCACTTCCACAGAAAAAGAAGAAGAGAAATAGGTAAAATTTTATAGTTATGAGAAAGAGATAGAAGGAAGTAAATGGAAAGAACGGGTGGGGCATACCAAGCAGTGAGGAAGAGAACAGTAATGCAAAGAGAGGGATTGTTGAGGTGGAGAATGAAGCAACATGTGAAGTGAAGTGTGGAAAGAGAGGTTCAATAAAAAGTAGTGTGACAGAAAAGTAGAGAGGAGTGAATAGTAGACAGATATTACATATATTACCTAGTGACGGTTGCTACTAGGTAGTTATAGTAAGGACCATGTTTCCATGGGAAAAGCTTTTTTTGACTTGCCTATATCTTTGGCACCGTTTGAGGAATCTTCACAAAATTATCCGAAAAAAGTGTGCTGGTGATTCTTGTTGCACCTGGGAAATTTCGGGGTGATCGGTTAAGCGGGACCGATAAAAAGGGAGTGATCAAAAGCATTTGTTTCCCATGTTAATTCCCATAGGATTTTTGAACGCAACTACAAACTGCTGGACGGAATTATACCAAATTTGTCAGAAAGATAGCTTTCAGTACACAGATTACACTTTCAGTTATTTGGTGTAAATCTATTCAGTAGTTTTTGAGATATTAAAAGGAAAATACATTTGTATATCTAGGGCCGCAGATCCTCCTCTCCAACTTAGTGCATAAGAAGAGCTTGTACATGGAGCTGTAGAGCTGTGATTGGCTGCCAACACTTTAAACCAGGATATGTTCCCAGCCATCTTAGGACTCAGCTTCAGCTGAGTCCCAGAAAAAAGTGAGCAAAAAAGAAAAGGGGCCAGGTTGGGTACACCCTGACCTCTTAGGTCTGGTGCTGGGCCCCTAGAGTGTCCACACCAGGACAAAAAACACACTTTAAAAAAAAAACATTTGCTGAAAATTTGTGACCATGTTGCAAATTCACAGCAATTTTTTGGAAGAAAAAACAAGCGCTTGTTTTTATGAAGCCTCCGAGTAGGCCAGGTCCTGGGGCCATTTCGAAATAAAGCTGGGCACACGTCCCCATGCAGCCCTGGGGACGGCCACCTTCCTGGGGCTCTAATGAAATACAATGTGGGGGGCCACGCAACCCCCGCAGCATCGGGGTCCACCACCTTCCTGGGCCTTTAATCAAATACAATATTGGGGGTCTGGACAGCGCTGACTCAGTCCCAGGAACCACCACCACCTCCCTGGGGTTATTTTACATTGGAGGGGTGCTGCAAGGCCACCCTTGAAAAGCCATAGATGGCTCTGGGGACCGCCAACCTCCCTGGACCTGCTCCTGCTATGTCCCGGGGTGTCTTTGACAGCTCTCGCCATGTCAGAGCAAACACTTCACTTTCTGCAAGTGAAAGTTGTCAAACAGCTCTTACTTGTAATAAGTGACGTTTTCATCTGTTTCCCTGCACACAAATATGCGTGCACGGAAACAGCTGAAAATATTGCCACGACAAGCAAGGAGCTGCCATTCAAAGCAGCTCCTTGCTTGCGAGAGCAGTGATGCCTCCTGCAGGACGTGGGGAGCCGGCTAGGACCACAGGGGCCTTTAGGCTTCCCCCGGGGGTCCTGTCACTCTCTCTCGTTCTCTTACAACCTATAAAGGGATTGTTTATTGCAATGATCTATCCATACAATGACTTTAAAGAGTCAGACTAATAAGATGTTTGGTTACATTTGGATTCAAAGCAGAACAGAGTCACTTCTGGCCTAATGGTCAAGGTCTTGTGCTGTCACTCAGTAGGTTTAAGGTTCAAACCCTAGTATAGCTTGGAAGTGTGTCTGTTTATTTTCTATTGTTTTGACTGTTAAACATTCCTAGGGATGGAACATTGAAATCTTTTCCCCCGCAAAATCTGTGGGTTGAATGTCAAAGCAAAGTCTATACATCACATAGTAAGGAGTCACCTCTGGCTTAGTGGTTATGGTCTCAGAAATGCACATTAAAGGTTAATGGTTCTAGTCAGGGTCCTGCTTTTTTTCTTTTCAACTATAAATATTTGATTTACATACTGAAAGGTAATCTCACTCTTTTTAATTGACCAAAAATTTTTTCTTTTAAATTTGTCTGGAGATATCTCATTCTAAGTATATCATTCATTATAGTCTCTCTCTCTCTCAATATCTCTCTCTCTCTCTCTCTCCCACCTTCTTTCAGGGCAGGGTGGTTTAATGGGGGTTGGGCACAGGGCCTGGCCACAGACCAGGCCCTGTGGCCAACTGCAGTGCACAGGGGAAGGCCGTGCTCGGGGTGGTTTGATTAACGTATAGTAATGAAAATTACTTTACGTTAAAAAAACATAGAAATTTACTGAAAAACCAAAAGTTACAGGCCGCTATAGTTAAGAAATAGAATAAAAAAAACATAGAAATTCACTTAAAAAAATAACGGCTACAGGGACGTTATAGTTAGGCTCAGATTTTAAACTTACAAAACCATAAAAATTCAGCTGTTAGAGTTATCTCAAGTAACTATAACTCATGCCCTAAGGTAACTATAACTTGTGCCCTCGACATGCACTGCTAATTACCCCACAAATTAAGGTACTCATGATATCTTTGATGACATCATTGATAATATTGATGTAATATTTGCAGTAACATTTTTTACAAAAAAATCTGTGCATGGCAGAGGCATGAGTTATAATTACCTTAAGGCACGAGTTATAGTTACTTAAGATAACTATAACTACAACAGCTGAATTTCTATGGTTCTGTATGTTTATAGTTTTTGTGTGTTTTGCGGGGTTTGGGTGGTTAAAGGGTCAAGCCGAACGCAGTTATGGTTGCATTTATGTAACGTAAGGTTTTTTCAGTGAAAAAAATAAAAATAATATATATGTATATATATATATATATATTATATACATATATATATTTATATACCAATATATTAGCCAGATAGACATACACTAAAGTAAGAAATGACAGTAGACAGAGTTGAGGTAGAGAAAGAGGGACAAAATTTGAAGTGAACTGTCGAAAGACAGGTCGGGCAAAGAGAGTAGTGAGACAGCAAGAAATGTAGTGAGATATGGGTGCATGGCATGGTCCAGATTGACCAGGAGTGGGTGAAATATTCCGTTCCGCCTGTGGAATTGGCTGAATTTTTACAATTCTGCCTTAGTGTTGTAATGAAGAGTTTCGGCCAAATTCTGCCAGTTGCCGCATGGCATAATGTTTTTACACGAGTCTCCAGAACCTGCTACCAACACCAAATCACAGTGCAAGCAGCTCAATGTGCCTATTATTGCTTACTAGCGGTACCAACCAGAATCGTGCAGAGCTTTTATGCAACTCTGCAGAATTCTGCGGAGTCAAATTCCACAAGTTCTGCCCACCCCTAGAGGGAAGGTGAAGCAGAGAGACAGAGCTGAGATAAAGTAAAGGAGTTGTGGTTCATAAATTGTAGGGAGCAGGAGTAAGGTGGAGAGAAAGTGGTGAAGAAGAGAGAGAGATAAAGTGAGAGATCTGAGGTAGAGAAACATATAAAGACAGAGGTGAAGGTAGACGTGACAGAAGAAGTGGGAGATGAAATAGAGATGGAGGAAAGACGTAAAGAATAGAGAAAATGTAATGATAAAAAAGGTAGAAAAAGAGAAGTAGCATATAAGGTAGTGAGCAAGGAGTGGTAGAGGGAACAAAGGCAAAAAGAGTGGAGAAAGCTGAAGAGGTAGTGAATAAATGTGAGATAAACTGAGAAATGAAGTAGTGAGAAAGAGAGCTGGGGTAGAGAGAAAGGAAGTAAGTGAAAGAGGCGTGAGGAAGAGAATGAGAAAAGAGGTAGAGTGGAGAGTGAGGAAAAGGGTTATGAAGTAGGGAGTGGGATTAGCAAGAGGGAGAGACAGGTAAGGGCTGGGAGGGGAGGTAACAAAGGATGAGGTTGAGAGAGGGAAGAAGTAGATGATAGAGAAATTCAGGATGGGGCAGACAGAGTTAATTTAGAATGATGTGGTGTAGAGAAAGCGATGTAGAGATGGACCCATCTCATGTTAGAGAGACAGAGTGAGTTTGTAAGAGACAGATAGTTAGCCATGAGTTAGAGGTGTATTGAAAGAGATGTGAGAAAGGAAATTAGATATAGAGACATAGTTGTTTATTACATAAGGCTTTCAAGAAAGAGACAAAAAGTGAAGTGTGTGACAGAAGCGGTGAGATCAAGTTAGGCGTGTGACCCCCAGACAAAAAATATTTTGGCAGTGAAAAAGCGGTAGAGGGTGGCAGAGAGAGGTGACCTAAATGTATTATAGAGGAGCAGATAGAGAAAAGCTTTGAGAAAAGGTGTGGGATTTATTGATCGATGAGGTTGAGAGAGATAATATACACAACAGAGAAAGGGAGAGAGAAAGTAGAACAAGATGAGGTGGAAAGCGGGCATGGCAGAGTGGGGTGAAAATTCAATAGAGTAAGAGTAAGTTAAAGTGTGGTAGGCAAAGATGTAGAAAAAGAGGCAAAGAGGAGTGAGCATGATGGAGAGAGAGAGAGAGAAACAATAGATTGAGAGGTTAAGTAGAGAAAGAGAGCAAGAGAGAAAGCTAGAAAGTGGTGAGATATCTAAAGAGAGAGAGTCTGTGGTAGAGGTAGGCAGAGAGAGGTTATGACACAGAAATAACTCAAAGAGAGAGACACAAAAAAAGGAAGAGAGAAAGAGAATGTTTTGACTGTCCCAATCACTTTACTGCAGAGTCCTGGGCAATTGCGCACCTTACTCTTGCCTTAAAGCTTGTCCTGGGGTGCCTACCTTCACAGTTTAAAAATAATAGAATAATCGTGCATGACATTTCAAGACATTTTGGCTTTTTCTGGTGAAGACAGGGGTGATTATAATGAGGTTTATTTAAGATAATTTTGTCAGACTTTTTAACACGTTAGACTCATGTGAATACGTATTTAACTTACGGTTTGCCATTTATCAACAGGACTGAACCCTTGATGTTGATGGACAACGCTTTAATCATCATGGAGATCTCAGTGATGTAGTTGTTATTCTTTGAGCGTCTTAGATTGATGCTGAAATCCGTGCAGTTCATGCAGCAATGAGAGGCAAAGCGGTAAAGGCATTTTCCAGGAAAGTTGAAGATGTCCCCCGCAAAATTCTTGAAGTTGAAGTACCCCCATGTGCTGCACACACTGTAATCGTTTAGAAGTGTGCCATCTGTAAATTTGAGTAAAGCTATTAGATAACCTGACAGGTAAATGGAAGTTACTGAATATTCTGTGCATTACATTATAGCGTTTTTTGAGACTCATATACAATGCAATACTTGCAGCTGAATAAATATAGATGGTCCATGTGTCAAAAAGCAAACCAGTCAATTGCCACTGATCTGTGACTGGGGTCCATCGTCTTTCTGCGTTGCTATAGTCACCCTAAGTGAGAAGGGTATGCCCAGATGTGGGTCCTGTGCTATCTGTGCCATTGGATTCAAGCTAGCCTGGCTAATGATGGTTGATACCCCAAAACTGGTCCCATGATACATGTTTCCAGTCTAGGAAGGACCTGGCCTGGCAATTCAGGCTGGACTGTTACCATTGGGAGCAGGGTCAAGACTGATTTGCACATGGCTGGGGCCAAACTGGTGTGGCATGGTGAGCAAAAAAACTATGAATTTAACCCAGATCTGTGACTGGGGCTGAATGATTGACAATGTTTAGCACTCCGTCCATCATATTGTTGTGTTGCTATTGTTTCCCTAAGTGGGAAGGGTATGCCCAGATGTGGGTCCTCTATTCACTGTATTATTGGATTCAAGTTAGCCTGGTTGATGAGGGTGATACCCCGAAACTGGTCCCAGGATGCTTGTTTCTGGTCCAGGGAGGACCTGGCCTGGCAGTTCGTGCTGGACTGTTCCGTAGGGAGCAGGGTCAAAACTAATTTGCCTATGGCTGTTTCCAAACTGTGTGGCCTAGTAAGCAAAAAATGATGGATTTAAACCAGATCTGAGACTGGGGGTATATGTTTGACAACATTCATCATTCCATCCATTATATTTTGTGTCGCAAAAATTAGAATAGCCAGAGTTTGGTGATAGTGTATTGGCCAGATCAATTGATTTCGGCTCTTGTCCTCCCCCCCCAAAGTCCAGCAATGTTAAAACGAGGGTCTAGGTTGTATGTACATGGTTCATTATTCAACTAGACTTAAAGATGGAAGCAAAACCAGTTGATGAAGAAATGAGGGTATGTACTGTGCAAAAGCTGAAACGTCTCAACTCTTACTTGAATCATAACGTTATGAGCAGAGATTTATTTGATATTTGGTTAACAGGCAAAAGTAGAGATCATACTGTTAAAATTATCAGGGTACAGCACTGAACGGGTACTAATGCAACTTGCATCAGACTCTTACAAAGAAAAAAACAGTATTCACTGAAAAATGTGCTTCAAGCAACAGTCAATTTTAGGAAAAAAATATATGCAATGATAAAAAAATATACATAACAAAAAAGAAAACTTCAACAAACACCATTATATTAGTCTAAAATAGAATACATTAACAGGAAAAAAGCAGCCCACCTAAGCCTTAGGTTTCCAGCCTTAAAGGGTTGATGGTCCTTCATCAGCCTTGGAAGAAGTGAGGGAAAGGCCTCAAAACTTACATCACTGCAGGTATTTTTTAAAACACATCTTTATTGGAGTTTTAGTGAAGTAATACAGTGAACACAGCAATGTGATGCTGTGATGGTTGCAACAATATGTCAGGAAAATTACAATGAATGAGCCCCACAGGCGTTACTTCACTGATATGCACATTAAGGAGACCTTATTACAAAAAATACAACAACTGATATAACTGTTTGCAAGACTATGCATAGCTGCTAATACAAGTGAACTTGTATGAAAGAGTTTGCCACGCAGACCACCAGGTAATCAATTTAGTCCAAAGAAGCTGTAATAAAACAAACCCTACCACAGGTGTGATAGCCATTTGGTCCATTGGTGCCGCGGTTATGGGGGGGGGTAGAGAGGAAAGGGATAGAAGGGGCATACCTATCATTAGTAGGTGCTGGGCCGGGAGGGCAAAGAAGAAGCAGGTACAAAAAGTTAGTCCTTCCACTACCATGGATGATGGGCTTATGCTGTGTGTCTCAATTAGTCCAAGGGGACAGGGATGTCCGTGGGAGTCGCGAGGGCAGTCAGCAAGCCCTCCCAATCTGATGCAATGGGTCTCTTTCTGAGACCCCTGAACTCCTCCTGCTGGAGTGCTACAACCTCAGCTTTCCCCATTTCAGCATTGCCACTTGACAACATGCCACCCTCAGTAGATTTGCAGCCTTCCTAAACATTCCTTATAGCCTACGCTCTATCAATAGCACCAAATTAATAATGCAGATGTTGGCCCCCCCTAATCTTCCTGTGTTCATAAAGGCCAGGCAGTCAAGGCCAGTGTGGCCTGTTGTGAGGAGCACTACACTAGTTACTTCAGTCCAAAGCCTTCTGGCTTCTAGGCGGTTCCAAAACATGTGCAGCATGTCTGCCCCCGGCATCTGGCTCTGCGGGATAGATCCTGTGGAGCCTGGGTGGTGTGAGACATGCCCGTACAGTATTTTATGTTGAATATATTGAAAACAAACATTCTGGGATGATTTGCGTGGGTATAGAAGTGGGTGAGTTTCATCTTTGTTCATCCAGAAGAACAAATGGCGGCCTTTGTCCAATGTGTGCATAGTGCATATCATTGGGTGGGGGGGCTGGTCTGAGTCCACTATATCCCAAAGTCTAGGTAGCATGCCCATCAGCCTGCGATAGGCAAGAAAATGGCCACCAGGAGGTGTGACATGTCTAACAGCTGTTCAAATGGGATGAGGGCCTCATCCACAAAAAGGCTTCCCGGGGTGCAAACTCCTGCCGTTTCCCACTGTTCCATACCCTCTTGGCCAACTTGTTCCTGGAAAGTCTGAAGGGAATGCAGTCGATCTTGTGGGCATATTGGGGCATATCCAGCATGAGGCGCAGGGCTCTTGTAAAACTATAATGGGCCGCACACAATAGTCCATTTGCGGACAAGTGCAGAGCCACTCCAGGTAAAAAGGCCTATTGTACTGTCTGCCGTGTCCTTTCAGCTGGTGCGCAATCCAATATTCTGTGTTTCCCTGTCAGCCATCGGATGGGCAACTGCAGCTGCACCGCCAGATAGTACTGTTCAAACTTTGGGGCTACAAGGTCCCCTTGCTCTGGTGAAAGCTGTAATTTAGAGACTGTCCCGCTCTGCACCCTTGTTCCAAATGAGACCACCCACCATGGTGTGTATTGTATGGAATTTACTACATGGCACAATTTATGGCAGGTTTACGAAGTCATATCTTGGGTTTGAGGCCGGTGCCCTCTCACATAGTCACAAGTCTTCACTTGAGTGGCAACATTTTACTATTTTTTTCAGTTGCCCTTCAATGCAGAATTTGTTATTCATTTCTTTGCACAACATTTCATCCTGTGCGCACTCCAAGGCCAGAGAGTACAATGTCACATCAGCGCAGTTCTCAGAACAACAAGATGTTTTATTATGAAACAACATGCTGCCCCCACCGACATAGAAGGGACACTCCAGCCAGCCTACCATCTCATGCTACACATTTCTGCTGAAACTCTGTGCTTCCTCTTCATCCACGTGGGAGGGCTCTGAGCAGACTAACTGACCTCTTCTTTACCTCTGAACACAGGTATGGGGATTGGGCTTCCTTCCCTAGGCTACCACTGCTATTTGCTCTCATGTAGAAACTTAGTAGTGTAGGAAGGGATATTGTACATGCTACTGTCAACACGGTGGGGTCACAATTTATTCCTTTTTATACAGAATGCATTTCCTACAATAAAACCTACTAAATTAAGTCCTGCTTCTGTTTGTCTTTGCAAGCATGAGACTTGTATAACTGAGAGAAAGGGGCACTATCTGTTCTACCACGACTTCCCTGCGGAGTCTTATGGTGTTTTGCGATAGGCTTCCACAAATTGCTTTTACCTCTGGTACTGGTGTGATGTTGCTACCTAGCTGAAAGGGTTAGGCTGACAGCTGTCACATGGAAATCTTCCGGAAGTGTTAAAAAAATTAAAAATTAAATGAATATGGGCTGCCTCGGCCCTAGATCTGGGTATGCAATTAATAGGCAACTTTGCCACAGTATTCTCTTAATATTAATGTCAACACCAGGGCAGTGCGTGCTCTATTGGCGACTAGAATGCAAAAACCCAGCACTCTCAAAACAACGTAATTTATGCATTGTGCTGATATGTTGTTGTTTAACCTTTTGCATTGCAGAGTTCAATCCTGAAGACTTATTTTTAATGTGCTTACAAATGATGTTCATTTGCAATGTATTGCTGCAGGCTTTCAGATTGTGTAAGGGTGTGGTCCCTTTCCAGGGCCTTCTAGAGACTTTCCCTGCAATATGCCTGGGTGTGGTTGTGGGCTGGGCAAACACTCTATAAAAAGGAGCCAGCCCAGCTCCAAGTGCTCACTATTCAGAGGTCCCAGTGCAGAGCAGCAGCTACTTCCTGAGCTCCTGTCCCGGTGGCCTATTTGATCTTCTAGACATCTAACTTTCATTCTTCATTTGGAGATCCTTGTTCTGGGTGGTAAGACGGTGGTTGGGCTGGCCTCCCAACGCCGTTATCGAGAACTCTCATGTTCTTGGGCCTAATTCTTTTATGATTTGCCAGAGTACTTTGCGCGTGTGAAATATGCGCTTGAGTGTGACATTTGCAGGGTGACTTGCGAATCGGCAAGACGCGCAATTCGTTTCATGATAATTTAATCTTGTTATAAAAGAGAGACCTCTAGCCCAGGGCAAACACGTTGTGGTAATCCCAATACCAACCTTAGAGGCTGTGACAAAAGTCTGCATTCCAAATGCAAAAGCATTACATCCACATAAAATTCAATGGGCCACTTCTCTGATAGCCACTGATGTTGATTATGTTTTTGATCCAAAACTTCATACAGAAGAGTTCTTTCAGTTTGAACTTGAATTCCCAACACCTACAAATATTTTGACTCTTGATCAATATGAAATTATTATTTACACTGATGGGTCACCAAACCAGTGGAAGGCACAAAACAGCAATATTCCACCACTTACATGGCTGTGAGCGGATTCATGAGAGATGTTAAGTTCCACCCCCATAACACATACACACAGACCTTACGTGACTGCATGGCACAAATGGCAGGGCTTAAGGCTCTATTATTGGCACTGGAACACATGGATCCTGTCCTTCTAAAACTGATTGTGTGATTTGTGTTATTGTGTCCAGTCCTTTAATGAATACCTTGCATAACTGGTGCTAGAATAGGTTCAGAGATTCAAAATGGAACACCATCAAACACAGACTTCTGTGGAGGAAAGTAGCTGATCTAAAGGAGACACTACCTAATGCCCATGAAGTACATACAATGAGCCATCAACTTGTAGGAATACATGTTGTGGGAAACACTTTGGCTTCTGGTGCTGTGATTACTGGTTCTAGGACACAGGCTGCTGTGAAAGCTGCGGCTGACAGCAAGCCCTTGCCAGAGGCATATCCCGCCAAATATTCTTACCATCTAAGCACCAAAAATGTTACATTCGCAACCATACCAGGAGTGGGTGATCTTGTAATCCCCAACCAAGGACAAAGATTAGATCCAATAAAAGCAGCACATGAAGGGGTTGCTTCTGCCCATGCAGGGGTGGCTGCTACAATTTAATTATTGCAAAAAAGTTATTGGTGGGCAGGTCTATACAAACAGGCCAGACAGAAGGTCCTTTGTTGAGACATCTGCCAACAAATAAGAGGGTCCAAGTGAAACGCCCACTGTAGACACCCTTCCTAATTTCTAACACACCAATACATTGTGTGCACCTCAACCATTGCGGTCCCTTAATGCCTGATGGTGCATACAAATACATCTTAGTCGCTGTTGATTCTTGCTCCAGATTTCTATACGTATGCCATGGAATAACATTTGCAAGTCTTCATCTGGACATATGCAGTTGTGGCATTCTATTTAGACTAGGGTCCTGCTTTTGCCTCAAGAGCATTCAGGAACATCATGGCAACGATGGGTGTCCAACTCCATTTCTCGTTGCCCTATCACCCCATAAGAAATACAGTGGTGGAGCAGAAAAAACAAGACTTAAAGCAATCCTTAATAGTAAGGGTACTAGGTACGGGTGGAAGTTGGCTTAACCACCTATATGGAGTCCATAGAGCACTAAATAATCTGCCCAGATGGCTCTTGGGAGGGGGTACCCCATATGAGGGTCTGTTCAGCATACCTTTGTATGTCCCAGGTCTTGAGGGCCCTGGCGCAGTGGCAGCAGAAACCTTTTGAAATAAATGAACATGTCACTGTCTTACAGAGGTTACAACAGTTTTGCGATGAAAACTCATCTGCATGTGCTGCCTACATTGGGAATGAGGGATTTACCAACAACATCCACGAACTGGATTCCAAGGGTTTGGGATTTAATACATGAAAAGAGTGCTGTAAAAAAGAAATTTGGCACTGCTTATCGAGTACTGGTTCCAGTCCTGGGAATACATGGTACCAGAACTGTCATCCTACTACCGCTGCCTGGTTCTGAAGAAAACTGCTTTGTATCAATTGATAATGTCTCATTATACCATGTGGCCAGTCCTACACATTAGACCACAAGGACTCCTCAGAAAGTCCCGAAGCCCTCTGAGTTCCAGTCAGGATGTGCCTCTTCAAAATTCAACCAACAGTGATGAGACTTCCCCTAGCTTGGGGTGGGCAGAAAACTAACTTTCATTAGTACCATTACAACTGCGACAAGAAACGTCAAACATCCTGAGCTATATTATTCAAATTCAACACAACTCGATAAAATGCTTACTATGAACCACCAAGGGCCACATCTGCCAGTTCTCCTTCTCCAACACAGGCACCAGTATTTGCATGAACTGCTTCTGGATATTTTTCTGACATCAACAATTCTTTTTCACATTTTTCTGCATCTTCAGCTGCACCTTCATCAAGAGCACGTAAACTATTCAATTGGCTCAAAACTAACTTTCTGATTCCTCCATTGAGTTATCTATGGGTCCTATAAGTGTGCTTTCCTTATTTGGATTAGTTTTGCCATTGTTTTCTTTCTGCTGATACATGATCATTATCTTCATAAATGCTCTGCTGTTGAACTGGTGAATGAGTATTTGAAGCCTCACCTATCCTCACATAAGATTCTCAGAGACTTGTCCCTAATGAACATTTCAGCAATACTGATTCCTAATGGGATGGCCTAGGATAATGTTTCTTTTGAGATATTTAGGCCAACGGAAACTTTTCAAATTCCATATCTATTCAAAGTGTCTATGAATTATATAATAACACCTGGGTTACATTCTGACGATTGAGATGTTAAAACAGTTGATTCTACACCTTCTGAACTTAAAAACTATACTGTGTTTGAAAGTGAAGATGTTTACCAAACAACAGCAAATTATGGGGAAATGTTCTGTTACCATAATTTTGGACACCACTTTATACATAAAACCAGCACTTCGAGAACTGTTTACAATTACACACATTGGGAACATTGTCCAACTCCGCCAGTGAGAAGTTCTAAAACATATGTAAAAAACTTTATATATTTTACTGGCCATGACGTTAAAAATGCTGAGTCTTATTATTTTAAACTGCTTGCCTACAGGCACTAAATTCATCTGTCCTGATTCCTTTGTTTCCCAGTTGGCTATGATGGCAATGAATATTGGTTGATTTTGATTGACTTAAAAAGTGTGTGGGGAACTGGAAATTGGAAAGTACTGGTATAAGAAACTTTGTTTAGAGCATGTTTTATTACATTGCAAATTATATTTTTAAATGAAACTATACAAGAAACACGTTGTTTAGGCTTAGTAAAGATTAAGGGGGTCATTCCGACCCTGGCCGCGAATGACGGAAGCACCGCCAACAGGCTGGTGGTGCTTCCATGCCTATTCTGACCGCGGCGTTAAAGCCGCGGTCAGAAAACCCCCGGCTGGGCGAATCCGCCAGGGCAGTGCTGCAAGCAGCGCTGCCTTGGGGATCCTGACCCCCTTCCCGCCAGCCTGTTTCTGGCGGTTTTCACCACCAGGAAGAGGCTGGCGGGAACGGGTGTCCTGGGGCCCGTGGGGGCCCCTGCACTGCCCATGCCACTGGCATGGGCAGTGCAGGGGCCCCCTAACAGGGCCCCAGCCTGCTTTTCACTGTCTGCCTAGCAGACAGTGAAAAGCGCGACGGGTGCAACTGCAGCCGTCGCACACCTGCAACACCGCCGGCTCCATTCGGAGCCGGCTCCAGTGTTGCAGGCCCCCTTCCCGCTGGGCCGGCAGGCGCTAACATTGTTAGCGCCCGCCGGCCCAGCGGGAAGGTCGGAATGCCGCCAGCGGTCTTTTTACCACGGAGCGGGCAAATGGTGGTTCCCGCCAGGCGGGCAGCAAGCGCCGCCCGCTGGGGTCAGAATGACCCCCTCAGTGATTACATGCACCCAGTATCCCGCCACCAGCTAAATTTAGCAAATGGCAAAATAGTTTAAATGTCACTGAATAACAGCTCAAGGGGTGGGTCTAAAATGGAACATTTAATTCAACATTTTCAGGTCCAAGTGTTAATGTGGCCAATGGACACAAATGGTTGTCATGCGTGTTTTCTAAACTCCACAAGGGGTTTTAGAGTGAGTAGACCTGACCCTTGTTACATATCATCACAACACTCTGATATGGTCACCACATATAGCGTGGGCAAATTATGTAAACAATGGTTGAAATTGTCCACACTAGCAGCAGTTAAAGAACACTTTAGTTTCCTGTCAGAAGACACAGACCTAAAAGATTTCTTGTTAGGTCCTAGAAAACCACCCAGAAAGCGCTTGTTATATGCAGTATATAATGAGATTTGGAATTTTCACAAATGGAAGCTGCCGCCCGGTTGAGGCAAAAAGAACAGAACAACCTCCAGAAAGCTCTAGCCATTGTAGAAAATGGTATGAACAATTTGTCCAATCGCATTTACACTTTAACAATATTGTTTCATCTGCAATTGATATCACAAAAAATGATATGTCATTTTTACACCATGCAAAGAGTCAAATTAGGTACATTATTCAATTAGGTTGGACATTAGAAGTTCTGAAAAGCGGTTTCGTACCCTGGTAACCAACATGCCAACTCCAAGGACCTGTTTTCTGTGTTCAACCTGATGCAAAAGCAACAGATAATAGCTAAGAGAGAAGCAACTTATGTTAAACATTAAAGTTACAAAAGTTGCCTTTCACTGTGTCGGAAATACCATCAGCAATTTGGTTATTATACTGGGTTATTAATTTACCAATTTCAACACTTCAGTTCACCTCGTGTTTGAAGCACATTTCTGTAGGCAGATTTGAAAAGTTAGGAGATAGTTACATCCATGAGGTGTGGAAGCTAACCTTTACATACACATGTTACAATGGCATGAGGGAGGTCTTTCTTATCGGAAGCGATTGCGAGACTTCTGTAAGTCATTCAATGATTTGTAAACAGCTGTCCTTGCACGGAGCATGTAATGCATCAGCTGCAAATTTAGCTTATCTGAAGGGAGTTTCCGTCTCTCTGATTCATCCCACATTCCAGGTGCTCTCGAATGGGGGTAATGTGATACTGAATGGAGAAAGCTGTTGTGGAATGCAAGTCAGAATTGCCTATATTGTTTCGGTCTCTCAAATTGTGACTTGTTGCGGAAATGTGCTCCCCGCCCCACCCCCTCCCAGCGAGAGATAAAAGTAGCAGAAGTATGGCTTCATATTGCTACCTCAAATGTAAATTTTGACAAGCTGAGAAGACTGCAAGCTCTTTTGTTTCAAAAACATGTGGCACTCACATCTGCCCACGAGTTGTATGCTCTTCAAGTGGCGAGGTCATCTGCAGAAATACTGTCCCTTTTAAATACAAAGGGCCATATTTATACTTTTTTACGCAAATACAGCGCCGGCGCTGGTTTGCGTCAAAAATTTTACCGCCGGCTAACGCCATTCCTACGCGCCATGCAGGCGCCTTATTTAAGGAATGACGTTAGCCGGCACTGCGGACTGGTCAGAGTAAAAAAATTACTCAAACCAGGCAGCTCCGGCGTAAAGGAAAATGGGGGTTGTGCGTCCAAAAATGGTGCAAGTCAGGTTTGAGGCAAAAATCATGCCTCAAACCGGACTTGCGTCATTTTTTGACGCACAACCCCCATTGAAATGACTCCTGTCTTAGCAAAGACAGGAGTCATGCCCCCTTGCCCAATGGCCATGCCCAGGGGACTTCTGTCCCCTGGGCATGGTCATTGGGCACAGTGGCATGTAGAGGGGCCCAAATTAGGCCCCCCATGCCACTTAAAAAAATAAATAATAAAGCTTACCTCAACTTACCTGTACTTACCTGGGATGGGTCCCCCCATCCATGGGTGTCGTCCAGGGGTGGGCGAGGGTGGCAGGGGGTGTCCCTGGGGGCAAGGAAGGGCACCTCTGGACTCGTTCCATGGTCACAGACCATGGAAGTGAGCCCACAGGTCCCTTAACACCTGCCCTCAGCCAGGCGTTAAAAAATGGTGCACATCAGGCTGTGCGCCATATTTTAAGGCCCGCCCACACCTGTGCGTCAAACTGATGCAGGAGTATAAATAAGGTGCACAGGCCTTAAAGTCATTTTTTGGGCGGGAACGCCTACCTTGCATGTCACTAACACAAGGCAGTTTCCCGCATCCAAAAAATGACGCACACAGAGGAATTATGACATCCACGGGCTCGGGGGTCAAAGTTTAAAATGGTGCACGGTTTGCGCCAAATGTGCGTCAAAATTTTTGATGCACATTCGGCGCAAACAGAGTATAAATATGCCCCAAAGTTTCCAAAACATTTTGATGAACTTATAATTCACATTTTTAATGCTGGCATTGTACATGTCTTTAAGGCAGTCAGTTCTGGTTTTGTCAGTACTTTTTCTATATTTGGCATAATTCCTTCAGTCATACGCTCAACATTTTGAGTGTTTTTGGGGGATTCCCTGTTACTTTGGCATTACTTTGCAGCATTTTGCTGTTGCTGTTTTTTGTTTGCAGTCTCTGCCCCATCTCTAGAAGGATTACTTATGGTGCTTCCACCAGCTCAACTGTGTTGTGAATGCATGATGCAGTATTTCGGAGCACCAATCCTGGAAGAACTGGAGTCCAGCTGTTCTTTGTCATTCAGACTGGTTCTGAATTGCGTGCAAAAGTGTGTGTTGCAATGCAGTGCGTACGTTCTTTGGATGCAGACATGCTGATGTTGCACCAATAGAGGAAGGGAGCACCAGAAGATGATCTGGGGTTCAAGGGAAGCCACCACTTTTGTGAGGTTCCCTTCAATGGGGTCTTGTGGTGTATATTACATATTAATCCACAAATATAGGAATGTGTGGGCCTCCCATCACACTACCTGCATGCCCACTGTCTCGGGCAGCCCGAGCGGGAACAGACGCGTCTACACCCAATTTATGCCCAACCCGAGGCAATCACAAAGGAGTCTAGTATGTCCACAACTGCCATAATACCCACTCTGATATTCCTGTCATGGATGGAGGGAGACCTCATGTGTTGTGTCTCCTAGGGGGATGCCCCAGGTCTGGCATCACCTGTCTCAGTCTTTGTACCAATGGTTCTGTTTCCAGGGCAAATAATAGCGGCAAAATAGTACAGCCCTTGCGCGTGCCTCTGAGTGCAAAGGGCCCCAATATATGTTGACCTATCTTCACCCTGGCAACAGGATTTGTATAGGGAAGTTTAATGAGTTGTAATAGTCTGTCTTGTATTCCCACCACCTCCAGGGTTGCCCATATGAATCCCCAATCTAAGGTGTCAAATGCCTTTTCTAGATCCAAGACCACACAAGCTGCAATGGACTGGTGTTTTGGGGCCTCTTTTAACACCAAATGTAGTCTGTGAATGTTGAGCGTCGTGGGATATATCCTGTCTGGTTTTGGTGTACTATATCCAGCAGGTGTTCCAGGAGCCTTGCAGCTATTGTTTTATTCAAAATCTTATAGTTGCTTCTTGCATCAACAGCGGTCTCTAGGAAATGTCTTCATGTGGTCATGGCCGATTTCGGGCGCGAGAACAGGAGCACCTCTCTAAGAAATAGGGGTGAGGTGGCCCTACCTAAGAACAACCACATACACCTCTAGAACTGAGGGACTAGGGAGGCTTCATACATTTTGTAAAACTCACTTGGCAGCCTGTCTAAACCCAGAGTTTTGCTTGTGGGTGAGGCTCGGATAACTTCCAGAAGTCTAATCTTTCCCTGCGATTGACTGGGGTGGGGATGTATAACCTGCGATAGTAGGAACAGAAACCTCATGAATGCTGTCCTGGCTAGTGGCCAATGGTATCGGGGAGATGTGTATGTCAGTGATCTGATTGGTGGGTGCAGAAAACCTCAGGAGCCATGCCAATAAATGCCATGCTTTTCACCCTCAGCATGCATTCTGGCCTGGCACGCTTTATAATCAAGGCACCTCAGAGAGTCTAGTAGGTACCTGTGTCTTTCTCTCCACTCTACCAGCACCGTTCACTTGTTTGGGACCTACTGAGTCTCTCTCTCTAGGGTCCCCAGCCCATCCTCCACCTGTGTTACCTCTCAGTGAATGGTACCCCTCGCCCCTATCACTGTGTGTATATAATGTCACTGTATTACTGATTTCATGGCCTCCCATTCTACCAAGTGGGTGGTAGCGGTGTCCCAGTTGTTTATCATATAAATCAATAGGGCATCCCCTGTTGATTACAGGAACGTTATGTCTTCCAGGGACATGGGCTTCAACAGCCATGTTGGTACAGGAGGAATGAGTGCTACCCATGCAATCTGCAGAAGCAAGGGCTTGTGGTCAGAAAAGTTCTTCCCAAGATATTCCACCTGTTTCACCTGCAGCAGCACAGAAAGGCTGCACAGCAACCTATCTAGTTGGACGTGCAGTTTGTGGGGGACCGAGAAGGAATAAGTTCTAGTGGTCAGTTACAGTGTGTGCCAGACGTGGCCCAATGCGATAGCCACTCGGCTAGGTAGGACCCAGCGCCAACCACCAGAGAATTGGGCAATGGAGGACGGGAGCGATTCAACTGCGTGTCCAAGATGCAGTTGAAGTCTTCTACTCTGATCCAGGGCAAATGGGACCATAGCACCAGCAGGGTGGAGAGGTGCACCAGTAATTGCTGCAGAGATACGTTCAGAGCATAAATACTCCCTAGAAGGACACCTCTGCAATCCAACTGGCTGTCCACAAACACATACCGTCCCTCGAGGGCTAATTCTACCCTTGTGCTCCTGAAAGGTACTGAGGTTCTAATCCAAATGCTCGTACCCATAGCATTTGCCAAATATGTGGTGCTATAACATTTGCCACTCCAGCGCTTTGGAGCAAGTTGTTCTCCCCTTTGGCAATATGCATCTCCTGGAGAAATACAGTGTGCGCCCCTCTGTGTTTATTATATTTGTGCACCGTTTTCTGTTTGCGCTTTCTACCCACCCCTGGACATTTCAGGTTAGAATTGATTCCCAAGCCATGGTGTGTGGTCAGTTGGGGAAGTAGGTACGTGTAGGGAGTGAGGGGCAGCAGCAGTGCAGGGTTACAGTGTAGAGGCAGGCTTAATGTGTATAGGTAGTATAGAATGTGACTAAAAGAAAGAACAATTTTCCCAACTCCCATACCCATGGTAGCAGAGTAATGTCTAACTTCCCAAACAAAGAACGAACTACCTCATCTGAGGTGGGCTCAGGTGTTCCAACATTTCTTGACTCTTGTGGTGAGTCAGGGTAAAAACAAAAATGGGGGATGACAAACAGGAGAGTGGAAAACTAGTCAAAAAGTGGAAAATATTTGGTGGCAGTACTACACAGGGCACCGGTGGCAGTACGGCCCACAGTTTCAACATCAAAGTCATGAGTAGTTAACCATCTGGGTAAGGTGCACCAAGCCCCCCGCCCACATAAAACTAAACAATGTTTTCAGCTGTCAGTGGTGTGATTAGCAGGAATACAGTTGAAGCTGTGCTGTGTTCAGAGGAAATGGACAACAACGGTGCATCTCTGCAGCAGCGGCGGGGTGAAAAGACTTTTCTGCCCATGTATTGGAAGCTGCCGAGAGTGCCTTTTGTTGCTTCTCTCAGGCATGTAGCAGGGACGGTACGCCACATGATATAGTACCGCTGCATCCCTGGTGACGGGATTCACCACATCTTGAAGCAGTCACTCTTCTTCACTCAGTCACATTCCTTCCACAGGGAATACATATCAGTGCTGTTCTACCTATGCCTAGGTGTCCGCAGGTTCAGTAAAGAAATAGTTGGTGTGGTTCACTATCACCTTCAATTTGCTGAGAAGAGACCAACAGAGTTTTTTCTTTACTCCCAGAAAGGAGGCCTGTTGCTGCTGTACTGCCAATGTGAAATTTATGAAGATGATTATGGGGGTCATTTTGACCTTGGCGGACGGCGGAAGCCGTCCGCCAAGGTACCGCCGCTGAATGACCGCACCGCGGTCAAAAGACCGCGGCGGCCATTCAGACATTTCCTCTGGGCCGGCGGGCGCTCTCCAAAAGAGCGCCCGCCGGCCCAGAGGAAATGCCCCTGCAACGAGGACGCCGGCTCAGAATTGAGCCGGCGTAGTTGCAGGGGTGCGACGGGTGCAGTTGCACCCGTCGCGTATTTCAGTGTCTGCTTAGCAGACACTGAAATACTTTGCGGGGCCTCTTACGGGGGCCCCTGCAGTGCCCATGCCATGGGCATGGGCACTGCAGGGGCCCCCAGGGGCCCCGCGGCACCCCCTACCGCCATCCTGTTGATGGCGGTAGGGGGTGTCAGAATCCCCATGGCTGCGGAGCGCGCTCCGCAGCCATGGAGGATTCACAAGGGCAGTGGTAAACCGGCGGGAGACCGCCGGTTTACCCTTTCTGGCCGCGGCTGAACCGCCGCGGTCAGAATGCCCTCGGGAGCATCGCCAGCCTGTTGGCGGTGCTCCCGTGGTCGGTGACCCTGGCGGTCACCGGCCGCCAGGGTCAGAATGACCCCCTATATGTGTGTTATTGAATGTGAGGGGTCCAGCTCCTTGAGCTGCCTTTACGATGGCTTCCTTGTTGCAGAAGTTCATGATTTTGGCCACCATTGGTCTCGGAGGGGTGCCCGGGGGGGATGTCTAGCCGGCACTCTGTGTGCTCTCTCCAGCAGGAAGAAGGCCGACAGGCCCGTAGGACCCACTGTTGTGGATAGCCAGTTTTCAAAGGAGTCCAGGTCCAAGCCCTCTGAAACCTCGAGGAAGCCCATGATCTGGATGTTACTTTGGCAGGATCTTCCTTTTGCATACTCTGCTTTGTTTTCAAGGGCCTGCTTTCTGGCCATTAGGTCTCAGACCCTTCCTTCTGACTGAAGAGTATATAGGGGGGCTGGAAGGGGACAAGTGGGCCCTTTGGGAGGTATGTGGTAATGGGGGGAGGGCCACAAGACCCAAGCACTCCTCTCCAAGTGCTGTTTCACTGCTATAAGGGGGCCTCCCCGTAATTTTCCATTGTGCATGGATGGCAGCAGATGGAGAGGGTCCAGCATCTGTGGGGACCTCCACAGTGATTCGCACGGGGGGAAGGAGGGCCCCACATGATCAAGTCCTGAGACCCACCACACTGCCCAGGCTGCTGCCCTTCAGTTTCCTGTTGCCTGGGGGACATGAGCAGTCCCTGTGAGAGGTATGAAGGGAAGGGTGACAGTGTACTCCTCTATATACTGTTGACAGGAAGGGGTCCTCCCCTCCCCCTTTCATGGGAAGTATCTTCCCCCGAAAGTGGTAGTCAATGGTGAGGGATTAGGAGAACAAGGCAGGCCCCTGACGGGCAGGTTAAACAATAGGGGAAACCGCAGACCCGCAGTGACCCCTCCATAGCTTCAAGGTTGCACCTGATCAATGGCCTCTCCACCCAGGCCTACCTCCATCCTTCTGGGTCCCCACAGCAGGTGCTTGGTTTGTGAGCAGCTGCCTTCGCAAGCCGCAGTCTGTCACTGAGAGAGAGAGATGTGAGGGTGGGGTGCTACACCTGTCAAATGTCTAGTGGGCACCCCTTTGCCTTAGCATGGCATGGACCCAGGTGGAGACACTCTCTTAGGTGGAGCCTGCATCCTTCAATTCCAGGCTCAAGGCCCCGGCCCATGTGGCGCACCCAGGCCACAGACCTCACCTGTCTCCCTCTGGCTCAAATGCAGGCCACACAGCTTTATTCTGGCATCGATCTCTTCGCCACCACAACCTCACAATACTGCTGAGAAGTGTCTGGTGGGGAGCCCATGCTCACACACCTGTGGATGGCCACAGATCAAAGGCGACAAGCGGAGCCATGCTAAGGCACGTCCGTCATCTTGCTTCTGCTAGCCATGCAACCCCCATACATCAGCGCATGCAATAAAAAAAGAAACCTTCTGACTCAATATGTCTTTTTTTTCTCATCTTTGCATGCAAGACTATCATGAATTGTACTGCACAAGGTACAGTGTAAAGCAATCTTTACAAAACAAATGGCCTGACTCAAAGTTTGGCACAACTATGAAAGAGATCCGTTCTCCATATTAAGGCCCTCATTTCAACATTGCTGGTAAATCCCGCTTACCGTCACAGTGACGGCCGCCAACATACCGCTGCGGTGGCGAATAGCCATTCCTCATATTATGACACATACACACCAATCCGACAGAATACTGCCACATACACAAATCTGCCAGCTCGAAAGTAAGTGGTAAACCGTTACGCCAACAAAACAACGCCCACCACATCATGACCGACGGATCACCACAGCGGACATTCAATGGCGGTAAACCATTGGCGGTACATACTGCTGCGCTCAGAATGGACACCCAAATACAAAACAACACTACATTGGAGAATACTAAAAACACACACCTGAAACTCATACACACACCACACCCACCCACCCACCCACCGCACCATAAAACATACACCCACATTACCCACAACCCTTTACAAACAACAATTACTGTCAAGAGATTAACAGTAACACGAACAGCACAGAGACAACAAGACACACACAAGACACACACCACATACCCCCTTACATCCCTCATGCACCCCACATCACACCCCTCACCACATTACTCAACACACTCTCACCAACACACACCACACAATACAACACACATGTCCCCACTAAGGCACCCCTGTTTCACTGATGCAGAGTTAAGGGTCTTGGTGGGGGAAATAGTCAGTGCAGAGCCACAGCTGTTTGGCTCAGGTACAGCAAATATCCATTGCCAGGAAGTTGGAGCTATGGCGGAGAATCGTGGACAGGGTGAATGCCGTGGGACAGCACCCAAGAACAAGGGACGACATCAGGAAGAGGTGGAATGACCTACAGGGCAAGGTGCATTCCGTGGCAGCAAGGCACAAGCTTGCCATACAGAGGACTGGTGGTGGACCTCCACCTCCTCCCCCATGGGTCACAGCATGGGAGGAGCAAGTCTTGGCATTACTGCATCCTGAGGGACTCGCTGGAGTAGCCGGGGGACTGGACACTGGTGAGTCAAGATTTACTACTTATCACCCCCTATACCTTCATGCCATCACATCCCCTCACCCTCACTCCCATCACTCCATCCCGCACACAGCACCTACACATCTGACTATTCCCAATGCCAAATCCTGCATGCCATACCAATGCATGGACAGCCCTCCCAGCCCTGCATGGACACCAATCACTAAAGCATGCACAGCATAGGGAAACTAACAATGCCACAATACATCACCATACACAAACAAAGGTGGCAGGGCAACAACAACGATAGAGGGGAAGCCAGGGATGTACAATATGTCACAGACATGAAGTATAATACATCACTTATATCCCCACAGGTGACCCAGCCAAGCTCAGCGGAGAGGAGGCGCCATGACTATCCAGTCCCCCAATAGAAGATGCCCCCAGTGACGAAAGTAACTCTGGACTTCAGGATCTGGACCCACAACCTGGCCCATCAGGGACCACTGGATAGTCGGCCACCCCTGCCCACTCCCAGCCCACCATAGAGCCTCCCCACTCAGTATCCAACACCACAGCACCACCCAGCATACACACACCTCTGTCCCCAGGACACGTCAATCAGCAGTGTGCCCATCTGTATAGGAACCCCAGACCACACCTCACCCCAAGACAATCAGGGACCTGGGGTCAGTGGCGGTGGGCACACAGTTCAGGGGACAGAGGCACAGGGCAACAGGTACACTGGGAGGTCCGCTGTGCGCCAGGAGGAAGACAGGCCCAGGGAACCGACTCTCCTGAAGGCACTCACCGAGATCCTGGGAGATCCTGGGAGTCACCAACATTCCAAGGACACGATGGGCCAGATCCAGGACAACGTGCAGGAGAACAGGCGACTGCAGGAGGAACAGTATCAGGGGATCAGGCAGGACTTGCAGGCCATCAACACCACCATGATCTCCATAGCAGGGGTACTGGCAAGCAACAGCACAGCAGTGGGCCCCTTCCACTAGACAGTCATTGACCAGCCCTCCACTTCTGCTGCAGCTAGTGGGCAGGAGGCCTCACCACAAGACCCACAGGCCACCAGCACCCCTCCCCTACAAAAGGTGAATCACCCCCCAAACATTCCCTGCGACCCAGACAGAAGCCAGAGACACTTGCCAAGACCACCACCAGGAAATGAGACTCTCCTGATTGTCCCCCTTGTTTCCCACACTGTCATCTTGTCCACTTTGAACTGCCTTTGCTCCCCTTCCAATGGCCCCTTGGACACTGGACCTGTGCTACAAACAGACTGGAACAATGCCCTGTACTTTTCTCCACCATCTCCCCATTCCATTGTGCTTTTCCCTCAATTTCATAGCACTACAATAAACACCCTTGAACAGAACTTGACTACTAGTATTATATGTGTTGAAAATGTTCACGTATGGAAACAGTCACATCTAGTGCAAATGATCTGAACACTGTGAGAGCATATAAATAATGCCCCTTAGCTGTCTGTAGTCATCACATCAGTACACAGTTGTTAACTCACCAACAACTGTAAAAAGACAAACCATAGGTGACAATAAGTTGAGATGCAAAGGAAGTTAATGCCATCATGCTACAGCCACACAGAAAACATCGATAGTCAGAGGAATGGTCAGTTGCACTGTCTCACCTGTGTGTCATTGCAAGTATTGACGTATAACTGATGTTCGGTTGTCCTCATCCTCATGCAGCATGCCACTACTATCTGCAGATCTTCCCAGGTGATTAGCAAAGGGATCACCTGTCAGATGGAGGCACCTGAATCTGGCCTTCAAGACCCTAAAGGTCCTCTCAATGATCCGTCTGGTTCGGCCATGTGCCTCATTATAACGATCCTCAGCCCCTGTCCTGGTGTTGCTGACAGGGGTCAGCAGCCATGATAGGTTTGGGTAGCCAGAGTCACCTGACGTATTGAGGGACAACATTTAGCCTAACACAATGCCATTGGGATGACACTTGAAGGCATACACTAACATACAGTTGGTGGGGACCTTGGCTCACCTATTAGCCACACCCTCTGCTTCTGTATTTGGGCCATCACATTTGGGATGCTGCTATTTCTGAGGACAAAGGCGTCATGCACTGACCCAGGATACTTGGCAGCGACGTGGGATATGCACCAGTCTGCCAGGCACACAATTTGCACATTCAGTGAGTGGAAACTCTTATGATTGTTGAACATCTGTTCATTCTGGCAGGAGGGGGGCGACAAACAGTATATGTGTCCCGTCAATTGCCCTAACAATATTGGGAAAAGGTCTCATTGTATAGAATCCGGCCTTCACAGTTGCTAAATCTTCCACCTGGGGGAAAGCTATTTAGCTGCACATGTGTTTCACCAGGGCAGACAACACTCTTGCCAGCACAATTGAAAACATTGGCTTTGACGTTCCTGCTGCCAAGCCCATTGTCACTTGGAAAGAACCAGTTGCCAAGAAATGGAGCACTGATAGCACTTGCACAAGAGGGGGGATCCCAGTCAGATGACGGATAGCAGATATCAGGTCAAACTCCAACTGGCACACAGCTCTGTGATTGTGGCCCTCTCCAGTCTATAGGTGAGTATAATGTGCCTGTCTTCCAGTGTAGCCAAGTCCACAAGGGGTCTGTACATGGGTGTTTGTCTCCTCCTCCTATTCATCCACAGCGTTAAGTATCTAAGGGACACAAGAGTGAGTAGGCTGTCACAATTTGAACAATGGAACCACCATCTCAGTGTACATAGTGCACTTATGTGATGGGACAGTGGGAATGGCGAGGTGTGTGCTAATCTAGGCTGTTACACAGTTAAGGTTGATATGGTCGTTGTCCACCACCATGAAATGGCGACACCCTGTCCTGTATGTAGGGACAGGTGGAAGTAAGGTAACCCCGCCAATGTTGGGAGTCGTGGCAGAAGGCAGTCCTGCACCGCTATGCAATTCCTCATTGGATAATATGGGGCTCTATGGAGTACAGTGGCCAATGGGGATCAGCGCCCGTGGTGACGGTGTACACCGCAGAGGATGTGACTGCCATTTTCCATCAGATTCCTCACTTGTTTCTTGAGCTTCAACAGGAGAACACCTACACTGCGTGTGCTGCTGTTACCTGTGTCTGGAACCTACCATGACCCGTTTGACAGGGGAAGGCCCCCTGCCTTCACTGCGGAGGAGTTGGAGCGATTGGTGGATGGGATCCTACCCCAGTAGGAGATGCTGTATGGGCCTCCAGACCAACAGGTGAGTACACCTTGGACAAAATGCATATGTGAAGGGTACATGGTGTGTGTGTGTGAGCATCGTGTCATCGGGGGATGTCTTGTGGTGGTGTACATGGTGTGCGCCAGGGGATGTGTGTGCCAATGGTGTTGGAAACAAGATTGATGGGTCATATGTGTGACAGGCTGGATTGTATGCGTAATGGTGTCCTCCTGTCTGTATTACCTCTGCAGGTCAGCGCCCATCAAAAGAAGGGATTATGGCATGCCATCGCCAAGGACGTGCGACACTGGGGGTCTATGCCAGGCAGAGCACCCACTGTCGTAAATTGTGGGAGGACTTCAGACACTGCGCACGGAAGACCGCGGAAGCCCAGCTGGGGATGGACTCCCAATGAGGAAGGGGCACCCGTCGAAACCTGACCCCCCTGACGGCCCACATACTGGCGGTGGACTACCCAGAGCTGGATGGCCACTTGAGGGCATCACAGCAGCCACAAGGGGGTGAGTACAGTGGCTGTTACAACTATAATTGATAGGTGGCATGGGATCCGGGTGGTGGCTGGGAGTTAGTGGGTGCCCTTTAATGCCAGGTCAGATATTGCAGTGTGATCCAGCTCAAGGGTAATGGGTGTATGACAAATGCAGGTAACCTAACTTGTTAACAATCCATGTCAGGGCTTTGTGGGTCCCATGAGGGGTGCAGTTGGCATGTGTGTGGCCCTCATCTTGCTGTGGCATCTAGCCAAATCAATGGCAGTGCAATGCATAGTGCTCAACCCTGATCCCTGTGTGTGACAGTGATGTGTATGCCAACTGTGGTGTTGAATTGACACAGTGTTCCCTTTCTCTCTCTCCCCCCCCTTTTTTCTTCTGTCATCCTGTCCATGTGTGCAGTGGCATCATCTGGCGGAGAAGCAGGGGCACCAGTGACAGAGGGAGCTGCATCCTACAGGACCCAGGAGGCAGAGTCCACTGACGCCAGTGGGACGGAGGGCAAGGGGAGCACCATGGCAGAGACAGGAGATGACAACACATACTCAGTTACCTCCTCCGATGGAAGGTCCGTGGGAGTGGCGGACACCTCTGTGACCACCCCAGCTACAGGTACAGCTGCCACCCCGTACCAGCACCGCTCTTCCAGTAGCCCCTCAGCAAGTTGCCCGTGCCCGCTCACCAAGGAGGGTGGGCATCTCCTTCGCCCCAGGCACCCCAGGCCTTTCCCCAGTGAGTCCTACTGCCCTGAGTGAGGAGGCTATTGACCTCCTGAAATCCATCTCTGTATAGCAGTCAACCATTGTGAATACCACACCAATAGCCAGGATGGGGAAGGATCCCACAGCAACAGCCAGGACGGGGAAGGATCCCACTCCAACAGCCAGAACCTCACCTCCTACCATGAAAGTGAAGAAGCTCTCACCTCCAGCTGCCACACAGCAGACAACACCTCAAACGAAGGTTGCCCAGGAGGCACCTACCATAGCTGGGACACAGCAGCCCTCATCTCCAGCAGAGGCTGGCAGGGTATTACCATCACCACCACCAGTGGTCATGGAGTCCTCACCTCCAGCTGAGATGGTGCAGACCTCTCCTCCAGCAGCGGAAATGTAGGCCATACTCCAGGGAATGCTGTGCATGGAGCCCCCCCAGAAGCAATGGGCGAGTTCCCCACCTGAGAGACCATGACCTTGCACTCCCTAGCAAAGGTAAATGGGCATTAAGCCCCCTCCAGAAGCAGTGGGCGAGTTCCCCCACCTGAGAGACTGTGACTTTACATTCCCCAGCAAAGGAAAATGGGCATCAAGCCCCCTCAGAACCAGTGGGCGAGTTCCTCACCTGAGAGACTGTGACCTTGCACTCCCCAGCAGAGAGAAATGGGCATGGATCCCCCTCCAGAAGCAGTGGGCATGTTCCCCACCAGAGAAACTGTGATCTTGCACTCCCCAGCTGAGAGAATTGGGCATGAAGCCCCGTCCACAAGCAGTGGGCAACCCAGCGACCTGAGAGACTGTGACCTTGCACTACCCGGGCAAAAGAAAATCGGCATGGAGCCCCCTCCGGAAGCAGTGGGGGAGTCAGCCACCTGAGAGTCTTTGACCTTGCACTCCCCAGCAGAGAGAAATAGGCATCGAGCCCCGTCCAGAAGCAGTGGGCAAGTCAGCCACCTGAGAGACTGTGACCTTGCACTCGCCAGCGGAGAGAAACGGGCAGTACTGCATTCTTGTTGATCTTGCATTATTGTGCAGTGTGTCGTGTGCCGCTGTTTTTCCTCTGCAGCTGGTTGTGTGTATGGTGTGTGTTGTGCTCGGTTTCCTCTCTCCCTCCCTTGTGTGCTAGGCGGCTGTACTCACCGTTGTCTTCGTCGGCGTAGGTGTTTCAGGTGGAGCATGGCGTAGATGAGCATGGGGTAGACGTGCAGTTCCGGTTAAATGGCGGCTTTGTCCTTCTCTGTGTCTCCGATGGTGAGTCTTTCGTCTTCTGTGATGTGTTTCCACCAGGCTTTTGATGGCGTTGGTAATGCCCCGGAAATCGTGAAAGTTTCATGTGTCTTGATATGGTGGACGGTACTTTGTCTTCAGCCTGGCTGTTGACGGCTACCGCTGTGGTGAGTGTTGTTAACGTCCTGGCGGTTGGTGTGGTACATTGTCTGTCTATGGAAGTTATCTCTGCCATGGTCATAATTTGGTGATAATTACCACCAGCCTGTTGGCAGTATTACGGCCACTTTATCACTCACTGCCAATGTCGTAATGAGGGCCTAAGGCCCATATTTATACTTTTTTAGCACTGCATTTGCGCTGCTTTTTTACGCAAAAGCAGCGCAAACTTACAAAATACAAGTGTATTTTGTAAGATGTGCTGCTTTTGCGTCACAAAATTATGCAAATGCGGCCCTAAAAAAGTATAAATATGGGCCTAAGTGTCTTAGGATATAATGCACTAGTAAAATGGCGGAAGTGATACCCATCACATTTGTGACAAGGTATCCCATCGCCAAACTCTAAATCAGGCCCATAGACAGCAGTATGGCTTAATCCCATTTCAAAACTTAACTTCATATTTATTTGTTTTATTTGTACATACACTTGAAAATTCAATATGTTTGAATGATGATTGATCTTTAACAACTTCCAATTATTTGAGCAAGCGCTACAGAAGGCATAATCAAGTTGATGTGAAATATGCCAAAGAATAGATGAATAAATCCTTTCCTGGCTGGATGTACATGTCTGAACAAGTCCATGCCCCATACAGGTAGGCAGCTACAATAGAATGGAACTGTCCACATGACAGACGTGAACCAAATGGCATAACAATGGAATTTGTTCCTGTTGTTAAATGATGATTATCTATCTATCTATCTATCTATCTATCTATCTATCTATCTATCTATCTATCTATCTATCTATCTATCTATCTATCTATCTATCTATCTGTCTATATGCTTCATTGAAAATCACAATTTTGCTCCTAGTGTGACCATTCTGTAACTAATCATTACCAAGCCTGAGGGAAACTTAGTTAGTATAACACATTAAAGGGCGCCAGATTTGGTTCAGATGGGAGTAATGGTTTGAACGTTATAACAAAGGATGTCAAGTAATTTTTTCATTCTCCCCCCACCCAAGATTAGGGGGTCACAAACAACCACCCAAGCCTTGCACATGAGTGAATGAGGGCTGCTCCCACATTACCCAAAACAGGAACTCTGCAGTGAAATCCTGTTAAACCCGACATCCGTTGTGTGTTTTACTACAACTTTTTGCCTTCAATCCTCCTGTTTTTCTGAATTCAGTTCTGTTAGCCCTAGGACTCTGCACACTTTAGCACTGCGTACCAAAGCTAAAGTGAATGTGCTCTTTCCTTGGAAAAAATGGTGAACTTGGCTTACTCCCAAGTGGCACATTAAATGTACTTGTAAGTTCCAAGTAAAGTGATACTATATGTACCCATGGCCTGTAAATGAAATGCTACAAGTGAGCCTGCAGCACTCTGTGCCACCCACTTTGGTAGCCCTTTAAACACGTCTCAGGCCTATTATTGCAGCCTGCTGGAAGTTTTAAACTGCCATTTCAACTTGGCAAAATAAAATTTTTTCCAGTCCTTAACCGTCCTTTTTAATACATATATCACCCATAGTGTATGCCCGAGACAGCCCATATTGCGGAATGCAGTATAATTAAAAAGCTGGACATGTACTTTTAACTTTTACATGACCTGGATGAGAAAAACTCTTCCATTTGTTTTTTACAACTGCGAGGCCTGACTCTCCCATAGGATAACATTGGGTTACCTTACTACATTTAATACGTGATAACCTTCAATTGTGAGCGGGTTAGAAAGTCACATTTGGTTTCAAAAGAATTGTAATTGATAGATAGATAGATAGACTGAGAGATGGCCACCAGAGGGTAGTTATAGTTAGGATCACATTTCCATAGGGAATAGATTTGATTGCATATATACATATAAGTATACATGTGTGCATACACATTGATATAAATAGACATTATAGTTAGGTATGGTAATATAATCTTACATTGCAATAAAAAAAACTTTGAAATTCACTAATAAAAGTAAAAGGTTATAGAGACATTATAGTTAGATGAAAATGTCTGTTAAAACATAAGTGTTTTAAGCCACCAAACCACTGAAATTCATCAATTATAGTAATCTTGAGTAAATATAACTAATGACTTCAAGTAACTACAACTTGCACCACAGTTAGCTGGGGTTGGCTGCAGGGCCAGGCCCTGTATCCAATCCCCTGCGGGCAGCTAACACCACACTGTGCACGCCATTATCATGCGTGGGTGGGCTGGATCCTCCGCAGTGTGAAGTAGACAAAGGCCCTCATTACAACCCTGGCAGTAAATCCCGCTTACCGCCGTGCAGAAAACCGCCAACATACAGCTGCGGCTGTGGAATTCCGCTACAGGTATTACGAGCCCGGAACCTGCCAAAATACAGACACCCACACAAGTCCGCCACACCAAAGGTCAGTGATAAACTTGGAAAACAAAACTGACACCGTCACGCCAACAAGAACACGCCCACAGTATCACGACCCACAAATCAACGCGGCGGTCTGTCAACCGCGGTAATCCATTGGCGGTACACACCGCCGAGCTCAAAATAGACACACATTTACAAAACACAACCACATTTGACAATTCGAAATACACACATCTGATACACATACACACACCACATCCACACACCCAATACAATATAAAACACACACCCACATTACCCACAAACCCTTACTACCAGAAATTTGAAAGGAGGACAGAGAGAGACACTACCTAAAACAACACCAGCATCCACAGACACACAACAACATCACTTACACAACATCCACGCACCTCAAACGACACACAACAACACATCCCCTCACACATCACAACAGACACCACCTCACACCTTACCCACACCACATCATGGCACCTCAACGACACCCCAGGTTCTCTGAGGAGAAGCTCAGGGTCATGGTGGAGGAAATCGTCCGGGTAGAGCCACAGCTATTCGGATCACAGGTGCAGTAGACATCCATTGCAAGGAAGATGGAGCTATGGCTATGTCAACAAGGTCAACACAGTGGGACAGCATCCAAGAACACGGGATGACATTAGGAAGAGGTGCGTTCCGTGGTAGGGGAAGGTGCGTTCCGTGGTCTCCAGACACCAGATTGCTGTACTGAGGACTGGCGGTGGACCCCCACCTCCTCCCCCACAACTAACAACATGGGAGGAGCAAGTCTTGGCAATACTGCATCCCAAGGGCCTCGCAGAAGTAGCAGGAGGACTGGACTCTGGTAAGTCGAATCTTTACTACCTTATCCTCCCACCCCACCTGCATGCCATCACACACTCCCACCCTTACCCTTACCCTCACACCCATCACCCCAACAATCCCCAGATACCCCACCAACACAACCCACACATGCCAAAACCAAGCCCTGCATGTAACACCAATGCATGGACACCCATCACCCAAGCATGTCCAGTACAGAGACTTACTCATGCCCCAAAATCACCAATCACACAAGGACCAAGCCAATAATGCAAGCAGTGGAGTAGAGGGTCATTCACCCATTGCACACAATGGCACACACAGATACAATAATTATGCCTTTACACCCCAACAGGACCCCTACCCAATGTCACTGGACAGGAGGTGCCAGACATATCCAGTCCCCCCACAGAAGAGGCCCACAGTGATGACAGCAGCTCTGCATGCCTGGATCAAGATGACCAGCCCGGCCCATCTGGGACCTTGGGACAGTCGGTTCCCCTGCCACTGTCACAAGCCACCACAGAGCCTCCCCCCTCAGAAAACACCAGCACAGCAGCCACCCAGCGGGCCCATCCCTCTGTTCCCAGGAAACGTCAATCAGCAGTGTGTCCACCACTACAGAGAACCCAGGCAACACCACTAACACAGGATGATCAGGGACCTGGGAGCAGTGGCAGTGGGCACACGGTTCAGTGGACAGAGGCACAGGATAACAGGGAAGCTGGGAGGACTGCTGTGTGACAGAGGGAGGACAGGCCAAGGGAACCCACTCTCCATGAGGCACTCTCCAACATCATGGGAGTTTACCATCATTCCCAGGAGACGATGGCAACGGTACTGGCCAAGTTTCAGGAGACCCAGCGGCTGCAGGAGGAACACTACCTTGGGATCAGGGAGGACTTGAAGTCCATTAACACCACTCTGGTCACCATTGCAGGGGTGCTAGCAGACCTTCTCAACACCAGGAGGGACACAGTGGCACAACAAGGGGCCCCTGACACTAGCCTGGATGATGAACAGCCCTCCACCTCCGCCGGCGCTAGTGGACAGGAGGCACCCCCACAGGAACAACAGGACGCCAGCACCCCACCCCCTGCAGATGGAGAACCACCCTGCAAATGGTCCCTGAGATCCAGGAACAAGACAGAGAACATTGCCAAGACCCCCGCCAGGAAAAGAGACCCCCCCTGAATGTCACCCTTCTGTCCCACTATGTCACCCTGTCCAGCCTTAAACTGCCATTGCTCCACTTCCTATGCCCCTTTGGACAATGAAACAAATAGACTGGACTCTGCCATGGACATTCCTCCACCATCACCCCAGCCCATTTTACAACCCCCTCCACTTATTAGCACAGGAATAAACACACTTCAATCACAAAACAATCTGGAGTCAGTCTGTGCTTTCACAAATGTGTAATTGTGATGACTATGGAATATAGCAATGTCAATTTACTTGTTCACATACCAATGTAACACAGCTGTAGGCCAGCAGTAAACATAGCAGAGGGCACAAAGTGGGACCCAGATCTGTGAAATGGAAAGTCAAAGTGACAAGTCAGGGTCCATACACTAAATGAAAATAACAGACTTATGCTAGCTCAAACAATAGTATGAGATGTGGGAAGCAGTGACATCTTCTAACCTGTGTCTCACTGGAAGTATTGCATGATGATGTTGTTTTGGTTGTCGATATCCTCTTCTTCTACCTCCTCTTCTTCACTGTCTACAAGCTCCACAGCTGCCATCAGACCACCATCTGTCCCATCCTCCTGCAGAAAAGGCACCTGGTGTCGAAAAGCCAGGTTGTGCAGCATACAGCAGGCCACGATTATCTGGCACACCTTCTTCGGCGAGTAGTATAGGGAGCCACCTGTCAGATGAAGGCACCGGAATGCCTGTGCCGCACTGTGTAGCCCATAACTGGGCTGCAGTGCCCATCCCAGCCCTATTTACGTTGGCAAGGCAGCATGGAGCTGTTGCCGACACCAGCTCTGATCCTCCGATGCAGTAGCTTAGTAAAAATCTTTAAGTCTAAGAAGCGTTTACGAAACACTCACACTCACTGGATAATGTCATCAGTGATGTCATTTGAGATTTCATCAGTGATATCATCATTGATGTTACTAACCATGTCATGAGTGATGTAATATGTGAGGTCATAAGCAGTGCATTGTAGTTATAGGTGGCTCAGATAACTAAAACTGCTGAATTTCTATGGTTTGTTGTTTGTAAAATCTGAGCCTAACTATAACATCCTGGTAAGATTTGTTTTTTCAGTGAATTTCTAAGGATTTTGTAATTCTATTTCCTAACTATAACAGCCATGTAAAAAAAATTTAGTGCATTTATAAGGATTTGTTTAATTCTATTTCTTGACTACACTGTCCCTGTAATCTTTGTTTTTTTTAGTGAATTTTGCAGTTTTTTAAAATAAATTGCACTACAATTTCACCCATATGTTCAATTTGGTAATAAACATTTATACAAGTTTATAAATACATTCTATTAACACACATATTCTTATTATACATTTTTAAAAGTAACACTTAAGAAAGGAATGTAATGTAATTTATGCAAACTATAAATGCAATACAAGTCTTTCTCTCTTTTGTGTTAATTTTATGGATCCATGGATCTGCTGAAATGCCACCACGAATCTGTCGCAATTCCAGGAACATACCCAAACCTCAACTTCTCATTAGATACACTAAGGGACATATTTCCTATGAGGTGGACCAGGGCAGAGCAGCAAGTCACCTTGCTGCGCTGCGACATGGGGAAAGGGCGGAAATGCACTATATTGAAAACATATGATGCATTTCTATCCCATCCCCCTGCACTGGTGCACAATTGACTGCCTAGCACCAACGCAAATACCCATGCACCATGGTGCAAGAGTGCCTGGCTTGTATGCAGGATTGATTTTCTGCAGGAAGCGATACCTTCTTGCACATAATCTATCCATGGAAGTGTTTTCCTCTTTTATGTGTGCTGCAGAATACAGTACACATGGAAAGTGAAAAAATCAAGGAGAAATGAAAATGGTTCTCCTTGTTACCCCTGCTTCGTGGAGATGACCAGTTTTGACACATTCCCAGATTTACATGTCCTTGCAAATCTGGGAATACATCAAAATCCATGGGTTTTGTGTGGGGACCCCGCCCCATGGGATGCCACCCCTGATGCAGAGTAAGGCAACGCAGGGACTTACGCTGCCTTGCCTACCGCATATCTACGAGGCCTCATAAATATGGGTCTGCACTCTGTGCCACCGGAGCATCAAAGAAAGTAATGCACTGGTGGTGAATGGTGCTTGTAAATATGCCTCTTAGCCTCCAGCCATCCACATTGCAAACCACACCCTAAATCAGTTATTTGGGTTTTCAAATCTCTCTGGAGACAGACTAAAAACAACAGCTCCATTGTTTTTCCAGCTTTTCTTTAATACAAAAGAGTTTTAAAGTTAAGATGTTTTCGGCTGAAGATAGAAGAGAAAGGGGCGAGCAGGACAAAGAAGAAGAAGACTTACCACCTCCAAAGAATTCTTCCAGTGTTTTAAAATATTTCTCCATCCCTTCAGGAGAAAACAAAGTTCTTCCTAAAATTTGTCCCTATGCAATATATGCAGCAACAAATTGGAAAGAGTTATGGCGAAGAAGTAGTCACATGGCAAGTCCTGTCTTTAGAAACACCTGAAAACTATATGTAGAAGAACACATCATAAGATGAAAAGTGAGAGGGAAGGTGGTGCATCGATATCAGCAGCTGGACCATCTGTGAGACTCTTACTTCTTGGTGAGATGGTTACCTTCACCGCTGTTTCTCCAAAACTGAAAGACAAGGTCACTCATTGTAGCAAATGCTGTGTGGCAGTTGCGCTAAAAATGGCATCTGTTGCCCAGTTTATGGATGCTGTCAACAAGCATAATTGTTAATTTTTTTTCACATCACTGTTCCAGCTACCATTCCTCTTTAAACACAAGTAGATATCTGAAAAGCAAATATAGCATACATTTAACTTTACATTACATACTACTAGGTTACATACTATAAGCAAGTAGGTAGCTACATAAGTGGTTAAGTCAGGGTGTAACAGGCTGTATAAGTGACGGATATGGTTGTATAAATGGGTATACAAGTGGCTGGGTATGTGAGTGGTTGAATGGATATGTGAGTGAGCATATCAGTGCCTCTACGGGTGTGTCACTGGATATATAAGTAGCTGTGTGGGTGTGTGACTGGGTGTGTTAGTGACTGTATGGGTGTCTAAATGGGTATATAAGTGGGTGTATGGATTGGTAACTGGCTGTGTTGGTGTGTAACTATATGTGCAAGTGGCTCTGTTAGTAGTAGATACATAGGTGCTGTGTGGGTGCTGGGTACATCAATGGCTGAATAGGTGTGGGTGTGAGAGTGCTTGCATCGGAGTGTAAATGGCTATGTAAGTGCATATATTGCAGTGGCGGCTCCTCCGTTTGGGCAGAGGAGCATTGACCCCCCTGCCAGCAGCAGCAGCTGCAATACCTATTAAAGAAAACAATAATAAACCACGTTTATTATCATTTTGTTTGAAAGGGGCGGGACCACGGGGGTGACGTGCACTAAGGGGGAGTGCTGATCACTCCTCTTTCATAGTGCATGTGTGTTTGGCTGGCCATCTCGGGCTGGCCAAACACACATGCATTGTAGGCTTTCTCTAGCCCAGCAACTGGAGAGAGTCTGCACAGGCTCCCAGTCTGCCTGGGAGTGCCCTGGCTGGCCGCTCCCAGCCAATCCTGACACTGCTCTGAGCAGCATCAGGATTGGCACAGAGCACGCTGGGAGTCTGTGTCTGCAGCGAGGAGCGTCAAGGGACAGAGGAGCGGCAGAGGAGGTAAGTGGTTTTAAAAAAAATTTAATAAAGTGTTTATTCCCTCACTCCAGCACCTCCCTGCCCCACCCCTTCCACGGCCCGCGAGCCGCTACTGATGTCTAGGTGAGTAAATAGGTTTGTGAAGGGTTTTATGGGTGTGTGACTGAGTGTGTCAGTGACTTTCTGTCAATATGACTGGTGGGTACATACGTGTTTTGTAGAGGTGTATCTGAGTGTGTGAGTGCCTGCCTGACTGTGTGAGTGGGTGCACATCACATACTATTACATTACATACAATGAACAAGCACCAACATCTAATTTCAAACACATTATTTCATACTTGCTTAATAAAATAACTATATTTTCAGTATAGCAATTTATCTTCCTCCTTTGCTGCTCACTTTTTTTTACTAAATGTTCTCATCTAATTGCCCATCTATTTTACCTTTTACTGTAGTGTCTAAGAGCTACACACTGTCTTTCAGATTATACTGTATACACTCATAATATTTTTTGAAATATACTTATTTATAGTGCAACCTAATTCACATACCTGTAAAATCTCTTTGCTGTTGTCCATCTTTTATTTTACATCTGTTAATATCTGTTTTCTACTGGCAATCTCAAGTCAGAAATATGGCAATCCTCCTCCACTCATGGTAGAAAAGTACCAATGATGTCTATCCTTCCCACTGTGTTCTCACTCATACTGCTGTACTTAGCAAAACACTGACTTCCTTTCATCTTTTATTTTTGTTTTACCACCTCTAAATGGTCACTATCTTTAGTCCTTTCCATTTTTCCTGCAAAAAAGCCCACTTCAGTAGTTTTATGTGTGGATCCACGGATCCACTACAGGGCTCAGCAGGTATGGACGTGGTGGATCTGCAGATCCACATAAAAGCCTTTAAAAGCATTCAACAATCTTCTGTCAATGCTTTACATTTGTATTTTACACAAGATATTGTCAATTATAAGACATACACTCACTACTGAGTGATTTTTGAACACCAGTCTGCTTTTCAGTTTCACAGTACAGTGTCTTTTGTTTCCGTCCCCCAACAATCTTTTAGCTCTGTTTCTATAGTAACCATGATTTCAGTAGTCTCTGAATACCAGTAGGTCAAAAGTTCACAAGACTATCTATCAACAGCATACTAGCTTCACATTAACTGTAGTAGGTGTGGTTGACTATTTGCATATCCCAAACAACATATCTTTTTTTATCTTTCCAATGCCAATCACAATGTTAATAAAATTTTTTCTTAAAAGCACTACCTAATTTTAATTCCCTACACATCTCTACCATCCAATTAAATATGTTATTTTATATTTTACTTGCTGTTCTCCATTTTAACTGCCTTTCATCTTCAAAACTGCCTCATTCTGCTGAAGCCTCTCTTCTGTGTGCTACTCCTGCTTGTTTCCAAAATGGTCAGAGTCTAAATTGTGGGCCATAGTTTTGTGTTTTAGGCGAGAGAGAGTGCTGGAAAGAGTGGCACTGACAGAGACCTAGATTGGCCAGAGAGTGTTAAAGTGGCATCAGTTGCTGCCTTTGGTTGAAAGCATTGCAAACTGCAATCATCTAGACCTCATGATTGTGCACTGTGGCAGCAATGACCTAGGCAGAATTACTAGGTATAGAAATCCTAATGAAAGATTCCTTTGAGAAATTAGCTCACATACTGCCTTGATGTTCTCTATAATTTGCCAAAGACAGAAGTGGCAGTGGCCAACAAAATTTTGCCACAGATAATATATATACTCTATATACTGGAACAACTTAGACTTCAATACAGAATATAGCACAAAGAAGGAGTCTATTTCACAGACAACAGGGTATTCCTCAACAACTTAAAATACTGCATCCTGTTCTATGTGTAATTATCATCTACACATCATAAACACTAAGGTTATTTTCAGAGCCAATCATTTTACCTAACACTGGTGCCTTTGTTTTTAAATAATTTTTTCTACTTTTTCACTCAGATCCATGGATCTGTCGGGGTCTGCCTCTTATACAGTGGAAGGATCCTCAGGATCTGATTTTGCTTTATGGATGTGTGAGTGGGTGTGTAAGTGGCTGTGTGGGTCTGTGAGTAGGTGTATAAATGTCTGCATGGGTGTGTACATAGATGTGTCATTGTGTGAGCACCTGTGTGGGTCTGTGAGTGGGAATGTGAGTGGTTCCCTGGGTCTCTGAGTGGATGTATCAGTGACTGTATGGGTGCGTAAGCGGGTGTGTGAGTGGCTGTATGTGTCTGTGAGGGGCTGTGATAGCAGTTTTGTGGGTGGGTGTGAGCATGTGAATGGGTGTTTGAGTGGTTCTCTGGGTCTCTGAATGGATGTATCAGTGACTGTGGATCTAATTTTGCTATAAGAATGTGAGTTGGTTCGTAAGTGGCTGTGTGGATCTGTGGGGGGGGTGTAAGTGACTGTGTGGGTGTGTATGTGGCTGGGTGAGTGTGTGAGTGGGTGTTTAAGGGGGTCATTATGAACACGGCGGAAACAAACGCTGTGTTCATGCTGGTGGTCAAAACACTGCCCGCCAGCGACCCCGGAACCCCGCCGGCCAGATAATTAACTTTTCTGAGAGCCGGCGGGCGGAAACATTGTTTCCCCGCTGGCTCTCAGAAAGGCTCGGCTGGGACATTGACAGGTGGCTCCACATGGAGCCGCCATCAATGCCTCTGTGCGGCAGGTGCAGTTCGACCCGTCATGCAGACCACTGCCTGAAAATCAGGCAGTGACCTGCGTGACGGGGCTCTGCACCGGGGCCCCTACACTGCCCATACAAAGTGCATGGGCAGTGCAGGGGCCCCCAGGGTTGCCCCGGGGCACCCCCTCCACCAGCCTTTTCCTGGCGGGGAAAAGGCTGGCAGCAAATTAAACATTATCCGCAGGGTAGCGCAGCTACCCTGGTAGATGGTGTTTCATCCTGTCGCCAGGCTGCCTGATGGCGGGAGCCTGGCAGTGGGTGACGGCTGCCGCTGAACCGCCATGTTCAAAATAAGGGCCTAAGTGTTTGTGTGGGTTTGTGAGTGTGTTTAAGTGGTTCTCTGGGTCTCTGAGTGAATGTATGGGTGTGTGAGTGCTGTGTGGGTCGGTAGTGGGTGCGGTAGTGGTTTAGTGTGTCTGTGAGTGAATGTGTGAGCACGTGAATGAGTGTGTGAGTGGATGTGCGAGTGGATGTGTGAGTGGGTGTGTGAATAATGTGAGTAGATATGTGGGTATTTCAGCAGGTGTAGTAGTGTTTTTTCCGGTCTATGAGTGGCTGTGTGAGGAGATGTGTGAATGGTTGTGTGGGTATATGTGAGTGGGTGTGATAGTGGATTTGTGGGTCTGTGAGTGGCTGTGTGGATCAGTGGGTGGATGTGGTAGTGGTTTTGTGGGTCTGTGAGTGAGTTTGTGAGTGTGTGGAGGAGTGTGTGAGTGGGTGTGTGAGCAGCTGTGTGGAATTGTGAGTGGTTGAGTTGGTATGTAAGTGACTGCATTAGTGCGCCTTTGAGTGGGTGCATGTTTTTTTGATTAGAGTCTGAATCCACAGATCTGTTGCGGATTCACATAGGGGCTGAGCTGAGCACAGCAGTGGAATCACAGTTCCTCACGTGCCCCAAAAAGCATTTTTGAGCAATTATATGCCCCTGAGGGGGTCCCTCACAGACCCCTCCATCAGTCCTATGTGGTCAGGACACCTAGGATACCATTATCCTGACCTCTTACATTATATTTTATTATATGCTGGCTGGCGGCTTCAGCCGCCACTGCCGGCATGGCGGGCCGAACCACCATGTTCAAAATAAGGGCCTGAGTGTCTGTGTGGGTTTGTGAGTGTGTTTAAGTGGTTCTCTGGGTCTCTGAGTGAATGTATGGGTGTGTTCGTGCTGTGTGGGTCGGTAGTGGGTGTGGTAGTGGTTTCATGTGTCTGTGAGTGAATGTGTGAGTACGTGAATGAGTGTGTGAGTGGGTGTGTGAGTGGATGTGTGAGTGGGTGTGTGAATAATGTGAGTAGATATGTGGGTATTTCAGCAGGTGTAGTAGTGTTTTTTCCGGCCTATGAGTGGATGTGTGAATAGATGTGTGAGGAGATGTGTGAATGGTTGTGTGGGCATATGTGAGTGGTTGTGATAGTGGATTTGTGGGTCTGTGAGTGGCTGTGTGGATCAGTGAGTGGATGTGGTAGTGGTTTTGTGGGTCTGTGAGTGGGTTTGTGAGTGTGTGGAGGAGTGTGTGAGTGGATGTGTGAGCAGCTGTGTGGAAGTGTGAGTGGTTGAGTTGGTATGTAAGTGACTGAATTAGTGCGCCTGAGTGGGTGCATGTTTTTTTGATTGGAGTCTAAATCCACAGATCTGTTGCGGATTCACATAGGGGCTGAACTGAGCACAGCAGTGGAACCACAGTTCCTCACATTCCCCAAAAAACATTTTTGAGCAATTATATGCCCATGAGGGGGTCCCTCACGGATCCCTCCATCAGTCCTATGTGGTCAGGACACCTAGGATACCATTATCCTGACCTCTTACATTATATTTTATTATATCCTATTTTTATTCCGGCCTTCCCCGGCATCCCCGGGAACTGTGTCCCAATTCACAAAATTGCGGCTGTAACTTTCCTGTCAGGTTGGGCCAGCCAATCACAGTATTACTGTTGGTGTGTGGATCTGTGAATCCACCATTGCAAATCTGCAGTGGATTCACATCTCTAGATATACCTAAATCTTTTTTAACAACTCCAAAACTACTGAACAGATTTACAATAATTTGCAAAAAGAGGTCTTTCTGGACCAAGATGATCCAGCTTTGTGCCAAATTTGGTGTAATTCAGTTCAGTGGTTCGGGCTGTGGTTGTGTCTAAAATCTCTACGGGAAATTTAAACTTCCAAACAGCAGCTGAAATCAGTGACAAACTAGTTTTTGAAGATTTCAGTAGGATTCATCAAACTGCGCTAAAGTTATTAGCAAAAGAAAAAGTGCTTTTTTAAAATTCTATTTCTTAACTATATCGTCCTGTAACTCCTGTAACCTTTGTTTTTTTCAATGAATTTCAATGTTTTCTTTTTATGTAAAGTAATTTTCTTTACTATAAGTTAATCCAACCATCGCTGCACATGGCCTTTGGCCATGCATGGTGGCGGTTAGCCACAGGGCCTTGTCTGTGGCAGTCAACCCTCTAAGCACCCAATCTCACACTGTGCAAGGCCTTTGCCTGTGCACAGTAGGAGTTGGTCGCAGGTCTGCATGGCCCCACTCCTCTGACCAATTTCAGCCCCTGTGGACCCCATCCACTGGAGTCTGGACTTCAAAAGTGTTTTGTTTTTAGGGTGAATGGGGGCCACACATCCCCCCTCCCCCAGCTGAGTTTGGCCCCAGGGACCCCATCCCTGGGGCCTGACATTAATATGTTTTTTTGGGGTAATGGGCCGTGTCACACTCCTTCCCGGGCTGATCCTGGCCCCAAGGACCCCAATTCCTGGGGCCTGATCATGTCACCTGGGTGCCCCCCCAGGTCACCAGTCACCAGCGGGAGCCAGCATTGCTGTCACAGACAGGGAGCTGCTGAACATGCAGCACCCTGTCTGTGAGAGCAATTGTTTCCTCTGTTTCCCTGCCTGAACCTCAGCAGGCAGGGAAACAGAGGAAACCTCAGCTTCCAAAAAGTGAGAGCTATTTGACAGCTCTCACTTACTGGAACCAGACTGTTTTCTCTGACTTGGCAGGAGCTGTCAAAGCTCACGCCAAGTAAGGGCAAACAGCTATGTCCCAGGGGGTGGGCACCCGGGGACATAGCAGAACCTGGCCCTAGTGGGTGTTTGTCCCCAGGGCCATCTGTGGTTCTTCAAGGGGGTTGGCATGGCCCCCCTACAACATTTCTATTATTTTAATTAGCCCTGGGGAGGTGGTGGTCCCCTGGACCAGGGGTCCGAAATGAACCCCCTATTCTATTTAAATTCAGCCCTGGGGAGTTGGCAGTGCCTGGAGCTGCAGAGGGCGAGGTGGGTGCCCCCCCTACATCTCATTAAAGATCAGCCCTGGGGAGGTGGCAGACACCGGGGCCAGGGGGGGCAGACGATCCCCCCGCATCTCATTAAAGATTAGCCCCATGGAGGTAGCAGCCCCCAGGGTTGTGGAGGAAGGGCTGGGCAGCTCCCTCACTTTCTTTTTCCCCCTGGGGAGGTGGTGGTTTGCGGAGCTGTGAGGGGGGCAGACGGCCCAGGGCATGAGATATTAGGGGTAGGCCCCTGAGGACAGCAGCACTGATTGTGCCACCCTCTGGGGCCCTGCACCCAGATGCACCCAGCACTGCCATTGCAGTCTGAGTGTTCAGGGGCAAACTTAAAAAGACAAATTTGACATGGCACAATCAGTGTGTGCCCTGTCCACCCTACATTCCATATGTTGTGGGTAAATCACCCCTTTAGCAGGCCTTCCAGCCCTAAGGCAGGGTGCACCAAACTATTATGGTGGTCATTACAACCCTGGTGTTAAAGCAGCGGTAAGACCGCCAACAGGCCGGCGGTAAAATAATTGCAAGTTCGACCGTGGCGGAAACCGCCAACAAAGACAGCCACTTTAACACTCCGACCGCCACGGCGGTACAAACAAACAGTGCGGCGGTCACCGCCAACAGACAGGCAGGAGACATTGTACTGCCCACACTATTATGACAGGCCAATCTGCCACCTTTTCCGGGGTGGATTCACTGTGGATAAAAACACGGCGGAAACAGGAATTTCAAAGGGAAAACGCTCACCTCTACACACTCCACGAGGAACGAGGACACCATGGAACCGGAACTCCAAATCCTACTCTACCAGGAACACGAACGTCGGCGGCGAAGACCATGGAGAGTACTGCACCTACGACACAGGGGAGGCAAAAAACAGGGACACCCACACGCAACACCCCCACGCCCAGCCCCCCTCACCCACTACAACAGACACACTAATGCATATCAATATATCACAGTTACACCTGTGGGTGGTTTTCCCACTGCTTCATCCTGGGGAGTGCAAAGCCACAGTCTCTCAAGTCTCTACAGTGGGTGGGTTGCCCACTGTTCAATCCTGGGGAGTGCAAAGCCACAGTCTCTCAAGTCTCTACAGTGGGTGGTGTGCCCACTGTTCAATCCTGGAGAGTGCAAAGCCACAGTCTCTCAAGTCTCTACAGTGGGTGGTTTGCCCACTGTTCAATCCTGGGGAGTGCAAAGCCACAGCCTCTCAAGTCCCTACAGTGGGTGGCTTGCCCACTGTTCAATCCTGGGGAGTGCAAGCCACAGTCTCTCAAGTGGATAACAGTCTCCACTGGTTCTGGAGGGGGCTTGGTGCCCAGAGTGCTTCATCCTGTGAAGGACAGAGGTAGTGGATGGATCTCTCCACTGGTTCTGGAGGGGGACTGGTGCCCAGAGTGCTTCATCCTGTTAAGGACAGAGGTAGTGGATGGATCTCTCCACTGGTTCTGGAGGGGGACTGGTGCCCAGGGTGCTTTATCCTGTTAAGGACAGAGGTAGTGGATGGATCTCTCCACTGGTTCTGGAGGGGGACTGGTGCCCAGAGTGCTTTATCCTGTGAAGGACAGAGGTAGTGGATGGATCTCTCCACTGGTTCTGGAGGGGGACTGGTGCCAGAGTGCATCACTCACCCTGTGACGGACCCAGTTGCGTCAGTGCCCCTGCCGCTCATGGGCTAGCGGTGCTTGAGTTGGCGGTGCCCTGTTCAGCGGTGCTTGAGTTGGCGGTGCCCTGTTCAGCGGTGCTTGAGTTGGCGGTGCTCTGTTCAGCGGTGCTTGAGTTGGCGGTGCCCTGTTCAGCGGTGCTTGAGTTGGCCCAGCGGGGCTTGTGCTGGCGGTCCTTCATGGCCCAGCGGGGCTTTTGCTGGCGGTCCTTCATGGCCCAGCAGGGCTTTTGCTGGTGGTCCTTCATGGCCCAGCGGGGCTTTTGCTGGCGGTCCTTCATGGCCCAGCGGGGCTGGTGCTGGACTCCTGGGCAGCTGAGCTGGGGCTGGCGGTGTCCTCCTGGGCAGCTGGGCTGGCGGTGGCCTCCTGGGCAGCTGGGCTGGGGCTGGCGGTGGCCTCCTGGGCAGCTGGGCTGGGGCTGGCGGTGGCCTCCTGGCCAGCTGTGCTGGGGCTGGGGCTGGCTGTGGCCTCCTGGGCAGCTGGGCAGCTGGGCTGGGGCTGGTGGTGGCCTCCTGGGCAGCTGGGCTGGGGCTGGCGGTGGCCTCCTGGGCAGCTGGGCTGGCGGTGGCCTCCTGGGCAGCTGGGCTGGGGCTGGCGGTGGCCTCCTGGGCAGCTGGGCAGCTGGGCTGGGGCTGGCGGTGGCCTCCTGGCCAGCTGTGCTGGGGCTGGCGGTGGCCTCCTGGGCAGCTGGGCAGCTGGGCTGGGGCTGGTGGTGGCCTCCTGGGCAGCTGGGCTGGGGCTGGCGGTGGCCTCCTGGCCAGCTGGGCTGGGGCTGGTGGTGGCCTCCTGGGCAGCTGGGCTGGGGCTGGCGGTGGCCTCCTGGTCAGCTGGGCTGGTGCTGGCGGTGGCCTCCTGGCCAGCGGGGATGATGGCAGTCTTCTCCACGGTGCAGCTCTTCCCAGACTTGCCGGGTTTCTTGAGGCCCTTCCCCACCTTGGAAGGTGTCACAGCTGACTCCACACTCCCACCGGGACCCCTGGCAGTGGCTTTGGTGGCTGGAGTCTTCCCCCTCTCCCGCCGGGCACTGGCCAACTTCTGAGGCTTCGCAGGTGGGGGACTGTCTGTGCTGTGGCTCCGTGCCACACTGGCTGTCCTGGTGGCCGGAGCACTCCACATACCGGTGACTACTGGTGCCGGAGATGTTTAGGCTGAGGTGCTACTTCGGGACCTATGAGATGGACGGGGTGGGGGAGGTGTGGGAAAAAGGTCAAGGCTGGACAGGAAAAGTTTTTTGCACACACTGGGACAGGTAGCTGGAGGGGGTTTGGGAGTGGAGGAAGAGGTGGTGGTAGTAGGAGGTGTTCGTTTGGTGACTTTGGAAGAAGGTGCATGCGCTGGAGGCTATCGTGAGGTGGATGGCTGTTGGGTGGGTGTGTGCCTGCGTTTGTGTATCTTGGGAGGGGGCGTCACAGACACACTGGGAGAGGACACAGTGGAGGTGTGAATGGTAGTGGGGGTGGTGACTGCACGTGAGCGGGATGTGCTGGTGGGTGTGCTGGTGAGGGACGTAGTGGCTGTAGAGGTAGTGCATGCAGGTATGAGTGTAGACAAGACTGGGAGGGAGGAGGGAGACAACGAGGAGGGGGACACAGTGGAGGTAGTAGATGTTGGTGTGTCTGCATGTGTGTGTTGCTTGCGTGAGTGCCTGTGGGATGTGTGATGCTTACGTTTGCCAGAGCTTCCCTTGTGTGTTGAGGTGTGTGCAGGCTGGTCTGATGGTGTGCTTGGGATAGGCAGAGGTAGAGGGGATTGGGTCTGGGTGGAGGAAGTTAGAGGGGGAGGCTAGAGACGGGGACAATGGCTGCCATCAGTACTGAGGCCAGAGTTTGAAAAGCTCGGTGAAGGGCCGCCTGACCAGAATGAATTCCCTCCAGGAATGCATTAGTTTGTTGCAACTGCCTTTCTACACCTTGGATGGCATTCAAAATGGTAGACTGCCCAACAGTGAGGGACCTGAGGAGGTTAATGGCCTCCTCACTGAGGGCAGCAGGGGTGACTGGGACAGGGCATGAGGTGCCTGAGGCGAAGGTGATGCCCACCCTCCTGGGTGAGCGGGCACAGGGCGAAGACTGAGGGGCTGCTGGGAGGGCGGTGCTGGTAGGGGGGGTGCAGGCTGTACCTGTAGATGCGGGGGCACAGATGTTGCCGCCACCACAAGGGAGCTCCCATCAGAGGACGAGTCCGTGTCGCTGGTGTCAGCTCCTGTCCCTGCCCTGGAGCTCCCCTCACCCTCCGTCCCACTGGTGAATTCTGAGTCCGTAGTCTCGCCCTCCAGGGCCATGTGAGATGCAGCTCCCTCGTGCTCCGGTGCCACTGCTCCTCCGCCTGATGATGCTAATGCACACAAGAACAGGGAGACCACAAAAAGGGGGGGGCGACAGAAGGAAGAAATGTTGAGTGCATGGATTACCGCTACAGTTGGCGGACACAACAGACACAGAAGCCTCCTGCACTACGCCGCGCTCTTGGGCTCCACTGTTCCATTCTTGGGAAGTGGCCTACAAGGCTATGGATGACATCTGCACACATAGATGACACAGGGGCATGACTAGGTGTAGTTGTCACTCTACAGAGGTGGGGTGGGGTGCCATATGGCCTGCCTTACAGAGGGGCCTTGCCTACGGAACTCGCCCTGGCCTAGGGAAACCCACAGCCCTCCTCCCCCACCTAGACAACTCAACTGCGCGCAAAGTCAGCAGAATGAGAGTGTACTCACCCCCTTGTGTCTGCTGTGATGCCCTCAAGCGCCCATCCAACTCCGGGTAGGCCACTGCCAGGATCCTGAACATCAGGGGGGTCATGGTGCGACGGGCACCCCTCCCACGTTGGGAGGCCATCCCCAGCTGAGCCTCCGCCGTCTTCTTGCTCCAGCGGCGAATGTCCTCCCATCTTTTCTGGCAGTGGGTGCTCCGTCTGTGGTAGACCCCCAGGGTCCGGACGTCCTTGGCGATGGCACGCCAAATATCTTCTGGTGGGCGCTGGCCTACATGAAATGTACAGTGGAAGAAGAGAAGTCATTACCAACTGCACCGTCAAAGTGATTGGCCCCCATCCCTAAACTTGCCATGTGGCACATGCATTCACTGTCTTTCATGCATGCAGCACTCTGCCCCCTTCCTTCTTACATACAGCCCTCTCCACACAGGCATAGGCCATACAACATGCTCCCTGTGTACTTACCTGTTTGTCTGGAGGACTGTAGAGTAGCGTGTACTGGGGGAGGACCCCATCCACGAGCTTCTCCAACTCCTCCGATTTGAAGGCAGGGGCCCTTTCCCCAGACACACGAGCCATTGTCTCTTCCAGACCGAGGTCACAGCAGCACTTGCAGTGTAGGTCCTCTCCTGTCGAAGATCAGGTATCGAGTGATTGAACAGATAGAAAATGCGTACATCGTCATTGGCTCCTGGGACCCATAGGGTCCAATGTTAACCAATGCAGCATTGCGCCGTGGTCTTCGACGTACAACGCCAGCGCAGTTACCTCACATCCCATTGTCCCACTTTACAGGTCAGGCAGCCGCCATTTCAGGGGCCCACATGGCTTCATTTTCAACTGCGTCAAACATACCTAGGCCTAGACTCAACACACATACAGGCCACCTTTTGTGTATGATTGGTGTTCTGGGTAAACTGTGGGTACGTACCTCTGAGTTGTTTGACTCTGTGCTCGCTGTTGTCCTTCATAGGCACTGTCCGCTGGGACATGTGAGGAGATGGCGGCATCCTCTGGTTTACCGACCGTTGGTGGACCTGTCGACAATGGAGGAGCGACATTTGATAATCACCTACAGGCTTGACCATGCCACAATCCAAGAACTGTGTGCCCACTTGGAGCCAGACCTGATGTCAGCAATCCGCCATCCCACAGGAATCCCCCCTCAAGTGCAGGTGCTCCATTTCCTTGCAAGTGGCTCTTTTCAAACAACTGTGGCCATGGCATCAGGGATGTCCCAGCCTATGTTTTCCAAAGTATTGTCCAAAGTGTTGTCTGCCCTTCTGAAACACATGCAGAGCTACATCGTTTTCCCTCAGGTGGAGGATTTGCCTACAGTGAAAGGTGATTTCTATGCCCTGGGACATATCCCCAACATCATAGGTGCCATTGATGGGACCCATGTGGCTTTGCCCCCCCCCCACAGGAGTGAACAGGTGTACAGAAACTGGAAGAGTTATCATTCTATGAATGTACAGATGGTATGTTTGGCAGACCAGTACATCTCCCATGTGAATGCCATGTTCCCTGGCTCAGTGCCTGACACCTACATCCTGCAGAATAGCAGCATCCCTTATGTGATAGAGCAACTCCAGAGGCACCGTGTGTGGCTATTAGGTGAGCACCTGGAAGCTAGTCAGTGGGAATGGTTGTCTGGGTCTGGGGTTATCCCTCCAGGTTAGTGTGTGTCTAACAGTTGCCCCTCGCCATTTGCAGGTGACTCTGGTTACCCCAACCTGTTATGGCTACTGACCCTAGTGAGGAATCCCAGGACAAGGGCAGAGGAATGCTACAATGAGGCCCATGGGCGAACTAGGAGGGTGATCGAGCGGACCTTCGCCTTCCTGAAGGCCAGGTTCAGGTGCCTCCATATGACAGGTGGATCCCTATTCTACTCACCAAAGAAGGTGTGCCAGATCATCGTGGCCTGCTGTATGCTTCACAACTTGGCTTTGCGACGCCAGGTGCCTTTTCTGCAGGAGGATGGTCCAGATGGCGGTGTTGTTGCAGCTGTGGAGCCTGTGGACAGTGATGAGGAGGAAGCAGAGGAAGAAGACATGCAGAACAGGGACTCAGTGATCCTGCAATGTTTCCAGTGAGACACAGGTAGAAATGCAAACCTGCCTACTATATGTACTTTGACACTACTACCTCTCTCCTGTCTGTCGTGTTCACAAAGTGTATGGTCACTGAGTTGTCACTTTCCCTTACGATTTCACAGATGTGGGTCCCACTGTGTGACATCTGCTTAGATGCCTCATGGACTAGAGATGTGTGACATAGGTATGTTGACATTACTATTTAAAAAACATTTTGTCACTGTAATTGCTAATACACTATTTTGAAATCACAGACAGACTCCCGATAATTTTGTGCTTTAGGTGTGTTTATTTAAATGCTCAATATTGGAGGGGGTAGTGAAATGGTGAGGGGTGATGGTGGAGGAATGTCCATGGCAGAGTCCATTCTATTGGTCTCACAGGTGCATTGCCCATATGGGCATAGGAAGTGGAGCTGGGGCAGTTTAATTATGGACAGGGTGACAAAGTGGGACAGTAGGATGACAATCAGGGTGGTCTCATTTCTTGGCGGGAGTCTTGGCATCGTGCTCTGTCTTTGTCCTGGATCTCAGGGACCGTTTGCGGGGTGGTTCTCCCTCTGCAGGGGGTGGGGTGCTGGTGTGGTGGTCCTGTGGCGGGGTGTCCTGTCCACTAGCGCCGGTGGAGGTGGTGGGCAGTTCATCGTCCATGCTAGTGTCAAGGGCCCCTTGTAGTGCCACAGTGTCCCTCCTGGTGTTGAGTACTTCCTTCAGCACCCCTACGATGGTGCCCAGGGTGGAGCTGATGGTTCTGAGTTCCTCCCTGAAGCCCATATACTGTTCCTCCTGCATACGCTGGGTCTCCTGAAACTTGGCCAGTACCGTTGCCATCGTCTCCTGGGAATGGTGGTAGGCTCCCATGATAGAGGAGAGGGCCTCGTGGAGAGTGGGTTACCTTGACCTGTCCGTCCCCTGTCGCACAGCAGCCCTCCCAGTTCCCCTGTGTTCCTGGACCTCCATCCCCTGGACCGTGTGCCCACTACCACTGCCCCCAGGTCTCTGTTGTTGTTGGGGTGGTGGGTTCCCTGTAGTGGTGGACACACAGCTGATTGACGTGTCCTGGGGACGGAGGTATGGGCCCGCTGGGTGGGTGCTGTGCTGGTGTTTCCAGAGGGGGGAAGGTCTGTGGTGGCCTGTGCCTGTGTGAGGGGAACCGACTGTCCAGAGGTCCCCGATGGTCCGGGCTGGTCTTGTAGATCCAGTTGGACAGAGGTGCTATCATCACTGTGGGCCTCTTCTGTTGGTGGTGTGGACATGTGTGGACCCTCCTGTCCGGTGACATTGGGTAGGGGTCCTGCAGGGGTATAAAAGGATGTTTATTAAATCTGTGTGTGTAATGGTGTGCAATGGGTGGGTGACCGTGTACCCCAGTGCTAGCATTCCTGTGTGGGAGCTTGTGTGATGATGGTTTAGGGGGGTGTATGGGTATGTGCAGTGGGCATGCTTTGGTGATGGGTGTCCATGCTTTGTTGTTGCATGCAGGGCTTGGTGTTGGGATGTGTGGTTTGTGATGTTGGGACATATGTGAGGAGTTGGGGTGCTGGGGGGGAGGGGGAGGGTATGTGATAGCATGCAGGTAGGGTGGGGGATGTAATAGTAAAGCTTTGTCTTACCAGAGTCCATTCCTCCAACTACTCCTGCGAGGCCCTCAGGATGCAGAATCGCCTAGACCTGCTCCTCCCATGTTGTTAGTTGTGGTGGAGGAGGTGGGGGTCCGGCGCCAGTCCGCTGAACCGCCAGGTGGTGTCTTGAGACCACGGAACGCACCTTCCCCCGTAGGTCGTTCCACCTCTTCCTGATGTCCTCCCGATTTCTTGGGTGTTGTCCCACTGCGTTGAACCTGTCCACTATTCTTCGCCATAGCTCCATCTTCCTAGCTATGGAGGTGTGCTGCACCTGTGATCCGAATAGCTGTAGCTCTACCCAGACGATTTCCTCCACCATGACCCTGAGCTCCTCCTCCGAGAACCTGGGGTGTCTTTGCCGTGCCATGGGGTGGTGTAGGTGATGTGTGGGGTGGAGTGTGTGGTGATAAGTGTGGTGATATGTAGTGGTGTGTTGTGTGAGGTGCGTGGAAGTTGTGTGGATGATGGTGTTGTTTGCCTGTGGATGCTGTTGTTCTTGCTGGTGGTGTCTCTCTCTGGCCTTCTTTCGGAATTTTTGGTCGTAGGGGTTTGTGGGCGATGTGGTTGTGCGTTTTATATTGTATTGGGTGTGTGTGTATGTGTATCAGGTGTGTGTATTTTGAATTGTCCAATGTGGCTGTGTTTTGTAACAGTGTGTGTATTTTGAGCGCGGCGGTGTGTACCGCCAATGGAATACCGCGGTTGAAAGACCGCCGCATGGATTCGTGTGTCGTGATAGTGTGTGCGTATTTCTGTTGGCGTGACGGTGTCGGTTTTGTTTTCATTAGTTTATCACTGACCTTTGGTGTGGCGGACTTGTGTGGGTGTCTGACTTTTGGCGGATTCCGAGATGTGGGTCATAATAGCTGTGGCGGAATTCCGTGGCCGTGACGGTGTGTTGGCGGTCTTCTGCACGGCGGTAAGCGCCTTTTATCGCCAATGTTGTAATGACCGCCAATATGTGAGGACATAGTTGCATGAGCAATATGCCCCCACTGTGTCCTTGCCAAACCTGGGACATTATGAGTGAACAGAGCAGCCATTTTAAGTACAGGTACTGGACACCGGTCAAAGACGAGTTTCCCAGCTACATGATGGCCACCCTGCACCCTGGGTTGTTTGGTATCAAACAACTCAAGAAGATAAATCCAAACTAGTACAAGTATTAGATGTATGCCTAAATACACCCAGCGGTCACCTTAGAGGTGCCCCCTGCCAAAGCTAACCTAACTGGCCTGGTTGTTGACTGGTTCCATCCAGCATGCCCAGCCAATATACAATCCATGGGGGAGAGCTCTGTCTCTCTGGTTTGTAAGACTATTCCCTTAATGGGTGGAGGATCTAACACCCCCTCCCTCAGGAATGCACACTCTCCTGGTGGTAAGCCCTTAAAACTTGAGCCCCCAGGCCTGCTGCTAGCAGCAGATGGCTTCCCCCTTTGTCAATTCCCTCTTTTGGCAGGAGCACAGGCAGAAAATCACACAAAGGGTAGGAAGGAGGGGTTCACTGAGAATGCACCACCTGGGGGGGGGGACTTGCAGGCGAAGTGGACCCTCCATTTTATTTTCCTCCATGTTGGATGGCAGGAAAATAGCCAATGAGGTTTAGGGTAGTGATCCTTTCCACTGGAAGTGGTCACTGTAGTGGGTGTAGCCACCCAAGGGAAACGCCCACTAAGTTCAGTATTTAGTGGGTTTCCCAAGATCCCCTAGACCAAGAAACCAGATTCATCAAGAAGAAAAGAAGACAGCACCAAAGAACCCGAAAGGATGAGAACAGAGGACCTGCTGCACTTGAAGAGGCTCCAAGACCCCTGCTTGCTACATCAGGGTACAGGCAATCGCCACTGCGGAGGAGCTGACCACTGTATCAACTGCAAAAGACCCAGAGGTCCTCCAGGCTTTGCAAATAGCCTGAGATCTCCCTCCTGAGTGGAGGCACCACTCCAGAAACCAAAGAAACTTGCAAAGAACCACAAAATCAATGAGGGTCACTTAACTGACTGGACAATATCTCTGCAACTGGAGGTTTCAGCCAGACCCAATGACACACCAACAACAGCCTGGACAAGACCTACAAGTGTGCCAAATTTGGTGGCACTGCGCCCTCCTGTGGCCGAGGTGTGCCAATAACAAAGGTACTGGGCAGGGCACATCGGACAACAACAAAAACAGCTCACCTGAAGCTGCAACTGGACCAGGAGGAAGCACCATTTAAAGCCTTCAGGAACACCCTGGACCTCCCACCAGAGCACCCTTGTCCCCGAAGAAGATTTACCTCCAGCTCCAAAGGGTTCTGTTGTGCACAGCTTCCAAGACCTCCAACTCGCACTGCATCCGGCCGCCCTGAGCCTTGCATCATGGAACCTGCTGCGTGCCATGGGTCCCTAACCCCTTGCAACCTCAACAGCCCAAGGGGACCCAAAGGGACCACCTTTAAATCTGCAAACCTGCTCCTTTTCCAGGTATCCCCTCCAAGTGTCCCTGTGCCAAGAGACTTTCAGCACTGCTCCTGCCGGAACCGGGAGCCGCCCAACACTCTCCAGCTCGCACAGTGTGCCCACCAACCTCATCGACCATCCTGCAAAAGAAGAGACTGGTAAATCACCTGTCTGATTTTATATGCATTTTTCTAGGTGGCCTTCCATTGATTCCTAGGATGCGTAATTACGCACAGAAAGACTAACTTTATGAAAACTTTGAAAAATCATAACTCAAAAACGACTTAACGTATCTTTAACATTTTGGTCTTAAAAATTATATAAACGTCTGAAGTATTTTTATAAATTCTGGTCTCGAGTTATTCATTGAGTGTGTGTGGTGCATGATTGATTCTGTGAGTACAACAAATGCTTAGCACATCTCCCGGATTAGCCTAACTGCTCGAACAGCTACCTTAAAAATTGGAGCATTAGGTGGTCTAATTTTTACCTCTGGAAACCAACGTGTGGTTGCCTGGACCCCCTGCAAAGTGTGCCTAGTTTTGCACACTACATAGAGGGCCAGCCTCCTACAGTGGGGTGGGGGAGGGTGCAACGCTTCTTTGCCATAGCGTGAGGAGCTGCTGTTGTGCCAGATACAGAAAAGATAGAATTACACCAAATTTAGCAGATAGTGCAAACTTTACCCACAAAGTGTGTTTTGATTATTTAGTATAAATGTGCCCAGTAGTTTTCAAGAAACGTGTTTAATGAATATGCTCCTTACAAAGGTTATTCAATCATTCTTTTATTGAATGCATTGAAGTCCAAATGCTTTACCTAAAACCTTATATGGAGCATAACTATTGGAACTCAATCATCAAATAAAATTATGGCATGCTGGAAGGAGCTTGTTTAAGAAAGCCACCATACCTCCTTCCAATGAATCTGCCACCAGGACTCCCCTATATGGTATTATAGTGGCAAAAATGGGGGTGGATAGGTCATATGATTTAGAATTGCAGGTCTACTCTCCATTCTGGCACGGCTGCGTCCATACAAGACCCCCATGTAAAACGTGGCAAGCCAATGAAAAGTCCTTCCTGTGCATGACGAAAACGCCTGTCATATCAGGAACATTTCTATTTTGGGTCCTTATATTCCGTCTTGGAATGAAACGAGGGTGTGCCATAAATGGCAGGTAGGGGGATGATTTTTGATAGGCAAAGGGGTGAGGCAGAATGTCTCGCTGAATGGTCAACCATAGCCCCAAGGGGGGAGTAGGTGGAAGCGTGTCAGTAGGTGCGAAGTTAGGGTACAAATCACCAAATACCATAGATTGTTTCATATGCAGAAGTTCCCATCATGCATATGTTAGCCACCACAGGAGAGGTACGAAATTGGCTGATACTAGTAAAAGGGAATGCCATCTGCAATGGAGTAATTCAAGCGCTTAATACATAATATTATCTCCTGTCCAGAGGTCTATTAAAACTCTTGTTGTTCAGGAGAAATAAGCAGAATAAAAGGCACATATGGAGCATCATCTTCATAAATGTGTTTATTAAGACGAAGTCATTGCAAAATTGTAATAATTTGTTGTTTAATATTCTTTAAAATGTCCCTAGAACAAGTGTTATATCTAATTGACACAAATCACTGAAAGCACACACTGTATCAGATCGAGTCGTCATAGTATGCCTTAAAAACAACAGACTAAGGAAAAAACAATATAAGTAAAAAGTACGTAAGTAACCAAAAAGTGTATGGCAAATATCTGCTTTTAGAATTAGCCATTATATTTCCCAACGAGCTTCCTTAAATTTGGTATATGTCATTATAGAATACTGTCTATCTTTATTTGCAATATTTCTGTCCTGAAAGCCATTTCTAATAAGTCTCTCAGATAACAAAACGTTTCTGAATGGCCACTTTTTTTTCTAAATAGTATAAGCTAGAGCTTTTTAATTAGAAATAATCGGTCAAAATTCCCACCAGTCCTTTTTGCTACAATGTGAAACGATTTTAAATGCATACATCAATTCAAATCCCTTTGAACATTTTACTTCCATTACACGCTACAGGACACTCAGATGTTTTTGAATTGGTGAGCTATTTTGGTTTTACCATTTCTCTCATTATAAAACCCCCCCGGGGTTTCAACGGAATCTGTGGATTAGCGTCCATACAAAAATAAATAAATTGTGACATTTAATAAGTAGTTACCAGAATAGAACCCCTAATGCCATCTCTCAGAAAGAAAGCATACGTTTAGTAGGCAAACGTAAGAGTTTTCTTAAACAAACTTTTTCTTCTATGCCCCAATTTATTCGAAGATTGAGTGCCAATAATTCTGCTCCTTACAAGGCTTTAGGTAAAACTTTGCCCTTAAATGCATTTAAGAAAGTAATAATTGTATGTCTCCCGTAAAGAGCATCACATCATTAGAGTTAATCATTGATAGATGAGGGAACATCAGTACTAAGGTGGTCATTATGAGTCTGGCAGTCAGTTGGCCGCCAGACTCACGATGGCGGTCGGACCGCTGCCAATGCGGCGGTGAGAGCGCCACATTATGACCATGGCGGTCATGCCTCAGTCGGACCATCAGCATCGCCAGGATCAGAGATCCCGGCAGTCTTGCAGTTGCCGCGGTCCTAATCCGCCAGGGCAGCGCTGCAAGCAGTGCTGCCCTGGGGAGTACGACCTTGTTCTCCGCCACCGATTTCTCAGTGGTAACACCACTATGAAAAGGCTGATGGAGAATGGGTGCAGCTTGGTCCCTGCACAGCCCATGCACTTGGTATGGGCAGTGCATGGGTACCCCTGGCCAGCACCATCGCAATGTTCACTGTCTGCTTTGCAGACAGTAAACGTTGCAAGGGTGCTAGTGCACTCTGCATCCTACAGCATTGCCACCGGCTCGATTACGAGCCGGAGACAATGCTGTAGGGTGTTTCTCACTAGGCCAATGGGCAGAAACTCTGGTTTCCGCCCACTGACCTAGCGGGAAACTCTCAATGGGCCCGTTGGGGAGGTAGCCCCTATGGGGGCAACCTCCCCGAAGGAGGTTCAGCAGATGGGCAAAACTATCCGCAGAACTCTTAATGAGGCCCTAAGGGCCTTCCTGCAACCTTGACGGAGGGGTTTCCTCCATCAAAAATGTGGCGGATATCCTGTCCACGGTATTATGATCCCATTATATTCAATGGAGATCATAATATGGTGGACTGGATATCTGTCACATTTGTGATGGAGGAAACTCCTCCGTCAAAGTCGTAATAAGGCCCTAAATATTTATAGTAGGAAACCTGTTTTGTTGGCTTGTGTGGCACTCTGTTTTACAGCCTCATAATTAATCTCTGCGGGTCTGGCATCATTTCCGTTCCTCTTTGTGGAGCAAGGACTAAGCACTGATTGATTCAACTTAGTAAGTGCCCATCCTCTGCTCCCGATGTGATTGAGGTACTATTTTGTTCTTTTCAACTTCTAGTACCCTGCAAACAGGCATGACTGTATAAAAAGTGCCCAGCACGAAAAACAAAATTTCACTAATCACACATGTTTTCTTTTGTTTTTAGTGGGCGCTTGTTCTAAATATTTCAAAGCAACATTGTTTCTTTCTTATGTGTTATTTCTGACATTATGCTTTAACACATAATTGTGCAGTACACCCAAATCCACCCCACTCTAATCAGCCCCACTGCAATCCACCCCACCCCACCACACTCAAATTCTCCCAACCCATTCCAAACTAATCTGCTGCACTCAAATTTGCCCGCTCCAATCCTAAACAATCTACACCACTCCAAAACACTCTGCCCCACTCCAATCTGCCCCCCTCCAGTCCAAAACAAAATGCCCAATTCCAATCCAAAACAATATGCCCCACCCCCATCTACCGCACTCCAATCTGCCCCACACCAATCCAAAACAATCTTTCCCACTCTAATCCAAAACAATCTGCCCCACTCCAATGTGCCCCACTCCAATCAAAAACAATATGCCCTACTCAAATCCGCCCCACTCCAATCTGCCCATTCCAATCCAAAACAATCTGCCCCACTCCAATCTGCCCCACTGCAGTCTGCCCCACTCCAATCCAAAACTATCTGCCCCACTGCGATCAAAAACAATCTGCTCCACTCCAAAACAATCTGCCTCACTCCAATCTGCCCCACTTTAATTCAAAACAATCTGCCCCACTCCAATCCCAAACAATCTTCCCCTCTCCATTCAGCCCCACTCCAGCCTGCCCCACTTCAATCCAAAATAATCTGCCCCACTCCAATCCGCCCACTCCACTCTGCCCCACTGCAATCCAAAACAATCTGCCCTACTCCAATGTGCCCCACTCCAATGTGCCCCACTCTAGTCCAAAAACTATTTGCCCCACTCTAATCCAATCCATCTCACCCCAATGTAATCCAGCTCACCCCATTCCGATCCATCCCACTCCAATCCACCCCACTCCCCTCCAATCCACCCCACTCCTTTCCATTCCACCCCACTCCCATCCAATCCAATCCACCTCACACCAACCCAATTCAATCCACTTCACTCCTTTCCATCCTACTACAATCTTCCCCACTCCAGTACAAAAAATTGTGCCCCACTCCAAACCAAAACAATCCATACCACTCCAAACCAAAACAATCCATATCACTCCAAACCAATCCACTCCAATCTATTCCAGTCTGCCCATTCAAATCTGCTCCACTTTAATCCAAAACAAACTGCCCCAATCCACTCCCAAACAACCCACTCCAATCACAAAACAACCTGCCCCACTCTGATCCAATCCACCCTACTCCATCCCAATTCACCCCCCACCAATACAATCCACCTCAATTCAGCCCAGTCCAATCTACCCCACTCCATTCCACCTTACCTCACCCCAATCCAATCCACCCAACCCCATTTCACTCCATTACAGTCCAGTCTACCCCACTCTAATCCAAGCCACCCCACTCCAATCTATCTCACCCCACTCCAATACAACCCACCATACTCAATTACAACTCACACCACTCCAATCCAATCCAACCAGTCGACCAACTTCAATCCAACCTCCCCACCCCACCCCACCCCACCCCACATCAACCAAGTCCACTACTACCCAATCAACCTCACTCAAATTTACTCTATCCACGCCACCCCAATCTATCCCACTCCATTACAATCTACATTAATTGAACCCACTCTAGTCCAATCCCCATTAATCCACACTACTCAAGTCCAATCCACCCCACTGCAAACCACCTTAATCTACCCCACTCCAATCCAGTTCCCTCGCTCCAATTAATCCACCCCACTCCAATCCATCCCACTCCAATCCACCCCACTGCAATCCAACCCACTTCAATACAATCCACCCCAATTCACATCAGTCCACCCCAATTAATTCCAGTCCACTCACATCTCTCCAATTCACCCACCACAGTCCGATCCAACCCAATCCAGTCCACCCTCTATCTAACCCACCCCAATCCAATCCACCACATTCAATCCAATCCAACACACTCAATCCAATCCACCCATTGTAATCCACCCAGCCTCACCCTATTCCACCCCACTCAATCTAATCCACCCTACTTAATCCAGCCCCACCCTAATCTGACCCACCCCACTCCAGTCCACCACACTCAAATCCACTTCACTCTATCACATCCCAATCCAATCTATCCAGCCCCACTTCAATTCGATCCACCACCCAGTCCACCCGATCCCATTTCATTCAACTCTATCCCACTGTAATCCACCCAATGTACTCCAATCCACCCCACTCTACCCCATCCCAATCCACCCTAAACATTCCTGTTCAATCCACCTCACAACAATCAAATCCACCCCAATACAGTCCACCCCACCCCACCTCATTCCATCCCACCCCAGTCCAATCCAATCCATCCACCCCCACTTCAATTCACCCCACTCAAATCCACCACATCACACTCAAATCAAAACCACCCCAACCATCCCAGTTCAGTCCACCCCACTACAATCTAATGCACACAATCCAATCCAATCCACCCTACCCCAATCCACTCCATCCCACTCAATCCCATCCGAGTTCAGTCCACCCCACCCCACCCCAATTGAATCCAGTCCATCTACCCCACCCTACTGCAATCCAGCCCGCTCATATCCCACCCACTCCAATCCATTACACCACGCCACACCCCACTCCAATCCAATCGATCCCACTGCAGTCCAATCTATCCCACTGCATCCCACCACACCCCATTCCAATCCACTCCACCCCACCCCACCCCATTTCAATCACTGTCACGCCAGTGCAATCCAATCAATCCTACTCCACCCCACTCACTCCAATCCACCCCATTCTATCCCAATCAAATCCACCCCACCCCATCGCAGTTCAGTCCACCCCACTCCAATCCATCCATCCATCCCACCCCACCCCACCCCAATCTATCCCAATCCATTCCAATCAACCACACTCTAATCCACTCCACGCTAATCCAATCCACCCCACTCCAATCCAGTGAATACAATACAACCCACTCCAAGCCAGTAAGTACAATCCACTCCACTCCAATACAATCCATCCTACTCCAGACTAATCTAATCCACCCCACTCCAATCCAATCTAACCCACTCCAATCTAGTCTTCTCCACCCCTATCACTCCAATCCAAGCCACCCACCCTATCCAATCTAATGCACTCCACTTGAATCCACCCCAATCCAATCCACCTCATCCCATTGCAATTCACCCCACTGTATCTCAATCCAATCCACCGCACTCCACTCAAACCACCCCACTCTACTCCAATCCAATCCACCCCACTACTTCAATCTACTCCAACCCACTCCACCCTATTCCACCCCACTTTGCCTCTCTCTGCCACTGAACCACTGACCTCTACTCCCCGCTACTCAACTTTACAAAACTCTACTCCTCCTACTCCACTCTGCAACATTTCTACAAATACACTCTATTCTCCCAATCCACTCTGACACTCCACACCATTAACTTTTAGCCATGCTGGACAGCAGCCACACTGGTGTACAACATGGATAGACACATTGCCAAAGCCAATATCTCTGTTATGGGCCAGACCTATAGGCTATGCCAGTGCTTGTTTTCTTTGGAGTTGTTTGCCAAGACTTAGAAATGTAAATTCAGTTAACAAACAAAGTAAATAATATTCAAAAATTAAATTAATTGTGGCTTAGAGCATTCAGAAAGGCAAAAACAATTTGCTGAGTTTTCATTCAAAATAAATCACTGTTGTAATGCAGTCTTCAATAAATCTTGGTGACGTCCATTTGGGCTTGAAACATCTATCTCTATGCACCTAAGCAGCGTTTAGGGACACAAGCACAGAGGACTGCCTGTCCCATCCTTACTCTATCTCAGCACTTCATTTTTGTAAAAAACATTAATTCACAATAAAGGGAAAGACCCCAAGTTTTCTTCTGAGCTCTACCACCAACACTGCTAAATGCTAGAGTTGCTAAATAACAAGCTGCCCAGCCTTGATTCCATCTCATCATGCCTTTTTCTTCTTCCACCTCTCAACCCTTCCTATTTACTTATCTCACTCTTGCAGGTTCTCTTTCAGCCCTGCTCTATTTGCAACTATTTTCCTATATTTCTCTTCAGCCACGACCCCTGGCTTTCCCCATGGTACCACTTCCACTGTTCCTACGACCCCTTGCTTTTGTAGTTACAAAGCAGAAAGCCAGTGTTAATACTTTCCATCCACTGTTACGAAGCCTTTGAGTACTTAACTTGTGCTAGCACTGACAGTCAAGTGTGTGAGGGGAACTTGACGCAGTTGCTCAGAGCCCATGGTAGGCCCAGTCACGAGGCTCAGGAGTGAAAGGTTGCAACTATCATAGTTGGGCCTTAGAGCTTCTACTTGCCCTGTGACCATATAAAGGGGGTTCTGACACTTGGCGGCAGGCAATTGGATGGCTCACGATTAGGAGTTCAAGGCACAAGTATGGCATTACCCATTTTCAATTTATGCTCGCAACACAATATGTTCAGTTTTACAATCAAAGAGGCATATTTACAAAACAATTGCCATAAGGCAGGGCTGCAAGACGTTTTTCTGTGCTGCTCTACGCCAATTTGAAAGGGTAGGAATGCACCATATTTACAAGATACATGCATTACTGTCCTTTTAGCCTGTGCCTGTGCACAATTTGGTGCCTAGCGCCACTGCAGGCACCCTTGCGCCATGATGCAAGGATGTCTGCGTTGTTGGAAGGGTTTTCTTGGGCTGGAAGTGGCCCCTTCCAGCACAAAAACAATCCATAGAAAGAGGAAAAAACGTGGAGAAATGAAGATTTTTCTCCTTCTTACTCCTCCCCTGGAGAGGCATATGGTTTCAATGTATTCCCAGCTTTAATCATCCTTGTAAATCTGGAAATGCATCAAAACTTATGGGTGTTGTATGGGAAAAACCACCACAACACCCATGGAACTCCCCCCTGACGCAGTGTAAGGCAACGCAGCGACTCGCGCTGTGATGCCATGGGCCATATCTACAAGACCATGAAGAGCCACGCAAAGTGGGTTTGCATGGCCTCGTAGATATTGGTCTGCACTCTGCACTGACAGAGCGTAAAACAAATGACACATCAGTGGCACAAGGGGCTTGTAAATATGCCCCAAGTCTGTCACTAAACTAATGGAGAACACTGGTTAGGAACCAACCTCAGTATCACGTCTGTAGGTCAGATGTAGGATTATGTGGTGACAGAGAAGTCCTTGCTGATTTCATTAGGGACTGGTTTAAGACACTGGGTGCAAGGGAAGAGTCTGTGGTAGACTCGGAGGAGGGAACCTTGTTAGGAACCAGGAAAGAGAGCCCTGTGGAGTCAGGCTCTTAAGTCCCCTTAGAACACATCTATCCCAGACGCACAAAGAGTGTTACCCCTGAAGTACTTTCTAGAGTTTCCCAGGTACACTCCCCTCCTTTAGTTTCTAGAATGCCCCTAGGATGTACACCACCTCAAATCCTAGGGAACTACTATCAACAATTCTAGGAGTAATTTCCTTGGTGGGTTGGTCTAGTAGAGACCTTGAACTTGCAGTTGGCTCTCCATAAAGCTATATCTGATCAAGAGGAGAAGGCGAGGGAGTTTGAGGGGGAGAAGCTGAGGCTAGCTCACCACAAAGAAATGCAGGGGAGGCGAGAGAGACAGTAGAAATGGGACCAGGAAGAGAAATTGTGAGAAGGGGAGGAGAAATAGAAAAAAGGGAGGAACAGGTAAAGGAAAGAGAAAGAGCTGAAGAGGGGGAAGACAGCTCTTGACAGTGAGAGAGAGAAAGAGTGAAAGGAAGAGAGAGAGAATGGGAAGCTTAGGACAGCAGCCATGACAACTCCATCTGGGATTAGTGACTGCACATTCAGTTCAGGCCAAGTTGTGGCCAAGGTTCCAAGAGATCTTGTGCATTTATATATTGAAGGTTAGGACATCTGGGAATGGTTTGCGAGCTTTGTGATGAATTGTGAAGTGCAGGCCTTGAATGAGATGGCTAAGGTAGCTGCCTTCATGGGGTTCTTACCAGTTAAAGGGACAGCCTTCATTTGAAGTTGTGGCAGGCCAAAACGTTCTATGGGCGAATGAAGGAGACTCTGATTAGAAGGTGATGAATGAAGTCCACTCAGTTCCTTCATAGGTTCAAGGAATGTAAGAAAGCGGATAATATCATGTTTGTTTTTGAGTATCAGAACATCATTGAGCACCTCCACTTCCAAGTGCACACCACCCCAAAGACCATCACCCCCGGCACCCTCATCTACAGACTGTAGGAGGCTGGACTGGCTTGTAGTGGGTACCAAGAGGTACTTACACCTTGCACCAGGCCCAAGTATCCCTTATTAGTGTAGAGGGGTGTCTAGCAGCTTAGGCTGATAGAAAAGGTAGCTTAGCAGAGCAGCTTAGGCTGAACTAGGAGACGAGTGAAGCTCCTACAGTACCACTAGTGTCATATGCACAATATCATAAGAAAACACAGATATACTAAAAATAAAGGTAGTTTGATTTTATGACAATATGCCAAAGTATCTCAGTGAGTACCCTCAGTATGAGGATAGCAAATATACACAAGATATATGTACACAACACCAAAATATGCAGTAATAGGAATAGAAAACAGTGCAAACAATGTATAGTCACAATAGAATGCAATGGGGGCACATAGGGGCAACACAAACCATATACTCTAGAAGTGGAATGCGAACCACGAATGGACCCCAAACCTATGTGACCTTGTAGAGGGTCGCTGGGACTGTAAGGAAACAGTGAGGGTTAGAAAAATAGCCCATCCCAAGACCCTGAAAAGTGGGTGCAAAGTGCACCTAAGTTCCCCAAAGAGCACAGAAGTCGTGATAGGGGAATTCTGCAAGGAAGTCCAACACCAGCAATGCAACAACGATGGATTTCCTGACGAGAGTACCTGTGGAACAAGGGGACAAAGTCCAAGAGTCACGATCAAGTCGGGAGTGGGCAGATGCTCAGGAAATGACAGCTGTGGGTGCATAGAAGCTGCCACCGGATGGTAGAAGCTGTAGATTCTGCAAGAACGACAAAGGCTAGAAACTTCCCCTTTGGAGGATGGATGTCCCACGTCGTGAAGAGTTGTGCAGAGGTGTTTCCGTGCAGAAAGACCGCAAACAAGCCTTGCTAGCTGCAAGGGTTGCGGTTAGGGTTTTTGGATGCTGCTGTGGCCCAGGAGGGACCAGGATGTCGCCAATTGCGTGAGGAGACAGAGGGGGCGTCCAGCAAGACAAAGAGCCCACTCAGAAGTGAGCAGCTCCTGCAGAAGTGCCAGAAAAGGCACTATGAAGTGGAGTGACACAGAGCTCATCCGAAGTCACAAAAGAAGGTCCCACGACGCCGGAGGACAACTCAGGAGGTCGTGCACTGCTGGTTAGAGTGCCGGGGACCCAGGCTTGGCTGTGCACAAAGGAAATCCTGGAAGAGTGCACAGGAGCCGGAGTAGCTGCAAAACATGCGGTTCCCAGCAATGCAGTCTAGAGTGGGGAGGAAAGGATTTACCTCCACAAAACTTGGACTGAAGAGTCACTGGACTGTGGGAGTCACTTGGACAGAGTTGCTGAGTTCAAGGGACCTCGCTCGTTGTGCTGAGAGGAGACCCAGAGGACCGGTGATGCAGTTCTTTGGTGCCTGCGGTTGCAGGGGGAAGATTCCGTCGACCCACGGGAGATTTCCTCGGAGCTTCTAGTGCAGAGAGGAGGCAGACTACCCCCACAGCATGCACCACCAGGAAAACAGTCGAGAAGGCGGCAGGATCAGCGTTACAAGGTTGCAGTAGTCGTCTTTGCCACGTTGTTGCAATTTTGCAGGCTTCCAGCGCGGTCAGCAGTCGATTCGTTGGCAGAAGGTGAAGAGAGAGATGCAGAGGAACTCTGATGAGCTCTTGCATTCCTTATCTAAGGAATTCCCCAAAGCAGAGACCCTAAATAGCCAGAAAAGGAGGTTTGGCTACCTAGGAGAGAGGATAGGCTAGCAACACCTGAAGGAGCCTATCAGAAGGAGTCTCTGACGTCACCTGCTGACACTGGCCACTCAGAGCAGTCCAGTGTGCCAGCAGCACCTCTGTTTCCAAGATGGCAGAGGTCTGGAGCACACTGGAGGAGCTCTGGGCACCTCCCAGGGGAGGTGCAGGTCAGGGGAGTGGTCACTCCCCTTTCCTTTGTCCAGTTTCGCGCCAGAGCAGGGCTGAGGGATCCCTGAACCGGTGCAGACTGGCTTATGCAGAGATGGGCACCATCTGTGCCAATCAAAGCATTTCCAGAGGCTGGGGGAGGCTACTCCTCCCCAGCCCTGACACCTTTTTCCAAAGGGAGAGGGTGTAACACCCTCTCTCTGAGGAAGTCCTTTGTTCTGCCTTCCTGGGCCAAGCCTGGCTGGACCCCAGGAGGGCAGAAACCTGTCTGAGGGGTTGGCAGCAGCAGCAGCTGCAGTGAAACCCCGGGAAAGTTAGTTTGGCAGTACCCAGGTCTGAGCTAGAGAATGGCATTGGGGTGACAATTCCATGATCCTAGACATGTTACATGGCCATGTTCGGAGTTACCATTTTGACGCTAAACATATGACGTGACATATGTATAGTGCATGCGTGTAATGGTGTCCCCGGACTCACAAAGTCCGGGGAATTTGCCCTGAACAATGTGGGAGCACCTTGGCTAGTGCCAGGGTGCCCACACACTAAGTAACTTAGCACCCAACCTTTACCAGGTAAATGTTATCATATAGGTTACTTAAGTGCAGTGGTAAATAGCTGTGAAATAACGTGGACGTTATTTCACTCAGGCTGCAAAGGCAGGCCTGTGTAAAAATTGTCAGCTCTCCCCGTGGGTGGCACAAGAAATGCTGCAGCCCATAGGGATCTCCTGGAACCCCAATACCCTGGGTATCTCAGTACCATATACTAGGGAATTATAAGGGTGTTCCAGTATGCCAATGTAAATTGGTGAATTTGGTCACTAGCCTGTTAGTGACAATTTGGAAAGAAAATGAGAGAGCCTAACCACTGAGGTTCTGGATAGCAGAGCCTTAGTGAGACAGTTAGTCATAACACAGGTAGCACATACAGGGCACACTTATGAGCACTGGGGCCCTGGCTGGCAGGGTCCCAGTGACACATACAACTAAAACAACATATATACAGTGAAATATGCGGGTAACATGCCAGGCAAGATGGTACTTTCCTACACAAACCCCCCCCCAAACGAAGGACAATAAGACTAGCCATGACCTGATGAGTCTTCATTGTCTAAGTGGAAATATCTGGAGAGTCCATCTGCATTGGAGTGGGTACTCCCAGGTCTATGTTCCACTGTATAGCCCATTCCCTGTAGGAATATGGACCACCTCAACAATTTAGGGTTTTCACCTTTCATTTGTTTTAGCCAAAGTAGAGGTTTGTGGTCTGTCTGAACAACAAAGTGAGTGCCAAACAGGTATGGTCTCAACTTCTTCAGTGCCCAGACCACAGCAAAGGCCTCCCTCTCTATGGCAGACCAACGCTTTTCTCTAGGGGTCAACCTCCTGCTGATAAAAGCAACAGGTTGATCCTGGCCCTCAGAATTAAGTTGTGATAAGACTGCCCCTACCCCTAATTCAGATGCATCAGTTTGGACAATGAATTTTTTGGAGTAACAGGGGCTTTTCAGGACAGGTGCAGAGCACATGGCCTGCTTCAGCTCCTCAAAAGCTTTCTGACAGTTTGCTGTCCATAATACCTTTTTAGGCATTTTTTTAGATGTGAGGTCATTAAGAGGGGCTGCAATGGAGCCATAGTTCTTTATGAACTTCCTGTAGTACCCAGAGAGGCCTAAAAAGGCTCTCACCTGAGTCTGAGTTGTAGGGGGAACCCAATCTATAATAGTTTGGATTTTCCCCTGAAGTGGTGCAATCTGTTCTCCACCTACCAGGTAGCCCAGATAAACCACTTTCCCCTGCCCTATCTGGCACTTTGAAGCCTTGATAGTGAGGCCTGCCTTCTGCAGGGCCTCCCAAACTTTCCATAGGTGGACCAGGTGATCATCCCAGCTGGAGCTAAAGACAGCTATATCATCTAGATATGCTGCACTAAAAGCTTCCAGCCCTTGCAGGACTGTGTTCACCAACCTTTGAAAAGTGGCAGGTGCATTTTTCAATCCAAAAGGCATTACTGTGAATTGGTAATGGCCACCAATGGTTGAAAATGCAGGTTTTGCTTTTGCATCCTCTGATAACTTGATCTGCCAATACCCTGCAATCAAATCAAAGGTGCTTAGATACTTGGCAGATGCCAGTGTATCTATGAGCTCATCTGCCCTGGGTATAGGGTGAGCATCAGTTTTGGTTACCTGGTTGAGACCTCTGTAGTCAACACAAAATCTCATTTCCCTTTTACCATCTTTGGAATGAGGTTTTGGTACAAGTACCACAGGAGAGGCCCATGGACTTTCAGAGTGCTCAACCACTCCCAGTTCAAGCATTTTCTGCATCTCTTGTTTTATGCAGTCTCTGACATGGTCAGGCTGCCTATAGATCTTACTTTTGACAGGCAAGCTGTCTCCAGTATCTATAGTGTGCTCACACCAAGAAGTGGTGCCTGGCACAGTAGAAAAGAGTTCAGAAAACTGACCCAGGAGATTTATGCAGTGGTCTTTCTGCTCAGCAGTAAGACAATCTGCCAAAACTACACCTTCCACTAGAGCATCTTGTTCTGTGGAAGAGAAGAGATCAGGGAGAGGGTCACTCTCTTCTTCTTATCCCTCATCAGTTGCCATGAGCAGGGTGAGATCAGCCCTGTCATAGTAGGGTTTCAGGCAATTGACATGGAGCACCCTAAGGGGACTCCTGGCAGTGCCTAAGTCAACTAAGTAGGTGACTTCACCATTCTTTTCAACAATTATGTGGGGTCCACTCCATTTGTCTTGGAGTGCTCTTGGGGCCACAGGCTCCAAGACCCACACTTTCTGCCCTGGTTGGTACTGAACCAAAACAGCCTTCTGGTCATGCCATTGCTTTTGGAGCTCTTGGCTGGCCTGAAGGTTTTTACTGGCCTTTTTCATGTACTCAGCCATCCTAGATCTTAGGCCAAGTACATAGTCCACTATGTCTTGCTTAGGAGCTTTTAAAGGTTGTTCCCAACCCTCCTTCACAAGTGTTAGAGGACCTCTTACAGGGTGTCCAAATAGGAGTTCAAAGGGGCTGAAGCCCACTCCTTTCTGGGGTACCTCTCTGTAAGCAAAAAGGAGGCAAGGTAACAGGACATCCCATCTCCTGCGGAGTTTGTCAGGGAGTCCCATTATCATTCCTTTGAGAGTTTTATTAAACCTCTCAACCAGTCCATTTGTTTGTGGATGATAGGGTGTGGTGAACTTGTATGTAACACCACATTCCTTCCACATGGCCTTTAAGTAAGCAGACATGAAATTGCTTCCCCTGTCTGATACCACCTGTTTTGGGAAGCCCACTCTGGAAAAGATTCCCAGGAGGGCCTTTGCCACTGCAGGAGCTGTAGTGGTCCTTAGAGGAATTGCTTCAGGATATCCGGTGGCATGGTCCACTACCACCAAGATAAACCTATTGCCTGAAGCAGTAGGAGGGTCAAGGGGGCCAACTATGTCAACCCCTACCCTTTCAAAGGGAACCCCAACCACAGGCAGTGGAATAAGGGGTGCCTTTGGGGTGCCACCTGTCTTGCCACTGGCTTGACAGGTTTCACAGGACTTACAAAATTCCTTTGTGTCCTCTGACATTCTAGGCCAATGAATCAAGGGGACAAGCCTGTCCCAAGTTTTCATTTGCCCCAAATGTCCAGCTAAGGGAATGTCGTGGGCTAGAGTTAGGAGGAACTTTCTGTATTCCTGAGGAATCACCAATCTCCTGGCAGCTCCAGGTTTTGGATCCCTTGCTTCAGTATACAAAAGGTTATCCTCCCAGTAAACTCTGCGAGAGTCACTGACATCCCCATTTGCTTGTTTGACAGCTTGCTGCCTTAGACCCTCTAGTGTGGAACAGGTATGCTGTGCCACACTCAGCTCCTCCCTGGCAGGCCCCCCTTCACCCAAAAGCTCAGCAGTGTCTGCTTCCAGGTCCTCTGGTGTAGGTTCTGCACAGGGTGGAAATTCTTCTTCCTCAGAAGTTGAATCCACTGAAGAGGGAGGGATAGTAGGTAGTGTTTTACCTTTACTAACCCTAGCTTTAGGGAGCACTTGGTCCATTCTTCCAGGATCCAAGTCACCCTGTCCTTTTTGCTTTTTGGCCTGAGCCCTGGTTAAAGCAAAAATATGCCCTGGAATGCCCAGCATTGCTGCATGAGCCTCCAACTCCACTTCTGCCCAAGCTGATGTCTCTAAATCGTTCCCTAGTAGACAGTGTACAGGTAAATCTGAGGCAACCACACCTTTCTTTGGACCAGTAACCCCCCACCCCCAGTTGAGATTCACAGCAGCCATGGGGTGGCTAAGAGTGTTGTTAGGAGCATCAGTCACTTGGTACTGGTGACCAAGTAGGTGTTGTTCAGGGTGGACCAGTTTCTCTATTACCATTGTAACACTGGCACCTGTGTCCCTGTAGGCCTGAACCTCAACACCATTTACTAGGGGTAGTTGCTTGTACTTATCCATATTAAGGGGACAAGCAACCAAGGTGGCCAAATCAATGGCCCCCTCAGAGACTAACACAGCCTCTGTGGTCTCCCTAACAAGACCAACCCCAACTAAATTACCAAAAGTGAGCCCAGCTACTCCCTTGGATTGGCTATTAGTAGGTTTGCTCCCACCACCACTGCTATTACTAGGGGCACTAGGTGTAGCAGCAGGGGTTGTAGTGGTAGGAGGCTTGGTGCTTTTCTTTGGGCAACTGGGATCAGTTGTCCAATGGCCTTTTATTTTACATAAATAGCACCATGGTTTATTTTCTTTTGTTTTGATTTGAAGAGGATTTGGGCCCACCACCCCACCAGAGTGTTTTTGTGGGCCTGATGAAGACTCATTTTTAGATTTGTCCCCACCCTTGTCAGAAGACTTACCATCCTTCTTCTTGCCATCCTTGTCACCCCCTGTATGAACTTTTCTGTTCACCCTTGTTCTGACCCATTTGTCTGCCTTCTTTCCCAATTCTTGGGGAGAGGTCAGATCAGAGTCTACCAGGTACTGGTGTAACAAATCAGACACACAATTATTAAGAATATGCTCTCTCAGGATTAAGTTATACAGGCTTTCGTAGTCAGAAACTTTACTGCCATGTAACCACCCCTCCAAGGCCTTTACTGAATGGTCAACAAAGTCTACCCAGTCTTGTGAAGACTCCTTTTTGGTTTCTCTGAACTTGATCCTGTACTGTTCAGTGGTTAAGCCATAACCATCAAGGAGTGCATTCTTAAGAACTGTAAAATTATTGGCATCACTTTCCTTCACAGTAAGGAGCCTATCCCTACCCTTTCAACTGAAAGATAGCCATAGGATAGCAGCCCACTGCCTATGAGGGACCTCCTGTACAACCCAGGCCCTCTCAAGTGCAGGAAACCACTTGTTAATGTCACCCCCCTCCTTGTAAGGGGAAACTATCTTGTGCAGATTCCTAGAATCATGCTCTTTTGCAGGATGACTATTTGGAATACTGCTGCTGCCACCATGGGGTCCTAACCCCAACCTCTGTCTTTCTTTTTCTAAATCAAAGGCTTGCCTATCTAAATCCAGCTGTGGCTTCTTGAGCTTCAGCCTGGATTCTTCCACTCTCAATCTATTGAGCTCCCTTTCTAACACTCTGTCATCAGGGTGGGTGGGTGGGGCATGCCTTGACACAGAAGTATGGTGAGAATGAACAGAGGGAGACCTGTCCCTAACAGATGGCACTCTAACAACCTGGCTAATAGAAGTAACACTCCTACTGTGATGAGAACTCACATTGGTACCAGCAATGCTAGGTGGCCTGCTAATGTGCAGGTTGGGAAGGTTCCCTTCTAAATCTTTTGCTAGGGGTGCCCCAGGGTCAGATTGGGAACCATCAGCTAATTTCTCAACAGAAGTGCCAACTAAGGTCTTATCTTGTTCAATGAGCATATTAACCAACAGTTCTCTAGAGGGATTCTTCCCTACCCCTAAACCTCTTTCAATGCAGAGACTCCTTGCTCCTTTCCAGCTAAGGTGATCCTAAGCAAGTTTGGTCAGATCAACAGTTTGACCTGTGCCAGACATTATAGAAAGTGTTTAAGGGACAGAAAAAGAAAGAAAAAGTTTTTAGAACTTTTTAAAGAACAGAAAAAAACTTTTAAAACTTTTTAAGAACTTTTTGAAAGTTTAGAGGTACTTTTCAGCACTTAGCAAAGAAGTGAGAGAAGAAGAGCAAAACTTTTTGGTTAGGTGTACATACACTGAACTTGTTTTGCATATTTTTCTCTTATGAAAAGTACAATATGACAAAGTGGTAAGTAGTTGCAAGTACTTATCCCACCGCTGCCACCAATGTAGGAGGCTGGACTGGCTTGTAGTAGGTACCAAGAGGTACTTACACCTTGCACCAGGCCCAGGTATCCCTTATTAGTGTAGAGGGGTGTCTAGCAGCTTAGGCTGATAGAAAAGTTAGCTTAGCAGAGCAGCTTAGGCTAAACTAGGAGACGAGCGAAGCTCCTACAGTACCACTAGTGTCATATGCACAATATCATAAGAAAACACAATACACAGATATACTAAAAATAAAGGTACTTTATTTTTATGACAATATGCCAAAGTATCTCAGTGAGTACCCTCAGTATGAGGATGGCAAATATACACAAGATATATGTACACAATACCAAAATATGCAGTAATAGCAATAGAAAACAGTGCAAACAATGTATAGTCACAATAGAATGCAATGGGGGCACATAGGGATAGGGGCATATACTCTAGAAGTGGAATGCGAACCACGAATGGACCCCAAACCTATGTGACCTTGTAGAGGGTCGCTGGGACTGTACGGAAACAGTGAAGGTTAGAAAAATAGCCCACCCCAAGACCCTGAAAAGTGGGTGCAAAGTGCTCCTAAGTTCCCCAAAGAGCACAGAAGTTGTGATAGGGGAATTCTGCAAGGAAGACCAACACCAGCAATGCAACAACGATGGATTTCCTGACGAGAGTACCTGTGGAACAAGGGGACCAAGTCCAAGAGTCACGATCAAGTCGGGAGTGGGCAGATGCCCAGGAAATGACAGCTGTGGGTGCAAAGAAGCTGCCACTGGATGGTAGAAGCTGTGGATTCTGCAAGAACGACAAGGGCTAGAAACGTCCCCTTTGGAGGATGGATGTCCCACATCGTCAAGAGTCGTGCAGAAGTGTTTCCGTGCAGAAAGACCGCAAACAAGCCTTGCTAGCTGCAAGGGTTGTGGTTAGGGTTTTTGGATGCTGCTGTGGCCCAGGAGGGACCAGGATGTCGCCAATTACGTGAGGAGACAGAGGGGGCGTCCAGCAAGACAAAGAGCCCACTCAGAAGCAAGCAGCACCCGTAGAAGTGCCAGGACAGGCACTATGAAGTGGAGTGACCTGGAGCTCACCCAAAGTCCCAAAAGAAGGTCCCACGACACCGGAGGACAACTCAGGAGGTCGTGCACTGCAGGTTAGAGTGCCGGGGACTCAGGCCTGGCTGTGCACAAAGGAAATCCTGGAAGAGTGCACAGGAGCCGGAGTAGCTGCAAAACACTCGGTTCCCAGCAATGCAGTCTAGCGTGGGGAGGCAAGGACTTACCTCCACCAAACTTGGACTGAAGAGTCACTGGACTGTGGGAGTCACTTGGACAGAGTTGCTGAGTTCAAGGGACCTCGCTCGTTGTGCTGAGAGGAGACCCAGAGGACTGGTGATGCAGTTCTTTGGTGCCTGCGGTTGCAGGGGGAAGATTCCATCAAACCACGGGAGATTTCTTCGGAGCTTCTAGTGCAGAGAGGAGGCAGACTACCCCCACAGCATGCACCACCAGGAAAACAGTCGAGAAGGCGGCAGGATCAGTGTTACAAGGTCACAGTAGTCGTCTTTGCTACTTTGTTGCAGTTTTGCAGGCTTCCAGCGAGGTCAGCAGTAGATTCCTTGGCAGAAGGTGAAGAGAGAGATGCAGAGGAACTCTGATGAGCTCTTGCATTCGTTATCTAAGAAATTCCCCAAAGCAGAGACCCTAAATGGCCAGAAAAGGAGGTTTGGCTACCTAGGAGAGAGGATAGGCTAGCAACACCTGAAGGAGCCTATCAGAAGGAGTCTCTGACGTCACCTGCTGGCACTGGCCACTCAGAGCAGTCCAGTGTGCCAGCAGAACCTCTGTTTCCAAGATGGCAGAGGTCTGGAGCACACTGGAGGAGCTCTGGGCACCTCCCCTGGGAGGTGCAGGTCAGGGGAGTCGTCACTCCCCTTTCCTTTGTCCAGTTTCGCGCCAGAGCAGGGCTGAGGGATCCCTGAACTGGTGGAGACTGGCTTATGCAGAGATGAGCACCATCTGTGCCCATCAAAGCATTTCCAGAGGCTGAGGGAGGCTACTCCTCCCCAGCCCTGACACCTTTTTCCAAAGGGAGAGGGTGTAACACCCTCTCTCTGAGGAAGTCCTTTGTTCTGCCTTCCTGGGCCAAGCCTGGCTGGACCCCAGGAGGGCAGAAACCTGTCTGAGGGGTTGGCAGCAGCAGCAGCAGCAGCTGCAGTGAAACCCTGGGAAAGGTAGTTTGGCAGTACCCAGGTCTGAGCTAGAGACCCGGGGGATCAATGCCAGAATGGTATTGCGGTGACAATTCCATGATCCTAGACATGTTACATGGCCATGTTTGGAGTTACCATTGTGACGCTATACATATGTCATGACATATGTATAGTGCACACGTGTAATGGTGTCCCAGCACTCACAAAGTCCGAGGAATTTGCCCTGAACAATGTGGGAGCACCTTGGCTAGTGCCAGGGTGCCCACACACTAAGTAACTTAGCACCCAACCTTTACCAGGTAAAGGTTAGACATATAGGTGACTTATAAGTTACTTAAGTGTAGTGGTAAATGGCTGTGAAATAACGTGGACGTTATTTCACTCAGGCTGCAAAGGCAGGCCTGTGTAAGAATTGTCAGATCTCCCCATGGGTGGCACAAGAAATGCTGCAGCCCATAGGGATCTCCTGGAACCCCAATACCCTGGGTACCTCAGTACCATATACTAGGGAATTATAAGGGTGTTCCAGTATGCAAATGCAAATTGGTGAAATTGGTCACTAGCCTGTTAGTGACAATTTGGAAAGAAAGTGAGAGAGCCTAACCACTGAGATTCTGGATAGCAGAGCCTTAGTGAGACAGTTAGTCATAACACAGGTAACACATACAGGGCACACTTATGAGCACTGGGGCCCTGGCTGGCAGGGTTCCAGTGACACATACAACTAAAACAACATATATACAGTGAAATATGGGGGTAACATGCCAGGCAAGATGGTACTTTCCTACACAGACCACCCGGACCACGCCCAGCATTCAGTGTCACCATTGTTCACTTCATAGACCCCATGTACTTGCCTCCAGCAACTACATACTCCTCTGCAACCTAAACTTCCATTTCAATGATCTCAGCGATCACAACACCTCAACACTACTCGAGAACCTGGACACAATCGGACTCAAGCATCTGATCACCTCACTAATGCACTCCTGACACCATTTTCTCCACCATTGTCAACTTGACCCCGCTACACTGGACCGAACACCACTGCATCCACTTTTCCATCTCCACGCCTACAGCATACACTCACTCAACACGCCCCTCCTACAGGAAATGGAACCATACCTCAGAAGAGCAACTCATCAACACCCTCTGCAATTTACCACCCCCAACACAACACATCACAACACAGTAGCTCGGAACCTCCACAACTTGATCACCAACTGCGCCGACACGCTAGCTCCTATCAGGACGACCACAGGGAAACACTCCTCCAACAAAGCCAGTTGGTTCACCCCTGCACTCCAGGAATCAAAGTATTTATTGAGGAGGCTGGAGAAGAAGTGGAGGAACAGCAAATCCCCAGAAAACCTTGCAACCTTCAAATCCACCACAAGATCCCACTACAGCCTCATCAGGTCCATCATGAATTCCGCCCTGTAGGACTGCATCAACTCCACCGCACACAACACTAAAGAACTCCTCAATGTCATCAAAGAATTTGCCAAACCACAAGCTGAGACCACTAACATCTCTCCATCTCAGGATCTCTGCGACAGACTGGCCACCTTCTTCCATCGGAATATCAAAGACATCTACAACAGTTTCGGGCCCCAAGGCTCTCTGAACTCACCAACAACACCCCTACTAGGATCCTCCAAACTCCCACGACTCCTGCACGCCTGGACCCCGTCACGACAGGTGAGACCCACTCCATCATGAGAAGAATCCACTCTGGAGCCCTGACCGACCGCTGCCCCCACTACATCTTCAACAAGGCCAGCGTCTCGATAGCGCCCGAACTCTGCAAGACCATCAACAGCTCCACAGAGTCAGCAACCTACCCCGAAGACTGAATGTATGCTGAAATCTGCCCACTTCTGAAGAGACCCACAGCCAACCCAATGAACCTCAAGAACTACCGCCCTATCTTGTTGCTGCCACTTCCAGCAGAGAAAGCAATCAACACTCAGCTACACCAACACATCGAAGGAAACAACATCCTGGACATCTTCCAATCAGGATCCAGCACCAAAACCACCCTGCTCGCTGCCACAGATGACATCTGCTCCCTCCTTGACCTCAGGCAAATAGCAGCCTCCACCATACTTGATCTTTCAGCCACCTTCGATACAGTGTCTCACCCCACACTATGTGCCAGGCTCCACACAGCAGGCATACGCAACAAGGCCCTTCAACGGACACACTCCTTCCTGACAGGCAGAACACAGAAAGTCAGGCTCCCGCCACACCTATCCGAACCTACTGACATCAGCTGTGGAATACCCTAAGTATCATCGCTGATCCCCACACTGTATTACATCTACATGATCATACTCGCTCCCATTGTCAGGAAATATGGTATGAATATCGTCTCCTATACTGATGACACTCAGCTGATCATCTCCCCGACCAAGAACCCTTCAACAGCCAAGAAGAACTTCAGGTACGGGATGGAAGCAGTTGCCACCTGGATAAGGGAGAGCTGTCTTAAGCTGAACTCCGACAAAACCGAAATCCTCATCCTGGGACCCTCCTCCTCAGCTTGGGATGACTCCTGGTGGCCCTCAACAATCAGCAGGCCCCCTACCCCTACTGCTCAGTCACAAACCCTCAGCCTCATCCTCGACTCAATGCTCACTATGACCAGACAGGTCAACTCCGTCTCCTCCACCTGCTTCCACATCCTCCGGCTCCTACGGAAGATCAATCAATCAATATTTGTAAAGCACGGCTACTCACCCGTGAGGGTCTCAAGGCGCTTGGGGGGAGGAAAGAGGTCTCATACGAAGAGCCACATCTTGAGGTTCTTCCTGAAGATAGTGAGCTACGGGCTTTGTCTGAGGTGTAGGGGGAGGTTGTTCCAGCTCTTTGCTGCATTGTAGGTGAAAGATCGTCCTCCAGCGGTGGTTTTGCGGATGCGATGGGCAGTGGCCAGGGCTATCTGGGTGGGGCGGATGGATCTGTCGGGGGTGTGGAAGGAGATGCGGTGGTTCAGGTAGGCTGGTCCTGCCTTGTTAGTGTGGGTGAGAAGCTTGAAGTTGATTAGATTCTCGACCGGTAGCCAGTGGAGGGTCCTCAGGTGTTGGGAGATGTGTTATCGGTGCCGGAACTCCAGAATAAGTCCGACAGCAGCATTCTGCATGAATTGAAGTTTTTTTATGTTCCTAGTTGAGGTGCCGGTGTAGAGGCTGTTGCTGTAGTCAAGCTTGCTAGTGACTTAAGCGTGGGTGACTGTCCTGCGACAGTCTGCTGGAATCCACCTGAAGATCTTCCGAAGTTTGCTGAGTGTGTGCCAGCAGGAGGAGGTGACAAAGTTTACCTGGCGGGTCATGGATAGGGAGGAGTCAAGGATGATTCTTAAGTTTTCAGGAGTGCTCGGTTGGTTCGGGGGAGCGCTGAGGGTGAAAGGGATGGAGGCCAAACATTTTCAGGCCCTTAACCAGTCAATGAGGACAGAGCTACTCTAGGGGAGTGCTCAACACCACTTAGGCAATACCTGTCAGATCAAACAGAGAAGGAGCCAGAGAAGCTTGCAGTGTTGGCTGAGAAGTAGTTAGCTAACAGGGTGGACAAGGGGCTGGAACAGCATGGTTCTATGCCAAAGGGGAAGAAGAGCACTCACCATTCTGGTGCCATATCTGAAGCAAAGGATAAGGAGTATTCCCATGAGACCAGAGGAGGGGCCAACAAAAATGGAAATATTAATAGGGTGTACAGTAAGGAGCATTATGAGAAGGGAGGACAGCAAAGCTTATTCAAGTCCGAGGTGGTGACTTGCTACAAATGCTACACTTAAAGAAAGACTGTCAGGTGAAATACCCTGTATGAGTTGTACCTTTGATTGTGAGTATGCATCACATGCGTAAAGGGGTCCAGGAGGGTCTAGTTGTGCTCAACCTAGTGGCTATGGACATTTGGGAGAGGGTGCTGGATGCTCTGAGGCACATTCATCTTACACTATGAGGTATGTCCAGAAAGCTAGTATCAATGGGAGGAAAGTGCCTGCCATGAGTGATATTGGAGCCCTCCATACAGTGATTCGTCCTAGTAGCAAGGTTCAGGTTTGGTAGCCAGTGGAGTGGACATGGAGTTTTCGGGTTGAGATTAAGCTCAATGGCAAGGCACAAATGTTCAAGGTTGTGGTAGGGGAAAGGCATGGTGCTGGTTATCTCTTCAGCAATTATTTGATTGCCTCTGGCTTGGTAGTAGGACCAGGAGCTTTATGGCTTGGACCAAGTCAGCTGTGATGACCAGAGCACAGGATGCACATCAGTCTCTGGAATAGCCTAGAACTAATCCCAGTTTATAGGCATCGGAACAAGGTAGTTGGCAGGAAAGGCCAGACTCCGGGAAGGCATTGCTGTGTAGGTCATTGCTTCTGCTCCTGAAGGAAGGCAGCATGACATTCCTGAAGTGGACCAGGTGCTAGAGTCTGGGTTGCTTCCAGAGCTGCAGGGTTTGTTAGCTGCTGGAAGACCTATACAAGAAGATTTTTGCAGCCCTAAGCTTGTGGGGCTTTGGAAGGAATCCTTGCCGCAGTTGCCTTAGTTGGTCCATTTGATCTGCCCTCACCATCAGGCAACAAGTACATCATGGTTGTGGTGGATCAAGCCACCAGGTATCCTGAACTGCTAACTTTGAGGATCATGAATATACGGGTGGTAGTGAGACCTCTCCTAGGAATTTTTTCTAGGGTTGGATTTCCAAGAATGGCAATCTCAAACCAGGGAACTATTATCATCTCATCTCTGCAGGACACCACCCACAAACCAATAGTTTGGTGGAGTGGTTTAACAAAACGCTAAAGAGCATGAAGGGACTCCTCCAGACAACCTCAGGGGGAAATGGGATCTTTCCCTGTTACATCTCTTGTTTGCTTACCTGGAGATTTTGCGGAAGGAAGCAGGGTTTAGCCCCCTTGAGGTTCTGTATGGACACCCGGTTCAGGCTTCACTTTGATTTAGTAAGAGAAGGGTAGGAACAAACCTTAGAGTCTTTACAAAAGGATGTGGTGCACTGTATGATTGGCCTCAGGAAGTTGAAGGCACAATACATCAGTCAAACAAAGGAATATCTTCAGGTTAGCCAAGTGCTGATGAAAGAATGGTAAGACCAGAAACCTACAATGAATGGATGTCAGGAAAGTCAGGAGGTGTTGGTGCTGAGGTCTATTTGATCTATGCATCTGAAGGTCAAATGGTGTGAGCCATACAAGTAGTTCAGAAGGTTTCTGGGGGTACCTCTTGGTGGAAATAGTTTTCAGGAGGGAACCAAGGAAGGTATTCTGTGTCAGCAGTATGTCCACAGAGAGTACACAATGAATATAATTGCTACGGCAGAGGATGTTGAGGAAAATAGTAGGCCTCTTCCTGACTCACTACATTGTGTCATAAGGGATGTCACTATGAAAGGGGTTAAGTTAGCATCAGAGCCTCGGAGTCTTCTCACTGGCTCCAGGGTTGACATCTGTCTGTGTGCATGACATAGACACAGGAAATAGTCTGCCAGTAAAGAGTAGAATGCATAGAATATCTAACCAGTTTTAGATGCATTAAGGCAAAGGTTGCCAAGATGTTGACCTTGGGGTTGGTAAGAGATCTCTAAGTCTGTGGCCTAGTGGTATAGTCCTGTGGTACTAGTGCCCAAGCAGGGATCTAGAGACTTGCGGTTCTGTGTGGACTACCGAGCCCCCAGTAAAGCAACATAGATCAATGCCCATCTAGTCCCAAGAGCGGATGCTCTTGTGGATCGATTAGGTACCGTAAAGTACTTGACCACAATTGATCTAACCAGTGGGTATTGGCAGATTGCCTTAGTACCAACTGCCAGGGAAAATACTGCAGAAGAGTTGTATTAGTGCAATGTGATGCCCTTTGGGTTTGGAAATGCTCCTGCCACTTTTCAGCCCCTGGTGAACCATGTTCTTACAGAGCTGGGAGAGTTCTGTGTGGGCTACCTAGATGATATTATGGTATTTAGAAATTCATGGCTGAGTCTACCTGAGACACCTAGGGCAGGTGTTGGATAGCATACTGGAGATAAACTGTCCATCAAGACAACCAAGTGTCAGGTGAGGCAGTCTTCTGTAGTCTATCTTGGACATAGGGTTGGAGGAACAGAAAGATCTTCTAATTGGATGAATGCCAAAACTGTGATGGGGTGGGAAGTGCCTAATACCTAGAGTGAAGTAAAGGCCTTCTGAGGATTCACTGAGTATTACAGGTACTTTGTGGCCACCTACGGAACTATAGTTACCCCAGGACTGAGGAGTGTCAAAATTCATTTGATGAACTCAAGTAGGCACTATGCAATGTATACAAGCGGTCTCAAGCTGGATGATCCATAGTAAAGTGCAACTTAATGAGGAGAAAACTGAAGTTATGATACTGGGTCCACAACTAAGATCTGGAATCTCTCGTAGCTGTCCCTCGGCTCTTAGTGAGTTTCCTTCTCCCAAAAAATTGATAAAGAGTTTGGGGATTACTCTGGACCCCCTCCTGACTTTAGACGTTCATGCCAGACACATATCTACTACCTGCTTTGGCCTACTTAGACTTCTTAGGAAGGTCTTTGTCATCCTCCCGGCATTGGCAAGAAGACTTATTGTGCAGGTACTGATTTTATCAAGATTAGACTATGGGAATTGCCTTTTTTTAGGCTCCCCAGCCTATCTGAAGGAAAATTTACAAAGAATACAAAATGCTGCAGCCTGTCTACTGTTGGATATCCCGAGAAGGTCATCAGTGCCAGCTGGATCAGCCTCATTGCACTGGTTGCCGGTTGAGCAGCGGATCAAATTTAAGGCCCTCTGTCATATACCTAGGTCCTTGCAGGATAGAGGACCTCCACTCTTTAAGAATCTGGCTTCATTTTACAAGCCGAAGAGACTTGAGATCCGCCACAACAGCCTTAGCCTCCATACCTAAAATTAAGAAAATTAAATGGGGCGTACTTAGGAGCAAAATTATGGAATTCGCTGCCTCTTAAAATCCAGGTGATGAGTCATGAACTGGAGTTCCGTAAGGCTTTGAAAACATGGCTACTCTGATATTGCTCCTGCTTGGGTCACTCTCCCTGGTTAAGGTCTATTGGCGCTGGGAAACCTGAGGATATCCAGGTGCTCTACAAATTGTATAACATAACATAACAGTGCTCCAGTACTGAAAACACCTGCCTATAGTCAACCTTTCTCTGTACTAATGGATGCCTCTTACAAGGGAGTTGGAGCAGTGTAAGATTAACTGGCTGAGAAGGGCTGGGAGCAGCCAATATCCTTTATTAGTAGGAGGTTACTACTCACTCAACAGCTATTACAGCTTTGTAATAGTGTGAGCCTTGATTAAGTTCTGTTCTTACTTACTCTGTACTAGGTTTGTAGTGCAAACAGATCATAAGCAGTTGAAGTGCTGGATGGCCAGAGAGAGTCCCAAGTTCTTGAGATGATCTATCTCTTGCAATATTTAGGTTTCATTGTGCACCAGCAGAGCTGGATAGAGCCAGGGAGATGCTGATGGTCTTTCCTTTCCATTTTACTGATCTGATTACGTACATTTTTCAAGTTAGTAGCAGATTCAGAGTAGTTTGATTTGTGAGCAGCATCTGTTAGGACAGAAAAGTCCCTGTCATAGTAATGGATGTGTAACCCTGCCCTGAGTGCCCCAGCGCTGGTGATATCTGGATCCTTGATAACCATTTATTGGTCATGGGCGAACACGGATTATGTGTGTACTCCCTGACCTAGACCTCTCTTGTGTATTGCAGTTTTGCTAAAGATGGTAGGGGCACCTAAAGCATTACCATAGAGTGGTGGAAGGCTACTGTCTTCACCAAGAGCTAAGCAGCATTAGCCTGGTGGTGCAGCATATCGAGCTTTTAAGTATTAGTAATCAGTAGCGTGAACAGGCCTTCTTACTGTGGAACTGGAGTGGTTCCTTCTGGCCCACTTGTGTAAAGTTCTACTCCTCTGTTCTTAACTCTACCGGGGGTCTGTACTGGATTGTATGCTGAGCCGGGCAGCATGTGTGATTGCTTGTCTGCGCTCAGAACTTTATGTGTTCCTGTGAAGTGATGCAGTACAGAAGACTCAGTGCGCTTGATTGCTTGTAAGTGCTGTTATATATGTGTGCCTGTTATTGCAAGTTCACACTGGGAATAATATGTGCTTGTTAAGGGCACATTCTGGAATACATAGGTCCTGCTAGAGGAACATGACGAGGTAAAGGAGGAACTCCAGACAGATTTGTGGATTGACGCATTCCTGAGAGCTGGGTGGGACACACAATGAAAGAAGGATGAGATAGGTTCTTCAGTGCACTGCAAAAGGGATCTGTAGTGGAGATAGTGCCTTCACTGTGTGCTATTTTGTGACCCAAGGAAGGACATTGTCTTCAGTGAGTGGAGTGTGACCACTGTATGCCGCGGGGAGGAGCATGCAGAAAGCCAAGGACAGTTGTCCCTAAACAGTGTGCGACTGTCATTGGAACTCGATTGCCTACCCCAGCTCTGCCATCTGAGACAGTCCCACTTGTCTCTACATGGAAGAAGCACCATGAAGATGGAAACCCTGTACAGCTATGACAAGACTTACGCTCATCGCTGGCACCAGCAGAACTCATTCGCGACCCTGGATGACTGAATGTTTTAAGGCTTTCCATCTCATCTCCAGCAGGTAAGTCTGCACATCAAGTCGCAGTCTTTGTGAGGGGAATCTGCTCTTACTGAAGCACAAAAAAGGCTGTGACACTTATGATTTTAAATACGCATATAGGGACTTCTTAGACTCATATTCTCTAGGGGGGTTAATCTGGATGATGCCTCAAATAAATGCAGAAAACCCCAGTCTGTAGCTAGAAGAGTAGGATCCTAGTGCCCTTGTGAACAGTGCTAGAATACATAATCTTGTGATGAGTGTATTATTATTTAGTGTGTACTGTAGTTCACCTTGTATGTGTATATAAATGCTACTTTTTACAAAAGCAAATATTTAGCTCGACATTCATTTGTTAAAGTTGCTGAATGTTGAGTTGTGAGCCTGTGCTCACTCAACAACTGCCTCCTTGATGAGAAGCCATGGATTGCTTGGCCTGCATTTCCACTGACAGTAAAATGTGGAAGAGGTTCTTGGCCCCATTGCTCAGAGCCTGTAGTAGGCCAGGTCACAGGACATCAGGACTAAAAGGGTGCAACCACCACGGTTGGGCACAGTAGCCCCTGCTTGCCCTGTGACCCGATGAAAGGGGTTCTGACACCTGGGTATAATTAAAACATTGTGTTCTAGAATGCTTTCTGAGAGACAAAGGCCCATATTTATACTTTTTCAGCGCCGCATTTGTGCTGCTTTTTAATGCAAAAGCGGCGCAAACATATAAAATACACTTGTATTTTGGAATTCTGTGCCACCTTTGCGTAAAAAAATGATGCAAATAGGGCGCTTAAAAAGTATAAGTATAGTAGCGGGACTGGGCACTGAGTGTGCCACCTACCAGAATAGCCTGTCAAGCATGTATCCGGCCTGACAATGCAGGCCTGTGGAGGTACAGTTGCGCTTATGCTTAAGTTGGCACTTCTAATTCTGTAGCCAATCCTGAATGAGTCCTCCGCTACCCCTAGAGCACCCCCTGAAGGGCAGAGCAGGTGGTAGACGAAAGGCTGCGCAGGCACACATAGGTGTCCCCTGACCTGGTAGTGAAGAACCCCCATGTGGGTTTTCCCTACCTAGGGGATTGGCTCTTCCAATAGGTTTTTCTGACTCTCTATCCAGTGGACTTAGGGCCCTGGGCACTTACCCATTGTAAATACAGTGTTCCTACATATGTTAGGAAGTGATGCTGGCCAGTGTGTGCGTGCGTGCCTACTGGTGCGCACTTTAACCTATGGTATTCTTACACATGTGTCCAGCCTGTCATAGCAGGCCTGTGTGTGCACACTTGCACCTATGGTGTTCTTATACATGAACCTAGCCTGTCATAACAGGCCTGTGTGTGAGCCATTGCATGTGTCCAGCCTGTCACTGCAAGCTTGTGTGTGCGCAAGGACACGTATACCCAGGGAGTGAAGAATACCCATGTGTGTTTTTACTACCTATGACAGTTTCTCTGCCCATAGGTTAACATGGGGGAAGTTACCATTACTCCTAGCTGCAATAGTGGATTGCAGTGAGCAGCCTCATAATGTTTTTTTTTATTATTGGATTCATCCCAAGAACATACCTTCCTGTGGTAAAGGTGGTTTTCTCAATAAAATTGGAAATGCTACTTCTAGAAAGTGGGAATTTCTATGCCCTAAAACACTTTGTGTGCCTTTTAATTTGACTCAGGTCCAAACTGAGGCCAGGGGAGCACATCTGTGCATTCCCCTGTGACAGATAAAAACTTTGAGCATGCAACTGGAACGACAGGCTTCTGCAATTTGAGTGCCTAGATGGATAGATCGAAGAGAGAGGTTACACTTGGCATCTGGAAGCCCGATCATGGTCCCACTAACGGTTAAGATCTGCATTCCACGGCCCCGTGGCAGACGGGACTGAAATTTAAGGGAGACATCTGTGGTTCAAAGGGGAACCCTCTGAACCACCTCAACCTTCAAAGGCACACTGCAGTACAACTACTGGTGCCACATTTCAGCAAAGTATAGATCCACTTGTGGGGATGCAGGACCGGAGATGGTGGACTGCGTGGTGCACACTGCCAGAGGAATCTATTGTGCACAGGGAGGATTACTGGCATTGGAAGGAACCGCACAGTATTCCGAAGTGACTGGCCTGGGCTGACTGCCTGCTGCTGTGTCGCACCCCAAAGTGTGCTATCCAAGGGCTTGCTGGCTTGCCCCTGTTCTTTGGTGGAGGTATCAGGGACATCAAAGACCTCTCGCGAGGGAACCCAAACTTTCTACATCTGACACTTGGAGAGCGGAGTCCACCTGGTAGCAGCAGTGTGAGCATTTAAGTATTGTGCCTGAAGACTGTATTGTCTGGTGCAGAGTCCCAAAGGAATTGCTCACATTCATGGAGTGTGGCCCTGCATCAGGGGGCCTCAACATGCATAAGCATATTGTTGGTGGTGAGCTGATTCACTGGCTGCACGACCTCACAGGGCTCGCTTAGTCAATTGAGGCGCATTTCCCTCGTGTGACACGCTGACAGCATGCTAATTGCGTTTGGTGTTCGAATCAAAATTTGCGTCCTTTGGAGGAGGGGGCTTACCCATAGCAGTGTTGCATTCTATCTCATGTCGCACCGCTAAACTTGCGCCTGTGTGTGTTACTGGAATTATCTGGTGAGACTCAAGTCACTGCGCACCAGACTTTGTGCCTCATTTCTGGGGGGGTATGGAATTGGTAACTCTTTACTTGTGTGATCAGAATTGTCTGGTGCCTCTCATACCACAGCGCAGTAGACATTGGGGGTCATTCTGACCCTGGCGGCCGGTGACCGCCAGGGTCACCGACCACGGGAGCACCGCCTACAGGCTGGCGGTGCTCCCTCGAGCATTCTGACCGCGGCGGTTCAGCCTCGGTCAGAAACGGAAAGTCGGCGGTCTCCCGCCGACTTTCCGCTGCTCGGGTGAATCCTCCATGGCTGCGGAGCGCGCTCCGCAGCCATGGGGATTCTGACACCCCTACCGCCATCCTGTTCCTGGCGGGTCTCCCGCCAGGAACAGGATGGCGGTAGGGGGTGCCGCGGGGCCCCTGGGGGCCCCTGCAGTGCCCATGCCCATGCCATGGCATGGGCACTGCAGGGGCCCCCGTAAGAGGGCCCCACTGTGTATTTCAGTGTCTGCAAAGCAGGCACTGAAATACGCGGCGGGTGCAACTGCACCCGTCGCACCTTCCCACTACGCCGGCTCCATTCGGAGCCGGCGTCCTCGTGGGAAGGTAGATTTGCCCTGGGCTGGCGGGCGGCCTTTTGGCGGCCGCCCGCCAGCCCAGGGCAAATCTCAAAATACCCTCAGCGGTCTTGTGACCGCGGAGCGGTATTTTGACGGGGGAACATTGGCGGGCGGCCTCCGCCGCCCGCCAATGTTAGAATGACCCCCATTGTGTCTCATTTCCAAGGAGGTGCTGAATTTGCAATTCTCCACTGTATGTGATCAGAACTGTCTGGTGCAACTCCTACCATTGCACACCCAACGTTGTGCCTCATTTACAGGGAGACGCTGGGGAGGAAATTAGTGTTTTGGAGTGCTCGGGTTGCCTGGGTGTGACTTTGTTCAACATGTGTCCTACAGGGCGCCACCTCCTTCTGAGAGGCTGCCATGCTTCATCTCTCACTCATTGACTGCTCCTTTTGATGCCCGCAGTGCATCGGACCAACTGCCATTCCCTCACCCGGCCCAAACAACTCCTTGTTACCAAGTCCTATCGATTAAATGGGCTTGGGAGTTGAGAGTACGTGATTGGACAACACAATGCTTCTGAAAGCGATCGGAAGCAGGTCCTAAGATGTGGTGATCCCCCTCTGCTTGTGCCTCACAAAACTAGGCAAGTGCCTGAAGGAACAGTGGGACAATCTTTGAATCCCAAGGGGTGGCCAAACCTCCATTTTTTGACTGTCACCTGAAACTGCCTGTTATCTATCCCCTCACCTTTTACCCCGAGACCCTTAAAATGTGTGACTCCAGCCAGGATCAGCTGAGTGTCCGTTGGGAGGTTTCCTTCAACTCTAGGCTGCGGGGGTGGGGTAGTCATTGCTGGCTGAAGGGTGGAGGAAGGAATTTAACCACAGGGTTTGCGAGTACCATATCTACTGATCTCCCGGATATCACTGCATTGTATTAGGATATTGTGTATGCATGTGTGTGCGAGTGCGTACCATACAACCCTGCCTAATATTTGTAGCACTGGGTATCAGTGCTTAGTGAGTGCATGGGAGTGACAGCCTGCGATTAACATCACTGCACGGCTGTATTGTCCTACAGACTGATTCTTGTCAAGAGTGTGTTCCGTTTGAGATTGGCTTTAACCATGTGACCCCCGGCCCCCAAGGCTATTTAAAAGTATTATAATTATCTAAGTGTACACATTACTGCTATTGTTCTGAACCAGGGTGCATCCTAAAGCTGTGTGTAATTGAATTAGAATAATTGCTTGGATTGGTCTCATGCTGACAACGTTTTGCACCGCATGAGGGTGCTGGGGTAAAGTAGTATCTTTCTCAAAGTGTACATATTACTGATGTAATTTTAACTTGGTAGGGCCTAGTACTGGTAGTGATATTTCCAAATGTGATTTATGCACAGAGATACATGATGTTCATGTTGTGTTAACTAATGAGTTGAATACAAACTTTTTTTACATACAGCTTGTATGACGTCTCTTTTGTGAAGCTCAGTGTCACTCAGTATATTTGTTGTCTGAAAGTGCTGTACCTATTCTCAGAGTCAATCTACCCAAGGGTGCGTGCAGGTTACACAGTGAGTGTAATCACCCACACCTGACGGGAGTGGTAGGGTCTGCCTGGCTAAGGCCCTGCCTTAGTTAACCAAAGCGTGCCACCTCCAACAGTCAGTCACATGTTCTTCAAGACTGAAGAACTCAAAAAAATAATTTCTCCCAGGTAACCCCAAAGCAGTCTGAGCCTCAGTATTTAGGCTCATGTACCCATTTTTGTTCATGTGATTGTGTTAGGGAGAACGTGTGGGTAGCATTTTGCTCTACAGCAGTATTTTGATCTAACTCTCTGTTGAATGCAGGTAATTAGCTGGCTTGTGTCATTTAGAAGTGTTTGCTGCTGAAGCTGAGCTTCCCTGGCTGTGCATGATAAAAGACCTTTTGCTGCGGTCCATGGCACTATCATAGGTACAGGTAAACCTTTTGTGAGACTTCCTGGTCATGACTGGGCAGGTTATGTCTGTAGTTTCCTGACTTGATCAGATTCTGTGAGACCAAGTTGCCCGAAGGGCTTGCACTGGAATCAGGCATGTCTTGATGACTTAATATGATTGTCCTCAGCCAGCACCAACAAATGCTGCTGGTATTGTAGCTCTACTGTTGAATCATACCTGAAAAGTGGCATCAATTTAAGTGTCACTTTCTGCTAGTCTTGCCATTTAGCAATCCCTAGTGTGCATGCTTGCGTTCCTGAACCCAAGAAACGATAAATGTGGGACTACAAGCCGTAGAATGCAATGCGCTGTTAGTTTAAAAGTGAGCACTGGCTAATGTGTCACCCATGACAAGAATCCATTTGTCAGCAATTGCCCATGCATGAACAGCCCTGGCTACTTCTAAAATCTGATGTTTTGGCAAAATACATAGAAGAAACCAATTTTATTTTTACAATGAACCTGCAATCATGCATTGAAAAGAGTATTTTTGTTATTGTTATATTAGGACAACTTAGCAAATTAATGATTCTGAGTCAAAGATTAAAACATATCTCATTCGAAATTAAGAAGTTTAAATTGTATTTGTGGCTTCCGGATATGCAGGGGAAATGTGTCAGGAAGGGAAGATAATGAAATATTGATAGGGAGTATCCAAGGGTTGGTAGTGTGAACTGGAGTGAAATTCTAAGTTTGAGGCAGAGTCATTCTGTTCTTCTTTCATCAACGGTCAAATCAAATCAAATCAAATCTTATAAAGTGCAACGACTCACTCGTAAGGGTCTCAAGGCGCTATGGGGGGGTTGGGTCCTCTGTGAGTTAGTCCAAGAGGCTGGTCTTGAGGTCCTTCCTGAATTGAGGTAACAACGGTGACTGAGGTAAAGAGGCAAAGCATCTTCCTCCAACCGAGGTCTTCCATATGCGGGGTACAGTGGTAAGTGCCTGTTGAGCAGAGTGGAGAGGTCTGTCAGGGGAGTAGAAGGTGATGCAATGGCTGATGTAAGTAGGTCCTAAGTCGTGGAGAGCCTTGTAGGCGTGGACGAAGAGTTTGAAGTTGATCCTTTTCACAACGGTGAGCCAGTGGAGGTCTTTCAGGTGTATGGTGATGTGTTTGCAGCGGCAGATGCTTAGGATGAGTCTGGCGGAGGTGTTCTGGATATGCTGCAGTTTCTTCGTATACTTCTAGGTGGTGCGGGCATAGAGGGTGTTGCCATAGTCAAGCCTGCTGGTGACCAGGGTTTGGGTTGTGGTTTTGCGGCAGTCGTTTGCGATCAATTTGAAGATTTTCTGAAAAAGTCAGTGTGTGAAAGGTGGAGAATACAACAGAGTTAAATTGGTGAGAAATTGCAAGAGATGAGTCCAGGATGAAGCCGGCGTTGCGGGCGTGGTTTGTTGGGGTGACGAGTGTTGTAGGGCACCAGGAGTCATCCCAGGCAGATGTGGAGGCACCCAGGATGAGAATCTCAGTCTTGTCTGAGTTGAGCTTGAGGCAGCTCTCCTTCATCCAGGTGGTGACAGCTTCCATCCCGTTGTTGAAGTTCTGTCGGGTTTTTGGTCTTGGTGATGATCAGCTGGGTGTCGTTGCATAGGAGACGATGTTCAGTCCATGGCTTCTGATGATGAACACAAGGGGGGCCATATAGATGTTGAAGAGTGTGGGGCTCAGGGAGGAGCACTGGGGCACTCTGCAGCTGATCTCTGTTCTGACAGGTAGGGCGGGAGTCTGACTCTGTGTTCTGCTGGTCAGGAAGGAGCGTATCTACTGCAGGGCCATGCCGTGGATGCCAGTTGTGTGGATTCTGGAGCAGAGGGTGAGGTGGGAGACCATGTCGAAAATGGCTGAGAGGTCTAGTAGGATGAGGGCTTCTGTTTGGCCGCAGCCGAGGAACGAGCGGATGTCATCTATGGCTGCAAGGAGGGTGATCTCCATGTTGTGGTTGCTCCTGAAGCCTGACTGGGAGATGTCCAGGATGTTGTTATTTTCAATGTGGTTGCGGAGCTGTATGTTGATGGCCTTTTCAATGAACTTGGCTTGGTATGTCAGCAGTGAGATGGGGTGGTAGTTTTTGAGATACAGAGGGTTGGCCGTGGGTTTTTTCAGGAGCAGGCGGATTTTGGCTTGCTTCCATTCCTCAGGGAAGGTAGTCGTCTCCATGGAGCAGTTGAGAGTGTGGCAGAGCTCGGTTGCGATGGAGGTGTTTCCTTTGTTGAAAATGTGGTGGGGACAGAGATCTGTGGGTGCTCTGGAGTGGATGCTACACATGATGAAGCGGGTCTCGTCCGTGGTGAGGGTGGCCCAGCAGTGCTAGTCTTTCACAGAGGTCCTGAGATGGAGGGATGTTTGCAGCTTTTTATCGGGGATAGGTGAACTTATTGACCACAGTGAATAGCTCTTTGGTATTGTGTGGGGTGGCACTGTTGCGGTCCTGCAGGACAGTTTTCCTTGAGGATTTGATGAGGTCATGGAGAGAGTTGATGGCGGATTTGAAAGTCGCGAGGTCCTCCAGAGTCTTGCTGTTCCTCCATATTTTTTTTAGATGTCTTCAGGTGCGTCTGGAGTCCTGGAGTGCAGGGAAGAACCAGCTGGCTTTCTTGAGGTCAGTTGGAGTATCCCTAGGGCGTTGGTGCATTTGGAGATCCATTGGTGGAGTTCGGTGCCAAGATGTTTGTGACTGTGGTGGGGGGAGGTGGTGACATGCTGAGGGTGCTAGTGAGTTGCTCCTTTGTGATCTGGTTCCATTTCCTCTGTGTGGAGCAGAGGGTGCAGAGGCAGACGGTTGGTGTGGTGATGGAGAAGTGTATGCAGTGGTGGTTGGCCCAGTGTAGTATGGAGGTGTTGTTGAAGGTTACGTTGTTGCTGGCGGAGAAGATGGTGTTGAGTGTGTGTCCAGCGGTGTGTGTAGGCAAGGTGGCCAGTTACTTAAGGCTGATGGTGACTGGGTTCTCGAGCAGGGAAGCAGTGTTGTGGTTGTTGCAGTTGTCAATTGAGGTCGCTGAGGAGAAAATAGTTTCTGGAGGCGAGAGCGTGGGGTGCTATTATGTCGATGATGTAGTTGCTGAAGGCTGGGCGAGAGCCGGATGGCCTGTAAATGAGGGTGCTGTGGAAGGTGGAGTTTGGGTTGATGTGGATCTGAAAATTTGAGGTTATCCATCATAGGGGAGTGTTCTTCCGAGTTGGTTGTCTACAGAGGGTGGATTTGTGTGCGATGGCCAGGCCGCTACCTAGCCGAGAGGGACGGTCCTTGCAGAGCAGTTTGTAGCCACTGGGGATGGTGGTCATGATGTTCGGGGCTGATGCTGGGTTTGTCGATGTTTTGTTGAGAAAGGCAATGTCTGGGAGGGTGAAGTCTAGCAGGTCCCAGAGTTCTATGGCATGTTTGTGGACGGAGCTTAGTATGTTGAGAAGGATGCAGTTGAGGCGCAGTGGGTGTTCGATGGTCCTGTGGTGGGGGAGTTCAGAAATTGGTGGATGGTGAAGGTGCGGTGGCAGTTGAAGCAACAGAAAGGTCCATGGGTGGAGGTGGAGTGTCTGGTGTTCAGTGCATAGAGAGTATTTACGTCATAACAATGGATAGTCAGAGGACCAGGGTCTTTGGCACTGGGTGCGGTCCAGGCACAGGCGGCCACAAATGGCCTTGCGCTTGGTGTGCCGCCGCTGCATCTGCTGGGCAGTGGCCATTAGGAAGGGGAGGGAAGTGAGAGGGGTTGCTCTGCTGGGAGGCAGAAGGGTGGGTAAATGCAACTCTGGGAGGTGGGGATCTGCCCCCTTGAAAGGTCATTAAAAATGTAGAAATTGCAGTGTGTGCGAATTTACTTTTGATACTGAGGAATTTGTCTACAATGACGTGAGATTGACATACATTTTCAAACTGCATTACCAGCAATCTTATTTATGCTATATTTTTGCCCTTGCAATCGAGTGTACATAGGAAAAACTACACAAACGTTTTTGTATGGATCTGCCAGCACAGAAGCCGCCTGCAGTGCAATGTCACCAATGCTCCCCTGGTTATCTGTGTATTAAGGCCACTAACTAGGGACTGGTATGTCTCAAATATCGTCAACGGAGAGGAACTTAAGTGGATCCTATGGACCAACAGTCTACACACGGGCCTCAACAGAATAGAGGAGTGGACTTTGTTGTTATGAGCAGATACCTTTCTTTTGGTGACACTTTGCACTAGTTGCTGCAGTACATGAAACAGCAAAATGTACATTCTTAAAAATATACCACTCTTTAAGTCAGTAATCTTGATACTCATGGACAACATGATGGTACAGATATTGTTGGACCTTCCGTGTTTATTAAGGAATACCCCTTTCTGTTCTCTTTTTCCCCTTTTTGCAATGCGCATTTAGGTTGCTCACACCTCTGGACTGTGAAAGGCATTCTTAATCTTGCTGTTTTTCCAATTCCACACTGGTGTATGCAATACTAAGATTATATGTGCCTTCCTTTTAGTATTTTCCTACCTCACATAATTCAAATAACTGTCATGGTACGTTGGTATTGCCATGTTTATACCTACTATCATTTTTGTTTGAACAAACTGATTCTGCCAACCAGACTGTGGAAGGATTATAGTAAGGGATGCAATGTCAAGTTTTTTTTCTTTCATCATATATATTTTGGGTTGAGTTTTATTAGGAAACCTCTAAAGATAGTTCATTATTCCGAAACAAAGATGAAAAATGAATATTATCCCCTTGAAAATTGTTACAATGCCTATAAATTATTGATAAATCATATGATGCAATAGCTATTGCTTGAATATAAATTTCTAAATCAGAAGTGACATTTGAAGGAAAATTGTAAGGAAAAGAACTTACTATAGAGTTACATAAAAGTGCATATTTAGAGAAATCAGGGGGCAGAAGATATTTTTGTTGCAATTCTTCAAACGTTAAAAAAGCATTATTATGATATGCATTTTTGAAATAAAAAATACCAGATTTAATTCAGGAGTGACAAATGTTGCTTTTCGAGGCAGTTTTAGCAATGGATTGCGCCACAATTACATAATTAGGGTATGTGATATAGAAGACTTTGTCTTAATATAAATGCTTTATGATAGTTAAGAAAATCTGGTAAATCAAAACCCTTTTGCAGTTAGCAATTTTTTTTTTTTTATAATTTATTGACAAGGAACCACTGGCATGGCTGTTCCTGTAAATGCACTGCAAGTTTGATGTAGGGCTCCGTCAACACGATGGAGCTGTAAGTCAAATTTCGAATTTTTAACATTCAAAAAGAAAATCCCATAGCATGATTTTCTTTTTGGAAAAAAAAAAAAAAGACAATGTCCCCCTCACCATGGGAGTTCTTTTCAGTGCCCTTTACCAACAGGTTTTTCCTGTCAGTGATGTACATTGAAAAACTGCAGTATGTCCATGATCTAAATTTGGCTGACAGACATATAGCCAAACCAGTAATCGTCCTTACTCCTTCAGGCTGCTGGAGAAGTTTGACTAGTGTCGAGACGTTGTCAAACTATGGTCCGTCAGAATTTAAATTGGGCGAGTGGACAATTAAATTGGTAAGGGGGCAACTCCGTCACCATTGTTACAGAGTTCTCTCTGCACCAACTTCTAAAGCAGGCCCTGTTTTACCAATCTATATCTGCATATGTAGTGGGTGCACTGTGCACTCAATAGTGATCATTCATGGAGTTGATGTGTTGGACATTTGAGGCTGTGCCTAGCCATATTGAGATCCGAAGGACTTCTATGACTCTACTGGTGCACACATGACAATTACAATTAACAATAAGAGGTTATACTTCTCTTGCATTGTTTGTGTGGGTACATATGATATTTAAGCATAGTTAATTGACATTTACTTGGAAATTGGGAGGCGAGAGGTTCGGGGGTGCCGAATCACTTTAGGCTGTAATTGCATAAGGCTACGTTAAGTGTATAATGGATGTACCTGTATACATGATGGATACGCCACGGCATTTGATCATATCATAGCTTTTCATCTGGTACATCATGGCATTACAATAGCTAATGTTTAGGTAGTAACATATAAATATATTTATATGCTTAAGTAGTGGTTTCCAGCTTGATTAATCCTACACCTACTGCTGTTAATTTTGCTTTAATAATGCCACTTCTTGTGATGGGCTTCCTATCATGCTATGAGAGCACGATGTCACTTTCACTACCCATGATATTTAGTGAAATGGGGTAGCCATGCTCTTCTTTTTTCTTTCTACCATTTATTCTTTTATCTCCCTTGCTAGGGGTCAAAGTCTGCAAAATAAGACCCCGTCCCAAAAATTAGTGCCAAGGAGTTACAGTGTACAGTTTTTCCTGTCTGTGCGAGGACTGGTTTATTATTAGTGCAGCTCTTCATTACGTTTAAACGTTTTTAAGTATTTCAAAGTGTGTTTCACACATATTTTAATGCTGAAATATTTCATCATGACTAGGGCTCGGAGAAATTTTAAATACTATGGAGTAATTTCAATATTTATGCATCACTCTTGTGATGTAAAATTACCAAAATCACATGATTACGCAAGCTTGAGTAATAAAGAGTAATTTGGGACACAGATCGTACTGCAGATGCACAGGAACAAATTATGTGACAGCACGCTGTCTACTACTGTTAATGTCCTGTAGTATGCAGTGCTTTTTTCTTACAGGGAAAAGCATCCTGGTGCCTATTTTGGATGGGAGAGTGCATTTTGCACTAAGAAAATGGTGCTAAATTCTGAATTACACTTCAAACCTAATAACACACAATTAAGTAATTACGCTGAAAAGAAGTATACCAGTTATGCTAGAGGGAATTATGCCAGGTGCTTGACATTCCAACTTTGGAATCCAAAATACTAAAGGCCTCATTATGAGGTTGGCAGTCACAAGACTGCCAGCTTTGCGGTGGGGGTCGGATTGCCACAGCTGTGTCAGTCCGACTGCCACATTGCGAGTTTGACAGTCAGGCCGCCAAGCGACTGCTGTCTCCGCCAGGATCCATGATCCCAATGGCATGGGCAGTGCAGGGGCCCCTGTCAGGCACCATCGGAATGCGCACGTCGAGGTGGTAGTCGGCCTCTTCTGTTCTACGAGCTAGCACACGGTTCCAATAGGGGAGCCGAGTGCTATCTTGTAGCACTGTTCACGCCAGTCAGACCGGCGGGAATGCTCTATTTCAATGTTTCCGACGGTCAGCAAGGTCAGGCTGGTGGAATCCTTGTAATAGGGCGCTGGGAGCCACAGCCATGGTGGTGGTGTACTTCCTGCGAGTTTGGCAGTCCTCCATTGGGACAGCCAAACTCATAATCATCCCCTAAATGCTTTGTTCAAGGAATACAGTGGCCAATCCTCGTACGCATGTTTAAGAAATACCTTGACAATGTTCACTGCTAAAGTTCAATATTTGTGTTCCTTCACACCTGTTCTAAAATAGATGATTGCACATAACAATATGGTTGTGAAGCCCTGTATGTCACCTGCAAAATTCCTACAAAAATGTCTAAATCACTGTAGTTCCTCTGTGTATTGCAATGCTGTGAATATTTCGGTAGAATCAGTTAGTTCTTGGTGAACTTCTGCGAGGCTCAAAAACAATGGTAAACTTGCTGCAGCCAAAGCCAAACAGGTAGATTATCCGAAACGCAGTATCTGGCATGTGACTGACGATCAGCCCTTCAGAGGCACTGACCAATTGGAAACCAGTTCCCATGGAACGAGCCTCCATCTCACCACAGTGATACTACAGGGCATCAACAGGCTCACTTTGGCCAGGCCGCTGTAGTTAATGTCAGGAGCTGTCACCAAGGAAATGGTCTCACAGAGAGCAAAGGCCACAGTGTGTAGCGTTATTAGGAAATGGTCCCACAGAGAGAAAACTCCACATTGTGCAGCATTAATCTAAAGTACGCACCATAATAGAAAGCTGGAAACTGATCTGACGCCATCCGTGATTGGCCGATTTCTTCTTCGGTGTTCTTCACACTTTCATGGCAGTACTTAGCTTCAGCTAGAAGGACATTAAAATACAAGAGAATGAACCCAGCCCCTTAAATCAAACTCTGCAGTACATTCCTATTTACCTTTCTTGAATATATGTTACTGTACCGCAAAAACATTATATTTTCAGTAAAACCATGCGAAAATAGCACAGTTAGCACAAAGAAAGTGCTGCAAGTACTGCGTGGTGTAAATCAATGTTTGCAGTATTGCATTAGGGTATAATAGTCATTTGTAATTTTCATTCAAGCTTCATGCTATGAGTTATTTGTGGAAAGCTATCGCCTTTTGGATACTTCAAAGTACTAACAGAAAGAAAGAACATTTAGACTAAAGATGAGATCGGGAACATTTTCCCAGTGGCACGAGTCATTAACAAATCTAATTTCCTTCAATCACCACCCCAGACCTTTATTAAATTCCTCTGATGGCAATTTTTAATACCTGTATTTTCAATTTTTTCCTGTGCTACATATAGTTTTTTTCAGATTTTATGATGTGGTTGAGTCTAGAGCCCTGTACCCTCAAAGATCTGACTCAATGATCTATCATCTTAGAGCAGTGCTTCCCAAAAGCTTTAGAGCCACGGCCCAATTTTCAGAACAGTCTTTTGTGACCCACTTAGCTTTAATAGGGATGAGCTGGGCGATATTTAAAGTAACTAAAGCATTGTGTGGTACTGCGCTCTCATGTACCAAAGGCACATTTTCTAGGGAAATGACCACTAAATATGTACAGATATAACGTTTTACTGATAAAATTACATTGCACACAAAGGATAATGTGTGGAAATTCACTTTACCTTCCTTTCTCTGACCGCAAAGTGAGAGCATTTGACTTCTGTCTTTGAAACCCAGCAAATGTGATCCACAAAAAATCAGCATGCGACCTACAGTTTGGTAAACACTGTCTTCGAGTGTTGTTGATTAATCAGATGACACTTAGCCCCTGATTTATGAGGGCCTAGGGCTACTTTAGCGCTGCCTTATTGTCATTTCTTTTACAGTAAGACAGTGCTAAGATGGCCTTTTCCCTGCTCCATATTTACAAAGTGGCGCAATGGATGCACATAATGTGTGCAAATGGGATGTTTCCCCATTAGGGGGCCAAACAAATGGTGCAAAGAAATCTAAGAGATTTCTTTGCGTCATTTTTTTGGGGCACTTTTAAAGCCTGCTCAGAGCAGGTGTTAAATGGGGGCACACAATTGTTTACAATGGGCCCCTATGTATTGTCGAAAATGTAATGCTAACCCTGAACAGTACATCAATAGCGTCAGAAATTCTGACGGTATTACCCCTACCCTGCACCATGGTGTGCCATATTTTAAATACAGCGCACACATGGTGGCGGTTGGGGCGCAAGGGGTCGCAAGAAGAGTGGTGCTACACGTAATGTAGCGCCACTTTTCATAAATCTGGCCCTTAGAGCTGAGGTCCCTAAAAGGGATATAGTGATATGTCAGATTCTGCAGGCATGAATGCCTTTTATGCCAGTGTGCTTTAAGGACACAGCTCAGTATCTTGAAGTTGATTCTAAACTGTATCATAAGGCTATGAAGTGATGCAAGACTTAAGGGTGAGTTTGATTCTCTACTCATGATTCCAGAAGCTAAGGCACATTCTGGCTGCTTTATTCTGAAGTATTTTAGGCTGACAGTGAGTTCCAACAATTATGATATTTTCAGTAGTCAAAGTGCACCAGAATGAGGACTCTAAACAAGTAAACTGTGTGGCTGCGTTGCCATTTCAGAGGAAGCCATATTCTGTCTTAGGCACTCATTACAAGTGGACCAGATTCAAGGACTGGTAATACCAACCCGCTGTTACCTATACAGGGGATATCAATAAACCATTGTGCTGGAACTACAGAGGGACCATACATTTCTCCTTTGTAGCCCACTATGTAATGGGGAATTACATGTGGGAATAAGTCCTTCTGCCTCAGTTCCTGCGTGGAACCCCATAATTGTGAACTTTGTACTGAGTTCTAAGCCCTCCAAATAGGGTCTGGAGGATTTGTCTCTAGTATCATAAGGGGGATACCACACCCTGGAATATCAGGTACGCTAATACCTTATAATTTCCAATGGGGCTGTAAACTCCCATTGTTGTCACCATCTGGAATTACAGACCACTTGTGAAGAGGGATTTAGGATTGTCCAAGTAGAGGTAGATTGCATGTTTGAGTGCTAAGCATTTTTTAATTGGAAGCAACTGGGTTTTGTTCCAGGCTCCAGGAGCCATTGTGAAGTTATTTCAGAGGCTTTGGGGATCTTCTGGTCTTGGCCCTTAGGATGCATAGCTTGCTAAGTTGGTTTTGACACTCTAGATGTTGACAGTATATCATAAATGTAAACCTCGCTTCCTCCAAATCCTGTTGCTGGTAATCATTCCCTAAGGTGGTTAGTAGTAGAAGCTCCAGTGAACCCTTACACCTGTTAATGAGTTAACAGCCCCAATGAAAACCTGTCCTTTTTAATTCTCCTACATGCAAACCTTTTGAAGCTATCAAAAACCTCTCAAGTAGGTTAGTTATTTTGTTAGATTGAGTAGTATCCTTACACATGCCTCTACTGAATAACAGCTCACATGATAAAAACAGAACTTTGTGTGGGTTAACCAGTGTGCGATACAACCTTTCCTCAAACCACCTAAGCATAAAACAGAAAGCTCGAATTGTGTGATAAAGCTAGGCTGTGAGCAGTTGGGAACTATTGTATTCCTTCACTTTCGAGCTCTGCTTGTTAAGACGTTCATTTCTGAGGAGAAGTTAAATTGTATTTCTTTAAGACTGGGAACCTTTCTACTAGCGTTCAAAACCTCTTGCTAGATAGGTAATACATGGTTAGCACGGCTGAACAATACAAAAGAATCACATCATCAAATGCAATTCATAGAATAGTCTTCACCCATTCTGTTAAAAATCTGTTAGCATCAACCAGCATGCTCAAAAGGGCACACTAAGACTAACTATAGAAATACCAAATAATTCACACCATGTTTCCTTTGGGCCCATTTGCTCCACAAACACTGTGGCACTGTCAACTAAACAAGGGATTTTCAACATTCCTCGTCCTTTTCATTTGAAAATAATTGGAGTAAATGTTTATCAGAGGAAGAATGTATCAACACGACAGAATAGAATATGAGTTTCATGGTTCAATGTGTCAAACAATCACACCTACAGCAGGGTAAGGAAACTCTATTAATGATGATGGTGATCGTCATCATCATCATACAAGAATACATATTTTGAGTGAGAACGTGAAGCCCTTAGTTCCTCGACATGTGGCTAGGACAGAGGGTGATCTGGGGCTGGTCGTTTTTACGTGTAGTTATTTCTCCACGAAGAATTAGTGAGGCCAGTCATTTCCTGCTCCCATATGTCCTTCAAGGGTTGTCATCAGTTATTTGTGCTGTAGCATGGTGAAGAGTGCTGAGAGGCCCAGAGAGATTAGAATAAATGAGATGTACATAAAATGGATTTTCTACTTCTTGTCTTATTGTGACTTTGGTACTGCAAAGAGGATTGCTTCCAAGCTGGCAATTATTGAGCAGGTGATGTTTGTTTAAGTGGGCCTAGTGCCGGACAGTAGCTCCTTTTGCAATGATTTTTTCATTTCGGTAGATGGTTAATTTCATTGCAAAGAAAAAAATCTGAGACTCCCTTGGCAGTTATGGAGGCTGCAGGTATTCCATTTGATAGAGTCTGGGGTATTTGTTTCACTTAATATGACAGAATACAGAACTCCCCCTCTACCGAGGTCTGCCATTATCGCAGAATCTGTAAAGAAAAAATATTGGCCTGTGGACTCCACATAAAAAAGTGCTCTGTCGTTCTTTAAAATGAAGCTGTTGCTAAGTGTCAGCTTTTCTTGGACAGTGCTCAGAAATACTATTTAGTGCACACTTTGTTAAGTTAGATTTTTTAAAAGCCATACTATCATTTCTGCCAAAGGTAAGCAGAAAAACTGCAGAACATCACTGCTATCGTAGCATGTTTTATAGGTGTGGTAGTTTGTAAGATATTTTGATTTTAATCTCTGACCTAAAGTCCATACATAGTCCCTGCTACAAGGAGGTATAGATCTATCGGTTTTAATAATCACCCTAACTTGGGAATGATAAGTAGCATTTATGGAGAGAATCTCTACTTGACTGAATTGAACTGTGTAGGAAGGTGCATTTTTTAAGTCGGAGTTTACTAATTAAAGCAGATATATAAGCACAGCCTTATACCTAAGTATGCAAATAAAACTTAATGAACAACTGTGCATACACATAGATACAACCTTGATATCACAAATAATACCTAATCTGCTACATAGATTTTTTTAAATAGAAATCCAGCTATCAGATGGCACTCAGCATCTTAAAATACGCAAATCAATCCAAACGTTTAAGTTGTACGGCAGTAGCATTTACTGCCCATGACATAAGCAGTGCAACTGTGTATGTCTTTTCATCAGATGTACTCAGGTTTTGATTATCTGACAAATGAGAGCTCATAATCTGTGCAATTTAGTTAAATGATAATTCTCCAGCTTTGTTGAACGTTTTTTATTCAGATCTTCAGAAAAAGTGTTAAATGTAGAGGTCGTGGGTGGTTCTTGGTAGCTACTTTAGAAGGACAATACTCCTGTTTTGTGTACCCATGGCCGGTGTACGCAGTGGACTCAACAGGGCGTCGGTATGGCATACTACAACCACTCTCTGCTCTGGCAGTATCCCTACCTTATGCACACACGTTAGAAAATATTTCCATTAGCAATGATTACCGTCACATTCCTTATGCAGAACTTTCAGAATATATATATATTTATATATATATATATATATATATATATATATATATATATATATATATATATCTGTCTTTGTGGGGGGATTGGAATTTAGAAACAGAAAATTTCTACAGGCCTGCATACTAGTAATTTTTACGCTATTTCATATTTAACATAATATTTCTTCCCGTTTGGCAGAACCAATGGTATCAGCCTTGAACGGATATACTCTGGCTTAATGGCTTTCCTTTTCCTACTTTAAGCTTCCAGACGGAACCCTCAATGGATTTTTCTTGTTGTTGTTGCGGGGATAGATGTCTTCACTCTGAAAGGCTCTTAAGCAGATGGTCCTGAATTGTCAATGTCAGAAGGTGTAACTATCTTACCGGATGTTGAACTGGATAAGCAATAGTACTTAGATTAACAGGTGATTCTTAGGGGCTACATTTCCTTGGGCAAAAACCGAATCCTGGATTCTGTATACAAATATCAACAAAAAAATAGTGCAAGTCTTACCATCCGAATGGAGAAAACTCATCCATGGAATGAGAACCCACACCAACACTTGGATCCCCCTTGCAAATTTCATGCTGGGGAGGCTTCAGTTTCACACAGTGCTGGAGTGTTCCCAATGTAGCCCACACTGAGACTAAAGCTTTATAGAATATATGGATGGCGGAATACCCAATGCCCTGGAGAGGCAGGGCTTCCACTGCCCCCTTGCCACATTTCACGCCTCCCATAGGTCACACAAAAGAGGTGGGAAATCCTTTAAAGGCCAGTCACAGTTGTAGAAACGAGTGCACGTTTTCTGTCAAGCAAAAACCATTATAAATGTCAAACTTTAATCCACCCATTATTCCACCGAATGGTCCAATTCACGGAAGAGCAAGCACTGGATCTGCTTCAGACAGCAAGCCTGGGCCAATGTTCTGGGACAATTACAGCCAAGTGCATGGTGTGCACTGTAATTACAGCCTCTAATTGCAGATTGGCAGCAGCTGGGCGGCACAAACAGAATCAATTGTGCGTGCCACATTTCCTCTATGAAAGAGAGCACTGATTCAACGCGCCGAACTTTATGCAGGAAAAATATATTCCACCAACATTAGTATACAGCAAACAATGCATAAATGTAAAGCTGAAATAACGTGATTGGTGTCAGGGCTTAGGCTGAAGAGGAGGGTTATCATTAGTGTCAGAGTATAAGGTTTATGGTGATTGTTAAGTTTAGGGTTTAGGACTGGAGTTGGTATTTTAGTTGGAATACTTTTCTGTGCTTTACATTGATATGCGTGTTTTTTCTAAGCCTTAAACTAGGTAGAATTCTCTAGAAAGTCAAAAAGCTTACACCTGCATGCATTAAAACGTTATCTAATTTCAATGACTGATATGGTTTACATTCCGATATCAGGCTCTTGAACTACAAGACAGTTACCAATATTTTAAGATTTACGTGCGAATTGTGATACAAGAATATCAATTCAGCATGCATTTATAATATATGTAATAACTATATAAAAGCCTGTCACTGATTTCATTACAGTCGAATAGTAATATAACTATTGACCTGTAATAAGAAAATGACACAGCAACTGTACTGTGATGCATGATTACGTTGAATTATGATGTCACGATGCACATTGCCGAGTCAGAAAATTGTGAAAGGCAAATCACTGAGCCCGATTACTAATGATGTTTCACGGGATGTACCTAGATGTTTAGGTCTACAGACAGCTTTAGCTTTCTACCAGAGCTCAGGTTAACAGCACAAAAAGAATACACAAGAGAGGGGCTTGGGTCAGCCCCTTTCAGCCTTTGGTTCATGAGCGTCAACCAACTTTAGGCATTGCTTGAAGTAAGCAACATTCACATTTTCGATCAGGCCAGAGAAGTATGTAAGTCTCAGCTTTACCTACTGGCTTTTAGGTGTGTCAGTCTCGTGGCTTAGATAGTGCCTCTTATTGAAGTTCATGAATGACAAAGCAAATTGCCCATGTATTGCAAATTTGTCCTTCAGAAAGGGATCCAACAATCCTGTAGATGCTGTGCCAAATGTTTTTGTTCCTAAATGTAATTTTACATCTAGATCTCTTTTCTATCCCTGAATGTTCTGTGCTCCTAAAATTCTTTCCACACTGATTTTGCATCAAGGTTGATTTGACATCCTAAAGTGAATTTGCATCTAAGTAGGCTTTTGCTCCCACGTGTGATACCATAATGCTGCTTATTTTGGGGCAATGGCGATTCTGCAACTAAAAGTGATTTTGCACATAAATGTGACTTTGTACGCATTTCTGTGACCTGCGTTGTTAAACGTTTCTCCGTTCATGTTCCTGTAGCTCCCAGAGTAATTTTGCACCATTATGTGCTATCAATCAAACATGCTGTTGCATTCTGCTGGGTACAGTTGTCATGTTCTGTACAGTTACTGTGACATCTTCGTACTCCATTTTCTTGAACTGAGTGATTTGCACCTACATGCGATTCCACTCTCCTGCTGTTATTGTTTCCACCTGTGATAGAGCGAGTTCTGACTCACTTAAATCCCACTAAATTGATTGAATTTGTACCATCTGTTTTTCGTACCTCTGCTGTTGGTGAGTCTCAATAATTAGGTCTCAATCACTGTAAGCTTTTGTAAAACCGATTTGAGTGTGTACTTCCAACGCCCGTCTTTTAAAATAAGGACCCTGCTGCACAGCTGCAATGAGAGGCAGTGTGGGCCACAGAATTTATTGGCCATCCCAAAAATATGTTCATTTGGTTAGAGTGTGAGACTGTAGTGCTTTAGTCTAAACTTTACTGTACCTGTATGGTATTTTACTGTATTTGCACTCTAGATTAAAGGTGTGCCAAAATATTAACATCACATTGGCTAAAAACAGAAAAATGATAAAGGTAACTTTTTATCTGTTCCAAAACGTCCAGACCACAAATATAATATTAATTTGGCCATACGTGCATTTCTTCATATACTATGAATTTTACAGTCCTTTCCCGAGTAAATACTTAATGATATTCAGGTTTTGAACTACCATGCTGGGTCAAATTAATTACTCTGCTGGAAAGTAGGTAATTTAAAGTCTCCACAAGACAATAGACACATTTGAACTCATTAATCCTTCTGATCGATGAAAAGGGTATAAAACAAATCTGCATAGATGATTTAACTGAAACCCCAGTATGACCTTCTCACCGGAACTGGGGGCGCAGATGGACTTCTGTGACCGTTTTCACCAGGGCCTCCCCTTTAAAGTATTCTTGGAAGAAAAGGACTAGTGTTCAAGAGCAATTGGGGCTGGGTCTAAGGCCCAGAAAGGTGCTCTTGCAAGGGAAGTGTTAATTCTGCGATCTTTTTAAATCCCACTGCGCTGTACGAGGGCGTGGCCCAACTCTCAGAAAATGTCTTTCAGGGGTAGAAGAATGATGCAGCATTGCTAAATTTGGCAGAGATGGCCATCTTATAGAACTCCTTACTTCTTCTTTTAAACACGGGTGCAAGGGAGAAACTCTGAGAAGCAAAGGGACTGTAGAAGAAGAGAAAGGACTGACCACCTTTGGGTGAAGCACGTCTGAAGAAGAAGGACACTGTGAACTTGGATTTTCTTGAACTCTGTTAGACCTATTAGTTCCAGACTAATGACACTCGTTCCCCACTCCCTCTAGGAGAATGTATAGGGTGGATTTATGGAGGCCTTGCAGAAGGACACGCCCCTTGATCTTTGGTGGACCGTTTCTAGCTAGACATTCCCTAGGAGATGATAATTCAGACTGCTGCTAAAAACATATGTATTCTGAAAAAGGTGGTCGTGGAAACTGAGAAGTGCAGGCAGATGGTGTGGTCTGCCTTGAGAGCTGTAGGGTGCTGCTGTTGGGAAGCTCTAGGCCAAACAAGACTACTGAGGTGCTGAAAGGGCAGGCAGCTATATCCCTGAGGCCTCTCTAGTCATTGACAAAACTGTTTTAAACAAAGGGGCTTATTTAAAAGCCCTGTGGCGCAGGGCAGCACAGCAAGTGACCTTTCTGTGCTGCCCAGCGCCACAGGGAGAGGGCGGAAATGTGCAGTATCTACAAGATACGCACAATGGGCTGCCTACTGCCGACACACACATCCTCGCACCATGGCCAAGGATGCCTCCATCGCAGACAGGTTTGTTTCTGTGCAGGAAGGCACACCTTCCTGCACAAAAAGAATCCATGGAGGCATTTTTCTCTTTCTATGTGTGATGCAGAATGCAGCACATATAGAATGAGGAAAAAATGAGGAGAAAAAAATATATTTCTCCTCATTACAGCTCCTTTGGAGAGGCGTAAGATTTTGACACATTCCCAGGTTTACAATGCCTTGTAAATCTGTGAATTCATCAAAATCCATGAGTGTTGCGTGGGAAAGCCCACCCTAATGCCCTTTGATAGAGTCCCTGATGTAGTGTAAGGCAATGCAGCAACTTGCACACCATATCTACAAGGCCATGAAAAGCCACGCAAAGTAATGGACCTGCACAATGCAACACCATTATGTCACAAAAAGAGATGCACCGGCAGAGCACAGTGCTTTTTGAGCAGGCCCCAAAGTACATTAAAACCTAGTGAAAATCTAGCAGCTAAGAGGCTCCAAACCCACACTCCTGGCTGCTGGAACTCACCACCAGGAAAACAATGACAAAATCACTATTCAAATAGGCCCATTTGTGTAGCTTGCTTGGCTGCCCCGCAGTCGCCTAGGCCCACAATTGAAGGGAGCCCCACCCATCCAAGTGGACTATGAAATTTTGGCTCCCCACAGAAGTGCTCAGGGGGGCCATTGGAGACCATTTCAACATTGGTGGTCAAGATACATTTTGAGGGTAATGTGACCTGTGGGACCTTCCTTTAGTGTGAAACCTCTGTTGGTTGTGACACCTTTTGGAGGGTGTTACTACCTTTTCGTAGTTTGTGTAATAACATAGTTTTCCTTTTCATAACAAAAAGCTCTGGTGAAACAGCAATTTCAGTGTTTGTTTCTGTGCTGCTTAGTTTTGTGACTACAGCCCACATTACCCCAACAGAGTAAGCCTTGGACTATTCTGCTTTGCTGCTCTGAGAGTCAAGTGCTAAAAAGCTGTGCTTGGTTTCTAGTTGAGGGTTCTAGAGTATGGGGCCTGAAAACACCAGTAGAAAATAACCTCAGTTATTACAGTTGTGACCCAGAGATGTTGTCTACTCAGAAACCCTCCGATTTAGATCTCCTAGAACATCCAAGTGTTGGATATGCACCTAAATAGGATTTCTGTCCCTTAACCCCTTCACTGCCAGGCCTTTACTCCCTCAGGTGCCAAGCCTTTTTTTGGGTATTTGGGGCAGTTAGCGCTTAGGCCCTCATAAGTTTTTGTCCACATAAGCTACCCACGTCAAATTTGAGTCCTTTTTTCCAACATTCTAAGGATTTTAGAGGTACCCAGAGTTTGTGGGTTTCTCTGGAGGAGACCATGAAATTAGCCAAAATACAGCAGAAATGTATATTTTTTTTTAAATGGGGAAAAAGGGCTGCAGAAGAAAGCTTGCGTTTTTTCCATGAAAATGGCATCAACAAAGGGTTTGTTGTTCTAAAATCACCATCTTCCCAGCTTTCAGGAACAGGCAGACTTGAATCAGAAAACACATTTTTCAACACAATTTCGGCATTTTACTGGGACATGTCCGTTTTTACTATTTGTGTGCTTTCAGCCTCATTCCAGTTAGTGACAGAAATGGGCATGAAACCAATGCTGGATCCTGGACAGCTAAACATTTCTGAAACTTAGAGAAAATTCTGAATTCAGCAAGGGGTCATTTGTGTAGATCCTTCAAGGTTTTCCTACAGAAAATAACACCTGAAATAAAAAAATATTGAAATTGAGGTGAAAGAGAATAGCAATTTCTCTCCACGTTTTACTCTGTAACATTTTTTCTGCGATGTCAGATTTTCAAAAGCAATATAACGTTATGTCTGCTGGACTCTTCTGGTTGTGGGGATTGTAGGAGGCTGGCCTGGCTTGTAGTGGGTACCAAGGGGTACTTACACTCTGTACCAGGTCCAGTTATCCCTTATTAGTGTAGAAGAGGTGTTTCTAGCAGCTTAGGCGGATAGAAGGTAGCTATAGCAGAGCAGCTTAGGCTGAACTAGGAGACATGCAAAGCTCCTAATATACCACTGGTGTCATATGCACAATATCATAAGAAAACACAATACAAAGATATACTAAAAATAAAGATACTTTATTTTTATGACAATATGCCAAAAATATCTCAGTGAGTACCCTCAGTATGAGGATGCCAAATATACACAAGATATATGTACACAATACCAAAAATATGCAGTAATAGCAAAAGGAAGTAATGCAAGCAATGTAAAGTTACAGTAGATTGCAATAGGAGCATATAGGTATAGAGGAAACACAAACCCTATACTCCAAAAGGACTTACCTCCACCAAACTTGGACTGAATAGTCACTGGACTGTGGGAGTCACTTGGACAGAGTTGCTGAGTTCCAGGGACCACGCTCGTCATGCTGAGAGGGGACCCAGAGGACCGGTGATGCAGTCTTTTGTTGCTTGCGGTTGCAGGGGGAAGATTCCGTTGTCCCACAGGAGATTTCTTCAGAGCTCCTGGTGCAAGAAGGAGGCAGGCTACCCCCAGAGCATGCACCACCAGGAAACAGTCGAGAAGGCGGCAGGATAAGCGATACAAGGTTGCAGTAGTCGTCTTTGCTACTTTGTTGCGGTTTTGCAGGCGTCCTGAGCAGTCAGCGGTCGATCCTTTGGCAGAAGGTGAAGAGAGAGATGCAGAGGAACTCTGGTGAGCTCTTGCATTCGGTATCTGAAGAATTCCCCAACGCATAGACCCTAAATAGCCAGAAAAAGAGGTTTGGCTACTTAGGAAGGAGGATAGGCTAGTAACACAGGTAAGAGCCAAACAGAAGGAGTCTCTGACGTCACCTGATGGCACTGGCCACTCAGAGCAGTCCAGTGTGCCAGCAACACCTCTGTTTCCAAGATGGCAGAGGTCTGGAGCACACTGGAGGAGCTCTGGGCACCTCCCCTGGGAGGTGCAGGTCAGGGGAGTGGTCACTCCCCTTTCCTTTGTCCAGTTTCGTGCCAGAGCAGGACTGGGGGATCCCTGAACCGGTGTAGACTGGCTTATGCAGAGATGGGCACCATCTGTGCCCATCAAAGCATTTCCAGAGGCTGGGGGAGGCTACTCTTCCCCGGCCCTGACACCTTTTTCCAAAGGGAGAGGGTGTAACACCCTCTCTCTGAGGAAGTCCTTTGTTCTGCCTTCCTGGGCCAAGCCTGGCTGGACCCCAGGAGGGCAGAAACCTGTCTGAGGGGTTGGCAGCAGCAGCAGCTGCAGTGAAACCCCGGGAAAGGCAGTTTGGCAGTACCCGGGTCTGTGCTAGAGACACAGGGGATCATGGAATTGTATCCCCAATGCCAGAATGGCATTGGGGTGACAATTCCATGATCTTAGACATGTTACATGGCCATGTTCGGAGTTACCATTGTGACGCTGTACATAGGTAGTGACATATGTACAGTGCACGCGTGTAATGGTGTCCCCGCCCTCACAAAGTCCGGGGAATTTGCCCTGAACGATGTGGGGGCACCTTGGCTAGTGCCAGGGTGCCCACACACTAAGTAACTTAGCAGCCAACCTTTAGCAGGTAAAGGTTAGACATATAGGTGACTTATAAGTTACTTAAGTGCAGTGGTAAATGGCTGTGAAATAACGTGGGCATTATTTCACTCAGGCTGCAGTGGCAGACCTGTGTAAGAATTGTCAGATCTCCCTATGGGTGGCAAAAGAAATGCTGCAGCCCATAGGGATCTCCTGGAACCTCAATACCCTGGAAAGTAGACACCTAGGGGAATTCAGAATATGGTAACTTGTGGGGCTCTCACCACGTTCTGTTACCCACAATCTTTGCAAACCTCACAATTTGTCCCCAAAAATATTTTTCCCCACACTTCGGTGATGGAAAGTTCTGGAATCTAAGGGGAGCCACAAATTTCCTCCCATCCTGCATTCCCTCAAGTCTCCCGATAAAAATGGTACCTCATTTGTGTGGGTATGCCAAGTGCCCGCAACAGGAAATGCCCCAAAACACAACGTGGACACATCACATTTTCCCAAGGAAAACCGAGCTGTTTTTTGCAAAGTGCTTAGCTGGGGAGTTTTGCTTCTAGCTCAGCCAGCACTAAGGGAAATCTAGAAAAACTATGCATTTATGATAAGTTGACACCTAGGAAAAGCCCAAATGGGGTGACTTGTGGGGCTCACACCAGGTTCTACTATCCAGAAACCTTTCCAAACCTCAGAATTTGGCAAAAATAACACTTTTTTCTCACATTTCGGTGATGGAAAGTTCTGTAATCTGAGGGGAGCCACAAACTTCCTTCTGCCCAGCATTACCCCAAGTCTTCCAATAAAAATGGTGCCTCAGTTGTGCAGGTAGGCCTAGTGCCCGCAACAGGAAATGCCCCAAAACACAACATGGACACATCACATTTTCACCCAAAAAACTGACCTGTTTTTTGCCAAGTGCCTACCTGTGGATTTTGTCTTCTACCTCAGCCAGCACCAAGAGAAACCTGCAAACCTATACATTTATGGAAAGTAGACACCTAGGGGAATTCAGAATAGGGTGACTTGTGGGGCTCTCACCACGTTCTGTTACCCAGAATCTTTGCAAACCTCAAAATTTGGCAAAAAAAATATTTTCCCCCACACTTCGGTGATGGAAAGTTCTGGAATCTAAGGGGACCCACAAATTTCCTCCCATCCAGCATTCCCTCAAGTCTCCCGATAAAAATGGTACCTCATTTTTGTGGGTAGGCCAATTGTCCGCAACAGGAAATGCCTCAAAACACAACGTGGACACATCACATTTTCCCAAGGAAAACCGAGCTGTTTTTTGCAAACTGCTTAGCTGGGGATTTTGGCTTCTAGCTCAGCCAGCACTAAGGGAAATCTAGCAAACCTATGCATTTATGGAAAGTAGACACCTAGGAAAAGCCCGAATGGGGTGACTTGTGGGGCTCACACCAGGTTCTACTACCCAGAAACCTTTCCAAACCTCAGAATTTGGCAAAAATAACACTTTTTTCTCACATTTCAGTGATGGAAAGTTCTGTAATCTGAGGGGAGCCACAAACTTCCTTCTACCCAGCATTACCGAAAGTCTTCCAATAAAAATGGTACCTCAATTGTGCAGGTAGGCCTAGTGCCCGCAACAGGAAATGCCCCAAAACACAACATGGACACATCACATTTTCCCCCAAAAAACTGACCTGTTTTTTGCCAAGTTCCTACCTGTGGATTTTGTCTTTTACCTCAGCCAGCACCAAGAGAAACCTGCAAACCTATACATTTATGGAAAGTAGACACCTAGGGGAATTCAGAATAGGGTGACTTGTGGGGCTCTCACCACGTTCTGTTACCCAGAATTTTTGCAAACCTCAAAATTTGGCAAAAAAAATATTTTTCCCCACACTTCGGTGATGGAAAGTTCTGGAATCTAAGGGGAGCCACAAATTTCCTCCCATACAGTATTCCCTCAAGTCTCCCGATAAAAATGGTACCTCATTTGTGTGGGTAGGCCAAGTGCCCGCAACAGGAAATGCCCCAAAACACAACGTGGACACATCACATTTTCCCAAGGAAAACCGAGCTGTTTTTTGCAAACTGCTTAGCTGGGGATTTTGGCTTCTAGCTCAGCCAGCACTAAGGGAAATCTAGGAAACCTATGCATTTATGGAAAGTAGACACCTAGGAAAAGCCCGAATGGGGTGACTTGTGGGGCTCACATCAGTTTCTACTACCCAGAATGCTTTGCAAACCTCAGAATTTGGCAAGGAAACCTTTTCCTCAAATTTCGATGATGGAAAGTTCTAGAATCTAGGAGGAACCCCAAATTCCTTCCACCCAACATTCTCCCATGTCTCCCGATAAAAATGGTACCTCACTTGTGTGAGTGGGTCTAGTGCCCATGATAGGAAATGCCCCAAAACACAACATGGACGCATCACATTTTCCCAAAGAAAACTGACCTGTTTTTTGCAAAGTGCCTAGCTGTGGATTTTGGCCTCAACTCAGCAGCACCCAGGAAAACCTAGCAAACCTATACATTTCTGAAAACAAGACACCTAGGGGAATTCAGTATGGGGTGACTTGTGGGGCTCTCACCAGATTCTGTTACCCAGAATCCTTTGCAAAACTCAACATTTGGCAAAAAAACACTTTTTCCTCACATTTTGATGAGGAAAAGTTCTGGAATCTAGGGGAGCCACAAACTTCCTTCAAACCAGCGTTCCTCCAGGTCTGACGATAAAAATGGTACCTAACTTGTGTGGGTAGGCCTAGTGCCTGTGACAGGAAATGCCCCAAAATACAACGTGGACACATCAAAATTATCTATTAAGAAACTACCTGTTTTTGCAGGGAGGCACCTGCGTTTTTGGTCCCAGGTGCTACGGTGTCTAGGAAAACCAATTAAACCCAGACATTTTTTAAAACTAAACATGTAGAGGAGTCCAGGGAGGTGTGGCTTGCGTGGATCCCCCAACATTTTCTTACCCATACTCCCTACAAACCTCAAAATATGCTTAAAAAAGCATATTTTCCTCACTTTTCTTTGTAGGATCACCACGCCAGCACAAATTTCCTACCACCCAGTGTTCCCCTCAGTCTCCCGAGTAAAAGGATACCTCACTTGTGTGGGTCCCCAAAGCAGAGTCAGCCTGGAAATGTATAAAAATTGTGCTTATCAACTCGCTGTGCTGTCCCCTCAATCTCTACATGTTTTTGGCCTTTTCCTGTTGCAGGCACCTGGGCCACCCACACAAGTGAAGTATCATTTTTATTGGCAGACCGAGGGGAACATTGGGTGGTAGGAAATTTGTACTGGCACAGTGATCCTACAAAGAAAGGTGTGGAAAATTAGATTTTTCACCACTGCAACCAAGGTCGTAGCCATTATGTCCTTGGCGGTTAAGGTGTTTTTGTACCTGAAAGTGTCTCAATAATCTTTTTTTCCTGATGCACCAAGGGTAATTTTGCTCCTATGTATGATTTTGCAACTAAATGTTGTAGGACCTGACATCCTTGACATGGCATTCCCTCAAACTTTTTGCCTTCTCCGTTCCTGTTGAGCTGGATTTGTCTTTGTTGACTTTGGTACTTTGTGGATTTTACCACTGTTAACCAGTGGTAAAGTGCTTGACCCCTGTTCCTAAACATGATGACATTGGCTAAAACCTGATTGTCACATTTAGGCCCATATTTATACTTTTTTAGCACCGCATTTGCATCGTTTTTTGACTCACAATCGGCACAAACTTACAAAATACAATGGTACCATTGTATTTTGTACGTTTGTGCCGAATTTGCGTAAACAAACGACGCAAATGCAGCGCTAAAAAAGTATAAATATGGGCCTTAATTTACTTAAAAATCTCTAGTAAATGGTACTACAGGTACCCAGGATCGGTAACTTAAATGCAGCAATCTTTGTGCCACCCACTAAAGTAACCTTTTAAAACGTGTCTCAGTCCTGTCACTGCAGCCTCTAGTTTTCTGCATAGTTTTAAGCTGCCATTCCCACCTGTCAAAGTAAACCTTTTCCCAGGGCAAAAAAACTTTTAATATTATAAGGCACACAGGGCAAGATGCATCGTATTTCAAAGGTAGGACATGGGTATTTAGGGTTTTCATGTCCTGACAGTGAAAAACTCTCAAAGTAATATTTCACCATTGTTAGGCCTATGTCTTCCATTGATTAACACTGCGTCACTTTATTACAGTCAATTAGTGCTAACGTTGGATTACGAGCCCCTAGAGATATGCTATTTTGACTCAAATGAATTGCCATTTGAAACCTTTTTTAATTACAAAGTCGGATTTTAAGTCATAATACTGAAAATTACACTTTTAGAAAGTTGTAAATTGTCTGCTTTGCAGACAGTGACCATTGCGACGGGTGCTGGTGCACCCTCCTCGCTACAGCATTGCCACCGGCTCTACTACGAGCCAAAGACAATGGGTAGACTGTTTCCCTCAGACTCCACCCACTGACCTAACGGGAAACTTGTTATGGGCCCAGTGTGGAGGCTGCCACACTGGAGGCAACCTACCCACCAGGATTTCGGCAGACAGGCTTTTCCATCCGCCAAAATCATAATCAGGCCGTCGGTGTCTTGTTTCTCTATCATATTCAATTTGCCTTTCTCGGGTGGTTGGTAGTGGGTTCACAGAAGTTTAGAAACACAGATTTCTCCCATTGGATCCAAATTGCAAGATTAGTGCAATGTGATAATACCTCAAACTTGTTTGCACCTAAAAGTGTTTCCACACTCCAGATTTTTCTCAAGCCATGATTTTCTACTGAAGGTAGACTTTTCACTTAAAAGTGATTTCAATTTAATTTGTTTTGAAACTAAATGCGATTTTCCATAAAACAAGTGCTCTCACAGTCCTGTGATTATATATCTAATGTGTTTTTCTAATAATTGTGATTTGTGTTCCTGGAAGTGTTTCCACACTCGTGTTGATGTTGCAACAAGACTTTGCCTCTACACGTAATTTTGCACTTACATTACTTCACTAAACATTGATGTTGCACCTAACTCTGATTTGCCACCATGTTTTTCCGCTTAAATGTGATTTATATTTCTAAAAGTGTTTCTACCTTCCAGTTGATGCTGCTCATAGCCGAGATTCTGTGTGTAAGTGTATTTTATTTTTCTTAAGTGTGGTTTGGGTTCCTAAATATGTTTCCATAATTGTACTGATATTGAACAAATGATAATTATTCACCAAATGTGATTTTGCTCTTAAATGTGATGACAGAATATTGCTTAACTTGCATCAAAAGTGATATTCTTCCTGAAAGTGATTTTACATTTAAAAGTGATTTGTAGTTTTAAAAATATTCAACACTTATGCTGATTCTGCACAGGTGTACGTGCTGTCAACGAAATTCGAGCTCATACTGCCTCATACCTCATACCTCACGTGGCACCTTACTAGTGCATTTGCTGTTTATTCTGAGTGACGCCCTGTAGCTGTAATTTGTGACTGTCCCATGTTAAATATACTTCAGAAAAAATGAATAGGCTACATTCTTTTGTGTGAGGTTATTATGTCCACCAAACCAAAAATAAAGATAACTTGTTATGGGATCAGACTTTCTGGATGCAACAGCTACTGGAAATCTTATTCAGTAATAAATGCCATAGTCTCAAACTGGGCTCCACTAAAAGGTTTATTTTTTAAACAGACTTCACTTGGTTTTAATGATACAAGCAAATACTGAACATTTTCAAATTGACACCAAGTAAGTTCATTCCTATAAGCAAACGTAACAACAACAATCACTTGTTTCCCCTCCTACCCTAACCCATTCCCAAGCTGTGCAGTGGAGCAGTGTAAATGTGCAGTATATTAGTCATCTGGACCAGGTATTGAGCGCGCTAGAATTTCCCCAGGCCTCCTTCATTGCAACTAGCCCCTCAGGTTTTGCTTGTAATCCCTGGGTCAGAGCAAATGTATTCATTAGGGGGGGCTTAGTCCTCTGTGTGTTCCGCTCCATCCGGCAATGGCACTGCTGAGGTGGGGTCCGGTTCCTTCATACTTTCCACCAAGCTCTCCCATATGTAAGCCACCTCTATTAAACTCCTGCCCCATCTGACATCTTGGAATAGTACTTGCTTTCATAACCAGTGACCCTCCAGTTCGCTGCGCCAAACACCTATCCTGAGCCCTATGCAAGAGTTCCAATTTTGGGGATCTCTCGCTTCGCCAGGACTAAGGGTAGATCAAATGACCTGTTAGTGACTTTGGTTTTGTCGGTGTGTGAGAACCAGTGCAACAGGCATGGTCCGGGTGAGCTCCGGATTTCTCCCAGTGTGATATGAGCTACATAGGATGTAACCCCTTCCCAATATTTACCTAAAAAGGGGTAAGAGCACAGCATGTGGTGGACTTCCACTCCAAGTTCGCTGCATCTGGGGCAGGACATTTGTGCTGTAGGGAAAAATCTATTAATTCTACCGGGGTTAGGTACACTTTGTGGAAGATATTGATGTTTATCAGTTTAAAACAGCCATTCCTCAGCACTTTCAGGGTATGTTCCAGGATCTTTGCCCAGTTACCCCCTGGTATCTGGGTCCCTAAGTACTCCTCCCACTGCTCCCAGAGCTTATCTAGGGGACAGATCATATCTGCTCTGAGATCCCTGTAAAAACAGGGGACAGCCTTAAACACTCCAGAAGATGAACACATACCCTACCCGTGTGGTTCCAGCCTCCACCAACTCTGTGAGCCCTCTCCAATTCCCTCCATGGGGTAGTGCATCTAGAATTAATAGCGACAGATCTCGAAAGTAGGGAAACCGGGTGCAAGTTTTTTGCGTGCATCTCTGCCAGCATTGTTTCAGCACTTCTTCCGAACCCTCTCCAGTAGGTCACTGGAGGCGTAGGAGAAGGTGGTACAATTAGGGGAGCTCAGGAACAAAGGAGCTCTCTCACTGGTAGCTGTTCTTACCTGTTCTTCAGCCATTGTGTGAAACATTGCATTTGTGCTGCTAAATAGTAGGCCTCCAGGTCTGGAACTGCCAGGTCCCCATCTGTTACTCGTCTTTTCAGTTTCGCTAATGCTACCATTCGGTGCCGGATCCCCAGATAAAGGTAATGAGGAGTGATTACAAGTCTCTGAATACCCCCTGTGGAATCAAAAGAATAAAGAAGTCTGGGGAGTGTAAGCATTTTGATTACCACAGTATGGCTCGATATGGACAAGGGCATGGTGCCCCAGAAATCCACACTGGATCGGAGGGACCGGATCGCGTCCCCTATATTGCCACCCAGTAATTTGCAAATGTCATGATATATCTTTACTCATAGGTATTGCAAGCAGTATTGCTTCCATATCTGGGTTCCCAGGCCTGCAGGTGGGTGTAAACCCGAGCACACTGAGAAAAGCTTGGATTTAGCTAGTTCACCCTCAACCCTGACAGGGTTTCAAAGTGGTTTCATGCACCCATTGCTCCTTTCAGTCCAGCATTAACATCTTGCAGGAACAAAAGCAGATCATTAGCGTAGAGTGAAATGTGGTGTGAGGAGTCCTGGACCGACAGGCCACTGTAATGCACCCCCGCTCTCACACTGCACACTAAGGGTTCCACTGCTAGGGCGAACAATAATCCATGTCGTGTACCTCGACCCACCTCGTATTCCTCCGATATTATACCCCCCCATGTTGATTCAGGCGATTGGGCCCTGTACAGCAGCCTAGTCCAGTTTATAAAGTCCTCCACCAACTACAACTTCTGCATTACCTGATATAAAAAATGCCACTGCAGACTATCAAAGGCCTTTTCAATAACTGCTGAAAGGACCACCGATGAGTGCTTGTCATGGGAGTCATTACTAACCAGTACAATGAGGTGCAGAATACTAACTGCTGTGTTTCTAACCAGTATAAATCCTGCGGACAAGTTTTGTCATGTAGGATAGGAACCTAGATGCTATCACTCGGCTGTGGAGTTTATAGTAAACATTCAGCATTGATAATGACCTGTAGGCTGCATTGTTATGGGGTGGGGAAGGTCAGCCAGGCTTTAGCAGTGGAATCACTAGTGCAGTGCTTGTTGTGCACAGTAATTGACACTGTTCTCATGTCACATTGTATATCCACTAGTTTTGGTGCCGGTGTTTCCACATCTGTTGTGCAAAATTCAGGGACGCGATCTCTGGCCATACTTTTTGGGGCTGCCTGTAATTCGGGCAGTGTTATGTCACCCCCCAAATTCATCACCTCCTCCTGCGTAAGTGTTGGCATGCCGAGTGGTGCCTGAAATGCCTCTACCTCATTTAGAGCTAGGGTTTGTGTACCCGTATATGGGGATGCGTAGTAGCCTTTAAAACTGCAGTTAATGGCATCCTGTCTACATAGCCTCCCTCCCTGGTCTGATTATACTTCAAGTATCATAGAGCCTCTCTTCACAGGGCTGGCCCGACATGCTAAGATTGTGCCCACCTTATACCTCTCAAAGTGTGCACGGGACATGTGAGCTCAGTAGTTGAGGCACTGAAGTTTCTCTACCTTGCTCGCTAGGAGTTCTTTGGCATCTAACAATGATTGCTGCAATTTTGGGTTCCCAGGTCTTCTCTTCTCTATGGGGGTTATTCTAACTTTGGAGGAGGTGTTAATCCGTCCCAAAAGTGACGGAAAAGTGACGGATTTACCACCAGCCGTATTACGAGTCCATTGTATCCTATGGAACTCGTAATACGGCTGGTGGTATATCCGTCACTTTACCGTCACTTTTGGGACGGATTAACACTCCTCCAAAGTTAGAATAACCCCCTATGTGTCACAACATCACGTCTTGGGCTTCTAGCACCTGCAGCAGTGCACTGCACACCTACTGTCTCTGCTATACACTTCCCCTGGACCACTGCTTTAAATGCATCCTATTCAAACTGTGGTGTGGATGCTGTTCCCTGATTATTCCCAAAGTATTCCTGAATACTTTCCCCAGTTGAGTGCTGGAAGACCGGGTCTTCCAGTGCCTTAACCTTCAGCTGCCAATTCGGGATACAACTGCGCACCATCTCCCAGTTCAGGTATAGTAGCACTGGTTTATGGTCGGAGAGTGATCACTTTGCATATTCAATGCCCTGTGCCATTCCATGGATCTCAGCTGAACACAGAATGGTATGGAGGTGCAAATAAAGCTTGTGAAGGATCACGAAAATTGAGTAATTCCTAGTTAATGGGTCTAGTCGATGCCACAAATCCACTAGACCCCAATGGGTCTGTCTCCCCTCAAATTCTCAGGGCACTCTGGTAGCTGGTGAGTTCCACAATGGTGGGGTCAGCCACACAATAAAAATCTTCTCTCATTAGGACCGAGTGTATCTAATAGGGCGACAGAGTCCTGGACAACCCCTCTAAAAAGTTCAGTTGGCCTATTTTTTTAGCATATATGTTTACTATTGCCAGGTCCTGGCCCCTGCCAATCTTCCCGTTACCACCACATAGAGGCCTGCCAGGTCTACCAGTTCCCCTGTCTTCTAGAAGGGGACCCGAGGACAAAACCATATGAGAACCCCCCTTGTAAAGGTGAAACGCGTAGTGTGATAGGTCTGCCCACACCAATGCCTATGGAGTGCTGCCCCTTCTTTACTTGTTAGATGCGCCTCCGATAACAGAGCAAAATGAATCCCCCTGCATTTAAGGTCCCTATATCTCTTGGACATATTGTTCATATTGTTTAATCCTCGGAAATTCCAAGACAGAAATCTCTATTTCATGAAGATGGCCATATTAAAGCGAGCATCTCTCTCTCCAACAGCCATGGTGCCATGGTGCAAGCACTCTGCCATTCAGCACATCCTGTTCCCTTTCCCAAAGCTTGTAAGTACACCCTCCACAGGCCCACCTCAAATAACAATAACCCCAACTCTCAGATCCCAGGGCAAGAAGGCAACATCCCCCATCCAAACAATCAACCTAAAAACAATCACACGCATGCCAGCCATTCATGAGCCACTCATTGGGTTTTTCTCTATCTGAGGCACTTCCAGGTCAGCCTTGCCATCACCCATCATGACAATGTGTTACTGTTCAGGCAGCAAAGGGAACCATTGCCATCCGGTTCACCATGAGTACTTATGAGTCCAGGGGATTGTCAGCCACTACTTTTCAAGGTCTGTGGATGGTAACCCTCCTGTCAAATGAACTTGAATGTGACATCAACCTGGGGAGTGCAGCGTCAGAGCACATTGTTGAGATCGATCCGTGGTCAGGGTCTGTATCACTGGTGCCGTCTCCTGCTGTGGATGGAGTGCATGTCCCCACCCCCCCAATGCTGCCTCCACTTCTGCTGCACATAGTAGCTCAAGCTGGGCCTCCGATCTGGAAGGGGCCGCTCCACTGCGCTCCTGCACATGTCTTTCATGGGGGCCTATGAGCTGCTGGGGTCAGACTATCACCTGGTGCAAATTGCTTGTCAATCCCTTCTGACACTTCTTGCAGTGAGTGAAAAAACTGTGCCCCGACATTGGTGGGCACCTTCAGTCTGGCAGGCTATAGCATTGAAAATTGTACTTCCTTCTGACACAGGCGTCGCTGAGCATCTAAGAAGGTGGTCCATTGCTTTTGGATCTCATGAGAAAAGTCCAGAAAAATCATGGGCTTGCTGTTTTCCATCTTCAGATCCCCTTTCAAACTGGCCCTGATGTAAAATATGTTCTCTATCCTTTTAATGAAAAATTTGGCCCCCACCGAAGGAGAGGGTGCCCCAGACAGTGGCAGATTCACTGGGACTCGATGAACCCTCTCTAAGGTAAAAAACAGGGGGAGACCCTCTGTTGCCTCCTCTCTCGGCCATCCTTCACAGAATATCACCATATTAGACCCTTTCGATCGTTCAGGTAGACCACTGAGGCAAATGTTATTCCATCGAGCTCTGTTTTTGGCATCCTCAGCTCTGTTCTCTGGGAGAACTCCAGCAGAGTATGTTCCGTTGTAGTAACCCGTTTTGCCAGTTTCCACTGATCATCTCAGAGAATTCCCATATCTGCCACCACTGTGTCCATTTTTTATTCCAGGGCTCTGCAGGAATTCTTAATGGGTTGGAGTATGGCATCTAATGTGATGTAATTTAACCTCTCTCACTGAGCTTCCCCGAACATCTGCAGTCACCCTCTTGATATCACTGGGACTCACTGAGGACTGCAACACTTTGGCCTCTTCTTTCTGCTTGGGTGACCTGCCCATGGTTGAGCTCAGGATCAAGCAGTGAAGGGGCTCCAATCTGGGCACACATGTATCCTGGGGCAGTGCTAGCCCCTGCGGGCCCCCAGTGTACAACTGCTATCTTTATTTCTCTACGAGGGCAGCTCCAAGCCTCGCAACCACAGGCCTCCCTCAAGACCACAACTCCACTCCATAGGCCCTCTGTGTCACCTCCACTGCACCACTCTGTGTGGCCCCTCTAGTGTCAGGGGCCAGATGCCAACATCCACCATGAACAGGGCTCTTATGGGCCTCATTACAAGTTTGGCAGTCTGTTGACCTCCTTGAGGGCGGTGGCAGTTTGACCGCCACCGAGATGGTGGTCCGACCACCGTAATACGAGTCATGTGGGCCTATGGAGTAAAGACCTCTCAGTTCCACCAGCCCCGCCAGGCAGCACAGACCTCCGTGGTCATGAGGCTTCACAAACAGGCCAGCGAGCCTATGTTGCCGGCGGACACATTACAAGGTAGCACACCGCCAATGTGAGCATGGCGAATCAACCACCACGTCTCAGAAGGCGGAAACGGGGACCCTAAAGGGAGACACTCACCTGAAGGCAGCCTTGCACATCCCCTGCTACCTTGGAAGTGGCTGCTGATCTGAATGGAGTAGGAAGCTCATATTTAGTATGGCCAGAATGGTGATACAAAATCCTGCTGACTGGTGAAGTTGGATTTAACATTACTATTTTAGAAATGCCACTTTCAGAAAGTGAGCATTTCTCTGCACTTAAATCCTTCTGTGCTTTACAATCCACGTCTGGCTGGGTTTAGTTGACAGCTCCCTTGTGCATTCACTCAGACACACCCCAAACACAGGATACTCAGCCTCACTTACATACATCTGCATTTTGAATGGGTCTTCCTGGGCTGGGAGGGTGGCGGGCCTGACACTTGCATGTCAAAGGACAGTAGCCTGCCCTCACACAAAGGACAGCCACACCCCCTACAGGGACCCAGGCAGACAGGATTGAACTGAAAGGGGACCTTGTGCACTTCTAAGCCTCTCTTTGAAGTCCCCCCCAATTCAAAGGCACATTTGGGTATTTAAACGGGGCCTCTGCCCCTACCAACTGAGGCACTTCCTGGAGAAGAAACTTGAACCAGAACCTGCATCCTGCCAAGAAGAACTGCCTGGCTGCCCAAAGGACTCACCTGTCTGCTTTTTGTGAAGGACTGCTACCTTGCTGTTGTCCTGCTGCCTTCCTGCTCTCTGGCTGTGGTGCAGAAGTGCTCTTCAAGGGTTTGGATAGAGCTTGCCTCCTTCTTCCCGAACTCCCAGGACCAAAAAGACTTCATCTCTACAAGAAGGACTCCTTGTGTGGCAAAATTCGACGCACAGCCTGCCAGAAACAATGCACAGCCTGCACCGCGGTGAAAAATTCACCGCAAGCCGAACCGGAACAATGCAGCCTGACTTCGCAATGAGAAGATCGACACAGCGCCAGGGTAGCGACTGGAAATTCGACGCACAGCCCACTGGATCAACGCACAGCCAAACGGGAATGACGCAGCCCAACTTCCAGAGAGGAATCGATGCAGCACCTGCCGTGCGGTAGAAAATTCAACGCAACGCCCACTGAATCGACTCAGCTCCTGAGACTTTATCCTGCCAGTGCAGGAAATCCACGCATCGTCCCCGGGGCATCTGAAAACCCCGCAACCCGAAGAGGATCCACAATCGAGCGCCAGAAATCCACACACAGCCGTCTCTGCGTGAACACTAAATAAGGCATCGCCGTGTGCGGCCCGAGAAATCGACGCAACCCCCTTTGTTTCCATGCATCTCCTCCTCTGCGGTTCTTTGAGGAGATTTTTCACGCGAACCAGATACTTTGGGCTTGGAATAGACTTTGATTGCTTTTAAAAGACTTAAGACACTTTGGGGCTGATTCTAACTTCGGCGGGCGGCAGAGGCCGCCCGCCAAAGTTCCCCCACCAAAATACCGCTCCGCGGTCGAAAGACCGCTGAGGGTATTTTGGGATTTGCCCTGGGCTGGCGGGCGGCCGCCAAAAGGCCGCCCGCCAGCCCAGGGCAAATCAACCTTCCCACGAGGACGCCGGCTCAGAATTGAGCCGGCGTAGTGGGAAGGTGCGACGGGTGCAGTGGCACCCGTCGCGTATTTCAGTGTCTGCATAGCAGACACTGAAATACTTTGTGGAGCCCTCTTACGGGGGCCCCTGCAGTGCCCATGCCATTGGCATGGGCACTGCAGGGGCCCCCAGGGGCCCCGCGGCACCCCCTACCGCCATCCTGTTCCTGGCGGGAGACCCGCCAGGAACAGGATGGCGGTAGGGGGTGTCAGAATCCCCATGGCGGCGGAGATTCTGCAGGGCAGCGGGAAACCGGCGGGAGACTGACGGTTTCCCGCATCTGACCGCGGCCGAACCGCCGCGGTCAGAATGCCCTGCGGGGCACCGCCGGTCTGTCGGCGGTGCTCCCGCCGACCCTGGCCCCGGCGGTCTGAGACCGCCGAGGTCAGAATGACCCCCTTTATATCACTTTTACAGTGATATCTCAACACATACTTAATGCATTTTAATCGTTTTGACCTGCATTTATCCAGATAAATATTATCTATTTTTCTAAACACTGTGTGGTGTATATTTGTGGTGCTATATGGTGTTATTGTATGATTTATTGCACAAATAGTTTACACATTGCCTTCTAAGTTAGGCTTGACTGCTCAGTGCCAAGCTACCAGAGGGTGGGTACAGGATAATTTGGATTGTGTGTGACTTACCATAACTAGAGTGATGGTCCTTGTTTGGATAGGGGTAACCTGACTGCCAACCAAAGTCCCCATTTCTAACATTGGTGATCAGCGGTGAGGATAGGACTTGTATTTGTGCAGTGACATATAGTAGCTAAGTCATTCACTACCTACCCACAGTTGTAGGTCAACTTGATTTTGTATCTTTTTTTGCAATTTCGTTTTTACTGACAATTAAAATCCTCACTCAACATGTCTCAGGCTGGGTCTCAAGCGGGAGATTTTGACCTAGCCCTGTTGGAGACATATGGGCCCTCATTACAATCCTGGCGGTAAATGCCTCCTACGGCTGTGCTGACGGCCGCCAACATACCGTGACCACGGCAGTATTCCGTTACGGGTATTATGACCCACACTGAGAAATCTGCCACTATATAGACACCCACACAAGTCCACCAGACCAAAGGTCAGTGATAAACTGGCAGTACCAACACCGTTACGCCAACAGGAATCCGCCCACAGTATCAGGACCCACGAATCACTGTGGCAGTCTTTTAACTGTGGTAAACCATTGGCGGTACACACTGCCGTGCTCAAAATACACACACCCTAACAAAACTCCACCACATTGGACGCTTCAAACTACACATACCTGACACACATACACACACCACACCCACACACCCAATCCAATATAAAACACACACCCACAATACCCACAACCCTTTACGACCCAAACATTTTGGCAAGTGAGAGAGAGAGAGAAGCTAGGAGCACCCACTCAATCAGAGCCACAAAACACCCTCACCAATACACCCTCCACGCACCTCACACGACACACCCCAGCACACCACCCCACACACCCGCACACATATCACTCACACCACATCCATGGCACCCCAAAGACACCCCAGGTTTTCAGAGGAGGAGCTAAGGGTCATGGTGGAGGAAATCATCCGGGTAGAGCCACAGCTATTTGGATCACAGGTGCAGCAGACGTCCATCGCTTGGAAGATGAAGCTATGGCAGAGAATCGTGGACAGGGTCAACGCCGTGGGACAGCACCCCAGAACAAGGGATAACATCAGGAAGAGGTGGAATGACCTAGGGGGGAAGGTGCGTTCTGTGGTTGCAAGACGCCAGGTATCAGTACAGAGGACTGGCGGTGGACCCCCACCTCCTCCCCCACAACTAACAGCATGGGAGGAGCATGCCTTGGCGATCATGCATCCTGAAGGCCTCGCGGAGTAGCAGGAGGACTGGACTCTGGTAAGTCAAATCTTTACTACTATATCCCCCACCCTACCAGCATGCCATCACAAACAACAACCTCTACCCTCACCCCCATCACTCCACCACTTCATATATACCCCAATATCACAACCCACCCATCCCAAAACCAAGCCCTGCATGTAACACCAATCCATGAACCCCCATCACAGACCTGCATGGACACCCATCACCACAGCATGCCCATTAGAGAGAATCACCTAGCCCACAAAATAACCACGCACACAAAGCAAAGCTGACAAGACAATCACAACCATACAGGGAAACACACCCATGCACAAGATGGCACACTCAGATACAATAACACTGCATTTTCATCCCCACAGGGCCCCTACTCAATGTCACCGGAGAGGAGTTGCCAGCAACATCCAGTCCCCCCTAGAAGAGGTCCACAGTGATAACAGCAGCTCTGCACGCCTGGATCAGTATGACCAACCTGGCCCACCAGGGAACTCCGGACAGTCAGTTACCCTGCCACAGTCCCAACCCACCACAGAGCCTCCACCTCAGGAAACACCATTACAGCACCCACCCAGCAGGCCCATGCCACTGTCTCCAGGGCAATCAGCAGTGTGTCCACCACTACAGGGACCCTAGGCAAGCCCACAAACACAGGATGATCAGGGACCTGGGGTCAGTGGCAGTGGGCACACGGTTCAGGTGACAGAGGCACAGGACAACAGGGAAGCTGGGAGGACTGCTGTGCGAGAGGGGGAGGACAGTCCCAGGGAACCGAATCTCCAGGAGGCACTCACCACTAACCTGGGAGCATACCACCGTTCCCAGGAGACCATGGGCCAGATACTGTACAAGTAGCAGGAGACCCAGCGGCTGCAGGAGGGACAGTACCTGGGGATCAGGGATTACCTAAAAAACATGTACACCATCCTGGACACCATTGCAGGGGTGCTGGCTGACATGGGCAACACCATGAGGGAGGCAGTGGCACAACAACGGGCCCCTGACACTAGCCACACCGAAGAACAGCCTTCCACCTCCACCGGCGCTAGTGTACAGGAGGCCCCACCACAGGACCAACAGGCCACCAGCACCCCACCCCCTGCAGAAGGAGAACCACCCCGCTAACGGTCCCTGCGATCCAGGCAGAAGCCAGAGAACATTGCCAAGACCCCTGCCAGGAAATAAGACTCTTCTGATTGTCACCCTTGTGACACCCTGTCCCCCTTGAACTGCTATTGCTCCCCTTCATATGCCCCATTGGACAATGCTCCTGTGATACCAAGAGACTGGACTCTACCCTGGAGTTTCCTCCACCATCACCCCAGCCCATTGCACATCCCCCTCCACGTATGAGCACTTAAATAAATACCCTTGGAACAAACACAAATCTTGAGTATGTCAAATGATTGAATTATGTATTAGTACAACATTCTGAAAACATTGCAAGTCATATGTACAGTTATTTATACATTGGTATGACCTTTAGTGGGCAGCAGTAAACATACCAGGCGCCAGAGTGGCCCACAGAGATCTGAAAATAGAGATGCGAAAGGGTACAGTAAGTGGCCATAGACATGGGGAAATCAGGCTGCCATGTACAATGGCCAACAGAAAACTGAAATGTAAAGTAAAGTTACAGTGTCTTACCTGTGTGTCACTGGAAGTACTGCTGTATTATATTACTTCTGTTATCCACATCTTCTTCCTCTGCCTCCTCTTCCTCACTGTCCACAGGCTCCACCGCTGCCACAAGACCATCTATAGGCTCATCCTCCTGCAGAAAAGGCACCTGGCATCTCAAGGTCAGGTTGTGCAACATGCAACGATGATCTGGCACACCTTATTGGGTGAGTAGTACAGAGATCCACCTGTCAGATGGAGGCACCCGAGCCTGGCCTTCAGGAGGCAGAAGGTTCTTTTAATTATCCGCCTTGTTCGCCCATGTGACTCATTGTAACATTCCTCTGCCCTTGCCCTGCCATTCTTCACTGGGGTCAGTAGCCATGAGAGGTTGGGGTAACCAGAGACACCTACAAATATCGAGGGACAACTGTTAGACACACAGTAACCCTTAGGGACAACCCCATACCCAGACACCTACTTATACTGGTTGGGGACCTTGGGCTCACCGATTAGCCACACCTAGTGCCTCTGGAGTTGGCCCATCACATATGGGATGCTGCTATTCTTCAAGATAAAGGCGTCATGCACAGAGCCAGGATACTTGGCATACACATGGGAGAAACGCCATCTGCACATTCATAGAGTGATAGCTTTTTCTATTCCTGAAAACTTGTTCATTTCTTTGGGAGGGGACAAAGGCCACATGTGTACCATCAATGGCACCAATGATGTTGGTGATATGTCCCAGGGCATAAAAGTCAGCTTTCACTGTGGCCAAATCCTCCACCTGGGGGAATACGATGTAGCTGCGCATGTGTTTCAGCAGGGCTGACAACACTCTGGTCAACACGTTGGAGAACATTGGCTGAGATATCCCTGATGGCATGGCCACTGTAGTTTGGAAGGAACTAATTGCCAGGAAATGGAGCACAGACAGGACCTGCACTAGAGGGGGGATACCTGTGGGCTGGCGGATAGCTGACATCAGGTCAGGCTCCAATTGGGCACACAGTTCTTGGATTGTGGCCCAATCAAGTCTGTATCTTATGATAATGTGTCTGTCCTCCATTTTCGCAAGGTCCACCATGGGTCTGTACACCGAAGGATGTCGCCATCTCATATTCAGCCTCAGCGATTGAAGACTATGGAAGAAAACGGAGATCAGTGGGTCATATTCACACACTATTGATGCATTTTTACCTTTACAGAACCAGTATGTGAATCCGAAAATCAGTTGCTGTGCCAATGTCTGCTGTGAAGCAGTTAGGTGCATACCTCATGCCCCCCTGAAATGGCGGCTGCCTGACCTGTGAGGAGGGACAAGTGGAAATGAGGTAATTCCTCTGGGGTTGTGCACCCCAAGTGTTGCATTACTGTGCACAAGGCCCCCTCCAGAACCAGTGGAGATATGCATCCACTCTCCCAATCCTTGGCAGGATGAAGCACACTGGGCACAAAGCCCCCTCCAGAACCAGTGGAGATAGGCATCCACTCACCCTATCCTTGGTAGGATGAAGCACACTGGGCACCAAGCCCCGTCCAGAACCAGTGGAGAAAGACATCCACTCACCCAATCCTTGGCAGGATGAAGCACACTGGGCACAAAGCCCCCTCCAGAACCAGTGGAGAAAGGCACCCACTAGAGAGACTGGCTTTACACTACCCAGGACCAAGCAGTGGTCAAACCACCCACTTGAGAGACTTGATAGACTGTGGCTTTGCACTCCACAGGACCAAGCAGTGGGCAACCCACCCACTTGAGAGACTTGAGAGACTGTGGCTTTGCACTCCCCAGTAGCAAACAATGGGCAAACCACCCACTTGTGAGACTTCGGAGACTGTGGCTTTGCACTCCCCAGGACAAAGCAGTGGGCAACCCACCCACTTCAGAGACTTGAGAGACTGTGGCTTTGCACTCCCCAGGACCAACCAGTGGGCATGGAGCCCCCTTGAGGAGCAGTGGCGTTATTCCATCTTCCGGCTGAGGTGCCCCCACTTCCCCATCCCCCTAAGGTACCTGTGTGTTTTCAACCTGATGCCCCTGCAGTGTTCGTTCCGTATTGAGGCAGGAGTCAAGTGTGGGCTTGGCCCATGATTTTTGGCCCAGTGGCCACGAACATTTGAAAGGACAGTGTTATGTACATATTGTATATTTTTATAAATACTGTTTTTATATTTATTACTTATATCTGCCTATTTCTAAAATATCACTGATTTAAATCTATTCCTTTTGTCCTTGCGTTCTTCCAGGGGGTTACGGGGTGTAAATGTAATGTTGATTCATGTGCTTGTGTGTATGGTGTTGTGGGTGAGGGTGGGGTGGGGTGGGGTGGGAGTCTTGAGTGTTGCATGTGTGTGTCACTCTCTTTTCCCTCCCCCCTCCCCTGTGTACTTGGTGCAGTACTCACTGTGGTCGTCGCCGCCCCCTTTCGTATTCCTGGTAGATGAGGAGGTAGACCAGCATGGGCAGGACCTGGAGCTCGGGCTCCATGGCGTCCTGGTTCTTCGTTTGTGTCGAGCGGTGAGTGGTTTCCCTTCCAAGTCCTATTTTCGCTGTGCTTTTGATGGCGTTGGTACCACCCCAGAAAAGCTGGTGGATTGGCGGGTTGTGATGGGGTGGGTGGTACATTGTCTTCTGCCTGTCTGTTGGCGGTTACTGCTGCGGTGTTTGTTGCCACGGCCGTGGCGGTAGGAGTGATAAAGTGGCTGTCTGTGTTGGCGGTTTCCACCGCGGTCGTGATCCCAATTTTTTTACCGCCGGCCTGTTGGTGGTATTACCGCCGCTTTAACACTGACTGCCAGGGTTATAATGAGGGCCATATTGTCAAACAGCCAAAAGGGTTCTACAGGGAAATAGGAGTACCCACACAAGGTGCCTCCAGAAAGGAGGAATTTCAAATGGCGCTGAGGGCCTGGGCAGAAGCCCATTCAGAGGAGGATGCTGAGTAGGAAGGTCCAGAGGATGGCCCCTCAGAGGATTTTTTGCCATCAGTGGATGATTTTACCACTGCAATTGTGCCCTCTGCCAATCCAGGGAGCAGTGTCTCTGATCAAGGCCTGGCCACAGATGAAAGGAGAGAGGAGCGAGAGTTTCAATTGCAAATGGCAAGGTTGAAAATTAAGGCTCAGCAGGAGGAAAGGAGGGCAGAGAGAGAAGCCAAACAAGTTGAAGCTGAAAGAGCAGCCAAGCAGATTGAAGCTGAGAGAGCTGAAGCTGCAGCTGAGAGAGCATTGGCTGAGAACAAACTTTTGTTGACTCATGAACTGAGTCTCAAGGAGCTGGAGATTAAGGCGAGACAGTCGGAGTCCAGCAGTGATAGTGGCAACATACATGCAGGACCTGTTGGGGAGAAAAAGCTTTGTATACCCAAGGGAGATGACATTGACAAGTGGTTGGCTGCCTATGAAGTTGCACTAAGGGCCCATGGGACCTCTGAGGAGCAATGGGGGTGGCCTTGTGGTTTTATGTACCAGCAGTAGGGAGGGACATGCTTCTTACACTAGCTCCAAATGATCAGAATGTCTATGCACCCATGAAAGCCGCTTTACTGGCCATGTTTGGGCTGACCCCTGAGAAATACCATCAGAGGTTTAGGGACAGCGAGCCACCAAAGTAGATGATTACAAAGGGTTATATGATTTGATTATGAGAGAGCATGTGCTCAGTATTTCTTTTACGGAGTTGTGCCAGTACTTGGTAGATGGTAAGCTGACTGATACCAGGAAGCTTGCTGAGGAGGCGGACCTCTGGGTGAGCACCAGAGCGTTCAAGAAGGCATCTGGGTGGGACACCCACAAAGGTGGTCAGGGTTCTCAACAGAAGAAAGAGGGGGGATAAACTTCAAGTTAAGGAACTCTCAAAAGTCCCCCAAAACAATTCCAGGGGGAGGGTTAATCATTCCTCTTCTAGATTTGGAAAGAAACCAGGGTTCTTAGAAAGTAACTTAGGGAAGTTCATCCCCAAATGCTTAGAGTGCTACCAGAATGGACACTCTAAGGGCGACTCCCACTGTTCTAAGAGACCACAGACCACCACAGGACAGACACCTGGTTTGGCTAGTGTAGCGCTCGGGGGGGAGATAGTCCCAGTTAGCTTTGGGGGGCAGACAGAGGTTTCCCTAGTATCCCTGGGAGACAGCGAGATGGTGCCTAAAGCCAACATGCCTGCCAATACTTCAAAGTATAGATGGTGGGTTACCATTGATGGGTAAAGGGTGGAGGCTCTGCGTGACACAGGAGCCAGTATGACTACTGTCAAGAGTCAGCTGGTGTCAGCAGTGCAGATAGTCCCTAATACATTCCACCAGGTCATAGCCACTGACAATCGTGAGAGTCACCTACCGGTGGCTCTGGTTCCCTTTGAGTGGGGGGGTCTCTGGTACTCTGAAAGTAGCTGTGAGTACTGCCATGCCTGCAGATTGTCTGTTAGGCAATGATCGTGAGCATACTGCCTGGAAGGAGGTAGAGCTCAGATCCCACCTGGAGATGTTAGGTTTGCCTGAGTGGGTGTGCATGACCACAAGGTCCATGGCTGCCGGGGAAGGGAGTCAAGGGCGTCTGGAGCCTGGAACAATGGCCCAGACAGCTGCAAAGAGGTAGGTCAAGAGGCAGGGGAAACCCACCTCAGATGTTCCCACGGTGGTGGACGGGGCCCCTGAGGAGGGGGAGGCACCTACTTAAGGCGGTACATTGTCCACTCAAAATGTCTGTGGGCCACTGGGCCAAAACTCATAGGCCAAGCCCACACTTGACTCCTGCCTCAATAGGGAGAGAACACTGCCGGCGGCATCAGGTCGAAAAACACACAGGCACCTCAGGGGGAGGATAAAAGGGGGGCACCTGAGCAAACTGGAGAGGACATAGCTGACATAGGCAACCTGCCTGAACTTGCTGGCTGGCAAGTAGAGGGTGGGCCAACTAGGACAGAATTCTGCAAAGTGCAGAAGGAATGCCCCACCCTTGAGGGTCTGAGGCGACAGGCCACAGCCCAAGCAGCTGGTGAAGCCTCTGGCGATCACCATATCTACTGGGTTAATGATCTCCTTTACAGTGAGCCTAAGGTTCTGGCCATTGGGGTAGCACGTGTGTTGGTGGTCACCCAGTGTCACCGGGCCTTCCTTCTGGGTTTGGCTCATGACATCCCCCTGGCAGGACATTTGGGCCAAGACAAGACCTTTGCCAGGCTTGTCATCCACTTCCATTGGCCTAGAATGCGGGTAGCCTCAGATAATTTCTGCAGAGCCTGCCCCACCTGCCAGGCTAGTGGGAAGACAGGCTAAAAGGCTTAAAGCCCCCCTGATCCCACTCCCCGTCATTGGCACCCCCTTTGAAAGGGTAGGCATCGATGTCATTGGTCCCTTGGACCTCAAAACTGCTTTGGGCAACAGGTTTATCCTGGTTTTGGTGGACCATGCCACCCGCTATCCAGAGGCAATCCCATTGAGAACCGTGACTGCACCAGTGGTGACCAGAGCCCTGATGGGAATATTTATCCGTTTGGGATTCCCTAAGGAAGTTGTGTCTGACAGGGACACAAACTTCATGTCTGCATACATGAAGTCCATGTGGGATGAGTGTGGGGTTACCACCCCTTATCATCCTCAATCCATTGGGATTGTTGAGAGATTCAACAAGACCCTTAAAGGCATGATCACTGGCCTACCTGAGGCCATGATGCGTAAGTGGGACGTCCTTTTGCCATGTCTGCTGTTTGCTTATAGAGAGGTGCCCCAGAAAGGGGTGGGGTTCAGCCCCTTTGAACTTCTCTATGGTCACCCTGTCAGGGTACCACTAAGCATAGTCAAGGAGGGCTGTGAGAAAGCTTCCAAGACACCTCCCCAGGATGTGGTCAGTTACATGCTGGCCCTCTACAACCAAACCCAAACCTTTTGGAAGCAGGCCAAGAGTAACCTTGAGGCCAGTCAAAAGGTGATGAAGGAGTGGTATGACCGGAAGGCCACTCTGGTTGAGTTCTCACCTGGAGACAAGGTTTGGGTGATGGAGCCAGCAGAGCCTAGGGCTCTCCAGGACCGCTGGTCTGGCCCATTTGAGATCAGAGAGCAGAAGGGGGAGGCCACTTACCTAGTGGACTTCAAGACCCCTAGGCACCACGTAAGGGTTCTCCATCATAACAGACTCAAACCTCATTGTGACAGATGAGGGCATTGAAGAGGAGAGTGATCCTCTCTCCGACCTCCTCTCTGCCAAAGAAGGTGATGGGTCAGTGGAGAGTGTCAATATCTCTGACTTCCTGACTCTAGATCAGAGAGGAGACTGCTATGCGTTGTTGGAGCAGTTCTTTTCCCTGTTTTCCCTTACTCCTGGACTCACCCATCTGTGTGTCCACGACATTGACATGGGAGACAGTCCCCCATAAAGAACAAAATTTACAGGTTGTCAGATAAGGTGAAGGCCAGCATCAAGGAGGAGGTCTCCAAGATGTTGGCCCTAACGGTTATTGAGAAGTCCAACAGTCCCTGGGCCAGCCCTGTGGTGCTGGTACCTAAGGCTGCTTCCCCCCGTGCAAAGCCAGAACTCCGGTTCTGTGTGGACTACCGGGGTCTCAACTCAGTCACACGGATGGATGCTCACCCCATCCCCCGAGCTGATGAGCTCGTTAACAGGCTAGGAGCTGCCAAGTTCTTGAGTACTTTTGATCTCACATCAGGGTACTGGCAGATCGCCTTGACTGAGGGTGCTAAAAAGAGATCTGCATTTTCCACACCTGATGGCCATTACCGGCTCAGGGTGATGCCCATTGGGTTGAAAAATGCCCGCTACCTTCCAAAGGTTGGTTAATGGGATCCTAGCTGGCAAGGATTCCTATTGCGCAGCCTACCTAGATGACATAGCTGTCTATAGTTCCAGCTGAGAGGAACACCTGCTCCACCTCAAGGAGGTGCTTCAGGCTCTGCAACAGGCAGGCCTGACCATCAAGGCTAGTAAGTACCAGATTGGGCAGGGTTCTGTGGTGTACTTAGGACACCTAGTAGGTGGTGAAAAGGTTCAGCCACTCCAGGCCAAGATTGAAACTATCAAGGCCTTGCAACCACCTAGAACACAGACCAAGGTGAGAGCCTTCTTAGGCCTCACTGGATACTACCGTAGGTTTGTCAAGGGCTATGGTACCATTGTGTCACCCTTGACAGAACTTAATTCCAAAAAGCAACCTAGGTTGGTGAATTGGAAAGAGGCTTGCCAGAAAGCCATTGACTCCCTGAAGGAAGCCATGTGCACGTCCCCCTTGTTGAAGGCCCCTGACTACTCCCAAGAATTTATTGTGCAGACAGACGGTTCAGAGCATGGCATAGGGGCTGTTCTAGCACAGCTAAGTGAGGAGGGCTCAGACCAACCAGTAGTCTTTATTAGCAGAAGACTACTACCACAGAGGTGGAGTGATATTGAGAGAGAAGCATTTGCTGTGGTGTGGGCACTGGAGAAGCTGAGACCATACCTTTTTGGGACTCACTTCCAGGTTCAGACAGACCACAGGCCCCTTAAATGGCTCATGCAGATGGGGGGTGAGAATCCTAAACTCTTGAGGTAGTCCATTTCCCTACAGGGGATGGACTTTACGGTAGAGTATCGCCCGGGGATTGACCACACCAAAGCTGATGATCTCTCCAGATACTTCCACCCTAGCGATGAGAGCTCCCAGGAGGTTGGATAACTCTCCCCATTTTCAGCTGGGGGGGACACATGTTAGACCTGACAGCCTTAGGGTGGTCACCCCTAACTTTTTGCCTGCCTCCCTCCAATTTTTAGATACTGCTTTTGCTGGTTGTAAGACTCTGCGCACTTTACCACTGCTAACCAGTGCTAAAGTGTACATGCTCTCTCTCCCTTTAAACATGGTAACATTGGATCATACCCAATTGGACTATTTAATTGACTTATAAGTCCCTAGTAAGGTGCATTAAATGTGCCCAGGGCCGGTAGATAACATGCTACTAGTGGGCCTGCAGCACTGATTGTGCCACCCACTTAAGTAGCCACTTAACCTTGTCTCAGGCCTGCAATTGCAAGGCCTGTTTGTGCAGTTTCACTGCCAATTCGACGCCGCTCCTGTGACTTTGTCCTGGCAGCACAGGAAATCTACGCATTGTCCCCAGGGCGTCTGAAAACCCGAAGAGGATCCACGACCGAGCACCGGAAATCAACGCACAGCCGTCCCTGCGTGAAAACTAAACGACGCATCGCCGTGTGCAGCCCGAAAAATAGATGCACACACCTTTGTTTACACACATCTCCTCTTCTGCGGTTCTTTGCAGAGATTTTTCACGTGAACCAGGTACTTTGTGCTTGAAAGAGACTTTGATCGCTTTTAAAAGTCTTAAGACACTTTGGCCCTCATTACAACCCTGGCAGTCAGTGTTAAAGCGGCGGTAATACTGCCAACAGGCCAGCGGTAAAAGAAATGGGATATTGACCATGGCAGAAACCGCCAAAACATACAGCCACTTTAACATTCCGACCGCCACGGCGGTAGCAACAAACACTGCAGCGGTAACCGCCAACAGACAGGCAGAAGTCAATGTACCGCCCATCACAGCCCGCCATCCGCCAGCTTTTCCGGGGCGGTACCAACACCATCAAAAGCACGGCGGAAACAGTACTTGGAAGGGAAACCACTCACCTCTCGACACTCAACGAAGAACCGGGACGCCATGGAGCCCGAGCTGCAGGTCCTCCCCATGCTGGTCTACCTCCTCATCTACCAGGAGTACCAACAGCAGCGGCGACAACCACGGTGAGTACTGCACCTAGTACACATGGGAGGGGGGAGGAAAAAGAGAGTGACACACACACACAACACACCACACCCCCACCCTCACCCACAACACCATACACACAAACACATGCATCAACATTACATATACACCCCGTTACCCCCTGGAAGAATGCAAGGACAAAAGGAATAGAGTCAAATCAGTGATATTTTAGAAAAAGTCAGATATGCATAAGAATTTTAAAAACAGTATTTACAAAAATATACAATATGTACAATATGTACTTAAGGCGATACATTGTCCACTCAAAATGTCTGTGGGCCACTGGGCCAAAACTCATAGGCCAAGCCCACACTTGACTCCTGCCTCAATACGGAGAGAACACTGCGGGGGCATCAGGTCGAAAAACACACAGGCACCTCAGGGGGAGGATAAAAGGGGGGGCACCTCAGCCGGAAGATGGTAAAACGTCACTGCTCCTGGAGGGGGCTCCATGCCCACAGTGGTGTCCTGGGGAGTGCAAGGCCACAGTCTCTCTAGTGGGTGGTTTGCCCACTGCTTGAGGAATGAAAGGCCTCAGTCTCTCAAGTGGGTGGTTTGCCCACTGCTTTGTCCTGTGGAGTGCAAAGCCACAGTCTCTCAAGTGGGTGGTTTGCCCACTGCTTGGTCCTGGGGAGTGCAAGGCCACAGTCTCTCAAGTGGGTGGTTTGCCCACTGCTTGGTCCTGGGGAGTGCAAGGCCACAGTCTCTCTAGTGGGTGCGGATTTTCCACTGGTTCTGGAGGGGGCTTTATGCTAGTGTGCTTCATCCTGTCAGGGATAGGATGAGTGGATGCCTTCTTACAGTGGATCTAGAGGGGGCTTTGTGCCCAGTGTGCTTCATCCTGACAAGGATAGGGTGAGTGGATGCCTTCTTACACTGGTTCTGGAGGGGGCTTTGTGCCCAGTGTGCTTCATTCTGCCAAGGATAGGGTGAGTGGATGCCTTCTTCCACTGGTTCTGGAGGGGGCTTTGTGCCCAGTGTGCTTCATCCTGCCAAGGATTGGGTGAATGGATGCATATCTCCACTGGTTCTGGAGGGGGCTTTGTGCCCAGTGATGCAATACTTGGGGTGTGGCAGTTCACAGTCCCTCACCTGGGTGCCTCAGGCACGAGATTTGCAGGGACCAGGTTGCATGATAGTCCATGGAGGCAGGGCTAGACTCCATCAAGCGACGACTATGGCTGCAAACTGCTGGTAGTGCTGGGCTGGTGGGGTTGCTGCCAGTGGTGGAGGGAGGCTCCAGGCCTTCTCCTGCAGCCTTGGACGGCTGCCCACTGGGGCTGCTGCTGCTGGTAGTGGTGCTTGTGGCAGTGCAGGTGGCGGTGCTTGCTGCGGTGCTATCGGTGGTGATAGCGGCGGTGCTAGCGGCGGTGCAGGTGGCGGTGCTGCCCGTGGTGCCGGTGCTGCCAGTGGTGGAGGGAGGCTCCAGCCCTTTTCCTGCAGCCTCGGACGGCTGCCCACTGTGGCTCCTGCTGCTGACAGTAGTGGTGCTTGTGGCAGTGCAGGTGGCGGTGCTTGCGGCGGTGCTAGGGGCGGGGCTGCTGGCGGTGCTGCCCGCGATGCAGGTGGCGGTTCTGGCGGTTGTGCTGGTAGCCACCAGGCCTTCACCTGCAGCCTCGGACAGCTGAAGTGCCTTGGCTGGTGTTTTCTGCCCCTTCCTCACCTTGCAAGATGGTGGTGTGACCTTGGGTCTGGCAGCTGGAGTCTTTGAGGTGGCCTTGCTGGGTGGTTGTGGCTCCTACCCCTTGCTGGATCCTGTCCCCCTCTTCACCCTGCCAGGTGGTGTAATGGTTTTGGCCTTGGCAGGGGTTGGTGGTACACTGGCTGGGCTGACTGGTGCCCCCTTTGAGCCTTTGATTGCTGCATGAACCACAGCAGAGGACAATTTGGTGGTTGAGGTGCTGCGCTGTGTTCTGGCCACCCTGGCCCGAGGAGAAGGATGGGGGTGAGGGGTAGGGAAGAGGTCAAAGTTGGCCAGGAAAAACTTCTTACGGACACTGGGGCGGGAAGAGGGAAAGGGTTTGGGAATGGAGGAAGAGGGAGTGGTTGTAGGAGGTATCTGTCTGTTGTGTTTGGGTGCAGGTGCATGGGCTGGATGCTGTTGTGAGGTGGATGGCTGTTGGGTGGGTGGATGCTTGCGTTTGTGTACTTTGGGAGGAGGGGTCACAGACACAGTGGGAGAGGACACAGGGGACATGAGCATGGATGTGGGGGTGGTGACTGCCAGTGAGGGGTGTGTTGTGATGGGTGTGCTGGTGATGGAGGTAGTGGATGAGGATGTAGTGCATGCAGGTGTGATTGGAGACGCTACTGAGAGGAAGGTGGAGGTCGAGGAGGAGGGGGACACAGTGGAGGCAGTGGAGGCAGTGAATGTTGGTGTGTCTGCATGGGGATGGTGCTTGTGTGAGTGCATGTGAGATGAAGTGTGATGCTTGTGTTTGCCTGAGCTACTTTTGTGTGTTGATTTGGGTGACTGCTGGTCTGAAGGTGTGCTTGGGATACGTTGAGGTTGAGGGGATTGGGACTGGGTGGAAGTGGCTGGAGTAGGGGGGCTAAAGACAGGGAAAATGGCTGCCATCAGTGCTGAGGCCAGAGCCTGAAATGCTCTCTGTTGGGCTGCCACGCCAGAGTGAATGCCCTCCAGGTATGCATTTGTTTGTTGCAAATGCCTCTCGACACCCTGGATGGCATTCAGAATGGTTGACTTCCCAACAGTGAGGGATCTCAGGAGGTCAATAGTCTCCTCACTGAGGGCAGCAGGGCTGACTGGGGCAGGGCCTGAGGTGCCTGGGGCGAAGCAGATGCCCACCTCCCTGGGTGAGCGGGCACGGAAACACACTGAGGGGCTGCTGGGAGGGCAGTGATGGTAGGAGGGATGGCGGCTGTACCTGTTGTTGGGGTGGGCACAGAGATGTCTGCCACCACCAGGGAGCTTCCCTCAGTCGCTCTCTGTGGTGTCCCCTCCTGTCCCCGTCATGGTGCTCCCCTCGCCCTCCGTCCCACTGGTGCCCTCACCATCGGTGGATTCGGCCTCCAGGTCCATGTGGGATGCAGCTCCCTCCATCGCCGGTGCCTCTGCTCCTCCGCCAGATGATGCTAATGCACACAAGGACAGGGTGACAAAACAAAAAGGGGGGGAGAGACAGAGGATACACTTGGTCAATGCCAGCAACACCACTACCGTTGGCGTACACAACTCACAGGGAGCAGCCCTATGCACTAGGACATGCACTACCAGTTAGTAAGATAGTCACAAGCCCATGGGGTACAATGCCTAACGCCATTAGGTGCACACCTGAAACCCACATGACCCTGCCCAGTAGTAGATGCCCACTAACACTATTGGGGGTGGAGTGCTTCAGAGCCTCCCCAACAAGGGACCTGTCCTGCCATGTTCGCCCTGGCCTAGGGGCACCCACAGCGCACATCCCCCACCCAGGTAAACCTTAACGCACACACAGCTATGAATCTGAATCTGTACTCACCCCCTTGTGGCTGCTGTGATGCCTTCAAGCGCCCATCCAACTCCGGATAGGCCTCTGCCATGATGCGGAACCTCAGGGCGGTCAGGGTCTGGCGGGGAACCCTTCCTCGTTGGTAGGCCAGCCCCAGCTGGGCCTCCGCTGACTTCGTTGCCCAGCGGCGCAGGTCCTCCCACCGTTTGCGGTAGTGGGTGCTCTGCCTGTCAAAGACCCCCAGAGTCCACACCTCCTTGGCGATGGCACGCCAAATACCCTTTTTCTGATGGGCGCTGACCTGCATGGAAAAGACAGCAGAAAAGGGAATTATTTAACAGTCCATACCATCACACTCATGGCCCACCAGATCCTTCCCATCCCCTGACCCACATACATTGACCACCATACATGCAGCACCCCAGGACACCTCCGCCCCCCCCAACATGTGGCTTACACACACAGCAATCCATACATTCATAGACCACGCATCATGCTCACAGTGTACTCACCTGTTTGTCTGGAGGACCGTAGAATAACGTGTACTGGGGTAGGACCCCATCCACCAGTTTCTCCAACTCCTCCTCAGTGAAGGCAGGGGCCCTTTCCCCAGACACATGAGCCATTGTCGCTTCAAGACACAGGTCACAGCAGCACTTGCAGTGTAGGTCCTCTCCTGTTGAAGGTCAGGTAGCAAGTGAGTGCACAAATAGAAAATGTCCGTCACGTCCACAGCGGTGCGTACCGTTACTGCCGGCGTACATCGCCATTGGCTCCTGGAACCCATAGGGCCCAATGATAACCAATGCAAAGATGCGCAGCAGTCATCGACCACCTACTGCAACGGCGCACAACGCCAGCGGAATTACCTCATTTCCACTTGCCCCGCCTCACAGGTCAGGCAGCCCCCATTTCAGGGGGGCACAGGCCATGGCACCTAACTGGTCACAACAGATATTGGCACAGCAACTGACTCTCAGATTCACATACAGGTTCTGTAAAGGAAAAGATGCATCATTATTTCAATTGATGTGTGAATATGACCCTCTGCTCACCGTTTTCCTCCGTAGGCATCAACCACTGAGGATGATTATGAGATGGTGACATCCTCCGGTGTACCCCTGGTGGACCTTGCGACTATGGAGGACAGACACATTATCCTAACCTACAGAATTGATCAAGCCACAATCCAAGAACTGTGTGCCCAATTGGAGCCAGGCCTGATGTCAGCTATCCGCCAGCCCACAGGTATCCCCCCTGTAGGGCAGGTCCTGTCAGTGCTCCATTTCCTGGCAAGTGGTTCCTTCCAAATAACAGTGGCCATGGCATCAGGGATGTCTCAGCCAATGTTCTCCAACGTGTTAACCAGAGTGTTGTCAGCCCTGCTGAAACACATGCGCAGCTACATCATATTCCCCCAGGTGGAGGATTGGGCCAGAGTGAAAGCTGACTTTTATGCCCTGGGACATATCCCCAACATCATTGGTGCCATTGATGGTACACAAACAGCATTTGTCCACCCCCACCGGAGAAATGAACAAGTGTTCAGGAATAGAAAAAGCTCTCACTCTCTGAATGTGCAGATGGTGTGTTTGGCGGACCAGTACATCTCCCATGTGAATGCCAAGTTTCCTGGCTCTGTGCATGACGCCTTTATCTTGAGGAATAACAGCATCCCATATGTGATGGTTCAACTCCAGAGGCACCGGGTGTGGCTAATAGGTGAGCCTAAGGTCTCCACCCAATATAAATTGTTGTCTGGGTATGGGGTTGTCCCTAAGGGTTAGTGTGTGTTTAACAGGTATCCCTCGATATTTGCAGGTGACTCTGGTTACCCCAACCTCTCATGGCTACTGACCCCAGTGAGGAATCCCAGGACAAGGGCAGAGAAACATTACAATGAGGCACATGGACGAACAAGGAGGATAATTGAAAGAACCTTTGGCCTCCTGAAGGCCAGGTTCTGGTGCCTCCATCTGACAGGTGGATCCCTGTACTACTCACCCAAGAAGGTGTGCCAGATCATCATTGCATGTTGCATATTGCACAACCTGTCCTTGAGACGCCAGGTGCCTTTTATGCAGGAGGATGAGCCTGGAGATGGCTGTGGGAGCGATGGAGCCTGTGAACAGTGAGGAAGAGGAGGCAGAGGAAGAAGATGTGGACAACAGAAGTAATATAATACAGCAGTACTTCCAGTGACACACAGGTAAGACACTGTAACTTCACTTTACATTTCAGTTTTCTGTTGGACATTGTATATGGCAGCCTGATTTCCCTATGTCTATGGCCACTTACTGTACCATTTTGCATCTCTATTTTCAGATCTCTGTGGCCCACTCTGGCTCCTGGTATGTTTCCTGCTGCCCACTAAAGGTCATACCAATGTAGAAATAACTGTACATATGACCTGCAATGTTTTCAGAATGTTGTACTAATACATAATTCAATCATTAGACAGACTCAAGATTTGTATTTGTTCCAAGGGTATTTATTTAAGTGCTCATATGTAGAGGGGGATGTTCAATGGGCTGGGGTGATGGTGGAGGAATGTCCAGTTAGAGTCCAGTCTCTTGGTATCCCATGTTCATTGTCCAATGGGGCATAGGAAGGGAAGTAATGGGAGTTCAAGGTGGACAGGGTGACAGAGTGGGACAGAAGGGTGACAATCAGGAGAGCCCTTTTTCCTGGCAGGGGTCTTGGCAATGTTCTCTGTCTTCTGCCTGGATCGTAGGGACCGTTTGCGGGGTGGTGCTCCTTCTGCAGGGGGAGGGGTACTGGTGGCCTGTTGGTCCTGTGCGGGGCCTCCTGTCCATTAGCACCGGCGGAGGTGGAGGGCTGTTCTTCGGTGTGGCTAGTGTCAGGGGCACATTTTTGTGCCACTGCCTCCCTCATGGTCTTGCCCATGTCTGCCAGCACCCCTGCAATGGTGACCAGGATGGTGTAGATGTTTTTGAGGTCCTCCCTGATTCCCAGGTACTGCCCCTCCTGCAGCCGATGGGTCTCCTGCAACTTGTACAGTATCTGGCCCTTGGTCTCCTGGGAATGGTGGTATGCTCCCAGGATGTTGGAGAGTGCTTCCTGGAGAGTCAGTTCACCTGGGCCTGTCCTCCCCCTGTCGCTCAGCACTCCTCCCAGTTTCCCTGTTGTCCAGTGCCTCTGTCCCCTGAAGCGTGTGCCCAATGCCACTGACCTTAGGTCCCTGATCGTCCTGTGTTTGTGGGGTTGCCTGGGATCCCTGTAGTGGTGGACACACTGTTGATTGACTTGTCCTGGGGACAGTGGCATGGGCCTGCTGGGTGGGTGATGTGCTGGTGTTTCCTGAGGGGGGAGGATCTGTGGTGGGTTGGGACTGTGGCAGGGTAACCGACTGTCCAGAGGTCCCTGATGGGCCAGATTGGTCATCGTGATCCAGGTGTGCAGAGCTGCTGTCAGCACTGTGGGCCTCCTCTGGGGGGGGGGAACTGGATGTTGCTGACAACTCCTCTCTGGTGACGTTGAGTAAGGGTCCTGTCAGTCTGAAAATGCAGTGTTATTGTATCTGTGTGTGCCATCTTGTGCATGGGTTTGTTTCCCTGTATGATTGTGATTTCCCTGTCAGCTTGGCCTTGTGTTCGTGGTGGTTTTGTGGGCTGGGTGAATCTCTGTGATGGACATGCTGTGGTGATGGGTGTCCATGCAGGTCTGTGATGGGTGTTACATGCAGGGCTTGGTATTGGGATGGGTGGGTTGTGATGGTGGGGTATATGTGAGGTGGTGGAGTGATGGTGGCGAGGGTAGGGGTAGGAGTTTGTGATGGCATGCAGGTAGGGTGGGGGATTTAGTAGTAAAGATTTGACTTACCAGAGTCCAGTCCTCCTGCTACTCCTGCGAGGCCCTCAGGATGCATTATTGCCAAGACTTGCTCCTCCCATGTTGTTAGTTGTGGGGGAGGAGGTGGGCGTCCACTGCCAGTCCTCTGTACAGCTACCTGGTGTCTTGCAACCACGGAATGCACCTTCCCCCGTAGGTCGTTCCACCTCTTCCTGATGTCATCCCTTGTTCTTGGGTGCTGTCCCACGGCATTGACCCTGTCCACGATTCTCCACCATAGCTGCATCCTCCTTGCAATGGACGTCTGCTGCACCTGTGATCTGAATAACTGTGACTCTACCAGGATGATTTCCTCCACCATGACCATTTAGCTCCTCCTCAGAAAACCTGTGGTGTATTTGGGGTGCCATGGATGTGGTGTGAGTGGTATGTGTGAGGATGTGTGGGGTGATGTGTGGGGTGATGTGTTGTGGTGTGTGGTGTGAGGTACATGGATGGTGTCTGGGTGATGGTGTTCTGTGCCTCTGATTGAGTAGGTGCTCCTGCCTTGTGTCTCTCTCTTTTGTCAAATCCTTTGAGTCATAAAGGGTTGTGGGTGGTGTGGGTGTGTGTTTTATATTGGTGTGGGTGTGTGGGTGTGGTGAGTGTATGTGTGTCAGGTGTGTGTGGTTTGAATTGTCCAATGTGCTGGGGTTTTGTAAATGTGTGTGTATTTTAAGCGCAGCGGTGTGTTCTCCCAATAGTTTACCGCGGTTGAAAGACCGCCCCGGTGATTTGTGGGTTGTGATATTGTCGGCATGTTCCTGTTGGCATTATGGTTTGGGTTTTGGTACCGCCAGTTTATCACTGATCTTTGGTGTGGGGACTTGTGTGGGTGTCTGTATAGTGGCGGATTTCTCTGTGTGGGTCATAATACCCGTAGCGGATTACCGTCACGGTATGTTGGCTGCTGTCAGCATGGCAGTAGGTGGCATTTACCGCCAGGGTTGTAATGAGGGCCTGAGTGTTTTTTTTTCATGTGTGTGAGTACTGTATGACTACAGTCGTATTGCATGAGCTTTGCATGTCTCCTGGATAAGCCTTGGCTTCTCAGCTACAGCTACCTCTAGAGAGCCTGGCTACTAGACAGTGTCTACATTTCACTAAAACGGGATAACTGGACCTGGTATAAGGTGTAAGTACCATATGTACCCACAACAAACCAGGCCAGCTTCAAACATTGGTGATGCAGATGTGGGATAAGTACTTGCAATTGCCTTATCACTCTGTCACCTGGTACTTTCCACAGGAAAGACCACTCTATACCTAGAGATATACAATATACCTTGTACAGGGATCTAGTCTCTTACCTTCCTTTCCAAAAGTCTAGAGGTTAGGTAACTCTTCACCACCCTAACACACACACCATGTCTACTGCTGGAACTAGCTCTGAGGTCATGAGCACTGCCTATGAAGGCATGTCCTTCAGGGATTGGAAGGGGTTTTGTTCAGACAGGAAATAAGATGTGGGAAAGAATCCAATCAAGAATTTATTTTTGAGCCTCCTTCTTCAGGATGACCAGGAGCATGCTAGTAGCCAGGAGGAGGACGAGGAGGAAGATTCTGTACCCTTTGACTCAGGGAATAATCTTCCAGGTTCAGGGGAGGGTTCTTCCAGGGATCTTGTACCTAGTAGAACCACTAGTGTAGCTGGTAGTGGGAGGGAAAGATACATAGGTAGGATTCCCTTTACACCCAGAGGACAGGTAGCTAGGGTCAAAAAGACTAGGGAAAGATCCACCTCTGCCCATTCCCATATCACCTCAGTGTCTGAGGGATCACACTGCACAGCTCCAGGAGATGACTCCATAGATAGGGAGCTCAGAAAGCTGAGAATGGAGGAGTCCAGGCTGAAGTTGCAGCACCAACAGCTAGCCCTAGATAGAGAGGCCTTGGCAGTGGACAGGGAAAGGCAGGAGTTTGGGTTAGTACCCCATGGTGACTGCAGCAGCAGTTTCAGGGATTTTAGAGTCAGGGAGGATTCCATTGATTCTAGAAACTGGCACAAAATTGTTCCCTCATGGAAGGTAGGGGATGATATCTACAAGTGGTTTGCTGCACATGAGAGGGCCTGTAAAGTTTAGAGGGTCCCTCAAAGGCAGTGGTCTGCTATTCTTTGGTTGCCCTTCTTCGACAAGGGGAGGGATATACTTCTCACTGTCAGAGAAGAATATGCAGACACTCACACCATTTTAAAAACAGCTCTTTTGGAAGGTTTTGGTCTCACTATTGAACAGTATAGGATCAAGTTCAGGGAGACCAGAAAAGAGGCCTCACTGGATTGGGTTGACTTTGTGGACTGTTCTGTTAAAGCTTTGGAAGGCTGGTTACATGGCAGCAAAGTGTCTGATTATGAGGGCTTGTAAAATATGTTGCTGAAAGAGCATATTTGAAATAACTGTGGGGGTCATTATGAACCCGGCGGTCAGTGTTACTGTGGCTGTAGTACCGCCAAGAGGCTGGCGGTACATACCACCACATTATGAGAATGGCGGGTTGGCTGCAGCCAACCCACCACTTCTCCACTCATACTGCCATGGCGATATGAACCGCCGGGCCGGAGATATCAATCTCCAGTCCGGCGGCCGGCAAAGTACCGGCGGCGGCATTATGAGCCTGCCTTCCACCATGGTCTTCATGGCGTTAGCAACACCACGAAAACCTTGGCGGTAAGCCCTACCCGGTGACAGAGAATTCCTTCCCTGTCACCGGTAGGCAGCTCCCCCACCCCAACACACACCTTACACCCCCCACTCACCCTCCATCCAAAGCCCCACCCCCATACATACACTAAACCCCCAACCCCAACATTCACATACACCTTCCCACCCCCGATCCAAACACACACCCCCAACCACTCTGATCCAAACACCCCCACCCACTCCTAATCGAACACACACTCCCCACCCACTCCGATCCAAACACACACACCCCACACCTTCCGATCCTCTCACTCACCCCCTCGCCCCCATATACCCACACACCTGCAGACACACACCACACATACACCCAATCACTCACACTGGCATACATGCATTCATACACACACAGGCATATACACATACTTCCAGATATGCTCGCGCACCTTCTTACACACAATCACACTGACATGCAGACATGCAATCACTTCATCATTCTTACACGCATTCACTCATAAGCATATAATCACTGAAACAACACAACACACACAGACACATTCACAGGCGCACCCCCACATTCATGCACACACTCAGACACACACACACATAAGACCCTCCACGCCCCCATCCTGCCACCCCCCTCCCCTGTCGGAAGCCTGACTTACCTTTGTCAAGTGGCAGCGCCCCTGAGCTGAACATTGCTAGGTCTTACCACAGGTCATGATACAGCTGGCGGCGTTCTACTGGTGTCGCAGTGCTTGTGGTAGCAGCGCCACCTTACCACCATCCGCCACCATGAGCACTGCCGGAATTCTGCCCTTCTTGTGGCGGATGTCCGGCAGTGCTCATAATGTGGCGGATGGAAGGTAGCTGTGGTGGAGGTATTTTGTGCGGCTGTCACCACTGCGGTAGGCGTTTTTACCACCAAAGTCAAAATGACCACCTGTGTGTCTGAATTGTTGCACCAATACTTGGTAGACTCAGATCTGACCTCTCCCACAATTGGGAAAGAAGGCAGACAAATGGGTCAGAACAAGGGTGAGCAGAAAAGCTCATACAGGGGGTGATAAGAAGAAGGGTGGTAAGTCACATGGCAAAGGTGGGGACAAAGATAAAAACAAAGAGTCTTCATCAGGCCCACAAAACTCTTCTGGGGGTGTGTCTAAATCCTCTTCTTACAACCATCAAATAAAAACCCTTGTGCTATATCTGTAGGAATAAAGGCCCTATGGCAGGAGACAGCTCTTGCCCTAAGAAAAGCACCACGCCTCCCATCACCACTTGCCCCTAGCAATAGCAGTGGTGGTGGGAAAAATAACACTACAAATAGTCAGTCCAAGAGTGTACCAGGGCGCACTCTAGAAAATGTAGTGGGGTTGGAGTTAAGTGTTGGACAGCAAACCTTCCCTACACATGAGGGTTTGAGACAGCAAGCTATCAAAGAAGAGGCAAGGCATATCAGTAGCACCCATAGTGTGTACTGAGAGAACAATCTCTTATATTCTGAGGCAAGGGACCCAAAACCTGATGCTACCACGAGACTGGTCATTCCCTTGCAATACAGAGAATTTTTGTTAACCTTGCCACATGATATTCCCCTTGCTGGACATCTGAGACTAAGCAAGACCTGGTACAGACTGGTCCTTCACTTTCACTAGCCTCACATGTCTGAAGATACCAAGGAGTTTTGTCATTCCTGTGTCACTTGTCAAGCCACTGGCAAGACAGGTGGCACTCCAAAGGACCTCTTGATCCCACTGCCAGTGGTTGGGGTACCCTTTGAAATGGTAAGGGTTGATATTGTTGCCCCCCTTGACCCTCCCACAGCTTCTGAAAACAGATTCATTCTAGTGGTGGTAGACCATGGCACCAGGTATCCAGAACCTATACCTTTTAGGACCACTACAGCACCTGCAGTGGCCAAAGCCTTTCTGGGAATCTTTTCCAGGGTGGGTTTCCCAAAAGATTAGCAACTTCATGTCTACATTCTTAAAAGCAATGTGGAAAGAGTGTGGTGTAACTTATAAATTCACTACACCTTACCATCCCCAGACAAATGGATTGGTTGAGCATTTTATCAAAACACTCAAAGACCTGATAATGGGCCTCTCTGAAAAACTCAGGAGGAGATGAGATGTCCTGGTGCCATGCCCACTCTCTGTCTACAGGGAGGTACCCCAAAAAGGAGTGGGCTACATGCCCTTTGAACTCCTGTGTGAACAACTGTTAGGAGTCCAATAGCACTTGTCAAGGAGAGTTGGGAGCAACAACTGAGCCCCCCCTAAACAAGATATAATGAATTATGTGCTTGGCCTAAGATCACGAATGGCTGAGCACATGAAGAAGGCCACTAAGAACCTTCAGACAAGCCAAGAATTGCAAACGCAATGGCATGACCAGAAGGCTGTCCTGACAGTGTGCCAACCAGGGCAGAAAGTGTGGATCCTGGAGCCTGTGGCCCCAAGGGCACTCCAAGATAAATGGAGTGGGCCACACATCATAGTGGAAAAGAAGGGTGAGGTCACCTACTTAGTTGACCTTGGCACTCCTAGAAGCCCTCTCAGAGTAGTTCATGTAACCACCTAAAGCCCTACTAGGACAGGGTTGACTTAACCCATCTCGTGGCCACTGATGAGGGACAGGAGGAAGAGAGTGACCCTCTCCCTGATCTCTTCTCCAATATTGCAACTGATGGCTAAGTAGATGTAGTCGTCCTGGCAGACTGCCTTACTGAATCTCAGAAGGAAGACTGCAGAAACCTCCTAGGGCAGTTCTCTGAACTGTTTTCTCTAACGCCTGGACAGACTACATGGTGTGAACACACCATTGATACAGGAGACAAGTTGCCTGTTCAAAGCAAGATTTATAGGCAACCTAACCATATTAGAGATTGCATCCAACCTGAAGAGCAGGCAATGCTTGACCTAGGAGTGATTGAGCACTCTGACAGCCCCTGGGCTAGGCCAGTGGTGCTGGTAGCAAAACCTCACTCACAAAATGGGAAAAGAGAGATGAGGTTCTGTGTTGATTACAGAGGGCTCAACACAGTCACTAAGACTGATGCTCACCCTACACCCAGGTCAGATGAGCTAATAAATACACTGGCATCTGCCAAGTATCTAAGCACCTTTGACTTGACTGCAGGGTATTGGCAGATCAAATTGTCACAGGAAGCAAAAACAAAAACTGCTTTCTCAACCATTAGAGGGCGTTATCAGTTTACAGTTATGCCCTTTGGTTTGAAAAATGCACCTGCCACTTTTCAGAGGTTGGTGAAAATAATCCTCCAAGGTCTGGAAGCTTTTAGTGCAGCATATCTAGATGATATTGCCGTCTTTATCTTCACCTGGGATGACCACCGGGTCCACCTCTGGAATGTTTCGGAGGCTCTACAAAAGACAGGCCTTGCTATCAAGGCCTCAAAGTGCCAGATAGGGCAGGGGAAGGTGGTTTATCTGTGACACCTAGTAGGTGGAGAACAGATTCAGCAGTAATAGGGGAAGATCCAGACTATTTTAGATTGCACTTCCCCTACAACACAAACCCATGTTAGAGCCTTTCTTGGTCTCACTGTTTACTACAGGAGGTTCATTAAAACAAATGGCTCCATTGTTGCCCCTCCTAATAACCTCACCTCAAAGAAGATGCGTAAAAAGGAATTATTGTCAGCCAGCTATCAAAAAGCTTTTGAGGAGCTAAAACAGGCCATGTGCTCTGCACCTGTTCTAAAAAGCCCAAACTACTTCAAGAAGTTCATAGTTGAAACTGATACTTCAGAGGTAAGGGTTGGGGCAGTTATATCACAGCTTAATACAGAGGGCCAGGATCAACCAGTAGCTTTTATCAGCAGAAGGTTGACCCCTAGAGAAAAGACTTGGGTGGTCATTACAACCCTGGCGGTCGGTGTTAAAGCGGCGGTAAAACCGCCAACAGGCCAGCGAAAAAAAAAATGTAATTACGACCGTGGTGGAAACCGCCAACATAGACAGCCACGTTAACACCGTCACAGCGGTACAAACAAACACCGCGGCGGCAACCGCCAACAGACAGACAGAGGACAATATACCGCACACACTATTACAACCCACCAATCCGCCACCTTTTCCGGGGCCTATTCACCGCGAGCAAAAACACGGCGGAGACAGTACTTCGAAGGGAAAACGCTCACCTCTACACCCCCTCACGAGGAATCAGGACACCATGGAACCCAAGCTCCAGATTTTGCCAGCCTTTATCTTCCTGCTCCTCTACCAGGAGCACGAACGCCGGGGGCGAAGACAACAGTGAGTACTGCACCTACGACACAGGGGAGGGGGAGGGAAAAAACAGTGACACACACACGCAACACGCAACACCCCCACCCCCACCCTCACCCACTACAACACACAATACATATTGATACATAACAGTTACACCCCCAACCCCCCTTTGAAGAATGCAAGGACAAAAGGAAATGAGTCAAATAATTGTGATATATTCAATTACATACATCAAAAATGTTTGCAAATATATACATTTATACTATATACAATTATATACACCAAGAACACAAGTCCAAGGGATTCCACCATCATAGTCCGTGGATCACTGGGCCCAAAAGTCATGGGCGAGGCCCACACTCAATACCCAAACAAGATGGAGAGAACACTGCAGGGGCATCAGTTAGAAATAAAACAGGCACCTCAGGGGGAAGCCGGTTGAGTGCAAGACGCCAGATCGACGAGGGGGCTCCATGCCCACAGTTCAATCCTGGGGAGTGCAAAGCCACAGTCTCACAAGTCTCTACAGTGGGTGGGTTGCCCACTGTTCAATCCTGGGGAGTGCAAGGCCACAGTCTCACAAGTCTCTACAGTGGGTGGGTTGTCCACTGTTCAATCCTGGGGAGTTCAAAACCACAGTCTCACAAGTCTCTACAGTGGGTGGTTTGCCCACTGCTGCATCCTGGGGAGTGTAAAGCCACAGTCTCTCAAGTGGATAACATTCCCCACTGGTTTCTGGAGGGGGCCTTGTGCCCAGAGTGCTTCATCCTGCCAAGGACTGAGGTAGTGGATGCTTTTCTCCACTGGTTCTGGAGGGGGCCTTGTGCCCAGAGTGCTTCATCCTGCCAAGGGCTGAGGTAGGGGATGCTTTTCTCCACTGGTTCTGGAGGGGGCCTTGCGCCCAGAGTGATTCATCTTGCCCGTGTCGGCCTCAGTAGCGTCGGAATCATTGGCGCTCACTGGCCTGCGGTGCTGCAGGCGGCGGTGTCCTGGGCAGCGGTTCAGCTGGTGGCGGTCTTGTCCTGGCCTGCGGTGCTGCTGGCGGCAGTGACCTGGGCAGCGGTTCAGCTGGTGGCAGTCTTGTCCTGGCCTACGGGGCTGCTGGCGGCGGTGTCCTGGGCAGCGGTTCAGCTGGTGGTGGTGTCCTGGGCAGCGGGGCTGCTGCTGGCAGTACTGTCTGTGGCAGCGGTGCTGCTGGCGGTCGCCTCCTGGGCAGCGGGGCTGCTGCTGGCGGTCTTCTCCTAGGCAGTGTGGCTGCTGGCGGTCTTGTCTGCCGTGCTGTTCTTCCCAGACCTGCCGGTTTTACTGTGCCCCTTCCCCACCTTGGATGGTGTCGCAGCTGTCTCCACACTCCCAACTGTACCCCTGGGAGCGGCTTTGGTGGCTGGTTTCTTTCTCTTCTCCCGCTGGGCACTGGCCAACTTTTTATGCTTGACAGGTGGGGGACTGTCCGTGCTGTGGCTCCTTGCCACACTGCCTGCCCTCCTGCCTGGTGCACTCCATAATCCAGTGACTACTGGCACCACTGGTCCCGCCGATGCTGTTGATGAGGTGCTAGGTTGGGACCTGGAGAGTCGGGCCCTAGTAAACTGAAGGGGTGAGGGAGGTGAGGGAAAGAGGTCAAGGCTGGCCAGGAAAAGTTTCTTAGGAACACTGGGACGGGTAGCTGGAGGGGGTTTGGGAGTGGAGGAAGAGGTTGTGGTTGTAGGAGGTGTACGTTTTGTGACTTTGGGTGAAGGTGCATGGGCTGGAGGCTGTCTTGAGGTGGATGACTGTTGGGTGGGTGTGTGGCTGCGTTTGTGTACCTTGGGAGGTGGCCTCACAGACACACTGGGAGAGAACACAGGGGATGTGTGAATGGTAGTGTGGGTGGTGACTGCACGTGAGTGGTGTGTGGTGGTGTGTGTGCTGGTGATGGACATAGTGGCTGAGGATGTAGTGCATGCAGGTGTGAGTGGAGATGAGACAGGGAGGGAGGAGGGAGAAGAGGAGGAGGGGAACACAGTGGAGGCAGTGGATGTTGGTGTGCCTGCATGTGTGTGATGCTTGCGTGAGTGCCTGTGGGATGTGTGGTGCTTATGTTTGCCAGAGCTTCCCTTGTGTGTTGAGGTGTATGCATGCTGGTCTGATGGTGTGCTTGGGATAGGCTGAGGTGCAGGGGTGTGGGTCTGGGTGGAGGAAGTTGGAGGGGGGAGGCTAGAGACAGGGACAATGGCTGCCATCAGTGCTGAGGCCAGAGTCTGAAAAGCTCGCTGAAGGGCTGCCTGACCAGAGTGAATGCCCTCCAGGTATGCATTGGTTTGTTGCAACTGCCTCTCTACACCCTGGATGGCATTCAAAATGGTAGACTGCCCAACAGTGAGGGACCTGAGGAGGTCAATGCCCTCCTCACTGAGGGCAGCAGGGGTGACAGGGGCAGGGGCTGAGGTGCCTGGGGCGAAGGTGATGCCCACCCTCCTAGGTGAGCGGGCACGGGGCAAAGGCTGAGGGGCCGCTGGGAGGGCGCTGCTGGTAGGGGGGGTGGCAGCTGTACCTGTAGATGCGGGGGGCACAGATGGGGCCACCACCGCAAGGGAGCTCCCATCAGAGGAGGAGTTCGTCTTGCTGGTGTCAGCTCCTGTCCCCACCGTGGAGCTTCCCTCACCCTCTGCCCCACTGGTGAATTCGGAGTCAGTAGTGTCACCCTTCAGGGCCATGTGGGATGCAGCTCCCTCCTGCTCCGGTGCCACTGCTCCTCCGCCTGATGATGCTAATGCACACAAGTACAGGGAGACCACAAAAAGGGGGGGGGGAAGACAGAAGAAAGACATGTTGAGTGCATGCAATACCGCTACCGTTGGCGGACACGACAGACACAGAAGCCCCCTGCACTAGGCCACGCACTTGGGGTCCACTATTCAATCCCTGGGACATGGCTTACAAGGCTATGGCCGATTTCTGCACACATGGATGTCACAGGAGCCTGACTAGGTGTAGTTGGCACTGTACACAGGTGGGGTGGGGTGCCACAGGACCTGCCTGAAGAAGGGAACTTAACTAGCAAACTCGCCCTGGCCTAGGGGAACCCACAGCCCACCTCCCCCACCCAGACACCTACAATGCATGCTGAATCAGCAGAATGAGAGGGTATTCACCCCCTTGTGGCTGCTGTGGTGCCCTGAAGTGCCCATCCCACTCCGGGTACGCCACCTCCAGGATCCTGAACATCAGGGGGGTCACGGTGCGACGACCACCCCACCCACGTTGGGAGGCCATCCCCAGCTGGGCCTCCGCTGTCTTTTTGCTCCAGCAGCGAATGTCCTCCCATCTTTTCCGGCAGTGGGTGCTCCGTCTGTGGTAGACCCCCAGGGTCCGGACTTCCTTGGCGATGGCACGCCAGATGTCCTTCTTATGGTGGGTGCTGACCTACAGGAATTGTACAGGGGAAAAAGAGAAGTAATTGCCAACTGTACCGTCACAGTCATTGGCCCGCATCCCTACCTTTACCATGACACACATGCACTCACCGTTGTTTCATGCACGCCTCATTCTCACCCCCCCTATCTTTCATCCACCCCACGCCACACAGGCATTGACCATACAGCATGCTCACAGTGTACTTACCTGTTTGTCTGGAGGACCGTAGAATAGCGTGTACTGGGGGAGGACCCCATCCACGAGTTTCTCCAACTCCTACGTGCTGAAGGCAGGGTCCCTTTCCCCAGACACATGAGCCATTGTCTCTTCAAGACTGAGGTCACAGCAGCACTTGCAGCGTGGGTCCTCTCCTGTCGAAGACCAAGTATAGAGTGATTGAACAGAGAGAAAACGGCGGTCATGTACCGTCACCACCAGCGTACATCGTCATTGGCTCCTGGGACCCATAGGGTCCAATGTTAACCAATGCAGAATTGCGCCGCGGTCTTCGATCGCCTACAGCGACGGTGCACAACGCCAGCGCAATTACCTCATATCCCCTTGTCCCACCTTACAGGTCAGGGAGCCACCATTTCAGGGGCCCACATGGCTTATTTTTCACTGCGTCACGCATACCTAGGCCTTGCCTAAACACTCATACAGTCAAATTTCAATTTATGAATATTTTCAGAGTAAGCTGTGTTTACGTACCTCAGAGTTTGTTGACTCTGTGCTCGCTGTTCTCCTCCATAGGCACCGTCCGCTGGGGCATGTGAGGAGATGGCGGCATCCTCCGGTGTACAGACCGCTGGTGGATCTATCAACAATGGATGAAAGACATGTGATCATCACCTACAGGCTTGATCGTGCCACAATCCAGGAACTGTGTGCCCAGTTGGAGCCAGACCTGATGCCAGCTATCTGCCATCCCACAGGAATGCCCCCTCAAGTGCAGGTGCTGTCAGTACTCCATTTCCTAGCAAGTGGGTCTTTTCAAACAACAGTGGCCATAGCATCAGTGATGTCCCAGCTTATGTTTTCCAACGTGTTGTCCAGAGGGTTGTCTGCCCTGCTGAAACACATGCAGAGCTACATCGTTTTCCCTCAGGTGGAGGATTTGCCTACAGTGAAAGGTGATTTCTATGCCCTGGGACATATTCCCAACACCATAGGTGCCATTGATGGGACACATGTGGCCTTGGTCCCCCCCGCAGGAGTGAACAGGTGTACAGAAACCGGAAGAGTTACAATTCCATGGATGTGCAGATGGTGTGTTTGGCAGACCAGTACATCTCCCATGTTAATGCAAAATTCCCTGGCTCAGTGCATGACGCTTACATCCTGTGGAATAGCAGCATCCCTTATGTGATGGGGCAACTACAGAGGCACAGGGTGTGGCTATTAGGTGAGCACCTGGACCCAAATCAGTGGGAATAGTTGTCTGGGTCTGTGGATGTCCCTATGAGTTAGTGTGTGTCTAACAGTTGTCCCTCGACATTTTCAGGTGACTCTGGTTACCCCAACCTGTCATTGCTACTGACCCCATTGTTGAATCCCAGGACAAGGGCAGAGGAATGCTACAATGAGGCCCATGGGCGAACTAGGAGGATTATAGAGTGGACCTTCGACCTCTTGAAGGCGAGGTTCTGGTGCCTCCATATGACAGGTGGTTCCCTATTCTACTCACCAAAGAAGGTGTGCCAGATCATCGTGGCCTGCTGTATGCTTCACAAATGGCTTTGGGATGACAGGTGCCTTTTCTGCAGGAGGATGGTCCAAATGGAGGTGTTGTGGCAGCTGTGGAGCCTGTGGACAGTGAAGACGAGGAAGCAGAAGAAGAGGACATCGACAACAGGAACACAGTGATCCTGCAATACTTCCAGTGAGACACAGGTAAGTAGACAAACCTGCCTGCTACATCTAATTTAAATCTACTACCTCTCTACTGTCTGTCATTTTCACCCAGTGTATGGTCACTGAGTTGTCACTTTCCCTTACGATTTCACAGATGTGGGTCCCACTGTGTGACATCTGCTTGGTTTCCTCATGGACTAGAGCTGTGTGACATAGGTATGTTGACATTACATTTGAAAGAGCATTTTGGCACTGCAATTACAAATAAAATTTAAGGGAGTTTATTTAAGTGCTCGATATTGGAGGGGGTTGTAAAATGGTGAGGGGTGATGGTGGAGGAATGTCCATGGCAGAGTCCAGTCCATTAGTCTCACAGGTGCATTGTTTAAAGGGGCATAGGAAGTGGAGCTGGGGTAGTTTAAGGATGGGCAGGGTGACAAGGTGGGACAAATGGATGACAATCAGGGTGGTCTCATTTCTTGGCAGGGGTCTTGGCATTGTTCTCTGTCTTTGTCCTGGATCTCAAGGACCGTTTGTGGGGTGGTTCTCGCTCTGCAGGGGGTGGGGTGCTGGTGTGGTGGTCCTGTGGCAGTGCCTCCTGTCTACTAGCGCCGGCAGAGGTGGTGGGCTGTTTATCGTCCAGGCTAGTGTCAGGGGCCGCTTGTTGTGCCACAGTGTCCCTCCTGGTTTTGACGAGTTTCTTCAGCACCCCTACAATGGTGCCCAGGGTGGAATTGATGGATTTGAGTTCCTCCCTGAATCCCAAATACTGTTCCTCCTGCAGACGCTGGGTCTCCTGAAACTTGGCCAGTACCGTTGCCATCGTCTCCTGGGAATGGTGGTAGGCTCCCATGATGTTGGAGAGGGCCTCGTGGAGAGTGGGTTCCCTGGGCCTGTCCTCCCCCATCACACAGCAGCCCTCCCAGTTCCCCTGTGTTCCTGGGCCTCTGTCCCCTGAACTGTGTGTCCACTGCCACTGCCCCCAGGTCCCTGTTGTTGTTGGGGTGGTGGGTTAGCCTGGGTTCCCTGTAGTGGTGGACACACTGCTGATTGACGTGTCCTGGGGACAGAGGTATGGGCCCGCTGGGTGGGTGCTGTGCTGGTGTTTCCAGAGGGGGGAAAGTCTGTGGTGGCTTGTGTAGGAGGCTGGACTGGCTTGTAGTGAGTACCAAGGGGTACTTGCACCTTGCACCAGGCCCAGTTATCCCTTATTAGTGTATAGGGTGTCTAGCAGCTTAGGCTGATAGATAATGGTAGCTTAGCAGAGCAGCTTAGGCTGAACTAGGAGACGTGTGAAGCTACTACAGTACCACTTAGTGTCATATGCACAATATCATAAGAAAACACAATACACAGTTATACTAAAAATAAAGGTACTTTATTTTTATGACAATATGCCAAAGTATCTTAGAGTGTACCCTCAGTGAGAGGATAGGAAATATACACAAGATATATATACACAATAGCAAAAATATGCAGTATAGTCTTAGAAAACAGTGCAAACAATGTATAGTTACAATAGGATGCAATGGGAAAACATAGGGATAGGGGCAACACAAACCATACACTCCAAAAGTGGAATGCGAACCACGAATGGACCCCAAACCTATGTGACCTTGTAGAGGGTCGCTGGGACTATTAGAAAATAGTGAGAGTTAGAAAAATAACCCTCCCCAAGACCCTGAAAAGTGAGTGCAAAGTGCACTAAAGTTCCCCTAAGGACAAAGAAGTCGTGTTAGAGGAATAATGCAGGAAAGACACAAACCAGCAATGCAACAACTGTGGATTTCCAATCTAGGGTACCTGTGGACCAAGGGGACCAAGTCCAAAAGTCACAAGCAAGTCGGAGATGGGCAGATGCCCAGGAAATGCCAGCTGCGGGTGCAAAGAAGCTTCTACTGGACAGAAGAAGCTGAGGTTTCTGCAGGAACGAAAAGGGCTAGAGACTTCCCCTTTGGAGGATGGATCCCTCTCGCCGTGGAGAGTTGTGCAGAAGTGTTTTCCCGCCGAAAGAACGCCAACAAGCCTTGCTAGCTGCAAATCGTGCGGTTAGCGTTTTTGGACGCTGCTGAGGCCCAGGAGGGACCAGGAGGTCGCAAATTGGACCAGCAGAGAGAGGGGACGTCGAGCAAGACAAGGAGCCCTCTCTGAAGCCGGTAGCACCCGGAGAAGTGCTAGAAACAGGCACTACGAGGATGTGTGAAATGGTGCTTGCCGAAGTTGCACAAAGGAGTCCCACATCGCCGGAGACCAACTTAGAAAGTCGTGCAATGCAGGTTAGAGTGCCGTGGACCCAGGCTTGGCTGTGCACAAAGGATTTCCGCCGGAAGTGCACAGGGGCCGGAGTAGCTGCAAAGTCGCAGTTCCCAGCAATGCAGCCCAGCGAGGTGAGGCAAGGACTTACCTCCACCAAACTTGGACTGAAGAGTCACTGGACTGTGGGGGTCACTTGGACAGAGTTGCTGGATTCGAGGGACCTCGCTCGTCGTGCTGAGAGGAGACCCAAGGGACCGGTAATGCAGCTTTTTGGTGCCTGCGGTTGCAGGGGGAAGATTCCGTCGACCCACGGGAGATTTCTTCGGAGCTTCTGGTGCAGAGAGGAGGCAGACTACCCCCACAGCATGCACAAGCAGGAAAACAGTCGAGAAGGTGGCAGGATCAGCGTTACAGAGTTGCAGTAGTCGTCTTTGCTACTATGTTGCAGGTTTGCAGGCTTCCAGCGCGGTCAGCAGTCGATTCCTTATCAGAAGGTGAAGAGAGAGATGCAGAGGAACTCGGCTGAGCTCATGCATTCGTTATCTGAAGTTTCCCCAGAGACAGAGACCCTAAATAGCCAGAAAAGAGGGTTTGGCTACCTAGGAGAGAGGATAGGCTACTAACACCTGAAGGAGCCTATCACAAGGAGTCTCTGACGTCACCTGGTGGCACTGGCCACTCAGAGCAGTCCAGTGGCCAGCAGCACCTCTGTTTCCAAGATGGCAGAGGTCTGGAGCACACTGGAGGAGCTCTGGACACCTCCCAGGGGAGGTGCAGGTCAGGGGAGTGGTCACTCCCCTTTCCTTTGTCCAGTTTCGCACCAGAGCAGGGGCTAAGGGGTCCCTGAACTGGTGTAGACTGGCTTATGCAGAATTGGGCACATCTGTGCCCAACAAAGCATTTCCAGAGGCTGGGGGAGGCTACTCCTCCCCTGCCTTCACACCATTTTCCAAAGGGAGAGGGTGTCACACCCTCTCTCAGAGGAAGTTCTTTGTTCTGCCATCCTGGGCCAGGCCTGGCTGGACCCCAGGAGGGCAGATGCCTGTCTGAGGGGTTGGCAGCAGCAGCAGCTGCAGTGAAACCCCAGGAAGGGCAGTTTGGCAGTACCAGGGTCTGTGCTACAGACCACTGGGATCATGGAATTGTACCAACAATGCCAGGATGGCATAGAGGGGGCAATTCCATGATCTTAGACATGTTACATGGCCATATTCGGAGTTACCATTGTGAAGCTACATATAGGTAGTGACCTATATGTAGTGCACGCGTGTAATGGTGTCCCCGCACTCACAAAGTTCAGGGAATTGGCTCTGAACAATGTGGGGGCACCTTGGCTAGTGCCAGGGTGCCCTCACACTAAGTAACTTTGCACCTAACCTTTACCAGGTAAAGGTTAGACATATAGGTGACTTATAAGTTACTTAAGTGCAGTGTAAAATGGCTGTGAAATAACGTGTACGTTATTTCACTCAGGCTGCAGTGGCAGGCCTGTGTAAGAATTGTCAGAGCTCCCTATGGGTGGCAAAAGAAATGCTGCAGCCCATAGGGATCTCCTGGAACCCCAATACCCTGGGTACCTTAGTACCCTATACTAGGGAATTATAAGGGTGTTCCAGTAAGCCAATGTAAATTGGTAAAAATGGTCACTAGCCTGTTAGTGACAATTTGGAAAGAAATGAGAGAGCATAACCACTGAGGTTCTGATTAGCAGAGCCTCAGTGAGACAGTTAGTCACTACACAGGTAACACATTCAGGCACACTTATGAGCACTGGGGCCCTGGGTTACCAGGGTCCCAGTGACACATACAACTAAAACAACATATATACAGTGAAAAATGGGGGTAACATGCCAGGCAAGATGGTACTTTCCTACACAACCCCCCCCCCCCAAACGAAGGACAGTAAGACTAGCCATGACCTGATGAGTCTTCATTGTCTAAGTGGAAATATCTGGAGAGTCCATCTGCATTGGAGTGGCTACTCCCAGGTCTATGTTCCACTGTATAGTCCATTCCCTGTAGGGATATGGACCACCTCAACAATTTAGGATTTTCACCTTTCATTTGTTTTAGCCAAAGTAGAGGTTTGTGGTCTGTCTGAACAATGAAGTGAGTGCCAAACAGGTATGGCCTCAACTTCCTCAGTGCCCAGACCACAGCAAAGGCCTCCCTCTCAATGGCAGACCAACGCTTTTCTCTAGGGGTCAACCTCCTACTAATAAAAGCAACAGGTTGATCCTGGCCCTCAGAATTAAGTTGTGATAGGACTGCCCCTACTCCTAATTCAGATGCATCAGTTTGGACATAGAATTTTTTAGAGTAACAAGGGCTTTGCAGGACAGGTGCAGAGCACATGGCCTGCTTCAGCTCCTCAAAAGCTTTCTGACAGTTTGCTGTCCATAATACCTTTTTAGGCATTGTCTTGGATGTGAGGTCATTAAGAGGGGCTGCAATGGAGCCATAGTTCTTAATGAACCTCCTGTAATACCCAGTGAGGCCTAGGAAGGCTCTCACCTGAGTCTGAGTGGTAGGGGGAACCCAATCAATAATTGTTTGGATTTTCCCCTGAAGTGGTGCAATCTGTTCCCCACCAACAAGGTGTCCCAGATAAACCACCTTACCCTGCCCTATCTGGCACTTTGAAGCCTTGATAGTGAGGCCTGCCTTTTGCAGGGCCTCCAAAACTTTCCATAGGTGGACCAGGTGATCATCCCAGCTGGAGCTAAAGACAGCTATATCGTCCAAATATGCTGCACTGAAAGCTTCCAGCCCTTGCAGGACTGTGTTCACCAACCTCTGAAAAGTGGCAGGTGCATTTTTCAAACCAAAAGGCATTACAGTAAACTGGTAATGTCCTCCAATGGTAGAAAATGCAGTCTTAGGTTCAGCATCTTCTGATAATTTGATCTGCCAATACCCTGCAGTCAAATCAAAAGTGCTTAGATACTTGGCAGATGCCAGTGTATCTATGAGCTCATCTGCCCTGGGTATAGGGTGAGCATCAGTTTTGGTTACCAAGTTGAGACCTCTATAGTCTACACAAAACCGCATTTCCTTCTTTCCATCTTTGGAATGGGGTTTTGGTACCAGTACCACAGGAGAAGCCCATGGACTGTCAGAGTGCCCAACCACTCCTAGTTCTAACATTTTCTGGACCTCTTGCTTTATGCAGTCCCTGACATGGTCAGGCTGCCTATAGATCTTACTTTTGACAGGTAAACTGTCTCCAGTATCTATAGTGTGCTCACACCAAGAAGTGGTACCTGGCACAGTAGAGAAGAGTTCAGAGAATTGATCTAGGAGATTTATGCAATTATCTTTCTGCTCAGCAGTAAGACAATCAGCCAAAACTACACCTTCCACAAGAGCATCTTGTTCTGTGGAAGAGAAGAGATCAGGTAGAGGATCACTGTCTTCTTCCTGTCCCTCATCAGTTGCCATGAGCAGGGTGAGATCAGCCCTGTCATAGTAGGGTTTTAGGCGGTTGACATGGAGCACCCTAAGGGGACTCCTGGCAGTGCCTAGGTCAACTAAATAGGTGACTTCTCCCTTTTTTTCAACAATTGTGTGGGGTCCACTCCATTTATCTTGGAGTGCTCTTGGGGCCACAGGCTCCAAGACCCACACTTTCTGCCCTGGTTGGTACTGAACCAAAACAGCCTTCTGATCATGCCATTGCTTCTGGAGCTCTTGGCTGGCCTGAAGGTTTTTACTGGCCTTTTTCATGTACTCAGCCATCCTTGATCTGAGGCCAAGTACATAATCCACAATATCCTGCTTAGGAGCTTTTAAAGGTTGTTCCCAACCCTCCTTTACAAGTGTGAGTGGACCCCTAACAGGGTGTCCAAAAAGAAGTTCAAAGGGGCTGAAGCCCACTCCTTTCTGGGGTACCTCCCTGTAGGCAAAAAGGAGGCATGGTAGAAGGATATCCCATCTCCTGCGGAGTTTTTCAGGGAGACCCATAATCATGCCTGTGAGAGTTTTATTAAATCTCTCCACCAGTCCATTTGTTTGTGGATGATAGGGTGTTGTGAACTTGTACGTTACACCACACTCCTTCCACATGGCCTTTAAGTATGCAGACATGAAATTGCTTCCCCTGTCTGATACTACTTCCTTTGGGAAGCCCACCCTGGAAAATATTCCCAGGAGGGCCTTTGCCACTGCAGGTGCTGTAGTGGTCCTTAAAGGAATAGCTTCAGGATATCTTGTGGCATGGTCTACTACCACCAAGATAAATCTATTGCCTGAAGCAGTAGGAGGGTCAAGGGGGCCAACTATGTCAACCCCTACCCTTTCAAAGGGAACCCCAACCACAGGCAGTGGAATAAGGGGTGCCTTTGGGGTGCCACCTGTCTTGCCACTGGCTTGACAGGTTTCACAGGACTTACAAAATTCCTTTGTGTCCTCAGACATCCTAGGCCAATGAAACAATGGAACCAGTCTGTCCCAAGTTTTCATTTGACCCAGGTGCCCAGCTAGGGGAATGTCATGTGCCAGGGTTAGGAGGAACTTTCTGTACTCCTGAGGAATCACTAATCTCCTGGCAGCTCCAGGTTTAGGATCCCTATGCTCAGTGTACAAGAGGTTGTCCTCCCAGTAAACTCTGTGAGAGTCACTGACATCCCCATTAGCCTGTTTGACAGCTTGCTGTCTGAGACCCTCTAATGTGGGACAGGTTTGCTGTGCCACACTCAGCTCCTCTCTGGCAGGCCCCCCTTCACCCAAAGGCTCAGCAGTGTCTGCTTCCAGCTCCTCTGGTGTAGGTTCTGCACAGGGAGGGAATTCTTCTTCCTCAGAAGTTGAATCCACTGTAGAGGGAGGGATAGTAGGAAGTGGTTTGCTTCTACTAGCCCTAGCTTTAGGGAGCACTTGGTCCATTGTTCCAGGATCCAAGCTTCCCTGTCCTTTTTGCTTTTTGGCCTGAGCCCTTGTCAAAGCAAAAATATGCCCTGGGATGCCCAGCATTGCTGCATGGGCCTCCAACTCCACATCTGACCAAGCTGATGTCTCCAAATCATTCCCTAATAGACAGTCTACAGGTAAATCTGAAGCTACCACAACTTTCTTTGGACCAGTAACCCCCCCCCCAGTTGAGATTAACAACAGCCATGGGGTGGCTAAGTGTGTTGTTGTGAGCATCGGTTACTTGGTACTGGTGACCAAGTAAGTGTTGTTCAGGGTGGACCAGTTTTTCTATGACCATAGTCACACTGGCACCAGTGTCCCTGTAGGCCTGAACCTCAACACCATTTATTAGGGGTAGTTGCTTGTACTTATCCATATTAAGGGGACAAGCAACTAAGGTGGCTAAATCAATAGCCCCCTCAGAGACTAACACAGCCTCTGTGGCCTCCCTAACAAGGCCAACCCCAACTAAGTTACCAATAGTGAGCCCAGCTACTCCCTTGGATTGGCTATTAGTAGGTTTGCTCCCACCACCACTGCTATTAGTAGGGACACTAGGTGTAGCAGTAGGGGTTGTAGTGGTAGGAGGCTTGGTGCCTTTCTTTGGACAACTGGGATCTGTTGTCCAATGGCCTTTTATTTTACATAAATAGCACCATGGTTTCTTTTCCTTGTTCTGATTAAAAGAGGATTTGGGCCCACCACCCCCACCAGAGAGTTTTTGTGGGCCTGATGAAGACTCATTTTTAGATTTGTCCCCACCCTTGTCAGAAGACTTACCATCCTTCTTTTTGTTGCCATCTTTGTCACCCCCTGTATGAACTTTTCTGTTCACTCATGTTCTGACCCATTTGTCTGCCTTCTTTCCCAATTCTTGGGGAGAGGTCAGATCAGAGTCCACCAAGTACTGGTGCAACAAATCAGACACACAATTATTAAGAATATGCTCTCTCAGGATCAAGTTATACAGGCTTTCAAAGTCAGTAACCTTACTGCCATGTAACCACCCCTCCAAGGCCTTCACTGAATGGTCAATGAAATCAACCCAGTCTTGTGAAGACTCTTTTTTGGTCTCTCTGAACTTTATCCTGTACTGTTCAGTGGTTAAGCCATAACCATCCAGGAGTGCATTCTTAAGAACTTGGAAATTATTAGCATCATTTTCTTTCACAGTAAGGAGCCTATCCCTACCTTTTCCACTAAATGATAGCCATAGGATAGCAGCCCACTGCCTTTGAGGGACATCCTGTACAACACAGGCCCGCTCAAGTGCAGCAAACCACTTGTTAATGTCATCCCCCTCCTTATAAGGGGGAACTATCTTGTGCAGATTCCTGGAATCATGCTCTTTTGCAGGATGACTATGGGGAATACTGCTGCTGCCACCATGGGTTTCTAAACCCAGTTTCTGTCTCTCCTTCTCTACTTCTAAAGTCTGTCTATCCAAATCCAGCTGTTGCTTCTTGAGCTTCAGTCTGGTGTGTTCCACTCTCAATCTATTGAGTTCCCTTTCTAACAATCTGTCATCAGGGTGGGTGGGAGGGACATGCCTTGAAACAGAAGTATGGTGAGAATGGACAGAAGGAGACCTGTCCCTTACAGAAGCCACCCTAACAGCTTGGCTAACAGAAACATCACTACCAGTATGGTGAGAATAAATGCTTTTGCTATGATGTGAGACAACACTATTTATATGGTGTGGCTCATCATCATTACCAACTATGCTAGACTGTCTAGTAATGGGCAGGCTAGGAAGTTTCTTTCCTGAATCTTTTCCTGGGGGAGTCCCTGGATCAGATTGAGAACCATTAGCTACTTTTTCTACAGATTGGGCACTTATGGCCTTATCCTGTACTCTAAGCATGTTAATTAACAGTTCTAAGGAAGGATTCTTCCCTACACTCAAACCTCTCTCTATGCAGAGATTCCTTGCTCCTTTCCAGCTAAGGTGATCATATGCAAGTTTGGACAGATCAACATTTTGGCCTGTGCCAGACATTTTTAGAGAGAGTTAAAGTGATAGTAAAAGATAAAAAGTTTGTCAGAGCTTTTAGAAAGACAGAGAAAAAAAACTTTTAAAACTTTTTAGAACTTTTTAGAAAGTTAGAAGTACTTTTCAGCACTTTAGAAAAGAGTGAAAAGAGGAAATGCAAAACTTTTTGGCTATGTGTATATACACTGACATTGTTTTGTATATTTTTCTCTTATGAAAAGTACAATGACAAGAGTGGTAAGTAGTCTCAAAGCACTTATCCCACCGCTGCACAACCAATGTAGGAGGCTGGACTGGCTTGTAGTGAGTACCAAGGGGTACTTGCACCTTGCACCAGGCCCAGTTATCCCTTATTAGTGTATAGGGTGTCTAGCAGCTTAGGCTGATAGATAATGGTAGCTTAGCAGAGCAGCTTAGGCTGAACTAGGAGACGTGTGAAGCTACTACAGTACCACTTAGTGTCATATGCACAATATCATAAGAAAACACAATACACAGTTATACTAAAAATAAAGGTACTTTATTTTTATGACAATATGTTACACCGCAGCGCTCGCTGCGGCCGCGGGCTCAGGTTGCCGCGGCGCGGCACGTTAATTTTGCTGCAGCCGACGCCCGGGCCGCGGTAGACGCCGAGGCAGACACCCAGGTCGCGGGGGTCGCCGCGGCTCCGGCGAGGGCCATAAAGGCTCCAGGGAGCCGGTCTGGGGGTCACGGCGCTCGCCGCTCCCCCTTTTTCAAGTTCTGCCTTAAAGGCAGACGCGGCAGAGCCTGAAACCCCGACGGGGTTTCAGGCATGGCCGCACACAGCGCATTATGCGCTTAACATTTATTTCTCTTGCATGTATTCACCTGCCCACCACCACTTACCGATGTTCCTAGGACAAACCGAACCCTTACACTGGGGGTTCTTTATACTTGCCTTTTTTCTCTTCCCAGCATGCTTACCACTTCCTCTCTACCCAGCATGCATTGTCTAACACACATACCTAATTCATTACTGTTTTCTTTTCCCCAATCCAAGATGGCGGTGTTCTACTTCCTGTTTCCTGTTTCCTGTCCAGGGGTATTTAAGGGGATTCCAACTGCCTGTTCATTGCGTTGCAACACTCCTTGGTGATAGTCACGCTCCTATTTGATATCCTTCTGCGAATCCTGTCTGTTCCTGATTTGCTTTGTTTTCCTGCCTTCCTGAACTGCGGTCCTAATACCCTGGTGTCCTCCTTTCGTTTCAGGGAGTTCCTGTGGAGGTTTTTTACCCTACTGGGGTTTTTCCTCTGGGACTCCTTCTGGAGGGCACGGACTGTAGTGGTTCGCTCATATCAAACAGCACCGTGGCTACCGGAAGGGGTCGCCCCTACCTCGGCCAGAGCAGAACCCGTCGGAACAAGGACCGTTCCCCTACGCCTCTCCGCTGCGAGGGTAAGACCGTTGAGAACCGCGACACAATATGCCAAAGTATCTTAGAGTGTACCCTCAGTGAGAGGATAGGAAATATACACAAGATATATATACACAATAGCAAAAATATGCAGTATAGTCTTAGAAAACAGTGCAAACAATGTATAGTTACAATAGGATGCAATGGGAAAACATAGGGATAGGGGCAACACAAACCATATACTCCAAAAGTGGAATGCGAACCACGAATGGACCCCAAACCTATGTGACCTTGTAGAGGGTCGCTGGGACTATTAGAAAATAGTGAGAGTTAGAAAAATAACCCTCCCCAAGACCCTGAAAAGTGAGTGCAAAGTGCACTAAAGTTCCCCTAAGGACAAAGAAGTCGTGTTAGAGGAATAATGCAGGAAAGACACAAACCAGCAATGCAACAACTGTGGATTTCCAATCTAGGGTACCTGTGGACCAAGGGGACCAAGTCCAAAAGTCACAAGCAAGTCGGAGATGGGCAGATGCCCAGGAAATGCCAGCTGCGGGTGCAAAGAAGCTTCTACTGGACAGAAGAAGCTGAGGTTTCTGCAGGAACGAAAAAGGCTAGAGACTTCCCCTTTGGTGGACGGATCCCTCTCGCCGTGGAAAGTCGTGCAGAAGTGTTTTCCCACCGAAAGAACGCCAACAAGCCTTGCTAGTTGCAAATCGTGCGGTTAGCGTTTTTGGACGCTGCTGAGGCCCAGGAGGGACCAGGAGGTCGCAAATTGGACCAGCAGAGAGAGGGGACGTCGAGCAAGACAAGGAGCCCTCTCTGAAGCCGGTAGCACCCGGAGAAGTGCCAGAAACAGGCACTATGAGGATGCGTGAAACGGTGCTCGCCGAAGTTGCACAAAGGAGTCCCACGTCGCCGGAGACCAACTTAGAAAGTCGTGCAATGCAGGTTAGAGTGCCGTGGACCCAGGCTTGGCTGTGCACAAAGGATTTCCGCCGGAAGTGCACAGGGGCCGGAGTAGCTGCAAAGTCGCGGTTCCCAGCAATGCAGCCCAGCGAGGTGAGGCAAGGACTTACCTCCACCAAACTTGGACTGAAGAGTCACTGGACTGTGGGGGTCACTTGGACAGAGTTGCTGGATTCGAGGGACCTCGCTCGTCGTGCTGAGAGGAGACCCAAGGGACCGGTAATGCAGCTTTTTGGTGCCTGCGGTTGCAGGGGGAAGATTCCGTCGACCCACGGGAGATTTCTTCGGAGCTTCTGGTGCAGAGAGGAGGCAGACTACCCCCACAGCATGCACAAGCAGGAAAACAGTCGAGAAGGCGGCAGGATCAGCGTTACAGAGTTGCAGTAGTCGTCTTTGCTACTATGTTGCAGGTTTGCAGGCTTCCAGCGCGGTCAGCAGTCGATTCCTTATCAGAAGGTGAAGAGAGAGATGCAGAGGAACTCGGCTGAGCTCATGCATTCGTTATCTGAAGTTTCCCCAGAGACAGAGACCCTAAATAGCCAGAAAAGAGGGTTTGGCTACCTAGGAGAGAGGATAGGCTACTAACACCTGAAGGAGCCTATCACAAGGAGTCTCTGACGTCACCTGGTGGCACTGGCCACTCAGAGCAGTCCAGTGTGCCAGCAGCACCTCTGTTTCCAAGATGGCAGAGGTCTGGAGCACACTGGAGGAGCTCTGGACACCTCCCAGGGGAGGTGCAGGTCAGGGGAGTGGTCACTCCCCTTTCCTTTGTCCAGTTTCGCGCCAGAGCAGGGGCTAAGGGGTCCCTGAACCGGTGTAGACTGGCTTATGCAGAATTGGGCACATCTGTGCCCAACAAAGCATTTCCAGAGGCTGGGGGAGGCTACTCCTCCCCTGCCTTCACACCATTTTCCAAAGGGAGAGGGTGTCACACCCTCTCTCAGAGGAAGTTCTTTGTTCTGCCATCCTGGGCCAGGCCTGGCTGGACCCCAGGAGGGCAGATGCCTGTCTGAGGGGTTGGCAGCAGCAGCAGCTGCAGTGAAACCCCAGAAAGGGCAGTTTGGCAGTACCAGGGTCTGTGCTACAGACCACTGGGATCATGGAATTGTACCAACAATGCCAGGATGACATAGAGGGGGCAATTCCATGATCTTAGACATGTTACATGGCCATATTCGGAGTTACCATTGTGAAGCTACATATAGGTAGTGACCTATATGTAGTGCACGCGTGTAATGGTGTCCCCGCACTCACAAAGTTCAGGGAATTGGCTCTGAACAATGTGGGGGCACCTTGGCTAGTGCCAGGGTGCCCTCACACTAAGTAACTTTGCACCTAACCTTTACCAGGTAAAGGTTAGACATATAGGTGACTTATAAGTTACTTAAGTGCAGTGTAAAATGGCTGTGAAATAACGTGGACGTTATTTCACTCAGGCTGCAGTGGCAGGCCTGTGTAAGAATTGTCAGAGCTCCCTATGGGTGGCAAAAGAAATGCTGCAGACCATAGGGATCTCCTGGAACCCCAATACCCTGGGTACCTTAGTACCCTATACTAGGGAATTATAAGGGTGTTCCAGTAAGCCAATGTAAATTGGTAAAAATGGTCACTAGCCTGTTAGTGACATTTTGGAAAGAAATGAGAGAGCATAACCACTGAGGTTCTGATTAGCAGAGCCTCAGTGAGACAGTTAGTCACTACACAGGTAACACATTCAGGCACACTTATGAGCACTGGGGCCCCGGGTTACCAGGGTCCCAGTGACACATACAACTAAAACAACATATATACAGTGAAAAATGGGGGTAACATGCCAGGCAAGATGGTACTTTCCTACAGCTTGTGCCAGTGTGAGGGGAACCGACTGTCCCGAGGTCCCAGATGGGCCGGGCTGGTCTTCTAGATCCAGTTGGACAGAGCTGCTGTCATCCCTGTGGGCCTCTCCTGTGGGTGGAGTGGACATGTCTGGACCCTCCTGTCCGGTGACGTTGGGCAGGGGTCCTGCAGGGGGGTAAAAGCATGATTATTGCATCTGTGTGTGCCATGGTGTGCAATGGGTGGGTGACCGTGTGCCCCAGTGCTTGCATTCCTGTGTAGGACCTTGTTTGATGATGGGTTAGGGGGGTGTATGGGTATGTGCAGTGGCCATGCTTTGGTGATGGGTGTCCATGCTTTGGTGTTGCATGCAGGGCTTGGTGTTGGGATGGGTGGTTTGTGATATTGGGACAAGTGTGAGGAGTAGGAGTGATGGGGGTGAGGGCGAGGGTGGGGGTATGTGATGGCATGCAGGTAGGGTGGGGGATATAGTAGTAAAGATTTGCCTTACCAGAGTCCATTCCTCCAGCTACTCCTGCGAGGCCCTCAGGATGCAGAATAGCCAAGACCTGCTCCTCCCATGTTGTTAGATGTGGGGGAGGAGGTGGGGGTCCGCCGCCAGTCCTCTGTACCGCGATGTGGTGACTTGAGACCACGGAATGCACCTTCCCCCGTAGGTCGTTCCACCTCTTCTTGATGTCATCCCTATTTCTTGGGTGCTGTCCCACTGTGTTGACCCTGTCCACGATTCTTCGCCATAGCTCCATCTTCCTAGCTATGGAGGTGTGCTGCACCTGTGATCTGAATAGCTGTGGCTCTACCCGGATGATTTCCTCCACCATGACCCTGAGCTCCTCCTCAAAGAACCTGGGGTGCCTTTGCCGTGCCATGGGGTGGTGTGGGTGATGTGTGCGGTGGTGTGTGTTGTGATGTGTGGGGTGATATTTAGTGGTCTGTTGTGTGAGGTGCGTGGATGTTATGTGGGTGATGGTGTTGAGTGCCTGTGGATGCTCGTTTGTAGATGGTGGTGTCTCTCTGTGGCCTTCAGTCGCAATTGTTGTCGTAGGGGTTTGTGGGTGATGTGGGTGTGTGTTTTATATTGTATTGGGTGTGTGGGAGTGGTGTGTGTGTGTGTATCAGGTGTGTGTATTTTGAATTGTCCAATGTGGATGTGTTTTGTAAAAGTGTGTGTATTTTGAGCGCGGCGGTGTGTACCGCCAATGGAATACCGTGGTTGAAAGACCGCTGCGTGGATTCGTGGGTCGTGATAGTGTGGGCATATTCCTGTTGACGTGACAGTGGAGGATTTCTTATCACCAGTTTATCACTGACCTTTGGTGTAGCGGATTTGTGTGGGTGTCTGTATTTTGGCGGATTCCGGCCTTTGGGTCATAATGACCGTGGCGGAATTCCGTGGCCGCGGAGGTGTGTTAGCGGTCTTCTGCACGTCAGTAAGCGGCTTTTACCGCCAATGTTGTAATGACCCCCTTGGTCAGCTATAGAGAGGGAGGCCTTTGCTGAGGTCTTGGCCTTGATGAAGCTGAGACCATATCTCTTTATTACTCATTTCATTGCTCAGACAGACCACAAACCTCTTTTATGATTTAAGCAGATGAAAGAAAAAAAAAGAAAATTATAGAGTTGGTCCATTTCCCTGCAGGGTATGGACTTTACAGTGGAGCATAGACCTGGGGATAACCAATCCAATGCAGATGGACTCTCCAGATATTTCCACTTAGACAATGAAGACTCATCTGGGCAAGGTTAGCCTTATTGTCCCTCGTTTGGGGGTTGTGTAGGAACGTACCCTCTTTGTGCCATGGTTTCCTTCATTTTATGCCTGATGTCAGTGTGCTTGACCGTGTTCAGTGATTATGCTATCTCTCCTCTAAATTTGTGCGTTGCATACTGGTAACCCAGTATTTCAGCCACAGATGGGATACTGGTGCCACCTTATAAGTCCCTAGTATAAGGTACGTAGGTATCGAGGGCATTGGAGTTCCAGGGGATCCCTATGGGCTGCAGCATATATTCTGCCACCCATAGGGAGCCCTTGGAAAGGCTTCTACAGGACTGCCATTGCAGCCTGTGTGAAAGGATACATGCACCCTTTCACTGCCATTTACAGTGCACCAGGTAACTTATAAGTCCCCCTATTAGCAGGCCCTCCAGCCCTGAGGGCAGAGTGCAAAGAACCTGTGTGTGAAGGCACCCCTGCACTATCAGAGGTGTCCCCATGACCTCCAGGACCATTTTCCCAGAATTCGTGAGTGTGGGGATGCCATTTTACACGTGTACTGGACACTACCTATGTCCAGCTACATAATGGTAACTCCGAACATAGGCATGTTTGGTATCAAACGTGATGGAATCACACCTCAAGGCTTTTGCAAGCATTGGTTGTATGATTCCATGCACTCTGGGGGCTCCTTAGAGGACCTCCAGCATTGCCATTGCAGCTTGCTGAGGTTTTCCAGGCAGTCCCAGCTGCTGCCACTTCACAGACAGGATTCTGCCCTCCTGTTGCTTGAAAAGCTCAAACCCAGGAAGGCAGAACAAAGTATTTCCTTTGGGAAAGGGATGTTACACCCTCTCCATTTGGAAATAGGTGTTACAGGCTTGCGAGGGGTAGCCTCCCCAAGCCACTGGAAATGCTTTGAAGGGCACATTTGGTGCCCTCCTTGCATAATCTAGTCTATACCAGTTCAGGGAGCCCCCTTCGCTGCTCTGGTGTGAAACTGGACAAAGGAAAGGGAAGTGATCACTTCCCTGTCCACGACCACCCCAGGCGTGGTGCTCAGAGCTTCTCCAGAGGGTCCCTGGGTTTTTCCATCTTGGATTCCAAGTTGGCAGGGAACTCTGGGAGCATCTGAGTGTCCAGTGCAAGGAGGTGACGTCAGAACCCTCCCCTGATAGGTGCTTACCTGGTTAGGTGACCAATCCCCCTTTCAGGGCTATTTAGGGTTTCTCCTTTGGGTGATATTTCAGATTTGGATTGCAAGACTCCAGCAGTAATCCTCTGCAACCTCCACTTCAACCTCTCACTGACGAAACTGCATCTGGACCCTCCAGAAACTCTACAAACTGCAACAAATAAGCAAGACGCCTTCTGCAACATTGTATCTTCAGCTCCTGCCAGCAACTGCAACTGTTTCTCGGTTGTGCATCCTCTGAGGACAACCGGTCTTCAGCCTGCACCAGGAAAGCAAAGGAATCTCCCTTGGGGTGAAGGGGTCACTCCCCTGCTTCAGCAGGCACCTACTGCAATGCTGCTGAGCTGCATGGATTCTGCATCACAGGTGGTGGACTGAAGTTGTCCCAATGGTCCTGACGTCCTACTGTCCAACTTTGGTGGAAGTAAGAGCTTGCCTCCCCATGCAAGACAGTACCACTGTTCACTGCTTGTTGGAAATCTTCCACAAAGTTCTTCATGCATCTTGCAGCTCCAGCCCCCAGCACTCTATCCTGCGATGCACATCTACCTGAGTGGTTTTCAAACGGTGTGGGAGCCCTTGTTGTAGTGCTGTGAGGGCCACTTCTTGCACCTCGTTTGTCCCCTTCTGTGGGACTCCTCTGTGTGCTGTCTGGCCTTCTATGGGCTTTCTGAGTGCTGAGAGCCCCCTCTGACTTCCCCTTCTGGGTGGAGTCCACCTGGTCCTTCCTGGTCCAGTGCAGCACCATTTTCTGCTAACAGCGAGCTTTGTGTGTGCCAAGGCTTTTTGGCGGACTCCAGAGACTCAAACCAGACTGCAATCCTCCATCCGGCGTGGGACATCACTTGCACCAACCAGGAGCCCACTCCATCTTCTTGAGTGCAATACTGACTGTTCTTCTTCACTGGTAGTTCTTCTTTTGCACCTTCATCTGGGTTAGCAAGGGCTTCTGTTCTTCCTGGACTCTTTTGTGCTTCTTGGACGTGGTCCCCTTCTTCAATAGGTCTTCAGGTCAAGGAATCCACTGTTGGTGTCTTGCAGTCTCTTCTGGTTTCTGCATAATCTTCTTTCTCATGTCTGTAAGTGTGCTGGGAAAGTTATTATGTTTTACTCCTGCTTTCCTGGGCACTGGGGTGGGTCCTAGTACTTACCTTTGGGGTTTTCAAGTACTCCCAGCGCCCCTCTACACACTACACTTGCCTAGGTGGGAAGCCAACATTCGCATTCCACTTTCTTAGTAAATGGTTTGTGTTCCCCATAGGCCCATTTCTAACTATTGTGATTTTTCACTAATTGCACTGTTTTCTAACAATTTGTATGCCTGTTTCTGCATACTTGTGTACACTAGTGTACACAATTTGTGGTATTTTTGGAATTTGTGTCACCAAAATAAAGTACCTTTATTTTTGTAACACTGAGTGTTTTCTTTCATTTGTGAGTACTGTGTGACTACAGTGGTATTACACGAGCTTTGCATGTCTCCTAGATAAGCAAGGCTGCTCAGCTATATGTACCTCTAGAGAGCCTGGCTTCTAGACACTGCCTACATTTCACCAATAAGGGATAACTGGACCTGGTATAAGGTGTATGTACAATAGGTACCCACTACAAACCAGGCCAGCCTCCCACAATCGAGCACAAAATCCACGCCGCCATCGGCTCCACCGATGAGAAGTACACACTCCTGCCTGTGTCATTATTCATAACACCATCTTCTTTGCCCCATCGTTCACATCGTATGGGGGTCACAATACGTGCACCAATTACACATCTCATTGTGTCCCGGGTCAGAATCATACATAAAGAGGGACACATTCCCAGCCACAATATGCCCTCTGTGGGCAGGTCACTCCCACCGCACTGAAACACTATACAAAAACACATGGCCACACATATCAGGCAGAGGGATAGTGAAGGCTACACAACATTGTCTCACACATCACCAACACACCATCACATATAGAGCTACACTTTACACACTCACATTCCTCACAGGCCATGGACTGTCGTCACCTACAACATATGTATGGATGTGGCATGGAACTCAAACAGAACTATATTAAATTAAACAGCCCTTCAGTAGACACACACATCACCCACACCAAAGCACAATCGAAGGAGAATGGCATGCACAATAGACAGAGAGACAAGTAGACAAAGAGCACTATGCTAACCATATCTGCACATTAGGGATGGTGGCATCAGGAGCACCCAGGGAAGGAGGCTGCACTAGGACACATCAAACTTTGCACACGCCCCTTAAGCAACATCTGCACAGGAAATGGCCCTACATGTGTCACAGGGACAAACAGTACTACACCCAAATGACATGCCCATCTGCACAATGTTGAAGTGCAAGTCAACAAAGGACATACAACTCCAACTGCATGGGACATACATCTACAGAAACTAGCTGCAATGTACACACATTTAAATGAACACATGCACAGGCAAATGCAAACAAAGCTAGCACAACTCAACACACTCCATATCTGCACAAACAAAACTCAAGCGGACTCACATCAGATGAACACATAAGCCATATCAGGGGTACAAGTCTAACCCCAAAAATGCATGCTCACAGTGGACAACACTAAAATATTTTCTTCGAGGTCGGGTTCGGGCCTGTTAGAGCCCACCCGTCCTCCATTAACGTGCCATTCCTGTGAATTGGGTAAACATGTTAGCAGTCTAGTGCTGCCTGTCACGTGGGGGGCGTATGTAGAGGGAAGGGGCCATAACTCGGGGGATGACGCGGGCGCGCAGCGGGCACCCTGCTGGCGCGCCTAAGGCAAGCCCGTCTGCGCACGGTCGAGGACAGGGGCCGGGGAGTCTGCTCTGGGTACGATAATCCCAAGGCGTATTTGTTACTCAGGACCCGTGCTTTGGGCTCTGGCTCCGGCTAATCTGTGTAAACACGTGCTTCTGCCATATTCAGGGCAGATTTTTCAGAGGGCTTGCAGGGATTGTGGTTGGGCCCCGGTGATCCCCCAGTCATTCTTGACACTAGAAGAATCTGTTTTGGTTCTTCCCAAGAGGCTGGAGGTAATCAAACCTGTTGTTTACGCATTGATAAATGCGCGGTCACTGGTAAAACATAAGACCGAAATTGCGGAAATGATTATCTCTAATAAAGTGGACTGCCTTTTTATAACTGAATCATGGGCCAAGGCAGATTCTAATCCGGATTTCATCGAAACCTCTCCTAGTGGTTATTCCTTTTTCAGACTGGATAGGCCAGCAGGCATGGGAGGAGGGCTGGCCATTATTTGCAGGTCTACTCTGTCCTGCCAGTGGGAACCAGCCAATTCTCCTCATAAGTCGTGTGAGGGTTTGTATTTTAAAATTCGCCAGAATAATTACATTCTGATTGAGGGCCTTTTGATATATAGACCTCCAGGCTCTGCTGCTTTGTTTTTGCTAGATTGGCCCTTTCTTATTGAACCAGTGATTGCGGCATCTAATTGTATTATTCTGGGGGATTTTAATTTACAATTTGATAATGTTCAGCTTCCATATTGCCAGAGAGCTGGCGAATCTTATGGCCTCGTTTGATTGGATTCTTTCAGTCACCTTGGCAACACATCAGGCAGGGCATATCCTTGATGGGATTTTTGCTCGCCCAGAGGATTTGGTGACTGTGTCCAACATTCCCTTGGCTTGGACGGATCACCACCTTCTCCTGTTTAAAAGTACGAAGGGGTCCCCTAACCAACAGATAAAATCAGGTAATAAATCATTGCGATTATGGAATAAAATTATAGAGACTCAGCTGGGCCCGGCAGTAAAGGAAGGCTGGGAGGCTACAGGGAATCCTCATTTGCCTGCTCTGGAAGTTTTTAATTCAGGTTTAGCCCTTGCCATGGATAAATTAGCCCCGGCGATATTAAAGCCGGAGGGTAGACCTAAGAAAACTAGTTGGCCCTGGTTTAAAAGCGATTTGAAGGTGCTCCAGAGGAAGTACAGTCAACAAGAAAGACGATGGAAGCTTTACCCTAATTAGACAGAGAAGGAGAAATTAAGAATTGTTTTAAAACTGTACAAGGCAGCCTGTTTTGAGGCTAAATCAGCTTTTTTTTCTACTAAGATTAAGAATGCACCTAATGCGCCTAAAGAGCTATTTAAGGTAGTTTGCTCGCTTATCACGCCTCCTGTTCCCCTCACCACCTCTCCGAACTCTCAGGCAACTTGCAATCAAATTGCAGAGTTTTTTAAAACTAAAATTCGGCAAATACATGTATATTTCCCCTTGATGGATCCTTGGATAACCCCCCTTGATTCGCCAAATCAGGATACCCCTATGCTTACATGCTTCCCCCCGTTGCTGCCGGACAGGATTAAAGAATTCCTTATGGGGATTAAATCGGGTTCACCTATGGATCCCTATCCACCCAGCATTTTGCAGATGATTACTGAATTGGTGGCTCTGAAATTAGCCACCATTTTTATGGATGTGCGATCCTCAGGGGTCTACCCTTCTTTATGGAAGCAGGGCACCGTTATTCCCCTCAAAAAGAAGGCGATCAAACTGCCTTTGATTTAAGCAATCTGCGACCTATTTCCTTGCTACCCTCATTGGCTGATATATTTGAAAAACACATTAATTATGAACTGTCCATGTTTCTTAACCAGGCTGGAGGCTTTGATCAGTCTCAACATGGTTTCAGAAGGGCTCATAGCTCGGAATCAGCGTTACCAACAACATCTGACTCCATCCGGAAACTTCTGGATGAGGGGCATGGCGCGGTTCTTGTGCTATTAGATCTTTCTGCGGCATTCGATACCATTTCGCCTGCTATCTTGATCTCTCGCCTTCAACAGGCTGGAATAAGACATGCAGCTCTTAAAATCCTGGAGTCCTTTTTAAGTGACAGATCTAACATTGTAAGTTGGGAGGGTTTTAAAGCACCGGCTTTTCATCTGCCAGGTGGGATACCCCAGGGCTCGGCGTTGAGTCCTACGCTTTTTAATGTCTATGTGGCCCCCCTGGCAAGACTTATTCGATCATATGGTTTTACTCCATCCTCCTATGCTGATGACACTCAGCTTTTCATTCCAGTGTCTAGGAGCAACTGGGAGGAAGTGGCAGAGCAGTTTAATAGTTGCATGCAGGATATTAATCAATGGATGAGACAGAATTGGCTTAAGCTTAATTCCAACAAGACGGAGATTGTCTTGTATGGCTGCAGTAAGGATCTGTGGAGTCCGCAATGGTGGCCGGATGAATGTGGGCAATTACCGGTCCCCTGCAGAGCTACTAGAAATCTAGGAGTGATCTTTGATGAATCATTAAGTTTTAAACCGCAGGTTAATGCCTTAGTCAAGTCTTGCTATTGGTCCCTGAAAATCCTGAGGAAAATCTTACCGTTCTTGAAGCAGGAGGAAAGAGTCATGGTTATGTTAGCACTGATCATGTCCAGAGTGGATTATTGCAACTCGTTGTTGTTGGATATTGATGAGTGCACTTTGAGGAAACTGCAATTAATTCAGAATAATGCAGCTCGTATGATTTTGGCACTTCCACGTTTAGCGTTGGCTTCCCTCAGCCTAAAGTGTCTTCACTGGCTTCCTGTGGGCAAGAGGATTGTCTTTAAATCTCTTTGCCTTACCTTTAAAGCACTATGGGCCAGATGTATCATACAACTGATTTGCGATTCTCAAATAGCGATTTTTAAGAAATCGCTATTTCAGAAATGCAAAAAGGTATGTATGATTTTTGCGATTCGGTAATAGCGATTACTTAAAAATCGCAAATGCTATTACCGAATCGCAAAAAGAGAATCTGACCCCATTCGCACCTATGGGCCTGTTGGCCCATATCTGCAAATTTTTTGCATTACCAAAATTGCGATTTCTTAACCAGAAATTGCAATTTTGGAAATGCAAAACCCCAGGGTGCTGCACCCCAAATTTTTTCTTTGGGACATGTAAGGTGCACACATGCCAAAAGGGCATGTGTGCTTTACATGTACATTTAAAAAATGCATTTTAAATGCATTTTTAAATTTTGCACATGGTTACCACCAGGTTCAACCTGGTGGTAAATAGCGATTTCTAAATGCCCAAATCGCATTTAGGAATGGCTTCATACATGTGCTAAGAAATCGCAAATAAGGAATCTTTATTTGCGATTTCTTATTTAGAGTCTCAATTTGCGATTCTCTAAACAGGGTCGCAATTTTAAGGAATCGCTATTTTTGCAATTCCTTAAAATTGCATTCAGAATGTCTTTCTTACATTCTGAACTGGCTTTTTGCATTCGCAAACGGGCATTGGCACTGTTTGCAAATGCAAAAAACCTTGATACAACTGGCCCCATATGGGGATGGTGCGGAACACCTGGTTGACAGACTCAGGTGGTATCGTCCAGGACGCGTCCTAAGATCGGAGAAGTCTTTCCTGATTCAGGTCTGTAGAACGCGTAGAGTTAGATGGGGAGACAAAGCGTTCACAGTGGCGGCTGCCAGATATTGGAATAGTTTACCGCTTGATATCAGGAAAGAACAGAATTTCTCGATTTTTAGGAAGAGGGTGAAAACCAGGCTGTTTCCACAGTAGGGCTATCGCCTTTCTGTCGTCCTCTTATCTTTTATGTCCTCAAGCGCTTCGATGCTAAGGCCGGAACGCGATATATAAATGCCCATATACATACATACACCTAAGTGGCTCATACATGTGTCATACCATATGCATGCATGCCATCGCAACTGTCAACTGTTGCCCACAGAAAAAACAGGAACACAAACAACTTCAATTACATGGCAGAAGGTGTGCCATTAAAATGACCATACAACCATTAGGAGACACCATCAGCCTCAAAGCTTTGCCCCATGGAGCAGACCACATTCACCTGTTGGCATACAGTAGTGGACCAGTGCAAAATGCGTTTTCACAGTTCCCACACAAGGTCATGTACACATCTATTTGTCACATAAATTAAGACCCAACAATGAGCACTGATTACACAAAATCATGCCATGTTAATGACAATAGTAAAATATCCTGGAGAAGGTGACATGGAAATACCCATGTCACAATGGATACATATCAACCATGTACACTTCACCAAGTGACATTTGTCCCAATAGAGTCACAGAGGTAGTATTAATGTTGCTTAGCTCGGCCATACATGTGGCATGGAAATGGACACTAGACATCATGTGCAATATATCAGCAAGAGATGTCCCCAAAATTCACAACACAATGAATCAGCAAGCTCCAGGGTAATCACTACTTGTGTCTGGCACCCCTTATTATCACATACTCTGAGTGCATCAGCTGAAGCCATTAGCCCCTTGAATGTTGGAGAGGCCCTGAGACTCGCAAGTACTTGTTGAAGGCCCTCAGCATGTTGCCCAATTGGAAGCTACATTACTCTCCGCATTTTGGTCATGCAAACCCAGATGCATGTCTGTGGCATGCCTGTACCCAAATAAATGTGATACCTACATAACTTCAAGTCACTCCATGATGCATGTCAGCAGTCAGGACACAAACCTTACCCATTACACATGTGCAGTGCATCTTTCCAGCTCATGCCACATCAAGGGCATAGATATACAAATTGTGGCTCTAAACTCTAGGCCTACTTGTAATCTCCCTTATTGGTGATGCAATTGTACATGCCAAATGACATGCTATCACAGACGAGGGTCTGTCAGCCAATAAATAATAGTGACACACTCCTGTATGTGGCACTACATGAAATGGAGCCCCATTGCAAATGTCCTATTCCACAATCAGTGTGCCTTGCACATATATGTGAGGGTATACAGGCACCATCCCATCAACATAGGTAGACCATGGATGAAACTGAAGCTCACTAATGCTGACATGTAGACACTAGGGAGCATATTTATACTCGGTTTGTGCCAAATTAGTGTCATTTTTATTTTATGATAACTCAGCACAAACCTTACTCCATATTAATACTTTGGTGCTAGACACGTCTAGCGCCAAAGTTATGGAGTTAACGTCATTTTCTGGACGTCGAAACCTACCTTGCGTCAATTAGATGCAAGGTAGGCGTTCCCTTGCAGAAAACAACTTTATGGTCCTTGTGCCATATTTATCCCCCTGTGCTAAAATCATGCACGGGGGATGAGGGCCTTAAATAAAGGCACTAAGCTTGCTTAGCGCCATTATTTGACACCTGGGTATGGGCAGGCGTTAGGGGACCTGTGGGCCTATTTCAAAGAGACCATGGAAAGAGCCCACAGGTGCCCTTCCCTGGTCCCAGTGACACCCACCCACACCAGAAAGACACCTAAGGATGGGGGGACCCCATTCCAGGTAAGTAGAGGTGAGTATATCAAAATTATTTTTGCCATGGGGGACCTAACTTGGGCTCCCCTACATGGCACTGGGCCCAATGGCCATGCCCAGGGGACCTATGTCCCCTGGGAATGGCCATCGGGATAGGAGGCATGACAGGACTCATGTCAATGGGGTTGTGCATCGAAATATGATGATAATCAGGTTAGAGTAATTTTCTTGACCCTAACCTGACTAGTGCCATTCTTTGACGCACAACCTCCAGTTTTCCCTACGCCTCCCCCAACCGGTTAGCATCAAATATTTTGACACTAACCCGGCCTTACCGCCGGCTAACGTCATACCATAAATATGATGCCTGGACGGTGTCTTCGGATGACACTAGCCAGTGGTATACTTTTTGACGCTAAGCTGTGTTAGCGCAGTTTAGCGTCAAAAAGTATAGATCAGGGCCTAGGAATGTTGGCAACAGTGCTGGCACATAAATCATGTCCAGGGACATTCCTCACTTACCAAGGGAAAGTAGTGATCTATAGCTGCTTCTAAGGAACAATGTAAGCCCTGTCACATGTATGTAGGACAGCTTTACTTTACAGACTGCAATGAGGCACCAGTACCAGTCATATGCTGAAAACAATTAGCCTCTGGGTTGCAGATGTATACATACACATTTCCCAAGACCAGTGCTTAATTTGAGCCTGTGATTTCCGGTGCAAGGCACCAGCACTTATTTTTGAGGGCCGGCACATAGTTTTCTGCATCAGGCATTTACTGTGATCAAAAGACACATATGGGAAAGTTAGACGAAGAGAAAAAGGAAAAAGCATCACAAAGGGAGAAAGCAGAAAGCTGCAAGGGTAAATTGAAGGGCAGGGAGTGGCTGTAAACAGATTAAAGAGGCCCGAGATGGCTCACATTTAAATGCAGAAGCCACATGTTTCAAAAGAGAGCTCTGGGCACCAGCACATTTGTATCTACAGATTAAGTACTGACCCAGACACATGGCAGAAGACAGTGATCCATCACCTACTTACCTTTGGCCTGGAACATTTAGGAATAGAGGTCTGCTACATAGAAATTGCACCCATTAGTGCACCAAAAAGTACTTGATTGATCAATGTACAGAGCCATAGGTCGTCCCTGCAGAGCAAGTGGTTTGTAGATTCTACTCAGTTGAGTCCTTGGTCCCTCGGACAGTAGGCAAGGCACATCAGTATACACCACATGACATGGGTACACAAATAATCACTCATCTACTGTGTGACACATGGCTCATTCCTAATTGTCAGGGAGAGCTGTCAGAACCCGACTCAATCACTTGGCAATGGGACAGGCAGGAATATGCCCTGTACTCACACCCTTGTGGCTGCTGTGATACCCTCAAATGCCCATCAAGCTCTGGATAGTCCACTGCCAGAATGCTGGCCATCAGGTGGGACTTGGTCCGACGGGCACCCCGCCCACATTGGGAGGACCTTCGCAATCTTCTGGGCCTAGCATCTCGCATCCTCCCACCTTTGTCTGCAGTGGGTGCTCCACCGCACTTGGACCCACAGAGTCCGCACCTTCTTGGCGATGGCTCTCTATATTATCTTCTTTTGATGGGCTTTGACCTGCACGGATGCAAAAGTCAAATCAAGAGATCATGTTCACAAGACTCATCACAAAAGGTTGAGTCACATACATGTCAGCAACATCAAGCTAGAACTTTCTTATTTGTCAATTCTCCCCAAGTGTGGCACATACAAGCCAATAAATACAGGGCCATGACTACAGATATACATTTCCCAATCTGCAGACCAACCCACCACACTGCTCAGGCCCTACAATGACTAAGCAAGCTTACTGACATCATGTGGGCCATGCTTCAGCAACCTGACTGAGGTGTGAGCCACTATGAGACACATCACACCTCTCAGGCTTCTGAAGGGTAAACTCCTTAGGCATGACTGGACCAACTCAATCACACTATGTGAGAATTACTCTCTGCATATAGGCCCTACAGGCTTTTGCAGGGGTACAAACTCAAATATCACAAATGCCTAGCAATGAAGGGACTGGAATGGTGGGTACAGTGCGTGTCTACCCTGTCTATGTGTGGAAATGTGGCCTAACAAATACAGACTCATGGCACTTCAGGGGGTGGGGTTCTGTGTTATGTAATCCTAGACCACAGAACAAGCTTTGGGCATATGTGTTCATACTACAAAGATGACTTCCAACAAACAAAGGCATGCATTGTACAGTTTGTGCTATGTGCCCAAGCTACTGAGTCACAGATCATGGCCTCCCAGAATTCAACACACTATCTTCACTGTGGTAATGTCATTTATTTATTCAATAAGCCTGCACAGGGCAAATATGACCTGTGTGAAGGTGACAACAGAGCTGTGGGAGTAAGGGACCTTAGTCAAAGACTCACATTGACAATGATGCTAAGTGCACATGTGGACTAGATCAGTAACACACCTCTGCACCCATTCCTAATCTAATCAAAGTAACAAGGCATTCTGGGCAGGATATTACACTAGAGCCACAAGGTCCCCGTATGACAGGATCTGCTGGTGTACAGGGAGTGGCCACAGTGCCACAGTTGTATAGCCACAGTGACTCCACCTCAGCCTAGACTGGGACCCATACTGGGAGATACATGTGACAGGCCTTGGTCTCTCCGGGGTGAGGAGAGAGAACCCACATGACACTACATTCTCACCACTTCCATGCATGAAAGTACATCATTTAGCCAACAGCAAATTGGTATGTTGTGTGGGCGGCAGCCTGAAGGGCAGGGAGAGTCATGATATGCCTTTAATACAACAGTCTAGCAAGGGCAGATGTGTGAAGAAATCTCTGTAGCATCATACACATTGCTTACATTACTCTCAACTGACTCATACAACAGGCATACTCAGCTCATGTTGTCATGCACATACATGTGGAAACAATCATGAGGAGAGACATGTGAGTGGATGGCAGTAATGTCTTCTCACCTAGTTATGTACACCCAACACAAGAAGGATCTAGGAACCCAAAAAACACACACAACACAATGTGAATGAACTCAGCATATGGCACTGGCCACCAATACCTGCACATTGACCCCCTCATTGGTGACACAAAGACTCTACTTACATGCACATGGGTAGTTAAATCGGTACACATGGCCACAATCTAGCCTGTGAGGTGGGAAAGGATGGTGAAGTACAGAGAAAACTGTGCACATAAGGTACTTACCTGCTTCTTTGGGGCACCATAGAGCTGTTCATACAGGGGTAGGACATCGTCCACTAGCCTCTCCAGTGCTTCTGAAGAGAAGGCAAGGGCCCGATCACCTGCTGAATGTGGCATGATTGTTCCTAGGGTGATATACAGCAGCTCGGTAGTGAAGGACTTGCTGTCAGCAGTCAGGAGTCAAGTGAGTGATTCTGCAGAACATTGTGGTCACGTCTGCCACGTACGAGGTAGTCACTGCCGGTGGACACAGCCATTGGACCGTGACCACATCTGGCAACAGCATTAGGCTATGGCTATGTCTGCCGCGGTTGCAACTGCCTACTGCCATGACGACTTCTGCCAGCAGTCGCGCCTAGTTCCTAATGTCGAGTGGGGTAGGTCAGGCATCCGCCACTTTAGAGGCCTGAAATGCAGTATTGGACTTCACTAACTGCATCACACCACTGAATATGTTGTTTTGAGCTCACAGACATGCTTATCCTGTCTTGTCATGTAGGTCCTACCACTCAAACACCATTGTAGTATGTTGCAGGGCACAGTTGGCATTTTACAGTGGGGCACAGTCCAACCCCGTCAAAGTTCATTTCTGCGGTCAGGATATCCAGTCACATTTTGAGGGGCATTTATCATGCACATAATTGAGTTTGGTCCAGATACACGTTGTGGACATGTGTGGCAAACCATGGGGTCACATGTGACCTTTGTGTTATTAGAAGCTGTGATGTGTACTGGTTGCCATGTCTATGCCTTCTAAATTGACTTGTCACATGTTATCATTAACATCTATCATCTATTTAGCTGGGGACACAATGACCAATGTTAAAACTCATTTCTTGTCATATACAGGTACCCAGGGAGAGGGAGGATGCGACAAAAACACCTGTCTGCCATCAACTGCCAGACCTTCAGACCATGGCAGAATGACACATCAAACTCCTATATCGTCTGAATCGGCAAACAATAGTGTACATATGTTGTCAGCTGGAGCCAGATCTGATGCCAGCTATTAGTTATCCAACCAGCATACCACCCCTTGTACAAGTCTTGTCTATATTGCACTTCCTAGCCACAGGGTTCTTCCAACCTACAGTGGCTCTGTCAGCTGCATTTCCCAATCTATGTTCAGTCTGGTTTTGAAGGATGTCGTCTCAGCAATGTTGAAACATCTGGGCAGCTATATCCAGTTTCCCCGGCATGATGATTTAGCCCATGTGAAGGATGACTTTTAAGGTTTTGCACACATCCCACATGTTGTGGGGACTATTGATGGCACACATGTTGGCTTGGTCCCTCCGGAGGCCAATGAACAAGTATATGGCAACAGAAAGAACTTCCATTCCATCAACGTTCAACTTGCATGTTTGGCAGATCTGTACATTTCACAAGGCTGTGCCCATTATCTGGGTCCAGTCCATGATTCCTTCATTATGCAAAACAGCACTAGCCCCCGGCTGATGTAACAATTGTACCCAGAAAGGGCCTGTCTGATTGGTAAATCACAGCCGTCCTGTTTGTGTGTGTGTGCCATAATTCTGATAAGAGGGACACATTGTTGCACATATGTTCCATTCCTTTACAGGAGACTCTGCATATCCAAACCATCCTTAGTTGTTGACATCAATAAGAAATTCAACTACGCAAGGGGACGTCCTCTTCAATGAGGCCAGCGGGTAGTGGAGCAGGCTTTTGGGCTCCCAAAGGCCAGATTCAGGTGTCTGGATCAGATAGGTGGAGCCCTCCTCTACTCACCCAGAAAAGTGAGTCAGAACACTGTGGCATGCTGCATGCTCCACAACATTGTCCTGCAGAGGATAACCAGTAAATCCCAGAGGAGGGGCAGCCTGCAGTGCCAGGAGCTGAGACCCCTGAAATTGCAAGTGAGGATGACAGTGGTGAAGGGGAAGGAGCTGACTTGTGGGAAGATCTCATCAACAGCTACTTTTCTTCAATGTAAGTATGTCATGTGACGTAATGACTGTGCCTGTATGAAGAATTGTAGTTGTTAGAATGTGTGGAGTGGAGTGTTCTGGCAAAAACTGGGGAGCTAATACTCTGCAATATTCAGCCAAAGGGCGCTTGAGGGGTAAGCCTTTGACATATCCCCGCCTTGATGTAGCTACATTGTGTGTGTCAGTCTCATTTCAATGTGATTTCCTTACCAGATGCTTGCCATATGAGTTGTGTAATAGGAATTTTTCAAGCATATACTCCTTGTTTTGTCTTTGTACAAGGACCTTCACCATGACGTCCTCATGTGGGCATTTTTAGAGTTGTGACATTGGCAGGTATCTGATGCTGTTCTGACATAGGAAGAGGACATGGATTGTTCCAGGTAAAGTAGATCGCAGATTTGGGGTGTATGGGACTTGTGCCAAGGCAGCATGAACAGTGTTTGGATGGAAGGTCAGAAGTGCACATTATACCTGTTTGTTGTGCTGTGTTGGGATGATTGCATTGTGTGTGTGATCACATGGGTATGACATATGCTGTCATCAAGTGCAAGCATGGCATTTACCCTTCAACATAGGCTAAACACTATCCTTGTATGACCTGTGTGGAGCTGTAGATGTGGTTCATCATTGCAGGCCACAATGCCGGTGCCACAACACTGACAAATTTTGAGTCATACCACCAGATGCAATTACATTGGATCATGATGGACTTGTGATCAGGGACTGTTGTACTGCCCTTTGTCTGTATCTTGGTTTATGTGGTGTTGGATTACTTTGGTTTGGTATGTAATAAGGCTCAAGCTGGTGACACCATTCACTTTTCTGTTAGCCTATTCTACAGGACAATGTCTGACAAGGCCTCTCCTTCCGTGGTCTGAGGGGCTGTACCTTAGTATATGTACCATGACGCAATATGGACAGCCTATGTGCTGTATAGTGCAATAGAATGTTTGGTGTGACCAGACACTTGTAGCAATGTGTTTGAGTGTGTTGTTAGTAATCCTTAGCAGGACACTGTCTCTGTCACATATCCCTCATTGTATTAATATCTTGTATCTTCCTCATTTGCTTCACATAGTCTTACATCTCTACATAGCAAAATGTGGAACAGAAGCAAGCAGACAATTTCTTTGTGATATGTGGATTTATTGAAAATTCGAGCTCTACAAATTGAATGGTTGAAATGAACAGTGAAGGATTCAGTCATGGTGGATGAAATCATTGCAGTAGATGGAACAAAATTGTACATCTAAAATCCAGTGCACTCCTCCCATAACAAATGGAAGGAGGTTGAAGAACAGTCAATAGTGTGAATATGTGGCACACAAAGGAGGTTCTTTAGGAAGAGGTCACTTGCTGGAAGTGTTGGGTGTCTTGCCATCCACACCTCCTTGAGTCTTAGCTGGATGTCCCTGCTTGCGTGGTGGTGGTGGGGTCCTGCTGCTACAGAAACAGGGGTGTCGGGTGTGTTAATCCCCTGACAAGGCCTCCCTTGTAGTGGCTGGCCCTGATGAAGGGCCTGGTGTTGCTGTGCCAAAAGAAGGGGTAGATTGTTGTTGACGATCCCTGATCAGAGTACTCTTAATGTCCCTCAACACTCCTGTTAGGAAGGTCATGTTGGTATTGTGGTCTTCCCATTTTTCATGCATATCCCTATGGATGTCCCTCTGCAGCTGCTTGATCTCTTGGAGTTTTGCAAGTACCAGGCCCATTACGCCCTGGGTCTCCTGATAGACCCCCAAGACGAGCCTGATGGGGTCTGGCCAGGAGCATTCCCAGTGGCCACAACCCGCTGGCCCGCAGAATCTCTCCCACGCACCCTCCTCCCACGGGCCGGTGGCCTTGCCACAGCGTGCCCCTAACACTGGTTCCAGGATGATCACTGTCCAAGGTTTGGTGCTATGACTCAGGATCCTGGACTGAGGGGTACAAGATGGTGTCCCAGGGACACGTGTTGGGGGCCGAATTGCTGCCTGTGATGCCGAGGCAACTGGGCTGGGAGGTGATGATGTGGCCACAGTGAGACTCACTGTTGGGGTATGAGCAGGTAGTCCAGTTGGACCTGAACCGTCCTTCACATCCAGACATCCAGGAGTGTCTTCTTTACGGAGGGCTTCATCCATAGAGGTAGTGGCAGTCTCTTCAGTGGGCTCTGTGTGCCCAGTGGCAGCTTGACCTGTTGACGTGAAACAAACAATGTTACTAGTTGTATTGCAGCATTTATCTCCCAAAGTTTACAGTGGCATTTTGCAATGCCCTTGTAGGTAGTTGATTTGGAGGTTATTTTAATGTGACACGTACACATGCAATTGGTTGTATTGACCTGTGATTTGTGAAGAATGCCAATTCCATTAAAGTAAGGCAGCTGCTGAATTGTGCAGGTCATTATCACTTGGGAGGATGGGCTGAGAATTACATCTTGCCACCAGTGCAGGTAGAACAGCGGCTTGCAGGATGTGGATCTGACCATTTTGGGGCCTAGTTGATTGTCATACAGGAAAACCTAGGGTTTTGTTGTATATGTGATTGGAGTCATCATGTAGGCAGTGCAGTGTCAATGTGTCTGCTACCAATCTCATTTTTGTGATGCATCTTGAGGCCTTTGGGATCATTTTTTGCACACTGGGTAAGCTGTCCTTCCTGTCCTCATGAGTTGCATCTTGGGTTAGCTGTTCAAGATGGAGCTAGGTGGCCAGACACTTCTCTGAGTTGAGCATGATCTGTACCTTGGCCCCTCCCTGGTGAGTAAACATTAATTGAGAATTCAGTGACAGATGCATTGTGACAAGTGGCCAACGGGCTGGTGATTGTAGTTAGTGAAACAGGGACTATTGGGCTTTGCAGTCACGCCACTCCCTCTACTTCCCGACACTTGACAATTGGTAACCTCCCAGGTGAGTAAACTTCATTTGAGAGCTCAACAACAGATGCATTGGGGCAAGTGCACACTGGGCTGGTGATTGGAGTCACAGGTACAGGCCCTCCTGGGAGTTGCAGTCACTTTACTTCCTGTACTACGCATAGTATACAAATGTAATCCTCCCAGGTGGGCACCCTTCCATTGAGAGTTGACGAACAAGAGCATTTGGACAAGTAAACACTGGGCTTGAGCTTGGAGTAGGAAAGACAGAGCCTCCTGGGCTTGACAGTCATGTCACTCCCTGTACTTCATACACCTGAGAAATTACATCCTTCCAAGTAAGTACACTTTTAGTGTTCTGACTGACCAGACTCCACTCCCCCAGGAATTCCTGTCAAGCCCTCATGATGCAGGAGGGCCCAAACCTTCTCCTCCCAGAGATAGAGTAATGGGGCACTAGGAGAGTCACTGCCAGTTTTCTTGGCCTGCAGCAGGTGCCTGGAGACCACGGAACAGACCTTGCCCCTGAGGTCATTCCACCTCTTCCTAATGTCCTCCTCTGTGCACAGCGTGATGCCTACAGCATTCACTCAGTCGATGTTCCTGTCAAACTGTTAGACCTGACATCCTTGACTTGGTCTCCCCTAACATTTTGCTTCTGCTTCCCAGGTTGTTGCTGTTTGCTGGACTCTGTTTTTGCTGTTTTTGTTACTCTGGGCAATTTACCATTGTTGACCAGTGCTAAAGTGCAAGTGCTCCCTATGTGAAATTGTATGAGTAAATAGCTTTTCCATGATTGGCATATTTGATTTGCTACTAAGTCCCTAGTAAATTGCACTAGAGGTGCCCAGGGTCTGAAAATTAAATGCTACTAGTGGGCCTGCAGCACTGATTGTGCCACCCACATAAGTAGCCCTGTAAAAATGTCTCAGACCTTCCACTGCAGTGCCTGTGTTTCAGGCTTGCACTGCCAATTCGACCTGGCAAGTATACCCACTTGCTAGGCCAAAACCTTCTCTTTTTATACAAGTAAGGCATCCCTAAAGTAGGCCCTAGGTAGCCCTGTGAGCAGGGTGCAGTGTATGTTAAAGGTGGAACATGTACTGATGTGTTTTACGTGTCCTAACAGTGAAATACTGCCAAATTCGTTTTTCACTATTGCCAGGTCTATCTCTCTCATAGGTTAACATGGGGGCTGCCTTTAAATATCCTTAAAGTGCAGTTTCCCATTGAGAGAAGATAGAGATCGGAGTTTGGGGTCTCTGAACTCACAATTTAAAACTACATATTTTAGTGAAGGTGGTTTTTAGTTTAATAGTTTGAAAATGCCACTTTTAGAAAGTGGGCATTTTCTTGCTTACACCATTCTGTGGCTCTGCCTTCTTGTGTATTCCATGACTGGGTCATACTGACAGTTTGTGAATCCCCTCTAGACAGTGACACAAAGGGACGCTGAAGTGTAGCATGCATATCCTGATGAGCCATCTCAGCTAGAGTGGAGAGAGGAATGGTTACTTACAACTGAGTGGGCTGTGCCTGCCCTCACACAATGCAGTCTCCAACCCCCTGGTGTGTGTCTGGGGCCAGGCCTGGGAAAGGACAGATCTTGTGAACATAAGAGACTTTCCTTTGAGGTTTGCCTACATTAAATGCAGAAAGGGGTATAAGTAGAGGGCCCAAACCCCAGATTTTTAGATCACTCCTGCAACCAAGAGGAACCTCTCCCAATGAGAAGAGCTGAAGAGCTGGAGGAGGAGTACTGCCCCTATGCCTGTAGCTGTGCTTTGCTGGGTTGGCTTGCAGTTGCTGCTTCTGACTGAAAGAGGACAAAGACTGGACTTTGTGGTATATTCCTGCTTGTGAAGAGGCTCCAAGGGCTTGAACTAAGCTTGCATCCAATTTGGAAGTCTTAGGGCCATCAAAGATTTCCTCTGCCAGCACCTGGACTCTCTGCTGAGACGCCTGACCTGTGAAATGGTGCCCTATCCAGTACCTGGGTGGGCCCTTGAGAGGTGAAGCTGGCAGAGCAAGGGCTGAAATCCACACACAGAACACCATGCAGGGAAAATGTTGATGCACCACCTGCAATGCAGATGACAAGCGACACGCCACCTGGTTTATGGCTGAAATCGCCGCCCCACCTGCATCACGGCTGGGAGATCGGTAGCTGGAGCTGGAGAAATGACGCAACACCCCCTTGCGGCTGCTGATAATGAAGCAAAAACCAAACAGTGCAGTTTTCCAAAACTGTGCAGCTGGCTTTCTCATGCATTGTTGCTGGGCATCAAAGACATCATGAACCTGTGTGGATCCAAGGTGTCCTGTCCAGAAATTGATGCAACCCTGTCTGATAAGAGGGACTCATTGTTGCACATATGTTCCATTCCTTTACAGGAGACTCTGATTATCCAAATCATCCTTGGTTGTTGACATCAATAAGAAATTCAACTACGCAAGGGGAAGTCCCCTTCAATGAGGCCAGCAGGTAGTGGAGCAGGCTTTTGGGCTCCCAAAGGCCAGATTCAGGTGTCTGGATCAGATAGGTGGAGCCCTCCTCTACTCACCCAGAAAAGTGTGTCAGAACACTGTGGCATGCTGCATGATCCACAACATTGTCCTGCAGAGGATAACCAGTACATCCTAGAGGAGGGGCAGCCTGCAGTGCCAGGAGCTGAGACCCCTGAAATTGCAAGTGAGGATGACATTGGTGAAGGGGAAGGAGCTGACTTGTGGGAAGATCTCATCAACAGCTACTTTTCTTAAATGTAAGCATGTCATGTGACGTAATGACTGTGCCTGTATGAAGAATTGTAGTTAGTTAGAATGTGGGAGTGGAGTGTTCTGGCAAAAACTGGGGAGCTAATACTCTGCAATATTCAGCCAAAGGGCGCTTGAGGGGTAAGCCTTTGACATATACCCGCCTTGATGTAGCTACATTGTTTGTGTCAGTCTCATTTCAATGTGATTTCCTTACCAGATGCTTGCCATATGAGTTGTGTAATAGGAATTTTTCAAGCATATACTCCTTGTTTTGTCTTTGTACAAGGACCTTCACCATGACGTCCTCATGTGGGCATTTTTAGAGTTGTGACATTGGCAGGTATCTGATGCTGTGCTGACATAGGAAGAGGACATGGATTGTTCCAGGTAAAGTAGGTCACAGATCTAGGGTGTATGGGACCTGTGCCAAGGCAGCATGAACAGTGTTTGGATGGAAGGTCAGAAGTGCACATTATACTTGTTTGTTGTGCTGTATTGGTTTGATTCCATTGTGTGTGTGATCTTATGGGTATGAAATATGTTGTCATCAAGTGCAAGCATGGCATTTACCCTTCAACATAGGCTAAACACTAACCTTGTATGACCTGTGTGTAGCTGTAGATGTGGTTCATCATTGCAGGCCACAGTGCCGGTGCCACAACACTGACAAATTTTGAGTCATACCACCAGATGCAATTACATTGGATCATGATGGACTTGTGATCAGGGACTGTTGTACTGCCCTTTGTCTGTATCTTGGTTTATGTGGTGTTGGATTACGTTGGTTTGGTATGTAATAAGGCTCAAGCTGGTGACACCATTCACTTTTCTGTTAGCCTATTCTACAGGACAATGTCTGACAAGGCCTCTCCTTCGATGGTCTGAGGGGCTGTACCTTAGTATATGTACCTTGACGCAATATGGACAGCCTATGTGCTGTATGGTGCAATAGAATGTTTGGTGTGACCAGACACTTGTAGCAATGTGTTTGAGTGTGTTGTTAGTAATCCTTAGCAGGACACTGTCTCTGTCACATATCCCTCATTGTATTAATATCTTGTATCTTCCTCATTTGCTTCACATAGTCTTACATCTCTACATAGCAAAATGTGAAACAGAAGCAAGCAGACAATTATTTAGTGATATGTGGATTTATTGAAAATTCGAGCTCTACAAATTGAATGGTTGAAATGAACAGTGAAGGGTTCAGTCATGGTGGATGAAATCATTGCAGTAGATGGCACACAATTGTACATCTAAAATCCAGTGCACTCCTCCCATAACAAATGGAAGGTGGTTGAAGAACAGTCAATAGTGTGAATATGTGGCACACAAAGGAGGCTCTTTAGGAAGAGGTCACTTGCTGGAAGTGTTGGGTGTCTTGCCATCCACACCTCCTTGAGTCTTTGCTGGATGTCCCTGCTTGCGTGGTGGTGGTGGGGTTCTGCTGCTACAGAGACAGGGGTGTCGGGTGTGTTAATCCCCTGACAAGGCCTCCCTTGTAGTGGCTGGCCCTGATGAAGGGCCTGGTGTTGCTGTGCCAAAGGAAGGGGTAGATTGTTGTTGACGATCCCTGATCAGAGTACTCTTAATGTCCATCAACACTCCTGTTAGGACGGTCATGTTGGTATTGTGGACTTCCCATTTTTCATGCATATCCCTATGGATGTCCCTCTGCAGCTGCTTGATCTCTTGGAGTTTTGCAAGTACCAGGCCCATTACGCCTTGGGTCTCCTGATAGACCGACAAGACGAGCCTGATGGGGTCTGGCCAGGAGCATCCCCAGTGGCCACAACCCGCTGGCCAGCAGAATCTCTCCCACGCACCCTCCTCCCACGGGCCGGTGGCCTTGCCACAGCGTGCCCCTTCCACTGGTTCCAGGATGATCACTGTCCAAGGTTTGGTGCTATGAATCAGGATCCTGGACTGGGGGGTACAAGATGGTGTCCCAGGGACACGTGTTGGGGGCCGAATTGCTGACTGTGATGCCGAGGCAACTGGGCTGGGAGGTGATGATGTGTCCACAGTGAGACTCTCTGTTGGGGTCGGACCAGGTAGTCCAGTTGGGCCTGAACCGTCCTTCACGTCCAGACATCCAGGAGTGTCTTCTTTACGGAGGGCTTCATCCATAGAGGTAGTGGCAGTCTCTTCAGTGGGCTCTGTGTGCCCAGTGGCAGCTTGACCTGTTGACGTGAAACATACAATGTTACTAGTTGTATTGCGGCATTTATCTCCCAAAGTTTACAGTGGCATTTTGCAATGCCCTTGTACTTAGTTGATTTGGAGGCTATCTTACTGTGACACGTACACATGCAATTGGTTGTATTGACCTGAGATTTGTGAAGAATGCAAATTCCATTAAAGTAAGGCAGCTGCTGAATTGTGCAGGTCATTATCACTTGGGAGGATGGGCTGAGAATTACATCTTGCCACCAATGCAGGTAGAACAGCGGCTTGCAGGATGTGGATCTGACCATTTTGGGGCCTAGTTGATTGTCATACAGGAAAACCTAGGATTTTGTTGTATATGTGATTGGAGTCATCATGTAGGCAGTGCAGTGTCAATGTGTCTGCTACCAATCTCATTTTTGTGATGCATCTTGAGGCCTTAGGGATCATTTTTTGCACACTGGGTAAGCTGTCCTTCCTGTCCTCAAGAGTTGCATCTTGGGTTAGGTGTTCAAGAAGGAGCTAGGTGGCCAGACACTTCTCTGAGTTGAGCATGATCTGTACCTTGGCCCCTCCCTGGTGAGTAAACATCAATTGAGAATTCAATGACAGATGCATTGTGACAAGTGGCCACTGGGCTGGTGATTGTAGTTAGTGAAACAGGGCCCATTGTGCTTTACAGTCATGCCACTCCCTCTACTTCCCGACACTTGACAACTGGTAACCTCCCAGGTGAGTAAACTTCATTTGAGAGCTCAACAACAGATGCACTGGGGCAAGTGCACACTGGGCTGGTGATTGGAGTCACAGGTACAGGCCCTCCTGGGAGTTGCAGTCACTTTACTTCCTGTACTACGCATAGTATACAAATGTTATCCTCCCAGGTGATCACCCATCCATTGAGAGTTGACGAACAAGGACATTTGGACAAGTAAACACTGGGCTTGTGCTTGGAGTAGGAAAGACAGAGCCTCCTGGCCTTGACAGTCATGTCACTCCCTGTACTTCATACACCTGAGAAATGACATCCCTCCAAGTGAGTACACTTTTAGTGTTCCGACTGACCAGACTCCACTCCCCCAGGTATTCCTGTCAAGCCCTCATGATGCAGGAGGGCCCAAACCTTCTCCTCCCAGAGATAGAGTAATGGGTCACTAGGAGAGTCACTGCCAGTTTTCTTGGCCTGCAGCAGGTGCCTGGAGACCATGGAACAGACCTTGCCCCTGAGGTCATTCCACCTCTTCCTAATGTCCTCCTTTGTGCACAGCGTGGTGCCTACAGCATTCACTCAGTCGATGTTCCTGTCAAACTGTTATACCTGACATCCTTGGCTTGGTCTCCCCTAACTTTTTGCTTCTGCTTCCCCGGTTGTTGCTGTTTGCTGGACTCTGTTTTTGTTACTCTGGGCAATTTACCACTGTTGACCAGTGCTAAAGTGCAAGTGCTCCCTATGTGAAATTGTATGAGTAAATAGATTTTCCATGATTGGCATATTTGATTTTCTAGTAAGTACCTGGTAAATTGCACTAGAGGTGCCCAGGGTCTGAAAATTAAATGCTACTAGTGGGCCTGGGGCACTGATTGTGCCACCCACATAAGTAGCCCTGTAAACATGTCTCAGACCTTCCACTGCAGTGCCTGTGTTTCAGGCTTGCACTGCCAATTCGACCTGGCAAGTATACCCACTTGCCCGGCCAAAACCTTCTCTTTTTATACAAGTAAGGCATCCCTAAAGTAGGCCCTAGGTAGCCCCGTGAGCAGGGTGCAGTGTATGTTAAAGGTGGGACATGTACTGATGTGTTTTACGTGTCCTAACAGTGAAATACTGCCAAATTCGGGTTTCACTATTGCCAGGCCTATCTCTCTCATAGGTTAACATGGGGGCTGCCTTTAAATATCCTTAAAGTGCAGTTTCCCATTGAGAGAAGATAGAGATCGGAGTTTGGGGTCTCTGAACTCACAATTTAAAAATACATATTTTAGTGAAGGTGGTTTTTAGTTTAATAGTTTGAAAATGCCACTTTTAGAAAGTGGGCATTTTCTTGCTTAAACCATTCTGTGGCTCTGCCTTCTTGTGTATTTCATGACTGGGTCATACTGACAGTTTGTGAATCCCCTTTAGACAATGACACAAAGGGACGCTGAAGTGTAGCCTGCATATCCTGATGAGCCATCTCAGCTAGAGTGGAGAGAGGAATGGTCACTTACACCTGAGTGGGCTGTGCCTGCCCTCACACAATGCAGTCTCCAACCCCCTGGTGTGTGTCTGGGGCCAGGCCTGGGCAAGGACAGATCTTGTGAACATAAGAGACTTTCCTTTGAGGTTTGCCTACTTTAAATGCAGAAAGGGGTATAAGTAGAGGACCCAAACCCAGATTTTTAGATCACTCCTGCAACCAAGAGGAACCTCTCCAAGGAGAAGAGCTGAAGAGCTGGAGGAGGAGTACTGCCCCTATGCCTGTAGCTGTGCTTTGCTGGGTTGGCCTGCAGTTGCTGCTTCTGACTGAAAGAGGACAAAGACTGGACTTTGTGGTATATTCCTGCTTGTGAAGAGGCTCCAAGGGCTTGAACTAAGCTTGCATCCAATTTGGAAGTCTTAGGGCCATCAAAGACTTCCTCTGCCAGCACCTGGACTCTCTGCTGAGACGCCTGCCCTGTCAAATGGTGCCCTATCCAGTACCTGGGTGGGCCCTTGAGAAGTGAAGCTGGCAGAGCAAGGGCTGAAATCCACGCACAGAACACAATGCAGGGAAAATTTTGATGCAACACCTGCAACTCAGATGACAAGCAACACACCACCCGGTTCATGGCTGAAATTGCCGCCCCACCTGCATCACGGCTGGGAGATCGGTGCGTCACAGCTGGAGAAATTACGCAACACCCCCTTGCGGCTGCTGATAATGAAGCAAAAACCAAAACAGTTTTCCAAAACTGTGCAGCTGGATTTCTCATGCATTGTCGCTGGGCATCAAAGACATCATGAACCTGTGTGGATCCAAGGTGTCCTGTCCAGAAATTGATGCAACCCTGTCTTGTGGAGGAAATAATAGACGCATCGCCGACCCGACCGGAGGCGAAACGACGCACGGCCTCACTTGCGAGTAAGGAATCAGCACATTTCTGGATTTTCTGGTGCAGTCACCTGTGCAGCTTTATTTCTGACGCAAACCAAGTACAAGTGTAAAATCAATGCCTCCATTGTTTCCTATAGAGTAAGACTCTTATTCTTTTGAAAATTTATATCTTGACTTGTGAATGTTGAGTTTTTGTCATTTGGTCTTGTTTGATTTTACCAATTTGTCTAAACTGGTGTGGTGTCCATCTTATAGTGTTTTTACTGTATTATTGTGTGTGGTGGTACAAATACTTTACATATTGCCCTTGAAATAAGCCTGACTGCTTGTGCCAAGCTACTAAGGGGGTAAGTAGGGGTTATCTAGGTGTGTATCTCCATTGCCCTGACTAGAGTGAGGGTCCCTGCTTGGACAGAGTGCAAACTGTCTGCCAACAAAAGACACAATTTCTAACACCCACATTTCCATTTTCCTTTTGAGACGAGTATACTGGACTTGTGGCTCAATTCTTATGATTCAATCAATCAATCAGGAATTTGTAAAGCGCACTACTCACCTGTGAGGGTCTCAAGGCGCTGAGGAGGGGAGGGGTGATAAGGGGGGAGTGCTGCTATTGCTCTAACAGCCAGGTCTTGAGAAGTTTCCTGAAGGTAAGGAGGTCTTTGGTCTACCGCCGGTTCTGCGGACGGGTGGGACGGTTGCGAGGGCGAGGTCGGCGGAGCGGAGATGCCGGGTCGGGGTGTAGAAGGAGAATCGTCTGTTGAGGTATTCTGGTCTGGTGTTTTGCAGTGTTTTGTGAGCGTGGGTTAGGAGTTTGAAGGTGATTCTCTTGTTGACTGGGAGCCAGTGCAGGTTTTGCTGGTGGTCTGTGATGTGGCAGTGCCAGGGGAAGTCTAGGATGAGGCGTGCGGAGGTGTTCTGGATGCGTTGCAGCCTCTTTTGGAGTTTGGCTGTGGTTCCTACGTAGAGGGCATTGCCGTAGCCCAGCTTTCTGCTTACGAGGGTTTGGGTGACTGTTCTTCTGGTTTCAGTGGATATCCTTTTGTAAATCTTTCAGAGCATGCAGAGGGTGTTGCAGCAGGAGCAGGAGATCGCATTGACTTGCTGGGTCATGGATAGTGAGGGGTCCAAGATCAATCCTAGGTTGCATGCATGGTCGGTGGGAGATGGAGTGGTTCCGAGAGTGGCAGGCCACCAGGAGTCATCCCATGCGGAGGGGGTGGATCTGAAGATGAGGTCTTCCGTCTTGTCGGAATTGAGTTTGAGGCAGCTGCTCTTTATCCATTCAGCTCTGGTGGACGCCGCAGATGATTTCCGTTGTCTCCGAGCGGAATAGTGGGAGGTGGACTCTCTGGGTTCCGCCTGTGAGAAAGGAGGTGACCCAGTCCATGGTTCTGTTGCTGATTCCAGCATTGCTGAGGCGTGAGCGTAGGGTGTGGTGGCAGACGGTGTTGAATGCGGGCGAGAGGTCCAGGAAGATGAGGGCTGTGGTTTCGCTGCTGTCCAGCATGGTTCTGATGTCATCTGTGGCGGCGATGAGGGCTGTTTCGGTGCTCTGGTTGCTGTGTAATCCAGATAGGGAAGCGTCCAGAGTGCGGTTCTCCTCCAGGAAGCGGGTTAGTTGTTTGTTGACAGCCTTCTTGATGACTTTTGCCAGGAAGGGGAGCATGGAGATAGGCCGGACGTTCTTGAGGTCCTTTGGGTCCACCTTGGTTTTTTTGAGGAGGGCGTTGATCTTGGCGTGTTTCCAGCTCTCTGGGAAGGTGGTGGACTTGAAGGAGCTGTTGATGATCTTCTGTAGTTGGGGTGCGATGACGGAGCTTGCTTTTGAGGATGTGGTGAGGGCAGGGTTCATATGGAGAGCTGGAGTGGATGGTGTTCCTGATTTCGATGGTGTCATTGTCGTTGCATTGACGGGGTCCAGGAGAGCAGGAGGTTGGTCAGAGGTGAATCTGTGGTGTTGGTGGTTGCCGGGGGGGTCTGGGTGTTGAAGCTGTCGTAGATGTCTGCAATCTTGCGGTGGAAGTATGAGGCTAGGGAGTCGCAGGGATCTTGGGATGGTGGGATGTCATTGGCGTTGGAGCTGGGGTTGGAGAGTTCCTTCACGATGTTGAAGAGCTCCTTGTGGCTTTGTTTGTTGTTGTTGATTTGATCTTTGAATGCAGTTCTTTTGGCGGCTTGGATGAGTTGATGGTGTCTGCGGATGGTGATTTTGAAGGCTATGAGGTTGTCCAGAGTCTGATCTTGGTGCCACTTTCTTTCAAGTCTGTGGCAGCTTTGCTTAGATTCGTGGAGGTCGGCGGTAAACCAGAAGGCCTTTCTGTTGGTGTGTTTGTTAGAGGGATTCTCGATTGGGGCGAAAGAATTGCCACACGTGTTGACCCATTGCCTGAATTTGCGGGCAGCTGCATCAGTGTCAGTGGTGTTGATGGGTGGGTTCTGGGAAAGGGTCAGGATAAGTTGGTCTTCGGTAACCTTGTTTCAACTGCGGTGGGGATCCGTTGTGGGTGATGGTGTGTTGTGGGTTTCTTGAAGGAGAAGTGGATGCAGCGGTAGTCTGTCCAGTGGAGTTCGGTGGTGTGGCTGAAAGAGACGTGATTGCTGGAGGAGAAAATAGAATTGAGTGTGTGTCCTGCGGAGTGGGTTGGTGTCGTGACGAGCTGTTTGAGGCCGAGGTTGGAGAGGTTGTCGAGCAGGGTGGCAGTGTTGTTGTTGTTGGTGTTCTTGAGATGGAAGTTTAAGTCTCTGAGGAGTATGTAGTCAGTGGATGCGAGAGTGTGCATGCTGATGATGTCGGTAATGGAGTCGCTGAACTGCTGTCATGGGCCAGGGGGCCTGTAGACGAGGGTCCCTCGAAGCGTGGTGTTTGGGTCAGAGTGGATTTGGAAGTGCAGGTGTTCAGCAGTGCTGAGAGTGTCTTCGGTGTTTGTCGTGATCCTGAAGGTGGATGATGGCACTGCCTCCTCCTGGTTTGTTGGAGGGGTCCCTGCAGGTGATCTGAGGGGTCTGGGATGGCTATGGCGATGTCAGGCGCTGAGGAAGGGTTCATCCAGGTCTCGGTCAGGAAGGCGATGTCTGGGGAGGCCGAGTCAAGTAGATTCCATAGCTCTACTGCATGCTTGTGGATGGAGCGGGTGTTGAGGAGGGTACATCTGAGATGGTTGCGTCCTGCCTTGGTGGGTGGGTCGTTGGCGTGAAGGCTGGTGAAGGTGGAGTTCCGGCAGGAGAAGGGTCCATGGGTGGTCTGCAGGAGGCTTGAAGGCAGGTGGGAGAGAGGCTGGTGTTGAGGGCGCGGAGGTTGATGGCGTCGTAGTGAAGACATGTGTGGCAGCGGGAGCCAGGGGTTCTGGCGCTGGGCACGGTCCAGGCACAGATGGGCTTGCCTTTGGCATGCCTTCGGTGCGACAGGGGCGCACCCGCTGCGCGGCCACACAGCGGCTGCCATTAAGTATTGAGGTGGGGGGAGGAGAGGACAGCTGGGAGGTGGGAGGGGGATGAAAAATGTTGCGAAAAAGGGGGCAGAGCCAAAAGGGGGTGGGGCAAAAGCAGCAGGGGAGAGATAGAGGGGGAGAGCGAAAGTAAGAGAGAGAGAGCGGAGTGAGAGGGAAACGAGGAAAAGGAGCACTAAGGGACAGTAGTGAAGAGCAGAGAGCAAAGCAAAGCAAAAGGAGGAGAGAGGCAGATGGTAGCCTAGTAGGAAAGCAGAGCTCTCCCACTAAACATCAGGGATGAGGTGCAGGCAGAAGCATGCAGGTGGAGGAGGGCCTCGAACTCCTGACAGGGGTCAGGAGTTCAGAAGAGCCAGGTAAAGGGCTCTACTTAGAGGGTGGAGTCACGGGAGGTGCCAAGTCAGTGGTATTGATTTGATCCACTATGACTTAAGTAAATCGTAGGTTTTTAAAAAGTGACAATAACAAAATTGAAATTTAGAAGAGTGAAAGTGACTTACTAAAGGGGATTAGTGCAAAAGGGTGCGACTGGACAAAAGTGTGTTTGGGATGTAGTAAGGGATGATGAAAAAAAATGGTGCCTAGTATCTGTGCAGTGTGGGAAAAGAGTTGCTCTGTCTTGCTGGGTCCTGCAGTTTAAATGCAAAGGATTGTGGTTTGTGAAGGGGTGGGTTTTATAGTGTCTTTTGCAGGTGTGTCAGTGTGGCCATGTGTGTCAGCTGTGTTGTTTTCAAATTCATCCATTGTGCAGTTGTGTATTACTTTGGTGACCGCAAACCGCTGTGTTTTGGACCACCATTGGCTGGTGCCAAGGGTGTCCGCCACTGGGACTTTGGACTTGTAACACAGTCAGTGGTTGGTCGCTGTGCTGGTCGGGATAGAGCTCGGGCTGCCTATTTCCGTGCCTCCGTGTCGTTGCCAGTCTAGCATTGTTGGTTGACGGTCCTGCCTGTGTAACTCGTAATACGGCTGTCTGTAAGACTGCCACCATGGCAGTCTTTTCAGGTCAGCCAAGATGGAGGCCTGGTGGTCTGACCGCCAACTCTAATTAGGCTGTTATGTGACAAGGGGCCTCAGCACTCTCCCCTTCTTGCCGATAATACCTCACCCCTAGGGCCAACAGAGGCCTTTGTGGGCACAGTGTAAAAGAGCAGTTCTCTCGCTGCAGTCAGGAATGTGAAGTAGTTTGTATGTTCCGTGAAGTATTGTGCAATGCTGCTTACTCCACAGCAGTCAATCCCAGTCCTGATGCTTCTGCTCTCAAGAAATCACCCGCTGCCCAACCTCTGCAGCCAATCTTTCAAGGGATGTCTGTGCGGGTCCCTCCATGCAGTCTGCTTTGTGTTTTTGCCTGTTTGGGGGAGTATAAGGCCAATGTGTGGCCTTCCAGGGCAGTCTCATGTTTCTCCATTGTCAGGGGAGGCTACGCTGCACAGCAGATTCTTTCCGTCACTCACAGAGCTCGGCGTCGCCCACCCCTCCTCCCTGTGCCCTGCGCTCACCACCGTGTCTCTGGCCACTGCACTCTTCAGGCTAGTATGGGGCCGAGCAGGAGGAGAGCCGACCTCTCAAGGCAGCTTCCAAGCCCTTGCCACTAATGTGAAGGGGCTGTTGGGGTTGTCAGGGGCTTTGTCAGATTCAGTCTCTCAGTGCCGCAATCTCTGTCTTGCCGGCCAATTGTGTCTTTGTGCTCCATCAAAGCCACACTGCCGCCATTATGGCAGTGTGGCCGCGTGGTCACTAGCACACTCTGCAGCAATCTCCGCGATCACCAGCTGAAACAGGCTGGTTCACCCCTACCATATTCCTGAGGCTACGGGAGAGCTTTAGGAAGTGGGCTGTGGTCCCCTCACCCAATTTTGTGATCAGGATGTCACTGGATCGATTCAGCCACCTGGGAGAGGCAGATTCCTGGTCCTAGTCCATTGACATCTAGCCACACCCACTGCTCCATTAAAACTTTATACATGTTTTGTAATAATAAAGGACACACCATCATGAAAGATACACCAAGATTTTACTTTTAGCTATACCAAACTTTTCTTTTAGGAAAAAATGCATACTATCTCAGGATGCCCATAACCATAAGTGTGAATTTCACATCAGGAGTGCAGGGGTCCTTTGCGGTTGGTTTTTATGGCTGTGTTATATAGCTGAGTGTGAAAGAAAGACTCTAAAACCTGATTAATGTTGTTTTGACTACAAATGTTTTATTTAAAGATTTATGCACAGACATTGGAATGATTCCTTGACAAAGCTAATTGGCTTAACTTGTATACTGATGTAGTTACCATTTGCTCAAACCAATAGGCTTACCTTTTATAGATTGCAGTAACTTACATTAATAAAACCCTAGAATTTCACAAGACAAGAAAAGCAAAGGTTGTAGTGACATTTATAGTTAGGTATTCAAATAAACATTAAAAATTAACTGAGAAAACCAAAAGTTTATATGACATTGTAGTTAGGTGACAATGTCAGTTGAAACATAAGATTTTAAACAAAAAAAATATCTGAAATTTCCCAGTTATAGTTAACTCAAGTAACTATATTTAGGGGTGGGCGTAGCTTGTGTAATTCTGTGAAGCATACCTGTAAGGAAATTACTCTTTTTTGCATGTTCACCCCCACATATTTGGACTGATGCAGCAGGTTTTTCAGCTTTGTGAGCATACCGAAGCCTACTAACCAGACCTAAGTGCCAGTGTTCGAACCCTATACAAATTGCATGTCGAATTGGATACACCCAATTGGCAAGGACTGACTTTCTTTTAAGTCTATAGTATGGGCCTAATTTAGATTTCGGCGGATGGGTTATTCGATCACAACGGTGACTGAAATCCCATCCCCCGAAATATAAATCCCATAGGAAATAATGGGATATATATTTGGGCGGACGGGATATCAGTCATTGTTGTGATAGAGTAACCTGTCCACCACAATCTGAATAAAGTCCTACATGACACCCAGGGTATGTAAGACAGACTGTCCCACTCAGGGCTGCATCACTGTTTGTGCCACTCTGTGGGTAACAAAGTACAAAATGGCTCCTGGTCTGCCAATGCAGACTGGAAAGACACTGTTTTCACTGCCAGTTCGATTTTGCCATTCAAACCAATGGCAAAGCCATTCTATCACATAACAATATATATGTCTTCCTCAAGGAAGGCATGTAGAGCCCTATGGCAGGGAGCTGTATTTTAAGTAGGACATATATTTTTTATTATGTCTTACAACAACACTTCCCAATTGTCATTTTGCTGTGGATTAAGATAGTAGTCCCATTGGCTAGCACAAGGTTATTGGTTGGCACCCCAACCTGGCTAACATCTGAATTGGTTTACCTAACTGGGTCGAGTAAGGCATCAAATTAATTGTGGCATTACATGTGACTGAATGAACACATTGAAATTAATGTCACTTTTAAAGTTAAGCAGCCTTTAGAAAGTTGCAACCCTTCACCCCTGCTAGACCAGTTGCCTCACAAAGGTACATACATACACACAGCTTTCTGCCCACTTAGAAAGACCTGTCAAAGATTCCCAGACTCAGGAACAAAGGCAGTTGCCGCAAAGCAAGGTGTCACCTGCTCTTCCAGGATGGCCACTGGGGGGGTATTCCGAAAGGCGAGCTTCAGAGGGGAAGCAGCCTTTGATGGGCCGACAACCACACCACTGCTGAGCAGTCAAACTTTTGTTCCTGTAATCAGAATGGAGAGCAGGCCAGAGAGTGGAAACTAGCCCCCATACCGGTTTTACCATGGACATGTAGCTCTCTAGTAGCCTCACCTCTAGGGTGGGCTACCAAGCCCCTAACAACCAAGGAGGGGTCATGTCATCTTGAAAGGGGTATGAATGTGGCATTCTGGGTTAGCCAGATGACACACATCGCAGGAACGTCATCACTAGGTAGGAGGGGATCCAAAAGCACATTGGCTAGTGACTGTGTGGTCCTCTCAGGGCACTTTCCTGGGTTAAATAAAGGCACCCCTAGCACCCCAACCCTCGGATCACACTGGAATCAGAGAGAGGACTGAAGAAGTACTGCCCAGCTTCCCTTGGCCCCGCACAAAGAGGGCTGCACTTTGGACTAGCAATATTTGGATTGTACCTACTGCTCCTGGCTCGGAAACAAATTGGTACCCAGACCTAGCCTATAACAGTGACTCCATGGATCAGTTGGCTGATCTCCTGGAACCAGCTCCAGTGACACAAGAGCTAAAGAAGCCCAAACCGACAAGTTGGTGGCCACCACATGAGTTTTGCCACTACCACTTGCTGGCATAGAAGAGGACAAGAGCAAGATAGGTAAAAGTTGTAACTGTCTCTGCCGGATTCAGAAGAATTACCAAAGTCTGGATTTGTCACACCAAGGGGACACAAGCCCCCCAACCAATAATTTTGCTCCAACCACAGTGAAGACTGACCAGTAACCCAGCATCAATTGTTCTGCTACTGCAATGTAGAGGACTTTGAGGGACCCCGATCTCTGTGGCCAAGCTTGCCCCACTTCATCCATGGAAAGAGGAGCAACCACAAAGACATCCCTGTTGACTGCACCACAACCAGAGCACTGTTAGCCCTGGAATACTTGGCGTGGTCTTCCCTAACATTTTGCCTTTGCTTCCTAGGTTGCACAAAGACTGGACTTTGTGCTATATTCCTGCTTGAGAAGAATCTCCAAGGGTTTGGACCGAGCTTGCCCCCTGTTCTAGAGTCTCAGGGCCATCAAAGACTTCCTCTGCCAGCACCTGGAATCTCTGCTTAGACCCCTGCCTAGTGGTGCTTAATCCAGTCCCTGGAGCCTTGAAAGGAAAAGCTGGTGGAAAACCAAGAAGAACCAGGGAACTGACTTCGGACTACTCCGGACTGATGCTGCTGCCGGATCCCATGACTCCGCCTGCAACTGACGCTGTAGTCCTCGCTGGAGTGTGATGACCCTGCAGGCCCTATGCCACTGCAGCCTCGCTGAAGTCAGCGAATCCGTGGAAGTCGCCACATCATGTCGTGACCACTGGATATCGACTCCGTCAGAAGTGGGTGGATCCAATGCTTCACACCTACGCTGCATCACCTCCACCAGTCCTTAGCAAGGCCTCTTCATGACGCCTTCGCTCCTTCGCTCCATGACACCACGATCCCCCGCTCCACGCACCGGCTTGTTTCCTCATTTTCACAAAGTACTATACCTGGGTCTGTGTGACTTTGTGACCGGTGCCCTTAGCATTCGATTGTTGGGAACGACTCTGCATGACACTGTGATATCACCAAATCGAAACATTTGTGTTTCTAAGTGCTATATTGAATTTTTATCTCTAAAATTTCATAACTTTGCTTGTGTATGTTGGATTTTTGTTGTTTTGGTCTTGTTCTGCTCAGTTAAATATTGGCTATTTTTCTAACCTGGTGTTGAGTCATTTTGTAGTGTTTTGACTGTATTACTGTGTGAGTTGGTACAAATACTTTACACATTGTCTCTGGGTTATGCCTTTCTGCTCGTGCCAAGCTACCAAGGGGGTGAGCGGGGGTTAACTGGGTGTGTTTCTCCTTGGCCCTGACTAGAGTGAGGGTCCTTGTTTGGACAGGGGGACAGGGGGGTAACCTGACTGCCAACCAAAGACCCCATTTCTAACAAACACCCTTTGAGCATCTTTTTACCTGCATTGTTCAGCAAAAGAACATCTCCATTAATGCCCATTGATGTCTAAAGCAGTTGTCATATAAAGATATAAAGTTTGGATCTTGCTTTAAAAACTCTCTGGTGGCCAGGTAACTGTCCAAAGTACCCTTTCTGCCCACCTGGACCTCTGTCCTGCTGAACAGTGTCCACCCAACTCAGACTAGAGTAGTCAAATTAACTGTTTCAAACTTTTCAAAAGATTACAAACTTTTTGTTGCCCAGTGGTTGTTTGCAGTTGACATAAAAAAGATTTATTGCATCTAAAATTCGTATCTCTGGAACCCTCCAGCGGATTCCGATGATTAAAGTCTCTAATTTTTTTTTTCAAAATGGAGTCTTCTTTCTTTTGTGTTGTTTGACTTTCTTATTTGATTGTTTGGTGCTGTTAAATGCTTTACACATAGTTACTTCTCCAAGCCTTACTGCTGCCCAGGGTTGAACTTAAAGTTAAGTAAACAAGGCCTGACTGGACCAAAATGGTTTTTGCCAGTGTACTGCATGATAAGGCCCTACATCCAAATCATATAGTACAGCCAAATCCCCACAGTGTAATATAAATATATATGTCCACAAAAGAAAGTGCTGCACTCCCTGAAGCTCATTTAACTAACTCCTTTAATTTGGAAAGGCAGACTGCCAGCAGCCTCCACGACGCATTTTTTGGTCTCTGTGTTTTTATCAGGTGAATTTGTCTGTTGTCTCCTTCTCATTACTAACGTCATGGCTTCTAAACTGCATTCTAGGATAGCAATTAAATGCTCTCCATACCTGGGAATTGTTACCACTTTAGCTCTTGAGTACAACACTCCAGTACAATTTTAGTAATCCAAAATATAATGAACTGGGAATAACACAATATATATATATATATATATATATATATATATATATATATATATATATATCGCTTCCGCACAAATGAATTTTAACTCACATCCGGCTGCACCAAAGGATAGTTCCGCCACTGCCACCACAAAAGGACAATTTTCCAATCCATAAATATTTATCTTTTTATTTCAAATAAAGTGCAAATAAAGTGCGAGTGCATTACCGAATCCAAACAAAGCTGGAATGTCAACGCGTTTCAGCTGACGCCTTCTACTGGACACTCCCCCACCATCCAAAACCTCCACAAATAGTGAATTAGTCCCTCATCTATTTTTACCAATACAAGGTGTGAATCACTGTGGCTGCCATCTTATAACATATATACATACTTATTCATATCAGTCCTATGTCGTGTTAATTCCTGCTTTCCAATAATTAAAAAATACACAACCAAAAATATTTTTATCATGCACATAATTGTTATCCAATAAATCATACTTCAAAGATAAAATGTCTCTCAATATATACATAAATATCACATTATTGTACTGAAAATCACATTCATAATTCCTCCGTTCTGTAAGAGATTGGCTTAAATGCATGCATGAATATCAAATCACCCTTCTCATCCACATCTTATGAATAATAAAAGATAAAGGACAAGTGTAAAATGTTATCATAAAGGATCACTAATAGACTAACCAGTCTGTTGTCTTACCTGTGACCTTCTACTCTCAAGTAGTATCTCTGTCTCAATATCAATTATAATAATATATTTTTAAGGTGATCCTATGCATGTACTCAAACATAACTGATCATATATTTAATGATTAATACTCTGTTCAGATTTATCTCCTCAATATACATGAATTAATGAACCATATCTATTCATATTCATCAATGAACTTAATCAACAATTTCTTCATCTCAATAATGTGATGTGAATGAAATACATTTCTTTTCTTTTAACTTGTTCAAAGTGTCCATGTGCATTCAATCCAAGGGAAGCAGCTTATTACTGACCTTTACATGTATCTTACACTGACATAATCTGTTACGCTCTTATATATAAATACATTACGATGGACCACATGCTATTAGAAACTTAAGTGACTCAATATAATCTAATAAATAAGAGAACATCAACATTTTAAAACACTACATCATATTCCATAGTGTGCCATCTACACACAGTGAAAAATCAACATACAAAAAAAAATTCTTCCTAAAATGTAATATTGAGTCTCTGCAAACCTGATTTCTATTCTCAACAAATAACTAATCTCAGTATAGAGTATATATAATGTATAGCTTGGATATGTCCTAAAAAATGTGTCCTAACAAATGTATCCTAAAAAATGCAACCCATGCATTAGATCAGAATAGAGAGGGAGTATAAAAGGACATCCCTGGTCGGTCACTTTCAATCCCCAATAATATGATTGCTGTCTATATCCTCCTTTATAGATGTGCATATAATTCTGCATCAAGATTGTGTCCCCAAGGATTCTCTGAACCAAGTAATAGAATCATCTTCGATTCTATCCGGCTAATTCTAACGTCTTTTCACCCAATCTGGGACCTCATTTGATCGATCTAATCCCATAAAAGGTTAGGGTGCTACAGTCTCCTCCATGTACATCCCAAAAGTGTTTGGCCAGAGGATACGATCTATCTTGATTTTTAATGGCTCTAAGATGTTGCAAAAACCTTATTTTTAGTTTGAGACTAGTGCTGCCTATATATATCATTCAATAACATAAATTAAATATTCAGTTTCACATGTAATTCTATCTCTGATTCAACACTTTCTTCCTTCAAATGTTTTAAAATACTGTATATTCACAGCATATTTACAGGTCTAACATCGACCACATTTCCAAAATCTCATACTTTTTTCAGTCAACCACAATGTGTTCTTTTTGTTCTCATTATCAACAAACAAGCTCTTAGTTAGATGATCTCCTAATGAACAATTCTTCTGAAATTAAATTTCTGGATGTTGGCCAATTTCTCCTTTTATATGTTGATCTTGTTTTAAGACATGCCAATTGCGCTGTAAAATATTCTTCAATACCCTATGTTGGTGATTATATTCCTAAAAAAGTCTAGAAGGAGAACTTTTGGTGATTCTATTCTCATTGACATACTGATTTGTAAAGAGCAATTCCTCTCTTGTTTTACTTTTTACTCTATTATGTGCATCAATCAAAATCTTGCATTGATATCCCCTTTCCATAAATGTTTGTGACAAGGCCATAATTTATTTTTCAAAAGTGTCATCGTCTAAGCAAATCCTGCGAGCCCGCAGGAACTGACTATATGGAATACTCCATTTTAGCGCTTTCAGGTGTCCACTATTGCCATGTAATATAGAATTGCACGCAGTGGGTTCACGATACACAGAGGTTTCTAATTTGTCATTCTTCACCTCAAGTAGGATGTCCAAAAACTCAATTTTGTTCCTACTCCATGTTGTTTCTAGTAAAATATTGAAATAGTTGGTTTTTAATATATTGATATAATCCTGTAACTCGTTTTCATGACCATCCCATATGATGAACAAATCATAAATTTATCGCACCTACAATACTACTCTCTCCATGTGGGCACCAAGGGCATCTGACCATGCTACATGCTACCATCCCATATATAAGTTTGCATAGGTAGCCCCCATCGATGTACCTTGCTTTTGGAGATAGTATTCATTGTTAAATAGAAAAACATTATGTGTAAGGCAAAATGACGACATTGACATAAGCATTTCAGTGTGTTGAAGAAGTTTGATTGACGTATAGAGTGAAGATACATCCATAGTGACCAAAAGATAGTTACTTTGCCACGGAATGTTATCTATTTTAAATAAAATGTCTGTGGTATCACGTAGATAAGATGGTAATTCGGTTACAAATGGACATAAAAAGAGATCCAAGTATCTAGAAGTATTCTCCAACAGTGAGTTAACCATACTCACAATAGGTCTCCCCGGAGGATGCCATTTGTTTTTGTGAATTTTAGGTAGGAAATATATACACGAAATTCTTGGAAACTCAGTTTTTTAATATTGATACTCCGCATATTCAATCAATTGACTACTCAACCATCTATCTAGCATCTCATGATGGGTCTTCTGATACTTTATAATCGGATTTATTCGTAACCTTTCATAATGATCATCGTTGGTCAATTGGCAACATCCATGATGACAATGTTCCCACCTTTGTCCAGTAGTTTAATGATGATTGATTTATTCTCTTTAGGTTGTTTCAAATCCTTCCAATCGTTAATGGATTTTTTTTTTGATCTTTCATTCTTCACATGTAGTTTCATACGTAGTTTGTCAATATCATCCACTACCAATTCATGGAAGGTATCAATTAGGTTTCCACTCGGTAACTGAGGATTAAATTTGCTAGATAATTTCAAAGAGCTGGCTGAATACATATCTGTAGTGAAGACCATCATATCCATTTTTGTAATATTTGTGTGTTTACTACCAAATATAACCCGGTTGTCTGTTGAATTCTCATCCACTAAGTCACTAATGGCAGCCAAATCACCAGTGTCACTGATTTTAAATCCTGAATATTTCACATTCTGTGATGCTGTTGCAGATTTTGTTAGAGGCGTTTTTACTGCATAATATTTGATGAGACGTAATTTACGCACAAATTTGTACATCTCAATCTGTGTTTTTGCATAGTCCCAGTCAGTTGTTGGACAAAAACTGACCCTTAGATTGAGAATTCTTTCTTGATTAATCGTTAATGTACTTTGTGAGATATTTACAATTTTGGTAATATTGATAGAATTCCTCCCGGAACCAGGAGGTTCTAATCCTTGTGCTATATATATATTTACTTATCTCCCTTAATAACTTTGCACCCATGTCCACTAAAGTTTGCAGACCTGCTGCCCCTGTTTCATTGTTGGAGTACTGATAGTTTTGCAGCATGTGGTCAAAGGGGTGCAAAGAAAAAAGGGTGGGGTCCCAAAAGAGGCCTAAAATTCAATGCATTTTACGTAGACTTTTGTATTTCATGTAGCACAAAAACAACCAGTCGGAAACTGCTGAAATTTGTCAGCATTATGTATTAGGGTATGCAGCTGATGCTTTGATGTACCGCAGTTAAGAAGAGTAAGTATTTTTTAAGTTATAATGTTTTTCAACTTAGTGATATCTTGTTGCACAATATTACTAGAAGTAGCAAGAAAGCCCAAAAAAGAAACTAGACTGCAGACATAAAATTTCACGTTTACTACATGAACATCTGAAAGGCTTATTTACGGCCACATGCTAATGGAAGCCTATACATAAATATGTAACAAATAGAATACATCTTATTCTACGTAAGGTTTCTTTGTATGCTCCCTAGAGCACAACATAAAACTGGCCCAAAAAAACAAACAAAAAACATCTTTCTTATGCACACCGGTGCAACAAAATGAAGAATTGACCTAGCAGTGAGCCACACCAATTTGTTTCTGGAGGACGTATTAGTTGGCCATTAGAAAAAAATAATAATCTACATTTCCATAACAATTATAATGATTGCCTTTCATTCACTTTGGCCTTCATATGCAGCACAATCCTACTAAAAGTAGCAAGGAAGCCCAAACAATAAACTAGACTGTTTATGTAAAGTTTCAGATTTACTATACGAGCGACTGAAAGACCCATTTATGGTCATATGCTACTGGAAACCTATAAACAAATACATAATAAATAGACTATATTTTAATCTACATATATTTTCTTTGCATGTTCTCTGGTTCCCAAAATAAAATTGCCCCAACAAGCCAAACAAAAGCCATCTTTCTTGTGCACCCCTGTGCACAAATTAAAAAGGGGAAAAAAATAGTTTTATTTTTAGAACCTTAAAAATGATTGCCTTTCATTCACTTCATTCTTCCTATGTAGCACAATTTTATTAAAAGTAGCAAGGAAGCCCAAAAAATAAACTGTACTGCATATGCAAAGATTCAGAATCACTACATGAGCAACTAAAAGACACATTTATGGTCACATGATTATGTAACGCTGTAGGAAAGTACCATCTCCGTTGGCACGTTACCCCCATTTTTCACATGTATGTCAGTATGTTTTTGCCTGTCTCACTGGGACCCTGCTGGTCAGGACCCCAGTGCTCATACTTTATGGCCTAATGTGTATGCCTGTGTAGTGCCTGTGTCACTGAGGCTCTGCTAACCAGAACCTCCGTGCTTATGCTCTCTCTGCTTTTAGATTTGTCACTGTAGGCCAGTGACTTCATTTACCAATTTCATTTGGCATACTGGACCCCCCTTATAAGTCCCTAGTAAATGGTACCTAGGTGCCCAGGGCATTGGGGTTCCAGAAGATCCATATGGGCTGCAGCATGTCTTTTGCCACCCATAGGGAGCTCAGACAAACCCTTACACAGGGCTGCAATTGCAGCCTGTGTGAAATAATGCACACATTATTTCACAGCCATTTTCACTGCACTTAAGTAACTTATAGATCACCTATATGTCTAACCTTCACTTGCTGAAGGTTAGGTGCAAAGTTACTAAGTGTGAGAACACCCTTGCACTAGCTCAGGGCCATTTCCCCAGACTTTGAGAGTGTGGGACGCCATTACACGTGGGAACTACATGTAGGTCAATACCTATATTTAGTTTCACAATGGTAACTCTGAATATGGCCATGTAACATGTCTAAGATCATGGAATTGTCCCCCCATTCCAAATCTGGTATTTGGGAGCCAATTTCATGCATCCTGGGGGCTCCACCATGGACCCCCAGTACTGCCAAACCAGCTCTCTGAGGCTTGCACTGCAGCTACAGCTGCTGCCACCTCACAGACAGGGTTCTGCCCTCCTGGGGTCTGGGCAGCCCATTCCCAGGAAGGCACAACACATCATTTCCTCTGTGAGCAGGGTGTTACACCCTCTCCCTTTGGAAATAGGTGTTACAGGCTGGGGAGAGGTAGCCTCCCCAGCCTCTGGGAATGCTTTGAAGGACACAGATGATGCCCGCCTTGCATAAACCAGTCTACACTGGTTCAGGGACCCCTTCTCCCCTGCTCTGGTGGGAAACTGGACAAAGGAAAGGGGAGTGACCACTCCCCCGTACATCACCACCCCAGGGGTGGTGCCCAGAGCTCCTCCAGTGTGTACCAGACTTCAGCCATCTTGCTTTGCAAGGTGTGGGGGCACTCTGGAGGGCTCTGAGTGGCCAGTGCCAGCAGGTGATGTCAGAGACCCCTCCTGATAGGTCCATACCTGATAAGGTAGCCAATCCCCCTCTCAGGGCTATATAAGGTCTCTCTTGTGGGTTCACTTCAGATTCTGCTTGCAAGTTTCCATCAGGAATCCTCTGCAACAACTTCAGACTCTTCTGACCTCAGAACAACCGCAGCCTGCTCCAAGAAATGCTGTAACTGCAACAAAGTGTCTACAGGAGCCACTTTTCTTCAGCAACCTCAGCTCCAAGTCAGCAACTGCAACAGTTTCCAGGGTGTGCACGCTCTGGGGACTCTCTGTCTTCATCCTGCACCAGAAGGATCGAAGAAATCTCCCGTGAGATGACAGAGTCACTCCCCTGGGCCAAGCAGGCACCTTCCAAGACAATGACTGGTACCTTGGGACTCCTCTCACAGCAACAAGCGTGCTCCTAAGGATGCAGAGGGTGGACATCATCGACATAGACTGTCCTGAGGTCCTGCTGATGCAATTTGAGGAGGTAAGACCTTGCCTTCCCCGAGAGCGATGGTACCCCTGTGTACTGCGTCTTCTTCGCCTCCTGAGGCCTCTGTGCACTCTTTGTAAAATTCCTTCATGCACAGCCTGGCCCAGGTCCCCAGTACTCCATCCTGTGACGCACATCTTGCAGAGTTGTTCTCTGGCTGCGTGGGATCTTCTTTTGTTGTGCTGCATTAACCGCGTTTTGCACCTCCTTTGAACCCAGATCCTGCAACTCCTGGGGGTTCTGGCTGGTATCCTGAGGGCTCTCTAAAGTACTGAGAGCCCCCTCTTCCTGCTCACAGAGAGTTGAGGTCCCCAGGTCCCTCCTAGGTCCATCCAGCACCATTTTGATGCAAAACGCACTTTTGTCGTAGCCAAGGCTTGATGGCGCCTTCCAACACAAAATCTCATCTGAAACAATCTTCACACCGTGAGACATCTTTTGCATCATGCAGGAACCAGCTGGCATCTTGGTAGGGTGCATTTCTGCAGTCTTTGACTAACTGGAGACTCTTCTTTTGCACCCTCTTCAGGGGCTCCTGTCCTTCCTGGAACTTCCTTCGACTTCTAGACTTGGTCCCCTTCCTTTGCAGGTCTTCAGGTCCAATAATCCAGCAGTTGTTCTTTGCATACTTGGTTGGCTGCTGCAAAATCCCAAAAACGAGGTGTGGTGTATCCTAAGGAAACTTGCAGTACTTTACTCCCGCTTTTCTGGGCTCTGAGGTGGGGTAATTTACTTACCTTTACTGTATTCTTACTCTCCCATCAATTCTGCACACACTACACTTGTCTAGGGGGAATTTGTGATTCGCATTCCACTTCCTTAGTATATGGTTTGTGTTGCCCCTAGACCTATTTTCTCCCATTGCATTCTATAGGATTTCCTACTGTTTGCATTGTTCTATGACTATTTACATGTCTAATTTTGGTGTCTAGTGTATATATAGTGTATAATGCTTACCTCCAGAAGGAGTATTGTCTCTAAGATATTTTTGGTATTGTGTCACCCAAATAAATGCCTTTATTTTTGGAAACACTGAATATTGTCTTTACTTGTGTATAAGAACTGCATAACTATAAGTGGTTTTGCAGGAGCTTTGCATGTCTCCTAGTTCAGCCTAGGCTGCTCTGCTATAGCTACCTCTATCAGCCTAAGCTACTAGAACATTACTACCTTTCACTAATAAGGGATAACTGGACCTGGTGTAAGGTGTAAGTACCCAAGGTACCCACTACAAACCAGGCCACCCTCCTACAAACGCAATAAGCAAATACATAACAAATACATTAGATAAAAAGAAAGAAATCACATTAAATCTGATTGCCACTCTGTAGCTATAGTTAGTATTAACAATGATACTAATTCCTCAGATAATATCTTCCTAATAACTTGCCACCCGTTTGATAAATCACTGCAAAACTTTCCAAACCAATAGCATTTTCAACATTTTGAGATTATGTTAAATTGTTTGGTGAATCCTTGAGGGAGTGCAAAAATAAAAAGGGGTCCCAAAATGCGCTTTTCCACAAATGCGTTTTCCATAGACTATTGTATTCGATGTAGCACAAAAAGAGGTGAATGGATTTACCTGAAATTTGGCAGTTTATACATTATGGTGCAGAGATTATGCTTATTGGGTACTGCAGATGTTGGGTAAGTAATTTTTAAGTTATAAGGCATTTAAACTGATTGATATCTGTCACCACAGGGCTTTCACTGGGTTTCACAACATTTTGTGAAACTACCACGGTACATGCCCATAATCTTATTACAAAATAAATAAATATATATATATATATATTTATATATATATATATATATATATATATATATATATATATATATAGATATAGATATAGATATATATATATATATAAATACATTTCCCTACCTATTACCACTTAAATAAAGTGGTGCTAGGTAGGGACCCACTACTTACCTATATCTAAGGCCCTAACACTGGACACATCCAAAGTTTAGTAAAAACAATAAGGCTGCCTTTTCATTCTCTAAAAATGGCCATTACCCAATTATATACTGGCCTATCATCATCACTGTATACAATAGCCCACACTATAACTAAGGCCTAGCTTACGGTACCGTTGCATCACTCATGGTATCACATAGTGTTGCATAGACAATGCTATAGTTGTCAGCTGTACAAAAGAATGCAAGGCCAGCATGCAGAACCCTACATTTATTGGTAAATCTGGAGAAACACAAGGCAGCGCAATTCGCTGTTTTGCATTACTCTGCACACCATAATCTACATTGCTGCTAAATTTCACAAACATCTGTATGCAACACTACCATAGCCACTGCACTTTACACTATTCCATTCTACGCCACTCCTCTTCACGCCTCTACATTGCATGAGACTCCACTCCACTCTATGCTATTACACTTTTCGCAATGCCACTATACATCACTCCAGTCTACGTCACTCCACAGTGTGCCACTCACTGGATATTACTCTACTCTACTATATGCTATTGCACTGTACTCCATTTTACTGTAAGCCACTCCACCCTGCTCTATTCCACTGTATACCACTCCATGCTACAACACTCCACTGTATGCTGCTCCACTCTATGCCACTCCAGTGTATGGTACTCTACTCTACACTACTTCATTCTATGCTATTTAATAGTACCCCACTCCAAATTATGCCACTTTGCTATATGCTATTCCGCTATACCTCATGCCACTGTATGTCACTGCATTCTACACCACTCCATTATACGCTGCTCCACTGTATGTTACTCCGCTATGTACTACTATCCTCTACACCGCTCCACTCTACTGTACAATAAACTGCTCTATGCCACTCCATTCTATGCTATTACACTGTAAGCAACTCAACACTACGCCTCTTCAGTGTACACCACTCCACTGTATACCATCCTGTTACTCCAGTATATGCTATTCCACTCTACACAATTCCACTGTATGCCACTCCACTGTATGCTACTCCACTCTACACCACTCCAGTGTATATTCCACTCCATTCTACCCCACTCCATTTTCTGCTATTTAATTGGATACCACTCCTCTGTATGCCACTCTACTGTCTGCTATTACACTCTCCACATTCCAGTGTATGCCATTCCAGTCTACACCACTTCACTGTATGCCACTGCACCGTACGCTACTCCACTAAACGCTAATGCAGTGTACACCACTCTGCTCTATGCCATTCAATTGTACACCAGTTCATTGAATGCCATTCCACTCTACACCACTCCACTCTACGCCACTCTACTATATGCTACTTTACTCTACCCATTCCACTGTACATTAATCTAGTCTACACCAGTCCACTGCATGCCACTCCATTCCACGCTGTTCTACTGTTCTACTCTACGCTATTCCACTATGCTAATTTAATGAACTCCACTACTCCATTCTATCCTATTCTACTGTATGCCATGCCATTCTACTCTATTACACTGGATGCAACTTCAATCTTTGCCCCTCTACTGTATGGTATTACACTCTTCCCCACTCCACTGTACACCTCTCCACTGTATGATTTTACACTCTTCCCCACCATCACTGTACGCCACAGCATTCAACTCTATTGTATGAGATACCACTCCAGTTTATAACAGTTTCCTTGACTCTGCGCTAGACTACTTTAAACTATACCACCCCCCTCTATGCTAATCCACTGTACTGTACTCCACTCTATGCCACTCCCTTGTACATCACCATTGTACTCTATAACACTGTATTCTAATCCCCTTTACCACACTCTACAACACTGTACTGTACACCACTCAACTCTACAAAAATCAACTAGATTGTATGCCACTCTTCTATTCTACTGTAGTCTATGCCACTTTCCAAAACTGTATAACACCTCACTACGCTTTAATGTACAACATGTTTGTTAGACATTGGATTTCTGATTGGCAGAGGTATGCACCCTATCCAAGTAGGAGCACAATCCTAATCAGGGTATGTCACAAAAATATCCTAACTTAACCTGTGCCCATCCTCTGGTAGCTTGGCAGGGAGCAGTTAGGCTTAACTTAAGAAGCAATGTGTTAAGTATTTATGAAGTAAAACAGTCAAAACAGCACACAAAAAGATACAACATTAGAAAAATAGAGCTTAATGTAGTATATAAACCAAGACCAAAAGAGCAAAAATCCAATAAGTAGAAGTTGAGATACTAATTTTTAAACAATAAATGTAAAATAGCACTCTGATGCAATAAGCTTTTAAATGGGATATCTGGTCCCACTGGACCAGGATAAAGTTAAAAGTTCAGGCTGACCATGATGGAGCATGGGCCAGATACAGGTACCCACTTGAGCCTGCTGAACAAAAGTACCTTGATCCGGGATGTGTCGCCGTAGATGAAGATGCGAGGTCGAGCCAAAGTGATGCATCGGTGTCAAGCCACACAGTGGACAAGATACATTGATTTGCTCCACATAACTGTGGTGATACATCGGTTCCAAGTGCAACGCACTGGTTCTGAATGGGATGCATGGCTGCTGCTGCCTCAGTAGGCGATGCATTAATTCTGAAAGCAATGTACTGGTTCTGAAGACGATGCGCCAGGTCCACTGTCTGCAAAAGCGAAGATGTGCTGGTTCCGACCCAACCAAAGATGTGCTGGTTCTGATGAGGATGCATGGGATCTGGTTGAGGCAGCTCTTTTTACCCACTACCATTTGATAGGGCACGACTTGCAGCAAGCAAAGTTCATGTGCTGTGGCAGCGTGAGTTGAAGTCTTGTGTCCCTGAGATTTCATAAAACAGTAGATCATTCAGCTGGCTCTTGGAGGCACTCTGTGTTCTAGGTTGTAGAGGTACAGGTCCAGACATTCTCACTACCAAGCAAGAGGGTACCAGGTCAGCACAGCAAAGCAAGACTCCAGCAGAGTAGCAGCTTAGCAGAGGGGCAGTCTTGTAGCAACACAATAGTCTTTCCTCCTGGCAGAGTGTACACAGGTACAGAGGAGTACCGATTTGGGGGCTTCAGATGTCTAGTCCTTATACCTAGTTGTGCCTTTAAGGTGGTAGAGACTTCAAAGAAAGGTCTTTGAAGTGTACAGAGGTCCTCTCTTTCTGCCTTGGCTCTAGTCTCACTAGAGGGGGGTATGCAGTCATTTGTATGGGGACAGAACACTTGCTTATTCATGAGTAAGTGTCAACCCTTTACTCCCATCCTCTTCAGGATGGCCCATCAGGCTGTGAGTGGCTGATTAGTCACACCAAATCTCCCTTTGCGTGTGGCAGTCTGGGGGGAATACACAAGCCCCGCTGTCACCTCACCCGACGTGTACTGGAGACACGCTGAGGGCACCATTGGCTAAAGTAAGAAAATGCCAACTTTGTAAAAGTGTCATTTTTCAGAACTGCAATTTAAAATCCAACTTCATCATAAGTTGTGATTTTAAATTATGAGTCCAGCGACACCAAACTTGACAAACTTATCTCTCCAATATTGTAAATCACACGTTTAAGATGTGATAAGGTAATCTACCTCTGTTCCTGTGGAAGTAACTCCTTACCAATGAAGGCTACTGGTTGGTCTGGTCCCTCTTCAATTAGCTTTGCTAGGACTGCCCCTTTGCCATGCTCTGAAGCATCCATTTGCATGATTAATTGCTTGGAAAAATTAGGTGCCTCCAGCAAAGGTACTGTACACATGGCTTCCTTGAGGGTGTCGAAGGCTTTCTGACACGCTTCTTTCCAGATCACCAATCTGGGCTGCTTCATCAAAGTCAGCTCATTTGAAGGGGCAACAATGATTCCATAACCCTTAACAAATCTTCTATAGTAGCCTGTGGGGCCTAGCAATGTTCTAGCTGTCTGGGTTTTAGGTGGGTGCCAGGCCATGATATTCTCAATCTTGGCCTAAAGGGGCTGCACGTTACCCGCACCTATGAGGTGTCCCAAATACACCATGGAACCTTGCCCAATCTGGCACTTTCTTTCCTTGATGGTCAGGCCTGCCTGTTGCATGTCCTGAAGCACCACATGGAGGTGCGGATGTTCCTCCCAGCTGGAACTATAGACAGCAATGTCATCTAGGGAGGAGCTAGAAAAAGACCTCCTTACCAGCCAAAAGTCTGTAACCAACCTTTGGAAGGTAGCAGGGACATTTTTCAATCCTAAGGGCATCACCCTAAACTGGAAATGGCCCTCTGGGGTTGAAAATGATGAGCTCATTTTAGCTCCCTCAGTCAGTGTGATCTGCCAGTACACTGATGTCAAATCAAAGGTACTGAGGAATTTGCCAGTGCCCAGCCCATCAGTGCACTCATCAGCTCAAGAGTCAGGGTGCTATCAGTCCTAGTGACTGAGTTGACATCTCAGTAGTCCATGCAGACCTGGAGTTCTGTTGTGTTTCAGCTTTTGGTACCAACACTATTAGGGGGCAATTTTACTCCTTGATGCTGGCTCTCACCCTGTCTCCCAACCCGTAAATTTTGTTCTTTACAGGGGGACTGTCTCCCGTGTCAATATCATGAAAGCACCGATGCATGAGTTCAGGGGTGAGTGAGAACAGGGAGATGAACTGTCCCAGCAACTGGTAACAGTCACCCTACTGTTCTTTGGTTGGGGTGGTAGAGAGATTAACACCCTGCACTGACCCATCATGTTCCTGTGTGAGAGGAGGTCAGTGAGAGGTTCACTGTCCTCTCCCCCTTCTTCATCTGTCACTTCAGATCTCTGGAAGTGAGGCTGAAGTCTGTTTACATTCATTACCCTTAGGAGGCTTCTAGGGGTCTGGAGGTCCACCAGGTAGGTGGCCTTCCTCTTGCGCTCCTTGATTTCATATGGGCCAGTCCAGGAGTCCTGGAGAGCCCTGAGCTCTACTGGCTCATGACCCACACATTCTGGCCAGGCTGAAACTCCACCCAGAGTATCTTTCTAATCAAACTAGAGTTTCATGATGTCTTGGCTAGCCTCGAGGTTGCTTTTCGCCTTTTTCCAGAAGCAGTTCATCTGGTTGTGGAGGGCCAGCAAGTAGCTGCCCACATGCTGGGATGGTTTCTTGGGAGCTTTCTCTTATCCCTCTTTGACAAGGCTTAGAGGTCCCCTACCAGGATGGCCATAGAGGAGTACAAAGGGATTGAACCCTACTCCTTTCTGTGGCACCTCCCTGTTGACGAAGAAAAGACATATAAGAGGATGTCTCACTTATGCCTCATGGGTCCAGGTAGATCCATAATCATGTCTTTCAAGATTTTTTTGAATCTCTCCACAAGACCATTGGTTTGGGGGAAGATGGGGTATGGTGAATTTGTAAGTTATACCACACTCATCCCACATGGACTTCATGTGCGCATACTTGAAGTTAGTGCCTCTGTCAGACACTACCTCCTTAGGGAACCCCACATAGGTAAAAATCCCCATCAGAGCTCTAGCCACTACTGGTGCAGTCACTGACCTCAGAGGGATTGCATCTGGGGAGTGGGTGCTTTGATCCACCAAGATCAGGACAAACCTGTTGCCTAGTGCTGTCTTAGAGTCCAAGGGTCCAATCACATTGATGCCCACCCTTTGAAAAAGGGTGCCAACGATGGGTAGTGAGGCCAGGGGAGCATTTTGCTTTTTCACTGATTTCCCACTGACCTGGCAGGTAGAATAGGACCTACGGAATGCATCTAAGGCTAACTTCATTCTAGGCCAATAAAAGTGGGAGATAAGCCAGGTGGAGGTCTTCTCTTGCCCTAGATGGCATGCCAGGGGAATGGTGTGAGCCAAACCCAGCAAGAAGACTTTGTAACACTGCAGGACCTTCAGCACATGGACTGCCCCAGCACGAGGAGCCTTAGGCTCACTATAGAGGAAATAATTCTGCCAGTAGATTAGGTGATCCACAGAGGGTCCACCTGCTGCATGGGCTGAGGCTTGTCACTCATTCTGTGCTTGGCATAATTCCTCCCTGGTGGGCTTACCCTCAACTTGCCAGCTAGCAAGCTCATGGAAGTCACCTAAGGTGGCAATATCCTCCCAGGTTGGCATAGGTGCCTCCTTCTCAGGGACCCCGTCAACTTCCACTGTGGGAATTTCAGGGGATGGTTTCCCATGCTCCCTGCATCTCTCCTTGGCAGCTGTCTTGACCATTGTTCAAGGCTCCAGATGCCCTCGACTCCCTTCTCAGGCAGCCATGGACTGTGTGGTCATACAGACCCACTCAGGCAATCCCATCATCTCCAAGTGAGACCTAAGCTCTACCTCCCTCTGGGAATTTTGCTCCAGGTCGTGGCCTAACAAACTATCAACAGCCATGGCGTGACCATGGCATGGCTCACAGCAATTTTCAGAGAACCTTAGATCCACCCCCACTCAAAGGGAACCAGAGCCACTGGCAGATTGCTCCTGTGTTTGTCGTGACTATGACTTGGTGGAATCTGGTCAGTAGATCCTGCTCTGCAGACACCAGCAGACACATGACAGTAGTAATGCTGGCTCCTGTGTCTAGCAGAGCCTCCACTCATTGCCCATTCATGGTGGCCCACTGCCTGTACTTAGAAGTACCATTTCTTTATCCCTCAGGGAAACTATGGTCACTTCTGTCTGTCCCCCCAAGCTAACGGGGACCACATCCTTCTCTAGTACTACACTCGCCACCCAGGTATCTGCACTGGTGGTGGGCTGTATGTCTCTTGGGACATTAGGAGTCACACTTGGAGTGCCCTTACTTGTAGCACTCAGTACATTGGATTACAAACCTCCCTGTTTTATGATCAAAGAACCCAGTTATAGTTATCTCACGAAACTACAACTTGAGGCCTAAGGTAACTATAATTTGTGCCCCTGCCATGCATTTTTCTCATTAATAATTTTATTGCAAATGTTGCATTAATAATATGAATTATGTTATAGAAGATGTCATAACTGTGTGATATGTGGTGTAGTTAGCAGTAACTGGCGATAGCAGGAGTTATAGTTTCTTGAGACAACTATTACTATAACTGATGATTTTCTATGGTTTTATGCTTGTAAAATCTGAACCTAACCATAACGTCCCTGTAACCTTTGTTTTTTTTGTGAGTTTCTAAGGTTTTTAAAAAATGTATTTACTAACTATAACATCCCTGTAACTTTTGTTTTTTCAGTGAATTGCTAGAGTTTTTTTCAATGTAAAGTAATGCTTAATTACCATATGTTAATCCAACCACTGCTGCACACGGCCTTCACCAGTGTGTGGCAGGGAGTTTGCCTCATGACCTGTGGCTGACCACCCACATGAGGCCAACCTTGGCCCAGGCTGTGTGTCTGTGAGTAGGAGTGTGAGTGGCTGTATGGGTGTCTGAGTGGGTACGTGTGGTTGTGCAGGTGTGTAAGTAGGTGTTTGAGTGGGTTGTGAGTGTGTGTGTGAGTTGCTGTGTGGGTCTGTGAGTGGGTGTGTGAGTGGCTTTGTGGGTCTGTGAGTGGATATGTGAGTGGCTGTATGGGTGTGTGACTGGATGTGGTAATGGTTTTGTGGGTCTGTGAGTGGGTGTGAGCGTGTGTATGAGTGGCTGTGTGGGTCTGTGAGTGGGTCTACAAAGTGATTTTGTGGGTCTGTGAATGGCTATATGGGTGTCAGAGTAGGTGTGTGTTTGGTTGTGAGTGTGTAATTGGGTGTGTGAGTTTGTGGCTGTGTGGCTCTGTGACAGGGTGTGGTAGTGGTTTTGTCGGTGTGTGGATGGTTGTGTGAGTGTGTCTGTGAGTTGGTGTATTTCAGACTGGATCTATGGATCCATCGCAGATTCACATGGGGGGCATGCTGAACTCCGCATGCCCACAAAAAAACATTTTTGAGCAATTGCTGGCTCATGAGGGGTTCCTCAGAGACATTTCATCAGCCCCTTGAGGTCTGGGTACCTCTGCTCTGACCCCTTCAATCAGTTTTGAGTTTTATTTCACCCCCCCCCACCGGGACCAAGTCCTGATACACAAAATGGCAGCTGCAACTTCTCTCATGCTGAGGCCATCCAATTACAGCTTGGATCCGCAGATCTGCTACAATAGATCTTTGTCTCTAGATATACATAAATCTTTTTTCTTCAGTAACTCCAAAACTACTGACCAAATTTACACCAGATTACAAAACGATATCTTTCTGGACCTAGCTTTCTGCCAAATATTGTGTAATTCCATTCAATTGCATGGGGAAAATTAGTTTTCTAAGCCCCACTTGAGGAATCACCCTGAAACTTTCCAGACAGCAGCTGAAGTGAGTGGCAAACTAGTTTTGAACATTTCGTGGAGATACAGTGCCAAAGTTATTAGTAAAACAAAAAGCGTTTTTCCTGTGGAATCTAAGTCCTAACTATAACTACCTATGGGCGACCTCCAAGAGGTTATATATATATATATATATATATATAGAGAGAGAGAGAGAGAGAGAGAGAGAGATATATGTATGTGTATGTGTATATATATATATATATATATATATACACTACACACTACACACACACACATATGCTTATATGCTTTTTCATGCAGTCCCCTTCTTGACACATGGCACTGCACCACAAGCAAAGACTCCTTCACAGTCAGTTATGGTGCAAAAAATAATCAAAATTTAATTGGTGAGTCACCAATACTCCAATAAATCAGTACAAAAAACATTCAAAAGTTTGACGCTGCCGACGGGTTTCGGTTGAACACCTTCCACTGGCCAAATATATATATATATATAATCGGATGGTGAGCATTAGATTCGGAAATGAGATTGTTAACTTATTTTTTGTATGTCAGAAGTGAGAGGGAAGTTTCACATGAAGGGGCGCATTGTTTCAGTAATGTATCCTGCATTTAATTTGCTAAGTAACCAAAGTTGAACTGTGAGAAGTGTGGACATTGTTAGAAAGGCATTTTTTTGGTCATAGAGTGCAGGATGCTTCTGATAATGTACTGAGAGTGTAACACAAAAACACAGTTCAATGCTGTGCTCATTCAGAAAAAATGTGTCTATGTCAGTCAAGCACCCTAGATTCATGCTTGCACCACATGACATATAGAAGATTAAGATGGTGTGGCAAGCTGCAGAGGCCCGATAGAGGCTAGTGTAGGAATCTCACTTGACCTCACTGCATATTTTCATTTAAAATACTTTTTGTTCACATACAGCATTTAAAGAGTGTACTTTGTGGTTGCTGCTTAAAGTAACACTTTTTTAAAGTATGTACATGTGTGTATGTATGTGTTACTTCTATAGTGTGACCCTAGCCAATAGGCAGTGTGATGCTGTACATGGTCAAAGTCTGATATAAATTCACCAAGTGATAGGAGAGGTAACAGGAATATTTGGACTGTGGTGCACACAACCCCGAGTTCATCACAATATAGGCCTCAGACTGCCTAGGAGCTAGTGTTTTACCCCTTCACTGCTAGGCCTTTTCCCCCTCAGGTGCCAGGCCATTTTTTGGCTATTTGGGGCAGTTTGTGCTTAGACCCTCCTAACTTTTTGTCCACATAGTCTACCCACGCCTAATTTGTGTTCTTTTTTTCCAACATCCTAGGGATTCTAGAGGTATGCAGAGTTTGTGAGTTCCCCTGAAGGAGACCAAGAAATTAGCCAAAATACAGCAAAAAGTTTGTTTTAAAATAATTAATGGGAAAAAATGGCTGCAGAATAAAGCTTGTGTTTTTTTTCCTTGAAAATGGCACCAACAAATGGTTTGTGGTGCTAAAATTACCATCATCCCAGCTTTCAGGAACAGGCAGACTTGAATCCGAAAATCACATTTTCAACACAATTTTGGCATTTTACTGGAACATACCTCATTTTTACAATTTTTTGTGCTTTTAGCCTTCCTCCAATTAGTGACAAAAATGGGTGTAAACCCAATACTGGATCCTGGACAACTAAACATTTCTGAAAAGTAGACGAAATTCTGAAATCTACAAGGGGTCATTTGAGTAGATCCTACAAGGTTTTCCTACAGAAAATAACAGCTGAAAAAATATATATTGAAAGTGAGGTGAAAAAAAGCCATTTTTGTCCTCATTTATTCTGTACCTTTTTCCTGCAATGTCAGATTTTCAAAAGTAATATACCATTACGTCTGCTGGACTCTTCTGGTTGCGGAGATATATAGGGCCTGTATGTTCATTAAGAACCCTAGGTACCCAGAGCCAATAAAGGAGCTGCACCTTGCAATTGGTTTTCACTGTATACCGGTATACCGGGTATGCAGCAATTCATTTTGTGAAATATAAAGAGTGAAAAATAGGTATCAAGGATACCTTTGTATTTCCAAAATGGGCACAAGATAAGGTGTTGAGAAGCAGTGGTTATTTGCACATCTCTGAATTCCAGGGTGCCCATACTAGCATGTGAATTACAGGCCATTTCTCAAATAGACGTCTTTTTAAACACTGTCTTGCATTTGGAAGGAAAAAATGTAGAGACAGACAAGGAGCAATAACACTTGTTCTGCTATTCTGTATTCCACCAAGTCTTCTGATGAAAATGGTACCTCACTTGCGTGGGTACGCCTAATGCCCACGACAGGAAATGCAACATGGACACATCACATTTTTACATTTACATCTGATGTGTTTTTTGGAAGGTGCCTAGCTGTGGATATTTGGCCTCTAGCTCAGCTGGCACCTAGGGAAACCTACCAAACCTGTGCACTTTTTCAAACTAGACATCTCGGGGAATCCAGGATGAGGTGGCTTGTTGGGCTATCACCAGGTTCTGTTACCCAGACTCCTTTGCAAACCTCAAGATTTGGCAAAACAAAACACATTTTCTTCACATTTCGGTAATGGAAAGTAATGGAATATGAGGGGAGCCACAAACTCCCTTCTACCCAGCATTTCCCAAAGCCTCCTGATAAAAATGGTTCTTCACTTGTGTGGGTGGACCTAGTGCCTGCAACAGGTAGTGCCCCAAAGCACAACATGGATACATCACATTTTCATAAAGAAAACTGACCTGTTTTTGCAAAGTGCCTAGCTGTGGATTTTGGCCTCTATCTCAGCCGGCACCTAGATAAACCTAGCAAACCTATACATTTTTGAAAACTAGACACCTAGGAACATCCAGAATTGGGTGACTTGGTGGGCTCTCCCCAGGTTCTATTACCCAAAATCCTTTGTAAACCTCAAAAGTTAGCAAAACAAAATACACTTTTTCTTCACATTTTGGTGATGGAAATGTCAGGAATCTAAGAGGAGCCACAAACTCCCTTCTACCTAGCATTTCCCAAAGTCTCCTGATAAAAATGGTACTTCACTTGTGTGGGTAGACCTACTGCCCGCAACAGGTAGTGCCCCAAAACACAACATGGACACATCACAATTTCTTAAAGAAAACGGACCTGTTTTTTGCTAAGTGCCTAGCTGTGGACTTTAGCCTCTAGCTCAGCCGGCACCTAGGGAAACTTACCAAACCTGTACATTTTTGAAAACTAGACCCCTAGGGGAATCCAGGATGGGGTGACTTGTGGGGCTCTAACCAGGTTCTATTACCCAGAGTCCTTTTGAAACCTCAAAATGTGGCAAAAAAACACTTTTTCTTCACATTTCAGTGATGGAAATTTGTGTCTCCCCTCAGATTCCAGAACTTTCCTTCTACCTAGCATTCCCCCAAGTCTCCCGATAAAAATGGTACCTCACTTGTGTGGGTAGGCATAGTGAGTGTGACAGGAAATGCCCCAAATCACAACATAGACACATCTCATTTTCCTCAAGAAAACTGACCTGTTTTTTGCAAAGTGCCTAGCTGTGGATTTTGGCCTCTAGCTCAGCTGGCACCTAGAAAAACGTAGCAAACCTGGGCATTTCTGAAAACTAGACACCTAAGGGAATTGAGAATGGGGTGACTTGTGGGGCTCTCACCAGGTTCTATTACCCAGAATCCTTTGCAAACCTCAGAAATTGGGGGAAAAAAAATTGCTTCACATTTTGGTGATGGAAAGTTCTGGAATCTAAGAGGAGCCACACATTTCCTTCCATCCAGCATTCCCCCAAGTCACCCGATATAAATGGTACCTCACTTGTGTGGGTAGGACTAGTGCCTGCGACAGGAAATGCCCCAAAGCACAACATGGACACATAAAAATGATCTATTACAAAACTACCTGTTTTTGCATTTACTTACAAGGGGACTCGTTTTAGGCCAATTAATCTTTTGACCACGTTTGGGGACTTCCCAGTACGAGATATCCGTTTAACATTTGCAATCAATAGAATCAACAACCTCATCAATATTCACAATAGCTAATCAATCCAGTTAATCAGTAACATTTAATAAGAATTAAACAAACCATGACCTTTCAGCCATGAATAACCACGCAAATCTAGTAAGAATTAAGATATTTATTCCCTATTAGTTACAATCTAGTGTCAAGTTTATTAGTCTCAATATAAATAAGCACATCAAAAGCACTACAATGTGGCAACTTGAATAAGACTTTATCAAAGCGAAGATCAAGAACATTAGAACAGAGCACAACGTCAACATGAATCAACTTTAGCAGAGTGTCATTAATACATTATTCAACAAAGCAAGAATTCAGTCATTTGTCTATTTGTATTCAGCATTAGTGTACTCCTTAGCTAACCTCTAATCAACATCAGCATGTTGGGCTTCATGCAAAACAATTTAGCAAACACAAATTTAGAAAACATCTAACTATGGCCTCTATCAAAAGAGCAGTTGGTACATAGAAAGAAAAGGCAAACAGACAATTACAATAGATCATCAGATAGTTACCCATCCAATTGGGTCAGCATACAGTGTAGGTCTTTGTCCTCAGGACATCAGTCGATTTGCAATCAGCCAGGATAGAACAGATAAGTCTCAGCAAGACATAGCAAGAAAAGCTTTTCCCTCATAAGGAGGAGAAGTGCATACCGGGCAAGGAATAAGATGAGGATGGTTTACAGTATAAGACAAAGTCTAGCAAAAGGGCAAAGTACAACAAAGTGATGGCAGGGAAGAAGGTCCGGTAATGGCTGATTTCTCCTTGTGTCACGCCGTTATATTAAAGTTGTCGAACAAGTCTCTAATTTCTCATTGGGCAATATTTGGTGCATCGTTATCTCTGTCCAATAATCCATCACACACCTTACTAGAATCTTCACCTAAGACAGTTCCCATACAGTTGATTGTCTCCTGTGATTGACGTCTTCAACGAGTGGAATGTCAGGTAGGAATAGTTACACTTGTCGCTCTAGTCAGTAGTTCCATTGTTTTCTCCTAGTCCAGGCGACCTTGCACCTGTTGCAAATTACACTGTTGCATTCGGCAAGAATGTCTCCTTGAGCAAGTCGGGTCCCATGAGAAAGAATTTACACACACATATCTCTAACTTCTGGAAAAGTACAGCTTCATGTCCTTCAGGAAAAGCAGCACAGTGCACGTTAGAAAAACACATTTAATATGAGACCAGGCAGCTAGGCCCAGACCCTTGCTAACTAAGGCCTAGTAATTAACTTAGCAAAACCTAATGCATGTTTCTTAATACGAGTACAAAGTCATACATTAGTACATCATTAATTCATTATTAGTCAGTTTCAGTAATCATCGATGGCCACTCCCCGTGGGCACATTTCAAATGCGTGCATTAGTAATACATTAACACGTTTTCTATGCAGTTTCATTAGACATTATATTGCAAGCTTTTCATGTTAATTTTGATAATAAAAGTTACACTCCAACAAAGGTAAGTATTTCGCACGATCCAAAGCAAGCATTTCTCATTTTAAGTGATTTAGGACTATTTGTATTTTTCTACAGCAAAACTGCAGAAGAGATATTACACCAAATTTGACATGAGAAGAGAGCTGTCCTCATAGGAGATTCAATTGAGGATTGCTGCAAATCTGTTCTGTAGTTTTAAAATGTTCCCTTGTCAAAAGATGTCACGTGAACTTAAAATGATTAGGCTTTAAAATATTTGAAGCATTGGATTTGCAAACTGTTTGTAAATTTTGGTTCATGAATCATTCGGGACCTACAAATATAGTATGAACAAATCTGATTGATCAGGAACATTTATTTCTTTTTGACCATTTTAAGATCCACGGACTTCTACGGAATATGCAGGCACTTGGAATGTTATGGCTATTTTAACCTGAAAATACTTGTGGTGGGTAACAATTTTTTAAATGCATAGATCAACAAACCATATGTTGGAGAAGAGGAAATGTATGGGGGACTATGAGTGGACACAATGAACACCCGCAGGGCCCAAGAATTGTTAAGGGGCATGCGATGGTCAGTGAATCACGCTTCACACTTATGGGCCAGTGAATCACTATCTTCATTTCCGAGCTGATGATGCTTTGCACCATCTTTAAATGATCACCAGAGGTAGCTCGCTAGCAGTAGGACATAAATTATTCCAGGAAGTGGCCCACTAGATGGACATACCTGTCCCTATCTCATGGGACAAGAGTCTTCTGCCCATGGCTAAGGTTGTTCATAGTTGAAACTTGGGAATTTTGTGCAGGGTGTTGCTGAAGTATATGTGTAAATTATGTTCTTCATCACTGAAAACCATCGGCAGCAGGGTCTTGTGGATCCGGTATGGGTTCCGAGGGTGCACAGTGGGATGCTGCTGTAGACAGACACCAAATTGTACTATCACATGACCATATTTACTGAAGAACTATTATCAAGGGTAAGTTTTGATTCTTTCCACTGATCAGAAAATAAAATTTATTATAAAAGCCCAAACAATTCTCTAAGGAACTTCGGCAGATAGGACTTTGCGTTGTAATGCAAAACCTAAACACTACTCAGTGACGGGATTCATGGTGAGTGATTCAACCATGAATCCCCCGACACACTGTTCATGACCTCACATGAGCAGTACCTTTGATTAGTAAAGTTAGGGACTCATAGTCTGTCCATCATCCCATCTGATATTATACTATTGTTAATCTTGTATATCTCTAGGATCTTCATTTTTGTGTTTTCTATTAATAATGTTGCCAAGCATCTCCTGTTTCCGCTAATCATTGTTAACGTTGCTAAAGCTACTTCACCTGATTTGTATCATGCTTCCTACCCTTGGTCTTCTGTCTGTTTCTTATTGTATCATTAATGCCTCACATGCTGATATAAAGGAAACTGACATTCATTGTGGTTAGCTTTATGCTATATCAAGAGTTGCTAGTAAGAAGAAACAAGCATTTGCAATGCAACGGGTCTTGCATTTCTCTGAGTTATTAGCTATTAGCAGTTGTAAACTCCCAACCTGACTTTTCTTGCCTCATTAAATGGGGGGAAAAAATTACCGTATCCGCGCTGCTAAACAAGCGAGTTTGCGCTGCGAAAAAAGAGAAACAGTAGTCCACAAACAGGACGGAAAACAGCGAGCCTTGTATGTTTTCAATACTTGGTCGCTGTACCCGAGGAGGGCTAACCACCGGAAAAGGCATGACGTATGCATGCCTTCCACTAATGAAAGCAAGCAGATTTTAAAAGACAAGCCCACAAACCAATGAAAGACACTGACATGACATGGGTGGGGCTCTGAGCCCTTTTCTAACTACTACATCGTCTTGCAAGTGATACGCAAGCGCATGCTACGCAGACTCGACCCTAAAAATAGATACCTGCAACTATCCTAAACCAGGGCTTCTATGCACTGTACATGGACATACACTAGCGAGCTTCTTAGAGGGTGTCTGTAGTGTCACATTGCTTGACGTTTGCTGCATCCTGGACCCACTCGCTCCTCCAATGGATGCTGTGGGGTGCTATAGGAAAATGCAACCGTTCACTTAGGTCAATCAAAAACTGGTGAAAACCCCACAGGCCTAAAATGCCTGGGATACTATTGCTGCCCATACGTACACTACATGAAATTCAGATAAGCTGGTACCAGAAAACCTCTGGTTTGGGCCTTTCTGTAATATTTCTACAGTCGCCCCTGTAGCTCAGTATAGTAATATGTACGCCACATACTACTTTAGGATTAAAACATTAATTATTTAATTGTTCCATTTTGCACCATTGTATTTTTACCTATTAGTTTATTGCAGTTCAAAATTTCCAATGCAACATGGCAATTATTTCAAAACGTTAAGTACTATTCTTCGCACTGTTAAATGTTTTTATTGTTTAAATGGAAATATCATTGATGCGAGGGGCACAGGAACCTTAGTGGCAGCAAACACAAATCCTCAATTTTATGAAAGAAGCTCATACACAATCTGATATTAGATATTGAGGCCAAAAAAATAGATCACGCATTGTCTCCACCCAGAGCTTGGCCTCACTAAGCTTCAATCTAGCAGCTGTTTTCCCCTCAGTCATAGGGACAGTCAGAAGAATGCAGGAAGTGGCTGACGTCAGTAAGCAGACATCTCTGAACCCACAGACAGTGGACGCAACATCAAGGCAGCCAGATCCTGTGGTACACTCATATAACACCCCTTACACTGCTGTATACAGTACTTAATTTGAGGCGGTGGTTGCCGGTGCGGGCAGCCGCACTCATTTTTGGGGACCAACACGTATTTTTCCTCACCAGACATTTAGGGGCATAGCTTTGGGAAAGGGGTATCTGGGGTGATACACCCCACCCCTCACCCCCAATGTATTCTCTAGACAAAAGTTGGGTACAGGTGCTTTTAGTTGGGTATGGTGAAGTGGCTGTAAGATTTCTCCTAGGATTTTTACTTGCACACACAGACAAAACACACACTTTCACCCTCTCCTTTCTGTTTCAAAGTTCATAAAACTATTATTTTACAAATTATTGTGTTTTAAGTGTAACCCTAACAATTAGCATTGCCATCCCTTCCTAGAAATCCTTAAGCCCCCCCCAATGCTCTGCTTCATAAATAATGTTTCTTACCATGATACGCCAGCTTGATTGTTGGGAAATGTGAAGCTCACCCACCCCCACATCACTTCCTGGTGAAGCTAAGCCCCTGCAGACTTTGAAGGGGAGCAAGAAAGGGAAAAACACACAAAAGGGAAAAGAAGTAGAAAGAGAATGATGGAAAGCCCTTCACAAAAGGAGAAAGCATAAGTGAGAGAAAGAGGTAGAGAATGTCTGATCGTGGATTAAAGAGACATTAGGTGGATTCAAGTTTAATCAGCCTTTTTAGTCAGCATTTCAACATTTAGGGCCCAAGATCCTCAGACTCAGATCCCTCTAAGGTGGGTGACCCCTCCTCCTGAGGAGAGGGGTCCTGTCTTGTGATCTGTTGTGAAGCTGGTCTCCCAGTCTTCTTGCCTTTTCTTTTGGGAGGCTAGTCCTCTATTTCAGGATCCAGCTCTCCTTTTTCTCTCTGACGTTTGCTCTGTGCCCTAGTCTTGACACAGCCCTGGGGAATTGCTCCAGATCATTACCAAGTCGGCAATCTACAGGGATGGATGAGGACACAACCACTTCTTTCTGCCCTGCTACTCCTCCCCATTCTAAGTTTACAATAGCCATGGGGTGGAACTTGGTCTGATTGTCAGCATTGGTGACAGTATAAGACCTCTCTACTAGGAACTGAGATGAGGGAACAAGGTGCTGAGACACCATAGTGATGCTAGCCCCTGTATCCCTCAAGGTTTCTGTTTTCTCCCCATTAATCACAGGGTGCTGCCTGTAATGTTCATATTACTTGGCCAGCCACCCACCCTCAGTGACTAATGTTGCCTCTGTGGGGACACTGACATTGTCAGGCCTGACCCCATCTGGATATTGGCAACTGCATTTACTGCAGGTGATTGACTAGAGGCATTCTTTTTGTTTTTACAGCCAAAGTCTCCAGTTTTTTGCCCTTTTGTCTTACAGTCTTGGCACCAAGCCTTGCTGGGGTCAAAGTATTTCTCTTTGTACCCTCCCCCGGGACTGTGAGTAGTCTCTGGGCCCACCCTCCTGTGTAGAGTTTTGGGGGCCTTGAAAAGACTGTGTTGTTTTTATCCTGGCTCCCATCTTTCCCTTTGGGAGCTTTTTGGCCTCTTTCTTTTGGTCTCCCCCGCCAGTTGTAGTTTTGGTAACCCTTGTTTTGACCCAATGGTCTATTTTCCTCCCCAGTTCTCAAGGGGAAAGTGGACATATGTCTACCAGATGTTGATGTAGTCTATCATTGGAACAATTACTCAACAGATGCTCTTTCATAAATAAACTATACAGCCCATCATAATCTTATACCTTGTTCCCAGTTAACCAACCACCCAGCATTTTTCCTGAATAGTCCACAAAGTCAACCCAGGTTTGGCTTTGAGATTTTCAAGCCTCCCTGAACTTTATTCTGTACTCTTCAGTTGTAAATCCAAAGCCCTCAATCAGGGTACCCTCCATGGGGCCATAGGACTGCCTCGTTCAGTGTCAGGAAGCTATCCCTGCACTTTCCTGAGAATAACTCCAACATCAGTGTGCCCCAGTGTTTCTTTTCAATTTCCCACCCAATATAGGCTCTTTCAAAGGAAGAAAACCATTTCACCATATCATCCCTTTCACTCAAGGGAGGGACAACTCCTTTCAGGAGTTTGATGTTGAAAGCTTTTTCTTTCAACACTTGTATGCTGCCACCAGAGATGGGTGCCAAGCTCAACTCTTTTCTTTGCTTTTCTATCTCCAAAAGCTGACTTTCTAAAGCCAGTCTTTTGGTCAGCCTGGCAATATCCAGGTCTGGATTTGTGGGAGCTGTAGAGCTCCTGAGTAAAGAGGAGCTACCCTCATCCCCTTTCTCCATTTGATCTTCATCCACCTCAGATGTATCCTCATCATCAGCTGGGGGATGATCTCTTTCATGCTGGGCCACCAAAACCTAAGTTTCTCTGTTTTGGGGCTTTTCCCAATTTGAAGTTTGTAAAGTCTGCAGAGTTTCCTTAATTGGTCATAGCTAAATGCTTCATAAGGTTCCATGTTGAACTCCTGGTTTCTGGACTCTGAATCAGACATTTTTATCTCACTAAAGTCGGGACCTTTTTGGAATTTAGAGATCCCCTTTTTCGATAACCAACTAAAGCAAATATGTTTAAAAACGTTTTCTAATTTGTAGGGACCTAACCAGGGCCCTGATAGATATTTTAGAATTTTGTAAAAAATGTTAGTCAATTAGAAAAATCTAAAACAATTAACTAAAAGACGATTTGGAGAGGTATTTGTGTGTTAACTCAATTGTAAGAGTGGTAACAGCAAACACAAAATCTTTGTCCCACCACTGATACAACAAATGTAAGAGGCGGGCCCTCTATGTAGTGTGCAAAACCGAGTACACTATGCAGAGGGTCCGGGCAACCACACGTTAGTTTCCAGAGGTAAACATTATACCACCTAATGCTCCAATTTTTATGGTAGCTGGTCGAGCAGTTAGGATAATCCAGGAGATTTGCTAAGTATTTGCTGTACTCACAAACCCAATCATGCACCACACACACTCAATGAATAACTCAAGACCAGACTTTATAAAAATACATTAGAATGTTATATACATTTTAAGACCAGGATCTTTAAAATATGTTAAGTACTTTTTGAGTTATGGCTTTCCTAAGGTTTGGCAAGGTTAGTCTTTCTGTGCGTAATTAAGCACCATTGGAATCAATACACAGTCACCTTTAAAAATGCAGTAAAAATCACACCGTTGAGTTACCAGTCTCTTCTCTTGCAGGGTGGCTGGAGTGGTTGATGGGCATAGTGTGCCAACTGGAGAGTCTCAGGTGGCTCCCAGTTCCAGTAGGAGCAGCGCTGGAGAGCTTCCTGGTACAGGCACAGGGCCACCTAGAGGTGTCACTTGGAAAGGGAGCTGGTTTGTAGATTTAAAGATGATGCATTGGGGTCCCCTTGGCCTGTTGAGGTCGCAAGGGGTTGGGGACCAAGGGCACACAGCGGATCCCGTGATGCAAGGCCCAGGGCAGCCAGGTGCAGGGCGAGTTGGAGATCCAGGAGCTGTGCACAACGGAGTCCTTTGAAGCTGGAGGTGAGTCTCCTTGAGGGCTACTTCCAGTACAACTGGGAAACTCTGGTCGGAGGTCCAGGGTGGTCTTGAAGTCCCTTGACTGGGGCTTCCGCCTGATCCTTTTTCAGCTGTGGGGGAGCTGGTTTTCTGCTTTTCTGATGTCAGCTTACCAATACCCAGGATATTAGTGTAACTCGACCACTAGAGGGCGCAGTGTCACCAAACATGGCACACTTCTAAGTCACATCTGGGTGGTCGTTGTTGTGTTGTTGGGTCTGGCTGCGATTTCCAGTCGCAGAGATATTGGCCATTTGGTGAAGTGATCCTCACCAGTTTCTTGGTCTTTGCTTGGTTTTTGAGTAGTGCTTCCACTCAGAATGGAGATCTGGGATGATTCTTGAAGGCTGGAGGTCCCCTGGGTTTCATGTGGTCAGTCCAGTGTCCAGCTCCTCCTCCGCAGCGATTTTCGGATCCTGGGTGCAGCATGCAGGGGTTGGCACCTTTTCTTGTGCAGCAGGTCCTCAGTTCTCTTGCTGTGGTCTTCTTCTGGTGCTGGTCTTCTTTGTCTCTTCCAATCTGAATTCTTGGTCTAGGGGAGCCTAATAAATACTGAATTTAGTGGGTGTTTTTAGGGGGAACCTGGGTTGGGTACACCCAATACAGTGACCACTTCCTCTGGGAAGGGTCACTTCCCTACCTAATTGGCTATTTTCCTACCATCCAATATGGAGGAAAATTAAATGAAAGTTCCACTTCGCCTGCAAGCCACTTTTGGAGGTGCATGCTCAGTGGGACCCCTCCTCCTACCCTTTGTGTGGTTTCCCACCTTTGCTCCCTCCAAAAGTGGGGGTTATCAAAGGGGGAAGCCCTCTTCTGCTAGCAGCAAGCCTGGGGCTCGAGTTTCAGGGGCAGTATCCCTTTGAAACTCACCACCAGGGTGTTGCACATTACTGAGGGAGGGGGTGTTATCTCCTCTACCCAGGAAGGACATTGCCTTACAAACCAGAGAGCCATGGCTCTCCTCCAGGTTTGTTTATTGGCCATCTGGAGTGGCAGGCTGGATGGAACCAGTCAATAATTATGCCAGTTAGGGTTACCTTTCACAGGGGGCACCTCTTAGGTGACCCCTGGGTACATTAAGGGTTAGATCCAATGCAACACTGGTACCAGTTTGGATTTAATATTCTGAGTTGTTTGAAACCAAACAACCAAAGATAGAGAGTGGCCATCATGTATCTGGGGAACCCGTGTTTGACCAGTGTCCTGTACATGTACTTAAAATGGCTGCTCTGTTTACTCACCATATCCCGGGTTTAGCAAGGACACAGTGGGGGCATATTGCTCATGTAGTTATGCCCTCCCATATAGTATGGTGCATCCTGCTCTAGGGCTGTAAGGCCTGCTAGAGGGGTGACTTACCCATAACTTATGCAGTGTAGGGTGGACAGGGCACACACAGGGTGTGCCATGCTGAGTTTGTATTTTAGGTTTGCACCAGGGCACTCAGCCTGCTATGATAGTGCTTGGTGCATCTGGGTGCAGGGCCCTTGAGGGTGGCACAATCAGTGCTGCTGACCTCAGGGGTCTACTCTTAATATCTCATGCCCTGGGTACTGGGGTACCCATTTAAATATGAACCTATAGTGATATTTAAGAGTGTATCCAATTGTGCCAAGCATCACAACAGATTTAGGAAAAGGGCTCTGGCCCAGGGAACCTGGTTAGTAGTGGCCCTGGGCACTACCAACTTCTAGAACACATCAAGATCAGGCAAAAAGTGGGGTCCAACCATGCAAAAAGAGGCCTCCTCTCACAGCATTGCCAGAGTACAATGGGTGGGCACGGCATGGGAGGGCAGGATCTCTTCAGGCATATACATGTCACAGTAATTTTTTTAATCACTGTGATATGCATATGTCGGAGAGACAATTGTGTCACATATGGCTTGGGACACACTGGCACAACACGGATATGGCACACATACACAACTGTCATTGTGGTGTCATCAATCATTACAAAATGAACGCTGGCATCACAATGATGGTACACTCACACTGGACAATGGTGTCCATGTGGGCACATTGCAAGGCGACGGGTACGGGCTGGTTTGTGTTACCTGTTGCGCTTAAGAGTCAGCATGTCTGTGTGTATTGATTGGCTGATTAAGGTGGAGGGAGCTTGAGTGTGATGTGGTTGTGTCTGTATATGTGTCACATGCATGTGGGATCGATGTTGTTGTGTATGTTGTGTTGCCATGCGACACATTCAGGTGAGTGTTGTTGTCTGGTAAATGTTGTTGTGATGTGTGTAGTTGTGCTTCCGTATGAATGTGTCTGTGTAGCTGAATGTGTAGTTGTGTTGGTTGTTGTGGTTGTGTCGTGTGTGGGTGCAGTGTCACTGGTGTGTCTATATTGTGTTATGGATGTATGTAAATGTGTGCGTTCGGCTTCTACGGGTTGTGTTAGAATTGTCATGGATGATGGTGTGTTTGTGGTGTGTTGTGTAGTGTGTAGTGCAGGGGGACACATATTACTATGAGACTGTGCATGTGTGTGTCACTTACCTCTATTCCATAGCCCCTGCCTTTGTATGAAGTTCACTGGGTCCCACTGCCGTCTCCCGCCATAAGCAATCCGTCACCAGTCCTCCACTTGGACAGCTGTTACATCTAAATACGACAGGTGAGAACACCATCAACTTGATGGTCTTTTCGGGTCCACCGCTGACGCAGCTTGGTGGTAACACATCCAATATCTAAATCAGGCCCCTAATAAGTCTGGTAGTGGCCTACTGAGCAGAGCCCTGCCCACTGGCTCTAAGTATTTCACAAATTTGGCACTGGCTGTAAATGCCTGGAATTCGGTGGGGAACGTTTGGAAACTCCATAAGATGGGCCACTACAATTATTCACTTGCAAGGATCATTCACACACAACACTAGCAAGGGAAGATCTACAATTTTCATTTTGTCACGTGAGAAGTGTCTTTGTGCACTCCAAGAAAGTAATCCTGCCAGAATGCACAAATTGAATCAGTGAGCCAGCTGGCTCACCCCTGATCTTAGCAAGGCAAAACGCAGATGCAAATAACTGGAAAGAAAGTGGCTAACTGGTAGGACTAACACAGACTTTCAGGACAGCCTGAAACAACAACCACTGCCAGCTCAAAGCCATGAAGAAGGAGGCCGTGACACACCAGATCCAGACCATATCCAACCATACCAAAGAACTCTTCACCATCGTGTGCATCCCTGTCAGCCACCCAAAACGCGATCCCCTCTCACAGAAATTCTGCAACAGCCTCGCTGACCACTTCCATAACAAGATAGCAAAAATCTACATAATCTTCGATCCCCAAACCACAGGCCCCCCCGGCTCACCACATGGGAACAACTGAGTACAGTGAACACATAAACTCTGATAGACTCCATCAACGGCATACCCACAGACCTTTGCCTCCACTGATTGTTCAATCTCTGAAGAGAAGAGATCAGCCACCACCTTACCACCATCCTCAACACCTCCATCACCACAGTCACCTATCTGGATGCCTGTAAATACACCAACATCAGACCCCTCCTCAAGAAATCCTCAACAGACCCCAGCAAACTCCAAAACTACAGTCCCATCACCCAGCTCTCATTTCTCACAAAAGTCCTAGAGAAAGCCACCAACATCCAACTCACCGAACACCTAGAGAAAAACAACCTACTGGACCCCTCACAATCAGAATCCAGAGCCACCCACAGCACCAAGCCAGGTTCTAATTGCCGCAACTGATGACATCTATGCCCTAATCGACAGAGAATCAGCCGTCCTAATCTTGCTTGACCTCTCCTCAGCCTTCAGCACTGTCTCCCACTGTGCTCTCACCAACAGACTGCGATAGGTAGGAATCACCAACAACGTGCTCAAATGGATCACCTCCTTCCTGTCAGGACACACCCAGAGAATCAGCCTCCCCCCCTTCACCTCTCAATCCAGGCACAACATTGGCGGAGTCCCTCTTCCCTCAGTCTGACCCTCTTCAATATCTACATGACACCACTCGCAGACATCGTCAGAAAACTTAGGCCCTGATTTATATTTTGTTGTACACTGCATTAGCACAATTTTTTGATGCAAAAGCGGTGCAAACGTACAAAATACAATTGTATTTTGTAAGTTTGTGCTGCTTTTGCATTAAACAATTATGCTAATGTGGTGCAAAAAAAGTATAAATCAGGGCCTCAATCTCAACATAGTCTCCTAAGCTGAAGACACCCAGCTCATCCTCTCACTATCAGCCGACCTCATCACAACAAAGACCAGCTTCCACAAATGCATGAAGAACGTCTCAACTTAGATGAAGAACAACTGCCTAAAGCTCTACATGGACAAAACTGAAGTACTGATTTTAGGAAGACACACCTCCCTCTGGAATGGCTTCTAGCTCCCTCAGAACTAGGACCCACCCCCACTTCTAAAGACGATGCCCGCAACCTCAGCATCATCCTGAACAGAAACCTCTCCATGAAACTCCTGTCAATGTGGTCACTTCATCATGTTTCTACACCCTCCATATGCTCCACAAAATCTTTGAGTGGTTCCCTCTAAGCATCAGGAAAATAGTGACACAAGCACTCATCACCAGCAGACTGGACTACGGCAATGCACTATATGCTGACACCACCACCACATTCATGAGAAGACTCCAGATGATCCAGAACACAGGAGCCAGACTCATGACTAACCTGCCCAGGAGGACCCACATCACCCATAACCTCAAAAACCTCCACTGGCTTCCCATCAAGAAGAGATGTCTATTCAAGCTCCTGACCCACACCTACAAAGCCCTCTACAACCTAAGACCCTTCTACTTGAACCACCGCTGAACTTCCACTGATCCCCCAGAAACATCTGCTCCCCTCACCAAGCCCTCCCCCAAATACCACACATCCAACATTGCCGCACAGGTCGCTCCTTCTCCTACCTCATCACCAAGTACTAGAACACCCTTCCCCTCCACCTCCATACCTCATCCTCGCTGACCCATCTTCAGAAAGGGGCTCAAAGTTTAGCTCTTTGATGGATACAGCTTCACAGTGCCTGAATACCCGCTAGGGTGTAAAGCAGCGCCATATAAATACAGACTAATTGAATGAATTCTATGGATTACTATAGTACCCTGATGAATAGAGCTGTCACACTCTCCCCACTGCTCAGGAGGTCCACAGGGATTCTTTACACATGGTCTGCTGCACATGAGGAGTGAACAGCAGCAGGTGCATAGTGACCCCCCCAGCTTTCAGAGCTTAAGACGGGGGTGGTATTGACACAATTATTTACGAACCTTGCCTGTCTGCAGCTCTGCAGGCAGAAGCTCCTAAAAAAACGATGTAAGGTGCTTTGTAACAGAGGTCTTGGATTTAAAACCAGTCATAGAAAAAGAAGCCTAAAGGTGAAATGATAAGGGAAAGAGATGAAAAGAGTTGGCAGAGGCCTTACTTTCATATGTGCAGCCGGCGCAGTGCCACCGAGGCCCAGAGGCTTAAGAGACCCATTGAACTCTGATTTTGTTGTATCTTAATATTTAAGTACTAGCTGGGGACCCGTAATTCCTTTCACTAAAGCCCACAATACACTAGCCATGCTACTGAGACTGTGAGAGATAGAGGGATTATTTTCTGGCTACTCCCTTGAGCAGTAGGCACCGGGAATGTCTGGGGACTCCCTAAACCACAGATCCAGATGGAGACAAGTTCAGTGTTACCGTGCTCCACTAAAACTGCTGTGCCTTACTTGCTTGCTACCTGGCCAGTTCATCGCTCCAACAAACCCATTGTGATTTGCTGGCCATTTTGCCGGCCGCTGGTGGTGGCTGCAGTGAGCATTTATCCTTCTGATTAACAGTTAGTTAAATTGAATCCCTCAAAACCCTTTTGGATAGTAAATATTACCATCCCTGGCCTTCAGTGTCATCTGCAGAAGGTCAGTTGTCTCGTAGAATGAACTGACTCAGTACTATTAAGCACCATTTTAGATGAGTCACTGTGCCTCCACGTTTTATATCACGCATAGCAGGTAAGGTTCAGTATTTATAGATATATGTATGTACACCGTGCATAGGGGCCAGTGAAGTGGCTTCTGTTCAGACAATGACAGATATCGGCGAAAGCCTTGCTTCCTGAAGGCCACCTCATAGCTGCCCATTACACCGCGGTTGCAGGCCCGGGGATCCTGACAATATTAATGATATCACATGCTATGCTGCTGCTGCCGCAGCAATGGGCGTGAAGTCACTCCGATACAAAGAGTTGGCAGCATAGCTGCCAATAAGACGGGGTCATTTCGCCCTCACCGACCGAGAATTCACAATAGCTGTCTTTACACTCTCTAACAATTGCGAGGCCTTTCACCTGTTACAGCCATTGTTACATTTCAATAATTTTTAATAGAGTGTTCTACCGGCAAATGTTGCGATGGAACAACATGACATGAAACTCAAATAAGAAATAGTAATAGGCAAAACAAAGGGAGCCGTTTAGGTCTGTTGTAGTTTAGAAGTAGCTGCAGCTGTAAAGCTACTTTATTAGCTGTCAGCAGCTTCACCTGATACTTATTAAATAAAAAGGCAATAATGATTATCCATTGTGTTGTTTCTTTTAAAAAGTGACATGGCACTCAACCAGATTTTGAAAAATGTTGCACTGGAATTTTAGCCATTAGGTACTCTGATATGTTGTATTATAGTGGATGCTTTTGTTTTGCACAGCATTCGTCAATTGTAGTCCACAGACCACAGGTTGAGAACCATTGCTGTCAGTTGTCATCTGTTTGTGGGTATTCCTTCTGGTGGGGTTGTATGCGAGGGATTTGGGTTTTGAGACCTTCCGCAATGCCTGTGTGCCTAGTACAGGGAGGTCTTCTGTTTCAGCCACAATGTGAGTGCCAGCACGTCCTATCTTAGTGAATCACTCTCCTATTGCCTACCAAGCATGACAGTGTTCTGGCTCAGTAACTGTGTATTCGTGTAGTCCCAGTAAGTATTTATGGGTAGTTATAGTTAGAATTGTTGCAAATAAATGTCTCGTAGGGAGCACATAAACACAATATATACAGTTCATCATTACATTTATTACCAAACTTAACAATACCATATCATTTTACAATAACAGCTAATTTCAGAAAGGTTTCCAACATAGAAAAAAGTATTCTTTCCCCGTAAAACTTTATAAACAAAAGGTCATACAAAGATACATTCATATACTGGATGCCATTAGTCTAAGACTCATTTCTAAAAGCATCAATTGACTCCAATCAATAAACTTCAGCCAACACATGTTTTGCTGCACAAAGTGCTGCTTCTTCATGGCTGAAATTACAAGAGTAGAACATAATGTTGGAATCAGTCTATCAATGTAAAACATGCACAACAAAGAAATACTCATCTGTGTGTTTCAAATCTGATAATCATTCTTATATTTCTGATTACCATGAGAGTCCCCACATTTTTGTTTCTGTGACCCACTGATTGAATAGACTTTTGCACCCAAAGCCTAAAATAGCAGGTTCCAAAATTATGGCAATCCCAACTCATATACCCAAAACCTAAAGCAGCAAGTTCCTGAATTATCATATTCCACATAGTATGTTTTCTATGGTCTCAAGATAGCCCTTCTTATCACAATGATATTAAGGAATGCACGTATCCCAGGACACAAACATTGATTTCTCCATTCACATTCTATAATCTAATGTCCCCGTCTATTCTCTGGTGTCTGTGGTTACCATGGTGGTTCTCCACTCTCAAAACTTCATTTATAAAATGCAAATTACATTCCACAGTTCATTTACAGAACGTCCCACTTCGGTGAACCCCGAAATCGGTGCTTCTGATAATCCAAGTCGCATCCCAGTCCATAGCAAATATCCCTGATTTCCTGTTTGAAAGCCTAAAGAGCATTCACCTTCCAATATAAGACCCTAACATTATAAAGCTCCTCTAAAGCTTCCGCCTGACCAAGACTCCTACAGAAACCAACCTCATTCACAGATCCTCTCTTGATTAATATTATGGCTACAGGGAAAAGAAAAAGTCAACAGTCTAAAAAATACATGTTAAATGTTAATCCAATTCCATCTACTGAGACCAGTAATCCACCCTCACAGCCGTTCATATGCCCGAAACACGTGTCTACATAATTATTCCAGCGCCCCCTCCCATACATACAGACATACCCGTACATCACCAGGGCAAATAAACTATTCATAATACCAAGTTCCAACTTCAGTTCTTCATTACCTCAAATGCGCTGTGGAGACGGAGATTTATCTACGATTCAGCACACCCTCCTCCACGAGGACCACTGTAATTCTGCTACTCACATCTCCCTACCTAACAGTCACATCAGTCAATCTCCATACTTTCCAATAGTGCCCTGCCCTTCTCAGTGCTTATTACCTACCTTTCAGCTCTGTGTACGTTTTCTAGTGCTTCAGTATAGAACTACTACTCCGAACTTTAATGTCCGTTATCCAAGTTTTAAGACTTCCACTATCTATGACAAGAATACAACCAGACAGAATTATTGGGTAGCCTCTGTATTTTTGAAAAACAATCCCCCCCTATCAACGACCCATGCAATCCATCTTTACTTAAATTATTTTCAGTATGGCATAATTATTACCGATCCTAATTTAGTAAAAAAAACACGACTTTGGGAGGTTTTAACTACTAGGACATGTAAAACTTACAAGTACATGTCTTGCCTTTCACTTACAAGTACGGCCCAGATTTATACTTTTTACGCAAACCTGCGTTAGCGCAGATTTGTATAAAAAAGTATAGCGCTGGCTTGCACCATTCCAGGACGCCAGCCAGGCACCATATTTAAGGACTGGTGCAAGCCGGCGCTAAGGCCTGGTGAGCGTCAAAAAACATGAGGCTAACCGGGTAGGGGAGGCGTAGGGCAAACCAGAGGTTGTGCGGTAAAGAATAGTGTTAGTCAGGTTAGAGTAAGCGTAATTTTTTGGACGCACAACCCCCCATGGACATGACTCCTGTCTTAGTAAAGACAGAAGTCATGCCCCCCAGCTGAATGGCCATGCCAAGGGGACTTATGTCCCCTGAGCATGATCATTGGGCACAGTGCAATGTAGAGGGGCCCAAGTAAGGCCCCCCTATGGCACTTAAAAAAAAATTGAAAAAACTTCCTTGTACTTACCTTAGTTGGGTCCCCCATCTTTAGGTGCCCTGTAGGTGTGGGTAGAGGTGGGTAGGGGTGTCCATGGGTACAGGGAAGCACACCTGTGAGCTTTTTCCATGGTCTGTGACCATGGAAAATAGCCCACAGGTCCCCTAACGCCTGCCCTGACGTAGGCCTTAAATAATGGCGCTAAGCAGGCTTAGTGCCAATATTTAAGACCCTGCTCCTTCCATTTACTCACAGATCACCCTGCTCTGCCCTGGGAAGCAGGTCTTTAGTCTTGGCCTGTTGGTAAATGGATGGAACACAGATAGTGTAATGACTCAGACTTGTTAAGTTGTAAGTCTATGCCTGTGGGAGTTCAGGTCCCATGGATGACACAATTGTATTTTGATATTTATTTTTTCCATGTAATAATACTGCAATATGAGACTTTCTAATCTTATGGTTTTTTTTCGGACAAGAAAAGATTGGCACAGTCTGTCATATATATTTTATTCTTTATGTGTGCATTTTGGCAGGAGACAGCTGTGGAAGCAATAGTTAGAATCAGGGGTGGCTCCTCCATAGGGGCAGAGGAGCGTTGCCCCTTCACAGCAGCGACAGCTGCAAACCTTTTCCCAAAAAACTATCATAAATTTAGCTTATGATCGTTTTTGGGGGGAAGGGGTGGGGCCACAGGGGTGATGTGCACTGAGGGAGCATGATCAGTACTCTCTTTCAGAGCGCATGTGTGTTTGGGCAGCCGTCTTGGGCCGGCCAAGCACACATGCGCAGTAGGCTGTGTGTCCCCAGCCCGGCAACACATTTGCACATGCTCCCAGTCTGCCTGGGAGTGCCCTAGCTGGGTGCTTACAGCCAATCCTGACGCTTCTTTAAGCCTACCTGCAGCGTGACGGGAGGAGGCAGAGGAGCGGCACGGGAGCTGAGGTAAGTGCCCCCCACGTTCAGGCCCGCCCCTTTCCATTAGCGTGAGCCGTGACTAGTTAGAATAAGAGACGAGAGAAGGGAAAAACATGGATAGCGAAATTGCTCAGGTGCAGGATTCAAACGAATAACCTTGAGGGCTCAGTTCCCGCTGAAGCGTACACATTTAGGCCCTCATTATGACATTGGCGGTAAATTGCACTTACCGCCATGCCGTCAGCCACCAACATAACGCCGCCGCCGCGGATACCTACCAACCATATTATGACACACACATACCAATCCGTCACTATACAGCCACACACACGTCACCCAGCCCAAAGGTCAGTGATAAACTGGCGGTATCAAAATCCACACCATTACGCAACATAACAAGGCCCATCACATTATGACACACGAATCACAGCGGCAAACATTCAGTAGTGGAAAACCCTTGGCAGTACATACCGCCGCGCTCAAAATACACACACACATACAAAAGAACACCACATTGGTCAATTCAAACTACACACACCTAACACCCATACACACACCACACCCACACCACTATAAAACACACACCCACCTTACCCACAACCCTTTACGACTACAAACAATTGCCAACAGAGAGAGATATAGGAAGAGCACCCACACAACCAGAGCCACATACCACCATCACCCACACACCACCCACTCACCCTACATCACACACCCCAACACATCACCCCACACACCCTCACCCACTCCACTCACACTACACCCATGGCACCACAACAACCCCCCAGGTTCTCAGAGGAGGAGTTAAGGGTCCTGGTGGAGGAAATCATCCAGGTAGAGCCACAGCTATTTGGATCACAGGTGCAGCAGATATCCATTGCTAGGAAGATGGAGCTATGGTGGAAAATAGGGGACAGGGTCAATGCTGTGGAATAGCACCCCAGAACAAGGGATGATATCAGGAAGAGGTGGAATGACCTACAGGGGAAGGCACGTTCCATTGCAGCTAGACACTAGCTCGCAATACAGAGGACTGGCGGTGGACCTCCACCTCCTCCCCAACAACTTACAACATGGGAGGAGAAAGTCTTGGCAATCATGCATCCTGAGGGCCTGGCAGGAGTAGGAGGAGGACTGGACTCTGGTAAGCCAACTCTCTATTACCAACATCCCCCCTACCTGCATGCCATCACAGACCCCCACCCTCACCCTCACTCCCATTACTCCACCACCTCCCACATACCCCACCATCATAAACCCACTCATCCCAATACCAAGCCCTGCATGCAACACCAATGTATGGACACCCCTCACAGACCTGCATAGACACCTATCACCACTGTATGCACACTGGAGAGAATCACCTAGCCCACCAAATAACAACTCTGTGAGAAAGTAGCCTCTTTCTAGCCTTGTTACCCCACGTTTGGCCTGTTTGTGAGTATATGTCAGGGTGTTTTCACTGTCTCACTGGGATCCTGCTAGCCAGGACCCAGTGCTCATAGTGAAAACCCTATGTTGTCAGTATGTTTGTTATGTGTCACTGGGACCCTGCTAGCCAGGACCCCAGTGCTCATACGTTTGTGGCCTATATGTATGTGTTCCCTGTGTGATGCCTAACTGTCTCACTGAGGCTCTGCTAACCAGAACCTCAGTGGTTATGCTCTCTCTGCTTTCTAAATTGTCGCTAACAGGCTAGTGACCAATTTCACCAATTCACATTTGCATACTGGAACACCCTTATAATTCCCTAGTATATGGTACTGAGGTACCCAGGGTATTGGGGTTCCAGGAGATCCCTATGGGCTGCAGAATTTCTTTTGCCACCCATAGGGAGTTCTGACAATTCTTACACAGGCCTGCCAATGCAGCCTGAGTGAAATAACGTCCACGTTATTTCACAGCCATTTACCACTGCACTTAAGTAACTTATAAGCCACCTATATGTCTAACCTTCACCTGGTGAAGGTTGGGTGCTAAGTTACTTAGTGTGTGGGCACCCTGGGACTAGCCAAGGTGCCCCCACATCGTTCAGGGCAAATTCCCCGGACTTTGTGAGTGCGGGGACACCATTTCACACGTGCACTATACATAGGTCACTACCTATGTATAGCATCACAATGGTAATTCCGAACATGGCCATGTAACATGTCTAAGATCATGGAATTGTCATTCCAATGCCATTCTGGCATTGGGGAGACAATTCCATGATCCCCCGAGTCTCTAGCACAGACCCGGGTACTGCCAAACTGCCTTTCCAGGGATTTCACTGCAGCTGCTGCTGCTGCCAACCCCTCAGACAGGTTTCTGCCCCCCTGGGGTCCAGCCAGGCCTGATCCAGGAAGGCAGAACAAAGGACTTCCTCAGAGAGAGGGTGTTACACCCTCTCCCTTTGGAAAAAGGTGTCAGGGCTGGGGAGGAGTAGCCTCCCCCAGCCTCTGCAAATGCTTTGATGGGCACAAAGGGTGCCCATCTCTGCATAAGCCATTCTACACCGGTTCAGGGATCCCCCAGCCCTGCTCTGGTGCGAAACTGGACAAAGGAAAGGGGAGTGACCACTCCCCTGACCTGCACCTCCCAGGGGAGGTGCCCAGAGCTCCTCCAGTGTGCTCCAGTCCTCTGCCATCTTGGAAACAGATGTGTTGCTGGCACACTGGACTGCTCTGAGTGGCCAGTGCCATCAGGTGACGTCAGAGACTCCTTCTGATAGGCTCTTACCTGTGTTACTAGCCTATCCTCCTTCCTAGGTAGCCAAACCTCCTTTTCTTGCTGTTTAGGGTCTCTGCTTTGGGGAATTCTTCAGATAACGAATGCAAGAGCTCATCAGAGTTCCTCTGCATCTATCTCTTCACCTTCTGCCAAAGGATCGACTGCTGACTGCTCAGGACGCCTGCAAAACCGCAACAAAGTAGCAAAGACGACTACTGCAACCTTGTATCGCTTCATCCTGCTGGCTTTCTCGCCTGTTTCCTGGTGGTGCATGCTCTGGGGGTAGCCTGCCTCCTTCTTGCACCAGGAGCTCTGAAGAAATCTCCCGTGGGATGACTGAATCTTCCCCCTGCAACCGCAGGCAACAAAAGACTGCATCACCGGTCCTCTGGGTCCCCTCTCAGCACGACGAGCGTGGTCCCTGGAACTCAGCAACTCTGTCCAAGTGACTCCCACAGTCCAGTGACTCTTCAGTCCAAGTTTGGTGGAGGTAAGTCCTTGCCTCCCCATGCTAGACTGCATTGCTGGGTACCGCGTGATTTGCAGCTGCTCCGGCTCCTGTGCACTCTTCCAGGATTTCCTTTGTGCACAGCCAAGCCTGGGTCCCCGACACTCTAACCTGCAGTGCACAACCTTCTGAGTTGTCCACCGGCGTCGTGGGACTCCCTTTTGTGCCTTCAGGTGGACTCCGGTTCACTCCTCTTCCAAGTGCAGTTCCGGTACTTCTGCAGGTGCTGCCTGCTTCTGTGAGGGCTCCCTGACTTGCTGGGCGCCCACTCTGTCTCTTCATCCAAGTGGCGACATCCTGGTCCCTCCTGGGCCACAGCAGCATCCAAAAACCCTAACCGCAACCCATGCAGCTAGGAAGGCTTGTTTGTGGTCTTTCTGTCTGGGAACACCTCTGAAAGCTTCTTCACGACGTGGGACATCCATCCTCCAAAGGGGAAGTTTCTAGCCCTCTTCGTTCTTGCAGAATCCACAGCTTCTACCATCCAGTGGCAGCTTCTTTGCACCCTCAGCTGGCATTTCCTGGGCATCTGCCCACTCTCGACATTGTTGCGACTCTTGGACTTGGTCCCCTTGTTCCACAGGTACTCAGAACCAGAAATCCACTTTGGTTGCTTTGCTGGTGTTGGTCTTCTTTGCAGAAACCCCCTATCATGACTTCTGTGCTCTCTGGGGGTTATAGGTGCACTTTACACCGACTTTTCAGGGTCTTGGGGTGGGCTATTTTCCTAACCCTCACTGTTTTCTTACAGTCCCAGCGACCCTCTACAAGCTCACATAGGTTTGGGGTCCATTTGTGATTTGCATTCCACTTTTGGAGTATATGGTTTGTGTTGCCCCTATACCTATGTGCTCCTATTGCAATCTACTGTAACTTTACATTGCTTGCATTACTTCCTTTTGCTATTACTGCATATTTTTGGGTATTGTGTACATATATCTTGTGTATATTTGGCATCCTCATACTGAGGGTACTCACTGAGATACTTTTGGCATATTGTCATAAAAATAAAGTACCTTTATTTTTAGTATATGTTAGAAATGGGGTCTTTGGTTGACAGTCAGGTTACCCCCTGTTCAAGCAAGGACCCTCACTCTAGTCAGGGTAAAAGAGAATCACCCTCAGCTAACCCCTGCTTACCCCCTTGGTAGCTTGGCAGAGCAGTAGGCTTAACTTCAGAGTGCTAGGTGTAAAGTATTTGTACCAACACACACAGTAACTTAATGAAAACACTACTAAATGACACAACACCAGTTTAGAAAAATAGGAAATATTTATCTAAACAAAACAAGACCAGAACGACAAAAATCCGACATACACAAGTCAAGTTATGAATTTTTAAAGATTAAACTCAAAAATAGCGCTTAGAAACAAAAATGCTTCGATGAGATGTTAACACGGCGTCGTGACGGAGTCGTTCCCCACAAGCCGGCACCAGCGGTGCCGGACACGGAGTCGTGTAGACCCCCAAGTACAGTACCTTTGGTGAAGAGTGAAAACAAGCCGATGCGCGAAGTCGGGAATCGCGGCGTCTGTGCGAAACGTTGAATCCGTGCACTTCGTGGTGCGGCGACTTCCACGGAGTCGCGGACTTCAGCAGGGCTGCTGCGGCGTCGGGCCTTCGAAGAGCGTCGCGTTCCAGCGAAGGTCACGGCGTCAGGTGCAGGCGCCGTTACCGGATTCAGCAGCGGCATCGGTCCGAAGTCGTCCGAAGTCGATTTCCTTGGATTCCACCAGCTTTCCTTTCAAGGGCCCAGGGACTGGATAGGGCACCACTTGTCGGGGCAGGAGTCTCTCCAGAGACTCCAGGTGCTGGCAGAGATAATTCTTTGCTGTCCCTGAGACTTCAAACAACAGGAGGCAAGCTCTAACTCAAGCCCTTGGAGATTTCTTCAGAAGATGGAAGGCACACAAAGTCTAGTCTTTGCCCTCTTACTCTGGCAGAAGCAGCACTGCAGGAAAGCTCCACAAAGCACAGTCACAGGCAGGGCAGCACTTCTTCCTCAGCTATCAGCTCTTCTCCAGGCAGAGGTTCCTCTTGGTTCCAGAAGTGTTTCTCCAGTCTGTAGATTTGGGTGCCCTTCTTATACCCATTTTAGTCTTTGAAGTCACCTTTCTTCAAAGGGGACTCACACTTACTTGTGAAATCCTGCCTTGCCCAGGCAAGGCCTCAGACACACACCAGGGGGTTGGAGCCGGCATTGTCAGAGGCAGGCACAGTCCTTTCAGATGAGAGTGACCACTCCACCCCTCCCTCCTAGCAGAGATGGCTAATCAGGAAATGCAGGTTACACCACAGAGCCCCTGTGTGTCACTGTCTGGTGAGAGGTGAAAAACAACCCAACTGTCAAACTGACCCAGACAGGGAATCCACAAACAAGGCAGAGTCACAGAATGGTTTAAGAAAGAAAATGCTCACTTTCTAAAAGTGGCATTTTCAAACGCACAATCTTAAAATCAACTTTACTAAAAGATGTATTTTTTAATTGTGAGTTCAGGGACCCCAAACTCCACTTGTCCTTCTACTCTCTAGGGGAATCTACACTTTAATCATATTTAAAGGGAGCCCCCATATTATCCTATGAGAGAGACAGGCCTTTCAACAGTGAAAAACGAAACTGGCAGTATTTCACTGTCAGGACCTATAAACCACATTACTATATGTCCTACCTTATCCGTACACTGCACCCTGCCCTTGGGGCTACCTAGGGCCTACCTTAGGGGTGCCTTACATGTAAGAAAAGGGAAGGTTTAGGCCTGGCAAGTGGGTACACTTGCCAAGTCGAATTTACAGTGTAAAAATACACTAACAGACACTGCAGTGGCAGGTCTGAGACATGATTACAGGGTTACTTGTGTGGGTGGCACAACCAGTGCTGCAGGCCCACTAGTAACATTTGATTTACAGGCCCTGGGCACCTCTAGTGCACTTTACTAGGGACTTAACAGTAAAACAAATATGCCAATCATGGAGAACCAATTACGTACACATTTTAAACAGGAGCACTTGCACTTTAGCACTGGTTAGCAGTGGTAAAGTGCCTAGAGTAACAAAAACAGTAAAATCAGAGTCCAGCACACATCAACAACCTGGGGAACAGAGGCAAAAAGTTAAGGGAGAACACGCCAAGGATGAAAAGTCTAACACGTGTCCCCCCCAGCTAAAAGTGGGGAGCAACTACCCAACCTCATGGGAGTTCTCATCACTAAGGCGGAAGAATCTGGACAGACCATCAGCATTGGCGTGCTCTGTACCAGGACGATGTTCCACCGTAAAGTCCATCCCCTGTAGGGAAATGGACCACCTCAACAGTTTTGGATTCTCACCCCTCATCTGTATTAACCATCTGAGGGGTCTGTGGTCGGTCTGAACTCGGAAGTGAGTCCCAAACAAGTAGGGTCTTAGCTTCTTCAGTGCCGAAACCACAGCACTTCTCGCGTTCTATGGCACTCCACCTACGTTCCCTGGGTAGTAACCTCCTGCTAATGAAGGCTACGGGTTGATCTAGGCCCTCTTCATTAAGCTGTGAGAGTACTGCCCAGAGTAACAAAAACAGTAAAATCAGAGTCCAGCACACATCAACAACCTGGGGAACAGAGGCAAAAAGTTAAGGGAGACCACGCCAAGGATGAAAAGTCTAACAGTATATCTGTGTATTGTGTTTTCTTATGATATTGTGCATATGACACCCGTGGTATAGTAGGAGCTTTGCATGTCTCCTAGTTCAGCCTAAGCTGCTCTGCTATAGCTACCTTCTATCAGCCTAAGCTGCTAGAAACACCTCTTCTACACTAATAAGGGATAACTGGACCTGGTACAGAGTGTAAGTACCCCTTGGTACCCACTACAAGCCAGGCCAGCGTCCTACATTGGTTGTGCAGTGGTGGGATAAGTACTTGCAACTACTTACCACTTTGTAATTTTGTACTTTTCATAAGAGAATAATATACAAAACAAGTTCAGTGTATGTACACCTAAACAAAAAGTTTTTGCTTTTCTTCTCTTACACTATTTGCTAAGTGCTGAAAAGTACTCCTAAACTTTCTAAAAGTTTCAAAAAAGTTGAAAAAGGTTTTTTTTCCTGTTCTTTAAAAAGTCCTAAAACTTTTTCTCTCTTTTATCTGTCCCTAAACCTTTTTCTACCATGTCTGATGTAGGAACCCCTCCTAATTTGGTCAATACTACTTATGACCACCTTAACTTTAAGAGCCTAAGGAGTCTCTGCATTGATAGAGGTTTAGTGGTAGGAAAGAACCCTTCTAGAGAGTTACTGTCTAATATGCTTATTGAGAATGATAAGGCCCAGGGTGGCACCTCATCTGAAAAGTTGATAGATAGCTCACACTCTGACTCAGGGGAAGCCCTTGAAGGAGTGTTTGTAGGAGGCTGGACTGGCTTGTAGTGAGTACCAAGGGGTACTTGCACCTTGCACCAGGCCCAGTTATCCCTTATTAGTGTATAGGGTGTCTAGCAGCTTAGGCTGATAGATAATGGTAGCTTAGCAGAGCAGCTTAGGCTGAACTAGGAGACGTGTGAAGCTACTACAGTACCACTTAGTGTCATATGCACAATATCAGAAGAAAACACAATACACAGTTATACTAAAAATAAAGGTACTTTATTTTTATGACAATATGCCAAAGTATCTTAGAGTGTACCCTCAGTGAGGGGATAGGAAATATACACAAGATATATATACACAATAGCAAAAATATGCAGTATAGTCTTAGAAAACAGTGCAAACAATGTATAGTTACAATAGGATGCAATGGGGACACATAGGGATAGGGGCAACACAAACCATACACTCCAAAAGTGGAATGCGAACCACGAATGGACCCCAAACCTATGTGACCTTGTAGAGGGTCGCTGGGACTATTAGAAAATAGTGAGAGTTAGAAAAATAACCCTCCCCAAGACCCTGAAAAGTGAGTGCAAAGTGCACTAAAGTTCCCCTAAGGATAAAGAAGTCGTGTTAGAGGAATAATGCAGGAAAGACACAAACCAACAATGCAACAACGATGGATTTCCAATCTTGGGTACCTGTGGAACAAGGGGACCAAGTCCAAAAGTCACAAGCAAGTCGGAGATGGGCAGATGCCCAGGAAATGCCAGCTGTGGGTGCAAAGAAGCTTCTACTGGACAGAAGAAGCTGAGGTTTCTGCAGGAACCAAAATGGCTAGAGACTTCCCCTTTGGTGGACGGATCCCTCTCGCCGTGGAGAGTCGTGCAGAAGTGTTTTCCCGCCAAAAGAATGCCAACAAGCCTTGCTAGCTGCAAATCGTGCGGTTAGCGTTTTTGGACGCTGCTGTGGCCCAGGAGGGACCAAGAGGTCGCAAACTGGACCAGGAGGTAGAGGGGACGTCGAGCAAGACAAGGAGCAGGTAGCACCCGGAGAAGTGCCAGAAACAGGCACTACAAGGATGTGTGAAACGGTGCTCACCCGAAGTTACACAAAGGAGTCCCACGTCGCCGGAGAACAACTTAGGAGGTCGTGCAATGCAGGTTAGAGTGCCGTGGACCCAGGCTGGACTGTGCACAAAAGATTTCCGCCGGAAGTGCACGGAGGCCGGAGTAGCTGCAAAAGTCGCGGTTCCCAGCAATGCAGTCTAGCGAGGTGAGGCAAGGACTTACCTCCACCAAACTTGGACTGAAGAGTCACTGGACTGTGGGGGCCACTTGGACAGAGTTGCTGGATTCGAAGGACCTCGCTCGTCGTGCTGAGAGGAGACCCAAGGGACCGGTAATGCAGCTTTTTGGTGCCTGCGGTTGCAGGGGGAAGATTCCGTCGACCCACGGGAGATTTCTTCGGAGCTTCTAGTGCAGAGAGGAGGCAGACTACCCCCACAGCATGCACCACCAGGAAAACAGTCGAGAAGGCGGCAGGATCAGCGTTACAGAGTTGCAGTAGTCGTCTTTGCTACTTTGTTGCAGTGTTGCAGGCTTCCAGCGCGGTCAGCAGTCGATTCCTTGGCAGAAGGTGAAGAGAGAGATGCAGAGGAACTCGGATGAGCTCTTGCATTCGTTATCTAAAGTTTCCCCAGAGACAGAGACCCTAAATAGCCAGAAAAGAGGGTTTGGCTACCTAGGAGAGAGGATAGGCTAGCAACACCTGAAGGAGCCTATCACAAGGAGTCTCTGACGTCACCTGGTGGCACTGGCCACTCAGAGCAGTCCAGTGTGCCAGCAGCACCTCTGTTTCCAAGATGGCAGAGGTCTGGAGCACACTGGAGGAGCTCTGGACACCTCCCAGGGGAGGTGCAGGTCAGGGGAATGGTCACTCCCCTTTCCTTTGTCCAGTTTCGCGCCAGAGCAGGGCTAAGGGGTCCCCTGAACCGGTGTAGACTGGCTTATGCAGAATTGGGCACATCTGTGCCCAAGAAAGCATTTCCAGAGGCTGGGGGAGGCTACTCCTCCCCTGCCTTCACACCATTTTCCAAAGGGAGAGGGTGTAACACCCTCTCTCAGAGGAAGTTCTTTGTTCTGCAATCCTGGGCCAGGCCTGGCTGGACCCCAGGAGGGCAGATGCCTGTCTGAGGGGTTGGCAGCAGCAGCAGCTGCAGTGAAACCCCAGGAAAGGCAGTTTGGCAGTACCAGGGTCTGTGCTACAGACCACTGGGATCATGGGATTGTGCCAACTATGCCAGGATGGCATAGAGGGGGCAATTCCATGATCATAGACATGTTACATGGCCATATTCGGAGTTACCATTGTGAAGCTACATATAGGTAGTGACCTATATGTAGTGCACGTGTGTAATGGTGTCCCCGCACTGACAAAGTCCGGGGAATTGGCCATGAACAATGTGGGGGCACCTTGGCTAGTGCCAGGGTGCCCTCACACTAAGTAACTTTGCACCTAACCTTTACCAGATAAAGGTTAGACATATAGGTGACTTATAAGTTACTTAAGTGCAGTGAAAAATGGCTGTGAAATAACGTGGACGTTATTTCACTCAGGCTGAGTGGCAGGCCTGTGTAAGAATTGTCAGAGCTCCCTATGGGTGGCAAAAGAAATGCTGCAGCCCATAGGGATCTCCTGGAATCCCAATACCCTGGGTACCTCAGTACCATATACTAGGGAATTATAAGGGTGTTCCAGTAAGCCAATGTAAATTGGTAAAATTGGTCACTAGCCTGTTAGTGACAATTTGGAAAGAAATGAGAGAGCATAACCACTGAGGTTCTGATTAGCAGAGCCTCAGTGAGACAGTTAGTCACTACACAGGTAACACATTCCTATAGGTCACAAACTTATGAGCACTGGGGTCCTGACTAGCAGGGTCCCAGTGACACATAACAAACATACTGAAAACATAGGGTTTTCACTATGAGCACTGGGCCCTGGCTAGCAGGATACCAGTGAGACAGTGAAAACACCCTGACATACACTCACAACAGGCCAAAAGTGGGGGTAACAAGGCTAGAAAGAGGCTACTTTCCCACGGTGTTACAGGGTTCCCTTCCTAACCTGACCCTTAGCAGACCACCTAGCAATGCTGGTAGTAATAGAAGCTCCCATCACAGTAGGGATGTTTTTGTTCCTGGAGGCCAGGTTGTTAGAGTGCCAACTGTTAGGGACAGGTCTCCCTCTGCTCATTCAAATCTTTCTTCTGTTTCAAAACATTCCCAAACCACCCACCCTGATGGCAAGATGTTAGAAAGGGAACTCAATAAGTTGAGAGTGGAAGAGTCCAGGCTGAAGCTTAAACAGCAACAGGTGGCTCTAGACAGGGAATCCCTAGACTTAGAAAAAGAGAGACAGAGGTTGGGGTGTGGACCCCATGGTGGCAGCAGCAGTATTCCTGATAGCAATCCTGTGAGAGAGCATGATTCTAGGAATCTGCACAAGATAGTTCCCCCTTACAAGGAGGGGGATGACATTAACAAGTGGTTTGCTGCACTTGAGAGGGCCTGTATGGTACAGGGGGTCCCTCAAAGGCAGTGGGCTGCTATCCTATGGCTATCTTTCAGTGGAAAGGGTAGGGATAGGCTCCTTACTGTGAAGGAAAGTGATGCCAATAATTTTACAGTTTTGAAGAATGCACTCTTGGATGGATTTGGCTTAACCACTGAACAATACAGGATTAAGTTCAGAGAAACCAGAAAAGAGTCCTCACAAGACTGGGTAGACTTTGTTGACTGTTCAGTGAAGGCCTTGGAGGGGTGGTTACATAGCAGTAAAGCTTCTGACTATGAAAGCCTGTACAATCTAATCCTGAGAGAGCATATTCTGAATAACTGTGTGTCTGATTTGTTACACCAATATCTAGTGGACTCAGATCTGACCTCTCCCCAAGAATTGGGAAAGAAGGCAGACAAATGGGTCAGAACAAGAGTGAACAGAAAAGTTCATACAGGGGGTGACAAGGATGTCAAGAAGAAAGATGGTGAGAAATCTCAGGATAAGCATGGGGATAAGGGTAAAACCAAAGATCCTTCTTCAAATCCTAAGCACTCTTCAGGGGGGGATAAATCAAATTCTTCCTCTTCTTCACAACATACACACATTAAAAAGCCCTGGTGCGTTGTGTGTAAAAATACAGGCCATAGGCCAGGGGATAAGTCCTGTCCAGGTAAACCCCCTGAGCCTACCACCACTAATACATCAAACTCTAGTGCCCCTAGCAGTAGTGGTAATAGTGGTGGGACTGCTGGCAACAGTCAAACTAAGGGTGTAGTTGGGTTCACTAATGGGTCCATCATAGAAACTGGGGTAGTCAGTCCCAAGACAGTTTCTGTCACACCTAGTGGCATTGGCCTTGCCACACTGGCTGCTTGTCCCCTTACAATGGATAAGTACAGGCAGACAGTTTCAATAAATGGTGTTGAGGCCCAGGCCTACAGGGACACAGGTACCATTATCACTTTGGTGACTGAAAACCTAGTGGCTCGTGAACAACACATCATTGGACAACAGTACAAGATTATTGATGTCCATAACTCCACTAATTTTCTTCCCTTAGCTATAGTTCAGCTTAGTTGGGGTAGAGTTACAGGCCCTAAGCAGGTGTTAGTGTCACCTAGCTTACCTGTAGACTGTCTCTTAGGTAATGACCTAGAGACCTCAGGTTGGGCTGATGTAGAGTTTTATACCCATGCAGCCATGCTGGTTACCCCTGAGGAATTGTTCCCTCTCATTTCTACTGAAATGAAAAAGCAAAGGAGAGAAAAAGGCCTGAAAACTCAGGATCCCTCTCCAACAACAGGTCAAAAGGGTATCACAGTATCCCCTAACCACCCTGCCATTCAGGATACCATTCCTGTGGTGGGAGAAACCTCTCCTGGGGTGGCACCTGTACCCAGGGAATCATCAGCTGGCATAGCTGTACTCCCTGAGGTGGAAGTACATCTCTGTGGGATAACTAATATTGGTGAGAAAAAGAGCACCATTTTAGTTAACATGGAGCATTCCTCCAACCCTCCCAGAGACACTTTAGTGCAGAAACCCTGCACTGCCTCACAACACTTAGGACAGCAGCCCTGCCCTAGTGTGGAGGTCATAGGACAGCATTCCTGCCCTGCTCCAACTCAAGAGAAACAGCATCCCTGTTCTCTCTTCCAGCCATATGGACAAAGTTTTTGCACAGCTATGGCTTTACTCAGACAGCATCCCTGTCTGGCATTCTCATCACTAGAAATGGGTCCAGTGGACAATTCCCACTGCTCTAAACTAAAACTTACTGATGGAAACTCTGAAAATATATCTTCACATTGTTGCTTAGCTAAAAAACTTCAAACAGGGTGGTTTACATCCCCACAGGGAAGTGACCATATAGTGGATGATAAAGGGAGTAACCAGTCTATTGCAGAGCTACTCTCCACTTATCACCACTTAGAAAATAAAGTTTCAACTGGCCAAGGTTAGCCTTATTGTCCTTCGTTTGGGGGGGGGTTGTGTGAGAAAGTAGCCTCTTTCTCACCTTGTTACCCCCCACTTTTGGCCTGTTTGTGAGTATATGTCAGGGTGTTTTCACTGTCTCACTTGGACCCTGCTAGCCGGGGCCCAGTGCTCATAGTGAAAACCCTATGTTGTCAGTATGTTTGTTATGTGTCACTGGGACCCTGCTAGCCAGGACCCCAGTGCTCATAAGTTTGTTTCCCTATATGTATGTGTTCCCTGTGTGATGCCTGTCTCACTGAGGCTCTGCTAACCAGAACCTCAGTGGTTATGCTCTCTCTGCTTTCTAAATTGTCACTAACAGGCTAGTGACCAATTTCACCAATTCACATTGGCATACTGGAACACCCTTATAATTCCCTAGTATATGGTACTGAGGTACCCAGGGTATTGGGGTTCCAGGAGATCCCTATGGGCTGAAGCATTTCTTTTGCTACCCATAGGGAGCTCTGACAATTCTTACACAGGCCTGCCATCGCAGCGTCAGTGAAATAACGTCCACGTTATTTCACAGCCATTTACCACTGCACTTAAGTAACTTATAAGTCACCTATATGTCTAACGTTCATCTGGTGAAGGTTGGGTGCTAAGTTACTTAGTGTATGGGCACCCTGGCACTAGCCAAGGTGCCCCCACATCGTTCAGGGCAAATTCCCCGGACTTTGTGAGTGCGGGGACACCATTTCACGCGTGCACTCTACATAGGTCACTACCAATGTATAGCGTCACAATGGTAACTCCGAACATGGCCATGTAACATGTCTAAGATCATGGAATTGTCTCCCCAATGCCATTCTGGCATTGGGGAGACAATTCCATGATCCCCCGAGTGTCTAGCACAGACCCGGGTACTGCCAAACTGCCTTTCCCGGGGTTTCATTGCAGCTGCTGCTGCTGCCAACCCCTCAGACAGGTTTCTGCCCTCCTGGGGTCCAGCCAGGCCTGGCCGAGGAAGGCAGAACAAAGGACTTCCTCAGAGAGAGGGTGTTACACCCTCTCCCTTTGGAAAAAGGTGTCAGGGCTGGGGAGGAGTAGCCTCCCCCAGCCTCTAGAAATGCTTTGATGGGCACAAAGGGTGCCCATCTCTGCATAAGCCAGTCTACACCGGTTCAGGGATCCCGCAGCCCTGCTCTGGCGCGAAACTGGACAAAGGAAAGGGGAGTGACCACTCCCCTGACCTGCACCTCCCAGAGCTCCTCCAGTGTGCTCCAGACCTCTGCCATCTTGGAAACAGTGGTGTTGCTGGCACACTGGACTGCTCTGAGTGGCCAGTGCCATCAGGTGACGTCAGAGACTCCTTCTGATAGGCTCTTATCTGTGTTACTAGCCTATCCTCCTTCCTAGGTAGCAAAACCTCCTTTTCTGGCTATTTAGGGTCTCTGCTTTGGGGAATTCTTCAGATAACGAATGCAAGAGCTCATCAGAGTTCCTCTGCATCTCTCTCTTCACCTTCTGCCAAAGGAGCGACCGCTGACTGCTCAGGACGCCTGCAAAACCCCAACAATGTAGCAAAGACGACTACTGCAACCTTGTATTGCTTCATCCTGCTGGCTTTCTCGCCTGTTTCCTGGTGGTGCATGCTCTGGGGGTAGCCTGCCTCCTTCTTGCACCAGGAGCTCTGAAGAAATCTCCTGTGGGATGACGGAATCTTCCCCCTGCAACCGCAGGCAACAAAAGACTGCATCACCGGTCCTCTGGATCCCCTCTCAGCACAACGAGCGTGGTCCCTGGAACTCAGCAACTCTGTCCAAGTGACTCCCACAGTCCAGTGACTCTTCAGTCCAAGTTTGGTGGAGGTAAGTCCTTGCCTCCCCACGCTAGACTGCATTTCTGGGTACTGCGTGATTTGCAGCTGCTCCGGCTCCTGTGCACTCTTCCAGGATTTCTTTTGTGCACAGCCAAGCCTGGGTCCCCGACACTCTATCCTGCAGTGCACAACCTTCTGAGTTGTCCTCCGGCGTCGTGGGACTCCCTTTTGTGTCTTCGGGTGGACTCCGGTTCACTCCTCTTCCAAGTGCCTGTTCTGGTACTTCTGCGGGTGCTGCCTGCTTCTGTGAGGGCTCCCTGACTTGCTGGACACCCCCTCTGTCTCCTCATCCAAGTGGCGACATCCTGGTCCCTCCTGGGCCACAGCAGCATCCAAAAACCTTAACCGCAACCCTTGCAGCTAGCAAGGCTTGTTTGCGGTCTTTCTGCGTGGGAACACCTCTGCAAGCTTCTTCACGACGTGGGACATTCATCCTCCAAAGGGGAAGTTTCTAGCCCTCTTCGTTCTTGCAGAATCTACAGCTTCTACCATCCAGTGGCAGCTTCTTTGCACCCTCAGCTGGCATTTCCTGGGCATCTGCCCACTCTCGACATTGTCGCGACTCTTGGACTTGGTCCCCTTGTTCCAAAGGTACTCAGGTCCGGAAATCCACTTTGGTTGCTTTGCTGGTGTGGGTCTTCTTTGCAGAAACTCCCTATCACGACTTCTGTGCTCTCTGGGGGTTATAGGTGCACTTTACACCTACTTTTCAGGGTCTTGGGGTGGGCTATTTTCCTAACCCTCACTGTTTTCTTACAGTCCCAGCGACCTTCTACAAGTTCACATAGGTTTGGGGTCCATTCGTGATTCGCATTCCACTTTTGGAGTATATGGTTTGTGTTGCCCCTATACCTATGTGCTCCTATTGCAATCTACAGTAACTTTACATTGCTTGCATTACTTCCTTTTGCTATTACTGCATATTTTTGGGTATTTTGTACATATATCTTGTGTATATTTGGCATCCTCATACTGAGGGTACTCACTGAGATACTTTTGGCATATTGTCATAAAAATAAAGTACCTTTATTTTTTAGTATATCTGTGTATTGTGTTTTCTTATGAGATTGTGCATATGACCCCAGTGGTATAGTAGGAGCTTTGCATGTCTCCTACTTCAGCCTAAGCTGCTCTGCTATAGCTACCTTCTATCAGCCTAAGCTGCTAGAAACACCTCTTCTACACTAATAAGGGATAACTGGACCTGGTACAGAGTGTAAGTACCCCTTGGTACCCACTACAAGCCAGGCCAGCCTCCTACAAACTCACACAAGGCAAATCTGCCAGGGCAATAACAACCATAGAGGGAAACACACCCATGCACAATATGTCACTAGCAGAAACAATAATACTGCAATTACATCCCCACAGGTGTCCCAGCCAACGTCACAGGAGAAGAGGTGCCAGCAACCACCAGTCCCCCCACAGAAGAGGCCCACAGTGGTTACAGCAGCTCTGGTCGCCTGGATCTGGATGACCAACCTGGCCCATCAGGGATCTCCGGACAGTCGGTTACCCGGGCACAGTCTCACACCACCACAGAGAATCCCCCCTCAGGAAACAACACCACAGCACCCATCCAGCGGGCCCATACGTCTGTCCCCAGGACACGTCAATCAGCAGTGTGTCCACCACTACCGGAACACCAGGCCACCCCACAAACACAGGATGATCAGGGACCTGTGGTCAGTGGCAGCGGGCACACGGTTCAAGGTACAGAGGCATAGGAGAACAGGGAAGCTGGGAGGACTACTGTGTGACAGGGGAGGACAGGCCCAGGGAACCGGCTCTCCAGGAGGCACTCACCGCGATCCTGGAAGCATACCGACATTCCCTGGATATGCTGTACCAGATACTGGACAAGTTGCAGGAGAACATGAGGCTGCAGGAGGGACAGTACCTGGGGATCAGGGAGGACTTGAAGGACATCAACACCACCCTGGTCTCCATTGCAGGGGTGCTGGCACACATGGCCAACACTATGAGGGAGACAGTGGCACACCACCAGGCCCCTGACACTAGCCAAACCGCCTAACAGCCCTCCACCTCCCCTGCCGCTAGTGGACAGGAGGCCCCACCACAGGAACAACAGGCCATCAGCACCCCTCCCCCCAAAGAAGGAGAACCACCCTGCAAACGTTCCCTGTGATCCAGGCAAAAGCCAGAGACTATTGCCAAGACCCCCACCAGGAAATAAGACTTTCCTGGTTGTCACCCTTTTGTCCCACTCGGTCACCCTGTCCACCTTGAATTGTCATTGCTCCCCTTCCTATGCCCCCTTGGACAATGCACCTGTGATACAAATAGACTGGGCTCTAGCCTGGACTTTCCTCCATCATCACCCTAGCCCGTTGCCCTTCCCCCACTAATTCTTAGCACTTAAATAAACACCCTATGGAGTATGTAAAAATGATTTAATTATGTATTTTTTTAACAAGGTTTCAACATTGCAATTCAAATGTACAGTAATGTATACATAGGAAAGACCTGTAGTTGGCTGCAGTGTACACACCAGGAGCGATAGTGGGGCACCAACATCTGCAAAAAGAGTTGCCAAAGGGTACAGTGAGTGGCTATAGAAGTGGGAAATCACAGCCTGCCAGTGGCAATGTCAAACACAAAACTGTCAATTAAGTGTGAAGTTACAGAGTCTTAGCTGTGTGTGTCATTGGAAGTATTGACGAATATTGCACTTCTGTTGTCCGCATCCTCATCCTCATCCTCCTCCTTTTCACTGTCCACAGGATCCACTGCTGCCACACGGCCATCTCCAGCCTCATCCTCCTGCAGAAAAGGCACCTGCCAACGCAAGGCAAGGTTGTGCAACATACAGCATGCCACGATGATCTGGCATACCTTCTTGGGTGAGTAGCACAGGGATCCACCTGTTAGATGGAGGCAACACAACCTGGCCTTCAGGAGGCCAAAGGTCCTCTCTATAATTCTTCTTGTTCACCCATGTGCCTCATTGTAAGGTTCCTCTGCCCTCGTCCTGGGATTCCTCACAGGGGTCAGAAGCCATGAGAGGTTGGGGTAACCCGAGTCACCTGCAAATATTGAGGGACAACTGTTAGCCACACACCAACCCTTAAGGCCCACACCATACCCATACATCAGCATATACTGGGTGGGAACCAGGGCTCACCTATTGGCCAAACCCTGTGTCTCTGGAGTTGAGCCATCACATTTGGGATGCTGCTATTCCTCAGGATAAAGTGATCATGCACAGTTCCAGGAAACTTTGCATTGACGTGGGAGATGTACTGGTCCACCAGGCACACCATCTGCACATTCATGGAGTGAAATCTCTTTCGATTTCTGAACACCTGTTAATTTCGCCGATGGGGGACAAATGCAATATGTGTTCCATCAATAGCCCCAATAATGTTGGATATATGTCCAATTGCATAGAAAACAGCTTTCACTGTGGCCAGTTCCTCCACCTGGGGGAAAACGATGTAGCTGCACATGTGTTTAATCAGGGCAGACAACACTCTGGTCAGCATTATTGAGAACATTGACTGAGACATTCCTGGTGCCAAGCCCACTGTCACTTGGAAGGAGCCAGTTGCCAGGAAGTGGAACACTGATAGCACTTGCACAAGAGGGGGGATCCCGGTGGGGTGACAGATAGCAGAGATTATGTCAGGCTCCTATTGGGCACACAGCTCTGTGATTCTGGCCCTGTCAAGTCTATGGGTGAGGAGAATGTGCCTGTCCTCCATTGTTGCCAAGTCCACTAGGGATCTGTACACAGGGGATGTGTCCATCTCCTATTCATCCGCAGTGGTTGCAAACTATGGGGTAAAATAGTGAGCAGCTGCTCATTATCTCAACATTTCAACCACTACAGTTCAATGCATGTTGTGATTGTAACAGTATTTTGTTGGAGATGTCCAAATGGTGCATTTGTGTACTGTGACGCAGTTAGGATCAATGGCCTGCACCCCCCTTGAAATTGCGTCCGCCGGCCCTGTATGGATGGACAGGTGGCACTGAGGTAATTCCGCTGACGTTGTGCCCCGTTGTGGGAGGAGGTCGAGAACCGCTGTGCAACTCCTCATTGGTTAACATTGGGCCTTATGGGGTACAGTGGACAATGGTGATGTAAGCCGGCGGTGACGGTATGCACCGCCTTGGACGTCACCGCCATTTTCTATCTAATTCCTCACTTGCTACCTGACCTTCAACAGGAGAGGTCCTACATTGCATGTGCTGCTGTGACCTGTGTCTGGAACTGACCATGGCTCGTGTGACTGGGGAAAGGGCCCTTGCCTTCACATTGGCAGAGTTGGAGCGACCAGTGGATCGGGTCCTACCCCAGTACCAACTGTTGTATGAGCCTCCAGACCAACAGTTGAGTACACCGTGAGTACGATGCATGGGGTGTGAATGCATGGAGTACTGTGTGTGAAGGCCTCCTGTAGGGGGTGGGTGGTGGATGGGCCCTGGGCAGCGTGCAGCATGTATGGTGGGCCATGTCTGTGCTAATGAGGATGGGAAGAGGCATGGTGGGCCATGAGTGTAACAGGCAGGACGGTCGGACTTATACCTTTCACTGTGTCTATTTCCCTGCAGGTCAGCACCCATCAAAAGAAGGGCTTGCCAAGGACGTGCAGACCCTGGTGGTCTACGGCAGGCGGAGCACCCACTGTCGGAAACGGTGGGAGGACCTGAGACGCTCGGCACAGAAGACAGCAGAGGCCCAGCTGTGGATGGCCTCCAAACGAGGAAGGGGTGCCCATCGAACCCTGACCCACCTGATGGTCCACATACTGGTGGTGGCCTATCCAGAGCTAGATGGGCGCTTGGGGGCATCACAGCAGCCACAAGGGGGTGAGTACAGTGCCCTAAAATACATCTTGTGTCTGGTTGGGTGATATCTGGGTGGGGGATGTGGGCCCTGTGGGTGCCCCTAGCCCAGGGTAGGTCCCATGTTGGGCAGGGTTCTGATGTGAAAGTACTCCAACCATGCTAGTAGGCATCCACTGCTGGGCAGGGGTCTGTATGCTGCAATTGGCGTTAGGTTTCCCTATCCATGGGCTGGTGATTAGCATTGTGGCTGGTAGTGCATTGCCTAGTGCTGTTCCCTGTGTGTGAGTGTGTTGTGTACGCCAACGGTGGTGTTCTTGGCGCCATTGACCAAGTGTATCCTTTGTCTCTTCCCCTCCTTTTTGTTTTGTCACCCTGTCCTTATGAGCATTAGCATCTTCTGGCGGAGGAGCAGAGGCACCAGTGATGGAGGCAGTTGCATCCCAAAGGACCCAGGAGGCCTAATCCACTGACGGTGAGGGCACTAGTTGGATGGAGGGCTAGGGAAGCACCACGACAGAGACAGGAGGCAACAGTTCAGACACGGATACCTCCTCCAATGGGAGCTCCCTGGTGGTGGCGGACACTTCTGTGACCACCCCAGCTACAGCCGCCACCCCCGTACCAGCACCGCCCTACCAGCAGACCCTCAGCGAGTTTCCCATGCCCGCTCATCCGGAAGGGTGGGCCTCTCCTTTGCCCCAGGCATCTCAGGCCCTGCCCCAGTTAGCCCTGCTGCACTGAGTGAGGAAGCTATTGAGCTCCTGTGATCCATCTCTGTTGGGCAGCCAACCATTGTGAATGCCATCCAGGGGCTGGCAGCCCAAATGCAACAGACAAATGTATTCCTGTAGGGCATTCATACTGGCTTGGGAGCCCAACAGAGATCAATCCAGGCACTGGCCTCCTCTCTGATGGCAGCAATTGTTCCTGTTTCCAGCCTGCCCCCTCCAACTTCCTCTTCCCAATCCCATTCCCCTCAACTCCAACCTATCCAAAGCACACAGTCAGATGAGCATTCACCCAGGACAACAGACAAGAGTGGACATGGCACACACAAGCACCACCCTTCATCCCACAGGCACTCACACTAACACCATCCAGAAGCAGACATACCAACATCCACTGCCTCCACTGTGGCCCCCTCCTCCTCCTCGTCCACCTCCTTCTCAGTTGTGTCTCCACTCACATCTGCGTGCACTACATCCTCATCCACTACCACCATCACCAGCACACCCAACAGTACACGCTCCTCACTGGCAGTCACCATATCCCACATCCATGCACATGTCCCCTGTGTCCTTTCCCACTGTGTCTGTGCCTCCTCCTCCCAAAGTACACAAACGCAAGCACTCAGACACCCAACAGCCATCCACCTCACAACAGCATCCAGCCCATGCACCTGCACCCAAACACAGCAGACAGACACCTCCTACCACCACTCCCTCTTCCTCCACTACAAAACCATCTCCCTCTTCCCACCCCAATGTCCCTAAGAAGCATTTCCCCTCCACCATTGACCTCTTCCCTACCCTCCCCATCCCTCATGTCAGGCCAGGGCGGTCAAAACCGAGACAAGCACCTCAGCCACCCAGTCCACGGCACAGTAGTGTCCCCAAATACTCCAGGTGGGAAAGGTTCCTGGCCCGCAGCCAGCCAGACGGACAGGGTGCCAGCCCCATGTGCATCAAGGAAGGGCAAGGAGTCAGCCACGGCTTCAGGAAGGAAGGGCAATGAGTCAGCCCCAGCTGCAGGAAGGAAGGGCAAGGAGGCAGCCCTAGCTGCAGGATGGAAGGGCAAGAAAGCAGCCCCAGCTGCAGGAAGGAGGAGCAAGGGGTCTTCAACAGAAGGCAGTAGTGACAAGGGGCCTGGTGCAGGGACTCAGTCAGAGCCCCCACCACCAAACATGGTGGTGCAACCATTCGAGGCTGCAGGGGATGGGCTGGAGCCTCCCCCAACCATTGCCAGCACCGCCACCAGCAGCAGCAGCCCCCGTGGGCAGCCATCTGAGGCTGTAGGGGATGGGTTGGAGCCTCCCCCCACCACTGCCAGCACCGCTCCAGCACCACTGCCAACAGCAGCAGCCCCAGTGGGCAGCCATCCGAGGCTGCAGGGAATGGGCTGGAGCCTCCCCCCACCACTGCCAGCACCGCCACAAGCACCACTGCCAGCAGCAGAAGCTCCAGTGGCAGCCTTCCAAGGCTACAGGGAATGGGCTGGAGCCTCCCACCACCACTGCCAGCACCGCCACCAGCACCACTGCCAGCCGCAGCAGCCCCAGTGGGCAGCTGTCCGAGGCTTCAGGGAATGGGCTGTAGCCTCCCCCATCCTTGCCAGCACCACTGCCAGCAGCAACAGCCCCAGTGGGCAGCCATCCAAAGCTGCAAGGGATGGGTTGGAGCCTCCCCCCACCACTGCCAACTCCACCAGCAGCACCACCACTGCCACCACTGAGCAGCCGTCACCGCCGGCAGACAGTGTGTACTCCTGCGCCCATGGGCTGTTGTGCGGCCTGGCCCCTGCAAATCCTGTGGGTCTGACACCCAGGTGAGAGACTGTGACCTTGCACTCCCCAAGATCTGCATCACAGGGTACAGTGCTCCCTCCAGAACCTGTGAGAAGCATCCCCTCACCCCATCCTTCCCAGATGAAGCTCACTGGGCACAATGCCCCCTCCAGAACCAGTGGAGAAGCCATCCACTCACTCCATCCTCCACAGGATGAAGCTCACTGGGCACAATGCCCCCTCTAGAGCCAGTGGTCAAGTCACCCACTTGAGAGACTAAGGCCTTGCACTCCCAAGGACAGAGTAATGGGCATGTTGCCACCTCCAGGACCAGTGACGTTGTATAATCTTCCAGCTGAGGTGCCCCCCCATTCCCCGTCCCCCTGTGGTGCCTGGCTATTTTCGACCTGATGCCCCTGCAGTGTTCTCTCCGTGTTGTTGCAGGACTGCGGTGGGGCCTTGGACTATGTGATGTGGCCCTGTGGCCATGGACATTGAGGACTGGGCAGCGTCCCTACGTTTGTAAATATGTATATACTTGTTGATTTGGAAGCACGTATTTATACTATTTTATCTTATTACACTCACTTTAATCAATTCATTTTGTCCTTGCATTATCCCTGAGGAATACGGGGTGAATATGTAATGTTATTGCATCTGGTTATGTGTATGGTGATGGGGGTGGGGGTGTTGCGTGTGTGTGTCACTCTCTTTTTCCTCCCCCCTCTCCAGTGTGCTAGGCAGCAGTACTCACCGTGGTCATCTTCACCGGCATTGGTGTTCGTAGTGGAGCAGAACGTAGAAGAGCATGGGGAACACATGCAACTCAGGCTCCATGGCTGTGTGGTTCTTCCTTGAGTCTCCAGAGTTGAGTCGTTTCCCTTCTGTGCAGTGTTTCCGCCAGGCTTTTGATGTCATTGGTACCGCCCCGGAAAAGGTGGCGGATTGGTGTGTCATAATACAGTGGGTGGAACATTGTCTTCCCCCTGGCTGTAGGCGGTTACCGCTGTGGTGCCTGTTGATTTCGCCCTGGCGGTCGGTGTGTTAAAGTGGCTGTCTATCTGACTGGTTTCCGCCGTGGTCATAATTTCATATTTATTACCACCGGCATGTTGGCGGTATTACTGCCACTATATCACCGACCGCCAGGGTTGTAATAAGGGCCTTAATGTTTGGAATGATTGTTGTGCTATGAGATTTTTTTATCTTAATTTTTGGTGCAGATAAGAATATACTTTGTATATCATACGCGTTTTGAAAGATGAAAGCAGACTGCTTCTGCATGTGTTTTGACAGGAGGCAGTTGTGGAATCTTTGTTAACACAGTAGCGCAATGGCTCTGTGCACTATAATGTAAGTCAGTACCCTTAAGGGTTCAGTTCCTGCTCGATTGCATACGTTGTGTGCACATTAGTTATTGTGTTATGTGATTCTCTTTTTTTAGGTGTTGATATTGAAACCGAGTGTATTAAAACTGAAAATTGGAGACATTTTATTCAGTCCATGGTAATGTGAATCAGTTTTAGTTTTTGTGGACATCTGCTAATTTTTTTTATTCAGCTAATTAGTAACGGTTGGGTCTCAATGAAGACCAGTATTTAAATGGACCGAAGTAATGGATGTCAAACACGGAAGAGCGGGAACGCAAATTTGCATGGTATGTCTGGTTATTGGTATGGAGTGGTGTACAGTGCTTCCACTTGAGTAGATACAGTATAATTTCTTTTGTTTTGGTTTTGTTTCAGAATGGGGTTTTGTTTCAGAAAGTGTGAGGGATCGAAATTAGTATCGGAGTCTCTAAATCTATTTCCCAGTGGGTTCAAATTGTTTCTAGTGGACGTAGGGTAACGGCTTGAATTAAGCAATGTAAGCACCTAGCAGCTTTATAAGTGCTGGCAGATAACACTAAATAGGAACAACAAAAGTGATCTTTGGGTTCTGAGCCTCCTAATCTCCAATGTCTACGGATAGCTGTGTCGACTGCTGAACTGTGCAATAGGAAGTCACCATGAGGCAGGTCAAAAGCATCCTGAAAATCTTCGAATGCCAGTAGAGTTGAATCTTGGAACAGAGCTCCTGCCATGTTAACCCCCGCTGCCGTCCAGCCCTGTAATCCCGCCCAGTTACCCCCATGTGGGAGCAATGCCAGTATTTTAAGCAGCAAAGCCAGGGAGTAAGGAACCCTGGAATGTGTCGTCTGAAAACGTCAGCCTCAACATTTCTGAGTGGTCATGTACTCCCTTGAGTCCACAGCATTTGCCCGGCTCATCTTGAGGAGCGTTTTAATCAAAATCTTATAGGGTGGGACAAAGGGGGCTACATCTCCAGTCGGTGACTGTCTAATGGCCATCCAAAGCGTGAACCATTGTAACTGGGCTGCTGAATAGTGTGATTCAAAATCCAGGACTGCCAGTCCCCCATGTGAAGACGGTCATTGAAGAACAGAAGGAGCCACCTGCTTGCACCCTGTGCCCCAGAGGAAGGCCGTTGTCATAGTATTAAGCTCTGAGAAAAAGGATCTGGGGATCCAAAGAGATACTAAAAGTGGGGCAAGACTATCAGCTTGAGGATGGCTATGTTGCCTGCCACTGATACCAGGAGAGTTTTCCAGAAGTCAATATGGGATTTCAGATTTCGGACTGCTAGTCCAAGATTTCAGTCAAAGATGTCTGAGTGAGTATGATAAACTTTAACTCCTAAGTAGGAGAAGAATCGAGGTTCCCATTGGAGGTCGTCTGCAAGTTGTACTCAAGAAATGTATAACTTTAAAATGGGATGTTTGACATCAATCTCGTATTGTGAGTCTGATTCATAAGGCAATTTATGTATTTGAGGACGACTTGTTTGTGCAAATGGCTTGATTCACCGAAAGGGACATTCTATTTGTAAATTTGATTGGACTTGGGGACTTCTAAAGCACAGCTAAACAAGACTGTTCCTGTAGTAAACACCACCAATGAGCTGTTGAGGAAGCAAAAGCAAGGCTTCATTTAGAATAGAGAAATGTTTTCAGAAGCTTTTTAAAAGAAAAGTAATCACTGTTGAGTCTGAGATTTCAGTGTAATTGGTTCCACAGAACGGTTGCACTATAATAGAGCGCTCTGCCTCGTTATCTAGCAAGTGTTTGGTCTCACAGCTAGACATTAGTTAGCTGAATGGAGGAATCTTGTAGGTACATATCTCTGCATTTTACAGCTGAGATAGGAAGGCCCGGTGCCATAATAAGCTTCATGCGCATGACACAGAAACGTAAACTAGATTATTTTTCCGAACTGCGAGCCAGTGCAGTTTCAAAGATGTACCAAGACTGAAATAAATTTACGCATTTATAAGATAAGTCTGTCCCCCACCGTTTGAGCCACCTTCAGCCTGTGCATCAAATATAGAGGTAGTCCAATGTATAGTACATTTCAATAGTTGAGTTTGGAGCCAAGTAGAGCCATCTTTCTTGATGTGACCGGCAACAGAGGAACAATTTTATGTAGCATGGACAGGATGTTGAGGCATATGGAGACAACCTTATTTATCTGTCTTATAAATAGTAGCTGATTGTCCTAAATAAACCCCAACTTTCTTGAGCATGTCACAGGGGTAGGCACATTTCCTAGCTCCTCCGACCACTTACAAGTGGACCATACAGGTGATTGCTTACCTCAGTTTTATCTCCATTATATTTTAAATAGTTCTCCTGCATGCAGTTTGCCAGCTCTCTCATATTTTCTGAATTATTTATTCAGGACCCCTTTACATTTTGTGACATAGATACCACAATTTGAGTGTCATTCACATAGGACATCAGACTCAGCCCAAACCTTTTAACAGTAGTGGGTAGAGAGGTCACTTATTTTAGTAGTACAAAGACTTTATTCGACTTTCAGCAAGTCATAAAAGTAACAATATTTTACATTTTAATATACAATAAATACAATAAATAGGCTAAAATCTTAATGATTTACAATAATAAAAGATCTAAAATAGTTCAAGTTATGTTGCTACCCCCATGCGCTTTCTTGTGGTTAATACGGAGCATAAAAAATTGGCCAAGGTTCCACACATCTCAATGGATGATAGTACCTGGAGCTGGCGTACGCAGTACGACACTGAGGGAGATTGATTAGCCTTAAGAGAGGGACTACTAGGCGCTTTCTTTGCTTGCCATACAGTTTGCAAAATAAAACCACATGGATTGTGGTTTGTAGTGCCTTTGCGTCACATGGGCAGGCCTTCAAGGTGGTGCTCCAATCATTCATGGTTGGGAAGGTCACTAAACGGTGGAATGTATCCAGCCTCAGTCTGGTGAGCACAAAACAATGGCGGGGATTTATCACATTCATCAGGTAAGGCTGGATAGCCTCCGTTGACAGGATTATTTGATTGTGAATGATGGTGGACTTTTTTGATTCAACCTCCCATCGTAAGTCTTCTAAATATTTTAATGCCAGAGCACTCAGGTCCTTCCTAGAGATTGTTTCCAGGGGAGCTGGATTTGTGTAATAAGCTTTATTGCCCATGTTTGAAAAAAAGGTCATAATATATTTTAGCCAAGGCACCCTTGTTACGTATATAGACTCCATGCAGTCGGTAAAAATGGCCTTATTTAGTTCAGTATGTTTCGAGGTCCAGATTTTGTGCCATAGCAGTAAGGGTTGAATCTTTATCAAGTCGGTAATAAAGGGGGATCCCAGTTCTGAATGAATTATGTATGATGAAGTACCTTTTGGTACCATCAATAAATATCTTAAAAAGTCATTTTCAACCGTCTGTACCAGATTACAATCGGTGTATCCCCAGATACCGGACCCATACGTGGCTGCTGGGATGCACTTAGCTTTGTACATTTTTATATTTGGCGGGGTAATCCCCCCTATTCTTTTAGAAAAAAAATTAAAGCCATTGTTGTTTTTATAAGCTGGGCTTTTTTTGTCTTCCTACAATTAGCCCAAGAGCCCTGATTGTCAAACATTATGCCCAGATAGGAAAAGGTGCGCGCGGTTTCTACTCTCCCCTTCGCGGTTGTAATGTTATAGGATTTGCCGCGTTTCCCACCACAGTTCATAATAAATGTTTTTGAGTGATTGACAGTAAGACCCAATTGTGACATAAATGTAATACAAGTAGTTAATAATTTTTGTAAGGCTAACGGGGTCCTGGCCATTAAAACTGCGTCATCTGCATAAAGTAGGACCGGGACAGCGCGATTGCCTATTTGGGGTAGATCTTTGCAGTTAGTAGCCAACACATTTTCTAAGTTGTTTATATACATCGAGAACAGGAACGGGGCGAGAACACAGCCCTGGCGCACACCTCTAAATATGCCAAAAGGGCGAGTACTCTCCCCCTTTAGGCCGTACCTCACTCTTGCTCTGCACCCTGAATACATATCTCGTATAAACTGGATTATAGCTGGTTCTACCCCCAAGCTGGTTAAAAGGTCCCATAACTTGTCATGTAGTACGCAGTCAAATGCTGATGATAGGTCAATGAAAGCCAGGTGCAAATTGCCTTCTCTAATCCTTGTATACTTTCCTATGATGATACTTAAATTCAGGCTTTGTTCCACTGTCCCAATGCCTTTCCGGAATCCGTATTGTACAGGAGATAAAGCTCTCTTTTCTTCTGCCCATGTTTGCAATCTGTTCAGGATGATTCTCCCTGCTAATTTAGCTGTTGAGTCCAGCAGGGAGATGGGTCTATAACAGGCTGGGTTAAGACGGTCACCTTTTTTATATATAGGAATTATATTAGAATCTTGCCAAGATAGTAGGGGACCTTGTATGCAAATGGCCCTTAGTGACTGCGTTAATACAGGGCCCCATAAGTGGATGTTGGCCTTGTATATATCTATCGGGACGCCATCGGGGCCCGGAGCTTTTTTTTTAATACGATAAAGATAAGTGAAGGAACCTGTGGGATCCTACACCATACAATATATGGGAAAGACTCAAAAGGAGTATAAGATACATCTTAGGTTCTACTTTATGGACTCCTACAGCCTTTACAAAAGAGTGGAGTGAGAGACAATGTCAAAAGCTACAAAGAGATCCTGAAGCACCATGACGGCCTGCCCTCCTTGGTCGATGATCTTCCTGAGCACTGCCACTTGGGCCAGTTTCATGCAAAAGTGAGCTCTAAACCCAGATTGTGTAGGATTTACCAAAAAGTCTAAGTATTTGGTAACTTGGCTGCTGACATGTTTTTCCAAGATCTTTGCCAGCAAAGGAAGCATGGAAATTGGTTGAGGATCAGCAGTAGTTTTTTCAGCAGGGTTTTCAAAACTGCCATTTTTCCAACAAGCAGGTAAAATTCCTTCCATAAGAGATATGTTATAGCTCTCTATAAGAGCTGGTAAAATATGTCCTACAGTAAGTTTAAGATAAGCAGGATGGGCATGGATCCAGAGGAGATGCACATTTTATGTCAGTGAGTTATTTTCTACTTGTGATGTGGTTGTTAATGCAAATTCCCCAAAATAGTTCTTTCCTTCTTCCCTTGAAAGGTAAGTGCTCTCCTTTACCCTAGCAATGTGAGGGGAAATTGCATTTATATTAGGGGTGTATTGTTTTCACACTCAGGGTCTGTTAATTTGTTTGCTACAGAGAAAAACATCTGATTGGGACATTAGAGCTAATGTAGGAAATATGGTTACTGGATGATGGGGGTGAAACCCTACTTAAGCAACAACCACAATTCATGTGAGGGTGAAGTCACAAGCAAACCCCGGTTTAACCTCTTAATCTTAATGGTAGCTTAGCACAGAAGCATTTAGGCTTAAGTTAGAGGCAATGTGTAAAGTATTTATGCAGCAGTTCAAGCAACAATAAATTGAAAACACCATACCAGAAAATTCCACACCAATTTAGAATAATAGGCAGACTGTGATCAAGCACCAATAGGCTACAGGGACCAAGTTAGGACCCCAGAACAAAGTACTTTTAATCCAGGTTGCAGAGTGTTTCGAGATACCATGTGGAGAATGGGTTGCACAGTGGTAGTTCCAATGGGTTGCTATCTGAGGTCCTGCAACAAGGATGCATCATGCATGGTGACTCCGGGGATCTGCAGGCTTGCAATGCTAGGTCCTGCATTGAATATTTGATGTGAGTGGTGGTTTCTTGGGCAATATGGGACTGGGACGGGAGGTCCTGTGTTCAGGGGTAGTCAGGCAGTAATAGTTCGGAAGAGCTGCCGAGTCCTACATCAGGTATGCATCACGCAGCAGCAGTTCCAAAGTGGAGCTGAGATATGATGCACTGCGTCGGTTCTGCTTGGACTACAGCTGGGCTGGCAGAGCACCTTCAGGCCCACTTCCCATGGTCCAAAACTGTGGTGGCATCACTTAGGCGGGAATACTCACTGCAGACAGAGACAAGGTGCTGGGTTCAAGATAGTTGGAGCCCTTTTGTTCCTGGGGCTTTGATCAGGAGGTCATCCAACTAGCCCTTGGAGTCACTCTGGTGGTCTTGGGTTTAAGATGCAGGTCCAGTATATTTCCCTTAGGCACCACAAAAACAGAGTAGGAGTCCTTCTTGCAGCAGAACAGCACAGCAGTCCTTCTGAGTCTTGCACATGTCCAGAGGTGTACTGAAGAGATGGGTCTGAGTGTCCAATATTTATATTTGCCAGCTTTGGAATAGAAGAAGGTTTTGGAGGTTTCCACCTCAAAAGGTGTTTGGAATTTCCTGCCCTGACCCCATCCAAACTGGAGGCTCAAAAGACTAATGTGAAACACTCTTTGAATGTGCTGGACAGAGCCTTTGTGATGTGCAATTGTGGTAGAAAATGACTCCTCTTCCTCATCAAATCAGCTATTGCCAGTCCTGCACACATCTATTCCCCTTTGTCTCACTGTCTCGGAGCAATACACAAAGAACAACTGCCAGCTACACTTAGACATGTGATCCAGGATACTGGCTGCAGGCATCAAATGAATTGGACAAGAAAATGCCAACTTTCTAAAAGCATCATTTTCAGAATTGTGACTTGAAATCTGACTTTACCACTAAGGAGTGTTTTACATTACAATTCTTTAGACACTAAACTCAATATTTCTACCGGCCACCAATTGCAAGTTATCACTTATTAAATATAATAAGGCAACCCAGTGTTATCCTAAGGAAGAGGCAGGCCTTGCGGTAGTGAAAACAAATGTAAGAGATTTTTACTGCCAGAGCATGTAAAAGTTAAAAGTACATGTCTAGCTTTTTAAATACACTGCACCCTGCCCTATTGGCTATTTAGGGCCTACCCTAGGGGTAGCTCATATGTATTAAATAGGAAGGTTTAGTCCTGGAGAAAGGTTTATTTTTCCAAGTCGAAATGGCATTTTAAAACTGTGTATACATGATGCAACAGCAGGACTGAGACATGTTTAAAAGGCTAAATTAGTGGGTGGTACAATGAGTGCTGGAGGCACACTAGCGGAATTTAATTTACAGGCTCTGGGTGCAGGGAATACCCCTTTACTCTGGACTTACAAGTAACATTTAATTTACCAGCCTTAGGCCCATGTAGTACCACTTTACTAGGGACTTACAAGTAAATTAAATATGCCAGTTGGGTGGAAGCCAATGTTACATTGTTTTAGGAAGTGATGACACACACTGTAGCACTGGTTAACAGTGGTAAAGTCCTTAGGCCAGCAAAAACAAGATCAGCAAAAATGGAGGAGTAAGGCAAAAACATCTGGGGAAGACCACCATGAGGCTGCCAGGTCTAACACACCTGGCCAAAATATTCTGCTTTAGATTTCTTAATCTCTATTATATATTTGGGTGTGGCAGTTCTGTAATGTTTTAAATCCATTCCTTCCAGTGCAATATTTCCACAAAAAAGCATGATGGTGTGCATAAGTAACTCATACTCTTCAGAAGGAGAGTTGGCATTCCATAGTGGGAATGCTCTGGAAAGTTTGACACTGAGTTTGTGGATATTCAAAAACTTTTTTAACCCATTTCCCACCTTGGAAATGGAAGGAGATTTACTTTTCTCTAGACGAAGAGTAAATCCCTTTCTGAGGTGGTCATCTGAAGAATTTGGTGAGGCGTATAAGAATGGGCTTTCCCCATGGAGAAAAAAAAGTTATGTGGCACAAATGTGATTGTATTTTCCCATGTGCATTTGTGCATCTGTGCAAATGAAAATGCATCCACATCGTCACAAATATAAATTTGCTCTAGCTTTCCAGGAGTATGTATCTGAAAACCTGTGACTACTTCAGAGTTCCTGGCGTACTCCTAAAAACCTAAGTGAATTCCTAAAATGCATACATTGATACCTATGTGTGGGAGAAAACATCTTGGTGTGGGTTAAGTGTTTTAAAAAATTGAGCTCTGTATATAAACCTTCCCAAGGTATTATCATTGTGTAGGTTCCCCGGAGCTAGGAATTAAGGCCCTCATTTTGACATTGGTGGTAAATCCCTCTTACCACCACGCTGACAGCCGCCAACTTACCCCTGCAGCGGCGGATATCCATTTACCATATTATGACACACACACATCAATCCGACAGAATTCAACCACAGACACAAATCCGCCAGACCAAAGGTCAGTGATAAAGTGGCGGTCCTAAAACCCACATCGTTACGCCAACAGAACAACACCCATCACATTATGACCCACGAATCACCACGGCGGGAATTCAACGGCAGTGAATCATTGGCAGTACATACTGCCGCGCTTACAATGGATACCCACATACAAAACACCACCACATTGGACACTTCAAACAACACACACCTGACATCCATACACACAACACACCCACACCACTATAAAACACACACCCACATTACCCACAACCCTTTACGCATACAAAGCATTACCACCAGAGAGACACCAAGACCACTGACACAACTAGAGCCACACACGACTCACACATATACACCACTCGCGCACTCCACATCACACACCCCAACACATTACCCAACACACCCTCACAAACACACATCACATAACACCCAGGGCACCATGAAGACACCCCCGTTTAACAGAGTAGGAGCTAAGGGTCATGGTAAAGGAAATTGTCAGGGTAGAGCCAAAGCTATTTGGTGCACAGGTGCAGCAGATATTAATAGCCAAGAAGATGGAGCTATGGCAGAGAATCGTGGACAGGGTCAACGCCGTGGGACAGCACCCCAGAAATAGGGATGACATCAGGAAGAGGTGGAACGACCTGCGGGGGAAGGTATATTCCATAGCAGCAAGACACCAGCTCACTATCCAGAGGACTGGCGTTGGACCCCCACCTCATCCCCCACAACGCACAGCATGAGAGGAGCAAGTCTTGGCAATACTGCATTTTGAGGGCCTGGCTAAGTTGGAGGAGGAGTGGACTCTGGTAAGTCATTCTCTACTATTATCACCCCCCTACCTGCATGCAATTATATACCGTCACCCTCACTCCTATCACTCCACTACATCCCACACACTCCACCATCACATCTCATTCATCCCAATGCCAAGCCCTGCACGATGTACCAATGCATGGAGACCCCTCACAGCCCTGCATGGACACTCATCACTAAAGCATACACAGCATATAGAACTAACAATCCCACCATACACTAACATACACAAGTGAAAGCTGGCAGGGCAAATCCATAGAGGGGAAGCCACAGATTTACAATATGTCAGACACATAAACCATAACACATCATTTACATCCCCACGGGTACCCCAGCCAATGTCACCGGATAGGAGGTGCCAGCAATATCCAGTCCCCCAACAGAAGAGGCCCACAGTGATGACAGCAACTCTGGTCTTCAGGATCTGGACGATCTACCTGGCCCACCAGGGACCACTGGACAGCTGGTTACCCAAGCCCAGTCACACACCATCACAGAGCCTCCCCATCTGGAAACACCACCATAGCACCCACCCAGCGTACCCACACCTATGTGCCCAGGACACATCAATCAGCAGTGTGTCCACATCTACGGCACCCCTCCCCCTGCAGAAGGTGAACCACTCTGCAAATGTTCCCTTCGTTCAAGACAGAAGACAGAGACACTTCCCAAGACCCCTGCCAAGAAATGAGACTCTCCTGATTGTCCCCCTTGTGTCCCACTCAGTCACCCTGTCCACCTTTAACTGCCATTGCTCCCTTTCCTATGTCCCCTTGGACAACGCACCTGTGCTACAAACAAACTGGAACAATACCCTGGATTTTCCTCCATCATCACCCTATCCGATTGCACTTTCCCCCTATATGTTAGCACTTCAATAAGCATCCTTTGAAAAAAATCCATTTGGAATATGTCATGTATATCAAATATGAATTATTTGAAACAGGTCCAAACATTGCAAAATAACTGTACATAGAATGAGCATAGGTTAATGATCTGTAGCTGGCTGTAGTGATCACACCAGGAGTATATGTCAAGTCACCAATATCTGCAAAATGAATTGCCAGAGGGAACAGTAAGTGGGCATAGAAGTGGGAAATATCAGCTTGCCATTGCCACACAGATTACAACCAAAGTCATTGAACTGTAAAGTTACACTGTCCTACCTGTGTGTCATTGGAAGTATTGTTGTATAACTGATGTTCTGTTGTCCTCATCCTTTGCTCTCTCATCCTCACTCTCCACAGGGTCTACTGCTGCCACCCAGGCATCTCCAATTTCCTCTTCCTGCAGAAAAGGGACATGGCGTCTGAGGGCCAGGTTGTGCAACATGCAGCATGCCACTACTATCTGGCAGAACTTCTTGGAGGAGTAGCACAGGGATCCAACTGTTAGATGGAGGCACCGAAACCTGGCCTTCAGGAGGCCAAAGGTCTTTTCAATTATTCTTCTGGTTTGCCCATGTGCCTCATTATGATGTTCTTCTGCCCTTGTCCTGGCATTCCTCACAGGGGTCAGGGGCCATGATAGGTTTGGACAACCAGAGTCACCTGCAAATATTGAGGAACAACATTTAGCAACACACTATCCTATATGGCCCACACCAAACCCATACACCAAAACCTACTGGGTGGGAACCAGGGCTCACCTATTAGCCACACCCTGTGCATCTGTAGTTGGGACATCACATTTGGGATGCTGCTATTCCTCAGGACAAAGGAATCATGCACCGGCCCTGGATACTTAGCATTGACGTGGGAGATGTATTGGTCCGCCAAGCACACCATCTGAACATTTATGGAGTGGAAACTCTTATGATTCCTGAACACCTGTTCATTCTGCCAGGGGGGAGGGGGCAAATGCAACATGTGCACCATCAATCACCCCAATTATGTTGTGGATATGTCCCATTGCATAAAACTGGGCCTTCACTGTGGCCAAATCCTCAACCTGGGGGAAAACAATGGAGCTGCACATGTGTTTTATCAGGGCAGACAACACTCTTGTCAGCACTATTGAGAAAATTGGCTGTGACATTCCTGCTGCCAAGCCCACTGTCACTTGGAAAGAATCATTTGCCAGGAAATGGAGTACAGCTGGAACTTACACAAGAGGAGGGATCCCAGTGGGGTGACGGTAGCAGATATCAGGTCAGGCTCCAATTGGGCACACAGCTCTGTGATTGTGGCCCTGTTAAGTCTATAGGTGAGGATAATGTGCCTGTCCGCCAGTGTTGCCAAGTCCACCAGGTGTCTGTACGCAGGGGTATGTCTCCATCTCCTATTCATCCGCAGTGGTAGGTATCCAAGGCACACTAGAGTAAGGAGGCTGTCACAAACTGAACATTGGAGCCACAACAGGAGTTTGCAATCTGTAAACTTGTAATGGGTCAGTGTGATTTGTCCAGTATGTGCCTATTTCTCCAGTGACACAGCATGAATCCATAGGGCTGCCCCCCCGAAGTGGTGTCCACCTGTCCTGTGTGGATGGAAAGGTGAAAGTGAGGTAATTCCACTGACGTTGTGCGCCGTGGCGAGAGGCGGTCGGGAACCACTGTGCAACTCCTCATTGGTTAATATTGGGCCCTATGGGTTGCAGTGGCCAATGGTGATCTACACCGGCGGTGACCGTATGCACCGCCGGGGACATGAATGTCATTTTCTATCTGATTCCTCACTTGCTACCTGACCTTCCATAGGAGAGGACCTACACTGCATGTGCTGCTGTGACCTGTGTCTGGAACCTACCATGGCCTATGTGACAGGGGAAAGGGCCCCAGCCTTCACTTCTGATGGGGACTGGTGTATGGGGGCCTACCCCAGTACGGACTGCTGTATGGGCCTCCAGACCAACAGGTGAGTACACTGTGGGCACAATGCATGTGGCATGAATGCATGGAGTTGTGTGTGTGAAGGCCTCGTGTAAGGGGGGTGGGTTGATGTCCTCTTTGCAGTGTACACGCTGTGTGCTGGTCTATGTGTGTGCCATTGGTGATGGAAACGGGTATGGTGGTCCATGTGTGTGACAGGCTGGACTGTTTGTCTAATGGTGTTCTCCTGTGTGTATTGCCTCTGCAGGTCAGCGCCCATCAAAAGAAGGGTATATGGCATACCATCGTCAAGGAGGAGCGGACCCAGGGGGTCTATGACAGGCAGAGCACCCACTTTCGGAAATGGTGGGAGGACCTGGGACGCTGGGCCTGGAAGACGGCGGAGGCCCAGCTGGGGATGGCCTCCCAATGTGGAAGGGGTGCCCGTCGAACCCTGACCCCCCTGATGGCCTGCATACCGGCGGTGGCCTATCCAGAGCTGGATGGGTGCTTGAGGGCATCACAGCAGCCACAAGGGGGGGAGTGCAGTGGCTATCATTACAACTTACAGCTGGTGGGGTGGTATCCGGGTGGTGGATGTGTGTCAGTTGGTGCCCCTAGGCCAAGCCTGACACAGTGTAGGTCCTCTGGTGGCTAGGGTTGTGAAGGGATAATCCTGCCTACCTAGCTTGTAAGCATCCACTACTGGTCAGGGCTGCGTGGGTCCCAGGTGTGCCGCAGTTGGTGGTGTGTGCCCCTCCTCATGCCTTGTTGGCTAGCGATATCAGTGGTGGTGCAATGCATAGTGCGTAGGCCTGTACCCTATGTATGTGGGTGGTGTGTATGCCAACGGTAGTGTTGGTGCAGCCATTTACCCAGTGTATCCTTTTTCTCTCTCCCCCCCTTTCTTGTTTTGTCATCCTATCCTTACATGCATTAGCATCATCTGGGAAAGGAGCAGAGGTACCGGTGATGGAGGGAACTGCATCCCACAGGACCCAGGAGGCAGAGTCCACCAACACTGAGGGAACCAGTGGGATGTAGGGCGAGGGGAGGACCACGGCAGAGACTGGAGGGAACAATTCAGACACAGATACCTCCTCCGATGGAAGCTCCCTGGTGGTGGCGGACACTTCTGTGACCACCCCAGCTACAGCCGCCACCCCGTACCAGCACCGCCCTCCCAGCAGCCCCTCATCGAATTGCCCGTACCTGCTCATCCAGGGGGGTGGGCATCTCCTTCGCCCCAGGCACCTCAGGCCCTGCCCCAGTTAGCCCTGCTGCCCTAAGTGAGAAGGCTATTGACCACCAGAGATCCATCGCTGGAGGGCAGTCAACCATTGTGAATGCCATACAGGGGCTGGCAGCCCTTGCTGCAACAATCTAATGCATTCCTGGAGGGCATTCACACTGGATTGGTCAGCCCAACAGAGATCTATCCAGGTTCTGGCCTCCTCTCTGATGGCAGCCATTGTCCATGTTTCTACCATCCCCCCTCCAACTACCACTTCCCAGTCCCATTCTCCTCTACCCCAACCCATCCCAAGCACACAGCCAGATGAGCATGCACACAGGACAACACCCAGTGGTGTCACAGGCAAACACAAGCACCACACTTCATCCCACAAGCACTCACACACACACCATAGAGTTGCAAACACTACAACATCCACTGCCTCCATCGTCTCCGCTGCCTCCCCCTCCACCAGCTCCCTCCCAGTCACGTCCACACTCATACCTGCATACACTACAACAGCATCCACTACCTTCATCACCACACCAAGCAGAAGACACCTCACTGGCAGACACCTCCACAACATCCATGCACACATCCCCTGTGTCCTCTCCCATTGTATCTGTCCTCCCAAAATACACAAACGCAAGTACTAAGACACCCAACAGCCATCCACCTCCCAACAGCCTACAGCCCATGAACCTGCATCCAAATCCAGCAGACACCTCCAACAACCACTCCCTCCTCCTCCACTCCGATTCCTTCTCCCTCTTCCCGCCCCAGTGTCCATAAGAAACTTTACCTATCTACCATTGACCATCCGTACCCCTCCCCCCTGTCCAGCACGTATGGCAAGGGTATCACAAACCCAGGCAAGCACCTCAGCCACACAGTTCACGGGCCCAGTTCCATCCGCAACAACTCGTGGTGGACAGGATTCCAGGCCACATATATTGAAGGGGAAGGAGCCTGCACTAGCAGGCAAGAAGGGCAAGGAGCCTGAACTAGCAGGCAAGAGGGGCAAGGAGCCTGCACCTGCCACCCGAAAGGGCAAGGAGCCTGCAGCAGCAGGCAAGGAGGGCAAAGAGCCTGCACCAGCAGGCAAGAAGGGAAAGGAGCCTGCACCTGCTACCTGAAAGGGTATGGAGCCTGCACCAGCAGACAAGAAGGGCCAAGAGCCTGCACCAGCAGCTGTCACGGAGTCCCCACCACCGACCATGGTTGTCCATCCATCAGAGGGTGCTGGGCCTGTGCAGGAGCATACTACCACCACCACCATCCCCAGCACCACCACAGTGCATCCATCTGAGGGTGCAAGGGATGCACAGAGGCCCCCCATCACAACCACCACCAGGCACCACCACAGTGCATCCATCCAAGGGTGTAGGGGATGTGCAGGAGCCTCCAAACCAGCGCCACCACAGTGCAGCCGTAACCGCCAGGAGATGCAATGTGATACTGCCTCCCTGGGCTGCTGTGCGTCCTGCCTTCTCCCGAACCAGTGGGGAAGACACCCACTCGAGAGACTGTGGCCTATCACTCCCCAGGACAACGCACAGGGCATGTTGCCCCCTCCAGAACCAGTGGGCAAGACACCCACTCAAGAGACTGTGGCCCATCACTCGACAGAACACAGCACATGCCATGTTTTCCCCTCCAGAACCAGTGGGCAAGACACCCACTCAAGAGACTGTGGCCCATCACTCCCCAGGACAATGCACAGGGCATGTTGCCCCCTCCAGAACCAGTGTCTTGATTCTGCTCCTGTCTGAGGTGCCCCCCAATTCCCCTGAGGTGCCTGCCTAATTTCCAACTGATGCCCCTGCGGTGATCTCTCCATATTGATGCAGGTGACAAGTGGGGCCTTGGACTTTGCCCTGTGGCCATGTGGCCCAGGCGAACTGAGGACTGGGCAGTGTCCCTTGTTCTGTACATTTGTAGAGATCTGTAACATTGGCTAAGTTATTTTTATACTGTGTTGATATTATTACACTCACTTTAGTAAATTAGTTTTGCCCTTGCATTAATCAGACGATTTCTGGGGATTAACTGGTTTTCTTTTGCATCTGGTTGTGTTTATGGTGTGTGTGTGTGTGTCACTGTCATTTTCCTCCCTCCTTCCCATGTGTGCTAGGTGGCTGCACTCACTATCGCCGTCTTTGCCGGCATTGGTGTTTGTGGTGGAGCAGAACGTAGAATATCATCGGAAATACATGCAGTTCTGGTTCCATGGTGTCGTTGTTCTTCCCTGTGTCTCCAATGGTGAGTCCTTTCACTTCTGAGAAGTGTTTCCATCAGGCTTTTGATGTTGTTGGTACCGCCCTGGAAAAGGTGGCAGTTTGCAGGGTCTTAATATGGTGGGCGGAACTTTGACACCCGTCTGGCTGTAGGTGGCTACCACCGTGGTGGCTGTTGTTTCCGCCCTGGCGGTCGGTGTGGTACAGTGGCTGTCTTTTGGAGATCTTTCCGCCGTGGTCATAATTTGGCAGTAATTACCCCCGGCATGTTGGTGGTATTACCGCTACTTTATCACCGACCGCCAGGGTCGTAATGTGTTTGGAGTTTTCATATTTTTTTTTCCGATTTGTGCCAGATTTTAGAGCCAAAAAATTCCAAACTTGCATTAACTTGTATTAAAAATCTGTTGATGAGTGTTTAACAATTACGGTAATCACTGTTTTAAATTCCTATTGGGTCAGCTCAGCATGTCATCTTCTTTAGGTAAAGGAACAGAATACACATTTTGCACCAGGTAATACCGTTTCCTGATGTGCTTGGCTGGAGATAGAATCTCACATAATCAGAGTTTATTTGAAAGATTTACAGTGGGCATGTTGCTTTGACACTTTTTTCAAGTGCTCAGCCTTGTGCACCAATAAAGAAGACACAAAGCCAATGTAGTAGAATTCAAGCTTTCTGAACATTAGCAGCTTTGGTGATGGGGCACAGGGGGAATAAAGAAATGTTACTCTGGCATGAGGACCCACAGGGGGGGCCCTCTATTGAGACTGATTCTCCCCTATTACTGATCAACTGAGAAGACACCTTCTGCTCTGCGTCTTCTCAGTGATCGGATAGGCTGTGGATCCAGAAAATCTGACTTCCACCAGCACCAACCCTACCTACCTTGTTCATTTTTGTTCACAACTTGGATACCCCTTGAAACTTACCCAGAGATCAGTTGTCCTCCATATGAAGTGAGCCCTATGGCTCCCTTTAAATGACTGACCAAACACACCAACACAGTCAAAAATTTCATGTACATCCTCTTCTACCTTATACAGAAACATCCAGGTTATCTTCCATCTCTTTGTTTTGTAAGACATTGGATTGTTGATTGACTGGCATGTGAGACCTGAGACCTGATCGAACAACAATCACAGTCTCTTGCAGAGTGAACCGCACAAAGTGACTAAACTAACCTGTGCTAAACCTTGGTTAGTTGGAGCCAAAAAGCAGTCAAGCTTCACCTAGAGGCAATGTTTAAAGTATTTATGCAGCACACGTACAGCAACAACGTGAAACACAACACACGAAAAATGGCAAACTAATGTAGAAAAATAGAGTAAAATGTAATCCATTATTTGCCACTAAAACAATGAAAATCATTCAAGAACCAGAGTTATGAACTTTTATAGTTTGAAAACAGTGCCTAAAGATAAAAAAGCTAACTGGGGACTTCTGGTCACGTGAAACTGGGTCAAAGTCAAAAGTTAAGGCCAACCACGATGGAGCACAGTTCGGATACAAAAAGTGTATTTGGCCCAGTCAGTGCTTACCTTCTTACTTAGAAATAATTTGAAAGAAAAATGTCTGAGAAAGTTGAAGTTCAGCTGGTCAAAGCTGCAGGAATGTCCAAGGAGGGGGTGTCAGTGTCAGATAACCATGGAGTGAAGCCACGGTGAAGATTTTTACCTTTGGGCGTAGCTGGCAAAATGGATGTCGAAAATCTACAGCAGGATGAAGCAGAAGGCTGTAGTCAAAGACAGTTTCACCAGGTTAGATACCCTTTTGGCGAAGGACTGCTGCAATGGATTCGCTGCTCCGGAGAAGAACTTAGCAGGAGAAGCCACAAAGTCAAACTTCTGGTAGTCTGTGGTACAGATGTAGATGCAGGGATCAACAACAGGACTGGTCTCTGAGGGTTCAAGGCAGGTTTCAGGCAGTAGGACAGTCCTTCCAGGTATAGCAGCAGTCAATCAATCAATCAGGAATTTGTAAAGCGGACTACTCACCTGTGAGGGTCTCAAGGTGCTGAGGAGGGGGAAGGAGCCAGGTCTTGAGAAGTTTCCTGAAGATAAAGAGATCTTTGGTCTGGCGCAGGTGGGTGGGAAGAGTGCTCCACGTTTTGGCGGCGAGGTGCAAGAATGATCTACCACCAGTTGTAGTTCTGCTGATGCGTGGGAGGGTTACGAGGGCGAGGTCGGCGGAGCGGAGATGTCTGGTCGGGCTGTAGAAGGAGAGCTGTCTGTTGAGGTATTCTGCTCCGGTGTTGTGCTGTGCTTTGTGAGCATGGGTGAGGAGTTTGAATGTGATTCTCTTGTTGACTGGGAGCCAGTGCAGTTTTCTCAGGTGGTCTGTGATGTGGCAGTGGCGGGGGATGTCTATGATGAGGTGTGCGGAGGCATTCTGGATGCGTTGCAGCCTCTTCTGGAGTTTGGCCGTGGTTCCTGTGTAGAGGGCATTGCAGTAGTCCAGTTTGCTTCTTACGAGGGTTTGCGTGACTGCTCTTCTGGCTTCGGTGGGTATCCATTTGTAGATCTTTCAGAGCATGCGGAGGGTGTTGAAGCAGGACGAGGAGATGGCGTTGACTTGCTGGGGCATGGATAATGAGGAGTCCATGATGAATCCTAGGTTGCATGTGTGGATGGTGGGAGTTGGAGCCGCTCAGAGAGTGGCAGGCCACCAGGAGTCATCCCATGCAGAGGAGGTGGAGCTGAAGATGCGGACTTCCGTCTTGTTTGAATTGAGTTTGAGGCAGCTGCTCTTCATCCATTCGGCGATGGCCTTCATACCTTCATGGAGGTTGGTCTTGGCAGAGTCCTTGGTGAGGGAGAGGATCAGCTCGGTGTCTGGCAGAGTGCATCGCAGGTCACAGCAGCAGGCAGTCTTCTGAGAGTCCTTCCACACGTCCAGTAGTGAACTTAATTGTGTTTCTGAAAGTCCTATTTTTATACCCTGGTTCCCATCTCCTGGAAGCTGGGAGACATTTCTGGAAAGGTTCTTTGAAGTTCATGGGCCTCCCTGCCTCCCCTGCTTTGGCCCCATGCGGGCTGCATTGAAAATAAAGGGTCATTAGGTCTTTTGTGAGGAGACAGGGCATAGCCCATTCAAATGTACGGGGGACTGAGCTCAGCACCACCCCTAGCCCTATCCTGCCAGTTGATGAGCCATTGATACACATCTAATCCCACTAGTTTGTGACTGTCTGGGAGAAATTCACATAGTCTAACTGTGAGCTACACTCAGGGATGTGGCCCAAGACAGGCTGCAGGCAAAAGGAGCTATAGGAAGGGAAATTCCAACTTTCTAAAAGTAGCATTTTCAAAATTGTAATGAAAAATCCAATTTTACCATTAAAGAGGATTTATCATAAAAATTTAGATAACGGTCTCCAGCCCCGCGGCCATCACTAGTCTGCCTGCGGGATAATGACCCCACATACCGCCATGGTTTTTGTGGTTTTTGTACCACCACGAAAACCATGGCGGTAGGCACTATCAGTGCCAGGGAATTCCTTCCCTGGCACTGATAGCGGTCTCACCTTCCCCCTCACCAGAGTCCTCCCCCCAACAGCTACGCCCCCCCTACTACTCCCCAAAGGTGATAGGGCCCCTTCCCCTCCCCCGCCCCCTGAACTCCATGGGCCCCCACGGACTTAAACTCACCCCTCCACTCAAGCACGCACACACCACTCACACACATACACGCACACACACATGCACACACACATACACAATACATCCCGACACACTTCACAGCCCCCGCATACATACACGCACTCACACCCCCCTAAACACTCACAGTCACACCCCCATTCACGCACACACCACACAACACCCCCCACCCCCTCCCCTGTCGGACGATCACCTTACCTGCCTCAGTGGTTGTCCTGGAGGGAACAGGTTCTATGGGGCCTGCTCCGCAGCAAGCAGCCCGTCACCAGAATACCGCCACGGCGAATACTGAAACGTAATACGGTGGGTGGTGTTCTGATGACGTGGTGGTGACGGAGAAGCAACCTCCACTGCACCGCCGACTGTCAGTATGGCTGCTGGCAGCTCTCCACCCAAAATATGGTGGAGGGTTGCCAGCAGTCATAATATGGTTGGCGGAAGACCGCCAACACTGGCGGTCTTCGTTCTGGCGGGACCTCTGCAGTCTTCTCTGAAGACCGCTGAGGTCATAATGAGGGCCTTAGTCTCTAGGGAGTTCTCCTGGCTGCCAGAGTTGAAGAGCGTTCAGATCGTCAAGCTGCTGATATGGAGGCCATAGGTGCCCAAAGTGAGTCAGTCATGAACGTGAAAAGCAAGACAAAACACAAAGCCGATGACACAAGATGATGTCTCCAAAGAAAAAGAAGTTGTGTTTCGGAAGCAGTTTGTCATTTCCATATGAAGGTAAATGTCCTGCCTTTGGACAGATATGCAAAGGCTGGGGGAAGGAGAACCATTTGGAATTGGTTTGCACGGTGAAGGAAAAAGTTAGGAGCATATTTAAGAGCCCCTAGCGCCACCGGAGTGTCACTTATTGTGACGCTCCGGTGACACATTCCCATGCGTTGTATTTACAAGGTGGCGTTAAGCCACTTTTTGTGGATTAACGCCACCTTGTAAATATGGCCCCTTCACATGCAGCACTTTCCATGGAAGGGGTGTGCAATGGGTGTTGCTGTGGGCGTGCCACGGCAACACCCATTGCAGTTTGACGCTGCACCAGATTTACGAGTTTTCTTAAACCTGGCACCACAATGTAATGCCACCCAAGGGGTGGCGTTAGAATGGTGTAATGTGGAGAAATGCTTTCATTTCTCCTCATTTTTTGCTCTTTCTTTATCTGCTGCATTTTGCAGCACACATAGAAAGAGCAAATCACCATTTAACATTGTTTTTGTGCAGGAAGGTGCACCTTCCTGCACAAAAACAATCTCCCCCTCAACGCATTCATCTTTGCACTCTGCAGCAAATTTAGAGTCGGAGCAAGGGGAAACACAAGGGTGCGTCGTATTCTGGTAAATAAGGCACATCCCTTCATTTTGAAAATGACAGTGCACGATGCTGCCAAACCCAGAAGTAACATTCGGCCAAGCACCAACACATTTTGCCACAAATAGACACAAAACAAAGTCGATCATCATCTAAATTATCATCAAAAAGCTTTTCAGTATCCGTATTAAGTGAAAGTAAGAAGATGATGGGGCAGTGTCGCAGAGAGTTTAGCAATGGTGTGGACTTGTGAACACTTCCTCGTGTTCCTAATACAAAAAACCTTTTACTCTGGTGACATATCATCCAGCATTCATGACCATCTTTGGCAATCCCAAAGCCAAGATACCTCCATGCATTGAACATTGGAGTCTACAATTACAAGATTACAAATTGTTCATCGTCCAGGGAAGGATCAAAACCCTGTTAACTACTTCTCAAGAGTGCCTATACATGGTCAAGGTAACCCTTCTAAGACCGCTGAAGCCTACATAAATTTAATTGAGAAATGAAACACTGCTGCTAACATTTTGATAGAACAAACTGTCACTGCCGTGAATCAAGATAATGACATGTTAAAACTGAAAGACATTATCACCTATCAGTCATGGAACCAACATACTTGACCTCTTACCAGTAACAGTGAACACCAGAAGATTGAAAACTTCAAAGATGAGCTGTCCATGACAGAAGAAGGCGTTTCCTGAGAGGTTTGAAAATTGTCATTTCAAAGAATCTGCGACAACAGATAATTGAAGATGCCCATGAAGGACATCTTGGAATTGTTGCAACAGAATGAGCTCTCTGAGATTGAGTTTGGTTTCCTCAGCTTGATGAAAGTGTTGAAAGAGAATGCAAGGACTGTCATGCATGCAAATGTCTTTCATCAAAAAACACTCAACACTCCTTAAACATGTCAGAGTTGCCAAAGCTTTCATGGGAAAATATTGCTGTTGACTTTTTATCAGTCCACTTGACAATGTACACTACCTGATGCTGATTGTGGATGAATACCCCCATTATCCATTAGTATAAGTTCTTGCATCTATCACCCCTGAAAGAGTTATTGAGGGATTGGATGGCATCTTTTCGACATGGGGTGTTCCTGCAATTTTAAATTCTAACAATGTCCCACCTTCCAATAGTTGAGAATTCAGAGAGTTTCTCAATCTGCTTAATGTGAAACACCAGAAGAGCACAACTTTTAGGCCACAGGCTAATAGCCTTCTTGAACATTTCATGAGTACATAAAAGAAAGCAGAAAAGCACGATCCTCGAGACTGTCTTGAATTCTCCCCTATATGCTTTCCATTTGAATCCTCACTGAACCACAGGTGAAAGTCCTGCAAATTTGAAGTTGCAGAGAGCCATGATGACCAAGTTACCTCAGTGGACCAACACCAGATCAAGAACTGAAGAAGAAACTCATACAAAAGACTTGGATGTAACAAGAAAATGAAGGCCTATGCAGACAAGAGACGACATGCAAAAGACATTGGGCCTCATTGTGAGTTTGGTGGGCAATGGAGGCCGCCCGCCAAACTTGTTAGGTTGGAAGACCCGCCAGTTCATTCTCCCTCCCGCTGGCCCTATTATGAGTTTCCCGGTGGGCCTGCGGGAGACTACCCACAACATTGACACCGGCTCATAATCAAACCGGCAACAATATTGAGTGTGTCGGGTGCAACAGCACCTACTTCACTTTTACTGCTTGAAATTCAGGCAGTGAAAAGCATGAGGGGGCTGCCCATGGTGGGCCCTGCACTGTCCATGGGGCCCCAGGCACCCAGTCTCCACCACCCTTTGCAAGGCATTAGAACAGCTGCCGGAAACAGTAGTTATAATCCCAGGGCAGAGCTGCCCTGGCCAATTAAGACTGCTGGCACCACCAGGCCATTGGCCGGTGGAAAGTGGCGGTGTCGGTGGTCACTCCATGGAGCTTTCGCAACAGTGATAATGTGGCTGTCGGTCCGACCGACACCGCAAGTCTGGCGGTTCTACAACAGCCAGACTTGTAATGACTAGTAATGAGGGCCATTGTCGTCACAAAACGAGAACGAGTGCTTGTCAGTCAGCTGAGAAATCATTAAGGCCCTCATTACAACCCTGGCGGTCAGTGTTAAAGCGGCGGTAATACCGCCAACATGCCGGTGGAGAAAAAAACAGGTTCACAACCACAGCGGAAACCACCAACACACACAGCCACTTTAACACACCGACCGCCATGGTGGTAGCAACAAACACCGCGGTGGTCACCGCCAACAGACAGGTGGAAGACAATGTACAGCCCACCCCATTACAACCCACCAACCTGCAAAGTTTTCCAGGGCGGTACCAACGCCATCAAAAGCACGGCAGAAACAGTGTTTGGAGAGGAAACCACTCACCTCTCGACACTCAACGAAGAACCAGGACACCATGGAGCCCGAGTTACAGGTCCTGCACATGATGGTCTATCTCCTCATACACGAGGAATATCAAAGGCGGCGGCGACGACCATGGTGAGCACTGCACCTAGCACACAGGGGAGGAGGAAGGAAAAAGAGAGTGACACACATGCAACACGCAACACCCCTACCCCCACCCTCACCCACAACACCATACACACAAACACATGCAGTAACAGTACATTTACACCTCGTAACCCCCTGAAAGAATGCAAGGACAAAAGGATCAGAGTCCAATCAGTGATATATTAGAAATAGGCAGATATATGTAATAAAAATAAAAACAGTATTTACAAATATTTACAATATGTACAGAAGGCCGTACATTGTCCTTTGCAAATGTCCGTGGGCCACTGGGCCAAAAATCATGGACCAAGCCCACACTTGACTCCTGCCTCAATACCGAGGGAACACGGCAGGGACATCAGGTCGTAAACACACAGGCACCTCAGGGTGATGGGGAAGGAGGGGCACCTCAGCCAGAAGATGGAACAACACCACTGTTCTTGGATGGGGCTCCATGCCCACAGCGATGTCCTAGGGAGTGCAAAGCCACAGTCTCTCAAGCTGATGTGTGGCCCACTGCTTGGTCCTGGGCAGTGCAAAGCCACAGTCTCTAAAGTGGGTGGTTTGCCCACAGCGATGCCCTAGGGAGTGCAAAGCCACAGTCTCTCAAGTGGGTGGGTTGCCCACTGCTTGGTCCTGGGGAGTGCAAAGCCACCGTCTCTAAAGTGGGTGGTTTGCCCAATGCGATGTCCTGGGGAGTGCAAAGCCACAGTCTCTCAAGTGGGTGGTTTGCCCACTGCTTGGTCCTGGGGGGTGCAAGGCCACAGTCTCTAAAGTGGGTGATTTGCTCACTGCTTGGTCCTGGGGGGTGCAAGGCCACAGTCTCTAAAGTGGATGGCTTCTCCACTGGTTCTGGAGGAGGCTTTGTGCCCAGTGTGCTTCTTCCTGCCAAGGATAGGGTGAGTGGATGCATATCTCCACTGGTTCTGGAGGGGGCTTTGTGCCCAGTGTGCTTTTTCCTGCCATGGATAGGGTGACTGGATGCATATCTCCACTGGTTCTGGAGGGGGCTTTGTGTCCAGTGTGCTTCTTCCTGCCAAGGATAGGGTGAGTGGATGCATATCTCCACTGGTTCTGGAGGGGGCTTTCTGCCCAGTGTGCTTATCCTTCCAAGGATAGGGTGAGTGAATGCATATCTCCACTGGTTCTGGAGGGGGCTTTCTGCCCAGTGATGCAGAACTTGGGGTGTGGCAGTTCACATTCCCTCACCTGGTTGTCTGAGGCACGTGATTTGCAGGGACGAGGTAGCATGATACTCCATGGAAGCAGGGCTAGACTCCATCCTGCAGCAACTAAGGCTGCAAACAGTTGGTAGTGCCGGGGCTGGTGGGGGTGCTGCCAGTGGTGGTGGGAGGCTCCAGGCCGTCTCCTGCAGCCTCGGACAGACGCACACTGGGGATGCTGCTGCTGACAGTAGTGGTGGCAGCGGCGGTGCAGGTGGCGGTGCAGGTGGAAGTGCTTGCGGCGGTGATGCTGGCGGTGCTGGCTGTGGTGCAGGTGGCGGGGCTGTCAGTTCTGGTGCTGGCCACCAGGCCCTCACCTGGAGCCTCTGAAGCCTGAAGTCCCTTGGCTTGGCTTTTCTGCCCCTTCCTCACCTTGGCAGATGCTGCTGGGACCTTGGCTCTGGCAGCTGGAGTTTTGGAGGAGGCCTTGTTGGGATGGTCGTGCTCCTTGCCCTTGCTTCATGCTGTCCCCTTCTTCACTTTGGCAGGTGGCGGAATGGTTTGGTCCTTTGCAGGGGTCTGTGGCACACTAGCTGGCCTGACGGGTACCCCCTTTGATTCTCTGGGATTTGGTGGCTGAGGTGCTGGCCTGGGTTCTGGACACCCTGGCCCGAGGTGAAGGACGGGGGGAGGGGTAGGGAATAGGTCAATGTTTGCCAGGACAAGTTTTTTAGACACACTGGGATGGGAAAATGGAGAGGGTTTGGGAGTGGAGGAAGAGGGAGTGGTTGTAGGAGGTGTCTGTCTGCTGGAGTTGGGTGAAGGTGCATGGGCTGGATGCTGTTGTGAGGTGGATGGCTGTTTGGTGGGTGGGTGCTTGCGTTTGTGTACTTTGGGAGGAGGGGGTCACAGACACACTGGGAGAGGACACAGGTGACTTGTCCATGGTTTGTGGGGGTGGTGACTGCTCGTGAGGGTTGTGTTGTGACGGGCGTGCTGGTGATGGAGGTAGTGGATGAAGATGTAGTGCATGCAGGTGTAAGTGTAAACGCTACTGGGAGGGAGGTGGACAAAGAGGAAGAGGTGGACACAGTGGAGGCAGTGGATGTTGGTGTGTGGGCATGGGTATGGTGCTTGTGTGAGTGCCTGTGAGATGAAGTGTGGTGCTTATGTTTGCCTGAGCCACTTTTGATTGCTGATTTGGGTGAATGCTGTTCTGAAGGTGTGCTTGGGATAGGCTGGGGTTGAAGGGAATGGGTCGGGGTAGAGGAAGGTGGAGGGGGGAGGCTAGACACAGGGGCAAGGGCTGCCACCAGTGCTGAGGCCAGAGCCTGAAATGCTCTCTGTTGGGCCGCCACGCCAGAGTGAATGCGCTCCAGGTATGCATTTGTTTGTTGCAAATGCCTCTCGACATCCTGGATAGCATTCAGTATGGTTGGCTGCCCAACAGTGAGGGATCTCAGGAGGTTAACAGCCTCCTCACTGAGGGCAGCAGGTGCCTGGGGTGAAGGAGATGCCCACCCTCCTGGGTGAGCGGGCACGGGAAACACACTGAGGGGTTGCTGGGAGGGCAGTGCTGGTAGGGGGGGTGGCGGTTGTACCTGTTGTTGGGGTGGGCACAGAGGTGTCTGCCACCACCAGGGAGCGTCCATCGGAGGAGGAGTCGCTGTTTGTGGTCTCCACTCCTGTCCCCACTGTGGTGCTCCCCTCGCCCTCCATCCCACTGGTGCCCTCACCCTCACTGGATTCGGCCTCCAGGCCCATGTGGGATGCAGCTCCCTCCATCGCCAGTGCTTCTGCTCCTCCGCCAGATGATGCTAATGCACATAAGGACAAGGTGACAAGACAAAAAGGGGGGCAGAGACAGAGGATACACTTGGTCAATGCCAGCAACACCACTACCGTTGGTGTACACAACACACAGGGAGCAGCCCTATGCACTAAGCCTTGCCCAACCATTTACTAAGACAGTTAGTAGCCCATGGGGTACAATGCCTAACGCCATCATCTGCACACCAGAAACCCACAGGACCCTGCCCAGTTGTACATGCCCACTTACACTATTGGGGTAGGAGTGCTCCAGACCCTGCCCAACTAGGGACCTACCCTTCCATTTTGGCCCTGGCCTAGGGGCATCCACATCTCTCATCCCCCACCCAGGCACCTCCTAACACGCGATAAGTCAGGTTTCAGATTTTGTACTCACCCCCTCGTGGCTGCTGTGATGCCTTCAAGCGCCCATTCAACTCCGGATAGCCCGCCGACAGGACGCGTAACATCAGGGGGGTCATGGTGCGATGGGCACCCCTTCCTCGTTGGGAGGCCAGCCACAGCCGGGCCTACGCCATCTTCTTTGCCCAGCGGCGCAGGTCCTCCCATCTCTTGCGGCAGTGGGTACTCCGCTTGTCAAAGTCCCCCAGGGTCCGCACCTCCTTGGTGATGGCACACCAAATACCCTTTTTCTGGTGGGCGCTGACCTGGAGGGATAAGACAGCAGAAAAGGAAATTATTTGCCCGTCCGGACCGTCAGACTCATTGCCCACCAGATCCCACTCATCCCCTGATGCACATACATTGACCACCTTACATGCTGCACTCAAGCCAGGATGCCTCTGCCCTCCCCTCATGTGGCTTACACACACAGCAATCCCTACATTCATGGCCCACACAACATGCTCACAGTGTACTCACCTGTTTGTCAGGAGGACCGTTGAGCAACGTGTACTGGGGTAGGACCCCATCCACCAGTTTCTCCAACTCCTCCGCAGTGAAGGCAGGGGCCCTTTCCCCAGACACATGAGCCATGGTCGGTGCCAGACACAGGTCACAGCAGCACTTGCAGTGTAGGTCCTCTCCTGTTGAAGGTCAGGTAGCAAGTGAGTGAATAGATAGAAAATGGCTGTGACGTCCGCGGCGGTGCGTACCGTCACCACCAGAGTACATCGCCTTTGGCTCCTGGAACCCATAGAGCCCAATGATAACCAATGCAATTTTGCGCAGTGGTCATCGACCGCCGACCGCGACAGTGCACAACGTGAGCGCAATTACCTCATTTCCACTTGTCCCTCCTCACAGGTCAGGCAGCCGCCATTTCAGGGGGGCACAGGGCATGGCACCTAACCGCGTCACAGTAGACATTGGCACATCAACTGACTCTCGAGTTCACATACTGTTTCTGTAAAGTAAACAAATCACCATTATTTCAGTAGATGTGTGAATATGACCCTCTGCTCACCGTTCTCTTCCATAGGCTTCAACCGCTGAGGCACAATGTGAGATGGCGCCATCCTCTGGTGTACAAACCCCTGGTGGACCTTGCGACTATGGAGGAAAGACACATTATCATTACCTACAGACTTGATTGTGCCACAATCCAAGTGTGCCCAATTGGAGCCAGACCTGATGTCAGCTATCTGCCAGCCCACAGGAATCCCCACTCTAGTGCAGGTCCTGGCAGTGCTCCATTTCCTGGCAATTGGTTCCTTCCAAACAACAGTGGCCATGGCATCAGGGATGTCTCAGCCAAAGTTCTCTAACGTGTTGACCAGAGTGTTGTCTGCCCTGCTGAAACACATGCGCAGCTACATCGTGTACCCCCAGGTGGTGGATTTGGGCACAGTGAAGGCTGACTTTTATGCCCTGGGACATATCCTCAACATCATTGGTGCCATTGATGGTACACATGTGGCATTTCTCTCCCCGAGGAGAAATAAACAGGTTTACAGGAATAGAAAAAGCTATCACTCTCTGAATGTGCAGATGGTGTGTTTGGTGGACCAGTCCCTCTCAAATGTGAATGCCAAATATCCTCTATGCATGACGACTTTATCTTGAGGAATAGCAGAATATGTGATGGGCCAACTCCAGAGGCACCAGGTGTGGCTAATAGGCGAGCCAAAGGTTCCCACTGAGTATGAATTGGTGTATGGGGTTGTCCCTAACGGTGAGTGTGTGGTTAACAGGTATCCCTCGAATATTTGCAGGTGACTCTGGTCACACCAACCTCTCATGGCTACTGACCGCAGTGAGGAATGCCAGGACAAGGGCAGAGGAAGGTTACAATGAGGCACATGGCCGTACAAGGAGGATTATAAAAAGGACCTTCGGCCTCCTGAAGGCCAGGTTTGGGTGCCCCCATCTGACAGGTGGATCCCTGTACTACTCACCCAAGAAGGTGTGCCAGATCATCGTTGCATGTTGCATGTTGCACAACTTGGCCTTGGGACGCCAGTTGCCTTTTCTGCAGGAGGATGTGCCTGGAGATGGTCTTGTGGCAGCGGTGGAGCCTGTGGACAGTGAGGAAGAGGAGGCAGAGGAAGAAGATGTCGACAACAGAACCAATATTATTCAGCAGTACTTCCAGTGACACACAGGTAAGACACTGTAACTCCACTTTACATTTCAGTTATCTGTTGGACATTTTACAAGGCAGCCTCTTTCCCTATGTCTATGGCCACTGACTGTTCCTTTTTCAGATCTCTGTGCCCCACTCTGGCTCCTGCTATGTTTACTGCTGCCCACCAAAGGTAATCCTAAAGTATATTTCACTGTACATTTGAGTTGCAATGCTTTGTTAATGTTGTACTAATACATTTGTGAATCATAAGACAGTCTCCAGATAGGTATTTGTTCCCAGGGTGTTTATTTAGGTGCTCATAGGTAGAGGGAGATGTGCAAGGGACTGGGGTGATGGTGGAGGAAAGTCCAGGGTAGAGTCCAGTCTCTTGGTATCACAGGTGCATTGTCCAATGGGGCATAGGAAGGGGAGTAATGGCAGTTCAAGGTTGACAGGGTGACAGAGTGGGACAGAAGGGTGACAATCAGGAGTCTTATTTCCTGGCGGGGTCTTGGCAATGTTCTCTGGCTTCTGCCTGGATCACAGAGACCGTTTGAGGGGTGATTCTCCTTCTGCAGGGGGTGGGCTGCTGGTGGCCTGTTGGTCCTGTGGCTGGGCCTCCTGTCCACTAGTGCCGGCGGAGGTGGAAGAATGTTCCTCTGTTTGTCTAGTGTCAGGCACCTGTTGTTGTGCCACTGCCTCCCTCATGGTCTTGCCCATGTCAGCCAGCACCCCTACAATGGTGACCAGGATGGTGTATATTTTTGTTAGGTCATCCCTGATCCCCAGGTATTGTCCCTCCTGCAGCGGCTGGGTCTCCTGCAAATTGGCCAGTATCTGGCCCATCATCTCGTGGGAAAGCTGGGAAGCTTCCAGGATGTTGGTGAGTGCCTCGTGGAGAGTGGGTTCCCTGGGCCTGTTCTCCTCCTGTCACACAGCAGTCCTCTCAGCTTCCCTGTTGTCCTGTGCCTCTGTCCTTGAACCGTGTGCCCACTGACACTGAACCCAGGTTCCTGATCATCCTGTGTTTGTGGGGTTGCTTGGGGTCCCTGTAGTGGTGGACACACTGTTGATTGACGTGTTATGGGGACAGTGGCATGGGCCCGCTGGGTGGGTGCTGTGCTGGTGTTTCCTGAGGGGGAGGCTCTGTGGTGGGTTGGGACTGTGGTAGGGGAACCGACTGTCCGGAGGTTACGGATGGGCCAGGTTGCTCATCCTGATCCAGGCGTGCAGAGCTGCTGTTGTCACTGTGGGCCTCTTCAGGTGGGAGACTGGATGTGGCTGGCACCTCCTCTCCAGTGACGTGGAGTATGGGTCCTGTGGGAATGCAAATGCATTGTTAATGTGTCTGCATGTGCCATCTTCTGCATGGGTGTGTTTCCCTGTATGATTGTGATTTCTCTGTCAGCTTTGCTTTGTGTGAGTGGTGATTTTGTGGGCTGTGTGAGTCTCTCTACTGGGCATGCTGTGGTGATGGGTGTCCATGCAGGTCTGTGATGGGTGTCCATGCATTGTTGCTGCATGCAGGGCTTGGTATTGGGATGGGTGGGTTGTGTTAGTGGTATATGTGAGGTGGTGGAGTGATGGGGTGAGGGTAGGGGTAGGAGTTTGTGATGGCATGCAGGTAGGGTGGGGGGAGTAGATAAGATTTGACTTACCAGAATCCAGTCCTCGTGCTACTCCTGCGAGGCCCTCAGGATGCATGATCGCCAAGACTTGCTCCTCCCATGTTGTTAGTTGTGGGGGAGGAGGTGGGGGTTCACCACCAGTCCTCTGTACAGCTGTCTGGTGTCTTGCTACCACGGAACGCACCTTCCCCCATAGGTCATTCCACCTCTTCCTGATGTCATCCCTGGGTCTTGGGTGCTGTCCCACGGCATTGACCCGGTCCACGATTCTCCGCCATAGCTCCATCTTCCTTGCAATGGACGTCTGCTGCACCTGTGATCCGAATAGCTGTGGCTCTACCCAGATGATTTCCTCCACCATGACACTTAGCTCCTTTTCAGAAAACCTGGAGTGTCTTTGGTGTGTCATGGATGTGGTGTGAGTAATATGTGTGAGGATGTGTGGGGTGATGTGTGGGGTGATGTATTGGGATGTATGCTCTGAATGGTGTATTGGTGATGGTGTTCTGTGGCTCTGATTGAGTGGGTGCTTCTGGCTTCTCTCTCTCTGCTTGATATCAATTTTTTCACTGTAAGTGTGGGTTATCTGGGTGTGTGTTTTATAGTGGTGTGAGTGTGTGGGTGTGGTGTGTATATGTGTTAGGTGTGTGTAGTTTGAATTGTCCAATGTGGTGTAGTTTTGTAAGTGTCTGTGTATTTTGAGTGTGGCGGTGTGTACTGCCAATGGTTTACCATGGTTGAAAGACTGCTGCTGTGATTCGTGGGTCGTGATACTGTGGGCGTATTCCTGTTGGAGTAACGGTGTGGGTTTTGCTATTGCCAGTTTATCACTGACCTTTGGTCTGGCGGACCTGTGTGGGTGTCTGTATAGTAGCGGTTTTCTCAGTGTGGGTCATAATACCCGTGGCAGAATACTGCCACGGGCACGGTATCTTGGCGGCCGTCAGCACAGCGTTAGGCGGCATTTACCGCCATGGTTGTAATGAGGGCCTAAGTCCGATGCTCCATTTGATGCTGAGCCATTCCATGTGGTAACCTGCAAAGGAGACATGGTAACTTCTGAATGTCCTGGGAAATCCATTAGACGAGATTCCTCACATTTCAGACAGGTGGCTCATCACTCGTTAGATACTGATGTCAATGTAGAGACAGGTTCAGAAAGGGCAATTGAAAAACCCCAGACTGCAGTTGCTCCTACATCACCAATGCAGATCATGGACACTTCTGTTGCTGATTCCCAGTTTCTGAAGACGCAACTGGAACGAGTAATCAAAGCACCAAGAAGGCTTATTGAAGAGCTATGATTGTGAAGATATTTGCAAATTTTTTTTATTTTTTTATTTAACAGAGGAGGAGATGTTGTGTCATGTGAGTATAAATGACGGACCCTTTTGACTCTTGAAGAACTCTGTAGAGCTGTGATGTTAGAATGCGGTGAGGTTTAGAATGTTGAGTTTGCGGTTACACACAGACAAATAAAGATGGGCAATATTTATCTCTGTGTGTGAAATATTCATTGGCAAGAACTCAGGAGGATGCTGCACTGGATATGGATGAGTTATGTCTAATACGAGATAGGAAGGGTTCAAGGGCTAAAACAAATAATATCATGAAAGAGGACATCGATGGTGAACACCCTGCTGAAGAAGGAAAATGTAGGGAAACCATGCCATTAACCGACACGGAAGCCTTCGGGTAGTGTATACGAGTGAGATTAGGGCTAGAATCCTAGGTTCAAAACCATGCCAAGATAAGTATTTCAGCTTGAATTCCCAGTTTATCCTATCAAAAGGTTTCACCGCAGCAATGGTGATTGCTGCAAGCAGATATTTAAGCAGAAGATCTTTATTTAAAATGTTAAGAAAAACAAATATTGTCTGACGCTAACCATCCTTTTATAAAACCTGATTGTTCGTTATGAATAAAACGAGGAAGGGAGGATTCTATGCGAGTTGCTAAACGTTTTGCAAAATGTTATAATTTACATTGATTAGATAAATAGCCCTATAGTTTTTACAATGAGCAGGTTTATTGCCTTCTTCATGTATAACACAAATTATAGGTACCTGAGGTGACTCTAACTGTGGTAAACAACTGAAACAATTGTAGAAGAATGTTGGAAAAGTGGAGAAACAATTCAACAGTAAAGCCCACCTGGACCAGACAACTTCCCATTTCTCAGTAATGTAGGAGCTTGAGAAATTTCTAACAAAGAGATATTTGTTTCTAAAGCATTGGAATCTAAATCTGTGGTAATACATTTAGGAGTATTTTGAAGATAAGAATCAATGTGAGTAGATTGCCCTGAAGATTCAGGAGTATATAAAGATTTGGAGACGTTAGTAAATCCTTCCAAGATATCTTTATCTTTAAAAAGAGAAACTCCCTGCAAATTGATCAACAAGTCTATCTTAAATCAATTAATTTTAACCTTGAAATAATCAGCGAATTATTTACCAACTCTATTCCGGCAACCCTCATAATGAGCACTACTTTTGCCTCATTATTCCTAAATTCATTAAATTGTACTGTAGCTTTGCGGAGATTTTGAAGATCATTATTTGATTTGGAGGCATAGTAGTTATTTTCTACATTTTATATGGAGGTCAGTAAAAATTTGTGTTCTTTGGCAAGAGATTCATTTTTCTTTGCTACATAGCTTATGATGAAACCACGAGCAACAGCTGTAAAGGTGTCACATGAAAGTTTAAATGAAGTACTTGGAGAGTCATTAATTTAACAGAATTCAGAGGCAGATGATAAAAAGGACGGAGAAAATCAAATGACTTTTAATAAGGAATTGTTAAACCTCTATCTATGTAGATTAGGTGGAGAGGGAACCAAATCCAAATAGCTATTATCATGGCATGACCGAAGAGTTATATAGGGCTTGTGGTAGATTAAATTATATTTTGGCATAAAGGTTTAGAAACAAAAATATGATCTCATCTAGTTAGTGGCCCATGTGTGTTGGAATAAAAGGTATAGTTTCATGAAGTATGGCTTATGAGTTCATTAAAACATTGTGCTAAATAGCAGAGTGAAATTGTTTATGCATTTTATGAGGGAGAAAGCTAACCGAAGATTGTCTGTCAAGAAAAGGATCCATAATTTGGTTGCAATCACATCTCAAAACAAAATAGGTAGCATTATATTGGAGACATTTTTGTGGGGCTGCAAGAAAAAATGCTAATCAAGATAGGTTGGACATTGAAAACTGTTAAAAAAATTTTGTTAATCAATAATTTGACAATGAGCCATCTGCCTTCAACACCAGTTTCTTGTGAAACAACTTCAAGATCTGTATTTTTCTTACATAAAATTAAAACACTATTCTTCTCATTAGATGTGGAAGACACCAACACAGAAGCCTACCCAACCACGTTTACGTTTTACAGCTTCAGAATCAGTAAGGTGAGTTGCTCGTAATACAACTAAATCTAGATTAACCTTGGCTTAATGAGATAACGCTCTCTGTTGTTTCATAGGGTCAATTAATCCCTTTATATTCCATGAAATTACCCTGAATGTAACACGAAAAAAAGAAATATGAACGACTCAGGAAGAAATTCCAAGTGGTGTAATAAATACAATAAGATAGCGTATAAAACAAAAGAAGTACCACGTAGAAAGGAAGGGAAAGGAAAAATAGAGGAATGAAACATAAGCAAAGGAAACATGAGATATATATTGAGAGTCAAAATGAATGGTAAGGAAGTTATTAGCTGGTAGAGGGGCCAGCTGTATCCATTGACTCTGTCATATGAGAGTTTATAAATCTTCTGCGCTCAGACAGATCCTCAAACACGGTAATTTCATTATGGTAAGTCATTTTGGAGAGACATGCATGAAATAGACCAAAACAAGCCACCAAAGTATATAGCATAGGACAAAGGCTGAGAAAGTCTCTGTCTGCTAGGTAAAGCATTCTAAACCTCCTGGGGCCATCCACCAGATCACACAACCTGTTTCTTAGATTTAGCCGCATTGAGTACTTTCAAGAGGTCTTCCAGAGGGAATGGAGAAAGATCTTCTCCCTCCCTTCCCTCTGGAAGACCATGAATACATATATTGTTGTGTCTATTTCTATTTTCTAAATCTTCGGAGTGCTTTTTGAATTGAAGGACTTTTTTTCCCAAAACGGTAATTTTGATAGTTTCATCCTTCAAACCAGCTGTTGCATCTTTTTTTATCAAAATTAGTGGATGTACCTCCCACCACAAACTTAAATATGCAGCATGCACACAGACTGGGTAAATGTCTCTCTACCTTAGAAACACATGTTTCCATAATAGACCATTTCTCTTCAAGACCCTGAATTTGCCTTTTGGTCTCTTCAATGAATGGATTAATGGCCCAAATGTTTTCCAGTAAAATCTCCATTAAAATAGGAGAAGGCGTTTACCCAGGAGAAGGGGGGGGCATGTTTTAGTCTTTTATTTGTAGATGAGGATTAATTCTGTTTCAATGAGGTAGGAGATGTAGCTGAAGAGCGAGGAGAAGCAGACTGTACCATGTTATCAGAATATCCATCCATGGAATATTCCTTACAGGACAGGCATGGGTCTGCGAATTTAGATGGCTGCAGTTTGAAGGAAAAATAAAGTTTTTTTAACCTGCCCATATAATGACTCTGAAGAGAAACCAGGAGAAATGTATTGGAAAGTACTTGAAATGAGTGGGGGTAGTATAAAAAAATATAATTTGTCACAACAACCACTGGTATTAGCTGTCGCCATTAAAGTTATCAACATAGGGAGGAGTGCTTGTTAGCAAGCACTTATAACACTAAAAAAGGCAAAAGGTAGCCACCTCTGTGAGTGTCAAGAAATTTAAAATGATGGCTGTTATGTCAGGAATAGAATTTCAGCATATAGAAAATCAAGTAGGAATCACTAGAGAACTTGCCTAGAGGTCACTTCTTTCCAAGGAGCTTAAGGGAAGTGTAAGCATTGTCCCCCTCGTGCAGTGCAGCAAAACCGCATTTAAGGTTGACAAAGGTGTTGTTACGGTACAGAGCTCCTCTGTCAGGCTGCATCTCAAGTGGTGCTCAAGCCATGCCCCCACATCATTGGACTCTTCCATCAAGCAATCAATCAATCAATCAATCACGTGTTAAGCGCGCAACTCACCCGTTAGGGTCTCAAGGCGCTGGGGTGGGCTGCTACTACTTGAATAGCCAGGTCTTGAGTCGTTTCCTGAAGGACAGGAGGTCTGGGTCAGACATACGTAGACGGGGAGGGAGTTCCAGGTTCTGGTGGCGAGGTGAGAGAAGGATCTGCAGCCGGCTGAGATACGATGGATGCGGGGGACAGTGATAAGGGCGAGGTTGACAGAGCGGAGCTGGCGAGTGGGTGTGTGGAAGCTGAGACGCTCGTTGAGGTAGGCAGGACCTGCGTCGTGGAGAGCCTTGTGAGCATGGCTGAGTTTGAAGGTGATCCTCTTGTTGACGGGGAGTCAGTGTAGGTCTCTGAGGTGGGCTGAGATGTTTTCGTGGTGTGGGATGTTGAGGATGAGGCATGCAAAGGCGTTCTGAATACGTTGAAGTTTCCTCTGGAGCTTGGCCGTTGTTCCCGCATAGAGTGCATTGCCATAGTACAGTCTGCTGCTGACAAGGGCATGGGTGACCGTTCTTCTGGTTTCGATGGGGATCCATCTGAAGGTCTTGCGAAGCATTTCGGAGGGTGTTGAAACATGAGGATCAGACATAGGAAATGAAGGAGTCTTATGTGTCTTTTCACCATTTTCTAGAAATAAAGAAAAGATTAGGCTACCAGGCTCCTCTTGAAGAGTGAGAAGTGCATGCAGGGTTTTCATTTATTTTCATTTCAACCTGGGAGTTTATGGCTCCTTGTCTACAGTGCTACATTCTAGTCATACTGCATTGCTTGAACTTCTCAATCATTATCTCCTCAATGAAAGGAGAACTTTAGTCCATTTACATACAAGTAAGAATGCATGTGCAAGCTAAAAAATAGTGAGCAACTAACCAGTAAGCAACTATGAACAAATTAGTCATCCTACAATAATGGCGAACAAATTAATTACCCTGAGAAAGAAGGTCCAATACCAAGTTGGTAAATAAGCTAAATAAAGAAGAATAGTGAAGTAAATTAGAAACAACCTAGTTAAACAATTAAGAGAAGAAGTGGAACAGAGAAATAGGAGGACGAGAGGGAAGATCAAGAAGAGGAAAATGCATGAATTGAGATAAAGAACAGGAGTAAGCAGACACAAAGAGCCACAAGAAGACAGTAGTGATCGGAGAGGTAATTAGATAGATCCAGTTTGAAAATGTCTATCGAAGAGAAGCTTTTTAAGATCCTTCTTTAAGGTTATAACAGAAGTGACGATAAGTAGAGCAGAAAGGAGTAATTTTCATTCCCTGATCATATAGTGCATTAATTGTTGAATGCCGTGGACTCCAGTATAAAACTTTGAAAACTGAGTAGAGACTGTGGGACTCTAGAAAACCTAAACGTTCTGGTCAGGTTACAGAGCAGTGCCTAATGCTTTATAAACTGTTATATGCCATCTTGTAGATCAATCATGCTTCAGTGGGGAGCCATGTCAATGTTTTCAGAATGGGGTGAAATTATCAAATATTGGTACCAGTGACAAAGTGAGCCACTGCATGCAGAGCTCACTTTTGTGCAGCAAGGTTTACTTTTGGTAGGCTATTTGGGAGACAGTATCCATACTCAAGTGTTTGCAGAACAAGATATTAAAGTACTGTTTTGAGGTCTTGTTCTAGGGTGAACTGTCAAATCCCCTGCAGTAATCTCAAAGTAAAATGTAAATTTTTAGCTGTGCCTAGTGGTTTAGTGGACTAATGCATCCACAGAAGGGGCCTGTGTTTGACCTCGTGGTCACAGGTTCAAATCCTGGTGGGTCCACTCGGCCTTTCATCCAAGTTCTGAGGTTGAAAAAATGAGTACCATTGAGTTGGGTAACAATAAACATGTTATTCAGCTTCAAGATGCCTACGGGTGAACGTGTGCTTTACAAATACACATGTTATGTTATTTTTAGTTACATTGTTAATGAGAGATTGGTGGTCAATGGCCTTATTTAGGATTTGGCTGAACAGGATCCCTGGCACAAATCATTGGGAATTCTGTCCCAACAAACTTGTGGTTCCCCTGCCAAGTTCATAGGTGTTAATTCATTAAGTGTGCTCTGGTAAAGCCTCCACTGACTTTGATGGTGTATAATCATTGGTCCCATTCACAGGGCCTCTACTTATGCCACCTATACTGCAATGTCTGCCCATTTAGGCTGGCCCTCCCAATGTAGATTTTTACTGATTGGGTCTGCTATGCGAGGCATGACACACTGCGGCAGCAAAGAATCCTTTGCCTCCAGGCACTAATGTTTTTTCGACTTATTATCCCTATATTATATCATATCGACAACACCTGATATCGCATGAAAATAGGCACTGCTGGAACAACAGATACACAGGAAGAAATTAGAATGCAGTCAGGCTTATATGGGTATTTAAGCTGTTTAGCTTAGCTGTTTAGTGTGGCACAGTAGTTCCCAACCTGTGGTCTGGAGACCCCTGAGGGTCCGCAAAGCCTAGCTAGGGGTCTGCGATTACTTAGAAAATTAAATAATATTAACTAATTAATAAAGTGTATGTAAATAAAGTGGCTAAATGTACAATTGAAAACGTTAAAATGCACTGTAAATGTCTAAGAATTTGAATTTGGAAGCTAAAAATAAATTAGTATCCTCAGATTGATTTGTGACAACAGAATATAGTATGCTACTACGGGCGATGTGTGGCTTCAATTGAAATTTGAAAAGCTCAACCTCCTATTAAAATAAACATGTTTATGTTTCTTTATTTATATTTTTTTGCAAATTAAATAAAATATGTTACCATTTGTGTGTGTGTTTGACAAATGCTTGTTTCTGTATTTTTTGTGTTTTGTTTTGCAAATAATCAAATCAAATAATCAACAATGTTTAGGCCCGGGTCCCGGGCTTTCAGTAATGACTCCGTGGGGGATCCCGAGATTCCAATAATGATTCAGTGGGGGGGGTGCCTGGTTTCCAGTAATGCTAAAGTGGAAGTCCACAGAAGTCAAAAGGTTAAGAACCACTGGTGTTGCAGATTCCAAAATATAGACAGAGACATCAGCCACAATGAAATCAAGACAAGTGGCCACTGCCACCCTTCTGGGGTGATGGTGGTCACAACATATGGAGACGTTCCACCAACATCCAAGTCATCTACATTGTGACCATAATTGCCCTTATGAGATGACATATTTATTTATTAATTAGTAACAGTAGTTTAATTCAACTTTCACTCTACAGGAGTGAAATTCTTATTCCAAAAAGTAAGCTACAACTCTTTTGTAAAGTGAAAAGCTTTTTATGCCTTATGTTTTCTTGCAAACACTGTGGAGGTATTTTACAGCAAATCATTTAAAAATCCAGTATAAAATGATTACGGTACTAAATAGTTATAAGGAACCTTTAGTTATTCATTTCACTTTCAGTCACAAAGTATCAGGGTCTCAACACTTATGGGATCTTACTCTTCTGATCAGAGTTAGTTTCTTTCTTTGTCAAGCTGCAGTTCAGCTCTGCAGTTAAGTGCAGTCAGCTGTCTGTCATGTGTGGCAGTGCTGTTGCTTTCTGCATGAGTTCCCTGCTGTGATGGCCTGCTGACTCTGAGGCTTAATGAACTGCAGCTAGCTAGTGTGGAAGTGGCCTTTATTTAGTTCAGACTGCCCTGTAACTCCACCTGTGTAAAATAAAAATAAAAATTATATCATGCAAGCAACATCAGTAGGGGGAGAAATGAAGAATGTCCCATTAACGGGAGATTGCAGACTTGTAACTTTTGATGGCCTTCCATCCTTAGCAGCTAATAATTTGATTTCATACAAGGTTTAGAAAGGGGGTGATAACCCATGCATTCTTTTCCATGTCACCGCAGCAGGGTAAGAAGTGAGGCAAATGCTGCCTCCTCCCTAGATGAACCATTGGAGGGCATGCAGCAGTGGCGGCCCACCCTTTAGGGCAGTTAGATTTTGACAGTTTGCGCCGCTTTTGCATCAGAAAATGATGAAAATGCTGTGCAAAAAAAGTATAAATATGGGCCCAGGTATCATTTTAGAGAGACACGATTTTTTCAAATGATAGCAGGGCAGACATGAGGCAGTTGAAGAATATATTGTAGCTTTGCACCTTCTTGCTGAAACATTTAATTCAACAACTGGGTGGACAATTTGTTTACATCTGACTTTCACAGTAAATCCAGGAAATTTTAAAACTGCTGCAATTCTACTTTAAATAAATATAAGGTATAGCTACGGTGACTGAGCTCTCCATGTCTTCAAAACCACTAGTTTCCAATGAAGAGAAGTATACTTAGCAGCATAATGAATGACCCAGCTGCTGTCTGCATTATTAATTCTAAACCTAAAAGCTATAGAATTTGGAACTAAAAAGAACACTAAAACATGTTTGCTAGACCTGTCAGTCTTAGGGTGGTCTTCCCCGGAACTTTATGCCTTACATCTCCATATTTTTCTAATTTGTTTTGTAGGCCTTAGACCTCTCTGCACTTTAGTACTGCTAAGCAGAGTTAAAGTGTGTGTGCTCTCTCATGAAAACATGGTGACATTTGCTTATCCCTAATTGTCATATTTAATTTCCTTATAAGTCTCTATTAAAGAGGTATTACATATACCCAGGGCCTGTAAATTAGTGGGCCTGCAACACTGATTGTGCCAGTCACTTAAGTAGCCACTTAAGCATGTCTCAGGCCTGCCATTCCAGCCTATATGTACAGTTTTAAACAGTCATTTCAACTTGGCAAAATAAACCTCTTGCAGGCTCATGCCTGCCTTTTTAATACATATAAATCATCCCAAGGGTAGGCCCTAAAGAGCCTGTTTGTTTTTCACTACGGCAAGGTCTGCTTCTCCCATAGGATAATATTAAAGTTACCATATTACATATAATAGACTGTAACTTTGAAATGGGAACAGGTAAGCAGTTCATATTTGGTGTCTTAGAATTGTAATGAAAAATACTCTTCTATGGTGAAGTTGGATTTTTTATCACAATTTTGAAAATGCCACTTTTATAAAGTTGTCAATTTTCTGCCTTAGGCATTTAGGCCCTCATTACAACCTTGGCGGTAAATGCTGCCTACCGCCGTGCTGACGGCCGCCAACAAACCGTGACCACGGCGGTATACCACTACGGTTATTATGACTCACACAGAGAAATCCGCCACTATACAGACACCCACACAAGTCCGCCAGACCAAAGGTCAGTGATAAACTGGCAGTACCAAAACCCACACCGTTACGCCAACAGGAATATGCCTATAGTATCAGGACCCACAAATCACCGCAGCGGTCTTTCAACCACGGTAAACCATTGGTGGTACAGACTGCCGTGCTCAAAATACACACACACTAACAAAACTACACCACATTGTACAATTCAAACTACACATACCTGACACACATACACACACCACACCAACACACTCACACCAATATAAAACACACACCCACATTACCCGCAACCCTTTCAGTGAAAAAAAAGATTGCGAACAGAGAGAGAGAGAGACAAGCCAGAAGCACCCACTCAATCTGAGCCACAGAACACCATCACCCATACACCATCCACGCTTATCACAGCACACACCACAACACATCACCCCACATATCCTCACACATACCACTCACACCAAATCCATGGCACCCTTAAGACAATCCAGGTTTTCAGAGGAGGAGCTAAGGGGAATGGTGGAGAAAATCATCCAGGTTGAGCCACAGCTATTCGGATCACAGGTGCAGCAGACGTCCATTGCAAGGAAGATGGAGCTATGGCGGAGAGTCGTGGACAGGGTCAACGCTGTGGGACAACACCCCAGAACAAGGGATGACATCAGGAAGAGGTGGAACGACCTATGGGGGAAGGTGCGTTCCGTGGTAGCAAGACACCAGATAGCAGTACAAAGGACTGGCGGTGGACCCCCAACTACTCCCCCACAACTAACAACATGGGAGGAGCAAGTATAGGCGATCATGCATTCTGAGGGCCTCGCAGGAGTAGCAGGAGGACTGGACTCTGGTAAGTCAAATCTTTACTACTATATCCCCCACCCTACCTGCATGCCATCTCAAACTCCTACCCCTACCCTCACCCCATCACTCCACCACCTCAAATATACTCCACTATCACAATCCACCCATCCCAATTCCAAGCCCTGCATGCCACACCAATGCATGGACCCCATCACAGACCTGCATGGACACCCATCACCACAGCATGCCCATTAGAGAGAATCACCTAGCCCACAAAATCACCACACACACAAGGCAAAGCTGACAGGATAATCACAACCATACAGGGAAACACACCCATGCACAAGATGGCACACACAGTTACAATAACACTGCATTTTCATCCCCACAGGACCCCCACTCAACGTCACCGGAGAGGAGATGCCACCATCATCCAGTCCCCCCACAGAAGTGGTCCACAGTGATGACAGCAGCTCTGCACGCCTGGATCACGATGACCAACCTGGCCTATCAGGGACCTCTGGACAAACGGTTACCCTGCCACAGTCCCATACCACCACAGAGCCTCCTCCCTCAGGAAACACCACCACAGCACCCACCCAGCGGGCCCATACCACTGTCCCCAGGACACATGAATCAGCAGTGTGTCCACCACTACAGGGACCCCAAGCAACCCCACAAACACAGGATGATCAGGGATCTGGGGTCAGTGGCAGTGGGCACACGGTTCAGGGGACAGAGGCACAGCACAACAGGGAACCTGGGAGGACTGCTGTGCGAGAGAGGGAGGACAGGCCCAGGGAACCCACTCACCATGAGGCACTTGCAGGGATCCTGGGAGCATACCAAAATTCCCAGGAGACCTTGGGCCAGATACTGGCCAAGTTGCAGGAGACCCAGCGGCTGCAGGAGGGACAGTATCTGGGGATCAGGGAGGACCTCAAACACATCCACACCATCCTTGTCACCATTGCAGGGGTGCTGGCTGACATGGCCAACACTATGAGGGAGGCAGTGGCACAACAACGGGCCCCTGGCACTAGCCACACCCATGAACAGCCCTCCACCTCCGCCAACGCTAGTGGACAGGAGGCCTCACCACTGGAACAACAGGCCACCAGCACCCCGCCCCCTGCAGAAGGAGAACCACCTCACCAACGGTCCGTGCGATCCAGGCAGAAGCCAGAGAACATTGCCAAGACCCCCGCCAGGAAATAAGACTCTCCTGATTGTCACCCTTCTCTCCCACTCTGTCACCCTGTCCACCTTGAACTGCTATTGCTCCCCTTCCTGTGTCCCCATGGACAATGCATTTGTGATACCAAGAGATTGGACTCTAACTGGACATTCCTCCACCATCACCCCAGCCCATTGCACATCCCCCTCTACTTATTAGCACTTAAATAAACACCCTTGGAACAAATACAATTCTGGAGTCTGTCAATTGATTGAAATTTGTATTAGTACAACATTCTGAAAACATTGCAAATCCTATCTACAGTAATGTATACATTGGTATTGCCTGTAGTGGGCAGCAGTAAACATACCAGGAGCTAGAGTGGGGCACAGAGATCTGAAAATAGAGATGCCAAAGGGTACATGGCCATAGACATAGGGAAATCATGCTGCCATGTACAATGTCCAACAGAAAACTGAAAAGAAAAGTGAAGTTACAGTGTCTTACCTGTGTGTCTTTGGAAGTACTGCTGCATAATATTACTTCTGTTGTCAACATCTTCTTCCTCTGCCTCCTCTTCCTCACTGTCCACAGGCTCCACCGCTGCCACAAGACCATCTCCAGGCTCATCCTCCGGCAGAAAAGGCACCTGGTGTCTCAAGGCCAGGTTGTGCAACATGCAACGGTGATCTGTCACACCTTCTTGGGTGAGTAGTACAGGGATCCCCCAGTCAGATGGAGGCACCGGAACCTGGCCTTCAGGAGGCCAAAGGTTCTCTCAATAATCCCCTTTGTTCGCCCATGTGCCTCATTGTAATGTTCCTCTGCTCTTGTCCTGGGATTCCTCACTGGGGTCAGTAGCCATGAGAGGTTGGGGTAACCAGAGTCACCTGCAATTATCGAGGGATACCTGTAAGACACACACTAACCCTTAGGAACAACATCATACCCAGACACCAACATATACTGGGTGGGTTTTCTATTCCTGAACACCTGTTATTTCTCCGGGGTTGTGGGGGACAAATGCTACATGTGTACTATCAGTGGCAACAAAGATGTTGGGGATATGTCCCAGGGCACAAAAGCCAGCTTTCATTGTGGCCAAATCCTCCACCTGGGGGAATACGCTGTAGCTGCGCATGTGTTTCAGCAGGGCAGACAACACTCTGGTCAACACTTTGGAGAACATTGGCTAAGGCATCCCTGATGCCATGGCCACTGTTGTTTGGAAGGAACCACTTGCCAGGAAATGAAGCACTGACCTGCACTAGAGGATTTCTGTGGGCTGGCGGATAGCTGACATCAGGTCTGGCTCCAATTGGGCACACAGTTCTTAGATTGTGGCCCGATCAAGTCTGTATGTTAGGATAATGTGTCTGTCCTACATTGTCTCAAGGTCCACCAGGGGTCTGTACACTGGAGGATGTCTCCATCTCATATTCATCCTCAGCAGTTGAAGCCTAGGGAGGAAAACGGTAAGCAGAGGGTCATATTCACCCAACAATTGCTATAATGATGCATCTCTTCATTTACAGAACCAGTATGTGAGTCCGAGAGTCAGTTGATGTGCCAATGTCTGCTGTGACACAGATAGGTGCCATCGCCAGTGTTAGCGTGTGGTTTTTATAATCAAGATTAACATGAAATGTTTATGAACTAATGCATAATAATGCCGCATAGAAAATGTATTAATGTGTTTTACTAAACGTGAGTCCGAAATGTGCCCACGGGGAGTGGCCACCCTTATATACGACGATTAATGAAATTGACTACTAATGAAATAATAAATAACTAATGTATGATTTTGTATTAGTATTAAGAGTTATATGTTAAGGTTTTGCTAATTAATTCACTAGGCCTTCGTTAGCATGAGTCGAGGCCTAGCTGCCTGGTTTCATATTAAATGTGTTTTCCTAACGTGCAGTGTGCTGACTTGCTGAAGGACACGTAGTTGTACTTTTCCAGAAGCTAGAAGATGAGTGTAACCGTAGTAGATTCATTCTCATGAAACTCAACTGGCTCAAGGAGACATTCTTGCTGAATGTAACAGTGTAAACTTGCAACAGGTACAAGGTCGCCTAAACTGGTATAGACAATGGAACTACTGACTGGGTTTGAGAGAGGACCACGAGAACATGAAATCATACTTGACATTTTACCCGCTGCAGACGTCAATCACAGGAGCCAATAAACTATGTGAGAACTGTTATAGGGTGACAATCGAAAGGTGGTGACCAATGGACTATTGGATGGAGATGATGGTGCGCTAAACCTTGCCCATTTGAAATTAGGGGACTGTACCACAAGATTGATCTAAAAATTATGGACACAAGCTATTACGAGTTACTACCAGCCATTACAAGCCATTGCATGCTGCACTTTGATACTCTGCCTAAAGACTTTGCTGTGATTACTCAAACCATCCTACTTTGCCTTGCCCGATTCTATACTTTTCCTCCTTATGAGGGAAGTATTCCCTTTTTCCACTGAACTGAACTTTGCTGTGTTTCCTGGCTGATGGTGAACCAACTAATGTCCTGAGGACGAAGACTGATTCTGTATGCTGACCCATTACGGAGGGTAACTATATGATGATGAAATTGTGATTTTCTATTTGCCTTTTCTTTCTAGGTACCAACTGCTTCTTTTGACAGAGACCATAGCTAGATGTTCTCTAAATCGTGTGTTCCCAAAATTGTTTTGCATGAAGCCCAACATGCTAATGCTAATTCGAGGTTATTTAAGGAATGCATTAAACAGACGCAAATAGACAAATGACCGAATCTATGCTTTGTTGAATAAATGCGCTAATGATACTCTGCTAAAGTTAATCCATGTTGACGTCGTGCTATGTTCTAATATTCATGATCTTTGCTTTGATTAAATCTTATTCGAGTTGCCATAATATGACAATGTTGATGTGCTTCTTGGTTTTGAGACTAATAAACTTGCTCGTAGAGTGTAATTAATAGGGAATAAATATCATAAGTTGTACTAAACTCTGTGTGGTTATTCATGACTGAAAGGTCATGGTATGTTCAAAGCTTATTGACGTTACTGATTGCTTTAATTGATTTGCTATTGTGATTATTGTTGAGGTTATTGATTATTGATTGACATGTTGACTAGTTATTTCATCTTAAGGAGACTTCAATCAGGATCAAAAGATCCATCGGCCTAAAATGAGTCCCAGAGTGAATAAATTATCTCTATTGGGACGCATTATCAGTTCTGGTAGCAGAGGACGGTTAGGCCCTTTGGGGCCCTAGGACGAGGGACCATTGTTTAAAATTGTTTTTGAGATAATGCTAATTGGAGGTATGATGTGCCTCTAAGTCCCCAAATGGCTTTCCCGGAATCTCGGAGCTTGCCGAAATGAGTTGGGTATGTTCTCGGCGTTCCAGTGATAGTATGTGTGGTGTAGAATTTGCGCTTGCTCAGCTTATGCATATTGCAGGTGAATTGTGAGGATTGTGAGAATTTAGGCCACGTAATGTTTTAGTAGGAGTGTGCGTACTCCGCAGTATGAGAGTAGGGAAGTCGGCAAACTTCATGTGAGTGTGGCACTCTGTGCTCAAAAATTGTCCACGTGGTTGTTGTTGATGTACGGACCCGGTGTAGTTTAAGACTCCGGAGTATATTGATAAGTGTATAAGACACTTGGTTTATGTTGTAATTTGTGCGGTTTAATAGGTCAATCGGGCGTGGTTGACGAGTTGAGTTTGAGTCAAATTGTGTGAGTGAAACCTTCAATGGAGAGTTGGCAAATTCTAAAGTGCACTAGAATGAACCATTGACAAGTCGAGAGTAGGATTTGAGGGTCGAATTCTGCTTGCGAGTGCGGGATCTGAGAAGGAAAGAGTAGCGGCCGAGGCTTCAAGTTAAATCTCTGTAAAGTTCTGAAGCAATTGTGTTACCCTTTCTGTAGCAAACCGGCAATTTTTTTTTTGTTGATAAGGTGCTCGCAATATATTGCATTAGTTTTGAGTGAATAGAAAGTGAGGAAGACAAGCCGCAAAACTTTGTCAGCTGCAGAGTGTGTGAGTGTGACGTCATTGGAGCCGCGCTGGGATAGGTCAGTTGCCGAGAGGGGTCGCGCACAGATTGGCAGCCGTCCGTGAGAGGCAATTGGTTGAGAAGGTAGGCGAAGAGTATTCTGGGAATTAAAGTCACTTCCTGATTAGATTCTAAACAAAATAAGAGACGCAAAAATGAAGTTTTTCAGGGCTCTAAAGAGTGCTTTGAGAGGAGATACATACATTACAGCGAGTGTGGGGGAGCCTACACCACCAGAGGATACTCTGGCTTATGTCGTTATGGAGGAGAAGGGAGACGCGCCTTGTCTTTGGCTAAAGCAATGGTCCAAAATGACAGAAAAGGAGGGATGTTTGGCGTTTCCGGAGCATGGAATGTTCAATATAAGGAATCTGGAAAATTTGCGGAGGGTGTTAAGTGAGCAAAAGCCGCCTCCGAGGCCAGCTCAGTTTGAGGCGTTAGCAATTTGGGAACTGGCAGTAATTCAGAAAGAGCGAAAAAAAATTGAGAGGAGAATGATGAAAGCAGAAAAGACTCTAGCAGAGGCTAGACGGGATACTGAGACCAGGATGTGGAGAAAGGAAATAATAGACGGAGTTAGGATCCTGATGTCCCTGTATTAGAGATAACTACGAGTTTGACAGTGCCGCCTGATCCGGTATACACGAGATCAAAGTTAATGCAGATTGAGCCAACTCCACAATTGCTGCACCAGCCGCAGCAACAGATGGTCCAGAATTTTACTTCGGTCACAGGACCACAGTCAATTACAGCACCTATGATGAATCAAGCTATGGGAGTTAATGCTCCACAGGCATTGGGAAGCGGACAGGCACCAGCTGCTATATCATTACCGATTACTGTTGGCCCGCCAGTACCGCTATATGTGCAGGCAAAGCCTAGTGTATGTGATCAAGGAGTAATGACTTAGGAGGTGATAAGAGGAGGGTTTACAGGAAGCTCCCAGGGTATGACACCAGGAGAACAGACAGCAGAAGGATCTAGGTCCTTGTTGGACTTTAGTACGACAGGTGTTCCTTTAGAGACAATGAGACAAGCAGGTTTGGGTTTACTGACACCACAGGTTCTGAGCACAAATTCATGACAAGCACTGACAGTGCAGGCTGGAAATATCTTGTTGCAGGGTTTGACAGCACAACAGTTGACTGAGTGGTTAGACAAGCTTAGCACTCCACAAACTACTCCTGTAACAACAGAACGAGCATAGAAAGAGGAATACCTTATAAGGTTGGGTGTTGGATCAGCAGAATTAGTAGAAGGAACTATGGGAGTGAACAGATTAGAATCATACACTGAAGCGGAATTGAGGTTTCTGTGCCCGAAAATAACCAAAGAAGTGAATAAGATACACCAGAAGTTAGCGAACGCAGCGGACAAATACGGCATAGACTTGGATAATACTAAGCATTTGAAGAAGAGTTATAGGTTAGACTTCGAACCTAAAGATTTTGACCATATGAGGACTACTGGGTTGAAAGCACACCTCAAAGAGATACTACAGAGTGCTCAAGTTTGGGGAGCATTAGAGAAGTGGGAAGGCAGATGGGCAAAGAAAAGAGATAAAGGGAAAGGTGATTGCCCGGAACCGAAGCAGGCGAAAACTGCACCAGACACGGGAACCATAAAAATGTTACCAATGAGAGAAACAGCTGGAGGGGTTCTAATCCATGTACTGTGGTCTAGAGGTGACATTCTGTCATTCACAAATGATTATCCCAGATTGAGGGAAAAGCCGATAGAGTGGTACCAGCAGACGGACAGGTTTGTGGAGCTTGCGAAATGTCTCTGGGAAGACCTGAATACACTGTTTGAGATTATAGTTTCAGCTGATTTGTGGCTGGAGTGTAAGAGGGGTGTGGATTGGCCGACAGAGGAACTGGAAAAGGACAAGATTACTGGAGCACCGTCTCCTTATGTGATGAGGTATTACCATAAGGTGATTGAGTTTTTAAAACAAAAGGTGTCGCTGAAAGTCACTGATTGGCAGAAAATCGATCGAACGGCACAGGAAGGCAAAGAGTCGATACATGCTTACTATGAGAGATTGTTGAAGGCGTTCAAACATTACAGTGGTACTGAGGTTATAGAGCCGAAAGACATGAATCATCTTGTGTTCAGGTTTGTTGAAGGACTGGGGCTGGAAATTAGCCAGATGATTAAGAATCATTTGATCTGTTGGCAAGCGAAGCCGATTGATGAGGTATTGCAGTATGCGAAATACTGCAGCGATGAGATTGAATTGAAGCAGAGAAAGCTGAAAGAGAAGGTGATGGTGATGCAAATTAAGGCAGCTCAGGCAGGGATGCAGGGAAATGGAGTACAGCAGGTGGTACAACAGCAACCTCAAGGAAACGGAATGTTTCAGACGCAACAAAGAGGCAGAGGTCGGGGAGATTTTGTGAACCGTGGTCCAGATTTGAATACTGTTGTGATTCAAAATGATGTGCAAGGGATGAAAAATATGTTACCATGCCATGCGTGTGGGGGCGTGGGACACTGGAAGTGGGAGTACTCAATGATGGTGCAGGATGGTGCTGTTCGATAAAGAAATGATGTCGGTACATTTTAAAATGTAAGGGGTCCAAGAATGAGGCGTCAGAATCCGAACTTCCAGAATAATATGGTTCAGATGCATGGTCTCCAGCCTATGCAACAAACGCAAATGCCACAAGTTCAACCAGCACAGTTGCAGCAAATACAACAACAGGTTCCCATGGTACCTAGACAGCAAATGCAGTTGCCCTTAGCTCCGATGGGACAGCAACAGGTGATGCTTCCTCAACAGGTCACAGGCCAACCAATGAGTCAAAATAATACAGTACAACAGTTCCCATTGGGTGGTGAGGATGGAATAAACAATGATTGGTTGGATGATTGTTTAGATAGTGAGGAGTGTAGGCTTGCAGCGTCCCTAGAAGTAGACCAGAGGGGACCTTATGTGCAGGGGAAGGTGATGGGTCACAAGGTTTCGTTCCTGGTTGACACAGGAGCTACACGCTCTACAGTCGGAAGTGCAGAGGTCCCGAAATTGCCGCTTTCGGGCATACCATAAGGGTGGTAGGAGTAGCAAATCAGCTCCTGACAAATCCGATCACAGATCTGGTCCAAGTTGAAATTGGTACCTTCCAAGGATTACATAGGTTTGTAGTCTGTGATTCAAGTCCTGTGTCCCTACTGGGGAGAGATTTACTGTGTAAGACAAGGTGTTCAATCACCTGTTCTAATGAAGGGATTGAGGTGCAGACAAACAGTGATGACGAGGGGGACGATGGTTAGATCTCAGAGCCAGACACGGAGACCACAGATGAGGAATATCCTTTGATAAGCTTCTTCCCGATGTTCACAGTGACTGATTTGCCAGCAGAATTGCAGGGAACAGTGACAGAGAAGGTGTGGGACTTGACAGGAAAAGGAGTGGGACTGATAAAAGGAGTAGAACCAGTCAAAGTAGAAGTGAAGCCAAATGCGGTGTTTCCCCAGGTACCACAGTACCACATGGCACAAGATGTCCTCATCCAAGTGACGCAGATAATTGCAGACTTTGTGAAGCAAGGGGTCTTAAGAGACGTTTTGAGCAGTCCATGTAATTCACCAATAATGGGACTGAGAAAGCCTTGTGGGAAAGTCCGAATTGTCCAAGACCTGAGAAAAATCAACGAGATAGTGGTAAAGTGTTGCCCTATAGTGCCAAATCCAGCCATGATTATGTTTCAGGTTCCATGTGATGCAGAGTGGTTCACGGTTGCGGACCTGTCACAAGCATTCTTTTCGGTGCCTCTTCATGAGGATAGCCAATTTCTCTTCAGTTTCAAATTCTTGGACAAGGTTTACAGTTGGTGTCGAATTCCTCAAGGGTTTTCTGAATCGCCTTCCATCTTCAATCAGATATTGAAGGACTTGGAATCATTAGAACTGCCTTTTAATTCAACTCTAGTGCAGTACATTGATGACTTGTTGATTGCGTCCAAGACAAAAGACGACTGCAGTATGACACAATTGCCTTACTGAATCATTTGGGAAAGAACAGACATAAGGTGTCCCCAAAGAAGCTACAATACTGTCAGAAAGAAGTGAAGTACTTAGGCCATCTGATTGAGAAAGGGTCGAGGAAAATCTCTAAAGAAAGAGTGACAGCCATATTGCAGATTAATCCTCCGACATCCAAAAGAGATGAAAGGATATTTTTGGGAATGGTGGGCTACTGTCGTCAGTGGATTCCCAACTTCTCAATTATCTCTAAGCCTTTGGTAAGGTTAACTGTCAAGGAGATAGATGGCCCAGGTACTCTAACTATGTCTGAGAAAGAAATTAAGGCATTCATGGAATTGAGAGAGAGCATGTGCAGGGCTCCAGCTTTAGGTATGCCTGACTATACAAAGCCTTTTGCACTGTTTTGTCATGAACGTGATGCTTGCTCTTTGTCTGTCTTGACACAGGTCCATGGAGGTGCAAACCGCCCAGTGGCGTATTTTTCAGCTACTTTGGACCCAGTCACAGCAGCCTTACTTGGCTGTTTGCGTGCAGTTGCAGCAGTTGGTCAGAGCCTTACTCAGAGTGAAGGCATAGTGATGGGACATCCCTTAACAGTAATGGTCCCACACTCAGTTGAAATACTACTCACCCGAACCAAGACCCAGCATATGACAAATGCCCGCCTGACTAAGTATGAAACCATTATACTGGGGTCACCCAATGTGTCTTTAAAAAGATGTACTGTGTTAAACCCGGCAACTTTGCTTCCTACTGAAAAGACAGATGTAGGAAGTTGGCTCTGTATGCACTATTTCAAAGTAAGGAATAGTATGCACAGAGTCCAAGGGTTCCCCTTAGAGGTAAGATAGTGGCAAAAATGCTCTATTTTGTGGTAGTGTGGTCGAGCAGTAGGCTTATCAAAGGAGTAGTGTTAAGCATTTGTTGTACACACACAGGCAATAAATGAGGAACACACACTCAGAGACAATTCCAGGCCAATAGGTTTTTGTATAGAAAAATATATTTTCTTAGTTTATTTTAAGAACCACAGGTTCACAATTTACATGTAATACTTCAAATGAAAGGTACTTTAGGAACTTTGAATAATCAAAATAGCATACACAGTTTTCAAATAAATAACATATAGCTATTTTAAAAACTAGACACTGCAATTTTCAACAGTTCCTGGGGGGAGTAAGAGTTAGTTAGTTTTTGCAGGTAAGTAAACCACCTACGGGGTTCAAGTTTGGGTCCAAGGTAGCCCACCATTGGGGGTTCAGAGCAACCCCAAAGTTACCACACCAGCAGCTCAGGGCCGGTCAGGTGCAGAGGGCAAAGTGGTGCCCAAAACGCATAGGCTTCAATGGAGAAGGGGGTGCCCCGGTTCCAGTCTGCCATCAGGTAAGTACCCGCGTCTTCGGAGGGCAGACCAGGGGGGTTTTGTAGGGCACCGAGGGGGACACAAGTTAGCCCAGAAAGTACACCCTCAGCAGCACCGGGGCGGCCGGGTGCAGTGTGCAAACACGCGTCGGGTTTCCAATTGAAATCAATGGGAGACCCAGGGGTCTCTTCAGCAATGCAGGCAGGCAAGGGGGGGGGGGGTCCTCGGGGTAGCCACCACCTGGACAAGGGAGAGGGCCTCCTGGGGGTCACTCCTGCACTGGAGTTCCGATCTTTCAGGTCCTGGGGGCTACGGGTGCAGAGTCTTTACCAGGCGTCGGGATCTGGGAGTCAGGCAGTCGTGGTCAGGGGGAGCCTCGGGATTCCCTCTGCAGGCGTCGCTGTGGGGGCTCAGGGGGGACTCTGGCTACTCACGGTCTCGCAGTCGCCGGGGAGTCCTCCCTGAAGTGTTGTTTCTCCACAAGTCGAGCCGGGGGCGTTGGGTGCAGAATAGCAAGTCTCACGCTTCCGGCGGGAGATGCAGTTGTTTTAAAGTTGCTCCTTTGGAAACAAATTTGCAGTCTTGGGTGAACAGGGCTGCTGTCCTCGGGAGTTTCTTGGTCCTTCTAGAGCAGGGCAGTCCTCTGAAGATTCAGAGGTCGCTGGTCCCTGGGGAAAGCGTCGCTGGAGCAGTGTCTTTAGAAGGAAGGGAGACAGGCCGGTAGAGCTGGGGCCAAGGCAGTTGGTGTCTCCGTCTTCTCTGCAGGGTTTTTCAGCTTAGCAGTCCTCTTCTTCTTAGGTTGCAGGAATCTGAGTTCCTAGGTTCTGGGGAGCCCTTAAATACTAAATTTAAGGGCGTGTTTAGGTCTGGGGGGTTAGTAGCCAATGGCTACTAGCCCTGAGGGTGGGTACACCCTCTTTGTGCCTCCTCCCAAGGGGAGGGGGTCACATTCCTATCCCTATTGGGGGAATCCTCCATCTGCAAGATGGAGGATTTCTAAAAGTCAGAGTCACCTCAGCTCAGGACACCTTAGGGGCTGTCCTGACTGGCCAGTGACTCCTCCTTGTTATTCTTATTATCTCCTCCAGCCTTGCAGCCAAAAGTGGGGCCGTGGCCAGAGGGGGCGGGCAACTCCACTAGCTGGAGTGCCCTGTGGTGCTGTAACAAAGGGGGTGAGCCTTTGAGGCTCACCACCAGGTGTTACAGTTCCTGCAGGAGGAGGTGTGAAGCACCTCCACCCAGTACAGGCTTTGTTACTAGCCACAGAGTGACAAAGGCACTCTCCCCTTGTGGCCAGCAACATGTCTTGAGTGTGGCAGGCCGCTAAAACCAGTCAGCCTACACAGGTAGTTGGTTAAGGTTTCAGGGGGCACCTATAAGGTGCCCTCTGGGGTGTATGTTACAATAAAATGTACACTGGCATCAGTGTGCATTTATTGTGCTGAGAAGTTTGATACCAAACTTCACAGTTTTCAGTGTAGCCATTATGGTGCTGTGGAGTTTGTGTTTGACAGACTCCCAGACCATATACTCTTATGGCTACCCTGCACTTACAATGTCTAAGGTTTGGCTTAGACACTGTAGGGGCACAGTGCTCATGCACTTGTGCCCTCACCTATGGTATAGTGCACCCTGCCTTAGGGCTTCAAGGTCTGCTAGAGGGGTGACTTATCTAAACTGCATAGGCAGTGTGAGGTTGGCATGGCACCCTGAGGGGAGTGCCATGTCGACTTACTCGTTTTGTCCTCACCAGCACACACAAGCTGGCAAGCAGTGTGTCTGTGCTGAGTGAGGGGTCCCCAGGGGGGCATAAGATATGCTGCAGCCCTTAGAGACCTTCCCTGGCATCAGGGCCCTTGGTACCAGGGGTACCAGTTACAAGGGACTTACCTGGATGCCAGGGTGTGCCAATTGTGTAAACAAAAGTACAGGTTAGGGAAAGAACACTGGTGCTGGGGCCTGGTTAGCAGGCCTCAGCACACTTTCAAATCAAAACTTAGCATCAGCAAAGGCAAAAAGTCAGGGGGTAACCATGCCAAGGAGGCATATCCTTACAACAGATATCGATGATGCTGAGGAAGTAGAACATGATTGTCTTGAGGTAACAGAACTGTGCACCAAACCAAGACCTGACATTAAAGATACCCAATTAGAGGAAAATGATTACATTATCTTTGTTGATGGCTCGTGTCTGAGAGATTCAGTGGGAGTACTGAGAGCCGGATACTCTGTGTGTACAATCTCTGGTATCCTGGAAGCCTCTTGGCTCGAAAGAGTATACTCTGCTCAAGTGGCTGAATTAATTGCTCTTACTAGGGCATGCTATGCCGTTTGAGAACTTAAAAGTGACTATGTATACAGATAGCAGATACGGATTTGGAATTGTCCATGATTTTGGCCACCTATGGTCACAGAGAGATTTCCTGACCTCTTCTGGTTCTCCAATGAAATATGGTGAAAGAATTAAGGAATTGTTGTGCGCGATTCAGTTACCTCTTGAAATTGCTGTGGTAAAATGCAATGCTCATGTTAAGTCGCAAGACTTCGTGTCAATGGGGAATGGATATGCAGATCAAGTCGCAAGGTTTTGTGCATTGAACTGTATATCTGTCAGAGTCACCAGATCCTCGGGGTCTGCGCACGTTCCTAACACGTCCACCACTGAACAGCTCCAAGACTCTGATAGATAAATCACAGAGGCTAAGAGAGTTCAAGAGGGAAAGAGGGGATTAGGAAGGGAAACAGCTGGGAAGGAGACCTGTAGTAAGAAAAAGGTTAGAACACACAATATGAAAATTGTATCTCCAGAAATCAATACTAGACTATGATTCTAAGCATAGTCATTCTGAAAACATGAACAATCTAAGAATTAAGTTTAAAATGACTAAGTTTCAAGATGGCCGGATACCTGTAAGGGAATCAAGATGGATTAAATGAAAACTTTCTTATTCAAGTACTTTCCTTTAAATGAGAATCAGAAAAACATTCTGACTACATTTTAAACCAGTCATATAAATCCTTTTTTGAGAATGCATACAAGGACCATACAATATTGCATCTAGAAACTCTGATCTTCTGTGTACTCTTAAAATGTTTCAACACAAATTGCGCATATTGTAGATTTATATATATATATATATATATATATATATATATATATATATATATATACATATATATATATATATATATATATATATAGTAAACACCATAAAAGGATTGTGCACCATGAATAACACAATATGGATTCAGGAAAATAAATCACATAACTTGTCAACTCGAATATTACATGATAAATATCTTAGAACAGTGGCACACAATAAACAACATGAATTAAACTCGAGGAGAGAATTGTGCGTCTTGCCAATTCGAGTGTCACCATGTAAAATGCCAAGAAATGGTAGTACGCAATGAATATCAAAGTCAAATCATCATTAAACAAATCGCGCGTCTTGCCGATTCGTAAACCACGATGTAAATTCCAAGAAATAACAGCTCACAATGAATAACAAGATCAAAGTACAATGAAACGAATCGCGCGTCTTTTGCCGATTCTTAAGCCACCATGTAAATGTCAAGAAATGGTAGCGAGCAATGAACAACAAAGTTAAAACACCATAACACGAATCGCGCGTCTTTCCGATTCTTAAGCCATCATGCAAATGTCAAGAAATGGTAGCGTGCAATGAATAACAAGATTAAATTATCATGAAACGAATCGCGCGTCTTGCCGATTCGCAAGTCACCCTGCAAATGACAAAAACACTCAAGCGCATATTTCACACGCGCAAAGTACTCTGTCAAATCATAAAAGAATTAGGCCCAAGAACATGAGAGTTCTCGATAACGGCGTTGGGAGGCCAGCCCAACCACCTTCTTACCGCCCAGAACAAGGATCTCCAAATGAAGAATGAAAGTCAGATGTCTGGAAGATCAAATAGGCCACCGGGACAGGAGCTCAGGAAGTAGCTGCTGCTCTGCACCATGACCTCTGAATAGTGAGCACTTGGAGCTGGGCTAGCTCCTTTTTATAGAGTCTTGGCCCAGCCCACAACCACACCCAGGCATGTTGCAGGGAATGTCTCTAGAAGGCCCTGGAAAAGGACCACACCCTAACACACTCTGAAAGCCTGCAGCAATACATTGCAAATGAACAGCATTTGTAAGCACATTAAAAATAAGTCTTCAGGATTGAACTCTGCAATGCAAAAGGTTAAATAACAACATATCAACACAATGCATAAATTACGTTGTTTTGACAGTGCTGGGTTTTTGCATTCAAGTCGCCAATAGAGCACGCACTGCCCTGGTGTTGATAATATCGTTCAGAGATCAGTAGGAATTGTTATCAGAAACTGAAAATGAGACATGCACAGGTTATGCATTGAGGGTTGTTGACACAATGGAAGAGTTAAAATTGTTGCAGGGACGTGCCAGCAGAGAAGAGAAACGCTCTTGGCTCAAATTGCAATGTGTACAAAGACCTGATGATTTGTGGGTTTCAGATGAGGGGAAAATGGTTTTGCCAAACCATCTTTTGTCACGGTTTGCGAGGTTTTACCATGGTCAAGCACATACTGGAAGAGATGCCATGATCAGGCTGTTTAGAATCAATTGGTTTAACCCAAAGTTCAGACAAGCTGCAGAAGTGATTTGTCACAGGTGTATCATCCGTCAGCAGATGAATGCGGGGAGAGGGACCGTGGTGAATTTGAACCACACTGGGAGAGCAGTAGGGCCATTTAGCAGAATGCAGATGGATTTTTATTGAGATGCCTGTGTGTGGAGGTTTGAGGTACGTGTTGGTGATTGTGTGTATCTTTAGTCACTGGATTGAAGCTTACCCTGCACGTAGGAATGATAGTCTCACAGTAGCGAAGTTGCTGCTTAGGGAGTTAATACCACATTTTGGGTTTCCGATCTCTTTAGAATCAGATAGGGGAAGTCACTTCAACAACGAGGTGGTTATGCTCTTGTGTGCCGCACTGAATATTGAACAGAAGTTGCATTACAGTTACCGCCCTGAAGCATCAGGAGTAGTGGAACAGATGAATGGTACCTTGAAGTTGAGAATGGCAAAAATGTGTGCAGCTACAAATCTGAAATGGCCAGATGCATTTCCCTTAGTGCTGATGTCAATGAGATATACACCCAACAAGAAAACAGGACTGTCTCCGCATGAAATTCTCATGGGTCGAGCTATGAGATTGCCCGCAGTGCCCGCAAATGCTCTTCTGAATATCACAGATGATATGGTGTTGGACTATTGCAAGGGTCTGGCTGATATGGTCCGCTCTTTCTCTCACCAGGTGGAAGCAACCACACTGCCACCGATGAGTGATCCAGGTCACAATCTGAAAGCCGGTGACTGGGTTGTTGTCAAGAAACACGTGAGGAAGTCGTGTTTGGAGCCGTGTTGGAATCAAGTGATACTGACAACTAGTACTGCTGTAAAATGTGCAGGAGTTCCAAACTGGATACATGCCAGTCACACCAAGAAGGTGACGTGTCCAACTGAGGAGGAACTTGAGTTGGCGAAAATAACAGCTACAGGAAAGGAAGTCTCAGGGCCGGAGAGTAATCAAAGGGGAACTGAGACTGAAGGAGAGCCCGTTGAGGATGGCTTGGTCACTCAACCAGCAAGCAAAACCCGGAGGGGTGACAGTGAGCCTATCTTAACTGAGGCACCATGGGAACCGACACAAAGGGAGGTTCTCCCAGAAGTAGAAGGATACAGGTTTGAAGTTGAGCCCCTGACAGACCCGGAAGGCGAAGGAGGTGAAACAGAAGGAAGCCAGAGTGTTCAGACTCCTCCTGAGCCGCTTGCAGAGCCATCAAGAGAAAACACCATAGCACAAGAGGACGGGATTGACCAGCAACCTGAAAAATCAAACAGTAAAAGGGCATTGAAAGGAGATAAATGGCCAGAGCCACAAGCTGCAAAAGAGAAAGTGGTAATAGATGAAACAATAGAAGAAGAAGTTGATACCACAAGGAGAGAGGATCTGAGTGAAGGAGAATTGCAGGGTGATTGCAAGCTGAAAAGAAAGCGAGTTGCAAACAGAAGATACGCAGGTCCTGAATGGGCGTATGCAACATCAGCTGAGTGGCAGCAAGAATTCTTGGCATTCTGTTTTGATCGAGAGATTCCAGGTCAATACTACGGCACCTGAATTTGACTGATTGTGAGAGAGATTGTGTTAAAATTAAAATTAAGGCTGAAAAGCTGAGAGAAAAAGAGATTGATATATTACCGGATGTGACACTGTTAACCTGAATTGACTTTTGAAAACCGATTGTGACAAGCTGCTAACCTGATTTGACAAGGATCCTGGGAGTGAGTGAAGACGCTGTAAATACTTGCTAAAGAGAGACTTTGCTTGAAGAAAAAAAAAGAGCTTTTAGACCTTCCTCAGTTGATTGTTTGCCTCTATATTGTTCTGCTTTCTGATTCTATACAGATCATGATTAACCCTAGAGATGACAATAATAGGGGAAGGATTCGTAGATGGTTAAGTATTATTTTGAGTGTTGTGAGTGCAATAGTAGTAATAGCTGTGATTGTGGGAATACCGTTAGTGGATAAGAGTGAGACTAACAATGCTTTAATTCCTGAGACTGCTACACTAACACCATGGGAGAAGTTTGAGCAAGATACAAAATATTTGCATGAGTGGACTAATACAAAAAGGGAACTATCTACTAATTTTTTCTATCGCTTGTTGAATGAGTATGTTGAAACAATGGATGCGAAAAACTGTTTTGTGTGCACAAAGATTCCTTCGTCAGTACAAGAAGGGGTTACTTACCATAGTTTGCCACTAACCTACGGGATAAGTTGTAGTTTGCTATTAACAAGGTTTTATGATCAAGAATATATTCAGTACTTCTATTCCAATCTACATGTAGTGTTTTCTTTTGTGCCTATAAATTAATAGTTGAGTAAGGTAGCTAGAGATCATAGTATAAAGATAGGGGTTTCTTTGAGCCTACACTGACATTTGGTACAGCTTATGCGCATCGCAATAATCTAACATGCTTACTAACGCCTGTAGAGAAGAGCTTTTTAGATCACACTGATGATAGAAGAAAAGCGTTAAAGGAAATGTTAGCAAAGGGATTAGAAATATTAACGTTTGTAAATGATTATGCTTATAGTACAATAAAGACACAAGGCAAATTAGCTATAGATGCATTACACGTAGGAAAGCTTTGTATATACAGGCCAAAATCTGATCATGACACTTTATTTGTGGGAACGAGTGAGTGCAGGCATGTGTTTTTGTTTCAGAGTAAGTGGACGTTCATGTTAAATGGAGAGGATCCAGCGATCCCTGGGATCTATTACATATGAGGACTTAATGCTTATTACCGTCTTCCAAAGGGATGGTATGGGACATGTTATTTGGGAATAGTTTTTCCAAAGATTTACCAATTTGCCGACTTAAGGAAGTTTCCTAAATTGTCTGAATTACCTCATACTAGACAGAAAAGAGAAACAGCAGCTAATGTTGTGGGTGATATATTTGGAGCAATAATCCCTTCAGTGGGAGTTATCTTGAATTCAATAAAGATTAGAAAGTTGTCTACTATTGTGGATAACATGCTGACAAACTTCACAGGGGCTATACTCCTGATGGATACTGAACTTGCTGCCGAGAGGGCTATGACTCTTCAAAACCGACTTGCTTTAGACATTCTTTCAGCGAAAAGTGGCAGAGTCTGTAAGATGCTTAATGAGCGCCACTGTTGTGCATTCATACCCGATAATAGTAAGAAGATTAGAAGTATGCTTACTAACCTAACAAGAGATAGTACAGATTTGAAAGAGCTGAAAGAACCTGGAGTTTGGGAAAAGGTTGGAAAGGGACTTGCTAAGGTGGAAAGTTGGTTTAGTAATATTTGCAATGGGATACTTGCAACAATAATAGGTGGAACATTGATTGTTTTAGCTTGCTTATTTGGACTATGGTTATCATGTAAAATTAGTAAAATAATTAAGGAAAAATTGGCAAAACGCAATATGAGGAGGGAAGAAAAGAAAAGGGAGAGAATATTCAAAGCAAAATGTGATAAGTCAAAAATGGGGAAGGAAATTAAGAAAGTGAACAGAAAAGTAAAGCATGGATTTGTGTGATGACAAGTGTCATTAGAGGAGAGCTTGTTAGAGTGTGGTTTTACAATCAAGATTCACATGAAATGTTTATGAACCAATGCATAATAATGCCGCATAGAAAATGTATTAATGTGTTTTACTAAACGTGAGTCCGAAATGTGCCCACGGGGAGTGGCCACCATTAAATACGATGATTAATGAAATTGACTACTAATGAAATAATAATGCACTAATTTATGATTTTGTATTAGTGTTAAGAGTTATATGTTAAGGTTTTGCTAATTAATTCACTAGGCCTTCGTTAGCATGAGTCAAGGCCTAGCTGCCTGGTTTCATATTAAATGTGTTTTTCTAACGTGCAGTGTGCTGACTTGCTGAAGGACACGTAGTTGTACTTTTCCAGAAGCTAGAAGATGAGTGTACCCGTAGTAAATTCATTCTCATGAAACTCAACTTGCTCAAGAAGACATTCTTGCCGAATGCAACAGTGTAAACTTGCAACAGGTACAAGGTCGCCTAAACTGGTATAGACAATGGAACTACTGACTGGGTTTGTGAGAGGACCACGAGAACATGAAATCATACTGGACATTTTACCCGCTGCAGACGTCAATCACAGGAGCCAATAAACTACGTGAGAACTGTTATGGGGTGACAATCGAAAGGTGGTGACCGACGGACTATTGGATGGAGATGATGGTGCGCTAAACCTTGCCCAATTGGAAATTAGGGGACTGTACCACAAGATTGATATAAAAATTATGGACACGAGCTATTACGAGCTACTACCAGCCATTCCAAGCCATTGCATGCTGTCACTTTGATACTCTGCCTAAAGACTTTGCTGTGATTCCTCAAACCATCCTACTTTGCCTTGCCCGATTCTATACTTTTTCTCCTTATGAGGGAAGTATTCCCTTTTTCCCGATCCTGCTGAACTTTGCTGTGTTTCTTGGCTGATGGCAAACCAACTGATGTCCTGAGGACGAAGACTGATTCTGTATGCTGACCCATTACGGAGGGTAACTATATGATGATGAAATTGTGATTTTCTATTTGCCTTTTCTTTCTAGGTACCAACTGCTTCTTTTGACAGAGACCATATCTAGATGTTTTCTAAATTTGTGTTGCCAAAATTGTTTTGCATGAAGCCCAACATGCTAATGCTAATTTGAGGTTAGTTGAGGAATGCATTAAACGGACGCAAATAGACAAATGACCGAATCTATGCTTTGTTGAATAAATGCGCTAATGATACTCTGCTAAAGTTAATCCATGTTGACGTCGTGCTATGTTCTAATATTCATGATCTTTGCTTTGATGAAATCTTATTTGAGTTGCCATATTATGAGAATGGTGATGTGCTTCTTGGTTTTGAGACTAATAAACTTGCTCGTAGAGTGTAATTAATAGGGAATAAATATCATAAGTTGTACTAAACTCTGTGTGGTTATTCATGACTGAAAGGTCATGGTGTGTTCAAAGCTTATTGACGTTACTGATTGCTTTAATTGATTTGCTATTGTGATTATTGTTGAGGTTATTGATTATTGATTGACATGTTGACTAGTTATCTCGTCTTAAGGAGACTTCAATCAGGGTCAAAAGATTCATCGGCCTAAAACGAGTCCCAGAGTGAATAAATTATCTAGATTGGGACGCGTTATCACCAGTGCCCCCCTGAAATGTCGGCTGCCTGACCTGTGAGGAGGGACATGTGAAAATGAGGTAATTCTGCAGTCATTGTGCGCTGTTGCGGTAGGCAGTTGACGACCGCCACACAACTTCGCATTGGTTATCATTGGGCCCTATGGATTCCAGGAGCCAATGGCGATGTACGCCAGAGCTGACGGAACGCACCGCCGCAGACGTGACCGCCATTTTCTATCTCTTCACTCACTTGCTACCTGACCTTCAACAGGAGAGCACCTACACTGTAAGTGCTGCTGTGACCTGTGTCTGGAAGCAACAATGGCTCATGTGTTTGGGGAAAGGGCCCCTGCATTGATTGCGGAGGAGTTGGAGAGACTGGTGGATGGGGTCCTACCCCCAGTACACTTTACTCTATGGTCCTCCAGACAAACAGGTGAGCATGATACGTGGGCCATGATTCTATGGCGTGCTGTGTGTGTAAGCCACATGTAAGGGGGGGCTGAGGTGTCCTGGGCAGAGTGCTGCATGTATGGTGGTCAATGTATGTGCCTTAGTGGATGGGAGGGATATGGTGGGCCATGAGTGTGACGTCCGAACGGTATTACTAATAATCCCTTTTCTGCTGTATTTTTCCTGCAGGTCAGGGTCCATCAGAAAAAGGGTATTTGGCGTGCCATCGCCAAGGAGGTGCAGACCCTGGGGGTCTTTGAAAGGCGGAGCACCAAATGCCGCAAACGTGGGGGGGCAGCGGCATCCTGGCTTGAGTGCAGCATGTAAGGTGGTCAATGTATGTGCATCAGGGGATGAGTGGGATCTGGTGGGCAATGAGTCTGACAGTCCGGACAGGTAAATAATTCTCTTTTCTGCTGTCTTATCCCTCCAGGTCAGTGCCCACCAGAAAAAGGGTATTTGGCGCGCCATCGCCAAGGAGGTGCGGACCCTGGGGGTCTTTGACAAGCGGAGTACCCACTGCCGCAAGAGATGGGAGGACCTGCGCCGCTGGGCAAGGAAGACGGCGGAGGCCCAGCTGGGGCTGGCCTCCCAACGAGGAAGGGGTGCGTGTCGAACCCTGATGCCCTTGATGTTCCACATCCTGGCGGTGGCCTATCCGGAGCTGGATGGGTGTTTGAGGGCATCACAGCAGCCACAAGGGGGTGAGTACAAATTCAGATTTATGAGTTGGTGCGCGTTAAGGTTTTACCTTGGTGGGGGATGTGGACTGTGGGCACCCCTAGGCCAGGGCGAACATGGCAGTGTAGGTCCCTTGTTGGGCAGGCTCTGAAGCACTCCAAGCCCAAAGGTGTTAGTGGGCATCTACTACTGGGCAGGGTCCTGTGGGTTTCAGGTGTGCAGAATATGGCATTATGCCATGTCCCCCATGGGTTGGTGACTAGCATTGTAACTGGTAGTGCATGGCCTAGTGCATAGGACAGCTCCATGTGTGTTGTGTACGCCACCGGTAGTGTTATAGCTGGCATTGACCAAGTGTATCCTCTGTCTCCCCCCTTTTTGTTTTGAGGGAGCTGCATCCCACATGGGCCTGGAGGCAAAATCCACCGAAGGTGAGGGCACCCGTGGGACAGAGGGTGAGGGGAGCCTCCCCCCTCCAACTTCCTCTACCCAGTCCCAATCCCCTCAACTCCAGCCTATCCCAAGCACACTTTCAGACCAGCATTCACCCAAATCAACACACAGAAGTGACTCAGGCAAACACAAGCACCACACTTCATCTCAAAGGCACTCACACAAGCACCATCCCCATGCAGACAACCCAACATCTGCCTCCACTGTGTCCATCTCCTCCTTGTCCTCCACCTCCCTCCCAGTAGCGTCCCCACTCACACCTGCATAAACTACATCCTTATCCACTACCTCCATCACCAGCACGCCCATCACTACACACCCCTCACTGGCAGTCACCACCCCCACATCCATGCACACGTCCCCTATATCCTCTCTCACTGTGTATGTGACCCCTCCTCCCAAAGTACACAAACGCAAGCACACACCCACCCAACAGCCATCCACCTCACAACAGCATCCAGCTCATGCACCTGCACACAAACACAGCAGACTGACACCTCCTACAACCACTCCATCTTCCTCCACTCCCAAACCTTCACCCTCTTCCTGCCCAATGTCCGTAAGAAGCTTTTCCTAGCCAACATTGACCTGTTCCCCACCCCCCCCGTCCTTCCCCTCGGGCCAGGGTGGCCAAAACCAATCCCAGCACCTCAGCCACCAAGTCCACGTCTGCTGTGGTTTCTGTAGCTGTCAGAGGCTCAAAGGGGTCACCCGACAGGCCAGCCAGTGTGGCACCAACCCCTGCCAAGGCAAAGAACATTCTGCCACCTAGCAAGGTGAAGAAGGGGACAGCATCCAGTCAGGGGAAGGAGCCACAACCACCCAGCAAGGCCACCTCAAAAACTCCAGCTGCCAGACCCAAGGTGACACCACCCACTGCCAAGAGCAGGAAGGGTCACAAAACACCAGCCAAGGCACTGCAGCCTTCTGAGCCTGCAGGTGAAGGCCTGGTGGCTACCAGCACAACCGCCAGCACTGCCACCTGCACCACAGTCAGCACCGCCACAAGCACCGCCACAACCACTGCCACAACCACTGCCACCTGCACCGCCGAAAGCACCACCACTGTCAGCAGCAGCAGCCCCAGTGGGCAGCCTTCCGAGGCTGCAGGAGAAGAGCTGGAGCCTCCCCCCACCACTGGCAGCACAGGCACCTCCACCGCGGCCAGCATCGCCACCTGCACCGCTGACAGTAGCACCACTGCCAGCAGCAGCCCCAATGGGAAGCCGTCCGAGGCTGCAGGAGAAGGGCTGGAGCCTCCCCCCACCACTGGCAGCACCGGCACCTCCACCCCACCCAGCACAGCCACCTGCGCCGCCGCAAGCCCGACCGCAAGCACCACCATCTGCACAGCTGAAAGTGGCAACACTGCCAGCAGCAACAACCCCAGTGGGCAGCTGTCCGAGGCTGCAGGGGAAGGGCTGGAGCCACCCCCACCACTGGCAGCACCTCCACCAGCACCACCAGTAACACCATTGTGCAGCCGTAGCCGCCGGCGGATGGACTGTAGCCCTGCCTTCATGGACTATCATGCATCCTGAACACTGCAAATCTCGTGGCTCTGACACCCAGGTGAGGGACTGTGACCTGGCACCCCCCACGTGCTGCATCACTGGGCACAAAGCCCCCTCCAGAACCAATGGAGAAATGCATCCACTCACCCTATCCTTGGCAGGATGAAGCACACTGGGCACAAAGCCCCCTCCAGAACCAGTGGAGAAAGGCATCCACTCACCACATCCTTCCCAGGATGAAGCACACTGGGCACAATGCCCTCTCCAGAACCAGTGGAGAAAGGCATTCACTCACCGCATCCTTCCCAGGATGAAGCACATTGGGCACAATGCCCCCTCCAGAACCAATGGAGAAAGGCATCTACTCACCCAATCCTTGGCAGGATGAAGCACACTAGGCACAAAGCCCCCTCCAGAACCAGTGGAGAAAGGCATCCACTCACCGCATCCTTCACAGGATGAAGCACACTGGGCACAATGCCCCCTCCAGAACCAGTGGAAGAAGCCATCCACTTGAGAGACTGTGGTCTTGCACTCCTCAGTACCAGGCAGTGGGCAAACCACCCACTTGAGAGACAGTGGCCTTGCAGACCCCAGGTCATCGATGTGGGCATTATGCCCCCTCCAGGAGCAGTGGCGGTGTACCATCTTCTGGCTGAGGTGCCCCCCTCCCTGTCCCCCTGAGGTTCCTGTGTGTTTTCGACCTGATGCTCCTGCAGTGTTCGGTTTGAGGCAGGAGTCAAGTGTGGTCTTGGCCTATGTGTTATGGCCCCGTGGGCCACGGACTATTTTTGTGTGTACATTATCCCTCATTTTGTATATATTGTGTATATTGTACATACTGTTTATTTATTTGTTAATGTATTTCTCTAGAATTCTAATATTACACTAATTTGACTCAATTCCTTTTGTCCTTGCATTCTTCCAGAGGGTTACGGGTGTATATGTGATGTTGTTGCATGTGTTTGTGTGTATGGTGTTGGGGGTGAGGGTGGGGGTGGGGATGTTGCATGTTGCTTGTGTGTGTGCCACTCTCTTTTTCCTCCCCCTGTCTACTAGGTGCTGTACACACAGTGGTCGTCGTCACCGCCGTTGGTGCTCCTGAAATATAAGAAGATACACCAGCATATGCAGAACGTGCAGCTCGGGTTCTATGGCATCTTGGTTCTTCGTTGAGTGTCGAGAGGTGAGTGGTTTCCCTTCCAAGTACTGTTTCCGCCGTGCTTTTGATGACATTAGTACGACCCCAGAAAAGCTGTCAGATGGGCATGTTGTAATGGGGTGGGCAGTACATTGTCTTCTGCCTGGCTGGTGGCGGTTACTGCCGTGCAGTGGTAGTGTTAAAGTGGCTGTATGTGTTGGTGGTTTCCGCCGTGGTCATGATCCCATTATTTTACCACCGGCCTGTTGGCGGTATTACCGCCGCCTTAACACTGACCACCAGGGTTGTAATGAGGGCCTTCATTTTATGCAGTATGTCTCTGGGTCACACAGCTGTATAAGACACTTATACACAATAGAGAGTTTAGGTGTGCCTGTATAGTCCATCACTGGCAGGATGGGAGTGTAGAGTCCCAGTTACACCTGAATAGGCTGTGTTCTACCTTCAAATACAGGATTTCATACCCCTGTAGTTAGTCTGGAGCCAGGGCAGGGGAGGCAGGAATCCTGTGCACTTCAAAGGGAAACCTTCTCCTACTAGGCATCAGGAATAAACAGTGGGCCTTGGACACCAACTGTTCAGTACACTCATGTACTGTGGATACTACAGAAGAAGGACTTCTGTGCTGTTTTGCTACCAGGACTGCCATTCTGCTGCCCTTCTGCTCTGCAGCCTGCTGCTCTACTTTCTGAGAAGTAGGACTGGGCCTGCACCCTTCATTGCAGGTTGAAGTGACTCCAAGGATCAACTCGCTGACCTCCTGTTCTGAGGTACAGGGAGGTACAGGGACATTACAAGCTCCAGAGGCTCCCTGCAAATGCCCAGCTAACCAGTTGCCTGGGCCTGCACCTGGACCTACCAGAGCACAGCTGGCCTCTACTGGAATGAGTTCCTGGCCCCCAAGTGGTGCCCCTCAGGCCCTGGACCCTTGGTGTCACTCAGTTGAGCTCCCCTGAAGTTTTTGGGCCCTTCACAATTGTGATAGAGCCCATTGGCACTTGCCATAATCACCAATGGGAAGTTCCAAATGTTTGCACTACAGCATCAACAATCCACATTGCTCAGCCGGATCTTTGTGCTACTGTGATGGGCACCCATGATGCTCTCCCTGCTCCTCGCAACCCCTTTCACTGTGAATGGAACTCTTGGTGCTGATGTGAGACGGTAACTCTTTCAGCATACTAACTTGGTCTCTGTGTCCAACTCGCACACCACTGCGGTTGGCTTGAACTTGGGACTGTCTCCCAGTCTTGCACAACCAGATAGTTGCATATGGCATTTTGGACGTTTTGGTGCTATTTTCACATATATCTCTAAAAATTCATAACTCCAGTTCTACTGATTGTATTTTTGTCATTTTGGTATCAAATTATTTATTGCATTTTGCTCTATTGTTCTAAATTGGTATGGGATTCTTCTTGCGTTGTGTTTCCACTTGGTTACTGTTTGAAGAGCTGCATAAATACTTTACACACTGCCTCTAAGTTAATCCTGACTACTCTGCGCCAAACTAACAGAAGGATAAGCACAGGTTAATTTGGGGTTTGCTTGTGACTACACCCTGACAAGGATAGTGGTTGCTGCTCACATAAGATTTCAACCCTTCAACCAGTAATCCAAGTTCTTACAACATTACAGGTGCAGATCTAGAGAACACCTAGGAGTTATTAATATTTTTTGGGCTTAGGAAAATGTTGTAATGGTTACAAACAATGCGATAACTGTCGAGCCATTCGTAGGAACTCTGGTAGCACTATTAAAGATAGTCATGAGATACTGATGATGCGACTTTTGCCAATGCGATAAAGAAAGTGGTACTAACCGTTGCAGATCTAGAGAACACTTAGGAATTAAGTTTGTCACTTGGTTAAGATTTTGAAACCCATGAGAGATTGTAAGGGGGATCTAGGTTTACCAAGCCAGTGAAGGTGATGAAGGTGACAAGTGCTGCTGTGCTTCTGCATGGAAAAGGATGGTGGAAAAAGAGGCATGTCCTGCCAGTGCAAACATTTTGTTGCAGAGAGACCAGATTTTGGATGACAATTCTTTTGACCGAACAATCAGAGATAAAGGCAAAAGGAGATTCACTAATTTGCAGTCAATAAGTATGTGTGAGAGTGAAATAGCACAGAGTAATTTTAAGTGCACAGTGGTTGAGTAAGATGCATAGACTAATGTTAGATATGATAATAATGCAGTTACAGTTCTGGATATCAAGTGAAGATCCTAGAGAAATATGAAGACGTTACTTGTTCTAGTTACCTCACATTATATATTTCCTGATTGGATTTTTTCATGATTTCTCTTTAGTTCGCATCTTTCAGTTCTGCTTTGTGAATAGATAGGTTGTGTAGTATCCTCCATTATGTGAAGATAGTTGGAAGCCATTTGCTTCATGGTATTGTAATGTTGATTTACCCTCTGATTATATATTCCATATTTTGAGTTTGTGCAAGTTGGCTCTGCACTTGTGGTATTGGACCACCAATGTTCTATGTTGGTCCAGCAGGTCTCTGGTCAAACTTTACCCTCATTGAACACAGGAGGACATGTGTCATCGTGGAGCAGAGACTATAAGGGACTCCTCTAGTTATAAGGATTGATGTAATCAGAAACATGACATTCCCCCACCCCACTGGGTCAAAGAGGCAAGATCTTGAAGTGATGGGATTTTATTTATCATTCACTTTAGTAGGCGTCAATAATTAAATTGCTGGTATATGTTCAATTCTTTATTCAGATCGTTATAGTAATTAAGGGCCTGATTTAGAGAATGGCGGAGAGGGTTACTCCTTCACAAACATGACGGATATCCTGTCCACTGTATTACGATCTCATCATAGCCCATGAAGGTCATAATACGGCAGGTGTGATATCCGTCACATTTGTGATGGAGTAACCCATCTGCCAAACTCTAAATCAGGCCCTAGGTTGTTTATTAGCATCTCATATTATTTTCAATGCAATTACAGAACAAAGGATGATTGCATTCCAGAAGGTTGTCCAAATTCTAGGCTAGATATAGTGAAATAGAATATCAGTAGAACCCAGAAAGAGTTTGAGGTTTGAGAGGTGAAAACATAAGAACTGTAATAGAACTTCCCATAAAGAGAAATTCAAGAAATTTAGTAGAATGTCAGAACAGCATACATTTAAAGTATAATAATCACAGGGCCTGATTGCGATCTTGGTGGATAGAATACTCTGTCATGAACGTGATAACTCTTCTGTCCGCCGTATTACAATTTCAGTAGAATATAATAAAATCGTAATACGGCAATCAGGATATTCGTCACATTTGTGATGGAGTAACCCCTTCGGCCAAGATTGTAATCAGGTCCATAGTCTTTCCAGAATTAATCTGAGAAATATCAGCAGAGAGTCTTAGCCAGAATGTATCTGAGTCAAAGTGCTCTGAAGAAAGTCTTCAAAAGGACTGTGAAGCGATCTAGGATAAGGATCCCCCCGGTCTAAGAACACAGATTTATTTGTTGGAACAGGACAGTTTCCTTTGATTTAGCAAGTTTAACAAAGAATGTCATAAATGCAAGACCAATTTAACTGCTTTTCGCAACACAGTTATTAAAATTGTTTCATAGAGCTTCCTTCTATAAGAAAAAACAAGTCAAGGTAGGTACAACACATAACTTCATGAGATCACTACCATTCCCATACACTTCTGTTAACAAACTCTAGTCAAAAAGAAACTCATTTCTAGGATTATACTAACATTTTACCTCATTAAAAACTTTTATTCAGGTCAAATGGGAAGGCAAGCTGAATCCCCAACACAATCCCCATTCATACTGTAACTTGAAAAATGTATTTGCGTCATGAAAAGATATACACTTACGACCATGGCACAGGTCAAAGCAAAACAGAGAAGACAGGAAAGAAAGAAATAAAGAGAAATACACTGGTCAGTGTTTTAAACTAAATACACATCTTCATTAAAACTCTGCATGCAAAGCCACATTTAAACAACATTATGTCAAGGCCTATATGACATATTGTACAGATTAATTATGGCATCTTCAATTAGTAAAACGCTTTCACAACCTCCCCGTCTGAGCGTTTGTAACCATCACAAATTTTCTTTCACAGATGAATTCAGTGTTCACTTTCATCTTCTGCTGAGTCTTTTTTCTTTCTTTTCAAGTTCCCTCTTTCTGTTAGTCTATTATGTTCTTTATTAATGCACTCAATTCTAAATCTTCCTTCATCCTCCTATTCATTTCTCTGTTTTACTTCTTCAGCAACAACACATTTATCGCTTTATAGTCAGCTAGTGTAGATAGGAAACAAACTACTGCTATTAACACAGGTACTAATATGGCTTCGAGGATTCTGGTTCCTGGTGTTTTAATCTAGTTGCCTATTGCAGAAACTCCTTTAGTGAAACTTTCAACTATACTAGTGGTTTCTAAAAGTTCCAGGTCATGTTTTAGATCATTGAGATCTTTTTAGAATACTCCTCAATTTTCTTACTCCCATCAGGGATGTAAATATAACAATTTTCTATTTTCCACATCTTGCAGACTCTGCCCTTTTCTGTGACTAAAATGTTTAAAGAGTATCTGTTCTGTAAATCCATTGATCTGATCACTATTAGCACTGTGTTTTTAACTAGTAAAGCTCCATACGTACTACTTGCCCCCTTGTCCACTACTGTTGAAAGCGTGCTATTCTTTATCATTTAGTATCACTCCTACTGCTGGTACACTTGCACCAAATATGTATCCTACTAATTGTGTTCTCTCATTTACACTGGGTGAGTATCTGTGAGCAGGTGGTACCTTCAGTGCATCTAAGCTTTTTATGTGATACACTTTTGGAAAAAGCAAGCCTGAATAGCAAATTCCTTCCCAGTCCCAGTCAGCTGGTAGCCTGAAATAGGCATTCTCTCCTCAAATAAAGTAACTCCAGGTATATCAGGATCAAAATGTGCCATGTTCCCCCTAATACTTCTAACACATTTTCACAATTACCATTCTCTACAGGTCTTTTTTTGCTTTGAATTAGTCTTTGAAATATACACACCTTTCCCTTGTGTCTCTTTTCTAACTTTAACATAGGAATAGACATTTTCCTTCTATACTCATCCTCTTCGTTTCTCCATACATTCTTCAAAACATCTTCATTTGTGTCATCAGTATGTGCAAAATGTGTTATTCGCCCCTTTAGCATCATGATAAATGTTTTCTCTAATTGATTTGTTCAGCAAGTCGGGTTTTCTTCATAAGCCTTAAAAGTGTCTGTAGGAAGGAAAGGCCTACAATAATGTCAAGCTGTCTCCATCTCTTTTGGCTGTAAGTAAGCACAATACTACATGATATAGCATCTGAAATGTGATAGTATGCCACCTCATCAGCCGATGAAGGTAGGTATGAACACACATAAAAGTCTATCACACCAGTAGCTCGGATATAATTTTTAACTAATCTAGAATAAACATTATTTGAATAATCTTCTTTCATGTAATCTGCAAATGAGGCCTTGAACTCATCCTCAGATATCTCAGTTTTTTTATGTTCTGTTAATGAATGTAGATATAGATTTCTTTGTCTCTGGTGTAAAGTGCATCAATAATAGTATCACTGCAGCTAGTAAAAGTATTAATAAATGTGTTAACACCTAAAATAATCTTGCATCTATCTCTCGTTAAAGTTCACATATTTATCTAGAGTCAGATTTTTCAAAAGTAATATGTGTAACAGCAAAGCTAATGTCTTTTAGTCCAACATGCAATAATTCTTAATTATCTTCTTGCAACTTGTTTACATTTCTTGCAGCTTTATTTACAGCAATCTTCATATAGTCTTCCTTAAACCTACTCTGTGATCTTCTAAACTGTTATTCCTACTCTTCTTCTGCTATCTCAGGTCTAGGTATTCTTCTCATCTTCTAAGTAATTTATCACATTTTATTTCATACAGTTCATTTAATGATTTTGTCACAACTGATTTTCAAGGAGGTTTGGGCAATTCTTTATTCGAGTTGAGCAAATCTGATATTGGAATGTTTAACACTTGCCTAATGTTTCAGTCCATTCAGGTGCTGAATGTCTTCGACAGGGTACTCTGGCTCTTTTGGATCTTCTGAGTGCTTGTTGATCTCCTTCTGTATCACTGGTTCCACTTGATTCTGTGTCCTCTGAAATTACAGATGGTATTAAATCAATTGACACACTGAATTTAAAAAAAATAGACTGCACGCATATGGTAATTTACCATTATGGACATCTGTTTTATTTCTTGATTCATTGCTTGTTCCTTCTCCTGTGTCTGCTTGTTGCTCCGTAGGTGTTTCAAATGTCACTTCATTTTGAGTTTGTGCTTCTCCTGCTTTTACACCAAGAGCTCCAATGTCGCTCTGTAAGACAGCCAATAATTGGATTTCTATACCTGTCGGTAGTTCTTCATCCCTTTAGTCTTGATGTTGTGCACCTCCAGCCTGTGTAACTTGTACAACTTGTGGTGGTACATTTACCAGTGTTCTTAGTTCTGGGTCCTAGAATACTATTTCTTCATTCGGATCTCTGGTTCTTTGGGTATGGAAAACATCTACCTAATTTGGCACTGCAGCACATTTAACAACAGTGTTTGCTATCAAAATCACCTGGTAGTGGGCTTTCCACCTTGACTCCAGAAAGGACTTTCTTACATGCTTCTTAATGAGTACCCAGGCTCCTGGGTTCAAGTTGTGGCACAGCTATTGATGTGGATTTGCAGTGACAGCTTCAACCTGTTGAGAGACAGAACGCACCTCATCAGCCAGTCCTTTTCAGCAATCGAGTATCTGTTAAGTTCACATGTGCATTTGCAGGTACAGCAGGCGGTCTCATGGCTCTCCACATAAGATATGTATGAATCATTAACACTAAAGACAACGCACCAGGCCATTTCAGTGAAGTGGATGCACTGACTTTTTGCCAATCAAGATTTAATTGCACTATTAACTGTTCCACAATGCCAGAAGTTTCAGGTCTATAGCTGCAATGTAGCTTCTGTTCCACTTGTGATGCTGCACACATCATCTTGATGATCTCACTGTTAAATTGAGTTCCCTGATCGGAGTCCAGTGGAACCTGTATATGTACCTGAGTACAAGTTCCCTTAGCAGAAGTTTAGCTACAGTGAGACTGTCATTTCTCCTTGTTGGATAGGCTTTCACCCATCAAGAGAAAATCCACACCATAACCAGGACATAACTAAGCCCATCACAAACGGATATCTTAATAAATCCATCTGCACACTTTTAAAGGGATCACCCGATCTTCCTATGTGATTCATTGTAACTGGTGTTCACTTTCCTACATTCATCTGTAGACATGTCACACAACTATAGCACAATTCTTCTGCATGAGCCCTAAACTTTGGGTTAAACCAGTGCTGCCTAGAGGACCTGATCATCACATCCCTGACTAAATGTGTAAGACCGTGGAAATATTGTGTCATAGGGGACAACAGGCTGTCTGGTAATACTGGTTTTCCATTTGCTGAAACTCAAATGTCACTCACATTTTTCCCACATACAGCTCTGATCCAACACTGCTGTTCTGTTTCTGTAACATTTTCTTGCAAAGTTTGCAATTTTTCCTATGTGTCAGCTATGGACATCAACAATTAAAAGACAGTGTTTTCTTCTTGAGGTTTATCTGTAAATGTTCCTTGAAATGTAAAGGTCACAAGTGCACAATAGCGTGCCACTTTGCCTGCACATCTGTTGTAAACTTTGACATAACTACTCTTGCTTCTGTGTGCTGTGTATTGTACAACAGCAATTTCAGTTGGGAGTTGCAAAGCCTCCAAGAGTTTTCTCACATGTTCACCATTATGTATGGGTGAACCAGAAGATGTCATGAAACCTCTTTGTGACCATAACTGACTGAAGTAATGGACCACACCAAAGTCAAATTGACTATCAGTAAATATAGTCACTCTCATTTGAACTGTCAAGTTGCAAGCTCTATTAAGAGCAATTAATTCTGCAACTTGTGCTGAGGAAACTCAATGAAGCCACGAAGCTTCTACAATCTCTTGTATTGTGCACACAGCATAAGTTGCTTTCATAGAACCATCATTTGTTCTCAAACATAAGTCATCTACAAAAAGACATATCAATTGCTCACCCTTTACATCAGATCTTGGCTTGGTGCATAAATCAGTGACATCAAGGCAGACATGTTCAAAGATTTTCTGATGCTTCATATTCAGGCATTGGTAGTACAGTACTTGAATTCAAAATCTAAAATTGTTTAAGCGTCACATTCTCGGACACCAACATTTGTTGATCATACTTTGTGAGCCTTGAATTGGTAATATATTGGGTTTTGGTTCTGGTAAGCAAAATCTCCACCGAGTGAGGGGCCATAACAGTTAAAGGATGTTCCATCATTATGCTTTCACACCTCTCTAGGCTGATTCTAACAGCTCGTACTGATTTTAGACAACAAGGCAGTGCTGCAGTGACAGGGTTTAAGGTGACTGAAAAACAGGCTACAGGTCTTCTTGCATTTCTTGCACTTCTTGCAGGAGTTCAGCCTTTCTCTCACTACAAAATAATACAAAGCTCTTTTAATAATCAGGTATTCCCAGTGCTGGGGCATGACAGAGACTTTCTTTCAGCTCTAGGAAAACGTTAATGCATTAGTTGTCCCATGGAATTGAAACAGGCACATCTCTGTGTGTCAGCCTCAGTAAAGGCTTTGCCACCAAGGAAAAGTTGGGTATCCACTCTCTATAGTAGCCAACCTTTCCTAAAAACATTCTGAATTCTCTTTGTGTTTCTGGAGGACCGATTTGCAGTATGGAATCTATTCTTTCTCGTGAGACTTTTCTTGTTTGCTTTTCAATCAAATGCCCTGTTAACGCGTCCCTTTATGTCAATTTTATACACATTAGGACTCGTTTTAGGCCAATGAATCTTGTGACCCAGTGGTGAGACACCGTAGGACGAGACAACTGATCAATATGTCGAGCAATATATCAATAATGTCATCAATATTCACCACCACAATACACTTTACTTTGGTTTTAGACATTAATCAAATTGTCGACGCAACCATGACCTTTCAGCCATGAATAACCACACCTTTTGATAGAATTTTATGAATTTTATTCCCTATTGATTACAATCTACTAGCAGAAGTGTCAATCTCAAAACCAAGAAGCATAAGAGCATAGTCACAATATGGCAACTGTGATAAGATTTCATTAATGCAAGAATCACAAACATAAGAACATAGCACGGCGTGAACATAGATCAGAATACCAAGAATATCACTGAAGTCTCAGTTCAGCATAGCGTAACGTCAGTCTTTGTCTATTTGCGTCAGTCAGAGAGATCACCTATCCTAACCACTAATTAGCATCAGCATGTTGGGCTTCATGCAAAATAATTTAGAACACCAATTTAGAAAATATCTAACTATGGCCTCTATTAAAAAATGAGCAGTTGGTACCTAGAAAGGAAAAGCAAACAGACAAATTACAAATCGCATTGTCATAATTACCCTCCAATGATTAGATCAGCACACAGGATCAGTCTTCGTCTTCAGGACATCAGTCGAATCGTCATCAGTCTAACCTCATCTAAAGGACAAGGGACACGTCCCTCATAAGGAGGAGAAGCGTAAAGGGCAGTCTATGGGTGAGGATGGTTTATTAAGTCTCAAAGTTACCAAACAGAGTGACAGAGTTTCTGGATAAAATCAATAGCATTCCCTACCTAGTTCTAACGACCCTTCTGCAACATGGGTTTTTATCCCTTTTTCGTAATACCTTCCCCCAAAAATCTATTGGACATTTACTATACCCCACTATCTTTAACCTATCAAATTAAGCATTAGGTAATTCCAATTGTCACCCCATGATAATCCATAACATTTTGATTGGTCTTCGTAATTGATGCCTTCGGAGGTGGCACATCTGGATTTTACTTCATCATTTTGGCACGTCTTCTCGGGTCATGAGTTTCCTTTGTACATGGTTTAAACGTCCTTGTACATTACATTAATCTACTTTTGTTTCAATTTTGTACATAACTCATACTAAAGCAGCAAGCATGCGGGTGAGAACAGAATATGGGTTGATACATGAAATGAAGAAAAGGAACAAATGCAGGGTCATGGCCCTTTGCGAGTCAGCACACTGAAAAACAGAGAAAATGCTTTAATATGAGAGCAAGGCAGCTAAATCTACAACTCACGCTAACTTAAGGCCTATGAGATTTTAATACAAATGCGATATCGTAAATGTTAATATAAATCATAGCATGAACAGTTTTACTCATCATTGGTAGTTCACGTATATATTTGTGATCACACACATTATAGTCGTAATTCAGATGCGTGTTTAAGCAGAACACTAATTATTGTCGTTTTCTATGCAGCATCATTAAACATTGATATAAGCATTTCACTTTTAGTATATGTCATATTTAAACTATGCTCTCTCAGTCCCTCCTCTGATGACACTCGTCATCACACCAACCTTTCCCTTGGCCTTTCACCTTTAATTTTTCACTTTGGCATAATGCGCATTTCAACATCTTGCCCTTTATGTGAACTTTCCCAAATTTCATTGAACATTTTCTCTCTTTCACTTTCTTTGTTTCTTCTGGTTCTTTTAGTCCAATTTTTCTTGATTTTACCATTAATTTTGCATGCCCCCCACAATCCTAATAGACAGGCTAAAACAATTAATAGACCCATTAATATTTTTGCAAGCACCGCATTCCAAATATTGGTAAACCAGCTCCCAACTCTGGCAATTCCTTTTCCAAAGTTTTCCCAGACACCAAGTTCCTTCAAATCTGTACTGTTTCTAGTAAGGTTAGTAAGCATACTTCTAATCTTTTTACTATTGTCCGGAATGAACGAGCAACAATGGCGCTCGTTAAGCATCTTGCAGACCCCTCGACTCTTTGCTAAAAGAATGTCTAAAGCAAGCCGATTTTGAAGAGTCATAGCTCTTTCTGCAGCAAGTTCAGTATCCATCAGCCTGTGAAATTTGTCAGCATGTTATCCACAATAGTAGACAACTTTTGAATTTTCATGGAATTTAAGATAACCGCCACTGAAGGGATTGTAGCTCCAAATATGTCACCAATGACAGCAGCCACTGATTCTCGTTTTTGTCTAGGATGTTGTAATTCAGATGTTTTAGGTATTTGTTTTAAATCATCAATTTGGTAAATCTTTGGGAATACTATTCCCAAATAACATGTCCCATACCATCCCTTAGGGAGACGGTAATAAGCATTTAGTCCACAGATATAGTAGATCCCAGGGATCGCTGGATCCTGTCCATTCTACATAAATGTCCATTTACTCTGAAACAAAAACACATGTCTGCATTCACTCGTTCCCACAAACAAATTGTCTTGCTCAGATTTTGGCCTATATATACAAAGCCTACCTACATGTAATGAATCTATAGCTAGTTTGCCTTGTGTTTTGATTGCAGTGTAAGCGTAATCATTTGCATATGTGCGTTTTTCTAACCCTTTTTCTAATCTTGCCTTCAATGCTTTGCGTCTATCATCAGTGTGATCTAAAAAGCTTTTCTCTTCAGGTGATAGCAAGCAAGTCAAATTATTGCGATGTGCATAAGCAGTTCCAAATTTAAGCGTCGGCTCAAAGAATCCTCTAACTATTTTTATATCATGTTCCTTAGCTAACTTATTTAAGAATTCGATCACAGGCACAAAAGAAAACACAACATCCAGATTTGAATAAAAGTATTGCACATGCTCTTGATTATAAAACCTTGTTAGTAGCAAGCTGCAACTAATCCCGTAAATTAGAGGGAGGGTATGATAAGTAACTCCCTCCTGCACAGATGAAGGAATCTCAGTGCACACATAAAAATCTTTCGCATCCATGGTTTCCACATACTTATTTAGCAAGCAATAGAAGACTTTGGTAGAAAGCTCCCCTTTTGAATTAGTTGACTCATGCAAGTGTCTTGCATCCTGCTCAAATCTCTCCCACTGTGTTAGTGTTGTAGTTTCAGGTTTTGAAGTAGCATTAATGGTCTCTTTCTCTATCCATGGCATTCCCACAATCACTCCCACAATTATTATTGCACACACAACACCTATTATAAGTCCCAGCCAACCACACACCTTACTTCCCTTGTTACTACTTCTATTATAAGCCATGTCTGTATAGAATCAGATAGTAGATCAACAATCAACTTGAGGATGATTTAGAATATTCTCTTGCTTTTTGCGTGTATTTACAGCGTCTCCACTCACTCCAGGACCCCCTTTGTCAAATCAGGTTAGCAGCTTGTCATAATCAGGTTTCTTAAAGGTCAATCCGGTTCTAGTGTCACTTTCGCTAAGTTATAAAGTCTCTCTTTTAGTTTTCAGATTTTCAATTTTAACTAAGTTTTCCTTGGATTCGTTCAGGTACCGTAGTATTGGCCTGGTACTTCTCGATCAAAACAGAATGCTAGGAATTCTTGTTGCCATTCCGATGTTGTAGCATACGCCCATTCAGGACCTGTATATCTTCTGTTTGCGACTCTCTTTCTTTTCAGCCTTCGTTCACCTTGTTGTTCTCCTTCACTTAAATCTTCCACTCGAGATGTATCATTTTCCTCTGTTATTGTTTCACTTGATGTGTCTCTTATCTTGAAGAGTGGTTTTTCTGGCCAGTTATCGCCTATGTGCGTCTTCTTTCGATGTGTCTTTTCAGGGCGTTGGACAGCACCCTCCTCTTGTGATATGGTGTTTTCACTTGATGGACCTGCAGCCGGCTCAGGAGGCTCTGGCGCACTCTGATTTCTCTCTACGATTTCTCCTTCTTCTCCTTCTTCTTCTGGGTCTGTGCCGGGTTTGAGTTCTAACCCGTATCTGTCTACTTCTGGGAGAACCTCTCCTTGATTAAGTTCTCCAGTTGCTTCTACTGAGGTAGGCACTCTATCACCTCTCTTGAACTCATTTACTGTTTGAGGGACGAGGCTGTTCTCAGGTGGGCCCTCCGGCAGTCTCAGTTCCTTCTTGACTGTTCTCTGTCCCTGAGACTTCTCTTCCTGAAGCTGTTGTGCCGGAAACCTCAAGTTCCTCTTCAGCAGGACACGTTACCTTTTTTGTGTGACTGGCATGTAACCAGTTTGGAACTCCGGCACACTTTACAGCAGTAGTAGTTGTCAAGATTACTTGATATGGCCCTTTCCAACGTGGTTCCAGACACAACTTTCTCACGTGCTTCTTGACAACCACCCAGTCACCAGCTTGTAGAGAGTGGCCTGGATCGCCAATCGGTGGCAATGTGTTAGCTTCCACCGGGGTGAGAGAAAGAGCGTATCACATCAGCCAAACCCTTGCAGAAGTCCAACACCATATCATCTGTAATATTCACTAGAGCATTTGCAGGAACTGCTGGTAATCTCATAGCTCTACCCATGAGGATTTCATGGGGGGATAATCCAGTTTTCTTGTCTGGGGTGTTTCTCATTGACATCAGCACTAAAGGCAATGCATCTGGCCATTTCATATTGGTAGCTGCGCACATTTTTGCCATTCTCGATTTCAAAGTACCGTTCATTTGTTCTACTAGTCCTGATGCTTCGGGGCGGTAGCTACAATGCAGCTTTTGTTCGATGTCAAGTGCGGCACACAGGAGTTTAATCACCTCATTGTCGAAGTGTCTGCCCCTATCTGACTCTATAGAGACCAGAAACCCGAACCTTGGTATCAGTTCCCTAAGTAGTAATTTTGCAACTGTAAGACTGTCATTCCTACATGTGGGGTATGCCTCAATCCAGTGACTGAAAACACAGACAATCACCAACACGTACTTCAATCCTCCACAGACAGGCATTTCAATGAAGTCCATTTGCATCTTGCTGAATGGACCACCAGCTCTCCCAATGTGGCTCAAAGTTACCACGGTTCCTTTTCCGGCATTCATCTGTTGACAGATGATGCACCTGTGACAAATGACCTCGGCAGCATGTCTGAATTTTGGATTAAACCAGTCGATTTTAAATGACCTGATCAATTGCACCCCTCCCAAGGTGAGCCTGTCCGTGATAAAGTCTGCCAAACTGAGATAGAAGAATGTTTGGCAATACTAGTTTTCCTTCCTCTGAGACCCACAAATCATCAGCCCTTTGTACACATTGCATTCTTTGCCAAGAGCGTTTTTCCTCTTTGCTTGCACGACCCTGTAATGTTTTTAACTCATCCAACGTGTCAACCACCCGTAATGCAAGGTTCAGACATGTGTCATTTTCAGTTTGCCGTAACAATTCCCATTGCTCCTTGAACGATATACAGTTCAATGCGCAAAACCTTGCGACTTGATCTGCATAACCGTTTCCCATGGACACAAAGGTGGTCATTCCGACCTCAGCGGTCTGGTCTCCAGACCGCCGAGGCCGGGGGAGACAGAATACCGCCATTGCCGGCGGTATTCATGCCTCCCTATTCCGACATTTCCGCTGGCCCAGCGGAAATGGCACATCAACATTGCCGCCGGCTCGTAATAGAGCCGGCGGCAATGTTGATGTGCAGCGGGTGCAGTAGCACCCGTCGCGCATTTCACTGCCTGAAATTCGGGCAGTGAAATGCGCGATGGGGCTATGCCTGGGGGCCCCTGCACTGCCCATGCCAAGTGCATGGGCAGTGCAGGGGCCCCCAGGGGCACCCCCAGTCCCCTTACCGCCAGCCTTTCAATGGCGGTGTTTACTGCCACGGACAGGCTGGCGGTCGGGGACTCATAATCCCCAGGGCAGCGGTGCTTGCACCGCTGCCCTGGGGATTATGCCCGCCAGGCGGAAGCCTGGCGGGAAAGTGGAGGGGCCGGCGGTATGACCGTGGCTTTTCCGCCACGGTCAGAATTGCTGGCGGAACACCGCCAGCCTGTTGGCGGTGTTACCGCCAACATACCGCCGGCCGCCAGGGTCGGAATGACCCCCAAAGTCTTGTGATCTAATATGAGCACTGCCTTTCACCACAGCAATTTCAAAAGGTAACTGAATTGCATGTAATAAATCCTTTATTTGTTCACCATTTTTCACAGGAGAACCAGAAGAGGTCATGAAACCTCTCTGTGACCAAAGTTGGCCAAAATCATGTACGATTCCAAATCCGTATATGCTATCAGCATAGATAGTGACCCTTAGATTCACAGCTGCGTGGCATGCCTTAGTAAGGGCAATTAATTCTGCCACTTGAGCGGAAAACACTCTCTTGAGCCAGGAGGCTTCAACGATACCAGCTATGGTGCATACTGCATAGCCAGCTCTCAGTGTTCCACCAGAATCTCTTAGACAGAACCCATCAACAAACATGATACAGTCACTTTCCTTCAACTGTGTGTCCTGAATGTCTGGACGAGGTTTGGTACATAACTCATTTACCTCAAGACAGTCATGTTCAAATTCTTCCTCATTTTTTATTTCAGGGTTTTCAACAGGAAGTAAAGTTGCCGGGTTCAATACAGTGCACCGCTTGAGTGAAACATTTGGTGACCCCAATATGATTGTCTCAAACCTAGTGAGACAAGCATTTGTCATGTGCTGAATTTTAGTTCGAGTCAACAGAATTTCAACTGAATGCGGAACCATTACTGTTAGGGGGTATCCCATGACTATGCCTTTACATTGTGTAAGGCTCTGACCAACTGCTGCAACTGCGCACAAACAACCCGGTAAGGCTGCTGCGACAGGGTCCAAGGTAGATGAAAAATATGCTACAGGGTGATTTGCATCTCCATGGACCTGTGTTAAGACAGACAAAGAACAAGCATCACGTTCATGACAAAACAACAGAAAAGGTTTTGTATAATCAGGCATTCCTAACACTGGTGCCCTGCACATGCATTCTCTTAACTCCATAAATGACTCAAGTTCTTCCTTAGACAAAACTATGGTATATGGCTCATCCTTGATCTCTTTGCCTGTCAGTTTTATCAAAGGTTTTGAAATGATCGACAAGTTGGGTATCCACTGGCGACAGTAGCCCACCATTCCCGAAAACATCCTGACATCTCTTTTTGTCATTGGAGGGTTCATTTGCAAAATGGCTGTTATTCTTTCCTTTGATGTTCTCCTGGACCCTCTTTCGATCAAATGCCCTAGGTATTTCACCTCTTTCTGACAGTATTGTAGCTTCCTGGGTGACACCTTATGTCCATTTTTCCCCAAATGATTCAGTAATGCAATGGTATCGTATTTACAACTGTCCCTAGTTTTGGATTCAATCAGCAAATCGTCAATGTACTGCACAAGGGTCGAATTAAAAGGCAGTACCAGGGACTCCAAATCCTTTTTCAATATCTGATTGAAGATGGACGGTGATTCAGAAAACCCTTGAGGAATTCTGCACCAACTGTACACCTTATCCAGGAATTTGAAACTGAACAAAAATTGGCTATCCTCATGAAGAGGTATCGAAAAGAAGGCTTGTGACAGGTCTACGACAGTAAACCATTCAGCATCACAGGGAACCTGGAACATGATTACTGCTCGATTGGGCAGGCAACATTTTACCACGATTTCTTTTATTTTTCTCAAATCCTGCACAATTCGAACTTTCCCACAGGGCTTCTTCAAACCCATTATGGGAGAGTTACATGGACTGCTTTCAGGACTCCCTGTCTGAGAAAATCTGCAATTATTTGTGACACTTCGATGAGAACTTCTTGTGTCATATGATATTGTGGCACCTGAGGGAACACCGCATTTGGCTATATCTGGACTTTAACTGGTTCTACCCCTTTTATTAGTCCTACTTCCTTTCCGGTCAGGTCCCATACTTTATCTGTTACCGTCCCCTGCAACTCGACAGGTAGATTAATCAAGGTAAGCATCGGGAACAGGGTAATCAAAGGGTAACCCTCATTAGCTGTCCCTGTGTCCTCTTCTGAGAACTGTCCTTCATCTCCCTCATCATCACTATTTGTCTGCACTTCGATTCCGTCATTGGAACAGGTAATCGAACATTTTGTTTTACACAGTTAGTCCCTTCCCAGTAGGGATACCGGACTCGAATCGCAGACTACAAACCTATGTAGCCCCTGAAAGTTGCCGATCTCAACCTGCACTGGATCTGTAATCGGGTTTGTCAGATACTGATTTGCTACTCCGACCACTCTTATGGTACGCCGTGAAAGGGGCAATCTTGGAACCTCTGCACTTCTAACTGTAGAGCGTGTGGCTCCTGTGTCAACCAGGAACGAGACCTTGTAACCCATCAGCTTTCCTTCCACATATGGGCCCCTCTGATCCACCTCTAAGGATGCTGCAAGCCTGCATTCTTCACTGTCTGAGCTATCGTCCGACCATTCCCCATTCATTCCATTTTCACCTCGTAATGGGAATTGTTGTACTGTATTATTTTGACTCGTTACCTGACCTGTGACCTGTTGAGGAACCATCACCTGTTGCTGTCCCATTGGAGCCATTGGTAATTGCATTTGCTGTCTAGGTACCATAGGAATCTGCTGTTGTACTGGTTGCATTTGCACTGACTGAAAACGCGGCATTTGTATCTGCTGCGTGGGCTGTACCCCTTGCATTTGTACCAGATTGTTCTGAAAATTCGGGTTTTGATGTCTCATTTTCGGGCCCCGTACATTTTGTAATGTACCGACATTAGCACTTTGCTGAACAACACCATCCTGCACCATATTCGGGCACTCCCGTTTCCAGTGCCCCACGCCCCCGCACGCGTGACATGGTGACATCTTTTTCGCTCCTTGTACATCATTTTGAACCACAACAGTATTTAAGTCTGGACCGCGATTCACAAACCCTCGACCTCTCGGCTGTGTCTGAAATACACCATTCATTTGCGGTTGTTGCTGTATCATCTGTTGAACTCCGTTTCCCTGTATTCCTGCCTGTGCAGCCCTTATCTGCATCACCATCACTTTCTCTTTCAGCTTCTTTTGCTTCAATTCAATCTCATCACTACAGTATTTCGCATACTGCAACACTTCATCAATCAGCTTTGCTTGCCAACAAATCAAATGATTCTTAATCATCTGGCTAACTTCTGGTCTCAATCCTTCGACGAACCTAAATACAAGATGATTCATGTCCTTCGGTTCAATTGTCTCAGTACCACTATAGTGTTTGAATGCCTTTAGCAGTCTTTTGTAGAAAGCATGTATTGATTCCTTAACCTCTTGAGAGGTCCAGTCAATTTTCTGCCAATCAGTCACCTTCAGCGACACTTTTTGCTTCAAAAACTCAATCACCTTATGATAATACTTCATCACCTCTTCAGATGGTGCCCCGGTCACCTTATCTCTTGCCGGCTCCTTCGTCGGCCAATCTATCCATCTCTTGCACTCGAGCCACAGATCAGGCGGAACAATGATCTCAAACAAGGTATTCAAGTCTTCCCAGAGACACTTCGCAAGTTTCACAAACCTATCTGTTTGCTGGTACCACTCGATCGGTTTCTCTCTCAATCTGGGATAATCGTTAGTAAAAGATAGTATGTCTCCTCTGGACCATGGTACATGGACTAAGACACCACCAGCTGTCTCTCTCATAGGTAATATTTTTACTGATTCCAGATTGGGTGAGGCCTTAGCTTGATTAGACCCTGGACTGTCACCCTTTTCCTTATCTCTTTTCTTTGCCCACCTGCCTTCCCATTTCTCCAGTGCACCCCAAATTTGGGCACTTTGCAACAATTCTCTCAAATGTGCCTTCATTCCCGCAGACCTCATATGCTCAAAATCTTTGGAGTCAAAATCCAATCTGTAACTTCTTTTCAGGAGTTTAGTATTTCCGATATCAATATTGTATTTATCTGCCAGGTTCGCTAATCTCTGATGTACCTTGCCTACTTCTTTGGTAATTTTGGGACATAGGAATCTTAATTCTGCTTCTGTGTATGACTCCAATCTATTTACTCCCATTGTACCTTCCACTAATTCAGCAGCTTCTGCCCCTAATCTTACAAAGTTCAGGTATTCGTCTTGTTTTTCTTTTTCTGGTTCGACTGTAACCACTGCAGCCTTTTGTGAAGTATAAGTCTTTTCTAACCATTCATTTAGCTGTTGGACTGTGAAACCCTGTAGCGAAATGTTCCCTGCATGCATCATTGGGGAATGTGAAGTGTTTGTACTCATTGTTTGTGGAGTTAAAACTCCTAACCGTGCCTGATGCATTGCTTCGATGGGTGCTCCCACTGGACTAAGGTCCATTAAAGACCTCAGCTGTTCAACTGCTTGCTCTCCTGGTGCCATTATCTGGGGGGTTCCCATAGATCCTCCTCTTATCACATCTTGAGTCATCACTCCCTGATCACATACGCCAGTTTTACCCTGTGCATACAATGGCAAAGGTGGACCAACGGTGATTGGCAACGATATGGCAGCAGGTGTCTGACCTGGTCCCAGACTCCGCGGAGCAGTAACTCCATAAGTCTGTTCCAAGGTACCTGGGACAGGTGCTAATGGTGGACCAGCTACTGGGTTATACCCTGGTATCAGCTGTGGTTGCGGTCGGGACAATAATTTCGGAGTTGACTCAATCTGTACTAACTTTGATTTCATGTATATCGGGTCTGGCGGCACTATCAGATTTGTAGTAGTCTCAAGTACTGGAACGTCTGGGTAGATTCTCTGTATCTGCGGTGGAGGTTGCAACTGTATCTGTATGTCTGGTGCAGTGGGTACACTGACACCATTCTGTATCGAAACCGTATCACTAGTCTGTACCGTATCAGCAACTCCCTTTTCCTGCGTCTGGTTCCCAGGATCCATGCTAGTGCTTGGAGCACTATCACTCACCTCATAAGGTGGCGGGCGATCATGTAGTAACCTGTCCATAAATTCCTCATCGTCTGAATCATCTTCCTCTTCCCAAGGTCTTTTTTTCTCTTTAGATTTGCCTGAGTCTTTATCTGTCTTACAGGAGGCTTTCTTTCCCTGTGTTTCTTCTCCCTGTGTTATTGTTGGGAACAGTTTTAGTCCGTCAACAATTCCCCTTCTCCACATTTTATTCTCATTATCCCATCTAGCCTCAGCATATGATTTTTCTGCCCTTCTCAGCCTTCTATGGAACGTTTCTTGTCTATGTTTAAGAGCCCTCAAATTCCCAAATCGCTAAAGCCTCAAATTGAGCTGGCCTCGGAGGTGGTTTCTGTGTACTTAACATCCACCTTAAGTTTTCCAACACCTTTGGATTGAATGTCCCATGCTCCGGAAACTCTAAACATCCCCCCTTCTCTGTTAGTTTGCGCCACTGTTTCATCCATAAACATGGTGCAACACCCTTCTCTTCCATAACCATATAAGCTGGAGTACCCTCGGGTGGTGTAGGCTCCCCATCAGTTGCTACGATATATGGGTCTTCCTTCAGAGCACTCTTAAATGCTTTAACAAAATTAATTTTGCGATTCTTCTCTTGTTTGTATTTTAATCAGAAGTGACTTAGTTCCCAGGACACTCTTCACCCACCTTTCTCAACCTATTGCCTCTCACGGATGGCAGCCAACCCGTGCGCGACCCCTCTCGACAACTGACCTATCTCAGCGCGGCACCACTGACGTCACACTCACACACACTGCAGCTGACAAAGTCTTGCGGCTTGTCCGCTCCTCACTAAACCCACACAAACTAATGTAAATTATTGCGAGTACTTTAAATGACAACACAAATCTGTTGGTTTACTACAGGAAGGGTAACACATTCGCTTTAGAACTTTACAGAGATTTCACTTGAAGCCTCAGCCGCTACTTTCTCCTTGTCAGTTCCCGCATACGCAAGCAGAATTCGACCCGCAAACTCTACTCTCGACTTGTCAATGGCTCGTCCTAGTGCACTTTAGAATTTGCCAAATCTCCATCGAAGGTTTCACACATGCATCTACTCAAACTTGACTTGTCAACCACGCCCGATTGACCTATTAAACCACCCAGATTACAACACAAATCCAAGTGTCTTCTACACTTGTCAACATACTCCGGAGTCTTAGACCACGACGGGTCCGTACATAAACAACCAAGCACATGGATAATTTAGAGCACCCAGCGCCACACTCATATGAAGTATGCTGACTTCCCTACTCTCATACTGCGGAGTACGCCTACTCCTACTAAACATATATTTGTCCTAAATACACACAAATCTCGCAATCACCTGCAAAAAGGCATAAGCTAGCAAGCGCAAAAACCCGAAACCACACACATTATGGCGCTGAGAACTTCCCCAACTCACTTAGGCAGGCTCCGAGATCCCGGGAAAGTCATGGTGAACTTAGAAACCCATCATATCTCCAATTTGCATTATCACAGAAAAACAAATTAAATAATGGTTCTCCGTCCTAGGGCCCCCAAGGGCCAAAACCGTCGCTCTGCTACCAGAACTGTTAACGCGTCCCTTTATGTCAATTTTATAAACATTAGGACTCGTTTTAGGCCAATGAATCTTGTGACCCAGTGGTGAGACACCGTAGGACGAAACAACTGATCAATATGTCGAGCAATATATCAATAATGTCATCAATATTCACCACCACAATACACTTTACTTTGGTTATAGACATTAGTCAAATTGTCGACGCAACCATGACCTTTCAGCCATGAATAACCACACCTTTTGATAGAATGTTATTCCCTATTGATTACAATCTACTAGCAGAAGTGTCAATCTCAAAACCAGGAAGCATAAGAGCATAGTCACAATATGGCAACTGTGATAAGATTTCATTAATGCAAGAAACACAAACATAAGAACATAGCACGGCGTGAACATAGATCAGAATACCAAGAATATCACGTAAGTCTCAGTTCAGCATAGCGTAACGTCAGTCTTTGTCTATTTGCATCAGTCAGAGAGATCACCTATCCTAACCACTAATTAGCATCGGCATGTTGGGCTTCATGCAAAATAATTTAGAACACCAATTTAGAAAATATCTAACTATGGCCTCTATTAAAAAATGAGCAGTTGGTACCTAGAAAGGAAAAGCAAACAGACAAATTACAAATCGCCTTGTCATAATTACCCTCCAATGATCAGATCAGCACACAGGATCAGTCTTCGTCTTCAGGACATCAGTCGAATCGCCATCAGTCTAACCTCGTCTAAAGGACAGGGGACACTTCCCTAATAAGGAGGAGAAGCGTAAAGGTCAGTCTATGGGTGAGGATGGTTTATTAAGTCACAAAGTCACCAAACAGAGTGACAGAGTTTCTGGATAAAATCAATAGCATTCCCTACCTAGTTCTAACGACCCTTCTGTAACATGGGTTTTTATCCCTTTTTCGTAATACCTTCCCCCAAAATTCTATTGGACATTTACTATACCCCACTATCTTTAACCTATCAAATTAAGCATTAGGTAATTCCAATTGTCACCCCATGATAATCCATAACATTTTGATTGGTCTTCGTAATTGACGCCTTCGGAGGTGGCACATCCGGATTTTACTTCACGTCTTCTCGGGTCATGAGTTTCCTTTGTCCATGGTTTAAATGTCCTTGTACATTACATTAATCTACTTTTGTTTCAATTTTGTACATAACTCATACTAAAGCAGCAAGCATGCGGGTGAGAACAGAATATGGGTTGATACATGAAATGAAGAAAAGGAACAAATGCAGGGTCATGGCCCTTTGCGAGTTAGCACACTGAAAAACAGAGAAAATGCTTTAATATGAGAGCTAGGCAGCTAAATCTACAACTCACGCTAACTTAAGGCCTATGAGATTTTAATACAAATGCGATATCGTAAATGTTAATATAAATCATAGCATGAACAGTTTTACTCATCATTGTTAGTTCACGTATATATTTGTGACCACACACATTATAGTTGTAATTCAGATGCATGTTTAAGCAGAACACTAATTATTGTTGTTTTCTATGAAGCATCATTAAACATTGATATAAGCATTTCACTTTTAGTATATGTAATATTTAAACTACGCTCTCTCAGCCCCAAATACTAGACCTCTTTTTGACAGTATTGCAATTGGCTTAGGGACAGTTTATGTCCATTCTGGGATTGTTCAAGAAAGCAATGGTGTCTTGTTTACAGAATTCTTTTGTGCTTGATGCCACCAATAGGTCATCAATGTCCTGAACAAGGACTGAATTACAGGGCATTATCAATGTTTCCGAGTTTTTGTTTAGAATTTGATGAAAGATTGAAGGACTCTTAGTATACCCTTGAGGGATTCAACACAATGCTAGAACTTTCTCTCGAAACACAAATGAGAATAGAAATTGCCTATCCTCGTTTAATGGAAAGGAGAAGAAATCCTGACAACAATCCACGACAGTGAACCACTCCACTGTGCACGGGATTTGATAAAGAGTAGTGGCTGGATTTGGTACCACAGTACAACATGGGATTACAATTTAATTAACCTTTCTCAAATCCTGATCTATTCTAAATTTACCACTGTGCTTCTGTAATCTCATATTCGGTGAGTTGCATGGACTCTCGATTTTCTCCCCCAGAATTCCTTTTTGTAACATGTCCTCAAGTATTGGTGCTATCCCTGCTATTACTTCTGGAGTCATGTGACAGGGTGGTCTTTTCAGGAAAATTGTATTGGACTTAATTGTGATTCAGACTAGCTCTATGCGTTTGATTAGTCCGATGTCCTTTCCTGTGAAATCCACACTTCTGGGTTTACAGTCTCTTTTAAATGTGGAGGTAGCCCTTCTGCTGTTATCATTGGTAGAGCCCTACCATGTCTGATTGAGTCATTTTGAACTCAGCATCCTCATCAAAGGTCTGAAATTTGACCTGTTGGGAGTACAATAAATTGTGCAGTTTAACTTGCACAACAGATCACATCCCAAAAGGTGTACAGGGCTACAATCGCAAACAACAAATGGGTGATTTTCCTTAAATTAACCTATTTTTGCAACCCCTACCCCTGTGCCTTATAAAAGGAGTTACTCTCTGTTGATGTCTTCAAATCAATCCACAGCACCTTTGATATCTTAACAAACTTCTTGACTTGTGTATTTCACTGCATGGGATTTTCCCTCAACTTTGGGAAGCTGTTTTGTAAATAATGGAAGGTCTCCAGTACCCCAAGGTACATGGACATACCCTCCACTTGCTATTTTTTTAAATGGAAAAGATGAAGCTTGTTCATCATCAGTAACATCAGAGAGTGGCATATTCTCTAATTCAGTCACCTCTTCTGATTTATTTTTCTTTTTGTGGTTATTCCCCACTTATTTTCTAATTTTTCAAATTCACTCCATCTGCAAACACATCTCACCAACTCAATAATGTGTAGTCACATTCCGGAAGAACGCATCATTTCATCTATCTGTGGCCTGAAACTTTTCTGGAATGGGACGCTTCTTGAAATATCCACATCACTTTTTTTTTTGCCAATCAGTTAATCGTTCATGTATAGTTGCAGCTCATTTCTTTGCACAAATACATTAATTATTGTTCTTGATACTCACATGTTCCAGATCCAAACATCATATAATTATTTTCTCCAATTCTACTTTTTTGTTTTGTAATATTTAATGGTTTTTCCCTTTCTGCACCTCATTTGGTACCTGGAGTTCTTGTTCTTTCTATTTTAGCATTTTCTCTGACAGTCTCATTAAGTTCTGGTAACAGCGTTTCACCTTGAAGCAAAATTGTCACCCCTTGTCTTGGTTGTGTCATAAAGACAATTCTCTGTCCTTCTCCAAGTGCCTACGGTAGTGTCTATACAACAAGTTGAGAATTCTGTGAAGTTGAAATGAACACGTCACAGTTGCTCTTTCAGCAACTCCGAGAGCTACTCTGTTTCTGGCAATAGAAGCGCATATCTCTATCGGCTGTACTGATACAACCCTAGCAACAGGTTTTAGTACAGTCACAATGGATTTAGTCACATTAGCAGGCATTACTGCTTGAACAGGGTCAACTAGAACAGGTATATTGTTTGAGATAACAGGTTGTGCAGCAGACTGTGTCATAACAGGTTGCGCTATGGTGGAGTGAGCTCTAACAGCCTGTGCCATTGGTAATGGTCTCTCAATTTGATATGCATTTAGATTCACAGGAGCAGTAGCCACTGTTGCTTGACCAGCTGTTGTCCCATCAATGCTCGTCCCAGATACATCTGTCTTGGGACCATCATATGGTGGTGGACGTGCAGAGAACAATTCCTTTAAAATATCATCAACTGAATCAGCATCAGTATCGGATTTAGTTTAATCCTTTGTCCCTGAATGTCCTTTTTCTTTAAAGGCTTTTCATGTTTTTCAGACTGCTGATTTTTCCCTTTTGTAATTACAGGATATAGTCTAGCTCCCTCTACCACATTTTACCTCCATCCCTCCTGCTGATCATCCCAAATCGCATCTGTAGAATTTCTCATTGCCCTTTTGGTTTATTTCTGATACCTTTCTTCATCTCTCTGACAAGCCATTTTTTTCCCATGAATTTAATGGTTCAAATTGTGGGGGGTCTAGAAGGAGGTTTAATTTCAGAAAGTGTTTCTCGTAATCTGTCAATAATTCTCAAATTAAATGTACCCAATCTAGAGAAACCCAGTGGAGCCTCTTTCTCAGTGGTGTTATACCACTGATGAAGCCATACACAAGCGTGTACCCTTCCTTATCATATGATGTACTGGTGTACCCTCAGGAGTTCCCTCTTTGTCCTCTCGAACAGGAATAGTCACATGATCCCTAATTAAACTTCTAATAGCTTTCAAATCCAATTCAACAAAGCAAACAAATAAAACACAAAATTTTGAATGTTCCGTAATGTCAAATTTCAGTATGCCCATCTTCCAATCCCAGTGTGGCTCAATGTACTAACAGCCAATCCCTGTGTTATTCCCTACACAGCTCAACCAATCTCAGTGTTGAGTTTTACAGCAACCAACCAATGTCAGTGCAGCACAATATGATGCAACAAGTCACTCCCTGCAGCAGCTCAACCTTCTTTTTCAATTTTTCTCATATTCACATAAGCATTGATTATACAAAACTAAGCAGAATTAAAAGAAAAATCTTTGTTTGTCTGTCTGCCTCTTCTAAAAAAACAAATGAATAACTAGAATTTTTAGGTTTTTAACACCTTCTGACCTTTCAATCAAAAGAGTTTTGTCACACACCAATGAAATCTAGACCTGCAGAAAATCACCGGATCAATGCATTATCACCTTTTCTCATAAGGTTTTACTACACCGTCCAATTTTAGCATATTCACAACAACTGCCCCTATCTTAACGGTGTAGTCAATGGCATCTCATGACATACACCAAAATGTATTGCCAGACAAGGATACCATTAATCAAATCTTTTTCATCTATCCCTGGATCTTGGACTATTTCTTAGTCTGATAACTTCTTTATCTCTTCTGTGAAAGTGCATGAGCATCAGCAATTCATAAGCGCAACTTTGTAAGCTTTTATAACATTTTCAATGCAATATCTCATAATACATATCCTCTAACCAAAATTACAATGATCAATAATTAATAATAAACTTTGACAGATCACCCTATTGATACTCACTCACACCTCCGAATCTGCAACCGCCCAGAAAGTCACACTCAGTCAATATTCAGGCTCAGGCTTCTTGTGCATTGAACATGGGCATTTATCTTTCTTGGGGCACTTTTTAATTTTTGCAGCTCTTCCTTTCTCTCACCTGCATCCATCCTAGGCTGCCAACTTTTGGTGGAGCGGGGACTATAAGGGACCACACCAGAAAGAAAATTGATGTATCAGAAAACATGAAGCTCCCAGGAGGCCGGACTTTGGAGGAGAGGAGAAGTAGGATAGAGCTGCAATGTACTCAACAGATTATCAACATTTTAATTATCATTCAGCTTAGTAGGAGTCAGTAATGAGATTGTTAGCATAGGTTAAATTCTTTATTCAAATTTATTTTGTAAGTAAGGGCCTGTTTTAGATCTTGACAGTGTTACCCTCATGCCTCATCGGCATTGGACCTGAAAACACCATCAAGTCAACGGTGTTCTGCCAGCCATATTTAGATGTATTGCTGCTGAGCCGAAGACCACCATGACAGAGCGTTCTTCCTAGCCACCAGATAGGCGGGTTCCCCCTGACCATATTTAGCTGTTACACCTGTGCAGGTGGTGTCACTGCACTGGATTGCTGACTGAGGGACATCGTCGCTGGACCCAATGGACATTGCACAATGGCAGTGGCTACGGAATACAGGTAAGTCACGTACACACACACACACACTATACCATAGCCATACATGTCCCCCTGCAATATGCACTACCCAACACACCATATACAAACCATTATCCATTGCCATTCCAACACTACACAATCTGTACATGCTGAAAACACACATTGCCATACATCCATGACACAACACACACACACTGACACTGCACCCACACACAACACAACCAACACAACTACACAGGCATCTACACAAACACAATCAAACAAGGCACAACTACAACCATCACATCAACATCCACCACACAACACTCAAATGTGTCACATGGCAACACAATGTACAAGAAAAATCAAACTTACATACAATTGGCAGACATACAGACACAACCACATCACCCACTCCAGCTCCCTCCACCTGAGTCAGCCATATCACAATACACATACACACATTGACTCACATGCACAACAGGAAGACACAGCCTTATTGGTACAGGTCCCGTTGCAACGCACACACATGGTAAAAGTTGACAATTATGATTGTACCGTCATTGTGGTGCCAGCTTTCATTTGGCAATGAATGACACCACAATGGCAGTTGTGTATGTCTGCGATATGGGTTTTGAGCACATGTACCCACAAGAGTAATTTTTAAAAATTACTGTGACAGTTATATATGCCTGTAGTGATCCCGACCTCACGTGCAGTGCCCACCCAATGTACCCTGGCAATGCGGCATCCATACCTTTGAGTCCGACCATTGGGGGGGAATCATGGGCCAGATGTAGGTAAGTAAAAAATTGCGACTTGCAATTTGCGAGTCATAGCAACTCGCAAATTGCAACTCGCAATACGAGATGCAGAAAGGTGTCTCAGACACCTTCTGCGACTCGCTATGGGGTCGCAAAGACCCACCTCATGAATATTTATGAGGTGGGTCGCAGTTTGCGACCCCATAGCGAGTCTAGGCACTCACAGGGATGGTGGCCTGCTGGAGACAGCAGACCACCATGTCTGTGACTGCTTTTAAATAAAGCAGTTTTTTTCTTTTCTTTTTGCAGCCCGTTTTCCTTAAAGGAAAACGAGCTGCAAAAAGAAAAAATACCAAAACCATTTAGTTTCGGTTTTTTCAGAGCAGGCAGTGGTCCATAGGACCACTGCCTGCTCTGAAAAATATTTTTTGTGGCATTCACAAAGGGGAAGGGGCAAATGAGTTACCATCCACTTCAAGTGGATGGTAACTGCGAGTTGGTTTGCGACCGCTTTCGCGGTCACAAAGCAACTCAACATCGCGATGCGGTCGCAAATAGGAAGGGAACACCCCTTCCTATTTGCGAGTTGGAATCACATTTTGCGAGTCGGTACCGACTTGCAAAATGTGACTCTGCATCGCGTTCTGCGTTTTTCACCGTTTGCGAGGCACAAAAGGCTTCCTACATCTGGCCCCATGTTTTCTATGTGGATCAGTGGCAGCAGTGGTGGCAGGTCTTATTCAGTCATGTCCAATCGAAAACAGAAGTGGAATCAGGAGGGGGAAAGGTACATTTTGCCCACATTTCCCCCTCAATCCACCAGTATTGTGGAGGTCGGACCAGCACATTTTGCTTGGTGGGAGGCACATCCAAATCTGCACAGTGGTAAAGTTGGCTGGAGTCCCACTGGCAGCCACTATTTCCAATGGCGCCATCTACTCGGGTGGAATTTTCTGGCAGAGAAGGTGGGGCAAATGTGGGTTATTGTCGACATGTAAATCAGGCTGGTGGACCACCATGGCAGTGGATGGATTTTGGCCATTACAGCCAAGATTTAAATAAGTTCTTTATTAGCATCTCATAACATTTTCAGTGCAATACAGAACAAAGCATGAAGCGCATTTCAGAAAATTGTCCCTATTCTAAGCTACATATAGTGAAATAGAATATCAGCAGAACCCATAAAGAGTTTGAGGTTCCAGAGGTGAAATCATAAGACCTATAATAGAACTTCCCAAAAAGAAAAAATTAAGAAACTTAGTAGTGTCAGAACAACATCAATGAAAAGTATAACAACCACTGTCTTCCCAGAATGAATCTGAGAAATGTCAACAAAGCGTCTTAGTTAGAATGTATCTGAGTGAAAGTGCTCTCAAGAAAGTCTGTCAAAGGGCTTTCAAAGGTCTAGGAAAAGGCTCCCCAATCTCTAGTCTGGGGACAAGCATTTATACATGTTCAAAAAGCAACATTCTGCAAGTCTCGTAAAATAGCTTCTGGTCTCTAAAGGGATAATGACGTCTTCATGGGAACAGGACAGCTTCCGTCGATTTAGCAAGTTTAACAAAGAATGCCCTCAATACAAGATACCTTTAATTGCTATTTACAACAAGGTTATCAAAATGGTTTCATGCTTTCAGCACTTCCTTCTATAAGACAAAACAAGTCAAGGTAATTACAAAACTTAACTTCATGATATCTCTCCCATTTCCATATGCTTCTGCTAATAAGCTTTATTCATAAAGAAACAGCTTTATAAATTCAAACTAACATTTCAGTACATCATAAACTTTTATTCAGGTCATATAGGAAGGCACGATAAAACCCCACACAATCCCTATTCATACTGTATTTGAAGAATGTATTTGCATCATGAAAAGATATACATTAATGACTATGACACAGGTCAGAGAAAAACAAAGACAGGAAAGAAATAAAGAAAGAGAAATGCACTGGTCAGTGTTTTAAGCTACATACATATCTTCATAAAAATCTGCGTTCCATGTTTCCACTTAGTTTAAACAGCATTATTTCCAGGTCTACATGGCATATCGTACAGATTACGTATGCCATTCATTTTCTATCATAGCACAGAACCACTGTAGATAGTCACCTCTAAGGTTCCTGGCCGCCTATGAAATCACCATACTATGGACAGGGCCTATCTCTGCAATTGGTGGCATGCCTGGACAACATTCTATTTCTATTTGGAAAGCTGTAGGGATGGACATATTGTACATCTCCTGAATAATATAAAAGTCTACATAAGTGCTGGGTTTATGCAATTTGGTGATTCGAAGCAAAGAGAAATGTATTTTAAATTTTAATTCTACAACATTTTGAAATCATTTTAAATCGGGGTTCAACTTGTTAATATTGATAATTACCTGTCAGATTATCGACTGAAGCTAAAACGCCACATTTTTGAAAATTAATAGTATGAAACTGTGCTCTAAATCTTTGGAACTCAACCTTACAATATCTTCTATTGTGGAAAATGGACTAATTCAAAACACATTTGGAGTGCAGCAAAACAATGAAGTATTTGGCATTTTCTACAGTACTATAAGATAAGGACTAAATCTAAGAATGGGGCTTCCATTGGTCTTTAATAACCTTTCACTGTAACACGTTCTGTCACTGAATACTGTCCCTGTTGCTGTTGTGATTGTCACTCTTGTAACAATTCACTGAACTGAGTGGAATAGATTCAAGCGTGATGCTGAGATGCAGGATGTAAAGTGTCTTGTTACCTTTTCCTACAAACCAGGATTCTAAGCAAACCACATTATGATGTGGCCAGCTGTGTGACGTCACAGTATAGAATAGTAAGCCTTAGCGACAGACTTGAAAATGCTTTCATAGCCGAGTGCAGATTCCAAACCCCAGGGACAAGACAGCCAGTCCAGGGAGGACATATGGAGGCTTGTAGAAATGTTTCTAAGGAGGATCCCGCTTCCGCTCACAGCACATCTGAGAATTTTGCTGTCCTTTGGCCTTCTGCTCAGGAGTTAACAGGTAACATGTCTCACTGTCAGCTTAGACTCTATTTACTTTAGATCAGTGCCCCAAACCTATGCAACAGAAGCTAGAATAGGGCACAGGTGATCATGGCATGTAAATACGAACTTTAATGTAGTAAAAACATCCATTATGAGTGGTAGTTAAAGCATGTTAAAGGTTTGAAGTGAAACCAAGCACTTAAGTTAATATCTACTCAAATACGTGTCTCCTGGCTCAACTTCAGCTTCTTGTGTCCCTGCTCCAGACAAGGGAAGACTTGTGATGATACCGGAGGAGGTGATCAGCAGCTGAATGCCCAGTTCACCTTTGTCTTGGACAGTGCCTAATTTGTCAGGAGACCACTGCAGCTTACCCCAGCCCATTGCTCCTGCCAGCACCTCCAATGACAGAGCCTACACAACAAACAACAAACCCTACAAGTGTGACACTTCAGATTATCCCAAGTCCCCATGCTATAGAAATGGCATGGAAGACGTGTTTTAGCCATTTTAAGGTATATTAAATTAATAAACAACCGTTGTTGTGCTCATCTCTATACGAGACAAAAAGCGCCACCATGTGGAAGCCTGCCATAAGCGTCAGTGTTGACAATAAAGTGCTGGTATTGATCACCGGAAACCACCAGCTCAAATTGAGCACTGGCCTTGGGGCAGGAGAACTTCGAGCATCGGTGTTGCTGGAAGAGTTAATGCAACCCTATGTTACTGCTTGCAAACCCAGCCAGCTGCTCACCCAATGTCTGTTATTTATCCAATAAAGTCAAATATGTCTGTCATCATCTATGAAGAGCAGTATACCATGCAGGAGGCATCCAGCTATCAACCATAGTGAAAGGCAGATGAAGGAAGTGAGAAAAGATGACTAGAACAAACTGTTGACTGGTCTGTGGAAGGAAAGAAGTGACAATCCTAGTTTTGATTGGAGCTTCAAGCAGGCCTGCTCTGAGTTGTTTCCCCCTGAGAACAGCTTGAAAGCACTCATCCAGAAATGTCAGCATTAATAAGCATTGGCAATGCCAATGGATCTGGCTTTAAAGGAATGTTGTATGGTAATGTGAAGCATTACAAATAGCATGGGAAGGATATGTGTTGTATGAAAGCAAAGAGCTATAGAATAATAATGTTGTATGTTAAAAGCCCAGATGACAGTTGCACTATCAAGCCAGACCAAAAGGTCTGCCCTCCTCCCATCTCTACTGCTGCCAGATAAAAACATCATACATAGTCTAGTTATCTAAGGCAGTTTAATAATAGCATTATATTAGCATGTTTATGCCCCTGAAGGTTCAAGCTCAGGCAGCTATATAAATAAACAAAATGATCACAGCTGTGTCAAGAAAAATCACTTTTTTGAGGAAACACATAATTTATGCCCAATCAAAACATTTACTCCTGGTTCCCAGCATGTGGGCAGAGCCAAAGCCTACTTCCTTGTGGTTCACACATAATTGCCCCACTGTCAAGCCAGACCAGATTGTATAGTTGCACTCTCTCCTTCTTATTAGAAGGAAACAGTGCATGCTTTGCCCTCTGTGTAATTGCATGCTTTTAGGGGCAGCCATAGAGCTCTTTCAGCATCAAGTGCATGTTGATTATTCTAGGGTAAGGTGTAACTATTCTAGTTATCTCATTATGTATAACCTTATACCAATGCTTTGAGACACGTCAGAATAGAATCATATTTTATTGTTAAGGTAATAGCAAGCAAAATACTTAAACACATTTAAAACGACCATCTACGACTGAAACTAGTTTTGCATTATCCCTTTCCCTCCCCACAATCTGTGCAATTGCACAGACATTTGTCTTGAATTTTGGAGATGCTAGCAAAGCGTATACACTAACACACCTGATGCATATGTTCGCTTTCACTGGTACTTCTCTGAACCTGCCAACTTTAATATAATAAAATCATTTACATATGTGTATGTGCAAGGGTCAGCAAGTTGCCAGGGATTACCGCCACTGTGCAGGACCAGCATGTTACCAGGGATTAGCACCGATGTGCAAGGGTAGCTTGTCCCGAGGCATTAGCAGTATTGTACAGGGGTCAGTATGTTGTCAGGGATAACCACTGTTGTGTCAGGTCCAGCATTATACCAGGAATGACCACCGTTGATCCAGCACATTTCCAGAAACTACCACGATGTTGCCAGAGCCAACAGGTTGCCAGGAATTACCACCTGTGTGCCACATCCAGCATTTTGAGGGCAGTTGTAAAGGGTAAAAAGCTTCTGACTCTGCACGCAGACATTCATGCGCACACACTAATGCACTTGTGCACCCTAGTGCTGGAGGAATATTCAAATTGAGGGTGCCACTGAGCACTGACATCTCACACAGTCATTTGAACTTTCTTTATGTTATCGGAAGATAATTGGCCACAGAACTCCAGTAGAAGGGTGCTGGTAATGCAACTCTGCACTTACATGAAAATGGAGTACAGCACAGGGATTTTTTGGGTAAAATATAATTTGATAGCATTAAATTATACATCCTGGTATAATAAAATAGTGTAAGGTGCACTGTTATGGCAATAACTACCATCAGAAGTACTGTGCAACCGTTAGAAATAATGCCCCATTATAATGTTCCATAACAGTCTTGTGCAGTGAAATAATATTCCTTAGAAGAATACTCTGCTGCTTAACAATGTCCTTCAACATATTTGTCCCATACCCTACCCATAAATTATTGGGCCACCGAAAAATGCCTTTGAAATATTCTGAAATATTGTGTGATGGAATGTAGTCCTCCTCAGCTTTATGGCAGCCATGATTTCAGCAGACCATTCTTGTTACCTGAAAACATTTCGAGTAACACTAAAGACTGTCAAATATTAAGGAGGGCAACCTTTTAATATTCAGCGAATTGTTTATGCCATTCTATCTAGGCCATGATAAAATATTAGTTTTTTTGGAATCGTCTACGCCATAAACATAAATTATGCTGGTGTTCTTTTTGGATTGTTCTATAATTGCTTTATTCTTTATACTGCACATGATCAATCACGATGAAGTGACCTCCTTCACTAGGTAACATACAATAACGCTCCACACAGAATTCCAATGACCTCCTTTTATTTAGTAAAACAGCAGTACAGGAAACAGGTCCTCCGCACTTCTCAAACACCGAGGCTCAACTGTCAGCTCTCAGTTCCCACGCGTCATTGAGGAACGTAGAAGCTGCCTATGTCACCATATTCCAGTGACACTTCATCTAAGCACACCCAACACATCCTCCATATTTTTATTTAAACAAGTTCAATAACCCAACACAAGCACATGAACCAAGAACTAAGACGGAAACGATAAACAACAAAGAACCACACAAAATAAACAACAAACACAAAAGAACCACACAAAATAAACAACAAATACAAAATAACAACACAAAATAACAACAAACACAAATGCAAAAAACACTCTTCCCTTTTAAGAACTAAGGGCCAGATGTATGAAAAAGTTTTTCACTCGCAAATGGTGCGAATCTGTAAATTCGGCCGTTCGCCAGCACTGCCCTGGGGATTTCGACTCCCCTTACCACCAGCCTGTTCGTGGCGGTAAACACCGCCATGGAAAGGCTGGCGGTAAGGGGACTCAGGGGGACCCTGCACTGCCCATGCACTTGGCATGGGCAGTGCAGTGACCCCCAGGCACAGCCCCATCGTGATTTCCACTGTCTGCTTTTTCTTCCCTGCATGCATCAGGATCCCTATCTAACATGGTGTCCTCATCTACATTTTCTATGAAAGCTGTCCCAAACTAACATGGCGTCTTTTACCTTCCTGCATGTCACTTACTGTTTTTAAGTATATAAGGCCTCAGACACTTGATCTCCTTGTGCTGCAACACTTCCTTTTGGTGGTGATCACGCTCCGGTTTTTTCCAGTCCCTTTTTTCTGTTTCTTTCTGGCTTCCAGTTATATTTTTGTTTTTTTTACTACTTACCTTGCCTGTGCTTTGTTGTTTCAGGGAGTTCCAGCCTTGAGGTTTTTTTCCCCCTTCGGGGTTTTTACCTCAGGGACTCCTTTTGGAGGGCACGGACTGCTTAGACGTTTCCTTGTCAGTAGCACTGTGGCTACCAAAAAGGGTCGCCATATCTTGGCCAAAGCAGGACCTGCAAGCGACAAGACCATCCTGCAGACAAGTCTGGTAAGCGATGAGTCAACCGTGACACATTCCTGTTCTCCCTAAACACCAATATGTCATCCTGGAAGCACATCACACCTTTGGCCTACCCATACAAGTTATGCATCAAAAGTTGAAAGACGGCAGCGGCTGATGCCAGTCCAAACGCCATTCTCTTAAACTGAAAACACCCAAAGGGTAATGAAGGCTGTAAACTTCTTAGACCTTGTAGAAAGTCGAAAACCATTTAGCCCCTATACTTGAAACCATTTCTGTAATCCTTGGCAATGGAAAACAATATTATCATTCAAATATCGTAAGTCAATGCACAAACGAATCTTCTCATTGCTGCGTCGTGCTATTACCACAGGTGAAATCCATTCAGAACTCTCTATAGGTTCAATGACATCCATTTGCATTAGCTTGTCCAATTATTTTGACACATCGTCCCTTATCATTATTGGTACTGACCTTACTTTGGGAACTTACACTGACGCATTTCCTTTTAATACAATGTAATGTTCAAATTCTATTAACTTTCCCAATTGTTTATTAAATACCTTAGGAAACTTCTTCTCCATTTCTATGGCCAATGAATGTCCTTCATTCATCACCAACACCTTATCCTTGCTATTTGGATCCAGAATCATTTGTAAATGTCCTTGATCTTTCCATCCAAGAACTGATGTCCCTCTTTTGGCCACATACAGCTTCCCCCTTACACTTCTGTTTTGTAATGAAAATACCAGCCATCTGAAACCTAAAAAATCAATATTCTCACCAGTATAACTTTCAAGGTGTATATCCGGTTGCAATAAGTGTGTGCCGATTTTGTCTACAAATGTCGTCTTCCATACTTTCTCATTAATTATAGTGAACGGTGAACCAGAATCCGCATATATCACAATAGGAACAGCTCCAATTTCCATTTCACACATTGGTTTGCTTTTAGTACTCTCGTCAGTTATACTCAGTACAAAATTTCATGCCACTACAGCATCTCTCGATTCAATGTTCTTTTCCTCCTCGTTACCCTCAGTTTGGTCGCTGCCTTCATATATGCATTTCACTGTTTTATTTTTACTTCTACACACCCTTGCGAAATGGCCCACGATGCCACATTTGCCACACTTTTGTTTTAATGCAGGACACATTTTTGCGTATGCCAAATGTTCCTTACTATCGCATCTGTAACACCTTTGTTCACCATTTCCATAATTTTCCTTCGGAGAAGTTCTTTGTTCTTTGACTTGTTTCCGGTTCAGTACTTTGTAGACACACTCAGTACTTCTCTCTGACAGCTTTAATTCTGAAGTGCACCTTTCAGATATTTCCGCCAAAACTTCTTCAAGTGGAGAATCACCATTAATCCACAGTCTTTCTTGAATGCTCTGATTATTACAGTGCGTAACTAGTTGGTCCCTTATCAGATCAACGTGGATTGCACCAAATTTGCAATCAGTAGCTAGTTTTTTTAAACTGCAATATAATCATCCACGGACTCCCCTTTTTCTTGTTTCTGTTGGAAGAACTTATATCTGATAATACCTATGCATATCTTTGTAAAATGGCAAGAAGCAGAAGGAAAGGAAACACAAAAAAAAAATGTCCTCCTCACCGGCCCTGACAATGTCACTGTGCCCACGATGCTCTCAGGACTTGCAACGCGTCGTCTTCAATTCCACAATGTGATTTCTGCGATCTCGATTCCAGAGCTCTCCACACCTTCATGCCATCCGAACCACACTCGTCGCTAAATTGAAGTAACCTCCTTCACTAGGTAACGTACATAACAGAATTCCAATGACCTCTTTTTATTTAGTAAAACAGCAGTACAGGAAACAGGTCCACCTCACTCAACTGTCAACTCTAAGTTCCCAGGCGTCATAGAGGCATGTAGAACTGCCGATGTCACCACATTCCAGTGACACTCCATCTATGCACACACAGCACACATAGACATCAATTAGGGTTGTTGAGAGATAGCTGCTACTACCTGAGGCTAGCAATTTGATACCCCGGGCTCTACCCATGATACTGCTTGTCTTGTGCATCATGTTGGTGGGGGCAGGATGATAAAGTAAACTGAATTTTGAGCCATGTTTACATTCTGTACTTTTCTTTCATCTTCCTCCTCAACAACGAGTGGGAGGCTAGTGAAGGGCCAAGTGTGGAATAATGAGTCAGCTTTGTGATGGAATTGGTGGTCACATGGTGAGGTGGCCTAATTTATGCTACTCTTCGCATTTTGGGGACTCATTACATGTAACTAAGCAAAATGCAAATCCATCATTTAAAGCCACATTTTAGCGAAGAATGCATCAATGCGTCACTTTTTGGTAAATTCCAGTCAGGCTTGGGGAATTTATCTCATGTTCTTTCTCTCTGCCCTGTGGTGTCCCACAAGGATCGTTGCTGAGCCCCAAGCTTTTTAATATAAATGTGGCTCCCGTAGCCAAGCTGACCAGGTCATATGGCTTTTTAACCATTTCTCTTGCCGACTACAGTAGACGATTGTGGTATCCATCTCAAGTAATGTAGAAGAGGTCGCACAACATTCCAACAATTGTATGAGCTCAATAGTTACTGTAGAACAAAAGGGTCGAATGTTTGCACATCCTATGATAGAAAGAAAATGGGGGTACCAGTATTCCAAACAATAAGTAAATAAGTCCAAAAGCAGCAAAACGAGTCCCCAAAGAGGTGCTCATGTGGTACCAGCACCCAGCCGCCTCAGGTGCAGAATTCCATTCTGAAAATCAGTCTGAACAGCTTTAAAAAAAATGGTAACAAAGCACACACTATAAAGTGTTTCTCTGAGTCCCTTGATAAGTAAGTACTCGTCAGTCACAGGATCAAGTTTATCAACTTTATTTTATTCATCCAAATCTTCTGTACATGCCATGACAAGCTTCCTCCCAAATACAGCCGGCACATGTTTTGTGCACAGGATTTTTTCAAAAGCGATGGATGTTAAATGTCAGAAAACGACTACAGTAAGAAGGGCACCATCTGATAATGTTTAAAAATACTCTGAGAACACAAACTGAGGTATTCAAGGACAGTGCATGTAGAAAGCCACAAGAAGACTCAGAAAAGCCACTGAGGCACCCTCAGCCTCTCCATTTGTGTTACTTTAAAGTACAGAAAGACTGGAAGTATTAAATCGAAATGCAAGTATGACCATCCGTAGGACCATGATAAGCTCAACTGAAGTGGTAGCCAAAATGCAGAGGGACTCATGGAAACACTTTGCAGTGTGTGCTTTGGTACCCTTTTCTTACGAGGTCAGTAGTTATGTGGATGAGCAGTCATTGTTTGAAGCTGAATTCCGAGAAAACAGAGGTTCTCATTTTTGGGAAGGACTTCTCTTTTCGGAATACTAAATGGTGGCCTTCTTCACAGGCGTTGCTTTCTATTCCTGTGTCTAAAGCAAGGAATTTGGAGGTAATTTTCAACATACAACTTTTTTTTACTGACCAGGTCAACAATCTTGACATTTTGCTTTTTTCTCTTAAGAATTCTTCAGAAAATGTTCCCTTTTATACCACTTGAGTTGCAGAAGGCAGTCATATCATTTCATTAGTCTTGTCAAGGCATGACTGCTGCACTGCTCTCTATGTGAGCATCCAATGTGAGCGATTTATTTTTCCTAAATAAATTGCAGGGTATACAACTCCCAGTAAGAGAGTGGCTTTTAAAGCACTTTGCATAGTTCACAAATCACTCTATACCTCTGGCCCAAAGTATCTGAAAGAGAAATTTCTCTGGTACATTCCTGTCAGATGCTTGCACGCTGGATCACCTTAAGAGTATTGTCCCTAAGAATAAAAAAAGCTTTGGGGGTTGTCTACTCCTGCTGCCTAATGTTGAATCTGTTGCCCAACTACCTGAGAGCTCAGCCAAACCTGAGTATTTTCAGGAAACATTTGAAAATCTTGGCTCGTCTCATGGTCCTCGTGGTTTTTTGCTCCTGCAGTCTTGCAGACTCAAGTGCCGAGATGCCTTCGGGCATTCACTGTGCTTTATACATCTATCATTATCATTATCATTTTGTGCTCCAAATAGAGGGGAATATATATGTCCCACAAATAACAGCTACTCACGTTCTGGCTGTTCATATCTTTCCTGCAAGCTCATGCTACCGTTTTGCTGCAAACAAAGTCTTAATTACTCAATGGGAAATGCTTTAGGAGTTTCATGTAACAAGCATAACCCAAAATTCCCCAAATAATGTGAAATATGACAGTATAATTTACATTTCAGCCAGGCCTACTTTTGTTCCATATGTATGACCACTTCGCACACAAGCATCATGAACAGTCTCCTTCATGTTGCATACTTATCTTCTTATGCAGAAATACAACAAAAACTTTCCCATTCTCACACTACACAGAGACTGTACTCTCACACACAATCTCACACTACTTCTTCAACATACACAATTCACCAGTCTGTCTCACTAAAATCCTACACGTCAAGTCACTACTAAAACAACAGATATTATTACCATACAAAAAACAAACCAAAATATCTGAACAAAATCTCACACATTCAATAACTCCCAACTATCCCAACAAACCTACACATATCCACTCTACGCTAGAAACCAGCATAAAAAGCACACATTTAAACCCATCTCTACCTCACACTCTCCATGCGACAAATACACCAATCATTCCGTCCACAAACAGACAACACTCACTCACACTTCTATCACCCACTGCTCAATTCAGAGCCATAAAACATGAATTTCATGCCCCACCATCACACCTCACCCATACACCTTCCACCTTCAATATTCGCAATAGAAAAACTCAAAAACACCCTCTATAACCTTGCATTCCCTTCTCTACTGCAAAACAACCTACCTTCCACTGCCCACCCCATCAAGTTCAAGCAGACTCACTAACACTCACATAACCAGACCCAAAAACTATCTTCTAAGCCTTTGGAGTAAGATAATGATAAAACAAAAAGAACACTTTCTCTTTCTCCATACGTTAGCACTACCAAGAATAGCACACCACCCACAACTTCAAATGTCAATACTCAACTCACTCACCTGCAGCAGAAACTCACACCACTTGCAAAATACATTCTTTAGACTGTCTACTGATTAGTGCTAGTTCCATTTAATAAAACCAAGTACCATCATGCTATTGATAGGTACAAACCCTGACTTAATTTTTATAGCTGAATCATTGGTGGGAAAAGACTTGGCACTGGAATTGCACAAAGCTGTTCCACCAGGTTATCAATCTGTAACACAAAATTACATTGGCAAAAGAGGAAGTGGCTTAGCCATCATATAAAGGAAAAATAAATCTCACCAAAATTAAGGATGTTTCTTTACGATGTTGAGGCCCTCCTTGTCAGATGCAACCCTACCTCTACCTTATCATTTTGCTTTCTCCTCCTCTACAGACCACCACCTAGCAATGGAAAATACCCATGCACATTGGTAGACACAGTCTCTAACCTCAAATCTATACATCCTCATAGACCTCAAAATATGGTTTAACAAACCTAATACGCTACACCACAGAACAATCCTTACGGGTCTAGACACAGACAACCTTCATCAGCTCGTCCCCAATCCCACACACATCGCAGAACACACATTTGATATCATCTACACTGACCCAGTCACATTCAAAAGGACTACTCCAGTCACATGTTCAGACCACTACCTCATTGTCTTCTACCACAAGACACAACAACTCACCCCTAATAAAATCATTGTACCTTCAATTAAATATTGACTTTGGAATACGCTGATTTTGGAGGAATGACAAAACCTGCTTTTGTCCAACTCAGATCTGGTCCCAACAAATGGTGTTATCAAATCAAAACCTATCCTTGGGAATTCAATACTCAGCACTCAAGAGCAATTAAGACAAGCCACTCCTCTCTCTCACCAAAATTCCACACACTGTTCACTCCTTGGAGCAAACAGAACTGAGTACCACAAAAATGTCAAAATGTGAAAAACTTTAATATCACATATATTAAAAACACCCAAATATAAGACGAATAATACATCAGATTCCTGTCAGCTTTTTTTCTTTTTGTTAACCTCAGAATTAAAAAATCTCAGTAATGGCTCAAATCATACAAAATCCTTCTACATAAATAATTAATTAAAAACATACAAAAAGGGAGAACCCCACACGACAACCTTCATTTGTCTTTGGCTTTACTAATCCGTTTGAATCACAATTCAGGATACATGATGTACATAGATAATTATCATCTATTCTATTCCACAGTTCATCAGATTTAGACCAAAGGTATCTGTTGATGTGTCTCAGTGGAATATTACAATGTATCCACCTTCTTCAAGACACAAATCCAAATATTATCTCCCAAACATAAACTTAAAAACATGAAAACCTGTACAAAGAATATTACCAAAATGACTACCCTTTTAAGATGTTTATTAGTAATTTATACATACAACACACTTCTAATTACATTAAAAGTCTACACAACCTTCACACAAGAGTGGTACCACAAGCCAAAGATGAAACTCTTAGCAAATTTACTGGCATCTCCACTTTCGTTAGCTTTCACACTTTACTCACAAACTATTCAAAGTGGGTTACCCTCATGTTCCCCTTCCCATTTCTTCACTACTTGACCAATTGAGGGCTCATTTATCTATTCGGTTCATATTTCCATCATACCAACCACCTGACATTATGTCACTTACACCCGCCTTTAATTCTTCAGTGATACTATTTGGGTTCCAACGAGCTGGAATGCCACTGTGCATGATAGCCCAAGAATATAAGCGTTTCAATTTCAAAGCCAGAAATAAACTGTCTACAATAAAGAAAGAGAGTAAAAATCTTACAACCCATGAATTAATATATATCTTATTGTACTTCTATTTTCCTTATTTTTATTATTTACTAAGTCATACCTTATTAATGTAGTCAGTGGTTTATAATCAGTTATGATTTTGCCTCAAATACGGGGTCTCGGTTTTAAGCAATATATTTCTTAAATACAAAATATAGGGTATGCCTTGGAAAGAACCTGTTCTATTAATTAACAAGCTAACAGGGTCCCTTCTGCCTGACGGGTAGATGACAAAAGACAGACAGATCTCCATTTTTGTTTCTGTCAGTAAATTACCACTATTCTACCAGCTTGTTGGCATTGTCTATTTGATTATAGAGAATTGATTGTTTTAATTCTATATTTCTCTATGTTTCTTATCTTGTGTATTTTGATCCGACACATACTCATCTTATTGGTTTAACCCAATTACAGACGTCCTTTGGTCCATTACTGTGAGGGCACTCTATCTCGTTTATGATCTGTCATTATCAATCGATCTAAAAAACATTTTCATATTTTACGTCTGTTAGGATTGGTGTTTAATGAATTGTGTTACACAGTACCCGCTGAATTATCAAATTCTTTATTTCCTTGAACATTATCTTTACCTGAGAGTTCCACTAGATCTTAATTGCTATTGTCAACAAATCACCAAGGGTTCTGTCCCCTAAATGCTCTAGTACACAAATCCTTAGCAAATCTAAGACAGTTTGGAACATAAATTCAACTGCATGCTCCACATAAATGTGTCGAATTTTCCCCCGCCGGTTGTTTAAGCACCAAACAACACCCAACACAGACCATACAACCTCAGCTCCCCTTTTTTGTAGTTCAATTACCTATCAACCACATGTTGTATGATCAACTCATTTGCGGCCTCGAGCCTCATTGAAATACTTGCTGGGTTTACACTAATGTGGTACACCCACCTATACCCACGTCTTGTGTTTACTCAATCTGCCCACTTGTTTCAATGAGTGCCATCTTAAATTGTCTTAGGAGCTATTAAACCAACCCTACTTCAATGGTTAGTTACATTACACTCTGTTCATATCAAAGGAGCTACTCTTAAAGTATAGAATGATTTGATAATTATCTTGTATGTTCCTGTGACGGGTTGGGCCATGTCGACCCGCACACAACTGCGACTTGTGCTGCCTCTGCCCCTGGCATCACGGAAGCAGCCCGAAGAGCCAGCCTTCCCATTGGCTCCCCGCAGTGTTCACAGGAAGGATGGGCCGTAAAAGGGGAGGCTTCGACATGCCGAAAGAGGACGATCCAGAGGAGAATCCTGGAGGAGCCGACCGGCGAGAGGACTGAACAGATACGGAGCGACCACGGAAGAGCAGAAGCAGGAGACGTCTGGAATCCCTGGGAGAAGAGCGGACCGGAGCCGACATCCCCGCAGTCCCGAACCAGGGACGAAGACCGCTGGCCCCGGGGAGCACACGCGTGAACCCGCCACGCTTCAGGAGAAGCGTGGCCAAGCCAGGTACGGGGTTCGACATGGGAAAAGGGGCGGGAGGCGGAGGAGGAAGGGAAACACGGGCACAAACACAACAAGCACGAACAGGTGGGAAAACAGGGCAGAAAGAGGGGAGAGACGAAATGACAAACGCAGGGAGATTGTATGAGCCTAAAATAGGAGAAGGAGAGAAAAGGAAATAGAAGCAGACCAGGCGGGAAGAAAAGACGGCAAATATTAAGAAACAGACAAACTCCAGACATTAAAGAGAAAAAAGGAGAAGAAAGAAAGGGACAAGAGGAGAGAAAAACCGGATAGCAGGAATAAGAAAATAGACAGAGAGAAGAGAGAGAAAAGAGGAACCCTCCCCACAGGAAACAGGGAAGAAGAGTAAGACCAGGAAAACAGGGTGAAGGAAGAACCAGTACGAAAGGACGAGATAAGAGCAGAAGAGACGAAGAGAGACAGAGAAACTAATTGTTGAGACATTGGAGTGGAGAGAGGAGATAGAGAGAGAAAGAGAGTTGTAAACAATCACTTACCGTACCTATTCTTCTTCTGTCCCCACACGCTTCCCGAGAGGCCTATGGAAAGGAAAGAAAGAAGAAGACGAGATCAGCGCCCAGACGAGAGAAGACGTCTACCAACCCCTACCTTAGACTCACCCCACAGAAAAGAAAATTACTCTGTAAAAGAACAATAAATCATACTTACCTAATGAGACAAGCAGTCTGGTGTACTTGATCGGCCAACCTACGACAGTTCCCTAACAACAAACCTACTGTTGTAGCTATGCACCTAAAACTCAATCCTCCTAGTCTTGTGGTTGCCATTTTGGGGAAAGGTGCAATCCTAACCATACTTCATAAATGCTACACCCTTCTTTTAATACCTCTCCCAAATGCCTATTCCTATAATGTGTTAATTCACTGTAACCCCCCAAAATGATACAACATTGGAATGGCCCAATTCCTTCACCTCTCTGCTAGTGTTGAAAGAATTTTTATCTTGCTTTGTTTTAATAATCCTTTCTATAGTCACAGACAACAAAATCATAGCCTATTCAACTACCCCTAAGATTAATGTCCAAGTTAAGTGATATTCCATTTTCTTCCTTCTTTTATTTTTGTTAACAAATGTCAATATCTTTATATTCAATAAAGCTATCCCAATCTTCCTTGGTGTTTAGGCCTTTCCTTACTGTATTCAATTTGAATATTAACCGCTGTTCTCTCAATTTTCTCTTGTCATCCAAATTGCCTCCTTTTCTGTAATAGGTTATCTTTTCCAGCATAAATCAACAAAAATCAGTATGACTATGGTGTTCGTTCATAAAATGTTCCACAAGTGGGGCATTGATCTTTGAAGTTTTAATTGCAGATTTGTGCTCCTGAATTTGCACCCTCAATTTCCTACTTGTTTCCCCTACATAGCTTAAATGACATGGGCACATTAACAAATATATCACATTGCTGCTGCAACAGTTGTTAAGGGTTAATAGTTGTGACTTGAATCCCTTGTCATTTTATTGATTTAAATACTAAACAGTGTCTGCAGATGCTACAATTTCCACATTTGTGACTCCATATTGCTTTGGTCATATATACAGCAGTTTGTTGGTTTGATTTTTCTTCTCTATATGTCTGTGTATGTTCTAATTTAGCTTAAAGGCAAATAGGCAAATAGAGGCTTCTCCAATTTCACTTCTTGATTGTCATTGAGAATCTTCCAATTCCTATTGATAATGTTTTTGATGCGGTTACTGATTCAGGAGAACTGACTCACAATCACAATCCTGTCTGCATGTTTTTTTCTAGTGGGCTTGTTGAACTTGCTGTCTCTACTGTAAAAACAGGCTTTTTTAAAAGAGTTGTTAAGCAACGTTTTAGGATAACTCTTATATTTCAATTTTTTTTAAAAAAGATTTCAGAGTGTTTGTAGAAATCATTTAATAAAGAACAATTTCTCTGCAGTTGGAGGAGCTGTCTAAATAGGATATTGTCCTTTGGGGATTCTGGGTGAACACTAGAATGGTGTAAGGTATTTTTATCAGTAATTTTGGTGGAATGTTCCACCTCTAAATGTCCTGAAGCCTCCATAATGGAAATATCCAAGAAATCAACCTTCTTATTGCCCACATGAGCTGTGAATTTGAGGTTCAAATCCCTCAAGTTGAGCCATTCCAAAATATCCTCCAATTGCTGATTAGAGCCCTTCCATATGAAAAATATATCATCTATAAATCGATGCCAACAGGCCACACTGTTAAAAAAGGAGCCAGTTCTTTATTGATGTGTGCATATACTATATGGACAGCTCCAAAACGTTTCTGTTCTTTTAAGTTCTCTGAAAACATCTTCTCATTGTTCTATTTTCACATATATCTCTAAAAACTCATAACTCCAGTTCTACTGATTGGATTTGTGTCATTTTGGTATCAAATGATTTATTGCATTTTGCTTAATTTGTCTAAATTGATGTGGCATTTTTCTTGTGTTGTGTTTCCAGTTGGTTACTGTTTGAAAAGCAGCATAAAAACTTTACGTATTACCTCTACATTAACCCTGACTGCTCTGTGCCAAACTACCAAAAGGATAAGCATAGGTTAATTTGGTGTTTGCTTGTGACTACACCCTGACAAAGATAGTGATTGTTGCTTGCGTAAAGATTTTAACCCCTCAACCCATAATTCAATTTTATACAACGTTATAGGTGCGGTTCTAGAGAACACCTAGGAATTATTATTATTTGTCCAGCTGAGGAAAATGTTGTAATGGTTGAAAACAATGTGATAACTTTCAAGCCATTTGTAGGAACTCTGGTAGCACTCTTAAAGATAGTCATGAGATATTGATGATGCGACTATTGCCAACGGGATAATGAAAATAGTACTAACCGATCTAGAGATTGTATCAGAGATCCATGAGGCTAAGGTCATGGGTGCACAAATGCAGCAATTAATATTATGGCAGATTCCGACTCAACAATCACAATCAGATATAACATTTTATTTGAACACTCTAGTAATACACAAAGTTCGCCCTGCGCCACTGAGTGTAATTGATGATTCAAAAAATCTATTGGATAAACTATAGGAAGAAGAGGTCATTCAACAGAGTGTCTTATCTGAGTGGTCTTCACAGTTGTTATAGTGCATGGAAGGTCAGCTGATTTGCATTTGTCTGCTGGTTTGTGCACTGTTAATAAAAGTGTTTAAATGTTAATTATTATTTCATTACCCAAAATCCACAAATCTGTGAGGTGCAAAATTTTCCTTTAATAGAGGTACATTCAGCCTACCATCAACTGCCTTTTTAGTTGAGGGATTATAAGACATCAGTATTTTTGTAACATCTTGTGGTGCGTACAAATGCATATAATTTGGACTTGCGTCTGCAGTAAGAAGTTTTTTTTCTCCAAAAGATGATGATTTTCTCTTCTGTAATATAAGTGGCATCCAAGCCTAACAACATTACATGCTCATTGTTAGACCTGTCAGCCTTAGGGTGGGCTAATTAGGAGTGGGGTTTCACCCTCCTCAACCAGTATCCCAGCTTCTTACACTCACCTATGCCAGAGATCCTGCTAAACAGATTCAGAGGCTTACACTGGTGTTATCAGTGTTGAAATAAAGATCGATGACAGTCAGGGAAACAAATGTTAATTTGTAAGTAAAAGGTAGAATATTTGGGGCATTTCATCACATAATCTGGTATCTGACAAAAATTTAATTTGCTACATGCCATAAAAGCTGCTCCACAACCCACTGGTGACAGTCTTTTCTCCTCCTTAGGTCTAAGCCAATTTGTCCAAGGGTATTCTTAGTGCAACCTATGAGGGTTATACTGAAAAGGAAGCAAGGTTTGTACAGAGACTGTGAGTGAAACATTTGAGAAAGTTAAAGTTTTAGTTATAAATGCACGGTTAGTGAAGATGCCACCTCTGTGGAGTTAAGAGCTTTGTTGAGTCAGATGGCCATCTACAAGGAGAAAACTATGGCACCTGCAGCAAGGTCTCTCAGGTTTGCTGAATTCATAATCAGAAATATTGAGACACAGGCACTGGAGCATTCATGGGCTGTAGGAAAATTTGAAGCATTTTAGGGGGATAGAAGCTTGAGATGTTCACTGATCACAAACAAATCATCAATATGTTAAATAGGAATAGCAATCTTACAGTATCTTTGAAACATATCAGTCTGTTTACAAGAGTTCAATTTTGAACACAACTCTGTGCTGCATGGAAATAACAATTATAGGGAGATTTGCATTTCAAAATTGCTGGTGGTAGAGAAACAATACACTTGTGAGGAGTGTGTTCAGCAAGAATGTGTGGTATCACTGCTGGATGCAGTGATGGTGTAATATGTTTACAGAGGACAAATGATTAAACAAATGGGATTTAGATCCTGTTGTAGCACACACCAAGAAGTTAGTGACCAATCAATGGTCATGTGACACAAGTTAGCTGTGTGATATGCTCAAGTTGTACCTGACTTGATGATTGAGCATTGCATGGTTTTAAGGCAAGAGAGTGAATGTTCCAAGAACACATCACAAACTCCTGGTAGCAATTTGGGACCAGTATTTTTGCAATCAGTGTAGTATTTTGCTAACCACCCTTTGTACTAATAGGCCAGTTCACAAAATACTGCACAATATTGTGTTGCAGTTCAAACTACCTCATGAATAATAATGAGAAAGATCAAAATTTGCAACCCACTGTGATTCACAGCCATCACAGGGACAGTAGCCTGCTGGGGTAAGCAGGCCAAAAGGTCTGCAATTGCTGATAAATAAAACAATCACTTAAAAAACATGCATACACATACTGTTTTCCTTGACGAAGAACATGTTTAAAAGAAAATTAAATGTTTAACTAACATTTGTTTAAGAGTAGACCCTGGCCTGCTCTAAAAAGGGGTTTATTAGGCAATGGATTGCCAATACATTTGATTAGTCAATAATAAATTAATGTTTGTTTTATGACTGGATTTCGTTCGCAATACATGCCATACAGAATCAGTATTTGGACGGACAACTTAAACACACCCAGTCCAAATGCTGATTCAATATGTGCTTGCAAAAGAAATGGCACCAAGGCTTTAGTTACAGATACTGCATCTATTTTGTGTTGAGGGCAATGTAGAAGTTTTTAAGGAATAAAAACTTCTCTATCTGCTAGACTGGATGTGGAGTCTTACTTAAGAACCAAAGATTGGTGCTATGTGACCACTTAGCAATGCACTATAGGTGTGTCACATCACCCTTCTTTGAGAGGTAGGGAACCCAAAACAAGTTTAACTCTTGAATGGTAATGGAGGAATCTCTGAAATCGCTTTCAGTACCATTTTTCTGAGAACAAAAGAGAAACTGAGTCACGGAGAAACAAGGTACTAGAAAAAAAGCATAAGAATGTAAGGAAAAAGGATCAGGATATTGATTTTAAGGTTTGTCACTGGGTCAAGATTTTGAAACCCATGAGAGACCGTAAGGGAGACCGAGGTTTACCAAGCCAGTGAAGATGATGCGTGCTGCTGTGCGTCTGAATGGAAGAGGATGGTGGAAAAAGAGGCATATCCTGCCAGTGCCCGCACATTTTATTCCAAAGAGACCAGATTGTAGATGACAATAAGAGATAAAGACAAAAGGGAATCACTAATTTGCAGCCAATAAGTATGTATGAGAGTGAAATAGCACAGAATAATTTTAAGTGCTAAGGGTTGAGTCAGATGCACAGACTAATGTTAGATATGATGATAATGCAGTTACAGTTCTGGATATCCAGTGAAGATCCTAGAGAAATATGAAGACTTTACTTGTTCTAATAACCTCACATTAAATATTTCCTGATTGGATTTCTCCATGGTTTCTCTTTATTTTGCGTCTTTCAGTTCTGCTTTGTAAATAGATAGGTGATGTAGTATCCTCCATTATGTGAAGTTAGTTGTAAGCCATTTGCCTCATGGTATTGTAATGTTCACTCACCCTCTGATTATATATTCCATATTTGATGTTTGTGTATGTGCAAGTTGGCTCTGCGCTTGTGGCATTGGACCACCAATGTTCTATGTTCGTCCAGTAGTTCTTTGGTCAAACTGATTCCCTCATTAAACACAGAAAGCCCTGCGTCATGGTGGAGTGGAGACTATAAGGGACTCCTCTAGTAATAAGGATTGATGTAATCAGAAACAAGAAGTTCCCCCACCCCACTGGGCGCATGAGGTGAGACCTCGAGGTGAGCAGAAGTGGGATTTTACTTATCATTCAGTTTAGAAGAATTCAATAATGAGAATGCTGGTATAAAGTCAATTCCTTATTCAAATTGTTATGGTAATTAAGGGCCTGATTTAGAGTATGGCAGAGGGGGTTACTCCGTAACAAACGTGACGGATATCCTCTCCGCTGTATTACAATCTTATTATAGCCTATGGAGGTCGTAATACGGCAGAAGTGTTATGCGTCAGGTTTGCGATTGAGTAACCCGTCTGCCAAACTCTAAATCCGGCCCTAGGTTGTTTATTAGCATCTCATATTATTTTCAATGCAATTACAGAACAAAGCATGATTGCATTCCAGATATTTGTCCAAATCCTAGGCTAGATATAGTGAAATAGAATATCAGGAGAACCCAGAAAGAGTTTGAGGTTTGAGAGGTGAAAGCATAAGAGCTGTAATAGAACTTCCCATAAAGAGAAATTCAAGAAACTCAGAAAAGTGTCGGAACAGCATAAATTTAAAGTTTAAAAATCACAGGGCCTGATTACGATCTTGGCGGACGGAACACTCTGTTACAAACGTGACAGCTCTTCTGTCCGCCATATTACAATTTCAGTGGGATATGATGTAATCATAGTACGGCAATGAGGATATTTGTCACATTTGTGATGGAGTAGCCCCTTCGGCCAAGATCGTAATCAGGTCCATAGTCTTCCCAGAATGAACCTGAGAAATATCAGTCAAGAGTCTTAGTCAGAATATATCTATCTCTTCTTGTCTCAACCAATGGGATAATGATGTCTTTGTGGGAACAGGTCAGTTTCCTTTGATTTTGTAAGTTTAACAAAGAATGTCCTAAACACAAGATTCAACTGCTTTTCGCAGCACGGTTATTAAAATGGTTTCATGGAGTTTCCTTCTATAAGACAAAACAAGTCAAGGTAAGTACAACACATAACTTCATGAGATCACTACCATTCCCAAATGCTTCTGTTAACAAGCTCTAGTCATAAAGAAACAAATTCATAAGATTAGACTAACATTTTACTACATTATAAACTTTAATTCAGGTCAAATGGGAAGGCAAGCTGAATCCCAAACACAATCCCCATTCATACTGTAACTTCAAGAATGTATTTGCGTCATTAAAAGATATACACTACTGACTGTGAAAAAATGTGTCTGATATTTCATTTTTACGCAGTCGTAGTACAGTACTTGGATTCAAAATCTAAAATCTTTTAAGCGTCACATTCTCGGACGGCAAAATTTCTTGCTCATACTTTGTGAGCCTTGAATTGGTCACATATTGGGCTTTGGTTCTGGTAAGCAAAACCTCCACCGAGTGAGGGGCCATAACAGTTAAAGGATGTTCCCTTCATTATGTTTCACACCTCTCTAGGCAGATACTAACCGCTGGTACTAATTTTAGACAACCAAGCAGTCCTGCTGTGACAGGCTTTAAGGTGACTAAAAAACAGGCTACAGGTCTTCTTGCATTTCCATGCAACGGTGTATGCACTGCAAGAGTGGAGCCTTTCTCTCACTACAAAATAATGTGAAGTTCTTTGAATAATAAGGCATTCCCAGTGCTGGGGCATTACAGAGACTTTCTCTCAGCTCTAGTAAAACATTAATGCATTAGTTGACCCATGGAATTGAAGCAGGCACATCTCAGTGTGTCAGCCTCAGTAAAGACTTTGCCACCAAGGAAAAGTTGGGTATCCACTCTTTATATTAGCCAACCTTTCCTAAATGCATTCTGAATCCTCTTTGTGTTTCTGGAGGACCCATTTGCAGTATAGAATCTATTCTTTCTCATGGGACTTTTCTTGTTTCCTTTTCAATGAAATGCCCCAAATATTGGACTTCTCTTTGACAGTATTGCAATTGGCTTGGGACAGTTTATGTCCAAGGAGGGGTGGTTCAAAAAAGCAATGGTGTCTTATTTACAGAATTATTTTGTGCTTGATGCCACCAATAGGTCATCAATGTCCTGAACAAGGACTGAATTACAGGCCATTGTCAATGTTTCCAAGTTTTTGTTTAGAATTTGATGAAAGATTGAAGGACTCTCAAGTGTCCTCAAATGAACCTATTTTTGCCCTTCCCAATGTACCTTATAAAAGGGATTACTCTCTGAATTGTTGATGTCTTCAAATCAATCCTCAACACCCTTGATACCGTAACAAACCTTTCGACTTGCGTATTTCACTGCATAGGATTTTCCCTCAACTTAGAAAAGTTGTTTTTTAATAATGGAAGGTCTCCAGTACTCCAAGGTACATTGACATACTCTCCACTTGCTATTTCTCTTAATGGAAAAGATTAAGCTTGTTCATCATCAGTAGCATCTGAGAGTGACATATTCTCTAATTCAGTCACCTCTTCTGACTTATTTTTAGTTTCATGGTTCTTTGCCCGCTTATTTAAAAAAAAAAAAAATTCACCCCATCTGCAAGCATATCTCACCAACTCGATAATGTGTAGTCACATTCCTGAAGAACACATAATTTCTTTTGATTCATTATCTATCTGTGTTCTTAAACTTTTCTGGAATGGGACCCGTCTTGAAATATCAACATCACATTTATTTGCCAACCTAGTTAATCGTTCATGTATAGTTGCAGCTCATCTGGTAACTTCTTTGCACAAATACATTAATTATTTTTCTTGATACTCACATGTTCTACATCCAAACATCCTATAATTATTTTCTCCAATTCTCTGTTTTTGTTTTGTAATATTTAATGTTTTTTTCCCTTTCTTCACCTCATCTGGTACTCTGACTTCCTGGTCTTTCTATTTTAGCATTTTCTCTGACAGTCTCATTAAGTTCTGGTAACACAGTTTCACCTTCAAGCAAAATTGTCACACCTTGTCTTGGTTGTGTCATAAAGACAATTCTCTCTCCTTCCCCAAGTGCCTACGGAAGTGTCTATACAACAAGTTGAGAATTCTGTGAAGTCAAAATGAACCTGGTCACAGTTGCTCTTTGAGCAACTCCTAGAGCTACTACATTTGTGACAATAGAAGCGCATACCTCTATTGGTAGTGCTGATACAACCCTAGCAACAGGTTTTGGCACAGTCACAGTGGATTTATTCACATTAGGAGGCATTACTGCTTGAACAGGCTCAACTAGAACAGGTATATTATTTGAGATAACAGGTTGTGCAGCAGACTGTGTCATAACAGATTGCACTATGGCGGAGTGAGCTCTAACAGGCTGTGCCATTGGTAATGGTCTCTCACTTTGATGTGTGTTTAGATTGACAGGAGCAGTAGCTACTGTTGCTTGACCAGCCGTTGTCCCATCAATGGTTGTTCCAGCTACATCTGTCCTGGGACCATCACAGGGTGGTGGATGTGCAGACAATTCCTTTAAAATATCATCCACTTAATCAGTATCAGTATCTGATATAGCTTTATCATTTGTCCCTGATTCTCTTTTATTCTTTTTCTTTTAAGGATTTTCATGTTTTTTAGACTGCTCATTTTTCTCTTTTGTAATTGCAGGATATAGTCTAGCTCCCTCTACCACATTTTACCTCCATCCCTACTGCTGATTAGCCCAAATCACATCTGTAGAATTTCTCATTGCCCCTGTGGTTTATTTCTGATACCTTTCTCCATCCCTCTGGCAAGCCATTTTTTCCCATGAATTTAATGGTTCAAATTGTGCTGGTCTAAAAGGAGGTTTAATTTCAGAAAGTGTTTCTCGTAATCTGTCAATAATTCTCAAATTAAATGTATCCAATCTAGAAAAACTCATTGGAGCCTCTTTCTCAGTGATGTTACACCACTGGTGAAGCCATACACAAGTGTGTAACCCTTCCTTATCATATGATGTACTGGTGTACCCTCAGGAGTTGCCTCTTTTTCCTCTCAAACAGGAATAGTCACATGATCCCTCATTAAACTTCTAATAGCTTTCAAATCCAATTCAACAAAGCAAACACATAAAACACAACATTTTGAATGTTCGGTAATGTCAAATTTCAGTATGCCAGTCTTCAAATCCCAGTGCGGCTCAATGCTCTAACAACCAATCCCTGTGTTATTCTCCACACAGTTCAACCAATCTCAGCGTTGACTTTCACACCAACCGACCAATGCCAGTACAGCACAATATGATGCAAAAACTCACTCCCTGCAGCAGCTCACCCTCCTTTAAATTTTTTCTCATATTCACATAAGCATTGGTTATACAAAACTAAGCACCATAAAATAAAAATCTTTGTCTGCCTGTCTGCCTCTTCTAAAGAAACAAATGAATAACTAAACGACCAGAATTGGTAGGTTTTTAACACCTTCTAACCTTTCAATCAAAAGAGTTTTGTTACACACTGATGAAATCTAGACCTGCAGAAAATCACCTGATCAATGCAGTGTCACCTTTGCTCATCAGGTTTAGCTACACTGAAAGATTTTAGGATATTCACAACAATTTACTGCTGCCCCTATCTTAACAGAGCAGTTGACAACATCTCAAGACCTGCACCAAAATGTATTGTCAGACAAAAATACCATAAATCAACTTTTTTTCATCCATCCCAGGATCCTGGACTACTTCTTAGTCTGCAAAAGTGCATTAGCAACAGCAATTCATGAATTCATAGGCACAACTTTGTGAGCTTTGGTAACATTTTCAATGCAATATCAAATAATACAAATCCTGTAAACAAAAATACAATGATCAATAATTAACTAGAAATTTCGACATATCACCCTATTGATAATCAGTCACACATCTGAATCTGCAACTGCCTCAGAATGTCGCATATTGAAGCTCAGGCTTCTTGTGCATTGAAAATGGGCATTTACCTTTCTTGGGGCACTTTTTAATTTATGCAGCTCTTCCTTTCTCTCACCTGCATCCATCCTCTGCTACCAACGTTTGGTAGAGGGGGACTATGAGGGACTCCACTAGAAAGAAAATTGATGTATCAGGAAAGATGAAGTTCCCAGATCCCATTGGACCCAGGAGGCCAGACTTTGGAGGAGAGGAGAAGTGGGATAAAGCTGCAATTTACTCAACAGATTATCAACATTTTAATTATTATTCAGTTTAGTAGGAGTCAGTAATGAGATTGTTGATATAGTTTCAATTCTTTATTCAAATTATTTATGTAATTAAGAGCCTGATTTAGATCTTGACAGTGTTACCCCAAAGCCTCATTGGCAGTGGACCTCAAAACACCATCAGTTCAACGGTGTTCCACCAGCCGTATTTAGATGTATTACTGCTGAGCCGAAGACCACCATGACAGAGCGTTCTTCCCGTCCACCAGACAGGCGGGTTCCTGCTGACCATATTTAGCTGTTACAGCTGTGCAGGTGGTGTCACAACAGAGGATTGCTGACTGAGGGACCCCGTCGCTGGACCCAATGGACATTGTACAATGTCAGTGGCTATGAAATACAGGTAAGTCACACACAGTATACATTAGCCATACATTGCCATTCCAACACCACGTAACCTGTACATGCTGAAAACACACATTGCCATACACCCATGACACAACACACACACACTATTGACACTGCACCCACACACAACACAACCAACACAACTGCACACTCATTTACACGAACACAATCAAATGAGGCACAATTGCAAACATCACAACAACAGCCACCACATAACACTCACCTGAATGTGTCACATGGCAGCGCAATATACACAGCAACATCAAACTCACATGCAAGTGGCACACAACCACATAATCTACTCCAGCTCCCTCCACCTCAATCAGCCAATCACATTACACATACACACACTGACTCACATGCACACCAGGAAGGCACAACCTTATTGCTACAAGTCCCGTTGCAATGCACACACATGGACACAGTTGCTAAATATGATTGTACCATCATTGTGGTACCAGACTTCATTTGGCAATGAATGACACCACCATGGCAGTTGTGTATGTGTGCGATATGCGTTTTGAGCAAATGTGTCCCCATCCATGTGTGACACAAACATGTACCCGAGAGAATAATTAAAAAAAATTACTGTGACTGGTATATATGCCTGTAGTGGTCCCGAACTCACGTGCAGTCCCCACCCAATGTACCCTGGCAATGTGGCATCCATACCTTCAAGTCCAACCACGGGGGGAGGGTGTTTTCTCTGAGGTTCAGTGGCAGCAGCGATGGCAGGTCTCGTTCAGTCATGTCCAGTCAAAAACAGAAGTGGAATCGGGAGGGAAAAAGGAAAAATGTTATCTCATTTACCCCTCAATCCGCCAAACTCAAGAACTGACACCAACTGGCACATTTTGCTTGGTGGGAGGCACATCCAAATCTGTACAGTAGTGAAGTTAGCTGGAGTCCCACTGGAAGCCACTATTTCCAATGGCGCCATCAACTCGGGTGAAGTTTCTTGGTGGAGAAGGGGGCGATTTTGGGCTATCGTCGACATGTAAATCAGGTTGGTGGACCATCATGGCACTGGATGGATTTTCAGTCGAAAAAGCGACAGCGGGCCATTACAGCCAAGATCTAAATCACGCCCTAAGTTCTTTATTAGCATCTTATAATATTTGCAGTGTAATACAGAACAAAGAATAAAGGTCATACCAGAAAATTGTCCCTATTCTAAGGTAGATATAGTGAAATAGAATATCAGCAGAACCCATAAAGAGTTTGAGGTTCCAGAGGGTAAAGCATAAGAGAAATTCAAGAAACTTAGAGTGTCAGAACAGCAAAAATGTAAAGTATAAAAAGCATAGTCTTCCCAGAATGAATCTGAGAAATGTCAACAAAGAGTCTTAGTCAAAATGTATCTGAGTCAAAGTGCTCTTAAGAAAGTCTTGCAAAGGACTCACAAAAGGTCTAGAAAAAGGCTCCCCCAATCTCTAGTCTACAGACAAGCATGTATAAATTTTCAAAAAGCAGCATTCTGCAAGTCTCACGAGGATAGCTTCTGGCCCCCAATGGGATGATGATGTCTTCATGGGAACAGGACCGTTTCTGTCGATTTAGCAAGTTTAACAAAGAATGTCCTAAACACAAGATGCATTTAATTGCTATTTGCAACAAGGTTATCAAAATGGTTTCATGCTTTCAGCACTTCCTTCTGTAAGACAAAACAAGTCAAGGTAAGTAAAAAACTTAAGTTCATGAGATCACTCCCATATGCTTCTGCTAACCAGCTCTATTCATAAAGAAACAACTTTATAAGTTCAAACTAACATTTCAAAACATCATAAACTTTTATTCAGGTCAAATGGGATGGCAAGATGAAACCACAACACAATCACCATTCATACTGTAACTTGAAGAATGTATTTGCATCATGAAAATATATGCACTAATGACCATGACACAGGTCCGAACAAAATGAAGACATAAAAGAAAGGAAGAAAGAGAAATGCACTGCTCAGTGTTTTAAGCTAGATACATATCTTCATGAAAAGTATGCGTGCCACCTTTCTGCCTAGTTTAAACAGCATTATTTCCAGGTCTACATGGAATATCGTACAGATTAATTATGCCAATCTATTATTAGTAAAACGCTCTGAGAGTCACGTCTGGGCTCTTCCCTAATTTAACTTCTCAACTGTTCCTGGGTATTCATTTTCTATCATTGCACAGAACACTGTCGAAAGTCACCTCTATTGTTCCTGGCCACCTGAGAAGTCACCATGCTATGGACAGAGCCTATATGTGCAATTAGTGGCATGCTGGACAATATTTTATTTCTATTTGGAAAGCCATAGGGATGGACATATTTTACATCTCCTGAATAGTATGAAAGTCTACATAAGTGCTGGTTTTATGCATTTTGGTGATTCAAAGCAAACCGAAATTTATTTTAAATTATAAATCCATAACGTTTTGAAATTATTTAAAATCGGGGTTCAACTTTTTAATATTGCTAATTACCTGTAAGGTTATCGACTGAAGCTAAATAGGCACATTTTTGAAAATGAATTATATGAAACTGTACTCTAAATCTTTGGAACTGAACCTTACAATTTCCTCTTCTGTGGAAAATGGTTTAATTCAAAACGTTTGGAGTGCAGCAAAACAATGAAGTATTTGGCATTTTGTACAGTTCTATTAGATACGGACTGAATCTAAAAACGGGGCTTTCACTGGTCTTTAATAGCCTTCCAATGTAACGGGTTCTGTCACTAAATACTGTCCCTGTTGCTGTTGTGATTGTCACTCTTGTAACAATTCACTGAACTGAGTGGAGTAGATTCAAGCGTGATGCTGAGTTGCAGGATTTAAAGTGTCTTGTGATCTTTTCCTACAAACCAGGATTCTAAGCAAACCACATTATGATGTGGCCAGCTGTGTGACGTCACAGTATAGAATAGTAAAGCATTGGTGACAAACTTGAAAATGCTTTGATATCCATATGCAGATTCCAAAACCCAGGGACAAGACAGCCAGTAGAGGGAGGACATATGGAGGCCTGTAAAAATGTTTCTAAGGATGATCCCGTTTCCACTCCCAGCACATCTGAGAATTTTGCCATCCTTTGGCCTTCTGCTCAGGAGTTAACAGGTAACATGTCTCACTGCCAGCTCAGATTCTGCTTACTTCAGATTAGTGCCCCAAACATATGCAACAGAAGCTCGAACAGGGCACAGGTGATCATGAAATGTAAATACGAACTTTAAAGCAGTAAAAACATCCATTATGAGTGGTAGTTAAAGCATGCTAAAGGTTTGAAGTGAAACAAAGCACTTAAGTGACTATCTCCTCAAACGCGTGTCTCCTGGCCCAAATTTAGCTTATCGTGGCCCTCCTCCAGACAAGGAAAGACTTATGATGATACCGGAGGAGGTGATCTGCAGCTGAATACCCAGTTCACCTCTGTCTTGGGCAGAGCCTAATTTGTGAGAAACATTTGTGACGGGCCCTTGTTAGGAGGCCACTGCAGCTTTGCTTCTGCAAGCACCTCCAGTGAGAGAACCCACACAACTAAGAACCAACAAACCCTACAAGCGTGACACTTCAGATAATCCAGAGTCCCCAACGCTATAGAAATGGCATGGAAGACATGAAATAGCCATTTTAAGGTATATTGAATTAATAAACAACCGTTGTTGTGCTCATCTCTATATTAGACAAACAGCGCCACCATGTGGAAGACTGTCATAACCACCAGTGTTGACAATAAAGTGCTGGTGCTGAGCACCGGAAACCACCAGCTCAAATTAAGCACTGGCCTTGGGGCAGGAGAATTTCGAGCATCAGTGCTGCTGGCAGAGTTAATGCAACCCTGTGTTACTGCTTGCAAACCCAGTAAGCTGCTTACCCAGTGTCTGTTATTTATCCAATTAAATTAGATAAGTCTGTCATCATCTATGAAGAGCAGTAGACCATGCAAGAGGCATCCATGTATCAACCGTAGTGAAAGGCAGATAAAGGATGTGAGAAAAGATGACTATAACAAACTCTTGACTGGACTGTGAAAGGAAAGAAGTGACACTCCTAGTTTTCATTGGAGCTTCAAGCAGGCGTGCTTTGAGCTGTTTTCTTCTGAGAACAGTTTGAAGGCACTTGTCCAGAAATGTCAGCATCAATAAGCATTGGCAATGCCAATGGATCTGGCTTTAAAGGAATGTTGTATGGTAATGTGAAGCATTACAAATAGCATGGGAAGGATGTGTGTTGTATGAAAACAAAGAGCTGTAGAATAATACTGGTGTACGTTAAAAGCTCAGGTGACAGTTGCACTATCAAGCCAGACCTAAAGGTCTTGCCTCCTCCCATCTCTACTGCTGCCAGAGAAAAACACCATACATTGTCTAGTTATCTAAGACAGTTTAATAATAGCATTATATTAGCATGTTTATGCCCCTGAAGGTTCAAGCTCAGGCAGCTGTATAAATAATCAAAATGATCACAGCTGTGTGAAGGAAAATCACTTTTTTGAGGAAACACATAACCTCTGCCCAATCAAAACATTTACTCTTGGCTCCCAGCATGTGGGCAGAGCCAAAGCCCACCTCCTTGTGGTTCCCACATAATTGCCTCTCAACAGCCCCATTGTCAAGCCAGACCAGAAAAAGGGATTGTATAATTGTACTCTCTCCTTCTTATTAGAAGGAAACGGTGCATACATTGTCCTCTGTGTATTTGCATGCTTTTAGGGGCATCCATAGAGGTCTTGCAGCATCAAGAGCATGTTGTTTATTCCAGGGTAAGGTGTAACTATCCTAGTTATCTGCTTATGTATAACCTTGTACCAATGCTTTGGGATGAGTCAGAATAGAATCAGATTTTATTGTTAAAATAATAGCATGCAAAATACTTAAATACGTTTAAAACAATTATCTACGACTGAAACTAGTTTTGCATTGTCCAATTGCACAGACATTTGTCTTGAATATCTTGGAGATGTTAGCAAAGCACCTGTTGTATATGCTCGCTTGCACTGGTACTTCTCTGAAACTGCCAACTTTCATATAATAAAATAATTTACATATGTGCTTTGGCACCATCACACCATGACAGCCACAATTGTGAGCATGATTTCACCGATTACAAACACTGTGCCTGAGCTGTCATGCTGCCAGGGAAATGTCTATGCTTGAGCCGCAGCAAGAATAATGCAAGGGAGACCACCACTGTAGCAGTACCAGCATTTTACTGGTAATAACTACCAATGTACAAGGGTCAGAAATTTGCCAGGGATTACCACCATTGTGCAGGACCAGCATGTTACCAGGAATTAGCACAGATGTGCAACGGAACACGTTCCCAGGCGTTAGCAGGGTCACCACGTTGTCAGGGATAATCACCATTGTGCTTAGGCTTGCATTTTACCAGGAATTCCACCATTGTGCCACAGCGAGCATGTTCACAGTGTCAGGTGCAGTATTATACCAGAAATTACCACCATTGACCCAGTACGTTGCCAGAAAATACCACAATTTTGCCAGGGCCAACAGACTGCCAGGAATTACCACATGTGCCCACATCCGGGATTTGAGGCCAGGTGCAAAGGGTAAAAAATTTCTTCTGCATCTGCACACAGACATTCATGCACACTCACGAATGCACTTGTGCACACTGGTGCTGGAGGAATATTCAAACTGGGGGTGCCAGTGAGCATTGTCAGCTCACTCAATCATAAGATTTTTAAATTTCTTTATGTTAGCGGAAGATAATTGCCCACAGAACTCCAGTAGAAGGGTGTTGACAATGCAATTCTGCACAAGTCAATTACGTGAAAATAGAGTATAGCACAGGGCTTTTGTTGGCAAAATATCATTTGATAGCACTAAAAAATGCATCCTGGTAAAATAAAATAGTGTAAGGTGCACTGGTATGGAAAATAACTACCATCATAAGTACTGTGCAACCGTTAGAAATAATGGTCCATTATAGCCTTAGAACCCGCCGTAGCGGGCTTTTAACAAGGGAGAGGGACTTTAATAGCCGGTAGAGCCCGCTACGGCGGGTTCTAAGGCTATTAGAACATTCTGCCACACAGGGCAGAATGTTCTATTAAAAAAAAAAAAATGTTCACGGAGCCTGAGGGGATTTAAATCCCCTCGGGCTCCCTGAGGCTTTGTTCACAGCTGTTGCTGTGAACAAAGCGAACATTGGAATGTTGGTGCTGCGGGCTTTTACCGGCCAGTAAAAGCCCGCAGCCCTCCATTGTTTTCAATGGAGCCTCCAGCATTCCAATGTTCTAATATAATGTTGCATAATAGTCCTGTGCAGTGAAATAATATTCCTTAGAAGAATACTGTGCTACTTAACAATGTCCTTCAACATATTCGTCCATACCCTACCCATAAATTACAGGGACACCGAAAAATGCATTTGAAATATTCTGAAATATTATGTTTTGGAACGTAGTCCTCCTCAGCTTTATGGCAGTTGTTTCAGCCATGATTTCAACAGACCATTCTTGTCACCTGAAAACATTTCGAGTAACACTGAAGACTGTCAATGTCTTTAAAATATTAAGGAGGGTAATCTTTTAATATTCAGCGAATTGTTTATGCCATTCTATCTAGGCTATAATACAATCTTTAGTCTTTGGAATCGTCTACGCTACATACATATAATAATAAGCGTGTGTTCTTGTTGTATTGTTCTGTACTGCACATAATCAATCACATAGACATCAATTAGGATTATTGAGAGGTAGCTGTTTCTACCCGAGGCTAGTAATTTGATACCCCTGGCTCTACCCAGGATACTACTGGCTTTGTGCATCGTGTTGTGTGGGCAGGATGAGAAAGTAAACAGAACTTTGAGCCAATTTTACATGCTGTACTTTACTCATTTCGTTCATCTTCCTTTTCAAAAACGAGTGGGAGGCTAGTGAGGGGCCAAGTGTGGGATAATGGGTCAGCTTTGTGATGGAATTGGCGGTCACATGGTGGGTGGCCTCATATGCTACTCCTCGCATTATGGGGAGTCATTACATGTAACATGCAAAAAATGGATCAATGCATCACTCTTTGGTAAATTCCAGTCAGGTTTGAGGAATTTACCTCATGTTCTTTCTCTCTGCCCTGTGGTGTCCCACAAGGACCATTGATGAGCCCCACACTTTTTAATATAAATGTGGCTCCCATAGCCAAGCTGACCAGGTCATATGGCTTTTTAACCATTTCTTACGCCCACGACAGTAGACGATTGTAGTAGCCATCTCAAGTAAAGAAGAAGAGGTGGCACAACATTTCAACAGTTGTATGAGCTCAATAGTTACTGTAGAAGAAATTAGTGCCTATGCTGTATGTTCACAGATCCTCTGATTCAAATAAAATGGGAGTACCATTTTTCCAAACAATAAGTAAATAAGTCCAAAAGTAGCAAAACGAGTCCCCAGAGTGGTGCTCACATGGTAACAGCACCCAGCCACCTCAGGTGCGGAATTTAATTCTTAAATCAGTCTGAACAGCTTGAAGATAATTGTAACAAAGCACACACTATAAAGTGTTTCCATGAGTCCCTTGATAAGTAAGTACTCATCAGTCACAGGATCAAGTTTATCAACTTCATTTGTTTATTCATCCAAATCTTCTGTACATACCATGACAAGCTTGCTCCCAAATACACCCGGCATGTGTTTCGTCCACAGGATTTTTTCAAGACGATGTATGTTAAATGTCAAAAAACGACAACAGTAAGAAGGGCACCATCTGATAATGTTCAAAAATAATCCGACAACACAAACTGGGGTACTCAAGATATGGTCATGTAGAAAGTAACAAGTAGACTCAGAACAGCCACTGAGGCACCCTCAGCCTCTCCATTTGTGTTACTTTAAAGTACCGAAAGACAAGGAAGTATTACATTGAAATGCAAGTATGACGATCCGTAAAACCATGATAAGCTCAATTGAAGTGGTAGACAAAATGCCAAGTGACTCAGGAAAAAACTTTGTAGTGTGTGCTTTGGTGCCATTTTATTATGAGGTCAATAGTTACCTGGATGAGCAGTCACTGTTTGAAGCTAAATTCTGAGGTGCTTATTTTTGGGAAGGACTTCTCTTTCTCAAATACCTGAACGGTGGCCTCCTACACTGGGTTCGCTTCCTATTCCCGTGTCTAAAGCAGGAAATTTGGAGCTAATTTTCAACATACAACTTTATTTTACAGACCAGGCCAACAAGCTTATGTCATTGTGATTTTCTCTTTTAAGAAGTCTTAAGGAAATGTTCCCTTTCATACCACTTGAGTTGCAGATAATTTCACTACTCTTGTCAAGACTTGACTGCTGCACTACTCTCTATGTGAGCATAAAACAAGACCCCTAAATAAATTGCAGGGGTTACAAAATGTAGCTGCAAAGCTTCTCAGACAAATTCTGATGTTCCACTAGGTCTCTAATGCATTAAAGGAGCTTCACTGACTTCCAGTAAGAAAGAGAGTGGCTTTTAAAGCACTTTGCACAGTTCACAAATCCCTCTATACCTCTGGCCCAAAGTATTTGAACAACACATTTCTCTGGTACATTCCTATCAGATGCTTGCACGCTGGATCACCTCAAGAGTATTGTCTCTAAGATTAAAAAAGCTTCGGGGGGGGTTGTCTACTCCTGCTGCCCACTGTTGAATCGGTTGCCCAGCTACCTCTAACCTCAGCCAAACTTGAGTATGTTCAGGAAACATTTGAAAACCTGGCTCTTCTCAAGCTCCCTGTTGTTTTTTGCTCCTGCAATCTTGCAGACTCAAGTGCCAAGATGCTTTCAGGCATTCACTATGCTTTATACATTTATCAATATCATTATCATTTTGTGCTAAAATAGTGAGGAATATATATTTGCCACAAATAACAGCTACTCACGTTCTGGCTGTTTATATTTTTCCTGCACTCTCATGCTAGTGCTTTGCTGCAAACAGTGTCATAATGACGCAATGGGGCATGTTTTAGGAATTTCATGTAACAAACATAACCCAAAATTCCCAAAATAATGTGAAATATGCCAGCATAATATACATTTCAGCCAGGCCTACTTTTGTTCCATATATATGACCACTTCGCACACATGCATCATGTACAGCCTCCTTCATGGTGCATTCTTATCTTATGCAGAAATACTGAGGTACTGGGTTTTTCAGAACCGGTACTGATCCGGTAACCCAGTGGTGCCAGGGTACACCCAAAGACCTCTGGTACTTTCCTGATTCAGACCACAGAAACTCAGAGTCTTCTAGGTGAAGTCAAAGATCGAATTTATTGGCTGCAACCAAGTAACAAGCGTCCTAGAAGTACAACAGCACGGTTTGTATGTTCTCAGGAGACTGTGTTTCAATGCAAAGTCAGGTTTCCTTATATACAGTTTTTTAAGCTTCAGGCAAACATTCTTGACATTTTGGTTGGTCATTCACATGTTTTCATTACAAAGGAAAAAACAGTGTCATGATGAAACCTCATATTTCATGTCATCCAACCCATAATAAATTACCCGGCAAGGCCTAGTATTTTACATCAGATAAGTGTGGACCCCCAATAAAAACGGGCACCTCCCCCTCGTAAAGTAAGAAGAAGAAAAGAGCAGGTGCAGGTGTGAGCAAGATTAAGCAGGGTGTGTGAGCGATAATAAGGGTTTTATGGCATGGTGTGCCTTGATGCTATCTGATTCGGCCACTGGGAGAGGGACTGACCAAACAGGTTTGGCCTGAGGCAATGGTTCCAGCTTGCCCAGGTCAGAGAAAAGTCAATCAAGGTGTACGTGTCCTTGGAATCAAATCTGACTGTATTATAAGCCTATGTGAGGGCAACTTTTAAAAATGGCTGCCGTGTATAAAATGGGAGCCACGAGTGCAGGACGAAAATGGCGATTTCGAGGTGAAAACGCTGCTGGAATTGAGCGAAAATGCTCAAGCTTAGTGTACTAGTCATTATCGGTCTTTTGATACTAAAATCGTACTGCTGTGGCAAAGTAAATTACATGGGTCCAGAATTTTTAGAACCACAAACCCTCCTTTTGCCCTTACATAGGCAATAAACCTATTCTCATGCTAACCTGAGTCCAGGTCTATGTTTCTAAAGTCGTTGAGATGTTGCTGTAACATCATCCTAGTATTTAGCTCGTCTCTTGGTGCAGGTTTCCTTATGCATGATGTAACACAGAGGCCACATATCGCAGGAGCACACTGCACGCATAGACAGAACAGGAAAAGAATGGCCAAGATCATCCCAATGACCATCAGTATCTTCCATCCCCATGCTGATATCAGTTCCCAGAACTATCCCATTAATGACCAATCTCCTCTATCTAAATGAATAGATTCGGAAATTCTATGCAGTTTGGAGATGGCCTGGTATACTGTTGGAGCGTTATCTGGGACAAAAACACAGCAACTCGATTGGATCAATGTACATACTCCACCCCGGTCTGCAAGTATGACATCTAATACGACCCTGTTCTGAAGGGTCATAAGACGATCCGACTGGAGCTCAGCAGTCAAGTTACCAAGGGCACCAGCGGTTTCAGCCACGGTGGATTCAACCACTCTTATCAATTGCCTTATGCTCCTGCTGTTACCTATTTGTCCCCAGAACGGCAGAAAACCCTTTACGAAGTCCCCAAATTCTTGTCCTGCAGTGTCTTCTTCACTGAAGACGCCTCTAACTATCCTTGTCTTGTGGTAATCTGCCGCTGCTGTGTAGGTAGGGGGCAACAGGAACGAAACGAAGCATGTGCCCGAAAAGTCAGGGGGCAACCATGTAAAGGCTCTATCATGGCAGATGAAATAGGTACCCTTAGCTGCCAAGAGCGGAGGGGAGGTCTGAGATGCGAAGACATATGTCTCAGTGCAGACGCTTTCCCCTAGCTGAGCTCTGGGATTCTTGCCAGTACCTTGCAGACACAGGTGACCCTGATGGGGTATAACCCAAATCAGGGAAGATATCTTAGCTTGCTGTTTCTCACTCATTGTGGCTTCATATCCGGTCATGTTCCATCCTATATATGCTATTGTCTCATCTCTGGGGATAGTCTCGTAGAAGATATTGTCCTTCATCATGTCTATGATACCTTTAACTAAAGCATTTTTCTTAGGGTTGTCTTCCGCAAAACGTAGGGGGTAGTGTGCATAGATGAATATCGTTCTGAATGCCCACACGGAACCATTGTGGCTGAAAGGCAGGATCAGATAAGGGATACCTTTATCTGCTGTGTGAGGCATAAGGCCACACACCCAACAGTTAGTTGTATTTATCACTAGTTGGTGTTGGTGCAAAAGCTGGATGAAGGAGTTATTAATGAACTCTAGTCTCCTAGCAGATTCATGTTTAGGGAGGAGTTGAAAAGAATGTGGGGAAACAGTGGAAGGAGGAGGTGTAGACGAGGTAGTGGGTGCCAATATCACGTTAAAACAGAATAAAACATATCCTATAAAAAACATCAGTATACTAAATAACATAAAAATGCACAGCAGCAAAAACCGTTTCCTGGTTATCGTTTCACATATTCTCTTCTTGAAACTCAGTCTTTCAACTTGTTCTCCATTTTGGAAAGATTCCATCCTCTAACCGTTGCCGTTTGTGGCGGTTGGTTTACTTCACTTAGGAGTGTTCTGAATGTTCCAGGCCGCTCTAGAACAAACCAGACCTGTAGACCTTGTGTCCACAGGCTACCCCCCAAGTCTTTTCAGCCACGATCCTACAGCTGAACCCGGATGGAGGTTCAAAAAACACAAAAAAGCAAAAAGTCATTCAAAAATAATTTTCCATATTGGAGAACTTTGCTAAAGGGAAGAAAAGTAAACTGCTTTATTTGTCCTTTATTCTTGGTCGTAGATTATAACGGTTAGTCCCAGGTATCGTGTGGTCCTGAAAAAGGAGTTCAGGTTCTGTAGTGTCCAATCGAACTGACGGTGATACTGCTGATTGTAAAATGTCATCACTTTCTTTCTCAGTGAGTGTTCCTTTTATTCGTGCATCGCTGAAAGGCAGAAAACGTGGCACGGTTTCAGTCTCTCAGTCGGCGACACCTTCCTGGACCCACCGGTCATATGGCAGAGGTAGGGGTACCCTTTTGCAATGGGTCCCATGGATCCAGTGTTTCTTCCCTTCTACTCAAACAGCTGATCTTGTGGAGAGAAGAACGAGGTGCGGTCCGGTCCACCTGGGCTGCTCGTTTTTGGTTCGCTGAAAGTTCTTTATTAAAACCCAGGATCCAGGCTCAATGGGATGACCTGGAGATTCAGAGACCGGAGGCAGGGTGTCGTGGACCTGTTGATGTAAAACACGCAATTTAGCCGTCAATTCATACAGATAGTCAAGCAAAACAGGATGCTCTATCTCGCTAAACTTCTTGGGCCTGGGCACTCCCCATATATTGGCCGGGCGGCCAAAGACTATTTCATAAGGACTAAGTTTCACTCGTGAATGCACAGTCATTCTGGTTGATAGGAGTGCTAAGGGTAGAGCGTCAGGCCATTTAAGACCAGAGCTCGCTTGTATCTTGGCCAATTTTAGCTTTAGAGTGCCATTATAGCACTCCACTAATCCAGCTGATTGGGGGTGATTTGCAGCGTGAAACTTTTGGTTTATGCCTAGCCCTTTGCATACTTTCTTCATCACTTGACCCACAAATTCACTTCCATTGTCACTCCAGATCATTCTCGGCATTCCGAATCTAGGGAAGAACTCTTTCACAAGGGCTTTGGCTGTGGATAGCGCAGTATTGTCTTTTAGGGGATAGGCTTCCACCCATCTTGAAAAGGCACAAACAACAACGAGTACGTATTTTAAGTTGTTGCACCTCTCCATGTGGATGAAATCTAGCTGCAAAACCTCAAACGGATACGTAGGAGGTGCAAAATGACCAGCTGGAGTTGGGGTTCCTCTACCAGGGTTGTGTTTCAGGCATACCATGCAATTTTTAACCACATTTCCTGCGCACTTGGGAATTCCTGCATTTTGCCATACTGGGGCCAACAACTTACAAATCCCTTTCACACTGATGTGAGCCATTCCATAAGCCATTGTAACTACTGCAAGCACATACGCATCGGGTAGCAACCATCTTTGATGTTCTGACAACTCGACCCAACAACCATTCGCATCCAATTTACCTGTACTTTCTCTCCACACACTCAATTCTCTCTCTGTGGCTTCAGCTTGAATCGATTTCACGCTTTCTATCGTGTCTTCACACATTCCAACATCACCAATCCATCTTGCAGGGCCCGCGACATACATTCGGCTCATCACATTCCTTGCCGTTCCTTTTGCGACCTCGTCAGCAAATGCATTCCCACGACCAACATCATCAGTCACCTTTTTATGTGCGCTACACTTCACAATCGCAACTTGCAACGGTAAAGTAAGTGAATCAAGGAGCTCATTTACCAACTGACCATGCTGTATTTTAGTTCCATGCGAGGTGAGGAACCCACATTCCTTCCACAAACGCCCAAAACTATGGGCCACACCAAACGCATATTGGCTATCGGTATAGATAGTCACTTTCATTCCTTTTGATACTGTACATGCTCTTGTTAGGGCTATTAACTCAGCTGCTTGGGCTGAATTGTGTGGGATACGTGCAGCTTCAACAATCGTACACAAAGTTGTCACAGCATACGCCGCAGTCGTGTCACCATTCGTGAGCTTAAAGCATGAACCATCCACCCACAAAGTACCATCACTCTCTGCAACGGGAGTGTCCAGAAGGTCTATTCTCCCTTTCGTTTCTTCTTCTGTTCTATGGAGACAATCATGTTGTTCAGAAGTATCTAACTCCGTCACAATTGGCAATAACGTAGCTGGGTTAAGTGTAGTGCATCTTTTTATATGTACATGGCTTGCTAACAATGTCAACTCGTAACCTGACAATCGAGCACTAGTTAAATGCTGTGTCTTGGTTCTGTTTAACAACGTGTCCACTGCATGTGGAACCATTACGATTAATGTGTTATTCATCACTAAACCAGCAGACTGTCGGATAGAAACAGCAGTTGCCGCTGCCGCTCTTAAGCAGCTTGGTAGTGCCTTAGCTACTGGGTCTAAGGTTGAAGAGAAATAGGTGCATGGACGCTCCCTGTCTCCAAACTGTTGTGTCAAAACTGCTAACGCACAACCTTCTTTCTCATGGACATACAATGTAAAAGGCTTGCTGTAGTTGGGGGTACCCAACACAGGAGCTGAACATAATGCATCACGTAATTCGACAAAACTTTTCTGACAATCTTCAGACCATGGGACGGGATTTGGTGTATCTTTACAAGTTAATGCCACCAAGGGTTTGGCTATTAACGAAAAATTAGGTATCCATTGTCTGCAATATGATGTAATACCCAAGAAAGCACGCACTTCTCTCTGTGTTCTTGGCACACTCATTGCTGCAACAGCCCTGATTCTCTCTGGGGTCAGTTGCCTTCCCTCCTTCGAAAAGAGATGACCTAAATAGGTCACTTCTTTTTGACAATACTGTAACTTTGAAAGGGACACTTTGTGGTGTAAATCAGACAAATGACGCAATAATGACAATGTTGCTTCTTTGCAGATCTCCTTAGTATCTGCAGCAACTAGCAAATCATCGACATATTGAATGAGAGTGGCGCCATCAGGTAACATAAGAGTGTCAAGTTGTGCTTTCAAAGCCTGACTATAGATAGATGGACTTTCACAATAGCCTTGAGGAGCTCTCTTAAATCTGAAGCTTCATCCTCCCAAATTGAAGCCAAAAATGTCCCTGCTCTCTTCTGCTATAGGGATGCTGAAGAAAGCATTTTTCAGGTCTATCACTGAAAACCAAGTGGCTGAAGCTGGAATCATTGTCAACAATGCAGTGATATCGGGGACGACTGGAAACTGTGGCACAACTATTTTGTTCACCTCTCTAAGATCAATTACAAACCTATAAACATGTGGCTGAGTAGGGTCAGTATGCTTCAAGACAGGCAAAACAGGACTATTACAAACGTTGCCTCTTGTCTCTTCAATTACATCCTTCTCAATCAGATCACAAATAATTGCTAACAACGCTTTTTCCCCTTCACTAGAGATCTTGTATTGGGGAATACGTGGCATTTTAACATTGGCTTTTAATGTTATCACATATGGCTGAATTTCCAAAAGACCTACATCATTAGGTCCAGTAGCCCAAAGAGTATTAGGAAGAGACGAAAATTCTGGTGGAAATCTGTCCTTTGACAAATACATTGGTGAAACCACTTTCTTACCCAATGTGAGTTGTACTCCAGAAGGAGAGCAATACAATGTTGCATACAATCTCTTTAACAGATCTAATCCTAACAAGTTCTCGCCACAACCTGTCGTCAAAATAAGGGGTGTTTCAAATTTACAAGGTCCAACAGAAAGAGATATAGGGTTAGAAATCGGATTTCTAACTGGGGCGCCGGAAAACCCTACTGATACATTTGTTTCGCCAGACAAAGGTGCGCCAGGGAGTTTTGAGTGCATAATAGAACTCTTGGTAGCACCAGTATCCAACAGAAAAGGTTCTGACACACCTGATGCAATCACCTTAACATAAGACCCACTCTGATCTACTGGAACTGAAACAACTCCCTCTCTTTGTCTATGGCTGTCCTAGCAATCATTACTGTCCAAATGCTCATCCTCTGTATAGTAATCATCAGTATAGTACTGAGCCGTCCTACCAGATGCATTAACCTGTTGATCAAATCTGTTCATTGAGTTTTGAGGGAGGAATGGGTGCGCGCTCTGGGGAACATATCCACGTCCTCTTCCTCTAGGTGCAAGTGGAACACCTCGACCTCTTAAACCAGAAGTACCATTTGCGCGCTGTAGCAAAGCAGGGCAACTATACTTGAAATGACCCTCTTCCTTGCAATATGAACACTGATTGGGACCTACTGGGATACGTGGTTGAGCATACTCGGCTCTTTGCGAGTTTCTCTGAAACGGTTGGGGCTGATAGTTATTCTGATAGTTGTTCTGATAGTTACTCTGTGCACCACTATTTTGACCACCACGTGGCGGGTACGCTTGTTGTAACAGAACCTTCGTTTTCAATTCTTTAGTTTTCTTCTCTACTCTATCTCTCTCATCTTTATCTCTATTTTCGTAGTACTGTGCAGTAGCCAATATCTGCGCTGAAGAGGAAACTGCCCAAGAACTTTCTGAATCTTTTAACTTTTTACACAACTCAGGAAGCAGATTATGCACAAATTTATCGACGAACAAACGTTGACCACCTTGCGTGCTCATATCTTGACCACTGTGGTCCACAAACGTTTCTTCAAACCTGGTGAAGAAATCTGATACCGTTTCTTCTTTCTTTTGCTTACATGCAGACAATTTATCCCAGTTTACACGCATCGCAGGCATTATAGTTTTCATGTAATCAATAATCCTACCAGGAAGCTCTGTCACTAAAGGCTCAGGTTTAGCACCACCAATTTGTCGGGCATCTGCAGCAGCAATATTAGCCCATGTGTCACCTAACTCTTGAGCATGGTCTGTATGGCGAATCTTTCCCCATAAAGGCTGTGGAACAACATTCCCAAACAACATGTCTATGTCAGCTAAATTCATAATGCAAGACCCCGCAGTCTGTGACAATTCCTTGTAATACCCTGTAGGATTCTTACGGGGATCAGGCAATGTCTGCTTAAGGGCTAAAACTTCAGCTCGCTTCCATGAAACGTGTACCCATACACGCTGGAAATGAGGCAGGACAGGTGGATTAGCATTTGGGTCCCCTTCCCTCCATTGTGGGGGAACTTCTCTCATGGGGTACTGTTTCCCTTTCTTTTTAGCAGAAGAATCATATTTAAACAATAACCTGGAAACACCTTCAGTCCTAAACGACAATAACATCGCAACTGCTTTCTCGACATCTGAACCCACAATCAAACCTGTCGCAAAATCGAACCGTACACGACACAACTTAGGCGGATTGGGCTCCAAACCATTTTCCTCTAAATCCTCAGAAAGAAAAGTACACATTTTCTCAAAAACGTATCTCTGTTTCGGTTCTTCCCACTGATGGAAGACATCCATAACAGACTCTAGTTCATATCTCGCTGGTTCAGTAACCCATTTATGCGCCAAATAATTCAGTGTCTCTTTCTCCCTACCATCAGGCAATTGGCTACGCAATTGTTTACGCTCTGAAACTGGGATCGTAGCTAATGACCCAAAGAGAGGGGATAAAAGACTAGTCACAGTGTTTGTGTTAGGGTTTGTACACAGCAAAGAGCATGTCCCCTCTCACTGCACTAGTGGGTTCTGTAATAGCTCCCTTTTAAACTTACTATTGAAAGCCTTTCTTGTTATCTCACCTTCACCCCCCCCCCTAGGCTTCTGTGTATGTTGTTTAATGTTCTGTTTTGTTTACACATTGGGCCTTGCTTTTACCAAGGCTTCTTTAAAACACTCCTCCTTAGGCCATGTGTTAATCCAACTCATTTGCATAATAACTGAAAACTCTGCACACCTTTCAAGAACATGTGCAGCATGTGAGGACCACACCCAGCTCTTCAAACCACACCCAGCTCTGCACACCTTCCAAGAACATGTGCAGCATGTGAGGACCACACCCAGCCCTGTCTATAAAAGGCAGCCCCCGAGCCTCACCCAGTGCTTGTGCTCGTCTACCTCCCGCTTACCTGAGAACAGATCCCTCAGCGCTGGCACTCCTGCTCTTTACAGACTTTCATTGACTTCAATGGGCGCAGCTTCTGGCTCTTCCTTCATCCGGTTTCCGGTTCCTCCTTGCTTCAGCCTCTCTCCTATGAGTAACCTGCAAAAGAGAAAGAAGACAAGGTTAGACTGATCAGTATCTCTTGCCAGCAACAAGTAAGTGCAAAACCTTTTATTACCTGAAAGAACTTTGACAACAATTTCTGGATTCGTGTATAGACAATTTGAAACGAAATACCTTCCACGAACATTGTGATTCAAACTCTTTGTTACAAGAATATTTTGCAGAACTTTGTGAAGCAAACATTGTTTTTTCTCATGGAACTTTTAAGAATCGAACAGTGGAAACCATTAACAGCAAGGCAAACAGTAAATCAAGGACTTGCACAAATTACATGCTGTATTTTGATGTAAAAGTACAGTATTTGTTTTATAAAAGATTCTGGAAATATGGGAAAAGTGAGTCTGCTATTGGGAATTTAGGCTTTAGTTATATTATGATGAATGTTTGATATTGGTAATTCTGATAACGGTATTTGTTTAATGTTTTAGAAGCTTTACAGTAATAGAAAACACATCCTAGAGCAGTAACACATTCCAAACCTGGAAACTAGAGACCAGGATCCAAGAGGTACTTTTAAAAGAGAATTTCTAATAAATAAAGGGATAGTCAGGAACCCATTTAGGAATAGGTTGCACTTATCTGTTCTTTGTTTATGTTTCATTAGGCACCAGTTTCTACAGAAGTCAGAAAGGGCCGCAGATTTGTGCAGCACTTCAACAGTGGAAACGCAAGAACGGTGTTGTCTCTCTTTTTTATTTTATCCACTCCCCCCCCCCCTTCCCTTGAGCTTCTGTTCTTAGTGCACTGTTTTAAAAACTAGTGTGCTGGAACAAGCAGTTTCAGGGTGGGGTCGGATTGTCTTCAACCTCCATCAGAACTGAACAAGAACTCAGGTGAGCTGGGCTTTGACAGAAGCACAAGCCTTAAAAAATTTCAGTTCTGGTGGACGATGAATACCGGGGAAGAAATAGAGGGCATTGACGTCACGGATATGGCGCAGGCCCTAAATGAGGACTTGGCTCATAATGAATCAGTGTCTGGCATCTTGCAACATATGCAAGAGGAAATAGAGAGATTAAAGATGGAGAATACCTCTTTAAAACAGGATTTAAGCAGGTATAAATTTAGGGGATCTCAGTGGAACACAGCTTCTACGCCTTTGTTTAAAACCTCCTCAGAGACAGGGGCGCCATCAAAACATACAACTTTGCCTTCCCCAGTTGAGGTTACTGTTAATGTTCCTAATGTTGTGCCCTTAGCAGCACCTGAACGTTTTCATGGAGATAGTAACAAATTCCATGTTTTTATCAATCAATGTCAATTACACTTCATTTGTAAGCCACAACAGTTCCCTACTGATGATACGAAAGTGGCATTCGTCTTGTCTTATTTGGGTGGCACAGCAGCCAATTGGTCAATTCCTTTCGTGGATAGAGATGATCCCATCCTCCATAATTGGAATCAATTTAAACGTACCATGACCAGCCTTTTTGCAAAACACACTTTCATGAAGGCAAGTGATAATGAGCTTTTAAATCTTAAACAAGGTAACAAGGATTTATTGACCTATCTCACTAGTTTTAATCGTTTACTCACCGAGACACAGTGGCCAGAAGAAAAGCGTGTCTCCCTTTTTTATAAAGGTTTGAGAGACGAGTTAAAAGACGCGCTGGCTCATATCGTTGATTTGCCAAAAGACTATTCGGACTTTGTAGATTTAGTTGTGAAATTAGAACATAGACTAGGAGAAAGAAAGGGAGATAAATACAAACTGGAATCACGGTTAACTTTTATTAGACACGAGAAGAAAGACACAGATAATAAACTCCCTGAACCAGAGCCTATGCAAATAGGGACACTCAGAGGTCCACTCACATCAGAGGAAAAAGAAAGAAGGAGAAAATTTCAATTATGTTTATATTGTGGCAGGGCAGGTCACTTTGCCAGAGAATGTCCAGTAAAGCCTAAAACTCCACGAAAGGGTGCTGTTTCCTCCACCTCCTCAACTGAATCGGGAAACGATTAAGCTCGACAAGGGGAGAGGTTACTTGTTCGAGAAAACATCTTAATCAAACCTCTAATGCTGCAGCCTTCAGGGTACCGCACATACCTAGACATTTCATAATTCAGGTCGTTTTAATTGTTACTACCCAAGTGAGGCATTCTCTCTCTGTCCTACTGGACTCAGGCGCGACAGGAAATTTTGTGGATAATAAGTTAGCTGAAATCTTAGGACTTCCTATGTGCCTAAAGCCTTGTCCAGAAGCAGTATGTGCAGTGGATGGGTCAGAATTGACCTCTGGATTAATCACAAAACAAACAAGTCCACTTGTTATGGTCTGTCAGAACGGGCACACAGAGGTGATTAGCTTTGATCTGATAGATACTCCTAATTTTGGTTTGATTCTCGGGGTACCCTGGTTAACAACTCATAACCCAAAAATTGATTGGGTGAATAGAACTGTTACTTTGGATTCCTCTTTCTGTAGAACCAATTGCTATCAAGAAGCAGGTACAGAACAGAGCACAGTATTACACTGTGCTAGTGTTACACAAGATGAACCAAGTCTCCCTCCTGAATATTCTGACTTTAAAGACGTCTTTGATCCAGTAAAGGCTAGTGTGCTGCCCCCACATCGGTCTTATGACTGCCGTATAGATCTTATCCCAGGGGCCCCTTTACCTAATAACAGAGTATATGCTTTGACTGACGAAGAAACCAAATACTTAAGAACCTACCTAGATGACCTACTACAGTCTGGGTTCATCCGTCATTCCACATCTCCGGTGTCATCTCCACTCTTTTTTATCCCGAAGCCGGATAAATCCCTGCGCGCGTGTATCGATTATAAAGGACTAAATAAGGCTACAATAAAGAATAAATATCCTCTTCCTCTAATACCTGTGTTGTTGGATCAATTAAGACATTCTACTGTATACACTAAACTAGATCTGCGGGGAGCTTACCACCTGGTCCGAGTAAAAGAGGGGGATGAGTGGAAGACAGCTTTCATGACAAAGTTTGGTTTATTTGAGTACACAGTAATGCCCTTTGGGTTATGTAATGCCCCTGCGGCCTTTCAGTTCTTTATAAATGAGGTCCTACACGAATTCCTGGACGTTTGTGTCATAGTATAAATAGACGACATCCTCATTTACTCTTAGAACTCAGAAGAACATATCCAACATGTTCGTGCAGTATTATCAAAGTTAAAAGAAAATCATCTTTTTGCTAAGTTAGAAAAGTGTACTTTTAATGTCAACAAGGTGGACTTTTTAGGATACTGCCTGTCACCTCAAGGAATAACTATGGATGTAAAGAAAATCAGTGCTATTGCTGATTGGCCAGAACCATCCTCTGTAAAAGATATTCAGAAATTTCTGGGTTTCGCCAATTTTTATAGGAGGTTTATTGCACATTTTGCAGACATTGCGGCCCCAATAACTACCTTGTTGCGGAAAGGGCAACGATTTCTTTGGACTGATGAGGCGGCACACGCCTTTCAACTCCTAAAACAAAAGTTCACTTCAGCCCCAATTCTGAAACATCCTGATCCTGACTTGCCCTTTTTTGTTGAAGCGGATGCTTCACAGGTAGCTTTAGGAGGAGTTCTCTCTCAACGAGATGCAGTAGATGGCCAGTTACATCCTATAGCCTTCTATTCCAAAAAGTTATTGCCAGCTGAACAAAATTACACTGTGGCTGAAAGGGAACTACTAGCTATCAAAGTAGCCTTTTCAGAATGGAGGCACCATTTAATGGGAGCCAAGTACCCAGTTACAATCTTTTCTGACCATAAGAACCTACAGTTTTTTGGATCACTTAAAGCACTAACACCACGTCAGATGCGCTGGTTACATTTTTTTAGCACATTTGACTTTGTTATAACCTATAGACCAGGTGCACAACAAATTCAATCTGATGTGTTATCTAGATACGGACATACCTCAGACATGAAACAAGATAAAATAGGAGAACCCATTATTCCTCCCCAAAAGTTGTTGGCACCAGTACAACAGAAGGATTTCATCACAGATCTATATAATGCACACATGCAAATAGCACCTCAGGATTGGTTAAAGGATTCCCATAACACAATACAACGAGGTTTATTGTATCACGACAACATGCTGTTAGTGCCCACCTCTGAATTACAAACACAGGTGATAATTTGGCATCACGCCTCACCGTTGGCAGGTCATCCTGGTTGGGTAAAAACCCTGGAAAATGTGCAAAAACACTTTTGGTGGGACACTATAAGAAAGGACATTAAGCAATTTGTCACTACCTGTCCAATTTGTGCAAGACATAAATCTTCTCATAAGGCTCCTGACGGCTTGTTAATACCAATGCCAACACCCAAACAACCTTGGCACACTGTGAGCGTAGACTTTATTGTAGGTTTACCACCTGTAAAATCCTTCACAACAGTGTTGGTTATAGTAGATTTTTTATCTAAAATGGCACATTTTGTACCATTACGGAAATTACCCACGGCGGCAGAATTTGCCGATATTTTTATAAGGGAAATTGTGCGTTTACATGGTTTGCCAAGCAAAGTGGTGTCAGACCGAGGGAGCCAGTTCAACTCCAGATTTTGGAAAAAATTATGTGAAAAACTGAAAATAGATGTGGCCTTATCCACTGCTTTCCACCCAGAGACACTTGGACAGACTGAACGACTGAACCAAACCTTACTTCAAACGCTACGTTGTTTATTGGCTGATTATTCTAGTGAATGGTTGGAAGCTCTCCCTGTAGCAGAGTTTGTTTATAATAATACTGAGCATTCAGCTCTACTTTGCTCACCATTCTATTTCTTGCAGGGGTATCATCCAAGAGCTATACCCATTTTGTTAGAAGATTCCCTGTTGCCTACAGTAACGGATAGACTAACGAGGTTAGGTGACATACAAAACAAAGCCAGGAAACATTTATTAAAGTACAAGGAAAGCATGAAAAGACAAGCAGACAAACACAGGTCTGAGGCCCCAATGTATAAAATTGGTGACAAGGTATGGCTCTCCACAAAGAACCTAAACATAGAGGGATCCCGAAAGCTGCAACCACGTTTCATTGGACCCTTTAGTATAACTGCCATAGTAAACCCGGTAACAGTAAAATTAGATTTACCAAAAGAATATCCAGTACATACTACATTCCATGTGTCCTTGCTTAAGCCGTACAACTCAAAAACCCGACCTGAACCACCACCTCCACCCGTACCAATTAAGGGAAATCTGGAATATGAAGTGAAAAGCATAAAAGACTCAAAAAGAATTAGTGGACGTCTGTTTTATTTAGTAGAATGGAAAGGATATGATGAATCTGAGAATTCATGGGAACCAGCATCATATGTACATGCCCTACAGCTGATTAGACAGTTTTATTTAAAAAATCCAGGAAAACCCCGTCCTGTAGGAGGGCCTTTGAGGGGGGCAACTGTTAGGGTTTGTACACAGCAAAGAGCATGTCCCCTCTCACTGCACTAGTGGGTTCTGTAATAGCTCCCTTTTAAACTTACTATTGAAAGCCTTTCTTGTTATCTCACCTTCCCCCCCCCCCAGGCTTCTGTGTATGTTGTTTAATGTGCTGTTTTGTTTACACATTGGGCCTTGCTTTTACCAAGGCTTCTTTAAAACACTCCTCCTTAGGCCATGTGTTAATCCAACTCATTTGCATAATAACTGAAAACTCTGCACACCTTTCAAGAACATGTGCAGCATGTGAGGACCACACCCAGCTCTTCAAACCACACCCAGCTCTGCACACCTTCCAAGAACATGTGCAGCATGTGAGGACCACACCCAGCCCTGTCTATAAAAGGCAGCCCCCGAGCCTCACCCAGTGCTTGTGCTCGTCTACCTCCCGCTTACCTGAGAACAGATCCCTCAGCGCTGGCACTCCTGCTCTTTACAGACTTTCATTGACTTCAATGGGCGCAGCTTCTGGCTCTTCCTTCTTCCGGTTTCCGGTTCCTCCTTGCTTCAGCCTCTCTCCTATGAGTAACCTGCAAAAGAGAAAGAAGACAAGGTTAGACTGATCAGTATCTCTTGCCAGCAACAAGTAAGTGCAAAACCTTTTATTACCTGAAAGAACTTTGACAACAATTTCTGGATTCGTGTATAGACAATTTGAAACGAAATACCTTCCACGAACATTGTGATTCAAACTCTTTGTTACAAGAATATTTTGCAGAACTTTGTGAAGCAAACATTGTTTTTTCTCATGGAACTTTTAAGAATCGAACAGTGGAAACCATTAACAGCAAGGCAAACAGTAAATCAAGGACTTGCACAAATTACATGCTGTATTTTGATGTAAAAGTACAGTATTTGTTTTATAAAAGATTCTGGAAATATGGGAAAAGTGAGTCTGCTATTGGGAATTTAGGCTTTAGTTATATTATGATGAATGTTTGATATTGGTAATTCTGATAACGGTATTTGTTTAATGTTTTAGAAGCTTTACAGTAATAGAAAACACATCCTAGAGCAGTAACACATTCCAAACCTGGAAACTAGAGACCAGGATCCAAGAGGTACTTTTAAAAGAGAATTTCTAATAAATAAAGGGATAGTCAGGAACCCATTTAGGAATAGGTTGCACTTATCTGTTCTTTGTTTATGTTTCATTAGGCACCAGTTTCTACAGAAGTCAGAAAGGGCCGCAGATTTGTGCAGCACTTCAACAGTGGAAACGCAAGAACGGTGTTGTCTCTCTTTTTTATTTTATCCACTTCCCCCCTTCCCTTGAGCTTCTGTTCTTAGTGCACTGTTTTAAAAACTAGTGTGCTGGAACAAGCAGTTTCAGGGTGGGGTCGGATTGTCTTCAACCTCCATCAGAACTGAACAAGAACTCAGGTGAGCTGGGCTTTGACAGTTTGTCATTCTCTGACGGATAGAGGGAGAGGTTGACAAATGAACAGGAGGAAAAACAGAATGAGACAAGGCAGAGACAGAAGCAGTGTCAGAAACAATACCAGGAGTGGTAGTCGCTATAGTAGTCAAAGTTGTAGGAAGTAAAGGCAGAGCAGATTTCAAAGCCGGTGGCCCTTGAGGAGGCTGCACCGGAGGAATAGGAACCAACTGAAGAATAGCTGGTGGGTGCTGTGGAGGAGCAGGAGGCAATGCAACCACTGGTTATGCAACTAGAGGTTGCGGAGGTGCTGTGGCATTCTGCGCATAGGGTGGTGGCGAACTTAGCAAATGCGACATTAGGGGATCTTTTTCAGAGTCTTTTGCTGCATCTTGCTGAAGAGGCGGCAAAACTGGATAGCATTTATCTACTGTCATTTTATGTCGCCTATGCAACTGCTCATTCAACTGTTCTACTTCGTTATCTTTAAACTGTATAGCAGCTTGCATAATCGAAATACCTTTTTCTCTCTTATTTTTCTTAGCTAATTTAATTTCCTTTTGCTTGGCTTCCTTACGCCATAAGCGGAAAGAATCAAACATTGCCGGCCGGGCTTTCTTCTTAAAAAGTCTAACTTCGAGGTTATCTAAGATTTCTGTGTCAAAGCTACCATTTTGGGGCCATTTTAAAACACCATATTTTCTGGTGTAACGGATCCATACTTCATTATATGTGATGGGGCCTACTCCGTGCTTCACATATAGTTCATAGGTTGGAGTTCCAATCGGAGGAACCGGACATGAGTCCTCCAACCGGGAGTCCCTTTTACAATCAAGACAAAACAAATTTCCAAGTCTGCTAAGACCAGGCATCTTCGCTCACTAGTCTAGCTTCAAACTTCAAAGGATTATCGTTTACGATAGTCTCGTGAATACACGAGTCCTTCGGCTTTGGTACTTGCAAGTTCCAAATCAAAGTGATCCCGAAGGGATACCAAACCAAATGTCCAACTAAGGACCAAACCAAGTGTCCAACTAAGGACTGGGAGACGCTCCACTTATACTTAACTGAAAATATCGATGACGTCACCAGAAGACTCGTCTTATCGTTTCGCTCTACCAAACATCAAAGGTCCAAATCAGGGCGATAGCCAGGGTAGCAGTCCTTTGTAGCCGTCGGGAAGCGGGGAACCTCGCAGCAAAGACTTTCGGACCACGTCGACATGCAGGGGTCAATGAAGTGGCGGCCTTCCTCCAGAATTTTCACACGAAGCTCCTCACGGACCTCAGGCTTGGACCGGTACCGCTGGTATCGCCCCACGTTGGGCGCCAACTGAGGTACTGGGTTTTTCAGAACCGGTACTGATCCGGTAACCCAGTGGTGCCAGGGTACACCCAAAGACCTCGGGTACTTTCCTGATTCAGACCACAGAAACTCAGAGTCTTCTAGGTGAAGTCAAAGATCGAATTTATTGGCTGCAACCAAGTAACAAGCGTCCTAGAAGTACAACAGCACGGTTTGTATGTTCTCAGGAGACTGTGTTTCAATGCAAAGTCAGGTTTCCTTATATACAGTTTTTTAAGCTTCAGGCAAACATTCTTGACATTTTGGTTGGTCATTCACATGTTTTCATTACAAAGGAAAAAACAGTGTCATGATGAAACCTCATATTTCATGTCATCCAACCCATAATAAATTACCCGGCAAGGCCTAGTATTTTACATCAGATAAGTGTGGACCCCCAATAAAAACGGGCACCTCCCCCTCGTAAAGTAAGAAGAAGAAAAGAGCAGGTGCAGGTGTGAGCAAGATTAAGCAGGGTGTGTGAGCGATAATAAGGGTTTTATGGCATGGTGTGCCTTGATGCTATCTGATTCGGCCACTGGGAGAGGGACTGACCAAACAGGTTTGGCCTGAGGCAATGGTTCCAGCTTGCCCAGGTCAGAGAAAAGTCAATCAAGGTGTACGTGTCCTTGGAATCAAATCTGACTGTATTATAATCCTATCTGAGGGCAACTTTTAAAAATGGCTGCCGTGTATAAAATGGGAGCCACGAGTGCAGGACGAAAATGGCGATTTCGAGGTGAAAACGCTGCTGGAATTGAGCGAAAATGCTCAAGCTTAGTGTACTAGTCATTATCAGTCTTTTGATACTAAAATCGAACTGCTGTGGCAAAGTAAATTACATGGGTCCAGAATTTTTAGAACCACAATACAACAAATACTTTCCCACTCTCACATTACACAGAGACTGTACTCTCGCACACAATCCCACCCTACTTCTCCTTTAACATGCACAATTCACCAGTCTTTCTCACTAAAATCCTACACCTCAAGTCACTACTAAAACAACAGATAATACTACCCTACAAAAAACAAACCAAAATATCTGAACAAAATCTCACACATTCAATAACTCCCAACAATCTGAACATACCTACCCATATCCCCTCTACTCTGGAAACCAGCATAAAAAGCACACATTTAAACCCATCTCTACTTCACACTCTCCTTGCAACAAATACACCAATCATTCAGTCCACAAACAGACAACACTCACTCACACTTCTATCACCCATTGCTCAATTCAGAGCAATAAAATATGACCTTCATGTTCCACCACCACCCCTCACCCATACACCTTCCACCTTCAATTTTCACAATACAAGAAATCAAAAACACCCTCCATAACCTTGCATTCCCTTCTCTACTGCAAAACAAGCCTACCTTCCACACACAACTCTACTGCACACCCCATACATTTCAAGCAGACTCACTAGCACTCACATCACCAGACCCAAAACATGTCTTCTAAGCCTTCTGGAGTAAGATAATGATAAAACAAAAAGAACACTTTTTCTATCTCCATGCAGTTAGCACCACCAAGAAAAGCACACCACCCACAACCTCAAATGGCAATACTCAACTCACTCTCCTGCAGGAGAAACTCACATCACTTGCAAAATACATACTTTAGACTGCCTACGGATTAGTGCTGGTTCCATTTAGATAAAAACAAGTACCATCATCCTATTGATAGGCACGGAACCTGACTAAATTTTCATAGCTTAATCATTGGTGGGAGAAGATATGGCACTGGAATTGCATAAAGCTGTTCCACTAGGTTATTAATCTGTAACACAAAATTGCACAGGCAAAACAGTAGGTGGCTTAGCCATCATATAAAGGAACAACAAATCTCACCAAAATTGAGGATGTTTCTTTACAATGTTGTGAGGCCCTCCTTACCAGATGCAACCCTATCTCTACCTTATCATTTTACTTTCTCCTCCTCTACAGACCACCGTCCAGCAATGGAAAATACACATGCACATTGGTAGACACAATCTCCAACCTCAAAACTATACATTCTCATTGACCTCAAGATATGGTTTAATAAACCTAATATGCTACATCACAGAACCATCCTTACTGGTCTAGACACAGACAACTTCGCTCGTCCCCAATCCCACACACATCGCAGAACACAAATTTGATATCATTTACACTGAACCAGTCGCATTCAAAAGGATCACTCCAGTCACATGGTCAGACCACTACTTCATTGTCTTCTACCACAAGACACCACAACTCATACCTAACTAAAATCATTGTACCTTCAATTACACATTGACTTTGGAATACGCTGATTTTGGAGGAACTAGAAAACCTGCTTACCTACAACACAGATCTTGTCCCAACCAATTGTGTTATCAAAGCAAAACCTACCCTTGAGAATTCAAAACTCAGCACTTAAGAGGAACCAAGACAAATCACTCACCTCTCTACAACAATTTCACACACTTATCTCTCCTTGGAGCAAACAGAACTTATATTAAAAACATCCAAATATATCATAAACAGATAAAGACAAATTATACATCAGATTCCTGTCAACGTTATTTCTTTTTTTACCCTAAAATTAAAAACATCTCAGTTATGGCTCAAATCATTCAAAATCCTTCTACATAAACAATTAATTAAAAACATACAAAAAGGGAGAACCCCACAAGACAACCGTCATGTGTCTTTGACTTCACTAATCTGTTTGAATTACAATTCAGGATACAAGATGTACATAGATAATAATCATCTATTGTATTCCACAGTTCATCACATCTAGACCAAAGGTATCTGCTGATGTGTCTCCGTGGAATATTACAATGTACCCACCTTCTTCAGGACAAGAATCCAAATATTATCTCCCAAACATAAACTTAAAAACATGAAAACCTGTACAAAGAATATTAGTAATTTATACATATAATACTCTTCTAAGTACATTAAAAGCCTACACAACCTTGACACAGGAGTGGTACCACAAGCCAAAGATGAAACTCTAAGGAAATTTACTGTCATCTCCACTTTCATTAGCATTCACACTTTCCTCACAAACTAGTCAAAGGGGATTACCCTCATGTTCCACTTCACCCATGTCTTCACTACTTCACCAATGGAGGGCTCATTTAGATGTTCTGTTCATATTTCCATCATACCAACCACTTGACATTCTGCCACTTACACCCACCTTTAGTTCTTAAATGATCCTATTTGGGTTCCACCTCAATGTGCTGGAATCCCACTGTGCATGATAGCCCAATAATATAACAGTTTCAATTTCAAAGCCAAAAAGAAACCGTCTACAAAAAGGAAAGAGAGTAAAAATCTTACAACCCATGAATTAACATCCATCTTATTCTACTTCTCTTTTCCTTATTTATATTATTTACTAGGTCATACCTGATTAATGTAGTGTGTAAGTTATAATCAGTTATGATGTTGCCTCAACTATGGGGTCTAAATTTTAAGCAATATTTGAACCTTTCTTAAATAAGAAGTATAGGGTATGCCTTGGAAAGAACCTGTTCTCTTCATTAACAAGCTAATAGGGTTCCTTCTGCCTGACAGGTAGATAACAAAAGACAGACAGATCTTCATTTTTGTTTCTGTCAGTAAATTACCACTATCAACATGTTTCTAGCTTGTTAGCATTATCTATTTGATTATATAGAATAGACCGTTTTTAATTCTATATTTCTCTCAGTTTCTTATATTGTGTATTTTGATCCAACATATACTCATTTTATTAGTTTAACCCAATTACAGACATTCTTTGATCCATTACTATCCGGATCCTCTATCTCGTTTATGATCTGTTATTCTCAATTGATCTAAAAAACATTTTCATATTTAACATCTATTAGAAGCAATGTTTAATGAATTGTGTTACACAGTACCTGCTGAATTATCAAATTCTTTATCTCCTCGAACATTATCTTTACCTGAGAGTCTCACTAGATCCTAACCGCTATTGTCAATGAATCACCCAGAGGTTCTGTACACTTCTACATACTGTCTCATATATGTTCTAGTACACAAATCCTTAGCAAATCTAAGACAGAGTTTGGAACATAAATTCAACCGCATGCTCCACATAACTGTGTCCAATTTTCCACCGCCCGGTGTTTTAACACCAAACGACACCCAACCCGAACCGTATAACTTCAGCTCCCCTTTTTTGTAGTTCAGTCACCAAACATCCAACCACGTGTTGTATAATCAACTCATATGCGGCCTCGAACCTCATTTAAATACTTGCTGGGTTTACACCAATGTGGTACACCCACCTATACCCATGTCTTGTGTTTACTCAATCTGCCCACTTGTTTCAATGAGTGCCATCTTAAATTGTCTTAGGAGCTATTAAACCAATTCCTACTTCAATGGTTAGTTACATTACACTCTGTTCATATCAAAGGAGCTTCTCTTAAAGTAAAGAATAATTTGATAATTATCTTGTATGTTCCCTGACTACAAACCTACTGTTGTAGCTATGCACCTTAAGCTCATTCCTGCTAGTCTTATGGTTGCCATTTTGGGATAAGGTGCAATCCTAACCAAACTTCATAAATGCTAAAACTTTCTTTTAATACCTCTCCCAAATGCATATTCCTATAATGTGTTAATTCACTGTACACCTCCAAACTGATACAATATTGGGATAGCCCAATTCCTTCGCCTTTCTGCTAGTGTTAAAAAAATGTTTATCTTGCTTTGGTTTAAGAACAATTTTTGTCAATCGCCAGCCCACACATTTTTAAAAATCCATTCTATAATCATAGACAACATAAATCAAAAAACCCCAGGCACTAGCAAAGGTAAGGGAAGTAATTCATTGAGTCACCATATGCGTATTAAAAAATGTACCCATACAAACACATGTTAAATTACATGTTAACACACACTGTAAAAAGTAGCCCATGCCACACTTTCCATGCTATCCCACAATGCCTTATGGGAGTGGAAGTCCATACTCCAACAGTGCACTTAGAACAAATATTGCAGCATTATATCAGGGAAACTGTTTACTAAATATTGTAACTGTGAACAGAGACATAAAAAAGTATATTTTAACTGACATACTGCACATTGATGTTGCAGATAATCCTGCACCAATGCAGCAGAAACAGAAACAGAGGGGATTAAGTAAAGCCAGAACGGTCTGAGACCAACATCGTTGTGTTCATTACACCTACACCACCCAGACACAGGGCAACAGTGGAACCACTCGCTGAGTTTACTCAGGACTAGGATGACTTGCCTAAAGACACCCCCTTCTGATGGTAGCCATACCTGCAAATGACAGTCCCTTTTCCAGCACCAGTACACTCCCCTCTGGAGACAAAGAACAGATGTCAGACAGAGCTGAGAGGAAGGTGAGGACCCATCTCTGTTTGGTGGTCTGGAGGCATCCATGTTAAAGGTGCAGTGCCTACAATTTAAGCACATGAAAACAATGCACAGTCAGTTGGTGTTTCACAATCACAACTTGTGCCAGCTGAATGCAACAGTTCAGAAGGACAGAAAGCTACAGCAGACAATCTAAGGGAGATGACAAATGCAATTAAGGAACTCTGCACAGTAATGCAGCAGGACCATGTCACCCACTGTCGGCACCGTCACCAATAATTGGGCAGATTGGATGGGTTCAGCAGATCTGTCAATCACCTAATGCAACTGCTTTGCTGTCACGATGTGCTGTGGGCATGCCTGTGGAAATGGCACATTGCAGTAGGGACATTACACGGGGATTGGTGCAGGTTACCAATGCACTGGAGACCATACAGACAGCTCGGAGTGCCGCGAATAGGAACCTTGGTGGTGGGGATAGTGAGGAGCTCTCTAGCCTCAGTAGTGTGCCTGCCCCTGTGATGGATCCTATGCGTCACAGTTCCAGACACAGTACTGTCTCAGAACCTGCAACAACAGATGCCACTGAGCCTACTAACCATTCTAGTGGAGTGCGGGCGCAAAAAGTAATGTGGACATGTGCTGGGCCTTGCATATTTTGGGACATTGCATTGCTTATATGATGTTAATAGCATATCATTTGATTTGAGCACTGATAGTGCTTTTGCACTACCTATGTTCTATACCCACATTTTTGACTTGAAGTTAAGGCAATAAATGTGATGCCTGTAGCAAAAAAGGAACAATATGTGGTGCTTTCATTACTTACATCAAAAATAGTTGCACATCATGTCTGCATGTCTTTGCCTGCTGTAGGTGGCAATGAGCTGCCACCCTCATCTGACTCTGTATCTGTGGATTTCAGGGATATGTCTCCTGTTGTTGCGATGTTGTCCAACGTAGCACATGTGGCCACAATCTAACAGCACGCTTCAGGACTGTATTGCAGTGCCCGACATTTTTGCACAGCAATCGGAAGCAACTCTTCAGCAGGCCAAAGGTCCTCTCCATGACACTTTGCGTTCTCCTATGTGCTGCATTGTAAATCCGTTCACTTGTTGTGGCTGGATTGAGGTATAGTGTGAGGATGAAGGACCTCACTGCATATGTACTGTCTTCTACAATGACAGGAGTGAACATTGAGTTATTCTCATTTCACACCTGTGCAAAATGCAGCATTGTTCTGTTTGGAATTACCGAGTAGGTATCCTCCAAATTCTCCATCAAGTATATGCCACTATGTCTGAAGATATACGAGTCATGTGTTCTACCAGAGAATCTGGCCACTAAACCAGTGATGATGTGTGAAGCACTGCAGTTGACCTTGATGTTCATGAAATGGCTATTGTTTCTATTCCTGTAGATTTATTCAGTGTCAGATGGGGGACAGATTGTGACATGTCTACCATCAATGCAGCCAATGACGTGGGAATTGGGCTACCTCCTAAACATTTAATTTTGTGAGCTGCAAGTCCTGTGGGGTGTTGGGGAATTTTATGTGCTCATTGATTTGGAAGAAGCATGAGAGCGCATTGTTGAAAAGGGATGATGCACTCTGGGCCTCTTTTTATGGGTTGCACCTGATTACCACCTGATTTGAGTTGGTGGTAAACTGCACATGCAAAATCCTAGTTTTGTGACCAATCGCAATTTGCGAATGGTTCATTCATTTAATTTGCGATTCCTTATTTGTAAATCTCACTTTGCGATTTGCAAAATTGAGTCACAATTTTAGGGAATCACTGGTTTAGTGATTCCTTAATGTTGCACTGTGAATGCCTTTTATACATTCTTAATGGCTATTTTGCATTCGCAAACAGTGGAATTTTGCGATTTGAACCGTTTGCAAATGCAAAATCGTTTGTACATCTGGCCCTTAGTCTTTAAATATGAGGAGATTGTACAGAATGATCGGTCTTTCTTTCACCAGGATTGTTTACGTGTCTATGCTAGGCAAGGAGTACCACTTGATGTAGCTGCATCTAATAGTAGCTACGTTACTGGGGAGATATTATCAGGGTTAATGTGTTTTTAGTTTCAATGGATTTATTATTAGAGGGGTGGGTGGGCCAGGAAAACACCTTTGAGGTTTCTTGCTTGGCAGTGTCAATTGGAAAGTTGTTGTGATGAGGGAGCACACAGGGTGAATGAGCACAGCCCAGTGAGGTCAGGGCTACGGTAAGGGAGCAAGGAGATAGATTGGGCAAAGGTAAGGGGGTAGCTATTGGTGATGTAATTGGGTATGAGTAATATGACAGGTTTGGGTATATAAAGTGTAGAAGATTTTAGGAAGGGGCACTAAGAATTTAAATTTAAAAGAGATGGGTTGGTTTAGGAATTTTAGTGAGGCTAATTTTAGTTTTTAAGGCACTTTGCCTGGGAAGCTGGATATGTTTAGTCTTCCAGACCTGTTCTATTAAAGTGACATTTTACCCTTAAGATAGCGTGGAGACTCTTTTTGTGTGCTGTCCCACCCAAAAGAAGCCTGGGGAAGCTAGAAAACCTTCCCCTAGAGATTACAGGCAAATGCTGCTTTCTTGGGGTATCCCATGCCCACACTGATTGCCTGGGGTATGGGTGGAACACAAAATGGATTTAGGTAGGTATGGAGTGTTTGGACAGCCTCTTTGGCCTTTGTTACATCGAAGGGCAGAGCAGCTAGTTTGTGTCATCTGGTCCACCCTTCCCTCTTTTTCCTACTATGTTAATTTTTTTTTTTTTTCAGGTAGTAAAGTTTCATGCTCCCTTCATTGCACTTACTTATTTGTGTCTTTTAGGTGGTGACAGTTTTTTAAGTCTGTCATTTTATGGGCATGTGCATTAATGATAACCTTCAAGGTGTGTACTCAATAAGGCAGATCTATAATTTGTAAGTATTTTTTTATTTTTTCACTGGCAGGCAGGCCCGATCGGGTGAATACAGCCCAGTGACGTCAGGGTGGTGGCCAGGGAGCAAGGGGATGGATTGGGAAAAGGCGACAGAAGAGCATTTGGTGGCATCATTGGGTGCATGAGCAGTACGACAGGTTTGGGTGGGTGAGAGGTAATACATTAGAGGGAGGGCATTAAGATTTTAGAATGAGTTGGTTGGTTTAGGATTTTTTTAATGTATTAGTAAGGTTAATATAAGTTTGTAAGGCATTCTGACTAGGTAATTGGTTGTTGGTAAGTCTTCCAGACCTGTTCCATTAAGCAGCCTATTACCCTTAAGATGGCTTGGAGTGTTTTTTATACGCCGTCTCACCTGATGCCAGCTCTGAAACATGAGTCAGCTTGGTGACTATTTTATGTATGGATTATGCTTATGCAGATCACCTGTTCGAATTTATATATTTCTTAATGACACATGGACTTGAAATAAATAATTGCTTTTTATGAAATCCTGTGACACTTTAATGTACTTTTATTAAGAACATTATGTGATGAGTGTATCTTGAATAAGCAACTTGTTGGCTACGTGGATTACAATTGTGAGAATTGTTATCTATACCCACTACTCTGCACCAGCAACACCGACTAGGCAAGTATCACCATGTTGATTTGGATTTGGGATGTGAGTTGTTTAGATGTTTTATTACCCCTTATGTTTGACCCAATATGTCAGACTTTTCAACAGTAAATATAAAACTCATGTAACATATTGTTGGTATTTTTGGCTTGATATAATGTGAACTCAGCATCATTTCAACTCATATAAATACAATGATCTGCAGAAGCTCTGCAGCGCACTGGGGCTAAAGGCAGTGGTCTATTATGATGTGCTGGTGGGTTTGTAACTCAAAAATTCACATAATTAGATGAGGCAGCTGTAGTTTCATCATAAATACAAGGCAGGTGAAAAAAGCCAGGAATTAGAAAAAAACATGAGTAGTCAGTTCACCCCGGGGTTACTTATACAGTAGTTGAGGAATGGAAAAGAAGAGTTTGATGGGGTAAAAAGATAAGAATGTTACACAGTTCTACCACTCACTGTGTTTAGAAAGTAATAGTGATCTAGAAACAGAGAAAAGAGAGCATATTACAGTAATTAAAATGTAAAGGGAACTTGAAGTGCATCAGTTAGGTTGGGGAAGAAGGATGGACTTTGCAACCCGGATTTTTAGGGGGCACCAGGAAAAAAATTGCAAGAGGAAGTCTGATATGCATTTGTATGACATTCTATATCTGAGGAGCCAGAGAGGTTGAAAAACTTGTTTTAAGTCTTGAATTTCTTAGGTTTGAGAATTTCTAATGGGAGAACAGTTTTACTTTCTGGGTAGCTGAATGGTGATACACCTAGCTGTGTATGTGAAACAAGAGATCTTGAAGGAGATGTGTGTGCTTGGAAAATGCCATTGAAGAGAGAAGTGAATTATACATTACAGTATAAATTCCACATGATAGTTGTTGCAATTGGGTTCCTCCCATTTAGTACTCCTGGATGTTTTGCTTTTTAGATCACCTATTTTTTGGACTTCTTTCTGTGGGTGAGTCTCACTACAGGTGTCTCACCCACGGTAATCACATGGCAAATAGGCTGCCGTGTTTATCGCCAGTGGCCACCTTTTAAGATAACCCTGCTGTGAAGAAACAAGGGCACTTGGTTGTTTGCATGAGAACAATTGTGCACACGTGTGGGGCTGCACATGAGACTACGTTCATGCGCAGCCCAGTATCTACGCACAGGTAGCCTGGAACAGTGAGGGCTCTGCAGAACTAGGTATTGGCCTGGGGTAGGCCTTATAATGTTAGTGTTCACTAATAGAGAAAGTCAATGTAATTAAGTGAGTGTTTTGCCATAGTGACACTTTACTATGCACACAGGGAGAAAACTGCCTTAGAGTGCAATATCGCCTCCCTTTGGCCTACAGAGACAAGTGACATGTCAAACTGAGGTGCAGTCTGTGCTGGAAAATCAATTCTGGAAGATCCAAAAGGATAGTTGTATAAATTATGAGTCATCCATAATTGTCTGTCTCTGCTTCAGGATCACAGTCCAGATCTTTTGTCACCCTGCTGTGCCAGGAGCAAAGGCCTCCCCACACAAAGGAAGCAATTAACAGTGCTTCACTAAGCTCCTGAGGAGGTCTGCTCCAACTTCCCCTTGTGGCTAGAGCTCGCCATTAGGAGTAAAATGAGCCCATGATCGTCAAAATTTACCCTATGGGGCCTGAGGTATGGCATTTTGAAGAATGACAACATTTGACATTTGCCATCACAAATCGGGTGGTGTTCTTCTGCCATTTAACCATTTACACCCAGGGTAGGCCAGCACAAGATTTATTTCTTCTTTTTTTCTTAGGGAGGGGGCATGCGTGGGGCCCTTTCCTGGACTCTCTACTAGCCTGTGAACCCCAACCCCCAGCCCCCCAAAAGCAGAGAATGATGGTAGAGTGCAGTTGTGATCCCTAGTAGTGGTGGCCTGGCCCCCCGCTCCCAGTGCTGGCGTCTGAGCAAAGCAGGACGGACACAGCAGAAGACTGCACCTTGTCCCTAGGAGCGGGCAGGAAGTGAAATGCTGATTGTTCTTGTGGGCGCACATGGAGGTGCAGGCCTCTAGAGAGCTGGTGAGGTGGTGAGCGGAGGGCTCCCTCTGCCGCCCACTACATTAGGAGTCATGGGGGTAATCGGGTGGGACCAGGCACCCCCACAAAAAAACTGAAAGATTTTTTTTTTTTAAAAGACACAGGGCCTCCTAGCAAAGCTGGAGAGCTGGTGTTACAATATTCACTGCTCCAGGAGGAGCTCCCTATAATGCAGTGCGGGGCTCCTCAATTTTGCACATTTTCTCTGCTCATGCTAGTCACAGGATGGCAGGGGCACCACCAATGAAAGAATAGAAGTGTTGTGGCTGCAGGAGCGCAGCAGCGCGCCTTATGAGTTTATTGAATAATGATTGTATGTTTGCGTGGTCCTTGAAACCATGTAATATAATATAATTGCGATGGTGAGGGGCTGTTTTTATTATTGCAGTTTCACAGTTGAAAAAGTTACTAAAATACACAGATGCATGTTTTGCTCATTTTAAATGCTTTATTGTGACAATCATCTGGACAGTGTTTATTGGTCACAGTGACTATTCTTTATCAACATTAGTAAGTGCATTTACAAATGAATATTATTATTGATGGTTGCATGTACGCACTAAATTATGTTTTGGACATGTGGTTTGTGACATGTAAACCTCTGACCGAGCAAATAGACTTAACTTATATGTTTATATGACCCCCTATAGGGGTTCAAACATGGTTATGTAATGTCATCTGTGGTAGTCCATCTACCAATGTTTATATTTGTAAATTACTGCGTAGTATTCAGTGTGTGTGTGTAATAAATGTACTGCTTCTTTTTATGAAGAAAAAGTACTGACTGAACAATCATTTATTGGATGTTAATATTACGTGCCAATGAATGGAGATTATTACCCCACAACACCTCCCTTGAGTAGGCCTTGGACTGCTCTGCTTCGTTACCCAGAGAGAGTCAATCACTACAATGGGGTGCTTGGTTCCCATTAAGGAGAATTTGGATATATTACTTGTTAACCCCTTCTGTGCCCAGGACGTAATGGTTACGTCCTGAGGCACAGTACTGCTGTGCCCAGGACGTAACCATTACGTCCTGTGCACAGAGCCCAGAGGGAGCGCTAGCGCTCCCTCTGTGGGGTTCCCCCCCACCCCCCGAAGTCAGGGATGGAAGGGGAAGCCCTTCCCCTCCCACCCCCGACCCGCCCAACCCCCCCTGTGACGTCAGCGCGCGAGCGCACGCTGATTAGTCACAGGGTCTCCCCCATCGCGCTGGAAGCAGAGCTTCCAGCGCGATTGAAAGAGAAATGCTTTTGCATTTCTCTTTCAATGCCATGGGGGAGGCCCCGAGAGGCTTCAAAGGGCAGGAAATGTATTTCCTTCCCTTTGAAGTCTCTCACAGGTTTCAAAAGCCGGATTGCTTGCAATCCGGCTTTTGAAACCCCACAAGACAGCAGGGTTTTTTTTTTTTTCAATGAAATTGGCAAAAGGGAGCGACCCCTTGGGCAAGGGTCGCTTCCATGGGGGGCATTTTTTTAGGAAGGCCTTTTCTGCCCCCCCTGGGGGCAGATTGGCCTATTATTAGGCCGATCTGCCCCCAGTGGGGGCAGAAACCTCTAGGCACCAGGGACCTTTTTTTTTTTTTTTTTTTTTGTGATGTTTTCTTTTTTTTTAGGTGGGGAGCGACCCCTTAGGCAAGGGTCGCTCCCCTAGGGGGCAAATTATATTTAGGCCATTTCTGCCCCCCTTGGGGGCAGATTGGCCTATTTTGATGAGGCCAATCTGCCCCCAAGGGGGGCAGAAACCATTAGACACCAGGGAGTTTTTTTTTTGCATGAATTTCACGCAAGGGGAGCGACCCCTTAGGCAAGGGTCGCTCCCTGGGGGGGGGGGGGGATTATTTTAGGCCATTTCTGCCCCCCTGGGCACCAGGGATTTTTTTGTTTTTTTGTTTTACAGATGGGGAGCGACCCCTTGGACAAGGGTCGCTCCCCTGGAGGGGCAAAATGTATTTAGGCCATTTCTGCCCGCTTTGGGGGCAGATCGGCCGAATTTAGGGGCAGAAACCACTAGGCACCAGGGATATTTTTTTGGCGCCGTCATGCAAGGGGAGCGACCTTGTAGGCAAGGGTCGCTCCCCGGGGGGGGGGGGATAGGGGGGAAGCAAAATTATTTGCCCAGAAACCTCTGGGCGCCAGGGCAAATTTTTTTTTGGTGTTTTTTTTTTTTTTTTTCTTTTTTTTTTTTAGAGATGGGGAGCGATCCATCAGGCAAGGGTCGCTCCCCTGGGGGGCAAATTGTATTTAGACCATTTCTTCCCCCCTTGGGGGCAGATTGGTCGATTTTAGGTCAATCTGCCCCAAGGGGGCAGAAACCACTAGGCACCAGGGATTTGTTTTTTGTCGCCAATGTCATGCAGGGGGAGCGACCCCGTAGGCAAGGGTTGCTCCTGGTGGGGGGGTGGGGGTTGGGGGGCAAATTTATTTTAGGCCATTTCTGCCCCCCCTGGGGGCAGATCGGCCAGGGCAGAAACCTCTTGTTGCCAGGGCAAATTTTTGTTTTGTGTTTTTTTTTTTGTTTGTTTGTTTTTATAGAGATGGGGAGCGACCCATCAGACATAGGTCGCTCCTCTGGGGGGCAAACTGTATTTAGAGCATGGGGGCAGAAGTGGTTGATTTTAGGTCAATCTGCCCCCAAGGGGGCAGAAACCACTAGGCACCGGGGATTTGTTTTTTGGCGCCAATGTCACGCAGGGGGAGCGACCCCGTAGGCAAGGGTCGCTCCGAGGGGGGGGGATGGGGGTTGGGGGGACAAATTGATTTTAGGCCATTTCTACCCCCCCTAGGGGCAGATCGACCTATTATTAGACTGATCTGCCCCCAGGGGTGGCAGAAACCTCTAGGCGCCAGGGCAATTTCTTTTTTTTTTTTTGTTTGTTTGTTTTTTTAGAGATGGGGAGCGACCCATCAGACAGATTGGTCAATTTTAGGGCAATCTGCCCCCAAGGGGGCAGAAACCACTAGGCACCGGGGATTTGTTGTTTGGCGCCAATGTCACGCAGGGGGAGCGACCCCGTAGGCAAGGGTCGCTCCTGGGCAGGGGGGGTTTGGGGGGTGGGGGTCAAATTTATTTTAGGGCATTCCCCCCCCCCCCCGGGGCCAGCTGAGCTAGAGGTCAAAATCCACAGGTAGGCACTTTGCAAAAAACACCTCTGTTTTCTGTGAAAAAATATGTTGTGTCCACGTTGTATTTTGGGCCATTTCCTTTCGTGGGCGCTAGGCCTACCCACACAAGTGACGTATCATTTTTATCGGGAGACGTGGGGGAACGCTGGGTGGAAGGAAATTTGTGGCTCCTCTCAGATTCCAGAACTTTCTGCCACAGAAATGTGAGGAACATATGTTTTTTTAGCCACATTTTGAGGTTTGCAAAGGATTCTGGGTAACAGAACCTGGTCCGAGCCACACAAGTCACCCCATCTTGGATTCCCCTAGGTCTCTAGTTTTCAGAAATGCACAGGTTTGGTAGGTTTCCCTAGGTGGCGGCTGAGCTAGAGGCCAAAATCTACAGGTAGGCACTTTGCAAAAAACACCTCTGTTTTCCTTAAAAAATTTGGCTGTGTCCACATTGCGCTTTGGGGCGTTTCCTGTCGCGGGCGCTAGGCCTACCCACACAAGTGAGGTATCATTTTTATTGGGAGACATGGGGGAACGCTGGGTGGAAGGAAATTTGTGGCTCCTCTCAGATTCCAGAACTTTCTGCCACAGAAATGTGAGGAACATGTGTTTTTTTAGCCAAATTTTGAGGTTTGCAAAGGATTCTGGGTAACAGAACCTGGTCCGAGCCACACAAGTCACCCCATCTTGGATTTCCCTAGGTCTCCAGTTTTCAGAAATGCAAAGGTTTGGTAGGTTTCCCTAGGTGGCGGCTGAGCTACAGGCCAAAATCTACAGGTAGGCACTTTGCAAAAAACACCTCTGTTTTCCTTCAAAAATTTGGCTGTGTCCACGTTGCGCTTTGGGGCGTTTCCTGTCGCGGGCGCTACGCCTACCCACACAAGTGAGGTATCATTTTTATAGGGAGACGTGGGGGAACGCTGGGTGGAAGGAAAATTGTGGCTCCCCTCAGATTCCAGAACTTTCTGCCACAGAAATGTGAGGAACATGTGTTTTTTTAGCCAAATTTTGAGGTTTGCAAAGGATTCTGGGTAACAGAACCTGGTCCGAGCCACACAAGTCACCCCATCTTGGATTCCCCTAGGTCTCTAGTTTTCAGAAATGCACAGGTTTGGTAGGTTTCCCTAGGTGGCGGCTGAGCTACAGGCCAAAATCTACAGGTAGGCACTTTGCAGAAAACACCTCTGTTTTCCTTCAAACATTTGGCTGAGTCCACGTTGCGCTTTGGGGCGTTTCCTGTCGCGGGCGCTAGGCCTACCCACACAAGTGAGGTATCATTTTCATCGGGAGACGTGGGGGAACGCTGGGTGGAAGGAAATTTGTGGCTCCTCTCAGATTCCAGAACTTTCTGCCACAGAAATGTGAGGAACATGTGTTTTTTTAGCCAAATTTTGAGGTTTGCAAAGGATTCTGGGTAACAGAACCTGGTCCGAGCCACACAAGTCACCCCATCTTGGATTCCCCTAGGTCTCTAGTTTTCAGAAATGCACAGGTTTGGTAGGTTTCCCTAGGTGGCGGCTGAGCTACAGGCCAAAATCTACAGGTAGGCACTTTGCAGAAAACACCTCTGTTTTCCTTCAAAAATTTGGCTGTGTCCACGTTGCGCTTTGGGGCGTTTCCTGTCGCGGGCGCTAGGCCTACCCACACAAGTGAGGTATCATTTTCATCGGGAGACGTGGGGGAACGCTGGGTGGAAGGAAATTTGTGGCTCCTCTCAGATTCCAGAACTTTCTGCCACAGAAATGTGAGGAACATGTGTTTTTTTAGCCACATTTTGAGGTTTGCAAAGGATTCTGGGTAACAGAACCTGGTCCGAGCCACACAAGTCACCCCATCTTGGATTCCCCTAGGTCTCCAGTTTTCAGAAATGCACAGGTTTGGTAGGTTTCCCTAGGTGGCGGCTGAGCTACAGGCCAAAATCTACAGGTAGGCACTTTGCAAAAAACACCTCTGTTTTCCTTCAAAAATGTGGCTGTGTCCACGTTGCGCTTTGGGGCGTTTCCTGTCGCGGGCGCTAGGCCTACCCACACAAGTGAGGTATCATTTTTATCGGGAGACGTGGGGGAACACTGGGTGGAAGGAAATTTGTGGCTCCTCTCAGATTCCAGAACTTTCTGCCACAGAAATGTGAGGAACATGTGTTTTTTTAGCCACATTTTGAGGTTTGCAAAGGATTCTGGGTAACAGAACCTGGTCCCAGCCACACAAGTCACCCCATCTTGGATTCCCCTAGGTCTCTAGTTTTCAGGAATGCACAGGTTTGGTAGGTTTCCCTAGGTGGCGGCTGAGCTAGAGGCCAAAATCTACAGGTAGGCACTTTGCAAAAAACACCTCTGTTTTCCTTCAAAAATTTGGCTGTGTCCACGTTGCGCTTTGGGGCGTTTCCTGTCGCGGGCGCTAGGCCTACCCACACAAGTGAGGTATCATTTTTATCGGGAGACGTGGGGGAACGCTGGGTGGAAGGAAATTTGTGGCTCCTCTCAGATTCCAGAACTTTCTGCCACAGAAATGTGAGGAACATGTGTTTTTTTAGCCACATTTTGAGGTTTGCAAAGGATTCTGGGTAACAGAACCTGGTCCGAGCCACACAAGTCACCCAATCTTGGATTCCCCTAGGTCTCTAGTTTTCAGAAATGCACAGGTTTGGTAGGTTTCCCTAGGTGGCGGCTGAGCTAGAGGCCAAAATCTACAGGTAGTCACTTTGCTAAAAACAGCTCTGTTTTCTGTGATGTGTCCACGTTGTGTTTTGGGGCATATCCTGTCGCGGGCGCTAGGCCTACCCACACAAGTGAGGTATCATTTTTATCGGGAGACTTGGGGAAACATAGAATAGCAAAACAAGTGTTATTGCCCCTTGTCTTTCTCTACATTTTTCCCTTCCAAATGTAAGACAGTGTGTAAAAAAGACGTCTATTTGAGAAATGCCCTGTAATTCACATGCTAGTATGGGCACCCCAGAATTCAGAGATGTGCAAATAACCACTGCTTCTCAACACCTTATCTTGTGCCCATTTTGGAAATACAAAGGTTTTCTTGATCGCTATTTTTTACTCTTTATATTTCAGCAAATGAATTGCTGTATACCCGGCATAGAATGAAAACCCACTGCAGGGTGCAGGTCATTTATTGGCTCTGGGTACCTAGAGTTCTTGATGAACCTACAAGCCCTATATATCCCCGCAACCAGAAGAGTCCAGCAGACGTAACGGTATATTGCTTTCAAAAATCTGACATTGCAGGTAAAAGTTACAGAGTAAAACGTAGAGAAAAAGTGATGTTTTTTTCACCTCAATTTCAATATTTTTCTTTTTCAGTTGTTATTTTCTGTAGGAAACCCTTGTAGGATCTACACAAATTACCCCTTGCTGAATTCATAATTTTGTCTACTTTTCAGAAATGTTGCGGTTTCTGGGATCCAGCGTTGGTTTCATGCCCATTTCTGTCACTGACTGGAAGGAGGCTGAAAGCACAAAAAATCGTAAAAATGGGGTATGTCCCAGTAAAATGCCACAATTGTGTTGAAAAATTAGGTTTTCTGATTCAAGTCTGCCTGTTCCTGAAAGCTGGGAAGCTGGTGATTTTAGCACCGCAAACCCTTTGTTGATGCCCTTTTCGGGGGAAATACCACAAGCCTTCTTCTGCAGCCCATTTTCCCCATTTTTTTGAAAAAAACTAAATTTTCACTGTTTTTTGGCTAATTTCTTGGCCTCCTTCTGGGGAACCCACAAAGTCTGGGTACCTCTAGAATCCCTAGGATGTTGGAAAAAAAGGACGCAAATTTGGCGTGGGTAGCTTGTAGGCAAGGGTCGCTCCCCAGGGGGGGGGGGATAGGGGGGGGGCAAAATTATTTGCCCAGAAACCTCTGGGCGCCAGGGCAAATTTTTTTTTGGTGTTTTTTTTTTTTTTTTTTTTTTTTTTAGAGATGGGGAGCGATCCATCAGGCAAGGGTCGCTCCCCTGGGGGGCAAATTGTATTTAGACCATTTCTTTCCCCCTTGGGGGCAGATTGGTCGATTTTAGGTCAATCTGCCCCAAGGGGGCAGAAACCACTAGGCACCAGGGATTTGTTTTTTGACGCCAATGTCATGCAGGGGGAGCGACCCCGTAGGCAAGGGTTGCTCCTGGTGGGGGGGTGGGGGTTGGGGGGCAAATTTATTTTAGGCCATTTCTGCCCCCCCTGGGGGCAGATCGGCCAGGGCAGAAACCTCTTGTTGCCAGGGCAAATTTTTTTTGTGTGTTTTTTTGTTTGTTTGTTTGTTTTTATAGAGATGGGGAGCGACCCATCAGACAAGGGTCGCTCCTCTGGGGGGCAAACTGTATTTAGAGCATTTCTGCCCCCCTTGGGGGCAGAAGTGGTCGATTTTAGGTCAATCTGCCCCCAAGGGGGCAGAAACCACTAGGCACCGGGGATTTGTTTTTTGGCGCCAATGTCACGCAGGGGGAGCGACCCCGTAGGCAAGGGTCGCTCCGAGGGGGGGGGATGGGGGTTGGGGGGGCAAATTTATTTTAGGCCATTTCTACCCCCCCTAGGGGCAGATCGACCTATTATTAGACTGATCTGCCCCCAGGGGTGACAGAAACCTCTAGGCGCCAGGGCAATTTCTTTTTTTTTTTTTGTTTGTTTGGTTTTTTTAGAGATGGGGAGCGACCCATCAGACAGATTGGTCAATTTTAGGGCAATCTGCCCCCAAGGGGGCAGAAACCACTAGGCACCGGGGATTTGTTGTTTGGCGCCAATGTCACGCAGGGGGAGTGACCCCGTAGGCAAGGGTCGCTCCTGGGCAGGGGGGGTTTGGGGGGTGGGGGTCAAATTTATTTTAGGGCATTCCCCCCCCCCCACCCCTGGGGCCGGCTGAGCTAGAGGTCAAAATCCACAGGTAGGCACTTTGCAAAAAACACCTCTGTTTTCTGTGAAAAAATATGTTGTGTCCACGTTGTGTTTTGGGCCATTTCCTTTCGTGGGCGCTAGGCCTACCCACACAAGTGAGGTATCATTTTTATCGGGAGACGTGGGGGAACGCTGGGTGGAAGGAAATTTGTGGCTCCTCTCAGATTCCAGAACTTTCTGCCACAGAAATGTGAGGAACATGTGTTTTTTTAGCCACATTTTGAGGTTTGCAAAGGATTCTGGGTAACAGAACCTGGTCCGAGCCACACAAGTCACCCCATCTTGGATTCCCCTAGGTCTCTAGTTTTCAGAAATGCACAGGTTTGGTAGGTTTCCCTAGGTGGCGGCTGAGCTAGAGCCCAAAATCTACAGGTAGGCACTTTGCAAAAAACACCTCTGTCTTCCTTAAAAAATTTGGCTGTGTCCACATTGCGCTTTGGGGCGTTTCCTGTCGCGGGCGCTAGGCCTACCCACACAAGTGAGGTATCATTTTTATTGGGAGACGTGGGGGAACGCTGGGTGGAAGGAAATTTGTGGCTCCTCTCAGATTCCAGAACTTTCTGCCACAGAAATGTGAGGAACATGTGTTTTTTTAGCCAAATTTTGAGGTTTGCAAAGGATTCTGGGTAACAGAACCTGGTCCGAGCCACACAAGTCACCCCATCTTGGATTCCCCTAGGTCTCTAGTTTTCAGAAATGCACAGGTTTGGTAGGTTTCCCTAGGTGGCGGCTGAGCTACAGGCCAAAATCTACAGGTAGGCACTTTGCAAAAAACACCTCTGTTTTCCTTCAAAAATGTGGCTGTGTCCACGTTGCGCTTTGGGGCGTTTCCTGTCGCGGGCGCTAGGCCTACCCACACAAGTGAGGTATCATTTTTATCGGGAGACGTGGGGGAACGCTGGGTGGAAGGAAAATTGTGGCTCCCCTCAGATTCCAGAACTTTCTGCCACAGAAATGTGAGGAACATGTGTTTTTTTAGCCAAATTTTGAGGTTTGCAAAGGATTCTGGGTAACAGAACCTGGTCCGAGCCACACAAGTCACCCCATCTTGGATTCCCCTAGGTCTCTAGTTTTCAGAAATGCACAGGTTTGGTAGGTTTCCCTAGGTGGCGGCTGAGCTACAGGCCAAAATCTACAGGTAGGCACTTTGCAGAAAACACCTCTGTTTTCCTTCAAAAATTTGGCTGTGTCCACGTTGCGCTTTGGGGCGTTTCCTGTCGCGGACGCTAGGCCTACCCACACAAGTGAGGTATCATTTTCATCGGGAGACGTGGGGGAACGCTGGGTGGAAGGAAATTTGTGGCTCCTCTCAGATTCCAGAACTTTCTGCCACAGAAATGTGAGGAACATGTGTTTTTTTAGCCAAATTTTGAGGTTTGCAAAGGATTCTGGGTAACAGAACCTGGTCCAAGCCACACAAGTCACCCCATCTTGGATTCCCCTAGGTCTCTAGTTTTCAGAAATGCACAGGTTTGGTAGGTTTCCCTAGGTGGCGGCTGAGCTACAGGCCAAAATCTACAGGTAGGCACTTTGCAGAAAACACCTCTGTTTTCCTTCAAAAATTTGGCTGTGTCCACGTTGCGCTTTGGGGCGTTTCCTGTCGCGGGCGCTAGGCCTACCCACACAAGTGAGGTATCATTTTCATCGGGAGACGTGGGGGAACGCTGGGTGGAAGGAAATTTGTGGCTCCTCTCAGATTCCAGAACTTTCTGCCACAGAAATGTGAGGAACATGTGTTTTTTTAGCCAAATTTTGAGGTTTGCAAAGGATTCTGGGTAACAGAACCTGGTCCGAGCCACACAAGTCACCCCATCTTGGATTCCCCTAGGTCTCTAGTTTTCAGAAATGCACAGGTTTGGTAGGTTTCCCTAGGTGGCGGCTGAGCTACAGGCCAAAATCTACAGGTAGGCACTTTGCAAAAAACACCTCTGTTTTCCTTCAAAAATGTGGCTGTGTCCACGTTGCGCTTTGGGGCGTTTCCTGTCGCGGGCGCTAGGCCTACCCACACAAGTGAGGTATCATTTTTATCGGGAGACGTGGGGGAACACTGGGTGGAAGGAAATTTGTGGCTCCTCTCAGATTCCAGAACTTTCTGCCACAGAAATGTGAGGAACATGTGTTTTTTTAGCCACATTTTGAGGTTTGCAAAGGATTCTGGGTAACAGAACCTGGTCCCAGCCACACAAGTCACCCCATCTTGGATTCCCCTAGGTCTCTAGTTTTCAGAAATGCACAGGTTTGGTAGGTTTCCCTAGGTGGCGGCTGAGCTAGAGGCCAAAATCTACAGATAGGCACTTTGCAAAAAACACCTCTGTTTTCCTTCAAAAATTTGGCTGTGTCCACGTTGCGCTTTGGGGCGTTTCCTGTCGCGGGCGCTAGGCCTACCCACACAAGTGAGGTATCATTTTCATCGGGAGACGTGGGGGAACGCTGGGTGGAAGGAAATTTGTGGCTCCTCTCAGATTCCAGAACTTTCTGCCACAGAAATGTGAGGAACATGTGTTTTTTTAGCCAAATTTTGAGGTTTGCAAAGGATTCTGGGTAACAGAACCTGGTCCGAGCCACACAAGTCACCCAATCTTGGATTCCCCTAGGTCTCTAGTTTTCAGAAATGTACAGGTTTGGTAGGTTTCCCTAGGTGGCGGCTGAGCTAGAGGCCAAAATCTACAGGTAGTCACTTTGCTAAAAACAGCTCTGTTTTCTGTGATGTGTCCACGTTGTGTTTTGGGGCATATCCTGTCGCGGGCGCTAGGCCTACCCACACAAGTGAGGTATCATTTTTATCGGGAGACTTGGGGAAACATAGAATAGCAAAACAAGTGTTATTGCCCCTTGTCTTTCTCTACATTTTTCCCTTCCAAATGTAAGACAGTGTGTAAAAAAAGACGTCTATTTGAGAAATGCCCTGTAATTCACATGCTAGTATGGGCACCACAGATTTCAGAGATGTGCAAATAACCACTGCTTCTCAACACCTTATCTTGTGCCCATTTTGGAAATACAAAGGTTTTCTTGATCGCTATTTTTTACTCTTTATATTTCAGCAAATGAATTGCTGTATACCCGGCATAGAATGAAAACCCACTGCAGGGTGCAGGTCATTTATTGGCTCTGGGTACCTAGAGTTCTTGATGAACCTACAAGCCCTATATATCCCCGCAACCAGAAGAGTCCAGCAGACGTAACGGTATATTGCTTTAAAAAATCTGACATTGCAGGTAAAAGTTACAGAGTAAAACGTAGAGAAAAAGTGATGTTTTTTTCACCTCAATTTCAATATTTTTCTTTTTCAGTTGTTATTTTCTGTAGGAAACCCTTGTAGGATCTACACAAATTACCCCTTGCTGAATTCATAATTTTGTCTACTTTTCAGAAATGTTGCGGTTTCTGGGATCCAGCGTTGGTTTCATGCCCATTTCTGTCACTGACTGGAAGGAGGCTGAAAGCACAAAAAATCGTAAAAATGGGGTATGTCCCAGTAAAATGCCACAATTGTGTTGAAAAATTAGGTTTTCTGATTCAAGTCTGCCTGTTCCTGAAAGCTGGGAAGCTGGTGATTTTAGCACCGCAAACCCTTTGTTGATGCCCTTTTCGGGGGAAATACCACAAGCCTTCTTCTGCAGCCCATTTTCCCCATTTTTTTGAAAAAAACTAAATTTTCACTGTTTTTTGGCTAATTTCTTGGCCTCCTTCTGGGGAACCCACAAAGTCTGGGTACCTCTAGAATCCCTAGGATGTTGGAAAAAAAGGACGCAAATTTGGCGTGGGTAGCTTGTAGGCAAGGGTCGCTCCCCAGGGGGGGGGGATAGGGGGGGGGCAAAATTATTTGCCCAGAAACGTCTGGGCGCCAGGGCAAATTTTTTTTTGGTGTTTTTTTTTTTTTTTTTTTTTTTTTAGAGATGGGGAGCGATCCATCAGGCAAGGGTCGCTCCCCTGGGGGGCAAATTGTATTTAGACCATTTCTTTCCCCCTTGGGGGCAGATTGGTCGATTTTAGGTCAATCTGCCCCAAGGGGGCAGAAACCACTAGGCACCAGGGATTTGTTTTTTGACGCCAATGTCATGCAGGGGGAGCGACCCCGTAGGCAAGGGTTGCTCCTGGTGGGGGGGTGGGGGTTGGGGGGCAAATTTATTTTAGGCCATTTCTGCCCCCCCTGGGGGCAGATCGGCCAGGGCAGAAACCTCTTGTTGCCAGGGCAAATTTTTTTTGTGTGTTTTTTTGTTTGTTTGTTTGTTTTTATAGAGATGGGGAGCGACCCATCAGACAAGGGTCGCTCCTCTGGGGGGCAAACTGTATTTAGAGCATTTCTGCCCCCCTTGGGGGCAGAAGTGGTCGATTTTAGGTCAATCTGCCCCCAAGGGGGCAGAAACCACTAGGCACCGGGGATTTGTTTTTTGGCGCCAATGTCACGCAGGGGGAGCGACCCCGTAGGCAAGGGTCGCTCCGAGGGGGGGGGATGGGGGTTGGGGGGGCAAATTTATTTTAGGCCATTTCTACCCCCCCTAGGGGCAGATCGACCTATTATTAGACTGATCTGCCCCCAGGGGTGACAGAAACCTCTAGGCGCCAGGGCAATTTCTTTTTTTTTTTTTGTTTGTTTGGTTTTTTTAGAGATGGGGAGCGACCCATCAGACAGATTGGTCAATTTTAGGGCAATCTGCCCCCAAGGGGGCAGAAACCACTAGGCACCGGGGATTTGTTGTTTGGCGCCAATGTCACGCAGGGGGAGTGACCCCGTAGGCAAGGGTCGCTCCTGGGCAGGGGGGGTTTGGGGGGTGGGGGTCAAATTTATTTTAGGGCATTCCCCCCCCCCACCCCTGGGGCCGGCTGAGCTAGAGGTCAAAATCCACAGGTAGGCACTTTGCAAAAAACACCTCTGTTTTCTGTGAAAAAATATGTTGTGTCCACGTTGTGTTTTGGGCCATTTCCTTTCGTGGGCGCTAGGCCTACCCACACAAGTGAGGTATCATTTTTATCGGGAGACGTGGGGGAACGCTGGGTGGAAGGAAATTTGTGGCTCCTCTCAGATTCCAGAACTTTCTGCCACAGAAATGTGAGGAACATGTGTTTTTTTAGCCACATTTTGAGGTTTGCAAAGGATTCTGGGTAACAGAACCTGGTCCGAGCCACACAAGTCACCCCATCTTGGATTCCCCTAGGTCTCTAGTTTTCAGAAATGCACAGGTTTGGTAGGTTTCCCTAGGTGGCGGCTGAGCTAGAGCCCAAAATCTACAGGTAGGCACTTTGCAAAAAACACCTCTGTCTTCCTTAAAAAATTTGGCTGTGTCCACATTGCGCTTTGGGGCGTTTCCTGTCGCGGGCGCTAGGCCTACCCACACAAGTGAGGTATAATTTTTATTGGGAGACGTGGGGGAACGCTGGGTGGAAGGAAATTTGTGGCTCCTCTCAGATTCCAGAACTTTCTGCCACAGAAATGTGAGGAACATGTGTTTTTTTAGCCAAATTTTGAGGTTTGCAAAGGATTCTGGGTAACAGAACCTGGTCCGAGCCACACAAGTCACCCCATCTTGGATTCCCCTAGGTCTCTAGTTTTCAGAAATGCACAGGTTTGGTAGGTTTCCCTAGGTGGCGGCTGAGCTACAGGCCAAAATCTACAGGTAGGCACTTTGCAAAAAACACCTCTGTTTTCCTTCAAAAATGTGGCTGTGTCCACGTTGCGCTTTGGGGCGTTTCCTGTCGCGGGCGCTAGGCCTACCCACACAAGTGAGGTATCATTTTTATCGGGAGACGTGGGGGAACGCTGGGTGGAAGGAAAATTGTGGCTCCCCTCAGATTCCAGAACTTTCTGCCACAGAAATGTGAGGAACATGTGTTTTTTTAGCCAAATTTTGAGGTTTGCAAAGGATTCTGGGTAACAGAACCTGGTCCGAGCCACACAAGTCACCCCATCTTGGATTCCCCTAGGTCTCTAGTTTTCAGAAATGCACAGGTTTGGTAGGTTTCCCTAGGTGGCGGCTGAGCTACAGGCCAAAATCTACAGGTAGGCACTTTGCAGAAAACACCTCTGTTTTCCTTCAAAAATTTGGCTGTGTCCACGTTGCGCTTTGGGGCGTTTCCTGTCGCGGGCGCTAGGCCTACCCACACAAGTGAGGTATCATTTTCATCGGGAGACGTGGGGGAACGCTGGGTGGAAGGAAATTTGTGGCTCCTCTCAGATTCCAGAACTTTCTGCCACAGAAATGTGAGGAACATGTGTTTTTTTAGCCAAATTTTGAGGTTTGCAAAGGATTCTGGGTAACAGAACCTGGTCCAAGCCACACAAGTCACCCCATCTTGGATTCCCCTAGGTCTCTAGTTTTCAGAAATGCACAGGTTTGGTAGGTTTCCCTAGGTGGCGGCTGAGCTACAGGCCAAAATCTACAGGTAGGCACTTTGCAGAAAACACCTCTGTTTTCCTTCAAAAATTTGGCTGTGTCCACGTTGCGCTTTGGGGCGTTTCCTGTCGCGGGCGCTAGGCCTACCCACACAAGTGAGGTATCATTTTCATCGGGAGACGTGGGGGAACGCTGGGTGGAAGGAAATTTGTGGCTCCTCTCAGATTCCAGAACTTTCTGCCACAGAAATGTGAGGAACATGTGTTTTTTTAGCCAAATTTTGAGGTTTGCAAAGGATTCTGGGTAACAGAACCTGGTCCGAGCCACACAAGTCACCCCATCTTGGATTCCCCTAGGTCTCTAGTTTTCAGAAATGCACAGGTTTGGTAGGTTTCCCTAGGTGGCGGCTGAGCTACAGGCCAAAATCTACAGGTAGGCACTTTGCAAAAAACACCTCTGTTTTCCTTCAAAAATGTGGCTGTGTCCACGTTGCGCTTTGGGGCGTTTCCTGTCGCGGGCGCTAGGCCTACCCACACAAGTGAGGTATCATTTTTATCGGGAGACGTGGGGGAACACTGGGTGGAAGGAAATTTGTGGCTCCTCTCAGATTCCAGAACTTTCTGCCACAGAAATGTGAGGAACATGTGTTTTTTTAGCCACATTTTGAGGTTTGCAAAGGATTCTGGGTAACAGAACCTGGTCCCAGCCACACAAGTCACCCCATCTTGGATTCCCCTAGGTCTCTAGTTTTCAGAAATGCACAGGTTTGGTAGGTTTCCCTAGGTGGCGGCTGAGCTAGAGGCCAAAATCTACAGATAGGCACTTTGCAAAAAACACCTCTGTTTTCCTTCAAAAATTTGGCTGTGTCCACGTTGCGCTTTGGGGCGTTTCCTGTCGCGGGCGCTAGGCCTACCCACACAAGTGAGGTATCATTTTCATCGGGAGACGTGGGGGAACGCTGGGTGGAAGGAAATTTGTGGCTCCTCTCAGATTCCAGAACTTTCTGCCACAGAAATGTGAGGAACATGTGTTTTTTTAGCCAAATTTTGAGGTTTGCAAAGGATTCTGGGTAACAGAACCTGGTCCGAGCCACACAAGTCACCCAATCTTGGATTCCCCTAGGTCTCTAGTTTTCAGAAATGCACAGGTTTGGTAGGTTTCCCTAGGTGGCGGCTGAGCTAGAGGCCAAAATCTACAGGTAGTCACTTTGCTAAAAACAGCTCTGTTTTCTGTGATGTGTCCACGTTGTGTTTTGGGGCATATCCATGAATTGCTGTATACCCGGCATAGAATGAAAACCCACTGCAGGGTGCAGGTCATTTATTGGCTCTGGGTACCTAGAGTTCTTGATGAACCTACAAGCCCTATATATCCCCGCAACCAGAAGAGTCCAGCAGACGTAACAGTATATTGCTTTAAAAAATCTGACATTGCAGGTAAAAGTTACAGAGTAAAACGTAGAGAAAAAGTGATGTTTTTTTCACCTCAATTTCAATATTTTTCTTTTTCAGTTGTTATTTTCTGTAGGAAACCCTTGTAGGATCTACACAAATTACCCCTTGCTGAATTCAGAATTTTGTCTACTTTTCAGAAATGTTGCGGTTTCTGGGATCCAGCGTTGGTTTCATGCCCATTTCTGTCACTGACTGGAAGGAGGCTGAAAGCACAAAAAATCGTAAAAATGGGGTATGTCCCAGTAAAATGCCACAATTGTGTTGAAAAATTAGGTTTTCTGATTCAAGTCTGCCTGTTCCTGAAAGCTGGGAAGCTGGTGATTTTAGCACCGCAAACCCTTTGTTGATGCCCTTTTCGGGGGAAATACCACAAGCCTTCTTCTGCAGCCCATTTTTCCCATTATTTTGAAAAAAACGAAATTTTCACTGTTTTTTGGCTAATTTCTTGGCCTCCTTCTGGGGAACCCACAAAGTCTGGGTACCTCTAGAATCCCTAGGATGTTGGAAAAAAAGGACACAAATTTGGCGTGGGTAGCTTATGTGAACAAAAAGTTATGAGGGCCTAAGCGCGAACTGCTCCAAATAGCCAAAAAAAGGCTCGGCACAGGAGGGGGAAAAGGCCTGGCAGCGAAGGGGTTAAGGCCACACAACTAATAACCCAAGTTTCTATAGTTGTAAATTGTCATGGCAGTAGGAAACACAAACTGACATCTTTGAAAAGCCCACCATTTGCTCAAAGTTTTCATTAGTTGTTATCCGATACTCAAATTACATTTCGATTTTGCAATTTCTAACCTTGTTATGAAGTCTTCTTGATGTTATGGTTTGGTAGGTAATACACTGAAGAGGCAATCATGTGTGTGCTTAGGAAAAACATTACTTGAAACACTGTGTAGACTTCACAAACAGCACAGTGCTGCTCCTGGGATAATATTTACTCAAATATATAAATATTTCAAGAGTAGCCCTTCAAAACTGCATTTTCAACCACAGCTTGTTTTCCAGAAGTCACTTCATTGGTACGGTTTTGAGAAAGCACCATTGCAGTATTATGTGTGCTGGATGTTCTAGACAAAGAAGAGGTATCTTCAAAATCAAAATTATCAAGAGCAGCAAATGTAAATCCTTTCCTGGTAGAGTGACTTGGAAGTGGTGTGCTGTTGGATTCACAAGATTTTACAGCATGAGCTGCTAGCAAGTTCCTGCTCTATACCATGTCATTATAACTTGTTGATATACCAATCCTATTCATTGAAGTGATTAGCTCTCTACTTTTGTACTTGTCATACATTGTGTGGGCAGTCGTGTGTCTTTTTGCCTTGATGTATTTCAGAAAACATGATTTGGAAAAGACAGAATATTTGCACAGCATAAGCCTGTCAGTTCATGGGATTGCCTTCCACTTCTTCGCTGATATCTTCGAAGCCATCATCCATGTTGTCCACATCTGTTCACAACTTTAGTTTATAACAGTTTTGCTTTGTTGATATTAAACAATCATGTAAAAAAATGTTAAGACATCAGACATTCTTGTTGACTTACATGATTTGCAGAGCTCTGGGCCATGATATAATTTGGCATTAAGTTCAAAATCTAAATCTTTCAGGACATTTCTTAAAATGGTTCCTGTTGATTTTTTTGCATCTTGTGATCTTATTCTGACAGGAAGAGCTTCAGGAGCCAAATCAGCTGAGAAAACCATAAGTGGCTCATTCTTTTTGTTATACTGACAAAAACGAATTCTGTCATTGTACATTCTCACCAGAAGAATCTTAATTTCATTATTGTGGATTAACACAGCTTCATCAATGTTGACCATTTTTTCTCTGATCTCACTGAGTGAACCGATAGCCAGCACTCAAAAGTGGCTTTACAACTTAATTTGCTTTTTCAAACAGTGCAAACTTAACTGAAGGCTGGTGGTTACGTTGCTGCTGGGAGCTCAATGTACATACATATTTTCGAATGTAGGCATGCATGAAGTTCGGATGGGCATACACATCCGCTGCAAATACATTCACCTCGCCGTTTAAATCATCTACTCAGCTGAAAACTTAATCTTGGAAGAAACTAGCCGCAGATAAAAGCATGTTTGCCCTTTGAGCCTCACATACTATGTACCTTGATCTTACATCAATCTCTTTGGCCCTTGTTCAGGCTAATTCACAGATAACACATTGAAGACCCTCTGTTTTCCTATCAGTTGTTGGAGATGGCCGTGGGGTAACCATTGATCTTCTAAGTGGATGGGCATTGGGTTTAGTTGTTGTTGCTTTCTCAGAAGACTTGGAATCTTGTGATTCACTGGTTTCTACTATTTTTTGATGATGTTTTTTGTCCAGTCTTTTTTCCATTGTATACACTTATTGTTACAATGATAAATATTTGATCCTCTTCACCCATCAGTTTCAATCTTTTGTGAACTTCGCCTTGCCATATTTCTGCAGCATCTCAAACTCTCTTCTATCCAGCCGCAGTTAATTTTAGCTTTTCTTTCAGATTAGTTTGGCATACAACACATTTTTATTGCTGAAGGAGTCCTCAGATTTTGTAGGTAGTACACTCTGTCGGAAGGTAAAGATCCTCTGCTACCACCTGTTTTGCTCAAGTTTACAAATTTGAATCAATAGAAAACCTGAAACAAAAACAATATTAAAATAAATTACCATTCTAATGGCTAAAACACCTCATTATAGAGCTACCATTTTGGAAAATGGCTGAAGTGTTGCTCTGAGGAGTTATTTTCTGTCTCTACAAGACTACTTGACCTCGCAAAACCTATGTTTTGACACCAAAATGAAGTATATGGGTCACATGGTTCCTGAAATATTACATCATCACTGCAACACATCCGCCATTTTTTAAAATGTTGTCTAGAAACAATTGGTCCGGATTAGCAATGCCGATCCAAGCTAAATTTCTTCTCTAATGATACAAAAACAGAAATCTAAAATCTCTGGACAACACTTTTTTTACGGCAGTATATCAATGGGGCCGCAACTGTTATAGCCTTTACTTGGCTGGTCTCGAGATACAGTGAAAGGACCAGCTTACCTAATGCCGCTACCAGTCATGAAGGTTGGAGATCATTTGCAGTACGGAAATTAATTTCTCATCTCTTCTGATTCCACTCCTCATGCAGACAGGACATTTCATTGCTTAGGTTGAAAGCTCCCCAATGCTACTCTTAGGGTATGATCTGCAGACTTTACAGAGTTTCCTACAATGTTAGCGTTCTTGTGAAATTGACAGAAAAAAATTGATTTAGATGAAGCCATAGTTCCGAAAAATCCTAGCAAATTTTTAGGATTGGGCACAGTTATTAGCTAAGCAAAGTACCTTCCCGTGGACTAACTAGCTTATCCATAACCATAAGTGATAGACTGACTAATGGACAGCATTTCCATAGAACCCGCCACCCTTTAACACACTCTTTGTGTCCCTGTCACTATCATATTAGTCTATATACACACACTGTGGTTTAAAAAAATACAATTGTTTGATTTGATCACTTGAAGTCTGTCTCTCAAAAAGGACACAAGGAGCTGGAGTTAAGAAGCCAGAAGCCAACAAGAGTGCGAGTGTCCTTACAACATTTTTGTCTGCTTTCAGGGACAAGATATATTTGAGAAACTGTGGGGTACAGTTACTTAGCTTTGCACAGAAGCACACAGTGTGTGCATAATGAACTAATGCTTCTTTCAGTGTTCTCTTGCACCACACGAGTGTCCGAGCCACTCAAATATACCACAGTGACTTATCTTTCACACGCAAACGACATTTTAGAGTTGAAGTGGTAAGATGGAGGCTTTCACCCAGTGCTTAATTTGTGCTTGTTGTTTCCGGTGCTGAGCACCAGCACTTATTTTTTAGGGCTGGCGGTTATTCTTCTGCCTCAAGCATTTGCTGCGAGCAAAAGACACATATGGGAAAGACGGAGGAAGAGAAAAACGAAAAAGCGTCTCAAAGGTAGAAAGCAGAAAGCTGCAAGACTGAGCTGTAGGGTCAGGGAGTGGCTTTAAATGGATTAAAGAAGCCCGAGGAGGCTTCAGGATTATGCTGCTCGCACATTTAAATGCGGCAGCCCCATGTTTAAGAGGAGGGCTTTGGGCACCGGCACGTTTTTATTTACAAATTAAGCACTGCATTTACATTTAAAATAAGACAAGAAATTTCTTGTAGAATAATTCGTTGTTGCTTATTCTAACTGTCCTGTTGTCATGTTATTGGAGGCGCAGTACATTGTTTGGAAATATACAATTCCTTAAATATGTGTAAAAGCTGTGTTGCGTTTTCCATCGTCGTCTAATAAGAAAGTCCGAACAACTTTTCTCTTCTTTTTTTAGGTGCTGCTCAGATCCAAGCCCCATGCTGCTCTTACCCAGGACCCACACGGCGTCGTCTGACACGAGCTACAGCGCGCAACCAGACTACCTCAGAGGAAGAAAGGGGTGCTACGGGAAACTTTTCTGGGTCCGGTGGCAATGAAGGTATAGTTCTGGAAACAGGAGGCATTAAGGAGATCGGCTCTGAAACCATGGGTTTGCAGGACTGGGGTGCTGGAACTAGGCTCACAGCTTCCTCAGTATGCCATGAGGTAGAAGATTCCGTTCTAAAAACAGCCCAAGAGCCAGATGGGGCCCCAGCACAGTGTTCCACATGTCATGCCTCCGCTCACAGTCTGAGCCCCCGGCAATCTTCTGAGGATTCAGAGAAGACAAAGCTTATCCTTTCAGGAAAGTGTGAGAGGCAGTCAGAGCACAGAGAATTCCCATCTGTTTCTTGTGCAGGCCCTAAATGCTGCCTCCGGTCGAACTCCCCCAGCTCCGATAGATCCACCTGCCTCAGTAGCTTGGACATTTTGCATGCCTTTCCATCTTTGGTCCGACCAGGTACCGACTTGCCGTACAAGTGCGCTGCTTGCTGCAACTACTACCCAACAGGGGAGTTCCTGGTGTGCCACGTGCTGCAAGGGGTGAAAGGGGACTTCAGCTGCCGTGTGTTCTACTGCAAATGGAAAGAACTGAGGTGGAAAATTTACATGAAGGAACTGAGAGACAACATGGCTCACTACAAGGCTCAGTGTCACGAGAACAGCAACAGGCAGAAGAGGAAGCAGCAAGGTGGCAGCAGTCAGCACCCCCCAGCCAAAAGGCCTTTTCCGGAAAAGTGATTCTGCAGACCACTTACGCTGACAACCGGTAGCCAACTCAAGATCTTGTGCTCTTGGCAGTTTCGTCTTCTTCCTGCTGATGCGGTGTTTCTTAAATACATTTTACAACATTTCTAATGTTAGTAGATTTATAAAGCCCTTGTAATTTAGAAAATGTTAAACTCAGTGGTAGCCTCAGAACCAGCCATTGTCCCTTGGTGGAAACAGATAATCCACAACCAGCGAATCATAAGAAATCCTTCACTTTGTTTTATTCCTATAGTTTGAGGCCGCTATAATGCTGACATGATTTTGACGGGAGCAGCAGATTACCTTTAAGAAATAAGACAAAAAACAAGATTTGACTGATTTAGAAATAGAAAGACACTTTTAATAAAATTAGCCCAGCTCTCTTTCTGTTAAAGGTCCTGCTTGCAGTATGCAGCTAAGATAGAGTATCAAAATTGGAATTAATATAATTGACATTTCCAAGATAGATGTCGGGTAAAGCTATTTGACAGAACCCTGAGGTAAACAGTGATGTTCTTGTGAAAAAATTAGCATTGACTATAGACGGTGATCATTAACCGAGTCCCTCTAGGCTTTTTAGCTTATTAGCATTTTTGGCCTGGTCATGCTGGTGCACCATTTTTTTGGCAGTTTTATATTGAGCAATGTGCTTTTCTGGTCTCTGAGTACTCTCTTGTGGACTAACTAGCTTAACCATAAACATAAGTGATAGACTGACTGATGAACATCATTGCCATAAAACACGCCCCCATGTATTGTATTGTCTGTTTTTAAAACTACTGCATTTGTTTAATACCGTAAAAATGGCGGAAGACATGGACGTATCTAGTATGTTGTAGAGCAATCATAGCAACCCTCAATTAAAGATACTTGTAACCCATCTGTATTCTATGTAATTACCATTTAAAGGACTGAAACATACAGCTTTGTTTTCTTCAAGAAGATTGCCAGACAATTGGCAGAAGTACACCACACCTTCCTCCCATATTATTCAATATTTACTTGTGTGTTTTTTTCTTGTTCCACGATCTCTCCTGTGCAAATTAATACTTCTTCATCTTCTTGGCAGGTAGGTCGAAAACAAGTTTATAAGGACAAATGTTCATAAAACATTATAAACAAAGCATTAAAACAGTTTAAAATTGACTTAAACCCCAACCACCCCACCCATCATCCCTACCCTACAATAACCCATCATTAAAACTCTGTTTAACCTACGTAAAAATTGTGGAATTCCAACGGCTACATTTAAGTAACGCATTTCTGACAGCAACTCTACTTCATTCGTCCTTTGAAATGTTCTATATTTAAAAAGCAAAGGTCTTAAAAACGTAATCCTGTTAGGAAGATAAAAAGCAGAGTCCATAAATATATGCCACAAAGAACATTTTACATTCAGGGGCCAGGAACAAAGACTGTTATTATCCTGGATCATGGCCCAATGGGAGTGGGATGAGTAGATTGGATTGCATCTCACTTTGGCCCTTAAGATTTCATTCCACAGGCCGGGATCCAGTGCCTGCGACAAGTAGGGAAAAATTGTGTCATGGCCTTGGGAGGGTAAGGAAAAACGAATTGAGGATTTCTGACTCAGGTAGGCCAGGTCAAGAGTCCCAACCACCTTTGCTGTCACTCTTTTAATACTTGATGACCCCGGAAAGGGGGCCAGGTCATAATCATACCACATTCAGAATGTAGGCTCTTAATATCTCTTAGTCTTTTCCTTACTTCCCTTGCCCACCTTGTTTCTCTACCTTGGATCTCATCCCAACAGAGTTTGGAGACCTTTATCGCTTCACCATCTTCTGAGTGCCTGGTTAAAGCCTGGGAAAATGCTAACAGATTCCAGGAGGTAAGTTTCAGCTGCCTCCTTATGCCCTGGACCATGGTGCCTGGTGAAAGCGACAGGAGCCTCCGAAGACTTGCCCCCTCTAACCTGTCCCACTCACAGGAGAGGTCAAGAGAAGAGACCTTGGTGCTGTACAAACCCAGGGGGGTAGTTTTCCTTCATAGGCTGTCAATAAAGGAGTAAGGGAAAACTCTCCAAATTTCCAGTTAAAACTAGACAAGTAGTTAGCTTCCAACAACGACTTCTGCTTAACATTGTCCCAATGTGTGTCCCATTTTAATCTCCTAGTAAACCTCAAATCTAAGCATTAATAGGAGTCAACTAATTCCACTTCCCCAGCAAATAGGTAGCAGCTATTTTTTTTTGCTCACTTACCGAAGATCAACCCCTTAGTCTTAGCTAAATTGATTTTCAACTAGTTCTGCTTACTATATGTTTCAAGGAAGTATAACTTCGTCTTCAAGCCAATTGGGCTGCAGTCCGAAAGTATCAGGTAGGTTGCATAAAGCAGACAGGCAATACGCCGATTCGCGACTTTGGGAGAAAAGGACTTTGAGATATGAAAGTAGGAAGGTCAGCTAGGAATAGACTAAAATGTAGGGGGGCCAAAACACACCCCTGTTGAAGGCAATTCTTGATACAAATTTTCTGAGATAACCGTCCCGATTTATCTAGCTCCACTTGCGGCCAGTTGTCGGTGTGTAGAGTTTGCAGAAGGTCCACAGGAAGATCCCAAGCAGCAAGTTTCCTCCATAGGGTATCGCTGTCCACTGAATCAACAGCTCTCTGGAAATCAACAAAACAACAAGACAGCTTCTGATCCACTCCCAGTGCCTTCTGAAGGATAGTCCATAGAGCAAAGCCATGATCTATAGTCAAATGGCCCTCCCAAAAGCCCCATTCCTCAAATGAGATGATCTTAGATTCTAGAGTCTAGTCCTCCAACTTGGATAAAATGATTTTGGAAAACACCTTGACTGAAATTTCCAAATCGCTAATCAGCCTATAATGTGTAGGACCTGAGCCATTCCCTTTTTTTACTGTGGGTTTCACTATTGATCCTTTCCACAAAGGGGGGTAGAGGCCCATTTGATTTAATTATTACTACCAGAATATTATCAGGGCCGGAAGGCCCTTGAGAGCTTTATTCTATCAATAACTGCCCTTACCTCCTTTACTGAAACCCAGGAGAGGGGAAGCTTCTTGTCAGCAGTACCCTGGGGCCTATCTAGGGAGGAAGGGCTGCCATAGTAATCTACCAGATATGCTGCCCATATGTCTTCATGAACCGTACATACAAGAGTCCACCTATTTTGGCTACTGGACTCCTTAACGTTTGCCTAAAACCTTTGTTGATCTACTGATAAGCTAATTTCCTGCATCTCATCATCCCACTTACTATGATAGAAAGAGGCCTTTTTCCCTTTAACCAACTGCTTATATTGGGACTTAAGTTTGACCAACTCCTGGGATAGAGCACTGCCTGGGCATTGCCTGGCTTTCTTGGATGCCCATCTCACTGAACATTTCATCTTCTTGCAGGCTATATCAAATAAACCCTTCCCCTCATTATGACGGGTGGCCTGTGATCCACACTTTCTCACTTTTATAGCTATACAGTCCAGCACACTGGACACAATTTAATTCACACAATTCTGTTTTCAGAGCACAGAGAAAGCAGCTTGGGGTTTTCTGTTAATTAATTTGTAGGCAGCTAGAAGCTGGAGATGGGCCGAATCTAGATGAGATGTGAGCCTCCGCAGGTAACATACTTCCAATGGCAGTACCCTCTCTGCAGCCTCCAGTTCACAAAGGTTAAGAACTGCCACTGTGCCACTTTGAAATCTGAAAAAAGACCAAAGTGTCATGTGGGCATAAAACATTTAATCAATTGGATACACCAATAAGGCTCTGCTGGAATGTTGCAGCTGCAAGCATATCATTTTATTAAAGTAGGCATATAAGCAGATCAAACCATTATTCACCAACCTCTAACTGCCTACCAAATTTCATGCAGGTCCATCAAACAGTGCCAACGTTATTATCAAATAAACACTTTTATGACACACTGAGGCCCTCATTTTGAACATGGCAGTCTGCTCCATTACCACCAACAGCATGGCGGTCCAGACTGACATATTCTGAACATGGGGGAAGTGCCTCAGTGGAAATTCCACCACCACCAGGCTCCCACCACCAAGCAGCCTGGCGGTGGCGGCATTTCAGATTCCCTCCGGATAATGCGTCGCATTCCGCCAGCCTTTTCCTGGCGGTTTACACCGGCAGGGAAAAGCTGGCGGAATGAGTGACTCTGCGCCCCCATGCACAGCCCCGTTGCGCATTTCACTGCCCGAATTACGGGCAGTGAAATGCGCAACGGGTGCTTCTGCACCTGCCGCACTGCCACATTGGCGCCGGCTCCATTTGGAGCCAGCGTCAATGTTCAGGCCCTGTTTCCTGCTGGGCTGACGGGAAACCCTGGGCCGCCCGCCTGCCCAGCGGGAAGATCATTATGTGGCCGGGGGGGGTCTGTCAGGCTGGCAGTCGTCTGACGACCGTCAGCGCAGATCTCGGCGGGTTACCCCGCTGAGTTCATAGAGAGGGCCTGAGTGCTTAATATGAGACAGTTGTGGCTGGTCTGGCCCACCAGCATTCATTGTTAGGAACTAACACCTATTTTTCCTCAGAAGACTTTGACCCAGAGCCAAAGAGAGAAACACATACCAGGGGAAAATAAAGTGAAAGAGAAAGATGTAAAAACCGTGAGAAAGGGAAGAAAGCAGGAACCTGCAAGAGTGAGATGAAGGGAGAGGCAGAGTCCGATGGTAGATTAAAGAGGCATGAGGTGGATTAGGACTACAAAGCCTTAGTATTCTGCACACCAACATTCAACTACACCAGCCACAGGCTTCTGATCTAATATTTTGCTTTGGCACTTATTCTTTTACAAATCAAGCATTAGGCACACACCCTTTTAACTCTGCTCCTCTTGATGAAACTGCATGAAATTCAGTATATCAAGAGAATGCCTAACATGCTCAGTATGTACCAAAGTTCATTCAGATTCAGCATGCTGTACCAAATCAAATAACTGTGCCCTCTCCATCCCACTTAATTTTGTCTCCCTTGTCAGATTTATATTAAACCTGAGATTCCCATATTGAGCTTCACTTGACAACCTAGTGATAAATGTCATGCAGATTTTTCAAACAGTGCGTTCAGAAATAGTGTTAACGCTGAATTTACTAATGAATATTAATGTATTTTGAGTGTTGAATTTGCATAGAAAATGTATTAACTTAGAGAAAATTAATGCACGCATTTGAAGGAGTGCCCACCAGTGGCTGCGAACGTTCATGAAGTGTACTTATTAATGGCTTATTAATGTAAAATGTGGAGCTTATGTTTGAATAATGTAGTAATATGTCATATTAAAGGTTATGCATTATGTATTAGCTTTATTAATCGTAGGCCTTAACTTAGTGAGGTCTTGGCTTAGTTGCACGGCCTCATGTCAAGCTGCATTTTCTTAGGCGTTTTATAAATTGGCTGCTTAGAGAATTAAATTGTGATTTTCCACTGAATAGACCATGTGCACGGAGCTGAAGTTAGTTCTCATGAGAAACTGTTTGCTAGAAGATGCTGTACTAGCCAGAGAAACATTGTATATCATAGTATGTGTAAGACTGACCATCCCAGGAGAAGAAAATGGATGGCCTGACTGGAGTATAAGCTGCAACAATATTGATACCTGACAAGCACAATGGCAAGAGTGGGAGAAGAGGAGCCAATCATGGACATGTGAACCATGCACTAGAACATTTTTAGATTTTGGGGTTCATTTTCATTAGACTAAGCATAAACATGTAATTCTTTGACCAATAAGGACGTGGGAAGTAGTTTTAGGCAATCGAACTTACCCAGACTGCATCGAGAGAAGATACACTCTTATTTTCCTTGACAGTTTCGAGAAGAGACATGTTTAACTTTATTGCTTAAAGAGCCTAGGCTTTTTCTGAACATTGATGCTGAATCCTGATGTCTTGCTGACCAAAATGATGTCCTATTGACAAAGACTGTCACAGCTTGCTTAACCATACTGAGGCAAGGTATAAGACGATCTTACTGATTTTTATGTCTATTTGCTTTTGTCTCTAGGTACCAACCACTATTTTGATAGAGCTATCGTTAAATGTTTTCCGAATTTGTGTGACTAAATTGTTTTTGCATGAAGTCCAAACATGCTATTCTAATCTGATGATAGTTAGGGTTCTCACTGATGAAGTTCGCTACATGTAAGAACAGTTGATGCCTTTTCTTTGCTGAATCTAAATGTATGTTATTTTGTTTGGGCGGTTATTCTTGCTATTAATTTGTACTGTAATCTTAGAATGTGTAGTAGTTCGAGCTTTGATTAGATTGCGATTCTTTTGCCGCTTTGGTCAGCCAGTATTGTTTATGTATGTCTATCATTTGATTTTGAGACTAAGTTAAGTGACATTAGCATTGTTAATATAAGGAAATTAATATTATAGCTTTATATAAAGGTGTGGTTATTCATGGCCTAGAGGTCATGGCGTTTGGGCATTACTGACTCCTATTGATTATTGATGTAATTGATTGTTGTTGTTATTGATCTGTATTGGTACGGGGTTCATGGTGGGAAACACTCGAAGCACAGCCAAAAGGTCCATTGGCGATACACATCTCCCTTGTTAGTTTACTTAATAAGGTCTGATGCGCTCACAGAGATGGTAGCAGAGATTGATGGTTTGTCTCTTTAAGAGCCCATCATAGATGTCCGGTACATGGTTTGTTTCCTTAGGAGCCCATCATAGATGTCCAGTACATGGTTTGTCTCCTTAAGAGCCCATCATAGATGTCCGGTACCTTGTTGGTCTCCTTAGGAGCCCATCACACAGTCCAGAGATAGGTAGAAGAGTATTTCTCCCAGAGAATTTAAGCAAGAATGTAACAGGTGGTCACAGAGATGGTAGTGAGGTAAGGGTTAATATTCCACGAAGAGCAAAATAATTCACATATTTGAGGAAATTGATGAAAGTTTGGATTTTTAGATTCAGTGGTACAAAGTGGAAAGAAAGTGTGGCCCTAAGTACTTAAAATGACTTTCCCATGATCTTGGAGCCTGCCCATGATTGTTTGAGGATGTTCCTGGCGTTCTAGTGAATGATGTAGGTTTTGCACTTGCACAGCTTATGCAAATCGCAGGTGAATTGTGATGTTTGTGAGGGCTTAGGGAGTTTACGTATTCCAAATTAAGTTGTAGAAGGAGTGTACATACTCCGAAGTGTGGGAGTAGGGAAGTCTTCAAACTTCACATGTGTGGCGCTTTGTGCTGAAAAAATTTCCATGTGGTTTTTGGTATACCGACCCTGCGCGGTCTAAGACTCCGGAGTGTATTGAAAAGTGTATGGGACACTTAGTTTTGTTATAATTTGTCTGGTTTAATAGGTCGCTCGGGCGTGTTCGACAAGTCAGAGTGTGAGTTAAAGTGAGTGGAAGAATTTTTCGACTGAGATCTGGCGAGTCCTATGTGCACCAGGACAGACCCTCTGATCAGTTGAGAGTGAAATTTGCGATTCGAATTTTGCTTGAGAATCAGGGAAACTGAGAATGAAGGAGTAGCTTCTAGAGCGAAACTGTCAGTGAAAAATCCGTAAAGTTTCTGAAGCAAATGTGTTACCCTACCTGTAGTAAATGGTCAAACTGGGTTTTAATTTTGTTTAGTGCTTGCAATAATTTTGAATTAGTTTCGTGTGAATCTGAGTGTAGGAGGACAAGCCGCAAGACTTTGTCAGCCACTGTGCGTGTGAGTGTGATATCACTGGAGCCGTGCTGAGATAGGTTGGTTAGTGAGAAGAGTCGTGCACGGATTGGCAGCGATCTGTGAAGCCGAATTGGTCGAGAAGGTGAGTAAAGAGAATTCTGGAATTAAAAATCACTACCTGGTTTGATTTGAATAACATAGAGGTCGCAAAGATTAAATTTTCCAAAGCTTTATAGAGTGCTTTAATTGGAGATACGTGCATTACAACAAGCATAGGGAATATCGCACCACCAGAGGGTACACCAAATTGTAAAATTAGGAGCAGGATGTCGCAGCATGCCTTTAGCTGAAACAATGGTGCAACGTGACAGTGAAGGATGGGAATTTAGCGTTTTCTGCCCACGGAACATTTAATTTGAGGAGCTTAGAGAATCTGAGGAGGGTACTGTATGATCTGAAACCCCCTCCGAGACCAGCACAGTTCGAGGCATTAACAATCTGGGAGTTAATAGCCAGACAGCAACAGCAACAGAAATTTGAAAGGACGATGAGAAAGGCCGAAAAGACACTAACAGAGACCTTACAGGGGATTAAACTATTTCCAGCAATTACACAAGACAGCGAGAGCAAAGGAAGGAAAGCTACCAGAAAAATAAACAGGAGCCCTTTTGAGAGTAGGGAGCGGAGATCAAAAGAGTCCAGAGGATCTTTTATTCTTGAGGAAGAGTCAGACGATGAGTTTATTTTGCAGTTATTGAGAAATCGTCCCACACCATTTGCAGCACAAGAGAATGGTCCAAGCACCAGTGTAAATCCTTCAGCTCAGACACAGGTTAATGTAACAATGAGTCCAGAACAGATTACTCCTAGCATGACATAGAGGCTTATGCAGAGTAGCCTCGATGCCCCTATTACTCTGGTAGCACCAAATCAGGTGCCACAGTCAAATGTCCAGAGAAGTTACCCTGATGTACCCATAGTAGAAACTGCCACAAACCTAATAGTGTCAACAGTACAGGTTTTCCCGAAACTGATGCTGGTTCAGACACAGCCACCTCCACTTTTACTGCCTCGAGTGCAGTCACAAGCAGTGTCAACATACGTGCCAATAATAGGGACACAGTCAGATAGATCGGTACTGATGAGCCAGAATACGGGAACTAGGCACCCAGAGAACTTGAGTATCGAACCAAGGCCGGATGCTGTATCTGTAAGCATCACTATTGGTCTAGTTGTACGTTTGGTCGCACAAGAAAATATCAGTGCAAATGGACAGGGAGTCCTGAGTCAGAATTCAATGAGGGGAGGACTTAATGAGATTATCCAAGTAGTCTCTCCTATGAGACAGGCTTTTGACAGATCAAGATCATTGCTAGACCTTAGCCCATTCAAAGTTCTACCGGATACTATCATAGGGTTGAATGTTAATTAGAGCCTGAAATTACTGATGTCGCAGTCCCCAAATACAGTAGTGCAACAAATGCCACATGCCCAGGACAGCAATATTTTGCTGCAAGGTTTGACTGCCCAACAATTGACCAAAAGGTTAGACAAGCTGAAAGCCCCGCAGAATGCTCCTACGAGAGAGGAGTACTTCAACTATATGAGATTAGGAATGGCAGCATGTGAGCTCATTGAAGGAGCTATGGGTGTGAACAGACTAGAGTCCCACACAGAAGCAGAATTGAGATATCCATGCCCGAAAATTACGAGGGAAGTCAGCAATGTGCATCACAAGTTTGCAGACCTGGCACAGAAGTACGGCAGAGATATAAAGAAAACAAAGCATTTGAAAAGGAGTTACAAGTTAGATTTTGGCACTAAGGACTTCAAAAACACATGAGTTCTGCAGGGATGAGGGCACACCTTAGGGAGTTACTCCAAAGTGTCCAGACATGGGGAGCCTTAGACAAATGGGAAGGCAGATGTGTAAAGAAAAAAGACAAAAGAAAAAGGGATTCTGCAGAGTTGACTGCAAATGTGCAGCAGAGCAAGGATCCAGTCAAAATCTTACAGATGAAAGAGATTCATGTTCATGTCCCTTGTAGCACAAGTGACATTCTGGGGGTCATTCTGACCCTGGCGGCCGGTGGCCGCCAGGGCCACCGACCACGGGAGCACCGTCAACAGGCTGGCGGTGCTCCCACGAGCATTCTGACCGCGGCGGTTCAGCCGCGGTCAGAAGCGGAAAGTCGGCGGTCTCCCGCCGACTTCCCGCTGCTCGGGGGAATCCTCCATGGCGGCGGAGCGCGCTCCGCCGCCATGGGGATTCTGACACCCCCTACCGCCATCCTGTTCCTGGCGGGTCTCCCGCCAGGAACAGGATGGCGGTAGGGGGTGCTGTGGGGCCCCTGGGGGCCCCTGCAGTGCACATGCCAATGGCATGGGCACTGCAGGGGCCCCCGTAAGAGGGCCCCACTGTGTATTTCAGTGTCTGCAATGCAGACACTGAATTACGCGACGGGTGCAAACTGCACCCGTCGCACCCCTGCAACTACGCCGGCTCAATTCTGAGCCGGCGTCCTCGTTGCAGGGGGAATTGAGCCGGCGTCCTCGTTGCAGGGGCATTTCCTCTGGGCCGGCGGGCGCTCTTTTGGAGAGCGCCCGCCGGCCCAGAGGAAATGTTTGAATGGCCGCCGCGGTCTTTTGACCGCGGTGCGGTCATTTGGCGGCGGGACCTTGGCGGACGGCCTCCGCCGTCCGCCAAGGTTAAAATCACCCCCTCTGTCTTTTACAAGTGACTGTCCCAGGTTGAGAGAGAAGCCAGTAGAATGGTACCAGCAGACAGACATGTTTGTGAAACTTGCAAAATGACTGTGGAAAGACTTGAACACTCTATTAGAGAGAGTAGTCCCAGCTGATCTGTGGATGGAGTGTAAGAGGAGTATAGATTGGCTGACAAAAGAACCAGAGTCAGATCCGACTACAGGTGTGCCATCTCCTGAAGTAATGAAATATTATTATAAAGTGATTGAATTTTTAAAGACGAGAAAGTCACCCAAAAATATTGACTGGCAGAGAATTGATAAGACAGCTCAGGAAGCAAAGGAGTCAATACATGAGTATTATGAGATATTGTTACAAGCATTTAAACATTACAGTGGTACCGAAACGATTGACCAGAAAGACATGATTCATTTTGTGTTTAGATTTGTGGAAGGATTGAGACCTGAAATTGGCAGATGATTAAGAGTCATTTGATTTGCTGTCAAGCAAAGCCGATTGATGAGGTGTTGCAGTATGCAACGGTAGTGACGAGATTGAGTTGAAGCAGAGAAAGTTGAAGGAAAAGGCAATGGTGATGCAGATTAAAGCGGCACAAACAGGGATGCAGGGACATTTTCCACAGAAGCACCAAGAAAACATGTTGTTTCAAAATCAGATGAGAGGTAGAGGTCGCAGAGGAATTGGTGATAGAACCGTAGTCCCGATTTGGGTACTGTAGTGGTCCAGAATGATGTACAGGGAATGAAGAGATTGTTGCCTTGTCTCGCTTGTGGAGCGGTCAGATATTGGAGGCGGGAGTGTGCGATGATGGTGCAGGAAGATGTTATTCAGCAAACAAGTGACATCCATTTGTTCCAAAACATGAGAGGACCGAGAATGAGAGGTCATAATCCATATTTTCACAATAATGTGAATCAAATGCAGAATTTTCAACCCATGCAGCAGGTGCAAATGCCACATGTACAAATGACACAATTGCAGCCAATGCAACAGCAGGTTCAAATGGTACCTAGACGGCAAATTCAAATACCACAAGCCCCAATGGAACAGCAGCAGGTGATGCTTTCTCAACAGGTCGCAGGTCAGAAGTTTAACCAAAGTAATAACACAGTTCACTAATTCCCGTTACACAGTGAGAATGGAATAAATGACATTTGGGTGAGCAAGAGTTCAGATGAAGAGGAATGTGTTCTTGCAGCTTCTTTAGAAGTAGATCAGAAAGGCCCATATGTGAAGGGAAGGGTAATGGGTCACAAGGTTTCATTCCTGGTTGACACAGGAGCTACACGCTCTACAGTGAGAACCGCAGAAGTTCCAAACTTGCCCCGTTCAGGAAAGACAGTCCAGGTTGCAGTATTTGACAAACCCAATAACAGAACCGGTTCAGGTTAAAATTGGGAACTTTAAAGGATTGCACAAATTCATAATCTGTGATTCAAGTTCGGTATCCCTATTGGGAAGAGACTTGCTGTATAAAACCAGGTGCTTGATTACTTGTTCAAACGATGGAATCGAGATACAGATGAACAGTGATGATGAGGATGTCCCAGCTCCAGAGACAGAGTACTAGACAATAAATGAGAAGTACCCCCTGATTAATTTCTTTCCAGTGTTCACTGTGAAGGAGCTTCCTCCTGATTTACAGGGAATGGTTAAAGAAAAAGGGTGGGATTTGACAGGGAAAGAGATAGGTCTGATAAATGGAGTTGAGCCAGTTAAAGTTCCTGTAATTTTCCCCCAGATTCCTCAGTATCACATGTCACAGGATATCCTTATGAAGGTTGCTCACATAATTGCAGGATTTGTAAATCATGGGGTCTTGAAAGAGGTGTTGAGCAGCCCATGTAATTCACCAATAATGGGATTGAAAAAGGCCTGTGGGAAAATTCAAATTGTCCAGGATTAGAGAAAAATAAATTACACTGTGATCAAATGTTTCCCCGTGGTGCTAAATCCAGCCGTGATTCTATTTCAGATCCCATGTGATGCTAAATGGTTCACTGTTACAGACTTGTCACAAGCCTACTTTTCTGTGCCTCTTCACGAGGATAGTCAATTTCTCTTTTGTTTCAAATTTTTAGACAGAGTTTAATGTTGGTGTTGAATTCCTTAAGGGTTTTCTGAGTCACCTTCCATATTCAATCAGATCTTGAAAAATTATTTGGTGTCATTAGAATTGCCTTTCCACTCGACATTGGTACAGTACATTGATTATTTGCCGATTGCATCCAAACAAAGGAAGAGTGCAAGAATGACACGATTGCTTTGCTGAAACATTTGGGAAAGAATGGTCATAAAGTGTCTCCACTTAAATTACAATACTGTCAGAAAAAAGTAAAATACTTGGGTCACCAGATAGAGAAAGGAATAAGGAAAATATCCAGAGAAAGAATCAGAGCCATACTACAGATAAATCCCCCAACCACCCAGAGAGTTGTCAGGATGTTCCTAGGGATGGTAGGCTATTGTCGCCAATGGATTCCCTATTTTCAGTCATTTCCAAACGATTGCACAATCTGACCCGCAAAGAGGCTACCGATCCCCTAGTGTTCGACCAGGCTTGCATGAAAGCGTTTTCTGAGTTGAGAGAGAGTCTGTGCAAAGATCCAGCTATGGGTATGCCGGACTATACTAAGTCCTTCATGTTGTTTTGTCATGAGCATGATGCATGTTCTTGGTCTGTCTTGACGCAGGTCCATGAAGGTGTAAAGCGCCCAGTAGCATATTTTTCAGCTACTTTGGACCCAGTCGTAGCAGCTTTACCAGGCAGTTTGGGTGCAGTTGCAGCGGTTGGACAGAGCCTCACATAGTGGCACACTCTTTGACAATAATGATCCCTCACTCGGTTGACGTTTTACTTACCCGAACCAAAACCAAGTACCTGACAGGAGCAAGATTGACTCAATATGAGATGAACATTCTAGGGTCACCTAATGTGCCATTGAAAAGATGTACATTGCTTAACCTGGCAACCTTACTTCCCAACAAAAATGTTGAAGTTGAAAAATTGGAAGACATTGAACATGACTGTCTTGAAGTAACTGACCTGTGCACAAAACCGAGACCTGATATTAGAGACACTGGATTGGAAGAAAATGACCAAATTATCTTTGTTGATGGTTCCTGTCTAAGAGACAATACAGGAGCACTGAGAGCAGGATATGCCGTGTGCACAATTACGGGTATACTGGAAGCACCCTGGCTTCGAGGAGTATATTCTACACAAGTAGCAGAACTTGTAGCCCTTACTAGAGCTTGCCGTGTTTCTGCTCAGCTACAAGTTACCATCTATATGGATAGTCAGTATGGATTTGGAATAGTCCATGACTTTGGCCAATTGTGGTCACAGAGAGGTTTCATGACCTCTTTTGGTTCCCCGGTGAGGAATGGTGAGAGAATTTGAGAATTGTTGCAAGCTATCCAAACTATCCAAATGCTGGAAAAGATTGCCGTGGTGAAATGCAGTGCACATCTGAAATCGCAAGATTTTGTGTCAATGGGAAATGGATATGCGGATCAAGTCACAAGGTTTTGCGCATAGAACTGTATATCATTCAAGAATAAGTGGGAATTGTTACCTGAAGAAGATGAAACATGTCCAAGCTATGCATTGCATGTAATAGATACATTGGAAGAATTGAGAACACTGCAGAATAATGTTGATAGGGAGGAGAAACGATCATGGACCAAAATGAAATGTGTACAGCACCAGGATGAATTGTGGGTTTGAGAAGAGGGTCAATTGGTTTTTGCTGAACGGTTTATTGTCTCAAATGTGGTCAAGCACATGTTGGGAGGGATGCCATGATTCACCTTTTTAAGCAGAATTGGTTCATTTCAAGGTTTAGACAAGTTGCTGAAGCAGTCTGCCATTGTTGTGTCATTTGTCAACAAATGAATCTGGGAAAAGGGACAGTGGTTAATTTGAGCCACATTGGAAGAGCAGGAGGTCCATTCAGCAGAATGCAAATGGATTTTATTGAGGTGCCTGTGTGTGGAGGATTGAGATATGTGTTGGTGATTGTCTACACTTTAATCATTGGATTAAAGCATACCCTACACGTAGAAATGACAGCCTTACAGTAGCAACACTACTGCCTTGGGAACTGACACCACGTTTTGAGTTTCCGATGTCTTTAGAATCAGACAGAGGAAGTCGCTTCAACAATGAAGTAATTACATTACTATGTGCAGCCTTGTACATTGAGCAGAAGTTGCATTGTAGTTACCGCCCTCAAGCATCAGTACTAGTAGAACAGATGAATGGTACCTTGAAATCAAGAATGGCGAAAATGTGTGCGTCCATGAATCTGAAATGGCCTGACACACTGCCGTTAGTTCTGATGTCAATGAGAAACACACCCGACAGGAAGACAGGGCTGTCACTGCATGAAATCCTCATGGGCAGAGCAATGAGGTTGCCAGTGGCTCTTGCAAATGCTCTTGTGAACATAACAGATGATATGGTGTTGGACTACTGCAAAGGTCTGTCTGATGTGGTTCGCTCTTCCTCTCAGCAGGTGGAAGCCACCACACTGCAACCATCCCAGGATCAAGGACACAACCTGAGAGCTGGTGACTGGGTTGTGGTCCGAAAACATGTGAGGAAGACATGTTTGGAGCCTCGGTAGAAAGGCCCTTTTCAGGGAGTGCTAATCACTACCACAGCTGTGAAGTGTGCTGGAGTTCCAAACTAGATACACACAAGCCATACAAGAAAAGTGGCATGTCCTTTGGACAATGAAGAGGAGTTGTTGAGAGTACTAACAATGACCAAACAAGCCTCAGAGCCAGAAAGAGAAGAAAGTGGACCAGAGACCGGATCTGAGCACAATGAGAACGGTTCAGTCACTCCTGTGAGAGACGAAAGAGAAGACCTCCAGGAGAGTGATAGTGAGCCAAAATCGATTGAGACAGCAGGAGAGTCTAGTCAGAGGGGGCCTGTCCCAGAAGCAGCTGATTTTGAGAGACAAACAAAGCAACCGTCAGACCCCGAGGGGGAAGGAGTTGAGGCGGATCAAAGCCAATGTAATCCGACTCCTCCTGACCCAGTTCCAGGTGCGTCAAAAGAAAAACCTGCAGAGCAAGAAGTTTCAAGTTCAACACTGAAAAGAGCATTGACAAAAGGTCCACTGAAATGAGATAAGTGGCCAGAGTCACAAGCAAAGAGAAAGGAAGAAGTTGTTGTGAAATGAATTGAAGAAGTAGATACGACAAGAAGGGAAGACCTATGTGAAGGAGAATTGAATGGAGATAGAAAGTTGAAAAGAAAGAAAATAGCAGGTCGAAGGTACACAGGTCCTTAATGGGCATATGCAACAACAAGTGAATGGCAGGGAGAATTTGTTTGTTTTTGTTTTAATAGAGGCATTCCAGGTCAATATTTTGGCACATGAAGGATAGTAATGAACTGAACTGTTGAGACAAATTTGAGATAAGTACAAAGAAAATAGACTGTTGTGACCGGAAAATACTTTGATAACCTGATTTGACAAGCTGCTAAATTGATTTTGATTTCTGATTCTTTACAGATCATGGGTAACATTAGCCGGCAGGGGAGAAAGAACAGGTGCTGTAAATCCATGACTATTCGTTTAGCAATTGTATGTGTGATATTGTGTGTATGATATTGATTGTGAGTATGACTGTTCTAGACCAGAGTAAAGCCAAACATACTTCAGCTTGAGAGACAACTACTGCATTAACGGCGATTGAGAAGTTTAGGTTAGATGAGAAGTATTTGCACATAGACAATGAACAAGAAGAACTTTCTTCTACTGTCTTCTAACGCTTATTGAGTGAGTATGTTGAGGCGATGGATGTGAGGAATTGTTATGTATGTACGCAGATTCCTTCATCAGTTGGAGAAGGAGTTATCTATCATAGTTTGCCCTTCACTTACGGGATAAGTTGTAGTCTTTTACTAACAAGATTCTATAACCAGTAGCACATTCAGTATTTCTACTCCAACCATGATGTTGTATTTTCGTTTGTCCCCATAATTAGGTACCTGACTAGAGTAGCTAAGGACAATGACATAGTATTAGAAAGGGGTTTCTTTGAACCCACATTAACTTTTGGCATGGCATATGTGCACAAGAGTATTCTGACATGCTTGCTTACACCTTTAGAAAAGAGCGTCTTAGATCAGATAGATGACAGGAGAAAAGCTTTGAAGGAGAAGTAAGAAAAGGGCTTAGAGAAAAGGATTTTTTAAAATGATTATGCTTTTAGTGAAATAAAGACACAAGGGAAATTAGCTTTAGATGCGCCACACGTAGGGAAGCTTTGTGTATATAGACCTAAATTTAGTACTGACACTTTGTTTGTGGGAACGAGTGAATGTGAGCATGTGTTTTTGTTTCAGAGTAAATGGACATTTATGTTGAATGCACTGGATCCAGCGATTCCTGGTATATATTACATTTGTGGACCTAATGCTTATTACCGTCTCCCGAGAGGATGGTATGGCACATGTTTTTTGGGGATAGTGTTCCCAAAGATATTCTAGCTTGATGACTTGAAAAGATTACCAAAATTGACTGAGTTACATCACAGTAGAGAAAGGTTGAGTCTACTTCTGGTATATTAGGGGATATATTTGGGGCAATGATTCCCGCGGTAGGAGTTGTTCTGAATTCTATAAAGGTTCAAAAGTTCTCTACTATTGTGGATAACATATTGGCAAATTTGGCAGAAGCCATGATACTGATAGATACAGAATTGGCTGTAGAAAGAGCTATGCCTCTTTAGACCCACCTTGCGTTAGACATTCTGTTAGCAAAGGATGGCAGAGTTTGCAAAATGCTTAATTCGAAGCATTGCTGCTCGTATATTCCTGATAATAGTAAAAAAAATTGAATCTTACTTACTAATTTGACTGAGAGTGCTGATTTGAAAGAGTTGAAAGAGCCAGGTGTTTGGAAGAAAGTTGGCACAGGATTTGTTTCAATGGGAAATTGGCTCAGCAACATTGGGAAAGGGATATTATTGAAAATAATAAAAGGGATTTGATTATTTTGATTTGCATAATTGGAGCATGGGGAATGTTTAAATTGCGTAGGATATTAAATTGAAGAAAATGAAAAATGATCAGAGGAGGGAAGAAATGAAAAGGGAAATTGGTTCAGAGAGAATTCAAAAAGGGAAAAATGATTTCAAGGGATAGGGATGACAACATTTTAGCTGTAGCGAAGGAAAATTTTGTGTGGGAAAATTTAGGCCCTCATTCAACCTGGGCGGTTGGACGAGGCTGACCGCCAAGGCTGTTAAATCCGCCGGCTGCATTTGGATCTCCCCACTGGGCCGGCGGGCAGAAAAAGAGTTTCCGCCTGCCAGGCCAGCGGGGATGTCGGCCGTAACATTGCAGCCAGCTCCTAATGGAGCTGGCGGCAATGTGGCAGGGCTGCGGGTGCAGCAGCACCTGTTGTGCTTTTCACTGTCTGCCAGGCAGACAGTGAAAATCGCGACAGGGCTGTGCCTGGGGGCCCCTGCACTGCCCATGCACTTGGCATGGGCAGTTCAGGGCCCCCCAGGGGCCCTGTGACTCCCCTTACCACCAGCCCTTCCATAGCGGTGTCTACCGCCATGGACAGGCTGGCGGTAAGGGGAGTCAAAATCCCCAAGGCAGCGCTGCCCTGGTGGATTCTGACCGCCGGGACATCCATGGGGGTAAACCGCCGGTCCCGGCGGTGTGACCGCGGTGGTACCGCCGCGGTCATAATATGGCAATTCGTACCGCCAGCCTGTTGGTGGTTCGAATGCCACTTTAACCCTGGCGGTCGGTGACCGCCAGGGTTGTAATGAGGCCTTTAGTGTGTTGACACTTTTAGTCATCAGAGGAGGGATTAACTAATTAATATTCATGTATTTTGAGTGTTGAATTTGCGTAGAAAATTTATTAATTTAGAGAAAATTCATGCGCACATTTGAAGGTGCGCCTACCAGAGTGTCCGTCAATGTTCACGAAGTGTACTTATTAATGGCTTATTAATGTAAAATGTTGAGTTTATGTTTCATTAATGTAGTATTATGTCATATTAAAGGTTATGCATTATGTGTTAGCTTTATTAATCATAGGCCTTAACTTAGCGAGGTCTTGGGCTAGTTGCACGGCCTCATGTCAAGCTGCATTTTCCTAGGCGTTTTTATAAATTGGCTGCTTAGAGAATTAAATTGTGATTTTCCACTGTACTGACCATGTGCCCGTAGCTAAGGTCAGTTCTCATGAGAAAATGTTTGATAGAAGATGCTGTACTAGCCAGAGAAACATTGTATATCATAGTATGTGTAAAAGTGACCTTCCCAGGAGAAGACAATGGATGCACTGACTGGATTATAAGTTGCAACAATATTGATACCTGACAAGTGCAATAGCGAGAGCGGGAGAAGAGGAGCCAATCATCGACATGTGAACCATGTATTAGTAAAATTGTAGATTTGAGGGTTTATTTTCATTGGACTAAGCATCAATATGCAATTTTCTGACCAATAAGGACGTGGGAAGTAGTATTAGGAAATCTAACTTAGCAAGACTGCACCAAGAGGAGATACACTATTATTTTCTTTGACCGTCCCGAGAAGAGACATGTTTAACTTTATTGCTTAAAGAGGCTTTGCTTTTTCTGAAATTTGATGCTGAATCCTGATGTCTTGCTGACTGAACTGATGTCCTATTGACAAAGACTGTCAAAGCTTGCAGAACCATACTGAGGCAAGGTATAAGATGATGTTACTGATTATATGCTATTTTCTTTTGTTTTTAGGTATTAATCACTATTTTGATAGAGCCATAGTTAGTTATTTTTCCAAAATTTGTGTGACTAAAAAGTCCAAACATGCTATTCTTATCTGATGATAGTTAGGGTTCTCACTGATGAAGTTTGCTACATGTAATAACAGTTGATGTATTTTCTTTGCTGAATCTAAATGTATGTTATTTAGTTTGCACAGTTATGCTTGCTATTCATTTGTACTGTAACCTTAAAATGTGTGCTTTGATTAGATTGCGATTCTTTCATCACTTTGGTCAGCCAGTATTTTTTTTGTATGTCTATCATTTGATTCTGAGACTAAGTTACGTGACATTAGCATTGTTAATATAGGGAAATAAACATTCTAACTTTTATATAAAGGTGTGGTTATTCATGGCCGAGAGTTTAGAAATTACTGACTCCTATTGATTATTGATGTCATTGATGTCATTGATTGTTGTTGTTATTGATCTGTATTGGTACGGTGTTCATAGTGGGAAATACAAGAATCGCAGTCAGAAGGTCCATCGGCCTATACGCGTCTCCCTTGTAAGTTTACCTAATAAGGTCTGATGTCACTTTTTACTTTGCCACCCCTTAATACAGCTGCACTAAACTTGACTTACTTATTAAAAATAAAACATGCTAAAGGTTTGTCAAATTTCGTGCACAAAAGTTATAACTAAATTATTACTCTGTTTGATTCCTCCCTTTCAACTGAAACTTAACAGGTAAAAAGTGAGCCTGTTTTACCATTTGACTGGAAGGTTTTGTGCAGATTTGTCAGACACTGCCAACATTACAAGCAAAGAGAAAATTATCTTTTCAATGGAAACTCAAATCTAACCACAGCAAAATGTTTTCATTTTTTTTAAAACAACATTTATGTTGAGCCTAAAATGGCAAGCTTTCTGCAGATTCACTACTTAGTGGCAAATAGGGTGGTAGTAAAAGAATTCCATTTCCAGTTTTCATTTCCATAGTTTCCTGTGTACTTCTACACAGAAAAATCAGCTAACTAGTATTGAACCAAAGTTATTGGGAATGTACAACTTTCAAGCAAGAATTGTGTCTTTCTTAGCTAGGTTTAAATCCATTTAGTAGGTTTTGGGAAATTAGCATTTAAAAAGGTGCTCCAGGTGGACATAAAGAGGTTACATTTTAGTGATATCTGGCCCATTAACTTGCAGAGGACCCATTGCACCGGTATCACATTACATAATTAGTTCCTCCTCGCCACATAATCCTCTGACAATGGTAAAACTCTGCACAGTGTTTGGAGCACTGTTTATGGATATATATTTTATGCTAAGACAGTGAAAATAAATTTGGCTCAGTTTCTCATTATTTAGAGCAACTGTACCAATTAACGCATATCTGCAGATTTATTAGTGCAGGTCAGTGATCATACCCGACCTTTTTACCACAGTGCTGTAAAGTTGACATGAAAAAAAACAGTTTACTGCCTCACAGAATAGTTGTAACAATTTCTTTACTGTCAGGAGTCCTCTTCCATGTTGTTTTACATCACTGCACAAATTTAACCTCTTGAATTCTGGTTTTGGTAATAGCTTTTGCTAAAACAAATACACATGAAAATGTGTTTGAGGTGAGCAGATTCAGTGTGTCAGTGACCTTCTCCCACCTCGCCGCCAAAACCTGGAACTCCCTCCCCACCAACCTACCCAAGAACCAGGACCTCCTAACCTTCAGAAAGCACCTCAAAACATGGCTTTTCGAGCAGTAACCACCCCCCAGCGCCTTCAGACCCTACTGGGTGAGTAGTGCGCTTAAGAAATTTGTTTGATTGATTGATTGATTGATTGTACGATGCTCCATATAGAGGAGCAGCATCCACCTAAACATGGGACCTACCCAGAATTCCCTGCTTCCTAGGATTGTTCCTAACACTACATCCAAAAATCACCTGAAGCTCAATCAAAAAAAAAAAACAGTTAAAGCAAATAAAGCCATGGTTAGGAAATAAAAAATAAAAGTAAACAATCATCAGCCATGGTTAGCTCTGCAATCCGTAACTCACAAAACAGTCATGCAAATATAACTTGCATACTAAATGTACCTCTCATTACCTCCCCTTTAAGGGAACAGATGCAATTGCTTACAGGTTAGATTTTATTACATTATCATTAAAGATGTCACTGATACAACTTTAAATATAACATTGTTTATTGTTTTGAGTGTTGTGTAATAATGCTGCACTTTTACCTGCTGTCACTTATTTGTATAAGTATTGTGACATGCTGTCACATTGCTGAAGGTCTGAGGTAGTAGAGTGTCCTCTGCACCCGGGAAAGCTTTTCATCATATACATTTCAGGTTACCCTCCATGTGTTAAGCTGCTTCTCACCAGTAGATGTGTGAAGAACACCTACGTGCCTGAATATTTGCTATATTTTTTAACCTCTTTACTCTTCCCAAGGCATTTTACTTCTTCCTCTGGAACAGTAGATGTTCAAAGAATTTCACCATGACGTTCCCTGTCACAATAACTTCCCAAATGTAGCTGTGAATAAAAGTTGCACTGGTCCAGAACTGCATCTCTTTACGAAATGGTGGATGTGCCTACCGTTGCCAAGGAGGAAGCTACTTTTGACATGGTTAGCCCCCACTTTTTGCCTGATGTATAATGTAGCCTAGAAGTTGATAGTGCCCAGGGCCCCTGCCATCCAGGTTCCCTGGGCCAGAGCTCTTTTAAACTGCTGTGATGCATTGAAACATTTGGAGACACCCTTGGCTACCACCACAAGCTCCTAGTAAATGGTACTTAGGTGCCCAGTGCCTCAGCATCACTGATTGTGCCACCCTCTACGGCCGAGCATCCAGGTGCACCCAGCACTTCCATTGCAGGCTGAGTGTCCTGGTGCAAACCTAAAGTGACAATTCGACATGGCACACTGTGTGCCCTGTCCACTCCACGCTGCATACCATATAGTTAAGTCACCCCTCTGGCAGGCCTTCAGCCCTAAGGCAGGGTACATTACATTGAATGTGAGGGCATAGCTGCATGAGCAATATGCCTCACTGTGTCCTTGCCAAACCTAGGACAAAGTGAGTGAACAGAGCAACCATTTTAAAATACGTGTTCTGGACATTGGTCAGTACGGGTTTCACAGCAACATGATGGCCATTTTAAACCCTGCATTGTTTGGTATCAAACAACTCTGAATTATCAATTAACACTGGTCCCAGTGTTGGATTTATTGTAAAAGTACCCATGGCTCACATTATAGGTACCCCCTACAAAAGCTAACTACCCTGGCATAGTTGCTGACTGGTTCTATCCAGCCTGCCACCTCCAGACAGCCAATCTACAAACCTTAGGGTAGAGACTCATCTATCTGGTTTGTAAATCAGAGCCCTTCCTGGGTGGAGGTGCCAACACCCCCTCCCTCAGGAACATTCACTGCCCCGGCGACAAGCTTCGAAGTGCTAACTGCCTTTGAAGCTCGACCACCAGGCCTGCTGCTAGCAGCAGATGGTAACCCCCACGTTTGGTGGGAACAATGGTGGGAAACTCAAACAAAGGGTAGGAGGAGTGGCCCCACCTGGCATGCACCACCCCTAAGGTGTTGCCTGCGAGGTGGGTATTCCATTTCATTATCCTCCATCTTGGATGGAAGGAAATTAGCCAATCAGGAAAAGGGAAGTGACCCTTCCCACAGGAAGTAGTCACTTTAGTGGTGTAGCCACCCAAAGGTAGGTGACCCATTGGTCACTAACAGGTTCCCCCTAAAATGCCCACTAAATACAGTATTTAGCGGGCTTCCCTAGACCAGGAAATCAGATTTGATGGACAAAAGAAGATCTGCACAAAGAAGATCCGAAGCACAGGAACTGTGGACCTGCTGTTCCCAAGAAAAGGCTCCAAACCCTGCCTACTGTACCCAGGACCCGACAATCACTACTGAGGAGCTGCTTGACAGCTAGACAACTCTACAAGAACCCCAAAGGACCTCCATGCTTCACAAATCACCCAAGAACTCCGTCCAGAGTGGATGTACCACTCTTCAACAGCAAGAAACCCACAAGCCAGCGAGTGTCTCTTCACTGACCAGCCACTAGCTCCTACTCCAGACACTGCAGCTAGACCAATCTTCACCCCAACAACTAAGGCTAAGCTCTGTAAGGTTGCCAAGTTTGGTGACACTGTGACCCCTTGCAGCCAAACCGTGCCAATACCCTGGGTAACAGCTAACAACGGACAGTGAGCAAAACAGCCTGCCCGGCGCTGCAACCGAATCAAGAGGAAGCCCCAGTAGAGGGACTTCAGGAACACCCCAGTTCTACCACTAGAGTGCCCCAATTTTCCTGAAAACGACCCTTGAACCATTTTAGCTCCTGCCCCAGAGTGCATCCTTGTGCACAGTTACTGGCTCACCGATTTGCTCTGTACTTGGCAGCCCTGTGCCCTGCACGTAAGAACCTGCTGTGCCCTAAGGATTCCCCACTCCTTGCAAGCTTGATACTCCAATGGACCCCAAAAATCCAACGTTAAACTTACCTGTGCAGTGCTTTTCAAAGGGCTCCCCAGCAGTGTCTCTGCTCCAAATCCAGAGACCGTCTCCCTCTGCTCCCGCTGAAACTGGGCACTACCCAATCTTCTCTAGCTGGCACAGCCTGCCCACCGATTACATCAACCTTCTTACATAAGAAGAACTTGGTAAACCAACTGTGTGATTTTACGTGTATTTTTAAAGTTGATCCACCATTGATTCCTATGGTACGTAATTACTCACAAAAAGACCACTTTCATTAAAGTTTAAAAATTCATAACTCGAAAAGTACTTAACCAATTTTGTTGTTTTGGTCTTAAAAATTAAATAAAAATCTGAAGTTGTTTCATAAATTGGTCTTGAGTTATTAGTTTGAGTGTGAGAGTTGCAAGATTGATGCTGTGAGTACAAGAAATACTTTGCACTTCTCCAAGATTGGCCTAACTGCTCAACCAATCTACCTTAAAAATTAGAACATTAGGTGATCTAGTTTTTACCCCTGTAAACCAAGGGGTGGTTGCCTGAACCCCCTGCACACCGTGCCTAGCTGTGCACTCTACATAGAGGGCCAGGCTCCCACAATTGACAGATTGAAAATGCATCATCAAGATACAAATCAATACAATCAATATCTCATAAAACACAATTGATTAATTAAAATAGTAATAAAAACATTACCATCTATTGCATAGATAATTACAAAAATATATTGCATTACAAGAGCATCTCTATACCTCAATTTATTGCATTTTTTTCATTATTTTTGGCCTGACAGACCTTGACACATAGAGAAATTTGGAGACTGCCACCACAACCACAAATGAGGAATCACTCTTAAAAATATTAAGGGCATTGACTCAGTGTCTAAGAGATAAACTCCTACCTAGGGGAACAAGCCACCAATGCTTAGGAGTTACATATTTGGGACAAAAGAACATCAAGAGTTTCCCAGTTTCATCAGTGGAGGGGCAAAAGTTACACCTGTTTTAGGAGAATCCCATAGTGTGGTAAAATCAGCAATTGGCAAAATCCTGTATCTGAACTGCAGAAACAAAGCACAAGCATGCACTGGATGAATATAATCAAGAAATTCCTCAGCTTTAGGTACCAAATTATACATTAAAAAGCACCTTGAGAGCCTCCCTCTATGACTAAACTGTTCATTTTGTAAAGTTATCTTCTGCCAATACCTAAGTTTAATCATTTGGGCTGCACTGGCTTGAATGGATGAGCGTTCCTTCCAAAATTCTCAAAGACCCAGCTCTTTTTATGTGACTCAGCCACTTAATCTTGTAAGACAATTGCAGTGTCATAATATCAATAAGGCCCAAACTGCAATCTTGGAGATCCCTCTTAGTCCAGACGCGCACCCAGTATAACAATCATCTTAAAGCCACCAATTCTGCAACAAAATCAATGTCAAGAACTAATGATAGGGACAGCAGAGGAGTTGCCTTTCCTAACCCAGTAGTAGCTCTAAAAAAGTTGTACTCTTTGGTAGCCAAGGTGCTCAGATTACAGTAACGCCATAATTCCATCCTGTACAGTGCCACTCCTTGCGCCTGCATCTTATAAATCATAGCAGTGGTGAACCACTGAGTCTTTTTGGCCATCCGAAAGGTAGCCCCTGCCCTATGGCTTACAAAGGGGGAACTTTTTGTAATATGTGGTGCCCAAGATCTGGAATAAGCCAATCGGACAGCTAAGTAGTCAAATTCGGTTACCCTCTCCAGGACTTCATTACACAATTTTACTGTGCCATTCATCTGCTTCCTCTTGGTAAACTATCTGTTCAGTTTTGGCAGTATTCACCTCAAGCCTACAGTCTTCACAAAATGTATAAAGGCTGTCAACAAGGTTTTGATGGACACCCCTCGTTTTTGCCAATAGAAGTGTATCATTAGTGTAAAAGAGGCCCAATATGTTCTACCCAGCAATATAGGAGAATCATTGGCACAGCTAGTTAGGTATTTTACACGGATGTTAATGTACAAAATAGAAAGGGTAGGAATCAGGTTGCACCTCTGGTAAACGCTCTTATTAACACAAACTATTATGATCTTTAGCAGGTCACATGGACCCCCAATTCTCTGCAGGGTCACTCATAGCTTTTCCCTTGGAAGTAGATTGAAAGGCGGCATTAAGGTTGACAAACACCACATATAGGTCACCCTCCACCCCTATATCAACTATTTTCCACTTGACCTGTAGAATGAATACACCTGGTCAATCGAGACAGTCTTTGTTCTAAATCCTGCTTGCAAATTAGAGATTACATGGTTATCATGTATCCCCTCCAATAATTGTTCAAAAATTTGCTGACAAAAATCCTTCTGGGGATTACCCAGAAAGCTAATGGGGCGATTACTGGATGAAACACCTGGATTTCCCATCTTAAAGACAGGAACAATCTTGGCCCCCCCTCCATTCAGGCGGTATTGGTGCCCCTGATGCAATTGCATTAGTAAATGTGTTAACATAAGGACCCGGATGCTATCAGATTTATAGAGATCACCTGGGATTTTATCCAAGCCCTGTGCTTTCCCTTGCTTCAAAGATTTGATTGCTAGAGCAGCCTCTTCTAACGAGAACTCTATCTGAGCAGAGGGCTCATCCCAACTAGTTGAAACAGTAGGTGCAGTTAAGGGCAGATCCATGTCTAATGTGCATGAATAAAGATTTCTAAAATAGGGAACCTGCTCACAGGGCAATATGGAATTCTCACCAAGCACTAACTAACCGCCAGAAGTTTTTCTGGTCATTGGCCAAAGAGGTCTCCAGGTGGTTTGTCCAAAACTTGCATTCCCAGGTTGCTTTTGCTTGGTTTATTTCCCACCAATACTGTGCTGTACTCGCCCTGATCTCCTGACTATTGTCACTTTTAATTCCTTTTAGTAGTCTATGTTTAGCCTCTCTGCAGAATTTGTTGAACCACACAGACACAGTGCTTCCTCTTCCCATCTTGCTAGGCATAAAAAGGAAGAAATCCCTGATCCTATCAAAAAGTTTACTTTGTTCAACAATAATCCTTTCGCTATCCTCCACACTTGTCATTCATGACCTTCATCTGTGTAGCGAGGATTGAACACAAACTTGACAAGGCATTTGGAGAAGAATGCATTACCCCCATTTAACATTCCTGTGGTTGTTTCTGACCTTCAACTGCTGATCATAAATACCAATTGAGGATAGATAGATTAATGATAACATCTGAGAAATATAGGGCACTGGGGGATCATTATCACTCTCGTCACACGCAGTTACTACCACGTCATCCATTTGTCTCCAAAATCTAATATCTAGGAGAACATAATCAATAATACTTATCTAGTTCCTGCATGTAAAGTTTGGAGCAGGTATTGCATCAGAGGGCAAGAAGTCATTGCATGCTCTTAACCTTTATTCAGCACCTGAAGGGCAGCCCTGGATAGTCTTGTCCTCAATGGAGTTAACTCTGGGATGCCCCATAGTTAGTCTTCTTAAAAAGGATACATTTTGTGATATGGCATTTAGCTCATATGTAAGATTACAATCACCCACTACAATTCAGTAATGAGAGCCCAAAAAAACCACTAAGATTTTGTCAAATTTTTGGAGAGTTGGAGACTCACTGTCCATTCCTACACTTCTATTATAGATTACACAAGAGGTGTACCCTTTAGAAAATAAAATGAGTAGCGATTGGATGTCCTGAGACCCTGTCTGAAGTTTGACTACAAAGTGAAGTGCTCACCCAGGTGAGCAACCCGCCTCAGAGACTTCCCCCTACATATCCACTAGCTGGAATCCAAAATCTACCAAAACCACACCTAAAGATTGGATCTATAGCCCAAATCTTCTGGAAAAGGCATATTTGATGTTTGCCAATAAATTGCCAATAAACACAAAAGGGTATGGGGTTCACTAATGATACGGAGCTATAACCACGGGAGATTATCCACGGGCTCCTAGACCTCGCTAGGTGTCAAAAAAGTGGAGTGTGAGTGCTGTGGGATGGTGATTGGTAGGGGGAGGGGGTATTTCCTTTACGTACTAGGTGGCCTCACACACTATATAGTGTCATGCTTCATCATTAGACCACCTAGCCCCACCCAGGTAGGACAGTGCCACCTGGGCAGACTCAACCTCACTGTTAAATGAACGGGAGGGAGTGTTTAAATATATTTTTATCTTGAGTTAGTGGGATCCAGCTAAGCTAGGGGAAGATATAAAAACACCTAGGCAGCTTCCGGTATGTAATCTACACTTTTAATAGTGGTGTCTGCTGGTGTATTAAAAACAAGGATGGGACACCAAGGTGAGAGTAAGGACTCACTGGATCACCTATCTAAAAATTGGCCGGCATGTTTCTGCCCTCTACTATGAGCCAAGGAAGGTCTGGGGGCATTCTTCAGGGCCTAGGATCCCTAAACGTCATGCAATGCACAAACAGACAGACCACCCTTAATAAGAGAGTGGGAAGGATTTTTACCTGTGGCAAGGAAATACCTCGGGAGGCCCCAACACCTAAGGCTACTGGCCTCAGATTCCAGGAGAGGGTGTGTCCCCTTATAGTCACACTTACATCAAAGGAGGTGCTCGCTGTGCACCTAGCCCAACCCCTCGCTGGACCGCTTGAGGTGCCAATAAATTTCCCCAATGTTGGGTTGTCCGCCTTGGACCTGATCCCCGCAATATTCCAACTCAGGATACCTGCTAGACTAGCTGATGGAGTAACAGGAGGAACATCTGTAGCTGTAGCAAAAGAAGATTCCTGTACACTGAGACGTAATGCTAACAGACATTCTCAATCCCTTCTGGACTAAGATTAACTGATGTACCCTTAATAGCTAGCTTAGATCTGGCTGTACCATTAGTAGATGGCAGTAACATACATGGACATAAACAATTCATGAGTAAGAGGGGGTTAGTAGGAGTGGGAAATGTTGGACTGGGACTTCTGATAATCGGCCCTAGAACCAGGGGAATCAAGGTGTTCAAGGAGCCGTTACCAATATGTCAATCAATCTCGATCAGAAGGGAATGATCCTCACTATGAGCAGGAGTAACTTGGGAGTGTTTGCCTCTGTTTCCATTTCTGGAAGGCACCAGCAGCCTAGGTTGATAAATTATATTAGGAGTTTCAAGATACTCAGGAAGATAAAAATTATTCTGCGGTCTGAGAGACATACCAGAATGTGCACTACTGCCTATTTGGCAATTTAACAATAGTTTCTGAACAATAAAGAGAGAGCTGAAGTTGACAATCACCTAAGAACATACCTCAAGGGAAAGATCAATAACAGAATTGAGTATTTGTTTAGAATCAATTCTCCCATCCCAACTAACTCCCTGGCTCCCACATTCAACATCATTCCTTTTCTCAATCAAATATGTCTGTGTACCCCCCCTGTGCACACTTCTAATAAGTGGAGGATGCTGAGTGCTACCCCTATCGGAGGAACAATTTCCTGTGCAAGTAGTAACCCTTTCCTTTGTGATAGCAGATACAGGAGAGAATGAACCCATGCCATGTGAGGCAGTCGCTGCAGCCACAAAAGGCAACAATGGCAGCTTAAGGCTAGTAAGTTCAGTTTATATTACCAGTCATGTATTGGTTTTCATTTTGCTTCTAATTCACCTACAAGCCTTCCATAAAGATTCTTCAACCAGTCCTCAATCTTGTCCTTGCTAGAAGCCTCAGCTTCCTCTTGCAAGTGTTTAGGCATTGTCTGCTGGTTTTTGGACTTGTTGCATGTTTCCGCTCTTTTTCTTTTCCCTCTGGAGCCACTGCAGGCCAAAGGGACAGTTTCAATTTGAGGCTCCAGTGTCTCAAAGGATGCCAAGGTAGATGGAACAATGGGAGGAATATTAGCACTTGGGCCCACCAGACTACTTGAGGTTGCAACTTCCTAGCCAGAGCCCTACTGAATAAGGTTACAGAGGATCCAGGCAAGGAGGTGAGGAAAGAGAAAGATGACCCTCTGCCAATTCAACTTCCTTGCTGAGCACCCACAGAGCCTGCTGTAAAAACCCAACCTGGAAAGTGCTAGTGCAGGGTTTAATGGTGCTGACAGGGGGCTTGCATTTCCACACTGCGAAGTAAAATGTAGGTGAATGCTTTCTTACAGGACAAAGGTTTGTCCAGGAGACGTTATAAATTTTGAAGACAGTTTCCCCACCCCAGCCTCCTCTAATCAACAAATGGAATCAAGAGTTTTCCAAAGAGGACCTGTTACTGGTAACAAGTAAAAAAAATGTGTTCCAAGTTTAAGGTCTACCTTCTGTTCTTGCAGATTTCAGGGGGGGTTGCCCAGACCATCCTCCTCTAGGTGATTACAGGTGCAAGACGGGCCTACTCTTGGCCTGGGCGTGTCCCGCTTGATTAAGCAGAGTACTGAATAGTGTGGTGGTGCAGGGATCCAGCATGTGGCACCTCCTCCTAGGGTTCAGAGTTGTGAGACCTCAGAATCCTCTTTATGTTTACAAATAGTCCATAGACTCGACCAGAAGTCCAAAGACTTTTGAGGAATTCCTTACCTCATTGCCAAGTATGCCAAGTCGGCAATTTATTTTGTATACATTTATTTTTACATCTTTTTATTGGTTTCAACAACAAAAACAAATCAAAATAGAGTACTGTGAAGGAACCAAGGCATCGCGTGTTGGACTTCTTTGAAGCCATTTCTGTCTTGCAACCTTCACCTTTTTTGTTTGAGTCTCATCATTGCGTAGGGAGTTTCCCACAGCTCACTGGTCACAGGTGGCCACCGTACTCAAGGTATTACAAATAAACCCTCTGTAGTCATTCCAGTGCCCCATATCCTAATCCATTTGTGTGGGCAGCCCCTGCCTTCATAGACCACCTTTTCGGCCAACATGCATGAGTCTGTGTAGTGTTTCCAATTGTCCAACTGGGGCACTTGTTCTGATCCCCACATTTTGGCAATGTTTGGTTTTCCAATGATCAGCCCCAGAGTTAAGAAGATATACTCCATACAGATCAAGTCGGTTCTCCCCCAAACATTCAAGAGAGACCAGTAAGTACAGGTAGACCAAGGCACACAGAGAGGTAAAAGTTCAACAATGTTTCTGGGACGAAAGTAGAGCCCAAGTACAATGAATCCAAAGGCGAAGAGTAAAGCGATGATTCCGGGTAGGTGTTATAGGTAGAGTCTTTATTCACAGGTGTAGGTTTGTGTCGTCTTACAGGAAACAGCCAACACGTGTTTCGTCACACAAGTGACTTTATCAAGGCTGGGCCCGTCCGGCCAGAGGCAGAAGAAGACAGTAAGTTCAGTAAATAAAGAAATCGATGATTCCAGTGGTCGAGTAGAGGGTGATATCAGAGCCCTGATAAGCCCAAATATGTGAACCTGTATGCTGGTCCGGGAGTGTTCTGTTCCGCAAGAGAGACCATTTCACTGTCTGGGTGAGGGCCATTCCTGACACCCTGTACCCATACTCAATTATCACTTGCCAAAAACCCCATATTTTTTGACACTCTCAAATCATTTTGCAAAAAGGTACCCTTCTGGCCACAACCCAGTCTGCAACTGGCATTTGTTGTTTTACCTATTTTAAACAAAGTGATTGGGAAATAGTATGAATTTGGAGGACTTTTAACTGTACTAGACAAAAGGCTGAACGTATGTCTATCTCTCTGGGGGAGGTTATGACCGCCTGCCAGCCGTTTTCCTCAAAGCCCCCCAGATCATGAGGCGAACACTCATGCAGTTGCGTCAGGGCATCAAGGGTGTTTTGAAGTATTTTTTTGTATGTAAGTGAGATGGCCTTTCATGACATGTATTCGTCAAGCAGTCTGTCCTCCAGCAGTGAGGACTCTAGAAGTGCCATGGCCTTTGGTAGTACTCTTCTAAGAGCATGTCTGACCTGCAGGTAGCAAAATATCTCGGTAGGTGCCATCTGGTAGACTTGCTGTAAATCTGCAAAGGGGACAACGTCACCTTGTTGCCATAAGTCCCCCATCTTACAGATGCCAATTAGGTCCCACTTAGCAAACAGTGGGAAGCACCTAATGTTCCCTAAGTGGCAGTGACCCAGAAAGGTGTGGCCTGTGGGATTTTCCCCTTTCAACTCAGGATTGTGTGACTGTGTGCCAAATGTCTATCACTACTGTTGGACCCTTGAATTTCAAGCATCTGAGAGGTCTGTATAGCATTCCAAGGTAACCAACAGTGCAGTACTAGTTTATCAATCTGGTAGGCCATGTTCTTGGGTGGCCCACAGATCCAGCCATTGATAGTAGACAGCTCAGCTGCCCAGTAGTAGTTCTGAATGTTCGGCAGAGCCACTCCACCATCGTACCAACTCTTCGTCAGTTTGTGTTGCGCAAAATAACGCTGGGACACCATCCCATAGTAGTATTCTAATCTTACCTTCTATGGCTTTAAAGTGTTATCTTTGAACTGGGAAGGGCATATTTTGTAACATATTTAAAAGAAAGGGCAGGGACATCATTTTAAAGAGGGCAGCACGGCCCAGGAGCGTCAGTAGGAGGGATTTCCAATGTTGGACATCTCACTTTAGTCTTCCAGAGGCAGCACCAGGTTTGCATTGGGTTCATTGTGATACAAAGCCCAAGATAGCAGAAGCCCTCAGCAACCAGTACCGCATCACAATTGGGAGGTAATCAGGGTGGTTCTCCTCGCAGGTTCTAAATTTGGGATTTTTGCCAATTTCCTGTGTATCACGAGTGGTGGCCAAAGATATGGAATATCTGCATTAACCTGGCTAATGTGAGCTCAGGATCAGTCACATACAGCACTTGAAGGGAGATTCTGTCCTCCCATTGTTCAGTCCATTGCAGACCCCGGACCTATGGGTTGTATCTTACCCTGGCCACCAGGAGTTCCACTGCTAGTGAAAATATCAAAGGTGATTGGCAGCCCTGCCGCCTGCCCCACTACGGTTTAAAAACTCAGGATGTTCCTCCATTGACTCTCACCTGTGCAAGTGGATCAGTGTATAAAATGTACACCCACCTAACGTAGCTTGGGATGAAACCCATTTTAGCCAGAACCTCAAAACCCCCATTCAACTAAGTCAAATCCCATGTGTGCAACCAAGGAGAATACTAGAGCCCACTCTTGCACTTGGGGGACCCTGCTCAACACTTTATGGACTATGGAGAGCGAGGCCCCCCCATGGCCTATTAATTCACTTGGTTTTCACTAAACAAAACAGCCAGCCAATCGTGTGTTTAAATGTATCCTTTTTTATCTCATTGTATTCTTTCCCTAACTTTTCTTGTACAAAAACGCAGGACGCGGCGATGCTGGCTCTCCGATACCTGGAGCGGCAGCTCGACCGCGACTCGCAGAAGGGACGCTGTAGTAGAGCGTGGTGTCACAGTAGGTCCCCTCCCCGAGGCCCCAGGTTTGTCAGGAAAACAAGACTAAAAAAGGCGAACCAAATGGAGTGCATGGACTGAAGATGCATCCTCCCAAGAGCAGTCACTGAGAGGATAACCCTTCCAGTGGATCAAAAACTGCAGTTTGTTCAGAAGAAATCGAGAATCACAGATTACTTGCACCTCATACTCAGGATGACCATCCACAGAGAGGGGAGGAGGACATTGAAAACTTCAGTGATAGGGGTCAGGAATGAAAGGCTTCAACTAGGATACATGAACGATGGGATGAACCCTCCAAGTAGGAGGCAACTTTAGCCTAACAGAAACAGGATTCAACACCTGCAATATCTGAAAGGGGCCATTAAAGCGAGGTTTGAATTTGTTGTGAGAGAAACGTGAGGGCAGAAATCCGGATGAAAGCCATACTTTGTGTCCTGGTTGATACAAAGGTGCCAACGGGCGTTGACGATCCGCCTTCCTTTTCATGGCTTGTTTGGAAGCTAAAAGGATCGTATGGATTAGGCCCTGGATATGGCAGATTCGATGTGCAAATGAAGTGACTGCAGGAACAGATGAAGATTTACGGGGAATATTGGAAAAAGCCTTAGGATTTAAACCTTAGGTGTAATAAAAAGGTGTTGCTCCAGTTGCACTATGTACTGTATTATTGTAGGAACATTCTGCAAGAGAAAGAAAGTCTGACCAGTTACTTTGTGTGGCATTACAGAAGCATCGTATTGTTGGAGTTCTTGATTCAAGGGTTCAGTCTGACCGTTGGTTTGTGGATGAAATCCGGATGACAGTGACACATCAATATTCAATAAAGCACAAACATCTCTCCAAAAATGTGACACATATTGTGATCCTCTATCCGAAATAACCTCTTGTGGAAGGCCATGGAGGGGAAAAATATCTTGCATAAATATACAACTCATTTCAGGGGCTGTGGGTAATTTATTGAAGGCTGTGAAATGTGCCATTTTGGTAAAGGAATCCACAGTCACCGTGATGACATGATGACCTGAAGAGGACGGTAGAGAACATATAAAATCTGTGGACAGGGTACACCATGGTACTGAAGGAACAGGTAAGGGCATCAATAATCCTGCAGGTTTCGTTCAAGGTATTTTAGTTTGAGCGCATAAAGGACATGCTGATACATAAATTTCAGCATCGTCCTAAAGAGTAGACCATCAAAAAGAACGTAAAAGCAGCTCCTGGGTCTTTTTAACTCCTTGATGTCCAGCTACAGGAGAATCATGACACATCTGTAATGCCTCGGTATGAACCTTTTTGGTAGGTAGGAAAAGAGTGTTGTGATGATAGAAGTAATCTTGATCCTTTTCCTCTTCAAGTGGAGGAAACTGGTACTCAGATTTAACACGATCCAGGAAAGACTGAGGGGCATATTTATGCTCTGTTTGCACCGAATTTGCATCATTTATTTTTAAGAAAATCCGGCGCAAACCTAACTCCATATTTATACTTTGGGGAAAGACCCGTCTAGCGCCAAATTTATGGAGTTTGAGTCATGTTTTTACCAGTGAAACCTACCTTATGTTATTGAGATGCAAGGTAGACGTTCCAGGGCAAAAAATGACACACTTAAAAAGTTACTCTAAACCGTTTTTTAACGCCTGGGTCAGGGCAGGCGTTAAGGGTCCTGTGGCTCATTTCCATGGTCATCGACCATGGAAACAGTCCACAGGTGCCCTTCCCTGCCCCCAGGGACACCCCTGCCACCCTCGCCCACCCCTGGAGGAAACCCATGAATGGGGGGTACCATCTACGGGAAGTAGAGGGAAGTATTATTTTATTTACGTAGAAGTGGCATAGGGGGGACTAACTTGGGCCCCTCTACATGTCACTGTGCCCAATGGCCGTGCCCAGGGGACATGAGTATGGCTCTTGCGGACATGAGTCCCCTGGGCACGACCATTGGGCAGGGGGGCATGACTCCTGTCTTTGCTAAGACAGGAGTCATTTACATGGGGGTTGTATGTCAAAAAATTGCGCTAGTCAGGTTAGAGCCAATATTTTTGACTCTAACCTGACTTGCACCATTCTTTGGCGCACAATCCCCAGTCTTCCCTTCGCCTCCGCTGCCCGGTTACCGTCATTTATTTTGATGCTAACCAGGCCACAGCGCCGGCTACCACTGTTCCATAAATAAGGCACCCGGCTCGTGCGTTGGAATGTTGGTAACCTGCGTTAAACTTTTTGACGCAAATCTGCGATAGCGCAGGTTTGCGCCAAAAAGTATAAAAATGGACCTGAGTGACCTCGATGATTCGACTAGATTCAATGATGTTTGGGGAGGAGGTATTGGCACTTTCAGGATACCCACAGGATATTGCATCAGCCACCAAGTTCTGGGATCCAGGAATGTAGGTTATCACAAAATCATGTTGACTGAAAAAGAAAGCCCATCTTGCTTGACAACTGTTACGGCATTGGAAACTTCGGCGAGTTTGTAAATTACGATGGTCAGTTCTTGCTGGAAAAGGTTCTCTAGTACCCATTAAGAAGTGTCTCCATTCTTTACTGGCTACCTTTAGAGCAAGTAACTCTCGTTCTAATTCTGAGCAATTGCGTTCTGCTTCTGTCAGTATGTGTGGGAGGTAGAAGATAGGATGTTCCAATCCATCGTCGTCTTGTCTTTGAAGTAGAACTGCTCCTATGGCTCTTTCTGAAGCATCGGTTACTACTATCAATGTTATTTGTAGTATCAGGGTGTCGCAAGATAGGTGCTTGAGTAAAGGATCTCTTTAGATTTTGAAAGGCCAGTTCTGCACTATCGGTTCAGACAAATCCCTTCTTCGGATTTTCTTTTTTAATAGTCTGGGTGATATAACTTTGTTGATGGGCAAAGTCCTGAATAAATTGTCAATAAAAGTTCGAGAGCCCAAGGAAACACTGAGTTTCTTTAACAGAAGAGGGAGAGGGCCAGTCCAAGATGGCTCTTTCTTTGTCTTGATCCATGGCTTTTCCTGTCTGATTGATGCAGAACCCTAGATACTGTACTTCAGTCTTATGAAATTCACACTTCTCTGGTTTACAATATAATTGATTTTGTTTGAGTCTTTCTAGAACCTGCAGTACATGTTCAGTATGTTGTTCAGGGTTACAGGAATATATTAGGATATCATCCAGATTAATCACCACACATTGATTTAATAAATCAGAAAACACGGATTCCATGAATAGTTGGAAAATAGAAGGTGCATTGGTTTAGCCAAAGGGCATGACTCGATATTCATAGTGACCAAATGGAGTAAGGAAGGCTGTTTTCCATTCATCTCCTACCTTGATACGCAAAAGATGATAGGCACCTCTTAGATCTAATTTAGTGAACATCTTGGCTTCTTGGATGGCGTCCAGTATATCCGTAAATTAAGGGTAAAGGATAATGATCTTTGATTGTTATTTTATTGAGTCCATGAAAGTCAACACAGGGACGCAAGTCCTTTGTCTTCTTAGGAACAAAGAAGAGAGGAGCCCCAGCAAGAGATGAAGAAGGAGCAATTAAACCATTCTTTAAATTGTCATCTAAGTATTCTTTAAGTACCTTCTTTTCTTGATCAGTCAAGGAATACATCCAACCAAATGGAACCACTTTGTCCAGAACCAATGGAATAGCACAGTCATAGATACGATGAGGCGGTAAGACAGGGTTGCAAGGCTTCTTGAAAACATCAGAGTATTCCTGATAGCAACAAGGTACTCCCTGTATCGTATTAATAGCGTTATCATTATTCTTAGGAGAATGACAGAACCCTTTGGGAGACCAATATGAGTTTGTAGAATAGCAATTTTGTTGACAAAACTGAGATGTCAAAGATATGGTTCTTGTTTACCAATTGATATATGGATTGTGCTGAGTCAACCAGGGTGTTCCTAAAATCATTGTATGGTTTGGCGAGGATATGAGATCAAAAGCGATATGTTCCTGGTGCCTCCCAAAATGCTGACAGAGAGTAGGAGTAGTCTCCACCACAGGCCCTGAGGTTAAGGGGGAACCATCTACAGTGTGTACCTGTTCTGGCCTGAATTTTCTAATTACAGATTGCTGACTTATGCTCACTGAATCTATAGCGGAATTCCTACCCAATTTCTTCCACATTGCCAAGGCCACATGGGCACAACATTAGATGAACCATACTGGATGTTCTACAGTTGGTCATCTCTTTTAATGCTAATGGCAAAATGATATATCTCATGTCAGCAGTTGCAACAGCTCCTTGACACGCATGGCAGTGCCCACAGCAATTATTACCTATCACTGGAACCTCACCTGTAATACATGTTGGTAAGATGGTAGATTCAGTAATGGTTCTTGATCTCACTAATCTATCCTTCATTTTCTGGTTTCTGCAAAAAGCAGATAAAGGTTTGGAGACCTTAAGTTCTTCGCAGCTGTTAAGAATGTGCTACTGCAAATTGATGATTTGTCTAATCTTCTGATTCAGGCCAACATGCCATGTGACACACACCAAGCAATCCCTGTTTTCCTCTTGTGTTGGTTAAAACAAAGTCCCTCTTGAGGTATTTAGTTATTTTAAATGAGTCATGTCTTAAGAGTCTAGAGTAGCATCTTTCCAATAATTTCTCTTTTAGGATGTTGCAAATATAATGCTGTAAATCAGAACAATTTCTCCAAGTTCTCAGAAATTGACTAAATGATATACCTTGTTTACCACATCCGGGATGGAACCTTTCAATGTAGAACTATGTGTTTCTTGCTGTGGGCTTCGTATATAAAGAGAGCTCCAACCTGTGTTCCTGATGTTGACTCCATATGCCTAGAAATTAAACTTTGGTTCTACTAACATTAGGGGAGAATTTTAGGTGAGTACTGCATTCATTTATCCATGCACAAAATGTATTAAATTATTCTTCCTCTCCCTCCCAAATGAAGAAGATTTCATCAATGAAACGCAAAACAAAGCCTGATGTTTTTGAAAAATAGAGCAGTTTTAATGTAGAAGTACCACTCTTAAAAGAGGCCTCTATAAATGTGCACTACACTCTGGGTACACGCCGCTCCCATCCCAACTACTTTGATCTGTTAGTACTTTTTCCCATCAAATTCAAAATAATTTTCCCCCAGTACTATTTCCAGACATTGAAGGAGGAACACCCCTAGATTGTTAGGTACAGACCATACCAAGACAGAACCAAAAGCTTGAGATGTCCCTTGCTGAGGTTTATTAGCATACAGAGCCTCAACATCCATGTGACCAAACCTTCTCAACACTGATAAAATTGCAAACCCTCCAGCCAAAAGATCATGTGGCCTATATCTTTTACATATAAGGGAAATATAGTCACCAGTGGTTTTAAAATTAATCAACTTATTTGGACAATGGTTCTATTACTAAGCCTATAGTTGACACTTTTGGACATAGAGGGGGATCCTGTTGATCTTTATAGGTTTGGGACACCCCATAAACAGCTGGAGTCCTTGAATCACTCCTGTTCAGGAAATCAAATTCCAGCATACATGTGATCCATTAACCAGAGTTTGTATACTAATATTAGTAATTCACTTGATAATTTTCTTCAAGGGGCTCCCCAAGCTTTCTGATAATGTTCAAGAGACAGCATGGGTCTCAATTTCCTCTTGTAGTCTTCAGTGTCTGATAATACAATGCTGTCTCCACCACAAGTCCCTCCCCTTATCTCAATGTATTACTGTGATATGTTCCTTATGTTCTACTTTATTGAGTGTGCAGTTTTCTTCACAGCTAAGATTCAGCTCAGGTTTAGGTATATATCTGAAGGCCTTCTGTATTTTGCTTAAGTAAATTCTTTCAAATATGCCCACTTCCGGTCCTCCTGGGTCTACACTAGGAGCAAAGTCAGATGTTGGTTTGAGTCCTGTTTTATTGTACTCTTGCGGCAAACATCACCTGCAAAAAATATTTTGTAATCTAATGTGTTGAAAAAAGGCATGCAGATCTTTCATGAGTTCAAATGTGTTGACATTCTGACTAGGTACAAATGTGAGCCCTTTAATCTGTAGATTCATAGCAGAAGAATCAATTTCTGCCTTAGTGAGATTGAATATGGGGATATTACCTAAGGTTTTCAATATTGTTGTTGGCAAGTCTGTAATGAATGATGTGTCTGGTCTGTATTTTTATACCTACCCCACACCAGGCCCTGAAAGTGACCCAGATATCCTCCCATCTGTGTACTAAAAAAGACTTATTGGAGGTCTTTCCAGGACACCTTTCTTTATATTGATCACACTGATTCCCTCGCCCTCTGATTCTGATGTATCCGAGAGCATAACTACTTGTTTCTTACTCCATCCATAATTAGCCGAATCTTCAATGGGACTACTAGTAGTACAATAGTTTTCTTTCAGATATGGGTATAAAGATCTCTCTGGCACGAACGTGCTGCCATGGAACGAGATCTCTCTGGCACGAACGTGCTGCCATGGAACGCGACCTGCTTTCAAGGTCTGTAGAGTCCAACCCAGCTGCATGATGGACCGCGTCTGACTCTGCCCATGATATAAAGAAGACATGTCCGATTTAATAATGTCAATGGCAGAGGAAACAATGCTGTCAATCGTGTAAACACGTTCAGAAAGGGTATGCATGCCATTATCAACAACAGACAAAGTCTGCATCCGATTTTCTTGATCAATCTGCCTCAACCGGGCTGCAGCCTCCTGTTGTGAAAGCTTCCAAATCTCATTATAAACCTCGTATAAGAACCTTTTCTTTCGTGGTACTTTGGGTCCTGACAAAAAATCTTGTAAATCAGTATCATTAGACAGTAACGTGAGATGTGACTTAACTGCATCCAGCGTGGATGACTTCAACCATTGCTGACAAAGCTTCCCCACACTGTATGTAGTTATAATATCAGCATGTTCTGGTGAAACGTAACGAGGGTCTGCCCTACTAGTCCTGAACCCCCCTGAAGAGGTGACAAAACGTTGATGACACATATTAGTGTCCACAGGCCATAATAACCACCCGCCAGGATGTAACGATGAAGTGTTAAACGTACCATTCTGGACCCAATGTGTAAAGTCACTAAAAGTAGCATTCACATAGTGCTGCCAATTTTTTAATTTAGAAGTGACAGGTATACTAGGCAAAGTCAACTCCCTAATCGTCGCTAAGCCCAAACAGCTAGTCTGTTGTACTGTGTCATTGAGGAAAATCATCTGCACAGGGATAATACATGCTCTAAATAACGTGTCCCTGCCTTGCATCTGCCAATTTTTCGTACCCCAAACACTTTTCAAGTCAACAGTTTTGAACCAGTATTCATATCCCTCGACCGACAGTTTAGATACAAACAAATTGGAATACAGTAATTTAGTATCGGTCAATAACATTTGCTTATTAGAATACGGTGTAACTTTAAAATAGTAGGACCTAGCATTACGTGGATCATGCCCAGCAAAATATGCAAATTTTTCATAATACGTTTTTGAACTCCCTTGTGGAGGAGTCGAGCAATGTTCCCATTGCACATAATTAAACATGGGCTTAGGGCTACTAGCTTTATGAATAAAGTGGTGTCCATAATAGTTGTAACAAAACATGTCACCATGATTATCTCTAAACTGCATCTTCATCGTCATAGACAGTATAGTATTGCAAATAGAATCTACTGTCTTCACATCCCAATCATCAGAAACAATGCCAGGTATAACAATATCATTCATTGATAATTTGAGGACATACGGTATTTGAATCAATTCAGTGGGACCATATATATCAAACATTACTTTATCCCACACAATTCCATCCGGAACTGGTATAGCAGAAATGTTCACTGTGGACAAGTCTCTTCGAACCATATGAGACGAAAAATGCGGTTTTAACACAGTCTCCACGTGCTCAATGTCAGATCGATCAGGAAGAAAATGACCATGTATTATCAGAAAAAAAGTAACCACAAATCCCAACCATAATAAAATAGTCATCATGGCCAAAAACAGCCAAAAATAGTTCCAAGGAAAAACAAAATATGTTCGTTTAAGCCATCCCAGCAGCCGTCGTGGACCGTGGACAGAAGACATCGAGGACGAGGAGCCAGACCCATCATTATCAGCGTCGTTGAAGCAGCCAGAGCGGTTCTAGCAAAAGGTGCAACTGTGAACGAAGAAGCAGATGGAGGCTCTCGCCGTGGCACGCTATAAACCACATGTTCAGAAACGTCAGTAGAACGTACAGCAATTTGATCACAAGATTCCATATTAATCGCCGTCGGTGGAACAATCGCAAGATCATCATCCACCCTCCCCAAGCTCGGAGATGAAACAGTGTCGGTGAAAATCACCTGCAGCGGGACTTCTTCCCCAGTAGTGAGAGGGATTCCGGAACTACTGGGTGTCCCTCTTGGTCTGCTGTGCAGAATCGGCCACATGTTGTAACTTGACATTATCAATGGAAACAAAGCGATTTCCTTTGGCCCCTCGCAGCGGCGGTAAAATCACAGTTCTCGTGCCGCTCACCCCTAACACAGGGACAGGTTCTCGATAAGAAGGACCAAATTCTTTTTTAACTGCGACCTTTTCACGCACTAGATCCCCAATCCTGGGTATCCAACCAGTAGGTGTTACTGGCTCATCCTTAATTCCTGAGGAGGCAGCACTGGCAGAAGAGTTATCATCACGGAATTGTTGTAAATCCTGCAAAACAGTGACACGATCATTTATGTCAAAGGGCGTATCTGCCGCCTCCACACCAGGGCCATCTAGATCAGGAACATACATTTGTGTTCCAAACAGGCACTCATATGAAGTACGTCCCCCCAGTGACCTTCTAGGCAAGTTATTAAGTGCTCTCTGTACTCCATAGAGGTGGACTAGCCAACCACGACCCGTACCTATAACTCTGGCCGTTAAGGACTGCTTTAAATCACGATTTAAACGCTCCACGACAGAATTTCCCTCGGGATGAAATGGTGACGAGAATTGGAGTTGGACCCCCAACGAAGCCATGGTGTCCCTGAATGCCTTAGAGGCAAAAGCAGGGCCCTGGTCCGAATGAAAAGCCGCAACTGCAAATATATCGACAAAGATGGGCAAATCTTTAATAACAGTGCGAGCGTCAGCCGAGCGTTGTGGCCATACCCATACAAATCTGGAGCACGAATCTACAGCAACCAATATATATTTGTATGCACTATCTGGTGTCAGTGGACCACAATGATCCAAGTACACACACTGTAATGGTTTATTTGAAATCAGAAGGGGCGTCTGCTGCGGGCGTCTAGCCGACGACGCTTTAATTTGTTGACAAACGTCACAACAAAGGACATATTGCTTTGTCTCTTTATAGAGACCAGGCCACCAGTAACGAGCCTGTAAAAGTGAAATCGTGGCAGCCACCCCAGCATGTGCAGAAGCCACCCCCTCATGTGCTGCAGAAATCAATCGAGGTCTCTCAATTTTATTGGGAATTTCACGTACACCAATGCCTGCAATTGTAACAGTAGCATTTAGCGCACCATTCAAGCAGTAACTATATTTTGAAGGAAATCCTTTAGGAAAGGGCGTGCCATCAGCCGTAGCCTTTATGGCAGCTGAAATTTCTGTGTCTGGTTTGGAACTCGAACGAGTCACTGCGGCCACAGTGGCGACAGCCACTGCCGATTTCGCGGCTTCATCAGCCAATGTATTCCCAGCAACGTGTATTCCAACGCGCTGGTGTCCAAGTGTATGCACAACATGGACTTTAGGAAGCGTTTCCTTCAGATCCGCAACCTTACCCCACAACATTTTATGCTTAATGGTGTTGCCTTTAGAATCTCTGAACCCATTCATCTTCCAATAGTGTAAATATTCATTGAAAGACTGCACACAGTAGTAGGAGTCACAGACCAGCAAGGTTAAAAGTGCCGGATCCGCGTGCTCCAACGCTAACAATAGAGCTTTGAGCTCAGCCAGCTGTGCCGTGCAATTTCCCAAGGTTTTAGTATAAGTATGTCGGGGGCAGAACACTTCCCCCTCCATAGTGCCGCTCACCACCGCACATGCAGCAGAATACTGTTGTTTAGTCCCAACCGCTGGTTGCGCAGAGCCATCAGTATACATTACCACTTCATATTGGTCAATAGGCAATGTACCAGCAGGAACAGGGTATTCTATTTCGTATTGAAGAAACTCTTGAGTCTGCAGTTTAGGGTCAAATACATAATCTACATCAGTGGCTGTCAAAGACGTAGCCCATTGTATCCATCGGGGGTGTAAAGCTTTCTAATTAGGAACAGTCGCTTTTGTAACAGCCTCTAAGGCCGGAACCGGGGAAACGACAATTATGCGTTGACCCTGGGCCAGCGGTCTTTCTTTAATAACAGCCATCTGTACTGCAGTGAGAATTTTCTCAGTTTGTGCAAAACGTTGCTCTGCAGCAGAATACAAGTGAGACTTGTATGCAATCGGGACAGTCTCCCCTTCATTAAAGGTGACATAAGTAAACCCAACAGCCCCAGGTATCACCCTGATCACTAAATGTGTCTTATTGTCCCGTGTGTGTAAGTGTTTAACTGCTAAGAGATCACTCTGTAATCCTCGCAGTATGTGTGTATGTTCAATCGTCCAAAATGTACTCGAAAAATTCGGGCGAATCAACTCGTATAAGGGTTTTATACGCGTTGCATAATCAGGAATGTAAGTTCTGCCAAAATTCAGAAACCCCAACAATGACTGGAGCTTCCGAACCGTATTAGGAGGCTGCAATAAAGCACATTTCTCAAAAAAATGAGGCGCTAAGCTCTTGCCCTCACTCGACAACTCATATCCCATGAAAATGACGCTGAGGAAGGCAATCTTTGATTTCTTAAAATTAAACTTATAGCCAATATCAGCAAACCCCACAACAATGCGCGATACACGCCTTAGATGTTGTAGAATCTCATCATCAGTCAGATATATGTCATCAACATATGATAATGCTTCAGGGTCGAGCTCATGCAGCATTTCAGTCACACAAGCCGAAAACAGTCCTGGGCTATTCTTATACCCCTGAGACAAACGACAAAAAATTTTCTGAGAGCCAAACGCACTGAAACAGGTATAGTCCCGACTCTCGGGCGCTATATTCTGGCAGAAAAATCCATTCGAGATATCTAATGTTGATTTGTATTTTTTACGCACTATATTATTCATAAGCGCTGCGCTATGTGAATTCTGTATTGCATATGTGCGTGTATGACTATTCAAATGTCGGTAATCCACCACTATCCTATATGAATGGTCCGGTTTAGCAACCGGAAACAAGGGATTATTCATCGGCGAGACACAGGGCTCAATTACACCCTGATACTCCAATTGTGTAAGAATTTTCCTAACCGATGCCCTAGCTTCAAATTTGATAGGATATTGCGGTTGTGGCTGAGGTTCGCTCTTTATCGGAATTACATGATAAGGTGATTGTCTGTCCCACCCCACGTTATTTCTATACAAGGCGGGAGCCTGTGCTAGAGCCCATGATTTACTATAGGACTCCGCAAGTTCTCTCGGAACAAGTGGTGAGAAGGAAGGTGTAATAACCTCCTCCCCAACTGGACAGTCGCGAACAAAGTCAGGTGGCCAATCTTGTTCGGCCAACAGAACATCATATGATTTTACCACATGGTCCCAAAAAATGGCTTTTATAACACGGTCAATGTCCCCTTCCAATCGCAGAGTCACTTCATATACTCTATCAGGATCAGAGACACGCATATCCGCCGTCTCGACTTGTATGAAGTCATCAGTTGCTTTCACCTCCAGATGCTCTAGAAGACTCCGGCAAACTATTGTGACCTCTGCCGCGCTGTCTAACAGTGCTAACGCCCATTTCTTGTTCGTCAAGAGAACTCTCTTCTTGAGCGGCATGTCTAACTGAGACAGCTGCCACTTTCTTCTTTTTAAATTGCTGTTTCTGTTGCAGCAGTTTCTCTTCTTGTTTAATAGAAACCTCCGCTGAGCGTTGTGAATCCTGTCTCGGTTTCACGTACTCCGTCCTCCGCTCTGACCGCCCACCTCTCTCACTTCTCTTTTCCGAGGAGTCCTGAAAGGAACGAGATTGGCGTGTATCAGTATATTGATATCTATCAGGCGTCTTCAAAGTATCCCTATTCCTGGGATTTTACTTATTCTGTGGGGTCTCCGGTTGCGGAGACTGCCCACCATCTTTCTTCGGTGTTTGCTGTTTCTTTTCCCAGCGCTTTTTCGAACCCTCAGGTTGTTGCTGTTTAGCATTTTCTTTATTATTTTTACCCTGTAACTGGGGTTTTTGTGTTCTAGCCCCTAAGCTATCATGACTAATACTAGAATATGTTTCCGCTATTATTCTCGGAAGCTCCCGCTCCTGATTAAGCAGCGGTACATCCCCAAGACGCATACGCACTGCTAGTGCTACTGCCTCTCCTTTGAGATTACTCAAAATAATAGAAGAAACTGTGGCAAAATTGCCCAGCAACTGCATGCCCAAATCCAAGGCAGGGGCAGCCCCATATTCATCCTGAATCTGTTTAAGTAGGTCCGGTAAATTAGCTAATGTCGGTGTACCGTGTGCCGTAGTGTAGAGCGCGGCAAATACCGTGCCCCAGGTATTACAAAGGTCCACCGGAGGAACCATCCCGTACGGCAAACACATCGTCAAAATTCTATGTTTATCCTGAGGTCCCGTATGGGGAAATACTGCTTCCAGCGTATTAATTTTTTGCGCCAGCCAAAACGGAGTCTCCTCTCGTTTAGCCGGTACCTTACCCATAACTGAGTGTACAGTGGCCGGATTAAGACCCGGAACCACAGCCTGTGGGTGCGCTGGAGCAGCACGCGCTGCATTCGTATTTAATGTCTGCATCACAAACTGAACTAATCGTCTATATGTAGCCGTTAATTCCGTATATAAACGACGAACATCAACCACTGCCAATTGAGCAACCGCAGGATGTGGTGTATATGTAGCCAATAAAGGCCAGGTAGGACCATCATTACTCAGTGGACCTAACCTAACTTGTGCTATTGTGTGTGGGAGGGCGCCATCAAGCCAATTATGGTGTTCTTGATAAGATAGAGGTATTTCTAAATAAGCGTAAGCCCCGTATTGTCCAGGGACATTCGCAACTGTGTATTCGTGAAAAGTATTTGTTCCCCCATCCACTGCTGGAAATGCGACCCAAGAATAAAAAAAGTTCCGTTCTATAGGCTGCATGGGCGTCCACCACAAAAGTGACTGGACCCCCCTGGACTGTCAGTCCATGTGTCATCAGATGTCCCGTGAGCGGATGTCGCATATTAATTGCTATGTTCACTACATTAGGATTCGCCATTTTATAAAAAACGGCTTCAGGTTAGAGAAGGCACACCAATATCGGGGTCTTTCCTTTCAAAGTTCAAGCTTGAACAACCAACCACTAGGCAATAGGAAGCACCTATGCCGTGGCGGCGGAAACCCTCAGCCCCACGGACGTCTCCGTATACGGAACCGAGGAGTCAAAATATATATGAGACCATGTGAGTCAGTCGGACCTAATCATTAGAGCCAGACCAAACGTTGGCGGCGCCATGTCGCGTGGGCTCTCATTATTCTAAATGAGACTACTGGATTTCTAGGTAGCAGGATCTATAACAGTGTGGGGGACTGAGTCTGACCCACGTGTAAAGAACTCTGTCACCCTAAGTCCGGTTTTTGCTCTGGCTAACTAGCAGTGCCTCATTTCTCCCATGTGGAAGGAATGATTTGGCAGCCGAGCGCATGACATCTTTGGAACTTCTCAGGGAAGTCGTGGTTACTCAGATCCAAACCAACTCTCTTATTTCCAATATGATCTCATATACAAATGACAAAGACAGTATAAGTTTTATATAATGTTTTGATAAAACGACTGTATTTGAGATATTAAGGCGTGAGCCGCAATAACCAGAACGATACAACACAGTAGGATTGTAATAGTTACCAGGAGAGTAAAACATAAAAACAAAGCTATCATATTGTCAAACAGTTTCTACTCTCCCTCTGCTTGTTTTATCTAGAGCACAGCATGTTAAGCTTGTAGCTTGCCTATTAGAATCACTGTGGAGACATCAGCCCTCATACCTGAGCAAAGACCTGTGATCTTGGTTCAGCATCTGCAACGAGGCAGTCAGCGTCAAGTTGTGGTTCCCTGGTCGGAATCTCCCTCTTGCGTGTATTGGGACAAGGAAGTGATTTTATAACTAACATGTCATCGTGATCACAAAATGTCCCTACGCAGGAATGCCAAGTCTAAACTCTTACCACGTCTATCGGCAATGTACCAGACTGTATCCTTGACTGAAGCACAGAGTAAATATGTTATGGAGAACTCCAGTGCTGAAGTAGGCAAAACAGTGTGATATGAATAAAAAAACAACACCGTAGAACTGGCTATTTGAAAAATAACAGTACGAAGCCTAATAAAAAGCATGTAGAGCAAAGTGCACAGAGGCTCTAAGCTGTCAGCAAATGAATAAAATACATTCAGGGCAAAGTGCACAAAGGCCTAAAGCCTGAAGCTAAAGCGCAATGAATACATAAAACTAACCACACTACAGTCCTTGAGCAAAGAACTTTATAGCTTCCTTTTAATTTCTCAATTTTCTTCTTCAAAAGATAGTCATTAAATGAGTCTTACTCCACATTGACCTCATCCAGTTCCTTTCAAACACACTTCATAAACATGCCACACCCCATGGTTCATAAAGCAAAAAACATTTCCATAGACATTATTCTTGCTGCTTCCCAAACATCGTCACAGGGTACAACTTTGTGTCAATCATAGATATCACAAAGGTAACTACATCTGCATTCAATTCCAAATCAAACCTTTGATTGACTTGTCTCCTTGCTCTGTTCCTAACAAGCTACTCTCTCACCTCCTGATAATTGTTCTTCATGGTGAATGCCACCAAGGCTTCGGTGAGCTGTAACATCATCACAGCCCTAGGTTCCACATGTCCTCCATAATGCTGGTCTACATCTGATTCCAACCCATAAAATATTGTCCAGTGAAAGCACGCCAATGCACCCACCAGTTAATTAGAGTTAGGAAGTGCCATACTCAGAACATGACATTCTAATGCATACACTTCACCACCAATTCCCTCAACAGCCATTGCAACCAACAATCACTGGCTGACTCCTTGTTGATCACCCTCGCCACCAGCTCATTGTCAATGACCATTTCCTGTTCCTATGGGCCAGATGTAGGTAGGGAAAAATTAGCGACTCGCAAATTGCGAGTCGTTGCAACTCGCAATTTCCGACTCGCTAACTGCAATGCAAGAAGAAAACGCAAGGACAATTTGCGACTCGCAAATGCAGTTGCACCGCAGATAGCGAGTCCGCTGTTTGCGAGGTCGCTTTTTGCGACCGCGCAAAAAACGGACACGCAATTTGCGAGTGGGTGTCGCTAATTGCGACTGTGCCGCAAATTGAATGCAGGTGCTGCAGAACACTCTGGAAAACACTTCCTGGCACATGATGATGACATTACAGCCAGGAAGTTTACAAATACACCTGGGAGGAGGGAGGACCACACCCATTTAAACTGCAGCACTGCAAACACACAGAGCACCAGCTACCATGGCAGAGACCCCAAGGAAGCGGAAACTCAAGTTTGCAGAAAAAGAGTTGGAGGTGTTGACCGAGAAGTGTTGTCAGCACCATGACAAACTGTTTGGAAGGGCAGCCCTCACTGTGCCAGAGTCTGAGAAAAGGAGACTATGGATGGACATCCAGGAAAAAGTAAGCTCCCTGGGTGTCAGCCACCGGAGTATTGAGGAACTCAAGAAAAGGTGGTACGACCTGCGCTCCCGGACCAAGGAGAGGGTGGCAGAGCGGCTCCGGGAGATGAGGGGCACAGGAGGAGGACCATCAACAGTACCACCACCCACACCCCTGGAGGAAAGGGTAGAGGAGACCCTTGAGCCTGAGGCAGTATGCGGGATGGGAGAGCTGGACGCATCTGAGCCAGGACCATCAACCGGTGAGTACCATGAGACATTTATGTACCCTCATTAATGCCATACCCCCACCCACCTTGTACACAGGAGCATGCACAACCAAAACAGTTCCATTTCACAGTAGCAAACACCAGAATGGTGCATTATGGGCAATGTAGTCAAGTAGGCAGTTTATAGGCAACAGTTTATTAGGAAGTTGACAACAGATAGTAGATACTGACAGTGTGTTCCCTATGTCCCACAGGTCTCCCACAAGACACCCCTACCAGCCAAAGCAGCCAGGGGCCACTGGTCAGCCAGCAGCCATACGAGGGAACAGGACCAGCCACCACTGCGACCTGCACCACCGACACCATGTCCCCTCACGAGACACCAGTTGGCATATTGGTGTGTGAGCCTGCACCAGGTCCCAGCCAAAGTGCCACGGGAGACGTCACAGAGCCTCCACTGCGTCGCAGGCGACGTGGAAATCCATCCTCACAGTGGCAGGCAGAGTCAGGGGATGCCTCCATTTCACATACTGAGGCCGCACTCCTACGGGGTCAGCGCATGCAGACACAAGAAATCAGGAGGATTACCGGGGCATTGCGGCGCATTGAGCGCAATCAAGGAAACAGCATGCAGCTTGTACATTCTGAGTTGCAACAGATAAGTTCACAAGTGGGCGACCTTGCACTCTCCATGCGTCAACTCGTGGCAGGACTGCTAACGCAAAACAAAACACAAACGCTGTGGGATAGCGTAACTGGATGGACGGAATGCGGAACCAATCAAACATTCACCCCCAGTCACAGATCTGGGTTTAATCCATCCATTATTTTGCTCACCATGCCACCCCAGTTTGAACCCAGCCATATGCAAATCAGTCTTGACCCTGTTCCTCATGGGAACAGTCCAGCCCGAACTGCTAGGCCAGGTTCTCCCTGGACCGGAAACAAGCATCCTGGGACCGGTTTCAGGGTTTCACTCCTCATCAGCCAGGCTAGCTTAAATCCAGTGGCACAGTGAGCCCGGGACCCACGTCTGGGCATACCCGGCGCACTTAGGGCGGCAAAAGCAAAGCAAAACACAAACGCTGTGGGATAGCGTAACTGGATGGACGGAATGCGGAACCAATCAAACATTCACCCCCAGTCACAGATCTGAGTTTAATCCATCCATTATTTTGCTCACCATGCCACCCCAGTTTGAACCCAGCCATATGCAAATCAGTCTTGACCCTGTTCCTCATGGGAACAGTCCAGCCCGAACTGCCAGGCCAGGTTCTCCCTGGACTGGAAACAGGCATCCTGGGACCAGTTTCAGGGTTTCACTCCTCATCAGCCAGGCTAGCTTGAATCCAGTGGCACAGTGAGCTCGGGACCCATGTCTGGGCATACCCGGCGCACTTAGGGCGACAAAAGCAAAGCAAAACACAAACGCTGTGGGATAGCGTAACTGGATGGACGGAATGCGGAACCAATCAAACATTCACCCACAGTCACAGATCTGGGTTTAATCCATCCATTATTTTGCTCACCATGCCACCCCAGTTTGAACCCAGCCATATGCAAGTCAGTCTTGACCCTGTTCCTCATGGGAACAGTCCAGCCCGAACTGCCAGGCCAGGTTCTCCCTGGACCGGAAACAAGCATCCTGGGACCGGTTTCAGGGTTTCACTCCTCATCAGCCAGGCTAGCTTGAATCCAGTGGCACAGTGAGCCCAGGACCCAAGTCTGGGCATACCCGGCGCACTTAGGGCAGCAAAAGCAAAACACAAACGCTGTGGGATAGCGTAACTGGATGGACAGAATGCGGAACCAATCAAACATTCACCCCCAGTCACAGATCTGGGTTTAATCCATCCATTATTTTGCTCACCATGCCACCCCAGTTTGAACCCAGCCATATGCAAATCAGTCTTGACCCTGTTCCTCATGGGAACAGTCCAGCCCGAACTGCCAGGCCAGGGTCTCCCTGAACCGGAAACAAGCATCCTGGGACCGGTTTCAGGGTTTCACTCCTCATCATCCAGGCTAGCTTGAATCCAGTGGCACAGTGAGCCTGGGACCCACGTCTGGGCATACCCGCCGCACTTAGGGCGGCAAAAGCAAAGCAAAACACAAACGCTGTGGGATAGCGTAACTGGATGGACGGAATGCGGAACCAATCAAACATTCACCCCCAGTCACAGATCTGGGTTTAATCCATCCATTATTTTGCTCACCATGCCACCCCAGTTTGAACCCAGCCATATGCAAATCAGTCTTGACCCTGTTCCTCATGGGAACAGTCCAGCCCGAACTGCTAGGCCAGGTTCTCCCTGGACCGGAAACAAGCATCCTGGGACCGGTTTCAGGGTTTCACTCCTCATCAGCCAGGCTAGCTTAAATCCAGTGGCACAGTGAGCCCGGGACCCACGTCTGGGCATACCCGGCGCACTTAGGGCGGCAAAAGCAAAGCAAAACACAAACGCTGTGGGATAGCGTAACTGGATGGACGGAATGCGGAACCAATCAAACATTCACCCCCAGTCACAGATCTGAGTTTAATCCATCCATTATTTTGCTCACCATGCCACCCCAGTTTGAACCCAGCCATATGCAAATCAGTCTTGACCCTGTTCCTCATGGGAACAGTCCAGCCCGAACTGCCAGGCCAGGTTCTCCCTGGACTGGAAACAGGCATCCTGGGACCAGTTTCAGGGTTTCACTCCTCATCAGCCAGGCTAGCTTGAATCCAGTGGCACAGTGAGCTCGGGACCCATGTCTGGGCATACCCGGCGCACTTAGGGCGACAAAAGCAAAGCAAAACACAAACGCTGTGGGATAGCGTAACTGGATGGATGGAATGCGGAACCAATCAAACATTCACCCACAGTCACAGATCTGGGTTTAATCCATCCATTATTTTGCTCACCATGCCACCCCAGTTTGAACCCAGCCATATGCAAGTCAGTCTTGACCCTGTTCCTCATGGGAACAGTCCAGTCCGAACTGCCAGGCCAGGTTCTCCCTGGACCGGAAACAAGCATCCTGGGACCGGTTTCAGGGTTTCACTCCTCATCAGCCAGGCTAGCTTGAATCCAGTGGCACAGTGAGCCCAGGACCCAAGTCTGGGCATACCCGGCGCACTTAGGGCAGCAAAAGCAAAACACAAACGCTGTGGGATAGCGTAACTGGATGGACAGAATGCGGAACCAATCAAACATTCACCCCCAGTCACAGATCTGGGTTTAATCCATCCATTATTTTGCTCACCATGCCACCCCAGTTTGAACCCAGCCATATGCAAATCAGTCTTGACCCTGTTCCTCATGGGAACAGTCCAGCCCGAACTGCCAGGCCAGGGTCTCCCTGAACCGGAAACAAGCATCCTGGGACCGGTTTCAGGGTTTCACTCCTCATCATCCAGGCTAGCTTGAATCCAGTGGCACAGTGAGCCTGGGACCCACGTCTGGGCATACCCGCCGCACTTAGGGCGGCAAAAGCAAAGCAAAACACAAACGCTGTGGGATAGCGTAACTGGATGGACGGAATGCGGAACCAATCAAACATTCACCCACAGTCACAGATCTGGGTTTAATCCATCCATTATTTTGCTCACCATGCCACCCCAGTTTGAACCCAGCCATATGCAAGTCAGTCTTGACCCTGTTCCTCATGGGAACAGTCCAGCCCGAACTGCCAGGCCAGGTTCTCCCTGGACCGGAAACAAGCATCCTGGGACCGGTTTCAGGGTTTCACACCTCATCAGCCAGGCTAGCTTGAATCCAGTGGCACAGTGAGCCCGGGACCGACATCTGGGCATACCCGGCGCCCTTAGGGCAGCAAAAGCAAAGCAAAACACAAACGCTGTGGGATAGCAGAGAGAGAGTGCACGGCGTCGGGACAGACAGCTGCTGAACCGCCTAGACAGGATGTCATCATCAATTGTAAGACTGGCCTGAACACTACAGGTCTTTCTAGGCGCACGGTCAGCCTCCAAGTGGACATGGGCCACTTTGCCAGTGACGTGGCACTTGGACTGGGCCATCTCAGCCACGCTGTAGACTTAATGGAGGCATGGCAGGTGGCCAGGGGCACAGGCGACACGCCACAAGATAGTGAGGAGGGCTCCACTGTCAGCAGTGTCTCTGCCGGTGACACCAGGGTGCTTCGCAGTGGAAGCACAAGGCAGGGCACTGCTGACCCCCCTAGTACGAGCCATGCTGGCCGAGCCCGGCGTAGGGTTTGAGCTCCACACAGTCCTGGGGTTGGGGCACATGAAGTCAATATGTCCCATGCCAGGTGGACTTTTCAAGCCCCTGACCTGTTCCAAATGTATATAGTTTTTTTGTTTGCACTTATTAAATCACTTGTTCTTTCCACTTAACACATGGACTCTTTGTGTGTGACATTAGTGAGTATGGTAACAGTTAGCACGTACCTTCCAAAGTATTGGATTGCAATGTGTTCCTGTCTCAGTCTGCCTTGATTTGCTATGCTTCTATCCCCATGATGGCGATGTGGTAGCTCTTGCTCTTCATCCTAAGAATCAGGGTCTTCAGGGGTGAGAGGTAGCCCACGTCTGGTGGCAATGTTGTGCAGTATAGCGCATGCGACAACGATCTTGAAAGCTGTTATTGGGGTATACTGGAGGGCACCTCCACTTCTGTGGAGGCATCTGAATCTTGCTTTCAGCAGTCCAAAGGTCCGTTCAATAATATTTCTTGTTCTCTTATGTGCACTGTTGTATCGCCTCTCTGTCTCATTGCTGTGTGTTAAGTACGGGGAAAGTATCCATGGTCGGAGTGCATATGCACTGTCACCTGTTTGGCAAAAAATGTACAATGTTAGCTGGGCATGGATGGTTTCCACATTGACCTGTATGTATGTCTGCAAGGTGTTTTCAGCTATACCTAGGAGGTATCCGTCTCCAAACTCCCCATGTTCTAGGCGTTGGTGTATCCCACTGTGCCTAAAAATGTAGGAGTCATGAGTACTCCCTGGAAATTTGGCAACCATGTCAGTGATGACATAATGGGCGTCACATACCACCTGGATGTTGAGTGAGTGGGTACACTTACGATTGCGGAATAGATATTCCAGGATTGCAGGAGGGCATATTTGTATATGTGTCCCGTCTACACACCCTATGACATGGGGGAAGTTGGCAATCCTGTAGAATTCCAACTTGGTACTGTTGATTTCTGCCTCATTCCTGGGTAGGTATATGTATCTGGACATGTGTGTGAGTAAGGCGTCTAGGAATGCCCTAAAGAACCGTGAGAGTGAACTTTGGGATACCCCACCTGCCACAGCAATGACCCCCTGATAGCTACCCGAGGCCAAGAGGTGCAGTGAGCATAGCACTTGCACATGCGTAGGGATGGCGCAGCCACGCACAGTCTGGCGTTGTAGCTGTGGTTTGAGTAATTCTATTAAATCTAGTATAGCTGCGCTGCTGAGTCTATTTTTATCATAAATCTCCTCCTCAGTTTGTTGGAAAAGTGTCTGCCTGGTTCTGTATATCTTCTCCTGTCTCTGGCTCCTCCTCCTCCTCTGCTGTGCGGCGTGGGCTCTCCTCCTCACTGCTATCACATATATCTCTGCCATCTTGAGTAACCCAGATGCCTTCTGGGTCTCCTTTTATACTTTGGTAATGGTTAACCCCTGCTCTGAGTTAGTGGTAAATTGGAAGTGCAAAATGGGGTTTTTGCGACTAGTCGCAATTTGCGAGTTGCTGTTGCATATGGTTTGCGACTCGCGAATTGCGACTTCCTATTTGCGGGTCGCAAATTTTGCGAGTCGGTAATGGATCGCGTCGCATTTTGCGAGTCGGAAATGGGATTTTTGCATCCCATTTCCGATTTCGCGGGGTTGCAAATTGCGAATCGGGCCATTTGCGACTCGCAAAAGTTTGCTACATCTGGCCCTAAATCCCTACCCCCATTCTCAAATCCAGTACTACTGAACAAAATCCAGAAATGCAAAACAAAGCTAAGCTTGCACCTAATCTAGTCCACTAACCAAACCAATATCCTCTCTTGTATAGGCCAAACCATTGGCCTCTGATCAGTTGAGAGAGGTGTAAACCATCCAGGTAAACAGGTTCAAATGTAGCCACATTGTCTCTCCATTGTAGTCATCCAAGAATATCATCCATGGCAGCATGTTCTGCCTTGTCCCCTCCAAATCTTGATCTGATTATGTGGCTTCAAGGAAACCTGTGATATTCATTTTAGTTTTGCTGTATTAAAATTCCTTGCACATCCATATTCTTATCTGGAATGTTTAAGGCAGGGAGAGTTCTGGTCTCTTTGTCATGACTGCACTGACAGCCTCTCTGTATGGAATAAACCAAGGTTTATACCATAGAGTCTGCTTCATCATTTCTAGCTATACACTACCACAGTTGATGACAAGCAGAAAATTGAATTACGTGATCTCCATCAAGTTGACCTCTTCAACTCTGATGTATTCTTTACCAGTTCCATGGTGGTATAATCTTTTCCAGTGTGACTTTGCTTCAATCCTTCACTATGCCATTATTTGAGTATAAACTATATTGACTGTACTGGCGGTTATATTTATTGCTCATATAAAACATATTAAGTGTAAAATGCTCCTTGCACTTCTCCTGAATTCAATGTATTTAACTAACTGTAACTGTACTTTGCAGTCATTTAGTCAAAACTGTTTGGAGTGTGTGTGACTCTGCTTCTGTTCCAGTATGAAGCTGTTTCTGACTTTGACACTTTTCACTTAAGCATTCTTTTTATTTACACTTCCCAAAGACATTGGATGGGTTATTTTGCAGTCCAGTTTTTGAAAGCTTGTGCCTCAAGCTTTTACTGTGCACATCACCACATGCCTTTAGGATCATTAACATCCTTATGCAAACACCTACTTTGGAATTGTTAGAAATGGGGTTTTTGGTTGGCAGTCAGGTTGCCCTCTGTCCAAGCAAGAACCCTCACTCTAGTCAGGGTAAGTCACACACAATCCAAAATCAGCCTGTGCCCACCCTCTGGTAGCTTGGCACGAGCAGTCAGGCTTAACTTAGAAGGCAATGTGTAAAGCATTTGTGCAATAAATCATACAACACCATAGTATAACACCACAAAAATACACCACACAGTGTTTAGAAAGCAAACAAAGTCTCTTTCAAACACAAAGTACCTGGTTTCTGGTGGAAAATCTCCTCAGAGGGCCACAGGAGAAGAGATACGTGGAAAACTGGTGTGTGCGTCGATTTCTCCTCAGCACACACAGACTTGCGTCGTTATTTTCCACGCGGGAAGTTGTGCGTCGTTTTCCGACGCGCGGACAGTCTCTTTCTGTGGATCGCGGGGAGTACCAGATGTCCCGGGTCTGTGCGTGGATTTTCCTGCTTGTTTTCCGGCTGCGCGTCGTTCTGCGGGACTGCGCGTCGAAGTTTCGATCTCACGGCAGGCGTCGCGTCGATTTCTCTTTGGGAGTCGGGCGGCGTTGTCCTTGCGAGGCCGTGCGTCAAAGTTTTGATCTCACGGTAGGCGTCGCGTCGATTTTCCTGGGAAGTCGGCGGCGTTGTCCTTGCGAGGCCGTGCGTCTAAGTTTCGGTCGTCCCGAAGGCGTCGCGTCGATCAGCGTCGGTGTGCGGCGTTTTTCTTGCCGCGGAACAAGCTGTGCGTCGAAAATTTAGGTGCACGGAGCGTCCAAGTGGAAGAGAGAAGTCTTTTTGGTCCTGAGACTTCAGGGAACAGGAGGCAAGCTCTATCCAAGCCCTTGGAGAGCACTTTTACAGCCAGACAAGAGTTCAGCAAGGCAGCAGGCCAACAGCAAGGCAGCAGTCCTTTGTAGAAAAGCAGACAGGTGAGTCCTTCGAGCAGCCAGGCAGTTCTTCTTGGCAGGATGTGGTTTCTGGTTCAGGTTTCTTCTCCAGCAAGTGTCTGATGAGGTAGGGCAGAGGCCCTGTTTTATACTAAGTTGTGCCTTTGAAGTGGGGGTGACTTCAAAGAGTGTCTAAGAAATGCACCAAGCCCCCTTTCAGTTCAATCCTGTCTGCCAGAGTCCCAGTAGGGGGTGTGGCAGTCCTTTGTATGAGGGCAGGCCCTCCACCCTCCCAGCCCAGGAAGACCCATTCAAAATGCAGATGTATGCAAGTGAGGCTGAGTACCCTGTGTTTGGGGTGTGTCTGAGTGAATGCACAAGGAGCTGTCAACTAAACCTAGCCAGACGTGGATTGAAGGGCACAACAAGATTTTAGTGCAAAGAAATGCTTACTTTCTAAAAGTGGCATTTCTAGAATAGTAATATTAAATCCGACTTTACCAGTCAGCAGGACTTTATATTACCATTCTGGCCATACTAAATATGACCTTCCTGCTCCTTTCAGATAAGCAGCTGCCACTTCAAGAGTGTATGAGGGCAGCCCCAATGTTAGCCTATGAAGGGAGCAGGCATCACAGTAGTGTAAAAATGAATTTAGGAGTTTTACACTACCAGGACATATAACTAAACAGGTACATGTCCTGCCTTTTACCTACACAGCACTCTGCTCTATGGGTTACCTAGGGCACACATTAGGGATGACTTATATGTAGAAAAAGGGGAGTTCTAGGCTTGGCAAGTACTTTTAAATGCCAAGTCGAAGTGGCAGTGAAACTGCACGCACAGGCCTTGCAATGGCAGGCCTGAGACAGGGTTAAGGGGCTACTGAAGTGGGTGTCACAACCAGTGCTGCAGGCCCACTAGCAGTATTTAATCTACAGGCCCTAGGCACATATAGTGCACTCTACTAGGGACTTATAAGTAAATTAAATAGCCAATCATGGATAAACCAATCAATAGTACCATTTACACAGAGAGAATATGCACTTTAGCACTGGTTAGCAGTGGTAAAGTGCCCAGAGGTCAGAAGCCAACAACAACAGGTCAGAAAAAATAGGAGGAAGGAGGCAAAAAGTTTGGGGATGACCCTGTCCAAAAGCCAGGTCCAACAGGAATGCACTCGGAATAGACTCTCTTCGCACTCATACTGTTTACTAATCACCTCACAAGTCCTTCTATGCAATCTGGGCTTCACCTGGTGACTCCCTGTAGCTTACTGCTGCATCCCATCACTTCCCAAGTTTGTCACGCACTGGAGTCTTGATGCAGCGACTTCCTGAGGTCATCTTGTGCTACACAATCCCAGAAGGACTTTGACACCCCTCTCTACATTACACAATGGAGACTACATAATGTTTTGAAACGTATCCCAGCAAGGACAACTAATGCTTTAATTAACCATTTTTGTTTCACAGGTTTTTATACAGAATTTGGTATTAAACAGATACTGGAAAATACCTATGGTTACTTTAAAGCTGTGTTTGGTGGTTTACAAACCATTTTTTAATTGGTTTACATTTCTCTTTATGATGCAAACTATTTCTTCTCCTCCATTTTTTACCTTCTCCAGGAGAACCCATTTTTTAATTTTCAAAGTTGAAGAAGTTGTTTGCCAATTATTTACATTTAACTCCAGATAAAACATTGCTACATCTCCATTGTCTTGTCCCAGAAGGGCAAGAGTTTTTTTTTAAACTGCCAGATTTATCTGATGCCGATGATGATAGTGTTAAACCTAGTTTAAATTAATATGATGTTTACTTAAAAAAATCAGATAAGCACTATTTACCTAAAATGTAAGTAATATTAGAATTATATCATTTTGGTTTGGGTTCTCAGAGAAAAATTAACATCTCCATGCACTTTTGGAGATAATGTCAATGAAACCATTAGGGACTGATTCATGGTGAAAATGACAGGAGAAGTGTTGGGTTGTGATTATTAGAGGATCCCAAACTCATTGACAATGCAGTCGTGGCCAAACATCTTAAACAGTCATCAGCATGCATAGTAGACAAACCTTGAGTCCAACCAGTTCAAGTTTAAAAGTTAAATACAGTTTGAATGTTAGGAGCAGGAATCTCCAAAAATCCATTGGTGCCTGCTTTGTGTGTGGTAATGTTGGACATTGAGCAAATCCAGCAGTCAGGATTGTGGTTTGTGTGTGGAAAAGGGGACACTTTGGTAAATGCTACAGAACTGGACAAAAAGATAATGTGGAAATCAATGAGATTACATATGATAATGGGCAGTTTCTTTTACAAATCACTGACACTATTAATGGTATTCAAAATAATAACGAGCATGCCTCAGACAGCGGTGGTTAACAATATTGCAAATAAAATGATGATGGATCCAGGTGCACATTTAACTATATTATTTAATCTATATTTGTTTTAAAGGCAAAGGAAGTATGTCTGAATCTAATGTAAACCGTATGTGTACAGAGAAAGACTGATTGAGATGATTGCTATTTTATGTGACTTTTCAATTTCTGATGGAATAGGGCTGATGGTAAAGTCTATGTCCCTATCACTCGTGATACTGTTTGGAGATGGCTCCATCAAAAGCTCTTGGGTATTTTCTTGAATTCGAGTGCCACTCCACAAGTTCAGTTCAACAAAGTTAATCAAATACTAGAAAATCTCACTGATTATTTTCTAGTGTCTCCTCTGAAAAATGATGTACACGACACAGAAGTTTAGAAAGTATGCCATTTTTTCTGTTATAAAGTCAGAAATTTCTACCAGTGCCTTCAAAATGTAGCTAAATAGACTGTGCTCTGAAAGTGACATTTGACTGGGTGGAAGCCACAGAGTGGTTTGCTCCTGTAGTTGTGGCATGTAATGGTAATTGTGAGATTAGAGTCTGCAAAGAACTGAACAAAAGAATAATTGTGGCCACGTTTCTGCTTACTAATATTTCAGAGATGGTAGGTATGTTTGCTGGGCGAAATATTTCATCATGTTAGACCTCACATCTGCCTATTATCAGATTAGACTCATTGAACAATCTAAAGACTTTAATAGTTCATTATGCCATTTGTAATTTTTCAGTTAACCACATGCTGTTTCGTCTCTGTTCAGCTGCCTTTGTGTTTCAGAGATTGATGGTCAGGATGTTTGATGGCATTACTGGATTCATGTTTTTTCAAGACAATATTTTATTGTTTGGTAGATACATGAAATACACAGAGAGGGTCAGATCTGTGCTCAAGATTTTCAGTGAGAATGGTCTCATGCTAACAGTGAAGAAATGTAAGCTTGACTGTTGGGAAATCAATAAATATGGTCAGATAATATCTGATGGAATAAGAACGAATGAAGATTAAGTCAAGATTAAGTCAAAGCTGTACAAGTGATGTCAACAACTCAGATGAAAGAAGAAGCACATAGGTTTCTAGGCATGGCTGAGTTTTATTCATAATTTGTGCCAACGTTTACCAGTAGGGCAAGTGCTTTGTGAAGTTTATTGAAGAAAGAAGTTGAGTATGTTTGGGATGACGAATGTGAGCAAGACTTTGAGGATGTCAAGAAATGTCATAAAGATGCACAGAGTTTGGGCAGTTTCAACCTGGGCTTGCCTTGTTCCTTGGTTACTGATGCAACAGACAAAAGACTTTCATGGAGTCAAAGACAAGGAGAATGTGATGTGACAGTGGTTATGGCTTCTAGGGCAATACATAGGTCTAAATTTAAGTATTTGTCTATTTAAAAAGATGCCTCAGCTGTGTTCTTGGACATACAAATGTCAAAAGGTTTATATGTGGAGACAAGATTGAAGCATATTCTGATCACAGATTATTTTAGGAAGAAATTGGGAAGAAGAGTTTAGATGAAGTTTCATTGTGCACATGTACATGAATTGTCACTTTGCAAGACTTTCAAATTACAATGAAATATAACCTTAGTGTCTCAAATAGAGTGGTTGTTTACTTTCGAAGATTTGTAGATGAGAGTAGAGAAATAAAAGCATGTGATATTTGGTGAGTGGAGTGAACATAGATGGTTGGAGGAGTTAGATACTAGTAGAGTTCTTACAATGTGTACAAGAAGCTTCAGCTTGGTGGACATTGAACAAGCAGTAATAAAGGTAAGAAGATTTAAAATGAATTGTCAGTAAATAATGGGTTGGTTTTGAGAAGTTTATGTCTGAGAGTGTTCTTGGTAAGTTTAGCACACATTGGACATCTGGGTATGTGCAAAACCTAGAGAGGGTGAGGAGTGATTACTGGTTGACTGGCATAAACATTCAAATTGAACAAATAGTGAGGGAATGCCTTGGTTGTTGGCAAAATGATATAGTCACAAAGGTGAAACTCCTGCCAGTGGTAGGCAGAGAAATGTCTGTTGACTTTTGGAAGGTGTAGGATTGAACATTATTGAACCCTTATCCTTTAGATATTTAACATTATCCTTTAGTGCTGATGGACTTGTTTTCCAGATGGCCTGAGGATGTGCTTTCGAGTAAAATTACCACATCTGCATTCAAATGTCTAGCAGATGTTTTCAGTACAGAGAGCTATCATAAAACAGTTTCAACTGATAATGCAGTTTAGATTATATGAAGCTAGATGAAGGCATTTTTGAGAGATAGTGACATTGCTCAAAAGAAATACTCTATTATGCTCAAAATAGTGGGTTAGTGTAGAGGTTCAATAGGACTTTGAAGGAATGGACCTAGCTGTCTACATGTTTTAAAGATTTGAAAAGTGAATTGTGGAAAAGAGTGGAAGCATATAGGTGTACACCCTATTCAACTACAGGAGATACACCAGTCAAACTGTTTTGAAGAAAAGAGCCAATTACTAATATGTGCCCTTCGTGGCATAGAGTTCAAAATAATAATGAGCAGATACGGCATACCCAGAAAATTGCCAGTGATGTTTGAGGAAAAAATGAGATAAACAAATTCAGAGGAAGGTACATTACAACATACGCAAAGGTTTTCCTGATTGAAGTTTGACGTTAGTGACCTTGTGGTAGTGAAGTCTCCTGCACATCGTCAAAATGTTGATAAAGGGCTGGAAAGGGACGGAGTGATAGCAGCAGGGACAGCCCAGAGAGGCCAGAGGGCCCAGACTTTGCAACATTACAACAACAAGTGTAGGCCCAGGCAGGCAGGCACGCAGAGGTGAAAGACACTTAAAGGCTTCTGGGCTCCCAGGGGCCTCCAGATTGCACAGCTCAGATCCCTGGGGCAAAAGGACAAAGAAAAAAGAATATAACACACAGAGCACTGCAATACAGAGCCCCAGAGACCTAGAAATGAGGCAGAAAGCAGTGTAGAGACCGGTGGCATTTCCTTAAAACGCTTGGCTGTAGGCAGCCCTCTCAGCAGAAGTAGAAAGCAATATTTTGACTCATTGCGCAAATTTAAGCGTCTCTCATCTGAGAAAAGAGTTGGCTAGAACACTCAGACCCAGGGTCAGTAGCAGGAAGACATTAACACGTGGAAGGAAAAAGCAGCAAAGAGACAAAGGCAAGGCTCACCAGGGGAAGGCTGGTATGAGCCAAAAAGTGAGTCTATAGAAAGGAAAATACCTCCTAGCCTGGCGCAATAAAAGGACTCATTCCACAAATACCCAAGCCAGGGCAGAAAGGTAGGATATAAAATTATGGATTTCTTGCTTACAAAGAGGGAGTCGAGTTCCATCAACTCCTCAAAAGATTTGTTTTTCTCAAACGATACAGATATAAAAGACTTGGTTGTTGTGGAGACAGCACAAGACGTGGAAAGTTCTTGCGCTGATTTGGGAATAACAAATATACCAAACACCTTGCCTAATAAAACCGGCTTAGGGATCAATGCAGAAATTCACAGATGCGACCAAAATGACACTTTCTCTACTTTAAACTGAGCAACTGGAACAACTGGGGGGACAGGTCGTGCTGTACCTTATACCCTAAACAACCCTAGCAAGAAGATAATGATACTGACTGCATCATAATAGAGGAACATCCGCTAATAGACCTCTCTATCCACCAGACACTCAGATCGCAAATAACAAAGCAAAATTGAGTCCCAGCTGCAGATCAAGATTACGAAGGAAAAATTACTCACTTTGTAAAGCAACAACTCCAATGACACCTGACATGCATGTAACTCAAGTAGTCACGGTAAAGGAGCGACAACAGGAATCTGATGCCCCAGGGTCCACAAAATGGGGCCCAAATCAAACGGTGATCCATTAACATCAGGAGACAGGTGGAAAGCTCTGCTATCAACAATGGACGCAATGTCGGCAGCCATTCAATTTCAAGCCGACAAACAAGATACTCAGGTAGACTTACTTAATATTCTGGCTGTCCACATTGTGAGAATTGATTATAAGCTTCAAACATTGAATGACCTGACAAAGAGGGCTCAAAACCATTCATATACCCAGCAGGTGACATGCCAGTGTGTCACTAAAGGTGACAACTCACAAAGAACCCTTGAAATTTTAAATGACATTTTAAAAGAGGTAAAAGTCCAGACCCTTAGAACTCAAGATCACTTAAGCAGTAATTGTGATAAAACAGTAAGCAGGACAAAAGCCAAACAGACGATGGAAGAACTGCCAGCCGGCAAGGATAATCCTACGTGTGAATCATGCGCTCCCAGACATCAGAGAACATCTCAGCAACAGTCACCTAAAACTCCAGTCGGTGAGCGGGGCGGCAGGCCCGCAAAAGGAGAGGTGGTTTCAAGAGAACCACAGGGAAAAAAACAACGATCTGTCAGTGCCCACAACAGGGAACTCAGTGGGCTAATAGCAGGATGGAAACTGTCAAAATCGGGGAGTACAACCCCCAATGTGCAAGCACTGAATATAACACGATCACAATAAACCAGTCTGGGGGAAACAACAATCAGATTTTAGGCCAAAATCAATATCCTTGGTCAGACGTGAGTTTAAACAACTCGGCACAAAAAAGAATTCCAGGACACCAGACATCACACAATAAAGCAGTTTTAGGGGATAATAAACTACCCTTAATCCCTTGCTACAACATGAAGGGGGCATTCAATATTTTAAATAGAAGTACCATACTGAAGTTAATAAAATCAATTCCGCACCTGGCTCATATTTCTTCAACAGAATTGATGGCCTTTGAGTTTATGCCAAACCCCAGAAATAAAGACAAAGAGTCAACACTGACATCTTGGGCTATGTCAGCTATTATTGACCAAATTTTAGCATAACAAGAAACGTTTAGTGCATGGGGCATTGTCTTGCAAAAATTAGAACCACCTCGTTACCCCAACCCTTTGATACCAGAACAAAAGAAGAGCAACTCGATTTTAAAAGGGGCCGTGGGAGTAGTAACTTCCCAAAACAGAAGGGAACATCTAACAATAGTAAAGCACCAAAGTCTGCTTCATCAAGGGTTTCATTGGTATGCCCTCGACAGTCAGACAGGATGGAAGGCAACACTCAAACGATATTAGTCAGAATTGGTCCTGACGAAAAACCAGAAAACATCCATATATGCTCATGGAATACTCATGGTCTAAAAAACCTGGTTATTGATGAGGTAGCAGTAAGTTTCCTACAGCAGTTTGAAATCATCATGCTGCAGGAAACATGGTGTATGGAGCCAATACAAATTCCAGGATTTACTGGGACAGATGTCCCTACAAAACAACCTAAAAAACATGGACACCCTAAAGGGGGCCTCACACCATATTGCTCCACAAAAATCAACTGGGTAATAAAAAAGATTGACTTGGGAATCGATTGGCTGCTACCAATAAAGTTGGAACATCTGGTTTCATTGGGTAATTATAGAACTTTATTACTGATCAATGTATACATTCACCCAAATAAAACAAAAAACAGTGAAAACATGGAAACATTGATCAGCATCATAAAAACGCTACAAAGGTGAAAAAAGAATGCAATTTTTATTGTGCCCGGCGATTTCAACCTAGACTTAAGAAAGGTAAGCACAAAACATCTAAACGGAACAAATGTGAACACAAAGTTTGATAAGTTGTGGCTGTGCTGTCTTTTTGAGGATGCCAAATCCGCACATGTAACCTTCTCAAGCGGTTCCAAAAAATCTAATATTGACTTCACACTAATAAATGAAAGTGCACTGTCATTGATTTTGGCATACCGGATTCAACAACGCACAGAGAACGATCATTTCCCACAACTCATTATGATTAGGAACGAATGGAATCGGCTCCCCTCGGCAAATATTCTGCTCCAGTGACTTATGATATAAAGAAATTGAAATGGAAGGGATACGGGCTAGGCAAAGTAATGGAAGAAGTGCACCGCAATGCAGGCACACTTGTAGAGCTTAAAGAAATATGAAGAAATTGGGAACAAAAAGATAATTTACCAGGAGAACGAGTGGCAGCTTGGAAACAATTGAGCGATTCCTTAATTGCCAAATTTTCCATCAAAAAACGTCCCCCAATTTCGGTCATAGAGATAAACCAAAAGTTAAGAGTGGCGGAACAGAAAAGCCATAGTATAATAATGCATTGTGTTATCAGAAAAATCAAGTCTCAAGCGAATTTTAAAAAGTCCAAAAGGACAAACAATGGGCAGGAAATCTGGTAACACCAGGCTATTTGAATTAAGAGCCAAATACAAGAAAAATTGCTGGATGGCAAAACAGAGATACCAAGAGGACTTGTGGACTAAGCTACTCATGTCTAACAAAGAGAAAAATAATAAAAAGTTCTGGGAACTGATAAACGGATTAACTCAGGGAAAAAATCAACACATGAATGCAGGCATCAATGCTGCTACATGGGAAGCCCGCATACAAACAATGTTCTCACTTTCAGAGCTCCACGAGAAGGAGGAGGCCATTAAGGCAGCTGGTAACTTAGGTAAGATGAATTTTGCCTTCAGAGTGACAACACAGACTGATCTATCTCTATCAGATAATGAACTAAAACATGCGCTAATGAATATACACATCGAAAAGCTGCCTAGTCTCATTAAGAAACTAAAACTGGAAGGGGCATCTGGCTAAATAGGTATTCCAAATGGCTTTTTAGAGGCGATCCCTCATACTGGGCTCAGTTTCAGGCGTGGTTTTTAACAATCTTCAGGGCACCACGGGGCTACCAGAAACATGGAAAGGTAGCATTATTCATCCAATATATAAACCAGGAAATCCAGAAACTCCCTAAAATTATATGCAAATAGCCCTGATAGACATGGAAGCAAAACTCTATGCAGCCTGTCTACTGCAACAACTTGCAGAATGGATTTACGACAGACATCTAATGCCACAATGCCAGACAGGCTTTAGAGCAGGCATGGGAGCTATCACCAACCTGGCTGCCCTGGCCCTGCTGGGAAACAAAGCCAGACTAAAGAATAAAAGGCTATTTGCATATTTTATTGACCTGAAGGCAGCTTTTGATTGGGTACCAAGGCTCCATCTATGGGAGAAACTGCAAGTCTGGGACTTACCCTGCAGCCTTCTTAATGCAATGATGGATTTATATATGGGTACTTGGGTGCAAGTACAAATCAGAGAGGGCGGCCACCTTACCAACAGAATATCAACAGCAGAAGGACTAAAACAAGGGTGAGTACTAGCTAACACGCTGTTTAATTTATATCTTGCAGACCTAGTGGAGGCCGTCGCCCCTGTGAATAGTCATCCACCAATACTGGCCAGGAAAGGAATAGCATGGTTGCAATACGCAGACTACATAGTTTTACTCAGCCAAACACCAGTTGGACTACAGCATAGTATGGTGCATTTCACCTCTACATAACAAAGCAAAGTCTGGAACTGAATTTGAGTAAAACAAAAGTTGTCCGCCTGGTCGATAAGAAATTTTAATCTGCGTCATGGTACTTAAACGGAACTCGGGTGGAGGTCGTCCCCACATACAAATACCTGGGATTTACTATTGATCGCCTCTTGTCTTTTAAACCACAGCTTGCTGTCACTCACACCAAAGCCCACTCATTGACCTTTGGCTTCAAAGTACTAAAACAAAAATTGAACTGCCGTCATACACTCACCTACTTTCGGTCATGGCAGCAAGGCTAATGCCTTCCGTCACCTATGGAGCTGAAATTATGCTGGGGAAGGAGGTAGGTTTTTTCAATTGAGGCCAGACGAAAGCCTACAGATTGTTTTTTCAGATTAAACATTCAGCATCACCAGCCCAGGTTCGCTCAGAATTGGGTTTAAAAAACATTGAACATCAGAGTGAATGTGCCTTCATTAAACTATGCTGCAGAATGCGTGCAGCATAGACTGAGACCATTAACAACCTATGTTGGACTGAAATTGAGAAGCAAGAACGTCATAACGACAAAGGCACTTGGGGTCACAACCTAAACAATTGCATAAATGTGAGAGGTTTGCGAGACGCTTGGGAGCAGAACCTGGGTAAAGGGGAGTTTTATCAGAAGGCAAACGCTGTCACTAAAATTAAGTCTTTCACTTTTGATAAACATAAACTGCCAAGAAGACAGCATACATGGACTGTTTTAACATCATATAAAACTTTACGGGCTCGGGAATATCTAACAGCATCCGTCAACCAGTCATTGAAACATCGGTTTATGCTTTTTCAATTCGGGTTGATGGAAACGAAAGACATGGTCCCCTCATGGAGACAGCAATTACAGACACATCTTTGCCGACTGTGTGGGTATAGATTTGGATCATTAGAACACATTTCTTGTGTGTGCCCGGCTTTACTAGGCCTCAGGAAATTGTATTTGAAAAATACCCTGAGGTCATTAAATATTCGTTCATGTAGGCCAGCCATTATTAGTTGGCTTAGCGTTTGCTCAATCCCATTTTTTTGTTGAGGGACCATGTTTATGGTACAGGCCCAAAAAGAACTAGGTAATAAACTCTAGTAAACAATGAGTGCATGGTTTATTGATTGGTGTTAGAAAAGTTTTAAACGGCTAACTGCAGCCAAAAATCAGCTATAGGAACGGGTTAGGGAAATCTATTTTTAGCATTTAACAATGCTGTTGCAATATGGAAGCAAGAAAAAACGATTAAGAACAAGGCTGCAATTAGTGGAGCAGGTTTTAAAGACGTGCAATTTAATTATCACGATAAAGGATATAGGACCGATTTAGTGTTAATTATTTATGAATGCTCCCTGAAACTTATTTTGAGCCATTAATAGTGCAGCTGCAATATGGGAATAAGAAAACCGATTAAGAACAAGGATGAAATTAGCAGAGCAGGTTTTTATGACGTATAATTTATTATTATGATATGATTTAATTTTAAATAAGCAAATCATGTCTTTAAGAGCTTTTAATTTATTTAGTGAGTTGTTAAGTATTTATATTGGATGTACGCTTGAATTGTGATGGTTTTAATTAACCTTGTCAATAAACTTTTCTTCTTCTTCTTATGACCTCTTAGAGTCATTAAGTTGTTTATTGGTGTAGTCAAACTTCAAGATGGAGTTATTTGGAATTTGAAAGGTATTGCTGTAATTAATATATAATTGTAGTGGCTATTTTTAGTTTTCTATAAACATATATTTCATGTCATTCATTCTATGTGTTCCTCTTCTTTTCTTGTAATTTGTAGTTTCCTTCTTTTGGTGTTGTTTTGGTGGAGGCATGTGGTGTTCGTGGTATTTTTTTTCTGTCTATAGACTACAACTCTAACTTCATGGCAAAAGCCATTGGTCTACAGAAGGCTCCAAGTGGGACAAACACCTTAGATGCAAAGTTCAGATGTTTCAGTGTCATACATTATGGTCTTCATTACGATTTCGGTGGACAGAAAAGCCCGTCCGCTGAAATTCCAATGGGGAGGTTGCCACCATTGTGGCTGCCTCCCCGCTGGGCCCATTGCGAGTTTCCCACTGGGTCAGCAGGCAGAAACCTCAGTTTCTGCCCACTGGCCTAGCGGGAAACTGCCTACAACATTGTCTCTGGCTCGTAATAGAGCCAGCAGCAATGATGTAGTGTGCAGGATGCACCAGCACCCTCGCAGTGTTCACTGTCTACAAAGCAGACAGTGAACATTGCAGCGGTGGTGGCCAGGGGGGGCCATGCACTGCCCATGCCAAGTGCCTGGGCAGTGCAGGGTCCCACCTGGTGCCACCTGCACCTGTTCTCTGCCAGTCTTCTCATGGAGGTGTTACTGCCATTAAATCGCTGGCTGAGAAAAAAGTGATAATCCCCAGGGCAGCGCTGCTTGCTGTGCTGCCCTGCCGGAATAGGACTTCCATAACCGCCAGATCGTTGGCATGACTAATCCTGGCAGTGCTTGCAGTGCTTGCAGTGCTGGCAGTCTGACCACAGCCCGGCCACGCGGTCGTAATATGGTGACCACCAGGTTCGTAATGAGGGCCTATGTGTTCTATGTCTTTTGAATGCCTCACAGCAGATGTTGTGAATTTGTTTGTTTGCTTAGGCCATATAAGTAGTTATTAATTTGCAGAATCTGGTGCATTTGTTTTATTACTGTGAAACAATGTGCATTACATTGATTGCGTGTATTTTTATGCTTCTAGTTTGTACATTTATGTAGTCATTTGCATGGGTGGTGCTTATTTGAAAGCATAACAGCTTTAGCCTTTAAGATGAGTGTGAAAGGGAATTCTCACATTATTTCTCTCATCTTACACCACAATAACAAATGCTATTTTTGTCAAAATAAATGGTTTAGAAAGTTTATAATAGCTGTTTACAGTCCTCCCCATTGCTGGAGGATTTCTCTGTAATTAAACACATTCTGAATTTGTTCAAATTGCGGATGGGATTGTACGAATAAGAGTGAATGTTAGAGGTCCATTAACTCTATTGACAGCACAAGGATTTCCTGCTACTGGTGGGGAGGTCATCCTGGTAGTCACAGCGTGTCCAGCTTATCCTTTTGAAATATTTATGGGTAGAGTTTGCACCAGTTGAATCTGCTATTGGACATTTTTCCATCTAGAACTCATCATGTCTTCTTGAACAATATTTACCATATTAATGACAAGAGATCCTCATAAGATATCAAGAACATGCATTATGATTCACTTGGAAATTACCACCTGCGGTGGAGCCAATTAGAACAGATCCATGAAGGCTTCTAGGTTCTAAATGGCAAGTGTTAGCAGTTTATTTTCCACACCCAGAATTTGATTGGATATCAACTAAGGGACCTCGAACACAGATGATGAGTCCCCAGATTGTATAGTACAGTAGTGAGAAAACTACTGTCCACTAAACAAAATAGAATCCCATTCTGGATTGCTCAATTAAAATTAAAAAAATCAATTACAGGCGGTCTATCCTTGTACAAAGCCCCAAGACAAACAGAGAAAACTGACCAAGTGCCTTCCTTGGATGTATGACAGAAAATTAAATCCAAAAATATCTCTGTGGGCAGAATATCATGTCAAAAATATCAAGGGCCAAAATATTGAGAAGGTAAGTGGAAATAGGTAAGTATAGATTTACTGTTCTTAACCCTAAATGTACATACCTTAAAGATATACATATTTTGTCAAAGTATTTATATGTGGGTATAAGTCTTGTAAAACTTTGCTTACCCAAAGAAAGCTACCCACTGAAGAAGGCGATACTTAAGGAGCCATATTTACTAATGTATATACCATTACACACGTACCATTTTTGGCAGTATTACCAGATGTTCTAAACAAATACAAAATTAAATGGGGTCACTGGTATAAAACTGATGAGTAACTCTGAGGCTGTGTCTTTAACAGGTCTTAATAACATTTGAGGGAAAGTGGCATTGTTGTCATATGCCTGCATCGTTCTACTACATTGTTGCCTGAATGGGAAGGGAGTTGCTTAATATTATTTGGGAAATATATATCGCTGTAGTCTGAGACATGTTAGGTACTAGTACTTCAAAACTGCAACACAAGCAAAGTTTAAGGCTAAAGAAAACAACTTCTAAAGAAAAAAGAAGCAGACAGTTAAAAAAAGAACATTGACTGGATCACCACAAAAGCAGGAGTCTAATGGGGAAAGTTATATTTGAGGGAGTGTGTTAAAATAGAAAAGCCTAATTAGTATCAGTGGACTGATAGCAGTTATTCACAGGACTCATTGGATAGTAGGCATTGAGGGAAAAACTCTGGTGACAAAAGGAGCAGACAAACTGAGGATCAAAGAAGAAAAGAGTACGAAAGTTGGAAACCTGAAAAGGGGGAGTGCCAGAATACCAAGCAGTGTGAAAAAGGACAAAAAAAGGTTTGGATTCAAAAGCTCACTATAAAAAAAAAGAAAGTGGCAGGTTCAATCATGACAAGGAGGAACTATGCATCAGAAAATGAGAGTCATACTGGGGAGAGGGACATGGGTAGCAATGCTTCAGGACAGAGAAATAACAATAGTTTTGCACACATTCAAGAAGCATCTAGTCACAACTCCTGCTGATGAATACATTTGAACAGAAACCCCTGAACCCCCCAATACCGGTTATAATGTAAAAATACAAATTGAGGGTTTCTGTTTGTATTTTGCACAATTAACATAGGGTCTCATTATGAGTGTGGCGGTCCGAGGACCCACACACTCGCGTTGATGGTCAGACCGCTGCATTCTGAACGGTCCGACCGCCCAATTACAACCCTGACGGGCAGACCCGCCAGAGGACTACCGTCCCCATGGGAAACATGGTCCCTGATGTGGTGACGGTGGTTTGAGTTAAGCACCGCCTGGCTGATTACAACTCCCCTCACCACCAGCCTTTCCATGGCGGTTTCACCGACATGGAAAGGCTGGCGGTGAGGGTGTGCTGGGGGCCTATGGCATGGGCAGTGCGAGCTCCCCTGCCCAGCACCAGTGGATTGTGCACTGCCTGCTTTGCAGACTGCACATTCCGATGCTGCTGGTCCACTCCCTCTTACTATGAGATTGCACTGAGCTCCTTTAAGGGAGTCGAGTGCTATCTCATAGCATTGTTCCTGAAGTCTGAGAAACGTGAATGCTCTATTACAATGTTCCTGCCAGACAGACCAGAGGAAACATTGTTATAGTGTGGGGGAAGCCACTGCGCTGGCGTCCTCCCCGCAAGTTTGGCGGTCCTGCTTTGGGACAGCCAAACTCATAATGTGGCCATTAGTTTCCTGGTCATACCTGTCCGATGCCTATTCCTTCGTCCTAGTTGAGGATGACTGATACTCGTACTTTATAAGGGACACATACCTTGGACAAAAAGTAATACTTGAAAATTTTTCCTTTTTAGTACCGGAAGAACTCCAGGTCAATTATCCACGCAAGTGGAATTTGAATTAAGCTACAGTGTTGTATCAAAACTAGATGGGGTGGGCGAAAGACTCTGTGCCTCACCTTATTCCTGTTCAGTGTGTGTCAAAGGTATAGGTTTCATATCTGTTGAACATGGAGACAAAGAAGTGTAAAAACAAAATGACCCGGACACTATTGAGGTATCAGGAAGTGTTACTTTCTTATCTTTCAACCATGAAGTGGTTATGCCAGACAATTCCTATCACATTATACTGAATGATGTATATATATATATATATATATATATATATATATATATATATATATATATGATTTAAATTCACACAGACACGTGCAGAGCAAAAATGCTCGCACTACTAGATTGAATGTAGTGCCAACAAAAATACAATATAACTCTTAACATTGGTAATGGTTTTTATACTCAGAACAAAGCACCTAATCACAAAACTTGACAACTTTCACATTTGGTGGTATGCAGTATGCATAAAGAAGGTCCCTACAAAGTTCAGGTTCATTTGTGGTAAAAATAATAGAAATTCTCCAAAATCATACAAACATGCTGTTATACATTCATGACATAGATTTCACCAATTACTTAGGTGAATATTTAGAAAGGACAGGAAAAAGTGTGACTATTTTAGCCTGACTCCTACATGAAATAAACTTCCATAAATCAAAGCGTGTGCTTTCTCATCTTAATCCGCAAACAATAGATGACAAACGTCACTCACAATAAGCCTAGGCTTTCCAGTTTCACCATCTGCCCTATGTGGTTAATACGCTGTAACTAAAAGTGTACATTTACCTTCAACCTTGCTTAAAGACAGACCCTGCTTTGCTGGTGTTAGCACGCCTGGTCCTTAATAAGTAAACTTACAAGGGGACGCGTATAGGTCGATGAATCTTTTGATTCGCATGGAGTATCCTAGCTAGGCTAATGGCAGTCACACTAATGATTAATATGCAATTCAATAAACACTAGTCATCATCACCAATGAATCAGAAACATAACAACCCATGATCCTCCAGTCATGAATAACCACAACTCACTATACGTTTTAGTAGTTTTATTCCCTATTAGTTACAATACTAATTCATAAAACATAGTGCAAACTGTGAGTCAACAAATTCGTATTAATTCATTAAAAGGTACCAAAAACATAGCCCAATCAAAACTTGCATCAGAGTACATTCTAAAGCAGTTGCATAAGTCAACAATAGAATCAGGAATAAATAAGTCAACATAAGTAGCAGAGTTCAGCAAATCAGTTTGTCAATCATTTGTCTCTGTGTTTGTCAATGTCATAGGGTAGGAACCTCACCTAACCCAGATTAGCTTCAGCATGTGGGACTTCATGCGAAAACAGTTTAGAACATGAATTTGGAAAAACATCTAGCTAAGAGAACTAGTATTTAAAACAGCGCAGGTGGTACCTAGAAAGAAAAGGCACAAAGGTTAATTTAGTCACATTGTCATATCTACCTATCCTCGGTATGGATCAGCAACAAGTCAGTCTTCATCCTCAGGTCATTAATCGATCAGCATCACATCAGGCTCTCAAGAGCATGAGCCTAATGAAAGAATCTCAAATTGCCTTGACATCTCTCTCCATTCGTCCCATCTCATCTCATCTGAAGATTTCCCTCTTTGTCAAGGCATTACATCAAAGTCACCCAGACTATCCCCAATTCCTAGTTGGTCAATTAACCACACAATTTTACTCTAACCAATAGTTTTTACAATTCAAATCTCTGAATTCCAATATTACACAGTTCTCAGAATGTTGATTGGTTGACTTTGCAGTGTCCTCATCATCCGGCTAGTCAGGTATCGAAAATGTTGCATATTCTTCTCCAGTCAGTGTCTCTATTGTTCGAGTCCTGGGAAAGTACACTCTGAGCGCTTTACACACTACTGGATACATTTGTTCCATCGTCTCCTGTCTGTCGGTTCATGCAAAGGTTTCTGCTAAGCAAATTTTATTAGACAATGAGCAGTTCACGGTTAGTCTGATTTGTCAGCATCTTTTCATTGAACGCTAATATTCAGCTTCTGCACGAGGCCTGGCAAAACTAGGCCACGACTTTGGCTAAGTTAAGCTCTACAATATAATGCAAAACATAAGTTATATCTCTCAATATGACATACTACTATGTTATTCTAATAAATTTTCAATATTTCACATATGTTAGTCGTTCTCTTAATATAATTCGTGCCTTAGTGACCACTCTCCGAGGTCACAATTTCAAACGTGCACATTATTTTCTACGTTAACCATTTTCTATGTTATTCAAAATGTATAAACATTCATTAATAATTTCTTATTAAGACATTTGCGTTAACAATTCCTCCTCTGATGACTAAATATGTCATCACACTACTTTTACTGCCAATGGTTTCAAAGCTCAGTTTCATCAGTATTTTGCCTTCTCCTCAAATCTTCCCTATAGATTCTTTCTCTATTTCATTCTTCCCTCCTCTGATTATTTTTAGATCTTCTCAATTTAATCTTTTGACACAATTTACATAATCCTCTTATTCCTAATATGCAAGCAATTACAATCAATATTCCCTGTATGATTTTAGTAACACCCCATTCCAAATGTAACTAAGCAATTCCCCACTGAAGCAAATCCTTTCCCTACTTTTTCCCATACACTTGGTTCCTTCAATTCCTTCAAATCAGTACTTGAGTTAGTCAGGTTAGTAAGTAAGTCTCTTATCTCCTTACTATTGTTAGGAATGTATGAGGAACAATGCCTAGAGTTAATCATTTTACAGACTCCGCCGTCCTTCGCTAGAAGAATGGCTAAAGCAAGACGATTTTCAAGAGTCATAGCTCTATCCGCAGCCAATTCAGTACCTATCAGGAATATTGCCCCTGTAAAATTTCTCAGCATGTTATCCACAATAGTAGACAACTTTCGAATCTTGATCAAATTCAGGATGACTCCTAATGAATAATCACTGCACCAATATATCTCCCACTATTGCAGAAGAGGATTCCCTCCTCTTGGAAGATGGTAATAAGCATTAAGTCCACAAATATAGTAAATTCCCGGAATCACAGGGTCTTGTCCATTCAACATAAGAGTCCATTTACTCTGAAACAAAAACACATGCCTACATTCACTCATACCCACAAATAAAGTGTCAGTGCGCGGTTTTGGCTTGTATATACAAAGCTTCCCTATGTGTAATGCATCTAAAGCTAATTTCCCTTGTGTCTTGATTGCCGTATAGGCATAATCATTCTTGTAAATCCTTTTCTCTAAGACTTTCTAATTTCTCATTTAGGGCCAGATGTAGCACGCCGTTTGCATGGCGCAAACTGCGAAAAACGCAGTTTGCGCCATGCAAACGGCCTCACGCGATGCACATTCCCAAATTGCAAGTCAGTACCGACTCGCAATTTGGGAATGCGACTCGCAAATAGGAAGGGGTGTTCCCTTCCTATTTACGACTCGCATCGCAATTCAGAGTTGCTTTGTGACCGCGAATGCGGTTGCAAACCAACTTGCAGTTACCACCAGTGTCACACTGGTGGTAACACATTCGCAAAAGGGAAGGGGTCCCTATGGGACCCCTTCCCCTTTGTGAATGTCGACAAAAATATTTTTTCAGAGCAGGCAGTGGTCCTATGGACCACTGCCTACTCTGAAAAAAACTAAACCAAATGGTTTCGGATTTGTTTTCATTTTGCAACTCGTTTTCCTTTAAGGAAAACGGGCTGCAAAATGAAAAAAAAAAACTGCTTTATTTAAAAAGCAGTCACAGACATGGAGGTCTGCTGACTACAGCAGGCCACCATCCCTGTGAGTGCAGGGACTCGCTATGGGGTCGCAAAATGTGACCCACCTCATGAATATTGATGAGGTGGGTCTTTGCGACCCCATAGTGAGTCGCAGTCGGTGTCTGAGACACCGTACTGCATCCAGATTTGCGATTCAGAAATTGCGAGTCGCACCGACTCGCAATTTCCGGATCGCAAATCCAGACCTTCCTACATCTGGCCCTTAATGCCTTTCTCCTGTCATCAGTTTGACCTATGAAGCTCTTTTCTAAAGGTGTAAGCAAGCATGTGAGATGATTCCTGTGTGCATATGCTATTTCAAACGTTTGTGTAGGCTCAAAGAATCCTCTAACCAATATTATATCATTATCCTTAGATACTCTATTCAGATACCTAATAATAGGAACAAAAGAAAATACTACATCGTAGTAAAAGTACTGTATATATTCTTGATCATAGTACCTTGTTAGTAGCAGACTATAACTTATCCCATACGTTAGTGGAAGGCTGTGGTACGTAACTCCTTCCTCTACCGATGAAGGAATTTGCATACCACTAGACAATCCTTTGCATCCATCGTCTCAACATACTCACTCAACAATAGATAGAAGATATTAGAGGAAAGTTCTCTTTGAGCATTAGTATAATCATGCAAATATTTCTCATCTGACTTAAACTTCTCCAAAGCTGTTAGTGCAGTAGTTTCAAAAGCAGTAGTATGGATGGCTCCTTTCGTATCAAAAACAGACATTCCCACAATCACTACATTAAACAAAATCCCACTCATAATTTCCAATCCAGTGCTCAGGTATTTACAGTGCTTAGCATTCCTAACTTGATTATTGAACTCAGCCATGATCTGTAAAGAATCAGAAAGCAGAAGTAACTTAGAAAAGTGCAGCGAAAAATAAAAAATTAAAATATTCTTCTTTCAACAGTTCAGTTTCACATCCAGGAACCCTTATCCTTGTCAATATCGATTAGCAGCTTGTCACATCCGGTGTTCAATGTCAAATCAGGTTAGCAATGTTTCTTCCAGTTGTATTTCAACAGTCTCTTTTCTCAAAAAGGTTTTTCAGATTGGCTCAACAGTTCATCTTCTTGATCACCTTCAGGTTACATCAAAATATTCACTCAGAACCTCTCTATCAAAACAAAAAGACATACAGTTGTGCTGCCTTTCGTTTGTAGCTGCATATGCCCATTCAGGACCCGCATGTCTTCGAATTGCTATTCTCTTTCTTTTCAACTTGTGGTCACCATTTAACTCTCCTTCATTTAATTCTTCTTTTCTCGTGGTGTCTACTTCTTCCTCTATTGTTTCATTTATGACCACTTCCTTTCTTTTCTCTAGTCGTGACTCAGGACAATTATCTCCTTTCATCAAACTTTCTGTCCATTTTTTTCTCAGGATTTGACTTTTCTCCTTTTCTTTTTCTATGGTGTTTTCTCTTGATGGACCTGCAACAGGCTCAGGAGGAGTTAAATCACTTTGACTTTGATCCAACTCTACTCCCTCCCAATCTTGGCCTGGCACTTGCTTTGTTTGTTTCTCAGAACCATCTGCTTCTGGGAGAACCCCTGCTGAGCTAGGCTCTCCTGCTGTATCCGTCAAGATTGATTCTTCAGCACCCTTCTGTAAATCTTCACTCTCGTCTCTTACAGGGGTAATAGAACAATCTTTCACAATCTCTTGATCAATTTCAGGCTCTCTTTCTTCCTTTTCTGGTTCAAGTACTGCGACTTGTTTCAAGATTGTTGGTGCACTCAACAATGTTTCTTCATGATCCAGTGGACATGCCACTTTCTTCGGGTGACTCGCATGAATCCAATTCGGAAGTCCTGCATACTTTACAGCTATCATGGTTGTCAGGATCACCTGGTAGGGTCCCCACCAACGAGGCTCCAAACACACCTTGCGCACGTGCTTGCGGACGACAACCCAATCGCCAGCTCTCAGGTTGTTCCCAGGAACATGAATTGGTGGCAGTGTGGCAGACTCCACCTGCTGAGAGAAAGAGTGTCCCACATCAGCCAGACCCTTGCAGCAGTCCAACACCATATCATCTGTAATATTGACAAGTGCATTGGCTGGAACTGCTGGTAATCTCACTGCCTTGCCCAACAGAATCTGGTGGGGCGACAGTCCTGTTTTCTTGTTGGGTATGTTTCTCATTGACATTAACACCAAGGGCAATGATCAGGCCATTTCAAATTTGTAGCTGCACACATTTTTGCCATTCTCGACTTCAGGGTACCATTCATCTGCTCCACTAATCCTGATGCTTCAGGGCGGTAACTACAATGCAACTTCTGCTCGATGTTTAATGCTGCACACAATAACTTAACTCCCTCGTTGTTGAAGTGACTTCCCCTATCTGATTCTAAAGAGATCGGAAACCCGAAAAGTGGTATCAATTCCCAAAGCAGCAACTTCGCTACTGTGAGACTGTCATTCCTACGTGTAGGGTAAGATTCAATCCAGTGACTAAAGATACACACAATCACCAACACGTATCTCAGACCTCCACACACGGGCATCTCAATAAAATCCAATTGCATTCTGCTAAATGGACCTCCTGCTCTCCCAATGTGGCTCAAATTTACCACTGTCCATTTACCCGCATTCACCTGCTGACAGATGATACACCTGTGACAAATCACTTCTGCGGCTTGTCTGAACTTTGGGTTAAACCAGTCAATCTTGAACAACCTGATCATGGCATCTATCCCAATATGTGCTTGTCCATGGTAAAACCTTGCAAACTGTGACAGAAGACTGTTCGGCAAAACCATTTTCCTTTCGTCTGAAACCCACAAATCATCTGGTCTTTGTACACATTGCATCCTAACCCAAGAACGTTTCTCATCTTTGCTGGCACGTCCCTGCAACAATTTCAATTCCTCCAACGTGTCAACCACCCTTAGTGCGTAACCTGTGCATGTCTCATTTTCTGTTTCTAGTAACAATTCCCACTGATCTTTGAACGATATACAGTTCAATGCGCAAAAACTTGATCCGCATATCCATTTCCCATTGAAACAAAGTCTTGTGATTTCACATGAGTGCTGCATTTTACCACGGCAATTTCATGAGGTAACTGAATCGCGTGCAACAACTCCTTAATTCTTTAGCCATTTTTCACTGGAGAACCAGAAGAGGTCAAAAAACCCTCTGTGACCATAGTTGGCCAAAATCATGAACAATTCCAAATCCATATCTGCTATCAATATAGATAGTTACCCTCAATTCGGCAGCAGCATGGCAAGCTCTGGTAAGAGCAACCAATTCTGCCACTTGAGCAGAGTATACGCTCTCAAGCCAAGAGGCTTCCAGGATTCCAGTGATTGCACACACAGCGTATCTGACTCTCAGCAATCATACTGAGTCTCTCAAACATGAGCCATCAACAAAGATAATGTTGTCATTTTCTTCCAATTGGGTATCTTTAATATCAGGCCTCGGTTTGGTGCACATTTCTGTTACCTCAAGACAATCATGTTCTACATCATCAGCATCCTCAACTTCTGTATTTTAATTTTGAAGCAAAGTTGCCGGGTTCAGCACTGTACATATTTTCAACATTACATTTGGTGACCCCAATATGATCGTTTCATATTTCGGCAGTCTTGCATTTGTCATGTGCTGCGTTTTGGTACGGGTTAGCAAGATCTCAACTGAGTGTGGGATCATAACTGTTAAAGGATGTCCCATCACTATGCCTTCACATTGTGCGAGGCTTTGACCAACTGCTGCTACTGCACACCGACAACCCAGTAAGACTGCTGCAACTGGGTCCAAAGTAGCTGAAAAATATGCTACAGGTCAGTTTACACCTCCATGGACCTGTTTCAGGACAGACAGAGAACATGCATCACGTTCATGACAAAACAGAACAAAATGTTTTGTGTAATCAGGCATACCTAAAGCTGGAGCCCTGCACATGCACTCTCTCAACTCGATAAACGCCTTCATTTCTTTCTCTTTCAGCGTTAGGACATCTGGCCCATCCTTAACCGTCAGTCTCACCAATGGCTTGGAGATGACTGAGAAATTCGGGATCCACTGGCGACAGTAGCCCACCATTCCCAGAAACATCCTAACGTCTCTCTGTGTCATTGGGGGATTCATCTGCAACAAGGCGGTCACTCTTTCCCTGGATAACTTCCTCGACCCTTTCTCAATTAGATGACCTAAGTATTTCACCTCTTTTTGACAACACTGCAGCTTCTTTGGGGACACTTTATGCCCATTCTTTCCCAAGTGGTTCAGTAAGGCAATGGAATCGTACTTGCAGTCATCTCTCGTTTTGGATGCAATCAACAAATCATCAATGTACTGTACTAGAGTCGATTGAAAAGGTAATTCCAATGACTCCAAATCCTTCTTCAGTATCTGATTGAAGGTGGAAGGTGATTCTGAAAACCCTTAGGGAATTCGACTCCAACTGTAGACCTTGTCCAAGAATTTGAAACTAAAAAGAAATTGGCTGTCCTCATGAAGAGGCACAGAATAGAATGCTTGGGACAAATCTACTACTGTGAACCACTCTGCATCACATGGAACCTGGAACATAATCACAGCTGGATTTGGCACCACCGGGCAACATTTCACCACTATGTTGTTAATCTTTCTCAAATCTTGGACAATTCAAACTTTTCCCACAATGCTTTCTCAGTCCCATTATAGGTGAATTACATGGACTGCTCATCACTTTCTTCAAAACTCCTTGCTTCACAAAGTCCGCAATTAACTGCGCTACCTGTATAAGGACATCTTGCGCCATTTGGTACTGCGGTACCTGGGGGAACACAGCATTCGGCTTCACACTAACTTTAACTGGTTCTACTCCTTTTATCAGTCCCACTTCCTTTCCTGTCAAGCCCCAAACTTTCTCTCTGACTGTCCCCTGCAAGTCTGCTGGCAGATCAGTCACTGTGAACATTGGGAAGAAGTTAATCTGTCATCTCCGTCTCAGGCTCTGAAACCTGACCATCATCTACTTCATCGTCACTGTTTGTCTGCACCTTAATCCCCTCATTGGAACAGGTGATAGAACACCTTGTCTTGCACAGTAAGTCTCTTCCCAGTAGGGACACAGGACTCGAATCACAAACTACAAACCTTTGCAACCCCTGGAAGGTACCAATCTCAACCTGAACCGGATCTGTGATCGGATTAGCCAAGAGCTGATTCGCCACTCCTACTACCTTGACTGTACGTCCTGAAAGAGGCAGCTTTGGAACCTCTGCACTTCTGACTGTAGAGCGTGTAGCTCCTGTGTCAACCAAGAATGAGACTTTGTGGTCCATCACTTTCCATTGCACGTGAGGGCCCCTTCTGATCTACCTCTAAGGACACTGCAAGCCTGCACTCCTCACCGTCTGAGCTCTCATCCGACCATTCATCGTTTATTCCATTCTCACCACACAATAGGAATTGTTGTACTGCGTTATTTTGACTCATTCCTTGACTTGTGACCTGTTGAGGAAGCATCACCTGTTGCCGTCCCATTGGTGCTAAGGGCAACTGCATTTGCTGTCTAGGTATCAAAGGAACTTGCTGTTGTATTTGCTGCATCTGCATTGGTTGTACACGTGGCATCTGCACTTGTTGCATAGGTTGAAGACCCTGCATCTGAACCATGTTATTCTGAAAGTTCGGATTAGGACCTCTCATCCTTGGTCCTTTAACATTCTGGAATGCATTCACATCATTGCCTTGTTGAACAACACCCTCCTGCACCATCATCGGGCACTCCCGCTTCCAGTGTCCGACGCCCCCGCAAGCATGACAAGGTAACACCTTCTTCATCCCCTGCACATCATTTTGAACCACTACGGTATTCAAATCTGGACCACGGTTCACAAAACATCCTCGACCTCTGCCTCTCACTTGTGCCTGAAACATCCTGTTTCCTTGCGCCTGTTGCACTGTCTGCTGTAAACCATTTCCCTGCATCCCTGCTTGCGCTGCCTTAATTTGCATTACAATCACTTTCTCCTTTAACTTTCTCTACTTCAACTCAATTTCATCACTACAGTATTTCACATACTGCAACACCTCATCAATTGGCTTCGCTTGCCAACAGATCAAATGATTCTTAATCATCTGACTAATCTCAGGTTTCTGTCCTTCAACAAACCTGAACACAAGGTGATTCATGTACTTCGCCTCTATGACCTCTGTACCACTGTAGTGTTTGAACGCCTGCAACAACCTCTCATAGTAGGCATGCATCGACTCTTTGGCCTCCTGCGCTGTTTGATCAATCTTTTGCCAATCAATATTTTGCGGCGACACCTTCTGTTTCAAGAACTCATTCACCTTATAGTAGTAATTCAGGTACTCTTCCCTTTCCGACCGCTCTGCTGTCGCAGGAGTAGTCTGTGGTGAATTTAACTTGTCTAACCATTCATTCAGCTGTTGCGCAGTTAAACCTTGCAAGGAGATATTTCCAGACTGCATTATCGGTGTTTGCAGTACATTCGCACTTGAGATCTGCGGAGTCAGCAGTCCCAAACCTGATTGTCTCATGGTATCTGGAGGAACCCCAATCGGACTGAAGTCTAACAGAGATCTAGATCTTTCTATTGTCTGTTCCACTGGAGTCATCCCTTCAGAGCTCCCTACGAACCCTCCTCTTGTCACTTCTTGGGTCATTACTCCCTGATCACATACACCAGACTTTGCCTGTGCATATAATGGTACTGGCGGACCAACTGTAATAGGTAAGGATATGGCGGCTGGCAGCTGCCTGCTTCCCAAACCCTGTGGAGCTTTAGCTCCCATATTCTGATTCATTATCGGTGCTGTAGCTAACTGCGATCCTGTGACCGAAGTGTAATTCAGAACCATCTGTTGCTGTGCCTGAGGCAGTAAAAGTGGAGTTGGCTCAGTCTGTATTAGCTTTGGTCTTGTATATGCCGGATTTGACGGCACCATCAAATTCGTAGTAGTCTCTCATACTGGGACATTAGAGTAGAGCCTCTGAACCTGTGGTGGCTGCAGCTGTGTCTGCATCTCTGGAGCAGTAGACACACTGACACTGTTCAGTATCGGAACTGGTGTCGCAACAGTATTAACCTGTACCGTGTCCCCTGGTTTTGAGTCGAATTTATAGGACCTGCACTAGTAGTTGGTCTATTATCATCTAGGGCATATGTCGGTGGTCGATCATGTAGCAACTGATTAAGGAACTCATCATCAACTGAGTCATCTGCCTCTGCCCATGACTTCGTAGTCTCCTTTTCTTTACTAGAACCCTTATCCATCTTACAAGTGGCTTTACCTCCTCGGGTTCCGCCTTCTGGAGTTATTGCTGGAAACATCCTAACTCCCTCTACTATTTCTCGTCTCCAAACCCTCTGTGCGCTATCCCATCTAGCTTCTGCTAGTGTCTTTTCTGCTTTCCTCATTCTCCTCTCAAACTTCTGTTGCTGTTGTCGTATTGCCATAAGTTCCCAAATTGCTAGCGCCTCAAACTGTGCTGGCCTCGGAGGTGACTTTTGCTCATTTAACACCCTCCTCAAATTTTCTAAAATCCTTATATTGAACGTTCCGTGCTCCGGAAACGCAAAACACCCTTCTTTCTCTGTTGTTTTGCACCATTGCCTTAGCCAAAGACATGGCGCGACTCCCCTCTCCTCCATTACTGCATAAGCCGGTGTATCCTCTGGGGTGTAGCCTCCCCTACACTCACGGTAATGTACACATCTTCCCTCAAAGCGCTCTTTAGAGCCTTGAAAACTTAATTTTTACATCTTTTATTTTCTAACGATCGAATCAGGAAGTGACTTTAATTCCCAGAACTCTCTTCGCCCACCTTCTCAACCAATTGCCTCTCACGGACGGCTGCCAATCCGTGCGCGACCCTTCTTACTAACTGACCTATCCCCGCACGGCTCCAATGACGTCACACTCACACACTGCGGCTGACAAAGTCTTGCGGCTTGTCTTCCTCACTCTCATTCACACAAAAACTAATGCAATATATTGCGAACACTAACAAAAACTCAAACTTGCCGGTTTACTACAGGAAGGGTAACACAATCGCGTCAGATCTTTCCAGAGATTTAGCTTAGCCTCGCCCGCTACTCTCTCCTTCTCAGATCCCGCACTCGCAAGAAAAATTTGACCCGCAAATTATACTCTCGACTTGTCAATGGGTTGTCCTAGTGCACTTTAGAACTCGCCAAATCTTCGTCGAAGTTTTCATTCACTCACCTTGACTCAAACTCGACTTGTCAACCACGCCCGATTGACCTATTAACCCCGCAAATTACAACATAAACCATCAGTATACTCCGGAGTCTTAGACCACACAGGGTCCCTACATCACCAACAACCATGGGGACATTTTTTTAGCACAAAGCGTCACACCCACATGAAGTTCGCCGACTTCCTTACTCTCATACTGCGGAGTACGCACACTCCTACTAAAACATTACCTGGCCTAAAATTCTCACAAACCTCACAATTCACCTGCGATATGCATAAGCTGTGCAAGCGCAAACCCTACGTTACTCACACTATCACTAGAAAGCCGAAAACATACCCAACTCACTTCAGCAAGCTCTGAGATTCCGGGAAAGTCATTTGGGACTTAGGGGCACATCATATCTCCAATTTTCATTATTTCAAAAACAATTTTCAAACAGTGGTCCCTCATCCTAGGGCCCCAAAGGGCCGAAACCATCCTCTGCTACCAGAACTGATAATGCGTCAGAACCCTGATAAATAAACTCACAAGGAGACACGTCTAGGCCAATGAACCTTTTGACCACGTTTGGGGACTTCTCAGGACGAGATATCTTTTGGCATCACAATCAAAAGATCACTAACCTCATCAATATGCACAGTAACTAATCAATCCAGTTATTCAATAACCTTTAATATAGATCAATACAACGAACGCACCATGACCTTTCAGCCATGAATAACCACACCAAGCTAATTATGAGTTAAGATATTTATTCCCTATTAGTTACAATCTAATATCATGTTTATTCGTCTCAACAATAGCAAGCACATCAAAACCACTATAACTTGGCAACTCGAACAAAACTTTATCAAAGCATAGATCATGAACATTAGAATAAAGCACGACGTTAACATGAATCAACTTTAGCAGAGTATCATTAGTACATTATTCAACAAAGTAAGAATTCAGCCATTTGTCTATTTGCATCCGATATTGGTGAACTCCTTAACTAACCTCGAATTAGCATCAGCATGTTGGGCTTCATGCAAAACAATTTGGTAACATGAATTTGGAAAACATCTAACTATGGTCTCTATTAATAGAGCAGTTAGCACCTAGAAAGAAAAGGCAAACAGACAACTACAATTTATCATCAGATAGTTACCCATCCGAATGAGTAAGCAAGCGGCGTCAGTCTTCGTCCTCAGGACATCAGTCGATTCGCCATCAGCCAGGATAAACAGGTAAGTCTCAGTAGGGCATAGCAAGAAATGGCTCTTCCCACATAAGGAGAAGAAGTGCATAACAGGCAAGGAATAAGGTGAGGATGGTTTAAGGTATGAGACAAAGGCCCTCATTCTGACCCTGGCAGTTCTCTACCACCAGGGCCAACGGGGGCGGGAGCACCGCCGACAGGCCGGCGGTGCTCCCTTGGTCATTCTGACCGCGGCGCTTTGGCCGCGGTCAGAACGGGAAAACCGGCGGTCTCCCGCCGGTTTTCCACTGCCCCTTAGAATCCTCCAAGGCGGCGCAGCTCGCTGCGCCCGAGGGGATTCTGACCCCCCCTACCGCCATCCTGTTCATGGCGGGAAAGCCGCCATGAACAGGATGGCGGTAGGGGGGGTCGCGGGGCCCCCTAACAGGGCCCAACTAGGCTTTTCAGTGTCTGCGATGCAGACACTGAAAAGCGCGACGGGTGCTGCTGCACCCGTCGCACGCCTTCCACTCCGCCGGCTCGATTCCGAGCCGGCTTCCTTGTGGAAGGCGCTTTCCCGCTGGGCCGGCGGGCGATCTGAATCAGATCGCCCGCCGGCCCAGCGGGAAAGTCAGAATACCCCTCGCGGTCTATTGACCGCGGGGCGGTATTCAGGCGGCTTCCGACGGGCGGGCGGCAACCGCCGCCCGCCTAGGTCGGAATGACCACCAAAGTCTCTCAGAATGGCAAAGGGATGATGAGGAAGAATGGCGAGGAATGGCAGAGTAATAGCTCAATAATGGCTGATTTTCTCCTCGGGTCACGACGGTGTCTCAAAACTGTCGAACAAGTCTCTAATTTCCCATTGGGCAATATTTGGTGCATCGTTATCTCTGTCCAATAATCCTTCACACACCTTACTAGAATTTTCACCTAACACAGTTTGCATGCAGTTGATTGGCTCCTGTGATTGACGTTGTCATCGGGTGGAATGTCAGGTAAGAAAAGTTACACTTGTCGCTCCAGTCAGTAGTTCCATTGTCTTCTCCTAGTCCAGGCGACCTTGCACCTGTTGCGAATGTCTCCTTGAGCAAGTCGGGTCCCATGAGAAATAATTTACTACAGTTACACACATATCTCTAGCTTCTGGAAAAGTACAGCTTCGTGTCCTTCAGGAAAGCAGCACATTGCACGTTAGAAAAACACAATTAATATGAATCAAATCAAATCAAATCATAAACATTTATAAAGCGCGCTACTCACCCGTGTGGGTCTCAAGGTGCTAGGGGGATGGGGTTACTGCTGCTCGAAGAGCCAGGTCTTAAGTTGCCTCCGGAAAGCGAGGCGGTCCTGGGTGGTCCTGAGGTTGGTGGGGAGGGAATTCCATGTCTTGGCCGCCAGGTAGGAGAAGGATTTCCCACCTGCCGTGGTGCGGCGGATGCGAGGTACGGCGGCGAGAGCAAGGTTGGCAGAGGGAAGTTGACGGGTGGGTGTGTAGAAACTGAGGCGGCGGTTGAGGTATTCGGGTCCCTTGTTGTGGAGGGCTTTGTGTGCGTGGGTGAGGAGTCGGAAGGTGATCCTTTTGTTGACGGGAAGCCAGTGCAGGTGTCTCAGGTGGCTGTTGCGGGGTATGTCGAGGATGAGGCGGGCGGAGGCATTTTGAATTTGTTGCAGATGTTTCTGGAGTTTAGCGGTGGTTCCTGCGTATAGGGTGTTGCCGTAGTCCAGGCGGCTCGTGACGAGGGCGTGGGTCACGGTCTTTCTGGTGTCAGCAGTAAGATGTCGGCGAGGGGGCTCATGTAGACATTGAAGAGAGTCGGGCTGAGCGAGGAGCCTTGTGGGACGCCGCAGATGATCTCGGTGGGGTCTGAGCGGAAAGGTGGGAGGTAGACTCTTTGGGAGCGGTTGGAGAGGAAGGAGGTGATCCAGTCTAGGGCCTGTCCTTGGATCCCGGTGGAGCGGAGGCGGGATATTAGGGTTCGGTGGCAGACGGTGTCGAAGGCAGCCGAGAGGTCGAGGAGGATGAAAGTTTCTCCGTTGTCCATCAGAGTTCTGATGTCGTCTGTGACTGAGATGAGGGCGGTTTCTGTGCTGTGATTGGCTCGGAATCCGGACTGAGAGGGGTCGAGTAGGTTGTTGTGTTCAAGGAAGTTGGTAAGTTGCTTGTTGACGGTCTTCTCTATGACTTTGGCAGGGAAGGGGAGGAGCGAGATGGGGCGGAAGTTCTTCAGGTCGCTGGGGTCCACCGTAGGTTTCTTCAGTAGGGCGTTGACTTCTGCGTGTTTCCAGCTCTCGGGAAAGGTGGCAGAAGCAAACGAGCTGTTGATGATGGTCTGGAGATGCGGGGCGATGATGTCGTCGGCTTTGTTGAAGATGAAGTGTGGGCAGGGGTCCGAGGGGGCACCGGAGTGGATGGAGTTCATGGTGGCTTTGGTCTCTTCCGTGTTGATGTGAGTCCAGGCGTTGAGGGTGATGGCTGGGGTTGTAGGTTCTGTGGTGGTTGGCTGGGTCTGGTGTCCGAAGCTGTCGTGTAGGTCGGTGATCTTACGATGGAAGAAGGTGGCGAGGGAGTTGCAGAGGTCTTGTGAGGGCGTGATGGCGTTGGCGTTAGGGTTGGAGAGCTCTTTGATAATGTTGAAGAGTTCTTTGCTGTTGTGGGTGTTCTTGTCCAGTCTGTCTGTGAAGGAATTTCTTTTGGTGGCGCGGATCAGTTGGTGGTGTTCGTGGGTAGCGTTCTTGAGGGCAGCCATGTTATCTGCGGTGTGGTCCTTGCGCCAGGCTTTCTCGAGGGTGAGGCAGTTTTTTTTAGATTCCTTGAGGGTGTCTGTGAACCAGAGGGGTTTTTTGGTGTTGGTCTGTCTTGGGAGGCGTCTGAGGGGAGCGAGGTTGTCTGCGCAGTTGGTGATCCAATGCGTGAGGCTGAGGGCTGCGTCGTTGGGGTCGGTGGAGAAGGTGGGTTGTTTGTCGCTGAGAGTGGAGAGAAGCTGTTCCGCTGGGATTTTGTTCCAATGTCGGCGTGGGATGGGTTGTGTGCGGAGGTGGTGAGTCTCGAGTCGGAAGGTGAAGTGGACACATCTGTGGTCGGTCCAGTGTATAGCGGAGGAGTGGCTGAAGGATACGTGGTTGCTGGCGGAGAAGATGGGGTCAAGCGTGTGTCCGGCGATGTGGGTGGGAGTGTTCACCAGTTGCTTGAGACCGAGGTTGGCGAGGTTGTCGAGCAGGGCGGTGGTGTTAGGGTCGTTGTTCTGTTCCAGGTGGAAGTTGAGGTCACCGAGGAGGATGTAGTCCGGCGAGGCAAGGGCGTGCGGGGAGATGAAGTCAGTGATGGAGTCGCTGAAGAGGGCGCGTGGTCCAGGGGGTCTGTAGATGAGAGTTCCTCTGAGGGTGGTCCTGGGGTCGGTGTGGATCTGGAAGTGCAGGTGTTCAGCGGCGAGGGGGGTGTCTTCGGTGGAGGTGGTGACGTTGATGGAGTCCTTGAAGATGATGGCGATTCCTACTCCTACTTGGTTGGTGCGGTCTCTCCTGGAGATCTGGTAGCCGTCGGGGATGGCTATGGCGATGTCGGGGGCCGAAGAGGCGTTCATCCAGGTCTCAGTGATGAAGGCGACGCCCGGTGCAGTGGAGTCCAGGAGGTCCCATAGTTCAATGGCGTGCTTGTGGACGGAGCGTGCGTTGATCAGGATGCATTTGAGGTGGTTGTTGGTGCGTGGGCTGGCGGACGTGGTGGTTTCGCGGTGGAAGGAGAGTTTGCAGGTGTGACATGCGAAGGGTCCGTGGGTACGTTTCGGGTTGGCTTGGAAGCAGGTGCTGGAGCGCCCCGGGTTGAGGGCGTGGAGGGTGATGGGGTTGTAGCGGTGCTGCAGGGTTTGGGAGTGCTGGGGGCCAGGGGTCGTGGCGCTGGGCGCGGTCCAGGCACGGACGGGCACAGACGGGCTTGCCTTTGGCGCGCCAGCGGCGCGCCTGCCGCGCGCGGCCGCGCAGCGGCTGCCATAAGAGGGAGGAGGGGGGGAGGAGGGGTCAGCTGGGGGCAGGGGGCGGGGGACGGGAGGGGGGCGACGAATGGGAGCAGGGGGGGCGGGCCGAGCAGGAGGTGGCAGCGGGAAAGCGGAGGGTGGGGGGGTCAGGTAGAGGGGAGGGGAGAAAAGGATAGGGGAGGGGGGGTTAAAGGTGGAGGGGAGTAAGGAAGAAAGATAGGGGAGGGGGGCTTAAAGGTGGAGGGGAGTAAGTAAGAGAGATAGGGGAAGGGGGGTTAAAGGTGGAGGGGAGTAAGGAAGTAAGATAGGGGGGGTTGAAGGTGGAGGGGAGTAAGGAAGAGAGATAGGGGAGGGGGGGTAAAGGTGGAGGGGAGTAAGGAAGAGAGATAGGGGAGGGGGGTTAAAGGTGGAGGGGAGTAAGGAAGTAAGATGGGGGGGTTAAAGGTGGAGGGGAGTAAGGAAGAGAGATAGGGGAGGGGGAGCGACCTACCCTCGGAGTAGGGAAGAACAGAGAGAAGAGTCAGGAACATAAGAACAGAGGAGAGAAGAGTCAGGAACAGAAGAACAGAGGAGAGAAGAGTCAAGAACAGAAGAACAGAAGAGAGAAGAGCCAGGAACAGAAGAATAGAAGAGAGAAGAGCCTAGAAGAAGGGTAAAGAAGAAGAGGAGAGAAGAGTCAAGAACAGAAGAACAGAAGAGAGAAGAGCCAGGAAGAAGGGTAAAGAAGAAGAGGAGAGAGGAGTCAAGAACAGAAGAACAGAAGAGAGAAGAGCCAAGAAGAAGGGTAAAGAAGAGGAGGAGAGAAGAGTCAAGGAAGAGGAGTCAGGCAGATGAGGAGAGACCTGAGAAGCAGAGGATACGAAGAACACAGATGAAGAACACAGAAGAAGGACAAAGAAGAAGAGAGAACACGCAGGACGGGGTGCAGGGAGGAAAGAAGAACACAGATGAAGAGAGAAGAAAGCACACGCAGGTCGCGGTGCAGAGGAGAAAGAAGAAACACAGATGAAGTATACAGATGAAGAACACAGATGAAGAAAGAAGAAAGAACACGCAGGTCGGGGTGCAGAGGAGAAAGAAGAACACAGATGAAGAACACAGATGAAGAAAGAAGAAAGAACACGCAGGTCGGGGTGCAGAGGAGAAAGAAGAAACACAGATGAAGTACACAGATGAAGAACACAGATGAAGAAAGAAGAAAGAACACGCAGGTCGGGTGCAGAGGAGAGAGAAGAAACACAGATGAAGTACACAGAAGAACACAGAAGAAGGACACAGAAGAAGACCACAGATGAAGAAAGAAGCAGGAAGAGAACGCGGTGAGGAAGAGGAGCGGGGCTGAGGAAGAGCAGAACATGCAGCAAGAGGGCTGCAGATGTCGCGCTGCACCGCGCGGCGCGAGCCGAGCGTTCGGCACAAGCCGCGCGTTCGGCACAAGCCGCGCGTTCGGCTCGGGCCGCGCTCCGCGTCTCTAAGACGCGGCGCGCCCCGAGCCTTTCTTGCACCCTGCGAGGCCCCAGGACTTACTGGGGGCCTCGCGCTGCGCTCTCCCTCCGTCTTGTTGGGGTCTCCTGACCCCTCTTACCTGTTGGGGCTCCCTTTTCTTCTTTTCTGTCTTTCTTCCTTTTTGGGTCTGTTTTCTCCTCTGTCCTTTATGTCTTTTCCCCTTCCCAGGTTACCTCTGTCTTCCCAGCATTCCTCCTTTCCCTATTCTCTATGGTTTCTGCTCCAGTCTATTCTATCTACTTTTCCCTATTCAAGATGGTGTCCTTTTTCTTCCTGTGGGTCACTTCCTGTTTTATGGTATTTAAGGGTGGTTTTTCTTTTCCTCTTTGCGCTGCAACACTCTCTGTTCAGTTAGTGTCCTCGCTCCTGATTTCCTAGTCCTTGGCTCTGGATTTCGCCATTTCTGTGTTACGTCAGTTCCTTTGATTCCTGTTCCTCTGTTCTTGTTCCAGGAATCCCCTGCGAATCATCTGGGAGGTTTTTTCCTCTTCTTCTGAAGGGGTTTTTTCCCTCTGGCGCTACTTTCTCACGGTCACGGTCTGTCCTTGGCGTTTCCTCGCCTACAGCACCGTGGCTACCAGAAAGAGTCGCCCCTTTTTGGGCCAAAGTCGAACCCTCAAGATCCACGCCTCAAGATCTGCAAACTCCAGGCGCAAGCAGCACGTGAGTCGTGACAGATTGCAGCGCCAAACCATCCCGACGTCTTCTAACACCATGGAAGACACTGTGGTAGCTGCGGCGGATCCGGATCAAACTTTGCTAACTACAATTCAGCAACAAGCTCAAGAATTACAGCAACTACGCAGTGAGAATGCTGCGCTGCGACAGGCCTTGGCTTTCCGCAGTGGTGATGTCCCGACGCTCTCCGCCTCTACCCATCGTTTTTCGGGTGAACCAACCAAGCTGCGAGAGTTCCTTGACTCCTTGACAGTGTACTTTGCCTTCCGACCCACCCAATTCTCCCATGACAGAACAAAAGTGGGTTATCTCATCAGTGCCTTATCTGGTCCTGCCTTGGCCTGGGCAACCCCGATGGTATCATCTAACGATCCGGTATTGTCGGATTATTCCGCCTTTGTGAACCGCTTCAAGCTGATGTTTAGTCGTCCGGGATTGGAGGCTTCAGCAGAAGAGGCCTTATGCGATATTCATCAAGGTTCACAAGATGTCCTTCAATACATCACACGCTTTCGTCAACTAGCGGCAGAGACCACCTGGGTGGAACGTACTTTGGTGACTTTGTTTCGTAGAGGACTCAAAGAAGAAATCAAAGACGAACTAGTACATTCCACCAGAGTGGAAGATCTTCGTGGCCTGATGGATCAAGCCCTCTCCATCGAGTATCGCCTTCAGGAACGGAGAGCAGAGAAGAGAAAAAGCAGAGGGTCTTTTCAACCAAGCACCTCACGAGTTTTTCCGCATCGTTCTGAGGAACCTCGCCCTCCTGTCAGAGACACCGAAGGAGAACCCATGCAGGTGGATACAACTCGAGGCCCTCTCTCCCCTAGCGAACGAGAAGATAGACGAAAGAAGGGTTTGTGTTTATACTGCGGATCTGCCGGCCACATACTGCGTACCTGTCCAGTACGTCCATCAAGGCCATCGGGAAACGCCGCTTCCCGTCCTCTGTAAGAAGGGAGGGGACGGGATTAGCAGCTATACCTTCCATCAGTTCTTTCAACGACAATACCACATCCTTGTTCATTTTACCAGTAATGTTACAATTACCTGATGGCCGTCAAGAGAAGACTATGGCACTACTAGATTGTGGAGCTAGTGGCATTTATATGGATAAGAAGTGGGCCACCACTCAACAAGTTCCTATACAACCTAAGGAGGTTCCAGAACAAGTTCACACGGTGGATGGATCTTTGATATCATCGGGTCCAGTAGATACAACTACCCTGATGCTGAATCTACAGATCAGTAACCATCAGGAACACATTTCCTTTGATCTTATAACTTCCCCCAACCATACCATCATTCTTGGAATCCCGTGGTTCATCAGACATAATCCATATGTGAACTGGGCTACCCGGACGGTTTCCTTGTCTTCACAGTTCTGTCACGAGCACTGTTTTGCTTCAGACAAGTATTGGTCGCCTAAGAGGTCAATAATCACGGAGGGTACCACCGGTTCGACCATAAATACAGTCCAAGGAGTTCCTGAACACTATTTGGATTTTCAAGACGTCTTCCAAAAACCTTCCAAACCTGTGTTACCTCCACATCGAGATTACGATTGTGCTATTCCCTTGGAACCTGGCACTATCGTTCCTTTTGGCAGGATGTATTCCCTCACGGAAACTGAAAAGGAAGTACTAAAGGAGTATTTGGATGAAAATATTCAAAGTGGTCTTATTGTTCCATCGTCTTCTCCGGCCGGGGCTCCTCTCTTTTTCGTACCCAAGAAGACAAAGGACCTTCGCCCTTGCCTGGATTTTCGAGGCCTGAATAAAATAACTATTAAAGATCGTTATCCTTTGCCTCTCATAAGGGACATTTTAGAGGCAGTCAGAGGGGCCCAACGGTTTACCAAACTAGATCTACGGGGAGCCTATCACCTCTTACGCATTAAAGAAGGAGATGAGTGGAAAACGGCCTTTAGGACTTCATTTGGTCACTTTGAATACAGGGTAATGCCTTTCGGTCTTACTAATGCCCCGGCAATTTTTCAGAGATTTATGGACTCAGTATTCTCGGATCTCCTGAATCAGACAGTTGTAATCTACCTTGATGATATTCTTATTTATTCCAGAAATCCCGAACTCCATTCTTCCCATGTTAAACAAGTCCTTCAACGACTCCGGGCACATCAACTATTTTGCAAACCCGAAAAGTGTGAGTTTGACCAGACGGAAGTCAAATATCTAGGATATCATTTAAGTACCACCGGAGTAGCCATGGATCAAGAAAAGGTACAAGCTATCCTAGATTGGCCTTCTCCATCTTCCATTAAAGAAACACAATGCTTTCTAGGATTGGCGAACTTCTATCGACAATTCATCGCAGACTTTGCTAAACAAACTAGCCATATAACTCACACTTTAAAGAAGGAAAATCTTGTTAAAGGGTTTGTCTGGACTAAAACTGCTGAAACAGCTTTTCAGGAATTAAAGAAGGCATTTACACAAGCTCCCATCTTAAGACATCCAGAGACCAACAAACGATTTATTGTCGTCACCTATGCTTCTGAAAAGGCCATTGGTGCCGTTCTACTCCAACAACAAGAGGACGATGGTCTTGAACATCCTGTTTTCTATTTGTCTCATATACTCTCTATTGCAGAACAACATTACTCAGTATTGGAAAGAGAATTGTTGGCTCTGAAAACAGCTTGTATTGAATGGAGGCAGTTTCTGATGGGTTCCAAGGAACCTTTTGAAGTGAGAACAGACCATCGAAACTTACAATGTTTACGAAATTTCGTATGCCAAAATAGTCGTCAAGCTCGTTGGGCCTTCTTCTTCAGCCAGTATGATTTCTACATTACATATATTCCTGGCTCCCAAAACATTCTGGCTGATGCTCTATCGCGTCGTTATCCAGATTGTACTCCTGTCCCAGCTCAACCCCTACTGGAACCCAGTAAGATCATTGGGGTAGCCCAGTCTTTTCTGGAGGAGGTACAACTGGAGTACCCCAATCTATCTGATGATGAAATAGAGAACTTAAGGCCTCTTTTACATAAGAGACAAGGATACTATTATTATCACGATCTGTTATTCATTCCCACTAACAGAGTGAGAGAAAAGGCATTACAAATGTGTCATGATTCACCGGTTGCTGGTCATAGAGGCATCAAGGCCACACAAGAACTGTTATCACGATTTTTCTGGTGGCCTACTTGGAAAAAGGATATTGAAACATACGTTCAGGCTTGTCCCACATGCGCTCAAGTCAAGATTCCCCGAACCAGACCTGCGGGTTTACTCCAGCCCTTGCCGGTTCCGCCAACTCCATGGCACACCATCTCCACCGATTTCATGTGTTCGTTACCACTCTCAGCAGGAAACCGGGTAATCATGGTCACTGTGGACTCTTTTACTAAGATGGCTCACTTCACTGCCTTGAAAAAGCTACCTACATCCCAAGAATTAAGCCAGATATTCATTGAACATATCTTCCGTCTTCATGGACTTCCTCATACTCTTATATCTGATAGAGGACCTCAGTACATTTCCCGGTTTTGGAGGTATTTTTGTAAGACACTAAACATCGATAGAGCTCTGTCATCGGGCTTCCATCCTCAGACCAATGGACAGACCGAGCGTCTGAACCAAGGCTTAGAACAATACCTTCGTTGTTTTTGCAACTCAACTCAAAGCAACTGGAACACTTATCTCCCTATCGCTGAATTCTCTTATAATAACTCAGTCCATAGTGCCTCCAAGACCACTCCTTTTTTCTGTTCTTATGGTTTTCATCCTACCTCTTTTCCTACTTCTTCTCTGTCTCCCACTCCCTTACCCGCTATTACTCATTTTTCCAAACGTCTTCTACAAATCCATAGACTGATTCGTTCTAATCTCTTACACACCAAGAGATATATGAAGAAAGTAGCAGACAAGAAACGTAGGGCCACTCCGGACTACCATCCACAGGATAAAGTTTGGCTTTCTTCTAAATTCTTACCCTCACGTCTTTCTCAGAACAAATTCACACCTCGCTATTACGGGCCTTTCCGTATTCTCCAGTTACTTAATCCTGTCACTGTCCGTCTTCACTTGCCTCACACATGGAAGATTCATCCAGTCTTCCATGTCTCCCAACTCAAACCTTATGTACCAGATCCGTACTCCCGTCAGTTTTCCTGTCCTCCTCCTGTCTTAGTGGATGATGTTCCTGAATATGAGGTTCAGGAGATTTGTGACTCTCGTCTTTTTCACACCCGTCTGCAGTATCTGATTCATTGGAAGGGTTATCCTCTCAGTGAGTGTTCTTGGGAAGATGCATCTTCGGTTCATGCTCCTCTTCTGACTCAGCGCTTTCACCGTTTATTTCCTTTCAAACCAGGGCCTTCGGGAGGGGGGCCTACTGTCGCGCCGCACCGCGCGGCACGAGCCGAGCGTTCGGCACAAGCCGCGCGTTCGGCTCGGGCCGCGCTCCGCGTCTCTAAGACGCGGCGCGCCCCGAGCCTTTCTTGCACCCTGCGAGGCCCCAGGACTTACTGGGGGCCTCGCGCTGCGCTCTCCCTCCGTCTTGTTGGGGTCTCCTGACCCCTCTTACCTGTTGGGGCTCCCTTTTCTTCTTTTCTGTCTTTCTTCCTTTTTGGGTCTGTTTTCTCCTCTGTCCTTTATGTCTTTTCCCCTTCCCAGGTTACCTCTGTCTTCCCAGCATTCCTCCTTTCCCTATTCTCTATGGTTTCTGCTCCAGTCTATTCTATCTACTTTTCCCTATTCAAGATGGTGTCCTTTTTCTTCCTGTGGGTCACTTCCTGTTTTATGGTATTTAAGGGTGGTTTTTCTTTTCCTCTTTGCGCTGCAACACTCTCTGTTCAGTTAGTGTCCTCGCTCCTGATTTCCTAGTCCTTGGCTCTGGATTTCGCCATTTCTGTGTTACGTCAGTTCCTTTGATTCCTGTTCCTCTGTTCTTGTTCCAGGAATCCCCTGCGAATCATCTGGGAGGTTTTTTCCTCTTCTTCTGAAGGGGTTTTTTCCCTCTGGCGCTACTTTCTCACGGTCACGGTCTGTCCTTGGCGTTTCCTCGCCTACAGCACCGTGGCTACCAGAAAGAGTCGCCCCTTTTTGGGCCAAAGTCGAACCCTCAAGATCCACGCCTCAAGATCTGCAAACTCCAGGCGCAAGCAGCACGTGAGTCGTGACAGCAGAAGAGGAGCAGAGAGCGAAGGGAAGAAGGACAGCGGAGGTGCGGAGAGAGGTAGGAGGGGAGAGCGGAAGGCAGAAGACAGAGGTACAGAAGAAGAGGTGAGTAGCGCGGGCCGGGCGAAGGGCTGGGCGGGGGGAGTACTGACTGTTTTTTAGCAGGACTTGCTGGGAGGTTTCAGGAGCCTGGGCTGGTGGAGCTGCAGCGGCAGGGGGAGCGACCTACCCTCTGGTCAAGGGTCGCTCCAGACCAGGAGAGCAGGAAGCTAGGCCCAGACCCTTGCTAGGCCCAGACCCTTGCTAACTAAGGCCTAGTGATTAATTTAGCATAACCGAATACAGAACTCTTAATGCTAATACAAAGTCATACATTAGTACATTGTTAATTCATTATTAGTCCGTTTCATTAATCATCGCATACATTGGTGGCCACTCCCCGTGTGCACATTTCAAACGCATACATTATTTTTCTGCCAAGTTAACATATCTTCTATGCGGCTTCATTACACATAATATTGCAAGCTTTTCATGTTAATATTAATTTTAAAAGTCACACTCCAACGCCAACCAGTGGGCCAGGCTGCGAATGCAGTGTTCTGTGCTTGTTCCCCTCTATGAACAACTTACCGCTGTGAGGCCTCCCAAGGTAAATAGCCAGTCTGTCACGCTGCGGTGGCCTTTCAAAAACACCATAAACTCCAATCACTTGCCTCTTTCACCGCCATGCTGCAACAGTCCTTGTTTGTTGGGTGAAGGGAGGTGGGTCTTACAAAATCCAGGGACACTGTCCCAGCCCAAATCAGTGGCTGACCCCGCATTTGCAACCTTTTAGTATGGGCACATTTTCAAAACATGCTCAGCCTCCTATTGGCCGGCAATTTCACAGGCTCTGCTGGCTTTTGTCACCGTTGCCCTTCACCCCTCTCCTACCCACCTGAGGGGGAGGGGGTTCCACTTCGGCCCCATTGCCCCTCCTCCTATCAGGAAACACTGTTACCGGGCCTTTAGTGCCGTTTATTGGTCCGGCCCCTTATGCCCCCGGCACTTTGGTGGGCACCATAAAGGAAAACAAAATTTAAGGTGCTGCAGCCCGCAGCCGGAGTGGCTGTCTCTGGCTAACTATAACCCTGTATTGTGGTGACAGCGTAGGGCAGGCACGTCTTGCCGGAAAAAAACAAGAGGCAAAGCACCACCGCCTGGATCCACGTGGCCTGTGCGCTGTCTGCAGGTGATGGCAGTTCTGTTTATCAACAAAAGCACAGCAGCCACGCACTCCGAAAAGACACAAGTCAGCCTCAGCTACTCATAAAGATGTATTCATTCTTCTGTACTAGGGCAGAGTTCATTGTTGCTAGAAAAACACTGACATAAAATAAAGAAGTGTCTCACGCACCCCTAGGATTCACATTGTGTTGGTCTGACCATGTACGGTGTGTCTTACATCACGTTACATGGTTCACCCCAGCACTGATCATCTGTTTCATTAGTGTGGCACTGTTGTGTGAATATTAATGATATCTAATCATATCCCATGGTGCGCACCAAGACTTAATTAATGTGTATTGAGATGGCATGTATGCTCAGAATAGTGCCGACCAGAACTTGAGTCGAGGGTAGACCCTGGTAGATGGCATCTACCCATTTTTTCACAGGGTGGACGCTGTCTACCCTGCAAAAAATGTATGCCCCATAGAAATATGCTAACCTTGCCCCCGATGTAATTTTTGTAGACACGGGGGCACATTCAGCAGAGCCTACAGTTTGTCTGCTTTTCTTCCGAGCAAAGATGTGCAGGCTGGGAAAGGGCTTGTAAGATTCCAGCTAGGCGCATAACAAAGGCCTAAGTTAAGGGGCCATCAGGCCTCCTTTTGTTGAAGTATTGAAGCTATTGGAAGCCTCACACCTAAAAGCAAACTAGGAGAAACAAAGGCACACAGCTTATCTCTTCTAAGGTACTTGAGAGGGATGTTGTTTTGCTTTGTTCAGACCCTGTATATAAAAAATAAACATGCACTGTAAGAACGTCGGATGGATTGGTTCGTCCCATTATTTACACAAATAAAGATATAAATACCACTATTTTGTTTAATTTCTTTTGTAGCGCATTAGCGATACTCATCCCAACGCGGGGTGTAAGAGCGCTTTACATCACACATATATTTTATGCACGAACAATCAATCATATGTGAGTAAATCAATGTCCTGAATGTGTTACATAAGACAGCAAGGGTTACAAGGTATAGGAGTGACGTGCTTCATAGCTCACTGTGACTTATGATTTATTAACTGCAAGTAACAAAAGGATCTCAGTGTTGAAAGAAGTAACCCACTTACCCATTTATATAAAACAAAATGTGGTACATAATGTGGTTTGCTAGGGACATATTATCTCTCTATGCTACTTTGATTCAAAACTGGAACTAGACAAAACACAGATTTCTCTCTCCAGCAAATGTGTTAACCACCAGAGTTATCCTACCATTATTAATAGTGCCTGAAATTCAGTTGCCACACAAACATCTCTGCAGCAGGGAGCTCAACTCCATAAGATATAGATTTACTGCCACATTTCTCCTTTTTTCCAATTTCTTTTTGGCAGGGTTTAAAAAAATATACATAAAAGTTGAGATCAAGATTTTGCGTTGGGGTTGCTTTGCTTTTTTTGGCACAACCCTGATGCAAAATCTCATTTGTAAAAAAATTGTAATGTGCGCAAATGTACTTATGTTACACCTGCTAAACATAGGTGTTAGGTCTTAGGGTCTGATTTCACTTCTTGTGATGTCAGTTCCTGAGAGGTCATAGGTTGTGATGCTATTCCCTGTGATTCCACATGCGATGTCACACGTCATGATGTCAGGCACCATGATGTCACTAACATACCATCTAAGTTGGTTAGTCCCCCCACTTCTTTTTTTAGGACTTGTTCCCTGCTACCGACGCACTGGCTGCAGCTCCTGTAGGGTGGCTAGGGGATGACCCTGGCCGCTATAAATGCGTAACTAATGGATTTTAGTGAGGTGACGTGGACACCAGCATTAAAATACATTAGTGTAACCCCTGATGCATGATACTTGGCAGGGCTGAATTAGTTTAGTGTTTTATGTTCTAAGCAGCCCAGCGGTCTCATGTCATGCATACTTCTTCAGCCGTTTTATGATATATATATATATATATATATATATATATATATATATATATATATATATATATATATATATATTATGAAATGCACTGAGCAGAAATGATGGAAATAATGTGATCACCCATAAAGTTTGAATGTCAGCAAAATTAGCAGAAAGTGGAACTTTGGAGAAAGGGCTAATTAGCTACAGCGGAATAAGGACTCTGAGAGGAGGTACCTTGTACTATAAATCCCAGAATGCTTCTGAGATGATAACAGGCATGTTAATGAAAACCACTTGAGAAAGACGGAATGTTGAAACTTGTGGTGTTTGATGCTGCTCTGTGGATGAACGGAATCTGCTAAACAAAGCCCCAGGGAGTGCAGCATTGATTGACTGAAATATATATATATATATATATATATATATATATATATACACATAATTAATTATGGGAGGTAGCAAATCATGTGCTGCTGCACATCAAATACATATGTTATTAATGAGTTAAACTTGTGAAAACATATCATCATAAAAATAACTTTACAAAAAATATGCCACTTTACCAAAAAGAAGCACTGTTGCGAATGATGTAAATGTGTTATTAATGAGTTAAACTTGTGACAACATATCATCAAAAAAGCACTCTACTAAAAATAAGGCACTTTACCGAAAAAAAGTACTGTTGTAAATTACGTAAAAATGTAATTTAAGAGTTAAACTTACGCAAACATATCATCAAAGAAAAGCACTTTACTAAAAATAAGACACCTTACCAAACAGAAAGAAGTATTAAAATAGGGAATAAGTCATAGTAAAATTGTGATGTTGTTATGAATTATGCAACCATGTCATTAGTTAGTTTAGTTTGTGATACACTTTACCAAAAGAAACACTGTAAGGAAAAAGGAGCGTTGTACTAATAAACAAGTTAATTTAAGCTAAATCATTTACATGTCATTTTACATGGTCGTTGTATGTATATATACCCTTAGGAAAAAGGTGTGGACAAAAGGGAGGATGTTCCTTTAAATTTGTGTTTTGCACTGCACTATGGGATGGCCAAGTCGAAGGCTTTTGCCGAAATGGGTAGGCCATTTTTCTTAGGTGATACCTCGCACTTTGCACTTTTGATTGTTAAGAAATGAAATAATAAATCTCTTGTAAAAGCAATAATTCCTACCGGATTTGTGCCGTCTCCTGGAAATGCTCGAAGAATAAGCTACGGAGTGCAGCAGGCTCCCTAGGAAAGGACCATAACGAATGCGGTTGTTGGACCATACGAGACAGCACCCAGACATGAGGGATGGGCTTCTTTTCCGGCGCAGAGGAATTGATTTGAATCGGAGTAAATGTCCATTGTCTCTGGCCAGGCCATGACCCAAGGATTGAAAGGAACTTTTCCATGCAAAACAAAGAACAGGTAATGGGATAAGGGGGAAGTTATAACTTTCGTCGAAGGAGGAATCCTGTTGTGTATTGCATCACGGGAACTTGTAGAAGGAGAGGCGGCCACAGTCCGGAATCCCAAAATATAAAAAAAAGTATAGATGAAACGGGGCCAACTAAACACAGTGTGGATCAAAGTAACACCACAGTGTTTAAAGAAGGAAATCTGGTACGGTGTGCTAATTTGGGAAAATAATAAACATTACATGATGTGAGGTCAGCCGGAAGTAATAATGCAGACCACGGTCAATGTCATAAATTGAAAGGGAATGAATGATGATAAAAGGAGAAATAGAGATCAGAACCTAAAATCGCAGGACAAAAATAGTAATGGGCACATAAATATTTGAAATGGAATGTGACAACTGCTCTTGTAGAGAAAACATGTGATCTTAAACAGAAATTTCATCGACAGTGAAACCTTAGCGCCATATGAATTGGGGATAAAATTAGAGCTGCACTGCCATCTACAGTCGAAAGGTTGAAAGGAAGGACTATTCACTAGAGTTTATGTTTCTAATTTGAAGTAATAAGGAACTAAAAAGATATTAGAGCAACGTTTTGTTACACTAATACTCTTGGAATAATGGCTGAAAATAGAACAAAGCGTGATGAGTTCATCAGTGAAATGTTTGATACAGATGGCAGCGAAGTCTCTCACAAAACATGGATGCAAGGAAATGTAAGAGGAACTGATTTCAAAACATTACTGAAAGAGTTGGAAAAAGCACGCACTATGGAAATAAACAAATGGTGGGAAAGTGTTACTCTCAAAAAGTACATTGAATGTAATCGAATCCCAAAAGGATTACCAATATTTATTTTGCAAACATTGAATGATATGGATCCTGACTTATTGAAACAATGTCAAATAGATACAGTGGAGTGTTCAAACACATTAATGAATACCTTAATCATTCATGCTGAAAGGAGGCTTGCACAAGCCACAGAACAGAAAAAATCAAGGAGCTGGAAAAAGCCTTGGAAAAATACAAGGGCACTGAAGAAGGGGCTAGAGGTCTTGAGGAACTTGAAAATAACTGGAGAAGCATGAAAAAGAAGTCCAACCGAAAAAGTTTTAAAAATTCGACAGAGATAAAACTGACTATTTGGCTGGGTAGGTGTATACGTTTGCAAGATGATTTGACGCGTATATAGCAGGCAAGTGATGGATCAAGTCCAGGATAAGCCAGGAAGATCTTCCAGGGTGAAAGGCTCTTAACCTGATCTGTGCCGCGGACGTAATGGTTACGTCCTGCGGCACAGTGCTGCTGTGCCGAGGACGTAACCATTACGTCCTCGGCACACAGCCCAGAGGGAGCGCTCCCGCTCCCTCTGTGTGCTTCTCCCCACACCCCCAAAGGCAGGGATGGAAGGGGAAGCCCTTCCCCTTCCACCCCCACCCCCCCACCCTCCTGTGACGTCAGCAAGCGAGCGCGTGCTGATTTGTCACAGGGTCTCCCCCATCGCGCTGGAAGCTCTGCTTCCAGCGCGATTGAAAGAGAAATGCTCGGCATTTCTCTTTCAATCATGTGGGGGAAGCCCGGAGAGGCTTCAAAGGGAAGGAAATGTATTTCCTTGCCTTTGAAGTCTCTCCCAGCGTTTCAAAAGCCGGATTGCTTGCAATCCGGCTTTTGAAATCCCACTAGACACCAGGGATTTTTTTTTTCTGAAATTTACATAAGGGAGCGACCCCTTGGGCAAGGGTCGCTCCCAGGGGTGGGCATTTTTTGGGAAGGTCTTTTGGGCAGATTGGCCTATTTTTATGAGGCCAATCTGCCCCCAAGGGGGACAGAAACCCCTAGACAGCAGGGAGTTTTATTTTTTTACGTGAATTTCACGCAAGGGGAGCGACCCCATAGGCAAGGGTCGCTCCCTGGGGGGGGGAATTATTTTAGGCCATTTCTGCCCCCCCGGGGGGTAGATCAGCCTATTTTGATTAGGCTGATGGCACCAGGGATTTTTTGTTTTTTTTGTTTTACAGATGGGGAGCGCCCCTGGAGGGGCAAATTCTGTTTAGGCCATTTCTGCCCGCTTTGGGGGCAGATTGGCCGATTTTGGGTCAATCTTCCCCCAAGGGGGACAGAAACCACTAGGCACCAGGGATCTTTTTTTTTGCACCGTCACGCAAGGGGAGCGACCTGGTAGGCAAGGGTCGCTCCTGGGGGGGAGGCAAATTTATTTTAGGCCATTTCTGCCCTCGCGGGGGCAGATCAGCCTATTGTTATTAGGCCGATCTGCCCCCAGGGGGGGGGGGGGGCAGAAACCACTAGGCACCAGGGATCTTTTTTTTGGCACCAATGTCACGCAGGGGGAGCGACCCCGTAGGCAAGGGTCGCTCCCAGGAGGGGGTCGGGCGGCAAATTTATTTTAGGCCATTTCTGCCCCCCCCGGGGGCAGATCTGTCTATTGTTATTAGGCCGATCTGCCCCCAGGGGGGGCAGAAACCTCTAGGCGCCAGGGCAATTGTGTTTTTTTTGTGTTTTTTTTTTTTTTTTTTTAGAGATGGGTAGCGACCCATTAGGCAAGGGTCGCTCCCCTGGGGGGCAAATTGTATTTAGACCATTTCTGCCAGGGGCAGATCGGCCGATTGCAGGACAATCTGCCCCCAAGGGGGCAGAAACCACTAGGCACTTGGGATTTTTATTTGGGCGCCAATGTCACGCAGGGGGAGCGACCCCGTAGGCAAGGGCCGCTCCCGGGGGTGGGGGTGGGGGGGACAAATTTATTTTAGGCCATTTCTGCCCCCCCTGGGGCCGGCTGAGCTAGAGGCCAAAATCCACAGGTAGGCACTGTTTTCTATGAAAAAATGTGATGTGTCCACATTGTGTTTTGGGGCATTTCCTGTTGCAGGCGCTAGGCCTACCCACACAGGTGAGGTATCATTTTTATCGGGAGACTTGGGGGAACGCTGGGTGGAAGGAAATTTGTAGCTCCTCTCAGATTCCAGAACTTTCTGTCACCGAAATGTGACGAAAATGTGTTTTTTAGCCAAAGTTTGAGGTTTGCAAAGGATTCTGGGTAACAGAACCTGGTCAGAGCCCCACAAGTCAACCCATCTTGGATTCCCCTAGGTGTCTAGTTTTAAAAAATGCGCAGGTTTACTAGGTTTCCCCAGGTGCCGGCTGAGCTAGAGGTCAAAATCCACAGCTAGGCACTTTGTAAAAAAAACAGCTCATTTTTCGTTCTGAAAATGTGATGTGTCCACGTTGTGTTTTGGGGCATATCCTGTCGCGGGCGCTAGGTCTACCCACACAAGTGAGGTATCACTTTTATCAGGAGACTTGGGGGAACATAGAATAGCAAAACAAGTGTTATTGCCCCTTGTCCTTCTCTACATTTTTTCCTTCCAAATGTAAGACAGTGTGTAAAAAAGATGTATATTTGAGAGATGCCCTGTAATACACATGCTAGTATGGGCACCCCGGAATTCAGAGATGTGCAAATAACCACTGCTCCTCAACACCTTATCTTGTTCCCATTTTGGAAATACAAATGTTTTCTTGATAGCTATTTTTTACTCTTTATATTTCAGCAAATTAATTGCTGTATACCCGGTATAGAATGAAAACCCACTGCAGGGTGCAGGTCATTTATCGGCTCTGGGTACCTAGAGTTCTTGATGAACCTACAAGCCCTATATATCCCCGCAACCAGAAGTGTCCAGCAGACGTAACAGTATATTACTTTTGAAAATCTGACATTGCAGGAAAAAGTTACAGAGTAAAACGTAGAGAAAGATTTATGTTTTTTTCACCTCAATTTCAATATTTTTCTTTTTCAGTTGTTATTTTATGTAGGAAACCCTTGTAGGATCTACACAAATTGCTGAATTCAGAATTTTGTCTACTTTCCAGAAATGTTGCGGTGCCTGGGATCCAGCGTTGGTTTCATGCCCATTTTTGTCACTGACTGGAAGGAGGCTGAAAGCACAAAAAATCGTAAAAATAGGGTATGTCCCAGTAAAATGCCAAAATTGTGTTGAACAATTGGGTTTTCTGATTCAAGTCTGCCTGTTCCTGAAAGCTGGGAAGCTGGTGATTTTATCACCGTAAACCCTTTGTTGATGCCCTTTTCAGGGGAAAAAACACAGGCCTTCTTCTGCAGCCCCTTTTTCCCATTTTTTTGAAAAAAACGAAATTTTCACTGTATTTTGGCTAATTTCTTGGCCTCCTCCTGGGGAACCCACAAAGTCTGGGTACCTCTAGAATCCCTAGGATGTTGGAAAAAAAGGACACAAATTTGGAGTGGTTAGCTTATGTGAACAAAAAGTTATGAGGGCCTAAGCGCGAACTGCCCCAAATAGCCAAAAAAAGGCTCGGCACAGGAGGTGGAAAAGGCCTGGCAGGAAGGGGTTAAATAAGTTCCGGGGACGAAGGATCATTGGTGACACAGACCACCAGGCTTCTTTAAATGTACTAAATGTAAAGCCTGCCGGTATGGCAAAAATATTACATAACTCAAATGTCTTGACGGGTCTATGAGAATTAAAGAACAAATGTCATGTGAAACACCATTTGTCGTCTATATCCCAGAATGTTGGTGTGGCAGAAAGTACATAGGGAGTACTGTAAATAACCTGAAATGATGTATATTGTAACATTTGAGAGCTATAGCAAAAAGAGACTACTCATGTGTCATTGTCAAACATATTTGGGAACACCATGCTGGAGATTACAAGGATTTCCGTTACTCTGGTATCCATCATGTGAGGACTAATATGATGGCGTGGGGATCAAGCACTAACCCTTAGGAGAGCAGAATCTAGGTAGATCATGATGAATGGAAAGGAGATACCTTGGGGTCTGAATACAGGTGCAGAACTTCATGTCCATCTGTAAATGTATTTGCTAGGTTTGACAGGACATTTCTCATATCTTATTGGTGAATATCTGGAAATTTGAACTGTAGAGAAAGTGAAAAAGATGCTATTCTTATGCTTATGTTTTTCAATATCATTTAAAGTAGATGATGTAGCTAGGGTAAGCTTGGGAGAACCTCACTGGGAGTGTAATTATGGAAGGGAGTAACCCCATTATCAAAAAGAAGTTAAATTACAAAACTGGTGTATGGTTGTGTCTCATGAAGCTAACTGATAATTTAGTGAAGGACTAACTCCTGGTACTTTACCAGGATTGTAATTATGGGAGACAGCACAACATGTGCTGCTGTGAATCATGTAAATATGTTATTAATTAGTTAAACTTGTGAAAACATATCATCATAAAAAGCACTTTAGTAAAAATAAGGCACTTTACCAAGAAGAAGTACTGTTGTGAATTACGTAAATATGTTATTAATTAGTTAAACTTGTGAAAACATATCATCATAAAAAGCACTTTAGTAAAAATAAGGCACTTTACCAAGAAGAAGTACTGTTGTGAATTACGTAAATGTGTTATTAATGAGTTAAACTTGTGACAACATATCATCAAAAAGCACTTTACTAAATATAAAGTACTTTACCGAAAGGAAGTACTGTTACAAATTATGTAAATATGTCATTAAGGAGTTCAACTTGCACAAACATATTATCAGAGAAAAGCACTTTACTAAAAATAAGAGACCTTACCAAACAGAAAGAAGTATTGAAACAGGGAACAAGTCAAAGTAAAATTCTGATGTTATGAATTATGCAACCATGTCATTAGTTAGTTCAATTTGTGATACACTTTACCAAAAGAAACACTGTATGGAAAAAGGAGTATTGTACTAAGAAACATGTTAATTTAAGCAAAATCATTTAAATGGCATTTTACAAGGTCATTGTATGCTTATATACCTCCTGGAAATGCTCGAAGAATAAGCTACGGAGTTGGGCAAGCTTCCTGGGAGAGGACCATATATATATATATATATATATATATAGCTTAAAGCTCACAGATGGGAGAGGACCATATATATATATATATATATATATATATATATATATATAGCTTAAAGATCACAGAATCCAAAGTGTTATTGAACAAAAGGATTAAAAGGTTGAATATGTCACACAGAAGGGGAATCTATATTTATTCTTGTTATTCACAATTGACAGCAATATGGTTGCTGGTTGATGCTTGGTCAACAATCCCCTCGCATAAACTCCCACTGGAAAGAGGGACGTTATCATTATTTCCCATCCTTAATATGTACTTACTTCTGCCCTTGACAGGATTGGATTTGTCTTCACATCCAGTGAGATAAATACCTTGCAAACAGTTACTACCCGCAAAACTGATGTTTGGGAGTGTCGTTTGCTATGCCAAACCCTTGGAGTTCCAACAGTCCCATCATAAGCACCACAAATTAAAATGCAATCCATTACTATCAAAAGGGTCTTTTGCTCACCCAAATTCAACATAGATACTCAATAGCATTGACAATCTGAACAATTAGGCTACTTTAGTATTTGGAGAATAAGCAGAAATGACTTTAATAGTTTTAGCTGAATTGTTGCCTCAGGATCCATTGAAATTTCTCCATCTTATCATTGGTGCAGTTGCTCGGTTCATACCACTTCCTTTTCATTTGGACAGTTTGACTTTTATTAGTATGTCTATGAATTAACCAATTGATACCAACAAATGTCAAAAAAATATAAATAATTTCTTTATGTTGATACACACATTTTAGGATTGTTGGGCGTTATGGTTTAGGAGATGATTCACCCCTGAAAAAATACTGATCCCTTCTTAATTAATAAACCATGTGCAATTTTCCACAGTCACCCTACTGGATCTAAGGAGTTACTGTGTTCATACCTGTATTTACCTGTACACTGGATAGTAAGGGGTGAAGACCCAGCTGAGTAACTGCCAAAAAGTCCTGTAAAAAATGGCCTCTCAACTTCTCATACTATGGTAGCACTGCCATATGAATTTTAAAACTCCTTTCTAAATCAGGGAAGTGATGAAGGGTGGTGGAAGGAAGTTGAGAGAAGATGGTGTGTGGGAGACATTAAGAGAAGCTCCATCCACAAAAGGGCAGACTCTCTTGCATCCACAAAAAAGAGGCCTGCCATGCGTTTTAACAGCCAGTTTGTGCTCACTGAATAGATGTGGCAGATGTTGGAGCAAAAGGGTAAAAAAAAGAAGATATGCCAAGCAAAGCTGGTTCGAGTAGAGTGCTATGTTCTCAAGAAAGGCACAGACTGAAATGAAAAGGCAATCATGTGATGATACGTGCTGAACCTGAACAAGGCAATAAAATATATATGATAAATGTAAGAGTTTGGGTTATTAGTTGTGCAAGATGTGAGGCCTGCACCAGTAAAAGGTCCACAATGTCTCCCTACTGAGAGCAAAGCACCCCATTGTAGCACTTGACTCTAAGTGTGGAGAAACAGAGCAGTCTAAAGCCTACTCAATGTAGGAGGTGTGGGCTAGTAATCGCCATTCACTGGCACACAATAATCTCACTCAATAAATGATTGTCCAGTCAGTGCTTTATCTTTAAAATAGGGAAAGTACATTTATTACACACACTACTAGATACTATGCATTAATTTCCAAATATATACATCAGGCAGATCGAAATAGCTTTGGTGACAGGCTGAAATTACATTTAACCTCTAAAGGGCCATGACCCCCAAAATCACAGTACCCCCCCAACTATCCCAAATAGAACATAATATTGAGGCTCCCCCTGCAGTTCCCAGCAGAGAAGTGTTTATAGACACACACAGGTCACTGGAGATGTTACCTCAGGTTCCTTTACGTATCTTTTGTGTAGAATATGCACTATACATTTTACCTATCGAGGTAGCACTTACTAATTAGCCAATAGAAAGTACTCTAGTTGGGTAGACATTTTGCACAATACTGTGGCCTCTTCTAAGCAGGTCATAATTCGTTCTGTCAGTGGTGCTCACGTCACAGAAATTAAACCTCAACAGGAAGCACTTACAGTATAAACAAAGCATGTGCACCAGTTGAAGTCTGCTTCCGTAAACTGCAAATCATCCTATCTTCTTGCTCTTGGCCAAGGCGAAGCAAGTTTGTTTTATCTGCAGTTCCACCCTGAAAAACTATCCGGAATCCTTGATGGAGATGAATGCATTGTTGCTCTTTCAAAGCGCAATATTATCTATAGTGACTGTGACAAGTGCGTTTTGTTCTTGTCATCTCTTGTTGAAAACAGAGAATGACAGTCTCCTACCACTACGAGTATGCAAATGTGCAAAATAACCTAGAAGCCCATCCCCTTGGCCAAAGGCCCTGTGTGGCGTGGGTTTGGATGCCGATGAGGAGTTGGCCCTTGCAATGCACAGCTAATTACCCCACATATTCCATCATTGATGTCATCTTCTATGGCATCATTGATATTACCACTGCAACATTTGCAATAAAATTTTATGTCAAGCCTGGATCCTCCTATTATGCTTCTCTAATCTTGCTTTAATTGAATAGCAGCAGTCAAGAAAACTACAATTCCCATGAGGCAAGACAACAAATAGCCAATGGGAATGCAAAACGTAGCGTAAGAAGTACTAATCATAAATCACCGTATAGTATAATCATAGTACTTGACTGCGACCAGCCCTCTTTTCTTGCTGCTCGCACTCAAGATAAGTACTCCCTTCTCATATTTTATACACAGTATAGATCGTTTTCTTCATTTATTTTAGTCATTGGTATTGTCTATTTTATAATTTGATTACTGCTCTGTTTTGACACGCTCTCTGGGTGATATGGATGAGGCCATTGATCATTTGGGTACTAATGACAATTCTTACCCTCCTCCCAAAAGAACTATGTTGTCGTTTTCTTCCCCTGCCCCTTATGTTGGCAAAACTGTCTTAGACTCAGAAGACACCCCTATGTTTGACCCCTCCCTTTTACACCATTCTCATTCAACAGAATGGTTTACTTCTTCCCAGTTTAGGGATTACATTTCCTCCCGATTAAGACTACCATTAGATAAGCAGACAAGGGCCAAATTAAAATCTGAATGCCCTAAACCTTCTTTATCTTCCAGTATTACATTCACTCCTTCTATATACCAAACCCTCCTTACCTTCTTTTCCAAATTCATCAAAAATCCCTGTAAAGGGGTAGGTAAAGTATGGTCGACTTGCCAGGGCAAATTGCTCAGCTTAGTAGGTCCTTTGGCCCGTAGTTTCGATATGGTGGAGTCAGCAAGGCTAGAGAATTCAGACATTGATCCATTAGACCTTTCTCTGTGGATTCAGAGAGCTTTCTGCCTTTTTGGGGAAAGCTAATGCAGCCATTACTCATGAGAGGAGAAAAGGACTTTTGTGAAATCTAGATCCGAAGTTAGCTAATTTAGCGACTCTTGATCCTGGCATTGAGGCACATGGTCTACTATTTGGGGAATCCTTAAAGATCTGAGCAGACATGTGTTCACATTTTCCTCTATTGATAAAGCTCAGCAATCCCTCAAGACGTTTTCAACCGGCACGTTTTTGCATGGGCTGGTAGAGGCAGGAGCCACTTTCCCGCCCGTTATTTTAATTCACAAGGACACAGAGCTCTTTCAACTCTTTGTATAGAGTGCAAGAATGCAAACCCCATTTCTACCCTCAAAGGGGCAGAGGTTATCAGGGTCGAAGACAATGCAGCTTCAGGACAGTAACCAACAAGGTAAGTCTTCTTTCTGGCCTTCCTCCAATAGGGGGCCGTCTTCAATTGTTTTTAACAAAACAAAAAATGATAACTGCAGACCTGTAGGTTCCAAATACAATACAGGGTTACCTGATTGAGTTTTACTCTATCCCATTTCAGAGGCTCTTTCCTCCCCTCTCCTGTTTCTCAACGGAAATGTCCACCCTAGCTTCAGAGAAAGTCAATTCTCTTCTATCAAAGAATGCCATTCAACTCACACACCCAGACCCTTCAGGTTTTCTAAGTTCCCTTTTTCTGGTAAAAAAGAAAAACAACAAATTGAGACCAGTTATCAACCAACGAGATTTCAACCAATTTGTTGTCTATTGTCACTTTAAGATAGAAAAGATAGCACAGCCCAGAGATGCTCTTCTCCAGTACTATTACATGGTACGTTGAGGCCTGCAAGATACATACCTTTCCATTCCAGTTCACACAGGAAGTTCCTCCAGTTCCAGTGGCACAAAAAACTTTCTCATTTTTTTCCCTTCCCTTCCGCCTTTCGTCAGCAACTAGGTGCTTTACAAAGATAATAATGCCTGCGGTAGCATATCTCAGATCTCTGGGCACTAGGTTAATCATATATCTAGTCGACATTCTTCTCATAAACCAAAGTCATCACATGCTTCTATCTCATCTCCACCATTACTTGTTCCCTTCTTTCTCAGTTGGCTTTCATAATAAACAAAGGAAAATCCATTATGATTCCTACTCAACAAATAGAGTTTCTAGGTTTCGTGGTGACTCTTCAACCACTACTCTCCATCTACCTCAGCAAAAAGTAAAAATTATCAAAACAGAGATTCTTCGAACATCTCTCTCAGATCTCTAGCCAGGATAGTAGGTTCATTGATTCAAGCTATATTTCTCAGACCTCTTCCCTATAGAGCCCTTCAGGCATTAGAAATTGGTAATCTCAGAAAAGGTCTCACCTATTCAGATGTTATCGGTTTTGATCAAGAGTCTCATTCAGAACTCCAGTGGTGGATAGACCATTTAGATGCCTGGAATGGCAGGACTATCTTCCTATCAGCCACGGATCTTGTGTTGGGATCAGACGCAAGCCTGACGGGCTGGGGTGCCTGTTGTGGTCCAATCTCAACTGGAGGGACTTGGTCCATTGAGAAGTCCAAATTGCATTTCACCTATTTAGAGATTTTAAAGATGCTTGCAGGCTCCTTTGCAATCAAAAGCCTAGCAAGAGATAAAATTCAATGTTCTTTCCTCCTTCACATGTACAATGTTTGGGCTGTCCATTATATCAACCATTTCGGAGGTACCAGCACAAAACCTTAGGTGTATCTCGCAAAAACCCTGTGAGATTTTTGTCTCCACACCTGGATGTCTCTTATAGTGGAGTATCTCCTGGGCAGACTCAATGCAACCGCATACTGGCACTCTCATTCCTCAGAGATTTCCGTGACTTGGAAACTTCATAATTTACTATTTCGGTCTCTTCTCAACAAATGGGGTCCCTTTTGCATCGGCCTCTTTGCTTCACACCTGAATTCCTAATTACCTCAATTCTTCAGGTGTCCAGATCTCCAGGCTTTGGCCACAGATGCTTTCCTACAGGACTGGTCCACTTCAGTCAATTATGCCTTCCTCCCTTTTCTCATGATCACCAGAGCTCTTGCCCAGGTCAGACATCAGAGAGCGGCATTGGTGATAGTAGTACCTTTCTGGCAATCACATGTGTGGTTCTCTCCTCTTCTAGAGCTAGCTGTCGACTTCCCAGTCCTGCTCCTACCCTTTCATTCCCTCCTCCTAGACCCCTTAAGTCATCACCACAACTTAGTCCTCAACAAATCTCTCACCCTTTCATCATGGTCAGGTCAGACCAATCTGACATCCCTATTTCAACGTACGCTTCAGACTTTATTAATAAAGCCTGGGCTCCACGTACTAGAAAGGCATGGAGTCCCATTTGGTCTATGGGAAGGAATCTCAACCCCACTTCAGCCAATATAAATTACATTATAAATTTCTTAGTTACGGAAGTCAGTGCAGGTAAGTCTTACAGAACAATTAATCTTTACAGATCTACAATTTCCATTCATCACACTTACGTTAATGGGAAATCAGTGGGAGAAAATCCTCTCCTTTGCTGTCTCTTAAAGGAAGTAACATTTTCTATTCCTCTACCCAAATATTCAAAATCATGGGGTGTTAATGTTGTTTAATTTTTTTTTTTATCTTGGCTGGATAATACAGATCATTTGCTGAAAATGCTTTCTGACAAACTCACTATGTTGTTATGTTTTCTTTCTATTAAACGTCTGTCAAATGTTAAAGCTTCAGATATCTCCTCTCGTCAGTTTACTCAAACTGGAGTATTGTTTTCTGTCAACAAACATACTAAAACTAATCTCTGTACTGTGTTCTATCCTTACTTTCCTAATCCACCTAAACTTTGTGTAGGTCAATGCCTAAAGATTTATGAAGAGCACACAGCCAATCTCATTCTCAACTTCTTTTTTCTTTCAGCAAACCTCACAAACCTGTTTCTTCAGCTAGCATAGCCGGATGGGTCTGTTGGGCAATGTCCTTGCAGTCATTAATACTTTGGTTTTTGGGGCTCATTTCTCTAGGGGAGCCATGGCCTCCAAGGCCTTTTTGGTGGGTTACAGTCTTGAAGACATTCTGAGATCGGCTCATTGGTCCAATGTTTATGTTTTTAGAATGTTTTATTATAAACCAGTACATACAGGCACTTCTGTAGTGATTAACATGCTTTAAAAAATCATAATAGGAGCCTCCAGGCTTAATTTTCCTATAAACTATTATGGAAAGTATTCATTTTGAGCACAGGATTGGGTGGTTATAAGGGCTTGGCTGCATGGGGCTGGAATAACGAATAGTAATTAAAATTACTTATGTTAAAAAAAAAATAGATATTCGCTGAAAAAAACCTCAAAGGTTACAGGGAGGTTATAATTAGCAGGTAGTTGCAGAAGCATGCAGAGGAAGAAACTTCTCAGATCCAGAACTTATTCCAAAAAAGCAATCTATAGCATGGACGTTTTTTGCTACCCTTCAGGGGAAAAAACTGTGGCGAAGCTTGTAAAATGCACTGTATGTGACAAATACTTTCACGACTACAACAAGTATGCTGTATCATCTCAAGGCATATCACAACCGGAACTATCAAAGAGCTGTGAGGGAGGAGAGAAGTGGAGAAAAGTCACCTTGTACTACTGCACGTGTAGGGAAACGTGCCAGAAGAGTTAGAGAATCATTTGTCAGACCTTGCTCCAGAATTCAATTGAGTGGGGAGCTTCTGCTTGGATTGCGAAAGTGTGCTAACAATAGGGGAGCAGTCAATTAGTTACTTTGATGAAGAAAGATGATAAAGATCACAAATGTTATTTTTTTTGTTTTGTCATGTCCTTTTCCTACTTTTAAGGTCTTTGTTATCGGCTAGTTGCCATTTGATTAAAAAGACATAACAAAAAAATGTACAAAACTATAAAAAAATAAAAAATCCCCAAGTTCCACAAAAACGATTCTCTTTACAACTGCCTTTCCTGGTTTAAAAATAGGTACGATATATATGTGTGTGTGTGTGTGAGTAGATGTATTGGTGAGTAAATGAATGTATGGGTGGAGTATGTGTGAGTGACTGAGAGTATGAATGTTGCATGGGTGACTTACTGTGTGTATAAGTGCATGTATGGAGGAGTGGCGGAGTGCAAGAGTTGTGCATGGTAGCTTCAGTGAGTGTATGAGTGAGTATATGGGTGAGTGAGTGCATGAGTGCTTATATGGGTGAAAGAGTGCATGATTGCTGTATATGTGAGTGATGGCATGAGTGCTGCGTGGGTCAGTGAATGAATCTGTGAGTGGTGTATAAGTGAATATATGGATGAATGCGTGCATGAGTGGTGCATGGTGCATTGAGTGATGTGTGGGTGAGTGAATAAGTGTGTGAGTGATGTATGGGTGACTGAGTGACTGCAGACTTAGTGTACGAGTAAGTGAATAAATGTATGGTGGCTGTATGCTTGAGGGACGGAGACTACAAATGTTCCATGGGTGACTTAGTGTGTGCATAAGTGCATAAGTGCGTGAGGAGTGCATGAGTTGTGTATTGTAGCATGAGTAAGTGCATGAGTGCGAATATGGGTCAGTGGCTGAGTGTATGAGTGCTGTATGAGTGAGTGAGTGCATAAGTGGTGCATAGTGCACTGAGTGAGTGAACGAGTGCATGTATAGGTGAGTGAATGAGTGCATTTGTGGTATGCAAGTGACTGTAGAACTGCTGTTTGGGTGAGTGAATGAACATGTAGGTGGTGTATGCATGAGTGTTTTAGACTATGAATGTTGCATGGATGACTTACTGTGTGTATAAGTGCATGTATGGATGAGTGATGGAGTGCAAGAGTTGTGCATGGTAGCTTATATGGATGAGTGAGTGTGTGAGTGCTTATATGGGTGAGTGAGTGCATGACTGCTGATTGTGTAAGTGAGGGCATGAGTGCTGTGTCAGTGAGTGAATGAATCTGTGAGTGGTGTATGAGTGGGTGCGTAATTGCACAAATGGTGCTTGGGTAACTGTGTGTGTGTATGTATGAATGTATGGGTGAGTGAGTGCATGAGTGGTGCATGGTGCATTGAGCGAGTGGATAAGTACATGTACGGGTGAGTGAGTGGTGTGTGGGTGACTGAGTGCAGAATTAATGTTTGGGTAAGTGAATGAATGTATGAGTGGTGTATGCATGAGTGACTGAGACTACAAATGTTCCATGGGTGACTTATTGTGTGTATGAGTGTATGTAGAAATGATTGAGGGAGTGCATGAGTTGTGTATTCTAGCATGAGTGAGTGCATGAGTCCAAATATGGGTGAGTGGTTGAGTGTAGGAGTGTTGTATGGGTGGGTGAGTGGTGGATAGTGCACTGAATGAGTGCACAAGTGCATGTATGGGTGAGTGAATGAGTGCATGAGTGGTGTATAAGTGAGTGACTGTAGAAGTGCTGTATAGGTGAGGTCGCTGGACCCTGGGGAACGCGTCACTGTTGCAGTTTCTCTTGAAGAGGGGAGACAGGCCGGTAGGGCTGGGGCCAAAGCAGTTGGTGTTTCCGTCTTGTCTGCAGGGCTTTCAGGTCAGCAGTCCTTCTTCGTCTTAGGTTGCAGGAATCTGATTTCCTAGGTTCTGGGGTGCCCCTAAATACTGAATTTAGGGGTGTGTTTAGGTCTGGGAGGGCAGTAGCCAATGGCTACTGTCCTTGAGGGTGGCTACACCCTCTTTGTGCCTCCTCCCTGAGGAGAGGGGGGCACATCCCTATTCCTATTGGGGGAATCCTCCAAAATCAAGATGGAGGATTTCTAAAGGCAGGGGTCACCTCAGCTCAGGACACCTTAGGGGCTGTCCTGACTGGTGGGTGACTCCTCCTTGTTTTTCTCATTATCTCCCCTGGACTTGCCGCCACAAAGTGGGGGCTGTGTCCAGGAGGCGGGCATCTCCACTAACTGGAGTGTCCTGGGGCATTGTAACACGAAGCCTGCGCCTTTGAGGCTCACTGCTAGGTGTTACAGTTCCTGCAGGGGGGAGGTGTTAAGCACCTCCACCCAGAGCAGGCTTTTGTTTCTGTCCTCAGAGAGCACAAATGCCCTCACCACATGGGGTCAGAAACTCGTCTCTCAGCAGCAGGCTGGCACAGACCAGTCAGTCCTGCACTGAACAATTGGTTAAAATACAGGGCGCATCTCTAAGATGCCCTCTGTGTGCATTTTTTAATAAATCCAACACTGGCATCAGTGTGGGTTTATTATTCTGAGAAGTTTGATACCAAACTTCCCAGTATTCAGTGTAGCCATTATGGAGCTGTGGAGTTCGTTTTTGACAAACTCCTAGACCATATACTTAATAAGGCCACACTGTACTTACAATGTCTAAGAATAGACTTAGACACTGTAGGGGCATATTGCTCATGCAGCTATGTCCTCACCTGTGGTATAGTGCACCCTGCCTTAGGGCTGTAAGGCCTGCTAGAGGGGTGACTTACCTATGCCACAGGCAGCATTTTGTGTGCATGGCATCCTGAGGGGGATGCCATGTCGACTTTGCCTTTTTCTACCCACCAACACAAACAATCTGCAATGGCAGTGTGCATGTTAGGTGAGGGGTCCCTGAGGGTGGCACAACATATGCTGCAGCCCTTAGGGACCTTCCCTTGTCACGAGGACCTTGGTACCACCTTTTACAAGGGACTTATCTGTGTGCCAGGGGTGTGCCAATTGTGGAAACAATGGTACAATTTAGGTGAAAGAACACTGGTGCTGGGGCCTGGTTAGCAGGGTCCCAGCACACTTCTCAGTCAAGTCAGCATCAGTATCAGGCAAAAAGTGGGGGGTAACTGCAACAGGGAGCCATTTCCTTACAGTAAGTCACTGGCTGTAGGAGAAAGTGTGTAATTGACTGAGTGCATGACTTTATATATGGGTGAGTGAGTGAATACATGTATAGATGAATGAGATAGTGTGTGAGTTTGTTCATGAGTGAGTGATTGTGTATGAGTGTGTGTATGAGTGATTGTGTGAGTGCATGAGTGTGTCAATAAGTGAGTGACTGAGTGTTTAAAAGTGTGTATGCCTGATTGACTAAGCATATAATTGTCTGTATGGGTGAGTCACTAACTGCATGAATGTATGTATACATGAATGAGTGAGTGTTTGAGTGCGTGCATGAGTGAATGATTGAATGTATGAGTGTGTATGGCTGTTTGACTGAATATTTTAGTGGATGTATGGGTGAGTGAGTGAGTACCAGTATGGGTGAGTGAGATAGTGCATTTGTTTGTTTTTAAGGGAGTGACTGTATGAGTGCATGTGTGGGTGATTGAGTGAGTGATTGAGCACATGCATTAGTTAGTGATTGAATGTATGATTGTGTATATGAGTGATCGAACGCAGGAGTGCATGTATGGGTGAGTCAGTGAGTGCATGACTGAAGGCATAAGTGAGTTTCGCAGTGTAGTAGTGTGTGTCTGTCCATTTGAGTGAGTACTTGAATGCTTCTATGAGTGAGTAAGCAAGAGCATGAGAGAATATATGGGTATATATGGGTATGATTGTGTGGCTGATTGACTGATTGCATGAGTGCACGGATGGGTGACTAAGGTAATCTACAAGTACACATATGAATAAGTGAGTGGGTGGACTAATACATGCATTCAGTGAGTGATTGGATATGTTTTTGGGTGTATAAGTGACTCAGTGTATAAATGTATGTATGAGGGACTGAATGAGTATATCAGTGTTGTATAGATGAGGGATTGAGTGGTTTAGTACAAGGATGGGTGAACAACTGAGTGCATAATTGCATGAATAGGTGAGTGTCTGAATGGAACAATGTGTGTATCTGTGAGTAAAGGCATCTTTTAATATATGGGGGAGTGACTCATTGGAAGAGTGCATGTGTAAGCATGTGAGTGTATGAGTGCTGTGTGCATATGATCATTTAAATACAACATAAGCATAGAAAACCTAGGGAAATGTATAGCATAAGGACTGTATATTTAAAATCATTGTCTATACCTATCTGTAACCAATATGTGTATGTTAGAAAAACGTTTTTTTAAAAAAGTTGTCCAACTACACCAGCTGATGGAAAAGCGAAAGAGCATACAACAAACTTAAACAAATATTACAATTTTCATGACTTAAAATGTAAGAATAAATTGCACTCTATAATATATATTATATTGATTGTTTTACTCTTCTCAACTTTTATACTCATTCATCTAAAATGATGCTTTGTATAATCATTCAATAAAACACAACTAAATGTCACTGCTACAAAAAGATAAAGCAATTTCTGGTTTTCCTTCTAAGAATGCATCTACTAAGCTTTAACTACAGGTTCTTATCCAATGGGGGGTACTTCCTTTTTGGAAGAGGAAGCCTCACACACCAAATAGTGTCATGCTTCATCATGGGCTTCCTCTCTCCACCTGGGTAGGACAGTGTCACCAGGACGCACTCAACCTCCCGATGGATTCTGAGCTGGAGGGAGTTCTTATATAAACTAAGTATAAACCATTTTTCCAGTGGGGAAAAAACAATCAATGGCTAGTGAAAAAAAACAAAGCTGCACAGTGGATCACTACAAACAAGTAATACTATGCTTCACACTCACGTTTCATTCATCACTACCCTAAAGTGCAGTTACTATATTATTCTTAGCAAGCTGTTTGTAAGATTATCGTTCAATTTTACATCTGGTACAATATCTGAAAATAATACGAAGAGCTGTTGAATTTTAAAGGTGCAACTGAAAACATCATCCTTTCTAGGCCAAATAATCTGTACGGTGTTGACAATACATATTCACATAAACATATCCAATACAATTTTATGTTACATAGCATGGACAAGTTTCCTTAAATAAACAAAAGGGGACCTTTTTCTTAATTTAGAATTTGTTGTATTGTTTCAATTTGAGACTGTTGTAATTACAATATCCCTCCAATTTCAGAATGTATTTTGTCTGTGTTCCATTGAGTTTTTATATTGACTTCTTTATTAAAATGTCTTTTGTGATTTGAACATCTTTTTTAAAGAAATTATCCTTAATAGGCTGAATAATATCTACAAAACAGGTAACCCGTGTTTCATTAGAACTTTGGTTGGAGAATACGAAGATAAGAATTCAGTCATTTGAAGGGGAGTTTCTGTTTGTATGTTATGTTTACGTCATTACAGAGTGTCTGTTAGAAATGGGGTCTTTGTTCGGCAGTTAGGTTACCCCCTGTCCAAGCAAGGACCCTCACTCTAGTCAGGGTAAAAGAGAATCACCCTCAGCTAACCCCTGCTTAACCCCTTAGTAGCGTGGCACAAGCAGTAGGCTTAACTTCAGAGTGCTTGGTGTACAGTATTTGTACCATCACCCACAGTAACTTAATGAAAACACTACAAAATGACACAACACAGGTTTAGAAAAATAGAGAATATTTATCTAAATAAAACAAGACCAAAACGACAATAATCTACAATACACAAGTCAAGTTATCAATTAAAAAGCAAAAAGATACTTCATGTAGTTTTAAACACACACTAACACTGTTAGCGTGAAAATGTACCTTGGGTGCATCAAAAACAACCCAGCAAGGGCGAATGTGTGTCAAAAAGGGCTTGCGATGTGCCGATTTCACTCACGAGCGAGTCTTTTCGTAGTTTCTCCTTTTGTCGGGTCAGGCGTGTTGTTTCTTCTCTCCGCAGGAGAGCGATGTGTTGATCCGGTCAGCACTCTCGGGTCCAGGCAGGCCTTGCTTTGTTTTTACATGCCCAGCGGTGTTTGCGTCGCAAATCCAGCCGCAAGATGATCCGAAAACCACACAGCGCGGGTTGTGATCTGACCAGCCTCCGCCAGCGATGCTGCACATTGTTTCTCCAGCTCTGTGCGTCGATTCTTCGGTCGCATTACAAGCGAGTGTCGATTTTCAGCCGCAAAGCTGGCGGCGCGTCAATTTCCCAGCCGCAGATTGGAGTTGCGTCGATCTTTTCCCCGCACGGCATTCTGTGCATGGATTTCTTCCTCTTAGGCTACTAGCTTCTCCTTTCAGGGTCCCACGAACTGGATGGGCACCACAGGGCAGAGTAGGAGTCTCGCCAGAGACTTCAGGTGCTGGCAGAGAGAAGTCTTTGCTGTCCTTGAGACTTCAAACAACAGGAGGCAAGCTCTAAAGCAAGCCCTTGGAGATCTCCACAAGATGGAAGGCACACAAAGTCCAGTCTTTGCCCCCCTCTTACTCTGGCAGAAGCAGCAACTGCAGGATAGCTCCACAAAGCACAGTCACAGGCAGGGCAGCTCTTTTTCCTCAGCTCTTCAGCTCTTGTCCAGGCAGAGGTTCCTCTTGGTTTCCAGAAGTGTTCTCTAGTCTGTGGTTTTGGGTGCACTTCTTATACCCATTTTCTCCTTTGAGGTAGGCCTACTTCAAAGCAAAGTCCCTCTTGGCTGTGAAATCCTGCCTTGCCCAGGCCAGGCCCCAGACACTCACCAGGGGGTTGGAGACGTCATTGTGTGAGTGCATGCACAGCCCTTTCAGGTGTGAGTGACCACACCTCCCCTCCCTCCTAGCACAGATGGCTCATCAGGATATGCAGGCTACACCCCAGCTCCCTTTGTGTCACTGTCTAGTGTGAGGTGCAACCAGCCCAACTGTCAAACTGACCCAGACAGGGAATCCACAAACTAGCAAAGTCACAGAAATGGTATAGGCAAGAAAATGCTCACTTTCTAAAAGGGGCATTTTCAAACACACAATCTCAAAATCAACTTTACTAAAATATGTACTTTTAAATTGTGAGCGCAGAGACCCCAAACTCCACATGTCCATCCACTCCCAAAAGGAATTTATACTTTAATAATATTTAAACGTAGCCCCCATGTTAACCTATGAGAGGGACAGGCCTGGCAACAGTGAAAAAATAATTTAGTAATATTTCACTGTTAGGACATATAAAACACATTACTATATGTCCTACCTTAACTAACACTGCACCCTGCCCTTGGGGCTACCTAGGGCCTACCTTAGGGGTGTCTTACATGTAAGAAAAGGGAAGGTTTAGGCCTGGCAAGTGGGTACACTTGCCAAGTCGAATTTACAGATAAAGCTGCACACACAGACACTGCAGTGGCAGGTCTGAGACATGATTACAGAGTTACTTATGTGGGTGGCACAACCAGTGCTGCAGGCCCACTAGTAGCATTTGATTTACAGGCCCTGGGCCCCTCTAGTGCACTGTACTAGGGACTTTCTAATAAATCAAATATACCAATCATGGATAAGCCAATTACATAACATTTTGTAAAGGAGCACTTGCACTTTAGCACTGGTTAGCAGCGGCAAAGTGCCCAGAGTAACAAAAACAGCAAAATCAGAGGAAACAGAGGCAAAAAGTTAAGGGAGACCACGCCAAGGATGAAAAGTCTAACAGTGTCCATCTGGTTTTGCATGAGAAATATACAGTATAGTGTCCTGAGGTTATAGTCATACCTTCATGAAAGATGATAGTAGTAAACTTTATTCCTGAAAATGATATTTTACCAGCTTTGAAGTTCGCAATTTCAGTTTGTAATTTAGAACCATCTGCTCTGCATCGTTGCAGCATTACAATAAAACATGTTTCTGTATTCTTTGTAGAAATAATGAAGAGGCAAGGTCTGATTTACAGTTTGGACGGCTCATAGTTTGGTAATCATTTCTATACAACTTCTCAAAAGCCACACTTTTATAATCCGGTAATGTTAAGTACAGAAATCGTTCAGAGTCAATGTCATTGGCAGAGGTCTAAGAGCACTCTTCACACTCATTGGTGCATTTGTAACTGAGTCCAAAAACATCATCAATATTTAGGGCCTCATTACAACATTGGGAGGCGGCAACCACCGCCCGCCAAGTTGTAACCGCCGTGTGGCCGCACTCCCGCGGTGTCCATTATGACATTATAACAGAGTTTCCGCCCGCCGGCCCAGCGGGGATGTGGGGCGCAACATGGGAGGTGGCTCCAAATGGAGCTGGCGGTGTTGCGGCCGTGCGACGGGTGCAGTTGCACCCATCGCGCTTTTCACTGTCTGCTGTGCAGACAGTGAAAAGCTGTGTGGGGCTGTGCCAGAGGGCCCCATGGGCCCCGTGACTCCCCTTTCCGCCAGCCTTTCCATGGCTGTTCCTACCATGGAAAGGCTGGCAGGAAGGGGACTCGTAATCCCCTGCAGCGCTGTCCTGGAGGATTAAAACCGCCGGGACCATCGTGGCGGAAAACTGCCAGGACCACTGTGGCGGTGCGACCGTGGTGCTTCTGCTGCAGTCGTAATATACAAGTTTGTACTGCCAGCCTGTCCGCCAGGGTTGTAATGAGGGCCTTAGTCCTTCTTCTAAAACTCCAAGCATCACCATAATGTATTCCTGGCATTTTGCTGAGTATTCAGAGTAAGTACTATAGATTCAGTACATATGTCTAGAATATTTCAGATTCCTGAAGCAGAATGTGTTACAGTTCTGGTATTTAACAAACGTTGTATCAAAGTATGTAGAGCAGAACACACTCATCGAAGTTTTGTTCAATTTGGTTTACTTTGTGGGGTAAATTAAAGAGTACACTGAGAACGAAATTGGCATAGCAGTTGACTTCTGAACTATTTTCTAACTGGTATCCAAGAATTTCACTATCATTTTCCAGTTTTCTTTTCTTAGCACTGTGTTCTCCTTCTGTTGGTTCTTTCTTTCAGCATCCGTGGCCTGTTTTGTAATCTTCCACTTTGGGCACAGTACATGTTTTTCATAAATAGGGTACTGGCCGAAATGAGTAGTTTGAAGACTTCTTACACAATTATACTCACATACACATTTTATATCAGCACTAACCTTACTCTCACCAAAGTTAATTCAAATTAAAAAAAAAATGTTATGATTTATGGATTGTTACTGTATATCCTTATGACTGCTGTCTTCAAATGTATAAATATTTTACAAGTAAAAAACATAAAACACATGGCCAATCTGTTTAACATCATCTAACTGATCATATTCTACCTCATTTCCATTTGTAAAGGTAATAAAATCAACAACCTATCTGATTGCACCATTTACTAACCCTTCCCTAAGATTTAAAATTGTGCCACAAAATACCTCTAACAGTTCTTGCAGTCTCGGAAACGCTTTTCTAGTCCTGCTGTTTTTGATACTGATTTTTCCAGAGAATCCAATTTTGTTTGTAGTTTATTTGAGAGCAATATTGTAGCTCCTTGATGTACCATTTTATCAATAGCTGTTAATTCCAAAATGTCTAATTTCTCTAGTTGAAGTAACTTTTCATTAAAGTTTGAGCTCTCTTGAAGGGTTGATAGTTAAGAAACGATATACTTTTGTTCTTTGATGAAATTGAACATTAGTACTGTTGCAGTTACCGTAGATGAAAACAGAGTCTTAATTAGGTGACTTTGTAAAGCATGTTTCCCCTCTTTTGTAAGAACTCCTACTCTAATGACTTTTAGTATGTGTCCATATTCAGTATCTAATGCTTGACGGATATTTTTAACTAATTCTTTGTACTCAAAGTTTAGCCAGATGGCAATATGTTATAGCGAATGTCTTGTTTCATTAAGCAGATGGGTTTGGAAAATTGGTTGTCATTTTACAGGGGTAGGTTGTCGGAGGTCACCAAAGACAATTAGATGTTTTTTTCCAAATAATAGATTGTAGTCAGTTCTTAAAACTTGCTGCATCCCTAAGTGTATGGAAGCAAGCATTATGTTTGATACCATGCTTACTTCATCAATGATAAGAAGAGTCATCTTTTTCAATACTCTCAATACTTCATAACAAGCATCACCAGATAATTTCTAATACTCAAGTTCATTGTCATGTTCTACAAGGAGCATTAAAAGCCGATGCAAAGTAATTCCCTTAAATGTTCTGCTAATCCTGTTGGTGCTGTCACAAGATATGACAAATTTGTATTGGCACTTTTTTGTAGGTAACTGGTGATAACTTTAATCAAGAAACGTTTTCCAGTACCAGATTGTCCACTAATATACAGTAATACTGTTTTTTTATGTTAAACAGTCACATAGGGGGTCATTCTGACCCTGGCGGTCATGGACCGCCAGGGCCAACGACCGCGGGAGCACCGCCAACAGGCTGGCGGTGCTCCCATGGGCATTCTGACCGCGGCGGTAGAGCCGCGGTCAGAAACGTAAAACCGGTGGTGTCCCGCCGGTTCCCGCTGCCCTGGGGAATCCTCCATGGCGGCGCTGCAGGCAGCGCCGCCACGGGGATTCCGACCCCCTTACCGCCAGCCTGGTTCTGGCGGTTTTGACCGCCAGAACCTGGCTGGCGGTAACGGGTGTCGTGGGGCCCCCTAACAGGGCCCCACTAAGATTTTCAGTGTCTGCATAGCAGACACTGAAAATCGCGACGGGTGCAACTGCACCCGTCGCACCCTTCCCACTCCGCCGGCTCCATTCGGAGCCGGCTTCCTCGTGGGAAGGGGTTTCGCGCTGGGCGGGCGGGCGGCCTTCTGGCGGTCACCCGCCCGCCCAGCGGGAAACTCAGAATAACCGCGGCGGTCTTTTGACCGCGCAGCGGTATTCTGGCGGGTCCCGTTTGGCTGGCGGCGACCCCCATAATGTTTTATCATGAAATAATCCATGTTCAATTTTTGTTCTAACTTCATTGAAAATGTATCTTTTTTCATAATTTAGTTGTTCAACTAACTGTTCTAAATTCATAGTTTCATCTTAAGCTTGTAGCATTGCAGTCTCTACTTCATTCATGGCTATGGCTACTTCATTTTGAAGAACAGGTTTTCCAAGGTGATCTTGACTTGCTGGTGGATAACTTTGATTGCTCTGTGAACTCTCCCTAGCTATTTCAGCTGCAATAGTTTCTTCTTGTTCAGTCTCATCTTTCAACATCTGGTATCTTTTACAGCATTGAATGAGTCTTCATAACAGCCGTAGTGTTCAAATAGTTCTGATTAATTTCTCCATGGTTTGAATAGTTGTAAAAGTACCAAGTAGAAAATGTATTTTCTGTCTGGAGTTGGCAACTCAACTTCCTATGATCAATTAGGTTTCCTTTGTTGAGTCTTACCAGACAACCATCACATCCAGTAACTCCAAATCTTCCTTCTCCAATGTTTCCTGTGACTTTACTTCTATATGGGTAATGCTGTAGTACCTCTTACAAACACATATTTTCAAGATGGTGACTTCTTCTTGGTAGTATATGTCCAGCATATTAGCCTTCAAAACGTATCTACTCTCTGGATCAACTTCTACAAGATACTCTATTTCTGGGAAAGGCTTTAATACTCTGTTACGACTTTCTGGTAAGGCCTAGACTTACCCATGCAATCCTTCTAGACTGGGTGAACAAACTTGCTGAGCTCAACCTAGCTCCACATTCCTAAGAACTTATTTCTCTGTGCGAAAGCATTTTCTAACTAAAAACGTACAATTAAGTGTAACTTCTCTGCTGAAATCTCTTTGCACATCTCTTTCATTTTCTGTCTTTTTCGCCTTTGTTATGTAAGAAGTGACATAGCAAGCTACAGCAAACGAATTATCAGCAACAAATTAAATGTCCATTTTTGCATTCCACATGTTTAGAATAACAGGATTATAGTCATTAATATATTTTGAAGCTTCTTTTCTTTTGATGCTGTAGGTATTTTTTGATGATCTCCTTTTCAAGGTGTGTCTCAATGCAGACAAGAGGCTGTTTCCTCTTCCTAGAGAGACTAAAGGATGAGGAAATCCAAAGCAACTTTGTGTATAAATTGCTCCTTTTGATTTGTATTTCCAATTACAATATTATCACACCTGTGATTTTGAAATCGAAGAACTTGTCTCTATCTCTTGCCTGCATTTGCATTTAGGATGGTGCATGTCACATACTGTTCTATAAAGGACAAGACTGATTGATTAGTGTCTGTTCCAATCTTTGGGGGATCCTTTACTCATAATAGCATATGAATTTGTGGAGCACCTCTAGCTCTAGTACTCTTTGTGACAGAAGAAATCAGTGACTTCACCTAGAGGTGGAATAGTTTTGTTACAAATGAAAGCGATGATTGCCTAAAAATGATGGTTAAAATATCTGCAAACATTTGCAGGATCCAAAGAACAGAGTTCTTCTGCTGTTTTCAAATGGATATATTTTATGTTTGAGATTGCCTCACGTGAAAATTCAAGAAGCTCATCCCATGCACATTCAGCACAACTGAGTTTCACAAACCAAGCACGTGGTCTTAGATTCCCTAACATGCATTTTACTTCACTATGACATTGATACCAATATTAATTTATACCACGTTGACATGCCATCAAGGTGATTAAGTTGTATTCAAGATGTTCATCTTTTCTTTGAACTTTATCAACAAATTTCCTTGTTGTGAGATTCTGGAGGTTTACTCCTGTTTTTAGAATGTGATTCACTCAAGTGTCAAGGCACTCTGAAATAGAAAGTGAAATATATAAGGAATACTTTGCCAAAATCTAGGATCATCTGAATAAAGTCTGGTAGATCTGTATTAAGCTGCTGGTATTTCTATAGGGCATACCTACCGCCAACTCTACTAAGAAACAGATGTGGAAAACAACATGCTTGTAAACTTTTCTCCCACATACTCAATAGAGCTTTTTTTGCTTTTTTCATTTGAAATAGCGCAAGAGCATCTCCATTAATCTCTTTAGAATGTAGAGTACGTATACTGCAGTGTTCATAACTTTTTTCAGTTTTTGTTCAATCACTCTTTTCAATTTGGCCTTTGTTCAAGTCTCTACCATCATCCATATGTTAAATATCTTTTTAGAGTAAATGTTATTCTGTACCAGATATAGGTGGTCATTATAAACATGGCAGGAAAGACCGCACCATCGGCGGTGGCAGTAACTGCCGCCAACAGGCTGGCGGCCCGGACCGCCAAATAATGAAGCGCATGAGAAGATCCAGGGGGAAAACCACTCACCGCCAGCATAGGAGTGCCTACATCGACAGAAGAGGCCGCCCACAGGCCGACTGAAAGGCCCCACCCGCCCAACAAATAATGAAGCACAAGACCACCGTCAATGGAAACAAACTAAATAAAAGGAAACACTAACCGTAGGCACACACAACACGCCGAAGCAGACATGGAGAGAGAATTGGAAATCATGCCAGTGCTGCTCCTTGCCATATACCTCCACGACCGTGACCGCCGACGAAGAAGACGATGGTAAGTACCGCAACCTACTAAACAAGGGAAGTAAAGGCACAGTTACACACCCACCCACCCTACCAACCCTGCAATGCACCCTCATACCCTCACACCATCACAAGCCATACACACCAGAACAGAGGTACTTACTCAACACAAGGCCAATACAATCTGCCCAAAGCACACACATGCACACCACAACCCCAGAATGAAACAATGAACCACTTCTCCAGATTGTGCCAACAGCAACACTCAGCACTCAAACTTTAATAAATAATGAAATGTAATGTCCAAATAAGGCCGTTGGCCAGTCCAACTGCAAAAGGCTGAAGGGCCCAAATGGGCCGAACTTGACTCCCACATGTGCACATGGTACTTTGCCACAAAAGGGACATCAATGGGGCAGCCAGGCACCTCAGGGAACAGGGGCAGTAGGTGGCGGGGGTGGGGACTTACGTCTGGGGGGGCTTGGTCTTACGTTTGGGAGCTGGAGGGGCTTGGGTTTGCTCTTGGAAGGTGGAGGAGGGGGCTTGGAATGGGGGGTGGCAGATAGACCTGGGCCATTACGGGGCTTCTTGCTCACTAGGGAAGGGGCACAGGAATGGGGAGGGACTTCGATGTGGAAGGAGTGGACAGGGCAAGGATGTGGGTACGTTTAGGGACGAGACAGGGTGGGCCAGTGGGTTCGAACAGGTCAACACGGGACAGGAAAAGTTTTTTAGGGGCAGTTCGGGTGGACATGGAAGAAGGTATGGGAGTGGAGGTTGAGGGAGAGCATGTAACTGGTGTAAGTGTGCTGGACGTGGATGCAATGGCTGTACAGTATGCTGAGGTGTGGTGGATGTGTGTTGGGGGGCGTCTGGGCACGTTTGAGTGTTTTGGGAGGAGGGGGGTGGACACAGTGGGCCAAGACAGGCTGCCAGTGTACATGGATGTTGTCTGTGTGTCTGCAGGTCTGGTGAGTGTGCTGCATGTGTCAGTCAATGTCGTTGTGGTGAGTGCAGGTGTGGTGTCTGGGGTGCATGACTGGATATCTGATGTTGTGGTGACTGCAAGAATGGGGCCAGCAGCAGTGACTGAATGTGCAGTGCTTGTGGGTGTGCATGTCGAAGTGACAGACAGGGAGGCGGGAGAGGTGGACACACTGGGGGAAGTGGATGTTGTCGTGTGTGCTTTTGTATGTTGGCTGTGTGTATGCCTGTGGAGGGAAGTGTGGTGCTTGTGTTTCTGTGTGTGCATCTTATGTGTTTCTGTTTGTGCATGGCTGTCTGAACGTGTGCTTGGGAGGGGTGAAAGGAGTAGGGTGCTGGAAGGGGCAGAGGTGATTGGAGGGGGGACGGAAAGACCAGGGACACTGGCTGCCATCAAAGAGGAGGCCTGAGCCTGAAAAGATCTCTATAGGCCAGACATGGCACCGCAAGTGCGTTCCATGGTATGTATTGCATTGCTGCATCTGGGATGCTAGCCCCTGGATGGCATTCACAATGGTTGTCTGCCCTATAAATATGGTCCTCAGGAGGTCAATAGCCTCCTCTGTGAGGGCACCAGGGCTGATTGGGGCGGGATGAGGTGCCTGGGGCAAAGGAGACCCCCACCCTTCTGGGTGAGCGGGCACGGGCAACTGGGTAGGGAGCAACTTGGAGGGGGGTGATGGTATGGGGGGTCGTGGAAGATGACACAGAATGGGTGAACCCACTAGGGTCCACCACCACCAGGGAGCTCCCATCGGAAGAGGTATCAGAGTCACTACCTCCAGTGGTAGTAGCCTCCCCAGTGGTACTCCCCTCGCCCACCAACCCACTGATCCCCTTTTACGTTGGTAGACCCTGCCTCCTTGGAACCGTGGGCTTCTGCATTCCCACTTGCTGGTGCCACTGCTCCCTCGCCAGATGATGCTGATGTACACAGACAACACAAGAGTACAGGGGTAGGGAGACAAAACATGAGAGATATCTGTAAATACCTGAATGGATGTACAATTATGATACACATACACTCCCATCCACCTTATACACCAACATGCAGCACCTACAACTATAGTCATGCCTATGCCCCTGACTAGTGGCCACATCCCTAGTATAGAACTCTTCTCCCACATGACACAAGGACCTGATGAACTGCAGACCTGCCCCTAATCATCTCACTGCCCATGGGGACAGGACTGCTGGCAGACACCTGGCAGAGTACCTAGCACTAGACAGCATATATACTACAGCACCCTCAGAAATCCATCAAAGAGGCATGAAATGGTGTGGTGGTTCTCACCCCCTTGTGGCTGCTGTGCAGTCTTCAAGCGCCCATCCAAATCTGGATATGCCATTGCCAGAATGCAGCACATTAGGGAGGTCAGGGCCCAACGGGCACCCCTTCCTCACTGGGAGGGCTTCCCTAGCTGGGCCTCGCAGGTCTTCCTGGACCAGGCCCGCAGGTCCTCCCACCGCTTCCAACAGTAGATGCTCCGCTGGTTTTAGACCCCCAGGGTCCGCACCTCCCTGGTGATGGCCTGCCAGAGTCCCCTCTTCTGATGGGCCACGACCTGTATGGGACACACAGAAAAGAAAACAGAGTTCAGGATATGGCCATGTGATACTTCTGACTATACGTACGTCCCCTATGGGACTGTCGTAGGCTGGCCGATATCAAGTACACATGACTGATTGTGTCTATAGGTAAGTATGGTTTATTTTTGTTCTACAGAGTACTTTATGGTGAGTAAGTCCGTGGTAGTTGGTTTCCGATGTCTCCTCCCGTCTTTGTGGACTAATCTCGTCTTCTTCTTTCTGTTCTCTCCACAGACCTCTCGGGAAGCATGTGGGGACAGAGGAAGAATAGGCACGGTAAGTGTTTAAGTAAATCGCTCTCTTTTCCCTTCCTCTCTCTTTTTCTCTCTCTTAGTCTCCTATTCTCTGCTCCCCCTTCTTTCCTTCCTGTCTTCCGCTCTTTTCTCCTCTTTTCTTGCTTGCTTTCTCTCTTTCTTCCTTAGCCCTGGGTTCTGCTCTTTCCTTTCTTCTTCTATCTTCTTTCTTTTCTCAGACCTATCTGTTTGGGCTTTCTTCTGGCCATTTTCTTTTTATCTCCAGTATATTTCTCCTCTTTCCCTTCTTCTTAGGCTCTTGAGTCTTCTTTTCTTTATATTTTTAGTTTTCTCTGTTTGGTCCTTCCTGCCGGTGGCTGACCCTGTTTCTTTCCTAACTTTCACCTGTTTTGGACTCACAGTGCTTCCCTGCTCGTGTTTTCCCACCCCTTACAATATACCTCCCGCCCAGTGCCCGTGCTCGTGTTCGTTGCCCGTGTACCACCTCCTCCTCCCCCCTCCCGACCTCCCTACCCGTCCCTAGCTCCGTACCTGGCTTGGCCACGCTTCTCCTGAAGCGTGGCGGGTCCTAAGCGCATGCTTCCTGGGGCCGGCGGTCTTTGTCCTGGGTTGGGACCGTGAGGATTCTATGTTCCAGTCGAGGTCTGTCCTCGGGGATTCCCGACGGTCGTAGACTCCTCTCCTCCTGGATCCTTTCGAGCCTTCGAGTTCACTCCACTGCCGCTTCCTGGAAGTCTCTGCTCCAGCCATCCGCGCTCTCTGGGAACACTGAGACTTCCCCTTTTACGTCCCTCGCGTCACGCGGCTACAGTGCAGAACCAATCAGAAGGGCTGCCCTCTAGGTCGCTTCCAGGTCATCACAAGCAGAGGAAGCACTGGCCGCAAGAGTGTGCGGGTCGGATCGGTCCGACCCGTCACAGACACTCCCCCTAGAGAGCGGCTGTCGATGACGCTCAGGAGCAGGGTAGCGGGATAAGTAGTCAGCATTCAACATGTGGCGGCCCCGAGAGTGAAGTATCTGGAAGGAAAAGGGTTGCAAAGAGAGAAACCATCTTTGAACCCGAGCGTACGAGTCTTTGTTGCGAGCGAGCCAGGTGTGAGGTGCATGGTCCGTAAGAAGTGTAAAGGTTCGCCCACTGAGATAATAGCGCAATGCTTCAACAGCCCATTTAATAGCCAAACATTCCTTCTCAATAGTGGGGTAGTGCTTCTCTCTCGGGAGCAGCTTCCTACTAATGTACAATAAAGGGTGGATGGACCCATCCATCTGAGTTTGAGATAACACAGCCCCAAGTCCTACATCAGATGCGTCTGTCTGTAAAAAAAAAAAAAGGTTTTGGGAAATCCGGACAGCATAATACAGAGTTGGTGGTTAGGGCGTGTTTTAGACGGTCAAAACTGTGGCGGGCAGCTTCGGGAAGCGAGGAGAAGGTTTTAGGAGTAGTGTTTTTAAGTAAGTTGGTGAGAGGTTCGGCCACTGTTGAAAATTGTGGAATAAACCGCCGGTAGTACCCCACAAGACCGAGGAAAGCACGTACGTCCTTTTTTGACTTTGGCACGGGTATCTGTTGGATAGCGTCTACTTTTTCTATCTGGGGACGAACCATTCCCTCCCCCAAGACATATCCTAGATACTTGATCGTTGTAAACCCTAGTCTGCATTTCTCAGGGTTAGCTCCTAAATGGGCTTCTCTCAATGCCTGTAAGATCGCCCTCAAGTGTTCTAGATGATCAGTCCATGTCTGGCTATATATAACTATATCATCTAGATACGCCACTGCATATAACTGATGGGGACGTAGTACCTTATCCATTAGTCTTTGAAACGTGGCGGGGGCCCCATGCAACCCAAAGGGGAGAACAGTAAATTGGTATAAACCGGATGGGGCTGCGAAGGCGGTCTTTTCCTTATCAACTGCTTTCAAGGGGATCTGCCAATATCCCTTTGTTAAATCCAGGGTGGACATGAACCTGGCTTGTCCCAATTTTTCCAACAGCTAATCAATGTGGGGCATGTGGTAGGCATCAAAATAAGTCAGTTCATTGACCCGCCTGTAATCTGCGCAAAACCGAGTACTCCCATCCGGTTTTGGGACCAGTACTACCGGAGAACACCACGGGCTGTTGGAGGGTTCTATGATTCCCGCTTTCAACATGGTTTGGTCCTCTTGTTCTATTAAGGTTTTTTTTGCCTCTGGGATACGATAGGGTCTTTGTCTCAATATAGTCTCGTTCTTAGTTCGAATTGTGTGTTCCGCTAACTGGGTATGTCCGGGCTGTTTGGAAAAAACATCCCTATATGCATTAATAACGTTTAAGAGGGATACCAGCTGTGTATACGGGAGGGATGTATTAGTTTGTGGTGTAGACTCCTCCTGACAGTGTGGGAAGGAAAGGGCTGGGTATGGGATATCCGCTGTACTGTTATTTGTGATGTATCGGACTGGTTGGACACTAACGGGATCCTGACATTTTTCAAGATGTTTATGTGATATATTTGTTCCCTACCGTGGCCGTGGGGAAGAGCCAGTTTATAGGTAGTGGGGTTGATCTATTCAAGCACCTCGTATGGTCCCTGCCATCGTGCCAATAATTTGTTCTCACTACTGGAAGGAGGACCAGCGCCTTATTCCCTATTTTTAAGCTACGGAGCACACTCCTGGTGTCATACCCCTTCTTCTGTTTTTCTTGGGCGTTGCGTAAGGTGGTGTGGGCCTTTTCCCACACTGACTGTAGGCTCTCTCTCAAGTCCTTGGTATAGGTAAGGAGGTCTTTAACCTCTTCTGTGCCTTGGACGAGATGATCTTGTCCAAGGCTACAGTTCCCCTGTGCCTTGGACGAGATCATCTCGTCCATGACACAGGGGAACTTGGGGGGGCGCTAGCGCGCCCCCCGTGCACCACCCCTCCCCCCCCAAGTCGGGGATGGAAGGGGAAGACCTTCCCCTTCCACCCCCGACCCCCCCAACCCCCCCTGTGACGTCAGCGCACGCGCGCGCGCTTAGTCACAGGGGCCTCCCTCGTCACGCTGGAAGCTCTGCTTCCAGCGCGATTGAAAAAGAAATGCAAAAGCATTTCTCTTTCAATCACTTGGGAGGCCCGGAGGGGCTTCAAAGGGAAGGAAAAGTATTTCCTTCCCTTTGAAGTCTCTCCGAGGGTTTCAAAAGCCGGATTGCTTGCAATCCGGCTTTTGAAACCCCACTAGACACCAGGGATTTTTTTTTTTTTTTACTAATCTTCACATAAGGGAGCGACCCCTTGGGCAAGGGTCGCTCCCATGGGGGGCATTTTTTCAGGAAGGCCTTTTCTGCCCCCCCTGGGGGAAGATCGGCCTATTATTAGGCCGATCTTCCCCCAGGGGGGGCAGAAACCTCTAGGCACCAGGGACCATTTTTTTTTGTATTTTTTTTTTTATGTTTCATTTTTTTTTTTTTTTGGTGGGGAGCGACCCCTTAGGCAAGGGTCGCTCCCCTTGGGGGAAATTTATTTTAGGGCATTTCTGCCCCCCCCTGGGGCCGGCTGAGCTACAGGCCAAACACCACAGGTAGGCACCTTGCAAAAAACACCTCTGTTTTCTGTGAAAAAATATGTTGTGTCCACGTTGTGTTTTGGGCCATTTCCTTTTGTGGGCGCTAGGCCTACCCACAGAAGTGAGGTACCATTTTTATCGAGAGACTTAGGGGAACGCTGGGTGGAAGGAAATTTGTGGCTCCTCTCAGATTCCAGAACTTTCTGTCACCGAAATGAGAGGAAAAAGTGTTTTTTGGGCCAAATTTTGATGTTTGCAAAGGATTCTGGGTAACATAACCTGGTCAGAGCCCCGCAAGTCACCCCATCTTGGATTCCCCTGGGTTTCTAGTTTTCATAAATGCACTGGTTTGCTAGGTTTCCTCAGGTGCCGGCTGAGCTACAGGCCAAAATCCACAGGTAGGCACTGCTTTTTATAAAAAAAATTGATGTGTCCACGTTGTGTTTTGGGCCCTTTCCTTTCGTGGGCGCTAGTCCTACCCACACAAGTGAGGTATCATTTTTATCGGGAGACTTGGGGAAACGCTGGGTGGAAGGAAATTTGTAGCTCCTCTCAGATTCCAATACTTTTTGCCACAGAAATGTGAGTAACGTGTTTTTTTAGCCAAATTTTGAGGTTTGCAAAGGATTCTGGGTAACAGAACCTGGTCCGAGCCCCGCAAGTCACCCCATCTTGGATTCCCCTAGGTCTCTAGTTTTCAGAAATGCACAGGTTTGGTAGGTTTCCCTAGGTGCCGGCTGAGCTAGAGGCCAAAATCTACAGGTAGGCACTTCGCAAAAAACACCTCTGTTTTCTTCCAAAAATTTGGATGTGTCCACGTTGCGCTTTGGGGCGTTTCCTGTCACGGGCGCTAGGCCTACCCACACAAGTGAGGTATCATTTTTATCGGGAGACTTGGGGGAACGCTGGGTGGAAGGAAATTTGTGGCTCCTCTCAGATTCCAGAACTTTCTGCCACAGAAATATGAGGAACATGTGTTTTTTTAGCCAAATTTTGAGGTTTGCAAAGGATTCTGGGTAACAGAACCTGGTCCCAGCCCCGCAAGTCACCCCATCTTGGATTCCCCTAGGTCTCTAGTTTTCAGAAATGCACAGGTTTGGTACGTTTCCCTAGGTGCCGGCTGAGCTAGAGGCCAAAATCTACAGGTAGGCACTTCGCAAAAAACACCTCTGTTTTCTTCCAAAAATTTGGATGTGTCCACGTTGCGCTTTGGGGCGTTTCCTGTCGCGGGCGCTAGGCCTACCCACACAAGTGAGGTATCATTTTTATCGGGAGACTTGGGGGAACGCTGGGTGGAAGGAAATTTGTGGCTCCTCTCAGATTCCAGAACTTTCTGCCACAGAAATGAAGGGGAACATGTGTTTTTTTAGCCAAATTTTGAGGTTTGCAAAGGATTCTGGGTAACAGAACCTGGTCAGAGCCCCGCAAGTCACCCCATCTTGGATTCCTCTGGGTTTCTAGTTTTCATAAATGCACTGGTTTGCTAGGTTTCCTCAGGTGCCGGCTGAGCTACAGGCCAAAATCCACAGGTAGGCACTGCTTTTTATAAAAAAAATTGATTTGTCCACGTTGTGTTTTGGGCCCTTTCCTTTCGTGGGCGCTAGTCCTACCCACACAAGTGAGGTATCATTTTTATCGGGAGACTTGGGGAAACGCTGGGTGGAAGGAAATTTGTAGCTCCTCTCAGATTCCAATACTTTTTGCCACAGAAATGTGAGTAACGTGTTTTTTTAGCCAAATTTTGAGGTTTGCAAAGGATTCGGGGTAACAGAACCTGGTCCGAGCCCCGCAAGTCACCCCATCTTGGATTCCCCTAGGTCTCTAGTTTTCAGAAATGCACAGGTTTGGTAGGTTTCCCTAGGTGCCGGCTGAGCTAGAGGCCAAAATCTACAGGTAGGCACTTCGCACAAAACACCTCTGTTTTCTTCCAAAAATTTGGATGTGTCCACGTTGCGCTTTGGGGCGTTTCCTGTCGCGGGCGCTAGGCCTACCCACACAAGTGAGGTATCATTTTTATCGGGAGACTTGGGGGAACGCTGGGTGGAAGTAAATTTGTGGCTTCTCTCAGATTCCAGAACTTTCTGCCACAGAAATGTGAGGAACATGTGTTTTTTTAGCCAAATTTTGAGGTTTGCAAAGGATTCTGGGTAACAGAACCTGGTCCCAGCCCCGCAAGTCACCCCATCTTGGATTCCCCTAGGTCTCTAGTTTTCAGAAATGCACAGGTTTGGTACGTTTCCCTAGGTGCCGGCTGAGCTAGAGGCCAAAATCTACAGGTAGGCACTTCGCAAAAAACACCTCTGTTTTCTTCCAAAAATTTGGATGTGTCCACGTTGCGCTTTGGGGCGTTTCCTGTCGCGGGCGCTAGGCCTACCCACACAAGTGAGGTATCATTTTTATCGGGAGACTTAGGGGAACGCTGGGTGGAAGGAAATTTGTGGCTCCTCTCAGATTCCAGAACTTTCTGCCACAGAAATGTGAGGAACATGTGTTTTTTTAGCCAAATTTTGAGGTTTGCAAAGGATTCTGGGTAACAGAACCTGGTCCGAGCCCCGCAAGTCACCCCATCTTGGATTCCCCTAGGTCTCTAGTTTTCAGAAATGCACAGGTTTGGTAGGTTTCCCTAGGTGCCGGCTGAGCTAGAGGCCAAAATCTACAGGTAGGCACTTCGCAAAAAACACCTCTGTTTTCTTCCAAAAATTTGGATGTGTCCACGTTGCGCTTTGGGGCGTTTCCTGTCGCGGGCGCTAGGCCTACCCACACAAGTGAGGTATCATTTTTATCGGGAGACTTGGGGGAACGCTGGGTGGAAGGAAATTTGTGGCTCCTCTCAGATTCCAGAACTTTCTGCCACAGAAATGTGAGGAACATGTGTTTTTTTAGCCAAATTTTGAGGTTTGCAAAGGATTCTGGGTAACAGAACCTGGTCCGAGCCCCGCAAGTCACCCTATCTTGGATTCCCCTAGGTCTCTAGTTTTCAGAAATGCACAGGTTTGGTAGGTTTCCCTAGGTGCCGGCTGAGCAAGAGGCCAAAATCTACAGGTAGGCACTTCGCAAAAAACACCTCTGTTTTCTTCCAAAAATTTGGATGTGTCCACGTTGCGCTTTGGGGCGTTTCCTGTCGCCGGCGCTAGGCGTACCCACACAAGTGAGGTATCATTGTTATCAGGAGACTTGGGGGAACGCTGGGTGGAAGGAAATTTGTGACTCCTCTCAGATTCCAGAACTTTCTGCCACAGAAATGTGAGGAACATGGGTTTTTTTAGCCAAATTTTGAGGTTTGCAAAGGATTCTGGGTAACAGAACCTGGTCCGAGCCCCACAAGTCACCCCATCTTGGATTCCCCTAGGTCTCTAGTTTTCAGAAATGCACAGGTTTGGTAGGTTTCCCTAGGTGCCGGCTGAGCTAGAGGCCAAAATCTACAGGTAGGCACTTCGCAAAAAACACCTCTGTTTTCTTCCAAAAATTTGGATGTGTCCACGTTGCGCCTTGGGGCGTTTCCTGTCGCGGGCGCTAGGCCTACCCACACAAGTGAGGTATCATTTTTATCGGGAGACTTGGGGGAACGCTGGGTGGAAGGAAATATGTGGCTCCTCTCAGATTCCAGAACTTTCTGCCACAGAAATGTGAGGAACATGTGTTTTTTTAGCCAAATTTTGAGGTTTGCAAAGGATTCTGGGTAACAGAACCTGGTCCGAGCCCCGCAAGTCACCCCATCTTGGATTCCCCTAGGTCTCTAGTTTTCAGAAATGCACAGGTTTTGTAGGTTTCCCTAGGTGGCGGCTGAGCTAGAGGCCAAAATCTACAGGTAGTCACTTCGCAAAAAACACCTCTGTTTTCTTCCAAAAATTTGGATGTGTCCACGTTGCGCTTTGGGGCGTTTCCTGTCGCGGGCGCTTTGCCTACCCACACAAGTGAGGTATCATTTTTATCGGGAGACTTGGGGGAACGCTGGGTGGAAGGAAATTTGTGGCTCCTCTCAGATTCCAGAACTTTCTGCCACAGAAATGTGAGGAACATGTGTTTTTTTTAGCCAACTTTTGAGGTTTGCAAAGGATTCTGGGTAACAGAACCTGGTCCGAGCCCCGCAAGTCACCCCATCTTGGATTCCCCTAGGTCTCTAGTTTTCAGAAATGCACAGGTTTGGTAGGTTTCCCTAGGTGCCGGCTGAGCTAGAGGCCAAAATCTACAGGTAGGCACTTCGCAAAAAACACCTCTGTTTTCTTCCAAAAATTTGGATGTGTCCATGTTGCGCTTTGGGGCGTTTCCTGTCGCGGGCGCTAGGCCTACCCACACAAGTGAGGTATCATTTTTATCGGGAGACTTGGGGGAACGCTGGGTGGAAGGAAATATCTGGCTCCTCTCAGATTCCAGAACTTTCTGCCACAGAAATTTGAGGAACATGTGTTTTTTTAGCCACATTTTGAGGTTTGCAAAGGATTCTGGGTAACAGAACCTGGTCCGAGCCCCGCAAGTCACCCCTCCTTAGATTCCCCTAGGTCTCTAGTGTTCAGAAATGCACAGGTTTGGTAGGTTTCCCTAGGTGCTGGCTGAGCTAAAGGGCAAAATCTACAGGTAGGCACTTCGCAAGAAACACCTCTGTTTTCTTCCAAAAATTTGGATGTGTCCACGTTGCGCTTTGGGGTGTTTCCTGTTGCGGGCTCTAGGCCTACCCACACAAGTGAGGTATCATTTTTATCGGGAGACTTGGGGGAACACTGGGTGGAAGGAAATTTGTGGCTCCTCTCAGATTTCAGAACTTTCTGCCAAAGAAATGTTAGGAACATGTGTTTTTTTAGCCAAATTTTGAGGTTTGCAAAGGATTCTGGGTAACAGAACCTGGTCCGAGCCCCGCAAGTCACCCCTCCTTGGATTCCCCTAGGTCTCTAGTTTTCAGAAATTCAAGGTTTGGTAGGTTTCCCTAGGTGCCGGCTGAGCTAGAGGCCAAAATCTACAGGTAGGCACTTCACAAAAAACACCTCTGTTTTCTTCCAAAAATTTGGATGTGTCCACGTTGCGCTTTGGGGCGTTTCCTGTCGCGGGCGCTAGGCCTACCCACACAAGTGAGGTATCTTTTTTATCGGGAGACTTGGGGGAACATAGATTAGCAAAACAAGTGTTATTGCCCCTTGTCTTTCTCTACATTTTTTCCTTCCAAATATAGGAGAGTGTGTAAATAAGACATCTATTTGAGAAATGCCCTGTAATTCACATGCTAGTTTGGTCACCCCGGAATTCAGATATGTGCAAATAACCACTGCTCCTCAACACCTTATCTTGTGCCCTTTTTGGAAATACAAAGGTTTTCTTGATAGCAATTTTTTACTCTTTATATTTCAGCAAATGAATTGCTGTATACCCGGTATAGAATGAAAACGCACGTCAGGGTGCAGCTCATTTATTGGCTCTGGGTTCCTTGGGTTCTTGATGAACCTACAAGCCCTATGTATCCCCGCAACCAGAGGAGTCCAGCAGCCGTAACGGTATATTGCTTTCGATAATCTGACATTGCAGGGAAAAGTTACAGAGTAAAACGTAGAGAAACATTTATGTTTTTTTCACCTCAATTGCAATATTTCTCTTTTTCAGTTGTTATTTTCTGTAGGAAACCCTTGTAGGATCTACACAAATGACCCCTTGCTGAATTCAGAATTCTGTCTACTTTTCAGAAATGTTTAGGTTTCTGGGATCCAGCATTGGTTTCATGCCCATTTCTGTCACTGACTGGAAGGAGGCTGAAAGCACAAAAAATTTCAAAAATGGGGTATGTCCCAGTAAAATGCCAAAATAGTGTTGAAAAATTGGGTTTTCTGATTCAAGTCTGCCTGTTCCTGCAAGCTGGGAAGCTGCTGAGTTTAGCACCGCAAACCCTTTGTTGATGCCATTTTCAGGGGAAAAACCACAAGCCTTCTTCTGCAGCCACTTTTTCCAATTTTTTTGAAAAAAATGAAATTTTCACTGTATTTTGGCCAATTTCTTGGCCTCCTTCAAGGGAACCCACAAAGTCTGGGTACCTCTAGAATCCCTAGGATGTTGGGAAAAAAGGATGCAAATTTGGCTTGGTTAGCTTATGTGGACAAAAAGTTATGAGGGCCTAAGCGCGAACTGCCCCAAATAGGCAAAAAAAGGCCTGGCACAGGAGGGGGAAAAGGCCTGGCAGCGAAGGGGTTAATCTCATCGTCAGTCTTTTCCCATTGTTCAGCTAGCATTTCGAGAAGGGTTCGGCGTGGCCGCCCAAATAACAATTCAAATGGACTATGACCTAGGGAAGATTGAACATGCGTGCATATTGCATACAATACCAGGGGTAGTTTTTTCCCCAATCCCTCCCATCTTCAGTGATGCTCTTTCGGAGCAAGGACTTAATAGTCCGATTATATCTTTCCATGAGACTGTCGGTTTGTGGATGATATGCTGATGTTCTGATCTGCTTTACTCATAAGGTCTTGCTTACTTCACCCATGAGTCTGGACATAAACGGTGTGCCTTGGTCGGTTAAGATCTCCTTAGGAAAACCCACCCTCGAAAAAAACTCAATCATGGCTTGTGCGATTACTTTTTTGTGCATACTGGGAGGGGAATAGCTTCTGGATACCGGGTGGCATAGTCAACCAACACCAGGACATACTGTCTTCCTTTACTGGATGGGTTAAGAGGGCCGATTATATCCATGCCTACGCGGGAGAAAGGGGTCTCTATGATTGTAGCGGCTATAATGGAGCAGGTGGTTTTGCAACGGGATTATATAATTGACATTTCGGACAATCCGAACAATGTCTACGGAAATCCCCGAAAACCCCTGGCCAGTAGAACCGCCACAGTACGGCCTCCTCGGTCTTCTCCCTACCTAGATGCCCTTCCCCCTTGTCCCCATGAGCCAGATGCAGGACTTGTTGTCTGTGACTACTGGGGACTAGCAATTGTTTCTGCCTTTCATCGTTAGACTGGGGAATTCTGTACAAGAGATGGTTCTGGACGAAGAATTTTGGACCTACCACATGTTCCTCGTGATTCAAGGCCTGCTGCCATGCATTCTTTAAGGAGGGATCGTCCCTCTGACTCTGTCTAAAATCTCCTTCCACCGTAGATACCTTGCCTGTGGCTCCTGGATCCATCTTGGTGACTTCATAGTATTTTACCGCGTATTGTTGCCGTTGTATTCTTTTCTGTCGTTTACTTAGATGCTTTCTAGGTTGCTGACTAGCTGTCTCCCCAGCGTCATATGGGACCTCTTTCCACCACGTTTTCAAAGTGTTTTCTTGTCCTGCTTTTGTCAACAAAAGGGAAAAGGCCGCATAGTCAGTTCCAATAATAATATCCTCCTCCAGGTGAGGTAACACACCCACCTTGAGGGTTTCTTTATCTTCTCTCCACTGGAAGTTGATGACTGCTACTGGATAGTACCTCTGATCCCCGTGGACACAGGCGATCAATACTTGTGCCTGGGGTAGCCCTTGTCTGGGTTCGATCAATTCCTGACGGATAACACTCTGGCTGCATCCTGGGGCCAACAGGGCCACCCTTTCACTGCCATTGAGAAGGATAGGGAGGGTGTATGTAGGTTTGGTTTCCCCTTCCCTTTGCAACTCCAATCCCCATCGGTTCTTCCATGTCCTTTTTCTGGGGGAAATATTGTGCTATGTGACCCCACTCCGAGCAGTGGTAACACTGAGGACCTGTAGTGGGAAAAGTCATTTGTAGAGGATGGGGTATCCGTATCCTTTCTGGATCCTGCGTCCCCAGTGGTCTTGGGGCTGCTCCTTTTCCTATGGTAGGCCGCACAAGGGAGGGGACTGGGGTTCTACTGGAGGTAGCTCTTAAGTCTGGACTTCTGTGGAAAGCGCAAGCCAGGTCAATGGCTGTGCCATTGGTCAACCCAATTACAGATCGTGTTAAGTAGGGAGTCTAAAAATTGTTCCAAGTCGATTACATCAAACATCTCTCCTCTGTTTTTTCCGTGGGATGTAACCATCGACCAGCAGCATGTTGTACCCTGTAGTAGAGGGTACGCGGGTTCTCCTGTGGTTGCCACTTAGTATGGCGGAATTTGGACCGTTAACTCTCACTGTCAAGCCCTACCCTTTCTAGGATGGTCCTTTTGATTTCTTTATAGGGGAGAGTACCACTAGGATTGATTGCTTGGTATGTTGCTTGGAGATGCCCTGTTAGTAACGGGGCAATATACTGCCCCCACTTATCTTCTGGCCAACTAGCCGTGCTTGCCACTATTTCGAAATTGAGGAAAAAGGAGTCTGGATCTTCCTGGTCCTGATATTTTTGTAAGACACTGCTTGGTACGTTAGGATGCACCTTAATGTGGGCTATTGTGTCAGTTAGTTTTCCTAGGGCTGTTTCATGGACTAGTTGGTTGTTTGCCATGATTGTGGCCTGGCTCTTAAGGGCTGTCTGTATGGCCTCGCGTTCCTCTCATGCTTCCTTCATCTGTTGTTCCCACATTAATTGGAGGTGACGTTGCCCTTCCTCTAACTGCGCTATGACGTCCGCCATGGTGGTTTTTTCCTCCATTATGGGAGTCTTCCAGTTGTCCCACTTCTGACACCACTTTGTCATAGGCTGGCCGATATCAAGTACACAAGACTGATTGTGCCTATAGGTAAGTATAGTTTATTTTTGTTCTACAGAGTACTTTATGGTGAGTAAGTCCGTGGTAGTTGGTTTCCGATGTCTCCTCCCGTCTTTGTGGACTAATCTCATCTTCTTCTTTCTTTTCTCTCCATAGGCCTCTCGGGAAGCATGTGGGGACAGAAGAAGAATAGGCACGGTAAGTGTTTGAGTAAATCGCTCTCTTCTCCCTTCCTCTCTCTCTTTCTCTCTCCTAGTCTCCTATTCTCTGTTCTCCCTTCTTTCCTTCCTGTCTTCCGTTCTTTTCTCCTATTTTCTTGCTTGCTCTTTCTCTCTTTCTTCCTTAGCCCTGGGTTCTGCTCTTTCCTTTCTTCTTCTATCTTCTGTCTTTTCTCAGACCTATCTGTTTGGGCTTTGTTCTGGGCATTTTCTCTTTATCTCCTGTATATTTCTCCTCTTTCCCTTCTTCTTAGGCTCTTGAGTCTTCTTTTCTTTTCTTTATATTTTTAGTTTTTCTCTGTTTGGTCCTTCCTGCCGATGGCTGCCCCTGTTTCTTTCCTAACTTTCACCTGTTTTGGACTCACAGTGCTTCCCCGCTCGTGTTTTCCCACCCCTTACAATATACTTCCCACCTAGTGCCCGTGCTCGTGTTCGTTCCCCGTGTACCACCTTCTCCTCCCCCCTCCCGACCTCCCTATCCGTCCCTAGCTCCGTACCTGGCTTGGCCACGCTTCTCCTGAAGCATGGCGGGTCCTAGGCGTATGCTTCCCGGGGCCGGCGGTCTTCGTCCCGGGTTGGGACCGTGAGGATTCTGTGTTCCAGTCCTCGGGGATTCCCGACGGTCGTAGACTCCTCTCCTCCTGGATCCTTTCGAGCCTTCGGGTTCGCTCCGCTGCCGCTTCCTGGAAGTCTCTGCTCCGGCCATCCGCGCTCTCCGGGAACACCGGGACTTCCCCTTTTACGTCCCTCGCGTCCTGCGGGTACAGTGCAGAACCAATCGGAAGGGCTGCCCTCTGGGTCGCTTCCGGGTCATCACAAGCAGAGGAAGCAGTGGGCGCAATTGTGTGCGGGTCAGATCGGTCCTACCCGTCACAGGGACGGACACTTCACAAGATCAATTCACCACCTCACTCACAGTACTTGCCACACAATCTACGTCTGTGCAGGTACATACCGACCACACATGCATACAGGCAACCGCCACCATCACACACATCCATGCACGTTATCCACCTACTCACCTGCACCTCTGGTCGCCCATACAACTTGGCACCCAGGGGTAGGACCCCGTCTACCAGCTTCTCCATGGTGAAGGCCGGGGCCCTTTCCCCTGTGACACATGCCATTTGAGTAACCAGAGTCAGGACACAGCAGCACACTCAGTGGAGTACTTCCATGCACGGGATCCGGGAGTCAAGTGAACTTGGGGGGATGACATGGTGTACGCTCTGCAGCGGTGTTCACCCACACTGCCGGTGGTGATCATGATAGGCCCAGGTTCCCCATTGACAACCATGTTAACGAATGAATGGGTGCACGGCGGTGAACACCGGCTTACGCCATAACAACAACCTCCAGCGGAATTAGGTCACTTCCACTGCTACATATTTGGATGGCAGGAGGTTGCCGTTTTGCTAGCATGATGCAGTTATTTCCTGGTCATGGGCCCCATTCAGGCCCTATGGACCCCAGCCCTTAGTTGCATGCCCACATGAGTGTATGTTCCCCAAAACAGTCCAGACATATCACTTCATACATGTCCCTACTGTTGTACATCATACATCGCTTGTGTGTGTAACCTACATATTGTACAGCAGTTATTCATACACATGTTGTTCATATGTATGTGTGTCCCTCACATGTGTTCTCCCCCCCAGGTACAGACCCATATGGCGAGGGAGGGCCCCATCTGTGTATATACCTCTTGTTGATTTGATGACAATGGTGGAACGTCACATCATTGTCAACTACACACTCACTGGTTCAACAATCCATGAGCTATGTGCATTACCGGATCCAGTACTGAGACCGGCTAATAGGAATCAGTATGCCATCCCTACTAAAGAGCAAGTGCTCTCTGTACTCCATTGCTTGGCCACAGGCTCATTTCAGGTGACAGTGGGCATGGGTGCAGGGTTCTCACAGCCAATGTTTAGCCTCACTCTGTCCAAATTCCTGGATGCATTTGTAGTATACCTGTAGACATATGTAAAGTTTCCCCAAAGGGCTGAACTTCCTGCCATCAAGTCTGACTTTTATGCCTTTGCTAACATTCCCATTGTGATAGGTGCCATCGATGGCACCCACATAGCTCTCATCCCCTCAAGACTAAATGAACAGATGTACAGAAACAGGAAAAACCTCCACTCAGTGAACATACAATTGGTGTGTACTGCAGACCAGTACATATCACATGTGAATGCCATGTTTCCAGGATCCGTCCATGATTCATTTGTCCTGAGAAACAGCAGTGTACCACACATGATGGATCAACTACAAGGGGACAGAGGATGGCTCATAGGTGAGTGTGTATGACACTGGATCTGCACATAGCTGACAGCCGGGTTGTCTGCAAGTAATGGCAGTTTGTTACAGTCCTGTTTCAAACACTTTTGAAGGTGATTTTGGCTACCCCAACATGCAATGGCTCCTGACACCTGTGAGAAATCCCAGGACAGATGCAGAGAGGAATTACAATGAGGCCCATGGACGTACTAGGAAGGTGATAGAGCGCAGTATAGGTCTCCTGAAGGCTAGATTCTGTTGCCTCCATCTCTCTGGGGGTTCCTTGTGCTAAGGCCCTGAGAAGGTGTGTAGAATACTGGTGGCCTGCTGCATGCTGCCCAACGTGGCTGTGAGGAAAGCTATCCCCCTACTGGAAGTGGAGGGTTCTGTATATCCAGACCTGCTTCCTCTGAGAGGGAATGAGTGTGATGGTGAGGATGATGAGGGGGAAGATGTCCACTCCAGGAACCAGCTGATCCAACTATACTTCCAGTGACTATGAGGTACTGTTCACTGATGATGTTGTCTGCAATGCATAATGTCTGTATGACTTATTCACTATGGGGATGAGGGGTCTGTAGTCATTGACACTGTTACCTGAAGAATAAGGTGGCATGTGCTATGGATACAAACATGGTGCACATTTCTGTTTACTCCACACAATGTTGTGTGTGGGGTTGCCATCCCTACAGTAAAGGTCTAATTATGGAATTTACTGGCAAATGCATTCACATTTACAATTGATTCATGATTATGACAGGAGATATACGAATTGGTGTACATGTGTTTTATTTGGTGTCCTAAATGCATTGGTGCGCTTTACAGAGATAGGGACTGGGCTAATGGTAGATGTCCATACTAGGTACATGGGCTCAGCGATTGGTGGCAGTGGGTATAAGTCTATCTGTCCGTTGCAAGTTGTTATGTTTCTATTGGCGGGTGAGGATGGTGGCACAGTGGCACACTTGGGAGACAGTCCATGTCAGAGTCACTTCTTAGTGGGGGCCTTGGTCTTGGCAGGTGTTCCTCTGGCATATCTGGGTCTGAGGGACTGTTTGAGTGTCTGGTGCTGGGCTGCATGGGTAGGGGTGCTGGTCTTCTGTGTGACCTTTGCCAGTGTCACCAGTCCAGTTGCTGCTGCTGATGTTGATGGCTGGTCTGTGTCCTGGGCAGTGGTAGGGGCTTTCTGGTTTGTGTGGATCTCAGGCTTGGTTAGGTAGTGGTGCTGCAGCACCCCTGCTATAGTGGCAATGGTGGCATTCAGTTGTTTCCACTGATCCATGGTCTCTTGATGTTGGTGTCAGGAATCCCCAAGGTACCTCCTGGGTTATCTGTCAGCATTAGCGTTAAATCATATCTCTGTTCTTGGTTAAACCTTCATCTTTCTAAGTAAACATAATGTGCTGTGTTACACACTTGGTTTTATCAATGCTTGTTTTACCAATGCTTGTTTGCTAATGTGAGCAAGTGTAGACATGTGCTTCTAATAGGGTGTGGTGTAGACATGTGCTTCTAATTGGGTGTGGTGACTCATCCACATGTGAAAACTCAACTGCTTTCCTGATTGGTTATAAATAGTAGAGTGAAGCATGCCTCCCTGCTTGGCTTTGTTTTGCTTCCTGATCTCAGCATCTGATTTGGCAGTCTAGCCCCTGCTGTCATCCTCGTATTCAGGACTTTTGAGGCAATTCTTTTCTTCATTCCTGTACCAGCTGACACCAGGCATTCCTCCAGCTCTCCGGAAAAGACTGCAGCTAAGTGACTAGTATTCTCCAGGGAGTTTGTTCTTTGAGCGCTGTGTTTCCTTGAACAGCTGGTGTATTTCAGACCTCCTATTTTGGCAGAGTGCTTATCTTGAAGAGACAAATGCATTTCTCAACATTCTACAGTATTATTGTAGTTACTTGCCTAAATGTGCTTCAGGAAATCTGCTTCAGCTAAAGTTCTACAAAAAGTGACAGTGCAATTTTAAAAGAGCATTTACGTGACTTTTCTTTCTCTAATAGCATAACTCTTGGATTTAAATTGTGTCATTCATGCCTGTGTTTCAGGTTTGAGGAATTTGCTTTTGAAGGGTTTTTCACACACACAGTGAAACCAAACCAAACGGTGCCACCCTAACTGTTTAAACCCAGAGTGGACATTTGTATTTCTTGGATTGTTTTTGTTCCTTTTAGTTTAACCCTATGAATGCAGGAAAGTTATACGTGATATAATTAATGCCTTTGTTTGTCTTTCTTGTGCATGATAAGTGCAACCACAGTTCTAATTGTAGTGTGCAACAGTGAATCTCTGGGAAGCCAGCCCTAGTTTCGCAGTACTTATTGTTATGGTACTCAGTTTGGGTTTTTGGTAATGCAGTGTTAGTAATTGAGCCAACAGTTATTATTATCCAAGAAAAGTGCTGGAACATCCCGGTATTCTTCTACCGCTCCCGTGCCCATATCAGAAAGAGAGATTCAGTTTGAAGGATGTTGAGTGCACTAACTCTACTATCACTCTGTCAACAACGACCTGCCCCCCAAAGATACAGGGGGCCTGGCTGGACCAGCAAGACGTGGCAGTGTTTTGTCTCTTTCTCTTCCACTCCCCCTTTCCTTTTGGGACGCCTGCCGGGGTTTCTGTGTCCACCAGGAAGTGCCGAGAGGTGTTCCAGGAGGTCAGGGGCATACCATCGTCCCTGCAGACATCCTGCTTTTCAGGTGAGTGGCCCCGTCTCGACATAAAGCCAAGCCACAACATACAGGGCCGCTTGGTGATGGATTCCTCAATGGGTACTTTCAAAGGTTTAGCACAGGCTTTACCAGCTGATCCGGATGCTCCATCTTTATTAGATTTAATTAGGGCCCTAGCAGGATTACAGAAGGAAGTTCTTTCCTTAAAGAAATAGAACCTGGAGTTTCACAATGAACTACAGCGGTATAAACCACAAGACACCCCCTGGGGAGGAGTCAAATTAAAACAAAGATCTCCAGTACTACAGGCTCCTCAGTTTGACCCGTCTAATCATGTTCCTAGACCCGATTCAGGCCCAACTACTTCCACCACACAACCCCTGCAGGTAATGGTCACAACACCAACCCCTGTGCCCTTAGCTCCTCCAGAAAGGTTTTTTTGGAGATAGTGGCAAGTTCAACATGTTTCTTAACCAGTGCCAGCTACAGTTTTTGTGTCGGGCAGCTGCATTCCCCAACAATGCTTCAAAGGTAGCTTTTATTATCTCTTATTTGGGAGGCAATGCAGCTAACTAGTCTATTCCGCTGGTGGAGCGCAACAATCCTATACTGTATGATTTCAACCGGTTCTAGGAAGCCTTGTGTAAATTGTTCACCAAACACCTCTTTGTGCAAGCCAGCGACAATGAGTTGCTGAATTTGCGCCAGGGAAACAAGGATCTACTGTCCTATATCACCTCTTTCAATCGGGTGGTGGCAGAGACTGAGTGGCCCAAGGAGAAGAGGACCTCCCTCTTCTATCATGGCCTTCAGGATGATCTCAAGGATGTTCTAGCCCAAATTGTGGAACCTCCTACGGCGTGTTCTGAGTTCATTGGCCTGGTGGTATGATTGAATCACCACTTGAGTGAACGTAAGGGAGAAAAATTCAGGGGTGACACACGCTTAGTGGTGCTCAAAACTGAGAAAAAGGAGTCCACCATTCCTACTCATGATACACCTGAGCCCCTGCAAATTAGCAGTGTGCTTGGCCCACTATCTAAGGAAGAGAAAGAACGTAGGAAAAAATTTAAACTGTGTTTATACTGCGGTAAGGCAGGGCATTTTGCTCGGGAATGTCCTAACAAGCCTACTGTTCCAAAGAAAGTCATTGGAGCGGTAACAGGGCCTGAATTCTCTCTTCTTGACCAGGTGGAAAACTAACTGGCTCGATAACTTCTGAGACCATTTTATTGAGCGCTTCTTTCAATATGGTCTCACATCTTCTGGCTAATACCACCAGTCCAGTACCTCAACATCTAACTCTTATTGTGACGTTAATGTTGTCCCCTCAGGTTCGTAAGGTCATTCCCATATTGCTTGACTCTGGGGCTACCGGAACCTTTTTAGACTTGGGTTTGGCTAAAACCCTAAATATTACGACTGTCAGAAAAGACGTCCCTGAACCAGTCAGAGCCGTGGATGGCTCAGAATTGTCCTCCGGGCTTATCGTTTATCAAACAACACCCTTGTCCATGCTTTGTACAAACAACGATACAGAACAAATGCAGTTTGACCTTATAGATACCCCAGTATTTGGAGCCATTTTGGCGATACCGTGGCTTCAGTTACACAATCCCAAAATTGACTGGGCAGCAAGGAGAGTGACATTGGACTCTAAGCATTGCTGGCACTCCTGTTACCAAGACAAACCACTACTAGTGGCACCCTTGCATTGTGGGTCCACACATAGGCCCTCATTACAACCCTGGCGGTCAGTGTTAAAGCGGCGGTAATACCGCCAACAGGCCGGCGGTATAAAAAATGGGATTTTGACCATGGCGGTTACCACCATCTAAAACTACCACTTTAACACACCGACCACCAGGGCGGTAATGACCGCTGGGCTGGAGATTTCAGTATCCAGCCCGGCGGCCGTCGCTAGACCGCCAGCGGTATCAGGACCCCACATACCGCCATGGATTTCATGGGGTTTTGTACCGCCACTAAATCCATGGCAGTAGGCACTATTAGTGCCAGGGAATTCATTCCCTGGCACTGATTGGCATCTCCCCCTCCCCCTCTCCTGAGTCCTCCCCAACACACACGACCCCCCTACCACTCCCCAAAGGTGGTAGGACCCCCTCCCCACCCCCATGGAAACCCACACACATACCCCCCACACCTCCCTACACGCACGCTCACACCACACACACACATGCACACATACATACATGTTACATTTTCCATACACACATTACACCCCTGCATGCATAGACGCACTCACACAACCCCTCTACACATTCACACGCACACCCCCATGCACACACACACCACCACCCCACTCCCCTAACAGATGATCACCTTACCTATTCCGGTGATCCTCCGGGAGGGAACAGGATACATGGGAGCTGCTCTGAAGCCAGCACCCCGTCACCAGAACACCACCACGCTGAATACTGGGCTGTATTACGGTGGGCGGTGTTCTGATGACGTGGCGGTGATGGTGGAGCAGCCTCCACTCCATCGCCGACCACCAGTATGGCTGCTGGCGGCTCTCCGTCCAAAAAAGGGCGGAGGGCTGCCAGCAGTCATAATATGGTTGGCGGAAGACCGCCACCACTGGCGGTCTTCGGCCCGGCGGAACCTCAGCAGTCTTGTAAAAAGACCGCCAAGGTTGAAATAGTACGGCTATCAAGCCGGAGGACACACTGGCCATTCCTGCACCGTATAAAGACTTCCATGATGTCTTTAGTGAACAGAAGGCCACCCAGCTCCCGCCACATAGGTCATATGATTGTTGTATAGACTTGATTCCAGGGGCAACGCTACCATTTAGTAGGGTGTATGCTCTTTCTGAGCCTGAGAATCCACACCTGCGAGACTACCTGGATGATCTATTGGCTAAGGGTTTCATTAGTCATTCAACATCACCAGTATCATCGTCTTTGTTCTTCGTACCCAAGAAGAATCACGAGCTGCGCGCCTGTATAGATTATCGCGCAGTGAACAAAGTGACCATATAAAATCGGTATCCACTTCCGTTGATCCTGGTACTTTTAGATCAGGTACGTCAGTCGACAATTTATACTAAACTAGACCTCCGGGGCACCTACCACTTGATCCGAGTGATGAAGGGGGATGAGTGGAAGATGGTGTTCCAAACTGAATTCAAACTCTTCGAGTACACAGTGATGCCCTTCAGGTTGTGAACGCTCCTGCAGCATTTACATTTTTCATCAATGAAGTGCTGCAGGAGTTTCTGGATATCTCTGTAGTGGTATATATAAACAACATTTTGATCTATTCGTCTTCCACTGAGGAACATATAGGGCATGTAAGAGCGGTTTTACAACGGCTTCGTGAGCATCATCACTTCGCCCAGCTGGAAAAATGTGTTTTTCACGTTACAACTTTAGAATTCCTGGGATATGTGATCACTCCCGATGGAATTTCCATGGATAGGTCCAAGGTACAGGCCATCCTGGATTGGGTAGACCCAAGATCCATCAAGGAAGAGCAACAGTTTTTGGGCTTCGCAAATTTTTATCGGAGATTTATACCCCACTTTTCTACTGTGGTATCTCCCATAACTCGTCTCCTACGAGAGGGGGTTAAGTTTCTCTGGGATGCAGAAGCTGAGAAAGCCTTCCAACTTCTTAAAAACACATTCACTGAAGCACCCATCCTCCATCATCCCGACCCGGTTCAGCCATTTTTCGTGGAAGCAGACGCTTCCCAAATGGCAGTGGTCGGTGTCTTCTCCCAACGAGATCCTGAGTCTGGGCATTTCCATCCAGTAGCTTACTTCTGAAAGAAATTGCTACCTGCAGAGCAAAATTACACGGTGGCGGAGCGGGAACTTCTGGCCATCAAACTTGCCATCCAGGAATGACGTCACCACCTACTAGGAGCTAGACACACCATAACTATTTACACAGATCACCGTAATTTACAGTTTTTTCAAGGGACCAAGACCCTTACACCTCGTCAATTACGCTGGCTTCTATTCTTTAATGAGTTTGACTTTGTAATCACCTATAGGCCCGGTACTACACAACAAAAGGCAGACAGGTTGTCTAGGATGGGTTTCTCCTCTGATGTTGCGCTAGAACAGGTCAGAAGCATTATACCCCCAGAAAAAATTGTGGCTGTGTGCACTTCTCAAGAGTTCCTTGAGAAAATACGGGTAGCCCAACACAAGGTTCCCTGTTCAACTGATGTGTATGAAAAAGAAGGTTTACTATACCATGCTGATCAGTTGTACGTCCCTACCAAAGAATTACGGGATACAGTGTTACATTGGGGACATGATTCTGTTCTCGCAGGTCACCCAGATGGGAAAAAGATGTTAGATCTCTGTCAAAGATGGTTTTGGTGGCCCACACTTGTGCAGGATGTCAGAAGCTACGTCCAGACTTGTTCCACCTGTGTTCGGGCTAAAACCCCACATACTCCAGCCACAGGATTGAAACTTCCAATGCCAATTCCGGTGGCCCCATGGCATACCATAAGTATGGATTTTATTTCTGATCTCCCAGCTTCCAATGGACACACTGTCATATGGGTGGTTGTAGATTATCTAATTAAAATGGCTAATTTTGTTCCATTAAAATGCCCCCCTACGGTGTCCAAGCTATCTGATTTGTTTGTCCAACACATTGTCCGGCTTCCTGGGTTGCCCAACACAATTGTTTCCTATTGTGAGCCCCAATTTATATCACAGTTTTGACGTAGCTTCTGTTCCTCTGTCGGAATGGACGTCCGCTTGTCCTCTGCATATCATCCAAAAACGGATGGTCAGACGGAATGTGCCAACCAATTGCTGGAGCAAATCTTGAGATGTTACATTGACACATAGTCTACTGAGTGGGATAAGGCTTTACCTCTTGTTGAATTTGTATATAACAACAGTGTCCACATGGCTACAAGAGTATCCCCATGTTACTGTTTGTTTGGTCTGCACCCAAGACTGCTACCTATAACTGGGTCCCAAACATCCACAAGATTCCTATCAGTACAGAAACACCATAAAGAGTTACAGGAGATTTAAAAACAAGTACAACACCATTTAAAACTCTACCAAGCTCAAGTAAAAAAAAGCAAGCAGACAAAAGACTGAGACATGCTCCCTCTTATCAGATAGGAGATCAGGTGTGGCTCTCATCAAGAAATCTCCATTTTGCAAGATCCAGTAAATCAAACCACCAATTTCTAGGCCCCTTTCCTACTGCCAAAATCATCAATCCTATGGTAGTAGAACTGACATTGCCAGATGATTTCAAGGTACACCCCGTGTTTCATGTGTCGTTACTCCATCCCTATTCCCCTGATACCCGCGATGCCCCACCACCTCCCCTGGTAAAAGTACACGGGCAATGGGAATTTGAAGTGGCCAAAATTCTTGACTCCAGGTCCGTCCATAGTGTTCTACACTATTTATTGGCTTAGAAAGGCTATGGGCCTGAGGACAATTCCTGGGAACCCGCGTCCACAGCTCATGCTCCATGTCTTACAAAAAAAATCCAACTCCTGCACCCTTTCAAGCCCTGCCCTTTGAGAGAGTCCTTGGTGGGGAGGAATGTCAGGAATCCCCAAGGTACCTTCTGTGTTATCTGTCAGCATCCCCAGGGATTAGGGTTAAATCATATCTCTGTTCTTGGTTAAACCTTCATGTTTCTAAGTAAACATAATGTGCTATGTTACACAATTGGTTTTATCAATGCTTGTTTGATAATGTGAGCAGGTGTAGACATGTGCTTCTAATTGGGTACGGTGTAGACGTGCTTCTAATTGGGTTGTGGTGACTCATCCACATGTGGAAACTTAACTGCTTTCCTGATTGGCTATAAATAGCAGAGTGAAGCGTGCCTCCCTGCTTGGCTTTGTTTTGCTTCCTGATCTCAGCATCTGATTTGGCAGTCCATCCCCTGCTGTCATCCTCGTATTGAGGACTTTTGAGGCAATTCTTTTCTTCGTTCCTGTACCAGCTGACAACAGGCATTCCTCCAGCACTCCGGAAAAAGACTGCAGCTAAGTGACTAGTATTCAGATGGTGTATTTCAGACCTCGTATTTTGGCAGAGTGCTTTTCTTGAAGAGACAAATGCGTTTCTGAATATTCTACACTAAGGGGGTCATTCTGACCCTGGCGGTCTAAGACCGCCAGGGCCACGAATGACGGAAGCACCGCCAACAGGCTGGCGGTGCTTCCTAGCCCATTCTGACCGCGGCGGTAAAGCCGCGGTCAGAAAACCGGGGCCGGCGGTTTCCCGCCGATTTTGCCCCGTCTGGGCTAATCCGCCATGGCAGCACTGCAAGCAGCGCTGCCATGGGGATTCTGACCCCCTTCCCACCAGCCTGTTTCTGGCGGTTGTCACCGCCAGGAAGAGGCTGGCGGGAACAGGAGTCTTGAGGCCCCTGGGGGCCCCTGCACTGCCCATGCCACTGGCATGGGCAGTGCAGGGGCCCCCTAACAGGGCCCCGGCCGGCTTTTCACTGTCTGCCTAGCGGACAGTGAAAAGCGCTACGGGTGTAACTGCACCCGTCGCACGGCCGCAACACCGCCGGCTCCATTCGGAGCCGGCTTCTGTGTTGCAGCCCTCCTTCCCGCTGGGCCGGCGGGCGCTAACATAGTTAGCGCCCGCCGGCCCAGCGGGAAGGTCAGAATGCCGGCAGCGGTCTTCTGACCGCGTAGCGGCCAAATGGCGGTTCCCGCCTGGCGGGCGGCAACCGCCGCCCGCCAGAGTCGGAATGACCACCTAAATGCTTCAGGAAATCTGCTTGAGCTCAAGTACTACAAAAAGTGACAGTGCAATTTTAAAAGAGCATTTATGTGACTTTTCTTTCTCTAATAGCTTAACTCTTGGATTTAAATGGGGTCATTCATGCCTGTGTATCAGGTTTGAGGAATTTGCTTTTGAAAGGTTTTTCACACACACAGTGAAACCAAACCAAACGGTGCCACCCTAACTGTTTAAACCCAGAGTGGACATTTATATTTCTTGGATTGTTTTTGTTCCTTTTAGTTTAACCCTATGCATGCAGGAAAGTTATACGTGATATAATTAATGCCCTTGTTTGTCTGTCTTTCTTGTGCATGGTAAGTGCAACCATAGTTCTAATTGTAGTGTGCAACAGTGAATCTCTGTGAAGCCAGCCCTAGTGTTGCAGTACTTATTGTTATGGTACTCAGTTTGGGTTTTTGGTAATGCAGTGTTATAATTGTGCAAACAGTTATTATTATCCGAGAAAAGTGCTGGAGCATCCCGGTGTTCTTCTACCGCTCCTGTGCCCATATCAGAAAGAGAGATTTAGTTTCAAGGAAGTTGAGTGCACTAGCTCTACTATCACTCTGTCAACAACGACCTGCCCCCCGAAGATACAGGGTGCCTGGCTGGACCAGCAAGATGTGGCACTGTTTTGTCTTTTTCTCTTCCACTCCCCCTTTCCTTTTGGGACACCTGCCGGGGTTTCTGAGTCCACCAGGAAGTGCAGAGAGGTGTTCCAGGAGGTCGGGCCATACCATCGCCTCAGCAGACATCCTGCTTTTCAGGTTAGTGGCCCCGTCTTGACAGTTGGGCTATCTGCAACCTTTGACTCTTTTCCAGAGTGGCCAGGATCTGGCCCATCCTGTCTTGTGTGAGGTGCTATGCTCCCAGGACCTCAGAGATCACCTCCTTGGCTGCAGCATCCATCCTTTGGCCTCCCCACTGGGCCACTGATACCCTCCCACTGGGCCTAGCCCCCTGTGCCTGTGTCCCCTGCACAGGTCTGGCAGTACCACTTGTACTGGGGCGGCATCATCCTGCCTGTTAGTAGGTGAAGACTCTGTACTTGTGTTCCACCAGTCTGTGGCCTGGAGACACTGGTGTGGGGTTGTTTGGCCAGAGCTGATGTTGGTGGCTGGGTGGTGGTGGTGTCAGTGGTGTCCTGGGTGGGGCTGCTGGAGGGTGACACTCCAGGACTGTGTGACGGGCCAGGGTATTCCTCACTGTCCACACTTCCCTCTCCAGTGTCCTGAGTGGGGCTCTGTCTCCATGTGGGGCGCTGGCACTCCCTGGCCTTTCCGTCAGGGTGGCATGGGTGGTGTTGCCTATGGGGGGGAATGGACATGTATGTTACATGTACTAATTTGAATAAGGATGCACAGCTATGCCCTCTTTGTGCAGTTTATTCCCCTGTTGGGCCATGCAGGAACCTATTGTGGGGTTGCCATTGCATTTTTGCATGGAAATGTGGAGGTGCATTGTGGGTGGTGTAGTGCCATTGTGATTCCTTGCAGGGGTAGGTGGCTATGCACTGGGGGAGGGATGTGTGCCTGTTATTGTGTTTGTAGGCATGCAGGGTTACTGGATGTAGTGATTGTGGTCTGGGTGGGGTAGTGGTCCTGGTGGTAGTTGGAGGGGTGGTGTGGTGCATGCATTACAGGTGTGGTGGATTTGGGGTAATTGTAGATGACTTACCCAAGTCCATTCCTCCAGTGAGTCCAGTGAGGCTCTCAGGGTGCAGTATGGCCAGTACCTTTTCCTCCTAGTAGGTGGAGTCAGGGGGTAGATGGGTGTCCTCCCCCAGTCCTCTGGACCGCAATTTGTGCCTCGATACCATCGCCCTCACCTTCCGCGGCAGGTCGTTCTTTCTCTTGTGGATGTCGTCCCTCGTGCGTGGATGGTTTCCCACTACATTGACCTTGTTGACAATCGTCTGCCATAACTCAATTTTCCTGGCGATGGGTGTGTGCTGTACCTGTGCCCCGAATACTTGTGGCTCGACCTTGAGTATTTCGTCCACCATTGTTCTTAGCTCCTAGTCTGTGCAGCGTGGGTGCTTAGGGGGTGCCATGGTGTGTTTTGTGGGTGGTGTGTTATGTGGATATTGGTGAGGGTGCTATTGTGTGGTTGGGTGTGTGACTTGTATGATGTTGCGTTCTGTGTATGCTTGTCGTGTTGTCAGTCTCAGTTGTCCTATTGGCAAAGCAAAGGATTGTGGGGTGTGTATGTAAGTGTTTTATAGTGTTGTGGATATGTAGCAGGTGTGTGGGTTTCAAACTTGCCAATGTGTGCATTTCTTGCTGTTGGGTCCACTTGCTGACCGTGACGGTCAGTTCCGCCAGTGGTCGTTCGACATCCACTATCCGCTGCAGTGATTTGTGCATTGTTATTTGGGAGGCGGGGGATTTGTCTGCTTGGCCGTGGCGGGTTGGGGTGTGCAGCCTTTCTGCCATCAAGGGCCCTGGTGGTGGCTGGCAGTTGCAGAATTTTTGGTGGTTTCTGTATTTGGCATAATTATTTGGCGGGTTTCTGTTCACCGCCAATGGTGGTCTTCTGTTCACAGTTGCCACGGCGAGCGACGGTGTTTGCCTCCATGTTCATAATGAGGGCCATAATGTTGTTTTCTTCACTTTACTAACATCTACTAACTCTTGCCATAACTTTTTATTCTTTGTAGGCACACCATTCACTAGAATCACAAGTCCTTCTTCAACATCTCTTTCCACACCTACAGTTTCAATATTCTCTTTGAAATCTAATGGCAAATAAACAACTTTACCTTTCAGACCAATCTGAAGGTCACTAAAAGGTAACTTTCTTGTTTTTGGTTCCATCCGCACTATTGCTTGGAATGGATGTACACATTGTATAAGTATAGACTCATAAACATTCAAATCTTGCAGTTCTTGTGGAATAGAAATAAGTTCTAACTTATTATACACTACTCTAGCGATTGTGTTATTCTCATCTAATTTATTATAACAGTACTTACATATAACTTGTCGTCCACAACAATCAAAGCGTTCTTCTACAAATAAATAAGCTGCAAAATTGTCACTATTGTCTTCTTCAGTTTTGGAAGAGACATTAACATACCAAGTTTGAATTTTGTAGTGAGTGTGTCTACAGCATATGCAAATATAGTCAGGTCTCTCTGAACAGACTGTTTTGAACTTTGTAATTTCTACACTAAACTTATCAAGAGTAATACATGTCTCCTGTTGTGCTACACTTGCAGGTTCCATGTGTTCATTTTCTATGATGTGCTGTTCAGGTCCAAAGAAACTGAACTGGACTTCATCACTAATCTTTTCTAATTCTGCCACTGCCCATACAGAAGAACTCTATTAATTTCCCCTAAACATAGTGCTGGACTCTTTATGTGGCAAAGACTTCTAACTAGAGTACGTATTTCTGAGTGGTGTACAGCCAACATTCTAAAACGATGAAAAGTACTTTTCACAGTTTCCTTGATAAACATGCATGTCCCTGTAGAATTGTGTACTTTTTTACTTTGCATGGGTCCAGTCTTTGTAGAACTGCAATTTTCTGCTTAAGAGTTGTACATCAGAACTTCTGTAAAAATTCTCTCACTATGTCAATTGCCGAGCAGTACAAATACTGCTACACTTCCACTTATATACAAGAGCCTGTCTATGCTTTCCTTGCACTTCTTTAGCTACAATTTCTTCAACATTTCTAGGTACCATTACCTCTTTCTCAATAGGAGCACCGTGGTTCATCCAATAATAACGTCCGCATTCATCAACCGCATGTACTAATCTGTTCTCTTGCAAGTAGCTTTCTTCATTAAAGAAAGACTCAGTACTAGAAGTATGGATCCATTCCCCTCTAAAAACTAAAAACTTTGCAAAAGGTAGCTCTGTTTATAAGTCTTTTCCATTGGCTCTTTCTCCTTATAGTTAACACTATCTTCTCTAGTGTTTTTATTCTCTTCACAATCAAAATAAACAGCTTCCTCTTCCTTATAAATGCCTTATCAACAATAGTCTGAACACATTCCTTTTGTCTGACAGCATCTGTCCTCCTTTTATACTTCTTCATACTTTTAATTAGATTCTTGATCACTCTGCTACAGAACATCCTAACTTATTTCGTTGAACTGGTGCTGCCTTCTAGTTAAAGTCTTTAGTTCTTTGCAGGATTTTATATCTTTAATATGATGAACATTCACTACTTTTTTAGTAGACCTCAACCTCTCTGTTCTGTACTCTTCATTTTGCAGTTGTTCAAGCCTACGTACCATTTTAAGAAACGTTTTTGTTCTCTTACCAGCAGCTTGTTTTTGGCTCTCACTAGATTTTCAAAATTTGCCCCTTTTGTTTCTCAGTTCTAAGGACGTAGTATATCTGCCTTTCTTTCTTATTTTGTTTACTTTTTGACTACATTGCAACTCAGTGTAGCTGATTAGGATCTTCCATCTGACAACTAATAACAAAAGGCACATTTAATTCCTATTTACTTGTAAATTAGATATTGTTTACAGTTCAGTGTGATATCAAAAAAAATCTTATTGTACTTCTAAAGATACAGGTACCATATTCCATAGAAATTCTACTTCTATAAAAAGATAGTTTTAGGATTTTACAGACAGTCTCTCCTTAAAACTAATTGACTAGCTGCTTATACAATACACTGATTTGACAATGCTACATCTCACTCATTATTGCATAATCACAACTGTATTTTTACAGGTCGGTTTCGGTGGCCAGTGACAGAACAGAGGCAGGGTCTGCTGCACTACGCCTCACCATTTTGAAAAGTACCATTTGTCTAAATAGAAGACAATATCATATATTTGACACTTGATAAATGGGTTTTACAGGCCAATCTTACTAGGCAGTGACACAGTACCCACAGTCCATGTAGTACTAGGCCTCAGGCATGCTTAAAGCAGTATTTGACTCAATAAGTGCCAATATTATGTCACTACTTGCCAATATAGGTCAGTGAAAGTATGTGTTCATCTGTAATAGTGCCATGGGATGTTTTAGTATATTTGCTGGTATGTCAGTACCTGTTTTAGTATCTGTATGTCTCTCTAAATGTGTATGTAACAAACTAAAAAAATACATTAGTGCCTGTTAAAATATATAGGGGTAGGTGAGTGTGTGTGTGCAAATCGGCACCACATGTATAAGTGCTTTCTGAGTATGACAGTGAATGCAGAAGTGTCTCTGTCAGTTTGGCTGTACCCAAGATACAGAATTACTGGTTTGAAAACCTAAGTATCAGTTTCTTGGTAAGTGATATGCTATATGTAGTTCTTGGCTTAGAGGTCTGCAACTGCCTACTGCATATCACAGAGGTGAATTATTTGTATTAAAATATAGGTTTGAGATCTGAGAAAGGGGTTTTACATGTGAACTTTAGTTAGACAGTAAGAGAGCAGACACACACTCTGCACTACTGTTCCTCAAGCCTGTTTGAAGCAGAATTTCTCTAGATACATGACAAGATTTTATCAGTAGTTCCTGTATATCTGAGTGAATATAGGTGACTACCAGTAGTACCTCTATGACATGTTTTAGTTCATATGCCGGTTTGTTAGTGTATTTTAATAGCTGTATGGTTCTGTAAATGTGTACACAAGTGGCTAAATAAATACCTTAGCACCTCTGTACTGTAAGCTAGTACAATGCTATGCCAGTGTATTTGGAATCACGTTTAATAGTGGTGCACATATAATTACTTTCTCAATATGTAAGTGAATGTAGTAGTCTCTCTGTCACTGGTTGTGACATAAGTTCCATACTTTGGAAACATAAATGTCATTTGCTTGGTCAGTTCTATGCTCCCTGTAGTACTTGGCTTAGGGGTGTGGAAGTGCATGACTAAGTTTATAGAACTGAAGAGTACATTTCATACCCACTTCAGTATAATACAATATGCTTGATAGTATACCTCCAGACTATTACAGATGTGAGTTATTTGGAATAAGGTGTGAAATTCAGACTTGACAAAGGGGTTTTATGGACCAACTTTACTTAAGTAGTGAGAGAGCACACACATGCTCCCCACTAGTAAGTCTCCCCTATAATTATGGCAATATTTGTCTAAATACATGACAAGATTGTGTCAGTACTTGTGTACATATCTCAGTGAATGCAGATCTCTACCTGTAGTAGTGGCTGGAGACATTTGAGTATATCTGCCTGTGTATGAGTGCTTGTTTTAGTACATGTATAGCTCTGTAAATGTATGCATAAGTGCCTGAACAAATACCTTAGTGTCTGTTTTAGAGAAGACAGAGGTATGCGAGTGTGTCTTCAATTGCCTTTAATAGTGCTGTATATAAGTACTTTTTGAGTTTTTAAGTGAATGTAGAAGTGTCTCTGTTGGGCTGTCACTGGCTGATACATAGGATCCATGCTTTGGAAAGATGAATGTTAGTTCCTTGGTGAGTGGTATACTCAATGTAGTGTTTGGCTTAGAGCTCTGGAACAGCATGAAAAACTTTAAAAAACTGAAAAGTAAATTTCTTAATCACTTAAGCTCAATGCACCATGATTGATAGCATACCAATAGCATATCACAAAAGTGAGTTTTTTGTACTAAAACATGAGTTTGAGACCAGACAAACGGGTTTTAGAGGCCAACTTTAGTTAGGCAGTGACTGAGCACGCACAGACTCGGCACTACTAGGCCTCACGTATGATTAAAGCAGTAGTTGTACACATAAATGACAGAGTGTCTCAGTGCTTACCTATAGCTCAGTGAATCTAGTTGTTCATCTGCATTAGCACCTTGAGATTTCTGTGTACATGTCCTGGCATGAGAATGTCTGTTTTAGTACCCTTATTGCTCTCTAAATGTGTACATACGTGCCTGAACAAATGACTTAGGGCCTCATTATAACCCTGGAGGTCAAAGACCGCCAGGGCTGTTCTGGAGGTTGTACTGCCAACAGGCTGGCGGTACAAACTCGTGGATTACGACCGCCAGGACTGGCGGTTTTCCGCCACAGTGGTCCTGGCGGTTGTGATCTGCCAGGGCAGCGCTGTTTTCAGCGCTGCCCAGGGGATTACGAGTCCCCTTCCCGCCAGCCTTTCCATGGCGGTAGGAACCGCCATGGAAAGGCTGGCGGAAAGGGTAGCCGCGGGCCCCTGGGGGCCCCAGCACTGCCTATGCCTTTGGCAGGGTCCACCTGGCACAGCCCCACACAGATTTTCACTGTCTGCAAAGCAGACAGTGAAAAGCGTAACGGGTGCAACTGCACCCGTCACACGGCCGCAACACCGCCAGCTCCATTTGGAACTGGCTCCCATGTGAGTGTGTGTGCAATTGTGTTTTATACTGCTGCAGTTATAAGTACTTTCTGACTATCTCAGTGAATTTAAAAGTCTCACAAAGTAACACACAGGATGCAGGTTTTGGAAAGATAAAGTTCCTTAGCGAGTGCTATACTCTACATAGCGCTGTCGAGATATTCATGAGTAATTTTCTAAAACGGAAAAGTTCATAGCTTAATCACTTAAGGACAGTGCACCATGCAACATGTCATATTTACAGCATATCACAAAGGTACATTATTTGTATTAACCCCTTCCCCGCCACGGACGTAATGGTTACGTCCATGGCAGCGCCCGTGTGGCGCCATGGACGTAACCAATACGTCCAGGGACTGGCAGTCGGGGGAAGCGCTAGCGCTTCCCCCGAGGGCCGCCCCCCAACACCCCCAGGCCAGGGCTGAAAGGGGAATCCCTTCCCCTTTCACGCCCACCCCCCCCCAACCCCCCCCATGACGTCAGCGCGCGATCGCGCGCTGATTTCATGGAAACGGGGAATGACGCGCTGGAAGCCATTTGCTTCCAGCGCGTCAAGGGAGAAGGTGAGTATTTCACCTTCGTGCGGGGTGGGGGTGCTCTCAGAGAGGCATCGAGGGAAAGGAAAGGGTTTTCCTTTCCCTCGATGTCTCTTTGAGCATTCCTGCTGCCCGATCGCGATGCGATCGGGCAGCAGGAATGCCCACTAGACACCAGGGATTTCTGTATGTGTGTGTGTGTGAGTGAATATTAGTGTAGGGGAGCGACCCCTTGGGCAAGGGTCGCTCCCCTTTGGGGGCACATGCTTTTTACGTCGTTTCTGCCCCCCCTGGGGGCAGATTGGCCCTATTTTTAGGCCGATCTGCCCCCAAGGGGGGCAGAAAGCCACTAGACACCAGGGATTTTATTGTTGCTGTGTATTTTTTGTGTTGGGGGGCGGCCCCTTGGGCTAGGGTCGCTCCCCTTTGGGGGCACATGTATTTTACGTCGTTTCTGCCCCCCCTGGGGGCAGATTGGCCCTATTTTTAGGCCGATCTGCCCCCAAGGGGGGCAGAAAGCCACTAGACACCAGGGATTTTATTGTTGATTTGTATTTTTTGTGTTGGGGGGCGGCCCCTTGGGCAAGGGTCGCTCCCCTTTGGGGGCAAATGTATTTTACGTCGTTTCTGCCCCCCCTGGGGGCAGATTGGCCCTATTTTTAGGCCGATCTGCCCCCAAGGGGGGCAGAAAGCCACTAGACACCAGGGATTTTATTGTTGATGTGTATTTTTTGTGTTGGGGGGCGGCCCCTTGGACAAGGGTCGCCCCCAGGGGCCCTCATGTATTTTTGGGCAGTTCTGCCCCCCTTGGGGGCAGAGAGGCCTATTTTTTTTAGGCCTTTCTGCCCCCAAGGGGGGCAGAATCCCAATAGCGCCAGAAATAGTATGTGTGCTTTGTGTTGGGGGGTGGCCCCTTGGGCAAGGGTCGCTCCCCCAAGGGGCGCAATGTATTTATTGTCGTTTCTGCCCCCCTTGGGGGCAGATTGGCCCTATTTTTAGGCCGATCTGCCCCCAAGGGGGGCAGAAAGCCACTAGACACCAGGGATTTTATTGTTGATTTTTATTTTTTGTGTTGGGGGGTGGCCCCTTGGGCAAGGGTCGCCCCCAGGGGCCCACATGTATTTTTGGGCAGTTCTGCCCCCCTAGGGGGCAGATATGCCTATTTTTTAGGCCTTTCTGTCCCCAAGGGGGGCAGAATCCCCATAGCGCCAGGGATACTATGTATGTGTGTGTGTGCTTTGTGTGGGGGTGTGGCACCTTGGGCAAGGGTCGCCCCCCCCCAAAGGGTGCAATGTAATCTGGGTGATTTCTGCCCCCTCCCCTTGGGGGTAGATTGGCCTATTTTTTTTTTAGGCCCATCTTCCCCCAAGCAGAGAAGACTAGACACGGGAAAATGAAAAAATGGTTAGTGGCGGAGTGTTTGTCAACTGGCGAAGTATTTACTTTTATGATAATAACAGTTTTTCTCCTTTTTGTTTTAGTTCAAAGCTTTTGCTGACTTTGCTGTGGCTTGTTGCAGTTTTGGCAGTAGTTGTCCTGCGGTTTGCGTAGTTGCATGTTTTAGGTAAGTAAATAAATTTACTCCAAGTGAGTATTGTTGCAATGCATGAATGACATGTTTGTAGGTGGTGTACTGAATGCAGGATTGTGTGTGAAATTGTCCTTAGAGTTATGCACAATGATTATTGTGTTGTCTTATGTCTAATTTGCTTTTTTTTTTCTCTTTTTAGTGGGATATCGTTGGTGATTGCTGTGGCTGTGCAGAGTAGTTGCTGGTGAGTCAAGCTTTTTCAGGCAAGTGAGCAGTATAGTTTTTGAGTTTATAATTCTTAGTGATAAACCTATACTTTGTTACTTATCTTACACAGTGCTGGTTGTTGGTGGTGTATTTGTCCAGTTAATTTTAGTAGGAAGGATCATGGCCAGCCGTAGGATGACCGCTCAGCAGGTTGTTAGTGTGCTTTTTGAGTCATCTTCTGACCATGAATATGAGACTGACTCTGCATCTGAGGCGGAGGAGGAAGTGCAGGATTCTGGAAGTGAATTTTCTGTCAGAGATGAATCATCTGATGATGAAGCCACTCTCAGTGCTGATGAAGGGCCTGTTTTAGAGGAGGACAGTGATGTGCCAATGGTGCAGGAGCCAGCGGCTGAAAGGCTTCCCATTGGAAGACCTGACGCATGGGTTGCACCAAACATGGAGCAGCCACAGTTGCCTGCGTTTACTGGTTTTCCAGGGTGTCGAGTTAATACGGAAAACTTTTTGCCCGTCAACTTTTTTGAGTTGTTTATGGACGATATATTTTTGGAAGAGATTGTTGAGCAGACTAATTTGTATGCAGAGCAGTTTTTGAGGGACAACGCTGCCAGACTTAGGCCGAACTCTAGAGCTAGCCGGTGGATTCCCACAAATCTGGAAGAGTTGAAAAAGTTCTTGGGTTTAACTTTTTTGATGGGGCTGATAAGGAAGCCGTCGCTGTCTTCATATTGGTCTACTATTCCCTTGATGGCAACTGCTATATTTCCTGTCAGCACGAGTCGTAACCGGTATGAGCTTCTTCTTCGGATGTTGCATTTTGTAGATAATGCTTTAGCCTTGCCACGAGATCATCCTGATTCTGACCTTCTTTTTAAGATTAGACCTGTCCTTGATCATTTGGTAGATCGGTTTTCAGAGATCTATGTTCCAGGGAAAGAAATATCTGTAGATGAGTCTTTGGTCCTGTTCAAGGGTCGTTTGGTTTTTAGGCAGTACATTCCTAGCAAGAGGGCACGGTATGGAATTAAATTGTATATGCTGTCAGAAAGTAGTACAGGATATGTTTATAATTTCCGGGTCTACACTGGTAGGGATTCCAATATTGACCCCCCTGGTTGTCCTCCCACTTTTGGAGTTAGTGAGAAAATTGTGTGGGAACTTGGTAGACGACTGTTTAACAAAGGTCACCATTTATATGTAGATAACTTCTACACTGGAGTTCGGTTGTTCAAGGAGTTGTTCAGAGTGGACACTGTTGCTTGTGGCACAATCCGCTCTAATCGGAAAGGCTATCCAAAAGAGCTTGTCTGTAAAAAACTTGAGAAGGGACAGTGCAGTGCCTTGCGGAATGATGAGCTGCTAGCTCTGAAATTTGTAGACAAGAGGGATGTATACATGCTAAGCACCATCCATGATGAGAGTACTTCACCTGTGGCTGTTTGGGGTCAGGTTGCCGAAGTGCGCAAACCTGTGTGCATCTTAGACTATAATAAGCACATGGGTGGTGTTGATAGAGTAGATCAGAGGTTAGAACCTTACACTGCTGCTCGTAAGTCTTATGTGTGGTATAAGAAATTAGCGCTTCACTTGTTCCACTTGGCAACTTTTAATGCTTTTGTTGTGTTTAAGGATAGTTCTCCAGAGTCAAGGATGACATTTGTGAAATTTCAGGAGTCTATCATAGCTAGCCTTGTTGTGCTGGAACAGGCAAGAGTTCCTAGAGAAGCAGTGGTGGAGGATGTGGCTAGATTGAAAGATCGTCACTTTGCTGAGCACATTCCTCCCACGGCCAAAAAAAACTTTCCTGCTAAGAGATGTAGAGTCTGTGCTCGAAGAGGTATCAGGAAGGAGACTAGGATGTACTGCCCTGATTGTCCTTCAAAGCCTGGGCTGTGTGTGGGTGGCTGTTTCAGGAGCTACCACACACAGAAGAATTATTGGGAAATTCCGTGAGCGTAAACTGGTGTTTTATATTTTTATATGTTCGGTTTCACGGTTGGCATTAGTCATGTATTCAGTTAGAGCTTTTGTGTTTGTAGTTTTGTACTAATTTATGATTAGTGGTTTCTTTGTTGTTTAAAAACAAAAAAAAGGGGATGGCATGTGTAGAGTGGCGCTTGGCTGGCGGCGTGGGTGTGGTGGCGCTTGGCTGGCGGTGTGTGTGGGGTGGCGCTGGGCTGGCGGTGTGTGTGGGGTGGCGCTGGGCTGGCGGTGTGTGTGGGGTGGCGCTTGGCTGGTGGTGTGGGTGGGGTGGCGCTTGGCTGGCAGTGCCGGCCAAACGCCAGTCCACACACTCATCAGCTGGTGTGATTGCTGTATCAGGCATGTGGGCGTATGAAAGTGATGGGCCCTTGACTGGCGCTGTCTGTGGATGCGAGTCTTGTAATGTGCTGGGCCCGTGGCTGGCGGCGTGAATGGTCTAGTGCATGTCATGTATGAAAGGTGTGTGAACGGACTGTAAAGCGGTTGGTGCCTTGTCGTGGCTTTACAGCTCACGAGCTGTGAGTCATTGGTTCAGTTTTTTAGCCTTTCAGTTATTACCAGTGCATTTCACTTTTGTGAAATCTCTTGTAAATAAAATTTGATCTACTGAACCATCACTCACCCTCGTGCCAAATCCAACCAGTATGTGTGGTACAAATGACAAAACCTGCTCCGCTGTAATCAGGCGTCGCAGCACACTTGAGACACGCTAGGTGCCTCAGGTGGGACCCCGATGATGAAGCATGCCACCAACTTGGTTGGTGGGTGAGGGGTCTTCTTCACATAACCTAAGTGTGTTTCTTTTCACAATTTTAGTGTTTGGCACATCACGGACGTATGTGCACACATCAAAGTGATATATTCCAAAAATACCTGTGTTTGGGCCCACCTATGTTTTTGGTCCTGGGTGCGGCCGTCATGTAGGGAAACCTACAAAACCCAGAAACTTTTTAAAACTAGGCACCCCAAGGAGTCTAGGGAGGTGTGGCTTGTGTGGCTCCCCCAACATTTTCTTACCCAGACTCCTCTGTAAACCTCACAATTTGCATAAAAAAGCATATTTTCCTGATTTTTCTTAGTAGGATCACCGCTCCAGCACAAAATTCCTACTCCCCAGTTTTCCCCTCAGTCGCCCAAGTAAAATGACACCTCACTTATGTGGGTCCCCAAAGCAGAGTCCGTCTAAAGATGTATAAAAGAATATGCCCTTATAAACTTGCTGTGCTATCCCTTCTATCCCTTCAGGTTTTGGGCCTTATTATGTTGCAGGCACCTGGGCCACCCACACAAGTGAGGTATCATTTTTATCGGGAGACTTGGGGGAACGCTGGGTGGAAGGAAATTTGTGGCTCCTATCAGATTCCAGAACTTTCTGCCACAGAAATGTGAGGAACATGTGTTTTTTTAGCCAAATTTTGAGGTTTGCAAAGGATTCTGGGTAACAGAACCTGGTCCGAGCCCCGCAAGTCACCCCTCCTTGGATTCCCCTAGGTCTCTAGTTTTCAGAAATGCACTGGTTTGGTAGGTTTCCCTAGGCGCCGGGTGAGCTACAGGCCAAAATCCGCAGGTAGGCACTGTTTTCTCCCAAAATTGTGGATGTGTCCACGTTGCGCTTTGGGGTTTTTCCTGTCGCAGGCGCTAGGCCTACCCACGCAAGTGAGGTATCATTTTTATCGGGAGACTTGGGGGAACGCTGGGTGGAAGGAAATTTGTAGCTCCTCTCAGATTCCAGAACTTTCTGCCACAGAAATGTGAGGAACATGTGTTTTTTTAGCCAAATTTTGAGGTTTGCAAAGGATTCTGGGTAACAGAACCTGGTCCGAGCCCCGCAAGTCACCCCTCCTTGGATCCCCCTAGGTCTCTAGTTTTCAGAAATGCACAGGTTTGGTAGGTTTCCCTAGGTGGCGGCTGAGCTAGAGGCCAAAATCTACAGGTAGTCACTTTGCTAAAAACAGCTCTGTTTTCTGTGATATGTCCACGTTGTGTTTTGGGGCATATCCTGTCGCGGGCGCTAGGCCTACCCACACAAGTGAGGAATCATTTTTATCGGGAGATGTGGGGGAACGCTGGGTGGAAGGAAATTTGTGGCTCCTCTCAGATTCCAGAACTTTCTGCCACAGAAATGTGAGGAACATGTGTTTTTTTAGCCAAATTTTGAGGTTTGCAAAGGATTCTGGGTAACAGAACCTGGTCCGAGCCCCGCAAGTCACCCCTCCTTGGATCCCCCTAGGTCTCTAGTTTTCAGAAATGCACAGGTTTGGTAGGTTTCCCTAGGTGGCGGCTGAGCTAGAGGCCAAAATCTACAGGTAGTCACTTTGCTAAAAACAGCTCTGTTTTCTGTGATATGTCCACGTTGTGTTTTGGGGCATATCCTGTCGCGGGCGCTAGGCCTACCCACACAAGTGAGGTATCATTTTTATCGGGAGACGTGGGGGAACGCTGCGTGGAAGGAAATTTGTAGCTCCTCTCAGATTCCAGAACTTTCTGCCACAGAAATGTGAGGAACATGTGTTTTTTTAGCCAAATTTTGAGGTTTGCAAAGGATTCTGGGTAACAGAACCTGGTCCGAGCCCCGCAAGTCACCCCTCCTTGGATTCCCCTAGGTCTCTAGTTTTCAGAAATGCACAGGTTTGGTAGGTTTCCCTAGGTGCCGGCTGAGCTAGAGGCCAAAATCTACAGGTAGGCACTTCGCAAAAAACACCTCTGTTTTTTTCCAAAATTTAGGATGTGTCCACGTTGCGCTTTGGGGTGTTTCCTGTCGCCGGCGCTAGGCCTACCCACGCAAGTGAGGTATCATTTTTATCAGGAGACTTGGGGGAACACTGGGTGGAAGGAAATTTGTAGCTCCTCTCAGATTCCAGAACTTTCTGCCACAGAAATGTGAGGAACATGTGTTTTTTTAGCCAAATTTTGAGGTTTGCAAAGGATTCTGGGTAACAGAACCTCGTCCGAGCCACACAAGTCACCCCTCCTTGGATTCCCCTAGGTCTCTAGTTTTCAGAAATGCATAGGTTTGGTAGGTTTCCCTAGGTGGCGGCTGAGCTAGAGGCCAAAATCTACAGGTAGTCACTTTGCTAAAAACAGCTCTGTTTTCTGTGATATGTCCACGTTGTGTTTTGGGGCATATCCTGTCGCGGGCGCTAGGCCTACCCACACAAGTGAGGTATCATTTTTATCGGGAGACGTGGGGGAACGCTGGGTGGAAGGAAATTTGTGGCTCCTCTCAGATTCCAGAACTTTCTGCCACAGAAATGTGAGGAACATGTGTTTTTTTAGCCACATTTTGAGGTTTGCAAAGGATTCTGGGTAACAGAACCTGGTCCGAGCCCCGCAAGTCACCCCTCCTTGGATCCCCCTAGGTCTCTAGTTTTCAGAAATGCACATGTTTGGTAGGTTTCCCTAGGTGGCGGCTGAGCTAGAGGCCAAAATCTACAGGTAGTCACTTTGCTAAAAACAGCTCTGTTTTCTGTGATATGTCCACGTTGTGTTTTGGGGCATATCCTGTCGCGGGCGCTAGGCCTACCCACACAAGTGAGGTATCATTTTTATCGGGATACGTGGGGGAACGCTAGGTGGAAGGAAATTTGTGGCTCCTCTCAGATTCCAGAACTTTCTGCCACAGAAATGTGAGGAACATGTGTTTTTTTAGCCAAATTTTGAGGTTTGCAAAGGATTCTGGGTAACCGAACCTGGTCCGAGCCACAAAAGTCACCCCTCCTTGGATTCCCCTAGGTCTCTAGTTTTCAGAAATGCACAGGTTTGGTAGGTTTCCCTAGGTGGCGGCTGAGCTAGAGGCCAAAATCTACAGGTAGTCACTATGCTAAAAACAGCTCTGTTTTCTGTGATGTGTCCAGGTTGTGTTTTGGGGCATATCCTGTCGCGGGCGCTAGGCCTACCCACACAAGTGAGGTATCATTTTTATCGGGAGACGTGGGGGAATGCTGGGTGGAAGGAAATTTGTCGCTCCTCTCAGATTCCAGAACTTTCTGCCACAGAAATGTGAGGAACATGTGTTTTTTTAGCCAAATTTTGAGGTTTGCAAAGGATTCTTGGTAACAGAACCTGGTCCGAGCCACACAAGTCACCCCTCCTTGGATTCCCCTAGGTCTCTAGTTTTCAGAAATGCACAGGTTTGGTAGGTTTCCCTAGGTGCTGGCTGAGCTAGAGGCCAAAATCTACAGGTAGTCACTTTGCTAAAAACAGCTCTGTTTTCTGTGATGTGTCCACGTTGTGTTTTGGGGCATATCCTGTCGCGGGCGCTAGGCCTACCCAAACAAGTGAGGTATCATTTTTATCGGGAGACTTGGGGGAACATAGAATAGCAAAACAAGTGTTATTGCCCCTTGTCTTTCTCTACATTTATTCCTTCCAAATATAGGGGTGTGTGTAAAAAAGACATCTATTTGAGAAATTCCATGTAATTCACGTGCTACTATGGTCACCCCGGAATTCAGAGATGTGCAAATAACCACTGCTCCTCAACACCTTATCTTGTGCCCTTTTTGGAAATGCAAAGGTTTTCTTGATAGCTATTTTTTACTCCTTATATTTCAGCAAATGAATTACTGTATACCCGGTATAGAATGAAAACGCACTGCAGGGTGCAGCTCATTTATTGGCTCTGGGTTCCTCGGGTTCTTGATGAACCTACAAACCCTATATATCCCCGCAACCAGAGGAGTCCAGCAGACGTAACGGTATATTGCTTTCGATAATCTGACATTGCAGGGAAAAGTTACAGAGTAAAAAGTAGAGAAAAATTGATGTTTTTTTCACCTCAATTTCAATATTTTTCTTTTTCAGCTGTTATTTTCTGTAGGAAACCCTTGTAGGATCTACACAAATGACCCCTTGCTGAATTCAGAATTTTGTCTACTTTTCAGAAATGTTTAGGTTTCTGGGATCCAGCATTGGTTTCATGACCATTCCGGTCACTGACTGGAAGGAGGCTGAAAGCACAAAAAATTGCACAAATGGGGTATGCCCCAGTAAAATGCCAAAATTGTGTTGAAAAATTGGGTTTTCGGATTCAAGTCTGCCTGTTCCTGAAAGCTGGGAAGCTGCTGAGTTTAGCACCGCAAACCCTTTGTTGATGCCATTTTCAGGGGAAAAACCACAAGCCTTCTTCTGCAGCCCCTTTTTCCAATTTTTTTGAAAAAAACGAAATGTTCACTGTATTTTGGCCAATTTCTTGGCCTCCTTCAGGGGAACCCACAAAGTCTGGGTACCTTTAGAATCGCTAGGATGTTGGAAAAAAAGGACGCAAATTTGGCTTGGTTAGCTTATGTGGACAAAAAGTTATGAGGGCCTAAGCGCGAACTGCCCCAAATAGGCAAAAAAAGGCCTGGCACAGGAGGGGGAAAAGGCCTGGCAGCGAAGTGGTTAAAAAGTGTTTGAGACCTGAAAATGCATTTTAAAGGCAAATTTTAGTTATGCTCTGAGAGAGGAAACAGACTCTGCACTAGTAGGCCTCATACATTACTAAACCACTATTCCTCTACACACATGAGAAAAATGCATCAGTATTTCCCTCTATATACATGAATCAGTGTGTACACCTCTAGCTATGTCCGTACCTCTTTTAGGACATATATAACTCTCTAAAGATCTGGATACATATCTAAACAGATATGTTAGTATTTCTCTTATTGAATACAGTACTATGCCAATGTGTGCCACATTATGCTACATACTACTGCAGATATAATTACTTTCTGAGTATCTCACTGAAAGTAGAAATTTCTCTGTCAGCCTGTCACTAGCTGTCACAGGATCCATGCTTGGGAAAGATGAACATCAGTTCTGTGGTCAGTGCTATACTCTATGTGTTGCTTCTCTTGGAGATCTAGAAGACCATGTCTAGGTTTGTAAACTGAAAACTACATTTGTTAATCAGTAAAGCACAATGAGCATTGCTTGTAGGCATACATACAGCATGTCACAGAGGTCTGGTATTTCTACTTAAACATGAGTTTGTCATCTGAGAAAAAGATTTTACAGCCCAAATTTACTAATCCACTGAGAGAATAGATACAGTTTCTGCACCACTACACCTCACACATGATTAAAGCAGTACTTGTCTGGATAGATGACAAGATTTTCTCACTACTTTCCTATATGTATACTTTTGGTCTCTACTTCCCAGGTTGTTTCTGTGTGCTGGAATCTGTTTTTGCTGTTTGGTTTGATCTGGAAACTTTTACCACTGCTGGCCAGTGCTAAGGTGTAAGTGTTCCCTGTATAAATTGTATGTGTACATTGGCTATCCACGATTGGCATATTTGATTTACCAGAAAGTCCCTAGTAAAGTGCACTAGAGGTGCCCAGGGCCTGTACATCAAATGCTACTAGTGGGCCTGCAGCACTGGTTGTGCCACCCACATTAGTAGCCCTGTAAAAATGGCTCAGACCTGCCACTGCAGTGTCTGTGAGTGCAGTGTTAAACTGCCAATTATACTTGCCAAGTGTACTTACCTGCCAGGACTAAGCCTTCCCTTTTTATACATGTAAGGCACCCCTAAGGTAGGCCCTAGGTAGCCCCATGGTCAAGGTGTGGTATATATTAAAGGTGGGACATGTACTTATGTGTTTTACATGTCCTGACAGTGAAATACTGCCAAATTTGTTTTTCACTGTTGCCAGGCCTATCTCTCTCATAGGTTAACATGGGGGCTGCCTTTAAATATGATTAAAGTGCAGATGTCCTTTGGGAGCAGATATACATTTGGAGTTTGATGTCTCTGAACTCACAATTTAAAAATACATCTTTTAGTGAAGTTGTTTTTTAGATTGTGTGTTTAAAAATGCCACTTTCAGAAAGTAGGCATTTTCTTGCTTAAACCATTCTGTGGCTCTGCTTGTTTGTGGATTCCTTGTCTAGGTCTGTTTGACTGTTGGGCTGTTTGCACCTCTCCTCTAGACAGTGACACAAAGGGAGCTGGGGTGTAGCCTGCATATCCTGATTGGCCATCTGGGCTGAAGGGAGGGGAGGAGTGGACACTTACACCTGAAAGGCCTATGCCAGCCCTCACACAATGCAGTCTCCAACTCCCTGCTGTGTGTCTGGGGCCTGGCCTGAGCAAGGCAGGATCTTGAGAACAACAGAGACTTCTCTTTGAAGTAGGCCTACATAAATTAACTTGTGTATGTTGGATTTTTGTCGTTTTGGTCTTGTTTTGTTTAGATAAATATTATCTATTTTTATAAACCTCTGTTGTGTGATTTTGTTGTGTTTATACAGAGTTACTGTTTGGTACAAATACTATATACCTTGCTTCTGAAGTTAAGCCTACCTGCTTGTGCCTAGCTACCAAAGGGGTGAGCGGGGGTTAACTGAGGGTGATTTTCCTTTACCCTGACTAGAGTGAGGGTCTTTACTTTTACAGGGGGAAACCTGGCTGCCAACCAAATACCCCATTTCTAACAGTCTCTTTTATTACATGTATGACTCTGTAAACGTATACACAACTAACTCCACAAATACATCTGTCCCTGTATTACAGTATACATGAGTATACTTCATATACCTCTACTGCACATGTTCTTCACTTTCAATACTGAGTCTTATACATCTCCTCTCAAAACAAATAATTATAACTACAAGTCCCAGAATTCCAAGCAAAGCATTGCCTGTGAATAGCACATTATGGCCCTCATTACGACCCTGGCGGTTTGTAACCGCCAGGGCCGCTGGACGCGGAGGCACCGCCGACAGGCCGGCGGTGCCCCGCGGGGCATTCTGACCGCGGCGGCTTAGCCGCGGTCAGAGAAGGGAAACCGGCGGTCTCCCGCCGGTTTCCCGCTGCCCCCAAGGAATCCTCCAAGCCGGCGCAGCTTGCTGCGCCGGCTTGGGGATTCCGACTCCCCCTCCCGCCATCCAGTTCCTGGCGGTTCTCCCGCCGGGAACCGGATGGCGGGAGGGGGAGTCGCAGGGCCCCTGGGGGCCCCTGCAGTGCCCATGCCAACGGCATGGGCACTGCAGGGGCCCCCGTAAGAGGGCCCCAAAATGTATTTCACTGTCTGCCTTGCAGACAGTGAAATACGCGACGGGTGCAACAGCACCCGTCGCACCTTCCCACTCCGCCGGCTCTATTACGAGCCGGCATCCTCGTGGGAAGGGAGTTTTTCCCTGGGCTGGCGGGCGGTCTTTTGGAGACCGCCCGCCAGCCTATGGAAAAACTCATAATACCCTCCGCGGTCTTCTGACCGCGGAGCGGTATTACGGAGAGCGGAATTCTGGCGGGCGGCCTCCGCCCCCCGCCGGAGTCATAATGAGGGCCTATGTATGGAAATACCCAATTTCCATTACATTGTTAAGGATTAGTTAAGGATTAGTTTAACACTTAGCAAACATGTTTTTCCTACAATTTCCTACAATTAGACTACGCAATAAAGCACAACATATATATTATGTAGTTCCATATGAAGCAAATTCTCACACTTATCATGCTCAGAAGAGAAATGGTATCTTATTTACCTATTAATAAATATATAGAACCACTCACACTACCATACAGAGATGGTCTCGGCTACTTTCAATACTCTCTTTTGACAACCTCACATACACATATGCATTTTTAATTAATTTTCTTTTTTTCAAAAGTAAAACTTACTGACATACCTGAAAATTGAGTATGTTGATAAAAGATTTTTTTTCACGTTTTATCAAATATATTCAGCACTCTCAGGAACTGTGAAGACTAAGCATAAGAATGTGTGAGCACTACTACACATAGGAACCATAAATGGCAACCTTTTCAATTTTGCTCTGTCTGATAATGCAGATAACAACAAATAAAAGCATATATTTAATTGTTCAGTTATGCAACAACACTTCTGAATGGTTACTGTGTGTTAACCCTCTCATGAACTCTCCTGTGTAACCCACCATACTAGAGTTTTTTTCTAATCATGACATAGTCGCAATGATCACAAAGAAATTGCAAATAAAAACATGTGTGCAAAAACACATATAGCTTCATTATTTTGTGAGTTTAACTACATAGTACCCTTTACTGGCATTTCCTCTCTTGGAAACAAATCACTTTTTATAAACTCTTTTAAAATTTGGAATCACAGGAGTCTCTCCTTTACACCTTTCATCAGTGCATACTTAGCACAGTCTCCATTGAAACCCACTAGAACCAGTAGGTCACGAGTTCAGAGCACATTCTACAATGGGCATATTTGTTGCAACTTGACCTGCAGCAGGTGTGGTTTACTACACAGAAGCAAAACCCTATCTAAGTCCCCATTACAAATTAAAAAATTTCAAGAGCCAATGCAAAAATTACCTATTTATCCTGATAAACTATTACCTAACTCCACTCTCCTACGTGGCAATACCCAATCAAAACAATGATTTTTTTTTTACTTAGCAGCACACCTCCATTTTAACTGCATCTCATTTTCAACAGTGCATCATTCAGCTCCAGCCTTCTCCTGTTTGCTTCTATTGCATCACTTCACAATGGTTAGAGTGTGCATTATTGGGCACAGCTATGTCTTTTGGGCGAAGGAGGCTGCTAGGAAGAGTCGAATTGACAGGGACTTGGGTTTGCCTAATGTGGACATTAAGGGCCTGATTACGACCTAGGTGGATGGGATATTCCATCACAAACGTGACGGTTATCCCATCCGTCATATTACAAGTTCCATTATATCCTATGGAACTTGTAAAACAGCGGGTGGGACGGAGTATCGCATCCGCCAGGGTTGTAAACAAGCCCTAAGTGGGTTGGCTACAGAGGGCTAAAGTGTCATCAATTGCTGCCTTTGGTTAGAAGCATTGGAGAATACCATCCCCCTGACCTCATGATTGCGCACTGAGGTGTAATGCCCTTGAAATATTGGATAGGATAGGAAATCTTAATGAAACAAACCCTTCAACAATTAATTAGACTTTTCCCCCACATGGTCTTGATATACTCCAACATATGCCAAAGACAGAAATTGAAATCAGCTAGTCAATTCTGCCCACAGATTGACAAGGCCAAACATGTTGAAAAAGCTGCTTCTGAATTTCTCAGGGACCATCAGATGGGATGTGTATACGACAACAACAAATGCTTTAACAGTACTGGCATATGTAGATGATGGTGTGCACTTTACAGATGAAGACAAGAGTCTTTCTTTCAAACCTGAAACTCTGCATCCAGTCTTACATGTAACTATCTCATATTAACAATGAACACAAGGACCTTTCTTAGGGCCACCCTATTGCCCCAAATTATTGTTCATGTTTTTAGATGGAGATTTTTTCTTAACATTTTTGCATATTTGCGATGATGTTGCAATGATCGTGACATAGTCGGGAAATGAAAAACAATAGCAAGCTTCCAATGCACACAAACCCATTTATAATTCACATCTACATCTATTTATATGTGTATATATACATATACAATTTTCAATAATATACACCTAAATTAGTTTTATTTAAAACTCCGCAAACATATCCATGACTAGGTCTCTAACCCCATAGATAGTCTAGATCTGTGAGTGAGTGCATGACTGTCTTAGTCACTCTGGCACTGCATACATCAGTGAATGATATGGTCTGTGAGTTGGTGTGTGACTGGGTCAGTGAGAGGGTCCATCAGTGTCTGAGTTGGTCTGTGAGTGGATGCATGAAGCTCTGAGGGGTATGAGAGTGTGAGTATGAGTGTCTCAGGGGGTCTGTGAGTGGGATGCATCAGTGTCTGAATGAGTCTGTGACTGGGTGCATGAGGGTCTGAGTGAGTCTGTGAGTGGATGCATCAGTTGGTCTCTGAGTGGATGTGTGAGGGTTTCAGTGGGTCTGTGAGAAGGTGTGTGAAGTTCTTAATGGTCGGCGAGTGGGTGTATGAGTGTCTCAGTGGGTCTGTGTGTGGGTGCATCAGGGTCTCACTGGGTTCGTGAGTGGGTACATTAGTGTCTGAGTCGGTCTGTGAGTTGGTGCATGAGGGTTTGAGTGGGTCTGTGAGTATATGTATCAGTGTCTGTGTCGGTCTGTAACTGGGTACATGAGAGTCTGAGTGGATTTGTGAGCGGGTGCGTGAGAGTCTCAATGGGTCTGTGAGTGGGGGTGTGTGTGTTTGAGTGAGTCTGTTACTTGGTGCATGACGGTCTGCATGGGTCTGTGAGTGGGTGCGTCAGTGTCTGAGTGAGTGCATCAGTGTCTGAATGGGTCTGTGAGTGGGTGTGTCAGTCTCTGAGTGGGTCTGTGAGTGGGTTCATGAAGCTCTGAGTGGTCTGTGAGTGGATGTATGAGTGTCTCAGTGGGTCTGTGTGTGGGTGCATCAGTATCTCACAGGATCTGTGAGTGGGTGCATCATTGTCTGAGTGGGTCTGTGAGTGGGTGCATCAGTATCTGAGTGAGTCTGTGAGTGGGTGCATTAAGGACTGTGTGGGTCTGTAAGTGAATGCGTCAGTGTCTTAGTGAGTTTGTCTGTGGTGCATGATGGTCTGAGTGAGTCTGTCAGTGGGTGCATCAGTGTCTCAGACGGTCTGTGAGTGAGTGCATGAGGGTCTCAATAGGTCTGTGAGTGGGTGCATGAGGATCTGAGTGGGTCTGTGACTGGGTGTGTGAGGGTCTGAGTGGGTCTGTCAGTGGGTGTGTGAGGGTCTGAGTGGGTTGGTGAGTGGGTGTGTCAGTGTCTGTGAGTGGGTGCATGATGCTCTGTGTGGTTTGTGTGTGGGTGTATGAGTGTCTCAGGTGGTCTGTGGCTGGGTGCATCAGTGTCTCATTGGGTCTGTGAGTAGGTGCATTAGTGTCTGAGTGGGTCTGGCAGTGGGTGTGTGAGGTTATCAGTGGGTCTGTAAGTCGGTGTGTAAGGCTCTGAGTGGTCTGTCAGTGGCTGAGTGGGTCTATCAGTGGGTGCATGAATGACTGTGTGTGTCTGTGAGTGGGTGTGTCAGTGTCTCAGTGGGTCTCTCTGTGGGTGTATGACAGTCTGAGTGGGTCTGTGAGTGGATGCATCAGTGTGTCAGAGGGTCTGTGAGTGGGTGCATGAGGATCTGAGTGGGTTTGTGACTGGGTGTGCAAGGGTCTGAGTGGGTCTGTGAGTGGGTTTGTGAGGGTTTGGCTGGGACAGTGAATGTGTGTGTCAGTGTCTGAGTGGGTCTCTGAGTGGGTGCATGAGACTTTCAGTGGATCTTTAAGTGGGTGCATGAGGCTGTGAGTGGTCTGTCAGTGGGTAAATGAGTGTCTCAATGGGGGTCTGTGGCTGGGTGCATCAGTGCCTCACTGGGTCTGTGAGTGGGTGCATCTGTGTCTGAGTGGATCTGTGAGAGGGTGCATGAAGGTCTGAGTGGGTCTGTGACTGGGTGCGTCAGTGTCTCAGTGGGTCTTTGGGTGAATGTGTGAGGGTTTCAGTGGGTCTGTGAGCAGGTGTGTGAGCAGGTGTGTGAGGGTCTGAGTGGTCCTGAGTGGGTGCGTCAGTGTCTGAGTGAGTCTGTCTGTGGGTGCATGACAGACTGAGTGGATCTATGAGTGGGTGCATCAGTGTCTCAAAGGGTCTGTGACTGGGTGCATGAGGGTCTCAATGGGTCTGTGAGTGGGTGCATGAGGATCTGAGTGGGTTTGTGACTGGGTGTGTGAGGGTCTGAGTGGGTCTGTAAGTTGGTGTGTAAGGGTCTGAGTGGGTCGGTGAATGGGTGCATCACTGAGTGGATGACTGTATTTTTTTGTTGTCGCAAAGATGAAGAACTTTAAAAGTTTGTCTATATTGTGGAAAAAAAGTTCAATTCCTACGTGACTGTCCAGTTAAACTTAAGAGAAAAGGAGAGGTGGGAAACTAGAGCACTGGGAACCCAGTGAGGCTAGCATTACAGGTGTACCGACTGATCCAGCCTCAAGAGCTCTAGCACAAACATCATATATCCAACAATATCGTCAGCCCTTTATAACTGCTCACTCCAAATACTGATAGATTTAGGAGCCACAGGAAATTTCATGGAACGCACTCTAGCATCATTCTATGGTATTCCATGTGAACAGAAAGGTCGGGCTGACAAAGTTAAAACCATTGATGGAAGTGCCCTAAAAGTCAGTTCCCATATACATGCTCCAACCTCTTTGTGGCCTAACATTCAGGGTACTCATACATAGCAGACAAAATCCGTTTTAGGGAATATCTAGGTGAAATGTTAAAAATAGGATTTATCAGACCGTCCCGTTCCCCAGCCTCTTTTCTCTTTATTCTTTGTACCCAAAAAGGTGGGGTCAGTTACGCATCTGTATTTAGCTCTCAATGATGTCACTGTGAAGAACTGCTATTCTCTGCCTCAGATTTCCAGTCTAATAGATCAAGTAAAGGATGCTTGCGTTTTCACCAAATTAGATTTAAGAGGAGCTTATCATCTAGTGAGAGTGAGGGAAGAAGATGAGTGGAAAACTGCATTTCATACAAAGTGCGGTTTGTATAAATACCTAGTAATGCTGTTTGGTTCATGTAGCACCCCTGCTGTCTTCCAGTTTTTACATAAACAAAGTTTTGATGGACATTTTGGATGTGTGAGTGGAGGCTTATCTTGATGACATCTTAATATACTCTCCATCCATGACTGAACATGAGAAACATGTCAGAGCTGTGATGAAACGGTTAAGAGGCCATAAGCTCTTTGTCATAATTCTGAAGTATCCTTCACAAGGGGTTAGGATTAACCTGCAAAGAGTGGCAGCTATTTTGCAATGGAAATCCCCTAAAACAGTGAAAGAAGTACAGAGCTTTTTCAGATTCTGCAACTTTTACCAGCGATTCATAGACCATTTTTCCATTTTGGTATCACCCATAACTCAGTTGCTAAAAAAGGAGTCGTTTTTTAATTGGACTGAGGCAGCAGAACAGGTTTTTCAGCAATTAAAACGTGCCTTTATGAATGTTCACATTCTACAGAACCCTGACACTACACAATCATTTATTGTCTTAGGTGGCAGTCAGGGGTTCTATCGTAGAGAAACAAGGAGACAGAGGGGGTTATTCCAACTTTGGAGGAAGTGGTAATCCGTCCCAAAAGTGACGGTAAAGTGACGGATATACCACCAGCTGTATTACGAGTCCATTATATCCTATGGAACTCGTAATACGGCTGGTGGTAAATCCGTCGCATTTGGGATGGATTACCACCTCCTCCAAAGTTGGAATAACCCCCAGAGTGTAGGAGGCTGGCCTGGTTTGTAGTGAGTACCAATGGGTACTTACACTCTGCACCAGGTCCAGATATCCCTTATTAGTGTACAAGAGCTGTCTAGCAGCTTTGGCTGATAGAAAAGGGTAGCTTAGCAGAGCAGCTTAGGCTGAACTAGGAGACATGCAAAGCTCCCACTATACCACTGGTGTCATATGCACAATATCATAAGAAAACCCAATACACAGATATACTAAAAATAAAGGTACTTTATTTTTATGACAATATGCCAAAAGTATCTCAGTGAGTACCCTCAGTATGAGGACAGCAAATATACACAAGATATATGTACACAATACCAAAAATATGCAGTAATAGCAATAGAAAGCAATGCAAGCAATGTACAGTCACAATAGATTCCAATGAGAGCACATAGGTATAGGGGCAACACAAACCATATACTCTAGAAGTGGAATGCGAACCACGAATGGACCCCAAACCTATGTGAGCTTGTAGAGGGTCGCTGGGACTGTAAGAAAACAGTGAGGGTTAGAAAAATAGCCCACCCCAAGACCCTGAAAAGTGGGTGCAAAGTGCGCCTAAGTTCCCCAGAGAGCACAGAAGTCGTGATAGGGGAATTCTGCAAGGAAGACCAACCCCAGCAATGCAACAACTATGGATTTCCAGACGAGAGTACCTGTGGAACAAGGGGACCAAGTCCAAGAGTCACACTCAAGTCGTGAGTGGGCAGATGCCCAAGAAATGCCAGCTGAGGGTGCAAAGAAGCTGCCACCGGATGGTAGAAGCTGTGGATTCTGCAAGAACGAAGAGGACTAGGAACTTCCCCTTTGGAGGATGGATGTCCCACGTCGTGAAGAAGCTTGCAGAGGTGTTTCCGTGCAGAAAGACCGCAAACAAGCCTTGCTAGCTGCAAGGGTCGTGGTTAGGGTTTTTGGATGCTGCTGTGCCCCAGGAGGGACCAGGATGTCGCCAATTGCGTGAGGAGACAGAGGGGGCATCCAGCAAAACAAAGAGCCCACTCAGAAGCAAGCAGCACCTGCAGAAGCGCCGGAACAGGCACTACAAAGAAGAGTGAACCGGAGCTCACCCGAAGTCACACAAGAAGGTCCCACAACGCCGGAGGACAACTCAGGAGGTCGTGCACTGCAGGTTAGAGTGTCGGGGACCCAGGCTTGGCTGTGCACAAAGGAAATCCTGGAAGAGTGCACAGGAGCCGGAGCAGCTGCAAATCACGCGGTACCAAGCAATGCAGTCTAGCGTGGGGAGGCAAGGACTTACCTCTACCAAACTTGGACTGAAGAGTCACTGGACTGTGGGAATTACTAGGACAGAGTTGCTGAGTTCCAGGGACCCCGCTCGTCGTACTGAGAGGGGACCCAGAGGACCAGTGATGCAGTCTTTTGGTGCCTGCGGTTGCAGGGGGAAGATTCCGTCGACCCACTGGAGATTTCTTCGGAGCTTCTAATGCAGAGAGGAGGCAGACTACCCCCACAGCATGCACCACCAGGAAAACAGTCGAGAAGGCGGCCGGATCAGTGATACAAGGTTGCAGTAGTCGTCTTTGCTACTTTGTTGCAGTTTTGCAGGCGTCCAGAGCAGTCAGCGGTCGATTCCTTGGCAGAAGGTGAAGAGAGAGATGCAGAGGAACTCTGATGAGCTCTTGCATTCGTTATCTAAAGAATTCCCCAAAGCAGAGACCCTAAATAGCCAGAAAAGGAGGTTTGGCTACTTAGGAAGGAGGATAGGCTAGCAACACAGGTAAGAGCCTATCAGAAGGAGTCTCTGATGTCACCTGCTGGCACTGGCCACTCAGAGCAGTCCAGTGTGCCAGCAGCACCTCTGTTTCCAAGATGGCAGAGGTCTGGAGCACACTGGGGGAGCTCTGGGCACCTCCCAGGGGAGGTGCAGGTCAGGGGAGTGGTCACTCCCCTTTCCTTTGTCTAGTTTCGTGCCAGAGCAGGGCTGGGGGATCCCTGAACCGCTGTAGACTGGCTTATGCAGAGATGGGCACATCAAAGCATTTCCAGAGGCTGGGGGAGGCTACTCATCCCCAGCCCTGACACCTTTTTCCAAAGGGAGAGGTTGTAACACCCTCTCTCTGAGTAAGTCCTTTGTTCTGCCTTCCTGGGCCAAGCCTGGCTGGACCCCAGGAGGGCAGAAACCTGTCTGAGGGGTTGGCAGCAGCGGCAGTGAAACCGCAGGAAAGGTAGTTTGGCAGTACCCGGGTCTGTGCTAGAGACTCGGGGGATCATGGAATTGTCTCCCCAATGCCAGAATTCCATGATCTTAGACATGTTACATGGCCATGTTCGGAGTTACCATTGTGACGCTATACATATGTCGTGTCATATGTATAGTGCACGTGTGTAAGGGTGTCCCCGCACTCACAAAGTCTGGGGATTTTGCCCTGAACAATGTGGGGGCACCTTGGCTAGTGCCAGGGTGCTCACACACTAAGTAACTTAGCACCCAACCTTTACCAGGTAAAGGTTAGACATATAGGTGACTTATAAGTTACTTAAGTGCAGTGGTAAATGGCTGTGAAATAACGTGGATGTTATTTCACTCAGGCTGCAGTGGCAGACCTGTGTAAGAATTGTCAGAGCTCCCTATGGGTGGCAAAAGAAATGCTGCAGCCCATAGGGATCTCCTGGAACCCCAATACCCTGGGTACCTCAGTACCATATACTAGGGAATTATAAGGGTGTTCCAGTATGCCAATGTAAATTGGTGAAATTGGTCACTAGCCTGTTAGTGACAATTTGGAAAGAAATGAGAGAGCATAACCACTGAGGTTCTGGTTAGCAGAGCCTCAGTGAGACAGTTAGTCATCACACAGGTAACACATACAGGGCACACTTATGATCACTGGGGCCCTGGCTGGCAGGGTCCCAGTGACACATACAACTAAAACAACATATATACAGTGAAATATGGGGGTAACATGCCAGGCAAGATGGTACTTTCCTACACAACCCCCCCCCCCCAAACGAAGGACAATAAGACTAGCCATGACCTGATGAGTCTTCATTGTCTAAGTGGAAATATCTGGAGAGTCCATCTGCATTGGAGTGGGTACTCCCAGGTCTATGTTCCACTGTATAGTCCATTCCCTGTAGAGATATGGGCCACCTCAACAATTTAGGATTTTCACCTTTCATTTGTTTTAGCCAAAGTAGAGGTTTGTGGTCTGTCTGAACAATGAAGTGAGTGCCAAACAGGTATGGCCTCATTTTCTTCAGTGCCCAGACCACAGCAAAGGCCTCCCTCTCAATGGCAGACCAACGCTTTTCTCTAGGGGTCAACCTCCTGCTGATAAAAGCAACAGGTTGATCCTGGCCCTCAGAATTAAGTTGTGATAAGACTGCCCCTACCCCTAATTCAGATGCATCAGTTTGGACAATGAATTTTTTGGAGTAACAGGGGCTTTTTAGGACAGGTGCAGAGCACATGGTCTGTTTCAGCTCCTCAAAAGCTTTCTGACAGCTAGCTGTCCACAATACCTTTTTAGGCATCTACTTTGAAGTGAGGTCATTAAGAGGGGCTGCAATGGAGCCATAGTTCTTTATGAACCTCCTGTAGTACCCAGTGAGACCTAAGAAGGCTCTCACCTGGGTCTGAGTTGTAGAGGGAACCCAATCTATGATAGTTTGGATTTTCCCCTGAAGTGGTGCAATCTGTTCTCCACCTACAAGGTGTCCCAGATAAACCACTTTCTCCTGCCCTATCTGGCACTTTGAAGCTTTGATAGTGAGGCCTGCCTTTTACAGGGCCTCCAAAACTTTCCACAGGTGGACCAGGTGATCATCCCAGGTGGAGATAAAGACAGCTATATCATCTAGATATGCTGCACTAAAAGCCTCCAACCCTTGCAGGACTGTATTCACCAACCTCTGAAAAGTGGCAGGTGCATTTTTCAACCCAAAAGGCATTACTGTGAATTGGTAGTGCCATCCAATGGTTGAAAATGCAGTTTTTGCTTTAGCATCCTCTGATAACTTGATCTGCCAATACCCTGCAGTCAAATCAAAGGTGCTTAGATACTTGGCAGATGCCAGTGTATCTATTAGCTCATCTGCCCTGGGTATAGGGTGAGCATCAGTTTTAGTTACTTGGTTGAGACCTCTATAATCTACACAAAATCTAATTTCCTTCTTTCCATCTTTGGAATGAGGTTTTGGTACAAGTACCACAGGAGAGGCCAATGAACTTTCAGAGTGCTCAACCACTCCCAGTTCAAGCATTTTCTGAACCTCTTGTTTTATGCAGTCCCTGACATGGTCAGGCTGCCTATAGATCTTACTTTTGACAGGCAAGCTGTCTCCAGTATCTATAGTGTGCTCACACCAGGAAGTGGTGCCTGGCACAGTAGAAAAGAGTTCAGAAAACTGACCCAGGAGATTTATGCAGTAGTCTTTCTGCTCAGCAGTAAGACAATCTGCCAAAACCACACCTTCCACTAGAGCATCTTGTTCTGTGGAAGAGAAGAGATCAGGGAGAGGGTCACTCTCTTCTTCCTGTCCTTCATCTGTTGCCATGAGCAGGGTGAGATCAGCCCTGTCATAGTAGGGTTTTAGGCGATTGACATGGAGCACCCTAAGGGGACTCCTGGCAGTGCCCAAGTCAACCAAGTAGGTGACTTCTCCCTTTTTCTCAACAATAATGTGGGATCCACTCCATTTGTCTTGGAGTGCTCTTGGGTCCACAGGCTCCAAGACCCACACTTTCTGACCTGGTTTGTACTGAATCAGAACAGCCTTCTGGTCATGCCATTGCTTTTGGAGCTCTTGGCTGGCCTGAAGGTTTTTACTGGCCTTTTTCAGGTACTCAGCCATTCTGGATCTTAGGCCAAGTACATAGTCCACTATGTCTTGCTTAGGAGCTTTTAAAGGTTGTTCCCAACCCTCCTTCACAAGTGTTAGGGGACCTCTTACAGGGTGTCCATATAGGGGTTCAAAGGGGCTGAAGCCCACTCCTTTCTGGGGTACCTCCCTGTAAGCAAAAAGGAGGCAAGGTATCAGGACATCCCATCTCCTCCGGAGTTTTTCAGGGAGTCCCATTATCTTTCCTTTGAGAGTTTTGTTAAACCTCTCAACCAGTCCATTTGTTTGTGGATGATAGGGTGTGGTGAACTTGTATGTCACACCACATTCCTTCCACATGGCCTTTAAGTAAGCAGACATGAAATTGCTTCCCCTGTCTGATACCACCTCTTTTGGGAAGCCCACCCTGGAAAAGTTCCCAGGAGGGCCTTTGCCACTGCAGGAGCTGTAGTGGTCCTTAGAGGAATTGCTTCAGGATATCTGGTGGCATGGTCCACTACCACCAAGATAAACCTATTGCCTGAAGCAGTAGGAGGGTCAAGGGGGCCAACTATGTCAACCCCTACCCTTTCAAAGGGAACCCCAACCACAGGCAGTGGAATAAGGGGTGCCTTTGGGGTGCCAGCTGTTTTGCCACTGGCTTGACAGGTTTCACAGGACTTACAAAATTCCTTTGTGTCCTCTGACATTCTAGGCCAATGAAACAAGGGAACAAGCATGTCCCATGTTTTCATTTGTCCTAAATGTCCAGCCAAGGGAATGTCGTGGGCTAGAGTTAGGAGGAACTCTCTGTATTGCAGGGGAATCACCAATCTCCTGGCTGCTCCAGGTTTTGGATCCCTTGCTTCAGTATACAAGAGGTTGTCCTCCCAGCAAACTCTGTGAGAGTCACTGACATCCCCATTTTGATGTTTGACAGCTTGCTGTCTTAGACCCTCTAGTGTGGGACAGGTCTGCTGTGCCACACTCTGCTCCTCCCTGGCAGGCCCCCCTCCACCCAAAAGCTCAGCAGCGTCTGCTTCCAGCTCCTCTGGTGTAGGTTCTGCACAGGGTGGAAATTCTTCTTCCTCAGAAGTTGAATCCACTGTAGAGGGAGGGATAGTAGGTACTGTTTTACCTTTACTAACCCTAGCTTTAGGGAGCACTTGGTCCATTGTTCCAGGATCCAAGTCACCCTGTCCTTTTTGCTTTTTGGCCTGAGCCCTTGTCAAAGCAAAAATATGCCCAGGAATGCCCAGCATTGCTGCATGAGCCTCCAACTCCACTTCTGCCGAAGCTGATGTCTCTAAATCAGTCCCTAGTAGACAGTCTACAGGTAAATCTGAGGCAACCACAACTTTCTTTGGACCAGTAACCCCCCCACCAGTTGAGATTCACAACAGCCACGGGGTGGCTAAGAGTGTTGTTATGAGCATCAGTCACTTGGTACTGGTGACCAAGTAGGTGTTGTTCAGGGTGGACCAGTTTCTCTATTACCATGGTAACACTGGCACCTGTGTCCCTGTAGGCCTGAACCTCAACACCATTTTTTAGGGGAAGTTGTTTGTACTTATCCATATTAAGGGGACAAGCAACCAAGATGGCCAAATCAATGGCACCTTCAGAGACTAATACAGCCTCTGTGGACTCCCTAACAAGACCAACCCCAACTAAATTACCAAAAGTGAGCCCAGCTACTCCCTTGGATTGGCTATTAGTAGGTTTGCTCCCACCACCACTGCTATTACTAGGGGCACTAGGTGTAGCAGCAGGGGTTGTAGTGGTGGGAGGCTTGGTGCTTTTCTTTGGACAACTGGCATCAGTTGTCCAATGGCCTTTTACTTTACATAAATGGCACCATGGGTTCTTTACTTGATTAGAAGAGGATTTGGGCCCACCACCCCCACCAGAGTCTTTTTGTGGGCCTGATGAAGACTCATTTTTAGATTTGTCCCCACCCTTGTCTGAAGACTTACCATCCTTCTTCTTGCCATCCTTGTCACCCCCTGTATGAACTTTTCTGTTCACTCTTGTTCTGACCCATTTGTCTGCCTTCTTTCCCAATTCTTGGGGAGAGGTCAGATCTGAGTCCACTAGATACTGGTGCAACAAATCAGACACACAATTATTAAGAATATGCTCTCTCAGGATTAAGTTATACAGGCTTTCATAGTCAGAAACTTTACTGCCATGTAACCACCCCTCCAAGGCCTTCACTGAATGGTCAACAAAGTCTACCCAGTCTTGTGAAGACTCCTTTTTGGTTTCTCTGAACTTGATCCTGTACTGTTCAGTGGTTAAGCCATAACCATCTAAGAGTGCATTCTTAAGAACTGTAAAATTATTGGCATCACTTTCCTTCACAGTAAGGAGCCTATCCCTACCCTTTCCACTGAAAGATAGCCATAGGATAGCAGCCCACTGCCTTTGAGGGACCCCCTGTACAACACAGGCCCTCTCAAGTGCAGCAAACCACTTGTTAATGTCATCCCCCTCCTTATAAGGGGGAACTATCTTGTGCAGATTCCTAGAATCATGCTCTTTTACAGGATTACTATCTGTAATACTGCTGCTGCCACCATGGGGTCCAAACCCTAACCTCTGTCTTTCTTTTTCTAAGTCAAATGCTTCCCTGTCTAGATCCAGCTGTTGCTTTTTCAGCTTCAGCCTGGACTCTTCCACTCTCAATCTATTGAGTTCCCTTTCTAACACTCTGTCATCAGGGTGGGTGGGTTGGGCAATCCTTGACACAGAAGAATGGTGTGAATGGACAGAGGGAGACCTGTCCCTAACAGATGGCACCCTAACAACCTGGCCTAAAGGAGTAATCTCCCTACTGTGATGAGAACTCACATCAGTACCAGCCCTGCTAGGTGGCCTGCTAAGGGGCAGGTTGGGAAGGTTCCCATCTAACATTTTTACTGGGGCTACCCCAGAATCTGAGTGTGAACCATCAGCTAATCTGTCACCTGATGTGCCAGCTATGGCCTTATCATTTTCTATGAGCATATTAACTAACAATTCTCTAGAGTGATTCTTTCCTACCCCTAAACCTCTATCAATGCAGAGACTCCTTGCACCTTTCCAGCTAAGGTGGTCATAAGCAGTGCTGGTCAGATCCAGAGTTTGACCTGTACCAGACATGATAGAAAAAGGTTTAACGGACAGAAAAAGAAAGAAAAAGTTTCAGAACTTTTTAAGGAACAGAAAAAAAACTTTTTCAACTTTTAAGAAACTTTTTGAAAGTTTTGAGGTACTTTTCAGCACTTAGCAATAGAGTAAGAGAAGAAAAGCAAAACTTTTTGGTTAGGTGTACATACACTAAACTTGTTTTGTATATTTTTCTCTTATGAAAAGTACAAAATGGCAAAGTGGTAAGTAGTTGCAAGTACTTATCCCACCGCTGCACAACCAATGTAGGAGGCTGGCCTGGCTTGTAGTGTGTACCAAGGGGTACTTACACTCTGCACCAGGTCCAGGTATCCCTTATTAGTGTAGAAGAGGTGTCTAGCAACTTTGGCTGATAGAAAAGGGTAGCTTGGCAGAGCAGCTTAGGCTGAACTAGGAGACATGCAAAGCTCCCACTATACCACTGGTGTCATATGCACAATATCATCAGAAAACACAATACACAGATATACTAAAAATAAAGGTACTTTATTTTTATGACAATATGCCAAAGGTGTCTCAGTGAGTACCCTCAGTATGAGGATAGCAAATATACACAAGATATATGTACACAATACCAAAAATATGCAGTAATAGCAATAGAAAGCAATGCAAGCAATGTACAGTCACAATAGATTGCAATGAGAGCACATAGGTATAGGGGCAACACAAACCATATACTCTAGAAGTGGAATGCGAACCACGAATGGACCCCAAACCTATGTGAGCTTGTAGAGGGTCGCTGGTACTGTAAGAAAACAGTGAGGGTTAGAAAAATAGCCCACCCCAAAACCCTGAAAAGTGGGTGCAAAGTGCACCTAAGTTCCCCAGACAGCACAGAAGTCGTGATAGGGGAATTCTGCAAGGAAGACCAACCCCAGCAATGCAACAACGATGGCTTTCCAGACGAGAGTACCTGTGGAACAAGGGGACCAAGTCCAAGAGTCACACTCAAGTCGTGAGTGGGCAGATGCCCAAGAAATGCCAGCTGAGGGTGCAAAGAAGCTGCCACAGGATGGTAGAAGCTGTGGATTCTGCAAGAACGAAGAGGACTAGGAACTTCCCCTTTGGAGGATGGATGTCCCACGTCGTGAAGAAGCTTGCAGAGGTGTTTCTGTGCAGAAAGACTGCAAACAAGCCTTGCTAGCTGCAAGGGTCGCGGTTAGGGTTTTTTGGATGCTGCTGTGGCCCAGGAGGGACAAGGATGTCGCCAATTGCGTGAGGAGACAGAGGGGGCATCCAGCAAGACAAAGAGCCCACTCTGAAGCAAGCAGCACCCGCAGAAGTGCCAGAACAGGCACTACGAAGAAGAGTGAACCGGAGCTCACCCGAAGTCACACAAGAAGGTCCCTCGACGCAGGAGGACAACTCAGGAGGTCGTGCACTGCAGGTTAGAGTGTCGGGGACCCAGGCTTGGCTGTGCACAAAGGAAATCCTGGAAGAGTGCACAGGAGCCGGAGCAGCTGCAAATCACGTGGCATCCAGCAATGCAGTCTAGCGTGGGGAGGCAAGGACTTACCTCCACCAAACTTGGACTGAAGAGTCACTGGACTGTGGGAGTCACTGGGACAGAGTTGCTGAGTTCCAGGGACCACGCTCGTCGTGCTGAGAGGGGACCCAGAGGACCGGTGATGCAGTCTTTTGGTGCCTGCGGTTGCAGGGGGAAGATTCCGTCGACCCACGGGAGATTTCTTCGGAGCTTCTAGTGCAGAGAGGAGGCAGACTACCCCCACAGCATGCACCACCAGGAAAACAGTTGAGAAGGCGGCCGGATCAGCGATACAAGGTTGCAGTAGTCGTCTTTGCTACTTTGTTGCAGTTTTGCAGGCATCCAGAGCAGTCAGCGGTCGATTCCTTGGCAGAAGGTGAAGAGAGAGATGCAGAGGAACTCTGATGAGCTCTTGCATTCGTTATCTAAAGAATTCCCCAAAGCAGAGACCCTAAATAGCCAGAAAAGGAGGTTTGGCTACTTAGGAAGGAGGATAGGCTAGCAACACAGGTAAGAGCCTATCAGAAGGAGTCTCTGACATCACCTGCTGGCACTGGCCACTCAGAGCAGTCCAGTGTGCCAGCAGCACCTCTGTTTCCAAGAGGGCAGAGGTCTGGAGCACACTGGAGGAGCTCTGGGCACCTCCCAGGGGAGGTGCAGGTCAGGGGAGTGGTCACTCCCCTTTCCTTTGTCCAGTTTCGCGCCAGAGCAGGGCTGGGGGTTCCCTGAACCGGTGTAGACTGGCTTATGCAGAGATGGGCACCATCTGTGCCCATCAAAGCATTTCCAGAGGCTGGGGGAGGCTACTCCTCCTCAGCCCTGACACCTTTTTCCAAAGGGAGAGGGTGTAACACCCTCTCTCTGAGGAAGTCCTTTGTTCTGCCTTCCTGGGCCAAGCCTGGCTGGACCCCAGGAGGGCAGAAACCTGTCTGAGGGGTTGGCAGCAGCAGCAGCTGCAGTGAAACCGCAGGAAAGGTAGTTTGGCAGTACCCGGGTCTGTGCTAGAGATTCGGGGGATCATGGAATTGTCTCCCCAATGCCAGAATGGCATTGGGATAACAATTCCATGATCATAGACATGTTACATGGCCATGTTCGGAGTTACCATTGTGACGCTATACATATGTTGTGACATATGTATAGTGCACGCGTGTAATGGTGTCCTCGCACTCACAAAGTCCGGGGATTTTGCCCTGAACAATGTGGGGGCACCTTGGCTAGTGCCAGGGTGCCCACACACTAAGTAACTTAGCACCCAACCTTTACCAGGTAAAGGTTAGACATATTGGTGACTTATAAGTTACTTAAGTGCAGTGGTAAATGGCTGTGAAATAACGTGGACGTTATTTCACTCAGGCTGCAGTGGCAGGCCTGTGTAAGTATTGTCAGAGCTCCCTATGGGTGGCAAAAGAAATGCTGCAGCCCATAGGGATCTCCTGGAACCCCAATACCCTGGGTACCTCAGTACCATATACTAGGGAATTATAAGGGTGTTCCAGTATGCCAATGTAAATTGGTGAAATTGGTCACTAGCCTGTTAGTGACAATTTGGAAAGAAATGAGAGAGCATAACCACTGAGGTTCTGGTTAGCAGAGCCTCAGTGAGACAGTTAGTCATAACACAGGTAACACATACAGGGCACACTTATGAGCACTGGGGCCCTGGCTGGCAGGGTCCGAGTGACACATACAACTAAAACAACATATATACAGTGAAATATGGGGGTAACATGCCAGGCAAGATGGTACTTTCCTACACAGAAGAACTCCATCCAGTAGCCTATTTTTCTCATAAAATCAGTCTAGCCGTAAGATAGTGACAATGAAATTCCTTTGAGGAATGGCAGCATTTTTTGATGGGCGCGTTGCATACTGTCTCTGTCCTCACTGATCATCCAAATCTTACTTTTCGGAAGTCTGTTAATACTTTATCCATGAGGCAATTAAGCTGGACCCAATCTTTTACTGCTTATGATTTTGTTATTAAATTCCAACCCGGAAGACAGCATGGTAAAGCAGATATCTCTTCACAAATTAAGTTCATGAGGTAGAAGAACAAGAATCCGAAAGTCCTCCAATCATACCCTCTGACTGTGTCCTAGGGGCTATACTATCTGAAAAATGCTTTGTGGCAGTTCTAGCTGCCGCACAACATAGCAAAGAAGCATAACAGATCTTACAAAAACAGGAAAACTAGGTTATACACAATATATACTATGTACAGAATGGTCTATTTATTCCCAGTATGATTTTACAGCAACAGGAAATATACAGGTGATATAATCATATATTGGGAGGGCATCTAGGAGCTATAGTTAGTTAGTCATTTTTGGTGGCCCACACTTGTGACTGATATGAAACAGTTTGTACCAAGATGTGCTATTTGTGCTCAGAATAAAAGTCCACATTAAGTACCTGTTGGCCTACGGCATGCCTTACCCACTCCTCCACACCTATGGCGTACCATCTCTCTAGATTTTGTAGTGGAATTACCCAAAGCAGACCGTGGGTACACTACAATCATGGTCACAGTAGTCATGTTTTCTAAAATGGCACATTTTACACCATGGACTGGTTCATCAACTTCTAAGGCACTCACAAACATCTTTTTATAATCTGTAGTATGTTTGCATGGATTATCCTCCATAATTGTATCTGATTGGTGCCCTAGATTTCTTTCAAAGTTCTGGAAAGCCTTGTGTGGGGTTTTACAGATAGAAATCCATCTGTCTACTGGTTACCCCCCACAAGCAGATAGTGGGACTGAAAGGGTGAATCAACGTTTAGAGTAATACATTTGGTGTCAAGTTTGGAGCATTACTGCAGAGTGGGATAAGTTTCTTTGGGCAGCAGAGTTTGCCTATAATAATGTGCAACACTGTTCTACCAAGGTTACACCACTTCAATTTAATTATGGTCTACATCTTCGATTCCTATTATCCTCCCCCACTCCTACTACTGGAGTTCTGGCAGTTCAGAATTAAGCAGATCAAATTAAGGTGATTCAGCAATTTGCACAAAATTGTTTGATCAATTAATGTACCAGAGGAATGCAGATGAACACCGGAGAGCAAGCCCTGAATATCAGGTTGGTGATCAAGTATGGTTATCAATCTAACATCTCAATTTGAAGGGCCCACAAACATTTCAACCATGCATATAGGCCCTTACTCGATTATCAAGAGAATTAATGATGTTACAATGAAATTGGAATTACCTTCACATATACACATTCATGTGTCTTTGTTAAAACCAGTTTCCCTGGAACTGAACTTTCTAGCAAACCCCCAGTTGTTATGGTGGCTAATGAATCAGAATTTGAAGTGGAAGTGATCCTGGACTCTAAATGGGTACATCACAGACTATTTTATTTGATTCACTGGACCAGAGGATTGCATATGGAGCATGCGTGTCACATGCATGCCCCTGTTTTATTCACCTTTTCACCGATGATACCCTGATAAACGCAAACCTGTGGGGAGGACTCTTGGAGGGATGGACTGTCAGGCACACTGCCCCAATCTGTTAGGTGGCATGCTGGGTGTCCCCTTTAAGAGGTGGAGCATGTAGCCTTTAAGGCTGCGCTCTGCACAATGATAACTGCTTATGGTCAGTGATTCCTTCCCTTCCTCTACACTCACCTATTCAGTTGGGCGTCCATGTTGGCATTCTCCACTTAGTCTCATCATTATCTTTCTGGCAGCTACGTTCCCCGACCTCTCATTGAGCGATTGGTGTCCTCATCCCTGGTATTGCAACGTGTTTGTCCTTGGTCTCAGGTTCGTCTGTTTTTTTTTTTTCCTCCTTCCTTTGTGGTACTCCTGACTACCTTAGAAAAAAACACAAGAGAAAAAACAAAGTTAAAGTGGCAGTCCCTTCAGGCTGGAAAATAATTGTGACAATATGGAATATATAAGGATATACTTATGTAATGGAGTATTGTGGAAGTGACTAGTGATCATGACCATTTATTGCCTACACAGGAAAAGAGATCTATGTACCTTGCTCAAAGTTTAGTTGAACATTATTTATAAGAGAAGCTATGTATATTTAAGTTGTGTATTATTATTATGATTTCCTCAAGGATTTAATGAAATGATATTCATTAACTGCATGAGGAAAATTTAGTTAAGGTTATACCAATAATGAACTGATGAACATTTATACTCCATGAGATGAACGCTGATTAAGAGTATTGAAAATTAGATATTTCTCAGAAAGAACTGTAACTTCTCTTCCATTCTAATCCCAGAGTCTACACACCGTTGGTAGGTGGTGGTGATTACTGACCTATTCAAAAACATATATATGGTGTGTATTTTCTTTCTAATGGTTTTAATCTTGTTTTCTAGATTTAGCTCACAGTAAATTCCAGCTTACAAGGAATCTGCCTCTTAAAGGGGAAGAAGGGACATTAGGTATGTAGGAGGGGTGACAGTGTTTGGGTAGAAAACTTGTTGAAAACATTCTAAGTACTAAGTCATGTTATTTATATTGTAGAGTCTGAATACCTACCTGACATCATCAGGTGCGAATCAGGTATTAAACTTGGTCAAGCTTCGTCCCTTTGTCCCTTCATCCTGTCTTTACACCAATGTATAAAAATAGGTTGAATTTTTATAAGAAATTATGCACTAGAATAAAAAAGATCCACCAGAGAGTTCCAAAGATGTTGATTTTACAACCAGTAATAAATCAGTGCAATTTCACTCAACATCAAACATGCCTTGGCAAAGTCAACGAATTGGATACAGAAACCTTTTCAAAGGAAACTTAGGTAAGTGTCAATTCAATTGGTTTGAAGAATGCGGGGCGACCATCTCTGGCAGGGAGCCAGTCAGAGGGGCCAGCTAGGTCTTCAAGAACAGTTATCTTCACAGCAGAAGGAGCCCTTCAACAGTTTCAGGCGCTTTATTCGCATTATAAGGGATTCCTATGAAGTGATCCTGATGCAAGGGATGAAGGATGTAGAAGATCCCTTGAGTATGTGAAGCGGTCAAAGGGGGTCTTTCTGCAGGGATTCCTGCAGGGTTTCCTTGGTCCTCAATGATGGTGAGGGGCCCTGGTTGCAGGGTTGACGTCCCACAAAGTCCTCCATGGTCTGGTCGAAGTCCAGACACCATTGGACTACCAGTCACCCGTTATCGCGGTCACAGGCCAATACTTCCTGCATCAATAACTTCCCTTTTGAGGATCCCAGGAACTCTTTGACAACACTCCTGAGCTCAGTGAACTCAGGGGCTACTCTGTGCATCAGTTCTTATTTCAGGAATAAACTCGTAAACTGTACTTACCTCAGAGGCAGACCCTTTTCCTTTATTCACAACAGTTTTGGCGATGAGTGTCAGGAAAGCGGCAACGCGACCTAGGTCAGCCCTGCTCTTCGTTGGATCTCGTTGGTACCGTCCCCGATCGCACTTTCTTCTCAAGTGCCCTGAGTTCCCTGGGACGGCGGTGTACAGAGTTGTTTTCTTTCTCCCTCCTATGCGGGAGTGGCGCTGATGCTGATTTCTGGCTGGCTGGCTAGCGCGTATTCGGACCATCTCTAGATTACCGGCCTGGTCGGTCCGCACTCACCTGGCACTAAGGGGTGCTTCCTGCTCTAATTGATGTTCTCTTTTATGCCGCAAGGTGGACGAGCAGCCGGTCGGCTTTCTTCTTTCCGATACCGATGCCGACCTTCACACGTTTGAACTGAGGAAGGACTCCATCTGTGCTTCCGGGGGAGCAGGCTGGTTTACATTATACCAGTGCTCCTATTGGAGGAGGCAGATTTTGGGGGTGGCACCCTTGAAGTTAAGTGGAAGAACACCGAGTAAAAAACATAAAATAAAAAAAAACAACGCACTGTTGGAGCCTCGTTGGGTCACATCGCTGCACAGGAGCACGGAAGCATGAACTAGTGGAGAGGAGCCGGCATTTTTCATGTACTGGAAAATAAATGACTTAGAAAACAGAGCATAGTGAGAGTTTCGAAGAAACAATATACTGTTATTTTCAATTCTACTTCTAGTTGTATGGGTATTGTATTTTAATGTTGCACTGTATTGTTTAGCACTCAAATTGCATTTTTATTATTTTACTGGGTACATGTGTTATGGCTACTCAGACCAGTATTTCTCCGCCACCATTATTTCTACCATTTCCAGGTACTCCAACTCTTCCTTGGGAAGATTGGATAGAAATGTTGGATAATTATATTGTTGCGTTGGATGGACAAGGTTTTTTGCCTCAAAGGAAAAAGGCTATTCTCTTAAGTACTTTGGGGTGTGAAGGTCAAAGAATTTTTAAATATCTTCCCCCTTCCATGGGGCCAAATGGACAGCCTATGGATGATGTTTTTAAAGAAGCCATTAAAAGGTTGGAGAATAGGTTCGCTAAGGAGACTAATTTGTTACTAGCTAGGTCTAAATTTTATACCCAACCCCAGGATTTTCATGAATCCATTGATTATTTTGTGTCAAGGTTGAGAGAGTTATCGGTCAAATGCAGGTTTGGAACCATGACAGATGAACTAATACGGGATCAACTTATTGTTCAGTGCTGCGATAAAAAGATTCAGGAGAGGTTATGGGCGGCAAAGGATCCCACGTTGCAAGAAGCAATTGACCTGGCAAAAGTTATGGTAGAATCGAGACGCTGTATAAAAGAACTAGAAAGAAAAGAGAAAACTGTGGACTGTACCAAAGAAAGGTGGGTATACCAGAAGCAAGGGGAAGGAGTGTTTTCAGTGTGCCAGTACTTTATATTTGGGGGACTCCAAGAAATGTTTTGCTGCCAATAAGGAGTGTCGCAACTGTGGTCGCAGGGGGCATTATGCTTGTGTTTGCAGGGAAAGTAACCGATTTGTTAAGGAATTGAAACCCCGAGTATGAATATAGTTGAGGAATGCTGTGAATCTGCTTGTGAGGACAGGATACTAGCAGTTGAGAACGATGTGACCGTGCATGTGAATGGGAGTGACCGCAGATGCTCTAGACCAATGGCTCTTTTCTCTATTGGGGAGGTTCAGGTAAATCTCATGGTGGACTCTGGTTCTTTGTACACCATATTCCCTGAGAGCATTTTTAGACGCTATTGGCGGAAGGAGAAATTGTTACCAAAAGACATATCCCCGGGTAGGTATCAAGGAGTGGAAATTCAATTGCTTGGGTATATGTTGAAAGAAATTCAGTTTGGAAAAAGAAAAGTTCTTGGAAAATCTATGTGGCAGTTGATGGTCCACCCATCGAAGGATGGATGCATCAATTTGACCTCAACATCGTCATCCGTCCCAGGGCATCCAGTCAAGTTTTGTTGGTAGATAATATGCAGTTGGAAGACATTTTGGAGGGGGCCAGGGATGTTTTTAAGAAAGAGTTGGGATGCTTAAAAGTTTATGTACATAAAATTACGTTGAGGGATGATGCTCACCCAAGTCAGCACAAGGTTCGCAAGATACCATTTGTAGTTGGCAGAGGTTACTATTGAACCTATTGAGGTTTCTCCATGGTTTTCTCCGGTTGTCATTACACGGAAATCAGATGGGAAGGTAAGGTTGTGTGTCGACTTGAGGTCTGTCAACCAGAATATTGTGGTGGATATCTACCCCTTGCAAAATATCAATGAGTTGTTAACCTCGGTCAAAAATGGTAGGTTTTTCTCGAAACTAGATTTGAGAAATGCCTTCATCCTGAATCCAAACACATTACGGCGTTTGTCACTCCAGAAGGCACATTTCAATTTACCCGCATGCCTTTTGGTCTGGCATCCGCTGCGAGTGTGTTTCAACGGATGATGGTCAAAATGTTTTGAGATGTTAAAGGTGTATTATTTTTCCAGAATGATATACTAGTGATGGGTGAAACAGTTGGTGAACATAATATCACACTCAGGAAAGTCCTCAAGGTCATTGGCGAAGCTGGCTTGAGTTTGAATAAAGAGAAATGCACTTTTCTTGTGGAGAAAATCGACTACTTAGGGTACTCTATTTCTAAAGGGAGTATCAAACCAAAGAAATGTTTATTAGAGGCCATTAGGTTGGCGCCAGCACCTACTGATAAGGAACAGTTGAGGTCCTTTTTGGACTTGTGGACTACTACTCCAAGTTTGTGGATAAGTTTGCAAGAAAAACTGAGGATCTACGAAAATTGTTGAGAAAAGGGAGTAAGTTTTGTTGGTCTGGTGAGCATTTGACGATTTGCTTCAACAAGATCAAAGAGGAAATTTGTGGAGCAGGTATCCTAACAGCTTTTGACATTAATTTGTGCTCCTTCTTGACTGTAGATGCCAGTGGTACTGGTTTAGGAGCGGTGTTGTCACAAATGAATGGGAGGCGAGAGAAGACTGTGGCATTTGTGTCTCAAACTTTGACCCAGACAGAACGGAACTATTCTGTTATTGAACGAGAGGCCTTGGTGGCTGTCTGGGGTAGAGAATACTTCAGAACGTATTTGTGGGGTTGGAGTTTACTTTGAGGAGTGATCACAAACCATTGTTAAGGATATTGTATGCTGGTGGTGCGGGGAAGGGGTCAGCGAGGTTGGACAGACTTTCTGCAAGATTGCAAGAGTATTTATATTGTGTTGAGTATGTCCAAGGTTTGAAAAATGTCCAGGCTGATTTCCTGTCCAGATTGTCTCTTGACTGGAAGAAAGTTGATTCTCAATCGATAAAGTGTTGCGATACGGATGATGCTGTGGCCTCCATTGTTGATGTGGTTGAGTGGGGTTTGGGTACATTTACGCTGGAGGAGTGGAAGAGCGAGATGGCTGCTGATGATTGTCTTAAGTGTGTTTTCCAACTAGTTTCTTTAGGGGCTAGAAGAGAGAGTTATTTTCTGCTGTTTATGAGACCATTTCTGGATGTGTTGGACGAATTGTCGTGTTGTGGGGACAGTGTGTTGATGTGGGGAGAAAGTTTTGTTCCACCAGTTGGGTTAAGGTTTAAATTATTTTCCCTAGCTCATGAGGGTCACTTGGGTCAAGGAATGACAATCAGGAGGTTGAAAGAGTTTTTTTGGTGGCCGGGCTTAGATGGTCAGGTTAAGTGTTGGGTGGAGCAGTGTAGGCTGTGCAGGGAGAGTAAAAAGAGGTTGAAAATTGGTGTGGGCAAGGTGGAAGGACACATTGAAGATCCTGGGAAGCCCTGGCACACTATTTGTTTGGATTTTATTGGTCCATTATTGGAACTTCCTCTTCAGATACGTTTTGCAGTTGTGGTGGTGGATGTACATTCAAGGTGGCTAATAGTTAGGTTTGTACGTGATGTGACCACAACTACTACCATAAGAGTTTTGGAGGAAATTTTTATGGAAGAAGGTGTTTCACTGGTTTTGATCAAAGACAATGGGACTCAATTAACTTCAAAGGAGATGTGTGCATTTCTGAAGAATTATGGAGTGCGTCACGCCAGAACGTCCCGGTATTATCCTCAGGGTAATGGAATTGTTGAAAGGGTCAATAGATGAATCAAGGGGACAGTGCAGTAAGCTCTTGCTAATCATTGTTGTGTCCGGAAAATGATGGTTGATGTGGTACAAGCTTATCGTTCCACAATCCACAGTGTTACTGGAGAGTTTCCTTTTCGTGTGATGAGTGGGCGATCAATAGACTCGAAATTGATTCCCTCCTGGCTTCAAGAGTGGGTTGCTTCAGGTGGAGACAAGATGCAGAGTGGTGATTTCTCACAACAACCATAAATTGAAGGTGGGGGATTGGGTTAAGGTCAAGTCAGGTAGAGTCAAAGGGGGCGTTTCGAGATTTAGAGGCCCTTTTTGTGTGAAAGAGGTGGGAAAGTATCAAGTTGGGATTGAAGGAGGAGAAAAGTGGAATGTGAGAAATGTGGCTTTGAATCAGAGAGGAGGAGCGTATGCTCGAAGTCAAGCGGTGGAAGAGTGTTCTAGCTCCTTTTTCTTGGGGAATGAGGGCAAGAGGGATGTTGTCTCTGAAGACTAAATCTGTGAAGAGGATGGAGGAGTTGAGGTACAAGGTGCAAGTACAGTTCAAGAAGGTGTGTTACAAGGCACAAGAGCAATTCATGAGAGTGAGGAACAAGGTGCAAGTGCACCCCAGGCGGGGACAACCATTCGTAAGCAACCGATAAGGGTACATAAGTCCCCTAATTGTTTGAAGGACTATATTGTGGAGTAACTTTTGTCCTAGAATGTTCCTCTACTGTGCGTTCATTAATTATTTGAAGAGCTATGTTATTAGTAACCTGTATGCTTAAGTACAACTTGTTTTTCATTTCCCTTTTTGTTTTTTTATTTGTCATTCCTTATTAGTTACTCAATATGAAGACAAGAGGATATGTTATGTTCTGATTCTTGTTGTTCTGGAGAATGTAGGCGTCCAAACATTCTGGAGATGACAGTTACTGCTGCCTTCCCAGAGTGGCTGGACGCTAGGTCGCGTTAAGGAATAAACTCGTAAACTGTACTTACCTCAGAGGCGGACCCTTTTCCTTAATTCACAACAGTTACCCTGTGCAGATTTCACAAATATTGGTTGTGTATAGGCCTGGGCAGGAGTTCAATTACGCCGCAGTAATCGAATTAGTTTCAGTAATTTCGCATTACTCTTTGAGGAGGACTGTCATAAGGGCTGGTGTTAACAATTAAGTGCCGGTGCAGAGTTCCGTAAAGCACATGCTCAAATTAAGCACTGGCTATAGATGCTTGGGGAAAATATTTTAAAGATAAAAAAGGCAGACACCATTGCCCTATTTAAGGGGAGGCCTTACATCAATGATAAGACCCCCAATATCCCGGGGAACAATCTTGATCCCAACAATCCAAGAACATGCCTAGGAATGTCCATCACACATTCTGAAGCACTTATATCTAGACTGCTCCAATGACAGTTATTGATCTCCATCTAAGGTGTACAGTCCATTAGTCTGTAAGAAAAGGCCGGCCCCCCTAACCTAACAAAAGGTAAAAATAATTTTTCTGTAAAGGATTAAACATCCTTCTCTCACAGAGCGTAAACTGGTGTATACTATGGGGAAGAAAACCCTTCAGGGTTGGCAGGGAGGGGATATACAGTGACATGTCCCACTGCACAGAAGAAGAGTCGATCATACAGAGGATAGTGATAAGCACCAGTGCACATGGGAAGTATAAGGCACCCGCAAGGTTATCTACATGCTGTTTGTTTGCTTTTGTCCAGCTCTAAAAGCTTTACAGCAGCCAGTCTTCCACCACAAACTGTACGATACAATGAAGAACTTAACTGATCATTTTTTAATGTTGTATTCATGAATTAAACAGATTGTCAGACGTTGTCAATATTCATGATGAATTGGGAGAAACTGTTGTGCTTGCAGCAGCATTAACAGATGTTTCACAATGTATTCATTCATTCCTTGAAATTAGACTTGTTCACTCTGCTGGTAAAGGACATTTTTGGAAGAGAGCTTTAAGAGCTGAAATAGGGGAGGCAGGGCTTGCCAAGATGGCCGATGGGTTGTGAATCCTTTCGACTCCGCTGTTGCCCACAGGAAAGTTGGGCAAAAGAAGACGCTTTCCAGAGTGGAGACACTGACTGAGGAAGTGTGAGATGTGGGGGTGACAGATGAGCCCCCATTGACTCAAAGGAGGAGCTCCGGAAGCAAGAAAAACACTGAGCACGACCGGGGGCTGAGGCCAAGGAGAAGCATCTGCGGTGGACTAATCCTCAGGAGATGGGAGTCAGGAATGATGCCTGACCATAATATTCCGATTGAATCTGGGCGGCTCAGGTACAAGAAGGAGAGACACTGAGACATGGGAAGAGGGCAAGAGAGCTGCCTAAGGAGACTCTGCCATACAGTGACACAAGCAGGGTGGCCCTCTGTGTTTAAGCTAGGAGACGCACTAACAATCGGATATAACAACCTATATCAGCAGTTAACCAGAGGTCCCAATTTTAAAGGGACAGGAGAGATGGCTATAGTCTGACAGGCGGAGAATGTTTTGAGGAAGTGTATGTTGTGGGGGAGGACGGAGGCACAGAATAAGGGGCCCTGATCAGAACGCTCGGCTGCAGAACATTTCCTACTCAGGAGTAACGGGGAAAAGGGCCGGCACTGATACTGAAAGGCTTACTAAGTCACAGGATTGAAGTAGGCCTCCCAGAACGCAACTAGAAACTACATCAACCCATACATTATGCCCTAGCCGCGCGGGTGAATCCTGAAGGTGCTGGCTCCAGGTGGGATATCAGAGTGCCTCCCAAAAAACAAATACCAACAGGGTTTCTAATTACTTTGCCCTATCATAGTGAAAACGGCCCCATCTGAGGTCGCCAGGATGGCCCTCACACAAAAAGAACTGCTTGCCTCCTTGAGAGACTTTAAAAAGGAATTAAGAGAAGAACTGAAGGCAGACATTACTTCCTTGTAAAAACTGTGAGCAGGTCTCAACGATAAACTGTTGATGCTGCAGCAAGATGTGGAATCCTTGGCACCAGGATGCTGGATGCAGAGGTGAAGACTGGGGAGCTGAAAGCCCGTTCCAGCCAATTAACTGCAAAAACACAGTTTCTCCAGCTCCAAGAAGAAATGGAAAACAGGGCACGGCGTGACAAGATCAGGATTAGGAATCTTGCTGAGGAGGGGAAAGGTACTGATCTTGAAGTCTTCGTAATGGGCCTGTTCCAAGAGATAATGGGTGAGACACAGCTGAAGATAAAAATAGACAGAATCCACAGGGAAGGCATCAGAACTTCCACTGATAAGCGAAGGCCAAGAGATTCCTTCACGGTCAAGGAAGCCATACTCCAGATGGCAAGAAAGGCAGATAAAGTTACATTCCGGAGAGAATCACATGTCCTTTTCCAAGATATAGCTCAAGCCACGCTAGCTCAGAGACAATAATTCAAGCCAATAATAGACAAATTAAGGGCAGACCAAGTCCGGTACCGATGGACCTTACCCTTTGGCCTGGCCTTTGAGTTACATAACAAGTCATATCACGTTACTGACCTCCCAGAGGCAATGACACTGCTTTGTATCCCCCACTCAGGGGAGACTGGTGAGGGGGAAACTCCAGAGACGAGGTCGGAAGAAGCGTCCAGATCCTCAAGTCCCAGTCATCATTAACCCAGAAGAACACTGATAGGTGAGAGGGAGCCTATGTCATGTACCAGAAAGCTATCTCGACAGCTCAACAAAATCTGTGTGAACTGAGAGGGAAGCAATAGACCCCATTTGTCAAAGAACAGAGTCCTTGCTAGACTGGACGGTGAGGAACACACTAAATCGATTAAGGAGATGCATGTTTAGCTGTGACTCTTTCACAATAGCTCAAGTTGTTGCACACTTAACTATCATCTCATTTACCTCTGTGGTTGATCCCAAAACCACAAGAACACAAAGCGACATAAGCAGTATTAAGCCTCAGCTCAAGCTGTTGCTAGCAACACCGTTGAGATTTCAAAGTTCTGGATCAGTTGTTCCTACATGGTTTAATGTTTATTCTTCACTAGGGTTTAGGAGACCTGGTATGGTTAACAAGGAGTATGAAGCATATGACTGTCGGGAGGGTAGGAGGAGAATCAGTCTCTACTGCTTATTTACTGGTCTGCGGGGAAAGGACCCGAGGGCAGGAAGGAGTGACCACTAGTCTCCTCCTTTATTAATATCACAGATAATAATGTACCCTTGAAAATATTATGGTAGTGACGCTAATTATATGGAACATTAAAGGGCTAAATTCACCAGCGAAATGCCATAAAATGTCAAAGTACTTAATAGACCAACACCATGATGTAGTAGCGCTGCAGGAGATCCACCTTAGATGGCGGGGGAGAATCATAGGCTGAAACAGAAACAATACCCACAAACGTTTAAATCTTCAGCCATGGCGAAACATAGTGGGGTTGCACTCATGTTTCACCAGGCTTTACAATTCAATCAAACAGTCATCACACAGATAAAGAAAGGTGCTTAGTTATGTTGAAAGGGATGCAGCAAGGATGCCAAGCCACCTTCGCTTCAGTTTATGTCCCCAACACTAACTAAGAAAATTTCCTCCATGGGTGCTTGAAAGTACTGGGGGCCTTTGCGGAGGGAGATGTGTTTATGATGGAGGACTTCAACCTCACTTGGCACGTGATCCATGATAGCACATACCCTCACCACTCACCAACTGGCATTTTTTTGCACGCACTGAAACACACAATGCAGGAAATAGGACTGGTGGACACTTGGAGAACACTTCACCCTAACGATAAACACTACGCATTCTTTTTGCACACTCATTGCACAAATTCTAGAATTGACTATGTATTGTCCAGTCAGGGGGTGGTCCAGGAGCTCCGTAAAGCAGCAACTTACTCTATCACCCTTCCAGATTATGTCCCAGTAGAGGTCATACTAGATTGGAGTGGGACGTGATTGAAGACCCCCCGATGGTACTTCCCCTCCTCTTTGATAAGCGATAAGCCCTCTATAGATGACATATGCTGCACCATTAGGGAATATATTTCCCTTAACAACCCTGAAGACATTAATCTGAGTATTATATGGGCCGCATTTAAAGCAGTGCTCCGAGGGATAAGTATCTCCCTGCTGGCAGCACTGAACAAACAGAGGAAAAAGGAACGCCTTGTACCGGAGATGGAACTACGCACTGCTGAAGAAGCACACAAAGCACACCCAACCCTACCCCTCCAATGCTCTGTTGTGGCTCTAGGAGGTAAACTTAACGCTATATACTCGAACAGAGCGGAACTTACATTGCTATGTCTATGTCTTATGAATAAGGGAATAAAGTTGGTTCACACTTAGCTAGACAACTAGGGGTGAAAAGGAAAAGAAAATATATAGGGGACATATGACAACCCACAAATGAACTGACCAGTTAAGTCGTGGAAAAAGCAAACATATTCGGGAGGTTCTATTGAGATCTTTACAAAGTGCCACCCTCCTCTGATATTACCCAAATACAGTACAGTACAGGTCACAGCAGCACACAATGAACAGATGGGGCACCCATTGAAGAGAATGAGGTACAGATGGCGATTAACCACCTCAAACCTCCCAAGTCACCAGGGCCAGATGGTCTGACAGCACGATTTTATAAGACCTTCAACTCGAGCTGACACCAAACTTGACCACCCTATTCAACTACATAGGCACCTCAGGAGCTACCACAAATAATGGGTAAAGCTCTTATTTCGGTCATTTCTAAGCCTGGGAAGGACCTTCATGAATGTAGCTCCTTTAGACCTATAGCCCTCTTAATGCCAGGATACTAACATCCCGACTTGAAGACTTGCTTCTTGATCTGGTTCACCCAGACCAATCTGGTTTTGTTAAGGGTTGTCAGACGCACGACAACATTCGTAGGGTGATACACCTAGTCGAAAAATCTCATAAGAAAAAGATCTCGCCCATTTTTTTGAGCCTTGGTGCTGAAAAGACATTAGACCAGGTTGATTGGGCCTTTATTACCCATGCACTTAGCGCCTATGGATTCTGTGAACAATTCATCAGGATGATTAAGGCCAATTATGCAGCACCCTATTTCAGAGTTTCCGTGAATGGCACCAGTTCCAAACCGTTCTCTTTGAGAAGAGGGACAAGACAAGGATGTCCTCTGTCCCCATTGTTGTGTACACTCAGTGTAGGACCCTTGGCAGCACGTATTTGCGCGTCACCGACCATTCGTGGGATCACCTTTGGGACGACAGAGCATAAAATGTCATTATTAGCTAACAATGTTCTCTTGACACTGACTGACCTTGCCTCTTTGATCTTCTCCCAACCAGAGGAACTTCAACTTTTCAAGGCAGTAGCGGACTTCAAAATTAACCTCTCTAAGTCTTATATGAGAAATCTGACCATGTCCCTACCAGAGATGGAAATGCTTGCAGCCTCTGCACCCTTTCAGTGGACAAAGAAGGAAATAACATATCTATGTATTAAAATCACACCAAACATAGCTGATCTCTTTATGGCAAATTACCCCTTGCTACTGACAACCATAAAAGAGGATTTGAAACCTTGGGTTTCGTCTTATCTCACATGGCTAGGGAGGATCAGTGCCATAAAAATGATACTTCTGCCCAAGATACTTTACCTGTTTCAAAGCCACCCACTAGACATTAACCGTGTATTTTTCTTAACTCTGCGCACCCTTATTGTACGCTTTATCTGGCAAGCGAAGAGAGCCAGATTATCTTATAAAATTTTAAGAATGCCAAAGAAAACCCAGGGCCTGGGACTACTGGATTTCCAGTTATATTACAAAGCCGCCCAGCTAAAAGTTGTTATGGAATGGTCCCTCAGAGAGTCTGACAAACACTGGCTACATATGGACTGGGCCAAAGTGGGGAGGGTTATATAGGACTTACTTTGAAAGCCAAAGACAGACCACCCCTGCAATGCATATCTTAGTACACCAATAAAAACTACTGTAAAGGTCTGGGATGAAGTGACAAAAACAATAGGCTGGACAATCTTTCCTTCACCGTACACACCACTACATCACAAGCCTTTCCCCCAGCCCTTCGACTGGGGATATTTGATATGTGGAGAGCAGGAGGCTGTCTTACATTAGCAGACCTTTTGCACAATAATGACATATTAACATTTGAAAATTGTAAAAGAGAATTTGGTATCCCACACACAGAAATCTACCACTACACAAAGCAGCGGCACTAGGCACATAAACCAGAGAATCAACTTGCATCCACATGGGACTTAACACCATTTGAGCACTTTGTCTGCCAGGCGGCCCCCCCCCCTACGGGACTATTACCCGCCTTTATGCCCTACTACCTACTATAGTGAGCGTGACACAACCTCTCACCTCCTAGGGCTGACACACAATGGGATCGATTGTCTCGAGACTTACAAACATGTAACCGATCCATGGCCTTGAAAGAAGCTCACTATAATATCCTGTATGACTGGTACATTTACCCTACCAAACTGAACAAAATATTCCCAGCTACATCTGACCTTTGCTGGAGAGGGTGTGTACTACGCGGCGACTTTATACATATATGGTAGGATTGCCCCACGATTCGCTACTTTTGAAATGAAATTTTAGCCCACATTAAAGATATACTGGGATATCCCATTCCTGATACAATGACCTGCATCCTCTTGGGACTAAGAGATAAGATTCTGCAGCTTCAAACGGGAAGTGATAAGACAACTCTGTGGCTCTGCTTGGTGCAGCTAAAATGGCGGTAGCGGCAGCCTGGAAAAAGAAAGAAGCAACATTGCTTACTCAATTGCATGACCGTCTTTGGAGAGCACAGAGGATGAACAGGATGGCAGACATCTTTGCAGATGACTTTAAAACCTTTGAATATAAATGGGGACCTTTAGCGTAATATTTATAAAGGGGACTCACGCCGTTTGTTTGTCCCACTGGAACCACAGCCTTGCTTTTGTTTCCATTATGGAGGGGTAGAACCCCCCATAGGACTGTATCCACCTCCTAGCTCAGGAGAACATGGGGTAAGATCTGAGACGATCCCCAGAGATTTCATTAGAAGGATGGTCTCCACAGCCACATGTTCTACCCTTGCTGTGTCATATTCCGGATTTTGACTATTCCTGTCTCCCAAGCTCCATATTATGTTTGAATATTGATATTTGTTGCACTTTTCTTCTGTGTTATTATTACTTAATGAAAACGGTTGGAAAATTCGATATATGACAATGTGGATGAGAATCCTTGTCTCATTAAACACTGTGTACTTTTTATAGCAACCTTGCCCAGACAGAGTGAACAAAGTCAAGTTTCTATTTTAATGCCTGTATTAAATTTCAACCTAATAAAAATAAATTTGACAAAAAAAAGAACTGAAATGGGTGGAAATCATTTTGCATCTCTTTTTAAGGCCAAAGATTGTATCCAAGTGAAAGATGGATTATAAATATGTACCATGCAGTACTGTCTGACAGTTTTGTCTGTCTTTAGAAAGGAGTGCTTACAGGTGTCTTATGCCATGAACAAAGATTGAACCAATAGTGAGATGCAAGGTATGCATTTTGAAAGAAAGATGGGATTGGAAGAATAATTAAAATAGGGCACATTTAATGACAAGAAGTTTGTATATCTAGGTTTGTGTGCAACATTGTATATGGTTTACACAAACTATTCTACCTTGGAAGGAAGGAGTTCTAGCTCTGTCATGCAATCAAAATCATTCCTGATTTGAATATATGCTAATTTTGTATAGTATTTTTTCTCTCTTAAGACCTTTGTGTGCTTTCCAAAGAATTGGGAAAGAATTTGTATTAATAATCGTATGTGCTAACACAGGAGTCTCCAACCTTTTCTATATAAGAGTAACATGTTCACTGAAAATCATCCAGAGTTATCATTATTATTTGTGTTCAACAGTGGCCACATCCAACAAGATTACATTAATGGCCAACCTATGCAAGATTATCAGCAGTGGTCACCTCAGAGCATTAGGCAGGATTGCCAGCAATAATGTAAATAAAAAAGCTTTATCAATTTGGAATGGCTATATGTGGGTCAGATATATCAGTCACAGATTTAAGGTGCTAATATAAGTAATAAGCCTACCCAATGCAGCATGATTTATCACTCAAATGGCAGCTATAAATATGGAAATGCAACCATTTTTCCTAAAATATACACATATTTCCATTTCAAATACACACTTTTCAACTATGTTATATAGGGGGTCATTCCGACCCCGGCGGTCATGGACCGCCGGGGCCGGGGATGCGGGAGCACCGCCAACAGGCTGGCGGTGCCCCGCAGGGCATTCTGACCGCGGCGGTTTGGCCGCGGTCAGACCAGGAAAACCGGCGGTCTCCCGCCGGTTTTCCGCTGCCCTGGGAATCCCCCATGGCGGCGCAGTTTGCTGCGCCGCCATGGGGGATTCCGACCCCCTCACCGCCATCCTGTTCCTGGCGGTTCCGACCGCCAGGAACAGGATGGCGGTGAGGGGTGTCGTGGGGCCCCTGGGGGCCCCTGCAGTGCCCATGCCAATGGCATGGGCACTGCAGGGGCCCCCGTAAGAGGGCCCCACTTTGAATTCCAGTGTCTGCTCAGCAGACACTGGAATTCGCGACTGGTGCAACTGCACCCGTCGCACCTTCCCACTCCGCCGGCTCCATTCGGAGCCGGCTTCCTCGTGGGAAGGGGTTTCCCGCTGAGCTGGCGGGCGGCCTTCTGGCGGTCGCCCGCCAGCCCAGCGGGAAAGCCAGAATGGCCTCCGCGGTCGGCGGTTCCCTCCAGGCGGGCGGCTCCCGCCGCCCGCCGGGGTCTGAATGACCCCCATAATGTATTAATTCAACCAAGCTAAAATTTGTAATTTAGTGGGCTAGCCTACACACAGGAGAGCTATGTACAGGTAGGTAGAGAGCTACCAGTAGCTCACAAGATACTCGTAAAAGCCAGTGCTAAAATTACGTAATATCTAATAAATAGTTCTCTCAAAATAGATATGATTTTCTTTTACTCTTGTGATTCACCTTCTAATTAGCATTTTCTTGCTGTATAATTAGGGCTCTGTGTTTTATGGTATTGATTTTTTACAATTTTTCTGTATCTATCAATGTACATTACCTGCAAAACGCATTTGCATTTACCCATTTTTTTGTCTGTTCTTTCAAAACTGTTGCACCTTACATTTTAGGTTTTAATGCTGTGATTAATCAAATATAATAGAACAATACACTCATATCACAGTTTTAGTAATACAGTACAACCAAATGCACACTTGTACTGTTATGTATGCTTTATTGGGAAATCTCAATGCGTTTATTAGCCTTCAGTGATGTTTATCTGCATAGATTTCGGTCTTACAATCCTTACCCATAGCATGAAAAGCTTGTTAAAGAAGATGTAATTTATATTTTTTCTGTACTTAAAAATAAATAATAATGGAAAACAGAACACGTTCTGGCTGCCTTCATATGGAAAAAGCAGTAAAAAGTATTTGCAAAGCTAATATATCTGACTTTTATTAGTATACGTGTTATGTAAAAGTTCGGTAACTCCAACAGCAGTTGCACAAAGAAAACCCCTTATTGAATAAACATCATGGTCTACTGCAATAAGGAAACCAAGAAGCAGTGTCCTTGCTGAGCAGACTGCATAAGTGGAGTTAAGCTGTATACTCAATGAGGATAGGCATGAACTAATAAGGCATATTTGCACCATATTACATGGTAGTTCTTTTGACAAAGGGTCAATATTTTCCTTCTGTTTTTAAGAAATGACTATTTGCACAAACTTCTTTGGTTTGTGAAAAGAAAGCCACTCCGCCAACAATGCTACAATGTCAACTGAGTACAACAAGTGAACGTAAAAAGGTGAGTAGTGAATAGCACTAGCTGTATGAGATTTCATAGAAGAACAATTTTGTGGAATACCATTACTGAGTAACCATTTCACCTAAAATGTTCTGTGGAACTTTTTAGAATGAATGGCATTTAACATTTCAATTCATGGAATGTCTTTTTGTTTGAAATTACCTTTTACACACATAGGCCTCTATTTATGAAAAGTCTGTGCCACCTTTGCGTCATTTTGTTTGACGCAAAAGCGTAGCAAACATACCGCCCCATTTATATTTTGACACTAGACCCATCTATCAGAGTTAGCATCATTTTTTGGGAGCGCCAACCCACTTTGCGCCGTTTTGCGACAATGATATGCAAGATAGGTGTTTTCTTCCAAAAGATGACGCTAGCCCTGTAGCACCATATTTACCCCCAACGCTAAAACAATGTACAGAAAGGAACTGGTCCCAAAAAATGATGCAAAGCCCAATTTTCGTCAAATTGTAACGCCTGGTCAGACCAGGCTTTAAAATGAGGCCCACACACTACTACTTAAGGAAAACACACAATGAGCATTGGCAATCTCCTGGACAACATGGAACTGTTACTGCTCCAGCTTGGCACACGTCACAGACATCAGTTATGACAACAGGTCCCTCCAGCACCACTGCAGCAACCCCAAACACCACTGCAGCAGCCACAAAGGCGGCGCAGAAGGCGGAAGAGGATCTTTTGACAGCATACAACCATCCTTGGGCTCAGGGAACAAGATGTCATCAGGAAATACGGTCTGAACCGGGAGTCACTTGTACGCCTGCTGCACCACATAGTGCCAGACATCACTGCAAGGGTGGAACTCCAACAAACATACCACCCATGACTAAACTCCTCACTGTCCTCCATATGCTGTCATAGGATCTCTTGCAGACAACATGCGCAGAAGTGGGTGGTATCTCCCAGCCATCCCTATCAGCCCTCCTATCAAAGGTCCTGGATGCAGTCATCTGCCTCACACCTCACCACATCTGCTTCCCCAACACCCACCAACTGCAGCAGGAGACCAAGCAGGGTTTATATCTAATTGCAGGGTTTCTGCATGTGCTCGGTGCAATGGACTGCACCCATGTCCAATTGATGCCACCTGGAGCAACGGATCACCTATACATGAACCACAAGCACACCCATTCGATAAATGTGCAGGCCTTTGTGAACCACCATCCTTGCCAAATACCCCAGCAGTGTCTGTGATGCATACATATTCCGGCATTCCACCATCAACGAGCAGTTCCAGGATGGGCGATATGTCAATGTCCTACTCATAGGTAAGCCACCATACCAGTCAGTACACAGACAACACATCAATCTTGTAGGACAAACAAGACATACACCACACCAAACATACATGGGCAGGGGAACACAGATGTACAGACAACAACACATATGCCACATGCCACACTACACCGCAATCATTGCACATCACATAGATCTACACATACATGTACATAAAACAGTCACAACCTGTCCAGCACACCACGTGAGGACAGGTGGAGCTATGCCTACTTTGCATACTGAGGCTGGGCCCAAACCACTACTAGTGTCCACTGGTTGACACCTAAATACAGATCCCACACACATTACACCAAACAATGAATAGCTCAGCTATGTCAATGGCATAGGCCTTGTCAATGTAAAGAAAGTCACATATGGGCACAGCCCCACATTATACGGGATAGCACGCCAGGGTAGGTTACCTTGCGCATTGTCGGCACTGAACAATAGTGACCGCTTCCGGCATGCTACGTCCCAAGGGGCCCCCCGTATAGCAAGGGATGGGCGACTGTTTTGTTCCTTATTTTTTGACAGACTGTGAACTTCAATGTAAGTGACTGCATGATTTGTTTTGATTTCTATGATCTAACTCCCTCAAACTTATTAAGAGTCAGGAGAAGTTTTGTCAATTGTTGGTCCTGAAGAAGTGTCATAGGATCTTTATAGACCACCGTACGCGAAACATGTTGACCATATTATAGGAGATTTGTGATAATTTCCCATCTCCAACTCCAGGTAGAAAGTGGTTGAGCATGAACTCTCATTTTCCACTTTCCTTATGTTTTTAATCTTGGTCTCAGTCCTATCCTTTTGATATATTAATTAAATTGCCTCATTGGGGCTGAGAACTAATTTTAATATGTTACTCTCCTGCCAGGAATAGTGCCTGAGCGTGACACTGTCTAGTGTGTGTCCATCACTACGGCAGCCACCTAAAAGATCCCCGGCAAAGAGCCCCCTAACGGGGAGCCCGTCAGACATTGCAGCGCCGGTCTGATGAGGAGCTACCCGATAATGAAGCATGACATTCTTTCAGGATGTGTGAGGGCTCTTGCTCCTGAACACTAACGTTCCCTAGCTCTATCCTCCCTTGGAACAGTGTACACTTTAATTGCATTACAGCCCCACATTAGTCATGGGGTTCAAGCCTCTAGCAGCACCAATATCAAATGCCACCCAAGTGTTGCCATTACCAACATCATATCACCAGCACATACCTGACATACCTGCAGTGTGCACATTCACCTATCTGCTGCATTGTGTCGCGCACATAGGAATACAACATTACCTGCCATGAAAGACCATGGGGAAGAATAATGAGAAGTGGTGCAGCACGTAGTAGGACTCTGCAGGAGTACAGAGGACATACCTCACCTTTTATACACCATGCATAGGGACCCATGTAAAAAATGGTGTGCCCCCTCCGAACGCCTGCACTGTGCATGTGTTAATGTTTCTGTGATAAATCATGTATAGGAACCTAGGAGATTCCACTGTACCAATTTGCTCATCCTCCAATTGTGTGATTCACAATCTAGTACACTTGATGGCTGGCACAGCCATCATCTGCCACAAAGGGTGACTAAGGGCCTTATTACGGCCCTGGCGGCCGCAAGTACACCAGCAGTAACACCGCCAACAGGATAGCGGTATACTGGTAGTGTATTATGACCGCGGCGCATTAGTCATGGCCATACCGCCGGCCCCTCCAACTGACTGCCAGGCTTCCGCCAGGCGGTCATAATCCCCAGGGCAGCGGTGCAAGTTATAAACACCGCCATGGAAAGGCTGGCGGTAAGGGGAACTCGGGATGCCCCTGGGGGCCCCTGCACTGCCCATGCACTTGGCATGGGCATTGCAGGGGCCCCCAGGCACAGCCCCATCGCACATTTCACTGCCCGAAATTGAGCCGGCAGTAATATTGATGTGACTTTTCCACTGGGCCAGCGGACGGAAACAGCGGAAAAGTAATAATAGGGAGCCACATATACCGCCAGCACTGGCGCCTGCGGCTTCGGGGGTCTTTTAGTAAGACCGCCGAAGTCGTAAGGAGGGTCTAAGTGTTGCACTGCATGCATAGTGCCACATGGTAACATGGAGGCCAGAGTTTGGCTTTGTAGTGCTCTCAGTGTCTCTACATATGACACCACTGTGGTACAAGAAGGTGCCTGGCCCTGACAGGAGCAACCTGTTGTATGCACCACCACTGGTATGCAAGATGATACTGGTATGTGCAATCTTGCATAATATATATATATATATATATATATACAGACCAATGTTACCTGGGATGAACAGGTAGATGTCCCCAATAAGGAGGAGGATAACAATGGTGCTGCCCATTTGGAGGGGGAACTACAAAACACTGCTGCAGCAGTTCGCAGGAGACTACAAATCATACATAACTTCTACACATAGTCACTGTACAAACATTTTCCCTTTGTAAATATCACCAATAAATAACTTTGCACCAGAATGTCTATGGTCTACTCATTCTCCACTACATATACCATTGTAATGATGCTCATACATCAGAGAGCAGGAAAGAAACACAACAGTTACAAGTATGGTTGCAACATAGTTTGGGGTGTAAGAGGGTCTAGCTGCTCCATGCCACACATCAGTGTCACATAACTCACAGCCATGTAGCTATCAAAGGCCTAGATCTATGCACCACAAAATATAACATGGCATTAAGTGGACAATGTGCAAAATCCTAACCCTTTCCCCACATCATCCCCATGCCTGGCAAGATGTATGCAAGGGGGGCATGCATAAGGTAGGGCTGTCGTCAAATGGTGCTTTTGTAATGTAGGAATTATACTGTGTCACATCTCAGGTGGATCGTTGTTATGCCAGCACTGTGCATGTGTGACAAGGTGGGACAGCATTGGTAACAATGGGCCTTCATTTACTGTTCAGGGTTAGTAACCAACATTAGAGCCAGAGCCTGCACTGCATATCAATTGGCTTATTCCTGGCACTGCCATTGGGCCCAACCCTGGCACATGGTGTGCTGTACCTCAAATATGGCACACATAAGTTGGCTGTGCAGTGCGCTATGGGTTGCTAGACAAATGAAGCAGCAATGGGTGCTGAATCACACTCCATACATATGGCCCATTTTCAGAATTTATGAATAAAACGAGACAATCCACCAAATTAATGTCTGGGTGGAATGTAGGCAGAGTGTGTTCCACTCCCTATGTACATTCTATACATACTTGTCACACAAATCTGCTGTCTTGACACATGCCTGCAGCTAATCCAGACGTACATGTGAAGACTGATGTGCCGATGTATGGCCTAGGTAGAAAAGGGTATGCAATTACCTACAATGGTTGACATGTGTCAGCAAGGTAACCTAGTATAGTCTGTATTACACCATCACACACCACATATCAATCTACACCTCGCATTGACACTCACATGCCAGACCAAGAGAAAGTTACCAAAAGTGACACAATTCCCTATTATGTCTAGGTCTCTAACATGCCCTCAGTTGTGGGATGTGCAAATATGTCCAGCAATGTCTACACATGTCACAGACCCATCCAAAAATGTATGGGAGAAGAAGCTGACAGATATGTTGCATGTGGCTAATAAAAATACCAGCACTGAGATGATTTCACACTCTAACACCATACCCTCATGGTGAAAGTGACATAGTTTGTGAAAGATTTAGTGCATACACATGTACAACGAAGGACAGCTGAGAGATACCCACAGATACTTGGAGATATAACATGGGGAGGTGCCTTGGAGACGACACAAGTGCTGTGGCAGGTGTAATGTCATGTGTGTGTGGAAGTCATGTAACCTCACAAAGCCAGGCAATAGGATGATGACTATCATGTAACCAGTAGTACAAGATGTGTACATCTTCAATTTACACATGTCACACGTTGCATCCTGTCCATATATGACTGGACAATGTTACTGTAGAAGATGTGTCCAAAGTGTAAGCAGCCTAAAGATTGGAAGCAATGTAGGACACAAGTTATTCCTAAGAAGATATGTAGTAAAAGATGGAGAAGGAACACAAAATGATCAACACTGACTGTGCAACACATCAATATCACCATGTGATCACCCAACATATGTACACAGAGGATGCCTTGGTCAGTACATAACCCACTCATGTGTGCCACTACAATAACCTGCTAGTTGCCCATCGCATTCTATTCTGACAGGAGGCAGTGACAGGTGACATAATTTGTCTCCTGGCTCGTTCCAAAATTAAATGTCACAACAAAGATACAAGCTCTAACCAAGCTGCTCATGGAAATATCTAAGAATGTAAAATCATGTCTGTCAGACCATGGCAAATGATGAGATATATCCTACACGTACAAGTGGCCAGTCCTCAGTAGATGATAGGGCAAGACTGACATCAAGTACCCCTAAGGAAAAAAAATAAATCATGTCTTTTTAATCACAATTGTGCAAGTGTCTGTCTGCAGGGGACTGGCCATTGCTCTGCTGAAGAGCTATCATGAAGAGACTAGATCCCGGCCTAAAACCTCCTAACCCCACTGATGAAGCTACATTGACTATTGACATAGTCAGGGGGCTTATGCATGTGCATAGTGGACTGAGTAGAGAGGAGGACTGTAAATCTGTGCCTACACATGCAACAATGGGTCTGTGTGGGCATAAAAACTCCCACAGTAGTGATGATGACTAAGCTGCCATCTTTGCCTGACTATAGTGGCATACCGTTGTATGTGACAGTCATAACAAACATGATGTCGTCGATTGTAAGTACCTAGTTGGTGGCCTGCACACATATGCCAGATATCTTAGCACACATGTGCCACTTAAATGGCGCAGAACTGGTAATGTGCAATGGAGTCTGCACAAAAGGCAACTTACCACAAATGAAAATGCATATTTATCACAAGATTATTCACAGAATAAAATGACTTTCACATGTGTTTCAACATACTGAAACATAGGTGGCACTGATATGAGTACACAGGCATTTGACAAAGTCCAACATTTGTCCATGCAGGAAGATAGATATGTGAGGTTTCATATCCCATAAAAGATATGACACTACACATGTCTTTCCACAAAAGGCACATACAAAGCTTCATTGACACATGTGTGTACACCATCTCCTGCATCTAAGATGCATGGGGTCTCTGGATGGCAGTCAGTTTGCACTCCGTCCATGCAGGGACCCTCACTCTAGTCAGGGTAAAAGGGTTACAGTATAAGACATCCACTTCTCTCTCCCTTGGTAGCTTGGCACAAACAGTCAGGCTTATCTCAAAGGCAATGTGTAAAGTATTTGTACCAACACACACAGTAATACAGTGAAAACACTACAAAATGGATACCACACCAGTTTAGAAAGATAGGCAATATTTATCTAAATCAAACATGACCAAAATGACAAAAATCCAACATACACAAATAAAGTTATGAATTTTCAAAATATTAGTATGTTACCCACCAGAAAACAATGGAAATGCTGTTTTTACATAAAGTACCTTGTTTACATCAAAAATAAAGCAGCACGGGCAAGTGTGCATTGTAAAAGTCAGCGATGTGTTGATTCCTTACTCACAATTGAGGTCGTGCGTCGTTTCTTCTCCAGTCAGGTAGGCAATGTGTTGTTTTTCTCTCCCACAAGAGAGCGATGTGTCAATTTCCAGACAAATCACCTTGGATCCACGCAGGTTCACAATGACTTTGAAGCCCAGCGATGATGCATGGGAAATCCTGGTCGCACAGTGATGGAAGACTGCCCTGCATGGGGTTTGCGTAGTTTCCAGAAACTGCAAGTGGATGTTGCGTCATTTCTCCAGCCGCGATGCAGGTGATGCTTTGAAATCAGCTGCAAGGTGGGTAATTTTTCAGCTGGGTTATAGGAGGTGCATCAAAATGTTCCCTGCACGGCTCCCTGTGAGTGGATATTAGTCCTTGTTCTACCAGCTTCACCTTTCAAGGACCAGGGACTGAATAGGGAACCACTTGGCAGGGCAGGAGTATCAGCAGAGTCCAAGTGCTGGCAGAGGAAGTCTTTGAAGCCCTGAGACTTCAAAACAGGAGGCAAGCTCAGTCCAAGCCCTTGGAGGTTCTTCACATGCAGGGAGATAACACAAAGTCCAGACTTTGTCCCCTTTCACAGGCAAAAGCAGCAACTGCAGGATAGCCCGACAAAGCACAGTCACATGAAGTGGCAGTACTTCTCAGCTCTTCAGCTCTTCTGCTTGGCAGAGGTTCCTCTTGGTTCCAGAAGTAATCTAAAAATCTGGGGGTTTGGGTCCACTACTTATAACCCTTTCTGCCTTTGAAGTAGGCAAACTTCAAGGAAAAGTCTAAGTTGTTCACAAGATCCTGCCTTATCCAGGCCTGGCTCCAGACTCATACCAGGGGGGGTGGAGACTGCATTGTGTGAGGGCAGACACTGCCCGTTCAGGTGTAAGTAACCATTCCTCCCTCCACTCTAGCCCAGATGGCCCATCAGGATATGCAGGCTACACCCTAGCTCCCTTTGTGTCAGTATCTAGAGGGGATTCACAAACAGCCCAACTGTAAGCTTGACCCAGATAGGGAATACACAAGCAGGAAGAGTAACAGAATGGTTTAAGGAAGACGGCAAGAAAGTGGCATTTTCAAACTGACAATTTAAAAACCAACTTTACCAAAAGATGTATTTTAAAATTGTGAGTTCAGAGACACCAAACTCCTTCCTATCTGCTCCCAAAGGGAAACTCTACTTAAAAGATATTTAAATACAACCCCCATGTTTACCTATGAGAGTGATAGGCCTTGCAACAGTGAAAACCGAATTTGGCAGTATTTCACTGTTAGTACATCAAATACACACCAGTACATGTCCCACCTTTACCATACACTGCACCCTGCCCATGTGGCTACTTAGGGCCTACCTTAGGGGTGCCTTATATGTATAAGAAGGGAAAGTTTGGGCCTGGAAAGTGGGTACACCAGTCAGGTCGAATTGGCAGGTTAGAACTGCACACACAGACACTGCAGTGGCAGGTCTGAGCATGTTTATATGGATACTCATGTAGGTGGCACAATCAGTACTGCAGGCCCACTAGTACCATTTGATTTCCAGGCCCTAGGCACCTCTAGTGCACTTTACTAGGGGCTTACTAGTAAATCAAATATGCCAGTCATGGAAAAGACAATTACACATACAATTTACACAGGGAGAACTTGTACTTTAGCACTGGTCAGCAGTGGTAAAGTGCACAGAGTACAAAAAAACAGCAAAAACAGAGTCTAGCACAGGCAAAACATTGGAAGCAGAGGCAAAAAAGACAGGGGAGGCCACGCTAAGGATGCCAGGTCTAACAGGATCTATATGTCACACGTATAGCAGAGCATCATGAAGGCTGAACCTAACTGCACACCACAGTGTGGACACACATGCACTCACATTGCAAGTGGTAACGTGAAATCAACCTAGCCATAGTCCACTGCATCCTCTGAGTACGATTTGTCATGGGTATCACAAGCATTACCATGTATTGGACATAGCCCATCTTATCTACTGTGTTGTTGGTAAAATTACATTAGTATATCAGACATTGCAATGTGGTAGACCCACAAATATGTGTTAGATCACATATGTACATGCCTAGTACACATGTGGTAACGTCTATGTCGACACAGTCTAACAACACATGCACATATGCACACTCTATCAGTCATTGCATGCATCACACACATATAGAAACATATTGGTAACACATACCAATGTTACCGTAAAGATATACATAGACATGCACACAGAGGTAGGCATACCATACTGGCTATATACATGCATTGCCCATGTGACATGGCATGTGAATCTGGGAGTACTGTAAGCCTTTCCAAAAAAAGCCACTCATTCCCGTCATTCACCAAAATATTTTGATGCAAACAGCAATATTCCATACTCTGCAAGGCCAAAACAATGACATCTGGCCTCTGCGCGTCAATCGCAAGTCCACAGGCCTGGTCAGGCTTCATGGGAAGAAATACCATGCATGACTGTCATGCATCAAAATTGTAGACGTAAATGCCAAAACTTCATAATTTCTTATTCAGAAAAATGATGCCTGCCCCCTGTGCATCAATCACAAGTCTTGAGGCCTTGACCTGCTTTTAAGGTCAGGAGAAGCTCCCCACACCGCACAGCTCCACTCGACAGCGCACGTGTCCTTGTCCCCACCCTCGCTACTGCTGCGAGTTCGAGGACCTCCTCCACCCGCAGGCTCCCGCCTGCACCTCATCCCTGGTGGCCAGTGGTGACCAGTAAGTATTGTGTGTCTGCCTTTGTGTCTGTTTTTATCAATTTTTGTCCACTTCTTGCCTCTTACTTTTTTTTTCTCTGCTTTTGCCTTTTTCCTCTGTTTTCTCTGCCTTTTTACGCTCTCCTTCTGCTGGTTTTCCCACTGCTGCGTCCCCTGTGGCCACACCTCCCTCGGGCGCCCATTCGCGCTATGATCCCACCTCGCAGCTGCTCCTCCCTCCCACCTCCCCTTCTTAATGGCGGCCACTGACCGGTGAGGAGAGCAACCCTTGACCTGCTTTTAAGGTCGGGAGAAGCTCCCCACGCCGCGCTGCGCCACCCAACTGCACCTGTGTCCTTGTCTCCGCCCTCGCTACTGCTGCGAGTTCGAGGCCCTCCTCCACCCGCAGGCTCCCACCTGCGCCTCATCCCTGGTGGCCAGTAAGTATTGTGTGTCTGCCTTTTTTGTCCACTTTTGTCCACTTTTTGCCTCTTTCTGTTTTTTTCTTTGCTTTTGCCTTTTTCCTGTGGTTTTTCTGCCCTTTCACCTTCTCCTTCTGCTGGTTTTCCTGCCACTGCGTCCCCCTCGCTCGTCCATTCGCGCTTCGCTCCAACCTCCCAGCTGCTCCTCCCTCCCACATCTCCTTCTTAATGGCGGCCGCTGTGCGGACACACCACTGGCGCCCCAGAGGCAAGCCTTCTGTGCCCATTCGTGCCGGGACCGTGCCCAGCGCCAGTCCCCCTGGCCTCTGTGACCGCCACGTTGCCCGACGCTATTATGATGCCAACACTCTCCATATGCCCTCAACGCCGGACGATCAACCATCTGCTTCGAGGCCTCACCAAAGCTCATCCATGGACTCTTCTCCTGCCGGAGCTGCAGCTTCACCAGCCCCTGAACTGCCGCCCCGACCGCCAGGGCAACTACATCAGATGCACCCTTCTCAACACCCGCTCAGTCCACAAGTACGCCATAGAACTCTGGGACCTTCTCGACTCATCCTCCCAAGACATCGCCTTCTTGATGGAGACCTGGATAAACCCATCCTCAGCACCTGACATCGCTATAGCCATCCCGGACGGCTACAAGATCACCTGCAGGAACCGCACCAACAGACCTGGAGGAGGGATCGCCATCGTCCACAGGAACACCATCAGATCCTCGACCAACACCGAAGACACCCTCAGCACCGCCGACCACATGCACTTCCAAATCCACATTGATCCCAAGACCACCCTCAGAGGCACCCTCATCTACAGACCCCCTGGACCGTGACTACAGTTCAGTGACTCCATCGTCGAGATTGTCAGCACTCAAGCCCTTGCATCTACAGACTACATCATCCTCGGAAACCTGAACTTCCACCTCGAGAACACCAATGATAGCAACTCCACCACCCTGCTCGCCAACCTCGCCAACCTCTGACTCAAACAGCTCGTCATGTCACCCATCCACTCCCCCAGACACACGCTCGACTCCATCTTCTCCACTAGCAGCCACGTCACCTTCAGCCACACCACTGGACCAATCACCATTGCATCCACTTCACCTTCGAGAAACCCACCACACACCACCACCCGCAACCGATTCCTCGCCACAGCTGGAGCAAGGTCACCAATGACCAGCTGATCTCCACCCGAGCCCCTCCACCCGACACTACCAACACCAACACAGCTGCCCGCAATGGATCGACGACTGCGCCAACACCCTCACCCCGATCAAGAAACCCCCCTGCAACCGCACTGTCGGAAAGGCCACCTGGCTCACCACCAACCTCCGGACCTCAAAACAGACTTGCCGAAAACTCAAGAAGAAGTGGCGCCAAGAACAGAATCTGGCCACCCACGCGGCCCTCAAGAACGCCATCTGCAGGCACAACCAGCTTATCCGGACTGCCAAGAGAACCTTCTTCAAGGAACGCATCAACAACAATGCGCTCAGCAGCAAAGAGCTCTTCAACATCGTGAAAGAGCTCTCCAACCCCAGCTCCAGCACCGACATCCCACCTTTGAAAGACCTCTGTGACTCCCTTGCCACCTTCTTTCACCGCAAGATCACAGACATCCACGACAGCTTCAACTCCAAGACCCCACCGCAGTTGCCAACACCTCAGACTCACCGCCTCCTAGCCACACCAACCTCCTACTCTCCTGGACCCACGTCAGCGATGACATCACCAAAGTCATGAACACCATTCACTCCAGATCACCTTCCGACCCCTGCCCACACCACATCTTCAACAAAGCGAGCTCCATCATCACCCCCAACTCCGGATGATCATCAACAGCTCCTTCAAGACCGCCACCTTCCCGGAAAGCTGGAAGCACGCGGAGATCAATGCCTTACTCAAGAAACCCAAGGCGGACCCACAGGATCACAAAAAGTACCAGCCCATGTCCCTGCTCCCGTTCCCGATGAAGGTCATTGAGAAGATCGTCAACAGGCAACTGACCCACCTTCTTGAGGAAAACAACACTCTGGACCTGTCCCAATCTGGTTTTCGTAGCAACCACAGCACCGAGACCGCCCTCATCGCCGCCACCCACGACATCAGAACCCTGTTGGACTAAGGCGAAAACGCGGCCCTCATCCTCCTGGACCTCTCGGCCGCCTTTGACAGCGTTTGCCACCACACCCTACGCACACACCTCCAAGATGCAGGGATCCGTGACAAAGCCCTGGACTAGATCACCTCCATCCTCACCGGCAGAACCCAGCGAGTCCGCCTCCCTCCCTTCCGATCTGAAGCCACCAAGACCATCTGCGGCGTACCCCAAGGATCTTCCCTCAGCCCAACCCTCTTCAACATCTAAATGGCACCGCTCACCAACATCGTCTGATTTTACAACCTCAACATCGTCTTGTACGCCGACGACACCCAGCTGATTTTCTCCCTCACCAAGGACCCCGCCACCGCCAAAACCAACTTCCATGAAGGAATGAACACCTTCGCCAGCTGGATGGAGAACAGTCGCCTAAAACTGAACTTGGACAAGACGGAGGTCCTCATCCTTGGCCCCACCCCTCCTCCTGGGACGACTCCTGGTGGCCGACCACACTGGTAGCCGCTCCGACACCCACCAACCACGTACGCAACCTGGGTGATCCTAGACCCATTGCTCTCCATGACCTAACAAGTCAACCCCGTCTCATCCTCATGCTTCAACACCCTCCGCATGCTCTGCAAGATCTACAGGTGGATCCCCACCGAAACCAGAAGGACGGTCACCCAGGCCCTCGTCAGCAGCAGACTGGACTAGAGCAACGCTCTCTATGCGGGAACCACAGCCAATTTCCAGAAAAGACTACAACGCATACAGAACGCCTCCACACGCCTCATCCTGGACATCGCCCGCCGCAGCTACATCACAGCCCACCTGAGAGACCTACACTGGCTCCCCATCAACAAGAGGATCACCTTCAAGCTCCTCACCCATGCCCACAAAGCACTCCACAATGCAGGACCAGCATACCTCAGTGAACGATTCTCCTTCTACACCCTGAACCGACAGCTCTGATCCGCCGACCTCACCCTAGCCACCATCCCACGCATCCACAGGACAACAACAGGTGGCAGATCATTCTCTTACCTTGCGGCCAAGACCTGGAACACCCTCCTGATCCACTTATGGCAGACCAAGGACCTGCTGACCTTCAGGAGACACCTCAAGACCTGGCTGTTCGAGCAGTAGCAGCTCCCCCATCCCCCCCACAAGCACCTTGAGACCCTCACGGGTGAGTAGCACGCTCTACAAATGTACTGATTGATTGATTGATTGTCAGCCTCAATGGGGAAACAATTGATGCATGACCGTCATAGTTAAAAAAAATTACACATATCTGAAAACGTGATGCACAGGCCCAGGAGGTGATGAAACAGGACATCCTGTCTGCATACATGGTACAGTGAGTTCACTTTCACTTCACAGTCTTTTTGTCTGTGACTGTGTGAGGATGTGTGACGCTGGTGTTGCTGAAGGACTGGAATTGTAGGAGAGTTTTGTGCTGTGTCCTATTGCTGTTGTGTTATATTTGTAATTTCCTCAGTCTTTTGAAGTATTTTTGTACTGTATTTGGCACTGCATTGTGGGGTGTTTGTCTAGGGGTAGTATAGTTTGTTGGTGTATTTTGGGTAGGTGGGGTCGTTTTATAGTAAATTTATTTTTGAGCACTTACATTTGCAGTATCCTAAAACTGCATTATGTCTGGTAAAGAAAGGATGACGGCTGATGAACTAGGAGGGTTCAAATGGCTCGTGAAGCATTACCCTCCGATGATGCTGGTTTTTGGTGGCCGCGTGATCCAAGGCACGGAAGATGTGGTGGGGCAAGGTGTTCCATCACTTAACCGAATATTTGGAGGAGGACACACTGACCACCAGCTGAAACATCGTTGGGCAGTCGTGATCTCAAGGGAGCAAGACCTACTGGATCACCTGGGGATTCAGATTGGTGGACCAGTTAGTAAGTATCCCATTTGCATAGCTACACCATTATTTGCATGTTCATGACAGTCGGACACAAGGTTTAGTGCATGTTTTATCAAGGGATCTGGACAGGTTGTTTGGGGCCTGATTAAAGAGCCCCAGCACCACCTTATGGCTGCCATTGTGATTTTCATTAACGAAGCTGAAGCAGGGCAGAAGTGCCATCTTCCCTGCGCCATAATAACAAAGTGGTGTGAAGCGTGTAATGCGCCACTCAGTTGAGCCTTGCACAACATGATGGCTGCACCAGGCATCATGTATGCGAGGGGGGCCTACCGCTGTATGGGGGGTTACAGTACATGGCTCTGGGAAATATTATATATTTCCAAGTGCCATAATTCCCGCACTTTGAATGTCTGCTCAGAACAGGTGTTAAAAGGGGTCATACCATTGTATATGATGGGCCCCTATTTTCTCAGTAGAAGTCGTGTAAATTGTTGCGGTGCTACTCCTGCTGAGTATATCATCTGCGTCCATATAATTTGATGCGTTTGCACCCTCCCTGCACCATGTTGTGCCATATATTTTATACGGTGCACACATGGCAGGGGGAAACAGGGCGCTAAGGGGCACAAGGACAGTAGTGATGCACTAGGTGTAGCACCACTTTCCTTAAATTTGCCTTTTGTGTCATTGGCCAGCTGCATTTAAGGGAGCTTGTCTATGCATCGGGTCTCGACTACTAGCACATTCCTCTTCCTGTACATTGTGTATCACATTCACCCCATAATGTGTCTATTACCCCACACACATGCTGAATTTGTACCACAGGCCTGCCACATCTTACAGGCAGTATGGGGCAGGCCTGCATCTGCGCCAGCACTAGCACTTTAACTCAGAAGCCTGCACCAACACAGGCATCCTTGGACCACAGAGCAAGTGTGTCTGTGTTGAGGGGAATGTATATGTGCATGTTGGTATCCCTTCCTGGACAAGAAATGGTGTGCCATGGCAACAATGGCTGGCCACACAGTATTGGCAAGACATTCGTAATGTTATTCAGTTAATGTGCAGGTAGCGAAAACTAAATGAACATTAGTAAACTACCATGGCATAATAGCTCAAGTGTGTGTGCCTTGTAATTGCATACACATAATAGAAACAAAAAACAATGATGTATCAATGCATTCCTCAACACTTTGCAATACTAACACAACCCCTAGGCAGTTGTCAGTCTTTTAGCGCTGATAATGAGTTAGATATCTTCAACATCTAGGGCAGGGTCAAAAGCAATGGGTGTTACAATGGGATAGCCACTGCAACAACCATTGCCTGTCCCTCAGATGCAGACAATTCCATGTACATATGGTGCAGTTAAATGCACAACAGCAGTGTCAGCAAAAGTGATGTATTGTTGGTGCCAGGGTCTCCATTATCTGGCCCTATGCCTCACATCAGATTATAGATGTTTGACAGTTGTTCAGATCTACCACTAGGTTGACTTGCTTACTCAGCTTAACAAATGTATTTTTCAACTGTGTCCATGCACATAAATGTCCAAATATCACTAAGCTATGTTTTTCTTTCATGTATTGCTGGTGGGCCTCCACCCTACACCAGAGGAGAGGTGTCCAGATTTGAAGACCCCAATGCTGCCAGTAAGTGTCACATTGTGCGTCATGTGTGGCATTCCAGGGTTTTGTGCGAGACAATCTGATGTGTGCAATGCAATGATTAAATGTATTGTGTGACCAATTATATGAAATCGTCTGAGTTAGGATGTTCACATCATGTCTGATGCAATGTTAAGGACTGAGAATGGGTTGATTGAAGCACACGTGGCAATGTGTGCTGCTATGGAATTATGGGTGTTAGGAAATGGAAAGCATGTCCACTGATGTCAATCTTGATAGGTGTCAGAGCTGCTCTTTATCTGATTAGCATGGCTGTTGCCAATACAGTAAATGTATTGAGGTCTCTAGGGGACACTTGCACCACTGGCGCCTCACTACTCTTCAGCTTTCAATTGAAGCCACAGTCATACAAGGAGCATTATTGTGCTGGCAAACAGTCAGTAAAGTACACAATGAGAATACTCAGCTCCAGATGGTTGTGGGATAACTATGGGCCAGATGTAGCAAGTCGGCAATTTGCGACTTGCAAATTGCGAGTCCCTGCGACTCGCAATTTGCAAGTCGCAAATTGCTATGCAGTACGGTGTCTCAGACACCGACTGCGACTCGCCATGGGGTCGCAATGACCCACCTCATGAATATTCATGAGGTGGGTCGCAAATTGCGGCCCCATTGCGAGTATAGGCACTCGCTAACATGGAGGCCTGCTGACGTCAGCAGGCCTCCATGTTAGCGACCTGCTTTTCAATAAAGCAGTTTTTGTTTTTTGAAGTGTAGCCCGTTTTCCTAACAGGAAAACGAGCTGCACTTCAAAAAAAACGAAACCTTTAGTTTCGGTTTTTTTTCAGGGCAGGGAGTGGTCCTTTGGACCACTCCCTGCCCTGAAAAATAATTTGGGGTCCAGTCACAAACTGGAAATGGTCCCATGGGGACCCCTTCCAATTTGCGAGTGTGTTACCATCCACTTGAAGTGGATGGTAACTGCGACTCCATTTGCGACCGCGTACGCGGTCGCAAATGGAATTGCATCCCACTGCGAGTCGCAAATAGGAAGGGAACACCCCTTCCTATTTGCGAGTCGGAAATGCATTTTGCGAGTCGGAGCCGACTCGCAAAATGCATTTCTGAATGGCAAAGTGGCTTTTGCGCCTCGCAAACGGCGATTTTCGCCGTTTGCGAGGCGCAAACACTTTGCTACATCTGGCCCTATTTGGGCACTTTGCATGAATTGTACATTGTGAGCAACGGTGTACCGCTTTGTAACATGTGATTTGAGAAGGTGTTAATCTAGGACACATGAATGAAGCCTTACCTAACCTTAGAATTGCCGGTGGGAAGTTTCCTGTCCCCATGTCAGCAGATGCCCATCTTGCATCCATAATGCCTGGGCAAGGCTTGATGTAGCACCAGGGGTGTCAAAGTGGTAGATTGCATGCAAAGTGCTGCGTATTGACAATGGCAGTGATTCTGGACTTGTTGGGCCACTAGGTCCTCACTAGTCTGATCACACAAATGTTGAACAAGTATGCAAAACTTCTATTGGACCTACATCCTTGGCGTGGTCGCCCCTAGCTTTTTGCCTCTGCTTCCCAGGTTGTTGCTGTGTGCTGGACTCTCGTTTTGCTGTTTTTGTTACGCTGTTACTCTGGGCACTTTAAAACTGCTGACCAGTGCTAAAGTGCAAGTGCTCCCTATATGAAATTGTATGTGTAATTGGCTTTTCCATAATTGACATATTTGATTTACTAGGGAGTGCCTAATAAAGTGCACTTAGGGTGCCTAGGGCCTGTAAATCAAATGCTACTAGTGGGCCTGCATCACTGATTGTGCCACCCACACAAGTAGCCCTATACACATGGCTGATACCTGCCACTGCAGTGTCTGTGTGTGCAGTTTTTAAACTGCCAATTCGACTTGGCAAGTGTACTTACTAGCCGAGCCCAAACCTTCTCTTTTTATACAACTAAGGCACCCCTAAGGTAGGCACTATGTAGCCACATGGGCAGGGTGCAGTGTATGTTAAAGGTAGGACATGCAGTGATGTGTTTTTTCATGTCCTAGCAGTGAAATACTGCCAGGTTTGGTTTTCACTGTTACAAGGCCTATCTAATAGGTTAACATGGTGGTGTCCTCAAATATACTTTAAGTGCAGTTTCCCTTTAAGAGCATGTAGGAATGTGGAGTTTGGGGTCTCTGATCTCACAATTTAAAAATACATCTTTTAGTGAAGTTGTTTTTGAGATTGTTAGTTTGAAAATGTCACTTTTAGAAAATAGGCATTGTCTTGCTTAAACCATTCTGTGACTGCCTGTTTATGGATTCCCTGTCTGGGTCAGACTGACATTTGGGCTGTTCGTGAATCTCCTCTAGACAGTGACACAAAGGGAGCTTGGGTGTAGCCTGCATATCCTGATGAGTCATCTGGGCTAGAGTGGAGGGAGGAGTGGTCACTTACACCTGAATAAGCTGTGCCTGCCCTCACACAATGCAGTCTCCAACTCCATAGTGTGTGTCTGAGACATGGCCTGGGCAACGCAGGATCCTGTAAACCACAGAGACTTTTCTTTGAAGTTGGGCAACTTCAAAGGCAGAAAGTGGTATACGTATTGGACCCAAAACCCCAGACTTTAGATTACTTCAAGATTTACTTCTGGAACCAAGAAGAACCTCTGCCAAGGAGAAGAGCTGAAGAGCTGAGGAGAAGTGCTGCCTTTGCCTACGACTGTGCTTTGCTGGGCTATCCTGCAGTTGCTGCTTCTGCCTGAGGAAGGGAACAAAGGCTGGACTTTATGGTATATTCCTGCTTGAGAAGAATCTCCAAGGGCTTGGTCTGAGCTTGCCCCCTATTCTTAAGTCTCAGGGCAATCAAAGACTTCCTCTGCCAGCACCTGGACTCTCTGTTGAGTCTCCAGCCCTGACAAGTGGTGCCTAATCCAGTCCCTGGGCCCTTGAAAGAAGCTTGTGAAAAACCAAGAAAATCCAAGAAAACTGACTTCGGACAACTCCAGACTGATGCCGCTGCTGAATCCTGTGACGCCGCCTGCAACCGAAGCCGTGGTCCTCGCTGGAGTGTGACGACCACGCAGGCGCGATGCTGCTGCAGCCTCGCTGAAGTCGCGAATCCTTGGAAGTCGCTGCACCACATCGTAACCGCAGGATATCGATTCCGCCGGAAGTGCGTGGGTCCAACGTTTGGCACCGACGCCGCCTGACCTCAGCTACTTTGGAGCAACGACCTGATGCCTCTTTGTGACTCCCTTGTTCTGCAGCACCAGAACCAACGCCTACCTCCACCCAAAGCTGTATCTAATACTTTATTCTCCTCGTATTTCAGTTGCCAATATGACCCCAGCAGAACAACATGCTTTCAAGAAGCGGGCTGACAGGTACAGGCACATATTGGAGGTGAACGCCAGGTACCAAAGGATGGAGAGGAGATTTAGGAAGGATAAAGCCACTGGGGCGTGGCATGTATTCACACACGGGGACCTGCGCAATAGCCAACAACAAAGCAGGCCACATCAGGAACAGAAATCTGGGGTCTGTGGGGCCTCAGCAGGTCCGACCCTCTCCACATCTGCAACACCTGTCTCCAGCCAGACACCCCTATAGCCACCTGCTCCTGCCACAACATCTAGCTTCGAATCAGACATGAAAATGTACATGGCCGCCATGATAGCCAGATTAGAAAAGTTGGAGAAATACAATGAAAAGAATCATAAGTTGCTCAAGTACTGCAAGAAAAAAATGGAAAAAGCTGTGAATTGTTGTGTGCCACAACTTCCCAGTTCCTTCCCTCTGCCTTTTACTGATATTAAATATTTATAGTGGGTTTAGATTGGTAGTGTTAGGTCAGTAAAATAGTGTAGGGTAGGCTTAGGTTAAAGTAAGTATAGCTGGGGAGATGGTTTTTAGTAAAAAAAAATATTTTGGGAGGCTGGTGGGGGTTATGTTGGGGTTTATATGTAAAACAATACAAACAAAATTATAAAATCTAAAAAAATACTTTAAAAAATACATATATTTGTTCAGGACATAGGTTAAGTGAGTAATTGTGTAGCCTTAGTTTATGTTGTCCTACTTGTATCTTGTCACTTAAGGGGGCTGGGGGACAATGTTTAGAATGTGGCGTTACATGTGTAAGATTAGTTTAGAATAGGATAGATAGGTGTAGATGTTATTTAAGTTAGGTTAGTTTAGTGTAGGGTAGTGTATAGGATAGATGTTGACATTACATTTTTTATATGTTTTAATAAATCCTGTTAGTATTAGACAAATTAGACTAATTAGTATCAGACAATTATCTGGGTGTTCTCATGTGTGCACGGGCCAAGTAGGAGGAATTGCTTAGGGTATGCTTTCTGTCTTTCTTTCCATTGATGACCATGTGCATCCCCTATGACCAAGGAGCTGTCAGATTGGCTGCTGAATGACATCAGCTAGTCGAACATTTGTCATCCACAGTTCCAGCCATTCACATTGTGTATGTATACAGTATCTTGGACATGCAAGTATGGAACTCCAACTGTCATTGGTGGGGTCTAGCAGCATTATAGTTGGAAAGTGTGGCACATATGACATTAGCCATCGGGGTCTGTGTCCTGCAACACTGACAGCTGTCTGTCACTGATTAGATTTGCCTCTTCTGAACCACACATATTAGTTGTACTGATGCTCTCATCTGGGTAAATAACCATACACTTGGTTCAGCCCCATACATGCCATGTGTCAACTTCCATGGATATCTGTTAACATGTATTTTAGACTCTGTAAGTCAGTTGTAGCCCACAACACCATCATTCACCTTTTTCATTTTAGGATCCTAGTGTGTGGCTTTGTGTCTGACAGTAATGCACACATTAACTTATGTTCTGTTCTCATTGACATAGCTTCACACAATGCATATATTTAGCTGAGTTGATGGATCACAGTAAAAGTAGAAAAGTTACATGTGAACAAGGTTATTTATTTACAGGCGCAAGTGTATTTTCCAGTGCTATACAATGTGCAGTTCACAGTCCCCATGAGAGATCCTGAGTCATTTGTTGTACAATCAGAGTCCAGGGGTGAGGGACTTGTCATGGGACATGGTTTGGAGAAGTGTGCATTAGTGAGGAGGTGTCCAAATTGCCAGTAGGTAAGATTTGAGACAATGACAGTCCATAGCAGACAAGTCAACAGTGGTTGAGTGAAGAGGGCACATTGCCTGTTGTCACAACATTGGCATGATCTTAAGCACATAACTAAGGAGATACTGTCCATGTGGCACAGACTGGTGCTACCGGGAGGTTTTCCTTGTGAATGTTGTTCCTTTCACATCTTCATCCTCTGATGTGTGTGGTGCCTCCTGTGCCATGGGTGGTGCTGTTGCTGAAATTGAGGGGGCCACACACACATCGGGGGATAGAGATGTGGAGTCAAAGGTCCCAGCAGCTGCCATTTGTGGGAACACATAAGGCATCACTGCAGCAAGGAGGAACTGCTGATTTCTCAACACTGCAGCAACATCACTGTGGAAGGCAGCCATGTTTTTCGTGAGGGAGGCCACTTTCCACTGTATGGACTCCAGGGTATTCTGTATAGCCCCCAGCCTGTTGTCTATCATGCTGCTGCCACTTTGAGAGGGCAGTTGTTGAAGCCTCTTCCTCATGACAGAAGCTATGTTGGCCAGGGACTGCTGGAGCCCACGTAGCAGGGAGTGGGTGCCTCTAATGGCAGCTGAGTTGTCCTAAATTGTCCTGAAGCACCTCTGCACTCCTTCTAGGCTTCCTGCCATGGTCTCTATCCCCACCCACACCTGCTTGGCCAGCTCCCACTGGACTCCTACCACTGTCCTTTGGAAGGTGATGTCTGGGTCCTCAGAGTCCAGGGCTGTGTCAGGCCTGGCTGGTGCTGTGCGTTGGTAGCTGGGTGGTTCATATGGATACCCCTCAACTCTGTGTGTCCCCCTGGGACTGGAGGTGGTGTCTGGAGGGAACCTAGGACATCCTGGAGAGTCTCTTTATTGATGGTCGGCAGCTGGTCATCCATATCACCTGTAAAATCCAGGACAGGCAGGTCGGCAGGAGGTAAGGCATCCACCTCTGCAATGAGATAGTGATATGTTAATCTTTGATTGTGGTGGCTGTTGACATGGTACATCATTTAGTTACTACTGGAGGCTCAGTGGCATGTTACAGACCCCAGGTTGTAGTTGTATATCAATTGTGGAATTGTGCATCACACATGGGGCAAGCTCACAAGGTATTTTGGGGCATAATTAAGAGCTCCATGCGCCACCAGAGTGCCACTTTTCGTGACGCTCCGGTGGCACAATGCCATGCGCCCTATTTAAAGGTGGCGTTAAGCCACTTTTTGTGGCTTAATACCATCTTGTAAATACGACCCCTTCACACGCAACACTCTGCGTGGAAAGGGCGTGCAATGGGTGTTGCTGTGGGTGTGCCACAGCAACACCCATTGCAATTTGATGCTGCCTCAGATTTAAGAGATTTCATAAACCTGAGGAAGCACCAAAATCAAACGCCACCCCAGGGGTGGCATTAGTATGGCACAGCAAGGAGAAATGCTTTCTTTTCTCATCATTTTTTGCTTTTTTCTATGTGTGCTATGTGTGCTCCAAAATGCAGATCAGAAAGAGCAAATCACCATTTAGGATTGTTTTGTACAGGAAGGTGTGCCTTCCTGCACAAAAACAATCTTCCCCTCAATGGAGCCATCCTTGCACTATGGTGCAAGGGTTGCTGCGTTGGCGCACAACAGCTAATTAAGTGCTGGCGCAGGGGGAAGTGCAGAGGTGCACCGTATTCTAGTAAGTACGCCACATCCCTGCATTTTGAAAATGATAGGGCAGTGTCATGCACCATCATTTTCTATTATATCTGGCCCTTTGTGCTTTTATCCCACACCACCTGCTTCCTTGCAGTCTCCTTGTCCCTGCCATAGACACCATGATGGCATGTAATTTGCCTTCCTATTCATCATTGTGAACATTGCCACAGTAGTGCAATGTGTGCTGTCATTCTTTTGGTGCTATGATGTTTTGGCATCATGAATGATAGCACTAGTGCTTTGCTACATTCTCATCTGCCTATAGCAGGCCACACATGTGCTAACTGGTAGGTACAGTGCAGCCATTCGGACATTTCCTTGCACACAACATATCTGCAACAGGCATATGTTGGAGTAAGGATGTAGAATGTGGATTGATGCATGCATTTTGAGACTTTGTTGATGTGGCACAAGGGGAATGTGCAGCTTGGATCCACATGGACAATTATTTGTATGATGATACAGTTGCATTTACGGGCTAGTGACATTGTGCTAGTAGTGCAACTTTGATGCCACTTGTGCCAGTTCTTACGCATGTTGATTGTACTACTAAGCACTATAAATACCAATCACATAACACATAACACACTCAATCTTGTCAGATGGTGAGATTGCAGCTACTTGTTCAGCTGCAAATATGATGTTCACAGACATTTCCCATGTATTGTATGAGTTGTCTTTTGTGGCCATTCCCAAATGGTGCATTGAGTTGTATGAGGGTTTTTGTTGGTTCACCCTCTGCAGTTTGCATGCCACAGGTTCCACACTTAAGGACTGATTTTTTTTCAAGTGACACAGCTCAGTGCAGCAGCAATATGTGTTGCAAGGCACAAACGCACAACGCAAGTTTTGAAATGCAGGGATGTGCCATGTTTACTGGAATACGGCACACACCTGTGATTCCCCCTGAACCTGCGCAGATTTATTTTCCCTGCACCAACGCAGGCATTGTTGCAGCATGATGAAGGGGCGCCTGCGTTGAAGGGATAGATTGTTTATGTGCAGGAAGGTGTCCCTTCCTGCACATGTACAAACTATTTTGTCAAGGTGGCATTCCAATGTGTGCTGCAGGAACTTCACCCATTCTTGATTGCTAAAACCCCTTTCTATGCCTGGCCCCTACAAACCCCTCAGCACACTTAAACATTACTCATCCCGGGATGCAAAACCACTCATAGTCCTAAACTCCACCAAAGTATAATATAAATGTTGAAAAGATGAGTACCCTGATGTTTTAAGGTAGACAATTTATTGAATAACAGGTATCTCTGAGCCACATCAACAGACTAGCTCTAATCTTCTTCCTATTCAACTGCCAAACCTAACTGCCCATAGAAAACAGCATGTTCCAACTGTAGGAAGGGACAGGTGAATAAGGAAGGGGAAAGCGGCATGTGAGGAATATCTGAGTGGAGATTTATAAATATAGAATTATATTTTACAGATTTAAATTACAACATTTGTCTTAATTAATGGAAAACATAGTCCTTATGCCACACGGGTACAGTACAAACCCTAATGAGGTGGTATGTTTCATTTAAACTCAACTCCTCTGGTGATTCAGTAGTTACCTATGAACACTCTACCATTGGGAAATGATTACAGATTGCAATTCTGTCCTTGCTCCATGTCCTGCCATCTTGTAAGACTACAACATTTCTTCTCACTTGAACTATTTAGGCTGGTTTTGAAAATCTACTACTTTTTTTTCTAGTGGGGGCCAGGAAGTTTGACCACTACCAAATATCCCCATCTTCCATTTACCACTTTGGGTACAGTGTTTCAAGTCATACTTCACTTAATATACCTCCTGTTGCGACTTAACCTTTTTGTTCATTTGATTTCTGTGCACCCATCTGGGTTCCCCCCACGTAGCAAAGTGGGAGTCAATTTAGTGTCAGGAAGTCTAACTTTAAGTGCTAGGAAAGGTGAGATATTTGTAACTCGGTGTTGTCTGATATGACCATAACATTTGTTGGAGAGCCGTGCCAGCTAGATTACCTGACATAAGCACCAGTTGAATGGATTCTCTAATCATTCGATTAACACGTTCCACTAACCCATTTGCTCTGGGAAAGTATAGTGCTGTTTTGTGATGTTGTATGGACAGTTTTTCTAACAATTCCTTCTTTTCTTCTGATGTAAATTCAAATCCATTATCTGTTACTACGGTGCTGAAAATCCAGTCATAAATGTGTTAGTGAGGAAACATGAGAATTTGTGTATTAATGTTGTTGACCACTTCAGTTACTATCCAGTGCGAATGATAGTCTACTAGCACAAGCATAAAATTACCTGTCCACATGGAAAATTTTAAATGACCAATGATGTCCAACCAAAGTTTATCCCAAGGTTTGAGTGGTATGTTTACAGGAGACAAAGGCGTTCCTCTTGTGCTTTTAAATTTATCGCCCATAGCACAGGTCAGGCACTCTTTGACTTTATTCTCCACCACACTATCCGTATCTGGGAACCAGTATGTAGCTCTCACCTTGGATTTGGTGAGGCTTCTATACAAATTACCTTTATTGGCTAATTCTGCTATCCTATCCCATAAGTCCCTCAGGGGGGCAAATTTATCTTTCCCCTATCATTACTCTGACATTTTTATGCTTAATTACCAGGTTTAGTTGGCCAATCCTCTTTCATATTGTCAGAAATTTTAACTAACTGTCAGAGTCACCAGATCCTCGGGGTCTGCGCACGTTCCCAACACGTCCACCACTGAACAGCTCCAAGACTCTGATAGATAAATCACAGAGGCTAAGGGAGTTCAAGAGTGGAAGAGGGGATTAGGAAGGGAACAGCTGGGAAGGAGACCTGTAGTAAGAAAAAGGTTAAAACACACAATATGAAAATTACATCTCATGAAATCAATACTAGACTATGACTCTAAGCCTAGTCATTCTGAAAACATGAACAACCTAAGAATTAGGCTCAAAACTACTAAGTTTCAAGATGGCCTGATACCTGTAAGGGAATCAAGATGGATTAAATGAAACTTTCAAATTCAAATACTTTCCTTTACATGAGAATCAGGAAAACATTCTGACTAAGTTCTCAACCAGTCATATGAATCCTTTTTTTAAAATGCATACTAGGACCATGCAATATTGCATTTAGAAACTCTGGCCTTCTGTGTTCTCTTGAAATGTTCCAACACGAATTGCGCACATTGCAGATTTTCATATATATATAGTAAACACCATAAAAGGATTGTGCACCATGAATAATAGAATATGGATTCAGGAAACAAATGTCTTAGAATAGTGGCATACAATGAACAATATTAATTAAACTAGAGGAGAGAATCGTGCGTCTTGACGATTCGAGTGCCACCATGTAAAATGTCAAGAAATGGTAGCACGCAATGAATATCAAGGTTAAATCACCATTAAACGAATTGCGCGTCTTTGCGATTCGTAAACCACGATGTAAATGCCAAGAAATAACAGCGCGTAATGAATAACAAGATTAAAGCTCCATAAAACGAATCGTGCGTCTTTTGCCGCTTCTTAAGCCACCATGTAAATGTCAAGAAATGGTAGCGCGCAATGAACAACAAGGTTAAAGCACCATGAAACGAATTGCGCGTCTTGCCGATTTTTAAGCCACCATGCAAATGTCAAGAAATGGTAGCACGCAGTGAATAACAAGATCAAATCAACATGAAACGAATCGCGTGTTTTGCCGATTCGCAAGCCACCATGCAAATGTCAAGAAATGGTAGCGTGCAATGAATAACAAGATCAAATCAGCATGAAACAAATCGCGCGTCTTGCCGATTCGTTAGCCACCATACAAATCTCAAGAAATTGTAGCGCGCAAAGTAATCTGTTAATCATTAAAGAATTAGGCCAATAATATGAAAGTTCTCGATAACGGCGCCGGGAGGCTAGCCCAACCACCGTCTTACCGCCCAGAACAAGGATCACCAATGAAGAATGAAGGGCAGAGGCCTGGAAGATCAAATAGGCCACTCGGACAGGAGATCAGGAAGTAGCTGCTGCTCTGCACCCGGACCTCTGAATAATGAGCACTTGGATCTGGGCTGGCTCCCTTTTATAGAGTCTTGGCCCAGCCCACAACCACACCCCGGCATGCTGCAGGGAAAGTCTCAGGAAGGCCCTGGAAAGGGACCACACCCTAACACACTCTGAAAGCCTGATTCAATACATTGCAAATGAACAGTATTTGTAAACACATTAAAAATAAGTCTTCAGGATTAAACTCTGCAATGCAAAAGGTTAAACAGCAATATATCAGCACAATGCATCAATTACATTGTTTTGAGAGTGCTGGGTTTTTGCATTCTAGTCGCCAATAGAGCGCGCACTGCCCTGGTGTTGACAGTACTCCCCTCTCCCAGACGCGCTCTAGGGCCTGGTTTGCCTGGATTAAGACGATGAAAGCATCTCACAAGTACTGGAGCATGAACATCAGATGCGGAAACCCATGAGTTACTTTCAGGACCATAACCTTTCCATGAGATTAAGTACCATAGATTACGCCATCTCAGTTTAGAATCCAACACTTTCTTAACTTTGTATTCTTCTTCCCCTTGTACTAGAACAGGAGCTGTATGAGGGTGGACCTTTTGGACTGCCTTTTTCAAGAGGGAAGTCTGGAACACGGGATGAATCCGTAAGGATTTGGGCAATTGTAGTTTATAGGTCACCGGATTGATTTGCTGGAGGACAGTGTAAGGACCTATGAAAAGCCACACTTTGTCACCTGGTTGATATTGCGGTCCCTCACAATGTTTCTTGTCATAATGCCTTTTGTATTTTTGTTTGGCTTTTTCTAAATGCTGTTGAATCAGTTTCTGGGTTTGATGCAAATGCTGAATGGTTTCTGACACAGCTGGAGTAAGAGAACTTTCTTGAGGAATTGTGATGGGCAAGGTGTCAGGATGACAGCCAAATAAACCAAAAAAGGGTGTAACGCCAATAGAAGTGTGGAATGAGTTATTGTAGGCTAATTCAGCTAACCAGAGCATAGATGTCCAAGAATGAAGTGCCTTTTCAGCATAGGCACGTAGGTATTGTTTCAAAGTCTGATTCAGTCTCTCCGTTTGACCATCTGTTTGAGGATGGTGACTAGTAGATAGTGTAGATGTCACTTGGAGTGTTTTACACCATGTCTTCCAGAAATTGGAGGCAAAATGCGACCCCCGATCGGAGAGGATAACTTTTGGCAGTCCATGATAAGGAACCACTCTGTTCAGTAAAATAGTTGCCAATTCACTAGAAGTGGGCAATTTCTTACAGGCAATGAAATGTCCATATTTCGTGAGACTATCTACTACCACCAGAATTACTGACTGCTGTTGAACTACTGGCAGACCGGTAATAAAGTCTAAAGAAATGTGTTCCCATGGACGACTTGGGGTTGGAAGAGGATGTAACAACCCTTTTGGTTTTGAATGACTTGTTTTAGTGCGAGCACAGACTTTGCAGTTGTTTACCACTGCTTTTACATCTTTTGTTAGGGTAGGCCACCAAAAATAGCGTTGGATCAATTCAAGAGTTTTAGGAGTACCTGGGTGACCTGCCGTAGATATAACATGCAGCCAATGAAACACTATCTTGCGAAGTTTGGTAGTGGGTACGAACAAACGAGCATCATGAAAGGGTAGTCCTTGCTTGATTGACCTTTTGGGGTCTGCTTGGGCCCATGTTTGCCATTTCTCAACAGTGAAAGAGTTGCGAATTTCTTCAAAGAAATCTTCAGTTTTTATGACACATAGAACCTTGTCAGGAGCAATGATAGCTCTGGAGGCTTGAAATGCAGGCAACGTGGTAAACTCTTGGCGGGACAAGGCATCAGCTTTGCGATTATCTTTACCAGGCCGGAAGGTTACTACAAAATCAAATTCGGCAAAAAACAGCATCCAGCGTAACTGCGGAGGAGTCAAAAGTCTGGTGGAACTCACGAATTGAAGATTACGATGATCAGTATATACTGTGACAGTGTATTGGGCACCCAACAAATGATGTCTCCATTCTTTAAAGGCGTCACGAATCGCCAGAAGCTCTTTTTCAGCAATGACATAGTTCTGTTCGGCTTCGTTCAACTTCCGAGACATATAAGCTACAGGATGGAGTTGACCAGTGTCTTTATTTCGTTGCGATAAGACGGCGCCAATTGCTACATCTGAAGCATCAGCTTCCACTATGAAAGGTCGATTCGCATCAGGATGAATCAAGACTGGGGCAGTGGAGAAAGCTTCTTTCAAAGTAGAGAAGGCTTATTCAGCTTCTGGGGACCATACAAACTTTTCTTTCTTTCTTAATAGCTTAGTGATTGGAGCCAATGTCTGGGAGAAATGATTTATGAACCTCCGGTAAAAGTTTGCAAACCCCAGGAAACATTGTGCAGCACGAACAGTCTTTGGAGTGGGCCAATCAGATACGGCTTTTACTTTCTTTTCTGCCATCACCATACCTTGAGGGGTAAGAATAACCCCTAAAAACTCAACTGTGGCCTGATTTCGGCCAAGAGCTCGCTCCCCAACGTCCGCAGCACCACCTTGCTGTGTCCGTGTCCCTGACCCCCGCCCACGCTGCTGCTAGCGTGTTCGAGGCCCGTCTAGAGGGCTTCTGGTAAGCTTTGTGCCGTTTTCACTGTATTTGTGACTGTATTCTGTGCCCTGCTTTAATCTGACTTTTGGCCCCTTTTGCGTCGATAGACTTGTGTGCATTGTGCCGTTTTCGCCATATTTGTGACTGTATTCTGTGCCTTGCTTTTTTGTGCCTTTTGCTCCATTTTGCCTCCATTTGTGTTTTGCTTCCTTTTGTGCCTTTTTTAACCGCTTTTTTGCCCCTTGGGCGCTCCCCCTTGCCGCTTTCCCCTGCCGCTGCCTCCCTGCGGCCCGCCCCCCTTGCGCCCCCATTCGCCGCTCCCTCCCGCCTCCCAGCTGCTCCTCCCTCCCCTCTCCCTTCTTAATGGCTGGCGCTGTGTGTCGAGGGTGAGCAACCTCTGACCTGATTTCGGCCAAGAGCTCGTTTCCCCACGTCCGTAAGCACTACCTTGCTGTGTCCATATCCCTGACCCCCGCCCACGCTGCTGCTAGCGTGTTCGAGGCCCGTCTAGAGGGCTTCTGGTAAGCTTTGTGCCCTTTTCACTGTATTTGTGACTGTATTCTGTGCCCTGCTTTAATCTGCCTTTTGGCCCCTTTTGCGTCGCTAGACTCGTGTGCATTGTGCCATTTTCGCCGTATTTGTGACTGTATTCTGTGCCTTGCTTTTTTGTGCCTTTTGCTCCATTTTGCCTCCATTTGTGTTTTGCTTCCATTTGTGCCTTTTTTAACCGCTTTTTCACCCCTTGGGCGCTCCCCCTTGCCGCTTTCCCCTGCCGCTGCCTCCCTACGGCCCCGCCCCCCTCGCGCCCCCATTCGCCGCTCCCTTCCGCCTCCCAGCTGCTCCTCCCTCCTCCCTCCCTTCTTAATGGCTGGCGCTGTGCGTCGAGGGTGAGCGACCTCTGACCTGATTTCGGCCAAGAGCTCGCTTCCCCACATCCACAGCACCACCTTGCTGTGTCCATGTCCCTGACCCCCGCCCACGCTGGTGCTAGCGTGTTCGAGGCCCGTCTATGGGCTTCTGGTAAGCTTTGTGCCGTTTTCACTGTATTTGTGACTGTATTCTGTGCCCTGCTTTAATCTGCCTTTTGGCCCCTTTTGCTTCGCTAGACTCGTGTGCATTGTGTCGTTTTCACCGTATTTGTGACTGTATTCTGTGCCTTGCTTTTTTGTGCCTTTTGCTCCATTTTGCCTCCATTTGTGTTTTGCTTCCATTTGTGCCTTTTTTAACCGCTTTTTCACCCCTTGGGTGCTCCCCCCTGCTGCTTTCCCCTGCCGCTGCCTCCCTGCGGCCCCGCCCCCCTCGTGCCCCCATTCGCCGCTCCCTCCCGCCTCCCAGCTGCTCCTCCCTCCCCCCTCCCTTCTTAATGGCTGGCGCTGCGCGTCGAGGGTGAGCGACCTCTGACCTGATTTCGGCCAAGAGCTCGCTCCCCCACGTCCGCAGCACCACCTTGCTGTGTCCGTATCCCTGACGCCCGCCAATGCTGCTGCTAGTGTGTTCGAGGCCCGTCTACAGGGCTTCTGGTAAGATTTGTGCCGTTTTCACTGTATTTGTGACTGTATTCTGTGCCCTGCTTTAATCTGCCTTTTGGCCCCTTTTGCGTCGCTAGACTTGTGGGCATTGTGCCGTTTTCGCCGTATTTGTGACTGTATTCTGTGCCTTGCTTTTTTGTGCCTTTTTGCTCCATTTTGCCTCCATTTGTGTTTTGCTTCCATTTGTGCCTTTTTTAACCGCTTTTTCACCCCTTGGGCGCTCCCCCTTGCCGCTTTCCCCTGCCGCTGCCCCCTGCGGCACGCCCCCCTCACGCACCCATTCGCCGCTCCCTCCCGCCTCCCAGCTGCTCCTCCCTCCCCCCTCCTTTCTTAATGGCTGGCGCTGTGCGTCAAGGGTGAGCGACCTCTGACCTGATTTCGGCCAAGAGCTCGCTCCACCACATCCGCAGCACCACCATGCTGTGTCCGTGTCCCTGACCCCCGCCCACGCCTCTGCTAGCGTGTTCGAGGCCCGTCTAGTGGGCTTCTGGTAAGCTTTGTGCCGTTTTCACTGTATTTGTGACTGTATTCTGTGCCCTGCTTTAATCTGCCTTTTGGCCCCTTTTGCTTCGCTAGACTCGTGTGCATTGTGTCATTTTCACCGTATTTGTGACTGTATTCTGTGCCTTGCTTTTTTGTGCCTTTTGCTCCATTTTGCCTCCATTTGTGTTTTGCTTCCATTTGTGCCTTTTTTAACCGCTTTTTCACCCCTTGGGTGCTCCCCCCTGCTGCTTTCCCCTGCCGCTGCCTCCCTGCGGCCCCGCCCCCCTCGTGCCCCCATTCGCCGCTCCCTCCCGCCTCCCAGCTGCTCCTCCCTCCCCCCTCCCTTCTTAATGGCTGGCGCTGCGCGTCGAGGGTGAGCGACCTCTGACCTGATTTCGGCCAAGAGCTCGCTCCCCCACGTCCGCAGCACCACCTTGCTGTGTCCGTATCCCTGACGCCCGCCAATGCTGCTGCTAGTGTGTTCGAGGCCCGTCTACAGGGCTTCTGGTAAGATTTGTGCCGTTTTCACTGTATTTGTGACTGTATTCTGTGCCCTGCTTTAATCTGCCTTTTGGCCCCTTTTGCGTCGCTAGACTTGTGGGCATTGTGCCGTTTTCGCCGTATTTGTGACTGTATTCTGTGCCTTGCTTTTTTGTGCCTTTTTGCTCCATTTTGCCTCCATTTGTGTTTTGCTTCCATTTGTGCCTTTTTTAACCGCTTTTTCGCCCCTTGGGCGCTCCCCCTTGCCGCTTTCCCCTGCCGCTGCCCCCTGCGGCATGCCCCCCTCACGCACCCATTCGCCGCTCCCTCCCGCCTCCCAGCTGCTCCTCCCTCCCCCCTCCTTTCTTAATGGCTGGCGCTGTGCGTCAAGGGTGAGCGACCTCTGACCTGATTTCGGCCAAGAGCTCGCTCCACCACATCCGCAGCACCACCATGCTGTGTCCGTGTCCCTGACCCCCGCCCACGCCTCTGCTAGCGTGTTCGAGGCCCGTCTAGTGGGCTTCTGGTAAGCTATGTGCCGTTTTCACTGTATTTGTGACTGTATTCTGTGCCCTGCTTTAATCTGCCTTTTGGCCCCTTTTGCTTCGCTAGACTTGTGTGCATTGTGTCGTTTTCACCGTATTTGTGACTGTATTCTGTGCCTTGCTTTTTTGTGCCTTTTGCTCCATTTTGCCTCCATTTGTGTTTTGCTTCCATTTGTGCCTTTTTTAACCGCTTTTTCGCCCCTTGGGCGCTCCCCCTTGCTGCTTTTCCCTGCTGTTTCCTCCCTGCGGCCCGCCCCCCTCGCGCCCCCATTCGCCGCTCCCTCCCGCCTCCCAGCTGCTCCTCCCTCCCCCCTCCCTTCTTAATGGCTGGTGCTGCGCGTCGAGGGTGAGCGACCTCTGACCTGATTTCGGCCAAGTGCTCGCTCCCCCACGTCCGCAGCACCACCTTGCTGTGTCCGTATCCCTGACCCCCGCCCACGCTGCTGCTAGCGTGTTCGAGGCCCATCTAGTGGGCTTCTGGTAAGCTTTGTGCCGTTTTCACTGTATTTGTGACTGTATTCTGTGCCCTGCTTTAATCTGTCTTTTGGCCCCTTTTGCGTCGCTAGACTCGTGTGCATTGTGCCGTTTTCACCGTATTTGTGACTGTATTCTGTGCCTTGCTTTTTTGTGCCTTTTGCTCCATTTTCCCTCCATTTGTGTTTTGCTTCCATTCGTGCCTTTTTTAACTGCTTTTTCGCCCTTTGGGCGCTCCCCCTTGCCGCTTTCCCCTGTCGCTGCCTCCCTGCGGCTCTGCCCCCCTTGCGCCAACATTCGCCGCTCCCTCCCGCCTCCCAGCTGCTCCTCCCTCCGCCCTCCCTTTTTAAGGGCTGGCGCTGCGATTCGAGGGTGAGCGACCTCTGACCTGATTTCGGCCAAGAGCTCGCTCCCCCACGTCCGCAGCACCACCTTGCTGTGTCCGTGTCCCTGACCCCCACCCACGCTGCTGCTAGCGTATTTGAGGCCCGTCTAGTGGGCTTCTGGTAAGCTTTGTGCCGTTTTCACTGTATTCGTGACTGTATTCTGTGCCCTGCTTTAATCTGCCTTTTGGCCCCTTTTGCGTCGCTAGACTTGTGGGCATTGTGCCGTTTTCGCCGTATTTGTGACTGTATTCTGTGCCTTGCTTTTTTGTGCCTTTTGCTCCATTTTGCCTCCATTTGTGTTTTGCTTCCATTTGTGCCTTTTTTAACCGCTTTTTCACCACTTGGGCGCTCCCCCTTGCCGCTTTCCCAGCCGCTGCCTCCCTGCGGCCCCGCCCCCCTCGCGCCCCCATTCGCCGCTCCCTTCCGCCTCCCAGCTGCTCCTCCCTCCTCCCTCCCTTCTTAATGGCTGGCGCTGTGCGTCGAGGGTGAGCGACCTCTGACCTGATTTCGGCCAAGAGCTCGCTTCCCCACATCCACAGCACCACCTTGCTGTGTCCATGTCCCTGACCCCCGCCCACGCTGGTGCTAGCGTGTTCGAGGCCCGTCTATGGGCTTCTGGTAAGCTTTGTGCCGTTTTCACTGTATTTGTGACTGTATTCTGTGCCCTGCTTTAATCTGCCTTTTGGCCCCTTTTGCTTCGCTAGACTTGTGTGCATTGTGTCGTTTTCACCGTATTTGTGACTGTATTCTGTGCCTTGCTTTTTTGTGCCTTTTGCTCCATTTTGCCTCCATTTGTGTTTTGCTTCCATTTGTGCCTTTTTTAACCGCTTTTTCACCCCTTGGGTGCTCCCCCCTGCTGCTTTCCCCTGCCGCTGCCTCCCTGCGGCCCCGCCCCCCTCGTGCCCCCATTCGCCGCTCCCTCCCGCCTCCCAGCTGCTCCTCCCTCCCCCCTCCCTTCTTAATGGCTGGCGCTGCGCGTCGAGGGTGAGCGACCTCTGACCTGATTTCGGCCAAGAGCTCGCTCCCCCACGTCCGCAGCACCACCTTGCTGTGTCCGTATCCCTGACGCCCGCCAATGCTGCTGCTAGTGTGTTCGAGGCCCGTCTACAGGGCTTCTGGTAAGCTTTGTGCCGTTTTCACTGTATTTGTGACTGTATTCTGTGCCCTGCTTTAATCTGCCTTTTGGCCCCTTTTGCGTCGCTAGACTTGTGGGCATTGTGCCGTTTTCGCCGTATTTGTGACTGTATTCTGTGCCTTGCTTTTTTGTGCCTTTTGCTCCATTTTGCCTCCATTTGTGTTTTGCTTCCATTTGTGCCTTTTTTAACCGCTTTTTCGCCCCTTGGGCGCTCCCCCTTGCCGCTTTCCCCTGCCGCTGCCCCCTGCGGCCCGCCCCCCTCACGCACCCATTCGCCGCTCCCTCCCGCCTCCCAGCTGCTCCTCCCTCCCCTCTCCCTTCTTAATGGCTGGCGCTGTGTGTCGAGGGTGAGCAACCTCTGACCTGATTTCGGCCAAGAGCTTGTTTCCCCACGTCCGTAAGCACTACCTTGCTGTGTCCATATCCCTGACCCCCGCCCACGCTGCTGCTAGCGTGTTCGAGGCCCGTCTAGAGGGCTTCTGGTAAGCTTTGTGCCCTTTTCACTGTATTTGTGACTGTATTCTGTGCCCTGCTTTAATCTGCCTTTTGGCCCCTTTTGCGTCGCTAGACTCGTGTGCATTGTGCCATTTTCGCCGTATTTGTGACTGTATTCTGTGCCTTGCTTTTTTGTGCCTTTTGCTCCATTTTGCCTCCATTTGTGTTTTGCTTCCATTTGTGCCTTTTTTAACCGCTTTTTCACCCCTTGGGCGCTCCCCCTTGCCGCTTTCCCCTGCCGCTGCCTCCCTGCGGCCCCGCCCCCCTCGCGCCCCCATTCGCCGCTCCCTTCCGCCTCCCAGCTGCTCCTCCCTCCTCCCTCCCTTCTTAATGGCTGGCGCTGTGCGTCGAGGGTGAGCGACCTCTGACCTGATTTCGGCCAAGAGCTCGCTTCCCCACATCCACAGCACCACCTTGCTGTGTCCATGTCCCTGACCCCCGCCCACGCTGGTGCTAGCGTGTTCGAGGCCCGTCTATGGGCTTCTGGTAAGCTTTGTGCCGTTTTCACTGTATTTGTGACTGTATTCTGTGCCCTGCTTTAATCTGCCTTTTGGCCCCTTTTGCTTCGCTAGACTCGTGTGCATTGTGTCGTTTTCACCGTATTTGTGACTGTATTCTGTGCCTTGCTTTTTTGTGCCTTTTGCTCCATTTTGCCTCCATTTGTGTTTTGCTTCCATTTGTGCCTTTTTTAACCGCTTTTTCACCCCTTGGGTGCTCCCCCCTGCTGCTTTCCCCTGCCGCTGCCTCCCTGCGGCCCCGCCCCCCTCGTGCCCCCATTCGCCGCTCCCTCCCGCCTCCCAGCTGCTCCTCCCTTCCCCCTCCCTTCTTAATGGCTGGCGCTGCGCGTCGAGGGTGAGCGACCTCTGACCTGATTTCGGCCAAGAGCTCGCTCCCCCACGTCCGCAGCACCACCTTGCTGTGTCCGTATCCCTGACGCCCGCCAATGCTGCTGCTAGTGTGTTCGAGGCCCGTCTACAGGGCTTCTGGTAAGATTTGTGCCGTTTTCACTGTATTTGTGACTGTATTCTGTGCCCTGCTTTAATCTGCCTTTTGGCCCCTTTTGCGTCGCTAGACTTGTGGGCATTGTGCCGTTTTCGCCGTATTTGTGACTGTATTCTGTGCCTTGCTTTTTTGTGCCTTTTGCTCCATTTTGCCTCCATTTGTGTTTTGCTTCCATTTGTGCCTTTTTTAACCGCTTTTTCGCCCCTTGGGCGCTCCCCCTTGCCGCTTTCCCCTGCCGCTGCCCCCTGCGGCACGCCCCCCTCACGCACCCATTCGCCGCTCCCTCCCGCCTCCCAGCTGCTCCTCCCTCCCCCCTCCTTTCTTAATGGCTGGCGCTGTGCGTCAAGGGTGAGCGACCTCTGACCTGATTTCGGCCAAGAGCTCGCTCCACCACATCCGCAGCACCACCATGCTGTGTCCGTGTCCCTGACCCCCGCCCACGCCTCTGCTAGCGTGTTCGAGGCCCGTCTAGTGGGCTTCTGGTAAGCTATGTGCCGTTTTCACTGTATTTGTGACTGTATTCTGTGCCCTGCTTTAATCTGCCTTTTGGCCCCTTTTGCTTCGCTAGACTTGTGTGCATTGTGTCGTTTTCACCGTATTTGTGACTGTATTCTGTGCCTTGCTTTTTTGTGCCTTTTGCTCCATTTTGCCTCCATTTGTGTTTTGCTTCCATTTGTGCCTTTTTTAACCGCTTTTTCGCCCCTTGGGCGCTCCCCCTTGCTGCTTTTCCCTGCTGTTTCCTCCCTGCGGCCCGCCCCCCTCGCGCCCCCATTCGCCGCTCCCTCCCGCCTCCCAGCTGCTCCTCCCTCCCCCCTCCCTTCTTAATGGCTGGTGCTGCGCGTCGAGGGTGAGCGACCTCTGACCTGATTTCGGCCCAGTGCTCGCTCCCCCACGTCCGCAGCACCACCTTGCTGTGTCCGTATCCCTGACCCCCGCCCACGCTGCTGCTAGCGTGTTCGAGGCCCATCTAGTGGGCTTCTGGTAAGCTTTTTGCCGTTTTCACTGTATTTGTGACTGTATTCTGTGCCCTGCTTTAATCTGTCTTTTGGCCCCTTTTGCGTCGCTAGACTCGTGTGCATTGTGCCGTTTTCACCGTATTTGTGACTGTATTCTGTGCCTTGCTTTTTTGTGCCTTTTGCTCCATTTTCCCTCCATTTGTGTTTTGCTTCCATTCGTGCCTTTTTTAACTGCTTTTTCGCCCTTTGGGCGCTCCCCCTTGCCGCTTTCCCCTGTCGCTGCCTCCCTGCGGCTCTGCCCCCCTCGCGCCAACATTCGCCGCTCCCTCCCGCCTCCCAGCTGCTCCTCCCTCCGCCCTCCCTTTTTAAGGGCTGGCGCTGCGATTCGAGGGTGAGCGACCTCTGACCTGATTTCGGCCAAGAGCTCGCTCCCCCACGTCCGCAGCACCACCTTGCTGTGTCCGTGTTCCTGACCCCCGCCCACGCTGCTGCTAGCGTATTTGAGGCCCGTCTAGTGGGCTTCTGGTAAGCTTTGTGCCGTTTTCACTGTATTCGTGACTGTATTCTGTGCCCTGCTTTAATCTGCCTTTTGGCCCCTTTTGCGTCACTAGACTCGTGTGCATTGTGCCGTTTTCACCGTATTTGTGACTGTATTCTGTGCCTTGCTTTTTTGTGCCTTTTGCTCCATTTTGCCTCCATTTGTGTTTTGCTTCCATTTGTGCCTTTTTTAACCGCTTTTTCACCCCTTGGGCGCTCCCCCTTGCCGCTTTCCCCTGCCGCTGCCTCCCTGCGGCCCCGCCCCCCTCGCGCCCCCATTCGCCGCTCCCTTCCGCCTCCCAGCTGCTCCTCCCTCCCTTCTTAATGGCTGGCGCTGTGCGTCGAGGGTGAGCGACCTCTGACCTGATTTCGGCCAAGAGCTCGCTTCCCCACATCCACAGCACCACCTTGCTGTGTCCATGTCCCTGACCCCCGCCCACGCTGGTGCTAGCGTGTTCGAGGCCCGTCTATGGGCTTCTGGTAAGCTTTGTGCCGTTTTCACTGTATTTGTGACTGTATTCTGTGCCCTGCTTTAATCTGCCTTTTGGCCCCTTTTGCTTCGCTAGACTTGTGTGCATTGTGTCGTTTTCACCGTATTTGTGACTGTATTCTGTGCCTTGCTTTTTTGTGCCTTTTGCTCCATTTTGCCTCCATTTGTGTTTTGCTTCCATTTGTGCCTTTTTTAACCGCTTTTTCACCCCTTGGGTGCTCCCCCCTGCTGCTTTCCCCTGCCGCTGCCTCCCTGCGGCCCCGCCCCCCTCGTGCCCCCATTCGCCGCTCCCTCCCGCCTCCCAGCTGCTCCTCCCTCCCCCCTCCCTTCTTAATGGCTGGCGCTGCGCGTCGAGGGTGAGCGACCTCTGACCTGATTTCGGCCAAGAGCTCGCTCCCCCACGTCCGCAGCACCACCTTGCTGTGTCCGTATCCCTGACGCCCGCCAATGCTGCTGCTAGTGTGTTCGAGGCCCGTCTACAGGGCTTCTGGTAAGCTTTGTGCCGTTTTCACTGTATTTGTGACTGTATTCTGTGCCCTGCTTTAATCTGCCTTTTGGCCCCTTTTGCGTCGCTAGACTTGTGGGCATTGTGCCGTTTTCGCCGTATTTGTGACTGTATTCTGTGCCTTGCTTTTTTGTGCCTTTTGCTCCATTTTGCCTCCATTTGTGTTTTGCTTCCATTTGTGCCTTTTTTAACCGCTTTTTCGCCCCTTGGGCGCTCCCCCTTGCCGCTTTCCCCTGCCGCTGCCCCCTGCGGCCCGCCCCCCTCACGCACCCATTCGCCGCTCCCTCCCGCCTCCCAGCTGCTCCTCCCTCCCCTCTCCCTTCTTAATGGCTGGCGCTGTGTGTCGAGGGTGAGCAACCTCTGACCTGATTTCGGCCAAGAGCTCGTTTCCCCACGTCCGTAAGCACTACCTTGCTGTGTCCATATCCCTGACCCCCGCCCACGCTGCTGCTAGCGTGTTCGAGGCCCGTCTAGAGGGCTTCTGGTAAGCTTTGTGCCCTTTTCACTGTATTTGTGACTGTATTCTGTGCCCTGCTTTAATCTGCCTTTTGGCCCCTTTTGCGTCGCTAGACTCGTGTGCATTGTGCCATTTTCGCCGTATTTGTGACTGTATTCTGTGCCTTGCTTTTTTGTGCCTTTTGCTCCATTTTGCCTCCATTTGTGTTTTGCCTCCATTTGTGCCTTTTTTAACCGCTTTTTCACCCCTTGGGCGCTCCCCCTTGCCGCTTTCCCCTGCCGCTGCCTCCCTGCGGCCCCGCCCCCCTCGCGCCCCCATTCGCCGCTCCCTTCCGCCTCCCAGCTGCTCCTCCCTCCTCCCTCCCTTCTTAATGGCTGGCGCTGTGCGTCGAGGGTGAGCGACCTCTGACCTGATTTCGGCCAAGAGCTTGCTTCCCCACATCCACAGCACCACCTTGCTGTGTCCATGTCCCTGACCCCCGCCCACGCTGGTGCTAGCGTGTTCGAGGCCCGTCTATGGGCTTCTGGTAAGCTTTGTGCCGTTTTCACTGTATTTGTGACTGTATTCTGTGCCCTGCTTTAATCTGCCTTTTGGCCCCTTTTGCTTCGCTAGACTCGTGTGCATTGTGTCGTTTTCACCGTATTTGTGACTGTATTCTGTGCCTTGCTTTTTTGTGCCTTTTGCTCCATTTTGCCTCCATTTGTGTTTTGCTTCCATTTGTGCCTTTTTTAACCGCTTTTTCACCCCTTGGGTGCTCCCCCCTGCTGCTTTCCCCTGCCGCTGCCTCCCTGCGGCCCCGCCCCCCTCGTGCCCCCATTCGCCGCTCCCTCCCGCCTCCCAGCTACTCCTCCCTCCCCCCTCCCTTCTTAATGGCTGGCGCTGCGCGTCGAGGGTGAGCGACCTCTGACCTGATTTCGGCCAAGAGCTCGCTCCCCCACGTCCGCAGCACCACCTTGCTGTGTCCGTATCCCTGACGCCCGCCAATGCTGCTGCTAGTGTGTTCGAGGCCCGTCTACAGGGCTTCTGGTAAGCTTTGTGCCGTTTTCACTGTATTTGTGACTGTATTCTGTGCCCTGCTTTAATCTGCCTTTTGGCCCCTTTTGCGTCGCTAGACTTGTGGGCATTGTGCCGTTTTCGCCGTATTTGTGACTGTATTCTGTGCCTTGCTTTTTTGTGCCTTTTGCTCCATTTTGCCTCCATTTGTGTTTTGCTTCCATTTGTGCCTTTTTTAACCGCTTTTTCGCCCCTTGGGCGCTCCCCCTTGCCGCTTTCCCCTGCCGCTGCCCCCTGCGGCACGCCCCCCTCACGCACCCATTCGCCGCTCCCTCCCGCCTCCCAGCTGCTCCTCCCTCCCCCCTCCTTTCTTAATGGCTGGCGCTGCGCGTCAAGGGTGAGCAACCTCTGACCTGATTTCGGCCAAGAGCTCGCTCCACCACATCCGCAGCACCACCATGCTGTGTCCGTGTCCCTGACCCCCGCCCAAGCTGCTGCTAGCGTGTTCGAGGCCCGTCTAGTGGGCTTCTGGTAAGCTATGTGCCGTTTTCACTGTATTTGTGACTGTATTCTGTGCCCTGCTTTAATCTGCCTTTTGGCCCCTTTTGCGTCGCTAGACTCGTGTGCATTGTGCCGTTTTCGCCGTATTTGTGACTTTATTCTCTGCCTTGCTTTTTTGTGCCTTTTGCTCCATTTTGCCTCCATTTGTGTTTTGCTTCCATTTGTGCCTTTTTTAACCGCTTTTTCGCCCCTTGGGCGCTCCCCCTTGCTGCTTTTCCCTGCTGTTTCCTCCCTGCGGCCCGCCCCCCTCGCGCCCCCATTCGCCGCTCCCTCCCGCCTCCCAGCTGCTCCTCCCTCCCCCCTCCCTTCTTAATGGCTGGTGCTGCGCGTCGAGGGTGAGCGACCTCTGACCTGATTTCGGCCAAGTGCTCGCTCCCCCACGTCCGCAGCACCACCTTGCTGTGTCCGTATCCCTGACCCCCGCCCACGCTGCTGCTAGCGTGTTCGAGGCCCATCTAGTGGGCTTCTGGTAAGCTTTGTGCCGTTTTCACTGTATTTGTGACTGTATTCTGTGCCCTGCTTTAATCTGTCTTTTGGCCCCTTTTGCGTCGCTAGACTCGTGTGCATTGTGCCGTTTTCACCGTATTTGTGACTGTATTCTGTGCCTTGCTTTTTTGTGCCTTTTGCTCCATTTTGCCTCCATTTGTGTTTTGCTTCCATTTGTGCCTTTTTTAACTGCTTTTTCGCCCCTTAGGTGCTCCCCCTTGCCGCTTTCCCCTGCCGCTGCCTCCCTGCGGCCCGCCCCCCTTTCGCCCCCATTCGCTGCTCCCTCCCGCCTCCCAGCTGCTCCTCCCTCCCCCCTCCCTTCTTAATGGCTGGCGCTGCGCGTTCGTGCCGCTGGCACCCCGGAGGCACGCCAGAGGCAAGCCTGTCTGTGCCCGTCCGTGCCTGGACTGCGCCCAGCGCCACCCCCCCTAGTCCGCACGCCCCCCGCACCACTAGACGTCGCTACTCGGCCAACCAACTCAGCACCCTCAACCCCGGCCGCTCCACAACATGTTTCCAGTCACCTCCAAAGAACACCAAGGGACCCTCGCCTGCAACTTCACCTGCGACAGAACAAGGAAACCTGCCACAAGCGCAACAAACCACCTCCACTGCATACTCCTCAACACACGCTCCGCACGCAAACACGCCATCGAGCTCTGGGACCTGCTCGACACCACCGCCCCAGACGTAGCCTTCCTGACCGAAACCTGGTGGAACGACTCCTCAGCACCTGACATCGCCATAGCCGTCCCGGATCGCCCCAACGGAATCGGAGGAGGAATAGCCATCGCCCACAAATCCACCCTCAAAATCCAAACCCACACGGATGACACTCTCAAGACCGCCGAACACCTACACTTCCGGATCCACACTGACCCCAACACCACCCTCAGGGGAATACTCATCTACCGACCCCCAGGACCACGAGCACCCTTCAGCGACTCCATCGCCGACCTCATGAGCACCCAAGCGCTCACCTCTACGAACTACATCCTCCAGGGAGTCCTCAATTTCCACTTGGAGAACAACAACGACGCCAACACCACATCCCTGATCGACAACTTCTCCAACCTCGGCCTCAGACAACTGGTCAACGCACCCACCCACATCGCCGGCCACACGCTCGATCCGATCTTCTCCGCAAGCAACCACGTCACCTTTAGCCACACCACCGAACTCCACTGGACTGACCACCACTGCATCCACTTCACATTCAAGAAGCACACCGAACACCACCGCACCCAACTACCACCTCACTGCCGCTGGAGCAAAGTCACCGAAGACCAACTGACCAGCACCCTCGCCCAGAACCCGCCCACCGACTCCACCGACCCAGACACCGCCGCTCTCAACCTACAACAGTGGATCAACGACTGTGCCAACACCCTCGCACCACTCAAGAGGTCCACCGACAACCAAGGAAAGAAAAAAGCCGTCTGGTTCACTGATGAACTCCTCACCTCCAAACGCACCTGCCAGAAACTAAAGAAGAAATGGCTCCTCGAACACACACCCGACATCCTGGCAGCCCACAATGAGGCCACCCGCAAGCACCACCAGCTAATCTGACTCGCCAAACGATCCCACTTCACAGTACGCCTGAACAACAACGCACACAACAGCAAAGAACTCTTCTCCATCGTGAAAGAGCTCTCCAACCCCAGCGCCAACGTCAACGACATCCCACCATCCCACCATCCCAAGAACTCTGCGACGCCCTGTCCACCTTCTTCTATCAGAAGATCACCGACATCCACGACAGCCTCAACACCACGCCTCCGCCAGACCCCACCCCCGACAACTCCACCTGCGCCAACCGCCTCAACGCCTGGACCCACGTAGATGGCGCTGAAACTTTCAAGACCATGAACTCCATCCACTCAGGATCTCCTTCAGACCCATGCCCACACCACGTCTACAACAAAGCCGACTCTACCATCGCCCCCCAACTTCGAAAGGTCATCAACCTATCCTTCGAAACCGCGACTTTCCCGGACGGCTGGAAGCATGCCGAAATCTACGCCCTCCTCAAGAAACCCTAGGCAGACCCAAACGACCTCAAAAACTTCCACCCGATCTCCCTCCTCCCCTTCCCGGCGAAGGTCATCGAGAAGACAGTCAACACCCAGCTCACCCACCACCTCGAGGACAACTCCATCCTGGACCCCTCCCAGTCCGGTTTCAGACCCAACCACAGCACCGAGACTGCTCTCCTCGCTGCCACAGATGACATCAGACAGCAAATGGACAACGGCGAAACATCAGCCCTCATCCTCCTGGACCTTTCCGCAGCCTTTGACACATTTTGTCACCGCACCCTACTAACACGCCTCCACGAAGCCGGAATTCAAGAAAAAGCCCTCAACTGGATCTCCTCCTTTCTCTCCGGCAGAATCCAGAGAGTCCGACTCCCACCCTTCCGCTCCGAAGCCACCAACATCATCTGCGGCGTACCCCATGGCTCCTCTCTAAGCCCAACGCTGTTCAACGTCTACATGGCCCCCCTCGCACAACTGGCCCGTCAGGACAACCTCAACATTCTCTCCTACGCCGACGACACCCAGCTCATCCTCTCCCTCACCAAAGACCCACACACCGCCAAAGCCAACCTCCACGAGGGAATGAAGTCCATCGGCGAGTGGATGAGAAATAGCCGCCTGAAGTTGAACTCCGATAAGACGGAGGTCCTCATCCTCGGACGCACCCCCTCGGCCTGGGACGTCTCCTGGTGGCCCACCACGCTGGGACCCCCTCCAATGCCAGCCAACCACGCACGCAACCTAGGTTTCGTCCTCAACTCCGCCCTCACCATGTCCAAGCAGGTCAATGCAGTTTCCTCCTCCTGCTACAACACCCTCCGCATGCTCCGTAGAATCTACAAATGGATCCCGACGGAAACCAGAAAAACGGTGACCCAGGCCCTCGTCAGCAGTAGACTAGACTACGGCAACGCACTCTACACAGGCATCCCAGCAAAAGACATCCGATGCCTCCAACGCATCCAAAACGCCTCCGCCCGACTGGTCCTCGATGTACCCCGCCGATGCCACATCTCCCTCCACCTGAAAGACCTCCACTGGCTCCCCGTGGACAAGAGGATCACCTTCAAGCTCCTCACCCACGCTCACAAGGCACTCTACAATGCCGGACCAGCCTACCTGAGCAACAGACTCAACTTCTACGTCCCCTCCCGCCAACTTCGCTCCGCCAACCTCGCCCTCGCCATCATTCCCCGCTTCCAACGCAAGACCTCCGGCGGCAGATCCTTCTCCTACCTCGCCGCCAAGACCTGGAACACCCTCCCGACCCCCCTGCGGCAGACCCAGGACCTTCTCACCTTCAGGAGACTCCTCAAGACCTGGCTCTTCAACCAGTAGCAGCAGCCCCCCCCCCAGCGCCTTGAAACCCTAACGGGTACGTAGTGCACTCTATAAATATTGTGATTGATTGATTGATTGATTGGTAACATGAAACTCACATTTGGTTAGTTTGCAATATAAATGATGTTTTCGAAGGGCTGCAAGAATTTTCTTGACATGTTCGTTTTCATTGTCTGAGTAGATCAAAATGTCATCAATGTATACTGTGGCAAATATGTCGAGGTACTCTCTAAGAACGTCATTCAAGAAAAATGCTGCTGGAGTATTACACAGACCAAAAGGCATGACGGTGTATTCAAAAAGGCCATATCTTGTCTCGAACGCTGTTTTCCATTCGTCACCCTCTCTCATTCTGACCAAATGATAAGCACCTCGAAGGTCAAGTTTTGTGTAGATTTTTGCTTTCTTTACTTGTTCCAATAAAACCGGAATTAGGGGTAAAGGATATTTATTCTTGATGGTGACTTTGTTCAATCCCCTATAGTCGATACAAGTTGGAAGTTCTCCATTAGCTTTTGAAACAAAAAACAAAGGCGAAGTTGCAGGAGACTTAGAGGGGCGAATGAAACCATTCTCCAAAAATGTATCTAGGTATTTTCGTAAATGTTGATTTTCATGTTCTGACAGGGCATACACACGACAGTTGGGAAGTATCGCACCTGGGGCTAGATCAATTTGACAGTCATAAGATCTATGAGGAGGTAGGCTCCTTTCTCATCAAATACATCTTTGTAAGATGAATACTGTTTGGGCAGCTGAATTTCTTTCTCCGCCGCAGTAGCTATGTAAGAGTTGCAGACTTTTGGTACTTGAACCTTTTGGAGACATTGTTCTTTCCATAGCGCAGATGAGAACATGATTTTTCGTTCTGCCCAATTGATCTCTGGATTGTGATGAGTTAACCATGGCAAGCCAAGGATAATCCCATATTGGGGAGCATGGATCACGTCAAGGATGATTTTCTCTTTATGTTTCTTTCTTTGATTCTTATCTTCACAAATCATCAACAAGGGAATAGTCTGAAGAGTTACTGGACCTCCAGTCAAGAGTTTTCCATCGACTTCCTGGATGATTTCTGGGGTCTTCTTTTCAATACATGGGATCCCCCATGCACGAACCAATTGGGCGTCAACAAAGTTCCCAGTAGCCCCAGAATCGACTAGAGCTTTTTTGAAATAGAGCTTTTTCTTCACCTGAACTCTTATTTCCAGTTTAAGATGTCTATATTGTGAAGGGTCCACGGTGACACCCAAGAGCAATCCGTCTCTGCATCTCGGGTGTTTTAGTTTTCCAACTCAACTGGTGCATTGGCTGCGACCTTCTGAACTGGACCTTGCTTGCTCTTTGGTTTGATTGGACAACCTTTGGCAAAATGACCCTTCCGCCCACAATAAAGACATTGTCCATTTTTTCTGCGTAGGTCCTTTTCATCTTTGGTCAAAGGTCTTCTGATGGTTCCAATTTCCATCGGTTCCTGCGTTCTTTCTTTCGGAGTTCTTGAGTCTCTGTTATCATGAACACGCCATGAATATTTTTCAGTATTTTTGCGCATTCCTTTACGTTCTGTTAAACGATGATCAAGCCTCAGGACAAGGTTTATTAATTCTTGACAGTCTGTAGGTTGTGGGTCGATTTGCGCTAAGATATCTTTTAGTTCCTCTTTGAGTCCCTTGTAAAACAAGACCGCTTGTTTTTCTTCAGGCCAGGATGTCTCGGCAACCAGCCGGTTAAAGTTGGCTAAATACGACACTAGGTCCTGATTCCCTTGGCGTAAATATAATAATTCACGATCTGCTGACTGTGTTACAGTTCTACGATCAAAAACTCTCTCAAACTCACGAACAAAATTTCTCCAGTTGCACAACAAGGGACTATCTTTACGCACAAGAGGAATTGCCCAGGTAGCTGCATCCCCAGACAGATATGATAACAAGAAAGCTACTTTGGACTGGGCATCTGGGAAAGTATGTGGTCTACAGGTGAAGTACAGTTCCACTTGAACCAGGAAAGATTGCGCTTTCAAAGGGTCACCTGAGAAACGTTCTGGGGGAGCTAAAGCAATTGTGGAAGGGACATTGAGGGAAATGCTTGTCGGATTACTTCCAGAAGTCTGAGAACAAGTACCTGGCCAAGACACACCTGTGGGACTTTGTTCCTTCTTCTCTACCTTATCTTGTAACTGACTCACTCTCTCAGCTAGGCTAGTTGTCAATTCTTTGGATGATACCACCTCTGCCTGGAGCTGGGTGATAGCCTTAACTAACTTGTCCAGCGTGGCCATGCTAAGAACATCCACAAACCAGGAGGATAATAATTAGTGGGCTCACTATTCTGTCAGAGTCACTAGATCCTCGGGGTCTGCGCACATTCCGAACACGTCCACCACTGAACAGCTCTAAGACTCTGATAGATAAATCACAGATGCTAAGAGAGTTCAAGATGGGAAGAGGGGATTAGGAAGGGAACAGCTGGGAAGGAGACCTGTAGTAAGAAAAAGGTCAAAACACACAATATGAAAATTACATCTCATGAAATCAATACTAGACTATGACTCTAAGCCTAGTCATTCTGAAAACATGAACAACCTAAGAATTAGACTTAAAATGACTAAGTTTCAAGATGGTCTGATACCTGTAAGGGAATCAAGATGGATTAAATGAAACTTTCAAATACTTTCCTTTACATGAGAATCAGGAAAACATTCTGAATAAGTTCTCAACCAGTCATATGAATCCTTTTAAAAAAATGCATACTAGGACCATGCAATATTGCATTTAGAAACTCTGGCCTTCTGTGTTCTCTTGAAATGTTCCAACACGAATAGCGTACATTGCAGATTTTCATATATATATATAGTAAACACCATAAAAGGATTGTGCACCATGAATAACACAATATAGATTCAGTAAACAAATGACTTAGAATAGTGGCATACAATGAACAACATTAATTAAGCTTGAGGAGAGAATTGTGCGTCTTGCCGATTCGAGTGCCACCATGTAAAATGTCAAGAAATGGTAGCACGCAATGAATATCAAGGTTAAATCACCATTAAACGAATCGCGCGTCTTGCCTATTCGTAAACCACAATGTAAATGCCAAGAAATAACAGCGCGTAATGAATAAAAAGATTAAAGCTCCATAAAACAAATCGCGCGTCTTTTGCCGCTTCTTAAGCCACCATGTAAATGTCAAGAAATGGTAGCGTGCAATGAACAACAAAGTTAAATCATCATGAAATTAATTGCGCGTCTTGCCGATTCGTAAGTCAACATGTAAATGTCAAGAAATGATAGCGCGCAATGAACAACAAGGTTAAAGCACCATGAAACGAATTGCGCGTCTTGCTGATTCTTAAGCCACCATGCAAATGTCAAGAAATGGTAGCGTGCAATGAATAACAAGATCAAATCAACATGAAACGAATCACGCTTTTTGCCCATTCACAAGCCACCATGCAAATGCAAAGAAATTGTAGTGCGCAATGAATAACAAGATCAAATCAGCATGAAACAAATCGCGCGTCTTTCCGATTCGTAAGCCACCATACAAATGTCAAGAAATGGTAGCGCGCAAAGTAATCTGTTAATCATTAAAGAATTAGGCCAAGAATATGAAAGTTCTCGATAACGGCGTCGGGAGGCTAGCCCAACCACCGTCTTACCGCCCAGAACAAGGATCACCAATGAAGACTGAAGGGCAGAGGCCTGGAAGATCAAATAGGCCACCGGGACAGGAGATCAGGAAGTAGCTGCTGCTCTGCACCGGGACCTCTGAATAGTGAGCACTTGGAGCTTGGCTGGCTCCCTTTTATAGAGTCTTGGCCCAGCCCACAACCACACCCAGGCATGCTGCAGGGAAAGTCTCTGGAAGGCCCTGGAAAGAGACCACACCCTAACACACTCTGAAAGCCTGCAGCCATACATTGCAAATGAAAGTATTTGTAAACACATTAAAAATAAGTCTACAGGATTAAACTCTGCAATGCAAAAGGTTAAACAACAACATATCAGCACAATGCATAAATTACGTTGTTTTGAGAGTGCTGGGTTTTTGCATTCTAGTCGCCAATAGAGCGTGCACTGCCCTGGTGTTGACACTAACATTACAAGTTCCTCTACTTTGGATCCCTCCCGCTCCTCCCCCATGCAGGGTAACCTAGATAAACAGTCAGCAACTAAGGGCTGATCTAGATCTTGGTGGAAGGGAATACTCTGTCACAAACATGACAGATATCCCGTTTGCCATATTACAACCTCATTATATCCTATGGAGATTGTACTACGGCGACAGGATTTCCGTCACATTTGTGATGGAGTATTCCATCTGCTGAGATCCAAATCAGGCCAATTTGTGCCAGAAACATATTCCATTTGAAAATTATAACCTTCTAACCCCATGATCCATTTAGCTATTCAGGAGTGGCCTTTTCCCTTCCTTTGGTAGAGAACAGATACACAAGTAGTTTATGGTCTGTGCACTCTGTGAATGGTAACCCCCATAAGAAAATTTTGAAACGAGAAATGGCCCAAGTGCATGCTAGGGCTTCATGCTCTACTGTAGAATAATTGCACTCAGCATCTTTTAGTGCCCTAGAGGCAAAAGCTACAATCATCTCCTTCCCATCTACCACTTGTGTTAAAGAGGCACCAATTCTTTTTTTACTGACATCTGTGGTTAAGATTGTTTTGCATCTGGAATCAAAATTTCCTAACAATGGGGATTGTATAATGGCTTGCTTTATCAGATCAGAGATTTTACATTCTGAATTCCACTCAAAATGAATCCCTTTTTTAAATAAGTTTCTGGGTGCAGTGATGTCAGCAAAGTTTTTTTACAAATGTTGTCATATACTCAACTAAGCCTAGAAATAATTTTAATTCCTCTTTGTTAATTTGTAGGGGGGTGCTTCTCTTACAGTTTCACCAAGAAACAATTTAGTTTTAATTTCAATGTGTGAAATGGTGTGACCTAAGTAGTCAACTCACTCCACATTTTTCTTTTCAAATTATCAACCTTGCATCTTTGAGTGCTGATAAAACCTGCCATAGAGTTTTATCATGATTCTCTTCAGATGTACTATAGATTAGTATGTTGTCCTGGAAAAATATGTTTCTCACTTCCCCCAGAACTTGATGCATAACCTTTTGGAAGACTGCAGTCACCGAGGCAAGGCTAAACGGCATCCTGCAGTACTTGAAGGCTCCAAAAGGAGTTATAAAAGAAGGAAATGATTTGGAATCTACGTGCAGCTTGATCTGATGGTAGACTGAGCGAGATAGAAGAGATAGATTATGCTAAATAATTTGCCCATCCGCCTTTCGTGTTGATCATGTCATTTATTCTAGGGAGTGGAAAGCTGTCCACCCAAATTAGGTCTCTTAAATCAACACAGAGGCAAAGACATCTGCCTCCAGATTTTTGAGTTACCACTATCAGGGCAAATCATAGGGAGCTCTCAGTAGGTTCTATAATACCCTGTTTGACGAATTGTCCTGCAATGACTTTTGCATTAAATGGGGTATTGGTCTCACTTCATGGATTGCAAGTATGGCATTGTCCTTCAGTTTGATCTTATGTTGACATTTTTTTAAATTATCTAACTCTTCTGAAAACAGTTCAGGTAACTCTTTGCACCACTTGGTATCTACCATTCCCTCTTTTATAACCATGACTGGTTCTACATTGTTAGGATCAAGCTTGATTCCTAATTTTTTCAGATGCCCCCATCCCAACAACCTTGCTTAATTTTTTGCAGTGTAAACTATTCTGTTAGTGGAATGGTCTTTGAAACTTATTAGCATAGTTAACATTCCTGCTAGGGGTATAGGGATTTTGTTGTACCTCCCCGCCCCCGGGGTTGATGTCCGCCTTCTGAAGAACATAGCCCTTTCCCTTAAATTTCTCATAAAAAACATCATAATCAGTGAAAGTATAAAGCAAGTACGAATCAGTATAGACATTTCACGTAACCTCCATCTAATGGTATATCGCAGTAGAGTTGCTTCCACTTCCAATCTCATTGTATGTTACTTGGGACACATATTTGCTCTCCATCTCCTGTTTCTTCAATTACATGTATACTCCTTTCTTCTACTTTCAAATTCTTACACATTCTAGCATAATGCCCCCTCCTATCACGTTTCCTATAGACACAAAGCCTAGCAGAACTGTTAGGATTATTAGCTGATGATTATAGTTCACACAGGGATTGTACTTATTTATCTCTCCTTTTTCATTATCAACTTTCTTCCTTAATTGAGATTCTGTGGGGTTTTCTCATCCTACACCTCACCAATTTGATCTTCACTGCTCGAATGATTCTTCACCATGTGGATCATGCATGGTTTCATTTCTCTGATGCACTCTGCTGTGTGCTCTGTAATGTCCATCACATCCTTCAAGTCTAGATTTCTTGCTAACAGTTTCTCTTGGACTTTTTAGGGTTGTTGGTGCACTAAACTAATTGGTCCCTGATCAGTGAATCACATAAGGAACCAAGGGCCAGATGTAGGAACATTCCGAATTTCGACCCACAAATTGCGTGTCAGAGCAACTCGCAATTTGCGAGTCACAATTCGGAATGTTGGATGGTGTCCCTGACACCATCTGCGAATCGCAAGGGGGTCGTAAAGGCCCACCTCATGAATATTCATGAGGTGGGTCGCAATTTGTGACCCCCTTGTGAATGCCGGCCCTCACAGGGATGGTGGCCTGCTTTTTGTAATGCAGCCCGTGTTCCTTAAAGGAAAACGAGATGCGTTGCAAAAATGAAAAATGAAACGTTTTCGTTTCATTTTTTCTGAGCAGGCAGTGGGCCATAGGACCACTGCTTGCGCTGAAAAAATGTTTGCAGTGTCATTCTCAACGGGGAAGGTGTCCCATGGGGCCCCCCTCCCTTTTGCGAATGGGTTACCACCCATTTCAAAAGGGTGAAAACTACGATTGGTTTGCGACCGCATTTGTGGTCACAAAGCAATCCTGCATTGCACTGCAACTCGCAATTAGAAAGGGAACACCCCTTCCTAACTGCGACTCGCAAACCCGTTTTGCGATTCGGTAACCAGGTTATGAGGTTTGTGCTTTGCAAAGTGCTTTTTGCACGTCGCAAACAGCAAAATTTGTTGTTTGCGACTTGCAAAAAGCTTTGTACATCTTGCCCCAAATGCGCACAAATTTGCCACATCTCTCAAATGTGCAATGTGACTAGTGACGCTTTCACTTTTCCCTTGAATTTGTGTCTTTCTAACACAATATTCACTCTCTGACCAAAATGTTTCTCCAATTTATTAACTGTCATTTGATCTGAATCAACTAGATTTTCATACACCATCCTTCCCTGGATTCCTAAATTGTGTAGAAGTAATATGTGCTGCTTTCTTTGCGATGAGAACTTTTCACCTCCATTCGCAATGAGGTCTAACTGGAACAATTTTGTCCACTCTTTCTAGGGAATAACAGGCCCTCCCACTACATTCAAGAATGGTGAGGGCTGCATCATGCAAGCTGCAGCCATTTTGGCATAATTAATGTTTTATACGGTCAATCCTTATATAGTAGACTGCCAAAGTACTGAAAAATTCAGTGTTAAATGTAAAGTCCTAGTTTTCTTTCTCCTGGATCTACACTTCCAATACATTAAGCATTACAGTGTTCAGCATATACTCCTGTTTTCCTTTCTCTCCAGACTACTGAAATGAGGGAGTTTCTAAGCGTAGGGTAGGCAGAGACACTAAAAACAAGCATTTGCAATGCAATGAGTTTCACATTTGCTCGAGCTAGAGCTATTAGCGCTGTAAACACCTAACTGGAATTTTCTTGCCACATAAACTGATAATGAAAAGTAAAACAGTTTCACATATGTGAGCCAACGGTCGCCATGAGCGTGAAGGAGACACAGAAAAGGAAACAGAAGTTCGCTCGCAGTGAAACGTATCAGCAGAAGTGCAATTATCCATGTAACCGGCAAAAGTAGAATTATCCATGTAACTAGCAAAAGTAGAATTATCCATGTAAAAGGGTCGATGTCATGCAAAGCGCTCGACTACCGCCCAGCGAGACCACGCTGCACAGGAAATAAAAAGAAATAGTGCAGAAGCCATTCGGAATACACGGAGCCTTGTATGTTTTCAGTAGTTTACGGTGCTGTATAGGAGGGCTCTACACCAGAGAAGGCATGACATATGCATGCCTTTCACTAATAAAATCAAGCAATTTTTTTTTAAAGGCAAGCCAACTAACCAACCAAACTGATGGAAATGGTTAAAAGCCCACAGAGAGATTACTACAGGGCAGTGCTTAATTTGTAAATAAGACTACACAAGGCTGCTGCAGTTAAATGTGGCAAACATGGAATACTGAGGCAGCGTAATCCTGAAGCTATCTCGGGCTTCTTCAATCGATTTAACGCCACTCCCTGTCCCATCAGCTTACTCAAGCAGCTTTCTGCTTTCTCCCATTGTGACGCTTTTTCGTTTTTCTTTCGCTCCGTCTTTCCCAGATGTGCCTTTTGTTCGCAGTAAATGCGTGAGGCAGAAAAATAAGTACTGGTCCTAAAAAATAAGTGCCGGTGCCCCGCACCGGAAACAAGCACAAATTAAACACTGGTACAGGGGCCAGAGCGCTTGGGCGCGCTGGACTCTAAAAAACTGTGGGGGTCATTCTGACCCTGGCGGTAATTACCGCCATGGCGGAGGTCGGCGGTAGCACCGCCAACAGGCTGGCGGTGCACCGCTCGGCATTCTGACCGCGGCGGTTCAGCCGCGGCCAGAAACGGAAAGTCGGCGGTGTCCCGCCGACTTTCCGCTACCCTTGAGAAACCTCCATGGCGGCGGAGCGCGCTCCGCCGCCATGGGGATTCTGACACCCCCTACCGCCATCCAGTTCCTGGCGGTTCTCCCGCCGGGAACAGGATGGCGGTAGGGGGTGCCGCGGGGCCCCTGGGGGCCCCTGCAGTGCCCATGCCATGCCCGTAAGAGGGCCCCAAAAAGAATTTCAGTGTCTGCCTAGCAGACTCTGAAATTCGCGACGGGTGCAACTGCACCCGTTGCACCTTCCCACACCGCCGGCTCAATTCTGAGCCGGCGTCCTCGTGGGAAGGGTGTTTCCCGCTGGGCTGGCGGGCGGACTTTCGGCGGTCGCCCGCCAGCCCAGTGGGAAAGCCAGAATGACCGCCGCGGTCTTTTGACCGCAGAGCGATCTTTCGGCGGGAACCGCGTGGCGGGCGGCGACCGCCGTCCGCCGCGGTCAGAATGACCCCCTGTGTCTTCTCTTGCTAGTATTGGCATTTATTCAGGCTGCCGGCCGTGTAGGTTGGAAGTACCTCACACTGCCGACATTAAAACTTGCCGACAAGGTTGGCAGGGCAGATTCCTGCGGGGAGCGCAGTCTAGTCTCCTGATCCCCATGGTGGAAAGGACAGCCGCGCATCTCCCTCTGATTCCCTCAATAGAGTAGAGCAGCCACGTAGAATCAAGTCACTCACTTCCTAAATTCCCCTCGAATTGAACACATTTAAATCATCCAACAAGGGGACTGTGAAATGCTTCGCCTACACAACTGTCCCTGCAGCTCTGGCACACAGGTGAGGGGCGCGCTAGTCAAGTTTCCTCGCCTCACAAACTATTCCCTTCAGGGTGAAAACGATATGGGGAGTGGCGCAGCTCTCAATTCAGGCGCGGAAACAATGCACTGGAGTGGCACAATCGAAATGTCTAGTGCCAGAACTGGTGCCCCCCACTCCTCACCTCTGATACTTGACTATTGAGGAAAAATAAGGTACCGCAAACGGAACGTTCTGCTTCGATAATGGTGCATCCCTTTGACTATTGCACCAATGCTCCCAGACGTCAGGAACTTCAGAGTCAGCTTCCAAAGAGGTGAGGGCGGAAAACCTTTTCTTGATCCCAACACATGGCAGGCACAGCTCCTCTCACTATTTCTTAAGAACGCCTCAGACGTCAAGGGCAGATGTGACGTAATTTGCAATAGTGGCTCTTCTAAAGTTCCTCAGGAGAGAGGTTGCCACGGGCTGTCCCCTGCACAGCACACATCTCATCGCCAATGTTGAAAAGATTGCCAATGTTGAAAAGATGAGTACTCTGAGGTTTAAGGTAGAATATTTATTTAATAACAGATAAGAGCTTCTGAGTCACATCACCAGTCTGCTCTAATCTTCTTCCTATCTGCCTGTGAAGGGGGCATGTGAGGAACACCTGAGTGGAGATTTATATATACACAATATATTTAACAGATTTAAATGACAACAGTAATTTTGGATTTTTCCTATAATTATATTTCATTTGCAATGCTTCCTTTAATTGTGAATATTTTGTATTTCCTTAAAACTGTCTTTCCTGAAACTTGGTTTTCCATGATTTGGTTTCCTCCAATGTTGTTTCTCAGTTTTCATTTTTCTATTAAGTCACATATAACATATATCAAATATCACGGCGTCTTTAGGACAGGGTAACACATCCAAACAGTATGCACTGCACAAACAAAGAAGCCATCTCAGCAAATATAATGCCATCATATCAACAAAGTAAAACCATCATATCAACAAAGTAAATACATCAAAGACTGCAATGGCCTTCTTGTTGCATTTGCAGTCTGATCAAAACCCAGTGAGAACACAAAAGAAACAATGTGACCATCCTTGAAGAGCCATGGGTTTGAGGGACTGTTGATCTGAGCAATGACAAAACTAGGCCTGGACACAGAACTCTGCTCCGCCAGCAGAGTTTGTGGAATTCAGGCATTTCACCATTCATGAAGTAGCATGGAGTTGCCGAATTCCACAGTCCGGCATGCAGCAGATTTTGTTCGCGCTCACAAGATGGGGTTATGGCACTCTCTCGTGAGCGCCACAATACTACCAGGCTGCTAGACCGCATGTGAGAGGCTTTGTGTTTGCTCGCACTGCTTCCGTACATGCCGGCAGCCACAACAGTGCACCTCGCAAGAGCGAACTCATTTCTTGAGTCGATTTTCTATTTCAGATCATACTAAATCTAGTCAAAAAGAGTTTTTTGACTAGATTTTCTTCTCCAATGGACCCTGAAATTTGTTTTACAGATTCAATGTCAGGACCGGAGGCTCCAATTATGCTTCTCAATCTTTACTACTCAAAAAATAGCAGCCAATAGTAAAACAGTAAAAACAGAAAACACATTATAACACTGAGGCTTTGAACCACGCCTCTCTATGAACCACCAATAGTATGTCATAACAGTCTTCAAAATAGAGAGGCACCATCTTGACTCACTCTTTCTTTGCTGCTCCGCAGTCAAGACAAGTGCCTCTCTATTTATTTATCTAGATTTACATTACATAAGGTGATGATTTATGTGATTATGTCATTGATTTTATATAATATGTGGAGCACGTGAGCTACAGAATGCGTCTGGTGCAGTCCGCGCCTCCCATCTTACTGCCAGGAGCGTGTTGCACCTCTATCACACCCTGCCACCCTCCCCCCCATTTCCTCACCCTCTTTGAATTTTCTCTATTACTTTCTTCCTGCAGCGGACCTCCGACCACTCCGGGCAGTCAGGACGGTTCTGACAATCTTTGCCGCGGCACTAAATTCAAGGCCCAACGTCCTTGGCCTCTCCTTTTGAAGCTGGTGCACGCACCGCAACTCTGCGAGTTGGGTGGGATGCTGATTTGGAGGAGGGGCAGCCAAACGCTCACTCGCGCTCTGCTGTCCATCTCTACAAGTCGCATGATGTCTCCCCGGGCTGCAATAACGAGGAATTTCATTTGGTTGCAGTAAACCTGGTTTATTTTGATCGGTTGGTCTTCCCAACTAATTTTTGGAAACGTCTGTTTTATTATCGGCTGCTGTTTTTTGAGTAGTAAAGATTGAGAAGCATAATTCTTGCCTCCGTGTCCTTAATGGAATTTAAAATTCTTGACGCAAAGCTAGAAAATTTTGTATTGAGAAGCCTTTTTTTTCAAACAGGAAGGAAGAGCGTCAGAGACTCCAACTTCTTGTTGCTGTCTATCAGGCTCCTCCCAATACTTTGTCCATCTCCTGGTCACTTTTCACTTGGATTTCAAGGTGGAGGGATCATTCTCTTTGTCTCCTGGATATACCTTTGGATTTAATGACTTTGTTTTTGTTGACTCACACAAGTAAGTTAAAAAACTATTGTATGAGAGGGTTGTTTGTTTGCTTGGGCATGCACTAGTATTTATTTGTACTTTATTTAGATTTTAAAATTTTATAGTAGGCTGGAGCTTTATTATATGCCTAGTTATTCATTATTTTGCATTTCATTGATTTTTCACCTTTTGTAAAGGAGAATTGTTACACAGCTCAGTACCTTTTTAACATGGTTGTAACATTTGCAATATTATTTTAGTAGTTGGCCTAAATTTCCAAAGGGCCATCTAGCCAGTAGTCGTCATCAGTGTATGAAATAAAGTTTTCAGTGGTATATGATTTTAAAACCTTTATTTAGGGCAAGGATGCCATTTGAGTAAATACAAATGTTGGCTATTGTTTGCATTTCATTTTTTTTTGTTGCAAAAAGTGTATATGTTGTGGGGTAATATTCGATGGTGTAGGAGGATGTGTGTTGTTGTGAAATTTTTATAGCTCGGTTAATTTTTTAAAGTTTTTCATTGCTGAATTAATGTTGGTGACTGGTCTTCAGTGTTACCACCACCATGCCTCCTTATGGCCAGTGTGTGTGTGTGTGTGTGTGTGTTTGTGATCATCCACCATTTCTCTTTGTTTTCCGTGCAGTGTGGCCAGGGGCCATTTTCTGTGCATGTGTTCTTTGTTCTCCATGCCTCTTTGCTTGCAGTTGTTGTTTGGCGATGTGGCTGTTGGCCATTTTGCCATCCATTCAGTGTTCCTTTGCCATAGGCTTGCATGTGTTCTATGTCCCCATGCTTCCTTGTTTGCAGTTGTTGTTTGACCATGTGGCTGACCATTTGACTAGTTGTTGTTTGACCTTGTTTGCTGTGCATCCTTGCTCTTTGTTGTTTTTTGATCATGTTGCTGGCTGGCAGCCATTTTATCCATCCAGCCAGTGTCCCTTGCCATAGGCTTGCAATTGTCCTTTGTTTGCCATGCCCCCTTGCTCCTTGTTGTTGTTGTTTGGCCATGTGGATGGCTGACAGCCATTTTGTGCATGCAGCCAGTGTGTCTTTGACATAGGCTCACATACAAACATTGCTAATTTTTATCATTTGTTTTTTAAGTTTCTATTTTTGTTCTTTTTAAAAAAAATATATATATTTTTTATTTTTTATTTCAGTTTTTATTTATATTTATTTAATGTCTTTTTTGTTTTAATTTTTATTTTTTTATAATTTCCTATTTTTTGTTTGTAAATTTTTTATTTTAATTTTTGTAATTTCTTTTTTTATTTTATTTTTATATTTTATAATGCTTTATTTTTATTTTTATTTAATTCTGCATTTTGCCTTGATCCATCCCTTCAAATCCATCAAATTCTCCATCCATCCACCAAAGACGCACAACTGCACTGTAGCATTCAGTTTCTTTAGATGTAATTCCATTTCCTCCAGGACAGCCTGGCTACAGAGCACAGCAGACAAATCAACAGCAAAATTATTTTTGTTAATGATTATTCCATTTCCCCTGGCTCACCTTGCCCCCATAGGTTATTTGAAGGATTATTCCATTTACCCATTCACCTCTCTCTGACTACCCCAGGTGTCATCTTTAAAACAGATGGAGATAAATCAAAGAACTAGATGTGCCTGTTGTGCTGTCTGATTTGAAGTGTAATTTTTGTATGGTGTGTTGGTGTGGTTTGTCTTTACAATGTTTGAGTAAATTGATATTTACTATATAAGTAGCCAACCACACTAAGATTGCATTTGTCTGTACTATTTCAACCTGCAACAATGCACATTTCACTAACTACATGTTTTTCTTGCTTGGTTCTTTTTAGATGCACAAGAGAAGAGACCCCATATCACCCGCAGTACTGCCAAAGAGAAGGCCTTACAGTTACTTCTGTCCTCTAAACCCTTTCACATGTTCATCTTACTGCCACTGCCAAGCTCTAGTTTAAGATGGCCCCAAAAAAAATTGCTCCCAAGAAAGTGGCCAGTGAGAAGAAGTCCTAACCTTTTTCAGGATATGTGGCTGCCAAACCGACACCCAGAGAGGAACCTGGAAGCAGCATCCCGCATCAACTGAACCACCTCAACCTAAGCCCAAGACCATGTCTGTCAGTGAGGCAGCCACCGCAATCATAGAAACGTCAACGAGCAGTGATATTGGATTTGTCCCTTTCTCAAAGTAGTACCCAATTATTTCAGGAAACTGAGCAAAGTAGACAGCAGCCGCAACCAGCAATAGTAGATCTTCGCAAAGTTAGAGCAGAACAGGAGGTTGAGCTTTCTGTAGAGTCTGAACCTCCTCTCTTAGAATCAACGGCTCCAAGATCTCCAGCAAGAAAAAGGAAGGGTACTGCTCCACCATCTTCTCCAAGCACCACTTCTGATGACAAGATAAGGACATGGAGAGGACCCCAGCAGACTCCTGGAGACACCAGAAGAGGCATGGGAGAAGAAACGTTCTAGAAAGCCTTAGAATCATGGAAGGTGATGTTGATGATGAGGAGGAGGATGGTGACGAAGAGCCAGTCATTGTGGAAGCTGGCACAGCCACAGAGGAGCCCAACATTATCCAACCTCCTCTGAGGGATGTAGCACAGGAAGCACCACCAGCTCCCATATTTGTAAGGCCCAAGCAGAGACCTGCACCAACCCATACCTCGGTAAAGGTATGCACTGCAGAGAGACAATCAACACACCCACTTACCTCCAGTTCCTCTTCAGGCATTGGTAGTGGCCCAATAAAAAAGTACTCCTCCCCAGTTTTTCTTTTTTTACGATTAGCCAAAAGGAGAAGAACATTGAGATATGCTCCATTTGCCACACAAGTGTTCGTCAAGGTAAACCTGAGAAGAAGAAGCAGCTTTCCGTCAGTTTACATTATGGTACTGGATGCCTGGTTCACATTATCGTACTGGAGGCCAGATGACCCATAAGGAAAAACATCACACAATTTTGTGGGAGGAGCATCTTAAATAAATGGCTGAATGTGGTTGCAGTGGTGAAGGTGAGGAGAGCTGGGAAACATCAGCTATAACTGTTGAAATCCCAGGGGAAAGTGAGGAAGAAGAGGGTGACATCAGCCTAATGCAAAGCAGCCCAGTCCCCAGTAGTGCATCAGAATCACCTGCCTCAGCAACCTCACAATGCCACAAGAAGACTCAGTTAGATGGAGAGTGAGGCACCACGGCATATAGTAACTGCCCCCTGACGCACATTGAGTCTACCACCACCTACTACTTCTCGAAAGTTGCCTGCGTCAGTCGCCCCAGAAAAAAAGCAAATCCAGGCTAATATTATGGGCATGTTTAGGCAGAAGGAGCCCTATGATCGCATCCACCCAATGGCACATTTATACAATGGGAAGCAGGCAAAAATGTCAGCGCTGGGCCTCCTCCCTTTTTCTTTTGTGGAAGGAGTGGGATTCTTAGAGTTTGTGGCAGTCATCTGCCCGAAATGGAAGGTTCCAAGCTGGACCTATTTTTCCAGAGTTGCTGTTGGAGCACTGCATCATGATGTGCTGCAGTTGGTTGGATAAGCTGTGCAGCAAAGTGTTGTCCACACTATCCACTTGATGACAGATATGTGAACCAGTTGTCAGCCGATTGATTACATGTGCATCACTGCACACTGGATCTTTTTTGGGGAGGTAAAACAAAAGCTATCTGCAGGTCTTGGCCCTGAAGAAAGTTTTAAGAGCAGTTAGCGGGATGCAACAGTAGCCATGTTCGCCATGGAGAAATCACACATAGCTGCAAACATCTTGGACAAATGTAATAGTAAGGTGTCTGAATAGCTGCAACTCAGAGGTCTTTGAATTGGATTTGTTGCCATAGACAATGGGAGTAACAGAGTCAAGACCACGGCAGATGGTGGCTATTTCAGGGTCCTGTGTTTGGTGCACTGCATCAACTTGGTTGCCTAAGACTTTCTTTAAAAAAACAAGACATAGGGGGTAATTCTGACCCTGGCGGTCTTGGACCGCCAGGGCAAGAATGACGGAAGCACTGCCAACAGGCTGGCGGTGCTTCATTCCCTATTCCGACCGCGGCTCGCACCGCCGGGGCCGGCGGTGTCCAGCCGATTTTCCCCCGGCGGTGATAATCCCCCAGGGCAGCGCTGCAAGCAGCGCTGCCCTGGGGATTATGACCCCCTTACCGCCAGCCTGTTTCTGGCGGTTTACACCGCCAGGAAGAGGCTGGCGGTAAGGGGTGTCCAGGGGCCCCCTAACAGGGCCCCGGCCTGCTTTTCACTGTCTGCATGGCAGACAGTGAAAAGCGCGACGGGTGCAACTGCACCCGTCGCACGGCCGCAACACCGCCGGCTCCATTAGGAGCCGGCTCCTGTGTTGCGGCCTCATTCCCTCTGGGCTGGCGGGCGCTAACATGGTTAGTGCCCGCCGGCCCAGCGGGAATGTTGGAATGGGGGCCGCGTTATTGCGGCCGCATGGCGGGAGGCGGTAGCCGCCCGCCAAGGTTAGAATCACCCCCATAGTCAGCAACATACTGACCACCTGCAGAGACATCTGCACTCATTTCAGCCATTCTGTTAAAGGCCAGAAATGATTCTGGATTATTCAGCATGATAACAGAGTACTAGTTAAAGCCCTGATACAGGAGGTGCCAACACATTGAAACTGAACCTATTATATGATGCAACATCTTTTTGAGCAGTACAAACAGATCAACGAATATGTTGTTTAAAAAGGAGGGGATCCAATTGGGAAAGCTATGACCATGGATGTGGACAAATGGGGCCTAGTCAATTGCCTCACACAGATGCTGCTCCCTTTTGAGGTTTTCATGCAGAAAATTAGCAACAAGGATAGTACAATGGGCCAAGCTATCCCGTAATTGTATCTGCTACAGGAGCAGCTAAAGGAGATGTCTGAAAGGTCCGCATTCGGTGCTGCAAACAAAAACCCAGAAGTGCATGACTTAGTGGTGAGCATAAGCTATAGCTTGACTTGCAATGCAAAGCTGCAAAATGACATTATCTCCTCCAAAGAGTGCATCTGTGCCACCCTACTCGATTCACGTTAAAAAGATATATTTCCACTTTCATTCCTTTTTCTGAAGGGGATGATTCACAATACAAGAGGTGGATTGTTGAGCAAGCAAGAGAACTGGAAGAAGAATGGCTGGAACTTAGGATCCCACTCCGCAGTTCTTGGGTGCCGCCTTTAACTCCCAGAGAGGGCAATCTTGTCTCACATCCACCAACTCCACAAACAAGAAAAACAGCAACAACAGCAACAGAAGATTCAGACCCATCCTCTGCACTGGCTAGGCTTCAAGTGGCAAGTCTTAAGTCCAGTGCAGAGGCGAAGGCAAAAGTGGTTGAGCAAGTGGCAGCACCAATGGCCATTCAGAGGATGTTCCAGGAGTATCTGAATGACCTGAAAAAGCTGTATGTGGATTAAAATCCATTGGTGTATTTGTAAAGAAATGCCTCCTTGGCATGGTTGCCCCCTGACTTTTTGCCTTTGCTGATGCCAATTTATGATTTGAAAATGTGCTGAAGCCTGCTAACCAGGCCCCAGCACCAGTGTTCTTTCCCTAACCTGTACCTCTGTTTCCACAATTGGCACACCCTGGCATCCAGGTAAGTCCCTTGTAACTGGTACCCCTGGTACCAAGGGCCCTGATGCCAGGGAAGGTCTCTAAGGGCTGCAGCATGTCTTATGCCACCCTGGAGACCCCTCACTCAGCACAGACACACTGCTTGCCAGCTTGTGTGTGCTGGTGGGGAGAAAACGACTAAGTCGGCATGGCACTCCACTCAGGGTGCCATGCCAACCTCACACTGCCCATGGCATAGATAAGTCACCCCTCTAGCAGGCCTTACAGCCCTAAGGCAGGGTGCACTATACCGTAGGTGAGGGCATAGGTGCATGAGCACTATGCCCCTACGGTGTCTAAGCAAAACCTTAGATGTTGTAAGTGCAGGGTAGCCATACGAGTAAATGGTCTGGGAGTCTGTCATACACGAACTCCACAGCACAATAATGGCTACACTGAAAACTGGGAAGTTTGGTATCAAACTTCTCAGCACAATAAATGCACACTGATGCCAGTGTACATTTTATTGTGAAATACACCCCAGAGGAAATCTTAGAGATGCCCCCTGAAACCATACCCTACTTCCAGTGTGGGCTGACTAGTTTTAGCAGCCACACACCAGACATGTTGCTGGCCACATGGGGAGAGTGCCTTTGTCACTCTGTGGCTAGTAACAAAGCCTGTACTGGGTGGAGGTGCTTCTCACCTCCCCCTGCAGGAACTGTAACACCTGGCGGTGAGCCTCACCCCCTTTGTTACAGCACCCCAGGGCACTCCAGCTAGTGGAGTTGCCCGCCCCCTACGGCCACAGCCCCACTTTTGGCGGCAAGGCCGGAGGAGATAATGAGAAAAACAAGGAGGAGTCACTGGCCAGTCAGGACAGCCCCTAAGGTGTCCTGAGCTGAGGTGACTCTGACTTTTAGAAATCCTCCATCTTGCAGATGGAGGATTCCCCCAATAGGATTAGGGATGTGCCCCCCTCCCCTCAGGGAGGAGGCACAAAGAGGGTGTAGCCACCCTCAGGGCTAGTAGCCATTGGCTACTAACCCCCAGACCTAAACACACCCCTAAATTGAGTATTTAGGGCCTCCCAGAACCCAGCAAGAGAGATTCCTGCAACCTAAGACCTAAGACGAAGAAGGACTGCTGACCTGAAAGCCCTGCAGAGAAGACGGAGACACCAACTGTTTTGGCCCCAGCTCTACCGGCCTGTCTCCCCACTTCAAGAAAACTGCAACAGCGACGCATTCCACAGGGTCCAGCGACCTCTGAAGCCTCAGAGGACTACCCTGCATCTAAAAGGACCAAGAACTCCCGAGGACAGCGGCTCTGCTCCAAAGAAGAAACATCTTTGCAACAAAGAAGCAACTTTTAAAGAACACACGTTTCCCGCCGGAAGCGTGAGACTTTGCACTCTGCACCCGACGCCCCCGGCTCGACCTGCGGAGAACCAACACTACAGGGAGGACTCCCCAGTGACTACAACCCTGTGAGTAGCCAGAGTTGACCCCCCTGAATCCGCCCAGCGACGCCTGCAGAGGGAATCCAGAGGCTCCCCCTGACTGCGACTGCTAGCTTTAAAGAACCCGACACCTGGTAAAGACACTGCACCCGCAGCCCCCAGGACCTGAAGGATCCGACCTCCAGTGCAGAAGCGACCCCCAGGTGGCCCTCTCCCTTGCCCAGGTGGTGGCTACCCCGAGGACCCCCCCCCCTTGCCTACCTGCTTTGCTGAAGAGACCCCTGGGTCTCCCATTGAACTCCATTGTAAACCTGACGCCTGTTTGCACTCTGCACCCGGCCGCCCTCGTGCCGCTGAGGGTGTACTTTTTGTGCTGACTTGTGTCCCCCCCGGTGCCCTACCAAACCCCCTGGTCTGCCCTCCGAAGACGCGGGTACTTACCTGCTGGCAGACTGGAACCGGGGCACCCCCTTGTCCATTGAAGCCTATGCGTTTTGGGCACCACTTTGACCTCTGCACCTGACCGGCCCTGAGCTGCTGGTGTGGTAACTTTGGGGTTGCTCTGAACCCCCAACGGTGGGCTACCTTGGACCCAACTTTGAACCCCGTAGGTGGTTTACTTACCTGCAAAACTAACAAACACTTACCTCCCCCAGGAACTGTTGAAAATTGCACTGTCTAGTTTCAAAATAGCTTATTGCCATTTGTGTGAAAACTGTATATGCTATTTTGCTAATTCAAAGTTCCTAATGTTCCTAAGTGAAATACCTTTCATTTGAAGTATTACCTGTAAATCTTGAACCTGTGGTTCTTAAAATAAACTAAGAAAATATATTTTTCTATACAAAAACCTATTGGCCTGGAATTGTCTTTGAGTGTGTGTTCCTCATTTATTGCCTGTGTGTTTACAACAAATGCCTAACACTACCCTCTGATAAGCCTACTGCTCGACCACACTACCACAAAATAGAGCATTAGAATTATCTCTTTTTGCCACTATCTTACCTCTAAGGGGAACCCTTGCACTCTGTACATGCTATTTCTTATTTTGAAATAGTACATACAGAGTCAACTTCCTACATTGGTGGCAGCGGTGGGATACAAGACTTTACATTTGCTGGACTACTCAGCCAATGCCTGATCACACGACTAAAATTCCAACAATTGTCATTAGAAACTAATTTTTGAAATTTGAGCTAGTTTTCTAAATTTTTAAAAGTCCTGCTAGGGCCTTGTGTTAGTCCCTGTTAGCATTTCTTTTAGAGTTTAAAAGTTTTGTAAAAGTTTGAATTAAGTTTTAGAGATAGTTTTAGATTCTTAAAAAGTATTCCAACTTTTAGAAACATAATGTCTGCTGCAGAAGAGATTGTGATGGAACTCAACCTCACCCCTTACCTGCATCTTAGGATGTCAGAATTAAGGTCTCTCTGCAAAATAAAAAAGATAAAGACTGGTTCAAACCCTACCAAAAGTACAGCTCCAGGAGCTTTTGGCAGAGTTTGCTAAAAACAACCCCTCTGATGATGCCCTCACAGAGGGGGACCCTAGTGATGTGGAGGATTTCCCACCTCCAGTCCTAGATAGGGAGCCCAGGGTCTCTCAAACCCTGTCTCCACAAGTGATAGTCAGAGATGCTGCTTCTCTTACAGGAGGGCAGCCTCAATGAAGACGACCTCCTGTTGGCCAGGATGGTCAAAAGATTGGCTTTAGAGAGACAGCTCCAAGCCGTAGAAAGTGAAAGACAAGAGATGGGCCTAGGTCCCATCAATGGTGGCAGCAACATAAATAACTAAATATGAAGATGGTGATGACATCACCAAATGGTTCACAGCTTTTGAGAGGGCTTGTGCAACCAGAAAAGTAAACAGATCTCACTGGGGTGCTCTCCTTTGGGAAATGCTCAATGGAAAGTGTAGGGATAGACTCCTCACACTCTCTGGAAAAGATGCAGAATCCTATGACCTCATGAAGGCTACCCTGATTGAGGGCTTTGGATTCTCAACTGAGGAGTACAGGATTAGGTTCAGGGGGGCTCAAAAATCCTCAAGCCAGACCTGGGTTGATTTTGTGGACTACTCAGTTAAAACACTGGATGTTTGGATTCATGGCAGTGGTGTAAATGATTATGATGGGCTGTACAATTTATTTGTGAAAGAACACCTATTAAGTAATTGTTTCAATGATAAACTGCATCAGCATCTGGTAGACCTAGGACCAACTTCTCCCCAAGAATTGGGAAAGAAGGTGGACCATTGGGTCAAGACTAGGGTGACCAAGACTTCCACAGGGGGTGACCAAAAAAAAGGGGTCACAAGGACCCCCCAGGGGAAGAGTGTTGAGTCATCCAAGGGAAAAAGTAAAGAGTCTTCTATAGGGCCCCAAAACCCTGCACAGGAGGGAGGGTCCAAAGCCTCTTCACAATCCAATTTTGGGTACAAGGGTAAAAACTTTGATCCCAAAAAGGCCTGGTGTCGTAGCTGTAATCAAACTGGAGACAAGGCCTGACCCAAGAAAGGTTCCACTTCTAACTCTACTCCAGCTAACACTGGAATGGCCAGTATCCAAGTGGGATCAACAGTGTGCCCAGAGCAAATCAGGGTTCACACTGAAGCTACATTAGTCTCTGAGGGTGGGGTGGATTTAGCCACACTGGCTGCTTGGCCCCCTAATATGCAAAAATACATGCAGCAACTCTTAATTAATGGGACAAGTGTAGAAGGCCTGAGGGATACAGGTGCCAGTGTGACCATGGTGACAGAGAAACTGGTTTCCCCTGGTCAATACCTGGCTGGACAAACTTATCCAGTCACCAACGCTGACAATCAGACTAAAGTACATCCCATGGCTATGGTAACTTTAGAGTGGGGAGGGGTCAATGGCCTGAAACAGGTGGTGGTCTCCTCAAATATCCCTGTAGACTATTTGCTTGGAAATGACCTGGAGTCCTCAGCATGGGCTGAGGTAGAACACAAAACCCATGCAGCCATGCTGGGTATCCCTGAACTGGTGTGTGTCAAGGCAAGGGCACAGTGCAAGGCTCAGGGTGAAAAAGTGGTGTTGGAGCCTGGAAAAAGGGCCCAACCCTCCAAGAGAAAAGGAAAGAAGACTGGGGAACCAGCTTCAACACAACAAGAGAAAGAGAACCTCTCTTCCCAGGAAGAAGTTCTACCCTCTGAGGGAACTGAGCCCATGGAGTTAGAACCTTATCAGGTTGAGCTCCTAGGCCCAGGGGGACCCTCAAGGGAACAGTTGTGTAAGGGGCAAGAAACCTGTCCCTCTTTTGAAGGCCTTAGACAGCAAGCTGCTGAAGAGTCCAAAGGAAAAATTACTGGAACACATAGAGTCTATTGGGAAGATGGACTCCTCTACACTGAGGCAAGAGATCCCAAACGTGGTGCCACTAGGAGAGTGGTAGTGCCTCAGGAGTTTAGGGAGTTCATTCTAACCTTAGCTCATGATATTCCACTTGCTGGGCATTTGGGACAGACCAAGACTTGGGAGAGATTAGTCAGCCATTTCTAATGGCCCAACATGTCCCAGAAGGTAAAGGAGTTTTGTGTCTCCTGTGCCACCTGTCAAGCCAGAGGTAAGACAGGTGGACACCCAAAGGCCCCCCTCATTCCACTTCCAGTGGTGGGGGTCCCCTTTGAAAGAGTGGGTGTGGACATAGTGGGTCCACTTGAACCTTCCACAGCCTCAGGGAACCAATACATACTAGTAGTAGTGGATCATGCTACTAAATACCCTGAAGCAATTCCCCTTAGGTCCACTACTGCCCCTGCAGTAGCAAAAGCACTCATTGGTATTTTTACCAGAGTGGGATTTCCTAAGGAGGCGGTGTCTGACAGAGGTACCAAGTTCATGTCAGCATACTTGAAGCATATGTGGAATGAGTGTGGGGTGACTTACAAATTCACCACACCATACCATCCACAAACCAATGGTCTTGTAGAAAGATTTAACAAGACATTGAAAGGCATGATCATGGGGCTCCCTGAAAAACTCAAAAGGAGATGGGATGTCCTCTTGCCATGTCTGCTTTTCGCTTACAGAGAGGTGCCTCAGAAGGGAGTAGGGTTTTCCCCCTTTGAACTTCTGTTTGGCCATCCTGTAAGGGGACCACTAGCTCTTGTAAAAGAAGGTTGGGAGAGACCTCTTCATGAGCCTAAACAAGATATAGGCCCTCATTCTGACCTTGGCGGTCGGCGGAGAGGCGACGGTCGGACCGCGAACAGACCGGCGGTATTAAAAATGGCATTCTGACCGCGGCGGTCACCGCCGCGACCGACCGCCACTTCCCCACTCCGACAGCCACGGCGGTCATGACCGACGGGCTGGAGTCTGCGCACTCCGGTCCGGCGGTCGACCCAAGACCGCCAACGGTATCATGACCCTGCTTACCGCCGCGGTTTCTGGCGTTCGGGAACCGCCATGCGAACCATGGCGGTAGGCACTATCGGGGCCAGGGAATTCCTTCCCTTGCACTGATAGGGGTCTCCCCCACCCCCCACTGCCCCCCCGAGTCCTCCCCCCACACCCTCCACCCCCCTGCCACCCCCCAGAGGTGGTACGAACCCCCTCCCCACCCCCACCCCGACATGCACATACACGCACCCCGACATGCACACACCCCCAACATGCACATATACACACCCCCTACACACACACATACACAACGGGGACACATACCCGCACACATACATGCCGACATGCGCACCCGCCGAACTACACACATTGCCCATAGGCACAGCAGCACTCCCCGCCCGCATGCACGCACTCACACACCCCCTCTACACACTCACACGCACACCCCCATGCACGCACACATCACACAACACCCCCCCACCCCCTCCCCTCACGGACGTTCAACTTACCTTGTGCGTTGGTCCTCCGGGAGGTGACGGGAGCCATGGGGAGGTGACCGCCAACAGAAGACCGCCAACAGAAGACCGCCACACAGAAATGTGGGTCGTAATTCTGTGGGCGGTGTTCTGCTGGCGTGGCGGTGGAGGTTGACCAGTCTCCACTTTCCCGCCGACCGCCAGTGTGGCTGCTGGCGGTTTCCCGGCGGAACGCTCCCAGCGGTCAGAATGCGCACAGCGGCATACCGCCGCGGTCGGCGGTCTTCACCGCGGCGGTAACTCAGCGGTCTTGCGAAAAGACCGCCAAGGTCAGAATGACCCCCATAGTGGACTATGTACTAGGCCTACGTTCAAGGATGGCAGAGTACATGGAAAAGGCAAGTAAAAACCTTGAGGCCAGCCAACAACTCCAGAAGATGTGGTATGACCAAAAGGCTGCTATGGTTGAGTTTCAGCCAGGGCAGAAAGTCTGGGTTCTGGAGCCTGTGGCTCCCAGGGCTCTTCAGGACAGATGGAGTGGCCCTTACCCAGTGCTAGAGAGGAAGATTCAGGTCACCTACCTGGTAGACCTAGGCACTAGCAGGACCCCCAAAAGGGTGATCCATGTGAACCGCCTCAAACTCTTCCATGACAGGGCAGATGTGAATCTGTTGATGGTAACAGATGAGGACCAGGAAGCTGAGAGTGAACCTCTCCCTGATCTCCTCTCCACAGACCCTAAAGATGGCTCAGTTGATGGAGTGATCTATTCAGACACCCTCTCTGGCCAACAGCAATCTGACTGTAGAAAGGTCCTGCAACAGTTTGCTGAGCTCTTTTCCCTAACCCCTGGTCAGACACACCTGTGTACCCATGATGTAGACACAGGAGACAGCATGCCTGTCAAAAAAAAAAAATCAGACAGTCTGACCAAGTTAAGGAAAGCATCAAAGTGGAAGTCCACAAGATGCTGGAATTGGGAGTCATTGAGCACTCTGACAGCCCCTCGGCTAGCCCAGTGGTCTTAGTCCCCAAATCTCACACCAAAGATGGAAAGAGAGAGATATGTGGACTACAAAGGACTTAATTCTGTCACCAAGACAGATGCCCATCCCATTCCAAGGGCAGATGAATTAATTGATAAGCTAGGTGCTGCCAGATACTTAAGTACCTTGGACTTGACAGCAGGGTACTGGCAAATCAAATTGGCACCAGGAGCAAAAGAAAATACAGCATTCTCCACACCTGATGGGCACCATCAGTTCACTGTGATGCCCTTTGGTTTAAAGAATGCCCCTGCCACCTTCCAAAGGTTGGTGAATCAAGTCCTTGCTGGCTTGGAGTCCTTTAGTGCAGCTTATCTGGACGATATTGCTGTCTTTAGCTCCAGCTGGCAGGATCACCAGTATTGGTTTGGGAAGATGTGTCAATGGGAAGAGCTCAGCAGGCTGGCAATAAAGTTCTGGCTTGTCTTGTAGCCAGTTTGTCTACTGAACCTGTTTTCAGTGCAGCTGGTGCAGGTGTTACAGTGAGAAGGACCAGCACTTTGTCTCAAAACGTGGAGAGATTAACCATGATGAAAATGAGCCAGCATTTTATACCACCTTATTACACCGATCCCAAAACACCACAGGAGGAGGAAGAGGATAATTGGTCAGAATCAAGTGTGTTAGCTGACCAACTTCTGGGTGAACCACCAGAGTTTGAAAACAAACTCTAATTCCCGGACCGAGTATGCCAGTGCCACCATAGAACTTTCAAATTATTTCTTACTGAACTTCTTTTTTCATTCATTCTTTGCAAAAACAAAAATGCTAGTGCAACATTATGTTTATGTGGGATTTATTCTGCCCCACCATTTTATAGTGACATAAAAGCCCGGATTGGGGTTGGACCCGTGTGAAGTGAAGGGACCCTCACATATTCTTCAAGGTATTGGAGACAATGCCTGCCTCCCTCACATGCCATTGCCTATCCTATTTTTTATATCACCTAGCAGGGCTGCCCTAGAAGATCATTGATTAAAAAACTGCTAGTGGCAATGCAAAATTCCAATGTGTTGATACCATCAAAGAGGGGATATTTTGCTCAACCACTATGCTTGGATTGGATGAGGTAACTACTAAGTAACTATTGCACCAATGGGTGGGGTTGTATTGAGTGATTGTGAGTTTGTGAGTGATGGCAGATGTATGTTGTGGCTGACAGTGAGGGAGGGAGTTCAACACATTTGTAAACTTGTTTCCAATGATTTGCAATGTTTGGGGGGCTGATGGGTGATCTATTTTTCCTGAAATGATTGACCTTTCAAATTTAGTTAAATTTACCTGCAAGGTCCACTCTTTTTTTCTGGTTCCTCAGAACAGACCAGCAACTTTAGTTGCCAAACACAAATCTACAGAAAATACTCCAGTTCTGTTTCTCTATTTGTTCTTCAACAGCAGTGCGCTTCACAGGTCTACCTTGGTCTGTTTGGAACTGGGACAGAGTGACACAGAATCTGGAGCAGGAGGATGGAAGGACTCAGGGCGGGACTACCTCAATGGCTAGAAGGAGAAAGCTATCTCCTTCAAAGAGAAACCATGATGATGGCGTAGACTCTGAGGCTTAGTATTGGCTCAGTTTTGTGAACTGGAGAGAAGTGCGTTGATTTGGAAATGCTGCTGAGTATGTGTCTGCTGTATTGCTTGCTCAAATGTGAAACTACTCTTATGTTCTTGCTCTGCCTCTGAGTCTTCTTGGTATACTCCTGACTCCTTATGAAGCTTACCTTGCTTTCTTTTGTCTTTCTCCTTAACTCAATAATACAACTATTGTTTTTTTTCAATATGCAGGTCGTCTCCTGGTTCTTTCCTGCACAAACAAAACTTGGGGAAAGCTCAAACCTCCAGCTTACCTACTTGACAGGTTCAGACAGATATCCAAGAGTGACAGAGATCCCTAAAAGAATGGGGATGCATTGCCCATTTTGGCACTACAGTATCATTTTCCTTTTAACAATCATATTTTTTTAACTGGGTGGGTTAAATTCAATCTTCCATAATTTGTTTATTTCAAAACTAGAAGACATAACACTTAGGATATATTATCTAGGGTCTCTCTGGCACAGAAGAACTGCCTGCAATGCATTTAACTGAACCGTGTCATACTTTTACCTTTGTTTCCTTCCACAACAGATTGATGATGGTGTGCTTCTCAGCACTGCAATGAATATTGTCGTGGTTTCTTTGGTGTAATGTTTGTCTTTGTCACTCTTTTCCCTAAATCCCCTTTCCTATCAATTCATTAAGCCTCTAACCCTCTTCCCCCGGCTGTGTGATTGTTTTGAGGTGTGACCCAAACTTAAATGAATCACACACTTGCTGGGGAGGATGTGGTGAAAGTGACACCAACTCACTGCATGACCTTCTCACCTTCTATTATCTGAGCAATATTCCACACAGGCGCCTATCAACATCATCATTCATGTCTTGTGTGTGTGTTCAATAAATGCTTAACCTGGTCCAACCACTCTTGAGTCTGAGCCCACTTCTACTGACTCCATGTTTTCATTTCCTAAGTTTAGTTTATAGCTCCACACCATTGCTAAGAAGAAATTGATATTGCTAGGTTTTATTATCATATGGTCTTCTTTGTTGTGTGAATAATGTTGTAATTGTGGTAGTCTGGTCTCAGTCTTCCTAAAGTTATGATATATGACCCACTAGCTCACGTTTTCTTTCAATCTAGTTGAGAATGACGGCTTTTCCTTTGATTAATCCTGTAGTTGGAGTTTGCTTAGGTGGGAGTGGCAGCTTCTGTCTTCCCTATTAGCGCGCTAGCCTGCTACTACTACTCCCATTACCACCCCCTTAAGATGCCACCTTAGGAAAAACCCTGTATTAAGAAGACTCCCTTGCTTCATCTATTCAGGTAGGAGAAGAACTATGGATTGAAGTAAACTTGTTTAGTTAGTAATTAACTGCTACTAAAGAAGATGTCTGTGTGTACTAGGTTTTTGTAGGCAAAATAGGCATGGGCAATCATTCATAAGTGGTCAATATATAACTGCAGAGGGCAATAAAGCAAGGCTATAAGTTAACAACATACACTTTTTAGCAGATTAAAAAAACAGGTTACACTAAAATACAGCAATGCAAACTAAAATACTAAAATAAAGATTTGCGACACAAATTAAGTTTAAAAAATCCCATTTAATTATTTACAAATAGAAAACCCTCCCTCTCTACGCACAACAGCCCCACACCTCTCCACTAGTAAATAATAACCCTGCCCCCAAAAAGACCAATGAAAAGTCCAAAGTCAATCCCAAATCCCTCCCCACTATCTCCACCCACAAGAAGTCCCACCCACCAAAAAAAAAGAAAAAGGGCTTCAAAGAGGGCACTGTCAATATGGGTTTGGAGATGGTCCAGGATCTGCTCAATGCCGGCGTGCTGGCTCTCCATGTGGTCAGGCACTTCAGGATGCAGTTGAGCAATGCACTATTGGAGTGGGAGGATGCAGTAGCAGGTGCAGCCAGGGACCCTGACTGCTAATGGTGGTGACGGATGTGGTGGCGGCGATGTACTAGAACTCACGCTGGGGCTGGAGTGCTGCTCTGCTGGGTCCTGGGTCCGAGGCAGCTGTTTCAGCCTCTTCCTCCTCCATGATCAGCAACTTATGATATTCAGCCTCAATGTTCCCCAGACTCTGTTGCCACGGATGGGCCACTATCTCCTGCCTGGCTGGAGCTGGTCATCGAGCAGGAGTAGCTATATCACGAAAAAGAATAAAAAAGACAAATTGTAAACAAAGCTCTGAACACTTTTTCAGAAGATAGGTAGTGGGTGGCACAGTAGCACTAAATTGCTGGTCCCCTAGGGGCATTGGAATTTGATGTGACTATGATTAGGAGTGTCAGAAGCCAATTTTATTTGTTTACATATATATGCCTCAAATAAAAAGCACACACTGTCTGATAGAAAAGAATTAAGGAAGAATCAGACCAGATTAAACAAAAAACTGTGATTTCATTGTTTTCTTTTAAAGGCTGTTCCAGTAACTAAACAGACACATTCAGTGGAAAAATAAAAATGAATTGCCTCACATTTATGATGAATAAGGCATTATGCACCATGGAGAACAAGTCGTTGTGTCAAATAACTGGAGGCATGTTGGCCAGCACTTTGAGTTGATTTGGGGATGCTGTATCTGACCATTATCTATCTTTAATTCCAATAGCCCTGCTCTTCCCCAAATACCTTTCACTTAGCTTCACCGCTGACTCCAAAGAGACAAATGAATAAATACGATACATCACATATGTCATGTATAAAATGTGGATATATTTATCCTGTCCGCCGGAAGTAGACAGTGAGAAAATGTTGCACTGCACTACAGGGAAAGGAATGGGATATATAGATTGTATTTGGCACGTTCCTCACAGAGTAGCCCCTACGACAAACTTGAAATCAAATTGGGCACTTACTAACGCCACTTTACTCACCGGACTCACCCACCATCGCAAATTCTTTCCAACAAATTTATTTGCTGGGAAGTAAGGAAAGGAAAGAAACTTGACTCACTCTACTGCAGAGTAAAGCAGAGGGATTAGGCAGGTAGGTATAACTTTGCCTATAAAAGAATAGAGGGGCGTCACTGATCATCGATTAATCATGTGCCTAAGCTTTGGCTTATTCAGTCACTGTATAGCAAAAGTCTAAAGGTAAAAATATGAACAGGCGTAAAAGAAATTGGTCATGGGTGGTGAAATGCCATGGGCAAAGAGGGGATTGATAAATGATGATGGGGTACATATTTGCCTCATTTAACAAATATAGTGAGTCAAGGCATTAGAAAACAAATTAAAATACCCCCCATTTTTAACCATAGCTTTGATAACCATAAATGATAACACAAAAAAAGTAAGTGAAGTAGGTGAGAACTAAGCATGTGCCTCTACAGAAGAGCTCTCTTCTTTATTCATCCAAGCAATTATTCAATCATTCTTTCGTTCTTCCTACGATATTCACTCATAGCCATCATGATTTAAGCTGTACTTTTTCTCATCCAGTCTTTCACCTGAATTCACAATCCTTTATCCATCCATTCCGTACCCACTTTCCACCCTTTCTTTCAATCATCCTTTTACCCTTCCATCCATTAACCCAATACTCACACACGCATCCTTTTTCATCCACCCATGCATGCTTTCCTTTCACTTTATTCACCCATTTTTTCTCTTAACCTTCTGTTCTTCCATGTTTCATCAAGCCATCATTTTTAGTGTACATTTTGTGTGCTTTTGTTAAGTTGCAGATAGAAGAAGCCTAACCACCGCTGTAGCTGTAATGTGGGGGGGTGTTCACAAATCCAATCACAACAATGCCCTTATAGCTAGTAATAATAGTTGTCAATAAGCACCAATGTGACTTACCATCACCCATCCCTGCCACCGTGTCTCCGCCTGCTCCATCTGCTGCTGCAGGGGTGGACTTTGAGCCGGCTCTACTTGTGACACTGGTCGGTGTGGCTACAAAAAAAAAACAATAATCAGTTTTTAGGTGCCAGGTATACCTCTCTTCTTAATTTTTTTTTATCAAACAAATTCAACCACAACACATTGTTGCAGTTCAGTTAGCACTGCAGTATCTTCAATCAAGAATATCTCCTGGGCATTTTGTTGGAATGTTAGAAACGCCATGCAGTCAAGCCAACCAAAACCTTTGTGTAATGAAGGGGCAGAACTATAGCCTATGATTGATGATGACTCAGAATCATTGAAGCGCAAAGTAGGGGTAGAATGCAAAATGGTCAATGAAAGGCAGAAAAAAAAGTTAATGCTGGGATAACAGGAATTAAACAAAATTTGGATGAAGTGTTGGAAAAAGGGAGACAGTATAAAAAAGGTAGACAAGGCAAAATTAAAAGTAGTTTACAAGAGGGGAGAGGTAAAAGTTAGGGAAATAATTATAATAATGTTAAATAATAGGACTTACTGGGATGAGCAAAGCCATCAGCATTGGCGCTGGTGGTCAGCGCCTTCCCAGCTCCTGCCAGACCCACCGGTGTAGTGCCCTTCTTCTTTACTTTGGGTGCAGATGTAAGAAATATAGGAGCTTAAAAAAAAATACCGCTATGGTACCGCTATTCTCCACAAAATTAATATATATCAGGCAAATGCAATAACATTGTACTTAAATAAGATTGCCTATTGTACTAGTATGATCAACTATTGTTGTGTTGGTTATACTCCTAAAATCTATATTCCAAATTTACTTAACAAAAACTACATTTGGAACTAATGCATTGAAATGAAAGATCTCTCATTCTGTTCTCATTTCCCAACCCCGTTGATGGACCAACTCATTTACCCTTTTTTGCAATGCATAGCTGCATACTCGAATCACTGTGAAAATGCGTGGGACTGTACGAACTACATAAAGTCACAGAGAACGCTAACTCACTAATATCACTAATACACTATGGAGACAGGGCGAAGTCTGTGTTGCAATGGCTTCTTAAATAATCAGCCAAAGTGACTGCCTACGATTATGATAATGTAGTGCTGAGCTCCTGCCTAACTCTAACTGGATCACATATTCTTAATGTAAACTAAACGTAACTTGCCTCTGAGGGCAAGCCGCATGATATTCAGAAAAAAAAGTTAGCATTGTAGAACACGAACACAATAAAAATATAATACTCACCAACCCCCGGAATCTCGACACCTACCAGGTCAAGCAGGTCCTGCACATGGTCAATTATATCTGCCCAGAGGTGCGTCAGCTGCTGGGTGGTGCGCTGGACCTGGGTGATGGAACTGACACACTGGTGCACCCTAGCCCAAGGCAGCTGATGCTCCAGCAGGGGGTAACAGTTCCCAGGCCTGTCACCTGCTGCCAGCATGGAGCGGAGGTGGCGCTGCACATAAGACACCAGTGTTGCCACCTCCTCCTCGCTAAAGATGGGCTGAGGCTGCAACCCTTAACCGCGCTGTTGCCCAGAAGGTAAGCTGCTTCTGTTCCCCTGCTTTGCCATAGTGCTGGGAGGAGTACGGTGAAGAAGAGAAGAAAAGAAACAGGAGGAGAAGGATGGAAGGAAGAAATAAGAGAAAAATAAACAAAAATACAAAAAAGTCACACAAAAAAACACACTTTTTTAAAAACGTAACAATAATCAGACACAAAAAGACACACTAATACAATAAATAAACAAGCATTTACAATGCAATAGGTTCTTGCATTTTTCCGAATTACAGCTATTAGCAGTTGTGAACTCCCAAACTGAGTTTTATTGCCACATTAAAATGGAAAAAAACAGCGTGATCGCGCTGCTACATTTCACTCCTAAGCACAGTTGAAGATGGCATGCAGGTAGAAGAAAAAAAATGCAAAAAAAGAGCGCGATCACACTGCTACAGTTCACTCGTAGTGAAACCTATTGGCAAAAGTGCAATTAACTATGTAACAGGGTCGATGTCATTCAAAGTGCTGGACTTCTGCCAAGCGAGATCGCGCTGCAAAAAAAAGATAAAAAATAGTCCACAAACCGGACGGAAAACCGAGGGCCTCGCATGTTTTCAGTACTCAGTCGCTGTGCTCGAGGGGGGCTAACCACCGGAAAAAGCATGACATATACGCGCCTTGCACTAATGAAAGCAAGCAGATTTTGAAAGGCAAGGCCACGAACCAATGAAAGACACTGATGTGAAATGCACGGGGCTCCGAGCCCTTTTCTATCTACTAAAGCGTCTTGTGAGCGATACGCATGCGCAAGCGCATGCGATGCAGGCTCAACCATAAAAATAGGGTTAGATTACCTATAAAGGTGGAGGTATAAAAAGATTGATGTGGGATGAAAATACAGGAACAGCACCATATACAGAGTGAAAAACAAGATGGCCTTGGCCATGCGAACTGCGTGGTGTCGTTTGTGCATGATTTTGAATGTGAGTACGTTCTTCGCATTGCATCTGACATCAAAAGCAACACAAACAGGTGCAACGGAGAACTCTGTTCGCTCGTGGAACTCCGCACAGTGCATCTGAGTTTTTTGTCCACTTCACAGAGTTCCACATAGTGCAACTCCAAGCACTCTGCCCCGGCCTTCACAAAAACATCAAATACACTTGAAAGACAATGTCTAAAGAGGGCTGACTCACACACCCTGTACTTCTCAGAGCAGTGGTTCTCAACCTTTTCACCTCTGTGGACCTCCACTTTATCATTACTGGAGCCCGGGATCTCAAGTGAACCATTATTGGAATCCGGGGACCTCCATTGAGTCATTACTGAAAGCTGGGGACCTAATCTGTTAATATTATTTAATTTTCTATGCAGTCGCGAACCCCAGAGGAGGCTTTGCGGACCCCCGGGTTCCCCAGACCACAGGTGGGAACCACTGTCTTAAAGTATTTTGTAAAGTATTGATAACTTGAGGCCACTAGACCAGAAAATGGTAAACTGGGAGCCTTCAGTATTATCCAGTCAACCCCTACTCCCCCCGAACTTTGAGGTCCCGCAATATCACGTCAGTGAATGTGATGTTAACATAGTGGTTTAACTCAATACGTATAACCCACTCCATCTTCATGCTACTTCAATTCACTGAACGCTATCCTATTGCAAATACACAGTGCTGTGACCCCACTCTTGTGCCATAAAGCACTAATGTAAACACAAAATGAAGGCATAAAATTGAATGTACTTGAATGGATTGTAACAGCTGTTTTAGTCTAGTTTCATGTTAAATGCTAGCCTGAATGTACTGAAGTGGCCCATGCCAGAGAGTTACGTCTGCCTCAGTCTCTATAAAGCGCCCGCATCAGCAGACGCTCGGACAAAGAACGCATAACACGTGGCTTGGCGGACCAAACGTTCCAAGAAACAGGAAGCTTTGTCAGTATTGTTATCCTTTTCCTCGCACTTCCTGATTCTGAAGTTGCAGCTGAGCTTTAAATTTACATTCAAACATGTTTGTCACCCAACTGTGGGTGTCAAAGGATTAAACATTAGCCAGGAGTGGCGCGCCTCTGTTTTCATATCACATAGTGGGCTCCTTCCGCCGACCCTTGCAGGGTATCTCACATTCTTACAGGTGTACTCGCCTGTCTGATCCACATAGAGTTAAAAATAAATATTCCAAACCATGTCAGGAGCTGCTAGTCGCTTGTGTCAATATTACGCGTCTTTTGACTTCACCGAAGCAGCGTGGAACTTGTTTTTCTGGTGGAGCCTGCCAGCGGCTTAATGCGTCCGAAGGCAGCCTTCAGTCTGTACACTTAAGCTCACATCTCCAGCTGCTTTTCAAAGGGTGACACGGGCCAGGTACGTCTTTATATTTGACCATCTTTGTTTGCTGTGTTACACCGACGATTCCTTTGCGCAAAAGCGTCTTTCTGAAGCTGTGATCAATGCAAAAAAATACATTTGTCAGCTATGGCAGGTATCTGGACAGCCTTACTGGAGATCGGCGGAGTAACTGGAGAGAGAGGGCTAACGTTAGTTTTGTCATGTTGTGTCCCACTGCTTTGGACACTGACTTGACAAGATGAAACGTGCCAATTTACAGAGAAGGCCTATTGTCCACTGAACAAGAGGTGCCAATGTATTTTGTGGAACTTTATGGCAGGAAGGAAGACTGACTCATGAGAAAGCAAATCTGCCTTCCACTGTATGGTATACCGTTAGCAAATACAACGACGGGCGGGGTGTTAGGAACAGCACTGCCTCTAATCGCTGTACTCCGCTGCATGGAATATTAAGGTGATCTACAGAAGGCGGTCGACGGGGACCGCTACACCGTGGACATCAGTTAGGGGTCTCAGCTGCGACCCCTGGCTTGCCCCTTGCGACTCCTGCCCTCAAAGGTGGCAAAATCAGTCCCAGGCACACAACGGCAGACCCACTTTCCTTGTTTTTTTGTCAATTCTTTATTACACCAATAGTGAGTAATATGTGATCATTCACATTTAGTGTAATAAAGAATGAATTACATTTTACTGGAATATGACCTTCTCTAGCACCTGTGGTAACTAAAACATGACTTCAAATGTATGTTTTGTGCTCGCTTGCTGGTGAAAGTGTGTTGTGTGACAACGAGTGTGTGTACATGTAAATATATGTGTATGCGTAAGCATGCGTGTGTGAGTGGAAGTAAACGTTAAATGGCATGTGATATCACCTCCGCTATCCTTGGCATTTTGGTAAATTGACGTTCATGCGCTACACCTTACTTCTGTCCACCTCTGCATGGTGCAAGGTATACTGTGTTGATGCAGTGAAAGGGATAGCAGAGACTCTTGCACCCCACCTGTGGCCTCCACTGAGTGACATACTTTAGTGGTCCAGAGAAGAGGTCGTGGGGACCACAGCACCTCATCTCTGTTCTCCACTGTATGGTATATTATGGTAATGTAGAGAAGGTGATCAGCGGAGGCCACTGTACCTCATCTCTGTCCTCCACTGCATGTTATTTTATGGTGATTTAGAGAAGGTGGTCAGCGGGGACCACTGCACAGATCTGTCCTTCACTGCATGGTATACTATGGTGATCTGGAGAAGGGGTTTAGTGGGGACCACATCACCTCATCGTTGTTTTCCACTGTATGGTATACTATGGTTATCTCTGTCCTCAGCTGCATGGTATATTATGGTGATCGATAGAAGGGGTTTGTTGGGAACTAGAGCACCTCATCTCTGTTCTCACCAGTATGATATACTATGGTGATCTAGAGAAGGGGGACAGTGGGAGCCACTGCACCTCCTCTCTGTCCTTCGCTGCATGGTATATTATGGTGCTCTAGAGAAGGGGGTTAGCTGGGACCACTGCACTTCATCTTTGTCCTCCACTGGATGGTATGTTATGGTGATCTAGAGAAGGTGGTCAGCAGGGGCCACTGTACCTCATCTCTGTCCTCAGCTGCATGGTATATTACGGTAATCTGTTGAAGGTGGTCAGCAGGGGCCACTGTACCTCATCTGTGTCCTCAGCTGCATGGTATATTACGGTAATCTGTTGAAGGTGGTCAGCAGGGGCCACTGTACCTCATCTCTGTCCTCAGCTGCATGGTATATTACGGTAATCTGTTGAAGGTGGTCAGCAGGGGCCGCTTCACCTCATCTCTGTCTTCCACTGCATGGTATATTATGGTTATCTAGGTTAGGAGGTCGGCAGGGGCACGTCACTGCATGGCATACCATGATAAGAGATGCATCCATTCTCTACTCCACTGCATGGCATATAATGAAACTGTATGGGCAGGCACGTTTTTGGTGCACTACCACTGCATGGTTAACATGGTCCCTATATATGAAAGATAAACCCTTGCCTCATGGAGTCTTTCAGTCACTGGAGAATAATAGATGTAGGTCAGTAGATCATGGTGCATAATGCTCCGTAAAATATATGAATCCTTTTATACCATGAGGTTATAGAGACTTTTGGCCTATACAGCATATTCTTCGACTAGAGTATGCAATTTATTAAAATATTTAAAAAGAGGGCCTATAGCTCATGCATTTTTAACTTGCTGCAATGACATGGGCCAACAACTGCAAAAATATTTTAAGAGCCATTGCATCTGTACATTTCTCTGTGGTATAGCATAGTTATGTACTAGGGTCCATCTAATATGTCTGCCACTGGTATGCATTGGATAAAGGACTTTGCATTTCTATCTTTTCACTATCTCATTGTATGTTTTTAATAGGTCATCTGTTGATTCCTACATGGTTGGAAGTTTGTGTTTTCACAGCTAAGAGTTGTTGCATTGGATTATTCCTGTCAGCAAAATGTCACGAATAATGGAAGAAGTATGTGATAGTATGCTCACTTGTGCAGTGTTGATGTACCACCATAAACTAACTCATAAAGTGAGACAAATAGGGGTCTGAACACAATGTTTGGTGTTCTGAGTAAGATGTAGCTAGATTTTACCTAAAGTATCACACAAGGCATCGTAAAGATTGCTCTTTTATGCACCATGAGATTGTAACATAACTAGATACATCGTATTCATCCATGTTCCTGTTTACATCCCTGCACGGGGATAGGAACAGAAAGCCAAAAAATATATGCATACCAAAGGATTATAAAAGCTATATACGACCTCATGATGCAAAGGTATTTCACATTTACGAAACCAGCAACCAGGTAATTGCTTAAAGTACTATCCCTGCTGAGGTATCTCTGACCCATCCTGTTCACACCTCATAAAACAATGGGCGGTCCAGGGATAGGGCTAAAAGGCCAGCAGGACAGCCCTCCTTCTAACTAGCCCCATACCCACCTGAAACATAAAACTGTGTGCAATCCCGAAGTAGGACCAGAAAACCTGGACCACCAGCAGGTCAACCATCCTTCTAAGCAGTCCTATACGCACCTGAAACTCTCACAAAGAGAGTTGGGGCATTTGACTCTATGTTACAGAGTTCTAAATTTTGGCAAGAATATACTGTACTCATCAAATAGAGATGCGGCGGGACCGACCAAATTGTTACAAAAACACTTCTGCGATCTGTTGAGCATTCATTTTGGTCATGCCCTTGTTAGTATTCTCAAATTTCCCACGTGTGCACATATTTTATGAGATACATGTAGTCAATTAACAGCCACTCTGCTTTAGTGACACTGTCAAATCTATATGCAACCCATTACATTTAAAAGGACAGGTCCCGTTTTACTATCATTCCTATGGCACCAGCTTTTAAGTACAATTTATCAGCTTTGGGCGTGTGCATAATGGTCAGCACAGCGTGGTATTAGGCTGCCCTGACTTTACCCAAATGCTATTTAATTCTTGCGGTGTGATCCTGGATCAGCAGTGTTTGATCCTGTGCCACCGTTGTGCGATGTTACGCATAATGCATGCATGCCAAAACATGCGATGGAGGCAGGAGACTCAGCTTAAAATTATACTTTAACTTTCGCCTGCTTTATTCTTCATCCTGCTAAAAACTAGCAAGAAAATAACATTATTAAGACGTGTGTTTTCTGAAATTAACTCTTAGGTTTTTTCCAATATGTTTTTGTGTATGCAAAGGATCGGTAATGTTAGGAGTCATGGTCCTTCCTTTCCATTTATTATTAATTCCAGGGAGGTAAATTGAGGAGCAGCTCCCGTAAATTAACCTCAACACGTACGTTCACATATCACTGCTTTTCCATTTTTTCTTTTATACCAGGTGACACAGTCAATATCTGTGAAGTCTGGAAACCATTTATCTTCAACCCCACGGTTTCGAGTGCGCTTCATTCGAGGGGCTCCATCCTCATTTCCTTACACGCAAAGGACATACTCGTGCAGTCCGTTGTGTTTACATCGACTGGCCGCATCACATTATGCCAAAGGATCCCCAGAACGAATTTTACATATTAAGAACTGTGCACGGTATATATGTCACAGTGTACAGTGTTAGGTCAGCACAGGCCAGTAGAATGGGGGCTTGGGCATTGGTAGGATGCCATGTGAAGCTGGGGAATTGCTGTATATTGGGTGAGCGCTGCGTCATATTGGATATGTACTTTGTGATGATAGGGCCACTTTGGGTGATTCCACCACTGAGCCAAGGGCGCTGAACCCCCCCGCCCCCCCCCCCTCGCAACCAGGAGTTGCAGCGGGACTGGGGCCCTTTATTGGCCTCTTCTGTCTGCAACTCGGCAGACAAAACCGCATCACTAACACTGGAATACACCTCAAAAGACGAGCAACCAGGAGCTAGGAAAAACAACAGCTGGGTAAATAGGACTGGGCAAGAAAGAAATGGATATTGGAAGGAAGGGTGAAAAGAAGGACGTATGGATGAATGAGTGAGTGAAGGGATGAGTGAACAATAGGGAGATGTGCTAGTTAAAGGATGGCAAAGTAGAGGGATGGGTGGATGGATGACTGAGTGAATGGATAAATGGGTGGACAGATGAAAGGGTGCCAGAGTAAAGGGATGGACGGATGAAAGTGAATGGATAGGTGGAGAGCACAAAATGATGGTAAAATAAAAGGTTGAATGGAGAGGTCGATGAGCAAGTGAAAGAATGTCAGAGTAAAGGGATGGATGGATGAGCGAAAATATGAGTGTTTGGATGGCAGAGTGGCTGGGTGAATAATGGATAGAATGGGAAAAGAGTGAATGATGGAGAATGGAATGAACGGATGACAGAATGTAAAGGCAAAATAGTGAATATCAGCAGGAGGGTGGAAGGGTGAAAGAATGAATGGATAGATGCTGGGATGGAAGAGACGAGGAAGCTGTTCTCTGGAGGGTTCAGCACACTTGCTTTGCTTGCTTGGCTACTCCCCTGCACATCGCTGTGTTATTTTGCCCTACCACTGTGTGTGTGTGTATGTGTACATATATATATATATATGCTGATCCTATGCTTAAATACTTTGCTAGATAAGCAGACATTTGAGGTGAGCAAATCTAGAGTGTCGCTGGTGTTGCAGGGTGTTCCTTACTAGAGCAGCTCTCCACCTAAAATTGGGAACTTCCCAGAGTTCTCCTTTGTTGTTTGCATAATTTATGTGTCACTCTAATACTGAAAGGGCCTTGGTTTGACTTACACTGGGTTCTCCCTTGCGTCTGGACAAAGCTATACCCCTCTGAAAAGCTCTAATGAGAGTGAAACACGTGTCAGGGGTTGCTTTACTCATTCCAGGTTGGCTTGGACGGTATTTGACCAGTCCAAAGCTGTAATACTGTGCCTGGAGTGGTAAATGGCTTTTGTCATTTTACAGCTCAGCGAGGATGACACTATGTCAATCCTATGCTTAAAGATTTTGCTGTACAAATGGCAAAAGACTTTGTCACTATCTAGCTCGGCAAGGATAGCACTGTGCTGATCCTATGCTTAAAAACTTTGCTAGATAAGCAGACATTTGAGGTGAACAAATCTAGAGTGTTGCTGGTGTTGCAGGGTGCTCCTTACTAGAGCAGCTCTCCACCTAAAATTGGGAACTTCCCAGAGTTCTCCTTTGATTTTTGCATAATTTATGCATCACACTAATCCTGAAAGGGCCTTAGTTTGATATATATATATATATTCTATATATATAGAGAGATATTTATTGAGACAAGCACTTCTAGGACAATAACATTTTGTATATGGAATTGACTGTACATCTCATTAAATGTTGACTAGCCTTGCTAAGAAGTGACCGTTTGATTATGTGCACAACTCTGGTCTATATGAAGAGAACCTTAGCTCTTTTACAGTTAAATCAATATGAGATAGTCAATATAATTAAAGTCTGTGCTTATTTCCTACCTAATAACTTTCTATAGACAATATAAATGAACATGGGACATTTCAGTACATCAATGTATACAAAGCAGATATACGAAGCAGAAAAGCTTTTTATAGCTAGCTAGATTGATAAAAGGTGAAGAAGAAGCCTATGAAGCCTTGGAACTTACTCTAAGTGTGCTCCATCAGACTGGTATTGAGGCTAGCCCCAGCATTTGGCAGTCATGTCCAGTGAGGACTATGCTGTTGAAAGGAAAGTTGCTACTTTGAGGCTCTTGACACCATGTGCCGAGCAGCAGAGTGCCTCCCTCTGGCGCTATCCCAGACGTGCGCCCAATTGGACCCAACTGTCAGTGTCTCACAGCGCCTCAAAGCAACACGACTGCTGCCCTCGGACCTGTACCTGGAGGAGGACTGCTTTGATGCCTTGACCCTAAGTGCTCCAACTAACTGAACCAAGGACTCACCCAGTCCAGGGTGAAGAGACTCGACTGCAGTCTATGTCCCCCTATTCCCTCGGTCACAGCTTGACAGCAGTCACCCGCTGTGGCCTCCAGCACATAGTTCCTCAGGTTGCTTTTGCCTGCTGGGAGCAGGGCAGCCACCTGGCCTGAATGTACCAGCATACCTCCTCCCGTATTGAGGGAAGAACACAGACTAAAGTTCGGTATGCTGATATCTGGCCTACTGCTGAACCAATTGAGAATGAAAGTCAGAGTGCTTGGTATTATCTCATGAGACTGTTATCCAAAAGGAGGTAGCGCTCAACTGCTTAGAGCAGCCTGACAGTAACGGAGGTGGGAAGGGTCAGGGAGTATCCTAGCCTTAAAGTAATATCCTGTAACCTAAGGCTGTTACCTCAGGATCTAATACTTTTTGTGATATTGTGTAGTATTGACTTTTTTCCTTTAATAACGCACTTTTCATTTGAAAAGATAAGCATCATGCACGCAATCACTTCATTGAGCTGTTTGGTATCTGTTGAGCTATGAGCCTGTTGCACCCCTACTTGAACCTACCTGAGAAGCCTTTGACCGCATGCCATACCTACCAATGACAGTCAAGTGCTTAATGAGTTGTACTTGTTCCAGTTTCCAGAGCCATAGTAGGCCGAACCCCTGGACATGAGAGGCAAATGACCCCAGACCCTACTGCTTTGGCCCAGTCAGAGACAATATTGGACTGGCCTATCTGGCAGTCTGACTATGTTGCACTGCCAGATGGTGCCACCTTGAAAGAACCAGTGTGTGGGGTATTTTTGGTCGACTAATGGTTTATTCAACCTACAAAGGTGGCTCCCCCACTGACCCTTTCATGATGGCCCCTCTGGAAGTGCCCGAGTGCCATCTGCATGACAAGCCAGTACAGCACTTGCCCAGTAGCCCCTGCTTACCCGTACTCCAAACGTGGCATGATACTCTGTTTTCTAGGAGGTAAATTATGTATCAGAGTGAAATTAACATGCACCCTGTATGATATTGAAGACTGAAACAGTGCATCTCACGAACAATCTTGTCAATTTCTCCACGATCTGGTAAAAAAGATAATATAATCATACCCAAGTAAGCATGTCGTGCCTTTTTACCCAGTACAATAGGATCATATCTTTATAAAGCATTTTGCTTGAGACAAAAGAAAAAATAAATAAAAACACAAGACAATTCTCACACATACTACTACTGAGTAGTGAAAATATCATACTTAAATATTGCTTTTATCTCAGATACATACGATGGCATTATTATTCGCTGTGTCTTGCGTATCACACAGCAGACTCACTTTCTTTGTTCATTCTGATTTCACATTTTCTATCAAGTGGCCAAAGGAGATCTAAACCATAAATGATTGGAGATATAAAGTATTTGGCTCTCCAGTATTGTCTTCCATGACAATTTCAGCCACAAGATAATGCTTTTATTTTAGAAATAAGGTGCTAATATAATGATTAGGATGTTAGTATGAGCGTTTTTCAAGATTTGTAAAACTCTGACCATCCAGGAGGGTGGATTGACTTCGATAAACTCGCCCTGAAACTTGGAAGAAATAAGAGCACATCTGAGAGCACAAGACCCTCGGCTCTGAGCAAACAAATATCATCTCAAGGACCAGTTTAATGAAGCCTTTCCTGTCAAGGCGATTGTGACCACGCTCTGCACCGTAGGGTGAAGTGGGCAGCAGCAAATAGCAAAGAAATTGTTAGTGTCTGTCAACAGTTTATATCAAGCACAATTGTACTGAACTCAGCACAATATAATGTGCTGACTGTAAATAGAACATGCCTTTTGGGATGTATTATTGCTTAAAAAGCAGCCTGGATGGAACCAGAGTGAATGCTAATATGACAGTACTCCCCCACTCAGGCTGCATCTCAGGTGGGTGTTATAGATTTAAATGAAAAGAAGATAAAACTGAAGTACTGGTTATCAATGACAGCTCAGACTAATAGCTTGATGCCTACTGGCTGCCAAAATATGTGTCCTCTACCCACCCCCACATCATCACTAAAAAGCTTGGCAGTTAAAATGGACAACCAACTGAAATTTCCTCAGTATTTTTGACTTGTGTGTTTTCGCCGAAAGAACTTAGAATGAACTCTCCATACTTGACCTCTGAGGGATTGAAAACAGTGATTATATAATTGACTGCAGAACAGGCTAGACCAAGTCCTGGTTTCTTGAGCTCTCCAATACTCTATTAAACAGACTACAAGTTGTAGCCTAACGCAGCAGCTATCCTACTTGTAAAAGTGTCTAAACGGTCTCTTTCTCAGCCACTTTAAAGCACTTCAGCGGGCTTCCAATCAAACACAGGATTCAATTCAAGTGTCTATGCATAATGTTTAAGGCCATTCCTGGACTGGATCTCATCTTTGTTTTTAAGCAACTGGCCAAATAGAATCCTAAACGTTCTATTTGATCTTCATCTGCAAATTGTTTGTTGGTACCTAAATTTTCCAGATCTAGAGGATTGAGTCGTAGCTTTTCAGTATGTGTCCCCAGACTTTGGAAGTCACTGCCTGCAAATCTGTAGACTAATTTGCTTTCCTTTAGATGTTCCCTCAAAACATGGCTCTTCAACCAAGCAGTTCTGTCCTAACCCAATAAATTACTAGATTTTCACGAGTTGGTGCATATGCGCTTTGACAAGTTGCGTTAACATAACATAACAATGCATCACATGAAGTGTAAACAGGTTGACTGAGAGTACAGGTTTGGAGTTCAAGAGAGAGAAGGTGGGCTAGAGTGGGTAGTTCACATGTGTATCCAGGGATGTTAAAACTTCAGAGTGTGTTGCTCTGCTGGGCTCCCTGTGTTCATCCTTTACAACCCATCATCATCCCTTGCCACCACTTCCCCACTGGAAAAAAATATCCATGGGGGGTGGGTGGGAAGAGAGAGAGAGAATGCATGTGGTGCTTCAAGAGTGCCTGACAGGCAGCTAACAATATGGTGCCAAATTAGATCCTATTTCCTGAAGAGATCGAATATTTGTGGACCTATTGTCAGATGAAGAGATGAGATGTTGAGCAGCCTGTGGGCCTCATTACAAGTTTGTTGATTCACAGACCGCAGAACTCACTGTAGCGGTCGGACCGCCACACTCCTGGCGTTCCTACCACCATTTTACGATCCTGGCAGTCGTACCGCCAGGAGACGGCCGCCTTAGCCATGATCAGGGATCCCCTATGGGTTGGCGGCAGTCCAAGTCATGATCAGCCGCGGCGGTGCCGAGTTCAGCACCTCCGTGATTATCACAAATTTCCAACAGCTTTTTCATGGCGGAGTCCCTGCAATGAAAACGCTGGCAGAAAGGTAGTGCAGGGGCCTCCTGCCAACACCCTCACAAACTGTCTGCAATTGCATACAGTGCGCATTCTGAAGGTGCTCTGTGCGACGGCATAGGCCTTAGCTCACTACGGGAGCTGACGCCAATGCCGCTGCACTGTTTCCACCAGGCTGACTGTCAGAAACTTCATAATATGACGTTTACACCGGGCAGCCTGGACTTGATGGAAACCTCACCCCTGCCATATTGGAGTTGTGGCGATTCAGCCACCCAACTCGTAATAGGGCCCTTTATCATTTTGCCCAGTAAAGGTCACTGTGTTGGACCACCAATGGATCTAACAAATCCTTTGGTTTTCTGTACAATTTGAGTTTGCTTATTAGGATCCCTTGGGTATATACCCAGCTCCCAAGGTATAGTAGTAACCCCATACTTACATCCCCTCACATTAAGGATTCTAGCTGTCCAAACAAGTAGGAGATCCATTCAAGGGTAAGGGGGTTCCTTTTCTCAATTTATAGGCAGGTTGCATGTGGGGTCTCAAAGCTGTCTGTAGTATGCTGTAGACACTATCACATCTATATTATGCGCATTGACCCTCATTGTCTTGCCCTTTCCTCTTTCCTTCCTTTCTACGTGTGTCTGTGTGTGTGCTGCCTCACAAGCTGTTCACACTATGTTTGGGTTTGTAAAGTTGAGTATGGGAGTGTGGCAGGCAATGATCAATGTCATCATGCTCCCTGTATTTGTGACGTGGAATTAATAACCATGTTGTGCTCCTAAATTCAGCTCAGTCACTACTACACACCTTTTCTGGTGATGAGGGCAGTCTCTACAATACGCTGTCTCCTGTCACCATGTTCCTGTTCCCTGCTCTGAGTGCCTGTTTCATTCTTGGTGCTGCTCTGCTGTCACCCTCCTGTTACCACACCGTTCTGGGTCTCAGAGGAGCTTCACTTCCCAATCTCCTCTGAGGATTGACGAACTGACTCCACCTGCTCTTTTGTGAGTCCAAGACCTGCCTTCTCATGACGTTTGCTCCTTAGCAATGGCATCCCCAGCCCACTGAGGTGTCCTTGGACATCATTAGCCATATCACTTGCTTTCACCAAGAGCCTTCTGCTATGCTGCACATCGTTTTACAGTTACAACTATTGCACAGCTGCCTAGCAACTTATGCCTTGCCTGTGGACCACGCAGTCACAGGATTTTGTATTTATTCTACCATTGCTGAAGGTGGGTTTTGTCACTCCCTTGACAATTATTACTTCTGTTCAACCAAGGATTTCTTCTGCAAACCTACTCACAACCTCCAGTTTGTTTATATTTTGGCAACAAATTTTGCAGCTTGGGTGGGTATCGCTGGAGTCATAAACACTGTATCATCACCTAATGTTTTCCTTTAGGTTCCTGAGCACCAAGACAATGGTGGGACCAATGGATCAGAAGTTTTAAGATGCAATAGGATTGCCATTAATAGAACAGGATATAGTGTTGGTAGAAAGCAAGCAATACTGTGTTATTGCTATAATTACTTAGGGGCAGAGGGGAGCTGCTTATTTGACAATATCGCACCCATGGAAACATCCAAAGGGGAAGCCAAACGCAAATTGGAAATTCATAAGGCAAAACAACGTATGGAGAAGCATTTTGATACTACACTCAGTATCGTTATGGAACAACATAATTTTAATTCAGACATCAGGCACCAGGAAGATCAGTGGAGTCTTACGCAGCAAATTCACAGAAGCTCACATTACATTCACAATATGCATTCAGGGACACTTATGAAATGATTTGTGACCAAATAGTCAGGAGAACCACGAATGCAAAGGCACGGGAGACATTACTTTGCCACAAAGATCTCAGTTTAAGTAAGATAATAATAACAATCAAGAGAGCAGAACATTCTGTTAAGGGAATAAGGATTCTAAGGAAGCCTGAATCACAAGCCACCATTATCAATCTGAGGGCCAAAAATGGTTTAACCATTGCAAGGTAGAAAAGTTTGTCATCTAAATCCAAGGACGGAATATCTGAATAAGTGTGTGTGTTATTGTTGTGGTGCCGGCTACCATCTGACTTGGTTCAGGAATTTCCCTGCACTAGGCAAGGACTGTCACAAATGTGGCAAGAAAGGCTATGTTTAAAGAGTATGACCCAAAAGGGCCCTGCGAAGAGGATGAAGACCCCACTAGTCTGAAAGAGCACATATAAGATCACCATTCTGGGGAAGGAACCCTACAAATGTCAACCCAGATGTATGGTGCATATGAATAAAGTGAACAAAGAGCTGCTTGTGGACACAGGTTCAAGTATCAGCATTATTTCTGAGGAAACAGAAGAACTTGCTGAGAAGGAAGAATTGAAATGCAACCACCTACTTCTTCGAGCCTATGGTGGCACATGGTCAAACTAGAGGGTGTGTTCAAGGTAGAGTTAGGCTTTGAAGCAAGGTACATCATAGCAAAGATTTATGTTGTCAACCATGGTGTGAATATTTCAAATGTTTTGGGCTGGTCAGAACATCATAGTCTGCTCCTGTTGATAAACCTTAGCAAGTGATCAGATGTGTTCTGTGTGATAAAGAACCTTTTGGATGGTGTTGGGTTTGGACACAAAGGAGTCTTCGGGCAGAATCAAAGTTGCTTAAAGGAGTTTAAGCTCTGGGTAACATTAAAGGAAGGATCACCACCAATCAAGCAGAAAGTATGCAACCTTTTTTGTCAGTAAAGAAAGAAGAAAAAAGTTCTGGACAAAAGGCAAATAGTATCACTGAAACAATTGCAACATCCCAATAGTTATTGTAAGAAATCGGGGGATTATATGAAGGGGTGAGAACGACTTCAAATATTAATCACAATCCTTGTCAGGGTACACCACAAAAGTCACTAAATAAACCTAAGCATAACCCTTTATAAGCCTGGCACAAAAGTAGTTAGGTTTAACCTAGAGGCAATGTGTAAAGTATTTACTCAATTCTCAAACAGTAATAATTTAAAACACAACATAAGAAAAATCTCAAACCAAGGTAGAAAAATAGTGTAAAAATGTAATACATATAATCACAACAAAACAACAAAAGCTATGAAATATAACTAGAGATATGAATTTTTTAAGTTTTAAGTGAAAATAGTGGCTAAAAGCACAGAAGCACCAAGCACGGTTATCTGGTCAGGCTACATTGGATTAAAGTCAAAAGTTCAGGCTGACCACTATGGAGCATGGGTCGGATGCAGGGGCCAGGTTTATCCCAGTGGAAAGTTTACCTTCTGACTTTCTGAAGAAAAAATGGTCATTGATGAGTTGTCAGAGGGGCCACCTGGATACTAAACAAGGCTTGACACTTCCCAGTGTGGTCATTGATAACAGTAGGAAGGCTCTAAGAAGCCACCTACCTTTGGACTTAGAAAGGTTTCTGGAAGTCAGATCTCCTTCAGCAGGGTAAACCAACAATCTGAGGCAGATCGTCGATTCAACATCAATGGCTGCTGCTTTGAAGGCATCCCTAGTGCCTGATGATTCTGCAGAAAGAAAGTCGGCAAAAAGTTTCCTAAAACCAGGTCTTGGCTTTTGAGTATAGGAGGAGAGCACTCTAACACCATAGAGTCCAGCAGCAGGTCCAGTGCACATTCAGTTAGAACTGGCCAGCTGGGCACTTCCATGGTGCGTGGGCTCTGAAAGTTTGTTGTGTGCTTGTAGCTCAAATAGGTCAGCCAACTGACCCCTGGCGTCACTTCCAGGGTTCTGGGTTCAAGGCAAGCAGGTCCAGTCTTCCTTCAGGTCCTTCAGACAGCAGGGTAAGCCTTTGGCCAACCCCCTACACCAGTTCTGGTCAGTTCCTCTACCCCCACTGAGTTTAGTGCTGGTCTGACTAGAGAGACAAAGAACAGGTAGACCCAAGTGAGAGCTGCATATTCTAGTGACAATCAGGAAGGGGCTGAGTACAGCCCAGGCTACCCTTTGAAGCTAAGGCCAGGTCTCGGTACAGCACCCAGGCCATCCTAGTCAGGAGACGAACACCCCTTCCCACAACCAAGACCCTTTGTCCAGTGTATGGGAGCAATACACATAATAGCCGACCAGAGCCACCAGTGGTCAGGTGACACTGAATGTTGGCAGAAAGGCACATTTGGCTTAGGCAGAAAAATATTGACTTACTATAAGTATACTTTCCAAAATAGCAATATAAAATCCAGTTTACCATTAAGTTGGATTTTAAATTACTATTGCAATGAGTCCTTGAATCATGTTCCTTGCTGTTTATAACACTGAGGTTAAGCATTAAAATTTGTTATAATACAACCCATTGTTTTTCTATGGAAGAGCATGCCTTGCCAAAGTGGAAAACAACGTTGTATGTTTTTCACTGCCAGGACATGTAAAACATAAGATATATATGTCCTAATTTTTAAATACCATGCACCCTCCTCTATTGGAATTTATGGCCTACCTTGGAGGTGAATGCTGGGTTTGAAAAAGCATGGTTTTGGCCTGACTGGCGGGTTGTTCCTCCCCTATGGACAGCACGGCAGAGCTGGTTACTTCAGCTAATGACATTGCGTCCACATTCGCAGATTACTACAAGCATCTCTAGGTTCCTTGACCGTGGCCTTCCTATGAGCTTGACTGTCTGCTTCTCTCTGACATTCTTCTCCCTCTTCTGACGCAGTGACAACAATGCCTTAGAGAAGCCAATTACAAAGATGAGATCCTGGCAGCTATCTGGCATTTAAACAGCGGTCAAGTCCTGAGTCCTGATGGCTTCCCCCTCTAATTCTACTCTGTTAGTCATTGTTAGAAATGGGGTCTATGCTCGGCAGTCAGGTAACCCCCTGTCCAAGCAAGGACCCTCACTCTGTGACGGCAAGAGGACCTGCGCCGCCCCACTTGCGGACTGCGGTCAGATCAGCGGTCCGAGTCCTGGACAGCCGTTTCTGCAGCAGGCCGCGTTTTGAGCCACATTTTGGGCCGCTGTCTATTTTTCGGTCCACAGCGTGACCAGTCAATCTTTATTTGGGTGCTGCTTAGCGCTGCGCCTGTTTTTCACCCTTATAATCTCTCTTACTTATTCTTTCTGCCTTTTTTCCTTTTTGTTGTTTTCTCTTTCTTTATGGTTTTCTTCTTAGCCATCTTTTCTTCGTCCCAGGAGTCTATGTTTCCTTCCCTGCATGCTTTGCTTCCTCTTTTACACCATGGCTGTTTTTCCATTCACTCAAATGTGGCTTTTCCCAATTCAAGATGGTGTCTTTGGAACTTCCTCCATGTCACTTCCTGTTTTCCAGTATGTAAGCACAGTTGGTCTTCTGTTCCTTGCGTTGCAAACACTTCTGTTCTGGTGGTGCTCCTCGCTCCTATTTCCGGTGATTTTTGGACTTCTCCTGTTTTTTCTTGGCTGCAGTATTGCTGTTTCCAGTTTATATTACGCTTCTCTTTTTTCTTACCTCCTTTCCAGGAGTTCCTTGCTTCTGAGGTTTTTCCCAGGACTGGGTTTTTTTCCTCTGGGACTCCTTCTGGAGGTCACTGTCTGCTTGGTGTTACTCTATCAGCAGCACCATGGCTACTGGAAAGGGTCGCCCTGTTCTGCTTTCCTACATATCTCCTATCAGAGCTTACAGAACCTCTCTGGAATGCACTTCTGGGTTCAAAGAAGACCTTTATTGTTGTTAATTCTCCCCCACCCACAAGTTCTTGAGAGACGAAATACGTAGATTTCAAGCACACAACGTAGTCGCAGCAATGAAAGCTAAATATATCACAGTACTTCTCAGTTGCAATGTACACAGCAAATATATATGATTATAGCATAGCAAAGCATAAAAGTCAAATTCATCACCGTATGGGCAAGGCGGCAGGGCCTATATATTCAGCTTCATCTTTCTGGGGTCTGCAAGTTGATGACTCCGGTCAACTGCGAGAAAGAGATTATCTACCCAAACGGGAGACTGGCAACTGACGTCTAGCTCCAGCCTGAAGTCAAGCGGATTCGAATCCAACTCACTGTAGCCCAGAGTCATCCTTAAAAGCAAACTCAGTGTGAGATTTGAATGACCTTGGAGAATGGCCAGTTCTCCGAGCCATTCCGGTCTCAGACTGGATTGCGAGGTAAACACAAAATCTACGTGCTCTTATCAGCTAAGGTCTGGTGTGAAGAAAACAGCGTGGTCCATCTTGTGGAAAAACACAGCTTGGAAGAATACAGACATCTGTAATGTCTCAACTGCAATGTCTAACTCCACGTTAAAGCCAATAGGCAGCTAACCTAAATATCAAATGTGATGTCTAATGTCATGTCAAAGCCAATAGGCAGCTAACCTAAATATCAAATTTAATGTCTAATATCATGTCAAAACCAATAGGCAGCTGAGCTGAATACAAAATGTAATGTCTAATATCATGTCAAAGCCAATAGGCAGCTAAACTGAATACAGAATGTAATGGCTAATGCCATGTCAAATCCAATAGGCGGCTAAACTGAACAAAACATATAGGGCCTGATTCTAACTTTGGAGGACGGTGTTAAACCGTCCCAAAAGTGGCGGATATACCACCTACCGTATTACGAGTTCCATAGGATATAATGGACTCGTAATACGGTAGGTGGTATATCCGCCACTTTTGGGACGGTTTAACACCGTCCTCCAAAGTTAGAATCAGGCCCATAATGTGCTACTGGTGAACATTGAGAAACTAATATGCGCAGTGGTGAAACACAAAGTCATTGGTCAAACACAATTAATAGCATCACATGCCCTTACCTTGGTCAGTCCAGAATCAGCAAGAGACCAGGTGATGGCTCGAGATTGACAAACAATCGTGGTAAGAAGCATTCAGATCGTGACACACTCTAGTCAGAGCAAGTCACACACAATCCAAATTATCCTGTGCCCACCCTCTGGTAGCTTGGCACTGAGCAGTCAGGCTTAACTTAGAAGGCAATGTGGAAAGTATTTGTGCAATAAATCATACAATAACACCATATAGCACCACAAAAATACATCACACAGTGTTTAGAAAAATATATAATATTTATCTGATAAGATCCAGGTCAAAATTATTAAAATGCAATAAGTATATGTTGCAATATCACTGAAAAGTGATATAAAGGCGGTCATTCTGACCGCGGCGGGCGGCGGTCGCCGCCCGCCATGCGGTCACAGCCGAATGGCCGCTCCGCGGTCAGGAGACCGCGAATGCCATTCTGGCTTTCCCACTGGGCCAGCGGGTGACAGCCAAAAGGCCGCCCGCCGGCCCAGCGGGAAAGCCCCTGTAACATAGAAGCCGGCTCCGAATGGAGCCGGTGGTGTTGCAGGGGTGCGACGGGTGCAGTAGCAAAGCAGACAGTGAAAATCTTCATCGGGCCCTGTTAGGGGGCCCCTGCACTGCCCATGCCAGAAACAGGCTGGCGGGAAGGGGGTCGGAATCCCCATGGCGGCGCTGCTGCAAGCAGCGCCGCCATGGAGGATTCCCTGGGCCAGGGGAAATGACTGCGGCTTTACCGCTGCGGTCAGAATGGCCCTGGAAGCACCGCCAGCCTGTTGGCGGTGCTTCCGTTGCCCTCCACCCTGGCGGTCATAGACCGCCAGGGTTGGAATGAGGGCCAAAGTCTCTTCAGTCTTTTAAAAGCAAACAAAGTCTCTTTCAAGCACAAAGTACCTAGTTTGCCTGAAAAATCTCTGCAAAGAACCGCAGAGTTGGAGATGCGTGGAAACAAAGGGGATGTGCGTCGATTTCTCGGGCCGCACACAGCGATGCGTTGTTTTATTTTCACGCAGGGGTGGCTGTGCGTTGATTTCCGGCACTCGGTCGTGGATCCTCTTCAGGTTGTGGGGTTTTTGGACGCCTCGGGGACGATGTGTGGATTTCCTGCACTGGCAGGACAAAGTCACAGGAGCTGCTTCGATTTGTTGGCCGTTGCGTAAAATTTTCTACCGCACGGCAGGCGCTGCATCGATTCCTCTCTGGAAGTCGGGCTGCGTTGTTCTGGTTCGGCTGTGCGTCGTTCCGGAGGGTTGAGTGTCGAAGTTCTGGTCGCTACACTGGTGCTGCATCAATCTTCTCGATGCGAAGTTGGGCTGCGTCGTTCTGGTTCAGCGTGCAGTGCAATTTTCACCGCGGTGCAGGCTGTGCGTCATTTCTGGCAGGACGTGCGTCGCATTTCACCGCACAAGGAGTCCTTTTTGTAGTGATGAAGTCTTTCTGGTCCTGAGACTTCAGGGAACAGGAAGCATGCTCTATCCAAGCCCTTGGAGAGCACTTCTTCACCACAGCCAGAGAGCAGCAAGGCAGCAGGGTAACAGTAAGGCAGCAGTCCTTCACAGAAAGCAGACAGGTGAGTCCTTTGGGCAGCCAGGCAGTTCTATTTGGCAGGATGCAGGTTCTGGTTCAAGTTTCTTCTCCAGGAAGTGTCTGAGTTGGTACGGGCAGAGGCTCTGTTTAAATACCCAAATGTGCCTTTGAAGTGGGGGAGACTTCAAAGAGTGGCTTAGAAGTGCACAAAGTCCCCTTTCAGTTCAATCCTGTCTGCCAGGGGCCCAGTAGGGGGTGTGGCAGTCCTTTGTGTGAGGGCAGGCTACTGTCCTTTGACATGCAAATGTCAGGCCCTCCACCCTCCCAGCCCAGGAAGACCCCTTCAAAATGCAGATGTATGCAAGTGAGGCTGAGTATCCTGTGTTTGGGGTGTGTCTGAGTGAATGCACAAGGGAGCTGTCAACTAAACCCAGCCAGACATGGATTGTAAGGCACAGAAAGATTTAAGTGCAGAGAAATGCTCACTTTCTAAAAGTGGCATTTCTAAAATAGTAATATTAAATCCAACTTCACCAGTCAGCAGGATTTTGTATCACCATTCTGGCCATACTGAATATGACCTTCCTACACCATTCAGATCAGCAGCTACTACCCAAACAATGTATGAGGGCATACCCAATGTTAGCCTATGCAGGGAGCAGGCCTCACAGCAGCGTAAAAATGAATGTAGGAGTTTTACACTCCCAGGACAGGTAAACTACACAGGTACATGTCCTGCCTTTTGCCTACACAGCACCCTGCCCTATAGGATATCTTAGGGTATACCTTAGGGGTGTCTTATATGTAGAAAAAGGGGAGTTTTAGGCTAGGCAAGTACTTTTAAATTCCAAGTCGAATTGGCAGTGATACTGCACACACAGGCCTTGCAATGTCAGGCCTGAGACAAGGTTAAGGGGCTACTTAAGTGGGTGGCACAATCAGTGCTGCAGGCCCACTAGTAGCATTTAATCTACAGGCCCTGGGCACATATAGTGCACTCTACTAGGGTCTTATAAGTATATTAAATAGTCCAATTGAGTATGATCCAATTTTACCATGTTTAAAGGGAGAGAGCATATGCACTTATCACTGGATAGCAGTGGTAAAGTGCGCAGAGTCTAAAAAACAGCAAAAACAGTATCTAAAACGTGGAGGGAGGCAGGCATAAAGGTAGGGGTGACCACCCTAAGGCTGTCAGGTCTAACGTACTCCAAATTGTGTGACATTGTGACTCCTCCGGCTCCTTAAATTTAACTTGGAGGCCATGAGGCAGGGCTTCTTCCCTCTGGAGCTCGACCTGGCCACCATTGTGGCCATCCCCAAAGTGAACCAGCCATAGTTGGATTGCATGTTCTAGCTGCTTATTTCTTTAATCAATGTGCTTATTAAAATATACGTGAAGTTCTTGGTGAATAGGCTCTTGCTAGTCCTTGGCTCCTTGATTTATCTAGATAAGTGTGGTGTTAGGCCACGCCGTAGCACTAGACACTGTATCCAGTAATTACAGATGGCGTTGGCCCCGTGGGAGAGCTCTGAGAGGTGGCAGCTCTGTTGCTCGTTGACTTTGAAAAAGCATTTGACACTGTTGACTGAAGCTATCTCACATAGGTGCTGAGCATGCTGGGCTTTGGCTCCCAATTCCGGACCATGGTAGCGCTGTTGTACTCTCACCCAAAAGCACAGGTCATGGTCAATGGGGTCTTATTCTGTGAGTTCCTGGTCAAATGAGGTACCCACCAGGGTTGTCCTCTCTCTCCGCTCCTCTTTGCCCTAGTAAGAGAACCCCTGGCTCGTTTGATCTCCTGTGATGCAAGGTTGGAGTTGGTGGGATGCTGCTGAGGATAGAATTGCATTATATGTGGACAATATCCCATTCCTGTTCTTTGCAGATCTGACAGAATATGGCCTATGAGCCCTTGAAATCCTCCACCTCTTCGAAGATGCTTTGTGCCTGTGGGTCAAAAGGAGGAAGTCACTGCTCATCCCCTTGCAGGGGGACGGTTTGTGAGATGACTGGTAGCCTGAAATCCCTATCTGCTGCCTCAGTTTTAAGTATTTAGGGGAACATATCTCTACACTTCCAGATCTTAGGCTTGCACTTATTCTCACCCCCCTTTTGAAGGGGACTAGAGCTAGTCTCCTAGCATGGCAAAACCTCCCACTTAATGTCTTGGGCAGCGTAACACTGATAAAAGTGATGGTTTTACCCTGTTTCCTCAATTTCTTGCAGTCTTTTCCACTCCACATTCTTAATACATGGTTTACAGAGGTCGCTGCATTGTTTTGGTCCTTTCTTTGGAGGGGCCATCCCCCTCGCATTAGTCAAACTAAATGTCGCAGTTTGGTATATGATGAGGGCATCTGAGCAGTAGACATCCGTTTGTACTATTGAGCCTCTCAATTACTAGTAATAAATGACTGGCTGACGGGTGGATGGGACGACCCAGCATAATAGCTGGAACTTACTGGCCTTAATCTTGATTGGGTCCTGCACCACTTGTATGGTAGTTCAATTTCTCTTGCTCTCCCAGAGGTTACCAGAGTGGTATTTTTGGCATGGAGGGGGCACTACGATTCACAGGTTGAGATGGGCGTTTAACCTTGCAAACCCCCCTGTGGAGAGGGCACTGGCTGGAGCATCTGGCACGCCTAGAAGGGTTTCACCAATGGGACTCCATTGGGATCACTGTGCTAGGTGATGTGTGTCAGCAGTCTCATCTGTACTCCTTTTCTAACCTCCAAGAGCAATTCACTCTCTCCTGCACTCAATTCTTTAAATATTTGCAGTTGCATAACGCCCTGAGCCACTACAGCGCCTGCCTACATGAGGTAGCGGAATTCAACCCCCATGAGGCTTGTTTGTTGATGGGGACGTTGGGTAGAGGAGGCATCACCCAGTTATATCGTGCCCCTGTATGCAATGTCCTGGAGACATTAGATGTACTAAAACAGAAAGGGGAGGACTGGGCTGGGCGTGTTTGCTGGAGGAGGTTCAATGGAAGGAGGCTTGCATGGCCCCTAGGGAGCTGGTGATCCCTTAGTGGCTCCTTCTTGTCCAGTTACACTGTCTCCACTGAACCTACATGAATCCCAAGCAGTTGGGACACACTGGTATCCTCTCTGATACTAGATGTGCTCACTGCCATTCTTCAACCACAGATTTATACCACATGGTCTTGCTGTGTCCTCTGATTGCCCGCTACTGGTCACGTATGGGTATGGCCCTCTTTGAGATTCTGGGTGTTTTAGTAGAAGTGACCCCAAAAGCTAGCCAAGATGACTTTGAGGATACTTGGGGAGAGCGAGCTCTTGAGAGACTAGCAACTCTGGTGTCCAAGAGGGACATTTTGCGAAATCCTGGAAACAGCCAGGCCCGCCGACCCTGAAAGTGTAGCACACAAACATGAATTGGTATGCTAAACAGGAAGGACCAGTTTATGTGACCCAGGGATGACCACAGAAATTTACTAAGGTCTAGGGAAAATGGTGGGACTATTACTGACTAGCGATTCGAATTCCACACTTGAATGATGTCTTGACTTGTTGTTTGATTACTGTGTTTGGGTGCGGGCAGGGGTGGAGGGACAGGTATGAGAAAGTGCAGCAGTAATTCCAATTTTATTTTTGTTGTATTTCGATTTACGATCACAAAAACTAATAAAATGCGTTTATTTAAAAAAAAACTTTTAGTCCTGCCAAAAGGTTTATTGTGCCTAGTTAAAATGGCAGAAGAAAAAGCACACACAGGCTGCAGACATGTTTTACATTGCTACTTTAGTGGATGGCATGATGAGTGCTGCAGCCCACTTGTAGCATTTAATTTATATCCTCTAGGTACATATATTACTATATATTAGGAACTTATAAGTAAATAAATGTGCCAATTAAGTGTATGTCAATTTTATCTTGTTTAAAAGCACTTTACCATTGGTTAGCAGGAGTAAAACTCACAAAATCCTATAACTACCAAAAAAGGCTCAACTAAAGAAGGCAACAGTCAGGGATGATCCAGCAGAAAGGGCACATTTCCAACATTTGTCATCAGTGGTTGCGGCAAACAAAGAAGCGTGATGAAGTAAGACTATGCATAGAACTTTGTCAAATGTACCACCAAGTGAAGCCTGAACTCGACTTCCACAGTTTTTCAAAAAGTAATTAGCTATCTCTTCTGTGTATTCCAAGATGTTGTTTCAATTTATTCCACAACTGAGGATCTGTATGTGGTCAAGCCACATGAAATCCTGCATAGAATTCAAACTAGTGAACTCATGTTCAGGAGGCAGAAGTGAAAGTTTATGATAAGTGCTGAAGAAACAACACCTAAAGCTTCCCTGGTGTTTGCAATCACAGAACCCCCTAGACTGAGAAACAAAGAGGGATGTGCATTCTGCCTTGGGCTGTGGTAGTTCCATGCAATTCTAATAAGGAACTACAAGGAGTGGGGCCGCCAGAGTGCCAGACTCTAAATCCCAGCCCCCTGATATACCTCCGTAAATGATTGTTGGCCAGAGATTTTCATTTTTGATTTGTGTTTTTGGATTATTAGAGAAGTAATTTAGCTTGGGTAGACTTTGCTGATCAGGGACGATTTTTACCGGACAGCGTTTTAAAAATGGCAAATGTGTTGCAGTGACGATGTAATATTTCAGGAGCCATGAGACCTATATACTTCATTTTGGTGTTTTGGGGGTCAAGCAGTAGCATAGAGACAGAAAATAACTCCTCGGAGAAACGCTTCTGCCATTTTCCCATTTGGCGACTGTAATAGAGGAAGAGACATATATACAAATTAAACAAATAATAATTTTGAACTCTTTTATGTATTCACCAAACAATGTTTATGATCTGAATCTGAAAAAAAATAATGTTTGTCACTCCTGTTTTAGACACATTTTCATAATTCACTCTATATATTTGTTTCGGCAATCGCTCATGGTACATTTGCACAATGTTGAACATTTGAGAAGAGCAGGGACATCTTTTTGTAGCACAGGTTTGGCAAGTACATGTATGTATAAGTTCTGCGGGTAGAGGCTTTAGAAATTTTCCAAGTTTTAGGACCCCATCAATATCTTCCCAATCAAATTCACACAGATGGTTCTCTACATATGCATGATCCAAAACATTTACACATCTTCTGATCAAGTAGAATGCTCTTTTAATGTGTCTACGCGCAGAATATGACATCAGTGGAAGGTCACTTAGCGGGACTGATCTCTTGAACTCATCGTACTGAAGTTTGTCAGATGTGTGACAGTCAGAACTCATTTTCCATACACGCACAAGGTATTTTTCTACACCTTTGATGTCACATTCTTCTTCCGTCCCAGCATAACCTTCTAAAAGCTCCACAGGTTTAGTAGTTAAAGCTCCAAGTTTTGTTCCAATTTTGCACATAGTGTCATCACCTGTAAGAATTTGTGCCTTGATAAGAACACTGGGCATCTCTAGGTCAGGTTTCTTGTACAGAATATGAAGCAAGATTAGGTGTCTTTTCTCACTTAATACATAACGTATCCATAACTCTGACAATCCTTGACTTATGAACATTGCAACAAATCTACGTACCACAATAATAACATCTGTGTCATTTGACAATACAATTACTCGATAGGAACCATTTAGAATGGCCCACTCAACATGTGGCACAACACGAAGGTCAACTTCCTCCAACTTGCTATTAATTTTTTTAACAGTACGGCCCGTACCTTTTGGATATATCTCTGCAGGCACCAACACATCCTTGACAATCAGTCCACTTGAAATAATTGGAAATTCAGTGTTCTCTGAGGCATCAGCAATGTTTTTGCGAGTTAACATCTCCAAGTTCATCTTGTTCGATGTTGATGACCAGAATTTATCAATTTGAACAGGTATAGGTGTTGAATTTTTGATGCAGGCAAGATTAATTGTTCCACTTGTAGAAATGTGTATGATTCTCTCACATTCATTGACAGATAGCTCAAGATAACTGTCAAAGACAATGTGCAGTTTTTGCGAGGTGCACACTGATTTTGATATCTGAAGAACACTCTGAACGACCTCTCTGAAGTTTTGCATTGATGAAGTCTTGACCATTCACAATTGTGACACACAGTCCACAGCAACAGCAGTTTTCAATAAGGACACCTTTTCAAATTGAAATTCTTCAGGGGAAAGGTTTTTTTCGAGCTCTTGTACAAGTTTGTGCTTCACTGGTTTGGTGCAGCACCTCCATCAAATAATGAATTTGTTGGAAGAAGATCATGCAACAGAATGTCCTTGATAAATCCACCCCTTTCTTTTGCTACACCCATCTCTCTATGTGCTTACAAAAGTTGTTTTTTTGTAACCTGTTTTGTAGTGGCTAGTTACTATGGCAATTAAGGTGTGGAAGTTTATCTTTAGTGATTATGTCAAATAGCTTTTTCTCTTTGAATACAAATATCTCCTGCTTCAGTTCTACGTATAGTTTCGATCCATGATCTAGGACATCTAGTAGATGTGTGTTTATATTGTTACCCACATATTGTTTGGTCACGAAGTTGTGTAGTCGCACAGGCTCGGTAATTTCAAAGAGGTTTCCTTGCTGCTGCATGAAATGAACAAGGCGGTCAACATGTTTATTAAAACGTTCCCCTCTCTTGCCCACAAGTTTGTGGTGAGGAACAGTTTCATGATGGTGCATTAATTTTGAATTCGTCATCTCTCTGAAAACGTTGTAAGTAGAAAGGACTTCATGGTGAACTAGCTGTCACTGAGCAACATATTCATTTTTACGTGTCTGACCAACAATTTCCTTGGTGCTTTTCTGTGATCTCTAGATCATCTGGTCCAGTTTCATATCTGGAGCAACAGCATTGAACGTTCCCTCTTTGTCTTCCACCACAAAGTGTATATGGATGAATGTTCTGTAGAGATGTGTTTTTTCTACATCTAGCTTCTTCACTCTTTCCAAATACCAGGACCCATATCTCTGATAGATTATGCAGTTGAATTTGCATAACACAGTAATCAGTGACTCCACAGTCTTTACGTGCAGCTCCCAAGCACCTTCCTGATCAGCATGTACAAAGTTATTCATTAGAGCTATCATTTGTAAAACATATCCCCAGTTCTTGCAAAGTTCTGAATTTTTCTTCACATTCTTTGACAAACTCTACAAACTTGGTTTTAAGGTTTTCCTGTGTATTAAACATGCCTAGCTTTGGATTATGTCTTTTGAATGAAGTGCACCATATGCATTATTCGCTTTTGAGATAAGATATGCAAAACCTAATTCGTCATGTTCCAGAAATCATTCCAACGCAATGTTTCTACAGCCTCAGATATGATGAGAATACCTTGTAATGAACTAACATAATGAGTTCCGCTCAACACTGACTGGAGAGTTTTGCTTCCAAAGAATCATTGTACATTCTCACCATAAAATTTTTAATTTCATTATTATGGATCAATACAGTTTCATCCATGTGGACCATTATTTCTCGTATCCCGGTGAGTGTGAACCCATAGCCAGTACTCAAGAGTGGCTTTAAAACCTAATTTGCTTTTTTAAAGAGTTCAAACTTAACTGAAGGCTGCCTGATATATGTTGCGGCTGGAAGGTCACTGAACATTCATATTTTCGAATATATGCATGCCTGCAGTTTGGGCGAGCATACAAATCTGCTGCAAATACATTCTTCTCGCTGTTTAGATCAGTTACTCGGTTGAAAACTTCATCTTGGAAGAAACTAGCTGACAATAAAAACATGTTTGCCCTTTGAGACTCACATACTCTGTACTTTGCTCTTTCGTCAATCCTTTAGCCCTTGTTCTGGTTAAACTGCAGATAAAACTTTGAAGATCCTCTGCTTTCTGATCAATGGGTGGAGGTGGACAATGGGTAGTAATTGATCTAAGTGGATGGGCATTGGGTTTGGTTGTCGTGGCTTTCCCGTGAAGACTCAGATTTTTTTGGTGATTCACTGGTTTCAGTTTTTTTTTATGTTTGTTTTACCAGGCTTTGTTTACCATTATATATGACTTGTAGCCCTTGTTCTTACAATGATAAAATATTTGATTCTCTTCACCTATCAGTTTCAGTCTTTTGTGAACTTCCTCTTGCTGTATTTTTGCTGCATCTCAAACTCTTTTCTGTCCAGCCGCAGATTAGTTTGGCATCAGATTAGTTTGGCATATGACACATTTTTCTTTGTTGAAGGATTCCTCAAATGTTGTAGGTAGCAGCACTCTGTCAGGAGGTAAAGATACTCTGCTACTACCTGTGTTGTTCATGTTTACGAATCTGAATCAACAGAAAACCTGAAACAAAAACAATATTAAAATGAATTACCAATATGATGGCTAAAACACATCATTATAAAGCCACCATTGTGGAAAATGGCAGAAGGGTTGTTTTGAGGAGTAATTTTCTGTCTCTATAAGACTGCTTGACACCCAAAACCTATGTTTTGACATCAGAATGAAGTATATAGTTATTATAGTTCCTTAAATATTACATCATCACTGCAACACATCTGCTGTTTAAAAGAATGTTGTCCAGAAAAAATCAGCCCGAATGAGCAATGTCTACCCAAGCTAAATTACTTTTCCAATGATGTAAAAACACAAATCAAAAATAAAAATCCCTGGATAACAATTTTTTCACGGATGTATATCAAGGGGCCAGGACTAAGATGAGCATAACTCTGTGAGGCTCTTGGCTTGGAAGACAAAATCTGCTCTGATGCCATCTCTTCTATAAATGCTAACCCTTTGGATGTGCCGGGATATGACCACAGTAGACGGATGGTCACAATTTTCTTAATCTGGGGTTACCTACTAAATTTAAAGCCTGCCTAATGGGTTACATTTTCCAAAGAATAAAGTGTGGAGATGCTGTATGCTGTGGAAACTATAAATTGTATGTTGTGCACATACACAATTGTTCTCTTTCCCTCTCCCCTTACCTTGCTTCCCTGTGGGAAATAATGTACAGCTCCAAAGACATGGCCTTTGGTTCCCAGGGGAATTCCCATTCTTATGGAATTTCCATTCTTATGGAAATCGACCATATGAGTACATGGCCTTTTCTGGAATTCCAACATATGTGAATGCTGCCTTGCCTGGAATTCCACCACATATGTGAGTGCAGATTTCTTTGGAACTCCATCTTATTTAGTGCAGGTTTTTTCTAGTGAGCATGTAGTCAGGCACTGCAAAGCATCAACATTTTCATCAGTCAAATGTTGCCATCTGGGCCTGGTCCCGTGGATGACTAAGGATGTAGGAGTGACTCTCAGCAGTGGGAGAGAAGGAAAACTGTAAAGTATGAAGAGGCAATTCACCTTGCCCTCCGCAGCCTGGTTCTGTGATTTTCTACTTCAAAAATATGTGTTTCTTTTGTAAAGGGAGGCTTCCCAAGGCATGGTTTTCCTTTGAAGTTTGGAGGCACCCAAAGGTAAATAGGCCATTCTGAGATTTTCTGTGGTGTCTGGAAAGAGCTTTTCCCCAGGTGAAAAATGCTTTCCTTGTGGAAAAAAAAGTAGAAAGAGAAGAAAGCTGTGCATTTGCTAGTTTTCCCCTGTGTGAAATTTTAAACTTTGTATAATTCTGCACAGTAGGAATAGGAGACCAAGGGATTTATCACGACATTCGCTGTAGAAGTTCTGCAAGCCTGCTCCTAGAGCCACTTTCCTGTATGTTAGAAATAGGATTTCTGGTTGGCTAGGGTATCCACCTAAGAACCCACCCACTCTAGTCAGGGCAAGGGAGTGGGCAAGGGAGTTACACGTCCAAGATAACCCATGCTCACCCCATTGGTAGCTTGGCACGAGTAGTCAGGCCTATCCAGAGGCAATGTGTAAAGCGTTTGCTCAACACACACAACACATGTGATGCACTATCTCCACCACAAAGGAAACACAATACCAAGTTATATGAAAATATACTGTATTGTACACAACTCAATTATTAGTCCAAACAAAACATGTCAGTAATATCCTGCTGCCTTAGCAGTTGTCAGAGTGTTACACATTAGTCTCTCTGCAGAACCAGCAGTAGTCACATATAACACACAGGTTACTTAGTATTCTGCAACATAAGCAGTAGTCAAGCCATTACTACACCAATGCACTTGTCATAAATGCCCATATCAGGAACATTATAAAACATATGGGAAGTCAGGAAAACATATTAGCAGAGCATGTCCATAAAAGGAACATTAGCAAAACATATATGTAGCACATCATTAAGCAAAACAGGTTAGCATATAAACCCATAAAGTCCATATTAGGAACATAAGAAATATGGATGCCTGTAGAAAGTACCTGTTTCCTTGATGGAAGGCACTTCCAGTGCCAGAATGCTCCAAAAAGGGCCCACAACGCTCCTCTGCGCCAGATGGGGGCCTTGCCCTTATTTTGGGGATGACCTGCACCCCCTTTGGTTTATGCAACGGGCACCTCCTGCAGCATACGCTCTCTAGGGGCCCCTGTGCCTCCACTGGCCCTCCAACCGTGGGGGGACAAACAATGCCCAAGAAACAACAGGGCGCCCGGTGGTGCAGGGAGCCTCCGATGAAGCTTCCACACCTCGTGCCCTTTGAAATATTTGTATTGGGCCCCTCCTGGGGTCTGAGACCACTGAGGGGGCCACAAAGAGGGACCAGAGGCGTGGGGGGCCTCCGGCGAGGCTTCCGCCCCGCATGTGGTCTCTGCAGATGATTGGGGCCTTCGTTCGGGCAGGGGAGCCTCCGCTGAGCCTTCCTTCCCCCTGCCCAGCTTCCAAATGCTGGCTGCGGCCTGCCCGGCCGTAACAGAGGGCAGGCACCAGAGTGGGTGCCTGACTGTGCCCTGGGGGTGCTCCTCAGAGCGTGCTTCTCCCCAGGGGCACGACAGGAGTGCGCTCGCTCCTCTTCTTCAAACGATGGTGCCCCGGAGGCAGAGGGGAGCAGCGCGCCCTCGCGCTTAAGGTCAGCAGCGCACCTGGGCTGCGGCGGTGATTGTGGCACAACAACAAACTTTTCTAATCGCTATGGCATTCTCATTAGCCTGGGTTGCAGCAGTGGTTCCAGGTTTTAAGCATGCACTCTACTAAGCGCAAATAGGTAAAAGAAAGCGCTCAAGGCACTACATCAGAGGAGGAGAAAGTGCTCCTCATGCACCTCTGAGTGTTGCAGTGGTCAGGGGCCACAGCACCCTGCCCCTGGGGTACAAGGTCCATGAAAAAGGCGCACAGGTGACAGGGCCCAGCAGCAGGCCAGCACAAGGGGGATGCAGGCAAATGGCAGATCCTCAAGGTGACCAAGCAGGTCACAGGTCAGCACAGAAGCAGCAGTCCATGCCGGTTCCTGATGAGTCCCTCCAGCAGCATTGTGGTCAGTTCCAGGTAAGTTCCAAAGAGTCTCCAAGAGTTCCCAAATTGTGGGAAAAACTCTTCTACAACTGGTTCTGGGAGTGCCCTCTCTCTCCTCCAGAACAGGCTCCAAACATCAGTTGGTGGTAAATGACCCTATTGTGTGAGGCCAAGGCACAGCCTTTACAAATGCAGGTGTGCCCCACCTCTCCCTTCTCTCAGCCCAGGAAGACTATTCAGCATGCAGATGCACCTCAGTGACACCTCCACCTTCCCTGCGTACAGGCTGTCTGAAAAGTATGCACAAAGCCCAACTGTCACTCTGCCGAGACCTGGATTGGAGTAAAGCTGCAAAACACCAGAGTCATATAAACACAGAGAAATGCTCACTTTCTAGAAGTGGCATTTCTCTAATAGTTAAAAAAAATCCACTTACACCAGTAAGCAGCATGTCTCATCACCAATACAGCCATACCAAACATACCTACGTTACCCCTCATAAATCAGACAATACACCCTACACATAAGGCAGAACATTTCCAATGCAATTCTATGAGAAGGCAGCACTCACAGCAGTGAGAAACCAAGTTAGGCTGTTTGTCACACACAGGACAGGCCACGCAACCAGGCACATGTTCTGCCTTCTACATACATAGCACCCTGCCCATAGGGCCAGCTAGGGCGTTCCTTAGGGGTTACCTACATGTAGTAAAAGGGGAGTTCTGGGCCTGGCGCACACAGGACCTTCTCTAGCAGGCCTGAGACAGGTTTGAAAGGCTACTTCAGTGGGTGGCGCAAGCAGCGCTGCAGGCCCACTAGTAGCATTTAATTTACAGGCCCCGGGTATAGAGATGCCACTGTGCAAGGGACTTACAGGTAAATTAACTATGCCAAATAGGTATAGGCCAATCATACCAACTTTAGAAGGGAGAGCACCTTAACTTTAGCACTGATCAGCAGTGATAAAGTGCTCAGAGTCCTAGAGCCATCAGCGAGAGGTCAGAAAAAATAAGAGGAAGGAGGCAAAAATTCAGGGGATGAACCTGCCACAAGGGCCAGGACCAACACTGTACAACTGGGAAAATTAGTGAATTTCAAACAAGTAAAGTTCTATTAAAGAATTGTAATGGTTAATCAGGGTGTATGACTTCCAAGACTCTGGAAATTATATTTGACCTTTACTTACCTTTATTTACAGGCAGCATTACTGTAGATTATAGCCCTTTTGCACATATATTACTTATGTGTGTTTTGTAGAAATACAATGTCTGCAAGTTTTCAACGCTTAATTGTGCTTTTATTCCCACCAAAAAAGCTTTTGCTAAGGGTATGTGTTTTTAAACTGCAATGTAATATTACTGTATTTGAAATGCAGGATTTGTTAATACATAAATCGGTTGAGTTGCTGCACGTTTATGTCGTTTCCGGGTCACTGTAAGTGAAGACTCTGGAGTAGTGCTCCTTAATATGAAATAAATTCACTGACTTTATATGTGGCCTGGAGTTCAGAGGTGTTCTTTGTACACAGGATGAAGGCCCCAGTGAGGACTATGCCTCTGGATGTCTGGACAGTGACGACTTACCTGGCCCATCGAGGACTTCTAGTAGGTCCATCACTCCTAGCCTCACCCTGCCAACATCAGATCTCCCACCCTCTGTGGCATCAACAGCACAGCCAACCCCTCGTCCCCAGACCTGTGTCCCAGGGACTGTTCAATCAGCAGTGTGCCCCACAGTACAGGGACCAGAGTCGACCCCTCAAACCAAAGATGATGAAGGCCGTGGTGTGACTGGGAGTGGTCACACCGTGCCAGGGGCACATGCACAGGGGGGCACGGTGCATGGAAGGGATGCTGTGGGCCAGAGGATGGGCCCCCCAAGGCACTCAACTGACCAGGAAACCATCTCACAAGTCCTGGGAGCGTACCAGCAATCCCAGGACAAGATGGGCCACATACTCACCATCTTGCAGTAAAACCAGAGGCTGTAGAGGGAAAACCACCAGGAGGCTATGCAGCAGTGGCAGGCTCACAATTCCACCATGGCCTCTATTGCAGGGGTGCTAATAGAACTCACCACCATCCAGCATGTGAATTCCACCCACCAGCAGACCCCTTCCACTAGCCACATACCAATGGAGCCTTCAACATCTGCCACAGCTAAAGGAATGGAGGCCCTGCCTGAGGAACCACAGGCCACTGGCACCCCTCCCTTTGTAGCTGAGGAACCCTGGCACAAACATGGTCGTCCATCCAGATATCCTGTAGGAGCTGATGCCAAGACAAAATTCTCTGCCAGGAAGTGACCCTCATCCGAACATTCTCCCTTGTGTTCCACTGAGAAACCCTGTTGACTGGCCAGATGTCATGTCTCAATTATTCCATTGGCCCTTGGACACTGGACCTGCACTACCTACACCTGTACCACGTACACTGATGATTTCATCCACCATCTCCTCACATCACCTATTGGACAATAGAATCACAATAAACACCATAACACACAGGTACCGCATTTCTGTCTTTAACTTAACATGTTCAGATCCCCAAGTGGCTTCTATACCTGAACAAACTGTTCCATCTGTAAACTTGGACTGACCAATTCTAAAACCATCTTAATCAATGATCAACTATTTAAGATACGTGAGTTTATTAACTGTGAGTGTACTAATACAGTGTACCTCATCATTTACCCTTGCAATATGGCTTATGTAGGCAGCACTACCAGAGCCCTCAAAAAATGTATTCAGGAACATTATCGCAACATACGGAAAGATGATTTTAAATTTCCTCTAGGTGAACACTTTGTGAAATGTCATCCACATACATGATCTTTTACCTTCTGTGGGTTAATCAAACTTAAACAACATCCACGGGGAGGCAATCTTGAACTCAAACTAAGTCAAAATGAAAGTAAACTCATCATTCACTTTGGTACTGTCCGACAGGGTCTTAATAAGGACCAGAATGGCATTATTGGCCACTGATGATTATTAACAGTATATATCAGTGATGTAAATCATATTTTAAAGGATTTTGAGCCATTTTTTCTGAATAACCTAACAGCTCTTTAACATTAACACTGCTCATGTATAGGATGTCACAAATGTCTTTTTACACACAATTATAAATAACGGCCCACACTATCCAATAGTGTGACATAATTACAAGGAGTTTGGACAATACTCTATACCAGTGGTTCCCAACCTGTGGTCCGGGGACCCCTGGGGGTCCGCGAGGCCTCCTCTGGGGGTCCGGGACTGCTTAGAAAATTAAATAATGTTAACAGATTAGGTCCCAGCAGCCAGTGGAGGGGGTCCCTGGATTCTAATAATAATTCAATGGGGGTCCTTGGGTTCCAATAATGAGAAAGTGGGGGTCCACAGAAGTCAAAAGTTTGGGAACCACTGCTTATACTCCATGAACATCTCCTTTAGTTACTATAATATGTTTAAAGATCAGCCAAATGTCTTGAGCCACTAGACCATGATTAACTACTCTTGTTCCTTTTAGCTTTAACTACCTATACCTTTTAGGTCATATGGATCTCTTAAGCCATATCCGAACTACTCAATATGTTTATAGACTCATTTTGGCCATCTCATCTCTGTTGACATTTCATAAATATAACGTAGGACATGTCCCTCTAAATTTAATTATGAATTAATCATGCACAATGGCATTTTATTAATAATGATATATAAATTTGAACTATTAGTCAAGGCGGCTATATTATACAATAGTACAATAATTAATTTATTTTCCTGGTACATCATAAGTCTGCGTATTACATTTCTGGGATTCTCTCTATAGACAAACATGATCGACCTAAGATGGTCAACTCATTTCTCTTACATCTTTTTCGATTCCATCTGGGCCAGGTAAATAGTGGCAGGACTTGGTCTTCCACTGTCAAATAGAAATAGGAGAAGGACTTTTTGAATCTTTTTATCCAACATGACTCTTTCTATAGTTAAACACGATCGACCTAAGGTGGCCGACGTATCTCTCATTCATCTCTTCCGATTGCAACCGAGCCATGAAAATAGTGGTAGGACTTGCTTTCTCACTACTCTACAAAAATAGGAGAAGGACTTCTTGAAACTTCTTATTGAAGATGGTGCCCGGCTAGAACGCCGTACGAGAACTCACAGTATTTATCCCGAGATTCTGCTTGCCTATAACATTGGTGAGTGTAACCCTCAAGGTATCCAATAATCTATCCATAATTAATATCCATATGGCCCAATAGAATATTATAATTTTTCTGATTGCGATACGCTTGCTCACACAATATGTACTGAAATCACAATACCTCATACACCTTACCTATTAGACGCTTTGTATTCTTCTTTCCCTAACAACGAGTAAACTTTGTATTAGTCCCATTCGACCTATGTAATGTTGCTTTAAGAATGCTAAAACACGTGTGTTTTAACATCACCATCTGAATGGACTCAATATAATAAGCGCCATCTAGAAGCTTTTGATACAGGATGTGGTTCATCTATAATATCACATCAATTTAGTTTGCCCTGTAAATATGACAGTGAGATTTCTATGGGTTCTCTTGAACTGACTTGATTAAGCCCTCCCTGTTTTATTGACTAACTCATAATATAACATTAGCTTTGCTCACTGCGAGAATACAATAGTGAGCTTCCAACGTGAATCTCAGAATTGACTTGAACCAATCTAGCCTTTCTTTGATTTGTTAACTCTCTTGACACAGGAGTTAGACAGGTTGTAACACCCTATAATACTACATAAGTGTCTCAGTATTGGGCAAATTATATAAATCCTGTAATATTTGATTGCTTCGTTTAAAAAATAATGTTTTCTATTATGAGAGTGTATCATACTTGTTTGTAATTAATTATGAGGGAAATATGTACTTGTGATCCAATGTCTTTATTCAGATCTATCACAATTATTTAAGAATGGATGTTTTATTATGAACAAAGTTTAGGTATGATACTTATTTATTTTTATTTCTATTGTTCACTATATACATTTCTTTGAGCAATTTTCATTAATACACAAATCACTTATGGGATAGAAATCACTCCTCTTTCTTCGCTAGAACCAGTCTCACGCTGTATAACATTATCAAAATCCTAGAAATATCTATCCTTCTTTCTTTTATGGACACCCATTTACATGTTACTTTGTTGTATAGGTTGAGGAATACGGGACTATTGCTGATCCTTCTTGCTATTTTCTTCTTCTCTTTTATCACTGAAGTAATGGGGTACTCAATGTTGGCTTTCTAACTTTGCATTTTACTTTTTTATCTTTACTATTTTACTGTTTTACTGTTTCCCTTAATCAGTACTTCCCATTTGCTGCCTTGAAAAAGCCTCAGGTGAATTTACCACAAGGGGGCGAAACACGTGTCAGCTGTTTTGTCCGATATCTTCACGATCTCTACACAGAATAGGATCTCAACAGATTCTTAAGTCAAACTACCATCAATAAATGCACTCAAATTGAAAGTAAGGACTCGATGCATCATTATTGATTTCAAACTGAGGCACTTCTACAACAATGATACCTTATATGAGTGTGTTATCTACCTTCTTGGAGTTCTGTGTTTGAATGTGTGTTCACCAGGAAGTAATGTGTGTCAATCCACATTCACCATGTAGGAGGCTGGCCTGGTTTGTAGTGGGTACCTTGGGTACTTAAACCTTATACCAGGTCCAGTTATCCCTTATTAGTGAAGTAGTAGTGTTCTAGCAGCTTAGGCTGATAGAGGTAGCTATAGCAGAGCAGCTTAGGCTGAACTAGGAGACATGCAAAGCTCATGCAATACCACTTATAGTTACAAGGTAGTTATATACAAGTAAATACAATACTCAGTGTTACCAAAAATAAAGGTATTTATTTGGGTGACACAGTACCAAAAGTAACTTAGAGGCAATACTCTCTCTCGAGGTAAACATAATATATAAACAAGACACGAAAATTAGACAAGTAAATAGTCATAGAACAATGCAAACAATAGGAAATGCTATAGAATGCAATGGGAGAAAGTGGGTCTAGGGGCAACACAAACCATATACTAAGAAAGTGGAATGTGAATCACAAATTACCCCCTAGACAAGTCTACTGTGTGCAGAATTGCTGGGAGAGTAAGAATACAGTAAAGGTAAGTAAATTACCCCACCCCAGAGCCCAGGAAAGCAGGACTAAATTACTGCAAGTTTCCTTAGGGGACACTACACCTCGTTTTGGGGATTTTGCAGCAGCCAACCAAGTCTGCAAAGAACAGCTGCTGGATTATGGGACCTGAAGACCTGCAAAGGAAGGGGACAAAGTCCAGAAGTCAAAAGAAGTTCCAGGAAGGACAGGAGTCCCTGCCAACCCAGAAGATGGTGCAAAAGAAGAGTCCATGGTTAGTTGAAGACTACAGAATTGCACCCTAGGAAGATGCCAGCAGGTTTCTGCATGATGCAAAAGATGTCCCATGGTGTGAAGATCGTTGCAGATGAGATTTCATGTTGGAAGTCACCAACAAGCCTTGGCTACGCCAAAAGTGTGTTTAGCATCAAAATGGTGTTCGATGGACCCAGGAGGGACCTGGGGGCCTCAACTCTGTGTGAGGAGGAAGAGGAGGCTCTCTGCACTTTAGAGAGCCCTGAGGATACCAGCCAGCACCCCCAGGAGTTGCAGGATCTGGGTTCAAAGGAGGTGCAAAACGCAGTTGATGCAGCACAACAAAAGAAGGGCCCACAACGCCAGAGAACAGCTCAGCGAGTTGTGCGTCGCAGGATGGAGTGCTGGGGACCTGGGCCAGGCTGTGCATGAAGGAATTTCGCAAAGAGTGCACAGAGGCCTCAGGAGGGGAAGAAGACACAATATACAGGGGTACCCTTGTTCTCAGGGAAGGCAAGGTCTTATCTCCTCCAAATTGCATCAGCAGGGCCACAGAACAGTGTATGTCGATGATGTCCACCCTCTGTGTCCTTAGGAGCATGCTCATCACTGCGAGAGGAGGCCCAGTGTACCGGTCGTCGTCTTGGAAGGTGCCTGCTTGGAGCAGGGGAGTTACTCCATCACTCCACGGGAGATTTCTTCGGTCCTTCTGGTGCAGGATGAAGACAGGGAGTCCCCAGAGCATGCACACCATGGAAACTTTGCAGTTGCTGACTTGGAGCTGAGGTTGCTGAAGAGAAGTGTTTCTTGTAGACACTTTGTTGCAGTTACAACGTTTCTTGGAGCAGGCTGGGAGTGATCCGAGGTCAGAAGAGTCTGAAGTTGTTGCAGAGGATTCCTGAAGGATACTTGCAAGCAGAATCTGAGGAGAACCCACAGGAGAGACCCTAAATAGCCTTGAGAGGGGGATTGGCTACCTTATCAGGTATTGACCTATCAGAAGGGGTCTCTGACGTCACCTGCTGGCACTGGCCAATCACAACCCTCCAGAGTGCCCCCACACCTTGCAAAGCAAGATGGCTGAAGTCTGGGACACACTGGAGAAGCTCTGGGCACCACCCCTGGGGTGGTGATGGACAGGGATGTGGTCACTCCCCTTTCCTTTGTCCAGTTTCCCACCAGAGCAGGGGAGAAGGGGTCCCTGAGCCGGTGTAGACTGGTTTATGCCAGGAGGGCACCATCAGCATTTTCAGAGGCTGGGGGAGGCTACTCCTTCCTGTAACATCTATTTCCAAAGGGAGAGGGTGTAACACCCTGCTTTCAGCGGAAATGCTTTGTTCTGCCTTCCTGGGACTGGGATGACCAGACCCCAGGAGGGCAGAACCCTGTCTGTGAGGTGGCAGCAGCTGTAGCTGCAGTGAAAGCCTCAGAGAGGTGGTTTGGCAGTACTGGGGGTCCATGGTGGAGCCCCCAGGATGCATGGAATTGGCTCCCCAATAACAGATTTGGAATGGGGGGACAATTCCATGATCTTAGACATGTTACATGGTCATATTTGAAGTTACCATTGTAAAGCTACATATAGCTATTGACCTATATGTAGTGCACACGTGTAATGGTGTCCCCGCACTCACAAAGTCCGGGGAAATGGCCCTGAACTATGTGGGGGCACCTATGCTAGTGCAAGGTTGCCCTCACACTTAGTAACTTTGCACCTAACCTTCAGCAAGTGAACGTTAGACATATAGGTGACTTATAAGTTACTTAAGTGCAGTGAAAATGTCTGTGAAATAATATGTGCGTTATTTCATGCAGGCTGCAGTGGCAGTCCTGTGTAAGGGTTTGTCTGAGCTCCCTATGGATGGCAAAAGAAATGCTGCAGCCCATATGGATCTCCTGGAACCCCAATGCCCTGGGTACCTAGGTTCCATATACTAGGGACTTATAAGGGGGTCCAGTATGCCAATTGAAATTGGTAAATGAAGTCACTGGCCTACAGTGACAAATTTAAAAGCAGAGAGAGCATAAGCACTGAGGTTCTGGTTAGCAGAGCCTGAGTGGCACAGTTAGGCACTACACAGGCATACACATTAGGCCACAAACTATGAGCACTGGGGTCCTGGCTAGTAGGACCCCAGTGAGACAGGCAAAACACACTGACATACAGGTTTTTATCTATGAGCCTTGGGGTCTTGACTAGCAGGATCCCAGTGACACAGTAAAAACACACTGACACACACACTAACAGGCCAAAATTGGGGTAACCATGCCAGAAAGAGGCTAATTTCCTACACACCATACGTCTGTTACATGGACAGGAGAGGGAGGATTCACCAGCAGGTTACACTGTACCCCTGACACGTTCCAAAAGCCATTCGTTCTGGGAGTTACTAGTTTAGGCAGATACCAGAGTAGCTTCACTAAAGCGACCTGCAAATAGACCAAAACAGGGACAACCATCAGAATAGAAGTCATGGCGCCACACACAACACATATGCAGTACATTTTAGATGGCCACAGTTTGAATTGTGAAAAAGTATTCCATGCCACATTCAAAATCTCCAGAGACCCATTGCCATTTCACGCTAGCTCACAGCTGGGTGAGGGAGAAGGTGCACCGGCAAGTGGGACAGCAGCAGCCCATGGGACCAAGGAGGGTGATACCAGCAGAGCCATGAGGACCTGTGGGATGGAGGGCACGGGGAGTGTCACAGGGGAGCCCAGATCATCCACAACATCTTCGGATTCCTCCTCTGATGGATGCTCCCTGGCAGTGATGAACCTATCTGGGACCAGCCCAGCACCATCCTTGTCCACCACCCTACTTACCAGCACCACCCTCCCTGTTGCTCCCCACCCAGTTGCCCATGCCTGCTCACCCAGGAGGGTGGGTGTCTCCTTCGCCGCAGGCACCTCTGCCTCTGTCCGAGTCAGTCCTGCTGCCCTCAGTGAGGAGGCTATTGGCCTCTTGAGGTCCATCTCTGTGGGTCAGACAACCAATGTGAATGTCATTCAGGGGCTGGCAGCTCAGGTACAGCAGAGCAGTGCTTCCCTGGAAGGCATTCACTGTGCCGTGTCTGGCCTGCAGAGACCCTTTCAGGCTCTGGCCTCCTCACTGATGGCAGCCAGTGTCCCTTTGTCTTCCGTCCCCCCTCCAGCTACCTCAGCCCAGTCCCATACCCCACTCCTCACACCCATCCAGAACACAGAGTCAGACCACCATTCATCCACCTCAACAGACACGGTTCGCAGTGACAAACAGGAGCACCAACACAAGCACCATAAAACCCACCACCGGCATGCACACAGACCACACCCTCCTGCACACAAAACAACAACCGCTCCGTACACTAACCCCCTCACCACCCCTTCCTTCACAGACACTATACCACTCACACATGCTGCCACAACACCAACACTCCCTGATCCAGCCACAGGTCCCATGATACGCACAGTCACCACACTTCCAGACCCGCATACATCCACCTCATTTACCACATGCACACTCACAATCGCTACCAACACCTCCACATGCAGCACATCCACCTTACCTGCAGGCACCACCCCAACAGATGGTCACCCATCCACCATGGCAGCTCCCTGCACCTCATCCCTCCCTCTTCCCAAAATACCTATACGCCAGCGCTTACCCATCTAGTAGACACCCAGCACACACATGCCTTCATCCTACCGACCTGCACCTAAGACACCTACAAGAACACACCTCACAACCACTTCTTCTCCCTCCACTCCCAAACGCTTTCCCCATGACCGCCCTTGTGCCCCTAAGAAAAGATTCCTGTACAAGTTTTCCCTCTTCCCTACCACCCTCCCACCCCGTGGTTCCATACGTGTCCTGCCTTTCCTTCAACATGGATGTGTTGCATTTGTGCGATTTGGTTTGTGTGTGTTATGTGTATGTGATGTGATTGTGTTGCAGCATGAGTCGTGTACCTAACTTGTGCATTTTACTTGGTGTGATGTGTTGTGATGGTGTTGTGTGGCATTATGCGGTTGTTGTTTGTGTGGCCATGTGTGTGGTGATGGATATGTCATGTGTGTTGTGTGGACCTGGTGTGACATCTGACATGGTTGGCAGTGTTTTGGTATTTATTAGTTGTGTGTGTTTGTTACGTGTTGCTGTCAGAATGTGTTGTCATGTGGAGGTGTGCTGTGTTCTTCCTTGCCAATGCGTTTGTGTGGTTGCGGTTGTGATATTGTTGTGTGACTCTGTGGTGTTGTGTATGACTGTGTTAGACAGTGGCGGTGATGTGTATGTGCGGGGTGGTGTGTGTATGGCATGTGTATTTTGGCATTGGTATATATAGTTTGTGTGTGTATGTTGGTGTGTGTTTGTGTTGGTACGGGTGTTTGCGTGTGTTTGTGTGGCCGTCCCTAGCCGTTCCGGCTGTGTGTGTTGTGTCTGCGTGTATACTAATGGCCTTCCCTCCAGTGTGTGCTAGGTGGGTGTACTTACAGTTGTTGCCTTCGTAGCTGGGTCTGGAGTCGTAGTGCCATCACGAGCAGTGGGAAGGCTTCAAGTTCAGGTTCCCAGCAGCTCCAGGCGTGTCTGTGTTCCTGAAGGTGAGTGTCCTTTATACTGTTCTTTTCCACCAGGCTTTTGGTGATGGCCCGACCTCCCCGTAAATCCTGGTGGTGTGCAACTTCATAATATGGTCGATGGCAACATGGTCCCCATCGGACTGGAGGTGCCTGCACCATCCGCGGCGATCCATCTGCACTGGCAGTACTAGAGGTATATTGGCTGTGTTTTGTTGGGAACACCGCCATGATCATAATATGGCGGTCTTCTCTGGCGGCCTACAGCAGTGTGGCCGCAGACCGCCAAACTCGGAATGAGGGCCTGAATCTCTGCAAATGGCCATTTTTATTTTTATCACACCTGGTATATACTGGGTATGTTAAAAGGCTTACTCCCGTTACATTTCGGCAGGTCAAACCTACCAGAATATAAAGGGAGGAAAAAGCCCAGAAAATATAGGAAGATGATCATTTTTGTGTGATGAGCACCAAGACCCGCATTCTATGCCCCATTTGAGAGGAAAACTTGAACCATGTGTTATCTATTGCACTGGATAAATAACGTACCCCAGGGTATTGTTATATATCAGGTGTGATAAATATCGCACATCATAAAAGGCCACTTGTCATGAGAGCCATTATATCAACTTTTTCGAGAGACCAATTTGCATTTTAAACCTTATACATGTTCTCCATTTTACTGCCAGAAATGGAAAAAAATCTCGCAATGCATAATCTTGCATGATGAAGACAACCTCAATCAGTATTTGTTGTAGTTGCCCCTCTACGTTCCAACCGCTCAGCCCTTTTCTGACAGATGCTTGATGGGAATGACTGTGCTATGCATAAAACACAAACATCGTGTAACTTTACTCGGCACATCAGAAAGTGACTGTCAAAGTTAAACAACTGAGTAAATTCCTATATGCTTTTGTTATAGCTCACACTTTTCAGAATTCTGACCCTGGAAAGGATCATAAGAAGGACCCTTGCTTGTACCTTGACAGTTGTGCATCTCAGACATTTTTACTGTCAGGGTACAGGATGGTGTGATCCACCACAAACAAGATATCATATCTGCTTAAATGGTAGAGGATTCAATGGACCAACTATGTCTATGCCTACTCTCTTGAATGACACACCAACCACTAGCAGGGGACGGTTGATTAGTTTGGCCTCTAGACATGCCACTCATGTAACAATCTGGTCACATTCTGTAGACTCCTTCTACATCATCTCATAATTGGCCAGCAGAAAAAAGGCTGCAGCCTGCCCTTAACTTTCATGAAGCCCAGGTTCTCAGCTAAGGGGGCTAGCAACAACAGAAAGCTTCTTGCTAGCTCCAGTTCTGGGTCCAAACTCTCATCATACAACAAAACATTTATTTATTTATATACAGACCACTCTGTAAGCTGCTCCAGTGCCAATCGGTTCCACAGAGATCCTGTGTAGAGCCACTAGAGTAGGAAATTCCCCCTGTTACCAATAGAACTCTTGCCATGACAGTTCTCCAGTAATAGCAACACCTGCAGCACTGGCAGTGACCACTCTACCTCACACAGCCTGCTTTCTGCAACCTCATCCTCATCTCTGTCTGACGAAGGGGTGATGGACACCACAGCCAGTGTGTTTTTACAGCCCAAATCCACACTACACTACTCTTTCAGATTCCTCCACACTAGGAGTGATCACAGTTTCCTCTTCAGGCTGATGTGCTGCCTGTGTCCTTGTAAGCACTGCTGAGGTTGTCCAGGCCATGTAGGACTCCAGTCCTGACACTAGCCTGGGTGCAATCAGGTCATTACCAAGAAGGCACCAAGCACCTTTTTTCTCTCACACTGCCATGTCGGTAATGGCAGCCTTCCTGTGAGAAAGTCATCCTTTTACCATGTTCACCCCAATTTGTCTGACTGATACTGGTGGTAACTGACTGTGACTGTGCCCTGGGCTCTGCTAACCAGGCCCAGGGCCAGTGCTCTGAATAAAATGTACATGGTAAAAGTGGTACAATTACAATTGGCAATAACAGACTAATGTAGTCCTTAGTAGATAATAGGGCAAGGGGGATTCAAACTACTTATATGTCCATAGTATATACTAGGGCAGGGAAGCTTAGAGGCCCAGTAGATTTATTGAACTGGAGTTTGTATTGCTGTGTTGCCTGCTGTCATCTTTAAAAAGTAAAATGTATGCAAATTCGACTTTGGAATTACAAGTACTTCCAAAGTGATAGTCTACCTTATTTTTACAAATAAGCCATCCCTAAGGTCTCCCTAGGTGCTGCAGGGGTAGAGTTTCACGTAACTAAGCATGGTCATTATAAAATATGTTTTATATGCCCTGATGAGGGAGTACTTTACCTTTCATTTTTTTCTCATTTTTTCTCATTGTAGGTACTTAGTTCCTGATTTATACTTTTTTTGCCCCACATTTGCGTCATTTTTTGACAAGATGTTGTAAATGTACACCGCATTTGCGTAAACAAATTACGCAAATGTGGCACAAACAAAAGTATAAATCAGGGCCTTAGTTCCATAGGCTAGCATGGAAATATTTCACATAAGCATAAGTATTGCTGGGAAGGAGCTAAATGGGTCATGAAAGGACTCAAGTGATTGATAATGATAAATCCAGCAACTTGTCACTGTTGAATTTATCATAACTAATACAGGAAAGAAGTTATAGGACTTTCCTTTCTATAAGCCAAATTCCAGCTTGCTAGAGGCCTCTCCTGATTCGTCAACCTTAACAAGATTAGCCAGGCTTCTTTGATGAGGTGATAAGTGGCCTGCAGAAGTTATCTGACAAGGGGGTATTCTGCAGCTTCAGTGGCTAGGCCAGGAAGGGGGCTGGGTAATCAAAATGGGCTTTAAAGTAAGCAGGCCATAAAGTAATGCCAGCCAGTAATGCCCTCTCATCCTGTAGCCCACAGATAGATAGCAGGCCCAGGAAAGAAATTTGCAGATGTTCTTTAGGGGGAGTGTTAATGGAAATGAGCAACATCAGTTGGTTGGTTTAACCAGATCTTGCTCCTTGGAGAAAAAATGTCCATCTTAGATTTTAAAGTGCAGTGCTTTATGGCACAAGAAAATGCCACACTTTAGAGAAAGCTGCCATGCTTTTGGGTGACACCCTGCATCTCAATGGATAAGGATGCCCCCTTGTTTGTCCCACACGATGATTAAAAAAAGTGGCAGATCTGCTTTTCAACTCAGGTCTTCTGTCTGAAACCACAAGAAGAACTGCCCTGCTGGAACCTTGGTCTGCATCCCAAAGGACTGCACGCTGAAGTACTTCTCCTGTTGCCCACTGGAGCACCAGCCCTAAGGACTTTGCCTAGCTTCAAAAAGTACTCCAAAGTGGACTCCCTGAAAGCAACAGGCTAATAGAGCCTGCCTGCACCAACTATCACAAAGGTCCCCAGGCTGGAGTGCATCCAGTGGAATTTTAGGGATCTGGCCGGGTGCATTGTGGGAACTGAAGTCCTAAACTTGCAAGGACCATCTCAGAGTTTAGAGATCCTTGGATCTGTGTCTTGGACACTTTGTACCCTCAAGCGGAACTTCAGGAAGAAGTTCCAGAACTTTGAAGAAGTTTGGAGCAACTTTTTGAAAAAGCTCCATAAGTGGACCGACTCACTGTCGTGAGTCAAGCCAATTACCTTCAACGGTGACCTGGCTAGGATTTCAGGTTTGTCCCGCTGAATTCTCCAGAGCTACAGACTTCCAGGATTTCACTGGGGCCTTGTGGAAAAGCAGTCTGACAATGTCACATCTAAAATGTTTTGCTGAGGAGGACCACACTAAGTCAAGAGAGAAAAGCTCCAGAAAAGCTTATAAGTGTGAAGGTAAGATTTTGACCAAGGCCTCTCGCTCAGTGTAGCAATTTCATACCTGGCAGTGGAAGTCTAAAGGCATCATGCAAGGCAACCCTTTGTTCCCTCTTTTTTTTGTCAGCGTGGAAGCCCTGCAGGGCTTGACTTTGAGGCACCAAGCGGGTAGGACTGAGCAGTAGGTGGGGCACTAGACAACCCAGAGCCTGGGCTTGCTATCCAAGAAGTAGCACGTGGCAGTCCTGGCCCTATTCCAGGGGAAGGCTGCATGCAGGCATGCATGCAACTGCACACTACACCTTCAAGTCATGTGTGGGCAGATGGCCGGACGAATGTCAAAAACACAGGCCCGTATTTATACTATTTTGGCGCCGCATTTGCATCGTTTTTTGACGCAAAATCGGCACAAACTTTCAAAACACAATTGTATTTTGTACGTTTGCGCTGATTTTGCGTCAAAAAACGACGCAAATGCGGCGCTAAAAAAGTATAAATATGGGCCACAGTGTCCTAAGCCTAGGAGCCAAAAATTAAAATGACAGAGGGCCCAGGGTGGGGGGAAAGCTTTGTGACGTCAGCTTCATTGTGTGACCTTCAGATTGGTCACAATACAGGGGGTAGGACAGCAGATCAAAAGCAGGGCCTTCTTAGGTAGCTCTTCATTAGCTAATGGCTGTGTGAACTGTGGAGGTGTGTTAAGATTCTTTTCCCCTTATCCCCTACAGTTGTCTCCCAAGTCTATACTTTGGAGGGTAAATCTCTACATTCCCACACTTGCTATGCCCATTATCATTAAGTCTTTGCAGGTGACTAGGCTGCTCCTGCCAACTTGGTGTGGGCTGCTCCTGCTACAAGTAGTATGTCGTCCACACGGACGACCCAACAGGATCACACTGATTCTGCTGAGGTCTAGCCAAAACAGCTGCTCCATGGTTTACACACACTTCCGTCTGATGGAAGGAGGTGGGACAGAGTAGGGCTAGTAGAAGAGAGGGTTGTACTTCTCTGGCTTTGATTGCTGTTCGGTGAATCCTTGCTGGGAGATGTTCCTTGAACTCGACCAAAGAAACACCACCCACTGAAAAACACAAAATTTCATCCTGTGTTCCAATAATGATCCAAATTAAAGCACAAGTCACCTCTGACTGAGTGAGCCATCTGGGTCTAGCAAAAGCCTAGCAAACCACTTTTGTTATATTTGTTGAGACCACCAACCTGGGGAGTGACTTTCTATGCATAAAGCTGTCACAGGCACTACCTCGTTTTAAAGAGAAAGCCACAAGATCTGTTTGTGTCCACTGTGATTACTAGTCTGTCCCAGGCACTACTGTGTCTGTACATGTTGCTGGTATACCAAAGTTTCAAGGGCTCATCACTTGGCCTGAGGGTGCAGATCCTATCCTGTGTTGCACAGCTTCAAGGTATTTCTGCCTCAGCTTCCCACAGACCAGCTTTTCTAGTCAGCATTCTCCTTGTGCAAGGTTCCCTCCAGCATCCCCAAACCCGTGTCCTGGCATTAGTCAGTCAGCTTCCCTCAAAGCAATTCTTTTCCTAGAAAGCTGCAGAACTTCGAGGTTCCCTTTCCCAAACTTGGCAGTCAGCAACCCATCCATGAAGTACAGAAGAGTTTCTTCATCTCCCCTACGATGGTTTACCAGATTCTGGCTGTAGAAAAATCTTGACACACTGAATTGTCATTTCTGCCCTAACAAAATACCAATTCTATGGTCAGAGTTTATGGAATCCAACAGGCCCAATCTAGGGCATGTTTTGGGTAGTTCCTGGCTTTTGTGTATTCGTCCCAGACTGGTCCAGCCATAGTGTTGGGCTCACATTGATAGCAGGAAATTGGGGTGGAATCCGGACACTACTATGAGAGAAGACCCTTAATATAGTCACTAAAGGGTAGGGACATCTATCTCTTAGTGTCTAATTCAATACAAAGGACCTCAGCAATGTTCTGGAGATAACCTGTGTTAGAAATGGGGTTTCTGGTTGGCTAGGGTATGCACCTAAGCCAGGCAGAAACTATCACTCTAAAGGGCGAGTCAGTTACACACCAAAGATAACCTATGCTCACCCCCATGCTCACCCCCTGGTAGCTTGGCACACAGCAGTCAGGGTTATTCCCAGAGCCAATGTATGAAGTGTTTGGGCAACACACACCAGAGACACTATAAATGCACTACAAAAGAGACTCAACACATCATTATGTTTACAAGTATCATCTATATTGTACATATATCATCATTTCACAAAAGCTCATAGGGCCTAAGTGGGATGCAGTTGTGCGGTTACTGATTAGCTCCTAATGTCCTTCGAAATGCATGCCCAAATGATACATATTATGACATAAAATACAATCAGAAATATTAAAAGCAGCAGGATGTCATCACATTAGGGGTTCCCTGTAAGCCCCTGGGGTCAGAAAAACAATATACATAAATAGCTAGAAGGCATCATAAATCCTAGAGGTTGGGGAGATCATGTAAGGATTGGGAATCCTTATACAGATGATTTACAAAAAAAGAGAGATGATGTACACCCCATCATCAGGATATGTAATGCAACCTGCGACATGGATCATTAAATGGTTCTCTACCCGAGCAACGAGTACAGTTCTGCTACACTCACTCCAGAAGTAACACAGTAATTCTCTTATAGCTTGGTAGGGCAGAACTGCATGGGTTATTGCAGGCAATACTAAGAGGCAAGTTGGCGTAGCTACCGCTAGATTTGCACCAGCTAAATCACTTGCCTGTTTCTGACATCAGTCCCTGGGTGCTATATAGGACCAGGGGCAGCAAATACATATCAGTAGTCTCATGCTGGCCCCTGGGAAAACACATGGGATGGGGACACAGGGCAAAAAGGCAGGCCAGCACACAACACAGTGTTCAAGTGGCGGTTCCTCCTTGTAGGGCCACAGTGTCTCTATAGGAACACAGCCAGGGACCGGCTGGCAGCAGGGCCACAAGCAGAAAAAACATCCAGTGAGGCCTATGGCCACCCAGCAACAGCAAATAGCAGGGCAGTCACAGAAGAGCAGTCCAAATGAGTACCTTGTGCACTCCAGCAGTCCTTCCAACAGAGGTTCAGTCCCAGTTCCAAAAGTGTTCTAAAACCCTGGGGTTACAGTTCCTCTACTTATACTCAAAATGCCCAGTTTCTAGAAGGTGAGAGAAGGTTCCAGCCAATTCTGACCAGTTCCAAGAATTTCCCTTCTCCCCTGACCTGGTTCCAGACATCAGTAGGGAGTGAACTAGCCCTTTGTGTGAGTGCACGACACAGCCTATACAAATGTAAAGTGCTCCCCACCTCCCTCTCTCCCAGCCAAGGAAGACCATCACTATGCAGGTGAAACCCTGTCACACCTAACCTTCCCTGATGGATGGCTGTCTGAGGAGTATGCACAAAGTGGAGCTATCGCCGTGCCCTAGATGTGGATTGGATTCGTGGGAAAAAGCACCAGAGCTATAAGCACAGAGAATGCCCACTTTCTAAAAGCTGCATTTATAAAATAGTAATGTAAATCCACCTACATCAGTAAGTAGGATTTCTCACTACCCAAACATACCAACATCAGAAATTACCACTTAAACATATATAAAGCAATTCTCAATGCAAATCTATGAGAGGAACAGCACCAACAGCAGTGAAAAACAGAATAGGCAGTTTGTCACTACTATGACATTTAACACATAAAAATATATGTCCTACTTTTTATATACACAACACCCTGCCCATACGCTATCTGGGGCCTACCTTAGGGGTGACTTAGGGATAGCAAAAAGGGAAATTAGGCCTTGCAAGTGGTTTGACTTGCAAAGTCAGTGTGGCAGTAAAGTGCACATGCAGGCCCTGCAGTGGCAGGCCTGAGACAGGTTTGAAAGGCTACTTATGTGGGTGGTGCAATCAGCGCTGCTGGTCAACTAGCAGCATTTAATTTACAGGCCCTGGGTATATGGTATACTACTTCACAAGGTAATTACAAGTAAATTAAGTAAGCCAAATAGGTTTACACCAATGATACCAAGTTTTAGGGGTGAGAGCACATGCACTTTAGCAATGATGAGCAGTGGTCAAGTGTCCAGAGTCCTAAAGCCAAGAAAGAGAGGGTCGGAAAAATAGGAGGAGAAAGACAAAAAGTTTGGGGATAACCTTTCTGAAAAGGTCATTTCCAGCACCCTGAAATACACATTGCTGACTGCTCTTTTGCCAATCCCCATCTTAAATTGATTTCCAGTGCAGGAAATCAAAATGGATTGCTGTGTGGCCACAGCCAAATGTATCTCACACACTTTATGCACTTTGGTCCTCATATGCATGCACCCACACATGCACTGCATGGATGTAGTGAAGGACACTGTTGCAACGGACTGGTAGAATAATTTAATATCACGGAGAGGTCAATAGGTAACTCGCCATAGCAGGCATCAGTCAAAAAGGTCTATTCTGCCACTGCCTGGTGAGCTGACAATAGCCATGCTCCGTAAAGGAAGTTGCACATGGTGTGCCCGTCATAACATTTGAGCGACTTATAGCTAGTCTGGTTGTCTGTCTTGTTTTTCTCTGAACTCCCCCCCCCCAACCCCTGTTGGTAACATTTTAGTTATATATTTTCTTTTTTTTCTTTTTACTATAGTGCACTCCAGTCACACATTGGAGATTCAAATCATTTTACTATGTTGATCCATAAAATCATAAGCAGTCACGGTTTCAGTACCATGCATATCATAAAGGGGAGAAATTCGAACTAAATATTGTTGTTTAAATGACAGTCTTGTAGATGATGGAGCAGGTCTTGAAAATGATGCAGGCTTGCAGGGGCACACTATGTAGATCCTTCAGGGTCAGGATTACATGATCATATATTAGTCATTTAATGAGAAGAGCAGCAAAATGCTAGAGTCACATCACACATTGCTAAAGTTGAGTCAGTTTTGGCAGCAAGTTGAGTGTTGCCATGTTTCAGATGGGAGAGAGCTAGATTTGGAACAGTGGCTGCAAACGCTGTTAAAGGGGACAGCTTATTCTGTCAAGAAGTGTTGGGGTAGGGCAGAGTGAGTTCATCTTTTCTGAGACTTTAGTTTTATATCCTTCCAAATGCACATTGATGCCACCGTCTTGAGTGTGGGCTGAATTTGAGAATTTGTTAGCCATACAGATGAGATCTTCTTTTGTTGTACTGCACACAAGTTAAATGCCTGACATCCATGTTTGTATCAAGGAAATATCCATGTCTGTATCAAGGTGAAGCCTTCTTTTGAATGGTGAACAACTTTGTATTGAAAGGCATTTAGATACCTTGTGGAATCACCAATAGACTGGAGCTCCTGTGATTAGCAAAGTGGTCCCAGTGCGGAAGCTAATGTAAAGGTTAGGTTTCTCTTACATATTTTTCCAACTGAGGGCTAGAGTAGGCACAGCAGCTGTGAGGTTAGTCATCAGCTACCATTGCTGATAACAGTAGGTCTTGACAGTGCATGGGATCGACCACCATGGTGCATGTGAGCTCCATGTGTAGTCTAAGGTGTTGAGGCTGGGATAAAGTAAGATATTCCTTCTGCTTAGATAAACACTGTGTGAATTTTGTTGTGTCTATCTGTAAAATGCTTTGGAGATGCTCTGAAAAGTATAGGGAACTTATAGCTGTTTGAAGAATTTACTATACAGTCTGTTAAAACATGTGTTAGTACTTTTTATATTGTTTTGATAATAAAGTACTTTGGACACAGTCTTTATGATAGGGTTTGTACTTTGCAGCAGGTTGGTGTAGGAGGCTGGACTGGCTTGTAGTGAGTACCAAGGGGTACTTACACCTTGCACCAGGCCCAGTTATCCCTTATTAGTGTATAGGGTGTCTAGCAGCATAGGCTGATAGATAATGGTAGCTTAGCAGAGCAGCTTAGGCTGAACTAGGAGACGAGTGAAGCTCCTACAGTACCACTAGTGTCATATGCACAATATCATAAGAAAACACAATACACAGATATACTAAAAATAAAGGTACTTTATTTTTATGACAATATGCCAAAAGTATCTCAGTGAGTACCCTCAGTACGAGGATAGCAAATATACACAAGATATATGTACACAATACCAAAAATATGCAGTAATAGTATTAGAAAACAGTGCAAACAATGTATAGTTACAATAGGATGCAATGGGGACACATAGGGATAGGGGCAACACAAACCATATACTCCAAAAGTGGAATGCGAACCACGAATGGACCCCAAACCTATGTGACCTTGTAGAGGGTCGCTGGGACTATTAGAAAATAGTAAGGGTTAGAAAAATAGCCCACCCCAAGACCCTGAAAAGTGAGTGCAAAGTGCACTAACGTTCCCCAAAGGACATAGAAGTCGTGATAGGGGAATTCTGCAGGAAAGACACAAACCAGCAATGCAACAACGATGGATTTCCAAACGAGGGTACCTGTGGAACAAGGGGACCAAGTCCAAAAGGCCCAAGCAAGTCGGAGATGGGCAGATGCCCAGGAAATGCCAGCTGTGGGTGCAAAGAAGCTGCTACTGGACAGTAGAAGCTGAAGGTTCTGCAGGAACGACAAGGGCTAGAGACTTCCCCTTTGGAGGATGGATCCCCCACGCCGTGGAGAGTCGTGCAGAAGTGTTTTCCCGCCGAAAGACCGCCAACAAGCCTTGCTAGCTGCAAATCATGCGGTTAGTGTTTTTGGATGCTGCTGTGGCCCAGGAGGGACAATTGCGTCTGGGGACAGAGGGGGCATCGAGCAAGACAAGGAGCCCTCTCAGCAGCAGGCAGCACCCGCAGAAGTGCCAGAAACAGGCACTACGAGAATGTGTGAAACGGTGCTCACCCGAAGTCGCACAAAGGAGTCCCACGTCGCCGGAGGACAACTTAGGAGGTCGTGCAATGCAGGTTAGAGTGCTGTGGACCCAGGCTGGACTGTGCACAAAGGATTTCCGCCGGAAGTGCACGGAGGCCGGAGTAGCTGCAAAAGTCGCGGTTCCCAGCAATGCAGTCTGGCGTGGGGAGGCAAGGACTTACCTCCACCAAACTTGGACTGAAGAGTCACTGGACTGAGTTGCTGGATTCAAGGGACCTCGCTCGTCATGCTGACAGGAGACCCAAGGCAAGATGGTACTTTCCTACAGTTGGGCCATAAGGTCAAGAATATAGACTGTCCCTGAAAAGGGCTAATCAAAATGAAACACAACACACACACACATTGACCTAACCCACCCCTTTTTTGTTGCTTTTTGTTTGTTGTAATCCCTATGAGAAAATTAAAGGTGCATACCTATTATTCTCCATGCAGATCTAACACTAAAAAGACCTAACACTGCACACTTGTATTTGAGGACTTTGTGTAGGCATGTAAGAGGAAGATTTATTTGGACGTTTGAACAAGGTACTGAAGCAATTCTTTCTGTGGGCATGTTTTCTGTTTGAGGAGACGTTAATGTACTCTTCCATTACATTAGAGCTTTCTCTTTAGAAGTGTAGTGAATTTTCATTAAACTATGTGACATGATGTTTCTCGGGTTAGCTGAACAATCAATGGACAAGTGAAAATTGTATTTTACGAGCAGCTGTTGAATGTGTTTGACGTACTGAAATTATATCAGTTGGTACTGAAATATTCAGTATGTTCTCTGATGATGCAGAAATATTCAGTATGTTCTCTGAGGACGCACAGTAAAATTATGCACATATCATCAGGGAGGTCTTCTGAAGAAAGTTCAGTTGGTGTACCACCACTGCATTGGATCAATAACATTTGGGAGTCAGTAACTTGAAAGACCTTCCTCTGCACATCAGAGCCTCCTCCTCACTTCTTGAGATCCACAAAAATCTATACAATTGCCCAAGCACATTGATACCCCCAAAGGTGATTAGTGCGTTATACAAATTGACAGAACATAACCATCAAAGTCAATCTAGAATAAGTACAAAACACCTCAACACACGTTTCACTCTGGTTATATATCATCGATAAAACATTAATTTTCTCCAGATGTTATAGGCCTGATTAATAAAGGTAAACTTACACTTTTGTGTAAGTTTACTATGTGTTTGATATTCACAAACTATGAGTTAATAGTAAGTTTACAAGTGCAGAGACTCCACAGTCTGGGTGGAGACCTCAGTACATAAAAAGATAGGGTTATCCATTGGAGTGCTGCAGCAACAGATATTGTTATTTTTTAACCTTATTTTCTCTGAACTGATTCACACCAAATCATAAATAACACACTTTCTGGATAAACATCTAACTTTCTTGCAAATTTGATATAATCCTTTTTATGTATTCCTGTGCAAATTGCATGGAGAAAAAAGTGTTTTGAGACCTTCCTATTTTTCTTGGACCCCGCTTGATAGATCTCCCCGAAAGTTTATAGGGAGGAGCTGAGGTGGATGAACATTTCTTTGAAAAGTTTCATGAAGATTCATCAAATATCGCCTAAGTTATTAGCAAAACAAAAAACGTTAGTCCTATGGAAAATCTGACTCATGTAGAACTACTCAGTGGATACCGCTTGTGACACTGATTTTTGTGTATATGCAATCAAATGCACATGTAAATTTTGATGGATAGGGAGTTTGAAATGTACAATTATGTGACCAATAATTTTTCCTGCAGATGTTACAGTGATGGTATCTGTTAGAAATGGGGTCTTTGGTTGACAGTCAGATTACCTCCTGATTAAGCAAGGACCCTCACTCTAGTCAGGGTAAAAGAGAATCACCCTCAGCTAACCCCTGCTTACCCACTTGGTAGCTTGGCAGAGCAGTAGGCTTTCATATCAGAGTGCTAGGTGCAAAGTATTTGTAACAACACACACAGTAACTGAATGAAAACACTACATAGTGACACAACACCAGTTTAGAACAATAGGAAATATTTATCTAAACAAAACAAGACCAAAATGACAAAAATCCACAATACACAAGCCAAGTTGTCAATAAAAATGCAAAAAGAGTCTTTAGGTAGTACCAAACACACACTAACGCTGTCAGCGTAAAAAAGTACCTTTGGCGCATCACAAAAACTCTGCACGGGTGAGTGCATGTCAAAAAGGTCTTGTGATGCGCTGATTCCACTCACAAGCTGGACCGTGAGTCGGTTCTCCTTTCGCCGGGTCGGGCGCTTCGTTTCTTCTCTCTGCAGGAGAGCGATGCGTCGATCCGGTCAGCACTCTCGGGTCCAGGCAGGCCTTGCGTGGTTTTTCCACGCACAGCAGTACTGGAGTCGGAAATCCAGCTCCACGATGATCCGAAAACCCCGCAGGGCGGGTTGTGATCTCCCAGCCTCTGTCAGTGATGCTGTGCATCGTTTCTCCTGCTCCGTGCATCGATTCTTCAGTCGCGTTTCCTGCGAGTGTCGTTTCTCAGCTGCGGAGCCGGCGGCGCGTTATTTCTTCAGCCGCAGATCAGAGTTGCGTCGATCTTTTCCCCCGCACGGCGCTCTGTGCGTGGATTTCCTTGTCTTTAGGCTGCCAGCTTCTCCTTTCAGAGTCCCTGGAACTGGATGGACACCACAGGGCAGAGTAGGAGTCTCTCCAGAGACTCCAGGTGCTGGCAGTGAGAAGTCTTTGCTGTCCCTGAAACTTCAAACAACAGGAGGCAAGCTCTAAATCAAGCCCTTGGAGATTTCTTCTCAAGATGGAAGGCACACAAAGTCCAGTTACTCTGGCAGAAGCAGCAACTGCAGGATAGCAACCAGGCCCTGCAGCCAACTCATATAAACACCCAACCTTGTGCCGCTCATGGCCTTCGACCATGCTCAGGGGGTTGGCCAAGCCCCTATAACAACCCAACCTTGTGCCAGGCACAGCTCTCGGACAGTGTGAGAGAGATAGAGAGTTTTGAAGAATTACATATATAGAATGAGATATTTCCATGAAAAGAAAAATGTATTTGTCAATTGAAAAGAGTGAGATCACCTTTCAGTGTGTACCTTAAATATTTCAAGTAGAAAAGAATCTAAGGCAAGTAAATGACCACAGACTAACCAAGACTGGAGCCCTCAACTTCAGTGTGAGGTTCTGAGACCTTAACCACTAGGCTAGAAGTGACTGCCTACTGTGCTTTCTCCAGACTTACCTATGATATTGAACCCACAGATTTTGATGGGAAAAAGACTTCAATATTTCACTACTAGAAATGTTTAACAGTCAAAACACTTGAAAATAAACTTGAAAATAAACAGACATACTGCCATGAGATACTAGCATTTGAACTTTCAACCGATTGAGTGACAGTCCAATAGATTTACTATTTGGCCAGAAGTGTCCATGGTCTGTTGTTCATCAAAACGTAACCATACAATTTGAACCAAACATGTTGCCAGTGTGACACTTTGAAGTTATTGCATGGAGAGACCATTGCAATAACAATCGATCTTTCTCTCTCCCGTCCCTTTATGGGATCCCTTTATGGGATGGAAGTGAGAGAGAGAGAGGGACGGACTGCGGGGGGAGCCTCAAGGCCCCTGCAGTCCTAGCCAGCTCCCTGCGTCCTGCGGGAACCAGCATTGCTCCCACAAGTAGGGAGATGCTTTAAATAGCAGCTTCCTACTTTGGGGAGCAATGTTTTCATCTGTTTCTCTGCATGCATATTGGTGTCCAGGGAAACAGATAAAAACTCTGCTTTCTGCAAGCAGGAGCTGTTTTACAGGCTCCTGCTTGCAGAAAGTGGAGTTGTGTTTGCTTTTGCTTGGCGGGAGCTGGAAGCTCCCATGAAGCAAATGTAAACAGCTATGTCCCAGGGGTGGATATCCCAGGACATAGCAAGAGCAGGCCCCAAGGGGTGGGAGTCCCCTAGGTTTTGCACTCTGCCACTAGATTCAAGCTAGCCTGGTTGATGAAGGGTGATACTCTAAAGCCGGTCCCAGGGTGCTTGTTTTCGGTCAAGGGATGACCTGGCCTGGCATGGCCATGGGGAACAGGGTCAAGATTGATTTGCAAATGGATGAGTCCAAACTTGGGTGGCGTGGTGAGCAAAAGAATTGATGGATTAAACCCAGATCTGTGACTGGGGGTGAATATTTGTTTGGTTCCACACTCCGTCCATCATTTGTGTTTGCTTTTATTTAAAAAACAGTCACAGACATGGTGGTCTGCTGACCAGCGCAGGCCAGCTTCCCTGTGAGTGCCAGCCATTCCCAAGTGGTCACAAATTGCCACCTGCCTCATGAATATTAGTGGGGCAGGTCCCTTGCCATTTGGGAATCGCAAAAGTGTCTCAGACACTGGTGTACAATAGAGATTGCAAATCGCAATTTGCAAATCAATAAAATTAGCAAACTGTGAGATGCAATCTCTAATGATTGTACATCTGGCCATTGGTATTTACATTCGATGATGTGGTCAAAATGATTGCAGAATGTGAACTAGTTAAGGTCCCAGGCCCAGATGGCCTTGACGCATTGAAGTATTCAAACACAATATTGAATTGTAGGACTGTATTGTCACTACTGTACTGAATGCAGCTAATAAAACTATGCTGCCTAAATATCGGTCCCAATCAATTATTATCTCCATATTCAAGAACGGAGATTTCAGTGACCCATGCTGCTAAAGGCCAATCTCTTTTCTGAAAATGGATGGCAGAGTTATAGAGGGTATAATGTTATCTCATACAAACTCTAACAGTATTTTGTTGGTAACACAGTACGGTTTTGGAAGCGGGCCATATAAAGCAGAACAGTGCCTTAATCTCAAATTATTGATAAGTAAGTACACTGTGACCACGAAGGGCAGGATTCAAGTATCCTTCATGGATCTCGGTTCGACTTTTTATTCTGTCAAAAGGGGTAAACTGTGGAGTATTCTGGCAGATTTGGATATTGAGGCAGAGATAATAAACTTTCTACATGCTGATTTATCTACTATAGTCCAGTTTGGCTCAAATGAGTAAAGACCTTTGGTGTTTTAAGGGGGGCAGAATGGCCCCACTTTTATGCACTTTATACACAAATGGTTTGGCAAATGTTTAGAATTTTCTTAAACAGGACGTCCCTAAATTAGAAACAAGGGGTGTGTCAAGTGCTTCTTTATGCAGATAATGTTGTGATTAAGGCAAAAACAGCAAATGGGTTGCAAAGGCTACTAGAAGGGTATGTGACATTTATGAACAAAATGGACTGAAAAAGAAACAGATCAAAACCACCTTTTGTTTACTGGGCCACAAAATACCCCCCATTAATTGGCTGTAAATTGGACAAGGTCAGGACTGTTAAATATTTTGGGTATCCTTTATGAGCTTCCAAACATGGAGTAGGCCTGTTAAATGTATGTTTGGATTCTCCCGAAGAACATGCCTGTCAAAGGCACTGGGTCTTCCATCTAGCACTTCTATCTATGCCTGCCAATAGGAACTAGTTGTCTCCTACATCAATGATAAGATCACATTGGCCACCGTTCAGCTTTGGCTCTCAGATTGGTCCAATACAGACACTTTTTTCAATCGCAATGCTCTTGCATTTTGTTTGAGGATGGATAATTCCCATAAGATACCCTGACTTAGTTATAGCAAAATACCTAAGTGCTGACTTGGACAGGACAGATCTTTTTTTTTAAACCCTGGAATATCACTAGTAAGGAGACATTCTGGGTGAAAAATAAAGGTGTATCTCTCATTAGACTGAAAAGGGAACAAAAGGAAGTATAAATTAGCACTTTTAGAGTAAGTACTGGACTACACATGTCAAATCTCTGGTATTTTATTTTCTTCCCTTAGAAAATAGTAGGGGTAGGGACTTAAAATAAAACCCCTTGGAAAATAATGTTAGATCAAATTAAATTATTTAAAATATGTAAAATTTTAAATTATTGTGAAAAAATATCAAAATAGTACATATTTATTATTTAATTTTAAGACATGCAATAACCTCTTTTGAATTTTAAAAATAGGTTATTAAATATATAGTAATAAATAATAAGCATGTACAATGTTTTAATATTAATGTATATTTATTTGTATTTTAAATCATTTTTCATTATTTTATGGGTTTTATTTTAAATCCTTACCTCCATTATTTTCTATTGGAGGGTGTTGAGGTAAGAGTTGTTGGCCATGCATAGTAGTGGACTTTTTGAAAAAAACTAAGTTACTTCAAAAGTGCAGATTGTGAATAAAATACAGAAAAGTAATAATTTACTCCAAAATGCTGTTTATGAATCAGGATATACTTATAGAGACGTTTTGGGAGCTGTTGTTATGATGATAAAATCCACATTCCACAGAGAACTATTGACTATATTTCCAATATTTCATGGTTTCCCTGCAAAGTAGGAGTTTGCAATAGAAGCACACAAATCAAGCAAATCCCATTGGACAAGGCAGCCTTTTCTCCTGGTGTCCCTTCCAGATCCGCAATATGTGAGTAGGAGTTCAATGGTTGTCTTGCGGCAGACATTTCAGGATTTGGGTCAGTTCATATGAGGCCATATTAAAGTAGGCACTGTCTGACTCCCCCATGCTATGGTGTATGGTGCAGTTAAAAATCAATTTTAAATAATTACAGGCGTCACAGATCATTTTCTGGATTAAAAAATCCCTGACACCTAAAATGCCAACAGGGTCAATGGTACAGAGACAGGTACCACAGGCCCTGACTGCCATTGTAGGTGCTGAGATCAATGAATCTACAAATACACTGGGTACCACAAACCTGGAGCAAGCTTCTCTGGACCATGCATTACCTATAAAAGAATAGTGAATAAGGATTAAGAGCGGTGAACCTCCGAAAGGAGCCACATGGGTCAGAGAATCTTCCTCTGGGTCTGTGATACCCAGGCATGAACCTTCCCCAGGATTTGCAGGACCAAATTTGGATCCCCAATACAAAAAAATCAAGACACAGCCAGGCAGAAGGCCAACCTCTATGATCCAAACCTGATTTCAGACAGGGTTGGCCACATGTAGCAGGCTGGGTGCAGGTAATTGGTGCAAGGTTGCAATGTCATAAGTGATGAGGCTTGTGATGTTATCAATGATGTCATGTGTGACATATGCAGCAAAAGGTAGTGGCACCAATTTCAGTGGATTGACACATTTAAGTATAATGAAAAAATCTCCCATTTGGAATCAGGATGGCACACAATGAATACAATAAATCACTCACAACATACATCCACTCAATGTACTCCCCCAATAGTCGATACGGTACTACATTTTTTATGACACAGACAACCAAAGAGGAAATTTCTATAGCTCTGTAATAGCATGAAACCTGTATAAAAAATAAAATACATTAAAAACTATAGAAAATGTTAAAAACAAGACTTTTCAAAACCCCCAACAATAGCTATGCAACAAATTGCAAACAAACACATAGGGGGTCATTCTGACCCTGACGGGCGGCGGAGGCCGCCCGCCAGAGTTCCCCCCTCCGAAATAGCGAGGGTATTCTAAGTTTTTCCCTGGGCTGGCGGGCGGTCGCCAAAAGACCGCCCGCCAGCCCAGGGAAAAACTCCCTTCCCACGAGGATGCCGGCTCGTAATCGAGCCGGCGGAGTGGGAAGGTGCGACGGGTGCTGTTGCACCCGTCGCGTATTTCACTGTCTGCCAAGCAGACAGTGAAATACTCGTAGGGGCCCTCTTACGGGGGCCCCTGCAGTGCCCATGCCAGTGGCATGGGCACTGCAGGGGCCCCCAGGGGCCCCGCGACCCCCCCCTACCGCCATCCGGTTCCCGGCGGGCGGACCGCCGGGAACTGGATGGCGGTAGGGGGGGTCGGAATCCCCTCGGCGGCGCAGCTAGCTGCGCCGCCTTGGAGGATTCAAAAGGGCGGCAATACACTGGCGGGAGACTGCCAGTGTTGCCGGTCTGACCGCGGCTTTACCGCCGCGGTCAGAATGCCCTGCGGGGCACCGCCGGCCTGTCGGCGGTGCTCCGGCCGACCCTGGCCCCGGCGGTCTAAGACCGCCGGGGTCAGAATGACCCCCATAATATATAATCAGATACAATAATTCCTATTTTGATTATTGTTTCTGAATATATATTATTTGTTCGTTTGTAATTTGTTGCGTCTCCCCTTGAGAAGCCACAGATGGCCCTGGGTACCAACATCTCCCAGGACTGGCTCCTGCTATGTTCCAGGGTGGTCACCTTGGGACATAGCTATTTTCTCTGACTTGGCGGGAACACTGACCGCTCCTACCAAGTCAGAGCAAACACTCAGCTTACAGTGAGAAAGAGCCTTCTAACAGTTCTCCTCTACTGCAGGTGGAGGCTTCCTCTGTTTCCCTGACCCTCGGAGATGCAGGCAGAGAAACAGAGGAAACATTGCTCTTACAGAGAGCGAGCTCCATTAGTATTAAATATTTATTTAAGATTTAGACTGGGACCCAGGGGATGGGGTCCCCTGGGTCAAGATCAGCTTGTGAAGAAGGGCTGCATGGCCCTCCTCCCTGCAAAAAACTAAGGCGGTCATTCTGACCGCCGCCCGCCATGCGGTCACTGCCAAATGGCCGCTCCGCGGTCAGGAGACCGCGGATGCCATTCTGGCTTTTCCGCTGGGCCGGCGGGCGACCGCCAAAAGGCCGCCCGCCGGCCCAGCGGGAAAGCCCCTGCAACATAGAAGCCGGCTCCGAATGGAGCCGGCGGTGTTGCAGGGGTGCGACGGGTGCAGTAGCACCCGTCGCGATTTTCACTGTCTGCAAAGCAGACAGTGAAAATCTTCATGGGGCCCTGTTAGGGGGCCCCTGCACTGCCCATGCCAGTGGCATGGGCAGTGCAGGGGCCCCACGACACCCGTTCCCGCCATCCTGGTTCTGGCGATGTAAACCGCCAGAAACAGGCTGGCGGGAAGGGGGTCGAAATCCCCCTGGGCCAGGGGAAAACCGGCGGGAAACCGCTGGTTCCCCTTTTCTGACCGCGGCTTTACCGCCGCGGTCAGAATGGCCCTGGAAGCACCGCCAGCCTGTTGGCGGTGCTTCCGTTGCCCTCCACCCTGGCGGTCATAGACCGCCAGGGTTGGAATGAGGGCCTAAATGCTTAGGCCTGGTCCTGGAGATCGGCTGCTGGAGGTGAGCCATGCAGACCTGCAGCCACCCCCTGTTTTGCACGGCCACGGGGTGGGTGGTTATATGGGCTGGCTGTAGGATCTGGCCACAGGCAAGGCCCTCTGGCCAACCCATGCTGCAGATGGCCAAAGGGATGGTATGGGGATAGTAATGAAAATTACTTTATGTTAAAAAAAAAAATTTAAAACATTGAAATCAATTGAAAAAAACAAAGGTTACAAGGACATTATAGTTAGGAAATAGAATTTAAAAAAAACATAGAAATTCACTTTAAAACCAAAGGTTATAGGGACGTTATAGTTAGGCTCACATTTTATACATACAAAACCATAGAAATTCACATGTTATAGTAAGAGTTATTTCAAGTAACTATAACTTGCGCAGTAAGGTAACTATAACTCGGGCCCTCACCATGCACTGCAAATTTTCCCACAAATTACAGCACTCTTGTTATCTTTGATAACCTAATTGATAATGTCACTGTAATATCTGCAGTCAAATTGTTGATCAGATAACTGCGCATGGTGGGGCGTGAGTTATAGTTACCTTAGATCGTGAGTTATAGTTACTTAAAATTACTCTAACTATAACATGAATTTCTATGGTTTTGTACGTGTAAAATGTGAGCCTAAATAACTATAACGTCCTCGTAACCTTTGAGATTTTTTAAGTCAATATATATATATATATATATATTTAGGCAGACTGAGATATCATTTTACAATGAGTAACAACAATTAATACATGTGTATCTATATTTGAAGCATTCATCTGAATAAATGTACTTATATCATTCAAAAAGGGGATAACAGAGGAGATATATGATAACTATAATGACCCTTGCTAGAAATGGGGTTCTTGGTTGGTAGTCACGTTACCCCCTGTCCAAGCAAGGACCCTCACTCTAGTCAGGGTAAGTCACATACAATCCAATTGTCCTGTGCCCACCCTCTGGTAGCTTGGCACTGAGCAGTCATGCTTAACTTAGAAGGCAATGTGTAAAGTATTTGTGCAAGAAATCATACAATAACACCATATAGCACCACAAAAATACACCGCACAGTGTTTAGAAAAATATATAATATTTATCTGGATAAATGCAGGTCCTCGCACCGCCGCCCACTCCGCCTCCACTTGGCCGTTCCCTTTTGCTTAAAATCCCCACCGATGCGGACCGTCCCGCCTCCCCCCACCTCCTCACTGTCCTTTTTCCAATCTTTTCTCTTTTCCCTTGCCGCTGCGTCCCCGCGGCCCTTCCCACCTACCCCCACCTCCCCATCTCCTCACCGTCCTTTTTCCAATCTTTTCCCTTTTCCCTTGCCGCTGTGTACCCTGCGGCCCCTCCCGCCTCCCCCACCTCCTCACCGTACTTTTTCCAATCTTTTCCCTTTTCCCTTGCCGCTGCGTCCCCGCGGCACCTCCCGCCTCCCCCCACCTCCTCACTGTCCTTTCTCCAATCTTTTCTCTTTTCCCTTGCCGCTGCATCCCCGCGGCCCCTCCTGCCTCCCCCGCCTCCTCACCGCCCTTTTTCCAATCTTTTCTCTTTTCCCTTGCTGCTGCGTCCCAGTGGCCCCTCCCGCCTCCCCCACCTCCTCACCGTCCTTTTTCCAATCTTTTCCCTTTTCCCTTGCCGCTGCTGTTCCCTGCGGCCCCACCCCCCCAGCCTTCCCATTCGCCCAGTCCTCCCTCCTCCCAGCTGCCACTCCCTCCCTCCTCCCCATTTATGGCAGCCGTGGCGTGGACGCCCAGCGCCAGTCCCCCTGGCCCTCTCAGACAAATCTACTCCCCACTCACCCTTCACTCACTCAACCCAGGCCCTCGCCCCACCTGCACCCTTTCCAGCCCCACACACACTCATGGCCCCTTCACCTGCCACACCTGTTATTTCTCCTGCTCCTCATCCCTCACACCACACACCAACCATAGCGACCCCCGACAACAAACACAACACCCCCAACCAAATACACACCTGCTCTGCCCCCACCCCCCCAACCAGCCCCGCAGCACACCAGCACACAACCAGAACACACCCGCAACAACACCCTCATGCACCACACCAACACCACCCACCACAACCACCTCAACTGCCTGCTCCTCAACACCCGCTCCCTCCACAGACATGCCATAGAACTCTGGGACCTCATCACATCACACTCACCTGACATTGCCTTCCTCATGGAAACCTGGACCAACCCCTCCTCGGAACCCGACATAGCCACCGCCACCCCCACCCCCAAGGGATACAAACTCCAACGCAAAGACCACCTCAACAGGCCAGGTGGTGGCATCGCCATCCTACAAAGGGACACCATCAAAGCCACCAGCAGCTCCCAAGACACTATCGACAACACAGAACACATGCACTTCCTAATCCACATTAACAACAACTCCACCCTCAGAGGTACACTAATCTACAGACCACCAGGACCATGCCTGTCTTCTGCGACACCATCGCCGACACCATCAGCTTGCACGCCCTCACCTCCACAGACTACATCCTCCTCAGTGATTTCAACTTTCACTTGGAGAACCTTCAAAACCACAGCACTACCTCCCTCATAGACAACCTCACCAACCCTGGACTCAAACAACCGGTCACCGCACCCACTCAGTAGGACACACGCTCAACGCAATTTTCACCTCAAGCCAACACATAGCCTACACCCACACCACCGAACCCCTCTGGACTGACCACCACTGCGTCCACTTCTCCTTCACAAAACCCCCCACACACCACCATCAACACACTACACCCTACCGCATGTGGGACAAGTCCCCACAGAACGCCTGAACTCCCAACTGGCTCACAACCTCCCCCCCACACCACCGACCCCAACGCAGGAGCACACAACCTCTCTAAATGGATAACTACCTGTGAAGACACACTAGCCCCCTCAGAAAACACATCGCCACCAACAACATCAAGAACGCCCCATGGTTCACCCCCGAACTCCAAGACTCCAAGCGCAAATGCCGCCAAGCGGAAAAAATATGGCGACAAGAACCCTCTACAACCAACTTCTCCACCCTCAAAGCAACCATTCGCACCCATCACCAACTCATACGCTCCCCCAAAAGAGATCACTACAAGACACGCCTTGACAACAACTCTCAAAACAGCAAAGAACTCTTCACCATCATTAAAGAGCTAGCCAAACCCAAAGCCAGCAACATAGACCCCCCACACACATAGCCCCTATGTGACGGCCTCTCCAACCACTTCCACCACAAAATCCTAGACATCCACAACAGCTTCATACCACACACACCCACCACACACACCCCTCACTCACCCAACTCAACCCCCACTCACGACCCCCCCACCACACTCACCACCTGGGCCCCCACCACACACGAAGAAACTGAAAAAACCATGAACTCCATCCACTCCGGATCCCCCTCCGAACCCCTGTCCACATCGTATCTACAACAAAGCCAGCCCAACCATCGCCCCCATACTCCGCGACATAATCAACTCCTCTTTCGACTCCGCCACCTACCCAGACCCTTGGAAGCACATGGAAATCACTGCTCTCCTAAAAAAAACAAAGCTGACCCGGAGATCCTCTTCAACTATCGCCCCATCTCCCTCCTCCCTTTCCCCGCCAAGGTTGCTGAGAAACTAGTCAACGCCCGCCTATCCCACTTCCTCGAAGAAAACAACACTCTTGACCCCTCACAATCCGGGTTCTGCAAGAACCACAGCACGGAAACCACCCTCATCACATGCAATCACGACATCAGGACCAAAGTCGACAAATGCGAGACCTTCGCACTCATCCTCCTAGACCTCTTCGCAGCCTTTGACACTGTCTGCCACCACACACTCCGCACACGCCTCCACAACATAGGAATTTGCCACAAAGCCTTAGACTGGCTCACCTCCTTCCTCACCGACCGGACCCAGAGAGTCCTCCTTCCACCTTTCCACTCCACCGCTACCAAGATCATCTGCGGTGTCTCCCAAGGGTCCTCCCTCAGCCCCACACTCTTCAACATTTACATGATCCCCCTAGCCAACATCCTCCGACCACAGGGAATCACTATCCTCTCCTACGCAGATGACACCCAACTCATCCTCTCCCTCACCCGCAACCCCACCACCGCCAAAACCAACCTACACGCTGCTCTCCTCGACACCGCCAACTGAATGACAACTAACCACCTAAAGCTTAACTCCAACAAAACCGAGATCATCATCTTCGGCCCCAACAAAACCATATGGGACGACTCCTGGTGGCCCACCGCCCTAGGCCCCGCACCCACCCCCGCAAACCATGCCCGCAACCTCGGCATCATCATGGGCCCCTCCCTCTCCATGACACAATAAATCAATGCACTAACCTCCTCCTGCTTCCACACACTCCGCACTCTAAAAAAATCCTTCAAATGGAGTCACCCATGCACTCATCAGTAGCAGACTTGACTACGCTAACGCCCTCTACGCCGGCACCACACTCAAACTCAAACGCAAACTCCAGAGAATCCAGAACACAGCTGCACGCCTCGTCCTTGGCCTCCCGCGCCACAAACAAATCTCATCACACCTCAAATCTCTTCACTGGCTCCCCATAGACAAGAGAATCACTTTCAAGATCCTCATCCACGCACACAAATCCCTCCACAACACCGGCCCAACCTACCTCAACGAAAGAGTGAACTTCCACACTCCCACCTGCAACCTCCAATCAGCTGACCTCGCACTAGCTACAGCCCCTCGCATCCACCAAACCACCACAGGAGGCAGGGCCTTCTCCTACCTCGCCCCCACAACCTGGAACTCCCTCCCCACCAACCTCCGCAAAACCAAAGACCTCCTACTCTTCAGAAAAAACCTCAAGACATGGCTGTTCGAACAGTAACCCCCCTCACCCTCCCTCCACTAGCGCCTTGAGACCCTCACGGGTGAGTAGCGCACTCTATAAATTTTTTAGATTGATTGATTGATTGATTGAAAACAATTAAAATGCAATAAGTATATGTTCAGATAACACTGTAAAAGTGATATAAAGTGTCTTAAGTCTTTTAAAAGCAAACAAAGTCTCTTTCAAGCACAAAGTACCTGGTTCGCATGCAAAATCTCCGCAAAGAACTGCAAAGGTGGAGATGAGTGGAAACAAAGGGGGTGTGTGTCAATTTCTCAGGCCGCACACGGCGATGCGTTGTTTCGTTTTCATGTGGGGACGGCTGAGCGTCGATTTCCGGCGCTCGGTTGTGGATCCTCTTCAGGTTGCTGGGTTTGATGCGTGGATTTCCTGCACTGCCAGGACGAAGTCACAGGAGCTGTGTTGATTCGGTGGGCGTTGTGTCAAATTTTCTACCGCTCGGCAGGCGCTGCGTCGATTCTCTCTGGAAGTTGGGCTGCTTCGTTCCGGGTCAGCTGTGCGTCGATCCGATGGGCAGTGCATCAAATTTCTGGTCGCTACGCTGGTGCTGCGTCGATCTTCTCGATGCGAAGTCGGGCTGCGTCGTTCCGGTTCGGCATCCGGTGAATTTGTCACCGCGGTGCAGGCTGTGCCTCATTTCTGGCAGGCTGTGCATTGAATTTCGCCACACAAGGAGTCCTTCTTGTAGAGATGAAGTCTTTTTGGTCCTGAGACTTCTGGGATCAGGAGGCAAGCTCTATCCAATCCCTTGCATAGCACTTCTTCACCACAGCCAGAGAGCAGCAAGGCAGCAGGGCAACAGCAAGGCAGCAGTCCTTCACAGAAAGCAGACAAGTGAGTCCTTTGTGCAGCCAGGCAGTTTTTCTTGGCAGGATGCAGGTTCTGGTTCAAGTTTCTTCTCCAGGAAGTGTCTGAGTTGGTAGGGGCAGAGGCCCTGTTTAAATACCCAAATGTGCTTTTGAAGTGGGGGAGACTTCAAAGAGTGGCTTGGAAGTGCACAAGGTCCTTTTTCAGTTCAATCTTGTCTGCCAGGGTCCCAGTAGGGGGTGTGGCAGTCCTTTGAGGGCAGGCTACTGTCCTTTGACATGCAAGTGTCAGGCCCTCCACGCTCCCAGCCCAGGAAGACTCATTCAAAATGCAGATGTATGCAAGTGAGGCTGAGTATCCTGTGTTTGGGGTGTGTCTGAGTGAATGCACAATGGAGCTGTCAACTAAACCCAGCCAGACATGTACTGTAAAGCACAGAAAGAGTTAAGTGCAGAGAAATGCTCACTTTCTAAAAGTGTCATTTTTAAAATAGTAATATTAAATCCAACTTCACCAGTCAGCAGGATTTTGTATCACCATTCTGGCTATACTAAATATGACCTTCTTATTCCTTTCAGAGCAGCAGCTACCGCTCAAACAATGTATGAGTGCAGCCCCAATGTTATCCTATGAAGGGAGCAGGCCTCACAGCAGTGTAAAAACGAATTTAGGAGTTTTACACTACCAGGACATGTAAACTACACGGGTACATGTGCATCCTTTTGCCTACACAGCACCCTGCCCTATGGGTTACCAAAGGCATACCTTAGGCGTGTTGTATATGTAGAAAAAGGGGAGTTTTAGGCTTGGAAAGTACTTTTAAATGCCAAGTCGAATTGGCAGTGAAACTGCACACACAGGCCTTGCAATGGCAGGCCTGAGACAAGGTTAAGGGGCTACTTAAGTAGGTGGGACAATCAGTGCTGTCGGCCCACTAGGAGCATTTAATCTACAGGCCCTGGGCACATATAGTGCACTCTACTAGGGACTTGTAAGTAAATTAAATAGTCCAATTGGGTATAATCCAGCGTTACCATGTTTGAAGGGAGAGAGCATGTGCACTTTAGCACTGGTTAGCAGTGGTAAAGTGCACAGTCTAAAAACCAGCAAAAACAGGATCTTAAATGTGGAGGGAAGTAGGCAAAAAGTTAGGGATTACCACCCTAAGGCTGTCAGGTCTAACAATCCTTAAATGATAATGAGATCTGCACTATGGTTATATGAATGTGTTTATACACAATAATAAATGAAAAAACTAGGCTACTTTATATGTTAAAAAATTGCGCCAAGATACAAAAAGTTGAAAGCAGTAAGCTGCATAAAATATTTTATCAACTTTAAAATAGAAGCTTATAAGTGCTTCTCTTAGATTCCTGTAATTATTATAATGAGTTTTAACATGGAAGAAATGAAATATTTTCAGATTATCGTGCAAATTCTTGAATTTTCTCCAGATGTGGATGACTGTGAAGTTGCCATTAGACTCTCAAAAAGATGAGGACTTTGAGATCACAGGTGAAAAAAATGTAATTGTTGATATTGGTGATTAAACCAACGCATTTGGCAAAACCACACAAATTAAATTGAGAACTGCAGAAATTATAGAGGTTGATGCATTTTTTCAGAATTGGCATAGGTGGTGATGACCCAGGTAAGAAAACGTAGTAGATAAATGTACCTCCTATGCTAATATTTGGCAAGCCTTTTTAAAATGTATGTAATTAAATCTATTGTCTAAAATTATTCAATCACATAAATTCAATAGTAGGTTTAAAATGATGTAATTGCATTATATCAATGCAGGAGCATATATTCAATATTTTCTATTCTTCTGAGACAATACTCTATGAAACTTCAAACATGATAGATAATTCTAGAAACAGAATTTAGCACAAAATAAACAATTTGTGATTGGGAAAGAAAAGTAAAAACATAATCATAATCTGTGTAAGTGATCAGAATGAATAAAATATTAAAATCAAGTAGATTGCCTTTCTTTACAGTCTCCTTTTATTAAATAATTCCTGGCCACCTGATATACTTCTGTTAAAAAATTGTTGTCCATAGATTTTCATTTTTGGTTTGTGTTTTTGGATTATTAAAGAAGTAATTTAGCTTGGGTAGACATTGCTGATGCGGGGTAATTATTTCTGGATGAAATTTTTAAAAATGTCTGTTACAGTGATAATGTAATATTTCAGGAACCTTGAGACCTACCTACTTCATTTTGATGTCACAAAATAGGTTTTAGGGGTTAAGTGCTCTTATTGAGACAGAAAATAACCCCTCAGAGCAATTCTGCCATTTTCCAAAATGGTCGCTATAATAGAGGAAGAAGAGAAATATATAGGAATGAAACAAATAATAATGTTTTTAATCCTTTTATGTATACACCAAACTATACTTATGATCTGAATATGAAAAGAAAATGTATTGCTCCTGTTTTAGACATATGTTCATAGTTCACTTTATTTGTTTTAGCAATCACTTGTGGTACATTTGCAAAATGTTGAACATTGAGAAGAGCATATCGACAGAAACACTTTTGTTGCACAGGTTTTGGAAGTACATGTACGTGTAAGTTCTGTGGGTAGAGGCTTTAGAAATTTCATAGGTTTTAGCACCCCATCAATATCTTCCCAACCAAATTTATACAGATCTTTCTCAACACATGCATGATCCAAAAGATGTACACATATTCTGATCAAGTAGAACGCTCTTCAAATGTGACCACACACAGAACAAGATGTCAGTGGAAGGTCACTTAGCTGGACTGATTTTATGATTCACTGTACTGAAGATCGTCAAATATGTGACAGTCAGAACTTGTTTCCCACACATGCACAAGATATTTTTCTACGTTTTTAATGTCACATTCTTCTTCTGTCTTAACAAATCCTTTTAGAAACTTCACAGGTTCAGCAGCTAAAGCTCCAAGCTTTGTTTCAGTTTTGCTCATTGTGTCATCACCTGTAAGAATATGTGCCTTGATAAGAACACTGGGCACCTCTGGGTGAAGTTTCTTTTACAGAATATGAAGCAGGATTAAGGCCCTCATTATGAGATTGGTGGTAAATCCCACTTACCGCCATGCTGACAACATACCGCCCCGCAGCGGATATCCATTCACCATATTATGATACACACACACCAATCCGTCACTATTCAGCCACACACACAAATCCGCCAGACCAAAGGCCAGTGATAAACTGGCGGTATCAAAACCCACACCTTCACAACCACACAGCAACGCCCACAACATTATGACCCACAGTAAACCATTGGCGGTACATACTGCAGCGCTCAAATACACACACACTAACAAAACAGCACCACATTGGATAATTCAAACTACACACACCTGACACCCATACACACACCACACCCACACACCCACACCACTATCAAACACACTCCCACAGTACCCACAACCCTTTACGACTAGAAATAATTGCCAGCAGAGAGAGACAGCAAGAGCACTCACACAACCAGAGCCACATACCACCATCACCTATCCACCACTCACGCACCTTACATCACACACCTCAACACATCATCCTACACACCCTCACACACACCACTCACACTACACTCCTGGCACCATAACGACACCCCAGATTCTCTGAGGAGGAGCTAAGGGTCATGGTGGAGGAAATCATCAGGGTAGAGTCACAGCTATTTGGAGCAGAGGTGCAGCAGATATCCATTGCTACTAATATGGAGATATGGCGGAGAATCTTGGACAGGATCAGCGCCGTGGGACACCACCCCAGAACAAGGGCTGACATCAGGAAGAGGTGGAACAACCTATCGAGGAAGGTGCGTTCCATTGCAGCAAGACACCAGCTCGCAGTACAGAGGACTGGCAGTGGATCCCCACCTCCTCCCCCACAACTAACAACATGGGAGGAGCACGTCTTGGCAATCATGCATCCTGAGGGCCTGGCAGGAGTAGGAGGAGGACTGGACTCTGGTAAGTCAATTCTCTATTACTATTACCCCCTAGCTGCATGCCATCACATACCCCCACCCTTACTTTCACTCCCATCACTCCACCACCTCCCACACACCCCACCATCACATCTTACTCATCCCAATGCCAAGCCCTACATGCCATACCTATTCATGGACACCACTCACAGACCTGCATGGACACCTACCACTACAGCATGCACACTAGAGACAATCAGCTAGCCCACCAAATAACAACTCACACAAGGCACAGCTGCCAGGGCAATAACAACCATCGAGGGCAACCCACCCATGCACAATATGTCACACACAGAAACAATAACACTGCATTTACATTCCCAAAGGTATCCCAGCCAATGTCACCAGAGAAGAGGTGCCAGCAACATCCAGTCAACCCACAGAAGAGGCCCACAGTGATGACAGCAGCTCTGCTCGCCTGGATCTGGATGACCAACCTGGCACATTAGGGACCTCCGGGCAGTCGGTTACCCAGGCACAGTCTCACACCACCACAGGGCCTCCTCCCTCAGGAACCACCACCACAGCACCCACCCAATGGGCTCATACCTCTGTCACCAGGACACATCTATCAGCAGTGTGTCCACCTCTACAGGGACCCCAGGGCACCCCACAAACCCAGGACGATCAGGGACCTGGGGTCAGTGGCAGTGGGCACACAGTTCAGGGGAGAGAGGCACAGGACAACAGGGAAGCTGGGAGGACTGCTGTGCGCCAGGGGGAGGACAGGCCCAGGGAACCTACTCTCCAGGAGGCACTGACCGTGATCCTGGGAGCATACCAACATTCCCAGGATATGCTGGGCCAGATCCTTGACAAGATGCAAGAGAACATGCTGCTGCAGGAGGGACAGTACCTGGGGATCACAGAGGACTTGAAGTCCATTAACACCACCCTGGTCTCCATTGCATGGGTGCTGGCAGACATGGCCAACAGTATGAGGGAGGCAGTGGCACACCAGCGGGCCCCTGACACTAGCCAGACTACTGAACAGCCCTCCACCTCCGCTGCCGCTAGTGGACAGGAGACCCTGCCACAGGACCAACAGGCCACCAGCACCCCTCCAACTACAGAAGAAGAACCATCCCACAAACGTTCCCTGTGATCCAGGCAGAAGCCAGAGACAATTGCCAAGACCCCTGTCAGGAAATAAGACTCTCCTGATTGTCACCCTTGTGTCCAACTCTGTCACCCTGTCCACCTTGAACTGCCATTGTTCCCCTTCCTATGCCCCCTTGGACAATGCACCTGTGCTACAAATAAAATGCACTCTAACCTGGACTTTCCTCCATCATCACCCCAGCCCATTGCACTTCCACATTTTCGTCAGAGCACTGCAATAAACACACTTACAAAACATACAAGTATGAAGTATGCCACATGATTTCAAAATGTATTCGTTTAACAAGGTTCTTAAATTGCAATTCAACTGTACAGTAAATTTTACATAGGAAAGTCCTGTAATTGCCTGCAGTGAACACACCAGGAGCAATAGTGGGGCACCAACATCTGCAAAAGGAGATGCCAATGGGTACAGTGAGTGGCCATAGAAGTAGGAATTCTCAGCCTGCCAGTGACAATGTCACACATCAAACTGTCAATGAATTGTGAAATAACACTGTCTTACATGTGTTTCATTGGAAGTATTGACGAATGACTGCACTTCTGTTGTCCTCATCCTCATGCTCTGCCTCCTCATTTTCACTGTCCACAGGGTCCACTGATGCCACACAGCCATCTCCAGCCTCCTCCTCCTCCAGAAAAGGCACAGTGACTGAGGAAAGGGCCCCTGCCTTCACCTCAGCGGAGTTGGAGCGATTAGTGGACGGGGACCTACCCCAGTACCGACTGCTGTATGGGCCTCCAGACCAACAGGTGAGTACACTGTGAGTACGATGCATGGGCATGAATGCATGGAGTGCTGTGTGTGAAGGCCTCTTGTGGGGGAGGGGTTGGTGCACGGGCCCTGGGCAGTGTGCAGCATGAATGCCGGGCCATGCCTGTGCTAATGGGGATGGTAAGGGGAATGGTGGGCCATGAGTGTAACAGGCAGGTCGGTCTGACTAATACCTTTCCCTATGTGTATTTCTTCATCGCCAAGGACGTGCGGATCCTGGGGGTCTATGGCAGGTGGAGCACCCACTGTCACAAACGGTGGGAGGACCTGAGACGCTGGGCACGGAAGACGGCGGAGGCCCAGCTGGGAATGGCCTCCCAATGAGGAAGGGGTGCCCGTCGAACCCTGACCCCCCGATGGCCTTCATACTGATGGTGGCTTATCCAGAGCTGGATGGGCGCTTGGGGGCATCACAGCAGCGACAAGGGGGTGAGTACAGAGCCCTTCATTTCTACTTACGCCTGGTGGGGTGGTATCCGGGTGGGGTATGTGTGTCTGTGGGTGCCCCTAAGCCAGGCCTGACATTGCGGAGTAGGTCCAAAGTTGGCCATGGTTCTGAAGTGTAATTATTCCAACCTTGATAGTAGGCATCCACTACTGGGCAGTGGTGTGTAGGTCTCAGGTATGCTGCAGTTGGCGGCATGTGTCCCTACCTATTGTCTGGTGACTAGCATTGTACCTGGTAGTGCATTGCCTAGTGCGTAGGGCTGTTCCCTGTGTGTGTGTGTGAGTGTGTCGTGTACGCCAATGGTAGTGTTGGTGCCGCCATTGACCAAGTGTATCCTTTGTCTCTCCCCCCCTTTTTGTTTTGTCACCCTGTCCTTATGTGCATTAGCATCATATAGGCGACGAGCAGTGGCACCTGTAACGGTGGGAGCTGCATCACACGGGACCCAGGAGACAGAGTCCACCGATGATGGGGGCACCAGTGGGACAGAGGGCAAGGGGAGCACCACGGCGGAGACTGGAGGGGACAGTTCGGACACGGATACCTCCTCCGATGGAAGCTCCCTGGTGGTGACGGGCACCTCTGTGCCCACCCAAGCTACAGGTACAGCCGCCACCCCCTGTACCAGCACCACCCTCCCAGCAGCCCCTCAGCAAGTTGCCCGTGCCCGCTCACCCAGGAGGGTGGGCATCTCCTTCGCCCCAGGCACCTCAGGCCCTGCCCCAGTTAGCCCTGCTGCCCTACAGGAGGAGGCTATTGACCTCCTGCTGTAACGCCACGCCTTGACGTGGTGTCTCTCTCTGCCTCCGCAGTAGGAACGCGCTGCCGATATTCAGAGCGTCGTTCCCCGCGTTTTCTGGTTTCCTTGGTAGTGCGTCCTGGGAAGCGTGTATTACGCTCCCGGTCGCGTTACCCTTACCCGTAAAGCATTTTTCTTCTTTCCTGTTGGTGTTGGCTTTTCTCTGGTCTTTTTTTCCTTCTTTTTCCTTGCCTTTGTCTTCTACCTTTTTCATGTCCATGTTGTGTCCATATTGTCTTCTTCCTGTATGTATTTCCCAGCATGCTCTCTTTCTTATATACTGCTTTCTTTTTCCTATTCTTGTCTATGGGCTTTTCCCAATTCAGGATGGTGTTCTTTTCCTTTCCTGTGATGTCACTTTCCCTTTTTCAGTATATAAGCCATTCAGTCTTGCTCTACCTTGCGTTGCAAACACTTCCCTTTGGTTGTGCTCTTCGCTCCTGTTATTCATTCCTGCTTTTTTGCCTTGGAGTATTTTTGCCTTGTTTTGTTCCTGTTGTCAAGTCCTGTTTTTTCTTTTTCTTTTTTTAGGAGTTCTTGTTTCAGGTTTTTCCCCAGTTCTTGGGGTTTTTTCCTCTGGGACTCCTTCTGGAGGGTACTGTCTGCTTTGGCATTTCCTGTCAAGTGGCACTGTGGCTACTAGAAAGGGTCGCCCCTATCTGGGATTATCCAGAACCTGTAGAAGACCGGGTGTGTTCTCCAACCCTGTATCCAGAGGTGAGAAGTCAAGTGCAGTTCGTGACACCTGCGATCCATCTCTGTTGGGCAGTCAACCATTGTGGCAGGGGCCGGCAGCTCAAATAAAGTAGTCCAAAGCATTTCTGGAGGTCATTCACACTGGCTTGGCGGCTCAATAGAGATCAATCCAGGCTCTGGCTTCCTCTCTGATGGCAGCTATTTTCCCTGTTTCCACCCTCACCCCTCCAACTTCCTCTACCCAATCCCATTCTCCTCAACCCCAACCTATCCCAACCACACAGGCAGACCAGCATGCACACAGGACAACACACAAGAGTGGCACAGGCAAACACAAGCACCACACTTCATCCCATAGGCACCCACACAAACACCATCCAGGTGCAGACATACCAACATCCACTGCCTCCACTGTGGTCCCCTCCTCCTCTTCCTGCACCTCCCTCCCAGTTGCGTCTCCACTCACACCTGCATGCACTACATCCTCATTCACTACCTCTATCACCAGCACACCTATCAGAACACACACCTCACTGGCAATCACCACCCCCACATCCATGCACACATCCCTGGTGTCCTCTCCCACTGTGTCTGTGCTCCCTCCTCCCAAAGTACACAAACGCAAGCAATCAGACACACAACAGCATCCAGCCCATGCACCTGCACCCAAACACCGCAGGCTGACACCTCCTACAACCACTCCCTCTTTCTCTACTCCCAAACCTTCTCCCTCTTCCCGCCCCAATGTCCCTAAGAAGCTTTTCCTCTCCACCATTGACCTCTTCCCTGCCCTTCACGTCAGGCCAGGGTGGTCAAAACCCAGACAAGCACCTCAGCCACCCAGTCCAAGGGCACAGTAGTGTCCCCAGAAACTCCAGGTAGGAAAGGATCCCGGCCACCAGCCATCCAGACGGAAAGAGTGCCTGCCCCAAGTGCTGCAGGAAGGAAGGGCAAGGAGCCAGGCCCAAGTGCTGCAGGAAGGAAGGACAAGGAGTTAGCCTCAGGAGCTGCAGGAAGGAAGGGCAAGGAGCCAGCCCCAGGTGCTGCAGTAAGGAAGGGCAAGGAGCCAGCCCCATCTGCAGGATGGAAGGGCAAGGAGCCAGCCCCAGCTGCAGGAAGGAAGGGCAAGGGGCCTGCACCAGCAGGCAGTAAGGACAAGGAGCCTGATGCTGGGACTCCGTTGGAGACCCCACCACCAACCATGGTGATGCAGGGGATGGGCTGGAGCCTCCCCCCAACACCAGCAGCACCGCCACCACAAGCAGTGGGCAGCAGTCTGAGGCTGCAGCGGATGGGCTGGAGTCTCTCCTCACCACCAGCACCGCCACCACCAGCAGTGGGCAGCTGTCCAAGGCTGCAGGGGATGGGCTGGAGCCTCCCCCACCACCAGCTCCACCAGCAGCACTGCCACCACCAGCAGTGGGCAGCAGTCCGAGGCTGCAGCAGATGGGCTGGAGCCTCTCCTCACCACCAGCACCGCCACCACCAGCAGTGGGCAGCTGTCCAAGGCTGCAGGGGATGGGCTGGAGCCTCCCCCACCACCAGCTCCACCAGCAGCACCGCCACCACCAGCAGTGGGCAGCCGTCCGAGGCTGCAGGGGATGGCCTGGAGCCTCCCCCCACCACCACCAGCAGCAGCAGCACCACTGCCACCACTGAGCAGCCGTCACCGCCGGCGGACATTCTGTAGACCTGCGTCCATGTGCTGTTGTGAGGCCTGCCCCCTGCAAATCCAGTGGGTATGGCACCCAGCTGGGAGACTGTGGCCTTGCACTCCCCACGATCTGCATCACAGGGCACAATGCCCTCTCCCGAACCAGTGGAGAAGCCATTCACTCACCCCATCCTCCCTAGGATGAAGATCACATGGCACTATGCCCCCTCCGAACCAGTGGAGATGCCATCCAATCACCCCATCCTCCCCAGGATGAAGATCACAGGGCACAATGGCCCCTCCAGAACCGGTGGAGATGCCATCCACTCACCCCATCCTCCCCAGGATGAAGATCACATGGCACTATGCCCCCTCCAGAACCAGTGGAGATGCCATCCAATCACCCCATCCTCCCCAGGATGAAGATCACAGGGCATGATGCCCCTTCCAGAACTGGTGGGCAGGTCACCCACTTGAGAGACTGTGGCCTTGTACTCCCAAGGACAAAGGGCAGTGGGCATGTTGCCCACTCCAGGACCAGTGGTGTTGTTCCATCTACTGGCTGAGGTGCTCCCCGTTCCCCATCCCCCTGAGGTGCCTGCCTATTTTCCATATGATGCCCCTGAAGTATTCTCTCCGTGTTGGTGCAGGAGTGAAGTGGGGCCTTGGACTTTGCAATGTGGCCCTGTGGCCCACGAACATTGAGGACTGGTCTGTGTCCCTACATTTGTAAATATGTATATACGTTTTGATTTGGATGCACTTATCTTATTACACTCTTTTTAATCTACAGTAGTTGTCCTTGCATTATTCCTGAGGGGTACGGGTGTATATGTTATGTTACTGCAGCTGTATGTATGTATGGTGTTGGGGGTGGGGGTGTTGCGTGTGTGTGTCACTCTCTTTTTCCTCCCCCTTCCCCTGTGTGATAGGTGGCTGTACTCACCGTGGTCATCTTCGCCGTCATTGGTGTTCGTAGTGGAGCAGCACGTAGAAGAGCATTGGGAAGATATTCAGCTCGGGCTCCATGGCGGAGTGGTTCTTCCCAGAGTCCCCAAAGGTGACCCTTCTGTGCAGTGTTTCCACCAGGCTTTTGATGTCGTTGGTACCGCCCTAGAAAAGGTGGAGGATTGGACTGTCTTAATACAGTGGGCGGAACATTGTCTTCCGCCTGGCTGTAGGCGGCTACCGCCGTGGTGCCTGTTGCTTCAGTCCTGGCGGTCGGTGTGTTAAAATGGCTTTCTGTCTGAGCTGTTTCCGCCATGGTCATAATTTGGCAATATTTACCCCAGCCTGTTGGCGGTATTACCACCACCTTATCACCAACCGCCAGGGTAGTAATGAGGGCCTAAGTGTCTTTTCTCGCTTGTTCCATAACTTATCCTTAACTCTGACAATCCTTAACTTATGAACATTGCAACAAATCTAAGTAGCACAACATTAACATCTGTGTCATTTGACAGTACAATGACTTGATTGGAAACATTTTGAACAGCCAGCTCAACATGTGGCACAATACAAATGTCAGCTTCCTCAAATTTGCTGTTCAGTTCTTGAACAATATGGCTCGTACCTTTTGAATGTATTTCTGCAGGCACCACCTCCTCATTAACAATCGTTCCACTTTCAATATTTGGAAATTCAGTGTTCACTAAAGCATCAGCAATGTTTTGGCGAGTTAACATCTCCAAGTTCATCCTGTTCGATGTTGTTGACCAGAATTTATCAAGTTGCACAGGTATAGGTTTCGAATTTTTGATCCAGGTAAAGTCAGTTGTTCCACTTGTAGACATTCATCTGATTCTCTCACATTATTTGACAGATACTTGAAGTAAACTGTCAAAGACAATGTGCAATTCTTGCAAGGTGCACACTGACTTTGATATCTATAGAACAGTCTGAACGATCTCTCTGAAGCTTTGCATGAAATCTTCACCATTGGTAGTTGTGACATATAGTCCACAACAACAGCAGTTTTCAAGGAGGAAGAGATTTTTTCAAGCTGTTGTACACGTTTGTGCTTCACTGGTTTGGTTGCAGCATCTCCATCAAATAATGTGTTTGTTGGAAGAAGATCATGCAACAGAATGCTCTTGATAAATTCAACCCTTTCTTTTGCTACATCCATCTCTCTGTGCTTGCGTAAGTTGTTTTTTGTAACCTGTTTTATAGTGGCTGGTTAGACAAAACTCTTACTATGGCAATTAAAGTGTGGAAGTTTAGCTTTAGTGATTATGTCAAACAGCTTTTTCTCTTTCAATACAAATCTCTCCTGCTTCAGTTCTGTGTATAGTTTTAATCCATGTTCCAGGACATCTAGTAGACATGTCTTTATATCGCTATCCACATATTGTTTGGTCAGTCAATCAATCAATCAATCAATCATAGCATTTGTAAAGCGCACTACTCACCCGTGAGGGTCTTAAGGTGCTGGGGGGTTGCTGCTACTGCTCCAACAGCCAGGTCTTAAGGTGTCTACTGAAGGTTAGTAGGTCCTGTGTGTGTCGCAGGTGGATAGGAAGAGTGTTCCACGTCTTGGTGGCGAGGTGGGAGAACAATCTGCCACCGGTGGTTGTTCTGTGGATGCGAGGAACAGTGATGAGGGCAAGGTCAGCGGACCGAAGCTGGAGGGTCAGGGTGTAGAAGTAGAGTTGTCTGTTGAGGTATTCTGGTCCGGTGTTGTGCAGTGCTTTGTGATCGTGGGTGAGGACCTTGAACGTGATTCTCTTGTTGACGGGGAGCCAGTGCAGGTCTCTCCTGTGGGCTGTGATGTGTCTGGGGCAGGGGATGTCCAGGATGAGGCATGCAGAGGCGTTCCGTATGCATTGCAGTCTTTTCTGGAGCTTGTCCGTGGTTCCTGCATAAAGGGCCTTGCCGTAGTCCAGTCTGCTGCTTCCGAGGGCTTGGGTGACCGTCCTGGTTCCGGTGGGAATCCATTTGTAGATCTTCCGAAGCATGCTGAGGGTGTTGAAGCAGAAGGAAGAGACGGCGTTGACTTGCTGCGTCATTGATAGTGATGAGTCCAGGATGAACCCCAGGTTGCGTGCCTGGTTGGTGGGTGTCAGTGCGGTTATTAGTGTGGCAGGCCACCAAGAGTTGCCCCAGGCAGAGCGGCAGGAGCCGAGAATGAGGACCTCAGTCTGGTCAGAGTTCAGTTTCAGGCAGCTGTTCTTCATCCATTCAGTGATGGCCTTCATTCCTTCGTGGAGTTTGGTTTTGGCGACGGCAGGGTCACAAAGTTGTATAGTCGCACAGGCTCAGTCATTTCAAAGAGGTTTCATTTCTGCTGCATGAAATGAAGAAGGCTGTCAACATGTTTATTAAAACGTTCCCCTCTCTTTCCCACAAGTTCGTGGTGAGGAAAAGTTTCACTATGGTTGATAAAATTTGAATTTGTCATCTTTCTAAAAACATTGCAAATAGAAGGAACTTCATGGTAAACTAGCTGCCATTGGAGTTTTTCTGTGATCTTTGGATCGTCTGTTCTGGTTTTATATCTGGAGCCACAGCATTGAATCTTCCCTCTCTGTCTTTCAGCACAAAAAGTATTTGATGAATTTTCTGTGGTGGTATGGTTTTTCCACCTCTGGCTTCTTCACTCTTTCCAAATACCAGGACCCATATCTCTAGTAGTCTATGCAACAGAATTTGTGAAACACAGTAATCAGTGATTCCCCAGTTTTCAAGTGCAGCTCCCAATCACCTTCCAGATCAGCATGTACCTAGCATGGAACTCTACAAAGTGGGAAAAAACTCCACCGCGCTATGTGGAGTTCTGCTAGCAGGCAGAGCTCTCCGTTGCACCTGTTTGTTTGGCTTTTGACGTCACAAGCAATGCAAAGTGCTTACTCGCATTCAAAATAACAGAGGACACCACACTGTTCACAAGGGCACTGCCATCTTGTTTTTCACTCTGTGGTGCTAGGACTTCCTCTTCTATGTGACCTCAATCTTTGTAATTCTTTACCCCAAACTTCATCTACCCCTATTTTTTTTACTTATTATATTAGTGTTTCTTTTTGTGTGTCATTATTTTCAAATTGTTTACATTTTGTGTGTGTTTTTTGCAACTTTTTGTATTTTTGTTTATTTTTCCATTTTTCCTCCTTTTCCTCTTGTTTCTTTTTCTTCTCTCATACCCACCCAGCACTATGGCAGAGCAGCAGCTGGGCAACAGTGGCATCCTGCTATACGGGCGTGCACCGCCACCAAGGGGTGCAGCCTCACCTGATCTTCAGTGCGGAGGTGGCAGCACTTGTTTTTTATGTGCAGCACCACCTCCCCTCTATACTGGCAGCAGGTGGCAGGCCTGGGAGCGGTTATCTCCTGTGGGAGAATTGGCAGTGTTGGGCTAGGGTGCGCCACATGGTCATGGCCGCCACCCAGGTCCAGTGATCACCCAGCAGCTGACGCACAGCTGGGAAGATATTATTGACCGTGAACAGGACCTGCTCGACCTGCTAGGCATGGAGATCCCGGGACTTGGTGAGTATTATATTTTTATTGTGTTTATGTTCTACAATGGTAACTTTTATTTCTGAATAGCATGCAGCTTCCACTAAGTTATGTTTAGTTTATGTTAGATTATTATTTTTTGTTTTATTCAGTCAAGGCAGGTGCTCGGTGCTACATTATTGATTTTTATACTACTAGGTAGGAATTCGCTTTGGCTGATTAATTAAGAAGCCATTGCAGCGCAGACCTCTCTGTCCTCCGAAGAACTCCATAGTGATATAAGTGAGTTAGCATTCCCTGTGGCTTTATGTAGAGTGTACAGTCCCAAGCAATTTAACATTGATGCAAGTATGCATGTATTGCAAACAAGGGAGACTGAGTTGGTCTATCAAGGGGCTTGAGAAATGAGAATAAAATGAAAGATCATTAATTGAAATGCATTAGTTCTAAATGTAGATGTTCTTAAGGAATTTTGCAATAGGCATTTTAGGAGTATAGCCAACTCAACAATAGTTGATCATACTAGTATAGTACCATAGCCAATCTGCTTTAAGTACAATGTTATTTCATTTGGCTCTCATATAATAATTTTGTGGAGATTAACGGTACCACTAATGTATTTTTTCAATCTTCTTCCTAATCCTAAATCGCCACCAAAGGGCAAGAAGAAGGGCAATGCACCGGCGGGTCTGGCAGGTGCTGCAAAGGTGCAGATCAGCAGCGCCAATGCTGATGGCTCTGGTCATCCCAGTAAGTCCTATTATTTAATATTATTCTTATTATTATTTTCCTAACTTTTACCTCTCCCCACTTTTATAAACCTTTAATTTTGCCTTGATTACTTTTACTTTTTCTATACTGTCTCCCTATTTTCCAACTACCCTATCCAAATTTTGTTTAATTAAATCCTGTTAACCCTGCATTATCTTTTTTTTCTGTCTTTGATTGACCATTTTGTAATCCACCCTTTTGTTACACTTCTCATGATTCCAAGTCACTGTCAATCATAGGCTATAGCTCTGCCCCTCTATTAGGTGATGCATTTGGTTGGCTTGTCTGCCCCTCCATTACGCTAAACCTTTAGTTGGTTTGTCTACCTGGCTTTTCTAGCATTCCAACAGAATGGACAGAAGAGGCTGCAGTCCTAACCGAACTGTAAAGATTGCGGTTGCATTTTTTTAGTTTTAAAAATTAAGAATGGGATCTGGCATCTAAAAACTGTGTGCTGTTTTTTATAGCCACACCAACCACCAGTGGAGTAAGAGGAGCTGACTCAAGTTTCATTGCTGCAGGAGCAGATGGAGCAGGGAGACGTGGCAGCAGGGATGGGCGCTGCTAAGTCAAATTTCTTGGTTATTGACAATCACTGTTACTAGCTATAAGGGTGTTTACGTGATCGGATTCATGAACCCCCTGCATTACTGTTACAGCAGTGGTTGGGTTACCTATGGCCTCTGCTATCTGCAACTCAGAAAAAGCACACAATGTATGCTAGAAATTATGGGAACGGGATGGAAGGCTAAAAAAAAGGATTGGTGAGAAAACTGAAAGGTAAAGAATGCATTGTTGGATAAAAAGTAATGCGTGGGTGAGTATTGGTATTGGGTAAATAGATGGATGGGTGAAAGGATGATTTAAAGAAAGGGTGGATATTTTGGGTACTGAATGGATGGATAAAGGATTGTGAATTTGGGTGGAAGACTGGATAAGAGAATGTAAAGCTTAAATCATGGTGACTATGGGTGTATACTGTATATAGAATGAAAGGACAATTGAATAATTGCTTGGATGAATAAATAAGAGAGTTCTTCTTTTGTAGATAGGTCTGTGATGCCCCTCTATTCTTCTATAGCAAAATCTCTACCCACCTGACTAATCCATCTGGCTTACTCTGCGGTAGAGTAAGCCAAGTATCTTTACTTTCCTTACTGCCCAGCAAATCAATTTGATGGAAAGAATTTGTAATCGTGGGTGGGGCCAGTGAGTGAAGTGGGACTAGTAAGTGCCCGATTTGATTTCAAGTTTGGCCTAGGGGATACTCTGAGAAAAACGTGCCAAATACTATCTATGTAGCCCAATCCTTTCCCTGTAGTGCAGTGCATCGTTTCCCCCTCATCTACTTGTAGCAGAAAATAAAATATACCCTCATTTTATACACAACATGTGTGATGTATTATTTATTTATCTGACTCTTTGGAGTCAGGGTACAAACTAAAAAAAGTGAAAGGCATGTGGGGAAGAGCAGGGCCATTCAAATTAAAGATAGATAATTGTCAGCTACAGCTGCCCAGGCTGCAGACAGTAGCAACATACTTGAAGCACTGGCTAGCATGCCTTCAATAATTTGGTACAGCAACTTGTATACCATAGTGCATAATGCCTTACTCATCATGATGAGAGGTAAATCTTTTTTATTTTTCTACAAATGTGTGTCATTAGTTACTAGAAAAGCCTTTAAAAGAAAAAAAGAAAATAAATCACCAGCTTTTTAATCTGGTCTTATTCTGTCTTACTTATTTTCTACCAGACAGTTGGTGCTTCTTATGTGAGGCATTTATAGGTAAACAAATAAAATATTGGCCCTGAGACTCTCCTAATCATAATTAATAATCACATCAAATTCCATTGTCCCTAGGGGACCAGCAATGTAGTGCTACCTTGCCACCTACTATCTTTTATTCGAACAAGTGTTTATTCAGATCATTGTTTACAATTTGTCTATTGTTTTTTTCTTTTCCTCAATATAGCCACTCTTGCCTGATGACCACCACCAACTAGGCAGGAGATAGTGGCCCGTCTGAGGCAGCAGACGCTGAGGAACATTCGGGCCGAGTACTAGCGCCTGGTGATCCTGGAGGAGGAAGAGGCCGAAACAGCTGCATAGGACCTAAGACCCAGCAGGAGAGCACGCCAGCCCCCATCCTCATGCCCACCACATCGCCAGTGCCGGCGCCAGCAGTCAGAATCCCTGACTGCACTTGCTCCTGCACCCTCCTGCTCAACCAGGACATTTTGAAAATGCACCCTGAAGTGGATAGACAGTTTGGAGAGCCGGCTCACCAGGATATAGCAGAGCCTTGACCAGCTTTGGACCCATATGGACAATGCCCTTTTTAAGCCTTTTTAATTTTTTGTTTTGGTGGGACGGACTTGTTGTGGGTGGAGATGGGGAGGGAGTTGGGATGGAGTTGAAGTTTGGACTTTTTGTTGGACTTTTTGGGGACAGAATATATTTGATCAGTGAGAGGAGTGGGACTGTTGTGGGTGGAGACGGAGGGTTTTATAATTGTAAAGAAAAAAAGGGGAATATTATTTTTTTTTACTTCATTTGCATCTCAAATCATTTTGGTGTTTTAGACTTTTAATTTACACTGCTGTCTTTTAGTGTTGCCTGTTATTTTTAATCTGCTAAAAAAAATGTATGTCATTTACTTGGACCCTTGCTCTATTGCCCTCTGCAACTATTATTGACCACTAGGGGATGATTACCCTTGCTTAGTTTGCCTACAAAAACCCAGTACACACAGACATTCTTCAGTCGGAGCTAAATACTAACTAAACAAGTTTAATTCAATGCATAGTACTTCTCCTACCTGAATAGATGAAGGGAGAGAGTCTTCTTCTTACTGCAGGGTTTTAACCAAGATGGCTTCTTAATGGGGTGGTAGGTAGGTAGTAGTAGTAGCAGGCTAGAACGTTAACAGGGAAGACAGAAATTGAGAGAAAGTGCCACTCCAACTACAGGATTAATCAATGGGTTATCCATCACTGTCAACTTGATTGAAAGGAAGATAGAGAGTTAGTGGGTCATCATCATACATCATAACTGTAGGAAGACTGAGACAATACTACCACAATGACAGTATTTACACACAGCAAACAAGAAGACCTGATATGATAATAAAATATAGGAATGTCAATTTCTTCTGAGCAATGGTGGGGAGCTATAGTATAATAAGACTAAACTTAGGAAATGAGATCATTGAGTCAGAAACAGGCTCAGGTTTAAATGTGCTTTGACCAGGTTAAGCATTTATGGAACACACACAAGGCATGAATGAAGATGTTGATGTGGCCGGTGTAGAATATTACTCAGGTAATAGAAGGTAGAAGGTAGAAGGTCATGCAGTGAGTTGGTGTTGCTTTCTTGCTTTCTCCACATTTACCCCAGCAAGTGTGTGATTCATTTATGGTATAAAATTAGGTCACACCTCAGTAAATAACACCTCCTTGGCGAAGAGGGTTAGTGGCTCAATGAATGGATGTGAAAGGGGATTTGGGGAAAGTTATGACAAAGACAAATACTACTCAAAAGAAACCATGACAATATTTGTTGGCCTGCTGAGTAGCACACCATCATCAATCTGTTGTGGAAGGAAATAAAGGAATAAGTAAGAAAGAATGACACAGTTCAGTAAATTCATTGGAAACAGTCCTTCTGCCCCAGAGAAACCCCAGATAGTATATCTTAAGTGTTATGTCTTCTAGTTTTGAAATATAGAAGACTGAATGTAACCTACCCAATTCACAAAATTATGACTGTTAAAAGGAAACAAAAACTACTTAGTGCCAAATTGGGTGATGCAGCTCCATTCTTCTTGACATGTCCATCATTCTAGTGCCTGTCTGAACCTGTTGGGTAGGTAAGCTGTAATCTTGAGCTTTGCACATCTTTTGTACAGGAGAGGACTAGAAGAAGGCCTGTGTATTGAAAAAAAGTAGCTGTATTATAGAGTAAAGGAAAAGGACAAAAGAAAGCAAGATAATCTTTGTGAGGAGTCAGGAGGACTCAGGAGTATACCACGAAAACTCAGAGGCAGAGCAAGAACACAAGAGGAGTTTTACATTTGAGCTAGCAATGCAGCAACCACATACTCAGCAGCATTTCCAAATCAACACACCTCTCTCCAGTTCACAGAGCTGAGGGAGTACTAGGCCACAGAGTCTTCACCATCATCATGGGTTTTCTTTGAAGTCAAAAGGTTTCTCCTTTCTAGCTGTTGAGGAATTCCCGTCCTGAGTCCTTCCATCTTACTCCTCCAGATTCAGAGTAACTCCGTCCTAGTCTCAAACCAAGCAAGGTAGACTAGTGAAGTGCACTACTGTTGAAGAACAAATAGAGAAACAGAACTGGAGTATTTTATTGTCTAGATTTGTGTTTTGTAAGTAAGGTGGCTCGTTTGTTATGAGGAACCAGAAAAAAAGAGTGGACCCTGCAAGTAAATTTCAGTACTTTTGAAAGGCCATTCACTTTCAGGAAAAAATGATCACCCATCCGACCCCAAACATTGCAAATCATCAGAAACAAGTTTGCAGTTTTGCTGAACTCACTCCCTCACTGTCAGCCACCACATACATCAGTTATCACTCACAAATTCACATGTAATATATCACCACTCATTGGTGCAATACTTACTTAGTTACCTCTTCCAATCCAAGCACAGTGGTTGAACAAAATACCTCCTCTTTAATGGTATCCACACATTGGAATTAGACATTGGCACTGGCAGTCTTGTAATCAATGATCTTCTAGGGCAGCCCTGCTGGGTGATATATGGGATAGACAATGGCATAGGAAGGAGACAGGCAGCATCCAACACCCTAAAGGGTATGTTAGGGCTTCTTCACTGCACATGGATTCAACTCCAATATGGGCTTCTATGTGACTATAATATCAATGGCGGGGCAGCATAAATCTGACACAAACATTGCAGAAAAAGAAGCTGAATGAGAAATAATGAAAAAGTTCTGTGGTGGCACTGGCATACTCAATCCGGGAAAGAGGATATGTCCTCAAACTTTGATGGTTCAGTCAGAAGTTGGTCATCTAGCATGCTTGATTCAGACCAATCATCCTCTTCCTCCCCTGTGGTATTTCAGGAATGGTGTAATCAGGTGGTATGAAATGCTGGTTAATTTTGATCATGGACAATCTCTCCATGTTATGAGGAGAGAGACTGGTCCTTCTCACTGTAACAACTGCACCAGCTGTACTGAACACAGGTTCAGCAGACACCCTGGCTGCAGGACAAGCCAGAAACTTTATTGCCAGCCTGCTGAGCTCTGGCCATTGACACATCGTCCCATGCCAATACACCAATGGGTTTTGATCAACATACACCTCTTTCGGGTCATCCAGATACTCCTGGAACATCTTCTGAATGGTCATTGGTATTGCTACCTGCTCGATCGCATTTTCCTCCGGCTCTTCACTGGACTTAAGACCTGCCACTTGAAACCAAGCCAATGCAGAGGTTGGGTCTGATTTTTCTGTTGCTTTTGTTGCTGGTTTTCTTGTTGGTTGGGTTGTCGGCTATGAGACAAGACCGCCTTCCCTGGAATTTGAAGGCGGCACCCCAGAACTGCGGAGTGGGACTCTAAGTTTCAGCTGTTCTTCTTCCAGTTCTCCTGCTTGCTTAACAATCCACATCTTGTATTGTGAGACATCCCCTTCAGAAAAAGGAATGATAGCGTGAAGAATAGTTTTGTAGCTTGGATCAAGTAGGCTTGCACAGATGTACTCTTTGGATGAGATTCTGTCATTTTGCAGCCTTGCATTACAAGTCAAGCAATAGCTTAGGCTAGTAACCAAGGCATGCGCTTCTGGGTTTTTGTTCGCATCCCCAAATGTAAACCTTTCAGACACCTGCTTTAGCTGCTTCTGTAGCAGATGCAATAACAGGGTAGCTTGGCCCATTGTTCTGTCCCCCTTGCTAACTTCCTGTGTGAAAACCTCAAAAGGGATCAGCATCTATGTGAGACATTTGACTAGGCCCCATTTGTCCACATCCATGGCCATAGCTCTGCCAATTGCATCAGCCCCTCTTTCAATGACAGTCATTGATCTGTTTGTACTGCTCAAACAGACATTGCAACATATAGTAGGTTGAGTTCCAACGTGTTGGTTCCTCCTGTATAAGGGCTTTAACTGGTACTCTGTTATTACGCTGAATAATCAGCAACTGTTTCTGGGCTTTAGAAGAATGGCTGAAATTAGCGCTGATCCATTTATAGGTGGTTAGTATGTTGCTGACTATGACTTGTTTTTTAAGCAAGTCTAGTCTTGCACAACCAGGTTGGTGCAGTGCGCAAAACACAGGACTCTAAAATAGCCACTGTCTGCCATGGCCTTGACTATGTTATTGCCATTGTCCGTGGCTACAAATCCAACTCAAAGACCTCTGGGTCACAGCCATTCAGACACCTTGCTGTTAAATGCCTCCAAGATGTTTGCAGCTGTGTGTGACTTTTCCATGAGGAACATTGCATGATGCTGAATGCTCTTAAAAATGTATTCAGGGCTAAGACCTGTAGATGGCTTTTGCTATACCCCCAGAAAAGAGATCCAGTGTACAGTGATGCACATATAATCAGTCGCCTGATAACTAGCCCACATGTCTGTCATCAGGTGAACACTTTGCTGCAAAGTTTGTCCAACCAATTGCAGCACATCATGATGCAGTGCTGGAACAGCAACTCTGGCAAAATAGGTCCAACTTGGAACCTTCCATTTTGGGCAGAGGGCTGCCACAAACTCTAAGAATCCCACTGCTTCCACAAAAGAAAAAGTGAGGAGGTCCAGCGCTAACATTTTTCCAGTCTGCCATTGTACAAACGTGCCGTTGGGTGGTTGCAGTCATATGGCCCCTCCTGCCTAAACATGCCCATACCTGTAGCCTGGATTTTCTTCTTTTGTGGGACCACTGAGGTAGTCGATATTTTCAGATGTAGGTGGTTGTAGACGCCATGAGCATTGTGGTGCCTCCATCAGACTCTGAGTCTTCCTGTGCCACTGTGAGGTCGCTGAGGTGGGTGATTCTGGCACACTGCTGGGGACAGGGCTGCTTTGCATGAGAATAATGTCACCCTTTTCATCCTCATGTTCTACTGTGATTTGACCAGGTCTAGCTGATGTTTCCTGGCTCTCCTCACCTCCACCACCACAACCACGTTGAGCCATTTGTTTAAGGTGCTGCTCCAATTGGACTGTATGATGTTTTTTATATGGGTTGCCTGGCCTCCAGTACCATAATCTGAAACAGGCTTACCTCGACAAACACTCACTTGGCAAATGGAGCATATTGCAATGTTCTTCTCCTGTTTGCTAATCGTAAAAAGGTCCCAATCTGGGGAGGAGTACTTTTTTATTGGGCCACAGTCAATGCCTAAAGAAGAACTGGATTTAGGTAATGTGGGTGTGTTGATTGCCTCTCTGCAGTGCATACTTGTACTGAGGTAGGGGTTGGTGCAGGTCTCTACTGAGGCTTTACAAATATGGGAGCTGGCAGTGTTGTCTGTGCCACATCCCTCTGAGCAGGTTGGATAGTAATGTCGAACTCATCTGTGCCAGTTTCAACAATGACTGTGTCGTTGTCATCATCCTCATCATCCCCTTCCATGATTTGAATGCTTTCTGGAACTTTTCTTTTCCCTTGCTTCTCCTGGTGTTTCCCAAACTCTGCCCAGATCCTCTTCATGTTCCTATCAGCATCATCAGAAGTGGTGCTTGGAGAAGATGGTGGATTAGTACCCTTCTTTTTCTTGCTGGAGATCAGGGAGCCTTTGATTCTAAAATAGGAGGTTCTCGCTTGACAGAAAGCTTGACCTCTTGTTCTGCTCTAACTTCGGGAAGATCTGACTGCAGCTGCTGCCCACTTTGCTCTATTTCCTGAACTAATTAGGTACTACTTTGTGAAAGGGACATATCCAATTCAACATCACTGCTTGTTGGGGTCACCATGTTTGCAGTGGCTGCCTCACTGACAGACATTGTTTTGGGCTTGGGTTGTGTTGTTGATGCAGGAGTACACCCAGGTTCCCCCCCATAGGCTGGTGCAGCAGCAGGCACACGTCTCCCAAAAAAGGTTCCGGTTGGCTATGCCACTGCAGAAAGCTGTTTCTTCTCTCTGGCCACTTTCTTGGAAGCAACTTTCTTTGGACCATCTTAACTTGCCCTAGGTTGGCAGTAGCACTAAGATGCACAAGCAAAAGAGTTTGGTGCCTATGGTCTGAAATAACTGTAGGGCCTTATCTTTGGCAATACTGTGAGTGAAATGGGGTCTCTTCTCTTGTGCAGTTGATTACTTATGTAATATACCTTGTAGTTATTGTAAAGACAAACCATACCACCACACCATACAAAAATTAAATTTCAAATCAGACAGCATAGCAGGCACATCTAGCTCTTTGCTTTATTTATGTCTGTTTTCGGAGACACCTGGAGTAGTCAGAGAGAGATGCATTGGTAAATGGAATAATCTTTTAAATAAAATAACCTATGGTGGCAAAGTGGACCAGGGGAAATGCTTTGGTGGATGGATGGAAGGAGGAATGGAATGGATCGGATGTATGGATCAAGGCAAAATGCAGAATTAAATAAAAATAAAAATAAAACAATTATTTTAAAAAGTTCAAATATACCAATTAAAAAAAAGTAAAACAAATTTTTAAAAATTACAAATTAAATATAACAATCAAAGATAAAAAAAGGTATTAAAAATTAAATATAGAAAAGTAAAACAAATATACAAAATAAAAGTGAAATGTAAACAGTAAAATAAAAAAGTAAATTAAAAAAGAGATCTAAAAATGACCAAAAAATGTAATTATTTTCAATGAAAAGGAAATCCAAGTGGCACTCCAAACAACTGTAGTCCTTAATTTAACGTTCAACATAATGGTCAACAGAAGAAGCTTGCTTCAGCGGCTAACGCGTTTCAACCAAACGGTCTTCTTCAAAAGCCTCAGTTACTCCTAATCTGCAACTCACATATAGGAAAAGTAGTTCCTTACAGGACATTTTGGTACACAGTTATCAGTTAAGAAATCAGGAGACCTTTCCTGGAAAACAAAAAGGTTTTTACAGGTGTATGAAATGTAAGGCCTGTAGGAACAGTCCAAACTGTAAAGAGTATGTGTTAGCTACAGGAGAGTCAGCTAGAATCAAGAAGTTTTTGAATTGCAACACTGAGTTTGCCATTTATGTAATAAGATGTCCATGTGGCCTACAATATGTGGGCAGCACAATAATTGTCCCTTAAAGAAACGGTTCCTGGAACATTGGCGAGCTATTAGAAATAATGATGAAACATATCCGGTAGCACGTCATTGTAATTTGGTACATGAAGGAAAGGTTGAGAATATGGTGTTTTTTGGAATTGACAAGGTATTATCAACACCTAGAGGGTGCGACAGGGAGCTAATACTGAGAAGGATGGAATCTGAATATATAATTCGATTAAATAGTAGATACCCATGGGGTTTGAACAAGGATGAGGAATTCTTTGTACACTTAGGTTAAATGGAATGGTTTTGGATTTGCTTAGAGAATGTTTTTATTGTGGTTCACAGAAGGAAACTGTTTGGAATCTAGAAAGAAGCTGATGATCTGTTTTTGGATTTTCATTTTTTAATTTTTAATTTTACTTTGTTGGTCATCCCTGCTGACAGTATGATTGGATGTGAATGGCTACGTGGCCAGTATAGGATGTTTCTAAAAAGTGCAAAAATAGAAAAAATGAAAATAAGAAAAAAATGAAAAACATTAAAAAGAAAAGAAGAAAACACAAAAAAATAATGAAATAAAAATATTAATTATGGAATTGATGGAATAATTTGATAAGGCAGAAGAATTTAGACAATAGTTTAGATACAGGTGGGATGTTAGAAAATGTATGATAATTTTGACATAGAGAGTGAAGTAAAATGGTCTTTTATAGAGGAATAATATTCTTAGTTGGATTTTGAGCATCTTTGTTTAATGGTTGTAATTGTGTTGAATTGCATCTTTTTTCACAGATTTATGTTTGCATTGATTAACTGAACATGGTAAGAAATAGTGGAAAGACTTTAACGTGTAATGTGAATTTCTCTAAGGAGGAGCTTGTTAGTATTTCTTCTATGTTTAGTAAATTGAAAGGTATATTATACTGGGAAAAGAGTGGGGGCATTTGTAATAACTGAGGTTTTGAAGAAGACCATTTGGTTGAAACCCGTTAGCCGCTGAAGTAAGCTTCTTCTGTTGACCATTATGTTGAACATTATGAATTAAAGACTACAGTTGTTTGGAGCACCGCTTGGATTTCCTTTTCATTGATAATATGATTTACAGGTCCTACGCCCGTAGCAGTGCACCGACCCCGATTCATGGAACCAGGAAGAACAGCAGGGAGTGTTTGGACAAAAATTTAATTACAATTAAAAAATAAAAATAAAAAAAATAGAAAAAAATAAAAATAGAAACTTTAAAGACAAACGATGAACAACTAACGATATTTGTACGTAAGCCTATGTCAACTCAAAGACACACCAGCTGCACAGTGTACACACAAAATGGCTGCCAGTTAGCCAAATGGTCAAACAACAACAACAAGGAGCAAGGGCCAAGCATGGAGAACAAAGAAAACATGCAAGCCTTTGGCAAAGAGCACTGGCTGCAGGGAGAAAATGGCTGCAAGCCAGCCACATGGTCAAACAACAACAGCAAGGAGGAAGCCCAGAGAACAAAGAAAACATGCAAGCCTTTGGCAAGGAGCACTGGCTGCAGGGAGAATATGGCTGCCAGCCAGCCAGCCACTTGGTCAAACACCAAAGAGCAAGGAGGCATGGCAAACAAAGAACACATGCAAGCCAATGGCAAAGGGACATTGGCTGCATGCACAAAATGACTGCCAGCAACATGGTCAAACAACAACTACAGGGAGCAGGGAGACATGGCAAACAACAACAACAAGGTGCAGGGCAAAAGCATAGAGAACAAAGAACACATGCAAGCCTATAGCAAGATACACTGGCTGCATTGACAAAATGGCTGCCAGCCAGCCACATGGTTAAACCACAACAACAAGTAGCAAAGAGGCATGGCAAACAAAGAACACATGCAAGCCTATGGCAAAGGGACACTGGCTGCATGCACAAAATGGCTGCCAGCCAGCCACATGGTCAAACAACAACACCAAGAAGCAAGGAGGAAGCATGGAGAACAAAGAACACATGCAAGCCTATGTCAAGGGAAACTGACTGCATGGACAAAATGGCCACCAGCCAGCCACATGGTCAAGCAACAACAACAAGGAGCAAGGAGGCATGGCGAACAAACACATGAAAGCCTATGGCAAAAGGACACTGGCTTCGTGCACAAAATAGCTGTCAGCCACATGGTCAAAAAACAACAATAAGGATCAAGGAGACCTGGCAAAAAAGGAACACATGCAAGCCTATGGCAAAGGGACACTGGCTGCATGCACAAAATGGCTGCCAGCCACATGGTCAAACTACAACAATAAGGAGCAGGGAGGCATGGCAAACAAAAAACACATGCAAGCCTAAGGCAAAGGCAAAGGCCTAAGGCAAAGGACACTGGCTGGATGGACAAACTGGCTAACAGCCAGCCACATGGTCAAACTACATCCTCCTATGCCTTCAAATTATACTACCCCATAAAATATAAAAATATTGCAAATAATTGAAATGCAAACAATAGCCAACATTTTAAATTTAAATTAATCCAGTGCCATCCCTGCACTAAATGAACTTTTAAAAACATATACCACTGAAACATTTATTTCATGCAATGATGATTACTAGTACTGGCCTGGGACAACTGTCTTAATGGCCCTTTGGAAATCTAGGACACATGCTAAAATATTATTGCAAATGGAAACATGTAGAAAATGTACTGAGCTATGCCTTTTTCTTTATAAAAGGTGGAAAATCAATGAAATACAAAATAAATAATTACTAGGCCCATACTTAATGTCCAGGTTACCCACCACCACTATACATTTTAAAATCAAATTAAAACACAAAGAAATACTGGTGCACGCCCAAGCAAAAAAACAACAACACATTTATTCAATATAGTTTTAGAACTTACTTGTGTAATGATTTCATAAAAACAAAGTCCTAAAATCCAAAAATATATATAGGAGACAAAGAGAGTGATCCTACCAACTCAAAATCCAAGTGAAAAGTGACCAAGGGATAGACAAAACACTGGGTGAATGCTTCTGGACAGGAACAGGAAGTTGGAGTCTCTGACACACTTCCTTCCTGTTTGAAAAAAAAGTTTTCTCAATCTGAAAAACAAATTGCAGGGTCCATTGGAGAAGAAAATCTACTCAAAAAAGCTCTTTTTGACTAGATTTAGAGGCTCTATAGTAGAGAATCTATTTTAGAAGTAAATTTGTGCTCGCGAGCAGCCAATTTTGCCCGCTGACACAGCTGGAAGCAACGTGAGAGAACACAAGGTCTTGTGAACACTCGCTAGTGGTCCAGGAGACTCATTGCGCTCGTGAGAGAGCACCAAAACCCAATCTCGCGAGTGAAAACGAACTCCACAATGTGCCAGAGAGTGGAATTTGGGACTCCGTGGTACCTCATGTAGCGCGGAGTGCCCGAATTCTGCAAACTCCACCAGCGTTTTTCTGATTTTGAACTGACTGTACTGAACATTGCCTGGCTTTGCAATATATCTTTTGAATGAAGTGCACCCTGTGCCTGGTTCACTTCTGAGATAAGAGATGCAAAACCTAATTTGTAATTTTTGTTCAAGAAAGCATTCCAACGCAGTGGTATTACTGGTAACAAAAAAACATCCTTCTTTAGTGGGACAGTGTTAGAAATGGGGTCTCTGGTTGGTGGTCAGTTTGAGCTCTGTCCAAGCAAGGACCCTCACTCTAGTCAGGGTAAGGAAGATACACACTTGGATAACCCCTGCTCACCCCCTTGGTAGCTTGGCACAAGCAGTCAGGCTTATCCCAAAGGCAATGTATAAAGTATTTCTACCAACACACACAGTAATACAGTGTAAACACTACAAAATGGACACCACACCAGTTTAGAAAAATGGCCAATATTTATTTAAATCCAACAAGCAATACAATAAAAATCCAACATACGCAAGTAAAGATACAAAAAAGTGAAGAAAGAAGGTGTTATCCAGGGGTCAGGGAGCTAGGCGTCGCTGGATACGATGCAGCGCTGGTTCCAGTGCTGCAGGGTGAAAGAGCGAAGGCATCAGTGAGAGGCGTTGGGTCCGTTCTGCGGAGGGGTGGAGGTGAGGTGGCGTTGGTGCGAGGTGTCAGTCCCTTACGCCTCCTGCAGGGTCGATGTCCAGTGGGTCAAGACGTTGTAGGGCAACCTCATGGGGTTGCGATCATGCCACAGGGTCGCAAGCGCTGCAACAGAGTAGGGTATCACAAACGTGGGTGCCACTCTGATCTCACAAGTTCTCAGGACATTATCGACTGCTGTGACGTTGCACCTCCGTTATCGGTGGGGTTGTTGCGCTTCAGCGAGGTCCACGGCTTCTGGTGCAGGCGATGTTGTGGGTTTCGTGCAGCGCCATCCTTGTGAAGTTGCATGGAGTCATCTGAAGTTGCACCACCTGGCAAGCCAGAGTCAACAGCACGTGAACTCAGATACTGGTTGATCAAGTCTTTGCTGTCCCTGAGACTTCAAAACAGGAGGCAAGCTCAGTCCAAGCCCTTGGAGATACCTCTCAAGCATGAACATACCACAAAGTCCAGTCTTTTTCCTCTTTTAGGCAGAAGCAGAAACTGCAGGCCAACCCAGCAAAGCACAGTCACAGGCAAAGCAGTAGTACCCCTCCTCCAGTTCTTCAGCTCTTCTCCTTGACAGAAGTTCCTCTTGAATCTAGAAGTAATCTCAAAGTCTGGGGTTTTGGGTCTACTACTTATAACCCTTTCTGCCTTTGAAGTTGGCAAACTTCAAAGGAAAATCTCTGTTGTTGACAAGATCCTGCTTTGGCCTGGCTCCAGACTTGTACCAGGGAGTTGAAGACTGCATTGTGAGAGGGCAGACACAGCCCTTTCAGGTGTAAGTGACCACTCTTCCCTCCAGCCTAGCCCAGATGGCCCATCAGGGTAGGCAGGCTACACCCTAGCACCCTTTGTGTCACTGTCTAGTGGAGATTCACAAACAGCCCAACTGTCAGTCTGACCCAGACAAGGATTACACAAGCAGGCAGAGTCACAAAATGGTTTCAGAAAGAAAATACCCACTTTCTAAAAGTGGCATCTTCAAACTGACAATCTAAAACCAGCTTTACTAAAATGTGTATTTTTAAATTGTGAGTTCAGAGACCCCAAACTCCACATCTTTATCTGCTTCCAAAGGGAAAATGCACTGAACAGTTATTTAAAGGCAGCCCCCATGTTAGCCTCTGAGAGAGATAGGCCTTGCAACAGTGAAACACAGATTTGGAAGTATTCATGTAGAAACACACAAGTACATGTCCTACCTTTTACATACACTACACCCTGCCCACGGGGCTACCTAGGGTCTGCCTTAGGGGTATCTTACATGTATAAAAAAGAGAAGCTTTGGGTCTGGCAAGTGGGTACACTTGCCATATCAAATTGGCAGCTTAAAAATACGCAGAAACTGCAGTGGCAGGTCTTAGCCATGTTTACAGGGCTACGCTTGTGGGTGGCACAGTCAGTGCTGCAGGCCCACTAGTAGCATTTGATTTACAGGCCCTGGGCACCTCTAGTGCACTTTACTGGAGACTTACTAGTAAATCAGATATGCCAATCATGGAAAAGCCAATTACACACATACAATTTACACAGGGAGAACTTGCACTTTAGCACTGGTTAGCTGTGGTAAAGTGCCCAGAGCACCAAAAGCAGAAAAAACAAAGTCCAGCACACAGTCAAAGCATAGGAAGCAGAGGCAAAAAATAGGGAAGACCAAACCAAGGATGCCAGGTCTAACACAGTATTCTGGGAGATCAGAGCATGAATCCCATCCCACAGAGAAATTGGCTTTTCATTATCGTTCAGTCCATACCAAATAAGTGATATTGTTAATTCAGTTAAATCAGCTTTGTGGACTACAGCATCAGGTAGAATAAGATCCATGTTCTCAGTCACTTTGAAACTTTCTGGTAGACTGGGACGTGTTGATGGCTTGTAGTGATTTTGCACACGTTGGCAAGACAATTTGGTTATAAGTGGACAGCCTCGTTTGTATGTGCCTACAGCTGACACTGCTTGTTTTCCAGCTGCTAATTCATTGGAACAGTCTTGCAAAAAGAACCATGGCAGTACCACGTGTGCTGGCTGGATGTTCCAGAAAACAAAGAGCTGTCCTCAAAATCAAAATTATCAAGAGCATCAATTGTAAATCCTTTTCTGGTAAAGTGACTTATAAGTGGTGTGCTGTCAGATTTATAGGATTTTACAGTATGAGCTGCTAACAAACTACTGCTCTGTATTAAATCATTATAACTTGTTGATACAGCAATCCTATTCATTGAAATGATTAGCTCTCTACTTTTGCACTTCTCATAGATTGCTTGGGCAATCATCATGTGTAGCAGAGTTTTAGTTCTGCTGTGGTGTAATTCATGAAACATGATTTGGGAAAGACAGTACATTTGCACAGCATAAGCCTGTTGGTCCATGGGATTGTCTTCCACTTCAATTATATCTTCAAAGCCATCATCAATGTTGTTGTCTTCTGTTCCAAACTCAAGAGCTTTAGTTTGTAACAATTTTGCTTTGCTGACATTAAACAATGGTGTAAAAATTGTTAAGACAACGTTAAGCATTCTTGTTGACTCCCGTGATTTGCAGAGCTTTGGGTCATCACAAAATTGATCATTAAGTCCAACATCTGAATATTTCAGGACATTTCTTAAAATGGTTCCTGCTGATTTTACTGCATCCTGTGGCCTTATTTTGACAGCAAGAACTTCAGGAGTCAAATCAGCTGAGAACACCATAAGTGGCTCATTATTTTTGTTAGATTGACAAAAATGAATTCTGTCATTGTACATTCTCACCAGAAAATCTTTAATTTCGTTGTTATGGATCAACACAGCTTCATCAATGTTGACAATTATTTCTCTGATCTCACTGAGTGTAAACCTGTGGCCAGCATTCAAACACAGCTTTAAAATTTCATTTGCTGCTTCAAAGAGTGCAAACTCAAGTGAAGGCTGGTGGTTATGTTGCTGCTGGGAGCTCATTGTACATTCATATTTTCGAATGTATGCACGCATGCAGTTTGGGTGGGCATGCACATCCACTGCAAATACATTCACCTTGTTGTTTAGATCAGCTACTGGACTGAAAATGTCATCTTGGAAGAAACTAGCTACAGATCAAAACATATTTGCCCTTTGAGACTCTCATATTCTGTACTTTGTTCTTTGGTCAATCTCTTTGGTCATTGTTCTGGATAAATCACGGATAACACATTGAAGATCCTCTGCTTTCTGATCAGTTGTTAGAAGTGTACAGCGGAGACCCAACAATCTTCTAACAGGATGGGCAGTAGGTTTGGTTGTCGTTGCTTTCTCTGAATACTCAGTTTTTTTGACACATTTATTCCAGGCCTTTTTTCCATTGTATACGCCTTGAAGCAGTTGTTACAATAATAAAATATTTGATCTCCTTCATCCATCAGTTCCAGTCTTTTGAGAACTTTGGGCCTGATTACAACTTTGGCGGAGGGGGTTAATCCGTCCCAAATGTGACGGATATCCCGCCCACCGTATTACGAGTTCCATAGGATATAATGGACTCGTAATACGGCGGATGGGATATCCGTCACATTTGGGACGGATTAACCCCCTCCACCAAAGTTGTAATCAGCCCCTATGTCTTTCCCTATTTCTGCAGCATCACAAACTCTCTTCTGTCCAGCCACAGTTGAGATTAGCTTTTCTTTCGAATTAGTTTGCCATATGACACCTTTTTTCTTTGTTGAAGGAGTCCTCAGATTTTGTAGTTAGCAACACTCTATCAGGAGGTAAAGATCCTCTGCTATGACCTGCTTCGCTCATGTTTATGAATTTGAATCAATATAAAATCTGAAATGTAAACAATGTTGAAGTAAATTACCATTATGATAGCTAAAACACATCATTATAGAGCCACCATTTTGGAAAACAGCGGAAGGATTGCTCTAACAAGTTATTTTCTGTCTCTATAAGACTATCTGACACCAAAATTAAGTAATGACGTATATAGGCCTTGTGGTTCCTGAAATATTACATCATCACTGCAACGCATTTGCCATATTAAAAATGTCGTCCAGAAAATATATGGCCTGAATTATCAATGTCTACCCGATCTAAATTACTTCCCTAGTGATACAAAAACACAAATCAAAAATGAAAATCTCTGGACAACATTTTTTTTACAGCAGTATATCAAGGGCCCGGTCTAAAATGTGACTGATGATGGAATTTACAGTATTTAACCAAACATAGTGATCTCACTATAAATGTCCTTAGGTTAAGCGTAGGACCTCTGGATTCCTTGTTACGGTGAACCAAGGTTTAAAATGATTGCCAAATTGTGTTGATTTAATTGTATGCATTTTGGTCCTGCTTACCTTGACACTGTTGTGTCAACGCATTTCAACCCCAAGCATTTTAGGGGGTCTCTTCAGGACAAGGGATGGTGTACTGGGTTTGGCAAACTTGATTGGGAACTGTACCTCAGTTGATTTTGAAGGAGAAGACTTTATGATACTATTCTAATGTTTTATTCAACTGCTGTGCTTCAGCAAGACCTTTTTTTTTAATTTAATTTCTTTGTATTGATTATCAAGATCCAGCAAAATAACAAAAAACATTACAATTCCATACTTTGTCTTAAAAATCCTTCCCAATAATTTCCTGTAGGATAACTCCAGATAAATACAATCAGGCTAGATAGCAACCCAGATTTGTTTTGTAATTAACCCTGAATATAGTTATGCATAATTGTCTCGAAAGAGCTCGCCCCAATTACGAGAAAACTTTTTACCGCCACCCACTCTCCTTGCATATCTCATTTCCTGCTTTCTGACCTGTACCAGTTTACTCAGCCATTCTTGGGGGGAAGGAGTTAGATTGGTGTGCCAGTTTCTTAACAGGAGAGATCTAACAATCACAGTGGCAATAAAAACTAGTTTTTTCCCACCTGGGTGGAAGCCTTGCCCCGGGGTCACAGCACAAGCCCAACAGCCAGATACTGGGAATTCTAGGTATCTGAGCAATAGTTGATAATATCTTAAATACTGCATCCCAGTATTCCTGAATAAGTTGACATTTGCCAATCGCGTGTATCGAACTAGCCACCCCTGCTGCCTTACAAAGAAAACAGAGATCAGGGCAACTGGGCACCATCCGGGATACAGCTTGCGGGGTGCGATATAATAACCATTTACTAAAAAATATCATGCTGTGCCAATTCGCGCCTCTAGTACTGTAAAATTGAAATGATTGATCTTCTCCCAACACTCCCTCGACAAGTCGAGGCACTCTTGGCGATCCCATTTTCTCGTTTCTTTTGCCCAGAGATCGGTCTTTGTCCGCTCTAGGAGTAACCTTCTCTATGCGCCAGCTCGCCTTACCCCAGGAGGCTCTACTAGTTCAGCAACTAATGCCTGTGTATTAATAAATAAATCGATATCCAGTTCCCTTAAACTATGGAGCATAATACTATAGGATCCCACCAGGAAAACGTCATTTTGGACGGCCATCTGAATATTCTAACAATCCCCAATTTTACTAAATCCTGCGTTATCCCATCTCCTCGCTATCTCTAAATCGAGCTGAGAACCAGAACGCAACATAAACTGTGTGAGAGGAGTAAGAAAGTGCAGATATGGGATTGAATACCTTCCAAAAAAAAAATCCTATTTTCTTCTAAAGAGCCATTTAAGAATCTTGTGCAGGAATCCGAATATCATGCTCCCTACCGATTAATTCACGAAAATCTTTAGTAAATAGGCAGCCCACAGATTGGTTAGCTTTGAAATTGGTCAATTAATGTGCAAAAAAAGTGAAATAATAATCTTTTAAGTTTGATAGTACTATGCCACCCTTTTCTTTATCAGCATATAATGTACTTAATGCAGCCCGTGCCTTCTGATTTTGCCAGATAAATGGGCCAAACATAGACTCTAATTTCTTAAAAAATAGAGACATTAATACACACGGGATAGCCGAGACCATAGTTAAATAATGGAAGTATAGACATTTTGATCAATGGAATTCGCCAAGTATAGAAAGGGAGAGAGACCCCCAGCGTGCAAGCAGGGCCTGGGTTTTCAGGAGCAAAGGAAAGTAATTGAGATTGTACAGATCTCCTATTTCAGGTGACAAATTAATCCCAAGGTATCCCTTTGGCCTAGTATTCACACAGTGCTTTAATTCGGGAAGCAGTCTAATAGAAGTAGTGCCACAAAGAATAATATCGGTCTTACTCATGTTGATCTTGTAGCCACCAATTTGCTCAAATTCGGCGAACACCTTAAGAGCCTCCTCCTGGGAGAATCGCTCTTCATCTAAAAACATAATAATATCATCAGCGTAGAGTTTAATCTTACCCATTGACTTCAGCGGGGAATGAATCCGATTAGTCTGTCTGATTTTAATCGCTAAAGGTTCAATAAAGAGAGAAAAGACAATAGGGTATAGGGGGCACCCTTGCCGGGTCCCGCGTCAAACTTGAAGTTGACCAATACAAGCAGAATTAATTATGATATTGGCTTCGGAGCTTTGATACAGCCTTTGAATTAATGCGGAAACCTGGGAGGGCACCTTGTATCTAGACAATATTTCAAACAGTGTGTCTCATACAACCAGATCTAGAGCTTTTTCCGCATTTAATAAAAGAATAATGGCAGAAATTTTATTAGAAGCAAAATAATCGAGAGCCTCGGCTAAATAGTGCGTATTAGTTACAAACTGTCGACCGGCAATAAAACTGTTCTGATCGGGGTGCACCAGTTTAGTGACAAGCCTGTTGAGCCTATTGGCCCAAAGTTGTCATTATTTTATAGTCCGTATTTAGCAAAGAAATTGGACGATATGCATTAGAGTTTTCCATGTCCTTATTCTTTTTGGGAAAGCTAACTACATTCCCTGAATGCCAAGAATTGGGGATCCACTCACCCTTGAGCAAGCCATTAATTAAAGATAAAAAATTGTCTATAAATATTTTGAGAAAAAAATTATAAAGTTCAGCCGGGAAGCCATCCGGTCCAAAAGCTTTCCTCATGGGGAGGTTCTTGAAAACCTCAAAGAGTTCTGACTTCCTTATTGGCTGCATTAGAGCATCACTGTCTTCTTCCGTAAGAGTAGGAATATCCAATTTCCCCAAGAAATCCCTAATGGTCTTACGATCAATATCCAGGGTTTGGCTATAGATTTGTCTATAATGTTCTAGCATGATTTTATCCACAACTCTGGGGTCAGTATGTCTTACCCCAGAGACAGGGCACCTCAGTGCATGCATCATATTACTTGCAATTTGGGGCCAGATGTATCATGAAATGGGTTTGCGAATCGCAAATAGCGATTTTTAAGAAATTGCTATTTTCGAGTCACAATAGGCCATGTATCATAATTGAGATTCGGAATTAGCGATTTCTTAAAAATCACTATTTGTGGTTTGCGAGGCCCAATTACCGAATCGCAATTAGCATTTTCGCAAATTGCAAATCAAAAATTGCGAGAAATTGCGAGAACGCACACCTGGAGGAGCCTGATGACATCACAAGCAGGAAGTGAGTCATCCCAGGCAGTTTGCAGGTGCCACACCCAAACCAGCACTCAGAGAGAGTCAGCCCAGCCACACTGAGCAAGTCTCTGAAGAAGGCAGCACAGCAAAACAAACATGGACACCTCTGCCCAGGGAAAGGAGAAGGGAGAAAGGAAGCGCAAGCTGAAGTTTAGTGAGCAAGAGCTGGAGGTGCTCACAGAGGCGGTGGTCAGGAGCCATGACCGGTTGTTTGGCAAAAGCTCACTCCAGGTGTCTGAGAGTGAAAAACACAGACTCTGGTCAGATATCCAAACAAAGATCTGCGCTGTTGGAGTGGCGCAGCACTCTTTTGAAGAAATCAAGAAGAGGTGGTACGACCTGCTGTCCCGTGCAAAGGAGAGGGTGGCAAGACGACTGCAGGAGGCCAGGAGCACAGGAGGCGGACCACCCACAGAGACACCCTCCACCCCGATAGAAGACCTAATGGAGTCCACATTCCTCCCGGAAGCAGTCAGTGGGGTCACTGACATTGACACATCCGGCACACCAAGTACAAGTAAAGTGCAATATTGAAATGTAACCCCATATGTGTATGCACAAAAGCCCCGTAGGAATTAGCAAGTAATGTAAAACATTGTGAGAAGTAGTCCATTCCACATCTTAGAAGCAGCACAACAATGCCTTATGGGAGTGGTAGTCCACAACCCAGAGTTGAAAGTAGCACATACAAGTAATAGGCAGAGCGACACACAGTAGAACACAACACCCACAACATAGTGATGAGAAGTAACTGTACATTTATTATCATTGTGTGACCTTTATTGTAACAAACATAACTGACATGGTGCATATTGTCGTTGCAGGTGGCCCAGGCCCAGCAGCTACAGCATGTGCCAGTGCAGGGGATACAGACACCCATCCTGCTTCAGACTCCAATACAAGTGAGTCTCAGAACATTGAGCCACTCCACCACGGGCCTAGGGCACTGCCACTGCCAGCACTGAGTCAGGACTCTGATGAGCAGCAGGAAGACTCACAAACACCGTCCCCAACTGGCAGATCTACTCGGATGCAGGAGCCCCGTTCGCAGCAGAGCACAGCACCCCACAGGATGCCTACATATGCAGGCAAACAGGCTTTTGAGGCAGGTGAGGGAACATCGATATTTGGTGGCCTGGAATCGGCTATGTTATAGCAGCAGCGCCTGCAAAATAAAAAAATCACGGCATTACAAAGGCAGATGCAGCAACATAATGCAAACATGGGGGGCCTGCATCGCCAGCTAGAGTGCCTCAATGCCAACACTGAACAGCTGCATGAGGGACAGGTCCAGGCATCTCAGGATACGAGGGAGCTGACTACTGCTGTGAGGGAACTATGTCAGGAGCTGCGCCATGACAGGGTAAGCCACCGCAGGCGGGAGCGACGTTTCATGAGCATGTTTGGAGGTTTTTGTCGCTCTGTGACTAGGCTGGCTAATTCTACCTCCCTAATTTCACGTCGTGCTGTGGCTGCACAGGTTGAGGCAGCACACAGCAGCAGGGATGTTGCCCAAGGACTTGTATAGATCACTAATTTGATAGACAATATAATGGGTAATCGGTCAGCCACGCCTAGTGAACTTGGACTGGGGGACACGGAGGACACATTAAGCCTCAGCAGCCTAGCTTTGCCCGCAATGGACACCAGACGTCGCAGTGCCAGGCATAGCACTGCCATAGAGGCAGACACTCGAGGTGCCAGTGAGGCAACTGCGCACTCGAATGGCGTGCGTGGCGGAAAGAAGTGAGTGTAGTGGCCACAGGGGACTATATATATTTCATGAATGAGGACACTATGAAGGAATAGTGCTTTACTGTGAACTGCTATTGTTTTTTTTTTAACAATAACTTTTGTTGGTACTTGTGGAACTTATATTACCTGACATTAAGGTAATAAATTTACTCACTACAGGTACATTTGTCAGTGGTTTCGTGTTTTCATACTTACATCTGAAATGGTGTGTGTGATGTCAGCACGCCTTTGCCTTCCCTCTGCTGCACTGGTCCTGTCTGCTGGCTGTAGGGGTGGTATGGGATCATCATCCTCTGATTCCGAATCACATATTTTCACAGGTATGCCCCTGGTGGTAGCTATATCTCTGGGCTGTACTGTAGTGCCCCTCCACTTTTGTGGAGGCACCGGAAGCGACTCTTCAGCAGGCCAAAGGTGCGCTCATCTCCGTTCTTCTGGTGTTGCAGGATTTAGGTAGGGCGTCAACATGTAGGTGCGCACTGCGTAGGCACTGTCTCCTGGAAGGGACAGAGGGTATAATAAGTAACTGAGCCATTTGACGTCACACTGCCATCAATACACCATTGTACAGAGGGACAATACCTAGTAGATATCCTTCACCATACTCCCCAGCTAGCAGTCTTGTGTGAATGCCACTGTGGCGAAAGATGTATGAATCATGGGTGCTCCCTGGGTACCTGGCCACCAGATCAGTTATGATGTATGAGGCATTGCATATCACTTGTATATTCATTGAATGTTGGTATTTACGGTTGCGGTACACATACTCTGTGGCTGGTGGTGGACAGATTGCAACATGTGTCCCATCTATGGCACCTAGGACATGGGGGAACTGTGCTATCTGGTAGAAATCTATTTTTGTCTGCTGTATTTCCTGTGGGGTGTGGGGGAATCGGATGTACTGGTGTATCCTGCTCAGCATGGTGTTATTAAATGCATTGAAAAATCTAGAGAGGGTTCTCTGTAATACCCCTCCAGCTGCTGCTATGACCTCTTGATAGATCCCTGAGGCGAGTAGGTGGAGGGAGCATAATACCTGCACATGGGTGGGTATGCTATGAGTCCCATGTGTTCTGCGCTGCAGTATGGGTTGTAGCTCAGCTATCAGGTCGAGTATTATGGCAGAGCTCAACCTATACCTCTCAAAAATTTCCTCCTCAGTCTGGTCAAAAAGTGTAATGCGCACTCTGAAAATGCGCTCCTGTCTCCTCCTCCCTCTCCTCAAACCTGCCAAGATCCTCCTCGCCATTTCATAGAGTGCAGCCATTGTGGAAAAGAGTCTGAGGCATTCTGGGCCTCTTTATATAGGTTGCACCTGGTTACCACCTGGTTTGACTTAGTGGTATTTTGCATGTGCAAAATGCCATTCTGCGAAAAATCGCAATTTGCGATTTTTTGATGCATTGAATTGCGACTTGGTTTAGCGATTCACATTTTGCGCCTCTCAATTTCATACTTGAAATACCGAATCGCAAAATGTGAGTCGCAAAACCAGGTCGCAACGCAAAAAATCACAATTTTTGCGATTTTGTTATTTTTGGTCTGCGAATGATTCATGCTTCCCAGACCACGTTTTTGCATTCGCAAACGGCCAAATTTAGCGATTCGCACCGTTTGCGAATGCATTAACTCTTGATACATCTGGCCCCTGGTCTTGAGCTTGCCATGCCAAACATTTGCCTGTAAAATTACTCTCTTCATACACCTTCTGTCTGTGAGTCTGATATCCTATGTCAACCTTCTTAAGAAAACTATTAGAGAGTGCCCATTTAGCTAGTTAGAAACATTTTCTGTTGTTTTCCATGGGGGCATGAAGATAGATAGCTAACATCCTCTGCACTGCTTCTTCCAGTACCCTAGCTTGTTGTCTCTGATATATTGTATCTGCCGCCTCATTAGCGATTACCAAGCCCCTAAAAAAGGCCTTAAACGCATCCCAAACCATAGCTGGAGTTGAAGATCCCTGATTGTATTTGAAGAATTCACTTATTTCGACTCTAGAGGCCTATACCCATCCCTCGTCTTGGAGAAGTTTCTGGTTGAACACCCATGTTCTAGGTTGGGACGTAAAGTGTCCTGGAAAAAGGGCCACTTCCAACACCAGAGTGGCATAGTTGGATAAACCAGAATGCCTCACCAATTGGCTCTTAAAGTGCATTGTTTTGGATATTAGAAAGAAATCGATTCGGGAGGCACTTTTAAACCGGCTTGAGATACACGTATACTCTCTCTCATTTGGGGTATTTATTCTCCAAGGATCACAGAGCATCAACACTTTGACGTAATCTTTAAAGATTTTAGTGACTCTAGGTTTGTGTTGTTTGTTACCCTTAGCAGTGGTGTCCATGAATGGATCCTGAAGAAAGTTAAAATCCCCACCAATAATAATTTTACCTGGAAGTTGCAAAAGGGATTAAGACAGTTCCACATAGGAAGCCGGATCATCTATCAGAGGTGCATAAAAACTTACAAAAATAAACCTTTCTTTGGCAATTAGGCAGTGCACCCAGTACTATCACCCTTCAGGGTCACTAAGAGAATCAAGTGCCCGAGCACCAAGATCCCTAGCTAAAAAGATCACCACACCTCTGTGAGCGGCTGGAGCTGCAGCAACCACCTTGGGATCAATGAATCTCTTGAACATATTGAAGCCCGCTATTTTTTTTGCCGGAATATGAGTTTCTTGTAATGAAATGACTGAGGGGTCTAGAGCATTTACCCTCTCTTCAATTGCAGTCCTCTTCCTCTGATTATTTAGCCCATTGACATTCCAGGAGACTATTCTTAATGGGGATTTCAACCTTGCCATTGGATTTTTATGAAAGATTGCCTAAATATTGAGTAATCTGAAAGCACCAGAAAGCTTGGACTCTGGCCTGCGACGGATGGTGTCATCCGCGCTATAGACTTAATCATTCTACTTTGCACATAGATACATTTTAGTATGGTAATAAAGGATCTTGTACCCCTTGCCACCTCCCCCACCCATTTCCCTTTACCCTCACCCCACCCCTTAGGTGGCCAACAACTGGGGCCCTCCTGTCTGGACAATCCGGGACCACCGCCCTCCCCCTGACCCTTTCCGTCCCTAATCGGGTGCCTTGACAAGGCCCCTCAATGCCATAGACTGCAAAGAGGATTGGAAAGTAAGTACAACAATAATGTGTTATGTTACACTCTGCGGGATCCACCATTCTCAAAACAAATTCACCCCTCTTAGTGCATAATGTGCCCACTACTTCCATCCTCTTATTTATATTTTTCTGCCTCCCTCTCCCCTCCCCTTTGTCCTAATCCATCAGGGTTTTTGAATGGAATGCAGAAGAGTTTTAGCAGCATCAACTGTGTAAACTAAATTTGAGTGTCCCTGACAAAAAACGTTAAGTTCTGGAAAGTAAGTGCTGAGATAATGCTTTATGTTACACTCTGCGAAATCCACCATTCTCAAATGAATTCACCCATCTTAGTGCATAATGTGCCCGCTCCTTGCATTCTCTATTTATATTTTTTCCCCTTGTCTTCCTCCCCCCTTTGTCCTAATCAATCAGGGTTTTGAATGAAATACAAAAGAGTCTTAGCAGCATCAACTGTGTGAACTAAATTTAAACGTCCCTAAAGGAAAACTTTAAGTTTAGATTGCTGCACAAGTCCGGCTGGAGCTCTGGCTTTTTGAAATGCCGGGATCATCCCCGTTCAGTTCCCTCCTACGATGTGCAGCAGCCACAGACATATCTGAATTTTTTTTAAAGGCATAATCAACAGGTTTCTGATGTATTTTATTCTTGATTGCTTGTTGAAGAATGCGTTCCTTGACGTGAAAGTCGCCAAAGTTTACAAGAATAGTTCAAGGGTATTTTGCATTGGGTGGCTGTACTGCAGGAACCCGGTGGACCCGCTTGATGGTAAGATCTAAGGCCCGTATTTATACTTTTTTTGCGCCGCATTTGCGTCGTTTTTTGACGCAAAAACTGCGCAAACTTGCAAAATGCCATTGTATTTTGTAGGTTTGCAGCGTTTTGCGTCAAAAAGCGGCGCAAATGCGGCGCTAAAAAAAGTATAAATACGGGCCTGAATGTTTATCACTTGGTTCTGAAAGAACATGATGTAAGATAAGATTGGTGAATAGGTCTGTAACAGTCTGCCCATTTTTGCGTAAATCTGAGATTAGATCTGCATGAGCAGTTCTCAGCATCATCTAGCCGAATCTGTAAGTCTAACAGATCGGCTTAACATTTTGCCACTGACGGCTCCAAAGTAGAGTGTACATCCTCCAGACCTGATACTCGCTGCTCTACCTCTTTGATATGTGAGTTGAGTTTCCGTATATTACTGCATATTAAATTTTATTGTGATTCTGTTCTCTGGTGTGCTTCTTCTTGCGATATTGTCAAGATTTTTAGCTCACTTAAAATCTGAAGGAGCAGATTTTCTGAAGGGATACCAATGCTTGCCTTGTCTTTAAGCTCCTGAGATGGATGCTCAGCTTGTAAGTTCGGCTCGGGGGTCCATTTACAATGGAATTCGGAGGGGGCCCAATTGCAGTGCTAATCCTGGAAATACTTATTGGCTCGCAAAATGTATCAAGCAAGGAGCTGGAGCCACTAATCGGCGGAGGAGTAACATCTTTTTGGCCCCTCCCCACACCACGACTAAGCAGGGGATACAGCAACTTGGATGCAGGGCCAGTATACTGGACTTTACTGTAATTAGCCTCAGAATTAGGGCCAGAGGTTGATTGCTTCAGAGGTGAGCAAACTTTATTAGATGACTCCATATTCGAGTCCAGGTCTCTGACCTCCTCAAACAAAGAGCCAGAGCCAAGACGCAGACCTGTCATGTTGAATATAGAGGGTGGTGAGTTGTGAGGCAGGGTTGAGCTGAGAGATGAGTCAGTGGTTGGCAGAGGGACAGTGTTTATATGGTTATCGCAGGGAGCTGGACACTTTGCTTTGATACTCTGTGTTATTTTGGCCACCCTAGAAGCAGGGCGTCCTTTGCCCTCAAATTGATGTGGAGATCACCGCATTGTAGATGTTGCTCCTTGTCCTTTTTTACCCCCTGCGCAATTGACTCTAACTCTAACAGAGGAGTGCTTGTCACATAGCAGATTACACCAGATTACACCAGAGGTAGTGAACACTATACTGCCAGGGTTAGGGTCTTTTACCAAGTAACTTTAAAGATCACAGTGTACTGAGCGTAGAGAGCACTGAAAAGAAGCTAAAATCATTTAAGGAGGGTTTTTGAGACAGGTAAAAAGCGAAGCTGCCGCCTCTATTTAAGTCTGTTTAGGTCTCGTAACCCGTGCTTCACCTCCCTTTTTCTGCAGATCTGGTCTCCTTTCTGGAGGCAGGACAGAGTTGGGCATCTGTACACCTTTCTGCTGAGTCAGGTTCCAAGTACTACGAGGCAGCGGCGACGCAGCTTTCCAATCCTTTCCACAATTTTGCAGTAAGTAAGGGGGAGCAGGAACCCCCTCGGTGAATTTTGCGGCTTCAGAGCTATCGGAAATGCTGCAGCACGAACATAACGCGTCCTGCTCCCAACGCACGTCCTTCCCTCTGCATCTGTGGCTAGCTGAGGAGCATGACGGGAGCTCTGACGCAACTCTTCATCCTAAGCTGTGCTTCAGCAAAACTATGTGTGTCCTACATATGTTTGTTCATTTGGACCTCGGGATTTCTTTATGGCCATTCATTTTATGTTGCAAGGGGGAATTGTTGACACAATCGGAAATGGGGGACTGTAAGCACCTGTGTCTGTTGAGCTTGAGTGCATCCTGCTGATATGATTGAGCTCACAATTTGGTCTATAGGTCCAATCATAGTTACCCTAATGGGACCTAACCCTATTTGTGTGCAGGTCCAGGTGATGACATTGTTGGATTTTCAAATGTAGCTCCTCAAATGATATGCAACTGCATTGCAGTGCAATACATATGATGCTCCCTCTTTGGTTTCAATATTTCCCCAATGTCAAGGTCCATTATTTGTGGTTGTTCCAATTGAATGTAAAAAAAACTGTTTCAAAACAAAGCATGCACCAGAAAGCAGGTTTCACTTCAGGAGCTTGAAACTTTTGGAATAAAAAAATCCAGTTTTCACTTTTCTGCTTCAACAGGTTTCCTCCAAAGTAGAATGCCATTGCTTCATGATATTTGTGTTCAGTCGGATGGAATTCATTTTTATCCACATTGACATTCATGCTGACTTTATTTCTTTAGAAAGAGAAAACTAATTGCTCAACTATCAGAAGTGTAGTTGAGATGGCATGAATTCAACAATAGTCTTAAAATAAGTCAATAGGCCAAAGACAATGGTTTTAACAACATGGATTGTGCCTGTTGCATTTAATGAATTAAAAATAGTGTGCAATAAATCATCAAAATGTGTTGAGAACTGAATCTATAGAACAAAATATCTGCATTAACTTTAGAGATCGAGTTAGAGCAGCTGTTGTAAAGGTTTGCACCACTGTCTTTGCATCCAAGTCTGCTGCACAATTTATTTTAGAGGAATACTGGTGTATGCCATGGGACTTGCCTGTCCCTCATTGTAAACTACATATGTATAGTCTTAGGATCTAGGAACAATCCTAATTATTAAAATTGTTTAGTTGTCCAATGTCTGTCATGTCCCATTTTATTTGATGCCAATGTGGCCCAAAGAGGCCAAAATCCTCGGGCCACATTTGCAAAGTTGTGCAATGGATGCATTATGCCACTTTGTAACCCTTTGCGCTACATTATGCCTGCACTAGGCATAATGTATGCAAAGGGGACATTCCCCCGTTAGGGGGGCTGAAAAACTGGTGCAAGGAAATCTAAGATTTATTTTCATTATTTTGTATGGCACTTTTAACGCCTGCTCAGAGCAGACGTCAAAAGGGGCTTTCATTATTTATAATGGGCCCCTGTGTAATCTGCAGGAGTAGCACCAATATTTTGGTGCTACTCCTGCAGAGTACATCAATAACGTCATGAAAAATTACACTATTGCCCCCTACCTTGCACCATGGTGCACCGCATTTTAAATACGGCGCACACATGGTGGCGGTAGGGGAGCAGTAAAGGGCACAAGTTAAGTGACGCTGCACACAGATCAGCACCACTTTTCTTAATTATGCCCCTTAGTCTCTATTATGTTTGCTTGTAGTTGACATAGGATAGCTGTGTGTGCTCTCTTCCAGGTTTTTTCAGCGAACGTGCGAGAAATTAATTCCTACATGAGCTTAACTCATTCAGTATAGTGTGGCAAGTAAGTTCGTCCAAAGTAAAAAAGGGTTTGTAACGTCTTTAATGTATTTAGAGGTTGCAGAGTAGTAAACCTCTGCAGGAAGTCAGCTGCCAAACCTTTACCCTCACTGGATAATTCTTCTCAAGGAAAAATCACATTACAAAATGTTTGCTTTAAAAAAAATATATTGTAACCCCATGTCGTGCTAAGAGTGTCACTATCCTGCTCATCCTAACCTGGTGATCGGTCCAGTCATCATCTGTAATGTAAATTGTATCAATATATGATAGCACCCCAGGATCATCTTCAAGAGCTTCATAATCCTTGCTGCAAAATGTCCAGGGCTTTTCTTTTACACCTGAGGTGATCTTGTATAAGCCTTCTGAAAACCACTGAGTGAAAAAGTGGTTAAACACTAGGATTTGGATGCTATATTTTGACTAAAGAATCCATTACATATATCCATTGTTGTTTTGTATTTTCTTCTGACTAAATTTGTCATCAGCCCAGTGCTGTGAGCATTTTGTACAGCAAGTGTGCATGCATTTCTATAATCTATGTTTTTTTCTATGTGAATTGTCAGGTTTTAACTGGAAATAGGGGGACTATTCATGATAGAACGACAAGGCATTATTTTACAGTGATATTGTAATAGAACTAAAATAGCTTTCATGTAGCTTCTGGTTTAAGATGATCTTGAGCCTGAATCTCGGCCTTAGTCCTAAAGGGAACCACATGTGGAACAGCTTCATTGTCTTACCCCGCTTGATACAACAAAGGAATTTACTTCATCTCCGATTTACTTGCATATTTTTCCGTGGGGTTTTCGAGAATTAAGTAGAAAAATGCTTACATTATTATCTCCTTGCCTCAAGGTGCATTTCGTATAAAAACTAGAGACTAGCCACCTTCTGCAAGGATGGCATGAAAAGAAGCTGACAAATGAGACAAAAATACAGTTTTCCTTTCGAGCAATATATCACCCTCAATCAGAATTTGTTCATTAGAAACTCTGTCTGGAGGGTTTGCATATCCATCCGGTTCCTCAACCTGTATATATTCTTTATTTAGAGTCTCCACCAGATGCAACTTAAGAGCCTGATGAAATATTGTCACTATTGTTGTGTTGTCTGGAAGCACTACTGCCCAAGTCCGATTCCGCAGAAGTATCTGTAGCCACCAAGGCATTCGTTTTTTGCTAAACCAGGTACCTTTTTCTTCTAAATATGTATCTTTGTCTGAAACTTTCTCTTACTTTTTTATACTAACTTCAGTGCTGGATTACTTTTCTGTTTAAGAATCTTTGTCTTTTCAGGTATACTCAGTCTGTCAATTCATTTCTGTGCAATTACTCCAGAATTATGTAAACAACGGGATGAATGACTATCTGTATACTGATACCAATCTACCTTTCTCATTTCATCATTGTCTCTCAAATGATATCCACCCTAGCTGGTTTTCTGCAATGAATGGTATCCAGTCCTAGGTTTTCGTTTTGATCTTGGATTTTCTTTCCTGCAGCACAGGTTTCCCTTTACGGAAGCCCTCAAGCTGTTTTTTTTAATTTGAGTTGCAGCTCAAGAACCTAAAGTATCACCATGGCCCACGAAGGTTTAAACAGCTGTCAGATTAACTGTGTCAAGATATGATGTATATCGAGCTAACACGGGGCAGGGAGACCCTGCATTACTCAAAGAACCCAGTCCGACACAGATGAAATAGTAAATGTTGCAGAAAATGCCCTGTCTGGGTTCTTAGTATGGGGCTGTTTTCCCCACACTGTTGGGACACAGCTCCTCATCCTTCTTATATCACAGAAACTGCCCTGTCCCACAAGTTAAAAAGCAGTATATAGAAACAAAAATCTGTATTACTGTCAATTTATTAAAGATTTGGAGAAATGTAGTATTTTCAAGGAGATTCAGAATCCAGGAAATTGCCCTCCTTATTGAGTTGTTTGAGGATTGGGCTATGTGGTGAGGCTGTACAAAAGAAAGTTTGAAATATCAACTACATTAACAACGAGTTGAAATTGTCATGGTAATAATATTGTGTCATTTGTTATGGCAATTTTAAAACTTCAAATTTTAAGTCATATTTATGACATGCATTAATTAACATATCTAACTGTACCCTAATGACCCCTTGGTACACCTTAACACCAGGGGTCGTTTCTCTTTTAGGGTTGAGGGGCTGCACCACTCTAAAATTCCTACACAGTCATATATATATAGAAAAAATAAAAAAAAAGATTTATTTAGAGATCTAAACAAATCAATGCATTTAATTCAGGGCTGTGTGTCCCAGGCTGCCTGCCCCACTTCGCTTTGAAGCACAAGACGGAAACCAGGTGATAAACCAACTTTCGCCACTGTGAAGCACGTTGCAGGGCTGACTGCTATAAAGCCCTTTATTTCCATTGTTGTGTGTGGCAGTATCCACTATAGGCCAGTGACACTTTTAGAGTCATTATTTTAAGCATTGGAGTCTTCATCCTTGCATGAAGGCAGCCATCTGCCATTCACCGGCATTGATTCCCACCCTTTCCCCACTGGTCACGCAGTAGGAGTGGATGCAAGTACATGTGATTTAGTGCCTTGTCTTCGGTAGGTGATATAATGCTAATCTTGTGTTATTGTTATTGTACTGAGACTCCTTGTCACACTAACCTCCCTCATGTGACACCCCAGGCCCTGGCTGCAGATTGCTGGTTTCTTTAGAAGTGGAGCTGCTGTATTTGTTCCTTGCGTAATTGTTCCAAATATAAGAGTCAAGCACAATGGGAGAAATAAGTGCTTACAGAAAAGGCAGTTATCTGCTGTATGGAGTTAAAACTGGCCCTGTCTTCATGACTTTAACAATAATGGCAAAACATGGATTGATATGCAAACAATGGATGTTTAAATGTGTGTAATGTGTGTCAGCCATTTAGTCCCACTTATTTCACATGATTTACTTAATGTTGCATTCCCCAAGAGAGTTAGGTGTTTCATCATGCTGTGAATCTGTGCATTGTATTACTCTTGCATGGTGCATACTTTGACACATGATTATGAGGGGCTTTGATTGAGAACGCTGATGCTGAGGCTGAAGGAAAAGCAAATTGTCAGTAGGTTGGTCTCTCTGCAGAACAAACAGAAAAATGGTTGCATATTCCAGTTGCAAATTAAATTCTGTGTATATGTGTGTGAAGGGGTGCGCAGGGGTTAAAATATTTAGAAGGCAAAAGTTAAATGAAATAAAGTGCTTAAATGTGAATGAGTGCAGTGTATGTTTGGGGTGGTAAAATGAGAGAGACGGGAGAGAGTACATTGAGGGGGGAGTGAAAAGAGGGTGCGAAGGAGGAGAGAGAGGAGGTTGAAAATGTGCAGATGGATGAGATGTGAAGAGAAAAGGGGCATACATATCTAACTGAAATCACACATAACTGAAAGCCTCAATAATATTTATTTCACAGTCTTACAATTTCAGAATTGTAACATTTCCATTGTTAATTAATTATAACTATTCATTGTTGTTACTCACTTATCTTAATCAGCTAACAACCACTGACAAAGCTAATGGTACTGACAGCGTTTAGGTGTATGTCAGTTGTTGTGTTATTATTCTGGATGCAATAACATCTCAGACAGACACCATCTCAGACAGAAACCAAAATACAGGCCGGGTGGTGCACTATGGGAATCACAGAAATTAATTTTTCATGTTCCCTTTTAGAGAGCCCCCACTTTTTTCATTCCACTGCACATATTTCTGTATGATTGACTGCAGCCATCAGCTGTGGTTCCTTCCTGATGCCTAGTTAGAGGACTTTCTTCCAAAGTGCAAGACACTGTGCAGGCACACACTTTGAAGGGCCTGAAGTTGTTGCGTTGTGAAATTTCCACATTAAAGTAACTGTTGAATGTATTATTGCAGTAAGATATGGGGCAGTTTTCAATGTGTTGTATATTTCAAGAATATATGTTCCCACTGCTTTATAAACCTTGCTTTCTTACTAAATTAATTTGCTTTCAAATGCACCATTTGTCAATCTTTGTTTAAAATTTTCTTGGGAGGAGAACCCACCTTGGACCCCGCGTTTGTCCATTAAGCTTGCTCGCTTCATTCGCTACATAAAAGTCATACCCAACTTTTACGCCCCATAACTTTCAAATGTTGCCAGACGCCACTGCCTAACACTACCCATCTGAAAACGTTTAAAACCCCAAATTATCCCTTAATGCTAACCCTTCTTTGAATCTAAAACCCCCTAAAAATTTATAAACACCACCAGTTCCTGAACTCTGAAGCCCCAAAGGTATCCCTTAATAACATTTCATGAACCCTAAAAACCCTTTAATACTCCTTAATGCGACCCTTCCCTGAACCCTAAATACCCCATACTACCTTTTAAATCTAACCTTCCATGAACATTAAAAACTCTATCTACCCTCTGTACTCTGGTGGAGCCTTTTTCAGTTATGCCCTAAACAGGTTGACTGAGTCTTTTCACCTGACTAGGAGATGGTAAGACCTAGGACACACAACAATTTCAATAATTAAATAAATGCATGGCCAATTTGTTTACACAAGGAAAACCCAAGTCGGAAATAATGTTAAAGGGGTATATTACAAACTCGAACTCAGGTTAATGTAGACAATCCTAAAGACAATATCATAAAGATACAAAATTACCATAGGATGTCCCAATCTCTGGAACAGCTGAAGCTTAACTAACATTCAACAGACTAAACACTCTATCTGTGCAATACAGAACAAAAGCATCAGAACCTGATGCTTGGAAAATAGGTGTTGATCATTTCTTCTAAGCATTTGCAAATCTGAATCTCCAATTTATTCCTCTAAGCAATGGGAATCCCTGAAAGATACAAAATTTCCAATTTACATAGGCTGGGCTACAAGCCATGGGGAAGGAAGTAAAAATGAAATAAAGGACAAAAAGAATTTCGTAAAATGACATCTGGGACAAAACGAAGCATACTAAAGTTGGCAAAAAGTAGGTTAAAAGGGAAAGGGAAGGTGTCAGCATTTCAGAAGCTCAGTCAAGAGTCTTCTCCTGGGTCTGAAAAAATCCATTGTAGCTCATGAAAATCGTAATACAGTGGAGGGAGTAACCCGTCCGCCATACTGTAAATCATGCCCTAAGTCTTCTCTCAGCAAAGCATTTGGGAAAGTGTGGGTAAAAGTGAAAAGGACTGTACTTCTCACAGTCCAAATGATGTCTCCTTCAAATCCAACTGGAGAACAGTAAATGAAAATCCCAAGCCTCTATTATATATAGGCTGGTATACATTATGCAACACCTCACACGCTTAGTGGAAAGATCATATGACAAAAACATGAATCATAAGTACTGTGCATTGGAGCAATTCCTGTAATAGGACTCTGGGTCCTGACAATGCAAGAATCAACAGTGACCTACAGCATGATACTAGTCAATACCCTGGGTATATAATGCAGCAGTAAACACATAAACCACTAAGTATCACCTTGAGTATGTAACCACCCTAACTGATTGCAGAAACTGTTATCAGGTAATGCAGCAGGTAGAGGTCACAAAACACATGGATCACAATAGGTAACCTCTGGTACAGGAACACCTGGGCCCCTATTAGTAATGTTATGGTAATCTCTGGACAAGAGGTGACCTTGCACCTCTTACTAGCTGTTATACTGTAGTTTTATGAAAAGCTGTAGGATGCAGGAGAGCCCGTGTGAGGTAATATGGTTAAGTGTTCCCCAGTGATCAGTTCGAGAGTGGGGGACCTCCTTGAGGACTCAGCCTGTAAGACCACCACCCGCAGGTGCCAGTGCCCCCAGGTATGGCCCAATGGGGAGGAGGAGAAGGGGACAACACACATTGTAGCCCGGAGTGACGAGACTCTCCAGGATCCCTCAGGCAGACTCATGGCATGATAAAGAGCTAGAACGGTAGGAGGCCATCTTCCAGTGAAGGGATTCCCTTCAGGCTATGGAAGGAGGTTGCCGCTGCAGAGATCCTCATGGGTGGACTGTGCCCCCTGCAAGAATGTAGCTCCGAAGCATGACATGCTCCCCCGAGAGAAAAGCAGCTGGTGAACTCAGCACACCCATCCCCTGCTGTGCAAGTCAGGAAGGCATAGGCCGGTGGAGGGGCTGCACTTTGCCTTTCCGGTTGCTCTAAGACTTTTGCTAGAGTAGTGTGTGGCAGCAATTATATCATCAGTGCCATGTGGAAAGGCCCCCATCATGCACTGGTGTTCAGGAGAGGGCACAGCGCTCAACACATGCTAAAGAGAACAGCAAACCATTCCCCACAAGCTGTTCATCAAGGAAGGAAGAACGAGCTCTCCTTAAGTGCTGATCAGGAGGAAGTATGGCATGAAGGGTCCATCATGCACTAGTTTAAAAAGGTTAGGTTGGTCAGCCTCAGAGTCCCATGGCAATCTCACTGGTGTAAGGGCTCTGAGGGAGCAGGGACCAACCAGCAAGCCCCTGGAGAACACTAGGTGCATGTGCAGAGGGTGGTAGTAAGCAGCAGGCCAACACACTGGGCAGGTCCCCATGGTGGTCCCTCCTGGCAAAACAGCAGTCCTGTGGCAGAACACAGTCAGGGAGCAGCTGGCAGCCAGGCAACAGCAGAAAATCACTCTGGAGAGTCCTATGGCCCACCCAGCAAGGAGCAGGCAGCAGGGCAACAGCAGAAGGGCAGTCCAAATGAGTCCTTTGAGCAGCACAGCAGTTCTCCTGGCAGAGGTTCAGTCCCAGTTCCAAAAGTGCTCTAAAAACATGGGGTCAGAGCCCCTGTACTTGTACTCAAAAATGTATTTGATGTAAGGGGTGACTTCAAATGAAACCTTTCAAGTGTAACACAACCCCTTTCAACCCAGCTCTGGTTCCAGACATCAGTAGGGTGTAAATCAGCCATTTGTGTGAGAGCAGGTCACAACTTATTGACATGTAAGGTGTGAATGACCTCTCCCTCTCCCAGCCGAGGAAGGCTATCAGTATGCAGATGGATGCAAATGCCTCTCCATTCCCACCCTGTGTTGTGACTGGCTGGAAAGTATGCACAATATGTAGCTGTCACTCTGCCCTAGATGTGGTTTGGAGTCAGGATGCAAAGTACATAGAGTTCTAAGCACAGAGAAATGTCCACTTTCTAAAACGTGTCATTCCTAAAATAGCAATGTAAAATCCAACTATACCAGTAAGCAGGATTTCCTATTACCATCCCAACATACCAAACAGGCCAACGTTACTCCTTTCAGTTCAGAAATTACCACTTAAAAATATATAAGGGAAATCCCAATGCTAACCTATGAGAGGAGCAGCCCTCACAGTAGTGAAAAATGAAATAGGCTATTTGTCACTACTAAGGACATGTAAAACATAAAATTACATGTTCTACCTTTTACCTGCACAGCACCCTGTCCATAGGGCTACATTGGACCTATCTTGGGGTGACTAAGGTGTAGTAAAAAGTAAGTTTAGGCCTTGGAAAGAAGTTTGAAATGCCTTGACAATGTGGCAGTAAACTGTGCACGCAGACCATGCAGTGGCAGGCCTGAGACAGGTTTGAAAGGCTTCTTCTGTAGGTGGTGCAATCAGCGCTGCAGGCCCACCAGTAGCATTTAATTAACAGGCCCTGGGTATATGGTATACCACTTTACAAGGGGCTTACAGGTAAATTAAATATGCCAAACAGGTGTAAGCTAATCATACCATGTTTTAGGGGAGAGACCGCATGCAGTTTAGCACTGATTAGCAGTGGTAAAGTGCCCAGAGTCCTAAAGGCAACAAAACGAAAAAAATAGGAGAAAGGAGAAGAAAAAGTTTGGGGATAACCCTGCAGAAAGGGCCATTTCCAACAATCATGTTACAGTAAATATAAAACAAAATGCCTGAAAATATAAAATGATGTATGATTCCCTACAATATTTATAATTGCAGGCTAATACATTGTATAACAATTAGCCAAGTTCTTGGTACTTAAAGAATCAGCCTTGTAAAGATGAAAATCTGATCTTTCTACTTGAATTCAGACTTGTGAGAACCAGGTTATATGCAGCGCTCTTAATTAGCCTGCTAGGTAATTTGCATAAAGAGCACTCTCGTAAATCTTCAGGCATATTGTGAACTTGGACAGACATAATACACACTGATTTTTTTATTTACCATAATGAAATAATGTAAAACAAATCACAGATATAATGCTCTTTCATAATTTACTTTAGTCTTAGATCACTTTTTATTTTTACATAGCCCTAAATAACATCAATAGCCTCAGAGCAGTAAGAAAGCAATACAAGCCATTACTAATGCATATGGATTTCCTGATTCCTACACATTTTCATTCACTATTTCGGACTCCTTTTCCATTGTTTAAGAACTATGGGCCACAAGTACGTACCTCTTTTCTTGTCGCAATAATCAGGCTGGTTTGCGACGAGAAAAAAGCATTTTGGTATGTACAGACCCATCTTTATGATTCGATAATCTATTCACCAAATCGCAAAAAGGTTTTGCAAGTCGCAATTAGGAAGGGGAATTCCCTTCCTAATTGCGAGTCACAGTCCAATGTTTCAGGTCCTGAGCTCGCCCCCCACGACCGCAGCGCCAACCTGCTGCCTCCTGCCTCTGTCCCCTGACCACGCTGCTGTTTGCGTGTTCGAGGCCCTCCTCCACCCGCAGGCATCCTCCTGCGCCTCATCCCTGGGGTCTAGTGGGCTCTGACTAGCTTCACTTGACCCGTGTGCCGCTTTCCGCCGTCCCGTAAGTGTTTTTCGTTTTTTTCACTTTTTTCAGCGCCTCGCAACCGGCGCTTCTGCCCCCTTTGTGCCCCCCTGATTGCTGTCTCCCCGATCGTATATTGTGCCATTTTGTTTTTCTGATTGTGTGCTTTTCTTATTGTAACTGCTTGTATTTTGCTCGTTTTCAGTGTTTTGCCCCTTGTGCGCTCCCCGTTCCCTGCCGCTGCCTCCCTGCGGCCCCGCCCCCCTCGCGCCCCCATTTGCCGCTCCCTCCCGCCTCCCGCCTCCCAGCTGCTCCTCCCTCCCCCCTCCCTTCTTAATGGCTGGCGCTGCGCGTCGCGAGTGAGCGACCTCTGACCTGTTTCAGGTCCTGAGCTCGCCCCCCATGACCGCAGCGCCAACCTGCTGCCTCCTGCCTCTGTCCCCTGACCACGCTGCTGTTTGCGTGTTCGAGGCCCTCCTCCACCCGCAGGCATCCTCCTGCGCCTCATCCCTGGGGTCTAGTGGGCTCTGACTAGCTTCACTTGACCCGTGTGCCGCTTTCCGCCGTCCCGTAAGTGTTTTTCGTTTTTTTCACTTTTTTCAGCGCCTCGCCGCCGGCGCTTCTGCCCCCTTTGTGCCCCCCTGATTGCTGTCTCCCCGATCGTATATTGTGCCATTTTGTTTTTCTGATTGTGTGCTTTTCTTATTGTAACTGCTTGTATTTTGCTCGTTTTCAGTGTTTTGCCCCTTGTGCGCTCCCCGTTCCCTGCCGCTGCCTCCCTGCGGCCCCGCCCCCCTCGCGCCCCCATTTGCCGCTCCCTCCCGCCTCCCAGCTGCTCCTCCCTCCCCCCTCCCTTCTTAATGGCTGGCGCTGCGCGTCGCGAGTGAGCGACCTCTGACCTGTTTCAGGTCCTGAGCTCGCCCCCCACGACCGCAGCGCCAACCTGCTGCCTCCTGCCTCTGTCCCCTGACCACGCTGCTGTTTGCGTGTTCGAGGCCCTCCTCCACCCGCAGGCATCCTCCTGCGCCTCATCCCTGGGGTCTAGTGGGCTCTGACTAGCTTCACTTGACCCGTGTGCCGCTTTCCGCCGTCCCGTAAGTGTTTTTAGTTTTTTTCGCTTTTTTCAGCGCCTCGCCGCCGGCGCTTCTGCCCCCTTTGTGCCCCCCTGATTGCTGTCTCCCCGATCGTATATTGTGCCATTTTGTTTTTCTGATTGTGTGCTTTTCTTATTGTAACTGCTTGTATTTTGCTAGTTTTCAGTGTTTTGCCCCTTGTGCGCTCCCCGTTCCCTGCCGCTGCCTCCCTGCGGCCCGCCCCCCTCGCACCCCCATTTGCCGCTCCCTCCCACCTCCCAGCTGCTCCTCCCTCCCCCCTCCCTTCTTAATGGCTGGCGCTGCGCGTCGCGAGTGAGCGACCTCTGACCTGTTTCAGGTCCTGAGCTCGCCCCCCACGACCGCAGCGCCAACCTGCTGCCTCCTGCCTCTGTCCCCTGACCACGCTGCTGTTTGCGTGTTTGAGGCCCTCCTCCACCCGCAGGCATCCTCCTGCGCCTCATCCCTGGGGTCTAGTGGGCTCTGACTAGCTTCACTTGACCCGTGTGCCGCTTTCCGCCGTCCCGTAAGTGTTTTTCGTTTTTTTCGCTTTTTTCAGCGCCTCGCCGCCGGCGCTTCTGCCCCCTTTGTGCCCCCCTGATTGCTGTGTCCCCGATCGTATATTGTGCCATTTTGTTTTTCTGATTGTGTGCTTTTCTTATTGTAACTGCTTGTATTTTGCTCGTTTTCAGTGTTTTGCCCCTTGTGCGCTCCCCGTTCCCTGCCGCTGCCTCCCTGCGGCCCCGCCCCCCTCGCGCCCCCATTTGCCGCTCCCTCCCGCCTCCCAGCTGCTCCTCCCTCCCCCCTCCCTTCTTAATGGCTGGCGCTGCGCGTCCGCGCCGCTGGCGCGCCAGAGGCAAGCCCGTCTGCGCCCGTCCGCGCCTGGACCGCGCCCAGCGCCACACCCCCTGGCCCTCGCGCCCCCCGCATCCGCTACTCGATCAACGAACTCCGCGCCTTCAACCCCGGCCCCTCCACTGAATGCTACCGGGCATCCCCGAAGCACACTAAAGGACCTTTTTCCTGCCGTACCTGCAACTTCTCCTGCATCAGAATGACCAATCCAACTACGAAAACATCCAACCCCAACCACCTGAACTGCATCCTCATCAACACCCGCTCCGCACGAAAACACGCCATCGAGCTCTGGGATTTGCTCGACACCACTGCTCCTGACGTGGCTTTCCTGACCGAAACCTGGTGGAACGACTCCTCGTCTCCGGACATCGCCATCGCCATACCGGACGGCTACAAAATCACCAGAAGAGATCGAACCAACGGAATCGGCGGCGGAATAGCCATCGCTCACAAAGCTACCCTCAAAATCCACACCCACTCGGACGACACCCTCAGGACAGCCGAACACCTCCACTTCCAGATCCACACGGACCCCAACACGACCCTCAGAGGAACCCTCATTTACCGCCCTCCAGGACCAAGACCCCCCTTCAACGACACCATCGCCGACCTTGCAAGCACCCACGCCCTCGCTTCCCCGGATTACATCCTCCTGGGAGATCTGAACTACCATCTGGAAAATGCCAACGACGTCAACACCGCGTCACTGACCTCCAACCTCCTCAACCTCGGTCTCCACCAGCTAGTCAACACACCTACCCACATCGCCGGTCACACCCTTGACCCCCTCTTCACCTCTAGCAACCACATTTCCTTCAGCCACACCTCCGAACTCCACTGGACTGACCATCACTGTGTCCATTTCACCTATAAGAAAACCACAGAGCAACACCGCATCCAGCTACCTCCCCACCGCCGCTGGGGCAAAGTCACCCAAGAACAACTGACCAGCACCCTCATCAACAACCTTCCACCCGACGCAATCGACCCGAGCACAGCCGCCATCAACCTCCATCAATGGATCCTCGCCTGCGCCAACACCCTTGCCCCTCTCAAGAAACCCACCACCACCCAAGGAAAGAAAAAACCAGCCTGGTTCACAGACGATCTCACCACCTCCAAAAGCAACTGCCAGAAACTCAAAAAGAAATGGATCCAAGAACGCACACCCGACAACCTCGCCGCCCTCAAAAACGCCAACCGCGAACACCACCAACGGATCCGCACCGCCAAGCGCGCCCACTTCACCGAACGCATCAACAACAACGCCCACGACTGCAAAGAACTCTTCGGCATCGTGAAGGAACTCTCCAATCCGAAAGCCAACTCCAACGACATCCCGCCCTCCCAGAAACTCTGCGACGACCTCTCCACCTTCTTCCACCAGAAAATCACCACCATCCACGACAGCTTCATCACCGGTCCACCGCCAGACCCCACCCCCGACGTCTCCTCCCGCGACTGCCGCCTCACCGCCTGGACCCACGTGGACGAGGCAGAAACCATAGCAACCATGAACACCATCCACTCAGGCTCCCCTACGGACCCCTGCCCCCATCATGTTTTCAACTCAGCCAACGCCACCATCGCCCCCGAACTCCGCAAGATCATCAACCTCTCCTTCACTTCTGCCACCTTCCCGGACAGCTGGAAACACGCAGAAATCCAACCCCTCCTCAAAAAACCCAAGGCTGACCCCAACGACCTCAAAAACTTCCGTCCGATCTCTCTCCTCCCTTTTCCAGCGAAAGTCATCGAGAAGATCGTCAACACTCAGCTCACCCACTTCCTCGAAGACAATTCCATCCTGGACCCCTCACAATCCGGATTCAGACGAAACCACAGCACTGAGACCGCCCTCCTCGCCGCCACAGATGACATCAGACATCAAATGGACAACGGCGAAACCTCAGCCCTCATCCTCCTCGACCTATCAGCCGCTTTTGACACCGTCTGCCACCGCACCCTACTGACCCGCCTCCAGGAAGCCGGCATCCAAGATAAAGCCCTCCACTGGATCTCATCCTTCCTCTCCGACAGAACGCAGAGAGTGCGTCTCTCCCCTTTCCGCTCCAAAGCCACCAACCTCATCTGCGGCGTCCCCCAAGGATCCTCCCTCAGCCCCACGTTGTTCAACGTCTACATGGCCCCCCTCGCTCAACTGGCCCGCCAACATCATCTCAGCATCATCTCCTACGCCGACGATACCCAGCTCGTCCTCTCCCTGACCAAAGACCCGCTCACCGCCAAAACAAACCTCCACGAGGGACTAAAATCCATTGCCGATTGGATGAACAACAGTCGCCTGAAACTCAACTCCGACAAGACGGAAGTCCTCATCCTCGGACGCACTCCCTCGGCCTGGAACGACTCATGGTGGCCCTCCGTCCTCGGACCCCCACCCACCCCTGCCAGCCACGCAAGAAACCTCGGCTTCATCCTGGACTCCGCCCTCACCATGTCCAAACAGGTCAGCGCCGTCTCCTCCTCCTGTTTCAACACCCTCCGAATGCTCCGCAGAATCTTCAAGTGGATTCCAACAGAAACCAGAAAGACGGTGACCCAGGCCGTCGTCAGCAGCAGACTTGACTACGGCAACGCACTCTACACAGGCATCCCAACCAAAGACATCAAACGCCTCCAACGTATCCAAAATGCCTCCGCCCGACTGATCCTCAACATACCCCGCCGAAGTCACATCTCCCCTCACCTAAAGGAACTCCACTGGCTCCCGGTAGACAAGAGGATCACCTTCAAACTCCTGACCCACGCTCACAAGGCACTTCACAACACCGGACCCTCCTACCTCAACACCAGACTCAACTTCTACACTCCAACACGTCAACTCCGATCCGCCAACCTCGCCCTCGCCATCGTACCCCGAATCCAGCGCAAGACATCGGGCGGCAGATCCTTCTCCTTCCTCGCCGCCAAGACCTGGAACTCTCTCCCCACATCCCTTCGCCAGACCCAGGACCTCCTCGCATTCAGAAGGCTCCTCAAGACCTGGCTCTTCGACCGCTAAACCAGCAGCGCTCCCCCCTCCCCCTCAGCGCCTCGAAACCCTGACGGGTACATAGCGCGCTTTATAAATACTATGATTGATTGATTGATTGATTGAATGCGGTCACAAAACAATCGCATTTAGCACCAGTTTCAAATTGGTGCTAACCCATTCGCAAAAGGTAAGGTGTCCTGATGGGACCCCTTCCCCTTTGTGAATGCATTAGAAAACATTTTTTCAGAGCAGGCAGTGGTCCTATGAACCACTGCCTGCTCTGAAAAAATTAAAAGAAAACTTTTCATTTTTGTTTTTGAAATGCATTAAATTTTCCTTTAAGGAAAACAGGATGCATTTAAAAAAAGAAATACTGCTTTAATGAAAAGCAGTCACAGACATGGTGGTCTGCTGACCCCAGCATGCCACCATCCCTGTGAGTGCCGCCATTCCCAATGGGGTCGCAAATTGTGACCCACCTCATGAATATTCATGAGGGGGGTCACTTGCGACCCCATTGAGAATCGCACTCGCAAATAAGTCGCAAATTGCGAGTCGCAAAACTCAAGGTCCTACATCTCGCCCTTAATGAAGTGGTATTCTATTATATCTTTGTATCTGCCTCGCAATGATGTCTTGATGGTAATCACCAGCCCTTCTCCTGCATCTTACATCCACACACAAATGTTTATTATTTGTATTTATTAAGTCACAATAAAATGACTACCAGCCAAAGATATCTACAAAGCAACTAAAGAATCAACCACGAAACATTACTGTTTATTGATGATCCTATAGAGGATGTGGAAGTTACTCACACTTCCTGTCTTAACAATCCATTCTTTGAGTAATGCACCAACAAGACATAAATCCTAAATGACACACTATGTTTCAGAGGCAATACACAACAATATCACAGAAATTTACACAATTCTATTATAAGCCCAAATGTAATGGGAAAGTGAATTTTCCAGCGCTTGTCTGCGTAAGTCTATTATATTGTGTATTCCCCCATTGAGTATTCTGTCTAAGTATCTAGATAGGAATATATCTTTATACATTTAATACTGTGTGTTCCACTTCTGTGTTCAGGCACCGCCAACACATTGGCTCTGTATCACCCTCTTTGACACAGAACACTCTGGAGTTTCAGTGCCTCTCTTGCTCCCACTGCTTTTCTGTTCCTTCCCATTACCCCTCCAGTTTGCTGCCCATCCTTTACTGCTGTTGGCTTTGACAAGGTTTATAGAATTGTGACGACCAGGATTGGCAGTCAGCCATCTTGCAATGGTATTTTTCATAATTCAGATGGTCGTCACATTGGCCAACATGGTGGGCATCTTGTATGTAAGATAACATTCAAAGATGGCCAGCTACAGCTCGTGGATGTGCCATTTGCTCGTGACACAATACTATAAGCATTGGCAAATCCATATGCTGCAGCTGTGGCTGTCCTGGAACATTATTATCAGTGCTTTCGAGATAGTTGCCAAGGTGAACTTGGATGCAACGTGGCTAGACTGTTAACTATATTATGACTTCTCATAAAATTAATATTACACAGCTGAATTCTGTGTCAATAACTAGTATTTGTATTAGTGGCCCATTATTTATATATACATATATATACCAGACAGATAATGGTCTTTCAGGGAAGAAGCTGGGGACATGCAGGCATATAGATCTATCTGTTTCTAAAGGGGTCCAGAATCCCACAGTGCTGGGAAAGGCCAACAATACCAATGGGGGGTATCTGCAGCTCCGGGCTTTCACTTCTACATCAGGGAGCTGAGTTTCTGAAATTCCCTGTACTTTAAACAGTTACCTGAATAGTCATTATTTTCTAACAGGAGCATGAGACTATCCCTTTAAAAGCTGTTTTAGTGATCTGTTTCAGGACTCCGTCGAAGGAGCGCTTTGTGCTTCTGTTTTGATCTTGCTACCTGTTGTTCCTGACCTTCTGGTTAGCTGTGTGTGCCTGAATTTCTGTACTTATTGTTCTGTTCAACCTGTCCTTATATCTCTCCTTGGCAAGGTCTTGCTGAGTTGTCTGAATACTCTTTGACAGAATTATCCATCACAAAAGCCTTCCCATAATTCAGTCGTTCCGTAAATCTCCAGTATTAAAGACTTTAAAATATCCTAGGACCCAGATTTGAAAGTTTTATGGTATACAGAATCAAAACTCCTGAGAGGAGAGTCTTGTTGAAATGAGAGTCACTTGCGAAGCTTATTATAATGAACAATATTTCTTCGTGTTACTACCGGCCCTGTATTTAATTACAAAATATCTGCATTTCGGATGTTTTTCAGAATACCAAGTTTTCACTTCAGTGGTGTGTGCACCCATTAGCTTCAATTCAGGCCCGAGTCACTAGGGAAACTATTGACAACAGACTGGTTTTCTATTGTAGAAAGTTCAAACGAAACAAATCACTAACAATACACTGCACAATATAACTAATTGGAGTACTTAGATTTGGCCTGGCTGTGAGTGAGGATTTGGTTGCAATGATTAGCAAATGTTATCATGTGTAAATTCAACGTGTTCAAAGTGCAGCCAATGTACAAGTGTACTTTCCCAACGAGTATGAAAAGTAAATGTATTTAAACAATTATTGTAGACGAGGCACATGGCATGCAATGTAAAGATGATGTGTACTCATATAAATTCAAGATAACAGACTACTAGCTACATGTTTTCATCTGCGTTGCAATATACACAAAATTGTGGTTTTTCTCCCTTCCGACTCCCATCAGATTGTATCCAGGTCATTCTACGTTCTCACCTGGACTACTGCAACTAACTTTGCTTAAGATTCCCGCCTTTTTTCTGCAGCCTTTGCAACTCATTCAGAGTTCAGTGGTTCTTATTTTGAGGCTTCCTGCAAAACTGCCTATCTCAACCCACCTCAAACAGTTCCATTGGCTCAGGGTTAAAAGAATAAAATGTCAGGCCCTTCCTATCTAGATAGATCGATCGATAGATAGATAGATAGATAGATAGATAGATAGATAGATAGATAGATAGATAGATAGATAGATAGATAGATAGATAGATAGATAGATAGATAGACCTGTTACATCTTTGAAACAGAGATTTTCTGTTGGCTGTGTTTGATTGTTTTGAAAAGTTGATGGAATGGAATAAAATAAATAAATTGATTTGGAAAAAACATTTGGGGTACACCATCCTTGATTTACGAATGACAACAATTATTATGGAAGAATATTCAATCATCTCCTTTGAGAAAGTTGAAATTGCATGACGTACCACTGGAGATGGTGCTGGAGGATTTAGGTAACAGGCTTATTTTCTCCTCACCCAAAGTGCAACTTAGGGCCTGGTTTAGAGTTTCGTGATAGCTACTCCGTCACACAGATTTCGGGTATCCAGTCCGCTCTATTACAAGTGCATTGTATCCTATTGGCTTTTTATCCAGTCTCTTGAGACCCAGTGCATCTATTTTTTAAATTGGTATTTCATTCTAAAAGGCAGGGTGCACAAAATCATGGTTTTCCATTAGTTACTATAATCTTATTAATCAGTTTCACTCAAGAATGTAAAATCAATTACAGAAGTTCTTGCAGTCAACATCAAGGATTTTTAGGTTTTGGTTTGGTATGCCCTTCTAAGATTCGCATAATTGCACTATTAAATTAGGAGAACAGGCTTATCTAGTTTGTAAAAAATGTTATAATGGTTGAGGGGAGTGGAAGCGGCACTCAGGCAACAACCACAATCCTTGTCAAGGTGAATCACAAACGTTACTAATTTAACCTGTGTTTAACCCTTTTGTAGCTTGGAACAAAGCAGTCAGGCCTAGTTTAGGGGCAAATTGTGAAGTATCCATTCACCACTCAAATAATAATTAAGTGAAAAACACAACATAACACAGGAAAAATCCTAAACCAATTTAGATAGAGTATATTTTAATACATAAAATGATACCAGAATGACAACTATCCAATAAGTTGAACCAAAGCTAGGCAATTTGAAATTTTGAAGTAGATATAGCACCAAAAAGTATAAAGTACCACTCGCAGTCATCTGGTCTTGCTGAAAATGGGGAAGGTCACAAGTTGAGGATGACCACAGTGGAGTGCGGGTTGAATATAGGGACCAGATTAGTCCAGCTGAAAAGGTTACCCTCAATAGCTGGCACAAAGACTTCTGTTCGCAGTGGAAGAGTCCATGACGAGCAGGGAGAGCGTCAAAGATGGTCGCTGCAGTAGCGAGAAGGGCAGGCCTTGCATAGCGGATGGTCATCACTGTAGCACAAGGTTCCAGTCTGGTGTTGCAGATGGTCATTGCTGGAACTGCGCATTGGCAGACACTGTGGACTGAGTTGCTGTAGCGCAGATTGCAGTTCTTTAAGGACATTTGCTGTAGTGCAAAGAATCGGGTTCATTGGAGCTTTGCATCGCCGATTGTCATAAGCAGCAGAATCTCAGGGCACACCGGCTTGTACATAGTCACTAATAGCCCAAATCACAGAGGATTTCACCTTCTTTCACAGGAGGAGCTCAACTGATGCCAGCCGAGGGTCCAGGACCTTAGGAGGCAGTTCTTGGGCATTAGGAATTCACTTCAGCAGAGGCCAGCAGTGCTTAGGCGGGTACAGTTGCTGGTCCAGGCAGGTCCAGTGAAGCAGGTCAGCTTCACTGGACCTGACAAAGGACACTTGGAGGCACTCTAGTAGCCTGGGATGAAGGGAGCAGGTCCAGTCTTCCCTCTCAGAAAGCAAGGTGGTCCTCAAGCAGCAGGGCAGCCCTCTGGGGGTCAAGGCAGTCCCCAAGCAGCAGGTCAGTCCTCTGGTAGCAGCAGGGCAGTCCTCAAGGGAACAAGTCAGGCCTCAAGCAGCAGGACATCGCTCTGGGGAACAAGATAGTCCTTCTTCTACAATGTCCACAGGTCCAGGAGTATGCTCAAGAGTGGCCCTGAAGGTATAATATTTAAACCTGGTACAAACCTTTGAAATGGGGGGGGGAACCTATATGATCCCCACATGTTGTTCTGGAAAGCTCTTACCTTCCCTTGTGCAGGCTGCAAGAGATCTGGGTTGGAAAAGGATTGACAAAGGACAAGTGTCAGGCAACATTTCTGCGTGGTGGAGACAAAGCCCTTTGAAATGTAAGTAGGGCTGGGTACAACTCAGCCCCAACAACACAGAAAGGATGGCCCCTTTGTGTATTTGTCTGGAAGGAATACACAAACCCCCACAGCAGAACCATTGACAGTCATATGACAACCAAGGATACTGGCAGAAGGCACAAATCATTAGGACAAGAAAATATCAACTTTCAAAAAATGGCATTTTTAGAATTGTGACTTAAAATCGAACTTTACCATTCAAGACGTTTTTAAATTACAATTCATTTGAGTCTAAACAAAATATCTCCATCTGTTCTCAATCAAATGTTATCACTTATTAAATGTAATAAGGTAACTCCATGTTGGTGAATGGAAGAGATGGGTCTTACCATAGTAAAAAATAACTATAGGAGCTTTTCATTACCAGGACATGTAGAACTTAAACACACATATCCTACTTTTTAAATGCAATGCACCCTTGTGAGAAATTGAGTTGTTGGTTGGGGAGGAGGGGAGGTGAAACAATACTCAAGCAACAACTACAATCCTTGTCAGAGTGAATCACAAAAAGTCACTAAACTTACCTGTGTTTAACCCTCTGGTTTGCTTAGCACAGCAGTCAGGTTTATCTTAGAGGCAATGTGTAAAGTATTTATACAGCACACAAACAGTAATAAAGTGAAAATAACACAAGAAACATTCCACACCAATTCAGAAACATATAGTGAAATTTAATAAATTATTTGACACCAAAACAACAGAAATCCAATCAGTAGAACCACTGTTATGAACTTTTAAAGTTTAAAGTGAAAAATAACAGCTGGACGGTGAAAAAACCCGCCACAGACATATGTGAAACCAGGGTAAAGTGAAACGTTATTGCCAACAGCGATGGAGCCTGGGTCGGATCCACAAAGTGGATTGGGCCTGGTCTCTACTTAACTTCAGACTTAGAAGAAAGTTTGAAGAAAAATGTCTGAGCAGGTAAAGTTCACTATAAAAAGGCAGCTGCCAGTGTATGAGGCGCTGTTGCCCGGGAGCCACTGAACAAAGTCATGGTGGGGATTCCTTTTGGAAATCGACAATCTCCAGTGTTAAGAAGCTGCAGGCTGTAGCCAACAAGCGGTCCACAAGGGAGGATACCATTTCCGCAAGGAGTCACTGAACAAGATCTGTTCCAGTAGGAAACAACACAGTGGAAGCAGTCATGAAGTCAGGCTGAGCAGCGATGCATCTTGGGCCATGGACAAGCAGGTAGATCCCATTCTCAGAGCAATTTTGGTTGAAACTTTTCTAAGTCCCAGGTTTTGGATTTGGGCTATCTGGGCACCTTTAGCATCACATCGAACGGCGCTGAACTGGAGGGGCATGCCTCGGAAGGTCAGCACTCACTTTTCTGTTCTTGAGGCTCCGATCAGGAAGCTAGTCAACTAGACCTTGGAGTCACTCTGGAAGTCCTAGATTGAAGTAGAAGAACTCAATGACTCAGACAGGCTTCAGACAGGAGAGCAGGCCGTCTTGGTACAGCAAAACAGTTTTCTGAAGTACACAGCAAGCCACAGCAACAGGCAGTTCTCTGAGAGTCCTTTGAATTCCAGAAAGTGAAATGAAGAGTGGGTCTGAGGGTCCTATTTTATACCTGGTGTCTCCTTTGAAGAGGGAGAAACTCCTAGAGGCTGCTCCTAAAATATGTGTGTGGAATGTCCTGCCTTCCTGTCCTGGTTCCAGTCTGGCTGCAGGTACGATTGGCTAATGTGAAGTTCTTTGTTTGAGAGCAGGCCACAGTCTTTTGTAGTACTAGTGGGACTGTGGACAGCTCTGCCCCCTCATCCTGCCTTAGATTGCCCATCTAAGCACACCTAGTCCCTGTATTGTCTGGCAAGAATACACAAAGGCCAACGGCCAACTACACAGACACTTGACCCAAGAACAGGATGCAGACACTAAATGGTTAAAAAAGAAAATGCCAAGTTTCTAAAAGTGGCATTTCCAGAATTGTGACTTAAAATGTAACTTTTCCATTAATGAAGATTTTAAATTACAATTCCTCAGACACCAAATATGGCTCCCTACCTGTCCCAATCAAAAGTTATATAAATATAACATGGTAACCCCATGTTATCCTGTAGGAGAGATAGGCCTCACAATAGTGAAAAACACATTTTTTAGACTTTCATTACCAAGACAAGTAAAATTTAAAAATGCCTGTCCAACTTTTTAAATAGATTGTCCCCTCCACTGTGGTCTGTCCAGGGTCTACTTTAGGGGGTGACTGTGGTATAATAAAATGGGAGTTTTGGATTTGGCAAAGGAATTATTTTGGCAAGTCAAATTAGCAGTTTAAAACTGCCATCAGTCTGCAATCTGCAATGGAAGGCCTGGGACATGTTTTAAGGGGCTAGTTAAGTGCATGACACAATTAATGCTGCAGGCACACTATGTAATACTTAATTTATCAGTCCTGGTTATTTGGTCTGCACTTTGCTAGGGAATTATTAGTAAATTAGATATGTCATCCAGGTGTAAACTAATGTTACCATGTTTTAGGGAGTGAACGCAAGCGCTTTAACACTGGTTAGCAGTGGTAATGTACACAGAGTCCTGAGGCCTATGAAAACAAATTCAAGAAAATAGAAGGGGTGAAGGCAAAAAGGTTGGGTAAAGACCACCCTAAAGCTGACAGGTGTTTAGCAACCCTGCCTTTTGAACTGTTAAGGCCTACTTGAGGGCTGACTTGTACGTATTAGAAAGGAAGTTTTAGGCCTGGCTAAAGGTTCATTTTGTCAGGTCAATGTGGTAGTTTAAAACTGCACAACAGGCTGCAGTGGCAGGTCTGCAATATGTTTTAAAAGTCTACTTCAGTGGGTGGCGCAATAAGTCTTGCAGGCTCACCAGCAGCATTTAATTTACAGATCCTGGGTACATGTAGTACCATTTACTAGGGACCAACATGTAAATTAAATGTACCGCATAGGTGTATGTAAATTTACCAGGTTTGCAGGAGAGGGCACAAGCACCTTAGCACTGGTTAACAGTAGTGAGGTGTGCAGAGCCAGAGAGCCAACGAAAACTGATTCTGCAAAACAGGAGGGGTGAAGGAAAAATGTTTGGGGGAATGTTGCACCAAGGATGTCAGGTCTAACACCGTTGCATTGCATTGTTTGAGTGGCATAAGAGTAATGTTACCTTACTTAGGGTATTTAGCTTGTACAAGATTCTTAGTAATCGGTGAAGAGGGAATTATGACCTTCTGCTCAGAAAACACGTGTACAATCATTGTGATCCTTTTTGACAAAGGAGAAAGGAGGTCTACACTTAGAAAAAGCCTTCATGTGTTTCTAAGAGTTAATGAGCCACAGATTTTGATACTCTTGTGAGTATACCAATATGTAGGTGGGAGCGGAGTAAAGAACAAGTGTCTTGTGCTGCCAAGTCGTAATTTTGGTGGTGATCTATAAAAATTATTTTAGAGACATCAATGTAACAGGACAATTTTCTTACTAAAGGTGCTATATTGATGCAGAAATGCAAAAATGTTTTTGTGGTGTGCTAGTATTTATTTACTTTATTTTGCATCTGCAAGGAGCGTAGCTCTGCCAAAACCTGTTAAATTGAAATGGCAGATTGACAACTGACTATGATGCAGGAAGTCAGTTTTCAAAACCCATGATCTCAATCACATGGAGCATATCTTTCAAGTTTTTTTTTTAATTAATTGTTTGCTATATGTACCTTTATAAAGGCCGGGTGTGTTATTTACTGGTCACAAAACACTGGCTGCAATTTGTGACCTGTATTTTTGCAACCGATAAAGACTTTTATGGAATACCGTAGGGCGAATAGGTTGTTTCATAAAATTCTATATTGGAGTAGATTCCAGATCTGATTTACCTCAAGACTATTAATGAGGTAGGCTGTAGATTACGGCTCACTCCAATTGGAGGCCATCACACGGGCGGTGAAATTCTAGGGCCAGCACCATGTCTGTGATTGTATGCTTTCCTTAAAGGGAATGGGACTGCATTAAAAAACGTTTATTTTTTTAAAGTTTGTTTGGCAGTGGTAGCCTGGGCCCCTGCCTATTCTCCAATAAACTTTTTATGGGTTACCAATCCAGCTTGTGAGTTGGTAACTTTTCAATGTTTTGTGACTAGATTCCAGTCTCAAAACATTGATACATTGTATACGAAATTGCTATTTAGACGCCAACATGCCCCTTTCAAATAGCAATTTGATAAAAATTTGAAATAGCATTTTAGCAGTCCCTAAAAGATTACGACTTCTAAAATTGGATCTGGACATTAGAAAAGGCATTTTTGCAGTTGCAGACTCCGAATTGCACCTGGAACCATAAAGATTAATTTGACCTCTGCCCATACGTCCTTTATTTATGGCTCCATGTGACTTGGCCAGTCCATTTTAAAAGATCATTCCTGCAAGCAAGCACAGAACATTAGGGCTTTGTTCATTTTGTTGTGTACATAAGCACTAAATACGTCCTGCTCCTACCAACGGGAGTGCCAGCGTTTTCCTTTTCAGAAAAACCACTGAACTGTTCATATAATGGTAGATGCCTGAACTGCCACCAGCACCCGACTCATATTCTCAGGCTTCTTTGTTTTGCTTGTATAAACCTACATACATATATCTATATAGATGTACATGCATAGGGTTCACATGATATTTATTATAGTTATTGAGTGCCTTGCCTGTCCATGATGACCCTCCCTTTCCTCAACAATGGTAATAAACGGCATATTATATCATTGGCGTATTATATCGTTTACATTTTTTCATGGATATTTTGTTTAGCAAACGTTAATTAAACAAAACCAGGATACAAGAGGTTAATTAGCGTTGTGAGTTAAAATCACATTAAAGAGGTTTCCTCCCTACAAGGAGAGTTGTATACCTGTGTTAAGTAATTAGTACATGTACTCTGTTTTTGCTGTACTGGGGTAATAAACCCAACTTCGACCTTTGCACTGTATTAGTATATGCAGTTCTTAATTTGTAAATAAAGAAGTGCCAGGACCCCCGTCAGGAGGCCACTGAGGCTTGCACCACCCATTGCTCCTGCCAGCGCTGCTAATGACAGTACCCACTGAACTACTAACTTGCACTCCTACAAGTATGACAATTCCATGTATTCCATAATATTGGCGTGGGTAGCAGGTATTAGTCATTTTTAATGTATATTTAATTAATATACAACTGTTGTTGTGTTCATATCTAAATGAGACAAACAGCCACAACATGTGGCAGACTATCATAAGTGCCGGTGTTGACAATTAAGTGCCGGTGCCCAGCAATGGAAATGACCAGCTCAAATTAAACAGTGAGTTTATGCATGAATATTTGTGTATTTGTACAGTTGCTCTGAATAGCATGGGTTATTAGGCCACATTTATTTTAATTGCCATTTCATCTATAATATATATGCAAATGTTCAGAGTGAAATATGCTATTTCTTAACATTGTTGAGTGTGGAGAAGGGCCAATACTCGTGAGAGCAAATGATGCAATTAAGAGCAGGGGACGGAAATTAAGTACAATGTAGAAAACTAATGCAATTCACATAATTAGCCACAATTTAAGGATGACTTGTGGTACTAGGTTAAACACTACAAACAACTGAAACTCATCAGTTATGGGTAAACAAACACACAACACACTTGTGGCATCCACCGTGCACAAAACTCTGATTTCCCAACACCATAAAAATACTAAAACAGTTATTCAGTGAATAGCATTGCATTTGGCGTGAGTTATGGTCTGTGTTGTGTGTGTCACATCTCAGCCTGAACCACTACTCAGTTTCTAATTGTGGTGTTTATCAGTGAATATTTATTTATCAATAAACCATGACTTTGTGCTTAACACTGACATCTCTCTTAATGGGAAATATGATTTATGTACCCTTAATCAATTTGTTCCCTCTTTGACCAGTCCTCATCAAACGTGGGAAAAATATTTTGCAGGGCAAATAGGAGCATGCCAGACTTGTTGCACATGGGACAAGCTGTTCAAAATGATAAGGGTTCCCTACATCTGTTTTTCTGTTGGCAATATAATGAGATTTTCCATAGGAAATGTGTGTGTGGCATAAATTCGAAACCATCAACCACAGCCCGACCTATTGGGCGGAAGGAGCCACACCCCCCTCAACTTTTGCCACACACCCTCAACTTCTGCCACACCCCATCAACTTTTGTCCAAAAGAAACGTGTCTGTCAGGCTGAGCAAAGGTCAGCCTGAGAGACACTATTTATTTTCAGGTCAGGCAGCCAGAAGCTGGACATGCAATAAATGTGCAGGTTCCTGGATTCCAGAGCTGAACTTTGCTGGGCAGGGGATGCCACGGCTTCTGTAGGTGCGACTGCTTCAGCTTGACAAAACTCCTTAAGGCCCTCCCCCTTGTGATGAGGGGAAGCGTTGTAGATTAAGTGGAACCTGGGCACTTCACTACTGAGCCCTGAAGTGACCAGGGCTGAGTGTCCATTCCTGACATCTCGTCACAGAGAGGGGTGGGGCTACTAACTCTCACTGACCCCATCCCACTCTGTGACAGGTAGGGACTGATGCCTTCCCTCACACCCAATCCTCCTGGGACCTCTTAGGCAGAGCTGAATGTTTGGTACATGCCTGCATGAATATTTGGGAGTGTATGTTGTGAATGGATGCGGGCGTGTGTGTGCGCATGTGTGAATACATGGGTGTGAGTTAGTGTTTCTATGTGAATTTGTGTCCCATACGCCTCTATCCCTGCTAAAAGTACTAGCCTCCAAAGGAACCATTGAATGGATGGCCACTAAATCTTGAAGGCACAGTGTCCTTTCGTTCAAGTGTTGCTTTTTCTTGATCAGGAGAGATTGATTCAGCCATTTTGATGAAACAATGTCTATTTTTTAAATAGGTTTCAAACATCAGAATGTTCCCAATTGAGAACATGGTGCAGGAGACTGTGTCAGTGCTTACGTTGTGTTTTTTTAAGCCCCCTCATACTTAGACAAGATGAAGGGGGAGGGTTCTACTGCCTTCAATCACCCTCAGTCAAGGTAAAATTAGAGTTGTCATGTATTACCCTCACCCTTAGTAAGGCAAGGAAAGGCAATAATCATTAAACATAAACCACCATGCTTTGGGTGGGTTTGGCGGCTCAGGGTGCCCAGGGTGAATATATTAAACCCCTTCCCCTGAAGCATTTTTTAAAAATCTCTTCTGACGCTCACGTGGGCATAGAATGAAGGCAATGGTACAAGGGGAGACTGCAGAAGGTTTGAGGGGCACTGACGGACTGCACAGCAGAGGCAGAGTTGCACACAGAAGAGTGGGAGGGGGCAGGTGCAAACAGGGGAGCTTCAGGGATGTGGAGGGGGCACAAATAAGGGTTGCAGAGCAGGTGAGGATTGCACACAGCTGCTAGGGTGAGGGTCACACAAAGGGGCAGTAGGCGCAAGGCAACACAGACTAGAGGCATGGTAGAAGCACACGGACATGGTGCTGGGGACTGGGGCACATAAAGAGTAGTGACAACTGCAAGTACAAATTCTTCTAATAGTTTTTAAGCATACCTCACCTTTGTGCAAAGGGCTGGGGTGTATAGGGCCCAGTGAGGGACAGGCAGGTCAGGCTGCATACAGAGACTGCAGGGGGAATTGGTGACACACAGGGATTAAGGGGCATGAAGAGCAGATACATGAGAGGCGGTGGACAAGGTTCAGCATGAGTTGGAAGGGCACAGAGAGGTCCAGCAGCAACAGGCAGGGTGGCAAAGACGGGTGAAGGTGGCATCATAAGGGATGCAAGGGGATGGGAGAGGCACAAAGAGGGGATGCACTTGAGGCACGGGACACAGAGCAGCCAGTGGCGTAACAAACCTTGAGGAGGCCCCCCTGAAAGGTACATGGAGGGGCCCACCTCTGAAATCACGCACGTAGAGTGATGCATGTCTGGCTGACATGCAGTGGCTGTAGAGTGCTAAAGGAAGACAGAGGGGCTGTGTGAGGCTAGGGAAGATAGAGGGGAGGTGATGGCACTCAGATGGGCAGCAGGATGAGTAGGGCAAAGAGAGGTTTTTAGGTGTTAAACAGAATGTCACCATGAGCTACCATGAGTGGCTGAAAGGGGCAGAAACCCACAAAGGGGCTGCATTGGGGCATTAGCACAAAGGTGTAATGGAGGATAGACTGGAATCATGCTGAAGGGCTGCAAGAGGCACACAGAGACAAGTTTCGGGAAGTATTCAGGGGCAGAGTTGCTACACAAGACTAGGAGCTCATAGAGGCAAGGTGACATTATACAGAGGGGCTGATGCTGTATGTGGACGCAGAGGAGATGGAATATGTAGAAGGGCTGCAGGGGCATGGCAGGATTGCACACAGGGAGTGTGAGTGGACACACTTAGGGGCTCCAGGAGGTAAAGGCAAAAAGGGAAATGCAAAGGAGATGGATGACACAAAAGATGGGCTGCAATAAGCGTAGGGCTTGCAAATGGGCCGAAGGCAGAAAAGAACACAAAGGTGTTGATCAGGCAGAGCAGCACAAAGGGGCTTTAGCAACTGGAGGCACATACAATAATCCCAGCCCCTTTATATACAAAAAATGTGTTCTCCAGAGATTTTCATTTTTTATTTGCATTTTGGGATCATTAGAGAAGTAATTTAGCTTGGGAGGCACTGCTGATCCGGGCCAAATTTTTCTGGATGACATTTTTTTAAATGGCAGATGTGTTGCAGTGATGGTGTAATATTTCAGGAACCATGGTTGTCTTATACATACAGAAAATAACTCCTCAAAGCAACCCTTCTCCCTTTTTCCAAAATGACAGCTATAATAAAGCGAGAAGAGACATATATAGAAATGAAACAAATAATAATGGTTTCTAATCCTTTTATGTACACACCAAACAATGTTTATGATTTGAATATGAAAAAAAGATAATGTTTATCACTCCTGTTTTTGACACATTTTCATAGTTTAGTATTTGTTTTGGTAATCGCCTGTAGTACATTTCCAGAACGTTGAACATTTGAGAATACCATATCGACAGGGACGTCTTTTTGTAGCACAGGTTTTACAAGTACGTGTACGTGTAAGTTCTGTGGGTAGAGGCATTAATAATTTCATAGGTTTTAGCACCCCATCAATATCTTTCCAACCAAACTCACACACATCTTTCTCTACATATGCATGATCCAAAATATGTACACATCTTCTGATCAAGTAAAACACTCTTTTAATGTGTCCATGCACAGAATATGACTTTGGTAAAAGGTCACTTAGTGGGGCTGATCTCTTAAACTCACCATCCCGAACATTGTCAAATATGTGACTGTCAGAACTTATTTTCCACACATGCACAAGGTACTTTTCTAGGTCTTTAAAGTCACATTCTTCTTCTGTCTCAGTAATCAGAAACGTCACAGGTTCAGCTGTTAAAGCTCCAAGCTGTGTTCCAATTTTGTTCATAGTGTCATCAACCATACGTATATGTGCCTTGATAAAAACACTACCATGGGCAACTCTGGGTCAAGTTTCTTGTACAGAATATGAAGAGGGATTAAGGCCCTCATTATAACATTGGCGATAAAAAACGCCTACTGCCACGGCGAAGGCCGCCAAAAGACCATCGCCGTGGCTACCAGCCGTCTGCCATATTATTACCACAGCCGGATTTCCGCCACAAGAAGGGCGGACATCCGGCTGTGGCCATCCTGGTGGATGGCGGTAAAGTGGCACTGCTCCACCAGCAGCGCCACACCAGTAGACCGCCGCCAGCTGTATTATGGGAAATAATACGGCCTGGCAGTGTACTGCTGGCGGGCGCTGCTGGCGGTAGCAGCGCCCCATCCCGTCTCCTGCTGGAAGACCCCCTGGCTCCAGGTAAGTCGGGTCTCTAACAGGGCAGGGGGCGGGGGTGTTGTGCATGTGTGGGGGTGTGTGTGCATGTATGTGTGTGCATGAATGGGGGTGTGTGTTGAGTGTTGATTCCGTGTGTGCATGTATGAAAGTGTGACTGTGTGTATGTTTAGAAATCGTAATATGTGTCTGTGTGTATGTTTGGAAGTGGGTACGGATGTGTGTGTGATTGGATGTATGCATGGGTGTATGTATGTGTGAATGAGAGTGTGTGAATGCGTGTGTGTGAAGGGGCGTGTATGTAGGTTGGGTGTGGGGAGGGTTTGGAGAGATAGGGGGTGGGGGACTCTATCAATGACAGGGAAGGAATTCCCTGTTACTGACAGGGCCTACCGCCACAAAAACCATGGCGGTAGGCAGGGTCGTAATACCGCATGCGGCACAATGGCGGTTGCAGAGCTGGAGATGGTTATCTCCAGGCCGGCGGCTGCTACCGTCATGGTGGTCGGAGTGCTACATTGGCGGGTTGGCCTAAGCAACCCGCCAATATCATAATGTGGCGGTAAGTACCACCAGCCTGTTGGCGATACTCCCACCACATTACCGCCGACCGCCGGGGTCATAATGACTCCCTAAGTGTCTTTTCTTGCCTGTTCCATAACGTATCCATAACTCTGACAATGATGTATGAACATTGCAACAAATCTAAGTAGCACAATAATAACATCTGTGCCATTTGACAGTACAATGGCCTGATAGGAACCATTTCTAATAGCTCACTCAAGATGTGGCACAACACAAAGGTCAGCTTCCTTCAATTTGCTGTTAAGTTCTTGAACAATATGGCTCGTACATTTTCAATATATCTCTGCAGGCACCAACTCCTCATTGAGAATGATTTCACTTGAAATAATTGGAAATTCAGTGTTCACTGAAGCTTCAGCAATGTTTTGGCGAGTTAACATCTTCAAGTTGAACCTGTTCGATGTTGATGACCAGAATTGATCAAGTTGCACAGTTATAGGTGTTGAAATTTTGATGCAGGCAAGGTCAAGTGTTCCAGTTGTAGACATTCATCTGATTCTCTCACATTCTTTGGCAGATAGTTCAACATAACTATCAAAGATAATGTGCAGTTTTTGCAAGGTGCACACTGACTTTGATATGTGTAGACTCGTCTGTAGGAAAGTACCATCTTGCCTGGCATGTTACCCCCACTTTTTACATGTATGTCAGTTTGTTTTTGCCTGTCTCACTGGGATCCTTGTTAGCCAGTACCCCAGTGCTCATAGTTTGAGGCCTGAATGTGTATACCTGTGTAGTGACTAACTGTGTTACTGAGGCTCTGCTGATCAGAACATCCATGCTTATGCTCTCTCTGCCTTTAAAATTGTCACTATAGGCTAGTGACCATTTTTACCAATTCTAATTGCCACACTGGAACACCCTTATCATTCCCTAGTATATGGTACCTAGGTACCCAGGGTATTGGGGTTCCAGGAGATCCCTATGAGCTGCAGCATTTCTTTTGCCACCCATAGGGAGGTCAGACAAATCTTACACAGGACTGCCACTGCAGCCTGAGTGAAATAATGTCCACATTATTTCACAGCCATTTTACACTGCACTTAAGTAACTTATAAGTCACCTATATGTCTAACCCTCACTTATTGAAGGTTAGGTGCAAAGTTACTAAGTGTGAGGGCACCCTTGCACTAGCAAAGGTGCCCCCACATAGTTCAGGGCAATTTCTCCGGACTTTGTAAGTGCGGGGACACCATTAAACGCGTGCACTACATATAGGTCAATACCTATATGTAGCTTCACAATGGTAACTCCAAATATGGCCATGTAACATGTCTAAGATCATGGAATTGTCCCCTCATGGCAAATCTGGTATTGGGGTGCCAATTACATGCATCTCCAGGGCTCCACTATGGACCCTGGGTACTGCCAAACCAGCTCTCTGGGGTTTTCTCTGCAGCTACCGCTGCTGCCACCCCACAGTCAGGGTTCTGCCCTCCTGGGGTCTGGGCAGCCCAGTCCCAGGAAGGTAGAACAAAGAATTTCCTCTGAGAGAGGATGTTACACCCTCTCCCTTTGGAAATAGATGTTAAAGGCTGGGGAGGGGTAGCCTCTCCCAACCTCTGGAAATGCTTTGAAGGGCACAGATGGTGCCCTCCTTGCATAAGCCAGTCTACACTGGTTAAGGGAACCTCTAATCCCTGCTCTGGTGTGAAACTGGACAAAGGAAAGGGGAGTGACCACTTCCCTGTCCATCACCACCCCAGGGCTGGTGCCCAGAGCTCCTCCAGTGTGTCCCAGACCTCTGCCATCTTAGATCCAGAGGTGTGAGGGCACTCTGGAGGCCTCTGAGTGGGCAGTGCCAGCAGGTGATAGGTGCTTACCTGACTAGATGGCCAATCCTCTTCTGAGGGCTATTTAGGGTCTCTCCAGTGGGCTTTTCCTCAGATAACCCTTGCAAGAATTCACAGGTGTTCCTCTGCACCTCTCTCCTCAACTTCTTCCAAGTATCGACCGCTGACTGCTCCAGGACACCTGCAAAACTGCAACGAAGTAGCAATAAGACTACCAGCGACATTGTAGCGCCTAATGCTGCCGGCTTTCTCGAGTGTTTCCTGGTGGTGCATGCTTTGGGGCTGCCTGCCTTCATCCTGCACTGGAAACCATGAATCAATCTCCAGAGGGTTGACAGAGTCTTCCCCATGCTCCAGAAGTCACCAAACTTCAGCGTCACTAGTATTCTAGGACCCGCTCTTCCTGACGAGCGTGGGCCCTTGAACACAGGTGGTAGACCCAAGTGATCCAGACTGTTCAGTGGTCCAACTGTCCAAATTTGGAGGAGGTAAGTCCTTGCCTTCCCTCTCCAGACAGTAATCCTGTGCACTGCTTGAACTGCAGCTACTAGGGCTTCTGTGCACATTTCCACAAACTCCTTCATGCACAGCCAAGCCTAGGTCCCCAGCAGTCTGTCCTGAAATGCTCAGCTCCCTGAGTTGATCTCTGGCTTCGTGGTACCCCCTTTTGTAGTGTTGAGATGACTGCTGTGTTTAGACTTCTTGAACCCATGTTCAAGTGCTTCTGTGGGCGCTACCTTCTTATGCATGGGCTCTCTATGTTGCTGAGGGGCCCCTCTGTCTCCTCTCCCAAGTGGCGACATCCTGGTCCTTCCTCGGCCTGGACAGCACCCTTTTTCTTCAACCGCAACTCTTGCAGCTAGCAAGGCTTGTTTGTGGTCTTTTGCCAAAGAAACAACTCTGCATCCTCCAGATCTCCGTGGGACATCTTCTGCATGAAAGAGAAGTTCCTAGCACCTTTTGTTGTTGCAGAATCTTCAGCTTCTTCCATCCAGAGGCAGCCATTTTGCACCTTCATCTGGGGTTTAGTGGGCTCCTGCCCCCACTGGACACTTTCACGACTCTTGGACTTGGTCCCCTTCCTTTGCAGGTCCTCAGGTCCAGGAATCTGTCTTCAGTGCTTTGCAGTCCGTTGTGGTCTTTGCAAAATCCTCTAACAAGAGTTAGTTGTGTTTCTGGGGAAATAGTAGTACTTTGCTCCTACTTTCCGGGATCTTGGGGTGGGGTATGTTGGACATCCTTAGTGTTTTCTTACACTCCTAGCGACCCTCTACACACTACACTAGCCTAGAGGTCCATTCGTGGTTCGCATTCCACTTTCTTAGTATATGGTTTGTGTTGCCCCTAGGCCTATTGCATTCTACAGTGTTTGCACTACTTTCTGACTGTTTTACTTACCTGATTTTGGTTTGTGTGTATATTTTGTGTATTTTAATTATCTCCTAAGGGAGTATATCCTCTGAAATATTTTTGGCACATTGGGCCTCATTCTGACCCTGGCGGCCGGTGACCACCAGGGTCACCGGCCACGGGAGCACCGCCGACAGGCTGGCGGTGCTCCGAAGGGCATTCTGACCGCGGCGGTTCAGCCGCGGTCAGAAAGGGTAAACCGGCGGTCACCCGCCAGTTTACCGCTGCCCTTCTGAATCCTCCATGGCAGCGGAGCGCGCTCCGCCGCCATGGGGATTCAGACACCCCCTACCGCCATCCTGTTCATGGTGGGAAACCCGCCATGAACAGGATGGCGGTAGGGGGTGCCGCGGGGCCCCTGGGGGCCCCTGCAGTGCCCATGCCAATGGCATGGGCACTGCAGGGGCCCCCGTAAGAGGGCCCCGCAAAGTATTTCAGTGTCTGCTATGCAGACACTGAAATACGCGACGGGTGCCACTGCACCCGTCGCACCTTCCCACTACGCCGGCTCAATTCTGAGCCGGCGTCCTCGTGGGAAGGTTGATTTGCCCTGGGCTGGCGGGGGCCTTTTGGCGGCCGCCCGCCAGCCCAGGGCAAATCTCAGAATCACCGCAGCGGTCTTTCGACCGCGGTGCGGTGTTCTGACGGGGTTACTTTGGCGGGCGGCCTCCGCCACCCGCCAAAGTAAGAATGACCCCCATTGTCACTAAAAGCAAGTACCTTTATTTTTAGTAACTCTGAGTATTGTCTTTCTTATGATATAGTACCTATATGATATAAGTGGTATAGTAGGAGCTTTGCATGTCTCCTTGTTCAGCCTAAGCTGCTCTGCTAAAGCTACCTCTATCAGCCTAAGCTGCTACAACACTACTAATCTACTAGTAAGGGATAACTGGACCTGGCAGTACCATCAAGTACCCACTATATGCCAGGCCAGCCTCCTACATCGTCTGAACGACCTCTCCCAATTTTTGTATGCATGAAATCTTGACCATTCGCAATTGTGACATATAGTCCACAACAACAGCAGTTTTCAATGAGGATACCTTTTTGAGCTGAAATTCTTGAGGTGAAAGGTTTTTTTTCTCACTTTTGTACAAGTTTGTGCTTCACTGGTTTGGTTGCAGCATCTCCATCAAATAATGCGCTTGTTGGAAGAAGATCATGCGACAGAATGTCCTTGGTAAATTCACCCCTTTCTTTTGCTACATTCATCTCTCGATGTGCTTGCAACAGTTGTTTTTTTGTAGCTTGTTTTTCAGTGGCTGGATGGAAGAAACTCTTACTATGGCAATTAAAGCGTGGAAGTTTAGCTTTAGTGATTATGTCAACTAGATTTTTCTCTTTCAATACAAATCTCTCCTGCTTCAGTTCTGTGTATAGTTTCAATCCATGTTCCAGGACATCTAGTAGACATGTCTTTATATCCTTATATACATATTATTTGGTCATGAAATTGTGTAGTCTCATTTCAGAGGGGTTTAATAGCTGCTGCATAAAATGAAGAAGGCTGACATGTTTATTAAATTGTTCCCCTCTCTTTCCCACAAGTTCGTGGTGAGGAACAGTTTCACAATGGTCCATTAACTTAGAAATTGTCATCCCTCTAAAAACATTGTAAATAGAAATGACTTCATAGCACACTAGCTGCCATTGAGCAACATATTCACTTTTACGTGTCTGGCCAACAATTCCCTTGGACCTTTTCTGTGATCTCTAGATAGTCCTCTCTAGTTTCATATCTGAAGTCACAGCATTGAACCTTTCCTCTCTGCCTTTCACCACAAAATGTCTTTGGATTAATTTTCTGTAGAGGTATGGTTTTTCCATGTCTAGCTTCTTCACTCTTTCCAAATACAAGGACTGATATCTCAGGTAGTTTATGCCATCAAATTTGCGAAACATAGTCATCGATATAATTGAGCACTGCCTGGCTTTGGATTATGTCTTTTGAATGAAGTGCACCCTGTGCCTTGTTCACTTCTGAGATAAGTTATGCTAACCTAATTTGTCATTCTTGTTCCAGAAAGCATTCCAACGCAATGTCTCTATAGCCTCAGGTATGATGGGCATAACTTGTAACGAACAAACATAATGAGTCTTCTCCAAACTGACTGGACAGTTTTGCTTCCAAAGATTTCAGCTTCAATAAGTGCATTGTCTATGCCACATCCACTGAGATAACTTCCTGCACACTGCAACACAGATTTTGTCATGTGGATAATTCCCTTCATTGGATAAAGATCATCAAGTTCTACTGGATTGCTCATAAAATTGTTAGCTGCAATACAGAAAACACCTTCATTGTAGAAAATTACCGGGCTAGGCAGGTCTTCAAGCTGAGCACACACATTTTGGACATTTTTAGAGCTGTGCATACTGTTGAGAAGTATGTGACTGGAGATGGTATTACTGGTAAAAACCCAACCTTCTTCAGTGGGACGGTATTCTGAAAGATCAAAGCATGAATTCTAGCCCAGGGAGGAACTGGCTTTTCTTCATCCTTCAGTCTGCACCGACTAAGCGATATGATAAATTCAGTTAAATCAACTTTGTGTACCGCAGCATCAGGTAGACGATCCATGTCCTCAGCCACTTTTAAACGTTCTGGAAGACTGGGAGATGTTGATGGCATGTAGTGAATTTGCGCACATTGGCAAGGTGGGTGGGTTATAAGTTGCAGCCTTATTTGTATATGCCCACAGCTGACACAGCTGGTTTTCCAGTAGCTACTTCATTGGTTGTCTTGAAAAAGCACCATGGCAGTATCATGTGTGCTGGATGTTACAGACAAAGAAGAGCTGTCCTCAAAATCAAAATTACCAAGAGCAGCAATTGTGAATTATTTCCTGGTAAAGTGACTTGGAAGTGATGTACTGTCAGATTTACAAAATTCTACAGCATATGCTACTAAGTTCCTGCTCCCTCCTATGTCATTATCATTTGTTGATACACCAATCCTATTCATTGAAGTGACTGGCTCTCTACTTTTGCACCTGTCTTTGATTGCATGGGCAGTCATCATGAGTAGCAGAGTTTTCTTTTTGCTGTGATGTAATTCATAAAACATGATTTGGAAAAGACAGTACATTTGCATAGCTTAAGTCTGTTGGTTCATAGGATTGTCTTCCACTTCTTCGCTTATATCTTCAGAGCCATCATTAATGTTGTAGGCTTCTAATCTGAACTCAAGAACTTTAGTTTACAACAGTTTTGCTTTGCTGATATTAAACAATGATATAAACATGTTAACACAAACTCAAGCATTCTTGTTGACTCCCATGATTTGAGAAGCTGTTGGATATCACAAAATTTGTTATTAAGTCCAAAATCTAAATCTTTCAGGATGTTTCTTAAAATGGTTCCTGCTGATTTTACTGCATCCTGTGATCTTATTTTGTAAGCAAAAACTCCAGGAGTCAAATCACCTGAGAACACCATAAGTGGCTCATTCCTTTTGTTAGACTGACAAAAACTAATTCTGTCACTGTACATTCTCACCAGAAAAATCCTAATTTCATTATTATTGATCAATACAGTTTCATCAATGTTGACCATTATTTCTGTGATCTCACTGAGTGTAAACCCGTAGACAGCACTCAAGAGTGGCATTAAAACTTTATTTTCTTTTTCAAAGAATGCAAATTTAACTAAAGGCTGGCTGTTACATTGCTGTTGGGAGCTCATTGTACATTCATATTTTTGAATGTATGCACCCATGCAGTTTAGGTGGGCATACAAATCCACTGCGTATACATTCACCTTGAGGTTTAGATCAGCTACCTTGAGACTCACATACTAGGTACTTTGTTTTTTCATCAATCCCTTTGGCCCTTGTTCTGGCTAAACCACAGATTGGTTTGTTGAATCCAGAATACTAATTGAGACATTGATTAAAGGATTATCATTTTTTATTTGAAAGAGTGCTTAAGGGGGCATTCCCCCAGGCAGGGGGTTCACTGTTTTGATTTTTGTGCACCATGCTCCCGGATCAGAAGGCGATACCCTGTTTGCACCTAGTGTATTATCTCAACGATATAGACATAGATGGAGAAATTTTGAACAAATTAGAGTGCAGATATGTCATATCTGAAACCACCGATAACACATTGAAGATCCTCTGCTTTCTGATCAGTTGTTGGAGGTGGACGAGGGGTAGCCATCGATCTTCTAAGTGGATGGGCATTGGGTTTGGTTTTTAGCACTTTCTGTGAAGACCCATATTCTTGCTGTGATTCACTGGCTTCTGCTATTTCTTTGACAATTTTGTTCAAGCCTTTTTCCATTGGATACTACTAGTAGCACTTGTTGTGACAATGATAAAATATTTGATCCTCTTACTCCTATCTGTTTCAATCTTTTGTGAACTTCGTCTTGCTGTATTTCTGCAACATCTTGAACTCTCTTCTGTCCAGCCAAAGTTCATGTTAACTTTTCTTTCGAATTAGTTTGGCATATTACACATTTTTCTTTGCCCTCAGATTTGTCCTCAGATTTTATAGTTAGCAAAACTCTGCTAGGAGCTAAATATCTTCTGCTACCACCTGCTTCGCTCATGTTTACCAATTTGAATCAATGAAAAACATGAAACAAAAACAATATTAAAATAAATTACCAATATGAGAGCTGTCATTTTGGACATTTTGGTTATTTTGGATATTTACTATCTCTATAAGACCACTTGACCCCCAAAACATATGTTTTGACACCAAAATGAAGTATATACGTCTCATGGTTTCTGAAATATTACATCACTGCAACACATCCACCATTTTTAACCCCTTCGCTGCCAGGCCTTTTCCCCTCCTGTGCCGAGCCTTTTTTTGGCTATTTGGGGCAGTTCGCGCTTAGGCCCTCATAACTTATTCTCCACATAAGCTACCCATGCCAAATTTGTGTTCTTTTTTTCCAACATCCTAGGGATTCTAGAGGTACCCAGACTTTGTGGGTTCCCCTGAAGGAGACCAAGAAAGTAGCCAAAATACAGTGAAAGTTTTGGGTTTTTTTTTAAATGGGAAAAGGGCTGCAGAAGAAGGCTTGTGATTGTTTCCCTGAAACTGGCATCAACAAATGGTTTGTGGTGCTAAAATCACCATCTTCCCAGCTTTGAGGAACAGGCAGACTTGAATCACAAAACTCAATTTTTCAACACAATTTTGGCATTTTGCTGGGACATAACCCATTTTTACTATTTGTTGTGCTTTCAGCCTCCTTCCAGTTAGTGACAGAAATGGGTGTGAAACCAATGCTGGATCCCAGAAAGCTGTACATTTCTGAAAAGTAGACAACATTCCGAATTCAGGAAGGGGTCATTTGTGTAGATCCTACAAGGGTTTACTACAGAAAATAACAGCTGAAATAAAAACACATTGAAATTGAGGTGAAAAAAACAGCAATTTTTCGCCACGTTTTACTCTGTAACTTTTTTCTGCAATGTCATATTTTCAAAAGCAATATACTGTTATGTCTGCTGTGCTCTTCTGGTTGGGTTAATATATAGGGCTTGTAGGTTCATCAAGAACTCTAGGTACCCAGAGCCAATAAAGGAGCTGCACCTTGCAACTGGTTTTCATTGTATACCGGGCACACAGCAATTAATTTGGTGAAATATAAAAAGTGAGAAATAGGTATCAAGAAAACCTTTGTATTTCCAAAATGGGCACAAGATAAGGTGTTGACAAGCAGTGGTTATTTGCACATCTCTGAATTCCGGGGTGCCCATACTAGCATGTGAATTACTGGGCATTTCTCAAATAGACGTCTTTTTTACACACTGTCTTACGTTTGGAAGGAAAAAATGTAGAGAAAGACAAGGGGCAATAACACTTGTTTTGCTATTCTGTGTTCCCCCAAGTCTCCCGATAAAAATGGTACCTCACTTGTGTGGGTAGGCCTAATGCTCGCGACAGGAAACGCAACATGGACACATCACATTTTTACATTGAAATCTGGTGTGTTTCTTGCAAAGTGCCTAGCTGTACATTTTGGCCTCTAGCTCAGCCGGCACCTAAGGAAACCAACCAAACCTGTGCATTTTTTAAAACTAGACACCTAGGGGAATCCAAGATGAGGTGACTTGTGCAGCTCTCACCAGGTTCTGTTACCCAGAATCCTATGCAAACCTCAAAATTTGGCTAAAAAAACATTTTCCTCACATTTTGGTGACAGAAAGTTCTGGAATCTGAGAGGAGCCACAAATTTCCTTCCACCCAGCGTTCCCCCTAGTCTCCCGATAACAATGATACCTCACTTGTGTGGGTAGGCCTAGCGCCTGTGACAGGATATGCCCCAAAATACAACGTGGACACATCACATTTTCCCAAAGAAAACAGACCTGTTTTATGCAAAGTGCCTAGCTGTGGATTTTTGCCTCTAGCTCAGCCGGTACCTAGGGAAACCTGCCAAACCTGTGCATTTTTGAAAACTAGACACCTAGGGGAATCCAAGATGAGGTGACTTGTGGGGCCTCTCCCCAGGTTCTGTTAACCAGAATCCTTTGCAAACCTAAAAATTTAGCCAAAAAACACTTTTTCCTCACATTTCGGTGATAGAAAGTTCTGGAATCTGAGCGAAGCCACAAATTTCCTTCCACCCAGTGTTCCCCCAAGTCTCCCGATAAAAATGGTACCTCACTTGTGAGAGCCAAAAACATGTCGAAATTGGGGGTAACCAAAGCGGGTCCAAAAGGGCAGTTTGAAAAAAAAAATTTTTAGGCTGACAAGTGCAGCAGCCTTTTTATGAGTATAGATGAGACACTGCTGGGTGGTAGGAATTTTGTGGATTCCTGCAGATTCCGGAAGGTTCCATCACAAAAATGTGGAAAAAATGTGTGATTTCCAGCAAAGTTGGAGGTTTACAGGGCATTGTGGGTAAGAAAATGGTGCGGGTGCCTGTGAAGCACACCACCCTGGAATCACCCAGATGTTTAGTTCTCAGATGTGTCTAGGTCTTGTGGATTTTTCTACATGGCAGCGTCCCAAAGTCCATAAAGTGCAGCCCTCACTATTCCAAGTGGGACGATTTTGAAAGTTAGCCAAGCTCTCATGGCCCAAATGTTAAACGAAAACCTAAAATAATCAAATGTCCTCTTGCTTGCCAGGGATAAGATGTTTTAGTGTGCGGGTGAGAGCTGAAAGACTGTTACCCTCTTCAGTTGGGGTGGGGGCACAACCAGGCCCACATTGGTTGGTAGCCACCACCCCACTATTAATTTATTTGTTTTTTAAATTCCCTGGCATCTAGTAGACTTTCTGCCCCCCCCAGGGTGTGGATCGGGGGTAATTGCCCTATCTGCCCACTGGTGAGCAGAACTAGTTTGTCCCCATTTATTTGGGGTGGGGTTATGACCATACCCCCACCCTCTTATTTTGAAAAAAAAATCTTCCCTGGTCTCTGGTGGGCTTTCTGCCCCCCTTGGGGTCAGATGGGCCTTCCAAAAATAAGCCAATCTGCCCCCAAGGGGGGCAGATATGGCCAACAGTAATGTGCCCCCATGGGGAGCGACCCTTGCCCAAGGGGCTGTCCCCCCCAAACAAAACACACACTTACACACACACACCAATCCCTGGTGCCTAAGTAGTTTCTGCACCCCTAGGGGAAGATCGGCCTAATAGAAATAGGCTGATCTGCCCCCAAGGGGAGGAGATATGGCCTAAAAAAAATGTGCTCCACCCCAGGGGAATGACCCTTGCCTAAGGGGTCACTCCCCTTGCGTGAAATTGGCGCAAAAAAAAAATCTCCGGTGCCTCGGCCTAATAAAAATTGGTCGATCTGCCCCCAAAGGGGGCAGAAATGGCCTAAATACAATGTGCCCTGCCAGGGGAGCGACCCTTGCCTAAGGGGTCGCTCCCCATCTGTAAAACAACAGAAAAAATAATCCCTGGTGCCTAGTGGTTTATCGGCCTAATTAAAACAGGCTGATCTGCCCCCAGGGGGGCAGAAATGGCCTAAAATACATTTGCCCCCCAGGGGAGTGACCCTTGCCTAAGGGGTCGCTCCCCTTGCGTGAAATTCGCTTTAAAAAACAAACTCCCTGGTGTCTAGTGGTTTCTGCCCCCCTTGGGGGCAGATTGACCGTATAAAAATAAACCAATCTGCCCCCATGGGGGGCAGGAATGGCCTAAATAAAATTTGCCCCCTAGGGGAGCGACCCTTGCCTAAGGGGTCGCTCCCCACCGCTAAAAAAATAAAATAAAAATAATAATGATCTGTGTCTCCTAGAGGATTCTGCACCCCCTGGGGGCAGATCGGCCTAATAATAGGCCGATCTGCCCCCAGGGAGTGCAGAAAAGGCCTTGAAAAAAAATGCCCCACCTGGGGAGCGACCCTTGCCCAAGGGGTCACTCCCCTTATGCCAATTTCCTAACAAAACAAAAAAACAAGCTCCCTCTGAGGTCCAGGCCGAGGACGTAATGGTTACGTTCTCGGCACAGTAGCACTGTGCCGCAGAACGTAACCATTATGTCTGCGGCACAGAAGTGGTTAAAAATGTCATCCAAAAAAATTGGCCTGGATTAGCAATGTATACCCAAGCTAAATTACTTCTCTAATGAGAGAAAAACACAAATCAAAAATGAAAATCTCTGGACAACAATTTTGTACGGAGGTATATCAAGGGGCCAGGACTACAAAGGAGGCAGGGGATGCACAGAGGAGCTGCAAGGCCACGGAATATAGATACAAAAGCAGATGGGGCGGGGGACAAAGCAATATAAACATAAGCAAATGCCCTTGTTGAAAAGATGAAATCCCCCGCCCCCAGAACAACCTCAACACATAAACACCACTGCAGTGATAGTCTTTTGTATTTACATTGACATTACCATTAAAACAACTTGTAGTGATCAAGAAATGATTCAAGAGCCGAAACGTATGCCTCTTTAGATTTGAACTCTGTGTATAATCAGTCAGAATACACCCTTATTTCAAAGACTTCGCAACATGTAGCACTACTAAAGTGAAGATTAGGACCAAGGACGTAATGATTTAATGATCTTCAGTGTAGCACAGGTGTTCTAAATTATAAAGCATTATTTATTATGTGAAAAAACAACCAGTAGAAGGTTTCTAGTATGATGAACTAATATACATAAAAATGTGGATTGGAAAGGATATACTCAAGAAATATTGAAGCCAATGCAAAGGAATACATATTAGTTACCCTTAAATGAGAGAAAATGTTTTTTTAAACACAGGTGGTACATCTTAGAAATACAATATCTAGTTCCCGAAAAAAATGTAAAAGTATGAGTGGATATTTACACAAGCATTCCCAAAAGTATGTCTGGGAAGCTGTGCCAGACATACTACTGAGACTGTCAAATGGCATCTCCTATGTGATCCTATCTCTCCTCTGCAGCAATCGACAAAGCATGGATTCCAGCATAGATCAAATGGAGTTTCTCTGTTGAATGTGCAAATACATATTTTTTCTTATTTTTTCTTTTTGTGGAAAGCATGTTTCTCTGAAGCGAAAGCTCGGGCCTGATCCGTTCCCATTTCTATCCTGGAAAGGGATCTTTGCAACCATTTCCATGTATGGAAGTTTCAAACGTATGTGTTTGAAAGTTTCACAATATTAAACCCCAAAACTTGCATAGGATTTACTTTTGCAGACCAAACCCATTTACAGCTGCCACAAATATATTTTTTGAATTTCTGGAGAGTGGAGATGAGATATTTCCAGCAATAAACATATGTTTACCAGCAAAAAAATACCTTTGTGAATAAGGCCTACAATTTTGAAAGAAAGAAGGCTTAGGGACAGATTTAGTTTTAGATCGTTGGATAGCTGCAGCCCTTAAGGCCTCTGCTCCCCTCCCTGCCACACATGTGAGTATCTTGGTGCAGGAATGCCTGTAAAGGCTGTGAATGCTTATGAATGATGCATCCATATGGCATGTTTTTTTGTTTTTCAAGAATAAACTTCCAAAATAGGAGCCTAATGCTCATGAGGAACTGTCCCTGAGTCTGGGGACCAATGGGAGCGCTCAGTGCCCCGGATCCCTATGACTCGCATTGTGGTCCCAGGCAGGAAAATATAGGTCCTTATTTAGAGCTCAGGATGGGGTACTCCATCATAAACATGTTGGATATCCCGTCTGCCATATTGGAAGTGGTGTACAATATAAAGCACTTGTAATGCAGAGGACAGGATGTCCGTCATATTTGTGCTGGAGTATCCTGTCTGCCAATCACTGAATGAGGCACTTAGCCACAGTCACCCTGCCCTACATAGGGCAGGGTGACCATCACTAAGATATAGTGGCATAACGAAACTTGAGGGGGCTCCCCTGCCAAGTACATGAAGGCCCATCCGGGCCTAGTCAGGAGCTCTCAGGACAGAGGCCTACCGCCCGTGCACAGTGTACTGTGATGAGGGGGCCCCCTGGAGCTCAGGGGCCCACTGCACCATGGGGGCTGTGGGGGCTAATGTTACGCCCCTGTTAAAATGACCATCACCCAGTGACAGACAGGCCACTGCGTCAACAAACCGTTGAGCTCGGGGGCCCCCTGCACTGCAGGGGCTGTCGGGGCTAATGTTGCGCCCCTGCTAAAATGACCATCACCCAGTGACAGACAGGCCATGCAGTCAACAACAGCAGAGCTAGCTGAGGCTTTGCCTTCAGAACCCTAGCACATCAGCAGCCCTATACAGATCAGGGTAGCTATGATGTTGTCAGAGAATCGGTCCTCCCACTTGGTCAGACTCAATGCTCCCTTAGGTTGCTGCGTGGAGGACCTGTCCCATACTAAGAACAATGGCCAACTTCTCTCTTCTATTAGTCTATGTCCATGTATCTACAAGTTTTTACCATAAGACTGAAATCACAGGAAACTACATAGGTTGTTAAAAACATTTAGTGAGGTCGATAAACGGCTGTAGAGTTTGAAAGAAGAATTGTTGAAACACCAGCTCCTCATCCAAATGAAAGCATGCTGTTACTTCTTAATACAGCTCACCCACGTTTGAGGCTGTTCTTTCTTAAAGTCTTAAAGAAAAGTATGGGAAGAGGTCAATAAAGCATTTGGGTCTATTTGATTACAGAGTGAGAGCCCCTTGCCTGTTTGTAGCAGCATGGCATTTCCATTGGTTTATTTGAAGTGGTTAGTTTATCCTCAGAGTGGATCAATAGTCACAATGACAGGTATTGCCTCTACCGAATGTGAGACATCCATAATCGTTCATGCATATTTGGATTCTGAAATTTAGAAGTATTACTACTTTGCGAGCATGGACCAGGGAAGCATTGACCCTTAGGATGATTAATCTCCTCGTAAAGGTAGCCTAATATGGAGCATGGATTTCTTGCAAGTGGTAAGTGGCAGTGCAAAACTGAGAGAGAAGGAATCATCAGTGGGATGGGTTGTAAAGTTCACAATATTTTTCTGCCCTCTATACCAGAAACCTCTAATTAAATGTCAACTAAATTGCACATTTGACTTGTCCAGTTTAGCTAATTATAAAGCCGTTTATTAAACTTCTTTAAAGCATACAATGGCTGTAGGTGAGGCAAGAGAACCTAATGGGAGGAATTAAACAATTGATCAACTCCTGACATACTAGTTGATATTTGCTACTTGATCAGTAGACCGTGGCTAGCTTCATGAAGTAATGTCATGACATTATGTGTAAAAGCTGCTACGTAGTCCGTGTTTAAACAGAAATTGATTGTTTAGTTATAAATCAAGAGAAAGAGCACTCTAAAGTTGTGACCAGAAAATAAAAGACCTACCTCTTTGAGAACGGATTAATTTTGTCACATAAGTATGTAATGGGAACTGTGAAGTGCAACACAAAAGGCATTTAAGAAAATCACGTTGGATTGAATTGACTAGATAGAAAGTAACACAAACAAATCCATTGTGATCTCCTTGCAGGTTCTCAATTAAAACCAAGGTAGATTTTTAAGGTTTTTGTTAATTTTATTTTTTGGCATTTTCAGATATGGAACATCATACAGTCAGCAAAAGATCAGGAGGCATTGCGATTCACCTTTTGCATACAGACATTAGCATCGACAAGAACCAATAGAGTTATCCTCTGTATGTGCAACATCTCTTAGCTTAAAGTTAAAGTCAAACTGAAAAGCAATTAATATCGAACTTTAGGAAATAGATAACAACTCATGCCCCCCACCGCTACTCAATTCGGTGCCATCATGTAGCGACATTGATGCTGAGATCCCAGCTGTATAGTACGATTTTCAAAAGTACAACACTGAATCTTATCAATGGTAGCAGAGCAAGCCTATAATCCCTGTGTGTCCCTTCCCAATAGAGTGTTTAAGAGCCTTCCAATCTGCAGTCGCCCGTACCCATTATACCCCTGCCTCTATGCAGGGGCGTCCTCACCAAACGACGCTAATTCCTGCACCATCATACGCCATGAGAGAAGGTCATAAGTCTCCCTGTCATCTCTCCTTGTCCTCCTCATGTGTGTCTCTTCTGCTCCAGGACATTCCAAGAGGTCAGTCCTTCCAGTCTGCACCTCAGAAGGTCGGACACTTAACCAATGAATTGCTATGCCTGGCTTGACCACCACTGGGGCCAGTTGTGCAAACTGGGCAAGAGAGCCAACAAGCGTTATTTGTTTGTTTGTTCAACCTCCCACTCCGTAATAGTTTTAATATGTGCCAGGACGCCAATCCAGAATGTTTTAATAATTGGACTTTTCTTCACTACTTTAAAGAAATCTGCGTTGGGCAGTGGACGCATCCGGAGAATCTAGTAGAGTATATGCTGTGCCATTCAATAGCTTCCGCGATATAGATTTTTAAGGTTGCTCAGTTGCAACTTCTATGTTTTTTACCGAATCAATCAATCAATCAATAATTTGTTAAGCGCGCTATTCACCCGGTAAGGTCTCAAGGCGCTGGGGGGAAGGAGGGGTTGCTACTGCTCGAAGAGCCATGTTTTAGGCACTTTCTGAAGGCTAGGAGGTCCTGGGTCTTGTGTAGGTGGTGGGGAGGGACTTCCAGGTTTTGCCGCCGAGGTGGGAGGAGGATCTGCCGCCGGAGGTGGTGCATTGAAAAGCAGGGACTGTTGCGAGGGCGAGGTTGGCGGAGCGGAGCTGGTGTTTCGGGATGTGGAGGTTAAGTCGGTCCACTGTCGTGGAGTGCTTTGTGAGCGTGGATTAGGATTTTGAAGACGATCCCTTTGTTGATGGGCAGCCAATGTAGGGATCTGAGGTGGGGGGAGATGTGCTCGTGGTGAGGGAGGTTGAGGATGAGATGTGCAGCGGCGTTCTGGATGCGCTGGAGTTTTTTCTGATGCTTGGCTGTGGTCCCCGTGTAGAGGGCGTTACCGTAGTCCAGTCTGCTGCTGACGAGAGCGTGGGTGACCGTTCATCTGGTTTCTATCGGAATCCACTTGAAGGTCTTGCATAGCATACGGAGGGTGTTGAAGCAAGAGGATGATATGGCGTTGACTTGCTGACTCATGGAAAGAGACGAGTGTAGTATGAAGCCGAGATTGCCTGCGTGGGTGGTGGGTGTCGGGGTGGTCCTAGGGTGGCAGGCCACCATGAGTCGTTCCATGCTGTCTTGTTGGGTCCGAAGATGATGATCTCGGTTTTTCCTGAGTTCAGTTTGAGGTGGCTTGCTGTTATCCAATTAGCGATGGTGAGGAGTCCGACGTGGAGGTTGATCTTGGTGGCAGAGGGGTTCCTCTTGAGGGCCAGGATGAGCTGGGTGTCGTCAGCGTAGGAAATGATGTTGAGCCCGTGGGTGGCTGGCGATGCTGGCGAGTGGAGCCATGTAGATATTAAAGAGGGTAGGGGTGAGTAAGGATCCTTGGGGAACTCCACATATGGTCTTGGTGGCTTTAGACCGGCATGGAGGGAGGTGAACACTTTGGGTTCTTTCGGAGAGGAAGGAGGTGAGCCAGTCCAGGGCTTTGTGGCAAATTCCGGTGTCGAAGATGCGTGTGTGAAGGGTTTTGTGGCCTACGGTGTCGAAGGCTGCGGAGAGATCGAGAAGGATGAGGGCAACGGTTTCACCCTTGTCAAGTCTGGTCCTGTTGTCGTCAGTGCAGGCGATGAGGGCGGTCTCAGTGCTGTGGTTTTTGAGGAATCCAGACTGGAAGACATCAAGTATGTTGTCCTTTAGGAAGCGGTACCGTTGTTTGTTGACTTTCTTCTCTATGTCCTTCGCGGGGAAGGGGAATAGAGAGATAGGTCGGTAGTTTGTGAGGTCTTCTGGGTCTGCTTTCGGTTTTTTGAGCAAGGCTTTGACTTTGGCGTGTTTCCAAATATCTGGGAAGGTGGCGGTCTCGAAGGAGCTGGGAAGCAATAATTTGGCTGGCCTTGTTGAAGACGTGGTGGGGGCAGGGTTCTGTTGGAGAGCCTGAGTGGATGGAGCTCATGGTTTTGCTGGTTTCTTCATCGTTGGCGGGGGTCCAGGTGCTCAGTACGTTGGTGTGGCAGGGTGCTGTGGGGTTGGCTGCGTCATTGGTGGTGATAGTGGGTGGCGGCGTTATGAAGCTTTTGTGTATGTCTGCAATCATGCGGTGGAAGTAGCTAGAGAGGGAGTTGCAGAGGTCTTGCGAGTGCGGAGGGTCAATGGCGCAGGATTTGGGTTTGGTGAGTTCCTTGATGATGGTGAAAAGTTCCTTGCTGTTGTGTGCGTTGTTGTCTATGCGTTCTTTGTAGAAGGATCTTTTGGTGGTCCAGATGAGCTGGTGGTGTTTGCGCATGGCTGATTTGTGGGCGGAGAAGTTGCTCACTGATGGTTCTTGGCACCAGGCTTTCTCAGTTTTCCGGCATTCTTGTTTGGAGGTCTGAAGTTCTGCGGTGAACCAGGGAACTGTCTTGTTGATGCGGGTGTTGCTGGTTTTTTTGAGTGGAGCAAGGGAGTTTGCGCACTCGTCGAATCATCGTATGAAGTTGAGGGCGGCGGTGTTGGGGTCATTGGTAATGGGTGGTGTAGATTGGGCGAGGTAGGCGATCAGTTGTTCCATGGAGATCTTATTTTACTTGTGGTGAGGGATAGGATGTTGTTGGTGGTGGGTGGTGGGCTTCAGTAAGGAGAAGTGGACTCAGTGGTGGTCGGGTCCAGTAGAGTTCAGTGGTGTGAGTGAAGGCGATGTGGCTGCTGGAGGAGAATATGGCATCAAGCGTGTGTCCGGCTGAGTGGGTTGGCGAGTTGACCAGTTGCTTGAGGCCGAGGTTTGCAAGGTTTTCCAACAGGGCAATGGAGTTGCAGTTGCTGGCTCTCTCCAGGTGGAAATTTAGATCGCCGAGGAGCAGGTATTGTTGAGGTGAGGGCGTGGGAGCTGATAGCATCGGCGATGGCGTCACAGAATAGGGGACGGGGCCTGGTGGTCTTTAGACGAGGGTTCCTCGCAAAGTGGTGTTGGCATTGATGTGTATCACAAAGTGTAGCTGCTCTGCGGCGTCCAGGGTGTTGTTGGTGTTGGTGGAAATCCTGATGGAATTTCTGTGTATTATGGCGATTCCCCCTCCTGGTTTGTTGATACGGTCTCTTCGGGTGATTTTGTATCCCTCTGGGATGGCTATGGCAATGTCGGGTTCCAATGAGGGGTTCATCCATGTTTCAGTGAGGAAGGCGATGTCGGAAGAGGCTGTCATGAGTAGGTCGCAGAGGTCGATGGCATGCTTGTGGACGGAGCGGGTGTTAAGGAGGATGCATCTGAGGTGGTTGGGGTGTTTGGTGTTGTTGTGGTGTTTGTTGGCTTGAGTGCAGGAGAAGTGGCATGAGTGACATGCGAAAGGTCTGTGGGTGTGTCTCGCGTCGGCCTGGGCGCAGGTGGTGTGCTGGCTGGGGTTGAGAGCGTGGAGCTCTGTGGTGGAGTAGAGGCGTATGGGGACATGGGAGGTGCGTGGACCAGGGGGACGGGTGCAGACGGGCTTGCCTCTGGTGCGCCTCTGGCACACCATCGGCGCAGCCGTGCAGCAGCTGCCATTAAGAAGGGGAGGTGGGAGGGAGGAGCAGCTGGGAGGCGGGAGAGTGCAGCAAATGGGGGCGTGAGGGGGGCAGGGACGCAGGGGACACAACAGCAGGAACGGGGGAAACCGGCAACAGCCGGAAAAAAGGTCACAAAGCGAAAAAAGGCAAAAAGGCAAAAACGGGCAGAAACGAAGTGGAGCAGACACAGCAAATGGGCACAAAAATGAGCGCAACAGTACAGGAAAAACAGAATACAAAACAGAATACAAAATACAATATACAGAAGATATGCCTACCACTAGACACCAGGGATAAGGCGCAGGCGGGTGCCTGCAGGTGGTGGAGGGCCTCGAACTCTCTTCAGAAGCAAGGGTGGGGTCTGGGGCATGGAGGCAGGCTGGTGGAGCTGTTAGCCGTGTCGAGTGACTCCTGGCCTCAAGGCAGGTCAGAGGGTCACTGAATGAAATATGAGCAAGAGGCTCTTCAAATGTGATTGATTTGTTTCAAAGTTCTTCAAAGTGATTTATTCACTTTCAAAAATTAGTTGCCATAGTTCACCGAGCAATCAACAACTGAACTGAATCTGAGCATCGCTGGTATTCCTGGAATTTGCCCTATGTCACAGAAAATGACAGAAAGCAAATTGTAGCTTAATCTTATGAACTTCCGGGTCCCCTCATTTTTTCTGGCTTTTGCTGTTTTATTTCCGTTTAGCAACGGTTACTCGAAACAGTTCTCTTTACCTTCTAAACACCAGTCTTGTCCTAGGAGTAGATGTAAGTTGTCTGCAGCACATCCAGTGCAATGAGTACTTTCTGTGTTCTATTACAAATAGCATTTTGGGGCTGCTTAGGTTAGTCTTTTAACTCCGATCCTTGAGTATTTGGGGGAAGTGCTTGACACAGCACCTCAACAGAATGCCAGAAAACCAGAGGGTTATTTACTTCCGTGGTGCGCTCTGAAAGCAATCTTTATCAGTCAATGCCCATTTAGACCCGAGGGAAGAAGTTTAGAGTGCTCGTATGGCACCTGTAAACCCATCCCTTGTAGAGTAACCCAGCAAGTTATTTCATATCACATCATCCAAGACCTTATTGAGGGCTAAGTTGAAAGTATGTTTAGAGTGTTAACTATGAAGAATATTGTGGTTTAGCTATGCTACAGTATTTTTCAATTTGTCACATGAAACAAGGCACTATGATTGCAAAGCTCTGTGACACGCTCATTAGTGTTCCCTCGATTGGTGGCTTTGATTTTCTTCCCACGGGCTGTTTTGAGGCAGGTCACAGGCTCAGGCCTGCAGACACACCCATGTGTGATTAGCAAAGTGGCCATTTAGTTCGGCGGATAAGAAGCATAAGGATAAGGCAGGGCCCTGGCGCTGTGCGCATGATGTATACGTACAGTCTTGTGGAGCATCTTCTGCAGTACGAGCAGCAGCAGCAGACCAACCATATCGTGCTGGCGACCTCATGCCTAACACGTGGCACAATGAACACGGTAGATGTATATTCAGGTGAGGAGTCCAGAAATCACTCAGATTGGATCCCAATAGTCAAGTCTTGTAACCTGCACATACGATCTCTGTTATGGGGATTAGTGCGTTTATTGAGGAACATTTTATGATTGATCGATTTCTATGAGCTCAGCAAGAAAGAGGAACTAAATCTTACAATTTGAATGAAAAGTGGCATAGGGTCTGGGAGGTTAGGGCCTTATCTCGCTATAATGCATCTTACAACAGGACCCAGTTGAGTAATAACAAAAAACAATCTTCTAACTAATTACTTTTTGTCTCCATGACTAGTAGTGATGAAGACAATCTTAATGGAAATACTGTTTTTTGTATAAAAACTGAGACTGACATTGCTACCAGTCTTGAGGATTTGCAGATGTTTAGCCCATTATTTCAAACATATGAAGAGAGATAATGGGGGACTGATTTGCATTTCCACTCAAAAATACTTAAGACGTTTGGAAAACAAAACCTTTAAGGCATGGGGGTAGTATTTAGCCTTTAGTAGAACAAAACCAACAATTGTGCAGTCTAAGATCGTAAATAACAGGCATGATGTGGGGATCTGCTATAACTAATCTTTAAATTTAACATCATATCTTATCTTTCAGTGCAATTGACTTATGTGTGGTACTCAGGATGTCCGTATCCCTCTTCCTGACGCTCCCCAGCACAGTGAAGTATGAACTCTTGGCACTGGCACTGTTCCTGTTTCTGATTGCTGTCCTGATTTTAGCATGCCAGACGTACAGGTATTACAAATACCGTGAAGGAATCAAGAAGGGAGGTAGGTCAAGTTCTCATAAGCAAAGTACATTGTGATAAGTGTGACTCACCCTGAAGATATTCATAATACCCATAAATATTTGTAACACTTTACGGTCTGTCTTATGAACAAAATACAACTTTTTCATATTCATTTTATCCCAGACATAGCTCGCATTTCTGAATATTTCGAAATATTTTATTTTGGTGTATCTCAGGTGCTCCCACTATAAGTGACATGATCTTTTCAGAATAGAATTGAAAACCTGGGTGTTCCTGGGATAATTGCAACAACTGCTGCCCCTAGAATAGAACCAAAGTAATACACAAGCAAGTTAAGAGCTATGGAAGAGTCCCGACACTACAGCAAGAAGAACAGACACATGCACTTCACCCACGCGGGGACTGCCACCCAATATAGTCTTGAGTGACCTTGACTTATAGTTGGGATATAAAAGCTATGCCATCCCAACTATAAGATATGCCTCTCTACTGAACATTAGAAGCAACTGCTACCACTCCATCCCTGAAGACCAGTTTACTGGTTGATGATATGAAGACTCTAACCATAGTCCACACCAAACATAACTAGCACAGTGAACAATGTCTGCTCTACCTCTTACATCTAACCATATGATGTAAGGCCATAATCCTAGTCTTTCTGATGGTCTTCCCTATCTTATTCTGATATCATTTGGGTCACTAAATGTTATCATGTACCAGTTCACACCCTGATCTCTCATCATCAACAGCACAGTCATATAATGTACTAAAGGACCTCTGGAAACTTGCTGGCAACTGGAGGACACAGATATTGGCCTTAACAGCCTGCTTAACTTACCACTCAGTGCTAACTAGAAAGGTCTAGAAAGGCAGGAGAAAGCTGCCGCATATTGCTGGTCACCAGATAACTCTAATGCAATCCACCTTGCTAGTCCTGACTAGTCACATACGCTGAGCACCCATATCCTAAAATGTCAATGATAAAAATGATGGATATAATGCAGTGCATCTTGGGAAATCTCCTTACCTCACATCTCATGATGGCGACCATATAAAGGAGGATCATAATACAGTCTGTCCGAGCAGATCTCTGATTCCCCTTACTCTTTCTCTATACCTACCAGCTCCCCTGGATGCAGAATAACTCATAATGGACTGAGAACATAATGCAAAAAACAATTGGAAAAGCTTGAAGATCTAACGTTGCAATGGTGTGACCCGACCTTTTCTCTTTGCCAGAGCTTTTTGACAATTCTGTTCTGCATCAACAAAAATAAATACATGCTTATTTACTGATGTGGCAAAGCATCAGCGAAAACAAAAACAGATATCACAATTTGACAACATACATGCCAGCGTGTGTTTGGGTGCATTATCTCTTAGATAATCTGTCTGATTGTAGCGCTCAGATCACGGTTATCTAGGACGATTTTGACCTCAACGACTATGAGGCAATGTGTACTTGACAAGATGTGAACAGCATTTCAAAACACAGTTAATAAAGAAAAGATAGGCTCAAAAAGGGAGTTTGAGATCAGTAATTTAGAGAGAAACATGAAGATTTATCAAAATAATGAAAGGTTTAAAGTGTATTAACATAATAAAGAACAATACAGAAATCAAGCATAAAGCTCAGTTCAATAAATCAATAATAGAAAATCAACTGCCGTGAAGGCCATCAGTAATAGAAATAAAAGCAATAATGAGCAACATCCGAAAAATAATCTAAGTTCAGAGTGTGCAGCAAATCAACAAGAAATCGTGCAGCATTCCTAGCAGAGACTAAAAAGGTATGACTCTCCTCTAAATTTGAGCATCTTATATACCCATTTCTCGCACAGAATGCAGTGAATCAACATTGGATGAGCAAATATATCTTATTCAAGAGCAAATCACAATACAGTATTCTAAAATGTCATATAAACGCACTATCCCCTAATATGAATATATTAAACTCTTTCTGATCTCATGCCATCGAGAGTGGCAGAACGAAAATGTTGCAATAAACAATACCAAGACTCATAGTTGTACAGTCTTCAGCAAACGACCAGGAAGAGCCTTGGGAGTAACAAATAACCTTCCTGCGAAGTTTCTTCGAGAACAGTAATTCACTGCAAAACAAAAAGTGCATATTTTGCTGTATGCAGTGTCAGATGAGAAATGTAAACATACAATGATCATTATGAAACAGATGCCATTTTTAAAAAGGAGTCGAGGCCTACTGAGGCCTTGTTTAGTATAAGCCAGAAAAACACATCCTAACAATTTTGTTTCTATAGCAATAGCTAAAGATGAATGCACATATATAAATCAAATGTGCACTAACTTAATTTCATGGGGCACCGTACAAGTGCAAGCATACATCAAGACGTGGACATTTTTAATTTACCATTCCAAAATGACAGACACCAATCTTGGAGCGATAAATTAAAAAAAACATTGTGCTAACATACATCAAAGAGAAAAGAGCAGCACAGTAGCAAATTGCAGCTACCTGGCCCTCTAAAAAGATAAATAAATAGAAGAAACAATGGGGAGTGTCTGGATACCAACAGAGGGGGGGTAGGGGTTGCAGGGGCAAATTAAATCCCCAGTGCAGAAGGAGCAGCAGGGGTGGCAGGCAGCAATTTCAAAGTGGTGGAAAATTCAAGAAAAAAATTGGACGTGGAGAGCCGCGGAAAACAAGACAGGTTAAATGATGGGTGAAAAAACACGGAGCCTTGGGGTGGTAGGTATTTGAAAGTGGAAGCAGTGCATGAGTAAGAGAGCAAAAAACATGTGCACTCCCATGAAGTGCTCAAGCAAAAGAAATACGTAGTTCTCAGTGTTTTGATACAAATGATTGATTCATTCAAATGGATGGTAATGAAGTTGTACTCCAGGGGAAGGAAAAATACAACATGAGGAAGGAAAGCATTGAATAATAAGAAAGCAAATGAGATTTTCAATAAAACCAACTAATAATAAGAAATGGGCTGCTCCTTTAGAGACAATGGGGGTCATTATGAGTCTGGTGGTATCATGATCGTCATTTTGGCTCAGCAGTCGTACATCCAAGGGGCAGGCAGAGAAGACCGACAAATTATGAGCCTCGCGGTCTTCCCAACAGAAGACAGCCAAACTACCGCCAGTACCTCCAGTGCAGTCATGCCACCACGGATGACAGTAGACACCTTCAGGCCAGCGGGAACCATGTTCCAGTCAGACACATTATGAGAGTACACAACGTCAAGGTTTCTGCCGTGGTCGAACCGCGCGAAAAACCTGGTGGAAACCAACTCTATAAAGGGAGACATTCACCTTCAGGAACACATACCAGACTGGAGCCACCAGTGAACTTGACCTGTAAATCCCTCCCCTGCTCCTGCTCTCACAACGACTCCGGAACCAGCAACAAAGACAATAACCGTGAGTATACACACCTACCTGACACTGTAGGGAAACCCAAAGTACACACACAACATACACATCCAGGACAGCAGGTGACGCAGACACACACATGTGAACACACACCCATACGCACATACACACCTACATGCACACACGCACATCCATACTACACACACACACACACACACACCCACACTACACACACCATGCCCAACACACGTGCAAGACACAGCAACTCACAGATATACAGCATCAGCACAGTTGAACACAACAATACACAACAGCACTGATCCACACAACGACACCACAGCCGTTACTACACAAACGCGTCAACAAGCGATTACAGTACACACCTCCACATGACACCACATACATTCTACAACACATAACAATATCTGACATTCAATAAACACAATCACACAGCCATACAATGAAACATACGCCATAGCACGCTAACACAACACACAACGCAAACACAACCACAAAAGGACACACAACACCACCAGTACACATCGAAACACAAACAATACACAATGTATCAACACGCATGCATGCACCAAACACAACCATATCCTATAAGCAATACACAGCCATCACAGCGGGACAAACGACAGGGCCACCCACACATGCAGGCCAGACACTACAGCGAGTACAACCGCCACATACATACAGGTCACACACAAACAAACTAAAGGTACCAAATTCAATACAGCCATGTTAAAAGAAAGGCAAGACAAGTATGTTACCTTCGAAGCCAACAAAAGGTTGGGCCAGATGTATTTCAAATATTTTTTTCTGTGAGATAATAAATAACTATATACATGTATCAGCCCATTGGCAGTCCAAGTTACAAAAAGCCCAAGGCACAAATAGCACCTACGTGTGCCCCTACTTGACTCCTGACTGCCAAATGACCTCCACAGGATAAGGGCATCAACGAGGCAGACAGGCACCTCAGGGCCCGGGGGCATTAGAGGGGTGTTGGGTTTGGGCTTGGGCTTTGAAGAGGGTCCTTAGGCTTGGGCTTGGGTTTGGGGTTGGGAAGGGTCAACGTCTTGGCAGGGGGAGGGGCATGGGTGCTAGCAGGGGGCTCAGGGGAGGACTAGGAGGTGGAAGGAATAGACTTGGGGAGGAACACAGACCATTTGTGGGTATCACAGGGTGGGAGAGGAGTAGGGAACAGGGAAAACTCCACGAGGAAATGCTTTTTTGACACACGGCGCAGTCATGGCAAAAGCGTTTGGGAGTGGAGATAGAGGGAGCGGCTTTAGGAGATGTTTATGTGGATGTTTTGGGTGCAAGTTCCTGTGAAGAATGTTTGTGGGTGGTTGGTGTCTGTTGGGTGGGTAAGTGGGGTGTTTATGTGTTTTAGGAGGAGGGTGGAGGAGGTGCTGGGAGATGCCATGCTGGATGGGTGACTGTCTGTTGGGGTGGTGACTGAAGGTATGGCAGATGTGCTGCATGTGGGTGTGTCGGTGGTTGTGGTGGTAGCAGATGTGGTGACTGGGGTGGACGTCTACGGGTCTGCTATTGTGTTGATTGTGGGTAAAATAGGAGTTGTGGCTGGATCTGTGAAAGTTGGTGTGGTGGGTGCAGGTGTTTCTGGTGTAGTGTCTGTGAAGGAGGGGGTGGTGGGTGAATCAGTGCAGGTAGTGGATGTTGGTGTGTCTGCAGGTGGGTGTTGTCTGTGTGCATGCCGGTGGTGGGTCTGGTGGTGCTTGTGTTTGACTGCGGTACTTTTGGCTGTTGAGGTGGATGCATGCTTGTGTGTCTGTGTGCTTTGGCTGGGTTTGGGAAGAGGGGTTTGGGTTTGGGTAGAGGCAGAGGTAGGGAGAGGGACAGTAGACTAAGGGTGACCGGCTGCCATCAGTGTGGAGGCCTGAGCCTGAAAGGATCTCTGGAGGCCAGCCAGTGCACCATGAATGCCCTCCAGGAACGCATTGCTCTGCTGGACTCCTCCCATGGCTTGCAACAAAGGGTGCTCTGCTGGCTAAGGACCCCCAGTGTCGTCACTTCCTTGGTGATGGCATGCCAGATCCCTTTCTTCTGATGGGCATTCACCTGCATAAATGACAGCAAACAAAAGGAGAAAGTCATGTAAACTGTACACTGGTACCATACTAACAGGAGAGGCCTATACACTTCAGACTCACCAAGTGCCCACACATACCCATCCTCACTGCCCACACGCATTCACTCCATGCCCTCTTCAGGCACCTATACTACCTCAACGGTACACTTACCCCATTCACCGTCACACGCATCCCTATCACACATGATTATGGCATTGCGCTCACCTGTTTCTCTGGTCCCCATATAGCTGTTCATACAGGGGTAGGACCCCATCCACACGCTTCTCCAGCTCTTCTGGTCTGAAAGCTGAGGCCCTATCACCTCCAGGACATGACATGATGGATCCCAGAGACAGTACACAGCAGCTCAGGCCTTGCTGGCAACAGTGTCAGGACTCAAGTGAGCAAGGCTGCAGAAAATTGCGGTCACAGCTGCCATGTACATGAGCGTCACCGCCAGTGGTCATCGCCATTGGCCCCAATCCCCCATAGGCAGCAATGTTAACCAATGACAAGTTGCACAGCGGTAGCGACCGCCTCCCGCCATGATGACATACGCCGGTGGAGTTAGCTCACTGCCATCTGTCCAGTGCTGCAGGACAGGTGGCTGCCATTTTGTGCACATCTCATGCAATGATGTGCAAATATATGTGTGCCATATACATATTGGGATAAATTGGGGAGTAACCCTATGTTGTGCCATCATGGTAGTGCTGACACATGTGACAAGTGTCCTAAAGGACTTACACGTTCAGCATTGTGCTGTAAGACTGGTGTCCAAAGTCCATCAGGATGCCCATTTTTGTATATGTCTGCAGTGCTATGCATGTCTGACAGTGTTAGGTATGTGCTAATTTTGAATTGTACAGCCTACATATGTAAAATCCTTTTATCAAAGAACATAATCTCCTCTCTACCTAGGTTTGATTCCATGAGGAGAATGAGACAGCCACCAGTGTACCGTCCACTAGTTGACCTTGCAACCCTGGAGAACAGGCATATCATACAAACCTATTGTCTGAATCGTTAGACCATCTTGGATCTATGTACACAGTTGGAGCCTGATCTGTTACCAGCTATACACAATCCCTATTCCATCCCTCCCACAGTACAAGTCCTGTCAGTTCTGCACTTTCTTGTCACAGGCTCCTTTCAGAATACAGTGGGTATGGCAGCAGGAATGTCACAGCCATTGTTCAGTCTAGTGTTGAAGTATGTTCTGTGTGCATTGTTAAAACACCTGGACAGTTACATCAGGTTTCCCAAATGTGCAGATTTGGACTATGTGAAGGCAGACTTTTATGATATGGGACACACCCCTCATTTGATAGGGGCCATTGATGGCACCCATATAGCTTGGGTTCCTTCCAGTGCCAATGAACAGGTGTTTAGGAACAGGAAGCACTACCACTATCTTAATGTTTAGGTGGTGTGTCTGGCAGACCAGTACATATCTCAGGTCACAGCCATGTTTACTGGATCTGTACATGACTCCTTCATTTTAAGGAACAACAATGTCCCACACATGATGGCACGTCTACAAACAGAGAGGGTTTGGCTCCTTGCTATGTATCCATCACAATGTACTCCACTGTAGTTGCTTCTGTCATCATATTCTTCCCTGTCACTGTACCTGTTATGTCAATGGTCCTATATTTTATCACACCGGTGACTCTGGCTATCCTACCCTTCCCTGGCTGCTGACACCTGTAAGGTACCCTGCCATGGATGGGGAAGTCCATTTCAACGAGGCCCACAGGAGGACAAGGCGTGTAACAGAAAGGACATTGGCCTCCTGAAAGTCAGATTCAAATGTCTGGACCTACCTGGAGGTGCCCTCCTCTACTCACCCCAAAAGGTATACCAGATAGTAGAAGCCTACTGCATGTTCCACTATCTACCCTGAGATGCCAGATACCATTACTAGCTGATGAGGGTGAGGCAGCTGGACCAGTGGCTGGTAATGCTGACATGGCAAGTGATGAGGTGGCAGAGGAGGAAGGTGCAACTGACTCTATGACTAAGCTCATCAGTCAGTTCTTCCAGTGTAATAAATGTATGCTGATTAGGGTTTGGCAAGTGTTGAATGTCCTCATAAAATGCTGTACCTACCGAAGTGTCCATGATGATAATCTCCGATGTACTGACCAGTAATGAACAATGTGTGCAGCATTCTCCTGTAGTCATGTCATTCCACCTACTGAATGTGTTATGAATACATGTTGCTCTGCTACCTATGGCTTGGGCTTTCATAGTCACTAGGCATTGCTAAGTGATTAGAGAATTGAGAGTTGTAAATGACAAATGCTAGTTACAGTGCTACATGATGAATATTCTGTGACTTGTGATCTATAGGTAATCTCTGGGGGAGCCTGATCAGGTGGTATCCTACACTGGGGATGCCCTCTATGTGCTCTATATGTTGTTTGTGTGGCTCCATGCCTTCCATCCTGATGGTACTCTCTGTAATTGTCTTATTGCAGTTTTGCATGCTGACTATACTCTTATGTGGCTCAGGAATGTGAATTGTCTGACATATGTCCTGGAACATATCTCATGTAATGTGTCTTGTGCTAAGGATCCCTCCTTCTCCTGTCCATTTCTGTGCCTGTTGGATGTTGGTGTGCTTAGCCATCTCACATATGGCACTCGTGACTTTTGTTGATGCTGTAATGAAGACACTAATACAGTAGATGTGTTCCATTGGTGTTTATTGTGCATATTTAGAAATGGTAGCAAACATAATTAGTGCAAACATTGTCCAAGAGGTGATGAGTGGGGTCATGGTAGATTAAATCATCAGAGTAGGTGGTACAGCTGTTGGTTGCACAGGTCCATTGTCCAACTGCCAGTGGGAAGATGGAGTTATGTCATTGAACAGTCAACAGGGAGTCTCAGTGGCACACAAGGGAGGCACATCAGGTGAGGGTCACTTCCTGGCAGTGGGTGTGGTCTTGTCTTCTGCTCTAGCCAGATGTCTGTATGGACATCCACGTTTCCAGGGGAGGGTTCATCAGCTACAGAGGGAGGGGTGTCTGAGGCCTGTGGTTCCTTGTTTCTGGTCCAAGGAGCGCCTGGCCTGGCAGTTCGGGCAGTGTCAAGACTGATTTGCATATGGATGGGTCCAAACTGGAATGGCATCACAAGCAAAAAACTGATGGATTAAACCCAGATCTGTGACTGGGGTGAATGTTTGATTTGTTCTGCATTCCGTCCATCATCTGTTGTTTTGCATTTGTCACCCCAAGTGGGAAAGGTATGCCCAGACGTGGGTCCCGTGCTTGCTATGCTACCAGATTCAAGCTAGCCTGGCTGATGAAGGGTGATACCCTGAAACCAGTCCCAGGATGCTTGTTTTTGGGCCAAGGAGGGCCTGACTTGGCAGTTCGGGCTGGACTGTTCCCCTGGGGAACTGGGTCATGATTGATTTGCATATGGCTGGGTCCAAACTGGAATGGCATGGCACGCAAACAAAATGATGGATTAAACCCAGATCTGTGACTGGAGGTGAATGTTTAATTTGTTCTGCATTCCATCCATCATCTGTTGTTTTTGCATTTGTGGTTCCCCTGGTAGGGCCGCCATTCTGCTGACTACCGCTCATGTTGATAGGTCTGATATAATGTTGCTAGTGGAAGGGGCCTGCTGGTGGGTAGAGGAAGCACAATGGGTGGTGTTGACATCCCTCAGTACCCCTGCAATGGAGGCCATGGTGGCATTGTGTGCCTGCCACTGTTGCATGACCTCCTGGTGTTATTCCCTCTGCAGCCATTGGTTTTCCCCCAACATGAGTTTTATCCGGTCTATCCTGGGATTATTGGTATGCATCCAGGAGTTGGAAGATGGTAGCCTGGTCAGTAGAGTCCCTTGGGGGCCCCGTCCTCTGGCCCACAGCTTCCCTCCCATGCCCCTTGCCCCCATGAGCCTGTGCCCCTGGCACGGTGTGCCCACTCCCAGTGTTCGCAAGACCTTCATTGTCTGGGATGTGAGGGGTCGACTCAGGTCCCTGTACTGTGGGGCACACAATAGTTTGATCTGTCCGTGGGATACAGGTTCGGGGACAATGGGTAGGCTGTGATGTTGAGGCCACAGGGTTTGGAAGTTTGTGGTGGGCAGGGTGAGGAAGGGAGGTGCATACTGACCAGATGTCCCAGATGGGCCAGGTAGGTTGTCAGTGTCCAGACATCCAGGCTGTTATCCTCACTGGGGCCTTCATCCTGTGGTGGGCTGGCAGTTTCTGGTATCCTCTCCATGGTGGCACTGGCATGGGTACCTGGTGATGGAGCGAGAGTGGAAGTTATATATTGAAGATGTGTTAGGTTCACTGTTTATCATATGCATACATCACCTTGACATGATTCCCACCAATGACGGGGCATGGCCAAGCCGGCGTTAATGGCGGACGTGAGCTGAGGAAGCTCTCCGTCTCGCCCAGCTTATCCAATGCCAGACAGGGGTTCGGAGGCTGGCGGCACCTAGTTGGAGGAGGTGCTGGGCAGCTGTGGGGCCCCGGGCCGTGGCGGGACTGGGCGCCGGCTCTCTGAAGTGGCGCAGAGCAGATTCGGGCCGGGCCCACGTGGATCTGCGGTCCGCCGAGCTCAGGTGAGCGGCGGGCGCGGACTCGCAGTGGCGCGAGAGCGTGATGCGGTGGGGCCCGTTCGCGGGAGCCTGCCTGGAGGAGGCCCCTGATGGTACAGTGCCCCATCGGGGGCAAAGAGGAGCCTGAAAACCTTGTAGGAGCGTGGTGGGGGGCGCCGTCTCCCGCACGGGGCACTTAGGCGCTGAGGGGAAGGGCCAGGTCCACCGACCGTGCAGCCTGGATTGCTGGCCTGTCCCTGCCTAAAATACTTGTCTGGGGCCTTAGAGGCCTGGAGTTGGTGCCCAGTGGCCTGGAGGCGGGCGGTAGGAGGAAGGCACCGGTGCAATCATGAGCTGGGCTGCTCGTGCTGCTGCGCAGCGCCGTCCTGGGTGCACAAGCAAGCGGACCCAGCCCAGTTTGGAGATCTGGTGAGGTGCTGGTCCGATCGACATCGGAAGCGGCTGGGTGGCAGATTTGTTCCCGGCTATGAAGTTAGCGGCGGGGAGTCGTTCCCCCTTGGTATCTGGTGCTGAGGAACCAAGCCAGTGTGGTAGCTGAGTGTGAGGAGCTAGAGGCTGCCCTGGACGGCCCACTTTGCCACGTGGCTACCGCATTGGTTGCAACGGTCTCCTGGCCTGGTATTTCCACGCAAGTTGGGTGTGCCGGGGGGCTCTATGCTGCCGGAGCTGGTGGTGTGTCGGCTGGTGAGTGGAGTGGCGTTGGCTGGAGCCCACAGCGGCCCTGATCATGGTGGGGACGGGCCGCCTTCGCTCTGGCACTGGAGCTGGGAGGTCGCAGGATGCTGCGGCGCAAGACAGCCAGAAGTTAGATGCTGTGCTGGCTGCGGTGGAACGCATTGGCGACTTGCTGGAGCGGGCTCGCACATCCTTGGAAGCTAAGATCGACAGGGTAGCCAGCGACCTTGTCTTGCTACAGGCTGACCACCGCAAGCTGGCGGATAAAACAGGTACGATAAAGGCGCGAGTGGATGGGCTGACATCGGTGGTGTCTCACTTGGAGTCTACGGTGGGGGATACTCTAACACGTGTGGCGGAGTTGAAGCGTCGTGTGGAGGACGCGGAGGGCCGCACCAGAAGAAATAACATACGGGTAGTTGGATTACCGGAAGGCACGGAGGGCCGTGACGCAGTGGCATACTCTGAGAGCTGGCTTCGGGGACTGGTACCGGTTGGTACCCCCTTTTTTTCGGTGGAGCGGGCTCATTGAATCCCCACGCGGCCAAGGCCTCCGGGAAGTGGTCCTCATCCTAGTATAATTTGCTTGCTCCACTTTGCAGATCGAGATATTATACTCAAAACTGTGAGATCCTCCCTGCCGCCTCGAGTGGACGATGCACAAATAATGCTGTTTCCGGACTATACTCTGGCGGTACAAAAGTACCCGGCCTTCTACTTGCCCTTGAAGCGTAGACTCCGAGCTCTGAGCCTGGAATACTCTCTACTATTCCCCGCCAAACTCCGCATCGTGACTGAGAATAAATCTCACTTCTTCACCACACCAGAAGCGGCGTGGGAGTGGCAGGAGTCAACGGGCCACGCTTCGGGCCGCTCTTTGGGCCGTAAAGTGGAGAGAAACCCACCCGCATCAAAGAGCAGGCACAGTTGGGCAAGGCATGGTTGTAAGGGCGGTGGTGCGACCACGGAGGCCGCGACCCATGCTCCTGACTTGGAACAGCTCATACAGGAGCGGCATGAGGAGATACAATCGGCTGCGGCTATCAGTGCCTCTCCAGCGGCGTCGGGATCGGAAACTGAAATTTCACAGCCTCCCAGTGACAGGCCTGCCACACCGGATCGGCTCTCAGAGTTGGGCTTTCCGGAGTGCCCGTCTGTAACACCTGCCACTGCGGACGAACTTTTCTAGGCCCTGCAGGGGATGATTCGGATGGCCCGGTAATCCTGTAACCATCTGCTTGGAGTAAATGGGCCGCCTGGACTACAGAGATGATATATTGCTTAATAAGTGCTGATAGTTGGCCCGGCTGCCAGGCATGGGAAAGGCTGAGCAGGTTGTTGCCGGTACTGTAGCTGTCTTCGCTTGCTGTTTAAGACTGAAGTTAGCCGCTCCCCCCTCTCTTATCCACTGTAGCCGGGTCGACTGGCTTAGTGAGTGCTTGCTTCCTTGTGTGATTTGGCCTACCCCACTCTCCTGCTAACGGAGAATTAGAATGTGTGATTATGTTGTTGAATGTCCAAGTTGTTATATATATATATAGAGCGCCTGACCGCGTGCTGGGAATCTGCTACTGCACGCAGCATTACGCTTAAGGGCGGGACGGGCGGTGGGTGGGCGTGCCAGAATGGTGCCGGCATGAATCCATGTATCGCGATCACTTGGAACGTGCACGGCGTACACACGCCTAGGCGCAGGTACTCCACATACTCATATCTTAAAAGGCACTCAGTCCACATTGCTTTTTTGCAGGAAACCCATTTGGCGCTCTCAGAGCTCCCTAGCTTGCAGCGGCGCTGGAGAGGGCAACTGTATGCAACAGGTTACTCCACTTATGCCAGGGGTGCCCTGATCTGGATTAAAGCAGGTGTCCCCTTTGTAGCAGAGGAGCAGATCATAGATTCGCAATGGAGATTCGCCCTGGTCCTTGGACGGCTTGCGGGCCGGGCCATAGTGCTGAGCTCTATATATGCCCCAAATGTAGATCAGGCTTCCTTTCTGCATAATCTGTCCCACCACTTGGCGGGTTGGAGTGACTACCCCTGGTTACTAGGAGGTGACTTTAACAGTGTGCCAGATATTGACTTAGATCGTTCCTTCCCCCCACTGCCTACATCCCCTGCTGTGGCAGCCGCGCGCGGGTTGGTGAATTGGACGCAACATTGGCACCTGATAGATATATGGCATCAGCGGAATGCTGCAGACAGAGTTTACTCGTATTATTCTGCCCCGCACTCCATCTGGATAGAATGCTCTGCACGCAAAACTTGACCTCTGTGGTCGTAGGCGTAGATTACTTAGGGACGCATGCACTCATATCACAACCAGCAGATTGCGCGTTTGGGTTTGGATTTTTCCCCCCCAGCTGTCCCTACCTGGAAACTCAGGCCTGAACTCTTAGAGGATGCTGCTTTTAAAGCATCACTGGACACGCGATCCCTGAATTTTTTTAGCATAATGATGGTACTGCCTCTATAGGCATGCTGGAGTGGGATGCCTTTAAGGTCTTCATCCGAGATCACTGTATGGGAACTCAGTGGAATTTGCGCCACTCGATTGAACATGACCTAACTTGTATGGAGCGAGACTCGCTGCGCCCAGAGAGGGAGGCTGCTAGGAGCCCCGCAGAGGAGGCCTTGTTATCCAAGGCCCGTGCTGAGCGTTTGTCGCTACTTGAACGGCTGCGTCGTCTGAATTATGCTGCGCACTCAGCGAGAACGCATGCTTCAGCAGACAAGTCGGGCAGACTTCTGGCCTGGCTGGTTAGAGGTGATCGTGACCATGGCCCGATTATGGAGGTCCGCTCGGAAGCTGGTGGTCTGTTGCATACGCCTGGAGAAATACATTCTGCGTTTACACAGCATTACCAGGCGCTGTATGCCTTGAGGGCGCTTTCCCCTGAACAGTCTTGTAATGAGTTTCTCGTTAGTGTGGAACTCCCATGTCTGACTCCGGACCAGGGGAGGGCACTGGAGGAGCCTCTTGATCTTGTTGAAATATAGGCCAGTATTCGCGAGCTAGCGTCTGGCAAAACGCCGGGCCCGGATGGTCTGCCGGCTGACTTTTACAAGACATTTACTTCAACTCTTGCACCCAAGCTACTCCGTGTTTATGAGGAGGCAGTACGGAGAAGATGCTTGGCGACATCTCAGAGGGAGGCGCTGCTTGTGTCCCTTCCCAAGCCTGGTAAGGACCCGGTAGAGTTGGGCTCGTACCGACCGCTAGCAATGCTCAATACGGACTATAAAATACTGGCCAAAACGCTAGCAATGCGTCTTGCGCCTATAACACCAGGCCTGGTACACCCGGATCAAAATGGGTTTGTGCCGGCGAGGGATACATCGCACAACATCAGGCGGCTGTTTCGCATCATGCACTATGTGAGACGGGCCACGGGCGGGATGTCTTGTCCTTGACCTGGAGAAGGCCTTTGATTCACTAGAGTGGCCCTATCTTTTTAGGGTCTTGCGGCGGTTTGGCATTGGGCCCCACTTCACTCGGATGGTTAACTTGCTATACACTAATCCTCAGGTCCGGGTTAAGCTGGGGGGCATTGTATCAGAGTCAGTCAATGTGTGCAGAGGTACAAGGCAAGGTTGCCCCCTTTCCCCGCTGCTGTTTTCCATTGCCATGGAGCCACTGGCAGCGGTTTTGCGCAACAAGGGGACTGGTTGGGGTATTACCCTGGGGGACGCCCTGCACGTGGCATCGCTGTACGCTGATGACCATTTGTTGTATTTTAGGAATATTACGCAAATCCCCTCAGAGGTTGGGACCCTGTTGCAACGATTTGCTTTGTTATCTGGCTTCAATGTCAATTGGTCCAAATAATGCCTCTTCCCTTTTGACTCTACGCTTTGAAACCCAGAGCTTTGTCTTGCTGGGAGTATTGTCCCATGGCAGCCACATGCATTCAGGTACCTAGGCATCCGTATTTATCACCGGGAGGGAGACCTAGTTGATGGAAATCTTAAGAGAGCGGTGTCTTCGATCAAATCCCAGATGGCTTTTTGGTAGACGCTGCCGCTGTTGGTGGCAGGTAGGATAGCGCTTCTAAAAATGATAGTCTTACTGTGCCTATTATATTACTTTTCTAACCTCCTGCACTATATCGCCCCCAACTTCTTCAGGAGTCTGGAGTCTACATTGAGGGAATTCATTTGGAATGAGGGTCGCTGCAGAGTTGCGCTGAAAAAAATTTGTTTGCCTGGAGAGAGGTGGCCTGGCGGTTCCTAATCTGGAACACTACTATCTGGCCTCTCAGCTCCAGTGGGTGTCCAAGTGGCTGGCGGGTCTTCATCTCACGGACACGGCGACCACGGAAGGCCCTTGGTCCCTCATGCAAGTGTCTCACTTATTTCACCCACTCACACGCGTGGCATTGCCGGGAAAATATTCCTTAAGGTGGCTTACAGCTGTTATCGTAGGTCCCTGCGCCTCACCGGGGGGTTGGTCCCATTTGCTCCTGCCGTGGTGTTGTTGGGTACTCCTCGTGGCCCTAAGATTACATCAGGTCCCGAGCTGCGTGCGTGGCATGCGGCGGAGTTGTATACACTGGGTGACCTCTATGATGATAGTAAGCTAATTCCGTTTCCTACACTGGTTCAGGAGTCGGGGCTGCCTGCAGGACAGTTTCTGTTATATAACTCATTGTTGAGGTCTTTAACATCCATGAGGGGTGACGTGTCAGTAGCCCCTCCCACGCATTTGCTGATACAGTACATACAGGTGATGGGGCAGGGGCGGCACCTGATTAGATGGTTTACTGATGCGTTGCGCATACACACTGCCCTAGAATGCTATGCGCTGCGTGCGGCCTGGGACAGGGATGCGACCACCTCAGTCACAGATGCGCAGTGGAAAGCAGCTCTCTCCGGCCACATTAATGTACCCCACAACTCTAGATTTTGCTTGATCCAATTCTATATCATTCACAGGGTCTACCTCACTCCAGCCCGAGTGAACAGATATTTTGCTCGTCAAGATGCAGCCTGCCCCCCGTTGTTCTTATATATAGATGCAGACATGATACACATGCTGTGGTCCTGCCCATCCTTGCATTGCTTCTGGAGGACAATGGTAGGCCACCTATCTGAGTGCACGTCGCGTCCAGTTCCATTCACCTGGGAGGCTTGTGTGCTAGGCCTTTTTCCCAGGGGCAAGCGGCATAGAGCTGCGGCGCGATTTATGGATCTGGGCCTGATAACGGCTAAGCGGCTGATAACCCGCAGGTGGAAGTCAGCCGATCCACCAGCTGAGCAGGCCTGGAAATATTCATTCGGAGGGAGTGGCGTTGAAAAGAGAAGACGCGCTGGGGCTACGCAAGTATCCGTTGTCAGACAGCTGGGAAGAGATGGGGCCCTGATGCGGAGGAATCAGTTTAATTGCTGGGGTGGATGTGCACCTGCACTCGGTGCGGGAACGTGAAGGGGGGGTGCTGGTGTCTGGGTGGCCGGTCCGGTCTCTTTTTGGGGGATGGGGCTGGATGTTATCAGGGTGGAAGGTGTTTGTGGCTTCCATGTACTCCCGTCCTACACTGGTGCAAATGGATAATGCAGGGAGGCTCCCGCACCTACAGCGGCGCGCTTTAATTGCAATCTATTGACTGTATAAATAGTACTCCAGTGGTTGTTCATGTTTTTATTGTAATCTGTGATTTGCTTAAGCTATATACCTGCCAGCAAAAAATGGTATGGACAAGCTGATCCTCAGGAATGGTTTGCAGAGATGTGGAGTTATTTGCTGTCCTTCTAATTGTTTGTAGGCTTCAGGACTCTAATATATGAATCCTCTCTTTGGACTTTGTATGTCCGTTAATCCTGCGCTATGTGAGCTCAGGTAAACTATGGTTAAATACTCTAACTGGAGGTTTAGTTATCAGCTGTTTTGACGCCTAACTTCTTCTGATGTGCGTATTCAATCAATTTGTAATTGCACAAATTTGTTATCCTAATGTTGATGTAAGTCAAAATGTTACAGTATGCTGAAAATAATAATAAACAGATTTTTGAAAAAAAGAAAGAAAAAAAAGATTCCCACCAATGACAGATGCTGCACAGCATTCCATTGGTGTTAGGTGCTGGTGTGTGACATGTGTTCCATGCTCCTTTTAGGTAGGTGTCAATCAGGTTTAGTACATCTGGCTGTGTGGATGGGTACTTGTACAGACTGATAGTTCACATGACTGTTCTGCACTGTTAGATAGTGACAATTCAGCCCTGGTAGTTGTCAGTGGTAGAAGGCTGGACATAGCAGCATGGTGTCCCAGTGGGCGGAGGGTATGGGAGTATGCAAGGGAATTGTCCTGTCTGGGCATGTTGTGCATGTTCATGGAGTCTGCCATCTCACATTTCTTACCATGGTGGCTGACTTTCTGGGTTGTGGGTCCTGAATAGTGGCCAATTGGATTGATCACAGTGCTGCAGCTGTGTTTAGCCTTGTTTGGCATTGTGGTGTTCCATTGCATTGCTGTCATTGCATGTGGTAAATCCGCAGGCCCAGGTGGGTTTCTTACAAGCTTCTGTAAAAGATTTTTATTGGAACATATGGAAAAGCTATTTGCACACTCTAGGGACTCTGAGAAGATTGGCGGAACAGCCTTCGAAGTGACCAAGAGGACAAAGATCCCAGGGAAACCAAGAATTATAGGTCCCTACCCCTATTCAAGGTAAACTGTAAAATGTATGCTCAAGTACAAGCCTCAAGACTTTAAAAGGTCTTCTCCAAATCAATACACACCAAGCAGGCAGGATTGGTCAAGGGTAGACTTGCTTCAGATGATCAAAAGTTGTTTGGTCAGACATTGGAAAAGCCACATTTCCACCCTCTCCTAAAATTGCCACAGCTCTAAATGCAATGATAGTTCCAACAACGTTTTATTGACCTTCAGCGCTATGCAATTTTAAGTTAGGTCCTTTCTTTGAGTGCATAATTTTTGCTCTCTATGCCCAACCCTCAGTTTGTATCACAGTCAACCGATACTGGTCAATAAAATTAGTCTTTTACAAAGCATGAGACAAGGCCTATCACCTTTGTTTTTTTTTATAGATATAGATCCCCTATTAGTCACCATCTGCTTGAATGCAAACATCAAAAAGGTTCTATTTCTCCCTGGTATTCTTAAACAGGTGGCTTATGGAGGTGATGTTTTAATTTTCTCTGAAGATGAGGAAGTAGCCATCCCAGAAATGCTCACAACAATTAGCTCCTATATGAAATTATCAGGTTACTTCCTGAAGGCAATAGAAAACAGAAGTCATCCCTCCAGATAACATATACATACCAATAGTTGTAGAGAATCCTGGCCTCCAGTAGGCATCCAGACAGATTTAATATCTTTGGCATACAGTTCACAAACTGTTTAGAGGACTCTATAAAATATATTGGAATACTCTATATTCCAAAACCAAGACTTCAACAAACATATGTTCCTTCAAATTTGTAACAAGGTGGGGTTGATTACAAAGCATTAAAGTGATAATTGCCTCCCAGATTAACTTCATCACCAGTATGTTTTCCTTGCAGCGGTCTACAAACCTTTGTAAAAGATTGGATAAGCTTATCTTGGAATTTATCTGGAAAAATTAAAAAAAAGCTAGAATCTCACTCAAACTTGGAATGAGTAGAACAGAAGGTGGTGTCAGCTTATCTAACTTTTTCCAATACCAAACTGCCCTTTTAACTAAACATGCTGCAATACTTAGATAAACAATTCCATAAAAACTAAGAGGCTCTGAACTAGCTTCACTTTGGGGCAACCCACACATTAAAATAGAAGTGCGAATGATCCAGTGGGAAAATGGGCTGAGAAAGGGATTTTACAAATAAACAACCTAGGTTCTCATGAAAGTCCCCCATCCTATGTGATGCTACAGCAAAAATAGAACTTGCCTAACCTTGATTTCTATAGTTTCCTTAACTTGAAAGTTGCACTGAGCAAGCTAAATCCACTCTACACCCCGTATCTTATCACCTATGTGAAGAAAATGTTCAAGCAGAGACATATTGCAGCAAAAATGTATACATTTCTGGCTATAAATATAAAAAAGAACTCCCTCATTTAGATGAAATGGGACAACTCATGCTCCAAGTTGAACCTACATCTTCCTCCTGAACAGATGTAATCTGTCATTTGGAAATTCTGCACCAAAGCTAAAATATCCCTATTATCTCAATGTAATACACTGGCCATTCTGGACCCTAGGTAAATTGTTTAAGGCATGTCTATTAAAATCTGTTATATGGTATAAATGTTTAAAAATTCACAGGGAATATGGAACATATATGCTCTCATTACAACCCTGGTGGTAAATCCCACTTACCGCCGTGCTGAAGGCCGCCAACATACCGTGACCACGGTGAAAATCCGCTACAGGTATTATGACCCACATCTCGGAATCCGCCACAATACAGACACCCACACAAGTCTGCCACACCGAAGGTCAGTGATAAACTGGTGATAGCAAAACCTACACCGTCATAACAAGAATACGCCCACACTATCACGACCTACGAATCAACATGGCGGTCTTTCAACCGCGGTAAACCATCGTCAGTACACACTGCCGCACTCAAAATAAACACACACTTGCAAAACACAACTACATTGAACAATTCGAAATACACACACCTGATACACATACACACACCACACCCACACACTCACAACACTATAGAACACACACCCACATTACCCACAAACCCTTACAACAACATATTTTTGAAAAAGCAGAGAGAGAGAGAATAGCAAATACAACACCAGCATCCACAGGCACACCACAACATCACTCATACAACATCCACCCACCTCAAACAACACACCCCAACACAACACATCACACAGCACAACAAACATCACCTCACACATCACCCACACCACACTATGGCACCTCAAAGACAACCCAGGTTTTCTGAGGAGGAGCTCAGGGTCATGGCGGAGGAAATCATCCAGGTAGAGCCACAGCTATTCGGATCACAGGTGCAGCCCGCACACGGTCCAGGAGATCCAGGAACAAGACAGAGAACATTGCAAAGACCCCTGCCAGGAAATAAGACCCTCCTGATTGTCACCCTTCTGTCCCACTCTGTCACCCTGTCCACCTTAAACTACCATTGCTCTACTTCCTATGCCCCCATGGACAATGCACCTGTGAGACCAAGAAACTGAACTCTACCATGGACATTCCTCCACCATCACCCCAGCCCATTCCACACCCCCTCCACTTATTAGCACAGAAATAAACACCCTTGAATCACAAATCAATCTGGAGTCAGTCTGTACTTTCACAAATGTGTAATTGCAACCTATCTGAAATATAGCAATGTCAATGTTCATTTTCACATAAGAATGTTAGACAGTTGTTGGGCAGCAGAAAACATAGCAGAGGGCACAAAGTGGGACCCAGATCTGTGAAATGGAAAGACAAAGTGACATGTCAGGGTCCATACACAGAGGTCAAAAGGCAGATTTATTCTGTGTCCTACAGTAGTATGAGATGTGTTAAGCAGTGCCATCCACTTACCTGTGTCTCACTGGAAGTATTGCATGATGATGTTGTTTCGGTTGTCTATATCTTCTTCTTCTGCCTCCTCTTCTTCACTGTCCACAGGCTCCACAGCTGCCACAAGACCAGCATCAGGCCCATCTTCCTGCAGAAAACGCACCAGGCATTGCAAAGCCAGGTTGTGCAACATACAGCATGCCACGATTATCTGGCACACCATCTTCGGTAAGTAGTATAGGGAGTCAGATGGAGGCACCGGAATCTGGCCTTCAGGAGGTCGAAGGTGCGCTCTATTATCCTTCTAGTTCGCCCATGTGCCTTATTGTAGCATTTCTCTGCCCTTGTCCTGGGATTCCTCACTGGGGTCAGTAGCCATGACATGTTGGGGTAACCTGAGTCACCTGCAAATATCGAAGGACAACTGTTAGACATCCTCCAACCCTTAGGGACTCTTCCATACCCAGACACCTATTTAAACTGTGTGGGGACCTTGGGCTCACCTATTAGCCACACCCAGTGCCTCTGGAGTTGCCCCATCACATAAGGGATGTTGCTATTCCTCAAAATGTAAGCGTCATGCACTGAGACAGGATACTTGGCATTCACATGGGAGATGTACTTGTCTGCCAAACACACCATCTGCACATTCATAGAATGGTAGCTTTTGCGGTTTCTGTACACCTGTTCATTCCTGCGGGGGGGACAAATGCCACATGTGTTCCATCAGTGGCACCAATGATGTTGGGGATATGTCCCAGGGCATAAAAGTCACCTTTCACTGTGGGTAGATCCTCCACCTGAGGGAAAACGATGTAGCTGCGCATGTGTTTCAGCAGGGCAGATAACACTCTGGACAACACGTTAGAGAACATTGGCTGTGACATCCCTGATGCCATGGCCACTGTTGTTTGAAAGGACCCACTTGCCAGGAAATGGAGCACTGACAGGACCTGCACTAGAAGGGGGATTCCTGTGGGATGGCGGATAGCTGGCATCAGGTCAGGCTCCAACTGGGCACACAGTTCCTGGATTGTGGCACAATCAAGTCTGTAAGTGATAATGATGTGTCTGTCTTCCATTGTCGACAGGTCCACCAGGGGTCTGTACACCGGAGGATGCCGCCATCTCATAACCTGCCTCAGCGGACGTGCCCTATGGAGGAGAAGGGTGAGCAGAGGGTCATACGCCACATAGGTTTCACAAGGCTGTTTAGCACAATCGTGAAATTATCTCTGTGTGCCTTTCTCTGTCCGTATTCCTGGCCACAATAGCTGTGATGCAGTTAGTTGGCCTGCCATGTGGCCCCCTGAAATGGCAGCTGCCTGACCTGTAAGGAGGGACAAGGGGAAATGAGGTAACTGCGCTGGCGTTGTGCAGCATCGCGGAAAGTGGTCTAGACCGCTGCGCAAATCAGCTTTGGTTAATATTGGGCCCTATGGGTCCCAGGAGCCAATGACGATGTACGCCGGCGGTGACTGGACGCACCGCCGTGGACGTGACCGTCATTTTCTATCTGTTCCCTCACTTGATACCTGACCTTCAACAGGAGAGGACCTACACTGCAAGTGCTGCTGTGACCTGTGTCTGGAAACGACAAAAGTTACAGTGTCTGAGGAAAGGGCCCCTGCCTTCACTGTGGAGGAGTTGGAGAAACTGGTAGATGGGGTCCTCCCCCAGTACACGCAACTCTACGGTCCTCCAGACAAACAGGTGAGTGAACCTTGTGCATGATGGATGGGACATGATTGTATGGAGTGTCGTGGATGAAAGAGATAGGGGTGGGGGACAGGCCAGCATTTGAGGATGGTGAGTGTATGTTTTTCTGGAACAGGGTGGGAGGTTTGTGGCCAATGTGTGAGAAGAACTGTGCGGGGGAGTAACATCCTTTTTTTACTTCACTATTCCTCTAGGTCAGCGCCAACCAGAAGAAGGGTATTTGGGGTGCCATCGCCAAGGGAGTGCGGAACCTGGGGGTCTACGAGAGACGGAACACCCACTTCTGGAAAAGATGGGAGGACCTGCGTCGCTGGAGCAAGAAGACAGTGGAAACCCAGCTGGGGATGGCCTCCCAACGTGGAAGGGGTGCCCGTCGCACTATGACCCCCATGATGTACTGGATCCTGGCGGTGGCAAACCCTGAGTTGGATGGGCGCTTGAGGGCATCACAGCAGCCATAAGGGGGTGAGTACACTCTCATTCAGCTGACTCTGCGCGCTTAACGAGGTAAGTGGGTGGGGGAGGTGGGCTGGGGGTTCCCCTAGGCCAGGGCAGGCACGCAAAGGTAGACCCATTGATTTGCAGGCTCAGTCCCACTCCAACCCCAAAAGTGGTAATTGCCCTCTACACCTAGTCAGACTCCTATGGGTTCCAGCTGTGCATGAAATGGGTCTAGACAGAGTCCACCATGGGCATGTGCTTCTCCCCTGCACTGTTAGTGCATGGCTTAGTTCATAGGGCTGCTCTGTGAGTATTGTGTCCTCCAACGGTAGTGGTGTTGCAGGCATTTTCCATGTGTCTCCTCTGTCTTTCCCCCCTTTTTGTTTTGTCACCCTGTCCTTGTGTGCATTAGCATCATCTGGTGGAGGAGCATTAGCACTGGAGCAGGAGGGAGCTGCAACCCACATGGCCCAGGAGGGTGAATTTACAGAGTCAGAAGGCACCAGTGGGACTGAGGGCGAGGGGAGCTCCACGACGGGGACAGGAGCAGACACCAGCGACAGTGACTCCTCCTCTGATGGGAGCTCCCTTGTGGAGGCGGGCACCTCTGTGTCCACAGCAACAACAGGTACAGCCGCCACCCCCCCACCAGCACCTCCCTCCCAGCAGCCCCTCATCGAGTTTCCCGTGCCCGCTCACCCAGGAGAGTTGGCATCTCCTTCGCCCCAGGCACCTCAGGCCCTGCCCCAGTCAGCCCTGCTGCCCTCAGTGAGGAGGCTATTGACCTCCTGAGATTCCTCTCTATTGGGCAATCAACCATTTTGAATGCCATCCAGGGTGTTGAGAGTCATTTGCAGCAAACAAATGCATACCTGGATGGCATTCATTCTGGTGTGGCGGCCCAACAGAGAGCATTTCAGACTCTGGCCTCAGCACGGATGGCAGCCATTGTCCCTGTGTCCAGCCTCCCTCTAACTTCCTCTACCCAGACCCAATCCCCTGTACCTCAGCCTATCCCAAGTACACCATCAGACCAGCATGCACACTCATCAACACACAAGAGTGTACATGGCAAACATAAGCACCACACATCCCACAGGCACTCACACAAGCACCATCCCCATGCAGACACAGCAACATCCACTGCCTCCACTGTGTCCCCCTCCTCCACGTCCTCCTCCTCCCTCCCTGTCTCGTCTCCACTCACACCTGCATGCACTACATCTTCATCCACTACCTTCATCACCAGCACGCCCATCACCACACACCGTTCATGTGCATTCACCATCCCCACTACCATTCACACATCCCCTGTGTTCTCTCCCAGTGTGTTTGTGAGCCTTCCTCTCAAAATACACAAACGCAGGCACACACCCACCCAACAGCCATCCACCTCACAAGAGCCTCCAACCCATGCACCTTCACCCAAATGCAGCAGATGTACACCTCCTACAACCACTACCTCATCCTCCACTCCCAAACCCCCTCCATCTTCCCGTCCCAGTTTGTCTAAGAAACTCTTCCTGGCAACATTGACCTCTTCCCTACACCCCCCGTCCTTCCCCTAGGGCCAGGATGTCCAGGTCTCAGCCCAACACCTCAGCCACCAAATCCTCCAGCACTGTGGTCTCAGCAAGTCCTGTTACATCGTGTGCGGCACCCCTCAGGGCTTCCAGTGTGCCACCTAGCGAGGCCAAGGATCAGCCCATTCCGCCACCTGCCAAGGTGAAGAAGGTGCCCACATGCCGTATGGAGAAGCCGCACCAAACACCAAGCAAGGGCTCCTCCAAGCCAAAAGGGGACAGTACCAAGGGACCAGCAGTGACATCAAAGGTGGGGAAGGGACACAAGGCGAAGGGCAAGTCAGGACAGGGCACGGAGCCTCTGGCTGAGGGACCAGAGTCACCCCTTGTTGCAACCAGAACAGCAACCGGTAAGGCGGTGGACACCGCCACCTGCACGCCACCTGCATGTCTGCTGCCTCAGCAACAGTCCCCAGGATCATCCCCAGTGGGCAGCCACCCGAGGCTGCAGGAGACATCCTGCTGTGTCCCTCCACAGGTGCTGACACATTCACCACCGCCAGCATCTCCGCTACAGACACCGCCGCAACCACCGCCACCAGCCCCATGACGTGCTCAGACAGTGCCACCACAGCTGACATGGCTATCATCCCCAGTGGCCAGCCGTCCAAGGCTGCAGGAGAAGTCCTGGACCCTGCACAGCGTACATGAGGCACGACACCCAGCACTGTTTGTACCTGCAGGTGGCAGGCGAAGTCGCAGCAGGGTGGAGTGTGTCTCTGCCTCCATGGAATATCATGCTACCTGTTCCGGGGGGAATCTCGAGGCACACACATCCAGGTGAGGGAATGGGACCTGCCACATTGCATGTGAAGCACTCTGGGCACAATGCCCCCTCCAGAACCAGTGGAGAAAAGCATCCACTACCCCAGTCCTTGGCAGGATGAATCACTCTGGGCACAATGCCCCCTCCAGACCCAGTGGAGAAAAGCATCCACTACCCCAGTCCTTGGCCGGATGAAGCACTATGATGGGCACAATGCCCCCTCCAGAACCAGTGGAGAAAAGCATCCACTGCCCCAGTCCTTGGCAGGATGAAGCACTCTGGGCACAATGCCCCCTCCAGAACCAGTGGAGAAAAGCATCCACTCACACAATCCTTGGCAGGATGAAGCACTCTGGGCACAATGCCCCCTACAGAACCAGTGGAGAAAAGCATCCACTACCCCAGTCCTTGGCAGGATGAAACACTCTGGGCACAAAGCCCCCTCCAGAACCAGTGGAGAAAAGCATCCACTCACACACGCCTTGGCAGGATGAAGCACTCTGGGCACAATGCCCCCTCTAGAACCAGTGGAGACTGACATCCACTTGTGAGACTGTGACTTTGCACTCCCCAGGATATTGCAGTGGGCAAACCACCCACCGGAGAGACATGTGAGACTGTGGCACACTGGGACGGGAAGATGGAGAGGGTTTTGGAGTGGAGGAAGAGGTAGTGGTTGTAGGAGGTTTACGTCTGCTGAGTTTGGGTGAAGGTGCATGGGCTGGAGGCTGTTGGGAGGAGGGCTCACAGACACACTGGGAGAGGACACAGAGGATGTGTGAATGGTTTTGGGGGTTGTGATTGCTCTTGAGCGGTGTGTTGTGATGGGCGTGCTGGTGATGGAGGCAGTGGCTGATGATGTAGTGCATGCAGGTGTGAGTGGAGACGAGACTGGGAGGGAGGTGGAGGACGTGGAGGAGGGGGACACAGTGGAGGAAGTGGATATTGGTATGGGTATGGTGCTTGTGTGAGTGCCTGTGGGATGATGTGTGGTGCTTATGTTTTCCTGAGCCACTTTTGTGTGTTGATGTGTGTGCATGCTGGTCTGAAGGTGTGCTCGGGATAGGCTGAGGTAGAGGGGATTGGGCCTGGATAGTGGAAGTTGGAGGGGGAGGCTGACACAGGGACAATGGCTGCCATCCGTGCTGAGGCCAGAGCCTGAAATGCTCTCTTTTGGGCCGCCACACCAGAATGAATGCCCTCCAGGTATGCATTTGTTTGCTGCAAATGCCTCTCGACACCCTGGATGGCATTCAGAATGGTTGACTGCCCAACAGTGAGGTATTTCAGGAGGTAAATAGCTTCCTCACTGAGGGCAGCAGGGCTAACTGGGGCAGGGCCTGAGGTGCCTGGGGTGAAGGAGATGCCCACCCTCCTGGGTGAGTGGGTACGGGAAACACGCTGAGGGGCTGCTGGGAGGGCGGTGCTGGTAGGTGGGGTGGCGGCTGTACCTTTTGTTTGGATGGGCACAGAGGTGTCCGCCACCACCAGGGAGCTTCCATCAGAGGAGGAGTTGCTGTCACTGGTATCCCCTCCTGTCCCGGTCGTGGAGCTCCCCTCGCCCTCCGTCCCACTGGTGCCTTCATCCTTCGTGGATTCACCCTCATGGGCCATGTGGGATGCAGCTCCCTCGGTCGCCAGTGCCTTAGCTCCTCAGCCAGATGATGCTAATGCACACAAGGACAGGGTGACAAAACAAGAAGGGGGGAAAGACAGAGGACACACATGGTCAATGCCAGCAACACCACCACCGTTGGCAGACACAACACACACTGAGCTGCCCTATGTACTAGGCCTTACACAACCAGTCACTATTTTAGTCACCAGCCAATGGGGTACAATGCCTAACCCCAGCTCCTCCCATCTCTTGCGGCAGTGGGTGCTCCGTCTGTGATAGACCCCCAGGGTCCGCACCTCCTTGGCGATGGCACGCCAAATTCCCTGCTTCTGGTGGGCGCTGACCAGTAGGGTAAACAGAACAAACAAATATAATTACTCACCCGTCCGGACAGTCATACTCATTGACCACTAGTTCCCACCCATGCCCTGATGCACATACACTGACCACGTCAATGCAGCACTCAGGCCACCCCCCAACATGTGGCTTCCATGCACACCACTCCAAACAGGCATTGCCCACGCATCATGCTCACAGTGTACTGACCTGTTTGTCTGGAGGACCGTAGAGTAGCGTGTACTGGGGGAGAACCCCATCCACCAGTTTGTCCAGCTCCTCCGCAGTGAAGAGAGGGGCCCTTTCCCCAGGCACTGTAGCCATTGTCCCTTCCAGACTCAGGTCACGGCAGCACTTGCAGTGTAGGTCCTCTCCTGTTGATGGCCAGGTATCAAGTAAGTGAAGAGATAAAGAATGGCGGTCACGTCCGCGGCGGTGCGTACCATCACCGCCGGCATCCATCGCCATTGGCTCCTCTGACCCATAGGGCCCAATGATAACCAATGCGGAGTTGCACGGCGGTCTTCGACCGCCTACCGCGACGCTGCACAACGCCAGCGCAGTTACCTCATTTCCCCTTGTCCCTCCTCACAAGTCAGGCAGCCGCCATTTCAGGGGAGCACATGGCATGGCACCTAACTGTGTCACAGCACATATTGGCACATATACGGACTCACGATTTCACACACGGATTCTGTAACATTAGTTCAGACACAGTTGTGCTATCTATGTGGTAAATGACCTTCTGCTCACCATTCTCCTCCATAGACTACAACCGCTGAGGCAGCATATGAGGTGGCAGCATCCTCCGGTGTACAGACCCCTGGTGGACCTGTTGACAATAGAAGACAGAAACATCATAATCACATACAGACTTGATCGTGCCACAATCCAAGAGCTGTGTGCCCAATTGGAGCCAGACCTGATGTCAGCTATCCATCAGCCCACAGGTATACCCCTCTTGTGCAGGTCCTGTCAGTGCTCTATTTCCTGGCAAATGGCTCCTTCCAAAATGCAGTGGCCATGGCATCAGGTAAGTATCAGCCAATGTTCTCCAGCGTGTTGGCAAGAGTGTTGTCAGCCCTGCTGAAACACATGTGCAGCTACATTGTGTTCCCCCAGGTGGAGGATTTGGCCACAGTGAAAGCTGACGTCTGTGCCCTGGGACATATCCCCAACATCACTGGTGCCATTGATAGGACACATGTGGTATTTGTCCCCCCCCCAGCAGAAATGAACAAGTGTACAGAAATAGAAAAAGCTAGCATTCGATGAATGTGGAAGTGGTGTGGTTTGGCGGACCAGTACATCTCCCATGTGAATGCCAAGTATCCTGGCTCTGTGCATGACTCATATATCTTGAAGAATAGCAGCATCCCTTATGTGATGGGCCAACTCCAGAGGCACCGGTGTGGTTAATAGGTGAGCCCAAGGTCCCCATACAGTATGAGTAGGTGTGGGTATGGGGTAGTCCCTAAGGGTTAGTGTGTGTCTAACAGGTATCCCTCGAAATTTGCAGGTGACTCTGGCTACCCCAACCTCTCATGGCTACTGACCCCAGTGAGGAATGCCAGGACAAGGGCAGAGGAACGCTACAACGAGGCACATGGGCGAACTAGGCGTATTATTGAGAGGAAATTCAGCCTCCTGAAGGCCAGGTTCCGGTGCCTCTATCTGACAGGAGGCTCCCTGTACTGCTCACCCAACAAGGTGTGCCAGATCATCGTGGCATGTTGTATGTTGCACAACCTGGCATTGAGGCACCACGTGCCTTTTCTGCTGGAGGTTGAGCCTGGTGATGGTCTTGTGGCAGTGGTGGAGCCTGTGGACAGTGAGGAAGAAGAGGCAGATGAAGAAGATATTGACAACAGAACAAACATCATCCTGCAGTACTTCCAGTAACACACAGGTAAGAGACTGTAACTCCTCCTCACATATCAGTTTACTTTAGGACATTGTACATGGCAGCCTCTTAACCTCTGTCTATGGACACTGACTGTTCCCTTTGGATTTCCTTTTTTCAGATCTCTGTACCCCATTCTGCCTTCTGCTATGCGTACTGCTGTCCAACAACTGTCATACATTGGTATGAGTAAATGAACATATACCTTGCAATTTTTTGCTAACGTTGTAGTAATACGTTTGTGAATCATCAGACTGACTCCACATTGGTATTTGATTAAATGGTGTTTATTTTGGTGCTAATGGGCATAAGGGTATGTGAAAGGGGCTGGGCTGATGGTGGAGGAAGGTCCATGGTAGAGTCCAATCTCTTGGTATCACAGGTGCATTGTCCAAGGGGGCATAGGAAGGGGATCAATGGCAGTTCAGGGTGGACAGGGTAAATGAGTGGGACAGAAGTCTTGGCAATGTTCTCTGTCTTCTGCCTGGATCGCAGGTGGTTCTCCTTCTGCAGGGGGTGGGGTGCTGGTGGCCTGTTGTTCCTGTGGCAGTACCTCCTGTCCACTAGCGACGGCGGAGGTGGAAGGCTGTTCCTTGGGTTGACTAGTGTCAGGGGCCCTTTGTTGAGCCACTGCCTCCCTCATGGTCTTGCCCATGTCAGCCAGCACCCCTGCTATGGTGACCAGGATGGTGATGATTTTGGTGAGGTCCTCCCTGATACCCATGTACTGTCCCTCCTGCAGCCGCTGAGTCTCCTGCAACTTGGCCAGTACCGTGTCCATGGTCTCCTGGGAATGGTGGTATGTTCCTATGATGTTGGAGAGTGCCTCGTGGAGAGTGGGTCCCCTGGGCCTGTCCTCCCTCTGTCGCATAGCAGTCCTCCCAGCTTCCCTGTTGTCCTGTGCCTCTGTCCCCTGAACCGAGTGCCCACTGCCACTGACCCCAGGTCCCTGATTGTCCTGGGTTTGTGGGGTTGCCTGGGGTCCCTGCAGTGGTGGACACACTGCTGATTGACGTGTCCTGGGGACAGCGGCATGGGCCTGCTGGGTGGGTGCTGTGGTGGTGTTCCCTGAGGGGGAGGCTCTGGGACTGTGCCAGGGGAACCGACTGTCCAGAGGTCCCAGGTGGGCCAGGCTGGTCATCCTGAATCAGGCGTGCAGAGCTGCTGTCATCACTGTGGGCCTCTTCTGTGGGGGGACTGGATGTAGCTGGCACCTCCTGTCCGGTGGCGTTGGGTAGGGGTCCTGTTGGGATGCAAATGCATTGTTATTGGATCTGTGTGTCCCATCCTGTGCAATGTGTGTGTTTCCCTAATGGATTGTGCTTTCCCTGTCGCCTTGGCCTTGTGTGAGTGCTGATTGTGTGGGGTGGGTGAGTCTCTCTAGTGTGCATGCTGTGATGATGGGTGTCCATGCAGGTCTGTGATTGGTGTCCATGCATAGGTTTTCCATGTAGGGCTTGGTATTGGGATGTGTGGGTTGTGATAGTGGGGTATATGTGAGGTGGTGGAGTGATGGGGGTGAGGGTAGGAGTTAGTGAGGGCATGCAGGTAGGGTGGGGGGATATAGTAGTAAAGATTTGCCTTACCAGAATCCAGTCCTCCTGCTACTCCTGCGAGGCCCTCAGGATGCATAATTGCCAAAACCATCTCCTCCCATGCTGTCAGTTGTAGGGGAGAAGGTGGGGGTCCACCGCCAGTACTCTGTACTGCTATCTGGTGTCTTGATACCACGGAACGCTCCTTCCCCGTAGGTCGTTCCACTTCTTCCTGATGTCATCCCTGGTTCTTGGATGCTGTCCCACGGCGTTGACCCTGTCGAAGATTCTCCACCATAGCTCCATCTTCCTTGCAATGGAGGTCTACTGCACCTGTGATCCGAATAGCTGTGGCTCTACCTGGATGATTTCCTCCACCATGACCCTTAGCTCCTCCTCAGAAAACCTGGGGTGTCTTTGAGGTGCCATGATGTGGTGCGAGATGTGTGAGGTGATGTGTGGGGTGCTGCGTTGTGATGTATGATGTGATGTGCGTGGATGGTGTATGAGTGATGGTATTCTGTGCCTCTGGGTGAAGGTGTGCTCTTTGCTTTTCTCTCTCTGCTTGTTCTAATTTGTTTGTGGAAAGGGTTGTGGGTAATGTGGGTGTGTATTTTATAGTGGTATGATTGTGAGGGTGTGGTGTGTGTATGTGTGTCAGGTGTGTGTATTTTGAATTGTCCAAGGTGGTGTTGTTTTGTAAGTGTGTGTGTATTTTAAGAGCGGCGGAGTGTACCGCCAATGGTTTACCGCAGTTGAAAGACCGCCACGGTGATTCGTGGGTCGTGATACTGTGGGCGTATTCCTGTTGGCTATTGCCATTTTATCACTGAACTTTGGTCTGGTGGACGTGTGTGGATGTCTGTATAGTGGCGGTATTCTCTGTGTGGGTCATAATACCCGTAGCGGAATTCCACCGCGGTCACGGTATATTGGCGGCCGACGGCACGACGGTAAGCAGGATTTACCACCAGGGTTGTAATGAGGGTCTTTGTGTGTTCTCACCTGAAACCAAACACATTGCTTTTCAAATAGTGTATTCTTCATAAAAAATTTCAATAAAAGAGTGAAAGAGAAAAATAAGTAAATTAAACAGGGATGAAAAGAAAAGAAGCAGAAAAAGAAAGATTGCAGAATGGAATCCATTACGATTATTTACAACATAGAGCACATCTATGATTACTTATCAGTAATCTTCATAACAGCACCAGTCCTCATATTAGTAATTACTTGTGAGGTAAAGTACCATTAGACAATAAAGGAATAACAAGAAATTCTGTCTAGCAGGTCCTATCCATCCCTCCTATCCCTCGGGCACTATAAAGGACGTGGCTTACCCAGCATCCCCCTGTAAAGCTAAGCAAGACAAAGGCTGGGAAAGGAAGATTGTGATTGGATGTGTGGGTTTGTAATGACAGGTACTAGAACTTCAGGAATAATAAAAAATAATAATAATAACAATAACGATAATAATAATAATAATAATAATAATAATAATAATAATAATAATAATAATAATAATAATAATAATTACGTTTGAGAATCCTTAATATTTCCTCTACATCCACATTCAAGACATTACTTGAAAGGGATATCCAAGTAAGAACTACATCTTCATCTAAGGAAAAAAATAAACAGAACATTGAGAATTGGCCATACCTAGTTAACATTAATATATCCTTGTAAATTATGACAGAACTGAACTCAGAATTCCAACATCAAAGTTTCTTTTCATCACTCTCAGTACCCTTCAGTATGCAAGGCCGGACAAAGTTATCTGGAGAGGTCTATGTTGGACACCCTTCAGCTCAGTCCAAGAGGCAGCCAACCCCCTAGTGAAACTTAACTTGAGAACCTTCTGTTACATGATGAAACACTACTGAGTAGGCCAAGGCAATTGTCATAGAGGGGGCTATTCTTCCTTGTCCAGCTGTCCCATGCGTCCCCAAGAGATGATTTGATTTCCTAAAGGGTTAGGATGCTTGTAGAAAAATCAAGAGTACTCTTCTGACATGGAATAAGTGCAAACATTCTTCCTCTGGGGAGGAAGGAGATAAAAAATCACAGGTAGCCTTTTTGAGCTTTAATAGAAGGCATAGAAATGATTGGCAGAAAAGCAGGATCTGGTTTTAAAATTACCAAGTCCACTGAAGTAGTCAGAAAGGACCACATTATAACAAAGGTGCCAAACTCTTGCATGATTCTGGCTGAGGTGGCCATGATCATAACTTTCATCTTCATTGTTAAGAATTTTATGCCTACTGACTAGACTCAATGGGCCTAAATAGAGGTCCTAACAAGGCCCAAATGACTAATAATAAATCCAATGGGGGAGGCCATCATCTTGATCATGCATAGATAATTAAAAAGTATTTAACAGACAAGATGCCAAGTTCACCTAAGATCTTTAAAGGTACAAATTGATGACCACTGAGCCTTGAGAAGAGAAATAGGTTTTTTGAAAACCCTTCCCACAAAGAGGGCAGAATCATAAAAAGTTCACAATTCAAAGGTGATATGAATAATACCATTTCTAGAAATGTTTACAATGTTTGAAATATGGTTTTAATGTGAAAGTTCTCCACTATCGCTAGATTGATTCTGCTAAATGTACGAGAAGCTTGTTTCTTTGCAACCAAAATTTACAGCTATTTTAGAAGTGCATCCAAATTGGACTGAAGAGAGAATTGTTCCTAAGGAATTTTCTGGGAGGACCTAGAGCCAACAAATTCAAGAGATATAACCAAGATCTCCTTGGACGGAATAAAACAATCCCTACCACTTCCTCAGCACATGAACTGATCCTTTCCAATAACTTTGGAATTAAAGAAAAAAGGAGGAATGCATATAGAGTTCTTGTGACCATTGTGCTGAAAGGGTGTGCAACCCGCAGGCTTCCCTTTGATGATAATGGAAGCAAAACCTCTAAACTTGTTTGTTTCTCTGGGATGCAAACAGATCCAAGAATATTGTCCCAACCCTTTTTCAAATCTTTTGACAAACCAGAGGAGTCAAATCCATCTCCTGATAATGAGGACATAGGGGGTTATTACAACTTTGGAGGAGGTGTTAATCCGTCCCAAATGTGACGGATATACCACCAGCCGTATTACGAGTTCCATAGGATATAATGGACTCGTAATATGGCTGGTGGTATATCCGTCACTTTACCGTCACTTTTGGGACGGATTAACACTTCCTCCAAAGTTGTAATAACCCCCATAGTCTGCTGATATAATTTCCAGCAATATTGTCCACCCCTGATGCATGTCGTGTTCAATGTCAAGAGATAAATCTTTGATGAGGTTCTCAACTGAAATTTTACTGAACACAGAGAATTCATGAGAGTCCCCCTTTGTTGGCCACATATGAAACTGTCACCAAGTGGTCTGACATCACCAGTAAACATTTCACATGAGTCTGATTCTGGAACTTTTTCAATGCTTTGGACACTGCTGACAACTCTCTCCAGTTGGAAGAACAGAGGCTCTCTCTCAAATACCAGCACACTTAAATCAACAGACTCCCACAACTTGCATCTGTTGTTATGGTGCAAGGATCTCCCTGATGCAAGGGGAGTCCCTTCTCCTAATTCTGTGAATTTAGCCACCATTGTAGAGCTTGTTTGATCTGGTCTATTACTGGAATGAGGGTTTTGAATTCCTGAGAAGCCATTGACCATAATTTATGAATATGAAAAAGAAGTGGTTACAAATACAGGCAACACTCCGATAAACATTTGGCCTTTTAAGAATTGAGCTGGCATTTGCTACAATAGAGCAGAAACCCTTGAAGATCAAGGTAGTTCTGAATTGCGTCCAGGCTTTCTCTAGCTTGAGTTTCTGATGAAGCATGAAGAAGCCAAAATTTCAGAGATGGATACACAGTATCAAGTTACAGATGTAGAAGAACCACAAAGGGAGTCATCATCTTTGTGAATCAGTATTGAGGCAAAATGTTGACTTCAAACTGGAAATGTAGGTTGCGACAACATAGCTCAAGTACTTTTGATTAACTAGTTCTATGGTAATGTGGAAATATGCTTCCATCAAGCCCACGGTTATCACAAAACTGTGTGTCTGAATTAATGGAATAATCTTTTAAAGCATCTCCATTCGGAATAAATTTTCTTCACTACTGAGTCAGACATTTAAAATCTATCCCCGTCTTCAACCCCTCCCTACTCCACACCCCCTTAACACTTCAGGGACTAGAACAATGATAAAATAAACACTTGACCCTTGTTTCTGCTTTGGAACTGGCATTATCACATTCTTTGTCTGTAAGTCCTGTATGACTTTCTGTAATGCAATATCTTTAACAGATTCTTAGGCCGGGGGTGATCTTGAGCCTCACCTCTGAAGAGGTAGATATCAACTGTATCCTGTAGCTCTTTTTGATCATTTGAACCATCTATTCGTCTGGAGTGGATTTTTTCCAACTTTCCAGAAAAAAAGAATCCGAACCCCAGCTGACACTGTTGAAAGAATATTGGCATAATCATGAATGAGCCTGCTTAGATGAGAATGTAAGTTTCTGCTGATTCTGAATATATACTTCTTTAAGGAGTTGAGTGTGCTCTTGCCTGGAAAACGTCGAAAAAGTACTAAAACTTGCTGTTTGTTGTTGTTGGAAAAAGACAAATGTTACTTCTTCTTCACTGCCACTTCTGTCAAGGTTGAAACTCACAGCGCTGAAGGAAACATCAGACAAGACCTCTGTCTCTCTATTCCTTCCAGAAGCACAGAGCACTCCGACCCTTCTTCAGGTGACATGGAGAGATTTCTCGAAATGGGAAATTAGCGATTCAGCACTGTATGCCCACACATTCCAGTTGTAAGCACTAGGTGAAAGTCTATGTAGGATTTCTTCAAATAAGAATCCACTTTTTTATCTGTTAAATCTTTAATAATAGCATACCCCGCCATAGATGTTCTGCCCACCAAACCCACACATACAGAGCCCATGTGCTTAGCCTCTGTTTCTTGCAGCAGATATGGCTGGGCAGACTGGTTTTATCATGATTCTTCCATTTATATGGAAGCAAGATGGCTCAAACTGTGAGGGTCTTTGGAGTAGTCTCAGCAACGTTTCTGTAGGATTCTCAGGGAACCCCATATTTTGAAGAACACAAAACAAACATCTTTGACAATATATTTCTCTTTCTGTCGTTTGAGGATAATTTCTTCATCTGAAACGCCTAACCTCGACAAATAATATTCTTCAGGCATGCTTGAGCGTTCTGTGACCATGTCCTGCTTAGATTTCTTTTTAAAGCACAATGGCCTCTGACAATCCTCCTCATTTTCACCTCCAAAACTTCTTTCTCACGTTTACCATCTAGAGAAGGAGACCTGCTGCCAGAAGTAAACGTGGAGCCCTCTAACTGCTTCCTTTTCATAAGAGTGGGTCTTAACCTGTGGTCTGGGGACCCGGGGGTCCACAAGGCCTCTTTAGTGGGGACCGTGGGTGTTTTACAAACTAAAATTATACTAAAATTTATTAATTACAATTAATAAATTATATACAAATAAAGAAACTACGTTGAAAATGTGAAGACTTTCTACATTTGTGAATTAAAATACAAATTCCAATATTTGTGCATTTGTATAGTGTAGTGTATTCTGTATTTTTGTGTATTGTTTTGAGGTTCTAATCATAGACATTGCTTAGGCTGGGGTACCTTGGATTCCAATAATAACTCAGTGGAGTTCCCTGGATACCAGTAATGGTTCAGTAGGGGGTCCATGGCAGTCAAAGGTTAGGAACCTCTGTTCTAGAATGTGCCCTAATTTTAAAACAAATATCTTTCCAAAAGCAACAAAGTATTTGAATTACCCAAAATTTCCAACAAAACCAGCCAAATATACTTACCCACTCAAGATCTGTAGAGCTTTATGCATCAGGCAGCAAACAAGCCTTCATGCATGTGTATTATTACACCCAGGACAGTATGCATGCGTTAAGGAGAAAAACTGAAGACTCAGTTAGCAAAGTTTTCAATGTGTTTTTTTTCATTTTATAGAAAAATGAAGAAAACTATTTTCTTACCTACAAGCCTCATATGCTTCAGCAGCGACACCACACACTCTCCCATGTTCCTGCTATGACTGCAATGTACAGTTTAATGTCGCTCCACTGACTTAACTGGAATGTTGATCCAGTGGTGTTTAAGTTGCATCACCTGCACCGCAAGTATTATTGTGTAGTCCCTTCCCCACGTAGGACACAAACAATAAATACAGGGCTGGGCAGGCAGAGTCAGGGAGCCCTAGACGTCCATGCTATCAATCACACTAACATCTCTCTGTTGTATTCTGGGCCTTTCGCACCGTTCACATGAGCACCTGATGATAAATGTGCCAGCACTCATCCTGACATTGAGTGGACAACATAAAATTGGGGAAGAGGTGTTGTCTCATATCCGACCTGGCATGCACATTGTCTCGGCAGCCCTGTGAGTGGCGGCAGCGTACTCCCTCCTGGAGGGCACGGTGTTCGTGCCACTAAAGCACCTGTGACATCTGGTAGAGCGGTGTATTGCCGCATACAACTGGGGTGCAGCCCTCTCCAGCCTTCCTGCTCCAGCGCCAACATCACCCGTTTGGTGACCATGTAGGCTGGCCGATCGCTAGGAAGGATTGTGGTGCGTGCCATCAGCCCGATGAACCTGCCATTGGTGAGTACACTTGCTGCGGCATGCAAAGCCTCTAATGGGGCTCCACAAACATAAAGAAGGGACAACTGGCTTTGAGCACGTGGCTGTGCATTATAATAAGTGCCATGCCTGTGCCACTGTGCAAGAAAGACACTGCAGCTGCTGTTTTAGATCACAATTTCCAGAGGGAAGGAGGCAGCTCTCAAGAAGCTGCGCATTACGTAAGTGCCAAGCTCAGGCCCCCACGCTCAAAGCTTAAGGTGCCTTTAGCTGTATCAGCCCACGTGGCTCACACCCAAAGCCATGGAAAGTAGCGCTGATTGCCAGCCAAGCGTCACCTGATCTAACAGCAATCTCCAAGGAACGTACTCCCATTATGGCGAACATCTCTCCAATTAAACCCTTTATGGTGGAAGGTACCCCTTCAGCGCAAGGGCCCAGGTGGAAAGACTGGGTAGAAAGGGTAGAGCTATATTTTGAAGAAACTGAGATTGAGGATGAAAGGAAAGGGGGCATGATTCTATGCTCGGGAGGCCAGACCATCCATAGAATCTCCAAAGCTATCACAGAAGCCACCCCAAAACCCACATGTAGCACTCATAGTGGATCTAAATGCGTATTTAGGGCCAATGGCCAGTCAGGACCATAAAAGATTCATATTTCGCCAGGCAACACACGAGGAGTGGATAGATATTTTCTACACCCGTAAAAAGAACTGGCGATCATGTGTGGGTTTGCCGATGAAAGAGAGGAAATACGAGGGCAAATAATACAATGCTGTGCCTCAGCGAAGCTCAGGGAGCACATCCTAGAGAAATCAAGCAAATCACTGATTGATATCCTGACAATGGAAAGGAAATGTAGATAGCCAAAGCCTGCACGTCACACATGGAAGCGGGTTTGCAAAGGAATCACTGAAATATAAAACCACAACATGGACAATGATGAAATGACAGAATCTGTCATACATTCTGTTTTCACCATAGGCACGGAGAACCGTCGCAGTGCCACCTACCCCAGTGCCAAATACATGTTGTGGTACAACTGATAGTAGCCACGGTGGACACTGGAGCATCAATAAATCGAATATCCGCAGAGACATATCACACCCTTAAGCCCGCCCAACCTTTCCAGAAAACATCAATCAGGGTGTTCTCATATGGGCAGGACAAACCTCTGCTTATTCAGGGGGAATTCCAAACACCAATTGCTCAAGGATCTTAAGTCATAGAGTCCCTGGTATAAGTTACATAGCAGAGTCATGGCATGTACTAGGATGCTGCACCATGGAGGCGCTGGGAATTGTCCCCTTCACATTTGGGGTCCACCAAGAAGGAGTATCCTATGTTGTTATGGAATTCCCCGGAGTGTTTGAGGGCATAGGGCGCTTAAAAGGGATAAAGATCAAACTACATATTGATCAATCAGTGCAAGCAGTAGCCCTGTGACATTGAACAATTGCCTTCCATCTGAGGCCTCAAGTGGAGAAGGAGATGGAAAAACTGGGAGCAGCAAGTATAATCGAAAAGGTGTCAGGACCCATCCCTTGGGTTTCCCTCTTTGTCATGACCCGCTAACTGAAGCAACCGGGCAAAGTCCATATATGAGTGGACATGCCGATACTGAATGTGGCCATAAAAAGAGAACGTCATCTGACACGCACCATTGATGACTTAATTGGAGAACTTGGTGGAGCTAGTTAGTACTCTAAGATAGATCTCAGATCCGGCAACCACCAGCTCACATTCGTGGAAGAATCCAGGTACATAATGGCGTTCTTCACTCATGCTGACCTCCTGCGTTACCAGAAACAGAATTTTGGTATCTTAAGCTCCACTGAGGTGTTTGCTAACACCATTCAGTAACTCCTGGTAGGCCTGCCAGGAGTAGTCAATGTCAGTGACAACATCCTGGAGTATGTCAAATCAGTGCAAGAACATAACACCAGACTGTGACAGGTTGTCCAACTAATACGAGACTCCGGGCTCACCCTCCGTCACAGCAAGTGCGAGTTCCTCAAGCAGCAACTAAACTTTTTCTGCCACTTATCCTCAGCCGAGGGCGTGGCAACAGACCCCAAGGGTGTCTGAGACATCAAAGAGGCCTTTTTGCCCTCCATTCTATCGGAAGTCTGGAGCTTCTTAGGTATGGTCAATTATTGCGGTTGATTCATCAGAGACTTGACCACACTGACTCAAACTCTCCAGAATCTCGCAAAGTTGGCAGTACCCTGGACTAGGGCCCAGAGCAAGAAGCTTTTGTCAGCCAACATGACATTAGTCTATTTTGACCCGAAGTAAGAATCCTCAATAGCTGTAGATGCTGGCCCCAAGGCCAAGGAATAGTGTTGATGCAGCTCTCTGACTGCAGAGAATAGATGCCTGTGGCGTTTGTGAGCTGGTCTCTCACTGTCACAGAACAACTGTACTCACAGATTGAAAAAGAGGCAATAGCTATACAGTGGGGGTGCCATCACTTCCAGCTGTACATATGTGGGCGACCTTTCGTGGTCACCACAGACCACAAACCTCATATTGCACTGTTCAGGGGAACAGCCTCTATACCACTGCCTCAAACTGAGAATTAGATGCTACAAATTCAAGATTACAACTGCCAAGTGAAGTACCACCCTGGAACAGCCATCCCTGCTGATTATTTGTCCTGGTATCCCAGGGTGTGAGAAAGTAGCCTCTTTCTAGTCTTGTTACCCCCACTTTTGGCCTGTTTGTGAGTGTATGTCAGGGTGTTTTCACTGTCTCACTGGGATGCTGCCAGCCAGGGCCCAGTGTTCATAGTGAAAACCCTATGTTTTCAGTATGTTTGTTATGTGTCACTGGGACCCTGCTAGCCAGGACCCCAGTGCTCATAAGTTTGTGGCCTATATGTATGTTTCCTGTGTGATGCCTAACTGTCTCACTGACGCTCTGCTAACCAGAACCCCAGTGGTTATGCTCTCTCTTTACAAATTGTCACTAACAGGCTAGTGAAGAATTTCACCAATTCAGATTGGCATACTGGAACACCCTTATAATTCCCTAGTATATGGTACTGAGGTACCCAGGGTATTGGGGTTCCAGGAGATCCCTCTGGGCTGCAGCATTTCTTTTGCCACCCATAGGGAGCTCTGACAATTCTTACACAGGCCTGCCACTGCAGCCTGAGTGAAATAACATCCACGTTATTTCACAGCCATTTACCACTGCACTTAAGTAACTTATAAGTCACCTATATGTCTAACCTTTACCTGGTAAAGGTTGGGTGCTAAGTTACTTAGTGTGTGGGCACCCTGGCACTAGCCAAGGTGCCCCCACATTGTTCAGGGCAAATTCCCCAGACCTTGTGAATGCGGGGACACCATTACACACGTGCACTATACATATGTCACTACATATGTATAGCGTCACAGTGGTAACTCCGAACATGGCCATGTAACATGTCTAAGATCATGGAATTGTCACCCCAATGCCATTCTGGCATTGGGGAGACAATTCCATGATCCCCCGAGTCTCTAGCTCAGACCCGGGTACTGCCAAACTACCTTTCCCGGGGTTTCACTGCAGCTGCTGCTGCTGCCAACCCCTCAGACAGGTTTCTGCCCTCCTGGGGTCCAGCCAGGCTTGGCCCAGGAAGGCAGAACAAAGGACTTCCTCAGAGAGAGGGTGTTACACCCTCTCCCTTTGGAAAAAGGTGTTAGGGCTGGGGAGGAGTAGCCTCCCCCAGCCTCTGGAAATGCTTTGATGGGCACAGATGGTGCCCATTTCTGCATAAGCCAGTCTACACCGGTTCAGGGATCCCCCAGCCCTGCTCTGGCGCAAAACTGGACAAAGGAAAGGGAAGTGACCACTCCCCTGACCTGCACCTCCCCTGGGAGGTGCCCAGAGCTCCTCCAGTGTGTTCCAGACCTCTGTCATCTTGGAAACAGAGGTGCTGCTGGCACACTGGACTGCTCTGAGTGGCCAGTGCCAGCAGGTGACGTCAGAGACTCCTTCTGATAGGCTCCTCCAGGTGTTGCTAGCCTATCCTCTCTCCTAAGTAGCCAAACCTCCTTTTCTGGCTATTTAGGGTCTCTGCTTTGGGGGATTTTTAGATAACGAATGCAAGAGCTCATCAGAGTTCCTCTGCATCTCTCTCTTCACCTTCTGCCAAGGAATCGACCGCTGACTGCTCTGGAAGCCTGCAAAACTGCAACAAAGTAGCAAAGACGACTACTGCGACCTGGTAACGCTGATCCGGTCGCCTTCTCGACTGTTTTCCTGGTGGTGCATGCTGTGGGGGTAGTCTGCCTCCTCTCTGCACTAGACGCTCCAAAGAAATCTCCTGTGGGTCGACGGAATCTTCCCCCTGCAACCGCAGGCACCAAAAGACTGCATCACCGGTCCTCTGGGTCTCCTCTCAGCACGACGAGCGAGGTCCCTTGAACTCAGCAACTCTGTCTAAGTGACTCCCACAGTCCAGTGACTCTTCAGTCCAAGTTTGGTGGAGGTAAGTCCTTGCCTCCCCACGCTAGACTGCATTGCTGGGTACCATGTGATTTACAGCTGCTCCGGCTCCTGTGCACTCTTCCAGGATTTCCTTTGTGCACAGCCAAGCCTGGGTCCCCGACACTCTAACCTGCAGTGCACGACCTCCTGAGTTGTCCTCCGGCATCGTGGGACCTTCCTTTGTGACTTCGGGTGAGCTCCGGTTCACTCCACTTTGTAGTGCCTGTTCCGGCACTTCTGCGGGTGCTGCTTGCTTCTGAGTGGGCTCTGTGTCTTGCTGGACACCCCCTCTGTCTCCTCACACAATTGGTGACATCCTGGTCCCTCCTGGGCCACAGCAGCATCCAAAAAGCCTAACCGCAACCCTTGCAGCTAGCAAGGCTTTTTTGCGGTCTTTCTGCACGAAAACACCTCTGCTTGCTTCTTCACGACGTGGGACATCCATCCTCCAAAGGGGAAGTTTCTAGCCCTTGTCGTTCTTGCAGAATCCACAGCTTCTACCATCCGGTGGCAGCTTCTTTGCACCCACAGCTGGCATTTCCTGGGCATCTGCCCACTCCCGACTTGATCGTGACTCTTGGACTTGGTCCCCTTGTTCCACAGGTACTCTCGTCTGGAAATCCATTGTTGTTACATTGCTGGTGTTGGTCTTCCTTGCAGAAATCCCCTATCACGACTTCTGTGCTCTCTGGGGAACTTAGGTGCACTTTGCACCCACTTTTCAGGGTCTTGGGGTGGGTTATTTTTCTAACCCTCACTGTTTTCTTACAGTCCCAGCGACCCTCTACAAGGTCACATCGGTTTGGGGTCCATTCGTGGTTCGCATTCCACTTCTAGAGTATATGGTTTGTGTTGCCCCTATCCCTATGTGCCCTCATTGCAATCTATTGTGACTGTACATTGCTTGCATTGCTTTCTATTGCTATTACTGCATATTTTTGGTATTGTGTACATATATCTTGTGTATATTTGCTATCCTCATACTGAGGGTACTCACTGAGATACTTTTGGCATATTGTCATAAAAATAAAGTACCTTTATTTTTAGTATGTCTGTGTATTGTGTTTTCTTATGATATTGTGCATATGACACCAGTGGTATAGTAGGAGCTTCACACGTCTCCTAGTTCAGCCTAAGCTGCTCTGCTAAGCTACCTTTTCTATCAGCCTAAGCTGCTAGACACCCCTCTACACTAATAAGGGATACCTGGACCTGGTGCAAGGTGTAAGTACCCCTTGGTACCCACTACAAGCCAGGCCAGCCTCCTACACAGGGCCACAACACCGGAGGAAGAAGTAGAAGCAAACAAGACTGAAGAGTGCATGAGCTACATTACTGACCGCTCACACCCGCTCCCCATCTCAGTTAATGCCATCTGTCAAGCCACCGCCCAAGATGAATGTGTACAGAGAGCTATAGATGCTGTCAGAGGTGGTCAGTGGCATCAGTTCAAAACCAACTGGGCCCAGTGCATTCCAGATGCCCATCGCATTCTGGAAAGCTTCTACAATGTGTGCCGTTAACTAGCTGCAGACCCCGTTGGGTGCCTCCTGGGAGGTCATCGCCTGGTGATCCCCATCCGTCTTCAGGACCATGTAATACAACTTGCCCATGTTGGGCAACAGAGGATCATAAAACCCAAGAGCAGACTCTGCACCAAAGTGAGATTCCCCCTCATTGATGAGCGAGTCGAGACCATGGTCCAGTTCTGCCTGCAGTCCTGCCTGTGTTGCCAAGCTACCAGAGGGTCAGATCCCCCTTCCCTGATGCTAATGGGGAGGGGACCTCAACAATCCTGGGTGTGTGCAAGTCTAGATTATGAGAGTCTACTGAATGGGAGGTATGCCATGGTGATAAATGATAACTATTCTAAATTCCCTGAAGTAGCGATCATCACATCTCAAGGACCTAATTATGTGCTGCCTAAACTTGAAAATATCCTTGCAATGCACAGACTACTCAAAGAACTAACGACTGACAATAGATACCCATCTAAAGCACACGAAGTAGCAGAGTTTCACCGGTCTCTGAATATCACCCAGGCCAACAGGGAGGTAGAACATTTAATGAGAACCTTAAACAAAAGTCATAAACATTGCGCATGCCAGTCAACAAACCTATGAGTGGGCCATCAATTCATTCGTACGTAAATATCGCCAAACCCCAGACTCCACTACTGGGCAGGCTCCTGGGCAGGCTCCTGGGCACCTCCCCATGGGTTGAGTAGTACAAGACTCCATCCTGCACCAGCCTGAATGGATTCGAAACCAAGTTAATGATCAAAGAGTTCTGACCAAGAGGCGTGTTGCAAACACTCGCACCAGTTGGCGCAGAAATGCAAGATCCTCTCGTCTCCAAGATGGGCATTTGGTGCTAGTGAAAGGCAGGTTTCCAGAAAGTAAGTTCTGAATGGCTTTTGAACGCCACCCCTGGACCATCCTTCAACGTCATGGTACTAAAGTGGCAGGGAGTGGCTGTAAATGAATTAAAGAGGCCAGAGAGGGCTTTAGGATTACAGCTGCCTCAGTATTCTGTGCTCGTACATTTAATTGCTGCAGCCACATGTTTCAAAGGAGAGCTTTGGGCACTGGCACATTTTTATTTACAAATTAAGCACTGTGTAAAATCCCCCGTGCCAAGAAACCAGTGAAGAAGCGGACAGGAAACTCCAAGACCTAGAGGATGCCCCAGTACCTACTGGTCATTCTCCCATCTCTTCTGACCGTGACAATGGTAATGACGGAGGGAGTAACCTTCCTCCTGCAGTTGCTGATGAAGTCGAATGAATGACCCTTGCTGTTTCCAGAGGTAGGAACAATTGCACGAGGTATGAGTTTCATAGCAACCCTGCGCCATTGTCCTGTCTGTGGGACCACGTAATGTAAAATTACAGACTGGTAAGCTACGTAACTGTACATGACCCAGTTGTGTCCTTGTTGGAGCCATTTATAATTAATATGTTGAGCCAGTGTATCTCCAAACTTGATCTTGCCATCTGGTACTACCGGGTTTCCGTACTGCTTTATATTTGTTTTAAAATAAGGGATGAATGTAATGTCGTTCCAGTGACGTAACTGGGGTGTGTTAGTGTAGGCCCTTGAATGTTGATCCAGAGGTGTTTAAGTTGTATCCCCCACACTGCCGGTGTTATGGTGTAGCCCCATCCCCTCGTGGGACACAGGCAATAAGTGCAGGGCTGGGCAGGGAGTCAGGGCGACCCCGATGACCATACCATCAACCACACTACTGTCTCCGTATTTTATTCTGGGCCATCCTCACAATCCACTCGAGTACCTCAATAAATGTGCCAGCACTCATCCTGAAATAGAGAGCATGACATAACACAAGGCATAATCTTCTCTTTAGGGCCCATCTAATTGACCCCGTGGGAGTTTCATTTATTCATACCCCTTTTACACCACACACAGCAAGGCACAAACAAAGGAGCATAGCATAGGAGTCCAAGCCCAGAAGAATTTGGCATTTCCTGCATTCATTTTCGCAGAGGCAGGAAAAATAAACCAGCAGAATGCTAGGTAAGCCAAGTCCTTTACAGCACCAACGGGGAGCGGTAAGGGGGTGGCGAGACTTGGTACAGAGTATTTCCTATTTGTTTTTCCTGTCTACAGGTGCTTAACCTCACAAGTAATAACTGGAACATGTATATAGGACGAGGTAATTAAGAGGCCAGTAATGTGTGAGTTTTAAGGCTGTTAAAATAGTCAAACGTCAGTGGCCAGGTACTGAGAAGTGAAGGCATCCACACACGAGTGACAGCGAGAGATTGGCAAGGAAACTACTAATAAAAGTAGTAATTAGCAAAAGAAGGCCGAAATAAAGATGAAATGTGATACCAGAGAAAGCGCAAGTCAGATTTAGCAAAAGGAGGCTGGGGAAACAAAAGGTGCTCTGAATTGGTTCGGCAAAGGAAAGAATTAGCAGAATCTACATATTCATGTCAGGAGGAGAAGGGGGCCAAAAGGGGAGCCGTGACGAGCTTGAATGGCCCTTGTTGACAACAAAGGAGGGTCAAAGAGGCAGCAGGGTGGGCACCCAGAGAAGGCCTTTTTATTGCGGCTTGGCTTGACAGCTCAATTATGTGAGAATCACCAAGAAAGGGGTGTTGGCTCCACCCACATGCCTGGAGCCAGGAGTACATGTTTTGATTGGGCAGAAGTTGTGCTCTTCCCCAAAAATGTGATTGCCCTCAACACAGCTGTGATCATTTTTTTATTTTTTATCCAGCTGCCTGTGTTGGAACTTTTAGAGGCACACACATGGCATTGCAGTTCTATTTAAGTGTCTTTAATAACTAGTTAATTTTGGTGTTTGTCTTTATCTGGCCACGGCACGAACAGGGCAAGTCCTGTATTGAGGAATATTTTGCAGCCCCAGCACTCTCACCTTCAAACTTTAACTTTAGATTTCTCAGTGCTGATTTGTGTTTGAGAGCAGTATGGGATGCCCTAAGCTACTAGTATGCATAGATGTTTAGGTCTGGCTTGACAGTGCAACTGTTGCCTGAAGCTATGTGATCAGATTGAGACCCCCCCACTATTATTATTTCCCCTACTGCAGGACCGACCAGTGACAACATAACCTGTGAGAGGAACAGCTCTTGCAGTGCGTTAGGTGCATAGATGTTAATAAGCATGAAGGGAGTGTAATTGATTAGCGCTCGCATTAGCAAGCTCCTACCTTCCTTGTCTCTGTGAGTGGAGTGCATCTGGATGGAAAATTCCCTTTTGAATAGTATTGCTACACCCGCTGTCCTGGTGTTTCCAGAAGCCTAATATTGTGAGGGATAATTCTTATGTTTCATTCGAAAGTGGCCTTGTTTCAAGAGGTGTATTTTCTGCAAGAATATTATGCCTGCCTGTTAGTGATTAAGATAACTCCAGATCATGCATCTCTTTCGTGGTGAGTTAAATCCCCATACATTTAGAGTTCTAATCTTAATGATGATGGTTTGTACATGACAGCTCCGAGGGTCCCTGAACCCTCTATACTCCAGTCCGAGTGTCTCATGTTGTGTGATTCCCCAAACAGTAACATTAGAAGCAAGCATTGGCAAAGTCAATAGATCTGGCGTTGTCTCCCAGCATTTTAGCAATTCTTTTTTGTCATATCGTTTTCAAAACTATATTGTTTGGAAAGTTGCCTGACATTTGTCAATGTAAACAAAAACATTGACTAAAGGCAAAAATTATTTTTGGTTTCACAAATTCACACATTTCCATAGTATTCTCTTGCATGAAGGGAACTATTTTGTGTGTGGATGTGCTCCTTGTGAAAGGGCAATATTTCAAAACTTATAGTGAAGTCAGCCAGTGGCTGAAGCGGGTTGACACATTGCCCCTTGATGCATGCTTGAATGGGTTGGAGAAAAATGTGAATGTCAGAAACACAGACAAAAGGATAAAGTGTGGCTGAAAGCCACTATAATTACCTATGCTATAGACATAGTTATAGTAAAATGAAAAGGTCTTGGCTAACTCAGACCTAAAAAGCCATTGACTGCAAGCCCCTTGCCTTTGAGAAAGAAAGAAAGAAAGAAAGAAGGATTGAAGGAAAGAAAGAAGGAAGGAAGGAAAGAAAGAGAAAGAAAGAAGAAGAAAGAAAGAAAGAAGGAAAGAAAGAAAGAAAGAAAGAAAGAAAGAAAGAAAGAAAGAAAGAAAGAAAGAAAGAAAGAAAGAAAGAAAGAAAGAAAGAAAAAGGGAAGAAAAATGAAGAAGGAATGAGAGAAGGAAGGAACTAAATACCAAAAGCAAGAAAGAAGGAATGAAAGCCAGAAAGGAGGAAAAAAGGAATGAAAGAATGAAAGAAAAAGGGAAAAGGAATAAAAGGAAAAGAAAGAAAGAGGAAAAAGGAATGAAAGGAAAAGAAAGAAAGAGGAAATTAAAAATGAAAGAGGAACAAAAGGGAGGAAGGAATAAAAAATAAAGGAAAGATAGAGAAAGGAAATGGGAACAGAAAGAAAGAGAAAGAAAGAAAAAAGAAAAAGTGCTGCAAATTAAACACAATGAACATTGGTTTTCTTCTTGGGGAACGTTTATTAAAGTACCATTGGTGAAATTAAGCCCACAATCAACGTGTTCTGAAGAATTATCTGCTTATAAATTCGCATGTATAATATTGAAGCTTTTGATAATTTAATACAGAGCAGTTTCAAATGGATGCAATCTGTAATGCTGAATACCAGCAGTCAGACAAAGGAAATTTCCAACAGCATCGGCCAGAGACAAGAACTCATAAAGTGTGGAATGTGCCCTGTGCCATTGCCTGACTCACTGGAATAAAGCTTCCTGATGTTACATCAGACTTCAAACCCAAAGGTAACATCTATGTCATACATTAAAAACAAAAACATTTGCACAAATGGTAACTAGCTTGTGTGTGGATGTGCTCCTAGTGAAAGAGCAAAATGCAGTCACTCAAACTGAAGCTATCAGTGGCTGTCCATGGCTGACCCCTTACCCCATGCTTTATGCTGTAGTGGGCAGGAGCAAAATGTGAATGACACCCTAACAGACCAATGGATGAATAAAGCTGGCTGAAAGCCACTTTAAATAAGTGTACACCACTTCAATCATGAAAACTGTACACTCAAGGGCCCACACGGACTCTTGCCCACATCATATCTGCAACAAAGAAGGACCTTTGGTCAGAGAATTCCTCACTCACATCATCAACTCTTCCATCATTTCCACTACCATCTACGAGACCTCCTGCAGTCACAGGCCTCCTCAACAAACCTTCAGTAGACCACAATGAGAAGAGCAACTTCTGCCCCTTCACTATACTACCATACCCAGCAAAAGATATAGTGAAGGCAATCAACGATCAACTCACCAGCCACCTAGAATTCCACAATCTTTTTGACCACACCCAATTCAGATTTCAAAGCAACCATAGCATGGAGACAGCACTCATCGCCACCACAGATGAGATCCACACCTTACTGGACCAAGAAGAAACAGCTGCCTTCATACTGCTGGACCTCTCTGCTGTGTTCAACCCCATGTCACACTCAAGCATCATCGAAAGACTTTACACAACAGGCATCTAAGGTCCAGTCTTTAAATGGATATGCTCCTTCCTCATAGAAAGAAAACAAAAAGTCACAATCTAGCCCTATAGCTTAGAGCCCAAGAAGGTGATCTGTGGAATCCTTCAAGAAGGATCTCTCTCTCTCAGTCCTACCCTGTTCGGCATTTAGATGTCACCACTTGCTGATGTCATAAGATCTCACAGCGTCTCCATTATTTCCTATGCCAGTGATACCTATCTCATCCTCTCAATGTCCGACAAATCCTCCACAACCAGATCCAATGCATGATCTGCGTAGCAGAATATATGAAAACCAGCTGCCTGAAACTCAACTCAAACAAGATCAAAGTGCTGATTTTTGGGAACAAGAACTCCCCCAGTGGCCATCAGAGCTTAGTCCCACACCTACACCCACTAACTATGCAAGAAACCTGGGAACCATTTTAAACGACAAACTCAACATGGCTTCACAGGTGAACATAATCAGTTCCTCATGCTTCCACATATTACACATCCTCAGAAAAATGTTCACAAATGTATCCCCATGAGCACCAGGCCTCTCATCACTCAAGCCCTTGTTCAAAGCAGACTAACCTATGGAAACACACTCTATGCTGGAATCTTCAACCTCCTACACTGGGTTCAATTCAGCTAGAATGCCCAGGCTAGACTCATTGTGAACCTCCCATGTCAAACACACATCATGCCACACCTCAGAGACCTCCACTGGCTGCCGATTCATAAAAGCTGCCAATTTAAACTCCTCACACATGCATACAAGTTACTGCACAACATAGGACCAACATACCTTAGCTGCAGCCTTCACTTCCACCAACTCACCAGACTCCTATGCTCATCTTCACTCTCCCTCGCACACACCCTCTCCATCTACAAAAGAAGAACAGGTGGCCTAACCTTTTTCAATATCGCACCAAAAACGTGGAACAACCCTCCTGCACACATCAGGGTCTCCACCTTGCTTCTTGAATTCCGCAAGAGGCTGAAGAACTGACTCTTCAACTAACCCCCCAGCAGACAATCTTTACCCTTGCTCCAGCATCTGAATACCCTCCGGCGAATAAGTCGTACTCTACAAATCCGAAAAACATTACATACATAGCACATATATATTTTTTTAAAACAAAGGTCTTGAATAACACCATATCTAAAAACAACAGACAATTCACGTTCCATTCATGGAGGAAGACATTTCAATTCCTTATGCTAGCGAGATCAGGTAGCTGATATCCTTGACTATGGCCCCTCCAACCCAAGTTGGTTCGGTTCACACAGAAGAGACATCCTGTGTAGTAATCACCTAGTAAGTAATTATTTGGCCCACTCATCACTCCACAACCCCTTGGTTTTCATCCCCATGACTGTAGCATCTCATCTGCCCCATGCATGCACTGTACCATCTCATCAGCCAGGCAGGTTGTTGTACTGTGCCATTATGCTCCATGTCCCTGTATTGCCCTTTCTCATAAGGAGTACCTCTTGTGTATAGTCCTCAGCAGTCCAGCTTGTCGCCATCTGCACTCAGCTGGTCACCATTTGGGGACACCAGTGGTCCACTCTCTAGTCTTTCGTGTGCATGTCTCATTGTGGAAGCCGGCTGCTCCTTCCTCTCAGTGCAGTGGTTCTGCACACCCATAATTCCTTGCGCGGTGGCCAACATTCTTGATCACTTTCTAAAATGTGATTGTGCAGGCCAGTGTAGTCTTTCCTCACTCTGGTTTTTGCCCAGTGTGCTTCATCCTGCCAAGGATAGGGTGAGTGGATGGCTTCTTCCACTGGTTCTGGAGGGGGCTTTGTGCCCAGTGTGCTTCCTCCTGCCTAGGAAAGGGTGAGTGGGTGCATATCTCCACTGGTTCTGGAGGGGGCCTTGTGCCCAGTGATGCAGCATTGGGGTGTGGAAGTTCACGTTCCCTCACCTGGGTGTCTGAGGCACGAGATTTGCAAGGACCAGGTAGCATGATACTCCACGGAGGCAGGGCCAGACTCCATCCTGCAGCGACTAAGGCTGCAAACTGGTGGTAGTGCAGGTGTTGGTGGGGATGCTGCCAGTGGTGGTGGGGGGCTCCAGCCTATCTCCTGCAGCCTCGGACAGACGCACACTGGGGCTGCTGCTGCTGGTAGTGGTCCTAATGTCAGCAGTGCAGGTGGCGGTGCTTGTGGCAGTGCTTGCGGCGGGGATGCTGGCGGTACTGGCTGTGGTGCAGGTACCGGTGCTGCCAGTGGTGGAGGCAGGCACCAACCCGTCTCCTGCAGCCTCGGACGGCTGGCCACTGTGGATTCTGCTGCTGACAGTAGTGGTGGCAGTGGCGATGCAGATGGCAGTGCTTGCAGCGGGGATGCTGGCGGTGCTCGCCGCAGTACAGACGGCGGGGCTGTCGGTTCTGATGGTGGCCACCAGGCCCTCACCTGGAGCCTCCGACGCCTGAAGTGCCTTGGCTTGGCTTTTCTGCCCCTTCCTCACCTTGGCAGATGCTGTTGAGACCTTGGCTCTGGCGGAGTGTTTTGGAGGAGGCCTTGCTGGGTGGGTCGTGCTCCTTGCCCTTGCTGTATGCTGTCCCCTTCTTCACCTTGGCAGGTGGCGGAATGGTTTGGTCCTTTGCAGGGGTAGGTGGCACACTGGCTGGCCTGACGGGTGCCCCCTTCGAGCCTCTGGGAGATGCAGGAACCACAGCGGACGCCGACTTGGTGGCTGAGGTGCTGGCCATGTACACCCTGGCCCCAGGGGAAGGACGAGGTGGGGTAGGGAACAGGTCAATGTTTGCCAGGAAAAGTTTTTTTAGACACACTGGGACGGGAAGATGGAGAGGGCTTGGGAGTGGAGGAAGAGGGAGTGGTTGTAGGAGGTGTCTGTCTGCTGAGTTTGGGTGAAGGTGCATGGGCTGGATGCTGTTGTGAGGTGGATGCCTGTTGGGTGGGTGGGTTCTTTCATTTGTGTACTTTGGGAGGAGGGGTCACAGACACACTGGGAGAGGGCACATGGGATGTGTGCATGGTTTGGGGGTGGTGACTGCTCGTGAGGGGTTTGTTGTGATGGGCGTGCTGGTAATGGAGGTAGTGGATGAAGATGTAGTGCATGCAGGTGTGAGTGCAGATGCTACTGGGAGGGAGGTGGACAAAGAGGAGGAGGGGGACACAGTGGAGGCAATGGATGTTGGTGTGTTTGCATGGGTATGGTGCTTGTGTGAGTGCCTGTGAGATGAACTGTGGTGCTTATGTTTGCCTGAGCCACTTTTATGTGGTGATTTGGGTGAATGCTGGTCTGAAGGTGTGCTTGGGAGAGGCTGGGGTTGAGGGGACTGGGTCTGGCCAGAGGAAGTTGGAGGGGGGAGGCTAGGAACAGGGACATGGGCTGCCATCAGTGCTGAGGCCAGAGCCTGAAATGCTCTCTGTTGTGCCACCACGCCAGAGTGAATGCCCTCCAGGTATATACTTGTTTGTTGCAAATGTCTCTCAATACCCTGGATGGCATTCAGTATGGTTGACTGCCCAACACTGAGGGATCTCAGGAGGTAAATAGCCTCCTCACTGAGGGCAGCAGGGCTGACTGGGGCAGGGCCTGAAGTGCCTGGGGCGAAGGAGATGCCCACCCTCCTGGGTGATCGGACACGGGAAACACGCTGAGGGGCTGCTGGGAGGGTGGTGCTGGTAGGGGGGTGGCGGCTGTACCTGCTGTTGGGGTGGGCACAGAGGTGTCAGCCACCACCAGGGAGTTGTCTGTGGTCTCCCCTCCTGTCCACTTGCCCTCCGTCCCACTGGTGCCCTCACCCTCGGTGGATTCAGCCTCCAGGCCCCTGTAGGATGCAGCTCCCTCCGTCGCCGGTGCCTCTGCTCCTCTGCCAGATCATGCTAATGCACATAAGGACCAGATGACAAAACAAAAAGAGGGGGAGAGACAGAGGAAACACTTGGTCAATGCCAGCAACACCACTACTGTTGGCGTACACAACACGCAGGGAGCAGCCCTATGCACTAGGCCATGCCCAACCATTTACTAAGACAGTCACCAGCCCATGGGGTACAATGCTTAACGCCATCATCTGCACACCAGAAACCCCCAGGACCCTGCCCAGTAGTAGATGTCCACTTACAGTATTGGGGTAGGAGTGCTCCAGAGCCTGCCCAACAAGGGACCTACCCTGCCATGTTTGCCCTGGCCTACAGGCACCCACAGCCCACATCCCCCACCCAGGTACCTCCTAACGCGTGCAAAGTCAGGTTTCAGAATCTGTACTCACCTCCTCGTGGCTGTTGTGATGCCTTCAAGCGCCCATCCAACTCTAGATAGGCCACCGCCAGGATGCGGAACATCAGGGGGGTCATGGTGCAAGAGGCACCCCTTCCTCGTTGGGAGGCCAGCCCCAGCTGGGCCTCCGCCGTCTCCTTTGCCCAGCGGTGCAGGTCCTCCCATCTCTTGCGGCAGTGGGTGCTCCGCCTGTCAAAGACGCCCAGGGTCCGCACCTCCTTGGCGATGGCACGCCAAATACCCTTTTTCTGGTGGGCGCTGACCTGAAGGGAAAAGACAGCCGAAAAGGCAATTAGTCACCCATCCAGACCATCACACTCATTGCCCACCAGATCCCACCCATCCCCTGATGCACATAAATTGACCACCTTACATGCTACACTCTGGCCAGGATGCCTCTGCCCCCCCTACATGTGGCTTCCACACACAGCAATTCCTACATTCATGGCCCACGCATCATGCTCACAGTATACTCACCTGTTTGTCTGGAGGACCGTAGAGTAACGTATACTGGGGTAGTACACGTCCACCAGTTTCTCCAACTCCTCCGCAGTGAAGACAGGGGCCCTTTCCCCAGACACATGAGCCATGGTCGGTTCCAGACACAGGTCACAGCAGCACTTGCAGTGTAGGTCCTCACCTGTTGAAGGTCAGATAGCAAGTGAGTGATTAGATAGAAAATGGCAGTGACGTCCGTGGTGGTGCGTACCGTCACCGCCAGCGTACATCGCCATTGAGTCCTGGAACCCATAAGGCCCAATGATAACAAATGCGATTTTGCGCATCGGTTATCGACCGCCTACTGCAACGGTGCACAAAGCAAGCACAATTACATTAATTTCCACTTGTCCCTCCTCACAGGTAAGGCAGCCCCTATTTCAGGGCATGGCACTTAACTGCGTCACAGCAGACATTGGCACATCAACTGACTCTCGAGTTCACATACTGTTTCTGTAAAGTAAACAAATCATCATTAGTGCAATAGACGTGTGAATATGACCCTCTGCTCACCGTTCTCCTCCCTAGGCTTCATCCGCTGAGGCAGAATATGAGATGGCAGCATCCTCCGGTGTACAGACCCCCGGTGGAACTTGCGACAATGGAAGACAGACACATTATTATTACCTACTGACTTGATCGTGTCACAATCCAAGAACTGTGTGCCCAATTGGAGCCAGACCTGATGTCAGCTATCCGCCAGCCCACATGAATCCCCCCTCTAGTGCAGGTCCTGTCAGTGCTCCATTTCCTGGCAAGTGGTTCCTTCCAAACAACAGTGGCCATGGCATCAGGGATGTCTCAGCCAATGTTCTCTAACGTGTTGACCAGAGTGTTCTCTGCCCTGCTGAAACACATGCGTAGCTACATCGTGTTCCCCCAGGTGGAGGATTTGGCCACAGAGAAGGCTGACTTTTATGCCCTGGGACATATCCCCAACATCATTGGTGCCATTGATTGTACACATGTGGCATTTGTTCCCCCCAGAGAAATGAACAGGTTTGCAGGAATAGAAAAAGGTATCACTCTATGAATGTGCAGATGGTGTGTTTGGTGGACCAGTACATCTCCCATGTGAATGCCAAATACCCTGGCCCTGTGCATGACGCCTTTATCTTGAAAGAATAGCAGCATCCCATATGTGATGGGCCAACTCCAGAGGCACTGGGTGTGGTTAATAGGTGAGCCAAAGATCCCCACCCAGTATAAATTGGTGTATGGGTATAGGGTTGTCCCTAAGGGTGAGTGTGTTGCTAACAGGTATCCCTCGATATTTGTAGGTGACTCTGGTTACCCCAACCTCTCATGGCTACTGACCCCAGTGAGGAATGCCAGGACAAGGGCAGAGGAACGTTACAATGAGGTACATGGGCGTGCAAGGAGGATTATAGAAAGGACCTTCGGCCTCCTGAAGGCCAGGTTCCGGTGCCTCCATCTGACAGGTGGATCCCTGTACTACTCACCCAAGAAGGTGTGCCAGATCATCATTGCATGTTGCATGTTGCACAACCTGGCCTTGAGACGCCAGGTGCCTTTTCTGCAGGAGGATGTGCCTCGAGATGGTCTTGTGGCAGCGCTGGAGCCTGTGGACAGTGAGGAAGAGGAGGCAGAGGAAGAAGATGTTGACAACAGAACCAATATAATTCAGCAGTACTTGCAGTGACACACAGGTAAAAGTTCACTTTACTTTTCAGTTATCTGTTGGACATTGTACAAGGCAGCCTCTTTCCCTATGTCTATGGCCACTGGCTGTACCCTTTGGCATCTCTATTTTCAGATCTCTGTATCCCACTCTGGCTCCTGCTATGTGTACTGCTGCCCACCAAAGGTCATTCCAAAGTACATTTCACTGCTTTGATAATGTTATACTAATACATTTGTGAATCGTTTGACAGACCCCAGATTGGTATTTGTTCCAAGGGTGTTTATTTAGGTGCTCATAAGGAAAGGGGAGTGTGCAAGAGGTTGGGCTGCTGGTGGAGGAAAGTCCAGGGTAGAGTCCAGTCTCTTGGTATCACAGGTGCATTGTCCAGTGGGGCATAGGAAGGGGAGTAATGGCAGTTCAAGGTGGACAGGGTGACAGAGTGGGACAGAAGGGTGACAATCAGGAGAGTCTTATTTCCTGGCTGGGTCTTATCAATGTTCTCTGGCTTCTGCTTGGATCGCAGGCACCGTTTGAAGGGTGGTTCTCCTTCTACAGGGGTGGGGTGCTGGTGGCCTATTGGTCCTGTGGCGGGGCCTCCTGTCCACTAGCACCAGCGGAGGTGGAAGGCTGTTCCTCGGTTTAGCTGGTGTCAGGCACCCGTTGTTGTGCCACTCCCTCCCTCATGGTCTTGCCCATGTCAGCCAGCACCCCGGAAATGGTGACCAGGATGGTGTATATTTTTGTTAGGTCATCTCTGATCCCCAGGTGCTGTCCCTCCTGCAGCTGCTGGGTCTCCTGCAACTTGGGCAGTATCTGGCCCACCGACTCCTGGGAATGGTGGTATGCGCCCAGGATGTTGGAGAGTGCCTCGTGGAGAGTGGGTTCCCTGGGCCTGTCCTCCCCCTGTCGTACAGCAGTCCACCTAGCTTCCCTGTTGTCCTGTGCCTCTGTCCCCTGAGCTGTGTGCTCACTGCCACTGACCCCAGGTACCTGATCGTCCTGTGTTTGTGGGGTTGCCTGCGGTCCCTGTAGTGAGTGGTGGACACACTGCTGATGGACGTGTCCTGGGACAGTGTCATGGGCCCGCTGGGTGGGTGCTGTGCTTGTGTTTCCTGTGGGGGGAGGCTCTGTGGTGGGCTGGGACTGTGGCAGGGGAACCAACTGTCCAGAGGTTCCGGATGGGCCAGGTTGGTCATCCTGTTCCTATCGTGCAGAGCTGCTGTCGTCACTGTGGGCCTCTTCCGGGAGAGGGGAGACTGGATGTGGCTGGCACCTCCTCTCCGGTGACGTGGAGTATGGGTCCTGTGGGGATGCAAATGCATTGTTAATGTGTCTATGTGTGCCATCTTGTGCAGGGGTGTGTTTCCATGTATGATTGTGATTTGCCTGTCAGCTTGGCCTTGTGTGAGTGGTGATTTTGTGGGCTGGGTGAGTCTCACTACTGGGCATGCTGGGGTGATGGGTGTCCATGCATTGGTGTTGCATGCAGGGCTTGGTATTGGGATGGGTGGGTTGTGTTAGTGGGGTATATGTGAGGTGGTGGAGTGATGGGGGTGAGGGTAGGTATAGGAGTTTGTGTTTGGCATGCAGGCAGGGTGGGGTGATAAAGTAGTTAAGATTTGACTTACCAGAATCCAGTCCTCCTGCTACTCCTGCGAGGCCCTCAGAATGCATGATCGCCAAGACTTGCTCCTCCCATGCTGTTAGTTGTGGAGGAGGAGGTGGGGGTCCACCGCCAGGCCTATGTACTGCTACCTGGTGTCTTGCTATCACAGAACGCACCTTCCCCCGTAGGTCGTTCCACCTCTTCTTGTTGTCATCCCTGGTTCTTGGGTGCTGTCCCACGTCGTTGACCCTGTCCACGATTCTCCGCCATAGCACCATCTTCCTTGCAATGGACGTCTGCTGCACTTGTGATCCGAATAGCTGTGGCTCTACCCGGTTGATTTCTTCCACCATGACGCCTAGCTCCTCCTCAGAAAATCTGGGGTGTCTTTGGGGTGCCATGGATGTTGTGCGAGTGATATGTGTGAGGATGTGTGGGGTGATGTGTTGGGGTGGATGCTGTGATGTGCGTGAATGGTGTATGGGTGATGGTGTTCTGTGCCTCTGATTGAGTGGGTGCTCCTGGCTTGTCTCTCTCTGCTTGCTATCTTTTTTTTCGCGGTAAGGGGTTGTGGGTAATGTGGGTGTGTATTTTATACTGGATTGGGTGTGTGGGTGTGGTGTGTGTATGTGTGTCAGGTGTGTGTAGTTTGAATTGTCCAATGTGGTGTAGTTTTGTTAATGTGTGTGTATTTTGAGCGCAGCGGTGTGTGCCGTCAAGTGTTTACTGCGTTTGAAAGGCCGCTGCGGTGATTCATGGGTCGTGATACTGTGGGCGTATTCCTGTTGGCGTAACGGTGTGGGTTTTGCTATCGAAAGTTTGTCACAGACCTTTTGTGTGGCGGACTTGTGTGGGTGTTGGTATAGTGGAGGAATTCTTAGTGTGGGTCATAATACCCATGGCGGAATACCGCTGATGGCACGGTATGTTGGCGGCCGTCAGCACGGCGGTAGGCAGCATTTAATGACACAGTTGTAATGAGTGCCATAATCCGGGCTAAGATAACAGCTAATAATAGGCAGTTCAGAGGGGGCGGAGCTTGAAGAGGGAAGATGTTGGCCGTCTGAAACAAGGGCTCTGGGTCGGCCCGTCAAAATCCTGTCTCTGCACTGCGATGCGGCCCCCGCTGGGTGGAAGGAGGATCGGGGGCCGGCGGGCATGCGACTGTGGCGAGTGATGTGGCCCGAGCGCCAGGGGACCACCTGCCTGACTGTCGTCGCTGGGGCAGCCTGCCTGGGAGCGGGGAAATGGATGAGGTCGGGCCTGTCCTTATCCCAGCCGTCCTGGTGTTGAGCCAGCCCGACAGCGGTGAGGAGAAGCAGAGGGCGGACAGAGTGACTGAGCTGCCCCCCTCCTACTGGGGGGTGCGGTGGGGTCTCCCTGCACAGTGCACCGCTGAGGATGAGGAGGCTGGAATCGAGGAGCAGGACACATGTGCGGGCCCCCTGCTCGCCACGGGGAAGATGGTGAGATCTGGCGAGAGGGCCTAGGGACCTGGCTGGGTCTGAGCCGGCCATGGTTGAGGAGGGACGAACCTGCTGGGAGAGGACACCAGGAGTGCGGGCCCCTCCCCCTTGCCGGGGCTGTTGGTGATAGCCCGGATCAGATAGGATGGGGGGCCTGTGACGCCTAGGCAGAGGGTGACCCAGTTGGGGGCCTGGGAGTAGACTGAACCTCACTGGGGCCGTGCAGGCTGTGACTCGACCGGCAGAGGGGGTGCCTGAAGGGATGCAGGCCTTGCCCAGGTCACGACGAGCGGGGGTCCCATGAAGTGGGACTGAGAAACAGTGGGCCCAAACCTGCCAAGGTGGATTGCTTCCCCACGCTGGATCCTTGACCTACCAGACGATGGAGGGGATGATGTTTAAGGGGGTCCACGGAGTGGAGTGCAGTTGCTGAGATGGACCCCCTTGGACTTCCAGTGGTGTGTCGTTGGAGAATGCTGGTGGCACACTTTCTGGGGCGACTGTGCACACTGAGGGGGCCTCAATCGTTTACATCTGTTGGGCCACTGTTGAAACTGCAGCGCTGAGGGCCCTGCATGCTGTGGTGAGACAAGGGGGATGGGGGTCCATGAGGGGCCTCTTGCTGCCCTGGAATCTGCCTCGATACAAGGTGGTCTTGGCCCTGCACTTGGGGACTGGCATGCGTTAACCATGGGGAAGGCCTGTTTTAAATCACAGGGTCAGGGCCTGGCTGTCTGGCTGGCTAGTAAAATGGGGGAAGAGCCTGCGCCCCCCAACGTGCAAGACACCCTGAATAAGATCCTGGGGGCCATTAAGGACACAAAAACAACCCTAAGCCAAGAGATAGGCAAAGTATCGGCTGAGTTTGGCCAGCTACGCACTGATCATCATAAGCTGTCAGATCGGGTGAAGGATACAGAAAAGGTGCTGACGGATCTGTGGCCTGCACACCAGGCAATGAAATCCCAACTGGCCCATTGAATTCAAAAACTGCAATACAGAGCTGAAGATACATACGTGGTCATTACAACCCTGGCGGACGGTGTTAAAGCTGCGGTAATACCGCAAAGAGGCCGGCGGAAAAAAAAAGGGAATTATGACCGTGGCGGAAACCACCAACATAGACAGCCACTTTAACACTCCGCATGCCACGGCGGTACAGACAAGCAGCGCGGCGGTCACCGCCAACAGACAGGCGGAAAACAATGTACCACCCACAGTATCACAACCCGCCAATCCGCCACCTTTTCCAGGGCGAATTCACCGTGGATAAAAACACGGCGGAAACAGCTTTTGCAATGGGAAAACGCTCACCTTAACACACTCCACGAGGAAGGAGGCCACCATGGAGCTGGAACTACAAATACCCCCTGCCCTTGTCTTCCTGCTCGTCTACGAACACCAGCAATGGCGGCACCAAAGGCAACGGTGGGTACTGCACCTACGACATAGGTGAGGGGGGAGGCAAAAGTCAGGGGGACACACATGCAACACCCCCACCCCCACCCTCGCACATTACAACACACACACCAATACATTTCCAAACATCACAGTAACAACCCACAACCACCCCGGAAGAATGCAAAGACAAAAGGAAATCAGTTCAAACATTGTAATGTATCAAAATACAGTTACCAAATATATACAGATATATATACACATTCCAAATTTTATACATTACGAGAAGTAGTGCAGGTATGCACATATCAATGTCCGTGCACCACTGGGCCCAAAATGCATGGGCGAGGCCCACACTAGATACCTGTCCACAAACGGAGAGAACACTGCAGGGGCATCAGATAGAAATACAACAGGCACCTCAGCGGGAAGGGAAGGGGGGGGGCACCTCAGCCGGATTACAGCACCACACCAGATCCACGACGGGGCTCAATGCCCATTGATGTATCCTGGGGAGTGCAAAGCCACAGTCTCTCAAGTCTCTACAGTGGGTGGGTTGCCCACTGTACCATCCTGGGGAGTGCAAAGCCACAGTCTCTCAAGTCTCTACAGTGGGTGGGTTTCCCACTGTACCATCCTGGGGATTGCAAAGCCACAGTCTCTCAAGTGGATAACAGTCTCCACTGGTTCTGGAGGGGGACTGGTGCCCAGAGTGCTTCATCCTGTTAAGGACAGACGGAGTGGATGCATGTCTCCACTGGTTCTGGAGGGGGACTGGTGCCCAGAGTGCTTCATCCTGTTAAGGACAGACGGAGTGGATGCATGTCTCCACTGGTTCTGGAGGGGGAATGGTGCCCAGACTGCATCAGGCTCCCCGTGACGGTTCCTGTTCCGTCACTGTCCCAGCTGCACATGGGATAACGATGCTTGATGTGGCGGTTTTTTCCCTGTCCAGCGGTGCTTTGGCATGTCGGTCTCTGACCTGTTCAGCGGTGCTTTGCCATGGCGGTCTCTGACCTGTTCAGCGGTGCTTTGCCCTGTTCAGCGGTCTTCACCATGGCGGTCTTTTCCCTGTTCAGCAGTGCTTTGCTATGGCGGTCTCTGACCTGTTCAGCGGTGCTTTGCCCTGTTCAGCGGTCTTCACCATGGCGGTCTTTTCCCTGTCCAGCGGTGCTTTGCCATGGCGGTCTCTGAACTGTTCAGCGGTGCTTTGCCCTGTTCAGCGGTGCTTTGCCCTGTTCAGCGGTCTTCACCATGGCGGTCTTTTCCCTGTCCAGCGGTGCTTTGCCATGGCGGTCTCTGACCTGTTCAGCAGTGCTCTGGCCCGTTCAGCGGTGCTTTGCCCTGTTCAGCGGTCTTCACCATGGCGGTCTTTTCCCTGTTCAGCTGTGCTTTGCCATGGTGTCTCTGACCTGTTCAGCGGTGCTTTGCCCTTTTCAGGGGTGCTTTGCCATGGCGGTCTCTGACCTGTTCAGCGGTGCTTTGCCATGGCGGTCTCTGACCTGTTCAGCGGTGCTTTGCCCTGTTCAGCGGTCTTCACCATGGCGGTCTTTTCCCTGTTCAGCAGTGCTTTGCCATGGCGGTGTCTGACCTGTGCATTGGTGTGTGGCATGACAGTCCCTCATTGCCCAGCGGGGCTGTGGCTGCCGGGGCCCTCTTGGGCACTGACTCCGGCGGTGGTCTCCTGACCAGTGACGATACTGCTGCCCTCCTGGGCAATGACTCTGGCGGTGGTCTCAGGACCAGTGACGACAGTGCTGGCGTCCCGGCCGCCGGGGAGGATGGCGCCCTTCTCCGCCGTGCTGCTCTTCCCCGACTGTGCAGACTTCCTCTGGCCCTTCACCACCTTTGGAGGAGTCACAGCTGACTCGGCACTCCCCCTGGGGCGCTTTTGAGCAGGTTTTCCACCAGGAGTCTTCACCCCGTCCCGTCGGCCACTTTCCAACTTGAGGTGCTTTACAGGGGGTGGACTGGCAGTGCTTTGGCTCCGTGTCACACTGGCTGCCCTGGTGGCCGGTGCACTCCACACACCTTTGACATGCACCACTGGTACTGGACTTTTTTTGGCTGAGGTGCTACTACGGGACCTATCAATTGGAGAGGTGGGGGTGGGGCAAAGAGGTCAACTTTGCTGAGGAAGAGTTGCTGACGAAGACTGGGATGGGTAGCTGGAGGGGGTCTGGGAGTGGAGGAAGAGGAGGTGGTTGTAGGAGGTGTAACTTTAGGTGATTTGGGTGAAGGTGCAGGTGCAGGTACTGGAGACTGTCGTGAGGTGGATGGATGTTGGGTGTGTGAGTGGCCACGTTTGTGTACTTTGGGAGGGGGCGTCACAGACACACTGGGAGTGGACACAGGGGACGTGTAAATGGTAGTGGGGGTGGTGAGTGCTGGTGAGCGGGGTGTGGTTCTGGGTGTTCTGGTGCAAGTCCTAGTGCCTGTAGATGTAGTGCATGCAGGTGAGAGTGTAGATGACACTGGGAGGGAGGAGGGATACGACGAGGAGGGGGACGCAGTGGAGGCAGTGGAATTTGCTGTGTCTGTATGTGGGTGATGCTTGTGTGAGTGCCTGTGGGATGTGTGGTGCCTATGTTTGCCTGAGCTACTTTTGTGTGTTGGGGTGTGTGCATGCTTGTCTGATGGTGTGCTTGGGATAGGCTTGGGGTACAGGTGATTGGGCCTGGGTGGAGGGGGGAGGCTAGACACAGGGACAATGGCTGCCATCAGTGCTGAGGTCAGAGATTGCAGGGTTCGATGAAGGGTAGCCTGACCAGAATGAATGCCCTTCAGGAATGCATTACCGTGTTGCAAATCCCTTTCTACACCCTGGATGGCATTCACAATGGTAGACTGCCCAACAGTGAGTGACCTGAGGAGGTCAATGGCCTCCTCACTGAGGGCAGCAGGGGTGACAGGGGCAGGGGCTGAGGTGCCTGGGGCAAAGGTGATGCCCACCCTCCTGGGTGAGCGGGCACGGGGCGAACGCTGAGGGGCTGCTGGGAGGGCAGTGCTGGTAGGGGAGGTGGCGGCTGTACCTGTAGAAGTGGGGGGCACAGATGGTACCGCAACCACAAGGGAGATCCCATCGGCGGACGAGTCTGTGTCGCTGTTTGGTGATCCTGTGACCGACATGAAGCTCCCCTCGCCCTCCGTCCCACTGGTGTATTCAGAGTCTGTGGTGTGGCCCTCCATGGCCATGTGGGATGCAGCTCCCTTGTGCTCCGGTGCCACTGTACCTCCGCCTGATGATGCTGATGCACAAAAGAACAGGGAGAGCAGAAAAAGGGAGGGGGGACGACAGAAGAAAGACAGGTTGAGTGCATGGCTTACCGCTACCGTTGGCGGACAATACAGACACAGCAGCCCCCTGCACTACGCCGTGCTCTTGGCCTCTACAGATGCAATTCCTGGGATCTGGCCTACATGGCTATGGTGGACATCTGCACACATAGATGCCAAAGGGACATGTATACCTGTACTTGGCACTCTACTGAGGTGGGGTGGAGTGACACATGGTCTGCATTACGGAGGGGCCTGGCATACGTAACTCGCCCTGGCCTAGGGAAACCCACACCCCTCCTCCCCCACCCAGACCCCTCCACTGCGCGCAAAGTCCCCAGAATGAGAGTGTACTCACCCTCTTGTGTCTGCTGTGATGCCCTCAAGCGCCCATCCAACTCCGGGTAGGCCACCGCCAGGATCCGGAACATCAGGGGGGTCATGGTGCGACGGGCACCCCTCCCACGTTGGGAGGCCATCCCCAGCTGAGCCTCCGCCGTCTTCTTGCTCCAGCGGCGAATGTCCTCCCATCTTTTCTGGCAGTGGGTGCCCCGTCTCTGGTGGACGCCCAGGGTCCGGACGTCCTTGGCGATGGCACTCCCAATGTCCTTCTTGTGGTAGGTGCTGACCTACATGACATGCACAGGGGAAGAAGAGAAGTCATTACCAACTGCACCATCGATGTGAGTGGCCCCCATCCCTACCCTTGCCATGTGGCACTTGCATTCACACTCCTTCATGTTCCCTGAACTCTGCCCCCTTCCAACTCACATCCAGCCCTCTCCACCCAGGCATAGCCCATTCAACGTGCTCCCTGTGTACTTACCTGTTGGTCTGGAGGACCGTAGAGTAGCGTGTACTGGGGGAGGACCCCGTCAACTAGCTTTTCCAACACCTGAGCAGTGAACGCAGGGGCCCTTTCCCCAGACGCAGCAGCCATTGTCTTTTCAAGACCGAGGTCACAGCAGCACTTGCAGTGTAGGTCCTCTCCTGTCGAAGATCAGGTATCGAGTGATTGAACAGACAGAAAATGGCAGTCACGTCCGCGGCGGTGACGTCCGCGGCGGTGCGTGTCATCACCGCCGGCGCACTTCATCATTGGCTCCTGGGACCCATAGGGTCCAATGTTAACCAATGCAGCATTGCGCCGCGGTCTACGACCGCCTACCGCGACGTTGTACAACGCCAGCGCAGATACCTCACATCCCATTGTCCCAGTTTAGAGGTCAGGCAGCTGCCATTTCAGGGGCCCACATGGCTTTATTTACTACTGCGTCACACATACCTAGGCCTACACTCAACACACATACAGGAACAGTTTTGTGTTTTGTTTCGTGTTCTGTGTATCTGTGGGTACATACCTGGGAATTTGTTGACTCTGTGGTCGCTGTTGTCCTTCCTAGGCACCGTCAGCTGGGACATGTGAGGAGATGGCAGAATCCTCCGGTGTACCAACCGCTGGTGGACCTGTTGACAATGGAGGAGCGACATTTGATCATCACCTACAGGTTTGACCGTGCCACTATCCAGGAACTATGTACCCAGTTGGAGCCAGACCTGATGTCACCAATCCGCCATCCGACTGGAATCCCCCCTGACGTGCAGGTGCTGTCTGTGCTCCATTTCCTTGCAAGTGGGTCTTTTTTCAAACAACAGTGGCTATGGCATCAGGGATGTCCCAGCCTATGTTTTCCAGCGTGTTGTCCAGAGTGTTGTCTGCCCTGCTGAAACACGTAAGGAGCTACATCGTTTTCCCTCAGGTGGAGGATTTGGCTACAGTTAAAGGTGACTTCTATGCCCTTGGACATATCCCCAACGTCATAGGTGCTGTTGATGGGACCCATGTAGCTCTGGTCCCCCCCGCAGGAGTGAACAGGTGTACAGGAACCTGAAGAGTTATCATTCGATGAATGTACAGATGGTATGTTTGGCAGACCAGTACATCTCCCAGGTAAATGCTATGTTCCCTGGCTCTGTGCATGACGCCTACATCCTGTGGAATAGCAGTATCCCGTATGTGATGGGTCAACTCCAGAGGCACCATGTGTGGCTATTAGGGGACTCTGGTTACCCTAACCTGTCATGGCTATTGACCCAGGTGAGGAATCCCAGGGCAGAGGAATGCTACAATGAGGCCCATGGGCGGACTAGGAGGGTGATCGAACGCACCTTCGGCCTCCTGAAGGCCAGGTTCAGGTACCTCCATATGACAGGTGGTTCCCTATTCTACTCACCGAGGAAGGTGTGCCAGATCATCATCGCCTGCTCGATGCTTCACAATCTTGCTTTGCGACGCCAGGTGCCTTTTCTGCAGGAGGATGGTCCAGATGGCGGTGTTGTGGCAGCTGTGGAGCCTGTGGACAGTGATGAGGAGGAAGCTGAGGAAGAAGACATAAACAACAGGGAGCCAGTCATACAGCAATATTTCCAGTGACACACAGGTGAGAACATTTTATTTTACTATTACATTCACTTTCACACTTCTACCTCTATCCTGTCTGTCATTTAGTAGCAGTATTTGGTAACTGAGTTGTACCTTTCCATTATGGTTTCACAGGTGTGGTTACCAACGTGTGTCATCTGCTTGCATCCTTCATGGACTTGTGATGTGTGACATAGGTATGTTGGCTTTACAATTGAGAACAAATTTTGACACTGTCATTGATAATACAAATTTACCAAATCACAGACTGACTCCAGATTGTTTTGTGCTTCAAGGGTGTTTATTTAAGTGCTCAAAAATGGAGGGAGGTTGTAAAATGGTGATGGGGGACGGTGGAGGAATGTCCATGACAGAGTCCAGTCTATTGGTCACACAGGTGCACTGCCCATATGGGCATAGGAAGTGGAGCTGGGGCAGTTTCAGTATGGACAGGGTAACAAAGTGGGACAGTGGGAGGACAATCAGGGTGGTCTCATTTCCTGGCGGGGGTCTTGCCATCTTGCTCTGTCCTGTTCCTGGATCTCAGGGACCGCTTGCGGGGTGGTTCTCCATCTGCAGGGGGTGGGGTGCTGGTGTGGTGGTCCTGTGGCGGGGCGTCCTGTCCACTAGCGCCGGCGGAGGTGGTGGGCAGTTCATCGTCCATGCTAGTGTCAGGGGCCCCTTGGAATGCCACGGTGTCCCTCATGGTCTTTTGTATGTCCTTCAGCACCCCTACAATGGTGCCCAGGGCGGAGCTGATGGTTCTGAGCTCCTCCCTGAACCCCAAATACTGTTCGTCCTGCAGGCGCTGGGTCTCCTGAAACTTGGACAGGACCGTAGCCATCGTCTCCTGGGAGTGGTGGTATGCTCCCATGATGGAGGAGAGGGCCTCGTGGAGGGTGGGTTCCCTTGGCCTGTCCGCCCCCTGTCACACAGCAGCCCTCCCAGTTCCCCTGTGTTCCTGTGCCTCTGTCCTCTGGACCGTGTGCCCACTACCACTGTCCCCAGGTCCCTGTTGTTGTTGGGGTGGTGGGTTATCCTGGGTTCCCTGTAGTGGTGGACACACCGCTGATTGACGTGTCCTGGGTACGAAGGTATGGGCCCGCTGGGTGGGTGCTGTGCTGGTGTTACCAGAGGGTCGAAGGTCAGTGTTGGGCTGTGCCTGTGCAAGGGGAACCGACTGTCCCGAGGCCCACGATGGTCCGGGCTGGTCATCAGTATCCAGTAGGGCAGAGCTGCTGTCGTCACTGTGGGCCTCTTCTGTGGGTGGAGTGGAGATGTCTGGACCCTCCTGTGTGGTGACGTTCCGTAGTGGTCCTGCAGGGATATAAGAGCATGATTATTGCATGTGTGTGTGTAATGGTGTGCAATGGGTGGGTGTGCGTGTACCCCAGTGCAAGCATTCCTGTGTGTGGGTTTGTGTGATGATGGTTAGGGGGTTGTTATGAGTATGTACAGTGAGCATGCTTTGGTGAGGGGTGAGCATGCTTAGTTGTGTCATGCAGGGCTTGGTGTTGGGATGAGTGGTTTGTGTTATTAGTACATTAGTGAGGAGTTGTAGTGATAGGGGAGGGGGTGGGTGGGGGTGTGTGATAGCATGCAGGTAGGGTGGGGGATATGATAGTTAAGATTTGACTTACCAGTGTCCATTCCTCCACCGACTCCTCCGAGGCCCTCAGGATGCATGATGGTCAAGACTTGCTCCTCCCATGTTGTTAGTTGGGGGGGAGGATGTGGGGGTCCGCTGCCAGTCCGCTGTACCGCGATGTTGTGCCTGGAGACCACAGAACGCACCTTCCCCCGTAGGTCGTTCCACCTCTTCCTGATGTCCTCCCGATTTCTTGGATGCTGTCCCACAGCGTTGACCCTGTCCACGATTCTGCGCCATAGCTCCATCTTCCTGGCTATGGAGGTGTGCTGCACCTGTGAGCCAAATAGCTGTGGTTCTACCCGTAGGATTTCCTAAACCATGACCCTAAGCTCCTCCTCGGAAAACCTGGGGTGTCTTTGGCGTGACATGGGGTGGTGTGGGTGATGTGTGGGGTGGTGTAAGTGTGGATGTGTGTGGTGATGTGTAGTGGTGTGTGGTGTTTTGTGCGTGGAATGTTGTAAGGGTGATGGTGTTGTGTGCCTCTGTGTGGTGGGGTTCTCAATTGCTGTGCTCTCTGTCTCTCAGCTTCCTCAAAATTTCTGGTCGTAGGGGTTTGTGGGTGATGTGGGTATGTGTTTTATATTGTATTGGGTGTGTGGAAGTGGTGTTTGTATGTGTATCAGGTGTGTGTATTTGGAATTGTCCAATGTGGCGGTGTTTTGGAGATGTGTGTGTATTTTGAGCGCGGCGGTGTGTACCACTAATGGAATACCGCAGTTGAAAGACCGCCGTGTGGATTCGTGGGTCGTAATAGCATGGGCTTGTTTCTGTTGGCGTGACGGTGGAGGTTTTGTTTTCGCCAGTTTAACACTGACCTTTGGTGTGGCGGACTTGTGTGGGTGTCTGAATTTCGGCGGATTCCGAGATGTGGGTCATAATAGCTGTGGCGGAATTCCACGGCGGTGTACTGGCGGTCTTCTGCACGGCGCTAAGCAGCTTTTACCGCCAATGTTGTAATGACCCCCATAATGTATGTATCATAGGACTTCCCGAAAATAAAGAAGGACCGGATGCAGTGACTTACCTGCAGCAATGGCTGAAATCGATCATGAAAGACCCACTCCTTATGCCGTTTTTTACAATGGAAGGGGCGCACCGTGTGCTGGCCCACCTGCCAGCACCGGGGAGGCTTTAAGGCTGATCGTGGCCAAACTCCTACACTACATGGACCGTGACCTCCTGCTGCAGAAGGCGAGAGAGGAGGGACCGTTCAAAGTAGGGGGTGCTCGGGTCACCCTATTCCCAGATTTCACGGCGGCAGTCCAGGCCTAACGAACCATCTTCACTGCAGTGATGAGGGAATCAGATACTTGTTTCCGTCAAAACTGAAGATTATGCTAAAAGGCCGAACTCAGTTTTGCCAAGACCCAGATGAAGCCTGGACATGGCTGGAAACGTATTGGACCGGTACAAATAAAGCACAGAACGAGGAGCCTGGCCCATCTTGCCACAGGGGTAAGAAGCAGAGAACACGTGGCTTAATGGGAAAGACCCGAGTGACGAAACCAACTCAGCAGAAGATAAGCCAAGGGAAGAAAGCAGCCCTGCAGGCAGTTGCCTCCCTTTTGGAGGGGGACCTCTCAGAAGGTGAACCCAGGCCTGACCAGGACTCCCCTGTGATGGGAGAGTCCACAGATGATGACTCTGTGATGAATATCATGGAGGGGCTTCCCCGGGTGACGCCCCAGACCACAGATGATATTGCTTGATGAGTTGGGTCCCTGCCCTGGGCTTGCCCGTGCCTGTTGTTGGACTGAGAGCATGGGCTGACCCGCTCTGCGGGGGCAACCCTGATTTTTTTTAATACCACCCCCGATCACCCGTTGGCTTCCACAGCGGAAACATGATATTGAATCGTTACACCTTGGTTTATATGGTTTGGACAGTCAGTGGTTGCTCTGCTGTTCCTGGGGAGGGGAGTTGGGACGCATTTATTTTCTTGTTTTAATCTGTGGCTATAGGAGACATGCTGTGATGCTGGGGGACTGTGGAGGGAGATGTGGGGTTAAGGAACGTGATACAGACAGCACCTATTAATAAGCATGGTGGGCACACATTCTCAGTTTAAAATAATATCCTGGAATATCAGGGGATTAGGCTCGGTGGCCACACGTCATAAAGTACTCTCATAAATGAAACGTAGAGGTTTGCATATTGCTATGCTGCAGGAATCGCACCTAACTCAGGTAGAGGTAGAATGCCTTCGAAGGTACTGGCGGGGACAGATATTCACAACTAAATACTCTGCATATGCAAGGGGGATGGCAAGCTGGGTGAGAGCAGGGGTACTCTTCGAGGCCTCCTCGGTGGAGGTGGATAAAGAAGGTTGTTATGTGCTAGTGGGTGGACGGCTTTATGGCAACCCTGTAGTGTTGGGGAGTGTATATGCACCAAACCAAGAACAGATTCCCTTTCTACACTCTGTGTCTGCCAGTCTGACAAGATTAATTGACATCCTGTTCCTTATAAGGGGGGGGGTTTAACAGGGTACTGAACCCCTCATAAACCGCTCAACACCGCCACTGCAGAGTGCGGCAACTGTGAGAGTAGCGGCAGGCATGACAAACTGGATAACACAGTGGGACATGGTAGACGTCTGCCAACGGAGGCCCGTCCGCTGATCCTGATCTGGTGGCTGTACTCTAGTGCCCTAGAGGATGAGGTCTTCCGGGAGGCATTGACATCCAGACTGTCTGAATACCTGTCCTCAAACCCAGGGATGGCATGTAGCTGGGGAATTGAGTGGGAGTAATTAAAAGTGGTATTGAGAGGTCATTGCTTGGGACAAACGGTGGGCATCAGATGGGACCTTGAATGGGACATCTTACGCCTGGAGTCCACACTCCATCAGTGTGACAATGATCTTAATGGCACCCCTGGGGCGCACACAAGTTTATTGGAGACCAGAGAATTATATAATACTGCACTGGAGCACCTCAGATGCCACAATTACAAGAAATATATTGATAGGGTGCATGAAGAGGAGGGGAGAGCTGGGAGGTTACTGGCCTGGCTGACTCACCCGGGGGCAGGGGGGCCTCCGATTACTAGACTGGTAACGGCAGAGGGTACTATACTCTACTCACCTAAAGAAATAAACTCAGAATTTATGACCTACTACACATCCGTGTACAGTGCATTGCTGATAGTCAGGCCCAATGCCTCAGAGGACTTCCTTGCCATGCTCCCTCAGAGCGTGCTTTCAGAGACGGGCAGGGATACATTGGGGGCAGCATTGACGCTAGACGAGGTCAGGGCAGCCATAACTACTCTGGCGTCAGGAAAAACACCCGGCTCAGACGGCCTGCTCCCAGAGCTCTACAAATTGTACAAAGGAACCCTAGCACCACGGCTTGAGGAGCTGTATACTTAGGCTTACACAGCTAAGGTGCTGCCAGCCTCAACCCTGGAAGCCATGGTGGTGCCACTGCCTAAATCCACGCACTTGGATGTGGGAGTCGCAGACTTACGGCCACTGTCCATGCTGAATACAGATTTTAAGATAATAAGTAAATCCCTTGCTTTTAGACTGCTGCCCCATATGTGCACTCTGATACATGGTGACCAAAATGGATTTATACCTACAAGGGGCACCTCCCATAACCTCCTAAGGCTCTACTCTCTCCTCCATGACAGCGGACATCCCTCAATCCTGACAGATATGATTGTTTCGGTGGACCTCAGTGGAGGACACCATGTTACAGATGGGACTGGGGCACGCCTGGGGGGACTGGGTCAAGTTACTGTACTCGCACCCTACTGCAAGGGTTAGGAAGGGACGGATGATCTCCAGTAGCTATGAGATACATAGAGGAACCTGACAGTGATGCCCGCTGTTGCCACTGCTATTTACTATGGCTATCAAACCATTAGCAGCGAAACTCCAAGAGGTGGGACAGGACTGGAGAATATACAGGAATGGGAAGTTTCATATTGTCTCCTTATATGCAGACAACCTCCTCATATACCTCAGAGAAGGGAGGAGAACGTTGCCCCGGGTGTTTGATCTGCTAGATGACTTCAGCATTTGCTCAGGCCTCCACCTGAACCGCAGGAAAACAAGTGTACCCCTGATGTGCCGCAGCATAGCCCGCCCAGTCTCTTGCCCGGAGGATATTACCTGGGAACCCCACTCGTTCCGCTACCTGGGTATACAGGTCTACCATGACCTTCAAGATCTCCGGGAGGGCAATGTGGGTTAGGCACTCCGAGCACTGTAGTCAGCCTTCACCTTCTGGCGCTCCCTCCGCTTACCCATTATGGCTCGCATTTCCCTCACCAAGATGGTAATGTTCCCTAGGCTACTCTACTATTTTGTTAACCTGCACATTTTGCTTCCGGCAACTTTGTTTGGGTCACTAGACATACTGGTTCGGGAATTGTTGTGGGATGCCAGACGTCTGCGGGTGGCCTTGGCCACTCTTCCTCTGCCACCGGAGGAAGGAGGGCTTGGGGTACCTGAGTTTGAGCTCTACCTTTTGGCAGCACAACTGCAGTGGCCTGCTCGCTGGGAAAGTGGGGTGGACATCGTCGCGATCGATCCAGCTGCAGGGGACCCAGATCAGAATAGACTTCTCGCCTCAATACTGAAACCTAGCCTTCAGTGCCCCCCGGCTGGGGGTGCTACTGGCATCAGCCCTGGCTGGCTGGCGGAGGACAGTCAAGAGAACAAAGACCAGGGATCCATATGCGCCAGCGATTCCACTAGTGGGAATCCCTCATGGGGACCCCTCCACCTGCTTCACAGAGAGACAGATACACCATTGGTTGGTGGCAGGGATACAAACGGTGGGCGAGATGCACTGCCAGGGAATGTTGATCCCGTTTGGCGACCTGGCGGAGCAGACCTGCTTACCCCAGGGGCAATTTTTGACATACAAAGCTTTGGTGAGGGCTGTTAGGGACCTCTGGAGATTAACGCCAATGGAACCCACTACTTATGAGGTCCTTCATACTATGCTGTCCATCGGAGATGGTTCTCATCTTGTCTCCTGGGTATAGAAAGCACTGCTTGGAATGATACACAATCCATTAGTTAAACTTCGGACTAAGTTTGAAACTGACCTGAACAGGTCCCTCACTGACACAGAGGGGAAGAAGGTGGTAGCTTACGCTCCCACAGTATCCAGAAATACACAACTGAAATATATCCAATATAACTCTACCCATAGGAAGTATCTTACCACACGTCGGATTAGGCTTATATATGGGGGGACGCGGTGAACTGTCCAAGACGCAGACTTTAGCCATATGACCTGAGAATGTCTGCTCTCTGCAGGTATTTTGGGATGGGGTCATACACAAACTTAACCTGGTACTGCAGGGAAGCCTTGAAAACACCATGGCAACCTGCCTGATGGGATTGTACAGCAGGCCCCGTGCCAGAAAGGTTGGTAACAGGTTTGAGGACCTGGCCTTGATCCTGGCGAAACACAGGATAGCCCTGACTTGGAAGCAGAGTACAGACCCCAATCTCACCACATGGGAAAGAGACGTAATATGTTGGGCAAGAGCGGAAGAGAGGGCCCTGGGATGGGAGGAGAGTAAAGGAATCAGGCGCAGGCCGATAGCCCCTCAGTGGTCTGAAGTAATATATGAGTGGGAAACCTTGGGTTCAGAAGAGAATTCAGGCTCCAGAGACACTCAGAGAATGACGACAGGACCAAGAGGTGAGAAGGTGTGGGAGTTGGTATACCTCCTAGGGAGATAGCCAATAGCGGAGTTGGATGCCGGGAATCCGCAAGAGCCTGCCCCCTTTCCTCCTCCCGCGTTCCTCTCCCGCACACACAGTCTACACAGTTCTTACAATCCATACTACATAGTTGACATACGATGCCTAGATATGGCTACTTGTGATGCTCAATAGCACCTCTTCCATGGGTAGGTTTCCTTAGTTTTCAGTTATTAACTTTTAAATTTCATATACCAGGCAAGACTCATTTAGCCTAGACCACAGCACAGTTAATCCTCCCGGAGGGTAGGAGCATCCCAACCCTACCCGGACCATAGAAACCCATAAACCAACTTGAAACAAAAATGACAAAATATACCCAGAATACAGTGGACACGCGTAGCAAGTTGGTTGAGAAAAAAAGTTTGCAGACTACTTTATGCAAATAAAGGACATAAGAAGACTGAACATCAAGGAATTTGTTAATAATTACTTTGGAGTACTTGGGAACTCTTTTTCAAGTTATGGACATTGTTCCTATTAAATAAGACTTTGTGCCTCTCTGTCTTCGTGCACTTATGATTTTTTGAGGATCAATTAACTGTTGTGCTATGTTTGATATGATACTCTGAATATGTGTGCACTCAAAAAGCCAGCCATCATTGGTTTCTTTGTATTTTAACCTGTGATTCTAGGCGGTAAATTGTGGTAATGACCACCTGGTCCATTTCTTTTGCTGCCACCATGAAATCCTCTGCTTTAACAATGCACTGTCCCATCAGGTGCAGGTAGTTCTTAATGCCTACCACATCTCTCCCAATGTCCTCTCATAGTTTTTGGAGATTATTGTAAAAGGTTTTCTCTAGGTCACGTTGCATCTCCATAAGGCAAGACTTTAGGTCTTTCTTCATTAGCGGAGGGCCTTTTGCTGCCATGTCAGCCGATAAAGGTATGTTTTTGCAGTTGTTGGCTTGCTGTTTTAGGAAGAAGCCTGTGATTGGCTTATGCCTGCGTTGTTTCTGTGCTTGTGGCATTTGCTGTGTGCCCTCCCTTCGGTTGTTGTTCCTCCTGGTTAACTGTTGTGGCTCAGTCCGTGGAATTTCATGCAATCCTGTGGAAAGGCATAGTCAGTGTTTCTATGGGTGTGCTGTCACCTCTAGATATTGCTGACACACACCAAAGGTTTTCTCTGACCTAGTCAGTGCATCCCCTGTGTCCTCTGACACCATCATCCATCTTCCTCTGCCATTGCTACTAAGGGGTAGTCGCCCTTCACAGTCCTTCTGTACTCCAGGATCCTCTCCTGGACGGTATTTGAGGGTTGTTCCCCTGTTGTGGGTCTTGCCAGCACTGCCTCTAGTCTCCTGGAGCTACCTCTGGTACAGCTCCCAAGTCCTCATATGTTATTCAGCACAGTTGCCCCACAGGGCCACCAGTGAGCCACATGATTCAGTGGACCGAAACAAGCCTGGTCCACCACCCAGGCCTCGTTCTTTGTGGGACTGACTTATCTGCTCCGCAACAGTCCTGGCCCTGAATCGCTGCAGCCAACTCACTGGGAGTGGCCCGCTTCCCTGGTGCTGTTGGCCTGTGCATTGAAGCTCCATTTGCATGGGAAAGACACTGTGTACAGTCAGGAATGTGGACGATAGAGTCCCTGCTGTCCCCTCGCCTCGTTCTTCCCCATGGGAGATTCAAGCTATGTTGCCTCGCCTACTCCTAAGGAGCTCTCCTCACACAGCGACCACTGCCAAGTATGATTTGCACAGCTTGCGGTGTAGGCTCTCTACTATACCTGAAAGTCTTGTTCTGTTACGCAGAGCCCAATCAGCTCTCCAGTTGTGTGACCACAGCCTGACTCAACCACACTGCTCTCTCATCTCTGACAGCACGAACATGGGCATCATTTAGGGGTCCCCCGAGGTCACAGCTGCGGCCTCTGGGTTTCTTGGTTGCCCTTTGCTATCCCTGACACTGCCTTTGCGGCCTATGGCCTCATAGGTGGCAAACTCAGTGCCATGGACACAGAGTCAGCTTGTCCTCTAGGACATCAGTTGGGGCTCCACTCTCTTTGTTTTCTGTCAATTTTTATCAAATAGTGTTTGAAATGGGGTTTTTGGTTGGCAGTCAGGTTAGCCCCTGTTCAAGCAAGGACCCTCACTCTAGTCAGGGTAAAAGAGAATCACCCTCAGCTAACCCCTGCTTACCTCCTTGGTAGCTTGGCAGAGAAGTAGGCTTAACTTCAGAGTGCTAGGTGTAAAGTATTTGTTCAGACACACACAGTATCTTAATGAAAACACTACAAAATGACACAACACAGGCTTAGAAAAATAGGAAATATTTATCTAAACAAAACAAGACCAAAACAACAAAAATCCACAATACACAAGTCAAGTTATCAATTAAAAAGCAAAAAGAGTCCTTATGTAGTTTAAAACGCACACTAACACTGTTAGCATGAAAATGTACTTTGGATGCGTCAAAAATAACCCTGCACAGGTGAGTGTGCGTCGAAAAGGGCTTGCGATGCGTTGATTTCACTCACGAGCGAGACCTTGCATCGTTTCTCCTTTCGTCGGGTCTGGCGCATCGTTTCTTCTCTCCGCAACAGAGCGATGCGTCGATCCGGTCAGCACTCTCAGGTCCGGGCAGGCCTTGCGTTTTTACACGCCCAGCGGTGTTTGCATTGGAAATCTAGCCGCACTATGATCTGAAAACCACGCAGCGTGGGTTGCGATCTCACCAGCCTCCGTAAGCGATGTTGCGCGTAGTTTCTCCAGCTCTGTGCGTCGATTCTCCGGTCGCGTTACAGGCAAGCGGCGATTTTCAGCCGCTAAGCGGGCGGCGCGTCGATTTCCCAGCCGCAGATTGGAGTCACATCGATCTTTTCCCCGCACAGTGTTCTATGCGTGGATTTCTTCCTCTTAGGATGACAGCTTCTCCTTTCAGGGTCCCAGGAACTGGATAAGCACCACAGGGCAGAGTAGGAGTCTCTCCAGAGACTCCAGGTGCTGGCAGAGAGAAGTCTTTGCTGTCCCTGAAATTTCAAACAACAGGAGGCAAGCTCTAAATCAAGCCGTTGGAGATTTTCACAAGATGGAAGGCACACAAAGTCCAGTCTTTGCCCTCTTACTCTGGCAGAAGCAGCAACTGCAGGATAGCTCCACAGCACAGTCACAGGCAGGGCAGCTCTTCTTCCTCAGCTCTTCAACTCTTCTCCAGGCAGAGGTTCCTCTTGGTTTCCAGAAGTGTTCTAAAGTCTGTGGTTTTGGGTGCCCTTCTTATACCCAATTTCACCTTTGAAGTAGGCCTACTTCAAAGTAAAGTCTCTTTTGAATGTGAAATCCTGCCTTGCCCAGACCTGGCCCCAGACACTTACCAGGGGGTTGGAGACTGCATTGTGTGAGGGCAGGCATAGCCCTTTCAGGTGTGAGTGACAACTCCACCCCTCCGTCCTAGCACAGATGGCTTATTAGGATATGCATGCTACACCCCAGCTCCCTTTGTGTCACTGTCTAGTGTGAGGTGCAACCACCCAACTGTCAAACTGACCCAGACAGAGTCACAGAAATGGTATCAGCAAGAAAATGCTCACTCTCTAAAAGTGGCATTTTCAAACACACAATCTTAAAATCAACTTAACTAAAAGATGTATTTTTAAATTGTGAGCTCAGAGACCCCAAACTCCACATATCCGTCTGCTCCCAAAGGCAATCTACACTTTAATCAGATTTAAAGGTAGCCCCCATGTTAACGTATGAGAGGGACAGGCCTTGCAACAGTGAAAAACGAATGTAGCAATATTTCACTGTCAGGACATATAAAACACATTACTATATGTCCTACCTTAACCATACACTGCACCCTGCCCTTGGGGGCTACCCAGGGCCTACCTTAGGGGTGTCTGACATGTAAGAAAAGGAAAGGTTTAGGCTTGGCAAGTGGGTACACTTGCCAAGTCGAATTTACAGTTAAAACGGCACACCTAGACACTGCAATGGCAGGTCTGAGACATGATTACATAGCTACATGTGTGGGTGGCACAACCAGTAATGCAGGCCCACTAGTAGCATTTGATTTACAAGCCCTGGCACCTCTAGTGCTCTTTACTAGGGACTTTCTAATAAATCAAATATGCCAGTCATGGATAAGCCAATTACATATACATTTTGTGAAGGAGCAATTGCACTTTAGCACTGGTTAGCAGTGGTAAAGTGCCCAGAGTCTCAAAAACAGTAAAATCAGAGTCCAGCACTCATCAACCACCTGGGGAACAGTGGCAAAAAGTTAAGGGAGACCACCCCAAGGATGAAAAGTCTAACACGTGTCCCCCACAGCTGAAAGTGGGGACCAACTACCCAACCTCATGGGAGTTCTCATCACTAAGGCGGAAGAACCTGGACAGACCATCAGCATTGGCGTGCTCTGTACCATGACGGTGTTCCACTGTAAAGTCCATCCCCTGTAGGGAAATGGTCCACCTCAACAGTTTTGGATTCTCACCTCTCATCTGCATTAACCATCTGAGGGGCCTGTGGTCAGTCTGAATTCGGAAGTGAGTCCCAAACAAGTAGGGTCTTAGCTTCTTCAGTGCCCAGACCACAGCAAACGCTTCACGTTCTATGGCACTCCACCTACGTTCCCTGGGTAGTAACCTCCTGCTAATGAAGGTTACGGGTTGATCTAGGCCCTCTTCATTAAGCTGTAAGAGTACTGCTCCAATATCATGCTCTGAGGCGTCTGTTTGCACAAAAAACTCCTTGGAGTAGTCAGGTGCCCTCAGCACAGGTGCTGTGCACATGGCAGCCTTCAGGGCATCAAAAGCGTTCTAGCAAGCCTCTGTCCAGATCACTTTCCTGGGTTGCTTCTTTGAAGTCAACTCAATTAAGGGGGTAACAATGGTACCATATCCCTTAACAAGCCTACTGTAGTATCCTGTGAGACCTAAAAAGGCTCTCACTTCAGTCTGGGTCTTGGGAGGCTCCCAAGCCAGAATTGTGCCAATCTTAGGCTGTAGGGGCAGCACCTGGCCACTCCCCACCTGGTGTCCTACGTACAGCACAGAACGCTGCCCTATTTGGCACTTGCTCGCCTTAATAGTGAGGCATGCCTTCTGCAGGGCCTCTAACACTCTCCAGAGGTGTTGCAGGTGTTCCTCCCATGTGGAACTAAACACAGCAATGTCATCCAGGTAGGCGGCACTGAACTCATCCAGCCCAGCCAACACTTGGTTTACCAACCTCTGAAAGGAGGCAGGGGCATTCTTCATCCCAAATGGCATCACTTTAAATTGAAAGTGTCCACCTGGGGTAGAGAATGCTGACCTCTCCTTGGCCCCCTCAGTTAAGGCAATCTGCCAATACCCAGATGTTAATTCAAACGTACTGAGGTACTTGGCAGCTCCCAACCAGTCAATGAATTTATCAGCTCGGGGGATGGGGTGTGTGTCAGTTTTGCTGACGGCATTGAGTCCCCGGTAGTCCACACAGAACCTGGGATCTGTAAACATGTAACAATAATGATAACACAATGTATTACTGAACAAATGAAATCTGCGGGGCAGGTATTATCTGCTAGATGTAATTCAGAAAAGGCACAAAGAAGGTAGAAAGCACGCATGTAAGCATTGCTACCTTCAAATAATGGGAAATATGTTATCAGACATGTAACAAATAAAGAGCCCTAAAAGGATGTATCAATAGGTGTCCTTTGCCAAATGCCACTCAAACACAGAGAATGTGCAATATACCAAACAATACAGGTGGTCACAACTTTCTCCATCATCAGCTGTGTAATGTAAAAAATGTTTTAGATAATGATTATATGGTTCATTATATGAACATAAATGTTGTCTAGATTTCTGTCTGGAAGCAAACAAACAACATATGGTGGCTCTTGTCTAAGATCACAAAAAATAGTTTGCAGCAGGAGTGCTTAGAAGTTGAAGCAGGTTTCCAACAGATATATACATTTGCAATTGGAATTGGTGGATTATACCGTCCACTTTCATGTCTGCTTTTTATGTCTTTCTAATTTAACTACACAACTACTGAAAAAATAACTTGCAAGTCTGGTGTTATTAACACCACAAAAGAAACAAAGAGGCACGGGAGAACAAACGGTATAAGTCAGGGAAGAACACAGGGGTCATTACGATTTTGGTGGGCAGAAAAGGCCGTCCACGAAACTCCCGCTGTCAGGTTACCGCCTCCACGGTCCCCTTCCCACAGGCCTCATTACGGGTTTTCCACTGGGTCAGCGGGCAGAAACAGTTTTCACTCGATAGTCCAGCAGGAAGCAGCCCACAACATTTACATCGGCTCATAATGGAGCTGGAGGCAATGCTGCAGTGCATATGGTGAACTAGCACCAGTCGTGCTTAAGCGCAAGAATGCTGGCCACGGGCCCACTGCACTGCCCATGCCAGGCGCGTGGGCAGTGCAGAGGCCTCCATGGGGCCCCATGCACCTTTTCTCCACCAGCCTTTACATGGCAGGGCTACCACCATGTAATCGCCAGTGGAGAAGGGACTTATAATCCCCAGGGCAGCACTGACCTGGTGGATTTGGACCGCCAGCACTGCCAGACCATCGTTCAGTCGTAATTGGGCAGTGCTGGTGGTTCAACCTTGGTGAGACCGCCATGGTCGTAAAGTGGCTGCCGGACCGCCACGTTGGAGGCTGTCCGACCACCACCATGACTGCCACAGTCGTAATGTGGCTGCCGGACCGCCACCTATGAGTGTCTGAAGACTGCCAGGGTCATAATAACGCCCTCTGTCTCAGTTCCATCCATAAGTAAAGCCCTTGATGAATTCTGTATTCATTACAAATGAGAAATCTCTATTACATGGGGTGGAGGGGGGCCTCAAAGGAGGAACATACCATGACCTTCAGGGGGCCCTGGATGTCATGTATTGTGTTAGATAATACTAAATATATGCTGCAGTGCTTTGTAAAGAAATATGCATTTAAAACAATATGAGCATGTTAATAATGGGGAGGGGAAGGGGCCCTTTGGTGCATGAGACAGTGTTGTTTCTTTAAGCGAGCACTATGTAACCAGACATGACATTCAGAGGAAGATACAGCAAAATAACACATCACTTGTAACATTTTAAAGCGCAATGCGACAAGCATTTAAACAATTCATGAAGCAAAATATAGCAAACGAGAAGTATTCAGGGAGATAATATTTCACAGCAGTCAAAGAACAACGGGAACCCATCCTCTCAACCCATGGATAAAAAGTGAATCGTTTGTTGATAATTTCAAATGAACGTCTAGGATATAGTTCATGTATCCAGCTAGAAGAGAAAGAGCTCTCGCTCCCTCCTACAATGTCTGCCACAAACACTCCCCATGCATGCAGCCGAATCTGCTGGCCTCAGCATGATCACTTTTATGTAACTTCCATGAAAAAAGAGAAGCACAACCTGTTTGTGTCCTCAGGGTGTGCTATTACCCACAGTGAACATTTACCCTTCTTCTTCACTAGCATTTCTAGATACAAGGACAAGTGCTGGGTTGGGGGGAGCGGAAGGTAGGACGCTGTAGTGTTGTGTGCCAGTGACGTAACTGGTCACCGGACACTACCATTGGTGTGACGGTGTGGTGAGAGGGAGTGTTCTCATTTATCTGTAACCAAATGTATGTACCCCCATTTATTTTATGATTATTGGTTTGCCCTGAGGTCGCAGGTTAAGGTATAAAAATAAAGGGCATGGTCCGCAGTGAGGAAGAAGCAGGCGATAAGGCACAGAGCGTGAGGTCGGTGTAGCAACGCAGCCGCTGCCAACCACCCTCAGCCATGGTACATAAAAGCAACCGTTGTGATACTCTCTTATTTATGTGCAATACCCGAATGACGGAAGGTGCCGACATTACATTTTGGCGACGAGGAGGGAGCGACTCACCATGCTGCTTCACCCCATGACAGCCGCTCAAGTCTCGGAGCTCGTGTCATGTGGGTTGACGCGAGCCAGCGTTATTTCCTCCTGCCAGCCTCCCAGCGGTGGATCCCTGCTGCTGCCAGTGACCACGGAGGTCTGTCTCCACCCCACGATCCTGCTGTGCAAGGAGCTGGCTATGCTTGAAGGAGCCAGCTGTCTTCTGGTGCGGCCTGTGCCGGCGGCCCCGCCCATCGCGTCCTGCCAGGCTCTCCGCTCGATGCTGCTGCCTCCCTCTCACTGAGGCCCCTGGCTGAGGCCGTTTTTCTCCTGCAACAGCGGCCCCCACCTGCTCCTCGTCATTGCAGAGGGGCATTCACACGCCCCCAGGCCTCCAACACAACGGTTTGCCGGGAAACTTACCTCCCATTCCAGCACCTCGCTCATCTGTGCTGGCAGAAGCCTGGTGAGTGCAACAGACTACAGTTTTGCCCTGCCACTGCCCAGGTTCACTGTAGGTGTAACCTTTCACCACTGCCATGTCGACAGTTCCGCCCGTGGAGCCATTCCTCGTTCATGGGGCCCCTTCTGCACAAGCCCCTAAGTGGAGAGACTGGGTGGAGAGGGTCCTACTATTTTTTGAGGCAACCAAGGTGGAAGACGCTCAGAAGCGCCCCATGCTCCTGCATTTAGGGGGAAAGGACATCTACAAGATATCATACAGACTATGAGCACTTTGTTTTCAGACAAGCTCGTCAAAAGCAGAAGAGTCAATATACTCCTTCCACATGAGACTGAGGCATCTGGCCAGTACATGGAGATTTGCCGACGAAGCAAAAGAGATAAGAGAGCAAATCATTCAAGGATGTTCATCAATAAAACTCAGAGAACGAATCCTGGAAGAGTCAGGAAGGTCCCTACCCAACATCCTACAGATGGGACACACAAAAGAATTATCTAAGGCCCGGGCGTCTCATATGGAAGCAGCCCTACAGAGACCCATGAAAGTGGAGGCCGCCAACACAATAGCTCCAACCACGAGCAAAACAAGATACCGCCCAAACAAACAGCCGACAAGACAATGTGGGTACTGCGACGGACCCTCACACAGACCAATTGAATGCCCGGCAAGGGGCAAGAAATGTGCTGGCTGCTGTACACTACACCACTTTGTAAAGGTGTGTATGTCAAGCAAAACCTGAACAGGAAATGCCTCCATCAACGTGACGACAGGCAAGTCCGAACACAGTAGCAACATGGATGACGACAAAGCCGAAGTTCACGTCATTCATTCATTGTTCACGGTTGGAAACACTACCCCATTGTCGACAAAACTACCAAAATGCCAGGTCCAAGTAGGCACCAACGAGATTCTGGCAGTGGTCGACATGGGAGTATCAATTAACATTCTGGCCACCAGTGAACACCGTAAAATGACTCCCATTCCTGTACTGACCAAAGCCAAAGTCAAAGTCTATGCCTACGGACAGAGCACGCCACTCACCCTGAAGGGTGTGTTCCAAACAGCCATCACACATGAGTCTAAAACAATTCTGGCAAAAATGTATGTAACAGAAGAAGGACGCGGAATGCTGCTAGGCTGCAAGGCCGCGGAACACCTGGAGGTAGTCACTTTCGCATTCATCATACATCTGGAGTCGATAACAGAGCTGCTGGCCCAGTACCGAGGAGTTGAAGAAATTGGATGCTTGAAGAGCAAAGCGGTTAAGCTACATATCGACAGGACAGTGCAACCCGTCGCCCTTCGCCACAGACGCATCGCGTTTCACCTCCGACCCGAAATAGAAAAGGAGTTAGATCACCTTGAGAAAGCAGGCATCATAGAAAGGGTGACAGGACCAACGCCGTGGGTTTCACCAATTGTTGTGGCACGCAAACCCAAGCAACCTGGAGAAGTCCGCATTTGTGTGGACATGCGCCTCCCAAATGCCGCCATCAAACGTGAGAGACATTTGACACCCACGATCTATGACATTATAGGTGAGCTCAGCGGGTCTTGCTGGTTTTCAAAACTGGACCTATGATCAAGGTACCATCAATTAGTATTATCAGAAGAGTCGCACTACATCACAACATTTTCTACTCACATAGGGCTGAGGAGATACAAACGTCTGAACTTTGGGAACTCCAGTGCCGCTGAATTCTTCCAAAATGTGAATCAGGAACTATTAGCAGATCTACCACGGACGATTAATGTCAGCGACGACATCCTGATCCACGCACCTACCATTGCGGAACATCACTCCCGCCTCAGAATCATGCTACAAAGGATCCAAGAGTCTGAGCTAACGATACAGCGCAGAAAATGCAAATTCTTGTAAGACAAAATACAGTTTTTTGGATATGTATTCTCAGCCAATGGCGTTGCACCGGACCCAGCAAAAGTGCGTGATGTCAAAGATGCACCTCCTCCCACTTGTGTGCTCGAGGTTCAGAGTTTCATAGGCATGGTAAATTACTGTGGCCGATTCATTAAGGACCTTTCCACTCTCTCCTAGCCCCTCTGAAATTTGACCAAAGTATCAGAATTGTGGACGGGGGCTCGGTTGAACAGGCAGCGTTTGAAGTTATCAAGGACACTTTGTCCTGTGAAACCACCCTGAGGTACTTTGACCCCAGTAAAGAGACCAAAGTTGCAGTCGATGTAGGGCCAAAAGGACTAGGAGTCATGTTATTCCAGGAACAGAACGAGAGGAATTGGTACCCAGTAGCTTATGCCAGCAGATCTTTAACTGAAACAGAACAAAGATATTCTCAAATAGAAAAGGAAGCAATCGCTGTGCATTGGGGTTGTAAACACTTTCATATCTATGTCTCCGGATGCCCCTTCGTAGTAACGACTGACCACAAACCCCTAATACCTGTGTTCAATGGCACTGCGTCAAAGCCTCCTCCCAGGATAGAGAAATGGATGCTCCAATTACAGGACTACAGGTGTCAGCTAGAGTACCACCCTGGGTCTGAGAATCCTGCAGACTATCTGTCAAGACACCCCCGAGCAGCTTCAGACAAAGAAGTGCATGACGCCCAAGAGACGGAAGAATACGTCAAGTACGTTTCAGACTGGTCTAGGCCGTTACCCCTCTCGGTGAGTTAGATAATCCAAGCTACAACAGGGGACGAGTGCCTCCAGAAGGTGTTAACCGCTATCCCGACCAATCTGTGGTACGTCGTAAAGAAACAACTGCACACCTTAACCTCTGATTCCCAGCATATTCTGGGAAGCTTATACAATGTTCAAGATGAGCTCACCGTGGACGCGGATGGATGTCTGCTCAGAGGGTGCAGGTTGGTCATACTGTCGTCTCTTACCGCAAGAGTGGTGCAGCTTGCTCACAATGGTCACCAAGGCATGGTCAAGACCAAGAGCCGCCTGAGGTCAAAAGTGTGGTTTCCCCTCATCGATGAGCAAGTGGAGGATGTAGTGAGATCATGTGTGTGGTGCCAAGCCTCTGGGGAGCCCAGCCGACCAGTCCCAGTTGAAACAGAGCCCAGCCCTGAGGAACCATGGGTGTCAGCAAGTCTTGATTTTGGGAGCCTCCCAGATGGTCGCCACACCATGGTTCTGATCGATGACTTTCCAAATATCTAGAGGTGGAGATAATACCTGCTCTCAAGGCTGAAGTGGTGAAATCCCACATGTATGAGATCATGGCCACACATGGTCTCATCTCTGAAGTCAAAACCGAAAAAGGGCCACCCTTCCAGAGTCAGGAAATGGCTGGTCTACTTCGAGAACACAGGTATTCAACATCGTAGGATTATGCCACGGTGGCCCCAGGCCAACGGTGAAGTCGAGCGCTTCATGAGAACCCTAAACAAAGTGATACGCATCGCTCATGCTAGTGGCCAAACCAGTGACTATGCCATCTACTTGTTTTTACGGAACTATCGCCAGACCCCTCATTCCACGACAAATCGAGCTCCTGGACATGTAGTTTTTGGGCGAGCTGTAGTTGACTCCATCCTGCATCACCGGTCCTGGGTCCCTCCGTCCATAAACTGTGACCGAGTCCAAGAGTGGGAGTCGGCCACGAACAACTATGCAAGCCGCAGGAGACGAGCGGTGTCATCAGACCTCACTGTCGGGGATAGAGTACTGCTGAGGGAACTGTCGTCAGGCAGTAAGTTCCGCATGCCGTTTGATAGTGCTCCTTGGACCATCATCCATCGGAGCGGATCATCTGTAGTAGCGCAACGTGGGGCTGATGTTGTTACCCGCAACATATCCCTATTCAAGAGGTTCCATCCTTCAGCCGATGTCGCCTGGGACACGGCTCCCCCAGCTGTGGATAACGAAATGGTGTCCTTACCTGACGGAGACGCTGTTGGTGACCCATACCCAGAGGTGTCAGAAGATACCACTCGGGTTCCGGTCCACAATGTTGTCCCTTGTAGTGATTCCAGTAAGAACCCTGATCTAGGAAGGTCAGAGGCTAGGAGATACAATCTGCACAGCAACCCACCTCCTTCTATAAGACTGCGTGACCATCCAGTCGATGGGTGACTCAGTACTCCGTGATATATTTACACTACCATTGGTGTGAGGGTGTGATGATAGGGAGTGTTCTCATTTATCCATAACCAAATCTATGTACCCCTGTTTATTTTATGATTATTGGTTTGCCCTGAGGTCACAGGTTAAGGTATAAAAATAAAGGCCGTGGTCCGAGGTGAGGAACAAGTAGGCGATAAGGCACGGTGCATGAGGTCGGTGTAGCAACGCAGCCGCTGTCAACCACCCTCGGCCACAGTACTTAAAAGCAACTGTTGTGGTACTCTCTTATTTACGTGCAATACCCGAATGTCGGAAGGTGCTGACATTACAGACGTCTCTGCTTAAGTACCTGCACGTTTGAAGAGATTCATGAAACTCTGGTTGTGAGCAAAATGAGATGATACGGAGAATGCCAAATAATTGGGTTTAATCCTTGAGAGCTGTCTTAACCTTGAGAGGAAAATCTATGCCACGGCCCAAAGCTCCCACCTCCAGTTTTGACTGCTCTGGGGCATTAGACAGTTCATGTCTGACCAAGCCTTGAACGCTGCAGTCCAAGCATTGGTACTTTCTAGACTGGACTATGGGATTTCACTCCTTTCTCCAGACTCCATAATGTACATCTAGCTCCCCTGAGAGCACTAATTATCACAGTTCCCCTTCGTAGCCTACAATGGCTCCTAATCCAAGTAAGATGACAATTAAGACTGCATGCATAAGTCAAAGTTCTTCACAATACCCTACCCTCCTATTTCATTGTGAAACAAAGTCTGTGGCATTCAACAGGGATCCTGACATGCTGAATTCCTCCTCCTGGAACCTCCAACATTCAGGCAGGAATCCTATGAAACATGCCTTCCCTTTGTTGGCTTGACTTTTCTGTCCTGATATGAACTGCTTGTGCTCTGTTTTTTCTTTTGCTGCTATTTGTTGTTTTATAATGATTGTTAGTCACTTGTGAAGCACTCTAATGCCCTTCGGCCAAGTTAACCAATTTGCGACTATGGAAAACTGTAAATAAATAAAAATATAATAGTCAGAAAAGACAACATTAGGCTGGCAGCTCACCCAGGCTCGGGAGAAGATACCAGGTCTGGGCAGTGGCCATTAGCATCCCCATGTGAAAATGAAAGAGAACATACCTTTTTCGAGAACCCAAATACTTTATGAATTTTTTATATGTTGTCTACAGGCATATATGTCTAAATGAGTTTCGTGACTGTATTTTCCTGCTCTATGTCATTATATCAAAGCATGGTACTAAGAAGGTATGGAAATGTAGGTTTAGGAAAAGTCAAGATATCTAGAGGTGCATGCATCCGGAGCCACAGAAGCAAGCAAAATTACATCTTCTAATGCAGCCAAAACTAAAACTACACCCACAGCACGTGCACTGTTGATATTTCTAGATATATATAAACCAAAGACCAGATAATTGAGATGCATAGGAGAGTTTAAAAATCACTCCCTGTTTTGGGGGGAAAATGCACGCATGACTTAAAATCTCAAACAGCTTAAGCTTTTCCAGAAAGAGAAGCCATAAAATGAAGCCTTCAAATGTAAATTAAATAAGTCAATTCATTTTTAAAAAAATAGAAAAATTTCAAAATGTCAAAACCAGACTTGTAACAAGGCAATGCTCCGTTGACCTCCCTGTCCTAAATCTCTCTTGTGAACACCTCCTGTGCAGGTGATCTCCACCATGTTTGCAGAGGAGGTCTGTGGGGGTGCATAAGGTCTTGTGAGCAAGGATAATCCTATGGCAAGTGACCTGCTACCTGCTGAGTTGATCTTTCATCAAGAGAAGCATAAAGAGTAACGTGTTCAGATCATTAGTGGCTCTCCCATTTCAGCTCTGGCAACACGTGGTACTATTGTTCTTGATAATCCAGTGGTGCTCTTTGCAAACTGAAGTGTTGTGACCCTCCCAGTTTAGGGTGGGGGATTAGATTTCCTTAGCCCAAGGGTCAATGTATGTTGCACCCTATTCAGAGAAAAGTAGAACAGCCGGGTCTCTCTCACTCTTCTCTTTGAAGAGTTGAGCTAATTCAGATTTAGAGTGTTATAAATCGGCCATCCCTACCAGAGAAACTCTTTTCTGCAGGGGGTATATGTAAATGCATAAATCCTAACATCGGCCCCTAAAAACAGCACATGGCTGTTGGTATTTTGTAATAAACCACTGGTTTCAACCAACATGCCGGCATACATTACAAAGCTGTCTGACCCGCAGTTGGATAATGGTGTTCCAGCATCTACCCTTAAACAATGAGCCAACCCATATATACACCTCCCAAAACCACTTTGTTCTCTCTTCCTTATTGAGCCTCTATGGAGAGGAGAGGGGAAATTGCTGTTCAGTCTTTCATTATATGTACCATACGGAACAAATAATGTCTCACTCACAGACATGTTCCTAGGGCAAGCAAATATATTGAACTTTGCTTCAATCCAGAGTTGTTCTGTATAATGGTGGATGCTTTACAACGTTAATCACTACATGCAGCTCTCCAGATAGCAGAATAGAAGATTCCTCTCCCCTGTGTTTCTGTTATTTATGTAGCACAATTAATGGCAGCCTGCTGCTATAATAGCATGGTGATCTCTCAAACTCCTTTATTTATGGCCACCACTCAAAGTATTAGTTACTGGAGCCCTAAGCCTTGCACATATAAATTCTAGGGAACTAATGTGTCTAAGGTATGTCATACAATTAGGCCTGATTTGTATGTAACGTATGTATTATTGGGTAAGCCCTGCCACATATGTCAAAAGAACTTCAGTCATACGACCGCAGACCTATGTTACTGGGCAATTCAAACAATGATCTGCAAGGTGGTAAAAGGAAGTTTACTACAAACACATTAAACCACAGATAACTATTTCTGGGATATGAGCCTATGACAGATGGGTTAGATGCAGTAAAGTGGAGACCTCTAATTGATTTTGGGATGATTCAAACCTGTGACCAGTAGAGAAAACTCAGAATCCTGCTGTAGGAAAGTACCATCTTGCCTGGCATGTTACCCCCATTTTTGACTGTATATATGTTGTTTTAGTTGTATGTGTCACTGGGACCCTGTCATCCAGGGCCCCAGTGCTCATAAGTGTGCCTGAATGTGTTACCTGTGTAGTGACTAACTGTCTCACTGAGGCTCTGCTAATCAGAAACTCAGTGGTTATGCTCTCTCATTTCTTTCAAAATTGTCACTAACAGGCTAGTGACCAATTTTACCAATTTACATTGGCTTACTGGAACACCCTTATAATTCCCTAGTATATGGTACTGAGGTACCCAGGGTATTGGGGTTCCAGGAGATCCCTATGGGCTGCAGCATTTCTTTTGCCACCCATAGGGAGCTCTGACAATTCTTACACAGGCCTGCCACTGCAGCCTGAGTGAAATAACGTCCACGTTATTTCACAGCTATTTTACACTGCACTTAAGTAATTTATAAGTCACCTATATGTCTAACCTTTACCTGGTAAAGGTTAGGTGCAAAGTTACTTAGTGTGAGGGCACCCTGGCACTAGCCAAGGTGCCCCCACATTGTTCAGGGCCAATTCCCCGGACTTTGTGAGTGCGGGGACACCATTACACGCGTGCACTACATATAGGTCACTACCTATATGTAGCTTCACAATGGTAACTCCGAATATGGCCATGTAACATGTCTATGATCGTGGAATTGCCCCCTCTATGCCATCCTGGCATAGTTGGCACAATCCCATGATCCCAGTGGTCTGTAGCACAGACCCTGGTACTGCCAAACTGCCTTTCCTGGGGTTTCACTGCAGCTGTTGCTGCTGCCAACCCCTCAGACAGGCTTCTGCCCTCCTGGGGTCCAGCCAGGCCTGGCCCAGGATGGCAGAACAAAGGACTTCCTCTGAAAGAGGGTGTTACACCCTCTCCCTTTGGAAAATGGTGTGAAGGCAGGGGAGGAGTAGCCTCCCCCAGCCTCTGGAAATGCTTTCTTGGGCACAGATGTGCCCAATTCTGCATAAGCCAGTCTACACCGGTTCAGGGGACCCCTTAGCCCTGCTCTGGCGCGAAACTGGACAAAGAAAAGGGGAGTGACCACTCCCCTGACCTGCACCTCCCCTGGGAGGTGTCCAGAGCTCCTCCACTGTGCTCCAGACCTCTGCCATCTTGGAAACAGAGGTGCTGCTGGCACACTGGACTGCTCTGAGTGGCCAGTGCCACCAGGTGACGTCAGAGACTCCTTCTGATAGGCTCCTCCAGGTGTTGCTAGCCTACCCTCTCTCCTTGGTAGCCAAACCCTCTTTTCTGGCTATTTAGGGTCTCTGTCTCTGGGGAAACTTTAGATAACGAATGCAAGAGCTCATCCGAGTTCCTCTGCATCTCTCTCTTCACCTTCTGCCAAGGAATCGACTGCTGACCGCGCTGGAAGCCTGCAAAACTGCAACATAGTAGCAAAGACGACTACTGCAACTCTGTAACGCTGATCCTGCCGCCTTCTCAACTGTTTTCCTGGTGGTGCATGCTGTGGGGGTAGTCTGCCTCCTCTCTGCACTAGAAGCTCTGAAGAAATCTCCCGTGGGTCGACGGAATCGTCCCCCTGCAACCACAGGCACCAAAAAGCTGCATTACCGGTCCCTTGGGTCTCCTCTCAGCACGACGAGCGAGGTCCCTCGAATCCAGCAACTCTGTCCAAGTGACTCCCACAGTCCAGTGACTCTTCTTCAGTCCAAGTTTGGTGGAGGTAAGTCCTTGCCTCCCCACGCCAGACTGCATTGCTGGGAACCGCGACTTTTGCAGCTACTCTGGCATCCGTGCACTTCTGGTGGAAATCCTTTGTGCACAGTCCAGCCTGGGTCCACGGCACTCTAACCTGCATTGCACGACCTCCTAAGTTGTTCTCCGGCGACGTGGGACTCCTTTGTGCGACTTCGGGTGAGCACTGTTTCACGCATCCTCGTAGTGCCTGTTTCTGGCACTTCTCTGGGTGCTACCTGCTGCTAAGAGGGCTCCTTGTCTGGCTCGACGTCCCCTCTACCTCCTGGAGCAATTTGCGACATCCTGGTCCTTCCTGGGCCACAGCAGCATCCAAAAACACTAACCACACGATTTGCAGCTAGCAAGGCTTGTTGGTGTTCTTTCGGCGGGAAAACACTTCTGCACAACTCTCCACGGCGTGAGGGATCCGTCCTCCAAAGGGGAAGTCTCTAGCCCTTGTCGTTCCTGCAGAAACCTAAGCTTCTTCTGTCCAGTAGAAGCTTCTTTGCACCCACAGCTGGCATTTCCTGGGCATCTGCCCATCTCCGACTTGCTTGTGACTTTTGGACTTGGTCCCCTTGTTCCACAGATACCCTCGACTGGAAATCCTTCATTGTTGCATTGCTGGTTTGTGTCTTTCCTGCAGTATTCCCCTATCACGACTTCTTTGTCCTTTGGGGAACTTTAGTGCACTTTGCACTCACTTTTCAGGGTCTTGGGGTGGGCTATTTTTCTAACCCTCACTATTTTCTAATAGTCCCAGCGACCCTCTACAAGGTCACATAGGTTTGGGGTCCATTCGTGGTTCGCATTCCACTTTTGGAGTATATGGTTTGTGTTGCCCCTATCCCTATGTGTCCCCATTGCATCCTATTGTAACTTTACATTGTTTGCACTGTTTTCTAAGACTATACTGCATATTTCTGGTATTGTGTATATATATCTTGTGTATATTTCCTATCCTCTCACTGAGGGTACACTCTGAGATACTTTGGCATATTGTCATAAAAATAAAGTACCTTTATTTTTAGTATAACTGTGTATTGTGTTTTCTTATGATATTGTGCATATGACACTAAGTGGTACTGTAGGAGCTTCACTCGTCTCCTAGTTCAGCCTAAGCTGCTCTGCTAAGCTACCATTATCTATCAGCCTATGCTGCTAGACACCCTATACACTAATAAGGGATAACTGGGCCTGGTGCAAGGTGCAAGTACCCCTTGGTACTCACTACAAGCCAGTCCAGCCTCCTACACCTGCAAAACATTAATTTGCAACAAAAGCTTTCTGACCAGTATTAACACTCAAAACCTCCGGGATACAAATAGATCTCTGCAACAAATGCCTTCACATCCTAAGCAATTGTAAAATATGATCTATCCATGACTAATGAAGCCAGAGCAACTGTTTTCTTACTCTACAATGGGCCACATCTCAAAACACTGTTAGTAAATAATGCAGTGTTTGGGGCAAACAGCTTTTACTAACACTTGATAAAAGTGTGTCGAGTCAGAGGAACTGTGAAACAAGAGTGTTTGTGCATATTTAAGTAGATGGGCAGCAGTTGTGGTACAAAGATCAGAATACTACAAAGAAACAAAACATCACCATATTGCAACATAACATTAAGGCAACACCAAAAACAATGCAATCAATTCACAAAAGAAGAAGAAAGAACATAAGTAGGACAACTTAACTACACAAAAGAATAGTGCGGCACACAAAAACATTATCAAAGCAAAATATTTGAAATATATAGCATTAAGACAACACAAAACAATAACACACAACATAGAAACAACGCAACAGAAAATCCGAAAATATCAGCACTCCTGCTCAGCACACCAATGAAAGGCAATGATATAAAACATCCACAAAACTGCAAAGCAACAAAATATCAATAGAACACACACGTCAATAAAATACACGAAAACAACACAAAACTACTCAACAACACAGCAACAAAGGACAATGTAACTCAATTCACGAACACAAAAAAATACACCAACATAATAATACAGTAATGCAAACTAACACAGTAACATAACCCATCACAATCATAACATACTCACACAACAAATCAGTTAGTCAAAGCAACAGGACAATTCAAAAGGTTTATAGAACCGTGCTTGAAAGCATGATGGAGAGTGTTAACAGATGACTGATGGTCAGTTTAGGAACGGGCATACTTTGTGTAGCGTGTCTATATACAGTCTGCTGTTTTTCACTTTAAAGATGTTTTTAAACAGGTCACGCGATCATTTCGTTTTTGGTCGCCCGTATCAAGAATACATCTGTCTTTAAAATGTATTTGATGTCCTAGCACGAGGTACGTTTACATACTACAGTCAGCAGCAACAGAGACTTTGGAAAGCCAAACACAAACCCTCAGTATGTCAGTCACACTGTAGAATCCCACCTACTACAACTGAAGCTAACTGGCGCCACCCTAGGCACTGATTTCACGCGCCAATGTCCCAGCATCCGGGAACAAGAGAGAAAGTAACCCGTTTGACAATTGTCTTCCAGTGGGACGGTAGTTACCACAGGCACGTAACACACATCTTGGGTTATTATAACTAACAATTCAGAAACGTTAAAATGAGTTTGGCTCATAAAGAGGCACTTGGCACGTAACATAAAAGTTGCGTCATAGCTGCAAATTATTGACGCTTCTTTCACATTTATTCAAAATGTTAACATTACGCCACTTTTTCACTCCGGCTACAGTGTCAGTCATGCCAGAAATGTATCTCCACATCCCTCACTCAAGAACTCCAATCACTCAAGAAGATAAACGTTAGTATTTTCGACACATTCACAGGCGGAGGTGTACGACCCAAACATTAACAGATAGAGCCCAGTGACCGCCCAAGCATGGGTCTGGCTTGGCTCTCAGGTCATGTGCACGAGTCGAGCAATGAAAATACTTGGCATGTAATTTCTGCAACAAACATCTAGTAAAATATGGTATCTTCATTTTAAAATTCAAAAAGTGTATTTCTGTAACGTGGAAGTGTTTCACCTAAGTATATCAGATTATATAATTGTATTGAAGACATTTATGAAAAGTGATGGTTTGTCAATATGAACTTACAAACATTTTGAACTGAACAGAGGCAAGTCAGTTGTCATTTGCTTCCAGAGCCCACCTTTGGTACCATAGCGCCTTGGGCAAAAATACATTTGGCGCCCTCTGTGCTCTTGTTGAGTAAAGCGAAATAGCAGGGGACCTTTTTGTATTCAGAGGTCAACTCCTGACTCATAACATCACAGTAGTGTCTAGCCCCTGAACACAAATACCTCCGTACCTCCCCCAACTCACCTGAATCACTCACAGCACGGGTCTGTCACACTGGTTCCAAGTTGTTTGTTGGGGTGGTGTTGGTGCTTGGAGGCAGGAGCTGAGTGACAACGACAAGAAAACATGCTGATGGGGTATTAAAAAGCACCAGCTGCACCTTAACAAGGAATTAAATGCACTTAAAACCAGGGGTGGCCCCTCTTAAGACAGCTGGGTTAGAGAAGTCACAGGCCTCTAGCACTCTGGTGAGCGCTGAGAGAGGCTGCTCCCACCAATCCAGACACTGGTTTCATCCCAGCATGAAACCAGCGTCAGGATTTGGTAGTGCTGTCTCCTGGTCCCCGCGCCAGAGCCAAAATAAGAGGGAAGCAGTGAGAGAAAGGGAGACCTGTCGCGTCAGGCCAGTGCCTTTTAAAAAATATATATTATTATTGTATCCCACTCTTACCTCCCCCTACCCCCGCCGTAAGTACCAACTGCTTAAAACGGAATCACTGGAGTCTCTGGTCTTTGCTGAGACTTACCAATTACCAACACAATAAAGGGACCTACAGAGCAAACCAGCATACCACAACAAACTATAAAAATGTGCATCTCTCTCACACTACCTCATCTATCCCACCCCCAAGAGCTGTGTCCCATAAAATGATAAGTGCACCTAGGTGGGCATCATGTATGACATGGAGTCACTTCCCACATATGCTTAAAGTCAAGACAGTATGCTTCCAACCACACAACCTACCCACTGGCATGGCGCGGGGTTGGTTGCCTATGGGGGGGGGGGTTTGGTGCAAGGCATGGCACCCTAGGGCACAACATATAGTTACTTGAAATAACTCTGAATATAAAAGATGAATTTCTATGGTTTTGTGTGTGTAAATTCAGAACTTAACTTTAACGTCCCTGTAACCTTTGTTTTTTGAGTGAATTTCTAAGGTTTTTTAAATGTTAATTTCTAACTATAATGTCCCTGTAACCCTTGTTTTTTTCAGTGAGTTTCTATGTTTTTTTTTTAATGCTGTGGGGGTTTGGCCACAGAGCCTGGCCTGTGCCCAGACCATGTGCCAAACCCCCATGTGCTGCTAACCTCAAGCCAGACACAGCCTTTGGTCATGCACAGCATGGTGTTGGCCAGAGGGCTTAGCCGGTGGCCAGGCCCTGTGGCCAACCCCTTCTGAATTCATCAAGTCCCACACTACCCATGGCCTTCGGCCGTGTGTGGCAAGGGGTTGGCCACAGGAACTAGCCTACGGCCAGGCCCTGTCCCAACCTCCCACATTCTTCATCTGTAATCGGCAGGAGGTTGGCCCCTGGGCCTGCAGCAAACCCCCTGTGTGCTGCCAACCTCACACGGGGTTGGTTGAGTGAGTGTGTGTATGGTTTTTCAATGCAGCAGGGGTTTGGCCGCACAGCCTGGCCATAGGCCAAGCCCTGCGACCAAACCCCCCACATGTTGCCAACCCCACGCTATGCATGGCCTTTGGCCATGTGCAGCATGGTGGTGGCTGCAGGACCAGGCCCTGCTTCCAAGTCCCAACCCTCCACATGCTGCCAACCCCATGCTGTGCACAGCCTTAGGCTATGTTCAGCACAGTGTTGGCTATAGGGCCAGGCCTGCAGACAGGGTCCTGCTGCTAACTCTCGCATGCATTCAGTCTCACACTGTGCACGGCAGGGGGTTGGCTGCATCCATTAGGATGAAATTGAACATGCCTTTGGCTGTAGGAGGCGCCAACCCCATGCAGTGTTGGTTGAGTGAATGTGTGTATTTGTTTTTTCATTGGCCTCCGGATATATATATAAATATATATTATTATATATATATATAAATAGGGACGTTGCAGTTAGGTTCAGATTTTTCATGCAGAAAACCATAGAAATTCAGCTGTTATAGTTACAATTATTTCAAGTTACTATAGCTATAACTCGCGGCCTTGCTATGCACAGTTTTCTCATCAAAATGTTTACAGCAAATGTTACAGTGATATTATCAACTATGTCAAAGAAAATGTCATGAGTGATGTAATATCTGTGGTAATTAGCAGTGCGGGGTGAAGGCATAAGTTATAGTCACCTTACTGCACGAGTTATAGTTACTTGAAATAAGTCTAACTGTAACAGCTAAATTTCAATGGTTTTGTGACAATCTGAACCTAAGTATAAAATCCTTGTAACCTTTGTTTTTTTAGCAATTTCTTTAAGTTCCCTTTCCTATTACATCCCTGTAACCTTTCTTTTCTTTTGTGAATTTCTAGGGATTTATTTAACGTTAAGTAAGATGTCCATTGCAACGCATGATGGGGGGGGCGGGAGGGATGGATGCAGGGCCTGGCCTGGTATTGTGCTGCCCCCACCCAAGCTTGCTGCTCCTGCCCCACCTCCTCCTTGCCATCTATTGTCCAGGTCCATGCCCTGCTTCCTCATTACAGCCCTGTGTGGCTGTTGTTCTGCTACTACCCTTTCCGCCTAACCTGAACACTTCCCCATTCACCTCCTCCCTACCCTCTGTTGTCCAAGTCCATGCACCAGCTCCCTCCCTCCCGACCTGCATGGTCTGATGTGCTGCCACTGCCCTCCATTTAGCTTGATATCCCCGCCCACTCCACCTGCCCTCTGTTGCCAAATTCTATGCCCCCTCATTGCCCTCCTGCTTAGCCTCGGTGCTTAGCTTGTTGTCCCCCACTCTCCTTCCCCCTGCCCTCCAATGTCTGTGGGCATGCTCCTGCTCCCTCCTTTTTGCCCACTATGTTCCATGGGCCTGCCGCTGCCCCTCATATCTACTCTGAGTGTTCTGTTGAGCTGTCACTGCTCCTCCCACCTGCCTAGTATGGTCAGATGGCTGTCGCCTGTTCCTGCCACCTCCACCCTGCCTGTCTGAGTTCCATGTCCCTATCCATGTCCTCCATGTTAATTTTGCTGCCACTCCCTTCCACCCTCCATGCTCTATTGTGCTGCAGCTGCTCCTCCTGCCTGTCCTGTGTTCTCTGTTGTAAAGCCCCCTTCTTGTCTGTGTCCAGTTCCTACCCCTCCCTTCTGTCTTCCATGGTACTTTGTGTACACCCCTGTCCTCTCCCTCTTGCCCACCATGGCCGTTGTGCTGCCACTAATCCTCCCTCTTGCCATGCATGGTCTTCTGTGCTGCCACAGCACCTCCCGCCTTCCCTCCGTTGTCTGTGTGTATGCCATTATAATCTCACTGTTGCCCTCCACAGTGTGTTGTGCTTCCAGTGCCCATCCTGCCTGCATTCCATGGTTAGCTTGCTGCTCCTGCCTCTTTTCCCTCTACTCTCTGTTGTTGATGTGCATGGCCTTGTCCCCTCCCTACTACTTTCCATGGTCAGTTGTGCTGCACTGCTGTCCTGCTTGCCCTGTGTGGTGTATTGTGATGCTGCAACCCCTGACACCTGCCCGGTAAGGTCAGTTTGGTGCCCCTGCCCATCTCCCTCCTGCCCTCTGTTATCCAAGTCCATGTCCCTACCCCATTCCACCTGCTCTCCGTGATCCAATGTACCATACTTGACAACATTTTGCACTTGGTAAGAAGGAGAATTTGTAAAAATAAAACTGGCAAATTGATTTTCTCCATAGACTTACATTGAATTAGAGGAGGTTTTAGGTAGGAAAAAAAAACTTTTGGGCTTAAAAACATTGGGAGTCTCCTGCCTGAATCGGTCTGTTGGCATGTATTTGTTGTACTGCCACTGTCTCTAGCTTCTGCCCTCAATGGTCTGTTAAATTGCCACAGCATCTCTTGCCTGTCCTGCATGGTTGGTTTGTTGCCCCTGCTCCCCTTTCCCCTGCCCTCCATGGTCCGTTGCACTGCCACTGCCCCTTCTGCTGGCCCAATGTGGTCAGCTTGCTGTCTATGCACCCTCTTCACTGCCCTGAGTCATCCGAGCCAGTGCCCCTGACCTCTGCCTCCCAACAGTATTCTCATGAACAACTAGATTTCTAACATTGATGAGACCTAGAGATGTTTCCCCTGACCCAGAGAAGAAGACTCTTGACCGAGCTTTTGAAATGCTGACACCTTCCCTTTTTACTTATTTTTGGCCCATTTTAGTTAGTAACCTGTTACCCCTGATTTCCTTTTTCCAAATTCTTTTTGTCCTTTTTGTGCTTTGTGTCTTTTTGCCCACATGGGTTTAACTCAGCACATGTTAATCCTTGATAGGCTAATCTGTAGGGTTTCCATTGCCCAAATGAGCTAAACTGATTTGACTTTAAATTGCTTAAATGCTTGCTAGATATTTTGAATCTCTTCCATCGACTTGGCCAACCCTTGGTGATTTTGCATCTTTAAAATTTTGTATCGAGAATTGTCTTCCTGACTTTGATTTTGAGCTTGTAATAAAATCCTTAACTTTATTTCACACTGGAGTTTTCCTTGTGTGGCCTCATTAGTCATATTGTTGTATTTGAATTGATATGCTGTGAAATGTAATGCCTTTTCCTCCTCTCCCTTATGCTAGGCCAAAAGATTCATTGACTCTGTTTAAAGCATTATCCTACAAAGGCGAAATGCTACAACAAATTTGATAGCAGACTGATGGGTTGCCCCATTAGGGGGGAGGAGAAGTTAGGCATAGCGTTAGGAAGATAGGACTAGTCACATGGGATCTGCCCACTTGAATTTTGCCCACCCCAAATTCTGTCCTATGGTTTGTTCCAAAGATTGAAGAATTCCAGTGCTGTTCCTGCGAGAGATGAATGTGTAGGTATTAAAAGAGTTTGCGCTTGCATTGCTTTTGGCCTGAGATTGCTGTAAAGTGTGATGTTTATTGCAGAGTTTCTGCAGTTGTTTGATTATGGCGTTTGTTGATTTAAAATGTCCACTCTTAGAAATGGGATATTTGCTTGGCAGTCAGGTTACCCCCTAGAGCAAGGATCCTCACTCTAGTCAGGGAACACTAGCACAGACAGCTCATCAGGATATGCAGGCTACACCCCAGCTCCCTTTGTCTCACTGTCTAGCGGGGATTCACAAACAGCCCAGCTGTCAAACTGACCCAGACAGGGAATCCACAAACAGGCAGAGTTACAGAATGGTTTAGGCAAGAAAATGCCTACTTTCTAAAAGTGGTATTTTCAAACTAACAATCGAAAAACCAGCGTCACTAAAAGATGTATTTTTTAATTGAGAGTTCAGAGACCACAAACTCCATTTTTGTATCTGCTATGAAAGGGAATCTGCACTTTAAAGTTATTTAAAGGCAGCCCCCATGTTAACCTATGAGTGAGATAGGCCTTGCAACAGTGAAGACTGAATTTAGCAGTATTTCACTGTTAGGACATTTAACACACATCAGTACATGTCCCACCTTTAACATATACTGCACCCTGCCCATGGGGCTACCTAGGACCTACCTTAGGGGGGTGCCTTACATGTATAAAAAGGAAAGGTTTAGGCCTGGTAAGTGGGTACATTTGCCAAGTCGAATTTGCATTTTAAAACTGCACACACAGACACTGCAGTGGCAGGTCTGAGCCATGTTTACAGGGTTACTCATGTGGGTGGCACAACCAGTGCAGCAGGCCCACTTTAGTGTTTGATTTACAGGCCCCTCTAGTGCACTTTACTAGGGACGTACTAGTAAATCAAATATACCAATCATGGATAAGCCAATTACAAACTCACTTTACATAGGAGCACTTGCACTTTAGCACTGGTTAGCAGTGGTAAAGTGCCCAGAGTATCAAAAACAGCAAAAAGAGTCCAGCACACATCAACAACCTGGGAAGCAGAGGCAAAATGTTAGGGGAGACCACGCCAAGGATGCCAAGTCTAACATCCGCAGTTGTTGCTGTTGTTGGCGGGTCCATCACGGCCTAAGATCCCGTGATAACGCACATGTGTAGAAGAGATAGTGAGGTGCTTGTCGTGAGAAGTCATTGACAGTGCCAATAGTTTTTCTTGAGTTAAAATAGGTTTGGTTGGTATTAAGTGAATCTTGAGTGCACATGGAGGATCTGTAGCAACCGGAGTGAGATTTGCTGGTCAAGTCTCATTCGTTGTGTAATTGTGAAAGCCATAGTTGAGAAGTGTATCTCCGTACTGCTTTGAAGGGTTTAGTTACCCTATCCTGTAGGAAGCAGACAGGTTATTGGTTTTTCACTCGCAATATTTTGCATTTGGTGTGTGTGATAGCAATTATGTGAAAGACTATTACAAAGTGAATGCATCGCTGAAAGGAGTGAGTTTGATATCATCGTGTGTTGTGCTGGTATAGGTCAGTTGGTGTGAAGCCACACTGGTATTAGTGGACAGTGTTGTGTTTCTAGTGGCTGAGAACTCTGAGAAGAGAATTGTGGGATTGCAGATATTTCCCGATTTGAACAAAATCTTTACTGAGATTTATTGAATTTTGACTGAAAATCAAGGACCAGATGTACCAACACGGCCCATTGCGATTCGGTAGTGGCGACTTCTTAAAAATCGCAAATGCTATTACCGAATCGCAAATTGCGATACCGGCCCCATTCGCAGCTATGGGCCTGTTGGCCCATAGCTGCGAATTTTTTGCATTTCCAAAATTGCAATTTCGGAACCAGAAATCGCAATTTTGAAAATGCAAAAGGCCAGGGAGCTGGGGGCCTAAGGCCCGCTCTCCTGCACCCCAATTTTTTTTTTTTTAACATGTAAGGTACACACATGCCAAAAGGGCATGTGTGCTTTACATGTTTAATTTAAAAATGCAGTTTTACTGCATTTTTTAATTTTGCACCAGGTTACCACCTGGTTGTAGATCATGGTATTTTGCATGTGCAAAATGCCATTCTGTGAAAAATCGCAATTTGCGATTTTTTGCAGCATTGCCTTGCGACCTGGATTTTGCAAATCACGAATTGCGATTCACAAAATCCAGGTCGCAGCGCTAAAAATCGCAATTTTTGCGATTTCTACTTTGTGGTCTGCGAATGCCTTTCATGCATTGCAGACCACTATTTTGCACTCGCAAACGGCCGATTTTACCGTTTGCGAGTGCAAAATATTTTCATACATCTGCCCCTAAGTTCTTTAAAGCATTGAAATGTGCATTGAGGGGAAATGTATTTATTCTGGTTAAAGAAGGTATAAAGACCCCACCCGAAGGTACTCCAGGTCATTATGTAACATCCGGAAAAGTTCTTCATGCATGTTTGTGTATTGAGCAATGGAACAAAATTACTGAAAAACAAGGTTTCCTTGTTGTGGAACCTTTAATATAAGAAGTCTTGAGAACGTGTGGAGAGTACTTTATGAGATGAAACCGTCTCCAAGACCTGCATAATTTGAAGCACTCAATATTTGGGAACACATAGCATGTCAGAAACTGCAAAACAAGTATGAGAATAAAATACGGAGAGCATTAAAGACATTAGCAGACGTAAGATGGGTTGAGGAGTAGAAATCTTGGAAAGCAGAAATTATTGCTGGAACTAGATTGTATGCAGCTATTTCGAGAGAAGAAGGAGAAAAAAACTAAACCAAAGAGTAAGAAAAGGACAGGAAAAACATAACGAACAAAAGATACTGAGACAAAAAAGATTGAGACATACAAGAGTGATTTGGATGATGAGTTTATAAATCAGATATTGTTAAATCATTGATCTCCATATCATTCTACAGGAGTACTCCAGGTCATTATGTAACATCCGGAAAAGTTCTTCATGCATGTTTGTGTATTGAGCAATGGAACAAAATTACTGAAAAACAAGGTTTCCTTGTTGTGGAACCTTTAATATAAGTAGTCTTGAGAACCAGTGGAGAATACTTTATGAGATTAAACTGTCTCCAAGACCTGCATAATTTGAAGCACTCAATATTTGGGAACACATAGCATGTCAGAAACTGCAAAACAAGTATTAGAATAAAATGCCGAGAGCATTAAAGACATTAGCAGACACAAGATGGGATGAGGAGCAGAAATCTTGGAAAGCAGAAATTATTGCTGGAACTAGATTGTATCCAGCTATTTCGAGAGAAGAAGGAGAAAAAAACAAAACCAGAGTAAGAAAAGGACAGGAAAAACAGAATGGACAAAAGATACTGAGACAAAAAAGCTTGAGACATACAAGAGTGATTCGGATGATGAGTTTATAAATCAGATATTGTTAAATCGTCCATCTCCATATCATTCTACAGGAGTAGGACCAACAAGTGAAGCAGAAAGAGATGTAACCCCTAATGTGCCTACTGCTCTAGTTGCACAAACCCCAAATCAGATAGCGCCAGATACATTTGTGAGTTTAGTGACACAGATACCTAGGGTGAATCAACCAGTTCAGAGCTTTAGCACTGTTCAGCCTGTACAGAGTACTAATAAGAATCAGATTGTACCGAACTCTAATGTGAAATAGCCGGTGCGGACACCTTACATGAATCTGCCTGTACAAGATGTTAGTCAAAGTCAACCTGTACAAATGTTAAGTCCAAATCAGCCCATTCCAAATGTTTCTCCAACTCAGACAGGACAGAGTTTCAGTACTGTCTTGTCAGGACAAAGTGTAGGGATGCCAATTCCTCAGAACCAGACAAATTATATTAGTCTATATGCTTTAACAGTTCTTGTAACAATAGGTCCAGGTGTCCCTTTGTACGCTCCAGGTATGTCTGGAAGTAATGCGCATTCATTAAATGTCCCAACTGTGCCCGATACTTCAGTTACATCTGACGGGATGACACCAAACAGTATATAGAAATTAGTATATTCGAATGACTCGGGAATGGAGGAAATCAATTCTCTTCAGATTCAACGTCAGTGACAGTCAGGCAGGATTTACTCTTGATACGAGGTTTCCTAAGAGATCTTCACCATATTTTGTCCCCAGATCAGAGCAGATGCCGAATGTTAATTGCAGTGATTAACAAGAAAGAAATACCTTTTAACATCTGAGAAAACATGTCTATTTCAAATCCCACAACCCAGCAAATTGTAGGTCCTTCAAGAGCAGACGTATCACAGAATAATCCTGAGAGTTTGTGAGGTTTTACTGCACAGCAGTTAAATGATTGGCTAAATAATTTGAGCCCTGAAGGTGCAACAGGTGTAGCAAATAGCAGTGCAAAAGCAGACAACATTCCCCAGAGAGAGTCGACATTGAATGTGCCCAGATTAAAAATGTAATTAAATGAAATGATATTCAAAACTTTAGACACTGCCCAATTAGAGATTTACACAGAGGATGACCTGTGGTTCTTGTGCAAAGACATTACCCAATGTGCAGGACAGGCTAATGAAATATTATGTGAAGTGTCTGAGACATATGATGTAGATTTGGAGAAATCAAAGCCCTTAAAGTGAAGTTCCAGACTGCAGTTTTAGTGTAAAAGATATAGTTAACATGAGATCCCCTGGAGCGAAATTGCATATTAAAGAATTGTCACGTACATTAATAAATGGTAGTGATAGACAAGTGGGAAGGTAGATGGATAAAGAAAAGAGATCAGAAGAAAGCTAAGCCAGATGTGCCTCCAGTAGGAGCAAATCAAGCTGTTTGATATTGTGGTTCCAAGTGACTTGTGGACTGATTGCAAGGTTTTTGTTTATTGGCCTGAAAGAGCACCTCCAAGAGATCCAGTAACAGGTGCGCTGTCTGAAGAGGCGATGAAAAAGTATTACAAGGTAATTGGCTTTTTAAAGGAAAAAGTATCTCTAAAAGATATTGATTGGGTGAGAATTGACAGAATGACTCAGAAATCGAAAGAGTCAATTCATTCCTATTATGAGAGATTGTTGCAGGTTGTCAAACATTACAGTGGCCCAGAAACGTAGGAGCTAAAGATATTGGTCATTTTGTGTCCAGATTTGTGCAAGCATTGAAACCAGAGATAAGTGAAATGATTCAGCAGCATTTGATTTGATGGCAGAACAAACTGGTTAATGAAATCCTGCAGTACGCAAAATATTGCAGTGATGAATTGAAATTGAAGCAGAAGAAATTAAAAACTAGTCAAAGTCTGCAAATAGTGGTGACTACTGGTGGCATACAAGGAGTGCAGAGGACATAGTGTTCAGGTAGATCAGACTGGTGGTGTTGTTGTTGTCCAAACTTTGAAAAGGACTAATCTGTGTAATTCACGTAGAAATGTAGGACGTTGGAGGAGGGAGTAGCCCCTTAATATTGTGAATAATCAGGTACAGAGTAATGGAACTGTTCAAGTACAAGATAATAATCAGGTTCACATATTGAGAGTTCCGAGACCCCAAATGCAGAATATAAATGTACCCCAAGGACAGCACATGTATATACCAGAAGCTCCGATGACTCAACAGCAGATAAACGTTCCCCTACAGAATATACATCAGGCTGAAAATGTAGATGTGAATCAGTTGGCATCACAGTTTCCCTTAATGGATTTGAGTGCTGAGGATCTTTCAGAAATTCTTCTGGTGGATAGCTCAGATGACGAGGATTGCATGCTAGGTGTTTCCTTAGAAGGAGATCAATATATAAAAGCTGATGTAATGGGTCACCATGTGTAATTTCCGGTTGACACTGGGGCTACATGCTCCACTGTCGGAACAGCTCTTTTCAGGAAGGAAAATTCAGGTTGTAGGAGTCGCAAATAGACACTTGCCCAACCCCGTAACAGAATCTGCCCCTAACAAAATATGTGCTTTTGAAGATGAGCACCAATTCGTGGTCTGCAATTCAAGTCCTGTAAGTTTGCTTGACATGACCTACTGTGCAAGCTAAACTGTTCCATTAGCTGCACATCCCAAGGAATTGAGATCCAAACAAATGATGAGGATGTGCCATGTAAAATTCTGAGACAGTACCCGAGTGTCACATTGCAACCAATGCTGACATGTAATGACTTGCTCGAGGATTTAAAAGACACTGTACCACCTGAAGTTAGGGATTTTTCAGGAAAACAGATAGGACTTTTTAAAGGAGTCTGTAAAAATAACAGTGAAGCTAAAATCAGTGTATCTGAAAATGTCCCCATATAGTATGACACAGAAACAATAACAGGAATTACTCCCTTGATTAATTGTTTTAGTGAACAAGGTATTCTGAAAGAGATAATGGGAAGTCCATGTAACGCTCTCATTATGGGACTGTGAAAGCCCAATCGAAAAAACTGCATAGTCCAGGACCTTAGAAAGGTGGACGACATAGGTGTCCCATGTTGTCCTGTGGTACAGAATCCAGCACTGATTTTATTTCACATTCCATGTGAAGCAGAATGGTTCACCGTGATTGACCTTTGCCAAGCATTCTTTTCCATACCGTTGCATGAGGAGAGCCAGTTTCTCTTTGCATTTCGGTTTGGCAGTCATGTTTTGGCATGGTGCCGAGTTCCACAAGGTTATACTGAGATCATTCAATTTTTAACCAGATCTTGAAGAAGAATCTTGAGTCACTTAAAATGCCCTACCATTCAGTTTTAGTCCAATATATTGATGGCCTACTTGCTGCATCAAACATGCAAGAAGCCAGTAGGAGAGCTACAATTGCTGTCTTGAATCACTTAGAAGAGAATGGACATAATGTTTCCCCTGCTAAATTACAGTAATGTAAAAGAGAAATTCTGTATCTAAGTCACCACATTGAGAAAGGTGTACAGAAGGACATTGAGAAAGGTGTACGAGAGGTGTTACAAGAAAGAATCTCAGCAATTTTCTAAATGAATACTCCCCTACCACTCAGAAAAAAGTCAGAATGTTCCTGGGAAAGGTTGACGACTATTGTCAGTGGATTCCTAACTTTTGGCCCTTTGGCCAAAACTTTACAGAGGCTGACTCACAAAGATGTGACTGATCGACTGATCGGGTACCTTTGGATGACAAATGCAAACATGCCTTCACAGAGCTGAGAGTAAATCTATTTTGTGCCCCTGCTGTGGGAATATCTAATTATACCAAATAGTTTTCATTGTATTGCTGTGAGGGAAGAGGGATGCACCCTCTCAGTTTTGACTCAGTTGCAAGGAAATGCAAACAAGCCTGTGGCTTATTTTTCTGCGAATCTTGATCCTGTCGCTTCAGCTTTTCCTGGTTGTTTAAAGACAGTTGCAGCCGTAAGCATCAGCATTGAGCAGTGCGAAAGCATTTTTATGGGTCACCCCCTCAATGTTTTTATGCCCCACTCTGAGGAGATATTGTTAACCCGAACCAAGACCCAACATCTCCTCAGTGCACTTTTGACTCATTATGAACAAGTCATCTTCGCCGCTCCCAATGTCCATATGAAGAGATGGACTGTGTTAAACCCCTCATGTTACTGAACTATGCACAAGCAAGACCTGATATTATAGATGTTCCCCTACCTGAAAATGACTATGTAATGTTTGTTGATGACTCCTGTTTCAGAGAACAAAATGGTATACTGAGAGCTGGTTATGTAGTTTGCACAGTATCAGGCGTGATTGAAGCTTCCTGGCTTCATGGAATCTTTTCTGGCCAAGTAGCCAAATTAGCCGCTCTTACTAGAGCATGCTGTGTTTTTGAACAGCTGAATGTGACAATTTTCACAGATAGTTAATATGGCTTTAACGTCGTTCACAATTTTGGACCATTATGGTCCCAGAGAGGCTTTATGACCTGGGGATAAAATCTATAATTACTCGCCCACATTGCTGTTGTGAATGTGCTGCACATCAAAAGTCCACTGATTATGTAACTTTGGGAAATACATATGCAGATGAAGCGGCAAGATATTGCCCCCTAAGCTGCACTTTCTGTAAAAGGGGAGTGGAACAATAAATCAAATCATGAGACAAGTCAAAATTTCCTGTTAACTACTTGAGAAGAAGTCGAAAGATTGCAGGAAGAAGTGACAGAAGAAGAACAGCAGAGTTGCGTTAGAGCAGGATGTGTCAAGAGAAATGAGGATGATATTTGGGTTTCAAGTGATGGAAGAGCTGTTGTGGTCCGGCAGCCCACAAGTCAGAAGGAAACGCGTAGGCAGTGTACTGATTGTTTAGGTGTTTTTTTACAGAGGCCAAGGCCTAAATAGGAGACAGTCACCAAACAGTAGAAGAAGCAAAAGTCTGTGCTTTGTTATTTTCCCTCGTCTCCAGGGTTTCACAGCCCTCAAAGGATGGTGTGACGGTCCTCAGACAGAGAGAATTGCAGGCCCTTTTGGTGCTCTAGTGACAGTGTCCTCCAACAGGTACTTTACAACTAGTGATTTATAGTGGTTTATGCAACACACCACATGCCTCAATTGTGGACCTGTAAACTCCCCACCACCACTTATGCAAGAATCCCACATGCAGCGTCTGGACTTGCCAGGGCCATAATACTCCTAGGTTGTGGTTTCAGGAGTCACAGCATCTACACCTCCTTGGGCTTCGCTGGAATCACACGCAGTGCTCCTAGAGTGACTTTCTTCCTTTGCTTCCCTGACGTTGTCTGTTTCTTCCTTCTTCTGTTTGCGGGTCGTCACCACACACTGTCCCTTATCCTGGTTCTTGTTCAGTGTCTACTCTGTCTTCCCAGAGTCGTCTTATTCTTGGATCGCGCTCTCCTCCTTCATTCTGACCACCTCCCATTCGGAAAGTCCTTCCTATATTTCTGTGGCCGATGAAGGTATCTCTTCTCGCGCGGCTGGCGTGGGCTCATTGTCTCACTGCAGCAATTACCGGAAGCTATGTTAGAAGTCCCAGGTATGTCCCGTGCCATTTTATACTGCCTTCCTTCCAAGAATGGACGATCAGGCCATTCTGTGACAGGCCACCTGGACAGGATATGTGGTGGTTTGGAGATTCCCTGGACGTGGAAAGTCTGGAAGAGAAAGGCTGTAAGGCAAGAAAATAGTGCAATACTTTCTGGTTTGTGTCCTTATGCTGGGCAAGCCAGGTGAGGGGAGCATGATCGGTCAAAAGAATGAAGTGTCTACCCAGGAGATAATATTGTAAGGCCTCCATGGCCCATTTAATTGCCAGACATAGTTTTTCTATGGTGGCATAATGAACTTCTCCAGGAAAAAGTTTACGACTTAGATACAATATCGGTTTTAACTCTCCCTGGTTATCTGGTTGTGACAGAACAGCCCCTAATCCCCAACCCAAGGCATCAGTCTGCAACATAAATGTTTTAGCAAAATCTGGACCCATGAGAACCGGGGCATGGCACAGACTGCCATCCAACAGTGTGAAACTGGAGCTCTGAGCTTTAGTCCATTCTATCTTTTCCCCATGGTACTTTTGAGTCAAGAGATCTGTGAGGGGACTTGCAATTTCTGACAACTATGGTATGAATCTACAATAATACCACACTAGGCCGACAAAGAAACATACCTCATGTTCTGTGGTGGACCACAGGATATTTTGAATTGCCTCTACCTTGTTCATTTGGGGACAAAAGACCCCGGCTTGTATGGTGAATGCTAGATACTCTATGCATTCTGTGGCGCATGTGAGTTTTATTTATATTTATTTATATTTAACGTTAGACCTGCTTGTTTTAGTGAGTCCAAGACGTTTCTAAAGTGTTGTAAATGTATCTCCAAGTTGGAGCTATATACTACTATATCGTCGAAGTATGACAGCACATTTGTCTTGTGCGCTCTTAAGAATATATCCTTGAGGCTTTGGTAGGTGACAGGGACTCCGTGTAGACTAAAAGGCATTACTTTGAAATGGTACAACCTAGAGGGGTTACAAAGGCTGTTTTCCAGAGTGGAATCTGCCAGTATGCCTTCGTTAGGTCTATAGTCAACATCACTTTGGACACCCCTACTCTTTCCACCAACTTGTCAACTGAGGCATTAGGCATGTGTCAAATTTTGAGATGACATTCAATTGATAGAAGTCAATACAGGACCTAACACTTCCGTCCCCTTTTGGCACCAATACCGTGGGTGAGGACCAAGCACTCTAAGACGGCTCAATGATATCTGCCTTGAGCATAACCTTGACTTCCTGTTCTACTGCCTTCCTTCAGGCTGCATGGATGCGGTATGGTTTTAGTTTCACTACTCATGTCCCTACCATAACAATGTTATGGGATACCAAAATAGTTTGCCCCGGGCACCCTTAACATGAAATCAAGATAGTGTTCTCACTCATCTAGTAGTTTATGTTTCTGCTCAACTGTTAACATGGTCCCTATGTTTACTGTTTCCAGAAAGCTCTTCCGAAAAGGTTGAAGAGGTATGTCTAGGGGTTTGGTAGTATTCACATATTGCACCGATGGTCCAATGTTTGTGCAATTTGCAGGTACCTCCTCCCAAGCATTTAGTAGATTCATATGATATATCTGTCCCAATTGCCCTCTATGAGGAATGGCCGCCTGATATGTAACAGGTGTCACTTTTTCTAATATGGGATAAGGACCTTGCCAGGATGCTAGAAGTTAGTTCTTTGATGTAGGAAGCATGATCACTACTTTATCATCTACTTCAAACTCTCTCATTTTAGCACCTACTTTTGATTTGACTGAGTCTTTGCCATATATCTGTGTATCTCCTCCCAGAGGGTGGACAAAGTGTCCTTTGAGGTGGCACTATACAGTACTGTAGGAGTGGTTGTCCCTCATCTTCTTCTTCCATCCATTGCTCTGCTGCCATATAAAGTATTGTGTGGGCCTTCCTTCCGAACAGAAGCTCAAAGGGAGTCAGTCCCATTGATTGTGTTCATGTGTCCGTATGGCAAAGACTACCTGGGGTAATTTACGATCCCAGTCCCTAACAGTTTCATGAATGAATATTTTTTAATATGGTCTCGATGGTCTGATTTTACCGTTCTACAAGACCATCTGTCTGTGGGTGATAGACAGTGGTCTCAATCTGGTGAATACAGTATACAGATCTGATTCATTAGTTTTGGACATAAAGGGTATCCCCTGATAAGTTAAGAGATCCTGTGGAAACCCCACCCCTGCAAAGCAAGAAACCATGGCTTGAGCGATTGCTATGGGGGACATACTATTGAGAGGTATTGCCTCGGGATAATGAGTGGCGTAGTCCACAAGAACAAAAAATATTGATGTCCCCAGGCAGAGGGAGGTAAAGGCCCTCACAGATCCATTCCCACTCATTGAAATTGAATCTAAATGATCGGAAGGGGTTGGAGGAGAGCTCTGGCTGTCTCTGCAAGGTTAATCAACTGACACCGGTGGCAGAACTTAGCTACCTCCCGGTATACCCCAGCCAATAGAACCTTTTTAATAAGTATTTTAAAGTATGTTCCTGCCCATAGTGTCCCCACCACCTCACTATGAGCAAGATGTAGCATCTGGTCTCGAAAGGCCAATGGCACCACCAGCTGTTCTGTCATGTGAATGTCTTTCTAAGTGACTCTGTACAATAAGCCTCTCGCAACAATAAAACATGGGCCTACCTATCTCCTCTCGCCCTCTGCAAACTGCTCCCATACATGCTTCAGGGTGCTATCATCCCTTTGTGCTGTCCAGAAATTCCTGTGGACCGACTGAATGTCTTCTGTGGATGAAAAGAGACATTTTGATGGGTATTGACAACACATCCGAAAATGCACATGCTCCCTCTGTGTCTCACTACGGGTTTTCCCTCTTTTTACCACTGGGGCCTGGATCTCTGTGTCACAAAATGAGGCATCCTAATACCAACCAATCAAAGGATTCTGGGGAGTCTCTTTTGAGACATACTCCTTGAATTGCAGCAGATCACGTCCTCAAAAGACATTTTCAGGTAATGATGGTAATACTCCCTACTTCCTCACTTGGGGGTCTCTGTTTACTTAGCTAATGGATAGTTTTTCTTGTCCCCATCAACACAGTTTATTTGGACATATTCTCCTTCCTTAAGTTGTGAGGCTGGAACCAGGTCCTGGATAACTATTGTATGATGACATCTTGTATCCAAAAGGGCAAGAACAGAAGGACCATTTATATAGATCTTTTTCTTGTATGTTGGCACTTCTTTTCCTGTAACCAAGACTTTACTCTTAGTATACCCAATCTTCATGGGCTCGCTGGGAGGCACTCTTAGAGGGCAACTATAGGCTATGTGTCCACATTGGGAACAGTGAGAACATTGGGGTGTCAGTAGTTGCCCTGCCCCCATCCCCTGTTGGTTTCACGGCACCCCTTGTAGATGGCAGAGCCTTGCTGTCTCCTAGGACTCCCCCTCCCTGAGTGCTGGGCTTTAGAGAGATCACTGGAGCCTGTGTAGGGTGCACCCTAAAATCAACAAAGCGATTGAAAGCATAGGCATGGTCCACTGCAGATAGGACCCTGAGGTTTGGGTGCTGTTTAACCGAAGAGCAGGTATTGCTGGGAAGAGCCTCTAAATACTGTTCAAAGTAAACCTATTCAGTGACTTTTTTGATAGTAGGTGAGGAGGGTTGTAACCATCTATTACCTAGATCCTGAATGTGATAATAAAGTGCACTAGGGTTGTCCCTTGCAGTTCATTTATCTTTCCTGAAGCGATCCTGATGATGCTCCTCATTACAACCCAGTCATTCAAATATGGCTCTTTTTATGTCTTCATAGGATGTGACACCAGTGAGACTGGCCTCTTGATAAGCAGCTTGCAATTCCCCTGACAACAGCGGAGCCATAAACTGCCCCCACCTCTCCTTGGGCCACGTTGCAGTTCGAGCCACCTTCTCAAAATAATACAAAAATAGTCAGGATCTTCCCTCTCTTGGTATTTTTGCAACACTGTCCCTGGCACATTGGGATGCACCCTTGCACTGGAGATCGTATCTGTAGGCAAGAGAATAGCGGTATCTTGTACTTTCTGGTTTGCAGCCCTACTGCTTGCTATTTTAGAGCTTCCTGAAATGCCTTGCAGTCTTTTTGTGCTGTTTGGGTCTGTTGTTCCAGTACTAGCTGCAAGCGGCGTTTATCCTCCGCTAGTTGAACCACCATGGCCCCCATGGTACTGGGTTGGGTCACGATGACAACTAACCACTAGCCCACTTCTGACACCACTGTGGTCTGGCAGCCCACCAGTCAGAAGGCTATGGGGAGGCAGGGTTTAATTATGCAGACCAGGTGTGAGAAAAAAAACTCTTTTGTCATGGTTAGCCCCCACTTTTTGCCTGGCATTTGATGTGGCTTCAAAGTAGTTAGTGCCCAGGGCCCCTGCTAACCAAGTTCCCTGGACCAGATATCTTTCCCCAAAACTGTTCTGATGCTTTGGCACAATTGGAAACACCTTTAAGTGCCCCTATAAGTCCCTAGTAAATTGTTGTATGGTATCAAGTGCAATCCTAAATTGCAAAACTGACATGGCATACAGCCTGTGTGCGCTGTCCACTGCATGCAGTATAGGTAAATCACCCCTCTGGCAGGCCTTTAAGCCCTAAGGCATGGTGCACTATATTGCATGTGTGGGCATGGATCGATGAGCAATATGCCCCAACTGTGTCCCTGCCAAACCTGGGGCGGTAAGTGAACATAGCAGCCATTTTACATGCATCTGCTGGACACTGCTCAGTATGAGTTTCACAACTACATGATGGCCACTTTGCACCCTGGGTTGTTTGGTATCAAACAACTCAGAATGATGAATCCAAATTGGTACCAGTATTGGATGTATTGCAAAATGTAGCCAGGGGCCACCTTAAAGATGCCCTGGGATGGTTGCTGGCCGGTCACAATCAGCCTGCCACCACCATACAAGGTTCTGGAACCCTGGGGTGAGAGCCTGTTCTCTGGGTCCAGAGAACAAAGCCCTTCCTGGGCAGAGGTGTTACACCTCCTTCCCCAGGAATGTGCACAGCCATGCCTATGAGCTTCAAAGGGCTTACCACCCTTGAAACTCAACTCTCAGTCCTGCTGCAGGAGCAGATGACCACCATTATTGTAAACCCCCACTTTTGATGGGAGCAACGGTGAGAAAATACACAAAGGACAGGAGGAGTGACTACTCCCCAGTTTGCACCACCCCTAAGGTAGTGCATGCGAGAAGACTTCTCCATTTCATGTTCCTCCATCTTGCATGGTAGGAAAATAGCCTATCAGGGATAGTAAAGTGACCTCTGTCCACAGGAAGTGGTCACATAGTGGGTGGAAAAACCAGGAACTGCTCAAACTCCTTTGGCTGCTCCACAGGACTCCTTGATGATCTTGATCTATTTTCAAAAGGAAACATTGGTAAACATATTGCCTGATTTTATATGCAATTTTAAATTTTAAAGTTTTCTCTCATTGATTCTTATGGTACGCAATTACGCACAAAAAGACAATTTTTACTAAACTTTGAAAAATCATAACTTAAAAAGTGCTTACCTGATTTTGATTATCTTGGTCTTAAAAATGTTATAAAAATCTAAAGTTTGTTTGTAAATAGGTCTTAAGTTATTCTTTTGAGTGTGTGTCTTCATTTATTGATACTGTAAGTACAACAAATGCTTTGCAATTATCCAAGATTGGCCTAACTGCTTGACCAAGTTACCAGACAAATTACAGCATTCAGTGGTCTAGTTTTTACCTCTGTAAATCAACGTGTGGTTGTCTGGACTTTCTGGACAGTGTGCCTGGTTTTGCACACTACATAGAGAGCTAGCCTCCTACATCAAAGCCTAATTAGGAGGCAGTCACCAAACAGTAGAAGAAACAAAGGCCTGTGCTTTTTTCTTTTCCTTCCTCTCCAGGGTTTCCCAGGACTGTTTCCAACTGCAGCTTGTCTGCCGCTGGCATCTTTCACAGCCCTCCAAGGATGGTGTGACTGCCCTTGGACAGAAGAAACAAAACTGAGTCAGATTAGTGAAAGTGTCCTCCATCTGGTGCTCTATAACCAGTGATTTATAGTAGTTTATGCAACACACCACATGCCTCGCTTGTGACCCTGTAAACCCCCATCATCTATGCAAGAATCCCATATACAGCATCTAGACTTGCCTGGGACCACAATGGTCCTCAGGTGTGGTTTTGGAGGTCACAGCATCCACACCTCCTTGGAGCTCACTGGACCCACACACAGTGCTCCTAGAGCAACTTTCTTCCCTTGCTTGCCTAGTGCCATCTGTTTCTTCATGGTTCTCCCTCAGCGTCTCCTCCATCTTCCAACAGTTGTCCCTGATCGCGCTCTTCTCCTTCCTTCTGACCACCTCCAAATTGGAAACTCATTTTATTTCCTTGGCCAATGCAGGTATTTCCTCCCACGCAGCTGGTGCAGGGCTCGTTGCGTCAATGCAACAGTTACGGATGGCCATGTTGGAAGTCCCCAGTGCGTCCTGCACTGTCTTACAGCTGTGTTATGGAATAGCCTCTTATCCCCTATTGCTAGACATTATCATGAACAAGCACATGTAGTTTTAGACACAATGATTAGAACCTTTAGACAGACATGGTTTAACCCCAAATTGATAGCAGAAGCTGTGTGACATAGATGTGTCACATATGCCAGCAGATGAATGAAGGAAAGGGCACATTAGTCACATTGAGTCACCTAGGCATATCAGGAGGACCATTCAACAGAAAGCAGTTATATTTTATTGAGATCCCTGTATGCAATGGCCTGAGATACATTTTAACCATTGTGTGCATTTTCTCTTGTGAGGTTGAAGCTTACCCGACCAGAAGAAACACTAGTCTCACAGTAGCAAAGCTGTTACTTAGGAAATTGATTCCAAGGTTCAGCTTCCTGACTTCTCTAGAGGTTGACTGAGAGACACACTTCAACTGTGAGGTCCTAAAATTGTTATGTGCGGCATTGCAAGTTCAGCAAAGACTGAATTGCAGCTACAGACATGAGGCATCTGGAATGGTGGAGGAAGTCAATGGTACTCTGAAGTCCAGACTGGCATAAAGTATGTGCATTCACCCTTTGAAATGACTAGATGTATTGCTCTTGTTTTGATGAGTATACAAAATATGCCTGAAAGAGGAGACTGGGCTGTCACCTAATGAAAAAATCATGAGGAGAGCAATGAGATTGCCAGCTGTGCCTGTGTATGCACTTGGGAACATTACAGATAAGAACTTCTTTTATTCTGTTTCGTCTGCACCACATTTTTTGTTTAGGTTTACCTAATCTCTCCCTGCCTGCACATATTTGAAGCATGCTTGTAATCTCTCCCTGCCTGCACGCACATGTTTTTCACAGTGCTTGCTCCAGTATGCGAAACCCCTCCATTTTTACATTATTTTTACTTTCTTGCTACTCACCCCAATAAAGTAAAAAAAGCAAAAGCCCTACTACTCTAAGTTGTTACCACAACACAAACAACGGTTTGACTCGTCTGGAGAAGCAGATTGAAAAGATATCTCACTCTGCTTTTCCGTAATGCGCCTTTCTAAAAGATGTGTGATGGAAAAGGCAACTCGTAAATATTAATTAAAAAAAACATAAAGACGCAAACCAAAAAGAGAATACCGTGCATGAGATGAAAAGCTTACTAGGCGAACACACATATACCCGTAGCTCAAGCCTTAAGCCAGAACACGACAGTGACGGCGTTGGCTTGACTCTTCTGCAAGACAGATTGGGTTTACCTCAGTAGTGTGGCACTATCTGCAGCCGAGAGCCACCCAGCCCGCTTTGCGTTGCGGCTTTCTTACAGTTGTTGTCCCCTGCCTGCTTCCAGTCTGTGTCAGCTTCCAGATATGCAGTACGTTTTGTTTGTATATTACTTACCCTAGAAGGAACATCTCTCTATGGGGACCTAACTAGCCGTTCACGTTTCCGTTGGCAGCTGCTAATTTCCACATGCCAAAAAAGGTTGACTACCTTGTTTACATCCGTTTCTGCAAATTCGTGTTTAGGGTTTTGTTTGTGCACGCTGTAATATAAAGCATGCAACAAATGCTTAGACCTGGCGCAGCGCCCCTGCCATTAGGATGAAGGTGGGCTTGTGCCATCTGCAGTAGTGGTTTACGGCGTGTGTTAGGGGCGGGGCGGCGTGCAGGGGTGTGTGAAAAAAAAGTAATATAAAATATATAAAAGTAAAAAATTTTTTTTTTCAAAACGTACTTGAATGCGCCTCCATCGCGTAGCTCCTTTTTCCTTTTAATTTGCCGCAGGCACAGGCTCCCGGCCTACCCTGCAGCCAATCTGACTTCTGCTGTCATGCTGCTAACCGCATGACCGCATGACAGCGTTTGGATGGCTTGGAGCACCCAGACAGGGCGCTCCGAGGCAGACTGGGAGAGTCTGCCTGTTCTCTCCAATCCAGCACTGGGTTGCCGGGTTGGAGAGAGCTTAGTGCGCCTGTATGTTTAGCCGGCCTCAGATGGCCAGCCAAACATACATGCGTTCTGCTACAATACAATGATAATAAATGTTTTTTATTATCGTTTTATTGTAGAAGTTTGGAAAATGCTGCTGCTGGTGGGGGGCGACGCATATCCGCCCAAACGGAAGAGCCGCCCCTGGCCATCTGCCCCCTGAGTGTTGCATGATGAGAACTACACAGGCTACACCAAGAAACGTGTTCCTTCACTTACTGGGAACTGTCTGTGTGCTGCTCATGTCAATTAAAACATGCATCCACTTCATCTTATCTTTGTTTTCCTTTCTGGTACTTTCAAACATGCATCAAGAATGGGACTGTGCAAACTACAAATTCCAGAATGCAAAAAGGTATAAGGAGCGTCTTCGCAGAGCCTGGTTCCTCTATTTATATAGTGCTTACTACCCCTGACGAGGCATCGAAATTATCAATAGTGGTGCACTGCTTAGCTCCCCTGGTGACAAGTCTGTTGGCAACACCCCTGTTGGAACACCTTATTCTCTCTTTTTATTAATATGGATAACCGCACATCTTCCGTAGTGCAGAACTATCAGGGTTTTCGCTGCGGAACACCTCATGCCCATGGTAGTGTATTTCGCCCTAGGGATATTTTATCAGCCCTCCAGATGCCATTCACTTGACAGACAGTCTGGCTCAGGTGTTGCCTTAGGGTTCAGACCAGTGCTGCACAATAAAACTTAGAGAACACTCCAAGGTGGAACAGGGCTCACCACTCCCCTCAAGCACTCCATAGCAGGTTGTGCGCCGCCAGGGAATGGCTGTCAACACCACTCGTATGTTACACAGTAATAGGTAGGACACACTGATGCCCCTGAGACATGAGTACTGTAGCGAGAGTAGTTGCAGGATGTACTGTGTGCATCTGAGAATCCTTTAAAAAGATAACTAAAGTCTTGGGATAAAATATTTAAGTCACATTGAAGTTTATTTTTTAAGGCTACAGATGTAGAGCTTGGGTGACATGATGACAGAATGTATTCTACCTACACACTGCTGTCAAATATGTAATTTGACTCCTGTTTCTTCTGCATGTCGTTTTGCTATGCCTGGACAAATAAATAATAAAGAGTGGGCCATCTGCCAGTCCTCAGCACTGAAACACTTTATCCTGATGCTCTATGCACTTTGTTTCAAACTGTCATAGGCAGCAACCTAGCCCTACTAAACCACAGATTTCAATGTTCAAGGTTTCACAGTGCATGCTGTTTATGAATGAGAATCTTCTGTCTCTGATGTACTCCAGTGGGATGTCTTTCCAGAAGAAGCAGGCACATCCCAATGCAGGAAAGCCACTACAGTACATGTCTGAAGACTACACGCATATAAAGTATGCCTTCAGACATTTTATTTCTATGCATTGTTTGGTTTTTCATCCACCCTTTACCTGTCCTCCCCATAGCTGCACCAATCTCAAGCCTACTTATCAGGTACATTCTTTTTTTTAAATCATACTACTAACCAATTTACCTAATCTCTCCACTTTAAAATAACACCACTAACAGTGCAATATATTACCTTTCTTAAAAAAACAAGTAATAACACTTGAACAGACTTGCAGTAACTTATATTGCACAACTATTCACCAAGCTACAACTTACAACAAAAAAAGCTTATTATTAATCACATAGGCGAAATCGAATGCATTTACCAATGCTTGTTTCTTTCCTGCCTGCTGACGCTCTTCCTGCTCGTGTACGGGGCTCAGGAGGACAGCTCTGAAAATGCCAGACGTCTGAGCTGATTAAGAGCCAGAGCAGGTGTCTCAGCCCCACGCCAGTGCAGATTTGCGTGTCGGGCACGAGGAGGCATGGAGGTGCCAATTTATAGTGGTTGATTCTTGTGGAGTACGAAAAGTGTGGGACGGCATCTTCTGTATAAGAGACGCTGCTTACAGCAGGTCCTGGGCCGTAATCTCTTCGGAGTGTTTATCATGTCCACAGACTGCTATATAGCAAGCCTGTACTTTTTTGGCCAACAGAGAAGGATGAAAAGGTTCTCCGAAACAACTTTATATTGAGCCAGTACAGGATGATGAAGATGACCTGCAGACATTGAGAGCAGATTTACAAGCCCTGATTAAAGAATCGGTTTACTCAGTCCTTACAGAGCCTAATGCAAAGAAGCTTAGGGAGGAGCAGAAAGATGATTGAGAGGATGATCATAGGAGAAAGTATAAAAAAGGCAGTCAATTTTGCGACCTGCTTACACATATCAGAGGTGTACTCAAATTTGAAGAAAAATCCCAGCAAGAGGAGGGGTTCTATTCTCAATACAGTGCAGTCCAATTGGATGATCCCTCCTTGCATGACATCATAAAGCAAATTCTTATTAAAGAATTAACAAACACTATCAAGGCATTGATTTTATAGCAACAAGACGGGAGGTTAGCATAATGCATAGACCCTTTTATTCACCACTTCCAAGCAGCGACCTTCAAAGCTTAATATTAGAGCCAAGTATGACAACTTAAACAAAATAGAACTTTCAGTCCATAAAACTCCACAACACTGCAACATCCTAATCTTCTGTTTGCTGCTTCTGAGCACATAAGTAAGTATACCTTACATATGTTTCTTTAGAAAGATTATATATTTGGTATATTTAATGTTATTGTGTTTCGTTTTGACAATTTGTATGTTTAATCTAGTTTTAGTAAGGATGTAATGTCAGAACACAATTTATGGGATCTGCAATAGGCTTAGTTGTTGAAGGTAATTTTCTGTAGGCCAAAGGTTCTTTTTTCCAATGTGAAATACAGAAGTAGGCAATTTTAGAAGGCAAAATAATTTGTTTTTGTTGAGTATCAGGTCGCGACTTTAGGAAATGTAAAACTCTTAAGTAAGAGATTTATTTGTACTGTAAAGGCACCAGATGGTTGGTTAGGAACACTGCCTTGAGTTTTAGCTTGAGCCGCTCAGTCCACACGTAGGACATTTTAAAAGAGCAGCGCAAGTACAAAAACAGTTGCCCTTGGTGCCAGCAATGTACCCAAGGTCTCATGGCTGGCTCGCGGATCATTCCTTGCGCATGCAACCTCGGATATTAATGTTCTATTTTTAGGCAGCATTTGCATAAATGAATAAGCTGCAGCATCTCTTACCTGCCACAGTGACTCCTCCCTAGCGGACAAGAACAGATTAATTAGCTCGTAGCGCATCTCCTGCCCTTAGAGACGAGATCGCTTCAGTGAATCTCCAGTTTGGAAGACTGGTTAGTTTTACACTAGTTAAAAAAAAACAGGAAGCAAGAAGCGGAAGAGTTCTTTCTTCTATAGCTTATCTACTTTGTTTTTTTAATTTAGTTCGTTTTGAAGGCTGAATAGAATGTTGACTGTGATCTTTTTAGACAATACCCTAGGGGTGTAATGATAGTGTTCTTGTTCAGATAAGTGCATTCTTGGAAATAAAGTTAATATTTTGTCAAAGTAAAATATATATTATATATTACACGATGTCATTATGTCAAAGGAGCAGTCTGTAAAAGATTTGCAGGAGGAAAGAATGAGGTGAGAGATATAAGGCAGGAATTGAAGGAGAGTGTAAAAGAGACAGTTTGTAATTTATTCAAAATAGAAAGAGAAAGGGAATGAATGATGATCAAGAGTAATGGACTTTGTCTGAAGAGGAAGGTTCCACCAATAAGGGACCATGGGCAAATGTGTCAGTAAAAAGAAACATGTAATGGTAGAGGGGGTGTCTCTATCATCAAAAATAGAAGCCCTGCTTGGCTCACAAAAGAAGGTGAGCCATAGAGGGCAAATTGAAGGCAGGTTAACCCTGCACAAGATTCCCATATGAGGAGAGAGAGATTGAAGCCAATCCAGAGCTGGATGAATATATATTTGATATGAACTATGATGATGGGGCTACATATTCTGTAGCAGATTTAGGAGATAGTGAGAATTTCACAAAAAGACTGAAAATGTATGAAACACCCTCTGGGACAGAAAATGTTTCACCCTTAAGAGATACTACACCCTAGAAATTCTGAGTGCCGATGGGGCATGTGGCGGACTATATGAAAACAAAATTAGAAAGCCTCAGGAGAGGGAAGAAAAGAATATCATAAGAGCTGAGTGTTTAAGGTCAGAAATTAAAGAAAAAGTCACTATCAGCTCAAATGTAGACCAAGAACTTATTACCTATCAGTTTAAACTTGAAAGGGATCCAAAAAAGGGTTTAGAACAATTGCTGAAACAATGAAAATACAAATTATTGGATGTTTTAGGTCCCCTAACACGTATTTTTGATTTAGTAGAGGATGCGCCCATAAATGGAAGTGAGATTGACCTAGAGTTACGCAGAGGTTGGAGCCAAAGGGCAATATGTTTTTTTGCAAATGCTAACACTAGTAATGAAGCGGAAAGAAAAAAGGCAGTACTATTTAGGATCAGCCCAAAATTCTGCGATCTGGCTAAGAAGGAAAAGTGGTGAAGTTACTAAGGAACTCTTTGGGGGAGGAATGGTCAAATCTTTATGAAAGTTTGTGGCTACGCTCACTGCTTTGGACAAAGCTCAAACTCCCATGCCAAACCTTTTCAGTACAACCGAGATGGGATATGGAAGAACCAATTACAGAGCAAATCAAGGTACCTCAAGTTTCTATCCCCAGAATGGAAGAAGAACCAGAGGAAGATCGTCAAGAGGTAGAACCTCCACAGGTGAGTATGGAGATAACTTCTCGTTCTTCCCAGTTAATGTTGGGAGGAAGGTTGAGGTTTTCCTTAAACGAATGGGAAAAGATAACAAAAGATCAATGGGTCCTTACAACAGTAAGTGGATTCAAGATAGAGTTCGAGAGTATCCCTTTACAGGACAAAGAATGAAGGGAACATCAGTTCAAAGAAGACCAGAAAAAGGTGGTAAGACAAGAGATAATGCAGATGTTAGAGAAGGATGCAATAGTACAAGTTAGAGAAGAACAAAGAGGTTTTATGAGTACCTTATTTTTAGTAAAGAAAAAAGACAAATGTTGGAGGCTGGTGATAAAACTTTGTCAAGTGAGTCAGTTACTTACCATCCTTTCAAGATGAAGGACATACATATGTTGAGAGATACTTTACAGGAGAAGGATTGGCTGGAGAAAAAGAATCAGAGATTTCTACAGTTCAGATGAAATGGAAAACTTTACCAATTCAATTGCCTGCCATTTGGACTTTAATCAGCCCTGTGGTGTTTTACAAAGATTTTGAAACCTGCTGTGGGCCTGTTGAGAAAACAAGGGGTAAGGATGGTAACTTATCTGGATGACATCCTTGTCATGAGCCTGAACAAGGCGGTCTTGGAGAAACATTTGAATATGGTGAGGCAATTATTATAGAAAATGGGTTTTGCAGTGAACATGAAAAAAACAATTTTTATCCCAGCTCAGCAATTGGAGCTTTTCGCATTCATTACAGACACAGTGAAGGTGCAGCTAAGGTTACCGGAGAGGAAAATAAAGTTCATAAAGAGAGAAGTTTGTAATTTACGTATGAAACAGGAAGCATTGTTGAGCGATGTAACTCAAATGGTAAGTGTTTTGTCTTCTTCAGTTCAGGCTGTTTTCCCAGGTCCTTTGCATTACAGAGCTCTCCTGAGATTGAAGAGTTCAGGTTTGCCAAAGTGTTTATGGTACAGAGACAACATGAGTGTGTATTAAGAAGCAAAGGAGTAGTTAACTTGGTGGTTGGAAAATTTGGAAGCAAGGAATGGTCGAGCAGTGTTTGGGACAGTTCCAGATTATGTTTTGAATTCAGATGCAAACACATTTGGATGTGGTGCAATTTGCAGAAGTCAAAAGACGGAGGAAATAAAATATGTCAGAGAAACAAGAACATCTAACATATTTAGAGATTAAAGCAGTTTTCTTTGCTCAAGGAGATGTTGAAGGGTCATTGAGTCCTTCTGAGGATGGACAATGTCCCTGCAGTTTCTTATATGAAGAAACGTGGAGGAAGCAGGTCCTTGAAATTAACAGGGATAGCAATGGAAATATGTGAATTTTGTCAGGAACAGGAGATAGGGTTGCAATATTTACCAGGGAGGTAGAATGTAATAGCAGATTGGAATTCCCATTTTATTAAGGTTTACAGTAAATGGATGTTGAGCAAGGAGATTTTCAGGGAGACCGAGTATTCTCTAGGTCCAAGAGAAGTAGAGCTCTTGGCACCTTGATTAACATACCAGAAAAGGATTATTTCAGTTGGCGTCCAGATCCGGATACATTAGCAGTGGATGCTTCTGCTCAGAACTGGACAGATTTGAAGGGGTAGATATGACAGCAGAAATTCCATTACTAATAGCGTGTTCTCTGGAATGTTGAAGGTGTAGCTGGAGTAGAACATCATCTTGAGGAAGAGGGTATGCTCAACCTTCTAGCTAGAGAAGATCAGGAGTTCAGAGAGATTGAGAGGACTTTCGTGGAAAGCTTCTGAGCACCTCAATGAGTCTTGGGCTCCAGGGACAAAGAAGAGGAACTGGGGAGCATGGAATGTTTGGGCACATTGGTGCGTGGAATTGGGTTTGGATTTTGTGGAAGTGGATGAGTTTGAGGTGGCCAATTTCTTGTATGAGCAGGATTTAGTGTTAAGAACTTTGAATTCCTATGGATCACTATAGCACGAAGACATTCTCTTTTGGAGGGTTTGTCTGTAGGTAGGAGTCTGCTGGAATGTAGAGTGCTGAAAAGTATTAGTTTAAAAACCCTCCCAAGTCAAGGTATGTTAAATTATGGGATGTGAATTTGGTTTTGAATTTGTTTGACAGTTGGCCAACAAATAGGTATTTAGGTTTGAGGGCGTTCTCATGGACATTGGTGACTTTATTGTGTTTGATATCTTTTAGGAGGATATCAGATGTTCAGGAACTGGATTTGGAAAGTAGATTCTTCCAATCGGAAGGAGTATTGATTGAGGTGTGGAGAAGGACTAAGACCATGTCAAAATTTGTGTTTTATCCATACTTTGAGGAAAAGCAAAATGTTTGTGCTATAAATTGTACCAGGGAATATGAGAAGAGTATGGGAGAGTTTAGAGCTGATAGTGTAACTCAACTGTTGATTTCTTATGTGAAGCCTTTTGAAGCTATTTCAGTGTCAACTATTACACGTTGGGTGAAGAATGTTAGGACAGAAGCTAGAGGAGATGTGGAAAGGTTTAAAGTGCATTTTATAAGAGGAACAATGTCTTCACAAGTGTTTTGTACAGGAGGAAGATTGGAGGAAATATTGAAAGCTGCAGATTGATCTAATGCAGGGGTATTTAGGAAATGTTATTTTAAACCAGTAGAGCGTGTATCTAATTCCATATTAAGAAGCTTTGAACATGCATAATGCCAGACTCCTGTCTTGCCATAAAATGCTGATTCTCATAGCTTTAATAAATAGAGAACTGTGATTTTATTGAAGACAAGAAGACTAGCATTACCCTCCCCATCCCTTGGAGGGAGTTAAAAAAAAGTAAAGACGATATGCAATGTAATAGAGTGTATATACATTGTTCATATTGTTACAGCGATGATTATGTGTTTAGGAATTCAGTAGACATATCACAGGAAATTATATCTTATTATATCAATTATGTTCTCTTTAGATAATTTAAATTTAGTTTTGGAAGAAATTTGCAAGAGATCGGGCACGATGATCAGAGCAGCACCAATTGAGGAGGATGCTGGACTGTTGGGGAGTTTTATGGACTGAAAGTTCTATTTTGTTTATGTTGTCATCCTTAGTTCCAATATGGACCTTTGAAGTTTGCTGCTAAGAAGTGGTGAATAAAAGGGTTCATGCATATTTCTAGCATCCTTGTCTTAAAAAAAATCACAATTATCTATTGATTAAAACTATGTGAATCGAGATTCCTCTGTTCCTTTCAAGAAAGTATTATCTAGAGGACTTTGTTACTAAACTTCCACAAACCCCAAAGGTCAACCTCAGTGGCCTCTACTTATGCTTTGGCATCTGAAGACACAACTTTACCTGATATGGCCAATAAAATGGTGGAATCGACTCTCAAAAGATAATTTGTAGCATCTAATTTTGCTATTGCAGCTGGTAGAGCGTCCGTCCTTAATAAGTAAACTTACCAGGTGATGCTTATAGGTCGATGAACCTTTTGATTTGCTTGGAATGTCCTAGTTATAATGTGACCATAGCTCACAGTAATCAATTCACGAGAATCAATAATCATTAGACAAATCAGTTATCAATAATCAATAAAAAGCCAATAAGCATCACACCATGACTTTTAAACCATGACTAACCACACCTCAGTATACGTTTTAGTAATTTTATTTCCCTTTTAGTTACAATGCTAAGTCATAAGATATTAATTTAAACTCAATTCAAATGCATGTAAGAACAGTATTAATTAGCTAGAAGACACCAAAAACATAGGCCCTCCTTACGACTTCAGCGGTCTTGAAAAAAGACCGCCGAAGCCATGGGCGTCACAATACCGCCAGTGCTGGCGGTATGCGTGGCACCATATTTTGACATTTCCACTGGGCCAGTGGATGGAAACAGCGTTTCCGTCCGCTGCCCCAGCGGAAAAGTCACTTCAACATTGAAGCCAGCTCATAATACAGCTGGCGGCAATGTTGATGTGCAGTGGGTGCAGCAGCACCTGTCGCGCATTTCACTGCCCGAAATTCGGGCAGTGAAATGCTCGATGGGACTGTGCCTGGGGGCCCCTGCAGTGCCCATGCCAAGTGCATGGGCAGTGCAGGGGACCACAGTGGCACCCCGAGTCCCCCTTACCGCCAGCCTTTCCATGGCAGTGTTTACCGCCAAGGACAGGCTGGCGGTTGGGGATTATGACTGCCTGGTGGTATAGTGGACGGGCCGGCGGTATGGCCGTGGCTAATGCGCCACGGTCATAATACACTGGCGGAACCGGTATTACCGCCAGTGTTCCGCGATCCGCCAGGGTCGTAATGACCCCCATAATCTAATCAAAGCTTGCATCATAGAACACATTAGAGCATTAGCATCGATCAATAAAAGTATCAAATTCAATACTCCAACTTTATCCATGAAGTTCAGCAAAACAGATTGTCTCTGTAATCTGTCAATCGTCATGTAGAAAATCCTCATCTAACCCAGATTAGCACCAGCATGTGGGAGTTCATGCAAAACAATTTAAGAACAAGAATTTAGAAAACATCTAGCTAAAGAATACTACTAAGACAGCGCAGTTGGTACATAGGAAGAAAAGGCACAAAAATACAATTAAGTCATATTGTCATGTCGACCTATCCACGGTATGGGTCAGCAACAGAATCAGTCTTCGTCCTCAGGTCATCAGTCAATCAGCATCAGATCAGGCTCTCAGTCAGAGAGTATGAGCCCAATGACAGAATCTCGAGACTCTTCTTCTCCCACTGTCTCTCTAGATCTCTAATCTCGTAATCTCTCTCCTAACATCATCTAAAGTCTTTTGCCTCTGTCACGTTGTTATATCAAATTCACTCAAGCTATCCCCCAATTTCTATTTGTTCAATTAATCATACGTTATCACTCTACCCAATAGGTTAACCTTCCAAATCTATGAATTCCAATATTTCACAGTTCACATGTAGTTGATTGTTTCACTTTATGATGTTCTTATCATCCGGCCCGCCAGGTATCAAAAATGTTGCATCTTCTTCTCCAGTAAGTGTCTTCATTGTTTGCGTCCTGGGAAAGTACATCTCACGCATATTACACATAAGTCGATACATTATTAGAGACATCATCTCCTGTCCGTCGATTCCCATAGAAAGCTTTGACTAAGCATTTCATTAAAACAATGAGCAATTCACAGTTAGTTCATTTTGTCAGCATTTTCCATTAAAGGTTAAGTAATACAGCTTTTGCATGAGGCCTGGCAAGACTATGCCAAGACACTCGCTAAGTTAAAACCTACTTTAATAAGTAAGGACATAATTCATAACTCTCAAAATTACATATTACTACATTAATCTAATTCGTTTTCAATATTTCATATATGTTAAGCATTCATTTAGTACCTTTCGTGAACACTGGTGGCCATTCTTCGAGGTCACATTTTCAAACGTGCACATTATTTTTTTACGTTATTTTATTTCTACCAAATTCATTATGCAAAATACATAAACATTCATTAGTAATTTCTAATTAAGATAACTGTGATAACACAGCTAACACGTACTCGGCATATGCCAATCAAGTCCTCCGATAGGCACCCAGCTCCTCTATCATTGTCTGCAAGAAAATGGAGATCCTGTTATGATTTTAGTGAAGATGGAACTACTTTACAAATGTTTGTTCAATGTCTCATTTGATGGACTGTGGGGGCAACCAACTTTTGCCAGGGCGGCTGTTGCAGGGAGACGGTTGCTGTGGTTGAAGTCCTGAAAGCTCAATCCCTCTCAAAGATCTCTACTACAAAAGCTGCAATTCACGGGCACATGACTGTTTAGTGAAGATGAATTAGATACCATGGTTCAAAAAGCAGCTGACCAGAAGAAGATACTCAATCCATTGAAGCTGCTTTCACGAAAGAGGTCCTCATTTTAAAAACAGCTGCCTCAGGGAAGATTAGAGAGGCGTACGTTTTGTGGCCGGGCCCAAGGCTGTGTTCGCTGGTATAGCTCGATCAGTCAACCCCTAAGAGCAAGGATCAATACTGAACCATTTTGCCCATCAGTGAAGGGAGTGCATTTTGGATGCCTGGGTTTTAACCATCATCAATCAAGGGTACTCCATTCTATTTTCTCGCAAACCTCCAAAGCACCGATTTGTTCCCCTCGTCCGTACAAAAAGAAGCATTAACAAAACTGTATGCTTCAATGCATCCAGATACTTCTGGAGAAGGGAGTAGTAATCCTTGTCTCTGAACATAAAAGGAGAACAGTCTATTCTCTTTTTAGTGCCAAAAGCAGACAGCAGATAGTGGCTGGTATTGGAACTACAGACATTAAACAAGTATATACTAGTGGAGACGTTCTGCATGATGTTGATCTAGTCAATCATGCTATTAAGAGCAGAGGGCAATTTTCAGTATGCTGGGAAAAGAGACCCTCATCCCACAGAGGACATTACCACATCAGTGCAAGGAGGGAGTGTAGGAGGCTGGACTGGCTTGTAGTGAGTACCAAGGGGTACTTACACCTTGCACCAGGCCCAGGGATCCCTTATTAGTGTATAGGGTGTCTAGCAGCTTAGGCTGATAGATAATGGTAGCTTAGCAGAGCAGCTTAAGCTGAACTAGGAGACGAGTGAAGCTCCTACAGTACCACCAGTGTCACTTGCACAATATCATAAGAAAACACAATACACAGATATACTAAAAATAAAGGTACTTTATTTTTATGACAATATACCAAAGTATCTCAGAGTGTACCCTCAGTATGAGGATAGCAAATATACACAAGATATATGTACACAATACCAAAAATATGCAGTATAGTCTTAGAAAACAGTGCAAACAATGTATAGTTACAATAGGATGCAATGGGGACACATAGGGATAGGGGCAACACAAACCATATACTCCAAAAGTGGAATGTGAACCACGAATGGACCCCAAACCTATGTGACCTTGTAGAGGGTCGCTGGGACTGTAAGAAAACAGTGAGGGTTAGAAAAATAGCCCACCCCAAGACCCTGAAAAGTGAGTGCAAAGTGCACTAAAGTTCCCCAAAGGACATAGAAGTCGTGATAGGGGAAATCTGCAGGAAAGACACAAACCAGCAATGCAACAACGATGGATTTCCAGTCGAGGGTACCTGTGGAACAAGGGGACCAAGTCCAAAAGTCACAAGCAAGTCGGAGATGGGCAGATGCCCAGGAAATGCCAGCTGTGGGTGCAAAGAAGCTGCTACTGGACAGTAGAAGCTGAGGATTCTGCAGGAACGACAAGGGCTAGAGACTTCTCCTTTGGAGGATGGATCCCCCACGCCGTGGAGAGTCGTGCAGAAGTGCTTTCCTGAAGAAAGACTGCCAACAAGCCTTGCTAGCTGCCAATCGTGCGGTTAGGGGTTTTGGATGCTGCTGTGGCCTAGGGGGGACCAGGATGTCGCCAATTGCGTCTGGGGACAGAGGGGGCGTCGAGCAAGACAAGGATCCCTCTCAGAAGCAGGCAGCACCCGCAGCAGTGCCAGAACAGGCACTACAAAGAGGAGTGAAATGGTGCTCACCCGAAGTTGCACAAAGGAGTCCCACGCCATCGGAGGACAACTTAGAAAGTCGTGCAATGCAGGTTAGAGTGCCGTGGACCCAGGCTTGGCTGTGCACAAAGGATTTCCGCCAGAAGTGCACAGAGGCCGGAGTAGCTGCAAAAGTCGTGTTTCCCAGCAATGCAGTCTGGCATGGGGAGGCAAGGACTTACCTCCACCAAACTTGGGCTGAAGAGTCACTGGACTGTGGGAGTCACTTGGACACAGTTGCTGGCTTCAAGGGACCTCGCTCGTCGTGCTGAGAGGAGACCCAGGGGACTGGTGATGCAGTTCTTTGGTGCCTGCGGTAGCAGGGGGAAGATTCCGTCGACCCACGGGAGATTTCTTCTGAGCTTCTAGTGCAGAGAGGAGGCAGACTACCCCCACAACATGCACCAGCAGGAAAACAGTTGAGAAGGTGGCAGGATCAGCGTTACAGAGTTGCAGTAGTCGTCTTTGCTACTTTGTTGCAGTTTTGCAGGCTTCCAGCGCGGTCAGCAGTCGATTCCTTGGCAGAAGGTGAAGAGAGAGATGCAGAGGAACTCTGATGAGCTCTTGCATTCGTTATCTAAGGAATTCCCCAAAGCAGAGACCCTAAATAGCCAGAAAAGAGGGTTTGGCTACTTAGGAGAGAGGATAGGCTAGCAACACATGAAGGAGCCTATCAGAAGGAGTCTCTGACGTCACCTGCTGGCCCTGGCCACTCAGAGCAGTCCAGTGTGCCAGCAGCACCTCTGTTTCCAAGATGGCAGAGGTCTGGAGCACACTGGAGGAGCTCTGGACACCTCTCAGGGGAGGTGCAGGTTAGGGGAGTGGTCACTCCCCTTTCCTTTGTCCAGTTTTGCACCAGAGCAGGGCTGAGGGGTCCCTGAACCGGTGTAGACTGGTTTATGCAGAAATGGGCACCATCTGTGCCCATGAAAGCATTTCCAGAGGCTGGGGGAGGCTACTCCTCCCCTGCCTTAGCACCTTTTTCCAAAGGGAGAGGGTGTAACACCCTGTCTCTGAGGAAGTCCTTTGTTCTGCCATCCTGGGCCAAGCCTGGCTGGACCCCAGGAGGGCAGAAACCTGTCTGAGTTGTTGGCAGCAGCAGCAGCTACAGTGAAACCCCTGAAAAGGCAGTTTGGCAGTACCCGGGTCTGAGCTACAGACCCGTGGGATCATGGGATTGTGCCAACAATGCCAGGATGGCATAGAGGGGGCAATTCCATGATCTTAGACATGTTACATGGCCATATTCGGAGTTACCATTGTGAAGCTACACATAGGTATTGACCTATGTGTAGTGCACGCGTGTAATGGTGTCCCCACACTCACAAAGTCCGGGGAATTTGCCCTGAACTATGTGGGAGCACCTTGGCTAGTGCCAGGGTGCCCACACACTAAGTAACTTTGCACCTAACCTTTACCAGGTAAAGGTTAGACATATAGGTGACTTATAAGTTACTTAAGTGCAGTGAAAATGGCTGTGAAATAATGTGTGCATTATTTCACTCAGGCTGCAGTGGCAGGCCTGTGTAGGATTTGTCAGAGCTCCCTATGAGTGGCAAAAGAAATGCTGCAGCCCATAGGGATCTCCTGGAACCCCAATACCCTGGGTACCTCAGTTCCATATACTAGGGAATTATAAGGGTGTTCCAGTATGCCAATGTGAATTGGTGAAATTGGTCACTAGCCTGTTAGTGACAATTTGGAAAGAAATGAGAGAGCATAACTACTGAGGTTCTGGATAGCAGAGCCTCAGTGAGACAGTTAGTCATAACACAGGTAACACATTCAGGCACACTTATGAGCACTGGGGCCCTGGCTGGCAGGGTCCCAGTGACACATATAACTAAAACAACATATATACAGTGAAAAATGGGGGTAACATGCCAGGCAAGATGGTACTTTCCTACAGGGAGGGGGCATAGGGACTCATCCCACCCCCTCATAAACTCTATTGAGAGCACTCTGCCATCTCATTGTGCAGGACGCCAACAGGCCAGGAAAGGGGACTCCATTACACAGAGGGCAGAGGTGGAGGAACTAATACAACCCCCCCAAAGCTCTATTTAGAGCAGTCTGCCATCCTGCTGCACAGGATGGTCGCAGACCGTACCAGGGCACACCTTGGTTCAAGGGCAGGCCCATCCAAGCTGGGCTGCCCCCCTTGGTTCTTACTATTGGGGTCGACTGGCTAAGGCCTTAAAAGTACTTTTAGGTGTAATAAACTTCTGAACCTGATTGGTTCAAGAGAAAAAGACCCTGACGGTGACTTGGGGAGTAGGGCACTATAGTTCTCTAGGTTTTCGACCCTGACTGCATACACTGATTCTGTTTTACCATAGTTGAAATATAGTGTATGTTTTAAAGTTGTTTTAACAAATAGCTGCATTTTTTCTCTGGGTTATTGTTATGCACACATTAGAAGAATTTACTAATCAGATTGTCAAGGAGTCTGAATTGTGTTTTTAACCATTTAATTGATTTTCTAAAGACTAATGGACAAGATGCCTATTTCCATGTCCCTATCCATCTGGACAATCAGAAGTTACTTTGTTGTGTTGTGCCGAACCAGAGTCTACAATTTCAAGCTCTTCCCTTTGAACTTACAACATCTCCCAGAGTCTTTACCAAGCTAGTGGCTTGAGTTGTTTCTTACCTTCAAACAACAGGTTTCTCAATATTTCCATATCTTGATGACTGGCTGTTATCTGGTTCTTCTCTTTCAAAGATCCAGTGAGATGTCAAGAAGGTGACTAAATTATTGTCAAGGTTAAGCTTTGTTATCAATCTTCAGATGTCAAAGCTTCAAACCTTAGGGGTTCACGACTTTTATTAGAGCAGAATTCAATACAGACCTGAGTTGGGTCGTTTTCTACTTCCCAACAGGATTGTGGAAATCCAGAACAATCCGACTGTTCTGCTGAAGCAACAATCACTCCTGGCGAGGAGATGGGTGAAAGTCCAAGCACTGATGACACCAGCTACAGCAGTAGTTCTCTGGGTCCATTTTTAACTCAAGCCTCTGGCAAACCACTTGTTTCTCCATTGGTCCCCACTATCTCAACAGTTCAACCAACAGGTTCCTGTGACCCCTCAGATATGTCAGGATTTACAGTGGTGGTTATTGGAGGACAACCTCTCAAGAGGTGTTTTGCATCAACTGTCTCACCGAGACAGATCGCCACAGATGCCAGTCTATGGGAGTCTGATGCAACCTTAAATGATCTAGAGATAAAGAGCCAGTGGTAGGAGGAAGAAAGATTACACTCCTTGAACTAGAGGGACACAGCATCATGTGAAAGGCACTACAGGCATTTGGTCACCGCTTAAAGGATTCCAATATTGTAGTCAGGACTGACAATCAGGTAGTGAGAGCCTATTTGAATTGACAATGAGGGATGAAGAACTCCAGTCTCAACCTACTAGCGACACAAATATTCTGTTGGGCAGAGTGTAACCTTTTTGCATTAACAGCTGTGCTTTTATGAGGAAGATTGAATTTCAGAGCAGATGAACTCAGCAAGAACCTTCCTTCCTTGGAGATGTATCATTCAGTTGGACATGTACGCAGTTTGGAGCATTGTGGCTAGATCTCTTTGCATCAATACACAACTCCATTATTTTGACATTTTGTACAGAGACATGGTGTTCTCTAGCATGGGCGGTAGACACCCTGTCAGTCTAGTGACCCAAGAGAATTCAGTATGCCTTCCCTCCGATTCTCCTCCTCCCAAAGGTGCTTTGGAAGATTTGGGAGGGAAAGACTTTGGTAATTCTCGTGACACATTTTGTGCTCTGTCAGCTTTGGTACTGCCTGCTAATGTCTCTGTCTAGGGAACACTTTTTCACCTATCAGTCCAGCCTTCCTCTCTCCATTCTCTGGTACTACTATTAATCCAAATCCAACATCTGAGGTTTACGGCTAGGAATTTGAGAGGCTAAGATTACAAGATTTAGGCTGTTCTGAGAAAGTTGCCAAAGATATCCAATCTTCCAGAAGGTTGTTTACCTTGCTATCTTATAAGAAGCACTGGGGTCATTTCAGAAATGGTGCACATCAAAGGATTTTTATCCTATATCGTTAGATTCTTTCAAGGTCCTAAAGTTCCTCAGGGATGGTTTTGTGAAGAGATTATCACAATCTACTCAGTGGACAGACATTATGGCCCTTAAATTGGGTACAAATTGGGCAGGTATTTCTCTTTTGTTTTTTTGACTTTTAAAGATTTTTAAGTTAAAGAGACCAATGGTGGAAACTTCAAACCCCAACCTGGGATATAGTTTTGAGAGGGTTATAGGAAAGCCCTTTTGAGCGCTTAGAGGATGCCAATCTTGGTTGTCTTCAAAAACAGCCTTTTTGCTTGCTGTCACCGCAGCAAGACGGCTAGGAGAATTGGGTGCATTGAGTGTCTCTTATCCATATCTAAACTTCTTCTCAGATAAAGTAGTCCTCAGGCTGGATCCCAAATACATTCCAAAGATAAATTCCCTGTTTCACCACTCCCAGGAAGAGGGAGAAGAAGAGTTCCAATCAGAAACAGATTCCAAAATACTTTAATCTCTAGATACCAGGAGAGCCTTATCCATTTATTTAAAGCATATTAAAGAGTTCAGAATATGCAATTCTATATTCATTCCGTATGGCTCTGAAAATAACAGTAAGAAGACATCTTCCCAAATGATTGTTAGATGGGTGAAACAAGCTATTTTGCAATCATATAAGAGTATAGGAATTTCTATTCTGGCATTGGTCCAAGTGAGGTCCACAGGGGCAGTTTCTGCTTCTTGGGTGGAGTAGGATGGTGCATCTCGACAGGAGATATGTAGAGCTGCTACATGATTGTCACATTCAGTATTTGTGAATCGCTATAAAGTGAACATAACGGATAGCCAAAACTATAACTTTGTCTTTACAATGTAGATGGCAGCAATGTAGTTATTGTCACCTGAATCAATCAGTACAGAGTCAATGCAAGTTCCTAGGGCTTGTTAACTCCTCATTCGGTAATCACTGAGATGAGGGCAAAGGGGATGAGGGGGTAAGGAAGACATTACGTACCAGTAATCTTCATTACCTCAATTCGAAGTCTTCCGCGGCCCAATCCACATCCCCCCACCTCCCATACTTGGAAATCTGGGTGTTTGCATGATATACAAGAGGTGGGATTGGGGAGGATCATTCTACTACTCCATATCATGGTGAAAGAAGAAAGGATATGTAATAATGGATCACAATACCAGAAGTGTCTTTGGAAGGCACAAATGCCTCATTCACTAGTGACTGGGACAAGTAGGACTCTGAATCGGAGTAATAAAAATGACTAATAAATAATGCCCCCCTCATTACAACCCTGGCGGTCCGTGATAAAGTGGCGTTAATACCACCAACAGGCCGGCGGTAATACATGCAGGATTATAACCACAGCGGAAACAGCTCAGACAGACAGCCACTTTAACACACTGACCGTCAGGGTGGAATCAACAGGCACAACAGCGGTAAGTGCCAACAGCCAGGCGGAAGACAATGTTCAGCCCACTGTAATATGACACACCAATCTGCCACCTTTCCTGGGGCAGTACCAATCACATCAAAAGCCTGGCGAAAACACTGCACAGAAGGGAAACAACTCACCTCTGGAGACTCAGGGAACAACCATGCCGCCATGGAGCCTGAGCTGCACATATTCCCGATGTTGTTTTACGTCCTGCTCCACTACGAACACCAATGATGGAGAAGACGACCACAGTGAGTACTGCCGCCTAGCACACAGGGGAGGAGAGAGGAAAAAGAGAGGGTCACACACACGCAACACTCCCACCCCCAACACTATACACACAAGCAGATGCAGTTACATAACATATGCACCCCGCACCCCACAGGAATAATGCAAGGGCAACTACTATAGAGCAAAAAGAGTGTAAGAAGATAAATATAGTACAAATATGTGCATCGAAATCAAAAACTATATACATATTTACAATGCAAGGGACACTGCCCAGTCCTCAATGTCCGTGGGCCACAGGGCCACATCACAAAGTCCAAGGCCCCACCTCAATCCTGCAACAGCACAGAGATAACACTGCAGGGGCATCAGATCGAAAATAGCCAGGCACCTCAGGGGGATGGGGAACGGGGGGGACACCTCAGCCGGAAGATGGTACAACGCCACTGGTCCTGAAGGGGCCAAAATGCCCTGTGCGCTGTCCTGGGGAATGCAAGGCCACAGTCTCTCACGTGGGTGGCTTGCCCACTGGCTCTAGAAGGGGCAACATGCCCATTACTCTGTCCTGGGGAGTGCAAGGCCACAGTCTGTCAAGTGGGTGACATGCCCACTGGTCCTGGAGGGGGGGGGGGGGGGGAGATGCCCTGTGCTTGGTCCTGGGGAGTGCAAGGCCAGAGTCTCTGAAGTAGGTTTCTTGCTCACTGGTCCTGGAGGGGGCATCATGCCCTCTGCTTGGTCCTGGGGAGTGCAAGGCCAGTCTCTCAAGTGGGTGACTTGCCCACTGGTCCTGAAGGGGGCAACATGCCCTGTGCTTGGTCCTTGGGAGTGCAAGGCCACAGTCTCTCAAGTGAGTGACTTGCCCACTGGCTCTGGAGGGGGCAACATGCCCTGTGCTTGGTCCTGGGAAGTGCAAGGCCACAGTCTCTCAAGTGGGTGACTTGCCCACTGGCTCTGGAGGGGGCAACATGCCCTGTGCTCTGTCCTGGGGAGTGATAGGCCACAGTCTCTCAAGTGGATGGCTTCTCTACTGGTTCTGGAGGGGGCATTGTGCCCAGTGAGCTTCATCCTGGGGACGATGGGTGAGTGGATGGCAACTCCACTGGTTCTGGAGGGGGCATCATGCCCAGTGAGCTTCATCCTGGGGAGGATGTGGTGAGTGGATGGCTTCTCCACTGGTTCTGGAAGGGGCATCATACCCAGTGATGCAGAACTTGGTTAGTGCAAGGTCACAGTCTCTCAGCTGGGTGTCATGCCCACACGATCCACAGGGGCAGGCCGCACAACAGCCGACAAACGCAGGACTACACACTGTCCACCAGCGGTGACAGCTGTTCAGTGGTGGCAGTGGTGGAGCTGCTGCTGCTGCTGGCAGTGGTGGGGGGAGGCTCCAGCCCATCCCCTGCAGCCTCGGACGGCTGCCCACTGGGGCTGCTGCTGCTGGTGGCAGTGCTGGTGGCGGTGGTGGGGCTGGCAGTGGTGGGGGGAGGCTCCAGCCCATCCTCTGCAGCCTCGGACGGCTGCCCACTGGGGCTGCTTCTGCTGATGGCGGTGCTAGTGGTAATGCTGGAGGCAGTGGTGCTGCTTGCGGAGCTGGTGGTGGTAATGGTTGGGGGAGGCTCCAGCCCATCCCCTGCAGCATCAGTTGGCTTCCCACTGGGGCTGCTGCTTCTGGTGGCAGTGCTGGCAGTGGTGGGGGAGGCTCCAGCCCATCCCCTGCAGCCTCGGACAGGTGCCCACTGGGGCTGCTGCTGCTGGTGGGGGTGCTGGTGGCGATGCTGGAGGCAGTGGTGCTGCTTGCGGAGCTGGTGGTGGTAGTGGTGGGGGAAGGCTCCAGCCCACCCCCTGCAGCCTCAGACGGCTGCACTATCATGGTTGGTGGTGTGGGCTCCGACTGAGTCCCAGCACCAGGCATCTTGTCCTTTCTGCCTGGTGGGGCAGGCCCATTGCCCTTCCTGCCAGCAGCTGGGTATGGCTCCTCGCTCCTTTTGGGAGCAGCTGGGGATGGCTCCTTGCCATTCCTTGCAGCAGCTGGGGGTGCCTCCTTGCCATCCCCTGCAGCAGTTGGGGTGCCTCCTTCCCCTTCCTTGCAGCACTTGGTGCAGGCACCCTTTTCATGTGGCTGCCTGGTGCCCGGGGTCCTCTCCCACCTGGAGTAGCTGTGGACACTACTGTGCCCGTGGACTGGGTGGCTGAGGTGCTTGCCTGGGTTTTCGTCACCCTGGCCTGATGTGAGGGAGGCGGGGTAGGAGGGGTAGGGAAGAGGTCAGTGGTGGAGAGGAAAACTTCTTAGGGACATTGGGGCAGGAAGAGAGAGAAGGTTTGGGAGTGGAGGAAGAGGAAGTGGTTGTAGGAGGTGTCGGTCTGCTCTGTTTGGGTGCAGGTGCGTGGACTGGATTATGCTGTGAGGTGGATGGCTGTTGGGTGTCTGAGTGCTTGCGTTTGTGTACTTTGGGAGGAGGGGGCACAGACACAGTGGGTGAGGACACAGGGGACGTGTGCATGGATGTGGGGGTGGTGACTGCCACTGAGGGGTGTGCTCTGAGAGGTATGCTGGTGATGGTGGTAGTGGATGAGAATGTAGTGCATGCAGGTGTGAGTGGAGACGCTACTGGGAGGGAGGTGGACGAAGAGGAGGGGGACACAGTGGAGGCAGTGGATGTTGGAAGGTCTGCATCTGGATGGTGTTTGTGTGAGTGCCTGTGGGATGATGTGTGGTGCTTGCGTTTGCCATGTCCACTCTTGTGTGTTGTCCTGTGTGCACACTCGTCTGCCTCTGTGCTTGGGATAGGTTGGGCTTGAGGGGAATGGGACTGGGTAGAGGAAGTTGGAGGGGGGAGGGGGGAAACTGGGACAATGGCTGCCATCAGAGAAGAGGCCAGAGCCTGGATTGATCTCTGTTGGGCCCCCAAGCCAGTGAGAATGCCCTCCAGAAAAGCATTTGGGCTGCCAGCCCCTGGATGGCATTCACAATGGTTGACTGCCCAACAGAGATGGATCTTGCGAGGTCAATAGCCTCCTCAATCAGGGCAGGGCCTGAGGTGCCTGGGGCGAAGGAGATGTCCACCCTCCTGGGGGAGCGGGCACGGGAAACTCGCTGAGGGGCTGCTGGGAGGGCGGTGCTGGTATAGGGGTGGCGGCTGTACCTGTAGCTGGGGTAGGCACAGAGGTGTCCACCACCACCAGGGAGCTTTCATCAGAGGAGGTATCCGTGTCCAAACTGTCCCCTCCAGTCTCCTCCATGGTACTCCCCTCGCCCTCTGTCCCACTGGTGACCTCACCGTCGGTGGACTCGGCCTCCTTAGTCCTATGGGATGCAGCTCCCTCCATCCCCGGTGCCTCTGCTCCTCCGCCAGATGATGCTAATGCACATAAGGACAGGGTGACAAATCAAAAAGGGGGGGGAGACAAAGGATACACTTGGTCAATGGCGGCACCAACTCCACTGTTGGCGTATACAACAAACTCACACAGGGAACAGCCCTATGCATTAGGCAATGCACTACCAGTCACAATGCTAGTCACCAGCCCATGGAAAGGGACACCTAATGCCAATTGCAGCATACCTAAGACCCACAGAGCCCGGCCCAGTAGTGGATGCCTACTAGCTTGTTTGGAGGACTTTCAAATCAGAACCCTGCCCAACATGGGACCTACTCTGCAATGTCAAGCCTGGCCTAGGGGCACCCACATGCCCACATCCCCCTCCCGAGTACCAATCCACCAGGCATAAGTAGTAATGAAGGGCACTGTGCTCACTCCCTTGTTGGTGCTGTGATGCCCCCAAGCGCCCATCCAGCTCTGGATAGGCCACTGCCAGTATGCGGGCCATCAGTTTGGGTCAGGGTTCAACGGGCGCCCCTTCCTCGTTGGGAGACTATCCCCAGCTAGGCCTCCGCCGTCTTCCGTGCCCAGCGTCTTAGGTCCTCCCACTGTTTCCGACAGTGGGTGCTTCACCTGCCGTAGACCCCCAGGGTCTGCACGTCCTTGGCGATGGCACGCCATACACCCTTCTTTTGATGGGCGCTGACCTGCAGAGGTAATATACACAGGGAAAGGTATTGGTCCGACCGTCCTGCCCGTTACACTCATGGCCCACCATGCCCCATCCCATCCCCATTATCACAGACATGGCCCAGCATACATGCTACACGCTGCCCAGGGCCCATCCACTCACCCCCTCTACATGAGGCCTTCACAAACAGAACTCCATGCATTCACACCCCATGCACCGTACTCACGGTATACTCACCTGTTCGTTTGAAGGTCCATACAGCAGTCGGTACTGGGGTAGGACCCCATCCACCAGTCACTCCAACTCCATTGAGGTGAAGGCAGGGGCCCTTTCCCCATTCACACGAGCCATGGTCGGTTCTGGACACAGGTCACAGCAGCACATGCAGTGTAGGTTCACTCCTGTTGAAGGTCAGGTAGCAAGTGAGTGAACAGATACAAAATGGCGGTCATGTCCGCGGCGGTGCGTACCGTAACCGACAGCCTACATCACCATTGGCCACTGTACCCCATAGGGCCCAATATAAACCAATAAGGAGTTGCACGGCAGTTCTCGACCGCTTCCCGCAACGGCACACAACATCAGCGGAATTACCTCATTTCCACATGTCCCTCTATACAGGACAGGCAGACGCCATTTCGGTTGGGGGCAGGCCATGGATCCTAACTGCATCACAGTACACAAATACACATTATGGACATATCCCACCACAATATTGTAACAATCAGAAAATGCATGGCACTGTAGTGGTTAGAATGTACAGATAATGACCAACTACACACTCTTTTGCCCCATGGATTGCAACCGCTGCGGATGAATAGGAGATGGAGACATTCCCCCATGTACAGACCCCAGTTGGACTTGGCAACAATGGAGGACAGGCACATTATCCTCACCAATAGACTTGACAGGGCCACAATCACAGAGCTGTGTGCGCAGCTGGAGCCTGACCTGATATCTGCTATCCGTCACCCCACTGGGATCCCCCCTCTTGTGCAAGTGCTATCAGTGCTCCATTTCCTGGCAACTGGTTCTTTCCAAGTGACAGTGGGCTTGGCAGTAGGAATGTCACAGCCAATGTTCTCAAACGTGCTGACCAGAGTGTTGTCTGTCCTAATTAAACACATGTGCAGCTACATCGTTTTCCCCCAGGTGGAGGATTTGGCCACAGTGACAGCTGACTTCTGTGCAATGGGACATATCCCTAACATAATTGGGGCAATAGATGGGACACATATTGCATTTGTCAACCCCTGGCGAATTGAACAGGTCTTCAGAAATCGAAAGAGTTTTCACTCCATGAATGTCCAGATGGTGGGCCTGGCGGACCAGTACATTTCCCATGTTAATGCTAAATATCCAGGATCTGTGCATGATGCTTTTATCCTGCGGAATAGCCCAACTCCAGAGGCACTGGGTGTGGCTAATAGGTGAGCCCTGGTTCCCACCCAGTAGATGTTGGTGTATGGGTATATTGTGGGCCCTAAGTGTGAGTGTGTGGCTAACAGTTGTCCCTCGATATTTGCAGGTGACTCTGGTTACCCCCAACCTCTCATGGCTGCTGACCCCTGTGAGGAATCCCAGGACAAGGGCCGAGAAACTTTACAATGGGGCAAATGGGCGAACAATACGGATTATAGAAAGGATCTTCGGTCTCTTGAAGGCCAGGTTTCGTTGCCTCCATCTAACAGGTGGATCCCTGTGCTACTCACCCAAGAAGGTCTGCCAGATCATTGTGGCATGCTGTATGCTGCACAACCTTGCCTTGCGCCTTCATGTGATTTTCTGCAGGAGGAGGAGGATGGAGATGGCTGTGTAGCAGCAGTGGACCCTGTGGACAGTGAAGATGAGGAGGATGAGGATGAAGACAACAGAAGTGCAGTAATTCGTCAATACTTCCAATGAGATACAGGTAAGACAGTCTAACTTCACTTTCCATTAACAGTTTTTGGTTTCACATTGTCACTGGCAGGCTGTGAATTCCCACTTCTATGCCTGCTCACTGTACTTTTCTGGCATCTCTTTTTGCAGATGTTGTTGCCCCACTATAGCTCCTGGTGTGTTCAGTGCAGCCAACTACAGGTCTTTCCTATGTAGACATTAGCGTACAGTTGAATTGCAATTTTTGAACCTTGTTAATTGAATACATTTTTAAATGATTTGACAGATACCATACTTGTAATTTTTCAAAGGGTGTTTATTTAAGTGCTAAGGAGTAGAAGGGCAAGTGCATTGGGCTGGGGTGATGACGGAGGAAAGTCCAAGATAAAGTCCAGTCTATTTGTAACACAGGTGCAGTGTCCAAGGGGGCATAGGAAGGGGAGCAATGGCAATTCAAGGTGGACAGGGTGACAGAGTAGGACACAAGGGTGACATTCAGGAGAGTCTTATTTCCTAGCGGGAGTCTTGGCAATAGTCTCTGGCTTCTGCCTGGATTGCAGGGAACGTTTGCGGGGTGGTTTTCCTTCTGCGGGGGAGGTGTGCTGGTGGCCTGTTGTTCCTGTGGCGGGACCTCCTGTCCGCTAGCAGCAGCGGAGGTGGAGGGCTGTTCAGTAGTGCGGCTAGTGTCAGGGGCTCGCTGTTGTGCCACTGCCTCCCTCATAGTGTTTGCCATGTCAGCCAGCACCCCTGCAATGGAAACCAGAGTGGTGTTAATGGGCTTCAAGTCTTCCCTGATCCCCAGGTACTGTCCCTCCTGCAGCTGCATGTTCTCCTGCAACTTGTCCAGGATCTGGCCCAGTGTATTCTGGGAATGTTGGTATGCTCCCAGGATCACAGTGAGTGCCTCCTGGAGGGTCAGTTCCCTGGGCCTGTCCTCCCCCCTGTCGCACAGCAGTCCTCCCAGCTTCCCTGTTGTCCTGTGCCTCTGTCCCCTGAACCGTGTGCCCACTGCCACTGACCCCAGGTCACTGATTGTCTTGGGTTTGTGGGGTGGCCTGGGGTCCTTATAGTGGTGGACACACTGCTGATTGACGTGTCCTGGGAACAGAGGTATGGGCCCGCTGGGTGGGTGCTGTGCTGGTGTTTCCTGAGGGGGAGGCTCTGTGGTGGTGTGCGAGTGTGCCTGGGTAACCGACTGTCTGGAGGTCCCTGATAGGCCAGGTTGATCATCCAGATCCAGGCGACCTGAGCTGCTGTCATCACTGTGGGCCTCTTCTAGGGGGGGAATGGATGTTGCTGGCACCTCTTCACCTGTAACATTTGCTGGGTTACCTGTGGGGATGTAAATGCAGTGTTATTTTATCTGCGTGTGGCATCATATGCATGGGTGTGTTGCCCTCTATGGTTGTTATTGCCTTGGCAGCTTGCCTCGTGTGAGTTGTAATTTGGTGGGCTAGGTGATTCTCTCTAGTGTGCATGCTGTGGTGATAGTTATCCATGCAGGTCTGTGAGGGGTGTCCATGCATTGGTGTTACATGCAGGGCTTGACATTGGGATGAGTGGGTTGTGATGGTGGGGTGTGTGGGAGGTGGTGAAGTGATGGGTGTGAGGATAAGGGTGGGGGTATGTGATGGCATGCAGGTAGGGGGGTGATAGTAATAGAGAGTTGACTTACCAGAGTCCAGTCCTCCTCCTACTCCTGCCTGGCCCTCAGGATGCATGATTGCCAAGACTTGCTCCTCCCATGTTGTTAGCTGTGGGAGAGGAGGTAGGGTCCACCACCAGTCCTCTGTACAGCCAGTTGGTGTCTTGCTGCAATGGTACGCACCTTCCCCCGTAGGTTGTTCCACCTCATTCTGATGTCATCACTTGTTCTGGGGTGCTGTCCCACGGCGTTGACCCTGACCACGATCCTCTGCCATAGCTACATCTTCCTAGCAATGGATATCTGCTGCGTCTGTGATCCAAATAGCTGTGGTTTTACCCGGATCATTTCCTCCACCATGACCCTTGGCTCCTCCTCAGAGAACCTGGGGTGTCGTTGTGGTGCCAAGGGTGTAGTGTGAGTGGTGTGGGTGTGTAGGGTGATGTTGTTGGGGTGTGTGATTTGGGGTGCGTGGGTGGTGGATAGGTGATCGTGGTGTGTTGCTGTGGATTTGTCTATGGGCTTTCTAGCACTCTTTTGGCAATTGTTTGTATTCGTAAAGGGTTGTGGGTAATGTGGGTGTGTGTTTTATAGTGGTGTGGGTGTGTGGGTGTGGTATGTATATGGGTGTCAGGTGTGTGTAGTTTGAATTGACCAATGTGGAGTACTTTTGTTTGAGTGTGTGTATTATGAGTGTGGCGGTACGCACCGCCAATGGTTTACCACCATTTAATGTCCGCCCTGGTGATTCGTAGGTCATAATGTCTGCGTTGTTCTGTTGGTGTGTTGGTGTAACGGTGTGGGTTTTGATAGCGCCACTTTATCACTGACCTTTGGTGTGGCGGACTTTTGTGTTTGGCTGAATATTGATGGATCACTGTGTGTGTGTCATAATATGGGGAGCTGATATCTGCTGCCGCTGTATGTTGGTGGCAGTTGGCATGGCGGTAAGTGGGATTTACCGCCAATGTCAGAATGAGGGCCAATGTGTTCATTCCTTGTTTTCAACACATAATTTCTGTTATGTCAGTACAAATGTGAAGTACCAGCTTAGTGTGCAGGAAACTAAGCATTTAACATCATGATTCAGCAGGATAAGTTGCCATTTAGTTTCTACAACACTTGTACAGCGAGCACTGATAAACTCTGTGCCCTCTTTTATGAACATAGATTTCAGGGTCATACAAGCAAGTACTTTGTGAAGTTAAGTCAGGCTTTCTTTTGGCAGATAAACTGCCTCAAAATTATACTACCTGCACTGACCCTGTCCTTAGAGTTCTGCCATGACGCAAGCCTTTTCCTAACCCACTTATGTGCATGCATGAACACCAGTTGCTGGATTACCAAACATAAACAGGGCTTTTTTTGTCGATAGGCACACCCCTGATCAGATGTACCATGTGTAGACTGGGACCATGCTTTCAATTACCAAAAAAGCATTGTTTCTCCCCACTAGCGAACCGTCAATGTTAGCATATATGCAGAAGTGTGATCTACAGCCAGACACTGAGGGGAAGATGTACGAAAGGATTTTACCCATTCTGTGTCTATGGGAAATAGCTTTCGTACATATGGCCCTGAGTGCAGTGTCAATCAGTTGTTTCATGTCTGCAAGGCCTTATCTTGGTCATTGATATTGGAGGGGTGTGTGAGTCTAAGACTTCCCAACATTGACCACGTTGTACCCAACTTAGAAAACGTTAGTGTAACCAGCAAGGGTGGGAGTGTTTGGCAGCAAGAGGTAGGAGTGTGACTATGATTAGGTCAGCAGATATAGTGGCACTTGAGGTTTAGGAGTGTGAGGTTCCCACTGAAACTCAACTATAGCTGTCTTTTCCTACACAAACCCATGTCCAATGGGCCAATTTTCATTAATGTTATTGAGCCCATGGCACCCCTACTACACTACTAGGAAGGGAATTAGGGCTGACATTGAGGAGAACGATATTATTAAAACCTGTCAGATCTAACCAAGCAGTTACGTCTCTGAGTTGTATAAAACACACTTAAGAAAAGATGACAATAAATCAGTGAACTGAGCATATGCAATAAAGTGAATGGCAGCCAGCTTGTGGAACCTGAATATCACCTGAAGGTTACAGTCTCCAAACTCAAAGCATTCGCTCAGGAGGTTGCTCTTGTGCTGCAGTGTTTGTGTTTAACCTGTAGATCACAGGTTCCAGTGGAGTAAAATTGTTTGGTGAATAAATGTGTATTAACACCAAAGACTTGAGACAACACCTCCCGCCACTGGCAGCCAGCCAACCCCCAGCAGTGCTTGGATGTGTGGGATGGGGGTTTGGCCACAAGGCCAACCCCTCACAGGCACCCAAACCCCCATGCACGATATGGAGTTGGCAGAGTTTCCAAAATGCTTAATTCTAGGCATTGCTGCTCATTTATTCTTGATAATAGTAAATAAATTGGAAGCTTGCTTACTAATTTGAGTAATGAAAGTGCTGATTTGAAAGAACTGAAGGAACCAGGTGTTTGGGAGAAAGTTGGCAAAGGATTTGTTTCAGTGGGAAATTGGTTCAGCAACATTGAGGAACAATATTATTGAAAATCATATAAGGGATATTGATTATTGTGATTTTCATAATTGAAGCATGGGGAATATGTAAATTGTGTAGGAGGAATAATTTGAGGAAAATGAAAAATAATAATAGAAGGGAAGAAATGAAAAGGGAAAATTTGTTTAGGGAAAATTCAAAGAGAGAAAGAAGATTGAAGGGGACAGGGATGACTGAATTTAGCTGAAGCAGAAAATTTGTGTGGAAAGGTTTAGTCATCAGAGGAGGGACTGTTAACGCTGAGTTGTACTAATTAATATTCATGTATTCTGAGTGTGGAATTTGCATAGAAAAATGTATTAATGTAGAGAAAAATAATGCACCCATTTGAAGGTGCGCCGATCTGAGTGGCCTCCAGTGTTCACAAAGTGTACTTATTAATAGCTTATTAATATGATATTAATATGAAATGAAAGCTTATGTTTTATTAATGTAGTACTATGCCATATTAAAGGTTATGTATTCTGTATTAGCTTTATTAATTGTAGGCCTTAACTTAACAAGGCCTTGGGCCTAGTTGCACGTCCTCAAGTCAAGCTGCATTCCTTAAGCGACATAAAATGGATGCTTAGAGAATTAAATTGTGTTTTCCACTGTGCTGACCAAGTGCTCGTAGCCGAAAGGCTTTCTCATGAGAACTGCTTCCTAGAAGATGATGTACTAGCTTGGATACAGTGTTTAATGTAATTTGTATAAGACTGACCTTCCCAAGAGAAGACCATGGGTGCACTGACTGGAGTATAAGCTGCAACAATATTGATACCTGAGAAGCCAAACTATGGGAACGGGAGAAAAGGAGCCAATCATCAACATGTGAACCAATACACCAGTGAAGTTGTAGATTTGAGGTTTTATTTTCATTGGACTACGTGTAAACATGCAAATTAACTGACCAATAAGGATGAAGGAAGCAGCTTTAGGAAATCTAACTTAGCCAGACTGCACCGAGAGAAGATAGGCCATTATTTTCTTGACCGTCCCAAGAGGAGACATGTTTAACTTTATTGCTTAAAGAGACTTTGCTTTTTCTGAACTAATGCTGAATCCTGATGCCATGCTGACCGAATTGATGTTCTATTGACGAAGACCGCCTACCGCCGTGGTGACGCCCACCATTATGCCATCGCCGCAGCTACCTGCCGTCAGCCATATTATGACCGTAGCCGGAATTCCGCCAGAAGGATGGTGGAATTCCGGCTGCGGCCATGGTGGCGAATGGCGGTAAGGTGGCGTTGCTGACAGCAGCAGCGCCATGCAAGTAGACCGCCGCAGACTGTATCATGACACATGATACGGCCTGGCGGTGTTCTGCTGGCGGACTCTGCTGCTGGCAGCAACGCCCCCTCCCGTCTCCTGCAGGAGGACCCCCTGAAATCAGGTACGTTTGGTGCTCCGACAGGGGACGGGGATGGGGGGTGTTGTGTGGGGGTGTGGGTGTATGTTTGTGCATGCGTGAATGCAGGTGGGTGGAATGCATGTGTGCATGTATGGCTGTGAGTGTGCCTGTATGTTGTGTTGTGTGAATGCGTGTGTGCTTGTATGTATGTCAATGTGTGTGGATGTGTGTGTGAATGGATGTATGCATGCGTGGGTGAATGTGGGTATGTGTGTGAATGCGTGTGTATGATGGTGCGTGAATGGTGAATGTGCGTGTATGTCGTGGGGTCTGGAGTGGTGGAGGGGGTGGGCGGGAACCAGGGGAGTGGGAGGAGGCGGGGGAGTCCCTATCAGTGACAGGGAAATAATAATTCCCTGTCACTGATAGTGCCTTTCGCCATGGTTATTCGTGGCAGTAAGGAAGCCACGAAAACCATGTCGGTAGGCAGGGTCATAATCCCACGGGTGGGACAGTGATGGACGCCTGGCTGAAGACTGAAGTCTCCAGCCAGGCGACTGTTATCGCCGTGTCTTGAGCTTGAGCCAAACCACCAATGTCATATTTTGGGAAAAGGTACCGCCAGCCTGTTGGCAGTACTTTTCTCCAATATACCGCCGTCCGTCACAGTCATAATGAGGGCCTATGTAGCTGATTGTTATGTCTATTTGCTTTGTTTCTAGGTACCAACCGCTACTTTTGATAGAGCCATAGTTAGATGTTTTCCAAATTTGTGTTGACTAAATTGTTTTGCATGGAGCCCAAACATGCTATTCTAATCTGACGTTAGTTAGGGTTGTCACTGATTATGCTTGATACCTGTAACAACAGTTGATGTCTTTTCTTTGGTGAATCTAAATGTATGTTATTTCATTTGTGCAGTTATTCTTGTTATTGATTTGTACTGTAACCTTGTGTGGTGGCTCAAGCTTTGATTACATTGCGATTCTTTCGCCGCTTTGGTCAGCCAGTATTGTTTCTGTACGTTTATCATTTGATATTGAAACTAAGTTACGTGACATTAGCATTGTTAATTTAGGGAAATAAACATTCTAACTTCTACATAAAGGTGTGGTTATTCATGGCCGCATGGTAATGGTGAGTGGAAATTACTGACTCCTATTGATTGTTGATGTCATTGATTGTTATGATTATTGATTTGTATTGGTACAGGGTTTATGGTGGGAAAATTTTGAAGCGCAGTCAAAAGGTCCATCGGCCTATTCACTTCTCCCTTGTAAATTTACTTAATAAGGTCTGACGCGCTAACAACAACTGACAGGCATGAGCGAAGTAGGGGAAAGTCCTGAACGGCTATGGACTTCTGAAGTAGAGACAGTGACTATTTTGCCAGGGATGATGAGGAGCTCTTTAGGTTAGAGGACAACTTTATCGTCTCTTTCCACCCTGCATGACTTTCTGTCAGGCATATCAGACAGCAGCAGTGTCACCAGGCACAGCATTCTAGAGTTTGTTTTCTTCTGGCACCTGTCACCTTGACAGAATATTCTCGACTCATTTTCTCTTAAAAGTACTTTATGTAGGCAATGTTACCTTGGCACTGCAATCTGGGTAACGTGTTCTCTTGGCACTACAAATTAGGTCACTTTTTGTACTAAAATATTTTGGAAGCAAAAAACTTTTGGCAGAGTCATTTAATCAACATGACTTGTTTTTTGGCACTATAAGTTGAATTACTTTTTTTTTTTACTAACCTACTTTAGAGGCAAAAAACCTCTGGCACTGTAATCTACCTGCAGTCTTCTCTTAACACAATACATTAGGTCACTTTTTTGTACTAATATATTTTGGAGGCAAAATATTCGGGCAGTCTTAGATGGAACTGTGTTTTTGCCATTGTTTGCAGTGGTATGTCTGCAGCATTAGTCTGACGGCAAATAATTTCTGAATAAATATAGCAATTAATAATTCATTGACGAGACAGAGTGACAACTGTCATCCGAAAAGACAAAGAAAGCAATAATTGTATTGAAATATGAGAAAACCCTAAGCGATAACCTTATACCAAATTGTTTCATTAAAGATTCCAAGTGTAGAGGACACCAGTTAAGGCATTCTGCTGCAAATCAGTTATTCCAGTGTAATGGAATAAGAGCACCATTGTACCTTTACACAAAAGTCCTATAGACAACCCCACCTCATACAGGCCTATTTGCCTTAACAACAGTGAGGCCAAGTGTGAGAAAGTAGCCTCTTTCTAGCCTTGTTACCCCCACTTTAGGCCTATTTGTGAGTGTATGTCAGGGTGTTTTCACTGTCTCACTGGGATCCTGCCAGCCACGGCCCAGTGCTCATAGTGAAAACCCTATGTTTTCAGTATGTTTGTTATGTGTCACTGGGACCCTGCTAGTCAGGACCCCAGTGCTCATAAGTTTGTGACCTATAGGTATGTGTTCCCTGTGTGATGCCTAACTGTCTCACTGAGGCTCTGCTAACCAGAACCTCAGTGGTTATGCTCTCTCATTTCTTTCAAATTGTCACTAACAGGCTAGTGACCAATTTTACCAATTTACATTGGCTTACTGGAACACCCTTATAATTCCCTAGTATATGGTACTAAGGTACCCAGGGTATTGGGGTTCCAGGAGATCCCTATGGGCTGCAGCATTTCTTTTGCCACCCATAGGGAGCTCTGACAATTCTTACACAGGCCTGCCACTGCAGCCTGAGTGAAATAACGTCCACGTTATTTCACAGCCATTTTACACTGCACTTAAGTAACTTATAAGTCACCTATATGTCTAACCTTTACCTGGTAAAGGTTGGGTGCTAAGTTACTTAGTGTGTGGGCACCCTGGCACTAGCCAAGGTGCCCCCACATTGTTCAGGGCCAATTCCCCGGACTTTGTGAGTGCGGGGACACCATTACACGTGTGCACTACATATAGGTCACTACCTATATGTAGCTTCACAATGGTAACTCCGAATATGGCCATGTAACATGTCTATGATCATGGAATTGCCCCCTCTATGCCATCCTGGCATAGTTGGCACAATCCCATGATCCCAGTGGTCTGTAGCACAGACCCTGGTACTGCCAAACTGCCTTTCCTGGGGTTTCACTGCAGCTGCTGCTGCTGCCAACCCCTCAGACAGGCATCTGCCCTCCTGGGGTCCAGCCAGGCCTGGCCCAGGATGGCAGAACAAAGGACTTCCTCTGAGAGAGGGTGTTACACCCTCTCCCTTTGGAAAATGGTGTGAAGGCAGGGGAGGAGTAGCCTCCCCCAGCCTCTGGAAATGCTTTCTTGGGCACAGATGTGCCCAATTATGCATAAGCCAGTCTACACCGGTTCAGGGGACCCCTTAGCCCTGCTCTGGTGCGAAACTGGACAAAGGAAAGGGGAGTGACCACTCCCCTGACCTGCACCTCCCCTGGGAGGTGTCCAGAGCTCCTCCAGTGTGCTCCAGACCTCTGCCATCTTGGAAACAGAGGTGCTGCTGGCACACTGGACTGCTCTGAGTGGCCAGTGCCACCAGGTGACGTCAGAGACTCCTTCTGATAGGCTCCTTCAGGTGTTGCTAGCCTATCCTCTCTCCTAGGTAGCCAAACCCTCTTTTCTGGCTATTTAGGGTCTCTGTCTCTGGGGAAACTTTAGATAACGAATGCAAGAGCTCATCAGAGTTCCTCTGGATCTCTCTCTTCACCTTCTGCCAAGGAATCGACTGCTGACCGCGCTGGAAGCCTGCAAAACTGCAACATAGTAGCAAAGACGACTACTGCAACTCTGTAACGCTGATCCTGCCGCCTTCTCGACTGTTTTCCTGGTGGTGCATGCTGTGGGGGTAGTCTGCCTCCTCTCTGCACTAGAAGCTCCGAAGAAATCTCCCGTGGGTCGACGGAATCTTCCCCCTGCAACCGCATGCACCAAAACGCTGCATCACCGGTCCCTTGGGTCTCCTCTCAGCACGACGAGCGAGGTCCCTCGAATCCAGCAACTCTGTCCAAGTGATTCCCACAGTCCAGTGACTCTTCAGTCCAAGTTTGGTGGAGGTAAGTCCTTGCCTCACCTCGCTAGACTGCATTGCTGGGAACCGCGACTTTTGCAGCTACTCCGGCCCCTGTGCACTTCCGGCGGAAATCCTTTGTGCACAGCCAAGCCTGGGTCCACGGCACTCTAACCTGCATTGCACGACTTTCTGAGTTGGTCTCCGGCGACGTGGGACTCCTTTGTGCGACTTTGGGTGAGCACCATTTCACGCATCCTCGTAGTGTCTGTATCTGGCACTTATCTGGGTGCTACCTGCTGCTAAGAGGGCTCCTTGTCTTGCTCGATGTCCCCTCTATTTCCTGGTCCAATTTGCGACCTCCTGGTCCCTCCTGGGCCACAGCAGCATCCAAAAACGCTAACGGCACGATTTGCAGCTAGCAAGGTTTGTTGGCGTTTTTTCGGCGGGAAAACACTTCCGCACGACTCTCCGCGGCGAGAGGGATCTGTCCACCAAAGGGGAAGTCTCTAGCCCTTTTCGTTCCTGCAGAAACCTCAGCTTCTTCTGTCCAGTAGAAGCTTCTTTGCACCCACAGCTGGCATTTCCTGGGCATCTGCCCATCTCCGACTTGCTTGTGACTTTTGGACTTGGTCCCCTTGTTCCACAGGTACCCAAGATTGGAAATCCATTGTTGTTGCATTGTTGGTTTGTGTCTTTCCTGCATTATTCCTCTATCACGACTTCTATGTCCTTGGGGGAACTTTAGTGCACTTTGCACTCACTTTTCAGGGTCTTGGGGAGGGCTAATTTTCTAACTCTCACTATTTTCTAATAGTCCCAGCGACCCTCTACAAGGTCACATAGGTTTGGAGTTCATTCGTGGTTTGCATTCCACTTTTGGAGTATATGGTTTGTGTTGCCCCTATCCCTATGTGTCCCCATTGCATCCTATTGTAACTATATATTGTTTGCACTGTTTTCTAAGACTATACTGCATATTTTTGGTATTGTGTACATATACCTTGTGTATATTTCCTATCCTCTCACTGAGGGTACACTCTGAGATACTTTGGCATATTGTCATAAAAATAAAGTACCTTTATTTTTAGTATAACTGTGTATTGTGTTTTCTTATGATATTGTGCAAGTGACACTTGTGGTACTGTAGGAGCTTCACTCGTCTCCTAGTTCAGCCTAAGCTGCTCTGCTAAGCTATCATTATCTATCAGCCTATGCTGCTAGACACCCTATACACTAATAAGGGATAACTGGGCCTGGTGCAAGGTGCAAGTACCCCTTGGTACTCACTACAAGCCAGTCCAGCCTCCTACATTGGTTGTGCAGCGGTGGGATAAGTGCTTTGAGACTACTAACCACTCTTGTCATTGTACTTTTCATAAGAGAAAAATATACAAAACAAGTTCAGTGTGTGTACACATAGCTAAAAAGTTTTGCATTTCCTCTTTTCACTCTTTTCTAAAGTGCTGAAAAGTACTTCTAAACTTTCAAAAAGTTCTTAAAAGTTTAAAAAGTTTTTTGCTGTCTTTCTAAAAAGTTCTGAAAACTTTTTTCTCTTTTTCTATCACTTTAACTCTCTCTAAAAATGTCTGGCACAGGCCAAAATGTTGACCTGTCTAAGATTGCATATGATCACCTTAGCTGGAAAGGAGCAAGGAGTCTCTGCATAGAGAGAGGTTTGAGTGTAGGGAAGAATCCTTCCTTGGAATTATTACTTAACATGCTTAGAGAACAAGATAAGGCTAAAAGGGCCCCATCTGTTGAAAAAGTAGCTAATGGTTCCCAATCTGATCCAGGGACTCCCCCAGGAAAAGATTCAGGAAAGAAACTTCCTAGCCTGCCCATTACTAGACAGTCTAGCATAGTTGGTAATGATGAAGAGCCACACCATACAAATAGTGTTGTCTCACATCATAGCAAAAGCATTTATTCTCACCACAGTGGTACTGATGTTTCTGTTAGCCAAGCTGTTAGGGTGTCCTCTGTAAGGGACAGGTCTCCTTCTGTCCATTCTCATCATACTTCTGTTTCAAGACATGTCCCTCCCACCCACCCTGATGACAGATTGTTAGAAAGGGAGCTCAATAGATTGAGAGTGGAACAAACCAGACTGAAGCTCAAGAAGCAACAGCTGGATTTGGATAGACAGACTTTAGAAGTAGAGAAGGAGAGACAGAAGTTGGGTTTAGAAACCCATGGTGGCAGCAGCAGTATTCCCCATAGTCATCCTGCAAAAGAGCATGATTCCAGGAATCTGCACAAGATAGTTCCCCCTTATAAGGAGGGGGATGACATTAACAAGTGGTTTGCTGCACTTGAGAGGGCCTGTGTTGTACAGGATGTCCCTCAAAGGCAGTGGGCTGCTATCCTATGGCTATCATTTAGTGGAAAAGGTAGGGATAGGCTCCTTACTGTGAAAGAAAGTGATGCCACTAATTTTACAGTTCTTAAGAATGCACTCCTGGATGGTTATGGCTTAACCACTGAACAATACAGGATAAAGTTCAGAGAGACCAAAAAGGAGTCTTCACAAGACTGGATTGATTTCATTGACCATTCAGTGAAGGCCTTGGAGGGGTGGTTACATGGCAGTAAAGTTACTGATTATGACAGCCTGTATAACTTGATCCTGAGAGAGCATATTCTTAATAATTGTGTGTCTGATTTGTTGCACCAGTACTTGGTGGAATCTGATCTGACCTCTCCCCAAGAATTGGGAAAGAAGGCAGACAAATGGGTCAGAACAAGGGTGAACAGAAAAGTTCATACAGGGGGTGACAAAGAGAACAACAAGAAGAAAGATGGTGAAAAATCTCAAGATAAGCATGGGGATAAGGGTAAAACCAAAGATCCCACTTCAAATCTTAAACACTCTTCAGGGGGTGGGGATAAACCTAATTCTTCCTCTTCTTCTCAACCTACACAATTTAAAAAGCCTTGGTGCTTTGTGTGTAAAAACAGAGGCCATAGGCCAGGGGATAAGTCCTGTCTAGGTAAACCCCCTGAGCCTACCACCACTAATACATCAAGCTCTAGTGCCCCTAGCAGTAATGGTACTAGTGGTGGGACTGCTGGCAACAGTCAAGTTAAGGGTGTAGTTGGGTTCACTTATGGGTCCATAGTAGAAACTGGGGTAGTCAGTCCCAAGACAGTTTCTGTCACACCTAGTGGCATTGGCCTTGCCACACTGGCTGCTTGTCCCCTTACAATGGATAAGTACAGGCAGACAGTTTCAATAAATGGTGTTGAGGCCTTGGCCTACAGGGACACAGGTGCCAGTATCACTTTGGTGACTGAAAACCTAGTGGCTCCTGAACAACACATCATTGGACAACAGTATAAAATTATTGATGTCCATAACTCCACTAAGTTTCTTCCCTTAGCTATAATTCAGTTTAGTTGGGGTGGAGTTACTGGCCCTAAGCAGGTGGTGTTATAACCTAGCTTACCTGTAGATTGTCTCTTAGGTAATGACCTAGAGGCCTCAGGTTGGGCTGATGTAGAGTTTTATGCCCATGCAGCCATGCTGGGCATCCCAGAGGAATTGTTCCCTCTCATTTCTACTGAACTGAAAAAGCAAAGGAGAGAAGGCCTGAAAACTCAGGATCCCTCTCCATCAACAGGTAAAAAGGGTATCACAGTATTCCCTACCCACCCAACCATTCAGGATAACATTCCTGTGGTGGGAGAAACCTCTCCTGGGGTGGCACCTGTTCCAAGGGAATCATCAGCTGGCAAAGCTGGACTCCCTGAGGTAGAAGTACCTCTCTGTGGGATAACTAACTTTGGTGACAAAAAGAGCACCATTTTAGTTAACATGGAGCATCCCTCCAACCCTCCCAGAGAAACTTTAGTGCAGAAACCCTGCACTGCCTCACAACACTTAGGACAGCATCCCTGCCCTAGTGTGGAGCTCATAGGACAGCATCCCTGCCCTGCTCCAACTCAAGAGAAACAGCATCCCTGTTCTCTCTTCCAGCCATATGGACAATTTTTTTGCCCAGCTATGGCTTTACTGAGACAGCATCCCTGTCTGGCATTTCCATCATTACAAATAGGTTCAGTGGATAATTCCCACTGCTCTAAACTAAAACTTACTGATAAAAACTCTGAAAATACATCTTCACATTGTTGCTTAGCTAAACAAAACTTCAAACAGGGTGGTTTACATCCCCACAGGGAAGTAACCATATAGTGGATGAAAATATAATGAGGCAGATAGCAGGCTCCGCTGCCACGACTATAAATATTACTTAACCAGGTTGCAAACGGAAGGAGATAGATCAAGCAGAATGCTAGCGTGGCTACTACGTGAGGATAGACAGCAGGCCCCGATAGGGGCCATCCGGGTGGGCGCGCAAGAAATGGCTACTACACAAGCAGAAATAAACGAGGTGTTTAGGAATTATTACTCTAACCTATACACTAAACGTACTGCGTGCACGGCTACACAACTAGAGGCCTTTCTGGCAGACTCCTTCCTACCCCAGCTACCACAACCAGATAGAGATGGAATTTAAACCCCTATAACAATAGCAGAAATAGAACTAGCCCTTGCACAGCTACCCAGGAACAAAGCGCCTGGCACTGACGGTCTCCCTTCGGAGTATTATAAAGCCTATTTACCCAGTTTGAAATCTCATCTGCTAGGAGTGTTCCAAGAGGCGTGGACTACAGAAAGCTTGCCCACATCTCAAAGGGAGGCTCTGATAGTAGTACTCCCTAAACAGGGTCGAGACCACACAGATGTGAAATCTTATAGACCACTATCGCTGCTGAACACAGACTGCAAAATATTGGCCAACAGGTTGGCCCCCCTCATGCACTTACTGATACATGCAGATCAGAGTGGCTTCATTCCCAAACGTAACACCTTCCTGAATATTCGAAGATTGTTGGGCATAATAGGAGACACCCCCAAGAATGCACAGGAGGAAATGGTGCTCTCATTAGACATAGAAAAGGCCTTTGATACGCTCGAGTGGGACTTTCTGTTGGCCACGATGGCCCGTATGGGAATAGGCCCTAACTATATCCGCTGGGTTCGGACATTGTACTCTAGCCCGAACGCGAGGGTGAAATCAGGCGGGGTGATTTCTGATAGTTTCCCGATCTCTAGGGGGACACGGCAGGGATGCCCCTTATCCCCGCTACTGTTTGCCATAGCAATGGAACCATTAGCGGCAAAAGTTCGCCTCATGGAGCATGAATGGGGAATTATTAGGAACGGGGTACATCACAAGATTTCACTATATGCAGATGATGCGTTGATATATATCAGGAACGGCTGTGCAGTTATCCCATCTGTAATATCTTTACTGGCTGAATTCGGAGGCCTATCTGGCCTTGTGGTAAACTGGGAGAAGTCGTGTGTCTTTCCCCTGGTAAAAAGGGCTCCTAATAATCATGATCCCCCAGAGACAGGACATCTTAAGTGGTGCCCTACAACATTTAAATACTTAGGGATAAACATATATCATGCCACGGAAGACTTAAGAGATGGGAACCTGGGGAAGGCGCTAACATCTATAAAAGGCTCCCTACAATTCTGGAACAAGCTCTCTCTCTCGCCACCCGGCAAGGTGGCGATTGCTAATATGTTGATTCTACCTAGGCTTTTATATTACTTTGCGGCCCTACCGATAATTATTCCCAAAAGATTCTTCAGCAATCTAAACACAGCATTGCTGCAGCTCATTTGGGGAGGTGGCAGAGCGCGAGTGGCGCTACCCACACTACAATGTCCGCTGGACAATGGTGGCCTAGGAACCCCGAATTTTGAAAAATACTATGCAGCCGCACAACTTCAATGGGTCCAATATTGGATCCACAGACCAGAGCAAGCGGAACCTATGAGCCTAGAGCCTCGGCGGAACGGGACTCCCCTTTTAAATTGGCTGTCGACGAAGCCCCCCAAAGTGGCACTGGTCAACCCACTGCTTGCAGCTGCGTACGCGTGCTGGGCCAGATACGTGCAAAAAAGAGCGGATAAGCTCCCATCCTCTCCACACGTACCGCTGAATTACCTGTTAGTGGGGAACGCAGCCAGAATGCAAGCTGCAAAGCAGTGGAACGAAGCAGGAATACTGACCGTAGGGGATTGCTACGAAGACGGTAAACTAATGACGTTCGAGGCCCTTCAGGCCCTCACGAAGATAAATCCGGGACAGTTCCTGACATATCATGCCATATGTCACGAAATCAGGAAAATTTGGGGAATGGGCACCTCGGAACCAGAGATCTCCCCTGTGCTTCACCAGCTTCTACAACACAGCGATCAAACTAAAACAATATCCAATCTATATAGAATCCTCAACAAGACCCCTGTTACACAGACAGGGAAAACATGGGATAGATGGAACGCAGTACTCCCCACCCCGATCCCACTGGAAGACTGGCCTAAGGCCCTATCCCACATCAGAGGTGTGTCAAGGAATCCCAGATTTAGATATACCCAATTCAATTACACGCATCAAACATATCTTTCCCCAGCCAGAATAAAGCGCATGTTCCCTGATGCAGCATCAATGTGCCCCAGATGCAGATTGCCGTCAGCATCCTTTTTCCACATGGTATGGGATTGCCCGAATATACAAACGGCCTGGGCGGAGGTGGTAGAGGAGGTATCTGGGCTTACGGGACTGGCACTGGTAGCAGACCCCGGGTCCTGCCTGTTGGGACTTAGGAAGAGACCCAAAAAACAAAGACATTTACATAAATGTATAGACCTGGCCTTTTTAATGTATAAAAGGTTAATGGCAATGCATTGGAAAGCCTCTATGGCTCCCGATCTGAAATCCTGGCACTCTCCAATAACACGCTGGGCGCGCACTGAATATCAGGTACTAAAAAGAATGGTGCGTGAAGGGCGGCAACACACAGGTTGCTCTATATGGGAGGATATGGTAACAAAGCTGGAGGCCAAAAACGATGAAAAGCCTCCTTAAATTGGGGCGCGCGTATTCGCAACAACCACAGCATAAATTCACCTGCACCCCTCATCACGGGAACAGAATTCATAAGACACCCAGACAACACAGTGCACATGCATCACACCCGCCCATCTCTCTAGCAATAAATGCCCACTAAGACTATGTCACCACAGTGGTGACGCGGCGCGGGGAGCAGAAAACCAGGGGAGCCACTCGCATACACTAACCTAGTTGATGCCCCTTCCCTCAGACACTCAGGGAACCCATGCACGTAAAGCAAGGTCCACACTGGTCTCAAACGAATGCCTATATAAAATAAACAGTGAAGGATAAACCTAGGGAGGGTGCAGCCAGGAATGATATTGCAAGACCAGAAGCGTTCCGTGAAGTGCATAGAGGGGTTGTGTGTATTTTTTTCAAGACTTAGATAATTAATCATCGTTTTGGTTTATCCTGTGGTTGCAAACTGAACAATTTGTATCATATTTCGAAATATAAAACCAATAAATATATTTTAAAAAAAAAACCATATAGTGGATGATAAAGGGAGTAACCAGTCTATTGCAGAGCTACTCTCTACTTATCACCACTTAGACAATAAAGTCTCAACTGGCCAAGGTTAGCCTTATTGTCCTTCGTTTGGGGGGGGGTTGTGTGAGAAATAGCCTCTTTCTAGCCTTGTTACCCCCACTTTAGGCCTATTTGTGAGTGTATGTCAGTGTGTTTTCACTGTCTCACTGGGATCCTGCCAGCCAGGGCCCAGTGCTCATAGTGAAAACCCTATGTTTTCAGTATGTTTGTTATGTGTCACTGGGACCCTGCTAGTCAGGACCCCAGTGCTCATAAGTTTGTGACCTATAGGTATGTGTTCCCTGTGTGATGCCTAACTGTCTCACTGAGGCTCTGCTAACCAGAACCTCAGTGGTTATGCTCTCTCATTTCTTTCAAATTGTCACTAACAGGCTAGTGACCAATTTTACCAATTTACATTGGCTTACTGGAACACCCTTATAATTCCCTAGTATATGGTACTGAGGTACCCAGGGTATTGGGGTTCCAGGAGATCCCTATGGGCTGCAGCATTTCTTTTGCCACCCATAGGGAGCTCTGACAATTCTTACACAGGCCTGCCACTGCAGCCTGAGTGAAATAACGTCCACGTTATTTCACAGCCATTTTACACTGCACTTAAGTAACTTATAAGTCACCTATATGTCTAACCTTTACCTGGTAAAGGTTGGGTGCTAAGTTACTTAGTGTGTGGGCACCCTGGCACTAGCCAAGGTGCCCCCACATTGTTCAGGGCCAATTCCCCGGACTTTGTGAGTGCGGAGACACCATTACACGCATGCACTACATATAGGTCACTACCTATATGTAGCTTCACAATGGTAACTCCGAATATGGCCATGTAACATGTCTATGATCATGGAATTGCCCCCTCTATGCCATCCTGGCATAGTTGGCACAATCCCATGATCCCAGTGGTCTGTAGCACAGACCCTGGTACTGCCAAACTGCCTTTCCTGGGGTTTCACTGCAGCTGCTGCTGCTGCCAACCCCTCAGACAGGCATCTGCCCTCCTGGGGTCCAGCCAGGCCTGGCCCAGGATGGCAGAACAAAGGACTTCCTCTGAGAGAGGGTGTTACACCCTCTCCCTTTGGAAAATGGTGTGAAGGCAGGGGAGGAGTAGCCTCCCCCAGCCTCTGGAAATGCTTTCTTGGGCACAGATGTGCCCAATTCTGCATAAGCCAGTCTACACCGGTTCAGGGACCCCTTAGCCCTGCTCTGGCGCGAAACTGGACAAAGGAAAGGGGAGTGACCACTCCCCTGACCTGCACCTCCCCTAGGAGGTCTCCAGAGCTCCTCCAGTGTGCTCCAGACCTCTGCAATCTAGGAAACAGAGGTGCTGCTGGCACACTGGACTGCTCTGAGTGGCCAGTGCCACCAGGTGACGTCAGAGACTCCTTCTGATAGGCTCCTTCAGGTGTTGCTAGCCTATCCTCTCTCCTAGGTAGCCAAACCCTCTTTTCTGGCTATTTAGGGTCTCTGTCTCTGGGGAAACTTTAGATAACGAATGCAAGAGCTCATCAGAGTTCCTCTGCATCTCTCTCTTCACCTTCTGCCAAGGAATCGACTGCTGACCGCGCTGGAAGCCTGCAAAACTGCAACATAGTAGCAAAGACGACTACTGCAACTCTGTAACGCTGATCCTGCCGCCTTCTCGACTGTTTTCCTGGTGGTGCATGCTGTGGGGGTAGTCTGCCTCCTCTCTGCACTGGAAGCTCCGAAGAAATCTCCCGTGGGTCGACGGAATCTTCCCCCTGCAACCGCAGGCACCAAAAAGCTGCATCACCGGTCCCTTGGGTCTCCTCTCAGCACGACGAGCGAGGTCCCTCGAATCCAGCAACTCTGTCCAAGTGACTCCCACAGTCCAGTGACTCTTCAGTCCAAGTTTGGTGGAGGTAAGTCCTTGCCTCACCTCGCTAGACTGCATTGCTGGGAACCGTGACTTTTGCAGCTACTCCGGCCCCTGTGCACTTCCTGCGGAAATCCTTTGTGCACAGCCAAGCCTGGGTCCACGGCACTCTAACCTGCATTGCACGACTTTCTGAGTTGGTCTCCGGCGACGTGGGGCTCCTTTGTGCGACTTCGGGTGAGCACTGTTTCATGCATCCTCGTAGTGCCTGTTTCTGGCACTTCTCTGGGTGCTACCTGCTCCTAAGAGGGCTCCTTGTCTTGCTCGACGTCCCCTCTATTTCCTGGTCCAATTTGCGACCTCCTGGTCCCTCCTGGGCCACAGCAGCATCCAAAAACGCTAACCGCACAATTTGCAGCTAGCAAGGCTTGTTGGCATTCTTTCGGCGGGAAAATACTTCTGCACGACTCTCCACGGCGAGAGGGATCCGTCCACCAAAGGGGAAGTCTCTAGCCCTTTTCGTTCCTGCAGAAACCTCAGCTTCTTCTGTCCAGTAGAAGCTTCTTTGCACCCACAGCTGGCATTTCCTGGGCATCTGCCCATCTCCGACTTGCTTGTGACTTTTGGACTTGGTCCCCTTGTTCCACAGGTACCCAAGATTGGAAATCCATCGTTGTTGCATTGTTGGTTTGTGTCTTTCCTTCATTATTCCTCTATCATGACTTCTATGTCCTTGGGGGAACTTTAGTGCACTTTGCACTCACTTTTCAGGGTCTTGGGGAGGGCTAATTTTCTAACTCTCACTATTTTCTAATAGTCCCAGCGACCCTCTACAAGGTCACATAGGTTTGGGGTCCATTCGTGGTTCGCATTCCACTTTTGGAGTATATGGTTTCTGTTGCCCCTATCCCTATGTGTCCCCATTGCATCCTATTGTAACTATACATTGTTTGCACTGTTTTCTAAGACTATACTGCATATTTTTGGTATTGTGTACATATATCTTGTGTATAATTTCTATCCTCTCACTGAGGGTACACTCTGAGATACTTTGGCATATTGTCATAAAAATAAAGTACCTTTATTTTTAGTATAACTGTGTATTGTGTTTTCTTATGATATTGTGCAAGTGACACTTGTGGTACTGTATGCATCTGCCTTCGATATGACGATCGGAAAATGATTATGGGAGAAACCCAAAAACAAAATACCACTCAACCTCCATTTGGTCTAATTAATGAAAGAGGTGCATATAAACACAACTAACTGCCCAAGTCAGACCTGGAAGTGCAGGAGTTGCCGAAACATGTGCACCAACTGCTGTAAAGCAAGGCTGCCTCTTTCCTCTGGCTTGTTCAAAATATATACCAACTCACTCACTTAACCCGCAATGCAGATAAAGTCTGCTTATACAAAGGATGAGTGAAAGTATCAAGGCCTGCAGTACAAAGAGAACTCCTTCAAGCTCAGTCAGACGGCCGATTCCTACCATATGCTGAAAAGGATACACATCTACTCTGCAAAAATGCTATCTGCATAAACTAATCAAAATCCAAAGTGAAATTGTGAGGCACGAACGTGTGACAGAAACACAAAGACAGTTTTCATCAAAGGAAAACCGACAGGAAGAATCAATGTTTTTTTTTTTACCTTGGGCTTTTAATTTTCGCCCTGTCGACCTTGAAAGGACCTATCATCAGTGGTAGCAAATACAAGCCAGGCAAACCATGGGGTGGCTTGATTTTTTAAAGGATATGGGGCAATGATATTATTGTACACAAACCTGGAAAGCACATTGTTATTCGGGCCAGACATATGAGGACTTTCAAAAACATAAAGACGATAGAAGTCCTACAGAAACAATTTTGAAGGAGGATATTACAAATTCTCCAACTCAAAGAACACCAAACAGTATTAAACTGTATTATCAAAGCAGACTGCGACTTCTCATGAGTTGGTGAAGGCAAAAAGGAAGTGAGTGAGCTATGCAGCTAAACAAAGGGGTTCATTTACAAGCTCCTTGTGCTGCCGTAGCATTTTTTCAACATTATGGCAGAGCAAAACAGTCCCCCACCCCATGCCGTATTTACAAACTGGCGCAATGTCACAATTGTGCCAGTTTGTAAACCCTTGCGCCACATTATACCTACGCCAGGTATAATGTATGCAAGGGAGGTGTTGCCCCACAGGGAGGTCCAAAAAAAATGGTGTACTGAAATTTACAAGATTTCTTTGTGCCATTCTAGCTTCATTTTTCAAACGCCTGCCAAAGGCAGGCATTAAACTGACGCTAGGCTCTTTTCAATGGGCCTCCCAGAGCTTTGCTGGACTACCTCAATATTTTCAAAGCTAGTCCAGCACAGCGCTACAACAGCGTCAAAGATGTTGACGCAATTGTGCTTACAGCGCCATGGTACACGGTATAATTAATACAGTGCTACCATGGTGTTGTTTGGGAGGCTCAGGGCGACACAAGGAAACTGGCGCATTGGAGCTGATGCGCCAGTTCCTTGTAAATGGGGCCCATATTACGGCAGTAACAAGTCATTTGTTGACATATGTTGGGATGAATGGAAAAGTTCAACCAACCCAGACAAATCAGTGATCAAAAGAGAATTACAGAACTTGGATCTGTCAGAATCTGTTTTTCTTTTTAGTAATAATTACCACAGTCTTCAAAAAATAAAAGCACTTCTGAAATTAAATGTCAATTAGGAATTCAAACTTAAAAGTGAAAATGGAAAAGCTGAAAACATAACCCCTGCGAAGAAATCTTCACCTTGACAAGCCAGACACAACCGTAGAAAAGAAGTGTCTTCATTCTGGCCGGTGCCAATTTACTGGACTGCAGTGAATGAAAGACTAGCCAGAATCCTGACATACATGTAAATTCAAGTGTCAGTGTGACTAAAGAGCTATAGACAACTTGTTCCACGCTCCGAATTTCTGCAAATGGCATACAAACAATGCGACAACACACAAAGTAGCTCTCTTCCTGAAGCATGCCATAAGGAGCTGAAGGACAGACTGAGCAGAGAGACCTGCTGATACACCGAGTAGGAAGAATGAAAGGTTGCTACGATAAAAGTGACTCCAGGAACAGACTAATGAAAACAGACGGTCATGTTGGAAGGTCTATATGGATACCCAATAAACAAAAATGAGACAAAAACAGTCATCACAACCAAGAAAACATTTTTTTTTTTTTTTTTTTATCACCACTTTTCCATTTTTGAATTTTGACAAGTGATTATTTATTTGTTATCTATGGATGTCCTAGACAGCCATTAGTATAAATAACTGGATTCTAGATCCTGTAATTCACTACTACGGTGTAGCAACGGTGGGTAGCAAAACCTGCTACCCACTGTTGCCATCTTATTAAGGACTGCCAAGCTGCTGTAGCTGGACTTTCTGAGAGAAGGTAGAACGGGTGGTGAGGGTAGGTGGTAGGAGTCCAGGCTTTATTTTTGCACGTGGGAAGTTTTTGAAACAATACATAGCATAGATGGCATAGTAATTTAGGCAAATGTGGCATATGCCATCATATTTTGTAGTTTGCCTGTCTCATAACACAGACATATCAAACTGCACAGTGCTATGGGGCATTCATTCTCTTAAAACATTATTTAATGGTATTTGCATAGTTGGTACTAGTTGGTACCAGTTTTCGAAACATGTCAGAGTGGGGGTTACGACCATAAGAAGAGTTGTGGCGCTCAGCGCTCTCTGCCATGACATGTTTACCTACTTAGCATTGTCAGAGCGTGATGCTATTGGAGCTATACATATAGGAGAACATCAAACTTCTCCATTTATGTCCCTCATCACTATGGCAATAGGGCTTCTTCTGACAGCTGGAAAAGTAGCTAGACTTCCGTTCCCATTCAGTTGCCACTTTTGCAGATCTCCACCTAAGGCCTCAATACAATAAGTGCTCTTCGTTAAGGGGGCATCAGAGTTTACGTGGATTTTACAGTGTCTAAAGGGGGGACCCTCAGAAATGACAAATTATAGAGGAAATAAGAATTCGATACATGACCCCCCAAGTAATTGCCAATTTTCCCCCAGAGCTTCACTTTGGCGTCTTTCAACAGATGAAATATCAAGGTGAAATACACCAGGTCTGCTGAGGAGCTACTAAAGATCTCAGTTCCAATGGAGCCAGAAACTTGTGCAATCGGCCCTATCAGGAATACTGTGGGACTCGTAATGAGGTCCTTCATGTACCACCGATGGCACTAATGTCAGTATGATAAGTGAAGAGGACAATGGAGTCCTGCCTAAGGCCGCAGTGTATTAGATCTAGACTCTAAAAAATGATAGACTGATATACTAAGAGTAATATTGTCATAGCCTTTGTGCAAATCAGATAGACTTAAAGCAACATATTAAAATGTAAATGTTCTCGTTTTTCCTGTAGAGAAGAAATTCCTAAATGGAATGTATCCTGCAAGAAGCAATGAAAGTACAATCCTGGGAAAGAGTCTGAATGCCTCTCTACTGGAAGTTTCGAAGAAGAACAGCGATGTCAAGGCAAGTGATGTTATCATTTCTACAGTTGGCCCTGTAGCATGCTACAGGCATTGATAGAAACAAAGGGCCATATGTGCAAAGCTTTTTAGACACCACAAACAAACAGTGCAGAAACTGGCCATTTGCGACTGCTAAAAAGCATTTTGGGATGAACTAAGGCCAAATTGCGTCTTGGTAACCTACTACCGAATCGCAATTTGGCTTTGTGTTTCAGTAATAGGAAGGGGCGTGTTTAGGGCGTCTATTCCAAATACCGAATCGCATTGGTATGTGTGAATGTTTTGCGACCGAAATGCGGCTGCAAAACATCCTCAGTTTACCACTAATTTCAAATTGGTGGTAACCCATTTGTAAATGGGAAGGGGTCCCCAAGGGACGCATTCCCCTTTGTGAATGTCTATAAAAGCATTTTTTGAGAGAAGACAGAGGTCTCATGGACCACTGCCTACTCATAAAAATGAAAAGAAAACTCTTCATTTTCTTTTTTAAAATCATCCCGTTTTCTTTTAAAGAAAGTGGGCTGCATTTACAAAAAAAATATTGTTTTACTTAAAAGCAATCACAGACACAGTGGCCCGCTGACCCCAGCAGGCCACCGTCCCTGTGATTTTTGCGATTCCCATTGGGTGACAAAGTGAGACCTACCTCATGAATATTAACGAGGTAGGCCTATTTGCGATCCGCTAGAAATTGCAATTTCCTAATTCTGTTCTGCATGGAGTCAGAATTAGGAACTCGCAAATTCAGACGTTGGTACAGGAGACCCTAGGTGCAGCCAACGGTAGAAGATACTACCACTGGGTTGTCCTTTTTTACCCGACACTGTCCTGCCAAACCTTTGGACTTATGGCCAATGACAGCTGCAGCAAAAAGGACAGGTAACAAAAGTCTCCTACAGCTCTGTTTTCTCTCCAGAGTTTCTGATATGAGGGATGCCACTCAAATTACCCTATGTGAACACATCAGGATGTTGTTTATAACATTCTCAAATTTAAAATAAGAAGGGAAACACCGAGGCCGAATGCCATCACCCTGCGTTCATGGGGCTGGCTTCCCAACGTCAAACAGGGATACTTCCAGTTTGAAAACAGTTTACTCTGGGTAATTATCACAGAAGTTATTAGAACCGGTAATCTAACCGGCCATTGTTTAATTACATTCACCACAACCTCAAATGCAGCAAGTGATATGGTTCACAAGCTTTCAGATGTCACATCAAGAACATGGGAAACGGTAGGTTCTTCAACGCAGTGCTTTCTTCTCTATAGTAACAGGCACAGGGGTGTTATTTGACATTTTGACCATGTCAAGAATCAATAAGCAATGACACAGCCAGTAGGAGTCAGCTTTGCAAAGCGTGTGGAAGCAGAGAGAGACAGCATACCGGTGCGCATGGACGTGTAGAGCATGCACACCTACAGACGATTTCTACGCAGTTCAACAAAGCACACAGAGCAACACATCGATACAGACAAACATAAATAAAAGATAAAGGCACAGACCAACAATTCTTCTGACATCACCGCACACACACCAATAGCCATACATAACCATGTGCAGAGAGGGCAGAAGGTAACGTGTATTAGCAGAGTACCGGATGATTATGTAAGACAATGCACACAGGATCTACGGGAGCTCTCTGTGATGTGCACCAGAGAAGCCCAACTTATTCAGTTAGGAGATCACTGTGTTACAGTCCTCAAGGGACACTGAGTAATGTTACTCAAAGAACCATTGAGTGATGTGCATCAGTGGATCCATAATTATTGTGCATCATGGGAGAAGGGGCGATGGATAATCTAAGGGGAGTGATCTGCAGTATAGGGCACAGATGAAGTAAGAAGTGAAGGTCAAGTCCATATGTCCCTTGGCATCTGTAACACCTTCAGTCAATCCTGTTTTTTTTCTGATCAGCAACATGCTGGGATTTCTAAGGTTGTACTTATAAAACGAATCTACAAGTCAATGAATGCATAGGTGCCTTGGCTAAAAAACCAGACTGCCGTATATTGTCACACACGACAAGGAACACTTGGCATCTACTCACACTGACTGATTAATAAGGAAATTAAAAACATACATTCCTGCTCAATCACAATTTAAATTTTGTTTACTGCTTTTAAGCTTTCACTGCTTGTTCAGTGTCCCAAACGTTAAACAGAAAACATAGGGTTTCAAGTCTCGTCTTCCGTGATCCACTGAAACATTTTTGCTCCCGGTGCCCAGGATACCATGTGTTTGGGACGGAACAGTCTTCTGCCTGATCCCGGATGTGCACCCCTGCCCTGAGTGGCCTAACTCTACTGATGTCTTCATCCCTAATGATGATTTTTGTTGGCATAGGTAAACACGGATCCTGTGTGAGTGACATGCAATAGCCCTGAGTAACAGATTCCGGTCTTGCTGGACTGAGAGGGGCACCCAAAGCGCAACACTCATAGTGGAGTTAAGCAGCACGAGTGTGGTGGTGGCAAAATCCTGTGTAGTGAGCAGGAGTAAACAGGTCTTTTTCAACCTGTGTCATTGTAGTGAGGCCTACAGGTTCACTCATTCAAAGTTCCACTGCTGTGTGCTTAAATCACACCTTGGCCTACATCTGATTGATGTGGAGTGCTGTGCAGCTTATGAGTGGTGTATCTGAGCTTGGTGTATGTATGCTTGAGAAAGGTATAATAGAGGGATAATGCCGTACTCTGCAGTGCATGCATGGTGAATGCATCTGCTGGGTTATGTGTGCCTGCGAGTGGAACAGCACATGAAAGATGTAGTGCTGTGCGTGCATGTTGAATGCGCGTTTTGGTTGTATGTGTGCCTTTGAGTGGTACAGTATATAAAGGATATAGTGCTCTGCAGTGCATGCCATTAACATGCATGTGCTGGGTGTAAGTGTGCCTGTGAGTGGAACAGAACATGAAGGACACAGTGCTGTGCACCACGTGTATGTGAAATTAATGTACTGGGTGCATGTGTGTCTGTGAATAGTACAACACATAGCAGATTCTGAGTTCCATTTTGGGAGACCAAGGGCTGCATGTTGAAGCATGGAGAGGAGGTAGAAAAATCCCCCTGACAGATTTGTGTATTGCTGCATTTCTGTAAGCTAGGTGGGACACCTGGAGATCAGAGAGCCAGGCTTTCCCCGTGCACTTCAAAGGATGATCTTTAAGTCAGAGAGCAGTCACAAGGAAGGGTCCTGGGCACATCTCAGGAAGATGATGGGGCTGATAAGGGAATCATAAAAAGTAGGGCTGAGGCCATAGGCTAACCTTTTGATACACATTAGACTGTGGCTGACTTCCAGGTGTAAACTCTAGTAACTCCCATGGCCTGTGTTGCGGGGCTATTACCTTTGGATTCGCTCCTGCTCAGACAGACTGCTATCAAGAGTGCACACTTCAAAAAGAAGCAGACCCCTACCACAAACTTCAAAGACTCAGACCTTAAATCACATTTGGTGTCTGAAAATGGAGTACAAGAAAGGGGGCTTAAGACACCAATAATTGTCAACTGCCGAGCCGCCAGTCGGGCTGTGCAAAAAGAAGCTCTGCAAGCCTTCTGCCTGTGACCAGGACTGGTGGCCAAGGCCTGTTAGTCTCCCTGCTGGACAAGGAGATACCACCCAAGAAATCCAACCACCTGCCCTGGAGCACCAGTGCCTGTGTGCTTGTCAAGACCAGTGTGTCCTGTGCAGAAGAAAAGAGCATTGGAGGAAGCGAGGTTGAGTGGGGAATCCTGTTGAGTGGTTTCACCAAGCAAGGTGTGAGGAAACGGCTGCTGCACCTATTGGGTCATTGCCTGTGTGCAGGACAAAGTCAGTAACCCCGAATGCCACTAGAGGCCGGCCATGAAGTGAGCCAAGGATATCGATATGCAGATCAAACCGGAGTCCTATGCAGTGAATTGTCAGTGACCCTGTATGCACGGAGGGGCAAATGAAAGTGAGCCATAACCAACTCAGTGCCGATCAGGTTGTAACCCATGTAGAGTGCAGGATTGGTGACCAGGTATAGCAGGAGGGGCTGCTGTGAACAGTTTGCCATGTGGACTGGGTCATAGCCCTTGCGTGGTGAAGAGTCGCCGACCCTGTATGCCAGGTGGGGCTGCTGTGCAGACATCTGCTGTGTTGATCAGGTAAGTTCCCAGGTATAGTGGCGATACGGCTCTCTGTATGCCAGAAGGGCTCACCGAGACAATCAAGAAGTGTGACCTGACCCGAAACATTGCTGGAGGAGTAAGGCCATTGTGGGAACCCATGTGCACCTAGACCAAGAAAAGGAATCTGTATCAGAAACTTTGCATCCCATCCCTCCCTACCCACTTGGGACGGAACAAAGACTTATCCTGCAAGGAGGTGCTGCAAGGATCCACCTGCCACTGGGGTGCACAACCACACTTGAGGACCTTGCAGATCATTGATTGCAGCCCATCTGGGCAGCATGCCATGAGCTCACCTGAACCAGCCGCTGCCACACTAGCGCTCGCAGAGGGGGCATGCTCACGAACACCGGATGTTCCAATCCTGCAGTCGAGGGTAAGACTGAATTTGGGCCAAATTGGCCACAGAGGAGCTTGCTTGCTAGATAGCACTGCGGCAATGGGACACTTGCCATTTTTACAGTAGAGTCGGAGCGGACTCTTGAGACTCGGACTACTAGTGGGTCTTCCCCTGGATGTTGCCTAAAGTGATTGGGGAATAAATGCAATCGCTAAAGCACGGAAAGAGTGGAACACAGTGAATTGCCTATGAAACACTAGAGCGTTGACCTCAGGGGGACTGTGTAGCTGTTTGTGAATAATACATTTACCTTTGTGTTATTAGCAGTAAAATAAAGATACTTCTCTTTTTTCATGAAAGTGTGTAATTGGCCAGAAATAATCTATTGCTGCTTTATGTACTTTGAGTCATGAGCCTGTGTTTACTCCCTGTATTCACCTTCACCTAGGAGAGCCTTGAACTGTGTGGACCACGCTATTACTGAGAGTCGAGTGCTGAAGGGGTACTTGGCCCAGTTGCTCTGAATCTTTAGTAAGATGGGCCCAAGGACATTGGGAGAAAAAGCCTCAACCCACATGGTTGGGCCCAGTAATCCCTGCTTGCCCAATGGCCCTCTGATAGGGGTTGTGACAACTGGCTGCAAGCGGTGGGCCACCTAATATTTAGGAGCCTTAATACAGAAGTAGCAATGGCCATTTCTGATTTATGCGAGTAGTGCAATAAGTCCACTTTTTTCTGCACAAAGGCGACATGCTTAGACAATGGAAAACATAGGGTTGGAAATAAATTTCAGTACCATGTCTATAGAGCAGATAAAAGATTTATGTAGGGACGAAAAGTGGAGTTTTTCCAGGAGTATGGACAGAAAGGTCTGTGCTAATTTTATTACAGACCAGTTTCAGACACTGGGTGAAAAGGATAAGATTGTAGTAGACTCTGGGGAGGGAACTATGGTCGGAACTAGGAAGAGAGCACTGTGGATTCTTGTCTTAGGACAGATCCATCCCAGACACATGCCAAGTGTGTCCCCTAATCCATTCTCCAGCACTTCACCAAGACACTCACCACCTTTAGTCTATAGAATACCTCAGGTATGTACACCACCTGAAATTTCTAGGGTAGCACGGTCACCAATTCCAGGGCTAAATCCCTTGGGTGGGTTGAGTTTTGCAGAAACCCTGGGCTTCCAGTTGGTGCTTCAGAAAGCTACAGCTGAAGACTATAAGAAGTGCAGAGAGCTATTGAGGGAGAAGCTAAAACGAGCTCACCAGGAATAAGAAGAGAGGGCACTGGAGGGACAGGGGGAATGGGCCTGGGAAGAGAATTTGCGAGAGAGCAAGGAGAACCAGAGAGAAAGCGAGGGCAAACAGAGAGAGCAGGAGGAGAAAAATATAAAGGAAAAGAGCTGGAAATGGAAGAGATAGCCCTTGAGATAGAGAATATTTGGATGGTATCAATGACAACTCCATCTGGGATAAGTGACTCTACATCCAGTAGAGGCTAGACTGTGGCCAAGGTTCCAAAATATCTTGTGCATCTGTATGTGGAAGGTCAGGACAGTTTGGAATGGTTTATGAGCTTTGAGGTCACTTGTAAGGATTCAGACTTAAACGAAGTGTCTAATGCAGATGCCTCACGAATCAAGGAGGTCAAGCAGCGAGTATCGGACCTTGAGGACATGCGTGTGACTGTAGAGCTGTCCCTGACAAAATGCCAGGCAGATCTGCTAGATCTACAGATCCGGCTCGATGATGCTGAAAACCGATCACACAGATCTCATCTGAGATTCACAGGGGTTACCGAAGGACGTGAAAATGGACAGACGGTTACAGACTTAAGTCTTATTCAACATCATGTTCTATCAGAACCAACGGACAAGCACTTAGATCTTACCATCATGCGGGCCCATCGGGTCCCTGCAGTACAGCCATCTAACGCCAAATACCCTCGCACTATTCTTGTGAATTTTGGTGATTTTCGTATCAAGGAACGTATTCTTCAGCAAGCAATTAAGAGTAAAACTCACCAGATTCCCGGCGACTATGCCTTTAAAATTTTCTCAGATATGTCGGTGCCGGCTGCGCACCAGAGGAGAGAACTGAAGGGGATGATCCCAGCATTTCAAAAAGCTGGGGCCCAGGCTGGACTTGTGCAGCAATCCAAACTCATAGTGTTTTTTCAGGGTCATTTTAATGTCATTCTGTAGGAGGCTGGACTGGCTTGTAGTGAGTACCAAGGGGTACTTGCACCTTGCACCAGGCCCAGTTATCCCTTATTAGTGTATAGGGTGTCTAGCAGCTTAGGCTGATAGATAATGGTAGCTTAGCAGAGCAGCTTAGGCTGAACTAGGAGACGTGTGAAGCTACTACAGTACCACTTAGTGTCATATGCACAATATCATAAGAAAACACAATACACAGTTATACTAAAAATAAAGGTACTTTATTTTTATGACAATATGCCAAAGTATCTTAGAGTGTACCCTCAGTGAGAGGATAGGAAATATACACAAGATATATATACACAATAGCAAAAATATGCAGTATAGTCTTAGAAAACAGTGCAAACAATGTATAGTTACAATAGGATGCAATGGGGAAACATAGGGATAGGGGCAACACAAACCATATACTCCAAAAGTGGAATGCGAACCACGAATGGACCCCAAACCTATGTGACCTTGTAGAGGGTCGCTGGGACTATTAGAAAATAGTGAGAGTTAGAAAAATAACCCTCCCCAAGACCCTGAAAAGTGAGTGCAGAGTGCACTAAAGTTCCCCTAAGGACAAAGAAGTCGTGTTAGAGGAATAATGCAGGAAAGACACAAACCAGCAATGCAACAACTGTGGATTTCCAATCTAGGGTACCTGTGGAACAAGGGGACCAAGTCCAAAAGTCACAAGCAAGTCGGAGATGGGCAAATGCCCAGGAAATGCCAGCTGCGGGTGCAAAGAAGCTTCTACTGGACAGAAGAAGCTGACGTTTCTGCAGGAACGAAAAGGGCTAGAGACTTCCCCTTTGGTGGACGGATCCCTCTCGCCGTGGAGAGTCGTGCAGAAGTGTTTTCCCACCGAAAGAACGCCAACAAGCCTTGCTAGCTGCAAATCGTGCGGTTAGCATTTTTGGACGCTGCTGAGGCCCAGGAGGGACCAGGAGGTCGCAAATTGGACCAGCAGAGAGAGGGGACGTCGAGCAAGACAAGGAGCCCTCTCTGAAGCAGGTAGCACCCGGAGAAGTGCCAGAAACAGGCACTACGAGGATGCGTGAAACAGTGCTCACCCGAAGTCGCACAAAGGAGTCCCACGTCGCCGGAGACCAACTTAGAAAGTCGTGCAATGCAGGTTAGAGTGCCGTGGACCCAGGCTTGGCTGTGCACAAAGGATTTCCGCCGAAAGAGCAGTCCAGTGTGCCAGCAGCACCTCTGTTTCCAAGATGGCAGAGGTCTGGAGCACACTGGAGGAGCTCTGGACACCTCCCAGGGGAGGTGCAGGTCAGGGGAGTGGTCACTCCCCTTTCCTTTGTCCAATTTCGCGCCAGAGCAGGGCTAAGGGGTCCCCTGAACCGGTGTAGACTGGCTTATGCAGAATTGGGCACCTCTGTGCCCAACAAAGCATTTCCAGAGGCTGGGGGAGGCTACTCCTCCCCTGCCTTCACACCATTTTCCAAAGGGAGAGGGTGTCACACCCTCTCTCAGAGGAAGTTCTTTGTTCTGCCATCCTGGGCCAGGCCTGGCTGGACCCCAGGAGGGCAGATGCCTGTCTGAGGGGTTGGCAGCAGCGGCAGCTGCAGTGAAACCCCAGGAAGGGCAGTTTGGCAGTACCAGGGTTTGTGCTACAGACCACTGGGATCATGGGATTGTGCCAACTATGCCAGGATGGCATAGAGGGGGCAATTCCATGATCATAGACATGTTACATGGCCATATTCGGAGTTACCATTGTGAAGCTACATATAGGTAGTGACCTATATGTAGTGCACGCGTGTAATGGTGTCCCCGCACTCACAAAGTTCAGGGAATTGGCTCTGAACAATGTGGGGGCACCTTGGCTAGTGCCAGGGTGCCCTCACACTAAGTAACTTTGCACCTAACCTTTACCAGGTAAAGGTTAGACATATAGGTGACTTATAAGTTACTTAAGTGCAGTGTAAAATGGCTGTGAAATAACGTGGACGTTATTTCACTCAGGCTGCAGTGGCAGGCCTGTGTAAGAATTGTCAGAGCTCCCTATGGGTGGCAAAAGAAATGCTGCAGCCCATAGGGATCTCCTGGAACCCCAATGCCCTGGGTACCTCAGTACCATATACTAGGGAATTATAAGGGTGTTCCAGTAAGCCAATGTAAATTGGTAAAAATGGTCACTAGCCTGTTAGTGACAATTTGGAAAGAAATGAGAGAGCATAACCACTGAGGTTCTGATTAGCAGAGCCTCAGTGAGACAGTTAGTCACTACACAGGTAACACATTCAGGCACACTTATGAGCACTGGGACCCTGGGTTACCAGGGTCCCAGTGACACATACAACTAAAACAACATATATACAGTGAAAAATGGGGGTAACATGCCAGGCAAGATGGTACTTTCCTACACATTCATACAGTCGACGCTGCTAAATATTTGCTGCATTTAATTCAAAATCCTAAGCAGTCAGGATGAATGAGGGGGGGCAGAGCCGGAGGGAGGAAAAAGTATAATAAGAGAATGGGAGGGTTAGACACATTTAGCACTAAGACCACTAAGAGGGAGGCTGTTGCTGCGTGAAAATGGGAGATCACACTGAGAGCGAACACAACGCACCACCAGGGTACTTACACTTTAGTCCCTCTCTAGTCTTTGGCGTAGGGTGCTATGTCAAGACACCAGGTTAGGAAAGGAGAGGGCAGGGAGTGCGGGGTGGTGTTGGGTTGCCCAGACGGGAGGGCTCCAGGTGTTGGCCACCCAGGCTGTGGGAGGTGGGGTAGGGGTGGGGACGGGAGGGGGGATAAGGATGTCAGGATCCGTTGTTGCCATTCTAGAGTGCCACTATGTTTGTTATAGAATACTTAAGCCCATAGTGTGGGTGATATCATTCAAAGCAGGTCAAGGTTTCAATCAATGGTAGGGGTGTATTTTCCATTAAGAATACTCTCCTGAAATGGGTTAAATAACCGTAGGAAAAGGTCCGTAATTGAGAAAAGGGTAGCTGCTCTAAATCCTTCAGTTATTCTTTTACAGGAGACTCATAATCTGGTCAATAAAGTTTTGGGTTTCCATATATTTAAAAAATTGGCCGACTTTAAGGTGGTTGCTGCAGCCTCTGCTGCACATAGAGGCGTCGCGGTCTTTCTAGCTAGAGGCCTTAATGCACAACCACTTGATTTCCTTGCTGATCCTGGGGGGCGATGGTCCTGGGTGCAGTGTTTAATTAATAAAGAAAGATTCATCTTTGTTAGTTTTTATGCTCCCCTGCTAGACAACCCAGCTCCTTATGTAGGGCTGTTTCAATCCCTTTTGCAATTAACAGGCAAAATTATTATTGGGGGAGATTTCAATTTCCTTCAGGATCCAGTTCTGAATACCACTGTTTGGGGTAAGAAACAACACAACCCTAGAGCTGCAAAAATTTTTGAAGATTATGTTAAGGTATTGATGCTCTGTGATCCTTGGAGAACGAACGTTCCTAATGTGAGGGAATATACTTGTATCTCAACTCAGTTTAAAAGCTCCTCACGTATTGATTTTTTTTTGGTATCAGAAACTTTGTGTTTTAAATCTCAGTCGGTGCAGCACTCTGGCCTATCTGATCATGCCTCCCTGGTACTGGAAGTGTCTCTTTATTCCAAAGCCCCTAGAACTCAGACTAGAAGGTGGGTCTTCAACCTGCAGCTTCTTTTGGATGAGGGATGGGTACAGATCTCCCAGGGTGAAATAAGTGAATTTTTCAAACGCAATCAGGGTTCCTCAACTCCTGCTGTAATTTGGGATTCATTTAAGGCCTTTTTCAGGGGCTTGGTAATTGCCAAGGAGGCAGCAGATAAATCTTATCTGAGACAACAAATTGTCTGGAAGAGGCAGTCCAAAGATGTTTAACTGCTTACCTTTATGCCCCTTTGGAAACTAATAGACAGGCCTTTGAATCTGCAAAAAAGGCTTTGGTAAACAACTTTTCTAAGAAGGTTGATATAGAATAACGGACTTATAAACAAAAGATCTACGAAGAAAGTAACTTTACAGGTAAATTTTTAGCATGGCAAGCTCGAGATCGAATTGCTGGTAATATCATTCACGCTTTAAGATGTCCTGTCACCGGGTCTAGACAAACGGATCCTAGAGCCGTGGATGAAATTATGTTGGAGCATTGTAGACAAATTTATAGCCAGGCGCCAGGCATTGATCCTAGGTCCATTAAAGAATTTTTGGGGAAACTGGATATCCCCAGTCTTACAGAAAAAGACAGTGATGCTCTGATACAGCCATTCACGAAGATAGAACTTCTTGAGCTTGTTAAGAACCTCTCCATGGGGAAGGCTTGTGGACCAGATGGCTTCCCGGACTAATTTTATAAGGCTTTCATTAAAATATTTGCCGGTTATTTTTTGGCTTTAATCAATGGTCTATTGATGGGCGAGCAAATTCCCAAGACCTGGCATTCAGGAAATGTGGTTAGCTTTCCTAAGAAGAACAAGGACAGGAAGGACCCTAGTGCATATCGTCTAATTTCATTGTTAAATACAGATTATAAAATTATTACAAAACTTCTGGCTAATAGGCTTAATGGGGTAGTTAACAAATTGGTGCACCCTGACCAAAATGGGTTTATAGCCGGTCGGCAACTTGCTACTAATATGCACCTATTGGCTGAGGCTCTTGACTATTTCGCTTCTAATAAAGTTCCTGCCATCATTCTTTTATTAGACGCAGAAAAAGCATTTAATTTGGTTGTATGGGATACACTTTTTTCAATATTGTCTAGCTATAAGGTCCCCTCCCAGGTTATTGCGTTAATTCAAAGGCTGTACTTTAACCCGGAAGCTAATATTATTATAAACTCAAAATGCGTTGTTCAACTTCAAGTACAACGGGGGACTCAGCAGGGTTGCCCTTTGTCCCCTATACTCTTTGCTCTTTTTATTGAGCCGCTAGCCATTAAAATTCAACAACATAATCAGATTCAACCTCCTTTAAAGTCTATGGGGAAGATCAAACTTTACGTGGACGACATTATTATGTTTCTAGATGAAGAATGTATCTCTCAGGAAGCAGTTTTTAATGTATTTACTGAGTTTGAGCAAATGGGTGGCTATAAGATTAATATGAGTAAGACCGATATTATTTTGTGTGGCACCCCTTCTATTAAACTGCTTCCTGAACTAAGACGGTGTGTGAATGCCAGGCCAAAGACATAGCTTGGGATTTATTTCTCAGCCGATATAGGAGACCTGTACGATCTTAATTATGCCCCATTGCTCGCGAAAACTCAGGCTTTGCTGGCTCGTTGGGGGTCTCTCCCCCTTTCTATATTAGGTCGAATTGCATTAATTAAAATGTCAGTTCTGCCATTGTTTAATTTTCCGTTTTCGGCCATTCCGTGTGTTTTAACACAAAACTTTTTCAAAAAATTGGAGTCCATACTACGCCCAATTATCTGGCAAAATCGGAAGGCTCGAGCCTCACTAAGTATATTGCATGCGGATAAAAAATAGGGGGGGTTAGGTCTGCCTAATTTTAAAGAGTATTATTCTGCTTCTTTTGCACATTATTTCACTAGCTTTAAAATAGATCAATCAGCAGGTTGTGGGTTCTTCAATGACTTTTGTGAATTAATATGTAGAGAGCATAATATTCGGAATCCAGCACCCTTGGCGAAATCTCCTCAAAAAGTTTGTTATAAGATTGTCAAATGGCTCTTTAAGAGAAAATCTGATTTTTTCAGAAAATATTCAATCTCATTTGTGCATTTCGACACCCCCCTTACACAGATCACGTTACACTCTGGTGTTCAGCTTAATGCAGACCTAGTAAGGAGATGGGAACACGCAGGATTCAGTAAAATAGGGGATTACCGTGTTAATGATAACTGGGAGCTCCCTTAAATATCCTAAATACTGTCAAAAATAACTTTTTTTTGGTGGGATCCTATACTTTTTTGCTACACAGTTTAAGGGATTTGGATGTCAATTCTAATATTAATGCCCAGATGTTGATTTCAGAACTGGTGGATCCTGCAGGGATAAGGACTGTGGGGTCATGAAGAAGGCTATTGACAGACAGGGATAAGGCCGATCTTGGGAAAAAAGTGCAAAGGAAATGGGCTCGTCAGGAGGGCCTGGATTTCTCAAGTGAATGCAGGGAGAGAATTAATCATCTGAAATTCTCAGTTTTCAGAGGGGCAAACTGGCATCAAATGATATTTTTAGGAAATGGTTACTATATCGAACCCCGCAGGCCCTATCCCGCATGGGGCCCAGCTGTCCTGATATGTGTTTTCGTTGTAAGGAAGTAGGGGTGGCTGCCTGGACACATGTGATTGCAACATGTCGATGTATACAGGAATACTGGGCCTGAATATTTAAGATGCTAACAACTATGGCGCATGTTTCCTTAACTCCCAGCATTTGGCTAATTGCTTAGGGTTCGATCCTGAGGCAAGGCTCCCTTCCAGGTGGGAGAAACTCGTATTTATTGCCACTCTGGTCGCTAGATCTCTTTTGTTAAGAAACTGGCGATCTGAGCTGTCTCCCACTTGTCAAGAATGGTAGAACAAAATGACGCAAGTCAGGAATCAGGAAATGAGATATGCTAATAGAGTAGGAAGCGGTAAAAAGTTTTCACTGATTTGGGGTGAATGTTTTTTAGATAAGCCTGGGTGAATCTGAATGGTTAAATTTACTATTTATTACTGAAAGAGCATGCATAGTTATTTATTTTCATTGTAAGTGGCAATGTATTATCTTTGTTACTAATTTGATCGATCCTGAAATAAAAAAAATAAAAAAAATAAAAAAGGAGGGAATGGTTTATGAGCTTTGAGGTCACTTGTAAGGATTCAGACTTAAATGAAGTGTATAATGCAGATGTCTCAAGGCAACCATGCCCTTGGAAGGAAATGCCTCTGGCAGGCCAGATGGTTCATGCGCGAATGAAGGAAGTTCTTCATAGGTGGTTTGGACTGAAGCGAGCTCAGTACCGTCAGAGATTCAGGGTCTGCAAGGGAGCGGGTGGTGTTTGGGTTGAAACTGGGATTCATGGTGTATTGCTGGATTGAAATGAGTGGATTAGAGGGATGGAGGCCAAGGACTTTCAGTGATACCAGTTGCTGGTGACAAAGTAACTCAAGAAAGCATTCTCTACCCCACTTAGGCAATGCCTGTCTGCTTTAACAGAGGGAGATTCAGAGATACTTGCAGTGTTGGCTGACAAGTGGTTAGCTAAGAGGGTTCACAAAGGGCTATAGCAGCACTGTTCTGCACCAAAGTAGGAGAGGACCTTTCCACAGACTGGTTCCAAACCAGAGGGCAAGCAACAGGGTAATTCTCATAGGAATTGAGGAGTGTTCAGGAAACATGGGAATGTTAATGGTGTGTCTGAGAAGGAGTATCATGAGAAGGGAGGACAGGGAATTTCTTCCAAGTTCAAGATGATGACTTGTTTCAAGTGCCACAAGGTGGGACAAGTTAAGAGAGAAGTACAGAATGCCTGACCGGGTTCAGGGCTGGATTAAAGCCAAAATGTAGCACCTGAAGGTCATTGAGAGATCTTGTAGTCCATGGTCTAGTCCTGTGGTTCTAGTACCAAAGCAAGGATCTACTGATTTGTGGTTCTGTGTGCACTACCAAGCTCTCAATGAAGTTACCAAAGCCAATTCTCATCCAATTCCAAGAGTGGATGAGCTTGTGGATTGGTTAGTGTAGGAAGTTGGCTCTGTATATATTATCTCAATTTGAGAGATAGTGTTCACAGAGTCCAAGGGTTCCCCTTAGAGGTTGATAGTGGCAAAATTAGATAATACGAACGCTCAATTTTGTGGCAGTGTGGTCAGGCAGGTTTTTTGAGTCTGGAGACAGGCCAGTAGGGCTGGGGCCAAGTCAGTTGTCATCTCTGCAGGGCTCTCAGGTCAGCAGTCCTTCTTGTTTCAGGTTGCAGGGATCTGGTTTCCTGGGTTCAGGGTCACCCCTAAATACTAAATTTAGGGGGGCGTTTAGGTCTGGGGGGCAGTAGCCAATGGCTACTGTCCCGGAGGGTGGCTACACCCTCTTTGGGCCTCCTCCCTGAGGTGGGAGGGGGGGGCACATCCCTATTCCCATTGGGGGAATCTTTCCAATCTCAAGATGAAGGATTTCTAAAGGCAGGAGTCACCTCAGCTCAGGGCACCTTAGGGGCTGTCCAGACTGGTGGGTGGCTCCTCCTTGTTGTTTTCCTCATTATCTCCTCCAGCCTTGCCGCCAAAAGTGAGGGCAGTGGCCGGAGGGGCGGGCATCTCCATTTGCTGGGATGCCCTGGGGTGCCGTAACAAAAGGCGTGAGCCATTGAGGCTCACCTCCAGGTGTTACAGTTCCTGCAGGGGGAGGTGAGAAGCACCTCCACCCAGTACAGGCTTTGTTCCTGGCCACAAAGTGACAAAAGCTTTCACCCCATGTGACCAGAAACTTGTCTGGTTGTGGCAGGCAGACAGAAACTGGTCAGCTTAGCACTAGGAGCTGGACTGGTTTTCAGGGGGCATCTCTAAGATGCCCTCTGGGTGTATTTTACAATAAATCCCACACTGGCATCAGTGTGCATTCATTGTGCTAAGAAGTTTGATACCAAACTTCCCAGATTTCAGTGAGCCATTATGGAACTGTGGAGTTAGTGTCTGACAAACTCCCAGACCATATACTGTTTATGGCTACCCTGCACTTACAATGTCTAAGGTTTTGCTTAGACACTGTAGGGGCATAGTGCTCATGCACATATGCCCTCAACTGTGGTATTGTGCACCCTGCCTTAGGGCTGTAAGGCCTGCTAGAGGGATGACTTACCTATGCCACAGGCAGTGAGGGGTGGGCATGGCACTCTTTCGGGGAGTGCCATGTCGACTTAGTCATTTTCTTCCTACCAGCAACACAAGCTGTGAGACAGTGTGCATGTGCTGAGTGAGGGGTCCCTCAGGGTGGCATAAGACATGCTGCAGCCCTTAGAGACCTTACCTGGCAACTGGGCCCTTGGTACCAGGAGCACCATTTACAAGGGGCTTATCTGTGTGCCAGGGCTGTGCCAATTGTGGGGACAAAGGTACAGTTTAGGGGAAGAACATTGGTGCTGGGGCCTGGTTAGCAGGGTCCCAGCACACTTTCAATCATAACTGGCATCAACAAAAGGCAAAAAGTCAGGGGGTAACCATGCCAAGGAAGGCATTTCCTTACAGTTTGGTTACTCAAAGTACTTGTACACCTTGAATGTGACCAGCAGGTATTGGCAGATTCCTTTAGCACCAAATGCCAAGGAAATGTCTTCATTTTCTATGCCAGACAGGCTGTATCAGTGCAAGTTGATGCCCTTTCATTTGAAGAATGTTCCTACCACTTTTCAGCACCTAATGAATCATGTTCTCACAGTGCTAGAAGGGTTCTGTGTAGCCCTGGATGACATTGTGTTTTTTAGCATTTTATGGCAGGACCACCTAATACAGCTAGCTAAGATATTGACTAGGATACAAGAGGCAAAACTAACCATCGAGAAGACCAGGTGTCAGGTGGGGCGGTCCTTTGTAGTCTACCTTGGACATGACGTGGTGAAAGGGAGGATTTGTCCATTAGATGCCAAGGTTCAGTCTGTGATGGAGTGGGAAGTGCCTTCTGCGCAGACTGAAGTGAGGGTCTTTTTAGGACTCACCTGATATCATAGGAACTTTGTGGTGAACTATGGAAGTATAGTTGCCCCGTTGACTGCTTTGACCTCCAACAAAAAGCCTAGGAAAGAGGCATGGACTGAAGAGAGCCAAAAAGGAATTGAAGAACTTGAAGAAGGAACTATGTACTGCACCTGTAGTGAAAACATCTAACTACAGTCAACCTTTCCTTGTACAGACGGATGCCTTTGACAAAGGAGTTGGAGCAGTGTTAGCTCAACTGGATGATAAAGATAGAGAGCGTCCTGTAGCCTTTATTAGTAGGATATTACTACTCAAAGAGCAGAACTGGGTGGCTTTTAAGAAGGCGTGTTTTACCATAGTGTGTAAGTTCAACCCTTATTTGTTTGGCCTTAAGTTTGAGGTGCAAATGGCTCATAAGCACTGAAATGGCTAATGGCTACGAAGGGAAAGAATCATATGTTGCTGAGAAGGAAAAGAATCATATGTTGCTGAGATGGTCTATATTTTTGCAAGGGTTACACCTTGTAGAGGGGCACAGAGCCAGAACCACAGGAATGCTGAGGTACTTTCCCATCAGTTTTACCATTCTGACCACCCAACCTTTCTAGGTTAGGGCTGGTTTGGGGTGTTCTGAACAGAGAGGAGTGTTTGTTGGGATGGCAATGGGCTTGTAGTCCTGCCGTAAGTGCCCCAGCTGTACTGATGTCCACATCCTTAAGGCATTTTTTTGTGCATTTTTTAATTGTCATGGGCAAACATGGATCATGCGTGTGCACCATGACATAGGCCTGTTTCACAGATTGACCAGAAGGGAAGGCCAAAGCGCTACCCTTGAGGTGGTGAAAGGCTACTGCCTTTACAAGGAGTTAAGAAGCACGAACACTGGTGGTGGCAGCATACTGTGTAGTGACCAGTAGGAGTAAACAGGTCCTTTTTAATCTATGTCACTGGAGTGAGGCCTTCAGGCTCCCTCATTCAAGATTCCACTGCTGTGTGATTAACTTACCCCTTTGCTCACATTAGATTAATATGGAGTGCTGTCCAGCGCGAGTGGTATATCTGCGCAGGAGATATGTGTGCCTGGGAAAGGTACCCGGTAACCTACAAAAATAATGCAGTACTGTGCAGTGTGTGCATGTTGAAAACATAAACTGAGTGTATGTGTGCCAGAGAGTGGAAGGATACAGCGCTGTGCAGTGCATATATGTTAAATGCATGTGCTGTGTGTATGTGTGCCTGTGAGGTGCTTTTATGTGAAATACATGTACTGGGTGTATGTGTGCCTGTGAATGGTACAAAACATAGCAGATTATGGGTTCCATTTTGGGAGACCCAGGGCTGCATGTTGAAACATGAAGAGGAGGTAGAGGAATCCCCCAGACCGATTTGTGTATTGCTGCATTCCCGTTAGCTGGGTGGGGCACACTGGAGTGGGGAGAGACAGGTTTCCCCTGTACACTTGAAAGGGTGCTTTTTGATTCAGAGAGAGGTCACAAGGAAGGAGCCATGGCATAATACGGGAAGGAGACAGTGCTCATAAGAGAATCATAAAGAGTAGAGCTACAGCTCTGGGCTAACCTTTTGATACGCATCACTGTGGCTGACATCCAGGTGTTCACTCTAGTCATTCCCATGGCCTCTGTTGTGGAGCCATTAGCTTTGGATTTGCTCCTGCTATCAAGAGGAAGAGAGGGCAGAGCAGAGGGCACTTCAAAAGGAGGCAACCCCCAACATAAACTTCAAAGACTCAGACCCTAAATTACATTTGGGACCTCATTTACAGTCACCTTGTTGTGCTTCCCTACACTGAAGTGAAAAGGCAGGAATGCACCATATGTATGCAATTCAATGCATTCCTGTCCTTTCCCCCTGTGCTGGTGCTGTTTTGGCAGCCTAGTACCAACGCAGGCACCCTTGCACCATGGTGCAAGGGAGCATGTGTTGTCGGTAGGATTGCAGACAGGGTCGCTGTCCTGCACAAACACAATCCTTAGAGGTGTTTTCCTCTTTCTATGTGTGCTGCGAAATGCAGCACACATGGAAAGAGCAAAAAATTAGGAGAAATAAAGTTATTTCTCCTCATTATGCATCACCGTGGGAGGAGTACATTTTTGGCACATTCCCAAATTTACATGCGTTTGTAAATCTGGGGAAGCGTCAAAATCCATGGGTTTTGTGTGGGAACACCACCCACAACACCCATGGCACGCCTCCTGAGTGTAGAGTAAGGCAATGCAGCGAAGTGCACTGCCTTTCCTTACTCCATATCTATGAGGCCATTCAAACCACACAAAGTGGCTTTGTGTTGCCTCATAAATATGATTTCATAGTTTAAGCCAGAGCGTCACAAAAAGTGATGCTCCTGCAGAGCAAGGGACTCATAAATATGTTCCTTGGCGTCTGAAAATGGACTATGAGAAGGGGAGCTTGAGACCAAAAACATTTTCAACTGTCACACAGCCAGCTGGGCTATGCGAGGAGGTGAAACTCTTCAAGACTTCTACCTGTGGCCAGGACTGGTGGCCTAGGACTGCTAATCTACCTACTGGGTGAACGGACACCTCCCAGGAAATCCAAGACCAGCTGCCCCGGAGCCAAGAGCACCAGCCATTCCTGATTGCCAAGACCAGTGTGCCCTGTGAAGAGGACAGAGTTGGAGGGAGTTTCAGTGTAGAATCCTGTTGAGTGGTTTCCTAGAACAAGGTTTGAGGACACACCTGCTGAATCGATCGGGCAGTGGCCTGTATGCAGGACAAAGTTGGCGACCTTTGTATTCCAAGAGAGAGCTATCATGAAGTGAGACATGGATATCACTGTGCTTATCAGGTTGGAGCCCATGCAATGAGGCATGTGGGACCCCATATGCCAGGAGGGGCTGCCAGAAATTGAGCTGTAACCAAAACTGTGCCAATCAGGTCAGAACCCATGTACAGTGAAAGATTGGTAATCCTGTAAGCGAGGAGGGGCTGATGTGGACAGATTGCCATGTGGAGTGGACCGTTGCCCTTGTACGGTGACGAACCGGCAACCCGTATGCCATGAGGGGCTGCCATGCAGACATCTGCTCTTCTCATCGTGTTGGCGCCCATATACAGTGGAGATATGGTACCAGATGGACTCATCCAGACTAGCAAGAAGCGTGACCAGACCCAGAACATCACCAGAGGAGTGAGGCCGTTGTGGGATATCCTCCACACGTGGATCTGGACAAGGAGTCATGATCTAGAAGTTCATATCATCTTCTCCCCACATGGAATGGACCAAAGACTTACACTGCAAGGAAGAGCCGCAAGGAGCCTCTGGTCACTGGGGGTTCGTGACCACATGTGAGGACCTTGAGAATCATTGAGCAGAGTCCACATGGCCTGCATGTAGTGAACTCACCCGAGCCAGCCACTGTTACTCCAGCACCCGCAGAGGGGTAGCGCTCCGGAACTACAGATGCTCCAATCCTCCAGGTGTGTGTAAGTTTGAATTCGGGCCAAGTCAGCCCGGAAAACTTGGTTGTTAGGTAGCGCTAAAGCTGGAAAACATTTGGCTTTACAGTAGAGTTGGATTGGAATCTTGAGATTATCTACTTGTGGGGCTTGCCCTGGATGTTGCCTAAAGTGTACGAACAAACCGACAAAAACTACAATTGTACACAATATACAAATATGGAGATGTACATTTTAGATTCTCGGCTTGATTAGATCATAAAAATAGCTATGATGATGAAAGTGTGCACTGTGGGTGTGAATGTACACGGAATTACCAGGGGATGATTGCGATTCAGATATCATGCACATGGAGAAAACAGCCCAGTGGGCCTGCTTTGTTTCATCAGCTAAGCAACTTAACCACCAAATAAATGCCTGGGGTATTAAGGACCTCCGACTTTCTTACTTCTGAAAAGTGCAGGAGAACTCATTTCAGATGACGATTTGGCAGACATCAGGCACCTCCTTACCTAATTTAAACACACATTGGATACAGGGGTCATGAAAATAGGAATGAACTGTCCTAAACCATGCTGTTTGCTCCACCGTCCTCTGGTCGGCTTAATTTGTGAATACGTGCAGGTGCCCAAATCTCTACTCAGAAGCCCACAGCCGGCGCGCAGAATACCAGGACCACGTAGCCTTGAATCCACGTCATCGCTATTTAAAACAATAAACAGACACTATCTGCCCCTTTATCTTACTTTTGCGGGTTCCACCTCTTTCTCATTCTTACCGCTTGTGCGTTCTTCCCTCTCTTGTTTTGTTCCCGTTATATGTCTGATGAGGAAATGTAAATGTGTCAGTGGGCCCCACCAGGACCCACCGGCTCAAATTAAGCACTGTATCGAGATGATGGCACAGTTCGGGGCGTACACTTTTTTTTAAAGCGTGAGGAAATGTGCAAGCACTTATCTGCAAGGGTGTATGTATTTGCATGCTTTTTCTGAAAGAAGCGACGATGGCAATTTTGGGATTAATAATATGAAATATACTGGATGCACTTGTCTGATAAAATCTGATAATTGTTCTTCTTTAGATAAAAAAAATACAAGAAGAAATGGAAAAACTTGAAGTTTGTCTTTCGCCCTCACCCCCCAGTACGGAGTACCTGGATGACGTGGGCACCGAGGAGGACGGCCAAGATGTTTCCAGAGGGACATTGCGGTTCTCCCTTCTATATGTCAAGAAAAAGCGTCAACTGCATCTAAAGGTCATCGAAGCCATCAACCTCGCGTGCCAGGGGGCCGACCTCTTTGTTAGGATCAGGCTTTTTTCCCGGGAGACTTCACAGGAGTCTGATCTGCGGTACATTCTCCATGAATGGGAAACTAAGGTAGTCAAAAACAACAAAAAATCTCATTTTGGGGATGAGTTCACGTGTTCCTTGCGGGAACCTGAACTGAAGATGGTTGCTGTTAAGTTAGAGGTAAGTCCTATGGTGTTTAACTCTATTCCACTTCTTTCTTTTAAAAGAAAAGTGTCTAATTGGTATTTGCATTGAAACTGACACACGTTTTGATCACAGAGCATCATAAGACTCTCAAAGAAGCCCATATCAGTTCAAGAATTTGCAAACAACTCGCACCATAGGCGTGGAAGATGGGCGTAAATCGATTCAGATGGAGACAATATTGTCCAGCATCTTTTCAGATTTCCTGTAAAGCCGGTCTTAATGGCAATCCCAAAGTTACTCAAATTCTGGAAGAAAAAAAAAACTCTTTCTGTTCAATCATTTTCCAGATACGACTATATTCTGCCACACTATTTTCTTCCCATCATATTTTCAGCTTTCTCTACACGAGTAGGGTCACGTCACTTAGGTGACTTTTTCACTTAGGTAGGTTCTTTTTTCAAGGATGTCACATACATGGTCAGTGTAGATGGCAATTACATGTTCCACTGTACAAGAAGTAATTTGAGAAACATGGCCGGTTTCCGACAGAGCACCTGTCCTTTGCAGGTGGTACGGAGTAACTACTTGGCAGTTTGTCACTTGGACACTCCTCTTCCGATAGGTAATTTATGAGGTCATTTGTTGTGACCTGATACACTCTTGTGGCTTCTTGTGGTGGTGTTGTAGAGCAGTTGCCTATATTGTCTTTAATGTACTCCAGCCCCGCTAGCAACTGTAATGCCATGAGCTCTCGAGCCAGCTACAGAGTTTGATCTGTGGGGTTTGATAGCACCTACACTGTTTAAACCGATGTTCACCAGGAGGATGGGGCGGCATTAGAAGAGGCGAGACTTTGCTCCACAAAAGTGACCCAGAATCCGCGTTGAGATCAGCAGCTGTGCGGAACAGTAAGCAGCTTCGTCACTGCAGCGGTCACAGGTTACGAAACAGCCGAGTGACCCGCCACTGCACCGGTCGAAGGTCACAAGTATTTCTTAGGATACGGGCGGTGGGAGTTAAGCAGCTCAGCTAAATAATCCAGCACGCAGCTGTGTCTTTCAGGTTTGAGCTGTTTTCAGATGCCGCATTCACCTGCCTCTAAAACAACTGGTTTGCTCTACATAAAACAGGAAGAGTGGTATACATGCAGTTCACGATGCCTATGTGAACTACCGCCTATATCCAGGCATGAATGTATCGCCTCAGGTGTGAGGTACCACACAGATCATGGGACCAACCAGCTTCACAAAACAAATGAATGCAGGAAAAAACTGTTCACACAAATAGTTTTTGAATCATCATTATTAATGCTGCTGGTACACACCTGCCAGGCCATAGCAGTTCTTTCTTATGATTATGTGGGTTTTCTGCACCATACCAGTCCTTAACCTGACACGATGGTTGCAGGTACTCATGTTTAGAGACCGCACTTACTTTTCCTCATCAGACTTTGACCCACATCAAGAGAGAGAAAAACACAAAATTAGGAAAGGAGGAGGAAGAGAAAACTGGAAAAGAAATGACAACGGGAGAAAGCAGGGATGAAAACTTGCAAGAGTAAAGTAAGCGTCAGGGCGGTGGTGCTGTATTGCAGAGGCATGAGGTTGAATCAAGGCTAGGCAGCTTTGATATTGGTCAGTCCAGACAGTCGTCAGCGCTGGCCGCTAGCTTCTGAGAAAAACTTTGGCCAACAGCCCTTATTATTTTACAAATTTAGCACTGACTAAAACTGTGATATAATGTGCAATAAAGTGCGAGCTGTGATATAATGTGCAATATAGTACGAGCATGCTATCATTTTATCTAGATGACACCACAAACTCAAATCAGTCAGTGGTCTTATGCTGCTGAAAATAAGCATTTCCTACAGGATCATACACTGTTTATGAATTCGTATTTGAAATTGGACTTGTAAAAAAATGAGAACAAAACCTCTGGTTAATTTTGTTATGGTAATGCATATCTCTAATCAATTTACTGCCGGTTTCTATGCATAATATGACATATTTATACATCATGATGGAAGTGAAAGGACCACAAAGATTACAATTGAAAGAGTGTTGCATATGAGGGCAACATGTCATTTTAGAGCTCCATCATCATCAGACTGTCTACCCTCTCTCTCTGCATACTTCCTAAAATTAGAATTCAGAAGTTAGGACAATTTTCAAAAATAAATCAGGACATTTTCAGCCTTTCAATTTTATGCATCAGAAAGTTGGTTTGTAAAGGCAAAATATCTAAATATCTATTTGTAAAAAGATGTCTTACTTAAAATGACCTAGCTTTGTCTGTCAGCCTCTTGTAACTCACATAATAAATAATATATATATACATATATATTTATTTATATATATATATATATATATATATATACATACATAAATAAATATATACACACACACACACACACATATGGATAAAGGTTTAGTTTTAGTTCAGCCTCCTTCAATCTTTGCCATGTTTGTGTGTCATTCAACTTTTGAGTCAACCCACAGGACTGTATCCACACAGTTGCAGAATGGCAGTGTCATTTTCTCCTATTCACTTTGGATCAGCTCACAGGACAGCCTTCGATAATTAGAGAATCAGTCATGAGGAGTGACAGTATTTTGTCCACTTTTACGTCTGTATCCACTTTGTGTGAGCATCAGAGGCACAGAAATCCTTCTTCTTTTATTGTTTTGCATTTTTATATAGCGCAAACTTAACCCGAATGTAAAGGAACGCTCTCCTTGAGCACCAGTTGAATTACACAAGTTTACAGTCATGTTTTTAGGCAGGGAGAGATTAAACTATTTGACTAGAATCACAGGATATTGAGCCAATGTAACGTGTCGATCCTGATTCCCTAGTTTCAAAGTTAGCAGCTGTTGCCAAAATGCCACAGCCTCTTCTGGAGCCATCACCATAGTGCACTTCACAGCAGCCCTCCACGAAGCTTTGCTGGGGAGACAGCAGTGTGGTCTTACACTTGGAGGAAAACTTAAAGCAAGTTTTTGTTTCATTTGGTGAGGAGCAACATATATGGTGTTGTTTGGCATTGAGAACTGTCTGAACTTTACAGATATCATCTATATAGCACTGCAGCCTCCATAGCATTGTATTTGAGATACAATCGGAGCATCACACACTATCGATGGAGTCCTAACACAATGCTGTGCCACAGTATGACGGGTTCCCACAGTCGTCATTTCTTCTTCATATATCTGACCATCAAAAGCACACCAGCACTACCCAAACCACATGACCGCTTGCTTGTGCAATTCTTCTGAAGCGATCCTGAGGCTGCCAGAGCCTCCTAACTCAAGCGGAGCGCTCTGAGCCTCTATTAGAGATGATCAAGCTATTTGAGGCTTAAGTAAGACTTGAGCCCGAGATCTTTTTCGGGCTCAGTTTGAGCTCCTTTTGGACCCTCAAGGCCAATCCGAGACAAGCTTTAATGTGGTTCAGGACATAATCATCGACACACTTGACCAGTGTAAAAGGCCATTTATCAGGACAGGATTGCTAATTATAACATAACATTAACATAATCTGGAAATTCAACTTATAAACTTTTCAACACCACCCTTTGAAAACTCCCTTGATCTTTCATTTTCACTTCATTCTCCCACTTTTGCCTTTGTTCACCCAGCCTCCACTTCCATTCACATACACATCCCCCTTCTCCTTTCGTCCCCTACCTGATTCAGGCATCCCCCACGCTGTAGTCCTTCCCCTGCTTCTTCTTCCCTCCCTTGAAGGGAAGCCACACCCGCACCTGACTCTCCACCCTCCCCCATCTACTGCCACCCAGCACAAACCCCTTGGGCGTTTTGCTGCCCCACCAGCGAACCCACTGCAACACTGCACATCCCTTAAGCAGTCGCTCTCAGCCATAACTTTTCACCCCACAAGTCCCCCAAAAAGAAACCCAGCTCCACAATATAATACGCATTGCCCATATCTGACAGGTGCACTCAGTCATCTCTGAAGAGCACCGCTTCTTTTTCCTGAATCCCTTCATCAGAACCAGTCAGAACTTTAATGTCATGAGCCCAACAAAAAACTCTCATTGCCCTATCGAGCTTCCTTCGAGCCCTCTCAATAGTACCATGCTTTATAGCCCCTCTCCATTTTCTCCTGGGCACAAATTCCATGTGTACCAGGCAATCTCATGCATTTTTTGTCAAAGCAACACCATATCCCATTGCATGTGTTGCAGTTGAGTGAGCCCAGAGAGCCGCACCAGATCATTCTCCCCAGGTGCAATACCAAAACATCAGGACATTTCCAATTCAGCATCATTGATGTTAGAAAAAGAAGGAAGTTGCCCCACCTCATTCCGCTCTTTCCCCACCACAAAACCTCGTGACGGCTACTCGGCAGTCCCAGAGAACGTTCATAAATCTGTTTTTCTGCATATTTTGCTGCCCAGTGTATAAATGAGTGCCCGACCAGCCATGTAACCACTTTCGATTTTCCCGGGCCACTCATACAACCTGCAAAGGAACACAAATTTCAGTAGGGGACAACAACCCCCCCACCTGTTCCCAAACCCCACTGTTCCCCTACCCTCTACCCTGAAATCCAAGGCTCAGGCCCTCACATATCGCTCACAGTATTTAGACCGCCACCTCCCAATACGCCTGATCTGAGCCCAGTCGAAACCTAACCAAGCCTCCGCTGCTGCTGCCCCAATCCTGAATGAATGTGTACCAAAAGGACTCTCCTGCCACCCAATCCATCACAAGGCCATCTGCAAGATCGACAACAACTGAAATGCTGTAAGTTTCTCACCATTCGCGTGACATAAAACACCTCCCCGATTCGGCACCCTATGTATCCTGAAACTGTTGCATTCCAACACTGGATATGCTGCTGTACCACCCCCGTTGCACAACCACAAACATTTACCCCGACCCAGTTGATCCGTTTTGGACTTTCGTATCCAGATGCCCAAACGCTCCTCTCGCAGGCACACCTCGCCCTCCTTAACGCCAAAAGACTTCCTCACACCCAACAATTCAGACACCCGGAAAGCCCTAAAAACATCCATACCATGCACAATCTAAAGAGGGCAACCTCATGTGCATCCGCACAGCAAACCGGCAGTATGTGCAACAACTCAAGAAGAAAATCAAATGTAATGGCTTCCCTCACTGCATTGCCTGACCCCAACCCAATCTTTCTTCCCCCTAACCTTTCAACATATTCCCCAAAATGTCATCATTCACCGGATCACAACCAAAAAACAATTTCCCTAAAAAGACACACCCGCCAACTGACAACAAACGTTTATTAATCAAGAACAATACAAAACACAACACTCGTTACTCAAGCGCACCATGATCCTGCAACCAAAATTGCCCTTCAAAACCTTCAAAATTCTGGATCTCCAACCATGCCAAGTGATAACTCTTCTGAGTCGATTCCACTAGCGACATCTCCACAAGCCTAATGACCATCACAGCCCCCACTCTCATATGCCTGCCAGGACTGCTGTCTTGTGCTCCTCCGCGCCTGGTGCCAAACTGCGGAAACGTTGTCACTGTGAACGAGACAGCTAATCTGCAATAGAATTGTTGACCTCTGGAATATGTGCTGCCTTAAATATTATATTTAAAGTTGAACATCGAAGCATAAAACTCCTCAGCAGCCGCAGTACCTGAGATCCCTTGGCCTCTGTCTATTCACCAATTCTACCACTGTCAAATTGCCCATGTGAAACATTACAGTTCTGCTGGCCACACTGTCGATGCCACAAGCAGCAGAAAGAATTCCAGAAATGCAATACTCCTGCCCTGCCTCAACCATTCATTGCTCTGGCCACACCTCCGCGCACCACCGTCCATCCAGAAAAGGCCAATACCAGAGGCTCCAGTCGCGTCAGAGAATATCTGCACCTGCCAGACAGTGTCCTCCTCCCAAAAAACCACTGAGACCCCATTGAACTGCATCAAGAAAATTTCCTATACTGACAACCGAATCCTGTGATGAGGGAGGGATGCACTCGACATCGCAAGTCCCATATGCCTTCAAAAATTCCTGCCTCACCAAACCACTCTGCAGGCACAATTGAGAAACCCCAGAAGCTGTTGTGCCATGTGCAAATCGATCTTATGTTGTAACCTGATGTGTCGCAGAAAAGTCAGAATTACTTCCACTTTTTCTGCCAGCAGTCATGCCATAAGGGCCACTGTATCAAGTTTGATACCCAAGAAGGTCAATGCACACCTTGGGCCCTCAGTCTTTTCGGGAGTCAAAGGGACTCCAACTTCCAGTACTAGCTGTTCAAAGCACTTCAAAGCCCTGCCACATGACCCGGATCCTGGATTACCCACAAAAAGGGAATCGTCTAAGTAGTGTGACACCGCCCGATGCCCACTCACCTGCATGAAAAACCATTGTAGGAATGTACTAAAAGCTTCAAACAATGCACAGGAGACTGTACACCCCAAAGGAAGCACTCTGTCCACGTATATGGCCCCTTCTATTGCATCCCCAGCAAGGAGAAATCCTTAGGATGGATGAGCAAGAGCAGAAAAGCCGCTTTGATATCACACTTAGCCAACTCAGTTCCCCTGCTGCACCCGCAGATGAACCGAATGGCTTCATCAAGCGACACGTCACTACCCGCGTATCCTCTGGCGCAATTAAGTCATTTACAGACTCCGGCCATGACAAATGGTGTATGAGTCGGAACTACCCTTTGCTCTTTTTTGGCACCACACCCAAAGGTGAAATCATCAGGTCTTCCATGGGCCACTCATAAAATGGGCCCGCAATTCTGCCCTCTGCCACCTCTTTACTCAATTTTGTAGCCACCACATCCGGCATTTCTTGGACTGACTGCAAATTGTCAGCCCATCTTTGCACATGCGGCCCTTGGTATCCCACTCAAAACCCTTCCTTGAAACCCCATTCCAATTTGCGCACTATATCCGTATCAGGGTACATGCACAACCAGGGCAGTAACCTATCTAACTTAATTGGCCTTGGAGAGCCTTGCACCCCTCTGCCCCTGGTAGAACTCCACTTTTCCACCGGGCTGGTAAGCGAAAAACATTGCATAATTGGGTGTCCCACCCCACATTTTGAACACTCATGTTTGAATGTGCAAGGGTGTCTAACGGGCTCCTGAACTATGCAGTACCCACTCCCACTTCTTGAGCAGGACGAGATTGAAAAGGCTTATACACCACCGGCAAACCACTAGCGGTTTGCGTCAATGCCATCTGCTGCATCCATAATTCCAAATCCACCCCATGGCTTTTCAGGATTCACACTCACTCTGACCCTGAACTCCTCATCGTAGCTCAACCACGCAAAAACCCCAAAATGCATTTGAGCCTTGCGGGTAATATCCATATATATAAACATTGCAATGGCCCTGTTCAGATATTTCGCAGTAAATGCTAGCGTAGATCAGAAAAGCAGAGATCCAGTTATCCATATGTGTTGGGACTCTAGGCCTACGCGCAAGTTCCCACTCCTCCTCTTTAGATCCCTCCTTCACCTGTATGTCCCTAAGAAGAAGCTTGAATACATCAAAGCATTTGTGCCTCCAAATCCTCGCTTTCCTTTTCTCTGCTATATCGCCAGCCCCATGTATGGGAGCCGTTTCTTGTGCCCCCCTCCCTCTTTGTTGTCGCCATCCATCTCTCCCTCTACCACTTTATCCCCTGAGTAGGTCTGCCGGCCGGCTTCACCTAATACGGCCCAGACAGCTTCAGCGTTGTGGCCTGATGCCATGACGCTCGCCATTTAAAAAAAATAACTCTCCCAAAAAGACCCTAAACTACCTATGGCCAATTTCTGTACAGCATGACAGGCTGGCGTGGAAGAGGCTGATGCCTTCCCTAACTTCCTATTATATACCCGACCCCTAAACCCTCCCCAGCTTATCCCCCCACCAATCCCTGGCTGTTTGTCTGCTTCCAGTCCCGAATGCTCCCGTGGAGAGCCTAGACTGCGTCTGCTCTCCACAGGGCCCTTCATTCTGCCTACCATTGACACTCAACAATTATACACCAAGGGGGAGTGGCTTAGCGCTCAACAAAATGGCCGCAAATTAACGAAGCGTGGCAAGCCTAAATCCTAAACCCCACCATCCGGCCTTAATCCAAGGGCATCTATGAGCACACTTTGAAGTGAGCACCTGGGGAAGCAGTGGGGAGTTACCGGAGGCGACCGGGGAGAAAGATCTCCCCACCTACACTGAGATCCGGGACGATCGAGGCGCAGCCGCGGGTGTGACCGAGGAGGTGGCGCCCACCTCAGCAGAGACAGGAGTGTGAAAAAGCCATGATGAGGAGAAGCTTGATCGAGGGCAGGAGTAGGGTGGAGGAGAGCTGTTTATAACCATAACTCCTGTCATGGAACGAGGCGACCGGACCGGTGAATCGAGTGGAGAAGTACTGCCGCGACTAGGCTGGGAAGGTTGGGGAATTCTGGAAGACCAAGCAGCGGTAACTGCTTGTAGGCCAAGCTGGGAACCGGTTGCAGGTGGGCAGGTGAGATCACAAAATAGGGGCTGAGAGTATCGTCCTCCGCAGCGAGAGGTGAGCGTTCCATCCCTCGCAATTCCTTCTGCACGGCCAAGGGAAGATGACGGGACCAGAGGGGGAGCCCAAGATCTAAACAGCTGTGAAGCATCAGGGGTGAGCCAACAAAGATGGGATTCAGACCCCCCACCCCACTGGGAGGCCCGGGGGGAGAGACGGAAGGGGTAACCGTTTATAACCCTCACTCTTGTCGTGGAACGAGGTGACCAGACCGGCGAATCGAGAGGAGAAGTACTGCCGCAACCAGGTCAGGATGGTTGGGGAATACTGGAGGACACAACGGCGGGAACTGCTTGTAGGCCAAGATGGGAACCGGACGCAGACGAAGAGCAGGTGGGACCACAAAATAGGGGCTGAGAGGAGCCTCCTCTGCAGCGAGAGGTGAGCGTTCCACCCCTCTCATTTCCCCCGCCTGGCCGAAGGGAGCTGACGGGAACAGCGGGGGAGCCGAAGATCCAAACAGACATGGGGCCTCAGGGGGGTGAGCTGACAGAGATGGGATTCGTACATCCTACCCCCACTGGAGGGGAACGAGACAGAGGGGGAAGTCAGTGGCTGGACAATGCAGCATTGGACGTGCCCGTGGAACAGGGACAGCATACTAGGCTTGGGCATGGCTCTAAGCAAGAGTCTGGGGTGATGGCCATCCTGATAAAGGAGGGGCGGAAGCTGAGCTTTTAGGGGGGACATTACAATGGGGCACCTTTGGACCTGAAGACGGGGCCCCCCGGCCTTAATTTTGGGTGCTGGGGGTGAGCGAGTGGGGACCCCCTGCCTCTGCTAAGAGGTGTAGGATCAGCACAGTAGACATGGTCAAACCAAAGGGCCAAATCAGGCACAGCTTAATAAAATTGACAAATATGCAGTACCTAGGGTAATGGCCCCATCCAGAATCTCAACCCCAGACACTATTGAACCCTCATTAAGCACCATCATGGCTGCCATCTCAGATATGAAACAGACATTGGAACTCAAGCTAGACGCGGTGACAATAGATGTCTCCCTCTTAAGAGCTGACTTTAAAAAAAATGACAGAGAAAGTTAACAGAGCTGAAACGCATATTCAGGCCCTACATTCTACGTCTAAATGCCTAGAGGAACATGTCCAATTACTCACCAAGCAACAGTCCGCCATGGAGGCCAGGCTTGAAGACCAGGCTTGAAGACCAGGAAGGAACAACATCAGAGTGGTTGGTGTACCGGAAGGGGCAGAGGGCCCTAGTATGGATTTCTTCCTGTAGGATCTTATTGTTAACAAACTACGACCGAAGCGCCTATCCAACTTCTTTTCAGTGGAGAGAGCCCATCGGGCATCGATCCCGTCGCTGAAACTGGAGGCTCCACCAAGAACAATTATAGCATGGATCCTCAATTACAGAGACCAAGACACCATCCTACAGGCAGCACATACTCAAGGAGAACTACTCTACGAAAATGTCTAAATTAGAATTTTTCCAGACTTTACACAGCAGGTCCAAAATCTGAGGCGTAGCTTCGAGGAAGTTAAAAAAGTCCTGCGTAAAAAAGAAATCAAATAAATGATGCTTTTTCCAGTGAAGCTGCAGATAATCACAGGGGGCAAGTCCTGTTTCTTTACCCAACCTGAGGAGGCGTGGGATTGGATTGAAGGCTGGCAGAAAGTCGGACAACCTCAACGAGGAGTGACAGCGAGGAGCGAACATGGCACCCGAAGATCTGACGATCCCTCAACACAGCGTGCAGATGATGCAGAGACAGAAAGAGGCTGAGAGTTACGCCAGAAGATCGTGCAATACAGATAAGACATGATTATGCAGGGGGGAAAAGAGAGGCTAGATATATCTCACATGGTTAAAGACCACCCGAGTTAGGAAGACTGTATTTCCTGACAAACACAATGTAGTTGTTAAGCTCACATGTTATAGATATCTACCAGTTGCCAACTAATCGACACATCAGAGGGGTTCACATCTAAGTAACTATTCCTTAGTTAGTATAGGTGGAGCTTACCAACCCTTAGTACAGTTTATGTTAGAAAATGGCCGACACATGCTCTGCAAGTTGGGGGTGTGTGCAGTTCTAAGCCTACTAAGCAGGGTTGCAGGGAAGGGGGAGTTTTATTGGGAACTGGTCATTGTTGATATCTCATTGTTTCTTGCTCAGATCAACTTTACTAAATGGAGGGGTGGGTACTGAGGGCGGGCGGGAAGGAAAAGCGGTTCTCCGTTGTCATATCAGCCTAAGGGACTAATCATACAGACACCCATGCTATGAAATCAACTAACAGAGGGCAGCTGAAGGCCATGACATGGAATGTCAATGGACTTGGCAACAAGATTAAACGTACCTTAGTCCTGCAATTTCTTAAACGCCATGCCCCAGATATAGTCCTACTACAGGAAACCCACCTAAAAGACAATAATCATCAGTGGCGGCTCCTCTGCTAGGGCGGGGGAGCGACGCCCCCCACGAGCAGCAACCGCTGCAAATCCTTTCACAAGGAAAGGATAATAAACCAGGTTTATTATCCTTTCCTTGTGAAGGGGGCGGGCCTTGTGGGCTGACCTGGACGAGGGGAGTGCACTGTGCACTACCCTCAGAGTGCATGTGTGTTTGGCCGGCCGTCTCAGGCTGGCCAAACACACACTCGCAATAGGCTGTCTTCAGCTCAGCAACTGTGTTGCTGGGCTGGAGAGAGCCTGCATAGGCTCCCAGTCTTCCTGGTAGCACACTGGCTGGGCGCTCCCAGCCAATCCTGACACTGCTCTAAGCAGCATCAGGATTGGCACAGGGCAGGCTGGGAGCCTGTTCCTGCAAGCGATGTCGAGGGAGAGGAGCAGTGCGTCGCAGCAACGGAGGAGGTAAATGTAATTATTTTTTTATTTTATTTTATTACTTCCCCTCACACACTCATCCCGCAACCCCTGCGCGCCATCCCGCCCCCAGTTACATCTGCAAGCCACAACTGATAATCATAGGGTGCTAAGTCGAATGGGATACACTCTACTGGCACATGTGGGATTTACCTGTAATTCAAGGGGAGTAGGGATCCTACTCATAACGTCCACACCATTCATTCCAGGTCATGTCTGGACTTACCCCCTAGGCCGCTTTGTGTCACAGACTGGCACCTGGAATGGTCAGACACTAAATATTTGCTCAGTATATGTGCCACCGAAGCTACAGGACTAAACGTTTCCAGCTCTGGGAACAATACTGCTGGAAATGTGATTTGGCACCTTACTATTGGGGGGAAACATGAATGACACCATCGACCCAGAATGTGACAGACTGACCCAGAGCTAAGTCCTTGACTTCCATGAGCCAGCTGAGATCATTCGCAGACTCCATGGGACTGGTGGACCTGTGGAGAGACCACTACCCCCAAGCCCAACAGTTTACATACCTCTCAACATCACACAGCAACCTTTCCCGTCTGGATTATTTATTCACACATGTGGCAGATGCAGGAAGATTCCACAGTGCAAGACATTGGCACGGGCATCTCAGATCATTCCCCAGTGGTTGTCATACTAACAGGATCGATGAAAGTCACGACCTTACTTCCCAGGATAGCTACATGGCACCTCAAAGGTAGCAAACTGCAAGGGAAAATTAGAGAGGGGGCAGAACACTATTTCAAGGAAAACATAGGGTCCGTAGACTCAGCAGGCACTCTCTGGGAAGCATATAAAGCAGTATTAAGAGGCCACACACAGGCAGCAATTGGGGGAGTAAACAAAGAGAAATAAATTAAATATGAGAGAATAGCGAGAGAGATCACAGACTGGAAAAAAACGATGATAATGAGTGCCGAACAGACCACAGACAAAGGTTACCGACGATGGCTCAAACAACAAGAGCTCAAAGACTTGGCCAAAAATGCAGCTAGGAAACACGCTCTAGCAGTGTAAAGATGACTATATGATGTAGGGGACAAGGCTGGCAAATGCATAGTGTGGTTAGAGGGGAGGGATATGGGTCACAACTGGATGGTAGAACTACAGGGTAAGGAGGGGGAGAGGCTCACCTGAGGACCAGTAAAAACAGAGGCATTCGCCTCATACTATGAGCAGATCTACACCTCCAGGATGGTTCACACGGAGAGGGACTGTGGGAAACTTCTGGGAGACCTTCAGCTTCAGGTCTTATTGGTGGATGATAGAGCAGCATTGGATCAGGATCTGACAGTGGAGGAGGTGCAGGAGGCTATTGTGGGGTTGCAATTGGGCAAGGCAACGGACCCTAATGCCCTACCAGTCGACTTGTATAAATGTGTTGCCAACATACTGGCCCGACACATGCTAGCCCTGTTTCAGGAGGCTAAAACGGTGGGGTCCCTCCCACCAGACCAGAGAGAGGCCACAATTGTAGTGATACACAAAAAGGGCAAGCCGCAAACAGAGTGTAGCGCCTACCGGCCTATATCACTAATTAACCTAGAAGCGAAGGTTCTGACTAATTCTGAGTAAAAGGCTCCAGTTAGCAATAACAAGTTTGGTGTACCCAGACCAGTCGGGCTTTATGCCAAATAGGAGCACCAGACTTAATCTTAGAAGACTATATGGGATTCTCCATACAACACATGCATCTGGCACGGGCGCTGCTATGGTACTATCACTGGACCGGAAAATGTCCTTCAATAGAATATAATGGCCTTTCCTCTTCGCAGTACTCAGTAGAATGGGATTCAGCACTGAGTTCTGCTCGTAGGTCCAATTACTATACCATAAACCAAGGGCCAGGGTTAAAGTCAACGTGCAGTCTTGCACTCCTTCATGCTCCACAGAGGCACAAGACAGGGATGCCCATTATCTCCACTCTTACTTGCCTTAGTGATAGAGCCATTGGCCACGTGGATACGACAGGATCCATTCATATGGGGAATACGAGAGGGGAACAACTGGGAAGCACTGATCTCCTTATACGCAGATGATATCTTACTGCACATCACAAAACCAAACTGTTCAATAGACAAGCTATTACACATTCTACATACCTTTGGACAATATTCAGGATACCAAATAAACTGGGATAAGTCCCAGGCCTTCTCGTTGACTGAAGAAGAACAAACTTTGCCACCCTGATGTGAGATTCCCCTGACCATGGAGGGGTTTACATATCTGGGAATATATATCACAAGGAGCCCAGAGGCTTTCCTCAAGGGAAATCTCTACCTACAACTAGATCGCCTTCGGAACGATGGGTCACACTGGTGGACACTCCCGATATCCCTAATGGGTCAAACAGCTCTATTTAAAATGATGACCCTCCCTCGAATGCTGTACGTCCTACAAAATACTCCATATCAAGTGCCCTAAGAGTTCTTTAACAAAATCAAATGTGAAATGCGCATCCTTCTGTGGGACGGGGGGCAGCTCACATATTTCACTTCATAAGCTTCGGAGAGGGGTTTATGAAGGAGGATTAGCGATCCCAGATATTCTGGCCTATTATTGGGCATCCCAGTTGGCCACTGTGGGTGAGTGGGTATTTGCAAACAGTGAAGAACCAGCGTACAGTGTGGATAAAGCCAAAATGGGAGAAAGTGGATACCCTGCAATCTTGTATACTAGGAAAAAAGAGGCAGGGCTTCCCCCATACCCTAGCCACGGTCCGAGCATAGAGAGAGGCAACAAAGGTATTGGGTTGGGAGAACGCACTGACGAACGCAACCCCATTTTGGACTAACGACTAATTGAGCGAACTAGGCATATTGGGGGGTTTTAATAGATGAAGTCTCATAGGCATAGAGTGGCTGGGAGATGTGTGGAGGAGCGGGAGATGTATTTCCTTTGAGGAGCTGCGCACTGAATTCTCCATGGCAGAATCAGAGAGAAATAGATATATACAGTTGAGACATGCACTCAGGTGACACATAAAAGAAGGGGAATCACCCCCAGATGCAGCCCGGTAAGAGGACAGATTGCTACTGGAGCCACTTCCAGGCAAGGCAGTATCAGTGATCTATAAAAAGATATTGAATAATACCCCAGATCCTTTGCGTACACTCCGAGGGGTCTGGGAACGAGACACAGGTCCCATTAGAGACAATGACTGGCAGGAAGCCCTACAGAGCCTTCGTGAAGTGGCGATCCGGGCCCAATTTTGCCTTATACAACTTAGGCTCCTGCATAGGTCATATTACTCCAAATCCCTGTTACACCGTATGGGCCGCAGTGACTCTAATTTATGTAGCAGAGGCTGTGGCCTATTGGGGACTTTCTTTCAAACCTTGTAGAGTTGCTCAATCATCAAAGGCTTCTGGTCCCCGGTAGCAGCAGTGATGACCCGAATGATGGGCCTGGAGGTGCTGCTAGAGGCCCGTTGGCTTATCCTAAATATCACATGGGAGGAAAATTGGCTCTGACAACAACATAGTTGAGGCTAGCAGTGGCAGTCACCAAAAGAGACATAGCCAAAGCATGGGGAGCAAGTGGACCACTGTTGGTTAGTGAATGAAAATATAACATAGATTGGTGTCACCAAGACAAACAGGAGGTCTATAAAGGCAGAGGCTGTACCAAGAAATACGATAAAATCTGGTCCCACTGGCATAGCTATAGAGGTCTATGAACACAGATACGTCATAGGGCAATACTATGTAACACATTGGAGCACTGATTGGGAACTTTGGTTCTGAAAATATATGATTAATAATGGACTGAATGATGAACTGTAAATATACTAACTTGCTGAAATGTCAGATTGAAATACTATACCCTTTTCATCTAAATGCAAATTGTTATCCATGTGATGATGTTGACATGAACTTCATTCTGAGTATTTGAGTACTTCAATAAAAAGAGTTTAAAAAAAACCAATTATACGCCAAGAAGTAAAAAGAAAGCATAAACCTTTGGCATTAAAAGGGACAAAAAGAGGTGGCCTTCCGGTGAGTGAATTGCATAATGTGAAAAAAGAAAACCTAGGACCAATCCTAGCTTCTTCACTTGACCAAATGGTGTGATTCTAGGCAAGTATTTTATTTTACAGAGCCTGCTTTTTCTTTGTTGTCAGATATGTGAGCAATGTCCAATATGATAGTTCAGGGTGTGCCCTGTACTAAAATAATGTTATGTATCAAGGTAAAACAGTTCTGCTTGTTAAAGAAATACCTTTTTTAATTGTAAAGAAAGAACCATATTTTGCATGATGCATGTTGCATGATTTAGATGCCAACTGCTTTCAGGGCTCTTGCATGGGATCTTAGGGCCCAGCTGAATCCTTGGTTCAGCTCAGGGTTGGTTCTCCTTGTTAATACATCTGCTCGCCCACCTCTAACCACAGTGCCGGGATACGAACCCTGATGACCCAGTACTGTTTTAGAACAGACTCACCTCTGTTATCCATTCTGCTATTTCGAGGTCACTGCGCATTACCAAAAAAGTTCACAACATCCACCGAGCTCCAAAATGTAAGTGCAGCATTCAGTAGTCACGATCACAGCTGCCAGGAGACAGTTGGACTCTGCACCTAGGGACATACTATTACCAGAGATGCTTCATGCCCCTAAACTTTCGCTCACCTCTCTTAGCATCTGCTGTATCCCAGTCATCAACTTCACATTCCAATACCACTTTTATTCTTTAGTCTTTATTCTCACTGCCCCATAAGTTCTTCTGCTTTGGCACTCTTCACATCCGAGGGGTTACAACTGTACCTCACGCACATCTAGCACCACTCAGGACAACTCACAAAACTAAAGCATACAAAAAGTGATAGATGGAATGCTTGAATTAATCTCAGCCACTGGTAATTACCCCACATCCAAATCCATCGTTATTTTGCACACCATGCCACCTCAGTTTGGACCCAGCTATATGCATATACATATAAAACCAGACCGCATAGGAACAGCTAGAGGTCAGCAGTGGAGTGTGCATGTGTGTAATCGACTGCAACACAACACAGCTTGTCTTAACACAACACGTCAAAGTCCATGGAGAGGGCAATATATTTTTTTACGCTTCTGTTTTATTGTTTTTTTAAACAAGCATGTGCATTCAAAAGTAACATAAACAGAGTTCAACTTAAATAGTAAATCTAGTTGAGCAGGAGCAAACAAAAAACAAAGGGATGAGGATCGATTGTGTCTCTAACAGAGCAAGTAGCGATGTTAAAATTAGTTGGTGGAGGAAGGGAAGGAGGGGTGACCCACATCCATCATTACCGCTCTGACGGGAGCACATCCCAAAAAGTTGCATTAATCTGCAGCATCATGTTATCATCTAACATCATCCAGTTGCAGCCATGTGAGCTCTGAATCCACCTTAAATGTCCAACGCAGCTCCATAATGCACATGGCTGCAAATTAATTTATTCTGCAGCCCTTGGTAGTGTATGGTGGTAGGTGGTGTTCCCCACAGAGCTGAACGTGGGATAGTGGTGCGTGTGTGCCGCTTCTTTAATAGCACACACAAGCAAAAGGGGATACAGGGACTCCTGCTTTGGCTGAGGAGCAGTGTGCTGTGAGGGAGGGATGTCTGAGTGACTTGCTTTCTGGGTAGAACAGCAGATCCTTCTTGAAAGCAGCCTCCCAGCCACCAGTGAAACAGGGAACTAGCTGCTTACAATCTAGTGCATGGGTACTCGCAAACATTTTCCCAGGGGTGTGTGATGTGACCAAGGGGCGCATCAATGCCAGCGGAATGGCAGTCGGGCAAGGGGGTTGGGAGGACTGGCAGTTAAGTATTGGTAGGTGAAGCGAAGGGTATACATCTAGTGGCTGAATTGAGCAATATGAAACTAGAAAACCTGGGATTAATCAGCTTCCCCACTTTTCCAAATTGTGTGATCCTAGGCAATTGCTTAATTTTAGGTTCAGGGTCTGCACAGTACAAATCTGCTTCTCTGTTTGATTTAATAAACTATATTGTTGTTCATCTATAATAGGAACCCAGGCCACTCAAAAAGTGCACATAACATCTGACTTACTTGTTTAATTCACTATTGGCGTATTTGTCAGGGTAGAAGTGAAGATTAATGTTTCTAAATTATTGTTTGAAAACTATCACATTTAAATTAATACTTCTCATTGCACTGATACAATAAATTATACTTAGGTGAAATGGACTGCATGTTAACTTAATACACTTTTGAATTTTGAAGTGACTGTTATATTTGTTGACTTTTGCTGCAAGATGTCTTTAAAAATGAACTTGTTTTTAAAGTGAAACTCAGGACTCCTTGGTTACTTTCTTTCCTTAACACCAGTTAACCTTGAAATAAACCATTGTCTCTTTATTTATGATCGAGTTTGGAGCAACCCTGTACTCCTGTTGTACAGGGGGCCGCATGTAAAGGTCAAGTGGGCTGCATGCGGCCCCCGGGCCGTACTTTGAGTATCCATGATCTAGTGGATCAGCCCCTCTGCATATGTCCAAACCCTGTGACACATACTAGGGGTAGTTAGATAACACTTGGAACCGCATTACATTTTGGAAAATACATACAGTAACATGGTCTAGTAATTATGTTCAGTGTTATTTCTGTTTTGGTACCTGCTTGTACAAGTTTATAGTTGTCGTTTTTGAATTCTCGCACTCTGAGGCAGTCCGCAAGTTCCATGTGGCGGCGATATCTATAAAACACCACATAATAAAATACAACATATTATCGGATAACTGCACACAGGACTACGCAGTGGCCTAGTCAAGGCAGAGTTGAAATGAACTATGAGGAACTCAGTTAAAGAGCTGAGATCCCTCACTTCAGTGGCTACATTGCTTTGCTGGAATGTAACCAACCTTAGTTTTGCAGTGTTTTAGCATTATAGGGCAAACACGACCCAAAGGTACTGGATTGCTTTATGTTAGGAGACATTCATTTTTGGGAGGCACAGGGAGATTAAGGGGGTCATTCTGACTCCCGCCGGCCGCGGTAACCGCGGTGCCGGCGGGAGCCGCCAGAATACCGCTGCGCGGTCAGAAGACCGCCGCGGTTATTCTGTGTTTCCCGCTGGGCTGGCGGGCGACCGCCAGAAGGCCGCCCGCCAGCCCAGCGGGAAACCCCTTCCCACGAGGACGCCGGCTCCGAATGGAGCCGGCGGAGTGGGAAGGGTGCGACGGGTGCAGTAGCACCCGTTGCGATTTTCAGTGTCTGCATGGCAGACACTGAAAATCTTTTAGGGGCCCTCTTACGGGGGCCCCTGCAGTGCCCATGCCATTGGCATGGGCACTGCAGGGGCCCCCAGGGGCCCCACGACACCCCACACCGCCATCCTGTTCCTGGCGGTCAAAACCGCCAGGAACAGGATGGCGGTGAGGGGGTCGGAATCCCCATGGCGGCGCAGCAAGCTGCGCCGCCATGGAGGATTCCTCAGGGCAGTGGAAAACCGGCGGGAGACCGCCGGTTTTCCGTTTCTGACCGCAGCCATACCGCCGTGGTCAGAATGCCCTTGGGAGCACCGCCAGCCTGTTGGTGGTGCTCCCGCGGTCCCCGGCCCTGGCGGTCAAGGACCGCCAGGGTCGGAATGACCCCCTAAGTGATTTGCCCAGAATCACAGAAGGTTCAGCCGACACTGAGGCTCGAACCTGGTTACCCAGTTCCAAAGCAAGCAGCTCTGACCATTACACCACATCCTGGCAACATCAAAATATCACTGTATGTGAATGTTCACAGATGGATCTAACATGCATGGCATATTTAGCATTGCCCCTGTTGTTCCAGGGATGATCTGCAGTGATCCGAATGTGAACCATGGGATGCCATTGCCAACCCTCAGCCAAGTCTTCAGGGTTCTCTCTAGAATGGCCAGTGTTATTTCTGCAACTGGGCTAAACCAAGTGACTCTTGAAGAAAAGCAACAAGCCAGATTTGTTGAAAAAAAGCCACCTCTTGCCAGTCTCCGCTTACGCTAATACTATCAACAAGGCAGAAAACGAACATGGAATTTCCATTTCATTTATGCAACGCTTAATACCTACACTTATCTCTGGGCCTTCTACCCTGCGTCATCATGTTGCATCCGTGACGGTGACACGAGTCCTTAAATCATGAGACATAATCTTATGATGTTCCATTACTTCATGTATTGGTACGATTACAAAATCATTACTTACCTCCTTTTATTAATCTGGGGCCTGGTGCGTGCTGCTGACCTGCTGTTTGCTTCATCTGCCTTATGCTGTGGTTGCCCACTATGCTGGCGTGGGCAAACACAAAGCGGGGACACTGATCACATTAGTCCGACTAGGGACACTTGACTGTTCAGCGCAAGCTAATAATTATTTGCAAGTGGTGATTGGTAAGACACTAGCACTACTATGATTGAAGATGGACGGACCTGTTACGTTCGCTGAGGTAGGGACCCACCCAGGCAGTTTCTGGCGGTGTGTGCCTCGTCATAATAAGGTGGCGGCGTCAAATTAAAAAAAAAGTGTATGCACTGTTCGGCACACAGGACCAAATCCATCCCAAACAGTGACCCAATGGTGCTTTTTCCTGCATAGATGAGAAAAATGTCACCCATTTGTGGATTTACTGTCTGTGTGGGATTGACTCTTCCCTGGGAGTCCGGAGACGGTGCGAAGTGAGCCGATGTTGTGTGTGACACACGTTGCCACCATGTGCTGATGCTAAGCGGAGGAAACCACCGGTACAAATTAAGCACTAGATCGGTGAAGAGTACAGCAAGAAGTGAACATAAGGGGCAGAACATCAAGAAAGAGCAAGGTGCTGAAGGAATGAGAGATAGGGGAAGGAGTGATGTGTATGTAAGGATGGGATCGGTGAGAGAGGGAAAGGATCTGGATAGAGGTAAGGTAAAAGGAATAGCATGCAAAGGAGAGGAATGTAAGAGGGAGAGAATACTCACAGACATGTAAGAAGCTTGGGGAGAGCGGAAGGATGGAAAGGGAGAGATAGATGTCAAGTAACACAAGAGCAGCGCTCGACGTGCATAAAAAAAGAATGGGAATTGTGATGCTGCATGCAGTGGAGACGGGGGTAGTGAGCATGAGGGCGGGGTGAAGGGTGCAGGAAAAAAAAGATATTCTTTGCGTTTTTTTCTTCTTTCACCGTTAAGTAACTACATATAAAATAATACACAGCTTAAATGAAAAATAAATAAAATACGTTGTTACTCAGTGGCAAATGCACGATAATACATTATGAAACCTATTAGCTCATACACTGAAAAGGTATTTGTGTAACCACAAAGCTGCAGAATGAAATCTTGGTTGGTGCGGTGGAGAGTAGTTGCTTTTCTATTTGTAGTGCTAGGATGTCAAAGCCTGTGACAGAAAGCACTGTGAAAGCACATAATTTCAGTCTTGCATTACACACAATATAAGATAGACTGCTACAAAATGCACAAAAAAGTTTAGGATAAAATAGTGCTTCCAAAATATAGAGTTTAGTAATACCTAGACTGGACGGAAATCATTATTTAGATTACAGTCCTTTCAACACCTCCAGGGCTAGCAAGCACTATATAAAAACACTTACAATTAAAAGCACGCACTTCACAGCTCAGTTGTTAACTTTTTGCACTACCATTCTAAAGAAGAAATCTTTGTCATCATAAAGCGTCAAGTGTTTCGATCAATTAAAGCAACTACCAGTCCCCAAGCATCCTTTACATTTGCAGATCACCCTTTACATTTGCAGATTAATTAGTCGCTCACATTTGCATTTCTTTCAGGCACCCTAGCAGACAGGCTTCTTTATCTGCCTGCCTGACTTCGGTTTCACAGCACAGGAGACTCACTGAATTACACTTCAGCTGAAGCATTTAGGCTTAAATTGAATTAACTGTCCCATGATGGTTGTTTTTTTTTTTAGAATTTTTTATTTTTAGAATTTTTTTTTTTCATAAATCAAAATGTATAGGCACATCCTGCCCCTCCGAGCCCGATCACTTTGACCTCTGCACAAGAGCAGTGGTGTAACACAGAATAATGAGGCCTCTCTCCAGAATGTGATGATGGGCCCCTGAGTGTCCCACATCTCACAGATATTCATTGGTTTTGGAATGGAAGCCCACTGCCAGGGTTGGGGGTATTCCTGAAGTGTTGGGGGGGCAATCTGCGCCACAGGGGCTGCAGGGACCTGTGCTACACCCTAGTACAAGAGGTGATGCAAGGTAAGGGGCTGGGGGGGGCAGTGCTGAATAGCAGTGCATGTAGGGGAGAGGGGCAGAACCAGTGAAAGGAGGTTAGAGGCGAGACAGAGATGAAACAGGAAGGGTAGAGCATGGCGGGGAGGTGTAGACGTAAGAGGGGCATAATCAGAGAGAAGAGGCTAGAGAAAAAGGAGAAGTGGACATAAAGGAGACAGAACCAGTGAACAAAGTTGAGGCTGGAAAAGACATGAAAAGTGAAAGGCAGTACTTGGACAGTAAAGGGAGATATAAGAGAGGCGGAACCATCAGGAGAACCTAAGTAGCATGGAGAAGGAATGGAGAGAATTTGATGTAAGAGGGCAGGACAACCAAGAGAAGGTAAGAGGCTGGAGGGAGAGAAGCGGAGGAGAGATAGATGTTAGGTGGAACCAGTAAGAGATGGTTAGAGTCTGAGAAGAGATGAGAGGTGAAGTGTGCAGCAGGGAGGAGAGAGGTGGATCTAATAGGGGCAGAATCAGTGAGAAAGGTTGTAGTGAATCCTAGTTTGTTTTAATGAGATACAGGAGTTAGCTTAGCCTGTGGCTTGCAGACTCGTGCCCCCGTCACCCAGTGACTTTTACCCTACTTAGCTTGCTCTGTTTTAGCACATTTATTTAATTAAATCTCTTAAGATGGATGCCTTGTTTTGAGTTAGGCCCATGTTTTAGTTTGCGTTATCAGTGTCACCGCGCTAAGGTGTCAAGATCAAGCGACAAAGACAAACTGTAGGTATTCACTGTAGGTACTTTCCCTCTTCATGCTTTCGAGGGAATTGTTTATATTAATTACCATCCCAAGCACACTTTGTTATCTATTGTTTGGGAACACGCTCACATCAATGGTCCAAGTAGATCTATATAAATACTCCTCACTTTAACAGATAGTCAGAGGGATTCTAACCAGATGTCATTGCTGCTATCAATGCTGCACATCGCCTTGACGCTGACCCAGTCTTCGTGTTCCTACGGAGTCTGAGCTAGATACCTCATTCCAAGGTAACAAGGGTTGGGGGCTCTTCTCATGGACATGGCATTGGCAGATTAGGTTTAACATACCTAGCTCTCTTTTAGGCTAGAGGTTAGGCCTATCATGCTAGCGTATTAGGACATATCACACACTTCATGTTATTTCATGATATGGCAAGATGGTGGGGGGTCTTTGTATTAGTGACTCTTGTCTTTACCATTCTTTTTCTTGCACTGTTCATTATCCTAATCATTGTAGCCCATGCAACTTATCGCAGATTGCAGTTTTACTAAAATAAAATCTATTGAAACTTTACTGCATCTTCTTCATTGCCTGTGTGTGATTGAGACATGTTATTAATGTGAGAAAGGAGTAATCTCCGTTTAACCATGATGCTCCCTGAGATGTCATACACTTGAGTCCATTTGTAAAGGCTACCATAAATCACCTTTTACTGTTTTTGGTTTTTGGTGAGGTACTGCTTGTGAGCCGGAAGGATTGGGACGACAGTTGGGATTTGTTGTAGGACTGGCATAGTCGCCTACAAACATAAGTACTGTCATCCTTAAACCAGCAGTCTTGCCTAGAGCAAGAGTCCAAATACGACATGGCACCAACAACAATGGTGTTTAGGCACTATTTTACGGATACCCTGATTATCACTGCCTCACAGACAACAGGTACCCTAAGTACCATTACACGGAGAAGTCCGTGGTCTTGGGGAAGATCCTCCTCAGCTGAACAGGGACCCCCTAATTAGTTTGTAGGTTGTTCGAGCTCGAACTCATAAAAGGACTTTACTCCCCACTTGGTGTTCCATCGCTTTACTAATTTTTTACAAAATGGCTAACACCATAGACATTTCTGAGAATGCTAGACAAGCACTAACACTATACCTAATAGCGCAGGGCTTAAGAGAAGAGGGTGGGGATGTTACATTCATAGTGGAAGCTAATGAAGCTTACCAAGCAGAAATATTTTATTCTTGAGTCACCTTTCCTGTAAGACCGCAGATCAGTCACCTTCCACACATATAATATTGTGAACGTACCTCAACGGTACCAAGCATACCAGTATCTTGAAATATCGCTCACTTACCAAGAGCATCAGAACTGGTTTGAAGGCGCCCTACCACATGTGATACAACACATGAGATTAGGTCCTTTAGGTAATGATGGACCAGTGTGGCCTATGTTTTCCACACACACCCGTCACCCAGGAATACAAAACATGCAGGCAGCATGTGAAACTTATATCTTGAATTAGTAACACTTTACAGACAACTAGTTCAGTTCGTAATGTGAACCTTGAACACAATACCAGCGCATCCAGCACCACCAGCACCTGCTGGATACCAATTGGCTACTGGGATTATTCCGTAAACAGTACATACCGTCATTCATAAGGTACCCCCAGAACGAGAGTGTAGGAGGCTGGCCTGGCTTGTAGTGCGTACCAAGGGGTACTTACACTCTGTACCAGGTCCAGTTATCCCTTATTAGTGTAGAAGAGGTGTTTCTAGCAGCTTAGGCTGATAGAAGGTAGCTATAGCAGAGCAGCTTAGGCTGAACTAGGAGACATGCAAAGCTCCTACTATACCACTGGTGTCATATGCACAATATCAAAAGAAAACACAATACACAGATATACTAAAAATAAAGGTACTTTATTTTTATGACAATATGCCAAAAGTATCTCAGTGAGTACCCTCAGTATGAGGATGCCAAATATACACAAGATATATGTACACAATACCAAAAATATGCAGTAATAGCAAAAGGAAGTAATGCAAGCAGTGTATAGTTACAGTAGATTGCAATAGGAGCACATAGGTAAAGGGGCAACACAAACCATATACTCCAAAAGTGGAATGCAAACCACGAATGGACCCCAAACCTATGTGAGCTTGTAGAGGGTCGCTGGGACTGTAAGAAAACAGTGAGGGTTAGAAAAATAGCCCACCCCAAGACCCTGAAAAGTAGGTGTAAAGTGCACCTATAACCCCCAGAGAGCACAGAAGTCGTGATAGGGGGTTTCTGCCAGGAAGACCAACACCAGCAAAGCAACCAAAGTGGATTTCCAGACCTGAGTACCTGTGGAACAAGGGGACCAAGTCCAAGAGTCGCGACAATGTCGAGAGTGGGCAGATGCCCAGGAAATGCAAGCTGAGGGTGCAAAGAAGCTGCCACTGGATGGTAGAAGCTGTGGATTCTGCAGGAACGAAGAGGGGTAGAAACTTCCCCTTTGGAGGATGGATGTCCCACTTCGTGAAGAAGCTTGCAGAGGTGTCCCCACGCAGAAAGACCGCAAACAAGCCTTGCTAGCTGCAAGGGTTGCGCTTAGGGTTTTTGGGTGCTGCTGTGGCCCAGGAGGGACCAGGATGTCGCCACTTGGATGAGGAGACAGAGGGGGCGACCAGCAAGTCAGGAAGCCCTCATAGAAGCAGGCAGCACCCACAGAAGTACCAGAACAGGCACTTGGAAGAGGAGTGAACTGGAGTCCAAACGAAGACACAAAAGGGAGTCCCACGACGCCGGAGGACACCTCAGAAGGTTGTGCACTGCAGGTTAGAGTGTCGGGGACCCAGGCTTGGCTGTGCACAAAGGAAATCCTGGAAGAGTGCACAGGAGCCGGAGCAGCTGCAAATCACGCGGTACCCAGCAATGCAGTCTAGCGTGGGGAGGCAAGGACTTACCTCCACCAAACTTGGACTGAAGAGTCACTGGACTGTGGGAGTCACTTGGACAGAGTTGCTGAGTTCCAGGGACCACGCTCGTCGTGCTGAGAGGGGACCCAGAGGACCGGTGATGCAGTCTTTTGTTGCCTGCGGTTGCAGGGGGAGGATTCCGTCGTCCCACGGGAGATTTCTTCAGAGCTCCTGGTGCAGAAAGGAGGCAGGCTACCCCCAGAGCATGCACCACCAGGAAACAGTCGCGAAAGCGGCAGGATCAGCGATACAAGGTTGCAGTAGTCGTCTTTGCTACTTTGTTGTGGTTTTGCAAGCGTCCTGAGCAGTCAGCGGTCGATCCTTTGGCAGAAGGTGAAGAGAGAGATGCAGAGGAACTCTGGTGAGCTCTTGCATTCGGTATCTGAAGAATTCCCCAAAGCAGAGACCCTAAATAGCCAGAAAAGGAGGTTTGGCTACCTAGGAAGGAGGATGGGCTAGTAACACAGGTAAGAGCCTATCAGAAGGAGTCTCTGACGTCACCTGCTGGCCCTGGCCACTCAGAGCAATCCAGTGTGCCAGCACACCTCTGAATCCAAGATGGCAGAGGTCTGGGGCACGCTGGAGGAGCTCTGGGCACCTCCCCTGGGAGGTGCAGGTCAGGGGAGTGGTCACTCCCCTTTCCTTTGTCCAGTTTCGCGCCAGAGCAGGGCTGGGGGATCCCTGAACCGGTGTAGACCAGCTTATGCAGAGATGGGCACCATCTGTGCCCATCAAAGCATTGCCAGAGGCTGGGGGAGGCTACTCCTCCCCAGCCCTGACACCTTTTTCCAAAGGGAGAGGGTGTAACACCCTCTCTCTGAGGAAGTCCTTTGTTCTGCCTTCCTGGCCTGGCCAGGCCTGGCTGGACCCCAGGAGAGCAGAAACCTGTCTGAGGGGTTGACAGCAGCAGCAGCTGCAGTGAAACCCCGGGAAAGGCAGAATGGCATTGGGGTGACAATTCCATGATCTTAGACATGTTACATGGCCATGTTCGGAGTGACCATTGTGACGCTATACATAGGTAGTGACCTATGTATAGTGCACACATGTAATGGTGTCCCCGCACTCACAAAGTCCGGGGAATTTGCCCTGAATGATGTGGGGGCACCTTGGCTAGTGCCAGGGTGCCCACACACTAAGTAACTTAGCACCCAACCTTCACCAGGTGAAGGTTAGACATATAGGTGACTTATAAGTTACTTAAGTGCAGTGGTAAATGGCTGTGAAATAACGTGGACGTTATTTCACTCACGCTGCAGTGGCAGGCCTGTGTAAGAATTGTCAGAGCTCCCTATGGGTGGCAAAAGAAATGCTGCAGCCCATAGGGATCTCCTGGAACCCCAATCCCCTGGGTACCTCAGTACCATATACTAGGGAATTATAAGGGTGTTCCAGTATGCCAATGTGAATTGGTGAAATTGGTCACTAGCCTGTTAGTGACAATTTGGAAAGCAGAGAGAGCATAACCACTGAGGTTCTGGTTAGCAGAGCCTCAGTGAGACAGTTATTCATCACACAGGAAACACATACAGGGCACACTTATGAGCACTGGGGCCCTGGCTGGCAGGGTCCCAGTGGTCACATACACTAAAACAACATATATACAGTGAAATATGGGGGTAACATGCCAGGCAAGATGGTACTTTCCTACAGAGAGAAAATTCCGTTCTGGATAGCCCAGAAAACAAATCAGCTGGAAGATGTGTTTTCCCATACGGGACCACAGGAGAAACAGAATTCTCACTATTTGTTTGACCTTCGGGATGGTTCCTTCGGTGGGTGACTGCGCCACATGGGGTACAGTCTTCCCTGCAATATATACTACCACACACGGTACCCCGACACTTGCCAATTTACCTGAAGTGTTCAAATAAATACAAATGAGCACGGGGCTTCACCAGCCCTAGATTTGGGGAGGAAATTAATGCGTAACTTCGACGTAGTCTCCTCAATCATACTCAGTAACATTAAATGGGGAAGCGGTAGCACCGGCTACATGCCAGCGTCTCTGAGTGATTCCACATTTGGACCAGGAGAGAGAGCTACTGAAAGTTATTTCTGATACCTATACTAGTATACGACAAGGAAAGAGACAGTAAGAGAGCAAAGGTGAAATAAAGAGCTTGGAAGGGAGAAGTGGATGAAAGAGGCAGAACAGTGAGACAAGGTAGGAGGCAGGGTCTCAAAGACGAGATGTGGATGTAAAGGGGGCAGATCATCAAAAGAAGTTAGGAACCTGAAAGAATAAATGAGAGTTAAAGGGCGGTACATTTATGGAAGATGTAGATGTAAGAGAGACAGAACAATGAAGATAGCTTACAAAAAGACAAGAGAGGGAATGGTGAGAGGTGGATGTGGAAGGGCAGAGTCAGTGAGAAAAATAAGAGGCAAGGGGAAAAAGGAGGTGAAATGTACAGCATGGAGAAGAGAGGTGGATATAAGAGGGATAAAATCAGAAATAGAAGCAACCAATCTGGGGATAGCGGAGAGATCAATGTAAGGGGGACACAATCCACAAAATAAAGTTAGAGATTGGAGAAGATGAGAAAAAGAGTAGAGCATGAAGGGGAAGAGGTGGTGTAAGAGGTCAGAATCATTAAGAAAATATTAGGAGTTTCAGAAGAGTGAAAATGGAGAGAAGATGTAAATGGGACAAGAACCAGTGAAAAAAAGGTATGAGGTTTGGGATGAAAGGAGTAGTGAAGGTAGTGCACTGATAAGAGGCATGGTGTACGAGAGGCAGACCAGCAAGAGAGGCAATAGAGAGCGGTAGATGAAAGAGAGTAGAACCACCAAGATATAGTAAGAGGTTGGAAGAAGAGAGTGAGAAGGGGAACGGGGATGTTAGATGTGCAGAACCAGCAAGAGAAAGTTAAAGGCTTGGTGAAAAATGAGAGCTGAAGAGTAGATCAGGGAAGCAGAGTTTGATATAAGAAATGCAGAATCAGCATGTGCATGTAAGAAGAGAGAGGGAAGTAGGAAGGGACGAGGTGTATGTAATGGGGGTAAAAGCAGCAATTGAAGATTAAAGGAAAGGAGACAAGGAAAAAAGATATCTGGATTTAGGGTGGTAGAACCAGCAGATAAGATAAAGGCTGGGTGAGAGGTTGAGAAGTGAAGAGCAGGGCAGGGAAGAAAGATGTGGATGTAGGAGGTGCAGAACAGGCAAGAGAATTGAGAGACTGGCTGGAAAGATGAGAGGTGAAGAGTAGAGCATGGAGGAGAAAGATGGATGTAAGAGTGGCAGAACAGAGAGTAAAGATAAGAGGTTTGGGTAGAAATGATAAATAAAGATATGAGTTCAGTTACACGGCTGTGAACCCTCTGTAATTTGGCAAGTATCTTCTCAAATATTAGGGATATGTGACTTAAAATCTTTAAAACTGAAAATCTCAGGGATTATGGTAGCTTTATTTTGAAAGTCCACCACTACCTTCCCCAACCTATTCACATTGGTATATTTAATTTCCTTGTGGGGAAAGACTGCATTGAGTCACCTATAATAATGCCCACTTGTTTTTTTGCTTTAATTTACCAGTCTGTTTAGTGACTGGCTCCAGTATAGCTTTTTGCAGTTTTTCCCCACATACAAGTTGTTGTCCCTCTTTAGCCAGCCCATCTTTATATTTTTAAGTTAGGTCAGCTCTTTGCATCATTTAAAAATGAAGTTTGAGGATAATTGCTGTGCTTAGGCGCTCAATTTGCAGGTGTGGTCCAGTGCTGTTTCATCCTCTTATCGTCTGCAATCAGTGTTTTCTGTTGATTGCTGGAGCACTTGCAGATCACTCATCCAGACTAGCATGTATCCCTTTGTGGTGATGTCTCATCTCTGTTGAAAACCAAATGCCTTATCTTTGAACTTCACTGATTTAACCTGGAGGGTTGAGGAGTGCATGTGAAAACCGCTGTACAGCACTGGAACAATCTGTTGAAATTCAATCATGTACTAATCTGGAAACAACTAGTGCATTAGAGTAATAATTTCAGTTTTCGAGAGATCTAGGCCTTGCTTGGCGCCCATTTTGATGTATTGTATTTTCACATAAGAGCTTTCAAATATTTGTACTTACTTTATTAGGGTTAATATTTGTATTTGTAGCCATTTCACTGATATCCACACTACATACGTAGTTTCTTGCAAATGGTCAATTGATGTCACTTCCTGTGATGTCAGTCCCCATGATGTCGCAACCTATATAAACAAAAGAGGCCTCGCATGGGCCTATTCTGCCCTGGGATCCACACATCCTAGAACTGGCCCTGCTGGTATGGACTTCTTGAAAAACCCATCAGAAAAAGATTGCTGGGACTGTCCCTTTCCCCCAGCCTCTTACCTTGTATTACCTCTTGTGCCAGGTTGCAGCACAGGTCCCTAAAGCCTCTGCGAAGCAGATGGGTCCCCAACACTTCAGGGGTCCCCCCCAACCTGGCAGTGGGCTGCCAATTAGCCTCAAAACTAATGAATATATGTGCGATATGGGAAACTCAGGGGCCCATCATCACATTTTGGAGAGGGGCCCTATCATTCTGCGTTACATCACTGCTCTTGCGTTACTTTGCATCTATCTCTCCTCTTCCACTCTCCCAAGCTTCTTACATTTCTGTGAGGATTCTGTCCCTCTTGCATCCCTCTCCTTTGCATGCCATTCATTTTACCTCACCTCTATCCAGATTCTTCCCCTCTTTTACCGATTCTGCTCTTAGATAAACATCTCTCCTTCCCAGATCTCCCATCGCCCCCTCACCGTGCTCTTTCTTGATGTTCTGACCCTTACGTTCAATTCTCACCTCTCTGCTGTACTTTTCACCTATCATCTTCCCCACTTCTTACCTTCTTTTGTATGCCTTACATCTTTATATTCGCCTGCCTCCTTGATACTATTATTAAAAACAAAAGCGGACACCGACCTCCTTAGGTGCCCCTGGTAACACTAAAATAGGATGATATTAGATGTAAACAAACATGATGCTGCAGGGTAGTGCATCTTTTTTGGATGTGCTCCCCTCAGAGTGGTAATGATGGATGTGGGGTCACCCCTCCTTCCCTTCTCCACCAACTAAATTTTATCATCTCTACTTGCTCTGTTACAGGCACAATTGTTCCTTATTCCTCTGTTTTTTTGTTTGTTTCTGCTCAATTAGAGTTACTATTTATGTTGAACTCTCTTTATGTTACTTTTGAATGCACATAAAAACACAATACAAGAGAATTGTAAAATAAATATTGGCCTCTCTCTCCATTCTCTGCTCTTCTCCCTTTCCCTTGTTTGGAAGTGAGCAGCACCCATTGTGATGCGAGGTTGGTTTTTATGTTTTTTTGTGTTGTGAGCCTTGCAGCAAGGTCTACTTCTCAATCAAACCTGGGCAGAGCTCACTATACACCCTCAAGTACTCGTCTACTCAGTATTTATCATGGACATTGGGCTGAGAGAGGTGCCAGCAAAGGAAAGCTGATATAAATAAATAGGAGTCATTTTGCACTTCCAGCCCATGGCTACAGGGCCTAGGAGAGGAGGCTCCTTTCTTGGGCCTCACACTCCATGGCATGGCTGCAAAACCCAAAGTACAGGGCTACCCACCTGGAACTCATGGAACTGGTGCCATTTTAAAAAGGCAATGGACTGGTGCGGGCCTTGTGTTAGAAGGTGTGGGGCCCTGGGCAGAGCAGCTGAGCGCTGGTTTTGTTTCCAAGCACCGTACGTGTACTGCTGACTTCAGTGACGTTGAATTGATGTCTTCGAGGGGGCATCCATGTAAGAGAGAAGAAAAACATGGTATCCCAAGGAGGGACTACTTACGTCTGAGGCATCTTCTGAGCAGAAAGCACACACCATAGACACTTACACAGTTCATTTGGTGCTTCAAATTCAAGTAAGTGAGAGGCAGTGGCGGCTGTTGACATTTGAAAGTGATGGGGAGTAAAAGTTGAGCATGGCTTTTATGTAGCGAGCAAAGCAAGCAAGCTTAATGGACAAACCTGTCGTCCAGGTTGGGTCCTCCTCCCAAGAAAAATAAAATAAAAAGATTGGCAGGAGCTGCTCAACTGCTGCTTACAAGCAGTCCTGAAAGCTCCTCTTAGCTAATGCCCCGCCAACCTCCTCCTCCTTAAAGTGTAGATTAGGCGGTATTGGTGCCCCACACAGGGGTAGTAAGCGCTATATAAATGTTACAGTATAGTACACTACTTCTACAACCAGCACTGATTGGCTATAGCTGCTTGTATGGTCTCCAAAGAGGGATTTATGATAATAATCAACCCACACACTATCTCTCTCACACTCTTGATCTTTCATAAAAGGTTCCTAGTCACTCAGTCTCTCAAGTATCCATTCTTCTGCTCACCCACGTAATCAGGTATGGATCCAGTCACTCATCTACCTAGCCGCTCACTGATAACTCACTCACCTACTACCATACACTCCTATTCACTGACTCATTCCCTCGATGAAGATGAATTTGCACGTTCACTCTCTTATTCACTCATATACCTCATAAATGAGGTAGTTGATCTCCCGCCTAAGGAGTAATTCAGTTGATCACTCACATTTGTCACTTATTCAGCCACTTTTTGAGGGTGGCTGCCAACAACGAACAATATCTCTGTTGTGTGTAGACACAAATTGGATGTAAAAAGGACGTTCCAAAGTGTGCATCAGTACACAATGTTGGAGTCTTTTTTAATTTGAAATCCTTATGGAGAACAAGATTATTTGAAAATAATGTTATAGGTTGTTCACTTTCGAAGTACAAAGGTGACCAGATCTTTTATGAGAGATGATGTCATTAAACGTAATCTGGCAATCACAAGAGAAATCTTAGCATAGTTTCAGCTGCACACTTGCTTTTATATTTAGCTGGGTGTTATTAAACGTTCATAAGTGGCTATAAATATCACATGTACATTCCAGGGGCGGCTCGCCTCACTAGCAGCAGCTGCAAAACCTTTTCAAGAAAATGATAATAAACTTTCTTGAAAAGGGTAGGGCGATTGGGCGTGACGAGCACTTGAGGGGAGTGCACAGAGCACCCAAACATACATGCACAGTAGGCTTTCTCCAGCCTGGCACTGTGTTGCCGGGCTGGAGAGAGCCTGCACAGGCTCCCAGTCTGCCTGGAAACACCCTGGCTGGGCGATTCCAGACAATCCTAACGCTGTTCTGAGCAGCATCAGGATTGGCCGCAGGACAGGCTGGGAGTCTGTGCCTACAGTGAGATGAAGGATAGCAGAGCGGACGGAGCAGGGGAGCGCGGCACCTCTCCACCCCTTTTCCCTCCAGCGAGCTGCACCTGCTACATTCCCTTTTATAGCCATTATCTTTTCCTCTCTGTACCCAGACATCAGTTGGATGCAGTGCAGATCTCAGCCTACAGCACCTCTGATTAATTGCGCTGGTTTGGCTGCGTATGTGATTTGGTGTTGATTCACCCTGTGAGAATGGGGTGTGCTGTTGTTATTGACGCTCTGGCGCAACAGTAGACATGGACTTTTTTCACCTGTGTTTACCTTGCAGGCATCAAGGTGAAGCCCTGAGTATATTAAGCAAATAAGAAAACAAGTAAATGGGGAGACTGGGCTGAGAAGGCTATGTGGAAATAGCCCTTAATAGAATAATTATGCTCAAGTCTCTTTGTGGAATAGCCACATTAAATACCAGGCAAACAAAATTGCTATTTCTGGATACCAATAAAACCGGTGATTGCTGTGTCATATATGGCCACTAGAAATTTTGATATTCACGCTCTTGTGATTTCCAATAGTATGTTGTTGGTGTGTCCACTTTCCATCACAGTTGCAATCAGGTATTGTTAATGCCATGGGACTGCTCACAGGGAAGCAACACTTTGACCTGTAGCAACTTGCACCATACCCACTCATCACTTTCTGTAGCCTGCCCGTGCATTTAAGGAATGTGATTTGCGTTCACAACAACTGACATATTTAAAAATTACTCAGTAAGATTAATGCTGATCATGGGAAGGGTGGCTCAGTGAGCTCAATGTTCGCTGCTGACAAACGGTTAACTGAGGTGACGAGTTTGGATCGTGCCAAGGCTGACTCTGCCTTCAGTTCTTTTGGGGCCGGTAAATTTAGTACAGTACATTGGATAATAATAATGCCATTTATTTACGCTGCATGGAACTAACATAAGTAAATCAAGATAATCACTCATAATGGTGATGATTCAGTAATGGAACCAAGTCTTGCTTCCTGAGTGGGGTACAGCTGCGAGCAGCCTGGATTGTCTCAGTGAACGCACGGGAAGAATAAAACTAAAGATTACTTACCTCCTGCCAGCTGCTGCCTCACTGCTCTTCTCCTGTCCCATCAATCCATGGGGGTGCACAAGCTCCCAGACTCCCCTACGCCAATTCAGACACTGCTCTAATGCTGGTAATAGTAAGTGCTGGGGCTGGTCTGAGAGGTCTGGTTTTGCACTCACCCAGGACTGGGAGCCTGTTCTCCACCCAGTTGTCCTACACAGCTCGTGTTGGAGAGATCTAAGTGCGCATGTCGGTTTGGCCATCCCAAGACAGCCAGGCAAAGCGACATGTGCACTTTCAGTGCCCACCACTTCTCCTCCCTGCTGCTGTCTGTCAGGGTAACCCCACCTCACCCTAAAACTGGCTCAGCTGCTCAGTCGGCTCGGCTGGTAGCCTGAAGGATGAAAAATAAAATGATAGTAAAAAAGTTTTTATCATATTAATTTTCATGCCTGAATTTGCTGGCTTTCAGCATTAAGGTGATGCTCCTCCGCCATAACAGAGGAGCTGCCCCTGGTGAGAGGGTTTGTGACTCACCCTATGAATTAAACTTGGAGCGGTTAGGTAACATGTCTGGAAGACGTTCTGAGATGCATATGTCCCTAAATCTGAACAGACATGTTTGCAACCCATTGTAACACATTTTTGAACATTTTAAGATTCCTTAATTGACAAAGGAGACTAGGCAGGGTGTTTCACGAGAGGGCTCCCAGCTTGCAGAGGCCTTTGCTTGCCTTCTTGAAGAAACACACTTTGCCATGCCTGTTTGTAGGAGGTTACATGGGTTGGAAGGCTCATAATACCCGAATTTATATTTTGGGAAATAGTTGGTTGAATTAACTTGTGGCCATCTTAGAAAAGACTATGGTGCCCTCTAAGAGTACTGATGTTTGGAATGGAGGGAAGCACAGATCTACAGCTCTCTTCATTTCATCTGTCATTTTCTAAAAATTAACTAACTATATATTAAATACAGGAGTAAAAATGTATTGGATTATTCTCATAGAAATATTTTCCTGTGGAAGAAAACATCAGGTGTGTGTTTTAAAATATCCTTATTGCTTTAGCCAACTATTAATTCATTGGTAATAACACTGAAAAAACATGCATTCAAGCCTGCTACACTGACGGAAGCCATGTTTGACAACTCCTTCATACTACAGATCTGGAAGTGTGACAATATAGAAGAAATGCATTGTATGCTGGGTCATACTGGCCTATAGGGGAATAGGGTAGGTCTGGCAGGGTATGCTATGATATATGTTATATATGTTACTTGTTATGTTAGATCAGTGTGTGGACTTTTTCTGGCTGTATATGGGCCTGTTAAATAGTCTGCTGGTCTGGTTTTTATTGTTGATTTCCTTGATAGTAAAACAAACATTCCCTGTGTCAAGTTCAAATCAATGCAGTCTTCCAAACCACACAAAACAAGTATACAGTGTGTCTTTAAAAAGTTGAAAACTGCCACAATTTGCAAACATGGGCCACTTTTTTAGCTATCTAATTCACTAATGGAGTCACATTTATTTTAGTGCCCAAGGCTATTTTTTGTCCTAGTGCGACCCTGATGGTATGAGTTACTATGCAGGAAGATTGACAGCCAGCAGATGGAAATTGGTATTGTAGGATTAGATTCACAATTTTGTAATAAAATGACAGAGCCGCTCGTGTAACAACTCCACTGCAGTACTAACAAGAGAAGCGAAAATCCAAGAAACTGAGACAAACTTGCAGGTGAACACCACCTCATCACAGAAAAAACACATCATTGCCAACTGCTCTATCAAGAAAGGAAAACCTCCTGGCCAAGATAATCTGAATGCAGAAATGTTCAAGGCAGGCCCTGAAACATAAGCCACGATCATCCAACTACTATTTACATCAATTTGGGAGGGAAAGAAAGTACCAGACAGCTGAAACTAAGGCATAATCATTAAGATTCCAAAGAATGAATCATTAACCAACTACAGCTGTCTATAAGACATATATTGCAAAATATTATTAGGCATAAATAGGCATTACAAACACATCTATTTTACAACAAATATATAACTCTACATTTTAAAATAAAATAATGAACATCAAAAGAATTTGAAACTCTTTATCACACAAGGAGATTGGGTTCAAAAGAGATTATTAAAAAATAAGGACACAAATAAATAGATTTAAAAATACCTAGAGGAAATTACTACCTTTGCTGTGATTTCCCCTATATCTAATTTGCTGGATTTAGAAAGTGCACTTCACTCCTGCTAAACAGGAGTAATGTGCCTGTGTTTCCCCATAAACATGGTTAAACTGGATTATATCAATTTGTCATGTTTATTTTGCCTACAAATCCCTAGTATATGGTGTAGAAAATGTACCCAGCACCTGTTGGTTAAATGCCACCTGTGGACTGCAGCACCTATTGTGCCATCCACAGAATGGGCCTGTAAAACATGACTTAATGCTTACCATGTGTAGCCTTGCTGCTGCAACCTACAAAAACTGCCAACCTGTCAAAATAACCCATTCTTAAAGGCGGGAAATCCAGCTTAAGTATTAACAAGCCACCCTAAATCCACCGCATTTTCCACAAGGTAGGGTGCTGATTCAAAAGAAGAATGTGTGTCTAATTCAATTTGGCATGTTCTTCCAGTGACTAGCCCGCAAAAGCTATTTTCACTGGCAGAGCTGTAGCTGGATCCAGAGAAATGTCAAAGTACACATAATAAACTTTAAACGCTAACGTTTGAAAGGAAACTGCTAGAATAGTCATTCAAAGACTATTTTTCATGTTATAGAAATCCTTTTCATTGGTGAAGTTAGATTTCTAACACATATTTAAGGAAAGTAACTTGTAGGAAGTTCCCCTTTCACTACCTGAAGCTCCTCGGTGTTGATTTTGATCAGCCTGCCATCAACCACCCAGTCACGTCTTGACTGTGCTGAGGTGTAAAAATTGCTCCCTGAGCACATCAATGGCTTCGACTTGATGACAGGATGGAGAGGGGATGGGGCATGTGATCCCTATCAGCTCACGAAGGACAGTTGGAGTAGGGCAAGGAACTTCAATACATGGAAAGAGATAGAGGAGAGGCCCCTCCCATTCATAGTTTAGTGTAAGGAGAGACCTGAGGAAAGCAAACCCATTGTCCCCCAAGCTCACACTAGCTAGGTTGGCTCTAAACCCAGTGGGTGGGAAGCAGTGAGAAAGTGATCTTTTAGCAAGTTCACCCCAATTTATCCGACTGATACGGGTGGTAACTGACCCTGACTGTGCCCTTGGCTCTGCTAACCAGGTCCAGGAGCAGTGCTTGATTAAAAGGTATATAGCAACGTGGTACAATTACAATTGGCAATGACAGAATCCTGTAAGTCCCTAGTATATAATAGTGCAAGGGGGATTCAAACTACATATAAGTCTTTAGTATATAATAAGGCAGGGATGTTTAGAGACCCAATTGATTTCCTGCAGTGTGCATTGCTGTGTTGCCTGCTGTCATTTGTAAAGGCAGCACTACCTTGCAGACTGTCTTTAAACAGTAAAATGTGTACAAATTCGACTTTGGAATTAAATGTACTTCCAAAGTGATAATCAACCTTATTTTTACATATAAGTCACCCATAAGGTCTCCACTGGGTGTCCCAGCGGTGGGGTGCAAAGGAACTATAAGCAAGGACATTATAAAATATGTTTTAAATGCCCTGGTGAAGGAAAAACTGCCCCTTTCATTTTTCCTCATTGTAGATACTTATCTCCATAGGCTAACATTGGAATATTTCACATAAACATACATATTGCTAGGAAAGAGCTAAATGCATCATGAAATGACTCAAAAGATTGATAATGATAAATCCAACAACTTGCCACTGTTGAATGTATCGTAACTAATTCTGAAAATAAGTTATAAGACTTGTGGTTCTTTAAGCCAAAATCCAGCCTGCTAGTGGCTTCTCCTGATTGGTCAGTCTTAGCAGCATTAGCCAGGCTGCTTTGATGAGGTGATACGTGGCCTGCACTGAGCAAAGGTTATCTGATGGGGGGAGTTCTCAGCCTCAGCGACCAGGCCAAGAAGATGTCTTGGTAAATCAAACTGGGCTTCAAAGAGAACAGGACAGAAAGGAATGCCAGTAAGGCCTGCCCTCTCACCCTGTACCCCACAGATAGATAGCAGGCCCAGGAAAGGAATTTGCAGATGGTCTGGAGGGAGAGTGTTAATGGAAATGAGCCACACCCGTAGATTGGTTTAACCAGGTCTTGCTCCTCTGGTGAGAAATTATCTATGTTTGATCTATGCAGTGGTTTATGGGACAATAAATTGTCACACTTTGGAGTAAGCTATCATGCCTTTGGGTGGCACCCTGCATCTCATTGGATAGGGGTGCCACTCTGCTTGTCCCTCAGGATGACTGGATAAATATGGTTAATCTGCATTGCAACTCAGATCTGCTGCATGAAACCACAAGAAGAAGAAGGACTGCCCTGTTGGAACCATGGTCTGCAACCAAAAGGACTTCACTCTGAAGTACTGCTCCTGTTGCACACTGAAACTACAGCCTTAAGGACTTTGCTTTTCTTCAAGAAGGAGTAAGGACTGAAGTCCCTGAAAGCAACAGGTTAACGGAGCTTGTCTGCACCAACTCTCACAAAAGTGCCCAGCCTGGAGTACATCCAGTAGACTTTTAAGGATTGGGCAAGGTGTATTGTGGGAGTTGCAGTACTAAACTTTCAAGGACCATCTTAGCTTCTAGACCCTTGGATTTGTGTTTTGAGCACGTTGAACCTTCAAGTAGAACTTCAGGAAGAAGTTCCAGATGTTTGTAGACGTTTGGAGAACATTTTGGAAAAAAGCTCCATAAGTGGAATGACCTGACATCCTGAGTCAAGCTGAGAACCTTCAACCGCAACCCGGGCTGGATTTCAGGCTTGTCCTGCTGAAAGCTCCGAAGCTCCAGACTTCCAGAATTTGACCATGGCCTTGCAGAAAAGCAAACCAACGACGCTGCATCGAAATCAGCTTGCTGGGGAGGACAGCAGAGAGAAAATCTCCAGAAAGGTTTCCAAGGGCGAAGGTAAGATCAAACTTTGACTTTTTCCCAATAAAGTGCAACCAGATGTCCCTGGTTGGCACTATTGATGTCTAAGCACTAGAAAGTATTTTTTTTATTTAATCTTTAAAAACTAATAAATCTGGTTCCCTATATTGGATTTTTAGGTTGAGCATAGCAGCACACAATCGCTGCTTTTCCAATGTGTTGGTATCTATGTGGGCTTTTAACCATGCCCATGTCACGGCCATCACTTTCATTCATTTGCAGGCTTGCCTTTTAAGACCCTCTTGGTTTCATTTGCGAAAGGCATGAAACCTCATGCCTTTTCCGGTGTTTTGCCCTCCTCGAGAGCACCGGTCAACTACTGAAAACATACGCAGCTCCATGTTTTCAGCGTGGTATCTGGGTTACTTTTTCTTTTTATCCCCTACATAGCAGTATTGGAGCTATCTGCATGCCGATCAGTTTACTTCCATTGTTTATTCCTGTTTTAGGTTGTTTCTGTCACAGATTAAAGTACATTTATTTTTAAAAGCATATGATTGCTCGTGTGTCTTCCATTGTGTTTGTTGTTGTTTTTACATTGTTTTTCAGTAGTGTTTTTGTTTATGTCACAGTTGTTTGTTTGTGTCGCAGTTGTATGTAAATGTATTTTATAAAACAACTTTTTGTGTGTTTATATGGTAAACAGAGCTGTGTAATGACAAAATAAGCAGATAAACACACAAAAGGTTGCTTTTAAAAATACATTACGCAGAACTAGACATCAAACAAAATCTAATGTTATAATGTAGCAACTGTAATATAGCGCTATAATGTAGCAGCACTTTCTTTTGTGATTGCGTTTGTACACAAAAGAAAGCTCTGCTACATTATAGAGCTTTATGTGCTTTTCACTTGTGCTACCACCTGGAATAAAACCACTGTTTTTATCCAAAAACATAAGTGCACACCATGGAGTACATGTTCCAGAGTAACCTCAAAAGAAAGCGCAGCTACTTTATAGCGCTTTAATACAGTTGCAACTGTAATAAAGCGCTATAAAGTAGCAGTACTTATCCATGTTTTGGACTCACATTGCTGAATATAAACACTGGTTTTGTCCAGGTGGTAGCACAAGTAATAAATCGCTACATGTTGCAGTGATGTTTAAATACATTTTAAACAACACATTTTTATGTGTTTATACTGTAATTGGAGCTGCGTGGTGACAAAATAAGCAGATAATCACTTAAAAGGTTGCTTTTAAAAATACATTTACGCGGAACGTGACATCAAATATATATAATGTTATATTGTAACAAACGTAATAAATTGCTATAATGTAGCAGTGCTTTCTTTTAAGATTGATTTTGTACGCGCAAGAAAGTGCTGCTACATCATAGCACTTTATGGTCTTTTGGGCTGGCATTTTGTGGCATCATAGTTCGTTTTCCAGTTGGTGAGTACTTTTGAGATAGTAGTATGATAGAGCTTGTTTTAAAAGCGATCTTTGAATTAACACATTTACGTCAAATAAATCTAATTAATTCAGCTCTAGTTTAAAAGATTTTACCCGTGTTAATTGATTATATTTTTTCATAATTTAAATTATTACCATTCGTCGTAGGATTTGCATTTTTTATCTTACTCCGTGTCCATAATATGTGACAGTAGGGCTTAAATTGTAAATATTCACATGCTGGTGCCAAAAGCTTTCCTTTGCAATGCGCAGGTGTTGCAGTTCAATGTGGATACGGAGGCACCATTATTCTAAAGCCACCTCTAGCATTTTAAATATATATGTACAGCCACTTTTAACCTCTTTAGCAGAGTGCTTAATTTGTAAATAATCACATGCCGGTGCCTAAAGGTTTCCTTTCCTTTACAATGTGCAAATTTTGCAGTTCAATGTGAATACTTAGGCACCATTATTCTAAAGCCATCTTGAGCCACTTTTAACCCATTTAGAGCAATGCTTAATTTGAAAATAATCATGTGCCAGTGCCTAAACCTTTCCTTTGCAACACACAGAATTTGCACTTCAAAGTGAATACTAAGGCATCATTATTCTAAAGTCATCTCTGGCATTTTTAATGTATGTGCAGCCATTTTTTAAACCCTTTATCTCACTCTTGCAGTGCTTAATTGGTAAATAATCATGTGCCAGTGCCTAAAGCTTTCCCTTGCAACATGTGGCTGTTGCAATTCAATGTGAATAATGAGGCTCCATTATTCTAAAGCCATCTCAGACATTTTAAATATATGTACATCCACTTTTAACCCTTTTAGCTCGCAGTGCTTAGTTTGCAAACAACCAAGTGCTGGTGCCTAAAGCTTCCCTTTGCAACTCGTGGTTGCTACAGCTCAATGTGATTACTGAGGCAGCGTTTTTCTAAAGCCATCTCTGCATTTTTAATGTATGTACAGCCACTTTTAAGTTCTTTAGCAAGGTGCTTAATTTGTAAATAATCACGTGCCAGTGCCTAAAGCTTTCCTTTCCTTTACAATGCATGGCTTTTGCTGTTCAATGTGAATACTGAGGCACCATTATTCTAAAGCCATCTCAGGCATTTTTATTTTTAATATATGTACAGCCACTTTAAAGCCCTTTAGCGAGTGCTTAAATTGTAAATAATCACATGATGAAAAAAGCTTTCCTTTACAACACGCTGCTGTTGCAGTTCAATGTGAATACTGAGATATGTACAGCCACGTTTAATGCCTTTAGCTCACTCAGAGCTTAATTTGTAAATAATTTTGTGTCTTTTTGGGGGGGGAATTGTGTTAGCCAGCCAGCAACTCTGATGGTGGGGTGGTGAAAGTGGTATTCTATTTGAATAAGCATGGCAGATTTAAATTAGGATGCAAAATGGCAACATTTTCATTTTTTGCTGCAGATAGAGGAATAAGGTAAATGGAAGTGCTTTAGTTATATGCAGGGCCACTGGAAATGTGTGGCTAGAAAAGGTCAAATTATGAGGCAGGATTGACCAATTTATGTGGCAAGAAATGTCCAGTTATGAATTTACAACGCCAATAGCTCTAACTCTAGCAAATGCAAGACCTCTTGCATTACAAATGCTTGTTGTCGTTTTGGTGTCATTTTAAAGATAAAAATGTTTCCTGTTTTTATAAACTGGTGTGGGATTTTTACTGTGTGTTATTTCTTACTTATTTACTGTATTGGTATATTTATATGCTTTACATGCCTGTCTCCTAAGTTAAGTTTGCCAGCTCATTGCCAAGCTACCAGGGTTTGAGGCAGGGGCTGATGTTTTGAGACCTTGATTGGACCGAACATTGGTTTCGCGGCATTATTGCTAGTGGTAGTGTTAGGTGTGTACTTACCTCTACTAATAACCAACCTCCGACAGAAGCTACCCCCAGAACCAGTTTAGGGTGGACACAAGAGAGGGGACTGCTCATTTCCATGGCCTGGTGACAACACCGGGTAGAATAATGGCTCTGCATATGAGAAGAAGTGTTCCCCCTTCTTTGATTTTAGGAGCAAGGTGTCCCATTGGGTCGTTTACAGTAGTACAAGCAGGAACTACTGAAAAAGTGGGTTGGGCTATCCCTGGGAACTTTCATCTCATGGTCAAGAAGGGTAGGGAGCCCCCCACACCACCCCATTGGCTAGTGCAAAACATAAATGTAGCACACCTAAAAGAATACTTTCTGGACCTGTGGAAGATCAGGAGAGGACTGGGCATTGGTTGCTATAAACTGAGAGGTGACCTGAAGGACTGGACCTACTGCCTCATGTACCCAGGACAAAGAAGTGTAATCCAAGGGCCAGTTGGCTGACATTTTGAGTCCTGGCACCTTTTGCTGTCCTGAGAACCTATCGGCTTAGAAGTGACTGAAAGGAGCTGCTCCAGCAACTGTGAAAAGTTGGAACGTAGGAACGTGTTGGACTTCATGGACTTCCAAGACTTCTGGAGTATCAGCAGGAGCTCACAGAAAAGGTGTCTGATTTTGATGCCATTTCTTCAGATACAGCTTTAGGCTTAACCCACTGGAGATATTTCGGAAGGTATAATCTTTGACTGAGATGAACCCACTTGGTGTATCTGACCTGCGCTTAATCTCAGTTTGCCTCAAATCATGTCTAAGGGTTTCATTTAGAAAACATAGAAACATAAAAAACAATGGTATTTCGATTTTTGGCAGATGGGATATCTCTCACTTTTGCGATTGAGTAACCCTTCAACCAACCTGTAAATCAGGCCATGATGGGATATCTGTCACTGTTGCAATGGGGTAACTACTCCCTTGAGATCTAAGGCAAGCTCTAAGTCCTGTTATACCAAATCCATAAACCATCATTGGCACTTGTTCCTATTTGGTGCTTTGAAAATTCATATCTCAAGTTCCCCTTGTTGTATTTTTGGTGTTTTGTTGTCATTCATGTTTTGAAAATATACTCTATTTTTATAATTCACTTTGGGATCATTATTGTTTAGTGTATGGACATTATTACTGTTTTGGTACTGAAGAAATAGTTTACACATTGTCCTAAGGTAAGCCTGTCTGCTCTGTGTCATAGCTACTTAGGGGGTTGAGCTCCAGTTCATTTAGTGACTTTTGGGTACATCCTGACAAGTTAGTGTTATTTTTCCTTGAGGGGGTGATCGCCTACCACAAATAATAATCCACTTTCCTACAATAGTGAGCAGCAAATGACATAAGAATCTTCTACTTTTGTGCAACAAAGGTTTTATCTTAAAAGTGTAGGTACACTACAGGCAAAATTAGCTGTGTATGAGAGTTTAAACAGCTGAAGTGGCAAACATTTTTCTAAAAATTAAATAAAAAATGGGATCTGGCATTTATTAACATTCTCAATACATGGGGATAAAAGCAATAAAAGCAGACTCTATCAAAAGAAGGGATATTTAGATGTTAGGAGTTAGGGGGACAGAAAAAAGTGAAGGCACACTTAAGCCAGTAGCTGAGAAGTGAAAAAAACACGTGGACATGGGAAGCATGAGCATAGGAGAGACATGGGCTAGGTCAAATAATTTCATGCTTAGTATTAGACACCTGTCAGTGTGGAGTCAAAAGAGGGGCACTTGCAGTGGCGAAAGTAAATAGGTGCATGGGTGGAATGAAGAGAGGCTCTGAGTACATCATCAGCTGAAAAAAGCAAAGGGGACACTTTATTACGAGAAGCAACTCAAATACAGTAAGGAAACAAGGACATAGAGACGAAGGTCAAGGTGGGACCTAAACACTGGGGGTGTTGAAATAAGGGGAAGTACAAAGGGCCAAATTTACTACGAAGTGGCGCAGAGCAGCACTGCTGCAAATTCTGCAGCGCCGCACTGCATCATTTCAGAAATGTAGGGATGTGTTGTATTTACTCCTATACGGGACACCCCTGTCTTTTCCTTAGCGCTGGTGCTAAAATAAGATGCCTAGCGCCAATGCAGGGACCCTTGCACCGTTGTGCAAGGTTGCCTGCATTGCATTGCAGGGAATGATTGTTTATGTTCAGGAAGGTGTCCTTTCCTCCACATAAACAATTAATACTGGTGATTTGTAAATTCTTTGTGTGCTGCACATAGAGTAGGAAAGTGTCATTATTTAAAGAATTGTTTATGTGCAGGAAGGGACAGCTTCCTGCATATAAACAATCATTAATGGTGTTTTGCTCTTTCTATGTGTGCTGCTGGGTCTCATATTTAAAGTCAGTTGAACAGGGGGATATGTAAAAGTGAAGACACTTTAGAGTAAATGTCAATTCTTTTAAGCAGGGTACAAATAAGCAAGAAGTATTTATACCGGGTTGTATCTCGATAGGGCAGAGGGGGCAGAGAACATCCCAGGTCAATTACATGGTGTGCTTCAAACTCAATGGGTGTGACCTGTGAGGTTAAGCCCCAAAATGATGCTGTATCTTCTGGCGGCCAGACTCCCCTGAACTGGTGAATTCAAGGAAAAGAGTAAAAAAGTAATAGAAAGAGTGAGAGGGGGGATGGGGAGAGCTACCCATCTGTTAACTGTTAATTTACATGCAAGATCTATGATCCTAAGATATCAAAAGGCATTCTGTGTGGACTATGGAGATCTCACCAGAAGCCTGGTGCAGGGAGTGAAAGTGATGCTTTAATTGTTTCATAAACAACCCAATACAGGTCTAAGACCCCTGATCCCACAACAGAGCTAGTAAATTGGGCAGATGTTCGTTGCAAGAACATGAAATCAAATATCTAACTGTGTGCATGGCCTTTCTGTAGTTAGTGGGGAAAACCTTAACTTAAAGTGGCCGGTGAGTGAATGATGGCACTGTAGCTCTCAAAACTCAAGCAGACATCATCAAACAAACTAGAATGCTTCTGTTGGTTAAAGGTCCAGCACTGGCAATGAGAGCTGTTTATTTCTCCACACTGGACAGCCCCATCAACATCGTGTCGCCAGCAGTGCTGTCCAAATGGCTGCTTCCAAGTATGTCCTAGCAATCCAGAGATTGGTTCTGATTTTTAACTTATATTCTTTGGCAACAAAGAAGCTTGCAACCATGATGAGGAAGCAAGAACTGACTAAGCATCAGCTAATGCCTCTTTGATATTTATTGGCTTGCCATTCAAATCTATTGTTGACTTTAAAATAAATAGGCATTGGCAATCCCAATAGGTCGAGCCTTTGGGACCCATTGGGTTTGCCAATGGTTTTTAGAGATGCTATAGCATCTCAAGTGCTGTGCAGTATTGCTAAAGAGGAGACAAGAAAGGAAGCTATGCCACAGCCACGTCATTTGGTGGGCATGCACACTACACATTTGCGTGCCTACAAAATGATATATTGCTGTTTTTTATTTACTGATCTAAGTTGGATCAGTAAATTAAGACAAAAAACAGTAGAATGTAAGCATTTTTATTTTTCCAAAGTGGGGCAACATTGAGGGCAGGCCATAAGCAACATGGAGAATGGAGGTGTAAAGAACACAGAGAGTGTGGGATGCAACAATGAGGGCAGGGGCAGAAGCAAGGTAGCAGGTAGAGAAAGCAACATAGAGAGCAGGGGAGAGTATGCAACATGAGCGACAGACTGCAATGTGGAATTAGGGGGAAAGACGTACATGGGTGACAGAGAAACGTGGAGCTTTGAGGGAGAAACACAGATGAGAAAGCAATGCAGGGGAGAAAAAGGTGGACTGGGAGACGCACAGCACTGAGAGTGAGCAAAATGGAGCATGCTTGAGGAGGGAAGATAAGTAAATGAAAGAGATTGCTGGAAAAAACTTGCTCCCTTTTGTTCTGTAGTGCTTACAAAGTAAGCAGTGTAAGGACACAAATAATGAGGCTACATTTACAGGGGAGGAAAGCACACACAAGCCAACATATCAAAAGCAAAAAGATGAGTGACAGTCATTCCAACCAATGGCAAGTAATTAACAGACTCTAAGCATACTGTAAGCTGACACTAGATCTTTTCACAAACAGCCTGTGCTGTCTGGTAAGAGAGGCCTAAAAGTGGGTTTGTGGCTTCATTTCTTACACTCATTATGGAGGAAACCTATTTAGTTTGCAATGTCAGTCCACAAGACTACATTTAGGCCCTGATTCTAACCCCGGCGGTCTTTGACCGCCGGGGCGAGGGTCGGCGGGAGCACCGCCGACAGACCGGCGGTGCCCCGCAGGGCATTCTGACCGCGGCGCTTTGGCCGCGGTCAGAAAGGGTAAACCGGCGGTCTCCCGCCGGTTTACCGCTGCCCTCTGCGCCGCCATGGGGGATTCTGACCCCCCCTACCGCCATCCTGTTCATGGCGGGAAAGCCGCCATGAACAGGATGGCGGTAGGGGGGGTCGCGGGCCCCTGGGGGCCCCTGCCGTGCCCATGCCAATGGCATGGGCACGGCAGGGGCCCCCGTAAGAGGGCCCCGCAAGGTATTTCAGTGTCTGTCTTGCAGACACTGAAATACGCGACGGGTGCTACTGCACCCGTCGCACCTTCCCACTCCGCCGGCTCGATTACGAGCCGGCATCCTCGTGGGAAGGGAGTTTTTCCCTGGGCTGGCGGGCGGTCTTTTGGAGACCGCCCGCCAGCCCAGGGAAAAACTCATAATACCCTCCGCGGTCTTCTGACCGCGGAGCGGTATTATGGGGGCGGAATTCTGGCGGGCGGCCTCCGCCGCCCGCCAGAATTAGAATGACCCCCTTAGTTTGGCCACAGTGAAGAAACAAGTGCAAGGGCAATTGTTGGCTGAATTAGCATCTAATGGGCACAGTCAGCTCACCATTGTGCATGCGGTCCTGAAATGCTGACCAAAATCCAAACATGATGCAGCACAGAGCATAGTTTGGTGGTACACACAGTCTCCATTACAATATCCTTAATCTGCACCCAGTCCAGAGTTTAGTAACACCTGGCTGGTACGCTGGTCACATATTACTCTAATGGATTTGCTAAATTTAAGAGAGTTTAAATTATTTAGTTTTCAAGTCAATGCCACTGGTCTTCCTCTCGACCTCGTCAGGATTCCTCTTTAGAGATAAACATGCAGTAGCTTGTGCTTGTAGGCAATCGACTCAATGGGTCCAAACCATCATGATTAAAATGACGCAGTCTCTATTTCGGAGGTGCGGGGGAGAATGCACTTGGAAACATGCCATTTGGACAATGATGGCCATTGGCACTCAACAGTGGAAGGTCATCGAGCTGCAGTCCAGTGGCAGGCAAGGTAAAAAAATCACAATGCCTTTAGGCTCAAATTCCAAAGCTCTTAATTATGGCTCGTTATTATATAAGGCTGTGACTGACAGCTCTGAATTAAAGCTGAAGGCAATGTGAGTTTCTCACAGTGCCTGTCAGTGGGTCAAAAGAAAAAAACATGTACTTATCCACCCTCTTGCACCTTGTCCTCGTCTTCATCTTCGTGCAGTCAGCACAACAGCACTTCCTGGAGCCTCAGGCAGTTCCCCTCTCCAAATCCCAATGCTGCTTTCATGCAGCAGATGAGCTGCATGAGAGCAGTGCCAGGATTGGCTGGGGCGGGCTGCCTCGACGCTCCAGCATGCACAGGGGGCCTGTGCATGCTCTCCACCCAGCTGTCTCAGACAGCTGAGTGGAGAGGTTAAGACTGCGCATGTGAGGCTGGCTAGCTCAAGAAAGTCGGCCAAACTGACATGCACAGTGTAAACTGGGGGAGTGAGTGTCACTCCCCTATTGGCAGTCAGCACCAATGCCCAGCCCCCAAAGACTGCTCAGGCTGGGAGCAATGAAAAATAAAATAGTAATTCAATTTATTATTGTTAGAACTGGGGTCTCTAGTTGGCAGTCGGCTTGCACCCTGTCCAAGTATGGAGCCTCACTCTAGTCAGGATAAGGGAGTTACCCACTCAGATAGCCCCTGCTCACACCCTTGGTAGCTTGACACGAGCAGTCAGGCTTATCTCAGAAGCAATGTGTAAGGCATTTGCACATAACACACAGTAATAAGTGAAAACACTACAGAAGGACACCACACCAGTTTTAGACAAATAGCCAATATTTATCTTTGCAAAACAAGACCAAAATGAGACAAATCAAACATACAGTACTAAAGATATGAATTTTGTAAGATTTAACTTAAAAATACAGTTCCTTGAAGTAGGTAGCTCCACCTGGGGCTATCACAGCGTCGTGACCAACAAAACCAACAAGTCGAGCCAGCCCAGCATCGTGGGCCAGCTACTATGTCGGGAAGACTGGTAAACAGCATCTTTGGATTTGCAGGCATCACTGGAATTGCGGTGTCAGTTCTGGAGTCAGTGCGGGAGTCGTCGAGCCCGTGTCACACGCATTGCAGATCGAACTCTGCCCGATGAAGTCAGGAGCGATGGCATCGGGGCTGTGGTGCGAAGCAAGGCGATACAACATGCAGTGCCCACAGGTCACGATGCAGGCAGCAGCTCGGTGACAGGACCCAGTGACGTTGGTGGCACAAGGGCTGTGGTGTGAAGCAGGGCAGTGCGTCGTGCAGTGTCACCAGGTCACAGTGCATGCTGCGATGTTGTTGTTGCTGAAGCACTGTCGTAAGTAGGCGGTGGTGCAGCGCGGGACAGCTCGGGCAGCATCTACTGGTCGCGGTGCAGACAGGGACGTCTGATGACAACACTGGAGTCGATAGTGCTGGCATCGGCGGACCAGGGCTGCAGTGTGGGACAGGACAGTGCTTTGTGCTCCTCACAAGCGGTGTCCACAGGCCACAATGCATGCCGTGGCGCCAGTTTCAGCAGGAGTGGCATCATTGGTGATGCCCAGGGTGCAGTGTGAGCAGGCGATGCCGGAGTCTAGTGCCCACAGGTCGCGGTGTGAGCAGTGGCTCGGTGAAGTCACCTGATGACAACATCAATGAGACCAGGGTCATGGTGCGAAGCGGGGCAGTGTGGCGGCGGCAGATCATGGTGCAGGCCAGTGGCTTCGTTGACGATGTTGCAGTGGTTTTTCTTCTTTTACAGCACAGAACACACAGTTCCCGGTGCTGCAGGTTGCGGAAACTGAAGTCTTTGGTGTCCCTGAGACTTCTAGTAGGAGGTAATCTCAACTCAAAGCCCTTGGAGAACTTTCTCAAGCAGGATACACAGCAAAGTTCACCCTTTGCTCTCTCAAGACAGAAGCAGCAACTGCAGGCCAATCCAGCAAAGCAACACAGCAAAAGGACAATACTCCTCCTCCTCCTCCTCTCCCTCTTCAGTTCTTCTCCTTGGCAGAGGTTCCTCTTGACTCCAGAAAGATTCTAAAAGTCTGGGGTTTTGGGGCCAATAATTAAACCCCTTTCTGCCTTTGATGTTGGCAAACTTCAAAGGAAAGTCTCAGTTGCTTGCAAGATCCTTCCTTGTCCAGGCCAGGCCCCAGGCACACACCAGGGGGTTGGAGACTGCATTGTGTGAGGGCAGGCACAGCCCTTTTAGATGTGGGTGACCACTCCTTCCTCCAATCTAGCTCAGATGGTTCATCAGATATGCAGGCTACACCACAGCTCCCTTTGTGTCACTGTCTAGTGGGAATTCACAACAGCCCACCTGTCAAACTGACCCAGACGGGGAATCCACAAACATGCAGAGTCACAGAATGGTTTAAGCAAGAAAATGCCTACTTTCTAAAAGTGGCATTTTCAAACTAACAATCTAAAAACCAACTTCCCTAAAAGATGTATTTTCCCTAAACTCCAAATTTATATCTGCTCTCAAAAGGAAAATGCAACTTAAGGATATTTAAAGGCAGCCCTCATGTTAACTCACGAGTGGAATAGGCCTTGCAACAGTGAAAACCGAATTTGGCAGTATTTCACTGTTAGGACATGTAAACCACATGAGTACATGTTCCCCCTTTAACATACATTGCACCTTGCCCATGGGGCTACCTAGGGCCTACCTTAGGGGTGCCTTACCTGTAGTAAAAGGGAAGATTTGGGCTTGGCAAGTGGGTACACTTGCCAAGTCGAATTGGCAGTTTAAAACTGCACACACAGACACTGCAGTGGCAGGTCTGAGACACGTCACAGGGCTAATCAAGTGGGTGGCACTAGGGACTTACTAGTAAATCAAATATGCCAATCATGGATGAACCAATCAACAGTACAATTTACACAGGGAACACTTGCACTTTAGCACTGGTCAGCAGTGGTAAAGTGTGCAAAAACAATGAACCAGCAAAAACAGTGTCCAGTACACCATAAAAACAGGAGGTCAGATGGCAAAAAAACAGGGGAGACATGCCAAAACCTGCCAGGTCTCACAATTACCATTTCATTTTCTCACGTTTGCTGCACTGGCAGCATGGGGTTGATGCTCTTATGCCCTAATAGAGGGGGGTGTGCCTCTGCATTTGGAAGTGGCAAAGATGGAGGGTTTCAAAAATAAATCGGGGGAATTGATTTTCTCTATTGAGTTGGGAGTAGTTTCAAATGGACAAATCTATGAAGGTGTCATTTTGGCCTTTTGGGCTATAAAAATCGGGAGTCTCAGTTGTGTTGGCGTGTATGCTCTCACTAACCGTGAGTATGGCCCATGGATTTCATTAAGGAAGTGATTAATCTGAAATGATAATCAGAAAGCAGGCCTCTGATTGCCTCTGTGCCATGAAGCATTTAGGCTGCCTGCTAATCAAAAATGTAAAAAATCTGCAGGCAGCTTCCTCTGGGGGTTCCTCTAAAGGGGCTTCTGTGCACAGCCTTGCCACCGGTGAGGTGGCACATAATGTTGCGAGTCTTTGCCCACAATGCTTATTGTTTAACTTAGCAGTGTTCTCAAAACACAACTTCTGTGTTGAGGGAGAGAGTGAGAGTGAATGAGACAAGAGTATAAATGAGAGTGAGTGGGAGTATGAGTGTTTTTGTTAGCTTGTTTTATGCTTGTGAGTCTGCTGCTGGTAATGGCATACTCAAGATAAGTCTTGGTTTCCTGGGGACACCTAAGATAACCTGGTGTGTCTGACTTGTTGACTGTAACTTTTGGCATAAAGAAGGGCACCCTAACATACTGGTTGTAACTCTTGCCATACGGGGGTTACCTAAGGCAAAATGATGGTGCTAGCATACTGAAGGTAATACTTGGTAACCATGGCACATTGAGGGTGAGATGTCGGGCTGGGGGAAGGAAACCAAGATACAATACTGACTCTGACATACCAAGGTTAAGTTGTGCCATATGGGTCACCATGGGAGGTGTCAATGGCAAAGTTCTGAAATTGACATATTGTATGTAATTCATGGCACTAAAAGGGACCCATGAAAAAATTCTGGCAATGGGACACTCAAGGTAATTCCTAACATACAGGGGGCACCCAAGGCAAAATCAGAAAATAAGATGTACCAATGACAAGTATAACACCCAGCTACTTTCAGGGATCACCAGCCACCACTGAGAGCAACCCCCAGCTACCCCAGTGGTGCAATTTCCCAATAATAGAACACTATCTACCCCTGCGCCATTTACTCAAAACAGGAACTGATGCTTTTGTGGCACTATAACTCTCTTGCAGAAATGACACACAATCTCTAAATTTAGTTTTTATGTTTCAGAAAATAACCATCATGGTGGAAATGGCATAACTGCACAAAGCATTTACTCCAAAATAAGAATACTTTTCACTAGAAATATGTATGACCTTCTGCTGTTGTTCATGGAGTCATTTGGGCCTCTTTGAAAGGCACTGGCACTTTGTGTGCTCTGCAGCAGATCATTATGAACATTGCCAACAACCTCCTGGGAGTGCTAGCCTTGGGACATAAGTGGACAGTTTGGGGGAAAGAAGCAAGGAATTATCAGTAGAAAGAGTGCCGCTGGGGCACTGCTGATGCTGCAGTCTGTAGATGAGTGGGGCTGACAGGAAGGTGGTTTCTGGTTAAAGAGGAAAGGAATGCCTTGGGGTTGGGGGGAGGAGAGTGAGCAGGTGTTGGGCTAGTAGGCGAACCTTCAGATTTTCAACTGTATTGGGCCTAGCTCTAGCCTGCCATTGTACACCCGACGGTGCCAGCACAGGTGGTTTGTTGTGGCGTCCATGTCTTTATCATGGGGGTGCCTTTGCATATCGCAGGTGTCTAGATCTAGTAAGGTGTCAACAGGTTGCTCCATAGGCAAGTTTGAGAATTCCAGGTCTGTGATTCCTGCGTATTGCACACACTGAGTCAGCCAAAAGCAGGACCACGGGAATTATGCGACAAGGGACTACCAAATTATGTGGCAGGTTTAACTAAATTATGCAGCAAGAAAAGGAAAATTATGTGGCATAACACAGCAAGATTGTTGATAGTATTACTTCATTATTGTATACTGCTTTTGAGAGAGAGATGTTTTTGTTACGTGTAGTAGCAATACTTCTGCTACAGCACAGTGAGCTATGAACCAGCATCACAGAGCTGCATGCAAACCAATAGGCATAGGTTTCTGTAATTACTCATACAACTACATTTGACATTCTTATAGTGCATCCATATCTCTTCCGTACATGAGATGAACAATGTATAAAACCTACCTCCAAATCATAGTTTCTCTCAAGTACTTGTAAATTAATAACAAGCTATGGTCCTGGCCTGTCCCTACAGGGGGCATCAAAGTGCAAAGATCACAGCTTGTTACGATGTCATAATTGCCTTTGTTTCCACCCAGTACCGTGGCATCTGGGTGTTAGGCTGCAGATCGCTCCCAGCCAGGACAATACCCCCTATAATGAGGGCTGATGGTCCTTTAAAATAGGCTTTTGTTTTGGATGCAGCTGTAAGTGAAAATAACAAAGCCGCCTGCAGGTTTCTCCTCGGAATGGAAAGTAGACGTGTGGGCGCTGCTGAATGTGTCCCAGTGGCAGCAAATTGCACTGGGGAAGATTCAGCATACTTCACTGGGGCCAGCCAGGATCTGATAGCCAGCTTAATAATTGCTGCAGGATCCAGCTGGATTACCATCATTTCCTGCACAGTGTACTCTAAGTCAGCAATGATTTTGAGTGAGTGGGGGGGGAGGGTTCTTGTGAAGTCCATTGTGTACTGAGTACATCTAGGTGATCCAGTTATTGGACGTATAAGCTCATGCATCACATCAAATAATGGCCCTCATTACGAGCCTGGCAGTCCAAAGACCACCACATTACAAGTGTGGTGGTTTGGCCTCTGCCAAACCGCCACATCTTTGCTGGTAACGCCAGGCCCGCTGACAGCCGGGCCTACTGTCCACTGCAGACCACCTGCGGTATAATGAGTTGACTCTTCTCCAGGGTTTCCGTGGCAGTAGCACCTCCACGAAAATCCTGACAGAAAGGCCTCCGGCGACAGGAAATTCCTTTCCTGTCACCGGCAGATGACTCCCTCAACCCCCTGCAAATACAATACCCCCCTCCATGACATCACCCTCCTCCCCTCATCCCTCTTCTGTGACAGCACCCCCCTCCCCACATACACACCCACACGCAACCCGCATACATGCATACAACAGCACTACCATACACGCATACACCAACACTTACATACACGCATTCACCAACACGCATATATACACTCATTCACTCGCACCAGACACGCATTCACACTTACATTCCAACACCCACTCACTTCAACAATCACACACACATTCACACTTACATTCGCATACACACACACAGACATACACCCACTCACACACAACACCCCGCCACACACAGCACCCCCCCACACTCCCACCTCCCTCCCTTGTCGATCGACTTACCTTGTACAGAGAGGAGGTCGTCCGTCAGGGAACAGGACCCGGCACTTCCACTGCCGGCAGCGCCCACCATCAGGACACTGCCACGCCGTACTACTGCTCTTAATACGGCAGGCGGAGTCCTTTTGGCGTAGCGTGGCAGTGATGGCAGTGAAAGTGCCTCTGCGCTGCTGACCGCCAGCACGACTGCTGAAGGATTTCTGCCAAAATTGTGGCAGAAATTCTTCAGTACTCATAATATGGCAGTCGAGAGACCGCCAGCACTGGTGGTCTTCGGGCGCCCACGGCTTCGGCGGTCTGTGTAAAAGACCGCCAAAGTCATAATGAAAGCCAATGTGTATATATATGGGTGGGATGTAATATATAGCTCACCACATATATAACACCTGGAGGCATGTTGAAGTATTTTTGCTCTAGGTTTGTTGCACATTGAGCAGCTGTATGTTGAACTTGCATGCAGGAAGAGGGGAGCTTGTGGTCACTTAAGGGAAAGTTTACTTTTGGAGTAGTGCTCATATTGATGTATTGAAGTGTGCATAACTGCCACCTAGTGAGCAGTTTAAAGCGCCCTGAGACAGTGTGGCATTAAACAGAAGCAGGGACCTGAAAACTGTTTTCCAAAGGGCAGAGTGATTGGAGAAAACGTGGTTGGGAAATGATGTGTAAAGCTGCAGATTGGGTAGGGGCGACATTGAGAACATACACCCCACAAACTGAACAGACTGTAAGCCCCTGTCTGCCATCATATTGACTGGACCTGTTTCTTTGTAGTTATATATTGTCCTTTTAAACATAAGTGTCAATGTCAGAACGGGTATAGTATCTGAAGTCCCCAACAGTTCACATACATGTGGAAGGCAAGCAGAAAGTGTGATGGATTGTTTGTGAGTAAAACCTAAAACCAACCACCTTAAACTGTACTTGCACACCTATCGTTATGCTACAGTTGCTTATCCATATCAAACAATCCCTTTAATGAGCTGTCCTATGTTCAGGGCCACTGTTATTATGCAATTGTGCAGTGGTTTTCGCATGATTATAGATTTGCTGCATTTGCCACATAATTAATCATCTGCCACATAATATGCAGATTTTAACAAAAAAATTGTTTCTAGCTCAAATGGTTCTATAGTTACAAAAAATGCTGTGACGTGTTGGTGCACAGCAGAAGGCCCTTTGCAAAGCTGAATTTACCACCTTTCTTTTGTTTAATTCTATATTTGGGTATTAAACTGGTACTAACGAGGTGCAACCAATGCCCAGACTGTGATACAAAGTTTAAAAATTGTGAAATAATGAAGTAATAGTATTACAAACTATGCTACATTATACTGCACAATTTGGCTTTTCTTGCCTTATAATTTACTCAACCCTGCTGCATCATTTGGCCTTTCCTGCAGCATAATTCCAGTGGCCCTGCCTAAGTTATATTGCCGTACTCCTATTTCAGTTTTGTTTTGAGCAAACTAAGAAAATGCATCTATTTTTGAGCGACTGGATCATTATGACAACTAACGGTGTACCTGCAAAGTGTGCCTCCCCTGTTGATCATGGACAGATCCTTCACCACCAGCAACCTCCGTTCCCCATTAGGCCCCTGCACTGCTGACTCCTGTTGTCTCACTTGCATCACCTGCAGCAGGACTGACAGGCAGACTTTGTGCTTGACATTTGTTCAGAAAGTCTGCAAGGCTCGGTAGCCACACAATGAATAGACTGTTGTGGGAACGTGATGGCTTCTCCCTAGAGCAGCCGTAGTTTGGTTTGTTCAAACTCTGCCAGAAGGCCAAGAAAATCTGTTTCATTTTTATCTCTGAGGGAAAAGGAAACAGACACATTCAATTTGAAAAGCAAAATAAATGTTTGTGAGCCAACAATAGCTCATTCTCTCAGCAATTGATACTGCAGTGTCTGTTGTGCAGAACCAGTTTCTTTTCAAGTGTCCCTCCTCCATCTTGTGTCTGTTTCAAAAGTGCCTTTTTGTAATGTGCTTGTGTGCTGTAAAAGTTTGTTAATGGAAACTTGGGACTTGTGACAACACAGGTGCAGGCTATGGGTGGGCTCAACCCAGATATGTAACCTTGGTAGAATATTGTTTTTGCTTTAACTAGGACCTTGGAGATTAAGATAAGTGTGATAACGTATAAATGAATCATTCCCTGAACTTTGTTTGAACATTCTGAGACGGACTCTTCATTCTCTGCTTGGAGGTTGCTTTTCAATTAGTAGTTTAGGCAGACAATTGGAAGGTTTCCATTACTCACTTGCAGTTATCAGTATGCAGGTGCAGAATATGGGTGTCCAATTACTTTAAGAATGCAAGAATAGGCACATAAAATCTGCTGTATCTTGGAAATGCCTGATCAGGGCCTAGAAAACTAAGGCAGCTAATTAGCTGTAGACAACAAATTTACTGCCAAGCCACATAAATGCCGAAATTGGTGCTTTCAAGTGCCCAATAAGAGTGACCTTGTATACGCAAGTAGTAGATTATTAAGCTCTTCTAATGTATTCCTATGTATTTACTCATGTATGAAAGGCTCAAAGTAACCCCAGACAGGCGGAACTCTTAGCAGATGCAAACTGCGGCTTCACGCTCGAGCTGAGCAAATAAAATGTGTCTTTTATTATGGCTGTACTTGACTGTCTCTTTAGAAATTGTACTTTCACAAATGGTGCTGTGACATGGATGCACTGACTGGCGTTCCAGCTGGATTTTGTTCCACGGTCAAGGGCCTGGGGGATTCCAGCTGCCTTGGAAGCGCATCTGCTAAATGGGACTTCCTGCCCAGCAGCCCAGTAGAAGGAGTTCCCACGGGAATACCAGAGACATGTTATCCCATCAGCTACATCCAAAGAATGAGGCTTGGTTGCCTCTACAGCAAAGTCTTTAAACTGGGGTGCGGGCCCCTCTAGAGAGCCTCAAGTGATCCCTGGGGGGGGGTGCCAGGCTCTGGCCAAAAGAAGCATTATAAGGATAACAAGGCTTTGTTTTAAGCAGAAGCATGTTACTGCATTTTAAAAAGGTAACAGTGCTTAACTGCAATGTTTAAATAGGTCTAGACATATTTAAAACATTGCCATCTTTATAAAATAATTGTGAAAAATTCTGAAGGGGAGCCCAATGATTTTTATTTTTCAACTGGGGGGCGTGTGGTATTAAAAAGTTTGGAGACCACTGTTCTACAGGCTTGTGCAGCCATCGTGGACAAGGTATAACAAGCAGGACTGGGTCCTTGGTGATGGGTAGGACCGGGTCTCATGCTCGCTCGTGTTCAGAGTAAGTGTCTGGAACACAATTCAGGTCTCTGGGAGGGATGATTGAATACTTAAGGGAAGAACCAGGGGTTCATGAGAATGTTTGCAAGTGGGACTTGGTAGACAGGAAACTGCAGTACAAAAGTATACTAATTTGGTACTGTGATCACATTAGACCATGGGTATAAACGTCAGTAAGGTATTTTACTGTATATCCAAATGTTGTAGAAAGTCTAGACCAGTCTCAACCAATGCCTAGGGAAGGCTCGCTAGCAGGGTATGTTCCGAGAAAGAAGGGTTATGATACAGGCTTATATTTGGAGGACTGGGTTCATGGTGCATTAATGGCAACTGGGCTCCACTTTGAAGGATTGTTGGTTTATTGGTTCAAAATGACTTTACAAAGGATACAGAGGGTAGAGCCCCTCGCCTGAGGTGGGGATTGAGTCCCTACCTCAAATATGGTTAGAGTCCCTATTCTTATCCTGGGAAGGGTTGAAGTCCCCAGGTACAAAATGGTGAAGATAGATCCAACACCCTGGAAACAGGTACATGTTGCAAACTAGATTAAGCAAAACTTAAAATGGCAGTATAAAACAATTGTTGTTATATTGCAATTGGTTGTCTGTGCAGATTATAAGATTCTACCACCACCAGAGCCTGATACACCAATATGGTATGTGGTTAAAAGGGTTTACCACATGCCTATGTATTTAGACAGTTGGGTTTACATCACATGCAAAGACCCATACAGACAATGGCTAAATTGGGGTAATTTGAGGAAAGTAGAATAGGCTATTTAGAAGATTGTTTGCGAGAATGTGACCAGAAAGGGAAGAAGGTAAAGTTATTACAATCGGAGGCATTTCATGCATGGAAATATTATGCAGTAGGGAGACAGTGAACGGAGTCAAGAGATACTATTGGGAAAGCAATGAAATATGATGGGAAATGATGGAAGAGATGCATGGTGCAGCCTGTCCAGAACAGGACCTGGCAGTAGGGAGATATTTTCTACAAAAGGGACAAGAAACAAAGGTAACAGTACCCGTGTAAGAAGACTTAAGTAGGGGTGAGTTTATGGAATAACATTACCACATTGTCCAATAACACCACCTCATTCATGATTTAAAGTAGTACATTTGTCGCAACAACAAGAACAGTTAATGGAAGGTGTTAGAAATGGGGTCTTTGGTTTGCAGTCACGTTACCCCCCCTGTCCAAGCAAGGACCCTCACTCTAGTCAGGGTAAAGTAGAATCACCCTCAGTTAACCCCCGGTTACCCCTTTGGTAGCTTGGCATGAGCATGAAGGATTAACTTCAGCAGAAATGTGTAAAGTATTTGTACCAACACACACAGTATTACAGTGAAACACTACTAAATGGTCACCACACCACTTTAGAAAAATAGGTAAGATTTATCTAAATTAAACAAGACCAGTACGACAAAAATCCAACATAAACAAGTCAAGATATGAATTTTAAAAAGAATAAGATTCTTAGGCCCTCATTTTAACCCTGGTGCATCTCTGACCAAGCGGTCCAAACCTGATCGCCAGCTGTATAATCAGCCGGCGTACCGCCAGAGTTTTCGCGGTGGTACCACTGCCACGAAAACCATGGCGGTAGGGCTACTGGTGACAGGGAATTCCTTCCCTGTCACCGGGTGAAGGCTCTCCCATCCCCCCAGCAATCACCTAACCACCAGCAACCTCCGGCCCCCGCACCCCTGCCCCCCTGGAATCACAGCGCCCCCCCAAACCTCCACCTCCCCACCCCCCTGGAATCACAGTGCACCCTCAACCCCAACCCCCCTTCCTCACAATCATGCGCACACATATGCATGACGCATGCACCACCACTTCCATACACGCATTTACTCACACAGGCTCACACGCATACACACTGACATGCAGACACGCACTCACTAACATTTATACATGCATTCACTCACATGCTTACAACCACGCATATGCCACAACACTCACAGACGCATGCACACAAACATATACATACACAATCAGACACCACACACTCACACACAACACCCCCCATCCTCCAACGCACTCCCCTGACGGACGCCCGACTTGCCTTCTTCAAGGAGGTTGTCCGCTAGGGAACGGGAAGGGCTGCTGCTACCCCCAGCAGGACCCCGCCAGCAGTACACCTCCATGCCACAATATGGCCATTTCATATGGCCTGGCAGCATCCTTCTGGTGAGGCGGTAGCACCGTCCAGGCGCCTCACCCGTCATCATGGCTACTACCAGATTTCTGCCCTAATTGTCTTGAGAAAAGACCGCCAATGTCATAATGTGGGCTTTAATCCTCAGAAAACAGTGAAAATGCTGTTACACAAAGTACCTGGTTAGCGTAAAAAATAAAGCCGCACAGGCGAGCGTATGTCAAACAAAACCAGCGAAGTGTCAATTTCTCACTCGCAAGAGAGTGATGCGTCCATCCCAGACGGGAACCTCGGGTCCGGGCAGGCTTTGCAATTATTTTTCACGCCAAGCGATGTTGCATTCGAAATCCGGTCGCATGGTGTCAGGAAACCATGCTGCGTGGGGCTTGCATCATAATCAGCAGCCACTAATGGGTGTTCGTTTGTAAAAGCCACAATGCGTCGATCTCCCAGCCGCTATGCAGGTGAAGTGTTGATTTTAGCCTCGAGGCCGGCGGCACGCAGTTTATCAGCCACGTTTGGATGGCGCATAGAAGGTTTCCCCACACGGCGGTCTGTGCATGGATATCTGTCCTTTTCCACCAGCTTCACCTTTCAAGGGCCCAGAGAAAGTTAGGGCACCACTTGGCAGGGCTGAGACTTCAACAACAGGTGGCAAGCTCAGTTCAAGCCCTTGAAGATTCTTCACCAGTGGGAAGTCACACAAAAGTCAGTCTTTTTCCTCTTTCAGTTAGAAGCTGCTACTGCAGGCCAACCCAGCAAAGCACAGTCACAGGAAAATGGGCAGTACTCCTCCTCCAGCTCTCCAGCTCTATTCCTTGACAGAGGTTCCTCTTGGTCCCAGAGGTAATCTTGAAGACATCTAAAGTCTGGGGTTTTGGGTCCACTACTTATACCCCTTTCTGTGACGCAGCAGACTACTGCGGTGACCCTCTTTCAGACCGCGGTCAGGCCAGCAGTCTGCATTTCAGGATGCTGGAACTGCCGCAGCCCGTTTTTTTGTGCTCGTTATGCTGCGATGCAGCCTAGAAGGCACATTTCGTGCTCTGGGTCGCACCGCAGCCTCTGACGTACCTCCTTGGGTCTTTCCTCTTCTTTCCTCCTTTTTATTTTTATTTTTTTTCTGTCTTAGTTTCTTCATTCTTCTTGGTCTTCCATATTGTCTTCCTCCTTGGTGTTCTTCCCAGTATGCCTTTTTTCCTCTTCCTTTTCTACTTGGTCTTTTTTCTCATTCATTTCGATGTGGTCTTTCCCAGTCCAGGATAGTGTTGTACTTTCTTCCTGTTGTGTCACTTTATGTTTCATGGTTTATAAGTACTAAAGTTCCTTTCTTCCTATTGTTGCAAACGCTTCCATCTTGGTGGTGATCCACGCTCCTGTTTCCAGTTTTCTCTGTGCTCCTGCTTCTTCCTGCAGAGTTATATTCTGTTGTTTCCATTTTTCATAGTTTTTTCCTCTTTATCAAGAGTTCCTGTGGTAGAGGTTTTTTCCCATTTTTGGGTTTTTTCCTCTGGGACTCCTTTTGGAGGGTACGGTCTGCCTTGGCGTCTTTTCCAGTCAGCAGCACTGTGTGTACTAGAAAGGTTTGCCCCTATCTTGAACCAGTCCAGAACCAGTAAGCAACCGGGCGTGCCTTCAAGTTCTTCAGCCTAAGGTTGTAAGAGACGTGCAGACCAGGACACTTTCTGCCTTTGAAGTTGGTAAACTTTAAAGGGAAGTCTCTTTTGTTTACAGGATCCTGCCTTGCACAGGCCAGGCCCCAGGCACACACCAGGGGGTTGGAGACTGCATTGTGAGAGGGCAGGCACAGCCCATTCAGGAGTAAGTGACCACTCCTCCCTTAACTCTAGCACAAATGGCTCATCGGGATATGCAGGCTACACCCCAACTCCCTTTGTGTCACCGTCTAGATGGAATTCACAAATAGCATAACTGTCAAACTGACCCAGACAGGCAATCCACAAACAGGACAGTCACAGAATGGCTTAAGCAAGAAAATGTCTACTTTTTAAAAGTGGCATTTTCAAACTAACAATCTAAAAACTAACTTTGTTAAAAGATGTATTTTTAAATAGTTCAGAGACCCTAAACTACATTTTTCTATCTGCTCTCAAAGGGAATCTGAACTTTAATAATATTTAAGGGCAGCCCCCATGTTTACCCATGTGAGAGCTGGGCCTTGAAACAGTGAAGACTGAATTTAGCAGTATTTCACTGTTAGGATGTGTAACACACATCCCACCGTTAACATACACTGCACCTTGCCCATGGGGCTCCCTACTGTCTACCTTAGGGGTGCCTTATATGTATAAAAAGGGAATGGTAAGGCATGGCAAGTGGGTACACTTGCCAAGTCGAATTGGCAGTTTAAAACTGCAGACACTGCAGTGGCAAGTCTGTGCCATGTTTACAGTGTGACTAATGTGGGTGGCACAACCAGTGCTGCAGACCTTCTAGTAGCATTTGATTTACAGGCCCAGGGCACCTCTAGTGCACTTTACTAGGGACTTAATAGTAAATCAAATATGCCAATCATGGAACCAATCAACAATACAATTTACACAGAGAGCATATGTATTGTAGCACTGGTTAGCAGTGGTAAAGAGTCCAGAGTCCTAAAGCCAACAAAAACAGGTCAGAAAAAATAGGAAGAATGAGGCAAAAGGTGTAGGGATGATCCTGCAAAAAGGGTCATTTCTAATGGAAGGACAAGGAGAACAAAATATTTATCAGAATGCAGAAGGTGCAGACAGGCAAACATTTTAGTCTGATGCACTAAAGAAAAGGACTGAATAAGAACTAACATTGAAAATAGCTACACAATTATTATTGTTTCAGATAGGTTGCTTAGGGTCATATTGACAGTTTGGTATTTAAAAAGAAAAAAAAATTGATACCCTTACATGTTAATAAGATAAGCAATGGTGGAGTACATAAAATAAATGATTTGTTATTGTCCAGCACTAGTAAAGAGCAGTGCACAACACATACTGAATTTCTTAGCAATATTTTGAATGCAGTTACACTACTACTTTGTGTTGAAAGTGCACAGCAACCCGTTGATAATCATGACTGCATTAACAGAATGGAGATGCAGACAAAGGACAGAATAGATATGCAGGATGAGCTATTTGAAGATGCCGAGGGGGAGTTACGTTATGGATGGATTTATTCATGCTTGCATATGTACACACACTGGAATGGTTTTTATTATAATTCATCAACAGGGTAAACTTCAGGGACCGCATATAATGTGCAGGTCCAGAATACAAATAAACATCATGTTGTTCCCATCAGAGTGTGTTACAGCTTGGAAAGGGAACACAACTGACATGTCTGTTTCACAGGGCCAATTTAACAAAGTTGTGTTTGAGAAATATTCTGTACTACTTGACAACTACACAATGTATGACTTTTTAGAGTGTTTTACTTCATGTACTGATATGAATTCATAGGCCACACGGATTTATTTTTCCTAACATTTTCTATCATGAAACAATTTGGTATTTATTACAAATGTTTAACAGCCAGTTTGGTAGGTCTTTATTTTTTGTTCCAGATCGTAATTCCTTCACAATGCCAGCAATATGCTTTCTGAGTCTGTAGATAAATAAAATGTTTCTTGATTCAGCCTCACAAAATTAAATGTAACGCTTTCATCATTTCCATATATACCTGTCTGCCACGCAACATGTGTTTTTTTCTTTAAAATAAATGTAATTGTGATGTGACCTAAATTTCCATTCACAGTGGCAAGGTTTAAACAGAGGCATTTACAATGGCATACTATTTGCCGTGGGTATGGAAGGAGAAGCCATCATAAGATAAAAGGACGTAACTGAATTCTTAGGTGCAAATTTCTGAACTTTTATATATGGCTTCATAAAGTGAAAAAAACTGTTTTGTAATGAATTCAAGGGGTAACCTAAATGACCCACCAACTAAAGATAACAGGTTGCGACTTCATTTAGAGAGATAAATCTTGCTGCCAATGTATACCAACTTATAACGGTTTTGCATTTCTCCAATCTGCTGGCTTATTAAGCAACAGAAAATAATAATGCTGTCATATTAACAATAATTGAAAGAACTGATTATGTAAGTAAGTTTACCATTTTCTGAGGAAGGAAGGTATGAAATTTAAGCAGACATAATACCTTAATCATAAGAGTAAACAGTACAATATTGCCAGTAGCATTATTATAAGATAAATAATATGAGGCACTAGGGCTACCTTTCCACAATGCAAACTGGTGTACTGCTGGAAGAGTTTATGAATGACAAAAAGCAGTACTCACATTTGTAGGAATTGTTCTATTAAAGATGTTTGTAACTCAGGTAACTAAGGAACAAATGATTATTGATACAACCTTGGAAGGTGTACAGAAAATGCAAAAGGATGCTACAGAGGAGGAACAAAAACAATGGTCTGTGACTAGCACACATTAGAATGGGTGCTGGATGGACAAAACAGGAATATGGTACATGTTGTCAGACAAGTATCTTATCAAATGACAGTAACATTGCACAGCCCTGCACACATTGGTAGAGATGATTTCATGAACCGTATGACCATATTTTGGCTTACCAAGAACATTAGAAAAAAATATGCAATGGACGTATGTCAGAGTTGTATGGTGTGTAAAGCTCTATGGATGAGCCAAAGATCCACTGTGCAGAAACATAATTAACATGGATGGACGCTTTGCCAATTGCACTATTAAGTATGAGAAACACCCCCGATCCAAGAAGAAAATTGAGCCTTATGGAATAGTTATCAATGACATCTTGGGGGAGTTCCAGAAAGAAATGGCAGGTGTCATGTCATCCAAATTGATGGGATTATTGTTTTGCCTTGACTAAACGTCTTGCTTCTATTAACCAGCAGGTGAAGGTAGCCTTGTCAGAATCTTTGCAAGGTAGTGGGCTTTGCTTCCAGCCAGCTTCCAGAGGCTCAACTGTCTTCAACCTCATGGAAGGGGCCTGAGTAGGGCCTGTTAGCCACGCAGACACCGGTAAAATGTACTAACAACAAGAATTGGATTCATGTGCCCCATCTGAAGAGGGCACCGCCGCAAGCAACACTGCCACCATCTACCACAGTGAAAGGATTTCAGCAACACCCACAACCACTCAGCAACAAGGCAGCACCTTACAATCTGAGATCACAGATAAAGAAAAACACCTGAAAGAGCTGGATGAAATATTTGGGCTACTATCACAGGAAGAACCAATGGATGCAGTGAGTACAGCCCTTGCTCAGCCAATACCAGAAGTAGCTATCTACTTTTACAGTGGGTAGGTACATAGCTGGTGTACACTTACTTCGGCTGGAACAAGGACAATAGAGGTTGAGGAAGATGACAAACAGACACTGGGGGAGATATTGCACACATTAGGAATAAACCCAGACCATGGTACATATGTTAATATCAAGAAAATAGCAGACAGGGTCAAAGTTGCTAAAAGTCCATCTTGGTGGCACAAACAAGGTAGTGAATGCTCCAGGAGTGCCTTTCTAGGCAGTAGCTGGTATGTGCTAGCTAACATCTGCCAGCCTTCGCTATGGTAAAGAAAATCTATTCACCTGTTGACCCTTCCAATTAAATTATTGACAAACTAGGAACAGCAGCCAGACTAGCCACCAAGAGATGTGTGTAAAAGAAAATATGCAGGAAATTGTACCTTGCTACTGTGTTCACATTCTTTATTTCTGTTGGACTTTTTTGCTTATATGCATGGTCATCCCCAATCGTTTTGCCTCCTCCCTCCTATTTTTTCTGACCTGTTGCTGTTGGCTTTTGAACTCTGAGCACTTTACCACTGCTAACCAGTGCTAAAGTGCACATGCTCTCTGTGTAAATTGTATGGTTGATTGGTTTATCCATGATTGGCATATTTGATTTACTAGTGTAGGAAAGTACCATCTTGCCTGGCATGTTACCCCCATATTTCACTGTATATATGTTGTTTTAGTTGTATGTGTCACTGGGACCCTTCCAGCCAGGGCCCCAGTGCTCATAAGTGTGCCCTGTATGTGTTACCTGTGTTATGACTAACTGTCTCATTGAGGCTCTGCTAATCATGACCTCAGTGGTTATGCTCTCTCATTTCTTTCAAATTGTCACTAACAGGCTAGTGACCAATTTTACCAATTTACATTGGCATACTGGAACACCCTTATAATTCCCTAGTATATGGTACTGAGGTACCCAGGGTATTGGGGTTCCAGGAGATCCCTATGGGCTGCAGCATTTCTTTTGCCACCCATAGGGAGCTCTGACAATTCTTACACAGGCCTGCCACTGCAGCCTGAGTGAAATAACGTCCACGTTATTTCACAGCCATTTTACCCTGCCCTTAAGTAACTTATAAGTCACCTATATGTCTAAAGGTTGGGTGCTAAGTTACTTAGTGTGTGGGCACCCTGGCACTAGCCAAGGTGCCCCCACATTGTTCAGGGCCAATTCCCCGGACTTTGTGAGTGCGGGGACACCATTGCACGCGTGCACTACATATAGGTCACTACCTATGTGTAGCTTCACAATGGTAACTCCGAATATGGCCATGTAACATGTCTATGATCATGGAATTGCCCCCTCTATGCCATCCTGGCATTGTTGGCACAATCCCATGATCCCACGGGTCTGTAGCACAGACCCGGGTACTGCCAAACTGCCTTTTCAGGGGTTTCACTGCAGCTACTGCTGCTGCCAACCCCTCAGACAGGTTTCTGCCTTCCTGGGGTCCAGCCAGGCTTGGCCCAGGAAGGCAGAACATAGGACTTCCTCAGAGAGAGGGTGTTACACCCTCTCCCTTTGGAAAATGGTGTGAAGGCAGGGGAGGAGTAGCCTCCCCCAGCCTCTGGAAATGCTTTCATGGGCACACATGGTGCCCATTTCTGCATAAGCCAGTCTACACCGGTTCAGGGACCCCTCAGCCCTGCTCTGGCGTGAAACTGGACAAAGGAAAGGGGAGTGACCACTCCCCTGACCTGCACCTCCCCTGGGAGGTGCCCAGAGCTCCTCCAGTGTGCTCCAGACCTCTGCCATCTTGGAAACAGAGGTGCTGCTGGCACACTGGACTGCTCGGAGTGGCCAGGGCCAGCAGGTGACGTCAGAGACTCCTTCTGATAGGCTCCTTCAGGTGTTGCTAGCCTATCTTCTCTCCTAAGTAGCCAAACCCTCTTTTCTGGCTATTTAGGGTCTCTGCTTTGGGGATTTCCTTAGATAACGAATGCAAGAGCTCATCAGAGTTCCTCTGCATCTCTCTCTTCACCTTCTGCCAAGGAATCGACCGCTGACCGCGCTGGAAGCCTGCAAAACTGCAACAAAGTAGCGAAGACGACTACTGCAACTCTGTAACGCTGATCCTGCCGCCTTCTCGACTGTTTTCCTGGTGGTGCATGCTGTGGGGGTAGTCTGCCTCCTCTCTGCACTAGAAGCTCCGAAGAAATCTCCCGTGGGTCGACAGAATCTTCCCCCTGCTACCGCAGGCACCAAAGAACTGCATCACCGGTCCCCTGGGTCTCCTCTCAGCACGATGAGCGAGATCCCTTGAATCCAGCAACTCTGTCCAAGTGACTCCCACAGTCCAGTGACTCTTCAGTCCAAGTTTGGTGGAGGTAAGTCCTTGCCTCCCCATGCCAGACTGCATTGCTGGGAACCGCGTCTTTTGCAGCTACTCCGGCCTCTGTGCACATCCGGCGGAAATCCTTTGTGCACAGCCAAGCCAGGGTCCACGGCACTCTAACCTGCATTGCACGACCTCCTGAGTTGTCCTCCGGCGACGTGGGACTCCTTTGTGTAACTTCGGGTGAGCACCGTTTCATTCCTCTTTGTAGTGCCTGTTCTGGCACTTCTGCGGGTGCTGCCTGCTTCTGAGAGGGCTCCTCATCCTGCTGGGCACCCCCTCTGTCCCCTGACATAATTGGCGACATCCTGGTCCCTCCTGGGCCACAGCAGCATCCAAACACCCTAACCGCACGACTTGCAGCTAGCAAGGCTTGTTTGCAGTCTTTCTTCAGGAAAACACTTCTGCACGACTCTCCACGGCGTGGGGCATCCATCCTCCAAAGGGGAAGTTTCCAGCCCTTGTCGTTCCTGCAGAATCCTCAGCTTCTACTGTCCAGTAGCAGCTTCTTTGCTCCCACAGCTGGCATTTCCTGGGCATCTGCCCATCTCCGACTTGCTTGTGACTTTTGGACTTGGTCCCCTTGTTCCACAGGTACCCTCGTTTGGAAATCCATCGTTGTTGCATTGCTGATTTGTGTCTTTCCTGCAGAATTCCCCTATCACAACTTCTGTGCTCCTTGGGGAACTTTAGTGCACTTTGCACTCACTTTTCAGGGTCTTGGGGTGGGCTATTTTTCTAACCCTCACTGTTTTCTTACAGTCCCAGCGACCCTCTACAAGGTCACATAGGTTTGGGGTCCATTCGTGGTTCGCATTCCACTTTTGGAGTATATGGTTTGTGTTGCCCCTATCCTTATGTGTCCCCATTGCATCCTATTGTAACTATACATTGTTTGCACTGTTTTCTAATACTATACTGCATATTTTTGGTATTGTGTACATATATCTTGTGTATATTTGCTATCCTCATACTGAGGGAACTCACTGAGATACTTTTGGCATATTGTCATAAAAATAAAGTACCTTTATTTTTAGTATATCTGTGTATTGTGTTTTCTTATGATATTGTGCATATGACACTAGTGGTACTGTAGGAGCTTCACTCGTCTCCTAGTTCAGCCTAAGCTGCTCTGCTAAGCTACCATTATCTATCAGACTAAGCTGCTAGACACCCTATACACTAATAAGGGATAACTGGGCCTGGTGCAAGGTGTAAGTACCCCTTGGTACTCACTACAAGCCAGTCTAGCCTCCTACAACTAGTAAGTCCCTAGTAAGGTGCACTAGAGGTGCCAGGGCCTGTAAATCAAATGCTACTAGTGGGCCTGCTGCACTGGTTGTGCCACCCACATAAGTAGCTCTGTAATCATGTCTCATACCTGCCACTGCAGTGTCTGTGTGTGCAGATTTAACTGTCTATTCGACTTGGCAAGTGTACCCACTTGCCAGGCCTAAACCTTCCCTTTTCGTACATGTAAGGCACCCCTAAGGTAATCCCTAGGTAGACCCAAGGGCAGGGTGCAGTGTATGGTTAAGGTAGGACATATAGGTGATCATTACAACCCTGGCGGACGGTGTTAAAGCGGCGGTAAGACCGCAAACAGGCCGGCGGGAAAAAAAAGGGAATTATGACCGTGGCGGAAACCGCCAACAAAGACAGCCACTTTAACACTCTGACCGCCACGGCGGTACAGACAAACAGCGCAGCGGTTACCGCCAACAGACAGGCGGGAGACAATGTACCGCCCACACTATTACAACCCGCCAATCCGCCACCTTTTCCGGGGCAGATTCACCGCGGATAAAAACACGGAGGAAACAGCTTTTGCTATGGGAAAACGCTTCCCTGAACACATCCCACGAGGAACGAGGACACCATGGAGCCTGAACTCCAAATACTCCCTGCGCTTGTATTCCTGCTCCTTTACGACCAACAGCTACGTAGGCGCAGAAGATACCGGTGAGTACTGCACCTACGACATGGGGGAGGGGGTAGGCAAAAGTTAGGGGGACACCCACCAAACACCTCCACCCCCACCCTCGCATATCTCAACATACACACCAATGCAGTCACAAAAATAACAGTAACAACCCACAATCCCCCCGGAAGAATGAAAAGACAATGCAAAATTGGGGCAAACATTGTATTGTGCCAATATACATGTCATACAAAAATATACAGATATATATATCTCAAAATCACTCTTATTTACACATACAATCCGAGAAGTAGTGCAGATATATACACAACAATGTCCGTGCACCAACAGTCCAAAAATGCATGGGCGAGGCCCACAATAGATACCTGACCAAAATCGGAGAGAATACTGCTGGGGCATCAGATAGAAAGAAAACAGGCACCTCAGGGGGAAGGGAAGGGGGGGCACCTCAGCCAGATGAATGCGAAGCCAGATCCACGACGGGGCTCCATGCCCATTGATGTATCCTGGAGAGTGCAAAGCCACAGTCTCTCAAGTCTCTACAGTGGGTGGGTTGCCCACTGTGCCATCCTGGGGAGTGCAAAGCCACAGTCTCTCAAGTCTCTACAGTGGGTGCTTTGCCCACTGTGCCATCCTGGGGAGTGCAAAGCCACTGTCTCTCAAGTCTCTACAGTGGGTGGTTTGCCCACTGTGCCATCCTGGGGAGTGCAAAGCCACAGTCTCTCAAGTCTCTACAGTGGGTGGTTTGCCCACTGTGCCATCCTGGGGAGTGTAAAGCCACAGTCTCTCAAGTGGATAACAGTCTCCACTGGTTCTGGAGGGGGACTGGTGCCCAGACTGGATGAGTCTCCACGTGAAAGTACCTGTCCTGTCACTGTCCCAGCTGCAAATGGGATAAGGATGCCTGATGTGGCGGTCCATTCATTCCTACACAGTGCATGCCCTGTTCAGCGGTGCTTTGCCATGGCGGTTCAGGACAGTTCAGCGGTGCTTTGCCATGGCGGTCTTTGCCCTGTTCAGCGGTGCTTTGACATGGCGGTCTTTGCCCTGTTCAGCGGTGCTTTGACATGGCGGTCTTTGCCCTGTTCAGCGGTGCTTTGTCATGACGGTCTTTGCCCTGTTCAGCGGTGCTTTGACATGGCGGTCTTTGCCCTGTTCAGCGGTGCTTTGCCATGGCGGTTCAGGACAGTTCAGCGGTGCTTTGCCATGGCGGTCTTTGCCCTGTTCAGCGGTGCTTTGCCATGGCGGTTCAGGACAGTTCAGCGGTGCTTTGCCATGGCGGTCTTTGCCCTGTTCTGCAGTGCTTTGACATGGCGGTTCTGATACGGACATTGGTGTGTGGCATGACGATCTCCACACTGGACATTGGTGTGTGGCATGACGATCTCTACACTGGGCATTGGTGTGTGGCATGACGTTCCATCATTGCCCAGCGGGGCTGTGGCATCCTGGCCCCTCCTGGTCTGTGACTCCGGCGGTGGTCTCCTGACCAGTGACGATACTTGTGCCCTCCTGGGCTGTGACTCCGGCGGTGGTCTCTGGACCAGTAACGATACTTGTGCCCTCCTGGGCTGTGACTCCGGCGGTGGTCTCTGGACCAGTGACGATACTTGTGCCCTCCTGGGCTGTGACTCCGGCGGTGGTTTCTGGACCAGTGACGATACTTGTGCCCTCCTGGGCTGTGACTCCGGCGGTGGTCTCTGGACCAGTAACGATACTTGTGCCCTCCTGGGCTTTGACTCCGGCGGTGGTCTCTGGACCAGTAACGATACTTGTGCCCTCCTGGGCTGTGACTCCGGCGGTGGTCTCTGGACCAGTAACGATACTTGTGCCCTCCTGGGCTGTGACTCCGGCAGTGGTCTCTGGACCAGTAACGATACTTGTGCGGCGGTGGTTTCTGAACCAGTGACGATACTTGTGCCCTCCTGGGCTGTGACTCTGGCGGTGGTCTCTGGACCAGTGACGACAGTGCTGGCGGTTGTGTCTGGACCGCTGGAAATGATGGCGCACTTCTCCGCCGTGACACTCACAACAGGCTGGGCAGACTTCCTCTGGACCTTCCCCACCTTTGTTGGAGTTACAGCTGACTCACCAATCCCCTTCGATCCCATGTCACTTGTTGTCCCACCAGGGGTCTTAAGACGGTCCCGTCGTCCACTCTCCATTTTCAGAGCCTTTACAGGGGGTGGGCTGCCAGTGCCTTGGCTCCGGGTCCTACTGCCTGCCCTGGTGGCCGGTGCACTCCAAAAACCTGGAACACGCACCACTGGTACTGGAGGCTTTTTGGCTGAGGCGCTACGACGGGACTGATGAATTGGAGGGGGGGGGGGAAAGGTCAATTTGACAGAGGGACAGTTTCTGACGAACACTGGGATGGGTAGCTGGAGGGGGTCTGGGAGTGGAGGAAGAGGAGGTGGTTGTAGGAGGTGTCACTTTAGGTGTTTTGGGTGCAGGTGCAGGTACTGGAGGCTGTTGTGAGGTGGATGGATGTTGGGTGAGTGATTGCTGGCGTTTGTGTACTTTGGGAGGGGGCGTCACAGAAACACTGGGAGAGGACACAGGGGACGTGTAAATGGGAGTGGAGGTGGTGAGTGCAGGTGAGCGGCTTGTGGTGCTGGGTGTCCTGGTGCGAGTCCTAGTGCCTGTAGATGTGGTGCATGCAGGTGTGTGTGTAGACGAGACTGGGAGGGAGGAGGGAGAAGAGGAGGAGGGGGACACAGTGGAGACAGTGGATGTTGCTGTGTCTGTATGTGGGTGAGGCTTGCGTGAGTACCTGTGGTGTGTATGCTGCCTATGTTTGCTTAAGCTACTTGTGTGTGTTGACTTGTGTGCATGCTGGTCTGTAGGTGTGCTTGGGATGGGCTGGGGTACAGGAGATTGGGTCTGGGTGGAGGAAGTTGGAGGGGGGAGGCTAGACACAGGGACAATGGCTGCCATCAGTGCTGAGGCCAGAGATTGCAGGGTTCGCTGAAGGACAGCCTGACCAGAATGAATGCCCTCCAGGAATGCATTACCGTGTTGCAACTCCCTTTCTACACCCTGGATGGCATTCACAATGGTAGACTGCCCAACAGTGAGTGACCTGAGGAGGTCAATGGCCTCCTCACTGAGGGCAGCAGGGGTGACTGGGGCAGGGCCTGAGGTACCTGGGGCGAAGGTGATGCCCACCCTCCTGGGTGAGCGGGCACGGGGCGAACGCTGAGGGGCTGCTGGGAGGGCGGTGCTGGTAGGGGAGGTGGCGGCTGTACCTGTAGAGGTGGGGCGCACAGGTGGTGCCACCACCACAGGGGAGCTCCCATCAGCAGACGAGTCTGTGTCGCTGGTTGGTGATCCAGTGGCCGACGTGAAGCTCCCCTCGCCCTCCGTCCCACTGGTGCATTCAGAGTCCGTGGTGTGGCCCTCCATGGCCATGTGGGATGCAGCTCCCTCGTGCTCCGGTGCCACTGTACCTCCGCCTGATGATGCTGATGTACAAAATGACAGGGAGAGCAGGAAAAGGGGGGAGACATAGGAAAGAGAGTTTTAGTGCATGGCATGCCGCTACTGTTGGCGGACAAGACAGACGCAGCAGCCCCCTGCATTAGGCCGTGCTCCTGACCTCTACACATGCAATTTCTGGGACATGGCCTACATGGCAATGGTGGAAATCTGCGCACATGGATGCCACAGGGGCAACTATACCTCAACTTGGAACTCTGCTGAGGTGGGGTTGAGTGCCACATGGCCCACATTACAGAGGGGCCTTGCCTAACTAACTTGCCCGGGCCTAGGGACACCCACAGTCCACCTCCCCAACCAGACCCCTCCACTGCACGCAAAGTCCGCTGAATGAGTTTTTACTCACCCCCTTGTGTCTGCTGTGATGTCCTCAAGCGCCCATCCAACTCCGGGTAGGCCACCGCCAGGATCCGGAACATCAGGGGGGTCATGGTGCGACGGGCACCCCTCCCACGTTGGGAGGCCATCCCCAGCTGAGCCTCCGCCGTCTTCTTGCTGCAGCGGCGAATGTCCTCCCATCTCTTACGGCAGTGGGTGCCCCGTCTCTGGTGGGCCCCCAGGGTCCGGACCTCCTTGGCGATGGCACGCCAAATGTCCCTCTTCTGGTGGGCGCTGACCTACATGACATGCACAAGGAAAGAGGAACCAACTGCACCGTCAATGTGAGTGGCCCCCTCCCTACTCTGGCCATGTGGCCCATTCATTCCCATTCATAACTGATCTATGTACTCTGCCCCCTTTCCTCTTCCACCCAGCCCTCTCCACCCAGGCCTAGCCCATACAACGTGCTCCCTGTGTACTAACCTGTTGGTCTGGAGGACCGTAGAGTAGCGTGTACTGGGGGAGGACCCCATCCACAAGTTTCTCCAACTCCTGTGCAGTGAAGGCAGGGGCTCTTTCCCCAGACGCAGCAGCCAGCGTCGCTTCCAGACCGAGGTCACAGCAGCACTAGCAGTGTAGGTCCTCTCCTGTCGAAGGTCAGGTATCTAGTGAGTGAACAGATAGGAAATGGCGGTGACGTCCGCGGCGGTGACGTCTGCGGCGGTGCGCATCATCACCGCCGGCGCACCTGTTCATTGGCTCCTGGGACCCATAGGGTCCAATGTTAACCAATGCAGCATTGCGCCGCGGTCTACGACCGCCTACCGCGACGGTGTGCAACGCCAGCGCAGTTACCCCACAATCCCATTGTCCCAGTTTAGAGGTCAGGCAGCCGCCATTTCAGGGGCCCACATGGCTTCATTTACTACTGCGTCACGCATAGCTAGGCCTATACTCAACACACATACAGGAAGGCTTTTTTGTCTGGTGTAGTCTTGTGTGTAACTGTGGGTACATACCTGGAGGAATAGTGACTGGTTCTTCGCTGTTGTCCTTCTTAGGCACCGTCAGCTGGGACATATGAGAAGATGGCGGAATCCTCTGGTGTACCGACCGCTGGTTGACCTGTTGACAATGGAAGAAAGACATATCATCATCACCTACCGGTTTGACCGTGTCACAATCCAGGAACTATGTACCCAGTTGGAGCCAGACCTGATGTCACCGATCCGTCATCCGACTGGAATCCCCCCTGACGTGCAGGTGCTGTCAGTGCTCCATTTCCTTGCAAGTGGGTCATTTCAGACAACAGTGGCCATGGCATCAGGGATGTCTCAGCCTATGTTTTCCAACGTGTTGTCCAGAGTGTTGTCTGCCCTGCTGAAACACGGAAGGAGATACATCATTTTCCCTGAGGTGGAGGATTTGCCTACATTGAAAGGTGACTTCTATGCCCTTGGACATATCCCGAACATCATAGGTGCTATTGATGGGACCCATGTAGCTCTGGTCCCCCCACAGGAGTGAACAGGTGTACAGGAACAGGAAGAATTATCATTCGATGAATGTCCAGATGGTCTGTTTGGCAGACCAGTACATCTCGCAGGTAAATGCAATGTTCCCTGGCTCAGTGCATGACGCCTACATCCTGCGGAATAGCAGCATCCCTGATATGATGGGTCAACTCAACCGTGTATGGCTATTGGGGGACTCTGGTTACCCCAACCTTTCCTGGCTATTGACCCCAGTGAGGAATCCCAGGACCAGGGCAGAGGAACGGTACAATGATGCTCATGGGCGGACTAGGAGGGTTATCGAATGCACCTTCGGCCTTCTTAAGGCCAGGTTCAGGTGCCTCCATATGACAGGTGGATCCCTATTCTACTCACCGAAGAAGGTGTGCGACATCATCATCGCCTGCTCCATAATTTAGCATTGCGACGCCAGGTGCCTTTTCTGCAGGAGGATGATCTAGATGACGGTGTTGTGGCAGCTGTGGAGCCTGTGGAGCAAGTGGACAGTGATGAGGATGAAGCTGAGGATGAAGAAAACGACAACAGGGAGTCAGTCATACAGCAATGTTTCCAGTGACACACAGGTGAGAACATTTTCTGGTTTAACATTACATTAACTTTCACACGTCTACCTCTATCCTGTACCTACATTTCACTCACTATTTGTTAATTGAGTTGTACCCTTCCATTTCAGTTTCACAGGTGTGGTAACCTACATGTCAACTGCTTGCATCCTTGAAGGGCTTGTGATGTGTGACATTGGTATGTTAGCCTTACAATGGGTAACCCATTATGACACTGTAATTGATAATACAAAGTTCCAAATCATAGACTGACTCCAGATTTTTTGGACTTTCAAGGGTGTTTATTTAAGTGCAAAAAAAATCAAGGAAGGTTGTAAAATGGGGATGGGTGATGGCGGAGGAATGTCCATGGCAGAGTCCAGTCTATTAGTCTCACAGGTGCACTGACCATCTGGGCATTGGAAGTGGAGCTGGGGCAGTTCCAATCTGGACAGGGTGACAAAGTGGGACAGTGGGGGGACAATCAGGGTGGTCTCATTTCCTGGCGGTGGTCTTGCCATCTTGCTCTGTCCTGTTCCTGGATCTCAGGGCCCGCTTGCATGGTGGTTGTCCGTCTGCAGGGGGTGGGGTGCTGGTGTGTTGGTCCTGTGTTGGGGCGTCCTGTCCACCAGCGCCGGCGGAGGTGGTGGGCAGTTCGTCATCCTGGCTAGTGTCAGGGGCCCCTTGGAGTGCCACGGTGTCCCTCAGGGTCTTTTGAATGTCCGTCAGCACCCCTACGATGGTGCCCAGGGCTGAGCTGATGGTCCTGAGCTCCTCCCTGAACCCCAAATACAGTTCGTCCTGCAGACGCAGGGTCTCCTGCAACTTGTCCAGGACCGTGGCCATCGTCTCCTGGGAATGGTGGTATGCTCCCATGATGGAGGAGAGGGCCTTGTGGAGAGTTGGTTCCCTTTGCCTGTCCTCCCTCTGTCGCACAGCAGCCCTGCCAGTTCCCCTGTGTTCCTGTGCCTCCGTCCCCTGGACTGTGTGCCCACTACCACTTCTCCCAGGTCCCTGTTGTTGTTGGGGTGGTGGGTTAGCCTGGGTGCCCTGTAGTGGTGGACACAACGCTGATTGACCTGTCCTGGGTAGGGAGGTTTGGGCCTGCTGGGTGGGAGCTGTGCTGGTGTTACCAGAGGGTGGCAGCTCAGTGTTGGGCTGTGGCTGGGCAAGGGGAACCGACTGTCCTGAGGCCCACAATGGTCCGGGCTGGTCATCAGGATCCAGTGAGGCAGAGCTGCTGTCGTCATGTGGGCCTCTTCTGTGGGTGGAGTGGTGTTGCCTGGACCCTCTGGTGTGGTGACGGTCCTTCGGGTTCCTGCAGGGGTATAAGAACATGATTATTGCATGTGTGTGTAATGGTGTGCAATGGGTGGGTGTTTGTGTACCCCAGTGCAGGCATTCCTGTGTGGGGGCTTGTGTGATGATGGTTGTGGGGGTCTACTGGGTATGTGCAGTGGGCATGCTTTAGTGAGGGGTGCCCATGCTTAGTTTTGTCATGCAGGGCTTGGTGTTGGGATGGGTGGTTGGTGTCATGGGTAGATTAGTGAGGATTTGGGGTGATAGGGGAGGGTGGGGGTGTGTGATAGCATGCAGGTAGGGGGATGTGATAGTTAAGATTTGACTTACCAGTGTCCCATCCTCCACCGACTCCTCCAAGGCCCTCAGGATGCAAGATGGTCAGGACTTGCTCCTCCCATGTTGTTAGTTGTGGGGGAGGAGGTGGGGGTCCGCCGCCAGTCCGTTGCACTGCGATGTTGTGCCTGGAGACCGTGGGACGCACCTTCCCCCGTAGGTCGTTCCACCTCTTCCTGATGTCCTCCCTATTTCTTGGGTGCTGTCCTACGGCGTTCACCCTGTCGACTATTCTGCGCCATAGCTCCATCTTCCTGGCTATTGATGTGTGCTGTACCTGTGAGCCAAATAGCTGTGGCTCTACCCGTACGATTTCCTCCACCATGACCCTGAGCTCCTCCTCGGAGAAGCGGGGGTGTCTTTGGCATGACATGGGGTGGTGTGTGTGATGTGTGGGGTGGTGTATGTGTTGATGAGTGTGGCGAATGTAGTGGTATGTGGTGTTTTGTGCATGGATGTAGTGTGGGTGATGGTGTTGTGTGCCTCTGTGTGATGGGTTTGTCAATAGCTGTGCTGTCTCTCTGGCCTTCTCTCAGATTTCTGGTTGTAGGGGTTTGTGGGTGATGTGGGTGTGTGTTTTATATTGTGTTGGGTGTGTGGGAGTGTTGTTTGTATGTGTATCAGGTGTGTGTATTTCGAAATGTCCAATGTGGCGGTGTTTTGTAGATGTGTGTGTATTTTGAGCGCGGCAGTGTGTACCGCCAATGAAATACCGCGGTTGAAAGACCGCCGCGGGATTCGTGGGTCGTAATAGCCTGGGCGTGTTTCTGTTGGCGTGGAGGTGGAGGATGTGTTTCCGCCAGTTTATCGCTGACCTTTGGTGTGGCGGTATTGTGTGGGTATCTGAATTTCGGCGGATTCAGTGATGTGTGTCATAATAGCTGTGGCGGTCTACCGCGGCCACGGCGGTGTATTGGCGGTCTTCTGCACGGCGGTAAGCGCCTTCTACCGCCAATGTTGTAATGACCCCCATAGTAATGTGTTTTGTATGTCCTGACAGCGAAATATTGCTAAATTCGTTTTTCACTGTTGCAAGGCCTGTCCCTCTGCGGGCTACCTTTAAATCTGATTAAAGTGTAGATTCCCTTTGGAAGCAGATGGACATGTGGAGTTTGGGGTCTCTGAGCTCACAATTTAAAAATACTTCTTTTAGTAAAGTTGATTTTAAGATTGTGTGTTTGAAAATGCCCCTTTTAGAAAGTGGGCATTGTCTTGCTTACACCATTTCTGGGACTCTGCCTCTTTCTGGATTCCCTATCTGGGTCAGTTTGACAGTTGGGCTGGTTTCACCTCACACTAGACAGTGACACAAAGGGAGCTGGGGTGTAGCCTGCATATCCTGATGAGCCATCTGTGCTAGGAGGGAGGGGAGGAGTGATCACTCACACCTGAAAGGGCTGTGCCTGCCCTTACACACTGCATTTTCCAACCCCTGATGAGTGTCTTGGGCCTGGCCTGGGCAAGGTAGGATTTCACATTCAAAAGAGACTTTACTTTGAAGTAGGCCTACTTCTAAGGAGAAATTGGGTATAAGAAGGGCACCCAAAACCACAGACTTTAGAACACTTCTGGAAACAAGAGGAACCTCTGCCTGGAGAAGAGCTGAAGAGCTGAGGAGAAGTGCTGCCCTGCCTGTGACTGTGCTTTGTGGAGCTATCCTACAGTTGCTGCTTCTGCCTGTGCAAGGGGACAAAGACTGGACTTTGTGGTATATTCCTGCTTGAGAAGGACTCTCCAAGGGCTTGGACTGAGCTTGTCCCCTGTTCTGAAGTCTCAGGGCCATCAAAGACTTCCCTTACCAGCATCTGGACTCCCTGCTGAGACTCCTTCCCTGACAAGTGGCGCGCTATCCAGTCCGTGGGCCCTTGAAAGGAAAAGCTGGTGAATATTCAAGGAAATCGACTTCGGACAACTCTGGACCGCTGCTGAATCCGGATCCACTGCAACTGACTCCGTGATCTTCGCTGGAACGTGGCAATCTTGGCAGGCCTGAAACTGCTGCAGCCCCTCCCAAGTCCGCGACTCCATGGAAGTCGCTGAACCACGTCGTGACTGACGCCACTTTAAGTGCGCAACTTCAACATTTCGCACGGATGCCGTGATCCCCAACTTGATGCATTGGCTTGTTTTCACTATTCACCAAGATACTGTACCTGGGGTCTGCGTGACTCCGCGGCCGGCGCTGCTGGTGTCAGATTGTTGGGAACGACCCCGTCACGACGCTGTGTTAACACCTCATCGAAGCATTTTGTGTTTCTAAGCGCAATTTTGGGATTTTGGATATTTTCTATTTTTCTAAACCTGTGTTGTGTCATTTGGTAGTGTTTTCATTAAGTTACTGTGTGTTGGTACAAATACTTTACACCTAGCACTCTGATGTTAAGCCTACTGCTCTGCCAAGCTACCAAGGGGGTAAGCAGGGGTTAGCTGAGGATGATTCTCTTTACCCTGATTAGAGTGAGGGTCCGTGCTTGAACAAGGGATAACCTGACTGTCAGCCAAAGACCCCATTTCTAACAATTTCCATGTCAGCACTCTGTGCACTGTATATAGCTGAAATAACACCGGTGAAAGGGAAGCTTGTAAGAGATACAGACAAACAGATAACAGAGAACAGCAATGGCCCATGTAATATTTTAGTAGATGATCATGCCCATGTTTATGAGCACAATGATTCTGTGAAATTACTGTATGTAAAACATAGGGTTTAAAAGTGACTGATTTTACATTTGCGTAAAGCTTCCTCCAGCCTCTAGACATGAGCAGGATTTCCTCAAAATACCAATAACAGGAAGGGACTCTTGCATCGCAAGTCTAGAGAGTGATTTTGATTTTGGATACTTCTATAAGTATCCCAACAATATTGTCTCTGTTGCTCCTCCATTTCTGCCACCCTACAGCCAAAGCCTGTACAGATAGCTGTGACCAATGCAATGGTAATGCAGGATGTTGGACTAGACGAGCTGTGTAAAATAGAAAGTGACTGAGAAATGATACTAGTAACGTTAGAAGGAAGGTTCAAAAGTCTGTTTTGTGAAAGTAGAAAAGAACAAAAATAAGTGAACCATCGTTCAACCACCTTTGAAATTGGTCCTCTATCTTATGTCTGTCCCAAGAGGGCATTTTTGTAATGTGCTTCTGTGCTGTAAAAGCTTGTTCATGGAAACTTGTGACTTGTCTCTTGCTAAAACACCGGTGCAGGCAAAGCGTAGGCTCAGCCAAGATATGCAAACTTCGTAATGTTTTTGCTTTAACTAGGAACTTGGAGAATAAGATAAGTGTGCTAAAGTATGAATGAATCATTCCCTGAACTTTGTTTGAAAATTGTGAGACTTACTCATCATTCTCTATCTGTTGGGGGTTGCTTTTCATGTAGTAGTTTAGGCAGAAACAAGTAAAGTTTCCATTACTCACTTTCAATTATTAGGATGCAGGTGCAGAACGTGGGTGAGCCCCTTCGACTGAAAGTTTTCACTCCCTGTCCAATTACATTAAGAATGCAAGAATAGGCACGTAAAATCTGCTTTATCTTAGGAATGCTTGATTGGGGGCCTAGAAATCTAAGATAGCTATTAGGCTGTAGGTAACATATTTACTGCCAAGCCCCATAAGTGTCGAAATTAGTGCTTTCAAGTGTCCAATAAGAGTGACATTGTAGATGCAAGTAGTAGATGATTAAGCTCTTCTAATGTATTCCTATGTATTTACGCTGCACAAAAAGCTCAATGTAACCCCAGCCAGGCGGAACTCTTGTCAGATGCAAACTGTGGGTGTACACTCAAGCTGGGCAAATAAACTTTACCTTATTATTATACCATGGCTGTAGGAAGCTGGCCTGGCTTGTAGTGCGTACCAAGGGGTACTTACACTCTGTACCAGGTCCAGTTATCCCTTATTAGTGTAGAAGAGGTGTTTCTAGCAGCTTAGGCTGATAGAAGGTAGCTATAGCAGAGCAGCTTAGGCTGAACTAGGAGACATGCAAAGCTCCTACTATACCACTGGTGTCATATGCACAATATCATAAGAAAACACAATACACATTTATACTAAAAATAAAGGTACTTTATTTTTATGACAATATGCCAAAAGTATCTCAGTGAGTACCCTCAGTATGAGGATGCCAAATATACACAAGATATATGTACACAATACAAAAAATATGCAGTAATAGCAAAAGGAAGTAATGCAAGCAATGTAAAGTTACAGTAGATTGCAATAGGAGCACATAGGTATAGGGGCAACACAAACCATATACTCCAAAAATGGAATGCGAACCACAAATGGACCCCAAACCTATGTGAGCTTGTAGAGGGTCGCTGGGACTGTAAGAAAACAGTGAGGGTTAGAAAAATAGCCCACCCCAAGACCCTGAAAAGTAGGTGTAAAGTGCACCTATATTCCCAGAGAACACAGAAGTCGTGATAGGGGAATTCTGCAAGGAAGACCAACACCAGCAATGCAACCAAAGTGGATTTCTGGACAAGAGTACCTGTGGAACAAGGGGACCAAGTCCAAGAGCCGTGACAAAGTCGAGAGTGGGCAGATGCCCAGGAAATGCCAGCTGAGGGTACAAAGAAGCTCCCACCGGATGGTAGAAGCTGTGGATTCTGCAAGAACTAAGAGGACTAGGAATGTCCCCTTTGGAGGATGGATGTCCCACGTCGTGAAGAAGCTTGCAGAGGTGTTCCCACGCAGAAAGACCGCAAACAAGCCTTGCAAGCTGCAAGGGTCACGGTTAGGGTTTTTGGATGCTGCTCTGGCCCAGGAGGGACCAGGATGTCGCCACTTGGATGAGGAGACAGAGGGGGTACCCAGCAAGTCAGGGAGCCCTCACAGAAGCAGGCAGCACCCGCGGAAGTACCGGAACAGGCACTTAGAAGAAGAGTGAACCGGAGCTCACCCGAAGACACAAAAGGGAGTCCCACAACACCGGAGGACAACTCAGGAGGTTGTGCACTGCAGGTTAGAGTGTCGGGACCCAGGCTTGGCTGTGCACGAAGGAAATCCTGGAAGAGTGCACAGGAGCCGGAGCAGCTGCAAATCACGCAGTACCCAGCAATGCAGTCTAGCGTGGGGAGGCAAGGACTTACCTCCACCAAACTTGGACTGAAGAGTCACTGGACTGTGGGAGTCACCTGGACAGAGTTGCTGAGTTCCAGGGACCACGTTCATCGTGCTGAGAGGGGACCCAGAGGACCGGTGATGCAGTCTTTTGTTGCCTGCGGTTGCAGGGGGAAGATTCTGTCGACCCACAGGAGATTTCTTCAGAGCTCCTAGTGCAGAGAGGAGGCAGGCTACCCCCAGAGCATGCACCACCAGGAAAACAGTCGAGAAGGTGGCAGGATCAGCGATACAAGGTTGCAGTAGTCGTCTTTGCTACTTTGTTGCGGTTTTGCAGGCGTCCTGTCAGTCAGCGGTCGATCCTTTGGCAGAAGGTGAAGAGAGAGATGCAGAGGAACTCTGATGAGCTCTTGCATTCGTTACCTAAAGAATTCCCCAAAGCAGAGACCCTAAATAGCCAGAAAAGGAGTTTTGGCTACCTAGGCAGGAGGATAGGCTAGCAACACAGGTAAGAGCCTATCAGAAGGAGTCTCTGACGTCACCTGCTGGCACTGGCCACTCAGAGCAGTCCAGTGTGCCAGCAACACCTCTGTTTCCAAGATGGCAGAGGTCTGGAGCATACTGGAGGAGCTCTGGGCACCTCCCCTGGGAGGTGCAGGTCAGGGGAGTGGTCACTCCCCTTTCCTTTGTCCAGTTTCGCGCCAGAGCAGGGCTGGGGGATCTCTGAACCGGTGTAGACTGGCTTATGCAGAGATGGGCACCATCTGTGCCCATCAAAGCATTTCCAGAGGCTGGGGGAGGCTACTCCTCCCCAGCCCTGACACCTTTTTCCAAAGGGAGAGGGCGTAACACCCTCTCTCTGAGGAAGTCCTTTGTTCTGCCTTCCTGGGCCAGGCCTGGCTGGACCCTAGGAGGGCAGAAACCTGTCTGAGGGGTTGGCAGCAGCAGCAGCTGCAGTGAAACCGCGGGAAAGGTAGTTTGGCAGTACCCGGGTCTGTGCTAGAGACTCGGGGGATCATGGAATTGGCATTGGGGTGACAATTCCATGATCTTAGACATGTTACATGGCCATGTTCGGAGTTACCATTGTGACGCTATACATAGGTAGTGACCTATGTATAGTGCACTCGTGTAATGGTGTCCCCGCACTCACAAAGTCCGGGGAATTTGCCCTGAACGATGTGGGGGCACCTTGGCTAGTGCCAGGGTGCCCACACACTAAGTACCTTAGCACCCAACCTTTACCAGGTAAAGGTTAGACATATGGGTGACTTATAAGTTACTTAAGTGCAGTGGTAAATGGCTGTGAAATAACGTGGACGTTATTTCACTCAGGCTGTAGTGGCAGGCCTGTGTAAGAATTGTCAGAGCTCCCTATGGGTGGCAAAAGAAATGCTGCAGCCCATAGGGATCTCCTGGAACCCCAATACCCTGGGTACCTCAGTACCATATACTAGGGAATTATAAGGGTGTTCCAGTATGCCAATATGAATTGGTGAAATTGGTCACTAGCCTGTTAGTGACAATTTGGAAAGCAGAGAGAGCATAACCACTGAGGTTCTGGTTAGCAGAGCCTCAGTGAGACAGTTAGTCATCACACAGGGAACACATACAGGTCACACTTATGAGCACTGGGGCCCTGACTGGCAGGGTCCCAGTGACACATACACTAAAACAACATATATACAGTGAAATATGGGGGTAACATGCCAGGCAAGATGGTACTTTCCTACAATGGCTGTGCACAACTATTTGCTTCTTTAGAAATTGTGCTTTCACAGTTCCTCTCAGGCTGCCCTCCAGAGACAGCCTTAATGTAAAGTGATGCTTACCACCGCCACTAGCAATGTTGTTGTTTCCCAGCAGAGGTAACTGCAACAGACACACACATTGGTGTGATAACTCTGCACCTGGCTATCACCTATCTCACTGAAGTAGCAAATAGGGACTGGCAAAACAGAGCTCAAGCCTAGAAATCTACTCACCTTGAGCGATGGAAACTGCAGTCCCAACCTCACTCCTATCATCCACCAAATGCAGTGCTTGGGAACAACTAATCAGTAACCCCTGCCTAACAAAGTTTTCATGGAATTTTAGGAGTAGCCCTGTTTCCATCATCCTCCCTTCTATGTCTGGGTCTCCACCCTCTAGGCACCGGAATTCAGGCAGTACCCTTCCACTGTCTTGGGAGGCTGTGCTTACTTTTGTATTTTGCTATGTTAAACCAGAGGCAATCAAAATGGATTCCACCTTGCTTTTGTAATTAATACTGTGAGCAACTAATGAGTGGATATCAGAAGACATCCACCACAGCATTTGCAGAAATTCCTTTTTGATGATTGCATTATTTACGAGTATAGTCGTTCACTTTGCTATGATCATTAGATTTTTGCTTCCATGGAGTCTTAAGCTCTCAATATTTCCATTAATATTTGACTAACCATTTCAACCTCTGAGCTGATCAGCTGTCTTTGCTAAAGGGGTGCCCTAGCAGTAGCCTAGCAGTGGATAGTGTTTTCAACTGATTTTAATGTCTATTAAAAGTACCTAATACAGTACTATGAAACATCCATCCAAATAATGTTTTCTTTCTACAGTTTTGCTACTTTCAATTACCGCGCATCCTCAAAAGGCTTCTTCGCTATTCCTAAAAACCTGCATGAAAAATGAACCTTAACTTAAAACTTCCATTAGTGCCTATTCTTTTTCTCTTTTGAATTACACATTCCTTTCCTTTCTCTGCATGCCTCCTCTCTGTGAGCACAGTATCATTTAAGTTACATGCAATGTTACCTTACTCTCTTTTATAGTAGTTCTGCAAATTACCCACACCTTATTTAAAAAATCACAATTACTCCTTCTTTGAATGACATGCCCACATCCCCTAACAAAACCTAATTTCTTTTAGCTCATCTATTATTTCCACTAATCACTTGCATAAACTCCTATACTGTCCCTAATGGTCAAACATAAGTCCTATTAATTTAATCTATCACAAAGAAATTGGCATAAATGCATGGACTACTGCACATGACTATTCTTGATAACCAGCAAAAAAACATTCAATTAAGCATTACTCTTGGCTTCTGGAGCAGCGTGATGCCAGGCATAACGTACTTCAACGCTGCATCATATGTAATAAGTGTTATATCACAGAAATGACAATACAATACATTCTTGCCATAGTGTTATAACATTCTCTAGTCCACTACTGCAAGCAACTAGTGATGGATGGAATTCTCGATTAATCTCTGCAACACACTCTGACTGCATTCTAGACCATTGTTTTTCACCACAATTCCACTCCAGACAGGCACCAACCATATGCAAATCAGTCTTGGTGCTGTTCCAGTAGGAAATGGTGTGGCAAGGGATGGTCCCCTCTAGAAAGTTTCAGCCAATTTAGGCCTCATTAGTGAGGTATAGCTAGCTTAAGCACGTTTGGAATTTCCTACCACACTTAAGGTGTCTCTTGGAACCAATAAACTGATGGAAGGAATACTTGAATTAATCATAGCAATGACGATTACTCAGTGATGCATCACAATCCATCATTTTTTACCCACTATACCACTCCGACACTGTATCTGCCTATATGTTTTATTCCACCTGCTGCCAAAACTGGGCTGACTGTAACATAGAAGATCCAGCCAAATTCCTGCATCTAACAAAGAGAAATCATGAAATGTAGCATAGGGCTTGCAAAATAAATGATATCTGCTAGAGCATAAGAATGATCATTTGCACATTTATCTCTCTTAATTCTTACTCCACTACACTGCTAAGTAGGGTGTCCCAGGACAAGATTAGCCAAAAGCACCTCTCAGGTCACTCATGCATTAAACCAAAAGGTTTCCTATATAAGGTTCATAAAAACAAATACACCACTTTGCCAACCACAGACTCTCTCACAGTGTAGAATCCTATCCATCCAAAAATGCACTTGGGGTTTTTGCAACTATGTAAATGCTAAAACACAATACCGTATGCAAAATGAGTGGGTGGTCACTCTTAAAGTTTCAGGAGAGAGCTCAAACGCTGTCTCCTTTTGGAAACTAACCCCCAAAGTAGCACAGAGTCCTTGGAGTGCCAGGTTGCACTGAAAGGTGGGTGACCCAAGCAAGACACAAGCAAAATGCTGGCTCAACTCTAATCTCATTAGGACTGGCTTAAAGCCAGAGTCTGCACAATCACCTCAGGCACTGCCCACATCCCTTTGTAATGTAGTTTTTGAAGCCCCAAAACTGTTGATTGAAGGACAGCTGAGCATATTACATTATTCTTTATATACATGCTTTTCTACTTTATGTAAAAGCAGAACATGGAAATGAATATATTTTCAGAGTCAGCTGCACTTCCTATGTGTCTTTTGAAAACCTGTAAACAACAGCAACCTCTGTACTATCTCCAGGCTGCTTAAATTTGTTAATCTATTAAATTGCCTTAATTAAGGTGTTGAACCACACCTAAAATGTTTTTTGTGTATTCAAAGAAGCTAGCCGTATTATTATAAACATTTTAATATACTAATCTCCCATTCGATTAATACAGCCCATGAACGAATTGACCACATTGTTGTTAAATGGGTGTTTAATAATTGCACAATGTGTAAACATGAAATTTGGGCTCAAATTCCAGCTTCCTCACTTGACCAAATTGTTTGATCCTCCGTAAATCTTCTCCAAAATTCCCTGTTAAATCACATATTTTTAAGAATATTGTTTTTGAAATTTTAAGAGTTTTAATCATATTTTTACTTGAATTTGTTGCCTGTTTACATGTCAATTATTGTGGTGTCTCGACTCGTGATTCGGCTGAACTCTGTATGAACTTGCTGGCTTGACAAATCTCAAAATATGAATGCCCTTGCTTTAGGTCATCTTTGGAAAGAGGGGCAACTGCCATGTCCTGTGCACACTAAACCTCGCAGCTGACTCAAGCAATAAATACGGAAAAGAAATATAATGCTTTTTCATCATTGCTTAACTAACATTGGGAGTGACTGAGAAGACCTAAAGGGCAGCTCGCGAAAGATTCATTGTATCTGCTACTGCACATTGAATGAATTAGGAAAACTTATTTCTTCTGTACTTATCTCTAACCAGTGGTTCGGAGTTGCCAAACGTACAGATTAAGATGCTTGAGTCGCAAGGTCATTGAAAGCACAGTGCTTAATTTGTAAAATAATAAATGCCAGTGCTCAAAGTCATTCTCAGGAGCTGGCAGCCAGTGCTGACGAATGTCAGGATGGCTGAATACCAAGGCTGTGTCTTCTGCATTCCACCTCGTATTTCTATCGTCCACCACAAGTACATGCTACACTGCTTTATCTCTCTCTGGCAGTTTCTTTTTTATCTCTACTTCCTCCCTTTGTCATTTTTTTTCTGTCTTTCTCTTCATCCTCATTTCCACATTTTTTCTCTCTTGCTCTGAGTCAGTGTGATGAGGAAAAATAAGTGCCAGTTCCCAAAAATGAGTGTCAGTGAACCCTGTGTGCAACCACTGGCTAACATTTAGCACTCAGTGCACTTTGCCTAAATATACAGATATGATAGTCAGAGACTATTAGAGAAACAAATACCAAGATGGTTTATCATTTTTAGTTTTGCGTCACTCATTTATTTTCTCCCTTTCTTTTATCTGTCTCCTTTTTATTATCTTTATGTTTTGCAATGCAGTCTTCATTCTTTTGGCCCATTGTTGTATAAACCATTCCTCATTTGCTTTGCCCCTTCCTTCTTAGTTATGTATCTGTTTTGCTGTAGTTAGGCTTCCCCTTCGCAACTGAGTTCAACTTTAGATTATGTGTCTAAGTATAGGTGAAGCTTTGTTCTCCATATGCTTTGCCTTTTGCTCTTCGCCTTATAACACCATTTGGTTAATTTTAGGGGTAGGCAAAGAATTCCGCTCCATCGGCAGGGTTCGCGGAATTTTCCTCACTCCACACGGAGCGTGGAGTTCCGAAAAACTCTGTGAAGTGACGCTGAGAGGAGTTTTTTTCTCTCGCTAGCGCTCACCAACATTAAGTTGGTGACTGCTCGCGATGAGAAAGCTGCCGCTCGCGAAGAGAAAGCTGCTGCTTGAGTAGAAAATCAGCTTGAGTGGTAGAAAGAAGTTAGCACTCCGCGTGATGCAGTTCACACTAATTTTACAGTGCGGGAGAAATTTCTGTGCTGAAAATCAGTGCAGACAGCGAGACTTACCCAAACTCCTCCACTCCCGGAACTCCGCGGTTGAGTTTTTTCAGCACTTCACAGAGTTCTGCATAGCAGAACTCCACGAACTGTGCCCAGGCCTAGTCAATTTCCGACCTGTACATTTGAACTATCACTGTAGAAGTCACTAGCTGAGTTCAATATTTTCTTATTAAATTTGGGTCTTCCATATATGTGTGAATGATCTGCATTTTTTCTTTGTTATCTGTATTCTCTTTATAACAAACTAATACAATATTTGGAACACAAAAATAAAAATATACAGAAATGAAAAAATTAATATGAGCACTCTAATCTAGCTTTAAATACTAAAATTCTTGTTGTTTAAAGAGTTCCCTAAAGTGGGTTAAGAGTTCTGTGCTAGTCAATGGTGTAGCCTTAATGCACCCCTGACTATTCAGCTTCTATGCAGAGGAGCTTAATTTAACAATAAATATTATATTGTTGAGATAAAGAAAAGTTGGCGTGCACGTCTGCTAGCAATTAGGTTTGCACGCCGACCAAATCTGGAAATTACTTTAAATGTCTGCTTCCAAGCCCTTCCCTTAACCTCCTTCTACCCATCCCTCTCAACCCCTAAACTTACCCGTAGCCCACAATATACACACGGTTTAGAGTATAAATGTACATAATTGTTCCCAGTTAAAGCTCTGATGTTACCCATTATCTTGATCGGGCACTTAATCAATCCTTCAGACTTAACTGTTGTGCCGGAAGAATTTAGATTGTTTCTTGTCTAAAACCGTTCTTTGGCTCCTTTTTGCATAGAAGAAGTTTAAGGAAACAATTAACTGTACCAGTTTAGAAAGTCATTGTGAGCCATGTGAGGCTTAGAGCTACATGTACGAAAGATTGGATTTGCGACTCGCAAATTGCGAGTTAGAGCGACTCGCAATTTGCGAGTCACAAAATCTTATGTTGAACAGTGTCAATGACACTGTTTGTGATTTGCAAGGGGGTCGCAAATGCCCTACCTCATGAATATTCATAAGGTAGGTCGCAATTTGCGACCCCTTTGGGAATAGCCGCCCTCACAGGGATGGTGGCCTGTTGGAGACAGCAGACCACCATGTCAGTAACTGCTTTTAAATAAAGCATTTTTTTTACATGCAGCCCGTTTTTCTTAAAGGAAATGCAACAAGATGCATTTCAAAAACAAAAAAATAAAAAAATGTTTTTATAGCCATTCACAAAGGGGAAGGGGTCCCGTGGGGACCCCTTCCCATTTGCGAATGGCTTAGCACCAGTTTGACACTGGTGCTAACTGCGATTTGTTTCCGACCGCATTCGCGGTTACAAAACAATCATACATGGGACTGCGACTCGCAATTAGGAAGGGAACACCCAATTGCCCAATTGCTTGATAAGACCCTGAGCCCTTTCATCAAAAATGTATATACAGATATTTAATTGAAAGCAAGCTTGCAGTTAATAATAAAAATAGGGTATAGGGCTACACCGCTATATGGCATCAAATGACCTGTTTTCTCTTCTACTGGAACCAATTTCATGTTTTTTAATACTTTGGAAGAAGCGTCTAGCAGGTATGTATTGTGTTTCAGCCCCAGACCTCACAAAGACTTCTGACAAGCCTATTGGCAAACTCTGCTTGAGAAGCTGTATACAAAGGGTTCGTCATGAGGAGGACAGAAGTGGAAGAGAGAAAAAGAAAAGAGATGGAGACTGGAAGGAAGTCGAATGAAGAGAAATAAAGGGAGAAAGGTGATGAGGAGGAGAAGCAAAGAGAAGATATATATATCAAAGAGAAAAGGACAAAGAGGACAAAATTGACACAGAGATAAAAGGGAGACGGTTAGGAGATAGATAAAAGAAGATGATTGTGGAGAGAGGATAGAAGGAAAGAAAAAAGAGGTGCGGATAAAGAGAACAAGGCGAGGAGGATTAAAAAATATCAAAATGAGGGAAGAGAAAGACGAAGAGAGAGTGGAAATGGGTAGGGAGAATACCTAGTAAAACTGCAGGAGATCAGAGGAGATGGGAAGGAGAAAGGGATTAAAAGGAACAGACCTGATGCATTAAAGGATTTTTCCCAATCGGTGTTAGGGTGGTCAACTTTCCATTATCATTTTACCAGACACTTTCCGTGTATGGAGACAAATTAATGTGCACAGAGACGTCAGAAGACATATTGTGGAGTAGGGAGCTATATGGGTGGCATGTAGACATTTGTTTGAGTTTCATTCTAAATCCCTGTCCTCTAAATGAATCATCTTAAGAGATCCAACGTGGCTGGAAATTGAGCATATCAGGTGTGGCTACTATTCATACTGTAATTATGTTAAATCCCCTTTACTACCCCCTGAAGTTAGCCTTGTGATTGTATGTTTTGAGAGACAAATTTAGAAGATGCAATACTCTGGTACCAAACGGAATGAAATAGCCTTAAGCTTTGAAACACCAATAATAAATGTAATAATCTAACGTTCATGCTGCCCAGTAGCCATCTACTGCCACAGGACCTGGTCCAGTGAGCATTTAGCCATGGAACTAAGATACTTAACATCTCATCTCAGTTGTACCACTCCACATAAATATGTTGGAAGCAAACACTGTAATTTAAAGCTGGGCAGGATCCACAACATAGTGGCATTTTCCTGTGAATGGCAGAACCTTGGCCTTGCCATCAGAATCACTGCCACCCCAGATGTGGCTCAGCTAGAAGCGCGGAACAGGAGATACAGTTATTCATCCTAGCATCCTGTTTGGCCAAAGTGTGTGCTCTTATTCTTAAACATACTCCTCTGCCCCCTTTTGGCCGATAGGTAGCATGTAGAATAAAAGTAAAAGCTGCCAGTAAGTATTTGGTTAAAAAATGAGACAGGATATTATTTTAGGCAGGAGAGAAGTTTCCAGTCGCATGGTATTTTGCAATATGGTTGCAAATATATAGAAGCAAGTAGCAGTCTCCTGCAGTCCTGGGCTTCTACTTGAACAAAGTATTTGATCGTGGACAAATCATACTCTCCCTGTGCTTCTCTCTACTCATCTGATACTAGGAAAGCACTTTGAAACAGGCTTACTGGAAGAAATAAACACCAAGAGCATATTCCCAGGATAGGTCAACAGCACGATTTTTATTCACATATTCAGGGTTGTTTATATACAGGTTGCTGGATAGACCTTGGATCACCTGAACATGTCCCAGAAGCTGCATTGTGCAGGACCCTTCATGTGCTGCAGCCCCTCCCTCCCAGCCAGGGATAGCTTCTTCTTCATAAAGGGTGTAAGGGCTTGTGCAGGGGTGCGGTGCGGGGAGGGGGTTAAACACCCCCCACCCTCCAAATAAACATATTCTTGGCTTGGTAGTTGCGTCTGCTGTCTCGTGTGTTTTTTTTGGTCGTGAGCCAAGAATGAAAGACAAAACAGTGACCTTTTATGCAAACGAGGGAGACATACTCACCGAGTGGCTGAATTTCAAAATATGAAACCAGATACCCTCGTTCAAATTGTGTGGTACCAGCATGCATTTTATTTCTCAGAGCCTTCTTTGTCTTTATTATCATATATGAGCACTGCTAGGAAGGAATAGTCCCTCGCATGGTGATGGACATATTCCCCTGCCCTGAGTGTCCCCAGCACCAATGATGTGTGGATCCCTGGTGCTGATTTTTGCAGCCATGGGCGAACACAGATCATGCGGGTGCGCCCTTGATATAGGCCTGTCTCACGGATTGCTGTCTGTTTGGATCGGGATGGCCGATATGATTAGTATAGTGGCTACAATGTAATTGGTGCACCCGTTCAGTTGCAGACCCACTGCAACTGAATTATGGCTTGCTATTGCATGACTCGCATGGACTCTTCCTTTTGGTTTCCTCAAATGTGGTCCCACAAATGGCAAGAATTCAATAATTCAGCGATTGTTATTGGGAAAGCTACTCAAGATTGATGTATATTAGCCCTCCTTCTACCTTGGTGTGGAAAAAGTGGCCCGTCTGTTTCCATTGGGAAGCGCGCCCTCACGTGGATAAAGTCGAAAAGACGTTCTTTGTTCTACTAAAAAGAAAAACTAGCACGATGGCTGACTGTGATTTGAAAAAGGAAAAGGGTACGGTACGAATAGAGCGCTGATATAAGTAGCATGCATTATGGCATACATAATGTGTTTAACATAATGTGACAACGCGTACTCATTATTCAGAGACTCTTTTAAATCAAAAACCTCTTTTTTACTCAAACATTTTGCCAGTCTGTTAAGTTAAAAAAGTAGACACAGAGCATTCCTGTTTTAGGATCAATCACATATGCATTTACTCTTGTCTGTCGGGTTCTCCATTTGCATGTGTTGCAATTTTTCGTCTTATATTTTTTTCATACGAATTAGATTGTTATACGGTTTAAGCAATAGTTATCCATAAACATTTGTCAGTAAACGTTTACTTCTCAGCCGATTGCGTTGTGCAACTCCATGAGAACCACGTTCGCAAAATTATTGGAGAGGCTTAGTCATATTACTATCTCCATCGAAGCAAATACTGGTGGTGGATGACAAATTCCCTGTTCCACTTGTCTGTTGAACAAATACCAGGTCCAGGAAGGACCTTCATGAAGCATGCTTCAACAACTCATGTAACCATTAAATGAGGCGCCATCTAAATAGTGGCAGAAAACGACACTGCCCTTTATGGAGCATAACACGGGGAATGCGTCCTAAATAATTAAGTGGAAGATTAAACAGTGTAGAATGTGTTAGGATGTCATTGTGCCACAAGAAGTGATGTCACAGAAAGTCGTCACAACCCAATCATACACTTCCCTTTAACAAGAGCCTGTTTACTTTCCGATCAAAGGAAGTATTATATGGGTACAATGTATGTGTTCAGACACAAACCACTTTGACACAGAAGAGCTGCACACTTGTTTGGCATATGTGTTTAGAAATATTTGCGATTAACAAAATTGTGACCTGGGTTGCAAATTGCGAATGCAACTGCAAATACTGAAAGACACTTCCTGGTTATAGGCAATGACCTCAAAACCAGGAAGTGCTTCTTATTTCGCATTTGGAAAGTAGCCAAAGTGGAGATACAGAACAGCCGCCTGTGCTGATTGTACCTTGGACCAGCATGCCACATCTTTGAAACCCAGCAATGTCTAGTCAAAACCCAGAGAAGGAAGCTGGAGGAAGAAAAAGGAAACTAAAATTTTCAGAAAAAGAACTTGAGATCTTGACTGAGGAGTGCTGCAACAACCATGATCTCCTGTTTGAAAGGTCATCAGTGACTGTCTCGGAGTCTCCGTAGCAAAATAAATCTGTCAGGAGATGCAGCAGAAAATCAATGCTGTAGGGGTAACCCAGTGCTCCACTGACAAAAGTAGGAACCGGTATGACCTCAGGTTGAATACAAAGGAGAAGGTAGTGAGCATGGAAACCTCCCTGAAAGGTGTACTGGGGCAGCATTGTTTGGCAGGCACCCCCTGTGGAGCAGGCCGGTAACCTTCTTACTTGGGCCCTGGGTGCGGTCGAAAGTGGGTGCATCTTGGGAAGGGGCCAAATATCCACCTGAAAGAAGCTACAGCTGGGCCTGCCACCTGTAACTGAGGCCTTGAACATAGCTGAGAGTGGCATGAAAATCAAAGAGGACAATGCTTGTATATGTCCCATCCCTGGTAGTTAGCAAGTGACCAAAAAGAACTGCTCTTTGGGGGAGAGGTGGAGAGAGGGGGCGGGGATATATGCAACTGGCCTGGTGACACAGCCGAGACCGTAGGAGTTGCTCTGGGGGCAATGCCCCTCCCTATGAAGATCCTTTCACCTGTGGAACAGGTTAATTACCTTCCTATACGGAGGAGAGGGGACAGGCACCTCGCGAGTGCAGAGATGACTGAGAGTGCACAGCAGGGGTGCACTTGAAAGACTGAGAAGGTACCCAGACCAGAGCTGGGCTGCCCCCACGAGTGGACGTCAGTGGGCATTGCCTTCACAATGTTGAGAGACAAGGGCTTGTAAGCAGTGCAAACCAATACCATAACACAGTATACTGTGCCTGGGCCTGGTCCACAGGAAAAAGGACAGGGGAGCAGGATGGTGCAGGAACCTGCAGAACTTGCAAAAGACATGGCTGAGATACTGGCTGCTATACAGGGCTCTAGGCAGGCGCTGAAATCCAAAATGGACATGATGTCCATGGACGTAAACCACCTTAGGCTGGATCTTTGAAAGGTGGCTGAAAGAGTCACAATCACTGAGAAGAACATTAGTAATCTTAAAAGGATGTCAAAGAACTACAGGCTGTTGTCACAGGACTAGTGCGACACACATGGAGAAACGCATGGAGGATGTGGAAGGATGCTTGAGAAGGAACAACTTGCGCTTCTTGGGATTTCCGGAATGTGAGGAGGGGCTCCTCCATAAAACCTTTCCTCGAAGATTGTATCGTCAACATGCTGAAACCCAAATGCTTCTCTAAATTCTTCTCTATAGAGTGTACACACAGAGTGCTGGCTGCAGCCTCGCGCCCAGGAGCACCCCCAATAGCAATAATAGGTCAGCTGTTCAATTACAGGGATTGAGACCTAATCCTCAACATGTCTGTATGCATAGCCCCCCTCATTATGAGGATAGGCAGATACAGATCTGCCCTGATTACACAAGAAGAGCACAAGACCTTCGGAACACTTTTTGTCAGTTAAGAGACCGCTGCAAGAGCATGACAAAGTGCAGCCTAATGTTCCCAGCCGGGCTCCATGTCCAACATGAAGGAAAGGTTCATATCCATGAATCGTCACAGGAGACTATGACATGGCTCAAGTCATTGGGCCTGGGTCGAGAACAGAGTGCATTAGAATGGCATGAACCACAACATCACGGAGTGTGACGCTTAACAAAGAATTAAACACAGGCAAAGATACAACCTGACTCCCCTGATCAGCAGGGCAAGATCGTGTCCTGGTCGGTCTGGATGTTATATTACAGACTACTCTGATGACACTGAAAAGTCTGAACCATTTTTCGCAGCTGAGTCATATTGCCAATACTCAGAGCGACAGTGCACAATCAGGTAACATCTTATACACTGGGTGCGAGATGTACAATAGACACTGACAATGTGTCACGGGCTTCTTCTGCTGGGATTCAAACTGATACTCTTGGACTATCGAGCTTGTACACACTATACCTCTGTGTTGGGAGGAATCAAGGTTGGGACAGACGTGGGTTGTTGAGTACATTTCTGGGGCTTGTGTCTCATGGAGGTCTTGCAATTCAGACTGATTCTACATCCTTTGCTTATAGCAAGCGAGTTTGGTGAGAGAGGAGAGGGAAACTGGGGCAGAGTTTGGGATCCCCCTCGGCCATTGTTTGAGTCAGGGGTGGATAAATTCTGCCTGTGGGAGGAAAGGGGAGGTAAAGGTTACTGTTACGGTGGTTGTTCTTTTAATTTATTGCTGTAAACATGGTTTTAAAGGTTGATTTCTTTGTAGGGGTAGCTTCCATCATCGTATGGCACCTTGACCAGGTCAAACGAGTTGATAGTAAAGTACTGGACACTTACCCAAGAGGAGTATGGCAGTCCTGGAAACAAAATATAAATTACTGATCTGGAATGTGAAGGGTTTGCAGGGTCCAGTGAAAGGAAACAAAGTTTTTGCATATCTATTATAGACCCCCTATGGGACAACTGCATTAAAAATCAGAAGAGAGGGTGGAGGGGACAGGTATTTACCATGTCCTGTTCTGAATATGCTCAAGGTGCCTTAATATGGGAGGCCCCTGGATTCCCATTTAAACACTTGCAGGTGCCAACGTACAGAGACTGGGAATATGTTGTTCTGGAGGACACACTGGACGCGTACGAGTTATGTTTTATTAATGCCTATGCCCCCAACATTGACGATGGTGTTTTCTTTTAATACAATGTTGGCGGCAGCACAGGTGCCCCTGATGAGGGAGGTAGTCATGGCAGGTGAGTTTAGTTGTGTCCTGAATCTACAGCTGGACAGATCCCACCTCGGCAAGACACGAAACCCCGCATGACATCAGCATTGTTGCAGAGACTGACGGGTTTCAGGCTTATCGACATATTACAGTGGCAACACCTGCACACACAAGCATATTCATGTCATACCCCAACAGCAAACACACATAGCCTACTTGACTACTTCTTTACCCACTCGAAAGCCACACATAGGGAAGTAGAAGTGCACTATCTGGCCCGCTATATATCAGACCACTCATCCCTGCTGCTCACATATTCACTGGAGTGGCCAACGCTGAGGGTACCACTGTGGAGACTCCGGGCTGACGCCTTTACTGATCAAGTATTTTGAGGTACGCTATCAGAAGCCCTGACCAAATATTTTGAACCTAACTGGGAAAGCAGGGTGACAGAATGGGATGCCATGAAAGTGGTGATTTATTGGGTGTGTATGGCAACTACAGTCGGTTTACTCAACATGCTGGAGGGCAATTTGGCATGGCAGGAGACTGCCTGGAGGCCCTCAAGAAAGCACTATCCTTTAATCCAGCAGCCTTGCAAGACTCGGACAAACAACGTAGTAAGTTCTGTGAGGTGTGGGACTGTCTGGAAAAACATATTCGACATACTGGGCAAAGGAGGTGGTATATTGTGAATGACAAGGGGGACCACTTATTGGCATGTTTGATTAGATCTGCGATGCAGCCAATTTTTGCAGTCATGGATAAACTACGGGGTGTGATGTGCACCCAACAAGCAATAAATGAAGTTTTTGTGGCCCATTTGAACAAAAATATACTGCGCAGAGGAGCAGAATGGAGGCACATCTGCTTCTGGATTATCTGGCAGAGCTCCCATTGCTGTGCCTCAATTCGAAGGACTGTGACCGGCTGGGGCTCAGTTGACGCTACAGGAATTGATGGGGTGAAGGATGCCTTGAAAATGTCTATGGGAGATGGATTCCCAGCAGAATTTTATAATGCCTTCTCGGGAAGCCTTGTGGATAGATTGCTACAGGTATACACTGAAGCATTAAAGATATGGTTCCTCCCAGATTCTATGAGAGGAGCACTTATAGTCTTAATATTGATACCTCATAAGGACTCCCTTGAAGCAGACTCCTATCGACTGCTTTCCATGTTAACTGTTGATCAGAAACTCTTTAGTCATGTCTTAGTGCCCTGTCTACCCAGCTTGGTCCACACGGATCAATCTGGATCTATACCATAACAGAATACACAAATAAACCTGCGCCGATTGATGCATGTCTTGCATCACCTGAAATGGATGATGATTCCTATAAACCTGCGTTTTCAGACATAGAACAAGCATTTGACTCAGTACAATGGAATTATATATGGCAGCTCCTGGACAAAATGGGAGTAGGTCCAAATTTCATCCGGTGGGTTAAGTTGGTCTATTGCGGCCCAACAGTGAGGATGCGAATTAGGAGTTAAATGTTTGCAGAGACCTTGTTACAGATGAGTAGACGCCAGAGGCGCCTGTTGTCCTCCTTGATCTCGCTCTTGCCATAGAGCCACTGTCTTGTTGTAGGAAAGTACCATCTTGCCTGGCATGTTACCCCCATTTTCACTGTATGTATGTATGTTTTAGCCCCTGTGTCACTGGGATCCTGCTAGGCAGGACCCCAGTGCTCATAGTATGTGCCCTGTATGTGTTCCCTGTGTGGTGCCTAACTGTATCATTGAGGCTCTGTTAACCAGAACATCAGTGTTTATGCTCTCTCTGCTTTCTAAATTTGTCACTGCAGGCTAGTAACTAAATTTACCAATTCTCATTGGCACGCTGGTACACCCATATAATTCCCTTGTATATGGTACTGAGGTACCCAGGGTATTGGGGTTCCAGGAGATCCCTATGGGCTGCAGCATTTCTTTTGCCACCCATAGGGAGCTCAGACAATTCTTACACAGGCCTGCCAGTGCAGTCTGAGTGAAATAACGTCCACGTTATTTCACAGCCATTTACCACTGCACTTAAGTAACTTATAAGTCACCTATATGTCTAACCTTCACCTGGTGAAGGTTGGGTGCAAAGTTACTTAGTGTGTGGGCACCCTGGCACTAGCCAAGGTGCCCCCAATTCGTTCTGGGCAAATTCCCCAGACTTTGTGAGTGCGGGGACACCATTACATGTGTGCACTTTACATAGGTCACTACTTATGTATAGCGTCGCAATTGTAACTCCAAACATGGTCATGTAACATGTCTAAGATCATGGAATTGTCACCCCAATGCCATTCTGGCATTGGGGGGACAATTCCATGATCCCCCCGGTCTCTAGCATAGTACCCAAGTGCTGCCAAACTGCCTTTCAGGGGTCTCCACTGCAGCTGCTGCTGCTGCCAACCCCTCAGACAGGTTTCTGCCTTCCTGGGGTCCAGGCAGCCCTGGCCCAGGAAGGCAGAACAAAGGATTTCCTCTGAGAGAGGGTGTAACACCCTCTCCCTTTGGAAATAGGTGTCAGGGCTGGGGAGGAGTAGCCTCCCCCAGCCCCTGGAAATGCTTTGATGGGCACAGATGGTGCCCATCTCTGCATAAGCCAGTCTACACCGGTTTAGGGATCCCCCAGCCATGCTCTGGCGTGAAACTGGACAAAGGAAAGGGGAGTGACCACTCCCCTGACCTGCACCTCCCAGGGGAGGTGCCCAGAGCTCCTCCAGTGTGTCCCAGACCTCTGCCATTTTGGAAACAGAGGTGTTTGTGTCACACTGGACTGCTCTGAGTGGCCAGTGCCAGCAGGTGACGTCAGAGGCTCCTTCTGATAGGCTCTTACCTCTCTTGGTAGCCAATCCTCCTTCCTTGGTAGCCAAACCTCCTTTTCTGGCTATTTAGGGTCTCTGCTTTGGGGAATTCTTTAGATAACGAATGCAAGAGCTCACCAGAGTTCCTCTGCATCTCCCTCTTCACCTTCTACCAAAGGATCGACCGCTGACTGCTCAGGACGCCTGCAAAACCGCAACAAAGTAGCAAGACGACTACTAGCAACCTTGTATCGCCTCATCCTGCCGGCTTTCTGGACTGTTTCCAGGTGGTACATGCTCTGGGGGTAGCCTGCCTCCTCCCTGCACCAGGAGCTCCAAAGAAATCTCCTGTGGGTCGACAGAATCTTCCCCCTGCTAACGCAGGCACCAAAAGACTGCAACACTGGTCCTCTGGGTCCCCTCTCAACCCGACGAGCGTGGTCCCTGGAACTCAGCAACTCTGTCCAAGTGACTCCCACAGTCCAGTGACTCTTCAGTCCAAGTTTGGTGCATGTAAGTCCTTGCCTCCCCACGCTCGACTGCATTGCTGGGTGTGAGAAGGTAGCCTCTTTCTAGCCTTGTTACCCCCACTTTTGGCCTGTTTGTGAGTGTATGTCAGGGTGTTTGTCACTGTTTTCACTGTCTCACTGGGATCCTGATAGCCAGGCCTCAGTGCTCATAGTGAAAACACCATGTTTTCAGTATGGTTGTTATGTGTCACTGGGATCCTGCTGGTCAGGACCCCAGTGCTCATAGGTTTGTGGCCTATATGTATGTGTCACTGGGACCCTGTCACACAGGGCCCCAGTGCTCATAGGTGTGCATGTGTATGTTCCCTGTGTGGTGCCTAACTGTCTCACTGAGGCTCTGCTAACCAGAACCTCAGTGGTTATGCTCTCTCATTTCTTTCCAAATTGTCACTGACAGGCTAGTGACCATTTTTACCAATTTACATTGGCTTACTGGAACACCCTTATAATTCCCTAGTATATGGTACTGAGGTACCCAGGGTATTGGGGTTCCAGGAGATCCCTATGGGCTGCAGCATTTCTTTTGCCACCCATAGGGAGCTCTGACAATTCTTACACAGGCCTGCCACTGCAGCCTGAGTGAAATAACGTCCACGTTATTTCACAGCCATTTTACACTGCACTTAAGTAACTTATAAGTCACCTATATGTCTAACCTTTACCTGGTAAAGGTTAGGTGCAAAGTTACTTAGTGTGAGGGCACCCTGGCACTAGCCAAGGTGCCCCCACATTGTTCAGAGCCAATTCACTCAACTTTGTGAGTGCGGGGACACCATTACACGCGTGCACTACATATAGGTCACTACCTATGTGTAGCTTCACCATGGTAACTCCGAATATGGCCATGTAACATGTCTATGATCATGGAATTGCCCCCTCTATGCCATCCTGGCATTGTTGGTACAATTCCATGATCCCAGTGGTCTGTAGCACAGACCCTGGTACTGCCAGACTGCCCTTCCTGGGGTTTCACTGCAGCTGCTGCTGCTGCCAACCCCTCAGACAGGCAGCTGCCCTCCTGGGGTCCAGTCAGGCCTGGCCCAGGATGGCAGAACAAAGAACTTCCTCTGAGAGAGGGTGTGACACCCTCTCCCTTTGGAAAATGGTGTGAAGGCAGGGGAGGAGTAGCCTCCCCCAGCCTCTGGAAATGCTTTGTTGGGCACAGATGTGCCCAATTCTGCATAAGCCAGTCTACACCGGTTCAGGGACCCCTTAGCCCCTGCTCTGGCGCGAAACTGGACAAAGGAAAGGGGAGTGACCACTCCCCTGACCTGCACCTCCCCTGGGAGGTGTCCAGAGCTCCTCCAGTGTGCTCCAGACCCCTGCCATCTTGGAAACAGAGGTGCTGCTGGCACACTGGACTGCTCTGAGTGGCCAGTGCCACCAGGTGACGTCAGAGACTCCTGCTGATAGGCTCCTTCAGGTGTTAGTAGCCTTTCCTCTCTCCTAGGTAGCCAAACCCTCTTTTCTGGCTATTTAGGGTCTCTGTCTCTGGGGAAACTTCAGATAACGAATGCATGAGCTCAGCCGAGTTCCTCTGCATCTCCCTCTTCACCTTCTGATAAGGAATCGACCGCTGACCGCGCTGGAAGCCTGCAAACCTGCAACATAGTAGCAAAGACGACTACTGCAACTCTGTAACGCTGATCCTGCCGCCTTCTCGACTGTTTTCCTGCTTGTGCATGCTGTGGGGGTAGTCTGCCTCCTCTCTGCACCAGAAGCTCCGAAGAAATCTCCCGTGGGTCGACGGAATCTTCCCCCTGCAACCGCAGGCACCAAAAAGCTGCATTACCGGTCCCTTGGGTCTCCTCTCAGCACGACGAGCGAGGTCCCTCGAATCCAGCGACACCGTCCAAGTGACCCCCACAGTCCAGTGACTCTTCAGCCCAAGTTTGGTGGAGGTAAGTCCTTGCCTCACCTCGCTGGGCTGCATTGCTGGGAACCGCGACTTTGCAAGCTTCTCCGGCCCCTGTGCACTTCCGGCGGAAATCCTTCGTGCACAGCCAAGCCTGGGTCCACGGCACTCTAACCTGCATTGCACGACTTTCTAAGTTGGTCTCCGGCGACGGGGGACTCCTTTGTGCAACTTCGGCGAGCACCGTTTCACGCATCCTCGTAGTGCCTGTTTCTGGCACTTCTCCGGGTGCTACCTGCTTCAGTGAGGGCTCTTTGTCTTGCTCGACGTCCCCTCTCTCTGCAGGTCCAATTTGCGACCTTCTGGTCCCTCCTGGGCCCCAGCAGCGTCCAAAAACGCCAAACGCACGATTTGCGTGTAGCAAGGCTTGTTGGCGTCCATCCGGCGGGAAAACACTTCTGCACGACTCTCCAAGGCGTGGGGGATCCATCCTCCAAAGGGGAAGTCTCTAGCCCTTGTCGTTCCTGCAGTATTCACAGTTCTTCAGCCTAGTAAGAGCTTCTTTGCACCAACCGCTGGCATTTCTTGGGCATCTGCCCCTCTCCGAGCTGCTTGTGACTTTTGGACTTGGTCCCCTTGTTCCACAGGTACCCTCAGACAGGAATCCATCGTTGTTGCATTGCTGATTTGTGTTTTCCTTGCATTCTCCCTCTAACACGACTATTTTGTCCTTAGGGGAACTTTAGTGCACTTTGCACTCACTTTTCAGGGTCTTGGGGAGGGTTATTTTTCTAACTCTCACTATTTTCTAATAGTCCCAGCGACCCTCTACAAGGTCACATAGGTTTGGGGTCCATTCGTGGTTCGCATTCCACTTCTGGAGTATATGGTTTGTGTTGCCCCTATCCCTATGTTTCCCCATTGCATCCTATTGCAACTATACATTGTTTGCACTGTTTTCTAAGACTATACTGCATATTTTTTGCTATTGTGTATATATATCTTGTGTATATTTCCTATCCTCTCACTGAGGGTACACTCTAAGATACTTTGGCATATTGTCATAAAAATAAAGTACCTTTATTTTTAGTATAACTGTGTATTGTGTTTTCTTATGATATTGTGCATATGACACTAAGTGGTACTGTAGTAGCTTCACACGTCTCCTAGTTCAGCCTAAGCTGCTCTGCTAAGCTACCATTATCTATCAGCCTAAGCTGCTAGACACCCTATACACTAATAAGGGATAACTGGGCCTGGTGCAAGGTGCAAGTACCCCTTGGTACTCACTACAAGCCAGTCCAGCCTCCTACATTGGTTGTGCAGCGGTGGGATAAGTGCTTTGAGACTACTTACCACTCTTGTCATTGTACTTTTCATAAGAGAAAAATATACAAAACAAGGTCAGTGTATATACACATAGCCAAAAAGTTTTGCATTTCCTCTTTTCACTCTTTTCTAAGTGCTGAAAAGTACTTCTAAAACTTTCAAAAAGTTCTTAAAAGTTTAAAAAGTTTTTTCTGTCTTTCCAAAAAGTTCTGAAAACTTTTTTTCTCTTTTTCTATCACTTTAACTCTCTCTAAAAAATGTCTGGCACAGGAAAAAATGTTGAACTGTCCAAACTTGCATATGATCACCTTAGCTGGAAAGGAGCAAGGAGTCTCTGCATAGAGAGAGGTTTGAGTGTAGGGAAGAATCCTTCCTTAGAACTGTTAATTAATATGCTTAGAGTACAGGATAAGGCCATAAGTGCCCAATCTGTAGAAAAAGTAGCTAATGGTTCTCAATCTGATCCAGGGACTCCCCCAGGAAAAGGTTCAGGAAAGAAACTTCTCAGCCTGCCCATTACTAGACAGAGAGGTTGAATCACACCATACTAATGGTGTGCTCTCACATTATACTGGTAGCCAAGCTGTTAGGGTGCCCTCTGTAAGGGACAGGTCTCCTTCTGTTCATTCCCATCATACCTCTGTATCTAGAAATGTCCCTCCCACCCCCCCTGATGACAGATTGTTAGAAAGGGAGCTCAATAGATTGAGAGTGGAACAAACCAGACTGAAGCTCAAGAAGCAACAGCTGGATTTGGATAGACAGTCTTTAGAAGTAGAGAGGGAAAGACAGAAGTTGGGTTTAGAAACCCATGGTGGCAGCAGCAGTATTCCCCATAGTCATCCTGCAAAAGAGCATGATTCCAGGAATCTGCACAAGATAGTTCCCCCTTATAAGGAGGGGGATGACATTAACAAGTGGTTTGCTGCACTTGAGAGGGCCTGTGCTGTACAGGATGTCCCTCAAAAGCAGTGGGCTGCTATCCTATGGCTATCATTTACTGGAAAAGGTAGGGATAGGCTCCTTACTGTAAAAGAAAATGATGCTAATAATTTCCAAGTTCTTAAGAATGCACTCCTGGATGGTTATGGCTTAACCACTGAACAGTACAGGATAAAGTTCAGAGAGACCAAAAAGGAGTCTTCACAAGACTGGGTTGATTTCATTGACCATTCAGTGAAGGCCTTGGAGGGGTGGTTACATGGCAGTAAAGTTACTGATTATGAAAGCCTGTATAACACAATCCTGAGAGAGCATATACTTAATAATTGTGTGTCTGATTTGTTGCACCAGTACCTGGTAGACTCTGATCTGACCTCTCCCCAAGAATTGGGAAAGAAGGCAGACAAATGGGTCAGAACAAGGGTGAACAGAAAAGTTCATAAAGGGGGTGACAAAGATGGCAATAAGAAGAAAGATGGTGAAAAATCTCAAGATAAGCATGGGGATAAGGGTAAAACCAAAGATCCCACTTCAAATCTTAAACACTCTTCAGAGGGTGGGGATAAAACAAATTCTTCCTCTTCTTCCCAACCTGCACACATTAAAAAGCCTTGGTGCTTTGTGTGTAAAAATAGAGGCCATAGGCCAGGGGATAAGTCCTGTCCAGGTAAACCCCCTGAGCCTACCACCACTAATACATCAAGCTCTAGTGCCCCTAGCAGTAGTGGTACTAGTGGTGGGACTGCTGGCAACAGTCAAGCAAAGGGTGTAGTTGGGTTCACTTATGGGTCCATAGTGGAAACTGATGTAATCAGTCCCAAGACAGTTTCTGTCACACCTAGTGGCACTGGCCTTGCCACACTGGCTGCTTGTCCCCTTACAATGGATAAGTACAGGCAGACAGTTTCAATAAATGGTGTTGAGGCCTTGGCCTACAGGGACACAGGTGCCAGTTTCACTTTGGTGACTGAAAACCTAGTGCCTCCTGAACAACACATCATTGGACAACAGTATAAGATTATTGATGTCCATAACTCCACTAAGTTTCTTCCCTTAGCTATAATTCAGTTTAGTTGGGGTGGAGTTACTGGCCCTAAGCAGGTGGTGGTATCACCTAGCTTACCTGTAGACTGTCTCTTAGGTAATGACCTAGAGGCCTCAGGTTGGGCTGATGTAGAGTTTTATGCCCATGCAGCCATGCTGGGCATCCCTGAGGAATTGTTCCCTCTCATTTCAAGTGAAATGAAAAAGCAAAGGAGAGAAGGCCTGAAAACTCAGGATCCCTCTCCATCAACAGGTAAAAAGGGTATCACAGTATCCCCTAACCACCCTACCATTCAGGATACTATTCCTGTGGTGGGAGAAACCTCTCCTGGGGTGGCACCTGTTCCAAGGGAATCATCAGCTGGCAAAGCTGGACTCCCTGAGGTGGAAGTACCTCTCTGTGGGATAACTAACATTGGTGAGAAAAACAGCACCATTTTAGATAACATGGAGCATCCCTCCAACCCTCCCAGAGAAACTTTAGTGCAGAAACCCTGCACTACCTCACAACACTTAGGACAGCATCCCTGCCCTAGTGTGGAGCTCATAGGACAGCATCCCTGCCCTGCTCCAACTCAAGAGAAACAGCATCCCTGTTCTCTCTTCCAGCCAGATGGACAAAGTTTTTGCCCAGCTATGGCTTTTCTGAGACAGCATCCCTGTCTGGCATTTCCATCACTACAAATAGGTTCAGTGGACAATTCCCACTGCTCTAAACTAAAACTTACTGATAGAAACTCTGAAAATACATCTTCACATTGTTGCTTAGCTAAAAAACTTCAAACAGGGTGGTTTACATCCCCACAGGGAAGTAACCATATAGTGGATGATAAAGGGAGTAACCAGTCTATTGCAGAGCTACTCTCTACTTATCACCACTTAGACAATAAAGTCTCAACTGGCCAAGGTTAGCCTTATTGTCCTTCGTTTGGGGGGGGGGTTGTGTGAGAAGGTAGCCTCTTTCTAGCCTTGTTACCCCCACTTTTGGCCTGTTTGTGAGTGTATGTCAGGGTGTTTGTCACTGTTTTCACTGTCTCACTGGGATCCTGATAGCCAGGCCTCAGTGCTCATAGTGAAAACACCATGTTTTCAGTATGGTTGTTATGTGTCACTGGGATCCTGCTGGTCAGGACCCCAGTGCTCATAGGTTTGTGGCCTATATGTATGTGTCACTGGGACCCTGTCACACAGGGCCCCAGTGCTCATAGGTGTGCATGTGTATGTTCCCTGTGTGGTGCCTAACTGTCTCACTGAGGCTCTGCTAACCAGAACCTCAGTGGTTATGCTCTCTCATTTCTTTCCAAATTGTCACTGACAGGCTAGTGACCATTTTTACCAATTTACATTGGCTTACTGGAACACCCTTATAATTCCCTAGTATATGGTACTGAGGTACCCAGGGTATTGGGGTTCCAGGAGATCCCTATGGGCTGCAGCATTTCTTTTGCCACCCATAGGGAGCTCTGACAATTCTTACACAGGCCTGCCACTGCAGCCTGAGTGAAATAACGTCCACGTTATTTCACAGCCATTTTACACTGCACTTAAGTAACTTATAAGTCACCTATATGTCTAACCTTTACCTGGTAAAGGTTAGGTGCAAAGTTACTTAGTGTGAGGGCACCCTGGCACTAGCCAAGGTGCCCCCACATTGTTCAGAGCCAATTCACTGAACTTTGTGAGTGCGGGGACACCATTACACGCGTGCACTACATATAGGTCACTACCTATGTGTAGCTTCACCATGGTAACTCCGAATATGGCCATGTAACATGTCTATGATCATGGAATTGCCCCCTCTATGCCATCCTGGCATTGTTGGTACAATTCCATGATCCCAGTGGTCTGTAGCACAGACCCTGGTACTGCCAGACTGCCCTTCCTGGGGTTTCACTGCAGCTGCTGCTGCTGCCAACCCCTCAGACAGGCAGCTGCCCTCCTGGGGTCCAGCCAGGCCTGGCCCAGGATGGCAGAACAAAGAACTTCCTCTGAGAGAGGGTGTGACACCCTCTCCCTTTGGAAAATGGTGTGAAGGCAGGGGAGGAGTAGCCTCCCCCAGCCTCTGGAAATGCTTTGTTGGGCACAGATGTGCCCAATTCTGCATAAGCCAGTCTACACCGGTTCAGGGACCCCTTAGCCCCTGCTCTGGCGCGAAACTGGACAAAGGAAAGGGGAGTGACCACTCCCCTGACCTGCACCTCCCCTGGGAGGTGTCCAGAGCTCCTCCAGTGTGCTCCAGACCTCTGCCATCTTGGAAACAGAGGTGCTGCTGGCACACTGGACTGCTCTGAGTGGCCAGTGCCACCAGGTGACGTCAGAGACTCCTGCTGATAGGCTCCTTCAGGTGTTAGTAGCCTTTCCTCTCTCCTAGGTAGCCAAACCCTCTTTTCTGGCTATTTAGGGTCTCTGTCTCTGGGGAAACTTCAGATAACGAATGCATGAGCTCAGCCGAGTTCCTCTGCATCTCCCTCTTCACCTTCTGATAAGGAATCGACCGCTGACCGCGCTGGAAGCCTGCAAACCTGCAACATAGTAGCAAAGACGACTACTGCAACTCTGTAACGCTGATCCTGCCGCCTTCTCGACTGTTTTCCTGCTTGTGCATGCTGTGGGGGTAGTCTGCCTCCTCTCTGCACCAGAAGCTCCGAAGAAATCTCCCGTGGGTCGACGGAATCTTCCCCCTGCAACCGCAGGCACCAAAAAGCTGCATTACCGGTCCCTTGGGTCTCCTCTCAGCACGACGAGCGAGGTCCCTCGAATCCAGCGACACCGTCCAAGTGACCCCCACAGTCCAGTGACTCTTCAGCCCAAGTTTGGTGGAGGTAAGTCCTTGCCTCACCTCGCTGGGCTGCATTGCTGGGAACCGCGACTTTGCAAGCTTCTCCGGCCCCTGTGCACTTCCGGCGGAAATCCTTCGTGCACAGCCAAGCCTGGGTCCACGGCACTCTAACCTGCATTGCACGACTTTCTAAGTTGGTCTCCGGCGACGTGGGACTCCTTTGTGCAACTTCGGCGAGCACCGTTTCATGCATCCTCGTAGTGCCTGTTTATGGCACTTCTCCAGGTGCTACCTGCTTCAGTGAGGGCTCTTTGTCTTGCTCGACGTCCCCTCTCTCTGCAGGTCCAATTTTCGACCTTCTGGTCCCTCCTGGGCCCCAGCAGCGTCCAAAAACGCCAAACGCACGATTTGCGTGTAGCAAGGCTTGTTGGCGTCCATCCGGCGGGAAAACACTTCTGCACGACTCTTCAAGGCGTGGGGGATCCATCCTCCAAAGGGGAAGTCTCTAGCCCTTGTCGTTCCTGCAGTATTCACAGTTCTTCAGCCTAGTAAGAGCGTCTTTGCACCAACCGCTGGCATTTCTTGGGCATCTGCCCCTCTCCGAGCTGCTTGTGACTTTTGGACTTGGTCCCCTTGTTCCACAGGTACCCTCAGACAGGAATCCATCGTTGTTGCATTGCTGATTTGTGTTTTCCTTGCATTCTCCCTCTAACACGACTATTTTGTCCTTAGGGGAACTTTAGTGCACTTTGCACTCACTTTTCAGGGTCTTGGGGAGGGTTATTTTTCTAACTCTCACTATTTTCTAATAGTCCCAGCGACCCTCTACAAGGTCACATAGGTTTGGGGTCCATTCGTGGTTCGCATTCCACTTCTGGAGTATATGGTTTGTGTTGCCCCTATCCCTATGTTTCCCCATTGCATCCTATTGTAACTATACATTGTTTGCACTGTTTTCTAAGACTATACTGCATATTTTTTGCTATTGTGTATATATATCTTGTGTATATTTCCTATCCTCTCACTGAGGGTACACTCTAAGATACTTTGGCATATTGTCATAAAAATAAAGTACCTTTATTTTTAGTATAACTGTGTATTGTGTTTTCTTATGATATTGTGCATATGACACTAAGTGGTACTGTAGTAGCTTCACACGTCTCCTAGTTCAGCCTAAGCTGCTCTGCTAAGCTACCATTATCTATCAGCCTAAGCTGCTAGACACCCTATACACTAATAAGGGATAACTGGGCCTGGTGCAAGGTGCAAGTACCCCTTGGTACTCACTACAAGCCAGTCCAGCCTCCTACACTGGGTACCGTGGGATTTGCAGCTGTTCCGGCTCCTGTGCACTCTTCCAGGATTTCCTTCGTGCACAGCCAAGCCTGGGTCCCCAACACTCTTTCCTGCAGTGCTCAACTTTCTGAGTTGTCCTCCGGCGTTGTGGGACTCCCTTTTGTGACTTCACGTGGACTCTGGTTCACTTTACTTCCAAGTGCCTGTTCAGGTACTTCTGTGGGTGCTGCCTGCTTCTGTGAGGGCTCCCTAACTTGCTGGGTGCCCCCTCTGTCTCCTCCTCCAAGTGGCGACATCCTGGTCCCTCTTGGGTTACAGCAACACCCGAAAACCTCTACCACAACCCTTGCAGCTAGCAAGGCTTGTTTGTGGTCTTTCTGCATGGGAACACCTCTGCAAGCTTCATCGCAACGTGGTACATCCGTCTTCCAAAGAAGAAGTCCCTAGTTCTCTTTTTTCTTGCAGAACTCTAAGCTTCTTTCATCCAGTGGCAGCTTCCTTGCACCCTCAGCTGGCATTTCCTGGGCTCCTGCCCACTCTCGATACTGTCGCGACTATTGGACTTGGTCCCCCTGTCTTACAGGTACTCAGGTCCAGAAATCCACTGTTGTTGCATTGCTGGTGTTTGTTCTTCCTGCAGAATCTCCCTATCACGACTTCTGTGCTCTCTGGGGGTAGTAGGTGCACTTTACACCTACCTTTCAGGGTCTTGGGGTGGGCTATTTTTCTAACCCTCACTGTTTTCTTACAGTCCCAGCGACCCTCTACAAGCTCACATAGGTTTGGGGTCCATTCGTGGTTCGCATTCCACTTTTGGAGTATATGGTTTGTGTTGCCCCTATACCTATGTGCTCCTATTGCAATCTATTGTAATTCTACACTGTTTGCATTACTTTTCTTGCTATTACTTACCTAATTTTGGTTTGTGTACATATATCTTGTGTATATATCTTATCCTCATACTGAGGGTACTCACTGAGATACTTTTGGCATATTGTCATAAAAATAAAGTATCTTTATTTTTAGTAACTCTGCGTATTATGTTTTCTTATGATATTGTGCATATGACACCAGTGGTCTAGTAGGAGTTTTACATGTCTCCTAGTTCAGCCTAAGCTGCTTTGCCATAGCTACCTTCTATCAGCCTAAGCTGCTAGAAACACCTCTTCTACACTAATAAGGGATAACTGGACCTGGCACAAGGTGTAAGTACCTCTGGTACCCACTACAAGCCAGGCCAGCCTCCTACAGGGTACTCACTGAGATACTTGTGGCATATTGTCATAAAAATAAAGTACCTTTATTTTTAGTAACTCTGAGTATTGTGTTTCTTTATGATATTGTGCTACATGATATAAGGGGTAAAGTAGGAGCTTTGCATGTCTCCTAGTTCAGCCTAAGCTTTGCCATAGCTCCCTTCTATCAACCTAAGATGCTAGAAACACCTCTATTCTACTAATAAGGGATAACTGGACCTGGCACAGGGTGTAAGTACCACAAGGTACCCACTATAAGCCAGGCCAGCCTCCTACACTTGTCACCCCCATCAAGCATTACATGGCTGGGGAGTGCAGGTTGCCTGCACTGTACATGGGGTGTCGCTGTACAAGGAGGATGCCATGATCTACCTGTGCCAGCCTGACGTATCGGCCCCACTCCTGCTTAATGTTCACGTGAGTTCTAGGAATTCTCTGGACTTCGGGTTAACAGCGCTAAATTGGCTTTCTTCCCGGTGGGACAGTTGATGGAATTACTGGTTGAATGCCTATCAGATGTGGGACTGCTGTAGAAGACGGATAGTGTAAAATATCTTGGGAACAATGTGCATACGAGCTGAATATGGAATGTAGGATTTCTAATCTGCGCACCTCCATTGCTTTCTGGAACACGCTGAAGCCATCACTAATGGGAAACATAGCGCTTATAAAAATAGTGGTCCTGCCTCAATGTTTATATAGCATGCAGAGAGCCATGCATGAGATCCCACACAATGTGTTCTGTGAATTGGACCGCTAGTTGTTAGGACTCAGCTGCGCGGGTAAATGCTGTAGAATAAGCCTAAACACCTTTAATAGGGAATGGGACGGGGTGTGATGGATGTTCCAGATCTGGAACTTTATTATTTGATGCCACCCCTGCAGCATGCCGTAAACCGGGTGGATGTGGAGGCTAACTGGGAGAGGGCACTGTTGGAGGGCACTCATTATGGGTACAAACTTGGTACCCTGCTGATGAGCGGGAGGGACATATCCACTACTTTTCCACACCTAATACACCTTCTGGGACATCTCTGGGAAACACCAGTGAGGAGAGTGATTAGGCATGCGCTGTATGCTCCGGATCTTGACGTATGGAAAGTGAGTCCCTTCAAACAAACAGCTCGGAGAATGGCAATTTGACAGGTGACAGGTAGGGGATTGTATCATGTTGTGAGACCTATGTCCGGCAGGCTGCTTTATCGCACTATAGAATGCAATTGAGACGTATGATTTGGGGAAAGGAAAAATCTTCAATATGCAAAGACAGCAAGATAGTTGTGGCCATCCGTTCTAGAGGCTTCTGAGCCCAGACAAACACTAGTGGCCATGCTCTGCATGGTGGGTGGCCACAGGTTCTTAACGCACAAATACTGTGCACTGATGACTGGCTTCGCTACAAATAGAGGACATTTGGCAGGGTTTGTGCGAAGAGCCCCTCACGCCCAGGGATTGGCTTACAATACATGCAGGAGTTCGCATGTTGTCAGTGCGAGATTCAAGTTGACACAGTACTATATGGTGCATATAGCGTATCTCTCCCCTGAATGGGACCTTTTTGGGTACATGGTGTGGATCCTGAGTTGTGCCAGGTGAAGTGCACCTGTGGCAGACTGTCTGCATATAGTATGTCACTGCCTAGATAGTGCGGTTTACACTGTATCTCATCAAGCACACCACGGGCTGAGAGGTACAATACACGATCTGGCAGTGCGTGTTGGGACTCCTCCCAGATAACCTGAAGAGGAAACTGAGTAGGCCCTTTGCAATGTTAGGGCTTTCAGTGGCTAAGCGGCAGATCGCGATACGCTGGCTGAGTGCTAGACCCCCTGCACAGAGAGACTTGAGAAAGGACATGCTGGAGTTGGCAGGTACTGAGGAGTTACATATGTGGAGAACCCGCAGGGACGAGAGGGTGGCAGATGACTTGCCATCTTGGAGTACCATGAAGCAGGTGCTATTGGAATCCTCGGAAGAAGTCCAGACGGAGATGGCTGAATATTGTACATCAAGCGGCGGGTTGGCATTCTGGTGGGGAGAGGAAGGGAGACGGATGATATACTAGGGACTTCCTAAACAACAAGGGACAAGATAGAACACCAGTTTGTTCCTAATACCGTATTTTTAATTTTGACCTGCTAGATGATTGGAAGCTGGGGGCATACAACTGACTATACTTGGTGCTGACAGCAATGTTATATGGGGTGCAGTCCAGTTCTGTTTCTCTTATTTTCTATGACAATTTTAGGGATGGACTAAAAAGAACTGCAACATACACCAGTTGTATTGATGGTAGCTGTAACCTGTCGACAAGGAGAAATTGTGTCCTACACAAGGGGATATAAAGTCATGATCCATGAAATGTATATTGAGATGGTATGAATACAGGCCCTGAGATTCTATACTGAGCAATGCTGCTGTCATGAAGTGTTCATTGCTGTTGGCTATTTGAAATGTTAATAAAGAAATTAAAGACGCACTAACAATGCCCTTTAAAACTTATTCCAACAAATGGCAGAGGATAATGCTAAACAAAGGTGTAGAGAGAGAATCACTGCAGCCAGAATGGATAGTGCAACCAGTATAAATGGGAAATTGTCTTATGCCACTTCAACCTTATCCAGGCGGACAGTTACTCTCCAGTTGGAAATGAGTCCACTTTAGTGGCGACATCTCAAGGGGCTAAGGGCAGATTACTTCTGCAGTTGAGGCACTACAAACTGTCCATGTAGCTGTTGGGGTAGGTGCTGAACCTCAAGGCAGTAAGGAAATCTCCAGGATCAGCAGCCTCTGTGCCACAGATACACGCTCACTGCAATGCAGCAGCTGCCATACTCATGTTGCTCGACATGTAGGCACAACCCATAGTGACAGAACTGCAAGAAGCAGTGAATGGCACAGTACATGAAGTACCACTAGTACTGTATGTTTCTCTTGTCCACGATGTAACCAACATTGGATGTTGACATTATGTAACATTTCCATGTGACAATTAAACATTGGTTTGAAAATGTAAATAAAACCTCATAATAAAGGTTGCTGTACTTTAAAGCATCAAACAAGCTTTGAACATTTTATTCTACCAATAATTTCACATATGACTTACCTTGAAAAGTAATTGTTGGCTATGTGCTCTCAGCGCAGGCTCCCCTCCTCTGCTGTACTCTCCTCTGTAGTCTGCTGAACAGGTGGCTTGGGATCTTCATCCTCTGAATCAGAGTCTGACAAGGAGATCTGCAGGCCCTTCGCAATAATGTGTAGAGTGGCAAGCTTTCCCAATAACTTCCATGAGGTTTCCTCAGCATATTTTAAAGCACCACCACTTTTATGTAGGCACCAGAACCGGTTTTCAGCAGCCCAAATGTCCTCATAATCACAACCCTGCCGCGACCATGTGCTGTGTTGTATTTCCTTTCATTTTGGGTTGTGGGGCATAGGTATGGTGCCAAAATCCAAGACTTGGGGTATATTCATTGGCTGCTCCTATGAGTATGTGTCCAGCGGGGGCGAGTGGTCTGATATCACCTGAGACAAACAAATAACTGTGAGCTTTCTTTCACTTTTCATTTGATTACCACAAACATATGTGCTATTATATTTAATATTGTTATCTAATAAATAGCCATCATCCAATTCACCTCTTTCCAGCCGTCTGTGCCTAAACATGAAGGAGCCATTGATGCTTCCTGGGTATTGTGACACAATATCAGTTATTAAGTTGTTTGCATCACACACCAATTGAATATTCAGATAATGTGTGTTTTTTCGTGTTTCTAAATAGATACTCCAGATTAGATAAGGCACAAATACAAACATGTGTTCCTTCTATACTCCCTTATGACATGAAATTTAGCAATCCTGTAAAATTTAAATTTGGTGGTTTGTATTTCCTGTGCATTTCTGGGTAGGTATATCTAGCGGTTGATATAGAGCAGCATGGTATCTAGAAATCTGCAAGACAAAATATGAAAGCACACTTTGAGACACCCCACTAGCAACAGCAATCAGACTCTGGTAACTGCCAGAGGCCAAAATGAGTAAAGAGCACAACACTTGAACGTGGGTGGGAATAACATAGAAGTGATGCGCAGAGCACTGCTTTCTAGAGATAGCTTTAAAAGTGCAATTAGCTGACATATTACAGTGCTACTTAGGCTGTATGTGTCAAAAATCACTTCCTCAGTTTTTTGGAAAATGGTCAGCCTGAATTTGAAAATCTTCTCCGGTCTGGCTCCTCCTCTGCTGTGCAGCCAGTATTCGCATCCTCCTCGCAATCACATACAATGCAGCCATTGTGGAAACCCTTGATGCATTCTAGGACAGCTGTTTTTTTTACTTTGCACAGGTGCCACCTGATTTGAATAGGTGGTAAATTGCATGTGGAAACTGGCCTTTTTGCAACTTGTCGCTAATTGCGACAGCAATGATCATACCATTTTAAGTCAGAAATATAGATTCTATAATTGCAACTCACAAACTTAGGCTGCAAAAATTCCCGATTAGCAAAATGATTGGATCACAAAAAAAGATTGTGAATGGCTTTCGTACATTGCAAATAGTGAAATTTGTGAATTTCTAATTCATAGTACATCTGGCCCCTGCTTTCTAATTGGGTATAATTTGGTATTGCCCCACATATTTTACATGTTAGCCATTTATATTTTTTTCTCCTTCCAAAGCACCACCTTAAGATACAGAATTTATCCTATGACACAATACTTTTATTTTATATCGTGGTAATGTGAATGGACAGAAAAGTAAAAAGAGCACATCAAAAGCACACATTCTAAGTAGTAGAACTGTAGTACTCTTCAGAGTCTAATATATATATAATGATTTTGACATGTAACATGTTAAGCTGGAATATGATTTTGTAAAGGGGAAGAATTCAAAACTCCTTACTGTCTCTGAATTATTTTGTCAGCAAGATCATCTGAACAGGCCTCTCATGAACTAGATGGATTACATGTCCATGGCAGCATTTTCATTGCTCTCTGCCCGTGGAGCATACTAACATGAGGTGAGAACCTGGATAAGCTACTTATTAGAGCACTATAACCTGCTACATCCAGACATTTGCCATGGGTGGCAGGAAGCTAAGGACTGCAACAATCCTTCTCTCCAAGTAAACCAATCAATCTTAGCTCGATTGTTTTATTGTCATGGTGTATGGTTCTCCAAGAGCATGCATCAGGGCTACTATTAATATATCAACATGAGTTTGAAAAACAGCCTTCAGTGTACTGCTTCTATTTCTATTAAAATGTAGTGGTTTGTGTGGTACAACATATTCCTAACATAAACAATTACTTTAAAAAATTAAAGTAATACATTTTATGTGCTCAGTGGCTGTGAAAAGTTAATACTTTAGATGTAATAACATAGGTAATTTTGTTTTAAAATGCTTTAACTTTGAGCGGGGGTTAAGCTCACTTACTGTTTTATGTGTGATTGGCAATACATGAAAATGGTGTTGCATTTGCTCATGTGAGTTGTGTTAACACATGTTGGGATAGGGAAGGCTTGATAGGGCACTGAGTACTTATTCACATCTCTTGTCAGTTTAGTGGTTCACACTGCTGACTCCCTCGGTGGATTTGTAAGGATATATAGCATTCTTGTGTGAAGGCAAAGCAATTGTAAAGACATTTGTATGGTTCAGTACCTGCCATTTTCAACAATCTGTGCCCACAAATATACAAAATATACAAAATAATTTACCTTTCAAAACATGTATACTGGAATTGAAGTACCAGACTTTTTGATCAGCCTTCCATCATGAAAATAGGCCAAAGCGTGGTTGCAGGACTGCTTTGGCGAAAGCAGCTTCGGATCCCAAAAACAGGCAAAAGCATGGTTTGATAGCAACTTTGGTGAAAGCACCCTTGATGCTGAGTTGGTCTGTGACCAGTGCCATAAAACAAAGAGCATGAATGTTCAGAGCCTCTGGAGATGACTCACTTACTACGAGCAAAAGAGGTGTAACATCTCGTAGCAGTTTGCTCTTACAGACATTCTAGGGCTTAACATGTCCTGACATAAAATAAAATGTTGTCTGCTTTGAGGTCACAAATTCAGCACTATCTGAAAAGTAAAGAGTAGAATATTAATTTCCTGGGACTGCCCTATCCCGAGATTCAGGTCTTTTGACATCATTACTTCTACATTGATATTAAATCACCAAAACACCACAATAGTCGGTGCCCTATATGCCCCGATAGAGAATGTAGTTAATTTTGAAACCTTGGTGAACTCATGAACTCGTTAGCAGATTGCAATACTCCAGTTTTCATAATGAGAGTTTTTTACCTGTAAGCAGACAAAGGTGATCAACACATAGGTGTTCCTTTGAGTTACCTGGCAGCACTAGGGTTTAAAAAGTGGGTATTATCAGCCACCTATGTAAAGGGACATATCCAGGACTGGGTCTAAACATCAGAGTCCACGTACATCAACCGAACATCATTTGATTTTTGTCAGCTCCACCACCACACTTCCAACAGTGGTGCACATCAAATTGGAGAAAATTCAGAAGCGCAATCAAATAAACTACAGTCTGCTCATCAAATAGCTTTCTGGGATAGATTAAAAGCCTCAGTGTCCCCTGAATCTACAATGGAGCTCCTAGAGCTATGCAGTGATATATTTTGAATATCACTTACTAATTCCCCTAACACGAATAAAAGCCAAGCTAAGTACAGCAACCAGCAAATCACCGAAACTAATTTCTGCCCCAGATAAATCCTTGCTAATCTGGCTAGGTGAGCTATGATTCAGGCAGATCATCTGCATCAAGCCACACTCAAACACAAGACAAACTTGGATACATGGTGTAGACCGAATCGGGTCCTAAGTATAGTTCGTACCTTTTATGTCCAGCTCTTGATTTTTCACAAAGAAAATTATTTGTGAAAAGAATAAAGCTCTACATCAGTTGGCTATTGATGGTGCCATGATCTCCTAATGGTCATAAACATATTTTGTCTGGCAAAGCAGGAAAGTTCATGAATGGACTTCATTTAGATACAGACATAACTCTCTATTACGTGCATCACAGCACTACCAGCAACAAGAGCCTTGTTCCACATTTTCCCTGACTTGAATATTGCATTAGCTACAGTACTTTACGCGTATTGGTTACCAGTACTACTTGCACTACATATTAACATGTGGAACACTCTTTTATATGTGACTGTCAATGTTAATATACATCACAAGCCATAATGCATGCTAACCTGCTCCAGGTTTTTGTAAAATATGCTTACTTACAATGAGTGCATTGGGCCTGAAAAACAGGTCTCACAAAAGCTTTATAGCTTTATTTTTTGTGCAGCCTGTTGACATGTTTAACAGGTGCTAAACTGCCAAATCTTCTGTTCTACATTGTTTCAGATAAAGGAAAAATATTCATTTAGGCCAAATTACCGTTGTCTGTGATTATGATGCAGAGCACTCTCTGTGGAGTGACCTTGTAACAGGGTTTATCTGCTGAGCTAATGAGAAACAAAAGTAACAAGAACCAATATTCCCATGCTCTTGAAGATGCTTTGAATGAAAAGCATTTTTTGGACCTTGGTGTTACAAACACGGCCTTCAGGAGAGTAAACTCGCACCTCTCTACAAAGCTAACTAAGCATAACAAAATATATAAAATGCCTCTAATTAAGGAGAGTAAAGAAGAAAGGTGCATAACCAGAAAACCCAAGCACCCTGGGCAGACTAAATAGCAACAAAACAGTGTTTCCTGCAGAACAAAAATATTTCCACTCCTGTGTTTATTTCATATACTTCAGTTGCTTGAAACCTAGACTTCTCTTATGATCAAGGCCACAGCATGCACATCTGTTTTCATTTCAAAAGAGGCCACAGTCAAATATTATTTGTCAAACATAAATACTGTACTGTAATGTTTTGGTTTGTATCCATAATAATCCAAAGAACGCGGTTGTACAAAGGTGCTTCATGTGAACAAACAATGCAATGCAAATGGTCTGTGAAAGTGATAAGACAGCGCAGAGCGTGTGAATCATATATAGCAAAACGGAATCATTTTGGTTATAAAGCAAAATAAACTGTGGGGCAGAGGAGCATGTGCTATATGGTACTTTCTGTCATTCTTCTCCAGTCTTGCTATAGGTAAATATGTAAATATTTTGGGTCTCCCACCCATCACTTTATGTTAAATTGTCACAGTGCCCACAGGCTGAAATATTAAAATATTAACTATGATTGTGAGCATTCTGGTGACTAGACGTTAGACGTTTTCTGTGCATATATCACTTCCAGCATGTGGAGGTGCTTATCTATGTATGATTGCTCGATTAGTACCTTACCTGAGATACGTGTATGATCAGGGGGGTGGAACAGGCTTTTCTGAATGCCATGGTAGCTGTGAGAGCAGCCATTTTGTGAGGCAGTTATCAGTGCTATCTCAAGGTCTGTGGGAGCCGCTGGCAAAGCATATTTTGGGGGGCCCTGTATGGAACAAATTTAAGTTTTGTTACCCCATTCCTCATACTTCATATCCTCCATGATGCCAAACAAAAATAAACTATATGTTAAACTTTAACAGGGTCACTGTACAGTTGAAATATGTCTTGCTCTGGGCCTCAAAAATCCTTAAGATGACACTGGGTAGAGAGACAGAGTTAGGGTACAAGTAGGCAGATGGAGAGAGGTTTAAAGAACGTGAAATAGAATAGCCAGAGATCAAACAGAGAAATAGTTCACTTTCACAGGGAGCCTGTTGGAAGGTGGGAGGCTTTGGGTGATTTCCCACTTTGTCCATGCCTTAAAATGTCTCTGGCAGTTATATGCAACAAAAACAGGAGTTAGGAGTTGGGATCTGTGGAGCCTAGAAGGTAAGCGATTACTGAGCAGAGATGGAAAATTTCATCATGGACTCAACATCTTTTTAGGTTGTGGTCTTTTCTGGTGTGCCACTGTCTAGGATAGAGGGAGGATAGACACCCAGCTTGCTTAGGAGTTGTTACTTACTGTTAAATCTGGCGCTAGAACACTTTTTTTTTTTTTTTTTTACTTAAAAATGCATCGATGTAGACACCCAGCTGTATCGTGCCTCAGGCATTTCCCCGGGAGGCTGGAAGGGTGGGTGTAGGAGGCTGGCCTGGCTTGTAGTGGGTACCAAGGGGTACTTACACTCTGTACCAGGTCCAGCTATCCCTTCTTAGTGTAGAAGAGGTGCTTCTAGCAGCTTAGGCTGATAGAAGGTAGCTATAGCAGAGCAGCTTAGGCTGAACTAGGAGACATGCAAAGCTCCTACTATACCACTGGTGTCATATGCACAATATCATAAGAAAACACAATACACAGATATACTAAAAATAAAGGTACTTTATTTTTATGACAATATGCCAAAAGTATCTCAGTGAGTACCCTCAGTATGAGGATGCCAAATATACACAAGATATATGTACACAATACCAAAAATATGCAGTAATAGCAAAAGGAAGTAATGCAAGCAATGAAAAGTTACAGTAGATTGCAATAGGAGCACATAGGTATAGGGGCAACACAAACCATATACTCCAAAAGTGGAATGCGAATCACGAATGGACCCCAAACCTATGTGAGCTTGTAGAGGGTCGCTGGGACTGTAAGAAAACAATGAGTGTTAGAAAATTAGCCCACCCCAAGACCCTGAAAAGTAGGTGTAAAGTGCACCTATATTCCCCAGAGAGCACAGAAGTCGTGATAGGGGAATTCTGCAAGGAAGACCAACACCAGCAATGCAACCAAAGTGGATTTCCAGACGAGAGTACCTGTGGAACAAGGGGACCAAGCCCAAGAGTCGCAACAAAGTCGAGAGTGGGCAGATGCCCAGGAAATGGCAGCTGAGGGTGCAAAGAAGCTGCCACTGGATGGTAGAAGCTGTGGATTCTGCAAGAACGAAGAGGACTAGGAACTTCCCCTTTGGAGGATGGATGTCCCACGTCGTGAAGAAGCTTGCAGAAAGACCGCAAACAAGCCTTGCTAGCTGCAAGGGTCGCGGTTAGGGTTTTTGGATGCTGCTGTGGCCCAGGAGGGACCAGGATGTCGCCACTTGGACAAGGAGACAGAGGGCGCGCCCAGCAAGTCAGGGAGCCCTCACAGAAGCAGGCAGCACCCCCAGAAGTGCCGGAACAGGCACTAAGAAGAGAAGTAAACCGGAGCTCACCCGAAGACACAAAAGGGAGTCCCACGACACCGGAGGACAACTCAGGAGGTTGTGCACTGCAGGTTAGAGTGTCGGGGACCCAGGCTTGGCTGTGCACAAAGGAAATCCTGGAAGAGTGCACAGGAGCCGGAGCAGCTGCAAATCATGCGGTACCCAGCAATGCAGTCTAGCGTGGGGAGGCAAGGACTTACCTCCACCAAACTTGGACTGAAGAGTCACTGGACTGTGGGAGTCACTGGGACAGAGTTGCTGAGTTCCAGGGACCACGCTCGTCGTACTGAGAGGGGACCCAGAGGACCAGTGATGCAGTCTTTTGTTGCCTGCGGTTGCAAGGGGAAGATTCCGTTGACCCACGGGAGATTTCTTCAGAGCTCCTAGTGCAGAGAGGAGACAGGCTACCCCCAGAGCATGCACCACCAGGAAACAGTCAAGAAGGCGGCAGGATCAGCGATACAAGGTTGCAGTAGTCGTCTTTGCTACTTTGTTGCGGTTTTGCGGGCGTCCTGAGCAGTCAGCGGTCGATCCTTTGGCAGAAGGTGAAGAGAGAGATGCAGAGGAACTCTGATGAGCTCTTGCATTCGTTATCTAAAGAATTCCCCAAAGCAGAGACCCTAAATAGCCAGAAAAGGAGGTTTGGCTACCTAGGAAGGAGGATAGGCTAGCAACACAGGTAAGAGCCTATCAAGAGGAGTCTCTGACGTCACCTGCTGGCACTGGCCACTCAGAGCAGTCCAGTGTGCCAGCAGCACCTCTGTTTCCAAGATGGCAGAGGTCTGGAGCACACTGGAGGAGCTCTGGGCACCTCCCCTGGGAGGTGCAGGTCAGGGGAGTGGTCACTCCCCTTTCCTTTGTCCAGTTTTGCTCCAGAGCAGGGCTGGGGGATCCCTGAACCGGTGTAGACTGGCTTATGCAGAGATGGGCACCATCTGTGCCCATCAAAGCATTTCCAGAGGCTGGGGGAGGCTACTCCTCCCCAGCCCTGACACCTTTTTCCAAAGGGAGAGGGTGTAACACCCTCTCTCTGAGGAAGTCCTTTGTTCTGCCTTCCTGGGCCAATCCTGGCTGGATCCCGGGAGGGCAGAAACCTGTCTGAGGGGTTGGCAGCAGCTGCAGTGAAACCCCGGGAAAGGTAGTTTGGCAGTACCCGGGTCTGTGCTAGAGACTCGGGGGATCATGGAATTGTCTCCCCAATGCCAGAATGGCATTGGGGTGACAATTCCATGATCTTAGACATGTTACATGGCCATGTTCAGCGTTACCATTGTGAAGCTATACATAGGTAGTGACCTATGTACAGTGCACGCGTGTAATGGTGTCCCCGCACTCACAAGGTCCGGGGAATTTGCCCTGACCGATGTGGGGGCACCTTGGCTAGTGCCAGGGTGCCCACACACTAAGTAACTTAGCACCCAACCTTCACTAGGTGAAGGTTAGACATATAGGTGACTTATAAGTTACTTAAGTGCAGTGGTAAATGGCTGTGAAATAACGTGGACGTTATTTCACTCAGGCTGCAGTGGCAGGCCTGTGTAAGAATTGTCAGAGCTCCCTATGGGTGGCAAAATAAATGCTGCAGCCCATAGGGATCTCCTGGAACCCCAATACCCTGGGTACCTCAGTACCATATACTAGGGAATTATAAGGGTGTTCCAGTATGCCAATGTGAATTGGTGAAATTGGTCACTAGCCTGTTAGTGACAATTTGGAAAGCAAAGAGAGCAGAACCACTGAGGTTCTGGTTAGCAGAGCCTCAGTGAGACAGTTAGTCATCACACAGGGAACACATACAGGGCACACCTATGAGCACTGGGGCCCTGGCTGGCAGGGTCCCAGTAACACATACACTAAAACAACATATATACAGTGAAATATGGGGGTAGCATGCCAGGCAAGATGGTACTTTCCTACAGTGGGGGCCGCTTTTGTTACTGGGAGCCGGCTTTGTAGCAGTGCATCAGTTTTAAAAGCACTTCAGGGTTCTCGTATACCCAACAATTTTGAGGCATCAATAATAGTACCAAGATGAATCTTGTGATTAATGTACCTCCTGGAGAGAGATTGGAGTTTTGTCTAGAGGCAGTTTTGACTCATCTAAGGTAGCACAGAGTGTTAATATGTCTGCTGCAAAGAACGTGTACTATGCAGATCATAGAAGAGTATTTTATTGCATAGCTAAGTGGGATACTGCTTTTCTCACAGAGATGCTTTTGTTCCTGTGCAGTTCATAAATAACAATCCTAATCAAGCTCAGTGAGCTATGAACTGCAATCACAGAGCTGCGTGGTACAGATTAGAAAGGTATTTTTTTCCCAGTCTTCGATTATTCTAATTCTGCTTAAAAGAGTTTGTTTTGGTAGAAATAAACTCATTAGTAAAGCCAAGCCTAACCACTGTGTTACATTCTGAATCCTGAGTTTAGGCTTCCCCAGACCAAGCAATCTTAAAAACTTTCTACCAGTATGGGAGACATGCAAATCCTATACCTTGTAGTCCCCTTTGTCTTATGTAGCATTTTCTATTCACGAATGTACTCATGTATGATTCATTGTCTCTGTATGAGTGTGTGATGTAAAGTGATCCAACACCTTACACTGGTAAGAGAGGCACTATAAAACAAATAAAATACACATTAGAGAGGATTGTCATATCCTTGTGCACTATAAGGTAATCATTTACTGTGCTTTAACCCTTTCGCTGCTAGGCCTTTTCCCTTCAGGTGCCTGTCCTTTTTTTTTCTCCACATGAGCTGAACAAGTCAAATTTGCGTCCTTTTTTCCAACATCCTAGGGATTCTAGAAGTACCCAGAGTGTGTGGGTTCCCCTGGAGAAAACCAAGAAATAGGCCAAAATATAACTACAATTTTGTTTTAAAAAAAATGGGAAAAAAGTGCTGCAGAAGAAAGCATGTGTTTTTCCCCTGAATATGGCATCAACAAAGGGTTTGCAGTACTAAAATCAACATCTTCTCAGCTTTCAGGAACAGGCAGACTTGAATCAGAAAACCCCATTTTGCAACACAATTTTGGCATTTTACTGGGAAATACCCCATTTTTACTATTTTCTGTGCTTTCAGCCTCCTTCCAGTCAGTGCCAGAAATGGGTGTGAAACTAATGCTGGATCCTGGACAGCTAAAGATTTCTGAAAAGCAGGCAGAATTCTAAATTCAGCAAGGGGTCATTTGTGTAGAGCCTTAAAGGGTTTCCTACAGAAAGTAACAGCTAAAATTAAAAAAATATTGAAATTGAGGTGAAAAAAAGAGCCATTTCTGTCCACGTTTTTTTCTATAACTTTTTCCAGCTATGGCAGAGTTTTGAAAAACAATACACCATTACGTCCGCTGGACTCTTCTGGTTGTGCGGATACATATGCCTTGAAGGTTCATCAAGAACCCTAGGTACCCAGAGCCAATAAATGAGCCGCACCTTGCAATGGGTTTTCATTGTATACTGTGTATACAGCAATTCATTTGGTGAAATATAAAGACTGAAAAATATGTATCAAGAAAACCTTTTTATTTTTAAAATGGGCACAAGATAAGGTGTTGAGAAGCAGTGGTTATTTGCACATCTCTGAATTCCGGGGTCCCCATACTAGCATGTGAATTACAGGGCATTTCTCAAAAAGACATATTTTTTACACACTGTCTTACATTTGGAAGGAAACATGGAGAGAAAGACAAGGGGCAACAGCACTTGTTCTTCTATTATATGTTCCCCTAAGTCTCCCGATAAAAATGGTACCTCACTTGTGTGGGTAGGCCTAATGCCAGCGACAGGAAACGCAACATGGACACAACATTTTTACATTGAAATCTGACATGTTTTTTGGAGACTGCCTAGCTGTGGATTTGGCCTCTAGCTCAGCCGGTACCTAGGGAACCCTACCAAACCTGTGTATTTTTTAAAACTAGACCCCAAGGGAAATCCAGGATGTGGTGACTTGTGGGGCTCTCACCAGGTTCTGTTACCCATAATCCTTTGCAAACCTCAAAATTTGGCAAAAATAACACTTTTTCCTCACATTTCGGTGATAGAAAGTTCTGGTATCTGAGAGGAGCCACAAATTTCCTTCAACCCAGCATTTCTCAAGTCTCCTGATATAAAAATGGTACCTCACTTGTGTGGGTAGGCCTAGTGCCCGCGACAGGATCTGCCCCAAAACACAACGTGGACACATTACATTTTCCAAAAGAAAACTGACCTGTTTTTTGCAAAGTGCGTAGCTGTGGATTTTGGCCTCTAGCTCAGCCGGCACCTAGGGAAACCTAGCAAACCTATACATTTTTGAAAACTAGACACCTAGGGAAATTCAGAATGGGGTGATTTGTGGGGCTCTCACCAGGTTCTGTTACCCAGAATCCTTAGCAAACCTCAAAATTTGGCAAAAATAAAACACTTTTTTCTCAAATTTCGGTGCTGCAAAGTTCTGGAATCTGAGGGGAGCCACAAACTTCCTTCCACTCAGCATTTTCCAAGGACCCCCAATAAAAATGGTACCTCACTTGTGTGGGTAGGCCTAGTACCCGCAGCAGGAAATTCCCCAAAACACTATGTGGACACGTCAAAATTATCAAATAAAAAACTACCTGTTTTTGCGGGTGCACCTGCTTTTTTGGTCCTGGGCTCAGCAGCCATCTAGGCAAACCTAGCAAACCCAGACATTTCTGAAAACTAGACACCAGCGAGAGTTCAGGGAGGTTTGACTTGCGTGGATCCCCCAGTGTTTTCCTACCTGGAATCCTCAGCAAACCTCAAATTTGGCTAAAAAACAAAAATCTAATTTTTCCCACATTTCTGTGTGGGCTCACTGCACTGGCACAAATTTCCCACCACCCAACATTCCCCTCAGTCTCCCGATAAAAATGATACCTCACTTGTGTAGGTAGGCCAAGTACTTGTGAGAGGGAAGAACCAAAAACATGTTGAAATTGAGGGGGAACCATAACGGGTCCAAAAGGGCAGTTTAAAGACAAACAATTTTAGGCTGACAAGTGGGGTAGAATTTTTATAGGTATAGATGTGACAATGCTATGTGGTAGGAATTTTGTGGATTCTTGCAGAATTTTCTACATGGCAGTGTCCCTAAGTCCAAAAAGTGCAGCCCTCACCATTCCAAGTGGGACGAATTTGAGAGTTATACAAGCTCTCATGGCCCATATGTAATACCAAAACCCAAAATAGTCAAATGTCCTCTTGCCTGTTGTTGGGATAAGATCTTTTAGTGTGTGGGGGGAGAGCTGAAAGACTGTTATCCCCTTCAGTTGGGGTGGGGGCATAACCATGCCATTACTGGTTAGTAGCCACCACCACACATTTCTTTTTTAATTCCCTGGCATCATATGGCCATACCCGCACACTCTTTTTTTGAAAAACAAATCTTCCCTGGTGTCTGGTGTGCTTTCTGCCCCGATGGGCCTTACAAAAATAGGCCTATCTGCCCCGAAGGGAGGCAGAAATGGCCAACAGTAATGTGCCCCGATGAGGAGCAGCCCTTGCCCAAAGGCTGCCCCCCACATAAAACACACACACACCATTCCCTGGTGCTTAAGTGGTTTCTGCCCCCTTAGGAGGCAGATTGCCTAAATACAATTTGTCCCCAGGGGATCGACCCATCGCCAAGGGGTCGCTCCACACATGTAAAAAATTGGTCCCTGGTATCTAGTGGGTTCAACCTCTCCCCCTGGGGGCAGATTGGCCTAATTAAAATAGGCTGATCTGCCCCCGGGGGAACAGAAAAGGCCTAATACAAAACCGCCCCCCCTGGGGAGAGACCCTTGCTCAAGGGGTCACTCCCCTCATGCCAATAACACAAATAAATACCACAAAACAAAAATCCCTGGTGTCTAGTATGCATTTCTGCAGCTCGATCGCTTCACGATTGGGCTGCAGAAATGCTCAGAAAGACATCAAAGGAAAGGAAATGCCTTTCCTTTCCTTTGATGCCTCTCTGCCTGCCCCCACCCCTCAATCGGAAGAGAAATGCCAGCATTTCTCTTCCACTCATGCTGGAAGCTGAGTTTGCAGTGCGATTGTAGCATCTTCTGATGAGGTCAGCTCACGATTGCGTGCTAACGTCATCAGACGTCAATGGGGGGGGGCCGGAGGTGGAAGGGGAAGCGATTCTCCTTTCATCCGTGCCCAGGGAAGGGGGGTGGGAGGCACACCGGGGGAGCGCCAGCGCGCTCCCCTGTGGGCTGGGTGCAGGATGTAATGGTTACGTCCTCGACACTCGACGGTGCTGCCAAGGACGTAACTGTTACTTTCACGGTACACAAGGGGTTAAAAACAAATACTATTGAATATATAATGAAAGATGTGTTGTAGAAAGAACCGTTTTTGCAATTTTTTTGCGAATTTTCTTGAGAGGGAGAACCACCCTAAACCCATTGTAGTGGTCAGGCTCACTCCCTATGCAATCTATGGCGACTGGTCCGGCAAATTTTGCCAGGGCTGCTTTAGGGTCCCCGTATGGGGACTGTCGTTACGCTGGTGTGGTGTAGAACATCTGTCTTTTCGACACTCTTAATCTTAATGTCTATTGTATATTGTGACATTTCATGCGTTCAACTTTGACCATACCACTGAAATAAAAGATACATTTGGAACTTAGGAGAATAGAAAAGCTACCTTGACATTCAAGCAGGGTTTGGCACCCATGTAGAACAGCGCATTATAGCCTCAGGCCGCCTAGACCCTCACTGTGATGAATGACTGCAGCCAGTCCACTGCTCACTCCGCATTACTGAATTCATACATACTCTAGTTCCAAGTATTTTTGTTCACTGGAGTATTGCGAAGAAGAAAGGCATAGAAGGAATAGGATGTGGAGAATACAGTGTAATGAAGGAGAAGGTGGGAAATCTTTGAGGGCAGAGAGAGGACATGGAAGACATGGGGTATCAGTAGCCGTAGTTCAGGGCATGGCAAACAACAACCCGGTTGCAAACACAGAGACCGAGACTTACTACATTGGCCACAAACTTGAACTACAGCAGTAAACCAAAGCCCAGGTAGAAGCAAGCTTCCACTTCGACCTCAAAACATGTTCTACTGCTGCATTACTGGACCTCCAGGTCCAACACAGATGGAGGACAATATGCAACTTCCAAGACCTGAGAGGTGAGGAGCGCTGAATGCAATCATCATGCATGCATTCTGTTGTTAACAGGCTAGAGGGCACAAGCGCAGCAAAGCAAAAGAGACAGTATGAGTAGTATTTAGGAGTGTCATCCGACCAGTATTTTACCAGCCTAGCAGGTATTGGTATGATAAGACCAGTAAAAGTAGATTGTGAGCTGGCAAACCTAGAAGTAGTTTCACAATTTGTGGCTAAAGAGAACTGAAGAGAAAATGTAGACATATATTGCATTGAAAAATGTAGAAACATGAAACATTTGGGTCGTGTTTTCTCCTTTGTTCAAGTATATATGGTGTCACTGCATATAGACACAGTGGAAAGAATACTGTCTGTTATGTATAATCATTCTTTGTTAACAAAAACTAAAAACTAGCGTCTATCTATACAATGGGGAGACTGTAGTATTCCTTTTTTTTCTTTTTTTTTTAGCGAGCTCATATATATATATATATGTATATAGGATACAAAATACATTCATTTTATGATCGGCTGAAGACATCCTGGATACTAAAAAGATGAAAAATCAAATACTGGCAAAAATATTGTTAAAGTGCAAACCATCACAACAATTATAATTGTCACTTACATATCCAATGCTTATTAAAGTGCATTTGATAAAGTGCCATGTGCTAAAAAAAGGGGGGAAAATGCATCCTATAAATAAACAGGATAAAGTGCTATGTGTAACCAAAAGAGAAGCTGAACACCCAGTCTGACATTGCATGAGCAAAAGGATTACCTATGACCAAACAGATTAACGCACTAAATACATCTGAAAAAAATGAACACAGAGAAGGAAAACAAACAATTGCAATAACCTCAATACAGTGCAGACAGTCACATCGATTAAGTATGCTGCTGTCATACCGACTCGAACACATAAAAGTGCTTGAAAAAGGTGTTGTGTGCTGAGTGCAAAAAGAGCAACCTATGATCATACCCAATAGAATACTGTGTGCCACTGAGTCTCCACAAATCTTTTCTGATAAAAAACTGAAGCAAGCAGCATTAATCAAAGTGGGGTAAAATAAACTATATGCTGCAAAGAATGTTTAAAGTTACATAATGGAACACTTAAGAGACTCGTAGTGGGGCAGTCTTTACCTGGTCTAAGGAAAGTCGCTCTATATTATATATACAGAAAAAACTCAAAGAGATTGCTGAACAACACCCCTCAGGCCCGAGATGGATTCTGGGGGCTCATAATGAGACCAGACTGCTACAAATCCATTAAAACACCCAACATGCCTTACATAGGCTTCTTCACATTTTCTTGTGCTAGACATTTTATCCCATCATCTCTGCAATGTAGTGGCCTAGCTTGTCCTCCAATTTTGAAGAATTAAGGACCGGGCTACTATTAGTGAGAGTGAAATATAGTACTGTCCTCCTCTGTTGATTCTCTGGCTTTCCTTGGATACTCCAAATAGTGCTAGGCTGGCCTCAGGGGCTACAGTGATTTTAACTCCGGCACTTATGGCACAAAACAACTCCTCCCAAAAACAGTTCAATTTTGGGCGTGTAAAAAATACATGAGGCCGGTCCCCTGTATCATCCCGATGACACAAAAACATTGGTCGAGGACATCAGGAAACATCCTTTGCAAGACATTAGGGATGTAATACGCCATCCATCGTGAGAGTAAAGTCATTCCTTTAAACTTTGCCACTCTCCATGAGCTATCCCCCATCTCTGAAATAACCTGCCAGTTATCCTCTGTGAATCGACAGAGTTCTCTCGTAAATTCTTTCAAGAAACCTAGGAATGATGTCCTGCTTTGAAATGCTTTGTAATAGCCTGTACCAACTGCCAACCCCTGTGAGCCTGGTCTTAATCAGTGAGCGCATAATCTGGTGTGGTTCCTGGCTTAAATCATTGGAACTTGAAAAAAAAGTGGGTTAGCTGAAGATAACTCCACATAAAATTATCCCTTTGGTACCGACACCTCTGCCTTACCTCATTCCAGGTTATTATTTTTGCCTCTTATGGCAAAATCCCCTAGCTCCTTTAAACTTTGGGAAACCCAGAATGAAACCACTGCCTTCGACAGAGATAAGTCAAAATAATTGCATTCCTGAATCTGGAGATAATTAAAACCTGGTTGTACCGGATACAACTTGTGTAGGACAATCATCATACTCCCCCACTCCTGCAGTGTCTTATACCTAGTTTTCTTTGGCAGTTTTGCAATTTTAATAAAGACAGGGAGGCTGATTGCGGATTCCTGCATCATTTTCTTAATTAAAAAAATAATCCAGTGCTCCCCTGTCTCCAAGTAATCTCCCTGTTAAATCCCAAAAAGCTGCTTGATAATACTACCAGATATAAGAAAGAGCAAGTGCTCCCTGCTCCTTCTCAAGCTGTACAATAGCAAGGTTAGCCCTAGGGGCTTTCTTGTTCTAAGTAAAGCTTCTCAAAAGAAAGTCGGGATCCTGAAATTAGTTATTGTTAATTTTGATAGGAATGTGAGAGAAAAGAAACAAGATAGGCGCAATATTGACATATGCCACCCATCCGATCAGCATCAGAGGTAGGGGAGACCACCTATATAGAAGATCTTGTGCCTTTCTCCGCATGGCAACATAATTTAGCTGAATAACTAGGAAAAGTCTCTAGTAACATATATACCCAAATACCTGACTGGGCTTTGGGCCCTGGCCAGTTATTGTAAAAACACTGGCAAATCCTCGGCTGAAGCATTAAAAAGCAAAACTTTCATCCTGCTTGGATTCACTTTATAGCCTGCAATGCCTGTGTGCTCTTCCAACAGATCAAAGCCTGCTGCACATTTGCTAAATCAGGCTTGAGGTACAAGACCATATCTTCAGCAAACAACTTTAGTGTGGACATCTCATCCTGTGGCGCTTTGATCTCGAATGCACTGTGTAACATGAGTGCTAATGGCTCAATAAAAAAGGCAAATATGAGGGATATGAGGCATACCTGACTGGTGCCCTGATTAATGGACCCACCACACTAGAATGCACACCACCTTAGCCTGTGCTCCCTGGAATAATTTTTTTAGCATTGTTACAAATTGCAGAGGAAGCAGAATTGCACCAGGCAGAGAAATAGAGCGTCCAAATTGATAAGGTGAATCTCATTCTCTGCATTGTCCATAATTATTGTTGCAGGTGTTTGATGACATGAAAAAAATGATCGCATGAATCAAAAAATTTGTATTTGCAGCCATGAGACGATTAGGAACAAAACCGCTCTGAACCACATGGATAAGTGCTTGGCCTGCAGGAGTAACACGTGTAGCCCAAATTCTAGTCAAAAGCTTATAATCTGCATTACGTAGACTAATGGGTCTATAAGAATTGACATTTGATGGGGGTTTTCCCTTTTTCATGAAAATAACTGTAATAGATTCCTTGAAGGAGAGGGGAGCTAGCCTACCCTCCCTGATGTAGTTGAATAGCTCAGTTAAGAAAGGCACCAGTTGCTATGCGAATATCGTATAAAATTCAGAGGGCAACGCATCAGTGCCACAAGCTTTCGCACTGGGCATTTTAGCTAGGGCTTCAAAAACCTCAGACTCCATTATTTTCCTCATATCTGCATTGTCTAAAGAACCAGAAACGTGTGGCAGTGCTGGCAAGCAGAAATACTCCACTACATTTATAGAATTGTCTAAAATGTTGCAACTTCATCCTACTCTGATACCGTGCTAAGGGCCAGATATAGCAAAGGGTTTTACCCATTCTGTGTCTATGGGAAAATGTGTTATGTACATATGGCCCTAAGTGTGGCCGGATCCTTACTTTTCCTGACAAATGATTTTTCCTGCTTAACCCAGGTCAACCACACAAGAAAGTTTCCAATCTGCTGGCCTTCTTCATAAATTTGTTTTAGAGCTATTAATTTCCTCTAGTCTATAAAAATCCCTTATGCTTTTTTTTAATCCTCTCCAAACCCTTTACTAAAGGCTCCCATCCTGGAGAATTAATAACAGCCCTCATTGCCATGTCAAGCTTTAATTGTAGCTCCTGTACTTGCCTGATGTGCTCTTTATTCTGATTGGCTTTGTAAGTGACTATACAGCCGCGTACCATGGCCTTAAAACCTTCACAAACAGAGAAGAGCAAAGCTGTGTTTTTGTTACATGTGAAAAACTCAATTAGAAATACTCACATTCCTTGCAGCCACTCCTGATTAGTTAGTTAGTGTCCTGTTGAACTGCCACCTAGACCTTTCCCTTGAAGGGGCAGCTACCTCTACTGAAATTGCGACTACCGAGTTGTCTGAAAAAGCATTCAACAAGATATCTAATCCCACTGTCTAAAGTGACTGAGAGGCCAAGAAAAAAATCAAGACGAGAGGTACTTTTAAAGTGCTGCGAAAAGCAAGTCTACTGTTCCCTAGCCGGATTCACCAGCCACCAAGGATCTATAGGCCTAAAATCCTACCTTAAGGCAGAAAATCACCAGTTTAGTCTTAGGCTTCAGCTGTCTTTTCGCCTTGTTAGACATTTCTAATGGAAGATCTTGGATGAAATTGACCCCCTCCACCCCACATCAACGGACCCACTGCCCCCACGGAGACATTATAAGTGGATACTAATGGGTTGGGCTCATCACTAATAGGGCCATAGTAACAGAGACTTTGGAGCATGCCGGAAAATGATGTAAGGTCCTATCTTATTGGCCAAAGCATGGACAAATCTCTGGATAGGTGTGATAAAACAAAGGAAACTTTGGGCATACTAAAAAAGTGTTCCAGTGTTGCAACGCAAGTGTCACAAGTCACCAAATTAAAAACAATATAAAAGAACAACCAGGAGATGGAGAGTTATGTTCAGTCCTTGCAGAGAACAGAGCTGGAGTCTAGCAGAGAATCTGGAAGGTGATAAGGAAGGCATAAACCAGCATAGCATGCAGCAAAGTTCCATATCCAAGGAAGAAGCTATAAGACTGGAGGATTTGTGCTCGCTCATGGAAAATTCACTGTAATTGGACTGAAAGTGCTAATTTCCCTTTTAACCTTTTAAGCTAAGCCTGCAGCTGCGCAGTTAGGGCAAGATGTTCTGGAATGGTTACCCTTGAATATGTGAGCACACACATGTGCGGGCTGCACATGTGAGACTACCGTCAAATGCAGTCTGTTGTTTGAACCCAGGTTTTCCCACGCAGAAGGGATTCTTTAATGATTCATACTGACTTGGGTTAGGTATTAAAATATGAGTGGGCATTTATACTGTATGTCCATACTACCTACTGAAGATATGTGGTGCTTATACAGTACTACATAGGTGAAATCTATCCTAAAGTATAGTTTAGCTGTATTTTAGCTACAGGGTCCAGCAAGGTATTAACTAGGATATAGACATGCACTCTGAGTGTGAATTTATAGTCCCTAACATTCCACATACACAAAATATCACACTTAAGGTCTGTCATATTTTCCTGGCTGAGTGTAGAATCATATTCCTGGACTTTGTCATCTCTATTGGGCTAAGTTAATTACTCTGCTCCCCAGCATAGGATGAAAGCCTCCCAACATGATAGAGTAACAATTAGCCAGAGGGGTGGGGAGGAAATCTTCATCTGTTAATGAAAATGTCACGCTACACTTGGCCTGAGACAGCCCACTGGAACAAAGTAGAAGAGCCATGACTCTGGAGCCATCACCAGAAGTTTGCCTTTGAAGTTTTGGTAGAAAGGGTTCAGGCAGCAGTGTTATCTAGGGCTCTTAGGGTTGCTCTTTCCATAGACAACTTTAAGTTGTCATATTCGATTTTCCCTGAATGCTACACAGGAGGGTTGGGACAGGAGTGGAGTGAAGATGTGTCACCCTGGGATTCTGCAGAGGTCCCAGGCATATAAAACTTTCCACCCCCACTTAAAAGGCCCTGCACAAGGAAGAGACAATTCGGAAGTATTCCCCTAATCCTTTTGCCTTCCTCCTCCATTTTTTCGGATCTAGTTTTAGTGATCTTATGACGCTGCTCAGTTTAACACTGTTGACCAGTACTAAAGTGCATGTGCTCCTTAAAAGATGGTAACACTGATTTATCCCCAAGTTGGCATCTTTAATTTACTTTGCAGTCACTAGTAAAGTGGTACTATATGTACCTTGGCCCTGTAATTTTACTGTTACAAGTGGGTGTGTAGTATTGATTGTGCCATTGGTTTAAGTAGCCACTTTAAACATGTCTCAGGCCTGCCATTACAGCCTGTGTGTGAAGTTTTTAAACTGCCAGTTTGTCCTGGCAAAATAAACTTTTTGCCAAGCCCAAACCTTCCTTTTTATTACACATAAGTCACATCTAGGGTTGGCCTTGGACAGCCCAAGGGGCAGGGTGCAATATATTTCAAAAGTAGGACATGTACTTTTAAGGTTTACATTTACTGACAGTGAAAAACTCTTTAAATTCATTTTTCACTACTGTAAGATCTACTTCTCCCGTAGGAAATAATTGGAATTTCCTTATTACATGCAATAAACTTTAATTTCCAAATGGGAGCAGTTCATGTTCGGTGTCTTTGGAAATGTAATGAAAAATCCTTTTTTATGATAAAGTCAGATTTTAAATAAAAAATTTGAAAGTGACACTTGGAAAGTTGGTATTTTCCTGCCTTAGCCATTTAGTGACTGAGTTCAGCTAACAGGCTTTGTGTATTCCTCCTCGACAGCTACACACAATGGAGAGCTTAGGTGTGCCTGGTTGCATAATCACTCACAGGATGGGAGGGCTGAGCCTGGCCCAGCCCTGCATACACAGGGGTAGACTGTGTCCTGCCTCCACATAAAGGGCTACATCCTCCCTCTAGTTAGTCTAGAGCCAGGACAGGGAAGATAGGGAGGCTGGTGACTTCAACGAGAAACCACTAGAAGTTTCTTCCACCTTCTAGAGGAAGGGAACCTGGTATAAATATTGGACCTCAAACCTCAACTCTTCAGTCAACTTCTTGACCTGTGGATACTCTGCCAGGAAGAAGGACCGCTGTGCTGCTGTATTCACATGCTGCCCTCTTGCCTGAGTGAGAAGGACTAGACCTGCATCTGTTGAACCCAAGACCCCAAAGTAACTCCAAGGGCTAGTTGGCTGGCCTCCTGGTTACAGCCTCAGGGACAGAAGGCTCCAAAACCTTGAACTCAGCACCTGGACTCTTCCATCTGTGAGTCTACATTGTGAATGGTGCTAAACCAGTCCTGGACCCTTGGAAGTGGGCCTAAGGTGCTCTGCCATACTCTGTGGGTCTAGCGGAAGCAGTGAATCTCCTCTGCTGCATGGTGTAATCCCTAGCAGAACCGACATCACTACTGCTGCATGGATCAGTTCCGCTGCAAAGACCCGCATCGCATTGCGGCTCTTCACTTCATCACACCCGCTGCTGCCCGACACATCTTCGGCCCTTGCCTCCCTCATTGACAGCAGCCTCAATGACATCAGACTGTACACTGCAGCCTTGCTGCCCCTCCAAAATGATGTATTCCCTCAACTGCACAGAGCATCCTCGATGCCAGACTTTGCATCACAAGCCCACGACAACGGCGCATGACTTCACTCTACAGCCTCGCCACATTTCGGAACCAATGCATCACTTTGGCTGCCCAATGCATCTTCGATACAGACCCTCACAATGCCCTGCAAATCAGGATTTAAGGTACTTTATTCAATGGGCCTAACTGGTCCCCAGTAGCCGGCCTGGGCTCCATCATGGTTAGCCTGAACTAGTGACTTTGTCCCGGTCCGGTGTGAACAGATTTCCAGAGTTTACATTTTCTGCTTTCAGGTGCCACTATTCTTACTAAAAACTTTAAAGCTGAATGCCTCGAGTTCTACTGTTTGGATTTTTGTCATGTTGGTCTGTTTTATTTATTAAAAAACACTCTAGTTGTCTAAACAGGTGTGGGCCCTTTTTGGGGTGTGTTTTCACTATGCTACAGTTTCAAGTGTTGCACAAATAATGTTGCCTCTGAGTTAACCTTGACTGCTCCATGCCAAACTATGTGAGGGCTGAGCACAAAATAATTTATATTTGCTTGCAACTTGACCCTGAAAAGGATTCTGGATTTTGCTCGAGTAGGGCTTACCCCCCCCCCCCCCCCCCCCCCAACCAGTAACCTAATTTCTTACGAGAGAAAATGGAAATGAAAGCGACAGCAGACGAAGGATGGCCAGCTAGAAGGAGAAGTTACCTCGGACGCCTTGTAAGGATGGACTTTTAGACTTTGACTCCAACTGACCCCACGACAAGGATGGGTCTCTCCAGGGCCAGTCACTCTTGTCTTTTTATGTGCCTTGAGGAAAACTTGGGGAAATGGACCTCCAGGGGTAACCCGGAGAGTTCCCCTTGAGACTTTTGTGGACTGGTTCTGGACTCCTCTGACATTCAGATACCCTTCAAGAAGCCAGGAAGCTTTGGGACCTGGGCAGTGCAGAAGGGAGGGTGTTTTCTGGCTGGCTGAAGAAGAGCTGCACATGATAGACCCACCAGCAGAGCAAGAGCACCAGGAGTCAAACAGAGAACAGACCTGGCACAAGGAGCCCTTAAAAACCTATTTCCTCACAAAAATCATCTTGAAAGGCCGGGAGGCATGAAGAGAATGATTCTGGTGGCTAGGGCTAGCCGTCAGGGGTAAAGCAAGCCCAAAATTTGTTATAATTGTCCCAACAAGGCTGGGCAAAATAGGCCTGAGTAGCACCTGGAGTAGGACCCTGAAGAACAAATCAGGAAGAAAACAAACTGCATGGTGCTCTGCAGCAATTTAGAGATTTTCCCCAGTGAGGGCCAACCCCCTGGTGGTTGCCATAATCCTTATTGCTCATTTCCGATGGGGAGAGTGTCTGTGTGGGACCTCCTCCCACTGCTTATTTCATGCTTCTGTCCCCAGTCTTCCTGAGAGCTGGTGCATTGAAACGACTGTTCTGGGGATCTCATGTCTCAGGACAGAGCAGACATCGAGGCCCAAAGAGAGAACCACTTTGAGCACCACTGCGCTCCTGCTTCACTGCTCTTGGGGTGGCCAAAGCGATCAGGTGTGCCTCACCCCCCATACCTGACCCATATGCCACACAGTCTGTTCCCTGTTCACAGTCTTGGCAGGTGTGCAGAAGAGGTATGGCTGGGTCCTGTGCCGGTTACTGAGAGTGAGCTGGGCGCAAGCGAGCCAGCCAGGGATGTAGGAGCTTTGAGGCTCCCCCAAGAAAGAAAGGCCCATTGCTGCCTTTGGTGGCACTGCAAAAATAAATACAAAAGATGCGGCTTGAAGCCGTCTTACCCCCACGTGCCTATGGGGACACTGATCAAATATTCACTGTTGCGGTGAAAAGCGCCCCATAATCTCACACAAAGAGGTTGCATTTACATCTCTGTTCCTTCTGGTGCCCCAAGAAGGGGCAGGGACAACATTAATTTTTACGCTAACCTATGTTTTCTGGGGCCTTAACATTATGACCGAGAGAGAGGTTTTCATTGATTTTAAGCACCCCTGAGCTGGAGCTTTTGGATTTTGTGGTTATAGGATTCAGGACCCACTATGGGTGTAAATGGTGTGAGGGTATCACCAAAGGTATTTTCATTTATTTAAAGTACATATTTGTAATTTAATGTGCAGCATTTAGTAGTGTGTGTGTGCAATAAACATATTCTTCCTATTCAAAATAAAAAGAACATTGACTGGTTAATCATTTATTGGATGATATTGTTGTGTAGCAGCAAACTGTGGTTACTAGTCCACAACACCTACCCTGACTTAGTCTTGGACTGTTCTGCTTCACTACTCTGAGAGAGTCGAGTGCTACAATGGGGTACTTGGTCTCAGTAAAAAGACGATTGCTGACTTTTTTACTTGTGAACGACTGACATCATTTGCAACCAGCTCGTGGGTGGGGTGCTCCTGGGCACTCATTCACCAATGTGGTAAAAGTATCTAAAGGCAACCCTTCCCACCTTTCAGTAGTTTGTTTGCTTTACTCTAAACAGGCCCAAAATATTGTGTGCCGGGCATTTTCAAGATGGCAAAATTCTTCATCCATATTAAACTTGGGCTTTGAGAAGTGGGAGTGGGAGGTAAGAGTGTCATAGGGAAATCACCAGTGTCCTCCCATATCTAATACTAAAATCCAGTTTGAAGTAGGCACTAAACCCATAACAAACCAAGAAACCTAGGACTGCTAGGGAAAAAGCAGTCATTCTTCCACAAAACTGTGTACCCAAGAATTGTCTTGTTATCCTGTTCTCTCCCTTATTAGAGTGCTCCAAGTGTTATATGTGGTTCAACAGATCTGTCAAGCAGGATTTGAGAGTGTGGTGTCACAGGATGCCCTCAGCCCCCAGTCTGAATATTCTGTGCAGTTCAGAGACTCATCTCTGTCCATTAAGGGCAGTCTTTCGCTTGCTCCTGGGAGGCATTTCACACCCATACCCAGGTTTGAACACAGACGGGGAACTGGCAAAGGCTTATGCTAATTTCCCTTCTGATAGTTCAGACAGGTAAAGGGTAACTTTGAAAAACCTACTTCCTTTAAATTTATTAAAAATCCGACTTCTCCATTGAATTGGATTTTAATAACTATTAAATTAGTGGTTTTTATTAATTTTCTAGCTTCTCCCATACAAGAGATAACCATATTAGTATTTTAATATATACTCTGGTTTTCTACATAGCACAGCTAGACAAGTCAAGTGAAAATAGGTTTTAGGACTGTCACTTTAGACCCGTCGTTATATTCATTTTAATTTCATAGTGGTGACTTACTAATATTTTTAAGGTCATTTTTACCTGTTAAAAAGGGTTATTTTAACAAGTCTCACTGCTTGTTGTACACTGCAAAAACCAAGAAGGTGATGACCGCACCCCAATCCATCATTTTCACCCATCATGCCACCTCAGTTTGGAGGCAGCCATATGTAAATCAGTCTTTACCCTGTTCCTCGTGGGAACAGTCCAGCCCAAACTGCCAGGTCAGATCTTCCCAGATCCAGAACAAAAACAACCTAGGACCTGTTTCACCCTACTTAGGGCTCCCAGCCAGGTATAGCTAGTTCTTTTGAGTTTTACACTGCAGCATTCAGACTACAATGATAGGCCCGGAGCCATGTTTTCCATTGGCATACTACTGGATAGCTCAATAAGCACTGCAGTCCACAGGTGACATTCAACTTCCTGTGCCATTGGGGCAGTTTCTACAACATATATGTTGGCCGTATAGGAGAGTTCAATATCCTAATCATAATTAGCCAATTTCCTCATGTTTTAGGGGTCAGAGCACATACGCTGGGCACTGGGCAACTGTGCTCTTGTGTTGAGTCTGAAAACCAGCAATAACATTCAGCAACAAATGGGGGTGATGACGTTGTAAAGGGCAATTTCTCCCAATAATAGTTTACAAATTACAAAAATAGAGGAAGAACAAGTTGGAAATGTATTAGGTAACAGGCTGAGAATTTGTACAGAAAGGCAGATGCAGGCTTGTTGAAGAGGCTTCATTTTCCTTGGTTTCTCAGACATACCCTTGGTGTGCTCCTTGTGGAATGGATTCTACCTCAGTAAGGATTTGTAAGGTGAGTTAGGAATGTTGGTGGAGGTACATACCCTTGTTGATGTTACAGCACAGCTTGAAGGTAACCTGGATTGGTAGCCCGTGACAAATTCTGAGTAGAGTTCTGATAGAATCTGATTATTTTTTTCTTGTGAAAAGGGGATGGGTGTAATGGAGCATTGCTTTGAGAGGAACAAGGACTGATATCTGAAAGCTTGTTAACAGAGGGTTACTCCATTGATGTAAATGAGAGCTACATATTTGCTAATGAATGCAACTGGATATTAATGAGTCAACCAATATATATTCCAATTTATAATTCATGCAATTTAGGTCCACATCTGTGAACCAATAAGAGGGGGTACATTTCACCCACACTCAGTAGCGACTTTTGAAGTGACAGCTTTAGAATACAGAAATATCCAATATTATTCAATGAAGGGTTTGTCTAATGGACAGTGGTCTGTTATGTTGAATGTTAGTTTTCATTTTGTAAATGTTTACATTGGTAGTCATTCCATCTATCTCACAACCCACTCGCAACCTTGTTGATACTTATAAGATGCCAGAATAGCGCTTCATTGATAGAAATATCAACGAGTGCTAACAAGACTGACTTGGTTGAAGAGTGATACCTACGTCTCTAACCTTTGTGTTCTATTCCATGTATGCCCACTTTACTTTGTTCATGAAATTTCCTTGTTAAGGCACCATACCTGGCTTGTGTTTGAGAACCTTGCTATATGGTTCCAGAAGGGGTGTTTTAGAGAAGTCAGATGATGGACACAGCATGACGAGATCTGTGTGCTACAGGACATGGCTGCCATAAAGGAATTACTTACAGGCCTTTATTACTCCACGTGGTGTTAACTAGCTGACATTTCCTCACATAGAACATAGTGGGGGCCAAGATTTGAGGATCCCAATATGTACTGCCTGCTCTTTTAGAGATTCTAACACCCGTTTTATAAAAACATTATCAACAGTGTACCTATGATAGTAACAATGATCAGTACACTTATGTAGTACGGGAATTGTCAATAGACACTGAAGCCATAGCATTTTTAAGCTGCTTAATGGTACTTCATCCATCAACGTGGGAAGAATGAAAAGATGAGATACAAATCTGAGCCTTTCAATAGACTTTTGTGGAAATCCCATTTGAAACACTGATATACCTTCAATTTCTAGACTAATGCTACGAGAGCAGAAAACAAGGAAGTACTCTCAAAGGCCAGTGACATTTACAACTAAGCTGTAACATAAAACTAGCATGTAATTCATTTTGCGTTGATGGTCATGAGTAAGAGACATATGATTAATTTGACACACCAATTAGAGGAAACATTTTTAGAATGGTTTCTGAGCATGGTGTAGACATTGGAATGTACCTGGGTGTGGCACATATCTACACTTGCTCCAATAGTGGAAGGCTTCTACATTTTCCGTACCCATCAGGTTCCTTGGAGTTATAGAAGGCAGCAGTGGTGCATTCCTTTAGATTCCTATTTCCATTCTTCAGGGCACACTGCTCACAAAGGAGGCCAGAATATATGGCTCTGTCAGTTAGAAAATATTCCCTTCACAATAGTGTTTGCATTAGGGTTCCCTTCGAGAAGTCGGTCCTTGCAGACAGAGCTATGCAGCCTGGATAAAACATATGTATGAAACTTCATTCCATCGCTTTAGGTCGGAGTTTGAGTATTCGTAGGCGCACGCCAGAGAAAACTGGCAGAGCCAAAAGGTTTTGCTTAGCGATGTATTTATTCTTATGGCACTGGGCGTCAACGAAGGTAGAACTGCAGAGTGTTGTTGCTGGGGGGGAATTGTTGGTCTTAATCACACGGAAAAAAGACGATTTTGGCTGTCTTTTATTAAGACGATTTTGATCAGATTCACTCACAAGAGCTGCTTTCTAAGACCTAGGTACTTATAATTGACTGGACATGAAAGAAGGACTACAGACACTCCACCACTTTGTGGTCTATTCGGTGTGTTTTGTGAGACCTTCTAAAACGGTAAGTACAAAATCTTCTTCGACAGAAGTCAAAGAGGCTGTAGTTGATTGCTTGCTCCTGAACCATGACAGATAATATAGGAAATAACATTAATCAGAAGATAAGAAATTAGTTAAATGTCAGAAAAGCATCATCGCCATTGCCCAGAATAGAGGAAAGACAGACAGGCAGCCAAAACGAATGTGCAAAAGTATGACAACGAAAGCTGTTCTTAAAATTATATGGAGGTCTCTTATTATAATACTGGCGGTCCTCACCCGCAAAAAAGCAATGCTTGGTCAGGGTAGTCAATGATGGCACTTCTTATGCATCCCTCTTGTCCAGAGACCTGTGTATATCCCATAGGGAGATTGAGAGTTCATATCTACGACGCCCTCACACAACTGATTGTCCATAGACATTGGACTGGGTCATATTCCCACTACGAAGACGTAGCTGTCAATCGGTTTAAGTTCTGCTATACAAAGGATGCTGCTATTGTTTATGCTCACCTTTTCTGAAATCCTAATCACGTTTCACTGTTCTGTGTCTCTTCTAGGTCAAAAAGTTTGACAACTACTCGCGCCAGAGTGCTCTGGGGGAGGTGAGGACAAACCTCAGCAATCTAAAGAGCTCTAAAACAGTGGAATTCTGCGAAGAGTTACAGAAAGTGACAAAGGTTGTACCTCATGTGCTTTATCTCAATTCGTTGCTTTTGTCTGTTCTTCAGTGTCATGGAGACAATGTAACTATTATTGCGCGGTCTTGCTAAACTGAGTCACATTACCACAATCTGCTTTTTTTTTTTTTTTAAGAATCACTGCCTTTCTTTCTGATGCACCAGCAGTGGAGCTTTGCTGACTCATCCTTCTTAGCTGCGGGAGAGGATCTGCTCTCACTTGGATACAGTATGACAACCAGCGTGTACAACGCTGCAGCCTAAGTAGAAATGTTACAATTTGGATTGTTTATCCCAACCTGCAACATAACAAGTATGTCTTTGACATACGTCTCCACAAATGCGAGTAGAGACAAGAGAAGAATGATATACAGGGAGTGCAGAATTATTAGGCAAATTAGTATTTTGACCACATCATCGTCTTTATGCATGTTGTCTTACTCCAAGCTGTATAGTCTCGAAAGCCTACTACCAATTAAGCATATTAGGTGATGTGCATCTCTGTAATGAGAAGGGGTGTGGTCTAATGACATCAACACCCTATATCAGGTGTGCATAATTATTAGGCAACTTCCTTTCCTTTGGCAAAATGGGTCAAAAGAAGGACTTGACAGGCTCAGAAAAGTCAAAAATAGTGAGATATCTTGCAGAGGGATGCAGCACTCTTAAAATTGCAAAGCTTCTGAAGCGTGATCATCGAACAATCAAGCGTTTCATTCAAAATAGTCAACAGGGTCGCAAGAAGTGTGTGGAAAAACCAAGGCGCAAATTAACTGCCCATGAACTGAGAAAAGTCAAGCGTGCAGCTGCCACGATGCCACTTGCCACCAGTTTGGCCATATTTCAGAGCTGCAACATCACTGGAGTGCCCAAAAGCACAAGGTGTGCAATACTCAGAGACATGGCCAAGGTAAGAAAGGCTGAAAGACGACCACCACTGAACAAGACACACAAGCTGAAACGTCAAGACTGGGCCAAGAAATATCTCAAGACTGATTTTCCTAAGGTTTTATGGACTGATGAAATGAGAGTGAGTCTTGATGGGTCAGATGGATGGGCCCGTGGCTGGATTGGTAAAGGGCAGAGAGCTCCAGTCCGACTCAGACGCCAGCAAGGTGGAGGTGGAGTACTGGTTTGGGCTGGTATCATCAAAGATGAGCTTGTGGGGCCTTTTCGGGTTGAGGATGGAGTCAAGCTCAACTCCCAGTCCTACTGCCAGTTCCTGGAAGACACCTTCTTCAAGCAGTGGTACAGGAAGAAGTCTGCATCCTTCAAGAAAAACATGATTTTCATGCAGGACAATGCTCCATCACACGCGTCCAAGTACTCCACAGCGTGGCTGGCAAGAAAGGGTATAAAAGAAGGAAATCTAATGACATGGCCTCCTTGTTCACCTGATCTGAACCCCATTGAGAACCTGTGGTCCATCATCAAATGTGAGATTTACAAGGAGGGAAAACAGTACACCTCTCTGAACAGTGTCTGGGAGGCTGTGGTTGCTGCTGCACGCAATGTTGATGGTGAACAGATCAAAACACTGACAGAATCCATGGATGGCAGGCTTTTGAGTGTCCTTGCAAAGAAAGGTGGCTATATTGGTCACTGATTTGTTTTTGTTTTGTTTTTGAATGTCAGAAATGTATATTTGTGAATGTTGAGATGTTATATTGGTTTCACTGGTAATAATAAATAATTGAAATGGGTATATATTTTTTTTTGTTAAGTTGCCTAATAATTATGCACAGTAATAGTCACCTGCACACACAGATATCCCCCTAACATAGCTAAAACTAAAAACAAACTAAAAACTACTTCCAAAAATTTCAGCTTTGATATTAATGAGTTTTTTGGGTTCATTGAGAACATGGTTGTTGTTCAATAATAAAATTAATCCTCAAAAATACAACTTGCCTAATAATTCTGCACTCCGTGTATACGATAAAATACTCTCAACTACACTCTGCGCTCCATAATGTTAGACAACCGTCACTACACCCCACACTACATTGCATTTTCACCTCAGAGGAGCACATACACCATCCCTAGGGTTTTTAGGTCTTGGCACAGCAAGGTTACTATGGGTATTAATGAAAACAATGAAACTGGGCACCACTATACCCAGTTACAATGTTAAAAATAGTCATAACTGGGAAGCAGTGAGCATCTCACACCTCTGAGCCCCAGTGCCACTGTACTTACTAGACTATTTATAGCTAAGCCTCTGGGAGATGGTTGGACACTCAGAGACTATGCTCCTGAAGGAGGCATGGGCAGGTAAGCCATCATGGCGGGTGTCCATTGATCTACTGATAGCCCCCCTTCCGGGAGAGTGGAGTGAAGCATACTGACAGCATGATTTCTGGGCTACCCTGCACAGATGTTGAAGTTGGGCATAGGCGCACCAAGCAGAGAGAAGATCTGCTGTCAAGTCCTGGGCCTGCAGTGTGTGTCGGAGGGTTGCTGTGTTGTGTTAGGAGCTAGGAAAAGGGAGGGGTTATCCTCTGAGCCAAAGACAAAGAACAGTCCTAAGATCACACGGGATCACTGTCCCACCTCCCCACCCCAAATTGTAGCAAAGTGTAGGAGGCTGGCCTGGCTTATAGTGGGTACCCAATGGTACTTAAACCTTGTGCCAGGTCCAGTTATCCCTTATTAGTAGATTAGTAGTGTTCTAGCAGCTTAGGCTGATAGAGGTAGCTATAGCGAGCAGCTTAGGCTAAACTAGGAGACATGCAAAGCTCCTACTATACCACTTATATCATATAGGTACTATATCATAAGAAACACAATACTCAGGGTTACTAAAAATAAAGGTACTTTATTTTAGTGACAATATGCCAAAAATATCCCAGAGGATATACTCCCGTAGGAGGTAAGTAAAATACACAAAATATACACACAAACCAAAATCAGGTAAGTAAAACAGTTAGAAAATAGTGCAAACACTGTAGAATACAATAGGATGCAATAGGCCTAGGGACAACACAAACCATATACTATGAAAGTGGAATGGGAACCACAAATGGACCCCTAGGCTAGTGTAGTGTGTAAAGGGTCGCTGGGAGTGTAAGAAAACACTAAGGGTGTCCAAGATACCTCACCCCAAGACCCTGGAAAGTAGGAGTAAAGTACTACTATTTCCACAGAAAGACACTAATCTTGTGATAGAGGATTTTGCAAAGACCACAACAGACTGCAATGCACTGAAGAAGGATTCCTGGACCTGAGGACCTGCAAAGGAAGGGGACCAAGTCCAAGTGTTGTGAAAATGTCCAGGGGGAACAGGAGCCCAGTAAACCCCGGATGAAGGTGCAAAATGGCTGCCTCTGGATGGAAGAAGCTGAAGATTCTGCAACAACGAAAGGTGCTAGGAGCTTCTCCCTCATGCAGAAGATGTCCCACAGAGTGCTGGAGGATGCAGCATTGTTTCTTTGGCAAAAGACCGCAAGCTGCAAGAGTTGCAGTTGAAGAAAAAGGGTGCTGCCCAGGACCAGGATGTCACCACGTGGGAGAGGAGACAGAGGGGGCCCTTAGCAACATAGAGAGCCCACGCACAAGAAGGTAGCACCCCAGAAGTACTTGAACACGGGTTCAAGAAGTCTGAACACAGCGATCGTCTCAACACTGCAAAAGAGGGCCCCACGAAGCCGGAGATCAACTCAGGGAGCTGAGCATCGCAGGACAGAGTGCTGGGGACCTAGGCTTGGCTGTGCATGAAGGATTGGTGGTAATGTGCACAGAAGCCCTTGCAGCTGCAGTTCACACAGTGCATAGGATTACTTTCTGGAGAGGGGAGGTAAGGACTTACCTTCCCCAAATTTGGACAGTTGGACCACTGGACAGTTTGGGTCACTTGGATCCACCACCTGTGTTCCAGGGGCTACGCTAATCAGGATGAGAGAGGTCCCAGAGTACGGGTTACGCTGAAGTTTGGTGCCTGCTGGAGCAGGGGGAAGATTCCGTCGACCCATGGGAGATTTCTTTGTGGCTTCCAGTGCAAACAACCCCCAAAGCATGCACCACCAGGAAACAGTCGAGAAAGCCAGCAGGATTAGGTGCTACAATGTCACTGGTAGTCTTCTTGCTACTTTGTTGCAGTTTTGCAGGCGTCCTGGATCAGTCAGCGGTCGATCCTTGGCAGAAGTCGAAGAGAGAGGTGCAGAGGACCTCTGGTGAAATCTTGCAAGTCGTTATCTGAGGAAAAGCCCACAGGAGAAACCCTAAATAGCCCTTAGAGGAGGATTGGCCACCTAGTCAGGTAAGCGCCTATCAGGAGGGGTCTCTGACATCACCTGCTGGCACTGGCCACTCAGAGGCCTCCAGAGTGCCCTCACACCTCTGGATCCAAGATGGCAGAGGTCTGGGACACACTGGAGGAGCTCTGGGCACCCCCCCTGGGCTGGTGATGGACAGGGGAGTGGTCACTCCCCTTTACTTTGTCCAGTTTCGTGCCAGAGCAGGGACTGGGGTTTCCCTGAACTGCTGTAGACTGGCTCATGCAAGGAGGGCACCATCTGTGCCCTTCAAAGCATTTCCAGAGGCTACCCCTCCCCAGCCCTTAACACCTATTTCCAAATGGAGAGGGTGTAGCACCCTCTCTCAGAGAAAATTCTTTGTTCTGCCTTCCTGGGACTGGGCTGCCCAGACCCCAGAAGGGCAAAACCCTGTCTGTGGGGTGGCAGCAGCAGTAGCTGCAGAGAAAACCCCAGAGAGCTGGTTTGGCAGTACCGAGGGTCCATAGTGGAGCCCCAGGGATGCATGGGATTGGCACCACAATACCAGAAGTGGCATGGGGGAGAATTCCATGATCTTAGACATGTTACATGGCCATATTCGGAGTTACCATTGTGAAGCTGCATAAAGGTATTGACTTATATGTAGTGCACGCTTACAATGACATCTCCGCACTCACAAAGTCCGGGGAAATGGTCCTGAACTATGTGGGGGCACCTTTGCTAGTGCAAGGGAGCCCTCACACTTAGTAACTTTGCACCTAACCTTCAGCAACGGAAGGTTAGACATATAGGTGACTCATAAGTTACTTAAGTGCAGTGGAAATGGCTGTGAAATAACGTGTGCGTTATTTACTCAGGCTGCAGTGGCAGTCCTGTGTAAAGGTTTATCTGAGCTCTCTATGGGTGGCAAAAGAAATGCTGCAGCCCATAGGGATCTCCTGGACCCCCAATACCCTGGGTACCTTAGTACCATATACTAGGGAATTATAAGAGTGTTCCAGTGTGCCAATTGAAATTGGTAAAAGTGGTCACTGGCCTATAGTGACAAATTTAAAGGCAGAGAGAGCATAAGCACTGAGTTTCTGGTTAGCAGAGCCTCAGTGACACAGTCATTACACAGGTACACACATTCAGGCTACAAACTAGGAGCACTGGGGTCGTGGCTAGCAGGATCCCAGTGAGATAGGCTAAAACCTACATACATGTAAAAATGGGGGTAACATGCCAGGCAAGATGGTACTTTCCTACACAAAGTAGCAGCAGCAATCCTGCAGGTGGGGCCTCAACCAAAGCCTTCTGGGTTCACTGCAGGCCTAGCAGGAGCATTCCAGCCTGCGGGGCGTAATGTCCCAGACCAGCAGAAGCATAATTGGACTGTCCCTCGTGAAAGAGTTCGATCTGCAGTCAACTGATGCCCTACACAACTCCCTCCAACTGCAGAAGTAGGTGCGCCAGCGAGACACAGACCTACATAGTAAGGGGGGCTATGGGATTGGCCACACCTGCATGCAGCAGGCCCTGTTTTAGGCCATGGACTACCCTTCTGGGCTGTGCCCCTCCCTCTCCATGGATGAGGTGGTAGTAGGGTCTTGGTGGAGGCCAGAAGGGAGGTCCATGGTGGACCTATGGGCAATACACAATAATCATGCAACCTGGGCCTTGCAAAAAATAGCAAGGAGAATATTTCAAACACTGCCACATTGCCTGTGGAGAAATAGTGCTCTGGAGGCATTGTGTATGGCCTGGTACATTGTATGAGCCCCCACTAAGGCAGAAAAAGGAGTAGTAGAAAATGGGCTAAGGTATTTCTGATGCCCTACATTTCAGTTATAGGAAGCTGTACATTGGGGGGGTGAGTACCAGATGAATGTGCCACCTCTGGATCCCTCCTGTGTGGCAAATAATAACTGGTGGGGCAGAGGAGGGTGGGCTGGACGACAGACTTTATAGCAAGGCCCAGCTAGGCTTCAGCCTATCCAAAAACAAGAGTGAGGACCAATGCAATGAAAAATAGCCAAAAAAACTATTTCTGGCAAAGGTTACTCACACAACTAAAAGGAATCGGGCACCCTGAGGGACCCTGGCACCCACACAGTGAAACCTATGTAAAACCTTGGGAATCTGGACAAAATACTAGAAGCCATAGCGGCCTCCAGAGAAGCCCTTGGAATGAAGGTAGACACCTCTGGCATTAGACTTTGGGATCCATCGGGTCCCAGCCCACAGATGACTCTTAGGCTCTGCCCACAGGGTGGTGCTGATCAAGCATCTACTCTACTAGGACAGAGACCTAGTTGTGTGGGAAGTAAGAAAGCTAAATATTTCATGGTTGGTAATGGCAAGGTGCTCTTTCCCACTTATATCATACCTGTTCAGAACCAGAGATTATCTTTCCTAGAAGATAAACAAATCTAGAGATCTGGATCTGATCTATGCTGTATTATTCCCAGCCAAGCTGAAAGTAACCATGGAGCAACTAACCTCTCTTTTCACTACAGTAGAAGAAGCCTGGAACTGGGGGGAGAAACATGAGAACTCTGATAGGCAGAATAGCTCCATACAGACTCAACCACTGCAGAAACAATGATGGTGCAAATTCAGAGGCCCCACATAACAAGAAATGAAGACATGTCAGTGACCCTCTTCCCAGAGCAGTTGAGGAGTTACAAGCTGAGAGCACTTGCAATGGTGTCAACTCTGTGTGTTCTATGGAAATAGAAATGTTTGAAAAGCTTGCAGAAGATCTCCATTGAAGACAAGGAGACTGAGGAATGGAACCAGCAGAAACGTTTTAAAGCATACTTAAAGTGTGCAATTGCCCAGGGTCCCCTCCTTTCAGGGGGCCCCTTGGTAATACATTGGGTAGTCCCATGGTGCTGGTGCAGTGTTAAACAGATACTGTCAGGATTTTTTTTTTTTTTTTAACAAAACAAACAGATTGGCCGACTTTATCAGCCTTTTTACAGTTAGCTGGCACACACGGTCATTAGGTAAAGGTCTTCCTGGTCGTAAACTGGAAATCACAACAAATCAACACAAACATGTGCAAACCCAGACAGACCATTCTCTGGACTCAGCCTCCTCATTATTTATAGAATGGGAGACTAAACATGGTTGTTAGGGGCCACTGTATTCGCCCCATGGTAGGCAACAGAAAAGCAAAAGGCTAGAATTAAATGTAGTGGAATTATGGCTGGTGGACTTAGAGAAACAGACAATAAGGGATAATTCCAAGATGAATCCCCTAAAAACTCCTAGGGAAAATTACACCACCCTAGTGGAGTGACAACAGTGAATTGAATATAGCACAGAATGGAAAAGACAGCACACTGGAGGAGACCAGTCTGGATGATTTCTGGTGTGATTGTTGAAAGCACAGATTGGGGAGGGCCACTTGCTGAGGTGAACAATAGCAGGGGGACCACCCTGTGAACCCATGAAGACATTAACAAAGCCTTTTGTGAGTTCTACACTAATTTATTTGTGGTAGGGAACTGTGTGAGAAAGTAGCCTCTTTCTAGCCTTGTTACCCCCACTTTTCGCCTGTTTGTGAGTGCATGTCAGGGTGTTTTCACTGTCTCACTGAGATCCTGCTAGCCAGGGCCCAGTGCTCATAGTGAAAACCCTATGTTTTCAGTATGTTTGTTATGTGTCACTGGGACCCTGCTAGTCAGGACCCCAGTGCTCATAAGTTTGTGGCCTATATGTATGTGTTCCCTGTGTGGTGCCTAACAGTCTCACTGAGGCTCTGCTAACCAGAACATCAGTGGTTATGCTCTCTCTTTACAAATTGTCACTAACAGGCAAGTGAACAATTTCACCAATTCAGATTGGCATACTGGAACACCCTTATAATTCCCTAGTATATGGTACTGAGGTACCCAGGGTATTGGGGTTCCAGGAGATCCCTCTGGGCTGCAGCATTTCTTTTGCCACCCATAGGGAGCTCTGACAATTCTTACACAGGCCTGCCACTGCAGCCTGAGTGAAATAACGTCCACGTTATTTCACAGCCATTTACCACTGCACTTAAGTAACTTATAAGTCACCTATATGTCTAACCTTTACCTGGTAAAGGTTGGGTGCTAAGTTACTTAGTGTGTGGGCACCCTGGCACTAGCCAAGGTGCCCCCACATTGTTCAGGGCAAATTCCCCGGACTTTGTGAGTGCAGGGACACCATTACACGATTGCAATATACATAGGTCACTACCTATGTATAGCTTCACAATGGTAACTCCGAATATGGCCATGTAACATGTCTAAGATCATGGAATTGCCCCCCCCCAATGCCATGCTGGCATTGGTGAGACAATCCCATGATCCCCCGGGTCTCTAGCACAGACCCGGGTACTGCCAAACTACCTTTCCCGGGGTTTCACTGCAGCTGCTGCTGCTGCCAACCCCTCAGACAGGTTTCTTCCCTCTAGGGGTCCAGCCAGGCTTGGCCCAGGAAGGCAGAACAAAGGACTTCCTCAGAGAGAGGGTGTTACACCCTCTCCTTTGGAATAAGGTGTCAGGGCTGGGGAGGAGTAGCCTCCCCCAGCCTCTGGAAATGCTTTCATGGGCACAGATGGTGCCCATTTCTGCATAAGCCAGGCTACACCGGTTCAGGGATCCCCCAACCCTGCTCTGGCGCGAAACTGGACAAAGGAAAGGGGAGGGACCACTCCCCTGACCTGCACCTCCCCTGGGAGGTGCCCAGAGCTCCTCCAGTGTGCTCCAGACCTCTGCCATCTTGGAAACAGAGGTGCTGCTGGCACACTGGACTGCTCTGAGTGGCCAGGGCCAGCAGGTGACGTCAGAGACTCCTTCTAATAGGCTCCTTCAGGTGTTGCTAGCCTATCCTCTCTCCTAAGTAGCCAAACCTCCTTTTCTGGCTATTTAGGGTCTCTGCTTTGGGGAATTCTTTAGATAACGAATGCAAGAGCTCATCAGAGTTCCTCTGCATCTCTCTCTTCACCTTCTGCCAAGGAATCGACTGCTGACCGCGCTGGAAGCCTGCAAAACTGCAACAAAGTAGCAAAGACGACTACTGCGACCTTGTAACGCTGATCCTGCCGCCTTCTCGACTGTTTTCCTGGTGGTGCATGCTGTGGGGGTAGTCTGCCTCCTCTCTGCACTAGAAGCTCCGAAGAAATCTCCTGTGGGTCGACGGAATCTTCCCCCTGCAACCGCAGGCACCAAAGAACTGCATCACCGGTCCTCTGGGTCTCCTCTCAGCACGACGAGTGAGGTCCCTTGAACTCAGCAACTCTGTCCAAGTGACTCCCACAGTCCAGTGACTCTTCAGTCCAAGTTTGGTGGAGGTAAGTCCTTGCATCCCAACGCTAGACTGCATTGCTGGGTACTGGGTGATTTGCAGCTGCTCCGGCTCCTGTGCACTCTTCCAGGATTTCCTCTGTGCACAGCCAAGCCTGGGTCTCCGGCACTCTAACCTGCAGTGCACGACCTCCTGAGTTGTCCTCCGGCGTCGTGGGACCTTCCTTTGTGACTTCGGGTGAGCTCCGGTTCACTCCACTTTGTAGTGCCTGTTCTGGCACTTCTGCGGGTGCTGCTTGCTTCTGAGTGGGCTCCTTTACTTGCTGGCCGCCCCCTCTGTCTCCTCACACATTTGGCGACATCCTGGTCCCTCCTGGGCCACAACAGCATCCAAAAACCCTAACCGCGACCCTTGCAGCTAGCAAGGCTTGTTTGCGGTCTTTCTGCACGAAAACACCTCTGCAAGCTTCTTCATGACGTGGTACATCTATCCTCCAAAGGGGAAGTTTCTAGCCCTCTTCGTTCTTGCAGAATCTACATCTTCTACCATCCAGTGGCAGCTTCTTTGCACCCACAGCTGGCATTTCCTGGGCATCTGCCCACTCCCGACTTGATCGTGACTCTTGGAATTGGTCCCCTTGTTCCACAGGTACTCTCGTCTGGAAATCCATCGGTGTTGCATTGCTGGTGTTGGTCTTTCTTGCAGAATTCCCCTATCACGACTTCTGTGCTCTCTGGGGAACTTAGGTGCACTTTGCACCCACTTTTCAGGGTCTTGTGGTGGGCTATTTTTCTAACCCTCACTGTTTTATTACAGTCCCAGCGACCCTCTACAAGGTCACATAGGTTTGGGGTCCATTCGTGGTTAGCATTCCACTTCTAGAGTATATGGTTTGTGTTGCCCCTATCCCTATGTGCCCCCATTGCATTCTATTGTGACTATACATTGTTTGCACTGTTTTCTATTGCTATTACTGCATATTTTGGTATTGTGTACATATATCTTGTGTATATTTGCTATCCTCATACTGAGGGTACTCACTGAGATACTTTTGGCATATTGTCATAAAAATAAAGTACCTTTATTTTTAGTATATCTGTGTATTGTGTTTGCTTATGATATTGTGCATATGACACTAGTGGTACTGTAGGAGCTTCACTCGTCTCCTAGTTCAGCCTAAGCTGCTCTGCTAAGCTACCTTTTCTATCAGCCTAAGCTGCTAGACACCCCTCTACACTAATAAGGGATACCTGGACCTGGTGCAAGGTGTAAGTACCCCTTGGTACCCACAACAAGCCAGGCCAGCCTCCTACATTGGTTGTGCAGCGGTGGGATAAGTACTTGTAACTACTTACCACTTTGTCATTTTGTAATTTTCATAAGAGAAAAATATACAAAACAAGTTCAGTGTATGTACACCTAACCAAAAAGTTTTGCTTTTCTTCTCTTACTCTTTTTCTAAGTGCTGAAAAGTACCTCTAAAACTTTCAAAAAGTTCTTAAAAAGTAAAAAAAAAAAAAAAATCTGTTCTTTAAAAAGTTCTGAAACTTTTTATTTCTTTTTCTGTCCCTTAAACCTTTTCTATAATGTCTGGTACAGGTCAAACTGTTGATCTAACTAAACTTGCATATGATTACCTTAGCTGGAAAGGAGCAAGGAGTCTCTGCATTGAAAGAGGTTTAGGGGTAGGGAAGAATCCCTCTAGAGAACTGTTAGTTAATATGCTCATTGAACAGGATAAGACCTTAGTTGGCACATCTGTTGAGAAATTAGCTGATGGTTCACACTCTGACTCTGGGGCACCCCTAGTAAGAGAGTTAGAAGGGAACCTTCCCAGCCTGCCCCCTAGCAAGCCACCTAGCATGGCTGGTACTTATGTGAGTTCCCATCACAGTAGGAGTGTTACTTCTGTAGGCCAGAATGTTAGAGTGCCATCTGTTAGGGACAGGTCTCCCTCTGTCCATTCACATAATTCTTCTGTGTCAAGGCATGCCCAACCCACCATCCCTGAAGACAGAATGTTAGAAAGGGAACTCAATAGAATGAGAGTGGAAGAGTCCAGGCTGAAGCTTAAAAAGCAACAGCTGGATCTAGACAGAGAAGCATTTGACTTAGAAAAAGAAAGACAGAGGTTGGGGTTTGGACCCCATGGTGGCAGCAGCAGTATTCCAAATAGTCATCCTGTAAAAGAGCATGATTCTAGGAATCTGCACAAGATAGTTCCCCCTTACAAGGAGGGGGATGACATTAACAAGTGGTTTGCTGCACTTGAGAGGGCCTGTGTTGTACAGGAGGTCCCTCAAAGGCAGTGGGCTGCTATCCTATGGCTATCCTTCAGTGGAAAGGGTAGGGATAGGCTCCTTACTGTTAAAGAAAGTGATGCCAATAATTTTACAGTTCTTAAGAATGCACTCCTAGATGGTTATGGCTTAACCACTGAACAGTACAGGATCAAGTTCAGAGAAACCAAAAAGGAGTCTTCACAAGACTGGGTAGACTTTGTTGACCATTCAGTGAAGGCCTTGGAGGGGTGGTTACATGGCAGTAAAGTTTCGGACTATGAAAGCCTGTATAACTTAATCCTGAGAGAGCATATTCTTAATAATTGTGTGTCTGATTTGTTGCACCAGTACCTAGTGGACTCTGATCGGACCTCTCCCCAAGAATTGGGAAAGAAGGCAGACAAATGGGTCAGAACAAGGGTGAACAGAAAAGTTCATACAGGGGGTGACAAGGATGGCAAGAAGAAAGATGGTGAGGAATCTCAGGATAAGCATGGGGATAAGGGTAAAACCAAAGATCCTTCTTCAAATCCTAAACACTCTTCAGGGGGTGGGGATAAAACAAATTCTTCCTCTTCTTCACAACCTGCACACATTAAAAAGCCTTGGTGCTTTGTGTGTAAAAACAGAGGCCATAGGCCAGGGGATAAGTCCTGTCCAGGTAAACCCCCTGAGCCTACCACCACTAATACATCAAGCTCTAGTGCCCCTAGCAGTAGTGGTACTAGTGGTGGGACTGCTGGCAACAGTCAAGTTAAGGGTGTAGTTGGGTTCACTTATGGGTCCATCATAGAACCTGGGGTAGTCAGTCCCAAGACAGTTTCTGTCACACCTAGTGGCATTGGCCTTGCCACACTGGCTGCTTGTCCCCTTACAATGGATAAGTACAGGCAGACAGTTTCAATAAATGGTGTTGAGGCCCAGGCCTACAGGGACACAGGTGCCAGTATCACTTTGGTGACTGAAAACCTTGTGGCTCCTGAACAACACATCATTGGACAACAGTATAAGATTATTGATGTCCATAACTCCACTAAGTTTCTTCCCTTAGCTATAGTTCAACTTAGTTGGGGTGGAGCTACTGGCCCTAAGCAGGTGGTAGTATCACCTAGTTTACCTGTAGACTGTCTCTTAGGTAATGACCTAGAGGCCTCAGGTTGGGCTGATGTAGAGTTTTATACCCATGCAGCCATGCTGGGTATCCCTGAGGAATTGTTCCCTCTCATTTCTACTGAAATGAAAAAGCAAAGGAGAGAAGGCCTGAAAACTCAGGATCCCTCTCCAACAACAGGTAAAAAGGGTATCACAGTATCCCTTAACCACCCTGCCATTCAGGATACCATTCCTGTGGTGGGAGAAACCTCTCCTGGGGTGGCACCTGTTCCAAGGGAATCATCAGCTGGCGTAGCTGTACTCCCTGAGGTGGAAGTACCTCTCTGTGGGATAACTAATATTGGTGAGAAAAAGAGCACCATTTTAGTTAACATGGAGCATCCCTCCAACCCTCCCAGAGAAACTTTAGTACAGAAACCCTGCACTGCCTCACAACACTTAGGACAGCATCCCTGCCCTAGTGTGGAGCTCATAGGACAGCATCCCTGCCCTGCTCCAACTCAAGAGAAACAGCATCCCTGTTCTCTCTTCCAGCCATATGGACAAAGTTTTTGCTCAGCTATGGCTTTTCTGAGACAGCATCCCTGTCTGGCATTCTCATCACTAGAAATAGGTTCAGTGGACAATTCCCACTGCTCTAAACTAAAACTTACTGATAGAAACTCTGAAAATATATCTTCACATTGTTGCTTAGCTAAAAAACTTCAAACAGGGTGGTTTACATCCCCACAGGGAAATAACCATATAGTGGATGATAAAGGGAGTAACCAGTCTATTGCAGAGCTACTCTCCACTTATCACCACTTAGAAAATAAAGTCTCAACTGGCCAAGGTTAGCCTTATTGTCCTTCATTTGGGGGGGTTGTGTGAGAAAGTAGCCTCTTTCTAGTCTTGTTACCCCCACTTTTGGCCTGTTTGTGAGTGTATGTCAGGGTGTTTTCACTGTCTCACTGAGATCCTGCTAGCCAGGGCCCAGTGCTCATAGTGAAAACCCTATGTTTTCAGTATGTTTGTTATGTGTCACTGGGACCCTGCTAGACAGGACCCCAGTGCTCATAAGTTTGTGGCCTATATGTATGTGTTCCCTGTGTGGTGCCTAACTGTCTCACTGAGGCTCTGCTAACCAGAACCTCAGTGGTTATGCTCTCTCTTTACAAATTGTCACTAACAGGCTAGTGAACAATTTCACCAATTCAGATTGGCATACTGGAACACCCTTATAATTCCCTAGTATATGGTACTGAGGTACCCAGGGTATTGGGGTTCCAGGAGATCCCTATGGGCTGCAGCATTTCTTTTGCCACCCATAGGGAGCTCTGACAATTCTTACACAGGCCTGCCACTGCAGCCTGAGTGAAATAACGTCCACGTTATTTCACAGCCATTTACCACTGCACTTAAGTAACTTATAAGTCACCTGTATGTCTAACCTTTACCTGGTAAAGGTTGGGTGCTAAGTTACTTAGTGTGTGGGCACCCTGGCACTAGCCAAGGTGCCCCCACATTGTTCAGGGCAAATTCCCCGGACTTTGTGAGTGCGGGGACACCATTACACGCGTGCACTATACATAGGTCACTACCTATGTATAGCTTCACAATGGTAACTCCGAATATGGCCATGTAACATGTCTAAGATCATGGAATTGCCCCCCCCAATGCCATCCTGGCATTGGTGAGACAATCCCATGATCCCCCGGGTCTCTAGCACAGACCCGGGTACTGCCAAACTACCTTTCCCGGGGTTTCACTGCAGCTGCTGCTGCCAACCCCTCAGACAGGTTTCTGCCCTCTTGGGGTCCAGCCAGGCTTGGCCCAGGAAGGCAGAACAAAGGACTTCCTCAGAGAGAGGGTGTTACACCCTCTCCCTTTGGAATAAGGTGTCAGGGCTGGGGAGGAGTAGCCTCCCCCAGCCTCTGGAAATGCTTTCATGGGCACAGATGGTGCCCATTTCTGCATAAGCCAGTCTACACCGGTTCAGGGATCCCCCAGCCCTGCTCTGGCGCGAAACTGGACAAAGGAAAGGGGAGTGACCACTCCCCTGACCTGCACCTCCCCTGGGAGGTGCCCAGAGCTCCTCAAGTGTGCTCCAGACCTCTTCCATCTTGGAAACAGAGGTGCTGCTGGCACACTGGACTGCTCTGAGTGGCCAGGGCCAGCAGGTGACGTCAGAGACTCCTTCTGATAGGCTCGTTCAGGTGTTGCTAGCCTATCCTCTCTCCTAAGTAGCCAAACCTCCTTTTCTGGCTATTTAGGGTCTCTGCTTTGGGGAATTCTTTAGATAACGAATGCAAGAGCTCATCAGAGTTCCTCTGCATCTCTCTCTTCACCTTCTGCCAAGGAATCGACTGCTGACCGCGCTGGAAGCCTGCAAAACTGCAACAAAGTAGCAAAGACGACTACTGCGACCTTGTAACGCTGATCCTGCCGCCTTCTCGACTGTTTTCCTGGTGGTGCATGCTGTGGGGGTAGTCTGCCTCCTCTCTGCACCAGAAGCTCAGAAGAAATCTCCCGTGGGTCGACGGAATCTTCCCCCTGCAACCGCATGCACCAAAGAACTGCATCACCGGTCCTCTGGGTCTCCTCTCAGCACGACGAGTGAGGTCCCTTGAACTCAGCAACTCTGTCCAAGTGACTCCCACAGTCCAGTGACTCTTCAGTCCAAGTTTGGTGGAGGTAAGTCCTTGCCTCCCAACGCTAGACTGCATTGCTGGGTACCGCGTGATTTGCAGCTGCTCAGGCTCCTGTGCACTCTTCCAGGATTTCCTTTGTGCACAGCCAAGCCTGGGTCCCCGGCACTCTAACCTGCAGTGCACGACCTCCTGAGTTGTCCTCCGGCGTCGTGGGACCTTCCTTTGTGACTTCGGATGAGCTCCGGTTCACTCCACTTCGTAGTGCCTGTTCCGGCACTTCTGTGGGTTCTGTTTGCTTCTGTGTGGGCTCCTTTTCTTGCTGGGCGCCCCCTCTGTCTCCTCACACAATTGGCGACATCCTGGTCCCTCCTGGGCCACAGCAGCATCCAAAAACCCTAACGGCAACCCTTGCAGCTAGCAAGGCTTGTTTGCAGTCTTTCTGCACGAAAACACCTCTGCAAGCTTCTTCACGACGTGGGACATCCATCCTCCAAAGGGGAACTTTCTAGCCCTCTTCGTTCTTGCAGAATCCACAGCTTCTACCATCCGGTGGCAGCTTCTTTGCATCCACAGCTGGCATTTCCTGGGCATCTGCCCACTCCCGACTTGATCGTGACTCTTGGACTTGGTCACCTTGTTCCACAGGTACTCTCGTCTGGAAATCCATCGGTGTTGCATTGCTGGTGTTGGTCTTTCTTGCAGAATTCCCCTATCACGACTTCTGTGCTCTCTGGGGAACTTAGGTGCACTTTGCACCCACTTTTCAGGGTCTTGGGGTGGGCTATTTTTCTAACCCTCACTGTTTTCTTACAGTCCCAGCGACCCTCTACAAGGTCACATAGGTTTGGGGTCCATTCGTGGTTCGCATTCCACTTCTAGAGTATATGGTTTGTGTTGCCCCTATCCCTATGTGCCCCCATTGAATTCTATTGTGACTATACATTGTTTGCACTGTTTTCTATTGCTATTACTGCATATTTTGGTATTGTGTACATATATCTTGTGTATATTTGCTATCCTCATACTGAGGGTACTCACTGAGATACTTTTGTCATATTGTCATAAAAATAAAGTACCTTTATTTTTAGTATATCTGTGTATTGTGTTTGCTTATGATATTGTGCATATGACACTAGTGGTACTGTAGGAGCTTCACTCGTCTCCTAGTTCAGCCTAAGCTGCTCTGCTAAGCTACCTTTTCTATCAGCCTAAGCTGCTAGACACCCCTCTACACTAATAAGGGATACCTGGACCTGGTGCAAGGTGTACGTACCCCTTGGTACCCACTACAAGCCAGGCCAGCCTCCTACAAACTGTACTTTGGATTTACCCTCATGAGCAAAGCAAGATGATCTACCTGCCCAAATTTCTGTATGTATTACAGAACACTACTGTCCTTGTACCTTAGGGCTTCTTCAGGTCAATGAATGCCGTCACAAGAGACCTCCCCAAAAATAGCATGGGCATCCCTCCTGAGGATACCATTCGATGGAGGCATAGCTCTCCTTGACCTTTGATTATTTTACTCAGCGAGCCAAATACAGACAACCAGCAACTGGGCTTTTACATCTCAACAGGAGCCATCTCTGATGGCAAATAGGACAGCAATGGATCTGCAAGGGTAATTTGGCAATTGTATGATATCGATGGACTACCTACACTGAGGTGGTGGTGGAAACCCCAACAACGCCCTGAGCTAGAGGGGTAAAATGACATTGAATTTATATGCGGTCGGGAACTGTACTTTGGATTTAAAAGCATTCATTGCAAAGGTGGAACTCACTCAAGTGGGTACGAATGCTACAGAGAAAAGGGACCACCCCATTAGAGTAGAGGAGGTTAGATGGACAATACTGTAAAAAGGATCTAGGGATAAATGGACTCCTCCAGTTGTTATACAGCACATAGAAATACCTCTAAATCAGCTGCATTATCCACTAAGGCAACTGCTGTAGGACAGTTGCCTCCCAATAGGACTCAGGTCTGTGTACTCTGGGAATAACCATCAGGCCATCCACTATCGATCCTAAACAATGGCTAAAAGATCTTGGTGGCGATACTGGCCTACAGACTACTAGTGTGTATGCCCACATTAATTCAGCCACACCAAAATGTGCCATCCCCACCAATAGCATGTCCTGGAATATTAGAATGGTGTTCAACTATATGAAGGCTCTGGCACAGAACAGCCATTTCCGGCTTTCTTGACTTTCGATTTGGAGAGAGCCATTGAGTCCTTAAGTTGGCACTGTTTATTCCAAGTACTCAAATGGTCTGTTCAGGGGAATACCATGATCCAATGTATTCCTTTAGACTACTATAAGCCAACGGCAAGATTCAGAGCAGAGGAATTTATCCCATCACAATACTGTATTTTAAACTAGCACGAAACCTCCCCACAGCTGTTTGCCTTGCTAATAGTATCCTTTGCAGCAGAATTGAAGGCAGAGTGACCAGATTGGAGTAACCTCCTAAGGGGTGACACTTAGGTGGTCATTACAACCCTGGCGGTCGGTGTAAAAGCGGCGGTTAGACCGCCAACAGGCCTGCGGTAAAAAATGAGCAATTACGACCGTGGCGGAAACCGCCAACAAAGACAGCCACTTTAACACTCCGACCGCCACGGCGGTACAAACAAACAGCTTGGCGGTCACCGCCAACAGACAGGTGGAGGACAATGCACCGCCCACAGTATCACAACCTACCAATCCGTCACCTTTTCCGGGGCGGATTCACGCAGACAAAAACACGGCGGAAACAGGACTTCGAAGGGAAACGCTCACCTCTACACACCCCACGAGGAATCCGGACGCCATGGAACCCGAGCTCCAGATCCTGCCAGCCCTCATATTCTTGCTCCTCTACCAGGAGCACGAACGCCAGCGGCGAAGACAACAGTGAGTACTGCACCTATGACACAGGGAGGGGGAGGGAAAAAACAGGGACACACACACGCAACACCCCCACCCCCACCCTCACCCACTACAACACACACTAATACAGCATGATACATCACAGTTACACCCCCCAAACCCCTGGAAGAATGCAATGACAAAAGCAAATGAGTGTAACCATTGTAATCTATTAAAATCCAGGACGCAAAAATATATATACACTATAAACAAATATATACACCAAGAATAGTAGTCCAGGTAGTGCTCCATTGAAGTCCACACGGCATGGGCGAGGCCCACACTCAATCCCCGAACATGACGGAGAGAACACTGCAGGGGCATCAGATAGCAATAAAACAGGCACCTCAGGGGGAAGGGAAAGGAGGGGCACCTCAGCCGGTTGAGTGCACGACGCCAAATCCACGAGGGGGCCACATGCCCACTGTTCAATCCTGGGGACTGCAAAGCCACAGTCTCTCAAGTCTCTACAGTGGGTGGGTTGCCCACTGTTCCATCCTGGAGAGTGCAAAGCCACAGTCTCCCAAGTCTCTCCAGTGGGTGGGTTTCCCACTGCATTATCCTGGGGAGTGCAAAGCCACAGTCTCTCAAGTCTCTACAGTGGGTGGGTTTCCCACTGTTCCATCCTGGGGAGTGCAAAGCCACAGTCTCTCAAGTCTCTCCAGTGGGTGGGTTGCCCACTGCTTTATCCTGGGGAGTGCAAAGCCACGGTCTCTCAGGTGGATGCCTTCCTCCACTGGTTCTGGAGGGGGCCTTGTGCCCAGAGTGCTTCATCCTGCCAAGGACTCAGGTAGTGGATGTATCTCTCCACTGGTTCTGGAGGGGGCCTTGTGCCCAGAGTGCTTCATCCTGCCAAGAACAGAGGTAGTGGATGTATCTCTCCACTAGTTCTGGAGGGGGCCTTGTGCCCAGAGTGCTTTATCCTGCCAAGGACAGAGGTAGTGGATGTATCTCTCCACTGGTTCTGGAGGGGGTCTTGTGCCCAGAGTGCTTCATCCTGCTTGTGACGGACTCAGTAGCATCAGTGCCCTTGGCGCTCATGGCCAGTGGTGCTTGTTGCGGCGGTGTCCTGTTCAGCGGTGCTTGTTGCGGCGGTGTCCTGTTCAGCAGTGCTTGTTGCGGCGGTGTCCTGTTCAGCAGTGCTTGTTGCGGCGGTGTCCTTGGCAGCAGTGCTTGTGGCGGCGGTGTCCTTGGCAGCGGTGCTTGTGGCGGTGGTGTCCTGTTCAGCGGTGCTTGTGGCGGCGGTGCCCTGTTCAGCGGTGCTTGTTGCGGCGGTGTCCTTGGCAGCGGTGCTTGTGGCGGCGGTGTCCTGTTCAGCGGTGCTTGTGGCAGAGGGGTCCTTGGCAGTGACTCAGCTGCTGGCAGTCCTGTTTGGCCCAGCGGGGCTGGTGCTGGCAGTCCTTCATGGCCCAGCGGACCGCCAGCGGGACTGGTGCTGGCGGTCCTGTCTGGCCCAGCAGGACTGGTGCAGCGGGCCTGTCTGGCCCACCTGGGCTGGTGCTGGCAGTCCTGTCTGGACCAGCGGGGCTGGTGCTGGCAGTGGCCTCCTGGGCAGCTGGTGCTGGCGGTGGCCTCCTGGGCAGCTCGGCTGGTGCTGGCGGTGGCCTCCTGGGCAGCGGGGATGATGGCGGTGGCCTCCTGGGCAGCTCAGCTGGTGCTGGCCTCCTGGGAAGCTGGGCTGGGGCCGGCGGTGGCCTCCTGGGCAGCCGGGATGATGGCGGTGGCCTCCTGGGCAGCTGGGCTGGTGCTGGCGGTGGCCTCCTGGGCAGCGGGGATGATGGCGGTGGCCTCCTGGGCAGCAGGAATGATGGCGGTCTTCTCCGCCGTACTGCTCTTCCCAGACTTGCTGACTTTCTTGTGGCCCTTCCTCACCTTGGGAGGTGTCGCAGCTGCCTCCACACTGCCACCTGTACCCCTGGGAGCGGCTTTGGTGGCTGGAGTAATCCCCCTCTCCCGCCAGGCACTGGCCAACTTTTGATGCTTGACAGGTGGGGGACCATCTGTGCTGTGGCTCCGTGCCACACAGGCTGCCCTGCTGGCCTGTGCACTCCAGATTCCGGTGACTACAGGCACCACTGGTCCCGGAGAAGTTGTGGCTGAGGTGCTAGGTTGGGACCTGGAGAGTCGGGCCCTAGGAGACTGACGGGGTGGGGGAGGTGAGGGAAAGAGGTCAAGGTTGGACAGGAAAAGGTTCTTGGGAACACTAGGACGAGTAGCTGGAGGGGTTTTGGGAGTGAAGGAAGAGGTTGTGGTTGTAGGAGGTGTTCGTTTGGTGACTTTGGGTGAAGGTGCATGCGCTGTAGGCTGTCGTGAGGTGGATGGCTGTTGGGTGGGTGTGTGCCTGCGTTTGTGTATCTTGGGAGCTGGAGTCACAGACACACTGGGAGAGGACACGGGTCGTGTGAATGGCAGTGGGGGTGGTGACTGCACATGAGCGGGGTGTGGTGGTGTGTGTGCTGGTGATGGAAGTAGTGGCTGTAGATGTAGTGCATGCAGGTGTGAGTGTAGACGAGACTGGGAGGGAGGAGGGAGACGAGGAGGAGGGGGACACAGTGGAGGCAGTGGTGGTTGGTGTGTCTGCATGTGTGTGATGCTTGCATGAGTGCCTGTGGGATGGGTGGTGCTTATGTTTGCCAGAGCTTCCCTTGTGTGTTGACGTGTGTGCATGCTGGTCTGAAGGTGTGCTTGGGATAGGCTGAGGTAGAGGGGATTGGGTCTGGGTGGAGGAAGTTGGAGGGGGGAGGCTAGAGACAGGGACAATGGCTGCCATCAATGCTGAGGCCAGAGTCTGAAAGCTCATTGAAGGGCTGCCTGACCAGAAGGAATGCCCTCCAGGAATGCATTTGTTTGTTGCAACTGCCTTTCTACACCCTGGATGGCATTCAAAATGGTGAACTGCCCAACAGTGAGGGACCTGAGGAGGTCAATGGCCTCCTCACTGAGGGCAGCAGGGGTGACTGGGGCAGGGGCTTATGTTCCTGGGGCAAAGGTGATGCCCACCCTCCTGGGTGAGCGGGCACAGGGCAAAGGCTGAGGGGCTGCTGAGAGGGCGGTGCTAATAGGGGGGGTGGCGGCTGTACTTTTAGATGCGGGGGGCACAGATGTTGCTGCCACCACAAGGGAGCTCCCATCAGAGGATGAGTCTGTATCACTGGTCTCAGCTCCTTTCCCCGCCGTGGAGCTCCCCTCGCCCTCCGTCCCACTGGTGAACTCTGAGTCCGTAGTGTCGCCCTCCAGGGCCATGTGGGATGCAGCTCCCTCCTGCTCCGGTGCCACTGCTCCTCCGCCTGATGATGCTAATGCACACAAGAACAGGGAGACCACAAAAAGGGGGGGAACGACAGAAGAAAGACATGTTGAGTGCATGCATAACCGCTACCGTTGGCGGACACGACAGACACAGAAGCCCCCTGCACTGCGCCGCGCACTTGGGCTCCACTGTTCAGTCCCTGGGACATGGCCTACAAGGCTATGGACGACATCTGCACACATGGATGACACAGGAGCCTGACTAGGTGTACTTGGCACTGTACACAGGTGGGGTGGGGTGCCACAGGGTCTGCCAGAACAAGGGGACCTAACTAGCACACTCGCCCTGGCCTAGGGAAACCCACAGCCCACCTCCCCCACCCAGACACCTCCACTGCGCGCAAAATCAGCAGAATGAGAGTGTACTCACCCCCTTGTGGCTGCTGTGATGGCCATCCAACTCCGGGTACGCCACCGCCAGGTTCCTGAACATCAGGGGGGGTCATGGTGAGACGGGCACCCCTCCCACGTTCCATCCCCAGCTGGGCCTCCGGCGTCTTCTTGCTCCAGCGGCGAATGTCCTCCCATCTCTTACGGCAGTGGGTGCTCTGTCTGTGGTAGACCCCAGGGTCCGGACGTCCTTGGCGATGGCACGCCAAATATCCTTTTTCTGGTGGGCGCTGACCTACATGAATTGTACATGGGGAAAAGAAAAGTTATTACCAACTGCACCGTCACAGTCATTGGCCCCCATTCCTACCCTTGCCATGTGGCACATGCACTCACCGTTGTTTCATGCACGCCTCAATCTCCCCCCACCCCCCATCTTTCATGCACCCCACTCCACACAGGCATAGCCCATACAGCATGGTAACGGTCTACTTACCTGTTTGTCTGGAGGACCGTAGAGTAGCGTGTACTGGGGGAGGGCCCCATCCACGAGTTTCTCCAACTCCTCCGATGTGAAGGCAGGTGCCCTTTCCTCACACGCACGAGCCATTGTCTCTTCCAGACCGAGGTCACAGCAGCACTTGCAGTGTAGGTCCTCTCCTGTCGAAGATCAGGTATTGAGTGATTGAACAGATAGAAAATGGCGGTCACGTCCGCGGCGGTGCGTACCGTCACCGCCGGCGTACATCGTCATTGGCTCCTGGGACCCATATGGTCCAATGTTAACCAATGCAGAATTGCGCCGCGGACTTCGACCGCCTACCGCAACGGTGTACAACGCCAGCGCAGTTACCTCACATCCCATTGTCCCACTTTACAGGCCAGGCAGCCGCCATTTCAGGGGCCCACATGGCTTAATTTTTAACTGTGTCACACATACCTAGGCCTACATATCTAGGCCTTGCCTCAACACTCATACAGGCCAAATTTCGGATTATGATTCCTGTTCTGTGTAAGCTGTGGGTACGTACCTCTGAGTTGGTTGACTCTGTGCTCGCTGTTATCCTTCATAGGCACCGTCCGCTGGGACATGTGAGGAGATGGCAGCATCCTCCGGTGTACAAACCGCTGGTGGACCTGTCGACAATGGAGGAAAGACATGTGATCATCACCTACAGGCTTGATCGTGCCACAATCCTGGAACTGTGTGCCCAGCTGGAGCCAGACCTGATGTCAGCTATCCGCCATCCCACAGGAATCCCCCCTCAAGTGCAGGTGCTGTCAGTACTCCATTTCCTTGCAAGTGGGTAATTCCAAACAACAGTGGCCATAGCATCAGGGATGTCCGAGCCTATGTTTTCCAATGTGTTGTCCAAAGTGTTGTCTGCACTGCTGAAATACATGCGGAGCTACATCGTTTTTCCTCATGCAGAGGATTTGCCTACAGTGAAAGGTGACTTCTATGCCCTGGGACATATCCCCAACATTATAGGTGCCATTGATGGGACACATGTGGCTTTGGTACCCCCCGCAGGAGTGAACAGGTGTACAGAAACCAGAAGAGTTAGCATTCCATGAATGTGCAGATGGTGTGTTTGGCAGACCAGTACATCGCCCATGTTAATGCCAAATTCCCTGGCTCAGTGCATGACGCTTACATCCTGCGGAATAGCAGCATCCCTTATGTGATGGGGCAACTCCAGAGGCACCGTGTGTGGCTATTAGGTGAGCACCTGGAAGCAAGTCAGTGGGAATGGTCTTCTGGGTCGGGGGATATCCCTAGAGGTTAGTTTGTGTCTAACAGTTGTACCTCGCCCTTTGCAGGTGACTCTGGTTACCCCAACCTGTCATGGCTGTGGACCCCAGTGAGGAATCCCAGGACAAGGGCAGAGGAACGCTACAATGAGGCCCATGGAGGAACTCGGCGGATTATAGAGTGGACCTTCAGCCTCCTGAAGTACAGGTTCAGGTGACTCCATATGACAGGTGGATCCCTATTCTACTCACCAAAGAAGGTGTGCCAGATCATCGTGGCCTGCTGTATGCTTCACAACTTGGCCTTGCGACAACAGGTGCCTTTTCTGCAGGAGGATGGTCCAGATGGCGGTGTTGTTGCAGCTGTGGAGCCTGTGGACAGTGAGGACGAGGAAGCAGAAGAAGAGGACATCGACAACAGGAACTCGGTGATCCTGCAATATTTCCAGTGAGACACAGGTAAGAATACAAACCTGCTTACTACATGTACTTTAACACTACTACCTCTCAACTGTCTGTCGTTTTCACCCAGTGTATGGTCACTGAGTTGTCACTTTCCCTTACCATTTCACAGATGTGGGTCCCAGTGTGTGACATCTGCTTTGTTTCCTCGTGGACTAGAGCTGTGTGACATAGGTATGTTGAAATTACATTTGAAAGAGCATTTTGACACTGTAATTGCTAATACACTATTTTTGAAATCACAGACTGACTCCAGATTGTTTTGTGCTTCAAGGGTGTTTATTTAAGTGCTCATTATTGGAGGGGGTTGTAAAATGGTGAGGGGTGATGGTGGAGGAATGTCCATGGCAGAGTCCGGTCTATTAGTCTCACAGGTGCATTGCCCAAATGGGCATGGGAAGTGGAGCTGGAACAGTTTGAGGATGGACAGGGTGACAAAGTGAGACAGAAGGATGACATTCAGGGTGGTCTCATTTTTTGGCGGGGGTCTTGGCATCGTTCTCTGTCTTTGTCCTGGATCTCAGGGACCGTTTGCGGGGTGGTTCACCCTCTGCAGGGGGTGGGGTGCTGGTGTGGTGGTCCTGTGGCGGTGCCTCCTGTCCACTAGCGCCGGCGGAGGTGGTGGGCAGTTCATCGTCCAGGCTAGTGTCAGGGGCCCCTTGTTGTGCCACAGTGTCCCTCCTGGTGTTGAGGACTTCCTTCAGCACCCCTACGATGGTGCCCAGGGTGGAATTGATGGATCTGAGTTCCTCCCTGAACCCCAAATACTGTTAATCCTGCAGGCGCTGGGTCTCCTGAAACTTGGCCAGTACCGTTGCCATCGTCTCCTGGGAATGGTGGTAGGCTCCCATGATGTTGGAGAGGGCCTCGTGGAGAGTGGGTTCCCTTGGCCTGTTCTCCCTCTGTCGCACATCTGCCCTCCCAGTTCCCCTGTGTTCCTGGGCCTCCGTCCCCTGGACCGTGTGCCCACTGCCACTGCCCTCACGTCCCTGTTGTTGTTGGGGTTGTGGGTTAGCCTTGGTTCCCTGTAGTGGTGGACACACTGCTGATTGATGTGTCCAGGGGACAGAGGTAAGGGCCCGTTGGGTGGGTGCTGTGCTGGTGTTTCCAGAGGGGGGAAGCTCTGTGGTGCCCTGTGAATGTGTCAGGGTAACCGACTGTCCAGAGGTCCCCGATGGGCCGGGCTGGTCATCTAGATCCAGTTGGACAGAGGTGCTGTCATCACTGTGGGCCTCTTCTGTTGGTGGTGTGGACATGTGTGGACCCTCCTGTCCGGTGACGTTGGGTAGGGGTCCTGCAGGGGTCTAAAAGGATGTTTATTACATCTGTGTGTGGCATGGTGTGCAATGGGTGGGTGAACGTGTACCCCAGTGCTTGCATTCCTGTGTGGGTCCTTGTGTGATGGTGGTTCAGGGGGGTGTATGGGTATGTGCAGTGGCCATGCTTTGGTGATGGGTGTCCATGCTTTGTTGTGGCATGCAGGGCTTGGGTTTGGGATGTGTGGTTTGTGATGTTGGGACATTTGTGAGGACTTGCAGTGATGGGGGTGAGGGTGGGGGTATGTGATAGCATGCAAGTAGGGTGGGGGGATATCATAGTTGAGATTTGATTTACCAGAGTCCATTCCTCCATCTACTCCTGCGAGGCCCTCAGGATGCAGAATCGCCAGTACCTGCTCCTCCCATGTTGTTAGTTGTGGTGGAGGAGTTGGGGGTCCGCTGCCAGTCCGCTGAACCGCAAGGTGGTGTCTTGAGACCACGGAACGCACCTTCCCCCGTAGGTCGTTCCACCTCTTCCTGATGTCATCCCTATTTCTTGGGTGCTGTCCCACTGCGTTGACACTGTACACTATTCTTCGCCATAGCTCCATCTTCCCAGCTATGGAGGTGTGCTGCACCTGTGATCCGAATAGCTGTGGCTCTATCCGGACGATTTCCTCCACCATAACCCTGAGCTCCTCTTCAGAGAACCTGGGGTGTCTTTGCTGTGCCATGGGGTGGTGTGGGTGATGTGTGGGGTGGTGTGTGTAGTGATAAGTGGGGACATATTTAGTGGTGTGTTGTGTGAGGTGCGTGGAAGTTATGTGGGTGATGGGATTGTGTGCCTGTGGATGCTTGGTAGTTGTTTGTAGTGTCTCTCTCTTGCCTTCTCTCTGTAATTTTGTCGTAGGGGTTTGTGGGTGATGTGGGTGTGAGTTTTATATTGTATTGGGTGTGTGGGAGTGGTGTGTGTATGTGTATCAGGTGTGTGTATTTCGAATTGTCCAATGTGGCTGTGTTATGTGGATGTGTGTGTATTTTGAGCGTGGCGGTGTGTACGGCCAATGGAATACCGCGGTTGAAAGACCGCCGCGTGGATTCGTGTGTCGTGATAGTGTGGGCGTATTTCTGTTGGCGTGACGGTGGAGGTTTTGTTTTCGCCAGTTTATCACTGACCTTTGGTGTGGCGGACTTCTGTGGGTGTCTGAATTTTGGCGGATTCCGAGCAGTGGGTCATAATGACCGTGGCGGAATTCCGCTGCCGCAGCGGGGTGTTGGCGGTCTTCTGCATGGCGGTAAGCAGCTTTTACCGCCAATGTTGTAATGAGGGCTTTAGTCTCCCTCCGTGCAGATGATCTTTTTTACATATAAGATTTGATATATGATGTGTATCTCCGTAGTGAGGCTTTGGAGATGTATCAGACTCTGGGTAAGCTGGTCGAAATCCTGTTTTTATCTACTGAGAGCAGGCCTGTGGGAAGACATGGTCAGGCCAGGAGGAGAGATGATTGAACAAGAAAAAGTTACTTTTAGTTACTTTGTGGGAAAGATATATTCTACGGAGGCAGACTCACTGGAGGTAAACCTTGGATGCACCATTGTAGCACTGATGTCACAAATCACCTTCTGGAAATCCCCTCTACTACCTGTGGGTGAAGAATATCACGCTCTAAATGGTGAGGCTCCCTCTACTGGTCTGTTATGTCAATAACATACCAACAAGTAAATATTCCCAAGAAAACCTTTAAGGAACTAAATGCACTCTGAGGCAGAGTTAAATTTAAGCTGGTGGTTTCCTGTACCGGGGAACTGGACTTAATTGTCGACACCGGCACATGTACAGTTGTCCAAATGGTGGCGCTGTTTGTCCAATTTAACAAAGAGCACAACATCAGTTATTATTTCAATATGACTAATACCTGTGGTCCAAGCCAGTTTTACAACTTTGGGCACCTGGAATAGTCTGAATTGTCACACTTGTAGAAGTGTGATGTTTAGCAAATATGTTGGTAGCGTCATTGGCAGTGCTGGACTGGGCAGTGGGTGGTGCAAGCTGCAGTGCCCTGATGAGGACCCTGGACCTTATGTTTTATTCCCAAACTAAGCACTACGCTTAGGGGACCATATTTGGCATGCAGGGAGGCTGAGTTGCACTGGGAAATCTGAGGTTGCTGGTGGGTCGCAGTGGAATGGGGGCCCTGATTTTGAGCTGTATTATATAGCACCCCAATGCAGTGGCTTGCCCGATGACTAGACAGTCGTAATTTGCCTAAAGTGGGGGAAAAGATGGCAGCTAATTGGCGCATCTCTATATAATTTATTGTTACAGACTTTAAGAATATAAAACTCCCATCGTTTTCTTCTAGGCAGATGCATTTTGCTCACAACTGCCTCCAAAACTGTTAAACCATATGCACCATTAATCCCACTACGTACTATACAGCGCGACATGTAATTTCGATGTACCAGAGAAAAAGAGTGTTGGGAGTTGCCCGAAATAACTAAACTGGGTGAAATGTTTGGGGATTGCATACTGGCTACATTTGCAATGTTGGTATAGGATTTCGGCCCCCCCTGGGCCAGTTCTTTAGCTATACCGATCTGTTATTAGGGATGCACAAGATCTGGGGAAATATCAGCCAAAAACCCCTAGCACATGACTATATTTGGCTCTATGTGATGGGCAGAGAGAGAGGAGTATTACATAGATATATAGAGCACTAATAGGGGCAGCTGGGGTCTTTTTGGGGCTCTAGAAAAATAAATAGGAGACAAATCTTTGCAGGGCCCTGGATGACAAGGAATGGGGCAAAGCCTTACAAGACCATCATAAAATGTCCTGTAATATTATACTCCAGCATATCCAGTATAATCACCTCCATAGAGCCTAGACCACCCCATGACAGTGGGCAAAAATAACCTTCCCTACTATTTGCCTTAGATGTAGTTTTCAATTGTTTTTTCTCATATGGTTTGGGCATTTCTGGCTAGAGGTGAGATCACTAGTGGTGACAGCTGTGGGTTGAAAATGCTAATATTTATTTGAAAATTGCATGCTGAGTCTTACTTCTCATTCCAAAACTAGAAGTGCAGGCCCATGCTTGGCACTGAGTGAGAGTCAGTTCTCACACTGGGACTCAGGGAATACCTGTTACCTCTTACATGGGAGGAGTTGATGGCATTAATTCAAGACTCCAGGAGGATGAAAGATCCCTGTGATGTGTGGACCCCAGAGATATGTGGAGAACTCAGAAGATGGCCCTTTGAACAATCCCCCCAAGCTCCCTGCAGAATACACCCATTGGCAAACAGGATAGATATGATACTGGTGCACTATCACCCGTGAAGGTATCCTGGCAATGAACATGTGTGTGCTTAGCCCTGCCTATGATAGGTTGGTTAATTGGAAAGCCAGGTCTTCAGCTTCTTGTGGAATTCAAGAACGGAGGGGAGAAGCCTCTGATGTGGAGTGGGAGCTTGTTCCACAGTTTAGGAGTGATGTAAAAGAACAACCATCCACCTGGTTCTGTGTATTCTTGGGATGTATGTGAGTAGGAGTCCTACAGAGTGGAGCTGTCTGGGTGGTTGGTGAAAGGTGGTTCGACTGTTCAGGTAGATAGGACCTGAGTTCTGTAGGGACTTGAATATGTGTGAGAAGTTTGAACTGAGCATGTTTGTGCATCGGGAGCCAGTGTAGTTCTCTGAGGTTTGGTGTGATGTGAGTTCTATGTGGGAGTTTGAGGATGAGTCTGGCTGAGTTCTTGATGGTCTGTAGTCTTCTTGTGAGTTTCTTGGTGATCCCAGCTTAAAAGGTGTTCCCATAGTCCAACTCGCTGTTGACTAGGACACGAGTGACCATTTTTCTAGTGCTAATTGGGAACCTTTTTAAATTAAGCTCTTCTCAGCATCTTCAGAGTGTGGAAGTAGGATGCAGTGATGGTGTTGACTTATGAAGTCATGTCCCGTTTGCTGTTGATAATTATTCTGAGGTTCATGGCATGGGTTTTTGGGTGTGGGTCTGAGTTCGGCTGGCCACCAGTTGGAGTCCCATGTTGAGGTGTTTGTGCTGAAGTTCACTACTTCTGTCTTGTCAGTGTAGAACTTAAACAGTTGGTTCTTATCCAGTTTGCAACTTTGGTTATACAGGCAGTGAACTTGTTTTTTGTACTGGGGGTCTTGTCTGAGAGGGAGAGTATAACTATCATTTGCTCTGTGTAGGACAGTATGTTGATGCTGTGTGCACTGATGATATAGGCCAGAGGGATAAGCATGTGTTGGAGAGGAAGGGAGAATGAGGGAAGAGCTTTGAGGTACTCTGCAGATGAGTCTGGGGCCTTTTGAGGAGTAAGGTGCTAGGCTGTCAGCTTGTGTTCTATCAGTTAGGAAGGAGCTGATCCAATGGAGACCATGTGCTGGAGGCCAAACTCTGATGAGGATGGGGTGTCAGACTATGTCAAATGCTGCAGAGAGGTCCAGGACAATGAGGGCTGCAGTGTCTCCTCTGCCAAGGAATATAATGATGTAATCTGTAGCAGTGATGAATACTGTTTCTGTACTGTGTACGCAATCACCTTGGTGTCTGAGACACAGCGACTAAGGCCCTGACTACAATCTGAGGGTTAAGGCCCGTCAAGTATGAGTTTGCTGAAGCAGAATCCTGTGCTGTGTGATAAATATTGCCCGCTGTTTCTCCCTGATACTAGTCAGCAGGTCAAAGGCCCTTGGTGTAGTTGGTGACAGCAGCTAGTAATGCTATGGACTTGAGCGCTATTTTCCTGCTTCTGGATCTAAGACATCCAAAGCACTTGACTATTGCCTGTTCACGTCTAACCAAGGCCCAAGTCTGAATTGTAGGTGAGTGGTGATGTTATGGTTCCGTAGTATTCCAACTCTCTTTTTATTTTCAGGACACCGTTGGAGAAGTGCTCATATCACTGAAGTGCCTTCCAACCGCCCAGAGAATTGAGGTTGGACTTCTTAAAGTGAAATGTGCCTCCTTGAGCATCAGTCCACATAAAGGTACCTTTACTTCAGCAGCTAAGGTTTCTTGGTTGTAACTTATTTGCAAACACTGAGGTGCATCACAAATAACTTGTTTTGGATTGCAAAGGTTTGAGGAATGCGTTTGTATATGACATTGTTCTGTTTCTAACTCAGTCCACACATTCCTTACCGAATACTCCCAACCAGAAGTATAAAACCTCTTATGTTTTTAAATGTTGTCGAAAATGTTCATGAGTCTGTGGTTGGAGGGTGGGATGTACGATACATTTTGGAAAGGTGCATAGAGATTTTGTCTATTAGAAAAGGTGCATTTTTCGTTTCCGGTACAAAGGTAGATATTGGTGAAATGTAAAACATGTAAATTGAGATCCCTGAATTTGGGGTGCCTTCATCTACTTGTAACTTATTATAGACATGTAAGGATTTATCTGATCTCTCACTCCCCATGGGGAAACCACTTAGGGCGGTTAGGCTCCTACAGGGTTTGCGGAAAAAGAAGGCACAGAGAATAGGACCTATGGATTGGTGAATGATACCATAAAGAAGATAGGAGGAGGAGTAGGGCACAGGAAGAGCCTAACATGATAAGGGCACACGTAAATGGACCAAGTGAAAAAGCAAGTTAACATCAGCAACTTGAGAGGAAGGCAGCACTTGTAGTGATCAGAGCAGATTGGGCACATACCAAGGCAAGGACGAAATAAGCTCTGTGAGAGTCGATTAATATGCAGTGGGTCGCCCAATAACCTGGGGACAGAGCAGGACGGGGCAGAATTTCAGATGCTAGCAAGAAATGCTGTACATTTAAACTAAGAAGAGCAAGCTGCAGGAGGGTTTTCGGTAGAACAAAGGCGATGTGGATAGAGAGCAGACAGCGAGTGGTGGGAGGGCTGGTGCATGAAGTGGTTTTATGGAAAGGATCAGACAAAAGGATTCTGGAGAGATGTGCAAAAGAGGACGACACAAAGGACATGTTTCGGTAAGGAGAGACAGACTCTCGGGCAACCCTGAGACACAGATCTAAACACTACTTACAGATAGTGAGTGGAAGATAGCATGTGCTCCGGTGCAGGCGGTATCTAGCAATGAACGCTTTAAAAATAACACGTTTTCATTACCTGCATCACCCCTATATCACACCAGTTAAATTGAACACGTTGTCCACATGTGGCCTTTGTTTGTAGCACATGTGGAGAAACAGAGGCTTCATTCCTACATGTGGCGCACCATGCTACACCACCTTTGGCGTAAGATAGTGACCAAGGTGAAAAAGGTGACAGGTGTGCTTTGAAGGTTCAATATAGATTTGCCTTGGGGTTGGCCAGAGTGCACATAGCGATCAGATGGTGACACCAACAACCCCCTGAGGTCTTGCATTGGGAAAGAGATGTGTTGAAATGGGCCCTAGCCGAGGACAGTGCTTAATTTGAGAAGATGGTGTATGGTGCGGGGCACCGGCACTTATTTTTGAGGGCTGGCACTTATTTTTCCCCCTCACGCATTTACTTCGAGCAAAAGACACATATGGGAAAGACGGAGGATGAGAAAAACGAAAAAGCGTCACAAAGGGAGAAAGCAGAAAGCTGCAAGAGTGAGCTGAAGGGGCAGGGAGTGACTGCAAATGGATTAAAGGGGCTCGAGATGGCTTTAGGATTACGCTGCCTCAGTATTCTGTGCTTACCCATTTAAATGCAGCAGCAGCTTTGGGTAATGGCACGTTTTTATTTGCAAACTAAGCACTGGCTGAGGAGATACAAATGCGAGAGAGCTGAACAGGTAATCAAGCATCACATGATGTGCATGTATGTGCTGAACTGATAAATGTTTTTGCAGGGCGAGTGAAGTCTTTGGAGGTACTGTGCTAGGGATCCTGCTCGGAGGGTGACACTTTTCCATTTATATGAAAATGTATCAAAATACATAAACGTTTTTTTAACAGTATGGTAAAGTCCAATGTAATTATGATGTTTGCAGTATCTTACATGTGATATAGCAAAACATGACAATCAGATGCAACGAAGGAGGGCTCAAAGTCCAAATGTAAAAGTGCATGCCTCAGTGAAACAAATGTTATTTTTTTAAATCACCATACAATGTGGAAAGAAAATTGAAAAAAAAAAAAAAATTAAAAGGAAAGACAAGGTATGCTAGGATTATTTGGCACTTCAAATTCACGTTCCAAAAATTATGGGCGTGGTCAAGATGGCGGATGAAAGAGTTGCGCGTAGACCATCCTACTGGATTAACTGGCTTCTGGTGACAGCACATCTCCAGAGTGGTGGAGCGGCCACAGCTACAGAGATGGGGGCAAAAACACGACCCAGCACTGCTGGCCTGGATGAATCCAGCAGACACAGGAGACAGTGCCTTCCCATATTGGATCCGAGGAGTGCTAGAAGTCCCTGACACTTGCATCCTCCAAGATAGGACTACAGAAGCTGCTGCTGCATTTTTCAGGATGGCGGGCTATTGCCCAATCAATCACTCAATCAATCAACCAATACGTTTTTATAAAGCGCAACTACTCGCCTGTGAGGGTCTCAAGGTGCTGGTGGAGGGTAAGGGCCTCATTCGAAGAGCCATGTCTTGAGGTTTTTCCTGAAGATGGTGAGTGATGGGCTTTGTCTGAGGTGCATGGGTAGGTTGTTCCAGCTCTTGGCTGCGAGGTAGGTGAAAGATCTTCCTCTGGCAGTGGCTTTCTGAATACGTGGAATGGTGGCTAGTGCCTGCTGGGTGGATCGGAGGGATCTGGCGAGGTTATGGAAAGAGATGCGATGATTCGGGTGGGCCAGTCAGATGTTGTGAAGGGCCTTTTAGGTGTAGTTGATTAGTTTGAAGTTGATTTGCTTCTCCACCAGGAGCCAGTGGAGGAGTCTCAGGTGTTGGGAGATGTGTTCCTGGTGGGGGAGGTTCAGGACAAGTCTGGCAGCGGCGTTTTTGATGAGTTGCAGCTTCCTGATGGTCTTTGTCTTGGTGCTGGCATAGAGTGCATTGCCGTAGTCAAGCTTGTTTGTGACTAGGGCATGGGTGACTTTCTTGCGGCAGTCATCCGTGATCCTATTGAAGATTTTGCAGAGTTGGCAGAGGGTGTGCCAGCAGGAAGGGGTAACTGCATTTACCTGTCGGGTCTTTGTTAGGGAGGAGTCGAGGATGATTCCCTGGTTGTGGGCGTGGTCAGTAGGAGCAGGTGGGACTCTGAGCGATGTGGGCCACCAGGAGTCATCTCAGGCTGAAGTGGAGTTTCTGAAGATGATGAGGAGGGTCTTGTCTGAGTTGAGCTTGAGGCAGCTCTCCCTCATCTAGAGGGCGATGGCTTTCATTCCGGTGTGAAACTTCCTCTTAGCTTTGTGCGGGACTTCAGTGAGGGATAAGATGAGTTGTGTGTCATCGGCGTATGACATGATGTTCATTCTGTGACATCTGACGTTGGCTGCAAGGGAGGCCATGTACACAGAAAGGACAGCTATAGACAGGCACAGGAAACAGGAAAGTAAAAGCAGAGCAACCCTTGTGTGAACAAATAGGAAACGGATTACAAATGGACAAACACGCTGGGGATGTACACAGAGTAGGGAGCAGAACCTCCCACAGTGACAGGGAATGTCAATGCCTCTGTGCAGTTTGCTCTTACAGATAGTCACCCTGCCAGCCTCATAGAAAGGAGGCAGCAGAAGTGATTCTGTCTCTGGACCCTAGAGCACAAACAAGGATAGTACTTACATACACACAACAAGCTCTTGTGGGTCCAGCTGGAAACACAGTGGCGATTCCTGGAACAGCAATAGCACACTGTAGCACACTGTCACTGTTAGGCACGAAAGACAACGTATAACACTAGACAAGGATGGGGGCTGGAATTGCCTCCTGGAAACCAGGAGCCAACCCCAGTACAAAGGAGGACACTTATACACTAGTGAAGTCTGATAGAACACTTACCAAACACAACTACTGAGAGGAAACAGCAACAGAAGGGACAAACTAAGAGACCGAGGCAGGATCTGGGAACAGGCTCAGGCTGAAGCAAAGGCAGGACTAGGACTGGAAAACAGGGCGCAAACTTCTGGCTGGGATAAACTGAGACAGGACTTGTAAACAGAGAGCAGGCTCTGGCTGGAACAAGCAAGGACAGGGCTGGAATACAGGGAGTAGGAATAAGCAGAAAATAGGACTGGGAAACAGAGAGCAGGTTCAGGCTGAAACAAGGCAGGAGCAGAACAGAGAAACAGGGAGCAGGGTCTGGAAGAAACAAACAGGTACAAGACTAAGAGATAGGTAGCAGGCTCTGGCTGGAACAATCAGGAGCAGGGCAGAGAAACAGGAAACAGGATCAAGCTGGAACAGAACAGGAAAAAACTGGAACACCATCCGATAAGGGGTCTGTAACACAAAGGAATCGAACTCCAATGCACGACGGGGATCTTGAGGAAATGGCTGCTTATAAGCAGTTCCAAGCTGGGCTGCACAGGAGAGGTCTCAGGTGTGTGTAGTTTCAGACACTTGTAAGTCCTGGAGGAGAGCATCCAATGAAAAGGAGCAACTGGACTTCTCCCAAACAATGGGTAACAGAATCCAGGCTTTCCTGACTACCAGTCTGTGCATTCTGGGATTTGCAGTTGCAAGAAGCAAATGTAGTACTACACAAGTATACCATGGCGAAAAGAGAAACAAACAGGAGTCAGCAAGGGACTCTAGATAAGTGTTCAAGGTGATTCCCAGGCTTCCGACAGTCCCCTTACAGCGCCCCCTAGAAATGGGACGACAGAGTCATAACAGGATGTTGGTGGCTTCGGAGGGAGGATTGGTGAGATTTGTTGATTACCACGAAGAGCTATCCTGTGTTGTGCGGGGAGGTGTTGATGCATTCCCGGAGTGCAGCTTTTTTTGCTTTCTTGATGTGTTGGTGATGGGTGGCAGTGACAGCTCTGAAGGGGACGCAGTCTTTGCTGGTTTTTCTGTTTCTCTATTTCTTCTCTAGGCGCCTGCAACTGCACTTGGATTGTTGGAGTTCTGTGGTAAAGTATCTGGCTCTTTTTGGGATGCGCTTGACCAATGTTGATCAGAGGAGGGCTAAGGAGTTGGTGCATTCGGTGATCCAGGCGTTGAGGTTGCATGCTGTGGTGTTGACGTCGTCGGTGGGGGGGTGGGAGTGATTTGGCAAGGGTCATCATGACTCATCTGTAATTTCGTTCCATTTCCTGTGGGGGAGCCCTGGGGACATGGAGGCAGCTGTTGGGTGCGGTGATGGCGGTGATGGTCGGTTCAGTCTGGGATCGAGATATTCTTGATGGTAATCCGGTTGCTTGAGGTGAAAATGGGCTCTCGCGTGTGTCCTGCGGTGTGCGTGGGTGCTGTGATTAGTTGTTGGAGTCAGAGGGTGGCAAGATTGTCGAGTAGGGAAATGGTGTGGGGGTGGCGATGTCTATAATGGTGTAGATGAAGGCTGGGTGGGGGCTGGGCGGTATGTAGACCAGGGTGCGACAGAGGGAGGAGTTGTGAGTGGCGTGGATCAGGAAGTGTAGGTGTTCCATTGTGGTGCAGTGTTCCTCCATGTTGACTGTGATGTGGAGTGAGGACTTGTATACGATGGCCAGACCTCTGCCTGGACGGGACGGCTGATCCTTCCTTAGGATGTTGTATCCAACTGGGATTGCGATGACGATGTCTGGTCCGGAGCTAGGGTTGGTCCAGGTCTCGGTTAGGAATGCGATGTCCAGATGGGTGGAGTCGATCAGGTCCCAAAGATCAGTGGTGAGCTTATGGAGGGGGTGTATATTTAGAAGGAGGCAGTTGATAAGGTCGTGGCGGGCGTTGGTGGTTTCAGGTTTGGGGTGTTACGGTTTTGTCAAGGCCTCAGTTTGCAGCATTGAGACAAAGGCAAAGGTCAGACACGTGACCTTAGAGAAGCTTTATTTCAATGGAGGATGCATCGGGGAGGCCCAGCCAGACAAACGCAGCAGCAACCCCAGATGGCAAGATGAGGCCGAAACAGGAAATGGTGACCCTGAGGCCTTGAGGACCATGTGGCCCCCAGGAACAACAACAGCAGAGAACGTGAGACTGGGGCTGTGAGGGGCCCTGACTTGAGGCACGAGGAGTGGCAAGGAGACCAGGGGCTCTGACTAGACTGGCAGACAAGCAGCCTTGAGAGCCCGGATAGAGGCTGGGATAGCTGGCAAAACGTAAGGCACGAGTGTAGGAGGCTGGACTGGCTTGTAGTGAGTACCAAGGGGTACTTGCACCTTGCACCAGGCCCAGTTATCCCTTATTAGTGTATAGGGTGTCTAGCAGCATAGGCTGATAGATAATGGTAGCTTAGCAGAGCAGCTTAGGCTGAACTAGGAGACGAGTGAAGCTCCTACAGTACCACTAGTGTCATATGCACAATATCATAAGAAAACACAATACACAGATATACTAAAAATAAAGGTACTTTATTTTTATGACAATATGCCAAAAGTATCTCAGTGAGTACCCTCAGTATGAGGATAGCAAATATACACAAGATATATGTACACAATACCAAAAATATGCAGTATAGTCTTAGAAAACAGTGCAAATAATGTATAGTTACAATAGGATGCAATGGGGACACATAGGGATAGGGGCAACACAAACCATATACTCCAAAAGTGGAATGCGAACCACGAATGGACCCCAAACCTATGTGACCTTGTAGAGGGTCGCTGGGACTATAAGAAAATAGTAAGGGTTAGAAAAATAGCCCACCCCAAGACCCTGAAAAGTGAGTGCAAAGTGCACTAAAGTTCCCCAAAGGACAAATAAGTTGTGATAGGGGAATTCTGCAGGAAAGACACAAACCAGCAATGCAACAACAATGGATTTCCAGTCGAGGGTACCTGTGGAACAAGGGGACCAAGTCCAAAAGTCATAAGCAAGTCGGAGATGGGCAGATGCCCAGGAAATGCCAGCTGTGGGTGCAAAGAAGCTGCTACTGGACATAGCATAGCAGGCAGTGAAAAGCGCGACAGGTGCAACTGCACCCGTCGCACCGCCGCAACACCGCCAGCTCCATTTGGAGCTGGCTCCTCCCATGTTGCGGCCATCATCCCCGCTGGGCCGGCGGGCGGAAACTTGGTTTCTGCCCGCCGGCCCAGCGGGGATGTCGAAATGGCCGCTGCGGGAGTGCGACCACATTGGCAGCCACATGGCGGTTGTAATGAGGGCCTTAATGTGCACTTTTTCTAGCTTTATCTTTATCTTTTTAACTATTATTTATAAAAGAAGTGTGAATCTGCATGTTACTATGCACAGTGGCACTTTCATTTTAGCCATTTTAAATTGTAATTGTAATAAACAAATATTGTTCTTGTGTTAATTAACTAAAACAATAATTTTTGATATATCACTGAAATTTGTCATGCTGGATGTTGAAAATCCAGGACTGTACCAGCAAATTCATACCTGTGAAAAAGCAAAAAAAAACAAGCACAACGGCCTTAAAGCCTTGTATAGAAAAAACTGTTATGCAGACAAGAGCGGCCATGCACATTGTACACTTTATGTACTAGGCAAAGGTTCGTTACGCTAACTGTTTGCCATACTGACAGCCGGGGGGGAGGATGTTTGTGTTTTTGACAGGTGATCACATTTTTTCAGTGAAACCGCTCTGTAGACCATAGAATTGTGCTTCTCTTTTACATAGTAATAGCTGAACCAGGAAGACTAAGTCAAAGAATGTTACAATAGTCGATCCACGAGAGCACACAATATGAAACTACACCTTGAAATGAAGGTCCGTCTGTCAAAACGGGAGTTTCTTTTCTGTGAGGCGAAGTACAAAAAATACAAGAAAGCACCACAGAATTAATTTGTGCTTTGAAACAGAGATCCTCATAGAAATTTGGCCTTGTTGCCACGATGCAAGGGGACCCTAAGGACTGAAAGGTATCACGCAACAATTGCAGGCAACAGCTCTACTTTGCTGTTATTCAATGAAAAAGGTTATGCCCCAGCACTATCAATGTAAACCAGGCAGTTGGTCGGATTTGTTGTGCAGCTAGGCACTAAGGCGGTGTAAACAGCTTTTAATTGGGTATCATCTGCATACAAAACTATGAAGTAGGCTAAAGATCTTATAAGCCATGCCAGTGATCTTCCAAATGCGTGACGAGGACAACAATGGCCCTTTATCTCTCCTGCAGTGAAAAGTCTTTTAAAAGGAAAAGGTGGCAGGGCAATAGTCGGTCAGTGACCTGGAAGAAAGGATGAAAACCAGCCTTCCATGATTCCAGAAACACAGATTTCTGCGAGCCTGGCCAGTAGGATGGGGTTGCTCTGGTATTGAACTTAGCAAATATATCCAGTAAGGTCACAACCGCGACACTCAGGCATCCAGGATCATCATCAGCTGTCAAGTGCTGTTGATAAGGCAGTTTTAGTACTCCTGCATGAGTGAAAAGAGCTGCCAAGGTCATAGAATGACAAACACTTCCAGGTAAGGTGGAAGAAACTACATTTGTTTCTGTTACCGTGCACAGAATGGGAGATAATGTAATGAGACAATGATTTTCAGCAGTAGTCTTATCTAGGATAAACCCCTCAGTTTCCATCCCTAGTAAAAATGTCATCAAACGTGGCTGCCCAATTAGGCTGATCTGCGAAAGTGCCCACTCTGAGTGGTTGCTTCCAAAGGCAAAGTTATTTAAACCCAATTTTGGTAGCTTGTTGAACCTCCCAAATCAATGCATTCCCTTTACAGTCTCAGAACTTGTTGACAAAAAGAAGACTAATGATATCCAAGCACAAGGTGAGCTATTGATAACCACAGTAAATAACTAATGATGGTTCTCTTTGCACAATGATGCATTTGAATGTTACACTTGGAAAGTGATCCCGATTTTTACAGTGCTGGCGATCATGGTTAGTTTCAATGATTTTCTGTCCCCTTCACTGGACGACGAATGCTTGTAATGCATCAGAGTACTTCCAAAGGGTTTTGATGTCCCTCTTTAGCTAGACCTGACTCAGTGTTAGATTTGAAAATGTGATGTCCTCCTTTACTGGACAATGAATCAGAGCGCTTGTTATGAAAACTGATGCTTTCAGCTACATTGCAACGAACCGATCTTAGTTATGATGATTTGATGCATCTATTGACATAGTGCTGAATAAGAGGGTTAGCTACGAAAGTTGATGCCTTTTTTGACGCCTAGGAATTAGTATTGTTAGAGGTTTTCGATGTATGTGGTGTGATTCTTTTCATTACAGATTAATCAATCTGCAGTTTGTATCTAGAGAGTGATGCTGATGTTGTGGAGTGCGAGTTACAGAGATCTGATGCCCTGCTTTATGGGCCACCAAATGCAATGTTAAGATGTAAAAATGATGCCCTTCTTTCATCTTGTTTGATTTTCCAGATGTGTATGCACGAATAGATATCTTTGGGAACCAGCGGAAGCAGAAGCACCAGAAATCCACCTTACGAGCCAAGTCCAATCTCATTGTTTTCAATGAAACATTCCAGTTCACTCTTCCTGACCCTGTGACAAAAGAATGCCTCGTCCTGATATCAATGTACCAAGTGCAATCAACTGGAAAGTCACTGATTGGACAGGCTTCACTGGGATCCGGCAGTAATGAGGACGACCACTGGCAGCTCATGATGCAGTCTGCCCGGCAGCCTGTGGCTAAGTGGCATCCACTGCTTATTTAAGGCAGATGTGCTTAGTAGAAGTAGCTGACATGGTCAGATTAATACTCTGAGGTGCTCGCCGTTTGTAAAGAGACAGCATAAGCTTATCGACAATTTCACAAAAGAGTACTGTCCATTCTAATTGGTTAAAGAAGAGACCATCAATGAATACAGACAGTCTGCTATTACTGTATATTAGACAATACTGAATATGAACAGTCTGATATTATTATAAATTATACAACACGTGATAATAATTTAAATTATACAACACGGTCTTGTTCATACTCTAAGGTGCTTGCCTGTTGGAAAGAGACAGCCGAAGATCAACGACAATTTCACGAAAGATAATCGGTTAGAGAAGAGGCCATCAATGAATACGAACAGTCTGGTATTACCATAAAATACATGACACTGGTGTAAATAGGCCTTCGTTCTGATGAAAAACTGTGGTAAGAACATCAGGCACCCGCATTTGTGGTGATTCTGGTTGATCCTATTTCTGTCCAACTGGAGAAATGTGACATGCATTTGCCATTAGTTACTATCTCTGAGTGAAAGTGATGTTAAGGAATGGTACTTCTGAGTAGACTGTCCTGTTCTTCAATTACTGTACATTACTGCCATCCAGTTCTTGGTGTTAAGCCAAGTACCAGCGCAGCTTAGTTTTGTTCTAAAAAACAATTTTTTGAATGCGCACAAGCATTTCTGGTAGGGCACCTGCCTTTCCCGAGGCACCAGCATGTTTACAGTGTTCCAGCTCTTTATGGATCATGGCCAAACCCTAATGGAGATTCAGCTTAGCTACACCATCTAGCAAAACTCTCATTTCTTGTAAGTCACAGAGAGAAAAGCTTTTTAACCTTTTCTGTATACCTCGTGAAAGCTTTTCTGACATTTTAATGCACTGTAATCTTGAAGTTAAGCTTTGCTGCTTCACTACTCTGCAAGCGAGCAAAACTACTCCACATTGATGGGCCCCAAACAGAATGCCTTTGTGGTTGTCGTACGTTTTAAAGAGACTGGACATTAGCTTTTTACACGTCTTGAAGGATTATAGAGGTACCAAAATGACTCAGAAAACAAGATGGGGTGACTTTATGGATGTAGCACAAGGTTTGGGTGTAAGACTGGTGAACACCTGTAGTAAGAGTAGAGGAGGGCAATGAGTAGATTGATGACCACCCTGAAACGTTCCTATAGTGTTAGGCGTCATTTTGAGAAATGGAAGGGCGCTTGTGAAATTTCTATACATTTATTACTTTCAAACATTTAGAAACTCCATAAGGTCTTGAATTTGGCGCATTCTTGTTAATCTGTAGAGCATTAAGGGAAAGAATATTGATGTGTGATCATTGTTATCTAGAGTTTTTGAACATTTCCATTTCAGAGTACCATTGTCTAGAGATGTTTAGGGTTGGAAGCTGCATTTTGATATGTACAGTCAATTCTTTCTATACTTGTTCGGTCGTGCTCTTTAGCACATGTTTTGAATACCCTCTTGAAGCAGTCCATTGCACTAGCAGTGCAAAAAGAACTAGGAGCTACTTTTTCAGCTCACTATAGAACCTTTCTTTCAATTCTTGTCTCTACATATACTTTTGTTGTTTTTGTGCTTAGACATGCACTTCTAAGAACACTTTAATCACTCAGAGAATCAGCTGAGAAGTCTATGCACCCTATGGGGCACTGTCCAGGAACTGAGAACCCCAAGTAGGGTTTGTGAGATGAGATAGTGGAACTCTGGCCTCATCTGACAAAAAAGTTATCAAACTTTTAATTTATTAACAAAGCAAGTGGAATCAGGGCTATAGTTAATTATCCTCTCTTGGTTCCAATGGCACTGTCCCATTCTATTAACTGTGAAGTTCCCAGCCTGTTATTTAGAGGCAGCAAATCATTCTATAGTTCCCAGGGAATGTTTAGGGGTAGTAGATTGGGTGCCAATCATAGGTCGTGCCATACAGCACATTCATGGAGCTAATGTGGTCAGCGAGCGGGGCAGCCACTTTTGGCTAGGGAGACAGCAATCTTTGCACCGTCCATGATCTCAAAGCTACTGTGAGAGGAAGCATGGCATTTTTGCACAAAATATTCACTTAGATCAAAGTGGTTCAGCACATACTCAGGAGGACTCGATCCATGCAGATGTTTTCATAACCACTGACTGTGTACACAGTGTCCTTTTGCAGTACTGTATGTACATTCATCTGACAAGGACATCCAGAAAATCTGTCGGATCTGGCAATCCCGAACCTATCCTGGACCCTCCTATTGTAGATGCATGAAGAATTTATAACGCTTCGTTTTAGGAGAATATAGCTTTTGCCACAAAAGCTGCAAATGTACACAGGTATAACTGCTCGTTAAAAACAGATTCAAATGAATTATCAGGGTTTCTTGATATATTGTACCATTTTTGAATGCTCTCATTGTAAATACATCAAGTCTTCTTGTAAATAAAGGATAATGTACTGTAAATAGTTTGGTTTATCCAGAATGATTGTTTATCATCGATTTCTCAAGGCAATTGAAGAAGGAACTCCTTGTCCGACTGCATTGAGTTGAATGTTACCAAACATCGCCAGCGCTAAATTTTGTGTTTTTAGTATAGTTAGTTCAATACAAAATAGTTCACTATTGTAGGAAAGTACCATCTTGCCTGGCATGTTACCCCTGTCATAGTTTGGACTCTTGCTCTGAGCAAGACTGCTGGTTTAAGGATGACAGTACTTTTGTTTGTAGGCGACTGCGTCTTTCCTACAACAAGTCGCAACTGTTGTCCCAACCTTACCGGCTCAATAGCAGCACCTCAATAGTAAAAGGTGATTTATGGCAGCCGTTTACGCATGGACTCGAAAATAAGATATCTCAGGGAGTGTCGTGGTTAAACGGAGATTACCCTTTTCTCACAGATATATTATGTCTCATACAAACATAGGCAATGACACAGATGCAGTAAAGTTATAATAGCTTTTTATTTAACATAACTGCAATTTGCGATAAGTTGCATGGACTGCAATGATTAGGATAATGAATAAAGCAAGTAACAGTATTGTGAAGACGAGAGTCATTGTTACGAGGACCCCCACCATTTTGCAATACATAGAAAAGATATATGTGATGTAAGATGCCCTAATACCTAATGTTAAAAGGCCTAACCTCCTACCTAAAGGAGAGCTGGGTTTGTTAAACCTAATCTGCCAATGCCATGTCCATGAGAGGAGCCCCCAACCCTCGTTACCTTGGAATGAGGTCTCTATCTCAGACTCCGCAGGGACACGAAGACTGGGTCAGCGTCAAGACGACTGCAGCATCGGTATCAGCGATGGTGGCGATGCCCTCTGGTCGGAATCCCTCTGATTATCTGTCTAAAGTGTGATGTATTTATACAGATCTACAAGGTCCCCTGACGTAGGTGTATTCCTAAACAATAGATAACAGGCATGCTTGGGATGACAATATCAACAATCCTTCGAAAGTATAGAGAGGGAAAATCCCTAAGTGTGAACACCTACTGTTTGTTTGTCTTTGGTGCTTGATCTTGACGCCTTGGCGCGGTGACACTGATAATGTAACTCATAACAAGTGGCCTAACTATAAACAAGGCAGCCATCTTAGAAGAAATAAATAATTAAATGGGCTAAGACAGAGCAAGCTAAGTAGGTTAAAAGTCACTAGGTGACGGGGGCACGAGTCTACAAGCCAGAGGCTAAGCTAACTCCTTTTATCCCATTAAAACGAACTAGGATTCACTACACCCTCCCCATTGCTGTAACAGGTATGATGAAGGTGCTGGAACACCAATGCTAAAAAGTTGCTTCTGAACTAAAAGCTAAAAGCAAAAACAAGCTAAAAAAGCATTTGCATGTGTAAAAACTATGTTAAAACAAATCTGTTAAAATACATACAGAGATGTTAATGTCAACTATGACAAGCACAGCGTGCAACAGCAAACTTCAATTTAAATGCATAATTTGGAATCGGGAATGGCAAGTCAATTCATCAAATTATTTGTTATACCCATGATCTTGAAGAATGTCATCGAAGTCACCAGTCAAGGATCTCAAAAATGAGTTAATATTGTCCGAAGTTAAGTCGAGTGCTGGGCGGACAAACGGATCCACAGAGCAGAAGTGAGCCGTATTTCCTGGTGTGTCGTTATTCGTTGCAGTGTCCTCATCCATGGTAGATCTAACAACGGAAGGCTCATAGGTGGCCTCGCGGAGCAACCTCAGTCTCAAGGGGCATGACTATGTATGAACCCTCATGGGGACATCAGCAGTTCGTGGTCCACAGGAGATGTCGGTGCAACAGCAAGACAGACCATAGGCAGATGTTCAAAGAGACACCATATGCAGCGGAAGACTGGTTGTACACACCAGAGAAGTGGCCGAAATGACAACGACCAGTCAAGCTCCAGTTCCACCAGCAAAGGTGCACCGAAGATCCGAACCATGCGCTCACGGCACAGTGGAGTTGGCGGGAGCGGCTCCATTGCTCTGCGTTGCTGGAACAAAACAACTACTGCAAATCAGAAGAAATAGCAGCAGTAGTCCGCCAATCAAAGCCAAAATAATTGAAAAGCCACCAAACACACTTGAAAAGAGAGAATGGATGGCTGATGGGATGACTCCGAAGACAGTCTGAAAGATGGACACAAAACCAGACCCGACAGCCTTAAAGAATGAACAATCCCAGTGGTGCTCGAAGCATTGAATATTCTGGATACCAGCTCTCCAAAGTGTTTGGGGAAATTGGTATTTAAAAGGGATTGTATCTCGGCTGATGATCTCGCAATCTGGAGAGCATACGTCTCTTTTGCGGATGTCAAGGCGACCTGTTTCTGAAACAATAACGCCTTTAGCCTACTCAGCTTGTCATAGTTCACATTAATAGTATCTATGTGGGGCCACATGTCAGATACTTTTATCTCTCGTGTGGGGGGAAACAAAGCATGTCCACAACACGTAACGACCTTCGTGACCGAGATTGCGTAGGCAATTCCAGGTCGCATGCCGCAACAGCTTTGATCGTTCAGCACCACATAACTTCCATTGGAAAGTACATGAAACACTGGACGAATCAAGGGGACGGGAGTACCCTTCAGAAAACAGGCCAAATTTGCGACCCCCGCATTGCAAAGACCGTGAAGAGACACCTGTTTGCATATCATAGAATGACGAACAGCAGTCTCACATTCGCTTCCGCTAAGAAAGACCTCCCTTTCGCCGTTCAGACATCTATAGTCAAAGGGCAACTCCCACTCTTCCTTAATAAAGCTATCTCCTAGTTGCTCATATCGTCCCACTGCAAGATGTTTCAGGCAGCTCGAGAAACGAAAGGTCGAAATCGGTAAATTAATAATGCCATGTAAGAGCCAGATAGTTGAAGGACTCTCTGCTACCGTGAAGGGCAACTTATCTAATTTCTCTACTTGAAGCAGGGTGAAACTAGCCTCCCTTTTAGCCATTGTCTCTTGTTCCCTGGAAAAATTAAAAGCAGTGAAGAATTCACTCCCATTCATATACTTCCATGGAATGTGGCCACTTTTCAGTGTCTGCAACGTCCAACCTAGCTGCATGATGGAACGTAGCTGTGTTTGCCCATGATATAACCGGGACAAGTCTGTCTGACTGTCTGTCATTAGCAGGCAACACTATATTTGATAGTGAATAAATCCTGTTGGACAGTGTATTCATGCCATTGTCGACAACAGCTAATGTTTTTTCCAAATTTTCCTTATCTAGTTGCCTTAAACGCGCAGCAGCCCCAATTTGGGAAAGTTTCCAAATTTCATTGTACATAGCATATAAAAACCTTTTTGAGCGCTGTTTTCTAGGACCCAGCAGAAAATCCTGCAAGTCGATATTTTCAGAAAGAGTGTTCAGGTGTTTCTTAACTGCGGCTAGCGTGTTTGTTTGCACCCATTGCTGGCACAGCTTACCCACACTGTATGTTGTAACTATACCTGTATGTTGACCCGATATTAAGCGAGGGTCTGGCCTGTTGATTGAAAAACCCCTTGAAGAGTTAAAAAAATGTCTTTGACACTCATTAGTGTCTGTGGGCCATACCAACCACCCGCCGGGACTGGAAAGTGAAGAATTTTAGGTACCAGCCTTAACCATTGCATCTAGCCTTTCCTCTGTGATATTAAGGAAGTGTTGCCAATCTTTAAACCTTGCCGGAGTAGGGAGACTGGGCGTGTTCAGATCTTTAATTTTTGCTAACCCCAGACAGGATGTCTGTTCAATAGTGTCATTTAAGAAAATCATTTGCACAGGAATCAGGCATGCTTGAAACAAAGCCTCCCTACCCTGTATCTGCCAATCTTGTGTTCCCCATACACTTTTCAAGTCAATAGTGCTCTTCCAATATTCGTAACCCTCAATCAAGAGCCAGGAAACAAAGGGATCTGAATAAATCAGTTTTGTATCTGTTAACAATATTTTCCTAATTTGTGCCGGCGGTATTGTAAAATAATACGACTCTGCTTTTCTTGTGTCATGCCCAGAAAAGTATGTAAATTTATCGCTAAAATACTTTGGACTCCCCACCTGTGGTGTAGAACAGTGTTCCCACTGTGTGTAGTTCAAGAGAGGCCTATATCTAGAGGCACAGTGTAGGTAGTGATGTCCCCAATTGTTATAGCAGAACATTTCCCCATAATTCATTGTATAATCATATACATCATCACTTTCAAAAGCAGAATAGTCCTTCATTTCAGTTAGCATGGAATCAACTGTTTGGACATCCCAATCATCAGAGACAACATCAGGTGTAATAACATCAGACATTGAAATTTTGAAAACGTATGGTATTTGAATAATCTCAGCAGGCCCTTATATATCGAATGGAACTTTGTCCCACACAATCCCATCAGTAATTGGTATAGCTGTAATATTTACAGGGGATAAATCTCTTCGGACCTTATGTGAAGAATGATGTGGTGTTAAAACTTAATCAACAGGCTCCACTGAGGAGCGATCAGGAATATAGTGACCATTTATGAGCAAAAAGAAAACAGTCACAAAACCAATCCAAAAAAATAATGCAATAAATGTCAAACAGAACCACAAGTAGTTCCATGGGTAGATCAAATAGTTCTCTTTAAGCCATCGATACAGCTTACAACTTTTTGAAATGTTGTCTATCACTGTAGAGGATGAATCCGAAGAAAAATCATCAATGTCAATGAAATAGCCAGAGGTAGTCTCTGCAAACACAGGAGCAGGTGTACTCTGATCCACTGCACGTGGAGGCTCTTGGTAGACAACTTCATTAGTCGTAGAAGTGTTTCTGTAAAATACAGCCAAATCTTGAAGCGGGGTAGTCACTGAAGACGTGATTGGAACCAACAAAAGTTCATTTTCCGCCCTCCCCATGGTCGAGGAAGTGTCTGGAACAGCACTTGACATCGTTGCATAGTCTGTAGTAGTGATGTTCATCCTACTATGTAGATGGATGTCCTGTTGGGTAGTGAGAGGGGATCGGGAACCACCCAAGGGACCTCCTGGTCTACTGTGAAGGATCGGCCACATGGTGTAATTTGATGTCATCAATGGAGATTAATTTGTTCGTCTTAGAACCAGACAGTGATGGTAAGATGACAGTCCTAGTGCCTTTTATTCCCAAGACTGGTACCGGTGCTCTGTATGATGGACCGAACTCCTCCTTCACAGCGATCTTCTCACCAACCAGATCCCCAACTTTAGGAATCCAGCCAGTTGAAGTTTTCGCCAGTTCCCTTATTCCTAAGGTGGCAGCAATTGTAGATGATTTATCATCACGAAATTGTTGAAGCTCCTGTAAAACAGTGAGACGTTCTTTTATGTCAAATGGTGTTTCTGCTGCCACCATACCAGGGGCATCAAGATCTGGGACATATATAGGTATCCCAAAGAGAACCTCATATGGAGAGCGTCCCCCCAAGGACCGTCTTGGCAGATTATTCAGTGCTCTCTGGACCCCATATAGGTGGTGTAACCAACTGCGACCTGAACCTAATACTCGAGCTGTTAAGGACTGCTTTAGATCACGATTCCGCCTCTCCACAACCAAATTTCCCTCGGGATGGTATGGTGAGGAGTAATGGAGTTCAACACCCATCGTCCCCATGGTGTCCCTGAATGCCTTAGAGGCAAATGCAGGGCCCTGGTCCGAATGGAATGCTGCAACCGCATATGTACCGATAAAGATCAGCAAATCTTTTATAACAGTCCGGGTGTCAGCCGACCGCTGTGGCCATACCCACAGGAATCTAGAACAGGAATCCACAGCCACTAAAATGTATTTGTATGCACCATCAGGCTGTAAGGGACCACAATGGTCTAGGTACACACACTGAAGTGGCTTGTCAGACACTAAGAGAGATGTCTGCAGAGGGCGTTTGATATTAGAGCCTTTAATCTGCTGGCATATGTCACAGCAAAGGACATACTGCTTAGTTCGTCTGCATAGACCAGGCCACCAGTAGCGTTGCTGTAGAATTGTTATTGTGGCCTGTATACCAGCATGTGCAGAAGCGACACCCTCATGTGCTGCTATAATCAGCTCTAATCTCTGGTCTTCATTGGGGATCACTCGATCTCCAACCCCAGGAATCGTTGTATAAGCAACATTCTGTGCACTGATATGGTAAGTATAGTTTGTAGGGTATCCTTTCGGAAGGGGCTTGCCTGCAGCCGAAGCTTTAACGGCAATCAGTATTTCATTATTCAATCTCGTCCGAGAACGAGTCATTGCAGCCACAGAAGCCGTAGCTACTGATGCTTTGGCCGCTTCATCAGCCAATGTATTACCGGTAACGTGAACTCCTACACGTTGGTGTCCTAATGTATGAACTACATGGACACATGGTAGCTTATCATTAAGATCAGCCACCCTCTCCCACAATGTTTTGTGTTTAATGGTGTTCCCCTTTGAATCTCTAAACCCGTTCAGTATCCAATGATTGAGATATTCATTGTATGACTGGATGCAGTTATATGAGTCACAGACTATCAAAGTCTGGCTTCCTGTCTCAGTATGTTCGAGCGCTAGAATAAGAGCTTCAAGCTCAGCCAACTGTGCCGTGCAGTCCCCTAAGGTCTGCGTGTAGGTATTGTGAGGGTGGAAAACTCCGTCTTCCATCACTCCGCTCACGGCTGCGCAAGCTGGCGAGTATTGATGTTTAGTACGTACAACCGGTTGTGCTGATCCGTCAGTATATATGATAGTATTGTAACTGTCTAGTGGCAAAATATTTAGAGGAGCGGGGTACTCTTGTTCATACTGGAGAAATTCTTGTGTTTGAAGTCTTGGATCGAATATATAATCAACATCAGTGGCTGTCAGAGACGTTGCCCATTGAATCCAATGTGGATGTAATGCCTTAGCGTTCGGAACGCTCGCTTTAGTGACAGCCTCTAAGGCCGGCACCGGGGAGACAACAATAATGCGTTTCCCCTGGACAAGTGGCCTCTCTTTTATGACGGCCATCTGAACTGCCGTCAGAATCTTTTCTGTCGGTGCAAAACGTTGTTCAGCATTTGAATATAAATGTGATTTATATGCTATCGGTATCGTGTCATCCTCATTAGAGGTGACATAAGTAAATCCAAGGGCACCAGCAATTATTCTGATGACCAAGTTTGTTTTATTGTCACGTGTGTGTCAGTGTTTAGCTTCTAGCATGTCCTGTTGCATGTCCCAAAGGATGTGTGTGTGTTCAATCGTCCAGCGTCTGCTAGAAAAATTGGGCTGAACTAAGTCATAAAGTGGTTTGATGCGTTCTGCATAATCTGGAATGTATGTTCTGCCAAAATTGAAGAAACCCAGTAATGACTGCAATTTCTTAAGTGTATTTGGAGGCTGTAGTTGAGCATACTTCTCTAGAAAGTGCGGGCCATTCTCTTCCCTTCGCTTGATAGCTCATATCCCAGGAATAACACACTAAGAAAGGCTATCTTGCTTTTCTTAAAATTGAATTTGTAACCGAGGTCTGCAAATCCCAAAATGATCCGATCGACCCTCGCAAGATGAATGTCGAGGACGTCGTCTGTGAGATAGATGTCATCCACATAGGACAATGCCTCGGAATCAATATCATGTAATATTGATGTTACACGGGCTGAAAACAGGCCTGGGCTATTTTTATAGCCTTGAGGTAAACAACAAAAGCCTTTCTGAGAGCCAAATGAAAATGCACTTAGGTCCCGACTTTCATATGCTAAATTCTGGCAGAAAAATCCATTAGATATATCTAATGTAGTTTTATATTTTTTATGCACTATATTGTTTATCAGTGCTGTGCTGTGTGAATTTTGTATAGAATACGTGCGTGTATGACTATTTAAGTGTCTATAATCAACTACTATTCTATATGAATGATCTGGCTTTGCAACGGGAAATAATGGATTATTCATTGCAGACGTACAGGGCTCAATTACTCCCTGGCACTCAAGTTGTGATAGGATCTCCTTTATCGGAGCTTTCGCTTCATGTTAAACAGGGTATTGTGGCTGCGGTTGGGGTGTAGACCTAACGGAATAATATGAGAAGGAGACTCCTTGTCCCAACCTACATGATTGCCATATAGTGCAGGTGCCTGCGCTAAAGCCCATTCAGCAGCATAGGCTCATTTTGCTGCTTCCGGAACAAGATTGGAGAAAGAAGGCAAAATGACATCTTCCCCATTCGGGAGCTTGCGGACGTGTTCTGGTGGCCAGTCTCTCTCAGACAATAGGATATCACTAGTAAGTTAATCCCAAAATATTACACTAATAGTGCGCTTCACGTCTCCTATCTGAATTTTAAAATCATAAACCCTATCGGGGGGAAGAACGCGGCCATCCGATGTTTCAACCGCGATATAATCGCTAGTTGCTGTCGCATCCAGATGACCTTTCAGACTCTGGCGACATATCGTGACTTCTGCCGCACTGTCTAACAGAGTCACTGCCCACGTCTTGTTCCTCAACAGCGTTCTCAATTTTACTGGCATTTTTAACTGTCAGAGCTGCCACCTTCTTCTTTTTAAACTGTGGCTTTTGTTGAGGAGTCTTTTCTTCTTTTTTAATGGTAGACTGTTGTGAGTCTTTCTTCTCTTTCACGTATTCCGGACGTCGATCTTGACGGCCCCCTCTCTCGCTACGTCTATCCGGTGCGTCCTGAAAGGAACGAGAGGGCAGGAATCAGTATATCTGTCTTGAGTTTTAATGTTCTCCCTATTTCTGAGATTATGGGGGTCATTACAACCCTGGCCGACGGTGTTAAAGCAGCGGTAAGACCGCCAACAGGCCGGCGGTAAAGAAATTGGAATTATGACCGTGGCGGAAACCGCCAACAAAGACAGCCACTTTAACACTCCTACCGCCACGGCGGTACAGACAAACAGCTTGGCGGTCACCGCCAACAGACAGGCGGGAGACAATGTACCGCCCACAGTATCACAACCTACCAATCCACCATCTTTTCCGGGGCAGATTCACCGTGGATAAAAACACGGCGGAAACGGCTATTTCAAAGGGAAAACGCTCACCTCTACACACCCCACGAGGAAAGACGACACCATGGAACCGGAACTCCAAATTCTCCCTGCGATAGTCTTCCTGCTCCTATACGACCATCATCAATGCCGGTGGCAAAGACAACAGTGAGTAATGCACCTACGACATAGGGGAGGGGAGGCAAAAGTCAGGGACAAACACACGCAACACCCCCACCCCCACCCCGACCCTCACCCACTACAACACACACACCAATGCATATCCAAACATTACAGTAACAACCCCCAACCCCCCCGGAAGAATGCAAAGACAAAAGGAAATGAGTTCAACCATTGTAATATATCAAAATACAGTAACCAAATGTATACAGATATAATTACACATTCAACAAAATATACATCACGATTAGTAGTGCAGGTAATGCACCATTCATTATCCGTGGACCACTGGGCCCAAAATGAATGGGCGAGGCCCACATCAGATACCTGATCAAAACGGAGAGAACACTGCTGGGGCATCAGATAGAAATACAACAGGCACCTCAGCCGGATGAGTGCACCACGCCAGATCCACGAGGGGGCTCCATGCCCATTGATGTATCCTGGGGAGTGCAAAGCCATAGTCTCTCAAGTCTCTACAGTGGGTGGGTTGCCCACTGTACCATCCTGGGGAGTGCAAAGCCACAGTCTCTCAAGTGGATAACAGTCTCCACTGGTTCTGGAGGGGGACTGGTGCCCAGAGTGCTTCATCCTGTTAAGGACAGAGGTAGTGGATGCATGTCTCCACTGGTTCTGGAGGGGGACTGGTGCCCAGAGTGCTTCATCCTGTTAAGGACAGACGGAGTGGATGCATGTCTCCACTGGTTCTGGAGGGGGACTGGTGCCCAGAGTGCATCACTCTCCCCGTGACGGTCCCAGTTGCGTCAATGCCCCTGCCGTTCATGGGCTAGCGGTGCTTGAGTTGGCGGTCCTTGCCCTGTTCAGCGGTGCTTGCCCTGTTCAGCGGTGCTTGCCATGGCGGTCTTTGCCCTGTTCAGCGGTGCTGGGTGGGTGCTGTGCTGGTGTTACCAGAGGGTGGTGGCCTGTGACTGGGTGTGGGGAACCGACTGTCCCGAGGCCCACGATGGTCCGGGCTGGTCATCTGGATCCAGTTGGACAAAGCTGCTGTCATCACTGTGGGCCTCTTCTGTGGGTGGGGTAGAGATGTCTGGACCCTCCTGTCTGGTGACGTTGGGTAGTGGTCCTACAGGGGTATAAAAGCATGATTATTGCATCTGTGTGTGTCATGGTGTGCAATGGGTGGGTGAGCGTGTACCCCAGTGCTAGCATTCCTGTGTGGGGGTTTGTGTGATGATGGTTGAGGGGGGTGTTATGGGTATGTGCAGTGGGCATGCTTTAGTGATGGGTGTCCATGCTTTATTGTGTCATGCAGGGCTTGGTGTTGGGATGGGTGGTTTGTGTTAGTAGTACATATGTGAGGAGTTGGAGTGATAGGGGAGGGGGTGAGGGTGGGGGTCTGTGATAGCATGCAGGTAGGGTGGGGGATATGATAGTTAAGATTTGACTTACCAGGGTCCATTCCTCCACCGACTTCTCCGAGGCCCTCAGGATGCATAATAGTCAAGACCTGCTCCTCCCATGTTGTTAGTTGTGGGGGAGGAGGTGGGGGTCCACCGCCAGTCTGCTGTACCGCGATGTTGTGCCTGGAGACCACGGAACGCACCTTCCCCCGTAGGTCGTTCCACCTCTTCCTGATGTCGTCCCGATTTCTTGGGTGCTGTCCCACTGCGTTGACCCTGTCGACTATTCTTCGCCATAGCTCCATCTTCCTAGCTATGGAGGTGTGCTGCACCTGTGATCCAAATAGCTGTGGCTCTACCCGTACGATTTCCTCCACCATGACCCTGAGCTCCTCCTCCGAGAACTTGGGGTGTCTTTGCCGTGCCATGGGGTGGTGTAGGTGATGTGTGGGGTGATGTGTGGGGTGATGTGTGGGTGTATGTGGTGATGAGTGTGGTGATATGTAGTGGTGTGTGGTGTTTTGTGCGTGGAAGTAGTGTGGGTGATGGTGTTGTGTGCCTCTGCATGGTGGGGTTGTCTATGCTGTGCTGTCTCTCTGGCCTTCGTCTAAATTTTTGGTAGTAAGGGCTTGTGGGTGATGTGGGTGTGTGTTTTATATAGTATTGATTGTGTGGGAGTGGTGTGTGTATGTGTATCAGGTGTGTGTATTTCGAATTGTCCAATGTGGCGGTGTTTTGGAGATGTGTGTGTATTTTGAGCGCGGTGGTGTGTACCGCCAATGGAATACCGCGGTTGAAAGACCGCCGCGTGGATTCGTGGGTCGTGATAGCATGGGCGTGTTTCTGTTGGCGTGACGGTGTCGGTATTGTTTTCGCCAGTTTATCACTGACCTTTGGTGTGGTGGACTTGTGTGGGTGTGTGAATTTTGGGGGATTCCGAAATGTGGGTCATAATAGCTGTGGCGGAATTCCGCGGCCGCGGCGGTGTGTTGGCAGTCTTCTGCACGGCGGTAAGCGGCTTTTACCGCCAATGTTGTAATGACCCCCTATATCTCCTTTCGGAGTTCTCCGGGTGTGGAGAATCAGCTCTCTTATTCCTTCTTTCTTTGAAATCTTTTTCTTTGTCCCAGCGCTTCTTAGAGCCCTCTTATGCCTTCTTCGTACCCTCCTTATGGGCGGTACCTTGTAACTCCAATTTTTTAGGTTTGGCTCCCAAACTATCCCGTCCTATAATAGTATAGGTATCGGAAATTATTTTCGGTAGCTGTCTCTCTTGTTCCTGATTTGGATTTTCCCGGAGACGCTGGCGAATTGCCAGTGCTACCGCTTCCCCTTTAATATTACTTAGTATGATTGAGGATACGGCATCAAAGTTACGCATTAATTTCACCCCCAAATCCAGGGCTGGTGCAGCCCCATGCTCATTTTGTATTTGTTTTAACACTTCCGGTAAATTGGCAAGTGTCGGGGTACCATGTGTGGTAGTATATATGGCAGCGAAGAGTGTACCCCATGTGGCACAGTCATCCACTGAGGGAACCATCCCAAAAGGCAAGCACATAGTGAGCAATCTTTGTTTTTCCTGTGGTCCCGTATGGGGAAACAGCTTCCAGCTGATTTGTTTTCTGGGCAATCCATAATGGTATTTTTTCCCGTTCCGTGGGCACTCTACCCATAATAGTATGCACTGTTTGTGGATTAATCCCAGTAGCCAATTGATAACCACCAGCTACTGGCGGTGCTGGACGCGCTGGTGTTGTGTTCAATGTTCGCATTACGAACTGAACTAATCGTCTATATAATGCCACTAATTCATTAAATAAAATTCGTAAATCTGCTATCGGCATATTCTGTCTGCCTGGGTGAGGTGTGTATGTGGCGAACATAGGCAGGTAGGTCCATCATTACTTAAGGGACCTAACCTCACTCTTCGTAGTACATGTGGTAGGGCGCCTTCAAACCAGTTCTGATGCTCCTGGTAAGTGAGCGAAATTTCATGATACTGGTATGCTTTGTACCGTAAAGGTACGTTTGCAACTTCATATGTGTGGAATGTTTTTGTTCTTTGGTCAACCTCAGGAAAGGTGACCCAACAGTAAAATGTTTCTGTTTGGTATGCTTCCGTAGCTTCTATTATCAGAGTAACATCCCAGTCCTCATCTGTAAGGCCATGCGTTAATAAATGTTGTGTTAGTGCATGTCTAGCATTTTCAGGAATGTATATGATATCAGCCATATTTGTTTAGAGAAATGGAACACCAGATAGGGGAAGTATTTTTCTTTTATTAGTTCGAGCTCGAACAACCTACAGCATAATCAGGTATTACCTTTTCAGCTGAGGAGGATTCTCCCAAAGACCACGGACGTCTCCGTATAATGGCACTTAGGGTACCTTTTTGTCTGTGAGACAGTGATAGTCAGGGCATCCGTAAATTAGTGCCTAAACACCATCGTTGGTGGCGCCATATCATAGTTTGGACTCTTGCTCTGAGCAAGACTGCTGGTTTAAGTATGACAGTACTTTTGTTTGTAGGCGACTGCGTCTTTCCTACAACAAGTCGCAACTATTGTCCCAACCTTACCGGCTCACTAGCAGCACCTCACTAGAAACACAATAGTAAAAGGCGATTTATGGCAGCCGTTTACGCATGGACTCGAAAATAAGATATCTCAGGGAGTGTCGTGGTTAAACGGAGATTACCCTTTTCTCACAGATATATTATGTCTCATACAAACATAGGCAATGACACAGATGCAGTAAAGTTACAATCGCTTTTATTTAACATAACTGCAATTTGCGATAAGTTGCATGGACTGCAATGATTAGAATAATGAATAAAGCAAGTAACAGTGTTGTGAAGACGAGAGTCATTGTTACGAAGACCCCCACCATTTTGCAATACATAGAAAAGATATATGAGATGTAAGATGCCCTAATACCCTAATGTTAAAAGGCCTAACCTCCTACCTAAAGGAGAGCTGGGTTTGTTAAACCTAATCGGCCAATGCCATGTCCATGAGAGGAGCCCCCAACCCTCGTTACCATGGAATGAGGTCTCTATCTCAGACTCCGCAGGGACACGAAGGCTGGGTCAGCGTCAAGACGACTGCAGCATCGGTATCAGCGATGGTGGCGATGCCCTTTGGTCGGAATCCCTCTGATTATCTGTCTAAAGTGTGATGTATTTATACAGATCTACAAGGTCCCCTGACGTAGGTGTATTCCTAAACAATAGATAAAAGGCATGCTTGGGACGGCAATTAATATCAACAATCCCTCGAAAGTATAGAGAGGGAAAATACCTAAGTGTGAACACCTACTGTTTGTTTGTCTTTGGTGCTTGATCTTGACGCCTTGGCGCGGTGGCACTGATAATGTAACTGTAGGAGGCTGGCCTGGCTTGTAGTGGGTACCAAGGGGTACTTACACCTTGCACCAGGTCCAGGTATCCCTTATTAGTGTAGAGGGGTGTCTAGCAGCTTAGGCTGATAGAAAAGGTAGCTTAGCAGAGCAGCTGAGGCTGAATTAGGAGACGTGAAAAGCTCCTACTATACCACTGGTGTCATATGCACAATATCATAAGAAAACACTATACACAGATATACTAAAAATAAAGGTACTTTATTTTTATGACAATATGCCAAAGTATCTCAGTGAGTACCCTCAGTATGAGGATGGCAAATATACACAAGATATATGTACACAATACCAAACTATGCAGTAATAGCAATAGAAAACAGTGCAAACAATGTATACTCACAATAGAATGCAATGGGAGCACATAGGGATAGGGGCAACACAAACCATATACTCTAGAAGTGGAATGCGAACCACGAATGGACCCCAAACCTATGTGAGCTTGTAGAGGGTCACTGGGACTGTAAGAATAGGGGTTGAAAAATAGCCCACCCCAAGACCCTGAAAAGTGGGTGCAAAGTGCACCTAAGTTCCCCAGAGAGCCCAGAAGTCGTGATAAGGGAATTCTGCAAGAAAGACCAACACCAGCAATGCAACAACGATGGATTTCCAGACGAGAGTACCTGTGGAACAAGGGGACCAAGTCCAAAAGTCACGATCAAGACGGGAGTGGGCAGATGCCCAGGAAATGCCAGCTGTGGGTGCAAAGAAGCTGCCACCGGATGGTAGAAGCTGTGGATTCTGCAAGAACGAAGAGGGCTAGAAACTTCCCCTTTGAAGGATGGATGTCCCACGTCGTGAAGAAGCTTGCAGAGGTGTTTTCGTGCAGAAAGACCGCAAACAAACCTTGCTAGCTTCAAGGGTCGCAGTTAGGGTTTTTGGATGCTGCTGTGGCCCAGGAGGGACCAGCATGTCGCCAATTGCATGAGGAGACAGAGGGGGCGTCCAGCAAGACAAAGAGCCCACTCAGAAGCAAGCAGCACCCGCAGAAGTGCCGGAACAGGCACTACGAAGTGGAGTGAACCGGAGCTCATCTGAAGTCACAAAGGAAGGTCCCACGACGCCGGAGGACAACTCAGGAGGTCGTGCACTGCACGTTAGAGTGCTGGGGACCCAAGCTTGGCTGTGCACAAAGGAAATCCTGGAAGAGTGCACAGGAGCCGGAGCAGCTGCAAAACACGCGGTTCCCAGCAATGCAGTCTAGCGTGGGGAGGCAAGGACTTACCTCCACCAAACTTGGACTGAAGAGTCACTGGACTGTGGGAGTCACTTGGACAGAGTTGCTGAGTTCAAGGGACCTCGCTCGTCATGCTGAGAGGAGACCCAGAGGACTGGTGAAGCAGTTCTTTGGTGCCTGCGGTTGCAGGGGGAAGATTCCGTCGACCCACGGGAGATTTCTTCGGAGCTTCTAGTGCAGAGGGGAGGCAGACTACCCCCACAGCATGCACCACCAGGAAAACAGTCGAGAAGGCGGTAGGATCAGCGTTACAAGGTCGCAGTAGTCGTCTTTGCTACTTTGTTGCAGTTTTGCAGGCTTCCAGCGCGGTCAGCAGTCGATTCCTTGGCAGAAGGTGAAGAGAGAGATGCAGAGGAACTCTGATGAGCTCTTGCATTCGTTATCTAAAGAATTCCCCAAAGCAGAGACCCTAAATAGCCAGAAAAGGAGGTTTGGCTACTTAGGACAGAGGATAGGCTAGCAACACCTGGAGGAGCCTATCAGAAGGAGTATCTGACGTCACCTGCTGGCCCTGGCCACTCAGAGCAGTCCAGTGTGCCAGCAGCACCTCTGTTTCCAAGATGGCAGAGGTCTGGAGCACACTGGAGGAGCTCTGGGCACCTCCCAGGAGAGGTGCAGGTCAGGGGAGTGGTCACTCCCCTTTCCTTTCTCCAGTTTCGTGCCAGAGCAGGGCTGGGGGATCCCTGAACCGGTGTAGACTGGCTTATGCAGAAATGGGCACCATCTGTGCCCATGAAAGGATTTCCAGAGGCTGGGGGAGGCTACTCCTCCCCAGCCCTGACACCTTTTTTCAAAGGGAGAGGGTGTAACACCCTCTCTCTGAGGAAGTCCTTTGTTCTGCCCTCCTGGGCCAGGCCTGGCTGGACCCCAGGAGGGCAGAAACCTGTCTGAGGGGTTGGCAGCAGCTGCAGTGAAACCCCAGGAAAGGCAGTTTGGCAGTACCCGGGTCTGTGCTAGAGACCCGGGGGATCATGGGATTATCTCCCCAATACCAGGATGGCATTGGGGGTGGCAATTCCATGATCTTAGACATGTTACATGGCCATGTTCGGAGTTACCATTGTGAAGCTATACATAGGTAGTGACCTATGTATAGTGCACGCGTGTAATGGTGTCCCCGCACTCACAAAGTCCGGGGAATTTGCCCTGAACAATGTGGGGGCACCTTGGCTAGTGCCAGGGTGCCCACACACTAAGTAACTTAGCACCCAAGCTTTACCAGGTAAAGGTTAGACATATAGGTGATTATTAGTTACTTAAGTGCAGTGGTAAATGGCTGTGAAATAAAGTGGACGTTATTTCACTCAGGCTGCAGTGGCAGGCCTGTGTAAGAATTGTCAGAGCTCCCTAGGGGTGGCAAAAGAAATGCTGCAGCCCACAGGGATCTCCTGGAACCCCAATACCCTGGGTACCTCAGTACCATATACTAGGGAATTATAAGGGTGTTCCAGTATGCCAATGTGAATTGGTGAAATTGGTCACTAGCCTGTTAGTGACAATTTGGAAAGAAATGAGAGAGCATAACCACTGAGGTTCTGGTTAGCAGAGCCTCAGTGAGACAGTTAGTCATAACACAGGTAACACATACAGGGCACACTTATGAGCACTGGGGCCCTGGCTGGCAGGGTCCCAGTGACACATACAACTAAAACAACATATATACAGTGAAATATGGGGGTAACATGCCAGGCAAGATGGTACTTTCCTACAGTAACTCATAGCAAGTGGTCTAACTATAAACAAGGCAGCCATCTTAGAAGAAATAGATAATTAAATGGGCTAAGACAGAGCAAGCTAAGTAGGTTAAAAGTCACTAGGTGACGGGGGCACGAGTCTACAAGCCAGAGGCTAACCTAACTCCTGTTATCCCATTAAAACGAACTAGGATTCACTACACCCCCATATTTCACTGTATATATGTTGTTTTAGTCTATGTGTCACTGGGACCCTGCCAGGCAGGGCCCCAGTGCTTATACGTATGTGCCCTGTATGTGTTCCCTGTGTGATGCCTAACTTTCTCACTGAGGATCTGCTAACCAGAACCTCAGTGGTTATGCTCTCTCTGCTTTCCAGATTTGTCACTAACAGGCTAGTGACTAAATTTACCAATTCACATTGGCATACTGGTACACCCATATAATTCCCTACTATATGGTACTGAGGTACCCAGGGTATTGGGGTTCCAGGAGATCCCTCTGGGCTGCAGCATTTCTTTTGCCACCCATAGGGAGCTCTAACAATTCTTACACAGGCCTGCCATTGCAGCCTGCGTGAAATAACGTCCACGTTATTTCACAGCCATTTACCACTGCACTTAAGTAACTTATAAGTCACCTATATGTCTAACCTTCACCTGGTGAAGGTTGGGTGCAAAGTTACTTAGTGTGTGGGTACCCTGGCACTAGCCAAGGTGCCCCCACATAGTTCAGGGCAAATTCCCCGTACTTTGTGAGTGCGGGGACACCATTACACGCGTGCACTGTACATAGGTCACTACCTATGTACAGCGTCACAAAGGTAACTCCGAACATGGCCATGTAACATGTCTAAGATCATGGAATTGTCACCCCAATGCCATTCTGGCATTGGGGTGACAATTCCATGATCCCCCAGGTCTCTAGCATAGTACCTGGGTACTGCCAAACTGCCTTTCCGGGGTCTCCACTGCAGCTGCTGCTGCTGGCAACCCCTCAGACAGGTTTCTGCCCTCCTGGGGTCCAGGCAGCCCTGGCCCAGGAAGGCAGAACAAAGGACTTCCTCTGAGAGAGGGTGTAACACCCTCTCCCTTTGGAAATAGGTGTGAAGGCTGGGGAGGAGTAGCCTCCCCCAGCCTCTGGAAATGCTTTGAAGGGCACAGATGGTGCCCATCTCTGCATAAGCCAGTCTACACCGGTTCAGGGAACACCCAGCCCTGCTCTGGCGCGAAACTGGACAAAGGAAAGGAGAGTGACCACTCCCCTGACCTGCACCTCCCAGGGGAGGTGCCCAGAGCTCCTCCAGTGTGTCCCAGACCTCTACCATCTTGGAAACAGAGGTGTTTGTGGCACACTGGACATCTCTGAGTGGCCAGTGCCAGCAGGTGATGTCAGAGGTTCCTTCTGATAGGCTCTTACCTCTCTTGGTATCCAATCCTCCTTCTAAGGTAGCCAAACCTCCTTTTCTGGCTATTTAGGGACTCTGCTTTGGGGATCTCACCAGATAATGAATGCAAGAGCTCAGAGTTCCTCTGCATCTCCCTATTCACCTTCTGCCAAAGGATCGACCGCTGACTGCTCAGGACGCCTGCAAAACTGCAACAAAGTAGCAAGATGACTACTAATAACCTTGTATCGCTTCATCCTGACGGCTTTCTCGACTGTTTCCAGGTGGTGTATGCTCTGGGGGAAGCCTGCCTCCTCTCTGCACTAGGAGCTCTGAAGAAATCTCCTGTGGGTCGACGGAATCTTCCCCCTGCAACCGAAGGCAACAAAAGACTTCATCACTGGTCCTCTGGGTCCCCTCTCAGCTCGACGAGCGTGGTCCCTGGAACTCAGCAACTCTGTCCAAGTGACTCCCACAGTCCAGTGACTCTTCAGTCCAAGTTTGGTGGAGGTAAATCCTTGCCTCCCCACGCTAGACTGCATTGCTGGGCACCGCGTGATTTGCAGCTGCTCCGGCTCCTGTGCACTCTTCCAGGATTTCCTTCATGCACAGCCAAGCCTGGGTCCCCGACACTCATTCCTGCAGTGCACAACCTTCTGTGTTGTCCTCCGGCATTGTGGGACTCCCTTTTGTGACTTCGGGTAGACTCCAGTTCACTTTTCTTCCAAGTGCCTGTTCAGGTACTTCTGTGAGTGCTGCCTGCTTCTGTGAGGGCTCCTTGACTTGCTGGGCGCCCCCTCTGTCTCCTCCTCCATGTGGCGACATCCTGGTCTCTCCTGGGCTACAGCAGCACCCAAAAACCTCTACTGCAACCCTTGCAGCTAGCAAGGTTTGTTTGCGGTCTTTCTGCGTGGGAACACCTCTGCAAGCTTCACTGCGATGTGGGACATCCATCCGCCAAAGGAGAAGTTCCTAGCTCTCTTCTTTCTTGCAGAACTCCAAGCTTCTTCCAACAGGTGGCAGCTTCCTTGCACCCTTAGCTGGCATTTCCTGGGCTCCTGCCCACTCCGACACTGTCGCGACTATAGGACTTGGTCCCCTTGTCTTACAGGTACTCAGGTCCGGAAATCCACTGTTGTTGCATTGCTGGTGTTTGTTCTTCCTGCAGAATCCCCCTATCACGACTTCAGTATTCTCTGGGGGTAGTAGGTGCACATTACACCTACATTTCAGGGTCTTGGGGTGGGCTATTTTTCTAACCCTCACTATTTTCTTACAGTCCCAGCGACCCTCTACAAGTTCACAAAGGTTTGGGGTCCATTCCTGGTTCGCATTCCACTTTTGGAGTATGTGGTTTGTGTTGCCCCTATACCTATGTGCTCCTAATGCAATCTATTGTAACTTTACACTGCTTGCATTACTTTTCTTGCTATTACCTGCATAATTTTGGTTTGTGTACATATATCTTGTGTATATATCTTATCCTCATACTGAGGATACTCACTGAGATACTTTTGGCATATTGTCATACAAATAAAGTACCTTTATTTTTAGCACTCCTGTGTATTGTGTTTTCTTGTGATATTGTGCATATGACACCAGTGGTATAGTATGAGCTTTACATGTCTCCTAGTTCAGCCTAAGCTGCTTTGCCATAGCTACCTTCTATCAGCCTAAGGTGCTAGAAACACCTCTTCTACACTAATAAGGGATAACTGGACCTGGCACAAGGTGTAAGTACCTCTGGTACCCACTACAAGCCAGGCCAGCCTCCTACATCGGTTGTGCAGCAGTGGGATAAGTACTTGTAACTACTTACCACTTTGTCATTGTGTACTTTTCATAAGAGAAGAATATACAAAACAGTTCAGTGTATGTACACTTAACCAATAAGTTTTGCTTTTCTTCTCTCAAACTTTTTACAAAGTTCTGAAAAGTTTTCTAAAACTTCTAAAAGTTTTCTAAAAGTTAGAAAAAGTTTTTTCTCTGTTCTTTAAAATGTTCTGAAACTTTTTCTTCCTTCTCACTGTCTCTAAACCTTTTACTATCATGTCTGTAGAAGACTCTACTCTTAAAATGGTCAATACTACTTATGACAATTTGAATTACAAGAGCCTAAGGAGTCTCTGCTTAGGTAGAGGTTCAGTGATAGGAAAGAACCCTACAAAAGAGTTTCTATTTAACATGCTTATTGTGAATGATGAGTCCCAAGCAGGCACTTCAAATGAGAGGTTAATAGAAGGTTCCCATTCTCACTCAGGGGATCTCCTTGAGGGAGGTGGGGAGGGTTCAGTACCAGATCTTCCCCCTAGCAGGACACCTAGTAATGTTGGTAGTAATGGAGGTTCCCATCATAGTAGGGGAGTCTTTATTCCTGGAGGCCAAGTTGTTAGGGCTCAGTCAGTTAGGGACAGATCCCCCTCTGTTGTTTCCAATTTATCTTCTGTGTCCAAGCATTCCCAACCCAATCACCCTGAAGACAACATGTTAGTAAGGGAACTCAAAAAGTTGAGGGTTGAAGAGACCAGACTGAAGGTTAAACAGCAACAGCTGGCCTTAGATAGGGAATCCCTAGACCTGGAGAAGGAAAGACAGAGATTGTGGTTAGGACCCCATGGTGGCAGCAGCAGTATTCCTGATAGTAATCATGTTAGAGAGCATGATTCCAGGAATCTGCACAAGATAGTCCCCCCTTACAAGGAGGGGGATGACATCAACAAGTGGTTTGCTACACTTGAGAGGGCCTGTATGGTACAGGGGGTCCCTCAAAGGCAGTGGGCTGCTATATTGTGGCTATCTTTCAATGGAATGGGTAGGGATAGGCTCCTTGCTGTTAGAGAAAGTGAAGCTATCAATTTTGCAGTTTTGAAGGATGCACTCTTGGATGGATTTGGCTTAACCACTGAACAATACAGGATTACGTTCAGAGACACCAGAAAAGAGTCCTCACAAGACTGGATAGACTTTGTTGACTGTTCAGTGAAGGCCTTGGAGGGGTGGTTACATGGCAGTAACGTTTCTGACTATGAAAGCCTGTATAATCTTATTCTGAGAGAGCATATTCTGAATAACTGTGTGTCTGACTTGTTACACCAATATCTTGTGGACTCAGATCTGACCTCTCCCCAAGAATTGGGAAAGAAGGCAGACAAATGGGTCAGAACAAGAGTGAACAGAAAAGTTCATATAGGGGGTGACAAGGATGGCAAGAAGGATGGTAAGTCTTCTGACAAGGGTGGGGACAAAAGTAAAACTGAGTCTTCATCAGGCCCACAAAAATCCTCTGGTGGGGGTGGTGGGTCCAAATCCTCTTCCAATAATCAACCTAAAAAGCCTTGGTGTTATTTGTGTAAAGTCAAACGCCATTGGACAACTGATGCCAGTTGTCCAAAGAAAAACACCAAACCTCCCACTACCACAAACCCCACTGCAAATTCTAGTGCCCCTAGTAATAGCAGTGGTGGTGGGAGCAAACCTACTAATAGCCAATCCAAGGGAGTAGCTGGGCTCACTTTTGGTAATTTAGTTGGGGTTGGTCTTGTTAGGGAGACCACAGAGGCTGTGTTAGTCTCTGAAGGTGCCATGGATTCAGCACACCTCTGAATCCAAGATGGCAGAGGTTTGGGGCACGCTGGAGGAGCTTTGGCACTCCCCTTTCCTTTGTCCAGTTTCGCGCCAGAGCAGGGCTGGGGGATCCCTGAACCGGTGTAGACTGGCTTATACAGAGATGCCATCAAAGCATTTCGAGAGGCTGGGGGAGGCTACTCCTCCCCAGCCCTGACACCTATTTCCAAAGGGAGAGGGTGTAACACCCTCTCTCAGAGGAAGTCCTTTGTTCTGCCTTCCTGGGCCAGGCCTGGCTGGACCCCAGGAGGGCAGAAACCTGTCTGAGGGGTTGGCAGCAGCTGCAGTGAAAACCCCGGAAAGGCAGTTTAGCAGTACCCGGGTTCTGTGCTAGAGACCGGGGGATTCGTGGAATTGTCCCCCCAATGCTAGAATAGCATTGGGGGGACTATTCCATGATTCTAGACCTATTACATGGCCATGTTCGGAGTTACCATTGTGACGCTGTACATAGGTAGAGACCTATGTACAGTGCACGCGTGTAATGGTGTCCTCGCACTCACAAAGTCCGGGGAATTTGCCCTAAATGATGTGGGGGCACCTTGGCTAGTGCCAGGGTGCCCTCACACTAAGTAACTTTGCACCCAACATTCACCAGGTGAAGGTTAGACATATAGGTGACTTATAAGTTACTTAAGTGCAGTAGTAAATGGCTGTGAAATAACGTGGATGTTATTTCACTCAGGCTGCACTGGCAGGCCTGTGTAAGAATTGTCAGATCTCCCTAGGGGTGGCAAAAGAAATGCTGCAGCCCATAGGGATCTCCTGGAACCCCAATACCCTGGGTACCTCAGTACCATAGACTAGGGAATTATAAGGGTGTTCCAGTATGCCAATGTGAATTGGTGAAATTGGTCACTAGCCTGTTAGTGACAATTTGGAAAGCAGAGAGAGCATAACCACTGAGGTTCTGGTTAGTAGAGCCTCAGTGAGACAGTTAGTCTTAACACAGGGAACACATACAGAGCACATACTTATGAGCACTGGGGCCCTGCCTGGCAGGGTCCCAGTGACACACAGACTAAAACAACATATATACAGTGAAATATGAGGGTAACATGCGAGGCAAGATGGTACTTTCCTACACAACCCCCCCCCAAACGAAGGACAATAAGACTAGCCATGACCTGATGAGTCTTCATTGTCTAAGTGGAAATATCTGGAGAGTCCATCTGCATTGGAGTGGCTACTCCCAGGTCTATGTTCCACTGTATAGTCCATTCCCTGTAGAGATATGGACCACCTCAAAAATTTAGGGTTTTCACCTTTCATTTGTTTTAGCCAAAGTAGAGGTTTGTGGATTGTCTGAACAATGAAGTGAGTGCCAAACAGGTATGGCCTCAACTTCTTCAGTGCCCAGACCACAGCAAAGGCCTCCCTCTCAATGGCAGACCAACGCTTTTCTCTAGGGGTCAACCTTCTGCTGATAAAAGCTACTGGTTGATCCTGGCCCTCAGAGTTAAGTTGTGATAAGACTGCCCCTACCCCTAATTCAGATGCATCAGTTTGAACAATGAATTTCTAGGAGTAACAAGGGCTTTTTAGGACAGGTGCAGTGCACATGGCCTATTTGAGCTCCTCAAAAGCTTTCTGACAGCTAGCTGTCCACAATACCTTTTTAGGCATCTTCTTGCTAGTGAGATCATTAAGTGGGACTGCAATGGAGCCATAATCTTTAATGAATCTCCTGTAATACCCAGTGAGGCCTAGGAAGACTCTCACCTGGGTCTCTGTTGTAGAGGGAACCCAATCCATGATTGTCTGGATTTTCCCCTGAAGTGGTGCAATCTGTTCCCCACCAACAAGGTGTCCCAGATAAACCACCTTCCCCTGCCCTATCTGGCACTTTGAAGCCTTGATAGTGAGGCCTGCCTTTTGCAGGGCCTCTAAAACTTTCCATAGGTGGACCAGGTGATCATCCCAACTGGAGCTAAAGACAGCTATATCGTCCAGATATGCTGCACTAAAAGCTTCCAGCCCTTGCAGGACTGTGTTCACCAACCTCTGAAAAGTGGCAGGTGCATTTTTCAATCCAAAAGGCATTACTGTGAATTGGTAATGGCCTCCAATGGTTGAAAATGCAGTTTTAGGTTTAGCATCTTCTGATAATTTGATCTGCCAATACCCTGCAGTCAAATCAAAAGTGCTTAGATACTTGGCAGATGCCAGTGTATCTATGAGCTCATCTGCCCTGGGTATAGGGTGAGCATCAGTTTTGGTTACCTGGTTGAGACCTCTGTAGTCTACACAAAACCGCATTTCCTTCTTTCCATCTTTGGAATGGGGTTTTGGTACAAGTACCACAGGAGAAGCCCATGGACTTTCAGAGTGCTCAACCACTCCCAGTTGTAATATTTTCTGCACCTCTTGCTTTATGCAGTCCCTGACATGGTCAGGCTGCCTATAGATCTTACTTTTGACAGGCAAGCTGTCTCCAGTATCTATAGTGTGCTCACACCAAGAAGTGGTACCTTGCACAGTAGAGAAGAGTTCAGAAACTGACCCAGGAGATTTATGCAATGGTCTTTCTGCTCAGCAGTAAGACAATCAGCCAAAACTACACCTTCCACTAGAGCATCTTGTTCTGTGGAAGAGAAGAGATCAGGTAGAGGATCACTGTCTTCTTCCTGTCCCTCATCAGTTGCCATGAGCAGGGTAAGATCAGCCCTGTCATAGTAGGGTTTCAGGCGATTGACATGGAGCACCCTAAGGGGACTCCTGGCAGTGCCTGAGTCAACTAAGTAGGTGACTTCACCCTTTTTCTCAACAATTGTGTGGGGTCCACTCCATTTATCTTGGAGTGCTCTTGGGGCCACAGGCTCCAAGACCCACACTTTCTGCCCTGGTTGGTACTGAACCAAAACAGCCTTCTGGTCATGCCATTGCTTCTGGAGCTCTTGGCTGGCCTGAATGTTTTTACTGGCCTTTTTCATATACTCAGCCATCCTTGATCTGAGGCCAAGTACATAATCCACAATATCTTGCTTTGGAGCTTTTAAAGGTTGTTCCCAACCCTCCTTGACAAGTGTTAGTGGACCCCTAAAAGGGTGTCCAAAGAGGAGTTCAAAGGGGCTGAAGCCCACTCCTTTCTGGGGTACCTCCCTGTAGGCAAAAAGGAGGCATGGTAACAGGATATCCCATCTCCTGCGGAGTTTTTCAGGGAGACCCATAATCCTGCCTTTGAGAGTTTTGTTAAATCTCTCCACAAGTCCATTTGTTTGTGGATGATAGGGTGTAGTGAACTTGTAAGTCACACCACACTCCTTCCACATGGCCTTTAAGTAAGCAGACATGAAATTGCTTCCCCTGTCTGATACTACTTCCTTTGGGAAGCCCACCCTGGAAAATATTCCCAGGAGGGCCTTTGCCACTGCAGGAGCTGTAGTGGTCCTTAAAGGAATTGCTTCAGGATATCTTGTGGCATGGTCCACTACCACCAAAATAAACCTATTGCCTGAAGCAGTAGGAGGGTCAAGGGGGCCAACTATGTCAACCCCTACCCTTTCAAAGGGAACCCCAACCACAGGCAGTGGAATAAGGGGTGCCTTTGGGGTGCCACCTGTCTTGCCACTGGCTTGACAGGTTTCACAGGACTCACAAAATTCCTTTGTGTCCTCAGACATCTTAGGCCAATGAAACAAGGGAACAAGCCTGTCCCAAGTTTTCATTTGTCCCAGATGCCCAGCTAGGGGAATGTCGTGGGCTAGAGTTAGGTGGAACTTTCTGTACTCCTGAGGAATCACTAACCTCCTGGCAGTTCCAGGTTTAGGATCCCTTGCCTCAGTGTACAAGAGGTTGTCCTCCCAGTAAACTATGTGAGAGTCACTGACATCCCCATTAGCTTGTTTGACAGCTTGCTGTCTTAGACCCTCTAGTGTGGGACAGGTCTGCTGTGCCACACTCAGATCCTCCCTGGCAGGCCCCCCTTCACCCAAAAGCTCAGCAGTGTCTGCTTCCAGCTCCTCTGGTGTAGGTTCTGCACAGGGTGGAAATTCTTCTTCCTCAGAATTAGAATCCACTGTAGAGGGAGGGATAGTAGGAAGTGGTTTACTTCTACTAGCCCTAGCTTTAGGGAGCACTTGGTCCAGTGTTCCAGGATCCAAGTCACCCTGTCCTTTTTGCTTTTGGCCTGAGCCCTGGTTAAAGCAAAAAATATGCCCTTCGATGCCCAGCATTGCTGCATGGGCCTCCAACTCCACATCTGACCAAGCTGATGTCTCCAAATCATTTCCTAGTAGACAGTCTACAGGTAAATCTGTGGCTACCACAACTTTCTTTGGACCAGTAACCCCCTCCCCAGTTGAGATTTACAACAGCCATGGGGTGGCTAAGTGTGTTGTTGTGAGCATCGGTTACTTGGTACTGGTGACCAAGTAGGTGTTGTTCAGGGTGGACCAGTTTCTCTATCACCATTGTGACACTGGCACCTGTGTCCCTGTAGGCCTGAACCTCAACACCATTTATTAGGGGTAGTTGCTTGTACTTATCCATGTTAAGGGGACAAGCAACCAAGGTGGCTAAATCAATAGCCCCCTCAGAGACTAACACAGCCTCTGTGGTCTCCCTAATCAGACCAACCCCAACTAAGTTACCAAAAGTGAGCCCAGCTACTCCCTTGGCTATTAGTAGGTTTGTTCCCACCACCACTGCTATTAGTAGGGACACTAGGTGTAGCAGTAGGGGTTGTAGTGGTAGGAGGCTTGGTGCCTTTCTTTGGACAACTGGGATCTGTTGTCCAATGGCCTTTTATTTTACATAAATAGCACCATGGTTTCTTTTCTTTGTTTTGATTAGAAGAGGATTTGGGCCCACCACCCCCACCAGAGTGTTTTTGTGGGCCTGATGAAGACTCATTTTGAGATTTTTCCCCACCCTTGTCAGAAGACTTACCATCCTTCTTCTTGTTGCCATCTTTGTCACCCCCTGTATGAACTTTTCTGTTCACCCTTGTTCTGACCCATTTGTCTGCCTTCTTTCCCAATTCTTGGGGAGAGGTCAGATCAGAGTCCACCAAGTACTGGTGCAACAAATCAGACACACAGTTATTAAGAATATGCTCTCTCAGGATCAAGTTATACAGGCGGTCATAATCAGTAACTTTACTGCCATGTAACCACCCCTCCAAGGCCTTCACTGAATGGTCAATGAAATCAACCCAGTCTTGTGAAGACTCCTTTTTGGTCTCTCTGAACTTTATCCTGTATTGTTCAGTGGTTAAGCCATAACCATCCAGGAGTGCATTCTTAAGAACTTTGTAATCATTGGCTTCACTTTTTTTCACAGTAAGGAGCCTATCCCTACCTTTTCCAAATGATAGCCATAGGATAGCAGCCCACTGCCTTTGAGGGACATCCTGTACAGCACAGGCCCTCTCAAGTGCAGCAAACCACTTGTTAATGTCATCCCCCTCCTTATAAGGGGGAACTATCTTGTGCAGATTCCTGGAATCATGCTCTTTTGCAGGATGACTATGGGGAATACTGCTGCTGCCACCATGGGTTTCTAAACCCAGTTTCTGTCTCTCCTTCTCTACTTCTAAGGTTTGTCTATCCAAATCCAGCTGTTGCTTCTTGAGCTTCAGTCTGATTTGTTCCACTCTCAATCTATTGAGCTCCCTTTCTAACAATCTGTCATCAGGGTGGGTGGGTGGGACATGGCTTGAAACAGAAGTATGATGAGAATGGACAGAAGGAGACCTGTCCCTTACAGAAGGCACCCTAACAGCTTGGTTAACAGAAACATCACTTCTACTGTGGTGAGAATGAATGCTCTTGCTATGATGTGAGACAACACTATCTGTATGGTGTGACTCTACATCAGTACCAACTATGCTAGACTGTCTAGTAATGGGCAGGCTATGAAGTTTCTTTCCTGATTCTTTTCCTAGGGGAGTCCCTGGATCAGATTGGGAACCATTTGCTACTTTTTCAACAGATGTGGCCCTTTTGGCCTTATCTTGTTCTCTAAGCATGTTAAGCAATAATTCCAAGGAAGGATTCTTCCCTACACTCAAACCTCTTTCTACACAGAGACTCCTTGCTCCTTTCCAGCTAAGGTGGTCATATGCACGTTTGGACAGATCAACATTTTGGCCTGTGCCAGACATTTTAGAAAGAGTTAAAGTGATAGAAAAAGGATAAAAAGTTTGTCAGAGCTTTTTAGAAAGACAGAGAAAAAAACTTTTTTAACTTTTTAGAACTTTTAGAAAGTTTAGAAGTACTTTTCAGCACTTAGAAAAGAGTGAAAAGAGGAAATGCAAAACTTTTTATTTATGTGTACACACACTGAACTTGTTTTGTATATTTTTCTCTTATGAAAAGTACAATGACAAGAGTGGTAAGTAGTCTCAAAGCACTTATCCCACCGCTGCACAACCAATGTAGGAGGCTGGGCTGGCTTGTAGTGAGTACCAAGGGGTACTTGCACCTTGCACCAGGCCCAGTTATCCCTTATTAGTGTATAGGGTGTCTAGCAGCATGGGCTGATAGATAATGGTAGCTTAGCAGAGCAGCTTAGGCTGAACTAGGAGACGAGTGAAGCTCCTACAGTACCACAAGTGTCATATGCACAATATCATAAGAAAACACAATACACAGATATACTAAAAATAAAGGTACTTTATTTTTATGACAATATGCCAAAAGTATCTCAGTGAGTACCCTCAGTATGAGGATGACAAACATACACAAGATATATGTACACAATACCAAAAATATGCAGTAATAGCAAAAGGAAGTAGTGCAAGCAGTGTAAAGTTACAATAGATTGCAATAGGAGCACATAGGTATAGGGGCAAGACAAACCATATACTCCAAAAGTGGAATGCAAACCACGAATGGACCCCAAACCTATGTGAGCTTGTAGAGGGTCGCTGGGACTGTAAGAAAACAGTGAGGGTTACAAAAATAGCCCACCCCAAGACCCTGTAAGGTACGTGAAAAGTGCACCTACAACCCCCAGAGAGCACAGAAGTCGTGATAGGGGGATTCAGCAAGGAAGACCAACACCAGCAATGCAACAACAGTGGATTTCCAGACCTGAGTACCTGTAAGACAAGCGGACCAAGTCCAATAGTCACAACAGTGTCGAGAGTGGGCAGGAGCCCAGGAAATGCCAGCAGAGGGTGCAAGGAAGCTGCCACCGGATGGAAGAAGCTTGGTGTTCTGCAAGAACGAAGAGGACTAGGAACTTCCCCTTTGGAGGATGGATGTCCCACTTCGTGAAGAAGCTTGCAGCGGTGTTCCCACACAGAAAGACCACAAACAAGCCTTGCTAGCTGCAAGGGACGCGGTTAGGGATTTTGGAGATCTATGTACAGTGCACGAGTGTAATGGTGTACCTGCACTCACAAAGTCCGGGGAATTTGCCCTGAACGATGTGGGGGCACCTTAGCTAGTGCCAGGGTGCCCTCTGTTGGAGGCTGGCCTGGCTTGTAGTGGGTACCAAGGGGTACTTACACTCTGTACCAGGTCCAGTTATCCCTTATTAGTGTAGAAGAGGTGTTTCTAGCAGCTTAGGCTGATAGAAGGTAGCTATAGCAGAGCAGTTTAGGCTGAACTAGGAGACATGCAAAGTTCCTACTATACCACTGGTGTCATATGCACAATATCATAAGAAAACACAATACACAGATATACTAAAAATAAAGGTACTTTATTTTTATGACAATGGGGGTCATTCCAACCCTGGCGGTCGGTGTTAAAGCGGCGGACAACCCGCCAACAGGCAGGCTGTTAAAAAAAATGGAATTCTGACCCTGGCGGGAACCGCCAACACAGCCCGCCACTTTAACACTCCGACCGCCACGGCGGGACAAACAAACAGCGCAGCGGTCACCGCCAACAGACAGGCGGCAGACAATGTACCGCCCACCCTATCACGACCCACCAATCCACCACCTTTTCCGGGGCGGGTGCCCCGCCGATAAAAACACGGCGGAAACAGACTACGAACGGGAAAACGCTCACCTATACACACTCCACGAGGAATCTGGACAGCATGGAACCCGAATTAAACATCCTACCAGCCATTGTCTTCCTGCTCCTCTACTTGGAGCACGAACGCCGGCACAGAAGACACCGGTGAGTACTGCACCTACGACACAGGGGAGGGGGGAGGAGAAAAGCTTACGGGCACACACATACGCGACCCCCCCCTACCAAATCCCTACACACAAATGCAGAGCAACAAGTCAGAGTGACACCCCCCAAACCCCCCGGAATAATGCCAAGACAAAATAAACTGTTTATTAAAATTGAAGTATATTAAAGCATATTTGAACTGAAGTGAAAAATGAAATTTATCAAATAAATATATTACAACATTAACAATACATCCATAGTCCAAAAGACCGGCACATATTGCCTACATTCCATTGTTCGTGGGCCAATGTGCATAAACACAGGGGCAAAGCCCACACACGAGACCCGTTTCCATTGGAGAGAACACTGCTGGGGCATCAGATGATAAAACCACAGGCACCTCAGGGGGAAGTGAAGGGGGGGCACCTCAGCCACATGAGTCCACGACGCCAGATCCACGAGGGGCCTCCATGCCCACTGTACCATCCTGGGGAGTGCAAAGCCACAGTCTCTCAAGTCTCTACAGTGGGTGGATTGCCCACTGTTCCATCCTGGGGAGTGCAAAGCCACAGTCTCTCAAGTCTCTACAGTGGGTGGATTGCCCACTGTGCCATCCTGGGGAGTGCAAAGCCAGAGTCCATCAGCTGGATTACAGACTCCACTGGTCATGGAGGAGGCATGGTGCCCAGAGTGCTTCATGAAGCCCTGCCCGACACAGATCCGGCCCTGCCAATGGTCCAGCGGTGCAGAGACGGCGGTACCCAGCGGAGCGGTGCTTGAGATGAAGGGCCCAGCAGAGCAGTGCTTGACAGGAAGGGCCCAGCGGAGCGGTGCAGAGACGGCGGTGCCCAGCGGAGCGGTGCTTGAGATGAAGGGCCCAGCAGAGCGGTGCTTGAGATGAAGGGCCCAGCAGAGCGGTGCTTGAGATGAAGGGCCCAGCGGAGCGGTGCTTGAGATGAAGGGCCCAGCGGAGCGGTGCTTGAGATGAAGGGCCCAGCGGAGCGGTGCTTGAGATGAAGGGCCCAGCGGAGCGGTGCTTGAGATGAAGGGCCCAGCGGAGCGGTGCTTGAGATGAAGGGCCCAGCGGAGCGGTGCTTGAGATGAAGGGCCCAGCGGAGCGGTGCTTGAGATGAAGGGCCCAGCGGAGCGGTGCTTGAGATGAAGGGCCCAGCGGAGCGGTGCAGAGACGGCAGTGCCCAGCGGAGCGGTGCTTGAGATGAAGGGCCCAGCGGAGCGGTGCTTGAGATGAAGGGCCCAGCGGAGCGGTGCAGAGACGGCAGTGCCCAGCGGAGCGGTGCTTGAGATGAAGGGCCCAGCGGAGCGGTGCTTGAGATGAAGGGCCCAGCAGAGCGGTGCTTGAGATGAAGGGCCCAGCGGAGCAGTGCTTGAGATGAAGGGCCCAGCGGAGCAGTGCTTGAGATGAAGGGCCCAGCGGAGCGGTGCTTGACAAGAAGGGCCCAGCGGAGCGGTGCTTGAGATGAAGGGCCCAGCGGAGCGGTGCTTGAGATGAAGGGCCCAGCGGAGCGGTGCTTGAGATGAAGGGCCCAGTGGAGCGGTGCAGAGACGGCGGTGCCCAGCGGAGCGGTGCTTGAGATGAAGGGTCCAGCGGAGCGGTGCTTGAGATGAAGGGCCCAGCGGAGCGGTGCTTGAGATGAAGGGCCCAGCGGAGCGGTGCTTGAGATGAAGGGCCCAGCGGAGCGGTGCTTGAGATGAAGGGCCCAGCGGAGCGGTGCAGAGACGGCGGTGCCCTGTTCAGCGGTGCTTCTCTTGGCGGGGCCCTGTTCAGCGGTGCTTATCACAGCGGGGCCCTGTTCAGCGGTGCTTCTCACGGCGGGCCCTGTTCAGCGGTGCTTGTCTTGGCGGGGCCCTGTTCAGCGGTGCTTCTCACGGCTGGGCCCTGTTCAGCGGTGCTTCTCACAGCGGGACCCTGTTCAGCGGTGCTTGTCTTGGCGGGGCCCTCTTCAGCGGTGCTTCTCACGGCGGGGCCCTGTTCAGCGGTGCTTGTCTTGGCGGGGCCCTGTTCAGCGGTGCTTCTCACGGCGGGGCCCTGTTCAGCGGTGCTTTTCACGGCGGGGCCCTGTTCAGCGGTGCTTGTCTTGGCGGGGCCCTGTTCAGCGGTGCTTGTCTTGGCGGGGCCCTGTTCAGCAGTGCTTCTCACGGCGAGGCCCTGTTCAGCGGTGCTTCTCACGGCGGGGCCCTGTTCAGCGGTGCTTCTCACGGCGGGGCCCTGTTCAGCGGTGCTTCTCACGGCGGGGCCCTGTTCAGCGGTGCTTCTCACGGCGGGGCCCTGTTCAGCGGTGCTTGTCTTGTGTTCCTAGGGAACCAGATCTGGCCAATAATTCCCGCTCAGTCTCCATCCGACTTTTCGCTTGCGGGGCCCTCCTGTGCTGGAGTCCTGGGCCCGTGGGTGTCCTCCGTCACACCCCAAATGGGGCTGGTGGGGCCCTCCTGGGCAGCTCGACTGCTGCCGGACTTGTGCGCCCTGCTGCCCTTGCCCTCCTTGGCAGAAACTCTGGGGCCCTTGCCTCCCTTTCTGGATGGGCCAGGTGACGGTGCAAGGGTGGTGTCCTTGGGGGCATCCGTCTCAGGCCTGTTGCGCCGGCCCTTCCCTTTTCTGCTTCTTTTCCCAGGGGGTGGGCTGGCTGTCCCCTTGCTGCTGGCCGATGTTCCTGCCCTAGGAGCTGGTGGACTCCAATAGCCCTGAACGATGGTCCTTGTAGGTGCAGGGCTTGTGGTGGCTGAGGTGCTGGTTGGACTCTTACGAGATGGAGGGGTGGGTCAGGTGATGCAAAGAGGTTAATTTTGGAGCAGTGGGAAGGGTAGGTGCAGTGGGTATGGGAGTGGAGGGAGAGGATGTGGTTGTAGGAGAGTCAAGTGTGCTGTCTTTGGGTGTAGGTGCTTGTGCTGGAGGCTGTAGTGAGGTGGATGGCTGTTGGGTGGGTGACTGCCTGTGTTTGTGTGGTTTGGAAGAGGGGGTGACAGACACACTGGGAGAGGACACAGGGGACGTGTAAATGGCAGTGGGGGTGGTGACTGCACGTGTGCGGACTGTTCTGGTGGGTGTGGTGGTGATGGACGTAGTGGCTGATGGTGGTGTGCATGCAGGTGTGAGTGGAGACGTCACAGGGAGGGAGGAGGGAGACAAGGAGGAGGGGGACACAGAGGAGGCAGTGGTTGTTGGCATGTCCGCATCTGGATGTTGCTTGGCTGAATGCTTGTGTGATCTGTGGTGCTTATGTCTGGATGAGCTGCCCTTGGGTGTTGAGGTGTGTGCAGGCTTGTCTGTAGGTGTGTCTGGGATAGGCAGAGGAGCAGGGGAGTGGGACTGGGTTGAGGAAGTTGGAGGGGGGAGGCTAGAGACAGGGACAATTGCTGCCGTCAGTGCTGAGGCCAGAGCGTTGAACGATCGCTGATGGGCAGCCTGACCCGAATGAATGCCCTCCAGGTATGCATTGCTCCGATGCACCTCCCTTTCTACCCCCTGGATGGCATTCAAAAGGGTAGACTGCCCAACAATGAGCATCCTCAGGAGGTCAATGATCTCCGCACTGAGGGCAGCAGGGGTAACTGGGGCAGGACCTGAGGTGCCAGGGGCGAAGGAGATGCCCGGCTTCCTGGCCGAGCGGGCACGGGGCGAACGCTGAGGGGCTGCTGGGAGGGCGGGGCTGGTGCGCTGGGTGGCGGCTATACCTGTTGTTGCGGTGGGCACGGATGTTGCCGCCACAACAAGGGAGCTCCCTTCTGAGGACGTGTCGGTGTCGCTGACGTCTCCACGGGTCCCCGTTGTGGAGCTCCCCTCGCCCTCCGTCTCACTGGTGTACTCGGAGTCGGTTGCATGGCCCTCCGGGGCCATGTGAGATGCAGCTCCCTCGTGCGCCGATGCCACTTCTCCTCCACCTGATGATGCTAATACACACATGAACAGGAAAACCAAATTAAAGGGGGGGGGAAAGAAAGACATGTTGAGTGCATGCATTGGCGGCACCGTTGGCGGAGAGGACAGACACAGAAGCCCCCTGCACTACGCCGCGCACTCGGGGTACACTACTCAATTATTGTGACTTGGCCTACAAGTCTATGGACGACAAATGCACACATAGGTGAGCCCGGACCATGGATAGCTGTACTTAGCACCCTACAGAGGTGGGGGGTGGGGGCACAGGGCCATGCCTAACGGAGGGGCCTAGCCTACAGAAACCGCCTTGGCCTAGAGATAGCCACAGCCCTCCTCCCCCACCCAGACACCTCCACTGTGCGCTAATATAGTAGAATGTGCTGATACTCACCCCCTTGTGTCTGCTGTGATGTCCTCACGCGCCCATCCAAATCGGGGTAGGCCACCGCCAGGATCCGGGACATCAGGGGGGTCAATTGCCGTGTGGCACCCCTCCTAGGTTGGGAGGCCATCCCCAGCAGAGCCTCGGCGGTCTTTCTGCTCCCGCGACGGATGTCCTCCCACCTCTTGCGGCAGTGGGTGCCCCGTCTGTTGTGGACCCCCAGGGCCCGGACGTCCTTGGCGATTGCACGCCAAATGTCGATCTTCTGATGGGCGCTGACCTATGAGACATGGACAGGGTGGAACAAGAAATATCATCACTCTTCTGCATGGTCGATGTGAGTGGCCCCCCCTCCCCAACCTTGCCATGTGGCACATACTCTCATCTGTCGTGCGTTGCACTCCTCATTCGCTCCCCTCCCCACCATCTTACATCCACCCCACTCAACACAGGCATAGCCCATACTACGTGCTCCCTGTGTACTTACCTGTTGGTCTGGAGGACCGTAGAGTAGCGCATACTGGGGGAGGACCCCATCCACAAGTTTCTCCAATTCCTCAGAAGTGAAGGCAGGGGCCCTTTCCCCAGTCGCAGCAGCCATTGTATCTCCCAGACCGAGGTCACAGCAGCACTTGCAGTATAGGTCCTCTCCTGTGGATGATCAGGTCTTGAGTGATTAAGCAGTTAGAAAATGGCGGTCACGCCCGCGGCGGTGCGTACCGCGGCGGTGCGTCCCGCGACCGCCGGCGCATATCGTCATTGGCTCCTGAGACCCATAGGGTTCAATGTTAACCAATGCTGCTTTGCGCTGCGGTCTTCGACCGCCTACCGCCACGGTGTGCCACGCCAGCGCATTAACCTCACATCCCATTGTCACACTTCAAAGGTCAGGCAGCCGCCATTTCAAGGGCCCACATGGCTTAATTTCTACTGCGTCACACAGACCTAATCCTTGCATTGCCACTCATACAAGCCATTCAATGCATAGCGAAACATGTACTGTGCAAGCTGTGGTTACGTACCTGTGGGTTGCTTGACTCTGTGCTCCATGTTGTCCTTCCTAGGCACCGTCCGCTGGGACTTGCGAGGAGATGGAGGAATCCTCCCGTGTACAGACCGCTGGTGGACCTGTCGACAATGGAAGAACGACATGTCATACTGACATACAGACTTGACCGAGCCACTATACATGAACTGTGTGCCCAGCTGGAGCCAGACCTGATGTCCCCCATTCGCCAACCCACAGGGATTCCCCCTCTGGTGCAGGTTCTGTCAGTACTCCATTTTTTGGCAAGTGGATCATTCCAAACAACAGTGGCCATATCATCAGGGATGTCTCAGCCTATGTTTTCTAAGATTTTGTCCAGAGACTTTTCTGCCCTGATGAAATACATGCGGAGCTACATTGTTTTCCCTGAGGTGGGCGATTTGGCTACAGTGAAGGGTGATTTCTATGCCCTTGGACATATCCCCAACATCATTGGTGCCATTGATGGGACACGTGGCTTTGGTCCCCCCCAGCAGGAGTGAACAGGTGTACAGGAACAGAAAAAGTTATCATTCTATGAATGTCCAGGTGGTCTGTTTGGCTGACCAGTACATCTCCCATGTAAATGCCAAGTTCCCTGGGTCTGTGCATGACGCGTACATCATGCAAAATAGCAGCATCCCTTATGTGATGGAACAGCTACAGAGACACCGTGTGTGGCTAATAGGTGACTCTGGTTACCCCAACCTGTCGTGGCTACTTACCCCAGTGAGGAATCCCAGGACAAGGGCAGAGGAACGCTACAATGAGGCCCATGGGCGAACTAGGAGGATTATAGAAAGAACCTTCGGCCTCCTGAAGGCCAGGTTTAGGTGCCTGCATATGACAGGTGGATCACTAATATACTCACCAAAGAAGGTGTGCCATATCATCGTGGCCTGCTGTATGCTTCACAACCTGGCTTTGCGACGCCAGGTGCCTTTCCTGCAGGAGGATGGTCCAGATGGTGGTGTTGTAGCAGCTGTGGAGCCTGTGGAGAGTGAAGAGGAGGAAGACGACGGGGACGACACAGACAACAGGGACACAGTGATACAACAGTATTTTCAGTAGCACACAGGTACGAATCAACCACGCCATTTCACATTTACTTAAAGTCTCCTGCCTCTCTACTGTCTGAGTTCCCCCCCCAGTTCCTGTTAACTGAGTTGTGACTTTTCCTTCCGTTTTCAGAGCTGTGGGCCCCACTGCGTGACCTCTGCTTTGTTTGCCCATGGACTACAGCTGTGTGACAGTGGTATGTGGTCATCACAATGTAACTGAAAATTTTTGCACCGTTATGTCTAATACATAAGTTCAAAATACAAGCAGACTCCAGATTTCTTAAGTGCAATAAGTGAATTTATTAAAGTTCTAATATTAGGAACATGATTGTAATACGGTGATGGTGGAGTAATGTCCATGGCAGAGTCCAGTTCTCAGTCTCACAGGTGCATTGTCCATATGCCTGTGGAAGGATGGAGCAGGGGCTGTTCAAGGTTGGACATGGTGACAATGTGGGACAGTGGGATGACATCAGGGGGTATCAGGGGGCGGGGGTCTTGGCATCCTACTCTGTCTTCTTGTGAGATCTCAGGTTCCGCTTGCGGGGTGGTTCTTCTTCTGCAGGAGGTGGGGTTCTGGTGGCCTGTCGTTGTGTGGGGGCCTCCTGTCCACTAGCGCCGGCGGAGGTGGTAAGCTGTTCCTGGTCCAGGCTAGTGACAGGGGCCCTTTGTGGTGCCACATGGTCCCACAATGTGGTGACTATCTGGTTTAGGGCCAGGACGATGGTCCCCATTGCGGAACTAATGCTCCTCAGTTCCTCTCTGAACCCCATGTACTGTTGCTCCTGCATGACCTGGATCTCCTGGAACCTGGCCAGTACCGTAGCCATCGTCTCCTGGGAGTGGTGGTATGCTCCCATGATGGAGGAGAGGGCCTCTTGGAGAGTCGGTTCCCTGGGCCTGTCCCCCCCCTGTCGCACAGCAGCCCTCCCAGTTCCCCTGTTTCCCTGGGCCTCTGTCCCCTGGACGGTGTGCCCACTACCACTGCCCCCAGGTCCCTGTTGTTGTTGGGGTGGTGGGTCATCCTGGGTGCCCTGTAGTGGTGGACACACCGCTGATTGACGTGTCCTGGAGACAGAGGCATGGGCCCACTGGGTGGGAGCTGTGCTGGTGTTCCCAGAGGGGGTTAGGTCTGGTGTAGCCTGTGGCTGTCTGTGGGGAACCGACTGTCCCGAGGTCCCCGATGGGCCGGGCTGGTCATCTGGGTCCAGGGAGACAGAGCTGCTGTCATCACTGGGGGCCTCTTCTGGGGGTGGGATGGACATCTCTGGACCCTCCGTGGCGGTGTGGTGGCGTTCGGGTCCTGCAGGGGTATAAGAGCATGGTTATAGCTTCTGTGTGTGGCATTTCGTGTAATGGGTGGGTGGCCGTGGACCCCAGTGCTGGCATTCCCTTGTGGGGGCTTTTGTGAGGGTGGCTTGTGGGGGAGATGGGTATGTGCAGTGGGCATGCTTTGGTGATGGGTGTCCATGCTTTGGGGACGCATGCAGGGGTAGGTTTTGGGACGGGTGGGTTGTGATGGTGAGCCATTTGCAAGGAGTTGGTGTGATGGGGGTGGGGGTATGATTTGGCATGCAGGTGGGGTGGGGGGAATGAAGTAGTGGAGATTTGCCTTACCAGAGTCCATTCCTCCGCCTACTCCTGCGAGGCCCTCAGGATGCAGGATGTGCAAGACTTCCTCCTCCCATGCTGTGAATTCTGGGGGAGTAGGTGGGGGTCCGCCGCCAGTCTTCTGCACCGCGATGTTGTGCCTTGATACCATGGAACGCACCTTCCCCCGTAGGTCGTTCCACCGCTTTCTGATGTCGTCCCGATTGCGTGGATGCTGTCCCACAGCGTTGACCCTGTCCACTATTCTTTGCCATAGCTCCATCTTCCTGGCAATGCTGGTGTGCTGCACCTGTGCCCCGAAGAGCTGGAGCTCTACACGAACTATTTCCTCCACCATGACCCTGAGTTCTGCGTCAGTGAACCTGGGGTGTCTTTGGGGTGCCATGGGGTGGTGTGGATGAGGTGAGGGGTGGTGTATGTGTTGTAGAGTGTGGTGAGTGTGGTGGTGTATGGTGTTTGGTGCGTGGAAATTGTGTGGGTGATGTTGTGATTTGCCTCTGTGTGATGGTCTACTCTATGCTGTGCTGTCTCTCTCTGTCCTTCAGTCGCAATAGTGGTCGTAAGGGTTTGTGGGTGATGTGAGTGTGTGTTTTATATTTAATTGGGTGTGTGGGAGTGGTGTGTGTATGTGTCTCAGGTGTGTATATTTTGATTTGTCCAATGTGGCTGTGTTTTGTAAAGGTGTGCGTATTTTGAGCGCGGCGGTGTGTACCACCAATGGAATACCGCGGTTGAAAGACCGCTGCGGGGATTTGTGGGTCGGAATGGTATGGGCGTATTTCTGTTGGCGTGACGGTGGAGGTTTGGTCATCGTCAGTTTCCCGCTGACCTTTGGTGTGGCGGACTTTTGTTGTTGTCGGGTTTTTGGCGGTTTGCCAGTTGCGGGTCAGAATGACCGTGGCGGTTTACCGCGACCGCGGCGGTGTTATGGCGGTCTTCTGACCGGCGGTAAGCGCCTTTTACCGCTGAGGTCAGAATGACCCCCAATATGCCAAAAGTATCTCAGTGAGTACCCTCAGTATGAGGATGCCAATTATACACAATATATATGTACACAATACAAAAAATATGCAGTAATAGCAAAAGGAAGTAATGCAAGCAGTGTAAAATTACAATGTATTGCAATAGGAGCACATAGGTATAGGGGCAACACAAACCATATACTCCAAAAGTGGAATGCGAATAACGTATGGACCCCAAACCTATGTGAGCTCGTAGAGGGTCGCTGGGACTGTAAGAAAACAGTGAGGGTTAGAAAAATAGCCCACCCAAAGACCCTGAAAAGTTGGTGTAAAGTGCACCTATATTCCCCAGAGAGCACAGAAGTCGTGATAGGGGAATTCTGCAAGGAAGACCAACACCAGCAATGCAACCAAAGTGGATTTCCGGAGGAGAGTACCTGTGGAACAAGGGGACCAAGTCCAAGAGTCGTGACAAAGTTGAGACTGGGCAGATGCCCAGGAAATGCCAGCTGAGGGTGCAAAGAAGCAGCCACCGGATGGTAGAAGCTGTAGATTCTGCAAGAACGAAGAGGGCTAGAAACTTCCCCTTTGGAGGATGGATGTCCTATGTCGTGTAGAAGCCTGCTGAGGTGTTCACACGCAGAAAGACCGCAAACAAGCCTTGCTAGCTGCAAGGGTCGCAGTTAGGGTTTTTGGATGCTGCTGTGGCCCAGGAGGGACCAGGATGTCGCCAATTGTGTGAGGAGACAGAGGGGGCGCCCAGCAAGACAAGGAGCCCTCACAGAAGCAGGCAGCACCCGCAGAAGTGCCGGAACAGGCACTACGAAGAAGAGTCAACCAGAGCTCACCCAAAGTCACAAAAGAAGATCCCACGACGCCGGAGGACAACTCAGGAGGTTGTGCACTGCAGGTTAGAGTGACGGGGACCCAGGCTTGGCTGTGCACAAAGGAAATCCTGGAAGAGTGCACAGGAGCCGGAGCAGCTACAAATCACGCGGTACCCAGCAATGCAGTCTAGCGTGGGGAGGCAAGGACTTACCTCCACCAAACTTGGACTAAAGTGTCACTGGACTGTGGGAGTCACTTGGACAGAGTTGCTGAGTTCCAGGGACCACGCTCGTCGTGCTGAGAGGGGACCCAGAGGACCGGTGATGCAGTCTTTTGTTGCCTGCGGTTGCAGGGGGAAGATTCCGTCGACCCACGGGAGACTTCTTCGGAGCTTCTAGTGCAGAGAGGAGGCAGACTACCCCCACAGCATGCACCACCAGGAAAACAGTCGAGAAGGCGGCAGGATCAGCGATACAAGGTTGCAGTAGTCATCTTTGCTACTGTGTTGCTGTTTTGCAGGAGTCCTGAGCAGTCAGCGGTCGATTCCTTGGCAGAAGGTGAAGAGAGAGATGCAGAGGAACTCTGATGAGCTCTTGCATTCGTTATCTAAAGAATTCCCCAAAGCAGAGACCCTAAATAGCCAGAAAAGGAGGTTTGGCTACTTAGGAAGGAGGATAGGCTAGCAACACAGGTAAGAGCCTATCAGGAGGAGTCTCTGACGTCACCTGCTGGCACTGGCCACTCAGAGCAGTCCAGTGTGCCAGCAGCACCTCTGTTTCCACGATGGCAGAGGTCTGGAGCACACTGGAGGAGCTCTGGGCACCTCCCCTGGGAGGAGCAGGTCAGGGGAGTGGTCACTCCCCTTTCCTTTGTCCACTTTCACGCCAGAGCAGGGCTGGGGGATCCCTGAACCGGTGTAGACTGGCTTATGCAGAGATGGGGACCATCTGTGCCCATCAAAGCATTTCCAGAGGCTGGGGGAGGCTACTCCTCCCAAGCCCCGACACCTTTTTCCAAAGGGAGAGGGTGTAACACCCTCTCTCTGAGGAAGTCCTTTGTTCTGCCTTCCTGGGCCAGGCCTGGCTGGACCCCAGGAGGGCAGAAACCTGTCTGAGGGGTTGGCAGCAGCAGCAGCGAAACCCCTGGAAAGGCAGTTTGGCAGTACCCGGGTCTGTGCTAGAGACTCGGGGATCATGGAATTGTCACCCCAATGCCAGAATGGCATTGGGGTGACAATTCCATGATCTTAGACATGTTACTTGGCCATGTTCGGAGTTACCATTGTGACGCTATACATAGGTAGTGACCTATGTATAGTGCACTCGTGTAATGGTGTCCCCGCACTCACAAAGTCCAGGGAATTTGCCAAGAACGATGTGGGGGCACCTTGGCTAGTGCCAGGGTGCCCACACACTAAGTAACTTGGCACCCAACCTTCACTAGGTGAGGGTTAGACATATAGGTGACTTATAAGTTACTTAAGTGCAGTGTGAAATGGCTGTGAAATAATGTGGGCATTATTTCACTCAGGCTGCAGTAAGAATTGTCAGAGTTCCCTATGGGTGGCAAAAGAAATGCTGCAGCCCATAGGGATCTCCTGGAACCCCAATACCCTGGGTACCTCAGTACCATATACTAGGGAATTGTAAGGGTGTTCCAGTATGCCAATGTGAACTGGTGAAATTGGTCACTAGCCTGTTAGTGACAATTTCGAAAGCAGAGAGAGCATAACCACTGAGGTTCTGGTTAGCAGAGCCTCAGTGAGACAGTTAGTCATCACACAGGGAACACATACAGGGCACACTTATGAGCACTGGGGCCCTGGCTGGCAGGGTCCCAGTGACACATACACTAAAACAACATATATACAGTGAAATATGGGGGTAACATGCCAGGCAAGAAGGTACTTTCCTACACAACCCCCCCCCCCCCCCAAACGAAGGACAATAAGACTAGCCATGACCTGATGAGTCTTCATTGTCTAAGTGGAAATATCTGGAGAGTCCATCTGCATTGGAGTGGGTACTCCCACGTCTATATTCCACTGTATAGTCCATTCCCTGTAGAGATATGGACCACCTAAACAATTTAGGGTTTTCACCTTTCATTTGTTTTAGCCAAAGTAGAGGTTTGTGGTCTGTCTGAACAATGAAGTGAGTGCCAAACAGGTATGTGTAGGAGGCTGGACTGGCTTGTAGTGAGTACCAAGGGGTACTTGCACCTTGCACTAGGCCCAGTTATCCCTTATTAGTGTATAGGGTGTCTAGCAGCTTAGGCTGATAGATAATGGTAGCTTAGCAGAGCAGCTTAGGCTGAACTAGGAGACGGGTGAAGCTACTACAGTACCACTTAGTGTCATATGCACAATATCATAAGAAAACACAATACACAGTTATACTAAAAATAAAGGTACTTTATTTTTATGACAATATGCCAAAGTATCTTAGAGTGTACCCTCAGTGAGAGGATAGGAAATATACACAAGATATATATACACAATAGCAAAAATATGCAGTATAGTCTTAGAAAACAGTGCAAACAATGTATAGTTACAATAGGATGCAATGGGGAAACATAGGGATAGGGGCAACACAAGCCATATATTCCAAAAGTGGAATGCGAACCACGAATGGACCCCAAACCTATGTGACCTTGTAGAGGGTCGCTGAGACTATTAGAAAATAGTGAGAGTTAGAAAAATAACCCTCCCCAAGACCCTGAAAAGTGAGTGCAAAGTGCACTAAAGTTCCCCTAAGGACAAAGAAGTCGTGTTAGAGGAATAATGCAGGAAAGACACAAACCAACAATGCAACAACTGTGGATTTCCAATCTAGGGTACCTGTGGAACAAGGGGACCAAGTCCAAAAGTCACAAGCAAGTCGGAGATGGGCAGATGCCCAGGAAATGCCAGCTGCGGGTGCAAAGAAGCTTCCACTGGACAGAAGAAGCTGCGGTTTCTGCAGGAACAAAAAGGGCTAGAGACTTCCCCTTTGGTGGACGGATCCCTCTCGCCGTGGAGAGTCGCGCAGAAGTGTTTTCCCGCCAAAAGAACGCCAACAAGCCTTGCCAGCTGCAAATCATGCGGTTAGCGTTTTTGGACGCTGCTGTGGCCCTGGAGGGACCAGGAGGTCGCAAATTGGACCAGGAGAGAGAGGGGACGTCGAGCAAGACAAAGAGCCCTCTCAGCAGCAGGTAGCACCCGGAGAAGTGCCAGAAACAGGCACTACAAGGATGCGTGAAATGGTGCTCACCCGAAGTCGCACAAAGGAGTCCCACGTCGCCGGAGACCAACTTAGAACGTCGTGCAATGCAGGTTAGAGTGCCGTGGACCCAGGCTTGGCTGTGCACAAAGGATTTCCGCCGGAAGTGCACAGGAGCCGGAGTAGCTGCAAAAGTCGCGGTTCCCAGCAATGCAGCCCTGCGAGGTGAGGGCAAGGACTTACCTCCACCAAACTTGGACTGAAGAGTCACTGGACTGTGGGGGTCACTTGGACAGAGTCGCTGGATTCGAGGGACCTCGCTCGTCGTGCTGAGAGGAGACCCAAGTGACCGGTAATGCAGCTTTTTGGTGCCTGCGGTTGCAGGGGGAAGATTCCGTCGACCCACGGGAGATTTCTTCGGAGCTTCTGGTGCAGAGAGGAGGCAGACTACCCCCACAGCATGCACAAGCAGGAAAACAGTCGAGAAGGCGGCAGGATCAGCGTTACAGAGTTGCAGTAGTCGTCTTTGCTACTATGTTGCAGGTTTGCAGGCTTCCAGCGCGGTCAGCAGTCGATTCCTTGGCAGAAGGTGAAGAGAGAGATGCAGAGGAACTCGGATGAGCTCTTGCATTCGTTATCTAAAGTTTCCCCAGAGACAGAGACCCTAAATAGCCAGAAAAGAGGGTTTGGCTACCTAGGAGAGAGGATAGGCTAGCAACAACTGAAGGAGCCTATCACAAGGAGTCTCTGACGTCACCTGGTGGCACTGGCCACTCAGAGCAGTCCAGTGTGCCAGCAGCACCTCTGTTTCCAAGATGGCAGAGGTCTGGAGCACACTGGAGGAGCTCTGGACACATCCCAGGGGAGGTGCAGGTCAGGGGAGTGGTCACTCCCCTTTCCTTTGTCCAGTTTTGCGCCAGAGCAGGGCTAAGGGGTCCCCTGAACCGGTGTAGACTGGCTTATGCAGAATTGGGCACATCTGTGCCCAACAAAGCATTTCCAGAGGCTGGGGGAGGCTACTCCTCCCCTGCCTTCACACCATTTTCCAAAGGGAGAGGGTGTCACACCCTCTCTCAGAGGAAGTTCTTTGTTCTGCCATCCTGGGCCAGGCCTGGCTGGACCCCAGGAGGGCAGATGCCTGTCTGAGGGGTTGGCAGCAGCAGCAGCTGCAGTGAAACCCCAGGAAGGGCAGTTTGGCAGTACCAGGGTCTGTGCTACAGACCACTGGGATCATGGGATTGTGCCAACTATGCCAGGATGGCATAGAGGGGGCAATTCCATGATCATAGACATGTTACATGGCCATATTCGGAGTTACCATTGTGAAGCTACATATAGGTAGTGACCTATATGTAGTGCACGCGTGTAATGGTGTCCCCGCACTCACAAAGTTCAGGGAATTGGCTCTGAACAATGTGGGGGCACCTTGGCTAGTGCCAGGGTGCCCTCACACTAAGTAACTTTGCACCTAACCTTTACCAGGTAAAGGTTAGACATATAGGTGACTTATAAGTTACTTAAGTGCAGTGTAAAATGGCTGTGAAATAACGTGGACGTTATTTCACTCAGGCTGCAGTGGCAGGCCTGTGTAAGAATTGTCAGAGCTCCCTATGGGTGGCAAAAGAAATGCTGCAGCCCATAGGGATCTCCTGGAACCCCAATACCCTGGGTACCTCAGTACCATATACTAGGGAATTTTAAGGGTGTTCCAGTAAGCCAATGTAAATTGGTAAAAATGGTCACTAGCCTGTTAGTGACAATTTGGAAAGAAATGAGAGAGCATAACCACTGAGGTTCTGATTAGCAGAGCCTCAGTGAGACAGTTAGTCACTACACAGGTAACACATTCAGGCACACTTATGAGCACTGGGGCCCTGGGTTACCAGGGTCCCAGTGACACATACAACTAAAACAACATATATACAGTGAAAAATGGGGGTAACATGCCAGGCAAGATGGTACTTTCCTACACAACCCCCTCCCCAAACGAAGGACAATAAGACTAGCCATGACCTGATGAGTCTTCATTGTCTAAGTGGAAATATCTGGAGAGTCCATCTGCATTGGAGTGGCTACTCCCAGGTCTATGTTCCACTGTATAGTCCATTCCCTGTAGGGATATGGACCACCTCAACAATTTAGGATTTTCACCTTTCATTTGTTTTAGCCAAAGTAGAGGTTTGTGGTCTGTCTGAACAATGAAGTGAGTGCCAAACAGGTATGGCCTCAACTTCTTCAGAGCCCAGACCACAGCAAAGGCCTCCCTCTCAATGGCAGACCAACGCTTTTCTCTAGGGGTCAACCTCCTACTAATAAAAGCAACAGGTTGATCCTGGCCCTCAGAATTAAGTTGTGATAGGACTGCCCCTACTCCTAATTCAGATGCATCAGTTTGGACATATAGGGGGTGATTATGACCTTGGCGGACGGCGGAGGCCGTCCGCCAAGGTACCGCCGCCAAATGACCGCACCGCGGTCAAAAGACCGCGGCGGCCATTCAGACATTTCCTCTGGGCCGGCGGGCGCTCTCCAAAAGAGCGCCCGCCGGGCCAGAGGAAATGCCCCTGCAACGAGGACGCCGGCTCAGAATTGAGCCGGCGTAGTTGCAGGGGTGCGACGGGTGCAGTTTGCACCCGTCGCGTATTTCAGTGTCTGCATTGCAGACACTGAAATACACAGTGGGGCCCTCTTACGGGGGCCCCTGCAGTGCCCATGCCATTGGCATGGGCACTGCAGGGGCCCACAGGGGCCCCGCGGCACCCCCTACCGCCATCCTGTTCCTGGCGGGAGACCCGCCAGGAACAGGATGGCGGTAGGGGGTGTCAGAATCCCCATGGAGGATTCCCCCGAGCAGCGGGAAACCGCCGACTTTCCGCTTCTGACCGCGGCTGAACCGCCGCGGTCAGAATGCTCGTGGGAGCACCGCCAGCCTGTTGGCGGTGCTCCCGTGGTCGGTGGCCAGAATGACCCCCATAATTTTTTAGAGTAACAAGGGCTTTTCAGGACAGGTGCAGAGCACATGGCCTGCTTCAGCTCCTCAAAAGCTTTCTGAGAGTTAGCTGTCCACAATACCTTTTTAGGCATCTTTTTGGATGTGAGGTCATTAAGAGGGGCTGCAATGGAGCCATAGTTCTTAATGAACCTCCTGTAATACCCAGTGAGGCCTAGGAAGGCTCTCACCTGAGTCTGAGTGGTAGGGGGAATCCAATCAATAATTGTTTGGATTTTCCCCTGAAGTGGTGCAATCTGTTCCCCACCAACAAGGTGTCCCAGATAAACCACCTTACCCTGCCCTATCTGGCACTTTGAAGCCTTGATAGTGAGGCCTGCCTTCTGCAGGGCCTCCAAAACTTTCCATAGGTGGACCAGGTGATCATCCCAGCTGGAGCTAAAGACAGCTATATCGTCCAAATATGCTGCACTGAAAGCTTCCAGCCCTTGCAGGACTGTGTTCACCAACCTCTGAAAAGTGGCAGGTGCATTTTTCAAACCAAAAGGCATTACAGTAAACTGGTAATGTCTTCCAATGGTTGAAAATGCAGTTTTAGGTTTAGCATCTTCTGACAATTTGATCTGCCAATACCCTGCAGTCAAATCAAAAGTGCTTAGATACTTGGCAGATGCCAGTGTATCTATGAGCTCATCTGCCCTGGGTATAGGGTGAGCATCAGTTTTGGTTACCAAGTTGAGATCTCTATAGTCTACACAAAACCGCATGTCCTTCTTTCCATCTTTGGAATGGGGTTTTGGTACAAGTACCACAGGAGAAGCCCATGGACTTTCAGAGTGCTCAACCACTCCTAGTTCTAACATTTTCTGGACCTCTTGCTTTATGCAGTCCCTGACATGGTCAGGCTGCCTATAGATCTTACTTTTGAAAGGTAAACTGTCTCCAGTATCTATAGTGTGCTCACACCAAGAAGTGGTACCTGGCACAGTAGAGAAGAGTTCAGAGAATTGATCTAGGAGATTTATGCAATGGTCTTTCTGCTCAGCAGTAAGACAATCAGCCAAAACTACACCTTCCACAAGAGCATCTTGTTCTGTGGAAGAGAAGAGATCAGGTAGAGGATCACTGTCTTCTTCCTGTCCCTCATCAGTTGCCATGAGCAGGGTGAGATCAGCCCTGTCATAGTAGGGTTTCAGGCGGTTGACATGGAGCACCCTAAGGGGACTCCTGGCAGTGCCTAAGTCAACTAAATAGGTGACTTCTCCCTTCTTTTCAACAATTGTGTGGAGTCCACTCCATTTATCTTGGAGTGCTCTTGGGGCCACAGGCTCCAAGACCCACACTTTCTGCCCTGGTTGGTACTGAACCAAAACAGCCTTCTGATCATGCCATTGCTTCTGAAGCTCTTGGCTGGCCTGAAGGTTTTTGCTGGCCTTTTTCATGTACTCAGCCATCCTTGATCTGAGGCCAAGTACATAATCCACAATCTCTTGCTTAGGAGCTTTTAAAGGTTGTTCCCAACCCTCCTTTACAAGTATGAGTGGACCCCTAACAGGGTGTCCAAAAAGAAGTTCAAAGGGGCTGAAGCCCACTCCTTTCTGGGGTACCTCCCTGTAGGCAAAAAGGAGGCATGGTAGAAGGATATCTCATCTCCTGCGGAGTTTTTCAGGGAGACCCATAATCATGCCTTTGAGAGTTTTATTAAATCTCTCCACCAGTCCATTTGTTTGTGGATGATAGGGTGTTGTGAACTTGTAAGTTACACCACACTCCTTCCACATGGCCTTTAAGTATGCAGACATGAAATTGCTTCCCCTGTCTGATACTACTTCCTTTGGGAAGCCCACCCTAGAAAATATTCCCAGGAGGGCCTTTGCCACTGTAGGTGCTGTAGTGGTCCTTAAAGGAATTGCTTCAGGATATCTTGTGGCATGGTCCACTACCACCAAAATAAACCTATTGCCTGAAGCAGTAGGAGGGTCAAGGGGGCCAACTATGTGAACCCCTACCCTTTCAAAGGGAACCCCAACCACAGGCAGTGGAATAAGGGGTGCCTTTGGGGTGCCACCAGTCTTGCCACTGGCTTGACAGGTTTCACAGGACTTACAAAATTCCTTTGTGTCCTCAGACATTCTAGGCCAATGAAACAGGGGAACAAGCCTGTCCCAAGTTTTCATTTGTCCTAGATGCCCAGCTAGGGGAATGTCATGTGCCAGGGTTAGGAGGAACTTTCTGTACTCCTGAGGAATGACTAATCTCCTGGCAGCTCCAGGTTTAGGATCCCTATGCTCAGTGTACAAGAGGTTGTCCTCCCAGTAAACTCTGTGAGAGTCACTGACATCCCCATTAGCCTGTTTGACAGCTTGCTGTCTGAGACCCTCTAATGTGGGACAGGTTTGCTGTGCCACACTCAGCTCCTCTCTGGCAGGCCCCCCTTCACCCAAAAGCTCAGCAGTGTCTGCTTGAAGCTCCTCTGGTGTAGGTTCTGCACAGGGAGGGAATTCTTCTTCCTCAGAAGTAGAATCCACTGTAGAGGGAGGGATAGTAGGAAGTGATTTGCTTCTACTAGCCCTAGCTTTAGGGAGCACTTGGTCCATTGTTCCAGGATCCAAGCTTCCCTGTCCTTTTTGCTTTTTGGCCTGAGCCCTTGTCAAAGCAAAAATATGCCCTTTGATGCCCAGCATTGCTGCATGGGCCTCCAACTCCACATCTGACCAAGCTGATGTCTCCAAATCATTCCCTAATAGACAGTCTACAGGTAAATCTGAAGCTACCACAACTTTCTTTGGACCAGTAACCCCCCCCAGTTGAGATTAATAACAGCCATGGGGTGGCTAAGTGTGTTGTTGTGAGCATCGGTTACTTGGTACTGGTGACCAAGTAGGTGTTGTTCAGGGTGGACCAGTTTCTCTATGACCATAGTCACACTGGCTCCAGTGTCCCTGTAGGCCTGAACCTCAACACCATTTATTAGGGGTAGCTGCTTGTACTTATCCATATTAAGAGGACAAGCAACTAAGGTGGCTAAATCAATAGCCCCCTCAGAGACTAACACAGCCTCTGTGGCCTCCCTAACAAGGCCAACCCCAACTAAGTTACCAATAGTGAGCCCAGCTACTCCCTTGGATTGGCTATTAGTAGGTTTGCTCCCACCACCACTGCTATTAGTAGGGACACTAGGGGTAGCAGTAGGGGTTGTAGTGGTAGGAGCATTGGTGCTTTTCTTTGGACAACTGGGATCTGTTGTCCAATGGCCTTTTATTTTACATAAATAGCACCATGGTTTCTTTTCCTTGTTCTGATTAAAAGAGGATTTGGGCCCACCACCCCCACCAGAGTGTTTTTGTGGGCCTGATGAAGACTCATTTTTAGATTTGTCCCCACCCTTGTCAGAAGACTTACCATCCTTCTTTTTGTTGCCATCTTTGCCACCCCCTGTATGAACTTTTCTGTTCACCCTTGTTCTGACCCATTTGTCTGCCTTCTTTCCCAATTCTTGGGGAGAGGTCAGATCAGAGACCACCAAGTACTGGTGCAACAAATCAGACACACATTATTAAGAATATGCTCTCTCAGGATCAAGTTATACAGGCTGTCATAATCAGTAACTTTGCTGCCATGTAACCACCCCTCCAAGGCCTTCACTGAATGGTCAATGAAATCAACCCAGTCTTGTGAAGACTCCATTTTGGTCTCTCTGAACTTTATCCTGTATTGTTCAGTGGTTAAGCCATAACCATCCAGGAGTGCATTCTTAAGAACTTGGAAATTATTAGCATCATTTTCTTTCACAGTAAGGAGCCTATCCCTACCCTTTCCACTAAATGATAGCCATAGGATAGCAGCCCACTGCCTTTGAGGGACATCCTGTACAACACAGGCCCTCTCAAGTGCAGCAAACCACTTGTTAATGTCATCCCCCTCCTTATAAGGGGGAACTATCTTGTGCAGATTCCTGGAATCATGCTCTTTTGCAGGATGACTATGGGGAATACCGCTGCTGCCACCATGGGTTTCTAAACCCAGTTTCTGTCTCTCCTTCTCTACTTCTAAAGTCTGTCTATCCAAATCCAGCTGTTGCTTCTTGAGCTTCAGTCTGGTTTGTTCCACTCTCAATCTATTGAGCTCCCTTTCTAACAATCTGTCATCAGGGTTGGTGGGAGGGACATTTCTAGAAACAGAGCTACGATGGGAATGAACAGAAGGAGACCTGTCCCTTACATAAGCCACCCTAACAGCTTGGCTAACATAAACATCACTACCAGTATGGTGAGAATAAATGCTTTTGCTATGATGTGAGACAACACTATTTATATGGTGTGGCTCATCATCATTACCAACTATGCTAGACTGTCTAGTAATGGGCAGGCTAGGAAGTTTCCTTCCTGAATCTTTTCCTGGGGGAGTCCCTGGATCAGATTGAGAACCATTAGCTACTTTTTCAACAGATGGGACACTTCTAGCCTTATCCTGTTCTCTAAGCATGTTAAGTAACAGTTCCAAGGAAGGATTCTTCCCTACACTCAAACCTCTCTCTACACAGAGACTCCTTGCTCCTTTCCAGCTAAGGTGGTCATATGCAAGTTTGGACAGATCAACATTTTGGCCTGTGCCAGACATTTTTAGAGAGAGTTAAAGTGATAGTAAAAGATAAAAAGTTTGTCAGAGCTTTTAGAAAGACAGAGAAAAAAAACTTTTAAAACTTTTTAGAACTTTTTAGAAAGTTAGGAGTACTTTTCAGCACTTAGAAAAGAGTGAAAAGAGGAAATGCAAAACTTTTTGGCTATGTGTATATACACTGACCTTGTTTTGTATATTTTTCTCTTATGAAAAGTACAATGACAAGAGTGGTAAGTAGTCTCAAAGCACTTATCCCACCGCTGCACAACCAATGTAGGAGGCTGGACTGGCTTGTAGTGAGTACCAAGGGGTACTTGCACCTTGCACCAGGCCCAGTTATCCCTTATTAGTGTATAGGGTGTCTAGCAGCTTAGGCTGATAGATAATGGTAGCTTAGCAGAGCAGCTTAGGCTGAACTAGGAGACGTGTGAAGCTACTACAGTACCACTTAGTGTCATATGCACAATATCATAAGAAAACACAATACACAGTTATACTAAAAATAAAGGTACTTTATTTTTATGACAATATGCCAAAGTATCTTAGAGTGTACCCTCAGTGAGAGGATAGGAAATATACACAAGATATATATACACAATAGCAAAAATATGCAGTATAGTCTTAGAAAACAGTGCAAACAATGTATAGTTACAATAGGATGCAATGGGGAAACATAGGGATAGGGGCAACACAAACCATATATTCCAAAAGTGGAATGCGAACCACGAATGGACCCCAAACCTATGTGACCTTGTAGAGGGTCGCTGGGACTATTAGAAAATAGTGAGAGTTAGAAAAATAACCCTCCCCAAGACCCTGAAAAGTGAGTGCAAAGTGCACTAAAGTTCCCCTAAGGACAAAGAAGTCGTGTTAGAGGAATAATGCAGGAAAGACACAAACCAACAATGCAACAACTGTGAATTTCCAATCTAGGGTACCTGTGGAACAAGGGGACCAAGTCCAAAAGTCACAAGCAAGTCGGAGATGGGCAGATGCCCAGGAAATGCCAGCTGCGGGTGCAAGGAAGCTTCCACTGGACAGAAGAAGCTGCGGTTTCTGCAGGAACGAAAAGGGCTAGAGACTTCCCCTTTGGTGGACGGATCCCTCTCGCCGTGGAGAGTCGTGCAGAAGTGTTTTCCCGCCGAAAGAACGCCAACAAGCCTTGCTAGCTGCAAATCATGCGGTTAGCGTTTTTTGACGCTGCTGTGGCCCTGGAGGGACCAGGAGGTCGCAAATTGGACCAGGAGAGAGAGGGGACGTCGAGCAAGACAAGGAGCCCTCTCAGCAGCAGGTAGCACCCGGAGAAGTGCCAGAAACAGGCACTACAAGGATGCATGAAACGGTGCTCACCCGAAGTCGCACAAAAAAGTCCCACGTCGCCGGAGACCAACTTAGAACGTCGTGCAATGCAGGTTAGAGTGCCGTGGACCCAGGCTTGGCTGTGCACAAAGGATTTTCGCCGGAAGTGCACAGGGGCCGGAGTAGCTGCAAAAGTCGCGGTTCCCAGCAATGCAGCCCAGCGAGGTGAGGCAAGGACTTACCTCCACCAAACTTGGCCTGAAGAGTCACTGGACTGTGGGGGTCACTTGGACAGAGTCGCTGGATTCGAGGGACCTCGCTCGTCGTGCTGAGAGGAGACCCAAGGGACCGGTAATGCAGCTTTTTGGTGCCTGCGGTTGCAGGGGGAAGATTCCGTCGACCCACGGGAGATTTCTTCGGAGCTTCTGGTGCAGAGAGGAGGCAGACTACCCCCACAGCATGCACAAGCAGGAAAACAGTCGAGAAGGCGGCAGGATCAGCGTTACAGAGTTGCAGTAGTCGTCTTTGCTACTATGTTGCAGGTTTGCAGGCTTCCAGCGTGGTCAGCAGTCGATTCCTTGGCAGAAGGTGAAGAGAGAGATGCAGAGGAACTCGGATGAGCTCTTGCATTCGTTATCTAAAGTTTCCCCAGAGACAGAGACCCTAAATAGCCAGAAAAGAGGGTTTGGCTACCTAGGAGAGAGTATAGGCTAGCAACAACTGAAGGAGCCTATCACAAGGAGTCTCTGACGTCACCTGGTGGCACTGGCCACTCAGAGCAGTCCAGTGTGCCAGCAGCACCTCTGTTTCCAAGATGGCAGAGGTCTGGAGCACACTGGAGGAGCTCTGGACACCTCCCAGGGGAGGTGCAGGTCAGGGGAGTGGTCACTCCCCTTTCCTTTGTCCAGTTTCGCGCCAGAGCAGGGCTAAGGGGTCCCCTGAACCGGTGTAGACTGGATTATGCAGAATTGGGCACATCTGTGCCCAACAAAGCATTTCCAGAGGCTGGGGGAGGCTACTCCTCCCCTGACTTCACACCATTTTCCAAAGGGAGAGGGTGTCACACCCTCTCTCAGAGGAAGTTCTTTGTTCTGCCATCCTGGGCCAGGCCTGGCTGGACCCCAGGAGGGCAGATGCCTGTCTGAGGGGTTGGCAGCAGCAGCAGTTGCAGTGAAACCCCAGGAAGGGCAGTTTGGCAGTACCAGGGTCTGTGCTACAGACCACTGGGATCATGGGATTGTGCCAACTATGCCAGGATGGCATAGAGGGGGCAATTCCATGATCATAGACATGTTACATGGCCATATTCGGAGTTACCATTGTGAAGCTACATATAGGTAGTGACCTATATGTAGTGCACGCGTGTAATGGTGTCCCCGCACTCACAAAGTTCAGGGAATTGGCTCTGAACAATGTGGGGGCACCTTGGCTAGTGCCAGGGTGCCCTCACACTAAGTAACTTTGCACCTAACCTTTACCAGGTAAAGGTTAGACATATAGGTGACTTATAAGTTACTTAAGTGCAGTGTAAAATGGCTGTGAAATAACGTGGACGTTATTTCACTCAGGCTGCAGTGGCAGGCCTGTGTAAGAATTGTCAGAGCTTCCTATGGGTGGCAAAATAAATGCTGCAGCCCATAGGGATCTCCTGGAACCCCAATACCCTGGGTACCTCAGTACCATATACTAGGGAATTATAAGGGTGTTCCAGTAAGCCAATGTAAATTGGTAAAAATGGTCACTAGCCTGTTAGTGACAATTTGGAAAGAAATGATAGAGCATAACCACTGAGGTTCTGATTAGCAGAGCCTCAGTGAGACAGTTAGTCACTACACAGGTAACACATTCAGGCACACTTATGAGCACTGGGGCCCTGGGTTACCAGGGTCCCAGTGACACATACAACTAAAACAACATATATACAGTGAAAAATGGGGGTATCATGCCAGGCAAGATGGTACTTTCCTACAGTATGGCCTCAACTTCTTCAGTTCCCAGACCACAGCAAAGGCCTCCCTCTCTATGGCAGACCAACGCTTTTCTCTAGGGGTCAACCTCCTGCTGATAAAAGCAACTGGTTGATCCTGGCCCTCAGAATTGAGTTGTGATAAGACTGCCCCTACCCCTAATTCTGGTGCATCAGTTTGAACAATGAATTTATTGGAGTAACATGGGCTTTTTAGGACAGGTGCAGTGCAAATGGCCTGTTTCAGCTCCTCAAAAGCTTTCTGACAGCTAGCTGTCCACAATACCTTTTTAGGCATTTTCTTAGAAGTGAGGTCATTAAGAGGGGCTGCAATGGAGCCATAGTTCTTTATGAACCTCCTGTAATACCCAGTGAGGCCTAAGAAGGCTCTCACCTGCGTCTGAGTTGTAGGGGGAACCCAATCTATTATAGTTTGGGTTTTCCCCTGAAGTGGTGCAATCTGGTCTCCACCTACCAGGTGTCCCAGATAAACCACTTTCCCCTGCCCTATCTGGCACTTTGAAGCCTTGATAGTGAGGCCTGCCTTTTGCAGGGTCTCCAAAACTTTCCACAGGTGGACCAGGTGATCATCCCAGATGGAGCTAAAGACAGCTATATCATCTAGATATGCTGCACTAAAAGCCTCCAACCCTTGCAGGACTGTATTCACCAACCTCTGAAAAGTGGCAGGTGCATTTTTCAAACCAAAGGGCATTACTGTGAATTGGTAGTGCCCTCCAATAGTCGAAAATGCAGTTTTTGCTTTTGCATCCTCTGATAACTTGATCTGCCAATACCCTGCAGTCAAATCAAAGGTGCTTAGATACTTGGCAGATGCCAGTGTATCTAGGAGTTCATCTGCCCTGGGTATAGGGTGAGCATCAGTTTTAGTTACCTGGTTGAGACCTCTGTAATCTACACAAAACCTCATTTCTCTTTTCCCATCTTTAGAGTGAGGCTTTAGTACAAGCACCACAGGAGAGGGCCATGGGCTTTCAGAGTGCTCAACCACTCCCAGTTCAAGCATTTTCTGAACCTCTTGTTTTATGCAGTCCCTGACATGGTCAGGCTGCCTATAGATCTTACTTTTGACAGGCATGCTGTCTCCAGTATCTATAGTGTGCTCACACCAAGAAGTGGTGCCTGGCACAGTAGAAAAGAGTTCAGAAAACCGACCCAGGAGATTTATGCAGTGGTCTTTCTGCTCAGCAGTAAGACAGTCTGCTAACACTACACCTTCCACTAGAGCATCTTGTTCTGTGGACGAAAAGAGATCAGGGAGAGGGTCACTCTCTTCTTCCTGTCCTTCACCTGTTGCCATGAGCAGGGTGAGATCAGCCCTGTCATAGTAGGGTTTTAGGTGACTGACATGGAGCACCCTAAGGGGACTCCTGGCAGTGCCCACGTCAACCAAGTAGGTGACTTCTCCCTTCTTTTCAACAATAATGTGGGGACCACTCCATTTGTCTTGAAGTGCTCTTGGGGCCACAGGCTCCAAGACCCACACTTTCTGCCCTGGTTGGTACTGAATCAGAACAGCCTTCTGGTCATGCCATTGCTTTTGGAGCTCTTGGCTGGCCTGAAGGTTTTTACTGGCCTTTTTCATATACTCAGCCATTCTGGATCTTAGGCCAAGTACATAGTCCACTATGTCTTGCTTAGGAGCTTTTAAAGGTTGTTCCCAACCCTCCTTCACAAGTGTTAGGGGACCTTTTACAGGGTGCCCAAATAGGAGTTCAAAGGGGCTGAAGCCCACTCCTTTCTGGGGTACCTCCCTGTAAGCAAAAAGGAGGCAAGGTAACAGGACATCCCATCTCCTCCTGAGTTTTTCAGGGAGTCCCATTATCATTCCTTTGAGAGTTTTGTTAAACCTCTCAACCAGTCCATTTGTTTGTGGATGATAAGGTGTGGTGAATTTGTATGTTACACCACATTCCTTCCACATGGCCTTTAAGTATGCAGACATAAAGTTGCTACCCCTGTCTGATACCACCTCTTTTGGGAAACCCACCCTGGAAAAGATTCCCAGGAGGGCCTTTGCCACTGCAGGTGCTGTAGTGGTCCTAAGAGGAATTGCTTCAGGATATCTTGTGGCATGGTCCACTACCACCAAGATAAACCTATTGCCTGAAGCAGTAGGAGGGTCAAGGGGGCCAACTATGTCAACCCCTACCCTTTCAAAGGGAACCCCAACCACAGGCAGTGGAATAAGGGGAGCCTTTGGGGTGCCACCAGTCTTGCCACTAGCTTGACAGGTGACACAGGACTTACAAAAATCTTTTGTGTCCTCTGACATCCTAGGCCAATGAAACAGGGGGACAAGCCTTTCCCATGTTTTAATTTGCCCAAGATGTCCAGCCAAGGGAATGTAATGGGCTAGAGTTAGGAGGAACTCTCTGTATTGCAGGGGAATGACCAATCTCCTGGCTGCTCCAGGTTTAGGGTCCCTTGCCTCTGTATACAAGAGGTTGTCCTCCCAGTAAACTCTGTGTGAGTCACTGTAGGAGGCTGGACTGGCTTGTAGTGAGTACCAAGGGGTACTTGCACCTTGCACCAGGCCCAGTTATCCCTTATTAGTGTATAGGGTGTCTAGCAGCTTAGGCTGATAGATAATGGTAGCTTAGCAGAGCAGCTTAGGCTGAACTAGGAGACGTGTGAAGCTACTACAGTACCACTTAGTGTCATATGCACAATATCATAAGAAAACACAATACACAGTTATACTAAAAATAAAGGTACTTTATTTTTATGACAATATGCCAAAGTATCTTAGAGTGTACCCTCAGTGAGAGGATAGGAAATATACACAAGATATATATACACAATAGCAAAAATATGCAGTATAGTCTTAGAAAACAGTGCAAACAATGTATAGTTACAATAGGATGCAATGGGGAAACATAGGGATAGGGGCAACACAAACCATATACTCCAAAAGTGGAATGCGAACCACGAATGGACCCCAAACCTATGTGACCTTGTAGAGGGTCGCTGGGACTATTAGAAAATAGTGAGAGTTAGAAAAATAACCTTCCCCAAGACCCTGAAAAGTGAGTGCAAAGTGCACTAAAGTTCCCCTAAGGACAAAAGAGTCGTGTTAGAGGAATAATGCAGGAAAGACACAAACCAGCAATGCAACAACTGTGGATTTCCAATCTAGGGTACCTGTGGAACAAGGGGACCAAGTCCAAAAGTCACAAGCAAGTCGGAGATGGGCAGATGCCCAGGAAATGCCAGCTGCGGGTGCAAAGAAGCTTCGACTGGACAGAAGAAGCTGAGGTTTCTGCAGGAACGAAAAGGGCTAGAGACTTCCCCTTTGGTGGACGGATCCCTCTCACCTTGGAGAGTCGTGCAGAAGTGTTTTCCCGCCAAAAGGATGCCAACAAGCCCTTGCTACACGCAAATCGTGCGTTTGGCGTTTTTGGACGCTGCTGGGGCCCAGGAGGGACCAGGAGGTCGCAAATTGGACCTGCAGAGAGAGGGGACGTCGAGCAAGACAAAGAGCCCTCACTGAAGCAGGTAGCACCCGGAGAAATGCCAGAAACAGGCACTACGAGAATGCGTGAAACGGTGCTCGCCGAAGTTGCACAAAGGAGTCCCACGTCGCCGGGGACCAACTTAGAAAGTCGTGCAATGCAGTTTAGAGTGCCGTGGACCCAGGCTTGGCTGTGCACGAAGGATTTCCGCCGGAAGTGCACAGGGGCCGGAGTAGCTGCAAAGTCGCGGTTCCCAGCAATGCAGCCCAGCGAGGTGAGGCAAGGACTTACCTCCACCAAACTTGGGCTGAAGAGTCACTGGACTGTGGGGGTCACTTGGACAGCGTCGCTGGATTCGAGGGACCTCGCTCGTCGTGCTGAGAGGAGACCCAAGGGACCGGTAATGCAGCTTTTTGGTGCCTGCGGTTGCAGGGGGAAGATTCCGTCGACCCACGGGAGATTTCTTCGGACCTTCTGGTGCAGAGAGGAGGCAGGCTACCCCCACAGCATGCACAAGCAGGAAAACAGTCGAGAAGGCGGCAGGATCAGCGTTACAGAGTTGCAGTAGTCGTCTTTGCTACTATGTTGCAGGTTTGCAGGCTTCCAGCGCGGTCAGCGGTCGATTCCTTATCAGAAGGTGAAGAGGGAGATGCAGAGGAACTCGGCTGAGCTCATGCATTCGTTATCTAAAGTTTCCCCAGAGACAGAGACCCTAAATAGCCAGAAAAGAGGGTTTGGCTACCTAGGAGAGAGGAAAGGCTACTAACACCTGAAGGAGCCTATCAGCAGGAGTCTCTGACGTCACCTGGTGGCACTGGCCACTCAGAGCAGTCCAGTGTGCCAGCAGCACCTCTGTTTCCAAGATGGCAGAGGTCTGGAGCACACTGGAGGAGCTCTGGACACCTCCCAGGGGAGGTGCAGGTCAGGGGAGTGGTCACTCCCCTTTCCTTTGTCCAGTTTCGCGCCAGATAAGGGGCTAAGGGGTCCCTGAACCGGTGTAGACTGGCTTATGCAGAATTGGGCACATCTGTGCCCAACAAAGCATTTCCAGAGGCTGGGGGAGGCTACTCCTCCCCTGCCTTCACACCATTTTCCAAAGGGAGAGGGTGTCACACCCTCTCTCAGAGGAAGTTCTTTGTTCTGCCATCCTGGGCCAGGCCTGGCTGGACCCCAGGAGGGCAGCTGCCTGTCTAAGGGGTTGGCAGCAGCAGCAGCTGCAGTGAAACCCCAGGAAGGGCAGTCTGGCAGTACCAGGGTCTGTGCTACAGACCACTGGGATCATGGAATTGTACCAACAATGCCAGGATGGCATAGAGGGGGCAATTCCATGATCATAGACATGTTACATGGCCATATTCGGAGTTACCATGGTGAAGCTACATATAGGTAGTGACCTATATGTAGTGCACGCGTGTAATGGTGTCCCCGCACTCACAAAGTTCAGGGAATTGGCTCTGAACAATGTGGGGGCACCTTGGCTAGTGCCAGGGTGCCCTCACACTAAGTAACTTTGCACCTAAACTTTACCAGGTAAAGGTTAGACATATAGGTGACTTATAAGTTACTTAAGTGCAGTGTAAAATGGCTGTGAAATAACGTGGACGTTATTTCACTCAGGCTGCAGTGGCAGGCCTGTGTAAGAATTGTCAGAGCTCCCTATGGGTGGCAAAAGAAATGCTGCAGCCCATAGGGATCTCCTGGAACCCCAATACCCTGGGTACCTCAGTACCATATTCTAGGGAATTATAAGGGTGTTCCAGTAAGCCAGTGTAAATTGGTAAAATTGGTCACTAGCCTGTTAGTGACAATTTGAAAGTAATGAGAGAGCATAACCACTGAGGTTCTGGTTAGCAGAGCCTCAGTGAGACAGTTAGGCACCACACAGGGAACATATACATGCACACCTATGAGCACTGGGGCCCTGTGTGACAGGGTCCCAGTGACACATACATATAGGCCACAAACCTATGAGCACTGGGGTCCTGACCAGCAGGATCCCAGTGACACATAACAAACATACTGAAAACATAGTGTTTTCACTATGAGCACTGAGGCCTGGCTATCAGGATCCCAGTGAGACAGTGAAAACAGTGACAAACACCCTGACATACACTCACAAACAGGCCAAAAGTGGGGGTAACAAGGCTAGAAAGAGGCTACCTTCTCACAGTCACTGACATCCCCATTTTGCTGTTTGACAGCTTGCTGTCTTAGACCCTCTAGTGTGGGACAGGTCTGCTGTGCCACACTCAGCTCCTCCCTGACAGGCCCCGCTCCACCCAAAAGCTCAGCAGTGTCTGCTTCCAGCTCCTCTGGTGAAGGTTCTGCACAGGGGGGAAATTCTTCTTCCTCAGAAGTTGAATCATCTGTAGAGGGAGGGATAGTGGGTAGGGATTTACCCTTACTAACCCTAGCTTTAGGGAGCACTTGGTCCATTGTTCCAGGATCCAAGTCACCCTGTCCTTTTTGCTTTTTGGCCTGAGCCCTGGTTAAAGCAAAAATATGCCCAGGAATGCCCAGCATTGATGCATGAGCCTCCAACTCCACTTCTGCCCAAGCTGATGTCTCTAAATCGTTCCCTAATAGACAGTCTACAGGTAAATCTGAGGCAACCACAACTTTCTTTGGATCGGTAACCCCCGCCCCCAGTTGAGATTTACAACAGCCATGGGGTGGCTAAGAGTGTTGTTATGAGCATCAGTCACTTGGTACTGGTGACCAAGTAGGTGTTGTTCAGGGTGTACCAGTTTCTCTATTACCATGGTAACACTGGCACCTGTGTCCCTGTAGGCCTGAACCTCAACACCATTTGTTAGAGGAAGTTGCTTGTACTTATCCATATTAAGGGGACAAGCAACCAAGGTGGCCAAATCAATGGCACCTTCAGAGACTAGCACAGCCTCTGTGGTCTCCCTAACAAGACCAACCCCAACTAAATTACCAATAGTGAGCCCAGCTACTCCCTTGGATTGGCTATTAGTAGGTTTGCTCCCACCACCACTGCTATTACTAGGGGCACTAGATGTAGCAGTAGGGGTTGTGGTAGTGGGAGGCTTGGTGCTTTTCTTTGGACAACTGGCATCAGTTGTCCAATGGCCTTTTACTTTACATATATAGCACCATGGTTTCTTTACTTGATTAGAAGAGGATTTGGGCCCACTACCCCCACCAGAGTGTTTTTGTGGGCCTGATGAAGACTCATTTTTACTTTTGTCCCCACCCTTGTCTGAAGACTTACCATCCTTCTTCTTGCCATCCTTGTCACCCCCTGTATGAACTTTTCTGTTCACTCTTGTTCTGACACATTTGTCTGCCTTCTTTCCCAATTCTTGGGGAGAGGTCAGATCTGAGTCCACTAGATATTGGTGTAACAAATCAGACACACAGTTATTCAGAATATGCTCTCTCAAGATTAGATTGTACAGGCTTTCATAGTCAGAAACTTTACTGCCATGTAACCACTCCTCCAAGGCCTTCACTGAATAGTCAACAAAGTCTACCCAGTCTTGTGAGGACTCTTTTCTGGTTTCTCTGAACTTAATTCTGTATTGTTCAGTGGTTAAGCCAAATCCATCCAAGAGTGCATTCTTCAAAACTGTAAAATTATTGGCATCACTTTCTCTAACAGTAAGGAGCCTATCCCTACCCTTTCCACTGAAAGATAGCCATAGGATAGCAGCCCACTGCCTTTGAGGGACCCCCTGTACAACACAGGCCCTCTCAAGTGCAGCAAACCACTTGTTAATGTCACCCCCCTCCTTGTAAGGGGGAACTATCTTATGCAGATTCCTAGAATCATGCTCTTTCACAGGATTACTATCTGCAATACTGCTGCTGCCACCATGGGGTCCTAACCCCAACCTCTGTCTTTCTTTTTCTAAGTCTAAAGATTCCCTGTCTAGAGCCAGCTGTTGCTGTTTAAGCTTCAGCCTGGTCTCTTCCACTCTCAATCTATTGAGTTCCCTTTCTAACATTCTATCATCAGGGTGGGTGGGTTGGGCATGCTTTGACACAGAAGAATGGTGTGAATGAACAGAGGGAGAATTGTCCCTAACAGTTGGCACTCTAACAACTTGACCTGCAGGAATGACATCCCTACTGTGATGAGAGCTCACATTAGTACCAGTTATGCTAGGTGGTCTGCTAAGGGGCAAGTTGGAAAGAATACCATCTAACATTCTTACTGGGGCTACCCCAGAATCAGAGTGTGAACCATCTGCTAACTTCTCAACTGATGTGCCAGCTAAGGCCTTAACATTTTCAATGAGCATGTTAATCAACAATTCTCTAGAGGGATTCTTCCCTACCCCTAAACCTCTATCAATGCAGAGACTCCTCAAACTTTTCCAGCTAAGGTTATAATAAGCAGTGCTGGCCAGATCAAGAGTAGGACCTGTACCAGACATGATAGAAAAAGGTTTAGGGACAGATAAAAGAAAGAAAAAGTTTCAGGACTTGTTAAGGACACAGAAAAAAAAACTTTTTCAACTTTGTAGAAATTTTTTGAAAGTTTAGAGGTACTTTTCAGCACTTAGCAAATAGAGTAAGAGAAGAAAAGCAAAACTTTTGGTTAGGTGTACATACACTGAACTTGTTTTGTATATTTTTCTCTTATGAAAAGTACAATATGACAAAGTGGTAAGCAGTTACAACTACTTATCCCACCACTGCACAACCAATGTAGGAGGCTGGCCTGGCTTGTAGTGGGTACCAACGGGTACTTACACTCTGTACCAGGTCCAGATATCCCTTATTAGTGTAGAAGAGGTGTTTCTAGCAGCTTAGGCTGATAGAAGGTAGCTATAGCAGAGCAGCTTAGGCTGAACTAGGAGACATGCAAAGTTCCTACTATACCACTGGTGTCATATGCACAATATCATAAGAAAACAATACACAGATATACTAAAAATAAAGGTACTTTATTTTTACGACAATATGCCAAAAGTATCTCAGTGAGTACCCTCAGTATGAGGATGCCAAATATACACAAGATATATGTACACAATACAAAAAATATGCAGTAATATCAAAAGGAAGTAATGCAAGCAGTGTAAAATTACAATGTATTGCAATAGGAGCACATAGGTATAGGGGCAACACAAACCATATACTCCAAAAGTGGAATGCGAATAACGTATGGACCCCAAACCTATGTGAGCTCGTAGAGGGTCGCTGGGACTGTAAGAAAACAGTGAGGGTTAGAAAAATAGCCCACCCCAAGACCCTGAAAAGTAGGTGTAAAGTGCACCTATATTCCCCAGAGAGCACAGAAGTCATGATAGGGGATTTCTGCAAGGAAGACCAATACCAGTAATACAACCACAGTGGATTTCCAGATGAGAGTACCTGTGGAAGAAGGGGACCAAGTCCAAGAATCGCGACAAAGTCAAGATTGGGTAGATGCCCAGGAAATGCCAGCTGAGGGTGCAAAGAAGCTGCCACCGGATGGTAGAAGCTGTAGATTCTGCAAGAACGAAGAGGGCTAGAAACTTCTCCTTTGGAGGATGGATGTCCCACGTCATGTAGAAGCTTGCAGAGGTGTTCCCACGCAGAAAGACCGCAAACAAGCCTTGCTAGCTGCAAGGGTCGGTGTTAGGGATTTTGGATGCTGCTGTGGCCCAGGAGGGACCAGGATGTCGCCAATTGTGTGAGGAGACAGAGGGGGCGCCCAGCAAGACATGGAGCCCTCACAGAAGCAGGCAGCACCCGCAAAAGTGCCTGAACAGGCACTATGAAGAAGAGTGAACTGGAGCTCACCCAAAGTCACAAAAGAAGATCCCACGACGCCGGAGGACAACTCAGGAGGTTGTGCACTACAGGTTAGAGTGTAGGGGACCCAGGCTTGGCTGTGCACAAAGGAAATCCTGGAAGAGTGCACAGGAGCCGGAGCAGCTGCAAATCACGCGGTACCCAGCAATGCAGTCTAGCGTGGGGAGGCAAGGACTTACCTCCACCAAACTTGGACTGAAGAGTCACTGGACTGTGGGAGTCACTTGGACAGAGTTGCTGAGTTCCAGGGACCACGCTCATTGTGCTGAGAGGGGACCCAGAGGACCGGTGATGCAGTCTTTTGTTGCCTGCGGTTGCAGGGGGAAGATTCCGTCGACCCACGGGAGATTTCTTCGGAGCTTCTAGTGCAAAGAGGAAGCAGACTACCCCCACAGCACTCTTCCAGGATTTCCTTCATGCACAGCCAAGCCTGGGTCCCCCACACTCCTTCCTGCAGTGCACAACCTTCTGAGTTGTCCTCTGGGGTCGTGGGACTCCCTTTTGTGACTTTGGGTGGACTCTGGTTCACTTTTCTTCCAAGTGCCTGTTCAGGTACTTCTGCGGGTGCTGCCTTCTTCTGTGAGGGCTCCCTGACTTGCTGGGTGCCCCCTCTGTCTCCTCCTCCAAGTGGCAACATCCTGGTTCCTCCTGGGCCACAGCAGCACCCAAAAACCTCTACTGCAACCCTTGCAGCTAGCAAGGCTTGTTTGCGGCCTTTCTGTGTGGGAATACCTCTGCAAGCTTCATTGCGATGTGGCACATCCATCCTCCAAAGGAGAAGTTCCTAGCTCTCTTCTTTCTTGCAGAACTCCAAGCTTCTTCCAACAGGTGGCAGCTTCCTTGCATCCTCAGCTGGCATTTCCTGGGCTCCTGCCCACTCTCGACACTGTTGCGACTATTGGACTTGGTCCCCTTGTCTTACAGGTACTCAGGTCCGGAAATCCACTATTGTTGCATTGCTGGTGTTTGATCTTCCTGCAGAATCCCCACTCACGACTTCTGTGCTCTCTGGGAGTAGTAGGTGCACTTTACACCTGCCTTTCAGGGTCTTGGGGTGGGCTATTTTTCTAACCCTCACTATTTTCTTACAGTCCCAGCGACCCTCTACAAGCTCACATAGGTTTGGGGTCCATTCATGGTTCGCATTCCACTTTTGGAGTATATGGTTTGTGTTGCCCCTATAGCTATGTGCTCCTATTGCAATCTATTGTAATTTTACACTGCTTGCATTACTTTTCTTGCTATTACCTGCATAATTCTGGTTTGTGTACATATATCTTGTGTATATATCTTATCCTCATACTGAGGGTACTCACTGAGATACTTTTGGCATATTGTCATAAAAATAAAGTACCTATATTTTTAGTACTCCTGTGTATTGTGTTTTCTTATGATATTGTGCATGACACCAGTGGTATAGTAGGAGCTTTACATGTCTCCTAGTTCCACCTAAGCTGCTTTGCCATAGCTACCTTCTATCAGCCTAAGCTGCTAGAAACACCTCTTCTACACTAATAAGGGATAACTGGACCTGGCACAAGGTGTAAGTACCTCTGGTACCCACTACAAGCCAGGCCAGCCTCCTACATAGGTTGTGCAGCGGTGGGATAAGTACTTGTAACTACTTACCACTTTGTCATTGTGTACTTTTCATAAGAGAAGAATATACAAAACAGTTCAGTGTGTGTACACTTAACCAATAAGTTTTGCTTTTCTTCTCTCAAACCTTTTACAAAGTTCAGAAAAGTTTTCTAAAACTTCTAAAAGTTTTCTAAGAGTTAGAAAAAGTTTTTTCTCTGTTCTTTAAAAAGTTCTGAAACTTTTTCTTCCTTCTCACTGTCTCTAAACCTTTTACTATCATGTCTGTAGAAGACTCTACTCTTAAAATGTTCAATACTACTTATGACAATTTGAATTACAAGAGCCTAAGGAGTCTCTGCTTAGATAGAGGTTTAGTGATAGGAAAGAACCCTAGAAAAAAGTTTCTATTTAACATGCTTATTGTGAATGATGAGTCTCAAGCAGGCACTTCAAATGAGAGGTTAATAGAAGGTTCCCATTCTGACTCAGGGGATCTCCTTGAGGGAGGTGGGGAGGGTTCAGTGCCAGATCTGCCCCCTAGCAGGACACCTAGTAATGTTGGTAGTAATGGAGGTGCCCATCATAGTAGGGGAGTCTTTATTCCTGGAGGCCAAGTTGTTAGGGCTCAGTCAGTTAGGGACAGATCCCCCTCTGTTGTTTCCAATTTATCTTCTGTGTCCAAGCATTCCCAACCCACCCACCCTGAAGACAACATGTTAGAAAGGGAAATCAAAATGTTGAGGGTTGAAGAGACCAGACTGAAGGTTAAACAGCAACAGCTGGCCTTAGATAGGGAATCCCTAGACCTGGAGAAGGAAAGACAGAGATTGGGGTTAGGACCCCATCGTGGCAGCAGCAGTATTCCTGATAGTAATCCTGTTAGAGAGCATGATTCCAGGAATCTGCACAAGATAGTTCCCCCTTACAAGGAGGGGGATGACATCAACAAGAGGTTTGCTGCACTTGAGAGGGCCTGTATGGTACAGGGGGTCCCTCAAAGGCAGTGGGCGGCTATATTGTGGCTATCTTTCAATGGAAAGGGTAGGGATAGGCTCCTTACTGTTAGAGAAAGTGAAGCTAACAATTTTGCAGTTTTGAAGGATGCACTCTTGGATGGATTTGGCTTAACCACTGAACAATACAGGATTAAGTTCAGAGACACCAGAAAAGAGTCCTCACAAGACTGAATAGACTTTGTTGACTGTTCAGTGAAGGCCTTGGAGGGGTGGTAACATGGCAGTAAAGTTTCTGACTATGAAAGCCAGTATAATCTTATTCTGAGAGAGCATATTCTGAATAACTGTGTGTCTGACTTGTTACACCAATATCTAGTGGACTCAGATCTGACCTCTCCCGAAGAATTGGGAAAGAAGGCAGACAAATGGGTCAGAACAAGAGTGAACAGAAAAGTTCATACAGGGGGTGACAAGGATGGCAAGAAGAAGGATGGTAAGTCTTCTGACAAGGGTGGGGACAAAAGTAAAACTGAGTCTACATCAGGCCCACAAAAATCCTCTGGTGGGTCCAAATCCTCTTCCAATAATCAACCTAAAAAGCCTTGGTTATTATGTAAAGTCAAAGGCCATTGGACAACTGATGCCAGTTGTCCAAAGAAAAACACCAAACCTCCCACTACCACAACCCCTACTGCAAATTCTAGTGCCCCTAGTAATAGCAGTGGTGGTGGGAGCAAACCTACTAATAGCCAATCCAAGGGAGTAGCTGGGCTCACTTTTGGTAATTTAGTTGGGGTTGGTCTTGTTAGGGAGACCACAGAGGCTGTGTTAGTCTCTGAAGGTGCCATTGATTTGGCCACCTTGGTTGCTTGTCCCCTTAATATGGATAAGAACAAGCAACTTCCCCTAATAAATGGTGTTGAGGTTCAGGCCTACAGGGACACAGGTGCTAGTGTTACCATGGTGATAGAGAAACTGGTGCACCCTGAACAACACCTACTTGGTCAGCAGTACCAAGTGACAGACGCTCATAACAACACTCTTAGCCACCCCATGGCTGTTGTGAATCTCAACTGGGGTGGGGGGGTTACTGGTCCAAAGAAAGTTGTGGTTGCCTCAGATTTACCTGTAGACTGTCTACTAGGGAACGATTTAGAGACATCAGCTTGGGCAGAAGTGGAGTTGGAGGCTCATGCAGCAATGCTGGGCATTCCTGGGCATATTTTTGCTTTGACAAGGGCTCAGGCCAAAAAGCAAAAAGGACTGGGTAACTTGGATCCTGGAACAATGGACCAAGTGCTCCCTAAAGCTAGGGGTACTAAGGGTAAATCCCTACCCACTATCCCTCCCTCTACAGATGATTCTCCTTATGAGGAAGAAGAATTTCCTCCCTGTGCAGAACCTTCACCAGATGAGCTGGCAACAGACACTGCTGAGCTTTTGGGTGGAGGGGGGCCTGCTAGGGAAGAGCTGAGTGTGGCACAGCAAACCTGTCCCACGTTAGAGGGTCTCTGACAACAAGCTGTCAAACAGCAAAATGGGAATGTCAGTGACTCACATCGAGTTTACTGGGAGGACAACCTCTTGTACACCGAGGCAAGGGACCCAAAACCTGGAGCAGCCAGGAGATTGGTCACTCCCCTGCAGTACAGAGAGTTCCTCCTAACTCTTGCACCTGACATTCCTTTGGCTGGGCATTTGGGCCGGATCAAATTGAAAGGCTTGTCCCCCTGTTTCACTGGCCTAGGATGTAAGAGGACACTAAAGATTTTTTCAAGTCTTGTGTGACCTGCCAACCCGGTGGCAAGACTGGTGGCACACCAAAGGCTCCCCTTATTCCACTACCTGTGGTTGGGGTCCCCTTTGAAAGGGTGGGGGTTCACATAGTTGACCCCCTTGACCCTCCTACTGCTTCAGGCAATAGGTTTATCTTGGTGGTTGTGGACCATGCCACAAGATATCCTGAAGCAATTCCTCTAAGGACTACTACAGCTCCTGCAGTGGCAAAGGCCCTCCTGGGAATCTTTTCCAGGGTGGGTTTCCCAAAAGAGGTTGTATCAGACAGGGGTAGCAACTTTATGTCTGCATACTTGAAAGCTATGTGGAAGGAATGTGGTGTAACCTACAAATTCACCACTCCTTATCATCCACAGACTAATGGACTGGTAGAGAGGTTTAATAAAACTCTCAAAGGTATGATAATGGGACTCCCTGAAAAACTCAGGAGGAGATGGGATGTCCTGTTACCTTGCCTCCTTTTTGCTTACAGGGAGATAACCCAGAAAGGAGTGGGCTTCAGCCCCTTTGAACTCCTCTTTGGACACCCTGTAAGAGGTCCACTAACACTTGTGAAGGAGGGTTGGGAACAACCTTTAAAAGCTCCCAAACAGGACATAGTGGACTATGTACTTGGCCTAAGATCCAGAATGGCTGAGTACATGAAAAAGGCCAGCAAAAATCTTCAGGCCAGCCAAGAGCTCCAGAAGCAATGGCATGACCAGAAGGCTGTTCTGATTCAGTACCAACCAGGACAGAAGGTGTGGGTATTGGAGCCTGTGGCCCCAAGAGCACTCCAGGACAAATGGAGTGGACCCATCTAATTGTTGAGAAAAAGGGTGAGGTTACCTATCTGGTAGACCTGGGCACTGCCAGGAGTCCCCTTAGGGTGATTCATGTCAACCGCCTAAAACCCCACTATGACCGGGCTGATCTCACCCTGCTCATGGCAACAGATGAGGGACAGGAAGAAGAGAGTGACCCTCTCCCTGATCTCTTTTCCACCACTCTAATGCAATGGTTCCCAACTTGTGGTCCGGGGACCCTTAGGGGTCGGCAACGTCTCCTCAGGGGGTAGGTGGCTGCTTAGAAAAGTAGATAATATTAACAGATTAATAAAGTGAATATAAATAAAGTGGCTAAATGTACAATTGAAAATTTTAAAACGTCCTGGAAATGTCAGGAATTTGAAATTGGAGGCTAAAAATTAAATTAATATCCTCAGATTGATTCGTGGGAGAAGTGCAGGTACATCAAACTGAATATAGTATAGATGATGTGTGGCAATTGAATTTAGAAAAGCTCCAGCCTTCCTATTAACATTTATTTTTGTATTTAAAATTGTTTGCACATTAAATAAAATGTGTTATAATTTGTGTATGTGTTTGATGAAGGCCTGTTTCTGTCTTTCTATGTTTTATAAGTGTTTCAAATCACTGACTGTTTAGTCTGGGGTCCCTGGCTTCCAATAATGACTTAGTGGGCGGGCCCAGATTCTAATAATGATTCAGTGGGGGTCCCCGGGTTCTAGTAATGATAAAGTGGAGGTCCACAGAAGTCAAAAGGTTGTGAACCACTGCTAGAAGAGAAAAGAAAAGAAAGTAAGTACAGAGGGAACTGAAAATAGCACTGGAGAGAGAAAGGCACATATGAAAAAATAATGTGTGAAAATAAAGAATTTTTTAAGTCCGAAACTGGAAAAGAGGAAACAGAGAAGAAAGAACGGGTGAAAGTAATGAGAGGTCCAAAGAAGGAAGAGAAGATGAAAGGCAAAGGGAGAAGAATTGTGGGTTAAAGAAAAATGCACGGATGGTTGAAATGTGGCGAAAGGATGGAAGGGGGAAAGGACTGATGGAGAGATAGCTAGGCAGATGAAAAAGTGGACAGGCAAATAGAAGGTCGAATGTTTAGAACAGTCAAAGGATGATAGATCTGTGTGTGAAGAGAATGGTCATGGATGGATGAAAAAATGGAAAGGTGAATAGGTGGGAACAGGACTGAAGCACCTACACACAGATGGATGGGTGGAGCTTCAGTGCATGGTTAGAGTTATGAAAAGATGGACAGAGTAATCAGAAGATGGACAAAAGGTTGGAAAGGCAAAAGGATGACGGATGGTTGGAAAGATGAATGGACAGATGGGTAGATCAAAGGATGAAGGGAATTATTATCAGAAGGATGGGTCTTACTTTCTTTGCTCACTTGGTGTCATTATAGGTTTGGTTCAAAGTGGGGCTTATTTTAATTTTCTGGGTACTCTCTTGGTGGACATGATCAGAATTGAAGCCGTTTGGTCCACTGAAGTCACCCATGAAGCAGATTTATGGGGCTTTGGGAGAAGAGACATCTCTTAGTCATGGCAAGTATATCTATTGTCTATTGTCTCCAACACCAATTGAGAAGCAACCAGTCTCTCCCTCCGGGGACCTTTGAAGCTTTTGTGTGCCAAGGTCTAAGTTTTCTTGCAATACGTGGAATGCGAGAGATAAAATAAAAACAACCTTTATGGTCTCTTTTGTCATACTCAGGCAAAGATTTACCTATTGCTGTGCTTTTACAGACAAGTTGGGAGGGGTGGGGAGCAGCATAGAGGGCAGGGCCAGATATTTGAGGAGTGAACGAATGAAACCTAACAAAGGCCTGCTGCATCTGTCATCTCCTGTGTTGGCACACAATCAGGCTACCTAAGGCCCCACACAACATTTGCAACATGGTGCAGTGGTTTGTGCATTAATTGTAGCATAGGATTTCTACTGGAAGCATATCCTCCCAGTACAAAATCCTATGCATTGATAAACGATGGTACTTTCCATATACTGGATGAGTGCGGTATACTGCAACACACGCAAGATGTGTGGAAATCTTGGAGAAATTAAAAGGTTTCTCCTGGTTGACTTCTCCTCGGTCTGCCAATCTTAGTAGAAAAATTATGAGTGCTTGCACTGATCAGCCCAAGTTATACCAATGAAGAGCTCTGTTGACATGAAACAGAACAAAGAGCAATTTATGTCAAGAAAAAAACATCTTTCTATTGTAAAATGCCTTTTACAATTGTATGTAAATACTCTTCCAAGACTTTGAAGTCCCCCCACCCCCCCACCTTTGTGGTTGAACTACTGCTGCATTGCAGAGCTACAGAGGCATTCATTTCACTGTGACATTACATCAGAAGTCCTTAAATCACAGGTAGATTTTCAGTATTTAACATTGTAGACCTCTACTTCATAGGTAAGCTAATTTGAATAGTTTTAAATGATTATACAATATATGCATATGTATGTAGTTCAGATAAATCACTTGAAATAATAAAAGTAATTTAATTGAATGTAAGCAATTTTTAATTAAAAATGTTATTATAAGTAATAAAAATGATATTTAACAATAAGTAATAAGTAAATATTTTACATTAAGTTTAAGTAATAATAAAACATAGGGGGTCATTTTGACCCCGGCGGGCGGCGGGCGCCGCCCGCCTGGAGGGAACCGCCATATGGCCGCTACGCGGTCGAAAGACCGCGGAGGCCATTCTGGCTTTCCCGCTGGGCTGGCGGGCAACCGCCAGAAGGCCGCCAGCCAGCCCACCGGGAAACCCCTCCCCACGAGGAAGCCGGCTCCGAATGGAGCCGGCGGAGTGGGCATGTGCGACGGGTGCAGTTTGCACCCGTCGCGTATTTCAGTGTCTGCTAGGCAGACACTGAAATACCCAGTGGGGCCCTCTTACGGGGGCCCCTGCCGTGCCCATGCCATTTGCATGGGCACGGCAGGGGCCCCCAGGGGCCCCGCGGCACCCCCTACCGCCATCCTGTTCCTGGCGGGCGAACCGCCAGGAACAGGATGGCGGTAGGGGGTGTCAGAATCCCCCATGGCGGCGCAGCAAGCTGCGCCGCCATGGGGGATTCCCAGGGCAGCGGAAAACCGGTGGGAGACCGCCGGTTTTCCCTTTCTGACCGCGGCCAAACCGCCGCGGTCAGAATGCCCTGCGGGGCACCGCCAGCCTGTTGGCGGTGCTCCCGCCGACCCTGGCCCCGGCGGTACTGAACCGCCGGGGTCAGAATCACCCCCATAATGTACTTTTAAGTAGTAACATACATTAATCAGTCAATAAATATAAAATATATAAAATGAATATATGTGCAAACGGTCAAACTTTTTTAAAGTTCGTTTAGGAGAGCAAGTAGTTTGTAGGGTTAGGGATGCATTGGATAGAAGAGTAGTAATGAGTTTTTAGGGTATATGGGTGGACAAGATACAGAGGCAGTAAGCAGTGTTTAGGGTTAAGGGAAGAGTAGAAAGAGGCTTTTGACCTTCAGGGATGGGTAGTGCATAAGGGTAGTAAGGGAGGTTTAAATTAAATTTCAATACATTAATGTTAAAAATAAATACGACATGTAAATTTATTTAATTTTTAATCCATACATAAATACTTTATATTATTTAAAATGACCTACTGGCCTTTGCCAGTAGGTAGGTATAATAAGAATCGAGTTTCTCGTAGGAAAAGCATTTTTTGTTTTGCTACTAACTTTGGCGTGGTTTGATGAATTTTCATGAAAAGTTTCAAAAGTAGTTTTCCAGTCACTTCAGCTCCTGTCTGGAAAGTTTCAGAATGATTCGTCAAGCAGGGGCTGACAAAAAGGGGGGCTAAAAACATGTTTTACCCAATGCAATGTCCCATAGGGATTTTAAACATGACTTCAGCCCGAACCTCTGAATGGAATTACACCAAATTTGGCAGAAAGCAAGATCTTGGTCAGAAAGATCTCTTTTTGCAATTTGGTGTGAATCTGTTTAGTATTTTCAGAGTTATTAAACCTGAGAAAAAAGTTCTACCCACCATTTTGTGTATCAGGATTCGGTCCCAGGTTTGATAGAAGGGATCGGGGTACCCTGACCCCAGGAGACTGATGGAGAGGTCTGTGCGGGACCCCTCAATGGCAAGAAATTGCCCAAACACATCTTTTGGGGCATGCAAGGATCTGCGGATCAACAGCGGTGCTCAGCGCAGCCCCCGTGTGAATCCGCAAATGATCCGCAGATCTCAATTAAAAAAAACATACACCCACTCACAGATCCACTCACACATGTTGAAGGATCAAGTAGAGTCCTACAGTGGAGTATCATCAATTCAAGTGTGTAAAGTACAGTGGGGAAGAGTGTCAGAGTGGAGTGATGTGTCTAATAGTGGAGTAGCAAACCGTAGAGAGGAATGGAATGGCATGTCTTCACATGTCATACAGTGTAGTACAGTGGCTCAGAGTGGATGTGCTTAGAGTGGAGTAAAGTTGCATTGATTGTAGAGCAGTGTTGTTACACAAAGTGGAGTAGAGTGTCGGGCAGTGGAGCGGTGTAGAGTGGAGTATGGTGTAGAGTGGGATAAATTGTAATAGAGTGGAGTATCGTGGAATACACTGGAGTTGGGTAGCGTAGAGAGGAGTAAAGTCAGAGTTGAGTTGAGTGGTGTGTCAGACTACAGTGGGGTGGGGTGGAGTGCAGTAGAGTGGAATGGCATAATGTTAGAAATGGGGTCTTTGTTTGACAGTCAGGTTACACCCTGTTCAAGCAAGGACCCTCACTCTAGTCAGGGTAAAAGAGAATCACCCTCAGCTAACCCCTGCTTACCCCCTTGATAGCTTGGCGGAGCAGTAGGCTTAACTTCAGAGTGCTAGGTGTAACGTATTTGTACCAACACACACAGTAACTTAATGAAAAAACTACAAAATGACACAACACCAGTTTAGAACAATAGGAAATATTTCTCTAAACAAAACAAGACCGAAACGACAAAAATCCAACATACACAAGTCAAGTTATGATTTTTTAAAGATTAAACTAGAAAATAGCGTTTAGAAACACAAAATGCTTCGATGAGGTGTTAACACAGCATCGCGATGGAGTCGTTCACAACAAGCTGACACCAGCGGCGCGGGACACGGACTCACGTAGACCCCCAAGTACAGTACCTTTGGTGAAGAGTGAAAACAAGCTGATACGCAAAGTCGGGGATCGCGGCGTCTGTGTGAAACGTTGAATCCGCTCACTTCGAGCGGTGTCAGTCACGACGTGGTGCAACGACTTTCACGGAGTCGCAGACTTCAGCGGGGATGCAGAGGCGTAGGGCCTGCGAAGATCGTTGCGTTCCAGCGAAGATCACGGAGACGGGTGCAGGCGGCGTCACCGGATTCAGCAGCGGCGTCGGTCCGAAGTCGATTTCCTTGGATTTCCACCAGCTTTCCTTTCAAGGGCCCAGGGACTGGATAGGGCACCACTTGTCAGAGCAGGAGTCTCTACAGAGACACCAGGTGCTGGCAGAGAGAAGTCTTTGCTGTCCCTGAGACTTCAAACAACAGGAGGCAAGCTCTAAATCAAGCCCTTGGAGATTTCTTCACAAGATGGAAGGCACACAAAGTCCAGTCTTTGCCCTCTTACTCTGGCAGAAGCAGCAACTGCAGGATAGCTCCACAAAGCACAGTCACAGGCAGGGCAGCACTTCTCAGCTCTTCAACTCTTCTCCAGGCAGATGTTCCTCTTGTTTCCAGAAGTGTTCTAAAGTCTGTGGTTTTGGGTGCCCTTCTTATACCCAATTTATCCTTTGAAGTAGGCCTACTTCAAAGTAAAGTCTCTTTTGAATGTGAAATCCTGCCTTTTCCAGGCCAGGCCCCAGACACTCACCAGGGGGTCGGAGACGGCATTGTGTGAGGACAGGCACAGCCCTTTCAGGTGTAAGTGACCACTCCTCTCCTCCCTCCTAGTTCAGATGGCTCATCAGGAAATGCAGACTACACCCCAGCTCCCTTTGTGTCACTGTCTAGTGTGAGGTGCAACCAGCCCAACTGTCAAACTGACCGGAATCCACAAACAGGCAGAGTCACAAAAATGCAAGAAAATGCTCTTTCTAAAAGTGGCATTTTCAAACGCACAATCTTAAAATCAACTTTACTAAAAAGGTGTATTTTTAAATTGTGAGCTCGGAGATCCCAAACTCCACATGTCCATCCGTTCCCAAAGGGAATCTACACTTTAATCAGATATAATGGTAGATCCAATGTTAACCTATGAGAGGGACAGGCCTTGCAACAGTGAAAAACGAATTTAGCAATATTTCACTGTCAGGACATATAGAACACATTACTATATGTCCTACCTTAACCATACATTGCACCCTGCCCTTGGGGCTACTTAGGGCCTACCTTAGGGGTGCCTTACATGTAAGAAAAGGGAAGGTTTAGGCCTGGCAAGTGGGTACACTTGCCAAGTCGAATTTACAGTTAAAACTGCACATACAGACACTGCAATGGCAGGTCTGAGACATGATTATAGAGCTACTTATGTGGGTGGCACAACCAGTGCTGCAAGCCCACTAGTATCATTTGATTTACAGGCCCTGGCACCTCTAGTGCACTTTACTAGGAACTTACTAATAAATCAAATATGCCAATCATGGATAAACCAATTACATACAATTTACACAGAGAGCATATGCACTTTAGCACTGGTTAGCAGTGGTAAAGTGCTCAGAGTTCAAAAGCCAACAGCAACAGGTCAAAACAGTGGAATAGAGCAAATTACAATACAGTGGAGTAGCGTACAGCTGAGTGTAGAAGAGTGGAGTGGCAGAGTGGAGCGGTGTACAGTGGAGTGGCTTAGAGTGGAGTAGGGTATAGTGGATTACAGTTTCTCCAGATTTCACAAATCAACGCAGGGCCACACATAGAGGCCTGACATTGATTTGTGTATCTGACTATGCATGATGCAAGGGTACCACAATACTATAATACAGCTACGTTTTAGCTATATTTTGGGCCACAGTACACTGTTGCAACTTTGCGGTATACCATGGTACATGGCAATGACAAGTCAGTATATAGTTGGGTAATGGCTGTTTTTAGAAAACTAAGAGACAGTCATATTGTTTTTATTACACTTTGGGTGTATTCTGTGTAAGGCCCTTAGATGTAGGTAAGTCGTAGGTTTTATTGTAGTTTCCTACCTATTACAACTTTATTAAAGGTAGGGAAATTTATTTATATATAATCTTTTTACATATTTTCAAATAAGTTTACGGAGTACTGTGCTAGCAGGTAGTAAGTGCTGTATTCTTCAGGAAAGAAAGTTGGGTTTTTTTACATTTTTTTTTTAAGTTGTGCAGTATTTGTGCGGCATGTTTTTGATATTACTGTGGTATTCGGTACTCTTGTTTCACAGAATTAAATATGTTAAAAATTGTAAATACACCTTACTGCACTATGTTTGTGAAATACAGTATACTAGTGTTTTTCCAATTTTTTAAGATTTCGTTTTTTGATAAACTCAGTACTTCCTAGGTAGTACTGTGGTACTTTAACACTTTTCAAAAATATATAGAAATTCATAATTATTTTTCTCTACCTAGTACCACTTTAGCAAAGTGGTAATAAGCAAGGAAAAATATTAAAACCGAATACCTTTATCTAAGGCCATAAGCCAGAACACTGGCAAAGTGACCTTAAAGCAACATGGGTGCCTTAGACTTTTGTGCAGGCAGTAATTATCCAATCAGATAATGGCTTGTCATCGCCATGTTCCGCAGTAGTTTTGCAAACTTTTTCAAAAGTGAAAGTACCACTGCCTCAGATATCACTATGTTTTAATGCCTTATAACTTAAAATTGCTTACTCTACTTACCTGCAGTCCGCACAAAAATCGTCTCCACACCATAATGTATAATCCTGCAAATTTCATTTAAATCTGTTAAGTTGTTTTTGTCTACCTCAAAAAGAAATTGTTTGTGGAAAATGCATTGGTGGAAAAACACGTTTTAGGACCTCACATTTTATCTTTGCACCCCTTAACCCTTTAGCTGCTAGGCCTTTTCTCTCCCAGCACTGAGCCCTTTTTTGGCGACTTGGGGTAGTTTGCCCTTAGGCCCCCATAACTTTGTGTCCACATAAGGTATCCACACAAAGTTTGTGCCCTTTTTTTCCAACATCCTGTGGATTATAAAGGTACCCAAGGTTTGTGGATTCCCCTGGAGGGTACTGAGAAATTAGCCTAAATAAAGCCACATTTTGTGGAGGGGTGGGGAATGGGGAAAAGGGCTGCAGAAGAAAGCATCTGTTTTTTCCCCTGCAAATGTCATCAACAAAGGGTTTGCTGTGCTAAAATCACCTTCTTCCAAGCATTCAGAAACAGGCAGACTTGAATCAGAAAACCAAATCTTTCAAATCAGTTTTGTCATTTTACTGAGACATAGCCTTTTTTTTCTATTTTTTGTGGTTCCAACCTCCTTTCGGTTAGTGGTAGAAATGGGTGTGAAACCAATGGTGCATCACAGAAACTATAAATATCTGAAAAGTAGACACATTTCAGAATTCAGAAAGGGGTCATTTGTGAAGATCCTTCAAGGTTTTCCTACAGAAAATAGCAGTTGAAATAAAAATATTAAAATTGAACTGAAAACAACAGCCATTTGTTTCTACGTTTTCATCTGTAACTTTTCAGCTATGCAGATTTTCGAAAGCAAGATTTTGTTATGTCAGCTGGACCCTTCTGGTTGCAGGGATCTATAGGGCTTGTACATTCACCAAGAACCCTATGTACCCAGAACCAATAACTGAGCTGCACCTTGTAATGGTTTTTCATTGTGTATCAAGTATGCATTTGGTAAATATAAAGAGTGAAAAATAGGTATAAAGGAAACATATGTATTTCCAAATTGGGCACAAGATATGGCGTTTAGAAGCAGTGGTTATTTGCACATTTCTGAATTTTTGGATACCCACACTAGCACGTGAATTAAAGGGCATTTCTCAAAAAGACTTTTCTGACACAGTCTTACATTTGGAAGGTACAAATGCAGAGAAAAACTATTGGTAATAACACTTGTTCTACTATTCTGTATTCCCCCAAGTGTCCCAATAAAAATGGTACCTCACATATGTTGATAGGCCTAGTACCCACAACAGGAAATGGCCTAAAACGCAATGTGAACACAGCACATTTTACCACAAGAAGCAGACCCTTTTTTTTCAATTTGCCTAGCTCTGGATTTGGGGTCTTAACTCAGCTGGCACCTAGGGAAACCTAGCAAATTTGTACATTTTTGAAAACTAGATACCCAGGGGAGTCCAGGATGGAGTGGCATGTGTGGCTCTCACTAGGTTCTGTTACCCAGAATCTCTTGCACACCTCCAAATGTGTCTAAAATACATTTACATCACACTTGTATGATGTAAAGTTCTGGAATCTGAGGGGAGCCACAAATTTCCTCCCACCTAGCCCTCCCCCAAGTCTCCTTATAAAAGTGGTACCTTACTTGTGTAGATAGGCCTGGTGCCCATGACAGGAAACGGCCCAAAACGCAATGTGACCACATCAAATTTTCCCCCCCAAAATTGACAATTGTTTTGTAATGTGCCAAGCTGTGGATTTTGGGTCCTAGCTCAGCCGGCACTTAAAGAAATTTAGCAAGCCTGTACATTTTTGAAAACTAGACACCCAAGGGAATACAGAATGGAGTTGGTTTGTGTGGCTTTCATCAGGTTCTGTTACCAAGAATCCCTTGCAAACTTAAAAATGTGTCTAAAGAACACATTTTCCTCACAGTTCGGTGATGGAAAGTTCTGGAATCTGAGGAGAGCAACAAATTTCCTACCACCCAGCACTCCCCTCGTCTTCTGATAAAAATTATACCTCACTTGTGTAGGTGGGCCAAGCACCTCTGACATGGAAGGACCAAAAACGTGTTGTAATTGAGGGGAAACCAAAGTGGGTCAAAAGGGCAGTTTTTTCCATAAATTTTTAGGCTGCCACTGCTTTGGGTACCCCCAAAAGTGGGGCAGAGTTTTTATCAGTTCAGATGGGGCAATGCTGGGTGGCAGTAATTTTGTGGATTCTGGAAGTTTTCATCACACAGATGTAGGGAAAATGTGTGCTTTCAGGCAAAGTTGGAGGTTTGTAGGGCATTGTGGGAAAGAAAATGGTTTGGGGTGCTTGTGAAGCACTCCACCCTGTACTCTCCCAGATGTATAGTTTTCAGAAGTGTTTGAGTCTGGTAGGTTTTTCCAGGTGGCAGCGTACCCAAGTCCAAAAAGTGCAGCCGCTCACCAATGGAAGTGGGACGATATTGGGAGTTAGCCTAGCTCTCCTGGCCCATATGTAAAATCAACACCCCAAATAGTCAAATGTCCTCTTGCTTGCCATTGGGAGGAGATGCTTTAGTCTGCGAGAGGGAGCAGAAAGACTTGTGCCCACTTCAGTTGGGTTGGGGGCATAACCATGTCCATGTAGCGGGCAGCCCCCATCCCTTTATCTTTTTTTTGTTAAGCCCTATCATCTAGTGGGCTGTCTACCCCCATGGGTGGCTGATCAGGGATAACCTTCATCTACCCCCTCCAGTGGAGCAGAAAGCCTGTGTCCCCATTTATTTGGGATAGAGGAATGGCCATGCCGAGCAACCCCTATTCCCTGGTGTCTAGTGGGCTTTCTCTACCCTTGGGGTGGCAGATCGGGGGTAATTACATTATCTGGCCCCCCAGGGGACAGAAAGACTTTGGTCTCTAATTATGTGGCGTGGGAGCATGGCCATGCCCATGGTGGGCAGCCCCCGCCCTTCTTTTATTTAAAAAAAAAAAGAAAAAATAGGTGTATAGTGGGCTTTCTGCCTCCCAGGGAGGAGCAGAAACACTGCCTATTTTTCAGGAGGTAGGGGCATTGCCATGCCCATTCTGGGCAGCCCCCACTCCTAGACTTTTCTTTAAAAAAAAAAATCCCTGGTAGGTGGTAATAACCCCCACTTGGCCCCTGGGGGGCAGAAACACTGTGCCTACTTTTGGGGATCGGGTGCGGGTACTGCCTGCCCATCCCAGATATATATAAAAAAAATACCTGGTGTCTAGTGGGCTTTCTCCCTCCCTCCCAGGGTGTAGGTTGGGGGTAAGTACCGTATCTACCCCTCGGGGCAGAAAGACTATGGTGGGTGGGGTCATTACCTTGCCCATTCTGGGAAGCCAACCCCCTTTCCTAAATATAAACAAAAATACCCTGTTTGCAAGTGGGCTTTTTGCCTCCCCCTCCGGTGGGTGCAGATTAGGGGTTATTGCCCCTATCTGCCACCCAAGGGGGGCAGAAAGACTATACTGTGCAAAAAAATGAAGGTGGAGCAAGGGGCCACTCCCACCTCCCTGGTGGCCTAGTGGAGTGGATCACTGCTTGTGGACTGCCCTCCTGAGGCAATCCCCCCACAGGGATCCACTTGAGAAAGATACATTTGGAAAGGGGAGATTCTCCCCTTCCTAATGGTACCCCTCCCATTAAAATCGGTGCTCAGGGGGCTGAGATATGCACCTGAGCACCAAAGAAAATGAAAGCAAATAAGCCGGTTTGGTCATTTTAGTTTAATGTTCTCCTGAAATGATGTCAGTGCCCATGGCGCACCGATCGTCATTTCAGGGTGGGGATATTTTTAATCTTGGTTGCTGAGAAAGCTCTTCCCCAGCCACCAAGGCTAAAATATCCAAATAAAAACCCTCTGGTGTCCGCACCAGAGAAATTTCAAGTGCCCTGTGTGTGGACAGCTTAGAGCTGTCCGATGCACATGAGCACTACAGCTAGGAAGGGCTGCTAGCTGTCCTCCGCACACAAGAGGTTAATGATTCGCCATAAACGTTTACATCACAAAATTTAAAAAATGCACTATGTCTGGAAAGTTTAGCGGTGATTCATCAAACAGGTGGAAAGTTATTAGAGAACAAAAATCAAGGGAGTTTCTGTTTCTAGGGATCCTAACTATAACTACATAGAAGCAAACAGATACAATGCAGCCTCTTTCTTTTTATCTGTTGTATTTGGTATGTTTTTATTGGTTTACATATTCATGTGACTATAAATGTGTTTTTTAGTTGTTCCTGTAGGAACTGTGAAACTTTACATATGCCTTCCAGTTTATTATTTGGGCTTCCTAAATACTTTAGTGGTATTGTGGTACATATGAAACCCAAAGAGAATGAAAGCCAATCATAGTTGTTGTTATAAAAAAATCCAACATGATTTTTTTCCTAGTTGTCAATTATCCTGTTCTCCATGTTCTTTTCCTTTTTGTTGCACAGGAGTGCATAAGGAAGATGGTTTTTGTTTGGCTTGCTGGGCATAGTCAAACAAAGAAAACTCATGTAGATTAAGATGTGTTCTGTTTGTTATTTTGTTATTGATTGATTTCCATTGGCATGTAACCATAAATGGGGCTTTCAGTTGTTCATGTAGTAAGCCTAAAAATGTACATATGCAGTCTAGTTTTTTGGGGGGCTTCCTTGCTACTTTTAGTAGTATTGTGTTACATATTTCACCCTTATAAATTCATGAACACCTCATAACACTTTCAAAATCAAAAAGGAACATCTACATAGTGAAATGTACATTGCTGTGAAATTTAATTACAAACCGTTCAGTTACTTTGCCACTATGTCCAATACAAAAGGTCTAGTAAAATTCAATGAGGCCTGTTTTGGGACTCCTTTTTTTGCACCCCAATGACCAATAGGACCTAATAGTACTACCATTTGATAGATACTGGGGGTGAAGGGGCTGCAGTCTGTTGTTCAGAGTGGGAAGGGTATTTTAGGTAAAACCACCATTTTGTCTTTTTCCTGATCACTCTTTTGTGTCTGTGCATAGCCAGGATTAGATAATTCACACCTCTCTATGCCTCTGTTGTGGCTGCTCCAGGCTGGAGTCTACCATGGTGTGAGGAGCATCCTCCCCACACAAAGGCTGTGTCTGCAGAACTGCATAGAGAGGTGCTAGAAAAAGGAAGCCACCCCAAACAAGTTCTCCTGCCTGAAGAATTCTGAAAAGAAAAAAAGGACTGATTTCTTTGGAGTGAAGAGCTACCATCTGATCACTGGCTTCAGACCTGTAACTCACTCTCACACACAACCTAGAAGATGTGGACAAATTGGGAGCAGGCTGTGTTGCATATGAATTGGGCGAAATAGTGAAGACAGCGGTGTGAGAGTCATGAAGAGGTTGCGTAGTGACACGTACTCAAGAAATGTATTGTTAAAAGTTCTATTTGGGGGTGAGGGGTGCATATGTAAGTACCACTACCACCAGGCTGAAAAGGTAGGACCTGGCTCCTTGCTGTTTGTGGTATAAAGATGTTGGGACAGAGCCCCACCCTCATGCTTTGTGACCTCCCCCTTACTGCAGATGGTCTCCCAGGACTCATAAATCTTCGGGCCCGGGACAGTGACGGTTGCAGCTATTGCCTTTGGTGTGCTTGTACTGAGATCAGAGCACATAAAATGGAAGAGAACTATGCCATCTTCATCCGACAGCCTCACTGGGGAGGAAGGAGCGGTGTTGCAAAGCAGGCCTATGTCTGCACCAGGCAAGTTCCATTCTGCCAGGCTTGCATAGATGTAAACCCTCACGATCCTCTGTCCTGGGCCAATTTCTACAACTCCTTCACACTTATGTGTTACCTTCCAGCAGCTCACTCGCTACAGTACCGATCTTCCCCTGATTGGCTCCTCTCCTTCCAGGTCCTGGTAGACCCTTATGCTGCACCCCCATACCCCTTCACAGCCCCATCCACTCACCGGTGTTAGCCACATTTTGCAGATCCTGGTCCTCTTTGCCAAATCTTGCTAATAAGGCAGAATGGACTGCAAACTCCTCAATAACACCACAAAAATAGAAGACAGTACATGTATTTGGCTCCCACACTTTAGATGGAGTAATGTGCTCACCTGTTAATCGGGATGGCTCAAACAATATGGCTCTTCCACACAGAATTACCACATGATAAACCTCAGAAACAGAACCACATGAGTTCACAACCTATTGATACCAAATTCCCATAGCCAGCTGCACTCTACAGCTAGAAAGCAGGTCAAGAATTGACATTAAAAACTGCACATGCATCACAAGACACAATTATTGGATAACTAAGCAAACAGACATCACATTGCTTCCTCAAGCAAAATAATTTTAATATTTAGTATACAACAGTCACCACACAAAGGAAATTGTAAGTTGCATACTGGAGGAGAAATGGGCTTCACTGTGGCTTGTACGAAATCCAATGCACTGCAGCATGGCTTCTGAACCAGACTGGAGATGGCTAATTAGCCTTCTGACAGGTCATTCAGCTAAAGTATAACTTTCTAAACGTTATTTTTCTTTTAATATTTAATAAACGTCCAACTTCACCATTGAACTGGATTTGTAATAACTATTAGTACTTTAATCAAGTAATCTAGTGGACAGCTAGGACTGTCACTCTGAAATTAGCTTTTAGGGCTTTGTCACTGTAGGGACATGGTTACATTCATTTTCTACATGTCCCACTTTTAAATACCATACTGCCTACCTCATGGGCTACAAGGCCTGAATTGGGGTGAATTGCTAATATTTAACGAAAGGTTTTTACTTGACAAGAAGGGCTTAGTTTAACAGGTTGAAGTACATGTTTTGCATTGTTAAATTCAGTCTACACTGGAAGACCTGCAGTCATGTTTGCACTGCCACTACAGTGGATGGCACAATAGGTGTTGCAGTCTACTAGTAGCATTTAACTTTCAGGCGCTTTGGGTACATTTTATACCGTATACTAGGGACATACAGGTACGATAAATATACCATTTAAGAGTATGAATTTGACCACATTTAAATGGAGACAGGAAAGCTTTACTACTGGTTAGCAGGGGTAAAATGCAGAGAGTTCTAAAGCCAGCAAAAATATAGGGTTGAGCAAAAGATTTAAAAAAAATAAAGGGGGGTCGATGCAGAAAATGCTGATTTCCTGCAGAGGAGTATCCTTCAGTGAGTCAGGGAGTATTTGTTACCCCTTTCATACGCAGCAGCTCCCTGAAGACAGCTAATAGCATCCATGGATGCAGTAGTGAGTGCATCTGCCTTGATATTCCTTTAAAGCAAGTGCCCAAGAAACTCATTTAGAGGCATATGTAAGTCATCCTTTGTTGTCCATTGCAGACTAGTTCCATTGACTGGTTCCATTAATGCTCACTCCACTAAAGGTGGTCCTGGTTTATGGGAAAATGTGCTGAATCAGGAAAATTCTGCTTCTTTGGCATAGTTTTCCTAACTCTACAGCGCAGTCACCAGTAGGAGCACAGAATGAACATAAGGAAGAAAGCCTGTCAAAGCATGAGGACTGAGCAACTGTTAAATGTAACTGATTGGTTTGACAGAGCAAGGCAAAATTAAATATATGTTGAGGCATGCTTCCTCTGGAGAATAGGGGTTTTGTCCTGAACTTGAGGATACATGTGATGTTGAGCAGAAGGATACATATATTGTTAATGGAGTACAAGCTGTGATAGAGAGTTTGTGACAATATGAGCTTTTGGGCCCCTGAAATTAACAGTGCTTTGTCGGGGTCAGTGCAGAAAGATTAGCCAATATTGTTCCATCAGAGATGTGATCATGAAGAAGGAACACAAAAAAAATATTTACACATCATATGGTCCAACTTTGTCCGCTTCTACAATTGGACAATGAAGACCTGCCTGACTATTTTAGTAGATTCTTTAGTAGTCAGTCGTGTGGGCAGTGCCTTAATAGCCACCAAGGATGCAGCCCTCAGAGACATTTTAGATAGGAAAGTGGATGTGGTTGTAGGAATTCAGGGGACGTCCACTGCACAATGTTTTTCTGCCTGACGTTGAGGTCCTCTTTAAGGTGATTGAAACTGAAGTGGAGAATTTGCAGGGTGGGACATCAGAGGAGTTACCCATTGTTGGACCTGGCTTTTTGACAGGGACATCCCCCAACTTTTTGCCTCCTTCCTCCTATTTTTTCTGACCTGTTGTTGGTGGCTTTTGACCTCTGGGCACTTTATCACTGCTAACCAGTGCTAAAGTGCATATGCTCTCTGTGTAAATTGTACTACTGATTGGTTTATCCATGATTGACTATTTAATTTACTTGTAAGTCCCTGGTAGAATGCACTACATGTGCCTAGGGCAGGTAGATTAAATGCTACTAGTGGGCCTGCAGCACTGGTTGTGCCACCCACCTCAGTAGCCCCTTAACCCTGGCTCAGGCCTGCCATTGCAAGGCCTGTGGGTGCAGTTTCACTGCCACTTCGACTTCGCATTTAAAAGTACTTGCCAAGCCTAGAACTCCCCCTTTTCTACATATAAGTCATCCCTAATGTGTGCCCTAGGTAACCCCTAGAGCAGGGTGCTGTGTAGGTAAAAGGCAGGACATGTACCTGTGTAGTTATATGTCCTGGTAGTGTAAAACTCCTAAATTCGTTTTTACACTACTGTGAGGCCTGCTCCCTTCATAGGCTAACATTGGGGCTGCCCTCATACATTGTTGAGGTGGCAGCTGCTGATCTGAAAGGAGCAGGAAGGTCATATTTAGTATGGCCAGAATGGTAATATAAAATGCTGCTGACTGGTGAAGTCGGATTTAATATTACTATTCTAGAAATGCGACTTTTAGAAAGTGAGCATTTCTTTGCACTAAAATCTTGTTGTGCCCTTCAATCCACGTCTGGCTAGGTTTAGTTGACAGCTCCTTGTGCATTCACTCAGACACACCCCAAACACAGGGTACTCAGCCTCACTTGCATACATCTGCATTTTGAATGGGTCTTCCTGGGCTGGGAGGGTGGAGGGCCTGCCCTCACACAAAGGACTGCCACACCCCCTACTGGGACTCTGGCAGACAGGATTGAACTGAAAGGGGGCTTGGTGCATTTCTTAGAGACTCTTTGAAGTCACCCCCACTTCAAAGGCACAACTTAGTATAAAACAGGGCCTCTGCCCTACCTCATCAGACACTTGCTGGAGAAGAAACCTGAACCAGAAACTACATCCTGCCAAGAAGAACTGCCTGGCTGCTCAAAGGACTCACCTGTCTGCTTTTTTACAAAGGACTGCTGCCTTGCTGTTTGCCTGCTGCCTTGCTGAACTCTTGTCTGGCTGTAAAAGTGCTCTCCAAGGGCTTGGATAGAGCTTGCCTCCTGTTCCCTGAAGTCTCAGGACCAAAAAGACTTCTCTCTTCCTCTTGGACGCTCCGTGCGCCGAACTTTTCGACGCACAGCTTGTTCCGCGGCAAGAAAAACGCCGCACACCGACGCTGATCGACGCGACGTCTTCAGGATGACCGAAACTTTGACGCACGGCCTCGCAAGGACAACGCCGCCCGACTTCCCGGGAGAAATCGACGCGACGCCTGCCGTGAGATCAAAAATTTGACGCACGGCCTCGCAAGGACAATGCCGCCCGACTCTGCCGGAGAAATCGACGCGACGCCTGCCGTGAGATCGAAACTTTGACGCACGGCCTCGCAAGGACAACGCCGCCCGACTTCCCGGGAGAAATCGACGCGACGCCTGCCGTGAGATCAAAACTTTGACGCACAGCCTCGCAAGGACAACGCCGCCCGACTCCGCAGGAGAAATCGACGCGACGCCTGCCGTGAGATCGAAACTTCGACGCGCAGCCCCGCAGAACGACGCGCAGCCGGAAAACAAGCAGGAAAATCCACGCACAGACCCGGGAAATCTGGTACTCCCCGCAAACCACAGTAAGAGACTGTTCGCGCGCCGGAAAACGACGCCCGACTCCCCGCGTGGAAAATAACGACGCAAGTCCGTGTGTGCTGAGGAGAAATCAACGCACACACCAGTTTTCCACGCACCTCTTCTCCTGTGGCCCTCTGAGGAGATTTTCCACCAGAAACCAGGTACTTTGTGTTTGAAAGAGACTTTGTTTACTTTCTAAAAGACTTAAGACACTTTCTATCACTTTTCAGTGATATCTTTACAAATTCGTATTGCAACTTTGATCGTTTTGACCTGAAGATACCCAGATAAATATTATATATTTTTCTAAACACTGTGTGGTGTATTTTTGTGGTGTTATGCTATGGTGTTGTATGATTTATTGCACAAATGCTTTACACATTGCCTTCTAAGTTAAGCCTGACTGCTCGTGCCAAGCTACCGGAGGGTGAGCACAGGCTGATTTTGGATTGTGTGTGACTTACCCTGACTAGAGTGAGGGTTCTTGCTTGGACAGAGGGCAACCTGACTGCCAACCAAAAACCCCATTTCTAACACCCATCATGTGTAGCTTTTGACGGAGTAAGACCTGTGCCTTGACCAGAGATGCCAATTCCATGCCCAAGCTTGGCACACAGGTGACTCACTGTAAAGCACCCAAGAGCATATTGTTTGGTGTCACGAATAACAAGTCTACTTGTTTATTTTATCCACAGGATGCAGAGTAGGCTCAAGATGCTGCATCACATGCTCTTTAGCTGCCAGTTTACAGTGCCATACCATGGCCAGTGGGAAAGAGGATTATCTGCTGCTAACATTTAAATTATTTACTGGTAACTGTCCTACTCACCCCCGTTTAAGTTCATTAAATTATGAGGCAGTCTTGCCTCCACAGTCACCACCAATGACAAGACTTCACCCCATGTGGACAAAAAGTGCTCACTCCTCACACGTCCTGTTTTTGAATTAAGTATCAGACAGAATATTTTAAGTGAGCCTGATGAAGACACTGTAAATATTAATGAACTGAAGCGAGACAGTGGGACTCACAGTAATGTAATCACAGATAAGTAATTGAAACATATCAATGTCCTCCCCCTGCTTAAATTTGTTCCATTATGAGGTATAACAAAGCAATTGCAAGATGACAAATAGAATGCAGAGTACTTTAATAGTATATATAATGAATGAATGTTGGGATTTAAAGCACACAGCTACTCCAAGGAGTGTCCCAGCGCTAAATGGAAAGTAGAGTCAGAGGTTATGAAGAGACTTGTTAAAGAGTGAAAAGCTAGGTCTTAAATTGCTTACTAAAAGACCATTCATTGTCCACTTGGCATAGTTCAGCAGGCAAGCTGTTCTAAGCTTGAGGGCCCATAAAGGAGAAAGATCTGCCTCCAGTTGTTGCTTGCTTTCCCTTTGGAACTTTGACATAGTGGCTGAGTGATGAGTGCAGAGTCCTGAGGGGAGAGTAGAATTGAATCCTGGAAGACAGATATTCTGAAGCAGCCTGATGCAGAGGTCTGTGCATAAAGGTCAAGGTCTTAAACATGATCATTTTTTCTTTCTTTTTTTACAGGAAGTCAGTGCAAATTCTTCAAATGAGAAGAAACAGAGGCTCACTCAGGTAACTGGATAGTCACACAGGCTGCTGTGTTCTGTACAGTATGTAATCTTGCAGTAGGTATTGCGGGAGTCCAACTTAAAGGGTATTGGGATAGTCCAATCTGGACACCACCACAGCCAGGAGAATGGTAATCCTTGCAGGCAAGGAAAGGATTTGCAGAAATATTTTGGCAGTTAGCATTAGACTAAAGCATGTACTGAACACAATGTTTATTTGAGTTTGTAGAGTTAGCTGTTTGTCAGTCTTAACACCCAGGGTTTTCACTACTTCAGTTTGGATGTTAGGTGAAGGAGCCTCATCTGGCCAATGAGCTTGTAGGTTAAAAGTACAATTATGTCTGAAACTGAGAATTTCAGTCGTCAGTGTTGCATTTGAGTTGATTAGAACTCATCCACTGAAAGACCACAGATAAACAGGGTTTGATAGAGTCTTGATCAATTGGGTAATCTTTCTTAAAAGAGTAACTGGCTCTCATTTGTGTAGGACACTATCTTGGACCCAAAGCACTCAACCAATATAGCCAGAGGAGTCATGTAGATGCTAAACATAGTTGGGCTGACGGCCAAGGCCCAGGGCACTCCCACAGAAACACTACTCTTACTGAATGAAAAATGTGGAGGTCAACCCTCTTAGTATCTATCCTTGAGGAATGATGTCAGCCAATTAAGCGCTGTGTCCCTGATGCCAATATCATACAGACGGGCGAGCAGCCTGGAGTGTGGGACCGTATCAAAAGCGACAGAGGTCTTACAAGACCAGGATTGCTTTACCACCAACATCTAAAGTGTGTTTGATCTCTTCAGATACTTCCAGGAGGGCGGTTTCAGTGCTAAATTTAGGTCTGAACCTTGACTCAATGTAATTTGAAAGCTGCCAGTTCACAAACTTTTCCTCAATTCTTGACAGAGCTGACGACAGAGAGATGGGTCTTTAGTTACTTTGAACATTGAGGTCTGCGTTTTTTTTTTTTTTTTTAAGAGCGGCAAAATCTTAGCCTGCTTCCAGATGGAAGGGACAATCCCAGACACCACAAATCTTTTAAGAAGGGAGTTCAGCACTGGATTGATGATATAACTTGCAGTTCCAGTCCATTTGCTTCACAGGAGAAAGAACTTAAGAACTGAAATCCTCCTTCATGTTCACTTCTGGCATAACTCTGTAATGGTTAAAGGATGAAAGAGTTGGCCAGGGAGCTGACCTATATATCTCTGAGAGGGGTGCTCCAGGGCCCTCAGCCTAAGTAGCAGACACATCCCTAGTAGGTCTGCCATGAAGCCCTAATGCTGACGAAAAACCTGCAGCCTTGTACACTAAGGAATTCAAAAATCATATCCATCTGCTTAGCTTCTTTACTTATCTCTTCTTTGTGCCAGTCAAAAAGTAACCCATAAAGTGTTTGCATCTCTGAAACAGGATACAACCCTTCTCATGTGCAACCTTACTTCTTCTGAATTCACCAGGGAAGGGAACAACTCCAGCAATATCACTTCTTGTTACCAGCAAAAGAATAGTTTATTTTGAGGACAAAAGAAGGGCTCAGATGTAGGATAACCATATCCTTGAAAACTCTAAAAAGAAAATTGGCGTTTGCAAGATAAGGATCCAAGCTCACCAAGCTTTCTAGCAGAAGTAATTACGGTCTTCAATATTAGAAGCCAAATTTCCACCTAGTCTAAAGACCCAAATAGAGGTGTGGGAGAATTGTGGCTTTTAATAAAAGGTGGTCTAAAGAGGAAAGTAAAGACTTTGAGGAAGGTTGAATGTTATTATATGCTTTAAATAACGGATGGACTAGGCCATCAAATTCTGAAATGTTTCCCATGCGCTAGCTTCTAGTGGGTATTCCAATGAAGTACAGGGAAAGCAAGAAGGGAAGGAGATGTCAGTAACACAATTTTCCAACAGGATCTCACTTATCAGGAGAGGATCCACAATATGTGTAGGGTACAGCTGATACAATCGTCATCGCTAACGCTCACTCCTTTAATATCAAGAACTTGACGAAATTGAGGGAAGGACTATAATAGACCCTAGGTCTAGGGGCAGGACAGAGCATCAACCCTCAAGTTCCTTTCTGTCATGATCAGACACATTTACACCATGGCCCTTTTTAAGTAGTAGAAGAGGACAGAAAGGAGCCTTTCCTAAGACAGTGTCACAGGACGAAAGAGGCAGAATTGGCAAAATAATATTAAGCAGGTTAAAGGAGGAGGCATTGCAGAATTTATTACACCTACACACCAGCATACAGGTTGCGACTCCGGGGAGGCTCCATAAATATTATTTGGGTTTCAAACTTTAACTTGCTTTTTTCAGCTAAATAAAGTTCGAGTTCCAATCATCACATGGTGCCTGCAAAGCTCTGAAAACGAGAACGATGAGCCATCTTCCAAGGACGCCTGCCTTCAAAATACGCAAGTTACAAAAGCCTTCTGCTGCTCGTAATACATGTTTTTATTTCAAAAATGTGAAACCGTTTTATTTTGCTTGTTTTTCTGATCAGAAGATGTATGCTCCTCTAACTCTAGAGGAAGCAGGAGAAATTATATAAAGTAACTGTTGTTTACACAGAGCTAACCAAAGCTAAATTAGCTCTGAGACAGGTTGCTAAATTTTTCTTTGGATTTTTTTGTCAACTCTTCAATATCATTTAAAGTTTAGTTTATTCCTGCCGCCACTCCTGTTCTGCTAGTTTTGTGTTTTTAACGTTACATACTGATTTTTAAACTGAAAACAATATGCATTTAAAAAGACCTTACATTTGTTATTTACCTTTTAGGAGCATTTTTTGAAAGACATGGCGGTGCAGCGGGTGCAGCAGCACCCGTTGCGCATTCCACTGCCCATAATTCGGGCAGTGGAATGCACGATGGGGCTGTGCAGGGGAGCCCCTGCACTGCCCATGCCAATTGCATGGTGTAAGGAAATGCCTCCTTGGCATGGTTGCCCCCTGACTTTTTGCCTTTGCTGATGCTATGTTTACAATTGAAAGTGTGCTGAGGCCTGCTAACCAGGCCCCAGCACCAGTGTTCTTTCCCTAACCTGTACTTTTGTATCCACAATTGGCAGACCCTGGCATCCAGATAAGTCCCTTGTAACTGGTACTTCTAGTACCAAGGGCCCTGATGCCAAGGAAGGTCTCTAAGGGCTGCAGCATGTCTTATGCCACCCTGGAGACCTCTCACTCAGCACAGACACCCTGCTTGCCAGCTTGTGTGTGCTAGTGAGGACAAAACGAGTAAGTCGACATGGCACTCCCCTCAGGGTGCCATGCCAGCCTCTCACTGCCTATGCAGTATAGGTAAGACACCCCTCTAGCAGGCCTTACAGCCCTAAGGCAGGGTGCACTATACCATAGGTGAGGGTACCAGTGCATGAGCATGGTACCCCTACAGTGTCTAAACAAAACCTTAGACATTGTAAGTGCAGGGTAGCCATAAGAGTATATGGTCTGGGAGTTTGTCAAACACGAACTCCACAGCACCATAATGGCTACACTGAAAACTGGGAAGTTTGGTATCAAACTTCTCAGCACAATAAATGCACACTGATGCCAGTGTACATTTTATTGTAAAATACACCCCAGAGGGCACCTTAGAGGTGCCCCCTGAAACTTAACCGACTAGCTGTGTAGGCTGACTAGTTCTAGCAGCCTGCCACAAACCGAGACATGTTGCTGGCCCCATGGGGAGAGTGCCTTTGTCACTCTGAGGCCAGTAACAAAGCCTGCACTGGGTGGAGATGCTAACACCTCCCCCAGGCAGGAATTGTCACACCTGGCGGTGAGCCTCAAAGGCTCACCTCCTTTGTGCCAACCCAGCAGGACACTCCAGCTAGTGGAGTTGCCCGCCCCCTCCGGCCAGGCCCCACTTTTGGCGGCAAGGCCGGAGAAAATAATGAGAAAAACAAGGAGGAGTCACTGGCCAGTCAGGACAGCCCCTAAGGTGTCCTGAGCTGAAGTGACTCTAACTTTTAGAAATCCTCCATCTTGCAGATGGAGGATTCCCCCAATAGGGTTAGGATTGTGACCCCCTCCCCTTGGGAGGAGGCACAAAGAGGGTGTACCCACCCTCAGGGCTAGTAGCCATTGGCTACTAACCCCCCAGACCTAAACACGCCCTTAAATTTAGTATTTAAGGGCTACCCTGAACCCTAGAAAATTAGATTCCTGCAACTACAAGAAGAAGGACTGCCCAGCTGAAAACCCCTGCAGCGGAAGACCAGAAGACGACAACTGCCTTGGCTCCAGAAACTCACCGGCCTGTCTCCTGCCTTCCAAAGATCCTGCTCCAGCGACGCCTTCCAAAGGTACCCGCGTCTTCGGAGGGCAGACCAGGGGGGTTTTGTAGGGCACCGGGGGGGACACAAGTCCACACAGAAATTTCACCCTCAGCGGCGCGGGGGCGGCCGGGTGCAGTGTAGAAACAAGCGTCGGGTTCGCAATGTTAGTCTATGAGAGATCTCGGGATCTCTTCAGCGCTGCAGGCAGGCAAGGGGGGGATTCCTCGGGGAAACCTCCACTTGGACAAGGGAGAGGGACTCCTGGGGGTCACTTCTCCAGTGAAAGTCCGGTCCTTTAGGTCCTGGGGGCTGCGGGTGCAGGGTCTCTCCCAGGCGTCGGGACTTTAGGTTCAAAGAGTCGCGGTCAGGGGAAGCCTCGGGATTCCCTCTGCAGGCGGCGCTGTGGGGGCTCAGGGGGGACAGGTTTTGGTACTCACAGTATCAGAGTAGTCCTGGGGTCCCGCCTGAGGTGTCGGATCTCCACCAGCCGAGTCGGGGTCGCCGGGTGCAGTGTTGCAAGTCTCACGCTTCTTGCGGGGAGCTTGCAGGGTTCTTTAAAGCTGCTGGAAACAAAGTTGCAGCTTTTCTTGGAGCAGGTCCGCTGTCCTCGGGAGTTTCTTGTCTTTTTCGAAGCAGGGGCAGTCCTCAGAGGATGTCGAGGTCGCTGGTCCCTTTGGAAGGCGTCGCTGGAGCAGGATCTTTGGAAGGCAGGAGACAGGCCGGTGAGTTTCTGGAGCCAAGGCAGTTGTCGTCTTCTGGTCTTCCGCTGCAGGGGTTTTCAGCTGGGCAGTCCTTCTTCTTGTAGTTGCAGGAATCTAATTTTCTAGGGTTCAGGGTAGCCCTTAAATACTAAATTTAAGGGCGTGTTTAGGTCTGGGGGGTTAGTAGCCAATGGCTACTAGCCCTGAGGGTGGGTACACCCTCTTTGTGCCTCCTCCCAAGGGGAGGGGGTCACAATCCTAACCCTATTGGGGGAATCCTCCATCTGCAAGATGGAGGATTTCTAAAAGTTAGAGTCACTTCAGCTCAGGACACCTTAGGGGCTGTCCTGACTGGCCAGTGACTCCTCCTTGTTTTTCTCATTATTTTCTCCGGCCTTGCCGCCAAAAGTGGGGCCTGGCCGGAGGGGGCGGGCAACTCCACTAGCTGGAGTGTCCTGCTGGGTTGGCACAAAGGAGGTGAGCCTTTGAGGCTCACCGCCAGGTGTGACAATTCCTGCCTGGGGGAGGTGTTAGCATCTCCACCCAGTGCAGGCTTTGTTACTGGCCTCAGAGTGACAAAGGCACTCTCCCCATGGGGCCAGCAACATGTCTCGGTTTGTGGCAGGCTGCTAGAACTAGTCAGCCTACACAGCTAGTCGGTTAAGTTTCAGGGGGCACCTCTAAGGTGCCCTCTGGGGTGTATTTTACAATAAAATGTACACTGGCATCAGTGTGCATTTATTGTGCTGAGAAGTTTGATACCAAACTTCCCAGTTTTCAGTGTAGCCATTATGGTGCTGTGGAGTTCGTGTTTGACAAACTCCCAGACCATATACTCTTATGGCTACCCTGCACTTACAATGTCTAAGGTTTTGTTTAGACACTGTAGGGGTACCATGCTCATGCACTGGTACCCTCACCTATGGTATAGTGCACCCTGCCTTAGGGCTGTAAGGCCTGCTAGAGGGGTGTCTTACCTATACTGCATAGGCAGCGAGAGGCTGGCATGGCACCCTGAGGGGAGTGCCATGTCGACTTACTCGTTTTGTCCTCACTAGCACACACAAGCTGGCAAGCAGGGTGTCTGTGCTGAGTGAGAGGTCTCCAGGGTGGCATAAGACATGCTGCAGCCCTTAGAGACCTTCCTTGGCATCAGGGCCCTTGGTACTAGAAGTACCAGTTACAAGGGACTTATCTGGATGCCAGGGTCTGCCAATTGTGGATACAAAAGTACAGGTTAGGGAAAGAACACTGGTGCTGGGGCCTGGTTAGCAGGCCTCAGCACACTTTCAATTGTAAACATAGCATCAGCAAAGGCAAAAAGTCAGGGGGCAACCATGCCAAGGAGGCATTTCCTTACACAACCCCCCCCCAAACGAAAGAGGATGAGACTAACCTTTCCCAAGAGAGTCTTCATTTTCTAAGTGGAAGAACCTGGAAAGGCCATCTGCATTGGCATGGGCAGTCCCAGGTCTGTGTTCCACTATAAAGTCCATTCCCTGTAGGGAGATGGACCACCTCAACAGTTTAGGATTTTCACCTTTCATTTGCATCAGCCATTTGAGAGGTCTGTGGTCAGTTTGAACTAGGAAGTGAGTCCCAAAGAGGTATGGTCTCAGCTTCTTCAGGGACCAAACCACAGCAAAGGCCTCCCTCTCAATGGCACTCCAACGCTGCTCCCTGGGGAGTAACCTCCTGCTAATGAAAGCAACAGGCTGGTCAAGGCCATCATCATTTGTTTGGGACAAAACTGCCCCTATCCCATGTTCAGAGGCATCAGTCTGCACAATGAACTGCTTAGAATAATCTGGAGCTTTTAGAACTGGTGCTGAGCACATTGCCTGTTTCAGGGTGTCAAAGGCCTGTTGGCATTCCACAGTCCAGTTCACTTTCTTGGGCATTTTCTTGGAGGTGAGTTCAGTGAGGGCTGTCACAATGGATCCATATCCCTTCACAAACCTCCTGTAATACCCAGTCAAGCCAAGGAATGCCCTGACTTGAGTCTGGGTTTTTGGAGCTGCCCAGTCCAGAATAGTCTGGATCTTGGGTTGGAGTGGCTGAACTTGGCCTCCACCTACAAGGTGTCCCAAGTAAACCACAGTTCCCTGCCCTATCTGGCATTTGGATGCCTTGATAGAGAGGCCTGCAGATTGCAGAGCCTTCAAAACCTTCTTCAGGTGGACCAGGTGATCCTGCCAGGTGGAGCTAAAGACAGCAATATCATCAAGATAAGCTGTGCTAAAGGACTCCAAGCCAGCAAGGACTTGATTCACCAACCTTTGGAAGGTGGCAGGGGCATTCTTTAAACCAAAGGGCATAACAGTAAACTGATAATGCCCATCAGGTGTGGAGAATGCTGTTTTCTCTTTTGCTCCAGGTGCCATTTTTATTTGCCAGTACCCTGCTGTCAAGTCAAAGGTACTTAAGAATTTGGCAGCACCTAATTTGTCTATGAGCTCATCAGCTCTTGGAATTGGATGAGCATCTGTCTTGGTGACAGAATTGAGCCCTCTGTAGTCCACACAAAACCTCATCTCTTTCTTTCCATCTTTGGTGTGAGGTTTGGGGACTAAGACCACTGGGCTAGCCCAGGGGCTGTCAGAGCGCTCAATTACTCCCAATTCCAGCATCTTGTGGACTTCCACCTTGATGCTTTCCTTAACATGGTCAGACTGTCTAAAGATTTTGTTCTTGACAGGCATGCTGTCTCCTGTGTCCACATCATGGGTACACAGGTGTGTCTGACCAGGGGTTAAGGAGAAGAGTTCAGGAAACTGTTGTAGGACTCTCCTACAATCAGCTTGCTGTTGGCCAGAGAGGGTGTCTGAGTAGATCACTCCATCTACTGTGCCATCTTTTGGGTCTGATGATAGAAGATCAGGGAGAGGTTCACTCTCTGCCTCCTGATCCTCATCTGTTACCATCAACAGATTGACATCAGCCCTGTCATGGAAGAGCTTAAGGCGGTTCACATGGATCACCCTCTTGGGGCTCCTGCTTGTGCCCAGGTCCACCAGGTAGGTGACCTGACTCTTCCTTTCTAGTACTGGGTAAGGGCCACTCCATTTGTCCTGGAGTGCCCTGGGAGCCACAGGCTCCAGAACCCAGACTCTCTGCCCTGGTTGGAACTCCACCAGTGCAGCCTTTTGGTCATACCAAAACTTCTGGAGCTGTTGGCTGGCCTCAAGGTTTTTGGTTGCCTTTTCCATGTACTCTGCCATTCTAGAGCGAAGGCCAAGTACATAGTCCACTATGTCTTGCTTAGGCTCATGGAGAGGTCTCTCCCAGCCTTCTTTAACAAGAGCAAGTGGTCCCCTTACAGGATGACCAAACAGAAGTTCAAAGGGTGAGAATCCTACTCCCTTCTGTGGTACCTCTCTGTAAGCGAAAAGCAGGCATGGCAAGAGGACATCCCATCTCCTTTTGAGTTTTTCTGGGAGCCCCATGATCATGCCCTTTAATGTCTTGTTGAATCTCTCAACTAAGCCATTAGTTTGTGGATGGTATGGTGTAGTGAATTTATAAGTCACCCCACACTCATTCCACATGTGCTTTAGGTATGCTGACATGAAGTTGGTACCTCTGTCAGACACCACCTCCTTAGGGAAACCCACTCTGGTAAAGATACCAATGAGGGCCTTGGCTACTGCAGGGGCAGTAGTCGACCTAAGGGGAATAGCTTCAGGATACCTGGTAGCATGATCCACTACTACCAGGATATACATATTTCCTGAGGCTGTGGGAGGTTCCAGTGGACCAACTATGTCCACACCCACTCTTTCAAAGGGAACCCCCACCACTGGAAGTGGAATGAGGGGGGCCTTTGGATGTCCACCTGTCTTACAACTGGCTTGACAGGTGGGGCAGGAGAGGCAAAACTCCTTAACCATGTTGGACATATTGGGCCAGTAGAAGTGGTTGACTAACCTCTCCCACGTCTTGGTTTGTCCCAAATGTCCAGCAAGGGGAATGTCATGGGCCAATGTTAGGATGAACTTCCTGAACAGCTGAGGCACTACCACTCTCCTAGTGGCACCAGGTTTGGGGTCTCTGGCCTCAGTGTACAGGAGTCCATCTTCCCAATAGACCCTATGCGTTCCATTTTTCTTGCCTTTGGACTCTTCAGCAGCTTGCTGCCTAAGGCCTTCAAGAGAGGGACAGGTTTCTTGTCCCTTACACAGCTCCTCCCTTGAGGGTCCCCCTGGGCCTAAGAGCTCAACCTGATAAGGTTCAAGCTCCAAAGGCTCAGTTCCCTCAGAGGGCAGAACTTCTTCCTGAGAAGAGAGGTTCCCTTTCTTTTGCTGTGTTGCAGTTGGTTTCCCAACTGACTTTCCTGTTCTCTTGGTAGACTGGGCCATTCTTCCAGACTCCAGCTCTACTTGTTCACCCTGTGCCTTGCACTGTGCTCTTGTTTTCACACACACCAGTTCAGGGATACCCAGCATTGCTGCATGGGTTTTTAGTTCTACCTCAGCCCATGCTGAGGACTCCAGGTCATTTCCAAGCAGACAGTCCACTGGGATATTTGAGGAGACCACCACCTGTTTCAGGCCATTGACCCCTCCCCATTCTAAAGTAACCATTGCCATGGGATGTACTTTTCTCTGATTGTCAGCGTTGGTGACTGTGTAAGTTTTTCCAGTCAGGTATTGGCCAGGGGAAACCAGTTTCTCTGTCACCATGGTGACACTGGCACCTGTATCCCTCAGGCCCTCTATTCTAGTCCCATTAATTAAGAGTTGCTGTCTGTATTTTTGCATGTTAGGCGGCCAGACAGCTAGTGTGGCTAAATCCACCCCACCCTCAGAAACTAGAATAGCTTCAGTGTGGACCCTGATTTGCTCTGGGCACACTGTTGATCCCACTTGGAGACTAGCCATACCAGTGTTACCTGGATGGGAGTTTGGAGTGGAACCTTTCTTGGGACAGGCCTTGTCTCCAGTTTGGTGTCCATGCTGTTTACAGCTATGACACCAGGCCTTTTTGGGATCAAAGTTTTTACCCTTGTACCCATTGTTTTGTGAAGAGGCTCTGGGCCCACCCTCCTGTGCAGGTTTTTGGGGGCCTGTAGAAGACTCTTTACTATTTTTAGTTTTGGCTGTCTCATCACCCTTCCCCTGGGGAGTCTTTGTGACCCCTTTCTTTTGGTCACCCCCTGTTGAAGTCTTGGACACCCTTGTCTTGACCCAATGGTCCGCCTTCTTTCCCAATTCTTGGGGAGAAATTGGTCCTAGGTCTACCAGATGCTGATGCAGTTTATCATTGAAACAATTACTTAACAGGTGTTCTTTCACAAATAAATTGTACAGCCCATCATAATTACTTACACCACTGCCTTGAATCCAACCATCTAGTGTTTTCACTGAGTAGTCAACAAAGTCAACCCAGGTCTGGCTCGAGGATTTTTGAGCCCCCTGAACCTAATCCTGTACTCCTCAGTGGAGAATCCAAAGCCCTCAATCAGGGTACCCTTCATGAGGTCATAAGATTCTGCATCTTTTCCAGAGAGTGTGAGGAGTCTATCCCTACACTTTCCAGTGAACATTTCCCAAAGGAGAGCACCCCAGTGAGATCTGTTCACTTTTCTGGTTACACAAGCCCTCTCAAAAGCTGTGAACCATTTGGTGATGTCATCACCATCTTCATATTTTGTCACAATCCCTTTGGGGATTTTTAACATGTCAGGAGAATCTCTGACCCTATTTATATTGCTGCCACCATTGATGGGTCCTAGGCCCATCTCTTGTCTTTCCCTTTCTATGGCTAGGAGCTGTCTCTCTAAAGCCAATCTTTTGGCCATCCTGGCTAACAGGAGGTCATCTTCACTGAGAGCATCCTCAGTGATTTCAGAAATGTGGGACCCTCCTGTGAGGGACTCACTATTTCTGACTAACACAGTTGGAGACAGGACTTGAGGGGTCCTGTTCTCCCTATTTAGGACTGGAGGAGGGACATTGGCCTCCAAGTCACTAATTTCTTCCTCTGTGATGTCATCATCAGAGGGGTTGGCTTTTTCAAACTCTGCCAACAGCTCCTGGAGCTGAATTTTGGTAGGTCTGGAGCCAATGGTTATTTTTTTGATATTACAGAGAGACCTTAGCTCCCTCATCTTAAGATGGAGGTAAGGTGTGGTGTCGAGTTCCACCACATTCATCTCTGTATCAGACATTATTTTGCTAAAAGTTGGAAGACTTTTTAAAGAATCTAAAACTGTTTCTAGAATCTAATTTCAAACCTTTAACAAACTTTTAAACTCTAAAAGACAATGCTAAACAGGGACTTAACACACAAGGCCCTAGCAGGACTTTTAAGAATTTAGAAAAATTTTAAATTGCAAAAATGAATTTCTAATGACAATTTTGGAATTTGTCGTGTGATCAGGTATTGGCTGAGTAGTCCAGCAAATGCAAAGTCTTGTACCCCACCGCTGATCCACCAATGTAGGAAGTTGGCTCTGTATGTGCTATTTCAAAGTAAGGAATAGCATGCACAGAGTCCAAGGGTTCCCCTTAGAGGTAAGATAGTGGCAAAAAGAGATAATACTAATGCTCTATTTTGTCACTATCTTACCTCTAAGGGGAACCCTTGGACTCTGTGCATGCTATTCCTTACTTTGAAATAGCACATACAGAGCCAACTTCCTACACATGGGCAGTGCAGGCACCCCCAAGGGCCCTCTCAACGCCCCTATTCCACCAGCCTTTCCATGGTTGGTGGTATGTGGACTTGTAATCCTAGGGCTGTGCTGGAAGCAGCGCTGCCCGGAGGATAAAAACCACCAGGACCGCCAGGCTGTCAGCTTGCGGCAGCCTGCCGGTGTCAGTGGTCCGATCATGGCTGCTCCGCCACAGTCATAATGTCACGGTCCCACTGCCAGCCTGTTGGCGGTGGGACCGTTAGTCTGGCAGTCATACAACTGCCAGCCTCGTAATGAAGGCCTTAGTCTGATTCTTATTAGAACGCTTACATAATTTTTTCTTGCAACTTCCAAGGTGGTAGTCACTGAAGTGTGCTGTATGGGCCACAATCAGAAACACATCAGAATCCGCTACACTTCCAGCATGTGTTTCTCTTTCTCCCCACCCCTTCCCTCTCCCCCCCCCCGGAATGTCCTTTAGTACATTTGTGCATTTTGAAATAACTGCTGAAGACTCAGGAAGGACAGTGAGGGTATTTACGTTTTTTCCATGATAGTACTGTGAAGGTGAATCAGGTGAGAACTGTGACACCTTCTCTCTTGTTCTTGTACAAAAGACTGAAGGTAGGCAGTTGTGAAGAGAGGCAAAGAGGTCTATCATATTTATCCACATGCAAAGCTAAGCAAACACAATGGAAGGATAGTCCTGCTCAGTTTGTCTGCTACAGAGTTCAGCACTCTGAACATGAAATTACTGATATTTAGGCCACTGTCAGCTCCCCCTACCTGAATACCTGGTCAGTAATCTTGGACAATGGTAACAGTTTTCCCCACCTCGCCTGTCATATTGTTTGATATGGTCAACCCTTCCCTTTCTATTAGATGATGGGGGACATGTTACTGCCAGACAAATGGTTTCCAGCTTTCGCCAAATGGATGAGTTAAACTTCTGAGAAAGAGCCCATGAATCTACTGACTGTCCATTCAGGCTCTCCTCACTAATGAACATGGCATCTGTTATGACACTTTCAGTAGTAGGGGAGCATAGGTAATTCCTCTCAACAGATACTTGTGGTCCATCCACCAAAGCAGCTCCTGAAATAAGGCTGGGTATCGCAGAATCTATAGCATAAAGTTCAGAAATATGGGGCTCCAGTGCTGAAAAGGAAAAGTTACTTAAATGTGATAATCTTTCTGGTAGATTATCTACCTGCTGATTCCTCACCTGTAGAGCAATCCCAGGTGTCAGAATGGATCTGGAAACTTCAATGCTTTGTGGTCACCAGTAGAGGGTACTGGACTCGGTCAGCGCTGGAAGTGTCTTCATATGACACCACTGAGGCCATATGGTGCCAGGAGTGAGGTCAGTAATCCTACATTTTTGGAAGCCTTCAGGGACGGAGGGCAGAATGACATTTGGTGAAAACTGAGCAGTACCAAAAGAATGGAAAAAAATATCTTATTAATGTTATCAATTGCCCATTGAACGGAGGCAGTGGGTTGGTGAGGGATCTGCAAGTAGCTAGAGTATTCACCAGAATGATAATTGCCGGAAGTAAGCAACTTTTTCTTTTGATGGATACTTCTACCTGCAAATTCCTCACTTGTAGAACAGATTCCACAACCATATCGTATTTATAAGGAGAGTTGATGGATGATTATACTAGGAAGCCATGCAGAACCAACTTAGTGAATTGACTGTCTCGTCTCATTTCTGAGCCCAGACAACAATGTTTTACAAATGTGTAACAGGGGCCCAAGTCGCTGCCTTACAAATATCTGCAATTGGAATGCCTTATGCAAGAGCAGAAGTGGTAGATTTGGCTCTGATGGAAGGATCACGGATCCCGTCAGTCAGCTCTTTCTTTCCCAAGCCATAGCAAGTTTTACTGCAGAGATTGACCTATCTTGATAGAGTTCTTTGCTAAACTACCTTTGCCTTTTTGGCACCACCATCGCCAATAAAGAGCTGATCATTCAACCTGTGTTGCTTGGTGCTATCTAGGTAGTAGTTGATTGCATGTCTAGAATCTAACCAAAGCAACTGCTCCTCCCCCATTGTAGGACAAGGGGGAGGGTAAAATGTCAGAAAAGGGATGGACTGAGCATAATAAAAGGGAGCGATTACCTTAGTAAGGAAAGCAGCCCTGGTACGTAAAATCACTTATCTGGGAAAAAAGTAGTGAAAGGTGGCCAAGAGCTAAGGGCTTCTAACTTACTTAGCCTCCTAGCAGACATTATTGCAACCAAAAACACAGTTTTGAGAGTTAACATATTAATAGTACAACTGTTAAGGAGCTCAAACTGAGTCCCCATCAAAAATGTAGGAACCAAATTTAAGTCCCATGGAGGAACCACAAAGGGAATGAGAGGAAAAAGGAAAGGTTGGGCAGGTCCTTGAAGAAACACATGAACACAGGGGACTTAAACAGAGATAGCTGAACCAACACAGAGAGAGGAAGACAAATAATGAGGGTAAATAACCCTTCACAGTGCCAATGTCTCATCCCCTCTGAGTAAGGGAGAGGCCACATTGCAGCGTGTGTGATAAATTGTCCTGCAAGGGATCCACAACTTTGTCCACATACCATGCAACCAACTTGCACCATCTTCAGAAATAGACCAACTTAGAGAAGGAGTGATGTGCAGATATGATGATGTCTACCATCTCATGTGTCAGCTGAAAGAAGCTCTGTTGTCCCTGCTTCAAGCATCTAAGAGGCGGTCTCAGACATCAGGGTACAGAAGCATTCCACCCAACTGAGAGAGAAGATCCAGCCTGAATGGAAGGATGAGTGGAGGACACGTGGACAAGTGCAGGAGGTATGCATACCACACCCTTGTCTGCCAACCTGGGGCAATGAGAATGACTTGTGCCTGGTCTTTGTGTATCTTCTTCAGAACCCCAGGAATTAAGGGTATGCGTAGTGCAGCTGAAAGTTCTGCCACACCTGAAACACATCCACTAAGGACCCCCTCAATGGATAATGGAGGAAGCAAACAAGTCCACCTGAGGAGTGCCCAACTGAGCAATAACATCCTGAACTACCTCCAGTAAAAGACACCACTCATGATTGGCAAGATGATGCCAGCTCAGACTGTCATCTCTGACATTCAGAGACCCTGTGTCTCATCCTGCCTCAGAACATATACTGACGAGCTGTGCACGCTTTTGCAGAGATCACACCTAAGGGTCAGTTAACTTGGTCACTCACTTCTGCAAAAACTAGACAGCTTCACCCATTTAGCATTTTTAGCAAGATCTAGCCATACGCTGTGCTATCATGTAAACATATTTTTGCTTCGCCTAAACTCCAAGAACAGAAACCCACATGAGGGATTTTTGCTTATTGGCCTATTTACCAAGTGTGAGGATGCCCCCCAAAACATCACAAAATTTGACTGTAAGCTGATCTTAGAGGCATCACATGGAGTCATGTACGGCTCGTCCTGGTCCATATATAGGAATCCAAGATTCTGTTGGGGAGGGGCAGCTTTATTCCACAAGACTCACTCTTTGGTCCCTGTGGATGATAGCAAGGGGAGATCATTTGAACTCTTGTAATGATGTTGGGACGCATGGTGTTATCTGTGATGTAATGTTAAACGATGTTTGTATTACTTATAATGCATCTCATGTGGGAACAGTTGGGGAATTATGAAAAACAAAACGTCTTACAAAACAAAAAATCAATAAAGATCCCAATGTTTAAGAAAGTCATGAATGTGTAGCAGTAGTTCTATATCCTTCCATTGGTTAGATTTAAGACTTTCATGACTTCACAAGCATTTATAGAAGTAGGCGTTGACATTAGTGTCTTTTGCAGGTATAGAGGTCTACTAGCAAACGTTTGAGGATTCCATTTTTGTATGAGCAAATATAGATGCGGTTATTTTCTCATGCAAAAATCTGCAAAGCAAGTGATACATTTACCTGTTTAAACTTTTATTTCTTTGTTCTACAGATCATAAATATTGCACCGACCTATGGAGAAACCCCCTCCCCTCCCTATAAAAAGGGGTATTCCTACCTTTGTCAAGAGTAAATTTCCATGGGTTGGGGTGCCAGAGGACACCAAACAAGATCAATGCAGACTAGCTGAGCTTCACCATCTGTAGTGCTATTTTTTTTTTTTTTAATACTGCACCCATACGTGCTTATTTTTTTATCCGAGCTCTGGTGATGGAACAGTAGAGCTCGGAGATGCTGCTGGTTGCCATATTGCCTGCTTTGCAACTCCATGAGAACTGATTTGGCAGTGACGTGCCTGGCCTTTGAGCTGGGGCCTGTCTGGATGCACGCAGTCTATTACCTGATGGTGGATGAGGCCTTGTGGGAGCCTGGGCACCAGTCCTGCTCTAAGGACCCTGGTTAGGACCACCTTTCTCCAATAGGGATGATCTGAGAGGAGTAGGCGCACTGGCCCCTGAATCACAGCAGGGATGTAATAAAGATAGTACTCTCCAGAATGAAGACTGGAAACACAGCTTAAACTACAAGATGTTTTTTTAGATAAAGAGAAACTGAAAATCATCCTAGCTATCTTCTCCACTTCGAGGTCCAGGAACAACTGACCTTTCATGTTCCAATACAACCTTTCCAACAGCATGTTCTAATAACATACTAAGAACCATTTAACACATACCTCCCTTTCTTTACATAATAGCACAGAGTTAAACTAATGGCAATGACTTACATGTAACTAGTTTTAAAAAACTTTAATTACTATATCCTTGGAAAAATAATATAAAAGCTATAAATAGTACTATTATACAAAGAAAAATACATAATAATCAAGAAATTGTTGGTCTTAAACTCTTACTCTTGCGTACATTAGTTTCTTGCATACATAACACCATTTATACCTCACAAAGTCCTCCAACGACTTTGAAGCCTTCACATTTCTTTAAACTCTTTCCTTTTTTAAATCATTTTCTTCTCTCACTCTCTTTTGACTGTTTTGTTTGTTTACATTCCTCTCCCTCTCATTCTTCTTGTTCACCTCTTTCTTGTGCATCCTTTCACTCACTTCTTCTTTACCATATCTTAAAACTACCACTGTTGAGATTCCATATTCTGGTATCTGTAGTTTTCCCTGCATTCTTAAAATGTTTCATCATCTGAATAGGATCAGAAAACTTGTGGCTCCCACCTGGCAATCTGATTCTCATCCAAATTCCAACTTACACCTTAGTTATTTCTACAGCATTCTTGCATCAAAGTGTTTTTTCTCACAATCATTCTTCTCATTTTCCTCAATCTTTTCTCTGATTCCTCAGGATTCCCCTTCTTCTCATTACATTTCTCAATGTCCCATATAGGTGTCGCCACACAGTTAGGTTTCCTTTTCGTGAAAAGCTCAAACATATTTCTCAGTGATAGTATGTGGACCTAATCAATACACTTCTACTTTCTTCCGCACCTCCACCTTCCAAACTTGTGCATTATCCTTGGCCATTCTGATAGTTTTTCAGTACCCTCTTAAATCGTTCCACAATGCCATTTGTCTCGGGATGGTAAAGAGCACATTTTTTTGTGTCTTGTACCCTTTTCTTTTAAAAATGCCTCCATTTCTTTTCAAGCTAACTGCATTCCATTAACTATAAGCAGTTTACCTGGAATACCTTTTCTGCTTATTATTTCTTTTAAGAATGCTACAACATGTCTAGGCTCTATTCCATGTATAAAAAACAACTCTGGCCATTTCAAAAATAAATCTAATAATGCATTACATAACTAGATTCATTCTTTGATTGAATAGGATCTAGAATGTTAGGTGATGCTTCTTCCCAAGGGCCCTTTGGCAAATTGCGTGTTACCATCGGCTGTATTCTACACTTGATAATTTTAGCACTTGTCATAAACTGTACATATTCTCTTATAAATGTATCTGTCTCAATACCATTCCTGGTCACCGATAATTTGTTCTCAACAATTCCTTTGTCTCGTATATTTCTTGATGTCCCTCATGTGATAACTTTATAAAGATACTGCCTCAAACTTATGGGTGGAACCAACCTTGTCCCTCTAAAAAGAAGACCTTGAGTTTCTGATAGATCCTCTTTTAAGTTCCAATATTTTTGAACTTCTTTATCCTCACAGAATTTCTTATTCCACCCTCCCTTCAACAACATGCACACAGTTTGTAACACTTTGTCATCATCTGTGTCTTCTTCCATTCTTCTTCTGAAACACTTCTTTCCATCAAGCACACTGATTTGCTCTTTACTTTATCCTCTGTCTCCAAATACAGTCCTCACCTACTGCGCTCTCACCTAGTCTAGATAAGGCATTAGCAACAACATTTCTGGCCCCTGAAATGTACTCTATGGAGAAACTGTATTCTTGCAAATCCACCACCCACTTTGGGATCCTTCCTGACACTGCTTCAATCCCTTTCTTATGAGAAAAAAAAAATCCTTTAACGGTTTGTGGTCAGTCTTTATTTTAAACTCACAACCCCTCAGAAAAGTTCTCATTTTCTTTATTCCCGAATAAATTGCCAAGGCTTCCCTCTGAATAACTGAGTATCTTATCTCAGGACCTTTCAAATTTATTGAAACACATGTGATTGTCTTAGCTTTGCTCCATTCACCTTGCATTAGAACTGCCCCTAACACTTTACCACTAGTATCTGTAATCAATGTAGATTTAATCTTTGGATCAAAACTACTCAAATTCAGAGTGATGCTTAGTTCCTTCATTATTAATTCAAATTCTTCTTCACAAGCTTGGTCCCAATGAAATTCTACTTCTTTCCTTAGTAAATTCCTCATTCCTGCACTCTGCATGGATACATTGGAGATTAACTTACACTAGTACTCAGCCATCCCTAAAAACTTTAGTAACTCCTCTTTGATACTTGGCGGTGCTAACTTGTTAATTGGTGTCAACTAAAGATATTTTAAGTTTAATCCCTTTGTCCGAAATCTCAGGTACTAAATATTCAACATGTTTTATCTGAACTTACACTTTCCACCTTTTCTTGTTAAGTTACTGCCAGTAACCTCCTCAGCACAGATCTTAGTTTTTCAATCACATTAGACCCATAGATAAGCATGCCATCTTGATAAATCTTAATGCCTTTCATCCTTTCTCTATGGTTCTTTGGAAAACTGAGGCTGCTGACACCAATCAGAAAGGCATTCTCTTATATCTAAATGTGCCGAATAGGGTTACAAAAGCTGTCATGTCCTTGGAATCTTGTCTAACTCAATTTGATGATAAACTGATTTTAATTCTATGGACGAGAACACTTTAGTTCCTCTTAAGGATGTCAGCATATCAGTGATGTTCGAAATGGGATATCTATCCACCACTACCCCTTTGTTTTATTCTCTGAGATCAACATAGCCTCACCTCTCCATTACTCTCTCTTGCTACCACTACTGGTGCCAATCACTTTGTTCCTTCAACTTCCTCTATCACACCTTCATTTTTTGGGTTAGTCTCTCCAAATCCTGTTTCATGCCAGTCCCCACTGTGAACAGAACATTATGTACTTTACAACATACTGGTTGAACATTTTCTTTCAACTTAATCATATGTGTATGATTCTTCAAGCATCCTAATTCAAATTCCTCCTTCAAATTGGACACAAACTCTTCGCCTCTTACTCACTCTTCAGTTTGCTTAACACTCTGAATTGTTTCTTAATTTTTGGTGGACCACTGTTAGGATCCAGCATGACTCCAAGATCTTTCTGATGAAACCAGCTTAAAATAATATTACCTTTCGTTGAAATGTATACTTTGCCCGTCGTTAACCTTTCTTTGTTCTCTATCATGCCCATAAAGAGTCTTTTCATCATAACAGACTCTCCACCATATGCATATAGTCTGATGCCTGGTTTCATAAGTTTGACTTTCCCTGCAAGTTTTTGATTAAAAAACACATTTTACACTAAAGTTATCTTCGCACCAGAATCAAACAAAACATTGGTCTTTTCTCACTCTACCAGGATCTCATCAATTAGACACTTCCTATTGCTACACCCCATTTGTATAACAATTTGTCCACACACACAGTCTGAATCAACTTCGTTTATAACAATTTCTTTGATCTTTGTCTTATCCTTTTCTTTTTTTGTTTCTGCACTCACTCTGAAGTGTCCTTTTTTCCACAGCCTTTACAATTTACTTTTAATGCTGGGCACTCTTTATACTATGCAAAGTTATGTTTACTGCCGCTACTAAAACATTTCCTCTGGTTTTTGTTTTGTTCCTTCAATGGCCTACTGTTAACAAGCAACTGTTTTTTCTTTATCACACTATCATCTTGCCTTAATTTTTTATTCATTATATCTACACATTTTTAAATAGACTGTTCAATTTTTCTTCGCTATCATCACTGACTTTCTCCACACTACATCATAGCATAAATTGATCCTTTATGTGCTATTCTATATTACCCACAATCTTACTTAAAGAGGCAAGTTTCCTCAGGTCAGTGACAATTTTCTACTGACTCTCCTTCTCTCCGAGTTCTTCTGCCAAAGTGGTACAGCTCCAATATTGTGCAAATGTTTGGTAAAATAATGGTTATCCAATTTTTTTATACACATTTCATACTCACTCACACCTTCATCCTCATTTCCAGCTGTAGGTGGAAGATGATCAAAGACTTTCTGCCCTTCTGAGCCTAAACACAAACAGTAATGCTGTTTTAAGTTCTGAGCTCAGAGACACAAAACTGCAGAATCTCTCTCAAAGACTTTCTTCCATTGGTTTCATTTTATAACTGGATCACCAGGGTTTGACAAAAAAAAAAACTGGAGGTGCCATTAAATTCTGCATCCTGTCCCCTCAAAATAGGTAATCAGCACACACGTAATGCAAATGAAACTCCTTGTATATAATATCACTGAAGCGTTATATAATTTACTTATTATTTTCTTCTTTCTTTTTTAATATCTATAGCTTCTGGTTAAAATGTACCAACAAGACTAAAACAAAAATTACACATATGTACAGACGATCGAGTAGTCCAATGCATGTATGTCACTGTATACACATGCAGGCAATTATAAACTCCAAAGTGTGCCTGACGCTGTGCTGCAGTCCAAGTTTTTTGCAGATTGACACTGTTGCTGAGACACCAAATTCCCACTGTAAATGATTTTTAAAGTTCGACTGTCGCTGTGAAGTTGCAGACTAGCAATGATGTTCAAGTGCGCTTGTTACTGAGAAGACTGTCATCAAAGCCTGCCTGTTGCTGTGAGGTTACAGACATTAAGAAGGCAATGTGTCGAGATTAACACTAAAACAGGCAACATGTACAGCTTTAAGTGCGTGCCTGTCACTGTATGTTGCAAAGTATAGTATAAGAGTGCTTTTCGCTACAAAACAACGTACTAAGCATAGAAGCTAAGGCACTGTGAATCAACCACTAAAATGGCCGTCGCAGCATTGCTGTATGTAAGGGTTTACCGGCAATAGGGCTTGTTTTGTTTATATTCACATGTGTACATCGTTTCAAGGATACTCCTCACATCAGACGTATACTGCTCCCTCGCGCTTCCTGCAATGTTAGAAGACTTCACCCGAGGCTCGCGTACAGTAAGGCTTCTATCTTTGTTTGTGATTGTTCTCACGCATTTCAAATGTTGCTCGTACGAAACAGAAATTCTGATTACTTTCACAGTTTACAAATGTCGCAAGATGCCAAAATATAGTATTGTGCTTGCATAGAGAGTACCTGTACAACTTCTTTACCCTGACAGTAAACAGAACAAGCATTTGCAATGCAATAGGTCTCACATTTGCTCGAGTTAGAGCTATTAGCGTTGTTAACTCCTAATAGGGCTTTTGTTGCTACATAATTTTGAAGAAAAAAAAAATGAGCGCTGAAATTGAAAACCCCCCCAAAAAAGCGCTGTAACAATAAAAAATAAAAAAAAGTTCGCCCCATAACAGAAGAGGAATGGAAGTGCAACGAAACTGTAGTTGAGCGATGCGCTGCTGCAAAAAAAACGGAAGTGATGTATCGCTGCCTGAACCACCTCTGAGGCTGCACAGAAGAGAGACACTGGACTAGACCAATGGTAAGCAGCAGGTGGGAGAAAAGTCTGTTATACAATACAACAGGTCCTCCAGACAGCGCATGCGCGCTGCCTAGGCTCGACCTAAAAAATGAGTTTATCAAACTCATTGATTCTGGGATGATTCCTTTTAAACAGAAGATTCCTGTGTGATGTTTACTTTGTCCACCAATTCCAATGTTCTCTGTCATCACCAGTGTAATAAAGATAGTACTCTCCAGAATGAAGACTGGAAACAAGGCTTGAACTCCAAGATTTTTATTTAGATAACTGGAAATCATCCCAGCAATCTACTCCAGTTCAAGGTCCAGGCACAACTGACCTCTCACGTTCCAATAGAACCTTTCCAACATCATGTTCTAAAAGAACCACAGATGTCATACAGAACATACTAAGAAGCATTTACCACAAGTGACATCCAGGAAAACTGCCCGAGGCTCTGGGTGCTAGATATGCTGAGACAGAAGCAGGCCTGGTGATGCGTTGGACCGCTGGAGGGTGCATCTGGATATGGAGTTGTATCTGGTATGGTTGGCCAGCTCACCCCATTCCGTAGGAAATGTAGAGCAGCAGGCTCTTACTGAGTAAACGTGGAGTGTGAAGACTAAGAAGCAAAATGGTGACATAGTTAGAGTTCAAATTCAAATTTGAGGGGGAAAAGGACAGACTAAAAGTCTATAACTCAGCACATGTGTGAAGTGCCTGGTGGCTAAACAAGAGAAACATGCTATCTCCCTTAACAGCCACACTGGGGCCAAAAACAATTATGTGGTATGCAAATCAGAAGATTGGACAACCAAAAGCACCTCTGGCACATGTGCTAAGATCTTAAGAATAGCAGGAGAGTGGCATCAGCAACTCATGTCTTGGCATCTGGGTGCTGTGCCACGAATGCAGTGGCCCTGACATCAGAAGTGAGCCTGGCTGGGTCATACTTGCAGCTGGCATGATGGGAAAAATGAACAAACAGGCTTGCCTTCCTTTTGAGGTGCAAAAAAGCCAGAAAACTACAGAGGGAGAAAATGACGGCCAGCAGATTACTAGTAGGGTGCTGAGCCAGGGGGCTTATATGTTGCTAGATGTTCAACAGCTCTTATTGGAGATGAGGGGAAGCCAAGCCACGTAGACTCAAAAATACACTTGTTCACTGTAGGAAGTTGGCTCTGTATATACTATCTCAAAGTGAGAGAGAATGTGCACAGAGTCCAAGGGTTCCCCTGAGAGGTTAATAGTGGCAAAATTAGATAATACCAATGCTCAATTTTGTGGTACTGTGATCGAGCAGTAGGCTTATCAGAGGGTAGTGTTAAGCATTTGTTGAACACACACAGGCAATAAATGAGGAACACACACTCAAAGATTGAAGTAAATACCTAAAATGCAAGGTACTCCACATGGGTAAGTAAGGAACTTTGAATTAGAGCAGTAACCTACACAGTTTTAGTTAAAATGGCAATAAGCTATTTTAAAAGTGGACGCAGTGCAAAAATCAACAGTTCCTGGGGAAGGTAAGTATTGGGTAGTTTCTCAGGTAAGTAAAGCACTTACAAGTTCAGTTTCATGAGCATAGGCAGCCCACCGTTGGGGGTTCAAGGCAACCCCAAAGTCACTGCACCAGCAACACAGGGCAGGTCAGGTGCAGAGGTCAAAGGAGGGCCCAAAACACATAGGCGCCTATAGAGAACCGAGGTGCTCCTGTTCCAGTGTGCCAACAGATAAGTACCTGCGTCTTCGAAGGCAGACCAGGGGGGTTTTGTAGAGCACAGGGGGGACATAATTAGGCACACAAAACACACCCTCAGTGGCACAGGACAGCTGGGTGCAGTGTGCTTAGCAGGCATCAGGTTTTCAATAGAAGTCAATGGAGGGACCCGGGGGTCACTCTTGCGGGGCAGGCAGGGCACAGGGGGCTTTTCGGGCCAGCCACCAACTGGGCTAGGCAGAGGGTTGCCTGATGGTCACTCCTGCACTGGAGTTCGATTCCTTTCAGTCCTGGAGGCTGCGGGTGCAGTGCTTGGTCCACGAGTCGTGTCCTTTATTCCAGGAAGTCACGGTCAGGGGGAGTCTCAGGATCTTATCTGCAAGCGTCGCTGTGGTGATGCAGGGGGGTTGTCTCAGGTTACTCACGAGGTTGCAGTCGCCTGGGAGTCCTCTCTGCAGTGTTTGTTCTCTGGAGCTTGAGCCAAGGGCGTCAGGTGCAAAGTGTGAAGACACAGTGAGTTCTTTGGAAGTTGGTAAAAAGTTGCAAAGTTGTTGCTGTTTTTGAGCAGTGCCACTGTTCTCAGGAGTTTCTTGGTCCTTCAGTTTCAGGGCAGTCCTCTGAGGCTTCAGAGGTCGCTGGTCCCTGTTAGATGCGTCGCTGTGCAGGTTCTTTGAGTCTGGAGACAGGCCGGTAGGGCTGGGGCCAAGTCAGTTGTCATCTCAGTCATCTCTGCAGGGCTTTCAGGTCAGCAGTCCTTTGTGTAGGTTGCAGGAATCTGATTTCCTGGGTTCTGGGTCACCCTAAATACTAGATTTAGGGAAGGTTTAGGTCAGGAGGGCAGTAGCCAATGGCTACTGTCCTGGAGGGTGACTACACCCTCTTTGTGCCTCCTCCCTGAGGGGCAGGGGGCACATCCATAATCCTATTGGGGGAATCCTTCAATCTCAAAATGGAGGATTTCTAAAGGCAGGGGTTACCTCGGCTCAGGGCATCTTAGGGACAGTCCTGACTGGTGGGTGACTCCTCTTTGTTTCTCATTATCTCCTCCAGCCTTGCCACCAAAAGTGGGGGCAGTGGCCAGAGGGGCGGGTATCCCCACTAGCTGGGATGCCCTGGGGTGCTGTAACAAAAGGCATGAGCCTTTCAGGCTCACCGCCGGGTGTTACAGTTCCTGCAGGGGGAGGTGGGAAGCACCTCCATCCAGTACAGGCTTTGTTCCTGGCTACAGAGTGACAAAGCCACTCTCCCCATGTGGCCAGAAACTCGTCTGGTTGTGGCAGGCTGGCAGAAACTGGTCAGCCTAGCAGTCGGAGTCGGACTGGTATTGAGGGGGCATCTCTAAGATGCCCTCTGGGTGCATTTTACAATAAATTCCACACTGGCATCAGTGTGCATTTATTGTGCTGAGATGTTTGATACCAAACTTCCCAGATTTCAGTGTAGCCATTATGGAACTGTGGAGTTCGTATTTGACAAACTCCCAGACCATATACTGTTTATGGCTACCCTGCACTTACAATGTCTAAGATTTTGCTTAGACACTGTAGGGGCATAGTGCTCATGCACATATGCCCTCACCTGTGGTATAGTGCACCCTGCCTTAGGGCTGTAAGGCCTGCTAGAGGGATGACTTACCTATGCCACAGGCAGTGTGAGGTGGGCATGGCACTCTGAGGGGAGTGCCATGTCGACTTAGTCATTTTCTCCCCACCAGCACACACAAGCTGTGAGGCAGTGTGCATGTGCTGAGTGAGGGGTCCACAGGGTAGCATAAGACATGCTGCAGCCCTTAAAGACCTTCCCTGGCATCAGGGCCCTTGGTACCAGGAGTACCATTTACAAGGGACTTATCTGGGTGCCAGGGCTGTGCCAACTGTGGGAACAAAGGTACAGTTTAGGGAAAGAACACTGGTGCTGGGGCCTGGATAGCAGGGTCCCAGCACACTTTCAATCATAACTCTCATCAACAAAAGGCAAAAAGCCAGGGGGTAACCATGCCAAGGAGGCAATTCCTTACACTCACTAAAAGTCTTGATGTTATGAACAACAGGTTTGCACAGGCAGCAGATGTGTCTTAATGTGAGATTGTAGAATAACAGCTATAGGGGATGAGACAGTGATGCATGAGAAAGCCCAGAAAGACCTACATGCAGAATTGGTAAAGAGCTCTTGTAGAAGTATTGTTTGTATGGCAGGCCTACCTGATTCCACCGCAATGGGCAAGGTTGAGGACTTTCCTGAAATAATGGTCTGTGAGACATGTGGGAAAGAAGCCTAACTCCATTGTTTACAATAGAGTGAGCATTCTGCTTGCGTGGGCCCAGACCAGTTCCAGAAGTTCATTCTAGGCTCATAGTGGTTACATTTTTCAACTATCCAGATTAGGGACGAGTATTACAGCTAGCACTGGAGATTAAACCAATGCAATACCAGGTTCAACATTAGCCTTTATGCCAGATTCCACCCAAGCAATTCAAGATGTAAGAAGGGAATTTGCTCCTGTGAAGAGAAAACTGTGTGAACTTGATATTCATTATTGTAGGAGGCTGGCCTGGCTTGTAGTGGGTACCAGAGGTACTTACACCTTGTGCCAGGTCCAGTTATCCCTTATTAGTGTAGAAGAGGTGTTTCTAGCAGCTTAGACTGATAGAAGATAATATGGCAAAGCAGCTTATGCTGAACTAGGAGACATGTAAAGCTCCTACTATACCACTGGTGTCATATGCACAATGTCATAAGAAAACACAATACACAGAGTTACTAAAAATAAAGGTACTTTATTTTTATGACAATATGCCAAAAGTATCTCATTGAGTACCCTCAGTATGAGGATAAGTTATCTACACAAGATATATGTACACAAACCAAAATTAGGTAAGTAATCGCAAGAAAAGAAATGCAAGCAGTGTAGAATTACAATAGATTGCAATAGGAGGACATAGGTATAGGGGCAACACAAACCATATACTCCAAAAGTGGAATGCGAACCACGAATGGACCCCAAACCTATGTGAGCTTGTAGAGGGTCGCTGGGACTGTAAGAAAACAGTGAGAGTTAGTAAAATAGCCCACCCCAAGACCCTGAAAGGTAGGTGTAAAGTGCACCTACTACCCCCAGAGAGCACAGAAGTCGTGATAGGGGGATTCTGCAGGAAGAACAAACACCAGCAATGCAACAACAGTGGATTTCCGGACCTGAGTACCTGTAAGACAAGGGGACCAAGTCCAATAGTCGCGACAGTGTCGAGAGTGGGCAGGAGCCCAGGAAATACCAGCTGAGGGTGCAAGGAAGCTGCCACCGGATGGAAGAAGCTTGGAGTTCTGCAAGAAGGAAACGGACTAGGGACTTCTCCTTTGGAAGACGGATGTCCCACGTCGCGATGAAGCTTGCAGAGGTGTTCCCACGCAGAAAGACCGCTAACAAACCTTGCTAGCTGCAAGGGTCGCGGTAGAGGTTTTTGGGTGCTGCTGTGGCTCAGGAGGGACCAGGATGTCGCCACTTGGAGGAGGAGACAGAGGGGGCACCCAGCAACTCAGGGAGCCCTCACAGAAGCAGGCAGCACCCGCAGAAGTACCCTTACAGGCACTTGGAAGAAGAGTGAACCGGAGTCCATGCGAAGTCACAAAAGGGAGTCCCACGACGCCAGAGGACAGCTCAGAAGGTTGTGCACTGCAGGAAGGAGTGTCGGGGACCCAGGCTTGGCTGTGCACGAAGGAAATCCTGGAAGAGTGCACAGGAGCCGGAGCAGCTGCAAATCACGCGGTACCCAGCAATGCAGTCTAGCGTGGGGAGGCAAGGACTTACCTCCACCAAACTTGGACTGAAGAGTCACTGGACTGTGGGAGTCACTGAGTTCCAGGGACCACGCTCGTCAGCATGAGAGGGGACCCAGAGGACCAGTGTTCCAGTCTTTTGGTGCCTGCGTTAGCAGGGGGAAGATTCCGTCGACCCACAGGAGATTTCTTCGGAGCTTCTGGTGCAGGGTGAAGGCAGGCTAACCACAGAGCATACACCACCTGGAAACAGTCGAGAAAGCCGGCAGGATGAGGCGCTACAATGTTGCTCGTAGTCGTCTTGCTACTTTGTTGCAGTTTTGCAGGCGTCCTGAGCAGTCAGCAGTCGATCCTTTGGTAGAAGGTGAAGAGGGAGATGCAGAGGAACTCTGGTGAGCTCTTGCATTCGTTATCTAAAGAATTCCCCAAAGCAGAGACCCTAAATAGCCAGAAAAGGAGGTTTGGCTACCTAGGAAGGAGGATTGGCTACCAAGAGAGGTAAGAGCCTATCAGGGAGGAGCCTCTGACGTCACCTGCTGGCACTGGCCACTCAGAGCAGTCCAGTGTGCCCCCAACACCTCTATTTCCAAGATGGCAGAGGTCTGGGACACACTGGAGGAGCTCTGGGCACCTCCCCTGGAAGGTGCAGGTCAGGGGAGTGGTCACTCCCCTTTACTTTGTCCAGTCTCGCGCCAGAGCAGGGCTGGGGGATCCCTGAACCGGTGGAAACTGGCTTATGCAGAGATGGGCACCATCTGTGCCCATCAAAGCATTTCCAGAGGCTGGGGTAGGCTACTCCTCCCCAGCCTTCACACCTATTTCCAAAGGGAGAGGGTGTAACACCCTCTCTCTCAGAGGAAATCCTTTGTTCCGCCTTCCTGGGCCAGGGCTGCCTGGACCCCAGGAGGGTAGAAACCTGTCTGAGGGGTTGGCAGCAGCAGCAGCTGCAGTGGAGACCCCGGAAAGGCAGTTTGGCAGTACCCGGGTACTGTGCTAGAGATCCGGGATATCATGGAATTGTACCCCCAATACCAGAATGGTATTGGGGTGACAATTCCATGATCTTAGACATGTTACATGGCCATGTTCGGAGTTACCATTGTGACGCCATACATAGGTAGTGACCTATGTATAGTGCACACGTGTAATGGTGTCCCCGCACTCACAACTCACAAAGTCCGGGGAATTTGCCCTGAACGATGTGGGGGCACCTTGGCTAGTGCCAGGGAGCCCACACACTAAGTAACTTTGCACCCAACCTTCACCAGGTGAAGGTTAGACATATAGGTGACTTATAAGTTACTTAAGTGCAGTGGTAAATGGCTGTGAAATAACGTGGACGTTATTTCACACAGGCTGCACTGGCAGGCCTGTGTAAAATTGTCAGAGCTCCCTATGGGTGGCAAAAGAAATGCTGCAGCCCATAGGGATCTCCTGGAACCCCAATACCCTGGGTACCTCAGTACCATATACTAGGGAATTATATGGGTGTATCAGTATGCCTATGTGAATTGGTGAATTTAGTCACTAGCCTGTTAGTGACAAATTTGGAAAGCAGAGAGCATAACCCCTGAGGTTCTGGGTAGCAGAGCCTCAGTGAGACAATTAGGCATCACACAGGGAACACATATATATAGACCACAAACTTATGAGCACTGGGGTCCTGGCTAGCAGGATCCCAGTGAGACAGTGAAAACACCCTGACATATACTCACAAACAGGCCAAAAGTTGGGGTAACAAGGCTAGAAAGAGGTTACTTTCCTACAATTATGCAATGCTATAACCAGCAAAACCACATTTTGAACACAATGGTGCCACAATTCAAAGTCCTTTCACACATAAGATTAGTTAGTTATATAATTTCCTTTGCTATAAGGTAGCGACCAGTCAGTGTAAGCTCCAGACTTCAACTGCCCAAGAACATTTTTTACACTTAAAACATGCCAGTTCTAGAATGGACTGGTTCTACATATCAAAAACACAACACATTCCCTTATCCCACTATTGACCATATTGAAAGAATGAACTAATTTTGCAGTAAAGGAAATAAACAAAAGGAAGAAACAAATAAGATAAAATTACACACCAACATAATACTATGAACACTGTTGCATACAGTTAGTTAATCCACACCAATAATACTATGAACAATATCGTATATAGTCAAAATTGATCACAGCTGGATATTATATACGTTCAACCAATATACATACATATGTAACTCACCTAGAGCTGTTAATTTTACAGATATTTTCTTTTGGTGCACACTTCTTTGGCACATTCCATCCTGTGGCGTAAGTTGATTACACTTACTTAACGACCTCTGCACTCCCTCCAATCTCAACACTATCTCAACATTACCCTTAACTCACATTCCACGTTTACCTATCTTCCAAAATTACAGTAAATTTACTAGCATCCACTAACTTTCTTGGCACAGACCATTTAGATGTGCCATTTTTCACTCCAACCAATTATCTGACACGCACCCAATCCCCAGCCTTCAATTCTCATGTTTTTCCGTCACATTGGCCATTTACATGCTTTCCCTGTTTTTCTTTTATGGTCTGTCGCATCTAAGCTACATTAACCTCTGATGATTTTTCTTTGTACATCCTATTGGGAACTGCTTTGGAGAAGGACACTGGACCTCTCAGCAACACAAAGGGTGACACCTCAGTAGCAGAGTGTGGCGTTATTCTATAGCTCCACACCAAACCCCCCAAAACCCTATTGAACCTTTTCACAAGGCCATTTTCCCCAGGATATCCTATTGCTTTTTTTATATGTTTCACTCCATTCATTATAAGGTATTCTTCAAATTCTCCAGATACAAACTGCTGTCTATTATCAGTAACACCTTTCTCTGGGTACCCTGCTCTGCAAAATACTTTCTCACAAAATTCCACTATCACTTCTGACTTCATGTCACTCTCCAAAGTCACTTTTAGCCATGTCGAGAAATAGACTGTAAGCCCTATGGCATGCTTTCTTCAGTTTCCTTTCAATTATAACACACTACATACATTCATTGCTGCCTTCTTCCATGGCCTCTCAGGAAGTTCTATAGGAATTACAGCCGTTTACAAGTGACTTTTGTCACTGCAGACAAAGGCTAAACATCCTCTCACAAATCTTCCCACCTCCCGATTCATACAAGGCCACCGAAAGTTCTATCTCACTTTGCTTTTCATGGAGGACATGCCACCATCAGTCTTTTGCTCAAGGCTCTTGGCACCAACAATTTGTTGCAACGCTTGACAATACCATCTAGGAAGGACAACTCAGACCAAATTAGTTTATAATTGAACAACCCAGGATCTAATTTCTGCTTCCAGGCACTCTATTGTGGCAAAAGCACCACAATCGTATTCATTTCTTCTTTCACCTCTATGGCTTGTTTTCATTCTTCCTCAGTGACAGCCTTTTGACTAGAACTTTCAACATTAGATACCACCCAATCATTTTCCTCATCCTCTCCGGGTATTGGCAAAAGGGACAGCCAACATTAATTTTTTTAACACCAGGAACATAGCAAACATTGAACACAAACTTGTGCAATAAATACATCCATTTAGCAATTCAGGGCATGGCCTTACCAGCACCGTCTGTGGTAAATAAGTCTACAAAAGGCTTATAGTCCATTCTAAATTCAAATTCTGTTCCCCGCACATAGTTCTGAAAGTGATTAACCCCCCACCAAGTCAGTGCTTCCTTTTCTATGGTGGAGTAGTTCCTTTCCCCTTCTCTAAGTATTTGGGAGGCAAATGCACAATCCTCTTTCCATTATCCACCTGCATCAGGACAGCATCTAGTCTGTACATACCAGCATCAGGGCATACAATGCTAGGATTTTAAGAGCCAAAAGGTTTCAACTCAACCGCTTGTACAATACAATTTGTTATGTCCCAAGGGTAGGTCGCTCCCCCTGCCGCTGCAGCTCCTCCAGGTTCCTGAGTTCCTGAGACCCACCTCACAGTAAGTACCCTGCCCTCCCAGCCCCTCGCTCTGCCCCGCGCTACTCACCCTCTCTCCTGCTCCTGCTTCTTTTCTTCTTCTCTGTTCTTCTGTTCTTCCTCCTCGCTCCTCGTCTGTAATCTTCTTCTGTACTCTGCTTTCCCCCGTCTTCACTCTTCTTCTCTTCTTCCTCATCTTCTTCTGTGGTCTTCCTCTGTTCTTCTTGTCTTCGGCTCTTCTGCCTCCTCCGTCCTCTTCTCCCCGCGCCTGCCCTCCTGCTCCTGCCTCATCCCCCTCCCCCACTCGCATCCCCCTCTCTATCTCTCCTATCTAACCCGTTCACTATCTACCTCCCTCACTCCTCCTATCTACCTATCTCTCTATCTCTCTATCCCACTATCTAACTCCCTCACTCTCCACCTCCTCCTATCTTCCTATCTCTCTATCTATTTCCCTATCTATCGATTTCCCTATCTATTTTCTCTATCTATTTCTCTATCTCTCCCCCCTCCCTCACCCCCTCTATTACCTATCTTCCTATCCTCTCACTCTACCTCTCACCCTCACCCACCTCTACAACCCCCCTCCCGTATCTTCTCAACCCTACTCCTATCTTTCTCCCTTATCTCCTAAACCTCCTAACACTCACCCCCCTCCACCCTTAAACCCCCCTCTCCCAGCTCTTCTCACTCTACCTGTCGCCCCTCCCTCGCGCTTTCCCGCCGCGACCTCCTGCACGCCCCCGCCCCCCAGCTCCCATTCGCCCCCACCTGACCCCTCCCCCCCCTCCTACCTCATATGGCGGCCGCTGCGCAATTGCGCAGCGGGCGCGCCAGAGGCAAGCCTGTCTGCGCCCGTCCACGCCTAGCCCGCGCCCAGCGCCACGACCCCTGGTCCCCAGCTCTCCCAAGCCCCGCTGACCCGCTACGACCCCACCACCCTCCACGCCCTCAACCCAGGACGCTCCAACACCTGCTTCCAAGCTCACCCCAAATGCACCCATGGACCCTTCACCTGCAACTCCTGCAAACGCACCTTCCACCACGCAACAACCACGACCACAAGCCCACGCGCCATCAACCACCTCAAGTGCATCCTAGTCAACGCTCGCTCCGTCCACAAACACGCCATTGAACTCTGGGACCTCCTGGACTCCATAGCACCGGACGTCGCCTTCATCACGGAGACCTGGATGAACGCCTCCTCGGCCCCTGACATCGCCACTGCCATCCCCGAAGGCTACAAGATCTCCAGAAAAGACCGCACCAACCAGGTAGGAGGAGGTATCGCCATCGTCTTCAAAGATTCCATCAGCGTCACCACCTCCACCGAAGACACCCCTCTTGCCGCTGAACACCTGCATTTTCAGATTCGCACCGATCCGAGGACCACCCTCAGAGGATCCCTCGTCTACCGTCCTCCTGGCCCACGCGCCCCTTTCAGCGACGCCATCGCCGACTTCATCTCCCCGCACGCCCTCGCCTCGCCGGACTACATCCTCCTAGGTGACCTCAACTTCCATCTGGAACAAAACAACGACCCCAACACCACCACCCTGCTCGACAACCTCGGCCTCAAACAACTGGTGAACACCGCCACCCACATCGCCGGACACACGCTTGACCCCATCTTCTCCGCCAGCAAACACGTCTTCTTCAGCCACGCCTCCGCCCTACACTGGACCGACCACAGCTGCGTCCACTTCACATTCTGACGCGAGACCCGCCACCTCCGCACCCAACCCATCCCTCGTCGACAGTGGAACAAGATCCCCGAAGAGCAACTCTTCTCCGCACTCGCCGCCAACCAACCCACCCTCACCACCGACCCCAACGACGCAGCCCTCAACCTCACAAACTGGATCTCCAACTGCGCAGACATCCTTGCTCCCCTCAAACGCACGCATCGACAGACCAACACCAAAAAACCTCTCTGGTTCTCTGACACCCTAAAAGAATCAAAGAAAACTTGTCGCGCCCTTGAGAAAGCCTGGCGCAAGGACCGCACCGCTGACAACATGACCGCCCTCAAGAACGCTACCCGCGAACACCACCACCTGATCCGCGCTGCCAAAAGGAACTTTTTCACCGACAGACTGGACAAAAACAGACACAACAGCAGAGAACTCTTCAGCATCGTCAAGGAGTTCTCCAACCCCAGCGCCAACGCCGTCACGCCCTCACAGGATCTGTGCGAATCCCTCGCCACTTTCTTCCATCGCAAGATTAGCGACCTCCACGACAGCTTCGGACACCAGACCCAACCATACACCACCGAACCGGCATCCACGGCCATCACCCTCAACAACTGGTCCCACATCAACACGGAAGAAACCAAATCCATCATGAACTCTATCCACTCCGGCGCCCCTTCGGACCCCTGCCCGCACTTCATCTTTAACAAAGCTGACGACATCATCGCCCCGCACCTCCAGACCGTCATCAACTCTTCTTTTTCTTCTGCTACCTTCCCCGAATGCTGGAAACACGCCGAAGTCAACGCCCTACTAAAGAAACCTACGGCTGACCCGAGCGACCTAAAAAACTTCCGCCCCATCTCTCTTCTGCCTTTCCCAGCCAAAGTAATAGAGAAGACCGTCAACAAACAGCTGACCACCTTCCTGGAAGACAACAACCTGCTCGACCCCTCACAAACCGGATTCCGAACCAACCACAGCACTGAAACCGCCCTCATCTCAGTCACTGATGACATCAGAACCCTGATGGACAACGGTGAAACAGTCGCCCTCATTCTGCTCGACCTCTCGGCTGCCTTTGACATCGTCTGTCACCGCACCCTAATCACCCGCCTCCGCTCCACCGGGATCCAAGGCCAGGCCCTGGACTGGATCGCCTCCTTCCTCTCAAACCGTTCCCAAAGGGTTTACCTCCCTCCGTTTCGCTCAGAACCCACCGAGATCATCTGCGGCGTACCCCAAGGCTCATCACTCAGCCCGACACTCTTCAATGTCTACATGAGCCCCCTCGCCAACATCATACGCAAGCACGACATCACCTCCTACGCCGACGACACCCAACTTATACTCTCCCTCACCAAGGACCCCGCCAGCGCCAAGACCAACCTACAAGAGGGTATGAAGGACGTCGCAGATTGGATGAGGCTCAGCCGCCTAAAGCTGAACTCTGAAAAAACGGAAGTCCTCATCCTCGGCAACACCCCGTCCGCCTGGGACGACTCCTGGTGGCCCACGGCCCTCGGCACCGCACCGACCCCCACAGACCACGCCCGCAACCTCGGCTTCATCTTGGACCCTCTTCTCACCATGACCAAGCAAGTCAACGCAGTGTCCTCCGCCTGCTTCCTCACCCTCTGCATGCTCCGCAAGATCTTCCGCTGGATCCCCGCCGACACCAGAAAAACCGTGACCCTCGTCACGAGCCGCCTGGACTACGGCAACACCCTCTACGCCGGGACCACAGCCAAACTCCAAAATCGCCTGCAACGCATTCAAAACGCCTCGGCCCGCCTCATCCTCGACATACCCCGCAGCAGCCACATCTCCGCACACCTGAGACACCTGCATTGGCTCCCTGTCAGCAAAAGGATCACCTTCCGACTTCTCACCCACGCACACAAAGCCCTCTACGACAAGGGACAGGAATACCTCAACAGACGCCTCAGCTTCTACGTCCCCACCCGCCTCCTCCGCTCCTCTGGCCTCGCACTCGCTGCTGTCCCTCGCATCCGCCGCTCCACGGCGGGTGGGAGATCTTTCTCCTTCCTGGCGGCCAAGACCTGGAACTCCCTCCCCACCAGCCTCAGGACCACCCAGGACCACTCCGCTTTCCTGGAGACTCCTAAAGACCTGGCTGTTCGAACAGCGATAACCCCCCCCTTTTTCCCCTAGCGCCTTGAGACCCGCACGGGTGAGTAGCGCGCTTTATAAATGTTAATGATTTGATTTGATGTCCTCAAACACATTTTGACATTCAGGTGTCCAGTCGTACCTCTCTTACTTTATTAATTTTCTCATGGGTTGCACCCTATTGGCAAAATGATCTGCAAACTTTGCATAATACTATGCCAAGCCAAGGAATCACCTCAACTGATCTTTTTTCTGGGGACATACTGCCCTTTCTAATTGCCTTCAACAACTTCTTCTTTGGCTTCATACCTTATGGCCTAGATATTCCATTTCCTTCACAGCAAATCTGCACTTCTCACTCCCAATAGTGAGTCCTGCCTTTTCTAAAGTCTCCAACACCTCACACAAACATCTATTGTGATCATCCCTGTCCACTCCCCCACACCAGAAAATCATCCTGAAAGTCCATTACATTATATAAATCCCCTAGCAACTGTTGCTTAATGCATTGAAAAATGGCTGATGCCGAAGCCAAACTGAATCGCTTTTGCACGAACCTGAAGGCTCACTCCCAGGTCACAAATGAGGCCAAGTGTTTGGACCGAGGATGTAGCAGTATTTCATGATACGCATTGGACAAATCCATGGTGGAATAATATTGTCCCTCCCTCACATTTGTTAACATTTCATTTATATTAGTCAGAGGATTCTGATCTGCCCAGATGTTTTTGTACAGATCTCTAAGTTCTAAGCACATACTGATTTTTCAATTGGATTTTTGGGTTATCACTATGAGACTCAACCATTCTGATGACTCAATTGCCCCTATCACATTTGTTTACTGCAACCTTTACAATTATTCCTTTAACAAACCTCTGAAGGCATATGACACACTATGTACCTTTTGTACCACTGGTACTACAGTTTACTTCAGAATAATCCTGTGAGTAAACTTCTTTAAACATCCTAAACTCTTCTGATGTAGGTTTGGAAATGGCTGCACCCACTGCCAGAACTTGCTCAGCACTTATGGGATCCAATCTTATTACCAGTGCCTTTTGCTGTTTCCAACCCAATGATGTCCTACCTCTCTCCACAACATAGATACATCCTGCTTCTGGCTTTTCTCTGAGAGATAGTTGTGCTGTGAAACAGCCTATAACAGGTAATTCTGTCTCATAATATCCGTCAGGTTTTGCTTTGGTTTCTTCCACATCCTCCTTACTTAGCTTCTCCCAGATGTCCTTTCCTATAAGCGTACAAGGCGAACAAGAGTCAGCCCACATTGCAACAAGTTTTCCACAAATCTTCACCTCACATTTAGGTGGGCGGTATGGTTCTAATACTACATTCAAATCTGTACTGAGTGCATTTTCTATAATTACATTGGTATTATGTGCTTCTTTCATATCACACACAACCAACACTTCCACTTCGTCAGTGGACTCCAACTCCCCCATCCTGTTATCACGCGACAACCCATGTTCCTGCAGCATAATTACACACTTTTCACTGTCAGCTTTGCAGAGTCTGGAAAAGTGGCAAACTTTTTTTGCATTTAAAACATTTCACTTTAACAGATGGACAGTTGTTGGAAGGAAGTAGCACATCTATAGCGTGCTTTTTTTCTAAGTTTGCACGCTGCCTTCCTGCCAGTGATGACCCATCCAGGCACACCTAAGTTCTCTATTGCGTATGGCTGTCTTGGAGGAAAGACCAGCTGCCAGCTACTCACAGTTATGTGACCCAGAGACAGGCTGCAGACACTAATGAAGGCAGGAAAATGCTTACTTTCTAAACATAGCACTTTCAAAATTACGATTTAAAATCAGACTTTGCAATTATGCATTGAGGTTATGCATTGATTTTCTTCATGAATTTGAACGCACATTTGTTCTAAACAGCGGCTTTAATGTGCCATCCCATGTTTTTACTGTATGCATGTCAACTTTTAAACATAGACAGGAATTATTCAATAAAAAGAAAAATCGACTTTTAGGAAATTCATTTTGTTTTTTAATGAGGCGCCTAGTTTACTTCTTCCGTGCTTTAGGTTTGTGCAGTGTGGAATTTTTGTAATTTATTTTTGGTACATTTACAGCTATTTGTTTCATTGATTACTGTGGCGCATATTTTATTGATGCAGTGTTTTGATTTTAAATATCGCAGTACTTTTAGATTGTGTTTTGAGTGTGGGCAGAAGGATTACTCTGTTTAAATAATTTTGTACATGTGTGCACACACTATCAAAATCCACAATCAACGTTTTGCGTTCACTAGTGTTTTGTCACCCTTCCTACTTTCACAGGAATGCGAACCTGGGGGGCCTATTTGTATGTAATATCCTCTTTGTTATTACTATTCTAATGTATACGCACTCTGCAAATCTGGTTTACCTGTACTAATGTCACTCTGGGCTCCCCATGGCATATTCACGACTGTTTGTTTCATAGATTAGTGCGGCTCATGTTTCATTGCTGCGGTGTTTTAGTATTCAACATTGAGGTACTTTTGGATTGCGTTTTCAGGATGGGCAGGCGAATTATTCTATGTACATTTTTTTTGTTTACATTATAACGCAGTCGTGCATTATTTTATTATTGATTGTGAAGGTAGTGTAAGTGCTTTGTGCAGACTGACGGCTTTTTGATAATGCATAGACTAACTTTCCAACGAAAGGCAAAGCTAATGTGTGTGCGCTTTTAGGAGCAACTACTGCATATGTGCATAAACTGTATAAGCTCCAAACGTGTACAGCAAGATACATTTTAAGCAAACAAATACCAATTTTTACAGACACAAATTGTTCTTACAAAAAAAAAGTGTTTCTAGGTTGTTGCACGCACGATAATATACGGGTTTGATTTTTGGCAGAAGGGTTAGTACAGGGTAGTATTATATATGTTAATATATTTATAAAAAATAATACTTACACGTTTCAGTTTGAGACAGTAAATAAAGAAAGATCTATAAAACTCGCACAGACGCATATTTTGCGGAGAAATAGTGATGTATGGTAATTGACCCCATTTTGTTTGTGCCTACAAAGAACCCAAATGCAATTTGTAACCGCAGTAACAATCCTCACGGTCATACTAATGTATTGACAAATACACTCAAGCAGGCTCCTTTGGGAACAAAGCCTGCAATAATTCTTCCAACTTAGGTCACATATGATTTCATCCTGGCGCCGGGTCGATTCAAAAGGCGACTCCCGGAAACTCTTGTAAGGTGCAAAGGAGTTGCCTCAAGCGGTGCTGTCACACTAAAGAGGTTTTAAATCATGCGCAACAAATGTTTTTTTACTTTTAACTTCAAACGGACTGCGTTTTGGAACAGCAATCAGGAAAAGCCTTTTTTTTTTTCTTTTTTAAGTCCGTGTTTTTTTTTCTTTCCATATGTTGCAAAAGGAGTATGTGCAGGTGTGCGCTTTTGGAAGTGATTGCTTTATATGCTGCAAAGTTGTAAAGCGCGATGCATTAGAAGCAAATAAACTTTAACAAGCATTTGCAATGCAATGGGTCTCGCGTTTGCTCTAAGTTAGAGCTATTAGTGTTGTAAATTCCTAACTCGACTTTTCTTGCCATATAAATTGAAAACGAAAAGTAAAACAGTTGACATAAGCAGGCTGATTCAAAGTGCCAGGGCTGCCATGAGTGTGAAGGAGAGACACAAAAGGAAAACGAAGTTTGCTCGCAGTCAAACGTATCGGCAGACGTGCAATTATCCATGTAACAGGGTGGATGGCCAAGGAGGTAACATAACTGCCCCAAGGAGGGATAAACGTAAACCATTTACCAATGATAACAAAGGATTTTTAAAAGGCAAGCCCATGAACGAGTGATAGGGATGGGAGTGCAGTGGGTGGTATTAAAAACCCACGGATACATTACAACAGGCCAGAGGACTTGTGCACTCAACCTAAAAAGCACTGCTTCTCATTGAGCTCTTAGCTTCTCCTTATTGTCTGCTGCTGTAGGCCTCTGTGCTACGTACAGCGAAGGCGGCTCATCCACTGGACTGTAAGAACAAAGCCCCACCATAAACTGATTGTGTCAATCACAGGCGAAAGATGACTGCAGGCTGTATAGCAAACTTGTGCTGGATGTAAGTGAGGTTTTCTTGCCGAGCCTGTACTGTTTGTTTCAATTTAGTGCATAGCAACAATGCGTACATAATCTAGATGGGATAGTTTCCATTTGGATACTTCTGCATTGTATTAAACCAGTTAATACATTACCACTCCTCTCACATGATGAAAGAGCTGGCGAATTAGCTCTGTCATTACACTACAGTGTGTACTGATGTCTGTACACTTAGCACTTGTGCGCAATGGTTTACAGTGCATTGTTGATTGACAAGAAAAGCTGTGGAGTCAAAGTAAAACTTCATTTAAAACACATACACATAGGCACACAAAGTACTTCCTCACCACTCACACACACACACCCTTCCCCCACACAAAAACACTTACCTCTACTAATAGAATCGCCACCGCTTCTTCTTGCAATATGCTGGGCACTCTATCGTTTAGAGTAACTCCAACCTATGCATTTGATTCCATCAGTATACTTGGGTGGACTGTAGTGCCGGAGCACACACACGTTTCTTCTTTGTTCTATTTTTTTGTTGAATTGGAGTGCCTTCTGTTGCTCTGCATTGTATTGCAATGGATTGTACTGTATGGCACTGTTTTATTTTGCATTGTATTGTATAGTAGTTTTGTGAACACCATCCTCCTGAGGAGTGGTGCACATCAAAATATCATTTGGACTGAGCACATCTAAGTGTGTACCATGTATTTCACCACACAGGGCTTAAGCTGGACTTTCGACTGCATATTCTTGAAAATCAGCCAGTTATGTAGGGTGCTGAGCATAATTGTTGCCTTATGTGTTTCATTTCGGTATACGTAAATAAACGAATCTGCACATTGTTGTACAGAGTGCAGTCAAACATGTACAAACGCTGTTGCGCTATGGTAATTGACATATTACACACAAACTGATACATTGGTATTTCACATATTTGGCCATAAATCAAGATGCAGACAGACGGGATTTACATGCTGCGGTAGACCGTTTGTAGAAACAAGCCTGAAGTATGTATTTTCAGCTCCCCTGCTAAGAAGTCTGATTGCAGCTTTTCTAGTCCCCCTGCCTGCGTGTCTCGGAGCTTACATCTGCACTTTGTTTTAATCATGGCTCCTTATTTGGAAAATGGTCATGTGCATATATAGTGATAGCTATATAAAATCAATAGTACAAAGCTCGGGGTTGGCAGTAAAATGACCACCTGCGATATGTAAAAGATAGTTGAGAAAGTGCTGAGCGCCCAAGTCGAGAAATGTAATCTCGTTGGAATCTTTGTCCCATGGGGCCCACAGCTTCACCTCCCTGGCTTCAGACCACGGAGAAGTAGCTCACTTAATTAAACAAGCTTGTGTTTCCTGAAAATGTGAGGACGTGTAGTTGCAGACAGCGGAAGGCTCTTCCAATAAGTTATCTAGTCATCTTTCATTTCTTTCAGAGTCAGATGTGTGGCGGTCTTTCTTGGACTCCAACAGACTTTCTACTAGAGCTGATCGCGTTGTAAATTCTTAACCCGACTTTTCACCTATCGGGCAAAAGTGTATTTATGTTCACAGCCCGAAAATGTGAATTCAAGTATGTAAAGCGCTCGACTTCTGCCAAGCGAGATCGCGCTCTAAATTAGAGAAAAAAAAAGTCCTCGAGCCCGATGGAAAACAGAGCCTCGCATGTTTTCTCTACTTGGTCGCTGCGCTCGAGGAGGGCTTGCCACCGGAAAAGGCATGACCTATGCGTGCCTTCGACTAATGAAAGCAAGAAGATTTTATTAGGGAAGCCCACGAACCAATAAAAAGCACTGACATGAAGTTGACAGGGCTCGGAGCCCTTTTCTAAATACTAAAGAGTCTCCCTGCGTTACGCATGCGCGCGCATGCAACGCAGTCTCGACCCTAAAAAGGGTACAGATGCAAATTGTGCTTACCAAAACAAAGTTTTTCTCGGATGGTGGGCACACTATTACACGAGTTTGCGTTTCGTCAAAACGGTTTCATGTACTCAGAATACAAAGCGTGGTTACGTTTCTGTTTGAGAATAACATCGCTGTTTAACTCCTCACGGACTGCACTCGGTGATACACTCAGATACCGTTCTCTCGCCACACCAACTTTACGAGTCACAGCAACTATCCTTTAAGATATTAACCTTTCCTGGTCAGTGAAAAACCTTTTTTAATATCCTGCTCCTCTCAGTAAATACAATTCCTCTGCTGCTGACAACAGATTTTCGGATATTAAAGACAGCCTCTTTCCAAACCACTTTTTCACTTTCATAAAGCCCACGCAGCGTTTCGTCATCTGATGGCTCCTGGTCACTATGAGGGGGTAGAATCCCTGGAATCACCCTTCACTCACAGGGAGTGGCCTCTCTTTGTTACTGATTGTTTTTTCTCGGTCTTCCTCTTCCACCTCACACCCTTGTGTGCCTACAAAGAAAGCCAAATGGCACTTTTAACTGCGCTAACAGTCTTTATGGGCATGCTAATGTATTGGCAAATATATTCAAGCGGGCAGAACAAGGCCTGCAAGCATTCTTCTAACTTAGGTCACATTTGACTCCATCCTGGCGCCACGAATACAGCTGCTCACATTACACACATTTTATCTGTCATAGGTTCTGTAAACTTGGGGTTAATTTTCATCTGGAAATTTTTTGGTAACTGACTGGCTTAGTTTTAACATTTTATTTCAGTGCTTTTTTAGAAGTTGCAAGGCAGCATACATCTGCTTTTGAAGTAATTTACCTATTATGTTGGAAAAGAGCTTTTCTAGTCAGTGTTTAAAAAACGTGCATTTGGTCAAGGTCCACCCCAGGGAATAAGGGGTGAATGATCGGATTAGCGAAGTCACTCGAAGCATAAAGCAGTTTGCAGCGTAAGTTAATTAACTCTTACCAAAAAAAAAAAAGGTTTCATGTAGTTATCACAGGGAGTGTGTTTTGTTTTACTCTTGTTTGCTCAGTAGAAGTAATGACTTGACATTTGTGTGGGGCTTCTTGGCGCCTGTCTAACTTTTAGCTGTTTTAGAGGGTAATACATCCAATTCAATTCAATGTTTTTTGTTGTTGTTTTTTTTAGGTTTTATTTAGCACTTACTCGACCCAAAAGTATTGGAGCGTTTTACATGAGAACCACTCCTATTACACTAGGACTCATTCTTTTGTTTCCTTTTAAGACACTGATCAGTTTGCACAAAAACACAGTATGTTTTTGGTTATGTCCATACAAAATAAGCTTTTAGCCCCACATGTTTCTGTACAAAGTTAAGCTAGATCAGTGGGTCGCCATATGTGACACTAACTCATGCTACCTCCTGCTGTGCTCGTGGTTGCTGTCTATTTTAGGCTGCCTGCAAGCAAAGCATGTGCTTTGGGGGAGAAGGGGAAGGGATGGCAACTTTTGAGAGGTTTGGGGGAAGGAGGAGGTAACAGTACTTAAAGGGGTGCCAGGCTCAAAACTAGTTTGTGTACTCTGCAAAGCATATATTAGTGATGGCACATGCCACAAATATATAATTCCATGGGTGCTCTACCCTCTGCGGTTAGTAGTAGGTCAGAAGATGTAGCAAATAAGCTTGGTACATTTGGTGTATCAGGAGACTTTACCTTTACCCCTCCTTCCCACGCCCAAAAACATGATTCTGTTCAATTTGCTTAATCATCTTGTCTTCAAATCCGTATCAGCAACAAATAGGAGCACATAGAAATTGAATTATTGTCATTTAAAAGGTGAAAATTTGCCAAAAGTACATCAATTCATTAGGAACAACTGGATTAGTCGCCTATGCGATCTTACACATTCAAACAATTAGAGGGCTTCTCATCTTCTTTGCAATGAAAGTTGTTCCCCAAAAAGTTTTATGTTCCATATTATCAGTTCCACACAGTGCTCATGAGCCGACGCTGCTTACTGCTCACATTTTTTCCTTAAAAGCCACCCACTGCTGGCTGCTCCCACTGGCTTCTATCCACGCTGCCTTCTCCACATGCTTACTCTTGAAAAGCACATGCTTTCTTGTGGACACAGTTGGATGTCTATTGCACAAACATGCTGCTTTGCTAACACATCTGTTTTACCTCTTTGCATGGAGAGCTAGCTCAGTGCACCCCTTTCTTGCTAGTCAAGGCTTATTACTCCTTCCAGGTCTGCAGTGCTCTTTCGTTCTCAGTCTGACCAAGCACCCCTCCCCACCCCTGTTAGTTGGGGCCCCCACCTCTTAGTCTGAGCAGTTTTTAGGGTCGAGCCTGCGCTAGCATGCACTTGCACATGCGTATTGCTTGCAAGACGCTGTAGTAGTTAGAAAAGGGCTCGGAGCCCCGTCCATGTCACGTCAGTGTCTTTCATTGGTTCGTGGGCTTGCCTTTTAAAATCTGCTTGCTTTCATTAGTGGAAGGCATGCATACGTCATGCCTTTTCCAGTGGTTAGCCCTTCTCGAGCGCAGCGACCAAGTACTGAAAACATACGAGGCTCGCTGTTTTCCATCCAGTTTGTGGACTACTTTTTATCTTTTTTCGAAGCACGATCTCGCTTGGCAGAAGTCGAGCGCTTTGCATGACATCGACCCTGTTACATAGTTAATTGCACTTTTGCCAGTTATGTAAATAATTGCATTTTTGCCGATAGGTTTCACTACGAGTGAACTGTAGCAGCACGATCGTGCTCTTTTTTCCATTTAATGTGGCAAGAAAAGTCCGGTTGGGAGTTTACAACTGCTAATAGCTCTAACTCAGAGAAATGCGAGACCCGTTGCATCGCAAATGCTTGTTACTGTTGCTGTGCCCCCACTTCCCAGTACATGAAGTGGCCTCTGAAGTACTGCCCTCTGTCTCCCACTAAGTGCATGTGCACCCTGATGCTTGGCCCATGACTCCCCTCTCTCCTGCTGGAGTTTTTAAAGCCCTCTAACAGTTCGTCTTCCTATGAGATCGTGACTTCTGGGAAGTCACGTTCCGTTCATTTTTTCCTCATTCATTTCAGGTTCATTGCTGCTTTCCAGTAGAACCTTCTAATGCCTGTGGGGGTATCCTGCCCTTCAATTCTGCATTGTATTAGAATGCATCTTGTGTGTGGCTATGACGTCCTACCTTTTCCAAGAGAATTACAATTTTCTCACCTCCCAGGTTTTGGCACCTTTTTAAAATTACAGGCATAGGAATATTTTATTAGTCTTATTCATATGGTATCTTAGGCAGTGGATGACTTGGGTATTATGGCCTCTGATCATTCACTCAAAAATCAAGTGACCCAAATTGACTAACCCTGCTACTGCTAACTAAAATCCTTTAAAGACAGTAACACAATAGCTCTGGCTAACCACATTCGAGGTCCCAAAAGCCAGACCTATTGGCTTTGCCAATGCTTGTTCCTGTATTGCTTCTCAAAATGTCCTATGACAAAACATTTAGTGACCCATTCACCCCACCTTTTCCCTTGTCCCCCTTTGACGGATCACCCCAAAACTTAACATGAAGAAGCAGGGGTCGATGCAAGTCTTTATTTAAATAAAAGAAAACAAAAAAAAAAAACGTACATGAAGGTTTTTCAAACGGTACCAAAGTTATGAGTGAAACAAAAAACACTACTGACAGATTAGCTAACTATAACTACACTGTGCTGAATGCATCTGTATTATATATTATTACACAGTTATGGTACAACTGTCCCTGCACCCCGATGTGCTCCTGCAGGAGTAGCGGAGGACTATAAAAAAAAAGCCAAGAAATTTTGAAAACCTGCCCGTGTTCAACCTCCACACCGTGCACAGTGAAGGGAAGGGAAGGGCATCATCTGGGTGTTAGGCCGAAGGCAACCTGATGCCACGCAAATGGGAGTGTTTGCTGCCCACAGGAGGTTGGGCACAGGCTGAAGAAAAGGCCCTGCGGCCAACCCCCCCTGCCATACCCGGCTAAAGGACTGGTTGGTCATCCCTGTGTTGCCGGGCGCAGGCCAACTGCGCATTGCAGGTGTTTGTGCCCTGTTGGTGCATCTAATTCCCTCAGGGCCCCGTCAGTGAGGGAATTGGTTAAATATGATGAAAAATCGCCTGAAAATCACTGAGAAAGCAAAGGTTCATGTCAAGGGATGGTAAGGGATGGTTACAGGATCTTACTTTACTTAAAAAATAATAATACTGAAATTCACTAAAAAAACAAAACAAAGGTTAAAGTCAAGTATGGTAATATTTTACCTTATGTTAACACAACTCACTAAGAAAAATAAAGGTTAAAGTAATATTATAATAGCTAAGGTACTTAAGAATTTGGGTTAGATTAAAAATTAAAACCTTTGAATTGACAGAGAAAGTGCTCGTTATAAAGGGGCTTTGTAGCCAGAATTTTAAAATATTAAAATTCAGTTATACTTTTCTGAGTTCACTATAACTTGTGCCCCGGCATGCACTACTTGTGGCCTCACATAGTACCTCACACAAGACATGCTCAATGAAATAATTGATTACATCATTCAATGAGTGTGAGAGTTTGCTATACTCTTATACTGTTTAAACACAACTGGACCCGTGGATGTTCAGAAGAGGACTGAGCCTGCGACTGAGACTTCGAAGAGTCTAGAAGGATGGACCGGTTTTTCCTCTTGTACTCAAAACACAGAAATGGACGCCAAGGGCCATAAGGATGGCCTCTTGTTACAGGGGGACAACAAGATACAAGAGGCCTTTTCTTGCAACTGCCCAGTTGACCAGTGGCAACTGGCCCTGAAATGGACTCTGCTGTTTGGTCTCTGCCTGCCACCCTGTGAGTCTTTAAGTGCCTCTTCTCAGGTCGTGGGAGGGAGGGGGGTTTTCAGAAGTGTACTCTTGTGGAGGATTGGGACTTCAAGGACTAAAGTTGGAAGGTAAAATATTTGACCAGGATGAAACTAGTTAGTATATTCAACTGCACTTAATTGCGGTCAGCATCAAACTATGCCTAGGTCCTGGTCTACTTCCTCTATCATTGACACTGAGCTTTTTGTCGCTATTTCTGCTTAAAACTTTAAACATGCATATCCCTAGTTCTCCTTATTGGATTTTTTGTCATTTTGATGCTATTATGCGATTACTTTTCTCTATTTTTCTGTTTTATTTGGGGATTTTTATTGTGCATTTCAATTTTATCACTGTTTTGGTGCTGCATAAATACTTTACACATTGCTTCTAAGTTAAGTCTGTCTGTTCTGTACCATAGATCCCAGGGGTTGAACTCAGGTTAGTTGAGTGACTTTAAGGTTCATCCTCACAAGGACTGTGATTATTTCTTGAGGTGACAATGTACTCATCTCAACTATTTAGCCATTCTCTCACAGTAACCCACTCAAAAAACAATATGGGTTACTTCTAAGGATGAAAAGCCAATATACTGAAGGATCAAACGAGAGTGCAGGTTAACACTGCATAATCCAGATCTCCCTTAAAGAACACACTGTAACCTTTTGCAACTCTTGATTGGAGAATAGTCTGTCTTCTCAATAATATGTTGTGTCACAAAAGCTTATAGGGATCAAGAGTAGGCATACTTAACCTCGGCATATTTTCTTATGGAATGTATAGAGCTGAAAGCATCAACACTCAGTTGTTGAATTTCCTAAAATTATTAGGATCATACCAAACATCTTAAACACTAAACGTAAACAACAACATTGTTAGAGAAAGGGAAAACTGGCAGATGTTTCCCATCCCTCCCAACGAGTTATACTCTTATTAAGGCTCTGAATTACACACATTTGCCAGGAATCTCTTCTCTGCTGTTGATTGTGCAGCAGCTCACCCCAAAATCAGAACACACAGAAGTATTTAAACAAACTTGTTCATCAAGTACTATTCGTCCACAAATCACGCAAGAACTAATAATTATGAACTCAGTAAACAAAATATTTAAGTGAACCCAAAATATGCTCAATCATATTTCATCACACATCCCTACACAGTTGGTCTAAAACCGAACCAAGTTACTAACAGCTTTCATCTCTTCTAGCTCTAGTTATATGCCGAAAAAAAGTATATTTGTTATTGGTATCACAATCTTTATTACTTCACCACTCAGGTTTATAATAGCACATCCAGAAAAAAATGACTATGTACAATACTGTTAGACCTGACAGCCTTAGGGTGGTCACCCCTAACTTTTTACCTGCCTCCCTCCACTTTTTGGACACTGTTTTTGCTGGCTTTTAGACTCTGCGCACTTTACCACTGCTAACCAGTGCTAAAGTGCATATGCTCTCTCCCTTAAAACATGGTAACCTTGAATCATACCTGATTGGACTATTTAATTTACTTATAAGTCCCTAGTAATGTGCACTCTATGTGCCTAGGGCCTGTAGATTAAATGCTACTAGTGGGCCTGCAGCACTGGTTGTGCCAACCACTTAAGTAGCCCCTTTTCCTTGTTTCAGGCCTGCCACTGCAAGGCCTGTGTGTGCAGTTTCACTGTCACCTCGACTTGGCATTTAAAAATACTTGCCAAGCCTAAACCTCCCCTTTCTCCACATATAAGTCACCTCTAATGTGTGCCCTAGGTAACCCCTAGAGCAGGGTGCTGTGTGGGTGAAAGGCAGGACATGTACCTGTGTAGTTTACATGTCCTGGTAGTGTAAAACTCCTAAATTCGTTTTTGCACTACTGTGAGGCCTGCTCCCTTCATGGGCTAACATTGGGGCAGCCCTCATACAGTATTGAAGTGGTAGCTGCTGATCTGAAAGGAGTAGGAAGGTCAAATTTAGTATGGCCAGAATGGTAATATAAAATCCTGCTGACTGGTGAAGTTGGATTTAATATTACTATTCTAGAAAGGCCACTTTTAGAAAGTGAGCATTTCTTTGCACTTAAATCTTTCTGTGCCTTACAATCCACGTCTGGCTGGGCTTAGTTGACAGCTCCTTGTGCATTCACTCAGACACACCCCAAACACAGGGACTCAGCCTCACTTGCATACATCTGCATTTTTAATGGGTCTTCCTGGGGTGGGAGGGTGGAGGGCCTGCTCTCACACAAAGGACTGCCACACCCCCTACTGGGACCCTGGCAGACAGGATTGAACTGAAAGGGGACCTGGTGCACTTCTTAGCCACTCTTTGAAGTCTCCCCCACTTCAAAGGCACATTTGGGTATAAAACAGGGCCTCTGCCCTACCTCATCAGACACTTTCTGGAGAAGAAACCTGAACCAGAACCTGCATCCTGCCAAGAACTGCCTGGCTGCCTAAAGGACTCACCTGACTGCTTTCTACAAAGGACTGCTGCCTTGCTGTTGCCCTGCTGCCTTGCTGAACTCTTGTCTGGCTGTAAAAGTGCTCTCCAAGGGCTTGGATAGAGCTTGCCTCCTGTTCCCTGAAGTCTCAGGACCAAAAAGACTTCTCTTTTTCACTTGGACGCTTCGTGCGCCGAAATTTTCAATGCACAGCTTGTTCCGCGGTGAGAAAAACGCCAAACACCGACGCTGATCGACGCGACGCCTTCGGGATGACCGAAACTTGGACGCACGGCCTCGCAAGGACAACGCCGCCCGGCCTCCAGAGGAGAAATCGACGCAACGCCTGCTGTGAGAGCGAAACATTGACGCCCAGCCCCGCAGAACGATGCGCAGCCGGTAAACAAGCAGGAGAATCCACGCACAGACCCGGGACATCTGGTAATCCCCACGATCCACAGAAAGACTGTCCGCGCGCTGGAAAACGACACACTACTTCCCCGCGTGAAAAATAACAGCGCAAGTCCGTGTGTTGTGGGGAGAAATCGACGCACACACCCTTTTTCCACGTATCTCTTCTTCTGTGGCCCTCTGAGGAGATTTTCCACTCCAAACCAGGTACTTTGTGCTTGAAAGAGACTGTTTGCTTTTTAAAGACTTAAGACACTTTATATCACTTTTCAGTGATATCTCTACAAATTCACATTGCAACTTTATTAGTTTTGACCTACAATTATCCTGATAAATAGTATATATTTTTCTAAACACTGTGTGGTGTATTTTTGTGGTGCTATATGGTGGTATTGTATGATGTATTGCACAAATACTTTACACATTGCCTTCTAAGTTAAGCCTGACTGCTCGTGCTAAGCTACCAGAGGGTGGGCACAGGATAATCTTGAATTGTGTGTGACTTACCCTGACTAGAGTGAGGGCTTTTGCTTGGACAGGGGTTAACCTGACTGCCAACCAAAAACCCAATTTCTAACAAATACCATGAGGCTTCTGAAGCTAATCTTACTTAAATGCACTTCATAAACCTTTATTGGCTTTTTTGAAATGTGAAACTACCCTTTTTGCATCAGAAGAATGTAAAATAGTGTCCAATATGCCTCTGTAAATGTTGAAGAATGTTACCTGTATTAGATTCTTTTTTTTGTGTTACACTATTCAATTATCCAGATATGCAAGACTCAGTGGCTGCTCTTAGCATTATACCCTGCCTCACTAATATGGAGGGTGAGACAGCTAATTTATGAAGGTTTGCATATGGGAATGTACCAGTATTTGACTAATAATGCCATGCAGTCGCCTCGAGGCAGTGGAAACACATTATAATCTCAACATTCATTGACCCATATTAACCATGTATGTCCCTCTACCATGACATGATACTTTGCATCTAATTTGATATGTTCCATTCTTCATTAGTGAAGATTTCTCTGCTTATTTCCTTTGGCGACACATTCAAACGCATCATGTGGGTGTGTAGTATTAAATTCAGGATGTATTACGGTTTCTTTACTATCATTGATGCTCCTTAAGAGTTGGTGCACTCTTTTATGGTTAAGAAATAGTGTATAGAAAATGTAACTTGCCAGTATTCCAGACTACCACTCCCATTTCTTTCAGCATTAAATAGCCTTCAAACTGCAAAATATGTATGCCTATTCAAATAATCTGATGGATAAATCATATGATACCAGGTTTGTCATATGAGGCAAAAGGAGAAAAATCGAACACCTATACAGGGGCCAAATTGTATCTTGAGCCTTTTGCCTATAGTTCTTGCTTAGCAGTCAGGGTTTATAATGTTACATGACACGAGGTGCATTTTCTGCAACTGTAATGAAGGCTTCAATGCAAATATAGTTCTGCATTATTCCTGCTCCTTTTTTCTAGTCTGCTAAAGTTTCTTTCACAGTTTTGAATATTGTTGTCAACTGTGAAACTGCATATTTTTTCCAACATTCTAGGGTCACTATTATTCCATGTGAAGCTGGGGCCCCTTTTGCTTCTCTTATGATATAAAAATGAGCTTTAACAGGTGTTGAAACACATAGAAACCCTGAAGTCAAAAGATCAATATACATTTCCCTGATTCTCCTACCCATCTCTTTAGCAAACCAAGATCATTTTTGTACGAGAGCCATGACTGCAAGTATTAGGTCTCAAGGAGACCTCTCTTTCTTTGGACCAGCAGGAAATCATCATCATCCATATGTTCATTTGAATATTCAATGTGATGTATTATCTACAGCTAAAGAGAGCCCTTTAGATCAATCCAGATAAGTTATCACATATGGGATCTCCTTTTTTAGCTCGAGGGCCTGCAACATCTTTGGCAAACTGTCATATTCAGATCTATGAAGGTTTCAAATACACGTATCTTTGCATTCATTGGTTATCTTTTGGAAAGTGCAACTGGCAATGAAATGGCTACTATCTTGGCTACTTAATATTCAATCCCATTTCCAATTTAGAAAATGAGAATATTTTGACGTGATACAATTGGAACTATCAATTCCCTGGTATTTGCAAAACGAAAGTTAGTTGTTTGGTGAGTAGTATAGTTTGAAAATGTAAAATCTTTAGAAAGAATCTTGGAGTAAAATGTCGGTTCCGTTTATCTGCGATTTTCACATCTCCACAAGCTTTGCAGTGAAATATTCACATATAGATCTGTATCAAATATTACAAGGTGCAGGGCTATATATCTAATTGGAGATTCTTTTGCCACTGACCAGCAAAATGGCCGTGATACGGTGTCACGTATGAGAATAGGAAATGTGTGTGGCATTTAAATAGTCTCTGCCACTCCCAAATAGCTGGTAATCAATAATTTTTCTATCCAATAGGCACCATATTTCAGCAGGCAGTTAGTAGCTTGACTGTATGAACAAGGTGATGGATGAAATGCTTGAATAACTCTCAGCGACTGCAATCACTAGGGGTTGCAACCCAGTCCATAGTTTTTCACACACTGTGCCACTCTACACAAAGTCCTGCCTTTTGCAAATCAGTACTGTCCCTGCTCCTCATGGGAACAGTCTGTCCCAAACTCAAAACTGTATTCTTAAGAGATTTTCCACTGGCAAATTACTATGCTCGGTCATAAAAGACGATCTGCACTCAGACAGCCCTGATTCTGAGCCTGGGGGTTTTGGTGGATTGTTTATTTAACTTAGCAAACCTTTCTGAAACATGTGTCTCTCATATCGCTGCTGGTACTGCTGTAAAGTTTGCTTGGTGCCCACACTCATTTTCAACCGCCAGGGCACTTACCACCTGATGAGCTGCACTCGGACCTGCATTTTTTGAGGGAAGTTCTCCAACTTTACATGTGTCTGTACGGAGACTAAAGAGGATGGGTCGCATAGAAAGGCTTCACAGAGTCAACAGAAACGACTCTTTACTTCATTGAAGGGGTAATAATGTAAAAGTTAATATCTAATCCTGCTGCCGGTCTTTTGCATACGCTCCAGGGGTCAGGCTGGGCCAGAAAAGCTTGTCCCTGCTGTCACTGTCTAGTGCATCTAGACGGCACCATGCACGTCCAGCCAGGACTCCACGCACAGGACGCAATGCCACTGGCGTATATTAGATTCCAAACTATGCACTCTCAGTTCTGGATATTTTTTTTCCATGTCCAAGCAGGCATGAAGAGACTCACCAAGACAACAAAGACCGTTAGAATAACAGCCCACAACACAGTCCAATACCTTAGGATCTTAACTGTGTACAACACTGACAGTGGTTGGGAGGGTGGTGATGATCCTGCCGGAAGGTTTTGTATTTAGCAAAAATATCACTGAAGACAAATCATTTACTTCTGCTGGATGCATCTTCCGATAAGTACCTCACCTTCAAAATGATTCTGAAATGCAATACCCTGCCAGGGGTGGGAATAACCTGTATTGATTAAGTAAGCAATTCATCCAACACAGTCCTGGCAAAGTACCTATCACGGCATGCTTGGGCTGTGGAGCAGTAAAGGCGTGACGTAAAGAGATCCAAAACATCTGACCAAAGCATTGCACAAACGTGTTCCAACAGTGTGCATCAAAGGATGTAGCAGTTTTTCTGGACGGCTAGTTGAAGTCTGCAACTTCATCAGGCTGACAAATAGATTCTAGCTGGCACCGCCCAACCTCCACGCATGCAACCACAGTATCTGGGACATTACGATGGAGGACCTGACCATCTTACTGAGGAAGTCCACCGTGTTCAGAAGGAGGGAGGAAAGGTGGTTGAGTACCAAGTGCAAACAGATGGGCATATCTGCCCTTCCTCAATCGAAGATGATTAGGCTCAACTGCACTTGATCTTCCACCTTCTGCACAAGTTTCACCTGAAGAGGAATCAGCAGAATTGCGTATAGCAGGCCCTGAAACCAACAGAACTTTACAGCAAACATTCGGAGGGAAAAGTAAGGCACCAAACAGAAGAGATGATGAAGAGGTTTGCAGATATTTACCACTACTTTGAGGATTTCTGTCACATCGAGGTGTAATTCTAACTTATGATCCTCCGGTGGAAGGTGAATAGGCATGCCCTCTCCCACTGAGAGATGCCGCAAACTGGGCTGTTTCTAGGAGAATTCTCCTACACTACACCCACAGCGAGATGCCGCCTAACAAAGCTCACAAACCCACACCACCCTCTCTTAATAACGGGCAGAGGAGGTGTTGTCCCTTTTCCGGTGCTGAAGAAAAAAAAATGCCTCCAAGCAAGACACATCACCTGCAGCTCTAGCACATTTGCAGATACTGCTCAGATGCAGATCAAAAGCCCAACCCAAGACAACACGGTAGTCCGGGCATGTGGAAAGCCGAATAGACAATTCATCTCATGGTTGAGAGATCCGAATTTGAAGCAAGAGACATTTACGTGGAAGCAACTACTGTTGCAGGCACCACTGGAAGGTCCTCGTGTGCCATCAGCATGGAGAACCCACTGGAAGGCCATCATGTGTCATCAGCATGAAGAACCCACTGGAAGGCCCTCGTGTGCCATCAGCATGGAGAACCCACTGGAAGGCCATGTGTCATCAGCATGAAGAACCCACTGGAAGGCCCTAATGAGTTTTCAGCATGGAGAACCCACCGGACGTACAACACCATACAGCGCTGGATTGAGGGAGGGCTTTTGGGAGTTGATGGGGAAGGCTAGGCCATGCTGGAGTCACTGTGCAGCAAGGATATTCTTCAACTAGTGACTGGGGCTCTGCCTTTACAAGTCAGTTGTTCAAGTACAGAATTAGGACACCCAGCGTGCTCCAAGAGACCATCACAACTGCCAGCACTTCGTGAAAACAGGAATGTCATCACCTTGAAGGGCAAGCCAGTGAAATGAGAGTGAACCTCAGTGGGAGCTCAGCTGGTCAAACATTTCCAAACTGTTCCCTACCGTGCATAAGAACAAGTTATGGAGCGGTTTGGATGAGTGATCAGTGCATTTCCTCTATGGAACAAAGTAGGTCAGGAAAGCACCAACTGCTCATCTCAAGGACTTACATGCAACTGGACGTTTCCTTCGAACTCCATCATCTGAACGACCCGATTTAAATGGTTTTCGTGTACCACTTGACTTCTGATATTGAGTTTTTGTTCGCTTTCGTGAACGTGGCATCTTCCTGCCTGCGATCGGGTGGTGAAATTTCTCCCCGAAAGTCCGACCTTGTGACAAGTATTTGGAAAGGACAGATAGGCGTGAAGTCCACTGTGTCTTATCCGCCCGTCTTTTAAATTATGAGTGCATAACAGCTTTAAGGTATTGATTGACTGTGTAGTGCCCTTTCCCCGTTTTTCAAGTCCATGCTGTTGCTTTACACTGTCATCCAGAGTGAACAGTCGTGGGATAGTTATGCACTGAAACGGAAAACGACAGATAAACAAGACTACCACCAACTATTTATTGTGTAGAAATAGTTTACATCAATGAAATGTGGCTTGTCCTTTGAGCATACGTCGTACAGATTAAGGATCACATTATTTGTGCATCTGAATGATTTTGACAGAATTTTTTGTGAACAGCTCACCGCTAAAGTGTAGGGTTGAATTTGGGGTGCAGACATTCATATTTTCTTTCATGTGCTTGTAGTCATCTGTTCTTATCCTTTATTCAATGTACTTTGCTAAAATTGTGTTTTTGAAACATCATGAACCATCAGAATGGCGTGGACTGCTCCTCAAAATCCGAAGGAACGCAACCAGGCATGGCAGTGTAACGTGGCGGTCTGTCAATTCACACAAGGAATGGACATAGCAGCCCTTTGCCATTCAAGAGTATTACTGCCCGATGCCAAATTCTTTTGACCCCTGCCATCCAAATTTTTATATCCTTTGTCTGGAAAGGCAACAGGAATGGCATTTGGCACAATAATTAATTTGCCATGCCTGGATGCACTCCACAAGAGAATACTTCCTCTGTCAGGGCTTTAGAGAAGCAAGGAATGCCCCCTTCTGGGAAGTGTCTAGGCTACTGGGATTTTGTAAATCCATTTGAAGACCTTCATCAGAGTAACAAGGATGAAGCAGACTATCGGCATCTGAATTATAATTCTTCATGCGCAAATAGACCTCATCAACCACGGCTAGAGTAGGAGTCTCATTCATTTGGGGATTATTGCGGAGTTCTTGGAAAAGACTTATTCACGGCAGGTTCTGACTTACTATTGCACCACCCAGCTAATTTCAGACGACTAGGAGGCCTGTGCCGGCAATTACTGATCCGAAGGCCTAAACTCAGACAAGGTGAGGCGACTGTGACGGACAGGGAACAGTGCCAAGGACCACAACTTCTTGTTAGAAGTTAGGATATAAGACTGTGGAGGCGGAAGGCATCAGAGTCACTGGAGGAGTTGTGTCCAAAAGAACGGTTCCACTCTCAGGGAGTGGCCGAGCGGGCACTGGAAAAGTCCTACATGGAATGGCAAAAAGCCTCAAAGGTGCATGGCGCAAACAGAGATTTCCAGCTCAATCTTCTGTGCCTTTGTAATGTGCTCCGGCAATGGGGTCGGGGAACAATGCTGGGATTCCAAATGATCCTGGGACAGTTTACTCGAGGAAGAGGTGTTCTCCATTCTATACTACTTTGTGTATTTTTTTTTTTTTTAAATGGAAAGATCTTTTGAGTAACTGTTTCATCACAGGAAACTTACCCGTAGGAGAAACAGTACGCTTTGTTGTATCCATCCAGCCCTTAGCCAGAAATCACTCACACACCGTGGTGGCCTTAAGGTGCATCAGACAACAAGTCACAAGCTAGAGAGCCATAGTCGGATCCAAGATACCACATGAACCTGTCGTGAGGATCCAATCAAGTAATCTGTGAATAAGTTTTAAAGTAGGAATCAGAAAGCTTTGGAGAAGACATTTAACATACTCAGAATTGAATTTGAGGCAAAAGTAATATCTGTGAAGCACTGACAGACAGTCCCACATGGAAGAAGAAAAAAAAAAAGGAACTGACAGCCTGCCCTCCTGCACCTTTCATGCTCAGGTGGCTTTGTGCACGATGGCTGGAGTGAAGACGACACGTGGCACCACCTGGAGGTGCTAGAGAAACACTGCTGGGAAAAGCTTTTCAGGACAAGTCTGGCACATGGGAAATAGCCTAAAAGTTAAGAAAGTGCAAAAACGATGGATCCAACATAAGTAATTGTTCAAAGTACCTTCTAGTTTTATGGGTGAGCGCAAAGCTTTTATTATTTAGACAAGGTGCCTCCTTATACACCCCTTAAGTCAAAGCTTTTTTTAATGCTATTACCTTCTACTACTCTATGTGAAATAGGTTAGAAGGCAGTAGAGAACTGAAGCTGGGCTCCAGGGTCAGCCAGTGTGTCTGCTTAAACCTAAGTAAAAACTGGCTTCTGGCCCCATGTAAATGTGCTCACTATACTCATCTCGATTAAGCATAAGTCTTGTGATTTGCGGACCGTGGCTTAGTGATGAGGACACATCCACATGAAGAGACTATTACTACCAATATCTATATTTATTTATTTAATGGGTTAAGCTGACCAGTGTAATAGATACTCAAACGACTGTGCTGCTTTAGTCAAGAGCATTTGTGAGGCCCAGTTACTGACAGCTTTGTTGATTGACCGATTGCGCACTAGTACCCGCCTGGGCTAAACTAAACGGTTAAGTACTAGCCGATTCAGTTATAACATCTCTATCTCCAACTCTGGGGATTGTAATTTTAGAAAGCCTGTCTTGACTCACTAAATTATCATGCTTCACGAGAAAGAAAGGAGGTGGGACAGTTGTAAAAAAAAAAAAGAAAAACACAAAAAAAAAAAACTTGACTTTCCAGGCAGATTTTCACTTTGCGACCGAGTTACTGCTATTTCATGTAACTGAACTGTAGATTTTGCAGCTTGTTCAGCAGCACACTAGCTTTTTAATTGGATTCAATCACTTTGGTAGGCCAGTCTGCTACACATCCAGCAATGTATGCTTTCTTTCAAGCATGTTGGGATGTGTTTATTAGTGTATCCTGTACACCTTGTGGAGATTTTTGTTTAAATGCCAATAAGGAAATGTAAACAAAAAATGGATGCTTTCTTTTATAGGCAGCTATTTCTACACAGATGCTTTGCACTTGCAGTTTCCTGTGAATCATTGTCATTCCCAGTGTGTTCGATCAAACCTACTTCTACAAACCGTTGACTTGGTGTCAATGTTGTTAGCAAGGCGGTCTCTAGTTGGCAGTCAGTTTTGCACCCTGTCCAAGTAGGGACCCTCACTCTAGTCACAGTAAAGGAGATACACAGCTCAGATAACCCCTGCTCACCTCTTGGTAGCTTGGCACAAGCAGTCAGGCTTATTTCAGAGGCAATGTGTAAACTATTTGCACAACACACACACACACATTAACACAGTGAAAACATCTCAAAATGCCTCAACACCAGTATAGAAAAATAGCCAATATTTACTTAAATGAAACAAGACCAAAATGACACAATCCAACATACCCAAGCAAAGATATGAATTTCGTAAAGTAATAAGTCTTAATCCATAGAAATCAATGGATGCGTTGTTTTAGCACAAAGTACCTAGTATGCATAAAAAATAAAGCCACATGAGCAAGCGTGCGTTGGAAAAGCAAGCAATGCGTTGATTTCTTACTCGCAAGTGAGGCCATGTGTCGATTCTTTCTCCGCAGGTAAGCAATGAGTCAGTTTCCAGACAAGCAGCCTAGTGTTCATGCAATGACTGAAGATTTTGATGCTCAGGAATGAAGCGTGGAAAATCCGGATACACAGCAGTGATGAATCTGCACTGAGCTGGTGATGCATCGATTTCACTGGTGCTGTGTCAATTTTTCAACCACGGTGCAGGCGCTGCATAGATTTTTCTGCCACTCTGCTCCAGTTCGGGAATTTTTACCCTGGTTCTGCCAGCTTCTCCTTCTAGGGTCCCAGGGACTGGATGTGGCACCACATGGCAACTGAGGGGCCTCAGCAATAGATCCCAGGTGCTGGTAGATGAAAACTTCGATGTCCCCGAGACTTCTTAACAGGAGGCAAGCTCGGTCCAAGCCATTGGAAAATCTTCACAAGCAGAATACACAGCAAAGTTCAGTCTCTGTTCTCTCTAAGGCAGAAGACAGGACTGCAGGCCAACCCAGCAAAGCACACACAGCAATGGGGCAGTACTCATCCTCACAGTTCTTCCGCTCTTCTCCTTGGCAGAGGTTCCTCAGTGATCCAGAAGTGTTCTAAAACTGTGGGGTCAGCAGTCCAATACATAATCCTTTCTGTCTTTAAGTAGGCAAATTTCAAAGGAAATTCTTTGTAGTGTACAAGACCCTGCCTCTTCCTTGCCCTGCCCCAGACATACTTTAGGGGGTTGGAATCTATATTGTGTGAGGTCAGGCACAGCCCTTTCAAGTGCAGGTGTCAGCTCCTAACCTCCCACTCTAGCCCAGGAAGACCCATCAGAATATGCAGGACACACCTCAGCTCTCTTTGAGTTACTGTCTAGAGTGAATTCACAAACAGCCCAACTGCGAGTCTGACCCTGTCACAATGCTCTTTCCTCGGGATCTGCAAGCTGCTGAGCAAAAGGCCCACCTCCCGGCGTCACCAACTCAGAAGGCTATTATAGCACAGAGTTATGAAGAGGCCAGGGAGGGGAAGGGAATTAGGGTAGGGAACGGCAGGGAGAGAGAGAGATCTGAAAAGAAATGGTTAGAACAAATATGCTTACATTCATTCATAACAGTATAACTCACCAATAGACTCTTGAATAAAGGCGTCTCCGTGACATCAGATTGAGACCCTTTGTTAATTGGGCGTAGCCCCTTCTTTGAATCATGGAACAAGAACAAACTGCAAACTCTAAACCTAGAGATGGCAAGAGCCTTGGGCTATGGTCATACTCTAAATATCAATCATGTAACAATTATGCATTCATAAGGTAAACCTTTGATCTACACCTAGAAATTCTCAAAGACTTAAATATGTATCTCACATATTCGGTTTCCCAAAAAACAATGAAACTAATATTTGCTTATCTCTGAAACGTTTTCACATTTACTACCTAGGCCTGAAAATTTACTCATTGAACTTGAAGAGTTTTGTTCACTGGGCATAAGTGCCTTGCTTGTTGTTCATGAAGCGCTTTGATCATCATACATGAAGCGCCTTTTCCATTATGCCAGAGAGCGCTTTTACTTGCTTTGTCTGAAGCGCTACGCTCGTTATGCCAAGGGGCGCTTTACTCATATGGACTGAAATGCTTGGATTATCGTGCCAAGGGCGCTCTATACGTGTGGCCTGAAGCGCTTTGCTCGTTGTGCTAAGGGGCGTTTTACTCCTGTGATCCGAAGCGCTTTGATCGCGCCAAGGCCGTTTTACTCTTAGAACAGGAAACGCTTTGCTCGTTGTGCTAAGGGGCGCTGTACTTTTGGAAGTAACCACTTCCTTCAAGATTGGGCTTATCAAGACCTTACTGCTACGAGCACGACCTAATCGTATCTGAATTCACCATGGAAACAAGGATACTCCGACTTGCTTTCAATCCACCATGCAGGAAATCTGCTCTTCTTCAGAGAAACCCCCACGAGGTCTGACTGCATCAAAGTCTTCAAAATAGTGAGCAAGGGGCTTGGGTGTGGCTGGGCTTTATAGGCCTGCCACACCCCAAGTTGGCCGCTGCCTCTAAAAACCTGGGAATTGTAGTCCCTTCTTAGAATAGCACTGATAAGTGCATCTTGTCCACCAATGTCCTGACCCTGCAGCTACGTGAGCTTTACCACAAGGCAGGCAATGTTGAGGACCACTTTTATAACAGGAAGGGATGACCAGTGTTGCGCACGAAGCGCCGCAAATACGCGCAGCGGAATTTCAGGCGGGACCTGGACCGCGCACAGCCTCATTCCTGACATTACACCCCTCTCCCAAGCGTGGTCCAGGGCCCAGCTTATCAGGATGGAGGAGATGAAAGCGGCACACCAAACGTGGTGCATGGACATGTCTTACAGGTTCCAAGGAGTCATTTTCCGGTCCGTATCCTTTCCAGGACACTAAGTACCAAAGGGAAAACCCACAATATCTGGAGCCTAAGATAGATCACACCTCGTACTCCCAATGACCTTGGACTAATAGAGGAGCACGTTGTGTGACACTTGAGGGCGAAGCAGGTTCAAGAAGTGAAGTGGGGAAACACCAGATGAACTTAAGGACAACGGCAATTTTACTTTATATGTAACTGGGTTCACTTGTCGCAGAACTTCATAGGACCCTATGAATTTTGGAGGAAACATTTTTATTTTTGAATACAAAGTTTTTCATGCATAACTAAACTCTCTTTGTCTGTATACTGAGGACCAGGCTGGTGTTTTTTGTCATATCGCATTTTATATTTTGACTTTGCTTGGTGTAGATTTGTTTGCAACTGTGAATGTACCTTTTTCATGTGTGTTAACATGTCCATGACTGCTGGAGTGGTTTGGGTAGAAATAGGTACAGTAACTGGCAAAATGTGCGGATGACGCCCATATAAACCATAGAAAGGAGCTGAGTTTATTAAAAGAGTGGTGAGAGTTGTTATAAGCCAGTTCTGCAAGCCACAAAAGATAACATCGTAAGTATTGTTTTAGAGTTTGGTTTAATTTCTCTGTTTGACCATACGTTTGTGGATGATAACTAGTGGATTAAGTCGAATCAATTCGTAAAGCCTTGCACTATTGCTGCCAAAAACGTGCAGAAAATTGTGTTCCTCTATCAAAGAGGATGACTCTTGGAAGTCCATGAAGGCGAACAAGGTTTTCTAAGATGATAGTTGCTAAGGTGTCAGAGGTTGGGAGACCTTTACAGGCAACGAAATGAGCATATTTGGTAAGACTATCCACCACCACTAAAATGGTTGTAAATTGCTTTACTTGAGGAAGACCAGTAATAAAATCCATAGAGATGTTCCCATGGATGATTGGGAACGGGTAGAGGTATCATCAGACCTCTGGGCTTGTTGAATTCGCTTTTGCATCTTGCACATACTTCACATGATTGTAGCATTTGTTTTAAGTCATGAAGGAATGTAGGCCACCAAAAATACCTTTTCATGAGTTCTAGTGTTTTTTGAGGACCTGGATGACCTGCCAGAGGATGGCTATGCAACCAATAAAAAGCTGTCTCTCTTAACTCCTCAGTGGGCAGGAATACTCGAGATTCGTGTAGGGGTAGGCCTTGTTGAATGGACCTTTTGGTGTCTTGCTGTAATCACTCTTGCAACTTGGTGATGTGAAAATGATTATGAATAAGATCAAAGAACTTCTCAGCTGTTATTAAACACAACACTTTTGAAGGTGTTATAATAGGCATGGGTTTTTGTTCAGTATGTGTGATCGAAGAATCTTGCCTAGACAATGCATCGGCCTTACGATTATCTACTCCTGGTCTAAAAGTCACTATGAAATCAAATTCTGCAAAGAATAGCATCCATCTCAGTTGCCTGGGAGTTAGTAGTCTGGCGGAGCTCATAAATTGTAAGTTTCTATGATCAGAGTATACAGTTATGGTGTGTTTTGCTCCCAATAAATATCTCCATTCCTTGAAAGCATTGCGAATTGCTAGTAATTCTTTTTCTGCTATGGTGTAATTTTGTTCTGCTTCATTCAGTTTTCTTGACACACATGCTATGGGGTGCAATTGTCCAGTTTCTCGTTGAAGTTGGGCTAGGATGGCCCCAACAGCGACCTAGGATGCATTGGCTTCCAGAATGAATGGTTCCTCCACATTGGGATGAGATAGAATGGGAGCGGAAGTAAAAGCCTTTTTTAAGTCTTGAAATGCTTCCTCTGTCTCTTGGGACCAGTTGAAGACGGCTTTTTTCCTTAGTAATTTGGTAATTGGTGCCACCTTTTGGGAGAAGTGATGGATGAAGCGTCGATAAAAAATTGCAAAACCCAAAAAACATTGGATGTCACGTACTGATTTTGGAGTGGGCCATTCTGATACTGCTTGAATTTTTCTTTCAGTCATTTGCATGCCGTCAGGTGTTAAAATGACTCCCAAAAATTAAACTTTAGTATGAAATTCGCATTTACTTAATTTGCGAAACAAATTATGGTTTCGTAGAGTTTGTAATACCTTTTTTTACATGTTCTTCGTGTATTTCTTCAGAGTTTGAATAGATCAATATATCGTCAATATAAACTATGACAAAGATGTTGAGGTATTCTCTCAGAACATCGTTTAGGAAATATTGGAAAGCTGCTGGAGCGTTACATAGACCAAACGGCATCTCTAGATACTCAAAGACCATAACGAGTCTTAAAAGCCATTTTCCATTCATCTCCCTCTCGAAGTCGAACTAGGTGATAAGCACCTCGTAAGTCAAGTTTGGTTTAAATAATGGCGGATTTCACCTGGTCTAACAAGACTGGTATGAGAGGTAGTGGATATTTATTTTTAACAGTGATCTTGTTTAATCCTCTAAAATCAATACAAGGTCTCAATTCGCCATTCGCTTTGGGGACAAAAAACAGCAGAGAAGCCGCTTGAGATCGTGATGGCCGAATTAGCTCCTTGGCTAAGCACTGATCAAGATATTCTCGTAGGACTTGATTTTCTTTCTCTGATAATGCATAGATTCTACAATTTGGTAAACTGGCACCTGGTACAAGCTTGATCTGGCAGTCGTACGGCCAGTGAGGTGGTAAGGAGCTCGCTTTCTTTTCACAGAAAACGTCAGTATATTCTGAATACTGTGGTGGCAGCTCAATTTCCTTCTTGACTCCTGTAGCAATAGACTGTTGAAGATTTCCTTCTTGGTCTCATCTTGGTTGAAGACTAACAAGAAGAAGAAAAACGCAAAACCTGGTTAAGCCAGTCTATGCATGGACTGTGTAACATTACGCATGGCATTCCTAAGATAAAACCATAATGGGGTGCTTGGATTATATCGAAGCGAATTCTCAGTGGTTTAGATTCTCATCATCTTTGAAAATCATTTGTATTTGTGAGGTTTGTATAGTAACGGGGCCTCCTGCCAATTCACTAACATCAACTGCATAAACAACTTCAGGAACCTTTTTCTTGACACTGGGTATATGTAAATCTAGTGCAGTCTGTTGGTTCACAAAATTTCCTGTTGCCCCTGAATCAATTAGAACTTGTACATTATGTTTTTTTCCCTGTACAGTCAGTTGTACTAAAATTAAAAAATGTTTGACATAGCGATTGTGCAAGAACACTGAAGGGATTGTCAATTTGCCCAAGAGGTCCCCTTCGTTTTTTCTTGGGCACTTTAGTTTTCCTCTGAATTTTCAAAAGCAATCGCTATCTTTTTCTTTGTCACAAATGTTGGATCAATTTTATCTTTTGGTTTCTTTTGACATTCCTTTACGAAATGACCCTTCTTTCCACAATATAGACACTGTCCATTTCTTCGTCACATGTCTTTCTCCTCTTTGGTCAATGATGGGTAAACAGTCCCGATATCCATCGGTTCTATAATAGGATTTGAGGACAACTGAAGGTGTCTGGACCTGTCCATTCACCAGTTGGGTTTTTCCCATTTTTTCCTTACTCCTTTTCTCCCTGAGAGTCTATGATCTATCCGCAGGGTTAGATTAATTAAATCAGTACAAGTTTCCAGTTCAACTTGGGCCAATACATCTTTTAGCCCCCGATAAAATACTGCTGACCTTTTTTCTTCTGGCCAAGCGGTTTCCACTACTAACCAGTTGAAGTGTGATAAATACGTTATCAAGTCTTTGTTTGCAGACAAGGAGTTACTAGAACTATGTCAAGGAGACAGTTATTGTGCGCCTGTCAAATACCTTTACAAATTCTTCTACAAAACAACGCCAATTATACAAAAGGGGACTGTAATTGGACTAATGGCACTGCCCAAGTAGCTGCATCACCATTCAGATATGATATAAGGAATGCAATTCTAGATTGCGCGCCCGGAAAGGCACTGGGACAACACGTAAAATGTAATTCCACAATATTTCTGGTGCAGCTGCACTTTCACAGCTATGTTAGTAGGTGTTGAAAGCGTAGGACGAGACTCCGATTCAGAACCATCCACCTTACTCTGTAACTGGGTTACAGTAACTAAATCGTCTAACATTTTTTGAGTGTCAAATCCCTTTGCATTTGAGTAACTACTTGCATAAGGGTGTCTAAGGTGGCCATTTTGCGCAGTTCACATACAGACCAAGAGGAAAGTATAAACCTCGTGGGCTCACTAATATGTCACAGTGCCCTGTCCTCAGGATCTGCACGCTGCTGAACAAAAGGCCCACCTCTCGGCGTAACCAACTCAGAAGGCACAGAGTTATGATGAAGCCAGGCGGGGGAAGGGAATTAGGGTAGGGAACTGCAGGGGGAGAGAAATCTGAAAAAAAGCATTATTCATGTGGACTGAAACGCTTTGTCGTGCCAAGGGCGCTTTACTCATGTGTACTGAAACGCTTTGATTGTCGTGCCAGGTGTGCTTTACTCATGTGGCCTGAAGCGCTTTGCTCGTTGTGCTAAGGGGCGTTTTACTCCTGTGATCCGAAGCGCTTTGATTGTCTCACCAAGGTAGCTGTACTCTTAGAACTGGAAATGCTTTGCTCATTGTGCTAAGGGGCGCTGTACTTTTGGAAGTAACCACTTCCATCAAGATTGGGCTCATCAAGACCTTACCGCTACGAGTACGACCTACTCTTATCTGAATTCACCATGGAAACAAGGATACTCCGACTTGCTGTCAATCTGCCATGCAGGAAATCTGCTCTTCTTCAGAGGAACCCCCACGAGGTCTGACTACATCGAAGTCTTCAAAATAGTGAGCAAGGTGCTTGGGTGTGGCTGGGCTTTATGTGCCTGCCACACCCCAAGACGGCCGCTGCCTCTAAAAACCTGGGAATTGTAGTCCCTTCATAGAATAGCACTGATAAGCACATCTTGTCCACCAGTGTCCTGACCCTGCAGCTACAGGAGCTTTACCACAGGGCAGGCGATGCTGAGGACCACTTTTAGAACAGGAAGGGATGACAAGTGGTGCGCAGGAAGCGTCGCAACTACGCGCAGCAGAGTTTCGGGCGGGACTCGGACCATGCACAGCCTTATTCGTGACAGACCCAGATGTGTATGCAGCAGTCAAGCAGAGGCACAGAATGGGTAAGCAACCAATTGCCCACTTTCTGAAAGTTGCCTTTTCAAACAATTTAAAAAACAACTTTATATGAGAGTTCAAAGACCACAAACTCCTATCTCTATCGGCTCCCAATGGGAAACTGAACTCAAAAGGTATTTAAAGGCAATCCCCATGTTAACCCATGGGAGGGATAGGCCTTGCAATATTGAAAACCGAATTTGGTAGTAATTCACTATCTGGACACCAGCAGATGTCCTACCTTTTAAATACACTACAACCTGCCCTTGGGGCAACCTAGGGCCTACATTAGAGATGACCTACATGTAGTAAAAGGGAAGGTATGGGCCTGGCAAGTGGGTACACTTGCCAGGTCGAATTGACAGTGCCAACCTGCACCCACAGCCACTGCAGTGGCAGGTCTGAGACATGTTTACAGGGATACTCATGTGGGTGGTACAATCAGAGTTGCAGGCTCAGTAGTAGCATTTGATTTACAGGCCCTGGGCACCTCTAGCACTCTTCACTGGGGACATACCAGTAAATCAAATGTGCAAATCATGGAAAACCAATCAGGATCACAATTTACAGCAGCATATGCACGTTAGCAATGGTTAGCAGTAGTAAAGTGCCCAGAGTCCAAAAGCCAACAAAAACAGGTCAGGAAAAATAGGAGGAAGGAGGCAAAAAGTTTGGGGATGACCCTGAAAAAAGGTCCAGGTCCAACATATGTGCATCCAGTTTCTTTACTTTACTGTTAGTTTCATTCTCAGATTTAGGTTTCAATTGAGTCTTTTTGGTTTGGTATCCACTGTCCTCTTCCAAAGTGACAGAGGAGATATATTTTTTGGCAACTCATTCTTTTTTTTTTTTAACCTTAGGAGTAGCCACATCCATGCGTTGCTCTTCATATCAGAGAACAATTTCTGATACAATCTATTCTCTTTTAGTTTCATATTTAGGACTACAGCAAGTGATGCTAAGTGCTCCTTCTGTATTTGTTCAAAGACATTTGTTATACCGCTATACAAGGTACCATGTGTGGTAGTATAGAGTTATAAATATGCTTCCCTATTATCTAAAACTGTTGGCTTTTAAGCATCATTCCCTTCGGTAAGCACATATCCTACACCACAGACTAAACAGAATCAGGAATGTGGATACACTGTCAAGCTGCTAGGGTTTTCCTACAACCCTAAATAGAATTTCCTTCAACATGGGTGGGCAGTGATCCATTACCACATTAAGTCTGCCAATGGTAGGTTATTGAGTGTCTGCATACAATTGCACAATGCTTGTCACTTATATTGCTACCTGTTGCTGTATATATAGCATTAACTGTAATTGCATTCATATTATCTCAGTAAACATTTCTCTAGTCTCATTAGGTTACGCCCACATGGGTGAGCTATATATATGCAGCTATTGTGGCTCATAACAAAACTGATGACAAAAAAAAAAAAAAAAGGCCACACACAAATTAACAGAACAGGGACTGTGATCCAAGAAAATGGACCAAGTACTAAAACTACAACCAAAACACACATACATATGGCACAAAAAAAAGGTTATGTAATTAAATTGCCCACACATACTTCCAGAGTAAATGAAAAAGTAAAACAGATACTCACCAATGGTCCATTCCTGCAGTGGCACCTTGTGTTTTCCAAGTTACCAAATAATGAGTGAGCACAAACCCTTTAGCATGCAAACTGGGTGCAACTTCCTAAGTCACAGTAATGGCATTGGATTTATCTTCTGTTTGTTATTGTGGCCAACACGTGACACATCCTGCACTTTAAACTAAAATGACAGGAGTCATTCACTAGAAAATAGATTTTTAAAATTATTAGAAAAAAATATACTATTTACCCTCATCAATTTACTAAAAGAATTCAGTACACCAGATTGATTTTAACAGGGATGGATAGCACCTGATAGTACTCATAACTGAGGTATGACATAGGGGCAAATGACGCTGTGTGTTTAATGGCGTCATCAAGCTACACTCCCAAGGAAAAAAACAGAAACGTGGGCGACGTAGGACACCAAATAGCCAAGGAAAGCAGATGATTCCGCCCGCTCACTGCCAACATTGGGAATGGATAAACCTTAAACAGAATTAGAGTATACTACGAGGTAGTCTAAGGAATGACAAAGTGTTCAGCCTTAGCACATCTAATCCCAGGATGCAACTTTTCAGAATAAGCTAATGTAGAAAACTAATCAGTGTGTTCACTGGTTACAATTACTCAAGATAACCAAAGTTTGTACTTTCATCAAAAGAAAACGAGAAAGAAAATTTGGCTTGGACCATAATTAAAGCCTTGACAATACAACTACACTTCCTGGAGGACATTAATAAGTGGCTGAGTGTTTTTGGGGGGGGGGGGGGGTGTTGCCTGGGCAAACACGCAAGGAGTCCAGAACCCAACTAAAGTGTACAGGTGTTTTTCTGTTTGTGAACAACCTGAGTACATTGGTTCCATGATCTCTATTCCAGTTTCCCTACTTTACACTCCATACACATATGAGCAAGGGACTAGATTTCATGTAGGACACAGTGTTCAAGGTTTGACAAATGTCAGACTTTGGTAGATTTGACAGCAGAAACCTGTTTATCCTGCTATGGAACAGAGGGTCCACCAAGCCCACTTTTGTATTTAGTTGATCTAGCCTAGATACAGCTCTACCTGCTTCCCTTAGCCTCACGTAATTAAAACAAATGCATAAAAAAAATAATGCATGCCTACATAGAGGTGCTTTAGTTTAGTCATCATCCATTGGCCTGTACAACTGCCATTCATATTCTGCTTCTACCAAAAAAACATATGACATGGGGTAATCGGTTAGACCAACTCTGCCAAATGTGGTGGCTGTCTTGACTTCATTACAAGTGCATTATAGCCCATAGCACTTGCAATACAGTGGACGGGATATCTGTCACATTTTGAATGAGTATCTCCACCAAACTCTAAATAATGTCTTGAAGAGTTCATAGTAAACCAAATGCACATAACTACACAGTAAAGTTGGCTCAAGGATGAAGCATGTCACTAAGATTGAGAGTTCAGCATCCTTTTTTGAAAATCCTGAACTTGGAGACGTGTAGTAAAGCTGGAATGTAACAGGAAGGTTTCCTGAGTATTATGCTTACAACACAGTTCTCTTTGTTGGATGTCAAAGTAAAGCTGCAGATTTGGGAGGAGCACTGGGTCCCTCACATTCATGTACCCATGTGTTGGACTTGGCCCACCCTGTAGGGTCACCCCAAACTTTGGCCTTCTCCCCTTCTATTTTGTGAACCTGTATTTGTTGCCTTTTAGGACTCTACAATTCTACTACTACTAACACATGCAGATGTGCTTGTGCTCTCTACTTTAAACATGGTAAAATTGGCTAACACCCAACTAGTACATTTAATTTACTGGCAAGTCACTAGTAAAGCAGTACTACATGTACCCCCAGGCCTGTAGATTAAATGCTTCTGCAGCACTAATTGTCACCCACTACAGAAGCCCCTTAACCGTTTCTCAGGCTTGACATTGCAGCATGCATGCAGTTTTCAACTGCCATTTTGACTTTGCAAAATAAGCCCTTTGACAGTCTTAAACCTTCCTTTTTAAATACAAATACATCCCCAAGGATAAGCCCTAAACAGCCCTCAGGGAAGGGTGCAGTGTATTTAAAAAAATAAAAAAGTTGGGCATGTACTTTTAACTTTTACATGTCATGGTAGTGAAACTCTTAAATTTGTCACTACTGCATGCCCTACCTCTACCATAGGATAACACTGGGTTACCTTATTACACATGTTTGGGATCAGGTAGAAATATCCAGTTCAGAGTCCAAGGAATTGTAAGCTAAAATTCTCTGTATTGGTAAAGTCGGATTTTAAGTCATAGTTGTGAAAATGCCATTTTTAGAAAGCTGACAAACTTGTCCTATTTGGTGTCTGCAGCTTTATCCTGGGTCACATGACTAGGTGTAGTGGGGCTTTGTGTATTCCTCCCAGACAGTGTCACAAAGAGGGGTGAGAGTGGGGTGGGGTGGGGGGGGGGGGGGGGGGGGGGGGGGGGGGGGGGTTAGTGGGTGTTGGCAGAGGCCAATCCTGACAGGATGGATGGGTGCTGAGCCATCACCTACCACACTTGCAGTTTAATGGGGACTGCTTCAGCACACTCAAAACGGACATCACACTAGTCTATTACACCTACTCCTCGGCGCCAGAGGAAGGAAGAACATTTCAGAACCAGATGTTTGGGCGTGGGAGGGAGTATAGACATTTTTCCCACTTCAAAGCTGGTACCAGAAATAAATATTGGACCCTTAGACCAGCTCTTCTGATCACTTATGAACCTGTGGAAGACTCAGAAGAACTGTTCTGTTACACTGCTGCTGGGAGCACTGCCCTGCTGCCTGAGGAAAGAAAACCTTGAACCCAGAAGCACCAGAGTGACTCCAAGGGCTAGCAGACTGGCCTTCTGTTCTGAGCTACAGGGACATAAGCCCCAGAGACCTACCCTGTATCACCCCATACTCAGCTGCTCCTGTCTGTGCCTTGTTTCTGGCCTTTGCTGAAGTGGGTCCTGAGCCTTAAAAGGAGCAGGCAGGTACTAGAACCTTGGAAGGCATCAAAGTGTACTCCTCCTGACCAAACAGTGGGCTCCCTCAGAACCAAAGCAGGACCTCGCATTGCAGCACCTTGTAGTTCCTGGTCAGCAGCTTCATCAGAACCTTACAGCATCTTGCAGTGCCAGCTCGGTGACACCATCAAAACAAACACAGGACCTCACATATCAGTCCAAGTACAACCAAGTACCTTGCCCAGCAGGCCCAAACTCTGGCCTGTACCCGGCCTCTGCTCCATCGAGGTCTGATTGAACTTATGACTTTGTCCCAGTCTGGCACAACCAAATAACCATATTTGGTGCTGTGTGTTTTTTTTGAGCTACTGGTACCTAAGACTTTGAAATTGCATATCTCCAGTTCTATTGATTGGATTTTTGTGGTTCTGGTATTTTATTTAATAAAACCTACTTTATTTTTAGGGTCGAGCCTGCGTTGCATGCGCTTGTGCATGCGTTTCACTTGCGAGACGCTTTAGGAGTTAGAAAAGGGCTCGGAGCTCCGTCCATGTCAAGTCAGTGTCTTTCATTGGTTCGTGGGCTTGCCTGTTAAAATCTGCTTGCTTTCATTAGTGGAAGGCATGCATACGTCATGCCTTTTCCGTGGTTAGCTCACCTCGAGCGCAGCGACCAAATACTGAAAACATGCAAGGCTCACTGTTTTCCGTCCGGTTTGTGGACTACGTTTCCTTTGTTCGCAGTGCGATCTCGCTTGGCAGAAGTTGAGCGCTTTCTATGACATCGACCCTGTTACATAGTTAATTGTACTTTTGCCGGTTATGTAGATAATTGCACTTTTACCGATAGGTTTCACTACGAGTGAACTGTAGCAGCGCTATCGCGCTTTTTTTTCTCCATTTAACGTGGCAAGAAAAGTCCGGTTGGGCGTTTACAACTGCTAATAGCTCTAAATGCGGGACCCGTTGCATTGCAAATGCTTGTTCTATACTGTGTGGGATTTTTCTGGTGTGGTGTTTACACTTTATTAATGTTTGTGTGCTGCATAAATACTTTATATATTTTGTCTCAAAATTAAGCCTGACTTTTTTTGTGCCAAGTCACCAGAGGGGTAAAAAAAAAAAAAAAAAAAAAGCTTTAGTTATTGACTTTTGTGGTTTTCCCTGACAAGGATAGTGGTTGTTGCTTGAGAAGGGTTAATAACCCCTTACCCAAGAAAGCAACTTCTTGCACGATGCTTTACATGAAACAGGAGGTCAGAGTAAGGTCTTGTTAACCTTATACAGCAGTGGTTCCCAACCTGTGGTCTGGGGACCCCTGGGGGTCTGCAAAGCTTCCTCAGGGGGTCCGCGTCTGCTTAGAAAATTCAATATTATCATCAGATTACATCCACAGGTTTAAGTAATGACAGTGGGGTTCCCCGGATTCCAATAATTTTATTCAGTGGGGGTCCCCCCGATCCAGTAATGATAAAGTGGGGGTACACAGACATCAAAAAGGTTGCATATCTTGCTGAGAGTAATCTGTATAGCAGTGGTTCCCAAACACCATACGCTCAGACACAGGTTTGTGAATTCAGAATGTTAGGCTTAAATAAACAGTATATCATTATGTTCCTGCCTATCAAAAACTGCTACATGAAAACTGCTCTATGTATACAATAATTGAAAATTGCCAAATCAAATACCTGTCGATGGAAATCAACACGCTTGATTAACCAGACCACAAAAAAAAAAAAAAACACCTGCAAGTGCTCTGAAATAGTGTGATTAAAATGTTAAGTATGCTAACAATATTCCAATCTTCTTTCTGTTTGCTTAGGGGCTAGTGTGCATTTTTCTTAAAGTCTTCAAAAGTCAAGAACCACATCACCAACAATCTCAAATGTTTATTTTTATTCTTAAACGTACAAATACGCAAAAGGGTAGCATATTCTTAAACGTACAAATACGCAAAAGGGTAGCAATTACAAAAACGTGCTTTAGTTTGCTAACAAAATAAGCTTCTTAGAGTTCCAAACAATTTCAAGATTGGCTGCAAGGGAAAAAACAAGTTAAAAAGCATACAAGTCATCAAATTGAGAATGTACCAACAGCAGATTCACAGTACACATACATATCACAAATATGTATTTCAAAAGACCATTTCTAAGAGGGTTGAAAAGTTTCCCCTACTTCCCCATCAGCAGTTACTACCCAGAACACCAAAGGCTCATAATTAAACCACATTTTAAAGCTGTAAAATATTTTTTACGTGTTTGTTAGCATGTGTCACTTAACTCAACAGATATTTGCATCGTTGGAATATGTATGGCCTGCATTTGTAACCAGGCTGCAGAAAAACTAATTAAACACAGGTCTTACTAAATGAAGATAGTTTAGCACTGGCTTCTGAACGCCTAGTGGCGAAACGTGCTGGTTACAGAAATATTCCAACAGTAACCTGGAATATTAAGTGTGCAAAATTCCAAGTAAATACGGGAAGAGTGCAGGTAAATCAGAGCATCCTCAGCAAATACAATTGCCCCAGCAAAAATAAGTGAAAAGGCGACTCTTTCCTTTAAACTCCACTGCAGAAATAGAAGACGTTTTACCCTTTTAACGCCTTTCATATCCTTTCCAACTAGGGATTCTGGAAGTTGACGCTATCTGCTACTTATATGAGACAAATTCATCTGGACAGCTGTATTTGTGAGTTCTCTGCTAATCCGACAAGAAAACAAGGACAAATATTTTGTTGTGAGGCCATTAGTGAATAAAAAAAATGTAGTAATTACCAATGTGCATCAGAGTTGTAGGCAAATTCATTTTCTATCAAAGTCTGTTTTGTTATATCAAACACTGGTTGTTACAAACTTATAAAATGTGTTATCCAACATATTAAACTATAAAATACGCAGCCAATATCACAGTTAAATTTTCTATGTGCAGCTTACTTAAACCTCCTGAGAGTTAGGAGTTGAGTTTCCCTCTGACAGAAGGCATTTGTACAAAGTGCACTGTAGCCAATGCAAAAACAAATAATTTTGATGCAAAAATTTGAAGCATAAAAAAAAAAAAAAAAAAAAAGAAATGATAACCGTAACGACAGACTAGTTTACAAGAATACATTCACCATCATACAAAGTGCATAAGTGGTTGGTTTAGAGCTAGTGGCAACACTGTTCACCAGGCCAGGAATCAAATTGCACTTTTGTTTTTTAGTGGCCAACGGGTCAGAAACAAAACAGTTACTTCTAACGTCAGACCTAGTCAGAATCATATACAACTGGATAGGTTTTTCGTTAATATGTAGTTTAATGCATTTATACACCCAACCATTTGTTTGGCTGTAAACAAAGGTTGCCTTCTATATTTCTGTACACTAAATGCATTTCGTATTCAGAGGTGCCTAACCACTAAAAGAAAATACTATGTGATATGCAACACTTTCTCCAAAGCAGTAGTGTTTACAGTGTGAACTGTAGAGCACTACATGCAGGTTATAACAAACCAAACAAAAAAAGAAAATACCACCAGAAGCACGTGTGCTTGAGGCTTTTGAAATGTCTGCGAAGTGGAACACACAGGATACCAAGCTCCTATATAGCATTACACCTATTACAATGTAAGCCGCTTGATAAGGTTTTACCAAAACTAGTTTCAAGAAAGATTTAAGGGAACCTGGTGATCTAGGCACGAGTTACAATCCACGTGTGCACTTTAATGCACACAACCAACTGCATGATCTTTTTAAAGCAATATATGTTTGCCTTGGTTGACCTAGAATGTTAAGATGGCCACTGAAAGTTAAATTAGTATCTGCAAGAAAATTGTCGGCGTTCAATATCCCTAAAAAGCGGCATTTTTACAAAAACGGCCAAAATGCCACAAATTGCATTATAGACAGCAGGGAAAGTGAGATGTTTGTACTTAAACAAAAGAACACGAGCCACTAAAACATACCTACTCTCCACCCTTGGCTGGTCTGACAGATCAATGTGGGCCTATTTTTTTTTTAAGCAGTTTGTGGACCTGATTTATGGCCACCTGGGTCAGGTTTTACTATACACTTCCCCAACATTACCTCAACCATAGCCTGTAGCAAGCACAAATGCTTCCGGTTTCACAGACCTTGCAAAATACTTAAGTTTCTTTGGAAGTTTAAAACTGGGCTGGTTTGCAAATGCGGGCCGCTATATTTTTTTTAGTTATACGGTTCGATAATTGGAGCCACTTTTATTTTGGTGCCCAGGCATATTTTTTGTCCCATTGCGACTTGGTCGACTCTTAGACATTCCAAATTAAAATGCAATATGTAGACAGTACTATGTGAGCAAGGGAACAAAAGACTGCATTATAAAACAAAATATCTTTCAAGAGAACCAAAAGATATATGTTGAGGCTGTTTTTTTGGCTGGGTCTGCACCACATAAGAGGTAGACGACTCCAGTCACAAATGTTTTTTGCCACCTCTTCTACATGAAATCGGCTAGAAACTTCAAACTATATTCTCTTGAGAAGCCAGCAAGGGCAAAACAGAATAAAGGTTTCATTTTATGTTTGCTTACATCAAAACTGACTTTCGGTCACGTGGCTAGACGGCTGTTACACTGAAGTGTATTTTTTTTTTTTTTAACTCGTGCCCTGATGCATCATTTCATGCTTTCAAGACGCCATTTTAGGATCCTATTCAAACAGTAAACAAGATGCCAAATTATGTCTTTCTTTCTGGTCTTCACTTCACAGTATATCCACATTCACTGAAATCAGTCAAATATCACCCATCAATAGAGTACAAATTCTGGGGCGACGTTCCTGCATATTAAGTTCAGGATATGACAGATTTTAATTGTCTTTCTGTGAAACATCCTGAGCTCACAGACCCAGCTTCCGTTTCTGCAGAAAGTATGCGTCAAATCTTGCCATCGCATATTCCTGCAAGAAAAAAAAAAATGGTAGAATAGTTTAGTAATATTCAAAGAATTATGAAATTCTATTGAAAGTATTAATTTTGGAGATTCTGTCAGCCTCACTACAGAATGGTTTAGTATAAACCAGAGGGGAAATGTTACTTACCCTGTAAGCATCTCTTTGTGGTGTGTAGTGCAACAGACTAATATGCTATGCATACTCTAGCCAACTATTGTTGGGACTTGTACAACTTATTTTCCTTGGAAGAAGTGCGAGTCACTGGACCTAGTGGCTCCCCCTATTGCCGGTATTGTGCATGGGTATGAACTCCAGTGATTGTCCTACCCTCGCCCCCCGCACAGAGGGCAAGATTGTTGACTGCGCATAGCGATATAGCAAAGATGACAATGCAAAGTTATTCAAAGACAGCATTAGTAAGGGATGTCTCAACACCAGGCGACTGGGGAGTAGGGTGGACACATGCGAATCTACAGCACTACACACCACAAACAGATGCTTACATGGCAAGTACCATTTTCCTTTTGTGGCATGTGTGGCTGCAGACACACGATGAGCACAGACTGAAAAGCAGTCCTCCCAAAAGTGGTGACTTCACCTGAGGATGTTGCAGAAAATAGGAAAAGTGGACACAATACAGTCTGGCCAACATTAGCTTTCTGTTGGGCTGGGACAGCAACACAGTAATGTTTAGTGAAGGTGTATAGACCTGCTTTGCAAATGTCAACTAGAGGTATATTACCTAGGAAAGCTGTAGAAACCGTTTCTTTCAAGTGAAATGGAATGTCAGAGGGGTGTGCAACACATGCGTTGGAAGTGGCATGCCCCTAATTGGGTCTGATGGATGGGCTTCTTTGGAAAGAAACTTCGAAACCACTTTGAAGAGGACGTTAGGATTTGGTTCTGAGGCACACTATCATGATGGCCTTGAAAGAAACCTTCTTCCAAGTTGAGAGCGCGAGTTCCACTAGCCCACATGGGGGAAGTTATGGCTACCAGGGAAGCCACCTTCCAAGTAAGGGTTTAAAGTGAAATGGTTAAAAAGGAGGGTTCATGATCCTCATGAGAACTATGCTGAATGTCCTCACATTGGGAGGTGTCCGGGGAGTAAAGGTCCGTTTGAGACCTATGGAAGGCTAAATGGCTAGGAGGCTATTCTGTAAAACATTGACACAGCCAAACGTAACATAATGAGGGTGTAATAAGACCTGCTTTCAGCAGGTGTAAGTATCAGGCAGTGTCCTGTACAGACGTGAAGAGGAACGCCACATGTAGCAACACAGTATTGCAGGAAGCATCGCCATCTGACTGTGCAGCGGGCCCTAATGGTGGACTTGCTTGACATCTTCAGAACAGCCGTGCACTCTATCGGGAGGTTAAGCTATGTAAACTATAAGATCCCAGTAACCTGACCAGAAGATTTAGCTGCTGAGCGGTGAAACCTTGACAGGTGTGCAAATGTGAGAACCGATAATAAGAAAGTGAGTGATAGTTGACACAGCCTTAGGGCCATCAGACCGAGTGGGAGGGGCGGATAAAAAGTAAACCAATACTGGTGACCCATTCACCTACAGTGAACTGCTTATGGACTGTGGGTGTGAATGTCATGTGACTAAGCTTCAGAATGTGTTCTTAGCTACAGCTGACGAGTGAGCGCTTTCCTCTCTTATTTCCAATTAAAAACAGGACAGTAGTAAAGTCTACTTGGACTAGGACTACTGTCGTGTTAGAAGCAAGGGCCCAGAGGGCAGCTGAATAGAGGACATAGCTGAGTGGTTGGTGTGGGAGGTATGTGGGACAGAGGTCAATGTGTCTCAAATAGTGAAATTATTTAGGTACCCTCTCCTCAGCCAGTGAGTGAGGCGACCATGGTGACAGACTCCTGCAGAATGGGGTTGACGAAATGAAGGCCATCCCTGCAACAGATTATCTGCATTCATCTACTGCAAAGTGATATTTACAGCCCCAAATACCAACACTAGATTCTCTAGAAGACCATATGTATGATACCCTGGTGCCCTACACACTTTGCAGTGGGGGCCTGTGTAACCTGGCATGACCAAGTATAGTGATCATGGATGCAATCATAAACAAGTGCAACCCTATGCTGACTGTTACCTGGGAAACTGTCTGAAATGATGCTGGATGTCAGAGTGCTAGCAATATTGTGCTTGCAAATACTGGAGGGGGAAGCTCGGCCACTGATTGTGGACCCTAGGCTGAGGTAGTCTGAGTGGGTGCTAGGCACTGGTGCTGCCTGGCTCTTGATCAGCCAGTCCTCCAGCTAAGGGAAGATGCTGCTCTTTGAGAGGTAAGCAGGCCCCGCAGCTGGTAAACACTTCGGAGGCAGTAATTACACCGAATAGTAAAAATCTGAACTAATATCCAAGTCCACTCACCACAAAACCGCATGTGTTCTAGATGCACTTGTTAGATGGGTATGTGTAAGCAGACATCCTTCAGGTTGACGGTAGTTATGAGGTTGCCTCCCTGTAGAAGTGGTGTAACATCCTGGATCACCACCATGTGAAAGTGCTTATAACAGTACAAATACTGATCTGAGGTAGAAGATAGGGCTGAGACCTACCTTCTTGTAGTAAAAGAAGGTGTAGTAGCGTAGTCCTAGGCCTCATTGTTTGGGGTGGCCAGGATCTATGGAGTCTTTTGTGTAAGCATCTTTCCTTGTAGGAGGCACTGTTGCCTGTGGACGTGTTTGTAGGAGGGTTGTATGGTGAGGTTTGTGGGCATCCCAGACAGGGGCCCTGAACTAGAACATCCAAAACTCCCTGTTGTGAGGCAATCTCTGTACAGTGGTGGGGAGAAAGGGATGGAACCTTCCGACTGTGTATAGAAAGAACAAACAGGTGGTGGAGGGCACTGGAGTCAGTATTTAGTAGGAAGCCCCTTTGGGAGCTGCACCCTTCCACTGTCCAAACCAATATTGGCTCTGCACCCTCTTCCCTAACGATCCCAGTAGGTTGATTGTTGCTAATACTGTATGTGGGGTGGGGATGTGAGTTTGAGGGAAAGACTTGCTTTCTCATGAAGAGGCTAGCCAGGAAGGGACAGTTAATCCGAGTGAGTCAATGAGTCACCCCTAACTTTGGCTGTCCTGCAATCATTAAGCTCTCAGGTCCACCTGAAGACCAAAAGGATGCATGCCGTCTGAGGGTGAGTGAGCCAGATGTTGAACTTCTGGCTTTAAACCAGAAATTCGCAGCCAGGAGTGTCTGTGTAGAAGGATGCCGGTATTCAGGCCACAAGAAACCATGTCTGTTGCATCTAGGACACCTTTAGGGTAATATTGGAGATGGCCATCCCCTCAGTGACTAGTGCACGGCCGCTGTAAGGTAACAGTCCAAGAGTTGTTTTAATAGCTCAACCTCATCCCACCGGGGCATGGTTGTACCGAGAGAGCAGCCAATCGAATTAGCAATGCGCCAGTGCAGCAGATTGCGTTGCCACCCTTTCATCTGCTGCATCTATTTTCTAGCATTCCCAGTCCAGTGGGGGAAGCACCCCATGTTCGCCAACCCTGCGGGTTCATGCAGGGCATACCACGACAGTGTCTGGCAGCATTTGATCTGATGTACAGAGGGTCAGTGGGGGCAGCTCTAAACTTTGTCCACCCTCGGCACAACACGAGCATTGACAAGCTCCTTAAAGTGATCAGTGGCCGATGTAAGCATGCCTTGGTGCATCAGAAGGAAAATGTCACTTACCCAGTGTACATCTGTTCGTGGCATTAGTCGCTGCAGATTCACATGCTGTGCAGTCCACCGTCTGGTGTTGGGCTCGGAGTGTTACAAGTTGTTTTTGTTAGAAGTGTTCTCGAGTCCCGAGACAGAGGGGCTCCTCCCACTTCGGTTCCATTGCGCATGGGCGTCGACTCCATGTTAGATTGTTTTCCCCGCAGAGGGTGAGGTAGGAGTTGTGTATGCTAGTAATAGTGCCCATGCAATGGAATGAATACGTATGTACAAAATGGAGGTTAAAGTAATATATTTACAAATGTACAAATGTTGAAGATCTACTTCTAAACGGCTACAGGCTCCCGGGGAGGCGGGTGGGCGCATGTGAATCTGCAGCGACTAATGCCACGAACAGATGTACACTGGGTAAGTGACATTTTCCGTTCGGTGGCATGTGTAGCTGCAGATACACATGCTGTGCACATACTAGTAAGCAGTTATCTCCCCAAAAGCGGTGGTTCAGCCTGTAGGAGTTGAAGTAGTTTGAAATAAAGTTTTTAGTACAGCTTGACCTACTGTGGCTTGTTGTGCAGAGAACACATCTACACAGTAGTGCTTAGTAAATGTATGAGGCGTAGACCATGTTGCTGCCTTACATATTTCGTTCATTGGAATATTTCCTAGAAAGGCCATAGTAGCACCTTTCTTTCTGGTTGAGTGTACCTTTGGTGTAATAGGCAGCTCTCTCTTTGCTTTAAGATAGCAGGTTTGAATGCACCTAACTATCCATCTAGCAATGCCTTGTTTTGAAATAGGATTTCCTGTATGAGGTTTTTGAAAGGCAATAAATAGTTGTTTTGTCTTTCTAATTAGTTTTGTTCTGTCAATGTAGTACATTAGTGCTCTTTTGATGTCTAATGTATGTAGTGCTCTTTCAGCTACGGAATCTGGCTGTGGGAAGAACACTGGTAATTCTACTGTTTGATTTAAGTGGAACGGTGAGACAACCTTTGGTAAGAATTTTGGATTTGTTCTTAAAACTATTTTATTTTTATGTATTTGAATAAATGGTTCTTGTATGGTAAATGCCTGAATCTCACTCACTCTTCTTAGAGATGTGATGGCAATGAGAAATGCAACTTTCCACGTTAAGTATTGCATTTCACAAGAATGCATGGGCTCGAAAGGTGGACCCATGAGTCTTGTTAAGACAAAGTTGAGGTTCCATGAAGGAACAGGTGGTGTCCTTGGTGGTATAATTCTCTTTAGGCCTTCCATAAACACTTTAATGACTGGTATTCTGAATAGTGAAGTTGAGTGAGTAATCTGCAGGTAAGCAGATATTGCGGTGAGATGTATCTTTATGGAAGAAAAAGCTAGATTAGATTTTTGCAAATGTAGTAAATACCTACTACATCTTTTGGAGATGCGTGTAATAGTTGAATTTGATTGTTATGGCAGTAACAAACAAATCTTTTCCATTTATTTGCATAGCAGTGTCTAGTGGAAGGTCTTCTAGCTTGTTTTATGACCTCCATACATTCCTGTGTGAGGTCTAAGTGTCCGAATTCTAGGATTTCAGGAGCCAAATTGCTAGATTCAGCGATGCTGGGTTTGGATGCCTGATCTGTTGTTTTTGTTGTGTTAACAGATCTGGTCTGTTGGGTAGCTTGACATGAGGTACTACTGACAGGTCTAGTAGTGTTGTGTACCAAGGTTGTCTTGCCCATGTTGGTGCTATTAGTATGAGTTTGAGTTTGTTTTGACTCAATATGTTTACTAGATATGGAAGGAGAGGGAGAGGGGGAAAAGCGTACGCAAATATCCCTGACCAATTCATCCATAGAGCATTGCCTTGGGATTGATGGTGTGGGTACCTGGATGCGAAGTTTTGGCATTTTGAGTTTTCTTTTGTTGCAAATAAGTCTATTTGGGGTGTTCCCCAAATTTGAAAGTAAGTGTTCAGTATTTGGGGGTGAATTTCCCATTCGTGGATTTGTTGGTGATCCCGAGAGAGATTGTCTGCTAGCTGGTTTTGGATCCCTGGAATAAATTGTGCTATTAGGCGAATGTGGTTGTGAATCGCCCAATGCCATATTTTCTGTGTTAGGAGACACAACTGTGTTGAGTGTCCCCCCCCCCCCCCGTTTGTTTAAATAATACATTGTGGTCATGTTGTCTGTTTTGACAAGAATGTATGTGTGGGTTATCATGGGCTGAAATGCTTTCAGCGCTAGAAATACTGCTAACAGTTCTAGGTGATTTATGTGAAACTGCCTTTGATGTATGTCCCATTGTCCTTGGATGCTGTGTTGTTTGAGGTGCTCCCCACCCTGTCATGGAAGCATCTGTTGTTATGACGTATTGCGGCACTGGGTCTTGGAAAGGCCGCCCTTTGTTTAAATTTGTACTGTTCCACCATAGAAGCGAGATGTATGTTTGGCGGTCTATCAACACCAGATCTAGAAGTTGACCCTGTGCATGTGACCATTGTGATGCTAGGCACTGTTGTAAGGGCCGCATGTGTAACCTTGCGTTTGGGACAATGGCTATGCATGAAGACATCATGCCTAGGAGTTTTAATACCATCTTTGCTTGTATCTTTTGTGTTGGATACATGGCCTGTATTACCTTGTGAAATGTTTGAACCCTTTGTGGACTTGGAGTGGCTATCCCTTTTGTTGTGTTGATTGTCGCTCCTAAGTATTGCTGTGTTTGGCACGGCAAAAGGTTTGACTTTGCATAGTTGATGGAGAAACCCAGCTTGTGAAGGGTCTGTATGACATACTTTGTGTGATATGAAGACTTTGTTAGCGTGTTGGTTTTGATTAACCAGTCGTCTAAGTAAGGGAACACGTGTATTTGCTGCCTTCTGATATGTGCAGCTACTACTGCTAGGCATTTTGTAAAGACTCTTGGCGCGGTTGTTATTCCGAATGGCAACACTTTGAATTGGTAATGTATTCCTTTGAATACGAACCTTAGGTATTTCCTGTGTGAAGGATGTATCGGTATATGGAAATACGCATCTTTTAGGTCTAACGTTGTCATGTAGTCTTGCTGTTTGAGCAGTGGGATTACGTCTTGTAATGTGACCATGTGAAAGTGGTCTGATTTGATGTAGGCATTTAGTGTTCTGAGATCTAGTATTGGTCTCGGAGTTTTGTCCTTTTTTGGTATTAGAAAGTACAGTGAGTAAACTCCTGTGTTTTTCTGTAGACTTGGTACTAATTCTATTGCGTCCTTTTGCAGTAATGCTTGAACTTCTAGTCCTAGAAGATCTATATGCTGTTTTGACATTGTGTGTTTTCAGTGGGACGTTTGGAGGGAATTGGAGAAATTCTATGCAATAACCATGTTGGATAATTGCTAAGACCCAAGTGTCTGTTGTTATTTCCTCCCAAGATTTGTAGAACTGGCTTAGTCTTCCCCCCACTGGTGTTGTGTGAAGGGGTTGTGTAACTTGTGAGTCACTGTTTATTTTGAGGGGTTTTGGGACCTTGAAATTTTCCCCGATTTCTTGGGAATTGGCCTCCTCTGTATTGTCCCCGAAAACCTCCCCTTTGATATTGTCCCTGGTAGGTAGGTGGTCTTGTTTGTGAGGTGTTGGTTTCTGTGGGTTGACCTCGAAACCCTCCCCTAAAAGGTGTCTTCCGAAATGTGCCTCTGCTCTGAGGGGAGTACAGTGCGCCCATGGCTTTGGCTGTATCGGTGTCCTTTTTTAGTTTTTCAATGGCAGTGTCCACCTCCGGCCCAAACAATTGCTGTTCATTAAACGGCATATTGAGCACAGCCTGTTGTATTTCTGGTTTGAACCCAGATGTGCGCAGCCATGCGTGCCTCCTTATTGTGACTGCAGTGTTTATTGTCCTTGCAGCTGTATCCGCTGCATCCATGGAAGACCGTATCTGATTGTTCAAGATACTTTGTCCCTCTTCCACCACCTGTTGCGCTCTTTTTTGGAACTCTTTGGGTAGGTGTTCGATGAGATGTTGCATTTCATCCCAATGAGCCCTGTCGTATCTCGCCAAGAGTGCTTGCGAGTTGGCAATACGCCACTGATTTGCTGCAACCCTTTTTCCCGCTGCATCAAATTTGCGGCTCTCCTTGTCCGGAGGTGGTGCGTCGCCTGATGTATGCGAGTTGGCTCTTTTACGAGCTGCCCCCACAACTACCGAGTCCGGTGTCAGTTGTGTTGTAATAAATATAGGGTCTGTGGGTGGTGCCTTATATTTTTTCTCCACCCTTGGAGTTATGGCTCTGCCTTTAACTGGCTCCTGAAATATTTGTTTCGAGTGCCTTAGCATTCCTGGGAGCATGGGAAGGCTTTGATAATGGCTATGGGTGGAGGACAGAGTGTTAAAGAGGAAGTCATCCTCAATAGGTTCTGAATGTAGTGATACATTGTGGAATTCGGCTGCCCTAGCGACCACCTGTGCATATGATGTACTGTCCTCAGGTGGTGACGGTTTAGTTGGGTACGACTCTGGGCTATTGTCCGATACTGGAGACTCGTAGAGGTCCCATGCATCTGGGTCATCCTGGCTCATTGTGGTATGAGCTGGTGAGTGTGTTAATGGTGGAGTTTGCGCCGGTGATGCAGGAGTTGATGGTGGTGGAGAAGGTGGTGGAGTTACTTTCTTTACCACCTTTGCTTGTGGTTGCTTGTCTCCTTGTTGGAAGGCAAGTTTCCTTTTCATCTTGATTGGGGGAAGAGTGCTGATCTTCCCTGTATCTTTTTGAATAAAGAGCCGCCTTTGCGTGTGATCTGGCTCTATTGTTTGAAATTCCTCTTCAAATCTGTGTTTTTTCATTTGCGAGGACAGTCCTTGTTCCTCTGAGTAGGAACTAATTCTCGGTTCGGATGCCGGGTGTTTCGGCACCAAAACAGTTTCGATTGATTTTTTCGGCTCCGACAAAATCTTTTTCCTTTTCAGCGTCGTGCCCTCTCGGTGCCGACCAACATCGGTGCCGCTGTCTCGGTGCCGAATCCTTTCTGAGCCACTCTCTCGGGCCCGAGATTGCTGCGTGCCTGTATCTCGACCGGAGTCGGATGACTTCGACACCAGCTCGCCCTTTTTCGGTGCCGATGGACAGTCACCTACTTTTTGGGTTAAGCCATGGCCTGTTGGCGGTGGCGTCCCCTGGGCTTTGTCAGTCTTTTCGTGAGCTTTTTGTTTTGACGTTTTACTCACGGTTGACGTTTCTTCGGCGTCGAGGTCTTCGGAATCCGACTCGTGGATGGAGAAAGTTTCTTCTTCTTCCTCCTCGAACTGTTGTTGTCCTGTCGGCGTGGACGCCATCTGCAATCTCCTGGCTCTTCGGTCTCTGAGTGTTTTCCTCGACCGAAATGCGCGACAGGCTTCGCACGTATCCTTGTGCTCGGGGGACAGGCACAAGTTACAGACCAAATGTTGATCCGTATAAGGATATTTATTATGGCATTTAGGACAGAATCGGAACGGGGTCCGTTCCATCAGTCTTGAAGTCGCACGCGGTCGGGCCGACCAGGCCCCGACGGGGGATCGAAATTACCCCGAAGGGCTACCGGAGCTTTTCAAGATTCGGTGTCGATTTGTTCTAACTAACCCGATACTGAACGAAACAATACCGACAAATTTTTCCGAGATTCTGACTAACTTTCCGACCCGAAACACGGAGCGAAAAGGAACACGTCCGAACCCGATGGCGGAAAAAAAACAATCTAAGATGGAGTCGACGCCCATGCGCAATGGAACCGAAGTGGGAGGAGCCCCTCTGTCTCGGGACTCGAAAACACTTCTTCTAAGAAAAACAACTTGTAACACTCCGAGCCCAACACCAGACGGCGGACTGTGCACAGCATGTGTATCTGCAGCTACACATGCCACCGAACGGTAATGTATACACTGCTGCATGGAAGACAAGGTCTCTGTGAGGAAGTCAGCATCCTCTGGCTCATTATGATTACCTTATGGTAAGCAGCAGTCCTATGCAGCACCTCGGTATGCAGTGGTTTTCTCGGGTGGAGAGGGTTGAGCTGGATATAGATCCATGCCGGTATCACCTGGGGGGTCCACTGTATAATCCTCCCATGTAACGCTGTAGGGTCAAGTTGTGTCAGACGGGTCATGGTAGTGGTAAGGAGACCTAGAACTATCCCCTCAAAATCTAAAGGAGAACCCTGAGGGGACAATGGGGTTCAGGACCCTGTAAGCATGGAGAACAGTGGGCATGTATCAGGTGACAAGGCCCTGGGAGGAGATGGTGAGGAATGGGGTAGAGGAGGCAAGCTTTGGAGTCATGGTGTCAGAGTTCAAGGGTGGACTGATGGCATCCTCAAAAGTCTGCTGTCTTTGAAGAAACCGGCTTAGACAGAATATGTCAATTTCAAGGTTGGATGTGAGCTCGGTGTAGGAGGCTGGCCTGGCTTGTAGTGGGTACCTTGTCGTACTTACACCCTGTGCCAGGTCCAGTTATCCCTTATTAGTAGAATAGAGGTGTTTCTAGCAGCTTAAGTTGAACTAGGAGACATGCAAAGCTCCTACTAAACCACTTGTATCATATAGCACAATATCATAAGAAAACACAAACTCAGTTACTAAAAATAAAGGTACTTTATTTTTATGACAATATGCCAACAGTAGATCAGTGAGTATCCTCAGAAGGTAAGTAATATACACAAGTCATATGTACACAAACCCAAAACAGGTAAGTAATAGTAAGAAATGTAATGCAAACAGTGTAGAATTGCAATAGGATGCAATACGCGAACATAGGTCTAGGGACAACACAAACCACATACTCCAAAAGTGGAATGCGAATCACGAATGGACCCCAGACTTATGGGAGCTTGTAGAGGGTCGCTGGGACTGTAAGAAAACAGTCAGGGTGTCCAAGATACCCCACCCAAAGACCCTGAAAAGTAGGAGTAAAGTTCCCCTACTACCCCAAAAGGACACAATAGTCGTGATAGGGGGATTCTGCAAGAACCACAAACACCAGCAAAGCACTGAAGACGGACTCCTGGACCTGAGGACCTGCAAGGCAAGGGGACCAAGTCCAAGAGTCACGATAGTGTCCACTGGACTGTGGGGGTCACTTGGATCTAGCTCCTGTGTTCCAGGGACCATGCTCGTCAGGATGAGAGGGGACCCAGAGGACCGGTGATGCAGTCTTTTGGTGCCTGCGTTAGCAGGGGGAAGATTCTGTCAACCCACGGAGATTTCTTCTTGGCTTCCAGTGCAGGGTGAAGGCAGACAGCCCCCAGAGCATGCACCACCAGGAAACAGTCGAGAAAGCCGGCAGGACGAGGCGCTACAATGTTGCTGGTAGTCGTCTTGCTAGTTTGTTGCGTTTTTTTAGGCATCCTGGAGCAGTCAGCGGTCGATCCTTGGCAGAAGTCGAAGAGGGAAGTGCAGAGGAACTCTGGTGAGCTCTTGCATTCGTTATCTGAAGAATACCCCAGAGGAGAGACCCTAAATAGCCAGAAAAGGAGGTTTGGCTACCAAGAAAGGAGGATTGGCTACCAAGAGAGGTAAGAGCCTATCAGAGGGGGTCTCTGACGTCACCTGCTGGCACTGGCCACTCAGAGCAGTCCAGTGTGCCCCCAACACCTCTGAATCCAAGAAGGCAGAGGTCTGGGACACACTGGAGGAGCTCTGGGCACCTCCCCTGGGAGGTACTGGTCAGGGGAGTGGTCACTCCCCTTTCCTTTGTCCAGTTTCGCGCCAGAGCAGGGCTGGGGGGATCCCTGAACCGGTGTAGACTGGCTTATGCAGAGATGGGCACCATCTGTGCCTATAAGAGCATTTCCAGAGGCTGAGGGAGGCTACTCCTCCCCAGCCCTTCACACCTATTTCCAAAGGGAGAGGGTGTAACACCCTCTCTGAGGAAATCCTTTGTTCTACCTTCCTGGGCTGGGGCTCCCCAGACCCCAGGAGGGCAGAATCCTGTCTGAGGGGTTGGCAGCAGCAGCTGCAGTGGAAACCCCGGAAAGGCAGTTTGGCAGTACCCGGGTTCTGTGCTAGAGACCCGGGAGATCATGGAATTGTCCGTCACAATTCCATGATCTTAGACATGTTACATGACCATGTTCGGAGTTACCATTGTGACGCTATACATAGGTAGTGACCTATGTATAGTGCACGCGTGTAATGGCATCCCTGCACTCACAAAAGTTTGGGGAATTTTCCCTGAACGATGTGGGGGCACCTTGGCTAGTGCCAGGGTGCCCACACACTAATTAACTTGGCATCCAACCTTCAAGTGAGGGATAGACATATAGGTGACTTATAAGTTACTTATGTGCAGTGAAAAATGGCTGTGAAATAACGTGGACGTTATTTCACTCAGGCTGAAGTGGCAGGCCTGTGTAAAATTGTCTGAGCTCCCTATGGGTGGCAAAAGAAATGCTGCAGCCTATAGGGATCTCCTGGAACCTCAATACCCTGGGTCCCTAAGTACCATATACAAGGGGATTATATGGGTGTACCAGTGTGCCAATGAGAATTGGTAAATTTAGTAACTGGCCTGCAGTGACAAATTTAGAAAGCAGAGAGAGCATAAACACTGAGGTTCTGGTTAGCAGAGCCTCAGTGATTCAGTTAGGCACCACACAGGGAACACATTTAGGCCACAAACGTATGAGCACTGGGGTCCTGGCTAGCAGGATCCCAGTGACATATCAAACATACTGACAAAATAGGGTGTTCACTATGAGCACTGGGCCCTGGCTAGCAGGAGTGAGACAGTAAAAAAACCCTGACATATACTCACAAACAGGCCAAAAGTGGGGGTAACAAGGCTAGAAAGAGGCTACTTTCCTACGCTCGGTGTTGCCTGGAACAGACGAGAAAAGAGGCTGCACTGGCAGCAGTCTTTTTCCAAGCCGAGGAGGGTTGTCTCGGCTCAAAGTTTAGGCATCGATTCTGGCATCAAAAAACTTGGAGCAGTCAGCTGGTGCTACGTGGAGCTGTGCTTCGATGCGGAGACTGCCTTTGATGAGCTGGCAGATGTTGCTCTGAAGTCGGTGCCAAGGAGCTTGTAAAAGCCACTGGGTGGGGTTTGATGCTGAGCTTCCATGCCAAGTGAGTCTTGGAGGAGCTGGCTGAAGTTGACAGGTGCGGCTTGGAAAGGGCTTTAAAGCTGAGGACAGCTTGGAGGAGTGTACTGAAGCCAACGGGTGTAACTTGCAGCCCTGCTTTGAAGCAGAGGATGGTTCCTTCAGCTCCATCTCGGTTGCTTGATGCTGGCCATGGCTGTGAGGCAGTGGCAGACTGGAGGCCTTGTGTTTGGCCTGCACACCCAAAATTAGACCCTCCTCGAGGGTAATGCTCAGGGTACTGAATGACATTGAGGAATAGGAGGAGGGATGTTGGTACTAATTGTGGGTGATTGGTTGAAAGGGCGTTGAGCAGGTGGAAACTCATTGACTTCGGAGTCCGCTCGTGGATGTGAACTGCTCAAGAAACCCTTAGGAGTTGCTCCGCATCGAACACCTGTTCCTGGAATTGACCAGGTGGGTCTTCCAAACGGTGGTGCGCCATCACTGCTGATTTGAGACATTGATCTTGACAATATTGAAAGGTCCTGTTACACCGGAAGGCAAGATATGTCATCTACAACAATTCTTGATGGTCTGGCCACAGAGGTTGCAAACCGGATTGAGTTCTGTCCTGGGGTACTCCGCTCGACAATTCGGGCAGAAGCGGAATGTAGTTCTGTCGATTTCTTGTTTATTCTCTGAAGCTGAGGCAGTGGAAGGAGACAAGAGGTGCTATCCCTGCATGAGGCCTACAAAGAATTCGACCACAGTCTGGCATTGAGGTGTGAAGACAATGGGAACTGACCGAGAAACAGTTTCTTCGACAAACAGGGGAAGAGAAACCCTAACAGGTCCAGTAGGAAAACTACAACATTTAATTGGAGCCTGAAAGACGCACATCAGAAACATTTGGCTGAGAAAAAACAATCTAAAAATGGAGTTGATGTCCAAGCAATAGGCGATGTCACTAGGTCCTGTGACGCAAAAAGAAAACAAGCTGTACATGTCAGAGCCCAACAGTAGATGGCAGGAGTATGCACAGCATGCATATCTATGGCCACACATGCCAAAAACACATAGTAGGATGGATTCAGTCAACTGTTGCAACATGAGTGACAACTGTAGTTCACAGGTCTACATTTAACCTAGATCTCTTCAGCCTTTCATCCTACTAAGGTTGATAAAATAAGAAGTGCCTAGCTGGGAAATGTAATGACTGTGGCAGCAAGTGCTTTATTAAGACTTCTGTATTTGGGTTAATGTGTCCCAGAAGAAGCATGTTTTCACAGCACAGAGAAAGAATAATGTAATTTTTCTGTAACAGTATTAACAGAAGGACATTACGAAGCTATAATGCATTTTTATAGAGGCATGCTGTATTGGAATATATTTACTGAGGTCAAAACACACAGTAATAAGTAAAATATTCATATACCTGTATATGAGAATGCTCATATGTTGAGATTCAGATAACTGAATTCTATGACCTCAGTGGCCAAATCACAAGTAGGTTTTTTCATCCATAATAAAAACTGTAAAAGTTGACCCAACAGTCTAGGATTTCAACTTTGTGGTGATATCAGTACTGATTTTGTAACAGAATAAAGAATAAAATTCCCAAAAAGTAAAACTAATGTACCTGGACTGGGTAAACTACTAATGCAAGGACCTCGAACCATTAAAAAAACAGACTATGAAGGATACTTGATGCATAAAAGGTATGGCCACACAAGGCTGAAAGGAATATGTTACTTACCCTGTAAGCATCTGTTTGTGGCATGTAGTGCTGCAGATTCACATGCTTTGCATACTTCTGCCATCTAGTGTTGGGTCTGGATGAGTAGAAGCTGTTTCTTTCAAGAAGTCTGAGTCACGAGGTAAAGTGACTTCTCTTGGCGATTATGCGCATGGGCATCAACACCATTGTTCGACTGTTTTCCCACATGCGGGTGAGAATGGAGTGTGAGTAATCATCAATAAAGTGATGTCCATGCATATACAATTGTAAAATTAGGAACTGCAACAGACAGGTGTCTAGGAAACAGGGTGGGTGTGTGTGAATCTACAGCACTACATGACACAAACCGATGCTTACAGGTTAACATTCTGTTCGGGGCATGTGTGGCTGTACATACATACACTTTGCATAGACTGTAAAGCAGTGCCCTTCAAAAGCGGTGGCTAACCTGTGGGTGTTGCAGTTGTTTGGAGAAGTGCGCTTAGTATTGCCTGTCCTACATTAGCTTGTTGCCATGCTGAAACATCCACACAATAATGCTTAGTGAAATTGTGTGGTGTGGACCATGTAGCAGCCTTATAAATGTCAGTTATTAGGATCTTACCCACAAAAGCCATAGAAGCCCCTATTTTACGAGTACAGCGTCTGCTAAGGGATGTAGGTGAAGTCCTTTTAGTTTTAGCGTAACACATCTGAATGAATTTAATTATCCATCTACAAATGTCTGATTTATATATGGGCTTTTCTGTGTGAGGGGGGCGAAAATGCAGCAGTTGCTTTGTTCTACAGAAATATTTGGTTCTGTCAAAGTAATACATTAGAGCTCTTTTTACATGAAGGCGCTTTTCGCAACTGAATCTTGTTGAGGAAAGAAAACCGGCAACTCGACTGACTGGTTGAGGTAGAGAGGGGAAACCACTATTGAAAGGAATTTCGGGATGGCGTGAAGGACCACCCTATCCTTATGTAGTTGGAAGAAAGGTTCTTCCAAGCTTTGTGGCTGGAGCTCACTGACACACCTAAGTGAAGTAATGGCAACTAAAAAGGCGACCTTACAAAACAGAAATTGGAAGGGACAGTTATGGAATGGTGGACCCATGAGTGTGGTAAGTGCAATACTGATATACCATGCTGGTGGCAATCTGGAGGGAAATATTCAAGGTTTTCCATAACTGCCTTAATAACTGGTACTTTGAACAAAGACAAGTGTTGTCTGTTCTGTAGATAGGCAGCCACTGTAGCTAAATGTAAGCGTATTGAAGTTCGGGCAAGGCCAGAAAGCTGTAAATGGAGAAGGTAGCAAACAATGTTTTGCACAGTTGCATCAAATGGGTCAATGTGTTTACTGCGACAGTAAGAGACAAACTATTTCCACTTAGCTGCATAAAATGCTCTAGTTGTAGGTCTACAAGCTTCTTTGAGAATGCTCATATGCTGGGATTCAGATAACTGAATTCTATGACCTCCGGGGCCAAATCACAAGGATGAGGTCCTTTGGCTTTAGATGCCCGATTTTCCCATGGTTCTGAGTGAGAAGGTCCGGGTTGAGGCGAAGTTTCACATGAGGGAACTATGGAGAGCTTGAGTAGTATGGCAAACCATAGCTGACAAGCCCAAGTGGGAGCTACTAGAATGAGGGAGGGAAATGTTTGCCCGAACCACAAACGGAAAAAGAGGAAGAGGCAGAACAGTGTAGGTAACTATCCCTGGCCAGTTCATCCACAGAAAATTGCCCTTAAATGTGGGAAACTGGAGGCGAAGTTTGGACATCTTGTGTTGCCTGGGGTTTCGCACAGGTCTATCTGTTTAACTCCCCAACCTGTGAAGTATGGGAGTAGGACCTGAGGGTAAAGTTCCCAGTTGGGGACTTGTTACCACATCCAGCTGAAGAGGTCAGCAAAGTCGCTGTCTGTCCCTTGGAAGTGATAGGCATAATAACTGTCGATAGTGCGTTTCCCCCACTTCTTCCCCATTTTTGTAAATAATACATGGCTGTCATATTGTCCGTCCGGACTAAGACAACTTTGCCTATCAGGTGAGACGGAAATGCTTTTAATGCCAGATGAAGAGCTTGGAGCTCAAGGTAGTTGATATGGAGGCCCTGGGGTTTGGTGTTCCAGAGATTCTGAAGGTGAGCACCCCATTCTGTGAGGGATGCGTCCGAGGTGAGAATGATCTATGGAATAGTGTTGAAGAACAGTTACCCCTTTAAGAGGTTGTGTGTTCCACCACTGTAGAGTGACAAGTGCGGCTGTCTAACACTAGATTTTGTAACTTACCCTGAGACTGAGACCACTGGCATGCCACACATTCTTGCAGCAGACGCATGTGTAATCGTGCATGTGGCACTATGGCGATACATGATGCCATCATACCTATGAGGCTCATGACTGTTCTAACTACGAGGCTCATGACTGTTCTGACTATCAGTTGTTGATTGGGTTGAAATTGTGAAAATAATCTTGAAGTCTTGAATCCTGGCTGCATTGGATAGGCTAATCCCACTTGTTGGTTCAAAATAGCCCTTACATATGACTAAATATGTCAAGGTTGAAGGTGTGATTTTTGTATATTGATGGTGAACCCTAGTTGGAGCAGATCTATGGGGACTGGAGTGTGTTGGGGACAGAGGAAACGTACAGGCTTTGGAAAGCCAATCGTCCAGATACAGGAGGACACGAATGTTATGCCTACCTGGACTTGCTCCTACTACTGCTAAGCACTTGATGAACATGTGGGGTGCAGTAGGGATTCCGAATGGGAGCACTTTGAGCTGACAGTGTTTGTCAGCTATGATGAACCGGAGGTATTTGAGGTGTGCTGGGTGGATTGGGATGTGACAGTAGGCTTCTTTTAAGCCTAGTGCAGACAGTCGCCTTGTTGGAGCAGTGGGATCACATCTTGAAGGGTGACCATGTGGAAATGCTGAGAGGATGTAATGATACAAGGGCTTGAGATCCAAAATAGGTCGTAGTGATCCTCCTTTTTGGGGATGAGAAAGTATACAGAGTATACCTCCGATCCTTGATGTTATAGAAGGACGGACTCTATAGCTCCTTTGAGTAAGAGTTTGGACTTCCTGTTTGAGCAGGTTTTGGTGTTCCACAGAGTTTGCGAGGTGGAATGTTTGGAGGTGTGATGAGGAGCTCCTGACAATAACCACAATCGCTAATGTCAAACACCCACTGATCCGATGTTATGGATCGCTAGGTAGGGAAAAATTGTTGTAATCATCCGGACAGATGTTAAATGGTCGGGGGGGAAGGAGAAGGGATTCACTGTTTTGAGGTGGATGGTGCAGAATGTGTGAAAGCACCTTTGTCACGTCCCTTGGAGTTAGTACCCCTGTACATGCCCCGGTAATAGGCCCATGAAGGGGAGGTTCGACTCCGCTACTTGTGTGAGGAGGAAGAGGCACTGGAAGATGCTGTTTTGGCGCTTGTTCTATATGAGGAGTGGCAAAAGAAGCCACGAGGAGTGAGGGCATTTAGTGCCCCCATGGATTTGGCAACATCCGTGAGCTTTACCTTCTCTAATGCTTGGTCCACTTGAGCACAAAATAGGTGCCCCTTGTTAAAAGGGGTGTTTAAAATGTTTGCTAAACCCCTGGCTTGAATCAAGATATCTGTAGCCAAGCATGTCTGCGCAGCAATACACTTAGCAGCTGTATCTCCTGAATTCAGGGCGCACCTGATGGGAATTGTTGGGAATACGGTTGCCCTCCTGTACCATTTTCTGTCCCCTTTTTTTAATGCTGCTTCGAGAGATACCGGAGGAGTTCCTCCATTTGGTGATCGTACTTGGATAACAAACTCTGTATTGGCGATTCACCAGTGATTAAGAGGCTTGTGCTGCTACTTCTTTCCCCAAAGCATCAATTAGCTTAGACTCTTTATCAGGAGGTGGAGTGTCAGCTGTGGTTTGTGTATTATCCCTTTTCCGAGCATTAGACATAACTAATGAGTCAGGGGGGGGAGGGGGGGGGGGGGGGGAGTTGACCTCTGATGTAACTAGTGTCAGAGGGTGTGGCTTTGTATTTTGAGAGGGATGATGCTTGCTGGTCCATTTAAAGACCACCTGTGTGACACAGCATGCCCTTTACCATAGTAAGGTATTGGGAAGACCTAGGTATGCTAAAGTCTTAAAGAGGAAATCATATTTGACAGGGTCTTTATGTTGAGGGACCTGGTGGTGCGTTGCAGCCCTTCTGATGACCTCCTGATAGGAAGTTATCAGGGGGTGATAGTTTGGCCAGATACGTATCTGGGTCAGTATCCCCCAGGGGATCAACGTCCTAACTGGTCCAGGGATCTGTGATGCGTAATCATCTGCTCCCCCATGCTCGCCTACGAAAAAGTGTGGGGATTCCTGTGGTGTAATGTCTAAGGGATCACCTTGAGAACGAGGTGGTGAAGGGGTTGGTGGTGTAATGTAGGGTGGAGGTGGAGAAGCAGGTAGAGGGGGTTGCAAGGAGCTAATAGCCATATCCTTTTTGGGAGGCACCAGCAAGACTCTTGCTTCTGCAAAGGAAAGTTGACACTTTGCTAGAGGTGGCTAAAATACGCCCAGTCAGAGGATGTATGTTCAGCTGTTTTTGATGTGGACCGAGCCACTCCTGCATTGTTTGGAGGAGTGGTTCAGGAGCAGGTTTCGGTGACAGTTTTCTGTGCAAAAATGATTTGGGTTTTGGAGCAGAGGCAGACTGTTCTGGTGTGCTCGGAGCCTAAGAGGCATATGGTCGTCTTAGTGCGGAAATCAATGGTTTCGACTTTGTTTTCAGTGCAGAGGGCTGGGAGTCTGTAGCAGATGGTTGGTGCCTAGCATGGCATGTTGCCAGTGGTGATCCTGGAGCCATATGTTCTGTCAGAAACGAGTTTGTTGGGTGGCAGGACAGGGGCATTAGTGCTCAAGATACGCTGACCCAGTGGAAGGTCCTGCATCTGGTGGTCGATCCTAGACTGGAGTTGACACCAGAATCTTTGATGGAAAGACCCATTCTTCAACCACAGATGCCTTGTGGAGTTCTTAATCCTTTTCTACATCTTCTATCCAAAGATGTCAGGTATTTCCTCGACCTGCTTGCACTGCATCTCCTTGCAATGAGCCCTTTGGTCCGTAACGTTTTCTTCAACTGGAATGATCTGCAGGCCTCGCAGTCCTCTTCCCTGTGACCCTGTTGAAGATCAGTCCTCAGGTACTTACCGTAGCACTTGGGAGAGAAGTGGAATGAGTCTGTCCCATTAGCAGCATATTTTAATGGGAAGCGGACGAGATGGAAGATAGGCCTGGGAGGGTGAGGCCCGAAGGCTGCGGTTGGAGCATGTCAAACAGAAGAGCAATAGTTTTCTATCCATTCAATACTTAAAGATGGAAGCACGATCAACAGCAATACAGATGAGGGTAAGGGTGGATTACGAACCAAAAGGAGCCCGAAACGGCCTCGAAACGGAGAACAGCAATACACGTCCGATCCAGACAGCAGAAAGAAAACAATCCCACTGTGGAGTCTATGCCCATGCACATTATCACCAAGTGTATGAGTCACTGCCTTGTGACTCAAAAGACTTCTTAGAAGAACTACTTTACACATCCAGACCCAAAACTAGATGGCAGGAGTACGCAAAGCATGTGTATCTACAGCAGCACATGCCTCGTACATATATTTCTCGATGTCCAAGTTTCATTTGGTCTTCCCTACTCTCGACAAGACTAAAACTTTTCTTCCCTTTTTAAACATCTTTATTAACATGCATATTATATGAAGGTCAATTCAGATGTATGTACCAAACAGCAGTTCCACAGAACAGGAAGGAGGGAAGGTGATGAGCAACCAGCCATCGATGGTAAGAGTAGCCACTGTAAGAAATAAGCTACTTACCCAGTAAGCATCAGTTTGTGGCAAGTAGTGCTGTAGATTCACATGTTTAGCATAAACCCACCATCTAGTGTAGTGCTAGGATGTGTGAAAGTTGTTTTTCTTCAAAGAAAGTCTCAAGTCCCGAGGCATGGGGACTCCTTCTCTTGATAGAAATGCGCATGATCAACTCCATTATTTTCCTGCAAGACGGGTGAGAAAAGAATGTGTAAGATAATGCGATGTTCATGCTGAAAGAGTGAAACAGCGGGTGTCCAGTAAAGAGGGTGGATGCATGTGAATCTACAGCACTACAAGCCACGAACAGATGCTTACTGGGTAACATTTTCTTTTCGAGGCATGTGTGGCTGTAGATACACATGCTCAGCGTAGACTGAAAAGTAGTCCACAATAAAGTGGTGGCTAGCCTGTGGGTGTTGCAGTTTGGAATAAAGTATGCAGGCCTGGTCGGCCGACATTAGCTTGTTGACGATCCAGTACATTCATACAGTATTGTTTTGTAAATGTATGTGGTGTAGACCAAGTAGCTGCTTTACATATGTCAGGTATATTTCCTAGGAAAGCCATATAAGTTTTATTTTTGTAAGTGGAGGGAGCTCTAGGAGCAATAGGTCTTTTAGCTTTGGCATAGCATATTTGGATACATTTTACAATCCAACGTGCAATACCAGGTTTAGAAATGGCTTGTCATTTGTGTGGGTTAGAGAAAGCAACAAAGCTGTTGTCTTTCTAAATGTATTGGTTCTATCAAAGTACGAGGGCTCGTTTCACATCTAGGGTGAGTAGAGAAAAAAGTCCTGGCAGTTCAATAGATTGAGGTGAAATTGAGATAGCATCTTAGGAAAAAAAATGTAAGGTTGGTATGTAGTACCACCCTATCTTTATAAAGATAAAAGAATGACTCTAAGACCTATTTGATGAATACAGATACCTACAGAAGAAAATCAGGAAGTCTTCTGGATTTTCCATCTGGACACTTGAGAAAGTTCTTAATGACAGAATTCCTTCGGGGAACACTTTTTGAACTAAAACAGAATTTTGAGAAACAGTTTAGTGGTTTTGATATGTAGTTTAGACCTGTGCCTTAGATTTGCTTGTGATCCCTGCATATCTTGAGTATGCCCTGGGCTTCCTCAATGTTTTTCTTGTTCTCTCCAAGGCCCATTACTATGGTTATTTGTGTCTGAGATCTTGTCCTTTCTCCTTCATCTCTATGCTGGTTTAAATGGAGAGCTGAAGTGGCGCCTATTGTGGAGGTTCTAGAATTGGCTACCACTGGCTGGTGAGTCCCCGTCTGCTGATAAGCATGTAGGTGCCCTGCAAGTGAGAATTCAACAGGCGTGACATCTCCATGTTCTGTTGTGTTGTAGAGACGGGGTGGAAATGTGTGAAACTGGTGTAGTGGCACAATAATTTACTGCTTGGTGGGGAAGCTTTTGATTCAGATGACATCAATCGAAACACTTGCCTGTCATGGGACTTTTTAATAGCTGAGTTTATACATCATTTTTAGTTTAGAGGAAATAGAATATTCAAATTTAGACTGAAGACGGTCCCCACAAAACAACTTAGTTAACTTTTGGTGGGCACAGTATTTACATCTTTGCCCCTCGTATTCTAATACTACACCTTCAAATATGACAGCCAAGTCTCCTCCCTTTCTCCATTTTTTACGTCTGTTCGGGGAAACATGACGTAGACCCCCTTTCTACTTCTACTGCCTCTTCTGATTGCAATCAGGTGCGGAAAAGACCCACACCGGCTTGGTGTCCTGTGAAGCCAGTTTTTGGATGAGTGGCGAGAGGGAGATGCCGTGCTGCCTGGAGGGGAGACTCGTGGATTAGATACAATCGGCTGAAGGAGCTCTCCCTCAAGTCATTGGGAAGTAGCTGTACTGGTCGGATTTAAGTATAAGTGGTGGCTGTGTACCTTGCTGGTCAGATGGGCTTTTTAGGTGTTATAGGCTTTGTTGGGGGTTAGCGACTCACTGCTCAAGGGTGAAGTACACAATTTAGATGTTATCAGTTGCAACATTTTTGTTTTGGGATGGTTTAATTACTGAGCATATAGAGTTTTCAGTATTTTTTAGGGGCTGCATATGCCGCCTGACGGAAAGGTTTTGCAGTAAAAGGCCTCTGTTATGGAGAGTTCCTTGCCACTGACAATCACAAAGTTCTTCATAAGTAACATTTTTATATGAGACATTTATATATTTCGCAAGGATGAGGCAATGACCATGAGGCTGGTAATAATCGAACAGAAAGGGCATGTATGCTTAGGGGCGTAATGAAGTGCAGTTGAGGTGTTGATAAGTGATTGGATGGTAGGATTAAGTGCTGTGAGACAGCAGAATGTGATGGCTTAATGCCGCCAGACTCGAGAGTCCTTCTCTGGGACCAATATGAGTTTACCCTATAGGAAGAATGCAATATGTGAAGCACTTAATTCAATCAACACTGGATTCAGGTTGTCTTGAGGAGTCAGAGTATTACACTCCCCTGCTTATCCAACTTTCTCCATCTAGTGGAATTTACGGCTTCGTTATATATAACTATTCCATTAAATTCATAGTACAAATAATATGGAGTTTGAGACCTAGCGATCGGGATACATTATCTTTATGGGCCACTAATCCATTTGATTTAATGTGATGTGTACCACAGGATATACAAGAGGGGGCCTTCACTTGATATTGTAGTCTTACCTGGATAACTTCTTTGTGCCTGGGGGAACTTAGACACCCCCTTTTGATATATAATCTACAAGGAAGATGTGGACTTAAGAACAAAAAGTTAGATCAATATATTTATATTCCGGTCTCTAGATTCTTTATTGACCAATCAGAAGCCTCGGTTGGTGGCAAGTATTGGAGCTTGCCATTTTGAATAAGACCTTTACTGCAAGAGAGCAGTAGGTGAGCAGGTTTCTTTTTTCCTTCCAGTTCTTTTTACATCTTCCTTTTTTACTTCTCTTACAAATTGCTCTTCTTCCCTTTTTTTCCCCTTTTTGGATCCCTTCTTGGTCTAATTAACAATGACCTTTTTGGTTGGGAGAGCACTATACAAATGTTATCACACGGTGTTCCTATTTCACTTATCATTGCTTACAATCGGGATCCACAAGTCTGTTTTTGGTTAAACGCAGCACAGATATGAATGGGCCCACTTTACTAACCAACATGGTGGAAGAAAAAGTCATTTAAATAGGTTTTTGATCGAGCAAATAGTCATCTTGGCTTTATAAAACATTTGATATTTTCTAGATGTGTTAAAAGATAGGACCATACTCCCATGTGTAATTTTAATCAGCAAGTATGGATACCGAGCCCTGAAGAATATTACTTCTTGATGCTTCTCTTTGAATCCTTCAATATTCATCTGATAGAGACAGACGTTTGGAGGTTGTTTCATTGAATGATGGGATCAATATAACATGACTGACTTTTAAAAATACAATAAGACTTGTGATGAATATACAATGTTTTGAGTCTAATTTGGAAAATTATCTATGTGCAGTAAATGTAATGATTGATGCTACTGTTTTTGTTATCAGTGGAGGGACACGAGAGCAATTTCCATTAGACCATTTGTATTTTTAAAGCCTTTTTGAACTGGTGGGAACGAGGAAAGTATGGGGGTATGAGTGATTTTGATAGGAGGTATTAATGTAGGCCCTTCTACTTGTGATATAGATATAAAATGTAATTGAATAATAATTTGTATAGATACAAATAAAAATAACCATGTTCAATATTCTTTTTGCAAGTATACGTTTATGCTCGATGTTTAGGGAATCACCATGAGGTTACCGGTATTGGAACCAATTAGGAGGTGGGTTGTTTTTCTTTTTCTGAACTTCAGGCTTAAACCCAGACACCCTTAGCCAGGCATGTCTTCTAAGGAGCAGGCTTGAATTAATGCCCCTAGCTGCTTTGTCAGCTGCATCGAGGGCACAACATATAGCTGTGTCAGATAGAAGTTTACCATAGGAAGCTAGCTCTTTATATGGTATATCAGAATGATATATACCGTGCAGAGAGTCCAGGGGTTCCCTTACTAGAGGACAGGGGCTTACTCTAGTAATCCCAAGGTGCCTTTGTAGGGGGGTAGTGTGGTTGAGCAGCCTTAGGCTTATCAGAGAGTAGTGTCAGAAGTTAGAAAATACACAGTCAATAAATGAGACACGACTCCATAAGGAGATTTACACCAATTTACAAAAACAACAAGTATCTTTATATGTCTATATATGTTTTGGCACCAGAATCAATACATTCAGTTAAGTATGATTTGTAAGAAAAATCTTTCCAGTTTAGAAAAGTTGACAGTGATATTCTTGAAAGCTGCAATGTTATCCAATGAAGGAAAAAGATACTGCATACAAGTAAAGTACAGCGACTTACAGGAGCAATCTCCTGGACTTAAGGTAAGGGGCAAGGTCCAAGATTGCATTAACAGGTCACACAGGGCAGCCGGGTGCAGGGCTATAGTACAGCGTTGGGTGCTCAATGCAGGTCAATAGGGATCTGTCAGTTTGAAATGAAGCTACAGGTTATGACTAGGGTCCAGTCAGGACGAGCCATCAAGTGGGCTCGATCCTTGCGATGCTCAGGATGTAGGGATACCAGTGTTTCTCTTCTCCTTGGCCCAGGGTGTCTGGGTGCAGAGGTTTCTTGGACCGTCAGGTGTCCATCATTGGTGGCGGTCGCAGTGGATGGGGTTCACAGTAACAGGCTTCAGGCATGGACTGAGGGACTAGTCTGGATGAACCAACAAGTGTGCTCAAGAGTGTCAAGCCTGGGGGACGCAGACACCAGTAGTCCTCTTCTCCTCGGTCTGGGGTGTCCAAGTGCAGAGGTTCAGTGGACCATTGGGTTGCAGTCTCTGGAGGCAGTCCTGATTGATGGGGGGCCTGCACAATGAGGCTGCAGGAGTCTGTGTGAAGGTTGCAGCGGGGAAACTCACAATGGATTTGGTCTCGAGAGGCTGGTGTCCATGTTGGCACCGATGGCCCACTGACTCAGGCTGTGGGCCAGGTGCAGTCCGGCATCAGGTTTTGGCAATCCAGAGTCCTCTTCAGTGTTTCTTTGGTGCCTGCAAAGGAGCAGGGAAGCACCGCCACTGGAGTGCCTTGTGCAGGGGTGAAGGCTAGCAGTCTCCCTGGGTTTTTGGAAGTTTCAGCAGCTGGAGGACAAGGTGTCTTTCTCGCAACTGTTGAAGTCAGCTGGCAGGAGTGGTGCTGAGTTTGTCACAGATCTTCAGTTCTTGCCCTTTTGCATCTCTGGAGTGTCCTTCAGATCAAAAGGGATCTGATTTCCTGGTACCAGGGCTGCCCCTAAACAGTGAATGTAGGGGGGCTAGGGCAGTGTAGGGTATAGGCTACTTACCCCTGGGACCACTATTAACCCTATATGACCACTTCCAAGTGGGCATAACCCTGTTACAGAGTTCCTAGTTCTGCCATCACTAAGCTGGTAGGCTTTCAGAAGTTGTGTCCACATCAGGCTGCTCCTGAGAGGTGGGCACACCTCTCTGACTACTAATTTACTAGACTGTACAGGTACCAAATGGGCCCTGGATGGGGGAGGGGAGGGCATCATCTCCTTTGAGGGAAGCCAAATCTACGTATCAAGGGCGATGGGCTTCTTTGAAGCACCCTGCCTTGGAATGCACACTTGCAGGTCATCGCAGTCTTTGTTTCCGTCCACTTGAGAGCTCCCATCCCCTGGGGGTCAAACGTGTCTGGTGGTGCAGGCCAGTTAGTTCAAGTCAGCCAGCACACGTGTAAATGGTAGGTTTTTCAGGGGGCACCTCTAAGATGCCCGCTGGGTGCACGTATTAATAAATCCATCACTGGCATCTAAGATGTTTGATACCAAACATCCCCTATTTTCAGTGAAGCCATCATGTAGGTAGGGAAACCCGTATTGACCAGTGTCCAACACAAACTTAAAATTACTTTCCCTGTCTACTCACTATGTCTGAGAATCGACAGATTTAGCAGGGGCATATCTGATCTTGTCCTCACATGTAATATAGTGCACCCTGCCTTAGAGCTGTAAGGCCTGCTGTAGGGGTGACTTGCATATACTGCATCTAGTGCTTAAGGGACATGGTACAGAGGCTGTGTGCCATGTCATGTTTTCACTTTTAGTTGCACCAAGACACCACCTGCAATGGCAGCCTGTGTGTGCTAGGGGAGGGGTCCCTGAGGGTGGCATAATACATGCTGCAGCCCCTATGGACCCTCTTTGGTACCCATGCCCTAGGTAACCGGGGTAACATTTACTATGGACTTATAGGAGTGCCAAAGGTATTGCCAATTGGGTAACAATTGCACAGTTTTAGGGAAAGATCAGGCACTGGGGATCTGGTTAGCAGGAACCCAGTGCACCTTCAGTCAAAACTGCATCACATACCAGGAAAAAAGTAGGGGTGACCATGTCAAAAAGGGACACTTTTCTACATCTACCATTCACGGCAATCGGATGTACCATTTTTTGGTGCGCTCCAGGAAGATGCTGGAGAATCTCCATCTCGTCCCAGTGGGCCATGTCATAGCGCAATAAGAGATCAATGGAGTTTGTTACTTGGTGAAAGCTTATGCATATATATATATATATATATATAATATCACTTACCCAGTGTACATGGGTATCTTAGATTGTTTTCCCGCAAAGGGTAAGGTAGGAGTGATAGAGTGAGAATAGTAAAGATGTCCATGCAATGGGATAGAGATGTATGTACAAAGCTGAGGTAAAGAAATGTTTTACATATGTACAATTTCTAATTGCAACTTAAACGGCTACAGGCTCCTGGGGAGGTGGGAGGGCGCATGTGAATCTGCAGCGGAACATGCCACAAACAGATGTACACTGGGTAAGTGACATTTTCCGTTCGGTGGCATGTGTAGCTGCAGATACACATGCTATGCATAGACTACAAAGCAGTAATCCTCCCCAGAGCGGTGGTCAGCCTGTAGGAGTTGAAGTTGTTTGAAATAATGGTCTTAGCACAGCCTGTCCTACTGTGGCTTGTTGTGTTGCTAACACATCTACACAGTAATGTTTGGTAAAAGTATGAGGTGTGGACCAAGTGGCTGCCTTACAAATCTGTCATTGGTATGTTTCCTAGAAAGGCCATTGTTGCTCCTTTCTTCCTAGGAGAGTGTGCCTTTGGTGTAATGAGTAGTTGTCTTTTAGCTCTCACGTTTGTATACATTTCACTATCCATCTGGTTATGCCTTGTTTGGATATAGGGTTACTAGTATGGGGTTTCTGGAATGCGACGAACAACTGTTTAGTTTTACGAAATGCTATTGTTCTGTCAATATAATACATTAGAGCTCTTTTTATATCTAAAGTATGCAGTGCTCTTTCTGCCGCTGAGTCTGGCTGTGGGAAGAAGACTGGGAGAGTTCCACTGTTTTGTTTAAATGAAACGGTGAAATGACTTTTGGTAAAAATTTTGGATTTGTGCGGAGAACAACTATGTTTGTGTACTTGTATAAAGGGTTCTTCAATAGTGAAAGCCTGTATTTCACTAACTCTTCGTAATGAAGTGATTGCTACTAGAAAAATCGGATCTGACAAGTGTGCATGGGTTCAAAAGGTGGACCCATGAGTCGTGTAAGTCCAATATTAAGATTACACGAGGGTACTGGTGGAGTTCTTGGAGGTATGATTCGTTTTAGTCCTTCCATGAGGGCTTTAATGACTGGTATCCTAAATAGGGATTTTGTGTGTTTAATTTGCAAATAAGCCAAAATTGCATGGAGGTGTATTTAGATGGATGAAAAGGCTAGATTTGCTCTTTGTAGGTGTAGTAAATATCCTACGATGTCTTGTATGGACGCATCCAACGGTGTGATGTGTTTTGCTTGGCAGTAGAAGACAAATCTTTTCCATTTGTTAGCATAACAATGCTAGGTTTTCTTGCCTGTTTAATGACTTCCATACACTCGTTTGGAAGATTTAGATAGCCAAACTAAGATTTCAGGAGCCAGATTGCTAGATTGAGCATTGCTGGATTGGGGTGTCTGATTTGCTGTTTGTGTTGCGTTAACAGATCTGGTCTGTTTGGAAGCTTGACGTGAGGTACTACTGAGAGGTCCAACAGTGTGGTGTATTACGGTTGGCGTGCCCACGTTGGTGCTATAAGTATTAGTTTGAGTTTGTTTTGACGCAGTTTGTTGATGTAGGAAGTTGGCTCTGTATGTGCTATTTCAAAGTAAGGAATAGCATGCACAGAGTCCAAGGGTTCCCCTTAGAGGTAAGATAGTGGCAAAAAGAGATAATACTAATGCTCTATTTTGTGGTAGTGTGGTCGAGCAGTAGGCTTATCCAAGGAGTAGTGTTAAGCATTTGTTGTACATACCCATAGACAATAAATGAGGTACACACACTCAGAGACAAATCCAGCCAATAGGTTTTTGTATAGAAAAATATCTTTTCTTAGTTTATTTTAAGAACCACAGGTTCAAATTCTACATGTAATATCTCATTCGAAAGGTATTGCAGGTAAGTACTTTAGGAACTTCAAATCATCAAAATTGCATGTATACTTTTCAATTTATTCACAAATAGCTGTTTTAAAAGTGGACACTTAGTGCAATTTTCACAGTTCCTAGGGGAGGTAAGTATTTGTTAGGTTAACCAGGTAAGTAAGACACTTACAGGGCTTAGTTCTTGGTCCAAGGTAGCCCACCGTTGGGGGTTCAGAGCAACTCCAACGTCACCACACCAGCAGCTCAGGGCCGGTCAGGTGCAGAGTTCAAAGTGGTGCCCAAAACACATAGGCTAGAATGGAGAGAAGGGGGTGCCCCGGTTCCGGTCTGCTTGCAGGTAAGTACCCGCGTCTTCGGAGGGCAGACCAGGGGGGTTTTGTAGGGCACCGGGGGGGACACAAGCCCACACAGAAATTTCACCCTCAGCAGCGCGGGGGCGGCCGGGTGCAGTGTAGAAACAAGCGTCGGGTTTGTAATGGAAGTCAATGGGAGATCTAGGGATCTCTTCAGCGCTGCAGGCAGGCAAGGGGGGGGTTCCTCGGGGAAACCTCCACTTGATCAAGGGAGAGGGACTCCTGGGGGTCACTCCTCCAGTGAAAGTCCGGTCCTTCAGGTCCTGGGGGCTGCGGGTGCAGGGTCTCTCCCAGGTGTCGGGACTTAGGATTCAAAGAGTCGCGGTCAGGGGAAGCCTCGGGATTCCCTCTGCAGGCGGCGCTGTGGGGGCTCAGGGGGGACAGGTTTTGGTACTCACAGTCTTAGAGTAGTCCTGGGGTCCCTCCTGAGGTGTTGGGTCGCCACCAGCCGAGTCGGGGTCGCCGGGTGCAGTGTTGCAAGTCTCACGCTTCTTGCGGGGAGCTTGCAGGGTTCTTTAAGGCTGCTGGAAACAAAGTTGCAGCTTTTCTTGGAGCAGGTCCGCTGTCCTCGGGAGTTTCTTGTCTTTTCGAAGCAGGGGCAGTCCTCAGAGGATGTTGAGGTCGCTGGTCCCTTTGGAAGGCGTCGCTGGAGCAGGATCTTTGGAAGGCAGGAGACAGGCCGGTGAGTTTCTGGAGCCAAGGCAGTTGTCGTCTTCTGGTCTTCCGCTGCAGGGGTTTTCAGCTGGGCAGTCCTTCTTCTTGTAGTTGCAGGAATCTAATTTTCTAGGGTTCAGGGTAGCCCTTAAATACTAAATTTAAGGGCGTGTTTAGGTCTGGGGGGTTAGTAGCCAATGGCTACTAGCCCTGAGGGTGGGTACACCCTCTTTGTGCCTCCTCCCAAGGGGAGGGGGTCACAATCCTAACCCTATTGGGGGAATCCTCCATCTGCAAGATGGAGGATTTCTAAAAGTTAGAGTCACTTCAGCTCAGGACACCTTAGGGGCTGTCCTGACTGGCCAGTGACTCCTTGTTTTTCTCATTATTTTCTCCGGCCTTGCCGCCAAAAGTGGGGCCTGGCCGGAGGGGGCGGGCAACTCCACTAGCTGGAGTGTCCTGCTGGGTTGGCACAAAGGAGGTGAGCCTTTGAGGCTCACCGCCAGGTGTGACAATTCCTGCCTGGGGGAGGTGTTAGCATCTCCACCCAGTGCAGGCTTTGTTACTGGCCTCAGAGTGACAAAGGCACTCTCCCCATGGGGCCAGCAACATGTCTCGGTTTGTGGCAGGCTGCTAAAACTAGTCAGCCTACACAGATAGTCGGTTAAGTTTCAGGGGGCACCTCTAAGGTGCCCTCTGGGGTGTATTTTACAATAAAATGTACACTGGCATCAGTGTGCATTTATTGTGCTGAGAAGTTTGATACCAAACTTCCCAGTTTTCAGTGTAGCCATTATGGTGCTGTGGAGCTCGTGTTTGACAAATTCCCAGACCATATACTCTTATGGCTACCCTGCACTTACAATGTCTAAGGTTTTGTTTAGACACTGTAGGGGTACCATGCTCATGCACTGGTACCCTCACCTATGGTATAGTGCACCCTGCCTTAGGGCTGTAAGGCCTGCTAGAGGGGTGTCTTACCTATACTGCATAGGCAGTGAGAGGCTGGCATGGCACCCTGAGGGGAGTGCCATGTCGACTTACTCGTTTTGTCCTCACTAGCACACACAAGCTGGTAAGCAGGGTGTCTGTGCTGAGTGAGAGGTCTCCAGGGTGGCATAAGACATGCTGCAGCCCTTAGAGACCTTCCTTGGCATCAGGGCCCTTGGTACTAGAAGTACCAGTTACAAGGGACTTATCTGGATGCCAGGGTCTGCCCATTGTGGATACAAAAGTACAGGTTAGGGAAAGAACACTGGTGCTGGGGCCTGGTTAGCAGGCCTCAGCACACTTTCAATTGTAAACATAGCATCAGCAAAGGCAAAAAGTCAGGGGGCAACCATGCCAAGGAGGCTTTTCCTTACAGTTGACTAGAAATGGAATGAGTGGGCGAGGGGGAAAACGTAAGCAAAAATCCCTGACCAGTTGATCCATAGAGCATTGCCCTTGGACTGAGGGTGTGGGTACATGGATGCGACGTTTTGGAATTTTGCGTTTTGGTTTGTGGCAAACAGATCTATGTCTGGTGTCCTCCACTGACGAAAGTGCCTTTGTAGTACCTGGGGATGTATTTCCCACTCATGAGTTTGCTGGTGATCCCGACTGAGATTGTCAGCTAACTGGTTTTGAATACCTGGGATGTATTGTGCTATTAGGCGAATGTGATTGTGAATTGCCCAATGCCAAATTTTTTGTGCTAAGAGACACAGTTGTGCCGAGTGTGTCCCTCCTTGCTTGTTGAGGTAATACATTGTCGTCATGTTGTCTGTTTTGACAAGAATGTGTTTGTGGGCTATCAGTGGTTGAAATGCTTTCAATGCTAGAAACACTGCCAACATTTTTAAATGATTTATGTGCAGTTTTTTTTTAATGTTCCATTGTCCCTGTATACTGTGCTGGTTGAGGTGTGCTCCCCACCCCATCATGGAAGCATCTGTTGTAATCAAGTATTGAGGCACTGGGCCTTGGAATGGCCGCCCTTGGTTTAAATTTATAGGGTTCCACCATTGAAGCGAGAAGTGTGTCTGGCAGTCTATCAACACTAGATCTTGGAGTTGACCCTGTGCTTGTGTCCATTGTCATGCTAGGCACTGTTGTAAGGGCCGCATGTGTAGTCTTGCGTTTGGGACAATGGCTATGCATGAAGACATCATGCCTAGAAGTTTCATTACCAACTTCACCTGGTAGTGTTGATTTGGCTGCATGCTTAATACTATATTTTAGAACGCTTGTACCCTTTGCGGACTTGGAGTGGCAATCGCCTTGTGTGTTGAGTGTTGCTCCCAAGTATTGTTGTATCTGGGATGGTTGTAGATGTGATTTTTGGTAATTTATAGAAAACCCTAGTTTGTGTAGAGTTTCTATAATGTATTGCGTGGGAAGAAGACACTGTTGCGGAGTGCTGGTTTTTATTAACCAATCGTCTAAGTATGGGAATACGTGCATGTGCTGTCTCCTTATATGAGCGGCTACTACTGAAAGGCATTTTGTGAATACCCTTGGGGCTGTTATCCCGAATGGTAACACCTTGAATTGGTAATGCACGCCCTGGATTACAAACCTTAAGTATTTCCTTTGAGAAGGATGTATGGGTATGTGGAAATATGTATCCTCGAGATCTAACGTTGACATGTAGTCCTGTTTTTTGAGTAAGGGAATCACGTCTTGAAGTGTTACCATGTGGAAGTGATCTGATTTGATGTAGAGATTCAGCGTTCTGAGGTCTAATATGGGTCTCAATGTTTTGTCTTTCTTTGGAATTAGGAAATATAGTGAATAGACACCTGTTCCTTTTTGATGGGTGGGTACTAGTTCTATTGCTTGTTTTTGTAACAATGCTTGGACTTCTAGCTGTAACAGGTCAAGTGTCTGGACAGTGTGCTCTTGGGGGCACATCTGGTGGGAAATTTCTGAATTCTATGCAATAACCATGTTGGATAATGGCTAGGACCCATGCGTCCGTAGTTATGTTTGTCCAGTTTTGGTAGAATGCAGTAAGTCTCTCCCCCACTGGTGTTAAGCGTTGGGGGTTTGTGACATTGAACTCACGGTTTGGCTGGAGTTGTTTTAGGGCTTTGGAATTTTCCCCTTGCTCTTGGGAATTGACCACCCCTGTATGAGCCTCGAAACCCTCCTCTCTGGTACTGCTCCTGATCGGTGGATCTGGCTTGTGATGTGGAAGGCTCTGCGTTTTGTGAACAAAACCCCCCTCTAAATTGTGGCCTTCTAAAAGTGCCACTGCTTTGTGGGGAGTAGAGAGTGCCCATGGCTTTGGCAGTGTCTGTGTCCTTATTTAGTTTCTCAATTGCTGTGTCCACCTCCGGCCCAAACAATTGTTCCTGGTTAAATGGCATATTTAACACAGCTTGCTGGATTTCCGGTTTAAAACCTGAGCTCCGTAACCATGCATGCCTGCGAATGGTTACTGCAGTGTTCACTGTCCGTGCTGCTGTGTCTGCCGAGTCCAGTGCAGACCTTATCTGGTTGTTGGAAATCGCTTGTCCTTCCTCAAAAACCTGTTGGGCAAGTTTCTGGTGTTCCTTGGGCAAGTGCTGTATTATATGTTGCATCTCGTCCCACTGTGCCCTGTCGTAGCGAGCCTGTGAATTGGCAATCCGCCATTGATTGGCTGCCTGTGCTGCCACCCGTTTGCCCGCAGCATCGAACTTTCGACTTTCCTGGTCAGGCGGTGGTGCGTCTCCTGATGATTGGGCGTTTGCCCTCTTTCTGGCCGCTCCCACGACCACCGAATCTGGTGTCAGTTGCTGTGTTATAAACACAGGGTCCGTTGGGGGGGGTTTATATTTTTTCTCCACCCTAGGCGCGATAGCTCTGCCTTTCACTGGGTCCTGGAATACCTGTTTGGCGTGCTTGAGCATACGTGGGAGCATTGGCAAACTTTGATAAGAGCTGTGGGTGGACGCCAAGGTGTTAAATAAGAAGTCATCTTCTATTGGCTCCGCATGCATTGCTACTTTGTGGAAAGTAGCTGCCCTTGATAACACCTGCATATATGCAGTGCTGTCCTCTGGAGGGGACGGCCTTGCCGGGTAACAATCTGGAATGTTGTCAGAGACAGGTGCATCATGTAAGTCCCATGCATCCGGGTCATCCTGTGTCATCCCCGTGTGTGTTGGTGACTGCATTGGGGGTGTTGTTACCGGGGACAGCTGTGGTGACTGCAGTGGAGAAGGCTGTGGCAAAAACCTTGGTGGTGGTGTTTTGTCTCTTGCCACCTTTGCCTTGGCCTGCATTTCCGACTCCTGAAATGCTAGCTTTCTTTTTATTTTTATTGGAGGAAGAGTTTGAATTTTACCAGTCTCTTCCTGGATGTGCAGCCTCCTTTGAGTATGGTCTGGCTTTCCCATACTTAATTCCTGCTCAAATCTGTGCTCTTGCATTTGGCTGGAAAGTCCGTGCTCTTCTGTGTGGGACGCTGCCTTTTTCGACACCGAAGGTTTCAGAACAGTCTTTTTCAGCTCCGAGGAAACCTTTTTCACCTTGGGTGTGTCGAACTCTCGGTGCAGAGATGGTTCGGAGCCGGTATCTCGACCTGAGTCGGATGTCTTCGGCTGTTGGGAGGCCTTTTTCGGTGCCGATGGTTGGTCACTGTGTTTTCGGGTTAAGCCATGGCCAGTTGGCGGTGGCATCCACCTGTCCTTTATGATTTTGGAGTGAGTCTTGGCCGGGGCAGTTTTACTCAGTTTTTTGCTGTGCCGTCAGTAGCTCACTTTCAGAGTCATCAGAGTCCAATTCTTGTATGGAGATTCTTTCCTCCTCCTGGACGTCGATCTGTTCGGCCGGTGTCGAAGCCATTTGAAGTCTTCTGGCTCTTCGGTCGCGGAGGGTCTTTTTCGATCGAAATGCCCGACAGGCCTTGCAAGTATCCTCCCTGTGTTCCGGTGATAGACACAGATTACAGACCAAGTGTTGGTCTGTATAAGGATACTTGGCGTGGCAATTCGGGCAGAAGCGGAAGGGGGTCCGGTCCATGAGTTTCGATGATGGACGCGGTCGGGCTGGCCAGGCCCCGCTGAAGAGTGGAAGCCCCGAAGGGCTGCCGGAGTGCTTCTACAATCGGTGTCGATGTACTAACACTAAACCGGTACTGAGTGCGAACAATACAGTCGAATTCTATGATTAGCTAACTTTCCCGATTCGAAATACGGAGCTAAGAGGAACACGTTCGAACCCGATGGCGGAAAGAAAACAATCTAAGAGTCGACGCCCATGCGCAATGGAGCCCAAAGGGAGGAGTCCCTCGGTCTCGTGGTTCGAAAAGACTTCTTCGAAGAAAAACAACTTGTAACACTCCGAGCCCAACACTATATGGCAGGATAATGCACAGCATGCGTTTCTGAGGCTACACATGCCATCGAACATATAGATATATAAATAAATCAACCCTGGTAAGGATTACTTTAGCTCTAAAAGCGTAGTTGAAAATGTCATGAGTGCCCAAGCAAAGCCTTCAGTATTGACAGATACTGTGCCAAACACTAATTGGATGAGAGTTGAGAATAAAAAATAGTCTTCTAGAGACTATGTATGTAGAAATACTTTATGGAATGTAGCTGCTCTACATATGAGATCATGGTAAGCTGTTGGATCATCCGGTGGGGAAGATCTAGCTGGATATAGATCCAGGTCCATGTTATTAGGTGGCTCTACATCATGGGAGTCTCAAGGTTCGTCCTGAGGTGGGGTTGAGTATTGGTCTGCATCCTTCCCATCTACTGTGCAGGAAAGAAGTGAACTCTCAGGAGACTTAATAATACGAGCAGGTGAGAGTTGTGGTGATGTGGTGTCCACAGCAGGCTGTGATGGTCGACTGGTGTGCAGTGGGCTAGTTGTCCAATTCTTATTTTTGAGGATAAAGAAATCCCAAAGCCTCCTCAAAAGAGCTGTCTTTTTGCAAGTTGTGCCCCCTGAATGAGGGGGGTCTGGTGATACGCTCTGTAGCTGGATGAATCATTAGGTGCTTTGCCTTGATTCTAAATCCTGGTGAGGTTTCTTAAGCACAGGCTGCACTGTTTCCAAGAGTATTTAGCAGCTGACAAATTTCGACTCCGATGTGGGTTTAGGCTCCGGTATTTTCGGTGCTGATGCATTCGGCTCCGAAGCAGATTCTCAGTGCAGAGGTGGATTGTTGTTTCGGCTCTGAAGCTTTTGACGCCGAAAGTCGACTTGCGTCCGATGTGGAGGGCTTGGGGGTAAACAATGTGCTGCTTAGGCTGTATTTTTCGGTGCCGAGGCTGGGAGTGTCCGAAACAGTCAGTGCCAATAATGGTTCGAAGACAGCGGTGGCCCAACACCAATCTTTGCTTGTTGGTGTGATGGTAGTCTAGTTTGCCAAGGTTTGCTGTGGTTGGGGTGGAGAGCGTACAATACTCAGTTTGCCCTGCAGTGATGTCCGGCATTTCCATAATGGATCCGGAGCTCTCCTAAGGAGAAAGGTTGCCCAAGTCATCAGCCGAACCATGGGCCCCCACCTCGAGTTCTAGGCCTTCTAAACCAAAAAGGTCCAGAGTGTCCTCAGTGCTGCTTCGAGACATTTCCAGTCTTCTGGCTCTTCAATCTGAGGGTCTTTTTCAACCGAAAAGACTTGCAGGCCCCGCAGGTTGTCTACTTGTGTTTGTGAGACAAGCACAAGTTGCACTCCTGTTGTAAATCGGTGTGTGGGAACTTGGCATAGCAAGACAGGGCAAAAACTAAAAGTTGTCTGCTCTATCACCAAGTGGGCATCTCTTGGAGTAACGTCGATGAAAGATTGTGCTCAGAAGAACAAAGGCCCATGAGGACTGTGGCCGAATGGGAAAACCCAGACAAATTTAGATGATGTTGATGTTATACAGTAGAGAATACCAAATGGTTTCAAAGGAATAACCAATGATGGTGTTGAAACGGAGCAGCAGGAGCATATGTCCGATCTTGACGACGGAAGAAAACCTAACAATGGAGTTGATGATTTTGCACATTGCTAGCAAGAGGAGTCACTATACATCGTGACTCAAGACTTTCGTTTAAGAAAAACTAGCACACATCTGAGCCCAAAACTAGATGGCAGGATTATGCTAAGCATGCATCTCAACAGTTGGTCATAAATGCCTCAAACAGAGCATTACCAAAGGTAACTAACTTGTTGTTCTGATGGACGCCTCTGACGAAGATTCCTTAACGGTTAGATAGATAACATCCGTTGTGGATTTATGCTAGAGTCCTGGAAAACTGAGCCGGTGCAATTGCCCTCTCTGCAAACTTGAGAATCAAGGAAGTAATGCCAGAAGGTTATTTTTTTAACACCTGTTTAAAAAGAAAAAAAAAAAAAAAAAAAGGCCAGCTCATCCACCAGATAAACAGTCTTGTAGATGGTAAAGCCACTTGCCCTCTTGGGGTTTCCACCTCCTTAGATAAATGGGTCAGAGAGAAGGAATGGTTTCTTACCTGTAACTCCAGTTCTCTCGTAGGGGTATTTCCATGATAGTCATAAGCACTGAATAGTTCCGCGCGCCTGCGGGGACCCCGGAGCACTGTTGTGTAGTATATTCTTAAGTGCAATCATCAGCTCCTTGACAAAAAAGGTCTGTGAAAAACACTTAAGAATAACAATGTGCAGCCTATGTGAACAGCTACACAGGCCAAATTGTTAGAAGAAAAAACAGTTGTAGTGTAAATTCACGTTTAAACCTCTATTTATTCTATAAATACATAAATAAATACATTCTCATATTTTATTTACACCTCTCATGAGAATAAAACAATGTAGGGCAGTGTAGCCCATAGGCTGCCATTATACAGAATGAAAATAGAGCTGTGCCTTTAAGAAAGTAAAGACTTCCTGTTTCCCATCATGCACAGCAAAAGGCATCTGCCTCAGTTCTTTTTTGGAGGCTATTAACCTGACATGAAGAAAAACAAAACATTTGTTGGAGTACCAACCTCCATAACATTCATGTTCTATGTCAACTCCACCGGGGAGGAGGGAGGGTTGCTTATGACTATCATGGAAATACCCCTACGAGAGAACTGAAGTTACAGGTAAGAAACCATTCCTTCTCTCGTAGGGGATTTCCATGTATAGTCATAAGCACTGAATAGAGTAGCAAGCCCATCCCCATAACCGCGGTGGAGTAGATATAAGAATACTGAGAAAAACATGAATCATGCAAACAAATTCTTGAGCAAAGCCTGTCCAACCTGAGCATCTGCCCTAGCGTCTGTATCAAGGCAGTAATGCTTAGTAAAGGTATGGATCGACCTCCAAGTGGCAGCCTTGCATATTTCTGCCAAAGGGACATTTCTCATCAAGGCTACAGTAGCTGCTTTCCCTCTGGTAGAGTGGGCTTTTGGCCTACCACCAAGGGATTTGTTTGCTAACTGATAACATAACATTATACATGAAACAATCCACCTGGATAACGATTGTTTAGATGTGCCCAAACCTGTTCTGATTGGGCCATAGTTAATAAAAAGCTGTTGTGATTTTCGAAAGCTTTTTGTCCTGTCCAAGTAAAATTTCAAGACTCTCTTTACATCCAGAGAGTGCAGAGTTCTCTCAGCAGGAGTAGCTGGATTCTGAAAGAAAGTCGGTAATGAAATTGTTTGGTTCACATGGAAGTCGGAGACTACCTTAGGTAAAAATTTTGGATGAGTTCTCATTACCACTTTCGCAGAATGAAAAACCGTGTAGGGTTCCTGAGCGCAAAGGGCCTGGATTTCGCTGACCCTACGCGCTGAAGTGATTGCCACCAGAAAAGCAGCTTTCCATGTGAGATGCTGCAGCGATGCCTTATGTATCGGCTCGAATGGCGGCAGCATCAGACGTGATAAGACAACGTTCAGTTCCCATGGAGGAGAAGGCTTTCTAATGGGAGGAAAAACCTTCTTTAAACCTTCTAGGAAATCCTTAATAATCGGAATCCGAAAAAAGGAAGTTTGTGAAGGACTCTTTCTGTATGCCGTTATCGCCGCCAAGTGAACTTTTATTGACGACAGTTGTAAGCCCGATTTTGCCAAACTTAACAAGTATGGCAGGATAGATTGTTCTCCACAGGAAACCGGGTCAATGTTGTTGTGTAAACACCAAATGCAGAATCTCTTCCACTTGCTTGCATAGGCTGATCGTGTGGAAGGGCGCTTTGCTTCCTTCAGAATTTCCATACAGTCCTGAGGTAGGTTCAAGTGTCCATATTGCACTAGCTCAGGAGCCATGCTGCCAAACTCAACGATGAGGGGTTGGGATGAGATATCTGCCCTCTGAACTTCGTGAGAAGGTCCGGACGATATGGTAGCCTGATGTGTGGTTTGAGTGACCGGTGAAGAAGGTCTGGGAACCACCACTGGCGTGGCCACTCCGGAGCAATTAGGATCATTTTGGTCTGAGCATTGGACAGCTTCTGGAGGACCGCCGGAATCAGGGGAAGCGGTGGAAAGGCGTAAAGAAATGCTCATGACCAGCTTATCCACAGGGCATTCCCCAGTGTCCCTGGATGGTAATATCTGGAGGCGAAGTTTTGGCATTTTTTGTTTTCTGGGGTTGCGAATAGGTCTGTAGAGGGGGTACCCCAGAGTGCAAAAATGGAATGAACGACGTCGTCGTGTAGTACCCATTCGTGGTTCTCGTCCATTACCCGACTGAGGGCATCCGCTTGAACATTCTGGATGCCGGGCAGGTGAGTTGCCACTAGCGACAGGTTCCTGGCTAGAAGCCAATGCCAGATTGTCTGAGCCTCTCTGGATAAAATTCTGGACCTGGTGCCTCCTTGTTTGTTCACGTAGTACATAGTGGCCACGTTGTCTGTCTGGAGAAGGAGAGTTTCCGTTCTCAGAGAGGGAAGGAAGGCTTTGAGCGCAAGATGGACTGCGTGAAGTTCCAGCAGGTTGATGTGATAGAGACTCTCTCTCTGTGACCACTCGCCTTGGACTCGAAGATGTTCCATGTGCGCTCCCCATCCGAGCAGTGACGCATCTGTTACGATGGTTTGAGATGGAGGCCGTTGTTGGAACGGAATCCCCACCAAGAGATTGCTGGGTAAACACCACCACTTGAGGGATTGTAGGGTGTGAGGAGAAAGAAGGACTTTGTTCTCCCAATTGTCCCTCAGTTGACACCACTGATCCTCCAGATTTTCCTGCAATGGTCTCATATGGAGGCGAGCATTGGGAACCAGATGGATACAAGACGCCATCGAGCCCAGTAGAGAAGCTATTATTCTTGCAGTGGCTTGAGGTCTTTCCTGCAGTTGTTTGCACTTTTGGAGAATCGATAACCGTCGTTCCTCCGAAGGAAACACCTTTCCTAGCCTGGTATCTACAATGGCCCCTAAGTAATGCAACCTCTGAACAGGTGTTGCTGTAGATTTCAGGAGATTGACTTGAAGACCAAGTTTTTGCAGCAGTTGTAGAGTCCATTCGAAATGTTGCTGTGCCTCGAGACAACTGGAGGCCTTTATGAGGCAATCGTCTAGATAGGGGTAGACGAATATTCGCTGTTTCCTCAAGTGGGCGGCTACCACCGCCATGCATTTGGAAAAAGTTCTTGGCGCTGATTTTAGGCCGAAAAGTAGAACTGCAAATTGGTAATGGCGTTTTCCGACGGTGAACCTTAGGAATTTTCGATGTTTCTTTGTTACTGGGATATGGAAGTAAGCGTCGCAAAGATCTATCGCACATAGCCAGTCGCCCTGACGTAGATGTGGGTAAATTTGGTGTAAGGCTAACATCCTGAATTTTTCTTTGCAAATCCATTTGTTTGCTGTCCTCAGATCTAAGATGGGACGAAACTCTTGTTTGTCTTTTTTCGGTACAAGGAAATATCTCGAATAAATCCCCTTCCCTTGTTGGCTGATGGGAACGGGTTCTATGGCTCTTTTTTGCAATAGGATATTGACCTCTAACTGTAGAGCTTCGAGATGGTGGTTGGCTGTTTTGGGTGGAACAGATGGTGGAGAACTGGTGAATCTGAGAGCGTAACCATGTCTCACAATATTCAATACCCAGGCGTCTGTTGTGATGCGTAGCCACTCGTCCAGATGATTTGAGATACTTCCCCCTACCGGAGTGGATAACGGAGGAGGGGGAAGCAAAGATTCAGGGCTTAGACGTGGGAGCCTGTCGAGTTGCCTGAGTTTGAGGTGTTGAACGACCCCTTGTCGACCTTCGCTGAGTAGAGAAACCCCTTTGATGCTGCTGTTGTTGTTGCTGCTGCTGGGGGCGCGAAGACATCCAGTGTGGCGACTGATACCGGTGGGTGAAAAGTCGTCGTTGATATGGCTGGAAAACCTTTCTTTGTTCTTTCGGTCTTTCCATGCCTACCGCTTTCAGGGTATCTAGTTCAGCCTTCATTCTAGCCATCTCGTCATCGGCATGAGAACCGAACAAGGTGGAGCCCGAGAAAGGCAGGTTTTGTATTCTCTGCTGCGCTTCAGGTTTGAGTGATGCAAGTCTCAACCATGCATGCCTTCTGAGAGCTATCCCGTGTGCATAATTGTGTGCGGATAGCATCGAAGAGTCAGCTGCAGCACTTATAATTTGGTTAGAAACCATGGCTCCCTCACCCACGACCTCCAGGAAATCTTCCCTTTTATCCTTAGGAAGATGTTCCGCAAACTGCATTAAAGAGTCCCAGAGGGCACGGTCGTACCGCCCTAATAACGCAGTAGCGCTGGCTGCCTTCATCGTGACGGCTGCAGTAGAACATACTTTTCGTCCTGCAGCATCTATCTTTCTGCTCTTTATCTGGAGGCGAAGAAGAAGATGGTGAGGTTGAATGCAGTTTCTTTGCCGCTACTATGACCACCGAATCAGGTACTGGGTCCGACCTCAAGAATAGAGGATCTTGTTCTGGTGGACGATATTTTTTAATAAGTCTGGAAGGAGCAGACTTTGTTGCGGCCGGTGCAAGGAAAATATCCATTGCTGGTTCAAGGAGACCTGGAACCAGTGGAAGCAAAGGTCTGGAAGATGTCCTGTGATGCAAGGTCTCGAAGATCACTGACGTCGATGGGGCAGGTACCGCCAGCGGGATGTTCAGCTTGGTCGCCCCTCGTACTAAGACCTCCTGGAACGTATTCACATCATCTATGGGGGACACTCTCGGGGACGGTGAGTCCGATAGGGTTGGAGAGTAGTCCCGTGTACACGAAGAAGAACGCCTATGATGTGAATGCTGAGATCTCTGTGATTCATGACGGTGCCGAGAGGAAGAAGAGCGTCTAGAGGAATGTCCCGAACGTCTTACAGACCGCGTTGGAGTCCTCAAAACAGACTCTGAAGGCGGAGCCGGAAGAGGCGCCGTAGGTGTTACCGGCGTCTGTGGCAATGGTGATTGTCGAGAAGAGAGTTGTGGGGACGCTGGAAGGAGGATGAGTGAAGCCGAGGATTCTGAGGTTGTATAAACCCTTCTAGGTCTTTTTGATTGTCTCGACGTCGACACTCCTCGACGTCGAAGTGCGGTGACGGCGAGTGCCCTTCGCCGTCGATTCTTCTCGCCGTTGAGAATCTCTCGACGACGACCCTAGACGTCGCCGTGATGACGGTGAACGCCTACGACGTCGAGCACCCCTCGACGTTGATCGCTCTCGCCGTGTCGACGCCGAACCAGATTCAGATCTCCTCGACGTGGAACGTCCTCGCCGTGTCGACGGCGACCCAGATCTCGACGGCGAAAGTCCACGCCGTCTCGACGGCGAAATCGTCGTCGACGGCGAGTGATGTCTCTTTCTCGCCGGCGAACCACTCCTCGACGGCGAGCATGTTGGCGCCGTTCCTTGCCTCGACGTGGACGCCCTCGACGTCGGAGACCTGTGCCGTTTTTGAGCCGGTCTGGTCGGAGTTATAGAGGAACCAGTGTGAGCCCTGGTAGAAGACTGACCTTCTCCTCGCTCTGTAGTAGAATGACCACTTTTCCTCCTGTCCTCTTTCGCCTGGAGTCAGATCTTCTCCCTGTCACGAAGGGTCCTTCTGGAGAAGGTTTTGCAGATGTCACACGACTCCGGTTTGTGGCTGGATGGAAGGCAAATTATGCAGACCCGATGTGGATCTGTTTTGGCCTTTTTTCTGCCACAAGAAGGACATTTGTCAAACAGTGAAGGCATTTCTGAAGTAGAAAAACCTCAAAATTCTGTCAGAATCTAACAGAAAAAAGTAGAAAATGATCACTCAATGTTAAAAACATCGAGTGAAAATGAAATTCAAAAGATTTTAAATGAATTTCTGTCACAAAAGGATTTTGTGAGGTAGAGCTCAATGCTTCAGGGTCCTGTCAGAAAGGAGCCGGAAAAAAGAACTGAGGCAGCTGCCTTTTGCTGTGCATGATGGGAAACAGGAAGTCTTTACTTTCTTAAAGGCACAGCTCTATTTTCATTCTGTATAATGGCAGCCTATGGGCTACACTGCCCTACATTGTTTTATTCTCATGAGAGGTGTAAATAAAATATGAGAATGTATTTATTTATGTATTTATAGAATAAATAGAGGTTTAAACGTGAATTTACACTACAACTGTTTTTTCTTCTAACAATTTGGCCTGTGTAGCTGTTCACATAGGCTGCACATTGTTATTCTTAAGTGTTTTTCACAGACCTTTTTTGTCAAGGAGCTGATGATTGCACTTAAGAATATACTACACAACAGTGCTCCGGGGTCCCCGCAGGCGCGCGGAACTATTCAGTGCTTATGACTATACATGGAAATCCCCTACGAGAGAAAATGGGAACATTTTAGAACCAACCCACGTGGAAGGGTTCCACTACCTTCAATAAAAAAAACATACATTTGTCAGGGGAGTAGATTTTATATAGAGACTAAGGGGAGAAGATTGTATACAGAGGCTACACATACTTTTGTGGGCTCTGACAGTGAAATGCTGTAACTGCAATGAGGAAATGTTTTTATAGTCAAAAGCCAAATCAAAGATGTGTACAGGTTCATAAGGTGTGCAAAGCAAATACATGACAACTAAGATAAGTTCCCACTGCAGCATAATAAAGAGACCTTTCAGGAAACGACTCACCAGAGGTGAAGTTGGTCAGGCAAACAGTGGCCACAGCAACATCTTGCCAGTTGAAGTGAGTTGGCAATCAAGTCCTCACACCAGGTCACTAAGTGGCCAAGGGAATGCACAGATGGGGTCCCTTGCTCAATGGGCCAATGGAATCATGCCACACCCAAATGAAGGCACCCAATCTGACCAAAACTGGTATTGGGTTGCTTATGTTTCGATTCAGAGAGGGTCTGGCTTGGCAATTCAGCTGGAGTGTGTCCCTATAGGAAGACACTGATTTGAATATGGCGGAGTCTAATCTGACAAGGCCTAGTGGGCAAAAGAATGTTGGATAACTACCCCAAGCGATTGCCAGTGGTTAAAATTATTGCAAACATCCTCAGTTACTTTTGTGTGTTTGATTCAAGCATTCATTGCTGCCTTTATTTTTCCACAAGGCTCAACTGCAACAATCTAGTTGATGACTGTAGATTTACTGGAGTTAGCATTCAGGTAAGAAGTGTCATTTATAATCGTCAGTGAATTAATTTACACAGATGAAGAGACTCAGAAAAAGTTACCTTCAGTAACACTCGAGGATCTAAAAGCATATTCCTCACCTTAGACTATTCCCCAGGTGCCAGACTGGATCCAGAGATTTTTCATGCCATTTATCTTGCAAGTTGCTAGGTTGTGTGTTTTCATCCTGTCCCAGAAGTGACAGATGGGAACAGCACACAAGCAGCACCTCTGAAGTGACAGATGGGAACAGCACACAAGCAGCACCCCTGCACCCTGTCAGTTTCTTATGTTAACCGCAAATTGTGAGCAATTGTTGGTTAGAGTACTGACTTGGGACCTATTTAGATGTTGCAAAGAAGTGCGAGGTTGGTGAGCAATCTACAGTCAGAGTACCACAAGGAGTTACCGAAGGTAAGTAACTTGTTCCTCTGATGGATTCTTCCAAGCAAAATCCTCACCATAGAATAGATGCCTCCCCAAGGTTAAGTATTTCCTTAAGGTGGCCAGTTTCTGGAGTGGACAGACCAAAAAGTCCTGCAAAACGGAGTAAATCAAAATTAAGTAAAGAAAATAAAAATTGTAGCCGTTCAACCTCTGTGCTTGGAGATGTAGATTGGATACATTTGGGTGATGACAGTACCCTGTTGCTAAGACAGAGGGTCTTCCCAAAGTGGCAGCCTGATCAGGAGATGGAAGCTCATGCTTAGGCGCTCCAGGTAGTACACTGCCTGGCCCAACCTGAATGACTTGTGTTTCGTCATTCCTGATCTTCACAAGTCAGGCCAGGAGAAGTAGTACTGGGAAGACATACAAGAGTCTCATGTTCCATTTCAGTCGGAATGGGTCTCACAATGTGTGCACTTTGGGATGCAGCCACTGCTATCTACAGAGATGCAAGGTTTGCTAGAACTGCTTTCTGCAGTACCACATGGCAGTGGTGTTGTCTGCGAGAACTTGCATCAGCCTCACCTTGATGGGTGGCAGCGCGTCCTTCAGAGCCAGGCGAATACTTCGCAGGTACAGGAGACTGATGGCAGAGCCGGCCCTCCAATGGAGATCAGAGTTCTGTTCTCCACTTCCCCTAGGCGACCCCCTAATGATTTCCTAACCCAGCATCTGTCACCAATGTAAACTCAAGAGTAGGGAAGGGAGTGTGGCCTGCCACAGGAAAGTCTGTGGTCATAAACCACCACTGTAGACCTTTAGTGGTCCTCTGAGATATGGATGGTGTTGGAAATGCAGGCTTGTTGCTGGCCCCACTGGGACTTTACGTTCCATGAAAGGGCCTACATGTGCCACCTCGTGTGGTTGAAAAAGGAAGATGCACACGGCTAAGAGGCCAAGAAGCGGCAGAACCACCCTCACCTGGATCCAGGAGCAAGCCTGAAACCTCAAGATTATAGCTTGAAAGTTCTGGGAAAGCCCTTTTTTCCATGGTATTTGGAAACATCCCAATAAATCGAAACTTATGACAGAACATCCAGTGGGACGTCAACTCATTTATGATGAACTCAAACAATGTGAGGAGTTCCACTATAGTCCAAAAGTAGTCCACGACTGAACTGCGGTGAGCCCACTTTCAGTATCCATTTTATCAAGGTATAGAAATACTGCAATTCCTAACCTTCGATGACTGGCAGCAACCAATGCCATCACTTCTGTAAACACCAGAGGGGCACTGCTGAAGCCAAAGGGGAGCATGGAAAACTGAAAATGGTCCTGGCCCACCTTAAACTGCAGGAAACACCATTGGGAATGCAGGAAGGGAAATTGAAAATACACGTCCTCTAAACCTAGGGGCACCAGCCAGTCTCCTGGGTCCAAACAAGATGATCTGGGCCAATGTGAGCGTCTTAAATCAGACCTTCTGTATGAAGGTACTGAGAGGACGGACGTCCATAACAGGCCTGAAGCCCCAAGAAAAATTGTGGGTGTACCAACCCCTGCCTTCTCCAAGTCTGGTGCACTCTCTGTAGGAGGCTGGCCTGGCTTGTAGTGGGTACCAAGGGGTACTTACACCTTGCACCAGGTCCAGTTATCCCTTATTAGTGTAGAGGGGTGTCTAGCAGCTTAGGCTGAACTAGGAGACGAGTGAAGCTCCTACAGTACCACTAGTGTCACATGCACAATATCATAGGAAAACACAATACACAGATATACTAAAAATAAAGGTACTTTATTTTTATGACAATATGCCAAAGTATCTCAGTGAGTACCCTCAGTATGAGGATAGCAAATATACACAAGATATATGTACACAATACCAAAATATGCAGTAATAGCAATAGAAAACAGTGCAAACAATGTATAGTCACAATAGAATGCAATGGGGGCACATAGGGATAGGGGCAACACAAACCATATACTCCAAAAGTGGAATGCGAACCACGAATGGACCCCAAACCTATGTGACCTTGTAGAGGGTCGCTGGGACTATAAGAAAACAGTGAGGGTTAGAAAAATAGCCCACCCCAAGACCCTGAAAAGTGGGTGCAAAGTGCACCTAAGTTCCCCAAAGAGCACAGAAGTCGTGATAGGGGAATTCTGCCAGAAACAACACCAGCAATGCAACAACGATGGATTTCCTGACTAGAGTACCTGTGGAACAAGGGGACCAAGTCCAAGAGTCACAATCAAGTCAGGAGTGGGCAGATGCCCAGGAAATGCCAGCTGTGGGTGCAAAGAAGCTGCCACCGGATGGTAGAAGCTGTGGATTCTGCAAGAACGACAAGGGCTAGAAACTTCCCCTTTGGAGGATGGATGTCCCCCGTCGTGAAGAGTCGTGCAGAAGTGTTGCCGTGCAGAAAGACCGCAAACAAGCCTGGCTAGCTGCAAGGGTCGCGGTTAGGGTTTTTGGATGCTGCTGTGGCCCAGGAGGGACCAGGATGTCGCCAATTGCGTGAGGGGACAGAGGGGGCGCCCAGCAAGATAAGGAGCCCTCTCAGAAGCAAGCAGCACCCGCAGAAGTGCCGGAACAGGCACTACGTAGTGGAGTGAACCGGAGCTCACCCGAAGTCACAAAAGAGGGTCCAACGACGCCGGAGGACAACTCAGGAGGTCGTGCACTGCAGGTTAGAGTGCCGGGACCCAGGCTTGGCTGTGCACAAAGGAAATCCTGGAAGAGTGCACAGGAGCCGGAGTAGCTGCAAAACACGCGGTTCCCAGCAATGCAGTCTAGCGTGGGGAGGCAAGGACTTACCTCCACCAAACTTGGACTGAAGAATCACTGGACTGTGGGAGTCACTTGGACAGAGTTGCTGAGTTCAAGGGACCTCGCTCGTCGTGCTGAGAGGAAACCCAGAGGACCGGTGATGCAGTTCTTTGGTGCCTGCGGTTGAAGGGGGAAGATTCCGTCGACCCACGGGAGTTTCTTCGGAGCTTCTAGTGCAGAGAGGAGGCAGACTACCCCCACAGCATGCACCACCAGGAAAACAGTCGAGAAGGCGGCAGGATCAGCGTTACAAGGTCGCAGTAGTCGTCTTTGCTACTTTGTTGCAGTTTTGCAGGCTTCCAGCGCAGTCAGCAGTCAATTCCTTGGCAGAAGGTGAAGAGAGAGATGCAGAGGAACTCTGATGAGCTCTTGCATTCGTTATCTAAAGAATTCCCCAAAGCAGAGACCCTAAATAGCCAGAAAAGGAGGTTTGGCTACTTAGGAGAGAGGATAGGCTAGCAACACCTGAAGGAGCCTATCAGAAGGAGTCTCTGACGTCACCTGCTGGCACTGGCCACTCAGAGCAGTCCAATGTGCCAGCAGCACCTCTGTTTCCAAGATGGCAGAGGTCTGGAGCACACTGGAGGAGCTCTGGGCACCTCCCAGGGGAGGTGCAGGTCAGGGGAGTGGTCACTCCCCTTTCCTTTGTCCAGTTTCGCACCAGAGAAGGGCTGAGGGATCCCTGAACCGGTGCAGACTGGCTTATGCAGAGATGGGCACCATTTGTGCCCATCAAAGCATTTCCAGAGGCTGGGAGAGGCTACTCCTCCCCAGCCCTGACACCTTTTTCCAAAGGGAGAGGGTGTAACACCCTCTCTCTGAGGAAGTACTTTGTTCTGCCTTCCTGGGCCAAGCCTGGCTGGACCCCAGGATGGCAGAAACTTGTCTGAGGGGTTGGCAGCAGCTGCAGTGAAACCCCGGGAAAGGTAGTTTGGCAGTACCCGGGTCTGAGCTAGAGACTCGGGGGATCATGGAATTGTCTCCCCAATGCCAGAATGGCATTGGGGTGACAATTCCATGATCCTAGACATGTTACATGGCCATGTTCGGCATTACCATTGTGACGCTATACATATGTCGTGACATATGTATAGTGCACGCTTGTGTAATGATGTCCCCGCACTCTCAAAGTCCGGGGAATTTGCCCTGAACAATGTGGGAGCACCTTGGCTAGTGCCAGGGTGCCCACACACTAAGTAACTTAGCACCCAACCTTTACCAGGTAAAGGTTAGACATATAGGTGACTTATAAGTTACTTAAGTGCAGTGGTAAATGGCTGTGAAATAACATGGATGTTATTTCACTCAGGCTGCACTGGCAGGCCTGTGTAAGAATTGTCAGATCTCCCTATGGGTGGCACAAGAAATGCTGCTGCCCATAGGGATCTCCTGGAACCCCAATACCCTGGGTACCTCAGTACCATATACTAGGGAATTATAAGGGTGTTCCAGTATGCCAATGTAAATTGATGAAATTGGTCACTAGCCTGTTAGTGACAATTTGTACAGAGAGAGCATAACCACTGAGGTTCTGGTTAGCAGAGCCTTAGTGAGACAGTTAGGCACCACACAGGGAACACATACATATAGGTCACAAACTTATGAGCACTGGGGTCCTGGCCAGCAGGGTCCCAGTGACACAAACATACTGAAAACATAGGGTTTTCACTATGAGCACTGGGCCCTGGCTGGCAGGATCCCAGTGAGACAGTGAAAACACCCTGACATACACTCGCAAACAGGCCAAAAGTAGGGGTAACAAGGCTAGAAAGAGGCTACTTTCTCACACTCTCTACTGCACTTTTGAAAAGCAACAGGAACACTTGCGGATGGAAGATGGGCAGGTGCGTCTCTGAAATCCATTCTGGTGTGGGAGGTATATTGGTTGGGGATGAAAGAAAGGGTAAGGCACAGCATTTTTAAATAATCAGCAAGTGCCATCCGTTGGACATGATAGATCACCAATCGGAAGCGAATGCCGGATCTGTCTCCCAACTGTGTGGGCATCAGCCTCCATAGGCGAGTGAAAGTGGTTTGTTGACTGGTGTGGAAGAGGATGAGGTGTTGAAAGACTTGGCCCTGCTGTGCCTCATACTGTCTGCCAGTTCTGAGTCCCTGAAGGATAGGGTCGCCTGATGCATAACTCGCTGTGAAGCCTTTGTTTATGAACTGTCCCCTAGAGTAACTTCTACATTTCCAAAAGTGGTGCAGAGTTTTTTTTGCACAAGTTAATATTTCTAAGGCAGCTCTACTATCTTTAAAACATTGCAAAGCGGAGTCCACCTCTTCTATGAAGAGGTGGGCCCATCGACAGGCATGGTCATCAGCAAAGCATGCACATTGCTGAAGAATCCAGTAGAACTCATCCAGTCATACTGACAAAGGCCAACACAGTTTCCTGCCAAGGCAATTCATAGTATCCAAATTTGCACACCACATTTGTCCCTTTATAGTCCAATGTGTATCATCTGGGCCAAAGAAGCCCTCGGTTCTTCTGGGACTGCCAGCAAGAGCTCGCTGCCCATGTCCAAAGAGTATGGATATAACAGCTCAACAAGCAAACTGGATTGATAAACCACAAGGCGAAACTAGCTAAAAAAATAAATAAAAAAAACATGTGCTTGCCAAAATCATCATTCACTTACATTCCCTAGCTGAAGGAGTGGTGTAGAATAAATTGGATTTGCTTTACTGGCAAAGGACTGTACAATAAGGCTCTCTGTAGTAGGATACTTAGGGAGAAAATTCTGGCACCAGGCATCTGTCTATGATGTCTGGCCACCTCCCTGTTCACAGGTGGGCAAGAACACTGTTTTTATCAGGTAGCGATCTGATTATCTGTAAGAGCATCACTGAAATGAAGGAAGTGCTACATTCATTTGACCCAGGCTATAGGCTACTAAAACATCTGTTTTAGTCTCAACTCTAGCAAGGGCTGTCCTCCAAACCACCACTCCAAATGAGGTGATCTCATCCATTCCTATATGTGGTGCAGCAAGCTCTGTCTCGGGTAAGGTACTTGTAAATCAAGGTATAAGGCATCAGTGTGATGTAGGGCAAGCATGCAATCCCCACTCGGTCAACAGGATCACGGAGTGCACCCTGCTCAGGCACAGGATCAGTGTTAGACTTTTCATCCTTGGCGTGGTCTCCTGTAACTTTTGCCTCCGTTTCCCAGATTGTTGATGTATGCTGGGCTCCGGTTTTGCTGTTTGTTATTCTGGGCACTTTACCACTGCTAACCCTTGCTAAAGTGCTCCTATATATTATGTGTATGTAATTGGCTTATCCATGATTGGTATATTTGATTTACTGGTAAATCCCTAGTACAGTGCACAAGAGGAGCAGAGGGCCTGTAAATCAAATGCTACTAGTGGGCCTCCAGCACTGGTTGTGCAACCCACATAAGTAGCTCTGTATTCAAGTCTCAGACCCGCCACCGCAGTGTCTCTGTGCGCAGTTTTAACTGTAAATTCGACTTGGCAAGTGGCCCCACTTGCCAGGCCTAAACATTCCCTTTTCTTACATGTGAGGCACCCCCAAGGTAGGCCCAAGGTAGCCCCAAGGGCAGGGTGCAGTGTAAGGTTAAGGTAGGAAATATAGTAATCTGTTTTATATTTCCAGACGGTGAAATATTGCTAAATTTGTTTTTCACAGTTGCAAGGCCTGTCCCTCTCATAGGTTAACATGGGGGCTACCTTTAAGTATGATTAAAGTGTAGATTTCCTTTGGGAGCGATTGGACATGTGGAGTTTGGAGTCTCTGAGCTCACAATTTAAAAATACATCTTTTAGTAAAGTTGATTTTAAGATTATGTTTGAAAATGGCACTTTTAGAAAGTGAGCATTTTCTTGCTTATACCATTTCTGTGACTCTGCCTATTTGTGGATTCCCTGTCTGGGTCAGTTTGGCAGTTGGGTTGGTTGCACCTCACAATAGACAGTGACACAAAGGGAGCTGAGGTGTAGTCTGCATATCCTGATGAGCCATCTGTGCGAGGAGGGAGAGGAGAAGTGGTCACTCACACATGAAAGGGCTGTGCCTGCCCTCACACAATGCAGTCTCCAACCCCCTGGTGAGTGTCTGGGGCCTGGCCAAGGCAGGATTTCAAAGTCAAGAGAGGCTTTGCTTTGAAATAGGCCTACTTCAAAGGAGAAATTGGGTGTAAGAAGGGCACCCAAAACCACAGACTAGAGAACACTTCTGGAAACCAAGAGGAACCTCTGCCTGGAGAAGAGCTGAAGAGCTAATAAAAAAGAGCTGCCCTGCCTGTGACTGCTTTGTGGAGCTATCCTGCAGTTGCTGCTTCTGCCAGAGTAAGAGGGCAAAGACTGGACTGTGTGCCTTCCATCTTGTGAAGATCTCCAAGGGCTTGATTTAAAGCTTGCCTCCTGTTTGAAGTCTCAGGGACAGCAAAGACTTCTCTATGCCAGCACCTGTAGTCTCTGCAGAGACCCCTACTCTGCCCTCTGTTGCCCATCCAGTTCCTGGGACCCTGAAAGGAGAAGCTGGCAGCCCAAGAGTAAGAAATCCACGTACAGAACGCCGTGCGGGGAAAAGATAGACGCAACTCAGATCTGCAGCTGAAAAATCGACGCAGCCAGATTCGTGGCTGAAAATAGATGCTCGTCTGCAACGCGACCGAAGAATCGACGCATGGAGCTGGAGAAACGATGAGCAGCATTGGTGACTGAGGCTGGGGGATCGCAATCCGCGCTGCGTGCTTTTTTTGAATCATCGTGCGGCTGGATTTCCAACGCAAGTACCGCTGGGCGTATAAAAACAATGCAAGGCCTGCCTGGACCAGTGTGCTGACCGGATCGACGCATCGCTCTCCTGCAGAGAAGAAATGACCCGTCCAGACGAAAGGAGAAACAACGCAGTCTCGCTCGTGAGTGAAATCGACGCAGCGCAAGCCCTTTTTGACACACACTCGCCCATGCAGAGTTATTTTTGACGCACCCAAGGTACATATTCACGCTAACAGTGTTAGCGTGTGTTGAAAATACTTTACACAGTTAAGCCTACTGCTCATGCCAAGCTACCAAGGGGGTAAGAAGGGGTTAGCTGAGGGTGAGGGTGATTCTCTTTTACGCTGACTAGAGTGAGGGTCCTTGCTCGGACAGGGGGTAACCTGACTGTCAACCGAAGACCCCATTTCTAACAATCAGTCTGACCTAAAAATATAATGGAGCCTCTGTTGATAGCTGTGATGCAATACAGGCACAGTATTAGAGTCCGGCTGCATGACTACAAGTTGCGCTTTTGTAAGGTTGAGGCGGACATCTGTTTGTGATCACACAGACATTGAGTCATCTTGCGGCACCAGCAGCACCAGTGTCTAGGTGGCAGAAACTGGTACGATTGTGCAGTCAATGTGGCAGTCTGTACTCAAGTAGGTAGGGCCAGGCAGCAGGTCCCAAAAGGGCAGACAGCACCAGGGGAGAACCCACTGACAGCAACCCAACTGCAGGCCCCTGCAGTTTCTTGGGATCTGAAGGCATTAAAGCACCTTAAATTTGCAGAAAAATTTAAATTGAAATCAAAAAGGTACATGATGCCTGTAAGATTCCAGACTGATCCGGCCATCAAAGGTTTTGGCAGGCAGGCTTCAGTTCATCTTGAAACTTGAACGAAAGTTCAAGTAACTTACCTTTGGCATTGACTTCTCTAGTAGAGACTTGAGAGCTGCAGATTCCTTACCTTAGAATTATTCCTAGGCTTCAGTCTGGATTCAGAACTTTTTTTTCGTGAGCAGTACCCCTGCACACCAGAAGTGATGTGTACGGTGCCTACATAGCATCACCCCTGCGTGCTGACATATTTGTATTTATAAAACACATTAAGACCGAAGGCATCTAAGCTAGCACTGAAAGCACCATTAAAGTTGAGAGAATAATCGGGTTTCAAGTTGCTTACGAAATACAATGCAGGAATTTAGACTCACAAGATAACATGGCTGCTGCCACAGAAAGCACGTCCTCCCCATCAAACTTTCTGTAACTTGGGAATGATCACCTTTCTTTGTGCTGCAGATCTAAGCTGTCTGTTAGGAGACTAGCAGTAGAAAGTGGTTCTCCAGTTACATGGGCCCTGCTGGTGAAGAGCCTTAAGGCCCATGCATAGGGATTTAAAAATCACACGCTTCCTCACAGGAAGCCAGTGAAAAGAATACAATTCATTACCTGAGATGTGCCAGGGACATCCAAAACCACCTGGGCCGCCGTATTTTGAATGACCTACAGTTTGTTCAGAGATTAATGGTCAGAATTTAAATATAGAGCATTACAGAAGTCAAGACGAGATGTGATAAGGGCCATAACCACTGAAACTCTTAATTCCCCTGGTAAGAAGGGAACATCTTAATAATGACGAAGCTCACCTTCATGTTAACCTGCAAGTTAAAGGTTAAGGGTGTTGCAAAAACCACTCCAATATTTTTAACGGTGGGGAACAGGCATAGGTAAAGGGCTGCATCTCCTGCCATCAGAGCTTGAACTACACAGAATTTTCCACTCTAAAGACTACAAGCTCAGCCTTCTCTGTAATAGGTTTTAACTAGTTCGCCTTCTTCCAGTTGCTGATTTCAAGCATACAGGACCTGAATTTGCCTGCCATCAGTGCCAAGTTGTTCGGTATGGAGACAATTTGAGTGTCGTCCACACAGGACAGCACCTAGAAACCAAAAGATAAATTTTACCAACAGGGCTACGTAAAGATTAAACAAAGTGGGGCTGAAGGAGGTCCCTTGCAGTACTCCACAAGGAAGCTGGAAAGTTTTAGCTCCATAGTCCCTGCAGTTGACCGTTTCGGTCCTATTCTCCATGAAGGATTCCAAGTGATTAAAAGCAGTGACCCTCAGCCCAGCCTGTCTCAATCTTTGCACCAAGAGGTAGGGAAATAGTGTGGTAGGCTGTGGACAAATCTATCATAACTAGAACAGTTGAGTCCTGATCCACTTGGCAGTGAACAGAATCTGCCACAGTGACCAGTGAAGATTGTGCTTTGGAACCCATTCTGAGAAGGATCCAGAAGATCATGAGCAGTTAGGAACTGAGCTAAATCGTGACTGATGCACTTCAAGAATTTTAGCCAGAGTCAGCAGGAGAGAAATTGGGCAAAGGTTTTTTATGTCTCTTGGAACCCCATTATGTTTCTTTTTAAGGGGAATGGCGATTGCCTCTTTCCAGCACTGAGGGAACACTCCAGACTCATGAATCTGGGTATAAACCTTCTCCAAGAAGACTGCAATATGGTCAGACATGTCACTTTGTCACAACTTTCCACGCCAGGATCACAGAGCCAAGACCACTACTGACCACTTGTGTGAAACTAGGGCCCTGAAAAGGGAACAGCCCTATACCTCGAAATACATTTGGAGAGCGGGGAGAATGGGTGGGTCGTTAGGAAATCTCTGGCTAGACAGAACCTCTACCAGATAAGGTGTTACCGAAGGGAAGTAAATTGTTCACATTATAGAGACTTCTAGCGGCAGATTCCTTACCTTAGAATAGATACCCAAGTAATACCTCCCCGGAGGAGGGTTTGCAAACCCGATATAGACTAGACAGTCCATAAGGACCAAACAGGCAGAGTGCCCATTTTGACTCACCTGGCTGCTGAGGCAACTGTGCATAGAGAAGGTGTGCAGCTAAGCCCTCATTGCAGCCTGACAGATGTCCAGGACCGGAACTCTGCATGCAAATGCAGTGGTTGCAGCCTTTGTTCTGGTGAAATGAGCATGCAAACCCTCTGGGGATTGCTTGTTGACCAATGTGTAGTAGATCTTAATGCAGAGTACAATCCATCAGGATATGGTTAAATTCTGTACAGCCTTCCCTTTCATGGTTCCTACATATCTCACAATGAGTTGATCACCCACGGGTGACAGTCGTGTGCGGTCATAGTAGAATGACAATGCTCTTTTTGCATTCAGCCAGTGGAGTCTCTCCTCTTCCTTAGAGGGATGAGATGGTGTGTAAAAGGTAGGCAATGTGATGGACTGTCCTACGTGGAATAGGGTGACTACCTTCGGCAAGAAGGATTCTCAAATCCCAAGGACCAGTTTGGGTAAAAAGAAATGCACTGAGGCTAGGAAACGCCTGCAGTGCTCTGATCCTTTGAGCAGATGTAATTGCCACCAGAAAGGCCATCTTGATGATGAGGAGCCTAAGAGGGCAGTTTTGAAGCGGCTCAAATGAAGCGCACATTAGAAAAGTAAGAACGAAAGTAGGTCGCATTGAGGCCTAACGAAGGGAGCAGGAGGAACATGAAGACCTTTAAGGAACACATTTCTAATAGGGGGCTTGAAAAGGGAGGGCTGATCTGGCAGCTGCATAAAAGCTAAGATAGCAGATACATGACCCTTCAATGTGCCCAATGCAGGGCCCTACTGGGCTGGGGTAAGAATAATCAAAAGAACTTTGGGAAGAGGTTCAGATAAACTTTATCTGTACACCATGGCACAAACTTTCTCCAATGGCCCGTGTATACCGTCTTGGTGGAGGGTGTAAGGAAATGCCTCCTTGGCATGGTTACCCCCTGACTTTTTGCCTTTGCAGATGCCAAGTTATGATTTGAAAGTGTGCTGAGGCTTGCTAACCAGGTCCTAGCACCAGTGTTCTTTCCCTAACCTGTACCTTTGTTTCCACGATTGGCACACCCTGGCATCCAGTTAAGTCCCTTGTAACTGGTACCCCTGGTACCAAGGGCCATGATGCCAGGGAAGGTCTCTAAGGGCTGCAGCATGTCTTATGCCACCCTGGGGACCCCACACTCAGCACAGACACACTGCTTGCCAGCTTGTGTGTGCTGGTGGGGATAAAATGACTAAGTCGACATGGCACTCCCCTCAGGGGGCCATGCCAACCTCACACTGCCTATAGGTATAGATAAGTCACCCCTCTAGCAGGTCTTACAGCCCTAAGGCAGGTTGCACTATACCAAAGGTGAGGGCATAAGTGCATGAGCACTATGCCCCTACAGTGTCTAAGCAAAACCTTAGACATTGCAAGTGCAGGGTAGCCATAAGAGTATATGGTCTGGGAGTCTGTCATGCACGAACTCCACAGCACCATAATGGCTACACTGAAAACTGGGAAGTTTGGTATCAAACTTCACAGCACAATAAATGCACACTGATGCCAGTGTACATTTTATTGTGAAACACACCCCAGAGGGCATCTTAGAGATGCCCCGTGAAACCATACCGACTTGGTGTGGGCTGACTAGTTTTAGCAGCCTGCCACACACCAGACATGTTGCTGGCCACATGGGGAGAGTGCCTTTGTCACTCTGTGGCTAGTAACAAAGCCTGTACTGGGTGGAGATGCTTCTCACCTCCCCCTGCAGGAACTGTAACACCTGGCGGTGAGCCTCAAAGGCTCACCCCCTTTGTTACAGCACTCCATCTAGTGGAGTTGCCCGCCCCCTCCGGCCACGGCTCCACTTTTGGCGGCAAGGACGGAGGAGATAATGAGAAAAACAAGGAGGAGTCACTGGCCAGTCAGGACAGCCCCTAAGGTGTCCTGAGCTGAGGTGACTGACTTGTAGAAATCCTCCATCTTGCAGTTGGAGGATTCCCCCAATAGAATTAGGGATGTGCCCCCCCTCCCCTCAGGGAGGAGGCACAAAGAGGGTGTAGCCACCCTCAGGGCTAGTAGCCATTGGCTACTAACCCCCCAGACTTAAACACACCCCTAAATCGAGTATTTAGGGGCTCCCAGAACCTAGGAAACTAGATTCCTGCAACCTAAGACGAAGAAGGACTGCTGAGCTGAAAAACCTGCAGAGAAGACGGAGACACCAACTGCTTTGGCCCCAGCTCTACCGTCCTGTCTCCCCACTTCAAAAGAACTGCTCCAGTGACGCGTTCCACAGGGTCCAGCGACCTCTGAAGCCTCAGAGGACTACCCTGCATCTAAAAGGACCAAGAACTCCCGAGGACAGCGGCTCTGCTCCAAGAAAGAAGCATCTTTGCAACAAATAAGCAACTTTGAAAGAACACACATTTCCCAGCGGAAGCGTGAGACTTTGCACTCTGCACCCGACGCCCCCGGCTCGACTTGTGGAGAACCAACGCTACAGGGAGGACTCCCCGGTGACTGCGAGCCCGGGAGTAGCCAGAGTTGACCCCCCCCTGAGCCCCCACAGCGACGCCTGCAGAGGGAATCCAGAGGCTCCCCCGGACTGCGACTGCCTGCTTCTAAGAACCAGACGCCTGGTAAGGACACTGCACCCGCAGCCCCCAGGACCTGAAGGATCCGACCTCCAGTGCAGGAGCGACCCCCCAGGTGGCCCTCTCCCTTGCCCAGGTGGTGGCTACCCTGAGGAGCCCCCCCGCCCACCCATTTGCCTGCATCACTGAAGAGACCCCTGGGTCTCCCATTGAACTACATTGCAAACCAGACGCCTGTTTGCACACTGCACCCGGCCGCCCCCGTACCGCTGAGGGTGTACTTTTTGTGCTGACTTGTGTCCCCCCGGTGCCCTACAAAACCCCCCTGGTCGGCCCTCCGAAGACGCAGGTGCTTACCTGCTGGCAGACTGGAACCGGGGCACCCCCTTCTCCATTGAAGCCTATGCGTTTTGGGCACCACTTTGACCTCTGCACCTGACCGGCCCTGAGCTGCTGGTGTGGTAACTTTGGGGTTGCTCTGAACCCCCAACGGTGGGCTACCTTGGACCCAATTTTGAACCCTGTAGGTGGTTTACTTACCTGCAAAACTAACAAAAACTTAACTCCCCCAGGAACTGTTGAAAATTGCACTGTGTCCAGTTTTAAAACAGCTTATTGCCATTTGTGTGAAAACTGTATATGCTATTTTGCTAATTCAAAGTTCCTAAAGTTCCTAAGTGAAATACCTTTCATTTAAAGTATTGCTTGTAAATCTTGAACCTGTGGTTCTTAAAATAAACTAAGAAAATATATTTTTCTATATAAAAACCTTTTGGCCTGGAATTGTCTTTGAGTGTGTGTTCCCCATTTATTGTCTGTGTGTGTACAACAAATGCTTAACACTACCCTCTGAAAAGCCTACTGCTCGACCACACTACCACAAAATAGAGCATTAGTATTATCTCTTTTTGCCACTATCTTACCTCTAAGGGGAACCCTTGGACTCTGTGCATGCTATTTCTTACTTTTAAACAGTACATACAGAGCCAACTTTCTACAGAGGGATACCGAGCAGCCAAAATAACACTTCGGGCAGAAGGACAAAAGCTGTCAACTGTCGCTGCTAAATGTCCACACATTGAAGGTGAACTGCTGGCAGCTTCTGATGGAATATGCTGCCCTGCTGCTGCAACAGGAGATCCTCCGAAAGAGGCAACCTATTCGGAGAACTGATGCACATTCCTAATAGCTCGGAATACCAGACTCTCGGAGCCCAGTCTTCAGCCAAAAAAGATGACTTGGGCCTGGCCAGTCCTGATCTTGAGAACTCTGGGAGGAAGTGGTATTGGTGGAAAGCGTATAAGAGGCTGGAGATAGATTGCAAAGTGTCCCCTAGCAAGAGCAGCCTTGGAAACTCCAGCACACAGAACTGGTGACTGCGCGTTCTTGGTGGTGGCGAATAGATCTAACCAAGGACCTCACTGCAGAAAGAACGCTTTCACCGCCCCACCTTGTTTTTGTAGCACCACATGGCCAGGATGCTGTCTGAACACCTGCACTAGCTTACCCTTAATGTAGGGTAGAAAGGCTTTTATTGCCAACTGGATCGGTTGGAGCCCCAACTGGTCTGAATTCCTCCGGAGAACAGAGTCCTCTGATCTCCACCTCTCCCAGATGGTCACCCAAGCCCAGGAGAGACATCTGTTTCTACCGTCAGATATGGTTTGGAAAAGGAGTCTGCCACTGACCCAATTGTGGTTCGTCAGCTACCAATGCAGATCATTTGCAGTGCCCTACGAGATCTGGATCACATCAGAGAGATTTGTCTGATGCTGCACCCACTAAATCTTCAGGTCCCACTGTAGAGCCACCAAATGCCAGCGGGAACAAGTCACTGGCATGATGCAGGAGACCATGAGGCCCAGCAGCCTCAGTCTCACCGAAATCCAGGATAGAGCTTAAAATAACAGTATCGTAGCCTGAATATCCTGGACTTGCAGCTCAGGACTGTACTGTGTCCAGAACAGCTCAGATGAAAGGCAGCATCTTAGAAGAAATAAGGTGTGACTTCGGCATGCTGACAAAGAACCCTAGCGAGTGCAGGAAGTCCGCCTTAGTCTGGAGAGGACTGGATGGGGATGGGGATGGGGATGGGGATGGGGCTGGGGCTGGGGACCCCCCCACCCCCCCAAACAGCCAGTCATCGAGATATGGAAGACTTGCACCCTGATCTCTGCAGATCAGCTGCAATCCCCCACTACTCCATCATCTTGGTGAACACCCGAAGGGGTATGGTAAGGCGAAATTATAGCACAGCAAATTAAAAGTGCTTGTGGCACACAGTGACCTGTAGGTAAAATCTCTGGGCAGGCAGGACAGGGATGTGCAAATAAGTATGTGCCCTGCAAGTCCACAGCTACCACCTAATCTCCCAGGTCCAGAGCATACAGGACTTCCACAGGTATTTTGACCTTTTTTCAGGAAGAATAGGGTGCAAGTCTAGGACAGGACAAAGGCCTCTGTCCTTTTTGGCCATCAGAAAGTAGCAGGAATAAAAACAACCTACTTCTGATGCCAGCCTACTCACTTGCTATGGCTCCCTTGGCCAAGAAAGCCTGCACTTCCTGGTGGAGTAATCAGATGTGTTCCTCCATCATCTGATTGTATGTGGGTGGCATGGATTATCCTTTGAACAATCTGATAAACCAAGTAGTCAGATGTTATCAATCTCCAGTGGTGCAGGTGATGGCATATCCTGATGCTAAACTGGGTGGCTATGATGATCGGAGGGCAAACTAAAGGGGCTTGGAGGCTGTGGTGGACTGGCCAGACCTCTGGCTGCCTGACCCACGAGGCTTGTGGGTTCCACGTCAGACATTCAAAAACTGAGAAATCTGCTGGCCAGTTAGATACAAAGATGGAAGCCCCTTCCATTGCAACGAAAGGAGCCAAAGGAAGGCAATAGTTGGTGAGGGGCCATGGAAAGGTCTAGAGACCTGGCTGTAGCCCTGCTGTCCTTAAAGCGCTCCAGAGCTTAGTCCACCTCGTCTCTGAAGGGATGGGAGCCATCAAAGGGCATGTCCATGAGTGAGGTCTGGATATCCCCAGAAAAGCCAGTCATCCTCAGCCAGGCATGAGGCTTAAGGCCAGGCGATGAAACCACTGCCTAGCGAGTTGGTTGCATCCAGCCCACAGCATATGGCGATCTTAGCTGCATCTCTCCTATCAGCAATAGTCTGAAAGAGTATGGATCTGGCCTCCTGAGACCAAAGGTAGGACCTGTGCAACTCAGTCCCACAGCAAGAGGGAGTATCGGCCCAAAAGGTATCTTCCCCAAGGTCTCCAACCTCTGATTCCAGGTCCGGGGTAGGGAATGCATCAGGATTCAATATGGAAGCAAAAGCTTGGACCACCAAACTCTCCAGAGTGGAGTGTGTTGTAAGTAAACTTGGGCCCCCTGGGGCAGGGCGACGGTGGCAGCCATCAACCTATTCACAGGAGCTCCAGTGCAGGGCTTGGATCAGGCCTAGAGTAGGACTTCTGTGAGGACTTTGTTAAACAGGAGGTGTTTCAGATGTGGTGACTCCTGGTTGAAGTGTTGTAGGAAAGTACCATCTTGCCTGGCATGTTACGCCCATTTTCACTGTATGTGTGTTTGTTTTTGCCCTTGTGTCACTGGGATCCTGCCAGGCAGGACCCCAGTGCTCATAATGTATGCCCTGTGTGGTGCCTAACTATCACTGAGGCTCTGCTAACCAGAACCTCAGTGTTTATGCTCTCGCTGCTTTCTAAAAGTGTCACTGCAGGCTAGTGCCTAATTTTACCAATTCTCATTGGCACACTGGTACACCCATATAATTCCCATGTATATGGTACCTAGGTACCCAGGGTATTGGGGTTCCAGGAGATCCCTATGGGCTGCAGCATTTCTTTTGCCAAGCATTGGGAGCTCAGGCAATTCCTACACAGGCCCGCCACTGCAGCCTGAGTGAAATAACATCCACATTATTTCACAGCCATTTTTCACTGCACATAAGTAACTTATAAGTCACCTATATGTCTAACCCTCACTTGGTGAAGGTTAGGTGCCAAGTTACTTAGTGTGTGGGCACCCTGGCACTAGCCAAGGTGCCCCCACATCGTTCAGGGCAAATTCCCTGGACTTTGTGAGTGCGGGGACACCATTACACGCGTGCACTGCACATAGGTCACTACCTATGTGTAGCGTCACAATGGTAACTCTAAACATGGCCATGTAACATGTCTAAGATCATGGAATTGTCATCCCAATACCATTCTGGTCACTAGCACAGAACCCGGGTACTGCCAAACTGCCCTTCCGGGGTTTCCACTGCAGCTGCCAACCCCTCAGACAGGATTCTGCCCTCCTGGGGTCTGGGCAGCCCAGGTCCAGGAAGGCAGAACAAAGGATTTCCTCTGAGAAAGGGTGTTACATCCTCTCCCTTTAGAAATAGGTGTGAAGGGCTGGGGAGGAGTAGCCTCCCCCAGCCTCTGGAAATGCTTTGATGAGCACGGATGGTGCCCATCTCTGCATAAGCCAGTCTACACCGGTTCAGGGATTTCCCCCAGCCCTGCTCTGGCGCGAAAGTGGACAAAGGAAAGGGGAGTAATCACTCCCCTGACCAGTACCTCCCAGGGGAGGTGCCCAGAGCTCCTCCATTGTGTCCCATACCTCTGCCATCTTGGATTCAGAGGTGTTGGGGCACACTGGACTACTCTGAGTGGCCAGTGCCAGCAGGTGACGTCGGAGACCCCTCCTGAGAGGTTCTTACCTCTCTTGGTAGACAAACCTCCTTTCTTGGTTGCCAAACCTCCTTTTCTGGCTATTTAGGGTCGCTCCTCTGGGGTATTCTTCAGAATGCAAGAGCTCACCAGAGTGCCACTGCACTTCCCTCTTCGACTTCTGCCAAGGATCGATCACTGACTGCTCCAGGACGCCTGCAAAACCGCAACAAAGTAGCATGATGACTACCAGCAACATTGTAGCGCCTCATCCTGCCGGCTTTCTCGACTGTTTCCTGGTGGTGCATGCTCTGAGGGCTGTCTGCCTTCACCCTGCACTGGAAGCCAAGAAGAAATCTGTGTCGACGGAATCTTCCCCCTGCTAACGCAGGCACCAAAAGACTGCATCACTGGTCCTCTGGGTCCCCTCTTGTCCTGACGAGCGTGGTCCCTGGAACACAGGAGCTGGATCCAAGTGACCCCCACAGTCCAGTGATCCTTCAGTCCACTTTTGGTGGAGATAAGTCCTTGCCTCTCCACGGCCGACAGCAAACCTGTGTACTGCATGATTTGCAGCTGCTACGGCTTCTGTGCACTTCTCCAAGGATTCCTTTGTGCACAGCCTAGCCTGGGTCCGTAGCACTCCATCCTGCAGTACTCAACCCTCTGAGTTGGACTCCAGCATCGTGGGACCCTCCTTTTGTGAATCTGAGTTCACAGATCTTCTAAGTGTTCAGGTACTTCTGCGGGTGCTGCCTGCTTCTGCGGGGGCTCTGAGTTGCTGAGCACCCCTGTAAAGAAATGGCTCCCTGTTGCAGTTACCCCCCACTTTTTGCCTGATACTGATGCTGACTTGACTGAGAAGTGTGCTGGGACCCTGCTAACCAGGCCCCAGCACCAGTGTTCTTTCACCTAAAATGTACCATTGTTTCCACAATTGGCACAACCCTGGCACCTAGGTAAGTCCCTTGTAACTGGTACCCCTGGTACCAAGGGCCCTGATGCCAGGGAAGGTCTCTAAGGGCTGCAGCATGTCTTATGCCACCCTAGGGACCCCTCACTCAGCACAGACACACTGCTTGCCAGCTTGTGTGTGCTGATGGGGAGAAAATGACTAAGTCAACATGGCACTCCCCTCAGGGTGCCATGCCAACCTCCCACTGCCTGTGGCATAGGTAAGTCACCCCTCTAGTAGGCCTTACAGCCCTAAGGCAGGGTGCACTATACCACAGGTGAGGGCATATGTGCATGAGCACTATGCCCCTACAGTGTCTAAGCAAAACCTTAGACATTGTAAGTGCAGGGTAGCCATAAGAGTATATGGGCTGGGAGTCTGTCAAAAACGAACTCCACAGCTCCATAATGGCTACACTGAATACTGGGAAGTTTAGTATCAAACTTCTCAGAATAATAAACCCACACTGATGCCAGTGTTGGATTTATTAAAAAATGCACACAGAGGGCATCTTAGAGATACCCCCTGTATTTTACCCAATTGTTCAGTGCAGGACTGACTGGTCTGTGCCAGCCTGCTGCTGAGAGACGAGTGTCTGACCTCATGCGGTGAGAGCCTTTGTGCTCTCTGAGGACAGAAACAAAGCCTGCTCTGGGTGGAGGTGCTTCACACCTCCCCCCTGCAGGAACTGTAACCCCTAGCAGTGAGCTTCAAAGGCTCAAGCTTCGTGTTACAATGCCCCAGGGCACTCCAGCTAGTGGAGTTGCCCGCCTCCTGGACCCAGCCCCCACTTTTGGCGGCAAGTCCAGGAGAGATAATGAGAAAAACAAGGAGGAGTCACTGGCCAGTCAGGACAGCCCCTAAGGTGTCCTGAGCTGAGGTGACTCTGACTTTTAGAAATCCTCCATCTTGTAGAAGGAGGATTCCCCCAATAGGATTAGGGATGTGACCCCCTCCCCTTGGGAGGAGGCACAAAGAGGGTGTACCCACCCTCAGGGCTAGTAGCCATTGGCTACTAACCCCCCAGACCTAAACACGCCCTTAAATTTAGTATTTAAGGGCTACCCTGAACCCTAGAAAATTAGATTCCTGCAACTACAAGAAGAAGGACTGCCTAGCTGAAAACCCCTGCAGCGGAAGACCAGAAGACGACAACTGCCTTGGCTCCAGAAACTCACCGGCCTGTCTCCTGCCTTCCAAAGATCCTGCTCCAGCGACGCCTTCCAAAGGGACCAGCGACCTCGACATCCTCTGAGGACTGCCCCTGCTTCGAAAAGACAAGAAACTCCCGAGGACAGCGGACCTGCTCCAAGAAAAGCTGCAACTTTGTTTCCAGCAGCTTTAAAGAACCCTGCAAGCTCCCCGCAAGAAGCGTGAGACTTGCAACACTGCACCCGGCGACCCCGACTCGGCTGGTGGCGATCCAACACCTCAGGAGGGACCCCAGGACTACTCTGATACTGTGAGTACCAAAACCTGTCCCCCCTGAGCCCCCACAGCGCCGCCTGCAGAGGGAATCCCGAGGCTTCCCCTGACCGCCTGGGAGAGACCCTGCACCCGCAGCCCCCAGGACCTGAAGGACCGGACTTTCACTGGAGAAGTGACCCCCAGGAGTCCCTCTCCCTTGCCCAAGTGGAGGTTTCCCCGAGGAATCCCCCCCTTGCCTGCCTGCAGCGCTGAAGAGATCCCGAGATCTCTCATAGACTAACATTGCGAACCCGACGCTGGTTTCTACACTGCACCCGGCCGCCCCCGCGCCGCTGAGGGTGAAATTTCTGTGTGGACTTGTGTCCCCCCCGGTGCCCTACAAAACCCCCCTGGTCTGCCCTCCGAAGACGCGGGTACTTACCTGCAAGCAGACCGGAACCGGGGCACCCCCTTCTCTCCATTCTAGCCTATGTGTTTTGGGCACCACTTCGAACTCTGCACCTGACCGGCCCTGAGCTGCTGGTGTGGTGACTTTGGGGTTGCTCTGAACCCCCCACGGTGGGCTACCTTGGACCAAGAACTAAGCCCTCTAAGTGTCTTACTTACCTGGTAAAACTAACAAAAACTTACCTCCCCCAGGAACTGTGAAAATTGCACTAAGTGTCCACTTTTAAAACAGCTATTTGTCAATAACTTGTAAAGTATACATGCAATTTTTATGATTTGAAGTTCCTAAAGTACTTACCTGCAATACCTTTCGAATGAGATATTACATGTAGAATTTGAACCTGTGGTTCTTAAAATAAACTAAGAAAAGATATTTTTCTATATAAAAACCTATTGGCTGGATTTGTCTCTGAGTGTGTGTACCTCATTTATTGTCTATGTGTATGTACAACAAATGCTTAACACTACTCCTTGGATAAGCCTACTGCTCGACCACACTACCACAAAATAGAGCATTAGTATTATCTATTTTTACCACTATTTTACCTCTAAGGGGAACCCTTGGACTCTGTGCATGCTATTCCTTACTTTGAAATAGCACATACAGAGCCAACTTCCTACAACCCCCCGCCCCCGTCTCCTCCTCCAAGGGGCGACATCCTGGTCCTTCCTGGTCCCCAGCAGCACCCAAAAACCTCTACCGCGACCCTTGCAGCTAGCAAGGCTTGTTTGCGGTATTTCTGCGTGGAAACACTTCTGCAACAGCCAGCACGCCGTGGGACATCTTCCATCCAAAGAAGAAGTTCCTAGACTCTTGGACTTGGTCCCCTTGCTTTGCAGGTCCTCACGTCCAGGAATCCGTCTTCAGTGTTTTGCTGGTGCTTGTGGTTCTTGCTGAATCCCCCTAGCTGACTATTGTGTCTTTCTGGGGTAGTAGGGTAACTTTACTCCTACTTTTCAAGGTCTTGGGGTGGGGTATCTTGAACACCGACTGTTTTCTTACAGTCCCAGCAACCCTCCACAAGCTCCCATAGGTCTAGGGTCCATTTGTGATTCGCATTCCACTTTTGAAGTATATGGTTTGTGTTGCCCCTAGACCTATGTTCACCTATTGCATCCTATTGTGATTCTACATTGTTTGCACTACTTTTCTTACTGTTACTTACCTGTTGTGGGTTTGTGTACATATAACTTGTGCACATTACTTACCTCCTAAGTGAGGGTTTTCTCTGAGATACTTTTGGCATATTGTCAAAAATAAAGTACCTTTATTTTTAGTAACTCTGAGTATTGTGTTTTCTTATGATATTGTGCTATATGACATAAGTGGTATAGTAGGAGCTTTGCATGTCTCCTAGTTCAGCCTATGCTGCTTTGCCACAGCTACCTCTATCAGCCTAAGCTGCTAGAAGCACCTCTAGTCTACTAATAAGGGATAACTGGACCTGGCACAGGGTGCAAGTACCACTATAAGCAAGGCCAGCCTCCTACAAGTGTTGTGTAGCCATTTTAGAAATAGCTCCATGCACGTTAGTTTGACACATTAGGCCGCTGTGCACTTTAACCTAGATATATTTTATTTGGCTTCGCATTATTATTTTTACAATAACCGGTTTTACTGTCTTGTTTTATTTTCATCTATTTAACTGTTTTTGCTCAATTCAGCACTGTGTTCTCAAACAAGACATTCTTGTCAAGGCTACAGTTTGGTACATTGCAGGTGAACGTGGTAGAAGTTTAGTCTCCAACATTTGCCGAAAATACACATCCTTACGTAGGGACATTTTCTTAGAACATCAGCTATGTTATTATAAAAACACTTCATAGTCCCATTACACGTTAAGAGGGAGATTCCAGCCAGGGAACCACAACTGTATGCTGATTGCTGAATGCTTTGTTTTATTAAACCTGCCATTGAAACATATACTGCTTCTGTCTACCATTTGTATATGATACTGTATTGTGAATGAGAGAACCGGATGTGACCTGAGTGACCACGACTTCCCTGAGAAGCCTAATATGTCATGCACTTGGCTGCCCAATCATCCCTATCTTCTAGTAGAGATGAGGCACTGCTAGTTAGCCGGAGCAAAACCCGGATTTAGAGCGACAGGTGTCACCCACCATGGGCCGGACTCAGTCTCCCACACTGTGGACAATCTTTCTGCTCAAAATCCAGTAGTCTCATTAGAATAATGAGCGCCTACTCGACAGAAGGACCTCAGTCAAGACCATCAACAGCCACAGTGGGTGGACAAAGGACTGAGGACTCAGCATCACCATAGCAAATGAGGCTCCTTCCTCCATAGCCAGTATCTGGGGATGGGTTTAGTTGACTGGCATCTGCCAGATCCTCCCAACAGGTGTCTTTGGTGACCTCTAGGGCCTGGTATTCATCAGCCCCCAGTGGGCCCTGCCAGTCATCCCCACGTCCTAGCCCAAAGGAATACAACACAAGCTCTGATCTGGGTGGTGAGCCCCCAGTCAGTGCCAAAATCAGACAACATCCATCTATTTTAGAGTCGGGATGAAGTATGGGGACCATGTTGCCAGTGATTGCCAGGGACGTAGGTAGTGGAGCCAGGGAAAGTTGATGTGGCACAACCAGTGCCACTCAGGACCCATCCAGAAGAGGACAGAAGGGGCCCTCCCAAGTCTGTGGGGCCGACGGTGCTGCAGCGGGGGACAGGCTGCCTAAATATGAGGTGTATGGGCTAAAAATTCACAAAGTTGGGCAAGGGTTGCTCTGGCACTAGGAATGTGTGGGAGACGTAAAGACCCAGCACCACAGAGCCCACCTTGAACGCTAATGCTCCCTTGTTGAACAAGGCAAAGACCTCTTGGAATGGCTTTGCGACAGATCCCAGGATCTTCCTCCCGACTGGGATTGAGACTGGCGCTGTTGCACATCGAAAAGCAAGGAGCTGGAGAGGCCGCTCCCTCGAGGCCTTTGAGAGCACGGCCTGACAACTGACACAGGTCTTCGTGTTGTAGTTGCTCTTGAGGCACTAAAGAGATGAAGTGCAGGTCCATCACCGACATTTGTTGGTGACAGGTGCCACAGGGCTTGAAACCAGCCTTCCTTATGGATATCCCAGCCACACCGGGAGGCAGTCTTAAAAATCTGTTAACAAAAAGTCGAAAAGGTCAATAAAAAAAAAAAAAAAAAAAAAAAAAAAAAACACTGGTTTGCTCTTCTCTGGATCAGCAATGACCGTTGTGGAAAGAAAAGAGCCAAAGCCAGTGTGCTAAGGTGGGGTTGTATATCGAAACCACACATTCCGTTGCAACACACGCCGTTACCATGAGTGTTTGAGAATGCCATTACTACGCATATGCTTTAGCACGCACCTGCCCTAAAACTTAACTTTCCCAACCCTCCCTAAATAAGTACCCCCAAGACCCAATGCCCCCCCACCCTCTGCCCCTTCCTAAAAAAAGTACCCTGCACTGAGCCCAACACCAACCTTTGCACTTAACCTGAAACCACTCCCCACCCTAAAGCATAACCCCTGCACATCCCTAAAGCATTACCCACCAGGCCCAATACCCCTCAAGCCTGAAAACCACTCCCCCCCCTTAAATCCTAATACCTCACCCCCACCCCTCCATAAAACAGTACCCCCTAGACCCAATCCTCCATCTAATCCTAAAAACCGACCCCCTGCCCTAAAACCTAATCACACTCCTCCCTAAAACAGTCCCCCCCCACACCCAGAAGCCCAACCCCCCACTCTGCACTTAAGCTACAAAATGGCCTCACCCTAAAACATAACCCCCTGCCCCCTCCCTAAAACAGTACCCTGAGGCCCAATACCAATCCCGGAAACCTCCCCAGTCCTAAAACCTATTCTCCCACCCCGCACTCTCCCTAAAACAGTCCCCCCACCCCCCAAGCGCAACCCCCCCGCACTTAACTGGAAAACTGCCCAGTCCTAAAACATAACGCTCCCCCCAACACCCTCTCCCTAAACCAACAGCCCCCAGACCCTAAGGAGTAAGGCACGTTGCAGCTCGTTCTGAGGAAACAGAATGATCGTTCAGTTTCCTCTAACGACGCCAATAGCCGTCACCATCATTATAGCAAATAGCCCATACCATTACAATCGATGTAATGGTATGCATGGTAAAGGCTAATCGAGGAAACATCCACTGTTTACCCCAGGCACCCTTATAGGTACTGAGCACGTCACTTGCAGTGCTGATGACACCAAGTAGATCCGAACGTCACAACCAACCAGAATGCAGGGGTACTGCTCATGAACCTATTTCTGGATCCTATCTGGCACCTGGGGATAATTCTAAGGTAAGGAATCTGAGACTAGAAATCTATCGGATAATAATATTTCGAGGCCAACTGCTGCTATTTTGTTCAACAATTTGCTTTGTTTACTGAGGAGGTGGGTAGGTTGTGTATGAATTCAGCAACAAGTCCCATGATGGGCAAGACGGATTACCAGTTATGATTCTTTCTCCAACAAGGATTTTCATGAACACAGAATAGAATATGGTCAAATCTCGTCATTTTGAAAAATATTAGGAGAGCAATGCGGAAAGACACCTAGTAATTCACCTATTTGCAGAGACGCCTATACCATTTTGGCATCCAGACAGAACTCCAGATATAATCTATATACTGATGGTAAGGCAGAAGTTCTGCAAAAGCCTGCAATAGTTATGTTTCAGAGTATAGATGCACTAGCTGCCTTTCCTTCTGTGGTGTGAACGTTCAGTCTTGGTGGCATTACAAAGGACACAATATATCGTAATAAAGACTCCACAGATATTGAGATTGGAGTACAGGCAAGACAATATTTAAAGAATCGTTGACTTCAATTTTTTTGTCTTAGTGACTTAGTGTCGTGTTCACACTTGTCCTCGCAGGAGAGGACTAATGAGGGAAGAACAAAAATCAAAATGGTCTTATTTATGAAGATCTGTTGCATTTGTCGGGCTAAATGTGCCAAAACGTCCTTCAGGGTAAATTATTTGCAGTGGTAAAGCAAACTCAGTCACATTATCAAAACTACAGTTTTTAAGTCCTGGAGCACTTTCTGCTGGAGGGCACCTTCAGGAGTTGCCATTAACAATATGCACTTTGAGAACACCCCCTATTTATTTGAAGACACAGGGTTCTCTCTTTTGGCCTCATAATGACACCAAGTGTGCTCCTGTAAAGAGGACATATAAACCTCAGGACTATGGCCCTCATTCTGACCTTGGCGGTCTTTTCGCAAGACCGCTGAGTTACCGCCGCGGTGAAGACCGCCGACCGCGGCGGTGTGCCGCTGTGCGCATTCTGACCGCTGGGAGCGTTCCGCCGGAAAACCGCCAGCAGCCACACTGGCGGTCGGCGGGAAAGTGGAGACTGGTCAACCTCCACCGCCACGCCAGCAGAACACCGCCCACAGAATTACGACCCACATTTCTGTGTGGCGGTCTTCTGTTGGCGGTCTTCTGTTGGCGGGCACGTCCCTATGGCTCCCGTCGCCTCCCGGAGGACCAACGCACAAGGTAAGTTGATCGTCCGTGAGGGGAGGGGGTGGGGGGTGTTGTGTGATGTGGGCGTGCATGGGGGTGTGCGTGTGAGTGTGTAGAGTGGGTGTGTGAGTGCGTGTATGCGGGCGGGGGGTGCTGCTGTGTCTATGGGTAATGTGTGCTGTTCGGCAGGTGCGCATGTCGGCATGTATGTGTGCGGGTATGTGTCCCCGTTGTGTATGTGTGTGTAGGGGGCGTGTATATGTGCATGTTGGGGGTGTGTGCATGTCGGGGTACATGTATGTGCATGTCGGGGTGGGGGTGGGGAGGGGGTTCGTACCACCTCTGGGGGGTGGCAGGGGGGTGGAGGGTGTGGGGGGAGGACTCGGGTGGGTAGTGGGGGGTGGGGGAGACCCCTATCAGTGCCAGGGAAGGAATTCCCTGGCCCCGATAGTGCTTACCGCCATGGTTCGCACGGCGGTTCCCGCCCGCAAGAAACCGCGGCGGTAGGCAGGGTCATAATACCCTTGGCGGTCTTGGGACGACCGCCGGGCCGGAGTGCGCAAACTCCAGCCCCGCGGTCATGACCGCCGCGGCGGTCGGAGTGGAGAAGTAGCGGGCGGTCGCGGCGGGGACCGCCGCGGTCAGAATGCCATTTTTAATACCGCCGGTCTGTTCGCGGTCCGACCGCCGTCTCTCCGCCGACCGCCAGGGTCAGAATGAGGGCCTATGTTTCTTGGTGATGAACATATACTTTTTAGAGATCCATGGAACACACAAACCTATTTAAGAGGACGATTCAGTGAAGCTCTATCAATACACATTTTTCCCTTTCACCCACAAGTTGACTACTCTAATTCAGAATATATTTGAATTCCCTCCTAAGGCAGTTTTATCTCAATGTAAAGTACCTCTAAGTGAAACTTTGTTCTTGTACACAAGGAGTACTTCTTTTCTCAATTTGTCTGTCCTAGGTTGTTTGCCTATTATAAGCTGTCTTCTTAGAGGTCATGCTTTGAGTCTGTGTGCCTTTGTTCCATTTGCCCTCCAAGTATGCTGAACAGTCTCACTTACCAATTGATGGTGAGGGAGTAGAGAGAAGCCACTCTTTGGCATTAGTCAGTATTTTTCGGCTAGGGCCAATAGCTATGGCCTCCTTAGTACGAAGGTCACTGCTAATGGAATTTAGATCTCAATTAATACTTCTGGAACCAATCTTCAGGAGAAAGCCAGGAACAGTGATTAAATGCCAATGGCATCTGCATTGTGTGTGCCAGAACCAAGTACAAAGGTATTCTTAGCCACCTTTCCACCCTATTACCTTAAGATTAAAGCTGAAGTTAACACACTAATCTCATTATCAGATTGAGATCCTCAATACAATGTTAACCCTTTCATCAGGCTCCACAGCCTCCATCAGTCCAATGACAAAATTCGAACTTATTTAATAGTTCTACTGATTTCATACTTCAATTAAAACAATTTCAGATTTATGTGATACACTTTCTTCATAAAGGGTAACAGGGGAAGGATGTTTTTACTTACCATGTATCCAAATTCGATGGACGAGATCTTTGCCTGCACTACGCCCCAGAGCCCCCAGAAGAAATGGGATGCTAGTGCAAACCTGCCAATTAAAAATCAAATAGTTTTCAAAATATATTTTCAAAGAAAAATCTACAACTTTAGCAATGGTATTGAATCAGCCAATGTTCACCTCTTACTCAAGTAATCTGGAGTACGAAGAATGCAAATCAGGTAAAGTTAAAATACTCATGAAAGTATGGGCAATTAGCGTCAAAGCTTTAGGCATTAAATAAAGTTGAGTGTCTCCTTACACAGCTTCAAACTCAAAAAGGCTACTTTTTCAGCTTATATGTAATAGCTAATACTCGAGAAATACGTTTAAGATTTTCTTTACATAAAGAATACAGTGCAGTCTATCACCATATCTTCACAACACACCGTCCCTTCAGAGCATTCAATATTAAAATAAAATATCCTGTAATTAATGAAAATTAAACGTTGAATAAACCCTACTTTTAGTGGGAGATTGTTTCCTGCGTTAAAACCTTCTAAACAATAGCTACCTTCTTAAAAATGGTATTGTAGTTTGCAGTCTTAAAATATGTCAGTAGTAGAAGTTTGCTAAAAATTACAGCAATATCTAACACAAAATGAGCCACATTTAATTGATACAACTAAAATGTGAAAAGGTAATACTACGGCACTGGAATAACTTCTAATACATTTGTAATCATTATTTTACATGAATTAATTTATAAGTCTCGCCTGGGACAGCACATGCACTGTCACTTACTAGACATTTGGCTAACTTAAATGAGGCTTTCAGCCTGGCCATTGCTTACCACTGGTTGGCTTCATAGACACTCATATTTCCATGCTTTTGTTTGGTTAGCACCCGCTGCTTATATTTCCTCTTTATACGTTTATCTATCCCGATGTTCATGTCCCAAGTACTGCTTTTGTTCCCACTGAGTGTCCTTCACCTGCTTGAGCTTTGACTACGTTCCTATTTTTTTTCTGTAGAGAAAGAAAATAAGTTACTTACCTGTAACTGTAGTTCTCCAGTATTGGAATCTTTCATAGATTCACATGCTTGAATCATTCCCCGTCGTCGAGCTGGGAGCCCCTGGTATAAATTACACAAGTAGTGTTAAAATATATTAACAAAGAAAGGCCCTAGGCCTCTTCACTTTAACAGTCTATCAGAATCATTTTAGGAAAAGGACCAAACTTGAGTACCCACCAATCAGGCGACCGAATCCTCCTGAGAGAAGCTCCAGCACCTCATATTTTCCAAGCACAAGTGTGTTAAAGATAGGAAAATGAGAGAGAGAGACAAATGTGAAGTGAGCTTATCTGGGGATGTGGGTGGGTCGCATGTAAATCTATGAAAGATTCCAATACTGGAGAACTACAGTTACAGGTAAGTAATTTATTTTATTACTCCAGTATTGGACCTTTCATAGATTCACATGCTTGAAACAGAGTAGAGAGCAGTAGTTATGCACATTGTACCATAATAACCATATCTGATACAAAACATGCGCATAAATAAAAGATCAATATTGAAAATGTCACTTACCCAGTGTACATCTGTTCGTGGCATTAGTCGCTGCAGATTCACATGTTTGGCACAGTCCGCTGCCTGGTGTTGGGCTCGGAGTATTACAAGTTGTTTTTCTTCGAAGAAGTCTTTTTTGGTCACGGGACCGAAGGACTCCTCCCTCTTCGGCTCCATTGCGCATGGGCGTCGACTCCATCTTAGATTGTTTTCCCCGCAGAGGGTGAGGATGGAGTTGTTTGCTATAAATAGTGCCCATGCAATGGAGTGAATATGTATGTACGTTAAGAGTTTATAATAATTATTTACAAATGTACAAATGTTTAAGATTTATGATCTACTTCTAAACGGCTACAGGCTTCCCGGGGAGGTGGGAGGGTACATGTGAATCTGCAGCGACTAATGCCACGAACAGATTTACACTGGGTAAGTGACATTTTCAGTTCGATGGCATATGTTGCTGCAGATACACATGTTTGGCATAGACTATAAAGCAGTTACCTCCCCTAAAAGCGGTGGTTTAGCCTGTAGGAGTTGAAGTAGTTTGGAATAATGTTCTTAGTACAGCTTGGCCCACTGTAGCTTGTTGTGCATTTAGTACGTCTACACAGTAGTGTTTAGTAAACGTATGAGGCGTAGACCAGGTTGCAGCCTTACATATTTCGCTCATAGGAATGTTTCCTAGAAAGGCCATTGTAGCACCTTTCTTTCTGGTTGAGTGTGCCTTTGGTGTAATAGGCAATTCTCTTTTGGCTTTAAGATAGCATGTTTGAATACATCTGACTATCCATCTAGCAATGCCTTGTTTAGAGATTGGATTTCCTATGTGTGGTTTTTGAAAAGCTATGAACAGTTGTTTTGTTTTCCTGATTAGCTTTGTTCTGTCAATGTAGTACATTAGTGCTCTTTTGATGTCTAATGTATGTAGTGCCCTTTCAGCCACGGAATTTGGTTGTGGGAAGAACACTGGCAATTCTACTGTTTGATTTAAATGGAATGGTGAGATTACTTTTGGCAGAAATTTTGGATTTGTTCTTAGAACTATTTTATTGTTGTGTATTTGAATAAATGGTTCTTGTATGGTAAATGCCTGTATTTCACTTACTCTTCTGAGGGATGTGATTGCAATGAGAAATGCGACTTTCCAGGTTAGATATTGCATTTCACAGGAATGCATGGGTTCGAAAGGTGGACCCATGAGTCTTGTTAAGACGATGTTAAGATTCCATGAAGGAACTGGTGGTGTTCTTGGTGGTATAATTCTTTTTAGCCCTTCCATGAATGCTTTAATAACTGGTATTCTAAATAGAGACGATGAATGAGTAGTTTGTAGGTAAGCAGATATTGCTGCGAGGTGTATTTTTATAGATGAAAAAGCGAGATTTCTTTTTGCAAATGTAGTAAGTATCCTACTATGTCTTTCGTAGAGGCATGTAATGGTTGTATTTGATTGGTATGGCAGTAGTAAACAAATCTTTTCCACTTAGATGCATAGCAGTGTCTAGTGGAAGATTTTCTAGCTTGTTTTATGACCTCCATGCATTCTTGTGTGAGGTCTAAGTGTCCGAATTCTAGGATTTCAGGAGCCAAATTGCCAGATTCAATGATGCTGGGTTTGGATGCCTGATCTGTTTGTGTTGTGTTAACAGATCTGGTCTGTTGGGTAGTTTGACATGCGGTACTAGTGAAAGGTCTAGTAGAGTTGTATACCAAGGTTGTCTTGCCCATGTGGGTGCTATCAGTATGAGTTTGAGTTGGTTTTGACTCAACTTGTTTACTAGATATGGAAGGAGAGGGAGAGGGGGAAAAGCGTATGCAAATATCCCTGACCAACTCATCCATAGAGCATTGCCTTGTGATTCGCGGTGTGGGTACCTGGATGCGAAGTTTTGGCATTTTGAGTTTTCTTTTGTTGCGAACAAATCTATCTGGGGTGTTCCCCAAATTTGAAAGTACTTGTTCAGAACTTGGGGGTGAATTTCCCATTCGTGGACTTGTTGGTGGTCTCGCGAAAGGTTGTCTGCTAGTTGGTTTTGTATTCCTGGAATAAATTGTGCTATTAGGCGAATGTTGTTGTGAATCGCCCACTGCCATATTTTTTGTGTTAGGAGGCACAATTGTGTTGAGTGTGTTCCTCCTTGTTTGTTTAAATAATACATTGTTGTCATGTTGTCTGTTTTGACAAGAATGTATTTGTGTGTTATTATGGGTTGAAAGGCTTTTAACGCTAGAAATACTGCTAACAGTTCTAGGTAATTGATATGAAATTTTGTTTGGTGTATATCCCATTGTCCTTGAATGCTGTGGTGATTGAGGTGTGCTCCCCACCCTGTCATGGAAGCATCTGTTGTTATAACGTATTGAGGCACTGGGTCCTGAAATGTCCGCCCTTTGTTTAAATTTTTGCTGTTCCACCATAGAAGCGAGAGGTATGTTTGGCGGTCTACCAACACCAGATCTTGAAGTTGACCCTGTGCCTGTGACCATTGTGATGCTAGGCACTGTTGTAAGGGTCGCATGTGTAGTCTTGAGTTTGGGACAATGGCTATGCATGATGACATCATGCCTAGAAGTTTTAGCACAAATTTTGCTTGTATCTTTTGGTTTGGAAACATAGCACTTATTACCTTGTGGAATGCCTGCACTCTTTGTGGACTTGGAGTGGCAATTCCCTTTGATGTGTTGATGGTTGCTCCTAGATATTGTTGTGTCTGACACGGTTTTAGGTGTGATTTTGTATAGTTGATGGAAAACCCCAGTTTGTGAAGGGTTTGTATGACACATGTGGTGTCGTTTGCGCATTTTTTTACTGTGTTGGTCTTGATTAGCCAATCGTCTAGGTAAGGGAACACATGTATCTGTTGTCTCCTGATGTGTGCTGCTACTACTGCTAGACATTTTGTGAACACTCTTGGTGCAGTTGTTATTCCGAATGGCAACACTTTGAATTGGTAATGTATTCCTTTGAATACGAACCGTAGGTACTTTCTGTGAGAAGGGTGTATTGGTATATGAAAGTACGCATCCTTTAGGTCTAATGTGGTCATGTAATCTTGCTGTTTGAGCAGTGGAATGATGTCTTGTAGTGTGACCATGTGAAAATGGTCCGATATGATGTAGGTATTTAGTGTCCTGAGTTCTAATATTGGTCTTAATGTTTTGTCTTTTTTTGGAATTAGAAAGTACAGGGAGTAAACTCCTGTGTTTTTTTGTTGTACTGGTACTAACTCTATTGCATCCTTTTGCAGTAGTGCTTGAACTTCTAGTCCTAAAAGTTCTAAATGTTGTGGTGACATTTTGCGTGTTTTGGGAGGGATGTTTGGTGGGAATTTGTGGAATTCTATGCAATAGCCATGTTGGATTATTGCTAATACCCAATTGTCTGTTGTAATCTGTTGCCAAGATTGGTAGAATTGGCTTAGTCTTCCCCCCACTGGTGTTGAGTGAAGGGGTTGCGTGACTTGAAAGTCACTGTTTAGGTGGAGGTGTTTTTGGAGTCTGGAATCTTCCCCTACTCCTTGGGAATTGACCCCCTCTATATCCCCTGAAACCTCCCCTTTGGAAGGAACCCTGATATGGTGTGGTTCTTGTTTGTTGGCTGGTGGTGTCTGTGGGTTGGCCACGAAACCCCCCTCTAAATGGAGTTTTTCTAAAAGAGCCTCTGCTCTGCGGGGAGTAGAGTGCGCCCATGGCCTTGGCCGTGTCTGTGTCCTTTTTAAGTTTTTCAATGGCTGTGTCCACTTCAGGGCCAAAAAGTTGTTTTTCGTTGAAGGGCATATTAAGGACAGCCTGCTGGATTTCAGGTTTGAAGCCTGAAGTGCGGAGCCAAGCGTGTCTCCTTATGGTGACAGCAGTGTTGACTGTTCTCGCTGCAGTATCGGCTGCGTCCAGTGAAGAGCGGATTTGATTGTTTGAGATTGTTTGTCCCTCTTCAACTATTTGCTGCGCCCTTTTTTGGTATTCTTGGGGAAGATGGTCTACGAGAAGTTGCATCTCATCCCAGTGAGCGCGGTCATATCTGGCCAGCAGCGCTTGAGAATTTGCGATGCGCCACTGGTTGGCTGCCTGTGATGCTACTCTTTTTCCTGCCGCATCAAATTTTCTGCTTTCTTTGTCCGGAGGTGGGGCGTCGCCAGATGTATGGGAATTTGCTCTTTTGCGAGCTGCCCCTACTACTACGGAGTCAGGTGGTAACTGCGAAGTAATAAACACTGGATCTGTGGGTGGTGGTTTGTATTTTTTATCCACCCTTGGGGTGATGGCTCTTGATTTTACGGGCTCTTCAAAAATTTGTTTTGCGTGCCGTAACATCCCTGGTAGCATTGGGAGACATTGATATTGGCTATGTGTAGCCGAGAGGGTGTTAAATAAAAAATCATCCTCTATAGGATCGGAATGCAGTTGGACATTGTGGAATTCTGCAGCCCTAGCCACCAGTTGTGAGTATGAGGTACTGTCCTCTGGCGGTGACGGCTTTGTGGGGTATGAATCTGGATCATTGTCCGGCACTGGGGTGTCGTATAGGTCCCAAGCGTCTTGATCCTGATTATCTTGACTTATGGTAGTTTGCGCTGGTGAGTGCATTTGTGGCGGTGTTTGTGCCGGCGATGCCTGTTGTGGTGGAGAGGGCGGAGGCGTGACTTTTTTAACCACTTTGGCTTGTGGTTGTGCGTCATCCTTGAGGAGACTGATCCTTCTTTTCCTCATTATTGGGGGAAGGGTTGATATCTTCCCTGTGTCTTGCTGGATGTACAGTCTCTTTTGTGTGTAGTCTGATTCTACACTTTGGAGCTCTTGTCCAAATTTGTGCATCTGGCCACTCATTCCTTGTTCCTCTGTGTAGGATGAAGGTGTGGTATTTTTCGGCGCCGAGAGAGAATCTTTTTTCGGTTTCGGCACCGACAGAATTTTTGTTCCTTTCGGCATGGATTCTCGGTGCCGATGTTTTTGGGTGCCGGTATCTTGTTTTTGTCTCTCGAGCCGCTATCTCGGCTCCGAGGTTGCTCCATGGCGGTCCCTCGACCGGAGTCGGGTGTCTTCGCTATGGGCGTGCCCTTTTTCGGCGCCTTCGACGGGTCGCCTGTTTTATGGGTCGAGCCATGGCCTGTTGGCAGTGGCGTCCCCTGGGCTTTCGTTTTCTCGATGGTTTTACTTTTCGACGTCTTACTCACAGTTTGTTGCTGTTGTTCGACGTCGGAGTCTCCGGATTCTGAGTCCGGAACCGAGAATGTTTCCTCTTCGTCGTCGAAACGTTGTTTTGTCGGCGTGGACGCCATTTGTAGACGCCTGGCTCTTCGGTCCCGGAGTGTTTTTCTGGACCGGAAGGCTCGACAGGCCTCACAGGTATCCTCCTTGTGCTCGGGGGACAAGCACAAGTTACAGACCAAGTGCTGATCTGTATAAGGATACTTACTGTGACATTTTGGGCAGAAACGGAACGGGGTCCGTTCCATCGGCTTCGATGTCGCACACGGTCGGGCCGACCAGGCCCCGATGGGGGAATCGAAGCTACCCCAAAGTCTTCCGATGATCGGTGTCGATGTACCTAACTATCCCGATACCGAACGGAACAATACCGACGCTTTCTTCCGAGATTCTGACTAACTTTCCGAACCGAAACACGGAGCGAAAAGGAATACGTCCGAACCCGACAGCGGAAAAAAACAATCTAAGATGGAGTCGACGCCCATGCGCAATGGAGCCGAAGAGGGAGGAGTCCTTCGGTCCCGTGACCAAAAAAGACTTCTTCGAAGAAAAACAACTTGTAATACTCCGAGCCCAACACCAGGCAGCGGACTGTGCCAAACATGTGTATCTGCAGCAACATATGCCATCGAACATACATATATATATACATACACATATATATACATACACATATATACACATACATATATATAAAAATCTAGATCGATTTACAACAAATAATATCCCAAAGCACGTATCGTATATGAATACTATCATTAAATATGTCCACTTATCTGTTTGTCATATTGTTCTATTTTCTTTTGTTTACTTTTTTTTTTTTTTTTTTTTTACTCTGTAAGAGAACATAAGGGATATAAACAATGTGCATACTTGTTCTAGGATGGAGGGACGGAGAAGAGATGGCTCACCTTCACCTGAAGAGATTCCTGAGAACTGCTTGACCCACTGCTACCTCTCCCTGAGAGAGATTCCAAGCAGTAGTGCTTTGTGAATGTATGACAGCTCCTCCATGTTGCTGCCCTACAAATGTCTTGTAGGGAAACTCCAGCGAACAGCGCTGCTGACTAAGACTGCCCTCGTGGAGTGAGCATTTACAGATGAGTGCAGAGGTTTACCCACTGCTTGATGGCAGAAGCGAATGGCTGAGGCGATCCATCTGGAAATACTCTGTCTGGAGAGTGGATGGCCTTTTCTAGGCGCACTGTATGCTACGAATAGCTGATTGGAGCGTCGAAAAGATTTAGTTCTGTCAAAATAGAATTGAACACATCTTTTAACGTCTAAGCAGTGTAATGCCCTCTATGCCGGAGTAGAAGGATGAGGAAAAAAGGATTTGAAGACTAAAATGTTCATTGATGTGAAAGACTGAAGGAACCTTTGGGATGAAATGCAGATTAGTCCGCATCAGCGTGTTTAAGCTGTAGGAACGGCTCTTGAATGGAGAGGGCTTGCACCTTGCTGACTCATCTGGCTGATGTGAGAGCCACCAATAAAGCAACCTTCCACGAAAGGAACTTGAGAAGCACGATGGATTGGCTCAAACGGATGTTTCATCAGTTGTGCTAAGACGATATTTAGGTTCCACAAAGGAGGTGGTGGTCTGAAAGGAGGGAAAACCCTGAAAAGCCCTTTCAAGAACCTCTTGATCAGACAAGAGGAATAGAGTGAGGGTGAAGCATCCGGACGTCTGCATGCTGGTAGATGAACTTTAATGGAAGAATGTGCCTGGCCAGCTTGAGCTAACTGCAATAAGTACGGTAATATTTCCTCTGGCGGTGAAGCTAATGGGTCAACCTGCCGCTGATGACACCAGACACAGAATCGTTTCCATTTACAAGAATAAGCCTTATTAGTGCTATCCGCTCTAGCTTTGGACAAGATATCCCTACACTCCTGTGGAATATTCAAATGTGCGAACTCCCTGTGCCCAGGAGCCATGCTGACAAACGCATCGACTGCGGATCCGGGTGCCATACCTGCCCTTTGTTCATTGTTAACAATTGGGGTAACGGCTTCAGCGGAATGTGAGGCTTGATTGACAGAAGAAGTTCCACAAACCAGTGTTGACGCGGCCAATACGGAGCTATCAATATCAGAGTGCATGGCTCTGCTTTCATCTTCGTGAGGACTCGTGGGATCAACGGAATTGGGGGAAAGGCGCAAGCAAAGATGTCTGACCAGACGATCAAAAACGCATTCCCCCAAGATCCCTTTTGGTGATGCCAACTTGCGAAGAAATGGCATTTGGCGTTGTGCTTGTTGGCAAACAGGTCTATTATTGGTGTTCCCCACTGGGAAAAGATGTGGTCCACTACTGACTGGTCCAGCTCCCACTCGTGGCAGCTTGACTTCTGCCTGCTGAGTGCATCTGCTGTTTTGTTGTTTATTCCCGGCAAATGCACAGCTGAGTGTGTGATGCCTTGCTGCGAGGCCCAATTCCAAATTGTCTGGGCTTCTCTGGCGAGAGTGAGAGATCTTGTGCCTCCTTGTTTGATGAGGTAATGCACCGTTGTGGTGTTGTCTGTTCTTATTACCACTTGAGATCCTGAGATTTTGGGGGAGAAAAGCCTGTAGGGCAAGGTACACTGCTCTGGGCTCTAGCCAATTGATATGCATCGTTGTCAGTTGCAGTGGCCACTTGCCACTTACTTGAAGATCCTGTAGCACGGCTCCCCAGCCTTCCAGAGATGCATCCGTACTGATGGTCCACGGAGCCGGCTGATGTAGGAACGAAAGGCCAATTGATAGATCATGCCTTAGAGACCACCATCTCAGAGCCCTGAGTATTGTTGGAGTTATGTGTATCTGAACCTCGAAACTCCCTGAAACCTGGAGCCATTGACGATTCAGTTGCTTCTGTAAGGGGCGCATCTTTAGCCGGCATAGAGGAACTAGAGGTATGCATGACGACATCATGCCCAACAGAGACTTGAATAGATGGACAGAAACCCAGCTTCTTTTTTGAACTTGTTAGTACCAGTAACCTTTGTTGCCTTTCTAATGTGGGACATGCCATGGTGGATTGCGTGTCCAGGTTTGCCCCTAGAAAGGTAATACTGCGTGCTGGTAGAGGTTTGGACTTCTCCCAGTTGATGGTGAGTCTGAGGTTGGTTAGTAAGGAAACGCACTTTCTTGCTGATCTGTGCGCCCCTGTGTAGGTATTTGCCTTTATCAGCCAATCGTCTATGTATGGAAAAATTTGGTGTTTCCTCCTTCTGAGGAAGGCTGCGATTGGTGCTAGACATTTGGTAAATATTCTGGGAGCGGATTTCAGGCCGAAAGGAAGGACATGAAATTGAAAATGGCTGCCGGCTACGGTAAATCTCAGGTATTTTTTGTGGGCAGGGTGGATGGGAATGTGGAAGTATGCGTCTTTCAGGTCTAGTGTAGACATGAAATCTCCCTGGTTGAGGCGCAGGAGGACGTCTTGTGGGCTGATCATACTGAATGATTGCTTTTTTAAGTAGGTATTCAGTTCCCGTAAATCGAGGATTGCCTCCAATCCTTCCACTTTTTTCGAATGAAGAACCTGGAATAAAATCCTCTTCCCCGTTGAGTTCGAGGCACCTTCTCTATAGCTCCTTTGAGAAGCATCTTGTCGATCTCCTTTTTGAGTTGTTGAGGGTATCTTGAAGGAGTCCTGCGGGGGGTTTAGAGGGAGGCAGTTGGGTGAATTCTAAAGTGTGGCCCTGTTTCACTAATTGGGGGACCCACATGTCTGATGTGATGGCTTGCCATTGTTTGAGGAATAGGGATATCTTTCCGCCTAGACTGAAAGGAAGGGAATTGGATGTAGCCGGAGCCTCGGATGCATCAGGCTCTCCGAGCAGAGTCTTTGGCCGGACGGGTTGAGCGTCCTCGACCACCCGATCTACCATAGGCTGGTTGCGGAGGCTGCCTCTGGGGTAGTACCGACGGTATTGTTGGGAAGAGGAAGGATAGGTGGAATATCTGTACTGTTGATATCCTCCTCTGTATGAAGGTTGGCCACGCCCTCTAGATCGAAAGGAAGGCTTTCGATATTGTAGGGTCCCTAGTGACCTTGCTGTGTCCGACTTAATGGATTGTAAGGCGTCATCGATGTGTTTTCCAAATAACACCTGGCCATCAAAAGGTAAGTCCAAGATCTTATTCTGCACCTCTGGACGGTAAGAGGTAGCTTTAAGCCAACATTGCCTTCTATGAACAGCTGCACCAGCGAGCTGACGAAAAGCAGTGGTTGCTATGTACATTGGACAGTCAATAAGTTCTGCTGACATGCGTTGACCTTCCTGTACAGTTTTGTTTGCGTCTGATCTTGTATCTTCCAGCAACTGGCTAATATGAAGTGCAATTTCCGCCCAGAGCTGCCTATCAAACCTAGCCAATACAGCCAATGAGTTGGCAGCTCTAACCACTAGGCTAGCCATAGAGGAAAATCTTTTACCGATATTATCTAACCGTCTACCCTCCTTGTCTGGGGGTACGGAAATCGGGGCAGAAGGATTCTTGGATCTTCTTTGTGCTGCTTGAGCTACCACTGAATCCGGAGGAGGGTGTCCAGTTAGACATGCTGGTGCATCGTCTGGTGCCTTGTACTTTTTATTTAAGCGAGGCAGTACTGCTGTAACTGTAGCCAGATTTTGCATGACCTTTAGACCCTCTTCCCACAGATAGTTAACCATCGGGATTGAGCGCACTGATTTTTGGAAAGGCTCTTTAAAGTCGTAGAGGAAACAGTCTGTTTGCTTGGTTGGCATGGGCAAAGCAAAACGTTTGGCAGCTCTTTCTAGGAGATTGTGAAACCCTCCTATGTCTTCTGGTGGGGACTCCACCTTAGATTGAGAATGAGAAGAGATGATGTATTCATCCCACACGGAATGAGTGTCCAGGAGCTCCCCTTCTTCATGATCTCCCTCTGAGATGTCCGTATCCTGAGGAAGTGTCATATCTGGAGTAGCCACATTCGTGAGAGGTAAAGAAGTTGGTCTCTGACGTGGAGTGGTAACCCCAGAGACGGGCGATGGAGGTTGTTCCCCTTGAGGGGGAAAATGCCTGCTGTAGTCAGCCAACATCGCTCTGAGGTCGGACAATAAGGAGGATGGAATATATGCTCCCTGTTGGTATTGCCGTTGTACATAAAATTGAGGGTCATAGGATTCATCATACTCATCCTCTTCCTGATACTTCACGTTTAATTGGGATGGACTATGGGCTGCTCCGAAAGGCCCCTCGTCGTCTGAGTCTTCATCTCCCTCTAAAAGGTGCACTGGAACAAGGGAGGACACCTTACTAGGTGATGTATGTGTTGGCATTCGTTTTTCCACAATTTTTTTATGTTTTTCCCTCGTCGACAATGTCGTCAACGGCTCATATATAGACTTCGTCATGGGCGGTGTCGTAGACTCTGGACGCACGGAGATTTTGATGGAAGAAAGTCTCGCCGACGAGTCTACCGTCGACGACGGTAGAGCGGACACTGACATCAGCGCCGTCGACAATGACAATGTGTAGACGGTTGTCGACGCAGATGTCGTCGATGCAGTTCTCGTCAACGGTGGGGTACCTGTCGTCGTCGATGGTGGCAACGTAGAAATTGATGTTGTCGGAAAAGCACTCACCGACGGTACAGTCGACGGTGCTTTTTTCGCAGTAACAGAGGATGGTTTCTTAAAAGGCACAGATGGAGGTACAGAGGAAGATTTTTTGTGCCTCTCTGAACTGATAGAATGACCTCTCTCCCCTTTTCTGGAAGATTTCTGAGGAGAGGAAGATGGGCTGCAGCCCTTATAAGACCCTGAAGCAGTCTTTTTGTGGACTTTCCTTGAGAGTTGGGAGGGCGATCTTGTGTCTGATCTCGCCCTCTTTGATTATCTTTTAGATGTTGAAGAGTCATCACTCTCAGAATCAGAAACTGGATTTTCCCTGTGTTTTAGTTTCTGCAGCCATATCAATAATCTGCCTTCCCTATCCTTTAGAGTCTTAGAGGAAAAGGTACGACAAACCTTACAGTCCTTGGCTGAATGGTCTGGGTAGAGGCAGTAAATGCAATCCTGGTGAGGGTCTTCAGAATGAAGCCTTTTTTTCTCACAAGTCTTGCAGTTTCTGAAAAGACCCCTCTTCTAGTCAGACATTGTTGAAAAATAGTTAACCAATCAAGTCATAAGTTTCTCTGAGAGAAAATGTTGAAAAGGTGTGAAGAAAGAGCAGAGCTCTAAGGAGACTCCCTAGCACGACGTGTGGTAGAAAATCTGAGGTGCTGGAGCTTCTCTCAGGAGGATTCTGGAGGGTGCTGTCGACTGATTGGTGGATACTCAAGTTTGGTCCTTTTCCTAAAATGACTCTGATAGACTGCTAAAGTGAAGAGGCCTAGGGCCTTTCTTTGTTAATATATCTTAACACTACTTGTGTAATTTATACCGGGGGCTCCCATCTCGACGACGGGGAATGATTCAAGCATGTGAATCTATGAAAGTTCCAATACTGGAGTAAGCACTCCATAATACTGCATGTGAGGAAGCTCTCCATAATACGTCATCTGTTTGCAAAGTTTCACCGTGGCAAAAAAGGAAAATGTCACTTACCCAGTGTACATCTGTTCGTGGCATTAGTCGCTGCAGATTCACATGCTGTGCATAGTCCGCCGTCTGGTGTTGGGTCGGAGTGTTACAAGTTGTTTTTCTTCGAAGAAGTCTTTTCGAGTCACGAGACCGAGGGACTCCTCCTCCTTTGTTTCCATTGCGCATGGGCGTCGACTCCATCTTAGATTGTTTTCCCCGCAGAGGGTGAGGTAGGAGTTGTGTATGTTAGTAATAGTGCCCATGCAATGGAATGAATAAGTATGTACAAAATAAAGGTTAAGGTAATATATTTACAAATGTTGGATATTACTTCCAAACGGCTACAGGCTCCCGGGGAGGTGGGTGGGCGCATGTGAATCTGCAGCGACTAATGCCACGAACAGATGTACACTGGGTAAGTGACATTTTCCGTTCGGTGGCATGTGTAGCTGCAGATACACATGCTGTGCATAGACTAGTAAGCAGTTATCTCCCCAAAAGCGGTGGTTCAGCCTGTAGGAGTGGAAGTAGTTTGAAATAAAGTTCTTAGTACAGCTTGACCTACTGTGGCTTGTTGTGCAGATAGCACGTCTACACAGTAGTGCTTAGTAAATGTGTAAGGCGTAGACCATGTTGCTGCCTTACATATTTCATTCATTGGAATGTTTCCTAGGAAGGCCATTGTGGCGCCTTTCTTTCTGGTTGAGTGTGCCTTTGGTGCAATAGGCAGCTCTCTCTTTGCTTTAAGGTAGCAGGTTTGGATGCACTTAACTATCCATCTGGCTATACCTTGTTTTGATATTGGGTTTCCTGTATGAGGTTTTTGAAATGCAATAAATAGTTGTTTTGTTTTTCTAATTGGTTTTGTTCTGTCAATGTAGTACATTAGTGCCCTTTTGACGTCTAATGTATGTAGTGCCCTTTCAGCTATTGAGTCTGGCTGTGGAAAGAACACTGGTAGTTCTACAGTTTGATTTAAGTGGAACGGTGAGATAACTTTTGGTAAGAATTTTGGATTGGTTCGTAGAACTACTTTATTTTTGTGTATTTGAATAAATGGTTCTTGTATAGTAAACGCTTGAATTTCACTTACTCTTCTTAGAGATGTAATGGCAATGAGGAATGCAACTTTCCACGTTAGGGATTGTATTTCGCAAGAATGCATGGGTTCAAAAGGTGGACCCATGAGTCTTGTTAAGACAATGTTGAGGTTCCATGAAGGAACAGGTGGTGTTCTTGGTGGTATAATTCTCTTTAGTCCCTCCATGAATGCTTTAATGACAGGTATTCTAAACAGTGAAGTTGAATGAGTAATCTGCAGGTATGCAGATATTGCTGCAAGATGTATCTTTATGGAAGAGAAGGCCAGATTTGATTTCTGCAGATGTAGTAAGTATCCTACTACATCCGTTGGAGATGCATGTAATGGTTGAATTTGATTGTTATGGCAGTAGCAAACAAATCTTTTCCATTTATTTGCATAGCAGTGTCTAGTGGATGGCCTTCTAGCTTGTTTAATGACCTCCATACATTCTTGTGTGAGGTTTAAGTGTCCAAATTCTAGGATTTCAGGAGCCAAATTGCTAGATTCAGCGATGCTGGGTTTGGATGCCTGATTTGTTGTCTGTGCTGTGTCAACAGATCTGGTCTGTTGGGTAGTTTGACATGAGGCACTACTGACAGGTCTAGTAGTGTTGTATACCAAGGTTGTCTTGCCCATGTTGGTGCTATTAGTATAAGTTTGAGTTTGTTTTGACTTAATCTGTTTACTAGATATGGAAGAAGAGGGAGAGGGGGAAAAGCGTACGCAAATATCCCTGAACAATTCATCCATAGAGCATTGCCTTGAGACTGCTGGTGTGGGTACCTGGATGCGAAGTTTTGGCATTTTGCGTTCTCTTTTGTTGCAAATAGGTCTATTTGAGGTGTTCCCCAAATTTGGAAGTAAGAGTTTAGAATTTGGGGGTGAATCTCCCATTCGTGTACTTGTTGGTGATCCAGAGAGAGATTGTCTGCTAGCTGATTCTGGATCCCTGGAATAAACTGTGCTATTAGGCGAATGTGGTTGTGAATTGCCCATTGCCATATCTTTTGTGCTAGGAGACACAGCTGTGTCGAGTGTGTTCCCCCCTGTTTGTTTAGATAATACCTTGTTGTCATGTCTGTTTTGACAAGAATGTATTTGTGGATTATGATAGGTTGAAATGCTTTTAACGCTAGGAATACTGCTAACAATTCGAGGTGATTTATATGAAGCCTTCTTTGATGTACGTCCCATTGTCCTTGGATGCTGTGTTGATTGAGGTGTGCTCCCCACCCTGTCATGGAAGCATCTGTGGTTATCACGTATTGTGGCACTGGGTCTTGGAAAGGCCGCCCTTTGTTTAAATTTATACTGTTCCACCATTGAAGCGAGATGTATGTTTGGCGGTCTATCAACACCAGATCTAGAAGTTGACCCTGTGCATGTGACCATTGTGATGCTAGGCACTGTTGTAAGGGCCTCATGTGCAATCTTGCGTTTGGGACAATGGCTATGCATGAGGACATCATGCCTAGGAGTTTTAACACCATCTTTGCATGTATTTTTTGTGTTGGATACATGGCTCGTATGACTTTGTGAAAATTTTGAACCCTTTGTGGACTTGGAGTGGCAATCCCTTTTATTGTGTTGATTGTCGCTCCTAAGTAATGCTGTGTTTGGCACGGCAGAATGTGTGATTTTGTATAGTTGATGGAGAACCCTAGTTTGTAGAGGGTTTGTATGACAATCTGTGTGGTGTGAACACCTTGTTAGGGAGTTGGTTTTGATTAGCCAATCGTCTAGGTAGGGGAACACGTGTATTTGCTGCCTTCTGATATGTGCAGCAACTACTGCTTGACATTTTGTAAAGACTCTCGGAGCAGTTGTTATACCAAACGGCAACACTTTGAATTGGTAATGTATTCCCTTGAATACGAACCTTAGGTATTTCCTGTGCGAGGGATGTATCGGTATGTGGAAATACACGTCTTTTAGATCTAAGGTTGTCATGTAGTCTTGCGGTCTCAACAGTGGTAACACGTCCTGTAGCGTGACCATGTGAAAATGGTCCGATTTGATGTAGGTGTTTAGTATTCTGAGATCTAAGATTGGTCTCAGTGTTTTGTCTTTCTTTGGTATTAGAAAGTACAGTGAGTAAACTCCTGTGTTTCTTTGTGGACCTGGTACGATTTCTATTGCGTCTTTTTGTAGTAATGCTTGAACTTCCAGATCTAGCAGGTCTAAATGCTGTTTTGACATCTTTTGTGCTTTTGGTGGGACGTTTGGAGGGAATTGGAGAAATTCTATGCAATAACCATGCCGGATAATTGCTAAGACCCAAGTGTCTGTTGTTATCTCCTCCCAAAATTTGTAGAACTGGCTTAGTCTTCCCCCCACTGGTGTTGTGTGAAGGGGTTGAGTGACTTGTGAGTCACTGTTTGTTTGGCGGGGTTTTGGGACCCTGAAATTTTCCCCGGTTTCTAGGGAATTGTCCCCCTCTGTATTGGCCCCGAAAGCCTCCTCTTTGGTACTGTCCCTGGTAGGTAGACGGGGTTGTTTGTGAGGTACTGGCTTGTGTGGCTTGACCTCGAAACCCCCCTCTGAAGGTTGTTTTACGAAAGGTCCCGAAAGTGCCTCTGCCCTGCGGGGAGTAGAGTGCGCCCATGGCCTTAGCTGTGTCCGTGTCTTTTTTCAATTTCTCAATTGCCGTGTCAACTTCGGGTCCAAACAATTGTTGCTCATTGAACGGCATATTGAGCACTGCCTGTTGTATTTCGGGCTTGAAGCCGGATGTGCGCAACCATGCATGCCTCCTTATGGTTACCGTGGTGTTAATTGTTCTTGCAGCTGTATCCGCTGCATCAATAGAGGAACGTATTTGGTTGTTGGAGATATTTTGTCCCTCCTCAACCACTTGTTTTGCCCGTTTCTGGAGTTCTTTGGGTAGATGCTCGATGAGATGCTGCATCTCGTCCCAATGGGCTCTGTCATAACGCGCTAGGAGCGCCTGCGAGTTAGCGATGCGCCACTGGTTTGCAGCTTGTACTGCAAGTCCTTTTCCCAGCTGCGTCGAACTTGCGGCTCTCTTTGTCCGGAGGTGGTGCGTCGCCTGATGTGTGCGAGTTGGCCCTTTTACGAGCAGCTCCTACTACAACTGAATCTGGTGGCAGTTGTGATGTGATAAAAGCAGGGTCCGTGGGCGATGCTTTATATTTTTTCTCCACCCGTGGAGTTATCGATCTGCTTTTGACAGGTTCTTTAAAGATCTGTTTTGCGTGCCTTAGCATTCCCGGGAGCATAGGCAGGCTTTGATAGGTGCTATGGGTGGAGGAGAGGGTGTTGAAAAGGAAGTCATCCTAGACAGGTTCTGAGTGTAACGACACGTTATGGAACTCTGCTGCCCTAGCTACCACCTGTGCATATGCTGTGCTGTCCTCAGGTGGTGAGGGCTTGGTAGGGTATGACTCAGGACTATTGTCTGATACTGGGGCGTCGTATAGGTCCCAAGCGTCCTGGTCATCTTGGCTCATGGTGGTATGAGCTGGTGAATGTGACGGAGTTTGTGCCGGTGATGTATGAGTTACAGGTGGAGGAGCGGGTGGTGAAGTTACTTTCTTCACCACTTTTGCTTGTGGTGTTTGTTCTTGTGTTTGGAACTCGAGTCTCCTTTTCCTCCTGATTGGGGGAAGAGTGCTGATCTTCCCTGTCCCACTCTGTATGAAGATCCGCTTCTGGGTGTGGTCTACGTCAGTGGTTTGCAACTCTTCTTCAAATCTGTGTTTGCGCATTTGAGAGGACAGTGATTGTTCCTCTGAATACGAGCTGGCAGTCGGTTCGGTTGCTGGGCGTTTTGGCACCGAAACTGTGTCTTTGCTTGTTTTCGGCTCCGAGGAGAATTTTCTCTTTTTTGTAGTCGAGCCTTCTCGGCGTCGATCATCCTCGGTGCCGCTGTCTCTGCGTCGAGCAGCTTCGGTTCCGCTGTCTCGGCGTCAACCCTTTTCGGCAGCACTTTCTCGGTCCAGAGATTGCTGCGTGCCTGTGTCTCGACCCGAGTCGGACGATCTCGGCACCGGTTCGCCCTTTTTCGGTGCCGATGGACGGTCACCTATTTTATGGGTTGAGCCATGGCCTGTTGGCAGTGGCGTCCCCTGGGCCTTGTCTGTTTTCCCGTGTGGTGCTTGTTTCAACATCTTACTCACGGTTTCTTCGACGTCGAACTCCTCCGAGTCCGATTCATGGATGGAGAAGGCTTCCTCTTCTTCTCCTTGTTCCTTGAACCCTCGTTGTCCTGTCGGCGTGGACGCCATTTGCAACCTTCTGGCTCTTCGGTCACGGAGCGTCTTTCGGGACCGAAACGCACGACAGGCCTCACACGTTTCTTCCTTGTGCTCGGGCGACAGGCACAAGTTACAGACCAAATGTTGGTCTGTATATGGATATTTACTATGGCATTTAGGACAGAATCGGAACGGGGTCCGTTCCATCGGTGTCGATGTTACACGCGGTCGGGCCGACCAGGCCCCGACGGGGGTCGAAGTTACCCCGAAGGGCTACCGGAGCTCTTCACGATTTGGTGTCGATTCTATCTAACCCGATACCGAACGAAACAATACCGACGTAGTTTTCCGAAGTTCTGACTATCTTTCCGTCCCGAAACCCGGAGCGAAAAGGAACACGTCCGAACCCGATGGCGGAAAAAAAACAATCTAAGATGGAGTCGACGCCCATGCGCAATGGAAACAAAGGAGGAGGAGTCCCTCGGTCTCGAAAAGACTTCTTCGAAGAAAAACAACTTGTAACACTCCGACCCAACACCAGACGGCGGACTACGCACAGCATGTGAATCTGCAGCTACACATGCCACCAAACAGTTTATTTTCAGACTGCACAAGCTCACTATATTTTTCTTAATTTTGTTAGACGTGCCTCGCCGTTTTGCCTTTGTAACCTCCCCACCCTCCTATCAGGCTGCTTTCCCCCTGCCTATAACCTTCCATCCATGTGGCTTATGACCTCTTCCATAGTACCTCTGCCTGTTACTGCTTCAAAGACACCGCACCAGAGATGAGAAATGTTTTTTGGTGTGCACACACCACTTACATTTTTCTGAATTTTGCTGTTTTAGTTTTATTACAAAAACAATATTCCTTTCGTATTGCCTTCTCTCCCTCTGTTTCTCTGTTACCTGCTCCCTTCCTCCTACCCCCGGTCCATGTGTTTTTACCCCTCTCCTTCCATCCGTTCGTGTTGCTTTTGACCCCGCTCTCGCACCACCTGTCTGTGTGGATTTTGATACCTTTCTCCATAGCTCTGTACTTGTTAATGCTTCAAACATGTTCCACCATAGTTTGTGGTAGTTGATATTCAGAGCATGCATGTCTTACATTTTTCTGACTTTTGTTGTTTTAGTTGTATTGCAGGAAATATTCCTTTGTGTTTCCCTCTCTCTCCATCAGTGTTAACTTAAAATCCCTCTCTCAACCTCAGTCTAAATGTTTTTGCATCCACCATTCATCCCTGTGGCTTTTGAACGGCATCTGTTACCATACCTTACAACAATATGCCATGCCATACTAAACAGCAAACCATATTATAAAATAACTGAGTATATCATTTTATACAATGACAGGCCATACCATGCAAACCCATACCATATAACAACTCTGTACCATACTGCCCAACGAAAGGCCAAATCACGGCAAACCATACTATAACAATGGCAAGATATACTATACAATATACTGACAGGCCACTTCAAACCATACTCTATGACAGACCATACCATGCTATACTATATGAAAGACCATACTATATATTATACAATGGCAGGGCATACCGTACTATATAATGAAAGGCTAAACCTTAACACAATACACACTAAGAAATAATGGGAGGATGCTTTAGCTACACAAAGTATAGCAGACAGTTCTAAATTGTGAATGCTTAGATACTCGGGTTCACTGGTTTCATGCCTTTTATTACACCTAAAAGAACCAGTTTAATAGTTTTATTTGTGCAACAGTATCCAAGTGAATACACGCAGGCAAGGCTGATGAAAATTAAATCATATACAACCAATCCTTCTACTAAAAACACACAAAAATGTCAAATACATGCTAGTAAGTAGAACTGTTTCTAGTAAACATCAAACTTTCAGCCAAAACCCGTTTTGCCCCGTAACAGCAGAGAGCCTGAGGCTTTCTCAAGACTGGAATGGTTAAAGAAAACAGTAGTGGTACAGTAATGAACACCGTGAAACTAACAGGACCAAAACATTGAAAAAAAACAGATAATGCATTATGATCATAAGCTTCCAGGTCCATTTGATGCTCTGAGTGAGGATACAAAGTGATGTAAAACCACACATGCTTTATGTATCTTATGGTCATAGAAATTGCACTATGCACCTCATGGGCTTTTTTAGTACAGCAAGGCCCTCCAAAACATAGGGAGTCGAAAACCTTGAAGTAGTCAGGCTGGATTCCTGGTGCTGTCATTATGCGCTAACCTCTGGCCCCTGCGGAGCCAAATTATATTTTTGCAACTGAAGGCTTTGCACAGTGAGCAGAGAAGATCCATCATGGTCCCCGGGAGGGTAGGTTGTAGACCTGATTTTAGCCCAACCACAGAACCTTGCTTATACAAGACTGGGAGAAGTTGGAAGGCGTATTTTCATACCAAGAGCAACTCTTATACAACCTGGCAACTGGCTCTCTGGATCACTCTTATGAGGCAGTCACAGTTGTACTGGTACTTCTCAATATCTTGCTGAAATATTTCCCCATTTCTCTGGCCCCAATTTGGAATGATGTGCAGCATTAAAGAAAGTTTAAACCCATCTGAGTCTGTGGGGTGGTGCATTGTGACATTTCCCCGAAGGCACCAGTGGTCGTATCAACAAGGAAACTCCTCTCAAGAACAACAACTTGTAACATACAGAGCCGAACATCAGAGGGCAGAAGTATGCATGATATGTGGAAGCTGGCCTGGTGTGTGGTCAAGGTACTTACACCTTATACCAGGTTCAGGTATCCCCTCTCAGTGAAGTGTAGGCAGTGTCTAGAAGACAGGCTCTCTAAGGCAGCTGTGGATGAGCAGCCAAGGTTTAGCTATGAGACATGCAAAGCTCATGCAAAGCCACTGTTGTCAGAACACGTACACACATGAAAGAAAACTCAGTTGTACAAAAATAAAAGGTACTTTATTTTGAGAACACAGAATCACAAAGTACTATAAGGGCAACCCTCCAACAGGAGGTAAGTAATAAACTAAATATAAACACTAGTAAACAGTAATAGTCATTGAAAAGGTTAGAAAACAGTGCAAATAGCAATAACCAATAGTGACCCTAGGGAGAGCCCAAACCATATACCGAAAAAAAGGAATGCGGACACAGGACCCCTACCTAGGTAAGTGGAATGTGTAAAGGGGAGCTCGGAGTACTAGAAAACCAGAGGTAAGTAACAGTACCCCCAGCAAACAGGAATGAAGGAGTAAATCACTGGAATTTCTCCCAAACCACCCAAATGAAGGAAAAAAAAAAAAAACACCCGGACAAGACTGCAAGAAACCAGCGGTGGATTCCTGGAGAAGGCTACCTGTGGAGAGAGGGGACCTAGTCCAAAAGTCACAGTGGAGTCCAGGAGGAGTAGAAGCTACTACCCACCCAGCTGTACTTGCAGGAGATGGTCGACAGTGAGGAAGAACAGGTCACCACTGCATCCCTGGAGCTGAGAAGAGTTCCTGATGGATGCAGAAGATGTCCCACGGTGGAGTGAAGATTGTAGACATGTGTCGGTGCAAGAATTCCACCAACAAGCCTTGGCAAAGGAGAGTTCACAGTTAGTGGAAAAATGGTGCTACCTGGGACCAGCAAGGGCCAGGAGGACTCAACCCAGGAAGGGGAGTTACAGTGGACCCTCAGCGACACAGAGGACCCACAGGAATGGAGGCAGCACCCACAGGAGTCCCACAGGACAGGGACAAGTTGCAGAAGGAGCCCACACCACAGGGGAACCACGCAGAGGGCTGTGCGTCGCAACAAGCAGTGCTGGAGACTGGAGCCACACGTCGCCTGAAGATCCCTTGGGGGAGATGCAAAAAAGCCTTGGCAGCTGCAAGAGATGCAGTGCACCGAGTACTGTCCTGCGTGGGAAGGCAAGGGCTTACCTCCACCAAAGTTGGACAGCTGGCAGAGAAGACCAAGAGGACTACTCCAGACCACCACCCGTGATGCAGGATCTACACAGCTCAGGATGAGAGGAGATCCATGCAGCCGGTCGTCGTTGTAGCAGGTACCTGCGGATGCAGGGAAGTGACTCCTTTACTCCAAGGGAGATTCCTTCTTCTTGTGCAGGCTGAAGAGTTGCTGATTTCTGGAGATGCACATCCAGGGAAATGCTAAACATCTGGCAGGAGCCGTGGAAACAAAGTTGCAGAAGTCTCTGCTTTGTGGATTGCAGTTTTGTTGGTTCCTCGAGGGTCCAGTTGCAGTTCCAGTGGTTAGAAGTTGAAGTGGAGGTTGCAGATGAGTCCTGCTGGAATCTTGCACACTGAATCAGAGGACACACCCAAGAGAGACCCTAAATAGCCCTGAAAGGGGGAATGGTCAACTAGCCAGGTAAGCACCTATCAGAAGGGGGCTCTGATGTCACCTGCTTGGCCACTCAGATGCTCCCAGAGTTCCCTGCCAACCTTGGAAACAAGATGGCAGACCCCAGGGACCCTCTGGAGGAACTGGTGAGGGGAGTGGTAACTCCCCTTTCCACTGTCCAGTTTCACGCCAGAGCAGGGACTGGGGGTCCCTGAACCAGTGTGGGTTGGTTTATGTACGGAGGGCACCCAATGTGCTTTCAAAGTATACCAGTGGTTTGGGAAAACTACCCCTCCCAAGCCAGTCACACCTATTTCCAAAGGGAGAGGGTGTTACCTTCCTCTCCCAAAGGAAATCCTTTGTTCTGCCTTCCTGGGCTTGATCAGATCAAGCAGCAGGAGGGCAGAAACCTGTCTGAGGGGTGGCAGCAGCTTGGGCAGCCCGGACAACCCTGTAAGACTGGTGGTAGCAATGCTGGGGGTCCTCTATGGAGCCCGATTGCATGGAATTATACTTCCAATACTTGCAACAGTATTAGGGTATGGCTCTGACATGTATGAGACCAAACATTACCATTATGTAGCTGGACATAGGTAGTGACCTATACCCAGTACACGCGTAAAATGGCGTCCCCGCACCCAAAAAGTCCAGGAAAATGGGCCTGGAGGTTTTTTTTTTGGGGGGGGGGGGAGGGGCTCTGCTAGTGCAGGGGTGCCCTCACAGACATGTACCTGCACACTGCCCTTTGGGCTGAGAGGGCCTGCCACTGGGGTGACTTAGTGACCTGGTGCAGTGACCTGAAGTGAAACCAGTTTCACACTGACTGCAATGGCAGGCCTGCAGAACACTTTGCATGGGCTCCCTATGGGTGGTATAATACATGCTGCTGCCCATAAGGATCCCCTGGTACTCCAATGCCCTGGGTATCATATATTAAGGACTTACATGGGGGCACCAGTATGCCAAAGGTGAGGTGAAAAAGGTTCCAGCAACCAAGCTTAAAAGGAGACAATCACTGGGGTCCTGGTTAGCGGGATCCCAGGGAACACAGTCAAACACACTGACAAAAAGGCAAAAAGTGGGGGTAACCAAGCTAGAAAGAGGCTACTTTCGATCTACAGCTACATGTGATGCCAACTAATTATCTATGGTCTCAGGCAATACCTGAAGCCCGAAAAAGCAAAGTTCAACACTCTTGGGCAATAAGCAGCAGTGACACCCATAAGAATTATAAATGTAGCTATGCAGCAAGTAGTAGTAAGGAGTATCAATACTGAACTCCGCAATAAAGAGACAACATTCTGCGGTATTATTAGAGTCAATGTCTCCATGCTATGATTAATATCGATGGCTCCATCACTCAGCAGTTTGACGGTCAGCATAAAATCACTACCAGTGACCCTAAACCAGACCCTAGCAGTGAAGCAGATTCACAACGTAAGGTCCCAGTTATAAAGAAGTATACATGAGGATTATTGTCTCTTGACAATTCCCCAATCGGGGATCAGAAATCTTCCCTTTCTCCCCTGTGCCCCACAGCCACCGCAAAGGTCAGGAAGACTGAACCCATTCCCCACCATGTCCAAGGGTGGTATGATTTGTTTTTTTAATATACTTATTTCGGTACTCATTTTTTATTGCAATTGGCGAGAGGTCACATGTTCAATAGTCATCCTTGTCCTGCAACTATTTGTGTGTCACAGATGACCGGGGCAGATAACAGCTGTACCAGTATTGTGTTCCCATTTGCAAACAGAGCACTGTGCCAGATGTTATCTGTTTAGTACTTAACCCTCTTAATAGTTAGGTTAGAGGACCCTTAAAAGCTAACTACTCAGCCGCCCTTTTGGCTTTTGTGAACAGAAACAGAGGCAGATATTTGCTGTCTGAAAGTCAGACAGCTAAAAAAAAAAAAATGTAAATAACACTTCCCTTGGACAGAATAAGGGGATAGTGACTGGGGTAAAGATATTGAACAAGACCAGCATGTGGTTATACTGTGGATTCATGACATCCCTCGTCACTCGCAGAAGGATACAACAAAAATGAACAAATGATGCTAGAGGCAGTACAACAACTGCCCCTATCACTACATAGTAAGAAGCACTTTGCGAGAAATCCAGGAGGTGGAAGTTTGGCCGCCAGACAAACCTCCCTGTAGAAGGTTAGGCTAGCCATACCCTACTGGGGCAGCTCCAAGCAGTCCTGTGAAATACAGAAATAAAGTGCGAGGCAAGCAACGTCCTGGTTTGCTTGGGGGGAGGGTGTTTATAGAACACCTTGGCATGCTTCAACTTCCCAGGTAAAAAACAATGATGAAAAAGGGTTAGCATGCTTCAATGAAAGTTGCCACCCTGTAGTGATCTTCGCTCGATTGTTCTGCATGCTTCATTATGTGTTAACAGACATACACACGGTGCAATGGCCAGTTTTTCACTTTTACAATGACTGAAAGAAAATGCAGCACCCTATTCTGATAAAACAAGATAGTTTCCACAATATCAGAAGGCATCCTATCCTACTGAAAAAAATAAACAAAAGGAAATAGAAAATCAAAGATGTTTTAGTGACCAATATATAGGTATCTTTTAAATACAAACTGAACTCCATAAACAATTTCCTTAAGTCTTTTTTTAAACGTACATCTATTTTGCAGAGCATCATGCTGGCAAAGGAAAGAGACTAAGGGACACCCGAGGCAGAATTTGCACCTGCCAAAAAATAAAACAAACATTGCAAAAGCCAATAGGTCTGTCGTTGGCAACCAGCCTTCTGCCAGTTCGTGTTGTCATGGTTTTTGCAAAACTTTCTTTGGGGAATATACCTGGACTTCACCAATCTAAAAATTTGCTTCAATATTTTTTCTCTTAAAAAATAAATAAATTGAGTGTGCTACCTGTGAAAGGGCTGCATGTTTTAACTCGTAGTGAAGTCAGCCAATGGCTGAAGTGGGCTGATGCACTGCCCACTAATGCATGAGTGGGTGGAGGACAATTGTGAATGACACCAACCACAGAATAATGGACGATGTCTGGCTAAAATACCTATAGGTAACTATATTATACACACAATTTTACTAAACTCAAAACGTCCTGGCTAAAAAAGGCTATCAGTCGAGCATTGGCTGCAAGCTTCTTGCCCTTGAGTAAGTAAAAAAAGATGGAAAGCATGAAGAGAAGCAGGGCAACAAAGGAGGAAGGCAAGAAAGAACGACAGTCTGCGGCCGGCTGGAGCTAGGGACTAGTTATGCTGCCCAATATTGCACTTACATTGCTAATGACCTTAGGCAGCTGTACCACATCACTATTTCACTCCTATCTGATTTACGGCTAACAAATCCGGCATGCTTAGCCTACAGGAGCTTTTAATTACCTCCACTCGGAGCAACTTTGCAGGTCATCTGCCCATCCTCAATCAGCTTCAAATCTTTTACTTCAATACTAGGTCCATGGCCAAACTTGAAATCTTTCATCTACTGGACTCAAAGCTCTGATGTTTTATTTTTAACGGAGACCTGGTTAGCAGCCAAATCATCTCCTGACATTTGGACAGCCCTCTCTGATAATTACTACATTCTTTTCTTGAATTGTTTGCGGGTAAAGCCGGCAGGGGCATAAGAGCCCTGCATTTAAAGTTTTCTAGCCTAGCCTCTCTCGATCTTCCAATGACTGATAGTCTTATAATTAAATCTGACTCGCCCTCTTTCCCTCATTTGCATCCTAGTCTATAGTCCTCCTGGTCAAATGCCGCATTTTCCCCAGGCCTTTACGGAACAGATCTCTACATTTGTAATGGTGTTTGCAAGGATCTTAATTTTAGGAGATTTTAATTATTGGGCAAATGAAGTCACTGAAGGCTCAATGTCTCCTGATTTTACAGATGCGCTCTGCAGTCTAAATCTGACCTAACAGGTTCTCTCACCTACTCACAACATGGGCCACATTCTTGACCAAGTTTGGACAACTGTCCTTTCAGTCTCCTCCAAAGATGTTTTGCCCTGCATTTGGTGAGACTTTTTTTGTATTTATTCAAACTTATTCTCTTGGATGTAGCCTGGCCCAAGCCTCAACCTATAGCAGCTAAATGCTCTAGAAACTGGGCTTGTGTCAACATCGGCTCTTTCTGCAGCTCCTTGGCTAATTCCCTGCATGATACTAACGCAGATCTTGACAATATGGAGGAGGGCCTGATGAATTGGTTGACTATTCGTGTGACTTTCATGCCCCGCCTGGAAGCATTAGACCATCAGGACTCCTCAAAATGTTTTTTTACACTGGCTAAATTCACATATTTGTCAAACAATCACCAATTCAGTCAATAATTCAAAGGACATTTTTAAGATTGTGGATTAATTGTCCAATCCTGATAGAGTGACTTTTACAATCACTCCCATGCAGAATTTATGCAAGGCTTTGAAATCTTTCTTTATTGACAAGATTACTAACATTAGGGCCCTCATTAGGAGTGTGGCGGTCTTAAGACCGCCACACTCACGGTGGCGGTCTTACCGCCGTGGTCCCAGTGGTAAAGACTGTCGCATTACAATGCCGCCAGTCCGCTGGTCCAGGTGGAGGGCCGCAGCCAGCAGTGAGCTCCTCCGGGCTGGCAGCTGTATTAGAAGGCAGCAAACGACCCGGCTTTTCGTGGCGGTCGCCCTGTCACAAACACCCTGGCAGTTACGTACCCGGCGACAGGATTCCCCTTTCCTGTCACTGGCACACACACACACCACCACCCGTCCACACACTTGCAAACACCCCTCCACTCAACAGCACGCATACATACAAACACCCCCACCCGACCGCACACATACAAATACCCCCACTCGCATACATCCCAATACACACCTATTCCCTGCACCCCAACACAGCCCTCTCCCCTCCGCTTCCATTCAGACATACCCTCCACACACATACGGACATGCACACTCATACCGCTATACATACACAACACAGCCTCCCTTCCCCTTTGGACAGTCCACCTACCTGTCTAGGCAAAGTGGCCGTCCATGAGGGGATGGGTGTCGGCGTTTCCACCGCCAGCGCCGCATTGCTGTATTACATCTTGAAAAACGGCAGAGTCCTTTTGGTATGGTGGTGAAAACGCCTCTCACCCACCCTTGGTGTCTGGTTTGTGGCTGTGATCTGGCAGTCTTCCGTCTGACAAGATTGCAAACACTGGCGGTCTTTTGGCAGCTGCCAGCACAGTGGTCTTCTAAAGACTGCCAATGTCATAATGAGGGGCTAAATCTAGTAACCCTTTGTGGTCTCCGGTCATGGCTCTCCCTATGCCACATAATTGTGCTACAAGGACTGCTTTGCTTTCTATTACCAACAAGAGTCTTAGACCTTCTGACTGAAGTAAAATTAGGCTCCCCAAATTATCCCTGTGCCCCTGAGCTCCTAAAAATGTTCTGTTCACGCTTCCCTGACCTTGCCCTCCTTAACAGCTCTTTAAATTGTGGTCTGCTCCCCAGTTCATTCAAGGAAGTGATCGGGATCCCTTTACTAAAGAAAGCTGGTGATGACCTCTATATTATCAAAAGTTATCTGCCAATATCTTTGCTCCCTTATCCAGCTAAAGTTCTTGAGGCCCATGTTTCCAAATGCATCTGCTCTTTTGTGGAATCACTTTCTTGACCACCCCCATCAGGTGGGATTTCAACCCACCCATTCCACCAAGACAATCCACGCAGTAGTGGACGACCTCCGTGAGGTGGCTGACAGGGATATTTCCCAGGCATTGGTGCTGCTGGATCTCTGCAGCTTTCGAAACGGTTGACCTTGATATTCTGGTCAAGGCCACGGGCCTTCATGGCACTGCACAAAGTTGGGTTAAGCCCATTTTGGGGGACCGTTCGCAGGTGGTCACGCTCTTTTTATTCATCTAAGATTAGTTTGTCTAGCGGTGTCCCTTAGGGCTCCTCTCTGTCCCCCACCTGTTTAATCCATACATTCGCCCTCTGGTGCATTCAGTGAATCAAGTGATGGTCAAGGTATACAACTACGATGACGACTTGAAATTGATATTTACCATCAACCGCTCCCCTTAATGTGTAACTTCTTTACAAAACATTATGCTATTTATATGCAACTTGATGAATGACAATCAAAACAACTCCAATAAGACAGACTGTCATTAAAAACAAGCTCAACGTTTGGAGCCCTTCATTCTGGCCTGTATCTAAGGGTTCCCCCCCATCTGCCTAACAATTCAGTTAAGAGCCTTGCTGCCTTGACTAACGCCAATTTGACTTTAAAAAACTGAGATTCTCATGTTTCTTTCAACTCATGAAGACCTGCAACCTTTGTCTTTCGAAGCCTCCAAACAGGTTGTTATTGCTTTGGTCCTCTCGAGATCAGATTATGTCTAATTCTCCGTACTTGGGTCTTCCCAAATGTCTGAATCACAATCACCTACTAGTTCAAAGCCAGGCAGCCAGGCTGCTGCTTTAGCAGCTGCGCAAGTGTCAGATTACCCCTTTAATTGAAAAATTTGCATTGGCTGCCTGTAGAACAGCACTCCATTTTCAAGGCAAGCTGTTTTTTTATTTTTTTAAAATACATTTCACCACGTTGCTCCACCTTTGTCTCTGACTGAATACAAAAACATATTCCCAGCCTGTAATTCTATCTATATTTTACCCCAACTCCATCTTGACCACTGACTCCATTTTGTGCTTAGCTTCAAACGCCGCCATATTGGTGGTGCATGTATTTTTCTGGGAACAACCTATGCAACATGTCTTTTGCTCCTCTCGCTCTCTTTCTCACCAAGGCAAGGACATAACATGGCGAAGTGAGGGAGCGATCAGGATGTACCAGAGAATGTTTATGGTACAGCAGGGAACAGTTTGGTCTTGGGATCGTACCTTGGGTTGTGGCCAATCTCTAAACATGCTCTTTCAACACAGACCTGGTAGAGCCAGCGTTTCAACAACTTACTGTATGGGAGGGGGGAGTTTCTAGAACTCTCCTTTCCAGCTTGTTTAAAGTATTTAAGAGGGAAGCTTAACGACAGGGGTTAGGGAGAACTGTTTCTTTGAGGGGAGAGGGAGGGTGATGCATTTTCAATTCTTATTTTTACCTTTGAGCTGTGCATGAATATATAATCACTGTATATAGATATATATTATATAGATATATTATCCATGGTTGAAGTAGTGTATTTTCTTTTCTATGATCATTATTATTCTACTGCTGTGATTATTTTCAGAAGTGTACTTTTGTTGCTGCATTTGACCTAAACGCTTTCCCTGTACGAACCTTGAGAAGTGCCTTAATAAAATAATTACTCAGACTAAGAGTGCTGCGTTGTTGGCATTCCTTTCATTTTGTCTTCTCTCTGTCTGAAGTATAGCAAAACACAGCAGCAACCTGAGATCTTCCTTCGCTAACCACCTTCCCACTCCCATTAAAAAAAAAAAAAAAATACAAAAAATAAGGCATGGGACGGTGCTAGGTTTGCCATTTTGTTGCCTCGCCTATGTAATGCTCTTCCTTTAAAAATTACTCTCCTTGCTATACAATATTCAGAAAGCTGTTAAAGATGTGGCTTTTCCGGCTTGCATATGAGTAAAGATCTGCTGTACGTTACATTTTAGTTATCCAGGGCCAAGAAAACTATTGGTGTACGCGTGTTTTAAAAATATTTGTAACAGACCATAACATGAAAGCAAGAGGAAGGCCAGAGAAAAAACTCCATAAATAAAGACAGAAAGGCCAGAAAGGCCAGAAAAGGCAGGCCAGAAAGAAAAGGCAGAAAAGGCCAGAAAGACAAAGAAAAGGCAGGCCAGAGAAAAAGAAAGAAGAAAAGGCCAGAAGGACAGAAAGAAAGAAGAGGACAGAAAGAAAGAAAAGGACAGAAAGAAAGAAAGAAAAGGACAGAAAGAAAGAAAAGGACAGAAAGAAAGAAAGAAAAGGACAGAAAGAAAGAAAAGGACAGAAAGAAAGAAAGAAAAGGACAGAAAGAAAGGCAAGACGAGAAAGTAGGAAAGACAAAAATAGTAAAAAAGGGATAACATAATACATAACAGTTTCAAATGGACACAAACTAGTATGATGTGAAATAGCAGCAGTCAGAAAAGCAAACCAGTCCAAAATGAATTTACAACAGCAATTTGCAGGAAATGGGATCTGATAAAGTGCCCTGTGTTCACATCAGAAGGGGCCTGCCATCACACCAGGCAGTAAACAGAAAGGCAACAGTAAAGTAATAAAGTAAAAACAAAAGCACTGGCACTGAAGGTAACTAGCTTGTGTGCAGATGTGTTCCTTGTGAAAGAGCAAAATGTAGTTACTCAGAGTCAAACTAACCAGATTAAGCAGGCTGGCCCATTGCCCCATGTTAAATGCTGCAGTAGGTGGAAACAAAATGTTCATGACACAATAACAGACCAGTGGATGAACGGGTTGGCCGAAAGCCGCTACATGCAAGTATATTAGACACAGTTTAGTTAAATTTAACACCAGACCTTGTGAAACACTTAACCTAGAACACAATCACATGTAAATTAAAAGTAAACATCAATAGTTGGTTAAAAGGATCACATTACCTGTTTATTTCAGTCAACATTTCACTCTCTATTTTGTACTTCTCTTCATTGCTTATATTCTCATATCCATGTTGGAACTCTGCCAGGTAACTAGAGATGAAATGGGTCTGACAGAGAAAAACAAGTAATTGAAATAGTTAGTTCAAATTCACACAGCAGAACTGGCTGATAACTAAGGGTCCGATATAGATTTCGGCAGGCGGGTTACTCAGTCAACGGTCACGGATATCCCGTCTGCCAAAATATAAACCCCATTATTTCCAATTGGATTTATGTTTCAGTGGATGGAATTTCCCTTACCGCTGTGATGGAGTAACCAGTCTGCCAAAACCTAAATAAGGCCCCAAGGCAGATTCCATAACACTTGGAAATGTAGTAGTGTATACGAAATAAATAGAAAACTATTAATATGTTTTAGTGGGACACAGAAAACGAATATGCAGTTAGAACAATAGTGTCCTTAGACATGTTCAAGAAGACAATATTTAACTGCAATTTTCCACTGGAAATAAAGGCCCAGTGCAGAGGACAAGCAATTTGAATTATCTTTAAGCACTACGTTAAACTATGCATAACCACACTGTAGCCCTCTGAATAAGACCTGTGGCCTACTGTTAACTGCCTCTTAAATTAGTCCTACGAAACAAACAGAAGGATGTGGCCGTCAAGGTCTTGTGGTAACCTGGATAGGAAAACATTCTGCAAAGCTACAGCTGAATACGGGTCATTTCTGGTTATAACTTTTCCAGGTCCACCCACTGCCAATTAACTCATGCCAAAGCAGAACCTATTTTTTGGAAGGAAAGGGGTGAGGTACAAAATGTCTGCATGTTGGAATTCTATTTTAGAAGAATCTTTGTTTAAACTTACATTTGGAAAAAAACATACTGTTTGAAGGTATTCAAAGAAAGGTTTCAAATTTCAAAAGGAGCGGCCATTAAGAGAAACAATCAATGCTTCTTTAAGACTGGTAAAAAGAGCCCAATATTTCACAGGTAAAAATGGTTAAGTGAAGTAGTTGTAAAAGTTTGCTATCTACTTGAAAACAGGCACATCAGACTATACCAGGTGATTTGTAATGAAAAGCTTGAACAGAATGGCTTAGTTAGCCAATAACAAGCTAAAGGAGAGGAAAATATATGAAGTCCTCCATTTGAAAAAAAACCTAAAATATTCAAGTAAAAAATTTGAAGAAAAGTAAATAGATTTCAGTATTCCCAACAACGTGACACAGGGCAGCAAACTCTCACCAATCTCTAATGTGCAGCTGCTAGAACTTTGCCGATTTGTGGGACCGGTGCAAACAGCTTACAAAAAATAACCAGACCCAGCTAAAAATGTGACTTAAGTAGGGTTACCTCCCAAATGGATCTTTCCTCACAGCCCAAACTGGGTTAGCTACAATGTATTCTAGTGAATATACCACCTGGATGAAGATCCACTGGGTGAAAAAGAATGTTGAAGCCTCATTCTGAATCATGGACAAAAAGGAGAAATTGCTTACCTGTAATCCTAGTTCTCTTCCAGGGGAATCCTCAAAGTCATAAGCAATGAACAGTCCCCTCCCACTCACGGGGACCCCAGAGCTCTTTAAAATGTATACCAGGTACTTTACCTACCCATACATATTTTCACATACACTTTTCTGCACCCTATAGAAAAGGTAGAAAATGGCCAGATTATATTTAACTTTTCCTATAAAGCAATGACTCAAAACCATGCATGTTAATGAAAAGCGGACCATAGAAAGCCCTCCAGAAAGTGTTTTATTGTAAAGGAAAAAGGAAAGTGAATATGTGGTATTGATACCCAATAGGCTGCTGGTCAAATAGAGCATAAAAACTGGCACTGTGCCTTTAAGAATCACAGCACCCCCTGCATCTATCCCATCATGTCCCACAGGTGATAAGTCAGGTCCATTTTACAGATACACAACAAAACAATCCTGGATACAAAAGTTATTGAGAACTGTAATAGCTTCCATCTGGGGAGATGGGTTGGTTGCTTATGTCTTTGAAGAGGATTCCCCTGGAAGAGAACTAGGATTACAGGTAAGCAATTTATCCTTCTCTTCCAGGGGATCCTCATCAATAGTCATAAGCACTGAAAAGAGTGGCAAGCCCACCCCATAATGTGCGTACTTCAGAAACCTAAAACAGTTCCAACCTTTAACCAGATTTCTCAATGAAGCCTGTCCTATTTGAGTATCTGCTTTTGCATCAGAATCTAAACAATGCCTAGTAAATGTATGAGCATATTTTAGGAGGCTGGCCTGGCTTATAGTGGGTACCTGATGGTACTTACACCTTGTGCCAGGTCCAGTTATCCCGGATTAGATTAGTAGTGTTCTAGCAGCTTAGGCTGACCGAGGTAGCTATACCAGAGCAGCTTAGGCTGAACTAGGAGACATGCAAAGCTCCTACTATACCACTTATATCATATAGCACTATATCATAAGGATCACAATACTCGAGTTACTAAAAATAAAGGTACTTTATTTTAGTGACAATGTGCCAAAAATATCTGAGGATCTACTCCCTTAGGAGGTAAGTAAAATACACAAAAAATACACACAAACCAAAATCAGGTAAGTAAACAGTTAGAAAAGTACTGCAAACACTGTGGAATACAATAGGATGCAATAGGCCTAGGGGCAACACAAACCATATACTAAGAAAGTAGAATGCGAACCACTTAGGGACCTCAGGCCTAGTGTAGTGTGTAGAGGGTCGCTGGGAGTGTAAGAAAACACTAAGGGTGTCCAAGACACACCACCCCAAGACCCTGAAAAATAGGAGTAAAGTTACCCTACTTCCCCAGAAACACACGTGATAGGAGGGTCTGCAAAGACCACAGTAAAAATGGGGGTAACATGCCAGGCAAGATGGTACTTTCCTACACATTTTCAGGTAGTGTGTTTACAATTTCAGCAACTGGAACATTTCTCAACAGAGCTGCAGTAGCAGTTCGACCCCTGGTAGAGTGTGCTCTGGGTCTATGAAGCAATGATTTGTTAGCTAGCTGATAAGACAATATAAAGCAAGAAACAATCCATCCTGAAATAGATTGCTTAAATGAGGCTAAACCTGTTCTAACCGGATCATAGTTTACAAAAAGGTGAGTTAATTTTCTAATACGCTTGGTCTTATCTAAATAAAACTTGAATACTCTTAGCATCTAGTGAATGTAGTGATCACTCAGCTGGATTGGATGGATTTGTAAAGTAAGTAGAGATATGTTCTAATTTATGTGAAAATCTGATACCACCTGTTAGAAATGGGGTCTCTAGTTGGCAGTCGGTTTGCACCCTGTCCAAGTAGGGACCCTCACTCTAGTCAGGATAAGGGAGATACCTGCTCAGATAACCCCTGCTCACCACCTTGGTAGCTTGGCACGAGCAGTCAGGTTCATCTCAGAAGCAACGTGTAAAGCATTTGCACATAACACACAGTAGTAAGTGAAAACACTACCAAAGGACACCACACCAGTTTTAGAAAAATAGCCAATAGTTATCTATATGAAATAAGACCAAATACGAGAAAAATATGAATTTTGTGAGATTTACTCAAAAGTACAGTTCCTTGAAGTCGATAGCTCCACCTGGGGCTATGACGGCGTCGTGATCAACAAAACCAACAGTTCAGGCCGGCCGCAGCGTTGTGGGCCAGCTACTGTGTCGGGAAGGCCCGCAAACAGTACCTTGGATTTGCATGGCGTTGTGATCCTCGTGGTGAGCTCCAGAGGGTGGTGTCACTGACGTTGCGGTGTCGGGCCCCTGAGGTCACATGCGTTGCAGATTGAACTCCAGGCTGATGAAGTCAGGTGGGCCGGCGTGGATTTCGTCGGGGCTGCGGTGCGAAGTGGGACGAAGTGACGTGCGGTGCCCACAGGTCACGTGCAGGCAGCGGCTCGGTGATGGCGTCCAGCGGAGTCGGTGAAACCAGGGCTGCGGCGTGAAGCGGGGCGGTGCGACGTGCGGTGTCCACAGGTCACGGTGCAGGCAGCGGCGTCGTCATTGCTGAAGCGCTGTCGTCGGTAAACCTAAGACAGCGGTGTGGGTCGGGACGGTGCTTCGTGACCCTTACGAGCGGTGTCCACAGACCACGGTGCAGGCAGGATGCCTGGGGACGACACAGAAGTCGATGGTGCTGGCGTCGGGGGACCGGGGCTGCGGCACAGGACGGTGCTTCGTGTACCTCACGAGCGGTGTCCACCGGCCACGGTGCCGGTGTCAGCAGGAGCGTAGTCATCGGGGATACCTCCGCTGCGGTGTGAGCAGGCGATACCAGAGTGCGGGCCCACAGGTCGTGGTGCGAGCAGCGGCTCAGTGAAGTTGTCTGATGACTGTGTCGGGAAGACCAGGTTGCGGTGCGAAGCGGAGCAATGCGACTCCGTGTGGCGCCGGCAGGTCACGGTGCAGGCCAGCGGTGTCGTTGGCGCGTCGCAGTGGTTTCTCCTCTTGAACAGCACAAAACACACAGTTCCCAGTGCTGCAGGTCGAGGAAACTGAAGTCTTTGGTGTCCCTGAGACTTCCAGCAGGAGGCAAGCTCTACTCCAAGCCCTTGGAGAATTTTCTCAAGCAGGACACACAGCAAAGTTCACCCTTTGCACTCTTCAGGCAGAAGCAGCAACTGCAGGCCAGTCCAACAAAGCAACACAGCAAAGGGACAGTACTCCTCCTTCAGCTCCTCAGCTCTTCTTCATGGGGAGAGGTTCCTCTTGATTCCAGAAAGATTCTACCAGTCTGGGGTTTTGGGTATTCTTATACCCAGTTCTGCCTTTGAAGTTGGCAAACTTCAAAGCAAAGTCTCAAGTGTTTGCAAGATCTGTCATTGTCCAGGCCAGGCCTCAGACACTCACCAGGGGGTCGGAGACAGCATTGTGTGAGGGCAGGCACAGTCCTTTCAGGTGTGAGTGACCACTCCTCCCCTCCAGTACAGATGGCTAATCAAGATATGCAGGCTACACCCCAGCCCCCTTTGTGTCACATCCTAGAGGACAGGTGTGAACAGCCCAACTGTCAAACTGACCCAGACAGGGAACCCACAAACAGGTAGAGTCACAGAATGGATTAAGCAAGAAAATGCATACTTTCTAAGTGGCATTTTCAAACTAACAATCTAAAAACCAACTTCACTAAAAGATGTATTTTTAAATTGTGAGCTCAGAGGCCCTAAACTCCACATTTTTATCTGCTCTCAAAGAGAATCTGCGCTTTAAGGATATTTAAAGGCAGTCCCCATGTTAACCTATGAGAGAGATAGGCCTTGCACAGTGAAAACCGAATTTGGCAGTATTTCACTGTTAGGACATATAAAACACACTAGTATATGTCCTACCTTAGCACCCTGCTCCTTGGGCTACCTAGGGCCTAACTTAGGGGTGCCTTACATGTAGTAAAAGGGAAGGTTGAGGCCTGGCAAGTGGGTACACTTGCCAAGTCGAATTGACAGTTTAAAACTGCACACACAGACACTGCATTAGCAGGTCTGAGTCATGTTTACAGGGCTACTAATGTGGGTGGCACAACCAGTGCTGCAGGCCCACTAGTAGCATTTGACTCACATGCCCTGGGCACCTCTAGGGCATGTTACTAGGGACTTATTAGTAAATCAAATATTCCAATTATGGATAAACCAATCCACAGTACAATTTATATGGGGAGAGCTTGCACTTTAGCACTGATAAAGTGAGCAGAGACAATAAACCAGCAAAAACAGACCTAAAAAAATAGGAGGAAGGCGGCAAAAAGTTTGGGAATAGCCCTGCAAAAAGGGCCATTTCCAACACCACTTTTGACAGGAAACTAGGATGAGTCCTCATTAAAACTCTATTGGAATGAAAAACTGTGTAAGGTAACTCAACGCTTGAATTTCATTCAACCTATTAGTGCAAGTGCTAGCCAACAAAAATGGTGCTTTCCAAGTAAGATGTTGCAAAGAGGCTTTGTGGATTGGCTCAAATGGACGTTCCATCAATTTGGAAATGACAATGTTAAGTTCCCATGGAGGAGAGGGATTCCTGACTTGGGGAAAACACCTTTTTGAGGTTGTCAGGACATCCTTTACCACTGGGATTTGGAAAAAATATGTTTGCGATGGAAATTTCCAGTAGGGTGTAAGGTGTACCCTGATTGAAGAGAATTGTAACCCAGACATGTCTAAATGTAGTGGAGTCAGAATACTTACATATTCCTGAGATGGTGTGCACAGAATGGCTACAATCTGATTTCATAAGTAGAATCTCTTCCATTTGAATGTGTACTATTTTCTAGAGAATGTCCATGCATTTTGTAGAAAGCCCTAAATGCCCATACTGGAGGAATTCAGGAGCCATGCTATCAAGTTCAGGAATGTGATGCAGTTTCTGTCCTCCTAACTTGAACAAGAGATCCTGTCTGCAGGTTAGCCTCTTGTGGGGTTTCTGAAAGATGTAGAAAGTCTGAACCATGACTGGTGAGGCCACTCTTGGGCTATGAGTATCATTCTGGTGTCAGATCGATACAGCTTGAGAATCACTTGCTGAATAAGAGGAAAGGGTGGAAGTGAGTGTTTTCCCGCAGGAAGGTGAAGTAAGGAGTATCTATCTATCTATATATATATAGTAAGCAAAGAAGATGTCCATGCAATGTATATACATATTTACATAATAGAGTACCACAATGGATACAGGCTTATGGGGAGGGCACATGTGAATCTGCAGCACTCCATGCTGCAAACAGATGTACACTAGGTAAGTGATATTTTCCATTCTATGGCATGTGTAGCTGCAGATATAGATGCTGTGCATAGACAGAAAAGCAGTCCCCTCCTAAAATAATGGGTGGCTAGCCTGTAGGAGTTGTAGTGTGAAATAGTGTTTTAAGCACTGCTTGACCAACATTTGCTTGTTGGCGAGAACACGTCCACACAATAGTGTTTTGTAAGTGTGTGGTGTACACCATGTGGCTGCTTTGCATATGTCTGCCATTGGTATATTGCCAAAGAATGCCATAGAAGCTTCTTTCCTCCTAGTAGAATGTGCTTTAGGAGTTACTAATAGTTGTCTTTTAGCTTTAAGATACAAAGTTTGGATACACTTTACTATCCATCTGGCTAATCCTTGTTTGGAAATGGGATTACCTTTAGGAGGCTGTTGAAAAGCCACAAGTTTAGATTTTCTAAATCTTTGGTTGTATCTAAATAATACATAAGCGCTCCTTTGAGATCAAGAATGTGGAGAGCTCTTTCAGCAACTGAATCTGTCTGTGGAAAGAAGACTGGTAATTCCACGGACTGATTGATAAATGGTGAAACCACTACGGGTAGGAATTTTGGATTTGTCCCAAGTACTATTTTGTGTTTGTGAATTTGGAGTAAGTAATTGTTACTAGGAAAGCAACTTTCTATGAGAGAAACTGAGGTGCGCAAGAATGCATGGGTACAAATGGTGGACCCATAAGCCTTGTGAGCACAATGGTAAGATTCCAGGCTGGAGCTGGTGGAACTCTAGGTGGAATAACTCTTAAAAAGCTTTTATGGAAGGCCTTATGACAGGAATTCTAAACAGAGATATGCTGTGTTTTGGAGGTAGGCTGATATTGCTGTTAAATGAATTATAATAGATGAATATGCAAGATTAGCTTTTTGTAAGTAAAGCAAATAGCATACAATATCCTGTACGGATGCCTTAAGTGGATTAATGTTTTTGGGTTGACGGTAATACACAAAACGTTTCCAGTTAGCTGCATAGCACGGCCTAGTTGTAGGTTTACGTGCTTCCCTTAGAATGTCCATACATTCTAATGGCAGCTGTAGATATCCAAACTGACTTCAGGAGCCAAATCGCCAGGTTGAGCACACTGGGATTAGTACGTCTGATTTGACCTTTGTTTTGAGTCAAGAGGTCTGGTCCGTTTGGGAGCTTGTTATATGGTACTACAGATAGATCCAATAGTGTTGTGTACCAGTGTTGATGTGCCCACGTGGGAGCTATGAGTATCATAGTGAGGGAAGTGTGCTGGATCTTGTTGACCAGAAACACAATTAGAGAGGTGTAAGGAAATGCCTCCTTGGCATGGTTGCCCCCTGACTTTTTGCCTTTGCTGATGCTATGTTTACAATTGAAAGTGTGCTGAGGCCTGCTAACCAGGCCCCAGCACCAGTGTTCTTTCCCTAACCTGTACTTTTGTATCCACAATTGGCCTACAAGAGGGGTAAAGCATAAGCAAATATCCCTGACCAATTGATCCACAGAGCATTGCCCTTGGATCGAGGGTGAGGATATCTGGATGCGAAGTATGGGCATTTTGCGTTTGCTTGTTGCGAAAAGGTCTGTTTGGTGCTCCCCACTTTTGAAAGTAATATTGGATTACTTGTGGGTTAATCTCCCATTCGTGTATTTGTTTCTGCGTCCTGTTTAAGAGGTCCGCTAGTTGGCTGTGTATCCCTGCGATGTACTCTGCTAGTAGGTGAATGCAATCGTGGATTGCCCACTTCCAAATTGTTTGTGCTAGAAGGGACAAATGGGATGAGTGTGTCCCCCCTCCCGTTTGTGCAGGTAATACATTGTCATGTCTTCTGTCCTTATTAAGACTGTTTTGTGTGTGATCTGTGGTTGGAATGCTTTGATTGCCAAGAACACTGCCAGCAATTCCAAGTGGTTTCTGTGGTAAGTCTGCTGGATTGAGTCCCATTCTCCCTGTATTGTAAAGACTGTCAAGATGGGCTCCACAACCTGTCATTGATGCATCTGTAGTGATTATGGTCTGTGGCACACGGTCTTAAAATGGCCCCCCCTTTGATAAGTTGGTGGGATTCCACCATTGCAGAGTTGTAAGTCTGGCGGTCCAACACTAGATCGTGAAGCTGACCCCCGAGTTCATTACTCTGAGACACTATTGCAGGGGTCTCATGTTTAGACGTGTACTGGGTACTACTGATATGCAGGATGCCATTATTCCCAAGAGTTTCATGATAAATCTTACTGTGTAAGTTTGATTGTATTGGAGTTGCGATATGAGACTGGAATGCTGGCTGAGTTTTCTGAATTGCTCCCAGATATGCTTGTATTTGGGCTGGCTGAAGTTGAGACTTCTGGTAATTGATTGTGAACCATAGACTGTAGGGTACTGTGTGCGTCATTGACAAGTTTGAATGATACTGGCTTTTATTAGCCAGTAGTTGAGATAGGGAAAGACGTGTATGCACTGTCTTCTGAGATATGCTGCAACCACTGATAGGCATTTGATAAATACTCTTGGTGCTGTTATTGCTCCTAAGGGTAGCACTTTGAATTGGTAGTGCTTGCCTGCTATTACAATCCTCAGGTACTTGCGGTGTGCTGGATGTATAGGAATATGGACGTAAGCATCTTTTAGATCTAATGCTGCCATGTAGTCTTGTTTTTGTAACAAAGTGATGACATCCTGAAGAGTGACCATGAGGAAATGCTGAGAGAATATATTGATTGAGAGGTCTTAGATTGAGGATTGGTCCGAGTGCCATCCTATTTTGGTATGAGGATTTGTAGAGAATATACTCCTGTTCCTTGTTCACTGATGGGTACTACCTCTATTGTACCGTATATTGTATACTGCAATTCTCACAGAAGATGTGTGCTGTGTGGTGCTGGGTAGAAAGTCGCTGCTTTGATTAGGTAGAGGCACTTCTTGTAGCAGTGGATTTGCCCTTACTTCTGAAATTGTGTCCTCTATAGGAGCCTCTGAAAGAACCCCTGGAATAATACTGTTCCCGTCTTTGTTGGGATGTAGAGACCTCTGATGTTTGGGGTTTAAACCCTCCTCTGAAATGAGGCTTACAAAAAGAGCCCTGAGAAGGTGTTGTGTAAAAGGCACCCTTGCCGTTTGCTGTATAAGTACTTTTTTAATTTTTCAATAGTGGTATCCACCTCAGATCCAAATAACTGCTGTTTATTAAAAGGCATATTAAGTTCCGCTTGCTGTATTTCAGGTTTGAAACCTGAGGACCTCAACCAAACATGCCTTCTAATCATCACACTAGTATTAATTCCCCTAGGCGCGGTTGCAGCTGCGTCTAGTGCAGATCTAATCTGATTGTTGGCAATAGCTTGTCCTTCTTCCACTACCTGCTGTGCCCTTTGTTGGTGTTCTGTAGGAAGATATTGAAGGAACTCCTAAATTTTTTCCCAATGGGCCCAGTCATACCTGGCTAGAAGAGCTTGGGAATCCTCCACGGATTTGAGCTTGAGTTACTGCTCTTGCTGCATCGAATTTGTGGCTTTATCAGGGGGAGGAGCATCCCCTGTGTATTGACTGTTTGCCCTTTTCCAAGCTGCATTGACCACAATGGAATCAGGTGGCAATTGTAATATAAAAATTGGATCTGATGGTGCAGTTTATCTTTTATTCACCCTAGGTGTTGGTACTCTAGCCTTTGCTGGCTCCTTAAAAATGTCATCAGCGTGTTTTAACATTGGCAAACATTGGTACTGCTTATGTGTAAAGGAAAGGATGTTGAATAGGAAATCATCCTCTATGGGTTCAGAGTGCATCTGCACATTATGTTATGTGGCTTCTATGGGAACTACCTGATTATAGGCAGTGGTATCGTCAGGTGGAGATGGCCTTGTGGGATACAGATCAGGGTCATTAGATGGGATTGGATCAGAATCGTACTTATCCCATGGATCCATATTGTAAGGATTATCACCCATAGAATCCCAGTGTGAGGAAACAGGAGATTGTGCCAAAAACTGTGGGTGGTGGTGGCCTGTGAGATGGTGGAGAAGTGGAAAGGAAAGACAAATGCGGTGGAGAAGGCTGATGCACTGTCTTTGGCTTCTCATTGTGTTTAAATATTTGCACCGGTGAAGGGCCAGGTTCCTAACTTTCTTGGAAAGACAGTTTAATTTTGGTTACAGGCGGAGGAGAGGCAATAGTTTTCCCTGTATCCTTTTGGATCTGTATTTTCCTCTGCTTATGGTCCATGACGTCAAGAATGGGTCTAATGTCCGTTGACTCCTCTGGAAATGTAACCTGTTTACTTTCCACAAATGAATGCTCCGAAAGCTTGGTGACAGACTGCTTTAAACGGGCCAAAAATGTGGTTTCTAAAGCAGATGGAAGTTTTTTCGGCTCTGAAGAGGCGCTTGAATGTTTCAGCTCCGAAGTGGTATGTAGCCGTTTCGTTTCCAACGTGGAAGCTTCCATCTAAATATTCGATCCCGAAACAGGTGCAGCAGTCTGTTCAGTGGAGTGCGTTTTGGCCCTTTTTGATGCCAAACTCGAGGGTCGGTTCGATGAGATGTACTTTTCGGGTCCAACACTAGATCATGAAGCTGACCCTGTCCCCGAGTCCATTGCTCTGAGAGACACTATTGCAGGGGTCTCATGTTTAGACGTTTACTGGGTACTATTGATATGCAGGATGCCATAACTCCCAAGAGCTTCATGATAAATCTTACTGTGTAAGTTTGATTGTATTGGAGTTGCGATATGAGAGTGGAATGCTTGAATTCTGTGGGTTTGGATAGGCGAATTCTGACTGAGTTCAGAATTGCTCCCAGAGATGCTTGTATTTTGGGATGGCTGAATGTAAGACTTCTGGTAATTGATTGTGAACCCTAGACTGTAGGGTATTGATTGTGTGCGTCATTGACAAGTTTGAATGGTACTGACTTATTACCCAGTCGTCTAGATAGGAAAGATGTGTAAGCAGCGGTGGACCAAAGACCTTCTGTGACTTTTTAAACAGTTTTTGGTGATGGGAAGGGGCTGGTGTACTCCAGTACTGCGCCGCAGGAATAACTTCCCCATCTGAATCACAGTTGGAGTCGGAGACTGCAGTTTGTGCCTTTTCCTCACCAAAAATGTGGGGCGTTTGTTCCATCGACTTCGATGCCATGTCCAGCCAACTTGCTCCTCGATCCCAAAAAGTCTTCTTGGATCGGAAGGATCACAACGCCTCATGGGTTTCTTCTTTCTGATCAGGAGAGAGGCAGAGGTTACACACCGAGAGCTGGCTGGTGTAGGGGAACTTGGCGTGGCACCAAGGGCAGAATCTAAATGGAGTCTGATCCATGAGCCTGTGACGCAGTAGGCCCGAAAGGGCGTTTAGTCGATCCAGACGCTAAACCTGATTGAGTGTAGTCAGAAAACGAGTTTGAAAACGAGAACGATACTGACATTAAAGGAAACGATAGAGAAGTTCAGATAGTACCAAACCGAGATCTACTGGAGGAAGAGGGAACATGCCCAAACCGGACGGCAGAAATAAAACAATTTAACAAAGGACTTGACGCTCATGCGCACTATCACCGAGAGGAGCAGTCACTCGATCTTGTGACTCAAAAAAGCTTGTAAAATCAGAGCCCAACACTAGATGGCGGACTATGCACAGCATGTGTGTAGGAGGCTGGCCTGGTTTGTAGTGGGTACCTTGGGTACTTACACCTTTTACCAGGTCCTGTTATCCCTTATTAGTGAAGTAGTAGTGTTCTAGCAGCTTAGGCTGATAGAGTTAACTACAGCAGAGCAGCTTAGGCTGAGCCAGGAAACATACAAAGCTCATACAATACCGCTTATAGTTACACAGTACTTATACACAAGTAAAGACAATACTTAGTGTTAGGAAGAAAATAAAGGTATTTATTTGGTGACAGTACCAAAAATATCTTAGAGACAATACTCCTTCTGAAGGTATTATACACAATTTATACACTAGCCACCAAAATTAGACCAGTAAATAGCCATAGAACAATGCAAACAATAGGAAATGCTATAGAATGCAAAGGGAGAAAATGGGTCTAGGGGCAACACAAACCACATACTAAGAAAGTGGAATGTGAATCACAAATTCCCCCCTAGACAAGTGTAGTGTGTGCAGAATCACTGGGAAAGTAATAATACAGTAAAGGGAGGTAAATTACCCCACCCTAGAAAAGCAGGAGTAAAGTACTGCAGGTTACCTTAGGACACTACACCTTGTGATTGGGATTTTGCAGCTGCCAACCAAGTCTGCAAAGAACAACTGCTAGATTCCTGGACCTGACGACCTGCAAAGGAAGGGGACCAAGTCCAGAAGTCGAAAGAAGTTCCAGGAAGGACAGGCGCTCCTGCCAACCCAGAAGAGGGTGCAAAAGAAGAGTCCCCGGTTAGTCGAAGACTGCAGGAATGCCCCCTTGGAAAATGCCAGTGAGTTCCTGCTTGATGCAAAAGATGTCCCATGGCGTGAAGATCGTTGCAGACGAGATTTTGTGTTTGAAGTCGCCAACAAGCCTTGGCTACGACAAAAGTGCGTTTTGCGTCAAAATGGTGCTGGATGGACCCAGGAGGGACCTGGAAGCCTCAACTCTGAGGAGGAAGAGGGGGCTCTCAGCACTTCAGAGAGCCCTCAGGATGTCAGCCAGCACTCCCGGGAGCCGCAGGATCTGGGTACAAAGGGGATGCAAAACACAGTTGATGCAGCACAACAAAAGAAGGTCCCAGGCTGCCGAACAACCCAACGAGTTGAGCGTTGCAGGATGGAGTGCTGGGGACCTGGGCCAGTTCCCCAGCCTGTAACACCTATTTCCAAAGGGAGATGGTGTAACACCCTGCTCTCAGAGGAAATGGTTTGTTCTGCCTTCCTAGGACTGCGCGGCCCAGACCCCAGGAGGGCAGAACACAGTCTGCGAGGTAGCAGCAGATGTAGTGCAGTGAAAGCCTCAGAGAGCTGGTTTGGCAGTACTGGGGGTTCATGGTGGAGCCCCCAGGATGCATGGCATTGGCTCCCCTATACCAGATTTGGAATGGGGGGGGACAATTCCATGATCTTAGACATGTTACATGGCATATTCGGAGTTACCATTATGAAGCTACATGTATGTTTTGACCTATATGTAGTGCATGCGTGTAAAGGTGTCCCCGCACTCACAAAGTCCAGGGAAATGGCCCTGACCTATGTGGGGGCACCTTTGCTAGTGCAAGGGTTCCTTTACACTTAGTAACTTTGCACCTAACCTTCAGCAAGTGAAGGTTAGACATAGGTGACTTATAAGTTACTTAAGTGCAGTGAAAATGGCTGTGAAATAGTGTGTGCACTAGTTCATGCAGGCTGCAATGGCAGTCCTGTGTAAGGGTTTGTCTGAGCTCCCTATGGGTGGCAAAAGAAATGCTGCAGCCCATATGGATCTCCTGGAACCCCAATGCCCTGGGTACCCAAGTACCATATACTAGGGACTTAAGGGGGATCCAGTGTGCCAATTGAAATTGGTAAATGAAGTCACTGGTCTACAGTGAAAAATATAAAGGCAGAGAGCATAAGCACTGAGGTTCCAATTAGCAGAGCCTTAGTGACAGTTAGGCACTACACACACACATTAGGCCATAAATTAGGAGCACTGGGGTCCTGACCTGCAGGATCCCAGTGAGACAGGCAAAACATACTGACATGTGAAAAATGGGGGTAACATGCCAAGGAAGATGGTACTTTCCTATATATATATATATATATATATATATATATATATATATATATATATGGAAAATGTCACTTACCCAGTGTACATCTGTTCATGGCATGGGACGCTGCAGATTCACATGCTGTGCATATCCCGCCATCTAGTGTTGGGCTCGGAGTGTTACAAGTTGTTTTTCTTCGAAGAAGTCTTTGAGTCACGAGATCGAGGGACTCCTCCCCTTTCGGCTCCATTGCGCATGGGCGTCGACTCCATCTTAGATTGTTTTCCCCACAGAGGGTGAGGTAGGAGTTGTGTATATAGTAATAGTGCCCATGCAATGGAGTATGTATGTACATAATGTGACTAAAAGTGATATATTTACAAATTTACAAATGTACAAGTTTATTTTTATCAACTTATAATGGCTACTGGCTCCCGAGGAGGTGGGAGGGTGCATGTGAAACTGCAGCGTCCCATGCCAAAAACAGATGTACACTGGGTAAGTGACATTTTCCGTTCGATGGCATGTGTAGCTGCAGATACACTTGCTGTGCATAGACTAGTAAGCAGTTATCTCCCCAAAAGCAGTGGTTCAGCCTGTAGGAGTTGAAGTTGTTTGAAATAATGTTCGTAATACTGCCTGTCCTACTGTGGCTTGTGTTAACACATCAACACAGTAATGTTTAGTGAATGTATGAGGCGTAGACCATGTGGCTGCCTTACAGATTTCTGTCATTGGTATATTCCCTAGAAAGGCCATGGTGGCGCCTTTCTTTCTAGTGAAGTGTGCCTTTGGTGTAATAGGCAGTTCTCTCTTTGCTTTAACATAACAGGTTTGAATACACTTAACTATCCATCTGGCAATGCCTAGTTTGGATATTGGATTTCCTGCATGAGGTTTTTGGAAAGCTACAAACAATTGTTTTGTTTTGCAAAATTGTTTGGTTCTATCAATGTAATACATTAGTGCTCTTTTTATGTCTAACGTATGTAATGCTCTTTCAGCTACAGAGTCTGGTTCTGGAAAAAACACTGGGAGTTCCACTGTCTGATTTAAGTGGAACGGTGATATAACTTTTGGCAAAAAATTGGGATTTGTGCGTAGAACCAATTTATGTTTGTGTAATTGTATAAAGGGTTCCTGTATGGTAAAGGCTTGTATTTCACTTACTCTTCTGAGAGATGTGATAGCTATTAGGAAGGCTACTTTCCAGGTTAAGTATTGCATCTCACAAGAGCGCATGGGTTCAAATGGTGGACCCATGAGTCTTGTTAATACAATATTGAGGTTCCATGAAGGAACTGGTGGTGTTCTTGGTGGAATGGTCCTTTTTAGGCCCTCCATAAATGCTTTTATGACTGGGATTCTAAATAGTGAAGTTGAATGTGTAATTTGCAGATAGGCAGAAATTGCTGTGAGATGTATTTTAATGGATGAAAAAGCTAACTTAGACTTTTGTAAGTGTAGTAAGTAGCTTACAATGTTTTTCGTGGACGCGTGTAATGGTTGAATTTGATTATTATGACAGTAATAAACATATTGTTTACATTTATTTGCGTAGCAATGTCTTGTAGTAGGTTTTCTAGCCCGTTTGATGACCTCCATACATTCTTGTGTAAGGTCTAGATGTCCGAATTCTAAGACTTCAGGAGCCAGATTGCTAGATTGAGCGAGGCTGGATTCGGGTGTCTGATCTGTTTGTGTTGAGTTAACAGATCTGGTCTGTTTGGTAGCTTGATATGAGGCACTACTGACAGGTCTAGTAGTGTTGTGTACCATGGTTGTAGTGCCCAAGTTGGTGCTACTAGTATTAGTTTGAGTTTGTTTTGACTCAATTTGTTTACTAGATACGGAAGGAGTGGGAGAGGGGGAAAAGCGTAAGCAAATATCCCTGACCAAGTCATCCATAACGCATTGCCCTTGGAGTGAGGCTGTGGGTACCTGGATGCGAAGTTTTGGCATTTTGCGTTTTCTTTTGTTGCGAATAGGTCTATTTGCGGTGTTCCCCAGTTTTGGAAGTAGGTTTGTAGTATCTGGGGATGAATTTCCCATTCGTGGATTTGTTGGTGATCTCGACTGAGATTGTCGGCCAACTGGTTTTGAATTCCTGGGATGTATTGCGCTATTGGGCGAATGTGATTGTGAATCGCCCAGTGAAATCTTTTGTGCTAAGAGACACAGTTGTGATGAGTGTGTCCCTCCCTGTTTGTTCAGAAATACATTGTTGTCATGTTGTCTGTTTCAACAAGAATGTGTTTGTGGGCTATTAGTGGTTGAAATGCTTTCAATGCTAGAAACACTGCTAGTAGTTCTAGTTGATTTATATGAAGTTGTTTTGCTGAGTGTCCCATTGTCCCTGGATGCTGTGTTGGTTGAGGTGTGCTCCCCACCCTACCATGGAAGCATCTGTTGTGATCATGTATTGAGGCACTGGGTCTTGGAAAGGCGGCCCTTGGTTTAAATTTATAGGATTCCACCATTGAAGTGAGGTGTGTGTTTGGCGGTCTATCCACACTAGATCTTGAAGTTGACCCTGTGCTTGTGTCCATTGTGTTGCTAGGCACTGTTGTAAGGGCCGCATGTGTAATCTTGTGTTTGGGACAATGGCTATGCATGAAGACATCATGCCTAGTAGTTTCATCACTAATTTTACTTGATATTTTTGGTTTGGGTGCATGCTTTGTATTACGTTTTGGAATGCTTGTACCCTTTGTGGACTTGGAGTGGCAATCCCTTTTTTTGTGTTGATTGTAGCTCCTAAGTATTGTTGTATTTGACACGGTTGTAGATGTAATTTTAGGTAGTTTATTGAGAACCCTAGTTTGTGAAGGGTTTCTATGACGTATTTTGTGTGTTGAAGACACTGTTTCTGAGTGCTGGTTTTTATTAACCAGTCGTGTAGATACCGGAATACGTGTATGTGCTGTTTTCTGATATGTGCAGCTACTACTGCAAGGCATTTTGTAAATACCCTTGGTGCTGTTATTATCCCGAATGGTTACACTTTGAATTGGTAATGCACTCCTTGGATTACAAACCTTAAGTATTTCCTGTGAGAAGGATGTATGGGTATATGGAAGTAAGCATCCTTGAGATCTAATGTTGACATGTAGTTTTGTTGTTTGAGCAAGGGGATCACATCTTGAAGTGTTACCATGTGAAAGTGATCTGATTTGATGTAAAGATTTAGTGTTCTGAGATCTAAGAGTTTTGTCCTTTTTTGGCATTAGAAAATACAGGGAGTAAACACCTGTTCCTTTCTGATGTTTGGGTACCAGTTCTATTGCCTCTTTTTGTAACAACACTTGGACTTCTAGCTGTAATAGATCCAAGTGCTGTTTGGACATGTTGCGTGTTTTTGGAGGCACATTTGGTGGTAATTGTAGGAATTCTATGCAATAACCATGTTGGATAATGGCTAGGACCCACAAGTCTGTAGTTATTTCTTCCCAATTTTTGTAATAATCTGTGAGTCTCCCCCCACTGGTGTTGTGGATTTGTGACATTGAAGTCACTGTTTAGTTTGTGGGGTCTTTGGGCTTTGGAATTTCCCTCTGGATTTAGGGAACTGTCCACCTCTATATTGTCCCCGAAAGCCTCCTCTTTGGTACTGGCCCTGGTATGTGGGTCTGGCCTATGAGGTTGAGGGTTCTGTGCTTTGGGCTCGAAACCCCCCTCTAAAGTGTGGTTTCCTAATGGTGCCTCTGCTCTGTTGGGGGTAGAGCGTGCCCATGGCTTTGGCCGTGTCAGTGTCTTTCTTTAGCTTCTCTATAGCTGTATCCACCTCCGGCCTAAACAACTGTTGTCCATTAAAGGGCATATTAAGCACAGCCTGCTGGATCTCTGGCTTAAATCCGGAGGTGCGTAGCCATGCGTGTCTCCGAATTGTGACTGCTGTGTTTACAGTTCTGGCAGCTGTGTCCGCTGCGTCCGTAGCCGATCGTATCTGGTTGTTGGAGATACTTTGGCCCTCCTCCACCACTTGTTGTGCACGCTTTTGAAACTCCTTGGGAAGATGTTCAATAAAATGCTGCATTTCATCCCAATGAGCCCTGTCATAGCTTGCCCATAAAGCCTGTGAATTGGCAATACGCCATTGATTGGCTGTCTGTGCGGCAACTCTTTTCCCTGCTGAATCAAACTTTCGACTTTTTGTCAGGTGGTGCATCTCCCGAGGTCTGGGAGTTTGCCCTTTTGCGGGCTGCGCCTACTAGCACTGAGTCAGGTGTTAGTTGTTGCGTGATGTACACAGGGTCTGTAGGGGGAGGCTTGTACTTTTTTTCGACCCTAGGTGTAATGGCTCTGCATTTGACTGGGTCTTGAAACACTTGTTTTGCGTGTTTTAACATCCCTGGTAACATCAGCAGACTCTGGTACTGGCTGTGTGTTGATGACAAAGTATTAAATAAAAAGTCATCCTCAATTGGTTCAGCATGCAGTGCTACATTGTGAAATGCAGCGGCTCTGGACACCACCTGCATGTAAGCAGTACTGTCTTCTGGTGGGGACGGTCTTGCTGGGTAGCAATCAGGACTATTGTCAGATACTGGTGCATCGTATAGATCCCATGCATCTGGGTCATCGTGGCTCATCCCTGTGTGCGTTGGAGATTGCATCATTGGGGGTGTTGCAATTGGTGACAGTTGCGGTGAGCGCTGTGGCGATGGTGCTGGCGAAAAACGTGGTGGAGTATTTTCTTTAGCCACTTTTGCTTTTGGCTATTTATCTGTGTCTTGGAAAGCAAGTTTCCTTTTCATTTTAATAGGGGGAAGAGTTCTTATTTTCCCTGTATCTTTTTGAATATGGAGCCTTCTTTGTGTATAGGCTGGCTCCCCCATCTCTAATTCTTGTCCAAATTGATGGCCTTGTAGTTGTGCTGAAAGGCCTTGTTCTTCGGAATAAGAGCTTTGCTTCGGCTTCGATGCTGGGTGTTTCGTCACCAAAACTTTTTCCGCAGTCTTTTTCGGCTCCGAAGCCACCTTTTTCGGTTTCGGGGTGCAGCTCTCTGTGCCGACTTTGGTTGGAGCCGGTATCTCGAGGTCGAGTTTGGCAGAGCCAGTATCTCGGTGCCGAGTATACTCTGTGCCGGTATCTCGACCGGAGTCGGATGACTTCGACACGTTTGTGCCCTTTTTCGGTGCCGATGGTTGGTCACCGTGTTTACGGGTTAAGCCATGGCCTGCCGACGGTGGCGTCCCATGGGCCCTCATTATTTTGGCGAGAGTTTTGGCCGGGACAGTTTTACTCACGGTTTTCGTCGGCTGCTCACTTTCGGCCTCGTGTGAGTCCGAGTCGGCAGTGGAGAAAGTCTCCTCTTCTTCGACGTCGTGGTGTCCTGACGGCACCAATGCCATTTGAAGCCTTCGAGCTCTCTGGTCCCGTAGCGTCTTCGACCGAAATGCCCGACAGGCCTCGCAAGTATCCTCTTTGTGTTCGGGGGACAAACACAAATTACAGACCAAATGCTGATCTGTGTAAGGATACTTATTGTGGCATTCGGGGCAGAAGCGGAATAGGGTCCGTTCCATGAGCCTTGAAGACACACGCGGTCGGGCCGACCAGGCCCGGCCGGGGGATAGAAGCCCCGAAGGGCTACTGGAGCTCTTTTATTCGGTGTCGATCTGCTATAACTAACCCGATACCGAACTCAAACAATACCGTCAAATTTTCCGAGATTTAACTAACTTTCCAAACCGAAACACGGAGCGAAGAGGAACACGTCTGAACCCGATGGCGGAAAGAAAACAATCTAAGATGGAGTCGACGCCCATGCGCAATGGAGCTGAAAGGGGAGGAGTCCCTGGATCTCGTGACTCGAAAAAACTTCTTCGAAGAAAAACAACTTGTAACACTCCGAGCCCAACACTAGATGGCGGGATATGCACAGCATGTGTATCTGCAGCTACACATGCCATCGAACACATATTGAAAATGTCACTTACCCAGTGTACATCTGTTCGTGGCATTAGTCGCTGCAGATTCACATGTTTCGCACAGTCCGCTGCCTGGTGTTGGGCTCGGAGTATTACAAGTTGTTTTTCTTCGAAGAAGTCTTTTTTGGTCACGGGACAGAAGGACTCCTCCCTCTTCGGCTCCATTGCGCATGGGCGTCGACTCCATCTTAGATTGTTTTCCCCGCAGAGGGTGAGGATGGAGTTGTTTGCTATAAATAGTGCCCATGCATGGAGTGAATACGTATGTACATAAAAAGTTTATAATAATTATTTACAAATGTACAAATGTTTAAGATTTAAGATCTACTTCTAAACGGCTACAGGCTTCCCGGGGAGGCGGGAGGGCACATGTGAATCTGCAGCGACTAATGCCACGAACAGATGTACACTGGGTAAGTGACATTTTCAGTTCGATGGCATATGTTGCTGCAGATACACATGTTTCGCATAGACTATAAAGCAGTTACCTCCCCTAAAAGCGGTGGTTTAGCCTGTAGGAGTTGAAGTAGTTTGGAATAATGTTCTTAGTACAGCTTGGCCCACTGTAGCTTGTTGTGCATTTAGTATGTCTACACAGTAGTGTTTAGTAAATGTATGAGGCGTAGACCAGGTTGCAGCCTTACATATTTCGCTCATAGGAATGTTTCCTAGAAAGGCCATTGTAGCACCTTTCTTTCTAGTTGAGTGTGCCTTTGGTGTAATAGGCAATTCTCTCTTGGCTTTAAGATAGCATGTTTGAATACATCTGACTATCCATCTAGCAATGCCTTGTTTAGAGATTGGATTTCCTATGTGTGGTTTTTGAAAAGCTATGAACAGTTGTTTTGTTTTCCTGATTAGCTTTGTTCTGTCAATGTAGTACATTAGTGCTCTTTTGATGTCTAATGTATGTAGTGTCCTTTCAGCCACGGAATCTGGTTGTGGGAAGAACACTGGCAATTCTACTGTTTGATTTAAATGGAATGGTGAGATTACTTTTGGTAGAAATTTTGGATTTGTTCTTAGAACTATTTTATTTTTGTGTATTTGAATAAATGGTTCTTGTATGGTAAATGCCTGTATTTCACTTACTCTTCTGAGGGATGTGATTGCAATGTGAAATGCGACCTTCCAGGTTAGATATTGCATTTCACAGGAATGCATGGGTTCGAAAGGTGGACCCATGAGTCTTGTTAAGACGATGTTAAGGTTCCATGAAGGAACTGGTGGTGTTCTTGGTGGTATAATTCTTTTTAGCCCTTCCATGAATGCTTTAATAACTGGTATTCTAAATAGAGACGATGAATGAGTAGTTTGTAGGTAAGCAGATATTGCTGCGAGGTGTATTTTTATAGATGAAAAAGCGAGATTCGCTTTTTGCAAATGTAGTAAGTATCCCACTATGTCCTTTGTAGAGGCATGCAATGGTTGGATTTGATTGGTATGGCAGTAGCAAACAAATCTTTTCCACTTAGATGCATAGCAGTGTCTAGTGGAAGCTTTTCTAGCTTGTTTTATGACCTCCATACATTCTTGTGTGAGGTCTAAGTGTCCGAATTCTAGGATTTCAGGAGCCAAATTGCCAGATTCAATGATGCTGGGTTTGGATGCCTGATCTGTTGTTTGTGTTGTGTTAACAGATCTGGTCTGTTGGGTAGTTTGACATGCGGTACTAGTGAAAGGTCTAGTAGAGTTGTATACCAAGGTTGTCTTGCCCATATGGGTGCTATCAGTATGAGTTTGAGTTGGTTTTGACTCAACTTGTTTACTAGATATGGAAGGAGAGGGAGAGGGGGAAAAGCGTATGCAAATATCCCTGACCAACTCATCCATAGAGCATTGCCTTGTGATTCGCGGTGTGGGTACCTGGATGCGAAGTTTTGGCATTTTGTGTTTTCTTTTGTTGCGAACAAATCTATCTGGGGTGTTCCCCAAATTTGAAAGTACTTGTTCAGAACTTGGGGGTGAATTTCCCATTCGTGGACTTGTTGGTGGTCTCGCGAAAGGTTGTCTGCTAGTTGGTTTTGGATCCCTGGAATAAATTGTGCTATTAGGCGAATGTTGTTGTGAATCGCCCACTGCCATATTTTTTGTGTTAGGAGACACAATTGTGTTGTGTGTTCCTCCTTGTTTGTTTAAATAATACATTGTTGTCATGTCTGTTTTGACAAGAATGTATTTGTGTGTTATTATGGGTTGAAAGGCTTTTAACGCTAGAAATACTGCTAACAGTTCTAGGTAATTGATATGAAATTTTGTTTGGTGTACATCCCATTGTCCTTGAATGCTGTGGTGATTGAGGTGTGCTCCCCACCCTGTCATGGAAGCATCTGTTGTTATAACGTATTGAGGCACTGGGTCCTGAAATGTCCGCCCTTTGTTTAAATTGTTGCTGTTCCACCATAGAAGCGAGAGGTATGTTTGGCGGTCTACCAACGCCAGATCTTGAAGTTGACCCTGTGCCTGTGACCATTGTGATGCTAGGCACTGTTGTAAGGGTCGCATGTGTAGTCGTGCGTTTGGGACAATGGCTATGCATGATGACATCATGCCTAGAAGTTTTAGCACAAATTTTGCTTGTATCTTTTGGTTTGGAAACATAGCACTTATTACCTTGTGGAATGCTTGCACTCTTTGTGGACTTGGAGTGGCAATTCCTTTTGATGTGTTGATGGTTGCCCCTAGATATTGTTGTGTCTGACACGGTTCGAGGTGTGACTTTGTATAGTTGATGGAGAAACCCAGTTTGTGAAGGGTTTGTATGACATATGTGGTGTCGTTTGTGCACTTTTTTACTGTGTTGGTCTTGATTAGCCAATCGTCTAGGTAAGGAAACACATGTATCTGTTGTCTCCTGATGTGTGCTGCTACTACTGCTAGACATTTTGTGAATACTCTTGGTGCAGTTGTTATTCCGAATGGCAACACCTTGAATTGGTAATGTATTCCTTTGAATACGAACCTTAGGTACTTTCTGTGAGAAGGGTGTATCGGTATATGAAAGTACGCATCTTTTAGGTCTAATGTGGTCATGTAATCTTGCTGTTTGAGCAGTGGAATGATGTCTTGTAGTGTGACCATGTGAAAGTGGTCCGATATGATGTAGGTATTTAGTGTCCTGAGATCTAATATTGGTCTTAATGTTTTGTCTTTTTTTGGAATTAGAAAGTACAGGGAGTAAACTCCTGTGTTTTTTTGTTGTACTGGTACTAACTCTATTGCATCCTTTTGCAGTAGTGCTTGAACTTCTAGTCCTAAAAGTTCTAAATGTTGTGGTGACATTTTGCGTGTTTTTGGAGGGATGTTTGGTGGGAATTTGTGGAATTCTATGCAATAGCCATGTTGGATTATTGCTAATACCCAATTGTCTGTTGTATTCTGCTGCCAAGATTGGTAGAATTGGCTTAGTCTTCCCCCCACTGGTGTTGAGTGAAGGGGTTGTGTGACTTGAAAGTCACTGTTTAGGTGGAGGTGTTTTTGGAGTCTGGAATCTTCCCCTACTCCTTGGGAATTGACCCCCTCTATATCCCCTGAAACCTCCCCTTTGGAATGAACCCTGATATGGTGTGGTTCTTGTTTGTTGGCTGGTGGTGTCTGTGGGTTGGCCACGAAACCCCCCTCTAAATGGAGTTTTTCTAAAAGAGCCTCTGCTCTGCGGGGAGTAGAGTGCGCCCATGGCTTTGGCCGTGTCTGTGTCCTTTTTAAGTTTTTCAATGGCTGTGTCCACTTCAGGGCCAAAAAGTTGTTTCTCGTTGAAGGGCATATTAAGGACAGCCTGCTGGATTTCAGGTTTGAAGCCTGAAGTGCGGAGCCAAGCGTGTCTCCTTATGGTGACAGCAGTGTTGACTGTTCTCGCTGCAGTATCGGCTGCGTCCATTGAAGAGCGGATTTGATTGTTTGAGATCGTTTGTCCCTCTTCAACTATTTGCTGCGCCCTTTTTTGGTATTCCTGGGGAAGATGGTCTATGAGAAGTTGCATCTCATCCCAGTGTGCGCGGTCATATCGGGCCAGCAGCGCTTGAGAATTTGCGATGCGCCACTGGTTGGCTGCCTGTGATGCTACTCTTTTTCCTGCCGCATCAAATTTTCTGCTTTCTTTGTCCGGAGGTGGGGCGTCGCCAGATGTATGGGAATTTGCTCTTTTGCGAGCTGCGCCCCTACTACTACGGAGTCAGGTGGTAACTGCGAAGTAATAAACACTGGGTCTGTGGGTGGTGGTTTGTATTTCTTATCCACCCTTGGGGTGATGGCTCTTGATTTTACGGGCTCTTCAAAAATTTGTTTTGCGTGCCGTAACATCCCTGGTAGCATTGGGAGACATTGATATTGGCTATGTGTAGCCGAGAGAAATTAAATAAAAAATTATCCTCTATAGGATCGGAATGCAGTTGGACATTGTGGAATTCTGCTGCCCTAGCCACCAGTTGCGAGTATGAGGTACTGTCCTCTGGCGGTGATGGCTTTGTGGAGTATGAATCGGGATCATTGTCCGGCACTGGGGTGTCATATAGGTCCCAAGCGTCTTGATCCTGATTAACTTGACTTATGGTAGTTTGCGCTGGTGAGTGCATTTGTGGCGGTGTTTGTGTCGGCGATGCCTGTTGTGGTGGAGAGGGCGGAGGCGTGACTTTTTTAACCACTTTGGCTTGTGGTTGTGCGTCATCCTTGAGAAGTCCGATCCTTCTTTTTCTCGTTATTGGGGGAAGGGTTGATATCTTCCCTGTGTCTTGCTGGATGTACAGTCTCTTTTGTGTGTAGTCTGATTCTACACTTTGGAGCTCTTGTCCAAATCTGTGCATCTGGCCACTTATTCCTTGTTCCTCTGTGTAGGATGGAGGTGTGGAACTTTTCGGCGCCAAGAGAGAATCTTTTTTCGGCTTCGGCACCGACAGAATTTTTGTGGCTTTCGGCAGTGTGTCTCGGTGCCGATGTTTTTCGGTGCCGGCATCTTGTTTTTGCCTCTCGGAGCCACTATCTCGGCTCCGAGGTTGCTCCATGGCGGTCCCTCGACCGGAGTCGGGTGTCTTCGCTATGGGCGTGCCCTTTTTCGGCGCCTTCGACGGCTCGCCGGTTTTATGGGTCGAGCCATGGCCTGTTGGCAGTGGCGTCCCCTGGGCTTTTGTCTTCTCGATGGTTTTAATTTTCGACGTCTTACTCACTGTTTGTTGTTGTTGTTCGACGTCGGAGTCTCCGGATTCTGATTCCGGAACCGAGAATGTTTCCTCTTCGTCGTCGAAACGTTGTTTTGTCGGCGTGGACGCCATTTGTAGACGCCTGGCTCTTCGGTCCCGGAGTGTTTTTCTGGACCGGAAGGCTCGACAGGCCTCACAGGTATCCTCCTTGTGCTCGGGGGACAAGCACAAGTTACAGACCAAGTGCTGATCTGTATAAGGATACTTACTGTGACATTTTGGGCAGAAACGAAACGGGGTCCGTTCCATCGGCTTCGATGTCGCACGCGGTCGGGCCGACCAGGCCCCGATGGGGGATCGAAGCTACCCCAAAGTCTTCCGATGATCGGTGTCGATGTACCTAACTATCCCGATACCGAACGGAACAATACCGACGCTTTCTTCCGAGATTCTGACTAACTTTCCGAACCGAAACACGGAGCGAAAAGGAATACGTCCGAACCCGACAGCGGAAAAAAAACAATCTAAGATGGAGTAGACGCCCATGCGCAATGGAGCCGAAGAGGGAGGAGTCCTTCGGTCCCGTGACCAAAAAAGACTTCTTCGAAGAAAAACAACTTGTAATACTCAGAGCCCAACACCAGGCAGCGGACTGTGCGAAACATGTGTATCTGCAGCAACATATGCCATCGAACACATATATATATATATATATATATATATACATATATATACACACACACACACATTAGAGGATGGTGGGAATCACTATGATGGCTCACCTTTCCTGGAAAAGATGCTGTAATACCGCTTGGCCCACTGATGCATCTCTGAACTGCAGACTCCAAGCAGTAGTGCTGCGTACATGTGCGTCTTTTTTTACAGGTCGCTGCCCTGCAGATATCTTGGATAAACACACCGGCAAAAAATGCTGTCAGACAATATGCTTCTGTCCAAATTAGCTCACGCTTGTTTGCTGTGGCTTGCCAGCTTTTTAGTGACAAAATTGTATGGCATTAGATATCCATCTTGCTATACTCTAGTTTGATGGTGGATAACCCCTTCTAGGAGCACTATATGCTACTAATAGATTGGATTTGAGTGAGTGTTATGTTTTGTCAAGGAAATGTATTAGACATCTCTTGACATCCAAAGATATGCCTTTTCTGCTTCAATCTCAGGATCTGGGAAAAAGGTTGTTAAAATTATTGGTTCATTTAAGTGGCAGTCTGATGGAAGTTCTGGAATGAATTATTCCGCAGAATCACTATTGTTTCTGAATTTTAGAAAGGGTTCTTAAATGGTGAAAGCCTGTATCTCACCAGCCTGTCATGCTGATGTAAATGCCAAGAGGAGAGCCAATTTCCAAGGCACAAATGTAATGTCTTATTTATGGATGAGCCTGAATGGGCTTTTCATTAGTTGGGAAAGTAGTGTTTAGTTTCAAGAGTGGGAGAGGATGCCTCACAGGTGGAAAAACAGGCCCTTGAGGAATTGTTTGACGAGTCTGCTAGACTATGGTGTTGCTGCTGATCTTCTGAAGCAGGAAATGACTGCTAGGTGAACTTAAATAGAAGCTTGAGCGAGACCCGATCATGCCAGATGTAGGAGATAAGGATTTCTTCCAATGCAGGTAAATTTGGGTCTATGTTGGACTGTTGCCACCAGCTGCAAAACTGTTTCCATTTAAGACTAAGGCCTTCATTACGAGTGGCAGTCTCATGACTGCCAGACTTGCGGTGGTGAACCCACTGCCAACAGGCTGGCAGTGAAACTGCCACATTATGACCGTCACATCCTGGCGGTCCCAGTGGTTTTAATCTGCCAGGGCAGCACTAGGGATTACAAGTCCCCATTCCACCAGCCTTTTCATGGTGGTTAACTCTGCCCTGGAAAGGCTGGTGGAATGGGGGCATCAGTGACCCCCCATGCATAGGTCCGTCACACATTCCACTGCTCTGTGGTGAACTAATAGGACTGGTGGGGTTCAGGCTGCACAGGTGGCCTGAAGGCAGAAAGAGTTGTGGGTGACCTCCGCCGCCCGCCAAACTCGTAATGAGGACCTAAGTCTTATTTGTACTATCTGCACAATCTTTGACTAAGATATCCCTGCATTCTCCTGGGATGTTCACATGTGCAAATTCATTGACGTTAGGAGCCAGGGTGACAAGTAAAAGTATTTGGGTTCCGGGTGTAGTAGATGGTCAGTAGAGAAGGAAATGGTTGCAATTGAATGTGCTGTCTCAGAGAGAAGAAACTCTGAACCAATCATGCAGAGGTCTGCTTTTATCTTCATGAGAACTTATGGGAGGAGAGGAATCGGAGGAAAAGCGTGGGCAAAATTCTGGGCCATGTAATTGAAAACACATCCCCCCCACAACCCAGGTTGCAGATGCCAGCTTGTGTAAGAACTGCCATTTCTAGTTTTGGAATGTTGCAAACAGTTCTAGATTCAGACTCCCCATGGACGAAAAATCATCCAAGATGTCAGATTTATTTCCTACTTGTGTTAGGCACTTCTCATCCTGCTCAGAGTGTCTGCTACGACATTCTGATTCCCAGGGACCTGTTCTGCCTTCAAATTCACCTGGTGACAGAATGACGATTCCTAAATTCTTTGCACTTCTTGGGACAGACCTTGTGCCACCTTTTGTTGCTGCAGTGCATGGTCGTGGTGTTGTCTGTGCAATGAGCACTGCTGAGTTTTGTATCCTAAGCATAAAGGTTAGAAGTACTGCCTTGAGTTCTAGTAGACTGATGCGAAGAAGCAGCTGAGACAACTCCCCTTTGCCCCTGACTTGCAGGTCCTTCATATGAGCTCCCCAACCCTCTAAGGCAGTGTCTTTGATGACCAATGGAGAAGTCTGGGGTATGAATGTCAGGCCTACGGAGAGATTTGCCTCTCAAGTCCACCAGGACTGAGGTTTGACTAAGCCCAGGATGACGTGGATGAGATCATCAAAAGACTTTTGCTTGAATCCAATAGCTGTCCAGCTCCTCTTGCAACTGTCACATTTTCAAGTGGCAGCATGCCACCAAGGGAATGCACAAGGACATCATCCCTAGCAGGGATTTGTAGAAGTGAACAGATAGTTACTTTTTTTCGCTCTAGTTGTGCCAAAAATAGCAAACTTGTCCATCTTTCTGGTGTGGGATATGCTTTGTTGAGCACTGTATCCAGTGTAGCCCCTAAGAATGTTATCCTCTTGGATGGCTGGAGAGTGGATTTTTGCAGATTCAGCTACACCCCAGTTTGTTAAAAGGTGTATACAGGCATTGGATGACCTCTGTGCAGCCTCACAAGAAGGTGCCTTGACCAGCCAGTTGTTGAGGTACGTAAAGACATGGGGCCTGATTTAGAGTGCGGCGGACAGGGTTGCTCCATCACAAACATGACTGATAACCCGTCTGCCGTATTAGGATTCCATCATTTCCTATGGAGATCGTAATACTGTGAACGGGCTATCCGTCACATTTGTGGGTGAATGAACTGCCTGAGAAACCCTAAATCAGGCACTTGTTTTTTTTCCTGCCTTAAAAAAGGTGCTACTGGTGCCAAGCACTTTTGGCACAAGGGGCAGATTTCAGGCCGAATGGGAGAACTCTGAACTGATAATGGCTGCTGGCCACTGTGAATCTTAGAAATTCAGTGTTGTGGGTGTATCAGGACACAAAAATATGCACCTTGGGGATTTGATGTTGTCATATAATCTCCCTAGCTGAGAAGTTGTAGGATATCCTGAGGCATTACCTTTTGGAATGTCTGCTTCCTGAGATAGTAGTTTAGCTTTCTCCGGTTCAGGATAGGCCTCCATTCTGCTGACTTCTTCCGGGCTAAGAAGAAACAGGAACAAAACCCCCTCCCCTCTGGCTTCCAGGAACTTGTTCTGTGGCCCCTTTGCTGTGCATGGTCTGAACTTCTAACCAGTGAAGATGCAGGTGTCTTTGCAGACTCTCCTGTGGCAGTGTCGGAGGCGGTTTTTGAATGAATTTGAGTGTGGCTGAATTGAATGAGAAACAGACTTATCTGTTATTATCTTCAAATCATATAGATGTCATGATATTTTGCCTCTGGAACATGTCTCAGGCAATGGGGTGTAGGTGGTGCCTGTAGTTCGTCATTGCCGACTACCTTTGTCTTTTCCCTGTTGACCCATGTTTTATTTCTGGATCTGTATACTGTTGACTGCCTGAGGGGGTTGTCACTGCTGGGACTGCAGAGGAAATCTGTTGTGAAAGAGATGGGTACAATGGATACATGATATGTTGGTAGCCTCGGTCTGAGAATTGCCTTCTACCTCGTGCACCATAAAAAGGTATTTCACAATACTACTGTGTACCCAATGTCTTGGCAGTATCCGTGTGTTTTTAGTGCTTGAAGTACGTCTTCAATGCGTTGGCCTCAATGATTTCTCCATCGACTGTGTACATGACGGTTTCTTGAATTTGTGGTAAATTTGAGGTAGAGACGTAGGAGGCTCAGACCTTGATTTTTGGTTTTTCTACAGAAAATATGACCCTTATGTGTTTAAGAATGTCTTTCTGAGGGACTATGTTCCTGATGAGTTTTTTTTTATTTTATTTTTTATAAAGGACTACACTCCTGGTGAGAACCATGGTGGGTCTTTAGTAGATTTTCTGGGAGGCTCAAGAGAATGAGCTTCTGATCTCTCCTGTTTTTTTTTTTTTTTTTTCTTTTTTAAACTTTTGAGGATAGTCAAGAATCCTCAGTGTCGTCCTCAGAAACCAGGTCCTTCTTAGGTTTAAGCTTTTGGAGCCACAGCAGTAACCTTTCCACTCTGTCCTTCAGGGTTTTAGAAAAAAAGGTACAACATACATTGCAATTTTTCACTCTGTGGGATGAATAAAGGAAGTAAATTCAAACGTTGTGCTGATGAAGCATTTTCTTGCCAGAGGTCCCACAAGGTCTAAAAATACCTTCCTTGGCTTGTTCGGACATTGTAGAGTCAGATCTGAAACAGCAGGTAATTAGTTATGTGAAGTAAGTGTTAGAAATGGGGTCTTTAATTGGCAGAGCAATACACCCATGTCCTAGTAGGGACCACAATCCTAGTCAGTGCAAGTCACAACAATCCCAATTATCCTGTGCTCACCCTCTGTTTTTTTTTTTTTTTTTTTACTCCGTAAGCAAACATAAGGGATATAAACAATGTGCATACCTGTTCTAGGATGGAGGGACGGAGAAGAGATGGCTCGCCTTCACCTGAAGAGATTCCTGAGAACTGCTTGACCCACTGCTACCTCTCCTTGAGATAGAGATTACAAGCAGTAGTGCTTTGTGAATGTATGAAAGCTCCTCCATGTTGCTGCCCTACAAATGTCTTGTAGGGAAACTCCGGCGACCAGCGCTGCTGACGAAGAGACTGCCCTCGTGGAGTGAGCATGTACAGATGAGTGCAGAGGTTTACCCGCAGCTTGATGGCAGAAGCGATCCATCTGGAAATACTGTTTGGAGAGTGGGTGGCCTTTTCTAGGAGCACTGTATGCTACGAATAGCTGATTAGAGCGTCGAAAAGATTTAGTTCTGTCCAAATAGAATTGAACACATCTTTTAACGTCTAAGGAGTGTAATGCCCTCTCTGCCGGAGTAGAAGGATGAGGAAAAAAAGGATTCGAAGACTAAAAGGTTCATTGATGTGAAAGCCTGAAGGAACCTTTGGGATGAAATACGGATTAGTCTGCATCAGCAGTCTGTCGTGTTTAAGCTGTAGGAACGGCTCTTGAATGGAGAGGGCTTGCACCTCGCTGACTCATCTGGCTGATGTGAGAGCCACCAATAAAGCAAACTTCCACGAAAGGAACTTGAGAGAAGCACGATGGATTGGCTCAAACGGATGTTTCATCAGTTGTGCTAAGACGATATTTAGGTTCCACGAAGGAGGTGGTGGTCTGAAAGGAGGGAAAACCCTGAAAAGCCCTTTCAAGAACCTCTTGATCAGACAAGAGGAATAGAGTGAGGGTGAAGCATCCGAACGTCTGTATGCTGCTAGATGAACTTTAATGGAAGAATGTGCCAGGCCAGCTTGAGCTAACTGCAATAAGTATGGTAATATTTCCTCTGGCGGTGAAGCTAATGGGTCAATTTGCCGCTGATGACACCAGACAGAATCGTTTCCATTTACAAGAAAAGCCTTATTAGTGCTATCCGCTCTAGCTTTGGACAAGATATCCCTACACTCCTGTGGAATATTCAAATGTGCGGACTCCCTGTGCCCAGGAGCCATGCTGACAAACGCATCGACTGCGGATCCGGGTGCCATAACTGCCCTTTGTTCATTGTTAACAATTGGGGTAGCTGCTTCAGCAAAATGTGAGGCTTGATTGACAGAAAAGGAAGTTCTGCAAACCAGTGTTGACGTGGCCAATACGGAGCTATCAATATCAGAGTGCACGGCTCTGCTTTCATCTTCGTGAGGACTCGTCGGATCAACGGAATTGGGGGAAGGCATAAGCAAAGATGTCTGACCAGACTATAGAAAACGCATTCCCCCCAAGATCCCTTTTGGTGATGCCAACTTGCGAAGAACTGGCATTTGGCGTTGTGTTTGTTGGCAAACAGGTCTATTGTTGGTGTTCCCCACTGGGAAAAGATGTGTTCCACTATTGTCTGGTCCAGCGACCACTCGTGGCAGCTTGACTTCTGCCTGCTGAGTGCATCTGCTGTTTTGTTGTTTATTCCCGGCAAATGCACAGCTGAGAGTGTGATGCCTTGCTGCGAGGCCCAATTCCAAATTGTCTGGGCTTCTCTGGCGAGAGTGAGAGATCTTGTGCCTCCTTTATGTTGAGGTAATGCATCGTTGAGGTGTTGTCTGTTCTTATTACCACTTGCGATCATGAGATTTTGGGGAGAATAGCCTGTAGGGCAAGGTACACTGCTCTGAGCTCTAGCCAATTGATATGCATCGTTGTCAGTTGCGGTGGCCACTTGCTTGAAGATCCTGTAGCACGGCTCCCCAGCCTTCCAGAGATGCATCCGTAGTGATGGTCCACGGAGCCGGCTGATGTAGGAACGAAAGGCTGATTGATAGATGCCTTAAGAGACCACCATCTCAGATCCCGGAGTATTGTTGGAGTTGTGTATCTGATCCTCGAAACTCCCTGGAGCCATTGAAGATTCAGTAGCTCCTGTAAGGGGCGCATCTTTAGCTGGCATAGAGGAACTAGAGGTATGCATGATGACATCATGCCCAACAGAGACTTGAATAGATGGACAGTAACCCAGCTTCTTTTTTGTATAGAACTTGTTAGTGTCAGTAACCTTTGTTGCCTTTCTAGTGTGGGACATGCCATGGTGGATTGCGTGTCCAGGTTTGCCCCTAGAAAGGTAATACTGCGTGCTGGTAGAGGTTTGGACTTCTCCCAGTTGATGGTGAGTCCGAGGTTGGTTAGTAAGGAAACGCACTTTCTTGTTGATCTGCCCACCCCTGTGTAGGTCTTTGCCTTTATCAGCCAATCGTCTAAGTATGGAAAAATTTGGTGTTTCCTCCTTCTGAGGAAGGGAGCGATTGGTGCTAGACATTTGGTAAATATTATGGTAGCTGATTTCAGGACGAAAGGAAGGACATGAAATTGAAAATGGCTGACAGCTACGGTGAATCTCAGGTATTTTCTGTGTGCAGGGTGGATGGGAATGTGGAAGTATGCGTCTTTCAGGTCTAGTGTAGACATGAAATCTCCCTGGTTGAGGCGCAGGAGGACGTCTTGTAGGCTGATCATACGGAATGATTGCTTTTTTAAGTAGGTATTCAGTTCCTGTAAATCGAGGCTCGGCCTCCAATCCTTCCACTTTTTTCGAATGAGGAAGAACCTGGAATAAAATCCTCTTCCCCGCTGAGTTTGAGGCACCTTCTCTATAGCTCCTTTGAGAAGCATCTTGTCGATCTCCTTTTTGAGTTGTTGAGGGTATCTTGAAGGAGTCCTGCGGGGGGATTGGAGGGAGGCAGTTGGGTGAATTCTAAAGTGTGGCCCCGTTTCACTAATTGGAGGACCCACTTGTCTGATGTGATTGTTTGCCATTGTTTGAGGAATAGGGATATCCTTCCGCCTAGACTGAAAGGAGGGGAATTGGATGTAGCCGGAGCCTCGGATGCATCAGGCTCTCCGAGCAGAGTCTTTGGCCGGGCGGGTTGAGCGTCCTAGACCACCCAATCTACCATAGGCTGGTTGCAGCGGCTGCCTCTGGGGGAGGTACCGACGGTATTGTTGGGAAGAGGAAGGATAGGTGGAATATCTGTACTGTTGATATCCTCCTCTGTATGAAGGTTGGCCATGCCCTCTAGCTCAAAAGGAAGGCTTTCGATATTGTAGGGTCCCTAGTGACCTTGCTGTGTCTGACTTAATGGATTGTACGGACTCATTGATGTGTTTGCCAAATAACGCCTGCCCATCAAAAAGTAAGTCCAAGATCTTATTCTGCACCTCTGGACGGAAAGAGGTAGCTTTAAGCCAACCTTGCCTTCTAAGAACAGCTGCACCAGTGAGCTGACGAAAAGCAGTGGTTGATATGTCCATTGCACAGTCAAGTTCTGCTGACATGCATTGACCTTCCTACACAGTTTTGTTTGCGTCTGATCTTGTATCTTCTGGCAACTGGCTAATATGAAGTGCAATGTCCCCCCAGAGCTGCCTATCAAACCTATCCAATGAGTTGGCAGCTCTTACCACTAGGCTAGCCATAGAGGAAAATCTTTTACCGATATTATCTAACCATCTACCCTCCTTGTCTGGCGGTGCGGAAATCGGGGCTGAAGGATTCTTGGACCTTCTTTGTGCTGCTTGAGCTACCACTGAATCCGGAGGAGGGTGTCCAGTTAGACATGCTGGTGCATCGTCCGGTGCGCCTTTTACTTTATCTAAGCAAGGCAGTACTGCTGTAACTGCAGCCTGATTTTGCATGACCTTTAGACCCTCTTCCCACAGATAGTTAACCATCGGGATAGAGCGCACACATTTTTGGAAAGGCTCTTTAAAGTCGTAGAGGAAACAGTCTGTTTGCTTAGTTGGCATTGGCAAAGCAAAACGTTTGGCAGCACTTTCTAGGAGATTGTGAAACCCTGCTATGTCTTCTGGTGGGACTCCACCTTAGATTGAGAAAGAGAAGGAGGAACAGGGATGATTTATTCATCCCACTCGGAATGAGTGTCCAGGAGCTCCCCTTCTTCATGATCTCCCTCTGAGATTTCCTTATCCTGAGGAAGTGTCATATCTAGAGTAGCCACATTTGTGAGAGGTAAAGAAGTTGGTCTCTGACGTGGAGTGGTAACCCCAGAGACGGGCGATGGAGGAGGTTGTTCCCCTTGAGGCGGAAAACGCCTGCTGTAGACAGCCAACATCGCTCTGAGGTCAGACAATAAGGAGGATGGAATATATGCTCCCTGTTGGTATTGCTGTTCTCCATAAAATTGAGGGTCATAGGATTCATCATACTCATCCTCTTCCTGATACTTCACGTTTGATTGGGATGGACTATGGGCTGCTCCGAAAGGCCCCTCGTCTGAGTCTTCATCTCCCTCTAAAAGGTGCACTGGAACAAGGGAAGACACCTTACTAGGTGATGTATGTGTTGCCATTCGTTTTTCCCCAATTTTTTGATGTTTTTCCCTCGATGACGATGTTGTCGACGGTGTCGTCGACCGTGCATATATAGACTTCGTCATGGGCGGTGTCGTAGACGCTGACCGCACGGAGATTTTGATGGAAGAAAGTCTTGCCGACGAGTCTACCGTCGACGACGGTAGAGCGGACACTGACAACAGCGCCGTCAACGATGACGATGAATAGACGGTCGTCGACGCGGTCGTCGATGCAGTTCTCGTCGACGGTGGGGTACCTGTCGTCATCGGAGTCGTCGACGGTGGAAACGTAGAAATTGATGTCGTCGTCGGAAAAGCACTCACCGACGGTACCGTCGACGAATCGGTCGTCGACTGTGCTTTTTTCGCAGTAACGGAGGATGGTTTCTTAAAAGGCACAGATGGAGGTACAGAGGAAGATTTTATGTGCCTCTCTGAACTGATAGAATGACCTCTCTCCCCTTTTCTGGAAGATTTCTGAGGAGAGGAAGATGGGCTGCAGCCCTTATAAGACCCTGAAGCAGTCTTTTTGTGGACTTTCCTTGAGAGTTGGGAGGGAGATCTTGTGTCTGATCTCGCCCTCTTTGATGATCATTTAGATGTTGAAGAGTCATCACTCTCAGTCAGAAACTGGATTTTCCGTGTTTTAGTTTCTGCAGACATATCAATAATCTGCCTTCCCTATCCTTTAGAGTCTTAGAGGAAAATGTACAACAAACCTTACAGTCCTTGGCTGAATGGTCTGGGTAGAGGCAGTAAATGCAATCCTGGTGAGGGTCTTCAGAATGAAGCCTTTTTTTTCCACAAGTCTTGCAGTTTCTGAAAAGAACCCTCTTCTCCTTGTCAGACATTGTTGAAAAATAGTTGACCAATCAAGTCAGATATGTTTCTCTGAGAGAAAATGTTGAAAAGGTGTGAAGAAAGAGCAGAGCTCTAAGGAGACTCCCTAGCACAACGTGCGGTAGAAAATCTGAGGTGCTGGAGCTTCTCTCAGGAGGATTCTGGAGGGTGCTGTCGCCTGATTGGTGGATACTCAAGTTTGGTCCTTTTCCTAAAATGACTCTGATAGACTGTTAAAGTGAAGAGGCCTAGGGCCTTTCGTTGTTAATTTATCTTAACACTACTTGTGTAATTTATACCGGGGGCTCCCATCTCGACGACGGGGAATGATTCAAGCATGCGAATCTATGAAAGTTCCAATACTGGAGTAAACAAAGGTTAAAGCGACGTTATAGTTAAGTTGACATTTTATCCATAATAAAAATACAGAAATTCAGCAGTTTTAGTTATACTCATGTTAATAAACTATAACTTATTGCCAAAGTTACCTTACAGAACGAGTTTGTTATACTTATCAAATAAACTAGAACTGCTGAATTTTGCATTGGTAAAACATCAACTGAACTATAACGTCCCTGTAGCCTTTGGTTTTTTCAGTGAATTTCTATAGTTTTTTTAACACACAGGTTAATAGGCCTTCAGGTTGTGGCCAGCCAATCAAGTCCCCCTTTTCCTCCGAATCCACAGAGGAACCGAAGAGAATCAGTGCTTCTAAATAGACAAATTAGTTTTTTCTTCAATATCTACCAAAGAACTGATTGGATTGACAGCAAACAGAAAGGGTAATCTGCGTACCGTAAGCTACCTTTCTGCCAAATTTGGTGTAAATCCGTCCAGCAGTTCAAGATGTAGTCTTGTTCAAAGGTCTTATAAGAAATGCACTTTTTTCAACCCCTCACCCTTTTTCTCGGCCTCCGCTTGACAGATCACCCTGAAACTTCCCACGCACAACTTGATTCTCTGGCACACTATTTTTGGGAAAACTTCATTAAGATGCAAACGGCACCAAAGATATAGGCAAGTCAAAAACACTTTCTATGGTAACTAGGTCCTAGCTATTAGTACCTACTGGCAACCGGTAGTAGGTTATATATAATAAATATTCACTTAAAAAACCAAATGTTACGTGGATGTTATAGTTAGGTCCTGAAGGATAAGTTACTTACCTGTAAATCCTAGTTCTCTTCCAGGGATATCCTCAAAGTCATAAACATTGAATATTCCCGCCATTGTGCAGGGATCCCGGAGCATATATAAAATCACACATGTATAAGTATGAAATTAAATATATATGAAAAATATAGCATTTTTTAGTAGACAATTTTCATACCAGAATCATGTATAAGTATGAAATTAAATATATATGAAAAATATAGCATTTTTTAGTAGACAATTTTCATACCAGAATCATGTATACATGTGTATAACAGCAATGCAGACTGCTGATAAACAGGCTAAAATGCTTTATTTCTATGGAGTTTTTTTTTTTTTTTTAAACTCTCCCTTATAATTACAAGAAAAACTTTCTGAAGCCCAAAAGGAGGGCACAGAAAAAATACCAGCAACCCATGTGAAAAGAGAAAAAGCTACATAGAAAACAGAGCATTTTTAGCCAATAGGCTGCATGCAAGTTAATACAGCAGAACCACAAAATTTGGCACCGTGCCTTTAAGACCCTGAGCACCTCCAGTATCCCACCATGCCTCAGGGGTGAAGGAGAGGTGACAGTTGGTTCAGTTAGATCAGTACTTTTTTACGGTGACAAAGCATCCAACAGATTAGATAGATGGTCTGTGCTGCACTTCTAGGAGACTTGCGTCCAGGAAGGAGGGTGGGTTGTTTATGACTTTGACGGGGGTACCCCTGGAAGAGAACTAGGATTTACAGGTAACGTATCCTTCTCTTCCAGGGGATCCTCATCAATAGTCAAACATTGAATAGATTAGCAAGCCCATCCCTGATCTCTGCGGACTGTCTAATAGAAGTGCAGGAAAAAGACATACACTATGCAAACAAATTTCTCAGAGATGCCTGACCCACTTGAGCGTCCGCTTTGGCATCTGAATCCAAACAGTAATGCCTAGTAAACGTATGCAGAGATCTCCATGTAGCAGCCTTACAGATTTCAGAGATTGGAACATTATTAATGAGGGCAGCAGTAGCCGCTTTTCCTCTTGTTGAATGAGCCTTAGGCCTAGCCAATAACTGTTTGTTAGCTAATTGATATGCAGTTACAATACATGAAACTATCCATCTAGATATGGTTCGTTTTGAGGCCGCATCGCCGGTTCTCATATGTCCATAATTTACTAACAGGTGGTGAGAGCGTCTAATCAATTTGGTCTTATACAGGTAAAATTTTAGCACTCTTTTCAGATCCAGGGAGTGCAAGGCTTTCTCCGCCGGAGTATCCTGATTGGGGAAAAAAGTTGGGAGTGATATAGTCTGATTGATGTGAAAATCCAACACCACCTTCGGTAAGAATGACGGAGGAGTTCTTAGAACAACTCTATTCTCATGGAAAACCGTATAAGGTTCCTTGGAGGACAAAGCCTGAATCTCACTGACCCTCCTAGCCAAAGTGATGGCTACGAGAAAAGCTGTCTTCAAGGTGCTGCAAAGAAGCTCTGTGAATAGGCTCGAAAGGAGGGCCCATGAGTTTAGATAATACTATGTTCAGTTCCCATCATGGCAAGGGTTTTCGAATGGGTGGAAAAACCTTCTTTAAACCTTCTAAGAAATCCTTGACTACTGGCATTGTAAAGAAGGATTTCTGAGAAGGTGACTTACGATAAGCTGTAATGGCAGATAAATGTACCTTAATAGATGACAACTGCAGACCTGATTTCGCCAGATGGAGCAGGTAAGACAATATGACCTCCTGAGCCAGAATAGGATTCTGACCCTGTTGTCAACACCATATGTAGAATCTCTTCCACTTGAACGCGTAAGAGCGCCGCATGGAAGGCCTCCTGGACTCCTTTAAAATGTTCATGCATTCCTGCGAGAGCCCTAGATGCCCATAATGCAGGAATTCAGGAGCCATGCCGTCAAGCTCAGAGAGGGAAGGTTGGGGTGAAGAATCTTGCCTCCCAGCCTGCAAAGGAGATCCGGTCTGCACGGCAGCCTCTTGTGCAGTTCTGACAGGTTGAGGAGATCAGTGTACCAGAACTGTTGAGGCCATTGCAGGGCTATGAGAATCATTCTGGTGTTGGATCTGTAGAGTTTGTTTATTACCGCTGGTATCAGGGGAATCAGTGGAAAAGCATATAGAAATATCCCTGACCAGTCTATCAACAGGGCATTCCCCTGAGACCCCGGACGGTAGAACCTGGATGCGAAGTCTGGGCATTTTTTGTTTGTCTCGTCTGCAAACAGATCTAACTGAGGCTGACCCCATTGAACGAAGATGTCTGCGACAACCTCGTCGTGAAGAACCCAGTCGTGGGCGTCCTCGAGGGTTCTGCTTCCTCGAGAACCCCTCGCTATGAGCCAGTGCCAAATGGTTTGAAACTCCCGAGACAGGGGCCAGGATCTCGTCCCTCCTTGCTAATTCAGAGAATACATTGTGGTCGTATTGTCAGTCTGCACCAGCAGAGACTTTCCCTGAATCGATGGTGAAAATGATTTGAGAGCCAGATGAACCGCTCTGAGCTCCTGCAGGTTGATATGGTAAGTCTTCTCTTTTGCTGGACCACAAGCCCTGAGCTTGAAGGGAACCCAGATGAGCTACCCAGCCCTGTAGAGATGCATCCGTTACCAGAGTGTCGGAAGGGATTGGATGGTGAAAAGGAACTCCTACTGACAGGCCCACCATTGTAATGATTGTCGCGCTCCTACCGGAAGAAGCATCCTGTTCTCCCATTGTCCTGTGTGTTGATTTCAGTTTTACTCTAGAGCCTCTTGAAGAGGTCTCATATGCAACCTGGTGTTAGGGACAATGAAAATGCAAGAGGCTATGGAGCCCAACAGAGATGTAACCTGACGGGCCGTAGGCGCGAGGGAACCAAAAAGATCACGACACTTCCTCCTCATTATTAACAGTCGTGCCTCCGCTGGATACTCTTTTTCTAGCTCTGTATTCAGTATCGCCCCCAGGTAGTGGAGGGTTTGAATTGGGATGAGGGTGGACTTTTGGAAGTTGACTTGCAGACCTAGAGAGCGGAAAACACCGAGAACAATGTCTAGATGCTTTTTTGCCTGTTCCAGAGAGGAGGCTTTCAGTAGCCAGTCATCTAGGTATGGATAAATGAAGATTTTTGCTTCCTTAAATGCGCCGCTACCATTACTACACACTTGGAGAATGCGCGAGGGGCAGATGAGGCCGAAAGGAAGCACTTTGAACTGATTGTTGAGAGGCTATCACAAACTGTAGGAATTTCCGATGTTTGGGAACAATCGGGATATAAAAATACGCACCCTGCAGATCTATGGAGCACATCCAGTCTCCTCGATGCAGCTGAGGGAAAATCTGATGAAGAGCCAGCATTCTGAATTTTTGTTTCCGTATGAATTTGTTGAGCAGCCTCAAGTCTAGAATCGGTCTGAAGACTCCTTCCCGACCCTTTTTTGCTACTAGAAAATATCAGGAGTATACTCCCTTTCCTCTTTGGGCGTCTGGCACCTTTTCTATTGCTCTTTTCTGCAACAGGGCGCAAACCTTTTTGCGTAGTAAGTTTGTGAGCAGGCCTCGACTTGGTTGGTGGCAAATGAGGTGGAGGTTGTCGGAAAAGAAGAGTATCCATTCTCTACAATGTTCAGCACCCATTTGTCTCTTGTTATGCCATGCCACTCGTGAGCGAACTCTGTGATACTTCCCCAAACCGGAGTGGTGGACGGTATTAAGGGAAGCGAACCCTCATTGTTTTGCGGGGGGTTTGGGGGTAAACTGCTGAAGTCTGCTTGATCCTTGGTCTCTTGTGGCCTTGCGAGACTGGGAGAGGACGCCCTTGTTTCTGTTGTGGTCTTTGAGACCAATGAGGGGTTTGAACCCTCTGTTGGAACGGGCGCCTGTCGTAAGGTCTGTACCTCCTTCTGTAGTCTTTCGAGACCTACTGCCCTCATTGTGTCAACCTCTGCCTTCATACGTGCCATCTCATCATCCGTGTGGGTTCCAAATAACGAGTTTCCGTTAAATGGAAGATTCACAATACGCTGTTGCGCTTCCTGCTTTAACCCTGTGAGCCTCACAGCCAGGAAGATCTTCTTGTGCAAACCCCATGCGCGTATCCATGCGCCGCCAAGTCTGCCCTGTCTGCGGCTGCACTGATGATTTATTTGATTAGACACCAGACTTCCCTATTGAAGGATCTCCTGGAAGTCCTGCCTGTCCTCTCTAGGCAGCTTTTCTGCAAATCTGCTCAGTGAGTCCCAGAGGGATCTATCATATCTGCCTAGGAGTGCTGAGGCGCTGGAGACCATCATAGACGCCGCCGTGCCACACATCTTCCTACCCAGAGAGTCCAGATGTCTACTCTCCTTGTCCAGTGGAACCGTTGAGGATGACGCCACTGAATGCGTCTTGCGGGCTGCGGCTAATATAACTGAGTCTGGTGGTGGATCAGCCCTGAGAAACAAAGGATCCTGATCAGGGGAATTGTACTTTTTCAAGATCCTAGCAGGAGCTGAACGGAGGTTCGCTGGCGTCAAAAAAAGTCTCCATGGTCGGCTGGTGAAGATCAGGCACGAGTGGTAACAACTTCCTTGAAACCGTTCTGTGTTGCAGGGTTTAGAAGATTACTGATGAGGAAGTTGAAGGTTCCGGGACAACAATATTAAGCTTGTGTGCTCCCCTGAGCAGCACTTCATTGAAAGTTGTTATGTCATCCACCGGGGAAACTCTAGCTGGTGGAGAATCCATCAGAGTCGGGGAGTAGACCAAGAAGGGGTCCTTCTGTGATGGCGCGACTTTGACCTAGACCTCCTCTGGGAGCGTGACCTGCTCCTAGATCTTGTTGTATGCGCCGTTGGCGATGGTGTCCTCGGAAGCGACGCTGATGGTGATGGTGAATACATACATGAGTACTGAGAGTCTGGAGAAGCCGGCGCCTTGTTAAGGCTCTCCAACCACCTTGACAATAGGTTTATGGGCGAGATGTGCCCTGACGATGAGGCCCTTGACCGTCTAGACGATCCACTGGACTTGGTGGAGTGACATTCTTGTCAGCCGGTGGTTGCTGACGTTCTTCCCCTTGAGAGATAGGCAGTAACTGCCTCGACGTCGAACGGTGTGCCGACGTCGAAGGAGGCCCAGAATGTACCATGGACTGCTCAGGTCACAACGTTTAGCACCTCGACGGCGACCGGTGGTCCCTTGTATATGTGCGGCTCAACGTCGTATGCTTTGCCGTCGAGTGATGGACCGCTGAAAGCCTCTGCTCTCCACGCGGAGGTGATATCGTCTTCTGTACCGTTGAGCCGCCACTTCTTGGCAAGTGAGAACTGAAATCATTTTAAGCACATCAGATGCAGAATCTTCACTAATTAAAAGAATAGGACACTGCTGTAGATCAGTGGTTTCCAATCTGGGGCCTGCAAAGCCTTCTCAGGGGGTCTGCGACTACTCAGAAAATATTAGGATTAATAAAGCATACATAAAGAAGGTGAATGTACAATAGAACATTTTAAAACATACTGTATATGCACCCCTGAGGATGGTTCAGGTGACCATATTGTATGAGTTAAGGAGCTGAGCTGCTCATTTCAATGATGGAAGGCTGGGGTGCTGTATTTGTGAAGAAGGTCCAGGCCTGCCCGGCAGCCTCTTGTGCAGATGCTCTGAAAGGTGAAGGTGGTTTGTCAACCACCACTGTTGGGGTCACTCCGGAGCAGTGAGAATCATTCCGGGATTCGAATGCAACAGCTTGATGATCACTGTTGGCAGTAGGGAAAGTAGAAGAAAGATAATGAAATGTGCCTGACCTAGTCCATAGGCCATTCCCTAAAGAGCAGAGCTGGTAAAACTCTGAGGTGAAGCTTGTGTATTTCTAGTTTACCTTGTGCACGAAGATCTAGTTGAGGGAAACCCCAATCACAAAAACGAAGGACTGTAGTTTCATAACCATTCATGATTCTCTCAAATGGTTTTGCTAAGAGTGCCTGCTTGAACATTCTGGATTCCTGGTAGATGGAAAGAGTGATCCTGAGATTCCTGGAAATTAACAATTTCTAGATTGTTTATGCTTCCAGGGACAGAGGTCCCTGACCCTCCCCCCCCGTTTTTTTAGATAATCCATGGTTGGTGTCTTGTCTGTTTGAACAAGGGAGTTTCTCTTGAAGGAAGGGAGGAAAGCTTTCAAAGCCAGGTGCATTGCTCTCAACTCAAGTAGGTTGATATGGTAAGACAATTCCTTCGGAGACCACATGCTGTGAACCTGAAGGTGGCCCATGTGAGCACCCCAACTCGAGAGTGAAGCATCATTCAAAATGGTTTGAGATGGGATGCCTTGATGGAAATGTCTACCCTTCATAAGTTCTCTGTGCGACACCAGCAGCTTAGTGATTGTTTTGTATGGTTGATAGGATCCCTCTGTCCTCCCATCTTCTGGAGTTTATCCCATTAGTCCTCCAGACATGGTTGCAGCAGTCTCATGTACAGATGTGCATGCAGGACCAGAAAATGCAAGGTACTGATCCTATAAGAAGATATTTGCCTCACAGTTGGATGGGCTGTTGTCTTCAGATTGCAACATTTAAGAATAGATAATAGTCTTACCTACAAAGCAAACACTTGTGTGCACTGTGTCCAAGACAGCTCCCATGTACTGGAGGAATTAAAATGGCAGAGAGATTTCATGAGATTGTTATGGATTCCTAGTTGATTGAGAATTACAAGTATTTAGGTATTGGTAGACGATCGGCAGTGACTGCCATGCATTTGTGAAAGGTAAGGTGTGCTGATTTGAGACCTAAAGGATGAACTTTATTCATAGTGCTCTCTTCCTAACGTGAGCCTCAGGAATTTCTAATGTTTCTTGGCTATCTGGATGTAAAAATTGGCATCTTGCATAGCTACTGAACATAGGCACTTCCCCGAATAGAGTTCAGGGTAGACTGCATGGAAAGCTGACATTCTGAACTTTTATTTGCAAACTCTCAGGAGTCAGCATCTCTGCACTCCCTTTGTGGGAATCCATCCACTGATGCGGGCGTGTACAGCAACTGACACATCACCAGGTATACATGCAGTCCTTGACAGGGAGGCAAGGGTCACTACGACCAATCCTCAGTCGCGCTGCAAGATCAGGAGCCTCAGAGTCAAATAAAGTGTCTGACACAAGTCCTCCAGTCAATCCCATGCCACAGCGCAGATGTGATTCCATGCACTCTGTGGCCTCTTAGAGGACCCCCCCCCCCTCCAATATTGCTCCTACTTGTCTTCTGGGGGTTTCCAGACAGCCCCCACTGCAGCCACCCCTCAGACAGGTTTCTGCCCTCCTGCTGCTTAACCAGCTCAAGCATGGGAAGGCAGAACCAAGGATTTCCTGTGGGACAGGGAGGCAACACCCTCTCCCTTGGAAATAAGTGTTACAAGGCTTGGGAGGGGTAGCCTCCCCAACCCACCGGTTTGCTTTGAAGGGCACACTTGGTGCCCTCCTTGCATAAACCTGTTTGCACCAATCCAGGGACCCCCCACAGTGGAAGTGGCATCACTGGACTGATAAGGAAGTGACCTTATTTGTTTTCCTGCCCAAACGGTCTTTTAAAGAAGCTAAGGAAGAGGACTTGATATTCCATCCCCATCAGCACAGGAAATGACATCACAGTACCTTGTACTGCTCTCCCCTCCCAGGACATAATTAACGGTGGCTGCAACACGGATATGCCACAGATGCACAGCCAGAACACAAACGTGAGACTGTGCCCAGCGCCAGGAACCCTGGTCCGATCACTACCAGGGCACTGCTTAGGATGCTAGGCCCCAGACGCCATTCCCCCAACTGCTGTTGTGCCGCATCTCACACCATAGTAGAACCTCTCACCTGCACCCACTATTGGTTCTTCAGCAACCACCCACCCAAAAACTAACACCATCAACACCCCCTCCCAATGCACCAACGCCTACACCCCAACTCTACAACACACGCCACATCAAGCCTGCAAGTCAAAACCCACTTGCATGCATGCTTCGCAAGACACAATCACTAGGCAAACACACAACAGATAAATGGGACATGCTAAGTAGCAACGCATAAGACTTCCTTTTTATCACACAGACCTGACTCAACCCCTTTGCAGCTCCAGATATCGCCACAGCAGGTCCTGCGAACTACAAGATTGCTCAACAGGACCACCTTCACAAGCTAGGAGGAATATTCGCCATCATGTACAAAGAATTCATCAAACCCACAACATCCACAGAGAATGCCACCTTGTTCATGGAACACCTGCACTACAAACTGCAAATGTCTCAAAACTTCACTGAACTGAATCCTTGCCTACTGACCGCAAGCCCCCTTTTCCAACCTCATCACCAACACCAACTTCAATTGCTCTGCTTACCGACTCTAGAGTCTACATTCTCTCAACTTTCACATGGAAGACCGAAACATTCCCTGCTCCACAGCACTCTTTGAAAGCTTGAACAACACTGGACTCACCCAGCTAGTCCCAGAACCAATGCACACTGCAGGACACACTGGACCTAATCTTCACCACAAGCAACCGCATCAAATACAACTCCACAACAACTCGCATGGACCGGCCACTCCACCATCCTCTTTCAAATCAACACACCAAGTCAACATCTCGCCGTGGTCCAGAATTTCTAGCCACAGCTGGGGCAAAAACACAGAAGCAGACTGGCTCAGCGCCGACAGCACGGCTCAACCTCACCCCACAGACCACCTCGAAAAGGACATCAACAACTTCAATAAATGGATAAAGAGATGTGCAGACTCCTTTGCACCCATGGAACCCAACAAGAACAGTTGATCATGGACCATGTAAGAAATCTAGGGGTCATCCTAGACAAGTTCAACTTGACAGCTCAAGTCAACGCAGTTTGCACTTTCGCTTTAACATCCTATGCACCCTGCGGAAGATCTTCAAATGGTTGCCTTAGAACACCAGATGGACCATCGCACAAGCACTCCTCAGCAGGATGGACAAGGGCAAGAATCTAAGCAACAATCTTCAAACAGCTCCCACACAGTCGACAGCATCTAGAACACACCCGCAAGTCTCATTCTTGACCTCCCACACCACACTCACATCACAAGAAGCTTCACTGGCTCCCTATTCACAAGCACAGCCAATTAAAAATTCTTGTGTACACATACAATTGCTACACAACACAGGATGAGAATATCTGAACAGCCGCATACACATTCACCAATCCACCAGATACCTACACCCTGTCTCACTCACAGACTCCACATCCACAAAACCAAAACTGGAGGTCGCTCATTCTCCTATATCGCCCTAAAGACAAGGAACGACCTCTCATCACATCAAAACCTCATCCTCACTTCTTGAGTTCGGCAAGAAGCTGAAGGCCTTGCTCTTTGTATAAGCACCTTGGGGTTCATGCACCTAGACACTTGACCAAGCACCTGGATACCCTCTCAGGTGACTAGTGCACTACGTAAATCAACATATCATACCAAACTTGGAAATCATGTGATAGAAAATGCATGATACAGGTCATTAGTGTCCACAGGCACTGAACTAGGTTTCAAAACAAGTAATAAACCAAGACCAGATAGCACCAACTGTCAGGGTGAAGCATCAGAAGATTTCAGAACACATTTATATCCACTAGTTACACTTCAGAAGCAACACCTTGCTCACAGCCATCCAGAAACTCACTTCACACTGCAGCACTCATCGGGCATCTCTGAAAGTAAGAACACAGAGAACAAACCCATAGAGCTCAACTGGCTCATGCTGTCAAAACGAATATTCTCCAAAACTAGCTGTATTGCCTACAAGGCCCAAAACTACATTTGATAACCAAAACTAAAATAATCAAACCGGATCAACCAAGCTAACAGCATCAGCAGACTAAAAACACCCTAGAGAGCACAACACCAGGTATTCTCCAGTAATGCCTGAACAGTGTGGAATAACACTACAGTGGAAATCTGCCATTAACTGTCAATACTCCCCTTCAGAAAAAAGCTCAAGGCACACATCAACAGTAATTCATAGGTAAAACAGCCTCCTCTACAGTGGCTTATCTGACTCTTGCTACTCCACTTCAGGCTACCTACTGGTCCAGCTCCTCCTTCCAGACCTCTCCAACACAACAGCCTACTCATGTCATCATTCCACCAGACATGATCATGCAACAAAAGAAAAACATTAAACTTGGGAGAGCAGGTGGGTTAGTAAAGTCATGGTGAAATATTTCCCAGTAACATGAAAATTTGATAAGAGAATTGTTTTCAGCATATTACTAACTCCATGTTTCAGGGAAATAAACACGATTTTCTAGCAGTAGGATATAATTGTAGGTCAGTAACCTTTTTTAAAAAAAAGATGCACCATACCCCCAATAATGAAATAATTAATGTTTGTCCAGCTCAGTTTCTTCTAAGCAGTGCCTTTCAGACAAAGCTATACTCCATTGCCTATTCCCCCTTACTTGTTAAGTAAGGATTAACATTTCAAGGTTCTGCAGATTGTACCATTGTCATACCTAAAGCAGGCTAAGTTCACAACCTCCACAACCACAAACACTTAATACAGGAAGAGCAGTATGAATCATTATTAAGTATAGCTGGCTACATACCTGTTGCTTTTTGTTGGGGTACCGTGCAAAATTTGCTTTGAAAAATGGATATTTCTCATAGGTGTAGTCATAGATCCATTCACAGAAATGATTTCCTATGTCAAATCCCCTAAAACAAGAACATAGATGCGTTATCAGTAGTGAAATATTAGTCTAAGAATTCTAGCAAACATTGTACCTACTCATAATGTCACCAAAATCCGATGGTTCAGTTGAATGGTGGCTAAATTAAAGAGGAAGTTATATTCTAGAGCCAAATACTCAATGTCTAGGTGATTCGCCTCAAATCAGGGAACTCCCCCCATCTGTTAATACTTCAACAACACAGCCTATTAGGGTCTTGAACCCTGCTCTTGAGGGAGAGACTAGCTCTTACAGTCTACCTAAAGCTGAAACATTTAAGCAGTGTTTCACTCAGGCAAGCCCATCTTTTTCACGTGTGATTTTAAGTTTTTGATTTTTACAGACATGGCTTGATGATTTTCTGAAGTACGGGCAGTGGGAATTATCAAAATCCGTCACTGCAAGTTTTCTGTAAATCAGCTAGCAATAACTGCACACAATCTGGATTGACTGAGTAAAAGTCAACACATAGGGTGACCAAAAATGTGAGCCGAGAAGCAGCCATATAGAATTGGTGGTCAAGCCTTGATGCTGGGATACCAGATAAGCTTTTTTTAGAATTTTAAATAGTAAACTTGACCTTAGGTAAGTGAGCAGTGTGTGTACCGTTTAATAGTCCCAGCTGTAAAATGTTGGTTTTAAAACATACAAACATATGCATTTGCTTGCTGAAAGAGTAACATGGGCCACCATGATATCCGCAAACCTGTAGCACTTTACACATGTAAATTTGCATAGTTTTAAAGCCTGGTTCTTTTACCTTTGTCTTGGAAAGGAGAGGAGTCCAAGCTACAGAATGGGGAGTTGGACGGTTCGGTGAGGAATCTGCAGTTAGATACAGTATCCACCAGAAAGATTACTGAAGGTAAGTAAATTGTTCTTCTAAGGGATAATTATGATCACAGATTCCTCACCTTGCGAATGGATATCAGTACCTCCCAAACACGTGGATCTGAACTAGCTCAAAGCAAAGGTCCTGCAGGACAGAGTGAGCAAAATGCTTCTATCAAGAGACCTATCAAGACAATAGTGCTTTGAGACCGTATGAACCAAAGCACACTTAATCCACCTGATAAATGTCCTGGACAGGCGCTTCGCATGCTAATGCAGTGGTAGCAACTTTCCCTCTGCTTGAAAGAGCATGTAATTGAATGACCTGTAAGCTTTCTGGGGGGCTGTTTTCTTAGCCAGTGCGCAGGAGAACGTAATGCAGAGAACAATTCATCAGGAGATGGTTCATATTTGCACTGCCTTGTCCCTCTTTGCCTCAGAGAACCAAACAAAGAAGGTTATCCACCAGATACTCTTCAGAACGATCTATGTCAGTGGTTCCCCAACCTTTTGACTTCTGAGGACCCCCACTTTATCATTACTGGAACCCAGGGACCCACACTGAATAGTAATTGGAATCCGAGGACCCCCACTGAATTACTGGAAGCTGGGGACTTAATCTGTTATTTTAATTACAATTTCTGAGCAGTTGCAGACCCCCTGAGGCTTTGCAGACCCCTGGGGTCTCCAGACCACCGATTGGGAATCACTGATTTATATAAAAAGCTTGGTGTCCTTTTAATGTTCAAATTATGAAGTCGTTTCTCCTCAGAGGGTTTAGGTGGATCAAAGACTGCCAGGAGAGTGAAAGGGAGAGTGACAACATAGCCAACATGAAATGAAGTGACCACTTGCCACAAAAGAGCCATGGCCTCTCAACACCAAATTATCAGTGAAGAATGTTGTGTAAAAAGGGTTAACATAAAAAGTGTGTAGCTCGCTCTCAATCTATCTGCTGTTATGGCGATAAGGAAGACTGTGTTCAATGTCAAGTCTAAATGGACAACTATGCATCAGCTCAAAATGGGTGCACAGCAGAAGTGATTAGTAAATGTCTCATTGAGGCATCACAAAGGGTTTTGGTGGAAGTAAATGTTGCACACTGATTTTAAGAAGGCTGATCTGGCAACCACATAAAGAAACAGTCATCAAATCTTTTATTTGTGCCCAAAGTAAATACTTGTTGGGCTAGAAACAAAAACAACAAAACTTCAGACAACTTGGCTTGTAGTTGATCAGACCATCAAGTGTCACACCAAACCACAAATTTGTCCCAACGACTTATGTACACTGATTTTGTACAGGGCACCTCTGTCAAGATGACAACTTTAGGAGGAAGGTCAAGAGAGGTCTACTGCCAGCACTCAAACTCCAAGCATGGAGATGCAAGTTCTACAGGCCTGGGTTCAGCACACTGTCCTGCTTCTGCGGCAGACGTTCTTTGTGAGGTGGCAGCATGATCGAAGGGCAGATGTTTGAGTCCCAGGAGATCAGGGTACTGTCTTCTCCTGCGCAGTTCAATGTCACAAAAATGACTTGGGCCCAGTTATTCATCTTCAGAACTAGGGACAGGAAAGGTGGCCAAAGAAAGGCATACAGGAGTCCTGAGCTCTACCTAAGCAGAACAAGTCTTAGAGAGCCTTTTTGGGAACTCCTAAGTGCAAAAGTGCAGACCCTATTGTGCCCACTATGACTTTACGTCCCACTGCAGAGCATATTATACATACATATTTATTGAGAATGATAACAAAACAAGGTTAATAATTATAATATAAATAATAGTAATAGCAACATTAAGAACAATAACATTGAACAAATATAGATCACATATCTTTCAAGTGGAAAGTGGGATAACCAGAGGCTCACCTTAATGGAATAGATGTCTTAGCACGGCTTGCCCAACAGCCGTATCTGCTTTGTTCGTCTTATCTAGGCAGTAGTGCTTTGTAAATGTATTCTAAAATGAACAGATGGACGGAATGCAGAGCAAATCAAACATTCACCCCCAGTCACAAAGACATGGGTTTAATCCATCGTTTTTTTGCTCACCACGCCACCCCAGTTTGGACCCAGCCATATACAAATCAGTCTTGAACCTGTTCCTCATGGGAACAGTCCAGCCAAAACTGCCAAGCCAGGTCCTCCCTGGACCGGAAACAAGCATCCTAGGATCGGTTTCTGGTATCACCCTTCATCAGCTAGGCTAGCTTGAATCCAGTGGCACAGTGAGCACGGGACCCACGTCTGGGCGTATGGCCTGGCAGTTCGGGCTGGACTGTTCCCATGGGGAACAGGGTCAAGACTGATTTGCTTATGGCTTGGTCCAAACTGGAATGGCATGGTGAGCAAAAAAACTGATGGATTAAACCCAGATCTGTGACTGGGGGTGAATGATTTGGTCTACATTCCGTCTATCAACTGTTCTTTTTGCATTTGTCGCCCCAAGTGGGAAGGGTATGCCCAGATGTGGGTCCAGTGCTCACTATGCCACCAGATTCAAACTAGCCTGGCTGAAGAGGGGTGATACCCCGAAACCGGTCCCAGGATGCTTATTTCTGGGCTAGGGAGGACCTGGCCTGGCAGTACGGGCTGGACTGTTCCCATGGGGAACAGGGTCAAGACTGATTTGCATATGGCTTGGTCCAAACTGGAATGGCGAGCAAAAAAACTGATGGATTAAACCCCAATCTGTGACTGGGGGTGAATTAATGATTTGGTCTACATTGCATCCATCAACTGTTCTTTTTGCATTTGTAAATGTGTGCTGGCTGGACCATGTTGCTGCCCTGCAAATGTGTTGCAGTGTTACTCCCGCGAAGAGCGCCGCTGATGTGGCTACTGCTCTGGTATAGTGGGCTTTAACCTTACTGTGAACCGATTTTCCTGCTTGGGCATGACAAAATTGTATAGCTAATCCAATCCACCTGGTAATGGTCTGCTTAGATATCGCAGAGCCCTTTCTTGTATCTCCATATGCTATGAATAGCTGGTCCGATTTCCGAATGCTCTGTGTTCTTTGAAGATAAAACTTTAAACATCTCCTTATATCTAGCAAATGCAGCGCTTTCTCCGCAACAGTCTGTGGGTTAGGAAAAAAGTTTAAGATCACTGGCTCATTTAGGTGGAAGTCTGATGTACTTTCGGTATATACTTAGGATTTGTTTGAAGTATAATACCATTTGGAGTGAGGTGAAGAAAAGGTTCTTTGATGGTGAAGGCTTGTATGTCACTCACTTTTTCCTGCTGTGAGAGCCAGTAAAAGCGGTGTCTTGCAAGAGATGAATTTTAACTCTGACTTGTGGACTGGTTCGAAAGGAGGCCTCATGAGTTGTCCCAACACTGTTTAGAGACCATAACGGCGAGGTTTATGCACCAGTGGAAATACTCTAAAAACGCCCTTGAGGAATTGTTTTACAATCCTGGCAGAATATAGTGAGGAGGTGGGCTGAGAGCGGCAGAATCTTGAAATTGCCGCCACATGTAGCTGTATTGAGTAAGAAAGCCCAGATTTTGCAAAATGTAACAAATAAGGAAGTATTTATTCTGGGGGTGACGACAGATTGGACTCCTATGTAGCACACCACAAACTTCCATTTTAATTTGTATGTCTTATTGGTGGTGTTCGCTCTCGCTTTGGCCAATATTTCTCTACATTCCGATGAAATGTAGAATGTGGAGTATTCATGGATTTCAGGAGCCAGGCCAATAAGCGTAGAGCTGAAGGATCTGGATGCCTGACTTTGCCCTGGTGCATGGTCGGTAGGGCTGGTGTCTGAGTAGAACATGTGGTAGTTCAGAAAACAGAAGGAGTTCTGTGAACCAGATCTGCCTGGGCCACCTGGGACCTACTAGGAGGAGACGTCATCCCTCTGCTTTCATTTTGTTGATCACTTTGGGGATGAGCAGAACCGGGGGGAAAGCATAGGCATAGATTCCCGACCATCTCATCAAAAAGGCATTTCCCCAAGACCCTTTTTGGGAATGCAAGTAATATGGGCACTTCTTGCTGTAATATGTGACAAAAAGACCCAGATTCGGCTTGCCCCACTTTTGGAAAAGTTAGCAAAACTTGTTGGTCGAGTTCCCACTCGGGTGACACGGGATGAATGTCCTGCTCAAAGCATCTGCTAGGAGGTTGGTTTGCCCTGACAGGTGTTCTGCTTTCAGAGAAATTTGCTTTTTATGGCCCATTTCCATATGCTCTGGACTTGACATGAAAGCTGCAAGGACATTGTGCTACCCTGTTTGTTCAGGTAAAACATACTTGTGGTTTTCTCCATTCTGATTAAAAAAATTGAGTTTCGTATTCTTGATAAGAAAGCCTTCAGCGCCAGATCTATTGCTTTCAGTTCCAGTGGATTTATGTGAAGCTGTTTGTCCTTTTGTGTCCAGTTGCCATTTATTCGCAGATCTTGAAGGGGGGCACCCCAACCTTCCAGTGATGCATTGTTATTATATAGTGCAGCACTTGTTGAAGAAAACAAAAGGCCCTTGGACAAGCTGGTCTGTTTTCCCCACCAAGACATGGCAGTTTTAATTTCAGTGTGATGAGAATTAGATCGTCGAAGGAGCCATTCACTTGGAGCCACTGAGTGTCTAGTTGCTCCTGTAGAGGTCGCATGTGCAGTTGGCAATTTGGGGGGTCAGTGGAATAGACGAAGAAATCATTCCCATGAATGATTTTTAATTCCAAACTGAAACAAATTTTTGTTGATAGGTTTTGAGCCATTTTGGAAATCTTTCGCTGTCTCTTGCTTAGTATCCAGTATCGCTCTTAGGAAATTCAGCTTGTGTGGGATGGAAGGGTTTCCTGCGATAATGGATGGTAAGACCTAGAGTTTTGAACAACTGGAGGCAGGTGGATGTGTGATTTTTGTGGATGCCTTTATGAGCCAGTCATCCAGATATGGAAAGATGTGTATGCACAGCTGGTGTAGGTGAGCGGCTACCGGGGCTAGTACTATGGTAACAATTCTGGGGACTGGTTTTAATCCGAATGGGAGGACACGAAACTGTAGATGCATACCAGCTACCTTGAACCTGAGAAATTTCCGAAGGTTTTGATTTATTGGGGTATGGAAATACGCATCCCAGAGGTCTAGTAATGACATGAGATCTCCTGTGTTCAAGAGGCATAGAATGACCTGAAGCGTTACCATACGAAATGTTTGTTTTTTCAGGAACTTTTTTAAGAACCTCAAAGCGAGTATGGGACGCCAATCCCCCGAAGGCTTTTTTTTACTAGGAAAAGCAGTAGTAGAATCCCCACTTCCTGTGGGGAACTGGAACAACTTCTATTGCCCCTTTGCTTAACATTGAATAAACTTCTTTGAGGAGCTGGTCCTGATTTAGGGGGATTTGGAGGCTTCTGAATGAATTCTAGAGGATGCCCCCTGAACACTATATCTAATACCCACTTGCCTGATGTTATCCCTGACGACTGAAGGATGTGGTAAGTGATGCAGCCTCCAATCTTTGAAACACAGGTGGGGCTGATAGTTGGCATGAATGCATGGTCATTGTTTTCTACCCAGGTCTCTGCCACTGGCAGCGGTTCTTCCCCTTGTGGGGTGTCTATAGGCAGCTGTAGGTAGTAATCTATTGCTGCTGGTATTGTCCGTACTGTTGTCGAAAACCTGTTTGCGAAGTTTGGTATTGTTGTCTATATGCTTGGAAACCACCACAAAAGGAGCAACTTCCCCTGCTTCTAGCCCCTCGAAATGGCTTCCTTTTATAATGCAATATACCTAGGGATTTGCCAATGTCTCTATCTGCCTTCATGGATTGTAACATCTCAGCCACATGCTTGCCAACGAGGCTTAACCAATCATATGCCATGTCAAGTATCCTACTTTGAACCTATGGCCTAAAGGTAGATTTCAGACAGCCATGTCTTCGCAACACTGCTGCCCCCACCAATTGTCTAAATCACGTTAGAAATATATCAATCACTTCCGCTGCAATCCACTCTCCCTCCTGCAACACTTTCTTTGCCTCTGGTTTAGCATCCTCGGGCAAGAGGTCACTGTAAGAGGACATGTCTTCCCATTTGGTGATCATACCTGCCTAGAATGGCTAACGAGTTGGCAGCTTTGACTGTTATTGCTGCTACTGAGGAGAACCTTTTTACTATGTTGTCCAGACGGCGTCCTTCTCTATCTGGCGGGGATGTTATTGGTGTAGAAGGGGTTTTCAAGCGGCGTTGCGCCACCTGAGATACCACAGAATCTGGCTTCGGTTGCGCAATAAAACAAGCTGGAGAATCTTCCAGGACTTTATATTTTTTCTCCAAATGCTGGATCTGGGAAGGTATTGTAGCTGGGTTTTTCACTGCTTTCAATCCTTCCTGCCATATAAAGTCAACTATAGGTATGGCTCTAACTGACTTTTGATGGTTGCTTAAAGTCATACAGGAAACAATCAGTTTCGAGAGAAAGAAAGGCAGTTCGAAACGTTTAGCCGCTCTTTCCATTAAATTATGGTATTCCCCTATGTCCTCTGGGGGTGAATCCACCAGTACTGCCAACTGTGGTGATGGCGTAGGAGGAAATGAGTTACTTACCTGTAATGAAAATGTCACTTACCCAGTGTACATCTGTTCGTGGCATCAGTCGCAGTAGATTCGCATGTTCTGCAATAGCTCGCCATCTGGTGTTGGGCCGGAGTGTTACAAGTTGTTTTTCTTCGAAGAAGTCTTTCGAGTCACGGGACCGAGTGACTCCTCCTTTTGTCTCCATTGCGCATGGGCGTCGACTCCATCTTCGATTGTTTTTCCCCGCAGAGGGTGAGGTAGGAGTTGAATTGTAGTAATAGTGCCCATGCAATGGAGTGACTAAGTATGCACCTATTTAAGGTTGAGATGATACATATATAAATAATTGAAGGTAACTTCCAAACTGCTACAGGCTCCCGGGGAGGCGGGTGGGCACATGCGAATCTACTGCGACTGATGCCACGAACAGATGTACACTGGGTAAGTGACATTTTCAGTTCGATGGCATCTGTCGCTGTAGATACGCATGTTCTGCATAGACTAGTAAGCAGTTATTTCCCCAAAAGCGGTGGATCAGCCTGTAGGAGTGGAAGTAGTCTGAAATAATGTCCTTAATACAGCTTGACCTACTGTGGCTTGTTGTGCGGATAACACGTCTACACAGTAGTGCTTGGTGAATGTGTGAGGCGTAGACCATGTGGCTGCCTTACATATTTCTTGCATTGGGATGTTTCCTAGAAAGGCCATGGTAGCACCTTTCTTTCTGGTTGAGTGTGCCCTTGGTGTAATGGGCAGCTGTCGTTTAGCTTTAAGGTAGCAGATTTGGATGCATTTAACTATCCATCTGGCTATACCTTGTTTTGAAATTGGGTTTCCTGCATGAGGTTTTTGAAATGCAATAAAGAGTTGTTTAGTCTTTCTGATGTTCTTTGTTCTGTCAATGTAATACATTAATGCTCTTTTGACATCTAATGTATGTAGTGCCCTTTCAGCTACGGTATCTGGCTGTGGAAAGAACACTGGAAGTTCCACTGTTTGATTTAGATGGAACGGTGAAATAACCTTTGGCAAAAATTTAGGATTGGTCCTTAGGACGACTTTATTTTTGTGTAGTTGTATAAAAGGTTCCTGTATAGTAAACGCCTGAATCTCGCTTACTCTTCTCAGGGAAGTAATGGCGATGAGAAATGCCACCTTCCAGGTTAGGAACTGTATGTCGCAGGAGTGCATGGGTTCAAAAGGTGGACCCATAAGTCTAGTTAGGACAACATTTAGGTTCCATGAAGGAACAGGTAGTGTTCTTGGTGGTATAATTCTCCTAAGGCCCTCCATGAATGCTTTAATGACTGGTATTTTATATAGGGAAGTTGAATAGGTAGTCTGCAGGTATGCAGATATTGCTGCAAGGTGAATCTTAATGGAAGAGAAAGCTAGGTTAGATTTTTGTAAGTGAAGCAAGTAACCCACTACATGTTCTGGAGTTGTGTGTAATGGTTGTATTTGATTAATATGGCAGTAGCAAACAAACCTCTTCCATTTACTTGCATAGCAGTGCCTGGTGGATGGCCTTCTTGCTTGTTTTATGACTTCCATACATTCTTGGGTAAGTTGTAAGTGCCCGAATTCTAGGATTTCAGGAGCCAGATTGCTAGATTCAGCGATGCTGGATCTGGGTGTCTGATCTTTTGGTTGTGCTGTGTCAACAGATCTGGCCTGTTGGGCAATTTGATGCAGGGTACCACTGATAGGTCTAGCAGCGTTGTGTACCAGGGTTGCCTTGCCCAAGTTGGTGCTATCAATATGAGTTTGAGTTTGCTTTGACTGAGTTTGTTTACCAGGTAAGGAAGGAGAGGGAGAGGAGGAAAAGCGTAAGCAAATATCCCTGACCAGTTCATCCATAGGGCATTGCCTTGGGATTGTTTGTGTGGGTATCTGGATGCGAAGTTTTGGCATTTTGCGTTCTCCCTTGTCGCAAACAAGTCTATCTGAGGTGTTCCCCAGAGTTTGAAATAAGTGTTCAGTATTTGGGGGTGAATTTCCCATTCGTGGACCTGTTGGTGATCTCGAGAGAGATTGTCTGCGAGTTGATTTTGTATCCCTGGTATAAACTGTGCAATTAGGCGAATTTGGTTGTGAATTGCCCAATGCCAAATTTTTTGTGCTAGCAGGCTTAACTGCGTGGAGTGCGTCCCTCCCTGCTTGTTTAGATAATACATTGTTGTCATGTTGTCTGTTTTGACGAGAATGTATTTGTGAACTATTATTGGTTGGAAAGCTTTTAGTGCTTGAAAAACTGCTAGAAGTTCTAGGTGATTGATATGCAGTTTTGTTTGATGTACGTTCCATTGTCCTTGTATGCTGTGTTGATTGAGGTGTGCTCCCCACCCTGTCATGGAAGCATCTGTTGTTATTACGTATTGTGGCACTGGGTCTTGGAAAGGCCGCCCCTTGTTTAAATTTATGTTGTTCCACCACAGAAGCGAGAGGTAAGTTTGGCGGTCTATTAACACCAGATCTAGAAGGTGACCCTGTGCTTGAGACCACTGTGATGCTAGGCATTGTTGTAAGGGCCTCATGTGCAGTCTTGCGTTTGGGACAATGGCTATGCATGATGACATCATGCCTAGGAGTTGTATTACCATCTTTGCCTGTATCTTTTGTGTTGGATACATGCGTTGTATGATGGTGTTGAAATTTTGAATTCTTTGTGGACTTGGAGTGGCTACTCCTTTTGATGTGTCTATTATGGCTCCCAGGTATTGTTGTACCTTGCGTGGCAGAATTTTGGATTTTGTGAAATTGACGGTGAACCCTAGTTTGAAGAGGGTTTGTATGATATGATTTGTGTGATTTGAGCACTCTATTAACGAATGGGCCTTGATTAGCCAGTCGTCTAGATATGGGAACACATGTATTTGCTGCCTTCTTATGTGTGCTGCGACTACTGCTAGACATTTGGTAAAGACTCTTGGTGCGGTTGTTAATCCGAAAGGCAGTACCTTGAATTGGTAATGTATTCCTTTGAATACAAACCTTAGGTATTTCCTGTGCGATGGGTGTATTGGTATATGGAAATAAGCATCCTTGAGGTCTAAAGTTGCCATGTAGTCGTGCAGTTTTAGCAATGGCAATACTTCTTGTAGTGTGACCATGTGGAAGTGGTCTGATTTGATGAAAGTGTTCACTACTCTGAGGTCTAGGATTGGTCTCAGCGTTTTGTCCTTCTTTGGTATCAGAAAGTACAGTGAGTAAACTCCTGTGTTTATTTGTGTGTTTGGCACTAATTCGATTGCATTCTTTTGCAATAGTGCCTGCACTTCTATCTCCAGGAGATTGGAATGGTGTGTTGTTAAATTTTGTGCTTTTGGTGGTATGTTTGGAGGGAATTGTAGAAATTCTATGCAATAACCATGTTGGATAATTGCTAGAACCCAAGTGTCTGTAGTGATTTCCTCCCATGCTTTGTAATAATGACCTATTCTTCCCCCCACTGGTGTTGTGTGGAAGGGGTGAGTGACATGTGAGTCATTGTTTAGTAGTAGGGGTTTTGGGGCTTTGAAATCTCCCTCTATTTCTAGGGAATTGCCCTCCTCTATATTGTCCCCGAAAACCTCCTCTATACTGTCCCTGGTAAGTGGACGGTGTTGCTTGTGAGGTGCTGGCTTGTGTGCTTTGACCCCGAAACCCCCCTCGAAAGGGCGTTTTACGGAATGTGCTGTAATTCCCTCTGCTCTGCGGGGAGTAGAGTGCGCCCATGGCTTTGGCAGTGTCCGTATCTTTTTTGAGTTTCTCAATCGCTGTGTCCACTTCTGGACCGAACAGTTCTTTTTCATTAAAAGGCATATTGAGAACTGCTTGTTGAATCTCTGGTTTAAATCCAGACGTTCGGAGCCATGCATGCCTTCTGATAGTTACAGATGTATTAATTGTCCGTGCAGCTGTATCTGCAGCGTCCATGGAGGAACGTATCTGGTTGTTGGAGATGGTCTGTCCCTCCTCAACCACTTGTTTTGCCCTATTTTGGAAGTCTTTGGGCAGATGTTCAATGAGATGTTGCATCTCGTCCCAGTGGGCTCTGTCATAGCGCGCAAGTAGTGCCTGGGAGTTCGCGATGCGCCACTGGTTTGCAGCTTGTGCTGCGACTCTCTTACCAGCTGCATCGAACTTGCGGCTTTCTTTATCTGGGGGTGGTGCATCTCCAGATGTGTGAGAGTTGGCCCTTTTCCTAGCTGCTCCTACAACAACAGAGTCTGGTGGCAGCTGTGTAGTGATGAAAACCGGGTCCGTAGGAGGCGGCTTATACTTTTTTTCCACCCTTGGTGTGATTGCCCTACTTTTGACCGGGTCCTTAAATATGTCTTTTGCGTGCCGGAGCATACCAGGGAGCATAGGCAGGCTTTGGTAGGAGCTGTGGGTGGAGGAGAGTGTGTTGAACAAGAAATCATCCTCGACCTGTTCTGAGTGGAGGCTTACGTTGTGAAATTGTGCTGCTCTAGCCACCACCTGAGAGTACGCGGTGCTGTCTTCTGGTGGAGATGGTTTTGTAGGGTATGCCTCCGGGCTGTTATCTGACACTGGGGCGTCGTATAGGTCCCATGCGTCCTGATCTTGGTCACCCTGGCTCATGGTGGTGTGAGCTGGGGAGTGTGATGGCGTTTGTGCTGGTGAAACGTTAATCACGGGCGGAGGAGAGGGTGGTGGTGTAACTCTTTTCACCACTTTTGGTTGTGGTGCTTGTTCCGTCTGGAACTCCAACCTTCTCTTTCTCCTAATGGGGGGAAGGGTGCTTATTTTTCCTGTCCCCTGCTGAATGAAGATACGCTTTTGCGTATGGTCCACATCAGTTGCTTGTAGCTCTTCCTCAAACCTATGCTTTTGCATTTGGGAGGTTAGCGAGTGCTCTTCTGTATAAGAGCCTGAAGCTGGGTCGCTTGCAGTTTGTTTCGGCATCGAAACTTTGTCTGCGTGTTTTTTCGGCTCCGAGGTGACTTTTTTCCTTTTCGGGGCCGAAACCTCTCGGCGTCGATCTGTTTCGGTGCCGCTGTCTCGGCGTCGAGCCGTGTCCACACCGGCATCTCGGTGTCGAGGCTTGTCTCCAGCACTTTCTCGGTCCCGAGAAGGCTGCGTGCCGGTGTCTCGACCGGAGTCGGACGATCTCGGCACTGTTTGGGCCTTTTTCGGTGCCGACGGTCGGTCACCGAATTTATGGGTCGAGCCATGGCCTGGTGGCAGTGGCGTCCCCTGGGCCTTGTAAATGTTTCTTTGTGTGGTTTTCGACGTCTTACTCACGGTTTGTGTATCGTCGAATCCTTCGAAGTCTGAGTCTTGGATCGAGAAGGTACCTTCTTCTTCCTGTTCCTCGAACTCCTGTTGGGCTGTCGGTGCGGACGCCATTTGAAGTCTTCTGGCTCGACGGTCTCGGAGTGTTTTTCGGGACCGGAACGCACGACAGGCCTCGCAGGTGTCTTCGCTGTGCTCAGGTGACAGGCACAGGTTGCAGACCAAGTGTTGGTCTGTGTAGGGGTATTTATTGTGGCATTTGGGGCAGAAACGGAACGGGGTCCGTTCCATCGGCGTTCTTCAGCACGCGGTCGGGCCGACCAGGCCCCGACGGAGGATCGAAAAACTACCCCGAAGGGCACCGGAGCTCTTCGATCTTCGATGCGGTGTGGAATCTAAGTACGCCGATCCCGAACACAACAATACCGACGAAAATCTTCCGAAATTAACTATTTTTTCCGTTCCGAAACTCGGAGCGACAGGAACACGTCCGAACCCGATGGCGGAAAAAAAACAATTGAAGATGGAGTCGACGCCCATGCGCAATGGAGACAAAAGGAGGAGTCACTCGGTCCCGTGACTCGAAAGACTTCTTCGAAGAAAAACAACTTGTAACACTCCGGCCCAACACCAGATGGCGAGCTATTGCAGAACATGCGTATCTACAGCGACAGATGCCATCGAACCTGTAGTTCGCCAGTATTGAAGGCTTTCATAGATTCACATGCTTGAATACTTCCATCGTCGAGATGGGAGTCCCCTGTGAAATACATAAGATATGCTTATATGTGTACCTACATTACATGCATTAGGCCATTAGCTTAGTAACATATCAGTCATTTTGTAAAATAGACCCAAACTCAAAAGCTCAATCAGGCTGCACCACCCTCTAGAAGCCTACTGTGAGGAACTGCCTTCCCGACGGATTTTCCGAGTAGAAGTGCTGTAATATTAAGAAACACTGAGAAAGAAGGTGAGCTCCTCAGGGGTTGGATCTATGAAAGCTTCCAATACTGGAGAACTACAGTTACAGGTAAGTAACTTATTTCTTACTCCAGTATTGGAACTTTCATAGATTCACATGCTTGAATCAGAATAGCAAGCAGTAACTAGAACATTTTCTGCATTCATAAGAACAACATTCTACCACATATAAGATAGCATCAGCATTTAGCTAACTTTGTCAGTATATATTTACATACACACACACACACACACACACACACACAACCCATTAGTATACAGTAAACGTGGTACTAAACAGTAGGAGCCGATGGTGGGAATTGAGAAATGACTCACCTTCACTGGAACCAACGCCAAGGACTGCCTGTCCAACGGCTGCATCCCGGAGCGCTTCATCATATAAGCAATAGTGCCTCGCGAAAGCATGTGCCGTTCTCCACGTTGCCGCTCAGCAGATGTCTGGTAGGGATACGCCCGAGAACAATGCACAAGAGGTGGAAACCGCTCTAGTGGAATGTGCACGCACTCATGCCCAAAGGTCGACCAGCCTTTTGATGGCAAAAGGCTATCCTGCCCGAAATCCACTTGGAAATGGTCTGCTTAGTAACTGGATGCCCTCTTCTGGGTACACTGAAGGATATGAAGAGCTGGCTCGATTTCCTGATTGACTGTTCAGTGTAAGTAGGATTTGAGCCATCTTTTCAAGTCTGGAGAATGGAGAGATCTTTCTGTTCCAGTTTGCGGTTGTGGAAAGAAGTACTTCAGTACTATTGTCTCATTAATATGAAAGGTCGATGGCAATTTGGGGATACATTTACGGTTTGTACATAGGAGAACTATCCTCTGAACTGTAAAAAAAAAGGCTCTTGGATTGTAAATGCGTGTATTTCGCTGACTCTGCGAGCAGATATCAGAGCTAAGGGGAGTGCTACTTTCCATGTGAGGTATTTGAGTTCCGCTTTATGGATGGGCTCAAATGGTTCTTTCATGAGCTGGTACAAGACTGTATTAAGTTGACCTTAACTGGAGGAAAAGACCAAAAAAGACCCTTCATAAACAGTTTTAGAAGTCTGAGACCAGAGGGATGGCTTGTTAGATACTCTCCTGTATCTAGAAATGGCTGCCAAGTGAACCTTGGACACATGGGCAAGACCTGAGCGTGCTGGATGAAGGAGGTAAGGTAAGATTTGTTCAGAGTGGAAGAAAGAGGGTGCATGTTCTTGGAGACACCACAAGCAGAAGTGTTTCCACTTTAATTGGTATGTCTTACTTGTGCTATCTGCACGCGCTTTAGCCAAGACGTCCTTAGTTGTTAAGAATGTCTAATTGGCCAGACTCATTGAATTCAGGAGCCATGCAAATAAGTTGAGACCTGGGATCCGGGTGTCACACCTGGCTTTGATTAATGGTTAGCAACTCTAGAATCTGTGTTATCCTGATGAGTGGGCACGACGATAGCAGTAGCTCTGTGTACCAAGGTTGACGCCGGCAGGCTGGAGCAATTACGAGTACTTGACAGGATTCCGATTTTATTTTGCTGATTACTCATGAGAGGAGAGGAATCTGAGGAAGAGCGTAAGCATAAAACCTCGACCATGCTATCGAAAAGGCATTTCCCCACGATCTTAGTTGGTGATGCCAACTTGCACAAAAAAAAAAAAAATCGCCAGTTGGTGTTCTGACAAACAAGTCCAGATTTGGGTTTCCCCACCTGAGGAATATTCTGTCCAGCGTTTCCTGGTTCAATTCCCATTCATGGGGAGATGTGCCTAGCCTGCTCAGCGAATCCGCAGTGGTGTGCACTCCCAGTAGATGCTCTGGTTTTATGTGCACTGAGGGACAAATGCACCAGTCCAAATGGTCTGTGCTTCTTTGGATAGTAGATGAGTCCTTCCTTGCTTGTTTATGTAGTGCATGGTGGTCGTATTGTCCGTTCGGACACGCACTGAAGAGCCTTGGATTCTTGGAAGGAAAGCCTGCAATGCCAGATAAACTGCTCTGAGCTTGAGGTTGATGTGAAGAGTGGTGAGAGGGGGGCCATTTGCCACTCACTTGAAGATCCTGCAGACATGCACCCCATCCTACCATTGATGCGTCCATCGTTAGTTAGTGGAGGAACCTGGGTTAAGAAGCATAGGCCTCTGGAAATGTTCGCAGGTTTTATCCACCAATTGAGAGAGGCTGCCATACGTGGAGTTACATGTACTATGTCCTTGAATGAGCCTTGTGTCTGCTTCCATTGTTTAATAAAAACAAATCAAAATCTTCCATTGTTTGTCAAGCTCCTCTTGGAGTGGACACATTCGAAGAGGACAGTGGGGAATAAGATTTATGCAAGAGGACATCATCCCCACCAATGACTTGTAGCGTCGAACTGAAAGGCTTTTTTCGTTGAATTAGTCTTGCTAGCTTGCACTATCTGACCACTGTTGGATAAGCCCGATTTGGACTGTACCAGTATGGTGCCTAGGAAGACTAGGCTTGAGGATGGCTGGGACTTTTCCTGGTTTAGTGTGAGGCCCAATTGTTTGAAAAGGAGTAAGGTTGCTTTGAGAGACCTGCATACTGACTGGATGTCGGAAGCCTTTACTTACTAGTCATCCAGGTATGGCAACATTTGATGTCCCTTGCGCCTTAGATATGCTGCAACAGGGGCTAGACACTTGGTAAAAATCCAAGGAGCTGACTTGAGCCCAAAAGGGAGGACCTTGAATTGAAAGTGCCTGCCGGCTACCATAAATCTTAGGAACTTCCTGTGTTTTGGGTGGATGGGTATGTGGAAGTAGATGCCTTGCAGGTCTAGGGAAGCCATGTAATCCACTCTGTGGGGAAGCTGCAAGATGTCTTTCAATGTTACCATGCGGAATGACTTTTTTCAGACACTTGTTCAGCTCCCTTAGATCCAGTATGGGTCTCCATAGATGAGATTTGTTTCTGATTAGCAAGAATAGAAACCATTTCCTCTTTGGGAATGGGGTTCAAATTCTATTGCTCCTTTGCTCAACATAACCTCAGTTTCTAGGTGGAGAAGTTGGAGATGTCTAATACTGGGGAGGGAGGTGTCCACGGGGGCATACATAGAAATTCTAAAAGATGACCGAATCGTATTGGGTCTAGGACCCACTTGTCGATTGTTAATTGACACCAACGATGAAGGTGGTGTTTTAATGAGGAAGGAATAGCAGCCGGCAGTTGAAGGTTGTCATTGCGTACGGGAGGGTTCTTTGGCTTGCCTCCCAGACTTTCCTCTGTGAGGAAGCCTGCTATAAGATGCTGCAGGCGGTGGTCTCTGGGGATATTGGTTCTGGTAGGTTGGCAGTTATAGGAATAAGCAGAGTACCTGTATTGCTGGTATCCTCCATGAAAGGAAGACTGTCCCCTGCCGCTGGCACCCTGAAATGAAAATGTCACTTACCCAGTGTACATCTGTTCGAGGCATTAGTCGCTGCAGATTCACATGTGTGGCACAGTCCGCTGCCTGGTGTTGGGCTCGGAGTATTACAAGTTGTTTTTCTTCGAAGAAGTCTTTTTGGTCGCGGGACCGAAGGACTCCTCCCTCTTCGGCTCCATTGCGCATGGGCGTCGACTCCATCTTAGATTGTTTTCCCCGCAGAGGGCGAGGATGGAGTTGTTTGGTATAAATAGTGCCCATGCAATGGAGTGAATATGTATGTACGTTAAGAGTTTCTAATAATTATTTACAAATGTTCAGATGTTTAAGATTTATGATCTACTTCTAAACGGCTACAGGCTTCCCGGGGAGGTGGGAGGGTACATGTGAATCTGCAGCGACTAATGCCACGAACAGATGTACACTGGGTAAGTGACATTTTCAGTTCGATGGCATATGTCGCTGCAGATACACATGTGTGGCATAGATTATAAAGCAGTTACCTCCCCTAAAAGTGGTGGTTTCGCCTGTAGGAGTTGAAGTAGTTTGGAATAATGTTCTTAGTACAGCTTGGCCCACTGTAGCTTGTTGTGCATTTAGTACGTCTACACAGTAGTGTTTAGTAAACGTGTGAGGCGTAGACCAGGTTGCAGCCTTACATATTTCGCTCATAGGAATGTTTCCTAGAAAGGCCATTGTAGCACCTTTCTTTCTGGTTGAGTGTGCCTTTGGTGTAATAGGCAATTCTCTTTTGGCTTTAAGATAGCATGTTTGAATGCATCTGACTATCCATCTAGCAATGCCTTGTTTAGAGATTGGATTTCCTATGTGTGGTTTTTGAAAAGCTATGAACAGTTGTTTTGTTTTTCTGATTAGCTTTGTTCTGTCAATGTAATACATTAGTGCTCTTTTGATGTCTAATGTATGTAGTGCCCTTTCAGCCACAGAATTTGGTTGTGGGAAGAACACTGGCAATTCTACTGTTTGATTTAAATGGAATGGTGAGATTACTTTTGGCAGAAATTTTGGATTTGTTCTTAGAACTATTTTATTGTTGTGTATTTGAATAAATGGTTCTTGTATGGTAAATGCCTGTATTTCACTTACTCTTCTGAGGGATGTGATTGCAATGAGAAATGCGACCTTCCAGGTTAGATATTGCATTTCACAGGAATGCATGGGTTCGAAAGGTGGACCCATGAGTCTTGTTAAGACGATGTTAAGATTCCATGAAGGAACTGGTGGTGTTCTTGGTGGTATAATTCTTTTTAGCCCTTCCATGAATGCTTTAATAACTGGTATTCTAAATAGAGACGATGAATGAGTAGTTTGTAGGTAAGCAGATATTGCTGCGAGGTGTATTTTTATAGATGAAAAAGCGAGATTTGCTTTTTGCAAATGTAGTAAGTATCCTACTATGTCTTTAGTAGAGGCATGTAATGGTTGTATTTGATTGGAATGGCAGTAGTAAACAAATCTTTTCCACTTAGATGCATAGCAGTGTCTAGTGGAAGGTTTTCTAGCTTGTTTTATGACCTCCATGCATTCTTGTGTGAGGTCTAAGTGTCCGAATTCTAGGATTTCAGGAGCCAAATTGCCAGATTCAATGATGCTGGGTTTGGATGCCTGATCTGTTGTTTGTGTTGTGTTAACAGATCTGGCCTGTTGGGTAGTTTGACATGCGGTACTAGTGAAAGGTCTAGTAGAGTTGTATACCAAGGTTGTCTTGCCCATGTGGGTGCTATCAGTATGAGTTTGAGTTGGTTTTGACTCAACTTGTTTACTAGATATGGAAGGAGAGGGAGAGGGGGAAAAGCGTACGCAAATATCCCTGACCAACTCATCCATAGAGCATTGCCTTGTGATTCGCGGTGTGGGTACCTGGATGCGAAGTTTTGGCATTTTGAGTTTTCTTTTGTTGCGAACAAATCTATCTGGGGTGTTCCCCAAATTTGAAAGTACTTGTTCAGAACTTGGGGGTGAATTTCCCATTCGTGGACTTGTTGGTGGTCTCGCGAAAGGTTGTCTGCTAGTTGGTTTTGTATTCCTGGAATAAATTGTGCTATTAGGCGAATGTTGTTGTGAATCGCCCACTGCCAAATTTTTTGTGTTAGGAGGCACAATTGTGTTGAGTGTGTTCCTCCTTGTTTGTTTAAATAATACATTGTTGTCATGTTGTCTGTTTTGACAAGAATGTATTTGTGTGTTATTATGGGTTGGAAGGCTTTTAACGCTAGAAATACTGCTAACAGTTCTAGGTAATTGATATGAAATTTTGTTTCGTGTATATCCCATTGTCCTTGAATGCTGTGGTGATTGAGGTGTGCTCCCCACCCTGTCATGGAAGCGTCTGTTGTTATAACGTATTGAGGCACTGGGTCCTGAAATGTCCGCCCTTTGTTTAAATTTTTGCTGTTCCACCATAGAAGCGAGAGGTATGTTTGGCGGTTTACCAACACCAGATTTTGAAGTTGACCCTGTGCCTGTGACCATTGTGATGCTAGACACTGTTGTAAGGGTCGCATGTGTAGTCTTGCGTTTGGGACAATGGCTATGCATGATGACATCATGCCTAGAAGTTTTAGCACATGTTTTGCTTGTATCTTTTGGTTTGGAAACATAGCACTTATTACCTTGTGGAATGCCTGCACTCTTTGTGGACTTGGAGTGGCAATTCCTTTTGATGTGTTGATGGTTGCTCCTAGATATTGTTGTGTTTGACACGGTTCTAGGTGTGATTTTGTATAGTTGATGGAAAACCCCAGTTTGTGAAGGGTTTATATGACAAATGTGGTGTCGTTTGCGCATTTTTTTACTGTGTTGGTCTTGATTAGCCAATCGTCTAGGTAAGGGAACACATGTATCTGTTGTCTCCTGATGTGTGCTGCTACTACTGCTAGACATTTTGTGAACACTCTTGGTGCAGTTGTTATTCCGAATGGCAACACCTTGAATTGGTAATGTATTCCTTTGAATACGAACCGTAGGTACTTTCTGTGAGAAGGGTGTATTGGTATATGAAAGTACGCATCCTTTAGGTCTAAGGTGGTCATGTAATCTTGCTGTTTGAGCAGTGGAATGATGTCTTGTAGTGTGACCATGTGAAAATGGTCCGATATGATGTAGGTATTTAGTGTCCTGAGATCTAATATTGGTCTTAATGTTTTGTCTTTTTTTGGAATTAGAAAGTACAGGGAGTAAACTCCTGTGTTTTTTTGTTGTACTGGAACTAACTCTATTGCATCCTTTTGCAGTAGTGCTTGAACTTCTAGTCCTAAAAGTTCTAAATGTTGTGGTGACATTTTGTGTGTTTTGGGGGGATGTTTGGTGGGAAGTTGTGGAATTCTATGCAATAGCCATGTTGGATTATTGCTAATACCCAATTGTCTGTTGTAATCTGTTGCCAAGATTGGTAGAATTGGCTTAGTCTTCCCCCCACTGGTGTTGAGTGAAGGGGTTGCGTGACTTGAAAGTCACTGTTTAGGTGGAGGTGTTTTTGGAGTCTGGAATCTTCCCCTACTCCTTGGGAATTGACCCCCCCCGATATCCCCTGAAACCTCCCCTTTGGAAGGAACCCTGATATGGTGTGGTTCTTGTTTGTTGGCTGGTGGTGTCTGTGGGTTGGCCACGAAACCCCCCTCTAAATGGAGTTTTTCTGAAAGAGCCTCTGCTCTGCGGGGAGTAGAGTGCGCCCATGGCCTTGGCCGTGTCTGTGTCCTTTTTAAGTTTTTCAATGGCTGTATCCACTTCAGAGCCAAAAAGTTGTTTCTCGTTGAAGGGCATATTAAGGACAGCCTGCTGGATTTCAGGTTTGAAGCCTGAAGTGCGTAGCCAAGCGTGTCTCCTTATGGTGACAGCAGTGTTGACTGTTCTTGCTGCAGTATCGGCTGCGTCTAGTGAAGAGCGGATTTGATTGTTTGAGATCGTTTGTCCCTCTTCCACTATTTGCTGCGCCCTTTTTTGGTATTCCTGGGGAAGATGGTCTACGAGAAGTTGCATCTCGTCCCAGTGTGCTCGGTCATATCTGGCCAGCAGCGCTTGTGAATTTGCGATGCGCCACTGGTTGGCTGCCTGTGATGCTACTCTTTTCCCTGCCGCATCAAATTTTCGGCTTTCTTTGTCCGGAGGTGGGGCGTCGCCAGATGTATGGGAATTTGCTCTTTTGCGAGCTGCCCATACTACCACGGAGTCAGGTGGTAACTGCGAAGTAATAAACACTGGGTCTGTGGGTGGTGGTTTGTATTTCTTATCCACCCTTGGGGTGATGGCTCTTGATTTTACGGGCTCTTCAAAAATTTGTTTTGCGTGCCGTAACATCCCTGGTAGCATTGGGAGACATTGATATTGGCTGTGTGTAGCCGAGAGGGTGTTAAATAAAAAATCATCCTCTATAGGATCGGAATGCAGTTGGACATTGTGGAATTCTGCTGCCCTAGCCACCAGGTGCGAGTATGAGGTACTGTCCTCTGGCGGTGACGGCTTTGTGGGGTATGACTCGGGATCATTGTCCGGCACTGGGGTGTCATACAGGTCCCAAGCGTCTTGATCCTGATCGTCATGACTTATGGTAGTTTGCGCTGGTGAGTGCATTTGTGGCGGTGTTTGTGCCGGCGATGCCTGTGGTGGAGAGGGCGGAGGCGTGACTTTTTTAACCACTTTGGCTTGTGGTTGTGCGTCATCCTTTGGAAGTTCGATCCTTCTTTTCCTCATGATTGGGGGAAGGGTTGATATCTTCCCCGTGTCGTGCTGGATGTACAGTCTCTTTTGTGTGTAGTCCGATTCTACACTTTGGAGCTCTTGTCCAAATCTGTGCATTTGGCCACTTATTCCTTGTTCCTCTGAGTAGGATGAAGGTGTGGTATTTTTCGGCGCCGAGAGAGAATCTTTTTTCGGTTTCGGCACCGACAGAATTTTTGTTCCTTTCGGCATGGATTCTCGGTGCCGATGTTTTTCGGTGCCGGTATCTTGTTTTTGTCTCTCGGATCCGCTTTCTCGGCTCCGAGGTTGCTCCATGGCGGTCCCTCGACCGGAGTCGGGTGTCTTCGCTATGGGCGTGCCCTTTTTCGGCGCCTTCGACGGGTCGCCTGTTTTATGGGTCGAGCCATGGCCTGTTGGCAGTGGCGTCCCCTGGGCTTTCGGTTTGTCGATGGATTTACTTTGACGTCTTACTCACGGTTTGTTGCTGTTGTTCGACGTCGGAGTCTCCGGATTCTGATTCCGGAACCGAGAATGTTTCCTCTTCCTCGTCGAAACGTTGTTTTGTCGACGTGGACGCCATTTGTTGACGCCTGGCTCTTCGGTCCCGGAGTGTTTTTCTGGACCGGAAGGCTCGACAGGCTTCACAGGTATCCTCCTTGTGCTCGGGGGACAAGCACAAGTTACAGACCAAGTGCTGATCTGTATAAGGATACTTACTGTGACATTTTGGGCAGAAACGAAACGGGGTCCGTTCCATCGGCTTCGATGTCGCACGCGGTCGGGCCGACCAGGCCCCGGTGGGGGATCGAAACTACCCCAAAGTCTTCCGATGATCGGTGTCGATGTACCTAACTATCCCGATACCGAACGGAACAATACCGACGCTTTCTTCCGAGATTCTGACTAACTTTCCGAACCGAAACACGGAGCGAAAAGGAATACGTCCGAACCCGACAGCGGAAAAAAAACAATCTAAGATGGAGTCGACGCCCATGCGCAATGGAGCCGAAGAGGGAGGAGTCCTTCGGTCCCGCGACCAAAAAGACTTCTTCGAAGAAAAACAACTTGTAATACTCCGAGCCCAACACCAGGCAGCGGACTGTGCCACACATGTGTATCTGCAGCAACATATGCCATCGAACCGATATTTTCTTATATTGTAGGGAACCCAGTGATTTGGCAGTATCCTTGTCTGCTTTGATTGTCTGAAGGGCATTGTCAACATGTTTGCCAAAAAGGGCTTCCCCATCATAAGGAAGGTCCAGAATCTACGTTTGGGCTTCTGGTCAAAAGTTAGTGGCTTTAAGCCATCCCTGGCGCCGTGATACTGCTGATGCAGCCTGAAGCCTAAACCACATAGCAGCAATATCTAGCGTGCAGTCTATTTCTGAAGACAAGCTCTGCCCTTCTAGAAGAATTTTCCTAGCCTCTGCTTTATTATCTTCCAAAAGCTCATCTTAACCGTGATGTCCGATCATAGTTGCCTATCGTACCTGCCAAGGAGCACTAAGGAGTTTTGCTGCACGCATTACAAGACATGGAGGAGAATCGTTTCCCAATGTTATCAAGGCGCCTACTATTCTTATCCGGTGGCGCGGTCAGAGGTGCAGAAGGGTTCCTAGAACGTCTTTGTGCTGCCTGGGATATTATAGAATCCGGCTTTGGATGACCTGATAGGTAGGCAGGAACATCATCCGTTGCTTTGTACTTTTTATCCAGCTTAGGCAAGACCCCTGACACAGTAGCAGGGTTACGCATTGTTTTCAAACCCTGATTCCACACATGGTCTATTATTGGGACAGCTCTGATGACTTTCCTATGAGGTTCTTTAAAGCCATACAAGAAAATCTTGCTGGGTTGTGAGCATTTGTAATTCAAAGCGTGTGGCAGCTTTCTCCAATAGATTATATATGTGCTGATATCTACTCGAGGGGACTAGACAGAAGTTGGCCCCCGAGTGACAGGCGTCGGCAATATACAGTCGTTCCACTCATCCTGCATCGTAAGTACTTCCCCTTCATCCGATGAAGCATGGATTTGTGGATGCTGGGAGGAACATGTTGAGTGGCAGGTTGTACCTGCATATGTACTGACTGGAGTACTTGGTACTGAAGCCACAGGCTTGGGAATAACCGTAGGTTGTGGACTCAAGCGTTCCTTATAATCTGCTAGCATGGCTTGTATGTCAGATACCAGACTGGAGGGCAGACATACCAGTTCCTCCTGCTGCTGTTGAGGAGCGGGTCATAGTAGTGTTGGTCATAAGATGATTTCGAATTTTCTGGGCATTTCACATGTAATTTGGATGGACTTCTAGACACTCCATATACTCCGTCATCTGAGTCATCATCATCATTCAAAAGGCGTGATGGTAAAAGCCTTACCACCTTACTTGGGGATGTTATGGATGGCATTAGGTGAGTCTTGGATATTTCGCAAGTGGCATATGCTCCATCGACAGGTAAAGAGGCACTGAAGATGGTCTTTGCCTTTTTGTAGGCATTAGCTTGATCGTGAACAAAAGAAGAGTTGCTGTCGTCAACGAGAAGGTGGCCGTCGGCGTCAACGGGAGTATCGTCGACGAGGGCATCGGCGTGAGGTCTATACACAAGATCATCAACGGGAGAGTCGTAGACGACTAAGTCCTGGCGACGAGATGGGTCACCCAGTCGACTAGGATGAAAGCACCGATGAGGATCCTGAGGCCACTGCCGTCGACATTGAAATAGTGGCTATATCACTGATAGTTGTCAACGAGAACGTAGTCAACAGTGCCACCGATGGCGCGGAACCTGGCTTCTTGAATTTATGTTTTATTTTAAGAGGTGGCGTTGGAGGCTCAAAAAGAGTTTTCTTTTTGGGCTTTATGAGGGAACCTGACTCCCTCAGCATACCAGACTGCATTTTCATTGTAGGGCTGCACATTTTTGAAGAGCCCTCAGATGACTTTTTTTGGAGCCTTTTTATGAGGTTCATGAATATCTGAGCCTACATATTCCCTCTTAACAGGTGGCTTAGTGACAGACAGAAGATGAGGCACTGTCCTCATCAGAGGCTGGATGGCCGGATTTACCTTTTTGAAGCCACTAAAGACGACCCTCTCTGTCCTTTAAAGTCTTTGTAGAACTTTTCTACAGATCTTGCAGTCTTTGGTCTAGTGATTTAGGTATAAGCAGTATATGCAATCATGTGGGTCATCCACATATAATCCCTTTTTCAGATAGGTTGCACAGGATCTGAAAAGTCCCTTTTTTGGGGTCTGACATGGCAGCCAGTTTCAAGCACCAGAAGGAGATATAAACTCCTACGTCCCAGGGAAAGAGGTTCTGAAAGAATTTGAGCAGAGCTCAAAAGGAGATTCCTCAACATGACGTGCGGTGAAAATCTGAGGGAAGGCAGTTCCTCACAGGAGGCCTCTAGAGGGTGGTGCAGCCTGCTTGGTTGAGCTTTTGAGTTTGGGTCTTTTTTTTTTTTTTTTTTTTTACAAAATGACTGATATGTTACTTAACTAAAGGCCTAATGCATGTAATGTAGGTTTACATATCTTATCTTATGTACTGCACTGGGGACTCCCATCTCGACGACAGGTAAGTATTCAAGCATGTGAATCTATGAAAGTTCCAATACTGGAGTAATCGGGTATTCGTTCCACTCACTAGGAGTGGTTTCAGGTATTTCTCCCTCTTCTCTATATTCATCTGTGGATTGAGGGTCATCCTGAGGCATCTGTATGAAGGGGATGTTCGTATCTGGTCTGAGTGGTGTCCCTGGATGGCTAGAGAGGGGCCCGCAGTCCCGCTTGCAGGTCATACTGCTGCGTGGTCTGAGTTGCTGGTACTGAGGGTGGAAATCCTCTGTAGTAGTCCTGCAAAATGCTTTGGCGATCTGTCACTAAAGACCTTGGCATAGGGACAGAGGTGTCTGCATCCCTATATGCAGAATACGATGGATCTGGTTGGACTTTTGCTGAACAATAACTGTCCTGATACTGATCATCCCCACCCGGTTCCTGACATTTGACATTAAGTTGTGACTGACTGTTGGCCACACCAAACATTCCATCATCTTGAGAGGATCCGTTGTTATCTAATAGGTGTTTAGGAGGATACTGTAATACCTTACTTGGGGAGGTATGCATTAGTAGGACTGGAGAGGCTTTCTTTCCTACAGTTATGAAAGAGAGGGAGAAACCTTGACATTCCTGAAGTGTGCATCGTGAGATCAATTGTAGCTGTTTCTCTCATTGCTGTCAGTCGACAGATGTGTCGTCGACGAGCCGGTCGTCGATGGACATGTCCCTCATTGACCTCAATGGTTCTCGACGGGGCCTTCGATTTGGCTCTCATCGACTGGTCTGATGTTGATGCAGTCTTAGGTGGTTTGTCTCTCGTCGACTATTTCCTTGTCGGCGAATGCGTAGCTGATTGCTGAATAGTAGTTAACGGTGCCTTTTTGAAGATTTTAGCTGTGATTGTCGTCGAAGACGAGAGTGGCGATGACTTAACTATCATTGGGGACACTGCTGTGGTGAAGGTTGACGTTATCATTGTCGTTACTGTAGACGTCGACCGTATTGTTGTTGACTAGCCTTTTTTGTCAGTCCGAAGAGTATTTTTCAGTTTTTTTCCCCTCGGTAAACAAAGACAGAGAAGCACTTTTTGGAGGTGCTTTTTCCCCCAAGAGGTGTTGTAGGTTCCGAGTGAGCCTTTTTTAGGGCTTTTACCGGGTTTCTTACAATGATGAGACATAGCTTTCTTGGCCTTTTTGTTTCTCTAAAGAACGGTGTTTAGATTTGTTAAAAACTGCAGAAAGTTTTCCTTCACCTTTAGGCCTTTTTAGGGACTGAGAAGTCCGTGAGGAGGCTTCACTCTCGTCAGGGTATTCCATAGCCTTCTGCTTTTGTAGCCATAAAAAAAAGTCTACCCTCTGTCCTTCAGGGTTTTAGAATAAAGGTGCAACAAATCTTGCAATCTCTCACCTTATGGTCTGTATGTAGGCAGTAGATGCACTTCTTGTGGGCGTCATCGATATGAAGTCTTTCTCCCACAACTGTCACAATTTCTGAAAAGTCCTTTTTTTTTTTTAGTTTATTGGGACATCCTGTCCACTGGAAATCCAAGATATCTGAGATATTTTCCTGTCACAAAAAGAAGCTGAGCAGAGCTCAGGGAGACTCCCTTCACATGACGTGCAGTCAAAAATCTGAGGGAAACGTCCTCTGTTGGGAGTGTTCTAGAGGGTGCTGTCACCTGACTGGTTATACTTCAGATTTGTTTTTTTGGTTTTTTTTCTTTTTTTTATAAAAGAACATGGATAGGCTATAACAGTGCCTGTGCAGGCCATTGAGGCCTAGTGTAATACACTTACTGCGATGTATGTTTAAGGTTACAGTTGGACTCCCACCTCAACGGTGGAAATGATTCAAGCATATGAATCTATAAAAGATCCAATAGTGGTATAACTACAGTTTTTTTTTTGTTTTTTTTTAAACTGTTGATGCAATGAGGACTACTATGGCAGCAGTCATCGGTTTGGGGAGTGGATTATGCAAATAGCGTTTCTTTGCCTCCAGAACTGCAATACTGCAAGATACAACTGCTTCAGAATGCAGCAGCCAGGCTGGTATTGAAGAACCCTCGCAGATTACACAACTCTTCTGAAAGTACTCCACTGGTTACCATCAAAGCAGTGTTTTCAGTTTAAAATTTGCTGCTTAGTTTTTAAGCCTTTGCATGGGTTGGTCTTGGATTTCTTGAGCAATAAAGCGGTGACATACACTCTCAAGAGGGAACTCTGCTCATCTACAGCTAATCTCCTTGTGGTGCTGAGGTTCTGCAAATCAAGAGGTTGAGGTTGCAGGTTTTCGGTGGTAGCCCAAACTCCAATGAACTCCATCCCACTGCACATTCGATCCCTTAATAAAATAAAAACCTTCAGGAATGCTTTAAAAAATAAAAAAAACGTGGCTCTTTAAGAACATATTTGAATAGCACTCCAAAGGTTAGCCTCACATTCTACTATATTCATCTGTCAGTTAATGTTAGCGCCATGATAACCTTGGGTGATCAAGTGCTTTAAAAATAAACAATCCGTGACTCATGTAAAGAGCAACAAAATGGCAATATACTGCAACGTTCATCCAACTATTAAGATTGGGTTGGAATAGCTCCCTACTTCCAGGTTATCACGCCCAAACACGAAAGGTTTGGATAAGACCACATAAACAGCATTATTAGTTCAACAACAGGTGTTTGTTTGTGAAACAGTCATCTACAAAACTATATTGCAACAGTAGCTCTTAATAAAAACCATACCTATAATTGTAGCTGCTATATTCAAAGTCAATCAACATCAGTTTTTGTTTTGGTGAACTTTCCCGACCATCAAGCAGTAAAATGTTACCTGCAAGAATATTTAAACACGATAAATAAATGTTACAAAGGAGGGTTACACAAAACCAACAGCACTGTTTTCAGATGTTAAGGTGTCAGATACATATTAGAAAATGACTGTTACCTTCATGTTGAGGATTCGGCACTCCCAAGCTCTTTATCCCCTTACCAAGCTTGGAATCATGTGCATTTACAGAGCACCAAAAAAATCTTGAAAGGAAAGAAGTAGAATCCTCCCCTTTTAAGAATTCTCAATGGCACTACAGTGCATCTCATTCTGGGGGCTCATTGAAATAAAAAAAAGGTAGAAGTGAACCCTTTTGTTCCTTTTTTTGGACACGCTTTTAATAAGTTTTCAAATTCCTGAATCTAGTAGTCCAAAATGACAGGCTCAGCCTACTCCAGTGGAATCTGCTGAGATGAACCCAAACACTGAATTCTATGCCCATTATGCACCCATATGGCCCTTACTCCTCACACTATCTAGAGCCCGCATGTACTTTGTTATCCTCTGCCGTGCCAGGACATAGTCCTACCAGGTGTCTTCCATGTTGCCTCTGCTTCAAGATGGTTTTAGGTGCTAGAATGACTTGCTACCATCTGGTTCTTGAAGCGATCTGCTGCAATAGGGATCATAAAGACAGTGGGGGTGCTTTATGTCTTTGTCAGCATTAGATTCAAAGAGAATATCCAGTAAGCAGTAGATCCACATTATTTTGCTGAGCTTAGGCTGAAGCATAAGTGAGGTCAATACAGTATTTGTACTACACAGAATAGAGTGGGCTGTCATGTGACCTCCTCAAATCCTAGCTGGTTTAATAGCTGGGCACAGAACAGAATAGCTATTTTTGGCTAGTGCCAAGTGTGTGAAGTGAGACCTGTGAGGGATGTCAAATGAGGTGCAAATTACAACTGCAATTGCAAACCTGCACCATCAGCAAGGGATAGTAAAAGTATTATTTGCACAAGACACTGGAGGTAAAAAGATTTGGAAGCAACGGACAATCCTGCTTTGCTATAAATGACTGCAATTTGTGAACATTGGCTTTGCTGAGGTTGTTTTTTCTTAATTTCATTAACTGAAAGTGGTGTCAGATTGTGAGGAATATATCCCTCTGAAAAATTAAACTCCTGCGATCTGTCTCCATGGTAGGCTAATCAATCAGAATTTGCTCCAACTGCACTTTAGTGGGACAGTCTACTCTCACCCACACTTTCGGGCTGCAATAGGCTAAAGTTGTCAGTCATGTGACACTCAATACTCCAGACTGGTCTACCACTCCCCTAAACTCCTAAATCTCTGGTCTGCTCCCTCAGCATCCAGGTAAAGGGCAGAAACAGCTGAGGGCATAAGGGATAAGTGCAGAGAGGTCAAAGGAATCTTTCCTATTAATCCTGGAGTAAAAACACTGACAGTCTACACAACCCCTACCTTGATGGCCTCATCTTGTCCCTTTCACGTCCTGTCCACAGGTAGAGTTAACAAGCTACACTCACCAAAGCCCAAAGAACCCATTTTCACGTGTTGCTACGAATACAGGTTGTTCCTCTTTGAGGAACCTCCCCCCAAACATACAACTGGTTGTATAATAGCCAGTCCTATGAATTGCTCTTCTGCTGCTCTGTCGCAGACCTCCAGAGCATAGGCTACAATGGACTGTATAGTCCCCTTTCATAGGGGCTTTGCCTGAAGCTGCTGCACAATCTCTACAACTAACAAAATAAAAATGCCGATTGGAACATTTTGAAAATGCTGCAAGAGAAGCTATAATCAGGAGTCGGAGTATTCTCACTATCAGAAAAGGTAAGAAACAATCTAAAGTTTCTCTGAGGCAAAAATGGGAAGGCATCTTTTTGAATTTAGTTTTGTGTTGCCTTTTTAATTCTATTTCTCATATGAGTATTAGTGTCACCAGATGCTAACCTTTTCATACAGTTGAGATCTTGAAAGTTACTGGGATGCCTACCAGAAATGCTATGTACAAAACATCAGGACTGGGCATGATTAAGGCAGATCTGGGCAATCCACAGTAGAAGCAAATTCCTTACTTGCTAGATCTCATGTAAATGGAAGGCTGACCTTCTCAAACTCCTATTTAGTAAACCAAAATGTTGAGCGAACTTCAACACATTAAAAAGAAAATGATCATCATAATGGAAGCTTCTCTTCAGCAGTCAGCCGGGATGCAAGCAATTCACAACAGAAATGCCCATATAGTTCACCACACATTCTGGTTAATGACCAGAAGAGTTTCTAGCCACATTTAGCTGCATCAAATCACAAGTTTTCTACTCCAGATTTACAGGTAGAGTTAACAAGCTACATTCACCAAGGCCCAAAGCAAATATGTGTTGCTACTTCACAGCTCTTGGCCAAACTTGCCAGTTATCAAGTGCCTTACAGTACTGTGCCTATTTATAATACTCCTGTTTATATTATAAAACAAATCTTCAAAAACAGGTCCTCCGTAGGATTTGGCACAGATGAAGCCCACCTACGAAGTCCTTACCAACATGTGTTTGAAGCCCTTGCCTAGCCTTTTTATAATGAATTACAGGAGTCTTGCACATCTTGTTTTGTCTGCAAGACTTATTACAAGGAGTAATTTTCCTGGTATCCTGCAGACCCCTAGGCTTGCCTGCACCATGGTACCTCTTGAATGGTATCACAAAACACTGAGGTGCAGAGTTTGTGACAGAAGGAATCTTTTAAAGTCCATATACTTGTTCAGAGCAAGAGTTTGCACAAATTGCAATGGTGAAGAGGAGGATGGGGGCGAAAACTTCACATAAGTATGGCAACCATAACACAGGACCCAAATTATTTTCTGAAGTTCCTGGATGACCTGTTCTCCTTTAAGGCCAAACTTTCAAAGGGTGGTTCTTAAATAAAAACGGAATGTCCCCAAAGTGCCACTTTCCACAAGATTTTTAATGCCAAGCCATGTGGGAGCGATGTATATGTGACGAAAGGAGTGATACTGTTTTTTATTAGAAATAATTAGGCAAAGGCTACTATGGTAAACCAATTCTTAATTCAAATTTGAAATATTTATCTCAACCACTGGAAGACAGATTATGGACAAAGTCAAAGTACAGCTTTTGACATCCAAATTTCATCCTTTTTACAAGGTACATTTGTTCGCTGACAGTGAGTGGGTGCATGCTGGATCTGTGTCTATGCAAGAGAGACAGATTGAGTGGACTAGGGTGACCACAGCTTTTTAATTAAAAAAAATAAAGAAATTGGAACACTTCCAGTAAGCGGAGTTGCAAGAGGGTAAAGAACCGCGGCAAAAAAAAAAAAAAAAATGCAAACAGAAGGTTTTGGTCTTAGTGGACTTCCTAATATAAAAAGGTTCCCTGACCAGTAAGCCCTCCAATGAACTCCTCCAAATACACACATTGCATAACTCATCGTACATTGCTATTGCATAACTCAGTACACTGCTGACCACCTAGTTCTCAGACTACATACCACATAATGCACTGTTCAGACTGCAATGTTAATGTTCTATTAAAAAATAACTTGAACACTGTCACCCAGAGGTGTCAAGGCTCAGTGCAAGCAAATCAGGGGGCCTAATTATACACAAAACGTCACTATTTGGGTATCTAATCTGTGTTCAATCCTCTGAATAGCCAAATGACTGCATTCAAATCTCAATGAACAGCATTCCATTTCCTTGTCACAGATGTACATGTTTAAATAAATAAATAATGCCAATTAAAATTCCAAGGTTTTTGATGGAAGAAATGGGGGAATGGTGGGACCTCAAACGGGAAGACCACTCACTAGTACACCACACAGAGGATCCAAGGGACCCCATAAGATCAGAATTTCCAGCTTTTAGGAACTGAGCTTGAGCTCATTAATTGGCATACATGGTGCTACTGTGAACAAACAGGATTTAAAACTTTAATCCAGATGACTATGAGTGTCATTGGCATAATAAGTCAAAGAAGAATCACACTCCCCATACAACCCCCCCCCCCCCCCCCAAAAAAAAAGAAAATGCCAGTGTGGTGACATATATTCGTGTTAGACTTCATGACAACCCACATGGAATGCCTTAATTCACTGGATGGGAAGCTTAACAAAATGAAGTGAATTGAACTCCTTGATATGTCAGTTAAGTAGGAACGGATGCTTGCTTGATGAAATGTTAGCGTAACATCAAGGGAGAATGGTTTTGAAGGTGCAGATAGATCTAATAAGGTACAAAAAACTGTCACATTCACCCACCATCCATCAAAGCTCAGTGACAAACAAAAGTGCTGTTTCAGTGCCATGTCATTGTCTAACTCCAGATTGAACGTGGTCCAAAAGATCATTTAGCCAACATTTGGGATTTGACAGTTCAGATGACATTCCAGCGTAATGGTATACTCGCTGGAATAGCTATAACCAAATCTGGCGCCTAAACGTTATGATGTCAGGGTTCTCTTAAAAATGTATGAATATTGTGGTTCAAAAGAAAACTTTCAATTTCAATGCTATGCTTTGCTAAGGAGATCACATTCAAAAGAGTTAGTATCTAGCCTAACATTTTTCTGGCCACAAAAAGGATTTAATGTACCTGGAATATGAGAATATAAGCTCAATGTTCTGTCCTGCATGTGTTCCAACTACAGTCTTTTACACAGACCTATTCCCTAACACTCTTACTCCGTTGAAACAAGCACTTCATAAAACAAGAGATGTAGGCTGTAATAGAATCAATTAGCAAATGAGGTTAATTTATGTGCAGAATGGTAAAACTCTTTAGTAATAGTGTGCAAGACTTTTACTACAGCTTAACTACACAGCACCCAACCCCTTTACACAGACTCAGTGTGCGTAGTCTGTCATGAAGGTACTGCATTAAATCACATCCTCAAATAGTTAACCCTCAAGGCCTAAACAAACAAAATGACTTTACACTGACCAGGTCTCTAATAATATATTTGTTAGGAGTATAGTATTCGTTTGCTGCTCTGTTTTCTTAACGTTTTAACATTATTGCATTAAGTGGGGCTCAGAAGACTAAAGCACCAACTGCAGTGATCTGTGCATCATAGGTTCAAATTCCAATGGGCTGACTCAGTCTTTCACAGTTCAAAGGTTGATAAAATGAGAGCCATTTAACTGGGGAATAACAAACATATTTGTCAAAAGAGAACTGTTGGAGATGTCACTTTCTGCAGGTCATCCCCAAATTTTTTCCTTCCTCTACATTTTCCGACCTAAATTTTGCCAGCTTTAGGACTCTGTGCTCTTTACCACTGCTGACCACTGCTTAAGTGCTTGTGCTCACTCACCCACATCATGATAACACTGGCCTAACCGAAATTGGCAAATTTAATTTACTTATAAGTCCCTAATAAAATGCACTATGTGCGCCCTAGACCTCTAAATTAAATGCTACGTGTGGGCCTGCAGCACTGATTTTACCAACACTTAAGTAGCCCTCCAACATCTTAAGTCTGCCACTGCAGAGCCTGTGTGTGCAGGTTTACACTGACATTTCGATCTGGCAAAATAACCCTTTTGCCAGGGCCAAATCTTCTCTTTATACATATAAGTCACCCCTAAGGTCGGCCCTGAGCAACCCAGACAGCAGGGATGAATGTACTTGAAAGGCAGGGCATTAACTTTTTTAGTTACACATGCCCTGTTAGTGGAAAAACTCCAAAAGTCGTTTTTCACTATAGCAAGGCCTGTATCTCCCATAGGATAACATTGGGTTTACCTTATTACATCCTAAAAGGATAATTCCCATTCTGAGAGAGATGTTTGTCAAGTTTAGTGTCTCTGGGCTCACAATTTAAAATCACAATTCATGGTGAAGTCCAATGTAAACTGCACTTCTGAAAATGACACTTTTAGAAAGTTGGCATTTTCTTGCTTTAGCTATTTGGTGCCTGCTGCTTATCTCCAATACATGTCTGGAGTGGGGCAACAGCCTTTAGACAGCCACACACAAATGGAACTTCGATGTGGATGATGGGCCATCCACAGCCTGACAGGCCACCCTGGGTAGGATGGGAGGGAGAGGCTGACACTTTAATACATAGTGCCCTTGCCCCACACAAAGGGCTGCATGATCTGCACGAGCCACTGCAAGTTTCTCTTTGCACAGCAAGTATCGACGCTCACGACCACAAGGCTCCAGACCACCAGTCTGACTTTCCCGGTCCATGGACCACCAGCAGCAATGCTCTCCTTGCGAACTTCCTCATGAACTGGACTCTTGGCCCAATTCTTGAGAAGGTAAAATTTCAGCTGGACTTATCTGGGACTGTATCCGACCCACAATAGTTTGCGGCTGGCCTGAACGTTCCGCTTTCAGCTGGTCTATAATTACCAGATATCGATTTATGCTTCTAAGCACTATATTGCATTTAATCTTTAAATATTCATATCTTGACTACTTACTGGATTTTTGTCATTTTGTTCTTGTTTTGTTCATACAAGAAAGCTTTTTTTCTAACCAAGTGTGATGTCTTGCCTTTTTGCGTGATTTTTTCACTGTTTTACTGTTTGAAATGATGCACAAATACTTTACACATTGCCTCGTAAATTAAGCCCGAATGCTCTGATCCAAACTACCAGAGGGTGAGCACAGGTTAATTTATGGTGTGTATTTGACTTACCCTGCCTAGAACTGTGGTTCCTGCTTGGGCAGGGTGCATACCTTTGTTCTAGTTAGAAACTAGATTTCTGTTTGGCTCTCTGCTTAAGGCAAATGCATACTGTACAAAGTACAAATACAACTCTGTTTAAACCCTACTTAATTTTCATTACATACAGCAGTGTAGTGCCAGTCAGACACCAGGTGATAACTGAATCTGGCCTAACTGCATCAGCAAGACTTTTTAGGGGATCCGGACTTAAGACGGTTCCCCACTCTATTAGTCCTTCAGGGACATGTTTTTTTAGAAGCAAATCTGTTGTGTAACTACACACACTAGTGGCATTTTATATGGGATCCAGATACAAAGGACTATTCCTCTGTTCAGCTAAAATCCAGATGGCACTGCCATCACAAGATAAATTCCCCCCCAAAGACAGCTCACACTTCAGAGGTGACCCTAATAGATTATGGCAATGCTGCCAACGTGCCCCATGTCATGTTTGACACTTTCAAGCCAGTCTAAGCTTTTTAGCCAGCAATCACTGCTTTGACATTTAAATTTTTGCTGTTTTTCTTTTCACATGTGAGGTAATTTATCTCAGCAAGAAATAAGAAGCAAGAAATGACTACGAGTTTAGTACCTGATGGGCCACTAAGAAGAGTTTGAATCACTGCTCCCCAGCCCTATCACGTGTCGCGTCAAGGGGACACAGTCATACATGTAACGAAATATAAATTAGGTTATTTCCAAGACAAGTATTGACTAAGTAAACATAAGAATTGCTAAGATTATATGCAAATGGCAACTATGAACATGATATTTCTATTCTTGGACATATGGAGTGTTTTGAATACTTGCCAGCACAAGCAAAGGCACAGTAATGTTAGAATCAACATACGGATAACCAGCTTAGAAAGGTTACTAAAATCTAAAGGGATGCTGGGGCTGGCAAATACATTTTTCATACATATGCAGATAACGCTTATGATTAAAAATAAAGCGAACGTTATTGCAAACATTTATTGTAATTTGAATCAATTACGCTATACTTAAAACATTGTACAATTAAGGATACAGTTGTGCTGTCTGGTTAATTTTTCAGGGAACAAGGTGCATTATCTAAAGTGCAAACATTTTTGTCATGTAGCCTCCCCACTATCTAATGGAATTTCGAGGTGCTCACCTTCCTGGCAGTCATTGTGACAGAACACGACGGGTGAAACAGTAGCTGCCAGCAGGGATCTGAAACACAGGAAGAAAATTGCAACTTTAGGGAAGAGTGAAAGTCATGTCATTATCTGAATAGTTAATTAGGAAGCCTCTTAAAGAAGTTGGAACAAGGTACTGAACCTGCATCGATAATTCCACGGTTCCACACTGTTTTGTACAATGTCTAATAAACATCCGTTTAAAAACACAAGTTGACTGTGTAATCCTCAGAGGCAGAATTTACTAGCATGCAGGCAAGTGACTGAGTTTGTAAGAGTGTGTAAACGGATTCCAGGTCAAGGCTAAGAACATGGTCTTTATCAATATCTAGATACTTTTAGTCTTATCTCTTCCTGCTTCCAAAACAGTTGTGAATTGCCTGCAAACACAGCAGAATCCTAAAGACTTTTTTAAAAGCATAGCCGTCTGAAAAAATGTTTGAGGGGCCAAGAGTATTATGTTATTGCTCTAGGCAAGACTAAAGCATAGCATATGCTGAAACCATAATCAAGTAGTTACTATATCAAGATGAAGCTCAAACTGTTCCAGTGCAAATTAACTAATTGTTTTTAAATCAGTGAATAAAGCCCACATTAGAGTCTGATCCACAGCAGTTGAAGGTTGTGCAATAGTGTACCAAATGCCATTTCACTACTTTGTTCAAGGAGAACGTAATAAGGGGTGTTGAATTATGGTGAGAATGCGTTCATTTCAATTGGTAAGGACTCTTATATCTGTATTGAAGTCTTAACACCAATGCCTAACCCCTTAGCTGCTGGGTCTCGCCATTTTTTGGCTATTTGGGGTAGTTCACACTCAAGCCTTCATAACTTTGTCCACATAAGCTATCCACGCCAAAGTTCGTCTTTTTTCACCCCCAACATCCTAGGGATTCTAAAGGTACCCCAGAGTGTGTGGGTCCCCCTGAAGGAGACCAAGAAATTAGCCAAAATACAGCAAAAATTGCATTAAAAAAAGAAGAAAAAAAAATGGGAATAGGGCTGCAGAAGAAGGCTTGTGGGTTTTTTCCCCCTGAAAATGGCATCAAGGGGTTTGGGGTGTTGAAATCATCTTCCCAGCTTTCAGGAACAGGCAGACCTTAATTAGAAAACCACATTTTTCAACACAATTTTGGCATTTTACTGGGAACTACCCCATTTTTACTATTTTTTGTGCTTTTAGCCTCCTTCCAATTAGTGACAAATGTCTGTGAAATCAATGCTGGATCTCGGAAAGCTAAACATTTCAGAAAAGTAGACATTATGAATTCAGCAAGGGGTCATTTGAGTAGATCCTACAAGGTTTTCCTACAATAAAGAACAGCTGAAATAAAATACTGAAATTGAGGTAAAAAAATCTGCAATTTTTCTCCATGTTTTACTCTAACTTTTTCCTGCGATGTCTACCCTGTTACCTCTGCTGGACTTCTGGTTGCGGGGATTTATAAGGCTTGTCGGTTCATCAAGAACCCTAGGTACCCAGAGCCAATTAATGAGCTGCACCTTGCAATAGGTTTTCATTCTATACCGGTGTTGAGAAGCAGTGGTTATTTGCACATCTATAAAATCTGAAGTGCCCATGCTAGCATGTGAATTACAGGTCATTTCTCAAATAGATGTATTTTTTAGACACTGTCTTACATATGGAAGTAAAGAATGTAGAGAAAGACAAGGAGCAATAACACTTGTTCTGCTATTCTATGTTCCTCCAAGTCTCCCAATAAAAATGGTACCTCACTTGCGTGGGTAGGCCTAGTGCCCGCAACAGAAATAGATCACACAACTGTCAATGTAGGTCCTAAATGAGGACAACTGTTGACCCTGGGGTGATCCATTCCTGATGCAGGACCTAGGTACAGGCACTCTCGTGGGGTAGCGTTTTTATCTGGACAGGTGGGAATATCCTGGGTGGTAGGAATTTTGTGGATCCCAGCATATTCCTGTAGTTTGTGTGACAAATGCAAGAACAAACAAATTGAGTTTTTATTCAACATTTCAGCTGTGCAGGGTATTCTGGGTAAGAAAACTATGGGGAATCCACACAAGTCACACCTATGTGGACTCCCCAGGATGTGTAGTTTCCAGAAATGTCTGGGTTTGGTATGTTTCTCTGTATGGCCGCCAAGCCCAGGACCAAAAACGCAGGTGCCTGTCTTACAAAACTAGTTTGTTTTGTGATAGATAATTTTGATGTCTACACAATACGATTTGGGTGGTGGAATTTGGGGCTGAACTAAATTGGGGCGCTCCCAAGAGAGCACTGCACCCGCTCTCTGGGTTGGGCTAACCCGCTATTGTCCTGTGCTTGCGAAGGGACAACAGGACTGCCCTCATCACCTCTCTCATAATCACTGGAAGGGGAGTTATCAAATGGGACTCCCTGCGGCAGAAAAAATCACTCCGAGTCTGAGCCATTGTCCTATCCCTCAGATGTAGTCTCAGTATCTGCTGTCAGTCTCTGATCCTACGTCAGCTGTCCTTAATAACCCAAGTTAGGGCTTGAGCAGCAGCAGTCAGCCATCGAGATGCCATCTCTGCTACTGGCTAAACTGTCGTTCTAAAACACTGGCCTATGTAGACAGTCACAAAATTGCTGGTGGGTGTGTGATACCTGCAACAGTAGAGGTCAACTTACCTTCGCTTCTTCCCTCAATCAGCATGGTCTCTCAAGACACTCAAAACCCAAACAGGCACGAATATATCACCTTGTCACATACCAATTGTCACAGTCCAACAATCATTATTGGTTCTCCCACTCCCATTACCTCCTCCTCTGATTCCCTCACTACCAGCCAGCAAAAATGCATTTCATCTCTCCATAGCCCCCTAACACATATATTTCATTTGTATTATAGCAGGTAATGGCTGGCTTTACTAATACACTCAGTTATTCACATATAATACAGTTTTGATCCTTTCAGTAGGCATATAAACCTTCTGCATCAAAACTGCCACTAGACAAAAGTCAGATCTTTTTTAGCATAAACAAATCACAAATTACTTGACTTTTTTATTGCTGCCTAAAAGCTACAGTTGAGACGCTTCAGTTGAAGTATGTGCATTGCTTTTAAAACGCAAGAGAACTATATAGCTATCTATATATGGAAAATGTCACTTACCCAGTGTACATCTGTTCGTGGCATTAGTTGCTGCAAATTCACATGCTGTGCACATCCCGCCATCTGGTGTTGGGCTCGGAGTGTTACAAGTTGTTTTTCTTCGAAGAAGTCTTTTCGAGTCACAAGACCGAGGGACTCCTCCCATTTAGGCTCCATTGCGCATGGGCGTCGACTCCATCTTAGATTGTTTTCCCCCGCAGAGGGTGAGGTGGGAGTTGTGTATGCTAGTAATAGTGCCCATGCAATGGAGTAATGTACATAATGTAGTTTAAAGTAATATAATTTCAAATTTACAAATTTACAAATGTTCAAGATCAACTTCTTAACGGCTACAGGCTTCCGGGGAGGCGGGTGGGCGCATGTGAATCTGCAGCAACTAATGCCACGAACAGATGTACACTGGGTAAGTGACATTTTCCGTTCGATGGCATGTGTAGCTGCAGATACACATGCTGTGCATAGACTAGTAAGCAGTTATCTCCCCAAAAGCAGTGGTTCAGCCTGTAGGAGTTGAAGTTGTTTGAAACAATGTTCGTAGTACTGCTTGACCTACTGTGGCTTGTTGTGCCGTTAACACATCTACACAGTAGTGTTTGGTAAATGTATGAGGCGTAGACCATGTAGCTGCCTTACATATTTCGGTCATTGGAATGTTTCCTAGAAAGGCCATGGTAGCACCTTTCTTTCTGGTTGAGTGTGCCTTTGGTGTAATAGGCAGCTCTCTCTTTGCTTTAAGATAGCAGGTTTGAATACACTTAACTATCCATCTAGCAATGCCTTGTTTAGAAATTGGATTACCTGTATGAGGTTTTTGGAAAGCAACAAATAATTGTTTTGTTTTTCGAATTAGTTTTGTTCTGTCAATGTAGTACATTAACGCTCTTTTGATGTCTAATGTATGTAGTGCTCTTTGAGCTACAGAGTCCGGCTGTGGGAAGAACACTGGTAATTCTACTGTTTGATTCAAGTGGAACGGTGATATAACTTTTGGTAAAATTTTGGGATTTGTCCGTAGAACTACTTTATGCTTGTGTATTTGAATAAATGGTTCTTGTATGGTAAATGCTTGAATTTCACTCACTCTTCTTAGAGATGTGATGGCAATTAAAAATGCAACTTTCCATGTTAAGTATTGCATTTCACATGAGTGCATGGGCTCAAAAGGTGGACCCGTGAGTCGTGTTAAGACAATGTTGAGGTTCCATGAAGGAACTGGTGGTGTTCTTGGTGGTATAATTCTCTTTAGTCCTTCCATAAACGCTTTTATGACTGGTATCCTAAATAGTGAGGTTGAGTGCGTAATTTGCAGGTAAACTGAAATTGCGGTAAGATGTATCTTTATGGAAGAGAAAGCTAGCTTTGACTTTTGCAAATGTAGTAAGTAACTTACGATGTCTTTGGCAGATGCGTGTAAGGGTTGAATTTGATTATTATGGCAGTAATAAACAAATCTTTTCCACTTATTTGCATAGCAATGTCTAGTGGTAGGTTTTCTAGCTTGTTTTATGACCTCCATACATTCCTGTGTAAGGTCTAAGTGTCCGAATTCTAGGACTTCAGGAGCCAAATTGCTAGATTCAGTGATGCTGGATATGGATGGCTGATCTGTTGTTTGTGTTAACAGATCTGGTCTGTTTGGTAGATTGACATGAGGCACTACAGAGAGGTCTAGTAGTGTTGTGTACCAAGGTTGTCTTGCCCATGTTGGCGCTATTAGTATGAGTTTGAGTTTGTTTTGACTCAATTTGTTTACCAGATATGGAAGGAGTGGGAGAGGGGGAAAAGCGTAAGCAAATATCCCTGACCAGCTCATTCATAACGCATTGCCCTGAGACTGATCTTGTGGGTACCTGAATGCGAAGTTTTGGCATTTTGCGTTTTCCTTTGTTGCAAATAGATCTATTTGTTGTTCCCCAATTCTGGAAGTATTTGTTTAGTATTTGGGGGTGAATCTCCCATTCGTGGATCTGTTGGTGATCCAGAGAGAGATTGTCTGCTAACTGGTTCTGAATTCCTGGAATAAATTGTGCTATCAGGCGAATGTGGTTGTGAATCGCCCAATGCCATATTTTTTGTGTTAGGAGACACAACTGTGTTGAGTGTGTCCCTCCCTGTTTGTTTAGGTAATACATTGTTGTCATGTTGTCTGTTTTGACAAGAATGTGTTTGTGGGTTATTATGGGTTGAAATGCTTTTAACGCTAGAAATACTGCCAATAGTTCTAAGTGATTTATGTGAAACTGTTTTTGCTGAGTGTCCCATTGTCCTTGGATGCTGTGTTGATTGAGGTGTGCTCCCCACCCTATCATGGAGGCATCTGTTATTACATATTGTGGCACTGGGTCCTGGAAAGGCCGCCCTTGGTTTAAATTTATACTGTTCCACCATTGAAGCGAGGTGTATGTTTGGCGGTCTATCAACACCAGATCTAGAAGTTGACCCTGTGCTTGTGACCACTGTGATGCTAGGCACTGTTGTAAGGGCCGCATGTGCAAACTTGCGTTCGGGACAATGGCTATGCATGAGGACATCATGCCTAGTAGTTTCATCACCATTTTGACTTGTATCTTTTGTTTTGGATACATGGTCTTTATTACATTGTGAAATGCTTGAACCCTTTGTGGGCTTGGAGTGGCAATCCCTTTTGCTGTGTTGATTGTCGCCCCTAAGTATTGCTGTGTTTGACACGGCAGAAGGTGTGACTTTGTGTAGTTGATTGAGAAACTTAGATTGTGGAGGATTTCTATGACGTACCTTGTGTGTTGTGAACACCGTTTTAGCGTGTTGGTTTTGATTAACCAATCGTCTTGGTACGGGAACACATGTATTTGCTGCCTTCTGATATGTGCAGCTACTACTGCTAGGCATTTTGTAAAAACTCTTGCCGCAGTTGTTATTCCGAATGGCAACACCTTGAACTGGTAATGTACCCCTTGGAATACAAACCTTAGGTACTCTGTGTGAAGGATGTATCGGTATATGGAAATATGCATCCTTTAGGTCGAGTGTTGTCATGTGGTCTTGTTTTTTGAGCAGTGGGATTACGTCCTGTAATGTCACCATGTGAAAGTGATCTGATTTGATGTATGTATTTAATGTTTTGAGATCTAGTATAGGTCTCAGACTCTTGTCTTTTTTGGGTATGAGAAAGTACAGAGCGTAAACTCCTGTCCCTTTCTGTTGGTTTGGTACTAATTCTATTGCTTCTTTTTGTAGCAATGCCTGAACTTCTAGTCCTAGAAGATCTATATGTTGTTTTGACATAGTGTGTTTTCGGTAGGACGTTTGGGGGGAATTTTAGAAATTCTATGCAATAACCATGCTGGATAATTGCTAGGACCCAAGTGTCTGTTGTTATTTCCTCCCAATGTTTGTAAAACTTGGTTAGTCTCCCCCGCACAGATGTTATGTGTTGGGGATGTGTGACTTGGAAGTCACTGCTTGTTTTGAGGAGTTTTGGGACTTTGGAACTTTCCTCTATTCTTTTGGAATTGTCCCCCTTTATATTGTCCCCGAAAACTTCCCCGCTGATACTGGCTCTGGTAAGTGGGTCTTGTTTGTGAGGTTGTGGGTTCTGTGCTTTGTCCTCGAAACCCCCCTCTAAACTGTGTTTTTCTAAATG